>NC_064563.1:0-5000000 GCF_937001465.1 Orcinus orca | reverse complement strand
CTCGCATTGCGAAGCACAGGCTCCGGACGCGCAGGCTCAGCGGCCATGGCTCACGGGTGCAGCCGCTCCGTGGCATGTGGGATCTTCCCGGACCGGGGCGCGAACCCGTGTCCCCTGAATCGGCAGGCGGACTCTCAACCACTGCGCCACCAGGGAAGCCCTAGGGTGCAGCTTTTTGACTGTGTCCTCCAGTGGGGTGAGCATACCTGGGCAGCTTATCTCCTGTTCCTGCACCTTGGTGTGAAGCTCAGGTTTGAAAACTTCCCGTTTTAGTCTCGGGGCAGGTAGGAAGCAAGAGGTCTCCTGTCTTGATTCTGCCAGATTAGATATAGCCTTTATCTTGAATTTGTACCCCTAAAACAGTGGTTCTTAGGGAGGAGTGCTCAAACCGGCAGCAGTAGCATCACCTGAGAACATGTTAGAAATGCAGGTTCCAGGGAATTCCCTGGCGGTCCAGTGGTTAGGACTTCTCGCTCTCACTGCTGAAAGCCTGGGTTCGATCCCTAGTTGGGGAACTAAAATCCCACAAGCCGTGTGGTGTGGCAAAAAAATAATAATAAAAAAAAAATGCAGGTTCTAGAGTCCCCCCAGAACTCCTGGATCAGAAACTCTGTAGCTGGAGCCTAACAGTCTGTTTTAAAAAATCCGCTCGGCGACTCTGATTCAGCAAAACAATTGCGCACCACTACTCTAGAACAGGGGTCCCTAACCCCCAGGCCGTGGACCGTTAGCGGTCCACAGCCTGTAAGGCACCGGGCTGCGCAGCAGGAGGTGAGTGGCGGGTGAGTGGGCGAAGCTTCGCCTGCCGCTGCCCCATCGCTCCCCATCGCTCGCATCACCGCCTGGACCATTCCCCCTCCCCGTCCCGTCTGTGGAAAAATTGTCTTCCACGAAACCGGTCCCTGGTGCCAAAACGGTTGTGGACCGCTACTCTAGAATATAGCTCGGAGTATTAGTTTGCTAGGGCTGCTGTAACAAAGTACCACAGACTGGGTGGTGACAACAGAAATTCATTTCTCGCGGTTCTGGAAGCTGCAAGTCCGAGATCAAAGTGTCAGCAGGGTTGGTTCCTTCTGAGGACCGTGAGGTAAGGCTCTGTCCAGGCCTTGCCCCTGGGCTTCTAGACAGCCGCCTTCTCCCTGTGTCTTCACAACATCTTCCTCCCGTACTTGTCTGTGTCCAAAATTTCTTCTTCATATAAACATGCCAGTCAGATTGGGTTAGGGTCTACCCTAATTACCTTGTTTTAATACGATTACTCCTTTAAGGACCGTATCTTCAAATATGGTTACATTCTGAGGTACTGTGGCTTAGGACTTAACATATGGAGTTTTAGGGGGACATGATTCAGCCTGTAACACTTGGGAAACCTGGTCATATAATTTATGTATGTTTCCCCCACCCCCCCCCATTCCCCGATCGTGAGCTTATAGAGGTCAGAGATCGGGTCTTCCCTGGTTTTTATTTTTTGGCCGCACCATGCAGCATGTGGGATCTTAGTTCCCTGATCAGGGATTGAACCCGTGTCCCCTGCAGTGGAAGCATGGAGTCTTAACCACGGGACCGCCAGGGAAGTCCTTCCCTGTTCTTATAGCTCGAGTGTCTTACAAAATGCCCCAGTAGGCTTTCAATAAAGGTTGTTTAAATTGATTGACTATTGGTGGAGGAGCTTTTTGATGTTTTATTGGGGTTATATTTTTTTTAATAAATAAATTTATTTATTTTTGGCTGCATTGGGTCTTCGTTGCTGTGTGCGGGCTTTCTCTAGTTGCGGCGAGCAGGGGCTACTCTTCGTTGCAGTGCGCGGGCTTCTCATTGCAGTGGCTTCTCTTGTTGTGGAGCACAGGCTCTAGGCACGCAGGCTTCAGTAGCTGTGGCACGCGGGCTCAGTAGTTGTGGCTCGTGGGTTCTAGAGCACAGGCTCAGTAGTTGTGGCGCACGGGCTTCAGGAGTTGCGGCACGTGGGCTCAGTAGCTGTGGCTCGCGGGCTCTAGAGCGCAGGCTCAGTAGCTGTGGCACACGGGCTTAGTTGCTCCGCGGCATGTGGGATCTTCCTGGACCAGGGCTGGAACCCGTGTCCCCTGCCTTGGCAGGCGGATTCTTAACCACTGCACCACCAGGGAAGTCCCCTGGGGTTATAATCTTAAAATCTCTTTTTGGTGTGCAAAGCACACATGTGGAGGCTTAGTAGGGTCTTAGGCCTTTTTTCAAGCAAGTCTGATGTAGCACACTTACTGGCTGAGGTCTTACCCCTTCCCGTTGCCATAGATCTCTGAATTGCCTAATCCGGCTTGCTTCTTTCGTGCAGTGTGTGTGTACTGGGAACATTCATCTGGGGCCACAGCAGAGGCTTGACATCTAAACTCTCTCAGAAACTTGTTTGTTTGTTTTCTTCTTTTCTGTCTGAGAGCTTTAGAAAGAAAAAAGAAAAAAACAATAGCCTGCTTCATTCACACATGGCCAAGGATTCTAGGTGTTTGTATTTTTTCAGCACTCAAAGCCAGACTGTAATAAACAGATAATTGTCATTGAGAGGTAGCACACTTTGTTTGCTAGGGATTTTCTATTGTGGCTTTTCAATTTAGTTGACAGTAGAATTACAGGTTGCCATGGCAACCTATCTATTGCCCAAACTGCCTGGGCTTTAAAGACACAGACACCACATTTGATTTTATTCCATAGAGCTGACATTGTTATAAAACAGAGCAGAGCAAAGCGAATGCGGAATTAGGGCAGACATCCTGCTCCCGTCTCTCTTTCCTTCCCTTCCCTCTTGTGGTTTCTGTGTTTACCAGGCCCCTGAATAGCCCAGTGTTAGAAATTGTATAATTTGCTCTCTGGAGTTCTTTCAAGAAAACAACCAGGTTGCTGTCTCCCAGGCAGTTTTGTTACTTCTGTTGGTAACAGTCAGTGGGAGTTAAGAAGTTTTGGGGGTGGCTGGCATGGACGTATTAAACTCCCGCTCCAATCCAAGGCTGGACACATGAGAAACTTCTGTCACTTCTGTGACCACACTTCTTTCATTCAGGTAGGACATAAGAGAAGGCTCCAGAGAAACGGAAGGTTCTCGAGACATTTCCAACCTAAGGGGAGCCAGAAAGGCCTGGCGGATCTGGGGACCCATTCTTGATTATGCCAAGAAATTGAATTAGCCAGCTAAGCTTGAGAAAACGCTGGAACTCCTGGCAACGGCTCTAGATGGATTTTCTCACTCTTCTGAGCTCTGCGCACAGCCACTTCTGCATTATGTTACAAAGCTAGTTATAAGAGATCCTGCGAGACCAGGGAAGGCTGATTCATCTGATACGCTAATTCCAGAGCATAGCTCTCCAGGAGGCAAGGATGAGACGCGAAAGAGTCAAATAAAATCCATCCATAAAACCCACCCTTCACGGCAGAAATCGTAATTGCCTGAAGTTTGCTGGCTATGAAAGTTTAGATTTTACCGGGATCTATTTATTTTCAATCTTGCTTAATTTCTTTTCAGGCTTTAGAACATTGTTCAGTGCTGACTTTTATGGCTGCTTTCAGGGAGGCCCGGCTTTTTTGGTGCAACGAGTGCTTTCTTTCATTGGGAAGGTGGGATCCGCTAAGGGAAACTTGGTTGTCCCCCCCTGCCCCCGGCATGGGGGTGATTTTGGCTTTACCCTGTGACTTCTTTGAGAATGCAGGGCAGTCTCAGACCTTCTCAGTTGACCCAGTTCATGAAATGGATGATGACAATAGCAGGAATTTGGGCTGGGGAAGGACTTTCAGACCGTCTGTTGCAAGGATGCTCAGGGTTTTCTCGCCAGGACACATGTAGCGAGTGTTTTAGTTTGCATCCTCCTAAAAGCCGAGGACAGGAAGTTGGGTACTGGGAAGGGATGCGAGGAGGCAGAAGTGACCAGGAAGAGCCGGAGAGGGACAGGAGGGAAGCCTGTGCAGGGTGTGCTCGTGAGCTGGCCGCCACACCGTTGTGTTGGGGACCACCTGAAAGTGCCTCGGAACTGTCTCCCCAGAAGGACAGGAAGTTGGGTATTTACCCGCCGACTCTGTCTCTTCTTGGTTGGGAGTTACCTTAGGGCTGAGCTCCTTCCCACACCCCAGAGAAAGCCCTCAGGCTGTGAGACAGAGCGGCCTGAGCCCCTGCAGTGGGTCACGGTCAGCAACCCCGGAACTGCCCTCTGCACTTGGAGGTGGACCCAGACGTGGACCACGGCAGCAGCAGTGTTGGCCTCAGGGGTAACTTTTGGTTACATATTTCCGTGGGAGTATCCGTAGTAATTGGGGTGGTTTTAAAGTCTCATTTGCAAATTTTTGACACACCTCCCATTGAGACGTGGGGACCTGTGGATTCTTTCCCTAGAATCTAGGCAGGCTTGTGACTGCTTTCACCAATAGAATAGGAGAAAAGTGATCCTGTTGCCAGAACTTGGCCTCTGTTCACTGGTGCCGAATAGAAACACGGAGACAGAGTTTTGGGTGAAGTAGAAAGAGCTTGATTGCTTTGCCAGGCAAAGGAGAACACAGCGGGCTCATGCCCTCAAGACTGTGTGCCCCGCCCTGGAGGGGGTCGTGAGGAGTCTTACGGTGTTCAAGGAGCAGGGCGAGGTCAGCTCGTGGACATTCTTCTGATTGGTTGGTGGTGAGGTAATGTGGAGTCAGCCTTCTGGTTCCAACCGGTCTGAGGTCTACATGCCTGTGGGCAGCAGACAGTTAACTTCCTCCACCTGGTGGGGTTTTCAGTACCTGCAAAACAGCTCAAAGGACACGGCTCAGAATATTCTCTATAGTCCTGGGGGAAGAACTAAAGGTCCTTGACTTTGTTTAATGGCTAAACTATTATTATTTTGTCTTGCTTGACTGTTTTTCCTTTCTGTCTACATTTGCTCACTTCTCGGATTAAATTTATTCTTTGACTAAAGTTTTTCTACAGACAAAAGGCAGGCGGAGGACATGGGTGGGGAGGGTCTATTCTGGGAAGGCCTCCTAGGATCCTGCTCGGTTATAATCTGTCACTTCCAAGGTTAGGTCATCAAAAGCCATGCAACTTCCACCTTGGCTGCTGGGATGACTGCGTAAGGAGTCCAGCTACCCTGGGACTGCCACAGTGGAGGGGCCATGGGGAAGCTCTTTGGTCAATAGCCCCCGCTGAGCTCCCCTCCGATGGCTAGCGTCAGCTGCCGGCTGTGTGAGTGAACCATCTCGGACGTGTAGCCCAGTTGAACCTGCAGATACCTGCGGTTTCAGCCAGTATCTGACTGCAGCCTCTTGCATGACCCCCAGTGGGACCGTCTGTCCCAGTCAAGCTCTGCCTGAATTCCTGACCCACGGAATCTGGGAGCAAAATAAAATGATAGTGTTTTACATGTTGACATTTGAAGTACAGTGTTATGCAATAATGGTAACTGGAGTAATGCGCACATAGCACCTTTGGGGGCAAGGGCAGCCGTCATTTCTCAGAGAGGCCGTGGAAGCCAAGGGCGGTGGAGACCCTCCCCTGAGTGCACACTGGCAGGTGTTTCCAGCAGCACCGTTAGCAGTTCCTCATCTGCCTTCCGGGGAGCTAATATTTTGAAATGGGCTTTGTGAAGAGTCTGGTAGCACCTTGCACTCATATGGTGGTGCCTTTTCTTTCCTTACTATGGAAGTCCCCAATGGCATCCTGTTTCATTCAGTTGCTGAGAGGGTTGCAAGATTGTACCAACCGCTGCTTCACAGAGAAACAATTTCATTCGCTTTATCCAAAGCAGCTAGAATCAAGGACAAAAGAGAGAGGGGGAAGGATTGGTTTCCCTAATCTGGAGATCTTTCCATCAGATGAATATTAAACTTGGACAAACCATTTTAAGAATCGGATGTTCCTGGTGGTTGCCAAGGGGGAGGGGGGATGGGGGAGTGATGGCCTGGGAGTTTGGGATTAGTAGATGCCAACTATATATATATATATATATATATATATATATATATATATATAGTGTGTGTGTGTGTGTGTGTGTGTAATGGAATCACTTTGCTGTGCAGCAGTAATTAACACACTGTAAATCAACTATACTTCAATTTAAAAAAAAAGAATCTGATGTCCCAGTGAGGAGTCAAGAGTACGGTTTACAAATTCTGGGACTCTTTGAGGGGCTGGGAGAGAGAGTTCTCTAAAATTTTAGCCTCAGAATCATTTGAGCCCTGAAATAACTCCTACAGAAGAGAATGTCAGTGTCCTATAATGTAACGCCTATAATGAACGGGGTGTAAATACATTCAGCAGTACATGGGTTCCATTTTCCTCGATAAGACATGTGGGCTTAGAAATGAAGGAGAAAATCCTTAAGAAAATATGTTATGGGTTTAAAAAAATGTATAATATTAGTTAAAAAAAATTTCAGAACTCCCAACCACTCCTGATGTCAGATGGACCCACATTCTGGTCATACTTATCCATTTCTAGTTCAAACTCCTAAGGCTGATTTATTACCTGCATCTGGCAGAAGCTGATAATAAATCCTTCCTTGTGTCAATGAGAATAAAAATTTTGAGATGAAAAATGGCCAGTCTGATGGTTTTCCTTCACTCTGTGAGTCACAGACACTGTACAGCTGGGCTTCAGAAGCTGGGTGTTAAAATGGTCCTAAAAAAGATTTAACTGAGAAGTGGTCAATTCAGAGACTGTATATAGATGAACTTTTGTCACAGCTTCTAAAGTGGCTAGACTTCAACTTTCTTCAGGGTCCCTGAAATGCAACTGCACATCTTCGGTCTACAGAACCCTGTAAACAGTGCTGCTGGAACACTGGTATGATTTTTTATTCTTTTTAAGACTAATTTATGTTTTAGGCACAAGAAAGTTCTGGGAAAATGTCCCCCAAAAGTTCTCAGGGAGTTCTCTAATGTAAAACACTACAGCAAGAGTGTAAAATGATGTGTATAGAGTATGCATACGTGTGTGTTTATTTATGTATACCTGCCTCATCCCCAAACAGAAGTTAGCTTGTTCCTTTATCCTGTATATTTCCTGTAAATTGGAAATTAGATCTCAAGACTTGATTAGATGTAAGTTAATTATTTATGTCTACAATACACTGTAGGTGACATTGCAGCTTCACATAGTATCGTACCTAGTAATTTAGCCCATGATTCTGAATCAGTCTTCAGTCTGGGCTGAGTTCCGCTGGGAAGATCTGGTCTTGGCTGGGCTTGGTTAATCTTGGCTGGGTTCACTCATGTATCTCTGGTCAGCTGGTGGTTCGGACGGGTTACCTGGCTTATTGATGGGTTCAGCTTGGGGGCTCGGGTAACTGTGATCCCTGTGATGCTAGTTTGGGCTCACTCACCTGGCAGCCAAGGTTCCAAGAGCGAGAGTGAAAGCGCACGAGGCCTCAGGTTCTGAACTAGTACAATATCACTCTGTCAAAGAAAGTCTCAAGACCAGTCCAGGGTGGAGAAAAAGAACCTACTTCCTGATTTAAGGAGCTACTGTGTCACCTTGCTAGGGTGTAGGTATAAGGAAGGAAAGAATGTGCGGCCACTTTTTCAGTCTACCACATTGGGTTTGTAATTTTGGTCAGTGCATGTTTTCCCCAACTTGCATATGGGCACCAGCAAGAAAATGTCCAAGGCTACTGTTGAAAATGTAAGTTCCTGGGAAAGCAGATATATCAATGTGTCAGAGTAACAGAGAAGCCCTGAAAATGAGGATTTTGAGTTCAGTTGAGATGGCAAGTCAGCAGTTGGTGAAGAGCTTTTTCAAAAACCATTATGGCAAAAACTTGCTGCGGCATGTGCCTTGGTGAGATAAATGAATAGAGCATTTGCCTTGAAGATACCATCTTCAGTATCTCAGCTATAGAACAGGGACATCTAGTTAGCTCACTTGAAAAAGTAACTACCTTGATAAGTTCCGTGCCTCCATTTGTCATCTGTTAAATAAGAGGGTTAAATGAGATGAGCTTTAGTATTTACTCTTTATGATCTAAAACAGATTCTCAACCTGAGATCTACCAAATTTAGATGATCCATAAATGAGCTCCAGGAAATGCACGAAACATCGTACCTAACATTGCATGAATCAACTTATGTGCCTTTTTTTCCTTGGGAGACGATCCATACATTGTATCCAGTACTTGAACTCCGATTCTCCAATACATTTAAGAACATCTAATAATAAAAAATATGTAACTACCAGGAAATAAAACCTGTAGAGTACAGAATATGCTATGGACGATTACAAGACATAATAGTGCTATGCAGAGTAGGATCACTGTATAACAAAATACCACAGACTGGCTTAAACAACAGAAATTTATTTCTCGCAGTCCGGAGGTTGGGAGGTCTGCGATCAGGGTGCCTGCGTGGCTGGGTTCTGCTGAGGGCCCCTCTTCCTGGCTTGCAGACACAGGTTTACATTTACTGGGGAGTGAGCAGTATTTTGAATGTCTAGGGGGATATGGTAGCACATTTCAAATATTTAAAGAGCTCACCTGTGGAAAAGTAAGTAAACCTTGTATTGTCTCAGAAGAGGAATGGGAAATTACAGATAAAAGCTATGAAAATTATATTAAGCTGAGTTCAATTTATTATAAGAAAGAACTTAGGAATCATCTGGCCTCCCTGTTATACGAGGTCACACGTTCCATATCATTCCCCTTGTTCGCCATTCTATTCTATGGGGGGCATTTTGCTGAGTATCTAGTAGGCGGTGGTAAAAAAATATAGTTTTATCATGCAGCAGTGTGATTTTATTGGAGAGCATGGGACTTCTGCAGGACAGTTAGAGGAGGGACCATATCAAGAATAGTACCCCAGTCATTTCTGAAGAATTTGTACCCGGGATGAGAACATGGCCACTCAAATGTCAAGTATTTCATCCTCCGCTGAACCAGAGGCGGAAGACCAGCTAATTCTCATTTACCCAGCAGGGGGCGCTCTAGCACCAGGGATGGCATAGAAAGTACCACTAGCAAAACAAGGACTTCCCGGTTAATGTTTGTTTTTCAGACAAAATAGGAAAGCTGTTAGGAAAAATAAACAGTTTATCAGTCATTGCGACAAAGACACTTGAGGAGAAAGACAAGCTGTCACTTCATAGGAAGAAAACATAGGAAGAAAAATCCCCTTATTTATAGAGGCATCAGATGCTGTGTGAGTGCCTTGGAAGGAAAAAAAATCATGAAACGAGGAAGGAAAGAAAAACAGCAGAGATAAAAGAGAAGAATAAGAAAATAGAAAACAATTGAAATCATCTGCAAGCAAGGATGTATGAGTACAGCCTTGGGAGAGGGGTGTGGAGGAAGATTCTACAGTTGAAAAAATGAAAACGACTGAAATATAATTGAGAATCATTCTAAGTATTCAGATGCACCATTTACTTCAGATGCCAAATTTCCTGTGTAATTGGTTTCAGCTGCCCAGCCCACATCCAGGTTTTGTTTTGCAGCTTTCAATATTTTGAGGTCTTCAGCACATAAACGTTTGCACCTAATAACAAGTGCCTGATTTCTGGATCAAAACTGCTTCACTGGTTTCCAAATTTTCAAGTTAGGAAAACAAAACAGCTGAACTAGGAACTAAGTTTTAGTTAAAAGGATTGGGGCAGGAATAGCTAAATTAAAGGAAAAAGCGTATTCACTGTGAAAATGGCTGGGGTTTTGAAGTGTCATGTGTGCTAACCTCTTATGGGAGTTAGGGAAGATGCTCCCAATTTAGTCACTTCCTCCCCAGGGCCATTAAAATGACTTTTCTCAAGGAGAACTTCTCTACGTTTATCTTTTTGTATCAAATCAATAGTTTTGCGAATCTCTTTTTATAAGGTTTTTCATGTAACACCATTTCCCTTGGTTTACTCTTTCCTATAGAGAGATGCAATCAGCAGAGTACGTTAAAGTAATCTGAAAACAATCCATAAAAGACAAGAGGATGAACAATTGTTAGATTGGTTATTAGGATCTAAACACAGTCTATGCAGTCTTTTAATTAAACTAACGCAAAGGTAAAACTATTGTACACGTGGTTCTGAAAATGTAGCGTGCATCGAACTCACCCGAGGGTTCCCAAAGGTAGATTGCTCGGCTCATTCCCATTCAGGAGTTGTGGGGTGGGGTCAGAAAATGTGCATTTCTAACAAATTCCAGGTGATGCTGATACGCTCCCGGTCCAGGGACCTCCTTCTGAGAACCACTGACATGAACATTTGCTGAAAAACCTTCTCTATGATTCAGCTGTGGCTTTGCTATTCACCCTCCTACCAATGATGTAAGATCTACCAGAGGCGGAGGATATTTACTGAACACCTACTGTGTGCCTGGCTCTATTCTGGGCTCTTTACATTCTTCATCTTCTCACTTAATCTTCCCTATGATCTACTCTCCCCACTGAACACGTGTAGAACCTGAGTTTTCAAGAGCTGGGGAACTTTCCAAAGGCAAGGCTGGCAAGTGACCGAACAGGATTTGGACCCAGGTGTGCCTGACTGCAAAGGCTACCCACCACAAGAGGACTTCAAAACACTCGACACAGTTTATCGAATTTTCGCAGATTTCAGTTCAAACTGACCTTACATGTATGACCCCAAGCAAACTCCTTAATTTCTGGATGTAAGTGTTTCCATTTCTAAGGAGATAACTAGCTGTCTCTCAGGCTAGTAGAAGAATTCAGTGAAACAATGTATGTCAGAGTGCCTGGCACATAGTAGGTGCTCCTTAAAGCTTAACTCCCTTTTCTTTCCTTAGAAATGCAAGTATTTAATCCAAGTTCATCTTAGACATAAGTGAGAAGCTGTAACGAGAAGAGAGACACTCAGATTCTGGCTGAGTCCCAGGGAACTTGGTACCTTAGCGGGAAGGAAGGCAGCCATTCTGTCAGTTGACAAGACCTACACGAGCCTTCGACATTTTTTTAATGGAGGTGCCCACTAGATGTGCCTCATGTCACCCAGCCCCTCTGATGATAGTGGGTGTCTGTCCCGAACAGTTCTCACCAGAGCAACCAAGAGAAACTGGACACTCTCCAGGCCAGCTGTCCAGAAGTCCTGTGTATTCCAGCTACTCTCCTGGCTTGGTATTCCACCTCCTTCCTACACACCTTCACTTGGTAATTCCATTATCTCTGTTATTTCTGAGTCAGTTTTTTGGACTGATTTTTCTCCTAAGTGTGCGTCACATCTTCCTGCATATCTAGTGATTTTTTTAGATGTTGACCTTATAAATGATATTTTGTTGTGTGCTTGGATTTTGCTGTCTAAGCAGAATGTTGACATTTGTTTTGGTAGGCAGTAAACTTACTCTGCAGATCACCTTGATCCTTCCTAGGCTTGTTTTTAAGCTTTGTTAGGTCTGGTCTACTCTCCTACGAAGGCATGACAATTTCGGGGTTGCACTGAATGCCCTTGTATTCAATGAGTCCACTCAACTCTGGCTGGGGAAACTCAAAATATCTCCCAGCCCTGAACTGGCTCTGGGAATTGTTCAACTTTTAGCTACCTGGCAGTTATCCTGTCTCTGGCTTTGTGGAGCTGTACCTAAGTGTTTACAGATAAATATTCAGTCAAAGACTTGAGAAGACTCCTATGCAGATTTCTGGAAAACTTTCTCTGCATAGCTCCCTCCCCTCTGATGCCAGCTCTGCCCCATAAATTCCAGCTGCCTCAGCCTCCCCAAGTGCATCTTTGTCTCCTCCTCTGGCGAGTCTCCCAGGTTCTGTCTGGGCTCATTTTCCTGCGCCAAAGTCCAGAAATTGCCTCCAGGCAGAAAACCAGGGCAATTGTAGGGAGGCCTCACCTTGTTTATTTACTTTCTTTCAGAGATTACAGACCTGACCTGCCAGCTGTCAACGGCTTCACATATTTTGTCCAGTGTTCTCGTTGCTTACAGTGGGAAGGTACGTCGCGGACCACTTACTACTTACTTACACCCATGGGTGGATGTAACAGTCTGTGCATCTTCACTTGGTGGATTCCTACTTGCCCCACTTCGAAGGCTCAGCCTCAGCCAGCGTCTCCCCTGGGAAACCTTTCGGGGTTCCACCAGTTTGAGCTCTGGGCTACACTGTCATCTGCTCATTTACGCCCATTTATGCTCCTTTTACCCCACCCGCATCCCTACCCTGGACTGCGACGTTCTTAGGGTGAGGACCGCAATACCCCAGGGTCTTCCGCGTCTGGCACGGCACTGAGGACACAGTAGGTGCTCAATAAATACTCACTGACCAAATGGGTAAACTACACAGAATTGTGTTTTCTGACTTCAAGGTTTGCCAAGAGCGCTCCGCGCTCATCCTCTAAGTCGCCCGCTCCCTAGTCGCTCAAACTCAGTAACAACTTACTGCAAACGCCCCCCTTCCCCCTGGACTTAGCCGCAGCAACACTAGGCGGAGGCGGCTGCGCAGCCGCAGTCCCGGGCTCTCCTCCCCTGTGGAAGTCGGTGACCTGCAGAGCGTGGTGCGTCACTTCCGGCGACGGCGTCCGGGGGTGTGTTCCGCACCCTCTCCTTCCGCTTCTGCCAGGACTGGAGGGCCCCGGATAAACGTGGCTCCGAGTTGCTCGCGGCCGCCGCCTTCGAGGCTCCACGAGGACTACACCCACTTCGGGGGTGTAAGTCAGCACAGCCGAGGGGCGCGCTTGTGCGAGCAGCTAGTATTGCTCCATCTCATGTCTGTTGGAAAAGTGACGTGTGAGTATTTCCCCTCAGCTTCCGTACTGCCCACTTGATACCCACAGTGGGCATCTCGGGATGCGCCAGACCCTACCTGTCCGAGCATGAACTCGTGGTTTCCCCAGCGCAAACCTGGGCCTGTGCTCGCCAGTGCTCCTCATGTCTGCAAAGGGGAGAACCATCCATCCATGCGTTTTTTTTTTTTCTTCAATTTTTATTTTGTATTGGGCCATAGTTGATTTACATCTATCCATTCTTGACACCTTCCTTTCTGTCACCCTCAGCATCCAGTCCACTATCAACTCATGTCCATCTTACCGTCCAAATACACCTTTTATAAGCCTCCTCTTTATTTTCGTTGTGACCACTCTAGACCAAGCTATTCACAGGTTTTGTGAGGACTACACTGCCACTGCCCACATTCTGTTTATCCCCTGACCCAAGACTGCTTTCTTAAAAAAAATTAATTAATTAATTTATTTTTGGCTGCATTGGGTCTCTGTTGCTGCCCGCGGGCTTTCTCTAGTTGTGGTGAGCATGGGCTACTCTTCGTTGTGGTGTGCGGGCTTCTCATTGCGGTGGCTTCTCTTGTTGTGGAGCACGGGCTGTAGGCGTGCGGGCTTCAGTAGTTGTGGCTCGCGGGCTCTAGAGCGCAGGCTCAGTAGCTGTGGAGCACGGGCTTAGTTGCTCTGCGGCATGTGGGATCTTCCCGGACCAGGGATCAAACCCGTGTCCCCTGCATTGGCAGGCGGATTCGTAACCACTGCGCCACCAGGGAAGTCCCCAAGACTGCTTTTTAACCAATCCATTTTTCTGCCTTGCAGCTACACTTGATCTATCCAAAGCCTCCTAAACCAATGCCCACTCTTTGAGTTCTCGTAACAGAGAGTAGCACTTTTTAGTAGCTTTTGCCATAGTAGTAATTTTTATTTATCTGTGTGATTCTTTTTTTTTTTTTTTTTTTTTGCGGTACGCGGGCCTCTCACTGTTGTGGCCTTCCCCGCCGCGGAGCACAGGCTCCGGACGCGCGGGCCCAGCGGCCATGGCTCACGGGCGCAGCCGCTCTGCGGCATGTGGGATTCTCCCGGACCGGGGCAGGAACCCGCGTCCCTTGCATCAGCAGGCGGACTCTCAACCACTGCGCCACCAGGGAAGCCCTGTGTGAATCTTTCTTAAAAAAGTTTTTATTGCAGTATAGTTGATTTACAATGTTGTGTTAGTTTCAGGTGTACAGCAAAATGAATTCAGTTATACATATACATCTATCCACTCTGTTTTTAGATTCTTTTCCCATATGGGTCATTACAGAATATTGAGTTCCCTGTGTTATACAGTAGGTCCTTATTAATTATCTATTTTATATATAGTAATGTGTATGTGTCAATCCCAATCTCCCAATTTATCCCTTCCCCCCTGGTAACCGTAAGTTTGTTTTCTACATCTGTGACTCTATTTCTGTTTTGTAAATAAGTTCATTCTTACCATTTTTTAATAGTCCACGTATAAGTGATATCATATGATTTTTGTCTTTCTCTCTGACTTCTATCTGTGTGATTCTTTGAGTTAATTTCTGTTTTCTCACCTGTTAGCTCTATGAGAACAGGAAATGTCTTTTTTTGATGCTTATCACTAGATCTTCAATAAGCCTTTGTGTCCAACTTAAATGTTTCGTGAATGAGTGCCCAGTTGTCCCTGAAATATTTCTTGAATAATCCTTTTCTCTGTTGACTTTAAATACTTTTTTCCCTCATCCAGAAGATAGTTATCAGTTTGTCAAATTTCATTAAAAAAATCATATTGGGACTTTGGGTGAATTTGCACTGAGAATTTTTGGATGAATTTGGAAAGGAAATGACATCTTTACAAGAATGAGCGTTCACATCCAGGGACATGGAATGGATTTCTCTTTATTCAGGCTACTTTTTAAATTCTGGACTACATTTGTATAGTTTTATTCATATAAGTCTTGTATATTTCTTTTCAAGTAAACTCTTAGACATTTAGTAATTTCTGTTGCTACAGTGAATGGAATTTTAAAAAATTACAGTTTCTAAGTGCTTATTGCTGGTATAAAAGAATGTGTTGTTTTTTAAATTTATTTTTTATTGAAGTATAATTGATTTACAATTTGTGTTAGTTTCTGGTGTACAGCAAAATGATTCAGTTATACACATATATGTATATTCTTTTTCATATTCTTTTCCATTATGGCTTATAACAGGATATTGAACATAGTGCTATAGAGTAGGACCTTGTTGTTTATCCATTCTATATGTAATAGTTTGCATCTGCTAATACCGAACTCCCAATGCATCTCTCCCCCACCCAGCCCTCCCCTGTGGCAACCACAAGTCTGTTCTCTATGTCTGTGAGTCTGTTTCTGTTTCGTAGATAAGTTCATTTGTGTCATATTTTAGCTTCCACATATAAGTGATATTATATGGTATTTGTCTTTCTTTTTCTGACTTACTTCACTTAGTCTGATAATCTCCAAGTCCAACCATGTTGCTGCAAATGGCATTATCTCATTCTTTTTTATGGCTGAGTAATATTCCATTGTATATATGTACCACATCTTCTTTATCCATTCATCTGTCATTGGACAGATGACAGGTTGTCATTGGACAGGTTGTTTCCATGTCTTGGCTATTGTAAATAGTGCTGCTATGAACACGGGGGTGCATGTATCTTTTAGAATTAAGTTTTGTCCAGATATATGTCCAGGAGTGGGATTGCTGGATCATATGGCAATTCTATTTTTAGTTTTTTGAAGAACCTTCTTACTGTTTTCCATAGTGGCTGCAGCAATTTACATTCCCACCAACAGTGTAGGAGGGTTCCCTTTTCTCCAAGAACATGTTTGTTTTTTTTTAATGTTTTTTGTTTAACTGGCTAACTTACTGAATTCTTTTTTCATGGTTTTTTAGCTGCTGTCTTTAGGTTTTCTAGGTTGCTTTCTGGAGTATTTTCTTCTAGATTTTCTATCATTGCCTCTTTATTGACATTGTTTGTACATTTTGTGTTATTCCTTGTCTTGTTAAATTGGCTACCACCTCCGTCCACAGAATGTTTAAAAATAGTGGGGGTAAGGGAAGCCAGCTACAGCATGGTAGATATTTCTTGATGTAGTGAAGCTTATAGTGTAGACAATGGAGGGATACTGTCCCCTTTTCACCTCTTTCTTTTTTTCAACTTCTTCTCTGATATCTCTTCCTTTTTGTTGTCTTACTACTGTGAATTTTTCCTGGTTTGCCAGGGATTTCCCCAGTTTTAGCACTAAAAGTTCCATGATCTGGGAAATCCCTCAGTCCCAGGCAAACGTTTGATCTTCCTAGCTCTTAGCTCGTGTCATTTCTAAACCTTGGCCTGAGACAAAGACTTGATGCAGGTAGTTTATTTGGGAGATACTGCCAAGAGGCAGAGGTGAAGGGCCAGGGTGAGCAAGTGAAGAAGGGAAAAGCTGCATTAATGAGGTCAGTGGTGAGAGCAGCTGGGACGTGGTCCTACCTGGAGCATTCTGACTAGCGTTTCAAATGCCTCTCCGAAGGGTCTGCCTGAGGAGTGGCTGGAAGAGTGTTTCTCCGTCGGCTCCTGTCCCCAGTAGTTGAGGCTTGCCTGGGGATTGGTAACGGCCCCACGGGAGTGCTTGATGAAGCCTCTGGGGTTTGGAATATTGGAGTCCCAGAGCTTGCTTGAGGCCAGACACTGTCTGTGTGAGGCGGGGAGAAGCGCACAAAGGTCTGAAATGAAAGGGAGGCCGAGAGCACGAGCTGGGGCGCTGGAGGTGCCTGTACACGCACTAACCTTGGGGTGTGTCTTGTGTGTGAGAGATGGGCTCCAAGATGTCCTCTGAAAGTGGAGCACAGAAGAATAGGCGTCTGACTTGCCCACTCCAGCCTGTCGGCTTTCTGTGAATCAAAGTGTGATTTAGATGGACGAGGTCCTCACCTTGAGGCTTCTCGTAGGCTGATGCATTGCTTCCTTTCCTCTCCTCTGCAGGATGCAAGTACATGTGTACAAGTATATTGAGAGGCAAAGAGTAAATTTTTGTCCAGAGAGGGCAAACTAAATAATTGTGAAAGATGAGACTGTGAAATTGAAGTGCAATAGACAGTGTCATTAATTAACTTGAGATTGAACCTGAAGGAATGATGTGAATGCAGGTGTGTGCCAGCGTAGCCATTGATCGGAGCCTGGGCTTGTTTTAAAGGGAAGGTGATGATGTTCCAGCTGGCCCAGAAGAAGAGCAGTTCATAATTGGGTTGCCTTGATGCTACCCTCCAGGCTCTGTTGCGTTGAAAAAAGGCAATGGTACCTTTTTTTTTTTTTAAATAAAGAACTCTTTCTTTATTCCATTCATTATTAAAAATTAAATTTATTTCATCACCAAAGTTAAGAAAGTCAAATAGGACACAGAGTCTTAAATAACGATTCCCTGTCTTATCCAACCCCCTGCTCCTGCTTCCGGAGGGAGCCGCTTTCTGTGGTTGCTTCTGAGATTCCTAGATATTCATGTTCCTAAGTACTCTCTTGATTCATTTGTCTCTTGATTAGTCAGTTGTGGTCATTCACTTATTGATTTACTGAGTCCCTCTTAGGGGAGATGAGCATTTAGCCTGGAGAGCTAATTACTCCCATCCCATCCTGTGGTCCAGCTACTCTGCTTTCCTGTTCTCCAGACACAGTCTAGGCAGCATTTCCGGTTATAGTAATATCAGTGTTTACATGCCTATGCAAGTACCGTTTACATGTACATATTGTTTACCGCTACACCAAGTACTGCACTAAGATTACACTTCCTTTCGTTTTACTTTTTCCAGAGTTGTTAATTGCATCAGTTTATTTTGCTCAGTTTTCTCCGTACCTGTTGCTAATCTGTCCCACACCCTGCAGCAGATAACCCACTAATCCCAGCCCTCCCTCCTGGAGCCCTCCACCTTTCTGCTCGAGCCTGGACTCTGTCCTCCTGGGACTTCTTTTTGTTTGGAAGGAGTCCCCCTTCTCTTCTCTCTTGGGTCCTCTGTTTCCCAGATTCTGTGCCTTCCTCTGCCTTGAGTGTTTTCTTCCATTTCTCTCCAGAAGCTTTTATAATCTCTTCATTATTCCTGGTGTTCTGAAATTCCACAGTGATGTATTGTGGTGTGTATCTTTTTTCATTTATTGGGCTGGGTTATAAATAGCAGTCTTCTATCAAAAGATTCACATGTTCCAGTTCTGGAAGTTTTCTTTTTTTTCTTTTTTAATTTCTTTCTCCCATTTTTTCCCTTGTCTTCATCTCTGGAACTCTGTATATTTGGGTGGTGAGCCTCACAGATTAAGCCTGTAATTCTTTTACTCCTTTCTTTCCTTTTTGTTCATTTTATTTCCTTTCCTTTTATGTATCATCTAGGCAATCTCCCTGGTGGACTTTTCTAACCCTCCTATCAAATTTTCAATTTTGACTATTGTAGTTTCAGTTTCCAAGGGCCCTTTCTCTTTCTTGTTCTTTGTTGCTCTTGAAAAATCGCGGCCTGCCTTTGGTTTATGGACGTGACAGTGTCTCTTCTGACTCTGTGTGTATCATTTTACGTTTCCTTTTTTACAAGTTGCTTTTCTAATGTCCTGCGTAGCTCAGTTTCTTCCAGTTTCTTTTTCTCTATCTTTGCTTTGCTCTCTGCATTGTGTGTTCGGGGCTTCCTTTAAATGTTAGGCACTGTGGAGCCAGGGATCTGTTAGAAAGAAGAGCAAAGCACTGCAAACTGGTAGGGAGACCTGTGTGCTGGGGGAAACGTGTTCCTTGGTGGCCTCCTTTGTAGGGTGATGGGGGCGAGCTAGCTTTCCCACTAGGAGATGCTGAGATTGTCCTACGTGTATGGCTTTTCTCTGGAGGTGTCCAGTTTCTCCTGAGAAGGCTCTTTCTACCCTGGCTTTGGACGCTCTCCTCCTTGGCTGTGAGAGTCCTGGGTGCTGGTCTGGGACGCGGAGCTGGGGAGGAGCTCTCATCATTCAGGACACAGAATTTCACTGCATCCTCCACTGCAAACCCAGCACATCACCCAGCTCGCCCACTGTTTCTGGTCTTGCTGAGTCTGAGCCTCCCTGGGGCATTTCTCCAGAGGGTGGAACATCCTCCCCGCCCAGGTCATGCAAGGGTAGGACCCTGGCATCTTAGTGTCACCTGTGTAGCCTTTCAGTCAAAACCTTTCTTTCAGTCTGTATGGACCTGGTGATGTACCACCAGATCCCCTTCAGGGAGGACTTGTTGCCCCAGCTGCTGTCAGCAGGCAGCCTTCAGCCTCCATCCCCTTTACGGCTTGCCTCAGCTCAAGGTCATGCCCTTCCCTGGTGGCCCACATCCAGTGATGGATGGAGGATGGAGGTGACTCCCCCTGGGGCGGCTCTGGTGGGCCATCCTAGCTCCAGAGCTCACTGGGCTTGGCGGGCCTGTAACTCGGACTTGACATCCCCCTCTGCCCATCCCTTCCACTGCTGTCGATCCCACAGGTGCGCCTAGTATACATCCTGCCCTCTACCTCCACCTTGGACTCTGCTTCCTGTGGATGCAAACCAGGCTCCTCCGTTTCCTGCTCGGTGACCCTCTGCTGCAGCTCCGGCTGTCCCTCAAGGGCTGCAGCTCGAGGCACCCCTGGCGGCCAGGCAGCAAGTCCTTCCTTGAGAGGCATCTGGAGGCACGTCCTCTCAGCCAAATTTGAATAATGCTGACGGGCCACTTAAAAACTGTGATTTTCACCAAGTTACTTCACCTTTCTCACGTGTGAAATGTAAAAAATAATGCCCGTCTCTCAGTCCTGTTGTGCCCTTAGAGTCAATAACTTGTGAAAAGTTCCTAGAACGGTGCCTGGCACGTAATAAAAGGCTCTCTTTCCTCCTGAAGGGGCTTCTACCAGTCAGAGATTCTAGAATCTTCCTGAGAAAGTATGAGGACTAGAGGCATGGTGACATACCAGGCTCAAAGCAGGTCTCAACATATGAAAAATGTTTATGGACCAATTTATAGGAAGGTTTCTGATGGTGTGTCATAGAGTCTATCCTTGTCCTTAAGACATTTTTTATTTGTTAGTTTTTCTTTTAAAAAGTTTTTTTTTCTTAATTACACAAGCTATAGAAGAATATATTCTCAATATAATGTATTCCATCAGATAAAGCTACAATTACTCTTGACAATCTCCTTGGAGGTGATGGCTGTTACTGGTTTCCTGTCTCATTTATCTATGTATCTATCATCTATCTATCTATCTTTTATCTAGCTAGCTACCTATCTATGTACTGTCTATTATCTATCTATGTATCTATTATCTATCTATGTATCTATCTATCTGTTATCTATCTATCACCATCTATTTTACCTAAAATTTCTTTAGTTAAGGACATGTTCCAGTGGTAGTGTGGTACATAATTTTAGGTGGTAACATCAACCCAACATAAAATAACTTTGAATCAGGGTGAGATAGTTATTCTCTTTTTAAAAATCTTTTTTTTTTTTTGTGAGAACATTTGAGTTCTTAGTAAACTTCAATTATTCAATACAGTTAACAATTATAGCCACCGTTTTCCACATTAGATTCTCAGACCTTATTCATCTTATAGCTGAGAGTTTGTACCCTTTTGCTAACCTCTCCCTATTTACTCCATCCTCCAGCCCCTGGCAACCTTTTTTTAGATTCCACATACTGGTGATACCATGCAGTATTTGTTTTTCTCTGTCTGGCTTAATGCCCTCAAAGTCCATCCGCGTTGTCAAAAATGGCGGGATTTCTTTCTTTCTCATGGCTGAATAATATTCCATTATATATGGTGTGTTTTTTACAGCTCTTTTAAAGATGTATTTACATAGTTTTTTGCTCTTAACTCAGCCTCATATTAAAAAAAAAATCTCCTCCCTCTGTCCCTCCCTCCCTCCCTCCCTCCCTCCCTCCCTCCTTCCCTTCCTTCCTTCCTTCCTTCCTTCCTTCCTTCTTTCACTACTGAACTATTTCCCCAGCAGGGGAGGCAATGGAGTGGGTAATGCCCAGTGTTTCCTGCATCACAAATAGTGCTCTGAGGAGTCTCCTCATCCCTGTCGTCTTGTGGACACAGGCCAGTGCTCCTCTGGTGTAGATACTGAGTAATGGAACTGCTGGACCAAAAGATAAGCACATCTCAAATGTGAACATATTTTGCAAAGTGATCTCACCAAAACTCCATAATTTCATGAGAGTCGTGAGTTTTGCCCCATCTTCTCTGACATTTGATGTTATAAAACTTCAAATTTCACTAATCAAATGGGCCTCAAATGGTTTTCCGTTGTTATTTAATTTGCACTTTACTGATTACTAGTGAAATTCAGTGCCTTTTCATGTGTTTATTGCTCATTTGTTTTTCTGCTTCTATGAATCATTGATGCGTTTTCATTTTCCATTTAGGTTGTTTGTGTATTTATCTGTAGAAGTCCTTGGTATATTGTGGGTATTGCTCTTTTGTTATAAACATTATAGTTTCTGTAGTCTGTCTCCTTTTAAACTCAATTGTGGTGCCTTTGTGGTATAGAAATTAAAAATTTTTGTTGTCAGATATATTAATATTTTACTTTCCAGATTATTATTATTATGAGGTATAATTGACACATACCATTATAATATCAATAGTTTTATGTGTACAACATAATGAATTGATACTTGTACATATTGTGAAACGATCACCACAATAAGTCTAGTTAACATCTGTCACCATACATAGTTTCAAATTTTTTTTTCTCGTGATAAGGACTTTTAAGATCTACTCTTTTAGCAACATTCAGATACACAGTATGGTATTATTGACTGTACATTACATCCCTATGACTTCTTATTTTATAACTGGGAGTTTGTACCTTTTCACCCCCTTCACCCATTTCACCCACCCCCTCTGCTCTGGAAACCACCAGTCTGTTCAATCTGTGAGCCTGTTTTTTTTGTTTTCCTCTTGTTTTGTTTTTAAAATTCCACATGTAAGTGAGCTCGTATGGTATTTGACTTTCTCTGTCTGACTTATTTTACTTAGCATTCCGATTTAGTACTTATCTAAAAATCTTGTTCAAAAGAATCTTTTTGAACTCAGGGTTATAAACACATTCTTTTTTTTAAACTTTAAATCTTCATTTTTAAACTTTAAATTTTTTTAACTTTTAAACTTTTTTTAAACTTTAAATCTTCAGTTCACATGGAATTTATTTTTGTGGGTGGCAGGAAACCTAATTATTTTTTTCCAAATTGATAGTTGTTCTCAGAATTATTTATTGCATAATTCATCTTTTTGCCAATGATTTTATGTACAACATTTAAAAGAATCATATACTAAATTCCTGTCACACATGTAGGTGTGTTTAGGGTTTTTCTTTCTTTCTATTTCTGCTCCAATGCCCCATTTAAAAAAATTTACCGAAATCTTTAAAGTATATATTTGACAATTAGTATGGCAAATCCCCTTCCAATGCTCTTTTTCAAAATTATCTATTCTTGGACATTTTCTTATAAATTTTAAAATCAGCATGGCCGCCTCTGTGAAAATCTTTTGGAGATTTTAATTGAGATTTCTTTGAATTTGTAAATTATTTTGGGGAGATATATTGAGGACTGCTTTTATACAATAAATTCAGTAAATTTTTTAGATTTCTTTATGTAGGTATTATATATTTCTTGTTTATTTATAGTGGTAGTAGTTTTTTTTTTTTTTTTTTTGGCTGTGTTGGGTCTTTGTTGCTGCATGCGGGCTTTGTCTAGTTGCGGTGAGAGGCGGGCTACTCTTCATTGTGGTGCATAGGCTTCTCATTGCAGTGGCTTCTCTTGTTGCAGAGCACAGGCTTTAGGTGCATGGGCTTCAGTAGTTGTGGCATGCGGGTTCAGTACTTGTGGTTCACGGGCTCTAGAGCGCAGGCTCAGTAGTTGTGGCGCACAGGCTTAGCTGCTCCGTGGCATGTGGAATCTTCCCTGACCAGGGCTCAAACCTGTGTCCCCTGCATTGGCAGGTGGATTCTTAACCACTGCACCACCAGGGAAGCCCAATAGTGGTAATAGTTTTAATTGCTAGTGTAAATGGGATATTTCTTCCCCCCCCACAATTGGTAATTATTAGTTTATAGTAGAGCTATGGATTTTTGTATTTTGTAACAAGCTACCTTGTTGTGACTTTCTGTCAGTTAGTTCTCATGGTTTCTTCATGCTACACAATTATATTACCTACAGAGCTTTTTTCTTTTACTTTACTTATTGAATTGGCTAGGTCTTCCAGTATGATTTTTAATAGTAGCAGTGATAGAAGGCATCCTTGAGTTGGACCTGATTTGAGTGGGAAGGGTTCTAATTTTCACCGTTAAGTACAATCTTTGTTTTGGTTTTTGATGTTTTTTTGATGTTTTCCTGTCATCTGTTGAAATGCTTATACACGTTTTCTTCTCTGATTTGTTAATATAATTCAATGTATAATAGATTTTTAAAATGTGATCTAACATTGCATTCCTGGAATCAGTCATATTTCTTTCATTATTTAAATATTCTAGTATGTATACATTCTGTATGTAGGTTCATACATGAGATTGGCCTGTGTTTTTTTCCTTGTATATTCTTTTTCTGGTTTTGTTGTCACTGTTACGCTAACTTCATAATAGCAATGAAAAATCTTTCACCCTTATCTGTCATTTGGACTTGTTTGTATAACATGGAAATGCTAACCTTCAAGGTTTGACAGAACCCACCTATCATATGGACCTGAAGCAGTTTCAGGGAGGAGACATTTGATTATCTTTTGTGGTTAGTGTTCTGTTTGGATTTATAATTTCTATTTTACTTTTTCTTTCACCTAGGCATTTTTTAAGAGTTTGCATTTTTGTGGCTATCCCCATTCTTTGGCGGGAGGAGGAGGGAGGCACTGTCCGTTTTTCTGTTTTGTGAATTTTAAATTGTGTTAGGATAATGATCTGCATGATTTTTGCCTTTTGGAGTGTTTGAGGTTTTCTTTGTGGCTTGATACATAGTTTTTGTAAATGTGCCATGTGTGTTTGCACACAAATTGTTGGCTGCAAAATTCTTTTTTTGCATCTTTAGTTCAAGTCTGATGGCTATGCGGTTTAAATCTGCCATGTTATTACGTTTTGTTTACTTTATTTGTAGATTTCTGAGTGGAGTGTGTAAAAGGCTTCAGTTGGATTACGTTTTCCTTGTCTCCTTTTCTCCTAACATCTTGGAACTTACATGTACTACTTCAGTTCTTCTGGAGGTTACCTTTACATTGAAACAATTTAATTTAATTTGTTTTTAGAGATACAACCCAGATGGTCCAGAACTATCTTTAGAGCCAGGTTCCCTGATTCTGTGTACTCTGGATGATTGCAACAGGAATAATTTAATTCTATAAACATTTAGCAAGCACCTGCTAATGCTGGACCCTGAGCCAACCCTTGTGGATACAGACGATGAGTGAGATAGTTCTTGCCCCCATGAGGTTTAGAGTCTAGGGGGGAGGCTGACACGTAAACAGATGATAACATCACATGGGAGGTGATAATAGAGGTACACACAGAGTAGTGGGGGAGTGTGGAAGGGTGGATGTCACAAGGATGCTCCCCATGGGTCATCCCTCCCAGTCTTGTGTGGTCCCCTCCCCTTTACTCTGGGCTCAGTAACTAACCTGTGATTCATTTCTTACCAGTAGAATGCAGCATAAATAACACTGTGGCTTTCATTTCATATTTTTGATCTCTTTGAAAATTTGGGCTGCATTCTGAGAGAATTTCTTGATTTATTAATTGCTCCTCAGCTGTATCCATTGTGCTGTTTATTTTTATGTTTTTCCAAGATCTCTAGTTGGTTCTTTTCCCAGTACTTCTTTCAATGTTTCTGTTTGTTCCATTAACTCTGTTTCCTTAGGTATTACTTCTGTCTGTTGAATTTAGTACCTCTTTTTCCTGATGTTCACTTCCTTCAAATATTAGAACATTATTGCCTCTGTACTCATCTGGATATTTGAGATTTCCTGTCTTATGTCATATTGTCTTTAAGGAGAGGTAAGATATGATGCTGGTGGGATGCTGGTACACAGTTATCTGGTGGTGAGAGTTTGTGTTACTTCTGGGTCTCTCCTGCTACCCCAGGCACTATGTGGTCTCTTTCATCTGAGCGTCCATCCGTGTTTCACTCTTTTGGCACAGGTAGTGTGTAATGAACCACCTGGCTGCCTTATCTGTTAACTTCACTAGGCATGTGGTCATTTGCCCCCTCGAAATCCCAACTTTGCTCACCATTTTTTTGGTCCCCTCCAAGCTTGGGCCTCTCCTGTGGCAGCTCCCACCTTGACAGAAGCCCTCTCCCATGCATGAATTGTGCTGGGGTTTCCATCTTTGATCGGACTGCATTTGCTTTCTGTCTTTGCTCCTGAGATGTTCATCATTAAGAAAAATGGCTTGGGATAAACATATGACGTGGAATCGAGAGCTGGCATGACAGATAGGAAATTTTGATTGTTAATTTCAGCCCAGAATTCAGACCTGTTAAGATCATTTTGAAATTTGAGTGTAATTAGAAATAAATGTAGGCCCTGGAATTTAGGGTTTTTTTTTCTATTCACAACCATTTTATTTTATTTATTTATTTTTAAACATCTTTATTGGAGTATAATTGCTTTACAATGGTGTGTTAGTTGCTGCTGTATAACAAAGTGAACCAGCTATACGTATACATATATACCCCTATCCCCTCCCTCTTGCGTCTCCCTCCCACCCTCCCTATCTCACCCCTCTAGGTGGTCACAAAGCACCGAGCTGATCTCCCTGTGCTATGCGGCTGCTTCCCACTAGCTATCTGTTTTACATTTGGTAGTGTATATATGTCCATGCCACTCTCTCACTTCATCCCAGCTTACCCTTCCCCCTCCCTGTGTCAAGTCCATTCTCTACATCTTCATCTTTATTCCTGTCCTGCCCCTAGGTTCCTCAGAACCTTTTTTAATTTTTATTTTTAAGATTCCATATATATGTGTTAGCATACGGTATTTGTTTTTCTCTTTCTGACTTACTTCACTCTGTATGACAGACTCTAGGTCTATCCACCTCACTACAAATAACTCAATTTTGTTTCTTTTTATGGCTGAGTAATATTCCATTGTATATATGTGCCACATCTTCTTTATTCATTCATCTGTCGATAGACACTTAGGTTGCTTCCATGTCCTGGGTATTGTAAATAGAGCTGCAGTGAACATTGTGGTACATGTCTCTTTTTGAATTATGGTTTTCTCAGGGTATATATGCCCAGTAGTGGGATTGCTGGGTCATATGGTAATTCTGTTTTTAGTTCTTTAAGGAACCTCCATATTGTTCTCCATAGTGGCTGTATCAATTTACATTCCCACCAACAGTGCAAGAGTGTTCCCTTTTCTCCACACCCTCTCCAGCATTTGTTGTTTGTAGATTTTCTGATGATGCCCATTCTAACTGGTGTGAGGTGATACCTCATTGTAGTTTTGATTTGCATTTCTCTAATAATTAGTGATGTTGAGCATCCTTTCATGTGTTTGTTGGCAATCTATATATCTTCTTTGGAGAAATGTCTATTTAGGTCTTCTGCCCATTTTTGGATTGGGTTGTTTGTTTGTTTGATATTGAGCTTCATGAGCTGCTTTTATATTTTGGAGATTAATCCTTTATCAGTTGCTTCGTTTGAAAATATTTTCTCCCATCCTGAGGGTTGTCTTTTTGTCTTGTTTATGGTTTCCTTTGTTGTGCAAAGGCTTTTAAGTTTCATTAGGTCCCATTTGTTTATTTTTGTTTTTATTTCCATTTCTCTAGGAGGTGGGTCAAAAAGGATCTTGCTGTGATTTATGTCATAGAGTGTTCCTCTAAGAGTTTTATAGTGTCTGGCCTTACATTTAGGTCTTTAATCCATTTTGAGTTTATTTTTGTGTATGGTGTTAGGGAGTGTTATAATTTCATTCTTTTACATGTAGCTGTCCAGTTTTCCCAGCACCACTTGTTGAAGAGGCTGTCTTTTCTCCATTGTACATTTGTGCCTCCTTTGTCATAGGTTAGTTGACCATAGGTGCATGGGTTTATCTCTGGGCTTTCTATCCTGTTCCACTGATCAATATTTCTGTTTTTGTGCCGGTACCATATTGTCTTGATTACTGTAGCTTTGTAGTATAGTCTGAAGTCAGGGAGCATGATTCCTCCTTCTCCATTTTTCTTTCTCAAGATTGCTTTGGCTATTTGGGGTCGTTTGTGTTTCCATGCAAATTGTAAAATTTTTTGTTGTAGTTCTGTGAAAAATGCCATTGGTAGGTTGATAGGGATTTCATTGAATCTGTAGATTGCTTTGGGTAGTAGAGTCATTTTCACAATGTTGATTCTTCAATCCAAGAACATGGTGTATCTCTCCATCTGTTTGTATCCTCTTTAATTTCTTTCATCAGGGTCTTATAGTTTTCTGCATACAGGTCTTTTGTCTCTTTAGGTAGGTTTATTCCTAGGTATTTAATTCTTTTTGCTGCAGTGGTAAATGGGAGTGTTTGCTTAATTTCTCTTTCAGATTTTTCATTGTTAGTGTATAGGAATGCAAGAGATTTACACCAGCATAGAATGAAGGAAACCAAGATTGGGAGTAAATCATGAAAAAAAAATTGTAGAGCATTTAGTTTATTGCAACTGTTGAAAGGTGTGATGACTGAAAGAGGCAGTGCACGGCATCATCAAGATGGTGAAGTGGGGACCCCAGGCTTGTCCCACAGCAAAGGTTAGACAGCTACCCACCAACAGAAATAGCTCTAGGAGAGATCCGGAGTCCACTGAAGAAACTTAAGCAATGCAGTAGAGCAAAAACCGTGAGAAAAACTGCACCAAAAGGGAAAGAAGAGCAGCTCATTCTGCCTGCATCATCCCATTCCCCTCTGCTCAGTGCTGAGAGATAACTTCCCACCCAGAAAGAGGTGCCCTTGCCTGGTGAGGGAGGTGGGTTGAGCCACTAGCTTCCCAGCCTTTTGGGGCACCACGTGAAGCACCCACTTTAGTTTCATCCTGTTCAGAGACTGGCAAAGCTGAGACATGTCGGGATGGCTGGGAACAAGGAAGAAGAGCAGGGGCCACCAGAATCAGCCACACCTTGGGAGCCACTGAGGTTCTCGGTGCCCTCCTCTACAGAGGACACCAGAAGCTTTGACGCTGAGGAAACCAGTGGCCAGCACGGCCACCATGGGCCCTGAAGATTTCACTAGTTTTCTGCCATCAGCCACCTGATGTCTTCCACTGCCCCTTCTTCACCTCCCCACTGCCACTGGAGCCTGGCGCCTGCACTGACAGCCTGCCCAGGCCTTTGTGGGGGCACGAGTGCAAGGTGCCAGCCTCAACCCTGCAGCTGACCCTCACTGCTGCGTGCATACGTGGGGCTAGCCCCTTTAGCTGTGCACCTGCACCTGCTAGCCTGACTCCCGTCACCAGCCTCCGTGCCACGTGTGTGCCCATAGTGTGATCCTGCAGCCATGGAAATGGCTGTTAGCATGGCTGTTATCAAAAAGACAGAGATGAGGGACTTCCCTGGTGGTGCAGTGGTTAAGAATCCACCTGCCAATGCAGGGGACATGGGTTCAATCCCTGATCTGGGAAGGTCCCACATGCCGCGGAGCAACTAAGCCCCTGTGCCACAACTACTGAGCCTGCTCTCTAGAGCCCGTGTGCCACAACTACTGAAGCCTGCGTGCTTGGAGCCCGTGCTCCGCAACAAGAGAAGCCACTGCAATGAGAAGCCCACACACCACAACAAAGAGTAGCCCCTGCTCGCCGCAACTAGAGAAAGGCCATGCACAGCAATGAAGACCCAACACGGCCCAAAAAAAAAAAAAAAAAGACAGAGATGAGAAATGGGTAGGATGGGTAGAATAGGGAACCCTAGTGCTCTGTTGGTGGGAATGTAAGTTGGTGCAGCCACTGTGGAAAACAGTATGGAGGTTCCTCAAAAAACTGAAAATATAACTACCATATGGTCCAGCAGTCCCACTTGTAAGTATACAACCAAAGGAAGTGAAATTGCTGCCTCACAGAGATACATGCATCCCCATGTTGCAGCATTATTCACAACAGCCAAGCCATGGAAACAGCCTGAGTGTCTATCAGTGGATGAATGGGTAAAGAAAATGTGATTGATATATATGTATATAATATAAAAAAGAAAAGGAATATTATTCAGCCATAAAAAAGAGTGAAAGCCTATCTTGAGGGCATTATGCTAAGTGAAATAAGTCAGAGAAAGACAAGTACTGTATGGTCTCACTTATCTGTGGAATCTAAAAACATTGAGCTCACAGAAACAAAGAGTAGAGTGGTGGTTGCTACGGGCTGAGGGTGGGGGAAGTGGGAGGATGTTGGTGAGAGGGATAAGCTTTTACTTATAGGGTGAGTTCCAGGAATCTAATGTACAGCATGGTGACTGTAGTTAGCAATACTATATCACATACTTGAAAGGCGCTGTGAGAGTAGAGCTTTAATCTTCTCACCGTAACAACAATAACCACAACGAATGGTCATTATGTGAAGTCAAGGATGTGCTAACTAACCTTATTGTGGTAAACATTTGCGATATATACATGTATCAAATCATCACACTGTAAACCTTAAACTTATACAGTGTTATATGTTAAGTATATCTCAATAAAGCTGGAAAGAAAGAGAATGAATAAAAATGCTGATGCAATTTTAGGTTCCATTTTTAAAGGTGAAACATCTTTTTTTATGTTTAATAACATTGATTTGTGTGTTTTTTTACTGAGAAACGTTTGTTCATATCCTTTGCCTTTATTTTATTGGAGTGCGCCATTAATCTTTTTCATGTTGATTTGTGAGAAGTTTTTACGCGTTGCCCCTTTATTGTCACATATATTGTATACGTTTTCCTTTTTGTGAGCTGAAATATTGTGTATGGTCACTTTTGCCTCTTGGATGCTTAAAATTTTGACCAGAAGTCAAATTTGTGAATATTTTGTGTCATGTTTTAAAATATCTTCCCCCTCCAGGATTATAAAAAATATATTTTCTTCTAGTGTTTTTATAGTCTTATTTTTATATTGAAATCTTATATTCAGTTTGAACTTTATTTTCACTGATGTGTGATGTAAGGTTCCATATGTATTATTTTCTGAATGGGTGACCAACTGCTCCAGTGTCATTAGGGTTTTTATGCCTGTATTCCTGTTGAGGTTCTTTGGTACTTCCTGTTTGCATGCTCCTTTGTCAGATATACTAAGAGGATTGTGCGAGCCTTGAAAAAATGAATGGGGAGGATTTTTATGGAAAAAGCAAAAGAAAATATGCTCTGGAACAGAGTGATATGATGTAAATGTCTCATGCCTCTCCTCTGCTTAAAATCCTTCAGTGAAATTCCCATGTTCTCAAGATAAGCCATACTTTCCCGGCTGTGCTTCAAGGCCCTTCCTCCCTGGCCCCCTTTTCTCTGAAGCTTCAGGTCCCTCTGCACCCTGCCTTGCCTCCCTGTTTCCACCAGCATAGTAAGCGTCGTGAGGGTCAGGGTTTTTGTGGTGTCTTGCTTTCTGCTGTCCCTCCAGACTTAGAACCACGCCTGGCACATCGTAGGTGCCGGTGAATATTTGATGTAGGAAAAACTTGCAGTTCCTGGAAAAAAACGCTCTATCCTCCAGACTTCCACATGACCTTTTCCCTGTCTTTGGCACCTTCTCCTTACACTCTGTGCTTAGGTAAACCTGCGTGTCCTTTAGGACTCAACTCAGATCTCACCTGCTCTGGGGAAACCCTCTCGTGCCTGGGTTAGGTCCCCACAGAACAGGCCTATTGTGGTGCTATTAGTGTTTCCCTGTGTAACAGGGAAACTCAGAGGGACTTCCTGTCTAGAGCTATCAACAGGGTCCAGCCTGGGCTTGAAAGTGATGCTCATTCTTTCACAGCCCTAGGAGAGCTGCCAACAACGGGGCCTAATAGCCACTGCAGGGCTTGCTGAGGGATTGGTGACTGGAAATGCTACCACCAGCCAGGTGTTTGGGGTGCTGAATGGCCTGGAGGGGCAGCGGGCACTCACTTGTAGACTCATAGGTTGTGAGCCGGTGAGGAGTGCTGTGCTCTGTCCGTCTTCCCCCGTGGTCACTCTCTTCCCTCCCCGCCCTCGTAGAGATGCCGCTCCCAGGAATCCCAGCCCAGAGAGTGGAGGCATCTGCAGGAACAGGAGCCTGGCACCCATTCCCCAGACGGAACACCGCTAAGGCAGCGGGTTAGGATTGGGTCCAGGCCGGGGCTACCCGAGCAGGGGAAAGGAGACCTGGAGAGAGACGATTGTGTGGCTTGAAGCCACTTGCTGGTGTCCCAGGCAGGAGGAGTGCCTGCTGGGCAATGGGACACCAGCAGGAAGCGGCTCTGGGGGTACCTTCAGGGGGAGGGCCAAGAGAAGGTCTGAGAGAGGGCGAGCCAGGGCCTGACCCCCGTCAGGAGACCCGCAGTGCAGAGGCCCTCCCATCCAAAAGGGTGTGCTCCACGAGACCTGGAGCATCAGTAATAGGAGATGCTTTTCTTCCTTCGTTCTCCCTGTCCTGGCACATAGGCAGGAGGGAGAGCAGGTGCTCCAGAAACTGACCTTACCACCCTCTACTCCGCCAGCCAGGGAGAGTGGAGACACCGTCTATGTTGGAGTTTTCAAATGGAATTTTAATAGCTGAAATGACCAGAAAGCTATACGATCTGCCTGAGACATTGCGATGGAGAAGAGTAATGCAGCATAACGCAGTGGGGGAGAGAATTTGAAAAAAGAAAACCATTTTATTCATCTTTGTACTCTACTTGGTCTCATACTTGTGTCTATCTTGCTTTGGTTTGTAAGCTCCTGGAGGGCAAGACCTTGTAGGCCCAGTACCTACTACATAGTAAGTGTTCAGTAAATATTTGTTGAATGAGTGGATAAATAAATGAATGCATGAATGAATATAGCGACATGGCTAAGGGAAGTCAGTAATCCCATATAATGAATTATTTTACACAATGATATACTAAAACTTACTGAGGGATGAATTGGTCTGCGCCCAATCAAGAGAGAGGAACCGTACAGCAATTTGAACAGCGAAACCGTAGTATAAAGACTTACAGTACAGCAGAGGCTTGTGGAATGAGGGATTGGGTAGTAAGAAGTAGAGAGATCTCTAACCAATACAGGATTAGCAGATACAAGGAGCAGCCACCAACCCCTGGGGCTGAGGTCCTAGGAAGAGCTCCACCCCTCCCCTCCCCCAGGTCTGAGCTCCAGACCTTCTGGGGAGGGTGTGGCTGAGTTTCACTGACCGGTTGAGAGGTTGCTGTGGGGCCTCCCTGGTGGAACCTGCTGGAAATCCACCCTCCAGGTGCCAGGGGAAGTTGCTCAGGGGAGCTTCACAGAAGGCACACAGCTCCAGAACCACTTCGGGGGCGCCGGGGGTATCTGGCTGCTGGGTACTGCAGGTTGTCATTCACTGTGGGAGTTGGGTGCTGGGGGAGTCATTTGTACTGCAGGAGCTGGAGTTGGGAGAAGCTGCCCCTGCAGCAGGAGTCTCACCAGAACCAGGAAGCAAAACTCCTTCCTCCTACCATCTCTCCAGTGCCCTCCACAAACAAAACTTAATTTCCAGCCAGCAGCGGAAGGGAAATATTTAAAGGGCCCAGATTAATTTTCACAGAGCAGGAAGGAAAGAGTGAATTTCGCTCAGAGAGGCAATAAATTGATAAAAGGTACAAGGTGGAATACACACACACACACACACACACACACACACACACACACACACGCATGCGTACACCTACACACTTCTGGCTTGCTCTCTGAAGCAGAAGCTCATGAGCCTTACTTTTTTTTTTTTCCTGTAGTTGAGATCATTGACAGTACTTTTTTGCAATGTCTGCACTTCCTAATTTCCTGAATTCTAAAGGCAACTTTCTCTTCTGTTCATTTCCCCAGCCCCTCCAATGTTTTTGTAAGCTTCTAATCTCTAGTATTAAATCCCTTCCTGTTCAAAATACCTAGAGTGATTTCCATTTTCCTGAATGAAGTCATTATTGACAAGTGTGTAACTTTATTTTTGTTACTTACTTAAGACCTGTGGCCAGGAATGTACACTTTGAGGCAGTAATAAGTTCTGTAGTTACATTTAAAATTTTACATCTTTCTTTTAAGGTCAGCCTATGAGCCATCTCTTTTCCGGCCTTGAAAAGCACTTCCCATCCTCTTCCTGTAGACTGAGAAAACTAAGACAGTTCATTGAGCTCTTTTGAAACACTGTATAATTTCCAAAGCATGTTCCCATGTTATCTCCGACCCTCAGAACAGCCCTATGACAGAGGCAGGAAGGCAGTAATTCATGTGTTCATCCATCTTGTTAACTGAAAAAAAAAGCACAACTTGAGAGCTGTGAGTTAAGTTTTGTTTGGGGCAAATTGAGGACTGTAGCCCAGGAGACAGTGTTTCACATAGCTCTGGGGAGCTGCTCCAAAGAGGTAGTGGGTGAGGTCAGTATATATGTGATTTTGGTGAAGGGGGTACATGTGTAGTGGAGCACACATGTTGGCAGGGGCTGGCTGCTAGTCATGAGGAACAGATGTCTCTCTTAATGATTTTAATGATTTTCTAGATATGAGAAGATGTAAGAATTTGGGCTCATCAAATCTCCTCCTGAAAATATCTAACTATCTGAAGGCCTGTTCTGCCAGTTTTCCCAGAGCACGGAGGACCTCCTTCCTGATCTCCACTCTGAACTCCTTTCAGAGGGTGTTGAAGGTCAGCGACTGTGGTGGCTCATGATTAATCCTTGTAGGGGTAGATGGCAAGTGCTAATTTTTAGTTGGCAATCTGTTTATGTGTTCAATAAATACTTATTGAACACTATGGATGTCCCAACTCCCATGCTCTGTGCTGGGATTGTGGAAGTAAAAGATAACATCTTTGCCCTCCAGAACGTACAGTCTAAGGGGCAACTAGACAGACAAATATGATACAGTAAGTGGTGAGAGGGATTCTGGAAGCCTGTAGAACAAAGAGACTACCTTTGTTTCCATCTTCAATTACAAATGAACCTTCATAATGCAGTGGAAGTTCTGTGTTTTGGTGCCATCTTAATTTTTTCTGGAGATGTTCTTCGACCCCCTCAAGTACATTTTCAGTGGAGTTTGCAGAACCTGACTTAGGCAAAGTTGAGCTTAGAGGAAATTGAGCTTTATTTGTAAAGCTTTTGGGTTGGTTAAAAAAAAAAAAAGGCAGGAAATCTCATGTAACTCTCACAATCACCCTGTTATCTGGGCGTTGTGACCCCCATAATATAGTTGGATAAACTGAGGCTCCAGAGAGATGAATTTGCTTAGTGGCACACAGCCAGGGCTAAGTGGCAAGGCTGTCCCGTTTCTACAGGCTTTGAAGACATGTTCTATGATGATACCACAGTGTCTCTTAGATGGTGCAAAGCTTTGCTTTTTTTTGAGACAGGAACTTTGAAACAGGCAAATAAGTGACAAGAGACTTTGGTTTTCTGGTCTTACTTTTTGGGCTCACATTGTCTCACCTTTTCTTATTTCTGGCATGGTTACCTGTGCTTGGCTTCTCATCTGTCTACCACGGAGGTGGCAGAAAAGGGGTTATTACCCCATTCTTCAGGTTTGACTCAGTTGAGCTGAGATGCTTCTTTGTCAGCCTGTAGTGCCTGGTCTCGTGGCCTGCTAAATACCTTTCTGCTTAGGATCCTCTCTGTGGCAGAATTTAAAAAGCTCCGGGCTTGCCTTGAAATATACGCCTATAGGAGTATAGAAATCCTTGGAGATACTTGCTATGAGTGTGAAAAGGAATCAGGCATAAATTAGCCTTCAGTGGTTTATGAGAACAGGAAAACACTTGAGAACGGAATAAACTGTTGTTAATCTAGTGAAACACACAGAGTGTTATGCTTTCTCTTTGGTGTCAGGTAGCTACCAAAAAAGTTGCTAAGGAAAGACAAGAACCCTCCCCTTGCCCACTGATGTAAAGTCTGCAGGGTGGAATTTTGCCTAATCAGCCTTGCTCTCCAAGCTTTCACACAATCAGTGATGTTGGCTTCTCCTGAGGCCTCATTTTAATCTTCATAGATTTCTGAAAACGGAAGCTTTGCCCAGGCTGAGACAAGCGATTCTCCCCTTTCAAACGTTAATTTATTTCTTATTTTGGGTGACTGTTTCCAAACATAGACCGCTTTCTGTACTGCTTGTCCTCATACAAGGGTTTATAATTCTCTCATAGAGGGTTTTACATGAAAATGTCCATATGCTGTAGTTTTAGAAAAAAATATTTTGAGCAGTGAGATGAGAATGGGTTATAGCCAAGTCCTTGTGCAGTCTGAGAATCCCACTTTTAAAATATAACTGTTACAGGCAGTAATCAGAGTGGCTAAAAGTGTGGGCCCTGTTGTCAAGCAGACTTGGGCCTGAATCTTATTTTTGTTGATTATTTTTTTATTGACCTTTACGAGTTACTTTTCCTCCCATATACATAGTTTAACTGTCTGAAAAAAGAATACAAGTGGTATCTCCTGTGGATCTCCTTGATAGAAATTATTTTCTATCAGGAAATTATTTTACAAATTAAATGGCTTTAGCACCTTCTCCCCACCCCTGTGAAAAGTAACCTGTTTGCCTTTCTAGAAAAACTCTAAATTCTTCTCCCTGCTCTGCCCTCAAGGCTGATCATCATGAACTTTAAGGACTCCGGGCTTTGGTTGGGATCAGCTGACGGGAAGTGTCGGGGAGATTTGCAGGGTGGAGGGAAGTGAGCTCAGGATATATATATTTTTTTCTGTCCTCTCTGGATTCCAATAGCTGCTTTTCCCTCGCCTCTCTAGGGGTGGTAAAGGTAAATATCCCTAGCTAATCTAGGTTACTTCATCTGTCTTGGTTTCCCTTAAGCCCACCTCCATCTTTGAAAACAGTGCCTGCATTAAACTCTGCTCAGGTGTTCAGCCATTTGAAGGGCTGTCAGTTTCCTGCTGGGAGCCTGAACTGAAGAAGGCTCTCTCCCTGCAGTTCCTTAAGGACGACAGGGCATGCTTTCTCAGTTCAGGGTGGGAGTCCTGCATGGTATTGCTCAGTGGGCCAGTTTGGGTTGTTGCTGCCGTCAGGTGTTGCTGCTGAAATGGGCCTCGTGCCTTCCTTCTGCGTTCCTCCCTGATGATCTGGAGTGAGCCCCATCAGTCCATTTCTGGCCTGATCTTCGAGCCTGGTGTGATCCCAGCCCATGCCTGCGGAGCAGCCGCGGGAGGTAGAGCACCAATGCTGCCTCGGGACAGGACCAGCAGTAGCCATTCTACCTGCCTTGGTCTTTGGCCCTTGGGCGTCCAGTGCACATCAGCGCCGCAGGCCTGACCTCACCGAGCTGCTCAGCTCCTGGAGTTCTGTCTCTCACACGTGCAGTCGGCTCCCCCAGCGCAAGCCTGCAGGGCAGGGTGGCTCTGTAAGTACGTGGCCTTTCTAGTTCTCACACATGCTTTGTGTGGAACAAGTCCAGTCTCTCCCAGAAATTCTCTGCGTGTTCCATGGAATCCGTGGTTAGAACTGTGATGCAGTATAGTGGTTTCCTCTGTTTTATATGTTTAAAAACATAATTCTAAGATGGTGTTGGTAGACTTCACAAGACTGCCAAAAGGGGCCATGGCACCAAAAAATGTCACCTGCTATCTAGCAGGTAGCATCCCCACCTGGTGAGAAACACCTTTTTCTGGGGATACGACACGGGCATGTTAATACTCACTTTGCAGGGTGGTTCAATGAGATGATAAAATGGGAAGCACTCGGTTTCCACTTGCTCACCGTGGCAGGTACTGTGCTATTACCTAGTATCATAAAAATCATAAATACCTTAGTTTCTCCATCTTATTCAAAGCAATAATCTGCTTCAAATGTCAGAAAATGGGGAAGAAGATCCTTCTCTTTCTCCATTTTTCCCAACCTCCTTCCCCACCCCCACTGATATACACTAGCTAGGGAGCTCCTCTGTTTCCAGGGGTGGGGTGATACTTTCCTCTCCTTTCCCCGTCCACAGCCTCCACTCCTGCCCCTCCTTCCCAGACTCAAGTGCACATCTGCCACAAACCAAATTAGTGAGACACCTGCCCATAGTAATGGGTTTGCAAGTTAATTTTGCTGTCATTGGTTGGTGCCTGCTTTGTCTAGGCCCTGTGCTTAATATGAGATGAAACACCTGATCTGGGTTTAATGATTGCACCATTTCATCCAACTGGGTTAAGCTGCCATGGAATGCATTGTATTTCTGGCTTCTTACTTCAAGCCAGAATGATATTCTAAAAGGTTGATGAAATATACTTGGAAGAGAATTAATTGCTGGTTTCGGGGAGATTATGACAAATTAATAAAAGGAGACAAAGGAGAGGAGAGGAAACTGATTTCAATTTGACTTAGACAAGGGATAGAAAAAACATATTTTGAACCTTGCGTAAGTTTGCTTACAATATTTAATGTTGTTTTTATAGTAATTATTTTCTTGAGTTTTATTTCCTAGAAGTTGAATGGTGGATTGAATGATGTGTTATGAATCAAGAAATTGTAAACTGGGTCTTGTTTGGACAGTTGATACTTAAGAAGCTGGTTTTTGTTGTTTTACATTTTGTCTGAAAGACAGTTTTACAACTGAATAAGATACCTGTGGGGATTGGTGGAAAAATATTTGCAAAGGGTTTTGTCCTTAGAGCAAAGCGTTTTATTGGCGGAGGGATTAGCATTAATGTTTCCTTGTGTGACATTTTAGTTTGGACCTGTTATCTTAATATTGACCTCAGAATCCACCATGCTAGAATCTCCAGTAGCTTTTACATTAGGTATATTGAGCTTAATGAACTTCGAACAAGCCAGGCAGCATTCAGAGGAGGATGTACGTCTTGGCTCTTTGGAATCTGGGCAGCCCTGAGCACACCCATTCAAAGAATTTCCAGCCTGCAATGACATTTTTCGTGCCACACTTTGAGCTCCAAAGTACAGTGGCACATGTGTGGACTTCGGAATTAACACATCTGGGTTCAGGTGCTAGTTCTGCCACTTACTAGCTGTGGGATCTTAGAGGTTTACTTAACCTCTTTGAGCCTTGGTTTACTCATTTGCAATAAATGGATAATAATGGCAACCTTGAAGTCTTGTTTTAAAGATTAGAATTAGTGAAAATCAAGCTTTTCTTATGATGCCAGGCACAGAGTCAGTGCTAAATATATGGTAGAAGTTGTTAGGATTATCTCTATCTCCTATTTCTCTACAATTTTTTTTTTTTTTTTTTGTGGTATGCGGGCCTCTCACTGTTGTGGCCTCTCCCGTTGCGGAGCACAGGCTCCGGATGCGCAGGCTCAGTGGCCATGGCTCATGGGCCCAGCCGCTCTGCGGCATGTGGGATCTTCCCGGACCGGGGCACGAACCCGTGTCCCCTGCATCGGCAGGCGGACTCTCAACCACTGCGCCACCAGGGAAGCCCTACAATTTTTTTTTAATGTTTAAATGTAGTGTCTCTAAAAGGCACAAACACTGTAAGTACCAGAATCTAGGTGCACAGCTGGCACAGAATGAATAATTGTTGAATTAATTGGATGAGCTCCTTCCATTTTCAGGTGATCGCTAACATCCCATCTAATACCAATTTCTTTTTAAAAAATTTTTATTGAAGTATAGTTGATATACAATGTTGTGTTAGCTTCAGGTGTACAGCAAAGTGAATCAGTTATATATATACATATATCCACTCTTTTTCAGATTCATTTCCCATATAGGTCATTACAGGGTACTGAGTAGAGTTCCCCGTGTTACACAGTAGGTCCTTATTAGTTATCTATTTTATATATAGTAGTGTGTATGTGTCAATTTCAATCTCCCAATTTATCCCACCCCCCCCCCCCTTAGCCCCTGGTAACCATAAGTTTGTTTTCTATGTCTGTGACTTGACTTCTGTTTTGTAGATAGGTTCATTTTAGTGTCAGTGTCTTTGAGTCTATGAACAACCCTTATGGACAAGTGGTGTCACCGCTGGGAGCGGGAGTGTTGTGTGTGCAGCCACGTTTATGAGTAAAGATCTGCCTGCAAGTGTCTAGGGGAGAGGAGGTGGGCAGCGTGGACAGGGTGAGGTGGTCTTTCAGGAGAGTGGCTCACCCTGGGCACCCCTCTCTGTGGCTCTGACACTGTCCCTCTGAGCAGGGCCTGAGGAGCTGCTGGGAGAGGCCATGGAAGGCATCTTGAAGGCACTTCTGCCTCTGAACAGAAAATGTGTTTCACAGAGTGGGTAGATTTGTTCTTTTTTTGTTGTTAGTTGAAGTATAGTTGACTTACAGTATTATATTAGTTTCAGCAGAGTGATTTGATATTTTTATGTATTATGCCCCATACAGAGTTATTATTGAGTATTTTCTCCGTGCTGTACATTATATGCTCGTGACTTATTTATTTTACAACTGGCAGCTTGTACCTCTTAATCCCCTCAACTATTTCACCCATCCCCCCACCCCTTCCCCCAGCAACTACTAGTTCACTGTATCTATGAATATGTCTCTGTTTTGTTGTATTTCTTTTGTTTTTTAGGTTCTACATATAAGTGAAAACATACAGTATTTGTCTTTCTCTTTCTGACTTATTTCACTTAGCATAATACCCTCTAGGTTCATCCATGTTGTCACAAATGGCAAGATTTCATATATATGTATATAACGTATCTTCTTTATCCATTTATCTGTTGATGGACGCTTAGGTTACTTCCATATCTTGACTATTGTAAATAATGCTGCAGTGAACATTAAGGTGTATATATATTTTCAAATTAGTGTTTTCATTTTCTTTATAAATACCCAAAAGTAGAAATGCTGGATCGTATGGTGGTTCTATTTTTAATTTTTTGAGGAACCTCCATACTGTTCTCCATACTGGCTGCATTCAATTTACATTCCCACCAACAGTGCAGGAGGGCTCCCTTTTCTCCATATCCTCACCAGCACTTGTTATTTGTAGTCTTTGTGTGTGTGTGTGTGTGTGTGTGTGTGTGTGTGTTTTATTTTTTTATTTTTTTTAACATTTTATTGGAGTATAATTGCTTTACAGTGGTGTGTTAGTTTCTGCTTTATAACAAAGTGAATCAACTATGCGTATACATATATCCCCATATGTCCTCCCTCTTGCGTCTCCTTCCCATTCTCCCTATTCCACCCCTCTAGGTGGTCACAAAGCACTGAGCTAATCTCCCTGGGCTGTATTTGCAGTCTTTTTGATGATGGCCATTCTAACAGGTGTGAGGTGATATCTCATTATGGTTTTGATTTGCATCTCTCTGATGATTAGTGATGTTGAGCGTCTTTCATGTGCCTGTTGGCTATTCATATGTCTTCTTTGGAAAAATGGCTATTCAGATCCTCTGCCCATTTTTTAATCGAGTTTTTTTTTTTAAATTAATTTATTTAATTTATTTTTGGCTACATTGGGTCTTGTTGCTGTGTGCGGGCTTTCTCTAGTAGTGGGGAGTGGGGGCTACTCTTCATTGTGGAGAACGGGCTCTAGGCACGTGGGCTTCAGTAGTTGTGGCACATGGGCTCAGTAGTTGTGGCTCGTGGGCTGTAGAGCTCAGGCTCAATAGTTGTGGTGCACGGGCTTAGTTGCTCCGTGGTATGGGGGATCTTCCTGCACCAGGGCTCGAACCCATGTCCCCTGCATTGGCAGGCAGATTCTTAACCACTGTGCCACCAGGGAAGCCTCCCCTTTTTAAAAATAAATTTATTTATTTATTTTTGGCTGCATTGGGTCTTCATCACTGTGCGTGGGATTTCTCTAGTTGCAGAGAGCAGGGGCTGCTCTTTGTCATGGTGCGTGGGCTTCTCACTGCGGTGGCTTCTCTTGTTGTGGAGCACAGGCTCTTGGCACGTGGGCACAGTAGTTGTGGCTCATGGGCTCTAGAGCACAGGCTCAGTAGTTGTGGCGCATGGGCTTAGTTGCTCTGTGGCATGTGGGATCTTCCTGGACCAGGGCTCTAACCCATTTCCCCTGCATTGACAGGTGGATTCTTAACCACTGCGCCCCCAGGGAAGCCCCGAGTTGTTGTTTTTTTGTTGTTGAATTGTCTGGGTTCTTGTATATTTTTGGATATTAACCCCTTATTGAATATATATTTTGCAAATATTTTCACCCATTCAGTAGGTTGCCTTTTCATTTTGTTGATAGTTTCCTTTGTTATACAAAAGCTTTTTAGTTTGATGTAGTCCCATTTGTTTATTTTTGTTTCCCTTGCCTGAGGAGACAGATCCAAAAAAATATTGCTTAAGCTGAATCAAAGAGCTGCCTATGTTTTCATCTAAAAGTTTTACTGCTTCAGGTCTTACATTTAAGTCTTTAATTGCTTTTGAGTTTATTTTTGTATGTGGTGTCGGCAGGCAGTCCAGTTTCATTCTTTTATATGTAGTTGTCCAGTTTTCCCACACCATTTATTGAAGAGGCTGTCTTTCCCCCATTGTATATTCTTGCCTCCTTTGTCATAGATTCATTGACCAAATAAACGTAGGTTTATTTCTGTGCTCTCTGTTCCATTCCATTGATCTGTGTGTCTGTGTTTGTGCCAGTACCATACTGTTTTGATTACTGTAGCTTTGTAGTATAGTCTGAAGTCAGGGGGCATGATACCTCCAGCTCTCTCCTTTCTCAAGATTGCCTTGGCTATTCAGAGTGTATTTTTCATTTCAGTTGTTGTATTTTTCAGCTCTGATTGGTTCTTTTTAATATTTTCTAACACTGTTGAAGTTTTCACTGTGTTGCTGTATTCTTCTGCTGGGTTTGGTGAGCATTTTTTTTTTTTTTTTTTTTTTTTTTTGCAGTACGTGGGCCTCTCACTGTTGTGGCCTCTCCTGTTGTGGAGCACAGGCTCCGGACGCACAGGCTCAGCAGCCATGGCTCACGGGCCCAGCCGCTCCGCGGCATGTGGGATCTTCCCGGACCGGGGCATGAACCCGTGTCCCCTTCATCGGCAGGGGGACTCTCAACCACTGCGCCACCAGGGAAGCCCTGGTGAGCATTTTTATTACTGTTGCTTTGAACTCTTTATCAGATAAATTATTTACAACCATTTCATTAGGATTTTCTCCTGGGGTTTTATTTTGTTCTTTCAGTTGGAACAAATTACTTTTTTTTTAAAATTTTTATTGGAGTACAGTTGATTTACAACGTTGTGTTAGTTTCAGGTGTATAGCAAAGTGAATCAGTTATACATATGTCCACTTTTTTTAGATTCTTTTCCCATATAGGCCATTACAGAGTGTTGAGTAGAGTTCCCTGTGCTATACAGTAGGTCCTTATTAGTTATCTATTTTATATATAGTAGTGTGTATATGTCAATCCCAGTCTTGCAGTTTATCCCTCCCACCCCCTCATCCCTTGGTAACCATGTTTGTTTTCTACATCTGTGACTCTACTTCTGGAACAAATTACTTTGTCATCTCATTTTGCCTGGTTTTCTGTGTCTGTTTCTATAAGGTAGGTGAAACAGTTACCTCTCCTCGTCTTGAAGGCATGGCCTTGAGTAGGCACGTCCCTGTGCAGACCGTGTGCGCCTGCAGCTTTGGTGGGAGGGCTGGATCTGGAGCTGGGTGTGTGCTGGGGTTTTTCCCAAGGCAGGCGGGGCGGGGGCTGCTGCCTTGTCAGGAGGGCTGGAGCTTGATCTGGGCATGGGTTGGGGGCTTCTGAGGCAGTCTTGGCAGGATGGCTAAAGCTCCAGGCTCTTTTTAACCTGCTGCTTTGTGCCGCTGAGCTTGTGTGTGACCCTTTTAACCCCTTTAAGAGTGGAGTCTCGGTTTCCTACAGCCCTCAGGCTCTCCTGGATGTAAACCCTGCTGGTTTTCAAAGCCAGTTATGGGGGTTCGTCTTCCCTGTGCTGCACCCTGGGCCTGGAGTGCCCAGTGTGGAGCCCAAACCCGTCATCCTTAGAGGGGACCTCTGAGTTTGTGATATCCCCTCCTGTTTGTGGATTGCTGCTCTGGGGGTGTGGGTCCTGACTAGATTATGTCTCCGCCCCTCCTTCCTGTCTCAGTATGGTTTATTCTTAATATCCCTATAAGGGCTGTCCCGCTAGTCTTCAGGTCGTTCTCAGGGAGACTTGTTCTACATGTAGCTGTGGTTTTGGTGTGTCCATGGGAGGAGATGTGCTCAGGATCTTCATATGTATTATAATTAATTTTATGCCAATAAATTCAAAATGTTTACATTACTAAAATAAAACTTACCAAAACTAATCCAACAAGAACTAAAACCCCTATAAACCTTTTATTTTGTTTAAAGAACTTCTTGTGAAGAAATGTCAGGCCCCAAAACTTTTTTGACAAATTCTTTTACATTTCAAGGAATAGATCCTTGAAATTTTACACAAAATCTTCCAGAAAGAAGAAAAAGAGGGAATTCTCCACAACTCATTTTTAGAGACTGGCATAACCTTTGTTTTTAATCTTTTTTGCAAGTTGTCTTATTTACAATGTCAACTTTCAAAAGTCACTAAAGTTAACTGGACGATAAACTAGGCAGAAATTGCTTTACAAAAAGAGGGAAAGCCCAGAATGCCACTTTCTATAGAGAATCAACAGTTCAGTTTTATTCAGAGCAAAGAAAAAAGAAACTTTTGATCATACTAGAAGAAACTCAGCCATAGGTTTGGAATCTGTATTGAAACTACACATGCAATGAGGACAATATTCCACTAATAAAATTGATTTGCTGCTGCATTTGTCAACTGTTTTTCTAATATTAACAATTATAAACAGAGCACTGCAACTAGTATTTGGAACAATTCTTACAGTGTTACAGCGTCAGGCACAAAATTTTACTTCTCCTCACACCACTGGTTCTCTTTGGGTACCTGGGCTTCCTCTTCTTCCATAAAATCATTTTTGATATTGAATGTCTTTCGAATCTCCTCAGGAGTTTTCCTCTTGATCATAATGGCAACCATCTTGCAGATAACATCAAGCAAACCTTTGATGTCTAAGTAGTTTGCAGCCAGGATCAGCTCAAAAAGTGTTCCTTGGTCAACTTTCAGGAATTCTTGATTCCAAACAGGGATATCATCTGTTCACTTTTCTTTGTCCTCACCATCCTCAGGAGAAGGCGGATCATCCTTGTGGTGGGTGCACCACTGAAAGACCTTTTTAATATTGCTGCATTAACATTTGGCAAAGGGACTGGGTCATCATCTCCTTCATCATCCATTCCCAAATCTTCCAACATGGTCTTGATAGTCACAGACTGTTTGGCAATTTCAGCATCAACTTGCAAATATCTCTCCATTAGAGCTCTGCAACTTAATTGAAGGCGTGGTGTTAGGTCTCAAGGAGACTGTGGGCTGGAGGCTGATGAGAGCAGGGCGGTGTCTGCAAACAGAAAAACAGAAAGGCGGAGAACAAGGCCAACACCTGTTCTGTTTCATTCTTGACATGATTTATCTGTGGTGCTTTTTTATCTGTGCCTGCTTTCTTCTTGGCTAGGGTTGACAGACATTTGACAATTTTAGTATCTTTCCAAAGGACTGATTTTTAGGTTTGTTGATTCTGTCTCTTTATATATCCTTATTTTATTTTATTATTATTTTTTAGAGCATAGTTGATTTACAGTGTTGCGTTAGTTTCAGGTGTACAGCAAAGTGAATCAGTTATACATGTACATATATCCCCTCTTTTTTGGATTCTTTTCCCATATAGGTCATTACAGAGTATTGGGTAGAGTTCCCTGTGCTATACAGTAGGTCCTTATTAGTTATCTATTTTATATATAGTAGTGTGTATATGTCAATCCCAATCTCCCAATTTATATAGATAGATCTATATGGATATAGAACAAAGTGGAAAAATCATGTATCATTACCTTTATATTATGTATACATTTGTATAAGATATATGTTCCCTTTTATCTCATTCCATTTTCCCCCTGTTTAGAAGTTTTATGTTTTATGTATATTATTTTGGTCATAACCATTTATATTTTAACATGCCTATTTAACAAAGTCTAAAGTTTGTATATATTTTTGCCTTCTTCCTGACAATACATTGATCATAGAATATTATAATTCTCATCATCCTCTCTCAGTTTATATGTTATTCTTTTTCAGCATTCTAGTTCTGTCCTGCCTTCTCTCTCATTATCCGTTATTACTATTGTTTTAAACAGTTCGTATTTGTTTAGATTTCCTCACATGTTTACTAACATCTTTGACCACTATCTTTCTTGAGTCTCAGATCTTTGATCAGGGATATGTTTCCTTAGGCCTGAAGTACATCCTTTAGAATTTTCTTTACCAAAGGACTATTGGTGCTAAACTCCTTCAGTTTTTGACCTAGATTCTTTCAAGAAACTGACTTTAATTCTTCCTTGTTCTTGAAAGAAGTTTCTTTGGGTATAAAAATCTAGGCTGGCATTTATTTTCTTCATGCACATTAAATATATTGTTTCGCTGTCAGCTTTCATTTTTGCTTCTCTGAGTTCAACTATAATTGCCATTCCTAAGTTGATGATATTTTTTTCTCCCTTTTTATGATCTTCTCTTTTTCTTTGGTGTTCGGAAGCTTCACTGCTTTGTCTCAGTGAGAATTTCTAAAAAACCCCTTGATGTGACGATTGCTGTCTTTCACCAATTCTGTAAATAGTGCTTCCACTCACTGCCTCTATTGTTTCCACCTGAAACTGCAAGTGGACGTAAGTTGGACCCTTTTGTATCCTCTATGCCTTCAGACCTCTATTTTATATTTGTCTCTCTTTGTCTCTGTGAGGTGCATCCTGGTGCATATTTTCAAAGTTGTCATTTTCCTTAAACATGTAAAACATTGTTATTTTTCATTTTGTATTGTAGGGTTCCAGTATCTGAAGTCTTTGTGGGATTGACTATATGGTTTGTTGTTTTTCCTGGCTCTCACTTGTGGTATGTTGTTTCTCCATGTTTAGTACTTTTATACTGTGAGCTGTTTGTTTTCCTTGGAACTTTATCTATGAGAATTTTTTGAGGTCTGGGATGATGCTGTTACTCCAGTGAGGGTTTGTGTTTGCTTCTGCCATTTACCTTGGCGTATAGCTACCCCAGGGCTGACTTTATTATTTTTATTTATTTACTTTTTAATTAATTAATTTTTATTTATTTATTTTGGCTGCATTGGGTCTTTGTTGCTGCACGCGGGCTTTCTCTAGTTGTGGAGAGTGGGGGCTACTCTTCGTTGCGGTACACAGGCTTCTCATTGGGGTGGCTTCTCTTGTGAAGCACGGGCTCTAGGTGCGCAGGCTTCAGTAGTTGTGGCACGTGGGCTCAGTAGTTGTGGCTTGTGGGCTCTAGAGCACAGGCTCAGTAGTTGTGGCGCACGGACTTAGTTGCCCCCTGGCACGTGGGATCTTCCCGGACCAGGGCTCAAACCCGTGTCCCCTGCATTGGCAGGCGGATTCTTAACCACTGTGCCACCAGAGAAGTCCCGCCAGGGGTAACTTTAAATTAAATTCTGTACTTGAGGTGTGTGTGTGAGTGTGTGTGTGTTTATCACATAATTAGTGTGTATTTGGACCACAAACCTATGTGAGAGCTGGTTTGTGGTAGTGAATTTTTTTAAGAAATCTAAAAAATTCTAGGCAGCGCTAAGGATGAAAGAGGCAAGTTTATGTTATTCTCTTTGTGTGTTTCCACTGAAGGGTATAGTTAGACTCCTTACTTGGGTGGCCCTAGAGTTTTCCTCTCTTGTCGGCATCCCTATAGCTTTGAGCACCAAGGCTTTCTTTCCATTTAGGCCATTGCTTCAATTGAAACGTTTATTACCTTTTTCTGGCACTACTGTAATAGCTGCTTTGTTTCTTGGTCCAAGGATTTCCCCCTCTCTCTCATTTTTAAGCTGCTGTCAGAGTGATCTTTTTAAAAAATCAAAAGGATAATCTGATTGTCATACAGACAGAGAAAAAACATCCGACGTGAAAAGAATTTCACAACTGTCCGTAGGCTGCAGTTGGACTCTCCCCTCAGCCACAGCAGACTCTCCAGCCACTCCCCTACCCTGTGCGTTCTGTACTTAAGCCGCTCTAGATTCTTCATCATTTTCTGAATAATCTTCAGCATCTTCTTGCCTTTGCACATGCTGGGATCCCACCTGTGGCACCTCTGAACCTCACAACTGGGACCAGGGCAAGGCAAGTGAGTGTCTGGGCTGCAGAATTTAAGGAGACACTCGCTGTCAGGCTCGTACAGGTGCTGTCTTGCTTCTGCCGAATGAACTGCCTAATGAAGTTGTCAAAGTCAAACTCATGTGTTACCTGTTTACCTTCCTACAGAAGGAAAGTAGCCTGTGCTAAATACCATTATCCTGGGAGGACAGGAACCATGTCTGTTAGGTATTGTTTCACCAGTGTCTGGAGCAGTACCCAGTACAGAGCAGGTGCTCAGTAAATACTTGGTGAATGAATGAATGAATGAATAAGTAGATTCTGAGTTTCTTGATGGCAGAGAATAAGTCATGTTCCTCTGTTCCCTGCTGTCTTACAATTCATTCATTCTGGATCCTTGAAAGATGTTTGTTTGTTAGTTGCACAAGTGGAAGGAGGAGGCTCTGTTTAGTCCTATCCAGGCCTGGCAGCTTTCTGGGTGAACCTCAGTCCTGTGACTCATCTGTTGTCTGCTTGCTTACAGCTCCTTCCTCTTGACGTTTTATGGAGGGCGTAGATGCAGGTGGGTGAGGCTTTCGGAGCTGGCTGGCCATCAAATCACTGGGAAGATTTTAGGGTACACATGAATTCTTGAACCCCTTTCCCAGAGTCTCTTTTTCCATTTTTCTGAGGCAAAATCCAGGAGTCTGCACTTTTACAAAATCACTATGTGGTTCTGGTAATCAGTCAAGTGTGGGCAGCAGGACACCACAGCACCGACTGTCTAATTTTAATTTTCCAAATATTCGCGTGCATTTAAAAAAATAGTGATTGCCACAACGATTTCAGAATCCTGCATGTTTTAAAAATACTTACACATCTGCAAAACGTTTCTTAAACATGCCACGAGATACCCTGAGGGCACGGAGTAGAAGAAGGCATGGCCACGGACATGATGTTCCTCCTGTTCAAATTTGACCTCTGTTTATTATCCATCTTCAGGAAGATCCTCATGCCATCCCAGATGACACCGTGCTAAATGGATGGACTGGAATGTGTTGTGACAGTGGAGAAAGCAGAAAGGAGGAAAAAGGTGGAATGTAAAATAATTCCAGTTTCTACAGAAAATAACTTCCTCATCAGAGAAGGAATTCCATAAATAATTGGGAAAGCTGATGGAACACTTAAAATAGCTGAAGGAAAAACACACACATTCAATGTGAGCCTCGACCCTGCAGTGATGGTTAGATCTGAGAAGTACGTTGCAGGCGTTTGGGAGTAATGGGTGTCATGGGGGCGTCATATTCAAAGCCGTTAAAAATAATCCGCTCCCTGAGAAATAAACACCTAGCCTAAGCCTTTAGGAATTCTCAGTGAGGGACAGAAATAGCTCCTGTAGTTCCCACTGCTCTTTAATTTCTACTCCTACTATTTCATTATTCATCATTTCTGTGCAGTTTGCTTCGTCTATTTATTTAAAATGCGATTCCAGACGACAGGCAGCAGTCCCAGTGTTCTGTGTCTTGCATAGCCCTTTCCACCCCGGGAAACAGAAATTATATAACTTGTTTTCACTTGTGCAGACGGGGGAGGATTCACATGTTTGGTTTGGTGAGCTTCCAGGAAATAATTTTAAGTGTTTATCTAAAGTTTATTCAGACTGTCTTGATCTAGAAGTTAGACAGGAAACCTAGCAGAGAACTGAAAGAAACCAGGCTCTGAAGAGGGGGAACTCTAAGTGTAGCCAGATGGGTTGAACTGTGACACCCTGGGGTATTCACACCATGGAAAGCAGGAGGCTCGATTCTAGGGCTTATGGGATTTAGAAGCTGCGTCAGTATTCTTTTTTTTTTCCTCTTCTGTTGCGGAGCACAGGCTCCGGACCGCAGGCTCAGCGGCCATGGCTCACGGGCCCAGCTGCTCCGCGGCATGTGGGATCTTCCCGGACCGGGGCACGAACCTGTGTCCCCTGCATCGGCAGGCAGACCCTCAACCACTGCGCCACCAGGGAAGCCCAGTATTAATATTTGCTAGCACTTCCTGTTGCTCGTTGTTCTGGTTGCTGTTGCTATATAATAACCTGCCCTAACACTTCATAGACTGGTATAAACTGGTGTAAACTTTCACTTCGCTCATGATTTTGTGGGTGAGGAATCTGGAAAGGGCTCAGCTGGGTGGCTCTTGAGGAGGTTGCAGTCAGATGCTTGTTGTCTGCAGGATTTACTGGGCTAGGTGTCCACGCAGGCTCCGTTACATGGCTGATGTCTGGCTGTCCACTGGGAGCACCAAGAGCTGCGCCGGGTTGTTCCCTGGAGCGTCTACGTGTGGACTCTCCAGCATGATGAGCTGGGTTAGTCAGACTCCCTGCATGGGAGCCCCCGAGGGGAGGCAGAACCTGGATGGCCTTCCCTGACCTAGCCACGGAGGGCACTTGCATGGCACTTTGGTGGCCGAAGTGGCCACAAGTCCACAGACTCAATGGGAGAAGACATGTCCTTCACCTCTTCACAGGAGGAGTGGGAAGGAATTTGTGTCCATTAAAAAAATTCACGCTCACATCAGAACCAGACATTTCATAAAATATTGGGTTGGCCAAAAAGTTCGTTTGGGTTTTTCTGTAAAATCTTGGGAAAAACATGAACGAACTTCTTAGCCAGCCCAATATATAGCTTACTTAATCCTCACAAAACCCTATGAGGTAGGTACTGTTATTGTTCATGTTTTACAGATAGGAAATCGAGGTTCAGAGAGGTTAAGTCATTTGCCCTAGGTTGCACAGCTAGTAAGAGGTTGAGTGGTACATGAACCTAAAACTGTCTGTCTCCAAACGTTTACTGTCTGTGTTGAGTTGCACAGTGTTTTAAAGGCTCAAATGTTGTCTCAGATCTCAATCATTGCAGCTATTCTAGGCGACTGGATAATTCCATCGAGTCTAGAATGCCAACACATGAAGTGCCGGTTTGGGTATCTTGTCAGTCCATTTGAAGCAAGGAGCATTCATTTGAGGATGTGGTCCTTTGCCCCGAGGTAGAGAGCTGCTCAGTCCCTTATCCAGAGATGGAATCTGGCCTCTATCACTCAAGTAGCCCAAGACAAAAGTAGGATCTTGTGTGATACGAGGGGAGGGGAGAGGAGGTTACAGTGGCTTCCCTGAGGTGGGTGGGTACATGTGAAGCAGATGTGGTAATTATAGGGGAGGATTCTGCAGCAGGGGTGTCAGCTGGGCATTGGCCTGTCCTATGTGAACTATGCCAAGTGCCCGTGTGGACACGTGGACAGATAGAACCACAAAGCATTGTTCGGGGGCCTGCCTGCCTGAGAGCAGAGGGCCCAGAGACAGGCAGGCCCAGGCTGAGAGGGGACGAGAACAGAGCTTGACAGTCAGTGAGAAGACCCCAGGGGAGAGCCCTACAGAGCACCTGCTGCAGGAGGCACACAGTTATGATTATCCTCCCGTTTGTGGGTTGCCTGCCCCAGGGTGTGGGTCTTTGCTGGAGGGCAAAGACCTTGGGCGGTAATTCTCCTTTTCTTCCTCAATCTTCTCCTCGCTTCTAATATTTAATAAATATTTGTGGATAGCATCCTGGGCCCCTGGAAACAGAGTGACGAGCGAGTTAGACATCTTTGCCCACATGGAGCTTACAATCCAGGTGGGGGAGCAGAGCCATGAGATTAATAATTACACACGTAATACCTGATGACCAAGTGATAAGTTCTGACAGACTTCTGACTGCCCCCTCCCCATCCACTCTGCTCCTTTTAGCAGTGCAGTCCCCTAGAATAGTAGCAGGGTATGTGGCTATAAACTATCGATACATCTCCCAGCCTCCCACGCAGCTAGGAGTGGTCGTGTGAGTCGGTTCAGGCTAATAAAAGTGATGGGTGTCACTTCCATGTCCTGTCCTTAAAATGAAGACTAGTTGCCCTATATCTTTCCCCCGCTCCTTCCCACTAGCAGGTAAATGGTAGCAATTTGAGCAGATACCTTGGACCTAGAGATGGACGTTTTCCATGGAGGATGGTCTTGCCAGTTTTGGTCCCCTATTGTTATAATGACAGATTAGCTTTTACCCTAAACGAATACCACAGTAGTTGTATGAAAAAGTATAGTGTGAAACCACAGTGAGATACCCCTACACGCCTATTAGAATGGCCAAAATCCAGAACACTGACAACACCAAGTGCTGACGAGGATGTGAAGCAACGGGAACCCTCATCACGGCCGGTGGGAATGCAACACGGCGCAGCCACTTTGCGTGACACTTTGGCAGTTTCTTTGGTTACAAAACCAAACGTACTCTTACCATATGATCCAACAATGGTGCTCCTTGGTGTCTACCCAAAGGAGTTGAAAACTTACGACACTCCTTGGCGTTTATACAAAGGAGTTGAAAACTTATGTCCATGCATAAACCTGCACATGAATGTTTATAGCAGCTTTATTTATAGTTGCCCAAACTTGGAAGCAACCAAGATACCCTTCCAGGGGTGAATGGATACATGAACTGTGGTTCATCCAGACAATGGAGTATTATTCATTGCTGAAAAGAAACAAGTTATCAGGCCAGGAAAAGACACGGAAGAAACTTAAATGCATGTTACTAAGGGAGAGAAGCCAATAGGAAAAGGCTACGTGCTACATGATTCCCACTGTATGACACTCTGGAAAAGGCAGAGCTATGGAGACAGCAAAAAGATCAGTGGTTGCCAGGGGTTGGAAGGGTGGGGAGAGAGGAACAGGTGGAGCACAGGGGATTTTCAGGGCAGCAGAACTGCTCTGTATGACGCTATAATGGTGGATACGTGTCATTATACATCTGTCCAAATCCATAGAATGTACAACACCCAGAGTGATCTGTAATGTCAACTTGGACCTTGGGTGATAATGGTGTGTTTGTGTACGTTCGTCACAAATGTGTCACTTTGGTGAGGGTGGTTGATAATAGGGAGGTGATTTGGTGGGAAGGGGCAGAAGGTATTATATGGGAAATCTGTACCTTCTCAGTTTTGCTGTGAACCTAAAGCTGCTCTTAAAAAAAAGGGCAGTGTGCTATGTGGCCAAATGGCTAGTGAGGCTACCTGATGAAGGGTTAGTCAGGATGAGCAGTTTCTGTCCTCTGACGGAAACAAATGAAGAGTTGACAAAATAACTGTCTGTGGTTGTTCCTTTTACTGCTTGCTTTGAAGATGGTCTCTGGGCTAACGCCCTTTTCTTGCAGACCGAAGAAAAACCTGGATTAGGGTTGCTTTCCAAAACAGCCCAAAAACCCCACGGGGGGCCCAGTTAAATTTGAATTTCAGACAGACAGTGAATACTTGTTCCATGCGATATTTGGGACATACTTATACTAAATTTTTTTTCTTTTGTTTACCTGAGTTCAAATTTAACTGGGCCTCGTGTTATTTTTATTTGCCGAGTCTGACAACTTCAGCCTGGACTCAAGTCCCTGTCGGACTCAAGGAGCTCAATCCTTTCTTCTTAAGGTTTATTTGTCTTTGTATCCACAAGGCCTGGCACGTAGTAGGAACCTGATAAATGATCAATTTAGCCTCTGAGATGAACAGTGATAAATCACTAAGAATCGTCTGAAATGTGAAACCCATAGGGGGTCAAAACTGTGCATCCTTTCAATGGTCTTAATTTGCCATGGCCAAAAATACTTAGAGTTTTGGTCTGTCCACACATTGTCGGAGATTATCTGTCCTTTTAGATGATCTTTAAAAAATGGATTAAGAGGAGTGGCCAACACAGCACAGCAGCTCACTTCCTCCTGTGGGCGCACAGCTATTGACAGAGCAACTGTTGATGAGAAAGACTGGAAGAGCAGCTGAAAAGATCCTCTCCCCCTAAAGATACAAAGAAGGAACCGCAACGAGACAGGTAGGAGGGCTGGAGACATGACATAGTCGAGACCCACATCCTTGGGCAGGTGACCCACAAACGGGAGGATAATTATAATTGCGGAGGTTCTCCCCAAGGAGTGAGGGGTCTGAGCCCCACATTGGGCTCCACAGCCCGAGGGTCCTGCACCAGGAAGATGAGCCCCCAGAACGTTTGGCTTTAAGGCCAGCGGGGTTTACTTCTGGGCGAGCCAGAGGTCTGTGGGAAACAGAGACTCCACTCTTAAAGGGCACACACAAAATCTCACACACTCCGGGACCCAGGGCAGAAGCAATAATTTGAAAGGAGCCTGGGTCAGACCCACATGCTGATCTTGGAGAGCCTCTTGGAGGGTCAGGAGGCATCTGGGACTCCCCCTGGGGACACAGATACTGGAGGCAGCCATCTGGGGGAGCTCGTTCTACCACATGGACACTGGTGCTGGCAGGTGCCATTGTGGAATCCTCCCTCCAGCTCATTAACACCGGGGCCCGGCCCTGATCACCAACCTGCCAGCACTGGTACTGGGACACCTCCTGGGTGGGTAGGGACACAGACCCACCCACCAGCAGGCCTGCTGCCTTAAGATCCACTGAGCCCACAGCTGCCCCAGGACCTGGCCCTGTCCACCAGAGGGCCAAGGACCTGGCCTCGTCCACCAGTGCACCAGTACTAGCCCTGGGACCGCCTGAGCCTTGGCCACCAGTGGGCTGACACCAGCTCTGGGACCACTGGGCCCTGCAGCCAGAGACCCCAGGACCAGGCTCTGCCCACCAGTGGGCCAGCGCTAGCCCTAGGACCTGGCTTCACCCACCAGTGGGCGAGCATCAGTCCCAGGACCTCCCAGGACCACCACAGCCCTGTAGCCTGCTGTGTCAGGACCCAGCCCACCCACCATCCAGCCCCAGAACCCTATGGGTCCTGGCCCTGCCCACCAGCAGGCCAGCACCAGCTGTAAGACACCCTGGGCCCCTTAGCCACGGCCCCGGGATCTGCCCCCACCCGTCAGTGTGCCAACCCCCAAGGCCCTGCAGCCAGAGACCCCAGCCCCCAGCCCCACCCACCAGTGAGCCTGTACTAGCCCTGTGACCCACTGGGCCCTGGCCTTGTCCACCAGCAGGCCTACACTAGCTCTGAGACACCTTGAACACCCCTGCCAGCCACCCCAGGATCCAGCTCCACTCACCAGCAGGCCAGTACCAGCTTTGGGAGACCCCAGATGCTACAGCCACCCACCTGAGAACCCAGCTCTGCCCCCCAGTGGGTCAGCATTAGCCTTGGGACTGCCCGGGGTTCTGCAGCCAGCCGCCTCATGACCCGGCCCTGCCCACCAGCACCTGGCAGCCTCTGCACAAGGAAGGGCCTGGCAAACAACCCGACTGGGCACCAGCCATGCCTACCGGACTGCCCACAGAAGTCAGCCTGCCACAACAGAAAGACCCACATGGTCGACATAGGGGCAGCCCTGGAGCTTATAGCTCTTGTGACCAGAGGGGCACGCTGCTGCGGTGTCTCCTGCAGAACGCCACTTCTCCAAGGGTGGGCAATGTAACCCACCTACTAAATACATGGAAATAAAACCAGCAAATCAGGCAAAGCAAAGCAACAGAAAAATATGTTTCAAATGAAGGAAGAAGATAAAACCCCACAAGAACTAAGTGATGTGGAGATAGGCAGTCTACCCAATAAAGAGTGCGAGGTAATGATCATAAAGATGTTCAAAGAACTCTGGTGACAACTGGATGAGCAGAGTGAAAAGTTAGAAGCGTTTAACAAAGAGTTAGGAAATAGAAGACCCAAACAGAGATGAAGAATACAATAACTGAAAGAAAAAATATACTAGAAGAAATCAACAGTAGATTAGATGATACAGAGGAATAGATCAGTGAACTGGAAGACAGAGTAGCGGAGATCACTGAAGCAGGACAGAGAGAAGAAAAAGAAACGAGAGCAGTTTTAGAGACCACATCAAGTGCACTAACATTCTCATTATGTTAACATTCCCAATATAACATTCCCAGAAGGAGAGGAGTGAGAGAGAGGGACAGAGAACATATTTGGAGACAGAATAGCTGTAAACCTGGGAAAGGAAACAGACACCCGGGTCCAAGAAGCACAGAGAGTTCCAAACAGGATCTCACCAAGACTCGTTGTAGTTAAAATGGCAAAGACTAAAGAGAGAATATTAAAGGGGAGCAAGGGAAAAGCAACAAGTTATGTGCAAAGGAACTCCCATAAGGCAATCAGCTGACTTTTCAGCAGAAACTCTGCAAGCCAGAAGGGAGTGGCATGAGATGTTTAATGTGATAAAAGGGAAAAACCTGCAACCAAGAGTCCTGCACCCAGCAAGGCTGTCTTTCAGATTTGATGGAGAGATTAAAAGTTTTATAGACAAGCAAAAGTTAAAAGAGTTCAGCACCACCAAACCAGCTTTACAAGAAATGTTCAAGGGACTTCTCTAAGTGAAAAAGAAAAGGCCACAACTAGAAACATGAAAATTGTGAAAGGAAAAATCTCATTGGTAAAGGCAAATATACAGGAAAGGTAGTAAATCAGCTTTGTTTAAAGCTAGTAAGAAGATTAAAAGATAAAAGTAAAATCATCTATAGCAGCAATAAGTAGTTAAGGGATACACAAAACAAAAATGTGAAATATGATGTCAAAACGGTGAACACGGGGGAGGGGAATGAAAATGCAGGGTTGTTAATATGCATTCATCTATAGAGAGGTTGCTGTATATACTTCTAAGTTCCTGGTGGGGGAGTGCAGAGATCTACTCATCTTGTGGTGCCCAAGACAAGCCCCTTTGTAAGTTCCCTTGCTATTACACCTGCCACCTAACCATCTGGAGAGTCTGCCTCTTCCTTGGGTCTCCCCCTGCCCTCCGTGTACGAGAAGCCAGCTTACGAACCCAAAATGATCTCTCTCCTTGCCCCACCTCCTGACATAACATGGGCGATCTTGGCCTCCGTTTTGGTGGCTCTCTTTCACCCACGCAGCTTCAGTTTTACATTCTGTGTCCCTGTACTCTCCAGGCCACTCTCATCATCACTTGAAATGGATTTACCCCCAGGATTTAAAACTTAAGTTGCCTATTTTTCACGTCTCTGACACCCTCACTTCTGCTGGTTTTCCTCTGCATCCTCATTGTGACTCCTTCACCTTTGATTCTTTGATCCTGTCCTGCTTTACTAGCCCATGACCTTTCCTACCACTGTACCACGTCGGCTCTTTCACCCATGTCACAGTGCTTAGGCCTGGCTGCCTCCGTTACTGCTTTGCTGGAAAGAGACATGAGACCACATGGGTTGGTGGTCCCACAAAGGACCATTCCCGTGCTCAGGGGAAACTGCTGGTCCAGCAGTCTTCCCTCAACCTCTTCTTTTTTTTTCCTTAAAGTGACTTATTACATCTGAACAAATGAAATATTTTAAGGGTCTTCTCCCACATCCCATCCTGATCCGCTCCCCAAGTTCTGACCATTTAGAGATGGTCTTTTCAGGCGTGTTTTGGGGTATCCTTCTCAAGATGCCTAATGCAGTCACAGAGGCTTGGGAGGATAGAGCAGCATCTCTGACCCCAGCGTGCTCAGCAGTCACCTGGGCCTCCAGTTAAAATGCAGAGTCCAGGGCTTCCCCAGTGGCGCAGTGGTTGAGAGTCCGCCTGCCGATGCAGGGGACGTGGGTTCGTGCCCCGGTCTGGGAGGATCCCACATGCCGCGGAGCGGCTGGGCCCGTGAGCCGTGGCCGCTGAGCCTGCGCGTCCGGAGCCTGTGCTCCGCAACGGGAGAGGCCACGGCAGTGAGAGGCCTGCGTACCGCAAAAAAAAAAAAAAAAGCAGAGTCCAGGGCTGGAGGTCTGGGGTAGGGGGTGAGAGTCTACATTTCCCACAGACTCCCAACGAGGCTGATGCTACTGTCTGTGGAACCCACTCAGAGCAGCAAGGGTGTACAGCATTTATTTTAGAGAAAGCTACACACACTTGCATAGATGGAGAAGCAGGGGTAGAGCAGAGAGTCCTCTGATTTGTCCAAAGTTGCCAACCACAGCCAGAGTGAGGGAAGTGTGGGCCGGTGCTCTTGGCTCCTGAGCTGGGGTGTCCATGTCTCTTCTGTGCTCTTTTCCTCATTCCAAGTAGAAGCAGCAGCAGAAGCCGCAGCAGCTGGACTGTACCTTCCTCGTGGGACAGTTAAAGGGTTTTACCCAACGATGCACGTCCTCAGCTCATGCTGCATCCTGCCTGCCATCCATGACCCTCCTTTAACACAATTGAGTGCCAAGTAGGGAAGTGACTCCCCCCACACTAGGTCAGAAACAAAGGCCAGTCCGTCTAACCCCAGGCTGGCACTGAGGACCCCTCTCTGCAGCTCAACCCTGAATCACTGAACCAGAGTTGTTCAGTGTCCTGACTTCCCGCTGCCTGAACCATCAACATCTTCTTGATGTCATGGTGCCTCATGCCCAGTGGCTCTCCCAGGCCTTTTCTGTTTTCTGTAATTATCAATCAAAATTTTGTCCTGACCCTCTTCTCTCTCTCTTCTCCCTCCAAGACCTCTGACTCCTCAGCACCAACTTCCACTTCTGAGCAGATGACCCTGCTCATTGGTCTCAGCCTCTCTTCTAAGATGCAAACTCACTTCCATAATCTATTTTTTTTTCACTCCTGAAGTCAGCTACTTATCTTTACTTCCCCATTTTTGTTAACTGATATGTTGAATGGGCCACACATGTAGCATATAAACCCAAGACTTATTTTTTATCACTTACTGTTTCTTTTAACCCCTTCTGAAGGGGTATCCATCCCCTGCCACGGGGTAAGGGAGGTCCATAACTCTTCTACTCATTCTTAGGTAATAAATAGAAAGCCCTAAGTTACAAAGCACAGTTCTGATACAGAAATGAGAACATCTAGTCATCAGCACGGGAGGGCCGGCTCTAGGCGGGCCGTGTGCCATTCAGTCGGGGTTATGATCTGCTTCTCCTTTCCTCACTTCCCTCCTCCTGGACTTGCCAGATGCTGTTCTGACTTCACCAGAATGGAGGGGGGTGGAACGGAGAAGTAAAGGGACATGCGCTGGCGTGAGATGGCTTCACGCTTCCTGGGTGGACAGATGTTTACATTGGGCTCTTTTTCTTGGGGGCGCCCTGTGGGCTCTTGCAAACCCCATTCTGGGCCCCTCTGTTAGCCTGTGATGGGAAGGGTGCTTCTCCATCGGGAGCTGCTGATTCCATCTTGGCTTCTGCCTCTGTGCTGCATTCTCCAGCCTCAGATTTCTGGGCCCCTTTGGCCTGGAAAGCCACCCTCTAGGGCAAGATCCCTTAAAAAAATTATTTAATTTAATTTAATTTATTTATTTTTGGCTGCAATGGGTCTTTGTTGCTGCGTTTTATAAATTTATTGGGGAGCTTAAGGGAGAATTAATGATAGGTATATAGAGAATGTAAAAATGAAATATGAGTCAATTATTAACTGCTGGAAAACTATAAGTTGTACATGAAAGGAACTACTGAACAATAAATGGCTCAGTAGAAATCAGTATTCGTATAGCCCTGATAAAATAAACCCTGCATGTTGATTTCACCATATATTCATTGTAACTATTCTGTGAGAGGAGGGGAAGGAATGAGGTATATAAGGGAGATTTGCAAGGTGGGAAAGTGGAAAGAGAGCTAAAACCTTATCAACCGCAATAGGAAGTCGATAGATGATAACTGAAACGTATGAATTCAGAGATGGCAACGTGAGCCTGTCATTTGCGAAAGTGGAAGTAAATGTTAGAGGAGTTGAAAGTGTGTGAAGTATTTCTTTGGAATGCAGGATTCAAGGGTGGATGGAGTGAAACAGATGTCTCTGATGTAATACTCAGATGTATTTTTATTTTTATTTGAGAGTCCGTGTCTGATAACTCTGATATCTGGATCATCTGTTGGTCTGTTTGTATTGTCTGTATTTTTCTCGTGGGCCTGTGTGTTGGCATACGTGACAATTTTCAGTTAATTGCCAGACATTATATACGAAACGTAATACCTGCTTGAGAGGTGTTATCTTTGTCAAAGGGTGTTCTGTTTTGTTGTTTTTCCAGTTTTTGTCAGGCAGTTAATATAGTGGTATACATTGTTTTCAGTCATTAGTTGATTTGAGGTTGGATTTTGGTGTTTGTAGAGGCCTTGTCTATTTAAGCTCCATTTTACTTTCAGGGTCTAATCCTTTAGTGGTACTAATTAAATCTGGGGACGTTTACTCAACAGCTGTGAATTCCAGGTTTTATCCCCCAGTTTTGTGAGATTGTAGGCAGCTTGTTTTCCCCACTCCCTTACAGGTTTCTCCTGGGAGAATTTTCTGAATAAATAACTTGCACCTAAATTCTTGGCCTGGATTCTGCCTCTGGGTTAATGCAAGCTAGGACAACATCTATTAATAAAGCACAGTTAGATGGGCAGACAAAAGTAAGACTTAGGGATAAGTAAACCATCTCTCCATTACACTCAGGCCAAAACCAGAACACGTATTTCTGTGTTCCATCCTGAGGACCATGAAAAATGAACCTTTATTTTATTTTCCTTTTATGAGTTATTTTAGAGCTGCTCATTTATTTCTGAATAAGGCAGAAATTGGGAAAGAAATAAAGGAAGACATGTAGACTTAGATCCACTGTCAGATACTTGGGTTTCTGTTTGGCTCAGCTTAACTCTGTTACGAGAAGCCACAGTTCAGTGTTTTTCTAAAGATACTGACTCCAAGATATTTGAACTTCTTTTTTTTTAACATCTTTTTTGGAGTATAATTGCTTTACAATGGTGTGTTAGTTTCTGCTTTATAACAAAGTGAATCAGTTATACATATAAATATGTTCCCATATCTCTTCCCTCTTGCGTCTCCCTCCCGCCCTCCCTATCCCACCCCTCTAGGTGGTCACAAAGCACCGAGCTGATCTCCCTGTGCTATGCGGCTGCTTCCCACTAGCCATCTATTTGACCTTTGGTAGTGTATATATGTCCATGCCTCTCGCTCACTTCATCCCAGCTTACCCTTCCCCCTCCCCATGTCCTCAAGTCCATTCTCTACGTCTGCGGCTTTATTCCTGTCCTGCTCCTAGGTTCTGAAGAACCTTTTTTTTTCAGACTCCATATATATGTGTTAGCATGCATTTGTTTTTCTCTTTCTGACTTACTTCACTCTGTATGACAGACTCTAGGTCCATCCACCTCACTGCAAATAACTTCATTTCATTTCTTTTTATGGCTGAGTAATATTCCATCGTATATATGTGCCACATCTTCTTTATCCATTCATCCGATGATGGACACTTAGGTTGTTTCCATCTCTGGGCTATTGTAAATAGAGCTGAAATTAACATTGTGGTACATGACTCTTTTTCAATTATGGTTTTCTCAGGGTATATGCCCAGTAGTGGGATTGCTGGGTCATATGGTAGTTGTATTTTTAGTTCTTTAAGGAACCTCCATACTGTTCTCCATAGTGGCTGTATCAATTAACATTCCCAACAACAGTGCAAGAGAGTTCCCTTTTCTCCACACCCTCTCCGGCATTTACTGTTTGTAGGTTTTCTGATGATGGCTACTCTGACTGGTGTGAGGTGATACCTCATTGTAGTTTTATTTGCATTTCTCTAATGATTAGTGATGTTGAGCATCTTGTCATGTGTTTGTTGGCAATCTGTATATCTTCTCTGGAGAAATGTCTATTTAGGTCTTCTGCCCATTTTTGGATTGGGTTGTTTGTTCTTTTGATATTGAGCTGCACGAACTGCTTGTAAATTTTGGAGATTAATCCTTTGTCAGTTGCTTCATTTGCAAATATTTTCTCCCATTCTGAGGGTTGTCTTTTCGTCTTGTTTATGGTTTCCTTTGCTGTGCAAAAGCTTTTAAGTTTCATTAGGTCCCATTTGTTTATTTTTGTTTTTATTTCCATTTCTCTAGAAGGTGGGTCAAAAAGGAACTTGCTGTGATTTATGTCATAGAATGTTCTGCCTGTGTTTTCCTCTGAGGGTTTTATAGTGTCTGGCCTTACATTAGGTCTTTAATACATTTTTGAGTTTATTTTTGTGTATGGTGTTAGGGAGTGTTCTAATTTCATTCTTTTACATGTAGCTGTCCAGTTTTCCCAGCACCACTTATTGAAGAGGCTGTCTTTTCTCCATTGTATATTCTTGCCTCCTTTATCAAAAATAAGGTGACCATATGTGGTGGGTTTATCTCTGGGCTTTCTATCCTGTTCCGTTGATCTATCTTTCTGTTTTTGTGCCCGTACCATACTGTCTTGATTACTGTAGCTTTGTAGTATAGTCTGAAGTCAAGGAGTCTGATTCCTCCAGCTCCGTTTTTCTTTCTCAAGATTGCTTTGGCTATTCAGGGTCTTTTGTGTTTCCATACAAATTGTGAAATTTTTTGTTCTAGTTCTGTGAAAAATGCAAGTGGTATTTTGATAGGGATTGCATTGAATCTGTAGATGGCTTTGGATAGTATAGTCATTTTCACATTGTTGATTCTTCCAATCCAAGAACATGGTATATCTCTCCATCTGTTTGTATCCTCTTTAATTTCTTTCATCAGTGTCTTATAATTTTCTGCATACAGGTCTTTTGTCTCCTTAGGTAGGTTTATTTCTAGATATTTTATTCTTTTTGTTGCAATGGTAAATGGGAGTGCTTCCTTAATTTCTCTTTCAGATTTTTCATCATTAATGTATAGGAATGCAAGAGATTTCTGTGCATTAATTTTGTATCCTGCTACTTTACCAAATTTATTGATTAGCTCTAGTAGTTTTCTGGTAGCATTTTTAGGATTCTCTATGTATATTATCATGTCATCTGTAAACAGTGACAGCTTTACTTCTTCTTTTCTGATTTGGATTCCTTTTATTCCTTTTTCTTCTCTGATTGCTGTGGCTAAAATTCCAAAACAATGTTGAAAAATAGTGGTGAGAGTGGACAACCTTGTCTTGTTCCTGATCTTAGTGGAAATGGTTTCAGGTGTTCACCATTGAGGACGATGTTGGCTGTGGGATTGTCATATATGGCCTTTATTATGTTGAGGAAAGTTCCCTCTATGCCTACTTTCTGGAGGGTTTTTAACATAAATGGGTGTTGAATTTTGTCGAAAGCTTTTTCTGCATCTATTGAGATGATCATATGGTTTTTATTCTTCAATTTGTTAATGTGGTGTATCACATTGATTGATTTGTGTATATTGAAGAATCCTTGCATTCCTGAGATTAACCCCACTTGATCATGGTGTATGATCCTTTTAATGTGTTGCTGGATTTTGTTTGCTAGTATTTTGTTGAGGATTTTTGCATCTATGTTCATCAGTGATATTGGCCTGTAGTTTTCTTTCTCTGTGACATCTTTGTCTGGTTTTGGTATCATCGTGATGGTGGCCTCGTAGAATGAGTTTGGGAATGTTCCTCTCTCTGCTATATTTTGGAAGAGTTTGACAAGGATAGGTGTTAGCTCTTCTCTAAATGTTTCATAGAATTCGCCTGTGAAGCCATCTGGTCCTGGGCTTTTGTTTGTTGGAAGATTTTTTTTTTTTTTTTGGCGGTACGCGGGCCTCTCACTGTTGTGGCCTCTCCTGCTGTGGAGCACAGGCTCCGGACACACAGGCTCAGTGGCCATGGCTCATGGGCCCAGCCGCTCTGCGGCATGTGGGATCCTCCCGGACCGGGGCACGAACCCGTGTCCCCTGCATCGGCAGGCGGACTCTCAACCACTGCGCCACCAGGGAAGCCCTGTTGGAAGATTTTTAATCACAGTTTCAATTTCAGTGCTTGGGATTGGTCTGTTTATATTTTTTATTTCTTCCTTGTTCAGTCTCAGTTGGTTGTGCTTTTCTAAGAATTTGTCCATTTCTTCCAGGTTGTCCATTTTATTGGCATATGGTTGCTTGTAGTAATCTCTCATGATCCTTTGTATTTCTGCCGTGTCAGTTGTTACTTCTCGTTTTACATTTCTAATTCTGTTGATTTGAGTCTTCTCCCTTTTTTTCTTGATGAGTCTGGCTAATGGTTACCAATTTTGTTTATCTTCTCAATGAACCAGCTTTTAGGTTTATTGATCTTCGCTATCGTTTCCTTCGTTTCATTTTCATTTATTTCTGATCTGATCTTTTTGATTTTTTTCCTTCTGCTAACTTTGGGGTGTTTTTGTTCTTCTTTCTCAAATTGCTTTAGGTGTAAGGTTAGGTTGTTTATTTGAGATGTTTCTTGTTTCTTAAGGTAGGATTGTATTGCTATAAACTTCCCTCTTAGAACTGCTTTTGCTGCATCCCATAGGTTTTGGGTCATCGTGTTTTCATTGTCATTTGTTTCTAGGTATTTTTTGATTTCCTTTGATTTCTTCAGTGATCTCTTGCTTATTAAGTAGTGTATTGTTTTGCCTCCATGTGGTTGTAGTTTTTACAGATTTTTTTCCTGTAATTGATATCTAGTCTTATAGTGTTGTGGTCAAAAAGATACTTGTTATGATTTCAATTTTCTTAAATTTACCAAGGCTTGATTTGTGACCAAGTTATGATCTGTCCTGGAGAATGTTCCATGAGCACTTGAGAAGAAAGTGTATTGTGTTGTTTTTGGATGGAATATCCTATAAATATCAATTAAGTCCATCTTGTTTAATGTATCATTTAAAGCTTGTGTTTCCTTATTCATTTTCATTTTGGATGATCTGTCCATTGGTGAAAGTGGGGTGTTAAAGTCCCCTACTATGAGTGTGTTACTGTCGATTTCTCCTTTTATGGCTGTTTGATGACCATTTTTGATGGTTTGATTAATATGTGTCTTGGAGTGTTTCTCCTTGGATTTATCATGTATGGGACTCTCTGCGCTTCCTGCACTTGATTAACTATTTCCTTTCCCATATTAGGGAAGTTTTCAACTATAATCTCTTCAAGTATTTTCTCAGTTCCTTTCTTTTTCTCCTCTTCTTCTGGAACCCCTATAATTTGAATGTTGGTGCGTTTAATGTTGTCCCAGAGGTCTCTGAGACTGTCCTCAGTTCTTTTCATTCTTTTTTCTTTATTTTGCTCTGCGGTAGTTATTTCCACTATTTTATCTTCCAGGTCACTTATCCGTTCTTCTGCCTCAGTTATTCTGCTATTGATTCCTTCTAGAGAATTTTTAATTTCATTTATTGTGTTGTTCATCGTTGCTTGTTTCATCTTTAGTTCTTCTAGGTCCTTGTTAAATGTTTCTTGCATTTTGTCTATTCTGTTTCCAAGATTTTGGATCTTTACTATCATCTTTACTATCATTACTCTGAATTCTTTTTCAGGTAAACTGCCTATTTCCTCTTCATTTGTTAGGTCTGGTGGGTTTTTACCTTGCTCCTTCATCTGCTGCATATTTCTGTGTCTTCTCATTTTGCTTAACTTACTGTGTTTGGGGTCTCCTTTTCTCAGGCTGCAGGTTTGTAGTTCCCATTGTTTTTGGTTTCTGCCCCCAGCGGGTAAGGTTGGTTCAGTGAGTTGTGTAGGCTTCCTTGTGGAGGGCAGTAGTGCCTGTGTTCTGGTGGATGAGGCTGGATCTTGTCTTTCTGGTGGACAGGTCCATGTCCAGTGGTGTGTTTTGGGGTATCTGTGACCTTATCATGATTTTAGGCAGCCTTTCTTCTAGTGGGCGCAGTTGAGTTCCTGTCTTGCTAGTTGTTTGGCATAGGGTGTCCAGCACTGTAGCTTGCTGGTTGTTGAGTGGAGCTGGGTCTTGGTGTTGAGATAGAGATCTCTGGGAGATTTTTGCCATTTGATATTATGTGGAGTTGGGAGGTCTCTGGTGGACCAATGTCCTGAACTTGGCTCTCCCACCTCAGAGGCACTGGCCTGACACCCAGTCAGAGCACCAAGATCCTGTCGTCCTCACGGCTCAGAATAAAAGGGAGAAAAAAATAAAGAAAGATAGAAAAAATAAATGAAATAAAATAAAGTTATTAAAATAAAAAATAATTATTAAAAATAAAAAAATTAAAAAGTAGCACAAAAGAAACAAAGAAAGAAAGAAGAGAGCAGCCAAACCAAAAAACAAATACACCAATGATAAGGAGTGCTAAAAACTATACTAAAAAAAAAAAAAAAAATGGGTAGACAGAACCCTAGGACAAATGGTAAAAGCAAAGCTATACAGACAAAATTACGCACAGAATCATACAGATACAAAAAGATACAAAAAGAGAAAAAGGCAAAAAATATATATATCGTTGCTCCCAAAGTCCACCCCCTCAATTTGGGATGATTAGTTGTCTATTCAGGTATTCCACAGATGCAGGGTACCTCAAGTTGATTGTGAAGATTTAATCTGCTGCTCCTGAGGCTGCTGGGAGAGATTTCCCTTTCTCTTCTTTGTTCGCACAGCTCCCGGGGTTCAGCTTTAGATTTTGACCCACCTCTGCGTGTAGGACGTCTGTTCTTCGCTCAGACAGGATGGAGTTAAAGGGGCAGCTGACTCAGGGGCTCTGGCTCACTCAGGCCGGGGGGAGGGAGGGGTACGCATGCGGGGCGAGCCTGCGGCGGCAGAGGCCAGCGTGACGTTGCACTAGCCTGAGGCGCGCCATGCGTTCTCCCGGGGAAGTTGTCCCTGGATCCTGGGACCCTGGCAATGGCGGGCTGCACAGGCTCCCGGGCGGGGAGGTGTGGAGAGTGACCTGTGCTCGCACACAGGCTTCTTGGTGGCAGCAGCAGCAGCCTTAGAGTCTCTTGCCCGTCTCTGGGGTCCGCACTTATAGCCATGGCTAACACCTGTCTCTGGAGCTCATTTAGGCGGTGCTCGGAATCCCCTCTCCTCGCGCACCCCAGAACAATGGTCTCTTGCCTCTTCGGCAGCTCCAGACTTCTCCCCGGACTCCCTCCTGGCTAGCTGTGGCACACTAGCCCCCTGCAGGCTTTGTTCACGCCACCAACCCCAGTCTTCTCCCTGCGCTCCGACCGAAGCCCGAGCCTCCCGCCCGCCCCGGCGGGTGAGCAGACAAGCCTCTCGGGCTGATGAGTGCTGGTTGGCACCGATCCTCTGTGCAGGAATCTCTCCGCTTTGCCCTCCGCACCCCTGTTGCTGTGCTCTCCTCCGTGGCTCCGAAGCTCCCCCCCTCCGCCACCCCCCCATCTCCGCCAGTGAAGGGCCTTCCTAGTGCGTGGAAACCTTTCCTCCTTCACAGCTCCCTCCCAGAGGGGTAGGTCCCATCCCTATTCTTTTGTCTCTGTTATTTCTTTTTTCTTTTGCCCTACCCAGGTACATGGGGGGTTTCTTGCCTTTTGAGAGGTCTTAGGTCTTCTGCCAGCGTTCAGTAGGTGTTCTGTAGTTGTTCCACATGTAGATGTATTTCTGGTGTATCTGTGGGGAGGAAGATACATGTGGAGGAACCATCCATATAGTTGCAAAAGATCTCCGCATCTTACTCCTACACCATCTTGAAGGTCTCTCTCCATCTGAACTTCTTACAATTTCTCAGCCTGCTGTGCACATCTGGAGTTTGCTTTTACGTCAGAGAAAATTTTTTCTTCCTCATTTGTGCCAGATTGCTGTAGGGTGGGTTTCCTGTAGATGTGGGACTGATTAATCATGATCCTGAAACAACACTGATAATCCTCTAAATTCTGGAATATTTTCTCTATAATCCTTAGAGGCAAAGTAATTTTAGTGACAGCTTTATCCCTACTTCCATTTTGACCTCAAGAAAAGCAAAATAATTTCCCTGAAGATCCCCAGATCTACATTGAAAGAGATTTAGTAGCTAATATCAATAAATGAGATTTAAAATTGATTTTGCATAGAAAAATATAGACTAGTTAAAGCCTACCTTAAATTTAGATGGACTCTTACAGAATCAGTTCTTCTCAGTTTATAGTGACTGTTCATTCATTGTCCTGAGATGAGTTGTTTTTGTAACTGTTTTGCAGACGAGGAAACTTGGTCCAGAGAGTTCCCTAAGCATTTGTATGTAGAAAAGTGAAGTACAGAGCCCAAGGCTTACAGACACTTAATCCAGTCTTTCTACCACTTCATAAGCTAAATGTGGAAGTGGTGTTGTAGGTGTAGTGACTAGAATCTGGGCTTTCAGATCAGTCCGCATGGCTTTAATGCCCCTGTACTCCTTACTAACCATGGGGATGGGGAATGGTCACTCTCTGAATGTCACTGTAAGTGGGGCCACCAGACATAATGCTTTAGGAAATACAGTTCATCTTGGAAATATTCTTGACAAAAAAGCTGAAAGTGAATCTAATGAATCTACCTTCTAGGGCTACCTTCCAATTACGGAAAATATGGCTGAAAGAAGAACGATTTCATGACACTGCAGGGGAACAAATGCACATATTTGGGATTTGGGGCATTCGACAGGACTACTATGTGGTTTCTGCAAATCAGAGGGAAAAATCAAAGGGAGAAATGGTGAGCATGAATGTGTGTGTGTGTGTGTGTGTCTCCTTTGGATTAAAAGAAACTCAAGAGACGTAACAACTAAGAGAGATGTATTGAACTTGTTTGCACCCTGATTCAAACGAGCTGTAAAGAGAATTTTTATTTATTTATTTAATTTATTTATTTTTGGCCATGTCGGGTCTTCATTGCTGCATGCGGGCTTTCTCTAGTTGCGGCAAGCGGGGGCTACTCTTCGTTGAGGTGCGCGGGCTTCTCATTGCGGTGGCTTCTCTTGTTGCGGAGCACGGGCTCTAGGCGTGCGGGCTTCATTAGTTGCAGCATGTGGGCTCAGTAGTTGTGGCTCGTGGGCTCTAGAGCGCAGGCTCAGTAGTTATGGTACATGGGCTTAGTTGCTCCACGGCATGTGGGATCTTCCCAGACCTGGGCTTGAACCCGTGTCCCCTGAATTGGCAGGCGGATTCTTAACCACTGCACCACCAGGGAAGTCCCATGTAAAGCGAATTTTTAAGACAACCAGGGAAATTGGATTTTGGTCTGAGAGTTATTGATAATTTTATTAGGTATGATAATATTTATTTTAAAAATGTTCATTTTTATTCCACTTTTATTGAGATATATTTGACATAAGGAACTGTATAAGTTTAAGGTGTATAGAGTAATGATTCAACTTATATACATCGTGAAATGATGACCACAGTACGTTTAGTGAACATCCATCATCCCATATAAATACAAAATGAATGAAGTAAAAAAAATTTTTCCTTTTGTGTTGAGAACTCAGGATTTGCTCTCTTAACAACGTTCGTATACAACATGTAGCAGTGTTAGTTATATCTATCATATTATACATTACATCCTAGTACTTATTTATCTTATAACTGGCAGTTTGTACATTTTGACCACCTTCATCCAATTCCCCCTCCCCCAACCCCTGCCTTGGGTAGCCACAAATCTGATATCTTTTTCTATGAGTTTGGTGGCATGTTTGTTTGTTTGTTTTCGAAGTATAATTGAACCACAGCACTATGTTGGCTCCTGTCATGCAACATAGTGATTTGATATTTCTATAGATTTCAAAATGATCACTGTGATAAGTGTAGTTACAATATGTCACCATACAAAGATATTACCTAGTTATTGGCTATATTCCCCGCTCTGTACATTTCATACCTGTGACTCATTTATTTTGTAACTGAAAGTTTGGACCTCTTAATCTCCCTCACATATTTCTTTCTTCCTTCCACTCCCTCCCCTCTGTAAACTACTTGTTTGTTCTCTGTGTCTATAACTCTGTTTCTGTTTTGTTTTGGTTGTTCATTTGTTTTAGTCCAGTTTTGTTCTTTTGCATGTAGCTGTCCAGTTATTTTTAGATTCCACATATAAGCAAAATCACACATTATTTGTCTTTCTGTGTGACTTATTTCACTTAGCATAATACCCTCTAGGTCTGTCCATGTAGTTGCAAATGGCAAGATTTCATTCTTTTTCATGGCTAATATTCCATTGTGTAGGGACTTCCCTGGTGGCACAGTGGTTAAGAATCCGCCTGCCAATGCAGGGGACACAGGTTTGAGCCCTGGTCTGGGAAGATCCCACATGCCGTGGAGCAACTAAGCCCATGCGCGACAACTACTGAGACTGTGCTCTAGAGCCTGTGAGCCACAATTACTGAAGGCCACGTGCCTTGAGCCCATGCTCTGTAGCAAAGACAAGCCACTGCAATGAGAAGCCTGCGCACCACAACGAAGAGTAGCCCCTGCTCGCCACAACTAGAGAAAGCCCGTGCATGGCAACGAAGACCCAACACAGCCAAAAATAAATAAATAAATAGATAAATATTTCCATTGTATATGTGTATACCACGTTTTCTCCATATATTAATCTATTGATTGGCACTTGGGTTGCTTCCATGTTATGGCTATGGTAAATAATGCTGCAATGAATCTAGGGGGTGCATTTCTTTTTTTTTCTAATTAGTGTTTTTGTTTTCTTTGGGTAAGTACCCAGAAGTGGAATTGCTGGGTCATACATTAGTTCTATTTTTAATTTCTTGAGGAATCTCCATACTGTTTGCCATAGTGGCTGCACCAGTTTACATTTCTACCAATTGTACATGAGGGATCCCTTTTCTCCACATCCTTGTCAACACTTATTATTTGCTGTCTTTTTGATGGCAGCCATTCTTTTTGATGACAAATGTGAGGTGATATCCCATTGAGGTTTTGGTTTGTATTTCCCTGATGATTAGTGATGTTGAGCATCTTTTCATGTGCTCGTCGGCCATTTGTATGTCTTCTTTGGAAAAATGTCCATTCAGATCATCTGCCCATTTTTTAATTGGGTTGTTTGTTTTTTTGATATTGAATGGTATGAGTTCTTATATTTTTTGGATATGAACCCCTTATTGGATATATTGTTTGCAAATATCTTCTCCCATTCATTAGGTGGCCTTTTTGTTTGTTGATAGTTTCTTTCACTGTGCAAGAGCTTTTAAGCTTGAAGTAGTCCCCTTTGTTTATTTTTGCTTTTGTTTTCTTTGGCTGAGGACACAGATCCAAAAAAGTACTACTGAGACTGATGTCAAAGAGCTTTACTGCTTGTTTTCTTCTAGGAGTTTTATAGTTTCAGGCCTTACATTTAAGTCTTTAATCCATTTGAATTTATTCTTGTGTATGGTGTGAGAGAGTAGTCCAGTTTTGTTCTTTTGCATGTAGCTGTCCAGTTTTCCCAACACCATTTATTGAAGAGGCTGTCTTTTCCCATTGTATATTCTTCCTCCTTTGTCATAGATTAATTGCCTGTAAGTACATGAGTTTATTTCTGGGCTCTCTATTCATTGATCTATGTGTCTCTTTTTGTGCCACTACTGTACTGCTTTGATTACTTTAGCTTTGTAATATAGCCTGAAATCAGGGAGCATGATACCTCCAGCTTTGTTCGTTCTCAAAATTGTTTTGACTATTTACGGTCTTTTAGTTTTCCACACAAATTTTTAGAATTATTTGTTCTAATTCTGTGAAGAATGCCATTGGTATTTTGATAGGGGTTGCATTGAATCTGCAGATGGCCTTGGATAGTACGGTAATTTTAACAATATTAATTCCTCCAGTCCACGAAGATGGTATATCTTGCCGTCTGTTTATGTCATCTTCAATTTCTTTTTATTTTTTTATTGGAGTATAGCTGCTTTACAATTTTGTGTTATTTTCTGCTGTACAAAGTGGATCAGTTATACAAAGTGAATCAGCTATACATACATATATCCACTCTTTTTTAGATATCCTTCCCATTTAGGTGAGCACTGAGCAGAGTTTTCTGTGCTATACAGTATGTTCTTATTCATTATCTATTTTATACATAGTAGTGTATATATGTCAATCCCAATCTCCCAATCCATCCTACTCCCCGCTTCCCCCCTTGTTATCCATATGTTTGTTCTCCATGTCTGTGTCTCTATTTGTGCTTTGTGAATAAGTTCATCTGTATCACTTTTTTAGATTCCACATATATGCATTTATATACAATATTTTTCTCCTTCTGACTTACTTCACTCTGTATGACAGTCTCTAGGTCCATCCACATCTCTGCAAATGGCACAGTTTTGTTCCTTTTTATGGCTAATATTCCACTGTGTATATGTACCACATCTTCTTTATCCATTCCTCTGTTGATGGACATTTAGGTTGCTTCCATGTCCTGGCAGTTGTAAATAGTGCTGCAATAAACATTGGGGTGCATGTCATCTTCAATTTCTTCTATCAGTGTCTTGTAGTTTTCCAGGAACAAATCGTTTAACTCCTGGGTTAGATTTATTCCTAGATATTTCATTCTTTTTGATATGATTGTGAATAGGATTATTTTATCTCTCTTTCTGATAGTTCCTTGTTAGTGTATAAAAACACAACAGATTTCTGTATATTAATTTTGTATCTTGCAGCCTTACCGAATTTATTGATGAGTTCTAATAGTTTTTTTTTGGTGACATATTTTGGATTTTCTCTATATACTATCATGTCATCTGCAAACAGTAACAGTTCTTTTCCAATTTGGATTCCTTTTACTTCCTTTTCTCGTCTGATTGCTGTGACTTGGACTTCAATACTATGTTGAATAAAAGTGGTGAGAGTGGGCTGCTGAATAAAGTGGCCAGAGTGGGCATCCTTGTCTTTTTCCTGATCTTGCTTTCAGCTTTTCACTGTCGATGATGTAAGCTGTGGGCTTTTCATATATGGCCTTTATTATGTTGAGGTATGTTCCTCTATGCCCACTTTCCGGAGAGTTTTTTTTTTTTAATCATAAATGGATGTTGGATTTTGTAAAAATCTTTTTCTGTGTCTATTAAGATGATCATATGATATTTATTTTTCAATTTCTTAATACGGGTGTTACCACCTTGATTGATTTGCAGATATTGAGCCATCCTTGAATCCCTGGGATAAATCCCACTTGATCATGGTGTATGAACCTTTTCATGTATTGTTGGATTCGGTTTGCTAGTGTTTGGTTGAGGATTTTTGCATCTGGGTTTATCAGTGATATTGGACTGTAATTTTCTTTTTCGTGTGGTATCTTTGTCTGGTTTTGGGATCTGGGTGATGCTGGCCTCATAGAATGAGTTAGGAAGCATTCCTTCCTCTGCATTTTTTGGGAGTAGTTTGAGAAGGATAGGGATTAACTCTTCTCCCAGTGTTTGATAGAATTCACCTGGTAAGTCAGCACCAGTGTCCACGTGGTAGAACCAGCTCCCCAGAATGGCTGCCACCAGTGTCTGCGTCCCCAGGGGGAGCTCCAGTTACCTCCTGCCTCTCCAGGAGACTCTGCAGGATCAGCATGTGGGTCTGACCCAGGCTCCTTTCAGATGACTGCTTCTGCCCTGGGTCTTGGAGCGTGTGAGATTTTGTGTGTGCCGTTTAAGAGTGGAGTCTCTGTTTCCCACAGTCCTCTGGCTCTCCCAGAAGTAAACCCCAGTGGCCTTCAAAGGAAAGTGTTTTGGGAACTTGTCTTCCTGGAGCAGGACCCCCAGCTGGGGAGCCCAGTGTAGGGGCTGGACCCCTCACTCCTTGGGAGGAACCTCCACAATTATTCTCCTGTTTGTCAATCACCCACCCGGGATATGGGTCTTGACTATACCACGACTCTGTCCCTCCTCCCATCTTGTTATGGTTCCTTCTTTATATCCTTAGTTAGAAGATCTTTTCTGCTAGTATTCTGTGCTTTCTCATCAATAGCTGCACTGTCAGTAGTTATAATTGTGGTGTGCCCATGGGAAGAGGTGAGCTCAGGGTCTTTCTACACTACCATCTTGGCCACACCCCTGAAATATTCATATTTTTAAAGATATGTGTATTGCATAGAATATGTAGCAGTCAACTGATAATGATGTATGCAATTTACTTTAAAATACTTAAGCCAAAAAAAAAAAAAAGCTGATTAAGCAAATGTGACAAAATCTTGAAAATTACTGAATCTGAGTGATGGATTTATGGGGGTTTTCTGTATCACTCTCCCTGCTTTTACAATGTTTGAAATTTTTCATAATAAAATAGGATCTATCCAAAATTTGGTCACTTTCTCACTCCTTGCACTGCTGTTACCCTGGTCCAAGCCACCATCCTCTTTCTCTTGCAATAGTCCCCCTGACACGTTTCCCTGCTTCTGCCCTTTCCTCCCTATAGTCTAACCTTAGTACAGCAGCCAGAGCGAGCCTTTGAGATAGAAGTCAAACCATGACATTCCTCTGCACGAAACCTTCCAGTGGCTCTCATCCTTTTGAAGTCCTGCCCACGCTTCACTGTCTGGCCACCAGCGCTCTCCTGCATTATTCTCTGCCTCCATCCCATCATCCCCTCTCCTGGCTCACTCTGCAGCCACCTCACTGGCCTCCTTGTTATTCTTTGGACCGATCAGCATGCTTTCACTTCAGGGCCTTTCCGCTTCCCATTTCCTTTTTCTGGATTGCTCTCCCCAGATGTCCATCTGCCTTCTCTCACCTCCCCAGATCTTCACTCAAGGGTCACTTTTCTCAGTGAGGCCAACCCAGGTCATCATCTCTAAAACTGTCCTCTGTCCTCTAATCCTGGACACGCCCCTTCTCCCTTTCCCAAGCTAACTTTCTTCATAGTGCTCTCCTGCATTTGACATACTATGTGTTTCACCCATTGAGTCTCTTATTGACTATCTTCACCCTCAAGAATGAGAACAGAGATTTTTGTCTGTTTTGCTCCTGTTTTTAGCCTCAATGTTTAGAACAGTGCCTGGCATCTATGAGGTGCTCAATATTTTAAAAATACTGTTGATTGAATCTCATTTATTTTTCATCATTAATGCAAGGTAGTATGCATTACCTTGGGGCATTACCATGGGGCAAGAGAAGGGTCTTGATTCAGAGTGGGTTGGTCTGAATTTCAGATCTGCCATTTCTGAGCTAGAAATGTGACCTTGGAACAAGCATTTATCCCCTCTGAACCTCAATTTGCTCATCTTTGAAGTGGGGAGAACACTACTCACTTCTACTGTTAGGATCAAAATGAAAATTATTATTCAAGTGCTAGGAATCATTCTTAACAATTATATAGTAATACTTATCATTTATTGAACATATAATGTGCTCCAGGCACTGTGATGATAGCTTAATATATAAGTATAAATATAAAATTTCACTTAATTACCACAATAACCATATGAACTGAGTTTTTTAATTTTAAAGTTTACAGGTGGGGCAACTGAGACAGGGGAGTTAAAAGGGGTTTGTCCAAGGTCACATGCAATTAAGTGGTAGATCAGATATTTTATATAGAAAGACACTGTGTTGCCTGACTCTTTCACCAGTGTGTATCCACATACTACATACATAATAAAAGCAAACAGAATAAAGCCCAAAGCTCCCCCAAGGGACCCACTGAGCTGGGATGAAATTTCTCTAGGTTCCTGACGGTCTCATTTAAAACCTTGTGCATCTCTCATGGATTGTATCTAATCTCATTCAGTGTAGGGCAGAGGTCCCTGAGCAGAAGGTCTTAGAAAACACCCATGCCCCCATCCCTTCTAAATATCACTCCATTCATAGATATATGTCGCAGATGCCGTATGAAAAATCTTTGTCAAGGGTCTTTGTTTTCAAAGAGTGTATAATTGGGAAGGCAAAATATATAATGCAAAGTAAATATTAATATACTCGGGTGAGGTCTTAGCACAGGAACTTTACCAGCCTTTTTTTTTCACTGTGTAAAATGTAGAAGTTGGACTAGACAATCTCTAAGGGGCCTTTAGTTCAGGTATTTTGGAATTCTGTGATTTTGTTGTAGGCTGTTCAAGATTTTAAATAAGTCACGAAGGGCCATGGCTGGTATTAGACTCCAAGCCATAGGAACCCAGAAGAGAATTCAATATACCTTTGGGTCACTTGGGAAATATTTTGGTAAACACAAAAGACACATGTGTTCTCCTTGAATATAAGATTAAGGAAGGCGATGGGCTAATTACATTTTTATATAATTTTCAGCTTAAAAGCAGGAAGTACCAATGGAAAAAGAAAAGGAACAAAAACCAAGCAGTGAATTCTGGAAAGCTTACACACAATCAAGGCAAATGGACTCTGCTCACAATGGACTCTCAATCCTTGACTGAACACTTAACGAGAACCTTATAGCCAGTTGCAAGGTAAGTGGTGGAGAAGGCTTTTTGCCTACTCAGTTGGGCTAAAAGCTTTTGGACAAGTGCTCAGGGCTTACAGATGAGAGAAAAGCAACAGAGGGAGCTGTGTTGGGGAATAGTTAAAAGCAGAGGCATGGAGTAAACAGGTTTTCAACAAGACACTCTTCTTTTTGAAAAGTCACTCTAAGCAAACCCTGCTTTTTACTTCCAAATCACCGTAGCAGGAAGCTTTAGAAAATGAGCAGGGCCAGCAAAAGTAAACACTGAACCACAGCGCCCTTCACATGTCTCACCTCCCTGTTCCTTTCTTGCCATTGATGTTAAAAATGGCTATGTTAGAAAAATGAAAATAACATGCTCCTTCCCCATTATAAAGGAGCACAAACTTGAACAAATATCTTTGGAAGAGGCAGGACAGCAAAGGAGTTCAGCTCTGATATCAGGCAGGCTTAGTGTGTACTCCTGGGCATGTAACTTAACCTCTCTGAGCCTGTTTTCTCATCTGTAAAGTGGAGATAATAATGGTAACTACCTTTTAGGACTGTCGTGAGGATTGAAGGTAATACATTTCAAGTGTTTAGTACGAGACCTGGAGCACTGTAATAAACTCTGAGTCAACAGTAGATATAATTACCATTGTTATTTATAATTTTTATTTTGAAAATGGCGTTGGTATAGAAATACAAGACAACTCTGCTTCAGCAGTTGTAGAGAGTAATTTTCGGTTCCCTTCCTCTGTGACTTTGGGAATCTTTAGATGTAGTCAGTAGAGTACCCTAGGAAGGAGCAACTTGTGGATGGCTCTTCCCTGCCCGCATGCAGCCAGCCTCCAGGCCTCGTTTAAGCACCATTTCCTCCAGAACCCCTCGATCCATGACAGGTCACCCCCATTTCCTTCACAGCCCTTACCACAATTGTAATCGGGTGGGGATTTGTGTCATTATTTGTTTAACGTATAAGCAGTATAATTTTTCAAAAGTTGAAAACATGACTTTCATCTAAATGTAGAGTGAGTATATGTCAACGATTTACCTAACCCAGGAGACTAGCAGCATGACGGGGCTGGTTCTCAGAGCATTTGTCAGTTGGGAAGGGCGTGCTGAAGCTAGTTGGCTACCTTACAGGCAAAACAATTAGTGCCGTACAGGGCAATAAAACTGTAAGCTTTTGTGTTATCTTTAGTACTAGACAAAAATCATTTGCTTCTTCACTGGACAAAAGTCTAAGCGTACAAATTAACATATAGCTTCACAGGGGCTTGGCTTGTATCTGTGGTAAATAGTAAATAAAAGTACATCCTGCTTGAGAATGAAATAACCCGTGGCGGGGGCGGGGGCAGCGGCTGTTAAATAAAGCTTCGGTATGACTTTGAAAAGACGTGCAGTCATCTTTATGCCTTATTGCCAATATTTGGCTTAGCAGATGTCTATCTCCTCATTTTTATTGTTTAAAGCAATACACTTATTACTTTTAATGGTAAAGCATTTATCATTAAAGCCAAGAACAAGACCGGGACTTCCCTGGCAGTCCAGTGGTTAAGACTCTGCGCTTCCATTGCAAGGGGCATAGGTTTGATCCCTGGTTAGGGAACTAAGATCCCACATGCCATCCAGTGTGGCCCCAAAAACAGCAACAAGAGCAACAAAAACCCTGAGAACAAGAAAACCCATTTACATATCATTATTTAGGAGTTCTGACCAATGCAATAAAGTTAAGAATAAATGCAACTGGCAGGAAGGCAAAGAGTTTACATAGTGGTACTAAATAAAAATTAAATAAAATCTAAAATATGCCATGTTACTGGTGAAAAGACAACATAGGAAAAATGTGTTTTCAGAAAACCGTTTTATTACCATAATTGCTATTTTACTTATAATTTTATCTGAAAGAACAAGCAGGCAACATAGACAAGAAAATTCACAAAGGGTAATAACAAAATAGTATTCTTGACAGATATTCAATATATTTGTAGATAAAACAGAGTGACGTTGCCTTAAAAACATAAGAGCTATCAATAGAAAGACAGAGAAAGCTCCTGAAAGGACTTGAGTCCAGCAGCAGGTGAGTCCCTGGTGCTTCCCTGGGGGCGCAGTGGTTAAGAATCCACCTGCCAATGCAGGGGACACGGGTTCGAGCCCTGGTCCGGGAAGATCCCACATGCCGTGGAGCAACTAAGCCAGTGTGCCACAACTACTGAAGCCTGCGTGCCTAGAGCCCGTGCTCCTCAACAAGAGAAGCCACCGCAGTGAGACTATGTGGGACTATGTGGTCCTGTATCCTCAGCCTGGCACAGTGCCTGGTGTCTACACCAAGCCTCTGGGTTTGGGGGAGGCCTGTGGTGTCTTTGCCGTAATGTCTTGTTGACTGTGCCCTCTGAGGTGTGCCCTAGCCCCGTGACTGGAGCCAATCCCTGTGGTAGAGTTGGTTCCCTAAACTCACACCTGGTGTCCTAGATTTTATTTTGCATTTTTGTGTTTAAGTTCAGAAGATTGAGCTATCATTTAATTTTCTTCATGATGCCTTTAGGTTTTATGATCAAAACCACAGTTACTTTATAAAAAACAAAATGAGTTGTATGCTGTTCTCTATATTTCGGAACAGTTTTGGTACCAAGAAAGGAGTAAATTGTTTTCTGAAATTTAAGACAATAATCTAGTGACTCCAGTAGTGCCATTTGTTTTTTGGGGACATGAACTTTTTATAACTGTTTCTATTTCTGTAGTCTGTTGACCTATTTACGTTCTTTCTTTTGTGATATCTAATTTATTATTTCATACTTAGCAGCTACCTACAGAGTATTAGTTATCATACTTATGAATGCATAGCTTAGAATATCATCCCTAATTTAAAATAGTCATTTCTATTTATTGCCAATATGTTTTTTTCACCGCACATTTTAAAATTTTTAATAAATTTGCTAACTAGGGATTAGCAATTTGGGGGAAGAATTGGGGTTTGCTTTTATTTTTTTCTTCCTTATTAATCTTATTAAGAGAAAAATCAGTGCTCTTCTAAGCACTGCTTTGGGAGAACTCCACACTTTTAATATGGAAATATTCTTTCAAAATATTCTGTTATATAAGGAATTTTCTTCTTGATGTAGGAAGTACTGAAGCACTTAAAATTTTTATAAGGTGCCGAGCTTTTAAATTCTGCATGCATTTTAAAACTCTGGTTTGTTGAGATGTGATTTATATACAATAAAATGTATCCCTTTTAACCAGAGAATTTAATGAGCTTTGACAAATGTATACAACTGTGGGACAACCAGCACAATCATGATATAGAACACTTCTGTCACTCTAAAAAGTTTTCAGTGCTCCTTTATAACCAAATTCCATACCCTACCCCCGGTGCCCGGCAACCACTGATCTGTTCCCTCTTCCGGTAGTTTTGCCTCTGAGAAAATGTCATGTAGATGCCATCATACAGTGTTAGTAATTTGTGTCTGGCTTCTTTGGGTCTGAATAATATTTTTTAGATTCATCCATGTGTTGCACGCATCAACAGAATGCTCATTTTCATTGCTGAGCAGTATCTGTTATGTAGATGTGCCACATTTGCTTGTCCACTCACCAATTAGTAAACATTTGGGCTCTTTTCAGTTTTTGGCTATTATGAACGAAGCTGATAGGAATTTTGCCTGCACTTTTAATTTCTACTTTTATTGTTTTTAATATTGTGGAATATTAGATGTTCTGGCTTCATTTTACTCCTTTCACATATAATATGAATTTTTATGAGATCCTTATATTCTTAAAATCAGAGTGTATTCTTCTATCTTTTGCGCCTCTCCCTTGTCTGTCCAACTGATGCTGTTGATCAGCTCTGCAATTTCTTTTATTAATTTGTTATTTATCGATTACTCACATTCTGGTTATTTCATATTGAGAGGCAACATAATGTAGTGGTTAAGAGCATGGGCCCTGGAGCTCGACAGACTCAAGTCTGAATCACGGGTTCACCTCTGATTAGCTGAGTCGTCGTGGCAAAGACACTTAACCTCTTTGCATCCCAGTCTCCTCATTGGTAAAACAAGGAGAACAGTTATAGCAGCTGCCTTATAGGGCTGCGAGGATTGAGATAATGTATGTAAGGTGCCCAGCACAGTTTCAGGCACTTAGGAAAATCTCAGTAAATGGTAGCTTTGGCTGCTTTTATAGTGGAACAATTCGGTTTCTAATGTCAATTTATCTCTTATTTTTTCTTGAATTTCAGTTATTTTTGTTGTATGTGTTATGTTCAGCTGTTGTTTGGGACATAAAAATTCAGTTTTGTTGGACTTTCATTCTTTAACCTGTAGTTTCCAACTTTCATGGAATGACTGGCTCATCTCTCAATGCTTTTACCACGATACTGGTGTTAACAAGTACTTTTTATGGCTGTGATGATTGTTTTTATGATTGTTACCATTATGCTTTTGTAACTCTGCTCTTACAGTGTTCTCACGGGGTTGAGTGGCCTCCAAGTCACATGCCTACGAAGGCCACACAGACAGCATAATCGTGAGAAACAGACCAAGACTACGGCAGTCAGGGCTCAGCTACTCCCTGTTTTCATCACCTTTGAAAACAGCAATGCATTTGTCACAACCTGCCCGTCTCAGCACCTGCTTGGAATCTCGCCTAAGTTTTGTCTGTCAGTTAAAAGAATTCTTTTAGTTGTATCTGTTTCAGGCAGCCAGTTATAGGATTTATGGTTTCCTAAAGGCCACATTCTGTGTGGGAATATTCTTGCTTATACTCACCGTGATATTGAACCCATTCGTAGTAGTCATAGTATCTACCACTAAGTTTAGCTGAACTGTTGTTCGAGTCTAGTTTTATTTCTACTATGTTTTCTTCAGTGTAAAAAAACCTCTTTGACATTTTTTAAATGGCACGGATAATACACGAATATACTATCATTGTAAAAGATTTGGTACAGAAACTATACAGAGGCGTAGAGCATGAAATGTAAGAATCCCTTTCAATTGTTCCCTCCCCCAGTCTCACTCCCTTCCCAAGGGAAAATCCCGGTAGCAGTCTAAGAGAACTTTTCTGCTCCTCTTTTCTATACACTTAAAAAAAATTGCTGGGCTTCCCTGGTGGCACAGTGGTTGAGAGCCCGCCTGCCGATGCAGGGGACACGGGTTTGTGCCCCGGTTTGGGAAGATCCCACGTGCCGCGGAGCGGCTGGGCCCGTGAGCCATGGCCGCTGAGCCTGCGCGTCCGGAGCCTGTGCTGCGCAACGGGAGAGGCCACAGCAGTGAGAGGCCCGCGTACCGCAAAAAGAAAAAAAATTTCTATACATCATTCTTCCCACATATATAAATATTTTTTAAAAGTAAATTATGTATTTTATACTGTTCCATGATATCCTTTGAAAAGTACTTAAGACTACGTCTTGTGTTGGTATACAGCTCATTATTTTTATTTTTTAACTTTTTGATTATTTACATTTCCATTAAACATCTGTATGTTTATATGAGTCATAAACACATAGCCATGGAAGCTCCTCTGAGATCACTACTGTTACAGGGAAAACAGACCAGAGGAAGTGGATGGCTTTCAGTAACACCTCCAACAATGACGCCTCTATTGAAATGTTTATTGACTGCGCTAGGTCTCTTGTCCCTTGACCTGCTCCACTCTATCCTTATAACTAAATAACCAAGACAGCCGAGTCAATCAGGCAGCTTTTAAATTACTTTCAGTGGCGAAAGAAATAGACTGATGGTCACACAGCCACAGGTATCCAGCTGGCATCCTGGGCTCATGTATCGCCATTCAGCTCGTTATTTTTAGAGATGTTCCAAAATTCATTTTCCTTGGATAGGAACTTGCATTGTTTCCAGTTTTCTGGTTTTACAAATGATGATGCAGTAGACAGCCTTGTGCATGCCTCTTTATGCAGGAAGAGCAGATATCTATATGAGTGGCAATGCTTGGTCACATGGTGTGCACACTGAAACACATGAGTAGATAAACTTCCAGATTACTCTGCAAAAGGCTGAGCCCATTGGTGCAATCGTCAATACATACATGGAAGTACCCATTTTTCACACCCTCCTAAAATATTTATATTTTTATCTTTATGATTTTGCCACTCCGATGGATAAAACTGGTATGTCACCAGTGCTTTAGTTTATATTCCCCTAAATAGTAGTAGATTAATCCTTTTACATGTTTATTGGATATTTGGGGGCCTACATTCTGTATTTTCTTCTTTAAAAAATGTTCAAGTGTAATTTATTGTAGGAAAGGGCATAGATCGTAAGTACACAACTTGGTAAATTTTCAACAACTGAACATACCCCTATAGCCGTCACCCAGATTAAGAAACAAAATATGACCTGCATCTGACTTGTGTACTCTCCAGGTCTGCATTCCCTTCGAGCATTGCTTCTTTTGCACTTTGTATAAATGACAGCATACAAGATGTGCCCTATCAGGTCTGGCTTCTTTTGCCCAGTGTGGTGTTGACAGATTCTTCCATGTCACTGAGTGTGGGAACAGATCTTTCCTGCTCTTCATGGTCTGGTGTTCCCCTGTATATCACCATTTGCTCGTCCATTCTACTATTGATGGACGTTTGTGTCGTGTCCAGTTTTTGGCTGACTAGCGCTGCTGTAAACAATCATGTACAGGTTGTAGAGCAAACTGAGTTTTCATTTCTTATGGGGAAATATCTGGGCGTGAACTTGCCGGGTCATGTGTTAAGTGTACATCTAACAGTGTAAGGAATCATCAATCTGTTTTCCAAAGTGGCTTTACCATTTGCACTTCCATCATCAGTGCCTGAGAGTTCCAACTGCATTGCATCTGCTCAGCCTTTGGTGTTGTATTTTTTATTTTATCCACTCTACTGCATGTGACATGGTGTCTTGTTGTGTTTCATGTGCATTTTCCTAATGCCTAGTGATGGAGAGTATCTGTACATGTGTCTGTTTGCCTTCTGCATATCCTCTTTGGTCAAGTGACTATTCTGTAATTTTCTCACCAAAAACCTGGGTGTTTTTGGTTTCTTACTGTTGATTTCTGAGAGTTCTTGATATATTCTGGACGCAAATCCTTTGTTAGACATATGATTTGCAAATATTTTCTCCAGTATGAAACTTCTTTGGCCCACGCGAGTTTTACAGTTTTTTTTTTTTTCGCGGCACGTGGGCGTCTCACTGTTGTGGCCTCTCCTGTTGCACGGCATGTGGGATTTTCCCGGACCGGGGCACGAACCTGTGTCCCCTGCATCGGCAGGCGGACTCTCAACCACTGTGCCACCAGGGAAGCCCGAGTTTTATGTTTTTATGTAGACAAATTTCCCAGTCTGTTTTTTTTAGCTTCTTTTGTTAGTGTATTGCTTTAGAGGGATTATTAAAGTTATATACACCTTCCTTTCTACTGTTTAAAAAATAACATTAAAAACCATCAATAGACACATTAAAACTTACATTTTTTCCTGTCCAGTATCTTCTTCCTTCTCTCAAAAATAGGAAAAACTTCTCATGCCTTTTCTTCTTTTCCTTCTTTCCTTTCCTCACAGTCTCATATTGTGATACAATTCCAAACTGCTATTAGCCTGTATCATCGTTTAGCTTAATATTTTGTTCTTGCTTTTGTTTTCCTCTAAGCATGTTGTCTAGGCATTTCTTTCAGAAAGAGTTCACAGGTTACAAACTTTTAACTTCTTGAATATTAGAAAACATTTATTTTCTCCTCATTCTTAAAGGACTAGGTAATAATTACAAGTTGAAAATAGTTTCAAGGTGCTGTTTCATTGTCTTCCTGCCCCCAGTATGACAGTGAGAAATGCAATACCATCCGATTGCCATGGATTTTTTTGTCTACTTATTTATTTTCTTTGGAAGTTTTAGGATTTTCTTTTTACCTTTGGTTTTCTGAAGTATCACCACAATGTTCTAGGTGCTAGTCTTCTTAAAATCTTTTTAAAATTTGTCCTTCTTGACACTTTGTGTGCCCTTTCAATCTGAAACCCATATATTCTTTCAAAAAATTTTGTGATAGCAAAACATATGTGATTCTTTATTTATACATTATAATGTGTAAATTATATATTATATACATTATATATAACAAGATCTAGCAGCAAGTCTAATAACTACCATAATTTCAAGGTTATGATGAGCTTACATGATATCCTAAGATATGAAAATATCTGTGATTTCTGTTGGTGACAAAGTCACACTGTTAATGCATTGAAAGCCCATACATTCTTTTTTTTTAAAACTTTTTACTTTATTTTGGAGCATAGTTGATTAACAATGTTGTGTTAGTTTCAGGTGTACAACAAAGTGATTCAGTTATACATATACATGTATCTATTCTTTTTCAAATTCTTTTCCCAATTAGGTTGTTACAGAATACTGAGCAGAGTTCCCTGTGCCATACAGTAGGTCCTTGTTGGTTATCTGTTCTAAATATAGCCATGTGTACACGGCTAGAATGAGATGAGAGGAGGGGAGAAAGGAGAACGAGAGGAGGCGGAGAAAGGAGGGGAGAATGAGAGGAGGGGAGAAAGGATGAGAAAGAGAGAGAGGAAGAGTGAGAGGGAGGGAGGGAGGGAGGAAGTGGAGGGATGCGGGGAGAGCGAGCCTTCATCCGTGCACACACATCACATGCAGACCGGGTGCAGCAGCAACGGTGGCAGGCTCATGGCTGGCAGTGATTGGTCACGTTCTTCCGGCCCAGGAATATTCTGGTTTTCTTTCTTGGTCTCTTCACCTGTGTCTGCTCTTATCTCTGTGCTCACCCCTTCCACCCGCCTTACTCCCCATTTTGTGCTGTTGAATGTACATTTTAACTGGAGACATGCAGGCATGTTAAAGTTTGAGAAGCACTGCTCTACAGAACTCCTGTTCACCCCCGATGCTCTCAGAATAATTTGTTTCTCACCTTCAACGGTAGAGTGCAAATTCCTTAAGGATAGGCTTCTTGACTAATTTATCCTCAAGGCTGGAGCACCTAGCACAGTGCTTTTTGTTTTTGTTTGCGTACAGAGCTGCTCATAAGTATATTTGAATAAATGACTTTTCCTGACTTTCACCTTTAGAAAAATTGTAACCTTTCTGGGAAATGGTCAAGTTGAACAATTTTTTTTTTTTTTAACATCTTTATTGGGGTATAATTGCTTTACAATGGTGTGTTAGTTTCTGCTTTATAACAAAGTGAATCAGTCATACATAAACGTATGTTCCCATATGTCTTCCCTGTTGCGTCTCCCTCCCTCCCACCCTCCCCATCCCACCCATCCAGGCTGTCATAAAGCACCGAGCCAATATCCCTGTGCCATGCGGCTGCTTCCCACTAGCTATCTACCTTACTGCGTTTGTTAGTGTGTATATGCCCATGACTCTCTCTCGCCCTGTCACAGCTCACCCTTCCCCCTCCCCATAACCTCAAGTCCGTTCTCTAAGAGGTCTGCGTCTTTATTCCTGCTTTACCCCTAGGTTCTTCATGACATTTTTTTCTTAAATTCCATATATATGTGTTAGCATACGGTATTTGTCTTTTTCTTTCTGACTTACTTCACTCTGTATGACAGACTCTAGGTCTATCCACCTCATTACAAATAGCTCAATTTCGTTTCTTTTTATGGCTGAGTAATATTCCATTGTATATATGTGCCACATCTTCTTTATCCATTCATCCGATGACGGGCACTTAGGTTGTTTCCATCTCCGGGCTATTGTAAACAGAGCTGCAATGAACATTTTGGTACATGACTCTTTTTGAATTTTGGTTTTCTCAGGGTATATGCCCAGTAGTGGGATTGCTGGGTCATATGGTAGTTCTATTTGTAGTTTTTTAAGGAACCTCCATACTGTTCTCCATAGTGGCTGAACCAATTCACATTCCCACCAGCAGTGCAAGAGTGTTCCCTTTTCTCCACACCCTCTCCAGCATTTATTGTTTCTAGATTTTTTGATGATGGCCATTCTGACTGGTGTGAGATGATATCTCATTGTAGTTTTGATTTGCATTTCTCTAATGATTAATGATGTTGAGCATTCTTTCATGTGTTTGTTGGCAGTCTGTATATCTTCTTTGGAGAAATGTCTATTTAGGTCGTCTGCCCATTTTTGGATTGGGTTGTTTGTTTTCTTGTTATTGAGCTGCATGAGCTGCTTGTAAATTTTGGAGATTAATCCTTTGTCGGTTGCTTCATTTGCAAATATTTTCTCCCATTCTGAGGGTTGTCTTTTGGTCTTGTTTATGGTTTCCTTTGCTGTGCAAAAGCTTTGAAGTTTCATTAGGTCCCATTTGTTTATTTTTGTTTTTATTTCCATTACTCTAGGAGGTGGGTCAGAAAGGATCTTGCTTTGATTTATGTCATAGAGTGTTCTGCCTATGTTTTCCTCTAAGAGTTTGATAGTTTCTGGCCTTACATTTAGGTCTTTAATCCATTTTGAGCTTATTTTTGTGTATGGTGTTAGGGAGTGATCTAATCTCATACTTTTACATGTAGCTGTCCAGTTTTCCCAGCACCACTTATTGAAGAGGCTGTCCTTTCTCCGTTGTACATTACTGCCACCTTTATCAAAGATAAGGTGTCCATATGTGCATGGGTTTATCTCTGGGCTTTCTATCCTGTTCCATTGATCTATCTTTCTGTTTTTGTGCCAGTACCATACCGTCATGATGACTGTAGCTTTGTAGTATAGTCTGAAGTCAGGGAGCCTGATTCCTCCAGTTCCTTCTTTCGTTCTCAAGATTGCTTTGGCTATTCGGGGTCTTTTGTGTTTCCATACAAATTGTGAAATTTTTTGTTCTAGTTCTGTGAAAAATGCCAGTGGTAGTTTGATAGGGATTGCATTGAATCTATAGATTGCTTTGGGTAGTAGAGTCATTTTCACAGTGTTGATTCTTCCAATCCAAGAACATGGTATATCTCTCCATCTATTTATATCATCTTTAATTTCTTTCATCAGTGTCTTATAATTTTCTGCATACAGGTCTTTTGTCTCCTTAGGTAGGTTTATTCCTAGATATTTTATTCTTTTTGTTGCAATGGTAAATGGGAGTGTTTTCTTGATTTCACTTTCAGATTTTTCATCATTAGTATATAGGAATGCCAGAGATTTCTGTGCATTAATTTTGTATCCTGCCACTTTACCAAATTCATTGATTAGCTCTAGTAGTTTTCTGGTAGCATCTTTAGGGTTCTCTATGTATAGGATCATGTCATCTGCAAACAGTGACAGCTTTACTTCTTCTTTTCCAATTTGGATTCCTTTTATTTCCTTTTCTTCTCTGATTGCTGTGGCTAAAACTTCCAAAACAATGTTGAATAATAGTGGTGAGAGTGGGCAACCTTGTCTTGTTCCTGATCTTAGTGGAAATGCTTTCAGTTTTTCACCATTGAGGATGATGTTTGCTGTGGGCTTGTCATATATGGCCTTTATTATGTTGAGGAAAGTTCCCTCTATGCCTGCTTTCTGCAGGGTTTTTATCATAAATGGGTGTTGAATTTTGTCAAAAGCTTTCTCTGCATCTATTGAGATGATCATATGGTTTTTCTCCTTCAATTTGTTAATATGGTTTATCACATTGATAGATTTGCGTATATTGAAGAATCCTTGCATTCCTGGAATAAACCCCACTTGATCATGGTGTATGATCCTTTTAATGTGCTGTTGGATTCTGTTTGCTAGTATTTTGTTGAGGATTTTTGCATCTATGTTCATCAGTGATATTGGCCTGTAGTTTTCTTTCTTTGTGACATCCTTGTCTGGTTTTGGTATCAAGGTGATGGTGGCCTCGTAGAAGGAGTTAGGGGGTGGTCCTCCCTCTGCTATATTTTGGAAGAGTTTGAGAAGGATAGGTGTTAGCTCTTCTCTAAATGTTTGATAGAATTCGCCTGTGAAGCCATCTGGTCCTGGGCTTTTCTTTGTTGGAAGATTTTTAATCACAGTTTCAATTTCAGTGCTTGTGATTGGTCTGTTCATATTTTCTATTTCTTCCTGATTCAGTCTTGGCAGGTTGTGCATTTCTAAGAATTTGTCCATTTCTTCCAGATTGTCCATTTTATTGGCATAGAGTTGCTTGTAGTAATCTCTCATGATCTCTTTTATCTCTGCAGTGTCAGTTGTTACCTCTCCTTTTTCATTTCTAATTCTATTGATTTGAGTCTTCTCCCTTTTTTTCTTGATGAGTCTGGCTAGTGGTTTATCTATTTTGTTTATCTTCTCAAAGAACCAGCTTTTAGTTTTATTGATCTTTGCTATTGTTTCCTTCATTTCTTTTTCATTTATTTCTGATCTGATTTTTATGATTTCTTTCCTTCTGCTAGCTTTGGGGTTTTTTTGTTCTTCTTTCTCTAATTGCTTGAGGTGCAAGGTTAGGTTGTTTATTCGAGATGTTTCCTGCTTCTTAAGGTGGGCTTGTATTGCTATAAACTTCCCCCTTAGAACTGCTTTTGCTGCATCCCACAGGTTTTGGGTCGTTGTGTCTCCATTGTCATTTGTTTCTAGGTATTTTTTGATTTCCTCTTTGATTTCTTCAGTGATCTCTTCATTATTAAGTAGTGTATTGTTTAGCCTCCATGTGTTTGTATTTTTTACAGATCTTTTCCTGTAATTGATATCTAGTCTCATGGCGTTGTGGTCAGAAAAGATACTTGATACAATTTCAATTTTCTTAAATTTACCAAGGCTTGATTTGTGACCTAAGATATGATCTATCCTGGAGAATGTTGCATGAGCACTTGAGAAAAATATGTATTCTGTTGTTTTTGGATGGAGTGTCCTATAAATATCAATTAAGTCCATCTTGTTTAATGTATCATTTAAAGCTTGTGTTTCCTTATTTATTTTCATTTTGGATGATCTGTCCATGGGTGAAAGTGGGGTGTTTAAGTCCCCTACTATGAATGTGTTACTGTTGATTTCCCCTTTTATGGCTGTTAGTATTTGCCTTATGTATTGAGGTGCTCCTATGTTGGGTGCATAAATATTTACAATTGTTATATCTTCTTCTTGGATCGATCCCTTGATCATTAAGTAGTGTCCTTCTTTGTCTCTTTTAATAGTCCTTATTTTAAAGTCTATTTTGTCTGATATGAGAATTGCTACTCCAGCTTTCTTTTGGCTTCCATTTGCATGGAATATCTTTTTCCATCCCCTTACTTTCAGTCTGTATGTGTCTCTAGGTCTGAAGTGGGTCTCTTGTAGACAGCATATATAAGGGTCTTGTTTTTGTATCCATTCAGCTAATCTGTGTCTTTTGGTGGGAGCATTTAGTCCATTTACATTTAAGGTAATTATCGATATGTATGTTCCTATTCCCATTTTCTAAATTGTTTTGGGTTCGTTATTATAGGTCTTTTCCTTCTCTTGTGTTTCTTGCCTAGAGAAGATCCTTTAGCATTTGTTGTAAAGCTGGTTTGGTGGTGCTGAACTCTCTCAGCTTTTGCTTGTCTGTAAAGGTTTTAATTTCTCCATCAAATCTGAATGAGATCCTTGCTGGGTAGAGTAGTCTTGGCTGCATGTTTTTCTCCTTCATCACTTTCAGTATGTCCTGCCACTCCCTCCTGGCTTGTAGGGTTTCTGCTGAGAGATCAGCTGTTAACCTTATGGGGATTCCCTTATGTGTTATTTGTTGTTTTTCCCTTGCTGCTTTTAATATGCTTTCTTTGTATTTAATTTTTGACAGTTTGATTAATATGTGTCTTGGCGCATTTCTCCTTGTATTTATCTTGTATGGGACTCTCTGTGCTTCCTGGACTTGATTAACTATTTCCTTTCCCATATTAGGGAAGTTTTCAACTATAATCTCTTCAAATATTTTCTCAGTCCCTTTCTTTTTCTCTTCTTCTTCTGGAACCCCTATAATTCGAATGTTGGTGCGTTTAATGTTGTCCCAGAGGTCTCTGAGACTGTCCTCAGTTCTTTTCATTCTTTTTTCTTTATTCTGCTCTGCAGTAGTTATTTCCACTATTTTATCTTCCAGGTCACTTATCCGTTCTTCTGCCTCAGTTATTCTGCTATTGATCCCATCTAGAGTACTTTTAATTTCATTTATTGTGTTGTTCATCGTTGCTTGTTTCATCTTTAGTTCTTCTAGGTCCTTGTTAACTGATTCTTGCATTTTGTCCAATCTATTGTCCATTCTATCTCCAAGATTTCGGATCAACCTTACTATCATTATTCTGAATTCTCTTTCAGGTAGACTGCCTATTTCCTCTTCATTTGTTAGGTCTGGTGCATTTTTATCTTGCTCCTTTATCTGCTGTGTGTTTTTCTGTCTTCTCATTTTGCTTATCTTACTGTGTTTGGGGTCTCCTTTTTGCAGGCTGCAGGTTTGTAGTTCCTCCTGTTTTTGATGTCTGTCTCCAGTGGCTAAGGTTGGTTCAGTGGGTTGTGTAGGCTTCCTGGTGGAGGGGACTAGTGCCTGTGTTGTGGTGGATGAGGCTGGATCTTGTCTCTCTAGTGGGCAGGTTCACGTCTGGTGGTGTGTTTGGGGGTGTCTGTGGCCTTATTATGATTTTAGGCAGCCTCTCTGCTAATGGGTGGGGTTGTGTTCCTGTCTTGCTAGTTGTTTGGCATAGGTTTTCCAGCACTGTGGCTTGCTGGTCGTTGAGTGAAGCTGGGTGCTGGTGTTAAGATGGAGGTCTCTGGGAGATTTTCGCCGTTTGATATTATGTGGAGCTGGGAGGTCTCTTGTTGATCAGTGTCCTGAAGTTGGCTGTCCTACCTCAGAGGCAGAGCCCTGCCTCCTGGCTGGAGCACCAAAAGCTTTTCATCCACAGGCTCAGGATAAAAGGGAGAAAAAGTAGAGGGAATTAGTAGAAGTATGAGGAAAGAAAGAAGGAAAGGAGGGTAGGAAGGAAGGAAGAAAGAAAGAAGCAAAGAAGGAAAGGAGGGAGGGAGGGAGGAAGGAAGGAAGGAGGGAAAGAAGGAAAAAAGACAGAAAGAAAGAAGATACAGTAAAAATAAAATAAAGTATAATAAAGTTATTGAATTAAAAAATTCTTATTTAGAAAAAAAGAAAAAAAAAAAAAGGGACGGAAAGAACCTTAGGACAAATGTTGGAAGCAAAGCTATACAGACAAAATCTTACACAGAAGCATACACATACACCCTCACTAAAAGAGGTAAATGGGGAAAAATCCTAAATCTTGCTGTCAGAGACCACCTCCTCAATTTGGGATGATTCGTTGTCTAAAGGAGGGAAGGAGGGACGGAAAGAAAGAAAGAAAGAACGAAGGTAAAGTATAATAAGGTTATTAAAATTATTATTAAGAAAAAAAAATTAAAAAAAAAACATGGACGGATAGAACCCTAGGACAAATGGTGGAAGCAAGACTATACAGACAAGATCTCACACAGAAGCATACACATACACATTCACAAAAAGAGGAAAGGGGAAAAAATCATAGATCTTGCTCCTAAAGTCCACTTCCTTAATTTGGGATGATTGGTTTTCTATTCAGGTATTCCACAGATGCAGGGTACATCAAGTTGATTGTGGAGCTTTAATCCTCTGCTTCTGAGGCTGCTGGGAGAGATTTCCCTTTCTCTTCTTTGTTCTCACAGCTCCCAGGGCTAAGCTTTGGATTTGGCCCTGCCACTGCGTGTAGATCGCTGGAGGGCGTCTGTTTTTTGCTCAGACAGGATGGGGTTAAAAGAGCCGCTGATTGGGGGCTCTGGCGCACTCAGGCCGGCGAGGACGGAGGGGCACAGAGTGCGGGGCGGGCCTGCGGTGGCAAAGGCCGGCGTGACTTTGCACCAGCCTGAGGCGCGCTGTGCGCTCTCCCGGGGAAGTTGTCCCTGGATCCCGGGAACCCGGCAGTGGCGGGCTGCACAGGCTCCGCGGAAGAGGGGTGTGGAGAGTGACCTGTGCTCGCACACGGGCCCCTAGGTGGCGGCAGCAGCAGCCTTAACGTCTCCCGCCCGCCTCTGGGGTCCGCGCTTTTAGCCGCGGCTTGCGCCCGTCTCTGGCTTCCGCGCTTTCAGCCGCGGCTCGCGCCCGTCTCTGGATTCCGCGCTTTCAGCCGCGGCTCGCGCCCGTCTCTGGGGTTCGCGCTTTTAGCCGCGGCTCGCGCCCGTCTCTGGAGTTCCTTTAAGCAGCGTTCTTAAACCCCTCTCCTCACGCCCCAGGAAACAAAGAGGGAAGGAAAAGTCTCCTGCCTCTTCTGCAGGTGCAGGCTTTTCCCCGGACTCCCTCCCGGCTAGCTGTGGTGCACTAACCCCTTCAGGCTATGTTCAAGCCGCCAACCCCAGTCCTCCCTGCGCTCCGGCCTCAGCTCGCAGCCCCGCCCGCCCCGGCGGGTGAGCAGACAAGCCTCTCGGGCTGGTGAGTGCCGGTCGGCACCGATCCTCTGTGCGGGAATCTCCCCGCTTTGCCCTCCGCACCCGTTGCTGTGCTCTCCTCCGCAGCTTCGAAGCTCCCCCCTCCGCCTCCCGCAGTCTCCGCCCGCGAAGAGGCTTCCTAGAGTGTGGAAACTTTTCCTCCTTCACAGCTCCCTCCCACTGGTGCAGGTGCCGTCCCTATTCTTTTGTCTCTGTTTTTTCTTTTGCCCTACCCAGGTACGTGGGGAGTTTCTTGCCTTTTGGGAGGTCTGAGGTCTTCTGCCAGCCTTCAGTAGGTGTTCTGTAGGAGTTGTTCCACGTGTAGATGTATTTCTGGTGTATCTGTGGGGAGGAAGGTGATCTCCGCGTCTTACTCTTCCGCCATCTTCCCTAGTTTTCCAAGTTGAACAATTTTGAGAATTAGCAAATCTTGGGACTTCTAGAAGTAGAGTGTGGTCAGAAGAATAATGTCCTTCCCCGAAGTCTTAATTAATCTAAATCCTAAATCCCCACTGCCCAGACACGTGAGTACCTTCCTTTATGTGGCAGATGTGATTGAGGACCTTGAGGTGGGGAGATGGCCCTGGGTTATCCCAGTGGAGCCAAGGGGATCACACGAGTCCTTAAAAGCAGAGAACATTTCTGGCTGCAGAGAACCAGAGTGATGGCAGTGTGAGAACTTGACCTGCCAAGAATGGGGAAGAATTGTTTCTTCTTTGGTTGTGGAGAATTGTCTCTCCCAACACAAAATACATGCTAGTATTCCCATCTCACAAACAAGACATTTGGGGCAAAAGAAAGTCAGACAACTTGTCCAAGGGCACAAGAGGTAGTAAAGCCTCAAATTTATATATATATTCAGAAACCCATGATCTTCCCACCACATGCTGCTGTCTACTGGGAAGGCTGTTGGCAAAATAATTACACACATTGGTTTTTACTATGAATCAGTAAGATAACAAATGCAAACTTGATATTAAAAAATTTACCAGGAGGTAGTGGAATTTCTGATGGACATGTAGAGATATTTATTCATCCGTTCATTTATAACTTTTAGTACAAACCTTCTCTGTATCTACTCTGTGGTAGGCATAGGTGCAGAGCATGAAGAGAAAGGGGGAGAAAAAGTTTAGAAAGGAACATGCTGGTACGGGGATGCCTCCATGCCACTTAGCACCATGGTGTTCTAAATCAACAAAGTCAAGATTTGAGAGTCTGGACAACTTTGACATCCAGAAGGGTTGCTTTTCCTGAACCTCTAATCGCTTTATATTGAAAGTCACTTCAGTCTCTTCCTTGTGACCTCTCTGCATCTTTGGTTTCATTGAAGTATAATCTGGGCAGCTTCTGTGGAAATTTATCATCGCATTAAGCAAGAAGATACATTTTGATTCAGGGAAAACCTTCATCTCTTATTTAAAGTCCAAAAGTTAAAAGACATTTGGAGTAAATTTTCTTCTTTCTTGAAAGTGTCTTTCCTTTATTTTTATTTTTTTCACAAATTAAGTCCGAGACTAAAAATGCAAGACCCAGAGACCAGGTGTGTTACACCAAGACCACCATTGCAGCGGGTACTTGTCAGGTACTTCATCTTCCAGCTCAGTCCTCCAGCGGATCCAATTTTGTTTGACAAGTGTAATCTTTTCAACAACAGGGCCATTCAGGTTCACTTCATTTATTCCCAAGCTCTTCAGGGAGCATCTCTGCTTGACTGCCTCAAGGATCTCTCTGCTGGTGACGGCTCTTCTGTGGATGTAGAGGGACAGTCTAACCGCCTCTAGGCTAACCCGTTCCAGCCACCAAGTCCTCCAGAGCTCCCCGTGCATCCAAGATCCAGAAGCACCCACTGAAGTCCGGGTGGGTTCGCTTTAGGATTTTCCCCGTGCAACTAAAATATGCCTCCTTCTTCTTCCTCTTCTTCTTCCCAGAGGCAGAGCTGGCCCGCTTATCCTTCTCTTTGGCTGGGGTATAAATTGTGGGCTTCTTCTTAGGGAATCGTAGGCCATGTAAGCAAATGAAGTGCATGTGGCAGACTTGTCTTTACTCTTCTAGCTCAGAGCACTGGCCGTCTGGAGTAAATTTTAATGTGATTCGTCGGAAAGATTCTTTCAGTTTGAACTCTCTCCTAGTGTAAAAGGACGAACTCATTAAGTTCTCAAAGGTCTCCAGGAAGACGGTGACAATTGAGTGCTCCATTGTGGCACTTAGTGTTTCTGATAAACCTTGAGAATGAAAACATGTTTGACCCTTTTGACATCACTTACCTAAACACAACACTTAACCAAAACAATTATGTCTGTTGACCTTGGAGCAGAGAAACTCTCAGCGTCCGGAAAGCTCAGGGAGACTATTGTTCAAGTGTGAGCCTGTCCACCTGCCCTCTGCCCGTCTCTTCTGTTGAGCTGATCTTTGGATTTTACAGTCCTTTGGGATTAACCCCTAGAGATCTCTGTCTGGAGTCAAGTCTACCGTGAAAGTTGAAAAGTGATTAATATGCTTGTGTATCTCTGCACATGTGAACGTTTGGAAGGACGTTTATGCACCAGATGTGGACCGTGCTTGTCCCTGGGCCACAGGATCACGGGCCATTCTTGTATCTTCACCCGAGGGGGTTACCTGGCATGGAGAAGGAGGGCTTCTCTCCTTGCCCCTGGCTTTCCCTGTGCCTCGCCCTTGCCTTGTTGCCTCCTTTGCTCCTGCCAATAGCAACTATGTACCTCTTCTTAGTGCTGGTGGGTAGGGCGTGGGGGTGAGAAGAGGGGAAGTCGGACGTGCAGAGGGAACTGGTGCGGGGGGTATCCTGGGGTGGACAATTTCCCTCCTGCCTCTTTGGGCACTTGTGGCAGAAGGGTTCTTGGTCCTGTTGGTCTGCTGGGCCTTTCTGTTCATTCATTCGACAGTCATTGACTGAGTGATGTTACTTGCCAGGCGCTTCCTAGGCCCCGGGGATCTAGCAGTCAACAAAGCAGATTTCCTTCTTTCGTGGTGTTTACATTCTAGTAGACAATTCAAAGAAGAAGAAAAAAAAGAACTAAAATATATATGTCGGGTCATGATAAGTGAATAGGGACTTTCCTGGAGGTCCAGTGGTTAAGACTTTCTGCTTCTGTTGCAGGGGGGTGTGCTCCAATCCCTTGTCAGGGAGCTGAGATGCCACGTGCTGCACACAGTGCAGCCAAAAAAAAAAAAAAAAAAGGACTAAAGTAGAAAGAGAGTGAAGGGAAATGAAGGGGAAAGGAGCTCCTTTTTATCAGTTAAGAAGAAGGTGTCCCTGAGAAGGTGATAATATTTGAGTAGAGACCTGGAGGAGGAGTGGGCGGGGCAGAGGGACTTGCACGTAGGTCCTGAGGTGTGGACGGCCTCCAGCTTTGCCAGGAACAGGAGATGGGTCAGTGTATCTGGGCAGCGCGAGTGAGCTGGGGTGCAGAGAGGATGGGGGGGTGGGGGGACCCTGAGCCACGGAGAGCCTTGCAGGCCTCCATGGGGTGGCCTGAACTTGAGTGACATGGGGGCCACTGGGGAATTTTGACCAGGGAGGTGACTTGAACCAATGTATTTTAAAAGAATCATTGCTGAGTGGGGAGACGGGAACTCCACACCTAGGGCGCCTGCTGGACGGTGGTGGGGGACCCTAGCGCCCAAGGAGATGGGAAGAACCCCTGAGCGAACTGGTAGGATGTGGGGGGACTGAGGGGGAAGCAGAAATGGAGGCCGGACAGGACTGGCGCCCCTGAGGGGGTGGCTGAGAGGGGGAAGGGGTTCCCACGCCTGGAAGGACCCGGGGGGCTTGTATCAGGGGGGAGCGTGCCCAGCATTTCCCCTGCCCAATTGTCTGGGGAAGTCTGCCTGGCTTTGATGCCGGGTCCTACACCCTCAGAGGCCTACAAACTCCAGTGTCAGAAGCCTCAGGCCAAACAACCAGTAAGACAAGAACACAATCCCACTCATAAAAAAAAGGAAAAAAAAATGAGACAGCAATAAAACATGTCACAGTTGAAGGAGCAAGGTAAAAACCTACAAGACCAAGTAAATGAAGAGGAAATAAGTAATCTACCTGAAAAAGAATTCAGAGTAATGATAATAAAGATGATCCAGAATCTCGGAAATAGAATGGAGGCACAGATGGAGAAAATACAAGAAATGTTTAACAAAGATCTAGAAGAACTAAAGAACAAACAAACAGAGTTGAACAACACAATAACAAATTAAAAATACACTAGAAGGAATCAGAAATAACAGGCAGAAGAACAAATAAGTGAGCTGGAAGACAAAATGGTAGAAATAACTGCTGAGGAACAGAATAAAGAAAAAAGAATGAAAAGAATTGAAGACAATCTCAGAGACCTCTAGGACAACACTAAATGCACCAACATTCGAATTATAGGGGTCCCAGAAGAAGAAGAGAAAAAGAAAGGGACTGAGAAAATATTTGAAGAGATTATAGTGGAAAACTTCCCTAACATGGGAAAGGAAATAGTCACCCAAGTCCAGGAAGCACAGAGAGTCCCATACAGGATAAACCCTAGGAGAAACACACCAAGACACATATTAATCAAACTAACAAAAATTAAATTCAAAGAAAAAATATTAAATGCAGCAAGGGAAAAACAAATAATAACATACAAAGGAATCCCATAAAGTTATCAGCTGATTTTTCAGTGGAAACTCTGTAGGCCAGAAGGGAGTGGCAGGATATACTTAAAGTGATGAAAGAGAAAAACCTACAACCAAGATTACTCTACCCAGCAAGGATCTCATGCAGATTTGACAGAGAAAGCAAAAGCTTTTCAGACAAGCAAAAGCTAACAGAATTCAGCACCACCAAACCAGCTTTACAACAAATACTAAAGAAACTTCTCTAGGCGGGAAACACAAGAGAAGAAAAAGACCCACAAAAACAAATCCAAAACAATTAAGAAAATGGTAATAGGAACATACATATTGATAATAACCTTGAATGTAAATGGACTAAATGCCCCAACCAAAAGACACAGACTGGCTGAATGGATACAAAAACAAGACCCATATGCTGTCTACAAGAGATCCACTTCAGACCTAGGGACACATACAGACTGAAAGTGAGGAGATGGAAAAAGATACTCCATGCAAATGGAAATCAAAAGACAGCTGGAGTAGCAATACTCGTATCAGGTAAAATAGACTTTAAAATAAAGACTGTTACAAGAGATAAGGAAGGACACTACATAATGGTCAAGGGATCAATCCAAGAAGAAGATACAACAATTATAAATGTTTATGCACCTAACGTAGGAGCACCTCAATACATAAGGCAAGTGCTAACAACCATGGGAGGGGAAATCAACAGTAACACAATAACAGTAGGGGACTTTAACACCCTACTTACACCAATGGACAGATCATCCAGACAGAAAATAGATAAGGAAACACAAGCTTTAAATGACACAATAGACCAGATAGATTTTTTTTTAACAACTTTATTGGAGTATAACTGCTTTACAATGGTGTGTTAGTTTCTGCTGTATAACAAAGTGAATCAGCTATACATATACATAGATTCCCATCTCTCCTCCTTCTTGCGTCTCCCCCCCCACCCTCCATATCCCATCCCTCTAGGTGGACACAAAGCACAGAGCTGATCTCCCTGTGCCATGCGGCTGCTTCCCACTAGGTATCTATTTTACATTTGGTAGTGTATATATGTCCATGCCACTCTCTCACTTTGTCCCAGCTTACCCGTCCCCCTCCCTGTGTCCTCAAGTTCATTCTCTACATCTGCGTCTTTATTCCTGTCCTGCTGCTAGGTTCTGAAGAACCTTTTTTTTTTTTTTTTTTTTTTTAGATTCCATATATATGTGTTAGCATACGGTATTTGTTTTTCTCTTTCTGACTTCACTCTGTAGGAGAGTCTCTAGGTCCATCCACCTCACTGCAAATAACTTAATTTCATTTCTTTTTATGGCTGAGTAATATTCCATTGTATATATGTGTCACATCTTCTTTATCCATTCATCTGTCGATGGACACTTAACCTTGCTTCCATGTCCTGGCTATTGTAAATAGTGCTGCAATGAACATTGTTAGAACCGATAGATTTAACTGATATGTATAGAACATTCCACCCAAAAGTGGCAGAATACACTTTCTTCTCAAGTGCATACAGAACATTCTCCAGGATAGATCATATCTTGGGTCACAAATCAAGCCTTGGAAAGTTTAAGAAAATTGAAATTGTATCAAGCATCTTTTCTGACCACAACGCTATGAGATTGGAAATCAGGTACAGGAAAAAAACTGTAAAAACCACAAATACACGGAGGCTAAACAGTGTACTACTAAATAACCAAGAGATCACTGAAGAAATCAAAAAAGAAATTAAAAAAATACGTAGAAACAAATGACAATGAAAACACAATGACCCAAAACCTATAGGATGCAGCAAAATCAGTTCTAAGAGGGAAATTTATAGCAATTCAATCTCACCTCAAGAAACAAGAAAAACCTCCAATAAACAATCTAACCCTACATCTAAAGCAACTATAGAAAGACGAACAGAGAAAACCCAAAGTCAGTAGAAGGAAAGAAATCATAAAGATCAGAGCAGAAATAAATGAGATAGAAACAAAACAATAGCAAAGATCAGGAAAACTATAAGTTGGTTCTTTGAGAAGATAAAAAAATACTGATAAACCCTTAGCCAGACTCATCAAGAAAAAAAGGCAGAGGACAGAAATCAATAAAATTAGAAATGAAAAAGGAGAAATCACAACTGACACTGCAGAAATACAAAGGATTATAAGAGACTACTACAAACAACCATATGCGAGTAAAATGGACAACCATGAAGAAATGGACAAAGTCTTGGAAACATCCAATTTTCCAAGACTGAACCAGGAAGAATTAGAAAATATAAACAGACCTATCACAAGTAATGAAATTGAAACTGTAATTAAAAATCTTCCAACAAACAAAAGTCCAGGACCAGATGGCTTCACAGGTGAATTCTATCAAATGTTTAGAGAAGAGCTAACACCGATCCTTCTCAAACTCTTCCAAAAAATTGCAGAGGTAGGAACACTCTCAAATTCATTCTACAAAGCCACCACCACCCTGATACCAAAACCAGAAAAAGATACCACAAAAAAGAAAATTATAGACCAATATCACTGATGAACATAGATGCAAAAATCCTGAACAAAATACTGGCAAACAGAATCCAACAACGTATTGAAAGGATCATACACCATGATCAAGTGGGATTTATCCCAGGGATGCAAGGATTCTTCAGTATACATAAATCAATCAATGTGATACACCATATTAACAAATTAAGGAATAAAAACCATGTGATCATCTGAATAGATGCAGAAAAAGCTTTTGACAAAATTCAACACCCATTTCTGATAAAAACTCTCCAGAAAATGGGCATAGAGGGAGCCTACCTCAATATAAAAAAGGCCATATATGACAGACCCACAGCAAACATCATACTCATTGGTGAAAAACTGAAAGCATTTCCACTAAGATCAGGAACAAGACAAGGATGTCTACTCTCACCACTCTTATTCAACATAGTTTTGGAAGTCCTAGCCACGGCAATCAGAGAAGAAAAAGAAATAAAAGGAATACAAATTTGAAAAGAAGAAGTAAAACTGTCACTGTTTGCAGATGACCTGATACTATACATAGAAAATGCTAAAGATGCCACCAAAAAACTATTAGAACTAATCAATGAATTTGGTAAGGTTGCAGCATACAAAATTAATGCACAGAAATCTCTGGCATTCCTATACACTAACAATGAAAAATCAGAAAGAGTAATTAAGGAAACAATCCCATTTACCATCGCAACAGAAAGAATAAAATACCTAGGAATAAACCTACCTAAAGAGGCGAAAGAGTTGTACTCAGAAAACTATAAAACACTAATGAAAGAAATCAAAGATGACATAAACAGATGGAGAAATATACCATGTTCTTGGATTGGAAGAATCAATATTGTGAAAACGACTATACTACCCAAAGTAATCTACAGATTCAGTGCAATCCCTATCAAACTACCAATGGCATTCTTCACAGAATTAGAACAAAAAAATTTTACAATTCGTATGGAAACACAAAAGACCCTGAATAGCCAAAGCAATCTTGAGAAAGAAAAATGGAGCTGGAGGAATCAGGCTCCTGGACTTCAGACTATACTACAGAGCTACAGTAATCAAGACAGTATGGTACTGCCACAAAAAACAGAAATATAGATCAATGGTACAGGATAGAAAGCCCAGAGATAAATCCACCCACATATGGCCACCTAATTTACAACAAAGGAGGCTAGAAGATACAATGGAGAAAAGACAGCCTCTTCAATAAGTGGTGCTGGGAAAACTAGACAGCTACCTGTAGAAGAATGAAATTAGAACACTCCCTAACACCATACACAAAAATAAACTCCAAATGGATTAAAGACCTAAATGTAAGATGAGACACTATAAAACTCTTAGAGGAAAACATAGGAAAAACACTCTTTGACATAAACCACAGCAAGTCTTTTTTGATTCCTAGAGTAATGGAAATAAAACCGAAAATAAACAAACCAGACCTAATGAAACTTAAAAGCTTTTGCACAGCAAAGGAAACCATAAACAAGACAAAAAGACAACCTTCCGAATGGGAGAAAATATTTGCAAAGAAAACAACGGACAAAGGATTAATCTCCAAAATATACAAACAGCTCATGGAACTCAATATCAAAAAAACCAAACAATCCAGTTAAAAAATGGGTGGAAGACCTAAATAGACAGTTCACCAAAGAAGACATATAGATTGGCCAAGAGGTACATGAAAAGACTCTCAACATCACTAATTATTAGAGAATGCAAATCAAAACTACAATGAGCTATCACCTCACACCGGTCAGAATGACCATCATCAAAAATCTAGAACCAATAAATGCTGGAAAGGGTGTGGTGAAAAGGGAACCCTCCTGCACTGTTGGGGGAATGTAAACTGATACAACCGCTATAGAGAGCAGTATGGAGGTTCCTTATAAAACTAAAAATAGAACTACCATATGACCCAGCAATCCCACTACTGGGCATATCCCCTCAGAAAACCGTAATTCAAAAAGAGACATGTACCACAATGTTCACTGCAACACTATTTACAATAGCCAGGACATGGAAGCAACCTAAATGTCCACTGACAGATGAATGGATAAAGAAGATGTGGCACATATCACATACATACAATAGAATATTACTCAGCCATAAAAAGGAATGAAATTGAGTTTTTTATATATTTGTATATATATATTGGTAGTGAGGTGGATGGACCTAGAGTCTGTCACACAGAGTGAAGTAAGTCAGAAAGAGAAAAACAAATACTGTATGCTAACACATATATATGGAATCCTAAAAAAAAAAAAAAGGTACTGATGAACCTAGTGGCAGGCAGGAATAAAGACATAGACACAGAGAATGGACTTGAGGACCCCGGGGGGTGGAGGGGGAAGCTGGGGTGAAGTGAGAGTAGCATCGACATATATACACTACCAAATGTAAAATAGTTAGCTAGTGGGAAGCAGCAGCATAGCACAGGGAGATCAGCTTGATGTTTTACGATGACCTAGAGGGGTAGGATAGGGAGGGTGGGAAGAGGCTCAAGAGGGAGGAGATATGGGGATATATGTATGCATATGGCTGATTCACTTTGTTGTACAACAGAAACTAACACAGTATTGTGAAGAAATTATACTCCAATAAAGATCTATTAAAAAAGTAATCATTGCTATCCTGTCTATAATTTATTTAGAATACTTTAGACAGTGGGTTCCAACACCAATGACCTTGATTTCATTAAGTGTTGAAGAAATAAATCACTAACATATTACTGGGTATATTTAAGAATTCTATTCAGTGCTGCAATAGAATAGGAAGTGATACTTTCCAGAGGAGAAAATAACCAAGTAGAGATTTAGGAAACTATTTGCCCGTATCTCTGTGATGGATACAAATCTTAGTTCCCATGTGCAGGTGTATGAGAAATGTCAGTATCTTCCCATACGTATACACATTTGTATGAGCTCTGGGATTTCCCACTTATATCTGGGTTTCACTAAGTTAGGGGGTTCAGGTGCATCCTAGCAGTGATTTTCCAAGTGTGGTCCCGAGGCCACATCAGCGTGACCTGAGAATGTGTTAGAAATGCAGATTCTCAGTCCCCATCCTAGACCTGCTGAATCAGGAACTCTGGGGGCGGGGCCCCTAACTGTGTGCATTAGCAAGCTCTCTGGGTAATCCTGACACCCGATAACGCTGGAGAATGACTCCATTATGGTGTCAAGTCCTGGGTGGGGCAGCTGGTCTGTGTTGCCCTCAGTCCACAGTCAGCTGAGGCCTCCAGTGCTCCATTGCTGGTCCATGCAGGCCCGGCAGGGGCCCTCACTCCAAGCTGTTTCCAGTCAATCTCTCTCTCTCACTCTCAGCTGGTTTCTGTGCCATTCTTAGGTACACTGTGTCAGCGATGATTCTACTGCTCCTATTTCACATCGGGCTACGGGAAATGTTGTGGCGGCATTATTTAAACTCAGGCTGCTTTGGGGCCTCTCTCAACCTTACAAAATTGTCCAGCCACTTCTTTGTTACTTTTAGGCTTGGGGATCTCGTCCACACACAACCATTTCTCCCGTGGGGTCTTGCTGACTTTATCACCTTTGTTCAAGAATGGGAGGCCAAGTCCTCTCTGCTCTGGTTGCCCCAAACTTAACTGCAGTTTCTGTTCCTACTTTGGGCTCCTAGATGGGACAGGTGCAGGATTTCTTCTCAGGATCCATCAGAGTCTGAACGCATTTCATTTCTGGTCTCCCTTCAACAATCAAGGAAATGTTTTTTAGCCTCAGGCAAGAAAATCTGCCTTGTTTTAGATTACCTCACCTATGGCACAAGGTGGAATAAAGACACCTCGGGGAAATGATTGCAAATATCTTCACTCCCTTCACTGACAAAGCAACTGCTTTGCTTTTAATAATTAATGGAAAAATACAATTAAGACTGCGATGCATTTTCTTTTAAGAAATTTACCTGTATATGAGCCAAATACCTCTCTGATCCTTCTCACCTGCCCCAGATCTGGGAAGCCTGGACTCTATCCTCAATCGCAGTAACTGACATTGCCCACTACTTTTTTTTCCTTGACCACTGCCAAACCCTTCATGGGCCAGTAAGCCATGACACTATGGGTTTTGTTGTGACTGCATCATTTACGTACTAAGTCTGCTTTTTTTTGGTCCTAATTATCTTGCAACAATTAAAGTATTATCATCTGACAGCAAAGGTATTATAAACATGAATGCAAATGAATAATTGAAACTTCTTATTTGGTTTTGAGCTGATCTGGATGATCAAAACTATGCTTTATGAGAAGTTTTCTTTTTTTAAATTTATTTATTTATTTATTTTTGGCTGCATTGGGTCTTCGTTGCTTTGCGCAGGCTTTCTCTAGTTGCGGCGCACGGGGCCTACTCTTCGTTGCAGTGCGTGGGCTTTTCATTGTGGTGGCTTCTCTTGTTGTGGAGCACGGGCTCTAGGCACGTGGGCTCAGTAGTTGTGGTGCACGGGCTCAGTAGTTGTGGCTCGTGGGCTCTAGAGCGCAGGCTCAGTAGTTGTGCCTCCTGGGCTCGGTAGTTGTGGCCCATGGGCTCTAGAGTGCAGGCCAGTAGTTGTGGCTCGTGGGCTCTAGGGCGCAGGCTCAGTAGTTGTGGCGCACGGGCTTAGTTGCTCCGCGGCATGTGGGATCTTCCTGGACCAGGGCTTGAACCCGTGTCCCCTGCATTGGCAGGCGGGTTCTTAACCACTGCGCCACCAGGGAAGCCCCTATGAGAAGTTTAAAAATTACTTTTGGAATGAAACCAGAAATGAAAACTTTTTAAAATAAAAATTTGTTTACTTCTGAAACTATGTCCTCAGCAACCCCAGGGATACTTGGGTTCAAGTTAAGAATAGACTTTCTTTTCTCCTTTTTTTTTTTTTTTGGCTGCACCCTGCGGCATGCGGGAGCTTCCCCGACCAGGGATCGAACCGTGCCCCTGCAGTGGAAGCGCGGAGTCTTGACCGCTGGACCGCCAGGGAAGTCCGGAATAGACATTCTTTGAATGTCTGGGGTCAGCAGTTTTATATTTATATGCCACAGACACCATACGTTTGGAATTGTGGTGCTGCTTGTTCGCTCCTCCCGCCCCAGTTTCCCCGTCTGTGTGAGATATATCTGTGCATGTTTTCAGGGAGAGTGTGGTCTCATTTCTGGAGCCAAAGAAGCCAGCCCTTGGATGTGAAATGAAGGGATTCCTGGGAAAGATGGATCTGATTGCAATTGAAATGTTTTTGTGACAAACTAGATGTCACCCATCCTTGTAAACATGCGACTTGTAATTGCTTTTTTGAAGGAAAAAGTTGCACCAGCACATTTTTAGTCTTGCTTGTAATCCACCGTGATTTGGAGTGGTCAGAATCTAATCATGACCGCTTTTGACAGACGTTCAAAATAAGCCATCTTCTTAGCTCTGAATCTCACAAGGCAGCACGCAGAAGAAACAGTGCCAACAGCAGACCTTCAACGTAGTCCAGACCTCCTGCCCTGACTGTCTGTCGTGCACTCTTCTCTCCCCGGAAACCTTTCCGCAGCGGGCAACCATGGCTTTTGCTCACACTGCTTGGACGGAGTCATGGTGTTCTGAGATGCAGGAGAGGTGTCAACTCCTTGCAAAGTAATTTTTCAAAGTTCTGCTCTTCTCTAATCTATGAATTGCTGGAGAAGCCTCTCAAGCTGTCTACTGGCTATGGTTTTTGACCACATTATTATTCAAGCCAAGCTGATTAAGACTAATTTTGGTCAAGATAAATTCTTGCCTGGGCAAACAACCAACGTGCAGAGTCTCAACCAGATTCAGTTAAATCAAGATTAATGTTTTGATGGAGATGCTTAATAATGACTGTTGTAGTCAACATAATGATGATGAACCCCTGGCAACATAATGTTCCCAGTGTGTCAGGCGACCCTAGAGTTTATTTGCTGTGTTTTTTCTCACTTTAGACTTGCTCTTTGATTCTGGCACGTTATTCTCTCTGGTGATCGTTTCCAATCAGCCTGACTGATTCGTGGCTGCACAGAGAAGGTTTTCTCCAGAGCTAGTAGGATGATTGTTGGAAAAAACATGGGGAGACAGATGGTAGACTTTATTTTACTGGCTCATCTGCTTCTGCAGGGGATGATTATACATTCAGAGTAAGTGGCACCAGAAGTCATGTCTAACTGAGGTTCATCCCACGTGTTTCCTTGCGGAGAACCTAAAATATAGTTTTAAGGACAGCTTAGAAACCGAGCAGGTGTGAAGAGCAGGCCCTCTAGGACGCGGTCATGATGTGGCCCGGGGTGGAGCAGAGGTCTGAGAGGTCACTGGCTTTGACCCTTCTAGTCTTCGTGCTGCCTCATCGTCAGATGAGAGTGTAGTTTTGGCTTGAGCCCCTTGAGTGGTGGGGTCCTCTCCATGTCTACTTTAGACAGTTCAACTGTGACATCATTCTTTCTTCTTCCGGGCCAACGTTAACTTCTGAGTAATTTCCATTCATTCGTTCTGGCTGCACTCTTTGGAAGCAACGCGGAACAAGTTGACTTCCTGTTCCACCTGGTAGGTGTCTTGCATGCGAGCTAGAATGCTGTCTCACGTCTTCTGCAGGCTAACTGTTCTCTGTTTGGATCATGTCCCCGTTCGAAATGGTTTGGTTCCCGGTTCATAAGCCCTCCGAATTAGAGGCACTCAAAAGAAACAGAAATAAGATCAATGGAACAGGATAGAAAGCCCAGAGATAAACCCACGCACATATGGTCACCTTATCTTTGACAAAGGAGGCAGAAATGTACAGTGGAGAAAGGACAGCCTATTCAATAAGTGGTGCTGGGAAAACTGGACAGCTACATGTAAAAGTATGAGATTAGATCACTCCCTAACACCATACACAAAAATAAGCTCAAAATGGATTAAAGACCTAAATGTAAGGCCAGAAACTATCAAACTCTTAGAGGAAAACATAGGCAGAACACTCTATGACATAAATCACAGCAAGGTCCTTTTTGACCCACCTCCTAGAGAAATGGAAATAAAAACAAAAGTAAACAAATGGGACCTAATGAAACTTAAAAGCTTTTGCGCAGCAAAGGAAACCATAAAGAAGACCAAAAGACATCCCTCAGAATGGGAGAAAATATTTGCAAATGACGCAACTGACAAAGGATTAATCTCCAAAATTTATAAGCAGCTCATGCAGCTTAATAACAAAAAAACAAACAACCCAATCCAAAAATGGGCAGAAGACCTAAATAGACATTTCTCCAAAGAAGATATACAGAGTGCCAACAAACACATGAAAGAATGCTCAACATCACTAATCATTAGAGAAATGCAAATCAAAACTACAATGAGATATCATCTCACACCAGTCAGAATGGCCATCATCAAAAAATCTAGAAACAATAAATGCTGGAGAGGGTGTGGAGAAAATGGAACACTCTTGCACTGCTGGTGGGAATGTGATTGGTACAGCCACTATGGAGAACAGTATGGAGGTTCCTTAAAAAGCTACAAATAGAACTACCATATGACCCAGCAATCCCACTACTGGGCATATACCCTGAGAAAACCATAATTCAAAAAGAGACATGTACCAAAATGTTCATTGCAGCTCTATTTACAATAGCCCAGAGATGGAAACAACCTAAGTGTCCATCATCGGATGAATGGATAAAGAAGATGTGGCACATATATACAATGGAATATTACTCAGCCATAAAAAGAGACGAAATTGAGCTATTTGTAATGAGGTGGATAGACCTAGAGTCTGTCATACAGAGTGAAGTAAGTCAGAAAGAGAGAGACAAATACTGTATGCTAATATATATGGAATCTAAGAAAAAAAAAATGTCATGAAAAACCTAGGGGTGAAACAGGAATAAAGACACAGACCTACTAGAGAATGGACTTGAGGCTATGGGGAGGGGGAAGGGTAAACGGTGACAAAGCGATAAAGAGGCATGGACATATATACACTACCAAACGTAAGGTAGATAGCTAGTGGGAAGCAGCTGCATAGCACAGGGAGATCAGCTCGGTGCTTTGTGACTGCCTGGAGGGGTGGGATAGGGAGGGTGGGAGGGAGGGAGACGCAAGCGGGAAGAGATATGGGAACATATGTATATATATAAATGATTCATTTTGATGTGAAGCTGAAACTAACATACCATTGTAAAGCAACTATACTCCAATAAAGATGTTTAAAAAAAAAAAAAACAGAAGAGCAAAAAAAAAAAAAAAAAAAAAAGAGAAACAAATATTTTAGTTTAAATTTGCTTAACCTGCTTACGTGGCACAAACAAATATATCAGTTCCAGACTCATAAAAATGAAAGAGGTGTGTTAATTTTGGTTTAAAAAGATAGAGCAGAAGCAGTGGCCGCAAGAGACCATCTCTCAGGTTTCCCATTCCTGTCCCCGGAGGCCTGTCTCTCTGCAGACTGTTGCTTCATGTTAAGGAGAATTAGTGGCTCTACGCTGGCCCTTTAAATAGAGTTGACCCTGCCCTGCATCCCTCCAGACTTGGCTTATAATGCAAGGGTTTCTAGATCAGAGGTTTCCGGAAATTTGATGCAGATTTAGGGAATCCTTAGAGACAGATTTGCTTTGGGGATTTGGGATGGCTGAACGGACAGAGCTGTTTAACCAGAGCCTTGTCTCTTTTCTCACGTTTTGGAGTTTCACATGAGAGCTCGCTGGAACATAGGCTTGGCAGCTGGAAGACCATTTATTAAGCAGGACCTTTACCCCTTTCTCTCTTTTCTTCCCCTAATCATCTCCAGGCTAGCTCTGCTTTCATCTCCTGCATTCTGAAGCCGTGGGTGTGTGCCTCACCAGGATTCATCATTTAGTGCCCATCAGCACCTAGGAAATACTGTAAGAGGGGTGACTCATGGAACAGATAGGGAAGAGATGAGTAAAGCCTGGCAGTTTCAGGGAGCGGGACCTCAGGTGCAGGACTTGAGATTAGCAGCCTTCTCACTTCATGATGCTTAGATACCAGCCTGTTGCGACCCTACTCCTGCTTGCTTTCTTTTTCTCTCCTCATGTCTCCCACGTAGGCACCCAGTCTAATGTGCTTGATATATGTCCTTGGTTACATGTGATTCCCCGTAAAAATATGGAGTTCCTTTGCATGTGTTTGTAGTTTACATCAGTGGTATGGTGCTGTCTCGTTTCATACGGGTTTCTGTATGCAGGTCTGGCTCAATGCTGCTGATGCTGTGGTGATTTCCATGATAGGAAGGTCTCCACCCAGTATTCTTCTCCGCTTCCCTAGCCTGAACTCCCTGGTACTGCAAAGTCTGGGATGCTCGGATGACAATGCCTGTAGATCCGTGCGAGAGTCTGGGGTGTGTTGCCAGGAGTGGAATTATGTGTAGCGTCACTGGCCGCAGGAAAAATGGACACTTTCAGCAGGAGATGAGGTCCTCATCTCCTCATATTCTTATTAACACTTGGTATTTTCTGTGGGTAAAGTGGTGTTGATTCTCCTATTTCCAATTACTAGTGAGGTAGGGGATCTCTTTGTATACTTGTTAGCCAGTTGGGCTTCTCCTTCTGTGACTATTCTATTTTTCCATTGCGTTTCATGTCTTTCTCTTATTGATTTGGAAAACCTACCTGTATATTCCTGATACTAATCCCATGACATTTCAGACGTTGCCAATATATATTTTTGTTAAATTAATTAATTAATTTTTGGCTGCATGGTCTTTGTTGCTGCACGCGGGTTTTCTCAAGTTGCGAGCGGGGTCTACTCTTCATTGCAGTGTGCAGGCTTCTCATTGTGGTGGCTCGTCTTTGTTGCGGAACACCGGCTCTAGGCGCGCAGGCTCAGTAGTTGTGGCGCACGGGCTTAGTTGCTCCGCAGCATGTGGGATCTTCCTAGACCAGGGCTCGAACCCGTGTCCCCTGCATTGGCAGGCAGATTCTTAACCACTGCACCACCAGGGAAGACCCAGATGTTACCAGTATTGTAAAAATTTTCTCCCTAACATATCTGGGTTAGGTTGCTAATATTTGGTTTAAGACGTTTGCTGTCTTCCTTTAATTGCAGGTAAGAGTGAAAGTTGGATAAAAGAGGCTTTTATTGCTTTCCTGTGGAAAGTTCCACAAGGACCTTCAATTTAGTTACTTATCCTCCTGTCTATGTGCAGCCTTAAATAAATATATCTTCCAGACGTCAGCTAGAGCCCTGTCTTCGGAGCTAGGTGAAATTGCATTGAAAAACTGTTCTTTCAATTTTTTTGAAACTAGATAAAGTGAGAGAGTGGCATGGACATATATACACTACCAAACGTAAGGTAGATAGCTAGTGGGAAGCAGCCGCATAGCACAGGGAGATCAGCTCAGTGCTTTGTGACCGCCTGGAGGGGTGGGATAGGGAGGGAGACGCAAGAGGGAAGAGATATGGGGATATATGTATATGTATAGCTGATTCACTTTGTTATAAAGCAGAAACTAACACACCATTGTAAAGCAATTATACTCCAATAAAGATGTTAATAAATAAATAAATAGTGCTCCTTGGGCCTGGGAAAAAAAAAAAGGAACCCCCATGAATTCTGGGATAATGTATTATCAAGATCCCCTTTGACCTGGGGTTCTGTTGTTTCATATCAAGATGGTAACTGAATGTCCCTTTTCATTTGTTTCTAAAAGAAATTCACCCGCACCATGCATTTGACAATTTTAAGTTGATTATCTAAAGCTGAGAGAGTTGTCTCATGATGTCCTCTCTTGAATCTTTTTTTTTTTTGCGGTAAGTGGGCCTCTCACTGTTGTGGCCTCTCCCATTGCGGAGCACAGGCTCCGGACGCGCAGGCTCAGCGGCCATGGCTCAGGGGCCCAGCCGCTCCGCGGCATGTGGGATCTTCCCGGACCCGGGCACGAACCCGTGTCTCCTGCATCGGCAGGCGGACTCTCACCACTGCGCCACCAGGGAAGCCCCTATCTTGAATCTTAAGTGTTTCTCCGTGTCCTCTCTGTAGCCCCTCAACCTGCGTTGCTGTAAATTCTCCTTTCATTATGCAGAGCACTTTGGCTCTCCCCAAACTTAACTGGTCACTCGGACACCCAAATGCTTAGCCAAACAAAATGTCCTCCTGTTAGACTGACACCTCTAGAGGTCAGCTGGGTTATAAACAGGTCCTGCCAAGAGAAATTACTCTTCGTGTTGCAACACCAATGAGTGATTTTGCAATAGACAACACCTAATGAGAGGCCAGGTGCCTGTTCTTCAGGATGGACGTGTTTTTTGCATTAGGGTAGGGGAGCTTCTTTGGAAGGGGAATGGTAAACATTTCCAGAGCAGAGTTGCCTTTGCTCTTTCTTCAGGAGCTAAGTCTATGGTGGTCTTAATAGTGCAGGTTGTAAAACGGATACGGATCTTGGGACCCTATGTGCTCTGACGCTTGTCCATTGTGTGATGTTGGATGAGTTGCTTATTCATACTGAGCCTCCATTTCCTCACTGTCAAATAAGGGTACTAACACCTACTTTGTGCGTTTACTTGGAGGATTAAAGGTATAATACAGAGGGTCTGGTATGATTCCTGACTTTGAGTAGGCATTCATTACGTGGTGGGCTGTTATTATATACTCCACTGTGGCAGTGGAGAATTCCGGAAGGCAACACCGACACCCAGCCCATCCTCTGGGAAGGCTGCTGGGATTCTGGAGTGGAGAGTACATGATGAGTGCTGTTTGTACCAAAGTACTGGAGAAAATGAAGGTGCACTTTCTGAAGCGTGCAATTGGATTCTCACAAAGCAGCTCCCGTATCGATGAATGATCCTTGGTTTTGGGTTCTTCATCTTTTGAAATAATTTATTGTTCCAAGGACCCTATTTGGCTTTGATTCCAGGTAGTGGAAAGAAATCCTCAAACCTCTCTTCGAGGCTAAAGATGACCATACAGAAAATTTTAACATCCTTAGAATTCAAAAAAACCTGCATGTCTACAACACAGAAAACTGCAGCATCTTTGTGGGATTCAGCGTAAAACTGAGGGGTGTTTTTCATGTCTCTATATCTGTTGGGATGTGTGGGCACAAGAGTGTTCAAACTTGCTAAACTTGAAGATGGTTTACTCTATGTGCCTCTGCCCTCCCTCCTTGCAATTAGTGCAAACAAGTCAAAAGAAAATAAAGATGATGGTTTCAGTCTATCCTAAAAAAGAAGAGTTTTCATGCCACATCATCTGACTTCACTTTTCATATGTATTGATTCCAAACACGTGTGCACCAATGTGAGGTTTTGTACGGAAAAAATAAAAAAATTCTCTTGGCTTCTACAAAATATTCAGCTAGATATTTATATGGAAAAAAAATTTGGCCTTGTAAGAACAACTAGTATCATTTAATTAAATCAATGGTCTATTGAGTTCTTTCAGCTACTCTTAGGAAATGTAGCCAAGTGGACAATTTACATGATCAGTTTATATTAAACTAAAAGCCTGTATGCATCCACATTCATGGTACAGTTGAAATATAGGTTTGGCTGTTCGTGGAGCTTCACGATTCTCTTTGGAATTGGTGCCGCTTCTCCAGACGGCCATAGCACTTGTCGGCTGGAGGAGCCCTGTATCAGGTCATTGCAGATCCTCTAACCCCGGTTGTCTGCCCAGGGCCTGGGCCATTTGTTTCACCCCACTCGTCACCTGGTCTGTCACCCAGTCTAGATGGACTGTGCCCAGCTGTGGGAGTGGAGAGAACTTTCTCCACTTGGGGGATTGCTGTTGCTCCCAAAGCAAGAGACACCCCCAGAGCTGCTCTGTGGCCAGGCGTGTACAAGCTGGTTGTACACGCGTGTACAACCATGGTGTTTTGAGCTGGTAGATGAATTACTTCCCCAGTCCCACGGGAGCCGTCCGGAGATGCAGTGGTTCACCTGGCCCCTTAGAAGATGGTCTTGCACGACCCGGCCAAATCGTGCTGAGCTTCCTCCCTGTTCAGGAGACTTGTTGCTGAATCAGAAATGCATGTGCTTTCAGACCGAACCATTGCTCTGGGCATTTGTTCTTTTGCTTGCTTGCTGTTCCTCCCACTTCTTATAGTAGTAAGACTTAGAATATTCTTTGAGGAACCATTCCTGACTCAACCCTTGGTCCAGTTTAGATGGGGCTCGTTATCCCTCTTTCCTCCACCCAGTTCCAGGATTTCAGAGGATTAAGCTAATTAGCATATCTGTCCTCCCTGGCACCGTGACTGCCTCAGGAATGGGCACATGACTCAATTTGGGCCAGTGAGGAGTAGGCTCAGGATTTTCACTGGAGCTGTTGGGGAAGAGAAACTCTCTTTCCACTGGTTTGGAGCTAGAAGGCTAATCTTGGAGCTACCAGGGGCCACCATAGGAGGAAAGGCTATGTGAGCATGAAGTCCACCTGAAGGAAATTTGTACAAAGGGAGATCTGCACAGAGGGATGAAAAGAGGCACATCCTGACGTACTGAGTGCCCAGATCCAGCCATGCCTGAAGCCATCTCACTCCTGACTTGCCAGATATTATGGACAATATATTCCCATTAGGCGCTTTTTTTTGCCACTCAATCACAGCAAGAGTCCTAACTCACATGTGTTCAGAGGATTGGGGATTGAGACGTATATTGATAGCTGATGGTAGTATAATTCCATTAATAATATTCTAGAACATTTTGAGATAAAATGATGAATGTACTCCTTTAGCTGCAAAAACTTCACTCTTCCCTCCTCACCCCATTTCTGTGGCCCCTTCCAAAGAGGATATCTCCCATTAGCCTTTTACTTCCCTCCATCCCCCCATGCCCTCCTCCCAAGAATATTTGCTAATTCTAGTGGATGTTTATGAAACAAATGCCCTTACATCCCTGTTTTCCTTCCTTTGGAAGCAGCGAGATGAGAAGAGTAGGCAACCCTGTGCTTATGTAGGAAATAATAATATTTAAAAAAGAGACAGGAAATTATATCCGTTATAAGCTTTTTCTTTTTTTTCTTTTTTAGAATTGTAGCTTATGAGTTTATCTACGTCCGCTATAGTCATAATTACAATTTAATATCTGCATACAAAAGCTATGTAAAAATCCATTTTTCCCAAATATACAAATTTTCATTTTGGATAGTTTAAAACATTTTGATCACAGATTTCAATAGAGTTTTAGGCTGAAAAAAATATTACCGATCTAGCAATATCACTTAACACCGTTTGCAAAACAAATCTTCCGATGACTGTAAATCTTTTCCTATTCTGTTGAATTTTTCTGATTCTCAGGACATGAAAACATGATGGGGGATAAAAGGTGTTTTCTCTGAAGAAAGGCTTCATAACTAATTTGGCTCTATAATCAGATGAAAAATGCCAATTAGGAAGAACTAAAAGAAAGGGGTGGCATAATGTCAACTCATGCATGCCCTGACATCTTCTATGTCAGCAATACACATGTAATCAAAGTGTCTTCCTTTGTCTTGCATTGTGCTCCGTAACGTACATGGGTATCATCTGCATCCTGAGGAGGACAGAGTTAAATCTGATTGTCTTGTGCATAAGGTGGGTCAGCTTTAACTGTGCAACAGAAAGCCACAAACAGCATTGTATCTGCACGATATTGCTCTTGAAGGCGGCATTAATGAATGTAGAAACACACTAGAAATGCACACTTTTTGCATTTGCAAACATTTGTACAGCACAGTAAAACTTCTGTGATAAGGCCAAACCTTTTTTTCCCTTAGTCTGTGTGTGTGTGTGTGTGTGTGTGTGTGTGTGTGTGTGTGTTTAAAGTTTTTATTTTTCTTTTAAAGATTAAAGTAAAATGTTTCAATTGTAAAAAATACACACCGGGCAAATCCTTACCTGGATAATAAATATCTACATCACAGTACAATAAAATTTCTTCTCTATAAAATTTAAATATGGATTATAGTCTGTCCCTATCAAAAGAAACACTATGCTAATATCTCCATATTATTAAAATAACAGGAAAAATTACGAGCTTATTTTAGAACCTTGATGCCGTAGCCATTGGAAAGGACAACGAGATTCAAATGTCTGTAAGCGTTCTCCTTTTGAAGAGGAACTGTGGCCTGGTTATTCACTTCAATTCAGTTTACGAAAAAGGTTTAGCCTTACAAATGCTGGCTACGTTTCAAAAACCATGAGACCAGTTTCATATTTTATGACTCATGCAGCAAAAGGTCAACATGACACGAATGGGTTAGAGGTCCATAGAATAAAAATGTATCACGGACAGTGACATGCTTTGAGGGCATCCGCAGTTCATGGAGGCTGGGTCTGAGGGGGTTTAGGGCTGAGGAGGAACCAAGCCTGCACCCCTGTTCACTCAGAGGCGACGCGGGGGTGGAGCCGGGCTGGGCGGTCCGATGACCGCGCTGCAGGTGGAAGAGGCGTCTCTCGGGGCGCAGGTGAGAGGCATCACAGGGCTGAGGCAGCAACACGGCAAAGTGTGCCATTGAGGACCGAGGCTCATGTGACTAGCAGAAGCTCGGAGGCGGCATGTGGTGTTTTGAGCAGAATCGTAAAGAAGAAAAGATCTTAACTTTTGTCACTATTTCTAGAAATGCTTCACGTCTAATTGAAGAGCAAAGTACACTTGAGGGTCACACACACACACACACACACACACACACACACATACATACACACACATACACACACACACCGGACACCCCAAATTTAAGTGATTTATAAATAGGAATCCCAGTTGTACGGTGTGTTCTCCTCTACTGGGATGTCTCCCCGCTGGGAAGGGTTTCAGTCAGTCCACATTTGATTTGAAAGTCTGGACAACATAAGAAAAAATGTTTAAAATAATCCAGAGCAGATCCCTCCTAATCGAGTTTTATAGGATGGAGTCTTGAGGTGCACTAAGTACCTCAATCAGTTACAGAAGGAATGAGTCACCTTGACCACTGGGGTTGTGCTTTCAGTCCTTATGGCCTTTCCTTTCAACCTGAAGTACCTGAAGGCTTGTCCTACTCAGTATAAAGTAGTCAGCCTTCGACAAGATGTTTAGATCAGGGGTTTGCCTGCTTAAGGCAATCGTGTAGGGAGCCAAGGGTCACACATACTTACTTGGGGCTGGTTGGGTGGCTGTGGATCTACCAAACTGCTGGGCCAGTGGCCAATCCTGTTAATCCCTAAAGTACTGCAGTGCAGCTGTAGATCAGGCTGTTAGCTACACTGAATCTGGGGGTGTCTGACGCACTGGGGAATCTCTGTCAAACAAACTGAGGAGACTTTCCTGGGGAGCTCTGCTGACCGAGGAGAACCTCCAGGATCCCCCTGCTTGCTTTTCTCTCCTTCCCTTCGGAGGGAAAACCTGCCCCACCCTGAAAAGCTTCTCAGAGTTGCCCCAGAGCAGAGAAGGTGATGAAACGCTTATGTTTCAAAGAGTAGTTCTCCAAGGAGAGTCAATGGAGGGAGCTGAGAGGTTAACATGAGGGCTTGAGGAGACTGGCTAGAGGCTGCCTAAGAAAACAGAACCAAAACACTGTAGATAAGTCAAAGCCAGTAGTCTGCCCGTGAACTTCATGTTCATAATTTCAACCTCTCCACCTATTTCCTTTCTCTGGTTAGCAAGTTCCATAGTGCTGTTCTTGTTTTCTTTCCTCCCCAGAAGCCAGTATAATTGCTTTAGCACTTTAAACAAATCATTTTCCTCCCAGATTATTTCTGGTCACACTTGGGATTTTTAATGCTGTTCTTCCTTTCCCAAAGCCATCATGCCTTTCTCTAAATAACTGATGAGAAGTATGTCAAATTCCTATTTTGAATCAACACCACATATACTTTCCTTAACTGTTAAGAGGGCCACAATTTCTGTCTAATAAAGTTAGAAATTTGAATGTGAAAGAAACCATCAAAAGAACCTGATCCCCCCTTCTCCCATCCCCCAAACTAGTACAGTATTAAGGACGGGAAGGATTTTAGAGTTCATGACCTACCTATTCATCAGGTGAGAAAACCAAGACTCAAGGTCACACATCTACCACTTGACAGCACACACTAGAACTCAGGCACCCTGGCTTCTGGGCTAGTTAAAAAAGAATGAATCCATGTGGTTTTTAGGCAAGTTTCACTGATATGGCTTATTTTCCCAAATACTTCCAGGATAAGGCAGTACAAGGCAGGCAGAGGAATAGTTTCTGTCTACCATGCCAGTGAAGAATGAGATACATTCGATTGCATGGGTATATCCTTTGCCCGTCTTCTGACATTGAAGTGACCAGGGGCACCATGTGCCGCCTGGGCACACCCTACTCCAGCGTTTGTCACTGGGGAGGCTGGTTGGGCAGGGAGGGTGAGTGAGGGTTCGTGTGCATGGTCTACAGGTGCTTCCTGCTGAGTGTCTTCCAGGGCAAGGCTATCAGAGGGACAGAGAGGGTCAGTGGCCGCACCAGGCTTTGTTTGGTGAGAGCCAAGCCTCAGAGTCAGAGGGAAAAGGGGCCTAGGACACACTTGTAAGTAAAGCAAAGAGCCTGAGGATCTAAGACCAGAAGGAAGCAACCTCAGAGCATCGGGATGAGAGGAGGCTCTAAGAGCGCTGCATTTCCTTCAACTTAGAACGCAACTGCACTAATCTCTCCCCGGCATCCCTCCAGAACAAGACTTAGATTTCAGCTTGTTATCGCTCCTTGGTCAGAAGGGTTGATCCATAGGGAGGTGTGTTGTCGGCTCAGCAGAGATGCAGTCAGGCCGGATAACCTCAGGAGTTTGGGAGGTGAGGGGTCAGATGTCACCGAACAGCGACAACACCGTAAAATAGGTTTGATTTTTGTGGGAATTTTCTCTGAGCCTAAACTGTAAGAAGCCTTCTTACTATGAGGTAACACTAGGTGAACTTTTGGAAACTGTTGAGTCACTGACATTCGTGAAGACTTCGAATTTCTTTGGGCTTACTGCAAGAAATTATTTTCCTAGTTGGCCTGAATCAGTCAAACACCTGCACATCTTTGAGTCATGCCCTTGTATAACTCGAATTAAATCATAGGATTGTAACAATTATAGTGAAAGGACAGCTAATTGTTGGGAAACAAATATTCCTATACATTCCAGGTTAGGCTGCTAAGAGAGAATAAAGAGTGCTGAAAACAGCATGCTCTTGAATAGGTAAAAATTTGTTCAGACCTTTCCCTAGTAAGCTGAAAGCCACATCTAACCAAAGGTGGTCTGCAACGTGCTAATATGAGTGCTGCAAAAATCAGGATAGGTTCAAGATGACGATATTGTCTTGGTTTTAAGTCTTCTTTAGTCTTCTGCCGCACCATTCTGCTCGCTCCAGTCTCTGACTGGGACAGATGGGAGCTGGTGATGGCTTGGTGCTGGTGAATTAATGATTGTCCCCTGCCACCTCCACAACTGTAAAACCTCCAAAGCATTCACATCAAAGGACTGGAGAACAAAATGCAGTAGTTACAAGTACCCGCATTCAAGGGGCAATTTCATCCATGTCTAGGCCAAGGACTACCTCCCCTTTCCCCCAAACAATCCCTCCCAACACAGAGAAATAAAGGAACAAACAAAAAAGAGCTAGGCAATGGAATGAAATGACACCCAGCAGTGCTGTTGGAATTATGAGAATGAGTCAGTCTAATCCTCAAACACTTCCAAGAACAATGGGGGAAAGAGTTCCGTGGGGCATTCCACCTTCATGTGCAGGAAGCGGCTGGCATGGCAGGCTCCAATCATCCGCAGATCTGTCACCTTCATCAGGAGTTTTGGCCAAAAGTGAGTCACGTGGTGTTTCCGGTAATTGATATAGTGTTCAAAGGCCAGCAGGAAACTATCTTGGTATTTTTCTATTCTCTCAACACAGGCAAGCCCTGGGCGGTCTGAGGGGAAGAAAGAAGATGGAGGTTAATTTGGAGGCAGAAATGAGAAGCCTTGCCTGGTCCAGTTCAAGCCCTTTCATGTGAAGTGGGCTGATCTGGGGACTTTCAACTCCTAGGAATGGGCATGGAGGCTATAGGAACTCTGGGGCATCAGGGACCAAGATACCAGGGAGTGGCATAACTTACATGAAGCGAGTCAATGCTTTGTTCAGATAAATGTCTCTAGTTTAGACAAATCACCTCCTTGGGTGTGAAGGGGGTTGCCTCCCTCCTAGGCCACAGAAAGAGGAGCCTTGCCTAGAGAGCTGAAATACTCTGCATAATAAGGAAGGGTTTTGACAAGCATGGAAATGCAGAGAAGAGAGATTGCGAAGATCTCAGGAGGCCTGGATGCCAGAGGAGGACTGTCCGATGGGAAGAAACGCTGGTGAAGACAAAGCAGCACGATATCAAATTTTAGTTGTTTACCTTCCCGTCCCTTATACCTTTGGTTGCTACCGTAGCAGCCCTGGGTTGGTGGTGTCTTGGGAAATTAAAATGAAAAGAAAAGAGGACGTGAGCGACGCTAGGGTCACCCTGTGCAGAGAAGAGTCACAGTGGGAAGCTGGAGCTAGAGGAGACCATGACCATGTACAGCCCAGGAAACCTCCCCAAGTCTTGGGAGGACCACTGGTGTAGGAGAGGAATCAAGGCAGTTTCAAAAAAATGATAGAAGGATGTCAAAAGAAGGCTGGATGACAGGGGAATATCTAGGCTGCAAGCGATTGGGTTGCAAAAGTGGGTACAGAGGGACTGTACCTCAACATAATAAAGGCCATATATGACAAGCCCACAGCTAACATCATACTAAATGATGAAAAGCTGAAAACTTTTCTTCTAAGATAGAGGACAAGACAAGGATGCCCACTCTTGCCACTTTTATTCAGCATAGGATTACCAGTCCTATCCACAGCAATTAGGCAAGAAAAAGAAATAAAAGACATCCAAATTGGAAAGGAAAAAGTAAAACTGTCACTATTTGCAGATAACATTCCCAACTGCATCAAAAAGAATAAAATACCTAGGAATAAATTCAACCAAAGAGGTAAAAGACCTGTACACTGAAAACTATAAGACACGGATGAAAGAAATTGAAGAAGACACAAAAAGTGGAATAATATCCCATGCTCATGGGTTGGAAGAATTAATATTGTTAAAATGTCTATGCTACTCAAAGCAATCTGCAGATTCAATGCAATCCCTATCAAAATTCAATGGCATTTTTCACAGAAATAGATTAAACAACGCCAGAATTTGTACGGAGACGTAAAAGACCCCGAATAGCCAAAGCAATCTTGAGAAAGGAAAACGGAGCTGGAGGTGTCACACTCTCTGATTTACAATAATATTACAAAATTATAGTAATCAAAACAGTATGGTATTAGCATAAAAACGGACACATAGATCAATGGAACAGAAGGCCTAGAAATAAACCCATGCATATGTGGTCAATTAGTTAACGACAAAGGAGCCAAGAATATACAACAGGGAAAGGACAGTCTCTTCAATAAATGGTGTTGGGAAAACTGGATAGCCACATGCAAAAGTATGAGACTGGACCCCTGTCTCATATCATATACAAAAATTAGCTCAAAATGGATTAAAGACTTGAATATAAGACCTGAAACCATAAAACTCCTAGAAAAACATAGGTGGTAAGCTACCTGACCTAGGTCTTGGTAACGATTTTTTGGATTTGACTCCAAAAGCAAAAATAAGCAAGGAGAACTATGTAAAGCTAAAAATCTTCTGCACAGCAGAGGAAACCATCAACAAAATGAAAAGGCAACTTACTGAATGGGAGAAGATATTTTCAAATCATATATCTGATAAGGGGTTAATATCCAAAATATATAAAAAACTCATACAACTCAATAGCAAAAAGCCAACCAATCCACTTGAAACATGGGCAGAGGATCTGAATAGACATTTTCCCAAAGAAGACATACCAGTGGCCTACAGGGACATGAAAAGATGCCCAGCATCACTAATCATCAAGGAAATGCAAATCAAAACCACAATTAGGTATCACCTCATACCTGTCAGAATGGCTATTATCAAAAAGAAAAATAACACGGGAACGCTTACGCACTATTTTGGGGAATGTAAGTTTGTACAACCACTGTGGAAAACAGTATGGAGGTTCCTCAAAAAATTAAAATAGAGCTACCATATGACCCAACAATCCCACTTCTGGGTATTTATCTGAAGAAAACAAAATCACTAAGTCATCAAAGACATATCTGCACCCGCCATGTTCTCTGAAGCATTATTACAATAGCTAAAGTGTGGAAACAACCTAAGTGTCCATTGATGGATGAATGGATAAAGAAGACGTGATTCACACACACACACACACACCCCCCCCACCCTGGAATACTATTTAGTCATAAAGAATGGAATCTTGCCATTTGCAACAATATGGATGGATCTGGAGGGCATTATGCTAAGTGAAACAAGTCAGAGAAAGACAAGTACCGTATGGTCTCACTTATCTGTGGAATCTAAAAACAAACAAAACCCCAGCAAGCTCACAGACACAGCAGATTGGCGGTTACCAGAGGACGGGGGTGGGTGGGTGAGATGGGTGAAGGGGGTCAAAAGGTACAAACTTCCAGTTATAAAAGAAATAAGTCATAGGGATGTAATGTACAGGTGACTATAGCTAATAATACTGTAACTGCACATTTGCAAGTTGCTAAGAGCGTAAAAGTCCTCATCGCAAGAAAAAAATGTGCAGCTATATATGGGGATGGATATACAAATATCCAATCATTATCTTGTACACCTGAGACTAATGCAATGTTATATGACAATTATACCTCAATAAAAATTTAAAAAAAAAACTGCATAAACCTGAATGAATTCCTCATACAGCTTCAGGGAGCCCTGCCATCCCCCTGCCCACTTCTCAGGTTGTGGCTCTGATCACATACATTCATGCTTCACGTGTCTAGTTATTGAAATATCTGTATTAGTAAAACTCTAAGTAGGGTTCTGCTTAATCTGAAAGGAAGAATCAGGGCTATTGTCTCAATGCACCCTTCTGAGTTTAAACAAAATATGCTGGCTTTTGAAATCTGCTATCCAGCTCAAATTGCCATTTGTGCATTTTAATTTCGTGTTTTCCTTCATATTTAATGCTGCTGCTCTGAGGCTCTGCTGAATCTCCCTTCTGTTCCCCGTCTCCTCTCTCTCTTTGCATGTGCCAGATAAATTCTCCACAGGATCCTGTAACTTTTGATCCAGACAGAAAATCAACATGATGTTGCTCTGCACTTACTTTGTGCAGTTTCTTTATTTTAAAGGACACTAAAGGCCAGAGACCCTAGCAGCTTCACTCGAGGTCACACAGGGAGGCCTTAGATGAGTTACACATTTTATTTCTTTAAGGATAATTCTACTGATGGGCCGAGGGCCCTGGCTTCTCCCTGGCTGTCGACTGGAGACTGCACTCGGCTTCCAGGGGCCACAAGCAGCTCCCTGTCAAGGAGCTTGCTCTCCTGAGCAAGGAGAGTTGTCAGAGCACATCTGCTCCCAAGAGGGACTCGCGTGTAATATAATGTCACGCAGTCACGTGGGTGACACTGAATTCCCCAGATTCTAAGTGGAGTAGGTCATGGGTTCCCACACACTCAACAGGAGGGGGTGAACGTCAGAAGAGGAGGAAAAGGGAAGGCCGTGCCAGAGCCTGCCCACCACAGAGGCTAAGGGTATGAGTGACACCAGCATCCTGTGCGAAGTCCAGTACACACAAAACCAGAGGGGGGCAGGTTGGCCAACCGCCCCAGGCAGTGTCTATGGAAGGTGGACCATTTCATCGAGTCTTTAGCACGGCTCCTCTTTTCCCTCCCCACTACACGGGGAGACTGCAGAAAGCATCAGGAGCCCGACACCCACCTTCAGGTCCCAGGCCGTCGGCTAACCCCCGCTCGCTCGCTTGCTGGAGGGGAGCGAGACGTGATTCTGAAGCTACCGGGGGACCGGAAACTCATCAAGTGATCTGAATGCACACCAGACAAGCGCGAGCTCTCTGGATGCCCAGTCTGGGCGCACTCACCTGAAGACATCAGCAGGACGGCCTGAAGGAGCGCGACTTCAGTGTCATCCAGGTTGAAAGAAGACAGCGACATGCCCAGGTCGAAGATGGCATCGGACACCACCCCGAGACCCCCGTTTTTGAGCTGGCCCCGAGTCACCGCCATCTCCCCGTTCAAGGTTAAAGTCTCACTTTCTGGATCGTAGCGCACAGCAGCGCGAAGGGACATGATCTCCATGCAGCAGCCTTTGAGGAGGATTATCTGGTCTTCGCATGGCAGCTGAAAAGAACCAGGGCACGTCAGCAAGGAGCAGTTGCCAGTTAGGAAGCGCGCACGGGGCCTCCAGGGCCACGGGGACGGTCCCCCGCAAGCAGCACCCGTCCTGCCCTCTGTGAGCCCGTGGCCTTCCCTTCCTGCTCGGCTGCAGACGGCCACAACCATTTTGCATACTCCAGACTGCTCGTAATCTTCACCAACTTTAATCTTGGTGGTTTGCATTATATTCCAGTCACATGTGAAACTGTGCTAGTCACGGGGGTGTCTATTACACCACCAACGGAGACCTGCCTAAATGCACCCCCATTTTGGTCTGGTAGCTCTAACAGTCAACAGCTGACTCCACCGTTCAGCTGGCAACTGCCCTGCTCTGTTTTTTGAAGCAAGTTTGCTCCCTGAATCTCTTAAAAGGCCAAGAACGAGGAGGTCGCTTACAGATGCATGTCACCCACAAGACGGAGAGATGCCCCAGCTTTGCTCAGTCACCTAGTGAGCCAGAGGTGAGACCAGAATCCAGACCTCCTGGCTCCTAGGTCGTTACGTTCTCCTCAGCACCTCGGGCACCAGAATCACTCCACATGCTGGATCTTTCCGCCAGTGTCCTAATCTCATTTTAAGCTCATTTGGTTGCCCTGGTAATTAGGGTTTGTGATGATGTGATAACAACATCAATAATAAACTTAAAAAAAAGAAAACTTTGCGAAGAGAAATAATACAAAATGGGAGTTTGATTTTCTGGAGGGGGAGAATGTTTAAGTGCCGTCATCAAAGTAGTTTGAAAGACTTAGTTAATGGGGGTTTTTGACGAATTGGGCATCGTGCTAAGATTTACATGCGTCACCTTGTTTAATGTTCGCAGCAATGCAGCGAGGTAAATATTCTAATTCCAGTTTTACTGACAGGTGTGGAAATTCAGGCACTGAGAGATCGAGCGACATGCTAGGGAGTCCCATGAGTGTTTGTGGGGGAGGCGAGGGGTGGAAGCCAGCTCTGTCAGAATCCAAGGCCAAGAGAAGGGGAGAGCTCACTCTTTGAAGGGCTTTGGGTGTGCGTCTCCGTAAACGACGAACGTGTAATGACACACAATTTCTATCTTTTCGTTAAAGCAGGTACCAGTTCTCTTTTGGGAAATACTCTTGGCAACACTTGACTAGTTCAATTTAGGATATTATGTCAGACTGAAAGTAATACTACTGAATTACCTTTAAAATACGGGATATTTCATATTTTTTACTAACTCAACCTACCCACCTTACCGTTTAATTGCTTTGCTTTCTCTATAGCATAAAAGGCATTTTGTATTTGGTTCTGGAATCCATTCATGTGAATTCTCTCCTTCTACTCATTAAAAAAAAAAAATGACTGCAATTTGCTTTTAATTAGGCTCTAATTTGTACTCCTCAGTTACATCCTTGGATTCCTGGCCCTGGGGCCTGGTAGGAAACAGGAGACCAGAGCTTAGCTAGATCCTCCACAGGCAAGTGGAAAGTTGGCTCAAGTGTGTGGACACTGGCTTAACTGCCGAGGGCAGCGGTCCTGTCTGCAGCCCCATCACTGTCACCGAAGGCTTGTTAAACACACACTGCTGGCCTTGCCGTCTCGGTGTCTGCATTCTCCGAGTTCCCAGGTGATGCCCACGCACCTGGTTCAGGGACCCCACTCTTGAGAACCACGGACATAGAGTAGCAAAGAGAAATGACTCATCAGATAAAACCATTGTTTTCTTTTTTTTAAGCTGTCACATAGTATGCAGCTAAGAGTTAAAATTTCAATACAAGCAGAATAAGGATTTGTCAAGGATCACCAACGGTTTAAAAACTAGGCCAGATGCCTTTTCCTTTAAGAGGGGTTTGCAGGATCCTGCTGAGGCCTGTTTCCGCACGTGGGCAAACAACCTCTTAGTCACCTGCCAAAAGACTTCCATTGCGAGAACGCTCCAGAAAGGGCCTGCCAGGCAGAGAGGCTCCTGGGAGAGCGTCACTCGGGTGGATTGGCAGGGACGCCAGTGCCCTGCACTCTAACAAGTGATTCTTAGGTGCGCTTTTGGCAGCTCTGCCCGCAGTGACGTCAGATCTTCCGAAGCCCTCGGTTGGCAGGCTGGCATAGATCTTAGCAGAAAACTATAGCAGTGCGGTTTGAACAGCAGATGCGTCAGATTGCCTCTGGCACGAAACTCCTGGTGTCCGAGGCCACCTGGGGTCTCCAGCCCACTCCACAGGTAGCTCAGGGCCTCCACAGTTCATTTCCCTCTTTGGCGTTCCAAAGAGGGTGTCAAAGGGTAAAGGCCCTCAGGAGGCCACAAACACCAGAAACGTACGCATCTCTGCTGTCAAAGTAGCCGCCCGCCCACATTTTTTTTCAGTTTAGAGACTACAAAATATCAGGGTTGAAAGAGAGATGAAATCATGACTTTGAAGCAGATGTAAATTCCTAAGGGAAACTTGAAGGGAGAAGCTCGCCGCAACTCATGCTTGAAAAGTTGCGTGCTGAGCCTTCAGCCTTGCCAAGGACATAAGTGCACGGCGTGTTTGTGGCTGGTGGTGGCGAAGGCTTCTTTTCTTTCTTTAACTGACATATCTCTCAGAGGCCGGTTTCCACGAGCTTTACATTTTCTGAAAAACATTTTCTGGTGGGTATTCAAAGGGGAACACAGGACTGACAGGCTAGCTCAAGTTGTAGAGCTAGCATACTCAACGGAGTTCTTTCCAGACACCAGGGACTGAGAAAAGAGGGCACAGCCCGGAGAGAGAGGACCAAGAGAGGTCCAGGGAAACAAACTCAACCCAGTGCACAGGAATGAAAGATGGTACCTGGAATCAGAGGAAGCCGGTGTCCACGGCACAGCCGCGAGAGGGTACACACTTTCTAGAGGGCAACTTGGCAACACGTATCGAGAGCCCTAAAAGGTGTAGCCAAGGTCCTTAAATTCCACTTCTAGGATTTGCCCTTAGGAAATAGGCAGCTTTGTGAACTGGGCATAGGTACCAGGATGCTCGCTGCAGAATATTTATATTAGTGAAAAACTGGATGTGAGCTAAAGATCCTGTAACAGCAGATAACCTAAGTTATGGGAGAGCTATTCCTTAGCATACTATGTGGTCATTAAATATTATTTTGTCTCGTGGTTACCAGTAGGGGGGAGGGGAGGGGGGATACAACCTATTGAGTATAAGATGGCTCAAGGGTGTCTTGTACAACACGGGGAATAGAGCCATATTTTGTAATAACTAAATGGAAAGTAACCTTTAAAAATTGTATAACAATTTAAAAAGTAATTAACTGTAGAGTTAAGCAATATTATTTCATGAGAGAATACTTAAATGTTATGTTCTACAGCTGAGGGGAGAAAGTTAAGGCATTAAACACCAGGGTGCTGGCAGTGATCCGTTTCTTTATCTTGGTGCTGGTTACGCGGATGTGTTGGGTCTGTGACAATTCATTGACCTGCACCTTTATGATATGTGCCCCTTACTCTTTAGTAAAAAGTTTGAAAAGGTAGTTTCCTAAGTAGAACGTTCATTATGGTACAAACTATATTAATATATTCCATATATGTATGTGTGTGTATATATGTACGTGTGTATACACACACAGATTTGAGAAAAGGAACTACGCTCCAAAATGTCAGCAGTTTAGCGCCTGGTGGTGTTACCGTGAATCGTTGCCTTTATTGTGCTGTGTCGGTCTCCAATGAATACGTATGATTTCTGTAACAGCCTCCAAAACTTTAATAGACGTTAATTTAAAAAAATGGTCGGAGGCATGGAAAAGCACACCAAATACAGATAGAAGTCACAGTTCCTCGTCCAGGGCTCGCCGGCTCCCCGGGGGTGGGTACGAGTGGTCCCCACCATGCGGCTGCTGGCGGCCCGCGTGGCGCCTGGCCCCTAGCACCCTGCGGCCGGGGGTGACCAGGAGGCATACGCTCTGTCTCAGCGAGGCCTGCGACCAGATGGATCCCTGCGTCCCGAAGCCCAGTGCTCTGTCCTTCCGGGTATGCTTCTGTGCAGGCTCAGAAATGGCCACGAGAAGGGTCCCTATCAGGGTCAGAGGTCTCTCAGCATCCTAGCGGGCTCCCTTGACTGCAAACTCAGACGCACGTGAACTGGAGGCCACGGTGGGATGGGGTCATTCCAGGTGAGGACACTAAGCCTCCTTCTGGGGAATACTAGGTTCCCTGGCACTCAGGTAGCTTCCATAAGGGGCCCAGGGCGGACGTGGCCCTCTCTGTTTGCTGTCTTTCTGGGACCTCTTGGAGTTCTGAAGAGCAACAGATTGGCCCTCGGTGGGGTTTTTCGAAGGGGAAGATTCTCCGGAAAACATCATCAACCCCATTTGATTAAAAAAAAAGATTAGAGACAGAATGGTAATGTAATAGATGAAAGAACAGCAGAATTCACAGCTGAAATTTATGGAACATTTATGACCCAGGCACTACCCATAAATTATCCCACTGAAGCCTCCTAATAGTTCTAAGAGGTAGATCTTACTCTGACTCCTCTTTTAAAGATGAGATAACCAAGGTTTGAAGACATCTGATAACTAATCAAGGACGCTCGCCCCTGCGGAGCCCGTGCCCTCAGCTCCCACATGGTAGGACGGCTACAGTTGGGATGAAGTGTCCCGAGGAAAGTCTATGAGCTCTGGTGAGTGAGCTCTTCAGTGTGCCCTGAAGGTGGGGCAAGAAAGGGTGAGCTTCTAAGAGGGAAGACTTAAAGAGATTTTAAGATCCTTGCTCTGTGAGGGTCATTTCACCTGTCCTTGAGGATGAAGAAACCACCACACAGCCATCTTGCTGGGATACGTAGTGGAAATAATACAGATGGAGACTCAAAAGAACCACGGCCTCACCTTGAGTGGGTGAAATTCATCTCTTCCATCTTAATTTTCCCCATCTGTGAAATGGGGTTAATTAGAGCTATCCTGCTGATCTGTTAGCAGGACTGGATTTAATGTGGCGAACCTGGGCGTGGCAACCGGGACATCACAGGTGCTGACTGATGGAGCGATGGCGGTCATGTTTTCCTGCGCCTGGAGCCAGGCAGGTCGAGAGGCTCTTTGTCGACCTCATGTGGACAAGCTAATGGATGACGACCCAACAGAGAAGGTGGGGAGGCGCACGAAACAGTGCATTGCCGTTCTGTACTGCCATGGCTTTCGTATGACTAAGCCCCGACTAATTAGTATTAAATTACACGTCATAGTCAGTATTCCTGGAGATCGAGGAAACTATAATGAGAAAGAATGAAGAAGGAAAAGCAATCTCCTCACCTCACAAAACATAGGCAACTTTTTGGCAAAATCCACCACTCTGGTAATTGCTGGTGTGATGATTTTTGTAAAATGGCTGAAGGCTTCCAAGTCGACCTTTCCACCTTCTGGGGCGTTTACTATTGGCGCTTGTCCAATGTCTTCTGGCTGAGGTGAGACAAAGAAAATTTAAATGGAGACATCGAAGGGATCACGGATCACGGTTCTCACGCGGCAGAAAATCTCTTCTGAACTGACATACTGTACACTTTCCGCATCTTTTGTTAATCGACCCTGCAGTTTTCACGCCCTTTAGTTCTCTGGGCAAAGATACCTGTCTTGGCCATTGCTTTCAAAGGCCCCCAGTGATCATGGTCACAGGACTGTTGCTGCAGAAAGAGAAAGTGAGAGAGAGAGAAAGAGGGAGAGAGAGAAAGAGGGAGAGAGGGAGGAACAACAGGAATGCTTCTGACTGCACAAAGGTGACCTATGCTCTGGGGGCTCTGGGTGCCGTTTTCAGAGCACGGCGTACTCTGGAGGGTGCCTTTCTGTGGGAGGTGGGCACGGCGTGGGCAGGGATGGGGAGCCCTGGCCAACAGCACCCAGGGGCGTCGTTCTTGCTTCCGATGCCTTTTGTTTCGCTCGAGCCCTCCACACGCCAGCTGGAGGAGGCCTCCGCGGGCTGGGGGAAGCCCTCTGCTTTGGGTCGCCTCCAGGGACTGGGCTGTGTACGCTGGGCAAACTGGAGGGCAGAGTGGAGAATTTACTGGTACGACTTCTCTGCCCTTGTTCGCAACCGTCCATCGCCTTGCTGCTCACAGGGTGGGTGTCAGCAGCTTGGGTGTCACCTGGAGACTTGCTGCAAATGCAGAATCCCGGCCCCCTCCCCAGACCTGCTGGTGCAGAAGCGTCACGCGCGCAAGCCCTCAGGCGCTGTGCACACGCCAGGCCCCCATGTCCACTGGGGCCTTCCAGCTCCTCGGCCTGCTGTCCAGTGACTGCCATGCTGTGGCCTCTCCACTATCTGCTGTTGTCAGCACTGCTCCCTGCCAGGGGCAGCCCTCCCGGTCACCCCTACTGGTCCTTGTGATGACAATGACCGCCTCAGGGGGTTCTCACCCAGTTCCCAACAGGCAGGTGGGCAAAGGAGCACCCAGGGAGGTTAAAGACGGTCCCCTGAGGCCAGGACCGATTGCTGGTCTTCCAGGAAGTTTAAGGGGATCAGAGGATCCTACCCTGCCCGATGGTGACCCTCTTTGCCTAGAGTCACGGTGCACATGCAGGAGCCAGGCAGCAGGGTGGGAGGCGCGGGAAGCAGGGCAGAGAGGGCAGCGGGTACTGGCTATGTGAGCCTGCTGAGCCGTCACCGCCGAATGGCTGGTGAGCGCACCGCTGGTGACAAGACCGTGGCCTGCCTCCTAGGTCCCCAGGCTTTCCTGTGCATCAGAATGACCCCCCAGACTTTCCAATTTAGGTCTCTTGTTAGAGAATCTGAGCTCCTAACAACTTCCCAGGGCACCAATGCTTCTGGTCTGAGACCACACTTTGAGAACCCACTGGGCTAGCACTGAGGAATCCACTTCCCATTTTTCTCCCCCCATCTCCCCTGTTACTGCTCGCGTCTAAGTTTTAGCACGAAGAAAAGCAAGGATGATTCTTCCACTCTCTTGCTGCCAGGGCACCAGGGTCAACAGGAACAGCCCAGGCCCTCCAAAGTGTGGTCAAAGTTGTGAGTACAGCCTGGGGAAGGATTTTTAAATCTATTACATAACAGATGCTGGCAGCACTGACCTTTTTGGAATTCTTCTGTTTATTTTATTTCACTTTTTTATTGTTTGTTTTGGGGGCAGTGAGTGGATGGGAAAGAAAGCTGGTTTCCGTCTTGTTTCAGAATCAATGACGATATTCTGGGGCAACTGCTGGCATGGCAAAGCCTAGGAAGGCTACTGGTTCTCCGGGTGCAGATGGAATTGATGGAATAATCACATGTACAGCTTCTCTCTCTCACTCTCGCTCTCTCTCTCTGTCTCTCTGTCTTTCTCACATAGACTGAGCTAAGGGAAAAGGTACACAGAAAGTCTGGGCGTGATTCTGATACACAGTGAAGTTTGGTCACTGCTACTTCTGGCATCCTTCAGACCTCCTTGCTGGTCTTTCTAATCCCTGCCACCCCGAAATGCGGCCTGTCTCACCTGCGTGTCTACTGTACAGCTCTCTTATGAAGATCAACTGATAAAAGGAACATGGTCACACATTAAAAAGGTAGGGAGGTGTACACACACACACACACACACACATAGGGTGAACTTTTTAAGGAATAAAAATATTTTAATAACATAGCTTTGGCCTGGAATGGTCTTCAGTGGCTTACTATGGATGTTAATAATTTCCATTTAATCTGTGAGTCTGTGGGGCATTTGAATCACCGTCTGTGATACCTCTAAAGGCTTGAAAAATAGGAGGGAAATTATACAAGGAAATATGACAATTTTAACTAAAATCAAATGCCCAAATGTAACAACCTCACAAGCTTTCCTGTTGATAGATATCAGAGTAGGAAAAAAATTTACTTTTAAGCCTTTGGGTATTTAATGGAAAATACAATTGCTAGAAGGAAAACCACATACAAAGTAGAAGCCTTCTATTACGTTATTAAGCTTTCTGTCCATAATAAGTCTTGGATACTAGAAAAAAACATAGAGGAGCTTGGTGTGGTGTCTGCTGGTTCCAGGAGATTCGAGCTCCAGCCAGGATGATCGAGGCTGTTTGCAACGACCGTCTGGGGTGACCCTGGAGCTTTACTACCAATAGAGCAGAGTTCCTTCTCCCTGTCCTTCCCTCTTCCCCCACCCTCGCCCCCCACACTAATGTGGATGCTTGTTTTTGAAAACTCATGTCAGTAAAAACTTAGAGGCTGAAAAAAGAAAATAGATGAATCGACCCAAGTTAACATATCAGGAATACAATTAAAGTTGAGCTTGTTTGTGACTTCCCTGAAGGTTTTTTACCCATAAGGACAACACACTATTTGCTAAAATATTTGGAAGATGTTAAAAATAGAGTACCAATATTTGGCACAATTGAATCTACTGGATCGCTTCTTACAGCTAGTAGCCTAGAGTGCACTCCCTGAACACGTGTGCTCACACACACACACGTGTGTTTATGCACATGAGATCAAACTCGGAGACTGAGGATAGGTGAGGCTTGCAGGCTCACCACTGGGGACTGTGGGGAAGCCTGGTTTTTGCCTCTGTGGATCAAAGTGCTTGAGCTGCTCAAAGGGGTGGGCAGGGGGCCCTAATGGACCTCCGGAGCCTGCCCTGCCTACCTCTTCCCGTCTGCCACAACTTGCTTCATGCTTTTCCATCTCGGGGCCGCCTTCCTCCTGGACTTTTGCTTTCTTCAAAGTCCTCACTTCTGTCTCATCTCTGCCAATTCCAAATCCCACCCACTTCCAATTCTGTCTTCTCCTCGAAGCCCTCTCAGATGGCCTCAGTGGGAAATGAGTCTACCTCATTTGAATACACCTGGTGGCCCATGTAACCACTCGTCTGGCATCTAGGCACTTACGACTATTACTTTTATTGTAGTTATGCAGGTACACATCTAAGATATGAACTGCTCAAGGTGGGGGGATACGCCTTGAGTATCGGTCTACTGTGTAGACGGCACTGGGCCAAATGGTGGAGGATTGAGGGACTGAATAAACCTGTGTTTATACACGCACTCAACCAGTGTTTCTTGAGCAACTACTATGGAGTCAGGCCTTGTTCGAGATGCTGAGGTGACAGCAATGAACAATGTATCCTCAAGGAGCCTTCATACAGCGAAGGAAGACAGACAATAAATGAAAAGAATACTGTCAGGTTGGAAGAATTTTAGTTTGTGATAAGACTGGAGATGACCTAATAATACATGGGGCTCAGGAGGTAGGGTGGTCAGCCAGGCCCCTTTGAGAAGTGATGTGTGAGCTTTAACTTGCAGAATGTCAAGAAGGCAGCCTTCCACAGATGCAGAGGACATTTTAGACAGAGGACAAACCCAGTGCAAAGTCCCAAGGTCAGAAAGGAGGCCCGTGTGGTTAGGCCCAGAGGTGGCATGAGATAAAGGATGGAGGGGCAGCAAGGGTCCCATCGCGATGGGCCTTCAGGGCCATGGAGGGGAGATGGGCACATTTTAAATGCTGTGGGGCACCGCTGAAGGGCTTTAAACGGGAGCAGCATGACGAAATTTATGGTTCTATGTGGAGAAGGGATGTGGTTGCCGAGGAAGAGGTGGGAGAACAGCAGCAGTGGTTTGGGCAGGAGATGAAGTGGGCTGGACCACGGGGGCAGCAGGAGAGATGGAGAAAAGTGGGACCTGGAGACATACCTAGGGAGCCCAGGGCAGGGGTTTCTGATGGGCTGGAGATGGGGTGAAGGTCAATAAGGAATCCAGCACGTATCCTCTGGGGCAGTGGAGGGGGGGGGACCTATAGAAGGAGAGATTCAGGGGTGTGTGCAGGTGTGGGCTTCAACCCTAGCTCAGCACTAGAGGTGGCTGGTATGACACAAATCGAGACGAACTGGGGCTTTGTGCTTTGACTGTTGCATCAGAATTGTTCAAGGTGAGTAGGAAGTGCTACCAGTTGACCCCTTTGCAAGTGGCTGTCTCAGAGCTGAGGGCTTCTTGGCTGGGGTCTCTGGCACATGCAGAGGGGATGGGGCCAGACGGGACTCTTCTCTTCCTCTGAGTGACCACAGTGTGTCTCCCCGCACCTTTGTGATGGGGAACAAATGGTGATGAGAGGTCCCTGGGCCTTGGGCCTTTTCCTGGGGAAAGCAGGGACAGGATGGTACGGGTGGTGGTGCAGGGGTGATGCACACTGTAACTCCGTAGGAGCTTGTTAACGACATGCCAAGCACTTCTATCTATTACTTTTACACCATTGATAAGGGCATAAAGGCAACCGAGACTTAGAGATGGGAAGTAACTTACCCAAAGTCACATAATTAAAAAGCAACAGAGGTAGGTAACAAACTCAGGCTGTCTGGTTCCAGTTTCTATGCACATAACTACTAGACTACGCTGCCTTCTTCTGATGTAATTATAACCATTTTGGGTGACAGAAGCCTTGCTGGCTTGACTGCACTTGTTTTATGACCACACGTGGTCAAATCACCCATCCTGCATCACCCTTCTGCTTATGCCCCTTTTCTGAGGCTGTTATTGAGAATTTGTGTCATCAGACAGTAGTTCTGCCAGGGGAAAAGTGGGGCAGGCCCACCCTGGTTCTGATGGTCACATTTGATACCTGGTGGAAAATCCACCCAAAGCCATACCTTTGCATGTGAACTAAGGGAGCAGAGTAATAAGGAGACAGGCTGGGACCTGGGACCTGGGACCCTTGCCTGCAGGGCTTGCACCCGGACAAACGTCTCCTCCCACAAGAAAATACAAAGAAAGTATAAGGGACTAAAAATAACTGCATACATGTGCAGTTGGGGCAAATAATGGACAAGACGAAACAAAAAGACCAAAAAAAAAACACCCCACCTGCCACTTCTGAAGAGCCGGGAGCAAAAGCACAGTACCGGGCATGCTCCTTGCACTCAGCACCACCAAGGGGTGGGCAGACCACCTAGGACATCCCTCTGGCCCCACCCCTGGCCCCGCCCCTCCCCTCTCCTCATATAAGGAACCAGCTCACCCCCCACTCCCCCCAGGGAGCTAGCAAGGGCAATTGCTACTTGTTCTCGCTCCCCACTGCTGCAGCAGGGACCCCAATAAAGCCTTGCCTGAATTCCTTATCTGGCCTCTGATCAATTTCTATTGATTAGGGAGTCCAAGAACTCTGGCGGGTAAAAACAACAGTGTTCAACAGACAATACTGTCGCTGTACGGAGTTTACTCCAATCCAATGTCTTCCACATCTGGGAGCGCAGATGTGAGCTGCCTTGGTGGAGAGACTCTGCTTTCCCTTGTTCACCACCACCGGCCTCTTGCCCCCCTCTCAGTCCACATCTACTTTTCATCATCACTGCCACCACACAGGAATCGGCACTTCTGCACCATCAGAGATTTGAGTGGATTGGAGAATGACTTAAATGTTTTTGGAAGTAGTTTTAAAGAGTGGCTTTAGAATTACTGTGAAAATCTGCATGGCTTTTGCAAAAGTTCCTTACTTGCCAATGACTCATTTTCACAGGCGTATCGATTTGAAACCCCGGTCCAACCACCCATCTCTGTTTACGACTTGAGTCCTGGTCTTCGGTAAAAAACGATGAAGAAGCTCCTTTTGGGAAGTAAGTTACTTACCCATTCCACATAAATGAATACTTCTAGCTTTTATGACAACGTATAATTTTTAATCCCTTATGACATTGCCACAGTGTTATTAACATAATAGGCCTCCTCAAATTCTTTTCCAGAACAAGATGGGCAATCATCACATAAAAATAAATGAAATAATATACATAGCAGTGTTGTAAGCAAAAGAAGTGGTATTGGCCACACAAGAAATGCAAATCTGAACGTGCAGAAGCCAGTTCAGGACATAGATACTATGTAGCAAAGCTATCTTTAATGAAGGATTTTTTTTTTTGTTTCTTAGAGATTTTTTTGATGTGGACCATTTTTAAAGACTTTATTGAATTGGTTACAATATTGTTTCTGTTTTACGTTTTGGTGTTTTGGCCGGGGGGCATGTGGGATCTTAGCTCCCCGACCAGGGATTGAACCCGCACCCCCTGCTTTGGAAGGTGAAGTCTTAACAACTGTACTACCAGGAAAGTCCCTAATGAAGGATTCTTAATGTCCTTGCGGGAATAATTCACCCCTCAAAAGCGTGAACTTTTTCTCCTGAGCATAAATACTCAGTCAGAGTCACCCTGCTGCAGGGGATGTGCGTAAATGTGTCAAGTGGCTAAGACACAGGGCTTAGTTGTGCTGTTTCTGAGGATGGGCCCATGGAACTGGATGGTTTGTTACACAGATATTTACTGGGCTCTATTCTGGTTATCTACTGCTGTGTAACAAACCTCCCCAAAACTTAGTGGCTGAAAACAACAAATTTTCACTATCTCTCAGAGTTCTGGGGATTGATGGGCTCAGCTGGGTGGTTCTCACTTGGGGTCCCTCATGAAATGGCAGCAGAGTCTGGTGTCACCTGCAGGCTTTCTTACTCACATTTCTGGTGCCTGGGCTGGTTGGGAATCTCTGCAAATGGCTGGCTTGAGCTTCCTCACAGCATGGTGGTCTCAAGGTAGTTGGACTTTTTTTTACATGGCAGTTGGCTTCCCTCAGAGAGACCAGATGGCATCCCTCTCCAACATAACCAGTGCGGAACTGCAAGCCTTCTTATAACTCAGCCTTAGAAGTCGCTCTGCCCAAATCCATTGCTTCAAGGAATCACAGCCCAGCCCAGCCTCAAGGGAAGAGAGGAATACACTCCACCTCTCCATGGGAGAGAATGGGCCGTGAAGACAGGGAGGAAAGAATTTATTGGCAGTCACCCTGGTGAAAAGATACCACACGTTTCAACCACGTTGCATAGTGTGGTGGTTGAGAGCATGGATCCTGGAGCTGGGCTGTGTCCATCACCACTGCTTACTAGCTGGGGGATTGAGGGTAAATCTCCTTAACGTCTTTGTCTCCGTTTGTAAAATGGAGATACTAACCACATCTGCCTACATAGGTTGGTTGACATAGGGAGTTAATATCTGGAAAGCACTTACACTGGTACCTGTCACTTGGCCAGGGCCATCCAAGTGTCTCCTAACTTAACTGTTAGTGGCTGCCATCCACAGAGTGTGTTAGAAGCTGCTCGTTAACAAAAATGAAGGTAATTATTGGAGGGCAGGCGGATTATGGGTAAGCTTTTTCTTTCCAAAAATTTCCTTTAAGGTTGTTGTTATACCGTCTTCATGAAACCAACCAAACCAAACCAAAGCAAAAGCTAGCCCATTATAGTGGTGATGTTGAGGCGTGAAGACAATGACAGACTATATCTCTTTGTTCAGATGAGGAGTGCCCTCACCTACCCGGGAGATACAAACAGACCCACAGAATATCCGATGCTGGGGCTGAGTGAGGTCCTCATAAAGCTTCATGTCATAAACTAAGAGCTGGGTCAGTCTCCGAGATGGCCAAACACCAGCTGGTGGTGGGACGGGTGGTGCATCTGGGAACTGGGGACAACAGACGTGAGTTGGCCTTTGGGCCTGGCCCAGCCACTTTCTGGCATTGTGACCTTCGGGCGAGACACTGAAGGCTTGGTTTGTGTACCTACAAAACGGGGATAGTGATTCCAGCCTACCTACCCCAAAGCGTTGTGAAGTCCAAAGAAGAAATAGAAGGAAGGGCTTTCACGATGGTTAGTTTTTATAAAAACATCAAACATTGCTATTCCAAGGGTCTGGAAAGGCCTGTTTTTCTTTACACTCCCCTCCCCCATCCCTTCTCCCCATTCCCACTGTCCTCCTGGACGTGAGATAATTTATTTTAAACTCAACATTTTGACTTCTGTTGGCATAAAAATACGTTTGAGATATGAGTCACTTCATTCTAGGGGTGATTCTAAAGGGGATATTTTGGAGTGAGTTTAGGGGACTAGGTATGTATATAAATGGGCATCTGAAGGAAGAAATAGGTATAAAAAGGGAAAGCTAGCAGGTAAAGAATTTTGCTAATTAGTTGATCCAGGGCTGCCCTTACAGCAAAAGCAAAGAGATAAGTGCATTAGAATTCAGTGACTCAGGCAGGAGAAGGTCAGACAGACCTGGGTTTATATCGCGCCTCTGCACTCTACTCCGGTCAATCAGATGCAGCGAGGACACCAGCATCCTGGATTCTGAGGACCAAACGGATCGCGCAGAGGTGGAAGTGGAAGCGGAAGGGGCGGGGCCTTACCAGGAACTTCCGCTTCTGCTTCCAGTGGCTGCCTTGGGCGTTGGTGGCTACGTGGGCCTCGGTGACGGTCTTGATGAGCTCCCACTCCTGGTCGGTGGGCTCGGGCTTGTGACCGATGGATCTCTGCAGCTCCTCCCGCCGCCTTTTCTCCCGGTTCTCCTCGATCAGCTTCCTCTTGGCCAGACGCTTGCTGTCATCCAGGACCACTGGGGGCGGGGAGGGACACAGAACAGACACTCCCCAGACACCTGGCAGACCCGCGGGGGCTCGGGCCGCTGCATAGCCCGCTCAGGGGGCCTGCGGGGGTCACCCTGGGTCATATCTCGCTTGGCAGCAAAGTGCTATGGACGAGAGCCATCGTCCACCACTAGCCCCAGCACCAAACTCCGGATGCCTAGCCAGCTTTCTAGAACAAAGATGGGGGTGGGGTGGGGGGGGATGGGGGCTGGACACTGGGCATCTCAGCCCCACAGAGGGGCGGCCCCTAGATAAGAATGACCCAGAGACAGGTAAAGCCCATCCTACCTGTAGGTTCACAGGTGTGTCTGTCTAGCTAATCATCTGAATTCACTCTTAGGGTTTCTGTTCCTTCCCTCCGCCCCGCAAATGGCTCTTACTAAGAAGAACTGCAGGTTCAGAAAGTTCTTGAGCAGTAAACAGAGGCTGGCGATCCCTTCCTCAAAGGAAAAAGGAGTCTGACTCTTCATTCGTTTCCTGAAGGCTGACTGGAGTATGGCGGGGCCTAGCTCAGGCCTCACAGGCACTCACTTTGCATTTCTCTCTACCTGGTCAACGCTCAAAGGTGATTAAAGAGCCCAGGCTTTGGAATCTAGAAAGACTCGGGTTTGAATCCCTATGTTACCACATTCTAGCTGTGTGACCTTTGGAAGGTTACTGAGGCTCTCTGAGCTTTCATTTCTTCCCATATAAAATCCGATCAAGGGACTCCTCTGGCAGTCTAGTGGTTAAGACTTCTCTTTCCAATGCAGAGGTTGCGGGTTCCATCCCTGGTTGGGGAGCTAAGATCCCACATGCCTCGCGGCCCAAAATCCAAAACGTAAAACAGAAGCAATATTGTAACAAATTCAATAAAGACTTTTAAAATGATCTACATCAAAAAAAATCTTTAAAAAAATCGGATCAATAATACCTACTTTGCAGGGTATCAGTGTGATAATGCACTATACATGCTCAGGAAGCAGAGCCACGACTTTTACCATTTATGCAAAAGGGAAATAAGAAGAGCAGGTAACAAGAAACCTATATTTCTGTGGTTAATTTCCCAAACGAAACCATTTCACCAGACTCTCAGTAGCCCTCAGTGGCATGGAAAGACTCAGGTTTCGTACTACAGAGTCATAGGGTTTTACCAATGGAGGGTCCTCAGCTCTTATCTAGTGCAACGCCCTCCTTCACAGAGGAGGAGGGAGATCATGACTTCCTTAAAGTCACACAGCAAGTTCATGGCAGAGGCAAGGCAAGACCCAGGACCCCTGACTGTGGTCCTACAATATCACTGTCCTAGGGCCATTTCTTGAGGAAGCCGTGACCTGGTAGGGAAAGAAAACAAAGCAAACGTAGCAGAGGAAGAGAACCAGAGGTGCCTGGCAAATCCACAAACAGAAGAATGAAACCCCAATCGTGAAGATGTGATTGGGTCATCAGAGTCAGGGGAGCACTTAGACATGTGGGCGGATGGGTGAGCCCTGTGAAGTCATCATGATTCACTCCTTAAGGGAGACAAGGAATGCGCTACACTCGTAACCTCACTCCCCAAATGCTTCCCTGGTGCCAGGGGTCGTGGCATTGGATGTGCGTTATCTAATTTATTCCTGAAAACCACCTGTGGGGCTGGCGATACCTTCACACAAGGAAACCGGAAGTTAAGTCCGATGGGCACACAGCTAGTAAGTGGCAGGCCTGGGACTCCAACAGCTTTTCTGATGATAAAACCTGAGCTCTTGTAATGCTTCACAAGCAAGCAAGGTGCACTCAAATTTCCACCCCGTGTAGATCAACACTGAGTTTCTAAACTTCATCAACATTCATCTCTTTAACTTCTTAATAGAACAGTGCAATGGACATTCAACAGGTCACTCATTTCCATAGAACCTTAGCAGGCATTTTGTTGGCAACCGCTAAAAGCCTTTCAAAGATCAAGACAAATAACTCAGTCAGAGGTGAAGGATTAAACCAGGGTTTCCAGCCTCATGCCCAGACACAACCCTCCTCTTTTTTTTTTTTTTTTTTAAAAAGATTCCTCTTTCTGTCTTCTTTAATGGGCAAACCAGGACGTTCCAGAGATTTTTTGTTGTCGTTCTAGCTGAGAGAACCCTGTTTGTTGCATAAATGCAGCTGTGACTATTTCCTCTTCACAAGGAAAAATCCTCATTGCATTCTTTTTTCTTTTCTTTCTTTTACTTTAAACTGAAAGTAGGACTCCTTCATTGATGTGCAAAAAAATTTATGCCAGTGGAAACCAGAAACCCTGATGCCTGGCAAAAGGGAGGCCACATGTTGTGAATGACACGATTCTCATTTCATAATTAGATTAATTAAAGTGACTGGTGTAAATCCCTTGCACAGTGTGGGGAGAAGAGACCCCAACGGCTAATCTCACCACCATATGCTGTGGCACTTTGAAAACTGGGTAGGATGACTTCAGCTTGGAATGTTTTTATGGCTAAAAATATAACAAAAAAACCAACTGCAGAATGAGTCATGCAATAGCACTCAAGTTCACATTCTTTAGAAATTTCTGAACACGATGTTTTCTACCAGTGCCCTGACTCCAAAAATGTCCACAGAATAAATTCCTGTCTCTGCTTTTGAAAAAATATTAGTCCTTGTGCTTCTCACCACATGAATGTTGTGTGGAAAATTACACTTTATCGAGGTGGAAGGACAGACCCCCCATCTGTAACCTCTGTGCAGACAGAGCACTGCTGACTGTCCTGCAGGCATGATGGGGACAGTTTAACCTCTGTCTCTCACCCATCACCTGGATGCCTTCGGAGTCAGGTGTTGATGGGGAGGGTAGGATGGAAACCGCCCAGCTATGGCTGGGAGTGAGGGTCCCTGAGAATGCTGCGTGCTCTCCCTCTGTCCACATGCGTTCCTGCTTTCTCTCCTGCCTGGGTGATTTCCTTGAGCCAACCTTTTCCCCAGTCAACACTCCTTGAATATGAAGCAAAGGAAGAAGGTTACTTACAATCTGTTGCCATGCCAACGTAGATGCATTTTTTAAAGCGACATTCCTGGCACTGATTTCTTGTAACTTTGTCTATGACACATTTTCCTTCATATTTACAGGAATAGGATGGATGGAGATTTTTCTGAATGGTTCTTCTAAAGAAACCCTACATGAAAAAGAAAGACCCAGGACAACCACTTCATATTTTCGAGAAATAAGTGACTCCAGCATTTTGTATCTTCCTGACTGTGATGGACGGTTTTAGACCTTACCTCTGTATGGGCCTTTAGCTCGACCTATTCATATATAGGGCAGTTGGCCCAAAGTGAATCTAGATAATTCTAAATCTGAGGGAGATGTCAGAGGCTACGGAGTCTCTTCTTATCTTTTTGGCATTTACTCAAGGCTGATGGGAAAGTCTCATGTTCGCGTTTATGTTTTCTAAACGATGAGTCATATAAATAAATTATTATTTCATGCCATAATTGTGTTGCTAAATGAAGCTCTGAAGAGGTTTGCTGTACTTTATACTGGAGAAATAAGAGCTGGATACTTGTGATGCTTTATTAATTAATTAATCATTTGGTATTTAAAGGGATGCAGTAATTGCCTTTAGAGATTTGGTTTAATTCTGGTTTTCGACTCTTGAGATGGCCATGACCAGCTCAGATAGCCCTTGAAACAACAGTCCTTGGGGAGGAGAAAATTCCAAGTTCTTTACCAAATTTTTCCCATAGCTCATGGCACTAGCGTTTTCCTTTCCTAGCACCCTTTTTCGCCAATATCTGTAGACATGCGCCCTAAAGTTCAATGTTTCTTCTTCTCTCAAGGCATGGGAGAGGGCCACCTGAGAATACAATGCAGTTCCAGGCTTTGGTGACTTACATAACATCCTCAAGGCTGTGTCATATGAGAACCTTTCTGGACATGATACTCAAGTCTGGTAGGAATTTATAACTGCAGAAAGCATGTATTGTGAGGGGTGCACTGCAAAGTGCTGCAGACAAGTGCCAGGGCCTCTGTCTCTCCCACAACCTTCTGAGGTCAGTATTCTTAATATCTCCACTGTGGGGATTAAAAAGCTAAGCCTTAGACAGGTTAAATCACTTGCCCCAAATCACATGGCAAGTACATGCTGGAACTCGGCCTGGGGCCCAGGAGTTGGCTTACATGATATAGATTGAGTCCAATTTTACTGCATTATTTAAATGTTTTAGATGAACATATTATAAACAGTCCCCTCTCACCCACCCCTCAAAATAACCACATCGTTTTATGGTTTAGTAGAATAGCAAGGCACAACAAATTTTGAAGGATGTTGTCCACTAAACCTTAAAGGGACCTCCAACTTTGTTGCATAAATTGGACGGAAATGCCAGTTCCTCCAGGCTAACCCAAATTGTAATTATCCCATTTAACTTGCCCTGGCTTTATGTACATATACCACTTGCATATTCCTCACTCAGACACAGGAGCTCTTCCTTGTAATGAAAAGGTCCAAGGTAGGATTTTCTACTGGGCACAGCAGAATAAAATGGAAAAATGACAGCAGTAGCTGAAACTCACGGACTTGGTTTCGGGGCACGTTTGCCAACCCCTGATATTACTATTGCTCAGTTCCTAACAGAAGAACTGTCGTATTGTATCTGGCTTTGCATCCTTAAACACTGAGTCCATTAGTTTGAACGACATCGATGAACTGTCCTAAGATTCCCTGAAGCACACACGGGGCAGCTGCTGCCATGTGTTTCCCGGGTGTTCAAGGTGGGTGGTCCTGCCAAAGCTTGGATGTCAGGGCCTGCACAGAACGAAAAACAAGCTGTCCCCGCTCCTCTACCCCCTCCCCCTCCCTCCAATCCACCCTTCAAGGGTTACACTTGCTTGAAAGACAGAAAAAACTCAGAGGTTCTAGCAAGGAGACATATGTCACAGACAGGGAGGAGGGGGGACTGTCTAGCACCCTCTTTCTGGAGGATGCAAAGCGACCTAAGTCCGGGGCCTCCAGCGAGCAGGCTGACTGCTGCTCTGAAGATGGGAAATCATTACTGTGGAGTTGGGAGACCTTTTCTCCCCCATCTGCTCACGCTGGCTTGTGTTCTGGGTGGCGGGAGCCTACTGGGGAGTAAGACAACAGGAAGGTGGGAACAGGTGATATACCAGATGCAGAGGTAACGTTCATTTCTCCAAAAAGGCTACTCTCAGCTTTTACAAGGAATGAATGAAATAACTTACACTTAGCTTATTTGGAAAAAATGTTGAGGTAGCAGGCTTTGCTATTCATAGTGCCATCTTTTCTGTGGCTTACCTTGCTGACTCTTCTCGGACACTTCATGGACCAAATCCCTTTTAAGATGTTGGCCTTCCCTAAGCTATGCTAAAAGCATATTTTCCCACATGAAGGGACCACTTTATTTGAGTAAATGTTAAAGATGGTAGGTCCCTTAATTTTAAAAAGGGACAAAAATTAATTTTTGGATGTGAACTTGGATAGAAAATACTTAACAGAATCTACTTATAAAAAGCTCTTTTTAGCAGTGAGCTGACGAAAGAGATGTCCCAGGGACTGAATAAGAACATATCTTTCATCGATGATTTGTGGGTGAGCGGAGGTTTCGCTTTATAAATCGACATCAGACTCGTTTCTCTGCACTTTGAGAAGAACTGGATCCGTTCCTTAGTGGTCCAAAATGATGCACTAATCAGTGCTACAAGGAACTGTCACCCTCCTAGTTCAATATTCGGGCAACTGTTAAAAAAGCTTAGAGTCTCTCTTTAAAAAGTGATTTACTCGGGGCAGTATCAACATTCTTTCTACAAAAGAGGCATGAAAACTGGCCCATCACAACAGATGAAACATCTCCAAAAGATTTCCACTGTCTTCAGGGCAGAAACAGGCAAAAAAGATTCTCCCTCTACACACTACGAGTATGGGGTAGAAACACTTGCAAATTACAGGCTTGAGTAAACAAGATGTGAAGCGCAACATTTTTCATCTTTGGCCATTTTTCAAAACTGTGTTTCATTTGACCACCTCTTTTGTCTTTTTCCAAGACACTCTGTCCTTGCATTAAATGATCTGTGTAACCGCCCTAGGAAGACTTTCTGATTTTATGATTGGGGCTATGCTGGAAACAGGATTCTGATCCGAGACAAAGGCACCAGGGCTGAGAAATCTAGCTTTCTGCTACATGATGGATTCTTTTAAGTAAACCTCAGTTGAATCAGGCCCCAAACATCCTGTGATCTTGGGAGAAGAGGGTAGTGGATTTCTTGATCATCATGAAGACATACGTGAGTCAGAGACACGTATTAATAGGTTAATAGGCTTGGTTCTCCTTTGTTTAAGTCAATCACTAACGATCATTAAGTCCTCTGTAAGGCACGTTTGGTCTTTAGAGTCACTTTGGGAGTTGAGTAATAAATGGAATTGTCATTAGCGTCTCCCCCAGAATTCAAAATTTGAGAGAATCTCAACGCTGCATAATCAGGTAGGTAAAAGCCTTATGAATTGGGGCTAATTTAGAAGAAAGACCCATTTGAATTAGTGAGCTTTTGGAATGAGAGAAAGTATCTAAACTCATGCAGTTTTATTACTTTCAAAGCAAGCCGATAGAATTGGGCTTTCAAGAGACAGTCTGCAAGTGTCCCAGTTAATAAACAGCTGCAACTTATTTGTAATTAATGCCATTAAACTCCTTAAGACATTATTTGCACAGATGTAGTAGCAACCTTTAGCTCAGTCTTTGTTAAAAGGTGACAAGTTCTATATCAAAGGGGCCTGGATGAATGAGAACATATTACATCACATTCCAAAATAAGTCTTGCCTTGAGGTCTTAAAAATGACCTCTTTTCAATGGATAGATCATCTCAACACATCAGTAGGCTACAAGTTTCCTCATTTCGTGCACAAAATGTAGGGAGTTTGCATGGAAAATCTTCCACCAGGGAAATGAGACAGGTTAGTATGAAACCGACCTAACGTGTTGATTTTGGTGGTTTAGGGTCAAAGGTTAGGAGAAAAGAGGGTAGTAGGAGGGAGGAAAGGAGAGGAGGGAGTGAGGTGGGTGACGGAGGGGGAAAGACGGACTTGTTTTATAAACATTAATACGATTTTTGCTCTAGGGTTCATATCTTCTGATAATTTAGTTTAAAATACAGAAGGTAAATAAAACATTCAACAAAAAATTAAAGTCTTTCTCTGACTTACTACCTCCTTTATAAAACATTAGCTGAACGCACTGGGTTCAGCTGTTTACCTTTACAGTGGACTTTATTTTCTAGGCTAGGCTGTCGGACCAAAACGTGTTTGCCAGAAACTCATCTTCACTTTGATAATGAAAATGTAAGTAGGCAAATTCAGGTTCACTTTCGGGAGGTAAACTGACTGTTGATCACTGGTGTCTTCTTGTCAAGTGTCTCCTGAAGATGGGTCTGGAGAGCGTGTAATTAGCTGATGGACGACCAGAATTTACTTACTGCAGGCTGTGCCACAAGCCAGTTTGGATCATTTCAGAATATAATTGAACCTAAGTAGCCTCAAAGATATTCCCTAATGGAACCCTTAAAAGTGAGCAAATTCTCTCAGATTGACACTGGCAACTAGCTTGTGGTTGGAGTGAACTCTGCCTCCTTAAACAGTGGAGATAAAACAGGAGGAGAAATGGTTATTTCATGGGATGATAGCATGTTATAAAATATCTATGCATTTTTAAACTCAAAGGGAGGCTTTTATTAATTTCTTTACATTTTATCAATTTTCTCCCTGTCTAAAACAGCAGACCTCACACTGTCACAAAACTTCATCTAGTTATTTTTGATTTGGGGAAAAAAAAATTCAGTTCTTGAATACGCCCCCCAAAATGAAGAGGATGAACACAGGCCGTGAATGTCGGGATTTGGCTCTAATAGGAACCTAAACTTCAGGTTGCATGCTGGAGGACTCCTGGAAGGGGCTGGATCGGGGCTCACTGGCCCCAGGGGTTACCTTGCAGCCTTCACACGTGATGCAGCGGTAGTGGTAGCCGGTGGCTTTGTCACCACACACGACACATAGCTCGTCCTTGTCTAAGTAACTGGGGATGTAGCCTGTGAAGAAGGAAAGAAGCAGCGTGTGAGAAAACAATATCATGTTAAAGACACACCATAGCCCGAAGGAGGAAGGTGGATGAGGAAGCAGGGCTGACTTGTTCTGTACATTTTAATACAATTTTTGCTTTACAGTTTACATCTTGTGATCATTTACTTTTAAATATACAAGGTAAGGAAAACATTGAACAAGAAAACATTTAAAAAAGTGACCTAATACACTTTCTCAGTATCTTATACTTCCCCAGGACCTCAGTTCACATTTACAGAGTTAACAGGCCCGGGATTTCGGAATGCCTTCGAAACAGGTGTGCTCACTCTTGCTGTGCAGGTGGGAACAGGCCCGGAGGCTCCTGCAGCCAATGGATGTGGCAGAGAGGCCTGGATTTTTTAAAAAATTTATTTATAAGTGGATTTATCATTTTTGTTATACATAACATTATGGGTAATTATTAAAAAGAAAATATAAGATCTTTCAAGAGCAACCTGTTCTTTGCTCCTGAAAGGATTTGTACCCGTTTTCACACCCCAATCACTAACTTAGATTACTGAACTGGGGAAACAGTTTCTTTTCTTCTTCCTAACACTGTAATATAATAGATTCCTGATTCGGCCTGAGAATCCCCTGTTTAAAATTATTGCATCTTAGAATCAACTGTTTAAAAATACTGAATCTGAGAGACCAATCCCCTCAGAGAATCTTTATTTCAATGGCTTTAGGGTGTGGAGACATAGGTATTGAATTTCCTAAAAGCTCTCTGGGTGGTTCTAACGTACATCTAGAATTGAGAATCCCTGGGCCTGGGCTTATATGCAGAGATCCAGAGAGGCTGGGATTTGAGACACCTGGGGTGCTCTGGATACCACAGCCTCTCTCAAAAGGCTTATTTCTGAACTTGTTCTTAGGGGACTTGATCTACTTTGGCACCAAGGCAGCATGCAATAAGTTCAGAAAACTTTATAGCTGGAAAGGTCCTGGGAGAGCAGGTAGTGTTGAGGTGAACAGGCCTTCAGAGGTTTGGCCATCCTCAGGCTCACACTAGAAATTAACAGCAGAGACTAAAATCCAGATCTCCTGACTTCCAGCCCTCCAGTATAAGTTATGTTGGTCTTTTTCTAAAAATAGTTAACTTCAGGTAGAATGAATAAGGCCATCTAAAAAAAAAGGATTCTGCAAACGTGTGATATTATGATAGCACAACCAGACAACACTGGCAGTTCCTCAAAAGGTTACAAAGTGACATACAACCCAGCAATGCCACTCTGAGGTATATGCCCAAGAGATGTGAAAACACGTATCCGTACAAAAACTCATACATGAAGGTTCAACACAGCATTATTCATAAAACTCAAAATGTAGAAACAACTGAAATGTCCATCAAATCATGAATGGATAAACAAAATGTGGTATATTTGTACAATGGAGTATTATTATTCAGCCAGGAAAAGGAAAGAAGTACTGTTACATGGTACAACAAGGAGGAACCTTGAAAACATGCAGCAAAAGAAGCTAGATACTGCCATTTGTGTGAACTATCTAGGACAGGCATATTCCTAGAGACAGAAATTAGAGTAGTGGTTGCGAAGGCCTGGAGGGAGGGGAGAATGGGGGATGACCACTAAAGGGTACAAAGTTTCTTTTCAAGGTAATGAAAATGTTCTGGAATTTCGTAGTGCTGAAGGTTGTACAACTCTGTGAATATATTGAAAACCACTGAGTGAAAAACCATTGCTTCGAATGAACCTATTTTGTACACTTTAAATGTGTGAATTTTATAGTATGGGAAATATGTCCCCATAAAGCTCTTATTAAAAAAACAAAGAAACGATGAGATAAAAGAGGACGGTTCCGTTCGATAAACATATATATGGGGGTGCTATGTGCCAGGCAACAACATGCCAAGGATCTAAAGATGACTAAGTCTTAATTCTTGGGGCAGCTCTCAGTGTTTTGGGGGAAACAGACAATAACAGATCCTCTGCATATAATGAGGTCAGTACTGGGACAGGGCAGTGTCCAAATCACAAGGGGGAAAGTCTCTGAGATGCCTTCCCGCCCACCCCCAGCCCGAGTCCAGGTTGGGTGCTTCCATTTCTCCTTGTGCTGCCCCAGTGGCAGCCCTTTTTCTTTTTTTTTTTTTTGCGGTACGCGGGCCTCTGACTGTTGTGGCCTCTCGCGTTGCAGAGCACAGGCTCCGGACGTGCAGGCTCAGCGGCCATGGCTCACGGGCCCAGCCGCTCCGTGGCACGTGGGATCTTCCTGGACCGGGGCACGAACCCGTGTCCCCTGCATCGGCAGGCGGACTCTCAACCACTGCGCCACCAGGGAAGCCCAAGTCCAGAGTTTTAAAATAAAAAATTACACGAGTAATACAATTCATTGTAGAAGAACTGAAAGACATAAATTAGCAAAAGACAGACTAACCTATCAACTTTCTACCACAGAGATAACCACTGTAGCATTTTAGTTTCTACATCGTAGATTAGTATGTTTGACTGTGTGTGCACATATACTCGTGTGTGCGTTGAAACACATACTCATAAAACACAAAGTAACTTTTATTTTTAATTAAAAACTTTTTTTATTTTTTGGCTGCGCCATGTGCCCTGTGGTATCTTAGTTCCCCCACCAGGGATCGAACCCGTGCCCCCTGATTTGGAAGTACAGAGTCTTAACCACTGGACCACCAGGGAAGTTCCACAGAGTAACTTAAATAACAAAGTAATCCAATGATTCAAGTATGCACCTCCTGTTAAAGGCAGATGGAATATACATATCCATGTTGTCAGGAAACTACAGTTTTTTAAATTAAATTTTCTTATTGAAGTATAGTTGCTGTACAATATTATATAAATTACAGGTGTACAATACAGTGATTCACAATTTTTAAAGGTTATACTCCATTTATAGTTATAAAATATTGGCTATATTCCCCATGCTGTACAGTATATCCCTGTAACTTATTTTATACCTAACAGTTTGTTCCTCTTACTCCCCGACCTCCATCGTGCCCCTCCCCCTTCCCTCTCCCCACTGATAACCACTAGTTTGTTCTCCGTATCTGAGTCTGCTTCTTTTTTGTTATATTCACTACTTTGTTGTATTTTTTAGATTCCACACGTAAATGATATCATAAAGTACTTGTCTTTCTCTGTCTCTTATTTCACTTAGCATAATGCCCTCCAAGTCCATCCATGTTGTTACAAATGGCAAATTTTCATCCTTTTCTACAGCTGAGTAGTAATCCATTGTATATACATACCACATCTTCTTCACCCATTCCTCTGTTGATGGACACTTAGGTTGCTTCCACGTCTTAGCTACTGCAAATAATGCTGCTATGAACATTGTGGTGCATGTATCTTTTCAAATCAGTGTTTTCGTTTTATTCTGGTATATACCCAGGAGTGGAATTGCTGGGTCATATGGTAGCTCTATTTTTAGTTTTTTAAAGGGATCTCCATACTGTTCTCCATAATGGTTGTGCCAATTTACGTTCTCGCCAGCAGTGTAGAAATGTTCCCTTTTCTCTACATCCTCACCAACATTTGTTATTTGTGTTCTTTTTCATGATGGGCATTCTGACAGGTGTGAGGTGATATCTCCTTGTGGTTTTGATTTGCATTTCCCTGATGATTAGTGATGTTGAGCATCTTTTCACATGCCTGTTCACCATCTGCATGGGAAAGCTACATCTTGATCTCTTACACCTAGAGGTTATGTACAGTTGAGCAGAGTAAGGACTTTTGAGTTCTTGGTATCAGGTGCAGATGGCAGAGAGAAGGGAGAGAGAACTGCAGGTCTTTTCCTTCTAATCTCATGTTTGGGAACAAACTGTACTGCAGTTGGACACTGTGTTGCTTGAGGGACATGCCTTGGGAGGGCCGGAGAATATCCACTAGAGTTAGGAAGAAGCAGGACCCTTGCCGTCCCTCCCCCTACCTCACCACTACCAGCCTGCTTTACTCTTTGGTGTTGGCAGTAGGACACTGAAGTTTTCTCTTCTCTGTAGCTCAACAACTTATGTAGATGGTTGAACTGTTTGGCCTTTAAAGTTCCTGTGAACCCTGGAATCCAGTGATAATTCAATGTACGAGTGGAATGGGCTCCTGCTTTCTTTTTTTTTAATATAAATTTATTTATTTATTATTTGTTTTTGTCTGCGTTGGGTCTTCATTGCTGCATGTGGGCTTTCTCCAGTTGCAGCAGGCGGGGCTACTCTGTTGCGGTGCGTGGGCTTCTCATTGCGGTGGCTTCTCTTGTTGCAGAGCACAGGCTCTAGGTGCGCAGGCTTCAGTAGTTGTGACACGGGCTCAGTAGCTGTGGCACGTGGGCTCAGTAGCTGTGGCTCGTGGGCTCAGTAGTTGTGGCTCGTGGGCTCTAGAGCTCAGGCTCAGTAGTTGTGGCACACGGGCTTAGTTGCTCTGCAGCATGTGGGATCTTCCCGGACCAGGGCTCGAACCCGTGTCCCCTGCGTTGGCAGGCGGATTCTTAACCACTGAGCCACCAGGGAAGTCCCTCCTTCTGCTTTCTGACTGCTAGTCTGAAGGGTGGTTTGCTTTGTTCTCTTATTTCTCCTACATGATTTTCTTGGTGGGTGGATGAATAGGTGATTAACTATGTCTTTAGTTAAATCATCAAAACGTCTACAGAAACATCTACTTAAGTTGGTAGCAGTTGCTTACATGATCTCACTAGTGCACCCCACCCATCTCTTTCTTTTCTCTAAAGTATTAACTCAGAAGCATCTTATTTACCCAAAACAGTCACCACAAGCAATGATACATCAATCATTATACCTAAGTCCATTATCCATCATTAAATAACTGTCACCAGCGAGTGAAATCCCACACATAGTGAATAGGTAGGTGGGGATTCTCTTAAGGTTACAGAACGTACATGACAACATCACACGGTAACCAGTTCTCCTAGAGAACTTAACCACTGCTTGCTCTCCTGTCTCAGGGTCTCCACCCTTTTGCTTTTTCATGCTCCCCAAATGAGTCACATGCCGGCCAATACGCCCAGCCACGGAAAATGCATGCTACCAGGAGTGCACGCTCATTGAATGTCAGTATTGTGTTCTGCCTGGAAACAAATATGAGAAGCACATCCTGGAGGCCTGGCTGCTCACCTGAGAACTGCATCTGCGAGCTGTCCCAGGTGACTGTTAAAGAAGCGTGGTTAATCACGCCCGAAAACAGGTAAGGCCCATGACTATATGGGATAGTGCAAGGATGATGTATTTTGCCCAGCTTTTATAGTCTCAGATGCGTTATTTCTTAGACTAATAAACCATGCTGTCACTTTATCCAGCCTATTATTATGAAAGCAAACTCCATCTGTTTGTTCAACAAAGGACTTGGAGATGTTTTTAGTGGACACTTGGAAATGTCTGATTAATTGCTAAGTATTACCTGGCACGTAAAATAAGTTGACATGATAAAAAATTACTAACATTATTTTTTTACCTTTTTTGCTAGGAGCTTTATCAAGACCTAATTCACCTACCATACAATTCAATGGCTTTTAATATATTCACAGAGTTGTGAAATCATCACCACTATCAATTTTAGAACATTTTCATCATCCCCCTAAGAAACCTTGTACCTTTAGAAGTCACTCCCTAGCCCTCCCACCTCCTCCAGCTGCTCTGCCCTAAGCAACCACTAAGCTATTTTCTGTTTCTACAGATTTGCCTATTCTCGACATTTCATACAAATGGAATGGTACAATATGTATTCTTTTGTGACTGGCTTTTCACTTAGCAGAATGTTTTCAAGGTTCATCCGTGTCATCGGTAACAGTAATTTTTAAAAATTTGATCCTCAGAGGGACTTGGTATGTGGAAGGAAAGTTGTGTGCATTTGCGCTAGAAATCATGCAACAGGGAGCAAGCTTGGCTTCTTGGTTGGCACTGAGTGCAATTCACTTGGTTTCCCATGAATGGGTAAAATCAGAAGGCTGGCTAGTTTAACTCTTTTGAGTGAATTATAACAGCATCTCAGGTCCTAGAAGAAGAAACACTGGGCCCTCCTTTGTCCCGCTGGCAGACACACAGGCCTTAGGAATAGAACATAAGGCAGATCTTGGTGGCAGGTGTAAAGGAGACGGAGCTGCCTAGGCAGGTCAGTCCAGCAGAAGTGGAGAGGAGCTGGGCTCAGAGACCATTTCCAACCTGGCTAATCTTTCCTTCTGTGTCAGACCACTTGCCTAGCACAACCAGTCCTGGCATCTAAAAGGAGCTGTGGTTGTTATTAGTGGTGGGAAATCCTTTGGGCAGTTCAGAAAGGTACTGATTCATGGTGAAGTTAGTGCTAAGGACCCTGAGTGGTTTGGGTCAGGCTATTGGATGAGAATATATTTTCACACCCTGAAGGAAGCTAAACCATTAGCAAGTTTAGTTTTTTTTCCAATTTTTTTTAACATCTTTATTGGAGTATAACTGCTTTACAATGGTGTGTTAGTTTCTACTTTATAACAAAGTGAATCAGTTATACATATACATATGTTCCCATATCTCTTCCCTCTTGCGTCTCCCCTTTTTTCTAATTTTAACGGAACTTCTTCAAATCGTCCCACAGCTCAGGCCCTTCTGATTTAAGCTTTTTTTTCCCACTGGCACCTTCTTCCTGATGTCATTTCTTTATATAGTTAAAAAATCTTGAACAGTTCATTGCTTAGCTTTTTCCTAAGATACTAATCCTGACTCTTTTTACATTTAATTCTTGGTACTAGATAACGTTTTGCATCACATTAATATTTAACCCTCTGATAAACACTATATCCATCCATCCATCCATCCATCCATTTGTCTGTCCATAGATGTGTCCATCTGTCCATCCATCCATCCACCCACCCATCCATCTATCCATCCATTTACTTAACAACCATGTATGGCCCAGTGTGTAAGAAATGGGGTTCAAACTTGAAGCAGTGATAAATTTAAAGGTGTTCTTCCACTGCTGTCTGCAAATTCCTAGCAGAGCTACCCAGAGGCTCCCATTCATGAAATCTTTCTTCAGAACAGCACCTTCTCTCCGCTCTCCCCGCATGGCATCACTGAGCAGCTTTGCTCTATACCTTGCCCTATGGCTGGCTGAGGGGTGAAGATACCCGAGTTCCAAGTCTTCAAACTCTAGAGCTCTGCGGGGTGTGGGCAGAGGAGGGAAAGGGAAGCAGAAGGAGGACCAGGTCAGAGTTGTTAATCCAGAAAAGGGGAGAGGACATGATGACAAAGGACTCTGGATTTCCTTCATCTTGGAAGCCTTAGGGCAGAAAAGGGGGGCAAAGCAAGTGTTACCTTATTTCTTCTGACTCAAGAATTCCTGAAACTAAAAGATTTCATTTTTAGGGCTAACCTTGGGTATAATACAGTTTCACACACAAGAAGTCCCTCACTAACCTTCCTTCTCCCTGTCCGCATAGACTCCAACCCTCAGGACCTGACAAAACCTTTCAATCCACAATTAGAGCTAAAACCACTTGAAGATGCAAATCACTAAGATGGGGAAAAGATTGGTATAACTAGCCAGTCAAAAATTTAATCAAGGGGCTTCCCTGGTGGCGCAGTGGTTGAGCGTCCGCCTGCCGATGCAGGGGACACGGGTTCGTGCCCCAGTCCGGGAAGATCCCACATGCCGCGGTGCGGCTGGGCCCGTGAGCCGTGGCCGCTGAGCCTGCGCGTCCGGAGCCTGTGCTCCGCAACGGGAGAGGCCACAACAGTGAGAAGCCCGCGTACCGCACAAAAAAAAAAAAAAAAAAAAAAAAAAAGCAGTGATTTACACAAATGATTCAGCACTGTTATATTACGCAAGGGATACTTGTCTTTGAAGTCAGGGCTGGTCAGGAGCAGGGCTTTTGGAGAGAATAGTGCCGGTTAAATAGAAAAGGCTGATGAGCTGTGAGCTGAATCAGTGACCTGAAGTGATGCAGGCTGAGAAGGGCAGGGCGCACACTGGGGTGTAGCTGGGAAAAAAGTATCATTGGTTCAGGGATGGGGGGCAGTATGGCTGAGAGAGGAGACTGGCTGAGATTTCTGGAACAGAGCGTATGGGAGGAAGCACGAAACCAGAATCCAGACGGAACTCTCTGGGGCAGGGAAGAGGTGGTGGAGTTCGTGTTTGATCCAACAGGTCATGGAAAGGATCTGAACGTTTGAGGGTGGGTGGAGAGGGCAGGGAGGAACTGCCACCGAGTGACCGGAAGCAGAGGCTCTGGGGGAGAAGAGGGGGGACACGCAGAGAAGAGGACAGGACGGCGTGGCGGGCAGTTTCTGCAGACAAGGAACGGGGGTGGGTGGAGTGACCGACCACTCTGGGAGTCTCCTGGAGAACGGAGGAAATTCTCTAAAGCAGCTGGTAGAGAGGGCGCTGAGATGAGCCTGGTACCAAGGACAGCGCATGGAAGCGCCCTGGTCATGAGGGTGTGGAAAAGGGAGAATGCAGAGCCTAAGTGAGCACTGGGTGGTATCAGGACAAGGAAGGGGGTCCTAAAAGCTGGCCCAGAGCAGATGGTAGAGCGGGAAGCAACTGGACCTCAGGCTGAATGCACCTGAATGCTGGGAGCTGAGAGAAAAGCTTTGAGTTTGTGGAAACGATTTTGTGGAGGGATGTGAGGTGGCGGACGTGAACCCCATATGCAGGAAATAAACAGCTCCAACATTCCTTCCCAAGCCTGCCGGCACCTGACTTCAGTTTCTCATAAGACCTTGGATTCTTGCTGTTAGCTTTCATCTCGAGGAGTGGCAGTGGGTGCCTGAGGATGGGCATACAATGCAATCTCTGAAGGACATGCCTTGACAAGACAGGTACCTGATTCTCAGGAAGGAGAAGAAAGAAGAGTCAGCTCATGCTTTGTCTGCACTTGGACTTGGTTTGCAAACGACTGTTGTGCATTTCTGGGTGCTGAGAGGCACTTTCATGCCACAAATGGGTTTTGTATTTTTAAAAAATGGTTCTATTATTTTCTGGAGCGGTGTTGACTCTTCACAGTCTATGGGTGGCAATGCCCAATTTGAAATCCTGCATTTACATCAGCATCCTTACAATTACACAAGCATTGCAGAAAAGTCTGCAGTTGCGTTAACCTCTTAAGTATTACATTGTAAAGACATGATGCCTGCAACACTTGGTTCATTGGGCAGACGGATCATATATGTGTTTAAATTAAACAAATTCAACTAGGGAGGAAGAGTAGGGGTGGGAGAGACTGGGGAAGAAAGAGGAAGACTGAGAGAGAGAGAGAGAGGTAGAGGGGAAATAGTAGGGGAAAGAGACAAAGGGAGGGAGAAGGCGAGAAGGAAGGGTTGAGAAAGAGAAGTTGAGACAGTGTGTCATCATTTCATATTCAAGTTCATGGCAATGGGACTCATGAATCTTCCCTTTTTTGCTCTCCTTTTCTGCCTGTCTCTCACTGGACTGAGCGTTGATTCTGGGGTTTAAGGGTACTTGTTTCTCCTGTAACATTTTTTTCAGGGCAGCCCGTGGAACCGCCCTATCCCCAAATGTACTGTATAGCAATCCTTCTTTAACTTTAAAAGAGGCTAAGGAAATTCTAATTAGAGATCGTATTTCTTTGGGGCTTAACTCTTGTTTCTAATCCATTTCTCATGTCTACACAATTATTCACATACAGTCAACAGAGCTGCAGAACGTGAAAAAAGACTTCGATTCCTGACCGGAGGCAGAGGGGCAATGAAAACAGATACAGAAAGGACAGCTCTATGTGGAGTTTCTGCTTCAGGTATGAATATTTCTTTCTGCACTAGTAAGAATGCAGCTGTAAAACAAGGACACGTGCAGTCAAAACCCCAAACGGAACAGGACAAACACGCGCCATCTCTTTGATCCTGGCTCAAACCCAGGAAATTCTTACCCTCTTGGACATGATAACCAACTTGGATACAAACACACTAGCTACATTTTTGGACATGCCATTCCTGTAAAGATGGTACGGAGAATGTTGAGCAGAGAATCCTGTGGAGGAGGGTTGCACAGGACAGACACTCCAAGGAAGGATTCTGTTGAAACAGACCCAGAGGCGAATTGGCCAAGCTGCCCGCAGAGCGGCCAGACTCAAGCTCTTTGGGGACTTTGGAAAGTAATTGGAATTTCTGGTGGAAACAGCCAGCAGCCCCGCCAAAAAAAAAAAAAAAAAAAAGATATCGACTTATAGCTCTGCTGAAACCTCTGCCACGAAGGAGAAGTCGCAGCACCCTGGCTGCCAATTCTCTATCCCTCTGTCTGATTTCTAAAGCTACTCTCCTGTTCCTCCCTAGCTGGGGCCAGGAAGAAAGTGTGGAGCGGAACTGGCTGTGTTGGCTGATTTGAACTTAACAAACCATGGCTAGGTTACTCGGAAGATTAAACAATAAGGAGCTCGTATCTTCTTAGTGATTGGTCGAGTTCTTTTTATTTGTCCCTAACTTTTAAAAACTAAAAATGTCTTTTCTCGTATACTCTAGGAAAATTTGACAGACATCACAAGTCTGCATTTCAGCCCCTCTCAATGTGAAAATTATACTGCCCCCCCCTGCTTAAAGTTTTATTCTAAGTTTGATTCAATGAACTGCATTCTGACTCTTCCTTAATTCAGGTTCTCAGAGCTTCAGGAGCCTGAGAACTTTTTCTCCTCTTGGCTATAAATGTAAAAACATAGAAAAACAACACAAAGAGAACTAAATCATTCTGAAGACTGTTATCGAGATAACCAGTCTTGTCACTGGGTTCTGTAGCCTTCCTTTACTTTATCTATGTGTACTTAATACACACTTCTTTTTTAACAAGGTGATGATCATTCTCTACATACTAGAAAACTCCAACTTAAGGCTAGAGAATAAGCCATCCTTAAAAAAATAATGAAAAAGTTAAGACAGCTGCATTATTGAAGAGTGTCTAGAGTTGTGACAGTGACAAGCACAGACGAAGCAATTATGAATTTCATGAAAATAGATAAAAATCCAATTGGAATAATGAGGCCTGCCGCACTGAACACCTGTTTATTGTCTTAATTTTGCCTTAAGGAGATACTACTGATGTTCTCCAACAACAGCAAAAATCAATAATGGATCAATATGGATAAACGCGTTGGGTCCGACCTTTTGTCCTAAGAGACAGTTGACAGCTGGGTTTAGTTTTACTGGGATTTACTTAAAGACTTGTAACAGTAAATAATGGCGCATTTAAGAATATTTGCCTGCTCTGATTGAGTGAGTTTGGCAGGTGGCAGTGGCCTTTCAATGGCATATGGCTTTGAGAAATTACATCAATATATGCATACGATGTGTCTTAGCCTCTGGCTCATGAGTCAAGTTGATTAGTAAAGAATCGCTGGTTTAGCGTTTTATAAGCAAATATTCTCCAGCACAGGTGGAAGAAAATACGGTGAAAAGACAAAAGGAGAAAGAGTAAAAGCCTGTAAAGTTTTGCAAGAACTTTTAAGAATAGTGGAATGCCCCAATACAGAGACACGCCAATATTTTCTTGAGATCCTACAACATTAGGAAAGGCCTATTCAGGCATGTCTAATGAGGCAGTGTTAACTGCTTTCCAAAGACAAATTACTTTTAAGTACAATATTAAATGAAACAGAAAGCACACAGTCTACCTCAAACATTCGCAGTAGGGTGTCCCTTATAATAAACGAGAACTTCTGATGCCTTTCAAGAGGAGGTGAAGCTAAATGAAAATCAGATGAACGACTCTGAATATGTTTTATGCTGTAATTCCCTTCATATTTCATATCTGGAAGTTACGGAATAGCACAGAAAATGCAAATACAGCATATGGTAGAAACTAAAAGGGGTTTTAGTTTTAGTTTGTTCTTGAAAATTTTAATAGTTTTCAGAACAGGCTACTTTTAATTGTGGAGTCGCATTAAGAAAAGCAAATGATAATTTTTATAGGAGTCACAATCAAATAAACAACATTAGGTTTTAAGATAATTTCATAGAGAAATTCATCTTTGAAGATCAGAGGGCATTATATTCTTGCAAATTATGGAAACCTGTACATGTGGTTTCCTCTGCAATATCCAGTGGATTGTTCACAGAAAAAAGGAGTTTCTGGGATATTTGCACTAGAATTTAAGCTATTTTCAAAAGCATTTCTATCTGGCAGCTGCTTGAGTACTGCCAGTTTGCCTCTTTTATTTTAGTTTTTGCTAATACGAGACAGATTCTACCGATAGAAAATTAAACAGCATTGGAAAGCCACAGTGTCTATTAAAAGAAGTGGACCTTGCACTTGTTTGAATATTGGATATTTTGAAGGCGATATCACTTTGTTTCGTACAGAGTTCATTTGACATGATTGCAGACATGTCCAACTTTAGGGACACCATGGCAAGATAAAGTGTATCAGTTTCTTTATGAGTTTTATATTCTTACAGCTTGTTATGATTACAAGTAGATCCCTTACAGTTTACATGGGTAAGTAAATCTATTAAAAAGAACATCTACAAATCCCAACATATCAACATTAGAGTACTGTCAAAAAAAATCACGGAACTATTTTACTCGTTACCTAAAATAAACTTTTACTATGACGTGCCAAGAAAAAGTCAAATGAGTTTTAAAATCTGAACCTCAGCTGAGGAGAATGATCCCACTTCAAATGCCGCAGTGCCTGTCCACCAAGGGGAAGCCTTTACGTATTTTCTTTAGCAAAGAAGCTGACGGTATTCCCTAGGGGCAGTATATATCCACACGCGCGTGCGCACCCACGTTTTAGAGGTAACATACACACAGCCTCAAAAACCAACTCCATCCAGCTTTCATATAGGAAGAAAAAAGTGCTCGGAAATCTCTGTCGTTCAAGGACCCCTTTCGATCACTTAGCAACCTCTCTTTCCTGCTATTTTTAATTTCAGACATTCAGCGTTCGAAGTCGAAGATTTGACGAAGCGGATGCAAAGTGTCCCTTTCAAACACCCCAGAGACAAACACGGAAACTTGGATCAAACGGAAGTAAGATGGTCCCTACCTTTTTTCTGAGAGTACGATGGCGACTGCAGTTGAGAAAAAGTAGGCTTTTCTTCGGTGAAATATTCAGGTTGGCTGTATTGATTCAGGGCCATGTCCAAGTCAGAGTCCTTGCTTTTCTGCACGTTTCCAGGGTAACTACAGGTATAAGGCTGATTCGCTGCCCAGGCCTGTTCCATATATATGTTGTTACTGGGCACAGCCTGAGCGTTGCAACCACTGTAACCTGGACTGTCTTTGAAATACGCGTAATAATCAGTGGCCTGCATGTAGCAGTTGCTGCCGGCAGCTGGGTGTACTTCATAGAGTTCTTGCACACAGAAGTTCATTTTGTTGCCCGGGTTCCGTTTCTACTTTACATATACACACACACTATGCATGAGATCCCCAGCCCATACCCCCCGAGAGCTGGGCATATACGGCGAGCATCGTCCATCCATACACATGAAAGGAGAAGAGAAGATGAATAAACACCACCCACCACACGGCAACCCAGCCTGCTGTACTTTGCAATAGCACCTGATGTGCTAAAATCCTACTTAGGTGGAGGTGTCTCTGGAGCTGTCCTGCCATTCACACATAGTGGAAAGCAGATTTCTGACTATCAGAGGTCTTCAGCTGTGAATTCAGCTAATTCCTGGGGAAGATGGCAGGCAGGTAGGGATGACCTCCACCCAGCCCGAGGAGTGACAGCGATGATGCTTCCGTGGCTCCGAGGCTGGGAAGATCCATTTTATCTGCTGTTTTTGAACCTCTTTCAACGTGATTAGAAAATGACTGCTCACTGTTATGTCATTTTGGTTGACAACTGAAGCATGAAACATTATAAAGACATCTTAGAGACTATCCTTGGATACACAGAAAATCCGAAAATCAATAATCTAGTCTATTAGCATGGACCAGAGAAAATCCAGTAGTAACGAGCCTGATGACTGACTCCAGAACGTTAATCTAGTTCACACAAACGTCAGAGGGTACATCTGTTGTCGAATGTTACCGACAGGCTTTTCAAGCAGGATCCAACCATCTTCCTAATGACACACAGGGTCCACGAGTTTTGAAAACACGCCACGGAGGCCACGTCTGAGAATATCGCTGGTGCTTGTAAGTTCTCTTCTGCTTCTGGCTCCTGGTGATTTTCTACATCGTTAGCCTAATCGACATGAAACCTCCAGTCAACTTCACTTGGTTCACTCTGTCTTGGTTGTGTTTGTAAGTGCATGAGGGGGGAGTGTGTGCCGACACCCTAAATGCAGAGCACCCCTCTGTGAGAGCAGTGTTCCTGTTCTGATTGTGGGTAACACTATTCTTAACGGTCGTCTGTGGAAACTGTGTGCAACTGTCTTTTTTTTTAGAGTATGCTACCTCTTTCCCCTTTTTTTAAATTTAATTTTTATTTTATATTGGAGTATAGGTGATTTACAATGTTGTGTTAGTTAAGAATGTAACAGCATTATTTTTTTTTAATTTATTTTATTGAAGAATAGTTGATTTACAATGTTATGTTTATTTTCTCCCGTTGCGGAGCACAGGCTCCGGACACACAGGCTCAGCGGCCGTGGCTCACAGGCACAGCAGCTCCACAGCATGTGGGATCTTCCCGGACCGGGGCACGAACCCGTGCCCCCTGCATCGGCAGGTGGACTCTCAACCACTGCGCCACCGGGGAAGCCCTGTAACAGCATTCTTAACAGTCGTCTGTGGAAACTGTGTGCAACTATCATTTTTTTTTTGTTTGTTTATAGTATGCTACCTCTCTTTTTTTAATTTAATTTTTATTTTATATTGGAGTATAGTTGATTTACAATGTTATGTTTATTTTCTCCCGTTGCGGAGCACAGGCTCCGGACGCGCAGGCTCAGCGGCCGTGGCTCACGGGCACAGCAGCTCCACAGCATGTGGGATCTTCCCGGACCGGGGCACGAACCCGTGCCCCCTGCATCGGCAGGCGGACTCTCAACCACTGCGCCACCAGGGAAGCCCTGTAACAGCATTCTTTTTTTTTTTTTTTGCGGTATGTGGGCCTCTCACTGTTGTGGCCTCTCCCATTGCGGAGCACAGGCTCCGGACGCGCAGGCTCAGCGGCCATGACTCACGGGCCCAGCCGCTCCGCGGCATGTGGGATCCTCCCAGACCGGGGCACGAACCCGTATCCCCTGCATCGGCAGGCGGACTGTCAACCACTGCGCCACCAGGGAAGCCCTGTAACAGCATTCTTAACAGTCGTCTGTGGAAACTGTGTGCAACTATCATTTTTTTTTTTGTTTATAGTATGCTACCTCTCTTTTTTTTAATTTAATTTTTATTTTATATTGGAGTATAGTTGATTTACAATGTTGTGTTAGTTTCAGGCGTACAGCACAGTGATTCAGTTGTACATATACATATATCCATCCTTTTTCAGATTGTACAACCATCATTTTATTCCCATTCAATTCTGCTTTTGAGATGATCTTCGAGCTTAATTGTGATTTAAGTGGTATTTACGCACTCGACATTTAAAGATAGTGATCCAAAAGGGAAAAGCATTTTCTAGGAGAATCACCATATAAGACGCGAACAAATACCAAGTTAGAGCTTAAAAGCTTGCTAAGATGGCCAGTGGTGTTTTCTCCATGTAGATGATGGTGAGCATGTATGTTCTAGATCATGATTCAGGAAGGGTGGGCACTGCTTTCTTTTCTTTCTTTTTTAATTAAGGAATTAAAAAATATATATATATATATATTTATTTATTTATTTATTTGACTGTGCCGGGTCTTAGTTGTAGCACGGGGGATCTAGCTCCCTGTGCACAGATCGAACCTGGGCCCCCTGAATTGGAAGCGCGGAGTCTTAACCGCTGGACCACCAGGGAAGTCCCGGAAGCTGCTTTCTTTGAAGCTGGAGGTTCTTTCTCTTTCTTCTGGAGACTTAGTTGGCAGGGTTGGCCTAGGGAGGTAACATGTACGTTTGGGTTCCTGTGAAATACCTCTTGGTATTTCCTTCCTAAGGGACCACAGACAAGGTGATGTTGTAATATTCAAGAGTGATACCTCCGCTTTGGACGCAAAGCTCCAGTCAATTGCAACATACAATTCTGGGCAGGCACATAGGACCGGAGAAAGGAGGGTATCACAGCCATTCAACAAACATCTATAGGGCATCTGTTCAGTGCAAAGCAGGGAGGTGGTGGGAGCAGAGGTGGCGATTCACAAAGCCAGTCACGGTCCCTGCCACCAAGCAGCTTAATAGCAGGTGTTTTCAACACACAGAGTCAAGTGGACCATTGTCGTGAGTCTGTCAGTGCTGATGATTTTATAAAGGAGCCACGGATTCAAGGGAAGAAGGTTAAGAATTAGAGAACAAGCAACAGATGAGACAAGATGAGGGACTAAACCCAGGCAGACCCCTGGGTGGGTGTTTAGTCATAAGACTCCTCGAAAAACTGCAACTGAACTATAAAACAAGGAAAGGAATGGTCTCCACATTGGTACATTTGAACCCTGAGGACGAACTGCAGCATCCTAGAAGGCATAAAATTTACCATAAGGAAAGAAGAACACAGCTAACACTTTAACAGTGTTTTTACTCTCTGGTTACTCTTAAAACAAATAAAAGATTTATTCGCAAGTGTTTTTAAGAACACATACACATAACATTACAATTAACATTTTCTCCCTACTGAACATGTCAAAACATTTCACTGGAAGCAATGACTATTTTCTGAAAACCCCAGGAAAAAGGATCCAGGCCTTATGTTTTTTGTCTGATCTCATTTATTTATCTCAAATTTCCCAAAACTAATCTGAAAATTAACCTTTCGATAAAGCAGTTTTCTTTCCTGGCAAACACATATGTTCCAAGGCCTCTTTTTTCTGGTTAGATGCTGCGTGTCACCTCCATCCAATTTTGCAGTTTTGCCCAGTGAATTTCCTGGCTCCCTTTCTGTTTCACTGCAGGCACAAATCCAAGCCATTTTTTGCTTTCCACCAGTAACAGTACCAACTCAAGCCAGAATCTCAAATTTCATTACAAAGGAACACTTCAAAACAATTTTCCGAAATTGCTTGAAGAATCGGAGCTTTCTCCTGTCCCAGAACTGGATCTACATACTGCAGCGAAGAAAGACAGAACAACTCCTGCAAAACTCTTTTTTCCTCTCTCAGTTTTCACTAAACATTTGGAAGACCCCTGAGAGTCAAGAGAATTTTGATTGAATTCAAACAATCCTGAATTCTCCCAGAAATCTTTGAATAGGAAAAAAGTTTCAAAACACGTTTAAGAGAACCCACTTCCTCACTCACTTTTATCTTTTGGAAAAAACAGAACCAAACTTTCTGAAATGCACTCTTCTTGTACCAAGTGGGGTTACTCTTAAGAGTAAACGTGTGAGACTCTGATGATTGTTAGCTGGAAATGAAGTTCAAGTTGAAATACGGCCCCTCACACCCTGACGGAGGCAATCCCAGTGCGGCCACTCACGAATGATCTGGCCTGCTTCTTTGTGAAACCAATAAAGCAATTTAAACACATCATATGTCACAAACGAGGTGAGTTTCAGTAAGACTGTTTTCTTATATCTCTGGCTGATGACCCTAATTTAGTTACTGAGAGAGAAGCTAACGAGTTATTTGACCCACAGAGCATCAAACTAACTGAAATAAACTCAGGAGGGCTTTCACAATTCTCATTAGAAGTGCTTCAGTTGGACTTCCCTGGCGGCGCAGTGGTTAAGAATCTGCCTGCCAATGCATGGGACACGGGTTCGAGCCCTGGTCCCGGAAGATGCCACGTGCCACAGAGTAACTAAGCCTGTGTGCCACAACTACTGAGCCTGAGCTCTAGAGCCCACGAGCCACAACTACTGAGCCCATGTGCCACCACTACTGAAGCCCATGTGCCTAGAGCCCGTGCTCCGCAACAAGAGAAGCCACCACAATAAGAAGCCTGCGCACCTCAAAGAAGAGTAGCCCCCAGCTCGCCTGCGTGCAGCAACGAAGACCCAATGCAGCCAAAAATAGAAATAAATAAAATAAAATAAATTAAAAAAAAGAAAGAAGTGCTTCCATCAATAATAATTTATTATCTAAATACACCTTTGTCCTTGGTGGGAAGGAAATAACCTAAAAAGATAAGACTAACGATCTTGCTGGGGAAATTGGTAGATAAACAACAAACCCTCAAAGTCTCTGAAGGAGGAGAATTGTTTCTCTCTTTTCTTCTATTTTCAACTGTGTTGATTCTCAAATACGGCTGAACACTGGAATCACCCACAAACTTTAAAAACACCAGAAATTCTGATTTAATCGATATGGGGGTGGAACCTGAGTGTGAAGACTTTTTCAAGTTCCCCAGGTTATTTCACAGGCAGTGAACTTGGAGAACTACTGTTCTGCTGGGCGTCCACGCCCAGCCCCTCACCAGATACCAGGGCGTCCTGAGACACTCCTTTTTCTTCCGTTGCAGCTTCACTGCCTATTTCCTTTTGTTTTTCAAAGTTTACCTTCCATATATCAATCTGGCCTCACTGCCCTTGAGTCATCTGGTCAATTAGAGGAAATGGGTCAAGGAGACCCACCAGGACGAACTAAATCCAAGGAATTGTGATGACCATGACATGGGAACACAGGAAGATTCTGCCTTGGGAGCTGGGGATGGCTTTGCAGAAGGGTGACCTGTGAGCTGGCATTTGGAGAGTACGTAGGACTTCAGCAGTGGAGGGAGAGACACGAGAGACTTCTAGCGTCTACTCTAGTGATTGTTCTTCCTCTGCTTTAGTAATAGAACCTCTAAATGTTATTCAGGCACATGGCCCTTGTTTCTCGGTCTCCCTTGCACCTGGGGGTGTCTGTGTGACTAACTTCTGGCCAATGAGATGTAATAGAAGAAATATTGTAAGGCAGATTCCAGGAAACTTAAAAAGACAATTTAAATTGACAACTGGTGCATGCCTTTTGCTTCTTTTCCTTTGTTACTTCTTCCTGCTACCTGCAATGTATATGGGATGGCTGGAGCCCCAGTCACCATTTTGGTCCACGAGGATGAGAGTCATACTCTAGAGCTGGCAGAAGAATGAGTTGGAAGGAGGTTAGGGTGCTGAGGTCCACAGGATTGTCACACTAGCCTAAACTGCTAACCTCTTGGTTTTGGTTTTTGTTTTTTTTTTCCTCAAGAAGGAGAAATCAACTTTTTATTTAGCTCATAGTTTTTTCATTTGTAAGACAGAAATAACAGTGCCCACCTCATTGGTTATTGTAAAGATTAAGTGAGTTAAATATAAGTAAAGCACTTAGAACAGTGACTGGTGTAGTAAGTGATGTAATTATGTATACATAGTATATTTAGCTCTGTCTTGGAATATATTCTCTTCTCAGTCTACATTTTCACTAGGTCAGGAGTCAGTAAGCTTTGGTCTGCAGGCCAAGTATGGCCCTGTACCTGTTTTGTAAATAAAGTTTTATTGGAACCCAGCCATGCTCATTTGTTTACATCTTGTCTGGTTCTAAATCTACTACGTGCTACAATGGCAGAGTGGAGTCCTTGTGACCGAGACCATGTGGCCTGCTGAAAATATTTAGTATGTGGCACTTTACAGAGAAAGTTTGCCGTCTCTGCTCTAAGTGATCTCATCCTGTCTCATAAGTTTATTTTTAAAAAGTTTATTTATTTAAAAATTTTTATTGAAGTATAGTTGATTGACAATGCTGTGTTAGTTGCAGGTGTACAACAAAGTGATTCAGTTATACATGCAGATGTATCCTTTTCCAGATTCTTTTCCCTTATAGGTTATTACAAAATATTGAATATAGTTCCCTGTGCTATACTGTAGATTCTTGTTGATTATGTATTTTATATACAGTAGTGTGTTATATGTTAACCCCAAACTCCTAATTTATCCCTCCCCATCCTTTGGTAGCCGTAGGTTTGTTTTCTATGTCTGTGAGTCTGTTTTCTTGTCCTTTTTGAATAATAGTTAAATGTGGAAGACAGTCCCAATGTGTATCTCTAGCCCAAATGTCTTCTCTAAAATCTTTTGTCCTGAATCATGTCCTGCTGTCCACTGACACTCATCTTTGCAACAAGTGGACATCTCCAACTCCATGCTTTCTAACACCAGTTCCACTGACACTCATCTTTGCAACAAGTGGACATCTCCAACTCCATGCTTTCTAACACCAGTTCCTCCTGTGGTTCTCCCATCTCAGGACCACCACCACCTGGGGGCTTTAGCCAAAAACTTTGGAGTCCTCCTGGACCCTCACTTTCCCTTCCTACCTACAGCCAATCCATTAGCAAGCTCATTGGTTCTTCCTCCAAAATATATTTTTAATCCAACCACTTCCCTGTCCCAACTGCCATCGCCCTAGACCAAGCTGTCACCACCTCTTCACTGGACTCCCCAGACGGCCTCCTAATGGGACTTGCCCCGTGGTAATTCTTTCTTTTTTTTTTTTTTTTTGTGGTACGCGGGCCTCTCACTGTTGTGGCCTCTTCCGCTGCGGAGCACAGGCTCTGGACACGCAGGCTCAGTGGCCACGGCTCACGGGCCCAGCTGCTCCGCGGCATGTGGGATCTTCCCGGCCCGGGGCACGAACCCGTGTCCCCTGCATCGGCAGGCGGACTCTCAACCACTCCGCCACAAGGGAAGCCCGGTAATTCTTTCTTGATACAGCAACCAGTTGTGTTTGAAAAACAGCACACCCGATCATGTCGCTTCCCTGCTTAAAATCTTCAGTGGCTTTTCACTGCACTTAGAATAAAATTCCAACTCTTCACCAAAAGGTGTCCCTTCTCCACCTGCCATCAACCCCTTCCCCGCCCCGGCTTCCTCTCATACACTTGACTTCAGCCCAAACGTGCCTGCCGCTCCTCGAGCAGCCCTGCTCTTGCGTGACTCAGGGGCACTCACTGCACGTGCTCTTCTCTGTCTGAAATGCCTCCCCGTTCGGCTCTCTCCAGGTCAGGGCCCTTCTCGTCCTTCAGGATTTAGCTTCCATATCACTTTCTCTGCGTTTCAGGGGCCTCTTGACTCCATCACAGGCAGAAGGCCCCTGCCACTCATCACCTATGTGACAGCAGTTGTTCAACCTCTCAGAAAAAAGGTGGAGGACCCTCAGCGCACCCAAAGCTCTGTGCATTTTTAAAAAAACAAGATACAAGTTGACATGTTGCAATAAATGGACTCTCTTAGACTTGGAAATTTCCAGTGAGACATCTGTCTGTCTCGCGTTGAGCCAGTTTGCTCTGTTATGTTTTGCCGCTAGAGACAGACCTGTTTATGAAACCTACCTTCATGGAGGTTTGGAATTAGGAATGGGTGTCATCACTGCCAAACATCTCTGCTCCAAGAGAGGTTGTAAAACGGGTAGAAACATCGCCTGCCCGCTGAAGGAGCCACTCAGATTGAGGAAAGATCCCTTTGTAGATATAAGAGGGGGGAGCGTCTAGGTCTCATTTGAGTGCTGAAAGCGTAGCTAAATGTTAGGGGACATATTAGCGGGGGGAAACGAAAGGGGTGCGGAATAACTTGTTGAGTGTGCACTGTTCGTCTTTTGGTGTGTGGAATCTTCTGACTTGTCCCTCTTTTTTTTTTTTTTAAACAAATAAATTATTGTTTTTTTATTAATTAAAAAAAATTTTCTACGTTTTTATTTATTTATTTTTCCTTTTATTTTGTTTCGGCCTCATCCCTCAGCTTGTGGGATCTTAGTTCCCCGACCAGGGATCGAACCCAGGCCCCAGCAGTGAAAGCACCGAGTCCCAACCGCTGGACCACCAGGGAGTTCCCTGACTTGTTTCTCTTGAAAAAAGATTCCAAATTAGTTCAACTCCAGAGATGAGAGCAGGGCAAGCTCTGGGCACTTTGGGACCACTCTATCTTCAAATGCCCCCCGCCCCTCCCCAAGACAGCTGGGAAATGATGGAGGCTTATACAGAGGATTATACAGGATCCTAGGAAACTGCAGCTAGAACTTCTGAGCTTTGTATTTCCATGTGTATTTTATTTGACTTTTGAGGAAACGAAGTCCCAGAAGGAGAAAGTGACTTGTCACACAGTAGGCAGTAGTTATTGGGACCAGAACCCACTGCTGCTTTGCATGTATCAGGCCTCCTACGCCAGCTGGGGCCTTTAGTTTCCCAACCGACTCTAGTGCTTTAGGCTTAAAAGAACTGCCTTGGAGGGAGGGAGGGAATTAGGGGGATTTGACCCAGGCCTGGGCATTGACTCTCCCTCCTCAGAACTTCTACTCCATTATATAAGACCTTGAGTCGATAGGATCATGTCAAACTAACCATTTTGGAACTTTTTCCTTCCTCGGTTCTAGACGTGTTCATTGGCGTGAATCACTCTCCCCTTGGTTACCGTACTTCTGTGATCCTTATTAAATGAAAACTGTGGCTGCTGGATTAACATGCAGATGGTGTTCCCAAAGTGGTCCAAAATATCAGTTCCAAGAGATGCCTTGAAGAAAAAGCAGTTCAAAGAGGTTCTGTGGTCAAGTGAGTTTGGGAAATCGTATATCCTTCTCTTGGAGATTCAGCAAAGAAAATGGTTGAACTCTGTTATGACTCTGTATAACTCAGCATTTCCTGAACACACCCAATACTAGAACCCTGTGTATCGTGTAATGCTAGTTACCAGTGTCCCTTGAAATATACTTTGAGAAACACCGAAGTCTGTTCTGTTGAAGATAAGCAGGAGATAACGTTGTTAGTATGGATGTGTCACCTGGAAGAATGGCGTTTTTGCTCAGATTACAGACCAAAGACAGAGAGGAGGAGCCTGGGAAACCGCCAAGGGCGAGTGTCTTTTTCTTTTGTTTCTACCGAAGAAGAAAACTATTGGCCAGACGAAGCTGGATGGACCCGTGAAGTGCAAATCCTCAGGGGCCACGACAAGCCTTTGGGCTTTGGGATGGAGTCTGCTTTGGCATTTGAGGAAGAGAACTCAAAGCCCTTCTCTTTTAAAACTTCTTGTGCTCTGAATTCCTTTCTAATTTTTCTCCTTTAATAATTAATCAAAACTTTTCCATAGTTCTAACCTGGGGGGGCCTCTACTGAAGGATACTAAGGAGAGGGGGGGCTCTTGGGCACACTCCGTCACCAAGCAGAATTTGCTTTTACAAAAATGTGCTTGAAAAAGTGGCAACGTGGTTTCGTAGCACAAAGGGAATGGATTCTGACCTGGTGCAGTGGAAAAGAGACGGCTCCGATGAGAACATTGATGGGGGAACCAGACACCCTTGGGGCGCAAGCTGACGGAAACAGCCCCGGGTGACTGAACTGGGAGATTCCCAAGGAGATAGAGGCTCTCATTAAGGCAGTCCTGGTGGCTTTCTTGACTTGGACACTCTTTCCACGTCTTAGGTTTGGTGGTTGTATGTTTTGTTTCATGCAGATGGAATGGTTGCCCAACACATTTGTGCCAAAGACACCACCTGCCCAGTTACAGCAGCTTTTTACTAGATGAAACAGGCCAATCTACAAGGATGAATGAGTTAAAGAAAACAGTCCTTTGAAGTTCCACAAAGAAGAAAAAATAGACTCCAAAATCCTTAGGTCAGTGGTTCTTAAAATACGGTTCCTGAAGCAGCAGCATTTGCCATCTCCTGGAACTTCATAGAAATGCAAATTCTCCAGCTCCACCCCAGACCCACTGAACACAAGCACTGGGGGTGAGGCCAGCAGTGCGTGTGTAGACAAGCCCTCCTGGGGATTCTGATCCACGCTCAAGTCTGAAAACCACTGCCCTCCAGGAAGGCTCCAGTGGTCCATAAGCTTGTTCTCTGCCCACATCCCCAGGCTCACTGGCTGTCCCCTGGAGCCCTGGATTCTCAGAGCTCCTTTCTTCAGCTTCTGTTTCCTGATGCCCCGGCAGGTGTATTGGCTTTGTCCTTGATCTGAAACCTTTTAGGCCTAATTAACCCAGGAGAAATCGGGTGCTCTGTATGGCCAGCCTAGTTCCACTTTCCCGGCCTCTACTTTGGGTTTTGGTGACCAATCACTACGGGCATAACAGCACGTAGCACACTTTATCATTGCCACTCAGGACTCTTGCAAGGAGCATGACTTCCGAGATCTCCAGGTCTCTGTGTAACCAAAAGTGAGGGTCCGGCTGCTCGCTGCTCAAAAGCCAATGAAGAGGCAAGGTTCATGGAAAGGAAAGTTTGCTTTATTTTGGAGGCCGGCAACCCGGGCAGGTGCGCGGATTCCTGTCCAAAGGCCAACTCCCCTCCCCACCACTGACAGTCAGTGGGCAAGAGCTTTTATAGACAGAAGGAGGGGGCTACATGCAGAAACAGCACAGGCAGCTCTGACGGTCATCTTGAAATTGGTCATGGGGTGGTCTGATCAGTGTCATCTTGATTGTTTTAAGTACAGTTAGTCTTTAGTTCCAGGGTCGGTTGGTTCCCATTTCCTTGAGGCCAGCTCTCGGAATTGTGGCAGCTTATGTCATGCCTACAGCCTGGTCATCATGTCGTTAACGTCTTCCACCTGGTGGGGGTTTTAGTATCTACAAGACAGCTCACAGGAGAGGGCTCAGAACATTACCTATAGCCCTTGAGGAGGTACTAGAGATCCTTGACTTTGCTTAATGACTAAACTATTATTATTTGGTCTCCTCTGACTGTCTTCCTTTGCTTCTGTGTTTTCTCACTTGTTTGAGTAAACTTATTCTTTGGTTAAATTGTTTCCAGAGACAAAAGGCGGGCTGAGGACATGGGGAGGAGGGCCATAGCATCCTGCTCCGTTTCATCTGGACTCAGTAGTATCATACCTGCTTTCACTTATCCCCATGGCCACACCTGCTGATGGTGTTCCAGAAACTTCTACATCATACGCCTCCTCCACCTCTGGTCAATTCTTTCCAGTCTTCTTCAAGACATTGCTCCTCTGTCTGCCTTTAAAATCGGCTTTCCCTTTGGTTTATCCCGAACCTTCTAACCATGCGGTTCTCACCAGGTGACCTCATCAAGGTCCACATCTCTGACTACTGCCTCGTGCACTGGTGGTGCTTCATTGTGGACCCCAGGCCTGCGTGTCCAGCCACCTGCCCTCTCCCCAGATGCCTCCACGGTACCCCACGCACCGGGACTGAACTTCTCTAAGAGTCTTATTTAATCCTTATGATGGTTCTTCAGGGCAGCCATGGCCATCCACGTTTTTTTTTTTAATAGATTAAAAAAACCCATCTATTTGTCCAAAGTGGCACAGCTGGTTATTTGAAGAGGCGGGATTCAAACCCAGATCTGTTCTAGTAGAAACTGCCCGCTTATACGTTTCCTTGCAGCTTATTCATCTCTCTCTGAGATAATATTAAATTATTATCTGTGATCCCCAACATCTGGTCACAAAGGTCGGACGAGTCCAGGCTGCCACTGTCTTCAAGAAACTCCCCACCACTTCTCTTTAAGAGAAAAGCTGGGGCTTCCCTGGTGGCGCAGTGGTTGAGAGTCTGCCTGCTAATGCAGGAGACACGGGTTCGAGCCCTGGTCTGGGAGGATCCCACATGCCGCGGAGCGGCTGGGCCTGTGAGCCACAACTGCTGAGCCTGCGCGTCTGGAGCCTGTGCTCCGCAACAAGAGAGGCTGCGATAGTGAGAGGCCCGCGCACCGCGATGAAGAGTGGCCCCCGCTTGCCACAACTGGAGAAGGCCCTCGCGCAGAAAGGAAGATCCAACACAGCAAAAATAAATTAAATTTAAAAAAAAAAAAAAAAGAGAAAAGTCGGTGAACCCAACAGGTTTCTATGTCTTTAATGTTACTCTGACCTTCCAATTCAATCCCAGGGGGATTGGGGATTGGCTGTCCAGGAGAATCGAAAACATGTCACCTCTTCCCTCTCCCACCCTCATCCTGGCTTGAAATCACACTCACTTTTCAGGAAAAAGTTTAAAGCCTTAGAGGTCCTTCATAACATGGCCCTGGACTGTTTTTTATTCCTCTCTCTTGCTGTTCACTCAGACAACCTGAACTCTGACATTTCTAGTTTGGCTGAATAGCACCTCTCCCGATGCCTTGGTCACACCCTGTGCCCTTCCCCTACCTTATCTCTATTCCATACAGTGATCCAAGCCTGTGAAATGCCTTGCATGGAGGTGCTATCATTTAAGCCTCACGACACTTTTGTAGGTACATATCATCGTTCCTATTTTAGAGATGAGGAAACCGAGACCTGGAGAGGTTAGGTACTTGCCCAAGGTCATAGGGCTGATCAGGGGTGATTTCAATGCAGGTTTCCTGGGCTGCAAACCCCATGTTCATTTCCAAAATACTGTGCCTGCACTAAGAATATTTCCTTTCCATGCACTATAGCCGAAGTAATTATTTACATTTATGTTTCTACCTTTGTTCTTTTAAAGTCAATGCATAAATTACAGATAAAAGGATAGTGCCTTATCTCCTGGATATTTAAGTTAATTTAGGGGTTTACAGTAAGCATATAATAATTGCTTAACACAGGAACGAATGGATGGGAGTGGACAATGGCTGAATGACCTAAAAATTATAATCCTGCAGATGGTGAGTTACGATGCATTTTCTCCATGCAAACAGGATGACGTGTTGGAATACGGTATGTGGATCTAAAATACGCCTCTTGTTTCCTGCCTCTATGCCGTCAGTAGTTTACATTACTACATTACTGTAGGACTACAATAACCCGGCAGGCAGTGATTCTTCACAGCTTGTTAACTGTCTTCCTTTAGGGGCCTAGAAACTTAACCATGCCAGACAAGGGCATTTATATGCTCAAAATATTTCTTGTCGGATGCTTAGTTCATGAAATTCTCTCTCGCATATTGGAAAATAATGTATCATCTGATTTTAGCCTGAAGTCAAGATTTGTTCCATTTAAGTTTTCGAGTCATGCGTTGTAGTGCTCAAAATTCCCAGACATTTGTGCAATGTCAAACCCTCTCTTCCACAGCATTTCCAATGGATGGAAGAGTGATGATGAATGATGGACATTCCAGCACAATGTCTGGCATCTAAGAGTTCCCAGCATGAAGATCAAGGGTTTTATTCTGACTGCTGTTTCCTAAGACCAAAGACAAATCATAAAGTCTCCTTGTGCTTTGAAGGAATGAGATAATATTCGAAAGGAGATCGGCATCCAGACCAAAGGACAAATGCATGTACACAAAAGTGAATACAGAATGGCACTCTTAAGGCTGGAGATTGAAAAGAAAAAGGAAGGCTTGTAAACTATATTTTAGGCCGTGGTTATCAGCATTGAATTCTTCTCTTTTCTAAGCCAGCAGTGGAATCTCTGCTCTCTTTCATGAATGAGCATCGGATTCAAAAGCAAATCTTTCCTGACTGTAGTCTGACGAAGCTTGGGCATCATAATCTAGAAAACATACCATAAAATTTCCGTTTGGGTATAACTTCAATTAGAGCCCTGGCTAAATAATGGTGATAACATCTACTGCGTGCTGTCTTCATAACCGAACAACCAGACTGGTGGGGGAGGTATTTCTATTCGTTTGACAGAGTGGAAAACTGAAGAGATGGTTTTCTCACTATGATGTAGTTACTAAGGGAAGATGTTAGTATCGAAATTTCAGCTCTTGAATTGCTGTTCTAGAACTTGCTTGTCTCACTTCCCCACACTGCTTTTCTAAGTAGAGAATCATTTTATGTTTTGAAAGTTCTGGGCAACTAAGTATGTGTTTCAACACAAATTCTAAAATCACTGTGATGATTTAGCTGTTTTTCCAGAAATGTGCCTAATTTAATGCTACTTCATAAATTTATATTAATATGTTTGTTTCCCTCTATCCTGAGAAGAAAAAAATGTCCTTTAACATTTTATGAATATCATTTATGCTTTGCATGAATATCACATAGCCACTTATTTTATGTATGCTTTAATTTAATCACCCACAGTGCGTAGATTCATTTCCCCTTAATTTAATGTATTAAGGTGATTATTTCATTGTAATTCACACTGATGGACTTGGTTTGAAAGTTGAATGCTTGTTTGAATGGAATGGTTTTGACATTTAACAGCTATAGTATACTTTCTTTATTCTAGAGTAACATATCAGAGATTAATTTTATAACAAATTTCCCTAATAATAGGAATAATGAGTGAATGATTGAATCATTTGCATTTACTTTGCTTTTCACCTTGAAGAACAACTCATGCAAAATCTAGATGCTGCCACAATGGATGTCAACTTCAAAAGGGTGTATTCTTTGTTCACTAAAGGCTCCAGTTCTTCACTTATACTTGGAAGTATTATGAAGAATGATTAAAGGTAAAAAGTTCAGATAAAGTACTGATACATGCAACAGTATTTTGCATGAACCTCAAAAACAGTATGTTAACTGAAAGGTGTCAGTCTTATTGTATGATTCCACTTTTGTGCAGTGTCCAGTAAAGGCAAATCCGTACGGACAGAAGGTAGGTGAGTGGTTGCCAGAGGCTGGGTCCAGGAATGAAGAGTAGCTATACATCAGCTCAAAGTTTCTCTGAGGGTGATGGGAACGTTCTAAAATAAGGTTGTGGTCATGGTTGCACAATTCCGTAAATAGACTAACAATTATGGAACTGTACACTTAAAATAGGAATTTTATGATACACAAAATATATCTCAACAAAGCTTTGACAAACTAGATGTGAGATTATAAATAAATAACTCGAGGTAATTAAAATTTTTGTCAACAGACAGAAAATTAATAAGTTCACATCATTTATATACCAATACTATTTATATAACATACTGTGTACGTTATTTTCCTACACTTAATGGAGGATACACCCCAGGAGGAAGACATGATTTTCCTCTGAAGTTTGCAACCCAACTAAAAGAACATATCAATAAGCAGAAGACAGTATCTGACCACCAGTGTTAGGTGAACAGGGAAGAAAACGGAATTCTTATTTCCAAAACAATGTAGGTTAGATTCTTTTTTTTCTCTAAGATAAATGCCAGCCAATAGAATTTTCATCATTGCTTGGCCATAAACAGGGTTGTGCTCATTTCAGGTCTCAACTCAAAGCTCTTCCAACATTTCTATTTGGAAATCCCATGCAGGAAGCAGGGTGTCTCATCAAACTTCTTATTCTCAGCACACAGTACAGTACTAGGCACAGAGCACACACTAAAAACATTTCTGATGTAAATCAAGATAAAATCAGAGTCACTGGAGGATCAAACAGGCATGTTTAAAGCCACAATATGATACGGCAGAGCACAGGAAGTACTTTAATTAAATTTCATGACAGCATGAGAAAGAAATGATTCATTGTGAGTGGAGGATCCCAGAGGAAGTGACATTTGAACTGGGCCTTGAAGGATGAGGGGTATAAAGGAGGATTTGTAAACGTTTCCAAAAATAGGACCTACTTCATGCTGGCACCCTGAGACCCAGATCTAGAACTGGTCTAGACAGAACTGGTCTAGAACTGGTCTAGACAGAACTAGAAATTCTTCATTCTATTTCAAATGTCAAAATAGTCTAGAAAGATACACTACAGGTATCAAGATTAACTAAAATATACCCCAATCTTAGTGGTTTTGTAATTTACTACGGTTTGAATCGTGGAAAGGAAAGAAAGTCCAGTTAAACGTGAGAAGAGACCGAAGAGGCAGCCGTCTATTTGCTCTCCTCAGAAAAGCCTTCAGACGGCAGAGAATCTGCTTTCTGTCCCAGTGCGAAGAGAGGTGACCCCCAGGTAAGCATCGTCCTGTCATTCCAACCTTAAGAAGGTCACTGGTTAGAAAGAAACAAATAACTTTTATTCTGGAGACGTTCACCCTTAGAACACTGAAGGACTCAGGCACAGGGAACAGACTGGTGGCTGCCAAGGGGGAGGGGTTGGGGGAGGGTGGGATTGGGAGGTTGGGATTAGCAGATGCAAACTATTATATACAGAATGGATACACACCAAGGTCCTATCGTATAGCGCAGGGAACGATATTCAATATCCTGTAATAAACCATAATGGAAAAGAAAAAGGGAAAAATAAACACAAGAGGACTCACACAAAGATGTAGGTGGTTTGGAAGACTGGAAACTATTTCTGAATCACATACTTCAAGTTAAATTTTTGTAGGAACAAACATCGGGTGATACAGCAATTTTTACTTTTTGTAGTTTTGCCCAACACGCACAATCTGATTCTAATCATGAGGAAACACCAGTCAAATGGAGGGACATTCTAGAAAATAATCAGCCTGCATTCATCACAAATGTCAAGTGCTATGAAAGACAAAGAAAGGTTTGGAACAGATCAAAGCAGACCTAGGCAGACAGAAACTAAGTGAAAGGCGCACTCCTGGCCTGGTCCTGGCCCGGAAAACAAGCTGGTTTAAGGAACAGCGGTGGCAAAGCCCTGTCGGGAATGAAGTCAGGATCTAGCGACACGCCCCCTCTCAGTCCTGCCCTCAGCCTTGACCTCTCCTCTGTGGGGAGAGAGGGGTGAGGAGTGACAGTTTGTGAAATTTAAATGAAGTCCGTAGGTTAGATGATAGTACGCATCCATGTTAAATTACCCGATTTTGATCATTGTACCCCGGTTTTCTAAGAGAACTTCTTTGCTTTCAGGAGACACACTGAAGTATTTAAAGGGGCATGATGTCTGCAACTTAAGTCTTAAATGGTTCTGAAAAATGATAATATGTATATAGGCAGACAAACACGTAGTATTCACACACACAGAATGATAAAACAGATGTGGCAACATGTTAACAGTTGGTGAATCGGGGTGAAGGGTATATGGGAGTTCTCTGTACCACTTCCACTTTTTGGTAAAGCTGAGATTAAAATCAAATAAAAAGGAATTTATAGGTTTGCCTTAGCAGATCTTCCAGGAAAACACACAACTCACTCAAACTTGAAGACATGATGGTCTCCTGCCACCAATTTTCTTTTTCCAATTCAACGCTTGAAAACACAAACCAGGCCTTGGAGCAACTAAGCCCGTGCGCCACAACTACTGAGTCTGCACTCTAGAGCCCGCAAGCCACAACTACTGAGCCCGTGTGCCACAACTACTGAAGCCCGTGAGCCTAGAGCCACAACAAGAGGAGCCACCACAATGAGAGGCCCGCGCACCACAACGAAGAGTAGCCCCCGCTCGCCGTAACTAGAGAGAGCCTGCGCAGAGCAACAAACACCCAATGCAACCAAAAATGAATAATAGATTAATTAATTTAAAAAAAAGAAAAACAAGACTTCCCTGGTGGTGCAGTGATTAAGAATCCGCCTGCCAATGCAGGAGATATGGGTTCCATCCCTGGTCCAGGAAGATCCCACATGCCGCGGACCAACTAAGCCCGTGAGCCACAACTACTGAGCCCGCGTGCCTAGATCCTGGGCTCTGCAACAAGAGAAGCCCCCGCTTGGGGCAACTAAAGCCCGCGTGCAGCAACGAAGACCCAACGCAGCCCAAAATAAATAAAATAAAAAAATAAAATAAAAAAACAAAAACCAGAAACCAACCCCAAAACTAAGCAGATCTGGTGGTGATCATTTTGAGATGTATAGAAATATTGAATCACTAAGCTGTACACCAGGAACTGACATAGTGTTGTAGGTCAATTATACTTCAGAAACAAACCGAAAAACGGATCAGATTTTCTGTTACCAGATGCTGGGTGGGGGGGGGGAAGGGGGAGGGGGAATTGGATGAAGGTGGTCAAAAGGTATAAACTTCCAGTTATAAGATAAATAAGAACTAGGGACGTCATGTACAACATGGTAAATATAATTAACACTGTTGTACGTTATGGAGCGCAAATCCTAAGAGTTCTCATCACAAAGAAAAATATTTTTTCTATTTCTTTAATTTTCTCTCTGTAAGGGATGATGGATGTTCATTAAACTTACTGTGGTCATCCTTTCACAATGTATGTAAGTCAAAATGTTATGCCTTAAACTTATACAGTGCTGTATGTCAATTATATCTCGATAAAACTGGAAGAACAAAAATTGAAAAGTAAGCCAATTTGCAATAAAACAAGAAGCCAAGCTCAATAGCCTTTGATTCATCTGAGAAAAGTGTGTCAGATTGATTAGTGTTATTTTCTTACTTTTTAGTGGTGAGCACCACTATTCTTAATATTCTTCATTCTTAAAGGCTTATATTCTTTTTTTTTCTTTTTTTTTTTGTGGTATGCGGGCCTCTCACTGTTGTGGCCTCTCCTGTTGCGGAGCACAGGCTCTGGACGCGCAGGCTCAGTGGCCATGGCTCATGGGCCCAGCCGCTCCGCGGCATGTGGGATCTTCCCGGACCGGGGCACGAGCCCGTGTCCCCTGCATCGGCAGGCGGACTCTCAACCACTGCGCCACCAGGGAAGCCCTAAAGGCTTATATTCTTAATATTGCAAAATACTTTAAAACATCGTAAGAATAAGCATTTATTTCCTTTATTTGTGGAAGAAATGAGACTCAAACATAGAACGATCACTTCAAAAGAAAGTTAAGAATGAGCGTATCATGTGTAACCAGAAAGGGATAACAAGAAAGGAGTATCCCTAGGTCCGGCCATAAATATGAAATGAGATGAACTCATTTCAGATAACTGTTTCCTTGGAAACGCAGTCAATTGAAAGTCCTGCAAAAATTAACATGTATTTTTTTCCTCCCTTAAAGGGCAGGAGCTTCTTTTACTTACATAGTTTTGACCTTTAGTTTTATATCTTAGGCTTATTATAAGACGTTTTTTCCAGAGCTGGGCAAACAGAGCCAAATAAGTATCTTTTCATTAGTTCTGAGGCTTGGCTTACGATCATATGGCCTCTGTAGCTGCATATTGTGGGGCAACTGTGAGGAGGGTAGTTGGGGTAAAACCTGCCACTCACTGAATATTGCCATCTGGACTAATAAACCATCAGCCCACATGCAATGTTGTCACTCGTGCTGAGTGAGTTCACAGTAGAGCTAATTGAGTTAAGTAGTCATATTGGCAATAGAGTTCTGTATTTTATTTTATTTATTTTTTTGATGTGGATCATTTTTAAAGTCTTTATTGAATTGGTTACACTATTGCTTCTGTTTTATGTTTTGGTTTTTTGGTCTCGAGGCATGTGGGATCTTAGCTCACCCACCAGGGATGGAACCCCCATCCCATGCATTGGGAGGCAAAGTCTTAACCACTGGACCACCAGGGAAGACCCCAGTTCTATATTTTAAGAGGCAGTAAAGTTGAACGATGTCAAGTCTCTTGTATAAGCCAATACTGACAAATGCCCTGAGGATAGTGGCTCAACAGAGGCAATGGTTCTGTCTCAGCCGATGCCATGGAGGATGGCTCTGGACCACGGAGGATTCCCGACTCTCTTTCCCAAAGCCCTGCTGGTTCTGGATTTCTGGTATCTTTGCAGTGTGGGTAGAGGAACAATTCAAGTCAAAGAGGCTGGATTGGTCCAGAACCAAGACTAATCTCTAAAGACAGCTCATCCTGAGCATCACACAGGTGATAAGTGCAGGTGAAATGGTCCCCAGGAGACCTGCCTTGTCTGCGATGGTGCTACCAGAGGTTGCTCTTGGCATGGATTTTCTGGTTCTCCGGGGTTTTCAAAACCCAAAGCCTCTGCCCTGCAGAGGTAAGGATAGAGGGTAGAACTGGTCACCAACACCTTCGGGAAGAGAAGTTTATGATGGAACATGGGTACGTTTTCAGAAACTGAAGAGGGAAGAAGCCTAGACTTACTAAAGAACTGAGAATAACCTGAAGCCTCCTCTGTTCCTGGGGAAAGCTGGCCCAGGGTTCAGTAAGAACACTGAAAGAGGCAGTAGAAGACGACTGATTCTGCAATTTATCCTGGAGCTGGTGCTATGTTTTCATGATGATCATAGCTTAGGTTTTGGGGGCCAGTACTGATTTAATGTATTTTGCTCTATTTTTCCCACAGGGGGAAATATGGTTATCGTATTGGAGAAATACTTTATTTTATTTTTGCCATTATTTTGTATTTATTTCTGTTTACTTTTTTTTTTTTTTTTTTTGCTGTGCTGCTTGGCTTGTGGGATCTTAGTTCCCCAACCAGGGATTGAATCCAGGCCATGGCAATGAAAGCCCAGAATCCTAACCACTAGGCAAACAGGGAACTCCCTACTTTTTTTCATTTTAATTTTTTAAATTTTAAAATATTTGATTGGATTATAGTTGATTTACAATGTTGAGTTAGTTTCAGGTGTACAGCAAAGTGATTCAGTTATACATATACATATATTCATTCTTTTTCAGATTCTTTTCCCATTTACAGAATATTGAGCAGAGTTTCCTGTGCTCTACAGTAGGGCCTTGTTGGTTATCTATTTTATATATAGTAGTGTGTGTGTTAATACCAAACTCCCAATTTAACCCTCCCTGCCACGTTTCCCCTTTGGTAACAAGTTTGTTTTTGAAATCTGTGCGTCTGTTTCTGTTTTGTAAATATGTTCGTTTATATCATTAAAAAAATAGATTCCACATATGAGTGATATATTTGTCTGTCTGACTTACTTCACTTAGTATGATCATCTCTAGGTCCATCCATGGTGCTGCAAATGGCATTATTTCATTCTTTTTTATGACTGAGTAATATTCCATTGGATATATGTACCACATCTTCTTTATCTATTCCTCTGTGGATGGACATTTAGGATGGAATGTAGGTTGATGTCCTTGGTTTCTCTGTGGCCAACTAACCTCTGATTACAGTATTCGTTGGAGAGAATTAGGGATTTGTCCATAGTTCAATAACTGGAAAGTGTCAGAGCCAAGAGGCAAACCATGATCTTCTGTTCTAAACAGTCCCTATGCGCCTACTACATGCTGAGCGACATCCCTAAGACTCAGTGCAGTAGGCCAGCTGTGTAACAGGTGGATTCTCAGAATGGTTTTTTTTTTCAGCTTTACTGAGGTATAATTGACAAATAAAATTGCAAGATATTTAAAACATACATTGTGACGATTTGCTGTATTTTTCAAATCATATGTATATTTGTGTGTATGTGTGAACATCAGTCTTGGAATATCTTGATAGCCAGTGATCAGTATGCCATTCACACATTTGTCTAAGTGTGACTGGAACCTCTTTGTATTTTCATCCTGTGTTCCGGGCCAGCTCCTGGCCAGCAGTGAGGCGGTGACGTTTGTTTGTAGGGCGCCATGCCTGTGGTAAATACCACTCCTACTGCACAGTGCACAACCTGACAACCTGTACAGTGCTGCGTGGGAGACCTGCTCTTTATTTTCTCTGTCTCACCCGTTTCCCTGTGATCCTCAGCCCTCTCATGGCCTCCTCCCTTTCCCACTCCTTCTATTGCCTTTACTGGATCCTGTTGAGGAGGAAAGGAATCGGACTCAATTCTCCACTTGGAGATACTAGTGACTTGATAAGATATCCAGCCAGGAGGTTTGCATTTTGAAAGACCACAGAGAAAGGGCCATGATGGAATTACAGGCACTCAGGGCAACCCGTGCAGGACGGGAAGGACTTTGAATTCCAGTGGTCACCTCTGATAATTTTGTATGGCTGACTCTCCCAATAGTTATCTTTCCAACTTCAGTGCAAGGTCAGTAAGTTAACCTCCCACGTTGTCCCAGATTTCGTCTGAAAACTACCTGTTGGTATTATCACAGGATTCGGCTGTTGTGTCTCTTCCCCCTGCTTCCATTATATTCCTGGCTTTAAAAACTTCAATCCTGTTAGCATCAACTTAGTGATTATTCTCACGTGGGCGTTCTATATCCCTAATATCCTATCTGCTTCTCATAATGTTTCTAAGCTTCATGATGAGAAGATAACTCTTACTTATTGAGCACTCACGGTGTTCTGTGAAATCACCTAAGCTTCTTTATTTCCACAATTCGAGAGAGAGGCGAGACCCCATTTTACAGATGAGGAAACAGCCTCAGGCAGGCTAGGTGACTTGCCCAAGGTTAAACGGCTGGTACGTGGCTGTGCGAGAATTTGACCTTAGACTGTAAAACTAGGTATGTGCTGAGCCCCACTGCTCCGTCCTGGCTGGTCTAACTGCCCCACATGTTCGCCTCGTGTAGACCAGCATCTTCTCCAAGGTTTTAGGTTTCTTCCTTAGGGTTCCTGGAATTCTCTCGCCCTTTTGTGCTATAAAAGTATGAATGGTAAAGAGCTCTGATGTCTGAGCCAGGCTGCCTGGTGCAAATTTCATTTCAGCTCCTTCATACTTTTCTTGGTTTCTTGTTTAATTTTTTCAACTTTTTAAAGAGTCTGAAAAATACCTTGGTTGTTGCTATCGATTCTTTTCTCGGTTGTTTATGCCTCTCCTCTAGCTGTGTATGTGATGGTTTGTTCTGCTTTTCCTCATTTACATTTATCTAGTTCGTCAATGCATTTCAAGGTCCAAAAGGGTAACAAAACCTGGAGAAAGAGGGCTCCAGGCTTTCCTGTAACAGACGCTGCAAAATTGGCCTCGAAAAGCCCATGCTCTCCCACCACTCCACGCTGCATCTCAATGAAAACTGCAGTTGGGTGGAACAGAGCTTTGAATTTCAGAGGTTTGTCTTCCTTTGACATGGCTGTTCCCAGTTTCCCTCCCCTCCAGTCGAGCTGATGACCTTTCTTCCTTTCCTTTTCTTTGTTTTTCACATTATAATGTGTTTTGATTATCTCAAAGGGTGAGTGATATAGGTCCCCTTGCAAAAAGTCTAGGCAATCAATAAGAAACCCTTATACAATCATGTGAGTCTTACTCTGCATTATATAACTTATTACACTTCAGAAAACACCAAGAGGTCCCAGGAGTTGTTTTGTCATCCTCACAACATTGGTGAGTGGATTCTCCACAGATGAAGTGGCCTGGGCTTTCTTTTCTAGCCCTTCTCTTTCTGTCTGCCCTGGGCTACTGATGGGTGCGCTTCCCTGCCTTGGAAGTATCACATCTCAGAGCTCTCTGGCACGTGCCAGAAGCTGGTGGAGAGCACCTACTCCCATGCTGATGACTGAGGCTCCCCGCTGCCCTCGAGGTGTGTGAATCACACCGGTGCTCTCAGCTGGAACCACGCTTCCTGATGGATGGGGAGAAGGGACAGAGAGGAGAGTGGAAGTGGATGGAGCAGATGGTCTACTGGTGGGAGGGCTAAAGCTTTTTAATCCCCGACCTTCTAAAACACTCATTTACCTGAAGATGTCCTTGTATTTTACTTAAGGACAAAGAGAGCCATCACGTGTTTGAAAATGTGACTAACTTGAAGGATTATAATGCACACCATAACTTGACTTCATTTTTAGAACACTCTGTTATTTTGGTAAGTGAGGATTATACATCATTTAAAAGGGTCATCATTGATTTGGTTCACTTTTTTCCTCCTTCTGAAGAGCTTGTGTTCACAGTCTGCCCCTTTGCGGACATAAGAAATTGCTTTAAAAAGTGCTTTAACGTGTCTACAACTTGGGGACTGGTTTAACAAATTATATCTATAAGCAAGGATAATCTACAGCCAATAAAAGTCAGGATTCAGGAGGATATTTAATGACAAGGGAACATGTTCATGATATACTGTTAAGCCTTAACAGCTGGTTAAAAATGGTATGCCTAGTATGATTCCAAGTTGGTAAGACATAGATATGCACAGAAAAACAGACTGAACTATAATAAAGATTTTAATATCCTTGGAGGATGGAATTACAAACGATCTCTAAATGTCATTTTTGTTGAACTTTTGGGAAAATTTTACTTTTCGTACATGGGGGACTTTTACAGTGAGAGAAAGTAACTTCCTAGTAAAATTATTTTGACTATGTTTTCTTGCCTTTCTGGGTATCTGAGATTCAATTCTCTTGATACTAAACACAGAACGGACCTACAGAGAAAATTCAGTGAGCTCACCAGATTGCTATCTTTTTTTCCGATGCAACCCTGGAAATGGGTCATTCCCTGCCTTGTTTCTTCCACCAGGTTCCAGTGTTTCAGGAAAGTCCCTGATTGACATCAAGGGCAAACATCCAGGCTGAAGGTCTGACTGTCTGGGTTCAGCAGGGCTGACAAGATCCAGCTACAGGGGTGCGTGCATCTGTCCAGGACCCATCCTTGTGGGGCTGGTGGGACCTGTGGTTCCCAGAGAGAAGCTCGGGAGGGTGTGAGAGAGCTGAGGGGAGAAGCCTTGTAAGAACTTGGAGGAAGAGCTGGGCTCCAGCCAAACAGAGTGGGACTCTCAGAAGGGTTCAAGTCCCAGAGGGATGTTACTGGGCAGAGTGATTGAGCAGAACACCCGGGTGGCAATTAAAAGAAGCCAGGCCTAAAGGGAGGACCCATCAAGAATGGAGAGACTCAGGTGGCTCCCCAAGGTGCGCTCAAGGAAAGGAATTAAAATGCACATTCCCCAAGTGTCCACTAGGTGGCAGACACTTTCCTTTACTGGTACTAAGAGCTTGTCCATATTCTCAGGCACTTCCTGATGCTCGTCTTAAGAAATGCTCAGAGGGCTGGTTAAAATACAGATTCCTGGGCCCCTTTCCAGAGCTTCCAGCTCAGTAGTCTGGGGCCCGAGATTCTGCATTTCTAAGAGGTCCAGGTGCTGCTAGTGCCACTGGTTGGAGAGCTGGGAGCATCATCTCAGACTCTGGGAAGGGAGGAGGTGGGCGGGGAGCAGGGTGTGGTCCTCACCGTTGAGCAATTAGCTCACATTGTGACAAAAACTCTAAGGCAGCAGTGTGGCTGGGGGAGGGGAACAGGGTCACTTGCTTCTGGCTGGAAATAGCCTCTGGCACTAGAGCAGATTTGAATTGTGGGATATGCAGCAGAATGTCAGGGCTCCAGGGCTCTCATTTCATTTAAATGTGTTACCAATTAATTTCCTTACAATGGTTGTAGCACAGAGGAGCACACGTACATGCAGATTAAAATAAAAGCAGTATTCAGATCAAAATGAAAAAGAAGGCATTCAGTACCTACCAAAAATAAGCCTAGAGAAAAACATTAAGAATACTACAAAGGGAGAAAACATTAAGAATACTACAAAGGGAGAATACTACAAAGGGACTTCCTTGGGGGCGCAGCGGTTAAGAATCCGGCTGCCAATGCAGGGGACACGGGTTCGAGCCCTGGTCCGGGAAGATCCCACATGCCGTGGAGCAACTAAGTCCGTTTGCCACAGCTACTGAGCCTGCGCTCTAGAGCCCACGAGCTGCAACTACTGAGCCCGCGAGCCACAACTACTGAGCCCACGTACCACAACTACTGAAGCCCACATACCTAGAGCCCGTGCTCCACAACAAGGCCCCGCTCGCCACAGCTAGAGAAAGCCTGCGCGCAGCAATGAAGACCCAACACAGGCAAAAATAAATTTAAAAAAAGAAAAGAAAAGAAAAACAATACTGCAAAGCATAAATCAGTAAATCTCGAATAATTTACAAAATATCCTGTCCACGATGGCCCAACCCTTGGTTCTGCTGCACAAGATTTTTATACAGAGCCCTGCGTGACCAACCAAGCGAGTCTGACAATATCCAACCAGACTCTACCCTGTTCAGTGAGATGGATCCACTGATCATGCCTTTGAACGCCAGTGGCGATGCTATTTGGCTATGACTGTTTCTAAAGCTTCCTCTCGGTTTCTGTACTTGCATCAGTAGAACCGGGTAGGAAGTAATATTTTGCAGAAGGGTACCCAACCACAAACCATTGTACTGTACAGTGGAAGCTAACACAACATTGCAAAGCAACTACACTCCAATAAAAATTAATTAAAAAACACACACACACACACTCAGAGGCACATTGGTCTAGACTGGCTAGATCACTGATTTGGGAGATGGGCTTTTGCAGAACTTCAAACAGCCCATGTGTTCTTATGGCTCCTTCACTGCAGATTCTTTCTGTATCTTTAAGGGTCATTTGGTTCTCATCAATTCCATTTGGAGTCCTTGAAATGGGGGTACTTGGTTGGATTTTTGGCCCTGCTGCTATTTCTTCAAGGATATGAAGGACAATCTCCTGCACATGGTAGGCACTTAATAAACACAGACGGGACGCAGGCAGGGAATGGTAGCCCAGGAAAGAGATACCAAGCACGTTTGCAGGCTAGACAGAGAGAGCCAGGAACTCAATGCCCAACCTGGATGGATGTCAAAATAGAGCTCTTCTCACAGATCCTGTGAGGAGGTGGCTGGCCAGCCGAGGAGATGGAGAGGACCCAACTCAGAAAAGAAAAGCAACCACTCCAGTTGTTTCCCTGGCCTCACCACCACCTCATCAAATACCGGTGTCCATTGGGAATGAGTGAAATTCCGTTTACGGTTTTGGCCATGACAGTAGGCTTCCTCAGCATCTTCACGCTGAACCAAGGCATTGCTTCACGTCCATGCCAGTGTGAACCCTGGCTGTTGCTCTGGAAACTACGGGAGCGTTTACCTCAGTTGCGTTCCTTTTAAAACTAGAGTCTGGAGGAAGGCCTTTCATTTACTAATTTAAGTATATTTTCCTAGTCAACAGTTCTCCACCTTGCAGCAAAAGAGAGCTGAATGGATGCGAAACGGATGGTCAAATCTAAACCCCCTGCGATGTCACGCTGCACCCCACACCCACCTGTCCTGGTCTCCTTCTTCATCCCTCACCGGGCACTCAGCGCAGCCCAAGGCATTTATGTGATTTGATGATGCAGAGCTGATCATAACGGTCACAGCAAGAATGAAGCTGCTGCTTAGACAGCACTATGGGAGATATTGTGCTAACGCGCTTACATCCATTACCTTCAATTCCATCAACAATCAAATAGGTTTGCTCAAGGACAGAAAGCGGAAAGGCTGAGATTCTAGCCCAAATATGGCAGACTCAAAAATCTGTGATCTTAATCACTGTATTTACAACACTTAGGGTCTTGGATCCAAATAGAAACTCTTTCCTTTTGCTTTTAAGGTTTACCAACAAACTGGAAACTGGACAGCGTCGCAAACTCTACACATCCAAGGTCGAGATTTCTCACAAATGATGGAGATGGACCCATGAATGAATGAATGAATGAATATGGGTACCAATTAGGAATAAGTCACATTCAGTTTGTGAGGTCCTTAGATCATGAGGATACTGCCGTTTCCTGTAAACCAAGGCATTTCCCTGTGAACCAAGGACTGATGTGGTGTTGACGCCAGCTCCTAAAATCTGAAGATACAACCTGGTTACAAGTTCTAAGACTAACTCTCAATTGCATTTCAAACAAGTGTGCACATACACACAGAGACACCTGTTTTATATCCTGACTTTTTTGGAAAAACTTATTTTGTTCTTTTTCTAAATATCCCTTTCAATTTCTCAAATCTCCTAAATAATAAGGATGAGAGACAGTTCAAACACAAATCTTCCCCAAGAGAACATGTGTGGTTTTGACTGTATTGAAATCAGAGCTCATACCACTATTTTATTATTTGTTTAGATAATCCTATTTTCCTCTGACACAATCCACACACCCAACTTCACAGGTCCACTGGTGGTTCCAAGGAGCTTCTGAAGTGTTTTCAGAAAAGTTAAAGGACCAGCAGTTTTTTGAGAGGGATGAATACGATCATGTTTTATGTTCAAGTTAGAACACTTTGCAAAAGTCCTTCATGGCTCATACAGAAGAGTCTTTACAAACTTTCATTAATATATCTTGGTATGTGATTGGCAGATTTTCAGATACACGATTTAAAACTTTATCATGCTAACACAACATTGTAAATCAACTACACTTCCATAACAAAAATAACTTGATCATGAGTCAAAGTCCTTAAAGAAAATGGAAAAAGACCTTATTTTTAAAAATGCTGAATTGAAAAAGAGTGGGAGGTCACATGAACTTGGACATTTAAAGACACAAATTGATTTAAGAAGCAAAGATTTTGGGAAGCCCTAAGACCATAAAGCGATCAACACAAAGACATCTGTCAGGGTGGAGGCGACCGAGGTAAAGACCAGTTAAATCTAATGCAATCAGAAACTTAGGCCAGTTTAACATCTTTTTATGAGGTGACAACCCCCTAACACCATAATCTCGCCTTTCAGGATGATGACACAGGACTTAATGAGTAAAAGAAAACAACTTCAAACCTCTCTCTTGAACATGAATTGTCTATTTAGGTTAAAGGTAGACTTTGAGATCCCATTAGCTACTGGCACAATTGGGAAAAGTCACGTACACACACACACACACACACACACACACACACACACACACACAAACACATGCTTCAAAGCAAGTAGTTATGTAACGATATCAATGTCTGTTTCTACTTAGCTTCGAAAACAGAAGTGAAGCCAAAACTAACAACCCTCCTGCTAATTAGAGAAAGAAAAATGTCTTCTCCCCAAGTGCCCCAACATGAAACTGAAATTAACTGCTTTCCTTTGGAACCCACTTATTTTATGCTTCCCAGAAGATATGGGGATAAAGAAACTTTGGAAGAGAGCAGCTGGGGAAAACACATGGACACCACACGTGGACTCAGTGGAAACAGAGCACACACTTAAGAGAAAATTCTTTTCCTTGTGGCAACTGGGGTCTAATAAAAATCTGGTTACCTTTACATTTCTTCTCTTCCGTTTGGAAGGTCTGGGCGTTAGGGACGCTCTGATCGTTCACATCGTCGTGGTCCAGATGGAATATGGAGCTGGTCCAGGTGGCCTGGATGAGATGCCGGGGCGACTGTTCATTCTTCAATGCACTGCGCCTCTCTGGGGGGCTCTTCCTGTGCAGGCAGGCTTCAGACATTCCCACAGGCTTCCACTCCTGCTTGCCGTGGGGACAAGGCTTCGGCTTGTCCCAGGCTGGAAGGCCATTTTCTGGAGGGTTGAAAAACACGAGATGACGAGCTTTGGCATTGTCAGGACGGGGCTGAGATGGAGAGGTTTGGAAGGCAAGTGCTTCCTCGGTTCTTTGGGGCTGACAGCATTCGCACACCCCTCCCCTTGACAGTGGTCATAAGATGCAGAGGGTGTCAGCCTCGGGCATGGAGCCACCGGCGCTGGATTGCCTGTCGGAGTAATCAACACATTCCCCCGATTTTACTGCCTACAAAGATGTCAGCTCCTCCGTGGGAAGGCTGCCCTTTCGCCAGCCCTGCTCCCAACAGCGATGGCCCAGGAGCAAGTGGACACCAATTTATGTCACTGCTTAGATGACCATTTGAGGTCTCGAGGGTCAGGGCTGGCCGTGGACACTTTTCAGAGCCTCAGGACATAAAACGTCCAGGATTCGGCCTTATTTGACTTGGGTGTTATCACAGGCTGACCTGAGGGGCACCCTGTTGCTTAAGAGGGACGTGCCACGTGGCTACGTGAGAGTGACAACTCTGTTCTCCCTGTCACCTTCCACTCCCGACAGCCTGACACAAAGGGCTGGCTCTTCCAAGAGAAACTGTGTCGATGGTTTCAATGTTGTCCCAAACAGGCGAGGAGATCAGATGAACCGAGCAGATCGTGCTTTATTTGTGGGGTAAATTAAGAGCCCTAATGATAGAATGAAAAGCCACACGTCTCTTGCGTTGAGATACAGGCAGTTATGGTTTATGTATACGATGTTGTTTTCTCTATTCAATTTATAGGGACTTGAAGGTCTGCCCTCTAGGGAATGGGGAACAATAGAACAATATAATGAAAACGTTCTCACACTAACCTTCGCTGGTGGCCAATTTTACCTCCTTGACTATTTTACTGAATACAGCTATAAAGTAGAGAGTAAAAAGGAGTATGCTAGTATATATAATTTGTAGATGCAGTCACATTAAAAAACATAATCCATCTGGTCACCCATATTTCCAGAAATTCGTAGGCTACTGTCTGTCAAAATGAGAAAAAAATATAGAGTTCTACTTTTAAAGTGATTATAGACAGTGATGGAAAGACTAATCGATAAGTGAATTTCTTTTATGCTGAAAGGGCCAAAGGACCGTGAATATCCGTATCAGAGAGACAAGTCCATCCTGGTCTGTGCATAGTACTGGGAATTTAAAGCTGCTGTTCAGACACTTAAAATGAATTTTAAATTACTTAATGCAAGGGTTAAACATGCATTCGCTTTTCACAAGCCCCCTTTGTAAAGCTACTAGATGCCTTCAGAGATGTTGGTTAGGGGTGGTTTCTCTAAAGGTGTCATCTGTTCTCAGCCCCTTTTGGAAGTTGCATTTACCTTTCCTGGTCTTGGGGTTACTGTGTGGAAACCCCGATACCCATCCACTTTATTTCTAGTACAGGAGAAGACTGTGAACAACTAGAGCAAGATAGCAATAATCGACACGTGATTTCTGTCACAGTCAATGGAAATACTGCAGCATGAAATACCCTAACTTGGCCAGTAACCAATGATCCCCTTTAAACAAAATCGTACAACACTTTTGGATGTAATATTTGCTCTTATTCAGAGAAGAGCCCTGAAAATTCACTCTATGCAAAGGGCTGTGCTAGGCATCGTGGGAGGGGAGCGAACTAGACCTGGGTTCTTCCTCCTCAGTTTCTAGGGCGTTATTCAATGCATGGTAAATCCAAAAGGTCTGGACTCCAGCGTGCCAGCTCCTGTTGCAATTACAGGCACTTAGTCTCACTTTCCATGAAAAGAAAAAAATAGCTTAGGATCTTGGGAGATTGTATGGCATTTCAGATGAAACATATCTGTGTGGAATCCTTTCAAGGACCCAGTATCCATGAGGGTTTGAGGTTTTCATGAGCTAGGACTTCCCTGGCAGTCCAGTGGTTAAGACTACGTGCTTCCACTGCAGGGGGCAAGGGTTCGATTCCAGGTGCGGGAACTAAGATTCCACATTCCACGCGGTGTGGCCAAAAAAAAAAAAAAAAGTTTTTCACGAGCTAAATATAAAGCCACTGAATGCAAGGGTTAACTTTGCAAAAAGAGTTTCATTTCGTTTTTACAGAAGTGAAAAGCCTTCTCACCCATGCATGTTTCTATGATGTCACGGACTCTAATTCCTTGGGAAATTGCACCGTGTAATGCTCCATTTTATTTTTATTTTTTTAAATTTATTTTTGGTTGTGTTGGGTCTTCGTTGCTGCATGCAGGCTTTCTCTAGTTGTGACGGCGAGCGGGGGCTACTCTTCGTTGCGGTGCGTGGGCTTCTCATTGCGGTGGCTTCCCTTTTTGGCGGAGCACGGGCTCTAGGTGCATGGGCTTCAGTAGTTGTGGCACGCGGGCTCTAGAGCACAGGCTCAGTAGTTGTGGCTCACGGGCTCTAGAGCGCAGACTCAGTAGTTGTGGCGCACTGGCTTAGTTGCTCTGCGGCATGTGGGATCTTCCCAGACCAGGGCTTCCTGAATTGGCAGGCGGATTCTTAACCACTGCGCCACCAGGGAAGTCCCTAATGCTCCACTTCAAATAATGTTAAAGTTATCACAGTTTTTTGTAGCACCTCCAACATTTGATTTTTCTGCAGAAATTCTTAAAATGTGGTATTAATTCCCCTACCTGCACAGAAATTAAGAAATACAGCCAAACTGGGTAGCCACTGCTCCCTAGTGAAGGGAGCTAGTCAACATGCGTGGATGAGAGATGATGGAAGGGACCCCACCCAAGGGGACGTTCCTCCCTAAAGCACAGCCCATTAAAGTTTGCTCAGCATGTCCCCTGGGCCAGCAAGAGCAGGAATTTCTTCTAAGCAAGTGAGGTTATTTTTGCGGGGAGGCAGGGGATAGGATTGCCTTCCATTTTCCTAAGAAAAGAGTCCGAGGTGGTTTGGGAAAAGGGCTCCATTCGTGAGAGGCGTTTACGAGCTCGTAATTACTGTCTGTAATTACATTCATGATAATGATATTCTGTTGCTTAACTGGCAGGTTTATTGTTGGGGCACTGCCAGCACATCTGGGCCTAAGAAGCCCTGGTTGGGTCACGGGAAAACTTGAGGGATTTACTTAAGGAGGATTCTTGATTATTTTCCCAAGAAGAGAAGGGCATATATGATTCCTATTCCATTCCCAAGGAGGGATGAGACACGATTCCAGGCTCCTTCAATTCTGCCTGCCGAGGATGCTGTGAACTGTGTTATTTATTTATTTATTAATGGATTGGTTGAGATTTCAATGCTCCAATTTTATAAACAAAAATTTAGGTTATTTAATATTAAAGCAGAGACAAAAAGTTTTACCATTGTTTTAATCAAGTAACATAGCTGTTTGAAACAGGAAATTTTAAGACAGTTGAATAGAGCAAAGGGAAAGATGATTAGGATAGCCACTCTGAATAAATTCCTTACTATATGCATTTGAATTCCACTGTAAGTTTGGCACTAGACTGAACACTGGCCTAAGACAAAATTTTCTCTTTAGTGTTTAGAAGCCCTGAACGTTTTCCTTCAGATTTAAAAGAAGAAAAAGAGGAAAAAAAAAAAAAAGGGAAGAAAGAAAAAGGGAAAAAACCCTCTATAACAGAACCTCCTTAGCTTGATAATGGATATGCTGCATGCAACTTCATACCCCCTAAAGAATTTCAGAAAAGGGCAAAAAATTTAAAACCTAGGTGGGATGTGAATTTGCAAAAACCTCTTCTCTTTGGTGTGACAAAGCTCATTCCCTCCTGGTAGGTATATGGCTCTCCTTCAATCTCATCTATCAGAACAGGCAGCTGGAGACCAATTTGTACCTCGCCAGTAAGATTGCTAGGGTTTAATTTCTTATAATATCAAGCTAACAAGGTTTTATTATACCAAATGTTTGTAGTTTCAATGTGAAAAAAACTTACATACATTTTGAACTGTGTTATTTCCATGTTTGCTTGGCAATGATGGTTTTCAGGGATTTCCTGCTATTTCTGTATCCTTTGCTTCCCCCAAACCTCAAACCAATGAGATATTTCTTTTCAGAAGGATTAAAATCTCAAAAGACTACATCCGTGAATCTCAAATTTTGGTATATCAGTCATGTGAGGCGCTATTAAAGATGGCAGGAGGGGGCTTCCCTGGTGGCGCAGTGGTTGAGAGTCCGCCTGCCGATGCAGGGGACACGGGTTCGTGCCCCGGTCCGGGAGGATCCCACATGCCGCGGAGCGGCTGCGCCCGTGAGTCATGGCCGCTGAGCCTGCGCGTCTGGAGCCTGTGCTCCGCAACGGGAGAGGCCACGCAGTGAGAGGCCCGCGTACCGCAAAAAAAAAAAAAAAAAAAAAAAAAAAAGATGGCAGGAGACCAGGCTTATTGAAATAGTATGGGGCCTGGGCATTTGTATATTTACCAAGTTCTACAGATGGTTCTGATACCCAGTAGAGTTTGAGATCCACAGGGTTAAGAAAATCTAAGGTAAGAAAACAAATTATTGGCAGATATCGGATAAGGGTGCAGTTCCCTTCTCAGACTGGAAGGTTTTACACGCCCTGGACTAAATTCGCATGATAATTAAAACAGTCATCAATTATTTTGGGATCTACTGCTTGAAGCATTGAAAGTCAGATGTTAACTGGAGTTATCTTGTAGATTGTAGGTATGGATGTGAGTAAATATTCAGTCAAAAAGCCTGTTCTGAGGAATATCTGGGACACAAACGTGCACAGTAGTAGAAATACTTTTTTTTTAAAAGGGAGATTCTGGAAATGACCATATCTTCTTATTCGCATGAAGAACGAATTCTTTAATGGATCCCAGTTAACAGATGGCTTTTAATATTTCATAGTCTAGACATCGACAATTAATTTGTCAGTTATGATGCAAATTAATAAATAAGTAGAATCAAAGGAAAGAACTAGATAGGGGCATGTGAACTGCTACTAAAATAACTAGACACACATTGACCTGTGTGTCTCGAGGGCGTCTAGATTTGAATGATTGCATCTGTGTTAGATGACCATAATTCTAGTGGCTCGAATGACCCAGCATTGACCTAAAGGGTTCTTTTGCAAAAAGAAACAAACATAAATCCTATGAACAGAACTGCCTACGTCCTATCTCTGGAAATTTCGTTAAAGATAATGGAAAATAAACCTGTCCATCAAAAAAGGAGAATTGTATGAAAATATGCAAGTATTTCAGGACATGAAAGCAAGCTTACACCTTAGAAAAGTGCTAAGGCAAAGGAAATGGAATTATGACAAAGTGCTCAGGAAGGGTCTGCTGAGTTAGGCTGGGGTTTCATGGCCCCAATTACGATTGTGGAGTTTGCATTAAAAGGCCATCAGTATGAGGCACTGAGACCCCCGAACCATATCCTGTGTTCAGCGGATGTATATATGATACGCTTTGCCAACCCAGTGAGTGTGTAGAATTATCATCGTAGAGCATCAGGCCACTAAGTATGATGTCTCTGATTTCCACTTAAATTTTTGACTCCAACCCGTACGTTCAGCCTTGTGCGATTCTCAGACACGTCAACTGACTTTTATTTGTGGAGTCACGTAGAACAGGAGACTCGTATTTGGCTGGGCATTTACTATGGGCCAGGTATAGAGCGAGACACTTTGATTCACCTCCACGAACATCCCGGAAGTACACAGTGTTCTACTGCTTGATTGAGCCCCCACTCCCGTGGCTCTGCCGCCTGTTCTCTGTCCTCTGGACATGTGGGCTTCAAACCTGGGAAGCTCATTCCCACCACAGGGTCTTTGCAGAAGCTCTTCCCTATGCCTGGACTGCCCCCTTCCCGAACCTTATACAACCACCCCCTCTTGTACCAAGAAACCCACGAGGATCCAACTGCCTCCCCCTTTTACAAGAAGGTTAGATTTCCCCTGATGCAGAACCTCTCAGGGTTGCATTTCTCCAGGAAGGTAACTGAAAATGAAAAACCTTGGTGGAGGGAGGCAGGGAGGGGGCTGGAAGATCGGCGTCCCAACCCTTCTGTGGAGTGGTTGATGGGTCTAATCTTGGAAGATCACTTCCCGTCCCTAAGTCTCAGATTTTCCATTTGCAAAAGGGCAATATAATATTGCTCCTGGGATTTTTCTAAGGCTCAAATGAAATGATGTATGTATTTAGTAATTAAGTGCTCTTCAGGTGTACACAGTGCTGTAACCACCTAATCTATATTGTGTACATGACCATATGTATCTCTTTCTATCCAAAGGGAAAAAATACTATTAATAAAACAATGTGTTACTTTTCCTAATAAGATATTCTATGTTCAGTGGATATGGGTACCTTACGTTTACTCTCAACACCATGACCATCATCAACACCGCTACCATCACCATCTGGTTCTCAACAGAACGTGTGTGTAGGTGAGGTTGTTTTTGATGACCTCCCACTTCCTTTTGACCCCCTTTTGATCGTCTCTCCCTCCTCCCAAGTCCTTGCTATTCTCATGCAGTCCTCTGGGTGCTCAGTCACCACTGTGGGAGAATCCCCTACTCAAAGATCTCTTAGTGACCTTGGGCAAGTCACTTCTCTTCTCTGTACTTTAGTTTCCTCACCTGCAACATGGGAACATTCTATTGCTGTGATGATTAAATAAGTTCGTACATAAAAAGGTCTCGGAACAGTGCACGGCACATTGTAAACGGTAAATGTCCACTCTTTACTCACATCACTGAAATGATCTCTTTCCTTTGCCCATCCTCCAAACTCAAGTCTTTTCTAAACGTGATTCTCAAAGAACATCTCCAGAAGAAAGAAGTTTGACAAATGACTTCACACCACTAGCTTAAAGGCTTGGAACCTGGGATGAGTCACCCCTCTCAGCAGAAGTTGTGATTTAAAGAGGATGCTTGAAGAGTGTAGGACCGTAGCCCAGGAATGAGTGCCTAAAGCTGGATGTCTGAGGACCGTGCAAGGCAGGTGGGAGAGACGTTTTGGCGAAGTAGGCATTTCCGTTCAGGCTCCTGACTATCTCATACCCGGCTTGCTTGTCTTGTTGGGGTCAAGCAACCTAATAGTGAGGACACAGGTTTGATCCCTATTCACCTTTCAAGACCTGGCTCATTGTTTAAGCTGTTCTTGAACCAATCCATCCACCCTCAAACTTCCATAGTTCCAAAAAGTATCTCCCTTCCTCTGCATGCTACTTTGTACCTCGTGATATAGCCATTTATACACACGTATAATTTTCTCTTTTTCTTTTGTGGTTACACTTACATCGCCTAGCACAATGTCAATGAATAACAATTAATATTTCTTGTTCCCTAATAATCTGATAATTGCAAAGAGAAAATTGCTACCTAAGCACAGACTCTGCCTATTTTCTTATCCAGAAGCCACTGGTTAGTCACAAGGTGGATTCATTACTATTAAAACCAATTCAGTGCGATTTTCTATCACCAACGGTATTATCGTCCCCAAACTGCAGGTGAAAATGGAAGCTCTTCTGCTCTTTTAGAGGCAGGACAGGATAGTGGATAAGACTATGGGCTCAGCTAGTCAAGGTTCAGATTCTGGTTCTGCCACTTATTAGCTGTGTGACTTTGAGAAAACTGGACCTGTCTCTGGAATATCTGTCCTGTTTGTCCTGCCTCCTCTGCAAGGGCAAGAACTTATCACGGCCTCCTTGTGTGTCAGTGGCATCCCCACATTCTTCCTCCTTTACTGGACCCTAGTCAATTTATCCATCTCTCAAATCCCACAGCTCTAAGCACAGTGTCTTAACATGACAGGACCTCAATAAATGTTATTTGGAAATAACTGAATGTAATCTAGGCAGGTCAGAAAACCCCTGAAGCCGAAACAGAGCACACACAGACTCTTATCTATCCAGGAATTTCTACCCACAGAACAGTAATGTGTTCTGTGCGAGACGAGTCAGCCAGACCGCTCAGCGTGAGCAGCGAAGGTGGCCCCGCCAGGGACAGATGCTGGGGCACAGGCTGCGGGGTGCTCTGTGCTCAGAGAAGACAGAAAGGGCAGCCGGGTGACTCTGCTCCTCCCACTGCCAGGCTGGGTGATCTCGCTGCTTTTACTTTGGCGTTTGTACCCCATGAATGCTCTGCCCAAGCCACAGGTGTAGCCCACTGTTTGCTTCCCAGGCCGCATGTGCGGCCGAGCTCCACAGACGTGCCACTGTGTGGCTGGTGAGTCTCAGGGCCGTCCTCTCAGGCCCCCTGACCTGGCACAGCACCCCTGGTCTAGTAGCATCTGGGATGGGGTGGGCCGGCCACCAGAGGATGGGCTGCGGGCTTGTCTCCTGGTGCCTTTGGGTCTGCCCAGGTGGCGTTCTTTACCTGGCCTGGGAATCCTCAAGAGTGACCTGAAGCTGTACGGCCTTGGGCACCATTTACTTCCATTTATGAAGGGCTTGGTGGGTGGCGCTTCCCCAGAGGAAGCCATGGGACTTGTAAATTTGGAATATTTGGGCAAGAAATGGAGAGTTCTCTGAATTAGACAAAAATCAAATTGTTGACTGTTTTTAAAGGATATTCACTATTACTACTTTCAAGAATGGTCAGGGAAGGTGACACAACTTTGCTGAGTAACCTGGGGTGAAAATACCTCACGGGGTGGGTGTGAAGGTGACATGAAGCAACATATGTACGAGGCCTAGCTTTGAGCAGAAGTGCAAGTGCTGGCAGGGCTCCCTTCCTATTTTCCTACTAATGATTATGGAGATCAAAGCCACCGTTCCCGGTGGGCGGGATTGCACAGACCCTAGGAACCTCCCAGGGCAGGGTGGACACTGTCCACACAGCCTCTCTTACCATGCCAGCCTGCGGTGAGTTCCTCTCCTTTTGAAACACATTCGTTGTTTGTTCTAAAAACACGCAATCGTGTACTGTTTCTGAGATCTCACTGATATATATTCGTATTCCCAATATAAAGACTTGGCTAGCCCTGGAGGTTGGGACCAGAGACTACCTTGATATTCTCTACAATTTAAACCTGCAAAATGGAATGAAATGCTCTGACCATTGTAAGGCACACGAGGGAATGGGTCACAGCTGAGGACAGGGCCTTCCAGGCCCCTGACTTCTAAAGGACTTGTGGCTAGGGAGAATAAGGAAGGAAGGAAACCATGTATATTATTGTGTACAAGGTATTTACATGCATAATAATAGTAATAATGCTGGTGTAAGCAGCTTTGGGCAGGAAAGAGCACTTTGCAGGAAGGAGCTCTCTGCAGGAGGTCCCTTTTGTCTTGTCCCTTTTGTCTTGTCACCTGTCCTGTCACCAACCTTAAACCAGGCGCCCCATGTTCTACTCATCTCTGGCCCAAGCACACTTTTCAAATCTTTGGATCACACAATACGCTGCTTAACCTGTTGGTTCTTTCTTTAGATCAAAGAAGTAGAACTGAAGAATAAGTAATTAACAGACCACCAGATCTCTTCCCCAGCTTCCCCTTCAGTCACCTCAAGAACGAACAGCATCTAAAGAAAGATCATGAGATGACAAGCCTGAACGCAGTGGGAGACTACGAGTCTGACCTCCTACCTCAATGATTAACTGAGATTACTTCCCCTTTTCCCTTTAAAAACTTTCATGGCCAAGTAGTATCTTTGGAGTTGGTTTTGGGACACAAGTCCACCTTCTCCCCAGATTGCTGGCTTTGTGATTAAAAGCAACATTTTCTGTTTCTACCAACCCTTGCCTCTTGAGTACTGATTTTCGAGCTGGGAGCAGCCAGACCTGAGTTTGGTTACACTGATAAAATGTACTGAGCACTTACTATATGCCAGGTTACTAGACTGGGCTCCATAAATACAAATTACTGTTCACTGAGCACCTACTGTGTGCCAGGTAGCCTCCTAAGTGTTTTTCATACATCATCTCATTTATATGCATAGAAATATCAAGAACTAGGTATTGTGTCTGTCATTTAAACCAATGAGGAAATAAGGGTGGAGGCGAGTTAACTGACTCCTGTGTTTCTGTTTAGGATGGGTTACACAATGCACAATAATTATTAGTTCCCCGTTACATTTGTGAGTTCCTTAACAGCTGGGACCATGGCTTGTTTAGCTGCTTGCCCAGCACACAGCACTGGGGTCTGGTCCACTGAATGCTCTTTGCCTGGACTGAAACTGAACTGAATGGGTGGCTCTCCCCATCTCCATCCCTCTCCTCCACAGCCCAGTGGGAGCATCCTTCTCCCCTCTGTGCTTGTTCTGTTTTCCTGTGGCTCAGCTAAGTGTCCTTTCCTATGGCCCCTACACACTTTCCCCCAAACTTCTCTTCCTTTATTTCCTCCCCTTTCCAAGCGCTATGTGTCTGTGGCTATTTCAAGATCTGGAGCAGAGGTCTCTAAAGAAACTGGGCGCTGGGGTTTGAGAAACAAATAATGACATTTTATTTGAAAATTTAGAAAGAAAAGCTTTTATTAACACTGCATTGATGTACGTACAGAATGAATGAATGAATGAATGAATGAAAGAAATACTGAGGTGGGGGTAATGTGCTCAAGCATCCCAGTCAGGGCTTACTCATCAGCTGCTCCACTCCTGAAATTTTATAAACAAGATTGCTGAGGCCCTTGTTCAGCCTTTGTCTGTTTACCTGAAACGCGTCCTCAGAAATATCGTCTTGTAGGCAAAGTCTTGCAAAATTAGCCTCTTTGTTCAGATAGGCTGCTTTCCATTGCTGTGTGGTTTTGGTTTTCTTTTCCTGAGCACTTGCCTATTAATTTGCCCTTTTGTTGAGCCTGGCCTTCTCTGCCCTTGCATGCAGGCGAATTTAAGTTTGCTATCACAGCGGGTTTCTCTTGTTTCCCTGGCAGTGATCCTCGGTCCATTAAGTGAGTGAGATCTGGGAACTGCTAAGACAGAAACAAATCTTCTCCTTATCTGGCTGGTCTCACTTCTCCAGTTTTCCTGCCTATTCCACTAGGCAATCACTATCTCCATGAAAAACAATCAACATAGCCATAGAAATCTCAAATAAGGATTCTGAAACTAGAAACTACAATGATCATCTCTTGGTAAGTTAAAACCATTAAACATTTTTACAAGTGTTTGTGTTTAGAACCTTTAAATGGGATGCACATTCATCTCTTTTAAAGTTTAGCTTGAAACAAAGTTAAAAACCAAGCAACAAAACAACCTGTGTTCAAAGCCCACGGGGGAAACTCCACTTGGAGTTTCACCCCATGAAAACGTGGCAGTATTTACCCACACGGGAAAAGCTGAATGCTGGAACACCGACCACAGGCCCCAAAGACTGGGAAAGGACTTTCCAGTGAACACAATGGAATCCTCCCTTGGGAATGGTCATTGGTTTTCCATAATTCATACCGAATTTAATCAGAGAATCCTCAGGTCGGATGACTCAAACTTGGAGGTAATTACTCTAATGGCCACAGAGATTCCATTTAGGATATTAAAAAGGCTACAGCTGTTGCAGAAACATTCCTATTAAAGAGCCACAAATGCACAGTAAAGGGAACAGATGTTTGTTGCCAGGATTAGATTTCTCCTGTGCGAAAGTTCAGGTCTTAGTGTTGATTCTTGTTGCCAGTCCGAACCCACAGTTTTGAAAAAAAACATAGGTCGCCTGTAAGCTCGGCCCCATTTTATGTTCCCAAACTTGAAATACACCTTCCACAAGTAGGAAAGAATGTGAATCTTTTCGAACTTTGGAACCTAGGACCGGGACATAATTTGTGGATCAAGAACAAATTTTGAGATTTACCATTTATCAACTAAAAAGACAAAATATGGCTTGGGTAATGAGAACAATTTTGTACATCACACTTCAAAGGAGTCTTATTACTTGGCAGCAAAACACAAATTCTATCAATGAAATTACACACACTCAGGGCTTAACGAACCGTACAAACATATATGCTGGTGTTAAAAAAATAAAGTCACATACAAGCCTACAGAGGTCCCTTCCTCTGGGTTTTCATAGAATCTCACGACCGTTTTTCCAGATATTGCTTTGTGCAAAGGGGTAACTATGAGCGAGATCTCGGCAGATATGCCCTTCATTTACAGAGGAAATATTTCAATCTGGAGAAGGACTGCCCATCTCCAACCTGCCTGCCCCCCAGCGAGGGCCAGGCGTGCCCCATGGCCCCTCCATCTCAAATGGCTTGTCAATGTCTAAGAGGTCTTATTACTCTCCCGTAGTCTGAGGACCCACAGAATCAGCGTCACCGGGAACTTGTTAGAAATGTGGGATGCTGGCCCCAGAACGGATGAATCAGAATCTGCTTTTAAACCAGATCCTCAAGGGATTCACGTGCACATTGATGTCTAAGACACTCTGTCCTAGGGCACAGTCTCCATACAAAGTAGACAGGATTTGTTAAACGTGTGGTTTAGCCAGTTTAAACTCTGGTGGGATTTTTAATATTTACTGCAGAGAGAGATGATTTTCCTATCCAGAAATCAGAGAGGAAAGTAGTATTTGATGGGTTGCAGGTTAGGGAAAGTAAAGGGACATGCCTTTATTATTTTTTTAAATTTAATTTTATTTATTTTATACAGTAGGTTCTTATTAGTTATCCATTTTATACACATCAGTGTATACATGTCAATCCAAATCGCCCAATTCATCCCACCCCGCCCCCCGCCACTTTCCCCCCTTGGTGTCCACATGTTTGTTCTCTACATCTGTGTCTCTATTTCTGCCCTGCAAACCGGTTCATCTGTACCATTTTTCTAGGTTCCACATATATGCGTTAATATACCATATTTCTTTTTCTCTTTCTGACTTGCTTCTCTCTGTATGAGAGTCTCTAGATCCATCCACGTCTCTACAAATGACCCAATTTCGGGGACGTGCCTTTAATGCCTTTATTTCCTAAATGGTTAGTTGGTAACTTTGCTTCATGAAATGGAAAAATCCAAACGCAAAGATTTCCGATTATAATTTCCTTTCCTTTCATTTCATTTCCTCTCTAGAGATATCCAGCAAAATAATAAAAGTAATAGCTAACATTGAATGTAGGCTTACTAGATGCCAGGCACCCATTCTGAGATTAAATGTAAGATTTAATCTTCACAATACTCTGTGAGGCAGCAAGATTATCCTCAGGTTTTAGATGAGGGAACTGGGGCACAGAGAGGCTTACCAACAAACTCAAGATCACACAGTGAGTAAGGGACAGAGTCAGGATCCCAACCCGAGGAGGTCTAGCTGACCATGCCACACCTCTCCCTGTTATGGGAAACCAACAGCAAATGACTTAGGTGACCATCTCAGGCAGAAGAACTAAATTCTGTGGCCTGAAACACGGAGTTAGAGGTTTGAAAAAAAGACACTAAAGCTCAGAGAGGTCACGTTCGTGCTGCAAGTCACCAGATGAGGGAAGTGCTGGGGTGGGTCTTCTGATTTTTCATCCTATGATCTTTTCATTCAAAACATACTTTTTTTTTTTGGTATACAACAAGGATTTATCGCTCAATCTCAACACTTTCAAATTCTGACATTTTCACTCTGTACCTCAAACATTAGAAGCTGTTTTTCTAATTAAGACTTTTGTCTTCCAGTAAATCTACCAAACACAAGACAGCTCTGCAGGGCATGATTCTCATTCCCACACTGATTTTTTCAAAAGGCTAATGTTTATGATAGTACCGGCTCTGCCTCCAAGTGGCCAGAAAACTTAGAAAGAAAACAAAAATGAACAACCGAGGTAAGGAAGAACTGACTTGTGTCCTAGCTGCCCATCTCAAAGGTTAAAAGGCCACCTGATGGTTTAGAACTGACAACGGGATAATTTCATTTGGAGTTTATGATATTGAGAGGTAGCCCTTTTAGAAGGTCTCCTGGGTGCCAGGAACGGTGCACACAGTGCTTTATTTACTCATTAGAACGACGCTGTGAAGGAGATGGTGTTATGAGCCCCGTTTCATGGATGAGGAAACACTGGCCGAGACAGCTAAAGATATTGTCCAAAGTTACAGACAGTATACTCCCTAGGTTACATTCTGCAGGTGAGGCAATGGTAGCCCAGAGAAGAAAAACATTTGCCCACAGTCACGAAGCTAGTTAAAGGGCAGTGCTGTGCTTGGAATCTTCCTCCAGAGGGGCCAAGCTTGGCTTGATGGCAAATGGGAAATCCTAGGGAATGACAGTGGACCGTCTCAGCGTAAATATTGCTTTGAGAGAGGTTCGTCTAGCTCCTCAGGAAACATGGCTTCAGAAAGCCAAATCTCTCCTTAAAAAAAGAACGGAGGGGCTTCCCTGGTGGCGCAGCAGTTGGGAGTCCGCCTGCCGATGCGGAGGACGCGGGTTCGTGCCCTGGTCCGGGAGGATCCCACGTGCCGCGGAGCGGCTGCGCCCGTGAGCCGTGGCCGCTGAGCCTGCGCGTCCGGAGCCTGTGCTCCGCAACGGGAGAGGCCACAGCAGTGAGAGGCCCGCGTACCGCAAAAAAAAAAAAAAAAAAAAAAAGAAAGAATGGAATCCAAGAGCATATTTCTTTAGAAATGTAGGATGCACATGATGTCCAAATGAACAGGCTTGTCTTATTTTGAGCATGGAACAAGAGATGTTTGAGATGCAAACATTTCCAACTTTCTGAAAGTCTGGCCTGAGATATTTTCTGACCAAATAGTAACCAAAAGAAGAACAAATATTGTGCTGTTAGCAATTATCCCGTGTGTCTGGTACGCATCCACAAATGGCAGCTTCTGCAGAAGGAGTCGAGCTACCAAAGTGATGGAACCAACGCGCTCTCCAACCAAAGAGTGTGTGTTCTCTTGCGTATTCTCGTGGTTGGATTTATTTGGGACAGTGTGGCAAGCAAAGTCGAAGGTATCAAAAATGATCCACACTTGCTTCCCAAGACGGACGGGCAGCTCACTTCCTGGGGCTGCCTTGCCTACAGCTGCCTCAATTCTAGGGGTCCATTTGCCTGGAAGATGAGACAAGGTGGGGATGAGGAAGTAAACTGCCAAAGTGAGGAAGCTAACATTCTGCATGTTACCTCCTCACGAGGGTCACTCAGTGGACCCACATACCGACTCACAGCCTGAAGTTGCCATGAGCACCTACAGGGTTGCCCCTAAGCTGGCGGTCTGCACCCAGGATTTTGCCTTCCTGGAGACAGCTGACAGTGTCTGGAGACAGGCCAGGGATGCTGCTAAACATTTTACGATGCACAGGCTAACCCTCCACGAGAATTATGCAGACCCTCAAATCAATGGTGCTGAGGTTAAGAAACCCGCCTGCAAGACTGTGAGGTGAGCGAGGTTCTCGTGGCCTCTGGTTCAAAATGCTCTTACTCTGGACTTCCCTAGCAGTCCAGTGGTTAAGATTCCGCGCTGCCACAGCAGGGGGCGCAAGTTTGATCCCTGGTCAGGGAGCTAAGCTCCGGCATGCCACGCACACAGCACAGCAAAAATAAATAACTAAATAAAATTTTAAAAATTCTCTTCCTCTGACCCGAGTGAGGCACTGGGGTTCCTCCTTTCTACCCTCCTCCCACGATCAGCGTGACTGATTCCAGGGAGGGACAGTCCAGTTGAATTAATACACACTAAGGTGTGAATGGCTGATAGATCCAGCACTAGCAGGAACAGCTGCAGTTTAAGTGACTCATGAATTTAATCTAAATTCAGCTCCAATCTGGGAAATTTTAGCCAGAGTGCCCTAATAACACAGGCACTTATTTTTAGTAGATGGGCAAGATGGTGAAATTTGCAAAGCATTGCTCACCTTTTAAAGTCCTAACCTACATAAACAAATCTGTGATGTGGTTCCGTGGGGATATCGTCGTGAATACCTTTTTTTTTTTTTTAAACTTTTTTTTTGGCTGTGCCACGCGGCTTGTGGGATCTTAGTTCCCCGACTAGGGATTGAACCTGCGCCCCCCGGCAGTGAAAGTGCGGAGTCCTAACAACTGGACCGCCAGGGAATTCCCTGAATACTTTTTTTATTACAAGCAATTATTTGTACTTGGTATTGATCACAGTTGCTTTCCAGCAAGGGAAGAAACCCTATAAAAAATTCCTGTGCCCCAAACAGAGCTTATTTACCTTCTCTTCATTTCTAATATTGACTTGTGGGTTTGACACGCCAGGGCCCATTTGCTGGGTATTTGAACGGCCCTCGTTACCATAAGTCCCAGGCTGTCTCCTCTCTGGACTGCTGTGGACCTATATTTGGACGGCAGGCTGCGTAGGCTTTTATTTAAAGCAAGCGAAGCAGACACAGCCTGAGCAAAATAATGAGCCGTGGAGATGAGCGTCAGAGTCATTTCTTCTCATTTTAAGGCTCAGAAACAGATTTTGCCCTTCCGTACGCAGAGGGTGTGACGACGTGAAGCGGAAGTGATCCTCGCCTGCCAAACCTACATTGGGGAGACCACTTTACTTCGCTCTCCAGATTCTTTGTCCTGATGAGCAACAGCTAGGGGATGTATATGGTAGATTGATGGGTAGCAGTATTCCATGCTGAATTTCAGAGGCAAATTAGCAGCCTCCATGGGTCTTCATCTTATGGGCTCTGGGTAGTAAAATTCAGAGAAGAGCTGGAGCTGAGAGGGGACCTTACGGCTCACACCAGTTCAAACACCTCGTTTATGGAAAAGGAAACGGGAGTCCAAGAAGGGGGCCTGGTTTGACGGAGGCCATTTGGACAGAGTCACAACAAGCCTGACCTCCCACAAGTGTACCGACTCCTAACACCAAGTTCCATCAGGAGCCTCCCCTGTGACACAGGGAGCGCTGAGACCGTCTGGGGTGAAGCTGGGTGAGGGCAGGTAGCCTTCATCACGATGAAGCGACCTCCTTGTGTCCAGAACAAGCAGCTCCTGGTTCCGTGTCTCGAATCTGGCCTCAGGATAGAGGCAGCGGCTGATTGTTTAGGATGAACTAATACCGGGCTGAAGTGGTCCTTGTCCCAAGATAACTGGCAGACTCTCTCAACCATGCTCTCCTGGGGGCTGGCCCACGATGGTATTCTACGGGGGTGAGCAATGCCGTCACTGCAGCGTGCCATTGACGGTGGGAGTGGGGGACAGTGGTAAAAAGCTACAAGGGGCCCAAGCAGAGTGGACCCTTCGACAGAAAGAGCTACCGAGAGATAGAAAGAGGGTGAGATGGGGATGGACAAGACAGACTGGGGACTGTGGACCCGACAGCCTGTCCAGGAACCCCATACTCTAGACAATTTTTTTTTTTTTTTTTTTTGCAGTACGCGGGCCTCTCACTGCTGTGGCCTCTCCCGCTGCGGAGCACAGGCTCTGGATGCGCAGGCCCAGCGGCCACGGCTCACGGGCCCAGCCGCTCCGCGGCATGTGGGATCTTCCCGGACCGGGGCACGAACCTGCGTCCCCTGCATCGGCAGGCGGACTCTCAACCACTGCGCCACCAGGGAAGCCCACTCTAGGCAATTTAATTCTTGTCCTCTTGGCCAGCGCATGTGGAGATCAAAGGCCTTTCTTCAACTAATTTGTGGCACATGGCAAATCCTTGACAGGGTCAGGAAAAAAGCAGATTCTGAATCTTGGAAATTAGGAATCTTAAGCCTCTAATAATTACACATGCCATGGACTCTGTAATTTGAAAGGAGAGAAAATCCACCACGGCTACAACTGCCCTTCCCCAAAGCAGAGATTTGCGAATCACAGGCCTGGTCAATATTTCCTGAGTTCTTCCAAGGGAAGGGACTGGGTAAGAAATCCTTGTCTGGAAAGGTGAGAACAATAGAACTGGGTGTCTTATGGAGGCAGGCTAGTGGCCAAAAGATTCTAGAAGCTTTAGTAATAGATTTTCAGTGATGTCTCCTTTCACAGACATCCTAAAGGGATGTTTGAAATGAATGGGCACTTCTCAAGGATCAGGCCTGGAAAGTGGGACTGGAAGACCTATTTCTGAGTCACTCCCATGACTCTTTACTTCTTGGACTGTGGGATGGGTTGCTGGGGAAAGCTGGACGGCATTTGGTCATGGGATTTAGCAAATGTGCTTGAGCAAGACGACAAGATAGGCGCATTTGTCCCCTTAAGCTTTCCTGGCGGGGTGGTGCATTTGACCTGGAGATATCTAGGTGGTGGTGGTGGTGATAATCAATGCCACAAAGACGGCGTTTATTGTTTAGTACTTGAGCTCCCAGGGTTCCAGCCGTGGTGCGAAGCATGTTGTTTCTTTTGACCCTTACGTTAGTATCGAGATTGCTAGTGGTCATGCCCGTGTCACAGATGAACAAACTGAGTATTCAGAAAGGGGAGGCCACTTGCCCAAGGTCACAGCTGAAGAGGTAGAGCCACACTGGATCCCAGGTGGATGCAACCAGAGGCCTGTGCCCTCGGCCCCCCTGCTGCCTTTTAAGGGGTCAGCAGTGTGGATATGGTTTGGGGCGTTCGCAATGGCTGGTGCAGAGCTAACTGGAGTCGAGATGGATAGACTTTCATGGTTTGGAGACACACGATGTCCTCATTGTTTACCTGCTCCCTCTCCCCTCCAGCCTTTTCCGCATTTAAAAGGAAAAGATAAAAGCAAACAAAGAGAAGTAAAACAGAGCTTCATGGAAAGAATGAAGCAGGTAAAAAACAGGCAGGCTTTCCAACAAACCAATAGAAAGCTCCTCTGTCCTTTTGAGAAATCATCAAAAGCAATAAAACAAGGGCTGGGAATCAAGAAGGACCAAAGGGGAGGGGCTCCTCCGGGGTCTCAGGAGAGAATCTCAGCCAGAAGACGAGGCCTCCGAGTCCCCGGGATGCGGACACTGAAACCTCCCCTCCCTTGGGGACCTTGCAGGCTCTTCCTGACCTGTCAGCAAGCAGGAGGGACTTGCTGCTCTCAGGGACCCACTCGGCACCTCTAAATATCCTCCTTCCCTGTTGTAAAGGCTGCTTTGGGACGTAAAGGCCACCAGCCTTCAAGGGATGCTCTCTGCTTTCACGTTTCTGTTTACTCTTTCTGGAACGGAACACAGATTTTTTGGTAGCTCATCTCATTATGTTTCAAGCCCTTGTACCTTAACCATGCCTCATGGAATCATCACCCTGTCAATTCAGTCCCAAACAACAGGAAAACCTTCTCCACGGGACCTCTTCATCTCTCAGATGCATCGTTAGTCGCTGATGTATGCTGCTTAGAATTTCTAGGGACAAACGTGTCTTCCTGGCTTAGATGCGGAGAGCCAAAAAGAAATTAAAAGTCCTATCAAATTTGCAGTGTGAGGGCTTCCCTGGTGGCGCAGTGGTTGGGAGTCCGCCTGCCGATGCGGGGGACACGGGTTCGTGCCCCGGTCCGGGAGGATCCCACATGCCGCGGAGCAGCTGCGCCCGTGAACCATGGCCGCTGAGCCTGCACGTCCGGAGCCTGTGCTCCGCAACGGGAGAGGCCACAACAGTGAGAGGCCTGCGTACCACACACACAAAAAAATTGCAGTGTGTGCAGAGGAGGGTGGCGAGGGGAGGCCAGAGCACTCAGGTGTGTTGAGTGCCCACCAGGGACAATGACTGTATGCATATTACTCTGTGCCTTTTTTATTTTTTTTGACCTCTGCTGTTTCCCTGGGGACCACAGAACTTGTCACACAGGAGCACCCCCATAAATGTTGACTGATTTACTTAGATTCTCACTGCAGTGCTAGGATGCTTTCTGCCCCCATTGGACAAGAAGAAAATTAAGACTCCACGAGCTTAAGCGACTTGCTCAAATTCACAGGGTTAATAAGTGGCCAAGGGGGGATTTGGCCCCAAGGACACATGACTCCAATGTTCTTTTCACTATACCACACCAACTCCAGAAGCAACTAGAACAGGTGGGCAAAACAGAGCATTGTAGCCCTGTCTAAAGAGGCTGACAGTACCAGGAGGAGGTGCAGAGGACTGTCACAACTTTTTGAACACAAAGATGACTTTAATATAAAGACCAAGTCCTTGCTGAGCTCACTCATTTCCAGAATATTCTCATGCATTTGTACAGCCCTTTGTGACACAGACTCATATCAGAACCTGTGTCTCCCTGCTTCTTGGCCACACAGCTGGACTGCACTTCCCAGCCATCCTTGCAGTTGAGAATGAAAGCATTGGCCACCACCTCCAGGCCCCTCCTATAAAGCATCTCCACGCATCTTTTCATTTTCTTTCCTCCCTTCTCCTGTTGAATGGAGAGAATTCTGAAGTCCCAGAGGTGAGTGGGGATGGAGGAAGGAAGGAACCTGGGTTCCCAAAGGACCACAGGAACATTACCCACCAAGCAAGAACACGTGGCTTTGGATTGAACATGAGTCAGATGTAAAATTCTGTTGTATGAACTCACTGAGATTTTAGGGTTCATCTTGCTAAAGCCGAGAGCACTGTTTTACTAATGGGCCTTTGAGAATTGCAAATAGCTTTCTTATCTATGATATCATTCAATCCTTTACAAATGCAACAAGTCAACTGGAAGCTGAAAGAGTGAGAGGAATCGTCTATGAGAACCATCAAACCATCTGTGTGGCCAGAAGCACATTCCTTTAAGTTCAGGGGCTTAGTTTCTCCACCTGTGATTTCAGGGTGTTGGGTCAGATGGTCTCTGAGATTTCTTCTAATTCTAAACCTCTATAAGTCTTTTTCGATGTCCAAAAATGTGCATTGGCGTGTTCAGACACTGATCTCTTGATACCGCGAGCCCCTCCAAGGCAAGGACTACTTCTCAGTTACCTTTATATGCCTAGAATCCAATCTCTTAGATGCTCTAAGGTTAAATTTAATTAGAATTTTCTGTTGGAAAAAACTCAAAGAATTTACGAATGTTCTGATTTATGCCAATGATTTCTTGATCCAATTTGGAGCACAGGATTGAAATGCTTATGAATATTGTCATTATGCATTACCGAGTATGGGTAGGCTATTTTACATTCATTTACGTAGACGTAATCTTTGAAGAATGACTTTATAATAATACTGAAAGGCTTTTTTGATTAAAGGGAGTGCCAGCAGTAATTGGTATTCTGATGCCTTCATTTACAGTTTTATTTAGCTGAGTAATACAGGAGCATAATTCCTGTTTAGAGTTGAGAAAATTGGAGTACAGAACATTCAGAGTTTTCTCATTCAAATGGCCCTTCACTTGAGGTTCATAAAAGTAGTATTGGGCGAACTAGGAACAATTTAAAAAGTTTGAAAAGGCCCAAGGGAAATTATACAACCATAGGAGGCAGCCTGTGCCACCTGCATGAAAAATCTTATGCCTTCTGGTTCTTGAAAAATAAACACATTTTTTCTGTATATCTGTGTCGTATGGGAACATTGGTCATTTCATCCTGCTCATTGAAAATATCAGATTATATACGTTTTTGATGACTAAAAATAGGCAATGAATTCTATTACCCGAAAAACGCAATTTGGCAGGTAAAAGGTTTAAAAGCACAGGGTTTAAGGGAGGTGGGAGGTTAAGGGTTAACAAGAGGGTCCTGGCAGAAAAATGGGAATCACAATTTGACACTGTACAGGTAGAATGAGATCGAAGGAAAGGAAACCAGTGATTTTTTTTTTTTTTTTTTTTTTTTTGCGGTACACGGGCCTCCCACTGCTGTGGCCTCTCCCCTTGCGGAGCACAGGCTCCGGACGCGCAGGCTCAGCGGCCATGGCTCACGGGCCCAGCCGCTCCACAGCATGCGGGATCTTCCCGGACCGGGGCATGAACCCGTGTCCCCTGCATCGGCAGGCGGACTCTCAACCACTGCGCCCAGTGCTTTTTTTTTTAAACTTCTTTTTATTGGCAGCTGCAGGGGGATGTGGGTCCCCCTCCCATTTTCTGCTATCACCTCCCCTTCCTGTGATTACATGTCGCTCCATCCTACCTCCTGGGGCGTGTGGGCATCCAGAAAGATGCTGTGTGCTATGGGCCCTTTGCCTCGGCTGGTATAGGAACTTCGGCCCATGGAAAATGAAGTATTAATAATGCCAGCCAGTGTTTTAAGATGCTTATCTTATTAGGGACTGCAGAAAGGAAGAGATTGTATTAAAAAATTATCTACTTTCTTTTGCATGAATTGTTTGCTTCAAATGTTATGTTTAGATGACTCCATTAAAAATATCTTTCCATAAAATAATAAAGAATAACAAAGGTATTTCTTGGCTCTCACTTGTTAGAAACAGAAAAGGCCTTAGGTGGTACAGAAAGTTCTTTTAAGACATCCTACATAGGAGGCGGAATTTGAATGGGACCCTAAAGAGAAGGCAGGAATTATGGGAGTGAGCGAAGCAAAGCAGGGAAAATGTAAGCTTACCTGCACAACAAACCTTTGAAAACCTACAAACATTCGCTTACATCTGTTTTCTTCCATTGTAGTGCAGTAATGCTATGGGCCATTTCTCACCATTAAATTGACAGTCACTAATGTCGAGTGCCTACCTGTGCCAGGGACTGCCTGAGGAGGGCTCTTCCAGGCTGAGTCTCAGTGGACCCTACCCTGTGTTAGAGGATTTATATCCATCCTCCATCCTCACCACATCCTTTGAGAAAAGTTCAGCATTTTCAGCGTCGGGAGTTTTAAAAGCTCCCTGAGTGAATCAAACGTGCAGTCCAGACTGAGAACCATAGCACCATGGGGCTGTTCCCCAGACAGCTACATTCTCTTGAGGCTTAAAATGGTAGTCATTTAATTTATAGGTTAAAAAAAACCCTCTTGGGGGTGGGGGAGAACTCCTCTCATAACCAAAAGCTGCATACACCTCAAACTACTCACTAAAAAAGCATGGGGTGGCCTTCTGAGCTCAGTGTCCAACTCGATCATTTGCAAGAATTTGCAGGACAGAGAAATAAGTTTCCTCATGGCAGCTCCATTCCTGTAATGAACAATGCTGCCCGTGGAGAGCATCCCTAAAGGACTTTATGATCATGTGATCTGGAGGGGCTCCTACCCTGATGGGCCTTTGAGGTAAATGAGATGCTGCAGTCCACCAGCCAGATGCGGACTGCAGGCGCTGTGGGCTTGTCATTCCTGGGTGAAAGTGACAAGGCACGCTAGGTAATCAACCAGAGCAAAGCATCATGAATTACATCTCAGTTTGTCCCGGTTCACCCTAGATGAACAGGTGATATTTTAGATGTCTTTTGTAGGTACTCAGAGGAAATGCCAGAATGGTAGAAATGTTAGAACGAATGTTAGAAAACAAACATTTGCTTAAACACATCCAATATGAAACAAAACAAAACAAAACGCCACTAGATGAGTGGTTTTTAAGCTTCTGTGTGTATCAGAGTCACCTGGAGAGCTAGTAAGGAACCCAGAAGCCCAGGTCCTTGTCATTCGGTAACACTGTAGGATAGAGCTGGCTTTGCCTTTTTTGTAACCCAAATTTTCAGTGATTCTAATACCCCACCACCCAGTCTGAGAACAACTGCTCTTTTCTCAACACTCAGATGCACATTAGAATCACTTGAGGAGTTAAAAAAAAACAAAGACGCCAGAGGCTCCACTAGACCAGCTCGGCTGGCATCTCGCGGGTGGGGTGCAGGCATTGGTATTCTGAAAGAGCTCCCGAGGGGACCTGGACGGGCAGCCTGGCCTGAGAACCACTGTGTCCGGATGGTGGTTCTCAGACTGGCGTGTGCTTCAGGAGCACCTGGACAGTTTTAAAAGAATACTGAGTCTTGGGTCCACACCTAGAGATTCTGAGTTAGCTGGTCTGGGGTGCCACGGGCACTGGGATTTTACAGAGCTCCCAGGGTGACTGGAATGTGCAGGCAAATCAGAGCAGAACAAGGGTAGGTCCTCCCCCCAAAAGGAAGCCCGCTGAATCCAGCTTCCTTGGAGATTGTTATATACACACTGCTGAGCAAAAAAGACTAAGAGCTTCAGTTAAGAACGTAAGTCCTCAGTAATGTAATGGAAACCCCACTGTTAGCTTATCTTTTGTTCCTCCCATGTCATCTTTAATACCCAAAAGAAAATGGTGGGCAATCAAAAGTTCTGTAAGATTGGACCTCTGGAAAGTTGTACGGTGAGAAAAATGTCTTTTAAAGCGACTCTGTATAGCAGCATTTTAAAGCGATACTTAGAAAGCAATGGTGGGACTTCCCTGGTGGTCAAATGGCTAAGACTCTGCACTTCCACTGCAGGGGGCTCGGGTTCCATCCCTGTTCGGGGAACTAAGATGCCACATGCCACGTGGCATGGCCCCCCCAAAGAGAGAAAGCAATGGTGATGGGAATGTAATAGAAATAAAATTGAAAAGAAAAAAAAAAAAAGAAAAAGAAAACGAGACCTGATCACTATTTAAAATCAGTTTCCGGGCTTCCCTGGTGGCGCAGTGGTTGAGAGTCCGCCTGCCGATGCAGGGGACACGGGTTCGTGCCCCGGTCCGGGAAGATCCCACATGCCGCGGAGTGGCTGGGCCCGTGAGCCATGGCCGCTGAGCCTGCACGTCCGGAGCCTGTGCTCCGCAACGGGAGAGGCCGCAACAGTGAGAGGCCCGCGTACCGCAAAAAAATAAATAAATAAAAAAAATAAAGTCAGTTTCCCATGCTTTGGGAACAGTGTCCAAACACTTAACGGTCCACCTTGGTGACCATGGGCAGGTCACTTCACCGTGCTCGCCTTTGCCTCCTGATGTGTGAAGTGTGAGGGTTAGAGAAAACGTCTCTCAGCTCAGCATCAGCACCATGACGGGATGCACCTGCATCCTACAGGCTGGGGAGCTGGACGTCCACACTAGTTTCCCTTCTACAGCACAGAAAACTCCAGAGCGAGAATGTCATGATGGCCAAGATGTAAAAGAAAAGTCAAGGGAGGTAAAGCACGAGCCCGGGACTGTCAGTTGCGGGTTGGGGACAGGTGGAGGTGGCTCAGAGAAGAAACGCTTGGCTCATTGCAAACGCAATACCATCACATGTTCATCAGGGACTAAATTCCTGTTGGGAAAAATGACTTTCAGTTCTTTTGAAGGACCTTGGGTGAACAGACAGGAAGATCTGTCCTGACATAACAGAACCTGTCAGGTTACGGTCGATATTTGTGACTGTCAGCACAGACCGAATAGGGAGCTGCGGGCAATTCTTGGTTAAAGGGGGCTCAAAAGAGTGGAGATGGTGGATACTGAGGGGTGACGGTGGTGGTGGTGACAGTAGTGATGCTGGTGACAATGGAGGTGGGGAGGGGCAGGGAGTGGGGCCCCGGGTGGGGGTCCAGGAGAGGCCAAATATTGTAAAGGGTGGCTTCTGGGGGGATACAGGGGTTGTTGATAAGGAAATACCTTTCTTTTCTTTCTTTTATACAGCAGGTTCTTATTAGTTCCCTATTTTATACATGTTAGTGTATACATGTCAGTCCCAATCTCCCCATTCATCCCCCCAGCCCCGCTTTCCCCCCTTGGTGTCCATACATTTGTTCTCTACGCCTGTGTCTCTATTTCTGCCCTGCAAAGCGGTTCATCTGCGCCATTTTTCCAGATTCCACATATATACGTTAATGTATGATATTTGTTTTTCTCTTTCGGATTTACTTCACTCTGTATGACAATTTTTTTCTTCACTCTCGTGTTCCCACCTTTCACTCTATAAAGCCCTGTTTTTCCTTTCAAACTTAAAAAAAATTAATTAGTTAATTAATTAATTTATGGCTTCATTGGGTCTTTGTTGCTGCGCGCGGGCTTTCTCTAGTTGCGGCGAGCGGGGGCTACTCTTCGTTGAGGTGCGTGGGCTTATTACTGCGGTGGCTTCTTGTTGCAGAGCACGGGCTCTAGGCACACGGGCTTCAGCAGTTGTGGCACATGGGCTCAGTGGTTGTGACTTGCGGGCTCTAGAGCGCAGGCTCAGTAGTTGTGGTGCACGAGCTTAGTTGCTCCGCGGCATGTGGGATCTTCCCGGACCAGGGCTCGAACCCATGTCCCCTGCATTGGCAGGTGGACCCTTAACCACTGCGCCACCAGGGAAGTCCCAAAAGCCCTGTTTGTTCTTTGTTTTTTTTTTTTTTTTTTTTTTTTGACATGTCACCTTCCTGGCCACCTGGCTGCAGCTCAGATTTGGAAGGTGAAGCTGGTCTAGAAGCAAATGTCTTCGCATCCCCAGGAGTTTTGAGGGAAGATTTTCATGAATCTGGCTGAATTTGGTGAGATATCATGAATTTGGTCTTTGTCCGAAGGCCCCATGTTTTTCAGCAGGAAGTTTCTCTTCCAGGAGAAGTTCAGGAAGTTAACGAGGTGAGGGATGGGAGAGGGACAGAGACAGAGTCCAGAAGTCCAGCTCTTCCTTAGGTAGATGATGTTGCCAGGTCTGGCTTCCTTTACCCATTCGTATTGTAGAAAGTATCACTGTTCCTTCTGTATTTGCTTTCGTGTTAAAGAAAAGGGTGATGTGTTAGCTGCACAGAAATTCTCTTTTCTGTGTGTGTGGTTTTCTTGATTTTCCCCTGTATGGTGGACACTGGAGGAAATCTTGAACTGAGATGCTGGTCTCCTCTCTTCCCCAGACCGGATCCCATTCAGGGACTTTCACTTTTCTAATTTGTGTGCGATGGGGGAAAATGTACAATGATAAGCAATTATGGTTCTCCCTTCCTTTGCTTTCTAAGATGAGTTCCTTAGAAAGGAAGATCTGTTTATTTTGCTGAGTAGAGCCTTACAGGCGGATGCAGACGGGAGAGACAGAGCGACGGGCCACCACCTCCAAGGGGAATGAACAGGTGGAGACGGGGAGGGAGGAGGGAGCGGCAGAGGGCGGGGCTCCTGACAGGAGTGGGCGGGGTCTGCAGCCTCCAGAGCCAGGAGGCGACCTGGGGTTTCTGCAGTTACCTCAGGAGTGATGGGGAGAGACGTCTAGGGAGGAATTTAAAGGTCCTCTGTGTGATTTGTCTGCGGCAGCCTTCCTCTCGCCCTCAAGGCATTTGGGGGAAGCCTGGCCTTTCCTTTCTAGCTGACTTGCAGTGAGATCTTGGTTACTTTGAGAAGTGGCACCATGCAGAGGAGGGAGCAAAGAGGCCCCCATTGCTTCAGGTGGTTAGATACCCAAGAAATAAAAGCCAAGTTCCCTTCTGTGATTGGCTCCACCGACAGTAGAGCTAGCTCTTTGGGCAAGTCGGTATTTTTCTTTCTCCAAAACTATTTGTGGCCACACTGTAATATGCATAGCTGGCTCTATGGAATCCAAGGCCACATTTTATTTTTGGCCACAACTGGGGAAACAGGAATTCGGAACAAAGTGAAATAAGCCTCCAGATGCCTTTTCAGAGTAATTATGCCAGGAGTATATAAATCAACGATCCAAGCTCCTGGTTTCTGGAGCAACGTGGGGAAAGGGAGCAGAGCCACATCTGGCTTCTGTGTTATGTCCCTTGCCAGGTGACCAGTACACAGACCTGGGCGTGGCTTTCCTGACTTTGGCAGGAGGGAAGGAAGGACAGCCAGCACTGTCGGGTTTCCCCTCCCTTCCCCCCCAGGCTAGGGCAAGGGTACCATGGGGGTGTCTGTCGTTGGTGCAGAAAAGGTGTTTGTTGAGACAACCTTCCCTCTTAACCAGTCATCCCTGTGTCTAAGTGAAAAGAACTACGTGTTGGCACAGAAGTGTTAACTCATCCCAAGGACCCACTGAGCCCCTTTCTCAGCTGGCAAACAAAGACAGGAATCCTAAAATGACATCTCCAGAGAGCTCACTATATCTAAATTAAAAATTTCTGTATGTCAAGAATGCCATAGCAACATGTTCACAAGCTTATCTGTAAATGGTACCAAATAAAAATTATATACGTAGAGATAGAGAGAGGGGAAAGAATTAAGCAAATGTGATAAAAGGTCAACATTTGAGGACTTTGGGTACTCTTTGAACTCATCTTGCAACCTTTCTGTTAGTATGGAATTACTTCAAGAGAAGAAAAATTTTTAAAAAGGTCAAATATTGCTATAAGCAAAAAGGAGAGACGTATACTAAAATGGGAAAAAGTTTGTAACATTTATGATAGTGAATTAAATCCTTAATATATGAATCATAAGAAAAAGACTAATAGTACAGTAGAAAAGTTCATTGCACAGGTAAGTTACAAAGAAGACATTTAAGTTGCCAACTGTGTGTGTGTGTGTGTGTGTGTGTGTGTAGTCAAATCTATTATCAATAAGAAAAAGGTAAAGTTTTGAAAAACTTTGATAAAAACTGTGATAAAACTTTGCCTAATTAATTGCCTTTCTCAAAATTAAACTACTACAAAACTCCAAAGTTAGAGGATATGGGATTAAATGGACACTACAGTGCTGATTGGTCCAGTAACCTGGTTACGATTTGGCAACAGAAAAGGCTTTGAAAGATGTTCAGTCCCTTTGACCCAGCATTTTTGTTTTTTTTACTTCGTAGAATTTATCCTGAGGAAAAAATCAGAGAGGTGTCACATTATATACACTGTGGTTCATTATAACATTATTTATGATAGTAGTATATTAAAAGCCTAACACGGGTTTGATGGGTCACTAAGTAGCTGTGAACAGAATCCCATCTTAGAAGAGCATTTTTGATGGGAAATGCTAACAACACGCAAGCCGTTAACATTCATTATCTTTTTTTTTCTGCGGTACGCGGGCCTCTCACTGTTGTGGCCCCTCCCGTTGCGGAGCACAGGCTCCGGACGCGCAGGCTCAGCGGCCATGGCTCACGGGCCCAGCCGCTCCGCGGCATGTGGGATCTTCCCGGACCGGGGCACGAACCCGTGTCCCCTGCATCGGCAGGCGGACTCTCAAGCACTGCGCCACCAGGGAAGCCCAACATTCATTACCTTTGAGTGGCGTCATTATCTGGCTGTGAGCAAGCTCTGGCCTCGTGAGGAGATATTCTCCATAGGTTGTAGAACAAGAGCACAACTGTGGTTCTATCTCTGAAGGAAGGAAGGCAGCAGTCATAAGGAGGGGTTGAAAAGCCTCAGGAACACTAGGAAGGCCACCTTTGAAAATGACGTGGGCTTTACAATAAAACACGAGCTTCCCCAGCTTAGGTGATTTGTTCGACTCTGAAAAACCTATACATTAGGATAGTCCGAAAACACAAAAAAAAACCTTTCTCCAGGGTGCCCTTTTTGTCTACACCCAGCCTTCAATGTATCCATGCCCGACTTTATGAAAACGTGATTTACAAATGTTCACATCTGAGGTGCGACCTAATCTTCAAAGTAGAGGGAGAATTTCTCACTTTCTCCTTTAACTGACAAGGAAGTCAACCTCTAGAGACATTAGGTGGCTTGCTTTGTTATTATCTTGAATACGTAATAAATTGCTTCTACACATAATGAGAAAAATATAAAACCCGCAACGGGCAACTGGACGCTATATATGAACAAGCAAGGAAGTTACGGATGAAGAAAAAAAATACAAGTGGCCAATAGACATGCAAAACAATTTCAACCGCAGGCGTCGTGAGAAATGTAAATTTCATCATGCTTAAGAAATCAGGACAAGGGGCTTTGATACAAAGCATCTAAATCAGATTCTTCTATATTGTTCAGAGTGGGGCGCGTGCCCCCATCGACTGCCTTTTCTGTGGCCTCCGACCTCCCACCTATACAAGACGTTGGGAAGGATAAAGAGCCCTCCCCGTCACGACCTCCTACCACCAACGACAAATTTGCTTTCTTTCCTTTTTGAAAAAAGGAATGAAAATGAGTCATTTGTAGAGATGTGGATGGGCCTAGAGCCTGTCATACAGGGTGAAGTAAGTCAGAAAGAGAAAAACAAATACCGTATATTAACGCATATATGTGGAATCTAGAAAACTGGTACCGGTGAACCAATTTGCAGGGCAGGAATAGAGACGCAGATGTAGAAAAGGGACGTGTGGACACAGGGAGGGCCGGGGGTGGTGGGATGAATTGGGAGATTAGGATTAGACATATGTACACTACCATGTGTGAAACAGATAGCTAGTGGGAACCTGCTGTATAGCACAGGGAGATCAGCTCGGTGCTCTGTGGGTGGGCCGGGGGGAGGGGAAGGGAGGAAGATCCAAGAGGGAGGGGATATATGTATACAAACAGTTGATTCGCTTCGTTGTACAGCAGAAACTAACACAACATTGTAAAAGAACTATACCGCCATTTTAAAAAATGAAGAAACAAACACACACACGAAACAAGCACGCGAACAACCTGAGGATCCCACAGTGAAAACACTGGGACACCTACAGAACGCTCCGGTCTTCCCATCATGCAGACACTCCTCCCCTGGCCCCTGGGACACACTGAATATAATGCCTTGAGCGAGAAAAAGGAGAAGGCAAAGGTCGTGGTTGGGAAGTTAGATGAACAAGCAGGTCACAGAGAAGAGGCGCAGGTCACACTGCTGAGTGAGGTCTATGTTATTTACACGGCAGGCTCATCACGGGGGTGACTTTATGTCACATCCTAACTCCCTAGAACCAGGTGAGGGGTAATGTAATAGAGCCCTGTTTCTGCCTCTCCAGGCACAATTTAGAGGGGTCCGAATTCTTAGTTCCCTTTTCAGTCAAGGCTAAAAGCCTCTCATTTGGGTATTTAAAATTTTAGGTATTCATATCTTAGAACAAACTCCCCTATGCGACGAATCATGATTTTCTGCAAAGTGGAGCTCATTATAATGACATAAATGTTAGCAGAGTCCCCCAAAGATTCCCTAGGAAGCCGTGCTTAATCCCAACCAATAAAATACGGTATCAAGGCACTTCCTTCCTTTCCTCTAAGAATCAGTATTTTCGGTGAGCGATTTCATACAATCCTAATGTCAAATTAGGTTAAGGTAGAGCAACGAGAACATTTTAGCAGGACTTGACTCCACTGCAGTGGATATTAAATAGCCCCAGAAAATAAACCATTCTCCATTTGAGTTAATGCAAAATACAGAAATTTCATAAGTGGCTGAAGGCGTTGTTTTAATCTGAAAATGCTTGTCTGCTGGGTTTTGGCAAAACACATTCAATGTTCTTACTCCTGTTCATTTAAAAATTGGTTTTCTTTTCATAAAGGTTAATTGATTTCCTGTATTGCATAACAGTAATAGTACCCATTATGTGTTTCAAAAAGAAAATATGCATATTTGCATATTATGTGTTTCAAAAAGAAAATATGCATATTTGCCCTTTAAGTTATGCTTTTAAAGCAAGCACGTAGTTCTGATGACTTACAGCTTTATTATGGGCTCCTTTTAGGTTTCTTAAAATAAACATGCAGCTTGAGACCACAGGAAAAGACAGAGGGAAAAGGACACTGTTTTATTTCATCCACAAACAAGGGAGTCTAAAGCAATGATTTTCTCAGCTGAGCCCATTAACATAGACTGAGCATATGCATGTGTGGAGTAGGTTTCTTTTGAAAATAGAATTGCTGTTAGTTTCTATGCTATGAAGCAAATGCTGGGAAGCAAAAGCATCCTCCTACACGGGGAGGTGGGGCAGCTGGTTCCAGCCCAGCCCACAGGGAAAGCATCCCGCATCCGCAGATGGGCTGAAAGCTGGCTTAATACAGAACCGTCTTAGAGTGAGCCTGGATTTCTAGCTCTGTCCTGGAGATGAGCTGATTTGGCCTGGGGATTCTGCTCAACAATAAGACTATCCTGACCCCTAGCATAAGAGTCAGCAAACTACAGTCTTCGGGCCAAAGCTGGCCTGCTGCCTGTTTTGTAAATAAAGTTTTATTGAGATACAGCCACGCCTATTTGTTTATGTATGGTCCATGGCTTTCCGAGCTACAATGGTCAAGTTGGCAGTGACACAGAAATGGGGGAGGGTGTGTTTTGGTGCCTGTTACTGAGAAATAAGATGGGAAGATAAGATGGGATTCCGAGGCTATCCTACGGGTGTGAATCATTCCAGTTTGTTCAGGTGCTCTATCTTTTTGCTGCACCAGGAACTCGAGTACCAATGGGTCGAGAGACAGGGCAGTGATTCTGGGAGATGTAAGGTTATGGTCATTACGTTAAGGCTTGTAAACTTGCAGAAGGCTGAGGTCTATGGGTACCTGCCCTGCTGCCATGGTAACCAAACGACAGTCCTAGGCTTGGGGTTGGGCTGGAAGGTGTGGTTATAAACTGAGAGCCCACGGTTGATTCTAGTCAGAAGACGTATTTTGACTGGCCCATGAATCCTTGATAGTTTTATATGTTAATTGCTTGCATTTAGAAATGGGGATATTTTGGGGAATTCCCTGGCAGTCCAGTGGTTAGGACTCTGTGCTTCCACTGCAGAGGGCAAGGGGTTGATCCCTAGTCAGGGAACTAAGATCCCGCATGCCATGCAGCGTGGCCAAAAAAACCCCTCCAAAAAAACCCAAATAGAAATGGGGATATTTCATCCCAAATCTGGCTTCCAGCTTCTCTTGAAAATTTGAAATCTCTGGACACACTGGGTTCCCTCCCTGCTTGTTGCCTGGTTCTCCTGTCTGGTTTGTTTTTCCTGACAGCCAGCTGTTTGGGGCATGGGTGTTATCTATCTGGCCCCTGGGGCCTGTGAGTTTGTAACCCCAGCTCTGTGCGGTGAACAGAGAATCCGTGCTATTGCAACCTTCTGTTCCTCAGGGGGCATTCTGTCTCGCCTCTGTCCCTTGCTTTCTAGCTCACTTTAGCTTATGTGCTCTCATCATATTCCATTCTGACTCTGCTGCTGAATATTCCATCAGGAAGATGTCTGAACTCAGTGGTCACTGAGTACATAGAGCCATTTCTTATACTGATCTGAATGAATGTGGCAGGTAAAAGTAGTGGGTGTGAGAGGGTAACCTTGGGAAGGCTGGCAACTAGGATTTCACTGTGAATTCTCATTTCCTCCCATCCTGTTCCTGGTGATGATGCATCTCAAGGCTTCTGAAAAAGCTGGAAGCACATTTGTTGGGATGTAGTCACAGGATATATTTGCATTTTTCCCCCCCTCTCCACAGAAATCTTTAGTAGAAGGCGAAAGATTTATACGAGCTGAAAAGAAACCAGAGTATGGCTATATTTGCATTTAATAACACTCATTGGCTGGGAAATAACTGTTGCTAAGACTCTTAGGTTGGTCTTTTAGGAAGCCTATATTTCTCTTTGGGTGGAACAAAAATGGAAACACACAAAGTAAAGAAAATAAAACAGATACCTGTCATACTGTTGGGAGTCATGGGTTAGTAATCATTCCGGACCCTTTTTTTCACTGACATCTCCTATAGAGAAAAAGACAAGAAAAATACCATGGGTTATAACCTGCATTTTCCATAAGGTTTTGTTCCAAACAACATCACATGCATTAATTAGCTGGAGGTGATATGTTACTTTCAACTCAGGGAAAGTGAAGCAGAGGTGGGCTGCGTGATACACGTAAGTTTACAAGACCTTTTAATTTTCATCTCAGGGTTCCTCCTATAAACATGTCTTTATAATAATATTTTATTCAAGGTCACATGTCTATTTTCCATCTCAAGTTTTTTAAGAAAGCACTAGCCGAGTGACTTGCTGTCTTTCCCAAGAGCGTCTGAGATGCGTTAGCGTCCTCAATCCAGATCCTTTCTTCTCCAGGTGTGGTCTGTGGACCAGCAGCCTCAGCATCACTGGGAGCTTTGCTAGAAATAGAAAATTTGGGTCCTATGTCAAACCTGCTCCATCACATCTGCACTGGGATGAGATGCAACTGCAGATGACTGATGGACACTTTGCAGTCTTAGACACACTGCTCTGGAGAATGGAATCCATATTCACATCTTATGTGTGACTTTTCCTTGGTCAGCGCTGAGTCCTTTCTCATCACTGTATCAGTGAGATCCGAGAGCAGCAGACAGACCTGACCTCATATGGGGATGGGGTTGGAGACTTGGTGGGGGTCAGAGACCAGAGGCACCGACGGAGGGCAGAGTGTTGAAGGCCACGCGCAGATGATGACCCAGATGGCTGCTGAACGTGGGTCAGAGTCCTTCTGCGTGTCGCTGGGGACAGATCAGGACGAGGTTTCTTTTTCCAGAAGGGTTTCTGTATCCAGCGGTAGACAGTGCAGCACGGTGGCTCTGGCCTTGTACTGGAGACCTAGGCATGGGTTTGGGGGCCAGCGCTGTCGTGGACTCGCCGTGGGATCGTGATTTCTTCACGTGCAAAATGAGGAGGATAATGCTCGCGTTACCTGCTTCACATGGCTGATGATTCTGAGGTGTGAAGAGGATGCGAATGAAAGTGCTGGGTAAACACAATCCATTGGATGAGGGAAGGAACGTCCTGATGCTAATAACTGATCGGAGAAGAGGAAGCATGTGGATTGTTGATATATGCGTCCAATATGGGTTGATATATGCGTCCATTCCCTCTCTGTCTCCACATTGAATCCTGCAGCACTGAATTCATACCTTGATGGTCATCACATGTGTTCACCACATGTTTCCAAGGCTGCCTTTCCCACTAGACTGTAACCTCTTTGTGGAAGGGACTATGTCTTGGTCATTTTTATATCTTCCACATGAGCAGAGTGTCCGATACATAATAGGCCCTCAAGAAATATATGCGGGGCTTCCCTGGTGGCGCAGGGGATTAGAACCTGCCTGCCAATGCAGGGGATACGGGTTCGAGCCCTGGTCCGGGAAGATCCCACATGCCGCAGAGCAACTATGCCTGTGCACCACAACTACTGAGCCTGCGCTCTACAGCCCATGAGCCATAACTACTGAGCCCGCATGCCACAACTACTGAAGCCCGTGCACCTAGAGCCTGTGCTCCACAACAAGAGGAGCCACTGCAATGAGAAGACCGCACACTGCAACGAAGACCCAACGCAGCCAAAAATAAATAAAAAAACACTAAAAAAGAAATATATGCTCTGAATAAGTGAATAAAATAAAATGAATGAAAGTTGAATCTCATGGTATGAGATTGCTGAACTGGCATCTGGTAGAAGAGATGAGGATTAATTACTAGGAAAATGCGTTCTTGCTACTGATGAACATTTCAAGGGTCACCAGCTACAAGCCCTCTGTTCTGTCCCCTTCAACTGTGCAGCTGGGTTGTGAGAGAGAGAATCAGGTTCTGAGACCCCCTAAAGGGAGAGTGCGGATCACACCTGTAGTACTGACTGTCTAGACCTCTCGTTCTTAGAAACTGAGCTGCCATTAACTCCCCTCCCGTCTTGTGGACACGGCCTCATCCTCCTGGGATGCTGCTTCTGAATATTCTGCAGCGGACAAGGAACTTGGCTCCGGCTGGGCCAACCACAGTGCTCCACCTTTGGCCGCAGTGGGCCAAGACCTGGGAGGGGCTGACATGGTGCCTTTTTTGGGGTAGGTTACATATTCCAGCTCTGGTGGCAGAGCTGATCAGAAACTAAAACTCTCAAACTGTTTGACGCCATGCCTTTTAGCCACACGGCCAAAGCCGGTCTGAAGGTGAGACAGAGGATGCACCTGACATTCACGGAGAACTTGGGGTGACGAGAGAATGCTGTGGCCTCAGAGCCCTGCCTTCAGCTCTCCCTGAGGCCCAGCTGTGTCCCTGCGGCCCCCTCAACCCTTCCTGAGCAAGACGGTGCCCACGTCCGCAGAAGCCAGGTCCAGGCAGGTTTCTGCCCCTTGCAACCAGAGGAATCCTGACTGACAGTACCGACATTCAAACACAGCATGAATACGAATGTGGCAAAAGCGTTTCGTGTCCTTTTTATCCTAGTTATGTTCTTGCTACACCAACACTTAAAAAATATCTTTGTTTTCAAATTTTCAATTGAACAGGCATCAGAACTGCAGAAAGTATTGTGTGTGAAGCGGAAAGTATCCAGAAAGAGGAAAAACATCTCATTAAGGCTTAAAAAATATTGTTACCACCACGAAATTTAGTACTGATTTTGTTATTTAGTACTGTTTTCCTTCTACTGTAGGAAAGTACTAAAGTACTATCTATAGTAATTTAGTATCACTACACTATACTAAACTGTTACCATTACTATAGCATCAATAGTATATTCCTGTCCCTATTCCTGTAGCACTTTAGTATTAGTACACTGTACTAAACTGTTACCATTACTATAGCATTAATAGTATATTCCTGTCCCTATTCCTATAGCACTTTAGTATTAGTACACTATACTAAACTCTTACCATTACTATAGCATTAATAGTATATTCCCATTCCTATTCCTATAGCACTTTAATATTAGTACACTGTACTAAAGTGTTACCATTACTATAGCATTAATAGTATATTCCTGTCCCTATTCCTATAGCACTTTAGTATTAGTACACTATACTAAACTCTTACCATTACTATAGCATTAATAGTATATTCCCATTCCTATTCCTATAGCACTTTAATATTAGTACACTGTACTAAAGTGTTACCATTACTATAGCATTAATAGTATATTCCTGCTCCTATTCCTATAGCACTTTAGTATTACTACACTATGCTAAACTGTTAATATTCTTATAGCATTAATATACATTTCTGTTCCTATTCCCACTCCTATAGTGTTCATTGTGCACTTCGGTTCCTATTCCTACAGGACTCTAGTATTTCATATTATTTAGTGCTATTTTCCTGCAACGAGCTCTTGAGTTTTAAACTGTAGTTAAACGCTCTGAGTGGACAGGCATCGCGGGGCTGCTTCGGGGTTGCCCGGGACACAGGGCAGGTGTCAGCCAGTGCTCTGTGCAGAGGAGGGAAGCACAGGAGGTCCCCTCTGGAGCCACCGAGGGGGTCACGGCGTCAAAGGAGGAAACAAAGTCCAAACAGCTTAAAAAGAAAGAAAGTGGAGTGTTCTACCTGTGGGGAAAGGAAAGCGAGCACAGGACTTCCCCTCTGGGTGGGTGAGTGGGCGGGCAGCGAGGAGGTCGGGGGTGATGTGAGCAGCGCTGACTGCAGCGCTGTCCCTGTCCTGGGGGCCACTCACAGCCTACAGGTCATCGTTACAACAGGCCTGCTGCTCCCGGGCAGAGAACAGCCTCCAGTGAGACCCAGTAAGGCTCTGCATCCCGGTCCCTCAGAGCCGAGCGTCCATTAACAGCTGCAGCATTTCAGCACCAACTGAGGGGAGAGAGGTCTTCAGCGCAGTCCCTAGGAAAGTGCTGCTACACCGAGAACATTCCTTTCACACGATATTCGTTTATGTGGCTGGTTAGCCTAGAGGCTTTGATTGACGGCCTACTCTATTTAGGTGCTGCCCCAGGCTTTGTCCGAAGACAACAGTTGGGCCTGTCCACGTGGGGCTTCTAATCTGCCAGAGGGAGAGAATCGTGCTACAACAGTGCAACGTGTGGACAGGTTTCACCTGAAATATCTCTTCAGTGCAGACTGGGCCACGAGGGAAGGAGAGGTCATTTCTACTTGGGGCAATCTGGGAAGGCTTCTAGGTGGAGGTGACCCTGTATCCGAAGGCTCTTCTTTGCAATAGGCCTCTCCCCAGCGAAGGACTTAGTGCTTTATTCTCCTCCTTGTGCCCCTGAGGCCCACTGACTACTCTGCAAGAAATGAGCCGTGTGTAGAAAAACTAGGAAATGCCCTCAAATTATGCAGGGTCTTGGGAGGTTTGCTATGGAATTTGGACTTTGTCCTATGGAAAATAGGGAGCCATGGAAGGCCCTTCAGGGAGTGCCCTGATTTGAGAGGATAATTGTGCCTTGGTGCAGAGGGGGACTCCTCAGGATGCTACCTATCGGCGTGGGATCGTTGCTACTTTCCTGTCTTAGTGTTCAAGGTCACAAAGTTAGACTAGGGCCAGAGAGAACCCCACCCACCTTGTCAAAGGCCCTGGCCCTGACCGCACACCCTTTTGTCCCCTTGTGTTTTCTTTTGCTCTGTAGAAAACACAACACTGAAGGGACAACTGTGAAAATTCCCCCTTGGAAAATCTTTCCACGCAGACCTAGTGAGTCATTGCTTACACAGTCTGCACATAATTAAAATTAAACATGCATCACTATAATGGAAAAGAATATGAAAAAGAATGTAGATGTATGTAAAACTGAATCACGTTGCTGTACAGCAGAAGTTAACACAACATTGTAAATCAACTCTACTTCAATTAAAAAATGAAACATGCATCTCCCTCACGGCTCTACATCGACCTTTTCCGAGGAGGGCGTTTGTGGTCCTCGTTTGCCTCTCCCTGGCTCTCAGAGCGTCTGAATGGTGAGCTATACGGGGGTCATCAGTTACGTCTTCGGCTGGTACTTCCCGGGCGGCCCCAGGAAGTCAAGAGGGGGCCGTGTGGGGTGGGCAGGGGTCACGTTCACAGGCAACTCTCTTGGTTCTGTTTACAAGGTCAGATGCTCCAGCCTCTGGCTATTACGGGCTCCACGCTGAGACTGCTAATACTGGGTGGACTCTCAGAGGCGGACAGGACACTGTCTCACTTGGCATTGACACACGTGGACACCATGGGCTTCCTACATAGACCTTATGTCAGAGGTCGTGGAGACATGAGTTGAGAACCAAGCTACACCCTCCACTTGGGATGGGTCTTGAAGTTGTGTTTACGCGGCAAGCGCTGTTTTGACTAGGTCTGCGGGACGCCGGGCACTGCGCAGGGCTTGTGGGATGGGGCTGGGGTCCTCGCCCCCCACCCCCCACCCACACTTTGGCTTTGCCACCACTTTGCCTGGGTGCAGGCAAGTAGCTATGCCCTAGGAGGGGCTGCCCTCACCTGGGAGGGCAGTGAGGTCATGAAGCTCTCTCTCTCCCTCTTGGAGTGTCTGCTTCTCTCCCTTCCCCCCTTCACAGCTTTGTCCCTGATGCTTGGGAATTGTTGGTAAGAACAAGTTCAGTCCCAGGGTACGGAGGACAGACCCTGGGCTGAGAGTCATTCGGATGCTTTTGGGTCTCAGGTCAGCAGTTTGCACATCTTGGCTGGGTCTCTTCACGCTCTGAGCCGCCCTTGTGAAGTGAAATCACCATCTCCCACCCTTCAGGTTATGACGAGGACCAGGGAATTTTTTGCGGTACGCGGGCCTCTCACTGTTGTGGCCTCTCACTGTTGTGGCCACTCCCGTTGCGGAGCACAGGCTCCGGACGCGCAGGCTCAGCGGCCACGGCTCACGGGCCCAGCCGCTCCGCGGCATGCGGGATCCCCCCGGACCGGGGCACGAACCCGTGTCCCCCGCATCGGCAGGCGGACTCCCAACCACTGTGCCATCAGGGAAGCCCTGAGGACCAGGGAATTTGAGAATGCTCTGTAAATGTAAAAGTGGACACCGACCTACAGTACTGGAAGAGGTCTTCATTATTATAGTCACTATTATTACACCCGGTCATCTCCTGGCCAATCCCAGTCATCCCTAAGGTGTGGGCAACTGGAGCTATTCTGGCCACTAGGGGCGCCCTGAAGTGGTTTAAAAGACATAACAGCACAGAAGCCCACCTCCGTAGACCCTAAGATAAGATGGAGGTGGAAATGCTCCTCTCTCCTCTGCCATTCTCCTCTTCCCAGTCTGAATTTTACCTTTTGTGAATTTTTTTCCCCTTCAAGTTCATTTAAATTTGTTACGGGGAGCAAGGAAGGTTGGGTGCGCAGATGAATTTGTATCCAATTCTACAGCATTCCAAATGCAGCCCCAGTTGTCCTTCCCTGAGGTCTTTGAATTTTAAGAGTAAATCTAGGATCCAGTGAAGTGAATATATAATGGTTGAATTTCTGATGATGGTAATAACTTAGGCACTTCTCACATAGAAGAGAACAGAGGCCAGGGGTATTCAAATCATACAACATTGTGATCCACCTTTTTCCACTTGGTAAAACTAACCCTATTTGGGAGTGTAGTATCAAAAATTCAGTACGAGAAAAAAATTTACAAAGCCAGCCTAGTCAGACTAGGGATCGGGCTGATTAAAATGGAACATAAGACTGTGAGTCACTTAATAAAGGTGTGGGAAAATAGTCATAGCTCTCCCCTGTGACATGGCCCAGGTGTTTGTCCCAGTGGATCACCTGTTAGAGCACGGGGCAGGGTGACAACCTCTCCGCTGGGCGTGGCGGGAGCCTAGAACCCCACATCAGAGACATCAGTAAACTCTGGGTGGTAAAGCTGTAATTTCCTTTTCAGATTTTCAGCCATCACTCTAAGTGTTCTGCCTTTAGTAGAGAGAGAACACAGCCAGGCTCTGTGGTTGAAGCTGAGCTTAATTTGCTGTGGCTGATTTTTTTGTTCTCGGTAAAATGATTTTAGTTCAAGTTCAACGATCCCACTCTGTGGCTCATTTCTACTCTTCCTTTTAACCTCTGTCCATGCCAAATCACTGCCCCCTTCTCTCCCTCTTCCCTTCTCTTTCTCCTTCTCTTTCCTGGGCAAAGTCACCATGGCTTGGAAGGAGCACGGGCCCTGCCATTTGTCAACAGAATGACACGGGGGAGGTCAAGAGTCACGTCCCCAGGTGGGTAAGGTCATCCACCTCAAAGGGAATAGATGGATGAAATAGAACAGATGTGCTTGGCACTTGGTGGTATTCCTGCATCCTCACGTGCAAGGGGCTGGGGCCACAGCCTGAGAAAAATCCTGTTTCTGCTTTGAAGACTAGGTCAGCAGTGCTAGGAGTGGGGTTCTTGGGGTCAGAGTGGGCTTTCAAACAAACACACAAGTCCCCTGTGAATCTAAAACTCTCTGCTACATCTAATTTAGTGTCACGATGAGTGAAACTTGGAACCATTTCTAACCGCATAACGCAGCGATAGAAAAGTCAAGGAGGAACCAGCCGGAAATAGTTTTATGAGGCCACCTCTGAAAGCCTCGACTCTCCGCCTGCTATGTTTATAACACACTTTCTTCCTAGCTACCTTTCTCTATAGGTGGGCCATCACCTCCGAATGCTTCTAAGAAGTAAGACTCTTGAGAGGAAGCAGATGGGTAGTTTGAGGGAATCGCCCGACGCAACAGGAGAAACAACCTCAACAGATGTCTTGTTGGCCAAAGCAAGCGGTTAAAACTGCCTCTGCTGACACCTGGTGGACAGGAGTGCAGCATCCCTGCGCCAAAGACAGCAACGGGCATGTGTGGTGAGGGGCCTGGGATGCATCCGTCATAATGCCTGAGGAACAAGGGTACCACGCAGAACCGGAGCGCTTACTTGTGGTTAGGTGACTCACCAGGACACAGGTAGGGAAAACAAACGCGTGGGAAAATAAAACGGTAACACGGAAGCGAATGATGTATTATGGACTTCTTAAAAGAGTTTGATGGCGAGTGAGGCAACAACAAACAAGCACCCACTCCAACCCCCTGCCCTCGACAGCCTCCTAAGAAAGATTCTACTGCTTGACCCCTGACCATCTCCACCCCAGGGCGACGGCAGTGCCCAGATGGAGCTTGGGTTCCGTTGCCTCTGGAATCTGCCCTGAGGTCCTTGCAGATTTTTAACCCTGGGATAGAAAGAATATTCTTCCAGAGGAGACATTATGAAGACTGCGTTGCCCCCCCCGCAAATCCCTTGAAGATGCAAATAAAATTCTCCTAATAAATATAGTTATAATTGTTCACTATTTCTTAGATGCCAAATGCAGTGGAAGGAGAGCGTCTGCATTGAGAGTTATCTACAGAAATAGACTTCATAAACGTTGTACAATCTCCATTTTCCCCTTCGGTGGGTTCTCGTTTAATGCTGCCTGGTGAAGGCTGAATATTTTGACAAAGTCAACGGTTTCCTGCGAGCACAGTGCACACACAGCTTAGGTTTTGTCTTTCAACAATGCGTGTTAAAGGTGATTTTCAAGAATGCATCAGAGCAATTATCAGTTCAAATTTGTAAGAATTAATCCATTATATTTAAGTCACGAAGAAAGGTGATTTTTTAAAAAATTACAGGAACCTTGGTTAAGGGTTGAGTCAGGGAATTGGGGTGAATAGATCTACCTAGGAAGGTAAGAAAGGAAAGAAGCCCTTAAAAGACTCATGCAGTTGCATTTTTCTTTTTTTTAATTTATGAATTAAAAAAATCTTATATCGGAGTACAGTTGATTAACAATGTTATGTTAGTTTCGGGTGTACAGCAAAGTGATTCAGTTATGCATGTACATGTATCTATTCTTTTTCAAAATTCTATTCTCATTTAGGTTAGAGGTTATTTTTTTTCCTCCTGACTTTTAAGTTAAATTTGGAATATGAATTCCCTTAAATGCGCCACCAGAAAGTGTACAGTCAAAATATACCCCCTTCCATGGTCAGTGATTCTAGGGCACAGAGGTTCTCAATTTTCCTGGCACCGCTACTGTTTCAGAAACTGCTTCACAGTGACCCCAGGTAAAAGGAACAAATGTTCTGTTTATTAAGTAAATAGTTCCAAACAGCCTAATAGTAGTATTTGCATGGCGTCTGACAGCTGTGCCTGTGTTTCCCTCAAAAATTAGACATTCCGTTGTGTTCCTCTGGGTTTGCTGTGGCACTCCCAGGGTGCCTTGGTACAGAGTTTGGGGACCGTGGCCGTAACAGCTCTGGGAATCAGTGAAAAGTTCGAGGGTGTGGTTACCTGATCTCTTTTTAGCCCTCATTCTCTGTGAACCCAGGGCTACCTAATTTGGCCTTTCAGTTTCATATTGACCTTTCAGTGGGTCAGCCTGGCATGAGCTGTGGAGGAGAGAACAGAGCATGAAACCTCAGCTGGAGTTAAGCTCATTGTGGGCATAAACAAGATTTGACCATCATTCAATAGAGTTTCCGGAGCCCCTATCACATGGTGAACTTGCGGTGAAGTCTCTAAAAAGTAAAGGAACGCAGCCCTTGCCTTGTCTTAGGAGGGGGACGCAGTAAGCTGCGTTATCACTGGGAATTGCAGGAACACCAAAGGCAGCCGAGAAAGTGGCTGGATGCTAAGTTCTTAGGTGAGAATCTGACGAATGAGCATGTTACACAGGCCGGAATTCTTGTAAGAGGATCTCAATAAATCTATAAATGGCAGGTCACCTGCTTTTCTATTCTGTTCTGTTTCTGACTTATGTGTAGCAAGGAAGCTACATATAAACTAAACTAGTGGTTCTCAAAGTTCGGCAAACTCCTGGAGAGCTCCTCACACAGATGGCCGGGGCTCTGCCCCCAGAGTTTCTGATTTAGCCAGTCTAGGGGTGGTGGTGTCGGGTAGGGGTGTCGGGGAGTCTGCACGTCCAAGTTCCTGGGTGACTGGACTGTACTTTCCAGGAATCACATGTTGGGAGCCACCAGCCTACACCATTTGGGCACAAGTCAGAGGCACTGGGGCACCATCTTGGTGGGCTACACTTGACGCTGGGCAGGTATCCCCACCTCTCCACTCAGGACCAGCCCAGTCAACCTGGTCTAGAAGAGGGGCTGAGCCAGGCCCCCAGTTCTGTGACTGGACAGTTTCCTTCTCTGAAGACCCCCTTGCATTTCAAGTGTGCATCCTGGAATTTGAGACACTCGAGTCCTGTAGTAACAGTGACGGCGAGACCTGACGAGGTGAAGGAGTCTTGCACCTTCGAAGAGGCTGGCTTTGCACTCTGCTTTCTTGTAAGGGTGGGGCACGTCCATGGAGGCTGCAGGAAAAGCAGTTCTTAATCTCAAGGGAGGGGGTCACAGCAGAATCAGCTGAGAAGCCTTGCTCGCCATCTCCGGGGCTGGGCCCTGGAATGTGTACCTAGAAAAGGCTTCCCAGCTGATTCTGTTGAGAACTTCTGCTTATGAGAGAAGTGCTGAAGTATAAGCCAAATGTGGAGATGGGTCACCCTACTGTCACTCTTACCCCTGAAGCCACACACGCTCATTGGTTCAGAGTCACCGGACACACTATGTCCTGTTTGACTGCCGCAGGCCTGCAGAGAACTCTCTTCCCCTCCCTCTGGCCATGCTTCCTTGGCGGGTGGCAAAATCATGGCCAGTGTGGTTGATCCAAAGCACATTGCTAATTAAAAGCCACTACCTATGCACTGAGGGACCCACTATAGCACCAACACACCAATGGCACAGAAGCACCTGGACTTCTGCACTCAAGCCACACCCTCCGCTCCTGCCCCATGACTTATTTCCTCCAGTGCGGTCCCAGCTCAGCAGCATCCGCATCAGCTGGGGACTCAGAGACGCAGATGCTCAGGACCTACCCCAGACCTACTGAATCAGAACCTCTGAGAGGGAAGTCCAGCCTCCAGGTGATGATTCTGGTGCAGCTGGGGTTCAAAACCCCCTGCCCATTGCCACAGATCAGAAGGTGTTCACAAGGCAGGCACTGCTCTGTGCCCTCTCCCACCAGCTCGCCCAGCGATCAGCCCAGAACATTCGCTAGGTAATGAAGCCTGGGGGGGGGGAGCCCTACTTCCTGCTGTCAGAGAGAATCAACACTCACTTCGTGAGCCGCCTCTGAGAGGTTGCCAACGCTGCGTCTAAATCATCTCTCGTTTCTTCTGGGTTGTATTTTCCATATTCACACTTCAGCTCCCCCTGAATCCTCTCCAAGTTTTTTACATTCCTTTCAGCTCAGGAAGCCAAAATGAAGATGCCATGTTTCAACCAGGGTCTGTGTCCTGCTGTGGGGAGGGGCATTCTGCAAGATTCTTAAATGCCCGACTCCCAGCATCATGATTATTTTCCGAACAATAGAAGGAGATTGCTGATTCACGTTTGGCTCACGGCTGGCTCCAGGCATCTTTTTTTTTTTCTTGCTGTACTTGTGCCGATGCAACACAATAATGTTCTATTCATCCCTCTGAGTTAGAAATGCCAACAGCTCAGCTATGCAACTGAAGGGTCCCGCCTCCCCTTTGGCTTATTTAAAGCCTTCCCGCAAATAACACGTTTTGAAATATTATATGGCGTGATCACTCTGAGCCATTTGGCTTTGGCACGGACCGTCAGACCTTATCTTTTTATTAGCTGCTCCTTGCACAATGCCTGGCACACTGGAACTAGGATTCTTAAAAAATGCCTGTTGGGTGAATCACATACCCACTTCCTGAGGTTCAAACCTGATCCTTCTATTCTGCCCTGATATAGTACAACCCGCCCTCTGTCAGGGGCAGGGCGGAACCTGGCTATCACATTCAGGCTCACGTTTGCATCCAATCAAAGAATGGGTTTGACATCCTCAAGGTCTGATGGTCCAGGGGGGCTCCATCCAGCCCCTGGCCCCGTCTGCACACTGTCTGCACGGCCACTTCTGGTCCTGCCATAGCCGTGGGGCTCTGGTTGCCTCTCAGCACAGCTTTGCCAATAGCAGTCGGGGCCAGCTGTGGGTTTTTGTTTCCCAGCTGCAAAGTCAAACTGGTGGCACTGCTTAGCTCCTAAAACTCTATTGGTCACCCTGAGCCACACACCCAAATCACCTGGGTGGCTTTGCAAAGTCCCCAGGCTGCATCCCAACCCAATTAGTGTTTCGTAACTGAGGCCTGAGTTTTGTAACTGCCTGGGACATTCAGATGTGCAGGCGAGGCTGAGAACCACGGCCCTAAAGTGGCATCATTAAAATGATGGAGATGGGGTTTCCCTGGTGGCGCCATGGTTGAGAGTCCGCCTGCCGATGCAGGGGACACGGGTTCGTGCTCCGGTCCGGGAAGATCCCACATGCTGTGGAGCGGCTGGGCCCGTGAGCCATGGCCGCTGAGCCTGCGCATCTGGAGCCTGTGCTCCGCAATGGGAGAGGCCACAGCAATGAGAGGCCCGCGTACCGCAAAAAAAAAAAAAAGATGGAGACGGACAGCTCACTGAGGACCGTTTCCCCCCTCCAGGAACTCAAGAGCATACCCTGTTAGGCTAAGAAGGGGAGCACCCCCTTCTGCTCATCTGCCCATTTCTCTTCTCACCAACCTTTTTTTTTTTTTTTTTTTTGCGGTACGCGGGCCTCTCACTGTTGTGGCCTCTCCCGTTGCGGAGCACAGGCTCCGGACGCACAGGCTCAGCAGCCATGGCTCACAGGCCCAGCCGCTCAGCGGCATGTGGGATCCTCCCGGACCGGGGCACGAACCCGTGTCCACTGCATCGGCAGGCGGACTCTCAACCACTGCGCCACCAGGGAAGCCCCTCACAATCCTTTTAAAAAAATTTATTTGTTATTTTATTTTATTTTATTTTTTTTAAACCATTTAAAAAGATGGGAGTTTAGCTGACTTACAATGTTGTGTTCGTTTCAGGTGTACAGCAAAGTGATTCAGTTACACATATACACATATCCACTCTTTTTTAGATTCTTCTCCCATATAGGTCATTAGAAAGTATTGAGCAGAGTTCCCTGTGCTCTACAGCAGGTCCTTGTTGTTTATCTATTTTATATACAGTGTGTCTGTCTGCTCACTATCTTGACATGTGCTCACCCAAGCACAGAGGGTCTGGGTGAACTGAGGTCAGGTTACCCAGAGTCCTGGCTTCAACATTCTCACTAGGGAATCCCTAAGATGTGAGCAATGGTGTGACATAGGAAGATCCTTGGGGACTGCTCTGTCTCCAGAGAATTCCCAAGGAGGGCACAGACACTGTGTCATTAATCACCAGGCTGTTTGGAGGAACAGACACGTCCAGTTGTTTCTGCTAATTGACGAAACAGAGGGTTAGAGGGACAGGGAAGCTTTTCCCTCCGGCTGCTGAGAGGAGGAATCAGAATGTCAACCCAGATCTAGTGCTCTGAATCGCCGAGCCATCCCATCTGCCAGATGCGTGTCCCTCAGCTGGGTTCCTCGATGGGCACAAAGATGATTAAGCCCTGCTCCTTCCCCTCTGGGAAGCACCGCCTGGTAGAGATGACAGAGGACTCACAAACAATTCTACTTGGAGGAGGTTGTATCTGGTACTCTATCAGAAGCGCAGAGGACCATACAAGTGTGTGGGGGGGAAAGAGTAACTAAGAAAACCTGACTCTACAAAACACAGATGCTCTGCAAATCCTGCACATGGTTGTGTGATCTTCCAGGTCCAGATCCAGTTGTGTACGGAGGGTCTTTCAGAATGGGGGTTGTCCAAAGTGTAGGTGTTTGGGCTGAAATCATCCTGACAATGTAATCTGGATGCCTGGGCGGGATATCTCCAACAGCTTGTTGTATTTACTTATTTATTTTCTTTTTAGGCCGGGCCGGGCGGTTTGTGGGATCTTAGTTCCCTGACCAGGGATCGAACCCATGCCCCCTGCGTTGGGAGCGGAGTCTTAACCACTGGACCGCCAGGGAAGTCCCATCCATCAGCTTGTTTTAATATCACTTGAACATGTGTCCTAAAAGAAGAAGATAGTATGACCCTTACAGAGGTGTTATGAGGATTAAATGAGTTCATACAAGAAAAGTGCTTCTGTTGTGCAGGAGAGAAGAGCCGTCAGGTGAAGCTGTGTTCTCCTTGCGGAGTAGCTGAGGTGGAGAGGCAGGCGGGGAAGAGGGTGGAGGGCTCCCCAAGTGTCCTCGCTGTCTGCTGAGAACTTGGCTTACTTCATGCAGGTTGTAACTTATAAAAAGGGCACAGTATTAGACATACATTCGTCAGGGTATAATTTTTTTAATAAAATAATTGATAACATTAGGAAAGCCTGGGATTTATATCCTCTGTGTGATACTGTGTAAAAGAGATTTGTTAAGAGGATAACTCACTTCTCTGGGGACAGCAGCATTTATAAAATGGACTCTTGTAAGCAGTGTTGCAGCAACGGATGGCTCCCGGTTGAATGGTCTGTGTTGGGAGTTCAACTAATGCTTTCTCAGCGAGAGAACATTTAAGTCAATATTTTTCACAACATCTACTCTCCCTCAAAAAACAGATTTTTTGGTCCCCAAATGATTTTTACAGTTATGAGATGGAACACTTCCGTTGACCCATCGCTAGAGTCATTGTTTACTGTAAACAAGACACACTATCCTGTTTTCTTATATGAAAAGGAAAGACAGTGGGCCTTGGTCATCAACCTGTATTGTTGGTTTTACCTGCGAAAACGAACTGTGTGATTTTCAGGAAAAATAAATTCGCGTGATTTGAAAACAAAGATTTCCAGAGAAAGGGAAATCAGCCAGTTTCTAAAACATCCAAGGAATAATGCAGATCCTACGTGAAATGCATGAATGTCTTCCTGCAGCTCCATCTTCTCAGTTCCAGGGCAGGAGCCAACTAGACCAAACATGGTGCTTGGCTTTAGAGTAAAATCTACAACAAACCTAAAGAGTTTCTGGTTGTGTGTTCAATGAAACTGAGCAGAGAAGAAAGACGATGATGGTACTTATGTTAACATGTTACTGTGTTAGTCACCGTATATCCTGCACATGTGTATATGGTTCCATAAAAAGTAGGATAATAATAATGATAAAAAGAAAGGCAATAACTGTAACAGCATCTAACATGTATTGAGTGTTTGCCATTCTGCTAAGTGTCCTACATATACTACCTCCTTTATTACTCTCAACAACCTGTGATGTAGGGGATCTAAACTTAAGAGATGTGACGCCCTTGGGACTTCCGTGGTGGCACAGTGGTTAAGAATCCGCCTGCCAATGCAGGGGACACGGGTTCGAGCCCTGGTCTGGGAAGATCCCACATGCTGCGGAGCAGCTAAGCCCGTGCGCCACGACTACTGAGCCTGTGCTCAGGATCCTGTGAGCGGCAACTACTGAGCCCGCTCACCACAACTACTGAAGCCCGCGTGCCTAGAGCCCGTGCTCCACAACAAGAGAAGCCACTGCAATGAGAAGCCCATGCACCGCAACGAAGAGTAGCCCCCGCTCGCTGCAACTAGAGAAAGCTCACGCGCAGCAATGAAGACCCAACGCAGCCAAAAATAAATAAACAAACAAACAAACAAATAAATAAATTTAAAGAGATGTGATGCCCTTGCCCAAGGTTGTAAAGACTGTTAAGTGGGAGGGCTAGGAATTGAACCCAGGTCCTGTGGATCCAGACATTTTGCTCTAAACTACTATACTTGACTGCCTCTTGAAAGAATAACGGTTACCTGCATTTGCGATGCCTTTTTACATGGGTCATTTCACTCAATGCCCACAACTTCATTTTATTATATCTTTTACAACTGGGGACACTGAAGCTCAGATGTTAAATGTCTATAAAGATAAACCCTGCTGTATGGGAAAACTGAGGCTCAAAGTTCTGCTTCCTGACCTCCGAGCCAAGTGTGTTCTTGAAGACTCTGAGCTTAAATCTTTTCTGAATGGAAGGTCCTGACGACTAACTGTCCACGTCACTACCTGTGAAGGCAAAAGCTGAGCCACGGTTGCACCTATGGGATATTTTAAAAAAACATGAAATTCGTAGCTCAGAACATCAGGTCCATGACATTTTAACATACAGCACACACAGTTTGATCAGCCCAACCCACATTATTTGAAAAGTTCACTCCTGATGGGTCTGAAGCTCCCTCACACGCCCAGCCCCTGATGAGTGAGACACCTATTACCTGAGTGACAGGCAAACATTTCCTGTGAGAGATGAGACATTTTCTGAGTTCAATCAAGGTGACGTGGCTGTTCACAAAATGAGTAGTTCTGTTAATAATCACTGCTCCATTTGATGGAGGATATTATTCCCATGATTTCGCAGTTGAGTGGATGAGAATAAGCCTTATCAATGTACCAACTGGGTAGGAGTGTGTGAAAATGAACTGAGCCCTCACAGGGCTCAATCTCATATTAATGCTGCCGGAAAAGTTTATAAAGGGTTTACCTTTGTTTGTTTAACCTTTGTTTGTTTAACCTTTGTTACCTGTCACTCCCCAGCTCCAAATCCACCCTTCTGTTCTCTGCTGTGTGATTCTGAGCCAAACTCTTTCCCACAGTGCCTGGCCAGAGGGTGTTCTACTTGATTCCACCAATAGGAGGCACCAGAGGGAGACTGGAAGGTGAGAAGAGAGAGGGCCCTTCCCTCTCTTCTTCATGCCCCTGGGAGCCCCTGCCAGCAGTAGCTGTGGGCTGCAGCCACTGGTCTCTTTTAGCATTTTCAGGAGCAGTCTTTGCATCCTGCAGAGGTTCTAGCAGCAGCTGGTTGGAGCCCTTTCTTAGTACTTTGAGTGCCAACTCCACAGGACTGCTCCTCTGAGCATGTGTGAGAAGTTATAACCCCTGAGCTAAAGGGTCGTAGAATGGAAGACTGCAAAGGCTTGAATTTTTTAAAAAACATTTTTTAGCATAAAAATAACACCAGTTCACATGGAAATGTTTGTGAACACAGATAGTATAAAGGAGAAAAAAAGTCAAAACCTGTCCTAGATTTAACCACTGATATTTTCACATACTCTTTCTGGTCTCCACCCCGCACCCCCCCACCTCCCCACCCCACACTTCTACATATTAAAAAAAAAGATTATTTTTAATCAACACTTGGTCTCTAGAATTTTCACATGACAACATGAGGAACTCAACTCTAAGAGGGGTGTGACCTTGCTTCATCACAAGGACAACTTGTCTCTTCCATTTTGGGACTGGATCTCTCTGGCAAGGGTTGCTCACCTCTGACCCAGAAACTAGACAATGGCCATGACTACAGGCTCCCATCTCTGCTATGTCTGTTATGCCTTCTCAGTTGTGATCATAAAGTAAATAAGAAATCTGTGTACATTTAGGAGGAATGCTTAGTATATTATGAGCTGGCTCCTGGAGTGAGTCTATGAAAAATGTTGAAGAAATATGGAACACAGTAGTCTGCTCTGTAAGAATTGGCATGTTTGGCTAAGAGATGGCACAAATGTGGTACTAATTACCCTGGTCTGCCACACATATTTAGTATTTTGCTGCTTCTACATTCATTCACTCATTCACTTATTCACTCATTCATTCACAACTACTACCAGAGTATCTACCAACAGCAAAGGCAAAGTACTGTGCTAGTTGCTGGATTCATGAATAAGATACAACTGCTCCCCTTTCTCACAAAATTCATAGCCAGAAGAACCAAACTCTGGGAAGAAGGAGTTAAAATATCCAGCACTTTTCCTGATTAATAAAACATCTTATTATTACATGCGTTTGTTCTTTGCTCTCTCACAGGTACACTTGTCACCAACTCCTTGTGCCCCTTGAGAAATTTTCAAATATGATATTTTCTCAGATAAATTTAGTGTAGAATAACTGCCTGTTGATCCAATGTTTCAGTCTCCATCTACCTTAAAATTATTTATCAAGTAGAAAATATGACCGTTATGAATCTTTATGCTCTAAGGAACATAGTATAGTAACATATGTAATTAAAATGAAGAAAGTTCAAGGCAAAATAAATGGAAACACAATAGCAGTTGAAGATTTTAACATACCTTGCATCCCTTGAAAGATTAAGTGGATATAAAATAATAAAGAATATCAGATAATATTATTAATAATGTTAATCTAGAATTATATACCAAATTTCATACCTAAAAAATAATTATAGAATAACAGGGTAAAAAGTGAATAATCATAAAATGTGACCAATGTTAGGTGACAAAGAAACTTCCCAAGAGTAGAAATAAGTAGAAATACTAGAGACAAAATAATAATCTTCCTACAATATAATCAACTTAGAAAATTAAAAAGGTAAAAGAAAGAAAAGCAGGCACATACAAAAAGAAAAAGTGCAATTACTTGGAAATCAAGAAAACTCTTTCCTAAACAACTCATCAAGAGGATATATATGCACCGAATTGCAATATATATGCACCCAACATTGGGCCACCTAAATATACAAAGCAACTATTAACAGACCCGAAGGGAAAAATAGACAGCAATACAACAATAGTAGGGTCTTCAGTACTTCACTTTCATCAATGGATAAATCATCCAGGCTGAAAATCAATAAGAAAATAGTGGACTTGATTAACGCTATAGACCAAATGAACCTAACAGATATATACAGAACATTTCAACTGATATAAGCAGAATACACACTATTCTCACTTGCCCAAAGAACATTCTCCAGGAGAGATCACATGTTGGGCCACAAAACAAGTCAACAAATTTAAGAAGACTGAAATCATATCAGGTATATTTTCTGACAACAATGCTATGAATCTAGAAATCAATAACAGGAAGAAAAATGGAAAATTCACCAATGTGTGGAAATTAAACAAAACACTTCTGAACAACTAATGATCAAAGAAGAAATCAAAGGGAAATCAAAAAGCATCTTGAGACAAGTGAAAATGGAAATACAACATATCAAACCTTATGGGATTTAGCAAAAGTAGTTCTAAGAAGGAATTTTATAGTGATAAACACCTACATTAAGAAAAAAATACATCTCAAACAACTTAACTTTATACCTCAAAAAACTAAGAAAAGAGGAACAAACTGAGGCCAAAGTTAGTAGAAAGAAAGAAACAATAAAGATTAGAACAGACATAAATGAAATAGAGACTGGAAAAGACAACAGAAAAAGATCAACAAAAATAAGATTGTTTTTGAAAAGATAAACAAAATTGACAAACCTTCAACTAGACTAACAAAAAATAAAAAAGAGAGGACAGAAAGAAAATTATAAATGCAAAAGGAGCCATTATAACTGATATCACAGAAATACAAAGGATAAGAGACTACTGTGAACAATCATACACCAACAAATTGGATAAATTTCTGTATACTTACAACCTACCAAGTCTGACTCATGAAGAAACAGAAAATCTAAAGAGACCAATAACAAGTAAAGAGATTGAAGCAGTATTTTAAAAACTCCCAAGAAAGAAAAGCCCAGGATCTTCTGGCTTCACTGGTAAATTCTACTAAGTATTTAAGGAAGAATTAACAATAATCCTTCTCAAAATCTTTCCAAAAATTAAGGGAAGGGAACACTCCCAAACTCATTGTATGAGGCCAAAATTACCCTGATACCAAAGCCAAATTAGGACACTACAAGAAAACAAAATTGCAGGCCAATATCCCTGATGAGCATAGATGCAAAAGCCCTCAACAAAATATCAGCAAACTGAGTTCAACAGCACATTAAAGGACCACACAACACGATCACATGGGATTTACCCCTGTGATGGGTAAAATAGTTCAACATACACAAGTCAATAAATGTGATACATCACATTAATAGAATGAAAATGACATGATCATCTCAATAGAGTCAGAAAAAAACATTTGACAAATTCCGACATTGTTTTATGACAAAAACTCTCAACAAATGAGGTAAGAAATGGATGCATCTCAGCATAATAATGGCCTATATGACAAGCTCGCAGCTAACATCTGAAAGCTTTTCCTCTAAGATCAGGAACAAGACAAGAGTTCTCACTTTCACTAGTTCTATTCAAAGTAATACTGGAAGTCCTAACCAGAGCAGTTAGGTAAGAAAAAGAAATAAAAGGTATTCAAATCAGAAAGTTAAAAGTTAAATTGTCTCTGTTTGCAGATGACATAATCTTATAGAGAGAGAACCCTAAAGACTCCACCAAAAAACTGTTAGAACTAATCAATGAATTCAGTAAAGTTGCAGGATTCAAAATCAATATATAAAAATCAGTTGCATTTCTATACACTAACAGCAAACTATCTGAAAAAGAAGTTATAATACTAATTCCATTTATGATAGTATCAAAAAATAAAATATTTAACAATAAATTTAATGATGGAGGTAAAAGATCTCTACACAGAAAACCATAAAACACTGATGAAAGAAATGGAAGAAAACACAAATAAATGGAAAGATATCCTGTGCTCACAGATCAGAAGAATTAATATCGTTAAAATGTTCATTCTATTCAAAGCCACCTATATAGTCAATGCAATCCTTATCAAAATCTCTATAACATTTTCCACAGAAACAGAAGAAACAATCCTAAAATTTGTATGGAATCACAAAAGACCCTGAATAGCCAAAGCAATCTTTAAAGGAAAAACAAAACTGGAGGCATCACGTTTCCTGATTTTAAACTATATTAAAAAGTTATAGTAATCAAAACAGTATGGTTCTGCATAAAAATAGACACATAGACCAATGGAACAGAATAGAGAGCCCAGAAATAAACCCACACATGTATGTTGAATTAATTTTTGACAAGGGGGCCAAGAATACACAGTGGGGAAACGATAGTCTCTTCAATGAATGGTGCTGGAAAACAGAATATCCACATGCACAAGAATGAAATTTGATGCTTATCTTACACCACTCACAAAAACTAACTTGTGATGAATTAAAGACTTAAATATAATACTTGAAACTGTAAAACTCATAGAATAAAACATAGGGAAAATCTCCTTGACATTGGTCTTGGCAGTATTTTTTTTTGGATATGACACAAAAAGCACAGACAACAAAAGCAAAAATCAACATGTGGGACTACATCAAACTAAAAAATGTCTGCACAGCAAAGGAAACCATCAACAAAATGAAAAGCAATCTATTGAATGGGAGAAAATATTTGCAAACCATATATCTGATAAGGGGTTAAAATATAAAAAAAATAAGGAACTCATACAACTCAATGGTAAAAAAAAGATAAACAAAATTGACAAACCTTCAACTAGACTAACACCAATGTGTGGAAATTAAACAAAAATATTTTCTTTTTTTCTTAAAAAAAGAAAATATTATAACAGGACTGATAAGTAAAGATATTCAAAAGTTGATTCTTTAAAAAAAAACAAAAACAAAACAATAGATAGATGAACTACCAGCTAACTTAATTAAAAAATAAGAAATAAAAAATTCAAAAAATTAGAAATAGAAAGGGAAATTAGTTACAGATGCTGAGAATTAGAACAGTTATAATAGATGACTGAATAATTTTGTGGAAATAAATTAAAACCCCAATTAATTGATTTTCTCAAAAAATACAAAATAGCAAAATACATAAAAGTTAATTCCATATAGACTAATAATAATGGAAAAAATAAGCACTGTCAAGGAATTCCCATATTCTTTCCCTGAAAGTATGAAATTCAGATGATTTCATTTACGGGTTATTTCATGGACAAAAAAAATGCTATTTAAACGTTTTGATAGCACAAATAGGAAACATTCCTAGTGATTTTTGTGAAATCAGTGTAATTATGATATAAAAATATGAAAAAGTGATCTGCCCAGATCACTTGTATATATTGATGCAAAAGTCTTAAATAAAATATCAAAAAATTCTTGAGAAAAACTAAAAGAGCAATATTTCAGAAAAAATGGGATATTTTCAGGAAAGGAAAGATGGCTTGATATGAGCAACACTAAAATTGCTAATCATGGTAGTAAGTCCACTGAGTAAAAAGTATTTTATCTTGAAGGATGCTAAAATGGCACATAATAATATTCACTGCTTGTTCTTGATGGCTTAAAAGCCCACATGGAAGGAACATTATATGAATACTATCTTGACATAATAGTAAATATATGGAAAATTTTGAAAAAGAAGAGTAATGGGATGGAATTAACCTGATTAGATATTAAAACATAGTATGATGACTTAATGATTAAAACAATGCAGTATTAGCGCATGAATATATAGCAGATCAATGGAGCAGCATTGAAGTTTGGAAAGAGACCTCAATATATATGGAAATTGACAATATGATAAAAACTGGCTTCTTTAATTCATGGAGATGGAACAACTAGTAAACCATCTAGAAAAAAAGTCAAAGTTGAATCCATAACTTATACCTTATAAGACAACTTGGTTAATTAAGTGGATGAAAGATTTAAATATAACAAATGAAAGTTCTAGAAGAAACAACGAGATGATACTAAGCTTGAAAACAGAGAAGACTTTCTAATGATGGCACAAAATATAGAAAGTACCCACAATCTCACTTCTTAAAAACCTGTAACACCCATATCTTGAACACCTGTAAAAGGAGATGTGTAAAATCTAAGAGTCCATCAATAGGGCCTAGGCAAATAAACCATCTGATAGTCACCCAGGGGAGTGCTATAGGAATGTAAAAAAAGAATGACATGAAGACCTTCAAGATGGCGGAGGAGTAAGACGTGCAGATCACCTTCCTCCCCACAAATACATCAGAAATACATCTACATGTGGAACAACTCCTACAGAACACTTGCTGAATGCTGGCAGAAGACCTCAGACCTCCCAAAAGGCAAGAAACTCCCCATGTACCTGGCCGTGTGGCTGACAGGATCTTGGTGCTCCAGCCGGGTATCAGGCCTGTGCCTCTGAGGTGAGAGAGCCGAGTTCAGGACATTGGTCCACCAGAGACCTCCTGGATCCACGTAATATCAAACTGCAAAAGCTCTCCCAGAGATCTCCATCTCAATGCTAAGACCCAGCTCCACTCAACAACCAGCAAGCTACAGTGCTGGACACCCTATGCCAAACAACTAGCAAGAAAGGAACATAACCCCACCCATAAGCAGAGAGGCTGCCTAAAATCATAATAAGGTCACAGACACCCCAAAACATACCACCGCTCGCGGTCCTGCCCACCAGAAAGACAAGATCTAGCCTCATCCACCAGAAGACAAGCATCAGTCCCCTCCACCAGGAAGCCTACACAACCCACTGAACCAACCTTAGCCACTGGGGGCAGACACCAAAAATAATGGGAACTATGAACCTGCAACCTGCGAAAGGAGACCCCAAACACAGTAAGATAAGCAAATTGAGAAGACAGAAAAACACACAGCAGATGAAGGGGCAAGGTAAAGTCCCACCAGACCAAACAAATGAAGAGGAAATAGGCAGTCTACGTGAAAAAGAATTCAGAGTAATGATAGTAAAGATGATCCAAAATCTTGGAACTAGAATGGACAAAATACAAGAAACGTTTAATAAGGACCTAGAAGAACTAAAGAACAAACAAACAATGATGAACAACACAATAAATGAAATTTAAAATTCTCTAGAAGGAATCAACAGCAGAATAACTGAGGCAGAAGAACGGACAAATGACCTGGAAGATAAAATAGAAGAAATAACTACAGCAGAGCAGAATAAAGAAAAAAGAATGAAAAGAATTGAGGACAGTCTTAGAGACCTCTGAGACAACATTAAATGCACCAACATTTGAATTATAGGGGTCCTAGAAGAAGAAGAGAAAAAGAAAGGGGCTGAGAAAATACTTGAAGAGATTATAGTTGAAAACTTCCCTAATATGGGAAAGGAAATAGTCAATCAAGTCCAGTAAGCACAGAGAGTCCCATACAGTATAAATCCAAGGAGAAACACGCCAAGACACATACTAATCCAACTATCAAAAATTAAATACAAAGAAAAAATATTAAAAGCAGCAAGGGAAAAACAACAAATAACATACAAGGGAATCCCCATAAGGTTAACAGCTGATCTTTCAGCAGAAACTCTGAAAGCCAGAAGGGAGTGGCAGGACATATTTAAAGTGATGAAAGGGCTTCCCTGGTGGTGCAGTGGTTGAGAGTCCGCCTGCCGATGCAGGGGACACAGGTTCGTGCCCCGGTCCGGGAAGATCCCACATGCCGTGGAGTGGCTGGGCCCGTGAGCCATGGCCGCTGAGCCTGCGAATCCGGAGCCTGTGCTCTGCAACGGGCGAGGCCACAACAGTGAGAGGTCCGCATACCGCAAATAAATAAATAAATAAATAAATAAAGTGATGAAAGGGAAAAACCTACAACCAAGATTACTCTACCCAGAAAGGATCTCATTCAGGTTTGATAGAGAAATTAAAACCATCGAATCAAACAGATGGAGAGATATAACATGTTCTTGGATTGGAAGAATCAACATTGTTAAAACGACTATAGTACCCAAAGCAAGCTACAGATTCAATGCAACCCCTATCAAACTACCAATGGCATTTTTCACAGAACTCAAACAAAAAACCTCACAATTTGTATGGACACACAAAAGACCCTGAATAGCCAAAGCAATTTTGAGAAAGAAAAACGGAGCTGGAGGAATCAGGCTCCCAGACTTCAGACTATGCTACAAAGCTACAGTAATCAAGACAGTATGGTACTGCCACAAAAACAGAAATATAGATCAATGGAAAAGGATAGAAAGCCCAGAGATAAACCCACGCACCTATGGTCAACTAATCTATGACAAAGGATGCATAAATATACAATGGAGAAAAGACAGCCTCTTCAATAAGTGGCGCTGGGAAAACTGGACAGCTACATGTAAAAGAATGAAATTAGAACACTCCCTAACACCATACACAAAAATAAACTCAAAATGGATTAAAGACCAAAATGCAAGGCCAGACACTATAAAAGTCTTAGAGGAAAACATAGGCAGAACACTCTATGACATAAATCACAGCAAGATCCTTTTTGACCCAACTCCTAGAGAAATGGAAATAAAAACCCAAATAAACAAATGGGACCTAATGAAACTTAAAAGCTTTTGCACAGCAGAGGAAACCATAAACCAGATGAAAAGACAACCCTCAGAATGGAAGAAAATATTTGCAAATGAGGCAACTGACAAAGGATTAATCTCCAAAATTTACAAGCAGCTCATACAGCTCAATATCAAAAAAACAAACAACCCAATCCAAAAATGGGCAGAAGACCTAAAAAGACATTTCTCCAAAGAAGATATATAGATTGCCAACAAACACATGAAAGAATGCTTAACATTACTAATCATTAGAGAAATGCAAATCAAAACTACAATGAGGCATCACCTCACACCAGTCAGAATGGCCATCATCAAAAAATCTACAAACAATAAATGCTGGAGAGGGTGTGGAGAAACGGGAACCCTCTTACACTGTTGGTGGGTGGGAATGTAAATTGATACAGCCATTATGGAAAAGTGAATGGAGGTCCCTTAAAAACTAAAAATAGAACTACCATATGACCCAGGAATCCCACTACTGGGCATATACCCTGAGAAAACCATAATTCAAAAAGAGTCATGTACCACAATGTTCATTAGTGTTAGTTTGTATGGAACTACAATGTTCATTAGTTAGTTAGTTAGTTAGTTAGTTAGTTAGTCTGTATGGAACTGCAATGTTCATTGCAGCTCTATTTACAATAGCCAGGACATGGAAGCAATCTAAGTGTCCATCAACAGATGAATGGATAAAGAAGATGTGGCACATATATACAATGGAATATTACTCAGCCATAAAAAGAAATGAAATTCAGTTATTTGTAGTGGGGTGGATGGACCTAGAGACTGTCATACAGAGTGAAGTAAGTCAGAAACAGAAAAATAAATACCATATGCTAACACATATATATGGAATCTAAAAAAAAAAAGTTCTGAAGAACCTGGGGTCAGTACAGCAACAAAGACACAGATGTAGAGAATGGACTTGAGGACACGGGTAGGGGGAAGCGTAAGCTGGGATGAAGCGAGAGAGTGGTGTGGACATATATACACTACCAAATGTGAAACAGATAGCTAGTGGGAAACAGCTGCATGGCACAGGGAGATCAGCTTGGTGCTTTGTGACCACCTAAAGGGGTGGGATAGGGCGGGTGGGAGGGAGACGCAAGTGGGAGGGGATATGGGGATATATGTATAGGTATAGCTGATTCACTTTGTATAAAGCAGAAACTAGGGCTTCCCTGGTGGCGCAGTGGTTGAGAGTCTGCCTGCCGATGCAGGGGACATGGGTTCACGCCCCGGTCCGGGAAGATCCCACATGCCGCGGAGCGGCTGGGCCCGTGAGCCATAGCCGCTGAGCCTGCGCGTCCAGAGCCTGTGCTCCGCAACGGGTGAGGCCACAACAGTGAGAGGCCCGCGTACCGCAAAAACAAAAACAAAAACAAACAAAAAAATAATAAAATTAAAAAAAAATAAAGCAGAAACTAGCACAGCATTGTAAAGCAATTATACTCTAGAGGTGTTAAAAAAAAATGTAAAGATGTTAAAAAAAAAAAGAATGACAAAATTCTGCATGAGTTGATATGGAATAATCTTTAAGAAATATTAAGTGAGAAAGGCAAAGTGCATAACAGTGTGTATGGTATAAGCCATCTGTGAACATAAAGAGAAAGAAGGAAATGTAAATGTGTATGCAAACAACCTCTATGGATGGGCACACAAGAAACTAACAACACTGCCAGCCTATGAGAAGAGAACCTGATGATAAAGGCATGGTGGGCAGAGGGGAACTTCAGTGCAGGGTTTTTTTTTTGCCTTTTATTTTATTTATTTATTTATTTATAAATAGGTGGACACAAAGCACCGAGCTGATCTCCCTGTGCTATGCAGCTGCTTCCCATTAGCTATCTATTTTACATTTGGTAATGTATATATGTCCATGCCACTCTCTCAGTTTGTCCCAGCTTACCCTTCCCCCTCCCCATGTCCTCAATACTGCAGACTTTTTAATACATTTTGAATTCTGAACCATGCACAGACTTTAGTATCTGTTCAAAAGAATAAAATGTATACAAGTGAATATCATATAAAGGTAGAAGAATTCGAGGGAAAATTCAGAGATAATGCACACTTTACAAAATTGTTGTGAAGACTGAATGTGAGAATGCTGTGGCAGAAAATAAATCATATGAAAAAGAAAATGAAAAGTAGACATGCTCTAAAATGTTCTTGATCTATTGAAAGGTAGGCACCGGTCTTCTCTCCTACTAAGTATGACGCTGGAGAAAGGGTTGTAAACTCAGTCGCCCATAGGATCGACACATGCATTCGTGCATTCATTCATGCATTCATTCAACAGCTATGCATCAGTGCCAGCTATGCCCCAGGCACCGGGGACAGAGCTGTGAACAAACACAGGAAAAAAAATCCCTGCCCTGGTGAACTTTCAAACTAGAGAGATGGCACAGACAATTAAACAAGCGTCACATAGAACAACAAACAGTCAAGGGGGTGGGAATTCAGTCATGAATAGTGAAATCAGGCGGGTCATCATAGCAGTGAGGGACCAGGCCTGGCTACTTCCTGAAGAAAGGGGTCAGCACGTACTTCCCTCCAGAAGGGGATGGTCATGTGGGGTCGTGCAAACAGCTTTGCCGGATCTTTCAGTTTTTTTTTTTGTTTTTTTTTTGGTCTCACTCCACGGCATGCGGAGTCTCAGTTCCCCGACTACGGATCGAACCTGTGTCCCCTGCATTTGGAGTGAGGAGTCTTAACCACTGGACCGTCAGGGAAGTACCCAGATCTTTCAATTTTGCCAGATCTTCAGAGGACACCAGAAATCCAAAATTTGTACTTGAAATTTCCTGATTCTAAAATCTTGACTCAATTTTAAAATAAATCACCATGTTATCCAAATAAAACACATCTTGCTAGCCCAGGCTGGCCCCTGGGATAGCCGGTTCAAATCTCTAAAGAAATGAGATTGAGTTTTAAAACAAACACATCAAACTTGTAAGCCCTGTCCTCTGATGAAGCTTTGCGTGTTTTCCATTTCTGGCAACATTTCTGGAACTCCCCAAAGAAAACCAGTTGGCTCTTTAGAGCTTTTTTGTTTTTGCTCGCCACATAAGAAAACCTGTATCATTTTGGACTTAAACCTTGTCTGGACCAAATGTTATTACTCAGCTTGATGTCTGATATTATTCACCAGATTTGATTCTTCATAACACTGGGTTTTCAAAAAGTCAAATTTACCCTCAAAAGACTAAGGATGTGTTTAAGCATAGACTCCTGGTCTTGAGGGCAGTCCCAAGGAAGAGATGCAGATATTTAGAGTAAGGGCAGTGCCACTGAAATAAAATTTTTTTTCTATTTCTTCTAAGATAACTGTTGAAGAGCATGAACTTAAATGTGTAGGAGTCAACCTAAGCATCCTAGTTGCCTAAGGCAATTAGTAAAAGGCTCAAAACTTTGGACTCAGTTGATTGCTATAGGGTGCTGGTGTTTTATAAGACCTTTTCTTTTAAAAAAAAAAATTATTTATTTATTTTTGGCTGCATTGGGTCTTCATTGCTGCACGCGGGCTTTCTCTAGTTGTGCGGAGTGGGGGCTACTCTTCGTTGCGGTGCGCGGGCTTCCCATTGCGGTGGCTTCTCTTGTTGCGGAGCACGGGCTCTAGGTGCGCGGGCTTCAGTAGCTCTGGCACGTGGGCTCAGTAGTTGCGGCTCGCGGGCTCTAGAGTGCAGGCTCAGTAGTTGTGGCACATGGGCTTAGTTGCTCCGCAGCATGTGGGATCTTCCTGGACCAGGACTCCAACCCGTGTCACCTGCATCGGCAGGCGGATTCTTAACTACTGCACCACCAGGGAAGTCCCTAGGGTGCTGTTTTTTATTTTTTTAATAAAGGCTCGATTCCTTGGACATGATTGAGTGCTATAAGGCAGTTCATTCTAGGGGTCCTCAACATGCAAATGCATATCTGCCCCGACAAACGCTCTGTGCCAAACACAACCAGCACAACACCATTTTTATTTTCCTGTGACCAACAGCTTAGTTTCTGTGGTCGTTTAATGACATTAGTCATGAAAAATCACAGCGGGGAAGAATGCAGGGCTTTTCATAAGCCTGTGACAGCTTGGATTTTCCTCCCTAACAACATGGATGAATCAGAAGCCACAAGTGTGCATTTGAGAAATAGTTGTGGTAGTTAAGAAACATGCACTGTACTTGTTATTATTACTACATTCCCATAAAAATAGAGTGTCCATGGGAAGAGTGCAAAAACAGCATGGAGATGTCCCAGGTATCGACTTCAACAATCCCATTGTCAAATGCTTATGTTTCCCTTGCTCTTAGTGAATAGAAAATTTGTACAATGTTCATCCCATCAATCTAGTACCTATGCTAAAGCACACATCTTAGCTCAGACATGCCATGACTGTCCATCTGCCCATCCAACATTTCTTCCCTCCCTCCCTCTATCCATTTCTGAAATGAAATATTTATTGAGCACCTAATATCGATCAACCACTGTGCTAGGTGCTAGGCAAATAAAAACAATACAGAATATCTGCCCTTATGGTGCTTACCAGCTTTGGGGAGAGAACAGATATTAAGTCAATTATACAATTCAATGTAAAATTAGAGCTATGCTGTTATTAATTATTATTATACCATTGTTTTATTATCTTTACATTAGTTAATTATAATATTATCTTATAAGTAGCGGTATGTTAATTATCAATATATTTATTATAGTAACATTATATTATTTTGGTAATATATTATTTTATTATATTAACATATTAATTAATTATATCTTATTTTATTATAATTAAAATATATAATTTTTATTATTAATTATAACTAATTCAATATAAAACTACAGCTATGCTATAGAATAGAATAGAATAGAATAGAATAGAATAAAGACTAAAATGCAGGATTTGACTTAAGGAAGTCTTAGAAGTGGTGAGTGGGATGAGATTCCTAAAAGTGTCCATTGAGATGAGATCAAAAAATGAGTAGGAGTGGCCCAGCTGGAATCAGGGGAGGGGGCAACCCCAAGACTAGGAATAGACTAGGCTCTCTGGGGAGGGGAGGGAGAGCCTGGCCCATACATGGGGGTGGTGGGGGGAGGCTGCTGCCGGCAGAAGAGGGAGGTGGGAGAGGAAAAGTAAAAAGAAGTCGGTATTGCTGAGAGAGCTCTCCAAAATGGAGCAGGGAGGCCATCGAGGAAGACGGACTTAGACGTGTCTCAGCCTGGGTGGAATCTGCCCTTTTGACTATGGATGAAACACGTGTAGAATATGCCAGAAAATCAGGATACTTATTGAAGTAAGTCAGATGTAGACAAATATCACAGGATATCACTTATGTGCAGAACCTAAAAAAGTGACGCAAATGAACTTATCTACAAAACAGCAATAGACTCACATAGAGAACAAACCTATGATCGCCAAAAGGGAAAGCGGGGGAGGGATAAATGGGGAATTTGGGCTTAACATATACACACTACTATATATAAAATAGATAACCAACAAGGACCTACTGACTGTATAGCACAGGGAACTCTACCCAATATACTGTAATGACCCATGTGGGAAAAGAATCTGAAAAAGAATCTATATCTATATCCATAGATATATATATATATGTATAACTGAGTCACTTTACTGTATACCCGAAACATTATAAATCAACTATACTTCAATAAAAAAATAATAAAATGAGTACACCTTGCAGTACCAAAAATAAAAATCAAGATACTTAGCAGACCCTCACTCTAAAACAACTTGTGACAGCCATCCTGTAAGGACAAATATTTTCTTTCTTGTGTCAGAGTAACCCTCATGGTTTATACCTTTGTAAGTCCCTGACTCTTTCTCTTCCTTGGAATACTTCGGTTTTATCCAAATTCGTGTCTTCTGAATTGCGTTTCTTAAGACCCCCAAATAAACACTTTTTTTCTTATAGCCTCCTGCAATTTTTTTTTTTTTTTTTTTTTTTGGTTTACAGAGGGTAGGGAGCATGGGATGAGATGGGGCTGGATGGCAGACAGAAACCAGGCCAGGCAGGGTCTTTCAGGCCATAGATGGGATTTTACATTTATCCTAAGTTGGAATAGGTCAAAGCCTTTTTTTTTTGCGGTACACAGGCCTCTCACTATTGTGGCCTCTCCCGTTGTGGAGCACAGGCTCCAGACACGCAGGCTCAGAGGCCATGGCTCACGGGCCCAGCCACTCCACGGCATGTGGGATCTTCCCGGACTGGGGCTGCGCCACCAGGGAAGCCCTGGAATAGGTCAAAGCCTTTTAAGTAAAGGAAGAGGAAATGATCAGATTTACCTTTCAAGAATCACTGTGGGCATTTGTGTTGAATGAGTCAGAGGAGAACTGTATTTGGTTGTTTTTTTTTTTTAATTTTTATTGAAGTATAGTTGATTTACAATCTTGTGTTAGTTTCGGGTGTGCAGTATAGTGATTTAGCTATATATATGTTTTTTTCAGATTCTTTTCCCTTATACGTTATTACAAAATATTGAGTAGAGTTCCCCATGCTATACAGTAGGTCCTTGTCAGTTATCTATTTTATATATAGTAGTGGGAGACTTTTTTTTAAAAAGTCTTAGACTCCAAAAAATTATTTTTTGAAGTATAGTTGACTTATTATGTTGTGTTAATGTCTATTGTACAGCAAAGTGATTCAGTTATACATATATACCTTCTTTTTCATATTCTTTTCCGTTATGGTTTATCACAGGATATTATTGACTATAGTTCCCGTGCTATACAGTAGGACCTTGTTGTTTATTGTTCAGTGACTTTTTAGCAGGCCAGAAAAAGCTGTGGGCAGGAAGCTGGGAGCCCTAGGTCATCGGTTGTGACAGTCATAACTTGTCATGGGACTTTGGGGACATCCATCTCGGGTTTCCAGTTTCTCCAACTTATCGAATGATGAGACCAGATTAGATGATACTAAGGCCTCTTTCCAGCCCTAAACTTCCATGAATGGCCTCAACATTCAGAGAGAAACCGTCTTAGATTATCAAGATTTTCCTATTGACATCTTTAGTTTTAATGGCAGAATGAAAAGGATCTTTATAAGATTTGTAGAAAAACACATGCTTCACAGGAAAAAAGAAATATAGATAATTTATATGGCTATACTCAATGTACCATCATGTCAAGTGTCTCTACATCTGAATCAGGGCTTGGTAAACTTTATTGGAACAGGGCCAGAGAGTAAATATTTCAGGCTTTTGGGGCCAAATAATCTCTTTTTAAACAAAGTGGCCATGCAGTGTGAAAGCAGCTGTGGACAATGCATGAGTGAACGAGCACAGCCCAGTGAAACTTTTACAGAAACAAGCAGTGCTGGATTTGGCCCTCAGGCCGGGGTCTGCTGATCTCCTGATCTAAATAGCGGCATATTCCAGCTCCTCTTCTTGGGGAATGTTCAGTCCTCTTAATGGGTCAGAAGAAGGAAGCACTTTCCACGATTTGCACGTGACGAATCATGGAATGAATTAAACAGTGAGAGAGCGAGTGGATGTGGCCTGGGAACACACATGGGGCCATGTCCCGCAGTCACACGCATAGGAGCCCAGCGCTCAAAGCCCTGTATTCAACTTCAGCTCCAAGCAGAAGTCAGCATCTCAGACCAGAGCAACACCTCCAAACCAGCGAGAGTGCTGACAAGGAACAGACTGTGTGAAGAACCATGGTCTCTAGTCTTCTGAGATCCGATTGGTGCAATAAATCAAAACCCTCTGTTTGTATTGCTTTATTTACCAAAGGATTGGAGAGCTGTTCCTTTGAACGGATCAGAGAAGGAGGAAAGGAAGGGCAAGGCAGGAGGCTAGGAAGCAGGACTCAGTCTAGAGATCAAGTGCGGGAAGCGGGGCGGTGCGTATAAAGGGCACCCAGCGAGGCGGGCGAAGCCTCAGGACCAAGTGGGCCCCTCCTCCCCGCCCGAGGCTTGGAGACTTGGAGACAGGAAGAGGCTGAAGGGTCTGCTCTCGGTTAGCTCCCCCGGGAGGGCCTGGTTTCAAAACCAAAATAAACTTGGGAGAACCAGCGGCACAGAAGGACAGAAACAAACAAGGAGAGCTTCACTTACGTTTTCTCTCAACCAACACTCCCGGTCCTGAACTCTGCTGCCTGAAACTCCATGGCACTGTCCAGCCCTTCCTGGACTGGTGCTTTGTAGTTAGTACCGCGTGGTTAATAATCTCACACATGCCAGCCCTGTTCCCCAGGGAGCCCGAAAGTGTGCAGGGCCACCTCTTTTGGTTTTGTGTTGAGTTGAGTACAGAGTCATCATGACTGTGAATACCAATAGCCCTGACCCCGTGTGAGACAGTAACTCACAGGCAGTACCTAGGCAGCAGGTCTGAGCCAGGAAGTGACAGGTTTAGAGAGACTGAAGAACCAGGATGCGGTTACCAGTAAGTAGCAAACCAGAATTCCAACCAGCTCACTCAGACTCTGGGGTCCCAGCTCTCTACCTCCCAAGAAGTTCATGCCTTTTCTAGAGGTCGGCTTTGGAAAGAACCCCACAGGTCACTTGACTCAGCCCTTATTTTTAGATGTGGAAGGGGTGAATGAAGTGGCTTGCCCAAGGTCACAGAGCCACTGGCTGAAAAGCTAACTTGGCCTCCTAATGCTTCCTTCTTGCTCTAGCTGCTGAGTCCCATGCTGCTGAGGGAGCGTCTAGTAACTTCTTCATGAACATCTACCAGAAACACATCTTGTCTTGGAAGACAAGACTGCATGGTCTTGGGACTCTGCTACTCAAAGACAAATTGGCCGACATGGATGACTGAGGAGTCCCTTTATTTTTAATATTTTATTTTATTTTCATTGGTGTATAGTTGCTTTACAATGTTGTGTTAGTTTCTGCTGTACAAAAAGGTGAATCAGCTATATGTATACCTATATCCCCTCCCTCTTGGACCTCCCCGCCCCCCTCCATCCCATCCCTCTAGGTCATCACAGAGCACCGAGCTGAGCTCCCTGTCTCACTTTAAATCACCGGGAACAACAGGTAAGTAAGTGTCAGCATGTTTTAAAACAGGGACAAGCTGCACATGTCAACAATAGCATGAAAAGGAGTGTGGTTCCCCAAGCTTAGAGCAAAAAAGTTAATGCAAAGGTGAAATAAAGGACACTGTTAGAGCTCAGCTATGAAGCTGACAGAAGCAGAAATGAATTTGTCCTCAACAGCTTATGCCACTTTGACAAAAGAGGAACGTATCACCTTAAGACGCCTGGGAGCCTTTGTTTTGATCATTCAGAGAGGATCTAGCTTTGAGAAATGGACTTAGCAGCAGCTTTTAGTCCAAGTTTTTCACAACAAAGCACCACAGAGCAGGACTTGGCTTTCCTTCTTCCTTTCCTTTTTTTTTTTTTTTTAAAGGAAATAAAAGCTGAACTGCTGGAAGTTATTTTCCATACCAGAGACTATAAGTTTTTTAAAAATATATATATTAGAAAGTCCTCAGCCTTTGAAGGAAGCTCTTCTATTTGTTTAAAGATAGATGCAAAAGAATTCACCTATATGTTTAAATGATTTATTTTCAATCAGTCCTTGATTTTCATCTCTATAGATAAGTAATTAAATGTGTGTGTGCAAGTTTGTGATATCATTCATATACCATACAGTTTACCCACATCAAGTGTACAATTCAATGGATTACAGTATGTTCACAGATATATGTACCACAGTCACTTTTAGAACATTTCCATCACATCAAAAAGAGACTCTGACCTCCCTTAGCTATCACCCTCCACCCCGACCCCCTATTCCCCCTGCGTTAACCAATCACTAAGCTAGTTCTTGTGTAGAGATTTGCCTATTCTGGACATTCCCTCATAAACAGAATCATACAATATGTGGTCTTTCATGACTGGGCAGCTTTGGTTTAAATAAGAATTTTGTCCAAAGAGGAATATGGTGGGCAGGGGAGGAACTGAAGAAACAGCTTTTTTTCTGGGTGCTCTTTGGGTGCATGCCCCTGCTCTGACTAGTTTGCCATCTGACTGTTGAGTCAGATGCACCACCTGGGACCCATAAACTGCAGTGGCGGCAAAACTGTAGACATTGCTCTTCCCCCAAGAAGCAAACAGGTCAGGCCTCCAGGCTGGATGTTGGACCTTAAGAATAAGAGGTAAATTGGTCTTCAGGAAATGTACAATTTCCAAGCTGGAAAGCAGTGTTTACTTATAAAGTTCATATTTATGAGTCAGTTTCTTCATTTATGCCTCCTCTGGATTTCTCTTTTATCTTGTCAACTCCAGCTGGACATGGCTGGAGAAAATGACACAGTCAAATTGACTGTGTCAGTGTAGACACAGGACTGTGACCCTCAGGTGGGCACCTCATGTTCCCAGGCACTTTCACTATATTCCCTAGATCACTAACCGTCCCATTCTGGATAACCACTGCAAACCTCTCCTGTCTCCTCAAATCTCCAACAACTTCTCCTTCATCCTTACTCTCAGCTAATGTCCTTCCTATTTCCCTAAGAAAATAGAAGTAGCCAGAAGAGGATTTCCCACACTCCCAGGACCACATTAGCATCTGTACTATATGGGCCGCCACCTCAGAGTTTCTGAATCAGGAGATCTGGGGCAGGGCCTGAGAATTTGCACTTGTAATAATTCCCAAGTGATGCCGCTGCTAGTGATCGGCACCTACACTATTTTTTTTTTTTTTTTTTTGCGGTACGCGGGCCTCTCACTGTTGTGGCCTCTCCCATTGCAGAGCACAGGCTCCAGACGCGCAGGCTCAGCGGCCATGGCTCACGGGCCCAGCCGCTCCACGGCATGTGGGATCTTCCCGGACCGGGGCACGAACCCGCGTCCCCTGCATCGGCAGGTGGACTCTCAACCACTGCGCCACCAGGGAAGCCCCGGCACCTACACTTTGAGAACCACTGCAGTAGGTGATGTGGCTATAGTCTTAGCTAAGGTCAACCTCTCTACTTGTGAACTCCATCCCTAGTCCCCCCACTCAGGGACACTTCTCCACCACTTCTCCCCTTTCCTTCCAGCCTCATCACTTGCCCCTTATTTACTGAATCAAACTATTGACCAATCAACATGTCATTTCTTGGATCTTATGTGGAATCTAGAAAAATGGTACAGATGAATCTATTTGCAGGAATAGAGATGCAGACGTAGAGAACAGATGTGTGGACATGGGGTGTGGGGGAGGGGGGGTGGGATGAACTGGGAGGTTAGGATTGACATAAATACACTACCTGGTGTAAAATAGATAGCTAGGGGGAGCCTGCTGTATAGCACAGGGAGCTCAGCTCGGTGCTCTGGGACGACCTAGATGGGATGGGATGGGGGCGGGGGTGAGAGGGCGGTCCAAGAGGGAGGGGACGTGTGTATACATGTAGCTGATTCACTTCATTGTACAGCAGGAACTAACACAACATTGTAAAGCAACTCTACTCCAATTAAAAGAAAAAGTGAAAAAATGTCTCTCTCTCTGGACCCCCCTCTCCTCTTTAGCTTCCACTCCGTTTCTCTGCTCCCCATTACAGCAGGAGGGTTGTAGACTATACACTAATCACTCCCTGATTCCGATGTCTCCCCCTCTTCCTCTCCAATCAGGCTTGACTCTTACCACTCACACACCCTGTCCTAGTCAAGGCAACGCTACCCACGGTCCCCACATGGCTGAATCCTATGGTATTCATTCGGTTTGACTAACAGCAGCATTTGACACAGCTGATTGCCACCTTGCCTCGAAGCTCTTTCCTCTATTTTCCTCCAGGGTCAGACACTTCCCTGATATTCCTCCCCAATCACGGGCCACTTTTTTTTCAGTCTCTTCTGGTGCTCTTTCATCTAGCCATTGAGATGCTCCAAGCCTCACTCCTGGGACATCCTTGGCTCTATAACTGTACTCACTCCTTTGCTGATCTCATTCTGGCTCCTGGTTTTAGATACCATCCCCACATATATACCTCTCCTTGTATATCCAATTGTCTATGTTAACGGACACACTAAACTCGACACGTCTAAAACTAAATCCAGAACTTCCACATTTCCCCCTCCCCTGCCCCAAAACTCAGATGAACTCGTTCCACCCACTGTCTTCCTCATCACTATAAATCATGTTTCTAAATGATTCAGAATCAAAACATTCTTCCCACCTTGATCATGACTGTCATCATCTCTCACCTGGATTATTATAATAGCCCGGTCTCCCTGCTTTCACCCCTGTCTCCAACATTTTATTCTCAGTGTGCAGCCAGAGGGGATCCTTTAAAAACATGCACTGGTGGGCTCCACTGGCTGAATTATATGTCAGTTCATTTCACCCCTCTGCATAAACCCTGCAATGGTTTCTTAACACACTCTGGATAAAAACCAAAGTCCCCCACGACCTCTGTTTCACCTCCTGCTTCTCTTCCTCACTCACTTCACTCCAGTCTAGCTGACCTCCTTGCTGGTCCTCGGACACCCCAGGACACTCCTGCCTTGGACCACGCACTCTCTGGAAATATGATTTATTTCTTTAGATTATTTATTGCCTATTTCTCCCCACTAGATTGTAAACACCACGAGGACAGGATTTTTCCCCCTCTATTTTGTTCCTTGCTCTATCTCCTGTGCCCCCAAACAGTGCTAGGCACACAGCAGTTACTTGGCATAGTTATTTGCAGAATTTATTTCTGGCAGATCTCCTTTCAGCCAATTTAGGTGGTGGGTTAGAACTGAACTTGTCTTCTATAGTATCTGGGCCCAGAACAGAAAGACAGCAGATGTTAGTATGATATAGACGGGCAAAGCATTCCATTTTCAGTTTCAGACATAACACAAGATGATATTACTCTTCCGCTTTTTTATGACTTACAACCATTTAGGTATAATATTAAGAAACTTTGCAGTTTTCGGCATTCTGCCAATCCCGACTTGCCTGCTGGAATGTTTCCAATTTTCTTTTCTCTCAAGACCTAATAAGAAGTTGAAAAGAAATTTGACAGACCCCAAAGCAGATGCTTTAACACCTATATTATGATGCCATCAACATGCATAATATAACTAATATATTTAATTTCCCAGCATTTACATTTTGACATTTTACCCCCAATTATTTTTGAAGGTGATACTGGAAATGATGTCATGACACACTAGATAGTAGAATTCATGAAGACGGGTTACAGTTATCTCTTTTGTTGATATTTCCTTCATGCCAGCACCAGGGCAGAGTGGGTACTCAAAACATGTTTACAGAATAGATTTTTGTTGAGTTAAACATAGGCATGGATAATTATATTAATAAATAGTTAATTACATTCAAAACATAGCTATCATTCATAAGTGAAGGGCTTCCCTGGTGGCGCAGTGGTTGAGAGTCCGCCTGCCGATGCAGGGGACACGGGTTCGTGCCCCAGTCCGGGAAGATCCCACATGCCGCGGGAGCGGCTGGGCCCGTGAGCCATGGCCGCTGAGCCTGTGCGTCCGGAGCCTGTGCTCTGCAACAGGAGACGCCACAGCAGTGAGAGGCCCACGTACCCCAAAAGGAAGGAAAAAGAAAAGAAAAGAAGAAGAAAAGTTAACATAAGTGAAAGATTACCTCTAGGGGCTTTAAAGAAGTAACTCTGTTATAAAATAAGAATTTTCAGGTGTTGACTGACGGTTAACATGGCATATGATAAACATACACCAGTGATGTCCTAGTCTTAGGATAAAAGAGCCACCATTCCTGGGAAGGATGAAGAAATGATGTTTTGACCCCCTTGGCACTTGTTGAGCATAATTGCTGAAAGCACTTCACAACTGAAAGGGCCCTCAGCCTCTGCATTTGGGGAAACTAAGGTCTGGAGAAGACAAACGAATCTCTACATGACACACAGCAGTCAGCATCGGAGTTGAGTCAAGAACTCAGGCCCCTCTGGTGCTGAACAAAATAACTGTTATTCCACCTTGTCATTTTTGTTTTTTTAATTTTCCCCAAAAAAGTTGCAGACAAAGCTTGGACATAGAGAACCAGTTTTATTCTGAGGCTTGGGAAAGCTTTCTTTATATGTCTCAAGTTATTGCCTTGTTTTCCCAGCTGACAATGCTTAAGCTAAATGAGATAATATATGAAAATCCCTTGGCACTGTGGTTTGTACTAAGAAAATACTCATTGAATAGTAACTAATATTATTATTACACCAGGGTTGTTTCACATGTTAAGTCATTTCTGTTTCAGATAGATTAGAAATGTATTCATCTGCCACAGTAAGTCTCAGGTACTTGACACTTGGAGTCCAGCTCACTCTCACACCGGGTCCCCAAAAAACAAGCCGGTGGTTGCAAAAAATGAAACTACTTTGTGCCTTTAGTAGCAATATCCTAAAAGTCCACAAGAGGGCAGTATCCCTCGCTGCAGAAGGGCACCAGGGCTGCAGGTGGGTAGAAGAGAATTATGGGTGCTGAAGTAAGCTAATAAAACCATCAGTCAGAGCCATTATTTTATTATTACTATTTTTAGAGCCATTATTAAGATACTTTTAAGTGATGAGAAGTACTAAGAAGAAAACAAAGCAGAGTAATGGAATAGAGAATGACTCCAGGAACATTAATAGGAACATGATCTGAGCAGAGAACTAACCCTTGAACGGGAAAGAGTCAGCCATGAGTAGACTGGGGGAAGAGTGTTATGCTCAAGGAATCAGAGGCCAAGCTGGATATGATCTTGGTCGGCTTGAGGGACAGAAGAAAAGTCACTGTCATTGGACCATAATGAAAGAAGGGGGGAAGAGGGAGGTGTGGTGGAGGCAGCAGATCCCACAAGAGACACAGTTGGGAATAGATCCCAGGTCCTTCTGACCCCAGAGTTTGTGCACTGAATCACTATGCTACTCTGAACTCTGCAGACAAAGCCAAAGGGCACTGATCAAGGCAGAGAAAGGGATACTTTCTGAAAACAATGAAAAAACAACTTAGGAAATGCTTCAGTGACTTTCATTAAATAATTCACCAGAATTCACATGATTTTCGACCTTAAATTTATGAGGAACAAGCACTAAGAGACACAGAACTAAATTTATTCAAAATTTTATGTCCTGAGAATTAATCTTGTGCAGGATTTCTCTTTATCTCCCTTATAGCACTGTATAACAATCATGGTTTATTATAACTATTAATAACATATTTTAAAGGAAATATATCCAGATTTATATAGATCCCAGCATTAATGTTAATAAAAATTATAAGTAGCAAAAATGTCCAAAAATAGGGGATTATTTAAATACATTAGCATGCTTCCAAATGATTAAAACCTTTTTTTTCCCCAAAATACTTAATGCTATGTTAAATGCTCATAGCATACTGTTATAGGCAAAACAAACAACAAAATTAAAAAACCACATATGTCGTGTAAATCCAATTTTTAAAAACTATCCACAGATAAGCAAAATACTAAATGAAAACACACCAAATGATATGAGAATAAATGTGTCCTTTACAATACTTTTCTATATTAAATGTTTTCAACAATTACATTCTCTTATAATCATAAAATCAATAATGAAATTAAATATTTGGTATGGAAGTTTTAATCTTCATTTAAACTTTTCCAAATCTGTGCCATTTTTGTAGAGAAACTTATGTGATCTTTGAGGTGATATGGAGAAAAGATCATTGTGTGAAGTTGGATCATGGGGTCTCCCTCCTTTAACACTTAAGGAATGAAAAAAAAATTTATTAAAATAAAACAAACCAAAATAAAATATTTCCAGCAGCCACAAAACAAACATATAACTCCATAACCTCATCTTCAAAGGTGTTGGGCAGAGGACTAGAGCACTGTAACTCCATGCCTCCACCTGAGACAATACAGAGGAAAGAAGGTGAACATACTGAACCCAGAGACCATCTCAGGATATCTTTAGACTTGGAAAGTAGTGATCTGAGGGAGGGGCAGAGGTAGTCCTGGGAAAATTCAAGCAAAACACCTTAGGAAAGAGTAGCTCTTATGTATGATCACAGGATGCTGGCAAAGGATGGGCTCTGATTCAAGTCAGGGAAAGAGCTGAAGCCCACAGTCATGGGTCCACTCCAGATGGTGGAGGAGACCCTGGTTTGTGAGATCGAATGGGATTGAGAAGAGGGAGCTGAGCCCGGGTCCCCAGCAAGGCGACTTGCTGTACTGGGGCTTCCACATTTGCATGTTCTTGCAAAGAAATGACTTTGGAAGCCAATACTCAGCCCACAACTGTACTCAGAGAGGAAGACAAAGGTAGGTGATGTGCGAAAAAGGTCAAGAAAAATTCCCTATGCTCTACTAGAGTAAAAAGAAGGTCTGGACAGAGCTTCCTCATCAAGCTTGAAGAAAACTAAAAGATAGAGCATGAACCTATGGAGGGGGTGGAGTGGGGGAAGGGAGAGAGAGAGCAACAGAGACAGTCTGTCCCTCGGAAGGACATGGGATTATGACAATATTGACATGTTGCTTCATAATCGGCGACTGTCTTAGTCATTCCTCCACAAGTAGGAGATGCTGCCTTCTTGCTAATAAATGTTGTTGATCTGAATTAAAGTAACAGAAACATGTAATGCAAGTGGGAGAGGAATTGAAGTCTTAATGATTTACTAATATTATGCCCAGGAAAGAGTCAAAATTGCAGGCATATATCCGGAGAAAACCATAATTAGAAAACATACATGCACCCCAATGTTCACAGCAGCACTATTCACAATAGCCAAGACATAGAAGCAACCTAAATGTCCATCAACAGATGAATGGATAAAGAAGATGTGGTACATATATACAATGGAATATTACTCAGCCATAAAAAAGAATGAAATAATGCCACTTGCAGCCACATGGATGGACCAAGATTATCATGGTACGTGAAGTAAGTCAGACACAGAAAGACAAATATCATATGATATCACACATATATGGAATCTAATTTTAAAAAATGATACAAATGAACTTATTCACAAAACAGAAACAGACTTACAGATATCGAAAAGAAAGTTATGGTTACCAAAGGGGAAATGTAGGGGGGGAGGGATAAATCAGGAGTTCGGGATTAACACCTACACACTACTATATATGATAGATAACCAACAAGGACCTATTGTATAGCACAGGGGTCTCTACTCAATGTTCTGTGATAACCCATACGAGAAAAGAATCTGAAAAAGAATGAATATATGTATATGTGTAACTGAATCTCTTTGCTGTACACCTGAAACTAACAGAACATTGTAAATCTGCTATAATCCAATACAATTAAAAAAAAAGAAGAGTCAACATTGTCCCTTAGTCAACCGGGCAGACACAGCTTACTAAAATGAATATATATATATACATACACATATATATATATATATATACAGAAAAATATAAGAAATAAGGTAAAATGTATGTATGTAAATTATGTAAATGAAATTCTAAATAACACAATATATTATATAATATTAAAATATATATATTTAAATTATTTCTGATTAAGGGTAACAGCTTCTGTGTTCCAGCTCTAGTTTATTCACCTTGACAAGTGATTTGAGCACAGATGCCAAATGAGTAAGAAATTAAGTGTAAAAATTTTAATTTTTTGATATATATATTTATGATTTATACAATAATTTTGATCCTTCTTTGGTCGGCTTTTTCTGAATTATTTTCTTCTAAAACTACGCGTTTTTCTTTTTTGCAACATCTAATGTATTTGAGCATTGCAGAATTAATGTTATTTAACTTCTTACAAATGGGTGGCATTTACTCACATTAGGAAATGAAAAGGAAATATTTTTAAAAATGTGATCATATAGACTAGAGTTTTATGTCTTGGAAACATAGAAGGTAACAGACAGTTCTATTGAAAATGGCAAAACATTTAAAACTGCAACTCTAAGGCAGTATTGCATCTTCCTTTTCCACAATTTGTCTTGCTTCACCTCTTTGAAAAGCACACAGGCCATAAAAAGCATGCATGATGTGCTAGACACTTTAACTAGGTTTATTACTGCATAGGGAGAAATTTTCTTAAATTTTAATGATCTACAGGTATAGTTTGTTCTGTAAAACTACAGTGAATTACTCACTCCCTGACTCACTTTAAAAATGAAATACAGGGCTTCCCTGGTGGCCCAGTGGTTGAGAATCTGCCTGCCAATGCAGGGGACACGGGTTCGAGCCCTGGTCTGGGAAGATCCCACATGCCGCGGAGCAACTGAGCCCGTGAGCCACAACTACTGAGCCTGCGCGTCTGGAGCCTCTGCTCTGCAACAAGAGAGGCCACGACAGTGAGAGGCCCGCGCACCGCGATGAAGAGTGGCCCCCACTTGCCACAACTAGAGAAAGCCCTCACACAGAAACGAAGACCCAACACAGCCATAAAAATAAATAAATAAAATAGTTGTTTAAAAAAAAAATGAAATACAAGTGTAAGGTCAAAGATGAGCTGGAAATACCATCTAATTATCAAAATAACAAGAAAGTAAAGGGATCCATGTTGCCATTTAATCAAGTGAGTCTGCAGTCTTGGGTGCTAACATTATGAGCATCTATCTATAATGCCATTACTCAGGCTGCCTAGAAATTAGATACTTCCCAGCTCTTCCAGCCGGGGTTTAATAGAAGCATTGCTAGCATCCGTGCAATTCTTGAAAGGGTCTGAAAAGGAACTGGAGTAGCAGCTAACGATGGGTCAGTTCACAGGGACATGGAGGTTTAAGTCAGATGGCGTCCTGGAAATTGCACCGGGCTGGGAATTGGCAGTCATGAATTCTAGCCTCGCCTGTGTCCCGATCAGCCAGGAGCTCTTAGACAAGTCTCTGCACTCTTTGGAGCTCTTTGTAAAATGTAGAGTCATGATTAGTTTATTTCGAAGGTTCTTTTCGTCTTTAACATCGTTTGACTATTTAAAGCATGAATTTTCACCTAACTTGCACGGAAGTGTTTAGAATTCTACCATTAGAGACCCCCTGATAAAATTTATTTGTTCGATTCAAGAGGGTCAGCAAGCTTCGTTTTTTCAAAATATCTTCTCCCCTGGATGCTCTTGTCTAAGAACTTTTTCTTTTAGAGACACACGTTCAAAACATAGCCCTCTCTAGGCATGCATGGCTAATAACTTGTCATCGTTTCTTCTGAGTAAAATTTTTATTGGATATTTTAGTTAATCAGTATAACTGAGTGGAGTAGGATCTGAGCCAAAAAAAAGTTCTATATCCCAGGAAGATATTTGGTGCTGGAGCCCAAGTACAATCCTCTCTTTTACAAAATCAAACCATCACTGGTTTTGTTTCAACCAGGGCATTTACACCAACCTGTAATGCATGTGGCTTATGAAACAACCAAAGAAGTCAGAACTTGTTCTTTTTCCCCTATTTCACTTCCCAGGATTTGCAGCTCTAGAAAAGGAGGGAAAAGACAGTAATGAAAACAAAATTTGGACCTTTCTAGAATGTCCACTCCTGAGTTTGGCTAAATTTGGAAAGAAGTCAGCTGTGGGAACCTGCACTGTGGTGTGAGGTTATTAAAGGGGTTTTACCAGGGCAAACAGAAAGCATCTCTGATATTCTTTAAGCAACAGCCCTCTGACTTTGACCCGGGAGGAACAGAATACTTTTATTTTTTACCAGATAGAAGCAGAGGTTCTCATTAGAAGAGAAGACAATCTGAAAAAGAATATATATATATATATATATATATATATATATATATATATATACACATGCACCTTGAAGTCTGATAAGCACTGGCCTGGGAGTGAAAGAGATTTCATAGAGAAAACAGGTGAGAGGAAAGTCTGTACCCATGATTCTCAAAGTTAGCTGCGTCAGAATCACCTGCATGGCTCGTCAGACCACAGACCACTGGATCTCCACCTCTGGAGCTCCTGATGCTGTATGTCATGGGTGGGTAGTCCCCCCATTCTTCAATTCTAACGAATTTCCAGGTGATGCTACTGCTGGTGGTCCAGGCACCACACGTTGTGAACCATTTTATCTCTGCTTCCTCACTTCTCACCTTTTACCTCCCTCCCTGCCCATCAGCTTCACTCTCTCCTCCCTTCCCCTCCCCTCCCTCTTTCTCCTCTCCCCCTCTTTCTCATCATTTGGGAGAACAACAGAGTGAATATTTAGATTCAATTTACTATAGCCACTCATCTCTCACGTCATTTAAGGCTCTGAGGGTTGTAAAAGTGTTGCTCCTTAATCTTGCCCTCAGGTGCTGTCAGTTCTTTAGGGTAGATAAAACAGTACACAAATATCTATACTAAGGAGGGTCCATGGGGCCTCAGCTAAATCAGAGGGAGGTGGAAATAGGGGGGAAGATGGACCCACAGGGGAGATGGGCTTGGGGGTTCTGACTCTTTACACAGCCCATCTCAACTCTGAAGGAGCCACAGAGGCCCTAAGGCAAAAGAGAAAACGGGAATTATTTTGAAGCGGGTGTGCAGAGCTAGGGTTTAGAGGAGGCATGACATAACAAAACCTGTTTGCATTTTATTAGCTAAAATTAGTATCGAGCAGACGTAATTGTAAACGACAACTTTCTAAAATGTTAGGAAAAGAAACGAGGGAAGTCCAAAACAGAGAGAGAGAGCACTGGCCTGGGAACCTTTATACACCTCAGGAAGCCTCATGGTAAGGACTCTTGAGACAAAACCGTTAGTCATTTTCCTTAAAAAGATGTCCATTATTTTATTCTCTTTGGAATGGAGGCATTCTACAGGTAGAAAACTAGCAGGTTTAACTATTGTTTTAAACATAGTCAAAGTCCCCCAAAGAAGCCCAGTGTCATTCTGGGGGAAATGAAGTCCCCGTTTGCTAGGAAGACCCGCTGAACAGCTAAATGTTGGTCCTGGGTCATCCTCACGGTTGGTCACCTGCACAGAATTTTGGAACTGGGAAACTCTTAAGGTTTATCTGGCTCAACTCTCACACTTTCTAGGAAAACCAAATTGAGGTCTTCAGGGGGTCCAGCTTAGAAGATTCACTGGTGGAGGACAGAGGGCCAGGACACGTGTCTCAGCTCCATTTCTTTAAAACCAACATTTCCAAATGTTACTCATTCAAGTAAGTACAAGTTGCATAATTTTGGCTACATCTGAAGAACAACTGTACTGGATATTTCCCTCCAAATCAAGTTACACTTTTTTTTAAACTTAAATTTTTTGAAGAAGACAATTTAATTTTTTTTTTAGAAATTTATTTATTTATTATTTTTGGCTGTGTTGGGTCTTTGTTACTGTGCGTGGGCTTTCTCTAGTTGCGGTGAGCAGGGGCTACTCTTTGTTTCGGTGCACAAGCTTCTCATTGTGGTGGTTTCTCTTGTTGTGGAGCACAGGCTCTAGGCACGCGGGCTCAGTAGTTGCAGCTCACAGGCTCTAGAGCGCAGGCTCAGTAGTTGTGGCGCACGGGCTTAGTTGCTCCGTGGCACGTGGGATCTTCCTGGACCAGGGCTCGAACCCACGTCCCCTGCATTGGCAGGCAGATTCTTAACCACTGCACCACCAGGGAAGTCCCTGAAGAAGACAATTTTAGAGCACAACTCTAAATGAAAAATCCTGTCTAGGTTATCAAAAATATAGAATATGAAATAAGGCTATTAATTTGTAGGTAGATACAATTATGGAGGAACAGCCAGTGGCCTGAGGCCTGATCGCTGTTGTGAAGAGATGGGCAGGAATTAAGGGTTGGTAAGGGTGGTGAGCACAGCCCTGAGGCTTTGGCCTTGGTCTAATCAGACTGGCAGTGAATGGAGAGGTGGGCTCAGGTCAAGGCCACATCTCCTTCTGCCTACAGTCATCCTGGGCCCAACTAGACCATCTCCTAGACCCCCAGGGGTGCAGAGTTCGAACTTTGGCAACAAACAATACAGCGATGTTCTAGGTTACACATATTTTGTGACTGAAGGGACAATCTCTAGCCTTTATGGTTTTATTTCAAACATCAGCCTTAACAGGATATTTTAAAGTCTCTTTTCATTTTAAGGAGTCAGCATCGTTTTACTAAGTCAAATGTAATATACTCCCAAGCACCTGTATCAATTTCTAATACATACCAGGGTACTCAATGCATTTGTTAAAGGAATGAATTGATGATTTATAGTTTTAATTACACTTCACTTCTATGACAATATTTTCCTTCTTTGATCTGTTCATATGGAGAGTCTCTGCTTAAAATAAATTAGGTTGTATTATAGATTTTCTGTACTTCCTTTCTGGTAGTGCCTGGCAAAACTGTAACTGTTTCATTATTTATGATATCACTCATATGTAGAATCTAATTTAAAAATGATATAAGTGAACTTATTTATAAAACGGAAACAGACTCATGGATTTCTTTTTGTTTTTAACTTTTTATTGGAGTATAGTTGAGTAACAATGTTGTGATAGCGTTTAGGTGTACAGTAAAGTGATTCAGTTATACATATACATGTATCTCTTCTTTTTCTCACAGATTTCAAAAACAAACTTACAGTTACCAAAAGGGAAATGTGGTGGAGAGGGGTAAATTAGGAGCTTGGGATTAACACACACCCTACTGTATATAAAATAGGTAGCCAACAACCTGTGTGTATAGCAGCAGGAACTCTACTCAGTATTCTGTAATAACGTATATGGGTAAAGAATCTGAAAAACAATGAATACATGTATATGTATAAGAGAATCACTATGCTGTACATCTGAAACTAACACAACATTGTAAATCAACTATAGCCCAATACAAATTTTAAAAAAAGAAAAAAATAAGATATCACATAGTACAAGAAAACAATTAATTGGACAACTGAAACCCCACAAATCTATTTCAGAAGGAACAATTTCAGTAACTAAGTAAGAAAAGAATGGTAAGTAGAAAAGACTATTATCTGAGATGCATTCTCTTGACTTTATTGGTACGTTTACTGTCATAAGCAGTGGCAAAAGATAAAAATGCAGAAACATGCATTATAATCATTGGAATTGCTTGCTGTTGGGTGTCAGTTACCTTGACACCCGAGAGCCACGGGTTTTCAAAGTGTTTCACACGGCAAACGTTGCTGAAAGAAGGTGGTGTGGTACAGTAGACAGTATATGGATGAGATCTGTTGGCCACTTACCGTGGTATAAACTCAGAAAGGTATTTCACCTTTTGAATTCTAATTTCCTCAATTGTAAAATGGGAGTGGGGGCAGTGATACTAACCTCATAAGTTCGTAAGATGACTAATATTTATTATATATTTATATATAATTATATATTTATAATATATATAAATATATATATTATAAATATATATATATAATATATATATATATATAAATATATATAAATATATAAATATATATATATTATATATTATATATTATATATTATATTATATATTATATATTATATATTATATATATAATATATATATATTATATATATATAAAATATATATATAATATATATATTATATATTATATATATATAATATATATAATATATATTATATATATATTATATATTATATATATATTATATATATATAATATTATAATATATATATAAATATATATATATTATATATATAAAATATATAAATATATATATATTTATATATTATATATTTATATATAATATAATAATAATATTTATTATTATTAGGGCCTGGCAAATGCAATCAATCATTATGATTGTTTATGATTATGATTATAATGGCCAAGGGCTTGTTAGGGTTAGAAGGTAATGCTACTTATTAATAATTGAGCTCTATAATTTTGGGATCAGGAGGATCATGAACCATGTAAAATTTCACTATACAATGTGGTTGGTAAGTGCCTGCAGGATTTTCTTAGTTCTGAAAAAATCGCCAATAATTTACGATGCGCTAACATGTTGCCTTCACTTCAAAGAGAGTGATACTGCCTTACTCTTGGGGATACTTTTTTCCCTGGCAAAGAAGTTTTGTTCGTTTAATCATACTTTCATCAAAACCATACCCATAGGAGTCAAGGGAAGAGAACCAAACTAACTTTCTTTCTGGAACAATTAAGTCATGATTATACTAGGTTTTATCTTATTTTTTTTTTTTGCCATCACATTTCATCCAGCTGAAGTCACATTTTGTCGTGACCGTGAAAATCAATTCGGATCCTTGTTTGCTAAGCGGTTTCCTTTAAAAATTTTACAGCATTATTTTATTATTTATGCTGAATGATTTTACTGTGTTCACGGTCTTTTCTCCTATTAAAAGTTCACTGAACTCTCACTTATTTTTAGACCACGTGGATCCAAAATAGCAAAGAAAATTAAATATTGTCTTTAAAAAATAACCATCAGTCCCCAATACTTATTCGTGTTGACTCAGTTTCAGATGATTCAATGTATGACATCATCATCTGGATTCCCTTAGCCAAATTCTGTTTACAACAGTAGAACTAGTGGGAAGCATTCACATAGACATGTATTTTTTTCACAGAAAGAATGAAACAGATTGCTCTGAACTGAACACACACACACACACACACACACCCCATAACTCAACTCTCTATATCCATGAGCTGCCAATGGTAATTTTAGTATTTGCCTGGGTTGTTAACTTGCAGATCTTTCCTTTATTTAACAAATACTGAGCACCTGTAATGGATCAGGCACACCTTCAAGTGCTTGGGATACATCAGTGGACAAAACAGACATTCCTTCCTCATAGAGCTTCCATTTGATCATTTGGAAGTCTCCTCAATAATTATCACGTAGAATATTACATGAATTAATATACCTCATGACCATAGGGCTATGGTTATAACTGGAAAATCAGAAGAAATTATGAGCAGAGGCCACACACACACTTCACGGGTCATCATTCTTGGACCTGTGCCTGTGAGCGGTGGAGTGCACCCTGCTTCACGGCAAAATGAGAAGAAAAAGGGCATACACGAGCACAATTTCTTATTTGTAATTTCAAAATCCAAAACCGTCTGAAAACTGAAAGTTTTTTCAAAACTTATTGGGTGGTAAAAGCTGACCTGATTTCATATGGGTGTTCTATAAATCTGCATCAATTCAGTGTGAATATTCATGTTTCACTACAGAAATATTAATGTGTTTGACATGGCATGGGATATCCCCTCAGATGCCACAATACTACCTTCATAACTTTCTAGAACCCTATATCCCCCCCACCCCCAAAAATAAACTAAATTCTGAGACTTGTCTGACAAGGACTTTAGACCCGTCTGTACGTATCCTTCTAAGATTCCCAACCATATTTTCTTGGAAAGGTCTATCCTTTTTTCGCTAATATTGCTTTCTTGCTTTCGGGGTTTTAAAAATATTCTTTCTTTTATGTGGTGAGAGCAGATAGTAAAAGTTGGTTTGCTCTGTTTTTCAAATATCTTTATTGGGCAAAATAGAAAGGTTGGCAGTCCCCTCTTTCTTTTTAAACATGGTGCTCATCTGTGAAATGTGATATTGACCTAGATAGCAAGCCTGCTTCCTAGTCACTCATGTTCCACCCGCAATCCATCTGCCCCATTATTTAATTATTATAGTTCTTTAAATTGACCCACTTTAAAAAGCTGAAATAAACTTCTTTACAAAGAAAAAATTCGATCACCACTGTAAGTGAAAAACCAGTATCATTTGCCATAAACAGGAGGTTCCTGAAAAATGAACGTGATAGAAACAAAACGCTATCTCTTGATCCACCTAAAAGGATCTCGCACATGCTTCTATGGGTCAGATATAAAGCATTTCAGGTTTCTTTCTATCTGACTCTTAACCTTCCTCTCTCCCAAGACAATTTAATTTCCTTTTGTTCTGACTTGTAAGGGTGTCACCAAATGTCTTCCAAATATTTCATATGTCCCACAATGATCACCAAATCACATCTTGGATTTTTTTCTCCACCTTGGATCTCAACTGTTCCAGGGTAGCCCTGGATTTCTTTCCTCTTACAAGGCTACGGCCCAATGCTTCTCAAACTTTAATAGGCACTCAACTCCCCTGAGCATCTTGCTAAAATGTAGACTTTGACCCAACAGGTCTGCAGTGGAGTCAGATTCACATTTCTCCCAAGCTCCCAGGTTATGCTGCTGGTCTCAGGACCACACTTTGAGGGGCAGTGGTGTCTCTGGCAATAAGATTGACAGGATGGACTGAAGGGATGGGATGAACTAGATTATCTTTGGAGCTTTTCACCATTCTTCTTTGCCCTGTAATTTCAAAGAGGGCTCTCCTAAGAGTAATTGGGAGAGCATAGCCTTAAATTATTTTTATTTCTATTCAGTAATTGAGTCTGAGTGGCAAATGACTTTTCCTAATCTCTACTTCTGTGCATCTGATGGTACTTACACGGGCCTAATGGTATATACTATATTGAAACACTTTATATGGACTGACATAAATTTTAGAGCAAAAAACAAAGGGGTAAGCAATAAGGGTAACTGGGGAAGCAAATTAGTGTTAACTTTTTAAGTTTCTATAGATTCACTTGTGCCCTCTTTCTTTGTGGGTTACATACATGCATAATATTATCTTACTTTTCCAATAAATTACCTCAAAAAACCAGGAATGAATGTGTGCATAAGTAATTTGTAAGGCCTTTGTAATGACCGGTTTTGATGACTCTCATTCCTTCTCTCTGTTTCCTTTTTCCTCTCTTTCCTTCTTTCCAACCTGCCCATTTCTCTTTTTCTATTATCATGATCAAATCACTCTTGAAAATTCTTTGGTCACTAATAAAACACACTGTAGTTACTTTTGTGTAAATGTCTCTGTGATATGTCCAAATAAATGTATATTCCAAATATATAAAATGAGGTATATGTGAACAAAAATTTTATAGTACATTTTAAATATTAAAGATTTTCAGCCAATAATAACCATTGAGGAATAACATGACTTCTGTCACATGAGTTCTCCTGAGCATGTATTCATTTAATAGGGTTGCCTACCTAATAAAGTGGCAATTTTCCTTTAAAAATATATATATATATTATATCCTAGGTGTGACATACAAAGGAGTTGAAATTCACAGGGTACCTATCTCGAGAAAGTGAAGCAAAGATTCATCGTACTTATTTATTTTTATTTTTTTGGCCGTGCAGCATATGGGATCTTAATTCCTCGACCAGGGATTGAACTCACGGCCCCTGCTGTGGAAGGGCAGAGTCTTACCAACTGGACCGCTAGGGAAGTCCCTCATCATATTTAAATCACTGCAAAAATTGTTGCTTTCCCAGTTAGTGGTTTTGCTTCACTAAATTTTAAGAAACCCTGAGCCCTACGGAAAATTGCACTACCAGCAAAGTTTTCACTCAAATACCTTACACTGTTTGCTTTTCCACTGATTTTTCTCTGAGTCTTTATACTCTCTGATCAGGTTTGTACTTTTAGGATACATAATATCTAAACTCTAAATATATGCGAACATATTAGAATTTGGGTATCAATCTATTTTTCTTTATCCGTCCATCTATTTATGGATTGAGGAGAAAGTGAGAAAGTCCCACCAAGCGAGTGAGCTCAGGCTCTGAATTCACACAGCAGCCTTTCCACTTAGTGGAGTGACTGCAGTCTCTTTGGACCCCTGTTTACTCATCTCTAAAGGGGGACCACCTGTTTTATTGTGGGAGATTGAAATGATGTAATTCATACACAGCACTTAACACAGAGCCCGGTTCATTGAGCAGAATAAAGCTATTCTTCCAAGAGCCCATGGGAACAGATGTTACTGTTCCTCCAATAAGCTCTGGGGTTTTCTTCTAAGGAAAATTTGTGTCCTCATTTGTAGACTCAAGATTTGGGGAACAACTGAGTTTTTTAAAGGATAGAGTTGATTTTTTAAAGTTATATTAAATTGATTTTCTCAAGTTATATTAAATAATAGTGCAACTTTAAGTCACATAATGTCTGTGGTCTAATTTTCTTTTTCTATCTATAAAGTGAAGGTATTGGACTAGATGGTCTATAATAGGACATATATCTCACATTGCCACACCTCCCAGCCACATACCTGAAAACAAAGCATCATGAAAGAGTATTTAATCTTTCCATGAGAGATGTATTATGGTAGGTTCTATTCTGACCTATTGTTTTGCATTATAAAAAGGCTGGATATGACCCACTTCACTCATTTCATGCTCACCACTTGCCACAGGTTGCAGTTTGAGAGCCCTGGACCAGAAGACCGCTAGGCTTCTGCCTTGGCCAGCAGGCACCATCTCCAAGTCCAGCAGTTTGTGAATAGAATTCTTTCGAGGACCAAAGCAGTCTTGATGTCTAACGTTCTCTAACCAGAACTTTAGTACCAGCTTTATTTTCAGTTCCAAGCACTCTCTCTGCTCTCACATAATGCACTGTTTATGGATTTGTAAACCAAGACTCAGGGGATCTGAGTGATATGCTCTTATCAGAGAACGTGAAATCTTCCCAGGTCTCGTCCTTTGCTTTTCCCAGCAAACCGCTCGGTTCATGGCTGGTGTAATACTTTCCTCTTCCAAATATTTTCAAAACAGGCAGTTTGTATCTTGGGTTTCAACACAAACATAAACGTTTGTTTGGAAAGGGAATACAGAAGGCGACATGTAGCAGTCATTTTAAATGCACACAAGGATAAATAAAATGTTATAGTCCTGAATGAATAAAATTAATTTAAACGTTTTGTTTTTAAAAACTCTCTGGCAGTTTGCCCCATGCATTAATAAACGCTTCTGATTTTATGAATCGTTTACAGTTGAACAATACCAACGGGGCTCACCCTCTTAATCTATTAATGAGGGAGCTGAAATAGATTATCCCCAAGGACACTGCTGGTTCTTTTGAAGAGGGTTTTATTGTGAAAGGCCAGCCTACAGTCAGGCACCCTTGCTGCTGCTTTACCGGTTGCCGAGAACTTCATGGTCTGATAGTTTCTCTTATGAGGGGGAAGAAATCAGGGAAAAAAGAAGCTACCAGAGGTCCGGGGAGCCCTGTTGCGCGGACATCATCACGTCACACTGCTTTTGGCCATATTCCTATTTCTTTTTTTAAAAAATAAATCTATTTATTTATGTTTGGCTGTGCTGTGTCTTCATTGCTTCCCACAGGCTTTCTCTAGTTGGGGCGAGCAGGGGCTACTCTTCGTTGCGGTGCGCGGGCTTCTCATTGCAGTGGCTTCTCTTGTTGCAGAGCACGGGCAGTCATTTTAAATTCACACAAGGATTAAATAAAATGTTATACTCCTGAATGAATAAAATTAATTTAAACGTTTTGTTTTAGAAAACTCTCTGGCAGTTTGCCCCATGCATTAATAAACGCTTCTGATTTTATGAAACTTTTACAGTTGAATAATACCAACTGGGCTAGGCACACGGGCTTCAGTAGTTGTGGCACGTGGGCTCAGTAGTTGTGGCTCGCGGGCTCAGTAGTTGCGGCTCGCGGGCTCTAGAGCACAGGCTCAGTAGTTGTGGCGCATGGGCTTAGTCGCTCTGGGTCATGTGGGATCTTCCCGAACCAGGGCTCGAACCCGTGTCCCCTGCATTGGCAGGCGGGTTCCCACTGCGCTACCAGGGAAGTCCCCCACATTCCTATTTCTTCTTTGGCTCTGACCTGAGCAGGATGAAAGCACGTGTCTTTGGCTTTTGGAGGGCTGCCTGACTCTGTGACTGATTCTTGTGGGCTTGTTCTCTGCCAGCTTCTTTGGATGTTAGCAACCGCCCAGGAGAAGATGATGCAGGACAGTGGCTCTGAGGGCCGCTGGGCAGCTGAGGGCCCTGGGGACTTGAAAACAAACTCCAAAGGCCAGGCCATGCCCTTTGAGATTCTGATTCAGGAGGTCTTGCTGCACCTCCACAACCCTCTACATTTTGAAAATGCTCTCCCAGGAGCTCTGATGTACGGCAGAGGCTGGAGAACTAGTGGACTCGGACACATCAGTGGGCTTTGTCCTCACCCCTAAACTGCCACTTCCCCAAGGGGAGCGCAGAGTCTGGGAAATCTCCCTCTATCCTTCTGTTTCTTTTATTAACCTCCTAACTCTTGTAGACAGCCTTCTGATGGAAGCCACTGTCACCCTTGGAGACTTAAGGTCAGACTCAACTGCCTTTATTGCATATGACTTCACTAAGTCGTACTGTTTTTGGCTGTTTCTAAACCATTCTTCCCAACGTTGCCAGTTAGTCTGTAATAATTGACACACGGTAGAATTGGATGATGAATGAACTTTTAGGCAATTCACCAGAAAGCTTCCATCATTAGCTCTAAAGAACCAAGTCAATCATTCATTCATTTATTGGTTCATTCATCCTTTGTTAAGGAGTGAGTGCATTCACCAGACATGTAGGTAGCACTTACAGTAGTGCAGTGACTAACAGCCTGAGGCCAAGGAGCTCCATCATTTCTCGGCTTTTTGACCTTGAACAAACTTTATAAATCTCATTTTCCTCATCTGCAAACAGGAATAACTGAGACACCTGCCTCATTGGTGGTGGTATGAGAAAATGAACTTAAAAACACTTAGTACAGTGCCTGGGACACGACAACTGTGCAGTTAAGGTTAGTCATTATTATTATCACAGTGTGTAAGGTGCTGGGGTAGTCCTGAGGATACAAAGATGGATAACCTTGAACAATGCAGAGTACAGAAGTGAGAGGTCCAACACCAATCAGAACATGGAGGAAATGTGCAGGGCACACCCGGGTCGTTATTGTGGGTGGTCAGGGAGGGAGAGTACTGTGTGCTCAGAGAACCTGAGTGATAGGTGTTGGAGTAAAGTTCTGAAGAAAGATTAGCAATCAACCACACTTTATTAAAAACATGATTGTCTCATATAATTAATTATTAAAAGTATATGAATACTTTCAAACAAATGTATTTAAAATGTTAAGTTTTCAGTAGTCATTTTTTTGACGGTAGGTGGGATGAGTTACCAATTCCATGGCTTCTAAAGGGAGAAGGGAAAGAAAACAGCTCACACCTGTAGCAGAAGTAACTGTCAATCAAGGTTGGAGGGTGGTCTAGAGCAGTGGTTCTCAATAGGGAACAATTTTGTCCCCTCAGGGGACATTTGGCAAAGTCTGGAGATTTTTTTTTTTTTTTTTTTTTTTTGCTGTACACGGGCCTCTCACCGCTGTGGCCTCTCCCGTTGTGGAGCACAGTCTCCGGACACGCAGGCTCAGCGGCCATGGCTCACGGGCCCAGCCGCTCCGCGGCATGTGGGATCTTCCCGGACCGGGGCACGAACCCGCGTCCCCTGCATCGGCAGGCGGACTCCCAACCACTGCGCCACCAGGGAAGCCCTGGAGATATTTTTCACTGTCATGACTGGGAAGAGGGTGCTACTGGCATCTAGTAGGTAGAGGCCAGGGATGCTGCTAATATCCGACAATACACGGGACAGCCACCCCACGACAAAGAATGATCTGGATCAAAATGCCAAGAGTGCCAATCTAAATCAGTGGTTCTCAAGCTACAGTGTGCACCAAGACTACATGGAGAGCTTGTTAAACCCCACATTTCTGGGCCCTAGCCTCAGAATTTCTGTTTCTGTCGGTCTGGGGAAGGACCCAAGAACGTGCATCTCTAACAAGTTCCTAGGGGATGCTGCTAAGGCTGATTTGGGGACTCGGTATAACCTCTATATTCATTTTCAAGCTTAAAAATCTCTGAGTTACGTGAGTGTTTTTCATTTATGTAAAATTTTGAGTGGAAAATTGAGTTTATATTTATGTCATTTGCCAACAAGGCCCAGTTAGAGAGATGTGTAGAATTAAGCCACGTATAAAATTTTAAAAGTAAGTCATCGATGTGCTGTCCCAGATTTCAGCTACTGCCTCTGGATGTCCTTTTCCTTAATGGCCAAAAGTAATGTCACATTTAAGTTCTAGGTGTAGGGAATTACTGGCACTTTCTTTGAAATTCAAATTTGTTACAATAAGTCAGCCCTTTGTCACTTACCCAACAATCAATGGTCTCAATTAAGTGGTAATGACATTAATAATGCATTCACTTGACGGTAATTGTGTTATGATATCTGTACCGTGCATGGATATATTTTTATTAAGCTTGATTTTCCTTCCAAACAGGCAGAAGTCTAGTTCTATTCTTTCCATCTTAAGAGGGGTTTGGGGACTTAAGGTGGGTTAAAGGAATCCTTGATGATGTTGGAACACGAAAGACAGGCAGAGAAATTATGAGCACCAGAATCACAGAGCACAAAATAGAAAAGATTCATAATGCCTTGCAAGTACACTTATTCCCTCTCTTACTAATTCATTCTTTTTTTTAATTCAAGAAGATATATGATATATATATATATGATTATGGTGTCTGGCTAATCACCATTTTCAGAATTTATAGAAAAAGGCATACAGTATGCTATAAAGAAATGGGAGAAGAGAAATGAGAAATAATTTGAGCATTGTTAAAATGGATAAGAGTTGCTAAGAGAGGTTGTATAATGTATTAAAAAAAACAAGCAGATTTCATTGTATTCGTGAAGTCTGAGAACATCTCGCCCAGAGGCAGGGGGATGGATGACCCGGCCGGCATCTCAGGAAAAGTCCATTTTTGCTTCTTGAACAGGCAGAATAATATTATACTTTGCACAAAAGGATGATATATTTTTCATTTAAAAAGAACCCAGAATTGTGAAAAAGGAGGAGATATTATATCACAACCCTCTATTTAAGCTGCAACATTTGAGAAAACAAGCTTAAAAAAATCAGTAACAGCACGGTATTGAAATTGCCTTTTTACTTGTCTCTCACTGGGCAGGAACCTCATCTCAAATGGCCAGTGACTCTAGCAACCAGCACACATCTGGCGTGGCAGGAGCTCAGAACTGCTCTCTACATGAAGATGCTCTATCTGTCCCTTATATTTACATACAGACTTTCAGCTTTCACAGGACACCATTTAATTGGTACCTTGATTCTATCAGTAGAGAATTGAAAAAATTTATACTAGGTAAAGGGAACATGTGAACTTGTCTAAGAGAAAAATAAAAACTTCTAATATTGAAAAACATCTGGAAAGTTCATAATAGAAGAATAATGAAATAGAAGAATCAATGAAAAACTATAGATTCTGCAGACCCAGTTTTGGCTGTTCTCAGGTGCTCTCTCCCTAAACATTGCGATGGGCTCTTATACTACTTTTAGATCAGTCAGAACTTTGTATTCCATCCTCACGTTGCCTGGTAAAATCGTCATTATTATGCACTGAAAATGTTGCTCTGTTCACCTTATCATCCTCCTTTACCCACCTTCGGGGCTTCAAGTATGCAGGACTTTGAATCTGTGGTCCATGGACCACAGTCTTCAAAGGGTCCAGGGATGAAGCTCTATTTCAGTACAATTAGTTTCCTTTGTAATCCTATGTATTTTATTTCACACATTTAAAAGCATTATTCTGAGAAGAAGTCTACAGGCTTCATCAAGATGGCCGAAGAGGTCCACGGCACAAAAGTGGTTACAAACACCAAGATGCCCTGCCTGAAAGATGCTTTCTTATTACCTTTCTTCCTCATAAGCTACAGAGCCAATTTCGCATACCACGTGTATTTTATTTTCTTTCCAGAAGATTGATTATCTAATCCTAACTGGCTGATTATTTCTCAGGTCTCAAATGGAACTAAAACGCCCCCAGAAAGCGGTACTTCTGCCATCATTTTAACAATTGCTAAATTATCCACAATTTGTCTAGAGTAAAAGTAATTTTGCATTACATTGACCATTGAGGTTAGAAGATTTTTAGCATTTAAAAATCTTCATTTTTAGAGTTATGTCTTGTCTGAAGGTTTGTGTCCCCCCCCAACCAAATTTATATGTTGAAGCTCTGACCTTGGGACCCTCATGACGGGATTAGCATCCTCATAAGAAGAGGAAGACAGAGAAATCTCATGCTTTCTGAGGGCATGCACCAAGCAAAGGCCATAAAGAGAGAACACAGTGAGAAGACAGACGTCTGCAAAGCAGGAAGAGAGCCCTCACCAGACACTGAGTCTATCAGCTCCTTGGTGTTGGACTTCCCAGCCTCCAGAATGGTGAGGAATAAATTTTTTGTTGTTTAAACCACCCAAATCCATGGTGTTCAGTTATAGCAGCCAGAGCTAAGACAAGCCCCCTCTCATTTACAGGCCTTTATCAGCAACACAGGGTTCACCAGGACCAACATGCTCTTATAAGATAGTAACTCTCTAAAGAAAGCATTACTTTAAAAAAATTTATTTTACAACTCTTTTACAAAAGAGTTGATTTACAATGTTGTGTTAATTTCTTCTGTACAGCAAAGTGACTCGGTTATACACACACACACACACACATATATATATATATAAATTCTTTTTCATATTCTTCTCCACTTGGTTAGTCACAGGATATTGAATATAGTTTCTGTGCTACACAATATGACCTAGTTGTTTATTCATCGTATAGATAATAGTTTGCATCTGCTAATCCCAAACTCCCAGTCCATCCCTCCCCTACCACGCCCGACCCTTGGCAACCACAAGTCTGTTCTCTATATGTGTGAGTCTGCTTTGTTTCATAGATAAATTCATTTGTGTCGCATTTTATTGATAGATTCAACATATAAGTGATATCATATGGTATTTGTCTTTCTCCTTCTGACTTCGCTTAGCGTGATATTCTCTAGGTCCATCCATGTTGCTGCAAATGGTATTATTTCATTTAAAGAAAGCATTCCATTTTAAATACTATTTTTCATTGTGGTTCAAGAAGATGCCAATGGATGCAAAGAAAGAAATCCCACATGCTCCATTTCTTTACCACTCAACCCTGCTGCCATCATTAGCTAAGAGGCAAGGGAGGAAATGACTTCATGCAGCTGACTTAATGCACATGGTTTAATACTCCAGCCTCGACTCTTAGGTTTCTCTCCTCTAAACATCTCAAAATTCTGCATCTGGACAAACAGCTAGATCACTTATAGATAGAGCTGCAGGATGTAGGTCTACTCTGAGGCTGAGTTCACCACGTCAAGCTCAACGCCTTTCACTAGCAGCTATGTTTATTCCTGTTGAAACCGCAACGGCTTCAAGGCTGAATACCATGGTATAACTAGAAGAAATAGAAATTTTATATCGAGACAAAATTTCATCACAACCTCTCTCTCTTCCCATGAAAACAGCACTCTCAATACCTTTCTTTACCTTTCTTTCTTTGCTAAACAATCATGTTAGTATCAGGAAACGCACATTCTCACCACTAGCCAGGAGGAGCACAAGACTAGGGCTTAAATGGCCCTTCTTACTTCCAACTTCAGCGTAAATTAAGAAGCTGAAGATCAAGTTTGCCAGAAGTTCAAGCTGGGTAAATGCCAATGAGTAATATTCAACATTCATGAGACGGAGGTAGTCAAGCAACTCTTTAAAGACCGTGCAGCTCGTGGTGGAAATCCAGGCTCTTCTTGAGAGCTTCTGGAATATCCAACATAGCCTGCAGGTGCAATGAGGGAGTGTGTGTGGGGGGGTGTCACACAGCCCCTTAGACAGGTTTCCTTTTCATATTCTTTCCTTTGCCACTGAATCCCTCTGCTTGGCTTCCCCCAACCTGGTGCCCCTGATTTAGCCCCCTTTCCTTTATTCAGATCCAAGTCCTGTTCCTACACCATAAAAATCAGACTCCTGGGGCTTCCCTGGTGGCGCAGTGGTTGAGAGTCCGCCTGCCGATGCAGGGGACACGGGTTCGTGCCCCGGTCTGGGAGGATCCCGCATGCCGCGGAGCGGCTGGGCCCATGAGCCATGGCCGCTGAGCCTGCGCGTCCGGAGCCTGTGCTCCGCAACGGGAGAGGCCACAGCAGTGAGAGGGTCGCGTACCACAAAAAAAAAAAAAAAAAAAAAAAATCAGACTCCTAGGGCTACGAGGACTTAAAAAGTCCCGCCTCGACCCCTACCCGCCATTAGGTCTGGACTGATTGAAACAGAAGAGAACCAAGCACTTGCCCTCATGTTTGTCACAGTATTTTTGTGTGTACTGTTTTATTTGATGCTCACGTCCACTCTGTGTGCAATGCAGGCCATGAGTGGTTCTTCCAGCTTAGAGAAAGCAGAAAAGCAGCTGTAGGGAAGCATCAGTTCCACTCATCTCCTGGTTTGTAGGTGGAATGAGAGTCGCTCTGTGTGGTTCTGATACCCTTTGGAACACTCTTCCTGACCCTCTTGGGAGAGATAAGAACACTGCCTTTCAGTGGGAAAGATGTGGAGCTTTCTTTTGCAATCCTGTAGAATGCCCAAGAATCCTTTTTTTCCCCCTCTCATGATGGCCTTCAAATGTTTTCGGGATGGGGCACACGAAAGTATGAAGGAGAACACCTGCAGTGGCCTCTCTGAAGTTAAACTTGACACTGCCTCATAGGAAGCAATGAAAATTCAGGCTCCTGGGCCGATTTGATCGGGTCCACTTTCTACATTCCCATCCTACTTTGGCATGAGCTTAAAACGGAGACCTCAGTAGACAAAGACCAAGAGGAGAAAGGAACATTAACTCACAGAAAACTGCCAAGCACGGAATTGACTAGGCACTGGTCTTGGATCTTCTGTACACTTAGAGCTTTCACAATAGCTGTGGCTCCGAAGCTGTACTGAATAGCATTCTGAGTTGGGACAGGAATACGTCATGGTATCAGGAGCACTGGATGCATGATGTCCTTCAGGTTTTAAGAACGTCTTTTAGTTTGTCCCAAATCTAGAAAACAAGTTTTCACCTAGGTGGCCAGAGAGAGCAAGTTGTGGCCCCAGGTAGTAAAAGGAAGGCTGGGTGAAGCTGGGAGTTGGGTAAAGCAGCCGGTGGTTGGAAACCCACAGAAGACTCATTTCCTGGTCCCGACAGGAAATGAATCATGATGGGCAGTCCGAGCAGGCTCTCTAAATCAACATCATGAGTTTTCTCCTCTACTGCCTGTATCTGAATATCTGCATTCCTAACTACCTGGAAAGCAGGCCACCCTCTTTTGTTGTCAGCTGTCCTGGGAAGCAAAGTTCTGGAGCTAAAGTCTGTGGGGTCCCATCTACCTTCTGAGAGTGCGCGGCAGCAAGATTTTTAACCCTTTGTGATTATTTGGTTGAGGCACTCTTCCATGAATCAACTTAATACCTGTTTATTCCGCGGCTATTAAAAGTCTCCTGAAAGCCACCGAAGGATTTTTTTTTTTTTTTTAACCATGTTCCTAGCAGTGAATAGTCCTGCCTTTTTCTGCCGATATAAGCAAGGCTGTGGTTGACTGCCAAACTTAAAATTCCCATGCTGAGGCAAGTACACTATAGCAGTGTTGTTCAAACTATGAGTCCCAACCCATCCGTGGGTTGTGAAATCAATTTAGTGGGGAGCAAGAAGCACCTTTGGACAAATGAAACAGGGTAGACTGGAAGGCAGCAGAGTTCACTGCGTTTACTAAGAGTAAGGGTTGTTTTGTGAAGCTCTCGTCTGAGTTTGCAGACACACGCCGCTTGCAGGCTCAGTCATTATGGAAAACGTATTTCTTACTGTGGACCGTGGTCATCATTTTGAAGGCCACTGTGCCAAAGCCATGCCAGAAACGCTGAAAGGAGTGACTTGCTTAGGGAAATAAAGCCCTTCTGATTTCTGACTGTCGTCCAGAGTGCTGGCTAAGAAAAGGGAGGGGACCAGGAGACTCACAAAAACTGGAAACGAGCCCAGGATGGGGTTTCAAGCCAGAGGCTTGCTGGCCAACTGGGAGGGTTGGCAAGTGGACAAACAAGGGTTTATGACTGTTGCTTATTAGCTGCATGAAGACTAAGGAATTTTTAAAGAAATCGAGGACATAGGATTGAAAGCATCAACTGGATCTCCAGGTATGCAACTTCACTTTGAGAGTGATCGCTCATAAACTGCGTGGTTGACGATTTGCACCAAGTTCCAAATGTTTTAGTAAATGCAAGCAAAAGTGTTCTGTTAGGTTGAACTGTAAAACATGGCCACGATCTGGTCATTTTCACCTACAGAAATTGCAATTTTATATGGTTCCGCCTTCAAAGAACCTGCTTTCCAATTTCTCTTCAGGTAAAAGAGCCAGTGTGTGTATGTCTCTCTCTCTCTCTATCCATCGTTTTTGTTGGTGTGTGTGTGGGGGGACTAGGTGATAAGGATTAAAATACGAATTTGCCTTTCAGAAATGAAGCAAAGTGTCAATATTGTTTAAGCTACAGGAGAAGAAACAAAAACTCAGAGTTTGGGGGTTTTCCCTATCATGCTGAAAAATCTAAAATCTCTGCAACTTTACCTACGGATTCTCCCCCCTTCCTCCCAGCAAAGACGTTCAATGTCTCTCATAAACAACTTCCCTCTCTTCCAAGGCAATGCTTATCTTGTCTCTCCTGATTTTTAACTGTGGCAGACAGCATTTTTATTCTTTTGGAGATTATTTCCTAGTAGAAAAGAAATAAACCAAGCTGTACTTCCTTTTTGTTTCCTCAGCTGCCCAGAAATGTGTCTGCAAGGCAATCAAGTTTTTCATAATGTCTGAGCTAAAAAATAAATGAGCCAAGAAAAATCCCAAAACACTGGCAGAAAGAAAAATATTTGGTGCTTAGTTGTGTTTCTTTTTAGATAGGAAGGAGGGGAAAGAAATCTTCCAGAAAGTTTGCTAAGTTACTTTAATGCAATGCAATGCATGCGTCTCTCTTCATGGGCCATGCGGCCCTCAGGGTGCAGCCTGTCTGCTCTGGGCTCTTCTGAAATGTTGGAATCGACACAAAAGGCATCTGGTGGACAAAATGTTCTTTCAGGTGAGTAGCATATCCTGGGCATGTTCCCTGTAAACCTTGAAAACTATATTCAAAAACATTCTGAAACAAAAAGGTTATGAATCAACGTTCTTCCTTAGATATTCAAAGTATTTTCATCCTTAAAGGTGCTATCTTTCTGGCAACTCAATTCAATGCCTACTCTAAGAGACAATGGTGCACCACTAAGTGGTTAAAATACCCAAATTAATCAGAAATGGAAACAAACATTCTTTCTGACAAGCGGGGCCTGATTTTTCCAGCAATTGTTGATCCTGGGCCGGTGTTCAAACCAGTCGCAGCAGCAGAACCACACGGCAGTGACTAACCTTGGAACCTTCACTTGGAGATGCCAAAGCTGTCATCTGGCCCTAGAAGCTAAGATTCTTCTCTGCCCTCAGGCATGAAAGAAAGGCCCCTAAAATGGTTCTCTTGAAATTTTTCTGGCTAACTGACTATAGGTAAGTGGCATAAGGGACCCGGGATGTCCTAAAACTGAGCCTAGCCTTTCATGCTGCATGAGGATGGGTTACCTGTCCCGCTCACTTGTGATTAATTGAGCAAAAGACATCAGTTGGTCACCTGTGTTTTGCTTTACACGTCACGACTCTCAACTTCCCTCTGGGGACCTCGCTAACTCCTAGAGAGATCTGCAAGATCGTTTTCCTCCTGCAACAGGAGGTTAGATGCCAAACGGTTCATGAACCCAAAGTTCAAGGAAACTCAACGGAATCCTCACCACACAGTGGTTCAAGGACTTTAGAAGAAAGGCATTTTAAATACTGGGCTCTGTCACCTCCTTTATTAGGGCTCTGCTTGGACCTGCCTTGAAAATAAGTTGCAAACTTGCTCTCAAAGCTCTATCCGTCCCCCTGTGAACACATGGCTCTTTCCCTCGTACGCTGTCAGTAAGAGCATGAGTTAGTCCAGCATGTTGGCCACATCTGTCAGAATTCTAAGTGCATATGGCCTCTGACCCCACAATCCCACCTCTTGGAATTTATCCCACGGACACATTCATTCATATATATATTCATGTATATATAATATACACATTCACTGTGGCTTGTGTGACATGACAATGGTCTGGAAACAAATGTCCATTAACAGAAGACCCAGTGAGTAAGTTTTGGAACATCTAATCATTCTACTAGTATGTGGCTATTAAAAATATAGTAACGTAGAGCAAAATAAAGTACAGAGAGATATGGAAAAATGTCAAAGTGTTGTTAGTTAAGGAAAAAGTAAGTCACAGCATGATACATAGAGGATGATTCCATTTGTGTAAAAGATATATATAGGTATGATCTATCTATCACAATCTGTCTATATCTATCTGTGTATCTATCTTTGCATCTATGTATCTATCTATCCACCTCTATCTCTATCTCTATCCATCTATCTATCCATTTCTATCTCTATCATATATATATATGTACGTATGTATGTATCTATCCATATCTATCTATACATCCATCCATCTCTGTCTGTATCTATCTATCATCTATGTATGTATGTATGTATCCATCTCTATCTCTATCTATCCATCTCTATCTATCATCTATGTATGTATGTATGTATCTATCCATATCTATCTATCTATACATCCATCCGTCTATATCTATCATCTATGTATGTATGTATGTATCCATCTCTATCTCTATCTATCCATCTCTATCATCTATGTATGTATTTATCTATATCTATCTATCTATACATCCATCCATCTCTGTCTATATTTATCTATCATCTATGTATGTATGTATCTACTATATCTCTGTATCTATCTATCCATTTATATCTCTATCTCTATCTATCATCTGTGTATGTATGTATGTACTTTCTCTCTCTCTCTCTCTCTCTCTCTCTCTCTCTCTCTCATTAAATGACAGCCACTCCTGAAACATGTGTTTCACTGAGATGTAAAACTGTGCTTGCTGGTATCCAACTGTTTCCCCAGCAAGTCTGGAAAAAAGGATTTTGGCAGCACGCTTATGTAGATTGATTAAATTACTTCCTTTGCAGAATTTGATGGAGCGGGGAATGAGGAAAGAGGACTCAAGAGCACAGGGTAAATGAACTAAAGAAAACAATTGCTGTCTGGAGTTGAAAACCAACAAAATGCTGTGGAAGAGGGATGTCTGGCTTGGGGGGAGCAAACTCATCCCGAAGTCCCGAGGCTGCTAAGCCAGGCTGAGGCGCTCTCCTGGACTTTCTTTGAGAGGCAATATCTAGTAGTGGCTTTGAAGTCAGGATGTCCTGGGTCCCCATGCAGCTCCATTTCCTACTAGCTGTGCAACCTCAGGCAATTTACTTAACCTCTCTCAATCTCAGTTTCCCTATCAGTAAAATGGGGATCTTCACTGTCTCATCTCACAGAGCGCTTGTGAAGGCCGAATGAGACCATCTGTAAGAAGTTTCCCCTAGTGAACCATAATGGTAACAGGTGTCATGGTTTTGTTTTTGTAAAGAATACTGTAAGTACACTCTGATAAAACAATACCAGAATACTATAAACATGGGATTTTAGCTTCAAATCTGGACCAGTTCCCCTGCCTTGTGGCCCTTTCACTGACCTATGGCTCTCAGATCATGTAAAACTTCAGCGTCCCCGTAAACCACACTGACCCATTTCAATGGAAAAGCAGAAATCTGGCCAAAGTTAAATATTTTAATTTATTTTAAATTTAGCAAATTTTACCAATTTTCAAAAAAAGTATACCATTGGATAGAATTTCTCAGCTGTCAAGTTTTGTGTGTTTGTTTCTCATAATTTTTTGTAATGACCACACTCACTGGCCTGCCCCAGAATCCAGTGTAAAATCTTAGTTGATTTCACCCCAACTCAGGTGCATTACTGCTGAACATTTCCTGCATCGTCATGTGTTGGTGCTCTCAGAGTCTGATGGCTTCCAGACATTCTGGCAGCTGCACGGGTTTGAGACTGTGTCAAGACAGGCTGTTAACTAAGCTGCTGAGCTCTCCCTAGACTCTGGAACCACCCTCACTGGCGTTCTCCCATCATACGCAGGGCCCTCCCATCTGGGGCTGTGCCCTTGGGAAGAGAGACCCTTCAGTCAGAGAGAGCAATGAAAAATCACCTAGAAGTGTCCTTCTCCTTCTCACTAAGGACACCCGCGCTCACTACAGTACTCTATTATTTTTATTTAAAATTATATGTCATGTTCAACATACAGAAAAGTGTGAAAGTCAATATAACAAAACCCAAGGACATGCCACTTCAATGGATCAAATCTTATCATTTTGCCACACTGCTGAATTTATAGTTTATCAGTCCCAGGCACATTTTTATTCTGTTTAAATATATGGTAATCTATTCTTTTACTAATTCAACTTTAGAGAAAATGAGGCTGGATTAACTCAGTTCTCTCAAATGGAATTTAGGTGCCTGGTATCATTTCCTGAGCCTGGCAATGCTGGTACCGTGTTCTCAAAGGTCATTTAAATAGGCTGTGTCCAGGCTATGACCAGGGCAGCAAAGCGGATGCCGCAGTGAAGTCTGAATCATCAAGTTCAGTTTGTACTAACTGCTGATCCCGCACAATTCCTCCATCCTACGTGTCTTGGGCGATCTGACTTTGCCACTCCTTTCATCAGGAGCCGGAGTGGATTTCCCCTCCCTCTGAGTTCGGGTGATCCTTTTGCTCTGATCACTGGAGTGCAGAACTGAAACTCTGCGCCTTCTGAGACTGCACTTTCAGAGGCTTTGCAGCTCCTACTTTCACATTCTTTCGGAAGTCGACCACCATGTAGGAAGTCAGTCTACCCTGAGGCAGCCATGATGTAAGGAAGCCCAAGCTGGCAGCGTGGAGAGGCCACGTGAAGAAAGAGAAAGGTCTGGCCAGCCCCTGATAGTCTGGTCATCCCAGCCGAGATAGAAGAAATGTGGGTGAAGAAGTTACCTAGGATGTTGCAGCTCCAGCAGACACCACCCAGAAATACCACCCAGGTGAACCCAGCCAGACCCCAGAATCACAGGAAGTAAGAACTTGTTGTTTAAAGCCACTAAGTTTTGGGTGGTTTGTTGTACATCACTGAGTAGCTGAAACACCCAGCCTCTCTGATAGTTAAGTATAAGCACATAACCCAATTCTGGCCAGTGAGATGTCAGAGGCAGTTTGCTAGCGGTAGTGTGTGTGTGTGTGTGTGTGTGTGTGTGTGTGTGTGTGTGTGTGCATGTGTGTGGCAGGGTAGGTTTCTGGAAGAGGTGTTTCTTCCTGTAATGAAGACATGTGAGGAGAAACTGCTTCTCTTCCAGGCTTTGGACGCAGTTGTTGCAAACAGGATGCCCAGAGATGTGCTAACTTGTGACACTGAGGGGACAAGCCTGGGGATGAAAGGCATGTAGGGGAGGGGAGGGCAGAGCAACAAGATGGCATTGCGATGGTCTAGTCCCACCAGAGAATTAACAAACTCTAAAGCCAGCAACCTCTGCAGTCCTTGCTTTGTGAGATAACACTCCTTTAAGTCACTTTTGGTGTGGAATGCTGTAATTTTCTGTCCAATAACTCAAACACTATTGATATGTGACCTGGGGAGTAGAGAGGAAACTTCCCCTTAACACCAGCTGGATATTACTTTCTAATCAACAGTTTAGCTCTCAGCACCATCACCCAAGGTGCTAAAAGAAACAGGATAGACATGTCTTCGCTCAAACGTATGAAGATGAATTGCCTGTGAGTTCAATAAAATCCTGTTAGCTTTCTGAAATACCACGTCCAAAAAATGTCCCCGTAACTATGACACCAACACACATTCCCCACATACTGGTATTTTCAATGTTGCCCCAGGCCTGAAAACTCACCTCCTCGGTTTCTGGAAACGCAATTTAAATGTATAAAGAAATCTGATATTCTCTACAGGAGGTCAAGCGTGGGCACATCATTCTATTACTGAAACCAGCTCACGATACCACAGACAAATTTGAACACATATAAGAAACATTTTGAAAAGCCAAATAATTCACATCCATGCATGATGTTTGACAGCCCTAACCACAAGTATGTATATGAAAAAGATGCAAATGTTCTTTTTTCTTTTTCGAATATTTAGAAACACAATAATACGTAATTACTGTACAGCAGCAGGCAGTTAAATGGCTACAAATGTATGCACTGAGGTCCTGATTTGCACGCAACTTCCTCACCTGATATTGAGTGATTAGATGGTGCTTTGATGGCCAAATAACTTAGCATTTTAAGTATAAAGACAAGTTTTGTTCAGAAGTCGTTTTCCATTTAAGATAATTACTATGCCATGAGCTTTTCTTTCGGTAAGTTTGCTTAGTAGAACGGCACCAAATGGCTGGCTATTTTGGGAAATCAACTGAAATTTGCTAGCCTCCCTCACTTTCTTTGACCCACACAAACAAAAACAGTGCAAGTGGGCACATCTCACAGCATGGAGTGTTATGAGGCCAGCCTGGGGGTCCTGAGGTTGGGGTCCCAGGCCTGAGCCTACTGGGTGTCCTTGGGCCCAATCACTGAACTTCTCCTGTTGTCAGGTTTCCCATCTGCAAGGGAAACACAGGATCCAGTGCTGTCCAGTAGAACTTACTCTGATAATGGCAGTGCCCTCTACCCGCACCGTCCAATATGGTAGCCATTAACCACACGTGGTTGTTGAGCACTTGAAATGTAGCTACTGTACTCTGTATAAAATGGACAATTAATGAGAACTGACTATACAGCACAAGGAACTCTACTCAATGCTCTGTGGTGACCTAAATGGGAAGGAAATCCAAAAAAGAGGGGTATATATATATATATATATATATATATAGGTATTGCTGATTCACTTTGCTGTACAGCAGAAACTAACACAACATTGTAAAGCAAATATACGCCAGTAAAAAAAAAATGTGGCTAGTGTGACTGAAGAACTGAATATTTAATTTTGTTTTATTTTATTACTTTACATTTAAATTCAATAGCCACCTGTGACTAGTGGCTGCAGTATTAGACAGCACAGATCCCTTCTTAGGTAAATGTTGTTTATTCCTTCCACCTCAACCTTCCACTTCCGTCTTCTCTTCCCTACATTCACTCTCCCACCCTCCCAAACTCTCCATTGTTTTTATATTTCGCTTAGAATTAAAGGTCAGGTACTCCTCCATTGCCATTCCCCCGGAGAGTCAAGAGCTCAGAATTAACCTGCAGCATTAACCGATGTCTTGAAATGGAGAAGAGCTCCTTTGATCTTCCATTAGAGCCCCATTGGGGAGTCAGGAATTATTTGGATGGGATGAGAGCTGACATTTATCGAGTCAAAAGGCAGCACTGATGTGGCTTCCTATTTTAGGATAATGTCAGCTTCAGTTAGAAGCTTTATTGTCCAAAGGTTCTGCTAATAAACATGACCACGTTGTCAGGAGGGGCCAGCTGTTTGCCACACATCATCTCCTGTAATTACATGGGGTGATTCCTACCATGTGCTAAGGCCCAGAACTGATCTGAGACTGGGAATATGAGTAAGATTCTCTCCTCTTCTAGAAAGAGCCCAGGTCTAACAGAGGAGCCTGGCCAGGGGCTAAATATTTGTAACACACTGTGCACATCCTATAATCAATGTGTGCACGGTGTGCTTCTAAGACCACAGAGCAGAGATTAAGCAAGGAAAGGTTTCAGGAAGGAGGTACCGCGTAGAGGGTGGTAAGGAGTTTATTAAAGCAGCAAGGACGGAGGGAGGCATTTCTGACCAAGGGGCATATCTTCTTCAGGGCTGTCAGCTGATTAGGGCTATCCATAAACTCAACGTTTCAGTTTCAGGGAACAGAGCATTTTGCCATCTCCCACCAACTAGCTCTGTAACTACATGATTTCTCAAGTAGGTAAAACGATTCGAACTTTGGGTTCTGAATCTTTGCTTATTTCAAGGGGCAACTTCCCTTCCTTGATGATAAGAGGTCTACCCCTTCCCATCCCACTCAGCTGGACCTCTTGCTTATAGTCAAGGAGATTCTAAGGCCTGTCTGAAAAAAGAAGTGTTCTGAAGGTACGAAGTGCAAGGTATAGAATCCATGGTTTAGAAAGGAGGCAAAGAACTAGGAAGTTGGATAAACAGCAAGTACAGTCCTTCGCAAGGCTGATTTCCCCATCAAAACAAAATCATCTTTCATCACCAGAGTAACAATCTTGGCATACAAACCTCACTTCTGAGAGTCTCGTGCTGACCTCTGGGAAACAGAGACATTTAGTCTCCGAGATGTTTGTTTTCCTACATTTCCTTTTCCTACAGTGAAGTCATTGGGGCAGGTGAAATACACACGGGTGGTGCGGGCCTCTCTGGCGTGCTGCGGGAAGACGTTTCTTCATCATTGTGATCATCCATTTAATTGCAGCACTTAGGTGCTTGTACAAGCAATTACCCTGCCCTCGCCTCTGCCATTTAGAAATTTACAGGCTAAAAGGAGGATGATGACCCAGACCGGATTATCAGGGCCCTATAAACAAATACAGGCTCATTATAGAAACATACAATAAATATTTGCCTTATGTGAAAGCCACCGGCTAACGTAAATGGTGGGTGGATGCTGGCAGGTTTGGCTTGAGAAATGATGCTGTTCTCACCTGCTGTGGATAAATCCCTACAGGAGGTTGTTTCCAAGCTCCTTCCCTCTGTTTTAGACAGTTGTTCACAAACGTTGCTGTACATTAGAATCATCTGGGAAGCTGTTAAAACTCTGGATGCCCAGGTTACCCCCCAGACCAATTAAATTAGAAGCTCAGGGGTAACCCAGCCCTCAATATTTTTAAACTCCTCGGGTGATTCTAGCATGCAGCAAAGTTTAAGAACCTCTGCTGTAGACTTCAGAGCTGTCGTTCCTAGTTTTGGAGATTAAAAAAATACAGATTTCTGGGCCTCACCTCCACACCTCCTGAATCACCATCTCCAGAGGTGAATTTTGACCTCTAATTAAAAACAATTTCAAAGCCAGTCTGATGCCTGCCCTTAGTTAAAAATCTCTGTTTAAAGCACTGAATTTCAACTTCTCCTCTGTTGTGCATATGAACTGTGAGAAAGATGAAAATAAAAGAATATGGGCCATTAAAGACTAACGAGAGGATATTACTTTCTGGGACATTTCTCTTTTTTTGGTTTCAACATTTTATTAAAGTGTAACACGCTCAGAGACACATGGCCGGACTCTAAGTGTACAAACCATGTAATCAGCACCCAGCATCAAAGCTCCCCAGTCACCCAGGAGCCTACCCTAGGGCGCCCCCAGGTCCCCGCCCCCGCCCAGGAACCACACACCTGATTTCTAACATTCCTTCTGCTTTTGAAAGTTTGATCTGTTTCCATTATCAAATTGCAGGAGAGTTGGCCTATTTAGATGCAAATAATTATTGAGAGAGAGTTAAGAGGTCAGTAGTATTTTGAGGGCAAATGGCCTTATATACCTAGTACTCCTCTTTTTTATGGTTATTCAAAACAAGAGGAATTCCTTGGCGTTCCAGCGGTTGGGACTTGGCGCTTTCACTGCTGCGGCTGGAGTTCAATCCCTGGTTGGGGAACTAAGATCCCACAAGCCGCATGGAGTGGCCAAAAAAAAAAAAAAAGATTGGGACTGACATATACACACTACTACATATAAAACAGATAACTGATAAGGACCTACTGTATAGCACAGCGAACTCTCTCTACTCAGTGCTCTGTAATGACCTCTATGGGAAAAGAATCTAAAAAAGAGTAGATGTATGTATATGTATAACTGATTCACTTTGCTGGACACCTGAAACTAACACAACATTGTACTAAACTAAATCAACTATACCCCAATAAAAATTTAAAAATAAACAAATAAAATTTAAAAAAACAATAAAATAAGAAAGAAGAAAATGAGGGAAGAATACCTTCCCAGAGTTTCACAGATTGTGAGTTACTGGGTACAATTTTCCAACACTCTATAACATACACCCTAAGCCTTGTGACAACTCTGTAGAGGTAAGAGCTGCTGTCACCTCCACTTAACTGATGAAAGCTTGGAGCCTTAGCTGGGAAGTGAGTAGCCAAGATTCGGCTGTCTTATGTGGAAGGCCCCTCCGTGCCACACTCTCTCCCACATTTGTAACCAATTGAGAATTTAACCTCCTATAAGGATCAGCATGAAAAAGTCCTCCAGGCATTCACACTACGAATTTCAGATCATGGACTGTTACTCATTTAGCTGCTTCTTTAAAAGTCCATTCCCTCAATACTTTAGGGACTACCATTCTTAAATCACATAGATGAATTTTTAGTTAATGTGCGGTTTTTTTTTTCTGATTAGAAAAGCAATTTATATTCACTGTAGACTAAGATAAAAATATAGAAGATATTAAGAATTGTGCATTATACCTAAGGGTTCTTTAAAAGTAAGCTGTACCTTAAAGAGCCTAGCTGGGCAGTTTCCTGGAGGAAGAACAGACCTGATGCGCCATTCTGTAGAGGATGCAAACAATTTGAAAGGAGTGATAACAATCTGATCTCAGGTTTCCATCGATTACCAGGTGTACTGCATTTCCCCACCATTTTTTTAAAACAGTTCCTATGATCAGAGAAAGTTTCCTCTTTTTCCTACTTGTGAACAGTATTGGCTGAAATTACGGTATTTAGAAATTTATCATCAGGACATCTGAATTCTTAACCGAGATTCCAGGAAGCCATGAGGTTTCTGGGCAACGGAGACTTTTTTTAAAAAAGCAAACCTACCAGAAGTTTATACCTTTAAATGCATGTGGCTTTTTTTCTGGAGGAGGAAGCTGTGTACCTTTTTCAGTGTGTTCCCACTGCTCAAAATATTCTGGGGGAATTGCAGGAAGCAGGGGCAAGGCAGCTTTGAGCGGCCCAGCCCAACACTGACTCTCAGTTCCTGAACTAAATGGCGCAGGAATTTTCTCAGTCAGCAGTGACTCTGTCAAAAGCCACTGATTACATCTCTAAATCTGTCCAGTCAAATCACAAAACAGTATTCTCACGGTACCTCAGGGAGAGCAGAACCAAAACACTCTGCTACTCTGGGAGCTCAGCATGTACTTACAGGCTCCAGGAGCTTGAGAGAGGAGCCAGGGCGCCCTCCTACCTGAGCCCGAGCAATGGAGACCACGGCAGCTGGGTACACGTGGCTTCGCTCTGTGATACCAAGAATCAGGGAATCAAGACATCTCTACAGGATCCCAGGTACGGTGGCTCAAAAGAAAGTAATCTCTTCCACTTAAACATGAATTCTGGCATGATCTTCTCATCACTCTGCCTGTAATAAAAGCTGATACTTTTCCTTCCATGTATTTCTCAAATCTCTTACATATACACATCCATAAAATAGGGGTACCGCAATTTTTTTCAATCATTCCCCAATTGCCGGGCATTCATTTTGTTTCCAGATTCTTCCTTCCTTCACCGCAATGATGATGCAATAACATTCTTGCATATAAAATCGTGCATTCTGGTGCTTTTATTTTTATGGGCTAGTTTCCCAGAAGCTGAGTCATGTAATACATGATATGTATGTGTTTCTGCACTAATAGTTTGCTTTTCAAAAATTCACCAGACCACAGCAGGGTACAATACTCCCTCCCCCACCCCAATCTCTCCATCTACCACGGTGGTGAATAACCCATTTGATGGGAGGGATAATATCTCATTGTAGTGGCTGAATGGTAGGCCCCCGAAAAGATATGTCCACGTCCTAATCCCCAGAATCTATAAATACGGTCTCATTTAACAAAAGGATCTTTGCACTGGTGGTTGCCAAGGGGGAGGGAGTTGGGGGAGGGACGGAGTGGGAGAGTTGGGTTAGCAGATGTAGGTTAGTGTATAGAGAATGGATACACAACAAGGTCCTACCTAGAGCACAGGGAGCTATATTCAATATCATGTGATAAACCATCATGGAAAAGAACCTGAAAAAAGAATGTATATATACTGATACCTGCATAACTGAATCACTTTGCTGTACAGCAGAAATAAACACATCGTTGTGATTCAACTATACTTCAACTAAGAAAAGAAAGAAAAAATAAAAAAGGGTCTTGGCAGATATCGCTAAGGTTATCTAGATGAGATCTTCCTGGATTATTTGGTGTGCCCTAAACCCAGCGACAGGTATCCTGTAAGAGACACAGAGGGCGGCTTCCCTGGTGGCGCAGTGGTTGAGAGTCCGCCTGCCGATGCAGGGGACACGGGTTCGTGCCCCGGTCCGGGAAGATCCCATATGTTGCGGAGCGGCTGGGTCCGTGAGCCATGGACGCTGAGCCTGCGTGTCCGGAGTCTGTGCTCCGCAACGGGAGAGGCCACAGCAGCGAGAGGCCCGCGTACCCGAAAAAAAAAAAAAAAAAACAAGAGACACAGAGGGGGAAGACATGAGGACCATGTGAAGAAGGAGGTGGAACCTGGAATTATGCAGCCACAAGCCAAGGAACACCTGGAGCCACCAGGCACTGGAAGACAGAGGACGGAATCTGTCTTCGGAGGGGGCATGGCCCTGACCCTGATGTCGGACTTTTCACCTCCAGAACTGTGAGAAGAATATACTTCTGTTGTTTTAACCCACTAAGTTTGTGACAGTTTGCTATGGCATCCCTAGGGAACCAATATACTCATTGTTACCATAAACTTGTGTTTTTCTGAAAACTACTGAGATTGAACATATTTTCCCGAGGTTTTACTGGTCATTGGAATTTGCTTTCCTGTAAATTGACTATTCAGAGATTTTCCCCACTTTTCAAAGTTGTTTTTTTCTATCAATTCTGATGAACGCTGTAAAAATGCAAGGCATTGACCCTTTGTCTGCCACAGGTTGTAATACATCTAGCTTATGTCTGTTGAGTCTGTTTATGGCATGTTGGGTCACATGATTAAAACAAATTACATGGTACAGCGTTAGCGTCTTATTGATTGTAAACATTTCTGTGACATCTGGGTTATAAAAATATTCTCCTTTAAAATGTTTGTGGTTGGCACAAAGACGGTCCCCAAAGACGTCCATCACCTCATCCCTGGAACCTGTGACGATGCTACCTTCCAATGACAAAACGGACTTTACAGGTGTAATTAAACATATAGGCCTTGAGATGGGGACAGTAGCCTGGATTCTCCAGGTGGGACCAATGTAGTCATGAGAGCCCTTAAGGGGGAGCTCCTTTTCTAGGTGTGGTAAGAGCGAGATGTGACTGTGGAAGAACTGTCAAGAGAGATGCAATACTGCTGCCTTTGAAGAAGGAGGAAGGGGGCTACAAGCCAAGGAATGTGGACAAACCTTGGGAATGGGGAGGAAATGGATGGTCCCTCAGAGCCTCCAGAAAGGAATACAACCCAGCTGATACCTTAGCCCTGGAGATCCATGTCAGACTTTTCCCTACAGAACTGTTAAGCACAAAATTTGTTTTCCTTAAGCCACTAGGTTAGTGATGATTTGTCATGGCAGCAGTAGAAAACGAATACATATTTACTGCTCAGTTTAAAAATGTGTGCCTTTATCCATCTCTAATTTACTCTTTGAATGTACATTTATCCATCTATAATAACTCATAGCTATTTATAATATGTTAGTTTCAGGTGAACTGCAAAGCGATTCAGTTCTATATAATATTATACATATATAGGTATATATATATTCTTTTTCATATTCTTTCCCACGATATTTTATTGCAAGATATTGAATATAGTTCCCTGTGCTATACAGTAGGACTTTGTTGTTCATTCCATCGATAATTTACTTTTGAATATGTTAGCAGGTAGGAGTAGAGCTTTGGTTCTAGATAGACTCTCCAACCTGTTGTGCTGATCGATTTGTTTATTCCTTTGCCAATATCATGTTGTCTTGATCACAATCCCTTCAAGTATTTCGTAGGCAAGTTTGCCTCCTCTGTTTTTATTTGTTTTAAAAAGTTTTCTTAGGTTTTTGCAGATACTGTTTTCTGTTCTTCAAAATTAGTACTTCTCATTAAAGTTCAATCCTAAGTACTGTACAGTGTGTTGTACAATAGGGCGACAATTACTTCTCCGTTTGTAACGGATAGCTCTTATAAATAAAGTACACCAAACACAGCCCTGTCTCAAGGCCCTGGCTGGTGCTGTTTCCTTTGACCAGAATGTGCTGGTCCCAGGTCTCTGCAAGGCAGGTGTCCTCCGGGACCTCAAGTCTCTGCCCAGATGCCAATTTATTTGTATCAGGGAGGCCTCCCCTCGTCACCCCATAGGAAAGAGCACACCACTGCCCGTCACCCACCCTGCCTGCTATGTATTTACTGTACTTCTTCTCTGGCTTTTAATTTTTCTCCACAGCACTTGTCACCATCTGACTTATTATTTACTCATTTGTGGTTTATTTTCCATTTCCACCAACTAAAATGTCAGCCCCGTGAGGAAAAGTATTTTCTCTCTTTCCTTTGCTACTACATCTCCAGGGACTGTTGGGGCCCAGGGCAGCCCTCCCCCAAATGTGCCTCATTGGCACATTGATTATTTTGAATTAAAGTTACTTACGAAATGGCCAACGTAAGAACACTCTGACCCTCCTTTCTGACTTTCTGAAAGCAGCAAATAAAGCACTCATATGAAAGGTGCCAGGTTCCTGAATCTGGAGGGAGGACAACCTACTGAGCAGAGATGGGGAATTTGGAGCTGAGAAGCCCGTGTAAATAAACCTTGCTACTTCTCGAATTTACTATCTCAAGCACAAACTCTGTTTACAGTCTTCAGTAATTAAGCACCCAAAGCCCAAGTTTCTTTGTCCTGTCAATTGTTCACAAAGGTATTGCTTCTTTGTCTAAAAAAATACAAAAGCTGCCTGCTTTGGCCACTTCTTAGGTCTCATTCCTATGAGACCTCCATGTGCATGAATTTAAATTTCTTTTTCTCCTGTTCATCTCTCTTGTGTCGATTTTATGATAAGTCCAGGTCGCCAGAACTCAAGAGGGTAGAGACGGGAGATTTCCCCTCCCCAGCAAGTGCGTGGCATTCATTCAGTTCAATAAATATTTGTTGAATGAATGTTAAAAAAGAAGACTTACTGATCTTTCTACATTTATTTACTTGTTACTGAAGTATAATTGATGTACGATATTGTGTTAATTTCTGCTGTACAACAAAGTGACTCAGTTATACATATATACACATTTTTTTCTTAATATTCTTTTCCTTTATGGTTTATCATAGGATATTGAATATAGTTCTCTGTGCTATGCATCTATATTTATTTTTAATCCAATCACCTTGTCAAATATCATTCCTCATTGTAGCAGTTTTTTCCTGGAGTCCCTTGACGTCTGTAGGTATACAAACACATCATCAACAAAAAAGGATAATATTACTTTTCTGGTTGCGTGACCTACACTAAATATTCCTTTTCCCACTAAATTCACTGGAACCTCGGAAATGATGATGAATCATATTAGTGGAAGCAGGGATCCCTGTCTGTAGACGACTGCAAAGACGGTCTCAGTTATCCCTGTATCCATGCCCTCTGCCACGAAACTTTGCAGGGCCCTCACACTCTGAGTCTAGGCTGAGCCGCATGAGCGTGTAGGTCCATGGGATGTTAGCAAATAGGATGCAAGCAGAGGCCTGAAAAGTACTTCTGACTTCGTGCTTGCTTTTGCTCCTGTGTCACTACCACGAGAGTGTGCCTGCCCTAGACGGCTGGAAGGGGAGAACACGTGCAGAGCAAAATTTCCCCAATTGTTCTAGCAGAGGCCATCCTACATCAGTTCCCAGCCAGCCAGCCCCCGATACGTGAGCAAGCCCAGTCGGGGGCCCAGAGCTGCCTAGCTGACTGGTACCTGACCACGGATGTGCTCGCAAGCCCAGCTCAGATCCCCTGATCCCCACCACTGTGAGCTACTGACATGGTCATTATTATACGTCCATGAGGTTTGGTAGTTGTTTGTGTTACAGCATTATTGTGACTATAGATCACTGATACGCTCTCTTAGGTCTGATTTTAATATGAAGAACCTCAGAATTTCACCATCTGGAATTTTGTTGTTAGTTTTTGGTGGACAGTCTTTACCACATTTAAGTAAAACTGAAAAAGAAAGCAATTAAGGTTTTTTATTTAAAAGGGCTTAACTTTACAAATGCCTTTTCCACATGTATTGTTACTATCTTTTTTCCTTCCTTTAACTTAATGATGAGACAAATTATTTTGATAAATTGCCTTATTTTTAACCATCTTTATATTCTAGGAACAAGTCCTTCTTGGTCATAGTGTATTATTCTTTCGAGATGCCTTTGGATTTTACTTGGTAATATTTTATAAAGGAGTTTGCACCTACATGGGTAAGTGAAAATTGGTCCATTTTTTTGGTCTGTATTTTGTTTATCAGGTTTTGAAAGAAAAGTTGTGTTGGTTTTAGGAAATGATTTGGGAACTTTCAGAACTGATGTAGAAGCCCAAATACAAGAAAGGACATAAAGATTTGAAAAACGTAAGCCACACAACCTAATAGATTTGTGCACAGAACTTGCATCATAATGGAACATTAATAAAATATAAATTACAAGGCTAAAAAGACAATTTTAAATTACTTTAAAAAGTAGATATTTTAATAGATCATAATCTTAGATCATAAGCAAATAAAATTGATGTTAAGTAATAAAGCAATAACTAGTCAATCTTAACTACTTGAAAAAAACTTTCAAAATAACTCTAGGATTAATGAGAAAAGCAAAATTTAAATTATAAACTGTCTACAACCAATGCAAAGGAGACCATCTATTTCCTACCAAAACTTAATGGAATACAGCTAAAGCTATATTCAGAGGAAAATGTATAGCTTATAACTATGATAGCTTCATTACTAAGTGACTTATAATAAATGAACATAGTACTCATACTAAGAAATTCCATGAAGAAAAAAAGAATAAACCTAAATAAAGTATGAAGAAGAAATTAATAAAGATAAATACTGAAATAAATGAAATGAAAACAAACATCGTAGAAAGAACAAATATATTCAAAAGCTGGTTCTTTCATAAAATATATAACCATCTCATGAGTATGACTGAGGAAAGAAGAGAGGAAAATATTAGGATGGAGAGAAGAGAGAAACACACACAAAAAGATTAAAATAATTATAAGAAAGTACTATATTTAACCCTATTGCCATAGATGTGAAAACCTAGAGGGAATGCATTATTTCTTAAATAAAATAGGATAACTAAGCCGAGAAGTAAAAAAAAAAATTTAATAAAAAGCGATTGAAACAGTGATTAAAAGTCTATCATTTAAAAGGGGGAAAAATTACCAGGATTAAATAATTTCACAGTTGGGTTCCAAGTAACTTTTAAAAAACAGATAATACCAATGCTATTGAAACTATTCCAGACCAATGAAAAAGATGAAAAGCTCCTAAATTCATTATATGAATTATATAGATCAGTGGTTCTTTACAGCGTGCTTCTTAGGCCAGCAGCATCTGGAAACTTGTTAGAAATACAAATTATCTGGTCACACCCCAGACCTACTGAATCAGAAACTCAGGATCCTCAATTGCTAAATTCTGAGAACCACTACCATAGATGTAGCTGGCATACACTTTACATACAACGGGCTACAAAAGTTGCTTCATCTTCAGGAATGTGTCTCCTGAATTTACCTGCTCTCCTTTCTTTTTCCCAACATCAATCTATCTTCCAAACATAATATAATAAACCTTCTCCACAATTTTCCCCTCCCACAAAATATGTATTTTTTGCATAACAAATTTGTTCTTTGTATAGAGACATCCAGGTGTTCACTCTATGATTACCTGGAACGTCATTTCTTTGGAGTACAAGGGGGCTGGAGGTCAGAATGAGCAGATGGAGAGTGGGCTGGATATGGTAGTGCTGGTGGGAACGTGCATGCAGCATCTCCTCCCTGGTTCTGGGGTTTCTGCTTCACATGTCCGGTGAGGTCAAGGTCAAAGGTTCAAGTATCAGGATTAGTACCTGTTTATATATTGGTAGGAATTATAGGTGGCAATTGATCCCAAACTAAGGTAGACATGAGCAAATGCATGTTGCATTCTAATTACCAAATGAGAAGAAGTATATTTTCCCTGTAAGGGTGAACAAACTACAATGGGTTGGAAGCATTTAATACACGTTAATAATGAGATGAAGAAGTATGTGAAACGCATACCACAGAAGCCTGATGTTTCACATACATTATATTATTTCCTCCTGTATCTACCATGGAAAGTAGTTCTTATGAACCCCAGTTTTTAAATTTAATTTTTATTTTATATTGGACTATAGTTGATTTACAATGTTGTGTTAATTTCAGCTATATAGCAAAGTGATCAGTTATACATATACATATATCCATTCTTTTTCAGATTCTTTTCCCATATAGGTTATTACATAGACTTCGAAAACAAACTTATGGTTACCAAAGGGAGAAGGTGAGAGGAGCGATAAATTGGGAGTCTGGAATTAACAGATACACACTACTATATATAAAATAGATAACCAACAAGGACCTACTGTATAGCACAGGGAACTCTACTCCATTTTTTTAAATAAATTTATTTATTTTATTTATTTATTTTTGGCTGCCTTAGGTCTGTTGCTGCTCGTGGGCTTTCTCTAGTTGCGGTGAGTGGGGGCTACTCTTCGTTTCATTGCATTGCGCGGGCTTCTCATTGCGGTGGCTTCTCTTGTTGCGAAGCACAGGCTCTAGAAGCGCGGGCTTCAGTAGCTGTGGCACGCGGGCTCAGTAGTTTTGGCTCGCGGGCTCTAGAGCACAGGCTCAGTAGTTGTGGCGCACGGGCTTAGTTGCTCCACAGCATGTGGGATCTTCCCGGACCAGGGATCAAACCCATGTCCCCTGCATTGGCAGGTGGATTCTTAACCACTGCACCGCCAGGGAAGTCCCGTACTCCTTTTTTTCTTTTTAAATGAGGGAAGAAAGGGCCAGAAAATATAGGGAACTTGCCCAAGGATACCCGATTCTATACAAGATTCAAAATCAGGTTTGCCTTGCTTTAAGCCTGCTTTGTTTCCTTCTATTCAACCTCGTAGAATTTTTTTCTCAGACTGATTTGGCTCCCAGGAAATCTGAGTCTATCTCCTTCTCCCATGGACTCCTGTTGAAAAGTCCTTTCTAATAGATAACATACCTCTTCCTTTTGTTCATTTAGATGTGCTTCAAAATCAAAGCCCTTCAATGATGTTTGTATTGTGTTGGCCCAGAGACTAACAAATCGTTACACATGCTACATAGAAAAAAACATTTTAATATTAAAACTCCTGTCATGTGGGGATTAAGAGCTTGGGGTTTACTTTGGCACACAGAAGGAATATTAGTTACCTGTAATTCTGATTTCCAGGAGGCTCGTCACTGTAATAGATAAGAGCTCCCTGGATCTAAATTTCCTGGCACATCACGGACCTGTGCTGGACCACCCACAGAAGGTAGCAGGAACTTGCCAACGGTGTCCTTGACAAAGAAGCCTTCCACAGAAGGCTCTGGTTCCTCACACTGAGAAGCAGCACACAGGCCAAGATGATTGGGTTGTCATAAATACAGAACCCCTGAAAGCGGAAATTATAAACGGGGCTGAAGAACAAGGGGAAAATTCTCCAAAACAGAGGAGTGCATGCCTTCTTAGTATGTGCCTGCTCGTAGACGACTAATGTGGCCTCTAGGGATGGGGGAGGGCGTATCACCAAGTTTTCAAGGTGATCAGAAGAGCTGGTCTTGTTTTATCTAGGGCAAAGCAAATGGTCGGACAGTTGAGTGAAGAAACAAAGTGTTCGTTAAGGCTTAAACCCTCTGCTTCCAGTCCATAGCTCAAAGTCCCTGAACTGGCACATTAATCTTGTAGATCATAATATATAACCTTGTAACTGGTAACCATGCAAGGCTCGAAGAGCTGATAAAACTTCTAAAGAGAGCTAAAATCTATCTGAACTATACAAATAGTTCTTTTTACTTTCCTACAATTAATTGACAAAATTTAGTAATCAATTAGGGAGGCACATTATTTTTTATGAGTGGGTTATTATCCTATTATATCTGGTTCTAAAAATAGGTCACATTCTTAAAGCAAAGCATGATTACAGATCCTTCTCTTTTTCCTCACAGTAAATCTCCTATGAGAGTTCTTGATTGTTTTATAAGTACACCAACAATAAATTATAAAACATTCATGTTGCTTGACTACTTGACAATAATTTGTGATTAAACTAAACAAGTGTATACTCATGGATGTTGGCAAGCAAATTTTTTTTTTTTTTTTTTGAAATACGCGGGCCTCTCACTGCTGCGGCCTCTCCCGTTGTGGAGCACAGGCTCCGGACGCGCGGGCCCAGCGGCCATGGCTCACGGGCCCAACCGCTCCGCGGCATGTGGGATCTTCCCAGACCGGGGCACGAACCCGCGTCCACTGCATCGGCAGGCGGACTCTCAACCATTGCGCCACCAGGGAAGCCCGGCAAGCAAATTTTGATAGCCTACGCAGTGCCATATGTATGCTGAATACTGTCTGAAACCATGAATGATTTTTACATTTACTGGAGAAAGAGCATGATAATGTTTGAGCTAATGTTTATTTGTTTAGAACCTAAAAGGAATATATGCTATTCTAGAAAAATATTAAAAATACTGAAAAGTATAAGAAAAAATGACTAGTAGTATATCTAGATATCTGAACTCTTATTTCCTTTCTAGTTTTTCTATATATCTGTTATGCATGTTCTATGCATATATAATATAGGTGAAATTGTATCATAAATTCTGATTTTTATTCTTTTCCCTCTAACATTAACCATCTTGTTATGCTCTCCTCTCTTCAAAAATAGCACTTTTAATGATTTTACATAGTCCACTAAAAAGATATAGCATTATATATTTAACATTCTCCTATTGAAGACTATTTGGTTAATTTTCAAACACAAATAATGCCACAAATAACATTTCTGATCCAAAATCTGTTTCTGAATTCTGAGTTATTTCCTTAGGAAAACTCTTCAAAAGTGTTCCAGAAGCTTCTCAAATACTTGTTCAAAGAATATGGACATTGAGTAGGTTCTTGATATGACTGCAAATGACTGTGTCTTAAACTATTTGCTTATAGGATGCTTCACAAATTTCCCTGTGACTTTGCTGTGTAACCTCCAAGTTTTTCTTGGATTCTAGTTGTTTTGAGCTAAAGTATAAATATTGTCTCTGGAGTTTCCAGACCACGCACCAATGGCCTGTGGTTCCACAGTCCATTGTCGTCAAGGTAGGACCATGAGCCTATGCTGTCAACTACAGAAATAGCTTTTGTGGTCACTGCTGCAGCCTCTGTGAATTCTGCTCGTCTGGCAAAGAAAGTGGGAGGTTGTGCTTTGAAGACGTTGCAGGCTGACAGTCGGCAGGAAGGTAGGGTAAATGATGCTTAATAGGACTGTCCAGGAGCTTGGGCAGTTGAACTGAGTGAGGGGCAAGGAGACAGAGGGGATTAAAATAATGCCGATCGGGACTCACCTGGTGGCACAGTGGTTAAGAATCCGCCTGCCAATGCGGGGGACACGGGTTTCATCCCTGGTGCGGGAAGATCCCACATGCCGCGGAGCAACTGAGCCCCCGCGCCACAACTAATGAAGCCTGCGCTCTAGAGCCCGTGCTCCACAAGAGAAGCCACCGCAATGAGAAGCCCGAGCACAGCAACGAAGAGTAGCCCCCGCTCGCCACAACTAGAAAAAGCCCACGCGCAGCAACGAAGACCCAACGCAGCCAAAAATAAATACATAAATAAATAAAGATGCTGACCATATGAAGCACAGCAATAGGAAGTTTGTTACAGACACAGGCATAATTCCTATCGAAGTGCTGGCTTTTGAATTTGGGGTTCTACGAAAGAATCGGAGAGCCTTGGGGTGCAGGATTAGGGTGTTACAGAGGTCCTAGGTTGCAATGCTTTGTTTGAGGTCCTAGAATAGAAAATCACCACTGGATACAGAACACCCCTAGCTTTTGAAATATATATCAGAGCAGATCATCTAATTAGGCAGAAACCATTCTGTTATCTAATTAGGCAGAGACTATTCTGGAGTGAATGAAGTCTTTGTTATAAAGCCAAAGAGAGGAAAGTAAATTTCAGGCATGTGGAATCGATATTCTTGAAAAGGAGATGGCTGACGGTTTTATTAATAGGTAAATTATAATCCTTGGCTTTTGTATTTAAACTCTTACACTCACATCTTAAAACTCTTGTTTAATCTTCAAATTCACCTTAGTGTAATTATTTGCCCATGGTAAAAACTCAATAAATATTTGCTGAATTTTAACTGAATGTATGTTTTCTTTCTACGAGTTATTTGAATTGGGGATTTTCCATGTCTTTGAAGTGAGACCTATCTGTGTTTATGGACTAGGTTCATGTCTCCCTTTTGTTTTTGTAACTCTATCAACCCAAAGTTTTAGAATTTTCCTTCCTAAGGAGGAAGGAGGTGAACTGTCTGTTTTCTTTGCCACGTAGGTTGCCACACCCCGGGTACTGAGGCCCCAACAGAAGACTTGCACTTGGTCTTTCCTTTGTCTGGAAGGCTTGTCTCCTATGTCCCGCAGGGCCCCTCTCCTCACTGGGTACAGGTGGAAGGGTCCTTCAACAGAGACACCATTTCTGACCACACAGCTGATGCTGCTACTACCTCTCTGCACTTGGCATTTTTTGTGATTTTCTATCTTCGCTCCTTAGCCTTTTCACAGCATGTATTACAATTGAAATCATTTCATTTATTTTAAAATTTTCAGTATTTTTCAAACTTTGAAAACTCATAACAAGTAATGTTTGACTTTGGGACTTCCCTGGCAGTCCAGTGGTTAAGACTCTGTGTTCCCAAGGCAGGGGGCATGGGTTCGATCCCTGGTTGGGGAACTGAGATCCTGCATGCAGCAGGGTGTGGCCAAAAACCCCCCCAAAACTAATAAATTAAAAAAAAAGAGAAATGTTTGACTTTGATTTATGCCCTCACATACACATACAACTGAAATGACAGTTTGATGAAATAACACGCTTAAGAACTATGGTTTCTTCATTCCATTCTAGTTTGTTCCTTAAAGAAACAATCATGAAAGCTGTCTGTGAACAGCTAAATTGATCTCATAATCCACGAACAGGGTACAACCCCAAATTTGAACTACTGGATTATTTGCTTTCTGTCCGTTTCATTTGATTACAAAAAAAGTAAGTTCCATGAGGTCAGAGAATAAATATTTGTCGTATTCACTGTTATCCAGTCGACAATAAATATTTTTTGAACTAATCAATACATGAAAAAAAAGAATGAATTAATGAACAAAGTCTTACTAAATTTATCTTCCTTATTTTGGCATACTTGCCTCTTTAAAAATAATTATTTAAGTAGAACGTCATTTCCTTTTCTGATAAAATGATTTTTAAAATCCAATCTAATGTTTTGTGTCGAAAACAGAGGGAGGGTTTCCCTGACACAGACACCTGCCTTTGCTCTCCAAATGCTGTAGGGTGCTGGGCAGACAGCATGCCTGCTGCCCCAAATGGAAGTTCTGTATCACATTTCTTTCAACTTGCAGAAAGTTTTTCCATGTGCTTATTTAAAATCTCTCTTTGTCAATCTGATACCCAATCACGCTATTATTATTTGATCTTTGTGAACTAAGGAAAAAAAATTCTGTTCAGAGTAACAAACTTTTCATGTGATTTAAAAATTATTTGCCTACCTATAAGAATTTTCCTTGATAGGGAACTATTTATCAATAATCTTTGCCTTGCAGAAATAAAATGTGTATTTTTACTTCTTTTCTTAAATGGGAAAGAAAAATGGAAGAGAGAAAATCTTCCCTTATCCAAAAAACATTTTTTTTTACATAAATAACTATTTCCGGTGAAACTTTAATGACCATTCATTTGCTCTAAGGCAGTGCTTTTCAAATTTTAGTGTTGATCAGAATCAACCTGACGGCTTCTTAAACACAGATCGCTGGCCCCCATAGCTAATTTACAATGTTGTGTTAGTTTCAGGTGTACAACAAAGTGATGCAGTTATACATATACATGTAATCATTCTTTTTCAGATTCTTTTCCCATATAGGTTATTACAGAATATTGAGTAGAGTTCCCTGTGTTATACAGTAGGTCCTTGTTGGTTATCTATTTTATATGTAATATTGTATATATGTTAATACCAAGCTCCTAATCTATCCCTCCCACCCTTTGCCCTTTGGTAACCATAAGTTTGTTTTCTATGTCTGTGAGTCTCTTCCTGTTTTATAAATAAGTTTATTTATATCATTTTAAAATTAGATTCCACATATGAGTGATATCATATGATATCTGTCTTTCTCTGTCTGACTCACTTCACTCAGTATGATAATCTCTAGGTCCATCCATGTTGCTGCAAATGGCATTATTTCATTCTTTTTTATGGCTGAGTAATATTCCATCATATATATGTACCACAACTTTTAATGAGTTTTCACATGATGCGGATGCTCTGGTCTGAGCACAACGTTTTGAGAGCCAATGCTCTGAACAATGATTCTCAACTGGGGCCATTTGGCACCCCCATCCGTGGACATTTGGCGATGTCTGGAGGCATGTTTAATTGCCATGCTTGGGCCTGGGGAGGTCTTTACTGGCATCTAGTGAGGCCAGGGATGCAGCTAAATATCCTACAATGCACAGGTCTTCAACTAAATTATGATGATGTCACAGAAATAAACTTAATTGGGTAGAGTCTCAAGCAGATCTACTGTCATCTTTCTCTGTGTCTGTCTCTCCCACATTCACACATCCACGAAGCTCATAAAACACTGCACAGTCCAGACATTTGCTCACTCAAAATGTAAATGAGGACTTCTGTAGGGATGTGAAGCCAGATGGGATGAGGAAATACTTTTGTTCCCCAAGGGGCTGCAATCACCTTTGTCCAAAGCAGAGAAGATTCTGGGCACACCTTCATCATGGGAAATGTAAACACACGTGTCCCAGTATAATGGACTTGGAAAGGACCTTGCTATTCCCTAGCAGACTCAATATTTCTCTTTAATATTGTATATTAATGACAGAAGAACCTGAAATTAAGGATTCAATGATTCTCTAAGGTACCTTCTCTTACCACCTTTTCATAAACTCTTCCAGCCATCGATTTTCAGAATTTACAGAGCCCACACCACAAAGAAAACCTGCTCTCAGATAAAAAAGGAAAGGAATCTCACTCTCTGGAGTGACTTCTCCCCATCTCCTCCCCATGCTCCTTTTACACTTGTATCCCTGTCTTAGCCCCTGGGAGCCTGGGAGAGGTTGCCCATGGTTTCCACACAATGAATCATTCTTTTTACTCTTTTCTCATGCACGCTTGCATTAAGTTTATCCCCAAGTCTTTCAGAGGATCCTTTCTAAATCTCTCTTCCGGATTCTCTCCATTCCTTCTGCCTCTCTGTGGGTTCATACCAACATCATTTCTCTTCTGGATTATAGAAGAGCCTTTCAGTTGGCCTGCCAACCTCCGGATGCCTCCTTGTCAGAGGAGTGAGCTTTCTAAAACGCATACCAGATCATGCCATCCCACTGCTTGAAGCCTATCATGTGCTACTTACCGGTCAGAAGACCTTCTGGTGGCTCGTAAGGCTTTCTGTTCACAGACCACTGCTTACTTCTAATATCTGGTTCCTCTTTTCTCCACCCCCTCACGCCCTACCCTCCCGTCATGTCCCAATCAGGCTGAACTTTCCTGGTTTCCATGAAAGTGTCATGCCACCCCTAAATACCATCCTTTCGCTTGCACTGTTTCCCCTGCCAAGGACACTGGAACACTTGCCTCTGCCTCCTGCCCCACACCCACTCCTTTAAGTCTCAGCTAAAACGACATTTCCCCTGGGAAGCTTCCCTTGATCTCCAAAGTCAGGGTTAGGCGTCCTACCCCTGTGTTCTCATGGCCTCTCATCAAACTCTTCACCGTGATTATGTTTTGTTATGATGGTCTGTGTCCCCTGGTGGCCTGAAAGCACTAAGAAGGTAGGTCTTTTTTTTTTTTTTTGCGGTACGCGGGCCTCTCACTGTTGTGGCCTCTCCCGCTGCGGAGCACAGGCTCCGGACGCGCAGGCTCAGAGGCCATGGCTCACGGGCCCAGCCGCTCCACGGCATGTGGGATCTTCCCGGACCGGGGCACGAACTCGTGTCCCCTGCATCGGCAGGCGGACTCTCAACCACTGCGCCACCAGGGAAGCCCAAGCCCAAGGTAGGTCTTTATGTCTTCCTTTTTTTCCTTTTTTTTTTTTTTAATGTCTTTTTTTCTTAGAGCTCCTGTACCTGGCACATAGTAAATACTGGTGGTCCTTCTTGGTGGGAATTTAATAAAATATATTAGCCTGGGAAAGAATTAAATGAAGCTGGTGGGGGAGATACATTTTGAAATATAAAAGGAGCCTTCCCCAAAAGGTCTTTGAAATCAAACCATGCTGCTGACATTTTCTACTTACACGCCCACATTTGTGTGGCAGAATCATTATAAAACCCAGCTTCCTTACTAATTCTGAGCTGATCTCTTTAGATGGCCTTCAGTAATTTTCACATTCTGTTTTCTCTGTTGTGCATCTAACTGCATCACAGCATCACAGGAAGGCAGTGTGGCTGGACCATGGTGAGCTAAGGGGAGAAGGACGGGGGTGAGACCTGTGTAGCTGGGCCATGTCCTACAGGTGTCCTACAGCCACGGTGAGGAACAAAGTCCTCATTTTTAGCCCAGTGGGAAACCTCTGAAGAGTTTACATTGCAGTGGTGACATCATCACGCCGTCTGCTTTATGGACAATGGATTCGAGGCTGGGCCCAAAGTGGAAAGAGCGAGTCCAGTTAACAGACTATGGAAGCATTTCAGAGGGATGATGGCGGCTTGACCCAGGCTGACGGCAGCAGAGATGGTGCGAGTGTGCAGCATCAACATGTATTCTGGAGGCAGAAGATGTAGGAGTGGCCGAGAGTTTGGATTTCGGGGTGAGGGAAAAAGGAAGCAAGTATGACTTCTAGGGTTTTGGACTGAACATCCAGATGCCTGGAGCTGCCATTTACTGAGATGGAAAGACAGAAACTCCTACTAATTTTCAGCCCTGTTCTCACCCCCTCTATAAAGGCTGTCATCAACTTCAACACACCTTCCCTCTTTCCTCTCAACAACTTGGGAAATCATTGCCTGCACCACGCATTCTTCTAGGAGCATGTGCTCAATTCCCCAACCTGGCTTACGGTCCTTGTAGGGGAGGGACACCCCTGTCCTCACGTCCACACCACCTTCCCATCCAGTAATGCCTGGAGCAGCTCTGGCTGTAGTAGGTGTGCCACACAAATTTGCTGCTTGGGGAGTGAAGCGTGATTCACATTGCAGCAAATACTCTGCAGCTGTTCCGTGGAGCTGCTAAGAATATCCCACCTCCCATGGGACTAAATGCTCATATCCTCCAGTTCATACCCCGTTGGACCTTTTAAGAAGCCCATTACAAAGGGCTTTGGAAACTATGTTCCTTTCTAGAATCGTAAACACAGGCATTTAACTTCTACTCTATATCCCGTAATTATTTAGCATTATCACTTTTCACCTGATGTATAGTTAACGTTTCTTTCCCATTATTAAGTGTTGCCTGAAAATGCAACTTCATTCCCTCTTCTGTTAAATGGAAGTGCAGTAAGTTTCTCCTCATTGAAAACACTTTGAATCATCTCAAGTCCCTTTCATTTTCTATAATGTTCATTCATACTTTGGTTAGAATGCTTAAAAAAAAAACTTAGGGGCTTCCCTGGTGGCGCAATGGTTGAGAGTCTGCCTGCCAGTGCAGGGGACATGGGTTCAAGCCCTGGTCTGGGAGGATCCCACATGCCGCAGAGCAACTGGGCCCGTGAGCCACAACTACTGAGCCTGCGCGTCTGGAGCTTGTGCTCCGCAACAAGAGAGGCCGCGACAGTGAGAGGCCCGCGCACCGTGATGAAGAGTGGCCCCGCTTGCCGCAGCTAGAGAAAGCCCTCGCACAGAAACGAAGACCCAACACAGCCAAAAATAAATAAATTAATTAATTAACAAAAAACTTTAAGATACCATAATATCACCTTTTAATGCATTTAAAAAGTTTTTTTTAAAAATATAAATCTGGTACATATTTGGAGTTAGGCATTTATTCTAACTTCCCACACAAAGCTAGAATGCTGCCTCAAATATTCTTAAGTCAAAAAAGAACATAGGGCTTCCCTGGTGGCACAGTGGTTGAGAGTCCGCCTGCCGATGCAGGGGACACGGGTTCGTGCCCCGGTCCGGGAAGATCCCACATGCCGCAGAGCGGCTGGGCCCGTGAGCCATGGCCGCTAAGCCTGCGCGTCCAGAGCCTGTGCTCCGCAACGGGAGAGGCCACAGCAGTGAGAGGCCCGCGTACCGCAAAAAAACAACAACAAAACAAAAAAACAAAAACATAATTATGAAGAACTTATCCACAGGCAGGAATTAGGCTTTTTCTTGCCCATCCTCTTTGAGAATTACTCAGAGAAGTTAATTTTTGCTCTTTCTCCTCTCTAGTACTGGGATAGGCATTTTACATACCCTTTGTCATCGAATGGTTCCAACCACTCTGATAGATTTGACTTCCACTTCCCCACTGGAGCGGAGGGATACTTAGCAGGGTAACTAATCTGTCTGGAGTTGCACAGCTAGAAACAGCATCACCTGTATCCACATCCCGATCTCGGTGAGTCTAAAGCTCACATGCCCATTCTTGCAGGTCCAGTGATGGGGGAATAAATCCCATTTTGAAAAACCCAGTTCCACTGGAGCACTTGCCAGACTCTTTGAGAATTCTCCCTGAGCTCAAACCAAATCCTGAAATTTCCATTCACTGTCAGTCCTACTGTCTGAAATGGAAATTCTTTACATGGACTTTATACAAGGTTCCATGAAATCCCTGATATCACGGGTCAATTTTGCTTTGATCTAAGTGCGCTTTCTGGGGAGAAAGCCTATGTGGTTTTTAGAAAATCAGGTTGCCAGAGAGATCTGTCATGCCTTTCCCCAAAGGACGAAACCCTCTTCCTAGGGAAATACAGGACAAGCAGTCTTCTTACTCGGTACCTCATCCTTCTACTTGAAAACAGCTGCAATCACATCAGCAGCCTTGTCTCCAGATTGAACACCCCCAGGTCTCCCCACCTTTCCTGCAGAACATGGAGCATCTCCAAAGCTGCAACCTCCAGGGAACATACCCTGCTGTCCCCTCAGATGTGGCCCTTGAGGACACTCAGTGTCCCTCAAAGTATGGCACTAGGAACTGATTACAATGGCCTATTCACATATGCATTCAATATTCTATTTAAGAATAAGGAGACAGTTTTTCTTTTACAAATCTCTTTAAAAATTTTAAACTTTAGAAAACACAGCATTGTAATCTATATCCCTTTCTTACCTTCTTTCCCCCCATCCTCCACCAAAAAAAAAGCCTGAAATCCAGGAGTGATATTTTCTTTGCCTTGTCTTTGTGCTCCAATTCAAGATAGATGAAACATACTGGTAAGTACATTTGTGTAATCTCACCCTTAGCAATGATACATTAGAACTTTAAGAAAAGTTGGCCATTGGAAAACTGTGCCCTGAAGATGGACAGGCCTTGACCCTACCCTTGAATTGTAACGAAATCCCCGCAGCATCCACACCGAGAGCATCCGTCACGGGGTGCTGGACACTTACCCAACGGTCCTACGGGCTCTCAGGATCTGCTGACATCTCCACAGCCTCAGCATGATCTGCCCCTCTTCTACCTCCAAGCCAGGTGGAATGAAGGCTTTCTAAGCACAGAAACTGCCTGGAACCCACAGCCATGTCCCACACTTCTGAGGCTGAGAGACCCAATTAGACGCTCTTGACGTGCATCTTAGATGCCAGGGCGGACTGACGCTGGGCTGGCATCACGACCCTCCCAGACAAACAATTCACGACTTGGGGCTGTTCTCTGGCTCTGGGATTGCTCCCAGAAGCCAGTCCTGCAGCAGGAAGATGTGCAAAGCTGGTGGTAACCTAAACCCCCAGTGAAAGGAGACTCCTCTAACACCAGGAGGCTGCCTGGACAGCTAACACCTGACATGCTACCTTATCCATGTCTACAGGTCCTGAGATGAGAATTTACTTCTCTCCTATTGCCGTCCAGCCCGATCAGCATAATTGCAGCATAATCCTTCCCTCCACTAATTCCGCTGCTTACCACTGGCAAAGAGGACAAGAATAATTTGGCTTGAAATAAGGCTTGTGATTCCCATCTATTGGAAGTTTCCTTGGGTTGGGAAATTCAGGCTGGTGAGGCTGAATTTCAAATGGCTTTCTCTCTCTCTCTTTTTTTTTTTTTTTTAAAGAAAAGCATTATTCTGAAAATGTCCCATAGGGCAGTGCTTGTTTGATGCTGGGGTGCTGAGCAATGAATTTAATTTGCTTTCTTGCACTCTTCAGATAATATGTTTCTGTTGGTGTGTAAGGTCTGGAAGCTGTCTGCATGCCAAGGCAAGGCCCCTAAATGAAGCCTTACATAAACCTGTCGAACTATCTGCAGATATTAGGCATCTCAATGGGTGGTTATAGAGGCACGACAGTGACGGGCGAGGAGCCACCAAAACAAACGCTGGCTGAGAAAATACTTCCCAAAGCCTCAATCGTATGTAGACTTTGCCAGTAACGTTACCATGAGATATTTTTAAGGTCCTGATAAATTTTCTTTCTTTCCCACCTTTCATGCTTTCCCTCCTCTCTTCCCCGATCCTCTCTTTCAGCAAACATCATTCTCTCTCTCTCTCTCTCCCCCTTTCTTCTTCCTCCCCCACTTTTTTTTTTTTTTTTTTTTTTTGCGGTACGCGGGCCTCTCACCGTTGTGGCCTCTCCCGTTGCGGAACACAGGCTCCGGACGCGCAGGCTCAGCAGCCATGGCTCACGGGCCCAGCCGCTCCGCGGCATGTGGGATCTTCCCGGACCGGGGCACGAACCCGTGTCCCCTGCATCGGCAGGCGGACTCTCAACCACTGCGCCACCAGGGAAGCCCTTCCTCCCCTTTCGCTCTTCCCTGTCTGGCCCCTTCCCTTGCATGTCCCCCCTCTGCATGTTGTAGTTCAGACTCCACGTTTTACTGCCAAGCCACCTGATACTCCTAGATTCCAAATGCCCACACGATGAGATTTCATCCTCTCCTGGGTTACAACAGTGAAGGTGGTCCGTCACCTCTGCCCTCTATGTAACACCCTCAATGGCTTCCCACTGGCTACCAGATGAGCTCTGATCTCCAGCCTGCAAAGGAGACCCTCCGATCTAGCCCCCAGAGCTGCTTCTCCCCCTGTCCCGTCTCCCATACTCACCTTCACCTGTACACCTCACATCTCTCACCCCCAGCACAAGTGACCCTTCCAAAGCCCTTTCCCTCTCTGGCCTCTGACAGTCGCCCCTTCTGTTCACGCCTTCCCACAAGGGCTGAGCCTGTCTTTGAAGCCCAAGCCATTCCCTCCTGTCCCCAGGCTTAGTTAGTTCCCTCTTTCCCTCCCTGGGTTCACAATGCATTGAAAACATTTTTTTTCCTGTCTCGTCAAATAGGCAAAGAGTTCCTGGGGCAGAGGTGTTGCTGACTCACCCACCAGGCAGTTGCTCAATAAATGTTTGCTGAGTGAACTTTTTTTTCTCTGAGTTTCTCCTGGAGATTTCACCAGGAAGCAGCAGCAGCATGGTACCGTGTTGACAAGAATGAATGTGTGGGTCACATCTTGTCTGTGACTTGAACAAGTTCCCACCCCCCTTGCTGCCTCAGTTCCCCTCTGTCCACGGAGATGATATTGTCCAGCTCTTGGGTGGGAGTGAGGAGTAAATGAATTGCTATGTGTCACGTGGTTTGAATACCGCCTGGAAAATGGGAAGGGACACGTTACATGAGAGTTTGTTTAATACAGTGGAAGGAAGTCATTCTGATACCCCATGGCCTCCTTGGCTGTGCTGGAGGGAGAAGGTTTTGCACATGATTAGGACGGACTTGGTTTAGAAGAGAAGATGCTTGATTAGGAATGTAAATGTCTGTCTCCTCCAATCAGAAGGAAGGATATTAACACTGAGAAGAAAACTCCATTCTGCAAGAAAACTGAAAGTGGGTGTATGCCACATTCAGGGCTATTGCACGGGCGAGGGATGTGGGTCTGGATGGCACATAAGGAAAAAAAAACCTAGTGGGGAAAATAAAACTCTCAGGCTACCATCTATGAGAAAGTACACATTGTTTGCAAACTGTTTAATAGAAAATGTGTTCGGGTCCAGATAAGAAGGTAGAAAGCCGTTGACCATCATGCAATTTAACTTCGAAAGGGGAGTAGAAGTCCAAACTCAGAGACAACAGCCAAAGGGAAGTCTTGATTCTTTTTGCTTGTGGGTAAACCAAGAAGGAGATTCTCTAGGCTGAGACTCTGTAACATACACCTTCGCCTAAGTGCACCCTGCATGATCTGGCCCTGCAGACGTCCTGGCTGCGTCTCCTGCACAAGCCTTACGCTCCAGCTGCCCTGGCAGTGCTGGTAACCCGTCCAGGGGCTCACCTCCACGCCTCTGCATTGCAGCCGCCTTGCCTGGGGTGCCCTCCCTCTGCTTTCTGAAACCCTCGCTTCGGTTATCACTCTTCCTGGCAAGCCTTTCCTTGATCTCTCCAAGCATCTTTACTCTGGGCTTCAAAGCCCCCTGAACGTACACATTTCTCAAAGCACTCAGACTGCATGACACTCGTCTGCTCACTTTGTCTCCCTCTCTAGACTGTGAGCCTGTCAAGAGAAGGACTGTGCCTTGGTCCCCGTTGCCTCCTCCATGCCCAGCACAGTGCTTGCAACAAAGTGCGTGCTCCATAAATGTGCGTTGCGTACTTACGGAACAGGCAAACTCATCGCCAGGTGCTTATGGTGGTGATGCTGGGGGTACACCGCGTATCAGGGCCGTACCCTGGGGATACTGCACCAGGGGTGTGGCTGAGGAATTTTCACCTTTGAGAAAGCTGGAATGATTGCACCATCAGGAAGGAGGAATAATTCGGATTCCTGAAAAGGGTTAATAACTATTGCATGTGTAGCTGACTGAGCCAAGACTTTAAAAGCTTCTTCATGAACTTTAATCATCTTTTTGACTCGCTAATTGTAGGTGACAGTGCACATGAAGGCCACGATGAGATATCACTACACATCCACCAGAATTACTAAAATTAAAAAGACCGACATTATCAAGTGTTGGAGAGGACTGGAGCAACTAGAAGTCTTATGCTCTGCTGGTGGCTCTGGAAGTTTATACAACCACTTTGGGAAGCTGTTTGAAAGTTCCTAATACAGTTAAGCATACATCTACCCTACGAACTAGCATTTCTACTCCCTGGTATATATCCAAGAGAAATGCATACGCTCTCCAAAAGACAGCTCCAAACCAGAAACGACCCAAACGTCTACCAACAGGAGAATGAATAAACAAACGGTAGGACATTCACATAATCAATGCTACTCAGCGATAAAAAGAATAAAATACTGATAACCGCACCAATATGCGTGAATGTCTCAATGCAGCAAAAGGTGTCGAATACAAAAGAGTATTTATGTAATTTCACGTACGGGAAGTTGAAGGACAGGTAAAAAAATGAACCAATGGTGACGGAAATCAGAATAGTGGTAAATACCCCCCCATCAGAACCACAGGTAAATCCTGTGGTTCTGATGCGGGGGCAGAAGAGGCATAAGAGAGCCCTCTGGGGTGTGGAAAAGTTCTGTGTCCTCTTCTGAGTGGTGGCGACATGGGTGATACCTATTTAAAAAAGTCATCAAGTCTTACATACTTTAGCATATGCATGTGATACTCACTAAAAAGTTATAAATAGATAGATAGATGAGAGACCACCAGAAGCCTAGATGAGGCTCCATCATTCATACGAATCTCAGACAATGGATCGTAGAGACCCTCTTTGGGTCAGGAAAGGAGATCATCACTGAACAAAACCCAACGAACACTTCAGCTGAACTGGAGTGCGTGTGGGACAGAGAATTAGTGGAAACTCAATTTGTTCAACCAACGAATAGTGAAGATGTATCCCTCTCAGGAGGTCATAGCTGTAGCATAACTCCTTCTGGGGGAAATGAGTGAATAAAGAGTTCAGCTGAACTATAATGGGATTTTTGCAACCCAGACCTTTTCTTAGTTGTAAACCTTGAATCAAGTTATTTCCTCGGGGTCCCACTGTTTGAAAGTCATTTTAAACAAAAAAGTGAAAACTCTGAAGAGTGGAATCATACAAAAGCCAGAAAAGGGGAAAGAAAATCTGTCTCTAAAGTCTTTTTGCAAAGCTTTGCAGAAATGTGAGAGAAGCCAAAGGTGGTCAGAACCTCCAATCTTTGAAACCTACTGTGTCCGTCACACCTGTGCAACCCAAAGGAAATAGATGCTCCCGGAAAATACATTTTTTTCCTCGCTACCAAAGAGGGCCTTGGCCCCAAACCCGAGCTGAACTTGGATACCCTATGGGGAACTAGAGAAGTCCCACTACTCTTTCAGTGTTTCTCAGCTGGGGCATTACAGCATTTGGGGCAGGACAGATCTTTGGGTGCAGAACTGCCCCTTGTATTGAGGTCCCCAAGGCTAGTGGCATCCCAGCACCCAGCCCACTGTGAGATCAACAAAATGCACGGAGGCAGTTCCTGATGGAGAACCACCACTGATGTTTTGGCTGAAGACTCAGGTGGCATCTTGCTGGCCTAGTCCACCCTGCATCAGTGTTCTGATTAGTAGATACAGTGTTAAATAAAATTACAACAACAACAACAATAAAGGAGTCAGCATTTGAAAGAAGAGGGCATTTCACTCAAAAGTTCAAATTTCTGGAGGTTTCCCTGGTGGCACAGTGGTTAAGAATCCACCTGCCAATGCAGGGGACACAGGTTCGAGCCCTGGTCTGGGAAGATCCCACATGCCGAGGAGCAACTAAGCTCATGAGCCACAACTACTGAGCTTGCGCTCTAGAGCCCGCGAGCCACAACTACTGAAGCCCTTGTGCCTAGAGCCCGTGCTCCACAACAAGAGAAGCCACCGCAATGAGAAGCCCGCGCACCACAACGAGGAATAGCCCCCGCTCGCCACAACTAGAGAAGAGCCCACGCACAGCAACAAAGACCCAACGCAGCCAAAAGTAAAATTAATAAAATAAAATAAATAAATTTATTTTAAAAAAAGTTCAAATTTCCAGTTCCTTAAGAAGTGACTCGTTTAAGTTACCTGCCCAGCTTTTGCTGGCATTTGAATTTGCAGCCTGGAGTTGAGGTCAATGCTGCAGGAAGGTCATCTGACAAGTTATGAGCTGCCTTTCCCCTCTGTCCATGGAGCCTCACCCAGTGGACTGGGACTGGAGGAAGCCAGCAAAGACGGCGAGAGCAAAGGCCCATGTCTTTAAGCCTAGAGCAGACCTCATTTGAGTCAACACCCCAGCTCTCCTGCCCTCACCTTCCCAGCCCCATTTCTCCCAAGAGGGCAGAGCTTAAGATCTATCTCCTGGCAAGAGGCAGGGAAGCAAATTTATCAGTAGAAGGAAGAAAATCCCCACCATTGTATTGTCCATGAACCATGCCACAGTGAATGACCCTGAGCAGCTGTATGCCTCCAATCCCCGTCCCGCTGTACAGACCTGATAGCTCAACCAGTTCTGTTGCTATAGTGACCTAGCACTGGGTCTCCAGAGACTCCCTTCCACTCCTGCGCCGTATCAGACAAGGCTTAGAGCAAGTTCTTCATCTGTTCCCCCAGCCCTAAGTGGTGTGCGTGATAGGAGGGATGAATTTAGGAGGTAGGTCTGTGGATGAACCATGAAAACAAATTAATAGTTAAATATTTTTCAATGATACAAATGAACTTATTTACAAAACAGAAGTAGACTCACAGACATAGAAAACAAACTTCTGGTTACCAAAGGGGAAACGTTGAGGGAGGGATAAATTAGGAGTTTGGGGTTAACAGACACACACTACTACATATAAAATAGGTAACCAACGAGGACCTGCTGTATAGCACAGGGAAGTATATTCAATATCTTGTAATAACCTTTAATGGAAAAGAATCCGAAAAAGAATACATACACACACACAGACACACACATACATACATATATATGAGACAGAATCACTTTGCTGTACACCTGAAACATTGTAAATCAACTGTACTTTCATTACAAAAATAATAGAAATAGTTAAATATTTTTGTTACAGTTATCTTTTGGAAAATGACACATTTTTCATCTATAGAAATGATCTAAAATGTTCTCTTTAAATAATGTATATAACCCCCCAATGCTCAACATTACGAAAAATTGGGAGATTAGTGATGGAATTATGGCCGCTTGGGATTACTTTATGACAGGAAGTCCAAGGTAGTTTCAAGGAGTTCATGAATCCCTTGAAAGTTTATGGGGGATGTGTACTGGTGAGAATTTTTCTGGGAGGAAGTCCTTAGTTTTCTGCAGGTTCTCTCCTAAGCCACTAGCCATGCGTTGGCTTCTGAGCACTTGACATGTGGCTAGTCTGAAGGGAGATGTCCTGTAAGTGTGCAACGCACAAGCATTTCAAAGACTTAGCATGGAAAAGAGAGTGTAAAAAGCTCCATGATTTTTATATTGGTTATTTGTGAGAATGATATTTTGGATATTGAGTTATGTGGAACTTAATATTAGAATAAATTTCACTTGTTTTTCTCTTTTAATGTGGTTACTGGAAAACTTCAAGTTACACATGTGCCTGCATTTGTGGCTCCCTTTCTATTTTTAGTGGACAGCACTGGGTTACAGCATAAGAGCGGTAAAAACAAAATAGATCTCAGAAGTTCCCGAGAAATGACAATTATGAATATATTTTAAAGCATTTATACAGTAAAAAACTAGAGGTGAATTTGGAGAAAAAAATGAGCTTTTGTAAAATACTGATTTAGATAGAAACAATGGTGTAAGTATGTATTTCACTTGGTTCCCTTAATCAGTTAGCCAGGATAATAAACCAGTATTAGAAGCTTAAACCCTTTTATCTTTTCAAATCAAAACCATAGTTTCCATAGGTTCAAACAAAGGATTTGAAAAAGTTCTTGGGAAAAGTAGGTAAATGGGTTAAGTATCATTTTTTGTTAATCTAATCTACATGCACCAAATAACAAAGAGTTTATTGTATTTGCTTTGGGCCAGGTCCAGCTCCCACCTCTGTCTTGTGACCCTTCCTAGGGGTAATTAAATGTGTAAAGTCTTTTAGAGCAACTCTTGAAGCTCCTTTTTTTTTGCCTGGAGCTTCTGGAAGGCAGCTTTCCTCTTTGGGTCTTCAGATCTTGGGGACATCAGAATCTCTCCTCAGATTTTCCTTTTGAACTGAAAGCTAATTGCTTTAGAGTATTGGGCTGGCCAAAATATTCATTCGGGTTTTCTGTAACATCTTCAGGAAAAACCCGAACGAACTTTTTGGCCAAATCCGTGTTGCCCAGGAGCAAAGGAATATTATTGTTAATTTTTTCTTTTCCATCGTTGTTATCAAGGATTTGATTCATCTAGAACATTCTACTGAAAGACACTTCTTATTATAGGAGCTTGACCCTTCTTGGTCTGAACAAAATGTGGGTATATTCTCATGTTCATTTTATTACAGAGTCCTGCATAGAACCTGTTGCAGAAAAGATCAAAGCCATTAGCTCCATTTCCTCTTCCTAATATTCTGCCGCCTTTTGCAATGCAAGCACTCTCTGTGTGCTGTTTAATGCGTCACTCCCAAGTTTGGATGTGGAACTCATGAGTGAATTTAGCTGTTACTGTATTTTCCTCGTGAGCACTACATTCATGCCCATTCACACCACTTCTTACTCCCCCCAAATCTTTTAAAAGCAGTGCTATTGGTGTCCAAAATTTCCATAAAACGAAATCCATTCATTTTGATGAGTGTTGGGTGGCCCACAGATAAAGTGACCACCAGGTTTTCCTTAACAAGCTGACTTGTTCTAACAAACTCGGGCCCCAGGCGACTGACATTCCTAAACATATTTTTTGGATCCTGTTCTTTCTTTGGTCTTGGGAATAGCACTTCTGACCTTTAAAACGGCAACTACTCCCCTAACCAAGACAGGATCTGTTAATGACTCTGTTTTGTTTCCAAATGTTCTTAGGGCGGGGACAACAGTCATTCAACGCAGCTAGCCATGTGGGGTGTGAGGGCATTGAGGATGGACTCAGCCTTCTCCCATTTCACTGTGTATAAGAATCTCCTGGGGAGTTTGTCAAAGTGCAGATTCTGATTTACTAGGTCTAGAGAGAGCCCTGCAATTCTCCATTTCCAACAAGCTCGTGGGTGGTGTCCGTGGGACTGACCATAACCATACTTTGAGAAGCAAAAGGGTCCATCTCTAAGAAATCTTCCATCTCCAGGAAATCTTCCATCTCCAGTATTCTATAATCTGGGTGACCAGAAACCAATAGCTGAACAGAAGTAGGGTTGGATTCTCTTGAGAACTTCTGCTGGAATACTCCAGAAGTCATAGTACCAGCTGTAGAAATTTCCTAAGTAGGAGGATTTAGAAATTAAGTCTGAGAGCCTATCACCAAACCACTTTAGAATCTTGTAGTGGATCAAGTTACTATCTAGCAGTTCTGTCAAATGTATATTTAGCTCCTTTGTTCCTAGAATATCTCTACGAATGAGCCCCTTTGACACCCCAGCTGGATGGCTGATGATGTTGGGTGCGAAACACATCTAAGTTTATTCAGTGACTAGTTACATAAAACAGCTATCTTGAAACCTTATGCAAAGAAGAATTTTGCTAAATAAATATTTGCTCTTCAATTTATCTATTCTGTAAATACAAACGCTCCCGTGTAAGGTTTGCTTTAAGTGGAAGATATCTCTCTCATTCCATATCTGATAAGTATGAAAAAATTAATTTATATTCACAGCAAACACAAACATTTATGGATCCTTCCATCCTTCCATTGATAAACATACATTGTTTATCAATCCAAGTAAGTAAGTATGTGTACCACCATGTATTTGACGCTGATAATAAATTCCTTGGTGTAGGTAAATTCTAAAAAAATGATGAAGTAGACTAAGTGAAAGTCAAAATGAAATGAATACATGATTTTTTTAAATGTATGATTTTTCTGCCTCTCTTGACTACAGGCAGATGATTTTTCGCCATATTAATTGAGAGTTCACACACACCGTGTGCCAAACTCCATGCCAGGTGCTGGCGGGGTAGGGGGTAGAGGGGTGAGAAGAAGAGTATTTCCAACCTGTGCCCCAGCCAGGCTCAACTGAATGGGGAGGGGGAATGGGCACCTAACCAGGTATTTACAACATAACACAATGATAATAGAGATATCTAGAAAATGCAATGCCGAAGAGAGGAATTCCCTGGATGGTAATGTTGGCCTTCGAGTCCCAACAAAATGCACTCTTACGTAGTCTCAAGTTTTAGGGAAAAAAATTAGCACGCATGCCTAGGTAACTTTTCAGCAAGTTTTGGAATTTAAACTAATTCACTGCAAGGGCAGAAGGGAGTGAATGATCCAGGTCATGGAGGTGGGATTTGAACCCACCTTTGTCTCATAATTAAAGTCCAAGCTTGTGCTGCTGAAACAGACTGAGTCTTAAGAAATTCTCAGCTCTTCGTAGGATAGGTTTCATTTCCAAGTAAGTAAATAATAATAGTAATAATAATAATACCAACAACAATAACTGCAGCTGAAGTTAACCCTAATATAGCTCCTTTATCTGTCAGTTACTCACTGTTCTAGGCATTTTACATACATTAACTCATTTAATCTTCATAGCAACCCTACGAGGTATTGCCTCCACGTCATGGTTGAGAAAACGGGCAAAAGCAAGTGAAATAATTTCCTCTCAGTCACACAGTAAATACGTGGCAAAACTAGATTTGAACCTGGGAAATCTGGTCCTGGAGCCACTTTGCTACTCCAAGTGTGGTCTGTTGAGCAGCATCACGGGCTTCCCCCAGGAGCTTTGTTAGGAATACAGAATCCCAGACCCTGCCCCAGAGGTCTGGATTCAGAATCAGTGTTTTTAACAAGATTCCCAGTTGACAATATGATCATTAAAACTTGAGATGCACTACTCTAAGCCACCATAATATGCAACCTATGTAGATAAAAGACCTACCTCCGCCACCTTCCACCTTGGACTGAACCCCCATTCTGCAAGATTTCTACAATCCCCCCAGCCACCTCAGACCTCTGTGGCCACCTGAACTGCCTCAGCTTCACCCCATGACCTGAGTCAAAAGTATGTTCTTTCTATAACAGATCTATCACCACCAAACATTTCAGTTTCTTTACGGAGGATCTGAGGGGTCAGAGAGAAGGAGTCACTTCACTACCTTGCAGCTTCTGTCATCTCTCTGGCCCTTTGTCCACTATTGGTCATTCATTCATTCACCCCACAACCTCCACCTCCACCTTTACCTCCATCTCCACCTCCATCTCCATATCCTCCATCTCTGTCTCCATCTCCATCTCTATCTCCATCTCCCTTCTCTCTCTGGAGCAATGGACCAAACCTCCTCTCACCTCTAGCAAAACAGTTCCACTCTCATCCAGATCCCTTGGAGATTTATTTTTCTATCTCCAAGCATATTGGTCAAGGTATTTTCCCAAGTAAATACAGTTCCTTCCTTAGAGGAATTCTGTTGCTAGTTGTTACTAGATATCATTTTCCCATCTTCTTACAGTTAATTCTTCCACTCTAACTCCTTTTTATTATGAAACACGATATGCATATGGAAGACTGCATATGGGCTAATTTTTTACCCTCAATTCCTACTCTCTTTGAATTTTAATGAAGAGAACAGTTGCTTTTCATTAACAACATATTAAATAAAAATATGAACCATACCATTTAGTAAAATGGCCATAATTAGTAGCCCACAGATCCAAGATACAAACAAACTGAGGCCAAGCTTAAACTAGAAAACTAAAGGTCTCTTTGGTTGGTAAATGGGATATACCAGACCCTCTGTCTCTTAACCTCAGAAATTAACAGAAAATGAGGCTGAACCCCCGGAGCTGTGCTAACAAAGAAGAGAAGGGGAAACTTCTCCCAGCAGCCTCAGGAGCAGCAGATTAAATGTCCACAATCAACTTGAGGTACTCTGCATTCCTGGAATATCTGAATAGACAATGAATCAACCCAAAATTGAGGCCGTGGACTATGGGAGCAACTGTAGACCTGGGGTTTGCTTTCTGCATCTAATTTGTTTCTGGTTTTATGTTTATCTTAGTTTAGTATTTAGAGTTTATTATCATTCGTAGATTTGTTTATTGATTTGGTTGCTCTCTTCCTTTTTTTAAAATAATATATATTTTTTTCCTTTTTCTCTTTTTGTGAGTGTGTAAGTGTATGCTTCTTTGTGTGATTCTGTCTGTATAGCTTTGCTTTTACCATTTGTCCTAGGGTTCTGTCTGTCTGTGTTTTTTTGCTATAATTTTTAGTGCTTGTTATCATTGGTGGATTTGTTTTTTGAGTTGGTTGCTCTCTTCTTTCTTTCTTTTTTTTGTTACTTTTTAAATTTTAATAATTATTTTTTATTTTAGTTATCTTATTTTATTTTTTTCCTTCTTTCTTTCTTTTTTGTCTCCCTTTTCTTCTGAGCTGTGTGGCTGACAGCGTTTTGGTGCTCCAGCTGGGTGTCAAGCCTGAGCCTCTGAGGTGGGAGAGCCGAGTTCAGGACACTGGTCCACCAGAGACCTCCCAGCTCCACGTAATATCAAATGGCGAAAGCTCTCCCAGGGATATCCATCTCAACACTAAGACCCAGCTCCATTCAACAATGAGCAAGCTCCAGTGCTGGACACCCCATGCCAAACAATGAGCAAGACAGGAACAAAACCCCACCCATAAGCAGAGAGGCTGCCTAAAATCATAATAAGGTCACAGAAACACTCCACCGGACTTGGTCCTGCCCACTAGAAATACAAGATCCAGCCTCACCCACCAGAACACAGGCACCAGTCCCCTCCACCAGGAAGCCTACACAACCCACTAAACCAACCTTAGCGGGGGGGGGGAGGCAGACACCAAAAACAATGGGAATTACAAACATGGAGCCTGCAAAAAGGAGACCCAAAACAGTACGTTAAGCAAAATGAGATGACAGAGAAACACACAGCAGATGAAGGAGCAAGATAAAAACTCACCAGACAAAACAAATGAAGAGGAAATAGGCAGTCTACCTGAAAAAGAATTCAGAGTAATGATAGTAAAGATGATCCAAAATCTTGGAAATACAATGGAGAAAATACAAGAATCGTTTAACAAGGACCTAGAAGAACTAAACAACAAACAAACAATGATGAACAACACAATAAATGAAATTTAAAATTCTCTAGAAGTAATCAATAGCAGATTAACTGAAGCAAAAAACAGACAAGTGACCTGGAAGATAAAATAGTGGAAATAACTACCACAGAGCAGAATAAAGAAAAAAGAGGGAAAAGAATTGAGGACAGTCTCAGAGACCTCTGGGACAACATTAAATGCACCAACATTCGAATTGTAGGGGTCCCAGAAGAAGAAGAGAAAATGAAAGGGAGTGAGAAAATATTTGAAGAGATTATAGTTGAAAACTTCCCTAATATGGGAAAGAGAATAGTCAAGTCCAGGAAGAGCAGAGAGTCCCATACAGGATAAATCCAAGGAGAAACACACCAAGACACATATTAATCAAACTATGAAAAATTAAATACAAAGAAAAAATATTAAAAGCAGCAAGGGAAAAACAACAGATAACATACAAGGGAATCCCCATAAGGTTAACAGCTGATCTTTCAGCAGAAACTCTGCAAGACAGAAGGGACTGGCAGGACATATTTAAAGTGATGAAGGAGAAAAACCTGCAACCAAGATTACTCTACCCAGCAAGGATCTCATTCAGATTTGATGGAGAAATTAAAACCTTTACAGACGAGCAAAAGCTGAGAGAGTTCAGCACCACCAAACCAGCTTTACAACAAATGCTAAAGGAACTTCTCTAGGCAAGAAGCACAAGAGAAGGAAAAGACCTACAATAACAAACCCAAAACTATTAAGAAAATGGTAATAGGAACATACGTATCGATAATTACCTTAAATGTAAATGGATTAAATGCTCCAGCCAAAAGGCATAGACTGGCTGAATGGATACAAAAACAAGACCCATATATATGCTGTCTACAAGAGACCCACGTCAGACCTAGGGACACATACAGACTGAAAGTGAGGGGATGGAAAAAGATATTCCATGCAAATGGAAATCAAAAGAAAGCTGGAGTAGCAATTCTCATATCAGACAAAATAGACTTTAAAATAAAGACTCTTACAAGAGACAAAGAAGGACACTACATAATGATCAAGGGATCAATCCAAAAAGAAGATATAACAATTGTAAATATTTATGCACCCAACACAGGAGCACCTCAATACATAAGGCAAATGCTAACAGCCATAAAAGGAGAAATTGACAGTAACACACTCATAGTAGGGGACTTTAACACCCCACTTTCACCCATGGACAGATCATCCAAAATGAAAATAAATAAGGAAACACAAGCTTTAAATGATACATTAAACAAGATGGACTTAATTGATATTGATGGGACATTGCATCCAAAAACAACAGAATACACTTTCTTCTCAAGTGCTCATGGAACATTCTCCAGGATCAATCATATCTTGGGTCACATATCAAGCCTTGGTAAATTTTAAAAAATTGAAATTGTATCAAGTATCTTTTCCGATCACAATGCTATCAGACTAGATATCAATTACAGGAAAAAATCTGTAAAAAATACAAACACGTGGAGGCTAAGCAATACACTACTAAATAACCAAGAGATCACTGAAGAAATCAAAGAGGAAATAAAAAAATACCTAAGAACAAATGACAATGAAAACACAACAACCCAAAACCTATGGGATGCAGCAAAAACAGTTCTAAGAGGGAAGTTTATAGCAATACAATTTTACATCAAGAAACAAGAAACATCACAAATAAACAACCTAACCTTACACCTAAAGCAATTAGAGAAAGAAGAACAAAAAAACCCCGAAGTTAGCAGAAGGAAAGAAATCATAAAGATCAGATCAGAAATAAATAGAAAGGAAATGAAGGCAATGATAGCAAAGATCAATAAAACTAAAAGCTGATTCCTTCTTTGAGAAGATAAACAAAATTGATAAACCATTAGCCAGACTCATCAAGAAAAAACAGGAAGAAGACTCGAATCAATAGAATTAGAAATGAAAAAGGAAAAGTAACAACTGACACTGCAGAAATACAAAGGATCATGAGAGATCACTACAAGCAACTATATGTCAATAAAATGGACAACCTGGAAGAAATGGACAAAATTCTTAGAAAAGCACAACCTTCCAAGACTGAACCAGGAAGAAATAGAAAATATAAACAGACCCATCAAAGGCACTGAAATTGAGACTGTGATTAAAAATCTTCCAACACACAAAAGCCTAGGACCAGATGGCTTCACAGGCAAATTCTATCAAACATTTAGAGAAGAGCTAACATCTATCCTTCTCAAACTCTTTCAAAATATAGCAGAGGGAGGAACACTACCAAACTCATTCTACAAGGCCACCATCACCCTGATACCAAAACCAGACAAAGATGTCACAAAGAAAGAAAACTACAGACCAATATCACTGATGAACATAGATGCAGAAATCCTCAACAAAATACTAGCAAACAGAATCCAACAGCACATTAAAAGGATCATACACCATGATCAAGTGGGTTTATCCCAGGAATGTAAGGATTCTTCAATATAGGCAAATCTATCAATTTGATACACCATATTAACAAACTGAAGGAGAAAAACCATATGATCATCTCAACAGATGCAGAGAAAGCTTTTGACAAAATTGAACACCGATTTATGATAAAAACCCTGCAGAACGTAGGCATAGAGGGAACTTTCCTCAACATAATAAAGGTCATATATGACAAACCCACAGCCAACATCGTCCTCAATGGTGAAAAACTGAAAGCATTTCCACTAAGATCAGGAACAAGACAAGGTTGCCCACTCTCACCACTCTTATTCAACATAGTTTTGGAAGTTTTAGCCACAGCAATCAGAGAAGAAAAGGAAATTAAAGGAATCCAAATCAGAAAAGAAGAAGTAAAGCTGTCACTGTTTGCAGATGACGTGATACTATACATAGAGAATCCTAAAGATGCTACCAGAAAACTACTAGAGCTAATCAATGAATTTGGTAAAGTAGCAGGATACAAAATTAATGCACAGAAATCTCTGGCATTCCTATACACTAATGATGAAAAATCTGAAAATGAAATTAAGAAAACACTCCCATTTACCATTGCAACAAAAAGAATAAAATATCTAGGAATAAACCTACCTAAGGAGACAAAAGACCTGTATGCAGAAAATTATAAGACACTGATGAAAGAAATTAAAGATGATACAAATAGATGGAGAGATATACCATGTTCTTGGATTGAAAGAATCAACATTGTGAAAATGACTCTACTACCCAAAGCAATCTCCAGATTCAATGCAATCCCTATCAAACTAACACTGGCATTTTTCACAGACTTAGAACAAAAAATTTCACAGTTTGTATGAAAACACAAAAGACCCCAAATAGCCAAGGCAATCTTGAGAACGAAAAACAGAGCTGGAGGAATCAGGCACCCTGACTTCAGACTATACTACAAAGCTACAGTAATCAAGACAGTATGGTACTGGCACAAAAACAGAAAGATAGATCAATGGAACAGGATAGAAAGCCCAGAGATAAACCCATGCACATATGGTCACCTTATTTTTGATAAAGGAGGCAAGAATATACAATGGAGAAAAGACAGCCTCTTCAATAAGTAGTGCCGGGAAAACTGGACAGCTACATGTAAAAGAATGAAATTAGAACACTTCCTACACCATACACTAAAATAAACTCAAAATGGATTAAAGATCTAAATGTAAGACCAGACACTATAAAAGTCTTAGAGGAAAACATAGGCAGAACACTCCATGACGTAAATCACAGCAAGATCCTTTTTGACCCACCTCCTAGAGAAATGGAAATAAAAACAAAAATAAACAAATGGGACCCAATGAAACTTCAAAGCTTTTGCACAGCAAAGGAAAACATAAACGAGACCAAAAGACAACCCTCAGAATGGGAGAAAATATTTGCAAATGACGCAACTGACAAAGGATTAATCTCCAAAATTTACAAGCAGCTCATACAGCTCAATATCAAAAAAACAAACAACCCAATCCAAAAATGGGCAGAAGACCTAAACAGACATTTCTCCAAGAAGATATACAGATTGCCAACAAACACATGAAAGGATGCTCAACATCACTAAACCTTAGAGGAATGCAAATCAAAACTACAATGAGGTATCACCTCACACCAGTCAGAATGGCCATCATTAAAATATCTACAAACAATAAATGCTGGAGAGGGTGTGGAGAAAAGATACCCTCTTGCACTGTTGGTGGAATGTAAATTGATATGGCCACTATGGAGAACAGTATGGAGGTTCCTTAAAAAACTAAAAATAGAACTACCATATGACCCAGCAATCCCACTACTGGGCATATACCCTGCGAACACCATAATTCTTAAAAGGAGTCATGTACCAAAATGTTCATTGCAGCTCTATTTACAATAGCCAGGACATGGAAGCAACCTAAGTGTCCAATGACAGATGAATGGATGAAGAAGATGTGGCACATATATACAATGGAATATTACTCAGTCATAAAAAGAAACGAAACTGAGTTATTTGCAGTGAGGTGGGTGGATCTAGAGTCTGTCATACAGAGTGAAGTAAGTCAGAAAGAGAAAAACAAATACCGTATGCTAACACATATATATGGAATCTCAAAAAAAAATAAAACAGGTTCTGAGGAACCTAGGGGAAGGACAGGAATAAAGATGCAGACGTAGAGAATGGACTTGAGGACATGGGGAAGGGGAAGGGATAGCTGGGATGAAGTGAGAGGGTGGCATGGACATATATACACTACGAAATGTAAAACAGATAGCTAGTGGGAAGCAGCCGCATAGCACAGGGAGATCAGCTCGGTGCTTTGTGACCACCTAGAGGGGTGTGATAGGGAAGGTGGGAGGGAGACGCAAGAAGGAGGAGATATGGGGATATATGTATATGTATAGCTGATTCACTTTGTTATACAGCAGAAACTAACACACAATTGTAAAGCAATTATACTCCAATAAAGATGTTAAAAATAAATAAAATGTCAATGTCTATAGCCTAAAAAAAAAAGAAAAAGTTTTTAAAATTATGAAAGAGTTCACACGTTCACACATACATACAATGGAATATCACACACACACACACACATATATAATGGAATATTACTCAGCCATTAAGAAGAATGAAATAATGCCATTTGCAGCAACATGGATGGACACAGAGATGATTATACTGAGTGAAGTAAGTCAGACAGAGAAAGACAAATATCATATGATATCACTTATATGTGAAAACTAAAGAATGATACAAATGAACTTATCTATGAAACAGACACAGACTCACAGACATAGAAAACAAACTTATGGTTATCAAAGGGGAAAGGTGGGGAGGAGGGATAAATTAGGAGTATAGGATTGGCGTATACACAGTACTATATTTAAAATAGATAGCCAGCAAGGACCTACTGTATGGCACAGGGACCTCTACTCAATATTCTGTAATAACCTAAAGGGGAAAAGAATTTGAAAAAGAATAGATACATGTGTATGTATAACTGAATCACTTTGCTGTACACCTGAAACTAACATAACATTGTTAATCAACTACACTGCAATATAAAATAAAATTTTTTTAAAAGGGCATATAAAACAATATTACGGATACACATGGTCCACCATTCTGATTTGCTCTACTGGTTTCATCTGTCTCTTTATAAGAAATAAAACGTAAGAAAACACCATGACATTTGTCCATCTCTCTCTCCTCTCCCTCCCCTCTCTTTGCCAAGTAGCCACTATTTTACAGTCGGCGTGTTTTTCCCATGCATGTTTTTGTTCTTTTACTACGTTAAGTGTATAGGCATTTACTTTTTAATATGAGACTCTGTCCAGGACGTTACAGCACAAATTACAACGCTTGCCTCGACAGGCTTCCTGAGAAGATGCAGGGAAGAGCAGACAGCCAGGGCCCCACCGACCCACCCCTCTCCAATGTGTGGTGGGAAAAACAGGACTCAGGCTAGCTCTGCACAATGCCATCAGGGAGGGTTAAATCAGAAAATCAAGTTCTGCTAATTCAGCTGATTTAAAAAGCTAAAATGAAAACTCATTTTGCCTTGCAGCCAAAGATGTCAAACACACAGTACCAAGAAAGTTGTACTGACAAACTCGGTCATTTTTGCCCAGCCCTGTGGGTTACATAGGCAACATGTGTTTGTATATGTGGTGGTACCGTGTACCATGGATGTGAGGAGTTCCAAAACAGCCATGCCGGGGGCCTGGCTCCATCCTACCAGCACCACAGACAGGCTTTGATTTTGTCATCCACAAATGGCAAGATGTTACCTGCTGCTCATTGGCTGAACAAAAGCGATGTGGTGATGGCTTGGAGTTGAACTTCTTTCACATTTGGGAGCTCAAAATGAAAAGTCTATGAATGTATGGTTACCAAATGCATGATTCTACCCCTCCTAAAGTTAAAGAAGAAGAAAAGAGAGTGCAAGAGAGAGTGAGAGAAGGAAAGAAAGAGAATGAGAGAGAAAGAGAGGGAAGGAAGGAAGGAGGGAAGGAAGGAAGGGAGGAAAGGAAGGAAGGGAGAAAGGAAGAAAGAAAAGAAGGAAGGAAGAGAGGAAAGGAAGGAAGGGAGGAAAGGAAGTAAGGAAGGGAGGAAGGAAAGGAAGGAAGGGAGAAAGGAAGGAAAGAAGAAAGGAGGGACAGAAAGAGGGAGGGAGGGAGGAAGAAAGAAAGGATGGGAGAAAGAGAGAGAGAAGAGGGAAAGAAAAACTGGGTTTTTTTTTTTCCACCCTGACTTTCCTACTTCCTCTAGCTTGGCTTCTTAGGATAACTTCTTAGTTATGTTTACAATGCCTTCACCTCTTATTCCTTTAAAAGTTTATAATTTAGCTCCTTTTAATTTTTCCCTTTTCTTTGTTTAGGGATGCCAAAGTTTAAACATTATTGCAGTTGGTGGTATGGAGCCCTAGAAAAGTCTTATGTTGTTTGTGTTGTGTGTATGCCTGCATATATTTGTTTATGCATTATTTATCTATTGCCAATAGACCGCATCATTAAATTTCCAGCCAATTTTCTGCATAAAAAAAAAACACGAGACGGTTTTGTTTATCTGGATCCTGTTTCCTAGAAGTTTAGCTAAATGTCTTTCCCTGGTTTCCATTCATATATATGTGTGTATGTATATATATTTACTCACATATACACATTCATACACATATACATACGTGTATATGAATATGTATATACTATGTATTTTTATACACATACACACACCTCACAGACATATGTGTGTGTGTGTTGAAACCCAGTTTTCAATTGCACAGCTAATTAATGAATACATTCTCCTTGGTTAATGCATTCTTCACAAATTGGATCACATTGATCTCTCTTGTCCCCAGTGCCACCTCAGTAATACAAAACTCATCACTACAAATTGGAGTCCTTCACTTTTCCCCCTTTTATCCATCAACCAGGTGGCTACAAGATCAGTTCCTCTAAAGCACCATCCTGATCATGTCTCTCCAAAGTTGAAAAGCCTTTAATAGCTGTCTGATTGTGACCAATCTGCTAGGTGCCTCCATTCTATTCCTTTACAACCAAATCTCACCTCACCTCTGGATGCAAAGTACCCACTACATTTTCTAGACTCTTTTGCAACCAGGAGTCGGTACGTGAGATGGTAGGCAGAAGCTGTGAAGTGGGAATTCAGGGAAGCCCTCCTAGAGAGGAAAACCAGCTGGAAATGGCTGCCTTTGCCCCCTTCTTCCCATCTTTCCTGCTGCCTAGAATTTATGTGTGAGGGCTGGAGCTCCAGCAGTCATCTTGACCTAGGAAGGAACCTTGAAGATAAAGTCATATGCTTAAGAATAGAAATACAGAAAGATAGAACATACCTGAGTCCCTGATGATAAGAGAACCACCCCCAATAGCCCTGGAGAGAAAAATAAAATTTTGTGTGTTTGTCACTGTTATTAAGATTTCCTGCTATGGGCAGGCCCAAAATAGTAGTTTATTCTCTCCACAAATTTAGGTATATTTCTGCTCTAGCCAGTGTAATATGATGATTAGTTTCAATCCACTGCTTCTCTTCCTAAGACAGCGGCTCACAGATAGAAATATCTGAGTTCAAGCCCAACCCTGCCACTATGACAGCAAAATCTTCAGGCATTGCTCCTCAACCTTTACCCTCAGTTTCCTTGTCTGGAAATTGAGAATAATAATAATATGCACATTAAGGCGTTTGCTATTTTTCTTTCATCCAGTGTTTTAGTTGTTATTAGCCCAATAGCACCAATAGAAAACACAGTTGAGGGGGAAAGAAGGAGATAAAACTCAAATCAGGATATACTCCCACTTGTTCACAGACCTCATAAGCAGATCAGGGGTTAAAAACGTCCAGGTTGCTAATTTTTAAAAGTCAACAGGAAAATATATCCATTGATTGGACTTCAGTTATTCGTGTTTTACTCTCATTCTCACAAATAACTGAAATCTGACTACACACACATTGCATTTTCCAAACGCTCCTTGACCTGTAGATGAATGCACACACACATACACACACACGTACATTTCAAGAACATTGGGCCCGGGAGAATCACTTGCTCCAAGTCCCTGGAATGGAGAAGTCATACAATTCTTCTTGGTACTTGCCATTTGGATAAGTTGACTCAATAAATGACTTGAAGAAACAGTTCCTTTCAAATGGGCATTGAATTGCAAAAAAGCAAATTCTGTTCAAACTCTTCCACTGTGCAATTTCCCTTCTGCTCTTATGCACATTAAACTAAATTGGTTGGATATAAACCTTGCTGAATTCAATGTGATTTGATGAGGACATTTGTGTGTCCGTGCAGGCAGAGTGCAGTATGGGTGGGTTTAAAAAAAAATGTTCCTTTTACAAATGATTGTTTTGCCATTGCTTCATTAGTGAACTAAATTTTGGGTCACGTGGATCCATTTTGTGAATGAAAGAGATCTTGGCCCTTTGTTGGGAAATCACTAAAGTAGCAGTTTGTTCTTCTTGAAGAAAAGTCACACAGCCTCAGAGGCTGGAACACTCGGGTACAATCCGGGGTTGGTTGAATCCGTGGACGCAGAACCCACGGATAAGGAGGGCTGACTGTACTACACCGTTTTATGCACTTGAGGGCCTTGAGCATTTGGTCTATGTGGGGTCCTGGAACTACTCCCCCCAGATACGGAGGGACAACGATATCTTTAAATCCTTTCTGCCCTTGCTTCACGAGACCCTCACTTGCCCTCTCTTACTATCCCCCAACACTACCATCACTTCCTTTTCAAAAGCATTCTCCCTGTTCTTCTCAGCCCACTCTCCTCATGAGGCTCTAAAGGGCAAGTTGGCCACAGGGTCCTATCTTCCCGGGCTTAGGGCCTTAGCAGCATTTCAACCCAAATAATGACCTTCCATGTTACTGCCGGACTTCTAAAACACACAAATAGAAGAATTCTAGTAGGCTTGGCTCCAAGTATTTCCGGGGGAGAAAAGTCATTTTTAAAGGGTCCAGATGATTTATTGCAAGGATAGAGGTGTCACTAAAGGCCTGAATTCCAACCTGTCACCAGAAGTTCAACTTTGATAAGATATAGAAGAAGCAATCTTGTATTTCACAGGTCCCGAAAAAGCATTCAGATGAAGGAGCAAAGGTTAAAAAATTATGAACAATTTCCTGAGCATTACCAACAGTACATGTCAAAGTAATGCATGAATCAAGTATTGTACTCGGGATTTCCACCGCCAGGAATCCCATACATCATCCTTTAGCTGCATTACTGGCTAGAAGACCCCAGAAGGTATTCAGGGGTTCTGTTGTCTGAAATTCTCTGAGATTTTTTTTTTTCTGGTTTTGGTAACTATTGAACAAAGAAAGTTCAATAATTGGAAAAGCAGCGTGGTCTCTTGTCTTCTGCAGCTTTGCATAATGACTGCAGATTCCACTCAATAAAGAGTGCACATAGCTTTAAGAAAGACCATCGGTATTTTCAGTATTTCAGGAAGCTCTCAGAATTTTCATTCACAAAACAGCTAATTTTTTTTTTGCTTTATTTTCCTTCTTTTTATTTTTTAACAGAGGTATAATTTATGTATAGCAAAAAGGAGACGAGTTATGACAAATGCCATGTAACCCACACTTCTAAGACATACATTTGTACCACCCCAGAAAAATTCCCTGTGTCCCTCCCCAGTCAATCTGGTCTCTCCCCAGAGTAACCACTATTTTGATTGCTATTACGGTAGATTAGCTGTGCCTTTTTTTTTAGAACTAAATAAAAATGGATGAATGCAGTGTACTTTTTTAGTGCCTAATGTCTCATGTTTTAAGCATCTATAAAATCACCTCTTAGTTTCCTTCTCTGTAAATTGAGGGGCTCGCCCTGTGAAAACAGTGTGCAAGTATTCTGAGGAGTCATAGGTTTCTTGGTTGGGGGAGGGGACCTGAGAAGCCACCTTGATTGGGGGTGGGTGGAGTGGAGGCTGAAAACTAGGGTTCTCTCCTTCAAAGAGAACAGCTGTACTTTTCCAGGTCTTACAAATTGCGTTTCACTGGAAGATTGCATTTGGGTAAAGGGTTCTTTGTAAAAAAAATAAATAAAAAAGTTAGAGAACTGCAGGGCTAGCTGATCCTTACCGATCCTTTTCCCTGGAACCTTCTATAAATTACAAATAGCGTTTCTGATATGAGAGCTGGGATTGGTCCCCTGGAGAGAGAGCTGGGAGACAGAGGCCGCCAGACTGGGGCCCCCGGGGAGGGTCTGGGCACCGAACACTGTAATATTAGTACCGGTTACAATCAGATAGTGCCACCTCAACTGAGGCGGCTGGACAATAGGCCAGAGGCCCTGGCGATGGAAGCACAAAGGCAGCATTCAAAAGGCCCGACTCCACAGCCAGCCAGTGCATCTATAGACGCCACAGACCCTGGCCCAGCCGGAATGTCACCTCGCCGCCAGAAAGCCATTTTTCCTGGTTAGCTTTTAAACTGCTAAAAATAATAAACACAGAAAGGAAAGTGCTGACACAACCCTAACTGCAGAGACAAACTGAAACTGTTGTTATAATAATGTAAACAAACTGGGTTCCAAATGACATCCTAGTGTTCCAAACTGAACAGGCTGCCTGATATTTCCAAACATCTGGGGACTGGAGGGAAGTTGTATGGGCTTGTCAGTAATGGAAGGGGGTCTTTACTGCACAGGTGCACATGCCCTACCTGACTTGCTCTGACCAAGGGTGAGCCGATCCTTTTGCTTTTTTTAGCGCTCAAGGAAAAGAGAGATTGGAGAGGACTGTGGTCCTCCATCAAGCATTTTTCCACATAACAAATGAAAAATGGGCTCCTTTCTCTCTCTGTCCAATTATTACTCCTTTTCCCCCCAAATGAATTTGAAGCGTCCTTCTCTCCATTATGTTTGTTTTTAACCCATCGAACGCTGTATATTCCTCCTGAACACCTACAGAGTTCAAAACCATCTTAAATAACAACCGCAGCAATGCCATAAACTAGAAGATCCTTCCCATAACGCTGAAAAGTGGCAATCATAAAATCACGAATCTGCAAACAGCCAAGTCACGCCCAACATCTGACCTGACAATCCATGAAATCCCGTGTGGAACTTGGTACCCACGCAGGACGGCCAATGGGAGGGAAAACGCAGATCTGGAAAAAAGGAGACACAAGAAGATAAATAGATGTGTGTTTTTTCTTTAAAACTCCCCCAACATTTGCTTAATTCACCACTGCTCTTCTTTCTATGTTTAAATGGGGTCTGGTTTCAGAGCTGTCTCTGATTTTGAATACATGCAAACAGACTTAGATAAAATCTCATTCCAAAGGGGAGCTGGTTTCAGAGAAAGGGACTTTAACACAAGGATTGTAATAACACATTATAGGCATGAGACAATGTTTGTGGATCCCAAGAACCTACTTTTCTGCACAGGACTCCGGGGTTTTGGATTCCCAGCCTCGGAAGAGGACTAAAAGGCAAATGTGAATCAAACAATTTAGAACTTTTGTGCTAAAAAGGGTCCAGCTGGGTGTCAGAGGATGGTTCCCAGGATAGGTCCCAGCAAATCTCAGCCGGGGCTGTGCCCCTGTGAGACATCAGGATGGGGGACCCGAGAGGAAGCTACGGAGCTGTCTAGATGGTGTCAAGTGCGGTGATGTTGGGGACTCTTCCCCCAGGTGTAAACAGATGAAGGAGAAACCAGGGCATCTGTTCCTGCAGCAGACGACGTCTCCAAGTGTCTGCCCAGCAAGCGAGGGGCTGCTTTTTCCATGGCTGTGGGCCCACAGTTGTAGTTGTTCTTGTGGGAAACTTAGAGATCATAGGGAAGCACAGGTTGGCAGGACAAATGTCTGGGTCCCCTCTGCCCAGAATGGACCATTGACAACATTTTGTCCCATCTGCTATTTTTTTTTTTATAAATTTATTTATTCATTTATTTAATTTTTGGCTGCACTGGGTCTTCGCTGCTGCACGCGGGCTTTCTCTAGTTGCAGTGAGCGGGGGCTACTCTTCGTTGCGGGGCGCAGGCTTCTCATCGTGGTGGCTTCTCTTGTTGCAGAGCACAGGCTCTAGGTGCGCAGGCTTCAGTAGTTGTGGCACACAGGCTTCAGTAGTTGTGGCTCGCGGGCTCTAGAGCACAGGCTCAGTAGTTGTGGCGCATGGGCTTAGTTGCTCCGTGGCATGTGGGGTCTTCTCGGACCAGGCCTCGAACCCGTGCCCCCTGCATTGGCAGGCGGATTCTTAACCACTGCGCCACCAGGGAAGCCCCTCTTTTCTTTTTTTTTTTTTTTAAATAAAATAGAGCTTAGGTATAATCTCCTTGACAACCCACTCCAAGGCCAGACCATGAATTTGTATCTTGCCAGTACATTTTTTTAAAACATTTACATACAAGATGAGTATCCAGGACAATGAACAGTGCTTGTGTGTTTTTCATTCATCTATATGATATGAACCTACATATGTGTATCTATCGTTCCACACTTGGACGCTCAACATCATGTGTGTGAACTGACCATGCTGACTGCACTAAGTCTCAGCTCAGTCACCGCCTTTCCACCTAACACCATGAAAGCACCTGTCATACCATTAAACTATGTGCTGGTTACGTGTGTGTGTGCGCATATGTATGTGTGCATGTGCAAATTTTGTCTGCAACTCCACTCTGAGCTTCTCGAGATGCTGCTCTGTCTTCTCTACTATGGTTCCATGCAGAGTGGACAGTCAGTGTATTGAAAGGTAAAACGTATTTAAAAATTGATCTGCTTATTATTAATTTTCCTCCCTTTTCAGACAACCTTAAGGAAGACTCTGAGGTTGTATTTGTTTCCTTCAAAGTCTCTCTCCTCTTGCTTTTGTCGTAAATATTGAAATCCCAAGTTGTCAGTATCACTGTACTGTTTGCAAGAACACTGGAAGCTTTAATATTTTAAGGCTGAAGACCAATATATTTAAGGAGCATATTTACAAAACAGACTCACAGACGTAGAAACATAGAAAACAAACTTACCGTTACCAAAGGGGGAAGGGGGGGAGGGGGAGGGATAAATTAAGAGTCTGGGATTAACAGATACACACTACTATATACAAATAAACAACAAGGTCCTAATGTATAGCACAGGGAACTATATTCAATATCTTGTAATAACCTATAATGAAAAAAATATGAAAAAATATAACTGAATCACTTTGCTGTACACCAGAAACTAACACAACATAGTAAATCAACTATACTTCAATTTAAAAAAGAACAAAAAACAGGCTTCCCTTGTGGTGCAGTGGTTGAGAGTACGCCTGCCGATGCAGGGGACACGGGTTCATGCCCCGGTCTAGGAAGATCCCACGTGCTGTGGAGCGGCTGGGCCCGTGAGCCATGGCCGCTGAGCCTGCGCGTCCGGAGCTTGTGCTCCGCAACGGGAGAGGCCACAACAGTGAGAGGCCCACATACCGCAAAAAAAAAAAAAAAAAGAAAAAAAGAAAAAAAAAGAAGCATCCTCTAAAAGCGTTCTCAAAGACTAAATTGACAAGCCAGAAAGAAGCTTGTGTTTGTAAATGTTGTGGTTTTAAATGTGAATAGATATGCACCGCTACCCTTGACATTAATACCTAAAAACAAACAGTGCCTTATATGTAAACAATATTGAACCTCAACTTATTTTTTGAAGGTATAATTCTGATTTATACTTTGAAGAATATACATGAACCTGACTCAGTGACAACAACCTAAACATTCTCACATAATAATTAGTAACAATAAGCAGTTTAATATATACCACTTCTTAAGCACATATTGTGGGTTGGGTTATGCTAATTCTCTCACCTAATTTCACTTAATTTAATCCTCACAGTGATCAGATGAGGTAGGTATTATTAATAACCCCACTGTTCAGATGAGGAAACCCCATTGTTCAGAGTCGGAGAAAGATTTAAAATTATGCCCAAAGCCAGTGAGAAAAGGCTAACTGGGATTCTCGCTCAGGCAGTAGGATGTCATGGGCTTCATTGTGAAATACTGAGAACACGCTCAGGTGTAAAGATTAAAACAGCAGAGAAGACAACTGGAAAACAGTGCCACTGAAGTGGCTTCCAAGTTTTGCTATAATACAGACAGACAGCATCTCTTTCATGGTGTGGCTCAAACCAAGAACAAACCAAATTAGAGTTCTCCAAGAAGACAAACTCAAAGTGATTTCCTAGTCATGGAGGAAGGAATGAAATTTAAAGCGGCAAGGTCAAGCCCCAGACCTTTCCCAACTTAAACACTCCCATTTGTAATTCTTCTTCTCTTTAGAAAACAGGGAGCCGTGGATTTGCTCATGGCTCAAAGGAGGCTGCCCGGTTTGTTTACACAAGATTCAAAGCAAAAATGAGCATCACTCTCTGGGACAACTTTAGCCCAGAATGTGTGTTCCTTACACATTTTTAATTGGGACATAAATATATTAACAGTGTGGTTATTTTGTACTCAAAATATTCTGTTTTGTAACTGATTCATATTTATATTTGGAAGGCATTTATTTCTGGGCATGAAACAGTTCATTTTGTTAAGCCATGTGACCTGAGGTAAGGTTGGCCCCATTTCCCACGACTGCTCCCAATTAATGCAAATTGAAGGTTAAAGGATAAAGAAAGTCCCTTTAGCTTGGTTTATTAATATGTTAGTTATAAATGGCTCTTTACTTGGTCTATGTTCTTCAGTCTGTAACTATGTACAAATGAACTCTACAGGACAAGCTAGCGAATACACAATGTGTATTTTATTGCAAAGTTTTCATTTAAAAGGGGTTACTATTATGGCGATACATTAACGTCATCTATCTCTCTACTTCTTTGGTCTCGGCTCTCTCATCAAACATGTGGAGCCTGCTATAGACTGACTGCGTTGCATTCACGGTCACATCTTCAGCCCTCCCCGTCCCTACCCTTTGTCAGGTAACTTTGCAGTTCCTCTTACGAAAGAGGTTCAGCCAATATGCCTGCCCCCTTTGATTTTGGCTTTGCTCAGGTGACTTGCTTTGGCCAATGGAATGTTAGCAGGTATGTTCCATCTAGAGGTTTGAAAAAGTTCTTGTTATGTTTACATGTTTGCTTTGCTCCTCTGTAACTGCCATGAGAACACGCCTGGGCTAGCCCGTCATGGCTGAGAAACACAGAGTGGTGTTGACTCACGCGTCAGCCGAGGCCAGCCTAGATCAGCCTAGAGCAGCCAAGCCCCACACATAGGACAGCACCCAGGCAAGATACACAGGACCACCCAGCGGACCACAGATGCAGAGTGGGCCCAGCCGGAACTCAAACGACCAGCCAGTAGCCAGCCCTCAGACTCGTGAACCTATGAATGCCAAGTGTTTCAAACCATTGAGTTTTGAGGTAATGGGTTACTTTCCCAGGTAACTGTACAAAATGTTGTTGTGTACTAGATGTAACCAATATAGGACCTACCCCTGGCTCTCTCAAAAAACAGATGTCCCCATAGAAGATAGTTTAAAATTTAGGCAATCAGACTCATCCACTATCCACCAAACGCCAGCTGTTTCAGTCAAGGTTCAACTAGGAAAATATAAAGTAGCGTAAGGATTTCAACAGAAGGGCTATACTGCAGGGAACTGATCACACAGAAGGAAAGACATGAAGGCAAACGGGGAAGCAGCAGCCATCCAGGAACTCAGTCATTGCAGAAAGTCCCTGAGCAACGGGAACAAAGCATAGAAGTGTCGGTGCTGGAGCCCAGGGCACAGGGCCACCCCGCAGAAGCTGACAGCTCAGAAGCCCTCCCTAGTAGGAGCTGAAGCCCCAGAGGAGACGAGCTGCCATCAGAGAGATGGTCTGAGTGTGAGAAAGGAACACCTGGCTTCTCTCTTCCCTCAGGGCCTTCCAAGGCTGACCCCAGACTCAGGAACCTGGACAGCCCTGTTTTTGGGTGGTTTTTTTTGGTTTTTTTGACTTGTAACTTCAAACTCCAATAATTTGCATCTCATATGCCTTCCACCTTTTATTTGCCTTTGCTAGCCAGCCTTCTCAGTTACTTTCTTGTAGGTTATTATATAATATAAAGAGAGTAAACACATAAAGTCTAGCAAAAAACCCCACAATTCCCTAGGCTTGTTATCCTTCTTATCTTCCCCGTCAGGTCAGTCACACCAGGGAAGGGCAAGCAAGGGATCTGAGGGCAAATAGGCACACACCTCACCATGACAGGCAGGACATCACAAGGCATTCATCGGCGCTGAGAGCTCTGTCCGCAGAAATAACGGAGAGTGAGAACAGACACTGGGCTTGAAGGTTAGAAAGGTCCTGAATAGGTGGGAAAGGATATTCAGGTAGCAGCACCCATGGGAGCAAAGTGCAGGAACCATGGAGGAAAAGACCAAGTGTTCTGGTTAGGTTTAGAGGTTGTGTATTTGGGAGGAAGGTGCAGGGGAGAAGAGGGGGGCAAGGAGGCTACAAAGGTGAGAGCTTGAAAGAGTTGGGGCCCCTGAAAAGAAAAGATAACTATGTGATGTAACAGAGGTGCTAGTTGTCCCTACAATGGCAATTATCTTATTATATATAAATGTGCCAGTGTAACATGTTATAGACATTCCACAATGTAATACGCCAAATATATTTTGGTAAAAAAAAAGAGTTTGGAGACCCATCTAAGCAGATTGGACTTCCTTCTGTCCTGAAGGCAACGGGAAATGAATCGGTTCTGAGAAGATAGTAATATGATCCAAAGTGTGTGTTAGAAACATTACTCTGATAAACACGTGAGGGGTAGATGGGAGGGAGAGAACCAGACTAGGCATCTGTAATGAAGCATAGACCTCACAGAGCTCACGACCCTCCTGAACACATTGGCAGGAGTCTGTGCAAGTGTTCAGTTTTCTGAGAGATGGGACAGAGCTTTCACATGGTTTTCAGTGGAGCCCATGACACTTGACCCCATCCAACACTGTGAACACTAGAAGCAGGACAGTCATCCAGAGAGCTCCTCTACTGATCATTTTAATGAGGATCAAAAATGTAACCGTGGCAATGGGAATGGAAAGGGGTAAACAGACACGAACATTTGTAAGACACTATCTAAAATAATCTAGATAAATATGAACAGAAATGAAACAAGATCAAGAGATACTAAAAGCTTTAATTCTGTAAATGAAGTACAATGTATACAAATATTGAATCACTGTGTTGTACACCTGAAACTGATATAATATTGCAAATCAACTATACCTCGATTTTTAAAAAAGGTACAGAAAAAAATAAATAAAAGGTTTAATTCTGGGCCACCTCCATCCGCTATTCCTTTCTTTCCCCTATGAAATGGAGGAAGCAACTCATGTTTCCAAGATACCATAAAGAGTCACTGAATTGAAAAGTTCCAAGATAAACACATGGCACGTATATCACCACTGTCCCCTTTCCACGTCATCACAGATATTACTAATCAAACGCAATCTTTCCTTACTGCTGAGTCCAAACCCTATCTCCAAACCCCTCTGAAACAGCTCCTCAGGCAGCCACTAGAGTGATTGCTTTCTAGAGTGACTGTTTTTATTTATTGTATTGACCGTTCTTTGGTTTCATAAGGATGAAGTACCAGTGAATGGATCACTTAGCATAAGGTATTATATACTCGTATGATCTGTATACACATACTTAAATGCGTATTTCCCACACATGGGAAACTTACATACAATTGGGCCACCTGCTAGATCTTACCCAAGTTTGTGAGTCCGCTTACTGTTAACTCAAAGCAATTAAATACAGATCTGAATGAAGCTGAATTAGGGGGGAAAGTTTTGCATACATGAAAATTTACTCTATTATCGAATGATCACAGTAAATGTTTAAAATCAGCACATGTCATCATAATCAGCTACTAGTGACTTCATTGTTTGGTAAAGTCTTAACTCCAATCACCGGCGAGTAGGTATATCGTGTTACCATGAGCCATCCTTTTCTCAGAGTATTAATATGTTGACCCTTGGGTTGGTATTTGAATGCCACCATGACAGTTTTCTAACCTTGGGTGTTTTCCATCTGACATTGGAAAAGAGGTGTCATTATCAGAGTTGCCTTCTATATAGGACCATAATAAAGACAGATTCAGACAAGCCAGGTTTTTTCTACTTGTACTTTGGATCAACAAGAAGGTAACTGTTGTCTATATTAACATGAAGATGTTTCCTGGTTCCCTCAACCCCAAACCCCAAAGTTTGATCTGTTCAATTCCAAAGAAACAACTTTTGGAAAATTGTGTATATACAAAAATATTCCCAGAAAAAAGAGAAGAAAAAAAAATCTCTAATGTAAAAAATTCCTAGCAGTCATTATTTGACCATGACCCATAATGAGAAGTTTGTTTTAATCTATAACACATGTCCATATATTTAGATGTGTGTATGTATAGCTAACTAAAATATAAGTCCCATAAGATAATATTCTTGCTTATGTGATGTACTTGGATATTTTCTATTCCATTCAACACTATGCTATTCTATTCTTTTTTATATACTATTTCATTAAAGAAAAGTTAGTAATAACCTGTGAAATTGATCTCATTACCCACGAATAGGACCCAACCCACAGTTTGAAAAGCACAACCGTAGCAAAATAAAGTGCTCTGACTTTATTCACCAATGTAAACATATCCACAAAACATTAATCCTGGGCAACTTAGCAGAGAAAAAAATCTCTTGGCTCTCTGTCTAGTATCCTGGATGAAACTAAGTTTTGCTGAGCCAATTTTTGTACTTCGTGGTTGACAATGACTGAAAACTGAAAGGCAGAGATCAAATCCTCACCCTCCTTCTCATCACATCTCTTCCGCTGGGTCATTTATACCGTGCAAGTATCTCGTTATTCAATTTTGCTGTCATTTACTGTTCTTTTTCCAACAGCAATGGAAACGCAGGATCGGTTTACTGTCTCCTGTCTTTGGTAGAATTAGATGATTCTCTCTCCTGGCCCCTTTGAACAAAGATGCCATTCATCCCTCTGGAGAACCACCTCCGGGGGATCTGCAAACAAAGCACGGCAGGGAAACCACTACTCACGACGGAGCAACAGCAGAATCGGGCGTTGAGGCTGTTTGTCTGATTACAGACCAGAGAGAACTTTGCAATGATTCTTTTGACCAAGTGCACACAATTGGAATTGGAGCAACACAGATAACTGTAAAAACAAACAGTAAAAGGCTATATAGCTCCAAATTCAGTGGTACCTACCAAAAGAAAGCTATTTCTTAAAGAATTGAAAACTATTTCCTCTTTCTAAAAGAAAAAAAAAAATGAACAGGTACTACAGAATCCTCATAGCAGAGAATCTTTGGAGGCTTTCTTGCCAGTCCTCTGGTGCTAATATATTCTTTCTTACCTGTGACTTCTTTGACATTCATCTGCTTTCTGTGTACCCTTCCCCACACCCCTACTCTTCCAACTAGTAAAACATTAGTGAGTGTATCAAAGCCTGAGGTTTCCCACGTCCTTTATTCAGCATTTCTTCTTCCCAGAATTTATCTTAAATAAATGATTATGGATATATATATATACAAAGCCTCAGTGAAAAAGATGTTCACGTAGTGTTATCTATAATGGCAAAGGGCTCAAAGGATATACAATTAATTGCTAAAAGTGGTCATCTTTGGGTGGCTGGGTTATTGTGATTTAAATTTTATTCTGTATACTTACCTATATTTTCCAAATTTTCCAAAATAAAAATAAGACAAAGGAATTGAAAAGGACACGTGTGTGCTTGTACTTGCTACTGAAACACTGGTGAATCTCCAGGTAGATTTTCACCAGGCCCAAGGATGCACATGTATGATCGTGCCCTGAGACACTATAATATCTCTTCATGCTGAATTTATATATATATATATATACCAGCAATTTCATCCTCAAACTCAACAGAAATGTGTACACATGTTCACCAAAAGACCTGTACAAAAATGTCCATAGCTGCACTTCTCATCATAGCCAAAGCTGAAAACAAACTATTCACCAACGGATATATGCCCACAATGAAATATATAAATCACAACTGATGGGATGTCTCACAAACATAATATTGAGCAAAGTAAGTCAGACACAGGAATACATTCTACATGAGCCCTTTACGTAAAGTTCGAAACAAAGCAAAATTAATCTGTAGTTTTAGAACTCAGGAAAGTTCAGTCTTTTGGAAGAGAGACTGAAGGGGGGAAGTTGGAGAGTTTCTCCTTCCTGTCAATTGTTCCATTTCATGATCTAAATGGTGGTTACATGGGTGTTTACATTTTGTGAAAATGTATCAAGCTGTATGCTAATGACTTGTATACTTAGTTGCAACACGTTAATGGTCCCTGGAACCACCTTAGTAAGTAACCATCATTTTTACTACAACCAATGTATGCATTTTACTGTATGTTTTAATGGAATGTATCTACATTTTGCTTCAAAAAATAACTCTGTTTACAAAACTTTAAGAAATATCACCCGTTTCCTACTTAGCATTCATAAGAACATTGACATACATGGTAAGGAGCGTGATAGGACCTAAAGTACACATCAGGGTAAATTTCAGACATCTTGTAGCGTGTAGAGTGATGCTGTTATTTGTATGGGGGGGAGGAAGGGGGGAGGCTGAAAGAAATAGCCTTAAATTACCAGGGTTTTCTGTAAGGAGGTTATTTAGTATGTTATTCATTTTTTCTCTTTGTAAAGGATAGCAAAAATAATTTTTTCCTTTTGCATACTTGTAGGAAATGAGCAGCAAAAATGGTATAACGTTTCCCTATTCCCATTGGCTTCTAGAAAACTCAGCCCTAAATTTGTGCATACCCACAGGTCAGTGGTTTTCAAATTTTCTTTTTACTACGGCTACAGTAAGAAATACACTTCGTATCATGACCCAGCGTACAGTTATATTTTTGTAAATAATATCCTTACTTTGTGCAATGACCTCTGATATTTTCTATTGTATTCTATTCTAGCCCTTCACATCCCATTCCGTTAAAAACGGTGGTCACTCACTTAAATGATTTCATGGACCATTAACGTGTTGCAACTAAGTTTGAAAAATGTGTTTCAGAGTTCCTGGCAAATAATAGACACTCAGTAAAAAGTTATTAAATGTACAACGGTACGTATTTGCATATTAACCTAATCTCCAGCTCATTATTAGTATCTATCCCTGTTTTCCTTTGCTTCTTGGTTTTTCTTATCCTTTATAACTTATGTTTACTTATTATGGTATTTGTATCTTTATAAGCTGTCATCATCTTTTCCAGAACAAGCCCTCATAAAACGTTTCCAAAGTCACATAGTAAATCAGTCAGGGCAGAGTCACAAGAGGAAAGGTCCTCCCAAGTTGCCAGGCCCTGCTTCTCTGGAAACAGGAACTTCAATACCTGTAAGAGAAACACTTACGGTCCGTCCCACCACTGCAAAAATGTCTGCGGCGAGAGCAGATGGTGACGGTGACCATGTGACGGGAGCTCACCTCTAACCTTTTCGGGAACAATATACACTGTTGCTTTCCATGAAGTTCTCTTGCATTTCCGACAGCTGGGAGAGAGAGAGCCAGCTCATTCCAAGAAACACAAAGACACTTTTGAAAGAGGAACAAAGGGTTCTACAGTTGACAATGAAGAATGGTGTGAGCATCTCTGTGCATCTCTGTGATAAAGGAGTTCATGTTCTTGAGTTTCCTTTATCTTTCTTTTCAGGGTGTAAAGTCTTTCTCAGGTCACTGAAGTTGTGTGTCTACAGGAGAACTAGCAAACATGTTGGAAGGAGCTAGTCCAGGCATGTGAGAAGAAACCTTATCTTTCTAACCCAGGAACACATTTCACCTTAATAAAACTTTTATTTTAAAACATCCTCTCAGGTCCTATCGAACAAAACTTTCCCTACAAAAGGTTCTTGGATCACTTTTGGGCAAGTTGCCATCTTGGCTTATCTTCCACGCCCAAAGAAAGAAAAATATGTTTTGGGCCAAGCGCCATGGTCCACTTTGGTAATGTTGTTTTTGTGAGGACAGGTTGTGGGTAAAGAGGGATGTGAACATGACTTGTCTTTCCTTTAGCAGAAAAGCATCATGAGGAATTTAACAGGGCTGAAATGGATCAATTCTTTCCTAGGATGGGGAGCCTGGGCTTTGTCTCTGCTTTAGCCCCAAGAAAGCATGGATGCTCCCAAGGAAATAACCAAAAATGCAAACTAAGAGTTACATGCACAGATGTCTACAGAAGTATATCTGCCTTAGTAGCATGACGTCAGAGCAGTCTCTAAGTCCCAAACTGCAGGGAAGACTTTTAAAAAGTAATTGGGCAGCCATTAAAACTAATACAAATCACAGTGTGAGAAATAACCACAATAAAATGTTAAATGCAAAAATCAGGTTGAAAAACTACACATACAAAATATGAATCTGACCATTGTAAAGCATATATGTATTATATTTGCACAGAAAAAGATTTGGAAGAAACACTCCAAAATGTTGAGGAGCTATAACACTAGCTGGTGAAATCAAGAGTGAATATTAAATATCTTTTTTAACTCTTATTTATCTCTTTTTATTTATCTCTTATTTATTATCTTTTTTTTTCTCAAAATTTCCACTGTACGCATGGACTGCTTTTACAGCTAGGTGAAAGCTATTGTAAAAAATGTAATGATGCATTTCTTTATAAATTCTAGTTTGTTCATTTGCTGACTCATAAATATCTGGAAACTTTGTCCACTTTCTTTTTAATGACAACTTAAGGAGTTAAATTTCTAACTTAACACGGAGAACAGGAAGACTGGATGCCTCAGTGAATCTTATGCAAAGAAAAAGAAAAATCTTATGCAAAGAAAAAGAAGAATTAAACATGGGCTCTTACCCTCTGAACATATTTGCATGAAGGAAGACCAACTTAAAAAAACCTCTTTTTCTGATATATATTTTTTTCATGTGGGTTGTGTGGACGAGTTTAATACTGTAGCTTATAAATAACATTAAAGGTTTAGATGACCGATCTGAAAGCCCACTCAGTTGACGTAAATGTCACACACATGAATGAGTTCCCTTTGGCACAGTTCCCCAGCCCTACAGCAACTACTGGCATCCAGCTGGCGACAGTGAGCAATAGAGTAATCTCAATAGCTATCTGAAAGGGAATGAAGGCAGTACAGAGAAGTGAGGCTACTGTCCTCCAGCTGGGACCACAGGATAGTCACAATTAGTTTAGCCGGCATACCAGGTCAGTATAGGATACCGCCAAAGGCTTATGGGTTGCACTGGCAGATTCAGGGAGGAAAAAGATAGGTGAATCTGTTTTATCATTTGTTTCTCTGACTTTGTATATCTGATGGATAATTCCATACAGTCAGAAAGAAGACTCCTATGGTAGCTCTAATTTTACTTTTTTAAGGAACCTCCATACTGTTCTCCACAGTGGCTGCACCAATTTACATCCCACCTACCATATGATCCAGCAATCCCACTCCTGGGCATATATCCAGAGAAAAACATGGTCTGAAAGGATACATGCACCCCAATGTTCATTGCAGCACTGTTTACAATCACCAAGACATGGAAACAGCCTAAATGTCCGTCGACAGAGGAATGGATAAAGAAGATGTGGTCCATATATACAGTGGAATATTACTCAGCCATAAAAAAGAATGAAATAATGCCATTTGCAGCAACATGGATGGACCTAGAGATTGTCATACTGAGTGAAGTAAGTCAGACAGAGAAAGACAAATATCATATGATATCACTTATAAACGGAATCTGAAAAAAACCCGATGCAAATGAACTTATTTACAAAACAGAAACAGACTCACAGACGGAGAGAACAAACTTACGGTTACCAGGGGGTAAGGGTGAGGGAGTTTCGGATTGACATGTACTCATCCTATATTTAAAATGGATAACCAAGAAGGACCTACTCTGTGACGCAGGGAACTCTGCTCAATATTCTGTAACAACCTAAATGGGAAAAGAATTTGAAAAAAAAACAGATACACGTATATGTATAACTGAATCACTCTGTTGTACACCTGAAACTAACACAACTATACTATACTGTTAATCAACTATACTCCAATACAAAATAAAAAGAAAAAAGAAAAAAACTCCTATAAAATCTTGTTACTAGCAAGCCACTTAACCAATTAAGAAATTTGCTTTTTTATTCCTTAATTTAACTAAAACAAAATCGAATAAAGCAAGTCCATGAAGCAAATTGTAAATACTGAGACTTTGGCAACAAAGCTACCCCAATCCCTCACTAAACTCTGCTAAAATTTTAAAAACAGTTTCTTAGTAATGTGGATGGGGCACCACCTACGGTTGGCAGTCTTACGCCCTTGCCCTCAATTAAAGTTCCTAAATAAAGGGTGTTAAAGGAATTTCATATGCTATCACAAAATGGATAGAAACTCGTTTACTTTGGAGAAACAGGAGGCATAAAGGGTCACTAGGGCCTACCCATTGCGTTTTCTGGTCTATAATGGGAAGGTAAACTTTTCGACACCTTGGGGCCTTTTCCAGTCCTTAGGCTGAGACATTTACTACTGCTTTGGAACAGACACACTGGAGGGGAGAGAAGGGAGCCTGAATGGAAGAGGAGAAGGGAGCCTGAATGGAAGAGGAGAAGAGAGCATGGCTGTGTTCTATCTGGGTTTCTGCTCTCAGAGAAGGGGTTTCAGCGTCAACCTGCGAGTAAAAGTGAAGAAAGCCAAACTTCCAGGTTAAATAAAGACCTTGGTTTGGAACCAAGATTACGAATCCCCTGGGGCTGTGAAGACCTCCTGTGCATCCACCTCCCGTGGCACCACCCCAGGCAGCTCCCAGCTCTGGATGCTCAGGCTGGTTTTCAGAGATTCTGGATGGAGGAGACCACAGAAGGCTCAAGATCAAAGGGGGACGGGTTTCTCCATAAGTCCACACTGATATACATAAATCTGTGAATGCATAAATAGAAGAGAAGTAAAAGTTCTTCCGCAGAGTAGAATGCCAACTAATAAATACAGAAGGAACGATGGAGTTAGAAAACCACCAATGGATGTTAAAACGAGTGGGGAAAAATTTAAGGAGGAAATGGTCTTTGTATAGTCTCAAGATACTTCCTCCCAAATAACATGCTAATTCCAAAGAGGAAAGTAGTAACCTTATGGTAGTGGGGGGTGCGGGGGGGAACCTGGCAGACAGCACTTTAACTAAGCAATCAAAACTAACATCACCACTAGTGGAATAAACTGACCTCATGTGTTCTGAGAAGGACACAAGGTCACTATTGTGGTTTTCCTTCCAAAAAGGCATCACCTGAATCTAACATTGAGGAAACATCAGAAATCCAATTCTATGAAAGAATTGGCCTGTATCCTCCAAACATCAAGAAACACAAAGAAAGGCTGAGGACCTGTTTCATTGTAAGGAGACATGACAACTAAATGCAATATTGTGGAGCAAATCCCAACTGGGAAAAAATTGCTACCGAGAACATTATTGGACAATTGATAAATTTTGAATATGGAATGTTGATTAGATAACAGTATTTATATCAATGTTGAATTTCCTGGGTTTGATAACTGGGTTATGTAAGACACTATTTTTGTTCTTAGGAAGTACACATTGAAGCATTTAGGAGTGAGGCCAAAAAAGACAACAAGGTGGGGAACAGAGATTTCATGAGACAAAATCAGTATTTTCTCCACCCTGGAATTCTTCCCCAGCCCTATCAGAGAGTAGGGCCTACTTGGGGGGCGGGGTCATCTGGGAAGTGAGGCTCAGAACATTCCACCGAAGAGAGAAAGGATGTGCAAAACTGTACACACACACCACATGCACCACACACCCCGCATACACACACCATACACACACACACACCGCATACACACACACCCTGCATACACACAGCATACACACACATATACACAGACCACACACACCTACACACCACACACCCTGCATATGCACACACATCGTAGACACACACACACACACACACACACACACACACACCACATACACATACACAGACCCCAGGGACAGCTTGGGGATTTGGGGGAGTTTCTATAATCTCAGTCATCTTAATGTCTACAGGAGTCTGGTTTATCCTGGAAACTCCTAACCTTTTGCTTTGTGACTGGTATTGCTGCTTTCTGGGATGAGGGGAATATTTCTCATAATTTCTTTCCTTTTATCTGTTTGCTTGTTTGTATTTGACACTTGGCTTGAAGGTGTAGCTCTGGTGACCTCTGTCCCAGGAGTCTGTGATCATGAAGGGCTTCAAGAGGTCTGCTTCTCAGCCTGTCACACTGTCTGCCCGCTCTAGTTCTCTCCAACCTACGGCAAAGTGAAGATACTCTGCCTCCTAGGTCGGCTCGTGTGGGGGTTGGTTTAGACTAGGCTGCAGCTGCTAGCATGTTCTGCAACTTGTATGCGGATCCTTCTCTAAAAGATGCCTTATGGGGCTTCCCTGGTGGCGCAGTGGACAATGCAGGGGACACGGGTTCGTGCCCCGGTCCGGGAAGATCCCACATGCCGCGGAGCGGCTGGGCCCGTGAGCCATGGCCGCTGAGCCTGCGCGTCCGGAGCCTGTGCTCCGCAATGGGAGAGGCCACAACAGTGAGAGGCCAGCGTACCAAAAATAAAACCAAAACAAAACAAAAAATAAAAGATGCCTTATGGAAATACAGTCACCTCCAGGTGAAGCAGTCAGAGGAGTGCGATGTAAGAGATGAAAACCAGGACTAGAAACTTTGTCCGTTTTGAATTCCAGACACATCACCACAAATCTTATTTTAGTCTAATTTAAACACCAGTTAATCTAGACTCTGTAGGGACTTTGTTAAAATGCAGATTCCGACTCAGTAAGTCTCAGTGGAGCCTGAGATTCTGCATTTCTAACAAGGACGTGTCAGTGCTGCCCACTTGCTTCTCAGAGGCCAGGGTCTCTGTAGCCCAGGATGTTAGCACCTTACACCAGAGCAGCGAGGGATGCTTGGACCCATTTTTGAGATGAGAAAACTGAAGCTCAGCATCTCCAAATCACTTTGCCAAGGTAAAAGGCAAGTAGGTGAGAGGCAGAATTTAAGCTCCAGCCTCTTCCTTTAGATCACCCTGCCGGAGTCTGTTTCCCCATCCTTGCCCAGGTGCCCTAGGCAACCACCTGCACTGGGGGAGGGTGCCTGAGCTGAGAGCCAGCTTCAGCCACGTGGACAGCAAATGGGTCCCTGATCTTTTTTTTTTAAAGAGAGTAAAATAGTTTATCCAGTATTTTTTTTTTTTTGGCTGTGCCACGCGGCTTACAGGATCTTAGTTCCCCAACCAGGGATCGAAGCCGGGTCCTCAACAGTGAAAGCACAGAGTATTAAGCACTGACCACCAGGGAATTCCCCAATTCAGTGTTTAAAACAGTCTGTCAGCAAGTTAGAATTACATAATTCTCAGAAAATGAGTATATAATTTAGAGCTAAACATACTGATAATGATCGATTATCTGATTGTGTTATAGTATTATTTTGTGTTTCTTCTTTTTTTTAAATTGTCAGTTTATTTGATAATTAGTGTTGTACACAGTCTACCTTGCATGGGCACATTTAAATTCAATACAATTTTGGAGAACTAGAGATTTATAGTATCACAGAATGTGCCTCCAATATCCCTCTCAGTCTTTCTATATCCTAAAGAAACGCCTACTGATGACATTGCGTATCTTTTCTGGGTCATGCGTTCCTTGGGGAATCTAATGTGGGCAATTTTGCAGTTGTTGTTGCTTTGCTTTGTTTCCAGAAGGTGCCCTTGCATACTTGCATGTTCTACAGACAGTCCTAGGAGGTTTATGGACCCCTTGAAGTCCACCGCGGGCTCCTGTGATAAGAACAAATAGTGTCCAGGCTGCAGGAGGGCGCCTAAGATCCCACAGAACTTCAGTCCTCCAGAAATGGTGGCCATGGGTCCACCAACGGCCCCTCCAGAGGGATGTAAAAAGGAACGGTCCTTTCTTGCTTGCTTTTCAAGCACCCTGAGCTCCTACTACTGCTGAGTGAAATAAATTCTTAAAAGAAGGTTTTGAGACTCAGGCCAACACTTTGAATCCTTAGGCAATAAATAGCTCTGACCCTACTGCTTTAAGATGATGTTATGCAGGGCTTCCCTGGTGGCGCAGTGGTTAAGAATCCGCCTGCCAATGCAGGGCACACGGCTTCGAGCCCTGGTCCGGGAAGATCCCACATGCCGCGGAGCAACTAAGCCTGTGCACCACAACTACTGAGCCTGTGCTCGAGAGCCCATGAGCCACAACTACCGAGCTTGTGTGCCACAACAACTGAAGCCTGTGCACCTAGAGCCTGTGCTCTGCAACAAGAGAAGCCACCGTAATGAGAAGCCTGCACACCACAATGAAGAGTAGCCCCCACTCGCCGCAACTAGAGAAAGCCCCTGCGCAGCAACGAAGACCCAACGCAGCCAAAAATAAAATAAATAAATTTATTTTTTTAAAAAAGATGATGTTATTCATACAAATTCAACCCAATGTGAATTCATGGTCAAAGTCATTAGAAGGGCTGAGTCAGCTATGACGGTGTCAACTGAGTATGCAAACAGAAGAAAACAAACCCGAGAGCGCCTGAGGCTTTCCTCATCCTGCACTCAGGCCGGATGTCCCACAGCAAAGACGGGCTCTCATGGCCACAGTCCTAAAGCCTTTCTTGTCGGCAGATGGACCAGAGGAAGGTAAAGAAATTATCCTCTGGCAATACACAGCAGTTCATGTTTTTAAAAATTTCAGCCCTAGCTACTATTCTCAGTGACCTATGGTCAATAATGTAACCAAAACATAAGGCTCTTATTTGGTTTGGGGAACCTGGCCTGGAGTTTGAAGTAAAGCAAATGGTCTGGTAGCCCAGAATCAATGCTGTAGTCTGTTTTTCTCCCAGTTGCTTTTCTGTTCTCTTTCTATCTTAGTAGAAAATAATATATCAAAAACACCAATATTTCAGGCTCTAAATCTCCGAGCTTAAAAGAACGTTTAGAGATCATTTCGCTCAAATGCCTACTTTTTTTTTTTTTGCGGTACTTGGGCCTCTCACTGTTGTGGCCTCTCCCGTTGCGGAGCACAGGCTCCGGAAGCGCAGGCTCAGTGGCCATGGCTCATGGGCCCAGCCGCCCCGCAGCCTGTGGGATCTTCCCGGACCAGGGCATGAACCTGTGTCCCCTGCATCGGCAGGCAGACTCTCAACCACTGCGCCACCAGGGAAGCCCAAATGCCTCCTTTTACAGTTGGGGAAAGGGAAGAACAGAAAGGTGAGGTGACCTCCTCAGTCTTAACATTGTTCCAGTGCTGGCACCCCTGTCTCTTTTATCGTGAGAATAGGTATAAAACCTATGTGGAGCTAAAAAAAATACCACGGAAAGGAAGTCTTCCTAGAGCTGCCACCATCGGTAGAGCCTGGCTTATCCTCCCAGAAATGTTCCTTGCACACACATGCAGAGGTATCTGTGCATCTTTTTTTTTTTTTTCATAGAAGAAGGATCGTATGATGAATCTCTCCAGCTCACTCTGTTCAGCTCTTGGTTTGAATTCTCCCGTATTGATATATTCAAATGTACTTCCTCCTTCTACATGGGTTAGGTAGCATTCCCTTGGACTTCTGTTTATCCTTTATTAAGCACTTCTCTAATGACGTACTTTTAGGTTGCTGGCTGTTCTTTTGCACTACAAGCCGTGCTGTGCCGACTGAATATGTTTTAACTGTATGCATCATTTCATACACTTCTCTCTCTCGTTTCTGCCACTTGTTTTTCTGCAAAAAACATCCTACACCAGCAGCCACCCCCCACCATTCTTACCTCCTCGCCTTGCTTTAGTTAACTCTGCAGCATTTATCACCACCTGAAATAGAATGTATTTGCCTGTTCCCTTTTTGTCATTTGTATCTGTTACTAGAAGGGCAGGTCCACGGGGTCAGGAACTTAGTTTTATTTGCTGCTGTGTCCCCAGCGCAGAGAACGGTGACTGGCTTTTGGTAGGTGCTCAATACACAAGGAATCAATGAATGGATGCTTTGCACATTTTACTACTGATTTATGGGTTTTTTCTTACTGACTCCTAAGAGTTCTTCATACAGTCATTAAATAAGTCTTGGTCATTTGTCCTGCTCGTATAATCTCCAGCGTGGTGCTTGTTATTTAACTTTGTCAATGGTACTTTAATTACTATATACTCAAGCATAACACATTCGTCTTTTATAGCTTTTATGTTTTGTGTCTTGCTTCAAAAGGCTTTATGCACTCCAGAGTTATTTTTAAAAACTTGTCTGGTAGTTTCATGGTTTGTTTTCATGTTGGAATCTTTGATTCATTGGGAATTTATTTTGGCAAAGGCAGTCAGCTTTGGCTATGTAGTCAGCTTTATTATTTTTTTCCCAAATAGTTAGCTAGTTGATCCAACATGAATTAAAGAACAATTCATCCTTCTCATTGCTCTGAATGTCATCTTTATAATATACCCAATTCCTATAAATATTTACATTATATCTGATCTCTAGTCTGCTCTGCTAATTTGTCTGTCTATTCCTGTGTTGGTGCTAATATAGTGCTTTTAACATCTGAGTAAGACTGGGCCCCTCTCTCTGTCCATTCTCACGTGCTTATTTTTTCACAAGGATCTCAGAAGCCACAGAGCCATTCAACCCTCCCTCTAAAAAATTATCTCACTATTTTATTGTGACCAGATTATTTTACAGATTAATTTAGAAAGAAACAACAGACAATTCATGGCCCACTCTTTTGTTATTTTAACCGTTTGGGGCCTTTCTTGGGAAATAATACATGCAACAAATAAAATCTAGAAGTGGAGCTGTATTTGGTGCAGTTGGAACTAGGGCAATTACTGGAAGCTGGTGAGAAAAGGAAAAACTATTTGTGTTCCCTCTGGTTAGGGTAATTCCTAATTCTTAGAGCAGTTGATGCCATTTCTTGAATGATCATGTGTTGAGAAGGTGGACCTTCTGGAGTATTACGGCGATGGGAAATAAATCAAGGTTTAGCAAGTCCTATTTCCTTGGGGTAAGTAAGTCAAGGGCCACTTTGAACCTTCAATTGCTTAAGAATTTCATCCAGTATGAGCCAGCTGCAGGAATCTGAGTCCAAAGACACCACAGGAAATGACCACATGTAATGCAAACCTGTCACCGGGAATCTTAAAGGATTCTGCAGAGAGCCCGTTAACTCAGCCTTAAAGACCACTCCAGTGTTCCCCCATTGCAGAATAAGTCAGATAGAATTCAACTCATGCCAAACACAGGATGCCTGAGGAGGCAGAATGTGCCTGAAGCCTTGGGAGCACTTGGTAAACATTAAGCAATCTACTTGAGGCTGAGCTTTCAGTGAGTCAAAGTGCTTAGTCCGTGGGCCATTCATTTATATGGTGTTTGGACAAACCAAAAAGTGACGTTCAAGGAAGAGAAGACCGAAACATTTTCTCAAGGAAGAAAAACAAGGTTTTCAAACACCTTTTGAAAATTGTCTGAGAAGAGATATACAAGCAGAAAACATCTTTTGGCAAATAAGTGATGAATCAGATGGATGAGGTGTGTCTTCAGTTTCTAATACAATTTAAAGACAAGAAATAAACTGGTGGCTTGACATTTTAAGCTCACTAACTTCAAATAATGAATTTTATAATTTCCAGAAAGATCACGTACGTGTATTTTGCTAGTGGAAGAGTCTGAACTTCGATGCTAAGAACAAAGAAATTAGGAAAATGCGGCATCGTTCTGCCTTCTAATATACATAAATACCCTTAAACAATTTGAGATCATTTTTCATTCCTTATATAAATCCCTGTCTACTTTGTTACTAGGACAGATAGAGCCAGGGAAGTAACCAGTAAGTATCCAGAATGACTGCTTAAATTGCAAACATGAAAATTCCACCTAAGCCTTATTGAAACAAACTAGATACTGGTTTCAGTTATAAAGGCCTTGCACGCTCAGCACAAATGTTTATTTATTTAGGGATACTTGGCAAATCAATATTTGAAAACAATATGGTGGTAGCGAAAATAAACCAGGGAGAGAGAGGGAAGTTTTAGAAATGTAACGAAGAAGCATGAGTAAAATGTGAACAGACACGTAGCAATAAGATCAGCTGCAATGAAGAGTTCCCATTAGTATCCTCAATCATCTGATACGTCATTGGACTGATGATTTGCTCAAGCCAACCTAAGTGATAGTGCAGTGCTTCAGGATGGAAGGAAACCACCTCTTCTAAATGCCTACTATGTGTCGGGCATTGCCTGTTTTACTAATAATAGATGACATCCAGTAGGAGCCCTCAAGATGGAACTTCCCACAAGTTATTTCTAATCCTTACAGTCCGCCTATGAAGTAGATGTTACCTCCATTTTACGGATCAGAAAACTGAGACTGGAAAGGTTCCATAACTTGTCTCACATTCCCTAGTTAGTAAGCAAATCAGAATCCAAAGCCAGTTCTGATTCTAGAGCCCCAAATCTTTCTGTTTTGTCACCTGCCTGAAACAAGACATACTAGTCATGTGAAGTGACTTACACTGCTCCCTAGGGAAAGGGCTACTGAGAGTGCTCACGTGAAAAATTACAAAGACAGAAACAAGCAAATAAGAGAGATCGGCCACTGCAGGTTATACCTTTTATGACAAACATAAAAAAAAGGAGGCCTTGGAAAACCTGACGGAGATAATTTAACTATTTAAAGACTTTTTGGTGTTGCTTCAGAGAAATAAAAAATAAGCAACTTACATCACTTTTCAGAAAGGGCATTATTTTTTTCTAATTGCATTCACGCTAATATCTTTTTTTTTAACTTTTTAAAATTTTTTAAAAATTAAAAAAATTTTCTATTCTATTGGCTGTGTTGGGTCTTCGTTGCTGCGTGTGGGCTTTCTCTAGTTGCAGTGAGCAGGGGCTACTCGTTGTTGCGGTTCGTGGGCTTCTCATTGCGGTGGCTTCTCTTGTTGCAGAGCACGGGCTCTAGGCGCGCGGGTTTCAGTAATTGTGGCACGTGGGCTCAGTAGTTGTGGCTCTCGGGCTTTAAGAGCAGGCTCAGTAGTTGTGGCTCGCTGGCTCAGCAGTTGTGGCACACAGGCTTAGTTGCTCTGTGGCATGTGGGATCCTCCCAGACGAGGGCTCGAACCCATGTCCCCTGCACTGGCAGGCAGACTCCCAACCACTGTGCCACCAGGGAAACCCCTCACCCTAGTATCTTATTACCAGACATGGAATATGCCAGAAGTGAAGGATTCTCCATGTCTAGCATAATAGAGGTAAACGGCCTCATTCAAAAACATATTTCCAAGCCCTGTATTTATAAGGAAAATCATTTAACCCTCACATTATTAGTCTGATCTTCTTTTTTTTTTTCTTTTTCTTTTATCCAGAAGCATTATTTCCTGCCTTCTTCACCAAGAGTTACTTGAAAGAGAGCACCATTCCACATAGAGCCATGGGGTCAAGGTCATGCCTGTGAACTTGAGGTGCTCAGGAGTATGCAGGAACAGGCCCGGGGGGGAGAAAGGACGTTCTCTCTGCCCCCATTTGGAAGCTGACAGCCTGCAGAGGGGGAGCGATGAACAGCCCAGTTTCCAGCCAACTTTGTGTCGCTGGACTTTACAAAAACAAATAAACCAAAGCTTTTCAACTGACCAGAACTGCTTAAACTACTTTAATAATGTGGCTGCTTTATAAGGTGTCTGGGCAGTTTATCTTTGGGCTATAGATAAGATACCTCTTTTGTAAAGAGCAAATCCATTAATAGTCACTATTATAAACTTGGGAATCACAAAGAAATAGGACAATTGTAAACAAGATGATCAATTATCATAGGGATCGCCTTTACCAGCTAGAAAAATTAATTTGATTTTCTTAAAAACATTAATTTTAGTTTTAAGAGTTTGAACTTTAAAAGTTTAAATATTGCCTGGTACAATTACTTCACAGGTGTAAAGTAATAGCACATCTCATCTAATAGCACACATTATTTTCTTATGCCTTATAATTCCTTCCTTAGTGACTAAATATTTTTATACGGCTTCTGGAAGTTCATGAGATATACAGATTCATTTGGAGTATATTTTTCTCCTCATCAATAATCTCTATGTATTGGCAAAGCAATATAAAGAAAGTTTAAGTACTTTTGTCACATTGGGTACACCTAGAAAGAAGAGAAGGAAATAAGAAGTTCTAATAAGGGGTATTTTGACCTCAACTACACTTATTGGCTAGAAACCTACAGAATGCATTCAGAAGGTCAGAATTATTTGTTTAATTGGCTACTTCCAATATTAAGCAGTTGGGCTGGGCAGATATTATTTGCATACTGAAACATATGATTGCCTTTTCCAAACTAAAAATCAAAATGTGACTGACAAGTATAGGTACACTTAAATAAAATGGGAGGAGACGTTTGAAATTGGAACTGTTTTCGGAAAACCAGATCATGTGATTCTACCGACAGAGTTTCACTCTACTCCAGAGGTGTCAGTCAATGTAGAGATTAGCCCTTAAAGACGACTCTATCCAGTTCTCCTTTTTGGAAGCAGACATACACGCAATGGGATGTACTGCTCTCAGCCATGACTGAGTCACAGCTGACTCAATCCACGTAGAACTAGCATCCCCCACGCGTCCTAACTGTGGCCATTTTCTCACCTCCTGGTGACTCAGACACAAGTGCCCATTTAGACTAGACCTGGGGGAGCTGGGAAAGCCAGAGTTCCTCTTCCACGTCACCTTTCCCCCTCAGACTTGGGGAAAGTCACGGCCAGGGAGTAGCCATGGAGTAAGAAGCTGAGGCAACCTCTGCTGCTGGGGTCCATCACCCACGTCTTTGCCCACCAACCTGTCAGGCTCCCTACTTCCTGGAAGCACGGGTACGCTGACCGTTTTAAGGACATGGAGTTACGTTGTTTGCACTGACATTCATCAGGCCTTGGGGTTCATATCCATTTTTTTTCTGTGACTTTTGCACAGCTGCCCTTCTTGAACAACGGTTGCCAGCATTTACAGAACCGATGACACATTCACAATTCCTTCAACCAATGGTTATTGAGTCCCGGTTGCTCGCCAGGAAGTGAGCTGAGGCCGAGCGCATAAAGCTGACTCTGATGGTAGGGTCCTCGCCACCAAAGAACTTCCGGCTGATTGGGAGGAACGTACACTGTTCAAGACCACTGGGAGGGGTGCAGGCAGAGCTCGGTGAGGACCCTGAGGAGGGAGGGAGCGTTCACTCATGGGAAGAGGTCAGGGTTGTGGTTAAGGACCTGGTCCATTCAGAAGAAGGGACGGGGAAAAACGCCTTCACATATTAAACAAAGATTCATTGCACTTTAGCTGGAAACTGCAGCCAGGGGTGGAGACCCTGTGGTCTTTATCAACCACCTTGGGATGAACAGGGACATGAAATAACCATCCCTTGGGCTCCCCACCAGTCAGGCTTGCTAGATCAGGTTGCTCTGTGGCACAGAAGGCCATCTTTTGGATTGGGCTCAGATAGGCTGGGTTCAAGTCCTGCTATGCCATTTAGAGCCGAGAGACTGTGCACCAGTTGCTTGAGTTTCCTGTTTTCTCATCTGCAGTAGGCATACTAGGGCATGTAACATGCTTTGACGATTTCCACTTGTGTCAGATATTCTGAAGGACTTCCCACAGCAATACCACCAGAGTACAATGAGCAAAGTGTTTGCAGTCCTGCTGGGCTTGCAGAAAATCTAGAAGGGGTAAGATGATGAAGCAACTGCAGATGCCATGGGGTCAAATATTGAACTAGCACCGGGATCAGAAGCAAAAACCTGGAGCGCAATACAAAGGGGGAGTTAAACATGAGACCTGCTTGAAGCCAGCATCCTTAAAGGGAGTAGAATAGCCCCACGTTAGCACAAAAACAGGTAAAGAGTTAGATCTGGTCTGTGGGTCATAGTTTACTGAACCCCTACATAAGATGATAATAATAATGTTTAACAACGTAACTGCTTTATGACTTATAAAATCTTTTCTATGTGTTATCTAATTTGACCTGTATACAACTCCTGTAAGCTAGGTCAAAGGCAGAATAGCCTTTATCCAGTTGGACACAGTGTACCATCAATAAGACATGCGGTATAAGAAAAATTAATGTTAGGTATAAACCAAAGAAGATTAGATACACTATAGCTTCACAGAAGGAGAGGACAGAAAGGTTGAGAAAAAGCTGAAAATGTCTTTTCAAATGTCAACTGAACTATCCACAAAAATGAAATAATCTGTTTCGAACAAGTCGTGTCCCTTTTCCTTTCTTCATACATGGATGCCCTTTACTGCAGAAGCCAGTGAAAGCTGTGATTCGACACACTGCCGGTGGCCACCTTAACTACGCTGTTCCCCCAGCAATAGTCAAAAAGGACAGAAAGTTCACATACACCTGAATTCACAATGTCTGGGCGTGTCCCCTTCCCACTTCTATGTGCAAGAGAGACTTCCCTTATTTGGCAGGATTTACGCAGCGTTTTAGACCTGAACTGTAACTCAGAAATTCACTCATTGAACTGTTGCATTTTCAAGAGGAGTCAAGAGAGGTTCAGACTGGATGATAAACAGTAGCCATGTATTAGTTGTTGATTATATAAGGTGTTGTAAATATCATGTAGCTATCACTTTGAACGAATGGCAATCCTAAGAACACTGGCAGACACAGATAAATGCTGGTGCAGGCCCTAAAGGAGAAAGAAGGAGAGGGAAGAGATGCCCTTGTATCTGCCATGTGAGGCACCAGTGGACACATTCCATGGGACATCCGATTTAATTACCATGACTCTGCCTCCAGGCTGTATTTGCATTTTGCAAAAGAGCAAGTGGAGATCCAGCAATGCACCCTAGGCCTGCCAGCTGCTGAGTGGCTGAGCTGAGGTTTGACAGTTCTCTGCTTGCTTCAAAGTACCTTGTCTGCACACCCTGCTTCCACCACAGGGAACTCTGTGTTTGGGAACAAGTGCAGAAAGGAAGGATGAACAGAAAATAGTAAAATCAACTTCCCTTGTAAGACATCGGATGATAGATGTCTATCCATTTGTCTGAACTTAACAACGGGGCAGTATTGTACCCCAGGCTGGGTCATTTGTAACACTCTCCTCCTCTAAACAACAACACTTTTTTCAACCACAATCATAATGTGAAACAAATATATTTCACGTTTCACTTTCACTTAAAAATTGCACTTACCAAGCAAAAATACTGCAACTCACAATGTACACTCTGTTTCACCGTTTTACATTTAAAACACAAATCAAAATTCCAGGTGGTCACATAGTATGGTAGAACTGAAGGAACTCAGCTTCTGTTTCTTTGACTGTAGTCCTTGGGCTGTCATTGTTTATTCTGGAGCTATTTAAACACTAACTACATACTGCCCCAAGAGTTAGAGATATAAACAGTGCTCAAATTACTGAACATCCTTCAAACCTCTAAGAACTAACTCTGTAAACTTAAGGCGTGCAGCTGAGTCCTGTATGCTGGGACCCACTGGATACCTGGGAGTTCTCCAAATTAACTTTCATGTGAACTTATGTTTATTAAAAGATAAATTATAGGGCTTCCTTGGTGGCGCAGTGGCTGAGAGTCCGCCTGCCGATGCAGGGGACATGGGTTCGTGCCCCGGTCCGGGAAGATCCCACATGCCGCGGAGCGGCTGGGCCCGTGAGCCATGGCCGCTGAGCCTGCGCATCTGGAGGCTGTGCTCCGCAACGGGAGAGGCCACAGCAGTGAGAGGCCCGTGTACCGCAAAAAAAAAAAAAAAAAAAAAGGATAAATCATAAATTGTGCTAATTTGAAACTGAAATACGTATTACTAAAACTCAACAGTAATTTAGATCAACAAAATATATTTTTCAAGGGCAGTATTTTATTTCTGAGATTCTTTATGATAATTTTTAGATTCTCTAGAGACAATGTGCCCCCTCATTGCCTGCAGCGCCCAGGACAGACCATTTCCACCATCTTGCCCTTGGTGCACCTCTGCACTGGGATCTTCATTTTGGAAAACACATGGATGGGTGACTCTTCTTTCTGGCAGGCTCCATTATTTCCCATGTCCTGGGAGCCACTGGCTTTACTGTGGTGCGGTGCCAGGATGGTCACGGCGGTTATGTGTGATGTGTGCACTTGTGTGGGCCCAAAGGAACAGAAGGAGGCTCTGCAGTGAGGCATGCACACTCAGCACAGCTAGCTGTCTGCAGAGTGATGAACGGAGGGACGGTGCTCCACGGTTGCAGAAGATTCTTTCGGGACCCCACTGGTCTGGGGAAAGCCCCGTAAAACAGCATGGATAATGACAGGGAATCTCACCAGGCATAATGCCTCGCTTAAAGTCCCACATCACCGTATCTTCTCAATGCCAGCTGACAAATTCAGACTGACTTCTGGGGCTCCCCTAGCTGGGAGGCAGCATAATATTAGCTTTGGCCCCTCTGGCTCCAGTTTCTCTACAGGGAACCCCTGATCAAGATCCTAACTGAGGTTACCACTTGATTTTAGGCCCTGTGACCATTTGACCCATTCTTTGAAGAGGTTCATGTCTTTACATTAATTGAGCTCTGTTTGTGTGTAATTTTCAAAAGAGCCTCAGGGAAGGAAAGACTATTCTTAACCCCAATTGATGGATGAAGAAACAGAGGCTTAGGGAGGATAAGAAACTTGCACAAGGTCAGGGAAACAGCAGGTACAGAGATGGAGCCCTGAGACAGTTCGAATGCTTAAGCCCATTCGCTTAACCTTTACGGGATGTTTATGAGCAATAAAGAGATTAAAAACTCTACCTAAGAGGAACACAGTTTCAAAGGGATAAACTTAGCTTACGATTAAAGTACAAAATAAAAGGTACAGGTTTGTCTGTCTACACCACTCATGAAAATATTTTGACCCCAGAGCCCTAGAGGCCCAGGGTAACATCATCCAGGGTCTTCTTGGTCCACGGAAAAGAGACAGGTTTTAACTAAAGGTGCTCTGGAACAGGAGATAAGGCTCCATCAAAAGGTGAAGACCACACTCTTTGAAGTCTGCTTGGTAGAGATTTTATGTCATCATCTTATGAATAATAATCATTTGTCTGTAAACTGCTTTATTGGGGGTAGGGGGGTTTCTTTTAGGTTTAATTGGAAAGCCCCTGGAGCAATTTCCAGCAGTGATAAGATTATCCATGGCCACCCTTTCATCCAGATCCTCTTTGGATGAGGGTTACCCACAAAGTCAGAGACTGTCTAGCTTCTCCCACCTTCCTTAAGGAGAAAATCATTTCCAGCCCCTCACCTGTGCTGTGTCACGGCAATCGCAGCCGGCAGCGGCATCCTCCGGGCTGGAACCAGGGCACCTTGGAGGCTGTACCCAACAGAACCCCTTCAGGACCCAGTGGTTCTAGCCCTGGGAAGTGCTGAAGGCGTTTGTTCTTTACCAGTCTACCGTTCCATTTTAAAGAATGGCTTTAAATGCATTTCAAGGTAGTTCAACCTATGCCTGATGCGTATGATTCTTCAGAAGCAGATGTAATTTTGCGCTTTTAAGATCTGCTATGATGACACTTGTTCTGTTTAGTGAAGGGAAATATGTTCAGTTCATACTCATCATGTTCTTTCTCTGTCTTTCCAGTAATCACTGGAAATGACAGCGCTGCCACTTCTCCTGGAACCGTTTTCATTTTCAAGGTTCTCTCACATACACTTGGACTTCCACAACAGATCTGCGAGACAGAGCAGGTATTGTCTTCCAAGGTTAAGAGTTGGGAAAATTGAGGCAGAAAGTGTTGAAGAGGAGTGTCGGGTCTGTAATTCAAATCCTTCTACTCATGGTGTGCTGGTAAAACAGCGCTCAGAAAAAAACAAAGCCCCAATTTATAGCACTGGCTGATTTTCAGGTGCACTAAGTACCCCACAGCCATTTCAAGCTACCAACACGATGCTACCGGGTCCGCGGAGCTGGGGAGACAAGTGGGAAGTTGTCAGCACAAGCTCCAGCACACGGATTCTCCCATTCCTAACCATGCCGTCACGGTGTTAATTTACTGACATGTACGCACGGCTATGTTTAAAACAGATCTCCAACAAGGACCTGCTGTATAGCTCAGGGAGCTCTGCTCAGGATTCTGTAATCACCTACATGGGAAAAGAATTTGGAAAAGAGTAGATATACGTATATCTATCTAGAACTGAATCACTTTCCTGTACGCCTGAAACTAACACAACATTGTGAAGCAACTATGCTCCAATATAAAATAAAAACTTTAAAAGAATTTCAAACCCCTCTCTAGCCCAAGGTACTGGAGAGGAAGTTTCCTGATGGGAAACTCAGCCTTAGACATTTCTTCTGCAGACACTGGTGTGCTCCAGTTGTTATGACCCTACCCAGCTACAAACGAATGGACCCGAGAAGCTGTCCCTGAAGTGATCCAGGGACACATGTATACTGGGATGCATCAGACAGCAACAGCCCCTTTCAGTCCCATCCCACTGACAGTGTATCTTTCAGCCAAAGATCTCCAGGGATCTTCCATGCCTGCCTGACCATCCTCGTTTTACAGATGGGGGGGGCCAAAGTCCTGGAAATCAGACCACATGCACCAAGCCCCTCAGTAATGGGGACTTCACCGCGGCACCAAGATGCCTCCCCCATCACTGTGAAAAACAAAGACTTCTGAAAACGTGGCAGCAAGTTCAGGACTCCCATCAAAAGCAATGTGAGAAGTGGGCATGTTTTGGGCCAACAGACATCCTACAGGACTGTTTGGGCCATGGTTTTCAGAGTATGCTTCATGGAGCCTCAAGGGGCCTAGGGGTCTTCTCAGGGCCAGGGAAGGGGATAAGGCATAAGGGGAAAAACCCTGTATCCTCTCATCCAGATGTGAATTAAAGCATTCATCGGTTTTACATATTGGGTGTCAGATGAAGATTTCTTTTGAAAAAAGTTCTGTGACTTTAGAAAAGAGTTGGAAAACCTCAGCAAAGACCAAAGTCTAGACTGTTAGTTTTCAAACAAGGCTCCTTGGTGTGAGATACTGGCTCTCATAAACCAAAGGGAGCCTCCTGGCTTGCTCTTTCCCATGATCTGGGGTGATAATCTATGTACAAACACACTGCAAAGAAGTCAGCACAGGTCCTTTTGCCTCCTTCTGACCTGTTCTGAAAACAAGGGGATGCCGTGTATCCACTGGCGATGCTTCTATCAGATGACCTCCCAAACGGTCCAGGCACTCAGGGTCTTCAGCAGATGCCCTGGAGGCCAGCCACGACTCCCGGCTGCACAAACAAGCACACAAACGTAGCTGCCTTCCCACGCTTGCTGGGGTGACACGCACACAGGCCACACAGACCTGTGACAAGCCCTCAGTGAAAACGGACAAGGCAGCTGGGCATCGCAAGAAACAAACACCAGGTCATCAGACCTACAGTCTTGCAGTCACCTTCTGATGCACTGCTGATGGAAAACCAAAGAAGCAAAGAAGATCGTTTTCGCCATTAGCCAAAGTCATTCAACTATTTTAAGTAGAAAAAGGACACAGGGGATGTGCCCAATCAAATGGTATAGATTTAATCTGCACAAAACCGTATTAATTTTGGGTCTGCTCATAACGAATCTCAAACGCTAAATACTTCCTGAGACAACATCATAAGCTTAGAGGTAAAGATAGACCTAATACCAAAGCACATGGTTTTTAAAACAATTATTCACCCTGAAGCTACAATGGAAAAGTATGTAGAAACATAATATATATATATAACTGTTTGTTCCTATTATGCCTTATAATATTTAAGAATGTGTACGTATGTATGTGTAAAGTGTTTCAGTATATGTTTGCTTATATGTGTATGCATTTATAATGTCCTTTTTAAGATTAATAAAATGTTGTATAACTTCTTGCTGGAATAAAATGTCTTTAAGATTGATACTATGATTTAAAAAGAAATTGAGCAATGATAAAATTTTCAAATCATATAAAATGACTGTGAATTAAAGCATTTGTGGAATCCAGGTCAGACTATGTATGTTAGGATGAGGATTCTTAAATATTTTATTTTTCTCTATATTTCAATGAGAATATAAAATGAATACAAACAAATAAAAAGTAACGTGAGGATAAAATGAAGTTTTGGTTTCTCGAGGCCTACTTATTCCACTTTCCTCTAAGAGTCTGTGCACTAAGATACAATGTTTAAATCACATTTTTTGCAGATGAACTTAACACACTCAAAGAGGATGGGTGTTAGTGTCTTACTAAAAATCCAGAAAACAGGCAGTGATGGAAAATATTCCTCTCTATTACCCTCAAAGCTTAAATTTGACCATATTTGCCAGGCATGTACAAAGTTAATCTTTAGCAAAGCTAGTGTACTTAAAATAGTTAGTCTGTTGTTCTCAACAAGTTATAAACCTGGATTATGAAACTGTTAAACACTAGAGATCCAAAACTCAAATACGTAAATTCTTTTGCACACATTTTTTTTCCCTCTGCTTTACTTTTCTTTTACAAAGGCTCAGATTTTACGACTCAGGGATTAATAGCAAAGAAATGTAAACTTCTCTGAGGCAAAGCCAAGTGCTAACAGACATATTTTAAAGTGGCATACGCCGTCTTCCTTTTAAATAATATTTTTTTTGGTTGCTCTGAAATGCTTTATGTTCAAACATTCTATTAATATTACATTTAGCTATACAGAAAAGAAAGAAAAAAGCTACTTCAAGGACATGTTTCCATGTCACCTAATTCTAAATTTGTCTAGTCTCCTATACTACAATTAACAGAAAACAACAAGAGTCTGGGAAGTATTCAACATTATCATTACAAGTCTAAAAAGTTGGTATTTTCACCCCCATTTTACAGACAACCTCAAGCCCAAGGATGTTGAGGTCCACTGGAATTTGAAGCCAGATATTCTGACTCTAAGTCCATTTCTCTTTCTCTTATTCCAAAGCTTTTTCAACGGATGATCGTATCCCCACTTAAAAGAAAAAGAGATAAATAAATATTAGAATTTATAGAAATGTACATAAATGAGGAAAGAATTATTATCTTTTCACAAAGGATTGACCCCAGATTAAGTTACCAGCTCCCATAACTCATTTACAGGGGCTTAAACTTGTCCTCAGCGTTTTGGGGAAACTTTCTGTGAATATAAAGTAGGCTTGCATATAGAGACAAGCTTGGTGATGGAGCAAATCTATTTGTGCTTTAGTTGTAGCATCACACCTGCTCTAAGGGATGAATGGATATTACCAACGATAAACCTGGACCAACCAAAGAAGATATACAGATTGCCAGCAAACACATGAAAGGATGCTCAATGTCACTAATCATTAGAGAAACGCAAATCAAAACTACAATGAGGTATCACCTCACGCCAGTCAGAATGGCCATCATCAAAAAATCTACAAATAATAAATGCTGGAGAGGGTGTGGAGAAAAGGGAACCCTCTTGCACTGTTGGTGGGAATGTAAATTGATACAGCCACTATGGAGAACAGTATGGAGGTTCCTTAAAAATCTAAAAATATAATTACCATACGACCTAACAATCCCACTACTGGGCATATACCCTGAGAAAACCATAATTCAAAAACAGTCATGTACCACAATGTTCACTGCAGCTCTATTTACAATAGCCAGGGCATGGAAGCAACCTAAGTATCCAATGACAGATGAATGGATAAAGAAGATGTGGCACATATATACAATGGAATATTACTCAGCCATAAAAAGAAACAAAACTGATTTATTTGTAGTGAGGTGGATGGACCTAGAGTCTGTCATACAGAGTGAAGTAAGTCAGAAAGAGAAAAACAAATGCCATATGCTAACACATACATGTGGAATCTAAAAAAAAAAGGTTCTTAAGAACTTAGGGGCAGGACAGGAATAAAGACGCAGAGGTAGAGAATGGACTTGAGGACGTGAAGAGGGGGAAGGGTAAGCTGGGACGAAGTGAGAGAGTGGCATGGACATATATACACTACCAAATGCAAAATAGACAGCTAGTGAGAAGCAGCCACATAGCACAGGGAGATCAGCTCGGTGCTTTGTGTCCACCTAGAGGGGCGGGATAGGGAGGGTGGGAGGGAGATGCAAGAGGGAGAAGATATGGGGATATATGTATACGTAGAGCTGATGCACTTTGTTATACAGCAGAAACTAACACAACAATGTAAAGCAATTATACTCCAATAAAGATGTTAAAAAAAACAAAAAAACCTGTACCAAGTCTTGAAGCCACAGTTTCAGGCACTGGACAACAGATAGTGCATTCGGGAGATGAGCTCTCTTGGCTTTCTGCCTGGGGGCACTTTTCGTGCTGCAGCTCAGGGAAGGGAAGTCCAAGCAGAGAGAAGCTGAGTGGAGGAAACTGAGATCTGGGTGGCAGATACCGCAGGAACTTGTGGGGCAGGGTATTGAAGAAGCTGCAGAATGAAAGAACTGAAATATGCAGAGAGGTTCCCTTGAGCCTTTAGCTGAATATTCAGCAGAGCATAGCCAAGGTCTAGCCAAAACAGCTCTTCTGTAAGGAGAGTTTCTGAAGGTTGCACACTGCCAGGAGATAGGCTTCCAGCCCGCCAGAGGAAAGAGACCTTGCTCAACTCTCCCAAGATTCAGCTAAGGCCCCCAAAATGCAATACCTTAGAAGGACAGCTCTAGTCCTAAAGTAATGACCACTCTAGATTGTCCCCAACAAAGCCTAAAGCCAAGGCTAGCTCCAGGTCATCTGCCAGAAGACTAAATGCCTGCCAGGTAAAAATTCATCCCTCTCTAAAGAACGACAAAAGCCAATGCTTTCACATTGTCACATCCACGACTGCCTCCATCAAATAAAAGCTTTAGTGCACCTGCTGTGTGGTCGATACCTGAAGTGGATAGTTGTTTCTGTTTGCCCGGCATGTCTTTCTCCTACTTCCAGGAACACAAATGTATAGCACGAGAACTTCTTCCTATAAAGGAACACACTCTGTTTGGTTTAGCCAGGGCCCTCCATGCTCACCAGTGGCCAAGTGACCAGGAGACATAGAATGTCCTACCTTTTGGACACTGGGATGTACACATGACCCAAGTTGGGCCAATGACAGTCCTCTTTGGTACTTATCCCCTGAAAATGTAGGCATTCAACTAGTGTGATGTGAAAGTAGGGGTGCTGATGGCATCCCACCTGCTATGTGAAGTGACCTTGGTCAAGAGATGAGGAAGCAGAGATGCAGCCATGATGATGTCATTTGTGCCCTAGGATTTAGTTGCATCCACAGGATGTTGCAAACTTGGTAGGGCGGGATTCAGAAGTGTTCTTGTTCTAGATTATTAAGCAATAGCAGTTCAGACAGGGCCTTAGAGGTTCAGGGTAGCACGTATGCTAGACCGTGCAGACTGTGACTCAGAATGTAACTTACTGGTGACAGTGTCAACATCTGATAGCTGAAAATGGATAGTCCTGGCTCCTTGTTAAAGAGCTGTATTATCTTGGGCAAATCTCTTACCTCCCCACCTCCCGCCCTCCCGGCCCTGTAAACTGAGAAGTGAGGCCTTCTAGGGCTCTTTCTAGCTACAAAATTTCATGAGTCTATGAAATAAGGGACTTTCCAAAGTCAGCTAGATAACAGGTTAATGCTGATTTATAAAAGTGTCTTGTTCAAGCCAACAAAGAAAGGGTGTAAGATGAGAGATACAGGAATCCAGTGACCAAGTGAAGAAAAAGCTCATATAGTCTCCCAATGCCCCCATTTGCTAATTCTTAGACCAAGTTTTCTCCTTTTGTTTACAAGGTTGAATTAAACCAATTCAATCATCCAGTAGCATAGGCTCAAGAGGAACTCAGTGCGAACGAAGCAGAGACTAAATCAGGTAAGGGGATTATTGTTTTCCTTCAATCCTGCTGTCTCTTGAAGATTTTGATCTAATCCCTTAACATCTCCACTTACTAATACATAAAATTACACACGATGATTTAGGACTGATGTTATGAAAAAAAAGGAGAAAAGACTGTGCAAATATTTGGATAAATGTAGTGAAATTATATTTGTTGGCCATCCATGCATTTGTTAGGATCTGAAAGTCCCATAGTGAATAAGCACTTGCTTTAGATCGAAAGGTAGCTTCTGATTTGTTGTAATGAAAACATATGTTTAGTGGGAGATTCCTATCGTATTTGAAAAGAGACAATGCCACTCATCTTTCAGCCTTGTGATCCGGGAAAGGTTAGTTCTTAAGAAGTGAGAAAACAGAAAGATAAATAAAGACAAAGCCAAGCAATCTATAAAAATACTGGGTTTCTGTCTGCTGACCTAATGGCCTGTCACTTCTTCAAGGCTGGGTGACAATGGTCCTAGTACAATGGGCCACCAAGCCTTTCTTCTTTCAAAGGGGAACCGTTGAGAAAGGCCTTCAAAGAGACACGAGGAAGGTGCCAGGGATAGGAAATACACGAACTGAGAATTTTGAACTCAAAAACTCATTAATTAACATGTCTGAATTTTTTCCCTATTGGTAACGGCTATTCTAGAAAACTCGTTAATAAAAATTTTTTTAATCAGTTTTATCTTCATTTGTCTTTTTATGATGGATAACAGAGAAAATCTTTTTTCTAGGTAAGAGATAAGCATATAAAGAAGAAACCAGGGACTTCCCTGGTGGTCCAGTGGTTAAGTCTCCTTGCTTCTACTGACGGGGGCACGGGTTTGGTCTCTGGTCAGGGAACTAAGATCCTGCATGCCACGCGGTGTGGACAAAAAAGAAAATAAATCAAAATTCTGCAAGTCAAATGTACCTGTTTTTTAACAATTGAGTATATCTTTTCCAGTCTTTTTTGTCTGCTTTTAATGCCAGAATCATTTGAAAGCATTTTATAATCATCATCTCATTGAACCTTATAACAGCTCTTTGAGGCAGGTATTATTCCCACTTTATAGACGAGGGGTGCACAGCCCTGCCTAATCCCAAAGCCTGTGCATTTAAGCACAACACTGCCTTGGATGCATGTGTGTGTATACACATGTACATGTATATGTGTACATGTATTTATACATATACCTTTACACATACGATTATGTGTTCATTTCTACATTCATACATGTGCACATTTTCATAACTGTACCCTAAATGTTACAACTATAGGTAGTATTTTGTAATTTATTTTTCTTACAACTTATCGAGAAAGGTGTTCAATTAGGTCACAGAAAGCCACAAACCGAGCAAGATAAGGAAGGTCAACTGCCATTTGTTAGGTGTCGAGCCCCCAACAGGACAGAAGTCTTGAGAATGTTCTCTGACATGAAAAGAGACCCATGTCTGAAGCCAAGAGGGACACCTTGAAGTGGGAAGGGTTTTGAGCTCTAAGAGAACATGCTGGGGTGTTTACTTATTTGTTCTGTCTAGGAGTGGAAAGCACGACGAGGTGATTCCTATTTGGCACGAGGGTGCTGGGACACAGCTCCATATGTCACTTCATGTCCGCCTGGCTGCGCAGTGCCGGGCACAGCCCATGAATGTCTGATAAACATGATGAACAACTCTTTCACGCCATCATACAAGTCTAGGGATGGTAAATCAGTCTGCAGCCTCACTGACACCTACAGCTCAACAGTCCACAGCAAGCTCATTTTTGTTCTCCATATTATTTCCAGTTTCCCCCATATCTCTTTTTTGAAATCACTGTCACCACTATGATCCCAGTTTCTCTAGCAGAAAATCTGGACCCACCTCTCACACTCTCCTTTTTATTCCCACTTCCTACTTGAGGGCATCAATTTCTACCAATTCTTTTGTTGTTGTTGTTTTTTTCATATCCTGCCACTGGCCCCTTCGTTTACCTGCCCGTTTCCTTAACCTTGGTCAAGGTCCTGACAGCTCTTACCATCATTTCTTCACAAGCAGCATTGGAGGGAAGGGGGCCCCTATGGGTACTCTGGGACAGCAAGTTTACACCTGACAGTCTGAGTGAAAAACACCAGATGCACATTCACCTTCGTATGGAACACCCTCAACCAGTGTCTACTCATCTTCATTGTTTCCTGAATGCCATGGCCAGAGAATCACCCCTAAACATCGAGTGTAAGCTTCCTCCTAAGGTTTTCAAGTCAAATCCAGACTTTATCCTACATTCATAATAACTTCCTGGTTCCTGGGTCAGGTCTATATAATCTGACCCCTCCCTAGCTCTCGACGTTTGTCTCCCCCTACTCTTTTCCAGTTTCCTGCGATTTCAATGAATTTGTGAGACTCAGTGGTCTCTAAACATACTGGGTGTCCTCGTCCACCATTTCCTTGTTTGTACCCTCCCTACTCCTGTCTCAGAATTCCTATTCCTTTTGGGTCCATTTCACTTTACATACCAGCCCTAAATGCTGAACTGTATGAACACACATTCTATCATTTTGGTGCTCGGAATATATCATCCTAGTCTTTACTTTTGTCTCTGTGTGTCCCATCTAGGCAAATAATGGTAAGAATAATTTACACCTTTAAAGAACTTTACAGCTTAAAAAACATCTTTTTTTTTTTTGCTACATTTTCCAGTTTTATTGAGATATAACTGACATATTGTGTAAGTCTGAGTGTACAAAGTAACCACAATAAGATTAGTTAACACATCCATCACTCTATATAGTTACTTTTTTGTGGTGAGAACTTTAAAGATCTACTATCTTAGCAACTTTCAAGTATACAAAAGAGTATTCTTAACTGTACTCACCATACATTAGATCCCAGAACTTACTTCTCTTATAACTGGAAGGTTGTACCCTTTGACCACCTTCACCCCTTTCCTCCAACCCCTGCCCCTGGCAGCCACCAATCTATTCTTTGTTTCTATGAGTTAGTTTGGTATTTTTAAATTTCACATATAAGTGAGATCATAAAGTATTTATCTTTCTCTGTCGGACTTAATTTCACTTAGCATAATACCCTCAAGTTTCATCCATGCTGTCACAAATGGAAGGATTTTCTCCTTTCTTATTGGTTGAATAACATTTCATTGTGTGTGTGTGTGTGTGTGTGTGTGTGTGAAATTGCAGGAAACTGGAAGAGAGTAGGAGTAGACAGAAAGTTAGGGAGGGGTCAGATTATATATAACATTTCTTTATCCATTCATCCATCAATAGACACTTAGGTTGTTTCCATGTTTGGCTATTATAAATCATGCTGCAATGAACATTGGGGTGCAGATATCTCTTTGAGACAGTGATTTTATTTCCTTTAGCTATATACCCAGAAATGGAATTGCTGGATCATATGGTAGCTCTATTTTTAGTTTTTTGAGGAACATCCAGACTGTTCTCCATCGTGGCTGCACCAATTAACATTCCCACCAACAGTGCATGAGATTTCTCTTTTCTACCACATCCTCATCAGCACTTGTTATCTCTTGTCTTTTTGATAATAGCCATAATAACAGATGTGAAATGATATATCACTGTGGTTTTGATTTGCATTTCCCTGATGATTAGTGTAATTAAGCACCTTTTCATATATCTGTTGCCATTTGTATACTCCCCTTGGAAAAATGTACAGACACACCTTGGAGATATTGTGGGTTCAGTTCCAGACAACCACAATAAAGCAAGTATCACAATAAAGCAAGTCACACAAATGTTTTGGTTTCCCAGTGCATATAAAAGTTATGTTTCCACTATACCATAGTCTGTTAAGTGTGGAATAGTATTATGTCTGAAAAACAATGTACACACCATAATTAAAAATTAATGCTGTTGCAAAAATGGTGCCAATAGACTTAATTGATGCAGGTTTGCTTCAAACATTCAATTTTCAAAACAAAAAAATGCAATGTCTGTGAAGCTCAATACAGCAAAACACAATAAAAGGAGGTATTCTTGTATTCAGGTCATTTGCCCATTTTTAAATCGAATTTTTTTTTTCTTTTTCTTTTCTTTCCTTTTTTTTTTTTTTTTTTTTTGCCTTTGAGTCATATGAGTTTCTTGTATATTTTGGATATTAACCCTGTACCTGATATATAATTTGCAAATATTTTCTCCCATTCTGTAGATTGCCTTTTAATTTTGTCGATCATTCCTTCTTCTGGGCAGAAGCTTTTTAGCTTGATGTAGTCCCACCTATTTATTTTTGCTTTAGTTGTTTGTGCTTTTGGTATCATGTCCAAAATATCATAGCCAAGACCAATGTCAAGGAGTCTTTTCCCAATGTTTTCTTCTACGATTTGTATGGTTTCTGGTCTTACATTTAAGCCTTTAATCCATTTTTAGTTAATTTTGTGTATGGTGTAGGGTAGGGTCTGGTTTCATTCTTTTGCATGTAGATATCCAGTTTTCCCAGCACCATTTACTGAAGTCAAGTATTAGTTGACCATATATGTGTGGGTTTAGTTCTGGGCTCTCAATTCTGTTCCCGTGATCTTCATGTTTGCTTTTTGCCAGTACCACACTGCTCTGATTACTATAGCTTTGTAGAACAGTTTGAAATCAGGAACTGTGATGCTTCCAGCTTTGTTCTTCTTTCTCAAGACTGCTTTCACTATTTGGAGTCTTTTGTGGTTTCATGCAAAGTTTAGGATTGTTTCTTCTATTTCTGTGAAAAATGTTATAGAGATTTTGATAGAAGTTTCATTGAATCTATAGATGGCTTTTGGTAGTATGCATATTTTAACAATATTAATTCTTCTGATCCATGAACACAAAATATCTTTCCATTTATTTATCTTTCATTTATTTATTTTAGATTTCTTTCATCAATGTCTTACAGTTTTCAGTGTATGGATCTTTCATCGCCTTGGTTAAATTTATTCCTAAGTATTTATTTTTTTTGATGCTATCTTCAATGGGCTTGTTTTCTTTATTTCTTTTTCACATCATTTGTTGTAAGCGTATGGAAAAGTAACTGATTTTGTATGTTGATTTTGTATCCTGCCACTTTACCGAGCTTGTTTATTAATTCTAACAGATTTTTAATGAAGTCTTTAGGGTTTCTATGTATAAGATCACATTTTACTTCTTCCTTTCCTATTTGGATGGCTTTTATTTCTTTTTATTGCCTGATTACTCTGGCTAGGACTTCCAGTACTATGTTGAATAGGAGTGGTAAGAGTGGGCACCCTTGTCTGGTTCCTGATCTTAGAGGAAAAGCTCTCAGTTTTCAACATTGAGTATGATGTTAGCTGTGGGCTTGGCATATATGGCCTTTATTATGCTGTGGTGCCTAATTTGTTGACAGTCTGTATCATGAAAGTATGTTAAATTTTGTCAAATGCTTTTTCTGCATCTATTGAGATGACTGTATATTTATCTTTCATTCTATTAATGTGATGTAGCATTTTTATGGGTTTGCCTATGTTGAGCCATTCTTGCATTCCAAGATGAATCCTGCTTATTATGGTGTATGATCATTTTAATGTGCTGTTGAACTAAATTTCCTAATATTTTGTCAAGAATTTTTGCAACTATATTAATCAGGGATATTGGTCTGAAGTTTTCTTTTCTTGTAGTGTTCTCATCTGGCTTTGGTATTCAGATAATGCTGGCTTTGTAAGATGGGTTTGGGAGTGTTCCTTCCCTTCAGTTTTTTTTGGACAAGTTTACAAAGGACTGGCATTAATTCTTCTTTAAGTGTTAGGTAGAACTCAGCAGTGAAACCATCTGGTCCTGGGTTTTTCTTTGCTGGGAGGTTTTTGATTACTGATTCAATCTCCTTACTCATAATTAGTCTGTTCAGATTTTCTATTTCTTCATAATCTAGTCTTGGTAGGTTATATATTTCTAAGAGTGCATCCATTTGTTCTAGGTGTCCCATTTGTTGATTTATAATTGTTCATGGTAGTCTCTTATGATCCTTTATATTTCTGTGGTATCTGTTGTAATGTCTCTGCTTTCATTTATAATTGTTACTTATTTGAGTTCTCTCTCTTTTTTTTCTTGGTAGTCTAGCTAAAGGTTTGTCAGTTTTTTAAAAAAATCTTTTCAAAAAACCACCTCTTAGCTTTTTTTTTTTTTTTTTTGCAGACGCGGGCCTCTCACTGTTGTGGCCTCTCCCTTTGCGGAGCACAGGCTCCGGACGCGCAGGCTCAGTGGCTATGGCCTACAGGCCCAGCCGCTCCGCGTCATGTGGGATCCTCCCGGACCGGGGCACGAACCCACGTCCCCTGCATCGGCAGGCAGACTCCCAACCACTGTGCCACCAGGGAAGCCCACCTCTTAGCTTTTTAAAAAATATTTTCTACTGCTTTCCTATGCTCTATCTCATTTAGTTTTGCTCTAATCTTAATTATTTCTTTCCTTTTGCTAACTTTGGGCTTAATTTGTTTCCTTTTTAGTTCCCTGTGGTGTAATGTTAGGTTGCTTATCACAAAGTGCTTTCTAATACATTATCTAATTTGACCCCCCAAAGCAGATAGGGTAGCAATTCCTTGTTCCCATTTTGCAGATAAAACTTTTGAACTCTAAAGGCTAAAAGACGTATCCATTGTCACACAACCAGAATTCCCTTTTTCCAAATTTAGTAAAAGGAATAAAAATTTCAAACATTAAACAACAACAACATTCAAACAAAGGAAGAAATACAATCTAGCAAAACAATATGTTAAAGATGGTGATCAAGGAATGAGAGATACAACAGTGTAGAGACCCAAAAGCAATTACTCTTTAACTCCAAAGCAACTCTAAGAGAAGAAAGCAGTTCTGGGAGACTTGAACAAATTTTGGGGAAATCTCACAAATGCCCCAGGATTCAGAGGGCAGCACTCTGAGGGGTCAATAGGCAGTGTAGGCACAATATTTTTACAGAATAAGCTTTAAGAGTAGGAGTCTTGACTCACCACCATGATAGTGACTCACCTAAAGTGAGAATGACTCTTTGGAAGGGGGAGCTGAAGCTGGGGAAGTAAGTGCATGTCTCTGTCAAAATCAAAAGCTCCAAAAACTCTTTCCAAATTACAGCATAGTCTGAACCCAAGGGTTCCCACTGTTAGGACTAGACTATGTCCCTTCTTAAAAAATACAACAGTATGAAATGCTAAATAAAGCTGCAGAACAAAGAATAGAGCCCAAATTCATCAACTGTTACAGCTCCATGTCTCCCAGCTGAATCCTTTTCTCTGCCTTCAAGCAAAAGTAAAATCCTAGTAATACCCAGGCTTCAAACTTAAGTTCTAAGAGAATATAAACAGGTCTCAGAGCAGATGGGATGATACATGTGGTTCATGGATACAACATTTGGGAAAAGAGATGGTCTAGCTAGCATGTCCCACATGAATATGAGAAACACGAAAACCAATGGCATAGCAACTATGCAAAAACCAGAAAACATAGAGGAAATAAAAGAGAGAAGGAAAGAGGGAGGGAGAGAGAAAGGTATCAAATAGAGACTGATGAAAGATACATTCTAGAAAAAGAGCCTTGAGAAACAGAAGAAAAATTCTATAACAAATACTTTGCATCATAGAAGACATTAAAATGATGAATTTGATGAAAGAATGAATCAAAGATGAGATGCAAAGATAGAAGAAAGAACAGAAAAGAGAGACAGTAGAGCTCAGAATACAAAATAAAGACCAGAACACCACTTCTGGAGAGCTATTAATCAGGGGGAAAATAGTTGATAAATTTTGTTAAATGCCTTTTTGGTATCTGTGGCATCTACGGTGATGATTATATATTTGAATTCTTTTTATCTATTTGTTAGACAAGAAACTTATGTTCTCAATAAAAAATTTTTTAAAATAAAGAAAAATATCGTTAGACAGATGGATGAATATTATGAACAAGGCTGGTCACACTAAAAATAAGTACTAGTGGCCAACACACACACACATGCACACATACACATGCACTCAAACTTATTTTAAAGGAAGACAAATCACAAAGAGATTTAGTACTGATCAGACTGGCAAAACTTAAAAACTTTGTTAAAGTTGTTGATGGCATGTGGAACCACACAGTCTCACAAATTACTGGTGATGGTATAAAATGCTGTAAACTTGTTTTAGAGCAATTTGAAAATATCTATTAAATATTAAGTGTACCATTTTCTAACCCAACAATTACCCTGGTGGGAATTTAGCACATCATATTTGCCTAAGTCTGCAAACACAAATGTACAGTATGTTATTTTAAATTGTACTATTGTTTGAAATACCTCCCCCCAAATTAAAACAAAAACAAAAAACAAAAGCAATCTCTGTTTAGCAATGAGGTACTCGTGAAAAGAATTATGACACATTTGTATCATGAAATATAGTGTGCCTATTTAAAAGACGTTACTGAAACTGGGGGTGGGGGGAGAGGGGTGGTAGAGGACTCTCCAAAACATATTATTAAGAGAAAAAATGCAGAGTCAGAACAATGACTGTAGGATAATTCCACGTATATAAACCAACAAACAAAGAGTATCTGTTTCTTGCTTCCTTCCTTACCATCTACATCCAATCCATCGCTAAATCATGTGGAATTTAGTTTCCAAAATACTATGAAATGCTTCCATTTTTCTTCAACGATGTGCTAGTCCAAGTTGCCTTTGTTCCTTCCCTTACGCCGCGCAATAGCCTCCTAACTGGAGTCCAACTAGGTACTTCTCCCCACGCTTGCTCAGTCTAACTTTAGCCACTCTGAACAGGCTCTGGTGCTCCTGGCACATAGACTTGAACATACCTTTGTCTCTCTCTGGAACATTTCCCTCTAATCTAACTCAGTTTTCCATTCTTCCCTCAGATTTCAGCCCCATTGTCACTTCCTCAGAGAAACTCACATGCTCCTTTTTGGTTGCATTTAATTTATAATTATACATTTACCTATGTGTGATTAATACCTATTTTCATCTGCTAGACTATAATCTCTAGGAAAGTTGACGGCGTATCTATTTTTGCTCGTCATTGAATCCTCAACAAGGTAGGTGACTTAGAAATGAAATAAATAAGTATGCATTTCAGTCTATATAGCCATCCATCCATCCACCCATCCATCCAACCATCCGTCCATCCATCCTTCCATCCTTCCATTCTGTACTTGCATTAAAAATATCTGGAAGAAACTATTAGCTATGGCTATTACCTAGGGATTGGGGCTGAGGGAATAGATGGGAGTGAAAAGTAAAAAGATTCACTTTTTCTTTTAAATATTTGCATTTGTTTACATTTTTACTAGGTACATGGAATAAAAAAATTACCATAACATAACTATTACTTTCTTGTTGATGACATGAGATCAAGTGTACCTTAAAAATTTTTCCTTCAGTCAACGTGGGTAATTAAATAGTTTCTTAATATGTTGTCACTAGGACTATAATTGTAACTTTGACAAACCTTCTTATTGACACAATTCTCTTTTCTTGCCAACTTAATTCAGGTCTATTTTAAGTGTAGAGTGAACAGTTCTCACAAGCATTCTTATGTGTGTTTGTATACTCAGGCAAACACACATTTTTTTCTCGTTAAAGAAAGGTGCTAGGTTTTTTTCTCATTAAAGAAAGGTGTATACTCATGCAAACACACATTTTTTTCTCATTAAAGAAAGATGGGGAATTCAGTCCCATTGCCATTGTCCTTTCACAGAAAGGAACAATGTGGAGGAAACAAGATTCTCTTGACTTTGATTAATGAATAAAGAAATCTCTTTAACCCAATTCACCTTAGAGCATCTTCTCCTGATGGAACTACCAGCTCCTACAACAATTCAAAAAGGCATACTCTCAACAACCAGGGGAAAAATTTTTGAAATTAATAACCAAAGAGATCTTTCTTGGTCTCTATTTCTACTTGACTACTGCTAGTCTCTCTCTGATGTTGGTTTAGTCTGTAGAATTGTCTCAGCAGCACCAGCAGTCTGGGCCACATCGAGTCTTTTTTTTTTTCTGTACGTGGGCCTCTCACTGTTGTGGCCTCTCTCGTTGCGGAGCACAGGCTCCGGACGCACAGGCTCAGCGGCCATGGCTCACGGGCCCAGCCTCTCCGCGGCACGTAGGATCTTCCCGGACCGGGGCATGAACCAACGTCCCCTGCATCGGCAGGCGGACTCTCAACCACTGCGCCACCAGGGAAGCCCCCACATCAAGTCTTGCAACCTTAATATGTGACCACCAATCACCCCTTCATTCATCAGAGTTTGTTGAAGAAATGTGCCTCAACCTTTCATCTTGGTTTCTAAACAGGGGCAAGTTTGGACTTACAGCACAATCATAGAGCACAATCATAGATCAACCTATGGAAGGAGCCCTAAGGAGCAGAAAGTAAACAGGACCATTCTGTATTGTTTTCAGGTTTCCTGAATAGTTCAATAAGAGGGATGATTTTGCCTGGTCATTTATTGAATTCTGTACTCTTATGTGTTGGAAACTGTAAGAACTCTGCGAACTTCTGGAGTGGGACATAAGAATGATTAGGAGAAGATGAAGTATTATAAAGTATTACTCATATAATATAAATTAATATAATTATAAAGAAATCTCATTCAGATAACACTCACTAGAGAATATAAGTTGGTGTAGCCACTGCAGAAAACAGTATGGAGGTTCCTCAGAAAATGAAAATTAGAGTGGCCATGTGATCCTGGAATCCCACTCCTGGGCATATATCTGGACAAAACTCGAATTCAAAAAGATACACGCACCCTTATGTTCATAGCGGCACTATTCACAATAGCCAAGGCATGGAAACAACCTAAATGTCCATTGACAGATGAATGGATAAAGAAGATGTGGTACATATATACAATGGAATACTACTCAGCCATAAAAAAGAACAAAATAATGCCATTTGCAGCAACATGGATGCAATTAGAGATTATCATACTAAGTGAAATAAGTCAGACAGAGAAAGACAAATCCCTATGATATCACTTACATGTGGAATCTAAAATATGACACAAATGAACCTATCTATGAAACAGAAACAGACTCATGGACATAGAGAACAGACTGGTGGTTGCCAAGGGGGAGGGGGTTGGGGGAGGGCTGGAGTGGGTGGTTGGGATTAGCAGATGCAAACTATTGTATATAGAATGGATAAACAACAAGGTCCCACTGTTGTTATAGCACAGAGAACTATATTCAGTATCCTATGATAAACCATAATGGAAAAAAATATTTTAAAAAAGAAGGTATATATATGTATACCTGAATGACTTTGCTGTACAGCAGTGATTAACACAACCTTGTAAATCAACTAGACTTCCATAAAATTGAAAGAAAGAAAAGAAAAAAAGATAACACCAACTAGAACCCTTGGGTGTGCGGGATCGTGAGAGGAGGGGAAAATTTAGGAGAGATTCGATTCTGTGAATATGGTGAGAACTTCGGACCTCCCTTAGAGGGCAGAAGTCCATAAAATCATTCACCCTGAGTATAATTTCCACCCTTGGTATAAGTAGAGTGTGCCATTTCTGATTGCAAAAGCCTCAGGATTAGTCACTCAAATAGTAAGAGTTCCTCTTGTACAAGGGACCTCTGGAAAGAAGTCAAGAGTATTTCCTAGCACATGCAAATAAACACATTTCAGAATTCACTGATACGTAAGCATTGCACTTAAAACCCATGTGTCCCTGGCCAATGTCATAGTGGTCAGAACAGAGGTCACCTTTAAGGAGTGCATGACGGAGGGAGCCTTCCAGGTGCTGATGTTCTATCACTTGAGCTGCCTGGTGGAATGCCGGTGGTTCCACAGGCATATACACAGGTAGAAATTCATCAGCCATACATTTGTGATTTGTGCACTGTGTGAATGTAATACCTCGATCAAAACAGAATTTAAGTAAAGGTACAACTGTTTTCTGGAAGGCTAGGGGAGAGTAATCTTTAGCAAGAAACATGACACAACCTGATTGTCATTTCTAAGGTCTAATAAGAATTTTATGGTATGACAAGAATTCTATCATAAATGGTTTTCTGCAGATGTCCTAAAGATGGGGCCCCATCTGCTGGAGAATGAGAATGTAATTTGAAATGCTGAATTTTTATGAATAATCAGAAAAAGACAACTGACGACCAGCCTGCTACTTGGGAGAATCAACTAAGGTGAAAATTTCTGCAACAGAAATTTCTTTTCAGTCTTGGCTTTGACATTCCCACTGGTATCTAGGGGAGCACCCAAATTATTAAAGAATTCCCAGAAAACACTAAAATACACTACAATTTGCACACACGCGTGCGCGCGCACACACACACACACACACACACGATCTGTATGCACTGGAAGGGCTGGAACCTCTCTTTCAATGTCTACTTTCAGACTTCTCAGCCTAGATGCCTTTTCTTCAATAACCTCAAACCCACGCCATCCAAACCCCAGTGTCCGTCGAACCCTCTAGGTGGAGGTTCCCGAGACTTCTAGACAGAGCCTCTCCCAAGGCCCAGACCTCCATTCTCACAACCTGAAACTGCACACATGTTCTCTCTGCATCCAGCTTTATCTGCATCCCATGGGCCCAATACACAACTCAAAACCTGAGTCAATGCCATGACTAAATCCTTTCCTTCCCTCCTCCAGTAAAGCCTCTCTCTTCCATTTCCTTCCACTTGCCCTGTCCTCGTCCTGCTGACAAAGAGCCTCGCCAACATTCAGGGGCTCCTTTTTCCTCCTTCTGTATATTCACCCACCTCCAGTGTCTCCATTTATCGAGCCCCCCTTCCCAAACAGAGTTATTATTGCTCACAGTGCAGCCCTTACCACATCCTTGCTCACATCCCTCTTTGGTCCCCCACTTCACATAGAATAAAACCCTAACTCCTAAGCTCAGCATGTAAAGCCATCTATGAAGAGACAGTCATCTAATTTCACAAACTTAACCTTCAAATCATGCTCCCACTTCTGTACCTCACATTTGGTCAAACCTCCTGCACTTACCCCCAGACGCAAAATTGCATCCTATCTTTGAAAGACCAGTTACTTCAGTTTGAATGCTCCCCTCTCCCGTGTTTATTTCCAGATCAGTTTCAAGCAGGAGATAGTATGAATCTGTGATAAGACACCAGACTTTGGCTTCAGACAACCTGGCTTCAAATCCCAGGGCCACCACTTTCTTGGCATCCACTCTTGGGCAAATTGCTTAATGTTTCTGAGATCCTTAGTTTCCTCTTCTCTATACCGAGAGGATGACGATACAGTATCTATATTGCAGGATTGTGGAGAGGACGAATTGAGTGAAAACGAGACAGACGTGAGAAAGTACTTAACACAATTCTCATACTGAATAAGCATCCACAGAAGCTATTATTTCCGCTGATACCATTATCCTAATCATTATTATCGACTTCAAGAAGAGTTTCCTATTTCATCAACTGAAATTAAAGCCTTCCTCTCCCTTGTCCTTCCATAGGACACTGGCCATGCCTCTAATTACATTTATCAAAAAATGACCATATATGAGAGTTATTAATGACTGCCTGCCTTATTTCACAGGGAGGAACACATTCCATAAACAGTTATTAAGTACTAAACGACACCTTAATTATCAGCCACGTATGTTTAGGTCTTTATTTTCTCCTCAGTTATCCCATCATTCATTCACACCTTCCCAATCTACCACCACGCAGGTCTGCAACCTGGACAGCATGTTAGGGTCCTCACTTCCCCACTCTTCACATGTGCTAGTATCCCCTGGGTCTTGCAGACTCTACCTCCTTGACACATTTTATAACCTGACCCTCTCTGGCCCAATCGGCATTGCCTCAGTGAATTGTTTTTCACCAAGATTATGACGGTCTCTAATCCAGGTGGCCTTCCAAGGTAACACTCGTGATCGCCCTGATGAGGGCCCCCACCACTGTATTTGTCTGCTTATGCACCTGCACTGCCAAATAAAACCCAAGTCTCTTGCATACAGGGATCACGTTGCGTTCAAGGTGAACAGCTCGACGCGTGGCACATAGTAGGCCATCAAAAGGCGAGTGTCAAAAAAATGAGTGAGTCATGATATTCCGTCTCCATATACTTAGACTGAACCTCTACGCTTACAAATGTCCCCAATACGTACTATAGGCCTCAGGAGTGCAGCTCTGGGGTTGGATCAAGGGCCTAGGAATTCCTCAGGGGATTTAGGAATGCTGTTCCAATAGCCTCTATGGGAAGCAGGCAGGCCAGCAGGAAGTAGGGAGGGAAACAGGTTCAGAGAAAGGATGGGACTGAAGGGAAAAGCAGTGAACGTGAGAGCATCTCTTCTCTAAGGCATGATATCAGACCGGGTCAAAGATGATGGAGACCTTGTTTGCAGAAACAACACTAGACATGCAGAAAAGTCTATCTACCACTGTGATGAATGCTGTGATGTACCACCCGGACCCCCCTGCAGGGAGGAAGGCCTGGTTCCCCAGCTTCTGGGAGAGCTATTGGATATTATGGATATTCCTTTAGCTGAAGAGAACCTCATGCCTCAAAGTCATGCCCCTTCCCAAAGCAACCCACATCCAGTGACTGGTCTATGCAGTGTATAAAGGCCTGGCCCCATCTTCCAACTTGGAGCAGCTCTGCAAGGCCATCCCGGGTTCTGTCCTCCTTGAAGGAGACCTCCACTGAGACTGCATTGCAGCTCAACTTCTCTCTATCCAAAGCTTTTTCCTTCTCTTTCCTACTAGAGGTCTTAATCTCGAGAACACCGCCCACCCTACCCCACCCCAATTAACTGGCCTCCTGGATAAACTCTGTCTCCGAATCTGCTTCCCAGAACCTAACCTGTGACAGCCAAAGACAATGAAGATGGGAGAGAATGTGATGACAGCACATACCATAACTCAGAGAAAAAGAACTACTAGCCAATGAGCCGAGTTTGGTCTCTAGAAAGTTTGGTGTTGACTTTTCAGGGGTTAAAAATTGTGAACTTACCAACATTAAAAAGATTCTTTTGAAAAGGCCGAAAGCTTGGCAATGATGGGCCAGCGCTGGCATGTGGCACTGAGAGCTGGAGCTGAGGGATGGTGTTCCACAGGATGGTGCCTGTGCAGCCCACCCCCATGTCCTTCCAGTGCCCCTCGTTCATTTCTTTGAGCTGCCCAGCCCTGAGGACACAGGAGTTGTGATTCTGATATTTCAGTTTCTAACTTCGAGGCAGGCTACTTCCCTGCTCAGCTTGTTTCCCTCAATAACTCCTATCATCTGACTTTTCCCACAGAAGGTAAGCTTTCTGCTGGCTGGGTCTGTATGGTAGCCATCTCGGTAGCTCTCCCCCAGCAGATGTGCTAGGTGGGTGAATAGGTCAGCTGTTCCAAGCATGCTTGGTAAGCGAACAAAATTAAGTAGAAGACCCTCTTCACCACTTGTGCTAACCATGAGCAGAGCCTACGCTTCTAGTATATTCTGAGGGAGACCCTGTGTGACATTTGGATGCAGGAAGATGTTTTCTGGACACAGAGAAAGAGGTTGGGCTCTCCTTTTCCGAAGGCGTGGCCATTTGTGTGGTTCCAAGGCTCAGAGATGAATCCAGGTAATTGGAGTGGTTTAAAAGTCAGAGGCAGTAGGTAGCCCATATCATAGGACTCATTTGCTTGGCCGAAGTCACCAAGAGCAAAACCCTGGAGGACTCAGCAGTGCCGAACAGGTACTGGCTGTGCTACCCAAGTGCAGGTAAAGGGCTTAAGTAATTGCTGTCCTTGGGCAGCCCGTCAAAATACAGAGTTGAAACTACACAAGGGCAAGTGCTCCCACGGAGGAGAAATTATCAACTATTGTTAGACAGAATAGTACGTGACTGTTGACATTTCACCTTTTATTGTTATAGCAATGCTTTAAGAAAGAAGTGTCGTTAAGGTTGTCAGAATTTCATTTTACCCCCCTCTTTGAAGCTGTTAAAAATTCGCTCTTGCTGAAACTTGCCTTTCAGGTGCTCAGCCAGATTTGTGCTTTGTTTCTACCCCGTGGTTCTCTAATGGAATGCAAGGTGTAACACAGGGCCCAGGGTTTTTCTAAGGAACTTTCTACACCCTGTTTCCTACCTCAACTCCCTTTTCCTGGCTCACTCCACTCTCTGCCAAAAGGTGGGTTTTAACAACCAAAACAACCCCAAAGATACATTCAACGGAGAGAGGATTAAAGGCTTTTGGTGGTGTTTCTAAAACTCGCTGCCACAGTAAGCAATACTCAACAAGTAGGACTCTGTTCAGCGGCGCTCACTAAAGGGAATCACCATCTTAGAGTGTCCGTAAGAGACGCAGTTGGGTCTACTGGTACTTTTGTAGCTCTCACTGAATAAAAGGTAACCAATGACAGTTCAAAAATGTCTTCGTAGGTGTGCCACAGAGGTGACAATCTGGTTGGAAGGAGGAACTAGAGATAGCATCCCCAGGCTGCATCTGTCTACCAAACCCACTGATTTTGTTTATTTATTTATTTAATGTAATACATGTTTTTTTTTTTTAAGTCTTTATTGAATTGGTTACACTATTGCTTCTGTTTTATGTTTTGGTTTTTTGGCCTCGTGGCATGTGGGATCTTAGCTCCCTGACCAGGGATCGAACCCGCACCCCTTGCAATGGAAGGCAAAGTCTTAACCACTGGACCGCTGGGGAAGTCCCCCTGATTTTGTTTAGACTGTGTGCTCTTGGCACTCAATTCTCCCCATGGCCCGTCTGCCAAGCCGTCTCCCGCTGATGACAAAATGCTAGGGGGCAGGGACAGAGCTGATGATTTCTCAGTTACTATGTGCCAGGCAGAATGCTAGGACTTTTATTAATCATAAGACACCAGGAAGATACCAAGAGGCATGAGATGCCCCCTCTACTCTCTGGCTGAAACCTACTTTAGGTATATATACCTATGCATAAAGGGCTTTAAAATACTCCCAGGCTTGCTCTGCTTATCTTAAACTGAAGCTGCTGTCCAGCAAGACTTATTACGCCGGTCAGCAGATGAAATATCACCATATATAACAGAGTATTTACTTTGGTAGATATGCCGCCAGCTCTCTGATGGATGTGCTGGGTCTTGAGTGTGCTATCTTCCCCTTTACAGTAGTCCCAGAACCTGGGGAAGTGCTATAATGAGCCTTTTATTATTATAAGCATTTCTGCAATAACATCCATTTGCAAACTTCTTAACAATCAACTCTACTCTTCATGACTCATGAGAAATCAGATAGTTCAGCACTTGTTAGCTCTGTTTTATGGCCCCGCATCCTCGGGCCTAGAGTTCAAAGAAATCAAGGGTTACGCAGCCAGCTAGGGCTTAAGACCAACACAGCTGCTCTGTTTTCATCCAGCCTCTCAGCCTGGCTGCCCAGCTGCCTCCCAATCCTTTCCCTGAATATATATATACATTACATATATATACATATTACATATATATATGTAATATGTATATATATGTAATGTGTGTATATATATATATATATATATTATTTTTAAACTCTTGGAATTAAGACCATCCTAGTACAAATATTGGCCCCGATTCTCCATTTTTAGCATGAAGAACTAACAGCCTGGGCTCTTGCCAAGCATTGCTGGAATAATTCTGGCAGATCTGAGATAGCCCTGCAGGCCATTTCCCTCAGCTGGTGGAGAAGCAGAGCTGAATCTGTTCAGGGGCCGTTTCACCCAGCCTGTGAAACGGCCCCTCTGGCAGCAAGGAGAGACGGGGCGTCCCAGGCAGAGTCCAGGTGCGTTGTCCAGCCAGGCAGAGGCGGCAGTGGAGCAAGGGGAGGGGCAGGTGAGTGGGCAGAGCTGCTAGGCCTTGGGAAGCTTCTTTGGAGAGTGATGCAGCTGCTCTCCATGTTATATTTTGCTATGACATGCGTCATAGGCACGGGAAGGTAAAGCCCAGGTGGCTCTGGCTTTCCCGTAGGGAATATTTAGCCACTGTTTTAGAAAATGGGGGGCAAAATTATGGTCAAAGGCATAAAGAATAACTAGAGTTCAGCTTTGGAAAAGAGAGATGTCCCTCTCTCCTTGGAGTCAGGCTGTGTTGCCTACCATTCTGGAATAAGGCTGTCAGCCCATATACGTGACAATAAAAGGGTTTATTATCCCAAGTCATCATCTCATAATTCCTTACTATGTTTTTTTTTTCTTTCTTTTTTTTTTTTGGCCGCACGGCTTGCGGGATTTTAGTTCCCCAACCAGGGATTGAACCCGTGCCCCCTGCAGTGGAAGCACGGAGTCTTAACCACTGGACCGCCAAGGAAGTCCCCCTTCCTGTGTTTTGAAACTGCAACTTCATGGCTCCATAGTAAATGTGCAATGATTGCTCAAAATATTTCATGTTTTAACTATTTTAAATGCTGCTAATGATATTTCTACCAGTACCAAGAAAGACAATTATCTCAACTTGGAATATATTTATGAACTGGGTATCCCTTTCTGTTCTAATTCCAAACCTAATTTGCTTCTAGTATCCTGTTTACTCCTTTATAAACAGTTGGGGTCAGCTGGTCTATCTCCCATTTTCAAAAACAGATACTACTTCTTCTTGTCCTCTCATTTTCCCCCAATACATTTGCATCATCCTCATTATCACTATCATTACCAACATTAGTTGAGCACTTTCTATATGCCAGGCTTTACCCTGAGAATTTTACATGTGCTGATGGGAATTACTGTGATCCCTATGTTACAGATGTGGAGACTGGGACACATAGAGACTAAGTAACTCACACATGAGCAGTCACGCTGGAATTGAGACACATGGTTCCAAAGCCAGACTCCTTACCACAAGGCTCTCAGAACCCTCCTGGTACCCTGCTTGAGTATGTTGCCATTTCCAAAGTGCTTTTATGTGCATCTTTTCATTTGATTCTTACAACCACACATAAGGTTTTATTTAAACTGAGAATCCCCATTTTATTTCTTCCAAGTCTTGGAAAAATATGTAGTATTTTATTTTGTTGAATTATTAAGGGTTTGGCTAATTTGTTTTCCAGATGAAAATTCTAAAATTAATCTAAAGTAACACGGTGGATTTCTCCACCTAAAAAAGTTAAAGTTATATTCGACTATAAATCATCCTCAAATAACTCTCCGTGGCTTTTCTCCTGTTATAAAGCAAAGTCCTACATTTTTCAGGGGGATGCACTGAACTCCAGTAGAAACAGAGAGTGCATTTAAATGTCTTAAGTTATAACTGACTGCACTGCAAAATCAAATAGTTTGGGCTTGACACATATATAGTTATATGAGTAACATTTGTACTCACACGTCTAGATTTATATATACCAGGCCAAATTCCAGAAAGGATTTTCAGAGGTTTGGAACATGTACTTCTGGGAATTTATATATACCTCTGATTTCTCTTGATTTGAAAAATAAGTAGTTTATTCTACTTTTTTAAAATATCTCTACTTATACCCACAGAGCTTTAAGAAAGGACATATATGCTAATGTAGCCTAATGAAGATAAATGCCAAATTCCTTATCGAATTACTGTTTCTTCGGATGCTTACTCATTCCTAGTTCTTAAATTCATTGTTCCCAATTTTTGACACATTGTCATTAGAGAAACGTCTGAGTTTTTTCCAGAGACCAACGGGACTGAATTCTGGTTCAGGAATACAAATAAGAGAGACACCACCACTTGAATGTGTATGTTGTTCTTGGAGTGAAATCCTTCAGGCCTGGTATCTTACAGATGACCTTTAGGACATAACAGGGAGGCCCATGGAAGAAAAGATCAGGACCTCCATATCACGCAAAGGCAATGGAAATACTTGAGAGGATTAAACACCCAAGGTTACTTGAAGAACCAAGCCATACCTCATGCCTCCTTAGAGTAATTTCTTCTGTACAGAGCCTCACACACTTGCCATGATAAATGCTCCTTCTTACTGACAAACAAATATTCCTGCTGAACAATGAACCCCCCAAAAAAGCATCTTAGGGAAACTCAGGCTTAGTTTCAGCTTTGTGGCCAACAAATATCTGCATAAACAATTTCTGGGGTCACTGGGTGAAGGTTAGTACACAGACAAGGTCATAATACATCCCAGCACTTAACCTAACCAAATGACATAGACCAAGAAAGCTTTTCTGAAAAAAGGCAGTTGCATTTCATCTTCGCATATTCAGGCCAAAGAAAATAAATACCTGCTGTTTTAAACCACTGGGTAGTTCTCTGGAATGCAGATGGGTCACCAAAGTCATGGACAGTAGTAGTGTTTTTCTTAGGGTGGCAGGAAGACCCCATGAAGTGAGGTCCTATAGCCTGCCAAGGGCTTTAAGACCACTGAAGGAACAGAACGATAAAGGAGAGGGATCTGACGTGTCCAAGCATAAATCCAACTTCCATTTTCACTAAAGGTCCTTGTAATTCTTTGGATTGAAGGCCCAAAATGCGAGTTTTGAAACTGAGGGCCCACCCTCTCTTTGGTACTGAAAGGGAGAAAGGAATAAAATATATATAACTCACAACTTGGGCCAGGGATTTTAAATTTGTTATCTCAGTTTATCCAATGATGACCATGAATAAATATTTTTTATATTCCTATAATTTGAAGAGGAGAATGAGGCTCAAAGAATTTAAATAGCTCACTGAAAATGACCCAGATTGTGTGAAAATTTGGACCCAGGTCTATGTGAATCCCTGCTGCCTTCTTGGGATAAAATGGGATTTCCCAGGGGAATTTATGGGAAGCGATGGAAGTTTTAACACAGTCCCCCAAAGCACACATTAATGTGCCCACCTAAAGCTTAGCAGTAAGTATGAAGTAAGACTCTGGTCATGTATGTTCCCTTCCTAAACAACCACAGAGAGGCTGTTTGTGGAAGATGAACCTCTGTGCCCAAGAATCAATACTTGTGGAGCTGAAGAGACAGAAGGAACTTGACTCCTTCCTAAACTTGGGCTCACAGTCTAGTGGCTTGACTGTCGGCGGCTTCCCTATTTGTTGGTGGAATTGTTCTTATTCCTACCTGTCACCCACCTAGCAGCACGGAGCTTTGGGGATGGGTGATACTCCCCTCTACTTTGGACAATATTTCATTCAAGGGCCTTCTGGAGGGATGGTTTATCTACTCTTTTCTTTTCTTTTTCTTTTTCTTTTTTTTCTTTTCGGCCATGCTACGCAGCTTGCAAGGATCTTAGTTCCCTGAGCAGGGATTGAACCCAGGCTACCGTGGTGAAAGCACCGAGTCCTAACCACTGGACCACCAGGGAATTTCCCTCTCTACTCTTTTCTTAAGCATTTTCAGGTAAGACATTTTCATAACCCTCCTGGAAATCATTTCTGACTCACTATTATCAGGAAGGGTCCTTCTTTCATTCAAACAGGAAAGAGCACAAGGCAAGGAAGCATCCTCAAATAGTACCATAGTATCCAGCCAGGCACTTCCTGACCTAGAGGTCACACACTGTAGTTTAAGTGGGTTCGTGTGGAACAGTGCAGAAGAGTGCACTCAACTCCTTCAGAGGCCTTTCATGATTGATATTACTCTTCCCTTAATTCCTAAGTGCCCCCCCAGTAGGGAGCCCTCAGTCCAGAGACTGGGTACAAGTGTTCTCTGGTAGTCCAGGTGTGCCTTTAGGCTTTCACCTGGTGTATGGGCTCACTGGGGTAGAGTGGAAAGAAGCTGGAATTCTCTGGTGATTCATTTCTCGTAAAGATGCCCCATGTGCCGTGAAGTTCATCACACAGCTGATTTTCAGCAAGATGTTCACTGACCATCAGTGAGGAGGCTATTTCAAAAACTCATTCTAGGAAAGCCACATCCAAAGAATGAAGTTGGACCCCTTCCTCACACCGTATAGAAAAGTGAACTCAAAGTGAATTACAGACCTAAATGGAAAAGCTAAAACTGTAAAACTCTTAGAAGAAAGTATAGGAGAAAATTTTTTATTACCTGGGGGGTATGCAAAACCTTTTTGGATAGAACACCAAAAGCCCAAGCAACAGAGCAAAAATAAATTGATTTCAACAAAATGAAAAACTTTTGTGCTTCCGTGGTGACCTTCAAGAAAGTGAAAAGATAAGCCAAATATTTGCAGATCATAGTTCTTATAAGGAACTTGTATCTAGACTATATAAAGAACTTTTAAAACTCAATAATGAGAAAACAAGTAACTCAATTAGAAAATGGGCAAAGGATCTAAACAGACATTTCTTCAAAGATATACAAATGGACAATAAGCCCATGAAAAGATGCTCAACATCATTAGCCATGAGGGAAACACAAACCAAAATTACAAAGAGATACTATTTCATACCCATTTCCTAATGATGTGTGTTTGAATTGTGTATGCAGAAACTGGCCATTCTTGGCTATCATCGTTAAGTGTCAGAGAGGATGTGGAGAAACTGGAACCCTCACGCACTGCTGATGGGAATGGAAAATGGTGCAGCTGCTTTGGAAAACAGTCTAACAGTTCCTTAAAAGTTAAACATACTTTCTACTCCTAAATATATACCCAAGAGAAATGAAAACATATGTGCATGTAAAAACGTGTACAGAAAGGTTTGTAGCAGCATTATTCGTAATAGCCAAAATATAGAACAACCCAAATACCCACAAAATGGTGAATGGATAAAAAAGATGTGGTATATCCGTGCAATGGAATATTATTCGGCAATAAAAAGGAGTGAGATAATGATACACGGTATGATTTTTTTTGAATTTTTTTAACATCTTTATTGGAGCATAATTTCTTTACAATGGTATGCTAGTTTCTGCTTTATAACAAAAGTGAATCAGCTATATGTATACATATATCCCCATATCTCCTCCCTCTTGCGTCTCCCTCCCACCCTCCCTATCACACCCCTCTAGGTGGTCACAAAGCACCGAGCTGATCTCCCTGTGCTATGCGGCTGCTTCCCACTAGCTATCTATTTTACGTTTGGTAGTGCATATATGCCCATGCCACTCTCTCACTTCATCCCAGCTTACCCTTCCCCCTCCCTGTGTGCTCAAGTCCATTCTCTACGTCTGTGTCTTTATTCCTGTCCTGCCCCTAGGTTCTTCAGAACCAGTTTTGTTTTTTTTTTTAGATTCCATATATATGTGTTAGCATACAGTATTTGTTTTCCTCTTTCTGACTTACTTCACTCTGTATGACAGACTCTAGGTCCATCCACCTCACTACAAATGACTCAATTTCATTCCTTTTTATGGCCGAGTAATATTCCATTGTATAAATGTGCCACATCTTCTTTATCCATTCATCTGTCGTACATGGTATAATTTGTATGAATCTTGTAAGCATTATGCTAAATGAAAGAAGTCATTCACAAAAGGCCACATATTATATGATTCTGTTTATGTGAAATGTCCAGAATAGGCAAATCTACAGAGACAGAAAGCAGGTTAGTGGTTGCCTAACCTATGGCTGGGGTGGAGGTGGGGAAGAAATGAGGAGTGACTGCTAATGGATTTTTCTGGGGTGGGGAATGATGGAAATGTAAAACTGGTGGAGGTGATGGTGGTACAAATCTGTGAATATATATAGTATGTGATTATATCTCAATAAGGCTGTTCATTATATATATTATATTAATATGTTTATATACATTTATACATTTAATTATATACTTAATATATTTAATTGTATATTTTAAAAACTCCTCATTCTAGACCTTGGTTCTCAGCTTCTTAAAGTCACCAGATGGGGAACTTCTCAAATCCCAACGCCCGGACTATGCTCTGGACCAATTACATCAGAATCTCTGTGGGCAGGACCCAGAGACCTTTAAGATCACTGCACAGAAGAGACCAACACGTATGAGAAGAAGCTGAGTGGGTGACCTCCCCTCCTGGAGGTCACAGAGGAGAAACATTACGCTCCCACTGGGTGGATACCTGAACTTCTGATTTCTTCTCACTTCACAAGTAACTATATGTTTCAGCTTCCATGGCTCTTACTTTGGAATCTTTGTAAAGTAGTGCTCAAAAGGTTTATTCATTCTGAAATAAAATGCATGGAACCAAACCATTTACCTGATTACTTGAGGAGTTTTACTTTAGTTCTTTTCATCTAAAATTCCACACTTTCAAAACTATTGATTCACTGTGGGAACAATTCAATGCATAGGATACAAGGGACCCAAAAACGGAAGCTGGGACTATTGCTTTGCTGGTTATCAATACCAGATAGAAAACGTTGTTGAGTGACCAACTGCATTCCCTTTAAAAACTGACCAATTCTTTCTTTCCTGTTTTTAAGCATGGTTGTGAATCAAAACACCAGTTTATGTGATTTAAAGAAAAAAAGATGACACACCTTCCAATCTCTAAGTCAGAAGTCAGGGCAGCAATTAGAACATAGAAACGGTCACTTAAATTCAGTTTTATGAAGGGAAAAGACTAAATAGTTAAAAACATTCAGATATTGTTAATATAATTAGAAGTCAGCTACTACCAAGTTTTAAGTAAATAGAATAAAACTTTGTGGACTGAGGGCAAAAAGACAGCCTTTTGGAAGCTTATGAACACGGCATTTGTAAAAGAAAAAAGAAGTATTTGAGGATTGGTTTGGCATTTTTCAATGCTTCGAACTAACACACTCTGGAGTGGCCCATCAAAGCCATTTATTATTGGGGATATAATATGTCAATTGGCTGTTTAGTTGCTTAGAGACCTCCTCCAAGCTTCTGAAAGCAGACACCTAACGTCAAACCACATCCAGCGGGTACCTAGAAGCACTTCCCTCTGTCTCTTTTGCTCTTTCATCTCTGGCATGCGATAATGAATAACCAAGAAAGCATATTTCCTCGCAATCACAGAGTCAGTTTTATCAGTGTTAACGTGCACAGTCAAGCCGGCCCCACATGAATGTGCATTTTAGCGCATACAGCAAGAATGTATGTATGCACTTTCACATAGAATTGACCTCTTCCTATCCAAGGTGGCTGTTCTAGCCTCAAAGGGGAGAGAAGCTCACTTGGTCAGAGCAAAGCTGCTGCTGGTGGAAAAGAAGCCTCCTCTCCAGTCTGTCAAGGGTCCTCTACGTTGTACTACAGCTGATTACATGGCCCCAGTGAGAATGATGCTGGGGGGAGGGACTGAAAATACTTAGTGGTAAATATCAGTAATTAACTCTTTTTTTTTTTTTTAAATGGGATTGAGCTAGGACAAGGAGAAATGGAAGAAGGAAAATGTAGACAATCAAAAACTCAGATCAGGACCCCGTGAACACAAAGGGTTAAATGTATTTCATTAACTATGAAGCCAAAGCCACATAATAACAACGCAGAATAGACTTCAGGGTACAAAAAATCAGAAATTGTATTAAAATCAGTTATTACAATTTTATCATTAAAGTTTTACGAGTCAGAGTTCTAAATTTTAACATGACCATGCATGAACAATTATTTTTCAGCGTACTAAACAGCTAGATTGTTCCTGTGAGCAGAGTAATGTGCATTATGAAATTAAACATGTACCCACTTTCAGCCGAGGTCACTGAAGAAACCAGACAGTTTGGGGCTCATTCTGTTACTATATATATGTTACTGTTGCTGAAGAAGTCACCCCAAGTTATTCAGCATTGCATCCTCTCTATAGAAAATAAATTCTTATCTTACAAAAAGAACCCTCAGATCATACACACTATTACATGTAAAATAAATAAACAACAAGGACCTACTGTATAGCACAGGGAACTATACTCAATATCTTGGTATAACCTATAATGGAAAAAAATCCTAAAAAGAATATATTATATATATATATATATATCTGAATTACTTTGCTGTACACCTGAAACATTGTAAATCGACTCCACTTCCATTCTACATTTAATTTTTTAAAAATTTAGAAAAACAAACACCCCCCCACAAAAACTCAGATCACTGAAAAGAACCAAAAAAATCCACATTTATATTTTTGCCAATATTTTACTCTCCCAGTCTACCCAAATGATACAATGGTGGCAAAGGTGGCAAATTTGAGGTCATGACACCTTCTTTCGGCTGGCAGACACACTGGCAAGAAATGTATTACTGAAAGGCAGGACCAGAGACATGATTGGTCTGGTCCAGAGCAAAATGAAAATGCAGGGCCCTTGTTCAAAGATTAGTAAGACTTTCAAGACAGTGACAGTAAAGCTCGGGACCAGGCACGGAGCCCTGCAGAGTGCGGGCCCAGCGTCACTGCCCAGGTTGCAGCCCATGAAGCGAGTCCTGCCAAAAGGTAAGAAAGAAGGGAGGTGGGGGTCTGCCTAACCATCCCTGGATCTGTTGTCTGCGCGCTGGTTTAGCTTCTCTTGGCTAAATGCACAGCTTTGCAATGGCCTGTGTCACTTTCTCATTTATGGAAACCAACACCCAAACTCAATGCCTTGTCTAAGGTCATGAGCTGAAAGAGCCAGAACTAAATCCCAGCTACCCTAAGTCCTACAGGGTCACTCTCTTCCCTACATCATGCTACTGGTCTCCAGTTTAAATGTACATCATCAGGAAATAGTAACTACAAAAAAAGGGGTGGGGAGGGAAGGACATTACCTCATCAGAACTTCCTTTTCAACTCTTCTGTGCAAAGAATAAAGTCAGTTTTCAAATTCTTTTTCTGAATCAATGCTTTCAAGTCCTAGAGTCAAGACATCATAGGACAGCTCCAAACACTGAAGCAATTAGCTTTGCCGAGAGCTCACTGGAGCCCTTGCAGTTAGCAACTGGAGACCAAGGTGGTTATTAGTGGGTGGTTATGAGGCAACACGTTAGGAAACTAATCAGTGTTCCTGTACAAATATTTAAAATAATTCTGAGGTAATTTGAACTTTAACACAGAGCTAGCCAGATGCATTTGTAATCTGAACCCAAGGTTCTAATAAGTTACTGCCTTTTGGATGTCCTTCAATGTCAGGGACATTTTTAGAAAGACCAGCACTTAAGTGGAAACAAAGATTGACATTTACAACATAAACATGAGACCTGGACTTTTTTTTTTTTTACACCAAACAGAATGCCTGTGTCTTCCTCACTCAGGTGTATGTGTAAATTTAGTATATCAAAATATCTGGTGCAAGGGCATGGCCATTGAAAGATACTGCACAAATCAACTATAAATGGAGCTTTAGAGCTTATGAAAAAAAGAGTTCAAGGTAGGGTGCAATAAAAAAAAAAAAAACGCTCTTCAGAGCAGCAAAAAATAGCTGCTAACCCCCCTCGACAAGGCACAAGTTTTAGGGTCAGGCAGACCTCCAGTTCAAATTCCCAGCTTCACCTATTATTTTATTTTTTTGGAGCCTTGGCTAATTCATCTGCAAAATGGGGTTGATACATTCAGCCAAACAGCTGAATCAGAGGCTTTCTGTATGTCTCAGTATCTCTGACATCTGTGATTCACACACCTTTAATTATATCTTATTGAGCTGCCCCTCAGAATTTTCACTGGGGGTTAAAATTAGTTTTGCATGTCTGCTCTCCATAACTTTATGGTCTGTAGGTAGCAAAAAGGAAAAACAAAATATCTTCTGGCTTGGATAAATTTTGGCATAATTATAGGTCTGGTGTTTGGAAAATGAGGGCCAGAGGAAAATGGTACAGAGACGTGAGTAACCCAAAGTGTCTGAGGCTACAGCACTTACGTCTCATTAACTGCCAATTACCGTATTCATAATTTAACACAAAAAGGAAAAATACAAATGGGGTTTAAAAGAAAATCCCTTTTATCTAGACTTCAGTTTATACTTGGCTTCCAAAGGCAGGATTAATGCAATAGGTTAAGAAAGGGGGTAGTCAGATTGAGCAATAAAAACACTTTCTTTTGATAACATGTGAGGCTATAAAAATGGCTTGGCTGAATCTATTAGCCAAAGATAAATAATACCCTGCAGGAGGAAAAGAAATAGCTTTTTCTGGATCATAAGGTCTGGTATGTTTTTCAAGACCTTGCTTTCACTGAAACTGTAACATGCACTTAAAGAGACATTTTTGAAATTCGTGATTTCATAACATCTTTTGCATTGGAAATCTCGTCTCTGTTCCGGCAACACCATGTTCAAGACTTTTGTCAAAACATGGGAAGAAAAATGGTTCTTAGTTATTTTTATTTCTTTATTAATCTTACTATTAACACAGTTGCTATTTTTCTTCTAGTTATTACCACCACCACTAGTAATGCTGTTACTACTACTGCATCCACGTCTGCATTTTTTTTTTAATTTTTAAAAAATTTTTTATTGGAGTAGAGCTGCTTTATAATATTGTGTTAGTTTCTACTGTACAGCAAAGTGAATCAGCTGTACATATACATACATCCCCTCTCTTTTGGATTTCCTTCCCATTTAGGTCACCACAGAGCATTGAGTAGAGTTCCCTATGCCATACAGTAGGTTCTCATGAGTTATCTATTTTATACATAGTATCAAGAGTGTCTATGTGTCAATCTCAATCCACATCTGCATTTCTAAATGGCATCTGATAGGAATTCTAGTGACTAACATTCGATTGTTCAGCCCGAGTCCCTGACTGGCTTGACCTCGGTGCACCCCAGGGCCAGCAGCTTCAATATCACTTGGACGCTTATTACAAATTCATATTCCTGGGCCCCGCCCCAGGCCTATGGAATCTGAAGCTCTGGGGTTGGGGGCCAGGAATATGTATCTTGACAAGATTCTGATGCTCAAAGTTGGGAAGCTCTGGTCAACAGAGAAAGCGACCCAGGTGCCAGAGAACAAAGGAAGGAGGGATGGGAGAGAAACGAGGATGGACACCTGGGGCCACCACCTGCAGGCTTGACCTTGTCTGCCTCAGGGCAGGCTGCCAGAACCGAGGAGAAAGCAAAGGCTGGGGCAGGCTCTCAGGATGTGGTGACCAAGGCTCCAGCCTTCAGCTCCAGGCCTCTGGGAAGAGAGGCCCCCCTCAGAACTGTCCCCAGAAGCTGTTCATCTCTTTTGCCTGCTGAATACTGAAAATGACAAGACTCCTTATTTTTCATGACTACGGGTTCATCTGATCAAATCAGTTAGTGTCTGAATTAGTATTTCTTAAGGTGTGAGGTCTATGTATTTCAGTCCCCTTGATCCTCAGTCCCACCGAATCAAAATCCCTGAGGGTTGCAACAAGCTCTCAAATGTCAACAATGCAGTGTCAAGTTTGGGAAATGTTCTACTTTTTTGGCCTGACCTGACACTTAGTTTGGGATGAGGTTTCAAGATCTATTCTCTAACCTACAGTCTGCCAGCCCTCCCATCCATCCTTCCTCCCTCCCTTCCTTCCTTCCTTCCTCCATCCCTCCCTCCCTCCCTTCCTTCTTTCCTTCCTTCCTTTCTGTAATAACACGTTTCCTCAAAAACACAAATATACACACACAAAAAAAGAAAAGAAAAATTAACTGTACTCCTATCACCCATTTTGATAAATATAATTATATAAAATAACATTAAACAAAATTAGGATATAAAATAATAGTCCATGAAAAGATATGACAATATATGTAACTAATCCCCTATTATTAAACATCTAGAAGCTGTTGTCCAGATTTTCCCCTCTACAAATAATACAATAAGCTACTCTGTGGAAAAAAAAAAAAAAAACACCTTTGTTTCTAATGGCCAATTCTTAGAACTGAAATTTCTGGTTCAAAAATTATGTCTTCTCTTGAAGTGTTTGACAAGCATTGCCAAATCGCTCCTGGATAGAGAGGACCAGTTAAGAACTACATTAGGCTGTAAATTGGTAAAGCCATGTTGGAGAAAACTTAACAATAGAGAAATGGAAAACTGACTATGTGCACGCTTTTACATCTGGAAATTCCACGTCATGGCATACAACCTAAAGGGACTCTCGTTTAAGGGAATATTCATAATAGTAAAAGCTGGGGATACTCTAAGTATCCATCAATACAGGAAGAAAGAGATAAAAATAACAGAGTAGGTAAAACGTATGAACTAGATTACATCAACAGAGACCTCTCTCAAAACCAAAATGAACAAATCTTGATAAAAGCATACCTACAGAATGAAGTTATTTAAAAAAGAATCACAAAATAAAAATAAAATTAAAAAGAATCACAAAAATACACTGCTGTGTTTAAACACATAGGGGAAGTACAAAACCTTGTGCAGAAAGTGTACACTAACCTCAACACAGTGGTTGATCTCTGGAAAATAACACTGGGGAAGAGGTGTAGGGATTTTATCTGGATCTATAATCGTTTATTTTATTAATAAACAGGTTTGAAGCAAACAAGGTAAAATGTTAACATTTGTCAAATCTGGGGCACAGTTCTCAAAGGGGGTCTGAGGACCTCTGGCGGCCCCAAGTCTACTGCAGGATGTCCCTGAGGTAAAAATAATTTTCATCATAATACTAAGACATGATTTGTCTCTTCCCCTGTGTTGACATTTGCACTGATGGTGCACAGTCAATGCTGAGTAAAACTGTGGTGACAGCACAAACCAGGTGAGTAGGGGACTGCATTCTTCACAACGTGCACTTGCAGAAACACCAGACAAAATGAGACAAGATAGGTTCACTCAAACATGTCCTTGTTGAAGCATTAACGTTTATTTTAATTAAATCCCAACACTTGAATGCTTTTAAAATAATACCGAGTGACAAAATATGCCTATAGCACTTCTGTTCCATGTATGATTGTTGTCTCTGGGAAAAGCACTTGTGTGATGGTCTGAATGGTGAACTGAACTACCTGCTTTCTCCACAGAACATCATTTTTCTTGAAAGGATGAGTGAGAGACCAATCGTGTTTATTCAGACTTGGGTGAAGAGTCTGTCACTTCAAAGAAAACAACTGGCAGTGGTTGTTGCCCATGACCAAATTAGAGCTGGCAAATGAAAATTAGAATTTTTGAAAACTCGTATCTACCACTGTGGGCTTGGCAGATGCCTAATCGTTAAAGACTCTTCTGAGAGCAGTGGAGGTATAATAACAGAATCTTAAATATTGTATAATGAAATGTGTCCAGGGACTTCCCCGGTGGCCCAGTGGATAAGAATCCGCGTGCCAATGCAGGGGACACGAGTTTGAGCCCTGATCCGGGAAGATCCCACATGCTGCGGAACAACTAAGCCCGTGCGCCACAACTACTGAGCCTGTGCGCTAGAGCTCATGAGCCACAACTACTGAGCCTGTGTGCCACAATTACTGAAGCCCGCATGCCTAGAGCCCATGCTCCGCAACGAGAAGCCACCACGATGAGAAGCCCGCGCACCGCAACAAAGAGTAGCCCCTGTTCACTGCAACTAGAGAAAGCCTGCGCGCAGCAACGAAAACCCGACGCAGCCAAAAATAAATAAATTTAAATCTTTAAAAAATAAAAATAAAGCAACTATACCCCAAGGAAAAAAATTAAAAAGAAAAAGAAACTTGTCCACATCAGGAAGATCTACACTACTCGGTGAACCAGTATTTTACAAATGGTCAATGCATGATGTTACAAAATCATGCATGAGTGAAAGATCCACTCAAAGTGCACGATTAATGAATGGATTTAATGTCACAGAGTCTGAAAAGTTCAGTGACATGGTTTCAGATTCCACACTGCAACTACGCTTTCAGAAACTATCAATACCATTTGTTGAATTCTGGTGTAATATCAAAGTAGAATTTTCAGTTATCAGAAAAGGCTATTAAAATACACTTCCCTTTTCCAACTACATAATTGTTTGAGGATTGATTTTCTTCATACACTTCAACAACAACAACAAAATACCACAACAGAATGAATTCAAAAGCAGATATGAAGATCTAGTTGACTTCTTTTAAGCCAGTTATTAAAGAGATTTACAAAAGTGTAAAACAACGCCACTCTTCTCAATACTGTTTTCTTTCTTTCTTTTAATTTTTTTGGCTTTGAAAACTGCAGTTATTGTCATAAAAATGTTATTTATGTTTACACATAGTTTATTATTGCTATTTTAAATGAACTAAATATTTTAAATATTTATTTTAATTTCTAAATGTGGTAAACATTATAAACATTAATAAACAAAAGTTCTTTGTGGTTCTCAATAATTTTAAAAAATGAGATCAAATAATTTGAGAACTGGTGATCTAGGGAGTGTGAATATTCAGATAACCTTCTATTATCTTTTACACTTTTCCCTGTGTATGTAACTAAAGATAAAGAGTGAAAAAGCCTACCAGCAGCACATGAGGATATGCAGAGGCTATATTCTTACCAAACTTAATAATGATCACTAAAGAAACAGACCAACCTTGTGAACCTGAGCGTAAGAAAATATTATGCCATAATTTTAATTTGCCTTTCTTTCATTATGTGCGTTTGGACAATTTTATATATTTTACTGTTGATTTTAATTTCTTCTTGGCGGGTTGTCCTCTTTCTATTCATTCACCATGTGTTTGTTGAGTATCTTGCATATACCATACTCACTTCTAGATGTATCTAGAATACAGCAGTAAACAAGTTACGGAAGGTCTACTGAAGTAGTTGACACACTACTGTCCATGGGCCAACTTTATCCCACTTCCTATTATTGTAAATAAAGTTTTATTAGAACACAGTCATGCCTACTTTTTTTTTTTTTTTTTTGCGGTACGCGGGCCTCTCACTGCTGTGGCCTCTCCCGTTGCGGGGCACAGGCTCCAGACGCGCAGGCTCAGCAGCCATGGCTCACGGGCCCAGCCGCTCCACGGCATGTGGGATCTTCCTGGACAGGGGCACGAACCCGTGTTCCCTGCATCGGCAGGTGGACTCTCAACCACTGAGCCCAGGGAAGCCCCATGCCTACTTTTTTATGCACTGTCTATGGCTCCTTTTGTGCTACAAGGGCAATGCTGAGTAGTTGCAAAAGAGACTATGGTGCCTGCAAAGCCAAAAATATTTACTATCTGTCCTTTACAGTATAGGCTTGCCGGCCCTTGGATCTTGCAGATTCTATAGGAATGCTTGTCTCTTTCCTTCATATTTGTAAGACTGCTTTGTATATTAATGAAATCTTGTCTTGCAGATGTTTTCCCATCACACTTATAATCTTCTAATTTTGTGATTTTTTTCATTGTATACATTTTTATATTTTATGTAGAAACTTGATCAGTTCTCTTTTAATACAACTGTACTTAACCTTTGGGAACACTGATATTTAAATGGCTTATTGGCTATTTTTGCTTTTTATTTTATTCAACATAAATTTAAAAATCATTTTGTCATATTACTGAACAAATCCCTCAGTGATTCTGACTTCAGTTGCATTAAATTGTTGGATTACTTTGGGGAGAATTTAATTTCTAAAATATTGATTCTTTTTGTCAAGGAGTATAGAACATTTCTCTGTTGAATCTCATCTTCTAAATTATTTTATAATTTTTCAAGATAGTCTAATAAATTTCTTTCTATATTTATTTCTAGCTACTTTCTGTTTTAGAGTTGCTACTGTGATATATGGTTTCTTCCTTAGTTTTTAAATTGATTATGGCAAGTAAGTACACTGTATTTTTCTGTATTTATTTTCTAAATAGTTACCATACTGACCTTTTGATAGTTCTAATAGCTTTTTAAATTTCAGTTGATTCTCTTAAATTTTTAATACAGACAAATAGGGATTTGTTTAACATCCCCTTTCTGATCACTTTACCTAATTTTATTCTGTATTATTATATTTGCTAGACTTTTGAAGAAATAATAAATTTTCTTGCTTCTCATTTTAATGAAAATATGTACAGAATTTTAAAACTAAGTACAAAGATTAAATGAAATATTAATTAAATATTAAATACAAATATTTAAGCTTTGTTTCAAATAATCTTTATAATTTTATATAATTAGCCTTCTATATCTGTTTCATTAAGAGTTTTCATCAGTAACATATATTAAATCAAATACTTTGGGGGGCATCTACAGAGATAATAAAATTTTTTCCTCATTTATCCTATTGATAAGATGAATTATAGTAACAGATTTATCTAATAGTAAAATTTCTTGTATTCTTAAGAACAAACTCTTTTGGTTATGGTTTGTTATTATTTTTAAGGTTTGCTAGATCGAATTTGCTGGTATTTCACTTGGGATTCTTCAACTTATGAGGGTGATTTATAGGGTTTTGATGTCATCTTTAATAGGATTTTCCTGCATTGTAAAAGAAAAAAAATTGGAATGGTCACATCTTCTATCCCTAGCATAGTTTACAGCTGTTAAGATTATAAATTTATAGAAATCATAAGTGTCAAAAGGGGTACATAAAATGAAGATCATGAGAATGAGATATGGCATAAATTTGCCCCACTAAATAATATAGAGGGATATCATAATTGTACAGCAAAAAACAGCAACAACAACAATAACAATTATAGTCAGATTAAGATTTTAATTTCTTGGTAGATGGGAACAATGGTGAAGTGTCCCCACCCCTGCAAGTAACAAATTGTAGATAAAGGAATAAGTTACTCTCACAAACACTGAACTAATTAACACTTCCCTAGGTTTATGGGAATACCCATTAGATTGAGACCAACTACAGAGCTTAATCCATGATATTAACACATCCAAAGAAAGAAAAGGTCAACTCCTGGAGCATGGCCACTTTGGATAAACTGAGTTCAGAGAAAACAAACTTTGGCAGTGGGTGTTGGGCTCTCTCCCTAGGAAGGAGACAGAAGCCGAGAGCTCTCTAAGCATCCAATTACAAAAAATGGATAGTGGTGGTGTAAGTCTTTTCCTCAGGTCTCACCAAGCCCTGGAGAAACGTCTTTCAAAATTATGGGCCTTTGCTGATTCCATGCACACCAGCAACTTTTTGCTTATGAATTCAGCAATCTCTACTGATCATAGAAAAGTCTGCAGGAGGTGTCTAGATCTGTTGATTGCACACATTTTTTCTGCTAGGAAACATCACCCCTATGTTTTCACCCAAGATTCATTCCCAGGAGTATCTCCAAGGGATATGTATGTAACACTAGACCCACCATCTGAGACAGCACTTCTTTCCAATTTGAAATGCTATTGAGTTAGTGCAGCATTTTGAGAAGGATAATTTCAAATATATTCTAATTTATAAAAGAATAAAATAATTTGCTAACCTTAGTACTTTGAGCATTAGACAAAAATTGCATACAACATACCTCACTGCTTATGGCAACCTACCCATGTGGATCTGGACCCTCTCACTGGATAGCAGAGAACTGTTGGGCTGAATAATTCTAAGGCATTTCCATTCCGTGAACCTACAGGACATTTCATCTACCTGTAACTTTCTAATATGGTATAGGAGAATTTTTTCAAGGAGTTATCATTTGGCTCCTGTTTACTCTTCCCTGGGATTACATTTTGCCCATTAGCCAAAGGTCTCAAAGGATTCTGAAAGAATTCTAATTCTCATTTTTGGTGAAACTTGCTAGTGATGAACAACTATTCTAACCTTGGCTCTCATATGGGAATTCATGGATAAAAATATATTGAAAAAATCATCAGTAGAGGCAGAAAAAGCTTTTGACAAAATTCAACATCCACTTATGACAAAAACTCTTAATAAAGTGGGTAGAGGGAGTTCCCTGATGGTGTAGTCGTTAGGATTCGGCGCTTTCACTGTCATGGTCTGGGTTCAATCCCTGGTCAGGGAACTGAGATCCCGCAAGCCGTGCTGCGTGGCCAAAATAAAAATCAATAAATAAATAAATGTTATGTTGAGGGAACATACCTCAACATAACAAAGACCATATACGACAAACCTATAGCCAACATCATACTCGACAGTGAAGAGCTGAAAGCCTTTCCTCTAAATTCAGGAACAAGACAAGGATGACCATTCTTGCCACTTTTATTCAACATGATATTGGAAGTCCTAGCCACAGCAATCAGCCAAGAAAAAAATAAAGAAATCCAAATTGGAAAGGAAGAAGCAATACTGTCACTGTTTGCAGATGATGTGATACCATATACAGAAAATCCTAAAGACCACCAAAAAACTATTAGAACTAATAAATGAATTCAGTAAAGTTGCAGGATACAAAATTAATACAGAAATCTGTTGTGTTTCTATACACTAACTATGAACTACCAGAAAGAGAAATTAAGAAAGCAATCCCATTTATGATTGCATCAAAAAGAATAAACTACCTGGGAATAAATCTAACCAAGGAGGTAAAAGACTTACACTTGGAAAACTATAAGATATCAATAAAAGTAATTAAAGACAAAACAAACAGATGGAAAGATATTCCATGCTCACAGATTGGAAGAATTAATACTGTTAAAATGACCATACTATACAAGACAATCTACAGATTCAATGCAATCCCTATCAAAATACCAATGGCATTTTTCACAGAACTAGAACAAATAGTTCTAAAATTTGTATGGAAACACAAAAGAACCCATAGAGCCAAAATAATCCATGAGCAAGAAGAACAAAGCTGGATTTAAAACTATACTACAAAGCTACAGTAATAAACATAGCATGGTACTGGCACAAAAATAGACACATAGATCAATGAAACAGAATAGACAGCTGAGAAATAAACCCACACTTAATATGGCCAATTAATCTATGACAAAGGAGGCAAAAATACGCAATGGGGAAAAGACAGCTTCTTCAATAAATGGTGTTGGGAAAACTGGACAGCTACATGCAAAAGAATCAAACTGGACTACTTTCTCACACCATATACAAGAATAGACTCAAAGTGGATTAAAGACTTAAATGTAAGACCTGAAACCATAAAATTCCTAGAAGAAAACATAGGCAGAACGCTCTCTGACATCGGTCTTAGCAGTATTCTTTTGGATCTGTCTCCTCAGGAAAAGAAAACAAAAGCAAAAATAAACAAATGGGACTACATTAAACTATAAAGCTTTTTCATGGCCAAGGAAACTACCAACAAAACAAAAAGGCCACTTACTGAATGGCAGAAAATATTTACAAACAATAGGTCTGATACGGGGTTAATATCCAAAAATATACAAAGAACTCATACAACTCAACATCAAAAAAAACACACAACCTGATTAAAAACAGGCAGTGGACCTGAACAGACATTTTTTCCAAAGGAGACATACAGATAGACAATAGGCATATGAAAAGATGCTCAACATCAATAATCATCAGGGAAACACAAATCAAAACCACAATGAGACATCACCTCACACCTGTCAGAATAACTATCATCAAAAAGAACACAAATAACAAATGTTGGCAAGGATGTAGAAAAAGGGGACCCTCCTGTACTGTTGGCGGGCATTTAAATTGGTGCAGCCACTATGGAAAATGATATGAAGGTTCCTCAAAAACCTAAAAATAGAACAACCATATATATGATCCAGAAATTCCACTTCTGGGTATTTGTTCAAAGAAAACAAAAACACTAATTTGAAAAGATATATGCACCCCTATGTTCATTGCAGTGTTATTCACAATAGCCAAGATATGGAAGCAATCTAAGTGCCCATTGATAGATGAATAGATTAAAAAGATGTGGTATCTGTAGACAATGGAATATTACTCAGTCATAAAAAAAGCAGTCCTGCCATTTGAGACAACATGGGTGAACCTAGAGGGTATTATGCTAAGTGGAATATGTCAGACAGAGGAGGACAAATACCCTGATTTCACTTATATGTGGAATCTGTAAAGCAAATGAACAAAAACAGAACAAATGAACAAACATAACAAAACTGAAACAGAATCATAGATACTGAGAACAAACAGGTGGTGGCCAGAGGGTAGGGGGCTGGGGCGATGAATGAAATAGGTGAGGGGGATTAAGAGGTACAAACTTCCACTTACAAAATAGATAAGTCACAGGCACAAAATGTACAGGGTTGGGGAGGGTCACTGATAATGTAACATCTTTGTATGGTGAAGAAGGTGGTCACAAGGCACGCACTGCCAGTTATAAGATACATAAGCACCAGGGACGTAATGTACAACATGGTAAATATAATTAGCACTGCTGTACATTATATATGAGCACTGTTAAGAGAGTAAATCCTAAGAGTTTTCGTCACAAGAAAAAAAAGTGTTTTTCTTTTTCCTTTAGTTTGTATCTATATGAGCTGACGTATGTTCATTCATCTTAATGTGGTAATCATTTCATGATGTATGCAAGTCAAATCATTATTCTGTGTACACCTTAAACTTTTACAGTGCTGTATGTTAATTATATCTCAATAAAACTAGAAAAAAGTTTGACTCCCACACAAGATATGTGTATCAGTAAGGTTTAAAGTTACTTAAACCTTTAAGTTATGCCAAATAAAATGCCACATCTTTAACGTTATGCCCTTTTTACATGATTAAAATTGCCATCTTTTTAAAAAACACAGAAAGAAATCTTGAGGAAAAAAGGAACATAATAAATATTATTCTGTCATATTGAACTATATGAATTTGCAGATACTATATATTTTTTGGTGTGTGATAGATATATTTTGTCCTATAGGAGAGAGACATCAGATATAAGCCATTTTATCTCACATATCTCAACCATGAAAGGTTTGTCAGCCTACTTTCTCTTGAAGAGCAGAAGTGTATCTATCAATTTGCCAATGACAAGAAAGTCACACTGAAACAAATTGATCTATTTCTTTCTCCATTATTCAAACATCATGCTCCGAGAAGAGAATGACATTTGTTTTATGATTTGCTGTCATTTGGCTTCTCTTCCAGCATCAGACTGAATGAAAAAATATTGCAGCATTCTGCTGTTGTGATCACACCGAATTTCCACATATGCTTAGTATCTGGCTCTAAGTGTCCGCGTGTCACCAGGTTCCCAGTTGGATCCAAACGTGAGTGCATGTGTGAGCACGTATGTGATCTTGTCTGCAACCACATTTGGACATTTGTTTCCTGCTAACAGAAACCCAAGCATATGTTTGAGACCAAGTTTCCATTTCCATTTGACACATTTTCTGTGATTAGATTCACTAAGAAATACAGCAACAGCATTAAAAATTAGAAGGGGTGTGTATCTGTAAACATCAACTGTGGTTATGGCAAAGGCTTTTCTATCAACTAAAATGTATCTTCTGGAGCCATAATCCAACCCACAAGACACATTTTCATTTCATAGCTCAAATCATTACAGAAGGAAAAAACTCTTTTCCATAAAGAAAATAAAGATGGTGAAATCACACGGCTTATTTGAACATTAAAACATCCTCTATAAAAATGTCAACCTAACTGGATTACTTCCATCAATGCTGCAAAAATAGAATCAGCAAATGAAACTTTGATGCTGGCAGTTGAAAAAAAAATTTTTTTTTGGTATTTCGTTCTTGTGGCTTATGAGGTTACTAAAACCCTCAATGTAATTATGGTTTGACACCTTCTACCATTTTTTAACTTATAGTCTTCCAAAGGAAGTGGTGTAAATTGCATTCTTTAAAACATCATTGAACATGTTCTAAGTACCCACAATGTCACAGGGAGTGAAGTACAATTACTCAAAACATGAACACGTCTCTAGCTACAAATTTAAGACTCATTTAAGAAAAACAGAGGAATGAAGGCCCCACTGCAAGTTAAATTAGCACAGACAAGACTTCTGTAGGAATTCAGGTTTGGGTGACACGAAAGGTATCTGAGTATCATGTTTATTTATTTGTTTTAAATCAAGTGTAATAACAGAAAGAAAATCATACTATTATTCTTGGAAATAAAAAAATAATACACATTTTGTGATAATGACTTCTAGGAGGCAGTATAATGTAGTAGTTAAGTGTATGGGCCCTGGATTCATACTCATCAAATTCAAGTTCTGGCTTTGCTATGTGTTGGTGTTAGCTATCTGTCTGATCCTGGACCATGGGCTAACATTTACCCCTCAGTTCCTCAGCTCTACAATGAGGATAATAATAATATCTAGTATATGCCACAAGGCCATGGTAAACAACTGAATGAAATAATTTATTAAAGCACTTTGCACAGTGCCTGACACCCAGGAATGTTAGATAAATATTAAAACTCTTAGAAAGAGGAGAACATCATGTGTTTTGAAACAAGAGATTCTGAATACAACTCTAATGGTAACAGAGAATGTGGTATCCATGCCACTGCATTACAGAAATCAATTCAAAAAAAGCATATGCTCCTATGACTCACAGACTTTGAAAATAAACTTATGGTTACCAAAGGGGAAGGGGGATAAATTAGGAGTTTGGGATTAACAGAAACACACTACTATATATAAAAGAGATCAACAACAAGGACCTACTGTGTAGCACAGGGAACTAGATTCAATCTTATAATAACCTATAATAGAAAAGAATCTGAAAAAGAATATATATATAATATATATGTATATATAACTGAATCACTTTGCTGTACACCTGAAACTAACATAACATTGTAAATCAACTACACTTCAATTTAAAAAAAAAAAAGCATATGCTCCTGAATTCAGTGCTTAAAAAGCAATCCACGGAAACATAGGTAGATATTCTTGCAGTCAAGGCTCAGTCTGTTTGGTTTGTCCACTATTATTCATTTGAGAGTCGGTATGTTTAGCAGATCTTTGATAAGGTGAGGTTAGTATCAATATCTAAAAGCTATTTTCCCATCGTCTATCAAAGTTGATTGTATTTTGATGAATGCATTTTGAATGGAAGAGCTTGAAATTAAATATCTGCTCATCACCAGAATATTGACCCACATTCGATATTCGAGATTCGATATTCGAGATCCACATTCTGGATCTCTTGACAATCCAGAAGAAAAATTCAGGCAGCAACGAGAAAGGACCATTACATAAATGATTTTAAGCTTCAGAAGCTCCCTACAGGAAAAATGTGGCCTGGATTGGAGAGTATGATCAGAATTCAAAGCCCAGAGGAAAAGGGAAAAAAGCAGATGTACCTTAATGCTGGAACTGAGAGTATAAACCAAATTGTCCAAGCTTTACTTGCATCTGTTACTATATGGGCAGTTTACTAGGAACAATGCAAATATTCCAAAAGCAGAATTGAGTCCAATTATTAGACTGCAGGGCAGATGCAGAGGGCCATGTCTCCATGGAGGATACATTTTACATAAAAAAACTAGTATTAGGGAAACTGGTGCTAGGGATCCTTGTTACAATCCCTTTGCCAATATAAAGCCATATTAAATCCAAGTGAAATGCAATCTCCATTTCAATACTTATTAAAGTCTTCCCATTCCAATGAAAAATGGCCAGTGTTAACTGTTATAGTTGCACAGCAGCAGGCAAATTTCTGTGTATGATCACCCATCCCTCCAGAAGATAATTTCATGAGCGGATAGAACATACTTCAGACAGATGGTCAAAGTTATAAATTTGAAAACAAAAAAAGAGGTGTTCACCTTTCAAAACTGTGGTTGTCCTATTCGTTAATTCCCAAAAATTTAGAATAAAGAAGTCTTTGCTCCAATGGTCTACACTGGCTGTCAAGGCAGCTCTGATTTACAGGGTGCTCTTCCTCATCTGTTTCTGCAGTGAACTGGTGGAGGGATACAACACGGATGGCCCATCACCACCAATGAGTGACCTTGGCTTGTCCAGGCTAAACGGTCCTGGGAGTGCTGAGTCGGCAGCAACCTCTGTCCTCATCTTCCTTTCGGCTGTTGGCTGAGAGTGGTGGCCGGGTTAGCAGTTCAGTCTGCTTCTGTGAAGCTGGGTTTTTCTTCTGTGAGGCTAATTGAAACTGCAACATTGGCCTCATTACCATCTTGTAAAACCCCTCTGAACTAACCAGCTCAGACAGCCATGGTTATAGGCTAAAATCAAAGGCAAGATGAGTCAAAGAATTATGGACAGAGAGTTCAGGCTGTCTTCTAAATATCAAAATGTATGATTAAAACTCAGGGCATCATTCATTTACATATACCAATACGGTTATCAAATTGACAACGTTTCACATTTACCATCAACATAGGCTCGGTGGGGAGGGATGAGCCGGAAGAGATCTCTGAGATGTTTTATTTTGAGCAATCATAATGTCATTCTTCTTACTAGGGTCATGTTTAAGTCACATGGACAAGCAGAATGCCCTCGGGTTGATTTTTTTAAGCCCAATGACAGTGAACCATTGTGCAGTGAATTAGATTGCTCTAGGTTCAACCTGATTGTATTCCTAAGATCACCAAAAAATGATAATAAGTGAATAAAAGTTAAATACATTTATTATGCTGCATGCCGCCTGACTACTTTGACCTAAATGAATAATTCTCAATGCAGGCAATTTTGTCCCAGAAGAGACATTTGGCAATATCTGGAGATATTTTTGATTGTCACAAATGGAGCAGGGAGGGCATGATGTTACTGGCAACTGATGGGGGATGCTGGTAAATATTCTACTGTGTATAGGACACAACAGAGAATTTTTTTACCCCCAAATGTCAATAGTACCAAGGTTGAGAAACCCTGATTTAAATAACCAAATCAGAATGTGGGGATATGATTAGTTGAGTAGCTGCTGGTCATTTTTGTGGCTGAGGGGGAGAAAATCAGCATGCTGAAAGTGTATTTGTCAAATAGCTTAAAAGTTCCAAGGACACTTCTAAATACACTAACTCATCTGGCCATGAGTTTGGGGATAAGATAGGAGCAGGAAAGGGAAGGATGTAAACATTATATTCAGAGAGTATTCCATCATGAGTCAAAAATATATGTGCTAATTTATAGAAGTAAAGGCTGACATAAGTTACTGGCAAGATAATTTATGTGCTAGCCTGTTCGCTTTTATAAAATGCAATGACAGCATTGTATTTAAGCAGAAGTCTTCTCTGATTAGAGACAAATATAACTTCATACCTGATTTGCCTAGATATTAAAATATATTTTAAAATTTTAATATAAATCTCCTGTATTGGCCAAAAATTGATGAATGGAATAGAATAAATGTCCTCCAAAACAGACTCTAGTTGATATGAGAACCTTAAAAAATGATAAAGAAGACAAATCAACAATAAAGAGATGGATTATTCAATAAAAGTGATTTTGAGATAATTATTTAGGAGTTGAGAAAAACTTAGTTATTATCTCAACTTCTCTTCATATATCAAAATAAAAGTACAGATGGATTTTAAAAACTAGGAGAAAATTAGATGAATAGTTATCTGCTCTCTGAATGTGGGACAATTTTCTCAAATTCTCAAATGTTCTCAAAATGCCACAGTAGGAGAAATACAAAGGAAAATGTCCCTATGTAAGATAATTTTACCCTTTTGTTTGTTAAAACTCCTCAAAATCAAAACTTGTCAAAATTCAAAAGCAAACCACAGATTCAGAAAGACATTCGTAACACAAATTTTAAAGTGTCACTATTTTTGACTATATAGAGTTCATATAAGATCATTTTTAAAAAAGCATTATCAAATTGACAATTGAGCAGAAGACAGAAAATTTTAGAAAGTTAAAAAAATACAGGAAAACATCTCATTCCATTAGAAATATAAATTAAAATAAGATACCATTCTCTACTTATCAGTTTGCAAAAAGAATTTTTTTTAAATAGGAAGGAGCTGTTAAAGAGGTTTTCTTATATTCTAGATAGACTATAACTTGGTACTACCCTTCTAGAAGATACACAAATAAGTTCATATTCATAGTTTTTGGCCCACAGAACTCATTTATGAAGATTAAGAGGGGGAAAAAAATCTCAAAATATAGAGATAAACAGCTTTACACATAAAGATGTTTGCTGCAATATTATTTTAAATAAAGAATTTCTTTTGAATCTCCTTAATGTTCAATAGTTGAAGTGATGGTTCCCTGTGATGCATCCATCCACTGATGTGGAAAATATTTTGTGAAAATTTGAAAAGATATTTACAAAGAATTTTAATAAAATGAGAACCTGCTTGTGTTATAACATGAGGTTAAAAATTTGCTTATGGTAGGTGTAGTGGGCTGAATGTTAGTCCTCCAAAAGATATGTGCATGTCCTAATCTCCAGAACCTGTAGATATTATCATATATGGCAAAAGATGTGCTTAAATTAAGGATCCTGAGAGGGAGAGAATATGCTGGATTATGTAGGTGGACCCTAAATATCATCACGTTTCCCCATAAGAGGAGACAGAGGGAGTTTGGATACAGACACCGAGAAGAGGGCAAGGTGATGTGAAGATGGAACCAGAAACTGGTATGATGCAGCCTCAAGCCAAGGAATGCTGGCAACCGCCAGGAACCAGTAGAGGTAAACAACAGAATCTCCCTAGAGCCTCTGAAGGGAGCACAGCCCTGTTGACACCTTGGTTTTGGATTTCTGACCTCCAGAACTAAGAATAAATTTCTGATTTTTTTTTTTTTTTTTGCGGTACACGGGCCTCTTACTGTTATGGCCTTTCCCGTTGCGGAGCACAGGCTCCGGACGCGCAGGCTCAGCGGCCATGGCTCACGGGCCCAGCCGCTCCACGACATGTGGGATCTTGCCGGACTGGGGTACGAACCCGTGTCCCCTGCAACGGCAGGCGGACTCTCAACCACTGCACCACCAGGGAAGTCCAATTTCTGCTATTTTAATCCATCAAGTTTATAGTAATTTGTTACAGCAGCCATAGGAAACTTATACAGTAAGTTTACACTTAACCTTTTAAGAAACTACCAAACAATTTTCTAAAGGGTTTGTACCATTTTACATTTCCACCAGCAGAGTATGGGAGACACCAAGACTGGGAATGGTCAGTCTTCTTCACTTTAGCCATTCTGATCAGAGTATAGTGGTATCTCACTATGATTTTAACTTGCATTTCTTTACTGACTAATAATGTTCAGCATCTTTTCATGCATTTATTTGCCATCTGTATAGCTTCTTTGGTGAAGTGTACGTTTACAACTTTTGCCTACTTTTATTTTGGGTTACTTGTTTTCTTATTATTGGGTTTTGAGTGTTCTTTATGTAAAACAAGTTACACCTACCCTATGACCTAGCCATTCCATTCTTAGGTATTTACCCAAGAAAAATGAAGACATATACCCATACAAAGATTTGTATACTAATGCTCATAGATGTTTTATTTGTAAAGGTCAAAAACTGGAAACAGTCAAATATTCATCAGCAGGTGAATGGATAAAGAAATTGTGGTATCCATACAATGGAATACCACTAGGCCATAAAAATCAATGAACTATTGGTACATACAACAACAAGGATTAATCTTAAATAATTATGCTGAGTGAAAGAAGCCACACAATAAACATGATACATACTTATGAGTCCACAATTCTAGAAAAGTCAAACTAATCTATAGTGACAGAAAGCAGATCTATGGCTGCCTAGGGATGAGGGCAGTGGGGAGAAGGGATAATTAATTAAGGGAGAAGAGAAAACTTTGGGGTGACATTTAAGTTCATCATCTTGACTATGGTGAAGATTCCCAGGTATATACCTATGTCAAATGTTACCAAATTGTAGACTTTAAATACATGCAGCTCATGGTATGTCAATTACACCTCAGTAAAGCTGTTTAAAAAGTGGCTTAATCTTTCTAAGCCTCAGTTTCCTCATCTATAAAAGGGGACAATAATAGATCCCACCTCATAAGGTTATTTCAAGGATTAAATTGTGGTAGTATTGGAAAAGCACTCTGTTCAGAATCTTGCATACAATGAGCACTCAAAAATGCTAACAATATTTTTGTAAAAATGGTATATAAACTTTTTATCTTGGTATGATACTATACATATATATATAATATATATTATATATATTAAAAATGAACTTAGGAAAGAAAGATTAGAAAAGAAATATTCCCAAAGTATAAAAAGCTATTTGACTTTAATTGTGGAATTTGGGGTGATTTTGTTCTATGTTTCCTTTATTTTCCAGATTTTCTACAATAAGTATGTATTGTTTTTACCCAGTAAAAAAATTTATTAAAAAAAATAATGCTAATAATCCCCTAATGAAACAAAGCTCTGCTAAGTAAATCACATGGCACAAAGCATACCTGATTCCTGCCTGTTCTTACCCGCTGGCACCCCTGTGAGCCTCCTTCCAACCACATCCCTCTCCACTCTGCAGTCAGTGCTCAGACACGCTGATTGCATGCGTGGTCTCTTACCTGTTCAACACCCTTCAGTGACTCTCTCTAACCCTTTAGATAGAGTCCCTGTTCTCAGCAGGGCTCCTGCCTACCCCTCTGATCTCACCTTGCTCTACTCCTCCCCTCTCTCTCTTCTCCTGCCCCACTGGCTTTTCAGGACCTCCAGGTTCTTTGGTTACTCCCATTACATCTCCCTTGCTTCATACCATTCAATCTTCCTTCCCTTCCTGCTTTTTATTGACCAATTACCTTTGCATTTAAGGCTCAGCTCAACAGGGAAGTCTTCCTTGACATCCTTTTGTTAAACTCTCCCATAATCCTTTTGGCTAAAATTCAGTGAATTGTTCGGTGGGTCTTCCTAGCTGGTGAGCAATCTAAGAGCTTAACCATCTCTGTGCTGTTCAAAGCAGTGGCCCCTAAACATAGCACAGCTGTAGGCACTTATTACTGGTGATTAAGACAGGGCTGGTCCACAACCCCACTCCTGGGCATAGATCCGGACAAAACTCTAATTTGAAAAGACACATGCACCCCTATGTTCACAGCAGCCCTATTCACAATAGCCAGGACATGGAAACAACCTAAATGTCCACGGACAGATGAATGGATAAAGAAGATGTGGCACACACATACAATGGAAAACTACTCAGCCATAAAAAAGAACAAAATAATGCCATTTGCAGCAACATGGATGCAACTAGAGATTATCATACTAATAAGTCAGAAAGAGAAAGACAAATACCATATGATATCACTTATATGTGGAATCTAAAATATGGCACAAATGAGCTTATCTACAAAACAGAAACAGACTCACAGACATAGAGAACAGACTTGTGGCTGCCAAGGGGGGAGGGGGTGGGGAAGGAAAGGACTGGGAGGTTGGGATTAGCAGATATAAACTATTATACAGAGGATGGATAAACAACAAGGTATATAGCACAGGGAACTATATTCAATATCCTATGATAAATCATAATTGAAAAGAATATTTAAAGGAAAGACTGTTTATATGTGTATAACTGAGTCACTTCGCTCTACAGCAGAGATTGGCACAATGCTATAAATCAACTATACTTCAATTAAGAAAAAAAGAAAGAAAGGGCTGGCCCAGAATCCCTGGCCAAAGCATTATGGCAGAGAAGGAACATTGTTCGAATCACGAAGACACCACCTGCCTTGGGGCGAGTCATTTCTTCCTGGTTTAACAATAAATATTTATAAAATAGGCCTAAATTATCTCCTAGGGCTCCTCTAGGTCAAAAATGTAATTGGGTGAAATTGAGGTCATGTCCCATTGAGTTAGAATAATTTCTTGAGTGAATCAGTGTCATCCTCACATGTTCTGACTGCAACCAGCAAAAAATAACTTGCTAGTATAGAAAACTAGAGCAATATCACCAATGAGCTGTCATTTATTTCTTAGAAACTAAAAGGTCAAAATGATGGGCTTCAGTTATTAGCTCCTCTTGAAGTTTTCTTCTACCTACAAATATTCTAACTTGGCTCACCATCCTTCTACAGCCAGAAACCCTAAAAGCATGGGTGGCCTTGGTTTTGGTCACTCTTGAATTAAATATGCAATATTTAATATGAATTAAAAATAGCACTATTGATTAGCTACATTTCACAAGAGAGAGTCTTTTTAGCTTTGGCCCCTCTCCCATGGGTGCCACTGAGTGCCCATCTCATGCCAACATCTCCTGCTGTTTTCCTTGCTAACTCTCCCCAGCACTTGTGTCACTGATTATGTTGGTTCTTTCATCATCCAGGTTCACAAATGAAGAAATGGGGATCTAGAGGGATTAAGTAACTTACGCATAACCACAGGACTGGGTAAGTGACTGAGGCAGATTCACACTTGGGTTGCCTGGTCCAAAGCCAATACTGTCCAGCTGTCGTGTGACTGTCTGAGGGGGAGTTCGTGTTCTCAAGGTCATTAAACGTTTGTCCTATTCTTTCCCTTTTCTTCCCTGTTCGAACCCATGCCAACTTGTCTAATTATCTCCCAGAAGCTGGCTGTTCTTAGGGCAGATGCTACCCTTCAATCTTTGTTGTAGTCTGCTGCAACCCTGTTCCCTTTTCATGGTTTGCTCATTTATGTGTACACACACACACACCCCCTAAAGATATACAGATGAAAAAGGATTTTTCTGTGACTGTATCTAGTGTTACTTGTACGACTATGAAACTTTTTAAAAAAGGTTTTATTTGCCCTTAAGTTTTATGTATTTAGATCCCCCCCCGCACTGAACACTGAAGAATTTACTTAAACCACGTATTTATAACCCTCTTTGTAGCACCTTTTGCAAAGTGGCTTCTTAGTTGAGACGATGATGTGCTAAATGAAAATACTGCAAGTTTTAAAACATTACCCAATGTTTTATGGCAATGATTCTCCAAATTCAACACACACACACGCACACACACACACACACAGTCACTGAGGACACTTGTGAAAATGCAGATTCCTGGGACTTATCCTTCAAAGAATTTGATTTAGAAAGTCTTGGATGGGGCCCAGTAATCTGTACGTTAAACACGCTCACTAGGCAAATCTGATGCAAATATTTTGTGACTCACACCCTGAGAAATGAAGAGAAACTCCGTAGCTTTGGGGGGCTTGGAAAATTTTATAAGGCTTGAAATTCTGTCTATTTGTAATTGTTCACGAAGCCTGTATGCTATGCTAGCATCATTTCCATAAAAAGTGGACATTCAGGAAATTTGGTGGCATGGATGGATAACTGCCCAGAGTCAAAGACCCACGAGTAAGGAATTAGGATCATCTGAATTAAGGATATGGATTTGATCTGTGCAGTAGATATGGAAGAGTTGCCATTTTTCCAATTTTGTTTTGAGGGTGGAGCAGTGGGTTTAAAGAAACTATGCCAGCACTGCTGGGCCTGCCTCTGAACTTCACAGGAGAAACAAATAAACTTGTTTACTTCACTGTTACTTGGGGTTTCGGATACGGCTGAAACTAACGTTGATATGGCCACTTTCCTCCATTTCCTCCCCAGATGCAAACTTAGATTCCTGACTTTTTTTTTTTTTTTTTTTTTTTTTTTTTTTGCGGTACGCGGGCCTCTCACTGTTGTGGCCTCTCCCGTTGCAGAGCACAGGCTCCAGACGCGCAGGCTCAGCGGCCACGGCTCACGGGCCCAGCCGCTCCGTGGCATGTGGGATCTTCCTGGACTGGGGCACGAACCCGCGTCCCCTGCATCGGCAGGCGTACTCTCAACCGCTGTGCCACCAGGGAAGCCCAGATTCCTGACTTTTTAATGACAAAACAGGAGCTAAAAGAGGGATAGGCATGAATTCACCATTCTTTTAGCTGCTGCTGAGGAATTTTCGCATCTCTGGATGCCCCTGAGCTTTGGGGACATGACCACATTGGTGGGTCTTACTTTGAAGAGTTAGGACCTCACATCCCAACCTCCTCCAGAATCCAACAGGGAAGGGATGGTACAGAAGACCGTCTCCAAAGATGGCCGCCAATGTTTTCCTTCCCTATAAGCACACGCCACTCCCCCACTGAAGGTAGGATGCACTTCTCCTCCCTTTTACATTTGGGGCAGCCTTGTAACTTGCTTTGACCAATAGAACGTGGAAGAAGTGATATGTTGGGTCCCGGGACTTCTTAGTCCAAGACTTAAGAGGACTGGAAGCTTCTGCTTCTTCCTTCTTGGAAGCCAGCTTCCACGTGAGAGTTCTGAGCCCCCTCAGACCTCCACACTGTAAGAACATCCAAACTAGCTGTGTGGCAAGGCCCCAGGAGAAACACCAGGTCACCCACAGTTGAGTAAAAGCTTCTTGGAGCTTCTAGCCCAGCCCGGCCACAGCCGAAGAGGCTGAATGAGTGATCCCCAGCCAATACCAAATGGAGCAAGAGAACTGCCCGGCCAACCCTACCTGAAGTCCTGACCCACAGAATTGTGAGAAATAGCAAACAGTTTTTATCTGAAGCCACTGAGTCGTGGGGTGGTTTGTTATAAAGCAATAAATGACTGACACAGCTGGGAGGGGTCATCTGCAGCAGAAGAGAGGACACTTAGGAGGTAAAGAAAGGGCGGATGATGAGAAAAACCTACTCTGCTACCAGTTTGCCTGGTTCCTGTCGCCCCGGCTTTGAGTTTTGAAAAATGGGACTTAACCCTTATTTCCACAGGCAAGTAAATTCTGTGTTCTCAAGAATTAACCTATAGTTCACATTTGGAGCACAATGTATTTAGAGGTTGGAACCGATTCAATGCACTTCAGTACCCACTGCTGACTTCCAAGTATCAGTGCTCATCCATGTGTCAGACGCTTGCTTTGTATGTAAAGCAGACACGTAATACTGGGTTAGCCCTACCGTTTCCAAGGAGGTATGTCCTAGTGCTATATAACTGTGGACTGTACCCAGTGTAGTGTATCAAGCATGATTCTGGGTAATTTTATGTTCATCAGTACTTTTTAGGACAATCTGTTTATTGAATCTGATTTCACTGTAAAAGAAAAGAATCACAGACATTAAAAAAAAAAAACTTAAGGGGCTTCCCTGGCAGTCCAGTGGTTAAGATGCTGCATTTCCACTGCAGGGGGCACGGTTTCCATCCCTGGTCAGGGAACTAGGATCCTGCATTGCATGCTGCGTGGTATGGCAAATAAATAAATAAATGAATGAATGAATGAATAAATAAACAAACACTTATATTAAAAAAAAAAACCTAATAAACCCCCCAAAACCAAACGTATGGTTACCCAAGGGTAAAGGTGGGGGGGGAGGGATAAATTAGGAGTTTGAGATTAACAGATACACACTACTATATATAAAATAGGTAATCAACAAGGATCTACTATATAGCACAGGGAACTCTACTCAATATTCTATATGGGAAAAGAATTTGAAAAAGAATGGATATATGTATATGTATAACTGAATCACCCTGCTGTACACCTGAAACTAACACATTGTAAATCAACTATACTCCAATATAAGATAAAAAATTTTTTCAAAAGAAGAAAAGAATGAACGAACACCCAGGTATATATGGCCTACTCCAAGAAAACCCTTATTTACTTCTCAACAAATGTTCTCAGAGGAAAATTCTCTACTCCAATCCAGCAGAAGACAAGATATTTAAATAGAGAAATTTTGTAAAAGTGCTTTCCAGGGATATCTTAAAAATGTTGATGGAGAATCACTCTATTAAAACTACCTGCTTGGTGACTAAGGATCTTCAAAGTATTTATAGTTCAGTTAATTGCAGACAGAGGGCTTCAGCATTTCAATTTCTGAAATTAATACAGGATTAAAATGGTGGCTTGGAAGCGCAGTGGCAGCAGTGGTTCTCAGCCCTGGCCAACAGCTAGAAGCACTTGGAGTTCTTCTAGTCCAAGACCCAGAGGTTTGACCTAATTGTTCTGGGGGTTTTTTTTATGCTCTTTAAGGGATTCTGACATCCAGCTATGATTGAGAACATGGTTGAAACAGTTTGGGCCCTGGGGTACTTCTTAGACATGAACATTTCTGGACCTCATCCACACCTCCTGAATCAGAAAGTGGACCTCATGAGAACCGCTGTGCTACGTGATACAAATTAAAAGGGCTAATTGGGGACTTCTCTGGTGGTCCAGTGGGTAGGACTCCACGCTCCCAATGCAGGGGGCCCGGGTTCGATCCTTGGTCAGGGAACTAGATCCCACATGCCACAACTAAGAGTCCACATGCCACAACTAAGAAGCCCAAACACCGCAATGAAGATCCTGTGTGCCACAACTAAGACCTGGCATAGCCAAAATAAATAAATAAATAAATATATATATATATATATATATATATATATATATTTTTTTTTTTAAAAAAAGGGCTAATCGACTCTATGTCCCTTCATTGTGCCTCAATACCTAATTAAATGTCCATAAATCTAGAGCCTTCTTACATTCATTAACATCACATTTTTTACAGGATTATAAAAATCTAGTAGAAAAAAATTTTTAAAGTTAAAAAGTATTATTTTATTTCTGATTTTTAATTCACTTTTTGTTGTAACATAAAGGAAAAGAATAAAAATAACTCCACTGCTACTTTGAAATAACATTATTAACACTTTGATATCAATTTGCTTTTCATAAAAAAATGATTGTATTGTACACATTGTTTTATAACCTTCTTAACCTGCTTTTTCACTTACATCTTTTACATCCTACTGTATTACTAAATATTTTAGACATCATATTTTTAAAGTTGCCTTTAGTCCATCACAGGAATGTGCTAAATATATTTTATCAAAACTTTAACAGTTGTTTCATATTTTTGCTTTTATAAATAATGTTTTCTTCGATTATTAAAAAAGTCAGGTTTTGGGCTTCCCTGGTGGCGCAGTGGTTGAGAGTCCGCTTGCCGATGCTGGGGACACGGGTTCGTGCCCAGGTCTGGGAAGATCCCACATGCCACGGAGCGGCTAGGCCCATGAGCCATGGCCGCTGAGCCTGCGCGTCCGGAGCCTGTGCTCTGCAACAGGAGAGGCCACAACAGTGAGAGGCCCGCGTACCGCAAAAAAAAAAAAAAAAGTCGGATTTTTTTGGCTGTGCTGTGTCTTTGTTGCTGTGCGGGCTTTCTCTAGCTGTGGCGAGCGGGGGCTTCTCTTGTTGCAGAGCACGGGCTCTAGGTGCGTGGGCTTCAGTAGTTGCAGCATGCGGTCCCCAGAGTGCACGGGCTTCAGAAGTTGTGGCGTGTGGACTCAGTAGTTGTGGTGCATGGGTTTAGTTGCCCCGTGGCATGTGGGATCTTCCCAGACCAGGGATCAAACCCGTGTCCCCTGCATTGGCAGGCGGATTCTTGGTCCACGGGCTTCTCAGTGTGGCGGCTTCTCTTGTTGCGGAGCACGGGCTCCAGGCGCACGGGCTTCAGTAGTTGTGGCATCCAGGCTCAGTAGTTGTGGCTCGTGGGCTCTAGAGCGCAGGCTCAGTAGTTGTGGCGCACAGGCTTAGTTGCTCCGTGGCAGTGTGATCGTCCCAGACCAGGGCTCAAACCCATGTCCCCTGCATTGGCAGGCAGATTCTTAACCGCTGTGCCACCAGGGAAGTCCTATCAAAAGCCTTTGTTCACATTCATGATGCCATTCTTGGCATCAGTCCCTAGAAGCAGTATTCATAGATCCAAATGTATATACCCTTTAAGGCTATTGATACACATTGAAAAATTGTCCTTAAAAAAAAGCATCCTTAGCCAATTCCCTTGCACCATAGGGTGATGCTATATATCACCACTTTATTTAATCTGTGCCACTTTAGTAACAGGATGAGTTCCTACTATTCTTTAATGAGGTTAAATCTTCTTGTCATTTTAAAAAATTTATAGCCTACTTGTATTTATTTTCATTCTTTGTCCATTCTTTAAAAAATGTGACTATTCAGTTTTCTTCCTATTAAATTGAAAAAGCTTTTTTTTTTTTTTTTGGCGGTACGCGGGCCTCTCAATGTTGCGGCCTCTCCCGTTGTGGAGCACAGGCTCCGGACGCGCAGGCTCAGCGGCCATGGCTCACAGGCCCAGCCGCTCCACGGCATGTGGGATCTTCCCGGACCGGGGCATGAACCCACGTCCCCTGCATCGGCAGGCGGACTCTCAACCACTGCGCCACCAGGGAAGCCCTGAAAAAGCTTTTTACGTACTAAGGATTACGTTCACCAACATTTGGAGGCAAGAAAAATACAGTAAACACTCAATTGAGTAGCATCAGAATGAGTTAATTTCAATTCCATGTTCGTCGAAAATAAACTATAATCATTTGGTTGAATTACATTATTGTAAATCTGTAAAGAATCAGTATATTTCCTTTTCCTAGGACTGTATTACCCTGAACAAATACAGTACTTCTCTAATGACTGAGTTTATTGTGGTGCCTCATAGTGACTGTTCTGAATTTTCCATTGCATAAAGAGAATGGGATTCAGAAAGTCTGAGTCCTGGCTCCACAGCTACAATTTATACGTCCTAGACTAAGGACGTGCTTTAGTTTCCTCATCTTTGAAACAGAAATAACAAGAATGACCTCTACCTCCAATGGTGACTGTGAGAGACAATTTGCAGGATATGCACACAAATTTCGGAGACTGGCTATCTGGATTTGAATCCCTATGCTGCCATTTAAAAGCTATGGAGTTTGGGCAAGTTCTTAATCTCTTCGGGCTTCAGTTTCCTCATCTGTAAAATGAGGATAATAATAGAATTTACCTATTGGAGTGGTTGCAAGGATTAAATGAATGAAAGTCTATATAGCATCGTAGAACAGTACCTGGCAGGTAATAAGCACTATGTATCAACACAACAATCATTACAATAAATAAAAGAATTTGCCTGTTATGTGTTCTCTCTTTTTTTTCTTCTTGCATATTATGAACTCTTTATTTACCTTTTAAGGTAAAATTTACATATAGTGCAATGCACAATCTTTTTTTTCAAGCTTATGAATTTTTTTTTAAATTGGAGTATAGTTGCTTTACAATGTTGTGTTAGTTTCTGCTGTACCGCAAAGTGAATCAGTTATATGTATACATATGTCCACTCTCCACACTCATGTCAGTGGTGGGCTTATAACTGCTGTAATGGCCACCACAGTCTTGGCAGGTGTAAAGAGCTGAGCTGAATCTCTACCAACCCCAGGATGTACCCTGGAAATGAGTTTCTGAATAGGGCTCTGACATCAACTTGCTTTTTGGTGATTCACCTCTTTCTTCTCAATGTGGAATGCAGCAAAACCAACCTGTTCTTTATTAGCTAGAGTATGACTGTCAAAGCTAACCATGTGGGTTGGTTACTTTGCTTCCATCCCGGAAGTCACCTCCACAGGCAGCCAGCCAGCCAGCCAGCCACTAGAGTGTGGACCCAAGGTGCTCTAAGACAGCTCTGCACCAAGTTTCCTTATCTCAAAGGAACTGAGATAGGAAATGCATGGATTTTTAGACGTATTGACTATAGTTAGGTTAATTAAATTCTGTGTTCTCTGATTTATGCTCTTAGCTAACAAGGAAAATTTTGGTAACTCTTTAATATGAATCATAATCAATACAGAAGATGATTAAAAGAACTCTCAGCATTTTGGTCATTTTATCTGATAAAACTCCCACTTTTGTCCCCACGAGTTACACTGTGTAAAAGAAAATATGCCCATATGGAATACGCTTGTGAGTCAAAAACAAAGCCAATGCCCAAAATACAAATCAAAAACACTGCCTAGAACAACAGGCCTCAACTAATGAATTAAAATGATTGCTGGTTTCTTTAAAATATTAAGCCCATCAACGCTTGCCAAGAACCCCTTGGCTAGCTGAGGGATTCGAGCTGCATTGTTCAGCTCGAGATTGAAATCCTTCCATTCATCGTTGACATGTGAGAGACAAGACGAGGCTTTGACAGACAAGGGATGAGGCACCAGATGGTTTCCATCTGTATCTCCACTGATCGCACAATGAAAACCCACCTTCCCTGATCAGAAGGCCACGCGATACGCGGATAATGAATACCCAGTGTTTTTAAAGGAGCGTAATCGCCCTTCCCAACCAGAGACGTATAAATATTAATGAACGCAATCTGGTTCTAAGTAAATTTAGCATGAACTTTTAGCTACCCTCCCCTGACAACTTCCTCCCTCTTTAACTGAATTAAGTTTCAAAGTTCTGTGATTAAAAATAGCAAACCCTGAACTGAAGTTGGATCTGTGGCTGAGGAAAACCTCTCCCTTCCAGCTAGTCACCAGTTAACACAGTTCATATCACTGCGTACTTTTTTTTTTAACCAAAAAAGGGTCTCAGTTTGAATGAATGTTTAAGCAAGTGTGAACAGTGAGCTATAGAATCAATACAAATACACAGGGAACTGATTAGTAATCTGTCATTTCCGCCATGCCTATTTCCAAAAGGACTTGAGCAAACTTAGAGATTACTACACGCAGTACCAGGAGTTGTTAAACAAGCTCATTTCTGCAAAGCCCTGGATTACATTATATATTAAACTATTGAACCCTAGGAAAAGAAAAATGATTCTTTCTTTCTTTCTCTCTTTTCACCTATACACACACACACATACACATTTTTCTGCAAACTTAACCGAGAATAACTGAGAGTATTAAAACAGTTTTAATTACTAATATTCAAGAGAAAATAGCAGTTGTTTTTTGGCGGATGAACTTGTTAGTCTTCCTTCTTGACTCACTCCCAGCGGCTTTTATCAAAAATATCAGAAAGAGACTAAGATTTGAAAATTTCCACTAATTCCTTCCATTGCCTCCTTTCCCTTCCATTCAAACAAGGAAGATTTGCATACTTTCTCTAGCTTATGTGTCTTTAATCTGTCTAAGCAATGCATTTTCCAAGAAGCAGATTCTATATTTTCACCACTAACGTTTCCCTGTGGATCAAAGTGGCCAGAATCTTAAAGTGAAAAATGTCGAATCAGTCCAAAGACAGTATAAACAATTAAATCCATATTCTCAACTTTAGTCCCTCATGTGACTTGAAGGAAATAATCCTTTTTCCTCTCCTCCAATATTTATTGTTCTCATTTTGTCAATAAACAAATTTCTGTTGAGTACTACTATGTGTCTGGCATCGGCTACTGAAAATCAACGCAATGGACAGTATTGCTATTCTTAGGCACAGATGTTATCTCAGAGACATCCTTCAGATATTGTAAAGAATGTTCTTTGCCATACGGTAGCAGCATCAGGCATAGAGTTGATGGGTGTCTCTATCTCATGTGATCAAACCCATCTCTTAGCCTTCAATCCTCTTTTGGGAATATGCTCTCAGCAGGATTAATTATCAGTGTAACCAGCAAGACTGGTGTTTGTTTAAGGTTCAGCTTCACTAAGTCTTGACAAGCTTTCTTTCACCTTCCCTAGCACAATTTGGTTGTCAGCAGCATGGTCACATGTCAGAATAAAATCAATAAAGCTGGAGTAAAGGATGAGCTGAAGCTTGCAAAGAAAATGCTGAGTAAGTAAAAATGCACTTTGGTTATGTTCAGGGCAAGAAGAATAGGAAGGGCTAGACCCCTGGCTTGAGCCAGATGGTGCAATGTTAGCATATGACAAAGGGGAAGGAAAACGGTCCTTCTCCCTGTGGCTTTTGTCATGTTTATCAGGAAGAACGACCCTCAAACTGTAAAGAAGAGACCTGAAATGGTTAATTTTAGTAGTAGACTGAAAAAATGAGAAGATGGAAAGTGAGTACCTAATTGTGTTTAAGTCTCTAGGCTCAGATGCATTAGATCTTCAGAAGTAATGGAGAGAAACAAGCAACCAACAAAAAGTTTTTCTCGTTGTTGTAAATGAGAAAAGTAAATTTTGTCTTGATTATCAAAAGCGGGACCTGAGGGCAGTAGGGGGAGAAAAGTGGGTGTGGGAAACAATATCATACCGGTAACACCTGTAATTCTAGAAGTTATACTTAAATACATGGTTTATGAATATTATTGAAAGAAAGTGAAATAAGGTAACCAATAAAGAGTAGCAATGGGTTGGGGAGGAGACATAAACAAATATATGATATGTGCTATTTGACAATATGATAAAACAAATATGTTAAATTATATTTTATGTGCATTTACATCAACGTATACCAGTGGCATCACATACCTATTTCAGCAAGATGCTTGACAAAGTCTTGTAAGGTATCCTGGGGTAAGATAGTAGGATGTGACCTAAATGACAAAGAATGAATAGATGAGTTGAACAGCTGAGAATTAATTAATCAACGTCAATTGAGCTATTGAGCTTTCTCCTGTCAAAAACTGTATCGATGTGGATGCAGATAGAGAGGATTATCATCACTGAATGGTTGTGAATAGTTGAAATAATATAATCATGTATATAAAATGATCTGATAAAATGAATTAGATAAAATTTGGAGAGGAAAATATAAAGTATTGCATTTATTAGAAAACATAATTAGGAGGTGCAGAGTTGAGGAAGACCTGAATGACAGCTGTTTAGAAGAAAAAAACTGAGTCAACAGAGTGATATGGTGGCACATATGAAAAAGAAATTGTAGTGAAATCTTAGAGAAAGAGTGACAGAACATATTCTTTGCCCCCTTCACTCCTGTTTGCCATGGTCACCCTGGTGGCGATGGGGACTTTATAACATACTGGCATATGCTATGAGAGGATATCACCATAAGCAAGAGATAGCCCTGTTTGTTCTGCTATTGATACACTATGGAATCTATCAGGATGCTCCTAATAAACTGGCTGACCTTGGATATAAGTGAATTATGGAATGAAAGATCCAGGATCCTTAGAGGAGGGCATAAGAATGTAAAACAAAAGAGGAAAAGGAAAGCAAACCTGAGGTGCTCACACAGAAACAGATGGTCCAACGAAATAGAATAGAAAGACCAAAAGCAGTCTCACATAATCGAAATTTTAATTTATGAAAGCCTTGGCATTGAAGACCAAGACGGGAAATTATGCTAGTATAACTGTTTTTCATATGAGAAAAATGAAATTGGATCCCTATCTCATGCAGTAGAACAGAAAAATCCACTCCAGATGCATTGTAGACTTAAATATAAAGGTAAAATTTTAAAACATTTAGAAAAAATATAACATAGGGATGGAAGGATTTCTTAAGCAAAATTCAAAAATTACTAGGCATAAAAGAACAGACTGATAAATCTGGCCACGGTACACACACACACACACACACACACACACACACACACACCTATGAACTAACAAATAGGGGGTTGATATGAGCAGCAATTCACAAAAAAGGAAACATCGATGGTAAATAAGTATGAAAAGACATTCAACCTCATTAGAAATCAAGGCAATGCTTTTTCAGACCACAATAAAATACATTTTAGATGGGTTAAATTTAAGAGGCTGACATTACCAAATGTTATCAAGGATGTGCAGCAACAAGAACTCTACCACAGGGGCTTCCGGGAAGATGGCGGAAGAGTAAGACGCGGAGATCACCTTCCTCCCCACAGACACACCAGAAATACATCTACACGTGGAACAACTCCTACAGAACACCTACTGAACGCTGGCAGAAGACCTCAGACCTCCCAAAAGGCAAGAAACCCCCCCACGTACCTGGGTAGGGCAAAAGGAAAAAGAATAAACAGAGACAAAAGGATAGGGACGGGACCTGCACCTCTGGGAGGGAGCCGTGGAGGAGGAAAGGTTGCCACACACTAGGAAGCCCCTTCGCGGGTGGAGACTGAGGATGGCGGAGGGGGAAAGCTTCGGGGCCGCGGAGGAGAGCACAGCAACAGGGGTGCGGAGGGCAAAACGGAGAGATTCCCGCACAGAGGATCAGGGCCGACCGGCACTCACGAGCCCGAGGGGCTTGTCTGCTCACCTGCCGGGGCGGGCGGGGCTGGGAGCTGAGGCTCGAGCTTCGGTCGCAGCGCCGGGAGAGGACTGGGATTGGCGGCTGAACACAGCCTGCAGCAGGCTAGTGCGCCACGGCTAGCCGGGAGGGAGTCCGGGGAAAAGTCTGGACCTGCCGAAGAGGCAAGAGACTTTTTCTTCCCTCATTGTTTCCTGGTGCGCGAGGAGAGGGGATTAAGAGCGCTGCGTAAAGGAGCTCCAGAGACGGGCGCGAGCCGCGGCTAAGAGCGTGGACGCCAGAGACGGGCATGAGACGCTAAGGCTGCTGCTGCCACCACCAAGAAGCCTGTGTGCGACCACAGGTCACTATCCACACCCCCTTCCGGGGAGCCTGTGCAGCCCGCCACTGCCACGGTCCGGGGATCCAGGGACAACTTCCTCAGGAGAACGCACGGCGCGCCTCAGGCTGGTGCAACGTCACGTCGGCCTCTGCCGCCGCAGGCCCGCCCCTCACTGCGTGCCCCTCCCTCCCCCCGGCCTGAGTGAGCCAGAGCCCCCGAATCAGCTGCTCCTTTAACCCCGTCCTGTCTGAGCGAAGAACAGACGCCCTCCGGTGACCTACAGGCAGAGGCGGGGCCAAATCCAAAGCTGAGACCCTGGGATCTGTGAGAACAAAGAAGAGAAACGGAAATCCCTCCCAGCAGCCCCAGGAGCAGCGGATTAAAGCTCCACAATCAACTTGATGTACCTGCACCTGCGGAATACATGTATCCACAACGAATCATCCCAAATTGAGGAGGTGGACTTTGAGAGCAAGATTTATGCTGCATAGCTTTGCTTACACCATTTGTTCTAGGGTTCTATGCTTCCATTTTTTGGTTTTTGTATTTTTAATATTTTTTCTTAATAATTATTTTTTATTTTAATAAATTTATTACATTTTATCTTTATTTTATTTTACTTTATCTTCTTTCTTTCTTTTTTCCTTCCTTCCCTCCTTCTTTCCTTCCTCCCTCCCTCCCTCCCTCTTTTCTTTCTTTCTTTCTACTTCTACTAATTCTTTCTTTCTACATTTTCTCCCTTTTATTCTGAGCCATGTGGATGAAAGGCTCTTGGTGCTGCAGCCAGGACTTAGTGCTGTGCCTATGAGGTGGGAGAGCCAACTTCAGGACACTGGTCCACAAGAAACCTCCCAGCTCCACGAAATATCAAATGGCGAAAATCTCCCAGAGATCTCCATCTCAACACCAGCAACCAGCTTCACTCAACGACCAGCAAGCTACAGTGCTGGACATCCTATGCCAAACAACTAGCAAGACAGGAACACAACCCCACCCATTAGCAGAGAGACTACCTAAAATCATAATAAGTCCACAGACACCCCAAAACACACCACCAGACGTCGACCTGCCCACCAGAAAGACAAGATCCAGCCTCATCCACCAGAACACAGGCACTAGTCCCCTCCAGCAGGAAGCCTACACAACCCACTGAACCAACCTTAGCCACTTGGGACACACACCAAAAACAACGGGAACTACGAGCCTTCAGCCTGCAAAAAGGAGACCCCAAACACAGTAAGATAAGCAAAATGAGAAGACAGAAAAACACACAGCAGATGAAGGAGCAAGATAAAAACCCACCAAACCTAACAAATGAAGAGGAAATAGGCAGTCTACCTGAAATAGAATTCAGAATAATGATAGTAAAGATGATCCAAAATCGTGGAAATAGAATAGACAAAATGCAAGAAACATTTAACAAGGACCTAGAAAAACTAAAGATGAAACAAACAACGATGAACAACACAATAAATGAAATTTAAAATACTCTAGATGGGATCAACAGCAGAATAACTGAGGCAGAAGAATGGATAAGTGACCTGGAAGATAAAATAGTGGAAATAACTACTGAGGAGCAGAATAAAGAAAAAAGAATTAAAAGAACTGAGGACAGTCTCAGAGACCTCTGGGACAACATTAAACGCACCAACATTCGAATTATAGGGGTTCCAGAAGAAGAATAGAAAAAGAAAGGGACTGAGAAAATATTTGAAGAGATTATAGTTGAAAACTTCCCTAATATGGGAAAGGAAATAGTTAATCAAGTCCAGGAAGAACAGAGAGTCCCATACAGGATAAACCCAAGGAGAAATACGCCAAGACACATATTAATCAAACTATGAAAAATTAAATACAAAGAAAATATCTTAAAAGCAGTAAGGGAAAAACAACAAATAACACACAAGGGAATCCCCATAAGGTTAAGAGCTGATCTCTCAGCAGAAACTCTGAAAGCCAGAAGGCACTGGCAGGACATATTTAAAGTGATGAAGGAGAAAAACCTGCAACCAAGATTACTCTACCCAGCAAGGATCTCATTCAGATTTGATGGAGAAATTAAAACCTTTATGGACAAGCAAAAGCTGAGAGAGTTCAGCACCACCAAACCAGCTTTACAACAAATGCTAAAGGAACTTCTCTAGGCAAGAAGCACAAGAGAAGTAAAAGACCTACAATAACAAACCCAAAACAATTAAGAAAATGGGAATAGGAACATACATATCGACAATTACCTTAAATGTAAATGGATGAAATGCTCCCACCAAAAGACACAGATTGGCTGAATGGATACAAAAACAAGACCCATATATTTGCTGTCTACAAGAGACCCACTTCAGACTAGGGACACATACAGACTGAAAGTAAGGGGATGGAAAAAGATATTTCATGCAAATGGAAACCAAAAGAAAGCTGGAGTAGCAATTCTCATATCAGACAAGATAGACTTTAAAATAAAGACTATTACAAGAGACAAGGACACTATATAATGATCAAGGGATCGATCCAAGAAGAAGATATAACAATTGTAAATATTTATGCACCCAACATAGGAGCACCTCAATACATAAGGCAAATACTAACAGCCATAAAAGGGGAAATCGACAGTAACACATTCATAGTAGGGGACTTTAACACCCCACTTTCACCCATGGACAGATCATCCAAAATGAAAATAAAAAAGGAAACACAAGCTTTAAATGATACATTAAACAAGATGGACTTAATTGATATTTATAGGACATTCCATCCAAAAACAACAGAATACACATTTTTCTCAAGTGCTCATGGAACATTCTCCAGGATAGATCATATCTTGGGTCACAAGTCAAGCCTTGGTAAATTTAAGAAAATTGAAATTGTTTCAATTATCTTTTCCGACCACAACGCTATGAGACTAGATATCAATTACAGGAAAAGATCTGTAAAAAATACAAACATATGGAGGCTAAACAATACACTACTTAATAATGAAGTGATCACTGAAGAAATCAAAGAGGAAATAAAAAAATACCTAGAAACAAATGACAATGGAGACAAGATGACCCAAAATCTACAGGATGCAGCAAAAGCAGTTCTAAGAGGGAAGTTTATAGCAATACAATCCTACCTTAAGAAACAGGAAACATCTCGAATAAACAACCTAACCTTGCACCTAAAGCAATTAGAGGAAGAAGAACAAAAAAACCCCAAAGTTAGCAGATGGAAAGAAATCATAAAAATCAGATGAGAAATAAAAAGAAATGAAGGAAACGATAGCAAAGATCAATAAAACTAAAAGCTGGTTCTTTGAGAAGATAAACAAAATTGATAAACCATTAGCCAGACTCATCAAGAAAAAAAGGGAGAAGACTCAAATCAATAGAATTAGAAATGAGAAAGGAGAAGTAACAACTGACACTGCAGAAATACAAAAGATCATGAGAGATTACTACAAGCAACTCTATGCCAATAAAATGGACAACCTGGAAGAAATGGACAAATTCTTAGAAATGCACAACCTGCCAAGACTGAATCAGGAAGAAATAGAAAATATGAACAGACCAATCACAAGCACTGAAATTGAAACTGTGATTAAAAATCTTCCAACAAAGAAAAGCCCAGGACCAGATGGCTTCACAGGCGAATTCTATCAAACATTTAGAGAAGAGCTAACACCTATCCTTCTCAAACTCTTCCAAAATATAGCAGAGGGAGGAACACTCCCAAACTCATTCTATGAGGCCACCATCACCTTGATACCAGAACCAGACAAGGATGTCACAAAGAAAGAAAACTATAGGCCAATATCACTGATGAACGTAGATGCAAAAATCCTCAACAAAATACTAGCGAACAGAATCCAACAGCACATTAAAAGGATCACACACCATGATCAAGTGGGGTGTATTCCAGGAATGCAAGGATTCTTCAATATACACAAAACAATCAATGTGATAAACCATATTAACAAATTGAAGGAGAAAAACCATATGATCATCTCAACAGATGCAGAGAAAGGTTCCGACAAAATTCAACACCCATTTATCATAAAAACCCTGCAGAAAATAGGCATAGAGGGAACTTTCCTCAACATAATAAAGGCCATATATGACAAACCCACAGCCAACATCGTCCTCAATGGTGAAAAACTGAAAGCATTTCCACTAAGATCAGGAACAAGACAAGGTTGCCCACTCTCACCACTCTTATTCAACATAGTTTTGGAAGTTTTAGCCACAGCAATCAGAGAAGAAAAGGAAATTAAAGGAATCCAAATCAGAAAAGAAGAAGTAAAGCTGTCACTGTTTGAAGATGACATGATACTATACATAGAGAATCCTAAAGATGCTACCAGAAAACTACTAGAGCTAATCAATGAATTTGGTAAAGTAGCAGGATACAAAATTAATGCACAGAAATCTCTGGCATTCCTATACACTAATGATGAAAAATCTGAAAATGAAATTAAGAAAACACTCCCATTTACCATTGCAACAAAAAGAATAAAATATCTAGGAATAAACCTACCTAAGGAGACAAAAGACCTGTATGCAGAAAATTATAAGACACTGATGAAAGAAATTAAAGATGATACAAATAGATGGAGAGATATACCATGTTCTTGGATTGAAAGAATCAACATTGTGAAAGTGACTCTACTACCCAAAGCAATCTACAGATTCAATGCAATCCCTATCAAACTAACACTGGCATTTTTCACAGACTTAGAACAAAAAATTTCACAGTTTGTATGAAAACACAAAAGACCCCAAATAGCCAAGGCAATCTTGAGAACGAAAAACAGAGCTGGAGGAATCAGGCTTCCTGACTTCAGACTATACTACAAAGCTACAGTAATCAAGACAGTATGGTACTGGCACAAAAACAGAAAGATAGATCAATGGAACAGGATAGAAAGCCCAGAGATAAACCCATGCACATATGGTCACCTTATCTTTGATAAAGGAGGCAGGAATGTACTGTGGAGAAAGGACAGCCTCTTTAATAAGTGGTGCTGGGAAAACTGGACAGGTACATGTAAAAGTATGAGATTAGATCACCCTCTAACACCATACACAAAAATAAGCTCAAAATGGATTAAAGACCTAAATGTAAGGCCAGAAACTATCAAACTCTTAGAGGAAAACATAGGCAGAACACTCTATGACATAAATCACAGCAAGATCCTTTTTGACCCACCTCCTAGAGAAATGGAAATAAAAACAAAAATAAACAAATGGGACCTAATGAAACTTCAAAGTTTTTGCACAGCAAAGGAAACCATAAATAAGACCAAAAGACAACCCTTAGAATGGGAGAAAATATTTGTAAATGAAGCAACTGACAAAGGATTAATCTCCAAAATTTATAAGCAGCTCATGCAGCTCAATAATAAAAAAACAAACAAACCAATCCAAAAATGGGCAGAAGATCTAAATAGACATTTCTCCAAAGAAGATATACAGACTGCCAACAAACACATGAAAGAATGCTCAACTTGATTAATCATTAGAGAAATGCAAATTAAAACTACAATGAGATATCATCTCACACCAGTCAGAATGGCCATCATCAAAAAATCTAGAAACAATAAATGCTGGAGAGGGTGTGGAGAAAAGGGAACCCTCTTGCACTGTTGGTGGGAATGTAAATTGATACAGCCACTGTGGAGAACAGTATGGAGGTTCCTTAAAAAACTACAAATAGAACTACCATATGACCCAGCAATCCCACTACTGGGCATATACCCTGAGAAAACCATAATTCAAAAAGAGTCATGTACCAAAATGTTCATTGCAGCTCTATTTACAATAGCCCAGAGATGGAAACCACCTAAGTGTCCAAAATTGGATGAATGGATAAAGAAGATGTGGCACATATATACAATATTACTCATCCATAAAAAGAAATGAAATTGAGCTATTTGTAATGAGGTGGATAGACCTAGAGTCTGTCATACAGAGTGAAGTAAGTCAGAAGGAGAAAGACAAATAGCGTATGCTAACACATATATATGGAATTTAAGAAAAAAAAATGTCATGAAGAACCTAGGGGTAAGACAGCAATAAAGACACAGATCTACTAGAGAATGGACTTGAGGATATGGGGAGGGGGAAGGGTAAGCTGTGACAAAGCGAGAGAGAGGCATGGACATATATACACTACCAAACGTAAGGTAGATAGCTATTGGGAAGCAGCTGCATAGTACAGGGAGATCAACTCTGTGCTTTGTGACCGCCTGGGGGGTGGGATAGGGAGGGTGGGAGGGAGGGAGATGCAAGAGGGAAGAGCTATGGGAACATATGTATATGTATAGCTGATTCACTTTGTTATAAAGCAGAAACTAACACACCATTGTCAAGCAATTATACTCCAATAAAGATGTAAAAAAAAAGAACTCTACCACAGTGCTGGAGGGAGTGTCAATAGGTTCAACTTCTTTAAAAAATAATTTTGAATTAGTAAAGAATGCATTTACCTTCTGACCCAGCAATTCTATCCCTAGAGAAACCCTTACTCACATGCACCAAGAGACCTGTTCAAGAAAATTCACAGCAGCATTGTTTGTAATAGCAAATCACTGGAAATAAACTCCTTCAACAGGAAATAACCCAAGAGTCCATCCATAGAAAAACAAATAAAGTGATATGTTCACACAACAGAATATTACGCAGCAAGGGTAAATGAGCAAATTCTAGCCTTACATAATAGGTAGAGCTTAGAAATACAACTGTGAATGAAAAAGCAAGTTATGGGAAATTATATATGGCATGCTACTATTTTTATAAAGCCCACAGACAAGCAAAATTTTAAAATATTTATTATTTAGGGAGATATACACACATAATAAAACTTTTAAAAATTCCTTATGATAAACATAGAATTTATAACTATATCTCAGTGGAGGGAGATAGGAGATAGGATGAACAAGGAACATTGTATATATTCAGTATCAACTATATTGCAATGTCCTACTTCCTAAATTGGGCAATAATTTCATGGGAGATGGATTTCATTATTAAGTTTCATAGCGTGTGTGTGTGTGTGTGTGTGTGTGTGTGTGTGTGTAGTAAGATGTAAATATTTATAACTAAAATAAATTAAGGAAAGGACACACACACACACACCCAAGCAAAGCAGGCCTTCTTAACCCCATCAAAGCTGACGACATGGGCTTCCCTGGTGGCGCAGTGGTTGAGAGTCCGCCTGCCGATGCAGGGGACACGGGTTCGTGCCCCGGTCCGGGAAGATCCCACCTGCCGCGGAGCGGCTGGGCCCGTGAGCCATGGCCGCTGAGCCTGCGCGTCCCGAGCCTGTGCTCCGCAACGGGAGAGGCCACAACAGTGAGAGGCCCGCGTACGGCAAAAAAAAAAAAAAGAAAAAAAAAAAAGCTGACCACGTAGCACTTACAAGTGATCAAGGTGTAAAGGAAAGTTTTGCTTCTTTCTCTGGATATCAAGTGGGTTATCAGTCAAGCTGCAGCTTAAAATGGTTTCTTTCTGTCTTTCTGGAAATGGGCTGGTCTGTCCAACTTTCCGTTTATTCTATGTCAATAAGGCAATATGACAGAGGTACACTTTCCAATTAAGGGAAAAGAACATCTCAACTGTACTCAGTATGATTAAACTACAGCTGCATATCATCTTCAATCCTAGGAACCATGTTTTGTGAGAAGTATTTGACAAACTGGGGAGTTTCTAGGGGAAGCTAATGTAGACAGGAGGATGTCGAAAATCCATTTCAGATGAATGGCTAACTAGATCTGAACTTGAGCCACTCAACTGTGAGAAGAGAGAGATTCAGAAAAATGAGGTAGATGACCTCAAAACTGAAAAAGAAATGCTGTCAAGTTTAAACATTTTTAGCTTTATTCTGCATACAGAGTGGCCACCTACTACTAATGGGTAGAAATATATTGAAGCTGACTGAAGCTTTGAAAATTAAAATACCAGCTCACAGCAGCTAGCAGGATGAGTAACTGGAGGACGGCCTATTATAGTTCAAGAATTACCTAGAGCTGTTACAGAATGTTATCCTTTAAAAGAAAAACAAAGCTTAGAACCTTTTTCCTTATAATGGATTATATTTTATAATGCAGACCACAGGCTTAGTATAGTTTTGGTCTAAAAATCTAATAATACTAGATCATATGTACCTTGAGTTTAGGTATATCATTTATTTTTTCCTCCTTGTAATTCAGTTCCAGAGACAGTGGTAAAGAATGAATGACTGTGGTCCTTAGGAACCATCTAACTCTATGGAAGTTACTTAATCTCTTTGAGCCTCGGTTTCCTCAGCTATAGAAAAGTACCTCTCTGCACAATGCCCCCCTCCCAATATGTCCACATTCTAGTCCCTGGGACCTGTGATTATGGTACCATATTTTTGTAAATGGGATTAGGTGAAGGATTTCATGATGAGGAGATCATCCTGGATTAGCTGATAGGCCCAGTAAAACCACAAAGGCCCAGTATAATCACAAAGGTTCTTAGAAGAGGGATTCAGGAGGAAGCAGAGGCAGAGGAGAAGATGAGGTGATGACGGAAGCAGAGACTGGAATAATCCTTTGAAGATGGCAGAAGGGGCCATAAGCCAAGGAAAAGAGGTGGCCACTAGAAGCTATAACAGCCAAGGAAATTGGTGCTCCCCACAGAGCCTACAGAAGGAACCAGGTGTGCAGACCCCTTGACTTCAGTGCTGTGGAACTCATTTCAGAATTCTGACCTCCAAACTCTAAGATCATACTGATACATCTGTGTCGCTTAAAGTAACTAACTTGTGGTAACTTGTTACTGCAGCAATAGGAAATGAATACATCCTCTCACAGGGTTTTGGTGAGGATCCAGTGAGATAACCCAGTAAAAAGTTCTTGGCTTCTCAAAGGGGGAAGGGGGTGGTGGGATGAATTGGGAGATTGGGATTGACATATATACACTACTATGTATAAAATAGATAACTGAGAACCTACTGTATCCCATAGGGAACTCTACTCAGTGCTCTGTGGTGACCTAAATGGGAAAGAAATCTGAAAAAGATGTATGTATATGTATGGCTGATTCACTTTGCTGTACAGCAGAAACTAACACAACATTGTAAAGCAATTATACTCCAATAAAAATTAATTTAAAAAGAAGTTCTTGGCTTCTATTACTGTTGTCATCCACCTAATTTACCCCCCAATGAAGGTTCAGTCTCACAATCAACTGTATTAGTGTGCCCTTAGTTATCTGCCCTCACAAGGCATTTTTATACCTTTGTGTATATCGATGAGGCTGGGAAAGGGTTCTGGGCGGGAGTCAGGCATTCACAGCCATTAATGGTGCGGGTCCTGACAGGTGCTTGTCTTCTCCAGGTCATTCCTCAGCCATAAGTAGAGACTAGATCCTTTCAAGCTCTAAAGTTCAATGATTATATGCTCTTTTAGGTAGCCCAATAAATGGTTTCTGAGTCCACCCTCTCTCCCTCTCTTCTGGTTGAACCTCTAGCCAGTGGCTGAATTATCTAGTGCCAACTGCCCCTAGGTTACCTTTGCTCTGGGCACTGATTAACCAGGCAGACCTAATTCCATGATTAAAACAAACAAACAAACAAACAAAAAGATGAAAAGAGGTGGAGCAGTTCCTAGCTTAAATTTATCCTTAAAAAGGTATTCAATGTTTTACAAAGAAGGTTCTTAGCAAAAAAGCTTAGCTCTAAGAGTCCATATAGACTTCCCCTGGGTCCTTCTGTCTTTAATTCAAGGCTATCACTTTCAAGAACAGAGTTGGCTGGCCATTCTCACCAAGTGCTCTGCCCAGGCTCTTATCCTCCGAAGTGGCAGGACGTTTGACACACTTTCCTTGTTGCTAAAGGTGTAGATAACAGGACATGTGCATCAAAAATGACCAAAATAGAACAGGCACCAAAGTGCCGTGGAACACAACCTCTCTTTCCTATCTCTGCTTTTTCCAACTCACCATGGAGAGAAAGTCTGTGAGAAAGCTTTGCCATCTATAAATTATTCTGCAAATGCAAAGAATTCTTTTTTTTTTTTAAACTCAGTGTTGGGTTAGATGTCTTGATAGAGACATGGACCATATTCAGCCACCCCACAGAAGAACAATTACTTCAACCCGAGGAAATCCAGAAAACTTCGTAAAATCATTGTAAAATCATCGTGAAAGAAGAATAGATCTTAGCTAGAGAAAATGAGGAGGATATGTTGGGGAGAAAAAAACAATGATAGTGCAAAGGCAGAAAAGCCTCCTGTAAAAATAGAAGTTTGTGTGTCTGGCATACAGAGGGGAGGGACAGACAGTAGCAGGAGAGGGGGCTTAGGTCCCTCCTGGGCTTCTGAATTTTATCGTGCAGAGTTCAATTATCATACGGGACAGGGCGTGTTCAGGTTGCGTTTTTGGAAAATAAAAAATAAAAATCGGGTAGAGGGATCCAGGATGCTGGGGTAGCCTAGGCCTGGGATAGGGGCTCTGGCCTGGGGATGCAGGGAAGGTGCTGGATGGGAGCAACCTTCACTGGCAACACCTGGATGTTGGGGAGAAGTCCGTAATGGCCTGGAGGTTTCCAGCTTGGCTCATAGGTGCAGGGCGACATCACTGGCCAGTCATCGGAAACAAGGGGGAGGTGGTAGGGGGGGAGAGTGAGAGAGCAAAGTTTAAACCACAGGCGCTAAACTTAGGACACTGGATGGATGGGACGTGGAGAAAAACTCAGAACACTAGAGAGTAGAGCCACTTAGGCCAAGCGAAGCAAAGGGGACAGGAAATGTGTGAGCAGAGGGACACTGAGAGAGCAAATGTAGAGCAATGAGCAGGGCAGGGCGCTGGTCACTGGGGCAAGGGCACGAGGAGTCCACAAACTCAAGGGCAGACTGGGTCGCCCAGCGCCCCGCCGAGAGCAAGTGAGACCTCCGCACATGCGCAGGAGGGGAGGCCGCATCTCACCCTAACTCGGTAACTCGCTACGCTTAGCAGGAGCCTTGTGCAAGATCCGAGCTCGCCACGTTCGCTCGAGGAGCCACGGGGACGGAGGTTTCCCATGGTCTCAGGATGCCAGGTGCAGAGCCCAGCTCCAGCCACAACCACTCAAACACCGAACATCGAATCCGTCCCCAGCTTATAAGCAAGATGGGAAACAGTGAGCACGTGGACCCAGCAATGAAACCAAAGCCGGCAGCGGTGCGCACGCACGCAGATGCTCCGCGGGCCGTCTGCTCAGCCTCCCCAGCCTGCTTAGCAAGAGTAGACCTCTATTTACAACAGCCAGGACGCGGAAGCAACCTAAGTGTCCATCGACAGATGAATGGATAAAGAAGATGTGGCACATATATACAATGGAAGATTACTCAGCCATAGAAAGAAACGAAATTGAGTTATTTGCAGTGAGGTGGGTGGACCTAGAGTCTGTAACACAGAGCGCAGTAAGTCAGAGAAAAACGAATACCGTATGCTAACATATATATATGGAATCTAAGGGAAAAAAAAAAGGTCATGAAGAACCTAGGGGTAAGAGGAATAAAGACACAGACCTACTAGAGAATGGACTTGAGGATATGGGGAGGGGGAAGGGTAAGTTGTGACAAAGTGAGAGAGTGGCATGGACATATATACACTACCAAACGTAAAACAGCTCATGGGAAGCAGCCGCATAGCACAGGGAGATCAGCTCGGTGCTTTGTGACCACCTAGAGGGGTGGGATAGGGAGGGTGGGAGGGAGGGAGACGCAAGAGAGAAGAGATGTGGGAACATATGTATATGTATAACTGATTAACTTTGCTATAAAGCAGAAGCTAACACATCATTGTAACACCATTATACCCCAACAAAGATGTTAAAAAAAAAAAAAAAAGAGTAGACCGCTAGGCCTCAGTCTAATTATTTGTCTTTCATAAGCGTAGGAAAAAACTTTTTATTGAAGTACAGTGGATTTACCATGTTGTGTTAGTTTCAGGTGTACAGCAAAGTGATTGAGTTTTATATATACATAAGTTAAATATATATTCTGTTTCAGATTCTTTTCCCTTATAGGTTATTACAAGATATTGCATATAATTCCCTATGCTATACAGTAGGTCTTTGTTGTTTGTTTTATACATAGTAGTGTGTATATGTTAATGCTAAAATCCTAATTTATCCCTCCGCCCCTTCCCTTTTGGTAACCGTAGGTTTTTTCTATGTCTGTGAGTCTATTTCTGTTTCGTAAGTAAGTTCATTTAATCACAGCTTAAGTGACTAGAGAAATCAAAGAACCACATAAATGCTTATACACAGGATAATCATTAAAATATGCCCTTAAGAGCAAGGGCTGGGGAGAGAATAAAAATGACCCTGATGTATTGAGAAGGGGACTGGATTGACCCCAACGTGAGTCAGGAAACAACCGAATCCCTGCCTGATGAAAAGGGAGAGAAAGGAATGATATTGGAATGGAAATGTTAGTATCTGGGAGTAAGTACGGGGGACTGTGCTTTTCTCATCATAAGGAATATGCAAAGGACATCAAAGAGCTGCTGCTTTTCTAAGGGAGGAAAGAGCAGCAGAAGAAGAATGGCAGGAGACTGGGTGACAGAGAGGAAGGGCTAGCGCCGTGCGCCCAGGGGTGTGGGGCGGTGAGGAGGCCAGGCACCCCTGGAGGTGCTTCGCCCAGGCCTTCAGGTCAGGAGGGCGACCTTTCTGAACACGTGGCGTCAATAACACGGGCTGGACCCATCGCTGGACTAAGAAAGGCAGAGTCAGAACTCGCGGGTCAGGTTCCTCAAAAATACATATCTTCATCTCTATTTTGCTGAGTTTTTAAAACTATATCTGCTTGTGTAAGTTAGAAGATTAATGAGAGCAATTAGTATGTTTTAGTTTCACCCTGAGCCTGGCTGTCAGAAATAAGAAGAATACAAGTTATCGGGAAAGCATTCCACAGCCCAGGCACCTGACACCACCCTGGAGCATTGATTCTCTGAGGTTGCCATTCCGAGCTTGGAGCATCCGTTATTCGCAGGATGGGAGCTGGAAGATCAAGTGCACTCTCTGTCCAGCTTCTTTGAGCTGCTCTGGGCACTGTAAGCATAATTATAATAACATGGACCTGCTCACATTATGATCAAACAATCAGTTAATCAATACTAAAAACAGATCCATATCAAAAATTTCCAATTCTCACATCTGGCTGTGGTAGTAAAATCCACTGGAAAATGAACACCCTTAAATCTAAATGCAAAGGGTTAATTCTAAAGAAATGATTCGGTCCCTACATCAATCATAGGTGCATATGGACCGGCCCTTTTTCTCCATTAAGCATAAAAAGGGGTAAAAGATCTATGTTCTTTCTCTGGATTTATGCAAGGCCCGGCTGTCTACATGGCCAAAGCCAGAAAGGAAATACAGGGAAGAAGATGAACATACTTTTGGACCCAAAGAACAAATGTTCAACAGTAAATGGGTTGAACCCTCCTCTGAGCTCCTACAGAACTCTGTCCCTCCCGGGTCATCTCCACCTGAAATCATTTTTATTTACGTTCATACCTCAGCTCTCCTACTTACTTTGGAAGCTCTTCACGAGCAGGACTGCATTTTAAAACAGCATCTGAATAACTCATGTCTGTCGTGGGCTCTACACGTTCCTACGACGCCCTCAGATGCACGACCTCCCTTGGTCTACTGTCAGGCAGGTGCGTGAGAACATTTTCCTCACTTCATATACAACGACACTGGGACAAGAAAATCTAACCGACTGGAAGGTCACGTGGCTGTCAGCTTAAGTCCAGAGTCAGGAATCACACACGTCAGTCTAGACTCCCACACCAGGCCTTTCCTCACACCAAGCTTTTCCTCCTCACCCACACGCCACGCCAGACGCCGGTGATCAGCGCATCACGGGAAGGATGTCTGGAGAGAAGAACAAAGGAGCAGAAACACACGGCGGCTGATAACCCCTGCAACACTGTTGCCAGATGCGTGAAGCCTCTGATCTGTTCACCGGCATTACAGAGTCAGGTCGCACTGCCATTCAGAGAGGGAACAAAACAAGGTAGGTGTGTGTGTGTGTGTGTGTGTGTGTGTGTGCGCGCGCGCGCACGCTCACGCATGTAGAGCACTTTAGTGGACAAAGTGATACGATGAGATGTTGCAGTGGGGCGGGCCCTCGGAGGGCATCTCTTCCAGGGTTGCCGGAGGGTCCTCAGGCTGCAAAGCCTGAGCCTGCTGGGGATGCTTTTGGCAAAATGACCTTCTCTTCACCCATGCCCAGAATAGGAACTTAGGGGAAGTGATGTCTTGGCCGAATTATTAGCACCGGGTAAGCGGGCAGATGAAAAGGCAGAAGCTCCTGTGTGCAGAGGGGCAAGAGGTTACAAATGATCCAAAGAAAGGCAAAGGTGGTGTCTTGGATAAGCACCCCTAGAAGCAGAGCCTCCGATGACAATTCCCGTGCAGGTCAGGGCTCTTAGGAGAACATCTGAGGGAGTGAGAGAGGTGTGATGGGGCAGAGGGAAAAGCAGTGAAGATGTGGGTCAGGGCAAGTCAGCCTGACCCACCAGGAGCTCTGCGGCCTGAATCGCTCCTCAGAGGCTGTCCTGCACACAGACCAGGGGACTGCGCGGGCCCAGCTCTGTGTCAGCCGGGCATCGGCCAAGGGCTGCCCCCGGGAATGGGGGCCACCACCTCCCAGGCCTCTTTGGGTGAGGCAGGTGTCATCAGCCAGGGGCAATGCTACAGGGGAGGGTGCAGATGTGAGGAGCTGGCAGCCCCTAGAGGATGGGCACAGTAACAGTGTGCCCTGTGAAGGGGACCTGGGGGCACACTAACAGCACCTGCTACAGGCAGCTTCTCACTCCTAGAAGAATCTGCATTCCACATCGGTGGCCTAATTCACAGGCAGATGCCCTCTCATGGGGAATCTGGGCAGCCTGGAGGAGCCAACCTTCTGCCTAGAAACGTGCTGTGTCACCTCCGACTGTATAAAACCATATACCTAAGTTTCTGTACTCTACCTTTAATGAAGCTTTCTAGCCTTTAACTGTGTATGTTGGTGTCTTTTGGTCCATCACTGTCACATGATGACAATGCACGCAAAAGACTCCACGGATCTGCCTCCCTCCACCCCAGTGGCTATTTGTACGTCTCAGGGAAAGTGGGTTCAGTAACCTCCAAAGGAAGCCCAGTCTATTTGGGTATTAAGTACAGTAAGTCCCCTACATACGAACGAGTTCTGTTCTGAGAGCGCGTTCGTAAGTCCAATTTGTTCGTAAGTCCACCAAAGTTAGCCTAGGTACCCTATTAACGCAATCAGCTATACACCGCCGCTTTTACGCTTGCTTCCAGACAGCCTGGGCTTAAAATAAAGATACTGTACTATTGTACTCTCTACAGCACTGTACAGTACAGCATACAAAAGCACAACCACTCGTAGAGGATGCATGCACGTGACAGCGTACACCAGACACGTGATCTAACTTACGTGATGGGACATGCGAATGAACGTTCGCATCTTTGAAAGTTCACAACTTGAAGGTCTGTATGTAGGGGCTTACATACATGTTAGTGATTACTTCCTAAATTTAAGCAAAAATCTATTTCCTTGTAACTTCCATTCACCAAAGTCATGGAAAGGAAGTTCTAATCCTTAGATAACTTCTCTTCCACAGGCAAAAGACCCACGCGAAGATTATTCCACAATATTGTACGTGATGTCAAGTCTGCTCACCCATCTGGTTCCTGCCCATTGGAGAAATTCCAGTTTGTCTCTGACCCCATAAAGAGGTGTCCAGAACTACCCAACCCTGCAGCAGTGGTATGACCCATATATGCAACGGAGGACTATTCTTCTTGTTCTGTACTCAGCAGTTCAATTAATAGAGTTTTTAAAATTAACTTCATGATTCAAACAGGCCCCATTACATGCCCCAGTGTACCACTGATTTATGGCAACTTGTAAACAACTCATCTAAATATTTTTGCATATGCTGTCTGTCTCACCCCATCCCTAGTTTCTAGATAGATTTTTTAAATTTAACTATAGGCTTTTACACCTACTCAACTACAGTTTATCTTGTTAGATCAACATCATCATTTCAACCTGAAATGATCTCTTTGGATCCTAATTCTGTTACTCAAAGTATGTGCTGTGTTTCTAGGCTTCATGTCAACCCCAACTTTGATAAATATGTCATCTATATCCTCACTAAAATTATTGATATAAAACAACACCTTGATAGGGCCACGGGGGGGATTCTCATAGCCCACCGTTAGTGACTACCCTCCCAGGAGCCACTGTCGTTCTCCCACAGCTTAATTCACGCTTGTTCCCAGACCCAGTCTAAATTTGACGATGAGTTTACTCCTTCAGCTATGTATTCTGATATGCTGAGTTTCGAAGAATGTAAAATAATTTTCGATAAAATATTTGCACTTACATTCATTTAATGGAATATAAAAACAGAATATGAAGCTGGTAATAGTTTTATGAATAAAAATAATCCAAGGAGACAAAGGCCAAATATAGCATATGATTTCAGAATTTAAAAATTGTTTTCTCCCATTGAGAAGAGGATGACAAGTCTAGAGACGCCCAATGGGAGCCCTGGATGGGGACATATGGAATACCCCTGTCCTAAGGAAAACAGGTGACAAGGCTAACTGCATTATTTCTCTATTGCTGCACAGCAAATTACCACTAGTTGAGTAGCTTAAAGCAACACAATTTATTATCCATGGGTCAGGTTAGCTCAGGCCCCTACTCAGATCTCATCAGGATGAAATCAAGGTGTTGCCTGGGGCTGCAAACATCTGAGGTTTGGGGTCCCCTTCCAAGTGCACTGGCTATTGGTGCAATTCAGTTCCTTGCGTTGCAAAACCGAGGTTTGCATTTTCCTACCTGCCTGCCAGCTGGGGGCCGCTCTCACCTCCTATAGGCCCGCTGCCCTCCCCTGCCGTGCGGCCACAATACAGCAGTTCGCTTCTTCAAGGCCAGCAGCAGAATCTCTCTCTGCATTCTGCTAAAATGGAGTCTTGTGTAAAGTAGTTAAGCGAGGGACAATCCCATCATGTTCCCAGGTCCTGTTCACGGCGAAGAAAGGGGATCACAGGGGGCGGGGCGTGCACAGGGGGCGGGGCGTGGGAATCGTCTCCGACTCCCACCTCTCCCAGTGATTAACACGGGGAAGCACAGGGAAGGTCCAGAGCAGGAAAGAGGGCTGGAGAGGCCCTCTGTGCCCTGCCCTGGAGTTTGAACTTTATCCCAAAAGCAGTGGAGGCGGATTGAGGGATGCCTCTCCCTTTGGGGATGTGCAGGAACATGTTGCAAGTCGCAGAGGTTAGGAAAGCATTCTAGGAAGTACAGCACTCCAGGACAGTATCATGGAATGAACCAAGGCAAGACACGTAAAGCACAATATCATCTACATACACACCTGAATCACGTGTTGATAATTTACCCCTCACTTGCCTACATGACACCTTGAGAAAGGTATGCTACGCTTTGCTCTGCTGCGGCTAGGATGAGGTGTATATACCCTTCACACACCAGACAGAAAAAAACAAAAATATTTTGCATCACTAGAGAGCCTTCTCCAAACAGAAACATCCTGTCTAACACTAATCCCTAAAATTTAAAAAAAAAAAAATTTTTTTTAAACACTTGAGCCTATTCCTTTAAGTTGCTGCCCGCCCCCCCAAGAAAACACATTTAAAAACAGAAATAAAGTCACAGATGTAGAAAACAAACCTGTGGTTACCAGCGGGGGGAAAGGGGAGGGAGGGATAAATTGGGAGACTGGGATTGACATACACACGCTATTGCATATAAAATAGACAACCAACAAGGACCTGCTGTATAGCACAGGGAACTCTGCTCAGTACTCTGTAATGACCTATATGGGAAAAGAATCTAAAACAGAATGGATATATGTATATGTATAACTGAATCACTTTGCTGGACACCTGAAACTAACACAACATTGTAAATCAACTATACTCCAATAAAAAAGAAAAAAGAAAAGAAAACACGTTTATCTCTGACTTTTGGACAGCTATCAGCAGACATGTGAGGACCCACACAGATGGGATAAGCACGTGAGGAACTGCTGTTTTTCCACCAATTTGGATTTTGAACAGATTAACTATAGTTTCATGGTCTGTTTCCTTCTCTTTTCTTTTCTTTAAATACCTGCTGTATCCTTTATTCAAATTGTCTGGTTCTTCTAAAGGCTGGACACTCCTCCAAACATTACAAATAAAAACACATTATGTTCCAATTGTCTTTGAGTTTTCCATTCACAACTCTGTCTATACACTGTAACCTTGAGGACAATCACAATGTTTATTCTAAAATATAATAATGACAAGAACTAACTGAAAGCTACACACTACATGCCAGGGACTGTTCTCAGAGCTTCATATCCTCACACTCAGATGAGGAAACTACGGCACAGAAAGTTTAAGTAACTTGGAGATTACATAGGTTATTAGTGGTGGAGCTTGGCTGTGAACCCAGGCAGAATGGTCTGCCTTAGTTCCCAGCCTTGCAGTGAAAACAAATGCCAACTACTCTATGAAAGGGTTCCTTGGACGTACTCAGTAAATGATCACTGACCACCAATGACTACTTTTGAGGTGGCAGAGTCAAAAGTATATAAAAATTAAAGTCTAATCACTGTAAGATTATGTTACAGATGTGAGGGGCACAAAAAACAGTAGGATCAAAAATCCAAAAGGTAGTTCTTTAAAATAAGTCAAATAAACCTCAGAATTATACAATAAACCAAGAAAAAGAGAGAGAAACACAGATATTAAAATTTTAGAAATTATGAGTGAATACTGTGCTCAATTCCATGCTTATTATTTTAAAAATACTAAGATAATCTTTAGCTATAATTTGAATCACTGAAATGCACAAGCATAAACAGACACATTGAATAGACCAAGTGATTAGAGAAAACAAACAACTACAAATTTAAAAATAATCTAAAAAGTTGTAAAAGCATTATCTCGTTCAAAAAAATAATCCAGGCATAGAAACTTCCACAGGGAACTTCTTTCACATTCTCAAGGAAAATATAATTCCCATAGGTCCCAATCACAGAAAAAGATAAAAAATTCCTAATCATTATATGAAGTCATTTTGATGTCAAAACTAACAAGATAGCATAAAAATTCAATTAAAGACAAAATTATTATAAAAGTTGATGCAATAATCTGAAACAAACATTGAATACAGCAGTGAGTTAAGAAAACATTTCATCATGACCAAGTAGGTCCAAGAAGAAAAAGATAAGTAAATACTAGGAAGTTTTATATTATAGTACACTATTTTAATAGATCAAAGGCAAAAATTACACAATAATTTTCAAAAAACATGATACTCTGTATCAAGTCTGGTGAATTGCAAGCAATTCTCATTGGATACTCACAATAACCTTATAAGATACTTATATTATTATCCTCATAGAACAATGTAAGAAACTGAAATTGGAAGCCAACAAATAACTCACTCAGTGACATACAATTTAAGAGGAAGAGGTGTAAGTTGAGCCCGGGTCTGCCTGGCCATAAATCCTACGATCTGACTTCCACATTATGTTCTCATTATAGAGGATAATTTACCAAAATAATCAAAAGGCATTTTATAACATTTCAAAACCCCTTTTTGATTAAAAATACTCTCAGCATATTAGGAATGCAATGAAATTTCTTTAACATGGTTGGAAAAACCTACGCTAGCTGTTAAAATCAAAAACAAGACAAGAATATCATTAAATATATTTTAAATTACTGTGGAAATTTGGGCTAATGCTATAAGATGTAATTCTGGAATAAGAAGTATCCTCTTTAGGGACGGTGGGAGGGAGGCTCAAGAGGGAGGGGACATATAGCTGATTCACTTTGTTGTACAGCAGAAACTAACACAACATTGTACAGCAATGATACTCCAATAAACATGTTAAAAAAAAAGAAGTATCCTCTTTAGAAAGGCATTAGAATCATTACTTGGTGTAATATGACTGTACTAAGAAAACTCAGAAGAACTAGATGAAAAAATGATTATCAGTAATAAACAGAATCAAAACCAATATAGAAAAACCAATAACTTTCACCAAACTCATTGATGAGCTCTAGCAGTTTTCTGGTTGTGTCTTTATGATTCTCTATATATAATATCATGTCATCTGCAAATAGTGACAGTTTTACTTCTTCCTTTCCAATTTGGATTCCTTTTATTTCTTTTTCTTAGGCACAGCAAAGGAAACCATAAACAAAACAAAAAGACAACCTACAGAATAGGAAAAAATATTTGCAAATGATGCAACTTGACAAGGTATTAATTTCCAAAATATACAAACAGCTTATACAGCTCACTATCAAAAAAACAAACAACTCAATTGAAAAATGGGCAGAGGACCTAAATAGACATTTCTCCAAAGAAGACATACAGATGGCCAAAAAGCACATGAAGAGACACTCAACATCACTAATTATTAGAGAGATGTAAATGAAAACTACAATGAGGTATCACCTCACACTGGTCAGAACGGCCATCATCAAAATATCTACAAACAATAAATGCTGGAGAGGGTGTGGAGAATAGGGAACCCTCTTGCACTGTTGGTGGGAATGTAAATTAATACAGCCACTATGGAGAACAGTATGGAGGTTCCTTAAAAAACTAAAAATAGAGTTACCCAAAATAGTGCAATCCCACTCCTGGGCATATATCTGGAGAAAACTCTAATTCGAAAAGATACATGCACCCCAATGTTCACCGCAGCACTATTTACAATAGCCAAGACATGGAAGCAACATAAATGTTCATTGACAGATGAATGGATAAAGAAGATGCCATATACACACACACACACACACACACACACACACACACACACACACACACACACACACACACACACTGGAATATTAGCCATAAAAGAGAATGAAATAATGCCATTTGCAGCAACATGGATGGACCTACAGAGAAGTAAGACAGAGAAAGACAAATATCATATGATACCACTTATATGTGGAATCTAAAAAAATGATACAAAGGAATTTATAAAACAGAAATAGACTCACAAACATAGAAAACAAACTTACAGTTACCAATGGGGAAAGGGCATGGAGGGATAAATTAGGAGTTTGGGATTAACATATACACAGTACTGTATATAAAATAGATAACCAACAAGGACCTACTGTATAGCACAGGGAACTATATTCAATATCTTATTATAACTTATAATGGAAAAGAGTCTGAAAAAGAATATATATTTATATCTGAATCACTTTGCTGTACACCTGAAACGTAAATAACTGTACTTCAATAAAAAGAAATCAACAGCTTTTATATAACAGTAACCACCAATTAGAAATCAATAGAAAAAATCCCAAATATAATTAAATAAAAAGTATATAATACCTAGGAATAACCTTAAAAATATGCAGAACTTGTGTGAAGAAACAATTTTTCTGTCACATCAAATAAGACTTGAAAAAGCAGGTGGATTATGAAATGATTAAAAATTGTAAAGATGCAAATTCTTCCAAAATAATTCATAGTTTGTATATAATTCCATGCAGATATATCAGAATTTTTTATTTGAAAATTAATTCCAACATTCACCTTGAAGAACACTCAGATGATACTTACTAAGGTACATTTAAAATATGGAATAGTGAAGGGATTATGGCCTACCATATCAAAAATAGAAATGTGCTATACAAAATATAATATGGTTCTGCTACAATAACTAACAGATGGTTAAAGAAATAGAATAAAGATCCCAGATATAAAAACATATATACTAATTTAATTAAAGATAGATTTAATCACAACTCAATAAAGAATAAAGGGATTATTCAATAAATGGTGTTGAAGTAACTATTTGAATAGTTAAAAAATTGTATCTCTACCTCATACAATATGTCAAACTGAATTACAGGTGGATTACACACTAACTTAAAAAATAAAATTATAAAATATTATGAAAAATATAGGTGGTTGTTTACTGGCTATTGGCCAAACAAAGAATTTCCAAACATAGAAGTAGTGGAGTACATCAGAAAGTAATATTAGATTTGACTGTAGTAATAAACATGAAAAAATTCATATATCACACAGCACAATACTCAAAATTAAAGGGCAAACAGCAAAGTAGGAAAATAATTTTCAGAGATGTGACATACAAAGGATCTTTTTTTCTTTGTATATTTTTTTAACATCTTTACTGGAGTATAATTGCTTTACAGTGGTGTGTTAGTTTCTGCTTTATAACAAAGTGAATCAGCTATACATATACATATATCCCCGTATCCCCTCCCTCTTGCGTATCCCCTCCCTCTTGCGTATCCCCTCCCTCTTGCGTCTCCCTCCCACCCTCCCTATCCCCCCTCTAGGTGGTCACAAAGCACGGAGCTGATCTCCCTGTGCTATGCGGCTGCTTCCCACTAGCTATCTATTTTACGTTTGGTAGTGTATATATGTCCATGCCACTCTCTCATTTCGTCCCAGCTTACCCTTCCCCCTCCGTGTGTCCTCAAGTCCATTCTCTATGTCTGCGTCTTTATTCCTGTATGGCCCCTAGGTTCTTCAGAACCATTTTTTTTTTTTTTTTTTTTTAGATTCCATATATATGCATTAGCATACGGTATTTGTTTTTCTCTTTCTGACTTACTTCACTCTGTAGGACAGACTCTAGGTCCATCCACCTCAGTACAAATAACTCAATTTCGTTTCTTTTTATGGCTGAGTACTATTCCATTGTATATATGTGCCACATCTTCTTTATCCATTCATCTGTAGATGGACACTTAGGTTGCTTTCATGTCCCGGCTATTGTAAATAGAGCTGCAATGAACATTGTGGTACATGACTCAAAGGATCTTTAATAGGACGCTCTAATGAAAATATTAACATCTCGATGGATAAATGGGCAAAGAACATGGATCAAAAGGTCACAAAAGAGGGCTTCCCTGGTGGCGCAGTGGTTGAGAGTCCGCCTGCCGATGCAGGGGACACAGGTTCGTGCCCCGGTCCAGGAGAATCTCGCATGCTGCGGAGCGGCTGGGCCCGTGGCCCATGGCCGCTGAGCCTGCGCGTCCGGGGCCTGTGCTCTGCAACGGGAGAGGCCACAGCAGTGAGAGGCCCACGTACCGCGGAAAAAAGAAAGAAAAAAAAAAAGGTCACAAAAGAATTGCTATAAATGTCCAAGAAACATTCAAAAAAATTTTAAATGATTAATACTTATTGCTGCTAATGTGTGGAGCTGAAAACACTCTCATACAGTGCCAGAGTGTAAATGAATACCTTCGACCATGTCTAAGAAGAAGTATAAAATTGTTCAGGTCCTTTGACTTCATCTACTATCATGTAGAAGCAACTAAGAAGATGGCAAAAGATGAAGGCAAAGCATGAATGTTCAACTACAGTTATACACCCCAAAGTGCAATATATGCAGTCATTAATTAATCATGTTCTGAAGACGACTTAATGCCACGAGGAGATGCTCCCAGTCAAGTGAACATAAGTAAGACACAAAACTATATCTAGACCACGGTCCTGATTCTAAAATGTAACAATATATATGGTAAAAAAATTGAAAGAAAATATACCAAAATGTTACAGTGCTTATCTCTGAGCATTAGACTAGGCAATATTTATTTTCTACAATAAACATCAGAATAAAATTTATTTCTGAAAGAATAAAAATAAAAACAATGATTGACAAGAAAAACAAGAAGCCAGACACATTGGACATAGCCTTCTACGAAAATGAAGAAGACTGCCTTTTCTGTCCCTCTGATGTTACTGTACTATCTTAGGGACATCATGGAGTGTCTCATAAGACACCTCCTCTTCTCAAAGGCATCTCAGAACCATCTCTCTGTCAGACCTGGCTAATTCCTTCTCTGCTCCTTCCACTCTGGCCTTCTCCCACTCGACGCTGCCAACCTCCTTCTTCCTCCCACTTAAAGTCTGGCCACAGCAAAACAATCCCAACACAGGAGGCAGGTCTGGAGGGAGGTCAGCATGCTGAGTGATTATTGAGGGAACGATGTGTGTTTCTGCAGCAATGCATTCTGCCTCTGTGGAATCATCATTTCATAGCACTAACCACATTGGGAAGACTTTTCTCAAAAAAACCTACACTCTTCAAAATTCTTGCAAAACCCACTTGCCATGATGATGCCAGAAGTCCATGCCTCCTTTACCAGCATAATTCAGGGAGCTTTCCTAAAATCATTTAATTCTGTCTCTTAACGGTATTCACCAAATGTTTACTGGGTACCACCTAGGGTTCTGGGAAATAGAATGTGGGTATGGGAGGTTGAATAATGGTCCCCAGAGTTGCCCACATCCGAATCCTGGAACATGTGAAAATATTACATTACATGGCAAAGGGATTTTACAGATATGATTAAGGTAAGGATCTTGAGATGGAGAGGTCCAATACAATCACCGGGGTCCTTAAAAGGGAAAGAGGCAGGAGAATCAAGAGAAGGAGCAGTGATGAAAGATGCAGAGGTCAGGGTGATGCAGGGCCACGACTCAAGGAATATGGCAGCCTCTAAGAGCTGGAAAAGGTATGGAAACAGATTCTTCCCTATATTCTCCAGAAGGAACAAAACCTGGCTGACCTATTTTGAACTTTTATTTCCAGAACTATAAGATCATAAATTTGTGTTGTTTTAAGCTACTGAATTGGTGGTAATTTGTTACAACAGGAACAGCAAATGAATACAGTGGGATTCAATGAACTCTAGAGCCTTCCTTTATGCCGCCATACTGAACACTTACTGCCATTAAAGCAGTTCTTGTTTTTGCCAGAATTTCCCAAAGTGTGTTACAGTGAATGCAAGTCCTACAAGCTATTCCACAATTTCTAAAGAGTTCTCTAGTTAGACAAATATCCTGTATCACCCTTTCGGAAATTCACAGTGTGCTTTGGCATCTTAAAGACTGAGTAATCTTTTTCACTTTGATTAATCCAGAATTTTCCAAACTTACTTGGCCATAGAAGCTTTTCAACATCTATTTACATCAACATCATTAATGGCAACAAATTGCTTTGCAACCCTGAGCCTTAGGCCATAGGGATGAATCCACTGTTTAACCTACTTCCTATAATTTAAACAAGTTTAACAAACTGGTAAACTCTATGAATCTCTATGACACTTGAAACACACTGTATTTTTAGCTATCCTCGTAGGTGGCATTTTTATCTCACCGAACAGGAAATTAAGTTCCCAGAGGGCAGGTGTACATCTTTACAAACCCATCTTCTGTAGCATCTTCCCTCAGGGAGCTAATATTCCAGTTGATGGGACAGGCACACATTCATATGAAAAAAGACATTTTGGGAAGGCAAACAGAGGATTTTTGTTACCTAACTTGACGTAAGCCAGAGTATACAGCTACAGTCTCCGCCCTCACTGCCATGGCCTCTTTCTCCCCTCCATCCTTTCCCTCTCCTGCTCTTAATCAAAGTCTGAAGTCTTGATGGTGATATTTCTTTGATTTATAAATTATCGTAGTGGTACAGCTGAATATTTGGGGTCATCACTCCACCATGTAATAATATTGTCAGAGTATTAGTTACTCCCCTGTTTTCCAAAAGGGAATAAGTAATAGTTCAGCCTACACTACATTCTTTTCTAGTCCAGCTGCAAATGACTGATACTGTTGTTATCCTTGCAAAGTATTTTTTTGCAACTTTCCAGTCTCCCATCATTATAGGGAACACAACTATGCAAACACTGCTTCAGTTTTTACAAGAAATCAAGTAATTTTAAAACAAAAGTATAAGAAAACATCAGCAACATGTATTTTAATGATAAAATTAGCCAGCATAGCACCCCCTTTCCAATTAATTTTCAACTCAAATCAATAGAATTTCTAAGAACTACATATTTATTTTTTAAATTCAAGTAGGAAAACAATCTGAGGCATTTCATAAATGTTATAAATTATAATACATTACCATGAGAACATCCATCAACTCTTTTTATGTATTACTGAATGTTCTATACAATCCACCATCCTGTAACAATTAACTAGGTTTAGCCAGAAGAATAAAGCTAACTCCTGAACTTGAAACGATTTCAACAACACAGACAGGTCTAAGTACAGCTGCAGTAAACCTAGGGAGAGAGCTTTCTCATGCCATGCCCTTCTTTGCAGTAATGGGGAAGGTTTGGTGCCAGAGGGAGTATGTTTTGTTTTATCTTGTCCTGTTAATGTATTAATTCCAAGTTCATTATCAGCTGTTATGACACAGGGATATCTTTACTTCTTCTGATTTACTTCTACTTATCCTGTGTATAATCAGTGATGCCATGACCCTCCTCTTAGGGTGAACCATGGCCATCACCCCTAATGTAAGTTTCAAGTCCTAGGCACCACACATCTAAGGACCAAGCCCTGGAGGGGAAGGGATGGGTGGGGACTGGATGATGAATCACCAATGAAAGCCAAGAGTCTGATCACTTTTGTGCTTAGAATTTGTCAGTGGTCAGTGCTCTGCAAACAGGAGATGTGGAAAGAAGGATTCTATTCAGTGGTCACCTAATGGTGTCACAGGATTTTGAACTGTGAAGACACAAGTCGTTGCTTCTTGGTGCCCAAGAAGATTGCTACAAGTTTCAAGGAAAGAGCGTATTTCTCATCAAAATTACTTCATTCAAAGACAAATACTATATGATATCACTTATATGTGGAACCTAAAAAAAAAGGATACAAATAAACTTATTTACAAAACAGAAACAGACTCACAGACTTAGAAAACAAACTAATGGTTACCAAAGGGGAAGGAGGGGTATAAATTAGGAGTTTGGGATTAGCAGATACACACTCCTATATATAAAATAGATAAACAAGGTCCTACTGTACAGCACAGGGAAGTATATTCAATATTCTGTAATAACCTATCATGAAAAAGAATGGATATATGTATACATATAGCTGAATCACATTGCTGTATGCCAGAAACTAACACAACATTGTAAATCAACTATACTTCAATTAAAAATTTTTTTTAATTAAAAAAAAAAATGACAGTGCAGTTGATGACCCCCCGAATACCACTTCATGATTCCCTGAGTCTTCTTCAACTGGAAGTAACTAGTATCCAGATTTTAGATTAAAAATTCCATATTCTAGTATTTAATTTTATATTTAAACTTTATAAAAACTGTATGTTTGCCATAACCTTCTGCAACTTACTTTCTCATTGAAATTAGTTTTTTAAAGATTCACTTATATTATATAATTCTCCATATCAACTGTACTTCAATTAAAAAAATAAATTAAAAAGAGACTACTTCATTCAGTAAGCAGTTCTTAAGTACCTCTTAGACCCCAGCCACAGAGCCACAGGGAAACTACACCTGCCTGCTGGTTGGGTGAGTTTCACTGAAGAGTAGGAGAATCAGCTTGAAGCATAGAAAGCCAGTAAATCATTCAGACAACGCAAACAGGACAGAGATAGGTCAGAGGCAAGATGGATTAGTCAAGTCTCTTTCAGTGAAAAGAAACAGAACCCCAATTTTCAAACACTAATCAGAAAAGGAACTTTAATGGAAGGGTACTGAGGCGTCCTCGGAGTCTGAGGAAGGGCAGCACTTCCCAGACGCCCACAGGGTCTCCATCGTTCATCTCTACTTGTCCTTGTCTCCTTCTCTCTTTCCAGAGTCAGGTATGTTTTCCATAAACATGGCCAATCACAGCATGGCTCCTACCAGCTCTAGCGAAGTTCCACCCCATCATCCCTCATCATGCAAACAGCAGAACCTTAGTGTCCAAACACGCACATTAACTGTGCTTCTGTCACGGCTTTTGAGTTCAATCAAATAAGTGTTCATACTCTTTGTAAAGGTGCCTTGATTTCTGTTGGACAGCTTTTCTTTCTTAGAGATATAAAGGCATTTATAACATACCATGATTAAAACCATGCAGATAAAAATATGTGCAAGCAAAAGAGACTGGAGGGAAAGACACTAAAATTCTAAATTATATTTAAGAGATGGATTTTTCTAGTGTCTTTTCTCCAAGTGTTTTGTAATATGACTATTTTAATAATGAAAAAATTTTATTTGTATATTTGAAAATTATTTTATATTTTTGTAAATGCTTAAAGTGTGTCTAATTCTAAGACATGACTAATGTAATCTATATTTTGGTGACTAAAAATAGCAATTTTTAAAACAATATCTTTCTAAAAAAATGGAAAAGATGTATCTTTTCCTATGTATAATAAAATAGAAAACCACTATTAATTGTGAATGTCTTAGGACGTTGAGAACTTAAGGAAAATCAAGTTAATACTTTCACAATCTAATTTCAGTGATCACCAGCAAAGGAGTATAACCTAATAGCTACAAAAAAACCCAGACTTGAAGACGTGAAATAATCAGCATAACCACATACAAACACAAGTCAGGGGTTAAAATGCTGCTGCAAAATTCTTTAAAAACTCTTCATTAGTCAAATATTTTTCAGCCTTAAAAAGGAAAGAAATTCTGACATACACTACAACATGGGTGCACCTTGAGGACATTATGCTAAGTGAAATAAGGCAGTCACAAAAAGCAGATACCATGTGATTCCACTCATATGAGGTACTGGAGTAGTAAATTCATAGAGACAGAAAGTAGAATGATGGTGGCCAGGGGCTGGCCGGAGGGGAAATGGGGAGTTACTGTTTAATGGGGACAGAGTTTCAGTTTTGCAAGACGGATAATTCTGGAGATGGATGGTGGTGATTGTGGCACCAGGTAAACGTACTTAATACCCCACTGAACTGTATACTTAAAAAGGGTTAAGATAGGGGAAAAGAAGTTTCCCTTAGAAAAACTGTTACTGATTAACTCTGAGAAAGGCAATAAATACTCCCCAAAGAGATTAAAGAATGAAATTTACAATGTTAATAATATTAATGATCACCTTGGATAATCCATATAAACAATTTTCCAGAGACAATTGTCACCGATTAGGAAAGCTAAAATACACAGATAAGCAGGCCTTTCCCTGGCTTGTTCCATCAGATACAGAAGCAGCCTTAAGAGATGCATCTTTATGAAAATAGACTTGGTTACCTCCCATCTTGCAAGGGCCACCACCTGGAATTTCATTTCCTGAACTGACACATACCCCATTAAGTATCTGCCATGAGATTGCAAAACATACAAGAGGGCTTCCCTGGTGGCGCAGTGGTTGGGAATCTGCCTGCCGATGCAGAGGACACGGGTTCGAGCCCTGGTCTGGGAAGATCACACATGCCGCGGAGCAACTAAGTCCGTGAGCCACAACTACTGAGCCTGCGCGTCTGGAGCCTGTGCTCCGCAACGAGAGGCCGCAACAGTGAGAGGCCCATGCACCGCAATGAAGAGTGGCCCCCGCTCGCCGCAACTGGAGAAAGCCCTCGCACAGAAACGAAGACCCAACACAGACAAAAATAAATAAATTTATTTTTTTAAAAAAACAAAACATACAAGAAACAAAAATCTTAGTCTTTGAACGTTTACGACAAATTCAGGTTGTTTGACTACATGTGTATTCAGATGGTCAAAAGTTAGCAAGTCCTATAGAGAACAGCCTGGTGGTTGCCAAGAGGGAGGGGTGGGGGAAGGATGGATTGGGCGTTTGGGATTAGCAGATGCAAAGTATTATATATAGGATAGATAAACAACAAGGTCCTACTGTATAGCACAGAGAACTATATTCAATATCCTGTGATAAACCATAATGGAAAAGAATATGAAAAAGAATGTCTATATGTATAGCTGAGTCACTCTGCTGTGCTGCAGAAATTAACACAACATTGTAAATCACAAAATTGTAAAATACTTTAATTTTTTAAAAAGTTCTGGAAAAAAAAAAAAAGAGCAAGTCCTGGGGACAGCATGTAGATTCAAATAGAGGAAGGTCCTTCCAGAGAAGACGAGACCTGGGCTGGCTCTGGAGGAGGGAGAATGCAGCCTGGCAGGTGACAAGGAAGGGCCACGTGCCACCAGTTAAAAATAAATGACAGAGGAGCCCACACAAAGGCTAGGGAGGGACGAATGTGGAGAACGGCAAACCGACCAGCCAAATTAAGGTCAAGGGCAGACATAAGGCAGGAGGGAGTGAGAGAAGGAATGGCCTGAGTGTGCAGGCGCAGGCCCAACTCTGAATTTGATAGAAGCCAGTGGTGGGAACGCACCTGGCTAGTTAGAGGGGGACAAAGCAGTGGTTGCAAAGCCGGGCAATGAAAAGCAAAGGTAGGTCCAGGAGAAACCAAAAGGTCTTTAGAAATGAGGGTTTCCCATTCTTGAACGCAAGCTACTTACAGACGTGTTTCAGTAGAAGCATGGCGAACACCGTATATACAAGTTATAAGGAATTTTCCATTCTGAAACTGCTCCCAGCTATTTTCATGGGTTCACATATGCAGGACCCATTTCTGAAACCAGGGCAGGCCACTGTCACGTTAAAATTCAGCATGCCGTACCACTGCCATTTACCATTCCCTGGAACAGGCCATGGCTGATGGACAGAAATGGGCTTTTCCACAGGAAATTCCCAGGACCAAGTAAACCCACACTGGAGAACACCACGGGAGAAAACATGGCAGCACTATATTTTAGCTCAGCAGTGTAAGTAGCTAAATTATTCTGCCTGCTTATGAATAGATCAATGTTAGTCCAACAGCTCCAACTTGCAGTGGAATTTTTGACAGTCTCTCCTGAAAACTGAATGTCAGGTTAATGGTTTTCTGCACAATACCTGTCCACAAATTCTGTGACTATTCACATTTGGTTTAGAGACATAAGTGAAGATTTTTCAAAATAGGGTAGGCAGTTTAAAGAATATTAGCCTTACCTTTTAGCTAAATGCTACACATATGAGAATACCTAAACTCAGTGGAGGCAATATACATATTGGTGAGACTTTCCTCCGAAATGCTAGTTTTAGTAACTACTGTAACTATGGGGCAAAAGAGAAGATGACCTTAAATGAAAAGTAGGAGGTTAAAAAAAGATACTAACTTGGCTTTCAGGTTCTTAGTGGGACTAATTGCTTTGACTTAAAACTAATAGTTATAGAGATAGAAATAAGATAATCTAAGCACTCAAGTGGACATGAGAAGAATAAATGAGCAAAGAAAAGAAGGGAGGAGGAGGGAGGGAGACAGGCAGGGAGAGAAGAGGGGAGGGAGGGAGGGAGGGAAGGATGAAATTAGACCCCCTTAAACAAAGTATCACAACTTAATTATTTAATATTCTTACTTAGACAATTGAAAATCTTGTTTAACTCTTTAAGAAATAAAACTTCCATGGGTATACTGTGCAACCGTAGCTCAGGGACCATGCAATATTTACTCCTAGTCTGAAAAGTCTTTGTATTAATTCCTGATTAATAAAGACATAATACTCAAAAAACAGAGGGGCAGGTAACTGGACAGTGAGAGAGCTACACAGGTGCCTCATTTACAAATTGGCAACCCTCACAGAAGTTTAACAGTTCCAACATTTATTCTGCTTTTGAACTTTTAATTATAAGTTTCAAAGTCTGAGAGGTACTTTATTAGCCCAAAATGGCATTTTCTGCCCCCTTGCACATCTGTGTACCTATTCTACAACTGTTCTGAAGCATTCTTATACTCTTAAAAGTGGACCCCGTGATTTACCTATGAAGTTTTTCAGTCTCAATCCATGGCAACCCTTGCACTTATTTTTCCTAAAGACTCAAAGATGCGTTTCTGAGTTACGTAATACTGAACTTCATCCTTTTGTACAAATTAAACCAGGAGTCATAAAGCAGTAGGTAAATGAAAAACTGAGTTAAAAAAAAAACCACACACACACACAAAAACAACTGACCAAATCTATAGCAGGCTCAGCTTTTTTTGAGAGAGAGATTAAGGTGCGTGCAGTGGACTGGTATGAAGGTCACCCGACAAAATGTTGCAATCTTAAAGTGCCATTGACATGCAGACCGTGTCCAGCAGCAGCCCGCAGCAATCCATGTGACTCTTTTCCTTTGCTCATTACTATCTCACCCCCAAATCATTCATACATGTACATGACGAGGGTATGTTACAGTTGCAGTAAAATATTTTCAAAATTAGGAGAATTCTTCCCTTTAAATTGAAATAAAAATCCTTAATATAACTTTTAAAAGTTGCGCTCCCCACCTCCAGCTTTTGTTGGAGGAAAAGTGACCTGAAAGCTCGAAATGCCACCATTGGTTTTTGCACGATAGATACGGGCTTTGACAAATCCGTCTTTTCACGACTCATTACCTGCCTGCTGACAGGGCTGAGATCCCCAAATTGTTTCAGTTGGAAGTTTTCTGATTTTCACAGAAAAGAGCTGAAAGCCACAAGCCACCAATGCCCGGGTACCTTGAGCTTTCTAAGTCAATATGTCGGAAGGAAGCGCTCGTCGCGGGGCACCTCCATTCATCTCCCACCTGCTGCTGACCTGCAGTTTCCCTGTTGGCGGAGACAGCTCCTTGCAAAGCAAACAGCTCCCCTCGCCGCATGGAAAGGCTCATCTGCTCAGTCCATATTGCAAGCACGAAACTCCCTGAGAGCCATTTAGGGAGTGAATCAGACTCAGCCGATAAGCAAAGAGCTGACCTTTAAACCCCAGGCTCTAATAGAGCATGAGGATATTTCACTCCGTGTTTGCTCAACAGTCCCAGGGTCACGAGGGTCTGCGTTGACCGAGGTGGGGCGAAGCCAGGAGCCTGGGCCCGGCTCCCGCATTGCACCTGACAGAACCCGATAGAACGGGGTAGGGGGTTGGGCTAGTGGAAGGCCCACACCCCAGGATCACGGCTTGAACACTCTCTAGCATCTAGGGATATCATGGGAGTACACAAGTCTGCCGACTGGCTCTTAGCTACCAACGTTGGAAGAAACGAGAAACAGCTTTTTCTTCTTTGCTTTCACCTTGTCATAGTGCCATACTGAGTGCTGGAGCTTGAAGCAAAAGGAGAAATAGGGAACACTTCCCCTGGCTTTATTAAAAATAGATTTTATTCATCATGGATTTTTGGCATGTGTTTTGATTTTACAAAATATTGCATTAAAGTAATATTTATCTGACTTCGTTTTTTGGTGCCCAAAGCGAATGCCTCACTTACCTCACCCTATTCCTGTCGTTGCTCTGTCACCTCACTGCTCCCACCTTCCATCTTAACCTGAAAATGGAAGCAGATCCAGGCAGGGTGGTTGCGATGCTCGCAGTTGAGATAAGAAAGGAAGAAGAGCCCAAAGCATCTCCCATGTGCCAGGTACTATGCTAGGTATCTTAGGTACATTCCTTTTGTCCTTACCTATGAGGAAGGTGTACTAATCTCCAGCTGAGGAAGCAGAGGCTTCGAGAACATTCTTCCCACTTTCCTCCATCTCAGGAACTGGCCTTGCAAGCTATCTGGCACTCAAGACAGAAACCTGGGAGTTGTCCATAATCCCCCCTCTCCATCCCATTGAATCCATCACCAATACTTGTAACTGTTCATCTACATAGTAAGTGGGGGATCAAAAGATGGTCTGTTTGATGACGATCTCCACACTCTTTTTGCTTTATCTGCCCCCTCTCCAAGGAAAGTCAGGATCACTGCATTGTTTTAATAGCCAAGTCCTGCACTGGCCAGTCGAGGAAGAAGTTAAATTATTTCCAAGTGCTGACTGTTTTACAAATTTACTCAGTACAAGTGAGTGTGATCTTGAATGTAAGCTCTATCTCTGGCCCAGGACATTTGCTCTGAGCACCAGATTCCAGCTGCCTGGTGTCCCCACTTGCATATCTCATGCACATCTCAAACTAACACATCCAAAACAAGATTCTTGATCTCCCTTCTCCTCAAACCCTGCTTCTCTCCGGTTTCCTCCACCTCAGGACCTGGCACCATCCACCACTGGGTACTCAGGCCAGAAACCTGGCAGTTGTCTTTGACACCTCTCCCCACTTCCCCATCTAAACCATGGCCAACACCTGTCCATTTAAATAGGAAAACAATACCAACAACAACACTGACTAAAGCATTCGCTACCTGCCAGGTACTCTTATGATGCATAGAGAACATTGTTAACTCGCTCAATTTTCATAACAACTCTATGAAATGATTCTGTTACAGAGAAGCGCATTTCCCAACGGTCATACAGCTACTTAGAGGAGGAATCAGTATTCTAACTTAGGTCTGGCTTTAGAACACACACTCTTAACCATGACGCCCTGTCTACAAAATAATCCCAAATCCATTCACCTTCTCGGTTTTCCATTGCCCCGTCTTAGTCCAAGCCACCATCACTACTCATTCAGGCAACTGCAAACGCCTCCACGAAGCAGCCAATATGGTCTTTTTAAAGTTTATGTCAGATCATGTCATTTCCTCTGCCAAAGCCTTTAGAACCTTTCCACTACTTTCTGAGTGAAATTCAAACTCCTCAGTGTGGGCTACAACCTCCTATGTGGACAGGCTCTTCCTAGATTTTCTCACTTCCTATCTTTCTAGCCCACTAGCCTTCTTGCACTCCCTTGGACCTAGCACATTCTTTCCTGCAATGCGTTCTTCCTCCCCTGGCTGGTCTACCTGATCCTCTATATGTCCCAGGCTACTTTCCTGACCCCCTCAGCCTAAAATAGGTCTCCATATTACTCTCTCTTAGCACCCTCTTCTTTTCCTTCATAGCAACCTTAAAATTTGTAACTCTACATTCATTTGTGTTTTTACTTGTTTACTGCTTGTAAGCCCCAAGAGGCACAATCAAGGTCTGTTTTATCCACCATCTTACTCCCTGCCCCTACCCCAGAACCTGGAATATAAACAGAGCAATTATTTGTTCAGTGAATAAATTAATCCTGGGGTAGCTCTTTTAAAGACTTCTACAAGTTAACTGAAGAAGGCACTTAAGTAATTAACATCATTGATTCTTAAAAAGAAAATACGTATGTATGTATTATATATTTTTATTTCCAACATGTGAACAAAAATTATTAAACCAAATATTCAATCTTTGGAGAAGACACAGAAGGAAACAATAAAAGGAAATCTCTAAAGAATTACTTTTTGAAAGCCTTAGACAGTATATCTAGGTTTTTAAAAAGTTCTTGTGTTGGGATGACCAGCAATCCCAATAAGACGAGGATCAAACTCTCAACTGTTCTTATTTAATCCCGATACATAGTGGTGTTCCATAAATATCTATTAATGATAAACGATGGGCGATTTCGATGACATGTCTTTTGAGTACGTATTTCTCTTCGTAACTTAGTTAGAGATTGATTTTCCCACTGGTGCCAAATCTCTTATCAGGAAACAGCGAACCATCCATGGCACATGATTTTCTACGGTTCTGCTGTGTCACATATGTTTTAGGAATAAAGATAGATTCTTTATGTCTCTGTACAATAGGTAATTATTTGGCTTGAGATTAAGGTACCTGTTCTTTAGGATTCCAATATTTCTAAAAAAGAAAATGAATGCATCCAAAACATGGAATGTGAAGTGCGAGAAAAACTACAAATCATGTATCTGATAAGGGAGTTGTATCTAGAATACGCAAAGAATTCAATAATAAGAAGACAACACGATTTAAAAATATACAAAGAATATGAGGACATTTCTCCAAAACAGATAGAAAAATAGCCAATAAACACATGAAAAGATGCTCAGCATCCTTGGCCACAAGGGAAATGCAAACCTAAAACCACAACAAGAGATCATTTCCTATCCATTAGAATAGTAATAATCCAGAAATTATTGGAGAGGATGTAGAGAAACTGGAATCCTTATACACTGCTGAGGGGAATGTAAAATAGTGTAGTATGTTAAATATGAAGTTACCATATGACAAAGCAATTTTACTCCTAGGTATATACCTAAGAGAAATGAAAACATATGTCCACACAAAAACTTGCACACGAATCTTCACAGCAGCACTGTGCATCACAGCCAAAGCTGGAGCAACCCAAACATTCATCAACTGATGAATGGAAAATCAAGTATTGTATACCCATGTAATGGAATATTATTCAGCAGTAAAAAGAAATGAAGGACTGATACATGCTACACCATGAAAAAACCTTGAAAATGTTAAGTGACAAAAAGCCAGCCACAAAAGACCACACATTGTATGATTCCATAGATATGAAGTGTCCACAACAGGCAAATTCACAGAGACTGAAAGAAGATCCGTGGCTGCCTCAGGCTGGGGAGAGAATGAGGCACCAGTGGTAATCAGTACCAGGTTTCTTTTGGAGGTGATACGAATGATCTAAAATTAGATGGTGATGGTTACCTAACTCTATGAAGAATTTCAGTTCACTTGAAATGAGTGAATTGCATTGGTATGTGAATTATATCTCAATATAGCTGTTATAAAACGGATGGAATACAGTTTTTACACTTTAAAACTGGACCTATGCTTGGCATTTACAAGGGTAGGTGTGGCTTAACTAAAGAGTATCTATAAATTACTTTCAAGCACGGTAATGAATTTTAGATGAAACTTCCCCATAAAGAATTCATGGTCTCCCTCGCTTCTCATAATTCCTAGTCTCATATCTTTGTCCTTGTTTAGGGACAGACTTGAAATCACAGGGCCAGGTTTCTAGAATGCTAAAGTGGGACAAGAGGAAGAGATGATGACTTTAGAGGAAGGAAGCTAAGATCTAGAGAGAGTAAATATCTTTTCCAAGATCATAAAGATAAGGAGGAGAATCAGAGCTTTCCAGACCGAAGCTGTATTCTTTTTTTTTTTTTTTTTTTTTTGCGGTACGCGACCCTCTCACTGTTGTGGCCTCTCCCATTGCGGAGCACAGGCTCCGGACGCGCAGGCTCAGCAGCCATGGCTCACGGGCCCAGCCGCTCCGCAGCATGTGGGATCTTCCCGGACCGGGGCACGAACCCGTGTCCCCTGCATCGGCAGGCGGACTCCCAACCACTGCGCCACCAGGGAAGCCCCCAAAGCTGTATTCTTATTTTTCAGCGGCACCACACAGAATGGAGAGTCATGAGTGGCATTTTCCAAAGTGGCCCCATTAGATTTGGGTCTCTAACATCAAGAGCTAGGCCTTCACCGACATTGGGCCCCTCGGCTGGTCACCTCCATTACTCAGGTCCTCAGTAGAGATGGAGGCAAATGGGGTGTTCAGCCTGACTTTGAACTCTCTCTTCCACCTACTCGGCAAAACTCTTCTGTTCCCATGTTCTCTTCTTCCTCACACCCTTGCTTTTGAGACCCGAGAGATCTCACCCAGCTGGGGGCTTCAGTGACACCACATGCTCTTCTGTCTGTGAGGAACGTGAACTCAAAACTGATTTTGTTTCTCAGTGTTGTTGAGAGTTGATGACGCAGCGTAACTTCAGTTAAATCATTACTCTTGATTCAATTTAAACACTGGTATGAACACAATACTTCAAAAAATAATCAGACCAGTCAATCCGTTTAGATAAGAATTTTGACCCCAAAAGTTAATTTTTTACTTCTATATTCCTCTGCTACCTGTCCCTTGCAATTGTGCTCTATTTCAGAGAGTCTGAACTGCCTAAGAGAAGTCTGGCTCCCTTCCAAGGGTATATTTTATTAACAGGCCATGAAGAGAACTGTATTCTGAGAGTCAATGAAATACAGGATTGATTTTTACTATTCCATTTTGTCTGGCTGATGAGGAGAAATGGCCGTGCTAGGCCTGAGCTGGAGAACTCGGGGACACTGTTTTGACATCACTATTACTGCTCTACTCTCTGAAATATATTTTTAAAGCATTTTATCAGCAGCTTCACTGAATTTCTCTGCAAACTATTATCTTCTCACATAAGTCAGTAAGAAAAGAAAGCACACGGTCCTTTTAGACTCTCAGAGAAAGTCATTTAAAAATAAGTTGAGGGCTTCCCTGGTGGCACAGTGGTTGAGAGTCCGCCTGCCGATGCAGGCGACGCGGGTTCATGCTCCGGTCTGGGAAGATCCCACATGCCGCGGAGTGGCTGGGCCTGTGAGCCATGGCCACTGAGCCTGCACGTCCGGAGCCTGTGCTCCGCAACGGGAGAGGCCACAACAGTGAGAAGCCCGCATACCGCAAAAAAAAAAAAAAAAAAAAAAAAAGTTGAAAGAATTTTTGAAGCTTATAGGAATATGTTCATTCCATCTGTTTTGGTTGTCACTGGACAGAAACCAGTGACGCTGGATAGAAACGTCTTCAAAGCAAACCAGGTTCCTCTCCACTTTGTGGGACTATGAAACAGAGTTTTGTACATGATAGTGACACATGTGTTTGTGTTCCTCTCATTCAGTAATGTTTGTATACTATGCAGGTTTATTTCATAAGTCTCTTCCAGAGTTTTTATCCATTTGGCCTAGGCATCCATCCTAGGCAGAGAGTAAAGGGGCAAAGGTGGTGAATTGTGAATGCATCTAATTTCTGATTTGTTTGTCATTCTAGAAGTAGTTTTGGGGAAAAGAGGATGAAATTAATAAATTGTGGAGTTTGGGTTTTTGGGTGTTAAAAATTGGTAAATCTCTCCTAATTGTGGGATTAGTTAGGCTTTATTGGACTACACACTGTTTGGATGAAAGGGAGGGAGGGAGAGAAGGAAGTCTTGAGGGAAAGGAGCTTTCTGGTCTCACACTCCTCTAAGCCAGTGGGTCGGGTTTCCCGGTGAGGACACTGCCTTTAGAGAAAAGTTGGGCCCATTGGGGAGCTACACGAACTCTTCAGAGTCATAATGGCGGCAACCCTGCAGTCACTGCTTCACTGTTTTACAGCAGAGCTTGGCAGACGTTAATGAATCCCTGGGGCATCTCGTCAAATGCAGATTCTGGTCCAGCAGGTCTAGGTTGGGGGCCTCAGATGCTGCATTTCTAACAAGCTCCCAGGGCTGACTGCAGGGCTGGACCAGGGCCCGCCCACATCTGAAGAGCGAGGTGCTAAAGAAATGGAGTAAGATATAAGAAAAGAAAACACTCTGAGGCTAAATGACAGTAGTCATTCTGGGCTGATAATACCTGCTAGACAATTGATTTCGGGGTCATTTTTTTGTTCCTAAAAGAGGAAGCAGCTGTGTCCGGCTGACTGCTTTGGAGCTCTGGTCAGCTGGCTTCGCAGGCTCCAGACCCTGCAAGCTTGACAGAAGACTGAAGTTATGGTCTGTAGTGTACATTTAATTGTCTTTGGGCATTCAAAAAAGGAACTTCCTTCTCCCCAACTGCATTCTCATTGCCTCTCGGTGAGTTAAACATTTTCAACCCTTTCAGGCCCCTCAGTAGGGTACCAGTTCATGCATAGGCAGCTAATAACGTGGCTCTTACTTTAAATTTCCTCCATCAAACCTATTGTAAATGGTAAAATCGACTGAGTCAAGAGTCCCCTCCTTCCCTCACAGTGCAGTAAATCTCCTATCGGTAGCCTGAAAGAATGAATGAACACCCACCTGATGACTGAGGAGTGATTTAAGCCCTGGGAGAATCAGACTCACATTGTTCAAACACAAAGACCCAACTCCAAACCCACAGTAACATCACAAGAAAGACGGTGTTTAGGTAGAGCCTCAGATGCCCATGCAGCATGGCCTTTAATCCTCAAATATGTTACGTATTATACTTATTCTAAAGAGAAAAGAATTCCTGTACCTAGTTTTTATATAAGCACTTATCATGTAAATATTAATTGAGAATGTATTTATTTGTATTCTTGGAGGCTCAATACCACATTTTACTTTCCAAATACACTTCGGTCAATAGAGCAGAAGAATTAAATTTCAGCCATTCAATTGTAAGAGATCATTTCAAACCACATACATCAGAGTGCCTGCCTAACACCTTACCCTCTGTCCCCATGACTTTGCTCCCGCTTCCCCTAAATTTAAAGAGATTTCATTTAGCACGTCTTCTTAGTGGCATTTTAGAATGTATTACATGGTGCATTCTGTCATTTGCACAGCAAAACAAAACAAGTCAAAACGACAGGCTTATCCACCTGTGATTTACCTACCTAAAATTAAGCTGAAGTTACTATTTCTTTTCTTGTTTTCTATCACACTAAGACAACGAATCCACTGGCTTAAATTCTAAAGCTAACATCGTTAGGAGCATCAGAGAGTTCAGAGATGATCAGAAAAATTGCACCGAAAAACAATCTACTCTCAATTATATGCATTAATGATGGGAGTAGTGACACAAAAAATGTTTAAACCACTGTGTTGGTTTTATAACGTTCAGGATTTTTTGGGGGGCGGCACCAGATTCCATTTTATCTTCCTAACATGTTGTACAGACTAATATTTAAATAATTTGCCTTTGTTCCTTTAACCTACGCTAATCTAATAAGCGGGACAAACATGAAGGTTTTACTTCATATTTCACTAAGTAATTGTTGGATATCTTGAGAGTTAATTATGTGACTGTGAAATAATATCTCAGGAACTATGCTGTGGTAATGATTCAGTGTCATTACTAAAATGTGTAGGGGTCCCATCTTGAACTGGCTGGTTCCAGAAAAAATAAGGAACAGGTACAGCATGTAACAAGTGCTTCCTGCCATCTTTGTTTCCATTTACATAGTCAGTCTCAGCAAAAATGCCATGATTTTAGTTGACAAGCACTCCAGGTACTCCTATTACAGGGTTATTTGTATTTTAGCAAAAGATTCCAGAAGATTGAAAAATCGTAATGACTCAAAGGATACCACTCAAATGTGGGAGTCTTCAAGCTAGAAACTATATCTCTTGAAATTTGACTTTTAATTTTGCATATTTTTTCATATAGACCACTTTCCAGACAACAGTACAGATTCTCAGATGGTTCTACAGTTCCCCAAAGGTTAAGAACCACTGCTAACAAAGGCATTTAAATCATCAAGAAAAAACAATAATTCCTCCGAATTGCCTTGGAGAGAGGTTGACCCCAATCTTGGATTTTGGAGTGAGGCAGGCCTGGGTTCAAGTCTGCTTTCCACCATTCATTCACTGTGCCACCTCAGGCAAGTTACTTAACCTCTCTGAGCTACAGCTCCTTTCTCTGTAAGGTGGGGATAAAACAAGCGCCTACTTCATTGGGCCTTGTGAAGACTGAGTGTAATGTCTGTAAAGAGCTCAGCACATAGCTACCACACTGTGTACTCTCAAGAAGTAGGAGCTGTTCCTATGATTACTATTACTACTGTTTGTTTTATTAGCTTTATAAGATACACTGTGAAGACAGAGGCTTTATCTACCAAGTAATAAGGCATATTATCCTAATCCTTCTTGCAGTTGGCTAATAAAACAAGTGATCTGATTTTATTTACTTTAACTAAAGGATATCTAATGTAGTGACATGAAATAACTTTGGGTTTTAATGATTCACCAGCCTTCCAGGAATTTCCTAAATTATAGAACGACCATGATTTCTCTGCTCATGGGTTTCCAGACAGCATGGGAAATCAGCAAGGATTTATATTCAGCTGTGTTCAGGACAAACTCTTCGTGTTGAAGAACCGGTACCTTCTCAAAGGCCATGAAAGGGACGTATATGTTATGGTACATCTATAGCACAGATTGCCATGCAACTGTTAAAAATAATTTTAAGGAATAATGTTCAATGACATGGAATAAATTCATCATTTATTAAGCCAAAAAAACACACTGCACAAAATCATGGGAAGCCCGATCCCATTTTTGTACAAAAATGGCACAGAAAAATGCCTGGAAGAAAATACACCAGCATTTCAATGGTGTGTGGTGAGAGGATAGATGAGTTTCTACAAAGAGCATTTATTACTTTTGTGATCAGGATAATAATAAAAGATATTAAAAATGAAAGATTACACATTAAAAACTTGTCAGCAGTGTGATATCGCGGAAAGGGTCCTAGATGCCAAGTACTTGGGTTCAAAGGCCAAGACACAGGCATATTAAAATGATAACCGGGGCTCCCCTGGTGGTGCAGTGGTTAAGAATCCGCCTGCCAATGCAGGGGACACTGGTTCGAGCCCTGGTCCAGGAAGATCCCACATGCTGTGGAGCAACTAAGCCCGGGCGCCACAACTACTGAGCCTGCGCTCTAGAGCCCACGAGCCACAACTACTGAGCCTGCCCGCCTAGAGCCTGTGCTCCGCAACAAAAGAAGCCACCGCAGGGAGAAGCCCGCGCACCGCAACGAAGAGTAGCCCCCTCTCGCTGCAACTAGAGAAAGCCCGTGCACAGCAACGAAGACCCAACCCAGCCAAAAATAGAAAAAAATAAAATAAATAAATTTATAAATAAATAAATAAAAATAAAATGATAGCCTCAGACAAATTACCTCCCCATTTGGGGGCCAAATAGCTCCTTGAAATTGAGAAGCTTTGAATAAATAATCTCTGTGTCTCTTTCCAGTCTGACATTCTAGCATTCTGGATACGTGGCCACGTGCTGCAGAAAAACTTTTTTGTTTCTCAGGCTAGTCCACAAATGCTAAGTGGTACCACACAGTGACACTGGGATGGAGTCCTCTTATTTTTAACATTTCCTGTATTGTTGATTTTTTTAAATAAAAAGGATGTTATTCTTTTGATAATTAAAAAAGATAAAAGGAAAAAAATTATTTGAAATGGGTCAGGGGCTCAGCATAAACATAGACTCACAAACCAGCTGAACAATTTGGTACATATTGTACCTTTAAAATGGGTTAACATTTTATTTGACCTAAACAAATCAATCCAAAAAAAAAAAAAAAATCACACAATTGAGAGCCATAGTCCCGGAATAAATGACTCAAGTCAAATAGAATAGACTCTTGTGGGCTTCCCTAGTGGCGCAGTGGTTCAGAGTCCGCCTGCCGATGCAGGCGACACGGGTTCGTGCCCCGGTCCAGGAAGATCCCACGTGCCGCGGAGCGGCTGGGCCCGTGAGCCATGGCCGCTGAGCCTGCGCGTCCGGAGCCTGTGCTCCGCAACGGGAGAGGCCACAGCAGTGGGAGGCCCGTGTACCACAAAAAAAAAAAAAAAAAAATTGACTCTTGTTATGAGAAGTAGATGGTTTTCTTAAGAAAAGTCTCAGATGTGAAGTCCTTTGAAATAAATAGAACTACCCCCTGAAGCATTCTGGGGGCAAGGTATCGGTAAGATCACACCCTGATCCAAACTATTAAATGTCAGGAAAATACGTATGTGATTAAAATTGTTTTACAGTAATAAGTAGCAAGGAAATCAGATTACTTGAAGCCACAAAACCCAAACAGAACAAAACACGTTTTAAACTGCTACTTTTGGCCCCGTGTCTAAAACAAATGCACTAAAGCCCACTTTCCAGGAGCCCTGCAAAATAGAGAGGGGAGAACATTCCTCTTTCCTCTTGTTCAGATTCTTCCCCTGGAACTAGTGGGCTCCTCGGCTGCCAATGAGAAGTTTCCTCGAGGTGCTTTTAAAAGGGCATTGAAAGACAGCGGCAGTGACCCAGAAGCCTGGGAAAAACACCCAGTTTCTCAGGCTACCAGCCCCACCCCCTTCTGGGCAAGACACCCAGCCGAGTGGAGCTTGTCCCCAAAGCTGATCTGCTTCTGTGCATGTGCAAGAACCATTTTCCACCCACACCGTGTAACCACGCTCCTGTCCCGGCAGTAGGGTTACACAACCTGACTTCTCTCCTGGACAGAGGGGAGACTCGTCCACAGGATCCACTGGGGCTCAGCTCTTGACAAAGAGATTGCTTTGGCCTGATGTGTAAGAACGTGGGCTGTTTTCTGTAGCAAGGGCTGGTGAGAGGGGAGGAAGAAGTATCTGAAACCTTAACAGAATGTTAAACGGATTAAGATTTCTGCATAACTTTGTTACTAGAAAAAGTGTTTGAAGGAGGTGGGGAAGGGCTCCCTTCACACCATCTCATTTTAAAATTTGATAATAATCTTTACAGACCTGCTGATACTCGTAATTATGTTACTGCTACATGAAGTGAGTTTAAAAATAAAATATGCTACCCACTAACATATATAGGGACCTACTGTATAGCACAGGGAACTCTGCTCAATGCTCTGTAATGGCCTACATGGGAAAAGAATCTCAAAAAGAGTAGACAGATGTATACGTATAACTGATTCATTTTGTTGTACACCTGAAACTCACACAACATTGTAAATCGACTATACTCCAATAAAAGTTATTTTAAAAAATAAAAATAAAATATGCTGCTTGGATAATTTTCAGTGTGATTAGAAGTAGCTTCAAAAATATACTTGATTTGGGCCTAGAGTCTCATTGTAGACAAACTACTTCCCAAGAATTAGACAGACAGACTCGGAAGTTGGCACTCAGCAAGCATTGCCAACAATGTGCCAAGTACTGATGAACACCCATGGGTGCAGAACTACTCAGAACACCCATGGGTGCAGAACTACTCAGAACACCCATGGGTGCAGAACACCCATGGGTGCAGAACTACTCAGGTAGGTTACATTCACAGGTCACATTGCCACCACATAGGACACTGATGATCTGTGAAATAGTATCTTTTATGGAAGAATTGTTGACACTTTAAAAATGTCTAAGAACACCCTTAAGGTATGGTTGCATAAACTTGGTAAACATGGTGCCTTTGACACAAATGCACAGATAAAGATAAATCCAGGTCATTATATTTTGGCCAAATATATCCTGAGAAAAACACAGTTCGAAAGGAAACATGCACCCCTATGTTCACAGCAGCACTATTCACAATAGCTAGGACATGGAAAACCCTAAAAGTCTATCCACAGAGGAATGGATAAAGAAGACGTGGTACATATATACAATGGAATATTACGTAGCCATAAAAAAAGAATAAAATAATGCCATTTGCAGCAACATGAATGGAGCTGGAGATTATCATACTAATTGAAGTAAGTCAGACAGAGAAAGACAAATATCATATAATATCACTTATATGCGGAATCTAAAAAAAATGATACAAATGCAGCAAAGGAAAACATAAACAAGATGAAAAGACAACCCTCAGAATGGGAGAAAATATTTGCAAATGAAGCAACTGACAAAGGATTAATCTCCAAAATTTACAACCAGCTCAGGCAGCTCAATATCAAAAAAACAAACAACCCAATGCAAAAATGGGCAGAAGACCTAAATAGACATTTCGCCAAAGAAGATATACAGATTGCCAACAAACACATGAAAGGATGCTCAATGTCACTAATCATTAGAGAAATGCAAATCAAAACTACAATGAGGTATCACCTCACGCCAGTCAGAATGGCCATCATCAAAAAATCTACAAACAATAAATGCTGGAGAGGGTGTGGAGAAAAGGGAACCCTCTTGCACTGATGGTGGGAATGTAAATTGATACAGCCACTATGGAGAACAGTAAGGAGGTTCCTTATAAAACTAAAAATAGAACTACCATATGACCCAGCAATCCCACTACTGGGCATATACCCTGAGAAAACCATAATTCAAAAAGAGTCATGTACTACAATGTTCATTGCAGCTCTATTTACAATAGCCAGGACATGAAAGCAATCTAAGTGTCCATCAACACTTATGAATGGATAAAGAAGATGTGGCACATATATACAATGGAATATTACTCAGCCATAAAAAGAAACGAAACTGAGTTATTTGTAGTGAGGTGGATGGACCCAGAGTCTGTCATACAGAGTGAAGTAAGTCAGAAAGAGAAAAACAAATACCATATGCTAACACATATATATGGAATCTCAAAAAAAAAAAAAAAGGTTCTGAGGAACCTAGGGGCAGGACAGGAATAAAGATGAAGATGTAGAGAATGGACTTGAGGACACAGGGAGGGGGAAGGGTAAGCTGGGATGAAGTGAGAGAGTGGCATGGACATATATACACTACCAAATGTAAAACAGATAGCTAGTGGGAAGTAGCCGCATAGCACAGGGAGATCAGCTCGGTGGTTTGTGACCACCTAGAGGAGTGAGATAGGGAGGGTGGGAGGGAGACGCAAGGGGGAGGGGATAGAAGTATATATGTATACGTATAGCTGATTCATTTTTTTATACAGCAGCAACACACCATTGTAAAGCAATTATACTCCAATAAAGATGTTAAAAAAATGATACAAATCAACTTATTTACAAAACAGAAACAGACTCACAGACTTGGAGAATGAATTTATGGTTACCAGTGGGGAGGGTAGGGGGAAGAGATAGGAGTTTGGGATTCACATGTACACATTCTTATATGTAAAATAAAATGCCTTTCCATGAAAAAAAAAAATAGAACAGTTGGCAGAGATGGAAAAAACAAAAAAATAAAAAAGAATAAATTTTGGCAGAAATGATCCATGGTGATGACATACTCTTTTATTAAGTCTCACCTTAATATGTTAATTTACTTACTATAATATTGTTACTTTAGCTTTAATTCATATGTACCTGATATATCTATTTCCACCTCATTACACTCAAATTTTTTGAGCCACTGTGCTTCAGGTAGGATGTCTGTAAACAGTGTATAGTTGGAGTTCATATATATATATATATATATATATATATATATATTTTTTTTTTTTTTTTTTTAATGTACGCGGGCCTCTCACTGTTGTGGCCTCTCCTGTTGCAGAGCACAGGCTCCGGACGCACAGGCCCAGCGGCCATGGCTCACAGGCCCAGCCGCTCCGTGGCATGTGGGATCTTCCCAGACTGGGGCATGAACCCATGTCCCCCGCATCGGCAGGCGGACTCTCAACCACTGCGCCACCAGGGAAGCCCCTAGAGCTCATATTATTATGCAATCTTTCAATCTTTGTCTTCAAACTGAAGAGTTTAGTTCATTTACCTTTATTGTGGTTAAAGATATATTTGGACCTATTTCAATTGTTTTATTTTTTGTTGTTGTTTTCTGTTGGCCATACTTCTTCCTTGGTACTTTTTTTCCTTCTCTCCTGCTATCTATTGAATTGATTGAATTTTCTTTATTCCCCTCCACTGGTTCGGATGTTATTCTATTTCTACAGAGGTCATCCCCAAATTTGTATACCAACCAAACTCTAAAGAAAATCATTATCTCTATCTTTCTCTAAAGTCATACAAGGACTGTGGAAGATATTATTTCCACTTCCTCTTCACCCATGCCATTATGGTGCAAAAGCTAAGTTCTATATTATTTGTTACAGACACTCATCAAAAATTGTGACTATTACTGTTGTTGCTGTTGTTTTAACAACACTGCTTATTTAGATTTCCCATTATGTTTACCAGTTTCTTTGCTCACTGTTTTTCCTTGCAACCTACACTTTTTTCTTGGTTCAATTCTCTTCTTGTTCAAGTATATCTTTTAGTAGTTCTTTCTGCAAGGTTAATTAGCCCAGTCTTGTGTATCTGTTGTATCTTGTTTATCTTTTTAATTTACCCTCAGTTTTGAGTTCTCCCTTAGCAAGTACAGAATTTGGGGTTTTTGCTCAGCATTTGGAAAATCACATTCTGCTGGTATACAGCATCTACTATTGCTGAGAGGAGGTTAGCTGGCTGTGAGACAGTGGTTATGTTGCAAGTAATGTTATCCCCATCCCCTTAACATTTGATTGGCTGCATTCTCATCAGGGTGAGTCTCAGTGTGGATTTGTTTTTAGTTACCCCGTCCAGGACTTCAGAGTTTTCCTTTAGTCTGAACTGCCATCTCCTGTATGCTGGGCGACTTCATCACTGCTATAAATTATCTCAGATTTATACTTGCACATAGTTTTAAGTATCAAACAGTTTTTTTAAATAAATTTATTTATTTATTTTCATTTTTTAAATTTTTTGCTGCATTGGGTCTTCGTTGCTGCACGTGGGCTTTCTCTAGTTCTGGTGAGCGGGGGCTACTCTTCGTTGCGGTGCGCAGGCTTCTCATTGCGGTGGCTTCTCTTGTTGCGGAGCACGGGCTCTAGGCACGCAGGCTCAGTAGTTGTGACTCATGGGCTTAGCTGCTCCACGGCATGTGGGATTTTCCCGGACCAGGGCTTGAACCCACGTCCCCCTGCACTGGCAGGCAGATTCCTAACCACTGCGCCACTAGGGAAGCCCCTATCAAATAGTTTCATAAGATTTGTTATGCAAAACTTCCTTCCGAACTCCTCCTCCCATTTCCTCCTCCCTAGAGATAACCACTCTAAGCTCTTTCATTTATTTAAGGAAAAGAAGGCTTTACCTCCACGTTTGCAATAACATGACTGTATCACATGACATTTCAGTTCCAGGCAGTACCTATTTATTCCCCATGAGGGAGGATGAGAGTCAGCTCATCTGTCTCTGTGCCCTCATGCATCCTTCTGAATTAGTTTGTTAGTGGGTTCCTTCTGTTCATTTTTCCTGTTTTCTCTTCCCGATATTTCTCTTGTTAAGATGTTGGACTGACTAAACTGATCCTTTATTTATCTTGTTCCTTCTTCTTCTTCTATTTACCATCACCACCTTTTTCTTCTCCTTTCCAGGAGATTTTCTCAACTTTACCTTTTACTTTGGAGACTGATATGATTGGACATAATTCAGGGTACCCCTGATTCAATATCTTAAGTCCTTCTTGGGCTGCTCAGATTTCCCAGAAAAATGCTTTTTTCAAACTACTGCCTTCAGCGTGAAGGCCTGGCTGCTAGGATTCTGGAAACCCAGTGAGGTAGGAGGTCTGGGAGTCATGTGCCCAGTATGCATACATTTATCTAATTCACACACACACACACACACACACACACACACACACACACCCCCAAGACTTTGTCGGTCTGACTACTACTAATTCTTCCAAACAGATCCAGCAGCACCTCCTCTGGGAAATTCTCCATGATCTCCCCAGTAGACATTCAGACTGAGCTAGCTCCCAGAACCCAGACTTTCCCTCTATCTTTGCAGGTATCCCCCTGCCTCTGTAATTGCCTAATTAGACATCTGTCCTCCTCCAGAACCAGCTCTATCCATTTACTTGGCACAGTTACTAGCATGTAATAAACTCGAGAGATTCATGAGTTATTAATTAATTCCAGAGTCAGCCCAGTTAAGGGAACTGCTCATACATGCAGGAGCCAAATGGGAGCTGGGAAAGCACTTCAAGTACGCTCCACTGTCACAGGTCTTTGGCATCAACATTAGTCCTATCCCTAGCTGTGCGACTCCCCAACAAAATAGGGCATCCCAGAATAAGCTTTTCTCCTTGGCTGTCTGGTATTCCTTATCATATTTGTACATGTATATCAAGGAAAGCATTCAACCTGCTTCTTAGGAGTATAATGAAATATCTCTGAAAATAATCACTATTGCTTTAAAATATGAAGGTTCCAGATACATGCAAAAATCAAACTATATTGTTACTACGGAAAACTGAGGTATAAGGAAACCAGGCAAGAAATAGCTGCTGGATATAAGAGCACATGTTGTTGACTTATTTACAAGTGTTGAAGAGCAACAAGCTATGAGCAGGTGTGTGTGATAACAGGCCATGAGCAGGTGTCACCGATAACCGCCTTATCTGTGACAGGCAGAATCTTTGAGAATCTGCATAAATCTTCCGGTGAGCAAAGGGGAGATAACCAAACCATCTGAGGAAGACTGACACTTCAAATGAATGAAGTCAATGCTTTACACAGTTGTAGAATTTTAAAGCCAGAATTATCAGTTAGTCCAGTCTCCTCGTCAAGGTGTGGATGCTAACTGTGACTGTCCCTACAGAGGGCCATTTGGGTTCAGAGAAATCCCCCAAAGCTGATGCCCTGGACCCCGTAACTGACAGGTAGGTTTCAGTACTTCTCAGTCACACTGTGACCCACCCTAACTTTATCCACTGTGCCTACTTTTGAGTATCACAGAAGTCTACACAACAGACACAAGCTAGATGGTCTACAAACACTTTTAAGCCTTCAGAACAACCCTATGAGAAAAGGATGGTGTCGGTTTCAAAGATGGAGGAACTGAGTCACGAGAAGCTGCAGGTATCACTAAGGACTCACAGCCGTTAAGCACAGAGGAGACAATAGTGGAGAGGCAGTGTCATGTGCTATTTATGAACTTGGACTCCACGTGACTCTGCATCTAAATCCCAGTTCTACCACTCCCTAGCTATGTGACCTTAGGAAAGTTGCTCAACCTCTCTGAACCCATTTCATAAGGTGTTTTGTTACAAGGATTAAATGAGCTAATATGTGTAAAGCATTTGGACCAGTGCCTGGTACTTGGCACCACGGACGTGTCTTAAACATGTAAAAGGGTGGCAGAATTATGAATCAAATCCAGGTTTATCTGGTTCCAATGTATACACTCTTAACCAAGACTCTTCAGCATGTTAATCTCTCAAGTGTTGGAAGGCAGCTACTACATCCCTGAAGTTTTTCTCTTCTCCATATGCTCCTCTTTCCTCAATGGCCCTTGATATTACCTGGTTGCCAGAACTCTTTCCATCCTTCTGGCTTTTGACCTAACTGAAAGAGTCGGACCCAAAACTGCTTCCATACTTCAGAAGATAACGGTAATCTCCCTAGATTTGAGCAAAGTTGTTCTTCTCAGCATCACCTGGGATCTTGCTCAAGCGGTAACCTCTCCAGCTCCAATTCAGGCCAGCTAAATCAGAAACTCTTGGGATGGGCCCAGCAATCCGGATGTCAACAAGCCCTCCAGGTGAAAGGGATGCAGCTCAAGTCTGAGAGCCATTGTTTTCATGGAATGTATGGCCCCAGTGGAAGTTGAGACATCACACTGCTAAACGGCTCATACTAAATTGACGATTAATGGTCTCTTAGAATCTGGGCCTCAAACATGTAACTAATGTAGTGTGGTGGTTTTAAATCCTCCTTTAGGCCTTCTTGATGTGGACCCACCGCTCCAGCCCCTCAAGGTCTCTAAATCCACGTTCTGTGGTGGGGCATGTTGGTTCCCCGGCTCCAACTCTGTGACCCGTGAACACTGGATAAGCACATCATTCGTGTCTCTGTGGTGTCGCCCTCAGCATCTACCCAGAGCTGGGGCAGAACCCAGCGGTCCCTGGCAGACTACCTCCTCCGGCCTGACATTAATCCATGAGAACATGCCGTGCCTACGGCTGTTCAACTTGTGAAATTTCCTAGCTATTATCAGCCTGCGTATCTCCACTTGGTCCAAGAGGAAACCATGAGAGACTAGCTTTGCTTTAAAACTGTGAATAAAAGCTAAAAAAAACTTCCTCATGAGCGCAGCTTTGGAAATTCTTCTTAAGTTTCCATTTTCTCTCTCCCTCCTTCTCCCCCAACCAGGAGAAAGTGGCCTGGAAGCAGGCATACCTCAAAACTTTCATGTTAAACTCAGAGCTCTGCTTTCAGTTTCTTTTAATTTTACACTAATAACTTGTTTTCCAGGTATTCCCTCTCTTTACTGTAGTCCTACATGGCAGACTTTTCTTTTTTTAACATTTTTATATACTTGGAAATTGAAACTCAGGGAAGTTAAGCAACTTTTCCTAATGTCATATCAGCCAGTTTAGTGGGGACACCCATATTTATATTCAGGCCTGTCCAAGGTTCATACCTCACCTGCTGTGTTATATTAACACTATTGTGGCTGAAAATGGCAGGAAAATGAAAGAAGATGTGCATATGATTTTCAAGACCCTCTTAACCCACCCTTTATTCCAGAGAATACTAAATTCAATGATGGTCAAAACAACACACATCACAGCCACCGGAAAGGTAACATCTTAAAACATCTACAGGGATCTAGCACTTGGTTCCTTTCTACAAGGATCCTCTAAGGTATAAAGACATATCTGGCCACCGTTCATTTCTTCCTGAAGAATACCAGCCCCTACAAAGGAAAGACAACTGTGCAAGGGGCTAGAACACAAAGCCACTTGTTTCCTAGTGCTCTCTCTGCCAGCCCTCACAAAGTCAAGTGCTGGACTTGTTGAAGAAAGCGATTCATCTCTCCATGGAAAGAATGCCAATACCAACTGTACAATAGACTTCTTTCTTCATATCCTTAATTCCTGAGGATCTTATGGTCACTTCATGTAATGTAAGCAATTATGAGCTTCCAGGTCTGGGAGACAGTTTAATAATAATGGAAGGAAACACTACTCAGGTCTTCTCACAGGCAGATTTCAAGGGAGTCCAATCACACTGATCGACAAAGACTCAGTTTTACTTGATGAAATAAGAAACACAGGCTCTGTCGACCTTCCAACTTCAATTTTTCACTGTCGTACCCTCTTTCCCAAATTTTCTATCCTCCTAGCTTGGTAGACACAACAGAAGCTCAGCTGTTATCCCCCATCTGCCTTATCTTCTCATATACAATCTAGTTCCTTCCTGTTCTCCATGTCAAGGGGCTGGCCAAAGCTTCCTGAGAGGATGGGTATTGTAACTGAGAAGTAAAGTAGACCGTGAAGTCCAAATGATAAATTACACAAATAAACACAATTTTGCCATTTTAAAATATGACAGAGGGACTTCCCTAGTGGTCCAGTGGTAAAGAATCTGCCTTCCAATGCAGGGGACGTGGGTTCATCCCTGGTCGGGGAACTAATATCCCACATGCCGTGGGACAACTAAACCCACGTGACACAACTACTGAGCCCGCGCGCCTCAACTAGAGAGCCCGCGTGCTGCAAACTACAGAGCCCACACGCTCTGAAGCCCGCATGCCACAACTAGAGAGAAAACCTGCTTGCCACAACTAGAGAGAAGCCCGCATGTCGCAAAGAAGAGCCTGTGCGCCACAACGAAAGATCCTGTGTGCCGCAACTAAGACCCGACACAGCCAAAAATAATAAATAAATAAAATATTTAAAAAATTAAAATATATAATAGCAAATATTGTCTTCAATTTTATTTTGAGAACCGAGCATGTTCTTGAAAGAGTTCCAACAATTCTGATATTTCAATTTTTAAAGTATCGGTAATGCGGTATTTATACATCTGAGTCTCAGGACTCAGAAAACCAAAAAGACAATAAAAAAGTTCACTGCGTGCTTTGTTTTGTGATATTACACTAAACTTGCCGATCTGGAAACACTCTTACATAGTCCTTGACTTACAAATGAATTTTCTGATTTACTATTGAGTAGAAAGTAAACATGTCTTCAGAACAAGCATAGTTTCACTTCAAAGGGACAGGACTAAAGCCAAAGGCAACATAACGGGACCACATCTTGAGGATTTAATCTTCCTTAGGTATGGACACAGGATAAGAAAATACCTGACACCCAGGCCACCACTGCTAATTGTTATTTCACAGCAAACACTACTAATCAATCATAGCACTACTGCCGAGTTCAAACACAACAGCCAACAAAACCTACTTGAGTTGGCACAAAACTATTTGACTGCCTAAGCGCTATGATAGACCTACTAGAATTTGTAGGATTAATGGCTACTCTTATGATTCAGGTTTCTTATGTGGAAAAGGAAAAGCTACAGTAGATAATTCAAACACACAATGCTTCCAGCAAAGATTCTGTCTTTGATACTTCATAAAAAAAAAATCTCGGATTTTTTGGATGGAACCAAGGACTGTGCAGACCCTGCATACTGTGTATAGCTGACTGTGGAACTGTAGGTATAGGGAGGGGTTCAAGCCTCAGACATTTACAGATGGGCACAGTTGATTCCATGGTGTGGAGTCATATCAGATTGGTGCACGTGGAAACATGTATCTTTCTTACTAATTTGAAAAGTGTATATATGAAATCTGTCCAAAATGCTATAGATAGAAGAATGACTTAATACAATGAACTGTACTTTTCAACTGAATGAACATAACATCTATGATAAATCACAAAGGAAAACCACTCCACTAATATGTGGTTTTCTACAGCTAATGTTCCAAAAACAAAATGTTCTTTTGGCATGGACCTCAAAATTTGTCATGTTCTCATTAGTCTTGAGGGCAACAGTGCTACTTTATACAATTGTAACCATCATGCAACAAGAAGTGAGAGCCTGAAATATTGGATTTTTTTCAAACAAGCAAAAAAATTGCTAAAAATACTTTATGACAAATATGAATAACTACAAGTTGATATTATTCAAATTAATGTTTTATTTGTTTAAGTAAAAACACAACTTACGGAAAAAAATCAAACCACAATATTGAGGAATTGCAATTTATTCCATTTAGAAATAAATAAACATAAGAAGTTGTTATAACATGCTACCATTTATAATATCTCCAAATCCTTTCTCATATTGGTTTCAAATGATATATTTAATAAATATTCAACATATGTTCAAAATACATATGTTCATATATACTCAAATTATATAATCTGAACACATATACATAAATATATATTCTCAAAGAGCTGTGCACTAGCAAAAAGTTTTGGAACAAACAAACAGGATGGTTTTAAAAAATGAGCTAAACCACCTACTTTAACACTTACACCTAGTTAGAGACGGAACACTAGTTTTCTCACCTTTTACAACATGTAAAATTATATTTTAAATGTCCCCCCAAACACAGCATTCTTCAAGAATATGGACACCACCATGTTTTTTTAATTTTAATAAAGCAAAGCGTCTATAGCGTTGACAGACATATTACAGAAGAAAACAAAGAAAACATTTTCAACTGTTCCTTCAAAGCATATCTGAAATCCTGTTTCATGGAATACTGCTTTAGTTAGCTCCCTGGCATCCTTCTAAGGCACCACGTGGGGACACAACCATTCCAGCAAAGTCGGAGGCCCCGTGGATGAGGAAGAAGGTGGGAAGGGGTCTGAAAGGATGGAGGGGAAGCTCAGGACCAGCTCTGCAGGGCAAAGGCACTCTCACGGACACGGATCCTGGCACGAATCCTGTCTGAGAGATTGAAAGCCCTGCCCTGAAACCGTGTCTCATCCTGGCATTAGCACCCTCCTTCACAGTGCCCAGCTGAGGCCCCAGGACTAGTTCTCTCCCACACGTGGTGAAATCCGACTCTCAAGGTCTCTGGGCCTCAGCTTCACACAGGCGGGTGCTCAAAGAGTGACATGGTTGCCTTCCAGCTCCCAGGTGTTTAATATCTTCAGAAGGATTAATGCTACAAATTCATACAAGAATGCTCTGGAAAGCTTCATTACCCCCATCTCTTGGACACTCATGGAGCTTTGTGGCTTTTGCAAAGTAATTTTGTTCCCCCAAAATCCACTGTATTTTTATATGATAGCAATCAACAATCTGAAAATGAAATTAAGAAAACAATTCCACGGACAATGAGATTTTTCATTTTAATTTTTTTTTCAGTCTCTCTGATGGAAGCTGTCAACCCCTGAAACAATAAGTTAAAAGTAAAAACTGACTTTTCAAACTCTGCAAAGCTAAATGAATGTTGAAGAAATGGAAATGATTAAACTTCCAGATCCTTTTTTGTTAAGTGTGTAGCATTCACACTTCTAAAGACATTAAACTTTAAAACAGCAGTACCACTTTTGGGATGCCCTGTACTTCTCATAACCTGGGGAATTTCTTTTGGGTTCAAAATGATCATTTCCTTCCAGTTAATGGATGTCCTTCCCTCAGCCTACAGTTGTATTTTCTTGATTTAAAATGAGCTTTTCTTTAAAGGTGTCTTTTTCAAGATTTTGAGGTATTCTCTGACAGAGAGTTGTTTTTTGAAATTGAGGGTGAAATGTAAATGCTTACTGTCATGAACGTGCAACTGAGATCATTTTGACATTCATATATGCTATTTAGACATTTTACTAGTTCAGGAATCTGGTTTAGGGAATACAGTCTCATCATCTCTGGGGAGAGCTGAGGGGCCACACTTCATCAAATGCATGTGTTTGGGGTTTTATTTTTTTAAAACACTGATCTGCATATATATAAAGAGATACATTCATTTTGGGGGGGTTTGTTTGTTTGCCTGTTTGTCTTTTACCATAACCTCAGCCAGAATTCTATTTTGCTATTATGACCCAGGACATACATATAAAGGTGGGGTGTCTGTGTGTGTGCATGTACCTGCATTTTTTTAATGAAATAAAATGCTTCAAAAACATGTGATTTACTCTAATACCTTCTATTCTAGTCTTTTTGTTGATGTGACTCATTACGTGGACTCGGGGCCCACTAACGTGCTGATTACCAAGTCTGAAAAACAATAAGCTGGGTATAATGGGTTAGTCAATACCCACCGGGGTTACCCCGGTAACTCTTTTGTATGCTTGGACTGCATATTTTTTACCTGAGGAGATGGAAGTAGAACAAAAGCTCAACTCCCACTGCAGTGAAGCCCTTGGGGATCTTGGTGAAATGCAGAGTCTGGCTGGGCAGGGCTGGGGCAGGAGATTCGGTGCCTTTACCACCAGGCAGTCTGGGGGCAGCAGTCTGAGACGTGTGGGTGCAGAGGAGCAGGGCCGCGTGGGACACACTCCCACCGCACAGCCGTGCAGCCGTGACCGGGGCACGACCCCAGCATCCCCACAGGCGGTACTCACTGCAAAGGAGGCATCCTCGTGCCTTCAACATCCTCCCCTTTGTGATTTGCACCGTTTCCTTTTCTCCATAACCAACCCTCAGCCCAAACAAGCAGTGGCAAGGCCACCCTCTCTGGGATTGCTTGAAGCCACCTTTGGACGGGATTACCCCAAAATATGGACAACTACCTTGTTTGTCTCAACAAAGCAGGAACAGCAGAGATGATGCCGGCAAACAGGAGTGTGAAAGATCTATTAACACGTTGTTTCAGGCACCGGTTAAACTGTGAAACCCGCTTGTCAAGGTGGACCGCGCTCAAAACATACTTCTGAACGTGACAGAGGTAAATTCTGTAGTTCAAAGCAGGATTTCATAATTCTAAGCCGTGGAGTTAGAATTCCCACACGAGGAAACACTGACAGTAATTGTAACTGTTCCTGGTACGATACTGGCTTTCTGTACTTCCGGCCACCAGAATCCGGGATATACATGTATTGATAAAATGAAAACAGTCTTGATTTTGGTGAGGCTGTCCTTCGTGTAATCATTTTGTGGACCCGTCTGGAGGGACGAGGGAATGGGCTCACCACTGCACCCGAGCGTGGACCTCGCACACATTTGGTACCGGATACGGGTTTGATAAAAAAAATGAACGAACAAAATTTTTTGAATGTGACATCTCACGTTATTAGCTGATTTCCCATTATAGTGTTTGCTTCACTGAACTGAGCAGGAAGCTTTAAAAGGGAAGAAGAAATGAAAAGTGGCATCTTCCAAATTGCAGCTGTTCACCATGCAGATGGGGAGAAGCGAGGGGAAGGGAGGAAAAAGAGACAGACAGACAGACAGACAGACAGACCCACAGACCAGGGCACTGATTCCTGACTCCTGATTCCTGGTGGGAATAGGGCAGGTGGAAGAGGAGGCAGATTTGGGGATGCCTCTCCCCACAGGCCATGACGGGTAAGTGTAATTGGCGAGGAGCTTGGGGGAGGGAAGCACAGAGACTTGGAACTGGTCTAAGGCAGTGGTTTTCAATGGGGACAATTATGCCTCCCAGGGGACAACTGGCAATCACCGTCTGTTCACTGTCATAACTCCGGGGTGGAACACTAATGGCCTCTAGAGGGTAGAGGGTAGGGAGGCTGCTAAACATTCTGCAATGCCCATGGCATCCCCCACAGCCAAGAATTACGTGCCCCCAAATATCAATAGCACCCAGGTCGAGAAACCATGTTCCAGGGGTACAAAAGGGAAAAAAAAAAAAAAGCCTGGTAGAGGCAAGAGAAGAAGCTATTAGGAAAGAGAACGTGCTCGCCAGGACCACTAGGCGATCTCGGGCAACAAGTGAGGTCTTAGACAGAAGGGAGACAGCGTGGGAGAGAGAGGAGGGTGAGGAAACAGAGCTGGGGATCTGGCTGTGCCTCCTGTTTCACTGGATCCCTCTCTAGTCAACTCTGAACCAGGTGCTTGCGGGGTCAGCTCCACTGCTCCAGCTAAAGGCAGTCTGTGCCTCGTGAATACGAAGCAGAAGTCCAAAAGAGGCCAGAGGTCCTTGGGTGGAAATGAGCACTACAGGCTGCCCTCCAGGGATATATGCCACTGACAAGGAAGGCTGACGTGTAGCAGACGATGCTGGTGCCCTGACCCCCCTCCTCATGGGCTCCACTTCAATGCCCATGAGCTTGTCTTCCAGCTGCCAAAAACTGCATTCCTTTGCCTCAAGGTGTGCTGTTGGCTGCCCAAATGGCAGTCCTGAAATGCCGGGAAATCAGTCGCCTCTGTGGGCAGTCCTCAACGGATGCCTGACAGGTTTGGTGAAGAAGTAGGTACTCCCTTGCCTCTTGGGTGGGTAACCGTGAGACATGATCCACGCTGTCTCCCAGGGCTCCCCAGTGTGCCCACAGTGGTAACCGGTTTAATAATGCCTCCTTATTGACTGCTATCCCCATTCTGGCCCCCTTCCCCACTCTCCTATGGGTGTTTTCTTTACCTTCCCCCTAAAACGACTTGCACTTCAATTCTCATCTCAGGGTCTGCTTCTGGGGAACCCAAACTCTAATGGCAAGTCTTCTGAAGAGAGACTAAGCTGGCAGCCACTTGAGCCCCAGGTTCCTCGGATGTGAGAACTCTCTGGGTCCACAGTAGCCCTCTAGCAGAGGGGCCGGTCTTCCCATCCCCAAGTCCTAAGCACAGAATCATTGGGATCCTCTGAGCCACAGGCTCTAGACCGACTTCTTTCAGACCATCTGAAACCCAACTCCAGGCACATTCCTCTCTCTCCCATCGAGGGCACAGGCAAAGCCACATCTTTTGCTCAAGGCTGGCAGGGAATGCAAGCACAATCCCTATGAAGTCAAAATTCTGCAAGAACTCAAATAAGTAACACTTGACTCCGAGAAAGGGGTCTTACTCTGGTGCCAGGAAGAGCCAAAGATGAAAACAACGGCAGCCGTGGTTCAAATGAACTTTAATGAATTACCAGTGGGGATTGAAAACCACAGAATAGCAAAATGAAGCAGCTATTTCAAAACCTTGCTAGACAAAGAAGAGAAGTGAACTATAAACCCCCTCAGGGCGATGTTAAATCACTCATCTTCCCTGCAGTGGGAATTCTGAGATGTTAAAAATCTCAAGAAAATGCTCGGAGCTTGAGGGATGCCACGGCGGCAATGAGTGCAAGGGGCTCCCCACACCAGCAACAGGTCTGTAAACAGCGATGCCGCTGACACTTTCCAAGGGCCTCAGAACGCGGCCCTGCAGAAACCTGAAGCCATCGCCTGAGGAAGTCCCGCTGTCACCCAGGATGGGAATCAGGCGCCCCCCTTAGGGTCTAGTCACCGTAAGCCATTCCTAGGGGCGTTTCTTTACAAAGCCTCAGAAGTCTCTCTTCCTAACTTGGGGACGTTCGCTGGGTTTCATCTTTGCCAAGAACATCCACTTTGGGGCCCCGATTCCTTGCCAGCTTAGGTGAGGGGATGGGAAGATCTTCTATCTCAGCTCTGATGTGTGGAGAGTATTTTTGTGGTTTTTTTTTTTTGTTTTTTTTAAGGGAAAAGAACAGCAGAGCTTTTCTGCCGGACAACCTATTCCCTTATTTATAATGCAGGACAGCAGCGCCTTGTAAGTGTATATTCTGGTTCATCTGAGGACACACGGTTGTTCATTTTAAAATTAGATTCATCCTAGTTATACAAAAACAGCCTGCATGTGGTTAGTCAAAACAGCAGGAAAGCATTACTCAGCACCTACGTACTGGGCCTGCCTTCTAGACTCCACTAAACTTGTTCAACACACAGCCCCTGCCCTCTTGGAACTTCAAATCCAGCAGAGAAATATCCATCTCACTGACCAATATGAGGTTTGGACACTGGGCAGTGAAGAAATGCGTATAGTAAGTGACTAAACATGTAATATTACCTTTGGACAAAGGGGTGAGGGAAACTGTCATTAAAGGGGCACGCGGCAGCAGGGCAGAAGCGGAGGTACTTTGGATCTCAATCCTAATGAATCATGGCAGGACTGGGGGAGCTCCCTGAATGAAGGATATTAGGATGCTGTGCTGAAACAGAAGCAGGAAAAAATAGGTATGAAACCGTCAGGGACAGAAGTTTGCTTGTGGACAGTAGAACAGCATCAGAGCAAGAGACACGAGTAGATGTTATGAAAAAAGGCAGGAAGGTGGTCAGCTTCAGCATGACATTCAATCCAAGTGGGAGAGCCAACTCTGCCTTCAAGTGGCTGCAGTCCTGGGCAGGTGACCAAACATTTATTCTTCTTTATTTTTTAAAAATTTTAATTGGAGTGGAGTTGATTTACAATGTTGTGTTAGTTTCAGGTGTACAGCAAAGTGAATCAGTTATACATATACACATATCCACTCTTTTCTAGATTCTCTTCCCATGTAGGTCATTACAGAGTATTAAGTAGAGTTCCCCGTGCTATACAGCAGGTCCTTGTTGATTATCTATCTTATATATAGTAGTGTGTGTATGTTAATTCCAAGCTCCTAATTTATCCCTCCCCACCATGTTTCTTCTTTGGTAACCATAACTTTCTTTTCTACATCTGAGACTCTTTCTGTTTTGTAAATAGGTTCATATGATATCGCTTATATGTGGAATCTTTAAAAATGGTACAGATAAACTATTTACGTCTATTATTCTTATTTTCCACAGACCCTGAGGGTTCCCTAAGTTCAACGATGGACCATGGAACATATCTCTCAAGGATGAAAAATGCCCGGACATCTATAAAAAGGAGATTGTTACCAGTAAACACATCCTAACAATTTAAAACTGAAAAAAAGAATAACGAATGATACAAAATGATCAAGGAAACTTGCAGGTTGACTTTTGGGTCTCTCTCTTTGATCTCCTGCCTTTTGGACAATCAAGCTCCGTACTTCCAGGGTGAAGGCTGACTGAATACAATCACTTTTACAATTTTTGTAATAATAAGATAATGATAAAATTGTTTCCCATGTACTGGGCACTCCCCAGGCACTATGGATGGGCTCAGCAGTCCATAAACTCGATTCCACTCAATCTCCTCTATGATGCCGTCAAGTAAGTACCAATATTAGTTCACTGCACAGGTGAGGTGACTGAAGTTCAAGGTGGTTAACTCACTTGCCAGAGAGACCACGAGCTAGAAGGGGACAAAGCCAACTCAGCACCTGTAGGGACGTCCGCCACCCACCCGTAACTCCTGATCTCTCTCCAGTGCCCCAGCTCTCAACCAGCCCAGGACCCAGGACCCTCAGCTTCCACCCTCCCCACAACACACTTGGCCTCTAAGGGAAGCGGGGAGGGTGTCTCTCCTCCCTGCTCTGTGACAGGACTTTAAAATAGGACATGACTGGTGCCCACACTGCAGGTTACTCTGAGCCCCAAGGATCCCAGTGATGAGCCAGGAACAAGTTGGGGATTACTGAGAAAATGATTTCTTCTTTATTATGGAATGTCAAGAATTAGCTGGATTCAAAAAGATACACGCATCCCAATGTTCACAGCAGCACTATTCACAGTAGCCAGGACATGGAAGCAACCTAAGTGTCCATCGACAGAGGAATGGATAAAGAAGATATGGCACATATATACAATGCAATGTTACTCAGCCATAAAAAAGAACAAAATAATGCCATCTACAGCAACATGGATGCAACTAGAGATGATCATACTAAGTGTAGTAAGTCAGAAAGAGAAAGACAAATATCATATGATATCGCTTACATGTGGAATCTGAAATATGACACAAATGAACCCATCTACAAACATAGAGAACAGACTGGTGGTTGCCAAGCGGGAGGGGGTTGGGGGAGGGATGGAGTAGGAGGCTGGGATTAGCAGATGCAAACTATCATATATAGGATGGATAAACAACAAGGCCCTACTGTATAGCACAGGGAACTATATTCAATATCCTGTGATAAACCATAATGGAAAAGAATATGAAAAAGAATGTGTGTGTGTATATATATATATATATATATATATATACGTATAACTGGATCACATTGCTGGACAGCAGTAATGAAAACAACATTGCAAATCAACTACAATTAAAAAAAAAAGAATTAGCTGGATTCTGTACCTGAGAGGTACTTTATCAGGGTTAACTTCTTCATATTGCAAATTTTGATTTTCAAAAATATTGCAAAATATTTTACAAAAACAGACTTGAAGTCAAAGACAGCCCTACCTAGGGTAATATAAAGGCAAACAGTTCTTTCTTTTCCTTTTACAGGTCCTTAACATGATACTTCTGATCACTTGGTCTTATTTCTTCATAATCTAAAACACATGTGCACTTGGCAAGTGTTTCTTTACTCTCAGATTAAGACATTTTAATAATAATTAAGTACGTTTTCACAACGTTCGAAGGAAAGAGCTTCTTTGTTCTTTTCCTTTACCTCACTTTTATTATTCATGCCCCTCTAACATTTCCTTCGCCAGAGGCACTTCTGTAGAACTGGATGAATATCTGATCAAGCACATTTACAATTTGGGAAGAAAACAAGCAAATATCCTTTTTGACTAAAAAAGAGCGTTCCCCATTGTAGTAAGGAATGATAAGTAGAATAAATACTAGGAAAATTGCTATTTTTAGTCAAGACATTATGTAATAAGCCATTTATTTAAACTGTCTAAAGCTCTGCAGAATGATTCCAGGAAAAGGGCTTCAATTCCTCTGTCAACACACCAAGAATCGGCTCTGCCCTCTGCTTCCTGATAGCTCTACTTTAAATTTTAGTTTCCTTTAAAAAAATCAGCACATTCATAATGTGCCAATTATATACCAGGATTGATCAGTAAACTCCCAACACTACGTACATGTTATGACCCACAGAGATCTATCAAGAAAATCAAAATGATGATCAAAGACTAAAAGGGAAAGCCGGGTGTAGCCAGATGAATGATGACCCACCTCGTAAAAGTGAGCAGGAAGTGAGGAAACAGAACTGGGTCAGCTAGGAGGGTGGTACTGCACCAAAACCCAGAACTGGGTTATGTCATTGCTATCGGGATGTTTCCATCACTTGCCAGTGCCTCCAGAAGTACGAAGACAGTGCTGTGAGGAGAGCCTCAGAAGAACTGAAAAACAGAATTACACAGGGTGGCAAAGACAGTTCACTGGCCACCAAATGTTCCGGCTCCCCTTCCCCTTCTACAGCACAGAGGCATCGCAGGAAAGCAGCTGTGAGACAGGGGCTGTATCTCTCATCCTGCTTTCTTCAGCGGGAGGTGGGCACGGCATTGTTCTCACCAGTGGAATCAGAGCAAAATGATTCTGGGTCACTTCCAAGCGGAGGCAGTTAGGAGGCTGGTGTGTTTCTGCACTCTCTTGCCTTCTCAGGGGTCTGATGCAGTGAAGACATGGCCTTGGAAGCCTTGAGCTGGAGATGGAGGAGCCCAAGACCAAAGGAATCAGGATTCCTCAGAATCGCCATAGAGCAGAGTCCCCAAGCTAATCAGGAACCGCAATTTTCAACTTCACGTGGGTGAAAGATAAACTTCTACCTTCTTTAGCTCCCATGCATTTTTAATTTTATTTCAAAGTGTAGATGGTGTTTTCCTAACCAATATACGTGGCAAGAAAAACTTAAGTGTCTCAATCACTTGAAATAATGTATACAATTTATTTTTGCATGGAATTTGATAGAACGATAGATTTTTTTTTTTTTTTTTTTTTGCGGTACGCGGGCCTCTCACTGCTGTGGCCTCTCCCGTTGCGGAGCACAGGCTCCGGACGCGCAGGCTCAGCGGCCATGGCTCACGGGCCCAGCTGCTCCGCAGCATGCGGGATCCTCCCGGACCGGGGCATGAACCCGTGTCCCCTGCATCGGCAGGCGGACTCTTAACCACTGCGCCACCAGGGAAGCCCTAGAACGATAGATTTTTAAGGCTAAAGTTGTTCTGCCCAGTTCTAGCAGCTACTAGCCACTAATGGCCATTGAGCATTTGAAATGTGGCTAGGTCAAGATTGAGATGTGCTACAAATGTAAAATATACACCAGATATTAAAGGTTTAATACAAAAAGCAAAATATCTCATTGGTATTTCGTATTGATTATATGTTAATAATTTTTGGATGAAATAAAATATACTATTGAGGTCAAACTCACTGGTTGCTTTTTACTCATTTGTAACATGGCTACTAGAAAATTTTAAACTACCTATGTGGCTCACATTATATTTCTGTTGGACTCTGATCAGCTAGTAGGTGTTAGTGAATTACAACCCACCTTCTGTTTTTGTAAATAAAGTTTTATTGGTACAGAGCCATGACTGCTTACATGTTATCTATGGCTGGTTTTGCATTACAGGGCAGAGCTGAGTAGTCCTGAAAAGCTGAAAATATTTATTATATGGCCTATTATAGAAAGTATTTGTAGAAAATCTGTTTGGGATTACTAAGAAATAAGACCAAACAATGATAAGAAGTCATCATGCTAAGGGAATGTAAAAGGAAAAGAAATCATTGTTGACTTTATATTACCCCAGGTAGGGCTGTCTCTGACTCTAAGTCTACTTTTGTAAAATATTTTGCAATATTTTTAAAAACTAAAATTTGCAATATGAAGAAGTTAATCCTGATAATGCCCGGACTAAGGATAACTTTGAAATTACCTAATTTATCTACTCTTACCATTTCATGACTAAGGAAATGAAAGCTCAGATAAGTGAAGAGACTTGTCCAAAATATTCTTATTCTAAATTAGGTGGTATTTCTATAAGGTCACTATCATTCATTCATTCATGGATTCATACTCTCCACCCATCTCTAATTTCGATCATTAAAGAAATAAAATCCCTATCAGGTAGAAAAATCAGCACTTAAGAGCAGAGAAATCCTTGAGTAATAACAGCGACAAATAGGCTGTGGGATAGTTTTTAAATTAAGCTTCATTTGAAAACACTTTAAAGAGAACCTATCATGTAATCTGCTTTCAAATTAAACTTGAAATTCCCCCAAATGTAGAGCCAGCTTGCTAAAAATATGCCTTATTGGAATTAAATGTTAAAAATTTGCCACATCTTGGAGAAAAGGAAATCTGTTCCCAAAGACTTCACAGCAACATATAACTGCCTCTGTTCTAGCAGCCATCCTCTCTCAGTGTATTATTCTAGAACTTCTAACTGGGCTCACCATTTCCAGTCTCTGTCCCACTCAAGACCTATCCCCAAGAGCCCTTCTAAAATAAAAATCTGATGTGCTGACCATTCCTTCGTCTCTCCATGCTGTCAAGATAAAGTCCATCTTCCTTATTTGGTCTGGAAAGTCTTCATCATGTGGCTTCTACCTGCTCCTACGGCTGCATTTATTGCCCTGTGCACGTCAGACTAAGCTCCTTGCAATTTCCCAAATGCTTCATACTTTTATTCCATTTCATGCACTTGTATATGGTGTTCTTACTGCCTAGAACTCTCCCCACTCCGGACTATGGGTCCCCACTGTACACTGTACTTATTCCATCACAGAACTTATCAATATTGTAGTTGATTGTAACCATTGAAGCCTTAATTCTACCACCACTAGGAATAGCTAATATTTAGGAACACTGAATTGCAGGTCAAGTGCTACACTATTTCATTTAATCTTCACATGTTATAGATGAGGAAACCAAGCAAGTGTAATAAAGCCAGGGGAAGCCAAGACATGAATCCACACATCCCCACTCTGCAGCTCTGGCTCTTAACTCGACACCAGTGGTTGTCAGTGGGGGTGACTTTCCTGCCCATGAGACATCTGGCAATATCCGGAGACATTTTTCCTTGCTGAAACTGGCGTGTCGGGGAAGCTACTGGGATCTAGTGGGTAGAGGTCAGTGATACTGCTAAACATCCTACAGTAATGAGTGCAGCTCCTCAAAGGAAAGAATTATTCGGCCCCAAATGTCAATAGTTCAGAGGCTGAAAAACACTGGTCTACACTAAATTAACTCCTGTTGATTGACCCAGGAGACTCTGAGTATCCCTACAGCAAGGATTTTTAAATGTTCACCATGGTGTCTTGGAACGTACTATAGAGCCTGGTACCCAGTAGACGCCCAGTGCATATATGATGGATGGATGGGTGGAGGGATGGATGCAGGAATGGATGGATGAATGGGTGGAGGGATGGAGGGATGGGTGGTTGAATGGGTGGAGGGATGGACAGATTCCAGGAGAAAAGAAGCAAGCTGCCTTATTTTACGCCTTGGTTTTCATGACAACTTCAATAAAGATAAATCTGAACACACCTTCTTAATTAACAGCAAATGAATGCATGCAGAGTACATTCCAGAGGATGCCTTCACCTTAGCAATACGTCACATTTACGAACCTATAGTGTGAGATTAAATTAATAAGCCAAATGCCTAGCATTATATTTTTTCAAGAGTCCCTTACAACTACTACACTACAGGATAAATTGACATGTTCATCATCCACATAGGCCATAACTTAAATTGTTTTAAAAAAGAGTTCCTGTATAAGGTTCCCCTGGTTTCTTTTTCTTATATAAAAGACAAATAATACAAGAATATACAACCTTATGCTTCCCCCTGTTGTAACTACAATTCCAATATAAATACATCATTCTAGATTTCCAGATGCTTGGGGTACAAATTACAATGAAGCTTAGGTGAAATTCAAAAAAGTAAACAAAAACATACATGGCAGAAATAACCCATTCTCTGTCTTACGGAAATTAATGTACCTAAATACCAGAAATGAAGTCAAGGAAAGATATTTTATGATTATAATATTTTTGAAGTAACGGCCATTTAGCCTGATTTTTACATAATCACAAACACTTCAACAATGGCGGCATTAATCAGTGCTGAATACAAACTGATAGATTTTCTACAGAAGAGCACAAAGGTTCAGCTGTGGGGCTAGTTAAAACAAATTGTACTCAATTTTTTAAGTGCAGTACTATGAACTATTCCTCACAACCTTCTGCATTGAACTTTAGCCGTTTGTGGTTTCTCACACACACACACACACACACACACACACAAAGAATATGCTGACCCAATAAGTTTTGGTACCTGCTCTCCCTCTTGGAGATTCACATGCACACATGCATAAATGTAGACTCTCAGAATGCTTGCGTTAAGTTGTTAAACTCGGGATTTCCCATAGAGTAACAAATAAAAAGTTAAATCTGATGAAGATCTGCCGAAACATTTAGGAGTAGGGAGAAGGCCTAAAAGTGATGACAGGATGTGTAGCTGGGGACATCAGCATAACTGTGGCATTTCTTGCCATGGGAACCACAGCTGACGCCAGAGACGAGCAGTGCCTTTTTCACTGTATGTGAGAACATGACACGCACTTGTCACAGAGGCAGACTCTGCATGTATGGACATGCAAGTGGTGAGACATCGCCGCATATGGAAGAGCAACACGAAAAAGCTAACCCGAACCCAGGAATGTCATCACTGCTAATATCAATCATGATTTTTTGAGCACCTGTTCTGTACAACCGTGGCTGAAATCTGGGAAAACAGAGCCTTAAGAGAAACAAAAGAGGGGAAAGTATATCTGAACCATCTTGAGAACCACGGAACAACGCAAGTCACAAGAGTCAGAATATTCAGTGGGCCCTGGATGCCACAATCATACAGTCTGCCACCAAAACCAGGACTGTCTTCTCCACTCTCTTCATCATGAACACTCCTGGGTCTCCAGAGGAATCACACAAGTGTACTTCCCAGATGAAGAAGACATACCTGCTGTCAATTAACATTCCTTTGTCCAAGCTTTTGCTTTCATCAGGTTATCACTCATGACTTTTTGAATAAACCCCTACGTTCTTGATCCCAGAAGAGAAGGCATAATCCTTAAGATCTCTTTTATTAGAAAGAGGAAGTTGAGTGAGTAATTCGTTCAGATCAGTCCTTTCCTAATTGTTATATGTGCCCCATCCACAGTCCACTCTCAGCACGCACACACACATACGCACAGGCACACACATGTACGCATATGTTATTATACGTATTACTATACTGTTATATACACGTTGCATATCATGATATACATATTATTGTATGTGTTGTATACATGTATACATATGTATATGTATATTGTGTATATGTATATGTATATGTTCGAGTGTCTATCATGATGAAGAGGCTACAATATGCTTCCTGGGACAGAGTCAAGGTTCCTGGGTCCAAATTCCAGGCTCTCCTGACTTGCCATTTGGAAAAAGATACTTAAGTTCACAGCAGAGCTCAGTTTCTTACTCAGTAAAAATAGTACTGCACAGGAAGAGCTGCCAGTACATAAAGATCCAAAGTCCCTGGAAATTAGGACAGTTATGGACAGGCAACATTAGCATTAAATGTAGATCACGATTCTCACTGTCAGCTGGCCAGATTCCCGAGAGAAGGATAGAGAAATAGGTTATCTGTGACTCAGTAATCCGGATAGCCTCCCCTCCCCCATTTGCTTAAATGCTGTAATTGACGAACACTTTGGGAACTTAAGGTGGAGAGTGAACACCCTGAATCAGAAGACTCACCAGCCTAAAGGTATTCAACCCCACACCGCATGAATCCCAAGACAGTCCCGGGTGAATCGCACTGCAATTTACGCTAATACACATGGGCGACAAAACCCACAAAACCATCACATCCTCAGATTAAAAGAACTTTATGTCACCTAGGGGGCCATATGAGGGACCCCGATAGGCATATCCATTCCATCCCAGTGGAGACCACTTCAGAATCCCTTTGCATTAACATATGCATATTGTCTCATAGCTCACTGGGCTACACACTGAGCTGCAAAAACAGGCCCAGACACATACGAGGTACACACATTTTTGTAGACTGAATGAGGAATCAAATCAAGTAATGAAAATGACTTTAAATAAAGCAAGGAGTTCACCTGCCATCTATTGCTCAACCAGCTCAGACACTAGAACAAGCCCTTCTAGCAAACTACCCTGCTGTGATATGGACATACAATGTAATCCAGGCAGCAAACACTCACATTGGGCAAAACTAAGACAGAAGATGACACCTGATACACTATCAGAAAAATGAGAGAAACGTCTCCCCTTCTCCCCCTCTCATTCATTCTTCCAACGAGCTTCTCCCTTGTGCCCATGTGTCAAAGCCTTTGCTAGGTGCTATAAGTCAAGGATGAGTAAACCCATAGCCCATCACCACAGTTCAGAGGGGAAAACAGAAATGAAACAAAAACAAACACACCACCCTGCAGGGCGATAACTGTACAGGCTAAAGCACAAAGTATGGAGGCCACCCGTTGAGAGAGGTTTATGGCCATAGGGTCATTTCCAAGTACCTGGCTGTCCCGTCCCCCAGACTGTTCCAGTTTAAAAGCTTGGCGGAGATACTGGATATTTGAGGAAGTCAGCCTGAAGAACATGCTAACCATTCATTCCTCTAGGTTTTCTGAGCTCTACTTCTGCACAGGGGACGGCGTCCCGAATCTCCTCTGCGGGGCAATGGGACCTCAGACCCCCAAAGATAAAGTCCCACTGGGTGACTTTCCATTATTACGCCTTCTGCATTTTTTTCCCTCGAGGGTTGGTAAAAGACTTGACCATATAAAGAATTTTACTTCATTTTCCGTAGAAATGAAGTTCAAGTATTGGCCATTATATGATCTGACATTTCATAGGAGCAGATACTAGTTGCCATGTACCATGGTAAGCACTCTACAAATGTTATCTGATCTATCCTTACAGCTTCAAGGCCTACCTGCCACATCAATGCTTCCACTCTGCATTTGCTTCTGTTAACTTGGCTACTGAGAAGCTCAGAGCGAAATTAAATACTGAAAAGCAATAAGCACTTACGATTTCAGTTTGATTATCTGTACTCCTCTACAAGATTTTGATCTCTCCTCCTTTGCCATTTTTACCAGTCTCGTCACTTTGCGGGATTTTTACTATGCATTTACTGAGACACATTTCTGGAAGCCAATACTCTACAAACAAAAACAAATGACCAGAACCATCAACTGTAATTTCCTTTTAGTTTCAGTTGTCACAAGAGTTTCCATGAATAGCTCATTTGAAGATGACCCCTTGTGTGTCATACCTCGGTCACTTGGAAACTCAGATAGTGAAATATTTCCACCATCATCAGGTTCAGAATCTGTTCATGAAGTGCAGAAAAGGGAAAAGGGGAGAGGTTGACTGACGTAACTTACCCATAGGGTAACCACTAGGTTGCTTCCTAATCTACTACCAAGGGATATTTCTATCTTGTGCTGGTTCCTGACAGTCCCGTTCACGCCCTCCCCAACATCTACTTCTGTAGACCAGCTATACCACGACATGCCCTTGGTCCCCTTAGGGCTGCCAAGGCCAAAGGCACCACCAGAACCTGCTGAGTGAGAAGGCATCGCTATCACCCAGCGATGTCTGTTCCCTGGAATTTCACTCTCCGCACTGACAATGCCTCTGGAACTCATAAAGATTCTGCTGAAACCCAGGGAGCTGAAGGTCAGTGTCTTCAGGGAATCAAGGTACCATGTAAGACAAACTGCTGCTGAGGATTTCCATGTACTCAAGGCAAACGCCCCCAGGAAGAACTCACAGAAATAACTCTCTGCGTTGTCACTACATAGAGCAGGGCTAGCTTTCGTATCCAAAAAAAGAGAGAGATAAAAATCGAACCATATATACATGGCACACACACACATACACAGGCACAGATCTTGGCGCATCCAATTGGTACCCAGTTAGATGCTTAGTCAGGTATTTTTTGGAACACAGTGTTTGGGCGCAACCATTTATTTATTCAACAAAGATTTATCCAGCACCTACTGTGTGCCAAGCACTGTTCAAGATGCCAGAGAATCACGAGTGAACGAGACAGTCAAGATTCTTTTTCTCAAGGACTCTATAGTCTAGACAGGTACTCAACAAGTAGCAACTGAAATGAACAATTCAGATGGAAAATAAGACCAAGGAAGGGAAAAAAAAAAAAAAAAAGGAAGCAAAAAACAATGCCATGGCTTTGAGAAGGAATGGGAGGCTGCCTCTGCTCCAATGGTCAGGGGAGGGCTTTTTAAAGAAGTAACACATAATCTTACAATAAAATGACAAAAAGGAGCTGAAGAAACCAATCACCTTTACTCTGATTTCCATCAAAAAGATGAGCTTACTAAAAAAAGAAAGGTGCAATCCCATATGTGGGTCCACACACCCTGTGCTTCAAACGACTGCAAAAAGCCCAGGAAAGGAAAAGGATCCACAACTTTCTCTGCTCTTAAGGAAATTTTAAGAAATCTCCTTTCCCCAAAGATGCTAAATGAAAAGGAAGTTGCCTTAATTCATCTCTGTGGTAGGATTTACTACAAAGAATCTAAAAGGAGGGAAAATGGAATGTTTATTCCTCTTTTAAAGGTCAGTTACTTTATAATGTTCCAATGTCAATAAAATTATGCCTTTGCCTTGTAACGCCAACAGGAATTGCTTCATTTAAAAAAAAAAAGTCTAGGGCTAAATTCAGTATCACTTATCTCACTTGTTGGAAAAGAGAAGCAAATCATATTTACTAGCAGATGATACCACTTCCAATACATAATAAAACTTTGAAATTCACTAAAAATAAGATTCTGATAGTATCTTTTCAACGTGCACAAATAATAAGTGATTGTTCACCAATACCTTCCCATATCCCATATCCCAGCCCAAACAAATCGCTTAGTATTGAATTTCTGTTGGAGTCAATTAAAACGCTTAGCCAACTGGCATGAAAACTCCTGAAAACGTCCACTGCTCAAAATAACTTTCATCAAAACACCTTCTTCTTTCATGTTTCCTAGTCCCTGACTTGTTTCATAATAAAAGAGGTAAGCAGAAATCAATTAGGGAGCAGATCCCTCACCGTGAATATTCAGATTGAATCATGGAATATTTTGACTAAAACGCAATTTGTATTACCTTGCAATGCACAGCATGCTATATATTATTGAAATGTAAATACGCAGACGAAACTAAAAGAAGGCAAAGCTATTGTCCAGCAGGTCTGCATCACCCAATACATGTATCACTATCAGAAACTGCTGTGCTCTGGTATTAATACGCTGTCCAAGGAATGCTTAATTTTTTGAACTTCAAAACGGGTCTTTAAAACTGACTCTCACTGGCACCTAAGAACAATAACATGCTAAAGGGAAGACTGTTTCATTTATTTACTGATGAGGCTTAACGTTTGAATCTTCACAAATTCTCAACGTGTGCGGAGCGGGGCCGACGTAGAGGCTGCGCTTTTCTGCCCAGGTAAACTCTTGTCTCTCTTTCACTCACTTCACTAACTGTTATGCTTCTAGACCCTTCCTGTAAAATTTCCCATTTGGGGAAAAATTATACACTGAGCCTTCCGTAAACAAAACACTCACCCCGCCCCCATTAAAACAAATCAGAAGGCTTAAGAATTAGCACTAATACTGAGCCTACAATGGTCGCCGGCAAATACAAATGACAACTGCAGCCGAGAAGGGCCAAATCCACCTGGAGTAAAAACTCCCCCAATGAGTCCTTCTCCGAGGGGTGCCCGGGGTGGGGTGGCGACCTTGCAGCTGGCACAACTCGGGGACTGGAACCGACTCGAGGGGCCCCAGGGGAAGATGCTGCGTCAAGAGAAGCGAAGCAAGAAGCGCGAACCGGGAGGCGAGCGACGTCGCCCCCCATTCCCCGGGGAGGTGGGGAGAAGCCAAGTCGCCAGGCACGGGCACCAGGGCACGCCACCCGCAGAATCGGTCCCCTCTCAAAGCCCGGAGTTCCGGGGCAGGAGAACAGGGGCGATGGGGGACCCACAGTCCCTTTAAACCGCCTCCACACACACACCCCCGCCCCACCACCAGCCCCGGTGTCTGCCAACCTTTTCCGAACCCTCGTGTCACAGAACTTCCTCATCATGGAAACTTCCACTCGGTTCGGCGCTGAGGATGCCAAACTCCATGTCACAAGGAGGCTGTCAACAGCCGGGCTCGGGGTTTGAGGAACACCGCCGCCCCAGCCGCCCCGCTCCGCCGCTGCCCACGCCGCGGCTCCCCGAGCGGTGCCCGGGCGGAGAGGGCACCTCCTACCCCCAGACGGGGCGCGAACCCCCGGAGGCGGGTACCAGGGCGGCTGACACCCCACCCACGCCCGCCCGCGCGCGCGTGCGCGCCCGGCGTCGCCGCTCGCACCCCGTGTGGTTCCCGCGACACCCCCGTCGCCCTCCTGCCCACCCCCCGGACGGCGGGGACCGTCGCCCCCTCCCCCGCACCCCCGCCTCCGCGCCGTCCTCCGGCCAAATTACCGGTGTCCTCCAGCCTGCCGGGTCGGGCGCCCCTGCCCGGGGAAGGCCGCCTGCGGGCGCTGCCCGAGCCCGGGAGCAGAAGGTCTCCTTCCCCAGCGCACTCACATTATTCATGCAAAGTTAATCCCCGCCGCGTCACGGCCGCCCGCCTGAGGATATGCGCCTTCCTTGGCCAAGCCCCGCAGTCTCCACCCTCCTCCGCCCCCTCCTCCCGGCGGCGGGGTCCCGGGGAGCGCCGGCGACGGGACGTCGCGCGAGTCCTGCAGAATGTCAACTCCCCGGGCGCAGAGGGGCGGCCGCAGCCGGGGCCGCACCGCTCGCCCGGGCCGCTCCACTTTTATAGGCGCAGGAAGCGAGCGCGGCCCGGCCGCCGAGTCCCCGCCTCTCGGGCCCGCGCGCCCGGCCGGCTCCCGGCCGCTGCCCTCCTCCGGCCCCGGCGCCCCTCCGCGCCGCGTCTGCCAACCGGTGACCTGGTTTTGCATCCGGCCCGCCCGGCGGTCCGACTCGCGCGGCGGCGGTGGCGGCCGGGAGCAGGCCATTCGGGCTCCCCCAGGGGCGCCGCGAGGAAATGGCTTCCCGGCCGCGCGCCCCGCCGCCGTCGTCCCCCGCCGGCCCGGCCGCCCGCCCGCCAGCCCCCGACACTACCGCCCGGCCCCGGCCCGGAGCTCGGACGCGTCCGCCGCTCCCCGGCCCGCGACCCCTGCCCAGCGCGCCCCTCACGCGCCGCCCGGCTCGCCGCCTCCGCACCTGCCGCCCCAGGTGCGGGCTCCCCCTCGTCCCCGTCCCGGCCGTGCCCTCCACCCTGGGAGTCCTCCCCGGGTGGCGATGTCGCGGCGGTGTTGGTGGCGCGCGTCCACCCACCAGGTTGCGTGCGCACGGCGGTTCGGGCTTGGGCGTCATTCCTCTCGTCGGCAAAGAGGAAGGGACGGGGGGACGAGGGACACGGGGCCGAGGAAGGGTGACTTCCAGAAGCACGGGCTCCTTTTGGCCCGGGCCGCCGCGCTCCTCCCTCCTTCTGCGAACCACTTGTGGCGCGTGTCGGGCCGACACGGCGATCTGGCTCCTCCCGGGGCCTCGCTCCCGCCGGGCGTCTGGCGTTCCCCATCATCGCCACCCCCGGGAATAAAGTTTGCAAAAAATACCCGGCTTGCGCCTGAAGGAAACACCCCCTCCACACCACCCGGCACATCCTGGGAGACGGGCGCAGGGTGGGGACCCTCCGCAGGTTCCAGGAGGGCCGCCCTGTTCATTTGTCTTTGGCCTGGACATGGACAAATAAAACCCGGAAGACAAAAATAATTTATACTCTTGGAAAGTCCTGCCCCGGTCAAATATGAGCTTCTAAAATCCCCCCACCCCCACCCCCAGTCCTGAACGCCAAGGGTTCAGGCTACGAGAAAAGCAAGCAGGCTGCTGCGTCCTGGGCTGGAAGCATGCTTGTGAAAATCCTGAGCACCCAAGAAGATTAAAACGTCATCGGTCGGAGGCTAGGGTTACAATAAACCTATTTTGACGGCAGAGTACAATGATTTTCTTATAGATAATATCAAAATAATTCCGACTTCATTATTCAATATACACAAGTATTAGTATAACGAACCGTTTTGACAGTGGCTTTTTTAGCCTCAACTGTCTGAACAATGATTTATTGGAGAGTTTTCTAATTTCCAGCCGGTGACGTGTTTTATTCATAATTCTTGTGAGCGTCCCAGGGAAACGGATGAGAAGCCTACTGACAGCGTGAACTACCACAACGGTCAAGAATTCAGAAACTGCTTCTGCTGTTGAGTACAGAGTTTCAGCGCGCGGGTCGAGAGAGAGGGAGTCGCAGACCCCAAGGCTCCCTGGCGAGAGGGAGGGACCTCTCCCTTCAGACTCCACGGACTCTGTTTCCCCTGGGTCCTTGGCAAGAAATCCGTGCTTTATTCTGCACTCTTTTAACAAGGCTGCAGCCTAGGACTTGCAGGGTTTGTAGCTGGAGAGAAGTTGTTCTCCTTTTGCAGCTAAGTTCCTGGGCTTTGCTCCAAAGCTGCCCGGGATGTTTTGGTTGGTTTGGAGGAAAGCTGTGGAGTCTGCACCATTTGATCCAAACAGGCGGCCCCCTGGTGGCTAACTGTGGGTGAAAAGCTGGCCACTGGCGGAGAAGCCTGCCCCGACAGGCCCCCACAGTTGACGGCCGGTCTTCGCAGGGGCCATGGAGCCGCTGGAACAACTTTGCAAGGAGGGGAGGTGGGGAGGGGGGCGGGGGTGGGGAGGGGGGCGGGGGTGGGGAGGGGGGCGGGGGTGGGGAGGGGGGCGGGGGTGGGGAGGGGGGCGGGGGTGGGGAGGGCGGCGTGATGTCACTCCTCCTTCACAAAGGTGAATGATAGGCCCTAATCCGCTGGGGCTTTTTTTTTTTAATTTTATTATAGTTGATTTACAATGTTGTGTTTCATTTCTGCCGTACAGCAAAGTGACTCAGTTTTACGCGTATCCACACTCTTTTTTATATTCTTTCCCATTATGGTTTATCCCAGGATATTGAATATAGTTCCCTGTGCTGTACAGTAGGACCTTGTTTATCCATCCTGTATATAATAGTTTGCATTCTCTTCCTGAGTTTAACTTGGAGCTAAATTCCTTCTTAAGTAGGAAATATCACACAGAGAATGAAATATAACAAAACCTGTTGCTTCCCTTTGTTCAAATGGCTTTGTTTTTCTGATCTCATTTGGCCTGGAAACTTCTGAAATAAAGAGTAAATGAAAGCGAAATAAACGTGGCATTATTCAAGCAATTCATGAAGCAATGTTATATAACAATAAGGGAGAACAATTTTAAGGCAACGTTATTGAAACGGCATGATTCCATTTGAATCGGCCCACTGAGGGCAGTCTTTCAGGCTGCATCATGGTGAGGAAGGGTTACTCATAGAACGTGGCATTTATTTTTCTAATTTTACACAAAGGGGTGCATTGGAGGAGAATTTTTATGGGGACCTGATTGAAGGTAAAAAATAATATTCAAATTTTAGAGCACGTGGTCCCGTGTTCTAAAGCTGTTTTCATGACCCATGCTCACCTTTCACCATAGCCATCCTCATTACCAGGGTCTACAAATTTCAAGCTGGTGACTTGGTTCAAGGAAGCGATTCATTCATATATTCATGTATTCATCAACTGCTGGGGTAAGAAGATAAATAAAACGTAGGATCCAACAGGGCTGGGATTACACTGAAGCCAATGAGACCAGTGGTGCAAACACAGGGTCCAAGCCTCTCTTGACTGAAAATTTTGATACACTGTTCATCATGGATAATTGTTGCATTCGTTTTGATGTTTAAAATATGGCAATAAAATATCATTTCTCAATTACTGGGTTTTTTGATGTTCTCTTACATTTTGCACTCAAGGCAAAGGCCTCAGTGGCTTCACCCTAGTCTCCCTCTGCTGTACCCTCAGTGCTAGCAGAGTCCAATCAGAGAAGTACAATTCAATTAAAATTTTATTAGTGTTGAAGATAATTAATATAGGGTAAGGAACTTGAAGCTAGGGAATTTAGAGATGTGGTGTGAGGGGAGGAGAAAATTTGGGAGATTTCACTGAACAAGTTTGCCCTTAAAGTCCATTAAGGATGGACCAGATTTTACCAGGGAGTATTGGAACCGGAACCGGAAGATGTGCCATTCTAGGGACCAGAACCACTGGTATTCTTTCATTCATCCAACTACTTCTCAAGCTAGCTGTGTGACCAAATGACCCAGCCCTGGAGCTCCTGATCCTCTCTGTTCATCGTTAGTTCCTGGAATTTATTTTGGCTATGAGGGCCCCAGTGATTCTGGTCCATGGCCAGGCAAATAAGAATGCGAAGTTCATCCCTGCCCTTCAGAGGAAAGACAGGCTATTAGGGGAGATGACATGTTCAATATTAACTCTAAGAGTGAAGATGCAATGGGAAATATATAAAAGTAAATTGCTAGATTGTTACTGGTGAGGAAGAATGGGGGGATTGCACAAGATTTTCTGCAGAAGGTCCTGGGTGGAACTTTGGGGAGAAGCTGGAGAGAGGGAAACATGCCGCTGGCTATATTATTAGCAAAATGAAAATACAGTGCCCTTTATTCAAAAAGCAAGAAAAAAAAGTGCCACGAAAGACACAAAATATAACGCTATCTCCTTTCTTCCATGTGTTCTCTTTGGAAAGGTTATGGTATTTTTTATTTGCTATTTAATATCATTCTAAGTAAAGAAAAATAAGCATTAGCATTTTAAATGATTAGCATCAATGTTGCCGTTCATTTTTAGATCATGCCATGCTAGTTTTAAGGAAAGATATAAGAGCATTTAACTCATTATGAAATCACCGCAATCTGTGCTTTGTAGCGAGTCTGTGCACATGTACATTGTGGTTCACATATGCAGATGTGTTTCATACTTACCAGAACAGTTGAAACACAGCACAAAACTGACTCAAATGCTTTTTTAAAAGATTGAAGTAGAGTTGATTTACAACGTTGTGTTAGTTTCAGGTGTACAGAAAAGTAACTCAGTTATGCATATATATATATAATTTTTCATATTCTTTTCCATTATAGTTTATTACAGGATATTGAATGTAGTTCCCTGTGTTATACAGTAGGACCTTGTTGATAATCTATTTTATATATAGTGTGTATCTGCTAATCCCAAACCCCTAATTTATCCCTCCCCTGCCTTTCCTCTTTGCTAACCATAAATTTGTTTTCTATGTCTGTGTGTCTGTTTCTGTTCTGTAAATAAGTTCATTTGTATTAATTTTTAGATTCCACAGATAAGTGATATCATATGATATTTGTCTTTGTCTGGCTTACTTCACTTAGTATGATAATCTCTAGGTCCATCTGTGTTGCTGCAAATGGCATTATTTCATTCTTTTATCTGGCTGAGTAGTATTCCATTGTATATATGTACCACATCTTCTTTATCCGTTCATCTGTTGATGGACACTTAGGTTGCTTCCACGTCTTGGCTTCTTGATACGTGCCCATTCTACCCACACTCTATCTTTGACTTACTGATGAATAAGGAAGAACTGAAAGGAAGAGGAACTATGGGTTGCCCTTTCCTTCTATGTCTGCATTTCAGAGTAAATGGTTAGCTAATACAGGGAAGGAAAACAAGTAAGAAAGGACATGTTAGGATTCCTTGGTTGTTGTCTTTCTTTTGCATTCAAAGCACGTTCTGGTTGGAATGGAAAGCATGGCCTCTTGGGGTTGTCCCACTTAGTTGTTGATGTAACATGCTTACCCTGGACCTGATTGGAGTTTTGCTCACCTCCCAGACATCATGGAGTCATCAGAATTCTGTGTTCAAGGGGCATCAAGCATGCCAGATGTGAGTCGAGCAGGGAAGAACACAATGGACACGTATATTGTGTGGATTTCCTCTGCTCCAGACTTCACTTACAAAACGCAAGTTCAAAGACAAAATTACTAGCAATTTCAAGATGGTAAAAACAGAGTGTTAAGCTAAGTGCCAGGCCCCAAGCATGGGGCCCCATGTGACTGCACAAATCCATGTCCGTAAAGCTGGCTGGGGGAAAGAAGTTGATTCTTTGTCATGGTGGAAGCCTAGGACATGTGGAAGGGTAAGTAGACATTCTGGCATGGCTAGTTATAGCAAGGAGTATACAGTACAGCTGACATTTATTAAACTTGTATTATGTTCCCGATATTGCCCTAAACAATTCACATCTTTTTTAAAGTTTGCCCAGGAGCTCTGTGAAGCAGTACTGTTATGCACTCCATTTTTCAGATGTGGAAACTAAGACAGAGGCAGATCAAATAATTTGCTCAAGCTCAGGCCCAGGCTCTGGTGGCCAAGGCTGCTCTGAACCAGCCCCTCGTGCTTTGTGTATGCAGGAGAGGAAGTGGTGGAGCCAGAAAATGTGAGGTGGTCCTGGGAGTCACGCGATGTCCCTCTAGCACCTCACTTAAGGGGCTGTTGTGCCCTGGGACAATCAGAAGAGGCCTAAATAAAACATGCATGTCACCAGGTAGTAACCTAGAAAATGCCCTAATTACATTCGCTCCCCTGTTTTCCAATGGGAGGTAGAAGATCCTGAGGCTCCTGGGCAGGAAGTCGTAAGCCACAAGCTGTAAGGAGCCTGGGTCCCTTTACCACCATATGGAAAAGTCCGAGAACATCCCCGCTGACCTGGACAGTGTTCGAAGCATCGACCTCTGTTGTGTGAAGCCGCTGAAATGTGAAGCAGTAGCTAGTGTTATCCCAACACACCCATCCGCCAAACCAAACTCCACCAGAGCATAAACCATCTTTGCTTTAAACAGATATAGTTCAAATAATGAAACAGGCCTAGGCATATCAACATGCATAAAGCTCTACAACAAAATGCTGTGTTATAAAAAAGTTCAGTGGTGATTTTTTAATTGAAATGAAATTTACATAATAGTAAAATAGACAGATCCTCAGTGTTCAGTTTGATGAGTTTTTATATTTTTATACCCTTGTGTAGTCACCACCCAGACAAGATTGAAAACATTTCCAGCAAGCCAGAAAGTTTCTCTGTATCTTTTCTTTCTTTTTTTAATATTTATTTGGCTGCATTTAGGTCTTTGTTGCTGCACGCGGGCTTTCTCTAGCTGTGGTGAGGGGGGGCTACTCTTCGTTGCGGTGCGCAGGCTTCTCATTGCGGTGGCTTCTCTTGTTGCAGAGCACCGGCTCTAGGCGCACGGATTTCAGTAGTTGTGGCTCACGGGCTCTAGAGCACAGGCTCAGTAGCTGTGGCGCATGGGCTTAGTTGCTCCGTGGCATGTGGGATCTTCCCGGACCAGGGCTCAAACCCGTGTCCCCTGCATTGGCAGGCAGATTCTTAACCACTGCACCACCAGGGAAGTTCCTATATCTTTTCTCTCTTGACAACCACTACCTTCTGGAGGAAACGCTATTTTTGACTGCTATCATCGGTTATAAACTTCACTGGTTCTTGGACCCCATACAAAGAGAATCACACTCTTATATCTGGTTTCTTTTACTCATTGTAATGTCTTTGAGATCAATCCATGTTATGGGGTGGATTAGAAAGGTCTTCTATTTTTCATTTCTATTTTATATTTAATTATATAAATATACCACAACTTGTTTATTCATTCTATGATTGATGGACATTTGGGTTGTTTCCAGTTTGGGACTATTACAAATAAAGCAGCTATGTCTGAACAATTCTTTTTATGGATACATGCACTCATATCTCTTGGGAATATGCTTAGAAGTGGAATTGCTGGTCATATATCATTTCTTAATCATTCTATTAAGGCTCTCTGAGGTACGAGCACAGTTATGAGCAGCTAGGAAATGGGCAATTAGCATTTGCTGACTTCTGTTCGTTCTTACAGTTATCACAAATAAAATATTCAAATAAAGTCATGTGAGGTCTGCACTGAGTGAATAAATATCATCCTTAACACAAGTACGAAAGTGTTCAAAATAATGAATATTTAAAACTAGTATTGCCTTATGTAGCAAATACAAGCTCTGTTTGAAGCTACCAATCATTTCTTATGAACTAAGCCACAGACTAAAAGCCTATGTAGAAATGAAGATGCTGATTAATTAAAGTGCATTTGGAAAAAAGTGAATGGGGAAAGGAAGGTAAGAATACCAAAACACTTCTAAATTAAATCTTGATTTTCAGCGGTCTGAAAGATCAGTTTAAGATGAGCTGAGTAATTCCTAAGTGGACTGTAATAATCTATGTACATTGTGAGCACACAAAAATATAGTACATTGTTAAATTCTTTGTCAGTCACAGAAGAAATCTAGTGGTTCAAGACACATCTTCCCCAAACATGTCAATTAAGCATACTTCTTTTTTGGAGTTATGTTTATATGCATTGAAAGTGGAAATGTAATTTTTGAAAATTCGGTGAAAATATTCTTTCTATTTAGGAAGGGAATAAAGTGAATCTTACTCATTTTCATGGAATAAACTAATTCATCTACAAACAATAACACATATAATGCTTAGGATTATGGGCTATTTCCAGATTCTTAAAATCCCTGAGTGACCATCATAACTTCGAATTTCCTTGTCTTTGTCAGTTTAAATGAGATTCTCAAATTGAGGACAATACAGATCTTAAAGACACTTCTTATTTCCATGTATCATAGCACTTTGCAATAAACCTGCCTCATCCCAAATTTACAAAGCATTGTGTAGAATATTAATCACACAGCTGCTACAGATGCACTGCAGAACAGATTTTGAACATCTAGAGATGATACACTTGGAGCAAACAATTGAATCCAGAGTTGGCAGAGAAAATAAGAAAGACCTGAATTACCGTTTATGCAGATTTAGAACAAAACCTTCCACTGTGGTCATGCCAAATAATGGCTGGCTAAGGATTTGAGCTCCAGGTCTGTGTCTTTTCTGACCACTTTGGGCGGGTAACTTAGCTTCTCTGCGTCTCAGCTTCCTTATCTATAAGAATGGGGAAGGTAACCATGCCTGCTTCTAGGGATGGTGTGAGGAATAACTACGACAGTAGATGGATATGCTGTACACAGAGTTTGGCACAAAGCAGGTGGTCAGTGAGAATGATCTGTTATTTTGGGAAAAAAATAAATTGATGATCTTGGAAAACTTAGAAAAATGCCAAAGGCTAAAAGCTTTTCTTGAAGATACATCTTTATAAATTAATTAATGCAACAGAAATTTGTAACAGTGTTTCCAAGCTGCCTAGCCCTGGGCTGGCACTATTATAGGCTCTGGAGAGAGAAGAGTGAGCAGGGTAGACAAATCCCTCCCCTTGTGGGGCTTCACGTCGTTGAACAGGACGTAAATTCTCTGAAAGAGGAGGGGTGCTCTTATCTTGGCAAAGACTGAGCACAAACCAGATACATGGTTGGATTCAGACTTGCAGAAATAATATCTTCTGGTGACAGACTCCTTTGCTGATCTACAAGTTCTAGCCTTTAATGATGGTATTTTGAGAGAAATGACTCAGTTCTTTGAAAAAATCTTTTTGTGAATATTTTTTTCCATAGCATTTCCTAACTGCAACCAACGTATCCAGTTTCTAGAATGCCTGGAAATGTTTTTCCAATGGGTGAAAATACAGTCATCCAGAAATCTCCAAATGCTGGATTTGGCACTGAGCTGATCTGGTCTGAGCCATAGTCACAATTACTTGTATTATCTTGACCTGCTCGTTTCTTTTCTGGTCATTCCATTCACATAAATAAATGCAAGGGATTGGACTAAGTAATTCCTAAAATCACTCCCAGCTCTTAATTTCTTAAAGTGAATGCAATTTCATTCCCATTTAAGGACCAGAGAAATACCTTTATTTTATGGAAAGCTCCTTAGTCCTTCTTAACGGTATTTTTGCACTCATTAACTAAACTAAGAACCTGGGAAATTTAATTTTTTAAAGCAGAATCTGATATTATTCTCCACTTTATGGGGGCAGTGTCTACTGGGAAGAAAGGAAAGCAGTTTCTTTGTTATCCCAGTCATTTTAACAGCATCTTCCATTAGATATGTAAGTTGAATGACAGGAAGCTTTATTTGTTTGTTTGGATAAACTACAGGTTGAACTTGCATCACTTTTGGATTTAATTAATTAATGGCAAGAAAATCTAAAAATGCAGATCATCAAATGTTCTTTTCTGGCATTTCTTTTAATGATTCTTACTCATTCTTGCACTTGTTCATGACGTTAAAAAATGATGATGGTGAACAAAATCAGATAACTAAATAAATGGAGAGATGGTCCATGCTGATGGTTGGGAAGACTCAATGTTGCCAAGATGTCAGTTCTTCCCAATCTGATCTGTAGATTTGATGCAACTCCAATCAGAATTACAGCTGTCATTTTTCAGATAATGACAAACTAATTCTAAAGTTTATATGGAGAGGCAAAAGACCCAGAATAGCCAACAAAATATTGAAGGTATAGAAGAAAGGCGGAGAACTGACATTACCCAATATCAAGACTCTAGTGAGCTACAGTAGTACTGGCAAAACTGTAGACAAATAGATCAACTGAACAGAACAGAGATCCCAGAAAGAAATCCCCATAAATATAATCAACTGACCTTTGACAAAGTAGCAAGAGCAGTAGAACGGAGCAAAGATAGTCTCTTCAACAAAAGGTGCTGGAACAACTGGACATCCACATTCAAAACAATGAAGCTAGACACAAACCTTACACCCTTCACAAAAATTAACTTGAAGTGGATCATAAATCTAAATGTAGAATGAAAAATTATAAAACTCCAAAATATAACAGGAGAAAGCCTAAATAACCATGGGTATGCCCATAACTTTTTATAACACCAAAGGCACAATTCACAAAAGAAAGACTTGATAAGCTGAACTTCATTAAAAGTAAAAACTGTTGGTCTGCCAAAGACAACGTCAAGAGAATGAGAAGACAAGCCACAGAGTGGAAGAAAATGTTTGCAAAAGACATATCTGATAAGAGACTGTTATTCAAAATATACAAAGAGGTCTTAAAAGTCAACAAGAAGAAAACGAACAACCCAATTAGAAAATGGGCCAAAGACCTTAACAGACACCTCATCAAGGAAGAAAAACAGGTGGAAAATAAGCATATGAAAAGATGCTCCACATCTTATGTCAGGGAAATGCAAATTAAAACAAAAATGACACGCCTATTAGAATGGCCAAAATCCAGAACACTGACAACATCAAATGCTGACGATGACGTGGAGCAAACGGAACCCTCATTCCTTGCTGACGGAAATGCAAAATGGTGCAGGCACTTTGGAAGATAGTTTGGCGGTTTCTTACAAAACTAAACATACTCTTCAGATGTGATCCAGCAATCGTGCTCCTTGGTATCTACCCAAAGAAGCTGAAAACTTATGTTCACACAAGAACCTGCACACAATTGTTTATAGCAGCTTTATTCATAACTGCCCAAATTTGGAAGTAACCAAGATGGCCTTCAGTGGGGAAAAATATAAACTGTGGTACATCCAGACAATGGAATAGTATTCAGCACTAAAAAGAAATGAGCTACCAAGCCAGGAAAAGACTCGGAGAAACATTAAGTGCATATTCGTAAATGAAAGAAGCCAATCTGAAAAGGCTACTTACTGTAAAATTCCAACTGTATGACATTCTGGAAAAGGCAAAGCTATGGAGGCAGTAAAAAGATCAGTGGTTGGCGGGGGCTGGCAGTTGGGAGAGCAATGAACAGGTGGAGCACAGCAGACTTGTAGGGCAGTGAAACTCCTCTGTATGATGCTATAATGATGGATACATGTCATTATACATTTGTCCAAACCCACACAACACCAAGAGTGAACCATCATGTAAACTATGGACTTTGGGTAATTATGTTGTGTCAGCGAAGGTTCATTGATTATAACACATGTACCACTCTGATGGGGGATGTTGACAATGGAGGAGGCCATGCCTGTGTAAGAGGCTGTTGGTATATGGGAAATGTCTGTACCTCCCCCTCAGTTTTGTGGTGAACCTAAAACTACTCTAAAAAATAAAGTCTTAATAAATAAATAAATAATAATGACAATGATAATGATGAAGTATAGTTCTTCATATAAGGACATCTGAGTTTTTTAAAGGAGGGGGTGGTCATTCCCTCTAGATTAATTTTTTTACTGCCTTTTACCTCTGAGCATAAAAAGAATGACTTGTTGGGTTGACTGCCACGAAACTGTTCTACCAGGAGGTGTCTCATTCCTACCAAGAAGTGTGTACCCACTTCTTAGTTCTTCCTTCGGGCTTCAGTGGAGTGTTTGAAAGAAGCCTTTGTGGCTATTGAGGTTCGAGGAAAGACCAGTCATGAGAAGTGATGTGGAGCCACTCACATTATTGCCCTCAGACCCATTAGTTAACTTCCTTGAGCCTCAGTTATTTTCACCTACAAGATGGAAAAAATCCTCGTTGCCAAGGGGATTAACTAGAATCTCACTTTAAACATGTTGAATCAAGTGCCTAGATCTTGAGTGCTCAGTGAAGTTTAGTCCTCCTTTTTATTTATTAAAAAACAGTTTTTAAATTAACATTTATTTTTGGCTACATTGGGTCTTCGTTGCTGCGCATGGGGCTTTCTCTAGTTGCGGCGGGCAGGGGCTACTCTTCGTTGTGGTGCGTGGGTTTCTCATTGCAGGGGGCTTCTCTTGTTGCGGAGCACGGGCTCTAGGTGAGTGGGCTCAGTAGTTGTGGCGCACGGGCTTAGCTGCTCCGTGGCATGTGGGATCTTCCTGGACCAGGGCTTGAATCCATGTCCCCTGCATTGGCAGGCGGATTCTTAACCACTGCGCCACCAGGGACGTCCCTAGTCCTCCTTTTTATCATGGAAGATGATGAAAAAATGCACACGAGTGGTAGGCAATGAGACCTACCATCTTGAGACCAAATGTCCTCAAGAAAGGCAGTAGCGGGAAGGTCATGGGCTTGGCCCCGGTCCCCCCACCCCGCCTGACTCCACGACTTACCTCGTACGTGTCACAGCTTGCACAATCAGTTTGCCATTCAGAAAGAAGACCATAGGAAAGGTAAAGAAAGAAATGGTTCTGAGTCTTGGCTTCTCCAAACCTCAGTTTTCTCATCTGTAGCATGGGAATGATAGTTTCTGCGTGAAATTGAATTGTGAGGCTCTAATGAGATAAAGAGTGTGAAAAACTTCTCCCAAATGTAGAGCATTCTAAATAACGGAATGCACCGTCGTCTGCACTGTTGTCTAGGGAAATCCACAAATACAGAGGGAGCCATGTTGAGATAAGTCTTGTCCTGAAAAATCACAGACCTTTTCGGCAAGCCAGAGGCAAGGACGTGGGGACTTTGTGAATTTAAGTGATACCCAGTTCTGGTGTCCAAACTGAAACCAGTGGACCTATACCAGTGAAACATGACACGTGAGCAGTTTCCTCTTCTTGTTTTGGCATATTATATAACCTAAACTCCTCAAGTCCTAAAGCTCCTTTTTTTTCCTATTAAGTATTTCTAAATGTGAGTTTTATCAATAATTCAGCTGAAAGCTCAATTGCATTGGGCCTAGCAGGCCTGTGAAGGACCTGTGGACATCAGGAAAATTAGTCCTTGCTATTCCTCCAGCATAACAAGCTCAGTTCTGCCTCGGGACCTATGCACGTGTTGTGCTATGCCCTCCACATAAAATTCTCTTCCCAAACTTCGTCGTTTCTTCTCTCACTTCAGGGAAGTCTCTGACGGGAGACTTTCCTGACCTTTCCTTTCTTGCAACATCAGCATCACCTGGGAATTTGTTAGAAATGAAAATTCTCAGACCCCATTTGAGAACTACTGAAACAGAAACCTGGGGGATGTGGCCAAGAAGTATGGATCGTAAGAAATCCTCAGGTGAGGGCTTCCCTGGTGGCGCAGTGGTTGAGAGTCCGCCTGCCGATGTAGGGGACACGGGTTCGTGCCCCGGCGTGGGAAGATCCCACGTGCCGTGGAGCGGCTGGGCCCGTGAGCCATGGCCGCTGAGCCTGCGCATCCGGAGGCTGTGCTCCGCAATGGGAGAGGCCACAACGGTGAGAGGCCCGCGTAGAGAAAAAAAAAAAAAGAAAAGAAATCCTCAGGTGATTCTGATGCAAGCTGAAGTTAAGAACAATGCTCTAGCCCCTTCTTGGTTTTGCTTCGCAGTCCTTATTCCCATCTGACGTTATATTAGCTATTTCTTTCCAGATTTCATGTCCGCTTCCTCTTCTAGAATCAAGCTCTCAGAGAGAGGATTGGTCACTAACGTATCCCCAGCACTCAGAATAGTATCTGACACACAGCGGGACCTCAAAAAAGACTTTGAAACGAATGATTTGTCACTTCAGGGTTGGCATCAGAACAGAATACGGTATGAGGACTTCCCTGATGGTCCAGTGGTTAAGACTTCACACTTCCAGTGCAGAGGGCGCGGGTTTGATCCCTGGTTGGGGAACTAAGATCCCACATGCCGTGTGGTGTGGACAGAAAATTAAAAGAAAAGAAAAGAATATGGTACAGAGCACAAACTGTCAGTGCATCATCTAAATTTCCATCCCAAGTGACATGAACAGGTGGATAAGGACCTAGAAGGGACTCAGGGCAGGAATTATATCTTCCATTTTACCTAATTCTACCAAGTTAGATTCGCTAAAGACACTCTACGGTTTGTAAATACTATGTCTTGGGCCATAACCCAGATCTCACAGTTCTTGTCCAGTCCCCTGACTATTCTGTTCAGAGTAGGGTGTCAGCAACGTTAATGCTAAGAGGTCATAAAAGTTTGGAAAGTGAGGAGACTTTCAAACTTCTTTTAGCAGCTTTTTTTTTCTAACTGTATGATTCCTCAGAATATTTAATGTACTAATTTATTTTGCAAATCTCTAAGTGGAAAATGCTTTAGAATGTAGTGATTCCCAAACTTTGCATCAGTAAGTCCCTTTTTCATTCTTTGGACAATCTCAAGGCACTAGTGAGTTCAACAAACTCTACCAACCTCTCAGTTCTGGCCATCAGACATGCCTCCTTGGTCAGTCACACAGTAATATGTCACTGGTGAGTTAACTGTATCAATTAGCTCCTGCTGTGTAACAAGCCACCCCACTGTTAATGACTTTTAAAAAAATCATTTATTATTTTTCATGATTCTGTGGGTTATCTGGGCAGTTCCTTAATTTGGAGTTGGATGATCTATGGTCATCTCACTTACATTCTGGTGGTTGGCAGCCTGGTCAGCCTGGGTGGCCCTTGGGTATAATGGATCAGCCTTGTTCCTAGTGGTCTTTCATTTCCTGCACATGGTGGTCTCAGCCCAAAGACCAGCAAGAGAGCAAACCCCAAAGCACAGCACTTTTTGAGTCTCTGCTTATGTCACATTTGCAAAGTTCGATCAGCCAAAGTGAGTCCTTTGTTCAATTTGGATTGAAGGGAAGGAAAAACAGACTCTGCCCTTCGAGGGGAGGATTAGCAACGTCACTTTGCTAGGATGTAACTGAGGCAAATGGCTGATATTCAGAGGCACAGAGCCGGACATCTGGCTTGAGAAGTTTTGAATGAGGACAATCACAGGTCCCTTTCCTTCTCTTGTAATTGAGCAATAACTTCCAAGGGCCCTCCTAACCTATCCCTGGTTCTTTGCTCGGCTTAGGGCATCATGCCAGGAATTTTTCTGTATCAAGACTAGACACGTGGCTTCAGAGATTGATACCAAAAGCCAAGAGCAAAGGTCACGGTGTGGAGTGGCATAGTCTTGGCATAACTGTGCCACATACTGTAGGTTGGAGTTCACCTTCCTTTTATGCCACATGCATCCACAGGAAAAAATGACCGAGGCCAAATAATGCAATGTATTTGCACACAGCACAAGGTGGTAGGGTGTGTTCACCTTATCACAGCAAATGGTAGGAAGCATGCTTTGACAGTCTCGGCGCTCTTGACAGGGAGGAAAGAATGTTCACATATTGAGTTATGGGAAAGTCATTCTGGCTTACGCACGAGTTAACTTGAGTTTGATGCCACTTAAAACACCCTGTTTTAGGTGTTTAGGTGTGGCCTATCAGACATAATTGGACATCTGCTTTAATTATAAGAGAAAAGGGTGCATATGGGCCAGAAGTGAAGAATGCCCATGAAATGCCTCCCTTCCTGGGATGCCCGTGCTGGTAACCCCTTCAGTGATAAGCTTCCCTTCCCAGGTGCTAAGGCCATACTGATTTGCTGTGTACGTGCTGGTCTGTTTTTTTTAAACCTTGAAGGAAGGTCTCCCTGACTTCTTTGATGTTCTTTGTTCTGACAAGATATAAAACTGTGCTGAAAACCGTGCTTCCCTGGAGCCATTCCTCAGAGTAATCCGGGAGGCTGTCTTCGGGGCTATAGTCCTTAGTTCGGCTCAAATAAAACTCTTTTCTATTTTTATTGTAGAGTGTTTATTGATTATTTTCACTGACAGCGGTCAATACACCTTGAGTGTGTAGCTTTTATCTCCTCCATAAACATTCATTGAGGGCAAAGTTGGGATCAGGTGCTGGGCTCTTGAAAGATCACGGTGGACAAAGTAAGATAATCCTTCCGTTTGTGGAACTTTGAGTCAAGTGGACTAGAAAGACATTTAAAAATATACCCAGATAGGGGCTTCCCTGGTGGCGCAGCGGTTGAGAGTCTGCCTGCCGATGCAGGGGACACGGGTTCGTGCCCCGGTCTGGGAAGATCCCATGTGACGCGGAGTGGCTGGGCCCGTGAACCATGGCCACTGAGCCTGCGCGTCCAGAGCCTGTGCTCCACAATGGGAGAGGCCACAACAGTGAGAGGCCTGCATACCGCAAAAAAAAAAAAAAAAAATATATATATATATATATATATATATATACATACACCCAGATACATAGATACATAGATACACATATAGATAGATAGACAAAGAAAAACAGAAGGTGGCATAAAGAAGGACGATGGGTGAAAGCACTTAGTTTAGCCGGGACGGCCAGGGAAGGCTTCTCTGAGAGGGACATTTCAGCTAAGTGCTGAGGGATAGGTAGCAGACCACAAGGTGAAGGGACGTGGGGAAAACACTGAGACAGAAGAAAGAAGTTTCTACCATGAGTCGTGGAAGGCTCATGGATTCTTGGATGAGATTTTATACCCTTTTTTGTGTGTTTTAGAAACTGTGTTGCACTGTCATTCACTTGGTCTGTCTGCAGTCTATGAATTGTTTATTTTCACCTTCAAAAGCAATAAGTAAATCTTCTGTGGATACATTTCTTCTGCAATCATTCTTGGAGCAATGGAAACAGTATCTAAATAGTTGATTCCCTCCTTCCCCATTGGTTTTGTACCAATTGCCATTCTGTGTGATTTTCTTCTGAAGACAGGCCAACTTCATATATTTTCTAAATACACGTTTATTTTGTTTAAAACCTGAAAGAAACGGTATTCAAAAGAAAAGCGTTTCTTTCGAATTCTGTAATTGCTCTTCACCGTGCGATTTTGGCCAATTGGAGGAAGAATGTTCACTCTCAATTAAGTTCTGAAATAAGTAAGGGAAGAGTCACAGAATGTTTATGTTATCGTGGTGTGCACATGTTTTTTTACATGTACATATGTGTTTGCTTTTGCGTGTATATGTGTGCGTGTAAGTTCCATGACAGCAGGGTTTTCAAGTTTTGTGTTTTGTTTTCTGAAGTATCCCAAGCACCTAACATAGGACCAAACCCATAGAAAATGCTTAGTAAATATTTAATGAATATACGGTTTCAAATCCTGCTCCAATTTTTTTTCAAAAAGGAATAATGGCTATTATTTAATGAGCATCTATTATGTGCCCGACACCTTCTAAGCTCCACTTATTATACACAACAATCCTCTTAGAGAGATAGTAGTAGTATTCCCATTTTACAGATGAGGAAACTGAGACTTGTAAGAAATTAAGCAAATTACCTAAGATAATTTACTTAACCTCTAAGCTATAAGAAAGGGTTTTTATAATATATGGCAGTGGCCAGTGGGAAGAAACGTTAAGGAAAGACTCTCATGGGCATAGTAGAATATATATATAACATATGCTATGAGAAACCAAGAGTGAATCAGGGTAAAGCAACAGGTAAGGCAGAAGGAAATGGCAAGAGAATCCACCAGAATGTGTCCTGAAAAAGAAGAGAACACTCAAATCATTGTGCAATATATAAAGTCCTTTATCCCGAAGCCCCATCAACGTTTCCCAGTTTTTTTTCTTTTCCCATATTGCTGGATTTGAACAAAAAATAATTTAGAAAACATCTGCTTTAAATTATTGCCCCGTTTTAAATGCTGTGCTCTGTAAGCAGGATAAAAAGCAGAAGAAGGATAGGATATACTTTCACAAGTTCGAGACCATCTTTAACCATTAGCTTATGCACTATTAGAAAAGGGAAGAACAGATTTCCTGGTGTACAGTGATGCCATATCTTGATTTTACAGCATCTTAAAATTAGGAATAACAAATAAGATGATTTGTAGGAACTAATGAACACTAGTTTTCATGATTCAATGTCATGGAAAGGTTCACGCACTTCTGTTTCTTAATGGGATGTGGAACCCAAAGGAACAAATGTTTCCTTTCTTCTGATATCCTAGATTGAGTTCCTCTTTCAGGGTTGCTACATTCTCACCTTTGAAAAGGATCGTGATCCAGTATGTAAAGTTCAGACTCTCTCAATAGTTTTCCATTGCCTTTATATTTAAAAAAGATTCCAGGCCAGGTTTCTTCAATCTCAGCACTCTCGATGTTCTGGGCTGGGTAAGCCTTCGTTGTGGTTTGCACTCACTGGAGGGAGCTGGGTAGCATCCTTGGCCTCTACCCACTAGATGCCAGCAGCGTATCCATCCACCTCGTGCTCCCCTCCCCTGCCCCCTCCCCAGGATGTGACAATCAAAACTGTCTCCGGACTTTGCCAAATGTCCCCTAGGGAGCAAACTCATCCCCAGTTGAGAACCATTCTTCTACCATATTGTCAGAAAATTTGAACTTTGCTGCCGAAATGATTTTCTAGATTAAGAAACTGCTTACTGGCATGTTTCAGCACCTGACAGAGAACAGAGAAAATGTGCAGTTTATTAATAACATATTATTTAATCCATTTCTATCCTAAAACCATTTAGTTGACTCAAAAACTTAGTTTTCCTCAAAATAGAGGAAAAGAAAAAAAAATCAGCAAACAGATTTTAAAAAATCTGTTTAAATAACAGACTTCTCACAAACTGCCCAATAGACAGAAATGAATGTACCAAGAAGTGAGATGATTTTACAAGCATTGCTGCAAAGTTAAAAAAGGCACATTCACTGGTTATGAATCACCTGCAGTTCTTTTGTTTGACCGTAAGTCCCTAAAAATGTAGCAAAGAAATTAATAACCTGGGAAATACACAGCACCCCAGAATGGATCTAAATATCTTGTAGTGTCACCTCGTTCCCTTTTATAGATGTCTCAATACTGAAATTGTGTATTTATTTTATTATTTTATTTTTGTTGTTGTTTTTGCGGTACGCGGGCCTCTCACTGTTGTGGCCTCTCCCGTTGCGGAGCACAGGCTCCGGATGCACAGGCTCAGCGGCCATGGCTCACGGGCCCAGCCGCTCCGCGGCATGTGGAATCTTCCCGGACCGGGACACGAACCCGTGTCGCCTGCATCGGCAGGCGGACTCTCAACCACTGCACCACCAGGGAAGCCCAGAAAGTGTGTATTTAAATTCATCATTCTATACTTTCTCTTGCCTTGCTCACATGCTACCTCATTACTCAGTGGAAACATTACAACATAAAACAATTCATCTTTTCAGAATACATCAGCAGATAAATAACCTACTCAAGTTGAAAGGACTCTACAAAGAAGGTTCTTTTTCTCAGGCTGTGGATTAGAGAAAGTGATGCATACTCCCTGCTACTGCCAACATCACGAAATCATGAGAGCCAAAAGGATGTGGTTTACCCTGTGAAGGTCGGCTGCCCAATGAGGATAAATGAGCAGGGAGTTGTTAATATGCCTACATGACCCACGGCTAGTCAGCGAAATGCTTACCTCAGAAATAAAATCCCAAGTCAGTGAAATACTTACAGGTCATTAGGAATGATAAATGAAAAACCTGTCAGACCGTAACCTAGCCTTGACTGAAGATACTCACTGATTAAGGGACATAAGTGCCCATCAAGTAAAGCTGATATACGGTTAAGAAGGTCCTCACTGCTAGGGTGCCACCCAGGGAAAGCAGATGTGGAACAAAGTAGTGAAGTAGAATGAGAATGATTTATTTAGGTTTCCTCTGAACTCTTTTCTTTCTTTTTTTTAAAAAATTTTTATTGGCGTATAGTTGATTTACAATATTGCGTTAGTTTCAGGTGTACAGCAAAGTGAATCAATTATACATATACATATATATCCATTCTTTTTCAGATTCTTTTCCCATATAGGTTATTACGGAGTATTGAGTAGAGTTCCCTGTGCTATACAGCAGGTCCTTGTTAGTTACCTATTTTCTGAACTCTCTTCTAATTAAAACATCTTCCCATCTGTCATTAGGAGTTATCTCCTTGGCAATAGCAAATGAGAGATCGGGGATTGCATGCAGGGTATGTATACATATACGGATACAGGACAGTTGACTTAACACTGAGCTTGTAACCGAATTTAATTGAACAACAAATATTTTCAAGCAGAATATAGAGCATTACGCTGTTTCACATTCTGTTCATTTGCAGCAACCTTTTCAGAAGTCACCTTTGAATAAAATGAACACAATTTGCTCTGAAATGTGAATGATCACTGAAAACATGGTTGAGTCTTCTTATGGTGACATAGGACAGCTCTGGAGGCCAAAGTCTGGATAATTTCATTCCTCTAGAACATACACTTAACAGAAAACACCCTCTGAGACCCTAAAGCAAAACCCCACAAGTGGTCACTTATGTTCTTCATTGATCGGCTTACTCTCCTTGCATTTACATTTCTTATCAAGTCTCGTGTTACTGGTTTCACATACCTCTGTAGAGTGGAAGGAACAATCTAAGAACAGGTTGAAAAGAAAACATACGTGAAAGGGTAAAAACTGGGTGGGCAGCAAGGAGTGTGTTACTGGGAATTAGAGTTCATTTGCTGTCATCCTGTCAGCAAAGACCAAAAACTCTAAGGCAGTCACCTACCTGTGTTGGATATTATGCCGCAGTTACCATAAGAAGTGATCCTATCAGAGAACCACAGACTTCTGGACTGGGGGGTGGGGGGACTCATAGTCTACCCTCCCCCTCCCCTGCCAGACTTTCAAACCCTTTATTTTTCCTGTCAAATGGTTTTCTCACTTATGTTTTAACCCCCATGGGAATGGGAATGTGTTATATTCTGACTCAGAATTTTTCAATCAAATTGACAAAGAGTAAGACAAGGCTAAGGATAAAATTGGCTGGTACCCGTCAAGAAACATCTACTCAGGACGACATCTTCTATCTCAAAATACGTTGATATTGGCTGGTATTCCTGAGTAGTCCAATTTCTATACTTGCATCCCTTCTCCAATTTGCCAATCTAGAAATCATAACAAGAAAATAAGGTTAGCCTGAGATACTTACTCTTAGGGAACTCATGCTGACTGGTAAGTATCACCACTATCTCTTTTAGGGATCTAGAACTGTTCCTTCAGGTTCATTTTACATTCATAAGTCAAAGGCCACAGTTTCTCATCCCTTCTGAAATCCAGATGAACTGCTTGATGATTTTAATTGTATATAAGGGCCCTTGCTCACAGACATAAGAATAAAAATGATACTTAAAAAACTTTCATCAAAAATGGATAGAAATAAGAAAGTATCTCATGTGAGGTCAGCTCCATTTATGTGGAAAATTCACTTGCCAGGGATTCTTCATTTCCTAATCATGCCAGTTATAGGAAGTAATTCTGTAGATCAGTGGTTTTCAAAGTGTGGTTTTTCAGACCTGTTAGAAATGTAGAATCTTGGGTCCCACCCAAGACCTTGTCACTAAATCAGAGCCTCTGGGGGTGCAGCCCAGCCATCTGTGTTTAACAAGCCCTCCAGTTGATTCTGGTGTGCACTGAAGTCTGAGAACCACTGTTGTAGAAAGGAAAATATATAGAATTGGGATGATAGTGCTCAGCCTTCCAGTGCCCCTAACTTACTGATAATGGTGATGATCATGATGATAATGAGAGTCTCAATGGATAATTTTTTTTTTTTTTTTTGCGGTATGTGGGCCTCTCACTGTTGTGGCCTCTCCCGCTGCGGAGCACAGGCTCCGGACGCGTAGGCTCAGCGGCCATGGCTCACGGGCCCAGCCACTCCGCGGCATGTGGGATCTTCCTGGACCGGAGCATGAACCCGTGTCCCCTGCATCGGCAGGCGGACTCTCAACCACTGTGCCACCAGGGAAGCCCCCAAAATCTACGTTTTAAACAATATCCTCAGGTGATTCTATGCACAGCGAAATTCGAGGAGCACTAGTTTATCTAGACCTACCCCCTTATTTTACCTGAGGAAACTGAGACCCGAGGAAATGGAATGACCTGGGCAAGGTAACAAATCTAGTTAAACTGGAACCGATCCAGTTAAACTGGAATATGCTGTTCTCCATATCCCTGCAGCCTTCAACTGTATGCCATGAAAACGTTGCTGCCGCTGCCACTGTGATTACTGAGAGCTTCCTAGGTTCTTAACTTGTGCTCCTCCCTTTACGTGGATTATCTCAGGTACCACATCCTGTGAATTCAGTACTATGATTACCTCCATTTTTTTCTGATTGGGAACCAGAAACCTAGAGAGGTTTCAGTACTTGCCCCAAATCATGCAACTTCCAAGTAGCAAATCAGAGATCAGAATTTACGTAGTCTGACTTTGAAATCAGGATTGTAGCTACCAGATGTATACTGCACATACCCCTTTATCTTTTCCTATGAGTCTAAAAGCTTCTTCCTAGCTATCATCCATCTATCCATCTATCATCATCTAACTAGTTGTTGGGAGATTGGAGAGTGCATAAGATGAAGTCACTCTACTTGATGTCTCTTTTCCTTTCATTGATCTCAGTGACAGTGTTACCAAGGCTGTTGCTCCAGTATCATACCCCGGCCCCTCCCTCACATACGAACCAATTACTCTTATCTAAGTTTCAGGAGGAAGCTGCAAAGAGAAGAAAACAAGAACTGGTTAGAACCTACTAGGCCCAAGATGGTAGAGCATTTGACTTCCAGTGGACCTCGAGCCTCATTATAATACATTAGCTAAACGACACACCCACCAGCGCCATGACAGTTGCCAGTTGCCATGACAACAGCCAGAAAAGTCCTTACAAGGACTGAAAAGGAGAGTTGCATCAGTTCCGAGTCCTAAACCACACCCCTGTTCTCGGATAACTCATGAATATTCCTCTCACTCTTTCCAATTCCCTCCCTTTTACCGCGACTCTCCTATAGCTTTGGTGCCTCCGCCGCAATTGGGTTGAGAAGTTGATTTGTGAACTAGGTTCCCGCTTCTCCATTCTTTGGCCATTGAATAAAGCTTGTGCCGTTCCAGTCTCAGCACGGGTTACCTTACTGGCTGTGCGAATCCCATCAGAAAAGGAACCTCTCTGGCTGAGGCAAGGGGTCTCGGGCTGGGCTAGGACCCTGGCGCAGTCCAGTCGACCAATTCGGTAACACTAGCAGTACAGCTGGTTAGAAAAGAAAGCCAAAGGTCCCTTACCATTGATGCACCTTCCGGGCTGTGCAGCTCAGTTGTCCTACCCCTCAGGTCTTCGTGCCCATCACCCTAGAAGCCCCGGCTTAGCAGTCACTGCACTTAGAGATTGTTGCACCCCTGACGACTGCAGTGGAGGAATAAGAAGGCTGTTGATCCATCTCCCTCCTCTGGAGCACTCAAATGTTGAAGAAAACAAAGTTTAAGAACAGTTATTACTGAGCCATACCTTAGATAAACTAATTGCTTTTGTGTGGTTTTCTTGAAAACCCAGCATGTAAAAGATTGTTTCCCGTAGAAACCTCTGCATTCCAGTCATCTTAACATCTGAAATGTAACCCAAGAGTAAACTGGAAACAGCCTTTATTATGTTCCAATATAATTAACAGTTTCACTTCTCCATAGCACCTTGCGCGTACGCGGGCCTCTCACTGCCATGGCCTCTCGCGTTGCGGAGCACAGGCTCCGGACGCGCAGGCCCAGCGGCCATGGCTCACGGGCCCAGCGCTCCGCGGCATGTGGGATCCTCCCGGACCGGGGCACGAACCCGTGTCCCCTGCATCGGCAGGCGGACCCCCAACCACCGCGCCACCAGGGAAGCCCCATAGCACCTTTTAAAAAGTGTGTGAATGTTTCAGAATAAAATTTTTCTGGCAATAAGCCAATGCGTTCTCCTCATCCCATGTACACGTATATTTGGTAAGCAAAAATAGTATGAGAAAGCCCGGTTTTACAGAAATATCTAAATTAGAATGAGTTTTAAAAATTTAAATTTGAGTTAGCCATTAAGTATTATTAAAATATCATGTCATTTATACAAAAGCACATTTTTACATAACTTTTCAGAATCTGGCTATTTTATACAGCGAGATGAACTAGGGTCACTGTGAATCTAGACAGTAAACAGATACTTTAGAAATCGTGGCTATATGAATCATAAGTAATACAATTGCACAGATCTGTAATATCCCCGAAGGAAAATAGTCCAGAATTTTATTTATATCTGGAAACAAACTGAGTCTGTTTATTGGTAAAGAATATCACCAATGCATATTGGTAAAGAAATATTACCATAAAGAATACTACCTATGCATTCGTGCATAATGCAAATGTGTGTGCACACACACACTCACACACACACAGTATTTGATTCCCAATATCTTCTATTAGGCTTCAAGATCCTCAAGGTAAGAGGCCTGCCTAATTCATGTTTTAAACTCTCTTATGAAAGTAACATGGGTTTTTTGCCTTAATAAATGTTTGCTGAGCTGACTACCACACCTTAACTACATATATCTGGAATTTCTGTTGTGAACTTTATTTAATAGGGAATGGAAAAGATTTGTGGGGTTTTTTGTGGGACTGTAATTTTCAATCTCCTGATTTTTGTGATTTTTTTTGTAAGCTGGTCATAATGCTATATAGTTCTCTGATTTTATTTCTTTGGTACAAAAAAAGCAAAATGAATGCATTGTGATTGAGCCATGGAGGCTGGTTGCTTGCATATGTAATAGGGGCTCTAAATTACCGCATAAACACAGCTGCAGTTTCTCAGTCTGGAGCTTTGAGAAGCATGCGGACTGGTGAGTGAGGGTATTTGGAGCTCTAAATTTAAGAGCATTATTATGAGCTGCAATAGACAATCATCCCGCCTTATTTAAATCTCTGGGTAACTGTAAAACCGGAGTAGGTCTTACTTAAACATTCAGGTTCCTTATCTATGCCCAAATCTGAACCAGCAAATTTAGCCCATATCTTAAAAGCTGACAAATTGTACTTTATGGTATATCATTGTCTACTGCATTTATGAACTTATCAAAAGGGTAACAGTTTCAAAACAGTCTATATTTAAATTAATTGTGTAATTTTAATTAATTTATATCAGAAAAACTGATATAAACCATGCTTTCTTACAGGGACCATAATCCCATGCAGGAAAATCGATGAAAATATTTACATCTCTATTTATCGTGTTACATATACATACATATAAACACACACACATATGTGTTAAAAGTCTTCTGCCTGAATTTTAGGTTGAAAAGCAATGAGGAAATGTAAATTTAAAAATATATCTTCCAAATCACCCTTATTTGAGGAGAAAAGATACTTCTAAAGAATAGGTACCTTGTTTGCTAAATTGGGTATTTAAGTAAATTTAACAGGAAATATGTCTCATAATTTAAACAGTGCTTTCATATAATTTATACTTTCAATGCCTTCTTTTTAATATTTCTCCAGAGGTTTTTAACAGAATTAACCACTAATTTAATTGCAGGAAATCAAATCAGGAAAGTTTTGCATACTAAATGAAATGGGAAATATCATTGTGCTCTAATACTAACTCAACTAATTCAATAGAAAATTGGAATTAGAGTCAAAGTTATCGTTTGGCCATTCTTCTATGGCTAGCTAGATTTATGAAGAGTCTAGAGACCAAGGTCAGGGCTGGATTAATTGCATTATAAATTATCTACTTTGTGGTGTAAACTTGGCCAATTATAAATCCAAATACTTTTTCCTGTGGGCAACCAATATTTTAATGGATTATCTCCTTCTACGATCACTTCAGGAAATTCAGCCTAAACACTATAGTTAACCAGTGTTACATTGAACAATAAACACTATTAGAACAAACAGACCAAAAAAACCAGAATAGGCCACTGGTCCCTTCACCCACTCTCTAAGGTCAGATGGCCTTGGCGGTGATCGTAATGTTGAATATTTCCTGATTTTCTTCTCACCATTAAAAATGTTTGTAATTAAAAATTATTTGTAATTGAAGAAGTGTTTGTTTTGCATGTTTTTTTTAAAAGAAGTGATATTCCTAACATTTTTCAGACCACATGGTTAATTCAAACAACCATAAAACATTTACATTTTTCCACTGTTCTAATATTTTTAAAAAATTTATTGAAGTTTAGTTGATTTACAATGTTATGTTAATTTCTGCTGTACAGTAAAGTGATTCAGTTATACATATATATACAATCTTTTTTTCATATTCTTTTCCATTATGGTTTATCACAGGATAGTGAATATAGCAGCACCCTGTGCTATATGATAGATCTTGTTGTCTATCCATTCCATATATAACAGTTTGCATCTGCTAATCCCAATCTCCCTCTCCATCCCTCCCTTCCCCTCCCTCCCCCTTGGCAACCACAAGTCTGTTCTCTATGTCTGTGAGTCTGTTTCTGCTAAGTTTGTGTCATATTTTAAATTCCACATATAAGTGATATCATATGGTATTTGTCTTTCTCTGCGTGACTTACTTCACCTAGTATGATAATCTCTAGTTTCATCCGTGTTGCTGAAAATGGCATTATTTCATTCTTTTTTATGGCTGAGTAATATTCCATTGTGTATATGTATCACATCTTTATCCATTCATCTGTCAATGGACATTTAGGTTGTTTCCATGCCTTGGTTATTGTGAATAGTGCTGTTATGAACATAGGGGTGCGTGTATCTTTTTGAATTACAGTTTTGTCTGTATACATTCCCTGGAGTGAAATTACTGGATCATATGGTAACTCTATTTTTAGTTTTCTGAGGAACCTCCATACTGTTTTCCACAGTGGCTGCACCAACTTACATCCCCACCAGCGGTGTTCCTCCTCTTCTCTTGAAAGCACTTCCTGCAAAAATTGCTTCGACAGGAATCTTCGTCATAGACTCTGTTTCTAGGGAACCAGACTTGAGACGCTGGATTTCAAAGCCAGACAATTCTGGGTTTGTATCTGGATTCCTCTAAGTGACTATAGGTGAATTAGGTAAATGCCTCAGTTTCCTTATGTGTTAAATGGATCTAATGCTGCCTACTTGACGGGTTTGTTGTGGGAATTAAAGGGCACCATATAAAAGCCCTCAGCTCAGCGACTGGAGGGTGGGGGGAACTGCCCAGAGCTGCCTTTGATCTTTCCCTGACTTGCCCTTTGGCCTTGGGCATGTTAATGTTTTTGTGCTGTCTGTTTCCTTTGTGGGAACTCCACATGTGTCTAACACCAGGCTGCCTCATCCGTGACTGAAGTCAGAAATATTTTTTCGAGTGGTAAAGTACTTGGCAAAATGTGGAGTGCAGGCATAAAGCATAATGAGTATTAATTATACAGCCGAGGGTGAAACTGACCTGGGAGAGAAGTGGCTGGGAGTTTAGAGGCCAGGAGAGACGGGTGGTCCAGCCAGGGCCTTTCCTGGGCCTTTCCTGCCCAACCAGCAGTACTGTGAACGTGTGGACCTTGGAAACTGCTACCTGGTCCCCCCAGGTCCAGGGAGCCCAGTCACCTGGCAGCAGAAAAAGGAGGGAGAGAGTTGGGGCATCTTTGTGCCTGTGGCCTGTCTCCATGCAGAGTTGCTTCTTGGCTTTGAGGTCTAGACTCAGTGGTCACCTCCTCATAAAGGCCTCTCTGACCAGCCCATTTGAAGTGCCCTCCCCTACGGCATGGCCCAGTTTTACTGTTTTCTCAGCACTTAACCACCATCTGGCATTAGCTTGTCTAGGTATTTGTCATTGTGCGTACCGTCTCTCTGCTGGAACTCCTTCAGCATAGGGGTTCAGTGTATTCTGCTCACTGCACACATTAGGTCCTCCGTAAATCCTTGGTCTTGGAGCCCCCAGGACTTCTCACACGTTGCTGGTGAGAGGTACAGCGCTTTGGAAATCTCTTTGGCTGTGTTTCACAACACCAAACATAAAAGCCTTCCTATGACCCAGCAATTCCATTCCTAGGTATGTATCCACAGAAATGCAAACATGTCACCAAAAGACATGTACTAGAATGTTCACACCAGCACTTCCTATAATACCTCCGAACTGGAAGCTGCCCCAAATTCCCGGAAAATAGAATAGATGAACAAATTGTGGTATATACCTACAAGGAAATACTATACAGAAATGAGAACCCTCAACCAGAGGCAAAAACAGGCATGAATCTCACTAACATGATGATATGCTGTTGAGTGAGAAGAAACCACACACAGAAGAGCACACAGTCTATGAACATGTGTATGTAAAACCTGAAAACTGGCAAAACTCTCAGTGTTAGAAATCAGGATAGAGGTCGCCGCAGGTGGGTGGACAGGGGAGCTGCTACAAGGAGCTGAGGGGGCCTCGAGGGTGCTGGTCCTGTTCTGTGTTTTGGTCTGGCTGCTGTTTACACAGGTATGTACTGTTCGGGAACATTCGTCCAGCTGCGCACGGTGCGCCTTTTATACACACTTCAGACTATAATAAAATTGACGTTGAAACGACTGCATGGTGGCTGCTCGGGAGAGTGTGGGAGCTCTCAATAACATTTACCTTAAAAAAAAAAAAAAAAGTGCTGGGGGCTTGGAGCCCTGAAGTCTGGCGCCCGGTCAGGGGAGATGGGTCCACCGGCCTGGTTGACCTCGGCGGCGCCCGGCGGCGCTGCGCCCAGGGCGGCCGACGCGCGTGGAGGAGAGTGGCACCGAGTCTCTAGGGGCCGCAGGACCGGGGCGGGGGCTCCGGGAGCTTCAGGGCAGGACCCGCCCGGGGTGCGCACCCCGACGAACCGCGCGATTCCCGGCCCTGGAGGCCCCCTCCGCCCCTCCACCCGCGTCCGCGCCGCCCCCGGCGCCCTGGGCGCGTCCCCGGCGTCCCCGCGGCCAAGGGCACAGCGCGCTCCCCTCTGCGGAATCGCGGCCACCGGGGTCCGCTCTCGGCGGGGTCGGGCCGGGGGTCCGGGGAGGGCTCCGGGGTCGCGCGGCGTTCTGGCTGGGCTCGGCCGCGGGAGGGCCGGCGGCGCCTGTCCCCGAGTGACCCCGCGGCAGAGGAAGGGCGGGCGCCGGCGGGCTGCGGGGACGGCCCGGGGGGAGGAGAGGGGGGAGGGAGGAGAGATGGGCGAGGGGGTGGGGGCCACACGGGCCGGCGCCTGGGGGCGAGAGGGTGGCAGATGCCCCGACCTAGGACAGGGGTGGAGAGAGCACCCAACCCGGGACCAGGCGGGGCACGGGGCTGGGGGACCCCGGGGGCTCAGGACCCAGGGGCGGGGGAGGGAAGGGTGGCCCCGGAAACTCAGGAACCCCGAGCCGGGTTGGGATGGGCAGGGGAGGGGGCAAAGGGGCCGGAGAGTCGGGCAGTGGGGGACGGGTGTTAGCAAAGACTGGAGACAGTCACGCGGAGGCTTTCTGAGTCGCCAAGTTTCGCTTTAATGCCCCTGGGCTTTCGAAACCAGCGGCCGCTAGCGGGAGGTATTTTCCGCGGGCCTGACTTCACTCGTGCGCGGCCAGCCCGGCTGGCTGGCGATTCCGATCTCCAAGATCCCCCTGTACCTACCTACCATTTACCTGGTCACTAAGCCTTTGCCGGGACCGGCGTAGCATGGGGGAGGGCTCCTACCTGGGCTTCGTGCTGCGGATTGCGGTCCCGGGTCGGGGGCGGGGAGTTGGGGGCGGGGGAAGGGAGTTGCTGGAGCTTGTGGTCGGAACAGCGGCATATCCCGAGTTTCTTTCTAAAAACAGAAGTTTCTCTTCCCCTGGTCCAACTCCACCTCCCCTCACCCCGCGCCCCCCAACTAAATTCCCCTGTCTCCTGGGGTCGGTGGCTGGGGAGAGTACAAAGGCTGGATTATCCACGACGGTAGCTGATTCTGCACCCCCCTTTAACTTTGAAAGCGTCATCGGATGGCCACTTAATTTTCCAGTCGTCACAAAGGAGGGGATCCTATTTTGAGTTTTTCCGAAGTGATTATAATTTTCATTTGGGCAGCCAGGGATAAATCCTGAAGACACCAAGGATTAAAAACAAAGGAGACTGCACGAGCTGGAGGGCCGCAGACAAAGCAGCTCACAGCCTTTTCCTAGAGGCCTGACTCAGCTAGTTTGCAAAGACCAGTAACCCCTATAAGCATTGTTTGCTCTGGGGAAAAAAAAAAAAAAAGATTTTACCAATACATCTCTCCCCTCTTTTTACCCATTTCCTTTACTCGGTCCTATTTTTACTTGGCCAAAGATAGTAATCATCTGCTTGTATTATATACTCAGATTTTCCCCTTAATTACAGGTTTCAAAAAAAAGGAAAAAAAGACAAAATGTAAAGTGTTGGAGCACTGTCTAGAAACTATTATAATGTAAGCCGAAAAGGAGGGTCTTGGAATGACTTTTGGGAGACCTGGGACCTTTTCTCTGCCACTCATTTGCTTATCAGGTGACCCCGTTTTCGTGCATCTGTTTCTTCAGTAAAATGTGGGTGTTACCACAGGTGACCCCAGATCTCTAAGTCTGCTATCCTAAGTTTCTTTTGAGAGAGATTAAACAATTTGATTCATGAGGAGTTGATGTCTGAACATACATTTCCTCATCCCAGATCCCTTTTATCCTCTCCTAATGCTCACCGTGTGGTGTTGATGTCTGGCAGGCTTTGTGTTCAGTTTGTACCATTTGCAAACACAGTGAGAATTAACATGGAATGGAGCGAAGAAGGGCTATAGATTTCTTGGATCTGTGTCGCTCACACCTCTCTTTCCATTTTCACTCTAATTAGCACACAACTTTTAAAAGTTGGCCTGAGCACAGCAACGCTTTCACACATCCGTACTAAAATCCATGCTAATCTTTCCCATGGGATGTAATTCAATTGAATTGACATTCTAATAAAATACTGGCAAAGACACAATCACAGTTTGCCTGTGATGCATATTTAAAATAGCACGACGCAGTTGCTTAAACCTCAGATAATGGCTTCCTCCATATTGTTGGTTATGAGATTTCAGGGTTTTTATTCCTGGATGTTAATAGGACATTATGAAGCTACTCTTTTTAGCAAAGTGGGTTGTGATCTTAGCTTGGCGTTGCTAGGAATGCACTAAAGCCTAAGTGACTTTCAGACTGGTCTTGGGCAGTTACTTAAGGCATCCAAACTTGCCTGCACATTTGCATCGTCTGTTGATAGCTGACTGAGTCTCCTCCGGTATCTTCAGATCATTGACACAGCTATACATTGGCTTGGAGGTCATTTGAATCTACCATATCTGGCGTTTGGGAAATCTTAACTTTTCTAAAAGTCTGAGGACAGGAGGACTTGCCTTGGGTGATGAAATTCAGATTTTGCCATTTTGTTCCAAAGTATTTTACACTGAAAAAGCAACCTTGATTTAGCATTGTCATTGATGACATGCTACAGAAGTGCTACACAGTTTGGGTTCCTACATTTCACTTAAAGCCTGTAATTGCTAAATTGTTGATACTTTTTAGGTTATTAATTAATCTGTAGTCAAACCAAACAATTCCATCACGGACAGTTTTTGTTTTATGGTCAAGCAGATCTGAAATTTTGACGAAGGAGCTAGAGAGAAAGAGTGAGCCCCTTTGTGGATTCCTACAAGCTATAAGATGAAGCTTGGGTAGTTTTATCCCACCTGTATTGTGAGGACATTTCTGGCTGTGCCTTTAGCTAGACGGACTCACTCATGAGGCACCATTTTATTAACATTGCACATTGTGATATTAATAATCTCTGGCTTCACGGATGGAACACATTAGAAAACGGGTGATGGTTGCTACTGGAGCTGGGAATGGCCATGTCATTTATTGGGCCATTTAATCCCCTCTGACTCACACGTGAGTCCATCCTCCAAAGTGGAGATAGGTCCTGAGTGCTCGGACCAGAGCAGTGGGGAGGGTTGAAGGAGGAATTGTATTCCCCCGGAAGCAGGAAACTAGAGTGTGTCTTTGAAGGAGCTGCATGTTTGGGTGGGACTGCTCTTAGGCAGATGAAACAAGATGGCACCCACCACTCAAGACCAGGAACCAAATGGGAGAGAATCCAAGCTCAGTACCTGCAGGGCTTTCATGCTTAATAAAATGCATGCATGCTTTTATGGGGATTCTTAGCATCAGAAATCTGATGGCATACACTCAGCCCCCTGTTTTGTCTGTGTTAATTAGGTCCGGGAGGCAGGAGGGGAGCACATATCCCTGGAAGCTGTGCAGAATGAACAATATTGGAAGAAACTTCAGCTCAAGAGAGACACTATATGGAGATGTGAAGCTGGAAGGCTAAGCTGGACCTTTCATTAATTGAAAATTTCTTATTTGTTTTATTTTGAGAACTCCTAATCCACCAGACCGAGAGTATTCTAAATGTGAATCCTGACTGTGAATCCAGTTGTTTTGGTTAGTCAAGGTAAGTTGTAGTAACAAACAACAGATCCCAAAATAATGGCACAAAGAACAGTGCAGGGAAGTTGTTCTTGGCTGCGGTGTAATAGTGGCTATATTCCTTTATGAAGCTATTCTGGGACTCTGGCTTCACCCCTCTTGTGGCTTCTTTATCCCCTAAGGACTTACAAATTTTTGCATCTAGGTGAAAGGGGAAAAACAGAGTGGCGGGGGCAGTAACTTTTGTCGACTGAAGAAAAAATGCACAACCCCCAAATTGAGAATTATGCTTTATTTGGTAGACTTTCTGAGGACTTAAGCCCAGAAGACAGCTTCAGATATCTCTGAGGGACTGCTCTGAGGAGGTAAGGGACGAGCCAGGGTATAGAGGAGTTTTTGCAACAAAAATCGGGTAGTCAGAACATCTAAAGATTACTGTTAGGGCTTCCCTGGTGGCGCAGTGGTTGGGGGTCCGCCTGCCGATGCAGGGGACACGGGTTCGTGTCCCGGTCCGGGAAGATCCCACATGCTGCGGAGCGGCTGGGCCCGTGAGCCATGGCCGCTGAGCCTGCGTGTCCGGAGCCTGTGCTCCGCAACGGGAGAGGCCACAGCAGTGAGAGGCCCGCGTAATGCAAAAAACAGATTACTGTTAATTAAAGAAAACTAGACATCTCAAGTTAATGAATTTAGCGCTTTTCTGTGTATGGGAAGAGGCAAAGTCTGAGTTCATTGAAATCATTCCTTTGATATGCAGCTTAACTATCTAGGGCCAGCATCCTGTTTCTCTCCATCCTGAGTCCCCTCAGGGTGCACGGTCTGGGGTTTGCTGCAGTAGCTGCTGGCTTCACTGCCTCTACATCCTTTGTTTACTGATATAGCAGGCAGCATTCTTAGTCCACAGTGCTTCCTCTTGGTCATAAATTTGACCAATGATTGAGGGGCATTTCATGACCAATTTTGTCCCATTGCACTAGGAAGGCTCATTCCTAGATCAAAAGTAGTTTCTATTGATGGGCCGCTCAAGGTGTTATTTTTTGGATCAGGTCCTATAGATCAGGGGTCCCCAACCGGGCCTCGGACTGTTACTGGTGCGCAGCCTGTTACAAACCAGGCTGCACAGCAGGAGGTGGGGGCAATCGAAGGAGCGAAGCTTCATCTGTCGCTGCCCATCACTCGCATTACTGCCTGAACCATCCCCGCCCCTGCCCCACCCCCACCCCCGGGGAAAAATTGTCTTCCACGAAACCAGTCCCTGGTGCCAAAAAGGTTGGGGACCACTGCTGTAGATAATCTAAAACTCTCTGGATCACCTGTCTTACTAGCCTATTATGATCCAGAAAATGTTTTCCCTTGTTTCTTCTTCCCATATCTAGAGTTGCACTATTACAATTATTCTATATAAAGTTATTTGTATAGTCAACGGCCTCAAGACTTTTAGCCATCATTAATTTTGTCAAAGGCCTGATTACACATTGGGTAATGTAAGAAACAATCTTATAAAACAGACAGGATATAAGTATTACAGCTAGTAACATTAATAAAGTCATAGCACAGAAGAGAGATACACAAAACATAAATAATTTGAAATAAATAAACTTGAAAATAACAAAAGAGAGAAAATTAAAACAATGATTAATATAACTTAGTTGTAATCTGGTCACAGTAAGACTTCAAGTCCACAGGGGAGCCAGCTGGGGAAGCCATATTCTGGAAGGATCAGGTAGAGAGAAAAAGATAAGTGTTTTATCTTTGCTCACAAAGGTATAATCTATCAACTTGTTGTAGGTCATAGCATAAGAGGAAAGGTTTTTCTGGAAAACAAAGATAAAGCCAGTATATTTCAGAAAAAGTCAAAAAATTATAAATCATTTTTATCAGTTCATTCGTCCCATGATATTAATTTCTGTCGATCTGGATGAAGTCATCAGGTTTTCCATTAGAGTTTTGTAATTTCTGACCCAGTTCAGTGGTATTTTGAAAAAGTTATCAGAAACTTGTATTTGTCAAAAAGTCCTTTTTATGAATCTTGAATTTCTTCATTTTATAAAAGCATCAGGGTAAAACAATGGTTGTCTATAAATGACAGAAGACTTAAAATGGCATGGTTAAAGATCTGATTACAATGCAATCGACAAGAAACTTGGATATTTCTGTGACATACAATGTTTTAAGATAACTTAGTCATAGAATTATGACTGATAAATTGTCAGCACGTATCATGTTTTTATGAATTCCACATAAATTTTGGAATATCTATATTAATGACACTTACCCATACTACATAACCTAAGGTTTATCCCCAGTCACTTGACAATGATTCTCAAGTAATTTAACATACCAAATAAGCCTAATTAGTTTGACATTCCTCTCTGAGCTCTCTCAGAGTTCCTTTGAAGTATCCCAGAGTTAGTTGGGAGTCAAAAGAACTTTGATAGTTTTGATGTCTGGGAACTTTGTCAAAAATATCAAAAAGGTTTCAAAACACTTGGTCGAATAGGATCATAGGTCACTGTGGAAAAATACTTATTCACTTAACCAAAGTGACAATAAAAGATTTTTCAGGCAAGTACAGATCAGCAAAGAAACTCACACAGCCTGTTATCAAAAGTAGTATTCCAAGAAAACTTTGTTCTCTTAACAGAGAGAGGAACCAAGTCCAGTCTTGCATCAGTATACTTCTAATAACGAAATCCATTTACCTAATTGAATTTAACCTAATCCCAGCCTGACCATGTACAAAAGTCTTTTTCAGGGCTCCCTTTTTATAAATCTCCCACAACTTTGTGTATTCATATTAGTTTGTCACTTATTTTTCCATCCAGAAACAACCACCTCTGGGACAAAATCATTCTTTCCCATTAACAAAATTTGTTTCCATTTCTCATACCTTCTTTTGCTGAAAACACACATCCTACTTTCCTTGCATAGTGAAATGTTTCCCTTAGTATGTTTAGTAGCTTTAATTACATATTACAATTTTAACCCTTAAAAACCTTAATCTCTAGCAAAAACCAATAAGCAGCAGGTAATTGTGAACTGTTTGTCATATCAGCATTTCTTGACTGGAATATCCCATAACCTCTAGAAGCATACATCTTCCCATAGTATAATTTCTTTTTTATTTCTTTATTTTATTTCTCTCTTTCTTTCTTTATTTGGCTGTGTTGGGTCTTTTTTGCTGTGCGCGGGCTTTCTCTAGTTGCGGCAAGCCGGGCTATTCTTCGTTGCGGTGCGTGGGCTTCTCATTGCGGTGGCTTCTCTTGTTGTGGAACACGGGCTCTAGGTGCGCGGGCTTCAGTAGTTGCAGCACGCAGGCTCAGTAGTTGTGGCGCATGGGCTTAGTTGCTCCATGGCATGTGGGATCTTCCCGGACCAGGGCTTGAACCCGTGTCCTCTGCATTCACAGGTGGATTCTTAACCACTGTGCCACCAGGGAAGCCCTAATTTCCTTTTTAAATGTGGTACAAGATGTGTGTCTAATCAACCCCAAATATCTTTAGTTTTCCTCTTGTAAGATGACAAAAGTGGTTACATTTAGACTTCTTTATCAATTAATGTTTCAGTATTTTTTCTTATTTGAAAGGATCTGGATAGTCAATGAATTCACATCATTTAACTTAGCAAAACTCAAGCCACCAGAAATCTGGAGAAACTTTAAAAAAATTTTTTTTTTTATTTTAAGGATTTATTTTAAGTGAAATAAAACACACATCACATACCCTTTACCATCATCACCATTTTAAGGGCACGTTTCTGAGGCATCAGATATTCTCACCTTCTCGTGGAGCCATCGCCACCATCCCTAGAACTTTTCGTCTTGCAAAACCAAAATTCCACAACCATGAAAGTCTCACTCCCCGTTCCCTCCCACTGCCCCTGGCACCGATATCCACGTCAGTCCCTGAGTTGTCGACCCCAGGGCACCCACTGGAGTGGAATCCTGCAGTGTTTGCTGACGGGTCACTTTGGAAGAGCTGACTTTCAGTCTGAAGCTCTGCCTGTTTACATCTGAAGAATCTGCATTTAAGGAGAGGGTGTATGAGGAAGGGGGTGTATGAGGGACAAAGGTGTCCGGGGTGCAGATGAGCCAGGACCTGACCAGCTGCCTTTTGGGTCCTCTGGTTCCATCTCTTGGCCTGGGCCTCATCTGCATCATCACTGACCCCGCTGGCACCCCTGGGGTGTTGTTGTCTGAGTGAGATTCCCCTGGTGCCCCTGCTCTCCTCCCCTCCTCCTGCTGGTTGGGGAGGGAACTGCTGGATGTGTGGTCTCTACTCCTGAGGCACAAAGGACCCTGCAGCGTGGACCTGCAGAGTGTGGGTGTGGGCCCAAGAGCATGGGACCCACATAGGACACAGCATTGGGGCATGACAAGTGCTAGGGCTGCCTCATCACAGACAGGGAATGTTGCCAAGATCCTGCCTGGGCAGGCGTGGTGGGTGGCCTGGGACCCCAGAGGCCCCATTCCTATCCTGGAGTTTGGAGATGGAGAAACTATTTTAGATAGACATACCCAAAACATAATTATTCCTAAAGCATTCACCTGAAAACCCTCATCTCATCTACCTTTATTTTATAATTTATGAAAATATCACTACACCAAGTTAATTTTTTTTCTTGCTGACAAACTCTGTAACAGAAGTAATATGAACTTATTGACCTTCAGTAAACCTAGGTATAATAAAAGTAAGACATGTTTATATTGATTAAACCAGCAAGCTTAAGCTAACTTTAATACCAGCTATTAATTTAATATTGAATATTTCCTAGATCACGTGAACCTGAAATTCATTCTGGCCAGTTTCTTTAACATTTAGAAATATTTAGTTTGTAAGCACTTACTTTTAAGTCAATTAAATCAAACTCTTACAGAAATTTAATTTTGATAATATTTTTCAGAGGTAGAGACATCTCATATATTGTACACACAGACATGTAAACAGACAAACTAAAGATCTCATAGCTTCACTTTAAAGACTTACAATTATTACAATATAAACTTACTAGTTATTTATAACAGTTGGAATAAGTTAAATTTATTTGCTCAGATGACTAAGGCTCTACTAGTTGTGGAAAAGAGTTTTAAAATTTGTATTTTTCCTTGATAAACCCTTTAGGAGGCTATGAATTCGATTTTGGGTGAAGGAGCCTTTCCGGCAGTCTGAGTTTTAAAAGGCCTTTTCTCTCTCTCTCTCTCTCTTTTTTTTCACCCCCTCTGGTTTCAGGTTTTACCTGATTGAACTAATCAGGCTCAGTCTCAGGCTATTGTGGTTTGTATTTACATTTCTGATTTGTAGAGATTAGCGAGACAGACAGTTGCTTTGAATTCTCTATAGAACTGGTTTGTCGCGTAAATGGTATTAAAAGATTGATTTGCCCAATCATATTTTCTTTCATTTGCTTTTTTATATCAGTGAGATGTCCAACTAAGCTGAAAATTAAGAGTTCTATGTTCTAGAACTTTAGGATTTAATTTAGCATGCCTCCGAAAGCTGGCATAAGGTATTCAACAAAGGCCCTCTTTCTGAGTGCACAGGTTAGACCCAGAGCAAAATCTCTATTATTATTTTTTTAGCCCTTGAATATTACTTCCCAGTTTTACTTTATATTGTATGGGCTCAGGTTACCCTATTGGTTTCCTTTACTATGTTTAATTAATATTTCCTGAGGGGCAGAGTTATATGCCCTCCCTCTCTTATAATACCAGGCAGGGGAAGCATCCCTCAGTGAAACATGTCTATCCCACAATATAATTAAGCAAAACAGATGTAACCGTCTTATATAAAGCCCATTTTAATACATCAATATTTATAAACATTCATCTCAATTCTATTAATTTTTATACCTTTGACTTTAGTTTCCACTGGGACCCAATCAACAAGTCTTGCTCTTACAAGGAGTCCTAGAAGCTTTCCTTTCTTTTATCCCCTGACCATTTTATCTATTTTGTATAAAAGGCCCTGTATAAAAGATATATATATATATATATTTATCTTTTTCCATCGTATTTTGGTTTTTTTCTCCATAGGCACCAATAAAACAGCTGTTTACAATGAGCGCCCTGAAAAATTTACCAATTTAGAAGTTTCTCCAATTTAAAGCATCCATCCTGGGGCTATTGATGAGATATCTCTTACTAGTGACTCAAACCAAGACGCAAGAGGCTTCCCTACAAGAGAGTGCGAAGGATGTAGCTTTCATAGGATGAAGAAAGTTTACTCCCAAAAATAGTCTAAGAAAGTAAAGGCCTTTGTGGTACAAGCTGACACAATGAAGGTTAAGATGGTTAAAAAACTGCTGAGAGTTGTTACCATCAGACAAAAGACTGCTCAGAATCCCAGCTTATTTGATTGGCTGCCAAATGAATGCCATGCATGTGCCTTCCGACGGCAGAGACGAAGGGCTCAAAACACGTACACACAAACACACACACGCACATGTACACACATACACACACACGCACATGCACACACACACACACACAGGCACACACACAATGCAGAAGAAGATCAGGTAGAACACTTACATCTCAAAGACACATGAAGAGAAATGCAAGTTCCCTAGAAGGGCTTTTGATTCTTTAAGGTCAGAATCCTGAAAAGATGTTTTATCAAGCTGGCTTTCTCCAACTTCACTGCGTATGCCATAAAAGAGCCCCATCTTACTCATTTTCAGGGTGAGATTCCCTTTAATTTCCAATTAAGTGGGTACATGAATCTGGCTGGGGTGTTAGTTGGAGGTTGGCTTACTGATGCCCCTCGTCTCTCTGCTGAGTTTGTCAGGGATAACATTTACTAGTGAAGTCGTGGAGAGGGGGCAGTGTGCTGCTCGTGAGCTCAGCTCCTCTAGGCTTTTACCCTGGAGTTGTTTCAGCTCCTCTTATGTGTCTCGGGTACTCCCTACAGTAGTGTAAGACCACTGTGCGTGCTCAGATCATGGACTGGCCAATTGTTACTCTTGTCCCCAGCAGAGCAAGTTTTGTTTTTTTTTAAATTAAAATTAGTGGGTTTCCCTACAGGGATGGCTGCAAGGTATGAGGACTTGCCTTCACCACTCTTGCAAATTTCTCAGTTGCCTGGGAAAGCCACTGCTGGCCGGGAGGTGATGTCCCTTCTTCGGAGCTGAAAGATCTCGTGTAATATTTTCACTTTTATCCTGACAAATTCTTGTTCGGGTAGGCAATTTGAGGAAAGACATCAGGTCAGCCTTCTCCCTAACCACTCAGCCCAGACCACTCAGTATCTTTCAGCTGGCAAGCCAGGTGCCTAAAGCTTTGAGCTGAAAGTGGCACAAATACCTTTTGTTAGAACTCAGCCATGTTGGACCACCCCTCCCTGCGAGAAGCCTCGGATACACAGCCTAGCTGTGTGGCAGAGAAGAGGAAATGGATTTTCAGTGGACAGTAGAGCCTGGGATATACCACCCTGTTCTTCCAAATGTTTTAGTCATAATAGCTAATATGAATTCATGCTTCTTATGTGCTAAGGGTTTCATATACATTTTTTCACTGAATCCTCACAACAACCCTAGCAAACAAAAAACACAAAGTGTTCCCATTTTACAGATGATGAAACTGTGGTTTAGAGAGGTTAAAGAACTTGTATAAGGCTCCACAGCCAATGGAAAGCCAGGATTCACACTTAAAATGGTGCTTGTCTGGAGGGTCAGGATTCTTCTGCAAGCTCAAGATTTGGCATGGACAGGGAAGCAAAAGCAACAGCTCACAAATGCCTTCCCCACTTTTGCAAAGAATTGTTTCCTCTCCCTTCTTCACTGAGCCTCCCCCTGGAGACGCTGAGAGGAGAGAGAGGCTGGTGGAAAAACTGGAGAAGGGAGGTGATTAAATCACCTTAAATCTGTTTTACGATCTCTGTTTTCAATAGCTTTCTGTTTCCAACAATGCTTGACTCTGTGAGAGACACTAGCCCCTTTTCGGAGCCAGCAGAGAAACAGAATGCAACTTCTAACAAACTGGCTGGCATGCTAAGGTGGCAATTGTATTTAAATTTCAGTATCAGTAACGCTAGCTGGAACCACCTAAAGCAAAAGGAAGGAAGGGGTATCAGGGCACATTTTTACTCCTTCACCTGCCTTAGGGTCTAGAAATGGAAAGTTTCATGTGACAAGAGTTTATTTTGCAACTTGAAATTTTCCTCTCTTTGGAAAATTAAGGCAGCCTAACAGAGCATTATATTTGGGCCAATACAGCAGTAAATTTATGAAGTGAAAAAGTGGAGGTTTTCACGGTGTTATAAGCTCACCCACACTGAACATAAATGTATTACTTAGAATACTACAGATTTCAGTTTCATTATAGAGCAAGTGTGCTATGAACACGTTAACTTTAGATTTTAGACTTTTTGAAATTAAATAGCAGCTCATAGCATCCATGTAATTTGTTTCTCTTTTATAGCAATGCTTTGTCCTGAAAATAATGACAAAAAATCATGGTCTGAAAATCAGCTTCAGGTTTGTACACACCAGGATGCAGAAAGTCAGAAAACATAGATTTTTAATTAAGCCAACATTTTGAAATTTAAAATTTAGAAATCCTTTTCAACAAAGTCGATGTTTTGGATTTTTATTTTTAATATATAATGGTGCATATGTATTCATAAACTATGAAATTAGATTGGTAGAGATGTAGAAATGGGACCCAAAATGCTCTTGAATGTGATTTTCTGAACTTCCCCTTGGAGGTCTATTTATCCTGAACTGGCAAGGCTGCTGCATTTCAATTCAGGGCTTCTTTTTCATGCCGAGGTACAGACTTGCCGAGCTGAGCCGAATCTGTCTATCCAATTACTGGGTAAGAGAGCAGACTGGAGCTTTAGGAAAAACCTGTAATCTGTAAAACACTGTAGTAGCAGTGACAGCCTAATGAAAGGGACAGGCCAATAGAGAGTATATGTTACTTGAGTGATCCACAGAGGCACAGTTCTTGCTGCAAAGAACCAGCTTCAAATCTAACACCAAAGAGCAATGAAGTCTACAAAGACTTGAAAAAATATCATGTGATATGTCTGCAATAATTTTTAGGTAGCATGGTTTACAATGGAAACACATTCTTAGTGATATGCTGCCGGTCACTTAGCTAAGCACTAGTTTGAATGATTTTATTATAACCTGATTTAACTACTCTTGTTCTCAATATCTGGATCGACATCAGAAAGAAGATATTAATAAAAATGAGTATGGGTGAGGCATTTTTGAGCCAAATGTTAGCTTTGTAGTCACAAAATACAGAGTCAGCCAAGCAACGATTTTTTTTTTAAAAGAAATTGAGATTACTTCCCATTTTGGTTTTTAAAAACAGTTGCATTTTCTATGGAAAGAAAGTGGTTTAATATATATTGGATTGCAGTGGGAAAGTGAATTCTTTCTTCTCATGCATGAAAGTCCAGGCAAGAATAAAATCAGGGCAGGGTATACTTAAGAAGATATTTTAATTCATGTTATCAGTATATCTTATAAGAAACCTAAAACCTCTGTAAGCAAGGTTTTGCTGGGCCCAGCACTTTCAGTGGTAATGAAGTTTCACGGTCATTATCATGACCATCTGGTAATCAATACCTGGGATATCTACTCCAGTAGAAATAAAAACCTTGGTAAAATGTTTCCATTTATAGTTTTTTTTTTTTCTGTAGGGCTGGCAGCAGCCATATTACTTTTAATAGATAATGGCTTAACTCAATTTTTTATTTGTTCTAATTTCTTAAAAAAAAACAGCAAGAAATTCCATGTGAATTTAGCCTCATTCCATAGCAGCAAGGCAGATGAGTTAGTTCTTAATTCTTATATTCATTGTGAAATGGAGCAGGGCCCTATGGTCTGTGTCCCCCATGTCCTCAGCCTGCCTTTTGTCTGCAGAAACACTTTAACCAAAGAATAAGTTTAACCAGAGAAGTGAGAAAATGCAGAAACAAAGGAAAACAGACAAAGGAGATCAAATAATAATAGTTTAGTCTCTAAGCAAAGTCAAGGACCTTTACTTTCTCCTCAAGGGCTAGAGATAATATTCTGAGCCCTCTCCTGTGAGCTGTCTTGTAGATACTAAAACCCCCATCAGGTGGAAGACCTTAACGACGATGACCAGGCTGTAGCCATGACATAAACTGCCACAATTCCGAGAACTGGCCTCACAGAAATGGGAACAAACCCAATGGAACTAAAGACTAACTGTACTTAAAACAGTCAAGAGCTGGGACTTCCCTGGTGGTCAGTGGTTAAGACTCCACGCTTCCACTATAAGGGGCACGGGTTCGATCTCTGGTTGGGGAACTAAGATCCCGCATGCTGTACGTAAAACAATCAAGATGACGCTGGTCAGACCACTGCATGACCAATTGCAAGATGCCTGTCAGAGCTGCCTGTGCTGTTTCTGCACGTAGCCCGCTCCCTCCACCTTTAAAAGCTCTTGCCCCCTGATTGTCAGTGGGAGGAGTTGGCCTTTGGACAGGAGTCTGCCCTCCTCCCCTGGTTACTGGCCTCCAAAATAAAGCAAACTTTCCTTTCCCCCAACCTTGCCTCTTTATTGGCTTTTGAGTGGCGAGCAGCCAGACCCTCACTTTCCGTTATAATTCCACCAATGTTTATTGAGGGCTTTCTATTTGCCAGGCCATGGGGAAACAGTGATGCAGAAACAGGGGCTTTGTCCTCAAGCTTACAGTCCAAGCGGAGTACTTAATTATTCACTCAATAAACATTTTTTAAGTGGCCGCTGTGTGCCATACCCCTGTCTTCGTGAGGTTTACATACTACTGGGGGAAGACAAACAATGAACATAATATTTGAAGACATTCTTTATATTTAAAGTGTGTTTCTAGTACACAGCATATAGTAGGATCTTGGTTTTTTATCTCGTCTGACAATCTCTACCTTTTGGAGTGTTTGGTCCAATTACACTTTCCATTAGTGCACATTTCCTGCAAATCAGGACATCCTCCTACACATTTACAATACCACCATCAAGATCAGGAACTTAACACTGATTTATTACTGCCTCCAAACCTTCAGATCTCAGGCAAGTTTTGCTAGTGGTCCTAATAATATCCTTTATATAGAGCAAAAGGTCCACTTCAGTATCACCTGTTGTATTTAGTTTTTATGTCTTTCCTTGATTTCCATAACCTTGACACTTTTGAAGATGAAAGGTCTTTAGTTTTAGTTTATAGAATTGCCCTTTGATTTTTTTTTCCTTATGTTTTCTCAGGTGGTTCAGAGAATGCATCTTTGGCAAGAATACCACAGAGGTGATGCTGTGTTCTTATTGTATTATATCAGGTGGCACCCAATTTCATTTTGTCCCTTACTAATGATGTTCACATTGGTTACCTGATTACAAGGGTGTCTGCCACACTACTGTGAAGTTACTTTCTCTCCTTCATGATTCATAAGCACATTATGAGGATGTATTTTGCACTAAGCAGATGTCCAGCTCCTCATAAATTTTGAATTCATTCATTCTTTTCTTTATATCAGTATAGACTCGTGGCTTCGCATTTTAATTAATGGGTTATAATGAATGATTGTCATGATTCATTTTGCTGCTCAGAATTATTTTTCTGGTTTTCTAGTTGGCTTCTGTGTCCTTTCGACATGTCGCCATCTTTCTTTGACCAGGTCCTTGTTTTTGGTACAACAGAAGATCTAAGTTCATCAATTATTTCTTCTACCCAGTGCTGGAAGTAGTCCTTTGTCTCTTTTCTTGTACTGGATGCTGTCTTTCACTCAGCCTCCAAATTCACATCACAGACTCTGCTCCTCTGGGGCCTCCTCTCTCCCCCTTTCATAGTTACTCAGTCTCCAGTGCTCTTCATTCCTTCCTGTAGATCTGAGTTTCTGCACGCTATCCCTTTCCTACAGCCTGAAAATCTTAACATTTCTTGTAGAACAAATCTGATGGTGGTAAATTCTCTCAGCATCTGTTCATCTTGAAGTATTTTTAGTCTGCTTTCATTTTGGAGGGATATTTTTACTAGATAGATAATTCACGGGTGACAGCATTTTCCTTTCAGCACTTTATCGATATTATAGCATTGTCTTCTGCCTTCCATTGTTTCTGGTGAGAAGTCACTGGTAATTCTTACCATCATTCCCGGTTTGAAATGGGTCTTTTTTCCCCACTTTGGGCTTCTTTTAGATTTTTCTTTTTGCATGGGTTTGTACATTGCAGGAGAATGTGCCTAGATATAGTCTTTCTTCTTCTCTGTTTCTTTTCATTTTAAAAAATATTGCTTAGTATTAATTGAGATTTTTGGATTGGTGGTTTTGTATTTTTTTTTTCTCAGCCATTAGGTTTTCCAAAAAAAATGTTTTGTCCCCATTCCTCCCTTCCTGTGCAAACCTATTTGCAGGTACACTAGCCTGCCTGATATTTTCCTGGGAGTCACTGGCTTGTCTGAATTCCCATGACTCTCAGCCCTGGGCCACTCGAGAATCTGTGTTCAGCTCATCGTTCTGGCATTTGTTTCTTAAGCTTTGCGGAGTCTTGTCCTCATGTACACAGCCTGGTATTCCGTTAAGGACTAATGGGAATGTCTGAAAATTTCTGGAACTCCTTCTCTGCACAGTTCCCTCTTCTCCAGTACCCTGTCCTGCAAACCCAAGTCCCCTCAGCAGCCCTGAAGTCTAATCTCTCTCCTGGGGTCAGCAAGACCCCCAGGCTCTAATGGGGCTGCACCCCACTGCACTGCAGTCTGGACAGTGACTCCAAGCGGAAAGCCAGGGATGTGGTGGAGCTCGCTTTGGAATTCTCCTCGTCTCAGGGACTACTTACACTGAGTAAATTCAATGGTATGTTAGAAGGTAATAAAAGTTACGAAAAAAACAATAGAACAAAGTAAGGAGGATGGATAATGCTGGGTGAAGGAGGTACAGTCTTGAATTACAGACCGGGAAACAGGCATCACAGTTCAGCATGATGAGTATAAGCAGAGAGTACCTTGGGCATCTGAGGAAGAAAGGGCACCTAACTGATCTAGGGGTGTCTGGGAAGATTGCATAGAGGAAGTCATACCTAGTTGAAGACTGAGGGATTAGTGGGAGGTAACTGGTCGATGGGATAGAATGTGAGTGCTGATGTGTGTTCCAAGATATTGGAAACAGAGTATTTTAAAGACTCAGGGAGAGGCTGAGAGCACACACTGAGTATGGCAGAATAGAAGTCATTTTTTATGGCTGGAGTTATACTGTGTGATAAAGCAGAGACCAAATCATAGAGGGCCTTGCAAGCCATATTGAGAAGTCTGTGCTTTGTCCTATGGCTTTGGAAAGGTATTAAAGGATTTTAAGCAATCGTGAAAGTTGATCGTAACCTCTGAATCTCCACATCCCTGCCTATAGAATGAGCATGTTGGAAATAATGGCAACGATTGTCTCTTTCCTAAATGATCTACTTTTTTTTTTTTTTTTTTTTGGTATGCGGGCCTCTCACTGTTGTGGCCTCTCCCGTTGCGGAGCACAGGCTCTGGACGCGCAGGCTCAGCGGCCATGGCTCACGGGCCCAGCCACTCCACGGCATGTGGGATCTTGCCGGACCGGGGCACGAACCCGTGTCCCCTGCATTGGCAGGCGGACTCTCAACCACTGCGCCACCAGGGAAGCCCAATGATCTACTTTTTAATGTGAGGATTCAAGTCTGTATCTATGTCAAAAGCCAACGTCAAACGCCTAATATAAGAGGTCCTTGAAAAGATAACGCTTTTCAAACAACTTTGTGGACCGCATATTTTCTGAGAGGTAAAGTGATCTCAACACAATAAAAGAAATTGATGGTGAAACTCTAAAAACAGAACACGAAACCTTTGATTTCTCAATTATGACCATTAAAAGATGTAAAAGATTGACTCATAAAGAAGGTAGTCAATTGCATTATGATATTTGTCAGTACATTAAAAAATCTAGACAGTGAATAAAATGTTGATAGTAAAGGGTTAGTAGAATCATAAAACAGAGGAGAAGAACAAAATGAAAAGAAGGGCAGCAAACAAGAAATCAATCTCTTTATCTCCATGCCAGATGGGCCACAGAGAAAAAGAAGGTTGCTTTTTTATTTTTGATATTATTCTGGATTCAACTCAATTCAACATTTCTTTGGTTTCATGCTAGGTACTAATGAAAAAAAGATGGCTTTGGCTGTTTTCACACCAAGGCGTTTGTAAGCTTTTGAGGAAGCAGATGTTTCTAATTATTTGTTACAAACAGCAGAAGAAAATGAGAGCAGATAAAATGAATGAATTCCACCTCGATTTGGGAGAAAAAAATTGTGAACATTGAACTCTATTAAAAAGCATGCAAAGGGCTTCCCTGGTGGCACAGTGGTTGAGAGTCTGCCTGCTGATGCAGGGGACACGGGTTCGTGCCCCGGTCTGGGAGGGTCCCACATGCCGTGGAGCGGCTGGGCCCGTGAGCCATGGCCGCTGAGCCTGCGCGTCCAGAGCCTGTGCTCCACAACGGGAGAGGCCACAACAGTGAGAGGCCCGCGTAGCGCAAAAAAAAAAAAAAAAAAAGCATGCAAAGTAAATGCTATAGGAGAGGTACAAAGAAACTCCCATGGGGAATATAGGGTTAATGAATTGAGGAGACAGGGAATTTTCACAGATGAGAAGGTGTTTGGAATATAATAACACGTTGAGCAGGTGTTCTATAGTTGGACAAGGTAGGAAGGTTGTTCCAGGAAAGGTATGGAAGAATGGATGTGCGGGGAATGTTTAGGAAACATCAGCATTCTTGAGTGGTTGGTGCTCAGGGCAACAAGGTGAGACAGGTTTAGGGATGGCCAGAGATACTGTTGCTGCCCTGCACAGATCCCCGCTAGCAGGCCATCCCTCTCCCAGCTCTAATGGGGTCACGGCTCTTCCCTTTTTCAGAGAACCACCCTCAGGGGAATGGAAAGCACCTCAACAGAGAGCTAACCTACTCCCCCTGCCCCATCTTCAACCCATGTGACTGATTGTCATGGGGGTACAAAAGAGCAACCCTCTTTGCCGCAAGGTGGGACTAACTGTGAATTTCCTGCTCTGGAGCAGTCTAGGCTGACGCTAGCCAGCTTAGACCACATCCTTCCTTGGTTCCTTTCCTTCCCCATCCTACTTTCCTTGATTCCTTTATTCCTGAGAGCACCAGCTCCCCCAGTAACACACATACACCTGAATCCCTGTCTCAGCCTCTGCTTATAGGCAGTCGGAGCGAAGATGGGTTGAGTTGGAAAGCAGATGGAACCAGCCTAGAGAGGTCTCGAATGCTATGCTGAATTTAGGTTTTGTTGGCTAGGCAGTAGGGAAATGACCACTGAAGGTTTTTGAGTGGCTGTTTTGATAGCCGTTTAATGAGGTGAAAACACTGCAGAAGCAGAACTTTTACGACGTAATATATGATGGGATGTGAGAGAGGGGGTAGAAAGAGAGAAGAAGGAGGGTGTTGAGATGTCTAGTGACAGTTGTTGAATGTGAGGTGCCAGAGGAAAACCAGTATGAAGAGGTCCAGCAAGCAGTTGGATATTCAATCTGCAGCTTATGCACAGATTGGAATATATATTCAGGAAACACTGCTCATTAAACCAATAAATATTTATTTAGCGCCTCTGTGTTTTACCGACACAAAGGCAAATCAGACATTATCTGTGGAGGATACAGAGATATTACGAATAGTTCAATAGACACGGTTAATTGTTGTCATATACTGAATGCAAGGTGGAAGTAGGATGGTGTATTTAAAACTAATAGACAGGGCTTCCCTGGTGGCGCAGTGGTTGAGAGTCCGCCTGCCGATGCAGGGGACACGGGTTCGTGCCCCGGTCGGAGAAGATCCCACATGCCGTGGAGCAGCTGGTCCCGTGAGCCATGGCCGCTGAGCCTGCGCGTCCGAAGCCTGTGCTCCGCAATGGGAGAGGCCACAACAGTGAGAGGCCCGCGTAAAACTAATAGACGATTCACTAAAGAGGCATCAGCTAAATATCCAAAATCATTGGCTTCCTTCTATACTTGGGATAAATATTCAGAAAATGAAATGACAGCCCATTCACGTCGACCACAAAAAGTACCAAATATCTAAGAATACATTTAAGGTACAAGACCTTTCTGGGAGAAAAAAACCAACAACTTTAAAACATTACAGGGAGATGTGAAAGAAGATCTGAATAAATGTATAGGCAAACCATGCTGCTAGTTAGGAAGACCATATTGGAACCATGTCAGTCTTCTCAATTAATCTCTTAAATCCAATGACATCCTAATGCAGCACCAGTGGAATTTTGGGAGAACTTGTCAAACTGATTCAAATATTTATCTGCAAAGAAAGAACAAACAACAACAACAAAAACTGGTAATAAACCTATGCGAAAATAGACAAGAATATTTTGAAAAATAAGAATGAGTGTGGCACTTATCCTCTGGGACATTATAGAAAACAAGAAGTTACTATAATTTAATGTTTATAATGCTGGCATGAAAACAGACAAATAATTTCATGCAAGAGAATAAAGAGTTCTACACAGATCTAAGAATGTATAGCAATTGAATATATCAAAAGTTTGCCTGGGCTTCCCTGGTGGCGCAGTGGTTGAGAGTCCGCCTGCCGATACAGGGGACACGGGTTCGTGCCCCGGTCCGGGAAGATCCCACATGCCGCGGAGCGGCTGGGCCCGTGAGCCATGGCCGCTGGGCCTGCGCGTCTGGAGCCTGTGCTCCACAACGGGAGAGGCCACAGCAGTGAGAGGCCCACATACCGCAAAAAAAAGTTTGCCTGAAGTGAAGAAAGGACAGATCGTTCAGTAAATTGTGTTAGAATATATGGCTTTTTGCAATGAAAATAAACCTAGACCCCTCACATCACAAGACACATAAATATATTGCATGTGTAGTACATATCTGCTGTAATATTATATTATTAACGTGGATAGGAAAAGATACCTTTTTAAACAAGTATGAAATCTAGAATCCATGAGGAAAGAGATTACAGATTTGATAGAATTTACAATTCTGTACTGTTATAAGCTGGTACAGAAATACATGCAAAGAAATCTAGCAGACCAATAGTATTGTTAATAATCAAAGAGCTCCTACACAGCAATAAAAATGTACAATATAAAGTGGGCAAATTATAAGAACAGGTCAAAAATCTAAATGGCCAATAACACATGGAAAGAAGCTCAACTTCACTCATAATTACAGAACTGAAAGTTAAAACAAAGATACCATGCTTTTTTCTACTAAAATGACACTTTGTCAAATATATCTTTAGAATTAGCACTTTGTTGAATGTATTATAAACACACATACTTTGACTCATTTGTCATTTGACTTTGTTTATTGTATTTTTGCCTGAAAAAATGATAGCGTATTTTTTTTTACCAAATAGAACAAACTGCCTGTGTGGCTTCTTGGTGTTCACCTGTTTTCTTCTAAGTATTTTAAAGTCTTATTTTTAAAAAAAAATACTGAAAGTTTTTATTGTTCTAGAATTAATTTTGTTGTGAAGAATTGAACAGTGATCCAGTTAAGTTTCCCAACTATTAGTCTATTTTCAAATACCCTTTATTAAATAATTCATCTTTACTCCATTAGCTAAAAATTCTGTCTTTATCGTAGACAAAATCACCTTATGCATTTGGATATATTTCTGGATTCTGTTTCATTGCTGTGTCTCTTCACTCCTCCACCAGTATAATGTTATTTTAAATATTATGATTTTAAAGATTTAAAAATGCTGACAGTGCTTGTCTTTTCCCATTACTCCTTTTTTTTTTAATTACAATGTTGTGCTCATTTCTGGTGTAAAGTGATTAAGTTGTGTGTGTGTGTGTGTGTGTGTGTGTGTGTGTATGTGTGTATATACATGTATATGTATTCTTTCATCATTCCTCCTATCTTTTCAGGTTTCTCTTAGCTTTTCTCACATATTCTTTTTTTCCAGATGAACTTCAGAGTAATCCAGGATTTTTACTTTTAAATTAAAAAAAAAATTCTTTTTTCCAGCTTTTTAAAGGTATATTGATAAATAAAATTGCATATATTTAAAGTGTACAATATGATGATATTACGCAAATATACATTGTGAAATATTTCCCACAATCATGTTAAGTAATACATCTATCAACTCACATAATTACCTTTTTATTTATTTTTGGGTGTGGTGAGAATACTTAAAGTCTACTCTCTTAGCAAATTTCAAGTTTGCCATTACTATGATTATAGTATCATTAACTCTAGTCCCCGTGTTGTACGTTAGACGTTAGATCCTCAGAACGTATTCCTTTTACAGCTGAAAGTTTGCACTCTGACCAATATCTCCCCATTTCCCTCTCTCCTATCTCCAAGTAACCACCATTCTACTCTCTATCTCTATGAGTTAGGCTTTTTTCCCCCTATGTATAAGTGGGATCACAGAGTATTTGTCTTTCTCTTTCTGCCTTATTTCACTTAGCATGATGCCCTCCAGGTTCATCCATGTTGTCACAAATGCAGGATCTTCTTTTTTGTAAGGCAGACTAATATGCCATTGTATGTGTATTTCACACTTTCTTTATCCATTCATCCATCAACAGCCGCTTAAGTTGTTTCATTATCTTGGCTATTGTGAATAATGCTGCAGTGAACAGGGGAGTACAGCTATCTATTCAAAGTACTGATTTTGTTTCCTTCAGATATATACCTGGACGTGGGATTGCTGGATCATATGGTAGTTCTTTCTTTTTAAATTGTTTGAGGAATCTCTAAACTGTTTTCCAAAGTGTATGTGCCAATTTTCATTTCCATTAGCAGTGTACAAGTGTTCCCTTCTTTCTGCATCCTTACCAACATTTGTTATCTCTAGATTTTTTGATAATAGCTATCCTAACAGGTGTGAGGTGATATCATTGTGGTTTTGCTTTGTATTTCCCTGATGATTAGTGATGTTGAGCACCTTTGCATATACCTGTTGGCCATTTGCATGTCTTTGGAAAAACGTCTATTCACGTCCTTTGCCCATTTTTTAATCAAATGACAATTGACCCTTGAAACAATGAGAGGGTTAGGGACTCAGACCCACATACAGTTGAAAGTTCGTGTCTAACTTTACAGTCAGCCATCCATATTTGCAGCTCTGTATCCTCGGATTCAACCAACCATAGATCATGTAATACTGTAGTAGTGTTTAATGAAAAAAATCTGAATATAAGTGGACCCGTGCGGTTCAAACACATGTTGTTCAAGGGTCAACTGTATTTTTTTTTTTTTGCTATTTAGTTGCATGATATATATGTATTTTAGATATTAACCACCTATCAAAATACTAGTTTGCACACCCAATATTTTTAAAGCCCTGCTCCTTCCAATTCTAAACTTTTTAGTCGTTTTCATTGGGATCCCATCAAATTTAGAAATTCAACTATTAATATTCCTTTACATTTTCTAACCAATATCAAGATATACTTTTCTATTTATTCATCACCTTTATAAATCTCAGCAGAATATTAAAGTTTTCTTCTCTTTTTTCGGGTGTGTATACATTCTGCCTTACTCATTTGAAGTTCATCCCTAGAGTTTTGCTATTTTAGACAGTACTGTTAAATCCATTATATTGTCTTTTGTATAATTGTTTTGTAACTACTTTACTAGCTTCCTACCAAGCTTTTATCAGACATAGGTTTTTGCTTTTTATATTTTTTAACATGTGACTTGTTCAACCTTCCAAGATCAGATAAATTCAGTCTATTTAAATGGCTCCAAAATAAAAAGAAGAAACACTTTCAAATTCTATTTGCAAAGCCAACAAGCACTATTTCATAGATAGCTCCTCGAAAGGAAACCACAGATAGTCTTGTTTGTGAAAATTATGCAAAAATACTGAATAAAATCTTATGTTTCTATTATTTTCCTTCAGCTGATAACCTTCAATTTTTCATGTATACTGACAAATCTTCTGCAAATAGCTCTGTTTACTTTATTTCTTGTATTTATACCTTATATTTCTCTCGTCTAAATGCATTGTTACTTTGCAAACAAGAGTAAACTGAAATTTCTTTTCTTGTTTCCGTTATCAAGGGAAAATTTTCTCATTTTTACCTATAAAGCATGATGCTGAAATGAAATTACTATCATGTCAAGAAAGTATCATTTGCTCCTATTTTTCTCAAAGTTCTTTCAAGGTAGGACTGCAATTTGGATTTTATCAAAGGTCTAATTTGTCATTATTTGAAACAGTGATTAAAATTTATCCTTGTCCTATTAACATGTCATTTTTTTTTTTTTTTTTTTTTTTTGCGGTATGCGGGCCTCTCACCGTTGTGGCCTCTCCCGTTGCGGAGCACAGGCTCCGGACGCGCAGGCTCAGCGGCCATGGCTCACGGGTCCAGCCGCTCCGCGGCACGTGGGAACCCACGTCCCCTGCATCGGCAGGTGGTCTCTCAACCACTGCGCCACCAGGGAAGCCCTAACATGTCATTTTAATTCAATAAAATTCTTACTATTAAATCATTCTTCAGTCTTCTATTTACCATTTTAATTTTTCTACTATATCTGCTCATATTTTATTTATTATTTTTGCATAATTTCCACAATGAGATTGATCTTTTTCTTTTTTTGGGGGGGTGAGATATCTATATCAGGTTTCTTTTCATTATTTTGCTGGCTTCAAGAAAAGTATTTGAAAGTGTCGGCTTAAAAAACGCACAATGTGAGATTTGCGGGTTAAGTTTTATTTGGGGCAAAATGAGGACTGCACCCCGGGAGATAACATTTCAGATAGTTTTGAGAAACTGCTCCAAAGAGGCAGGGGAAGGTCAGTATACATGTGATTTCGGGGAAGGGGGAGTCCATGCAATCAAGCACATATTTTTTTACGGAAGGTTTCTGCTACTCTTGTGCAGGCTACTGCTCCTCACGAGGACCAGACATCATCGTGAAGGATTTTAGTGTTTTTCTAGATATGAGGAGATACAAGAATTGGGCTCATAAAATCGGCTCCTGAAAATATCTAACTATCTGAAGACCTGTTCTGCCAGTTTTTCCCAGAGCACAGAGGGCCTCATTTCTGCTCTCCACCCTGAACTCCTTTCAGGGGGTGTTGAAAATCAGCAGCAGCGCTTGATTTAATCCTTGTAGAGGTGGATGGCAAGTGCCAATTTGTAGCTGACAAAAGGTTTCTTCTTCATGTTTTGGAGCAATTCAAATAGACAAGATTTATCTAATTTTTGAAGGGTGAAAAAATTTCCCCCTCCCCAACTCCTTTTTTAAAAAATGTATACCTGAAAAAATTCTGGCAGAAAGCATGCTAAAGGCTTATCATCGATTTTTCTCCTCTTTTTAGTTATCTAAATTTGGGGACATTTTGAAACACATTTTATATTAAATATAAGAGAAATAAAGGAAGGAGAGAAAGGCAGGGGAAAGATACCCTCTATAGGATGAATGGTAGTTAATAAAATTGTCAGCAGGAACGGATAACCAACAAGGACCTACTGTATCGCCCAGGAAACTCTGCTCAATATTATGTAACAATCTAAACCGGAAAAGAATTGGAAAAAGAATAGATACATGTATATGTATAACCGAATCACTCTGCTGTACGCCTGAAACTAACACAACATTGTTAATCAACTATACTCCAGTATAAAATAAAAAGTTAAAAAATGTATATAGAAAAAAATGTCAGCGGGAAGATTATTTAGGCAGCTTTGTGAAAGTCCAGGAAAGAAAAAATAAGGCTATATAGTAAAGCAGTGACCAAAAAGGAGAAGATAAAGAGAGCGGGTAATTAAAGCCTTGAGGCTGGATGAAATAGCAGAGGTAATAACTGTAGAGATGAGGGGGAAAGTCGAGCTGAAGTCAGAACCTTAAGACATTGCCAAGCACGTAAAAGGCACTTGACAGTTATGTGTGGCACGTATAAGGAAATAAACCCAAGAAACGAGCACCTAGAAACCCAGGTCTCAGCAGAGCACACAGGGGAAATACTCAGAGAAACCTGAAGAAAAGGGAGAGGACATCCTGGCCTGAGCCAAGAGAGAGGGGAGCTTCCAGGAAGAGGGGACAGTCATTAAGGTCACGTGGCGCATGGCGGTCTTTCAGCATCCGAGGATCCTGGCACCTTTTGAGAGAGCAGTTTGAAGAGAAAGGTGGGAAACCAAATAAATGGAAAAGGGGAACGGTTTTCAAAAGAAATTAAGTGAAGGGAACCAGAGACTTACATGGTAACTTAAGTGGTGTCGGGGTGGAGAAACAGTTTTCCACAAAAGGACAGGGGAAGATAGGACCTCACGTTCCTGACCAAGTAGACAAGCTTCTTGTTGCTTCGGATTTTTTTTGGCCACCGTAATTGCTGATAAGAAAGTAAAATTTATTTCACTATTACACTGGATCCAGCTGAATTAGTAAGCTGACCAGAATAACTCAAGAATACATTTTCTTTTCATGGTCTAAGAAAAGGGCTCCATATTGGTCTGAAATATCAGGGGAACCGTTGCTTCTGAGTTTTATAGAATTCTGATTGTAAGCCATCTATTTACTGGTGAACTCTTGATTTTTGTTTTTCTGTTTCTTCTGAGCAATGCAACCGTGGAAAGTTGACATTAACTCCTCAAAACAAATAGAATACTGCATACCTTGAAGTTGAGCGTTTACTTTTCTTATTGAGAAGGGAAAATAAAGAGACCGGCTGTTTCGTTTTTGGAGAGCCCGATTCCCCAGCAACTGTGCAAAGCTTCATTTTGCCAATTCCTTGCAGAGTGGCAGGTCTTATCTTGGTCTCTCATTCTGAAAGTGCCCTGTCTTTGGAAGTGTCATGGGTGGCCCTTGGGGAAGTGCAGCCATGGTCGCTGACCTTGCATTTTAAAATGTCTTCCAGTGAAAGTGATTCCATTATTTTGAACTAGAAAATATTACAAGTATCATATATGTTTCACACGTGGGTCTGCCTGGAAATAAGATAGGTAGTACAAGCATATGCACAGTGATTATACGGGGCTACAGGGTAACTTTATTTCTTTGGAAAAATGGCAACTTAAAGACATAGGACGTAATCATCTACAAAATACCGTCAGCATTATCCAGAAAACAGCTGCTGGTATTTGTGAAGTCCTGAAAGTACTCCCGTGCAGGCGTGCTCCTTCCCAGTGTTCCTTCCTTCCTGGAAGACAGTTTAGCAGAGTCTTATAATTCTCGAACATTCTATTGCCATAGCATCCGGCAATCACACTCCTCGGTATTTACCCAAAGCAACTGAGAACTTATATCCACAAAAAAACCTGCACACAGGTTATGCTAGCAGCTTTATTCAGCATTGCTGAATTGGAAGCGACCAAATATGCTTCAGGTGAATGGGTAAATAAACTGTGGCACATCCAGACGATGGAATGTTACTCAGTGCTGAAAAGAAACGAGCTATCAAGATGTGAAAAGACACAGAGGACACTTAAAAATGCATATTCCTAAGTGAAAGAAGCCAATTTGAAAAGGTGGCATACTCTTTGATTCCAACTCTTTGATTCCAACTCTGGAAAAGACAAAACTAAGGGGACAGTAAAAAGATCAGTGGTTGCCAGGGATTGAAGGGCAGAGAAAGGGATGAATAGGCAGAGCACAGAGGATTGTTAGGGCAGAAAATAGGCCGTATGATACCGTAATGATGGATTCATGTCATTATACACTTGTCCAAGCATAAGATGTACAGTAACAAAAGCGAACCATAGTGTAAACTATGAACTTTGGGTGATTATGATGTGTCTATGTAGGTTCATCTGTTATAACAAATGGCCCAACTGATGGGGGATGCTGGTACTGGGGGAGGCTGTGTATGGATGGAGACAAGAGGGTATATAGGAAATCTCTGCATCTGACCTTCAAATTTGCTGGGATGTTAAACTGCTTTATAAAATCTTAGCTTAAAAGCCCAATGAGTTGTAATATTTTACCAGTGATCTGATCTTCCTCAGAGTAACTGTGGTGTCACTCTTCCTTTCCGCTCACACACTGTCCTGTGCTATTTCAAGACCCTTGAAAACATGTTCTGACGTGGTGATAGGAGATGAATTGGGGAGAAAGGAATGAGGGTTCCAGTGTCTACTCCTTTTTAAAGATGGCTGGCGGAAATGCATATGGCTGATCCCCTCTCTCATGGGACACTTGCAAAGCTGAGGCACTTGGACACTTTGCCTTTTCAGAGTCTCCACATTGAAGAGTCTACTGCCTCTTGTTACATCGTGCGTGTTCCCTTTTCTGACAAGAGTGCATGGGTGTTTCTTAAAGATCAATAAATTCTGTTGAATGTTGAATAAAGGTGAAGGGCGAAATACAAATGTTGGGGTTTTTTTTTCCTGTTTATAAGCTTCTCTTCTCTTTGGGGATGTGGGATCCCCTCTATAGACTTTAAGGAATAGAAAACTATTTATTTTATAATAAATCTCCGTCAAAGATAGGAATCTGTGGGAAAATTCGTTGTCTCTAGAAAGAAAGAGCATTGATTAGAGGACATGAAACTAAATTCATGGTCGTCGTAAGACATTTTTTATTCCCTCAAATATATAGTGTTGAATTTTTATGCCTGTGGGATAATCAGGATTTAAAAAACAATATAAAAAGCAGAATTCTTTTTCTTACAGAAAGTACAGGTTGGAGAGATAGGACAGCACACACACACATATATATATAATTTTTTTTGAAATCATGTATTTTGAATGTGTGAGAGCATTTTATTTTCCTGTTCCTTGGAAATGGAGAATGTTACACATCTATAAATAATGGTTTAGGGTACATGCACTGGGATGGAAAATGTCCCCCCCAGAATTTCATGTCCTTCCAGGAACTTCCGAGTGTGACATTATTTGGAAATAGGGCTGTTGCAGATATAATTAGTTAAGTCGGAGATTGTATTGGAATAGGGTGAATCCTTAGTTCATATGATTGGTGTCCTGATAAAAAGAAGAGAAGAGACACAGAAGGATGCTGGCCCTGTGAAGATCAAGGTGGGGATCGGAGTTAAGCTACCACAAGCCGAAGAACGCTTGGGGATGCTGGAAGCTGGAAGAGGCAAGGAAAGATCCTTCCCCCAGGGTTCAGAGAGAGTGTGGCCCTGCCAACAACGTGATTTCAGACTTCTAGTCTCCAGAACTGTGAGCGAATAAACCTCTGTTGTCTTAAGACAGCCCAGTCTGTGGTACTGTTACAGCAGCCCTAGGAAACTACCACATGACATAATCATAGTGCATATATTTTAAAAGTCATGACAGAGGTCCAAATATTGGGAAGTGAGTTAGTTAACTGTGGTAGGTCAGTAAAATATTTGATTGCCTATGAATCTGACAAATATGTGGACTTTAGAGATACACAGAAAACTCTTTGCTAAATAATAAACAGCAATCACATGGTATGGACACAATGATTACAAGCATATATATATATATATATATATATATATATATATATATATATATAAAACAATGGAGGTTTAGAAAAAAACTTTATCCTCATATAATTGCTGCAAGATGGTAAAAGATTTGTTTACTGTTTCTTTTAATAAAAGGAATAAATATTTGATATAAAAACTTAAAAACAATGAGTCAAAAAAATAGTTTGACATAAAAGTCACCTTTAAGTGACTTAAATTGAGATTGGAACTAAATTTGGTCTATGCATATGGAGTAATTAACTTTCCCCTTTGTGGTGCTTTTAACCCTGAAGTAGTAGCATAAATTGTAAAATGATACGGGTGGTCCTTAAGGAATTCGATGTGTGGAAAACTCCAAGATCTGTAGATTATATTGATTCTCTAAAATGCTGAACATCCTGCTAACTGAGACTAACAGAGTAGAAAAAATAGTGATGGCCAAGCAATTTAGGAGCCAATAGACATAGAAGCTTATGACTCTTCTACTTGTTTTTTGTAGACTCTAAGCTATAATTAATACTTCAAGCCCACAAAATGAGCAGGATTGGAGGGTTTGGCTTCTGGAGAAATATTTGCAGTGAAAGTTAAGAAGCTGGTGAAACAGCTCATTAAACTAGCCCACCCCATATAAATGCCATAGCCCGTGTAATGATGAAATCTTGCTGGAAACCTCCAAGCGAGCCTTCGGAGCCAGGGTCAGCTTTCATTATACAACAGGAGTTGGCTCTTTTTCAGGCCAGCTGACCTCTTACTTTATGTGGGAGTATGTCCTCCGGCTTCTCTAAAAAAAAAAAAAAAAATTTTGCTCCGCTATCTGCAAGGCTGTTTTTGGAAATTAGTTTGGCATTTTGGTGAGTCTCAGAGGGATCAGTGCATGGCAAGTGTGGAAGAGTTACAAACCAATCGAATGCCGTAAGGAATCCTTGCACTGTTGGCCAAACCCATGTGAAACACAGTTGCTGTTTATCTGAAGAGCAAAACAGGAAGTCATTCTCTAAGGGAACCGCCCATTAAGAATCATTTTCCATGATGATTTACAGCTCATGTACAAAACCACCACTATTTAAAGCAACGAACACCTTCCAAGTTTTCTAATAAGATTTTTCTTCTTGTCAGACAACTGGAAGTATGGCAATGTTTGATATATCCACAGTACAAAGAGTCAAACCATCTACTTAATAATTTTCCAAGAAAAATGCTATCAATGAGAGAAGTCATGCAAGCAAAAGGTATTGCCCCAGATTTTTCCCACTGGGTGGGAATCTTCCAAATGGCAGTGCAACTACTCATCTTGGTGAAATCTCTCCTTAGAGATTGTCTGAGGAAATGAAAGCTCAGAAAGAGTAAGTAAAGCACCCTAGGAGTAGAAGGGAAACAACAGTTGCACATTTTCTAAACTTTGGGCAAAAACAGTGGTTCTAGAACTTTCCAGCGTTTTGGGTGATTTAGACTGTGGATAGTTCTTGGTGGGCGTATCCCTCTGGGAGCCCTTGTAGGAACTGTTTGGCCCCCACAGGCACTGGAAGGAGATCCACGAATGAAAAGTATTGGATCTAAAAGTTAACAAGTTTCCCTCCAGAGAAAGAGGACTCTGAGTCACCAAAGACATACTTTCTAAGCAGAAATGCAATGTCAAAATTAAGATTCTTGACGTGAGCATGTACAGTTGTATTTTTCATTTGAGTAGCTATAAAAATATTGTTTCAGGCCTTTCACCTAACCTTAAGATGATTGTTATATTCCTGGTGTTATATTTTACTTTTTCTAAATAGGCCAGAAACTCCTAAGAATATAAAGATAAAGAAAAGAAGAAAATTGCCTGTACTTGCCCAGATACCTGTTGTGTAATGACCTCACTCCCCTGATCATTTTTCCCTTTTAGGTGCTAAAGTGATGTCACCTCCTGCAAGGGACACTAACCAAGCCTTTAAGAATATGTCCTTTTATGAGCAATGATTTTATTTGATTGCCAGAAGAGATTATTTGGAACAGACAATTTCTAGACTTTCCACATTCTCCCAGGTCACAGTTGGAGCGTGAAAAGTGGGCCATTTACTGTTAGTATTTTGTAACCTGAGAAATTTTATGATTTTCCTTTATTGGCAATTTCTGGGAAAGACAATTCTGAAACACATTCTGTTGATTATCCAAGCACTATTAATTTCAGGTCTGAAAATTCCCTGTGAAGTTTTTTGACAGCCAAGGCTCTTTCTGAGGTTTATGGAGCTTTACTGATATCTGCTTTGTCTAATAGCCCATGAGGAGTTCAGAGGCAGCATATAGATCCTGACAAAGAAGTCAATTTAAGTGAGATGACAACACTGCTGACACTTGTGCTACCTCAGAAGATTGAATCCTCCTTACCTCCAGTGTTCCAATAGATAAAAACTACCAGGGAAAGGCATCTTGCCATTTAAGTCCAACATAAGAAAGTTTCTCTTCTCTTAGTCTAAGTAATTCTTGAACAAGCTATTTTCACATTTTTTGGCTGGCTCTACAAGGCAAAGTGTTGTAAGTAATGAATGGGGACTGACCAGATGATTCTGGCTGCAAACTCTGCACGTCTGCAACTGTAACCGAGCAGGACCCTACGGGGCCTCCCCGGGACAAACCCCTCCCCCATAACCTCTGCTTTAGCTCCTCCCTGAAGTACCTGGATAATAGTATCTGATGCATGTTTCCTGAGTTCTTCAGATGCTAAAACCACCACCAAATGGAAGAAATGAACTACCTGAGGATCATGAGCATGTAATCCCCAGACTTTTTTGGCTCCTAAGGATTGATCACCATGAACCCATCAGAGAATTGTGCCCGAGCTGATCACATACCCTGGGATGCCCCTCCCTCACCTGGCCTTTAGAAGTGATTTGCTGAAACCATTCAGGGAGCTCCAGGTTTTCTGAGCATAAGCCACCTATTCTCCTTGCTTGGCCCTGCAATAAACCTTTCTCTGCTCCAGACTCTGATGTTTTGGGTTGTTTAGCCTCACTGTGTGTCAGGCACATGAACTTGAGTTCTGTAACACGGTGAACACTGCAGAGTGGCCACAAACAGAATATATCTGAAAATAAACCACTGTGAAGTCCTAAGTAACTATTCTAAGTGAACTTTTTGAGGTGAGGAGATACAGAGCTGTTCCCAGCTAACATTCTCACATTGCATGTGAGGGATTTCAAGTTCATCATTAGCTAGTCCTACTCTGAATCATAATGGTGACATATGATGACAATGGTGACAGTGATGATGTCAATGAACATTTTTTGAGGGTATGTACCAAAAGATGTATTATTATTTAATCCTGCCTGTAGCCTTGAGACATCTGAATAATCTTCAGCAGAGGTAGAGAATTGTAGGTTTAATGGTGGTTTATTTTACTTTAAAATGTAAATGTTTCTGAATTAGAGAATCCTGAAAATGAAGCCAGATTAAAGCTTAAGAAAATCACCCATACAGACACCCTTCTACTTTGTTCTGTGATTTCCTGCACAGATGCTGTTAACTGTCCAGGGTTCTGTGAACATTTGAACCTGTACCAAATACTGAGGAAACGTGAGCAAGCAACTTCCAAGCTAATTTTTATAAAAGAAGACACATTTTAGAAATGAATAATCACTACATTAAGCTGATTTAAATTTACATCCTTTCCCCTGGTTCCACCCTTCTCCACCGACTAATGCATTGTTTGCTCTTCAGATCTGGATAGCAATTTCACTACTTAGATAGCTTATTTAATTGAATGCTGCCAGTGGCATTTTCCCCATTTGACTCAATATAACAAGTAGCAGTAAAAGGAGTTTCAGCTAGAATAACTGCTACGTACTACTAGTTAATACATGTGGCAGGCACTCTCTTAACTGCTTTCCAAGTATTATTTACTAGTCACAGCAACCCATGAGGTAGAGGCTATTATTATTGAACTGAAGTAAATAGCTCAAGGCCACAAAGCCAGTAAAATGTGGAGATCCAGTATTTGAAATCAGTTTTTTTAAATTGTATTTATTTATTTATTATTGTTTTATGGTCTCAATAGCTTCTCTGATGTCTTTGATAATATCAGTACTGGTTTCATTAGAGTTGTCACTTGTTCTTACAGTCTCCGTTTTTTTCCAGTTTGCTCTTTTCTGGTTGTTTTTGTCTCTAGCTTTTATGTTATAGCCAAGGTTCTCAACTCTGAGTATAACCAAAGTCACCTAGGGGGCTTTAAAAAAATACTGATGCACCACAGACCCATCAAATCCAAACCTCTGTTACTGAGACATGTTTCTTCAAAGCTTACTAGTTGATTCTCTGTTCAGATCAGGAGGACTCCTTGGATGTCTGTATGTCTGTGTTTAAGCACAGAAGACTAGAAAGCTGATTGGAAAACTCGGACCCAGATGATTCAATTGGTGAATTGTACTGAGCATTTAAGGAAGAAATAATACCAACATTACACAAAATCTTTCAGAAAATAGAGGATAATGGCTCTATTAAACTCAGTTCTGAGGTCAATATCACCCTGATACTGAGACCAGACAAGAACACTAAAAATACATCCATCCATACATACCAGTAAGCCTCATGAACAGAGACAGAAAGATTTTTAACAAAATGTTAACAAATAAGTCCAGGAAGGCAAAGTTGATTTAATGTTTGAAAATCAATCAATATAATTCACTCAATAAAGGAGAAAAAGCACATTATCATTTCAATAGATGTAGAAACATGTTTGAAAAAATTCAGTATTCATTCATGATAAAACATTTCATTAGATTAGAAAATGGGACTTCCTCAATCTGATAAAGGGTATATATGAAAAACCTATTGCTAATATTGTATTTAATGTTGAAAAAGTAAATGCTTTCTCCCTCAGATCAGGAACAAGGCAAGAATGCTAACTCTCACCCCTTACATTCGACATTGTACTGGAAAGCCTAGCCTTCACAATTAGGCAAGAAAGAGAATAAAAGGCAAAAAGATCTGAAAAGTATGTAAAACTATCTCTATTCAAAGATGTTATGATTGACTGTGTAGAATATTCTAAGGAATCTACAAACAACTATTATCTACAACTATCAAACTAATTTAGAGAGGGTGAAAGGTGAATATACAAAAAGTTGCATTTTTATATACTAAAAGCGGACTATAAGCTTTTAGCATGAGAGTGGAGCTGGCTGACGTTTAGTCTCAGTATAGGGTGGTCTACTTGTTTGTTTATTGGGACATCCCAATGTGAATATTTTATATCTTTACTCTTGGCCTGGTTAATTCCTCAGAGAAGAGTTTTCTAATCTTCTGTCTAGAGGATTCTGGTCTGGCTGTCAGTGTTCTGAAGGCTGGGGATTTCAGCATATTCAGGGGGCATATTTTCACTTAATCCCCATTTTTTTGGTTCCAAGATTATACCCTCAACTATGCCTGGCATCCCTGGTACAAAGGCCTTCCATTCACCCTCTCTTGAGGGTAATAGATTGATAGTCTTCTGAGAATAGATTGATAGTCTTCTGGGTTTCCCTCCATGGCAGGGAGTGTTGGGATCTCTGGGAGGGTAACTCCTTCTTTCAATCCCTTTACCCAGGCCCCTCTCTCCTTCACCCTATTCCAGAAGGGCCTGTTGCTCTCAAAGTGTCTGCGTCCTTTGAGAATTCTGTGGTGGGGATGAAGTAAGTTCTCAGTGTTCCCCGCTGCCAGCTCAGGCTCCAGTCCTGCTAAATTAATCACTGCTCATCCATCTGCTTCCCAGCTTACAATATTTTTATTGTTCTCTCTTCTCCTGTTCTCCCATCCATATATGTCTTTTCAAGAAATTTCTTCACCATCTTTTCCATGAAGTACAACCTGGGTACTTCATGTGAAATTGAAATATCAAGATCACTGCCTGATTTAAAGGATAAAGGAATGACTTACTTTATCAAAAATTAAGTTGTATGTTACTTAATAGTAATACTTTATACTTATGTCAGGAAAGAATAATCAAGCATCTCATTTGTAGACTTTAACAAGTGTTTTACATGGAAAATTCCATATGGAACCATACGGTTTTATTATCTACAGTAAAAAACAAACAAACAACAAAGAAAACTAAAAGAATATCTGGTTTGCCCAGTGTCAGTGAGGTACTTTGCCCTTCATTCTCCCTCTCACATAAACCATGCATTTATAACTTACGTTTTCATGGTAGTTTGAAAGAAATTTGGAGTAATTGTGGCCATGGCTCTGAGGAAGTGAAAGACTACATTTTAGAGGCAGTACTAATTAATTTAACAAGCCTTAATTAAGCACTAACCATGAGGCAGGCACTGTACTGAAACAGAATGGTCCCAAATCCCTGGCCTTCTGAGGATTTCAGTCCAGGCAGTAGACTTCTGGTATTAATATAAGCATAAAGGGCACCAAAAAAGTTCTTTCAGCAAATTCTGTGAAATAGGGTACCCGTGCTTATATCTGGGTATTTCTTGTTGTATCATTATCTGTGTTTTGGATTCTGTAGTGGAGAGATTAACAAATTGGATTATGATTGAATTAAATTATTTTGTTGTTGTTGTTTGTTCATTATAACATCCACTTCTAAAGATGACTTGAAATAGACTTCCCAGGTATATACAAGGTGGTAAAAAACTTAAAGTAAGTCAGAGAACTGAAGCAAAGGGAGAATAAAAATAGGAAAAGTAGAATAAACTGAGTGGCAACAACGTACAAAATGCATGTAGAGAAGCCACATTCCCTGTTAGGCACAGGCCATGCATTTTCCTCTATTTTTTTTTTTTTTTGTAGACATTTTAAAGATAAAAATATCATCAATTTCCAGAAGTCAAAGAATCTGTCAGGGCCTCCCTGGTGGCGCAGTGGTTAAGAATCCGCCTGCCAATGCAGGGGACACGGGTTCGAACCCTGGTCCAGGAAGATCCCACACGCCGCAGAGCAACTAAACCCGTGCGCCACAACGACTGAGCCTGCGCTCTAGAGCCCATGAACCACAGCTACCAAGCCCGCGTGCAACAACTACTGAAGCCCGCGCACCTAGAGCCTGTGCTCTGCAACAAGAGAAGCCATCTGAAAGAGAAGCCTGCGCACCACAATGAAGAGTAGCCCGTGCACCACAGTGAAGAGAAGCCCCTGGTCGCCGCAACTAGAGAAAGCCCACGCACAGCAACGAAGACCCAATGCAGCCAAAAATAAATAAGTTAATAGAAAAAGAATCAATCAGTTATCAGGTGATATAAAAATATAGAAATTTCTCCTATGGATCTTCATGAAAGGATCTTCATTAGGAAATGGAGCAAAACACTTCCTTACCAAAAAATACAACAATGAGTTCCACTGGACTATTTCTTTTATGTCTTCACTATAGTCCAATCGTATTAGTACAAAGCATAATTTAGTAAATGTTGTTATACTAGGAGTCTAAATTAAGAAAGTTCTAGAAAACTCCTCCACATTTTTATATGAAAATATGTGAATTTTGCATTCTCCATGAAGTTATAATAAATCTACTAATATTTGCAGTTTATAAAATACTTTCTTATGCATTCTCCACCAAGGAAACTTTCAGGCAGGTGTTATCATCTTCATTTTAACACTGAGAGAATTATACATATTAAGTAACTTATACAAGCTCTCCTAGTCACGGAATAGGAAACCAATACTGTAATAAAGGATTTTTAACTCTAGATCTTGTCTTCTTAACAGCACACCAATCTACCATTTCACTACATCTAGCTGACCAAGAAAGTGCTAACACACAGTAGTTGTTTATTTCTTTTAACGTTTTATAAACTGTAAAGAGTATAATGTGTACTAATACTGAATAGAGATTGATGAACTATATATGGCTATGACTACGTAACAACCATCCAAATCAAGATATAGAACATTTCCAGCAGCCCAGAAGGTTCTCTTGTGCCTTTTCTTGGCCAACATTTATTCTGCCAGATCAGTTCTTCAACTTCATGTACATGGATTCATACTGTGCATACTCTTTTGTGTCGGGCTTCTTTTGCTCAAAAAAATGTCTGTAAGATTCATTTCTAATGTGTATATCATAGCTGGGTCTCTTTTTTTTTTTTAAAAAAAGAAAGCTTTATTGACATTTATTCCACGAAGGATACAACTCACCCATTTAAAGTACAGAGTTCAGTGTTTTCTGGTATTTTCAAAGAGTTATGCAACTGTCACCAAAATCTAATTTTAAACATTTTTAACGTCCCCAAAGAAATCCCACACACATCAGCAGTCATTCCCCACTCCCCTCCCAAACCTGCCCAAGCAACCGCTAGTCTACTTTCCATCTCTATAGATTTGCCCAATCTGGATATTTCACATAAATGGATTTATATAATATGTGGTCTTTGTGACTGGCTTTTATTCACTAAGCACCATGCTTTCAAGGTTCATCCTTGTTATAGCATAATATCAGTACTTTTAAATGCTGAATACTATTCCAATTTATGAATGTACCTCATTTACCAGTTGATGGACATTTGGGTTGTTTCCACTTTTTGGCTATTATGAATAATGCTGCCATGAACATTCTTTTTTTTTTTTTTTTTAAACATCTTCATTGGAGTATAATTGCTTTACAATGGTGTGTTAGTTTCTGCTTTACAACAAAATGAATCAGTTATATATATACATATGTTCCCATATCTCTTCCCTCTTGCGTCTCCCTCCCTCCCACCCTCCCTATCCCACCCCTCCAGGCGGTCACAAAGCACCGAGCTGATCTCCCTGTGCTATGCGGCTGCTTCCCACTAGCTATCTACCTTACGTTTGGTAGTGTATATATGTCCATGCCTCTCTCTCGCTTTGTCACAGCTTACCCTTCCCCCTCCCCATATCCTCAAGTCCATTCTCTAGTAGGTCTGTGTCTTTACTCCTGTCTTACTCCTAGGTTCTTCATGACATTTTTTTTTCTTCTTAAATTCCATATATATGTGTTAGCATACGCTATTTGTCTCTCTCTTTCTGACTTACTTCACTCTGTATGACAGACTCTAGGTCTATCCACCTCATTACAAATAGCTCAATTTCGTTTCTTTTTATGGCTGAGTAATATTCCATTGTATATATGTGCCACGTCTTCTTTATCCATTCATCTGATGATGGACACTTAGGTTGTTTCCATCTCTGGACTATTGTAAATAGAGCTGCAATGAATATTTTGGTACATGACCCTTTTTCAATTATGGTTTTCTCAGGGTATATGCCCAGCAGTGGGATTGCTGGGTCATATGGTAGTTCTATTTTTAGTTTTTTAAGGAACCTCCATACTGTTCTCCACAGTGGCTGTATCAATTTACATTCCCACCAACAGTGCAAGAGGGTTCCCTTTTCTCCACACCCTCTCCAGCATTTATTGTTTCTAGATTTTTTGATGATGGCCATTCTGACTGGTGTGAGATGATATCTCATTGTAGTCTTGATTTGCATTTCTCTAATGATTAGTGATGTTGAGCATTCTTTCATGTGTTTGTTGGCAGTCTGTATATCTTCTTTGGAGAAATGTCTATTTAGGTCTTCTGCCCATTTTTGGATTGGGTTGTTTGTTTTTTTGTTATTAAGCTGCATGAGCTGCTTATAAATTTTGGAGATTAATCCTTTGTCAGTTGCTTCATTTACAAATATTTTCTCTTATTCTGAGGGTCGTCTTTTGGTCTTGTTTATGGTTTCCTTTGCTGTGCAAAAGCTTTGAAGTTTCATTAGGTCCCATTTGTTTATTTTTGTTTTTATTTCCATTTCTCTAGGAAGTGGGTCAAAAAGGATCTTGCTGTGATTTACGTCATAGAGTGTTCTGCCTATGTTTTCCTCTAAGAGTTTGATAGTTTCTGGCCTTACATTTAGGTCTTTAATCCATTTTGAGCTTATTTTTGTGTATGGTGTTAGAGAGTGATCTAATCTCATACTTTTACATGTAGCTGTCCAGTTTTCCCCTCACCACTTATTGAAGAGGCTGTCCTTTCTCCACTGTACATTCCTGTCTCCTTTATCAAAGATAAGGTGACCATATGTGCGTGGGTTTATCTCTGGGCTTTCTATCCTCTTCCATTGATCTGTATTTCTGTTTTTGTGCCAGTACCATACTGTCTTGATTACTGTAGCTTTGTAGTATAGTCTGAAGTCAGGAAGACTGATTCCTCCAGCTCCGTTTTTTGTTCTCAAGATTGCTTTGGCTATTCGGGGCCTTTTGTGTTTCCATACAAATTGTGACATTTTTTGTTTTAGTTCTGTGAAAAATGCCAGTGGTAGTTTGATAGGGATTGCATTGAATCTATAGATTGCTTAGGGTAGTAGAGTCATTTTCACAATGTTGATTCTTCCAATCCAAGAACATGGTATATCTTTCCATCTATTTGTATCATCTTTAATTTCTTCCATCAGTGTCTTATAATTTTCTGTATACAGGTCTTTTGTCTCCTTAGGTAGGTTTATTCCTAGATATTTTATTCTTTTTGTTGCAGTGGTAAATGGGAGTGTTTTCTTGATTTCACGTTCAGATTTTTCATCATTAGTGTATAGGATTGCCAGAGATTTCTTTGCATTAATTTTGTATCCTGCTACTTTACCAAATTCATTGATTAGCTCTAGTAGTTTTCTGGTAGCATCTTTAGGATTCTCTATGTATAGTATCATGTCATCTGCAAACACTGACAGCTTTACTTCTTCTTTTCCGATTTGGATTGCTTTAATTTCCTTTTCTTCTCTGATTTCTGTGGCTAAAACTTTCAAAACTATGTTGAATAAGAGTGGTGAGAGTGGGTAACCTTGTCTTGTTCCTGATCTTAGTGGAAATGCTTTCAGTTTTGTACCATTGAGGATGATGTTGGCTGTGGGTTTGTCATATATGGCCTTTATTATGTTGAGGAAAGTTCCCTCTATGCCTACTTTCTGCAGGGTTTTTATCATAAATGGGTGTTGAATTTTGTCGAAAGCTTTCTCTGCATCTATTGAGATGATCATATGGTTTTTCTCCTTCAATTTGTTAATATGGTGTATCACATTGATTGATTTGCGTATACTGAAGAATCCTTGCATTCCTGGAATAAACCCCACTTGATCATGGTGTATGATCCGTTTAATGTGCTGTTGGATTCTGTTTGCTAGTATTTGTTGAGGATTTTTGCATCTATGTTCATCAGTGATATTGGCCTTTCGTTTTCTTTCTTTGTGACATCCTTTGTGACATCCTTGTCTGGTTTTGGTATCAGGGTGATGGTGAGTGTTCCTCCCTCTGCTATATTTTGGAAGAGTTTGAGAAGGATAGGTGTTAGCTTTTCTCTAAATGTTTGATAGAATTCACCTGTGAAGCCATCTGGTCCTGGGCTTTTGTTTGTTGGAAGATTTTTAACCACAGTTTCAATTTCAGTGCTTGTGATTGGTCTGTTCATATTTTCTATTTCTTCCTGATTCAGTCTTGGCAGGTTGTGCATTTCTAAGAATTTGTCCATTTCTTCCAGGTTGTCCATTTTATTGGCATAGAGTTGCTTGTAGTAATCTCTCATGATCTTTTGTATTTCTGCAGTGTCAGTTGTTACTTCTCCTTTTTCATTTCTAATTCTATTGATTTGAGCCTTCTCCCTTTTTTCTTGATGAGTCTGGCTAATGGTTTATCAATTTTGTTTATCTCCTCAAAGAACCAGCTTTTAGTTTTATTGATCTTTGCTATCATTTCCTTCATTTGTTTTTCATTTATTTCTGATCTGATTTTTATGATTTCTTTCCTTCTGCTAACTTTGGGTTTTTTTTGTTCTTCTTCCTCTAATTGCTTTAGGTGCAAGGTTAGGTTGTTTATTTGAGATGTTTCCTGTTTCTTAAGGTAGGATTTTATTGCTATAAACTTCCCTCTTAGAACTGCTTTTGCTGCATCCCATAGATTTTGGGTTGTCGTGTCTCCATTGTCATGTGTTTCTAGGTATTTTTTTATTTCCTCTTTGATTTCTTCAGTGATCACTTCATTATTAAGTAGTGTATTGTTTAGCCTCCATGTGTTTGTATTTTTTACAGATCTTTTCCTGTAATTGATATCTAGTCTCATAGCGTTGTGGTCGGAAAAGATAATTGAAACAATTTCAATTTTCTTAAATTTACCAAGGCTTGACTTGTGACCCAAGATATGATCGATCCTGGAGAATGTTCCATGAGCACTTGAGAAAAATGTGTATTCTGTTGTTTTTGGATGGAATGTCCTATAAATATCAATTAAGTCCATCTTGTTTAATGTATCATTTAAAGCTTGTGTTTCCTTATTTATTTTCATTTTGGATGATCTGTCCATTGGTGAAAGTGGGGTGTTAAAGTCCCCTACTATGAATGTGTTACTGCCGATTTCTCCTTTTATGGCTGTTAGTATTTGCCTTATGTATTGTGGTGCTCCTATGTTATGTGCATAAATATTTACAATTGTTATATCTTCTTCTTGGATCGATCCCCTGATCATTATGTAGTGTCCTTCTTTGTCTCCTCTAATAGTCTTTATTTTAAAGTCTATCTTGTCTGATATGAGAATTGCTACTCCAGCTTTCTTTTGGTTTCCATTTGCATGAAATATCTTTTTCCATCCCCTTACTTTCCGTCTGTATGTGTCTCTAGGTCTGAAGTGGGTCTCTTGTAGACAGCAAATATATGCGTCTTGTTTTTGTATCCATTCAGTCAATCTGTGTCTTTTGGTGGGAGCATTTCGTCCGTTTACATTTAAGGTAATTATCGATATGTATGTTCCTATTCCCATTTTCTTAATTGTTTTGGGTTTGTTATTGTAGGTCTTTTCCTTCTCTTTGTTTCTTGCCTAGAGAAGTTGCTTTAGCAGTTGTTGTAGAGCTGGTTTGGTGGTGCTGAACTCTCTCAGCTTTTGCTTGTCTGTAAAGGTTTTAATTTCTCCATCAAATCTGAATGAGATCCTTGCTGGGTAGAGTAATCTTGGTTGCAGGTTTTTCTCCTTCATCACTTTCAATATGTCCTGCCAGTCCCTTCTGGCTTGCAGAGTTTCTGCTGAAAGATCAGCTGTTAACCTTATGGGGATTCCCTTGTGTGTTATTTGTTGTTTTTCCCTTGCTGCTTTTAATATGTTTTCTTTGTATTTAATTTTTGACAGTTTGATTAATATGTGTCTTGGTGTGTTTCTCCTTGGATTTATCCTGTATGGGACTCTCTGTGCTTCCTGGACTTGAGTAACTATTTCCTTTCCCATATTAGGGAAGTTTTCCACTATAATCTCTTCAAATATTTTCTCAGTCCCTTTCTTTTTCTCTTCTTCTTCTGGAACCCCTATAATTCCAATGTTGGTGCGTTTATTGTTGTCCCAGAGGTCTCTGAGACTGTCCTCAGTTCTTTTCATTCTTTTTTCTTTATTCTGCTCTGCAGTAGTTATTTCCACTATTTTATCTTCCAGGTCACTTATCCGTTCTTCTGCCTCAGTTATTCTGCTATTGATCCCATCTAGAGTATTTTAAATTTCATTTATTGTGTTGTTCATCGTTGTTTGTTTCATCTTTAGTTCTTCTAGGTCCTTGTTAAATGTTTCTTGCATTTTGTCTGTTCTATTTCCAAGATTTTCCATCATCTTTACTATCATTATTCTGAATTCTTTTTTAGGTAGACTGCCTATTTCCTCTTCATTTGTTAGGTCTGGTGGGTTTTTATCTTGCTCCTTCATCTGCTGTGTGTTTTTCTGTCTTTTCATTTTGCTTATCTTACTGTGTTTGGGGTCTCCTTTTTTCAGGCTGCAGGTTCGTAGTTCCCATTGTTTTTGGTGTCTATCCCCAGTGGCTAAGGTTGGTTTAGTGGGTTGTGTAGGCTTCCTGCTGGAGGGGACTAGTGCCTGTGTTCTGGTGGATGAGGCTGGATCTTGTCTTTCTGGTGGGCAGGACTGTGTCCGGTGGTGTGTTTTGGGGTGTCTGTGGACTTATTATGATTTTAGGCAGCCTCTCTGCTAATGGGCGGGGTTGTGTTCCTGTCTTGCTAGTTGTTTGGCATAGGATGTCCAGCACTGTAGCTTGCTGGTCGTTGAGTGAAGCTGGTTGCTGGTGTTGAGATGGAGATCTCTGGGAGATTTTCTCCGTTTGATATTATGTGGAGCTGGGAGGTCTCGTGTGGACCAGTGTCCTGAAGTTGGCTCTCCCACCTCAGAGGCACAGCACTGACTCCTGGGTGCAGCACCAAGAGCCTTTCATCCACACGGCTCAGAATAAAAGGGAGAAAAAGTAGAAAGAAAGTATTAGTAGAAATAGAAAGAAAGAAAGAAAGGAGGGAGGGAGGGAGGAAGGATGGAAGGAATGAGGGAAGGAAAAAAGAAAGAAAGAAGATAAAGTAAAATAAAATAAAGTAAGATAAATATAATAAATTTATTAAAATAAAAAAATAATTATTAAGAGAAAAAAAAAAAACGGATGGATAGGACCCTAGGACAAATGGTGGAAGCAAAGCTATACAGACAAAATCTCACACAGAAGCTTACACATACACACTCACATAAAGAGGAAAAGGGGAAAAAATCATAAATCTTGCTCTCAAGTCCACCTCCTTAATTTGGGATGATTCATTGTCTATCATGTATTCCACAGATGCAGGTACATCAAGTTGATTGTGGACATTTAATCCGCTGCTCCTGGGGCTGCTGGGAGGGATTTCCCTTTCTCTTCTTTGTTCTCACAGATCCCAGGGTCTCAGCTTTGGATTTGGCCCCGCCTCTGCCTGTAGGTCGCCAGAGGGCGTCTGTTCTTCGCTCAGACAGGACGGGGTTAAAGGAGCCGCTGATTCGGAGGCTCTGGCTCACTCAGGCGTGGGGGAGGGAGTGGCACGCAGTGAGGGGTGGGCCTGCGGCGGCAGAGGCCGGCGTGACGTTGCACCAGCCTGAGGCACGCCGTGCGTTCTCCTGAGGAAGTTGTCTCTGGGTCCCGGGACCCTGGCAATGGCGGCTTGCACAGGCCGGAAGCGGGTGTGGATAGTGACCTGAGTTCGCACACAGGCCCCTTGGCGGCAGCAGCAGCCTTAGCGTCTCCTGCCTGTCTCTGGCGTCCGCGCTGTTAGCCGCGGGTCGCGCCCGTCTCTGGAGCTCCTTTAAGCAGCGCTCTTAATCCCCTCTCCTCGCGCACCAGGAAACAAAGAGGTAAGAAAAAGTCTCTTGCCTCTTCGGCAGGTCCAGACTGCCCGAACTCCTTCCCGGCTAGCCGTGGCGCACTAACTTCCTGCAGGCTGTGTTCACGCCGCCAACCCCAGTCCTCTCCCTGCGCTCTGACCGAAACCCAAGCCTCAGCTCGCAGCCCCGCCCGCCCCGGCGGGTGAGCGGACAAGCCTCTCGGGCTGGTGAGTGCCGGTCGGCCCTGATCCTCTGTGCGGGAATCTCTCCGTTTTGCCCTCCGCACCCCTGTTGCTGTGCTCTCCTCCGCGGCTCCGAAGCTTTCCCCCTCCGCCACCCGCAGTCTCCACCCGCGAAGGGGCTTCCTAGTGTGTGGCAACCTTTCCTCCTTCACAGCTCCCTTACAGAGGTGCAGGTCCCGTCCCTATTCTTTTGTCTCTGTTTATTCTTTTCGCTTTTGCCCTACGTAGGTACGTAGGGGGTTTCTTGCCTTTTGGGAGGTCTGAGGTCTTCTGCCAGCGTTCAGTAGGTGTTCTGTAGGAGTTGTTCCACGTGTAGATGTATTTCTGGTGTGTCTGTGGGGAGGAAGGTGATGTCTGCGTCTTACTCTTCCGCCATCTTCCCGGAAGCCCCGTGAACATTCTTATACAAGTTTTTGTGTAGACATTTCTTAGGGTCTATCGATAGGAGGGCAACTGCTGTGTTGTTATCTATGGTTAGCATTTTGAGCAACTGCCAAACTGTTTTCCACAGTGGCTGCACCATAATCCATTCCCACCAGCAATGTGTGAGTGTTCCAGCAGTAGCTATTGTGTATCTTTTTGGTTATAGCAGGCCTAGTAGGTGTGAGGTGGAGTCTCGCTGTGGTTTTAATTTGCATCTTCCTAATGACTAATGATGAGCACTTTCTATGTGCTTACTGGCTATTTGTATACCTTCTTTGGAGAAATATGTATTCAGATCATTTACGTATTTTAAAACTTTTTTTTAACATCTTTTTTTTAACATCTTTATTGGAGTATAATTGCTTTACAGTGGTGTGTTAGTTTCTGCTGTATAACAAAGTGAATCAGCTGTACGTATACATATATCCCCTTATCTCCTCCCTCTTGCGTCTCCCTCCCACCTTCCCTATCCCACCCCTCCAGGTGGTCACAAAGCACCGAGCTGATCTCCCTGTGCTGTGTGGCTGCTTCCCCCTAGCTATCTATTTTACATTTGGTAGTATTTATAAGTCCATGCCACTCTTTCACTTCTGTGTTTTTTATTGTTGAGTTTTAAGTTTCTCTTTGTTTTCCAGATACAAGTCCCTTTTGGGTCTTGATAATATTTTGCAAATATTATCTCCCATTCTGTGTGTTGTGTTTTCACCTTTTCCCCCAGAGTCTGATAATATTTATTCATTTATTTATTTATTATTGTTGAAATACAGTTGACGGACAATATTATGTTAGCTTCAGGTGCACTACATAGTGATTTGACATTTAAATATCAATACATTATGAAATAATCACCATGATACGTATAGTACATCTTTCCCCATACAAAGTTACTACAATATTACTGATCATATTCCTTATGCTATATATTACATACCTATGGCTTATTTATTTTATAACTAGAGGTTTCTACCTTTTACTCTATCCCCTTCACCTATTTTGCCCTTCTGACACCCAGCCCCTCTGGCAAATACCCACTTGTTCTCTGTATCTGTGAGTCTTTTCATTATGCTTTGCTTATTTTGGTTTTTAGATTCCACATATTAGTGAGATCATATACTATTTGTCTTTCTCTGTCTGAGTTATTTCACTTAGCATAATGTCCTCCATGTTGTCTCAAATGGCAAGAATTTCTTTTTGTTTTATGTTTGAGTAATATTCCATTGCATATACATGCCAGATCTCCTTTGTCTATTCATCTATCAATGGATACTTGAGTTGCTTCTGTATCATGACTATTGTAAATTAGTCTGCAATAAATCCTGGTGTGCCTATATCTTCTCAAATTAGTGTTTTTGTTTTCTTTGAGTAAATACCAAGAAGTGAAATTGCTGGATTGTATTTTTCTATTGTTCTATTTTTAATTGCTTGAGGAACCTCCATACTCTTTTCCACAGTGGATGTACCAATTTACCTCCCCACCAGCAGTGTATAAGGGTTCCCTTTCCTCACATCCCCACAAACACTTGTTGTTCATTGTCTTTTTGAAGATAGCCATTTTGTCATGTATAAGTGGTATATAACTGTGCTTTTTTTGAAAAAAATTTATTTATTTATTTGGCGGCGTTGGGTCTTAGTTGTAGCACACGGGAACTTCACTGAGGCATGCGGGATCTTTTGTTGCCTCGAGGGCTCTTTGTTGTGGCACCCAGGTGGCATGTGGGCTCTGTAGTTTGCGGCACACGGGCTCTCTCCTTGAGGCTCACGAGCTCAGTAGCTGTTGCGCGCCGGGCTTAGTTGCCATACGGCATGTGGGATGTTAGTTCCCCGACCAGGGATCGAACCCGCGTCCCCTGCATTGGAAGGCAGATTCTTTACCACTGGACCACCAGGGAATTCCCTGTCATTGTGGTTTTGATTTGCATTTCCCTTAGGATTGGTGATGTTGAGCATTTTCTCATGTGCCTGTTGCCATTTGTACATGTTCTTTAGAAAAATGTCTGTTCAGGTCCTCTGCCCATTTTAAAATCAGGTCATTGATTTTTTATGTCAATTTGTATATTTTGGATATTAACCCCTTGTCAGATGTCTAAAAATACTTATCTTGTACCCTGCCACATTGCCAAATTTGTTTATTATTTAACCTTTTTACTGCAGTAAAAAAGATACATTTGGATTATTTTCAGTTTTTGGATATTCTGTATAACACTACTATGAACATTTTTGAACATGCTTTTTGGTGAACATACGTACTTATTTATCTCAGATACATATCTGTAAGTGGAATTTCTGGATCTTACTGTAGTCAACATACCTTCAGTAAAACTGTAAGTCAGTTTGGATGATTTGCTTTTGTTTCCATACTTTGGTTGTAGCGATGGCCAGTTTGAATTATTTATTAGTGATTATGACCTCTATTTATTAGTGATTAATTGGTATTTATCAAAATGGAAGAAATGGAAATCACTACAAAAGACTGGCTTTAATGTGATGGGTGTTAAGGAGGGTAACAGGGAAGAATCAGAATAAGGGTAGGAGAATATTTAGCTTAAAAAGCACATTCAACAGACTTTGTTTTTCTAACAAACTATAGAAAGTAAAAATTGAAAACATTTCTTAAGAGTGAGAGTCTGATTTAGTAGTCATTTATAGACACTGTTTAAACAGAAATATCATACTAGCTTCTTTCCTACTTGCCTAGTTTAGAGGTCAGTTCTTTCCTCTATAGCTAAGTTTCATCTGAAATCTAGTCTTCAATGTTGCATTAACAGTAGTTAAGAGTCAAAGTAGTTTACTTAAATGTAAAGGAATAAGTTTAAAGAAGTAACTTAAACACTATTTTCCCCACATTGCTCCACTTCTCTGATGAAGAGGATCAGAAAAATGAAACAAAAATTTTTACTGGAAAAACTAACTAAAGAATGGTAGTGAGGTTAAAATTTTCTTGCTTGAACAAAATCCTAGCCTATTTGAGGGAACCTTGAACAGGTTATCCAGAATCTTTTTGCATGGGAGGCAATGAAAAAAAATCATGAAAATGTCTTTTAAACTTTAACTAAAAATAGGTAAAACTATACATTTCAACTTTGGCAGGATTTCAGCTCTTAATGAGAAATGAAAAGGAAGCCAAATTTGAAGAAAAATTGTTAACTGTATTTAAAGTTTGAGTAATTTATTTTGTGGGAACTTTATAGAACATTTTGACTTAGTATTTTTGGATACAGATGATGGATTAAAGTTCTTTTAAAAGTCAACATAGTTAATTATTTGGAAGTTTAAAATGTTCTTGAGTTTAAGGGCATTGTTTCTGTTATCATCATTTATATTTATTTTTCTACGCTTCTTTTCCTAACCTTTTTTTTTGGGGTGATGAAAATTATGCCCCACCCAAAATTACTAAGATCTGTAACAGACTCAGCTTTTCCCTGAGCTCCTCACAATGACCTTGGGAGTGAACGAAGCAGATGGGAACACTTCTCTCATCCCAACTTGTGACTTGATTATTAGCCACAGAAGCCTAGGACCTTGAACTTAGATACGTATTTAAACATTTGCTGAAGTATGGTAGATAAAAAATTATACTCGCTGATCTTTGTGTTGAGAAACACCAGGCGATAGCTTTTTGAAGTGAATATTATATATTACAGATATACTTAAAGTCCAATTGTGTAAAGTAATTTTCTACAATATATGAGTATTTGCCGGAAATAACATAATCAAGTAAGAAAAAAAAGTCAGGTTTCTGGGGCTTCCCTGGCGGCGCAGTGGTTGAGAGTCCACCTGCTGATGCAGGGGACGTGGGTTCGTGCCCCAGTCCGGGAGGATCCCACATGCCGTGGAGCTGCTGGCCCCGTGAGCCATGGCCGCTGAGCCTGTGCTCCGCAACGGGAGAGGCCACAACAGTGAGAGGCCCACGTACCGCAAAAAAAAAAAAAAAAAAAAGTCAGGTTTCTTATACAGATGGGGCCAGGTCTGTAAGATTTTACTGTAGGTGTGATTCCTGACTGTGAGGCCATAGTGCCCTTGAAAACATCAACGGATGCGGCACCCTTCAAAGGGACACCTTGTCTGAAACATTAGCTTCTCTGTCTTCTCAGAGTGTTTAATAGGATATTTTTAACACGCACACAAAAACAACACATTTCTAGAAAATGGAAAATGACCTTAAATTCTTCCTCTACTCTGTAAATAGCATAGACAGTTGAAGGAGTTACTTGGAATCTCTCAAGTCAGAAATTGAATTATTGTCCTTCTTGGAGGAAAAGTAATGAAACATCATAAGGAAAAATCTTGGGTGAAGTTCTTCTTCGTAATGATAGAGAGTAACTTGCAAGGTTGAATTATTCTATCACAGATTTAAAAAAAAAAATTCAGCTCTATCCAGTAGCTACTCATATATGTACAAATCAAACTCTATGATGAACATACAGCTTGTGATGAAGAAAGTGACTCTGAATTTAGACATTTTACAACATAGAATGAAGATATTGCGTTAGTTTTTTAAAAAAATTAATCATCAGCTTTTTTTTTTGACTGAAAAAGGCCTTTGAGAGTATTCCCTTAAGGAAATAAAGAGACTCACAAGGGATCCAGAGACTTTTTTTGTCCATTTTATGACCTAAGTGGCTTGAACTTTCACCAAGGAGGTATATAGTAAAATTTCTACCGGAAGTAGCCTGAACATATACCACCAAACTCTATAAAATCAATTTAATTTTATCTAAATTGACAATCAAGATACGAGTCAATGACACAGGTAGAAAAAACAATTTAGACAAGGGACCTGTTTGGGTTGGTAGCAGGGTCTTGAGAGTACAGATGGAAGTATTTCAAGAGTAGGAGTAAAACTTTAATACTAAAAGTGACACGTAGCATTAATATTGGTAGATTTGGATTTTTCCCTGCATACAGAAATGATTTAATTCACAATATCTTCTATGAAATTGACACATAACTCTTTTCACTCTTTTCAAGGAATTTGTTCAGAAATTGAGAATATCTGTAATGAATGAAAATATCTATGATGAATGCACTTATGCCCCGTAGTATAGCTATCTAAAGAAGGAACAATAAAATTTACTGATGACAGCTTCAGCCTTCTCTAAATTATTCATTTTTAAAAATTCAAAGTCAAGAAGATTAAAAAAGAGAAAAACAGTGAAAGAAATTAAACAGAATTTTTGTTTGACGGTCATTGGAGACCAGTGATTGGAAGCACTTGGTGCAGTGTGTCCTACAGAGGACTTTTACAATTTTATTTATTTTTTGGTTGTTTTTTAAAGCTCTTCACCCTTTCAATGCTGCTTAAGGAAACACAAATGTCAAACTGCTGTTGAAGTACTTTCCTAACTGGAGGAAGAAGTTTGAAAAGAAAGTTGCATTTTTTATTTTGAGGTTAATTTGTGCTTTTATTAGCCAGTATAACTTAACTACAGTGGCCTGCAAACTTTTTTGATCTAAAAAATACACTTTATATCACAGTACAACAAACACACACATATATAACATGTATACATATATAAAAATGAAACGAAAGTTTTGCGAATAACTTCTACCCTGAGTGTTAATTTTTTTTGAGTTTTTTTTTTTTTTTTTTTACGCAGTTTCAGGTTTATAACAAAATTGACAGGAAGATACAGAAATTCCCTATATACCCCCTCCCCTCACATGCATACCCATTATCAACAGAGTGGTACCTTTTTTTTTTTTTTTTTAAACCAAGGATGAACTGCATTGACACATAATCACCAAAGTTCGCAGTTCACCTTAGGGCTCACTTTAGTGAAGTGAATCCTGTTGCACATTCTATGGGTTTGGACAGAAGTAGGATGACATACATCCGTCACTATAATGTCATGCAAAGTATTTTCACTGCTCATAAAAACTTCTGTCCTCTGTGTATTCATCTCCCCTCACCCCCCAAACGCTTGGTAGCCACTGATCTTTTTGTTGTCTCCATAATTTTGCCTTTTCCAAATTGGCATATACAATCTATTTTTCTTTTTCTTTTTCTTTTCCTTGAAAAGAGAGGTTTGAAGCCTTTATGTCTATAAGACCACCCATGGCCTACCCACGCATGGACCGGACAGGCTCTAGGTGGCAAACTCCCCCACTGAATACTGTAGTTTTCCTTCCAATATTGAGCCCTGTCCCACTGGTCCTGCCCAGCAGCCACGTGGAAGTTCAGGGGACACATGTCGGGTATTTGTTCATAGGAAGGCCACAAATTTTGTGCCCCTTATCACAATGAACCCAGATTCCTGTCTGGTGTGTTGTAAACAGAACAGCCATATTTCTTCAGGCCCCCTGCTCTGAGCACACCCCAGAGAGTTGCATTTTTTTTTTTGTTTTTTTGTTTTTTTGTTTTTTTTGTTTTTGCGGTAGGCGGGCCTCTCACTGCTGTGGCCTCTCCCGTCGCGGAGCACAGGCTCCGGACGCGCAGGCCCAGCGGCCATGGCCCACGGGCCCAGCCGCTCCGCGGCATGCGGGATCCTCCCGGACCGGGGCACGAACCCGTGTCCCCTGCATCGGCAGGCGGACTCTCAACCACTGCGCCACCAGGGAAGCCCAGAGAGTTGCATTTTTAATGGACTATATTAAATCTTATTTCAAATTTTAGGAAAGAATCCTCTCATTGTTCTTCTAGGGTCTGAATTTTTTTTTTTTTTTTTTTTTTCCCCCTGACAGCGGAAGGTGATTCTGGAGGAAAATACGGTTTAGGAGCAGAGTGTGAGGAATCTCTGATTTATTAGTGTACTATGTGTTAGTTAACATTTCCTACTTAGCATTTCTAATTCAGGAAACAAATGGCCCCTCAGAGGACTGAAAAGTTTAGCGAAGATTCTTTTTACAGTTTTGTGGGCAGGGTTAAGGAAAACAAAAAAGAGATGGGGAGGATCGAGATCCTAGGAAGAGCTGGAAGACTGTACTTCCAAGTGATGCAGGAAGCTGTCAGTGAACACAGAGGCAAGAGCTGTGAAGTGGTTCCACCAGAAAGGAGCTGCAGTGCGGAGATGAGACCTGCTTTCCCCGCTCCGCGACTGCTGGCTCCTACTCGGATGGATGAGGGGCTGGAAGCAGAGCTGGGAGATTGGGGGACAAGAGGGAGAGAGAAGCCACAGTGATTACCTCTGCCTCTTTCAGGCTGCAGTTCCCCTTGGCGCCCCTGGTCCCAGCTGCTGCCTGGTGATACGCCCCTTCCCCACTCAGCAGTGAGAGTGGGTTCTTTCTGATGCTGGTGTCTGAGTTGCTCACTGTACTATCTTGCTGTTCAGCTCTTCCGTCACTTTTGAAACTAATCCACCACTTTCATTTTCTCCATTTGAAAAGCTAAAAATCGTTTATCTCCCCGTTTGATCCTGATACATACTTTACATTTTTAATTGCTATTTTGAGCCATGTCATATTTTTCCTTATATTGTCTGTAGTCTATACATTCTTGTCTATAGTCTATATCTTATCATCTATTTGGTATTGCTGGTGTAGAGGAATGAGTTTTTAATCTAATTTTTAAATGTTTTATACAATTTTTAAACGTTACTTTCCCTTTACAGTTATTACAAAACGTTGGCTATGTTCCCCGTGTTGTACAACATCATTATAGCCTATCTTACACCCAACAGTTTGTACCTCCCCCTCACCCCCCTTTGTTGCCCCTTCCCCCTGGTAACACTAGTTTGTTCTCTGTATCTGTGAATCTGCTTCTTTTTTGTTATATTCACTAGTTTGTGGAATTTTTTTAGATTCCACATACAAGTGACATCATACAGTGTTTATCTTTCTCTGTCTCTTATTTCACTTAGCATAATGCCCTCTAAGTCCATCCATGTTGCTGCAAATGACATTATTTTGTTTTTTTTTATGGCTGAGTAAGTATTCCACTGTATACATGTACCACATCTTCTTTATCCATTCCTCTGTTGATGGACAGTTAGGTTGTTTCCATGTCTTGGCTGCTGTAAATAGTGCTGCTGTGAACACTGGGAATGCATGTATCTTTTTCAGTTAGTGTTTTTGTTTCTTTCAGATGTATACCCAGGAGTGGGATTGCTGGATCCTATGGTAGCTCTATTTTTAGTTTTCTGAGACACCTCCATACTGTTGTCCACAGTGGCTGCACCAGTTTACATTCCCACCAACAGTGCACAAGGCTTAGAGGAATAACTGTATTTCTACCAATCTGGCTGTACTCTGTCATTAATTTAAAGGTTTATTGATTCTTCTGTGTGTTCAATGGAAATAATCATGTCTGGGAAATAATGCTTACACCTCTTATTTCTTTTGCTTTGCATATACCATTGGACGAGACTTTAAGTCCTATGTTTGATGGTCATGGTGGCAGCATTCTTTTCCGGATTACAGTCTTTATTGGAATGTGTCTATGGTTTTTCCATTTTGGTATATTGTTTGTTACTGTTTTTTTAGATATACAGATATTTATAAATTTAGGAAGCTTCACTCTATTTCTAGTTTTCCGGGTGTTTTAATAAAAAAATAATGATAAACATTTACCATTACTTTTTCGGCATCTATTGAAGTAATCATACCGTTTTCCTTCTTTAATTCCTTACTATGGTATGTTGCACTGATAGATTTCCTGATATCAAAACTTTCTTGCATTACTGGGATAAACCCTACTTATTCATGACTTTTTAAAAAAACAATATTGTTGATGACATTAGCTAGAAGGTTTTGTTCTGTCATCTATTTAATTAACTTTGGATCCATGTTCATAAGTGAATGGGATATTTAATTTTCTTGTCAGCATGCTACCTTATTAATGTTTTCAAAATAACAGCTTTTGATTTTATTAATCTTCATGATTGTTTCCGTGTTTTTTATTTCTTTAATTATTTTACTTGTTTTTATTATTGCCTTCCTTCTAGTTTCATTGGATTTTCTTTATTGCTCTTTTCCCAACTTCCTTCACTGTTAATTTTAAAAAATATTTTCTGCTTTCTGCTGTATTCATTTAACAGCTATAAATTTCCTACTGCATATCACTTTAGCCCTGACCTAAAATTTTTGATAAAATGTTTACATAGTTTTCCACCTCTTAGTGATTTTAGACTTCCCTTATGATTTTTTTCCTTTGGTGGAGGGGCTAGTTAGTGGCAAGTTATTTAGTTTCTATACATATGCAGCTTTTAAATTTATTGTTTTGTTATTGTTCTCCAATTTCTTCCTAATGTTCAGATAATATAATAGATTTGGTATTAATTTTTTAAATTTAATTTTTTTCTAGCTTTAATGAGGTATTATTGACAAATAAAAATTGTGTATACTTAGCTGTACAATGTGATTTTTAAAGGTGTCCAACATGATGATTTAATATATGTATATACTGTGAAATGATTACTACAATCAAGTTAATTGACACATCCATGAACTCACATAGTTACCATTTTTTGTTGTTGTTGTTGAAGTATAATTAACCTAAAACACTACGTTAGTTTCAGGTGTAAAATACAGTGATTCAGTATTTCTATCCATTACAAAATGATCACCATGATATGCCTGGTTACCATCTGTCACCAAAGTTATTACAATGCTATTGACTATATTCCCCATGCTATATGTTTCATTCCTGTGACTCATTTATTTTGTAACTGGGAGTGTGTACCTCTTAATCTCTCTCACCTATTTCACTCATCCCCTCCATGTCCTGATATTAATTTTTTTAAATTTATTGAGGTTTTCATTGTGTTGCTCTACATAATTAATTTTTGTGAGTGTTCTCTATTACAAGAAATCTGTTTTCTCTCTTTCTTGGGTGTCAACTTTCATATAGATCTATACATTGGTTTTGATAGCTATTTTCCCCCTATTTTTGCTACATTTAATTTATTTGGTTCTGAGAGAAACATGTTGAAATCTTCAATTCCAATTGTTGATGTATCTATTTTTCACTTTCTTTCACTCAGTTATTCCTCTACATTTTTTGAGTCTATATTCTTAGGTGCATATGTTCATGCTTTTCCATTTTCTAGCATATATTTTTGCTCTTTATCTTTTATGCCTTGATCTTTATTTTGTCTGATATTAACATTGCTACTTAGGCTTTCATTTGATTTGCATTCTACTTTATTAATCTTGATGTCATAAAGGTACTGTCCTATATTGGTTCTAAAAGTTTTGAAATTTTGCCTTTTATGTATAAATCATTAATCCACCTGGAATTGATTTTTATACATGGTGTGAGATAGGGATCTAACTTCACCTTTTCTCCACAGAGTCAACCATCTATTTTTTCCCCACTGATCTGAAATGTCAGCTCTGTTAAATGACAAGTTTCCACATACATGTTGTACTGGTTCTGGGATCCCTATGCAGTTCTATTTGTCTATCTTTGCACCAAATACATTGGTCTTACTTATTAGTTTTATACCGAGTCTTAATATCATGTACAGCAAGTCTTCCTAAGAGTTTTTTTTCCTCCTGAGTGTTCTTTGTGAGTACCTTGGTCCTTTGTTCTGCCATATAAGTTTTAGAAAAAGCTTGTTGAGCTACAGAAAATCTTGTTGTTTCTTTTCTGGAATGCCTCAAACTAGCATCTTGACAATATCACATCTTCTACTCATGAACACGACTGTTTTCCTTATGTGTTGTGGTACTCTTTAATGTTATTTGCTAAATTTTCATAATTCTTTGCATACCAGGGATCACTTAGGGCACTGAGCTGGAGTCTGTTCTTGCCATCACTGCCCAATTCGTTGTAGGGCTAAAGTGATAAACACACGACGAGATGACTCCCTCTGTATAGCGCGCCTTAGTCACCTTGAGCTGCCAGAACAAAATGCCATAGACTGTGTGGCTTAAACAACAAAAACTTATTTTCTTACAGTTTTGGGGAGGCTACAAGTCCAAGATAGAGGGGCCAGCTGATTGGATTTCTGGTTAAAGCTCTCTTCCTGGCTTGCACACAGCTGCCTTCTCACTGTGTCCTCACATGGTGGGGAGGGAGAGAAGGGGAGGGAGTGAGGGATGGAGGGGGAAGGGAAGAGAGAGAAAGCTCTCCAGTGTCTCTTCTTATAAGGACACTAATCCTTTGGGATCACAGCTCCACTCTTATGACCTCATTTCAACTGAATTACCTCCATAAAAGCCCTGTCTTCAAAATTAATCACAGTGGAGGCTGGGGCTTCAACATATGAATTTGGGGGAACACAATTCAGTCCACAGCCTACCAGGCTCTCCCTCCTGTACTCTTTGTTTCTTAGGACTAGAGGTAAAAGGCACCGCCCAGCTACAACCCTCCCCCAGCTGAACACCTTCCTAGTCCCCAGTCCTACCATGTTCTGGCAGCTACAGTTTCAGTACGGTTGTAAAAAATCAAAAGTTCTTCCTTTGGAAACCCTGAAAGGCAGAATCATGTAGGACAGTGCTGCTCATTTTCCTTATTGCACCAGGTCCAGCTGGGGAAAGTGGAAAAGGGATGAAGTATTTACTCCGTTCTTTCCACCCTTTTAAGCAGGAAGGGATGCTCTACCCCATGGGGCAAAGCATCAGTTGCTCACACTCTGGTTTTTCTCCATCCAGTTCCGTAGCTTTATAGTTAGGAACTCCTTCCAGACGCTGGCCTTCAATCAGCTGTATTCATTTTCATCATGGTTGTAAGCTTTTCTAACTTCGAAGATAGTTAGTTGGAAGGCAAAGAGGCTAGCTCAACACCCTTTTAAATGGAAATGCCCAACTTTACCAGTTGTCACATGAAGTAAATTTATGTTGTTTGGTCACCAAAAAATAAAAACAAAACACCCAGGATACTGGGTGTTGAAATAGGAATTTTTATGAGTGTTTAAATAAGATCCATATTTTCAGCCATAGCTATTTTTCCTTTTTTTGTGGGCATGTTATCAATACCACAGGCCAAATAAATGAAGAGAATCCTGTCAGAATCACGTATGATATTGAAATGGGTGTTTTTCAAGATTTTACTGTTTTTCTTTATTTATCCCGAGAGTATAGTATCAGTAGTTCGGTTAAACGCTTTCCTGAGGGTGAACTCTTTTGTGGTTTTGATCAACAGAAATTCTTTTTCAACTATATATGATATTATGTGTTGGTAATCTAATACAAAATTAATATTTCCATAGTTTCCAGTGTTGATAATAAATAATGCATACAAATATGTTTTATCTTTCATATTTTGAGGACTGAGATAGGGTTTTTCTAAACTGAAAAAAAATCCATCTTTTTAGGGGCCAAAGTTTATCTTGATAAATTCTTGCAGCGAGGGAGGACTTGCCTTACTGTAATGATGCATAGTACAGCATTTTAAGAACAAAAACTTAGCAGTCAGGCACTTCTATTTAACTTTGAGTGAATAATTAAAGACTTCTAAATGTTAGCGTTCTAAGACATAAACTGTAAATTATAATAATACCTACCTGATAGCACTCTTTTGACACGTACAAGACTTATTTAGCATAGTGCTTGCCGTAAATGGACATCCCTTAAAAGTTGGCTATTGTTAAGTATTACTGCCTTGTGAATTATACCAAAGATTCAATGAAGTTTTCTACTTATATGTCTTCTAAAACAGTATTTTCCAAACCAAATGATACTACATACTAAGAAGCTTTCTACACACTGGATCCGTAAGTAAGAAAAAAAAAAAACGAAACGTAACTAGTTTTGATGAAGGATGTCTTGGAGGGGACTTAGAAAATCATAAAATCTCCTTGCTCCTTGAAATCTTAGAGGATGATGGCCAATCACATTGCGATCATGTTATTTTTCCTGTATTGAGAATGAAAGTTCATACAGCTTTTGGAAACAAGGCAATCAATAGCCATTTCTTAGTATTTCCATCCTAAACCAATTAGGAATACCCAATATAATCTCTTGTTAGAGATCAGTCGGAATTTTGTCCTTCTGGGAATTTCAAAGATCTAGTTCTCATCTCAAACATCTGGTTTTGACCTCAAATGACAAAATGGAAGAATTATTCCAATAAAGATATCTGCTCTCCTGTGCTAATCCAAAGAACAACACACATCAGCTTGTTAGTATGTAGTATCATTTGGTTCGGAAGATACTGTGTTAGAAGACATCAGTCTGATGTTTTTCTTCTGCATGGGTCTCCTGACTGGAGAAGCAATGGTAGATGCACCAGGTTAGACCCACACATGAGGGCACTTTGTGCTGTGAAAGAAAGATGGATAAAGGCTTCTGGTGGCAATGTTTCCTCTCTTCTACTGCCCTGCCTGTAGGTACCTGCACCCAGACCTTTCCATCAGAAGTTGGTTTAATGATCCTCAGTGGCCCTTTGATTATGCCTCATAGGGATATTCCCTCTACTCAAGGGGTTTATTAAATTATTCTTATCACTGACCACACACACTATTTTTCTGGTTAGCTGTTGCTGTATAACAAACGACCTCAAAACTTAAAACAATGACCATTTTATTTTTTCATGATTTTTGTGAATCAGGAATTTAGGCAGGATTGGGTGGGTTGATTCTTTTTTTGTTTTCTTAATATTTACTTATTTATTTGGCTGTGTCGGATCCTAGTCGCAGCACACGGGATTTTCGTTGAGGCATGTGGGATCTTTTGTTGAGGCACACAACTAGGGCTTCTCTCTAGTTGTGGTGTGCGGGCTCATTAGTTGTGGCGCGAGGGCTTAGTTGGCCTGCAGCATGTGGGATCCTAGTTCCCCAACCAGGGATCGAACCCTTGTCCCCTGCATTGGGAGGTGGATTCTTTACCACTGGACCACCAGGGAAGTCCCTGGGTGGGCTGATTCTTGACTGGAGTCCCTTGGTGGCATTCAGCTAGTAGCTCGTCTGTTCTAGAGGGTCCAAGACATGCCAGCTGCCTTAACAGCTGGTGTAAAGCCCCTCTATGGGGTCTCTACAGTTGGGTAGATGGACTTTTTACATAGTTGATGACTTCCCTAGAATGAATGTTCCGAGAGAAGAAGATGGAAAGAGGAAAACTTCTTCTGACCAGGTCCCTGAAGTCACCCAGGATTATTTCCACCTCTTTCTATTAGTAAAAAGTGAGTCACAGACCCAGCCCAGATCTAAAGAGAGGGTGGATGAATACACAAGATCATGAATGCTGAGGACATGGTTCATTGGGTGGCTGTCATTAAAGACTAGTCTCTCTGAGAGGAGTATGGATAAAAACAATTCTTTCAATACTGATATAATTCCAGCGATGGTTTTGTAAGCCTTTATCATTGGCACCTTGGAAACCACCTGGCTGTCCTTCTCCTTATTCAGGCTCTGTTCATGCCAGTAACCTGTACTAGTTGCTGCAGGGTATGCTGATAGTCTTCTCGGTGGGAATTTGGTTAACCTGAGTTTAAGAGCCTGATTGCCATGTGTGACTGATCAAAGAATCTAAGTTTGCAATACTGAAGCTCAGATCACCTGCTCTACTCCCAGTCCCATGAAAATCTAGCTGGAATTCTCAGCTAGCCCAGTTCTTTACCATAGAACTCTGACGCCATGTTTAATATATAACATTGCTCCAGTTTTATACATCACTGTAATTCACATCTTAAATAATTGTTGCACAGCATCTGGAGATACTTCTGTCATTGCTATTTATTATTGAAATACTCTTCTTCCTGTTCTCTCTGCTTCTGTCCTTCCTCCTACAGTTTAATCTGCTAGAAATCAATATAGTTGCTTATAGTAATCTCTCATGATCCTTTGTATTTCTGCAGTGTCTGTTGTTACTTATCCTTTTTCATTTGTAATTCTATTGATCTGAGTCTTCTCCCTTTTTTTCTTGATGAGTCTGGCTAATGATTTGTCAATTTTGTTTATCTTCTCAAAGAACCAGCTTTTAGTTTTATTGATCTTTGCTATTGTTTCCTTCATTTCTTTTTCATTTATTTCTGATCTGATCTTTATGATTTCTTTCCTTCTGCTAACTTTGGGGTTTTTTTGGTTCTTCTTTCTCTAATTGCTTTAGGTGTTAAGGTTAGATTGTTTATTTGAGATGTTTCTTGTTTCTTGAGGTAGGATTGTATTGCTATAAACTTCCCTCTTAGAACTGCTTTTGCTGCATCCCATAGGTTTTGGGTCATCGTGTTTTCACTGTCATTTGTTTCAAGGTATGTTTTGATTTCCTCTTTGAGAAATCAAGTGATCTTTTAAAAATCCTGCAGATCATGACAGTTCTCCACTTGGAGACCTTCAGTGGCTGCTCTTCTTATTTAAGCAAAATCCAAAGTTCTTACAGTGATTTATGAGGCCATATGTCATCTACACCCCTTTTTTCTCCTTGTTCTTATATATTTGTTCATCCATCCATTCATTCAGCAAATATTCACTTAGTACCTCCTATATGTTAGACACTGTCTCATGTGCAGAGAGTATAGCAGTGACCAAAGTGGAGAAAAATACCTGTCCTTGTGAAGTTCCCCCCTCACTCACTCTTCTCCATACACATGGCTGTCCTTGCTGTTCTGGAACATTCCAAGCACCGTCCCATCTCTGAGCCTTTGTGTTTGTTATTCTCTCTGCTTGGGAATGTTCTTCTCCTAAACATCCACATAGCTTGCTCCTTCACTTCATTTATGTTCTAATATCACATCCACAGAGTCTATGTCTTGACTATTCTATAGAAAATAGTGGCTATCCCCATACCATATTATTTTCCCCCTGTTATTAATACTTATCACCATATGACAAACTATCTGTTTGATTCCTTGCTTTTTATGCGGCTCTTTCCACTAAAATGCAAGGTCTATAAGGACAGAGCTCAACTGTGTTGTAACTCTGTCTGAATCATAGTAAGCAGTCAATAAGTGCTTGTTGAATAAATTTTGGGATTCAGTAATGTGAATTCTGTTAACAAAAACCCAAATAGCTCCTCAATAATTACACGTCTCCTGCTTGTCTGTATTTTTAATTTATCTAGACCGTTTAGCTACAGATTAGATTGCATTTGGTGATTTGAATTCCTTCTCTCAAGGTTAAATATTTAACTACAGTAGCATAAAGAAAGAGGCAGCAGAAGCCCTACTCTGTGGTTTTACAGAACAGTTTAAAGCCTCATTTGTATTTCATTAAGAGAAAATATATGGAAGAAGGATCTTGATTCATCATCCTTAGATTATCCGTATTTTCATATTCATGCGTCATGCTCACTCCCAATTTATTCTGTTAGGCAGTGAAGCAGCAAATGTTGGTTTACTTTAATTAAAAAGCTACTCAAGTTAAACCAACACCAGTTAAAGTTCCATTACATGAAATGGACCATTATACATCATGTAGTAACTACAATGATACAGATACAATGGAGAACTGAACAGCATTTAAAAAAAAAATGTCACTGGAGATTCTTAAATTGATTGACTCAGCCACAAAATACCACTTATTTGTCATTCAGAGAATTTAGATAATGCCTTGGTAGGCCATGCTGCCTACGTAGACAGATTTATTTCAATCTTTTCTACCCTTAACTTTTAAGTTACATAAGATTTTGAGCTATTTTAACAATATTAACTCAAAAAAAGGAAAAAAGTTATAATGGATGCTGAGTTCTGGTAGGTCTGAAGCAATATTAAGTAAATTATAATTATTATTCATGAATGAAATATTAATATCATTGATAATTTCACACAGGATGCAGCAAATCAAGGCTGCAGGACAAATCTGCCTACCACTTATTTTTGTTCAGCCTGAGAGCTAAGAATGGTTTTTATATTTTTAAATGGCTGGAAAAAAATCAAATGGAGAGCATTTCATGACATGTGAACATTATATGAAATTCAAATTTCAGTGTCCATATATAAAGTTTCACTGGGACACAGTCCCAACTGTTTGTTTCCATATTGTCTGCTTTCTCGTAAAGTTGAGTAGTTTCAAGAGGGATAATTTGGCCCCCAAAGCCTAACCTATGAACTATCCGGACTTTTTCAGAAAAACTTTGCAGCCTCTGATTTAGTACACTGATTGCCCCAGATTTTCTCAGTAGACCACGTGCATCAGAATTAAGAAAAACAAAGTACAGATTTGGCATCTCTCCCTTGGACGGTCCTGCTCAGTGGCCGTGGAGCAGTTTCAGGTTCTTTCGGGGAGTCCATAGCATTGGGGTGGGGACTCCCTGACTCACTTCACGTGTCCTTCTAGTAAGGGCAGTGTGGGATTATTTCCTTGTTCATTCTGTGCATTATTGCACATAACATTTTCAGAAGGCAGACTCTCTCGTTAGTCTTGACAGCACACATTTTCCTCAGGGTTTATTTGGTTTACATCTTTAGAACATTTTTAGTTATATGCTTGTGTTAATATGGTAATTTAAATAAGGTAATATAATTTAAAGAGACAAAAATCCATAAAGTGATATCGTAGATTAAACTACTCACCATGGAAAACAGATTAAGTATCAATATTCATAAGCAAAACTAGTTTCCCATTAATTTAGATTTGAAGTGAAGATGGTTCTCTATTATGAATTATGCCTGGAGAAAAAAGGGGATTCGGTTCATATGTTGAATAAAACATGGATATCTGTATTGCAGTGCATTACACAGAAGCAAAGATATTAATCTATCACTCTATATCAAGTCTAGGTAAGGGGTTTTGATCTGAATCCTTTAAAACAAAATTAGTAATGCTCTAGGAACCTGGAAACCCTTACAGACTGGGCTTTCTTTCAGCCTCTCATTTTGGCTCTATTTAATATCGCTGTAACGCATCTATCCCACAAAGATAGTTATACTTTATAATGTTGTTATTTTATTCAGAGATTCTTTATCAGAAGGCTTACTTTTAAGGTAAAAATGTTTTCTTGATGATGGTGCATATAAATAATAAATAAATATTAACTCAATATGATTTGTATGACTTTTTAAATAAAGGGGGAGAAAGCGAACACTAACTCTGCTCTTGCCATCTTGTTCTAAAACAGAGCTAGAAGAATATTCATTTCAGCTCTGTAGTTTTTTTTTTTTAAGGTTCAATTCCCTTTGGCCATTCTTTATTATTTAATTATTTATTTATTCTTATTTTCGGCTGTGTCGGGTCTTAGTTACGGCACGCGGGATCTTCACTGTGGCATGCAGGATCTTTTTGTTGCAGCACACGGGCTTTTCGTTGCAACGTGTGGTCTTCTCTCTAGTTGTGGCACGCGGGCTTCTCTCTAGCTGTGGTGTGTGGGTTTTCTCTCTCGTTGTGGCGCGGGGACCCCAGAGCATGTGGGCTCTGTAGTTTGCGTCATGTGAGCTGTCTAGTTGAGGCACGCGGGCTCCGTAGTTGGGGCGTGTGGGATTAGTTGCCCCGCGGCATGTGGGATCTTAGTTCCCCAACCAGGGTTGGAACCCACGTCTTCTGCACTGGTAGGTGGATTCTTTACCACTGGACCACAAGGGAAGTCCCTGTTTTGTTTTTAGATAAACTTTTTTTCTAATTAAAAATTTCATTGAGATAATTGTAGATTCACATGCAGCATTAGGAAATTATACAATGAGCCCATGCACTATTTAGTAGTTTCCTTTACTGGAGATATTTTGCAAAGCTCAATTAAATATCACAGTATGGATATTGATATAGCTATGGCCTACCTGCCTGATTCATATTCTCCTAGTTGTACTTGGATCCTTCATGTGTGTGTTTAGTTCTATACAATTTTATCACATACATAAAGTCACTCCTGATCTTTTATTATTGTTTATTTTTTTTTTTAACATTAACTGTATATATATATATGTTTTTTGGCTGTGCCGTGCAGCGTGTGAGATCTTAGTTCCCTAACCAGGGATCGAACCTGTACTCCCTGTACTGGAAGTGTGGAATCTTAACCACTGGACCGCCAAGGAATTCCCTCTTTTATTATTGTTTAAATTGATGTTTGCCTGATATTGTTTTCCATTTTTAAAATTTCAACCTATCTATGTTGAATTTGAAGTGAGTTTCTTATAAGTAGCATGTAACTGCATCATTTAAAAAATCCACTCTTTAATCTATTTTTTGATTGATGTATTTAAATTGTTTACATCCCAGTAATTATTGATATGATAGAATTGCCTGCCATTTTATTTATGTACTTTTTTTGGTTTGTTTCTTCTGGTTCCCATTCCTATGTTTCTCTTTCCTTGCCATCCTATGAATTACTTGAACATTTTTAGAATTCCATTTTGATTTACTTACAGTGTGTTTGAGTGTCTCTCTTTGTGTAGCTTTCAGAGTGATTGCTCTGGGTACAATATGATACATACATGAGACTGATCACAGACTACTGGTATCAATATTTTACCACTGTCGGTGAAGTATGGAAAGCTCACTTGCATTTAGATTCCTTTACCTAACTTAATTTAAATATCATTATATTGATTACCAGATGGTTTATGTATTTTGTTTTAATCATCAAATATAGTTCATAAAACTCATGAGAAAAATGATAGTTTATTGTATGAACCATATTTCTGGTCTCCCTGTGGTTCTTGCTTCCTGATGAAGAAGAAAACTTTGTTTCTTTATTTCCTCATTTTATTTTTGTTTGAAGAATTTCCTTTAATCTTTAAGGATAAGTCTGCTAGTAACAAAATCTTTTAATTTTTCTTCATCCGAGAATGTCTTTATTTCCCCTTTACTCCTGAAAGATAGTTTTGCCAATGTAGTGGGTTGAATAGTGGTCCTCAAAAGGTGTGTCTATGTCTTAATCCCCAGGACCTGTGAATGTGACCTAATTTGGAAAAGAGGTTTTATAGATGTAATTAAGGTAAGCATCATGAGATGAAATCATTCAAGTGGAACCTAACTTCATTGAAAATTATCCTTATAAGAGACAGAATAGGGAGAAAGAGAGACAGATGTGAAGGTAGAGAAAGAGGTTGGAGTGATGCAGCCCTAAGCTAAGGATGCCTGGAGCCACCAGAAATCAGGAGAAGCAAAGAATGAACAATCCTCTAAAGCTCAGAGGGTGTACAGACATTTCGATTTTGGCCTTCTGTCCTCCAGAATCATGAGGAATAAATTTCTGTTGTAAGCCTCTCAGTTTGTTACAGCTGCCCTAGAAAACTAATATAACCAAATATAAATTTTGTGGTTGACAGTTCTTTTTTTCAATATTTGAAAATTGTTGTGCCACTTCTTTCTGGTTTCCATGGGTTCAGATGAGAAATCTGTTGTCATTCAAAAAGGCATTTCTCTGTCAGTAATATGTTATTTCTCTCTGGCTGCTTTTAAGATTTTTTTTCTTTGTATTTCGTTTTCAGAAGTTTAATAATCATGTATCTTGGCATGGATTTGGGTTAATCTTGTTTGGGATTCACTCAGTTTCTGGAATCTATAGGTTTGTGTCTTTCACCCAATTAAGAAAGATTTCAGTCTTTATTTCTTTAATTTTTTAGCCTCACTGTCTCTCTTTTCCTTCTTGAACTCAGATGATACAAATGTTGATTTTTGTTATTTCCCACAGATTCCTAAGTTCTCTTCATTTTTTTTCAGTTTTCTTTGTCTTCTCAGATTGCAAAAATTCCATTTTTATGTCCTCAAATTCACTGATTCTATTTTATGTCATCACTCTACTATTAAGCCCATGCAGTGATTTTTCTTAATTTCTGTTATTCAGTTTTTCAGTTCTGTAATTTACAATTGGCACTTTTAAAATAACTTCTCTTTCTTTGCTGATATTTGCTATTTTTAAATTCATTCCAAGGAAACTTATACCTGATTGTGGAAGCATTTTTATGACAGGTGCTTTAAAACCCTTGTCTGATAATCCCAACAACAAATTTATCTCAGTATTGACATCAGTTGACTGTCTTTTCTTATTCAAGTTGTAGTTTTCTCGGTTCATGGTATGACAGGTAATTTTTTTTATTGTATCCTGGACATTTTGTCTGTTATGCCAAGAAACTCTGGGCCCTATTCAAATCTTTTAATTTAGCATGCAGTCACTCTGTTTAGGTTTATCTGCAGGTCCTGCCTACATTTGCGGGCTGTGGTCCCAATGACAGTTTACTTTTTAGAGTGTCTATGGTGTTATTTTGGTCTGTTTGGTTTAGCTGGTGCCATTGGGACCCCATGGGTCCCTACTGATGCTGCCTAAGGAGTGGGAAGGGTTTCTCCATACTGGGCCACCAGGTTTTTCTTAATAGGGGAGGGGAGTCTCAGGCTCATGTGGTCAAAAAGGCTTCCCTGGCCAGGCTAGGTAGTAATAGTATTAAAATTCCTGCCTGTGGGAGATGAAGAACATTTCTCAGTCCAGGAGCTTGTTGTGGCAGGATCTCCCCTAATGGTACCCACTGGCCATCGCTTTGTCTCTGGGTGGAGCAGTCTCAGGCCTGGGGAGACAGTGAGACTTCTGGCCAGGCTTGTTGGGATGAGAGTCATCTTCGTGCTGCTGGGCCCCCTCCGTATCTTTTGGTGGAGGAGGGGAGTCTCAGGCCCAGCCAGAAAAGGAGAGCATTCCTCCTGGCCATTTAGTGTTAGTGGAGCTTTCAACCAATTCCCCATTCTAGGAGTGCTGGAGGTACATGTGGTATTGTCAGAGGGTCTGTTTGATCTGCAGGAAGAACAAGCCTACCTACACTGTCTTCCTTTGCTAGTTTGGGGTCAGAAAGTGTTCAGTCTGCATCATCCTTTTCTGTTGGGTGGAAGAATGTAAGACACCCTGTTGCTGTGTTTTTCCTCCAGTTCTGGGATCCCAAACCAATTTGCCTTCTTTTTCTCACCTTTTGGAGTTCTACCTTGGTTGCCTCTTTTGTTATTTTCAGAGTTTATAGTTTTATGAGACAGGTAGGAGCAAAGAGAAATGGGTTTATAGCATCTTATTTGGACTCAAAGTCTTAAGTAAACTTTTAATTCAGATACACTATGTGTACAAAGAAGGAACACCTTATGTTACAGTTGAATTTTATCCCCCCAAAAGATATGTTAAAAGCCTAACCCCCAGTGCCTCAGGATGTGACCTTATTTGGAAATAGGGTTGTTGTAGTTGTAGTTAATTAAGGTGAGGTCCTACTGGAGCAGGGTGAGCCCTTAATCCAATCTGACTGGGGTCATTGAGAAGAGGGGAAGAGACAGAGAGATACAGATGCATGAGGGGAGAATATTTTCTAGTGATAGAGGCAGAGATTAAAGTGCTGTAGCTGCAAGTCAAAGGATGCCAAGGATGCCGGCAAACCATGAGAGACAGGAAGATGCAAGGAAGGATCCTCCCCTGCAGGTTTCAGAGGGAACACAGCCTTGCCAGCACCTTGATCTGAGACTCCCAGCCTCCAGAATTGTGAGACAATGAATTTCTGTTGTTTTAAGTCACCCAGTTTTTGGTACTTTGTTACAGCAGCTCCAGGAACCTAAAACACCCTATATTTTGAAAATCCCTTCCAGCCAGAGGAAATATGGTCTGATTACGAGACTGAACTACTGGTGCATCACAGAAGTATCACGTATTTTCCTAGCCTATAACTAAATTAAGTGCTACCAGCCATGAACAATTATTTCTAGAGGTGGGAACACAGGACAGTAAGCCTCCCACATGCTTCTTTTGATAACATTTTCTATTTTCTATTTGGACACCTACTAACTGTGATGCATGGTTAGAGACAAAGCCTTCACTGCTGCCTGGAAACCTTGTTTATCTCTCGTTGACTCCCTTTCCATTTTCCCACACTTTTTTCCCCTACATATCTTTTACACTCTGCAAATTATTAGTTTATACTCTTCTAAGCAAACTCTCCCCAGATGACCTGCCTTCCTACTCATTTTATGAAACAGAAGATTCATAAAATGAATCCCCTCAAGTCTTTTCATCTTCGAAGAAGTGTTCAAATCAACATCGCATCTCCTTCCACATCTTTGTACAAACCAATGGCTTTGAAGATAAAATTCTGCTTTAGGTCAACTAGCTTCTCTGGAGGGAAAGTGTTGGGTAGTAGAAAAAACATAATTTAGGTGTACTTACTCACACTTCTGGACCTCTGGATTTTTTATGCAGAAATGAAGGGTGTAGGGTTAGATTATCTTGAGGTTTCCTTCCAGTCCTGTCATCTGGAACCAGTTTCAAGAGGTCACTTATGGCAATGGACAAACCAAAGGACAGGCTGTGCAGGAAGAGGACAGAAGATCTGTCCAAGAGAATCATGCAATCATAGACCAGCTCTTTCTTACTTACAGTACTTTCTGGTGGTAAGCAATGAGCAAAGAGGAGAATCAAGGTGGAACCAGGAGTGTCTGGAGAGCCAGTCCATGTGACACAGGGCAGATGTGTGCAGATGAGGTGCAAGAACGAACACTCAGTATCAGGCAGTTTCATAGTCATATTCTACCCCAGTGCTGTTGAGTGGAAATAAAATGCAAGCCACAAGTGTGAGCCGCATACACAAGAAGCTACAGGTGAAATCAGTGTCAACAATATGTTACATTCTTTTTTAATATCAAGTCTTTGGATTTCTGTATATATTTTTTACTCACATCACATCTCAATTTGACGAGTGGCACACCATGTGCTCTAGCCACATGTGGCTAGTTGCCACCATACTAAACAGTGTAGGTCAATACTACATACTATGAGGGACTTACGGTTGTGTGCACATTAGCTCTTTCAATTAGCACTAACACAACCATTTACTGTTCCCCATCTTCTAGGCTTCTTACTTCTTGCTTTTATCACTGGTTTTTCAATTTCATGTCCTCTGTTAGGCTCCAAATTAGGATTTTTCAAGGACAATAATTATGCCTGTGACTCATTTCTTACCTTGCCAAAATCAGAATAAAGAGGAAAACACAGTGGAAAAAAAGCTACAAGTTATTTAAAACAACTATTTAACATATTTATATAGTGTTTTATGACTTTCCATATCTTTTGGCTACAATACCTTATTTAATTTTCACGGTGACCCTATGAGCTCTCCAACGACAGTTCCATTTTCCTCCCAGCACGCCAAGGTGTCAACATGTCCAAAGCTAAAATGACAATCCTTCCTTTCCGTACTTTTATTTGCTTCTGTATTCTCGAGCTTAGAGATGGTTGTGCCACCATTTGCCCCGTCAGCCTGCCTGGGAGACGACCTACACACCTACCCCCTCACCTTCTCCCCTCTCTCATCTCCAGACCCCTTATCTGATGAACCACCAAGTTCTGCTGATTCTACCCTTAAATATGTCTTAATTCTAGATGTTGTATTCATCTTACCTTGATGGTCAAGCCCACATCCTTTCATGCCTAAACTATTGTAATATTCTTGTAATTGGTCTCTGCCTCCATACTTGTCCCCTAATCCACCCTGTACAGTCCCCTTTCCAAAACACACATGTGTTCAAGACACTTTCCCATACAAAATTTTAACGACTCCACATTTCTTAGAACAGTGCTGCTCTAAGTTTAATGTGAGTTCAAATAATCTGAGCATCTTGTTAAAGTGCAGATTCTGATTCCGTAGGTCTGGACCCCCAGATTCTGTATTTTGAAAGATGGTGGTGAAGATGCTTGCCCCACACCGTATTTTGAATAGGAGCAGTGTAGGGGTTAATGTACGCACCTCCCAGGGCGGCATTCACTAAGGTCTGGCCTCTGTCTAGCTCTCGGCCTTACAACATATTTTCCTTCATCTCTAATCTGCTGAAGCTGCTTACCCTCTCTCTAGACCTTTCAATCTAAGTCAATCAATTTTGGCATGTGTGTGAAAAAAATTCACTTAAGCTGAAACCCCACAGTTAAAATTTCAGTCGCTTTTTTGTCAACCCTCCCAATCCCGTCACAAAGAGCCACCAGGACATGTCAGGCAGCCAAATCCAACCTCAGCATCCATTCTGCCCTCTTGTGGCTTTTGCTTTCAAATGAATCCAAGGGGTTTTGTTTGCAAAGTCTTTGCACTTCTGTTGACTCCCTGGTCCAATTCGCCGTGCAGTGGGGTGGCGTTGGGAGCTGAGGGAAGGGTTCCTCCAGCTCCTGAGTGAGACTTTCTGTGGAGGCCTGGATCCGGCGGCTTGTGGAGTAGGCGACAGCTCTGTGGGCGACGCTCTCATCTCTCCTTTCAAGATCACAGTCCTTGGGTCTCAGGCAGCTGATATCGTCATGTTGTCGGAACTTTTCCTCAGTTTGATCAGCGCACAGGCCCACTTCCTTCCCCTTTCCAGTCAAGGTACCTGGGTCAAGTCTAATTAATCTCCAGTTCCCACCTCCTCCTGACCCACAGACCGGACCCCTCACACTTTTGTTTGCTCGTGTGTTCACTAGTTTTCACTCAAGGAATATTTACTGAGCAACTGCTGTGTGTCAATGTAGTGTGAGGTCCTGGGGGTACAGTGATGGAGGCAACAGCCATAACCCTGACACTTAACATTGCTTATTAACATTGCTTAAAGGCTCTGCGTGAGACAGACGCTTAAACAAACAATGAGCGTAATTCGTGTTTTAAAAAAGGAAGACAGAGTGCTCAGGGAGCCTGTAGCTTACCCTACTAGCCTTGAGTTCTGACACTCTACCCCAAAGCATTAATATCTGGATTTACTGTGTCACAGCTCTCACGGCATGGCCATTAAAAAAAAAATCACTCTTTTTATTAACTGTTAGGTTAGTTATTAGGATTACTTCTTTTCAGAGGTCAAATATATCAACTACATTGCAATTAAATAAGTTCCCTCTATATGTTAATCAGGAATCCTTTGGTTGTAAGAAACAGAACCCAGCCTGAACTGCTTAAGCAAAGAGGAGGAGACCATGATAATAGCCAAGAACAAGGTTGGACAAACAACCCAAGGGAAAGACAGAGGTGGAGGTGGATTCACCGACAACAGGAACTCAGTCCTCGAACATCTTCATCTTCCCCTTTCTCTCCATGCTTCTCATCGAGGTTTCTCTGTACTGTTTATATCGTTTATAGCTTCTGCCATGAGACAGCAATAGACTACTTTTCCCACTTGCAATCTGAAAAAGCTCAGAGAAGAACTCAGCCATCATTTCTGGACCAATCACGTGTGGCCATGTGAGAGACGGGGCAGCTTCCACTATGACCACGTGATGGAGGAGGGGAGAGGTGCGTCGTTCCCAGGAGAAGGCAGAGGTGATGGGCACATGATACTATAAATGTCTATTTCCGATACCTAGAAAGCAAACCACTAAGGTTTCCAAGTTCCAGACATATATTAATATTTGGGATTCAGGAATAAGAAATTAGAATTCTTGGGAATTTTCAAAATTATGTCATTCTTAAAACACCTCCAATGTTCTTGATACCCTTAAAGCTCATTATTATAGATATCTAAACATACTTGATTAATAAGAAATATTAAGTTCGGAAGCTATTTACCAAGAATCATAGCCTACAGTGGATATTGAAACACTGGCAATGCTAGCCAACATTATTAGGTAGTATTCAAATAATGTAACATTTAGATCTTCTAGCAAGGCTAACAGCACTACACCAAATCACATATCTGAATTGCCAAGTTAAGGCCTTATTTTGTTTCTTGTACTTACTGTTCATTGGAACGCCTTCCATGGGATTTTTATGAAGTACCCTGTTCATGTAGGCTGTAAACACACAATATGGCAAGAGCTACAAGACAGAGTGACTGATTAGACTGATTTTTTTTTTTTTTTAATGTGGCCCTGGTTCCTGGAAAAGCGAACCTTGACCTTCACCTTTAAGTGTCAGCTTTCACTTCTCTTGCTTTCAACTTGATATCTGTGAATTTCTTAGAACCAGTAAGGTTTCTGTGTTGATTATTAAGGTTTCATTCTTGCAGAGAGTTTAAACTATTTCTCCTGATTTCTCAACGGGTTTTTTCTTGACATTTGGAACTGGTAAAACCATTTCTCCTGAAGTTCTGGGAAGGAATTCCTACCTGAAAACACTGCTATTTGTACTTACTTTCTATAGGCAAATGTGTTTCAAGTTCCACACGACTGACTCATCATTGTGAAAACTCTTGAAAACATCCTTTCCAGGCAAAGGGGTTTTATAACATGGCCCATGTGATTATTCTTCCTTTCCCTGGAGCAGAGGTGGAATTATTATATTATTACCTATTGCTAAGAGGCTCTGAATGCTTCTTCTCAAAAGAATTTCATACATAATTCAGCAAAGTAAGGGAACCTGCTATGTTTTGTGAGGTTCCCAGGTAAATTTTGCCCAGATAGGACATTTGTTTATATTATAGTTTTAACATTGGTATTAGAGAATAAGGAATAAAAGGAACATTTTCCTCAGTTTTTTGAATACGTTGAAAAAGTTTGACTCAATACTGGTTACCCCATCTGCGCACCAGGGGACATTATAAAAGGGGTCAGGTCATCTCCTTCCTTTGAAGCATACATACCCATGTGCTTCCACGGTTTGGCTGGGCAGTGCAGACAGATTCTTTTGGGCCTGGCTGTTAATCCTTGGCACCCAAAAGTGCCATAATATTTGAAAGATGAAAATACTAACCCCTCGAGGGCAGAGCTGAAGAGCAGTCTGAGCAATGTTTGGACTTGGGGAGATTTTCATGAGAAGTGAAAGTAAAAGAAACAAAGTGACAAATCACTGACACCACAGGATGGTTCTAATACTTCGCTTGTGTGCCTGCCAAACACATGTATTAAACCCCAAGGGAATGAATGCTGAAAAGCAGACGGGAAGGCAGAGAAGGGATGAGAAGGCAGGTGCCCAGCACACAGACATCCAGTCGACGTTGGCGGCGTTGAGTTAAAGTCGGGGCCTTGCCTTTGAGGTGCCTGACTATATAACCTGATCAGTGAACCAATGTACAACTCAAAAACTAAAGTCTAAAGTAGTTCATAAACAAGGACAAATCAACGTAGGGCAACGTTACCACAGCAAAAGCCCAATTCCTCACAACCTTATTAATCACAATCCTGAATCACCTAGAGTTTGAAAGAAAGAACAAATCAGAAACTGACTTTGGTGTTTATTCAGAATAACATGCCACCGATTTATCTAATTGCATCAAAAATGCTAGACGGTGAAAACTGTGTTCAGAGTGATCCCTTTTAAGCACTGAAATGACTGACTCATGAATAAAATGTGTCTGCTCTTGAGATTTTTATTAAGAGAAGCAAATGAAAAAAATTGAAAGCGTTTAAACAAAACGAAAATTTTGTATCCAGGAAAATGAAATGATGTGGAATGACCAAATCTCAGTACACTTGGCTCACTGAGGCTGCTTTATAGCTGGGTCCCCAGAGAACACTTGGAGTCATTCTAATCATTTCAGCTTTTAAACCTTCTGGATTTTGCAAGGAGTTATGGGGATTACTAAGATCTGGCTTTTGGGACCGTCCCTCTAAAATCTGACCCTCCAATCGATACAGCCTCCACCAAGCCTTTTGGTGTCTTGGGGGATTTCCATGGGAACCGAGCAGTTAGTGGTGAATGAAGTCCTTTAGGAAATGTCCATTTAGGGGGATCTGACGTGTGATTTCTTCCCTCCAGTGCATCCTCTGGGGTCCTCTCGTTGTGGCTTAGGGTTACGTGAGTCGTCTCCTTGGGCTTCTCTCCCCACTACCCGTCTCAGCCACAGAGCTGCCTTGGCAGACAGTCTGGTAACAGAGGTGTAGGGCTGCAGTGGAAGGAGCCTCTTCCAGAGTCTACATAAAACTCCGGGCGGTCCCCAGAGTGGCTGTCCTAGCTCCCGTCAGCGCCCTGCATACACCTGTTGGAAATGAGTTGATGACAGCAGTCAGGCAACTCATCGACAGTCAGGAAGAGGCCAGTGGGAAGGGCTGAAAGCCTGAAATGGCATCTCCATTCCAAACCCAAACGGAAACCAGAAGCCCAGAGAAACTCAAAGACGATTTCTAATTCCCCAACTCTTTCAACCTAAAAGCAAATCAAAACAAATAAAGAAAGGAAGAAAGGAAGAAGGAAGAAGCTGAAATAATTTATTGCCTAGGCTAAAATTACAAAGCTAATATGGAAGAAACAAAATCTGAAAATGATAACTAGACAGCCCTTCCGGAGGAAGCAATGCCTTTCCACCAGGAAACTACCCAGAGGATGTCCTTAGCTAGTTTTTAAAACTTGTTATTAAATAACAGTGTGATTTGTTATTAAATATTACTATCATCAACAACATTTTTAAAATGGTGGTGGTAGTGAAAGAGCTATGTCTATCAAACAACCAAATAATGTGGCTTTCATTTTCTACCATGGCAGCAGCTAATGAAATATTACATTATGTTTGTATTACATTATAATATTTTATGCCATATTAAAATTATACAGCTGGCTACAGAATTTCTCCAAGGGGAAAACCATGGGGGAAGATTGACCACTGAAAGTATTTTCTTTTTCTAAAATAGAAAAAAATAGTGGAAAAAAATGAATTTAAGTTGAATACCTACTTTCAACAGAAGACATTGTTGATCTTTTCTGGGCAAGTGGAATACCCTCTCTGGCTAGTTCAATCTTTGACTCAGTTACAATCCATCCTGTATCTTCCACGGTAAAAGGTACCCTTGGTGTCCCTCCCTCGTGGCCTCAGTTCCCACATTTCTGGGCATTCCAACCGTGGTGCTCCCCGAGACTCTTTCCTTGGGGGTTTTCTCCGGCCGTGAGAGTCCACCTAATCCTTGATCGAGGCCGACCAGAAATGCCTAGGAGGTAACACTTTCTGGATCCACCCTCTCCAAGTGACTGAGGAAAGCTGATGGGAAAATAGCCCCACTGCCCGACTCCTTGGTTAGGACAGTGCTGGTGGGATTCTGCATAGTTAGTTTTCCCCAAAGGACTGCTTCCTCTTTCTGTGGTGGTAATCTGCGGCCACTTGCTGAATCAACTCTTGTGCCACATCCTTGTCTCGGGGCATGTTTTGGGGGAACCCAACCTAAGATATCCATGAAAAGCCCAATTTCCCCCATTCCATCACCCATCTCCCTGCAGCTTCCCCCTCCAACCATCTAGGGAGCCTAAGGTGGAAACAGAGCCCTTGACTGCTTTCTCTCTTCTGGTTTGTACAGCCCCACCTGTTACCTCCCTCCCGCTCCCTCCCTCCCTCCTCCCTGACCCAACTCCTGACCTCCCACCTGTAAGCCGAAACTCCTCCTGGAAGGATAAGCATTGCTAATTCTCCTTCTGAACAAAGGATGCTGCACTGATAAAACAGCAGCTGGAAAAGACAGGATGGACGCAGGAAGTTGCCATGCACCTTTCTCAATTCACTAAGCCCAGCATTTCTGAGGAACATCCGGAAATCCAGACATTTCCTTGGATTGTTGCAGCTCTGATAAAAGTAAGCAGACCGAGTATCTGCTTCTACACCCACCGCCCACTCCAAGATAATAAACTGTTTAAAAATACTTTGCTTTAACCCTTCTGATATATTGCTTCTGTTACTGCTTTCCATTCTTACCTCTAGCCCACCAGTTCCTGGAACTGTTGATGCCTAACGCTTAAACCAACTGCTATAATTCTGAATAAAACTGACAGCTCTTTCTGGGTTCTCTAATTGGGAAGATCTTGAAGGCAAAGAACTGGGTAAGAAGAGTATATAATTCATTTCCAAGCAGGTACTTTTGGATGTAAATCAGGAAGAGCTATCTTCCTTCTGGTTTGTCCTACATATTGTTTGTATTCCAAGTGGATCATTCTTTAAACATTTTGTTCAATGGGGACCATAGCTTTGCTATGAGCTGCATTATTCTTCCCCAGTCATTTGTGTCCCCAACACATGTAATTTTGGGCAGACCAATGACTTTGCAGAATTTTCCAAAGCAAGGTCCTGAACTACCTGCATTAGCACTGTATGGGATCGTGGCTGAAAAACAAATTCATCAAACCACCATTGACTGACCTAGTGCAACTGTGGGGAGAGGTCCAGTGATTCTAAAGTACAGAAGTTTGAGAACAACAGGTTTGGGTGTTCAAAAGACAGGAGGTTTAGGTTATGGAGATTGAACCGAAGTTTTCCTTGTCTCTCCCAGGACTGAATTCACGGTGTTGACCTCATCCTCTGGCTGTCACTAACTAAGCTAATAAGCATTTACACTAGCCCTTCTTCTGTGGAGTGACAAAGACTCGTGCTAATCCCTTCTGCTGGAAAGTAAAAAAGAAAACAATGAAAAAGATTGTTTCCAAAGAGTAAAATGCACCCAGGTTTTCTAATGGGAAAAATATGACGTGGGTAAGTGTAACACTTTAGGCAGCAGGAACAAGGCTCCTATTTTCTCGATTTTGATCAACTGTTCCTTTGGGAGCAGATCTCTGAGGAAAGATGTTCTAGTTTCCTGACTTGGATGATGGAGAAAAATCAAGGAGAGTTGTTTGCATTTGTATTGGGAAAGAAATGTTACCTTCAATTTTTTTTTCTAAAATCAGTGTTTTTGGTGATATCTGCAGTTCAAAATCTCATGTGGCCTTATGTAAATGCTCTTGGCGTTTCCATCTGTCAAGACGCGATTAAGTAAATTCAGTCTTTTTAGAAATAATCATTGTTTCCTGGCCCTGGATTTGGAAGGATTTCCAAAGTAGATGACAGAAGTTTGGAGCAGAATTCCACTTGGCATCATCGTGACGGGATTCATTATGGGCATCTAGAGTACAGCTCAGATCAAGGACGAAGGGATTTTACTTTAGAATCCAATGGTGAATGTGTTTGTGGATGTCAACAGACCATTGCGAGAAAACATACATGACTCTGCTGAGTAAACAAATACCTTCTTCCTGGAGCAGAGACCTGTTGTGGGCTTGGGAGATCTGAAAAAGAACAGAACAATAGTCATGTCTTTTAAAAACTCTCAGCTTTCAGAGTGGTGTTCAAAGTACACATCTTCTGATGAAGAAGTTCATATCTGCTACTGATGGGAGATAGCAGCCTGCGGCATTTTCCCATAAAGAGTTTGTATCGTTCTTTGGGTATTTCAGGGTGTTCTTACATCCTTGTCAGGACATTCCAAATGATGTCCTTTGTGGTTCGGTGTTACTGACCAAAGTCTTCATGTCAGCACTGGTTCCATATGAGAGATGTTTGCTACAGGAGTTTATTAATAGAAATGTGGTTGATGAAAGTCATACAAACTCTTGTACTCTGAATGGTTTTATTAACGCCACTGTCTTTCCAGTCTGGTAAGTTATACACTCCCTAGCCTCCGACTCTCAATCTTTTTATACCTAGCCAAGAATTTTCCAAGACAGAAGATCTGAAAATGCTTCTTTATCACTTGAAGACCTGGCAACATGAATGAATAATACTTTGCACAGCTTTTCTGTGTATGAGTCATTGACCCCAGGAGCATAAACCAGTTTTTCAGTTTTAAACTATTTAACCCCTTTGTTACTCTCCTCCTAATTAGTGTCTGTTGTGTTTCAAAACCCATTTTTATGTGTTTATTAATAACCAAAGTATTAAATGAAACCGTAGAAACCCCTGGAGGAGAGGCAGTTCTATTTCTTTTTAAAAACAAGCAATTCGGGCTTCCCTCGTGGTGCAGTGGTTGGGAGTCTGCCTGCCGATAGAGGGGACACGGGTTCGTGCCCCGGTCCGGGAAGATCCCACATGCCGCGGAGCGGCTGGGCCCGTGAGCCATGGCCGCTGAGCCTGCGTGTCCGGAGCCTGTGCTCCGCAATGGGAGAGGCCGCAACAGTGAAAGGCCCGCGTACTGCAAAAAAAACAAACCAAAAAAAACCAAGCAATTCACTTAACTTCTTTTCTAGTCAAATGAAAAGATTTAACAGTTGGAAATTATCATTTAGTTACTTATTTTTTTCCAGCTTTTAGTCTCTTTGAACTTTCACCTCCACACATAGTCTCCCAACTCCTGGAAAAGAATTATTTCAGTCAACCAGTCAAAAGTTTACAGATCATATACATGTTTTAAATTTTCTGTCTTACTCAATATTCGGATTTCTGAAATGTTGCATTAAAATACCTTTTTTGGAAAGAAGTTCTCATTTCTCTATCATGGCTATTATCATTGAACTGATTTTTTTTGGCTTGGATTTTTAAAATGACTTTCAGTTTTTCTGCTTTAATTTTATCCTAAACCCAACCCTGCGTACCTGCAGCACCAGCTTCACCTGGAGCTTGTTAGAAATGCAGCGTCTCAGGCCCCACCCCAGACCCTCTGTCTCAGAATCTGCCTTTTAACAAGATTTCTTAGGTGACTCTTGTGCACATTGAAGTTGAGAAGCTCGATTCTCACCTCATCCTTCCACCTTATGGTAGCATTTCCAAAGCAAAGGAACTCAGAGCTTGGTTTTATAAATTATGGTATCTAGGGAAGATACCATAATAACTGGAAGATAGTGAGTCCTCAAGGTAGAAGCAACGCAATGGTTGCATTTACTGTGGGGCATCCTGCTGGCAGCTCAGCCTGTGCTCGAGGTTTTAAGTGCTGTGGTGCTGATGTGGTGACCCCCTGGCACTGTCCTGGGAGTGGAGAAAAGGTTCGCGCATGGTGGTGAGGAAGCTCACGGGCAGAGGAGAGACACACGGGTAGATGTATACAGAAGTAGGGCAGATGAATGATTCATTCTGTGGGTGGAAGGTAGGGCAGAGGGCAGAACAGGGAGGCTTCTCAGAGAAGATGACTCGATTTTGAACATTTCACCCCATGGGCAAGTTAGAAGATGTTCCAGGCAGGCAGACATGAAAACAGTGAGATGTAGAAACCTTTCTAGGGAAATTCACATGGTTTGGTTTTGGTGAACGTGAGGTATGTGTAAGTAGGGGGTGAACAGTAGGTGGGAAGGAACCCATGGAACAATGGGAAATGAGGCCAAATAACAGATTCGGATGGCCCTGAGTGCTTGGGAGCTTGGCTTGTGTCCAAGGGGCCTGAAGAATTTTAGACAGAGGAAAAACACAACCAGCTTGGTGTCTTTAAGAGGTTGACCCTGATGTAGTGTGGAGGATGGACTAGAGGCAGATGGGGCAAGAGTAGAGCCAGGGAGACCACAGTACAGGTGGCTGCAGTGGCCCAGGGGAGAGGCCATGATGCTCTGAGATGCCATGAGGTGGTAGCTGTGGGGATGGACGGCTCAGGATAGAGTCCAGAATAAAGGAGGAAATCCTTTTCTCTCTGTCACCAGCCTCTCCGCCAAACCTTTTGAAGACAACAGTCCTTGGCTAAGTCTTATTTAGAGCAAACACCTCCAGGTCTTTGAACTGCTGTTCACATGCCATGGCTTTGCATCCCTCTCTACAAGTACTTTGGTTGATTTCTATCCCACGGGCATTGTAGTGCCAAGAGTTAAAGACAAGGTGAGGTTGAGTGGGGGAAGAGACCTAAAAGTGGCTGGGTCCCTAACCATGCCAGGTGCACCACAAACATTGGGTCCTTTAGTTCCCACAGTCCTGCAAACTAAGTATTATTACCTCTGTTTTAGAGGTGGAAAGAATAAGGCCCTGGAGACTAAGGATCTCCTTTGGGATTATCGTTTACAATGAGTAGAATCTGAATTTTTCCCCAAAGATCTGCGATTCACTTATTCAGCTACCTGTACCGCAAGGATGCCTAAAGGAGTTTAAACCACCACTTCCCTGTGGTTTGCTGAAGGTACAGGTGGCAGTCAATTGCCTTCTCCGGCTACCTGCTTTGCCTATTGAATGAGGTCACTAGAACCAGTGGACAGGCAGAGAAGACCCCTGAGTGAGCACATAGATGACACAAATTCTCTATTTGTACAAAAGGACCTCACAAGCAGTTCTGCCTGAGTTGTTTGTACACAGTTCCCTCAAGCTTGGCCACATGTTTCTGCGGCCTGTTGACAATTAAAAATAACAAGTCAAGAATGAGTGGGAAGCAAGTGAGATCTAATAGCTGACAAGCTGACATCAAGGGAGGAGATGGGAAAATGTAAAGAGCCAGAGATATAAGAAGTCAAGAAGTGTCAGTAATAGTTTTGGCCACTAACATAGGGACAGACAGTCCCACGGACTTTACTAGTTCCTGAAGGCATGACTGTATTAAGCACAATGTATAGACCCCAAGAGTCAATGTAAACTCGATCACCCACCCAAAGGAGAAATTATCAACATAACATCCCGGACCAGAGGGTCATTCCTGCCTCTGCATGATTTATTTCAGGAGTGTGATGATGTGCATCTCTTTTCTGGTTAGAAGTTGTTAACATTTATAGAAGATTCTTATAGTCTGCTAAAGCAAAACCTCTCTCTGAGTGATGTGTGCCAGTTGGCCAATGTTCAGTGCTTTTTTTACATGATAATCATCCAGATATCGGGAGACCAGTGTTACCAGTGCAGAATGGTAACAAGAAACTCCCAGACTCTGAGTCTTCCAAGAACTTTTTCCTTTCAAGCTTGCTCTAGAGATGGTCCTCTGTCCTGCCAAGGTGGTCCCATGACATTTCTGGTCAATCTCAGGAAATAAAATTTTCTATATTCATGTTAAGCTGTAAACACAGGCACAGTCTTATGATTTAAAGTATCCAATCAAATCTGTTAATTGATCCTTCAGTTTCTTTTCTTTTTTTTAACTTTTTATTTTATATCGGAATGTAGTTGATTAACAACGTTGTGATAGTTTCAGGTGTAGAGCAAAGTGATTCAGTTACACATATATATGTATCTATTCTTTTTCAAATTCTCTTCCCATGTAGGTTGTTACATAATATTGAGCAGAGTTCCCTGTGCTATACAGTAGGTCCTTGTTGGTTATCCATTTTAAATATAGCAGTGTGTACATGTCAATCCCAAACTCCCTTACTGTCCTTCAGTTTCCATTGGAAGGAGATCTTCCTATCCACCCTCCTGCCTCCTGTTTTTGAGTGCCAGGCTTTTCCTCTCTCTACCGTTCATCTCCCCTACTCTACTGTACCTGCTGTTTCCAGACATGGAGCTCTAAACAGTGAGCGGAAGAAAAGTTAAGGGGAACAGGAAAGTTCTTACTTGACCGGTGCCACCCTATACTGGTTCCTAAGTCTCAAAGTTTTGGGGTTTTTTTTTGTTTTTTGTTTTAATTGAAGTATAGTTAATTTACAGTGTTGTGTTAATTTCTGCTGCACAGCAAAGTGATTCAGTTATACATATATATACACATTCCTTTTCATATTCTTTTCCATTATGGTTTATCACAGGATACTAAATATCCTGTGCTGTACAGTAGGACCTTGTGGTTTCCTAAGTCTCAGAGTTTAATGTGTGTATGAATCACATGGGGGAGCTCATTAAAATGAAGATTCTGGGTCAGTAGGCCTAGGGTGCTTTTCTAATAGGGTCCGAGGTGACACAGATGGTGCTAAGCCATGGACCATACTTTGAGTAACAAGGATTTAGAGATTCCCCATTTAATGCAGCTAATTAATGCAATTCCTTTAATTCAGGTAACCCTCTTTCAACTATAGCCCCTGATGGGACACGTCATTGCCTTTTACCACTGGGGACCCTCACCCTGACAGGCCACCCCCTTAGTCAGAATACCTTTCAGTATATCGTCAGGTTCAGTTTCCACAGGTAATTCGTCTGGTCCGTGGGTCTCGAATACCTTTGACCTTCATTTTGACCTAAACACAGTTACTTCCTAGGCATTTGCTGGGCAGCCACAGAGGACTGTAACTTTCCAAATGACAAATCAGGCACCACCCCTCTGTCCTCCAGATGTAGGGAATGCGTGTGAAGTTCTCCCCACAGAGCTGTCGAAAATGATACACTAGGCCTGGGATTGGAACGAGCGATTAAAACTGACAGTATAACTCTCTTTTGCTTCACAATTCCTCTATCCTTAGTCAATAATTTAGCTCGTTTAAATTCTCAGTCTGGGTGAAGGCCATGTATCCTGTAACCAGTTCTAGATATTTCTTTTGAAAACTTGCATCTTGGTGCCTGTGCTCACAGCTAAATTTGGCATCTCATGAACTACAATACATCCCCATGTTTCCCTTCTCTGTGGCAAACATACTGTTTCCACGTAATGCGGTTTCTGAATATTTACAATTTTCTAGATGCTTTTCCATTTGTCAATATTCTACCTAAAATAAGGTACCTAGAATCAGACATAGGGCTCCAAATAGAGTCTGGTCAGCCCAGAGTCCTTTAAAGTTGTGTGTTTCTACCCCATACACGTGTGACTTCATTAATGCTCTTGGCAATTGAATGTATGTGGAAGAGAAAAGAAAGAAGGGAAAAGGAAGGAATCAATGATAAGTGTATAATCTTTTTGTTCTTAGTTGAAGTTTAGTTGATTTACAATGTTGTGGAAGTTTCTGGTGTACAGCAAAGTGATTCAGTTTTATATATATACATATATATTCTTTTTCATATTCTTTTCCATATGGTTTATTATGGGATATTAAATATAGTTCCCTGTGTTATACAGTAGGACCTTGTTGTTTACTTATTTTATATATAGTAGTATTTATCTGTTAATCCCAAACTCCTAATTTATCCCTCCTTACCACATTTCCCCTTTGGTAACCATAAGTTTGTTTTCTATGTCTGTGAGTCTGTTTCTGTTTTATAAATAAGTTCATTTGTATCATATTTTAGATTCCACATGTAAGTGATATCATATGATATTTGTCTTTCTCTGTCTGGCTTACTTCGCCTAGTATGATAATCTCTAGGTCCCTCCATGTTTCTGCAAATGACATTATTTCATTCTTTTTTTATGGCTGAGTAGTATTCCATTGTGTGTGTGTGTGTGTGTGTGTGTGTGTGTGTGTGTGTGTGTGTGTGTGTATATATATATACATACACACACACACACATATATACACACATACACACACCACATCTTCTTTATCCATTCATCTGTTGATGGACATTTAGTTTGCTTCCATATCCTGGCTATTGTAAATAGTGCTGCTATGAACATTGGGGTGCATGTATCTTTTTGAATTTGAGTTTTCTCTGGATATATGCTCAGGAATGGGATTGCTCAATCACATGGTAGCTCTAGTTTTAGTTTTTTAAGGAACCTTCATACTGTTTTCCATAGTGGCTGCACCAAGTGTATAATCTTAGCTGTCTGGAAAATTGAGATACCATTAGTGTAAAATAACAAAGTTAAAATAAGGAAAGGGAGGGTTGTTCCATTTTAGACATACTGTGTTTGAGGTGCCAGCAGGGCACCTATGTGGAAATGCTCAGCAGGTGGTAAGAAACTGGAGACAGGAACATACTAGAAGTTAAACTTAGGGATAGGGATTTGGGGATCATGCTTATGAAGATAATACCTGCAGTCCAGGGAATGCATGCAGGTTGAACTTAGGGGAGAAGGTTCAGGCCTAAAGATGATGAAAGCTCATGCGGATTCCAAGAGAAGGTAACATATTCTCCAGTACTGGACTGTTACCTATGTGACCCCCAATGTTTCTTTCCCTGGCCTGCCATATTGTCTGAAAGTTACATCAGCTTCATTTCTTAGAATTCTCCCAAAGACAAGTGTGCATGTTGCCACCTGGGAGGGGTCACATGTTAGCTGGCTGATATATCATAAGGAACACATTTACCCGGTTAGTAACCATGGCCACCACTGCCTCCCAGGCCAGAGTCTGGTGAGAATGGAACATGGTTTTTTTTTTTCTTTTTAATTCAAGTATACTTGATTTATAATGTTGTGCTAATGTCTGCTGTACAACTAAGTGACTCAGTTATACATATACATACATTCTTTTTAAATATTCTTTTCCATTATGATTTATCACAGGATACTGACTATAGTTCCTTGTGCTATAGAGTAGGACCTTGTTATTTATCCATTCTAAATGTGTAATAGTTTGCATTTACTAACCCCAAACTCCCACTCAATCTCTCTCCCTGCCCCCGCTCCCCGTTGGCAACCACAAGTCTGTTCTCTATGTCCATGATTCTGTTTCTGTTTTGTAGATAGGTTCATTTGTGCCATATTTTAGATTCCACATACAAGTGGTATCATATGGTATCTGTCTTTCTCTTTCTGACTGACTTCACTCAGTATGATAATCTCTAGTTGCATCTATGTTGCTGCAAATGACATTATTTTGTTCTTTTTTATGGCTGAGTGGAACACGGGATTTTTGATGTGTATGAGGAATTAGAGGCGAGATCTAGATCACTTGGGAAAAAAATAGGCTTGGGCAGTCAGGGTTGGGTGGACTAGGGTGTAGAAGGAAATTTACAAACATAACAGGGAGACTCCAGAATTTATTGCTTCATGGAAATAGCTTATGTTCAAAATGAGTTTATTATTTTTCTGAATAATCCTCACCTGATCAATGATTTTATAAAATGTATGTATTTCAGTTAAAAAATCACTTTACATTTACTTTCCCCCCCTCTTAAAATAGGATTACATTAGATTATTCTTTGTTATTATTATATATTTGTTATCTATAATCAAAGGAGTGAAAATGGCCATTTTACAGTAAAGCATGAAGAAATAATACGATAGAAACTGGTTTTAAAGGATATCCACAAATCTTTGTGTATTTGTCGATTTCAAAAAAAAAAAAAAAAAACAACCAGGGGCTTCCCTGGTGGCGCAGTGGTTGAGAATCTGCCTGCCAATGCAGGGGTCATGGGTTCGAGCCCTGGTCTGGGAAGATCCCACATGCTGCGGAGCAACTGGGCCTGTGAGCCACAACTACTGAGCCTGCGTGTCTGGAGCCTGTGCTCCGCAACAAGAGAGGCCACGACAGTGAGAGGCCCGCGCACCGCGATGAAGAGTCGCCCCCGCTTGCCACAACTAGAGAAAGCCCTCGCACAGAAACGAAGACCCAACACAGCCCAAAACAAATAAATAAGTAAATAAATAAATTTATTTAAAAAAACAAAAGAAAACCAAATAATGTATTTATTTACTTGAATCTGACATCAAACATTAAACTTCAAAATATAAATACCAATATAAATTTTGATTACTGTTTTAATTTCTCCAAATAAAATACATGAAATAATTATAATTTAAAATTTAGTAATTGCATGAGACAGTTTAATAATTTCATACCTAAAGTGTATATTTTTAAGTATATATATATATATATATAAACTACATATAAATGGTATAAAGTATATATATTTGGTTTAAACTCTCATAAGCTGTCACCTTGACTATATAAACAGACTAGTGATATATAAATTATATATACATACATGGTCTTTATTAGATACAGTAGCATGTTCTGAATATTTTTCATTCAGACCTATTATATCTTTTAAGAAGAACCCATTCAGTAGCATAATTTCTGGTGGAAACATACTTAGCACTACACAAGCTCCATAAATTGTAATGTTTGGTAGTTTTTTGTTTTTTGTTTTTTTGTTTTTGCGGTACGCGGGCCTCTCACTGTTGTGGCCTCTCCCATTGCGGAGCACAGGCTCCAGATGTGCAGGCTCAGCGGCCATGGCTCATGGGCCCAGCAGCTCCACGGCATGTGGGATCTTTCCGGACCGGAGCACAAACCCGTGTCCCCTGCATTGGCAGGCGGACTCTCAACTACTGTGCCACCAGGGAAGCCCTGTTTGGTAGTTTTTGACGTTGACCTAAAGTGTGAAGATGATGAAAATCAAAATTCTAAGGATTCTCAGGAAAATGTGGGGCTGTACCAGAGATCACGGGAAGATACCACAAACTTGGCTTTAAACAACCAGATTTATAATTTCCCAAAGTTAGTTATTCCCAAATACCAGAGTCAGGGTTGAAAACACACACGTGGTAAAGGCTGAGCAGTCCAACATTTAGTCAGCTGGAGCTCTTAGCCAGCCTGGAAAATTATAATGTAATAATTAATATTCACAGTGATGGCTGTCAGGATAAAAGTCTTAGCTACCATTTCTTTTATACCCACTGTGTTCCAGGAGCCTTAATATCATTTCTAATGTAATATACTATCTTATTTAAGTAACAGAAGGATTCTATGAAATAGGTTGTATTATCCCCATGTTACAGATGAAACAAATGGTGTTCAGAGAGTTAAAAGTAATTTTGCAGGGTCCCATGGTGAGAAATAGGTATCTTTGTGTTGTCCTACATCCTAGGAGCATTTACATTCCAAACTTTGTGAAGTGCTCACTTTTGGAAAGCTGGTAATCCTTAGCTGATATTTCTTTGATAAAAGAGAGTACTTCATAAGCTTCAGTTGCAAAATAAATGAGTCACTGTACATGAAATGTACAGTGTGGGGAATATAGTGAATACTATGTACTCTCTTTGTAGGGTGACATGTGACTAGACTTATCATGGTCATCAATTTGAAATGTGCAGAAATATCAAATCACTATGTTGTGTATCATGAACTAACATACTGTTGTGGGTCAATTACATGTCAAATGCAAACACACTCACAGAAAAAGAGATCAGATTTGTGGTTATCAGAGGCCAGTGGTGGGGGGAGGGGGAATTGGACGAAGGTGGTCAAAAGGTACAAACTTCCGGGCTTCCCTGGTGGCACAGTGGTTAAGAATCCGCCTGCCAATGCAGGGGACACGGGTTCGATCCCTGGTCCGGGAAGATCCCACATGCCATGGAGCCACTAAGCCTGTGCGCCACAACTACTGAGCCTGCGCTCTAGAGCCTGCGAGCCACAACTACTGAGCCTGCGAGCCACCACTACTAAGCCCACGAGTCACAACTACTGAAGCCCGCACACCTAGAGCACTTGCTCAGCAACAAGAGAAGCCACTGCAATGAGAAGCCTGCGCACTGCAACGAAGAGTAGCCCCCGCTCACTGCAACTGGAAAAAGCCCACACGCAGCAACGAAGACCCAATGCAGCCAAAAAAAAAAAAAAAAAAAAAAGGTACAAACTTCCAGTTATAAGATAAATAAGGACTAGGATGTAATGTACAACATGATAAATAAAATAAACTCTGCTGTATGTTACATATGAAAGTTGTTGAGAGTAAATCTTAAGAGTTCTCACCACGAGGGAAAAAGTTTTTCTATTTCTTTAGTTTTGTATCTACATGAGATGATGGAAATTCACTAAACTTACTGTGATAACCATTTCATGATGTACGTAAGTCAAAATCATGATGCTGTACACCTTAAACTTACCCAGGGCTATATGCCAATTATATCTCAATGAAACTGGAGGAAAAAGAAAAAGAGTACTTCCTGTTCAATCCTGTTAGATAAGAATATTTATTTGTACTTATGTATGCTGCTTCTTTCTTCTGTGCACGTGTAATGCCACCATGGTCCCTAGAGCACAAGCTGCAAATGATTTTTCCAGTGTTAATGGTGGGGTTGGGTGGAGTTATTCATCCAGTGTCTGGCCATCTCCCCGTCAGAGTCCTCTAGTGACCAACAGTCTTCTGGACGTGGAAGTCTAGGGCAGATCCTGTGGCTGATGACCACGGCTCACAGCCAAGTTAAATACAGACTTCACTGATTCCATGCTGGTCCCCCACCCCCTCTCAATCTCTCTGTCTCTATCTCTGTCTCTCTGTCTCACACACACACACACACACGCACACACACACACACACACACGCACACAAACACACTAATGAGAAAATTTAGTCTTTACGTTTAATATAGATTTGGGATATGTTTGGGAAGTAGTATCAATAGAATCAAACATTTGTATGGGGTGGGATAAATCAGGAGATTGGGATTAAGATACACACACTACTGTGTATAAAATAAAGAACCAACAAGGACCTACTGTATAGCACAGGGAATTCTGCTCAGTGCTCTGTAATAATCTATATGAGAAAAGAATCTGGAAAAGGATGGATACATGTATATGTATAACTGATTCATTTTGCCGTACACCTGAAACTAACACAACATTGTAAATCAACTATACTCCAATATAAAATGAAAACTAAATTTAATAAAACAAAGCAAAACAAAAAAATTATAAAATGTGGGCAAAGATCTGTTTAAAAAAAAAAGAATCAAACATTTGCCATTTGCTTCTACTGATTTCATTTCCTAAATATCTCCTGAATCCTCTATTTCTCTGTTTCCACAGTTCCCACCTAGTCCAATTCACCATCCCCTCCTTCCCAGATTTCAACAGCATCCTGACTGCTCTCCTTGTTTCTACCCTGGGCCCCCGCCAATCCGTTCTCTGCAGCACAACCGCTGTGCTCCTAAAATGCAGATCTTATCTCGTTTGTCTGCCTGAAATCTTGCACTGGCTGCTCACTGGGGGCTGTCAGGTTTGACCGCTGCCTCTCTCCACAGTTCAGCTCATCTGAAGCTTTCTTTATTCAAGGTGCTCTGGCTTTCTTGTGACCTCTCTTACTCCCCAGCCTCAGGACCTGGGAGCTTGCTATTCCTTCATTTGGAACCCTCCTTTTCTCCCTTTTTACTTGGTAATCATCCTTCAGGGCTCAGTCTAAATGTCAGTTTCTTAGAGCAACTTTCCATGATACCAGAGGAAGCTCGACCCTCAGGTTATACACTCTCATAGTACTCTGTCGTTTCCCCAGCATTACCCATAACTTTACCACGTAATTAAAGAACAATATGTTATTGCTTATTAAAGTCTGTCTCCTGCACTTGGCTGTTAACTTCATGAGAGAAAGCTCTGGGTCTTTCTTATTCACCACTGATTCCCACCTCCTAATACAGTGCCTGACCCTTTGTAAGCACACAATAATGTTTTCTTAGACATTTTTGCCTATACTACAGATATTAAACTTTTTCTCCTTTAATCAAACAAGATGACTGTTGTTGGCCAATGTCTTAGAAATGGCTGCAAACTATTGAGACTGAGTATTTTAATACAAAGAAGTTGCGCAAATGAACTCAGGAATTCATCACGAAGGCTGATACACCATTGTCAACTGGACCGCCTTGAGTTTGTGTTTGATCATCTGTTAATGATGTCACTTATTGATAGTAAATAATGGAGCTGAGAGGACTTCGTAATGGAAGGTGCTGAATAACAACCGGGAAAAAAGGCAGCAAAAAGCCGTGAATGTAAGATGGAGATGGTATAAAACGCTGAGAGAGATTATCAGGCGGGGAATAAAAACAAAGAAGTTACGTGGATAAAGATGTAAGAAAGAAAGACGTTTTCTGAAAATAAGTCTATTGAAGAGATTGCAGGGTTAGAGATTGTTAGCAAGTTTAGATTGGAAGAGGTAACTGAGAAAATTTAGCAATAATTTTTCTTTTTCTCCCTTTCTTTCTCTCTCTCTTTCTTTCTTTTTCTGTCTTTCTCTTTCTTTTTCTCTTTTTTTCTTTCTCTTTTCTCTCTTTCTCTTTCCCACTGTCTCTCTCTTTTCTTCCTCCCCTCCCTCCCTCCCTCCCTCCCTTCTTTCCTTCCTCCCTCCCTTCCTTTCTTCCTCCTTTCCTTTAGCAATTAATATACTGCTCATGAGAGTGGAGTCATTTTACAAGCACTGGCATAAAGGTCAAGGCACAGGCAATGTTTGTAGAGGAACAGGAGTTTCGATTAGGCAATTTGCTAGTAACACCTTCAGTAAATAAATGTGAGGATAATATGGAGTGTTTATCACAACAGTGAGTTTTTAATCAGATCCATTCACCAAGAAAGCTGTAAAATAATTTGCGAAGTGCTTTGAGATAATAAATGATTATATAAACAGTCTTATCCTAGCAACTGAAATTATAAAACTATTTGGTTTAGAAAATTCAAACTCTGGTATTTTATTTCGCTTGAGTGGTGACAATAGATTGACTTATGAAACGGAATATTTCTTCCCTTGAATTGAATTATTCTATAAGCATACTGATTAGCTGTTAGTAGGGTATAGATACTGCTAGCAATAATTTCATTTCTGTTTTTGAATTTTATTTAAAGATTTTCGAGATGCAAAAAATAGCATTTTGTGAATCACACGTGATGCTCATGACCTGGGTGAGTTTCAAGCCTGTGCTTTGCTTTTGGAATCATTCCTGTGCCAAAGCACATGCAGAAAATCAATATTCCTGAAGACAGTGACTGTACTTTTTTTTTTTTTTTTAAGGGTATTAAAAAGGAAGAGCTACTGGATTGGTAAAGATGAGAGAGAGAGAGAGAAGACAAAAGCCTTAGAAACATCTAAAACTTGATATTCTCAATGTATGGTATATTACTAGAGATAAGCAGAGATTTCTAACAGGCTGGGTTTGATTTTAATTTCTTTCTAGAATCAGAGGAAGATCAAGAGCTTCTTCGCCAAGACTCACAGTTCAGTTCCCTTTTGTGTAATCTATTAACTAGGGACACCTTGCTGAACTGGAGGTCCCCTAGGTTCAGAGAAATCATAAACCCAGATGACTTTGGGTTTGCATTCATACAATTCCGGCTATGAGTTACTACGCTTAAAGCCCATGGATAATCCATCTCAGGTCCATGGTGAGTTTATCTGTTGATTTATAGGAGACGGTGGGAAAGGTGAAGAGGGAAGACAGCATCACACTTTTGATGTCTAATCTCAGGGATCTACTACTGGAGTTCACAGAATCAGAAATCCATGTATGCTCGAGCTTCATGAGGTTTTAAACTGGTGTTAAGAGGACCCCACATTAGGAAAGAAATACAACCCATGATCTCAGGTGCTACCAAATCAGATGCAGCTGTTTGCCGCTCAAAAATCAATACCCGGGAGAGAGAAATGTCGGTAGAAAGGGAAGTTGCTTTTAATCAGAATGTCGGCCATCTGGAGAGATGGTGGACTCAATGTCCCCCAAAAACCATCTCCAAAGATTCTGCTCGGCTAAGTTTTTAAAGGGAAAAAGAGAAGTAATCTCAGTGAATCATTGAGGTAGGGGGTCATCACCAGCCCTCACTGTGTGCAGGCTCGTCCACTTCTTGTGATTTTTCTTTCGATGCTACCTTGTTTACCCAGTTTGTTCTCGAGATTACTGCAGGGGAAGCTAAGGAAGAGATCTGGTCATCTGTTCATTACTTATTCTTCATTTCTACTTCTTGAAATTTCTACATCCATTCTTCTACTTCCGTTCGTTCTACGGAAAGAAGCAACATGTTAAGCAAGGTATCGTGTGATGGAAAGACTGGAAAGGTGTGCTAGGGCCAGAGAGGAGTACAGCGTGGTGGTGTCTGGTTTAAGGTTAGTGACACAACAAGGGGGTGCCTCCTGCAGAGAGCTGCTTACAAATGGAAATGAAGTATCCATAGGAGTTAATCCCATCTATTGTGCTTTAGTCAGGAATGTGTCACAATGTTCTAGTTTCCCCCATATAATTTTAAGGGAGTTAAACTGGAACAACTAGAAATTACATCATTAATTATATTCAGTGTCAACTGAAATTACCACTTGATGCGATCTTGCTAACAAAGCATGTGGATGGGATAAGCTACTCCCAGCTTCATCAGCTAGTAGCCTTAATAGCCTACTCCCTCGCTAGGGGTTCGCTAATCAGGAAACACTACACACACACACACACACACACACCGACACACATTTTTTTTTTCCTTCTATAAAATCTCAATTTAGGGCTTCCCTGGTGGCGCAGTGGTTGAGAGTCCGCCTGCCGATGCAGGGGACACGGGTTCGTGCCCCGGTCCGGGAGGATCCCACATGCCGCGGAGTGGCTGGGCCCGTGAGCCATGGCCGCTGAGCCTGCGCGTCCGGAGCCTGTGCTCCGCAATGGGAGAGGCCACAACAGTGAGAGGCCCACGTACTGCAAAAAAAAAAAAAAAAAAAAAAAAGTCTCAATTTAAAAGTGGTTTAAAAACTGGGCCCTTGTTCTTGCTCTGTGCTGGATGCCTAAAGATTCTAAAACCTGAAATGTTTTACAATATATTGATTCCAGTCTCTGTCTCACAAGGTCTGAGTCAGTTGGGCTAGAACAGGGCCTGAACATTCCCATATTTTAAAGGTGATTGTAATGAGAGCATCAGGTTGGAGACCACAGATAAATGCTATTTCATTCCATCCTTCTGATCTCCTTAGTAAGTAGACTTTGCCGTTACAATTTTGCATATCAAAAAATTGACATTCAGTTTAAGGCTAACAGTTGAACCCACGTGTCTAGGATTTTTAAGTCTTTGCTTTTCTCATCAGTTCACATTTCCTAAGACTTCTAATGAGATCAGAGAACTTTCATAGAAAGTTGCTGATAACTATTGCAAGAGAAAGGGAAAAGAAAATTCAATTCTAGTGGTTAGGCTAAAAATAGAAGATTTATTTAAGGCTTAGCAAATTCTCTGAAGTGCTACACGTTTGCCCTGATGGAAAGCTTAATGTATCATACTTGGTTATATAATGTCACATTGAAAAAGCTGGCACTGAAGTATCAAAGCTTCTCTTGTCCTCCCCACCTGCCCAGTATGTGAACTTTGTAAACAGGGCACAAAAAGATGACATTTCTCCACGTGCATTTTAACTTTATAGAAAACAAAATTTCAAATCAGTTTTCTCTGACATTCAATCTCTTCCATAAAAAAATGGATGGTATAAGCTGTTATATATCTACCATTACCATGGCTGGGTATTTCCCTTGAATCTCTGTGCTGCTCATTTATGTTAGGGGATAAGAGGAGGATGTTGAACAGACAAAATATTATCAAGGGCGTCTTAGCTCTTCTGCATCCTCAAAACACAAATAATAACCTGAATGTAAAAGTCTAGACCTGAGCCTTCGGTAGGTCAGTTTCAGCCAGGATCAAGCACGTTCAGTCTTTCTTTCCTCCCATTCTCATCTGCTCTCTGGCGGAGCCTCTGGTAGCAGATGTCGTAAGAATGTGTAGAGCTGCCAAGATGCTTAATCAAGTCCTTGTGATTGTTGTGGCTGTCACCTCAAATTTCAGATTGAAAAGCATAACTTTGTGAACTCATCCACAAAGGATCAGGTTCTTGAGGGGAAGAATAACTCGTATTGACAAAACGCATAGGCAATTAATTTATAAATCATAATGCCAGTCTGTTTGATTACTGTGGCCTGGGAAGAGTCAGTGATTAGGCATCTCTCACCTAATCAAACTTAGAAGCTTTTGCACAGCAAAGGAAACCAAAGAGTCCTTTCAGGGGCTCTAGCTCCCCTGCTCCAGGGAGCAAGCTTCGTAGAGCCTCTGCCATGTGTTTGGAGGACAGACAAGACAGCACCAGAAGAGAAAGAGGCTGAAACCCACATAAGGGAAGGCACTGAGACTTTCTAGAAAGGATCCTAGTCACTAGGTATAGTGGGTTGAATAGTGGCTCCAAAAAGCCATGTCCACATCCTAAACTCTGGTACCTGTGAATATCATCTTTGCAGATGTGAGTAAGGTAGGATCTCAAGACGAGACCGCCTTGGATTAGGGTGGGTCCTAGGTCCACCCTAAGGGTCCTTTTTTTTTTTTTTTTTTTTTTTTGCGGTACGCGGGCCTCTCACAGTTGTGGCCTCTCCTGTTGCGGAGCACAAGCTCCGGACGCGCAGGCTCAGTGGCCATGGCTCACGGGCCCAGCCACTCCACGGCATGTGGGATCTTGCCGGACCGGGGCACGAACCCGTGTCCACTGCATCGGCAGGCGGACTCTCAACCACTGCGCCACCAGGGAAGCCCCTAAGGGTCCTTTAAGAGATGGAAAAGGAGGAGACAGAGAGACACAGGGAAGAAGGCCATGTGAAGATGGAGGCGGAGACTGCTGTTTTGCTTCCACAAGTCAAGGAGCACGAGAAGCTGGGAGAGGCAAGGCAGGGTCTTCCTGGAGCAGCTTCAGAGAGAGCACAGCCCTTGATTCTGGACTTTCGGCCTCCGGAACAGTGAGAGAATAAATTTCTGCTGTTTTAAGCCAAGAAGTTTGTGGTCATTTGTTATGGAAGCCCTGAGAAACTAATACGTTGGGTTTACGGTAGGCACGGCTCTTCTGGGAAGAGGTAAGAATCAGGCACCTAGAGAACCCTCCTGCACTGTTGGTGGGAATGTAAGTTGGTGCAGCCACTATGGAGAACAGTGTGGAGGTTCCTTAAAAAACTAAAAACAGAGCTACCATACGATCCAGCAATCCCACTGCTGGCCATATACCCTGAGAAAACCATAATTCAAAAAGAGTCATGTACCACAATGTTCATTGCAGCACTATTTACAATAGCCAGGACATGGAAGCAACCTAAGTGTCTATCGACAGATGAATGGATAAAGAAGATGTGTCACATATATACAATGGAATAGTACTCAGCCGTTGGAAAGAATGAATAATGCCATTTGCAGCAACATGGATGGACCAAGAGATTATCATACTGAGTGAAGTAAGAAAGAGAAAGACAAATATCGTATAATATTGCTTACATGTGGAATCTAAAAAAAGGGTACAAATGAACTTATCCACAAAATGGAAATAGAGTTACAGATGTAGAAAATAAACTTATGGTTCCCAGGGGCAAGTGGGGGAGGGATAAATTGGGAGAGTGGGATTGACATATACACATTACTGTGTATAAAATAGATAACTAATAAGAACCTACTGTAGAGCACAGGGAACTCTACTCAATACTCTGTAGTGACCTATACGGGAAAAGAATCTGAAAAAGAGTGGACATATGGATACGTATGGCTGAATCACTTTGCTGTACAGCAGAAACTAACACAACATTGCAAATCAACTCTACTCCAGTAAAAAAAAAAAAAAAAGAAAGAAAAAAAGAATCAGGCACCTAGAGCCTGCTGCCTTCTTTAATAGCAATTCCCAGACTAGGAACAAAAGGGTGTGAGGCGCTGACAGTGGGGATCAGGGGGGCCCAGTCTCAGTGTGGATATGGACTCTGAGCCAGACTGGGTGGAGGGAGGTCTTTGCTCTGTGTTAAGGTGGGCGTGCTGAATTGTGAGACTGTGAAAAAAATGACCCAGGTTCACCCCTTGCTGACTCCCTGCATGTACTTGTATAAGTTCCTCACCCTCTAAGCACCTCAGCAACGGCAACCATGTATAGAAAGTTTGCACAGGATAACCTGTAAAGGTCCTCATGGTTGCGGTCTTCTGGTCCCTAGGCCTGTGTGATTATGATAAGGGGAGAGCCAGGTCTGAGCCTGCAGGACTTTGTCTTGTGGACTGGCCCCCTCAGTTGGATATACCAGTTGGATGGAGGTATTTCCTCTCACCACCACCCTCCTGGGAGAGATCCTCAGATTCGATCCTCCCCATATCTCAACTGCTACCTGGGACCAATAGTTGCCTTGGGAGGATTTGGCCCTTGAGTACCGACACATAGTCAATGTCCCTGCCTATCTCAGGCTTTGGGGGACAATCTGAGCAGTCCAGCCATAGAACCCCATAGGGACTTTGCTGGATGTCCCATGAGGTGTATCCTCTTCCAGGCTCAGACCAATGCTGGAATGCTCCAGGTGACTTTGGAGGCTTATGGGAATGAACTACAAGTGTTCCCCCAGGATCCCTTTCTGAGGGTTTGGTTTAGAGCTGTACTCTACAATATGGTAGCCACCAGCTGCATGTGTCTTTATAAACTTAAATTAATTTAAATAACAGTTAAAAATTGAGTCTTTGAGGGACTTCCCTGGTGGTCCAGTGGTTAAGGTTCCACGCTTCCAATGCAGGGGGCACAGGTTCAATCCCTGGTTGGGGAACTAAAATCCCACCTGCTGCGTGGCCAAAAAAAATCCCAAAACAATGACAACAACAACAAAAAACAAACCAATTGTGTAACACAACATTGTAACTCAGCTATACTCTAATAAAAAAGATTTTTTTTAATTAAAAAGAAAATTGAGTGTCTGAGTTGCACTAGCCACAAGTCAGTTGCCCAGCAGTCACATGGGGCTGGTGGCTGCCATGTTAGACATTGCAGAGAGGGAATATTTCCATCATTGCAGAAGGTTCTATTAGCTAGCACTGCTCTAGATCAGCGTTTCAAGTCGTCTGAGGATTTTGCTAAAATAAAGATTCTGATTCAGTTGGTCTGGGTTGGGGCCTGAGATTCTGTAATTCTAGCAAATGTCCAGATTATAATGCTGCTGGTTCATGGACCACACTGAGAGGATTCACATCATGGTGAATGAATTAATTATGGCCACTTTGCTGGCTGTATGCTGGGGCTGAGGAGTGGGGAGGTGAGAACATTTCATCTGCAAGGAGTAGAAAAGGGACTGGGCTGGCCTGGTTGGAACAGAGTCTTCACAGAAGAGAAAAAAAAAGGAAGTCACTGGCTGAGTTACTTAGGCCCTAAATGTCAGCCCCAGAGACACAGTCTTTTCCTTTGTAGAGCAGGCCTTCCAACTAAGGTGAGAGCTACATTAGTCCGGCGTTGGCAAACTTTCTCTGTAGAGGGCAGACAGTAAATATTTTAGGCTTTTGGGGGCCATCACATCTCCATCTCAGTTACTCAAGTTTGCTGATGTAACATGAACACAGCTATTGACAACTTGACAGCATGTCAAGAAATGAGTGTGGCCGTGTTCTAACAAAACTTTGTCCACAGAAAGTGGTGGCACATGAGGCGTGGCCCATGGGGCATGGTTTCCTGACCCTTGCACTAGCGGGTCGCAGTGGGTAACAGAGTGTCAAGTGAAGTCACAACTTATCAATGAGCCTTTCTGTATACCTTAGGGTCTGCTTCAGGTACCCCTGTTATTAGTCATTACTAATAAGAGCATAATTGCTTTGATTTCAGTTTCAAAGCAACAATTCCCTAACACATACAATACAAAATCACATGTCATGGATATTGAAGTCAAACCAGGATATGCAGAAATAGCAAGTTGCCTAGAAACACAAAGTGCAACACCTAGATAATCAATTCAAAAGCTAAAATCTATGCATGAGTTGGCACCTTCTATTATCATGTGACAGCAGAGACTAATGATCTGAATGTTAGGTTGTAGAATTGTCTTATTTACCATGAGGGTAAACAAAGACCTAGGGAGAGTCACTGGTTCAATGTCCAATTTAGGAGGAAACCAGAGCTCCTATTTCCTAAGCAGCACATAACCCTCCCCTGACATTACATCCCCACTAGAGGGGACAGAGCATTATTCAAATACTGTAAGTACAGGTGCCCCTTGTCCAGGAAATGCCCACTGAGTCTGGGGAAATGCTATTATAGACATTCATTGGACATTTCATAAACCATCTCCTCATTTTCCCAGATGTTTGGGAGAAGGATCTGGATGATAAATCTCTCTCTAAAGAGCTATCCAAGATATTTAAATGAAGTCTTCGGTCATTCTGCAAGAATTTCTCTGTGAGGAGCACAAAAACCAAATTTATTTCATTTATATTTTTTCTTTTTTAAGAATAACTCTTTCCATACAACAGTTTTATTGGAGGAATCACTGAGATATTAAGAGATCTTAGGTCCGAGGAAGGTCTGTTGAGGCATTTGATGATTTAACTTTCTGAGACCTGAATTCCAGATCACCCTTACCCCACCTCCCCACCCCCTGCCACCGCCAGGTCCTTCAACTCTCCCTGATCCTCTGAGATTTAATTGTAAACACATTATCCTCTCAAAGACATGGCTTTCTTCATGCAGTCCAGTTGGCAGTCATTCAGCCAAGTTCTAGATCACCCTGAGCTTCAGAGCAGGGCATTTTAAGAGGATCATGAAGGCTCTGGGGTTTGAATTAAAGAGCCATGATCCTGTGACACCTCTGTGAGCCACCCAGGACAAATCGATCCTATTTGATAGATGAGGAACCCAAGGCTCAGAGAACTGCATCCATATGCTCAAGGTCATCTGGAGGGTGGAAGACCGGTCTCCACCCACATCTTCTGTCTCCAAGTCCCTGCCACTTTCCAGGTGTCTGGTGAGACCTTGGATGGGGTCAGGGCCCAACCATGATGGATAGAGAGTGTCCCAATCACCTCATGTGATGAAGAACTCAGGGTCAAAATTACTTTGATTTGAAAGAAATAAAGTAACATTTATTGAATCTTAGTATGTAAATTGACATTTGCCTTTGGTATAAATAAACAGGTATTTATTGTGGGAAAATATTTGTTTATGGTCACTGGGAACATCTTTATCTCAATGAATCGTACAACCTAGAGGATCAGTTGGCCAGACCAGAGTCTGGAGGGTTTCTTGACTCTTTATTTGCCCTAATTCATCACAACAGTTAATTTTAAGACAGTGCTTCATTGTTGGATTTTTTTTTTAATCACAAAATTAATAAATCCTCATTAAGATAAGTAAAACACTACAAATATATATGAAGGGAAAAATTAAATCTCTCATCTTTTGGCTCAGTATCTCCCCCAGACCCTGAGATAATTAATTTTACATTTTGGTATGTATCCTTCAAAACATATTTATGCCTATAGATAGGGCCTTTCTTCCTTCCTTTCTTGAAAAAACATATTATACTGTACATATAGTAAAAAATCTATAACTTTCTTTTCTTCCTCATAAAAAGTTGCATCCTATTGTTGTTTTAATTTCCCAAACTAGAGTGATACTGAGCAAATTTTCATAGGTTTAGCCACTATTTGTATTGCATATCTTCTCATTTTTGTATTTTACTTTTCAATATGTTGTAGCTTTTAATGTATCAGGGATCTTGATCATATGGGTGGCAAATAACTTTTCCCAATCTAGCATTTAAAAATTTTTGTTTATATTATCTTTGCTGTGTAATTTTTCATTTTGATGTGCACTAGTCAACTTCTTTGGTGATGTCTTGTTTTTTGTGTTACTTTTGTGTCACCCACATTATCTCCTCTACTTCCTTTTTATATTTTTATATTAAGATATTAGATCTGGGCTTCCCTGGTGGCACAGTGGTTGAGAGTCCGCCTGCCGATGCAGGGGACACGGGTTCGTGCCCCGGTCTGGGAAGATCCCACATGCCGCGGAGCGGCTGGGCCCGTGAGCCATGGCCGCTGAGCCTGCGCGTCCGGACCCTGTGCTCCGCAATGGGAGAGGCCACAACACTGAGAGGCCCGTGTACCGCAAAGAAACAAACAAACAAAAAATAAAAAAAACCATTAGATCTTTAATCTATCTGCTATTTTTGTTTACATATGGTGTGAGGAAAGGGTCTACTTTTATTTCTTCCAGATGGATAGGCACGTAAACACATATCCTTTCCCAGTGAATTGGAATAGTGGATATATCATATATTAAATTCCCATAGATCACAGGATATAATTTGAACCCTCACATGCCACTCATCAATGTATTGGTTCATTTGGTAGCTGCCTCCTCTTAAAAGTCTCTAGAGTAGAAGTTTCTGCCGGCTCCCAACTCCTATTTCATGGATGACCTTGTTAGGTAACACATTTTCTCATTTTTGTCTGGAGGCCAGAGGACTCAATATATTTTTTAGGAACATACACAGATGTTTTAAACAAAGCCCTCTACTTCCCTGTGACCTCCAGTATACACTGACTTTCCATCTCAGTGGTCTGAAAAGGGGACACAGGGAGACTCTCTCTTAGGAAAATGAGTAGCAGGGCACCATCTCTTCTCCCAAAATGCTCATTCCATCAACCTTCTTCTTCCCTACTGCATCCAGGCTTTCCCTAATCTCATCGGTTCCAGGTGACATGGTCTGCATCTGAAGTCTTGTCCACCCCACAAGTACTCTCAACCACCCATTCAATGTACCCTGACTCTACTATCCCTATAAATCAGACACTACAGAATGTAAGGAGCCCACAAAACTCAAAAGTTTTTGCCTTGAGTGCTTTGAAAGTTAAAATAGGACATAAAGAAAAATGCCCCATGTTATCTGAAGCCCTACTGTGAAAATATTTTTACAACTTGGATTAATGGTAACCTCTGAACTCCAGTTTCTAGGGTAAAAAATGTAATATTAATAATAATGATGATAATAATACACCAAAAAATAGATAAAATTGCTTTAAATTGTTCTCCAGTAAGAAAAAAAAGCCCCACAGCTTTCCCTCCCTTCCCCCTGCTACTGGCCCCCCACTCCACTCCCACCAGGTACCTTATGTTCCTACGTAAAAATAGGATTTAAATGTGCAGAGGTGGTGTCCTCTGAAGCTGAAGGTCCCAGGGTAGAAAGCAAATGTCGCAAATTGCTAACTAGAATAGGAAAAAAAAATGTAGCCTGACTTTCACATCTTAAATCCTCCTCCAAGCTGTTGATAGCTTCAAAACACAACAGCTTGTGAGAGAGAAGCATGGCCGTAGCCATAAAGCTGGCATCCAATCCAGCCTGTGACCTTCTCCACCAGCCCTCACCTCGAAACTCCAGGATTTCAGAATCACCAAAAACTGGGTTTTCACTAAGGCAAGGCTCTTCCACACCAACCACTTCCTTCAAACTGGTTGAATGGGACATTTCTGGTGACTAAGCCCCTTCTAAGTGATGTGGAAAATGGTTATAAAATATACATACAGACTCAGAAAAAGACCCCACCTCTATCTCCTCTGAATCATGGGGACTCTGTGAAATATATTGCCCACCAGGGACAAAAGAGCAAAACAGATGGTGTAATTTCATGCTTTTTCTGGAGAGTTAAAAATATCAACAATCATGTATTTAGAAATTGGCAGTAACTGAAGTTCTGTGATTCCATAAGTTATACCAGACAGAAAGTTTTTCAAGCAAAAGAGCATGATATCTACCATGAAGTAGACATCGTCATGATTTCTGCCTGCACAGTGCATCAGTGGAACCCAGAAAATTCTTCTTCAGCTTCCCTTGTAGCTGGTACGTGTACCCTAAGCGCTGCCAGTCAGAGGCGTTGAATATGAGACCTCTGTTTGGGAGTGAGCATCTTGAGAAGACAGTGCCATCTGGACTCCACCATGGTGACAGCGGAGGCCTCCAGCTTTGAGGTGGCTGTAATTGTGAGCCTGAGTTTCCATCCGAGGAGGGGCACTGTTAGGTGGCAGTGGCAGGGGTCCTGGACTCCTCACCAGGCCAGCTATGCTGCAGGGTTGGGGCACTGATCCTGGAAGCTTAGCTTGGATAGGGCTCTCCATTCCTCGCAAGGATGCTGTGAGATACCCAGTATTGTTTTCATAGACTCCTTTTCTGTTTTATAAATGAGAGGCAGCCTCTGTGTCCTGCAGTTAAGATTCCCAAGTAAGAAAACACCTATGGCTTTTATTTATGTATATTGGAAGTAGAAAATATTTTGGATTATCCTATCTGTTCTAAGTTATGGATAAATTTAACCTGACAGAAGATGTCTAAGATGCCAGAATTGTCCCTGGGGGAGGGAGGTCTTTGAACTCCCAGAGGTCTTCCCTGGGCCCCTAAAGGAACCCACAGAAGTTGTACCATGGAGTGACTGATTGACCTACGTCCGGAGCCCTAAAAACCTTTTCGCTGAGAGGCAGTAATCTTGCTCAAAATATCTTGTGTCCTCCAAATCTGGAGAATTTATGGGCCGAGGAGATACTTGCTTTAGAGATGTGAGCCCACTTCCCACTGCCTTTCTTTAAACCATGCATGCACTACCCACAGAGTTATGCATTAATTATTTTGGGTGTTGTTTCTTTTTCTATATTAGATTGAAAGTCTGACTCCAAGTGTGAAGGAGAAGGTGGAGGAAACAGATGCCTCACATCTGATGAGATGCTTGGGGAAGATTGTGGTGGACTGGGTACTTTGATTTTCTCAGTAAAAATTGCAAAACGTTAATACACATACCGGAAAGCATATAAAATGTATATGACCTTTAAAGAATAATAATGAAGTGAACACGCATCTTGCCATTGCTGAAAATAAGCATAAAGAATATTAACATAACCTACGAGCCCCATGTCTGTCTTAGAGTGTATTCCCCTTACTCCCCTTTAAGAATAGCCAGTATCCTACTTTTAAGAATAATCATTCTTTTGTTTTTCTTTATAGTTTATCAGCTATATATGTGCCTCTAAAAATACTATTTCCTTTTTCCTGTTTTTAAACTTTATGTAAACATACCATATTATCCCTTTGTGTCTTGTCTTTTGCACAACGTTATGGTTGTGAAATTTGTTCCTGTTGTTGTGTGTGGTTGTAGTTCGTTCATTTTCATTACTGGGTAATATGCTGTTGTATGAATGTACTACTGTTTACCTGTGTATTCTAGTGTTGATGAACATGTGGCTGGTTTTCAGGACTTGGCTATTGCTCATAAGGCTGTTGTGGACATTTGGAGTGTATCTCCTGATGTGCACATGCACTTGTGTTTGTAAGTATATGCCTGACAGTGGGATTGCAGGCCTATGGGATATGGACATTTTTCCCCTTTCTGAGTCATGGTCAACTGTTTTGCCAAGCGGTTGTAACACTTCACAGTGTTAAAGGTAACATGAGGGAGAATTCCTACCTTCCTACTCACACTTGTTGGTGTTTGTAATGATCTCTCTAGTTGGTTTTAAGTTGTATTTCCCTGATAGTACTAGTGAAGCATAGTAAATATTGTTGTTTATTGAGTTATTGGTGACTAATTGGCTAATCGGTAATTTGAGGTTTCTCTACCTTTCAAGAGAAAGTGCCCTTTCAAGTCCTTTACTCTTTTCCCTGTTGGCGCTTTAAAAAAAAAAAAATTATTGAAGTGTAGTTGATTTGCAGTGTGTGTTAGTTTCTGGTATACAGCAAAAATATGAAAAAGAATATATATATTATAATATTCAAACCATTATGGTTTATTGCAGGATATTGAACATAGTTCCCATGCTATACAGTAGGTCCTTGTTGTTTATCTATTTTATATACAGTAGTTTGTATCTGCTAATCCCAAACTTCTAATTTATCCCTTCCCCACCCCCTTTTCTCTTTGGTAACCATGAATTTTCTATGTCTATGAGTCTGTTTCTGTTTTGTAAATAAGTTTATTCATATCATAGTTTAGATTCCACATATAAGTGATATCATATGGTATTTGTCTTTCTCTGTCTGACTTACTTCACTTAGTATGATAACTCTAGGTCCATCCATGTTGCTGCAGATAGTAATATTTCATTCTTTTTTATGGCTGAGTAATATCCCATTGTAATGTACCTATGTACCATCTTCTTTATCCATTCATCTGTTGATAGACACTTAGGTTGGGAAGCAGTAGATATAGTAATGGGTTAACATACTTGAAAAACAGGGTAACCACAAATCAAAAACATACAGTAGATTCACAAAAACCAAAAAGAAGAGAACACAAGCATAATACAAAAGAAAACCATCAAACCACAAAAGGAAAAACAGAAAAAGAAAGGAGCAAAGAAGAAATACAAAATCAACTGGAAAACAAGGTTTAAATTGGCAGTGAATACATATCTATCAATAATTACCTGTTGGCTTTTTCAATTGTCTTGGTCCAGGTTCCTGGAAAGCAGGGCTTGCAGCGAGCAAATGTGTGCTTTACGGTGCTTTGTTGTGGAGAGCGCTCAGAGATGCAGCAGCAGGTTGGGGGAGAGAGAGGCCTGGGAGCACAGAGGGCATGTCTGACAGGTTAGGAGGGCATTTTGCCACCACAGTTTCCTCTTTCTGCTTAAACAATAGATGCATTACATAATTATGATGACTTTTTAATAGCTATTTATAATATCTACATGCAAGCATCGGTTAAGAAAACAATACTGTACAGATGTCAAATTCCCATTCAACTGACCAAAATTTGAACTTTTAAGAGAAATCAGTGGAGGTTTTTTTCATTTGTTTTGCTCTGTTTCTGTTTTGCATAAAGGATACTTGGGGCAAACTAAATGAATGAAATAATGGAAAGGCAGAAAGATGAAGAAAGACTTGCCTACCATATAACATGTTAGCTGGCACAGTACTTAGACACATCAGTGGTACAGAAAGAGTCATTTAGAATCAATGAAAAAACACAAAGTATTCCACAATCGATACAGAGACAAGTGACAATCATAAAAACAAAGAAAGAAAACACAAGGCAAAGGCAAGACAAACAAAAACAGAAACTTAAAGCCTTACTTTAACCCTATAAGGTGCCCCTTTCCCCCAGATCCACAGGTAGAAATGGTGGGAGGGTAGGAACACTCTAATCAGTACACAGAAGCTAGAAGCTATAAAAGAAAAGATGGGTAGATCTGGCTACAAAATTTTAACCTCTATACAGAAAAAAAAACATATGATAAAGTTAAAAAAAAAACCGTCAAGAATATACTTGCAGTGTGTATCTACAGAAAAGACAAATTAAAAAATGAAATACCAGCTCAGAAAAAAAATTTAAAACTTCACAAAAAATACAAATGATAATAAATATTGAAACTGTGCATATTCACAACAGCAATCAAATAGCTCTTTTCCATCTAATAGATTTCTGAAGATTTAAAAGATTGATGAAACTCAGAGTAGGGAAGGACACGGGGAAGGAGGAACTTTTGCACAAGTTTGATGGGTCTGTATATGGTTACAGCTAGACTTAAAAATGGGCATATGGGCTTCCCTGGTGGCGCAGTGGTTGAGAATCTGCCTGCTAATGCAGGGGACACGGGTTCGAGCCCTGGTCTGGGAGGATCCCACATGCCGCAGAGCAACTAGGCCCGTGAGCCACAACTACTGAGCCTGTGCGTCTGGAGCCTGTGCTCCACAACAAGAGAGGCCGCGATAGTGAGAGGCCCGCGCAACGCAATGAAGACTGGCCCCCGCTTGCCACAACTAGAGAAAGCCCTCGCACAGAAACGAAGACCCAACACAGCAAAAATAAATAAATAAATTACTAAACTCCTATCCCCAACACCTTCTTTAAAAAAAAAAAAAAGGGCATAACTTTGAATCAATAATTCCACTCGAGAAATTTATCAAAGAGAAATAATCAGATAGTACGTAAAGGTATATGGGCAAAGATGCTTGTCAAAATATTTATAATAGCAAAATAACAGAATGTCCAGTATATTTACTAATGAGAAAGTTTTTACATTTTAATCCATCTATATAATGAAATTCTATTTTACCACTAACACTGATGAGAAATATCATGAAATAAAAACAGACCAACGGCCTGTTAGAAATAAGTACTTAGATGAGAAAACAGTCTTACGTTTTAAAAAAAAAAAAAAGAGGTCTGTGGAATTCTATTAGCTGTAAGAAATAATGACAAGAAAACTTGTAGTTCTTTGTAAACTTTGGGTCCCAGAGCGTGATATGGTTGACACATGTTTAGAAGAAAATCACTTGATAATTAGGGTTATCACTGAGGAAGGACAGCATAGGGACTAAGGAAGGCATGCCAGAACAGCAGACCTTGTTATGCCACAGTCGGACAAGAAGGTGGTCCTTTACCCCTCACTGGAGCTCAGGAATCGTGCAGTGAGTGGGTGGTACAGAAAATAGAGACCACATAGACTCCTGAGTGGAGTCAAAAGGGGGAACAATAGCAGAGGGTTTCTAGTGCCTCTGATATTTTCAGTGCAAGCATTCTGTGTTGAGGACAGCTCAGAGTTGCACACCTGTTGGTCCTCCCAGGAATCCAGGTATTTGTCAGGGTAAGCAAACATGTGCTATAGGAGATTCTGGAAGCTTTGTTGCCTCCACCCATCAGGATCCCTGCAAAGTTTGCTCTTGGGTTGGGAGAAAGGAGGATTTTTGGCAGGAATTGCAAGATCGATTGGAATCCCAGAGATCCTGACCATTGGCCTCTGAAGCTGAAATGATTCTCTGATTCCTTATACCTGCAAAGAAGGAGACCTTGGGGAACAGGGCAGGGTTTTTCAACCTCTGCACTATTGACATTTTTGAGGGGGTCATTCTTTTCTGTTGTAAGGGGTTGGGGGCTGCTCTGTGCATTGTGGGATATTCCACAACATCCTTGGCCTCTATCCCGAAGAAGCCAGTAGTAACCTTGCCCCAGGGTGACAACAGACAATGTCTCCAATATTGCCAAATGTCCCCCGAACAAAATCGCGTCTGGTTGAGAGCCACTGGAGTAGAGATGGATGACATTTTATAAAGTGAGGTGATATCTGAAAGCCAGAAATCCTATTTTTATTTGAGAAAACCTGTATCTACACATGGGTACACATTAAGTGTTGGAATGATGAGTGTTGTCTGTTTTATACTACATGTGTTTTGGTATTTTTCTAATTTTTGGACAATGGACATGTAATAGTTACACAAAAGAAAAACACAGATATTTTAAATTTTAATATTTGCACATATGAATACAAAATCTTGAAAGGATGTAAAACAAAATGGTAATGATAGTTACTTCTTAGCATTAAGATTTTTCTTGTTTTTGTTTACATTTTCTTAATTTCTTAGAGAGAACACATACTAATTTTGTAATCAGAAATGAAGTAAACAAATTATTTCAAACGTAAATCCCGGATTGTTAGGTGCCTATAGATGATTAAACCCATTAAAATGCATGCTTCTAAATTTGGCTGTTCTAACGCTCAGACAAAGGTTTAATGACCTTCCTAGTGGAAAACAGATAGTAAGTCTTACAAATATTCCTCATTCACCTCATCACACCTCCATCCCAGCTGAAGAATCACTTCTTAGTTTAATGTGAGAATGGAAACCCACCAGTGTCAGCAGTCTCAGTATTTCTCCCCTCAAAATCTGTGTTAATTTTTTTTCTTATCCTTTGTATTCTGTAAAGAATGATCTATGTGGGTTTTTTTTTTTCTGGAATTCACAAAGAAGTTTTCCTCTTTTCCTTTTTCCTACCAAAATTAAGGAGAGAATCCATGAAGGAAATAAGGGTGATGACTCTTCTCCCTCTCAGACAGTGGTTCACCACTGAGATTCAAGATTCGGGATCCAGGATTGCCTGGGAGGGTCTGCGTGCTGGTCTCTTGTCTCGTGTTTTGTTAAGTAAAGAATCTGAGGATGGAAAGTGGGTGTGTGAAGCTTGATAAAACTTCTCCATCACACCCTGGTTTGAGTAACGGCACCCCCATCCCCATCCCACCCCCCTGTAAGTCATGTGTCCTCCACCCTCTCCCCACAGCAGTGGTCACGTGGGTCCGGCTGCACCACCCACATCCCCTCTGCCTGGAATTTGAATCCTGAGTGGAGACACATGAGGACAGAAGGTAGTCAGGGTTGGGTTACCCCGCACGGGAGACCTCAGAAGCTGCCATGTTTCTTGAGGAATCATGGGCTGTACATACCTGACTAGTACCCTTCCCGACCCAGGCCAGCCCCAAAAGAAACTTCTCAAGTTCTGGGTTACCTTCTCCAGGTAGTGAGGGAAACCTCACTGGAAGCTCAGGCGTAGTTGCCCAGTAACCGGGTAAACTGTAGTTGTTTCTAGCCTTAGTAAGTGCTTACCAGGTGAAAGCATGGGTGGCTGCACCTTCAAATGGTAACTTTAACCTGAAACGGAGACAGCAATCAATTCGTGGAAGGCTGAACACGTGTCAGGGGTGCCAACAAGGAAGGAACAGACCCAACGAGATTTTCACGGAGTGAAATCCCCACCCCCATATACCATGACCACTATTAAATTAGAGGTGCAGACTTCGAAATGACACGGTCCAAGCTACAGGTACCGCCTTTAGGAAGAATGAATCAGAAAAAAATGAGAACGGAGTGGATGGGCACAAGCAATGATATTTTTTCTTTCTACCTAGAAGAGATGCCCAAACAGGAATATTCTGTCCAAGTTGACCCTGTAACTTCATTATGTAGGAGCAATTTTGAAGTAGAGCCAATTAACTAGATTTTGGAAAATCCATCAAATAGTAACAGATTATTTTGCCTTACTTCTAAAGATTAGGACTTCTGTACTTCTAAAAGGAACACAGTAATCTTAAATTTCATGGTTTTGAATCATTCTCAGGTTTGATAATTTCCTCATTTATACCGTTCCTATTGTGTATACTGCTTCCAATTCATACTGTAAAACCTGGGCATAAGAGCAAAGATTAATTTCACCATTTTATGATAATAGGCTGAAACCCAGAGAGATGAAATGCCTTGCCAATGTAAACTGGCTAAATGACCTGAAAAATCAGAATAAAAACTCAGATCTTCTGAGTTAGGTGTTCTTTCCACCATGGCAGTTATCGTGCCAAGTTTAAATCAGATGACTCATCAAATTAGCATAGTTGAAGCAGCACTTCACTCAAAATACTCAGCCCTGGGTACAGTGCTCTGAGGAAATGCAGTTTGTGAAGAAATTACCGCTACCCGGATCTCCTCCAGCTATTCACAGAACCATGTACTAATTCCACCACTGATTTAAAAGGGTTTCTTATGAGGGTTGAAAACAGTCTGTGAAGATTATGAATAATTAGAAATCGAATGCCAAAAGTTATTTATATGGTCAGAGGATATGGGAAAGAAAGACACACTCATTTTAGAAACTACCGAAAGTAGGAATAAACAGATGCCATCTGCCAAGATGAAACCTGTGACTGGACACGGGACCATCATCATACTGTCACCCCCACCCATGGAAACTAGGAATTTTACCACTGAGGTCAGTGTTTTGAGCATCTGACTATCAGTGTCTCCGTTAAGCAATAAAAACTTCAAGCAGGCCACCCAAGATGGGCCAGTGCCAGCTACCGTCTCCACTTCCGAGACCTGTGGTCCCCGCCCCCTCCTGACAGATGAGGCCAAGCTGCTGCGACATTCTGCAGGCAGCCCGGGGGTTGGCATCAGTCTCTCTTCCTGTCTCTCTGGGTGTCACTTTTTATTTTATTTTATTTGTCATTTTATTTGTTTATTTGTGTTTTTTTTTGCGGTACGCGGGCCTCCCACTGTTGTGGCCTCTCCCGCTGCCGAGCACAGGCTCCAGACGTGCAGGCTCAGTGGCCATGGCTCACGGGGCCCAGCCGCTCCGCGGCATGAGGGATCCTCCCGGACCGGGGCACGAACCCGTGTCCCCTGCATCGGCAGGCGGACTCTCAACCACTGCGCCACCAGGGAAGCCCTATTTGTCATTTTAAAAAATTTATTGAAATAAAGTGGATTTCCAATGTTGTGTTAGTTTCAGGTGTACATATATATATAAATGAATATATTCTTTTTTTTACATTCTCTTCCATTATACGTTATTACAGGATATTGAGTAGAGTTCCCTGTGCTATACAGTAGGTCCTTGTTGATTATCTGTTTTATATACAATAGTGTGTATATTTTAATCCCAAACTCTTAGTTTATCCATTCCCCCCTTCCCCTTTGGTAACCATAGTTTGTTTTGTATGTCTGTGGGTCTGTTTCTGTTTTGTAAATAAGTTCATTTGTATCATTTTTTTAGATTCCACATAAAAATGGTAGCATATGAATTCGTCTTTCTCGGTCTGGCTTATTTCACTAGGATGACAACCTCCAGGTCCATCCATGTGGCTGCAAATGGCATTATTTCATTCTTTTTTCATGGCTGAGTAATATTCCATTGGATATATGTACCACATCTTCTTATCCATTTATCTGTCATTGGGCATTTAGGTTGCTTCCATGTCTTGACTACTGTAAATAGTGCTGCTCTGATGACTGGGGTGCATGTATCTTTTCAAATTATCATTTTCTCTGGATATATGCCCAGGAGTGGGATTGCAGGATCATGTGGTAGCTCTATTCTTAGTTTTTTGAGGAACCTCCATACTGTTCTCCATAGTGGCTGCACCTATTTACAATCCCACCAACAGTGTAGGATTTTCTGACTGGAATCAAAGAAGGGGAAGAGTTCTAACATCACGCTTCTGAGTTGCAGTGTTTCACATTTTGGTTCCACCCTGCCTAGGTTTTTTTTTTTTTTTTTTTTTTTTTTTGCGGTACGCGGGCCTCTCACCGTTGTGGCCTCTCCCGTTGCGGAGCACAGGCTCCAGACACACAGGCTCAGCGGCCATGGCTCACGGGCCCAGCCGCTCCGCGGCATGTGGGATCTTCCCAGACCAGGGCACGAACCCGCGTCCCATGCATTGGCAGGCAGACTCTCAACCACTGCGCCACCAGGGAAGCCCCACCCTGCCTAGTTTAAAGTCTACTCAACCCAGGGGGAAATGAACCTAATTAGCCAATTGGACTTTTTTTTTAAAAAAAAAGAAGAGAAGTTTTAGCTCTAAAACTTAAGATCATCTTCCTCAGCAGTCAAACATACTGGTGGGGTCACCAAGTATCCTGAGACTCAGGACTTTCAGTACCAAAACGGGGAGCGTCAGGGCCAACCAGGAGGCTGGTCACCCAAATATCTGGGTGTATTGATAGAATAGGGCTTAATTTCCCAAATGGCTGGGGAAGGTAGTCAGGATAAAGTCACATCGCTGTTACCAAACCTAAATATGATTTTGTTATATTTAGGTTTATATATTGAGCCTTAAAGGGCCAGTGCTGGAGTGGCCTTCATTTTAATTCAATCTATAGCCTTAAAAGAAAGAACAACAAAAATCTCCCTTTAAAATTAAAGTTCCTTAGAAAAATTTATATGAATTTGGAATAAACTCAGAATCAAATCAGATCAAAGGAATACTTAAACGCAAGAAGAAAATCTCTTTAAAGAGTGAACATTTGTGGAAAAGGTCACACAGTGGTTGAACATTCCTTTCACAGGTGAAGAAACAGAGGACTTCAGAGGAGAACTGTGCAGCGTCATTCCACACTGTGGACTCAGGGTCACACTTAGCCTGTGCAGAGCACCTGACCTTCAGCCCAGATGATCCTCTTCAATACCTTATCTCCCTCTCTTCCTAGGCTGAAAATGACTAAATCATTGTGTGCTAGAAAGGGTGTCTTTCCCAAATTTAATGCTAAATATTTGGAAAGCATGGGAGAGTTGTGAATCATCCTTTGTTGTCAACACCTCTCTCTTTTTTTTTTAAATTGTAGTATAGTTGATTTACAATGTTGTGTTACTTTCAGGTGTACAGCGAAGTGTCTCAGTTACACATATACCCATATTCTTTTTCAGATTCTTTTCCCATATAGGTTATCACAAGATATTGACTATAGTTCCCTGTGCTATACAGTAGGTCTTTATTGGTTATCTATTTTATTTATAGTAGTGTGTATCTATACACTAGTTAATCCAAACTCCTAATTTATCCCTCCCCCTCCCTTTCCCCTCTGGTAACCGTAAGTTTGTTGTCAATGTCTGTAAGTCTGTTTCTGTTTTGTAAATAAGTTCATTTGTATCATCTCTTTATTTTTGAGGAAAAAAACAGAAGTTTGTTAACACGTATATGTCACATATACATGGAAGATGACCCAGGGGAAATGAGGGAGTCCACTGCTCTTGACTCATAGAGCCCGCACCTTTGAGAGGGCATGGGAGCAGCCTGTGGAGCTCATATGTTAGTGAACTGCTGACCCCCAATCATCCATGATGAGTCACAGACATGATAACAAACAGTTGACAATAGCGAGTGACGCTAGACCTCAGTGATTCTCAAACTTCAGTGCATTAGAATCACTGCACTTGTTAAAAGGCAGACAGCTGGGCTGTCCCACCAAAGTTTCTGAGTGGTGGGTTTGGGGCAAGCCTGAGAATTTGCATTTTAAACAAACTCCTAGTTGATGCTGCTGCTGGTGGTCTAGGGCCATCCTTTGAAAACTACCGCTGTGTCTGGGGTGCCACACACACACACACACACACACACACACACACACACGTGCACACACGGCAGAATTTTCATGTTAGTGGAGAGGTCAGGAGGTCAGGTATTCATTTAAAAACTATGGCAATACTTAATATGAAAAACTGCTAAGGTTTATAAATTCGAAAAGAAATTTTTTCACATGTCCTCCCACCTGCCCAGTGTCAAGTCTCAGTTTTGTGGATAAAAAGATTTTAGAAATTGCCTTACTAAAAAAAATTCTGCTGTAGCAGGAAGAGAAGTAGAGGAGAGCTCTTTTACTGACCTATTTGCAAATTGTGTTTTTATAGCCTTTGAGTGTAATACACCTTTAGAAAGAGCTCAGTCAGCTTACCTGTGAATCATTTACAACAACAGATACAGCTTTTAACCCGTCATTAATATTCACAATAGCTGTGGTTTTATGACTCTAGTAATTAACTAAACAATGTTTTACAAGCATTTTAAACAACTAGTTACATCAAGGACCTTAATGTGTGTAGTGAGATCGTAAATTAACAGGTTTATTGGCACTGGGAAAATTGTTACCTTGTCCTTGGGAGTCAGGAGCTTAAGATGAGCAAGTTTAGTCAAATCAGACCTGTAGTTGCTTTGAGCCTCTCAGCATTCAAAATCTAGCTCCCAAGCTACTCATTGTTCTGAAACTGATTTCCATTCTTAGAGAGACATGTTTCCGATCCTGTCTTTTTCTAAAGAGGAGCATATAAGGTTTCCTTCTACATTCTCTCAATTTTTGAAGCTTATTTCAACACAATCTTTCCTCAAAACTAAATCCCCCATATTGCTTTTAAAGCTTCTTCCCAGCTACTCCTATTCATCCCACAGGGATTAGTTGAGAAGACACTTCCTCGGTGAAGTCTTCAGTGATTTCCCTGTTATACTTGCCTATAGCACCATAAGCTCATTCTTTCAGACAAGTTTTTGTCAGCTACAATTGGCACTCACCACTGGCGCTTGCCATCCACCTCTAGAAGGATTAAATCATGTGCTGCTGCAGCTGCTGATTTTCAACACCCCCTGAAAGGAGTTCAGGGTGGAGAGCTGAAATGAGGCCCTCTGTGCTCTAGGAGAAACTGGCAGAACAGGTCTTCAGATAGTTAGATATTTTCAGGAGCCGATTTTATGAGCCCAATTCTTGTATCTCCTCATATCTAAGAAAGCACTAAAATCCTTCATGGTGATGTCTGGTCCTCGTGACTAGCAGAAACCTTCTGCAAAAGAATATGTGCTCGATTTCAGGTACTCTCCCTCCCCACAAATCACATATATACTGACCTCCCCTCCTGCCTCTTTGGAGCAGTTTCTCAGAGCTATCTGAAATGCTGTCTCCCGGGCTGCACTCCTCATTTTGCGCCTAATAAAACTTAACTCGCAGCTCTCACGTTGTGCATTTTTTTATGTCGACGGTTAATAAGAGTAGAAACATAATTATTTGTTCAGATCAGTTCCGCTTTCAAAATGGAAGCTCCAAGAAAGAAGGATTTATCAGGGAGCAAGAAATTTCCCTCTACCCTTCAAGGGTCTTCTGGCTGCTCTAATAATTAAATTGACATGAGACAGGTTAACAGGAGAAAATCAAACAAAAGTTTAATAACATGCATATGTGGAGAAGACCCAGGAAAAGTGAGTAACTCACCAAAATGGCTGAAATTCTCACTTTAAATACCGTCTTTAGCTAAAGACAAGAGAGGATGTTGGGGGTAGGGGTTTGGGACTTCAGAGGGAGAGGAAGGCAATTCGCATGGAAGTGGAGAAGCGAAGGTTTGGTAAACAAATGTTTTCTGGGCCATGCCTCCAGGACACCCAGCCCATATTCTTTGCAGCCATCTCTGGTGGTAGCACTATTCTGGGAACAGGCCCTCTATCTAAATTCTTTTAGGCAGTTAAGGTGGGGCGGTAACAAAAAAAACTTCTTGAGTTTTCTGTTCCTTGAATATAATCAGCCTAGATTAACCCTCATGCCAAAGAGACACATTTTGAGGGAGGGACAGGTTTTGCTTCCGGGCAGATTCATGTCCATGTTCCCTAGTACCTCATGCATTGCTCAACCAATAGAAGGGGATGTGTGATCCATTCTCCAAGATGGCCCCATGGGTACCTGCCTGCCAGCATCTGCATCCTTGTCAGTCCTTGCTCACACGTAGCAGAGTTGATTTGTGTGACCAGTAGAATACTGCAGAGGTCATGGTATGTCACTTCTGAAGTCAGGTAGTAAGGCACTGCGACTGCTACCTTGGGCTCTCACTTGTTCTTTCTTCTCTGTGGAAAGCCAGCTGCCATGTTGTGAGAAGCCCTGTGGAGGGGCCCATGTGGCAAGAAGCTGAGGCCTATCCACACTGGAGAGAGCTTCAAGGAGAAGTCTCTAGCCCAAGTTGAATTTTTAGAAGACTACAGGCCCACAGCTAACTGTGCCATCTGGAGACACTCTGAGTCAGGACCACACATCTAAGATGTCTTTATCCTGACCCCCAGAAACTGTGTGGTAATAAATGTTTGTTGACTTAAGCTACTACATTTGCGGTTATTTAGTATGCAGCACTAATGCAGTGCTAAATAAATATGTGGTGACTAAATGAGTGAAAGGCCTAGAAGTACTATGACTCATAACAATCCATTACAATTAATGTGTCTCAACTTCTGTGACATTATTGTGTTTGTATCAGAACAAAGTCTGATACAGATAACTGAAGGCTTGGAGTTGTATAATTGGTGGGAATTAATTTTTTTTATCTTTTAAAGATGTAACCCATTTAAATAGTTCATTCAGTATAGAATTCCTGATTAGCCCCTTAAAAATCTCAAATATGCAGTAATTAGCGAGGCCACTGCTAGTCCCAAAATACACAAAAATGTTGGTGCATTGTCAATAATAACCAAACAATATTATTTTATATGAATTACACAGGTCAAATTATTAAACACAAGCTCATCCTAAAATGCAAAATTTTAGTCACAATAATTAGGCATTCAAAGTCTTAGGACTTAACAATTCATTTTAAAATATTGACATGTCTTGCTTTCATGGAAATAAAATTCCTTATGTTAGTCTCAGAATTTACAGTAAGTCCCCTACATACTAACCTTCCAGTTTCGAACTTTCAAAGATGCAAACGTGCGTTCCATCCACATCAGGCGTGAGCGACATTGCTGCTTGCCCTCCATCTCCTATTGCTGACGATCCTTCAGCTCTCCCAACTCGCACCTCCTCTCCCTCCTCCAGTCAGTAACTCTTCTTGCCTGTTCACTCGATGCCAGCCCCTGTGTGCCAGCTGTTGTACTGCACTACTGTACTTTGCAAGGTAGTGTGCTGTAAGACTAAAAATGTTTTCTTTATTTTTTGTGTTCGTTTTTTCTGTATTATTTGTGTGGAAAGTATTATAAACCTATTACAGTACAGTACGATATAGCCGACTGTGTTAGTTGGGTACCTAGGCTAACGTTGTTGGACTTACGAACACATTGGACTTAGGAACATGCTCTCGGAACGGAGCTCGTTCGTGTGTAGGCGACTTCCTTTAGTTACTCTGACACCTAAAGTGACTAGATATAACAGTCTTTCTTGTAAAGTTATAGAACTTTACATAATTTCTAATATATTCCAATTTTGAGAAGCTATAGACATCCTCCACTGATAGAGTTAAATATATCCTGAGAGCTATAAAGTATTCACAAATATGTCAGGTAAATTCTTGCACTAAATATACTGTAGTACTTTAACAGGCATCATATTAGATTTTTTAAAAAAACCTTAAAAGTTGTTTATTTCTTACACATTCAATATCTCATAAATATGCATTCCTCAGTATGTTAGTCAATTAAATTGTACATTTTTACATAGTTGCAATACTAGCTCACCTTCACTCGAATTCTTCAAATTTCACATGTCATCTGAAACATGGAAAAGGTCATGACATTCTTTTAGTTTCTTAAACTTTTCTTTTAAAGGTGATGTCTTATCATATGTAGGCTGATAATCAGACTTGCAGCAGAACTGAGTTTTCTTTCTCCTTTTTCCCCTAGTATTTTCTACATAGGAGAAGTTGTCAGTGTCAGGGGGTGACAATTTGTTTAGCATATATTGTCAATCGGGCAGACTCTGAGAGACAGATTAGCAGGCAAAAAGTTTATCGTTGAGCACTCTTCAGATGAACACCTTTAGAAGAGAAAGAAGGGTGGAAACGGCAGGACAGGAAAGGAAGGAAGAGAAGAGAAAGGAGGAGAAGGAAAGATCATGATGTAGTTTGAACGAGGCCTTAGCTGACCACACGGCAGGTTCCAGAACTGGAGTGGTCCTTCATAGTTGTTTGGAGTTGGAGCCAGAGAGGCTAGCCATCATACCCCTCTGTTGATCAGAGTTGGAGCGTTGGCTGCCCCAGGAAGGAGGTCTGTCCTTGGAGGAGGTGGGTCTCTTCAGCAGAGGCAGCTCAGGAAGAGGGCTGACAGCTGAGAGCACTCGTCTGAGAGCCCCCAGCCTCAACAGCAGATGGAGGAACCTTGCCAGCACAACTGGGAGCCCACTGCATCATCAGTAATATACTCTCGGACAGCTAGCTTTATCCTTCTTTGCATACTTTCTTAACGCTTTGATGTATTCAAGGTGATTAGGTATACTGAATTCTTATTCTTGCATCATTTTGTGTATAATGCTTGGTCTTTACACCAAATGAGTCCTAAGCAATTAACTTTCAAAAGGAATCTGATCATGCTTTCTAAAGTATACATTCTACTGTCTACACCTTTTAAATAACATCAATAATTTGTAAAGAAAAAGCACAGTTCACTGTCTCTAGTTGAAGTTTCAGTGATAGGACAGCATCATTTCCACTTCCCCATTGTGTATTTGGTAGTAGTTCAAATTTATGTTTGGTAAATGCATTTTAAATCAGTATTTTCACTCACTATACTCCAATAATTCACCGAAGCTCAAACTTCATTGTGTAGTCATTGGAAGCTATATAAAAAAAAAGAGTGGTGTTGAGACTTGTGATTTATTGTTCACTTATCAGGTTTTAAAATGTGCAGAAAATCAAGAAAGAATTTCCTATAAGATGTTTTCTTCATTTGTTTGTTTTTTTTTAGGATCTTTTTTTATAAGCTCTTATGTTTTCCACATATATTTTTGGCATGTTGTATGCCTGGACCCGCAGACTATTTCTGTCTAGATGGTTACAGAAGTTATTTACTATTGTGTATGTATGATCATGTTATTCTACTGGAAAAAAAAACCCCAGATGTTCCCAAAATGAAATATTTATATTTTGAGGAAACCATAACTCTACCAATAATTTTTATCTGTTTTACATTATTTATGACAGATGTTGAGAATGATATACAGAAATATTTATAATTTTTACCTTATTCTAATTTCACTCATTGCATATGCTATGATTTCACTCATACCTTATTCTAATTTCAGTCATTGCATATGCTATGATTTCACTCATACCTTATTCTAATTTCAGTCATTGCATATGCTATGATTTTATTTACTAGGTTTTTCATTTTATACCCTCAACTATTACAATATTTTGGTTTCATTGTTGATATTCTGAATTAATATTCTGACCTAAAATAATCAAGTTTTTTACAGTTTCTGCCAACTGAAGAAAATTACCATTATTATGCTCCTGTAATTTTATTGGCATTTCTTTACTAGAAATTTAGCATGCAAAAACTGAGTTGGTCCATCCTAAAATTCATATGGACTCTCAAGGGACTTCAAGTAGTCAAAAACAATCTTGAAAAAGAAGAAAGTTGGAGGTCTCACACTTTCTGATTTTTGAAACTTACTACAAAGCTACAGTAATCAAAATGTGCAGTACTGGCATAAAGACAGACATAGAGACCAATGGAATAGAAATAAAGCCTTGCATATATAGTCAAGTGATTTTTGACAAGAATTTCAAGGTGGTTCAGTGGAGAAAGAACAGTCTTTTTAAGAAGTGGTGTTGGGAAAATTGAATATCTTCATGCAAAAAATAAATAAAGTCGTACCCTTACCTTACACCATATACAAAAATTAACTCAGATTGGATCAAAGACATAAATGAAAGAGCTGAAACTTTAATATAAACCTGTTAGAAGAAAACATAGGGTAAAAGCTTCATGTCAATCATTCATGTCAATGATTTCTTACCTATGACACCAAAAGCACAAGCAACAAAAGAAAAAATTGATAAATTGGATTACATCAAAATTAAAAACACCTGTGCCTCAAAGAACATAGTCAACAAAGTGAAAAGGCAACCTATGAAATGGGAGAAAATATTTACAAATCATATATCTGATAAGGGGCTACTATCCAGAACACATAAAGTACTCCTACAACTCAACTACAACAACAAAAAACAAACAACCAGTTAAAACATAGGCAAAGGACATAGACATTTCCCCAAAGAAATGGTCGATAAACACATGAAAAGATGCTCAACATCACTAATTATTAGAGAAATGCAAATCAAAATCACAACGACATACCACTTCACACCCATTCGGTTGGCTACTACAAAGAAAAACAAACAAACAAAATGACAAATATTGGCAAGGATATAGAGAAACTGGAACCCTGGTGTACTGTTGGTGAGAATGTGAAATGGTGCAGCAGCTGTGAAAACAGAATGAAGTTTCCTCCAAAAATTAAACATAGAGTGACAATGTGAATCAGCAATTCTACTTTTCCATATAGACCTAAAAGAATTGAAAGAAGGGTGTAAGAGAGATAAATGTACACCCATGTTCATAGCAGCATTATTCCCGATAGCCAGAAGGTAGAAGCAACCCAACTGTCCATCAATGGGTAAATAGACAAATTAAATGTGGTATTTACATACTATGGAGTATTATTTAGCCTTAGAAAGGAAATCGTGACATATACTACAACATGGATGGACCTTGAGGAATTATGCTAAGTGAAATTATCCGATCACAAAAAGACAAATGCTGTCTGATCCCTCTTATCTGAGTACCTAGAGCAGTCAAATTCATAGAGACAGAAAGTAGAATGATGGTTGTCAAGGCTGTAGGGAAGTAGGGAGTTACTACTGAATGAGTCCAGAGTTTCAGTTGTTCAAGATGAAAAGAATACTGGAGATGGAGAGAGGTGATGGTTGCATAATGATAGGAATATACTTAATCCCATGAACTGTCCACTTAAAAATGGTTAAGATGGTAAATTTTATGTTATGCGTATAACAGCAACACCAAAATGAGTCAGGCTTAACAGTAACACAGTATGCTTTTTACCTTTCTTGTTCTGTAGAATTAATAGACAGCTATTTTAAAATACATCGTTGAATATCAACATAATTTTTGATGGACACTTGGATTTCTCTATTTTACTAAGAGGTTGTGATAAATGCTGTTGCCAATATTTGAGTCTTCTTTAATCCCCAAAGAGTTTAGTATACAGAATTCTTAGAGGTAGATTTGTGTTTAATATGTTTCTGAATTTTTTTAACCTGTTCTGTCTTTTGGAAAATTAAAATTTCATGCTTGAAGTGGATAACAGTCAATGAGAGGGTTGTTTTTTAACACCTGAACTACACTGTCATGTAGTTCTATAAGCAGACAGAATACTGATTTTAATGGGGGCTTTTTTTCCTTGATCAGTTTTCCTTGAAATTCATCTATTGTGGTTGAGATCGAGTTAGAAAATAAATTTGTATCTACTCCATTAGATTTAAACTAGAAGTTATTAGCTCCAAAAATAGAAATTCTGGAAATAACCTAATAGAAATCAGCTGTAAATTTTTTTTTTTTGCTTTCCAGCCATTTCCCCTGAATGTATTTAATAATACAAGTATTATTTTTCATTCTCCTCTTTAATACCTTACCATTTCCTGTTTTCTGTCTATATTCTGAGGTATATATATAAATGGCAGAATGTATAAATAGCAATCTGAGGTGTTGAATTTAGCCAAGACACTAATAGCAACACTGAAGAACAGCAAGCGGCTCCTTATTTAGTGGCACAGGTTCCTTGAGATTTTAGATCAATGAGGGTTTTTTTTTCCATTTTTTATTGTGATAAGATACACATAAAATTTACCATCTTAACCACTTTTAAGCGTACAGGTCAGTGGTATTATATACATCCATAAAGTTGTGCAACCGTCACCACCATGCGTCTCCAGAGCTCTTTTCATCCTCGTAAAACTGAAATGCTATGGCCGTTCAACGTTACCTCCCCATTCCCTCTTCCTCCAGTCCCTGGTAACCACCATTCCACTTTCTGTCTCTATGATTTCAACAACGTGCTTTAATTGTTAAGCTTGTTCCTACTTTGTACATTTTCCTATGTTCAGTATGAAGTTTTCCAAAAATTGTAACCCTTGTAGAGTTAAGCACTCTATTTCCATCAACCAGAAAACTGGCAAAATATACTTATTTGGCTAGAAGATGTTAACTGCCATCTGTCAGAAGTTTTCAAAAAGATGATATAAAATTGCTTGATTATAATGAACACTTTTCAAAATAATAAAGGTATTAATGATATCAAAGGTGCCCAGTTAGATGTGGCACTATGTTCAGTCAGAACCTGAGCAAATGACGGTGTCACCCTTGCAAAGAAGCTGGGAGAATAAGTAGTGCAAACACATTCTTGAAAAGATGTCTGTGCAGAGGTAAAACTTATGTTTGTATTATAAAATTATAAAATATAAAATATAAAATATAAAAATCTTTTCTTTCTGCAGCTAAGTTGAAAATACCTGAGGTTCAGAACTCACAATGATGTCAAGCTTTATAATAAACACTTAAAAATGTTCACAACAGGAATAAAGATGCAGATATAGAGAATGGACTTGAGGACACGGGAAGGGGGAAAGGTAAGCTGGGACGAAGTGAGACAGTAGCATTGACGTATATACGCTACCAAATGTAAAATAGATAGCTAGTGTGAAGCAGCCTCATAGCACAGGAAGATCAGCTCGGTGCTTTGTGACTACCTAGAGGGGTGGGATAGGGAGGGAGACACAAGAGGGAGAGGATATGGAGATACATGTATACGTATAGCTGATTCACTTTGTTATACAGCAGAAACTAACACAACATTGTAAAGTGATTATACTCCAATAAAAATGTTAAAAAATTTATTTAAATAAAAATGCTAAAAAAATGTTCATAAAAGTTTCCTATGCTTTTGAGTGAAACAAGTTATCTTTAAAGCTTTTCAAAGTATGGTATGTTATACAAGTGTATATACATGCATATGTTTTTATACCCATATAATAATAGTGTTTAAATATTAATGTTAAAGTTGTTATTGATAATTTAAAAATCCAGCTTAAGAAATACCTCAAGACTCTTATAAAGTTCTTATTTACCATATAGAGATTATGTGCAAATACATGCAAATGTACAGAGAAACCAGTGTGTTGATCTTAAAGGAAAAAAAAGCAAAAGGAAAGTGAAACAATAAATTTTAAAATATTTTAAAATTTGGAGCTAAAACGATGATCTTGATGGCAGAGAATCCTAAGAATCCCTTTTTGTTTTCTTGTATCATAAAACCTCATAAACACCAATCTGACAGTCAGCATATAATTATATCCCTGGTACTTGGCACATAGGAGCTGTTTCTTAATATTTATCAAATGCGCTCTAAATGGAAGGTACTGTAATACATCTGTATTTCTTCCCTTCACAATTCCCACTCTTGTAATTTTAAGAAAAAAATCTATAATTTACTCCCCTTCATATCCTCTGGTCTTTTCTGCCATTAGTGACTCTAGAACTTCTGAAAATTTTTGGAATTTTAAAATTCCGTAATAGGTGTCCACATTTTTTCATCCGTTCTTTGATGATTGCCTTCAGCTTCTTGCCACCAAAAACCAGCACAGAGATAACCATCGTTTTAGGTTTCCTTGATTATAAATTTCCTGTCTTTTGCTTACTTTTTAAGCTGAATTCCCTTTTTCTTATTGATTTAAAGGAGCTCTTTGTATATTCTGGATATTGATGGCTTGATGATTTTTGTCAGTCTGTCAATTAGCTGTTGCCTTTGTCCATAGTCATTGAACAGAGGTTGTAAATTTTGATATAATCAAATTAATCTCTTTTTGCCCTTATGAGTCATAATTTTAGGGTTTTAATTATTGAGTTATTTTCCTTAATTCTACTTCAAGTCACAAAACCCATGCCCCAGGTTATTTTCTGTAAATTTAAAAGTTTTAATTTTATTGGTTAGGTTTTCAATATATTGAGAGTCTGTCTTGATAAGATTAGCTAACTACACATTTTAATTTTTCTCCATGGATAAGACAGTGTTTTCTGCACTATACTGGTTTTTTTTTAATATTTTTTATTTCATTTTAATAATAAAGTTTTCTTATACACAATTTTTTTCCTGAAGTTCCTATTTTGTTCTATTGGTCAATTTCTCTGTTCTTGAACCAATACTACACTGTTTTTATAATCTTGGCCTTATAATCTTAATATGCGGTAGGACAAGTTTACTTTCTCCTTCAAAGTTAACTTAGCTATTCATGTGCCTTATTCTTTCATTTAAATTTTAGTTTATCGAGTTCTTCAAAGAAAAATCCAAGAAATTTTTATGTGGATTGCAGTTGATTCTTATTATTTTATTATTTGTTTATTTATTTATTCAATCTCATTTTTTAATGCATTTCAAAGTTTTTACAGACATCAGAACATTTTCACCAAGAGGCACTTCAACATGCATATTGTTAATCAGAATTCAAGATTTATTTAAGGTTATTTATATTTTTTAAGGTAAAATGTACATAGTACAGTGAAATGCAAGTCAACCTTTCTATGAGCATTGCAAATGCATAAACCTAACCTGTGCAGCCCTGGACCCCCATCAAAATGATCTTGAAAATTCTGAACACACACAAAAATTTGTAATTGTGTAGGTAATGGATATTACCTAGACTTATTGTGGTGACCATTTCACAATATATATAGATATTGAATGGTTACGTTGTATACCTGAAACTAATACAATGTTATATGTCAAATATATCTCAATTTAAAAAGATGGTGGCTACCTGAGCTGTTTTCGGTTTTGGCTATTATGAATAAGATTACCATGGATTCAAATTATTTTAAATTGACATTATTATAATATGAAATTATTCAATCCAATAGCATTGAATATATTCCCATTTAAGATAATTTTCTGTCTTTTATTAGTTTAAAAAATTTTTCTCCTTAGACTATTTGTATATTCTTTGTTATTTCTGGATATTTTATAATTTTTGTTCCTATCAGGACCGGTTTTTAATTTTTATTTGTAACTTCCATTTGGTTATCTATAGGGTAGACAGATTTTTCTAAGATGATCTTGTATCCACCAATTTTACTAACTCTATCATTATGTATGGTAGTTTAAAAATTCAATTTGGGTTTCTAGCTGCATCATCACTCTCATCTCTAAATAATGACAGTATTATCTGTAACTCTCCAATTCTTAGACTGCTTAGTTTTAATTCACAGCATGGGTGGGGACTTAAGCAGCAGTGATGAGAATGGCCATCCTTGTCCTGTTGTCCATCATAGGAGAATGTATTTGAGATTTATCCATGAACTTACATTTCCTCTGTTTTTTTTGCTTGTTTTATAAACATTACTGAGTAGATGAGAGTTTTCGGTTTACTACTCAAAAATAGATGTTGAACTTTATCAAATACCTTTTTCTAAATACTCTGAGACAGTTTTCTAAATCTTCAAAGTTTTCTCTTTTAATCTATTAATGTGGAGAGTCACACTGATACTCTGAGGGTGAAGCATTCTCTTATTCCCAGGATAAATCCTACTTGATCATGATTAATTACTTTTAATCATGATTAATTACACTCTTTGATTTATTTAGTTTACATTTTATTTAGAATTTTTTGATTCTCACATTTTTTTTTTTATTTTTTTATTTTATTTTTTTTTGCTGTACGCGGGCCTCTCACTGCTGTGGCCTCTCCCGCTGCGGAGCACAGGCTCCGGACGCGCAGGCCCAGCCGCCATGGCTCACGGGCCCCAGCCGCTCCGCGGCACGTGGGATCCTCCCGGACCGGGGCACGAACCCGCGTCCCCTGCATCGGCAGGCGGACTCCCAACCACTGCGCCACCAGGGAAGCCCAGATTCTCACATTTATTGAATGAATGAAATGGCGTTGTACTTTTTCTGTTCCAATTTTGACTTTTTATGCTTTTAAGAGAATTGATTTATCTGTCTAGCTTTTCATTAGCATTTAATATTTTATTTATTAGCACATAAGTTTTCACAAATTCCCTCTTGCCATCTAAAACATTTTTATCTGTGGTTATTTCTATTTCACTTATTTTCATATGCTCCAGTTTTATTGACCACTTTTGCCATGTCTTACTAATCTTTTAAAAGAACCACATTTTAATTTTAATATTTTCTATTGATTTAAAAATATTATTCTGTTGTTTTCTTATCTTTATTATTTCTTTCAATCATGTTTCTTTGGATTTCCATTGTTGCTATTTTTCTAACTTCTTGAGTTGAAGTTTTAGCTTGTGGCTTTTAACTTCTTTTATTTCCTGGTCAATGTATTTAAAGCTATATATCTCTCTCTGTGTTGCTTTAGCTGTGTCAAACAAATTTGGACATGGGATTTTTATTGCCATTTGATGTGAAGCATTTTGTTGTTTCCCTTTTAGTCCAAGGTTTATTTCGCAATATATAATTTAGTTTCTACACATTCAGGAATTTTAAAAATCTTGCCTTTTATTATTAACTTCTAATTTTACTGCATTATGAGAATATAGTCAATATGACAGTAAGTCTGTGGAATTTATTGAAATTACCCTTGTGGCCTAATGTGCAGTCAGTTTTTGCAAGCATTTCTCAACGTGCTCCAAAAGAATGTTTTCCTTGCTTTTTGTTTTTTAAATTCAGGGTTCTATATACATTTAATACCTTGAATATTAATTGAATTGCTCTGATTTTTCATGTATCTTTTGTCTGTTTGAGTTCCAAGTTTCTGACATTAATGTATAAATATCCTCAACTACAGTTATTGGAAAACATATTTTCTCTCTAAATTTCTGCAGATATTCTGAAGCTGTTTTGTTTTGCAAGTATAGGTTCATGGTGGCTAAAATTCTTGTTCCATTATGGCTTTTACTAGTACATAATATTTCCTTTTTATCTCTCATTCTATATTTTGCCTTAATTAAATTTTGCCAAATGTGAAGATTTCTATTCTAGCCTTCCCTTGGTTAATATTTCTTATACCTTTTTTCATCCTTTTATTTTTAGTCTTTCTGATCTTTTATTTTCAGTGTGACTTTTGTAAACAACATGCTGTAACATCTTATGTTTTAACAAATCCCTGGCTGACTTGTCTTGTTTCTAATGTCTTTTGTCTTGTTTTATTTGCACGTTACACACGTTTTTACAGATGTTCTCGACAAAAGTGTTGGTCTGATAATAGCTACTCTGTCATATCTGGAAACAAAAGAAATACATCTTTTAATTTTAACAAATATCATTTGTTTCAACTAAATGAGATTAAGGCCATTTTTGAAGGAAACTGTACACTTTTCAAATAAGCGTCTTGGTAGCCTTTTGACACAGGAAGGATAATGCAGTAGTTAATTCAGAATTCTTTAAATGTAAATGAATACAATTCACCAGTCATTCTTATCTTCCATGTGGTTTTTAAACTCAGAATCTTCTGTACTTAATACAAATATCAGATACTGGGTTTGAAAATTTACATTATAAAGACAACTTTAAAATCTACCACATTCCCCAAACTGATTCACTCTGCGCAAAGGCATTGCATACATGTCATAAATGACCTTCCTGGACACAATTATAAACCATCATCTTGCCCATAATTCAAAGACAGGTCCAGGAATTTCAAGACTCATTTTTACAAATCGTCCATGTCTCTACCATTAGGATCAAAGCTGATACATCAATTTCCATGAAAATATTTAGGCAACGCTCTGGTGAATATGGCTTTCTAAATCTTGTCTCCTATAAGCTAATGTTGATAGGCCCAGGGCAGTCAGTGTAGACCAGTTGTGTAAAGTGACTTTAAAAATCTTCTCATAAAAGCTTTTGTCTTTAAAAACGCATTTAATCCTTTTAAAAATACCTTCCTGAATACACAGAATTGGCTAAAAAAGCAGACTGAGAAAACATGGTAAATACAGATAGTTTATCCTCAGGTCTGTGCCCACACTGTCTTGGGCTCAGCTCCCCAGGAATATGGTGAGGGGGTAGGGAGAGGCTGGTAAAGGACAGTAAAAGAAACTGCCATAATCCCAGCCAATTTTTGCAGAAACCCACGAATAAACGTCTTGCAGTGATAACATGAGACAGAATAGGTGAGACAAACACATATTTGAGACTGCATGATTTATTCGTCCAAGGGCTGCAACCAAGATGTGGGAGAAGCAGAAAGTACAGCCGGCATCCAGAGCTTCTCTGCACACAGGCCCAGTTTAACCACTTTTATGCAAACCCCCAAACCCACCCCTTATAATCATGCCCTTTGCTGCATAAACCTCTCCCAGTCTCTTCTCCAATCTTTGCCCGAATATGGAACTGACAGGACTAATTGTTGTCCATGCTTGGTTCACATTTCATGTTATTTATATAAAGCTTTTCTCATTTTAGTATCATGACAGGCAGAAGGTGCCCTTTTCCTGAATTGGGCTTGAGGTGATTTACTGAGGTGACTGGTATGTGCAAGTTCAGTTTTCCTGGGACCTTGGCTCTACTTGGTTGAATTCCAACTGTGATCTTGACTCATCTTTGCACTTGAAGTCATGAGTGTTAAAAATACAAAATTCATCTCTTTCGTATGTAACTCATTGACTGGGAAGGCATTCTTCAACATTCTATCCAGCATATTCTATTTTTTCATGAATTAAGAATACTCACAGTCATAATGATCTTTTTAAATATCTTACCTTAAATCCTACAGATATATTTATTTATGCACACACATAAAAGTCTAATGCTAACAATGTACAAGAGTTAATATATTTTCCAAAATAATATTATTCTTTTCCTAGAACAATAAAATGTGATATAATTAAATTCTCTTCTTTCTGCCATCTCCCATCATAGATAGGTAACTCCTTTATTCTTTTTGATTAAAATGGATAAAGTACAGAATAAACATCACTTGCTGAGGTTAAAGAATGAGTTTATATATATATATGTTGTTATTTCACTCAGGCATTACTATGAATAAAGTCATCCCATCAGGTGGTTTGCACATTAAAGTAAGTGTTTTTTCTTTATGCCTCTGGTAGAAATGAACCCTAGTCCTAAGCACTTTTCATAAAACTATGAAGATTGTCATTTAGCAGAATGCTAATTTGACCAACTTTCTGACACTATTTGAACAGAAATGTGCAGCTACAGCGGGATTACTATGTTCAAAGTTAAAGGCAAAGAAAAAAAAAGTTAAAGGCAATATGGAGTGTTTTATTCCTCAAATTCAGAAAATATGCATCATTAAAATTATCAGTATCTAAAAAATGATTATTACAATTTACAAAGTTCATTCACAAATATTATACCATTTATACAAAGATCAGAAGACAGGTTAAAGGAATTAAAGCTCTTGATAAGCCCAGAAGAGAGGGTGAGTTGCAGCCTAACAGAAGCTTCCAAATTGAGGGGAATATCCGAAGGGGATTTTCACCATAAAATGACAAACAGATATGAAAATTCATGTGATTTATGTTTTCTTTAAGGAATTATTTTTCAAGAAAATGGCCTACTAAAATGTGTGTCTGAGATGAGCTAAAAATCCGTGATTAAAACCCTCTTTTCTCAGTTCTGTTTTAATGAAGGATTAGATTAAGGACACGTAACCCAAAGTCCCTGTTCTGAGGGCTTTACATGTGGGCGTTGGGGTCCCTGACCCCCCTGAAATTATGTGCACAGTCCATGCAAAGAGGAAATGTTTCTGTGGAGAGGACTCCTAGCTAGCATCAGATTCTCAAAAGGGTCCACACATGATACCTCCTCTCCCTGCAAAGTTACAAACTAGTGGATAAAATGCTTTCACGGAGCTCTTGTTAACAGCACTAAGATGAAGACGTGTATATATTTCTTCTTTTAATGCTGAATACAATGACAGAAAATCATTCTGTAAATTGATATGAAGGGCAAAAAGCATAAGTTGTAAACGAAGAAGGTCCCCCATTTAAAAATCATTTATACCTAAATAAATTGCCACTTTTATATAATTGTTACCTGGCAAGTTTCCCAGATAAAATTGTGATGATACACAATCCGGAAGATCATCAAACTTTTACTCAGATAGAGGTCAGACACTCTCATCTTCTTGAAGATTATTTCAGTTTTAAATCATCAGGCAAGAGAAAATCCCAATTTTGATCACGTGAACCTAAAGATTTGGACTTGCAAACACAGTTGAACTTAATAACATTTAAAACTAAACTTCCTTTATCTTGCCAGAGCATTCTCGAGAACACTTAGTCTACAAATAATAAATGCTGGAGAGGGTGTGGAGAAAAGGGAACCCTCCTACACTGTTGGTGGGAATGTAAATTGTTGTAGCCACTATGGAGAACAGTATGGAGGTCCCTTAAAAAACTAAAAATAGAGCTACCGTGTGATCCAGCAATCCCACTTCTGGGCGTATACTCGGACAAAAGTATAATTCCAAAAGATACATGCACCCCTATATTCATTGCAGCACCATTTACAATAGCCCAGACATCAGAGCAACCTAAATGTCCATCGACAGATGAATGGATTAAGAAGGTGTGACACATATATACAATGGAATATTACTCAGCCGTAAAAAGAATGAAATAATGTCATTTGTAGCAACACGGATGGACCTAGAGATTATCATCCTAAGTGAAGTAAACCAGACAAAGAAAGACAAACATCATATGATATCACTTATATATGAATCTAAAAAAAAATACAAATGAACTTATTTACAAAACAGAAATAGACCCACAGACATAGAAAACAAACTTATGGTTACCCAAGAAAAAGGGGGAAGGGATAAATTAGGAGTTTGGGATTAACATATACACACTACTATATATAAAATAGATAACTAACGAGGACCTACTGTATAGCACAGGGAACTCTACTCAATATTTTGTAATAACCTATAAGGGAAAAATATCTGAAAAAGATAGATATATATGTATGTATAACTGAATCACTTGGCTATACACCTGAAACGAACACAACATTGTAAATCAACTATACTTCAATTAAAAAAAAAAACACTTCTGATGTTGTTGTATCAGTAATGTTGAAAGTTAAGACTCATAGTTAGATTTAATTTTTAGAAAAACTAAAGCTATTGCTGTTACTGCTTAGCTTTTACGTTACATATTTTCCTTACAGATAAGTGGGCCATAAACTAAATAAGTGAGTTACTTACCCAAGTCTGTTTATGACCTCTTTCAAATCCAGAAAACACTGCTGTCAATTTATTTTTTGCAGGAATCCTAAGTCAACAAGTCTTTCGCCTCTTGAGTAATCCTTGGCAGGTGTGGAGCAGTAAATCATGTTTATTTCATTATTGCAGGTTACCAGAAGCTATAAGGTTATCTAAAACTTTTTATAACCTCTCTCAGTAATTTTCCATTCGCAGGTCTCTCATCCAATAATTCTGATAAAATTTTAGAGTTGGGCCTTTGCTGGTAATAATCAGTGAAATATGGCTGGCCCTCCCCTTCACCATACCCTCACCACCCCCCATGCCCACACTTCCCCCACCCACTCTAATTTTCGTGTTCAAAACTCTTCTGTATTTGCTCTTAAAAGACAATTTGGCTGGTTGTAAAGACGCTGGGCTTGCGCACGCTTTTCATGGGTGCCTATTTTGTAGTTGTTAGGCCACCGTGCTCAGGTATTAAACGTTGCTGTGAAAAGGAAAGATCTGTTGCTTAGTTTTCTTCCCATTTGAAAGGCATTGATCTTATCTTGCTGCCCAAAGGATTCTTTCTTTATTTTGTAACTTTAATAATTTTAGTAGCATATATCTTAACATTACTTGTCCTGGGTTAATTTTATCTGTATTATAGTGTTCCTTTTTAATATATACAAGTTAAGTTGTTTTTTTTTTTAATATCAGGAAAGTTTAATTGAATTATAATTTTTCATATTCTTCAGAAATTCTACTTGAGTATGTTTTGCTTCCTTTGCTGTCTTCTCTCACTATCTTTTTCTTTCTTTTTTTCGAATTTTTCTATTTCTTTTATTACTTTTGTGTCATTTTATTGGCTTGTTCCTCTTCCATCCTCTATGTTCTCTGTTTTCCATAGTGCCTTTTTCTGTCATACTCCTTGTCTTGATTCAGAATGATTTCACCTCTCTTTTCCTGTATCTTCCCTGAGTTTCACCAGCTACTGTTCCACCATATCCTGTTGTCCGGCCCCAGTTTCCCTGACCCCTCTGACTGCTTTCTGGTCTTCATTCCTGGGCTCGCCTCATTAAGAATTCTTTAGTGTCATGTTGGAATATTGGTGCCATTTTCATACGTAGGGAATTTTGCTGCTTCTTGTCTTCATTTTCTAACAGCTCCTTGGTATGGACGGTGTGCTTATGTTTTCTTTCTTTCTTTTTTTTGTTTTTTTTTTACTGTTCTGATCGTTGCCTCTTTTAAAAATAAACTTTACTTTTTAAAACAGTTTTAGATTTGCAGAAAAATTGTGAAGATAGTAGGGAGAGTTCCTATATAACCACAGACTCAGTTTCCCATATTATTAACATATTACATTAGTGTGGTACATTTGTCATGATTAATGAACCAATATTGAAACACTATTATTAACTAAGGTCTGTACATTATTCAGATTTCTTTATGTTTTTTTTCTTTATGTGTTGTCTAATGTCCTTTTTCTGTAACCAGGACAGCATATTACATTTAGTTGCCATTCTCCTTAGTCTCCCCTTGGCTGTGACAGTTTCTCAGACTTTTCTTATGTTTGTTGACCTTGACGGTTTTGAGTAATGGTCAGATATTTTGTAGACAAATTGGAATTTGTCTGATATTTTTCTCATGATTAGACTGGGGCTATGGGGGTGGTAGAGGAAGACCAAAGAGGTAAAATTTTGCTTCCATCACATCACATCAAGGGTATATATAACATCAACATGACTTATCAGTGTTGACGTTGGCCTCGATCACCTGGCTAAGGTAGTGCTTTCAGGTTTCCCCACTGTCAAGTTACTCTTTTTCCCCCTTTTCCATACTGTGCTCTTTGGAAGGAAGTCATTGTGTGCAGCTCACCTTAAGGAGTGGGGACTTATGCTCCACCTCCTTGACAGCAGAGTAGCTACAAATTATTTGGAATTTTTCTGCATGGGAGATTTGTCTCCTCACCCCCATTTATTTATTTCTTCAACCATCTACTTATATCAGTGTTGACTCGTGGTTATTTATTTTATAGTTTAAGTTTTACTTCAATGGTACTTTATTTTATTGCTCAAACTGTTCTACTTTTGGCCATTGACAGTTCTTTCATTTGACTGCTGTGCCCCTTTGGCATATCCCTATCATGGCAGGTTATTTATTTACTTATCTGTGCGTTCTTACTTTCTGGCATTATAAGATACTCCAGGTTCATCTTGGGTATTTTCTGCCCCACCTCTGAGAATCTACCATTTCTCCAAGGAGCTATGGGTCCTTTTATTGGAAAAAGCTATTAGAAATCAAGACCTAAAAAACTGAAAAAATAAAACAAAACAAAATAAAACAAAGCAAAGTAAACAAAATAAAATAAAACAAAAGAAAGAAATCAAGACCTTGGCACTAAGTGTGCTTGTTACTGCTGGAGCGTTGATCCTTGTTCTGACAGAACAAGGAAATATACGTGTGTGTACTAAGCTGGGCATACACATATCTATAACTATTTCTGTGGGTGACCATTGTATCTATATTGAGTTAACACGAGTTTATACTGATGTCTCCCATTCCAACCCATTACCTCATAGGTCATTCTAGCCTCTTCCTCTTGCTGATCCATAGCTGCCCACTCCAGCAGTGAGAAGCCTGGCTCCCATGATGTGCCTTCCATTGACTTAATTGTTTAATTCCAGTGTGCATGTGTAGCAGTACCAGAATTGTTCATCTGCACCCCCATTGTTGATAAACGACTCTAGCAGCTAGAGTACAGTGATTACAGACAATTTTTTTTAAGTTACTCAGGCCAGTAACTTTTCCCCCACTCCCTTCCTTAAATGACTCTTTCATATATTTTTAATACAGTAAGATTATTGTCACTTTCTGCATTCCATCCTAAGAGAGTTTTAAAAAATTTGCGTACACTAAAGTTCACTCTTGATGATGTAAAGTTCTATGGATTTTGACAAATACATAGTGTCGTGTATCTACCATAACAGTCTCACACAGAATAGTTTCACTGCCCTAAAAAATTCCCTACGCTTGGGCTTCCCTGGTGGCGCAGTGGTTGGGAGTCCGCCTGCTGATGCAGGGGACGCGGGTTCGTGCCCCGGTTTGGGAGGGTCCCGCATTACGCGGAGCGGCTGCACCCGTGGGCCGTGGCCGCTGAGCCTGTGTGTCCTGGAGCCTGTTGCTCCGCGGCGGGAGAGGCCACAGCAGTGGGAGGCCCGTGTATTGCAAAAAAAAAAAAAAAGAAAAAAATTCCCTATGCTTGACTTATTTAACCCTTCCCCCTTTTTCTTGAACTGCTGGCAATGGCTGATATTTTTACTATTGCTATAGTTTTGTCTTTTGCAAAATGTCATACAATTGGAAGCATGGAATATGTAGCCTTGTCAGACTGACTTTTTTACTTAGCAATATGTTTTTAAGGTTCATCCATGTCTTTCTTTGACTTGATTACACATTTTCTTTTTATTGCTGAATAATATTTCATTGTGTGAATGTGCCGTGATTTTTTTATCCATTGTAGTTATGGTTGCTTCCACTTTTGGTGATTGGGAAAATAGCTGATACATTCATGTGCAGATTTTGTGGGAACATATGTTTCCAAATCAACAAGATTGCTAGATTATATGGTAAGAGTATGTTTAACTTGTAAGAAGCTACCGAAGTGTTTTCCAAAGTAGCTGTACAGTTCTCCTTTCCCGGTAGCAATGAATGAGAATTCCTGTTGCTCCATATTCTCAACAGCAATTGCTCTTGTCAAGTTTTTTAATTTTAATTTTAGCATTCATAACTATTCTAATAGTTATGTAGTAGTACCTTGTTGCTTAAGTTTGCAGTTCCCTGATTATAAAGGATTTGAGCATCTTTTTATTGATACATACTGAATTCCTCTCTGTATATCTTCTTTGATGAGGTGTCTATTCAGATCTTTTGACCTTCTTAAAAGTGGGTGATTTGTTTCCTTATTATTGAGTTTTTAGAAATCTTAGGTATTTTGGATACAAGTCCTTTATCAGATACATATTTTGCAAATATTTTCTCCAAGTTTGTGGGAGTGTTTTTCACAAAGCAGAATAAAGTCCAATTTCTGGATTATGCTTTTGGTGTTTTATATAAAAAATCATTAGCAAACTCAAGGTTATCCAAATTTTCTCCTATGTTTTCTCTAGGTGTTTTGTGGTTTTGCATTTTACCTTTAGGTTTATAATTAATTTTGAATTAATTTTTGTGAAAGATATAAGATCTAAGTTCTTTTTTTGCATAAAGACATTATAGTTTGTTGAAAAGTCTATCCTTTCTCTGTTTAATTGCCTTTGCTCCTTTACCAGATATCAATTGACTATATTTGTGTGGGTCTATACCTGGACTCTCACTTCTGTTCCTTTGATGTATGGTGTCTACCCTTTCACTGATACATCACTGGCTTGATTGCTACAGCTCTGTAATAAGTCTTGAAATCAGGTAGTGAGAATCTTCCAATTTTGTTCTTCTTTTTCAGTATTATCTTGGCTTCTCTAGGCCTTTTTCATTTCCATATAAACTTTATATTCAGTTTGTCAATATCTACAAAATATCTTGCTGGGATTTTGATTGAGTTTACATTGAATCTATAGATCAAGTTAGGAATAACTGACATGTTAACAATATTGAGTCTTCCGTCCATGATCATGGACTATCTATCCATTTGTTTAGATCTTCTTTTACTTCTTCCATCAGTTCTTTTACTTCTTTCATCAATTTAACCATTTTTAGCATATATATCCTACACATATTTTGTTAGATTTATACCTTATTATTTCATATTTTGGTACAGTCTGAGTGGTATTTTCTTAATTTCAAAATCCAATTGCTCACTGCTGGCATATGGAAAGCAACTGTTTTCTCTACATTAGCCTTGTATCCTGTGACCTTACTATACTCACCCGTTAGTTGCAGGAGTTTTTTGTTTGGTTTGTTCAGCTTTTCTTGTTGTAAAAACAGTGACCATTTCTGAGCTCTTTACGTGTCGTAGCTGCAACTGGAAGTCTGTTTATTCTTCTGTTGTTAGCAACTTTGAGGGACTTACATTGTCTTGGACTAGCCATTTTGCGGGAGGTTCCCGTACATGTCAGGTGTGGGAGTCGGTAGTAGGGACGGGTGAGTTCTCAAGGTTTTTCTGCTTCTCTTCCTCCTTTGTTGCTATCATGATGGACTGTTTCTTGATAATAGGGCTCTCTGTGTAGCCTCGTTTCCTCTGGCCCTCGTAGCCTAACTGGATCCCAGAGTCCTTCTATCACCAACCCTGAACACCACCACCCTAGGGTCTTCTGCTGGCTGCTACCACCAGGAGACATAGCCTTTCTCTTCCAAGACATGCCTCTTCTCTTTTCAAAAGGGAGTACTTTTTGAGATTTGCCTTTTCTGGGTTCCACTCATTAATTTTCATGCCCTTCTCCACCTTCTCCAGCAATTATGCTCGTATATTTAATTTCTGTCCAAATAGGTTTTACTCAGGATGGGTTATTTGTTGATTTCCAACATTTGATACCAAAAGGCCTCCTCTATACTCTCTGTTCTTCCCCACTACATCTGGCAGCTTTCCGCTCAGGACTTGCTGGTCTTAGTTTCTTTTGGCCACGCTTACACATAATTTGGAGTTTGTGGATTTTTGTCTCCTGCTTTCACTGAAGATGTATTTCATGGCTTTATTTTTGTTCTCCTTGTTGCTCTATTTGGTTTCCAGGAGAAGTAGGAAGATTCAAAACTAAGCAGTCGCCATGTTCCTAACCTCTGTTCCAAATTTAGAAATAAAAAGAAACGTGAAGAACTAACAGGAAAGGGAACGCCAGAGTCGCGCTGCTGCCCGGCGCAGAGTGCAATGTCAAAGGCGCCCGCTGGAGTGGAGCATAAATACACCACTGTCAGTCATCGTTACTCCTGTAATCTGAAAACTGCGCGTTCTTTTCCTTCTTGATGTTATATGCTCCCAATTGGGATTTTAATAAACAAACAGGTAGCGATGTAAGTGCAAAGTAACTTGGTCTTATTTGGAAGAATCAGGTTTTGAGAATTTCACTTTGATGAGATCATACAGGAGAGAAAGGCAGTTAAGCTGGATTTTACCTCACCAGGGATTTTTCCCTTCATATATGAACCGTGACTACATAAACAAATGATTGTAAATGATTCTAAAGGTCCGTCCATCCACCTAAATACACATACATTCACACAGGGGAATTTTTCTTTTTAATCTTCATAGGCACTCTGATAAATATTTTAGGCGAGAAGTGCTTCTTCAGTAGTTTGTGTCAGTTTCCTTCCTCAAGGCAGGAAACCTTAAAATAAAAATATCTTCATTCTGTGCAATTACATACGGTTTTCGCATTGCCTATGAGTAATTACTTAGACAGTAATAACAAAATATTTTAAATACATTTGCATCTAAGCATTTAAGTGTATAATTAACGGTGTCCATGTTATTTATGTGTGAAAGAAATCTGGCAACTTACTGAGGAAGCTAAAAGAAATAACAAAACCTGTTCTTCTCAATAAAAACTACTTTATTGAGTTTTTATAGGAATGTGTGTTGGAGATATATATATATATATATACACCATTGTAAATCAATTCAATTAAAAAAATTTTTTTGCATAATAAAATAAAAGAATGCATGAAGGAAGATAAATGGAATTTGTGTGTCAGTCATAGGGATAGATAACATGATTTTCAGCGCCTCATAGAACCAGCTTATTCTGACCTACACAGCTCTATTTAACCATAATGTAGCAGCCCTGGAGAGCAAAATTCCTTAAAGAGGCTTCTTCTCACATCAGAAAACTTACGGTCCTAAGAAGTACAGCCTGGCTTGTGAGTTTGCAACTGGAAACAAAATGTTAAGGCCCACAGACGCCAGAAAAAAAGAAAGCTAAGTTAGGCTAAGTGACCTTTACTAATCCCATCTAGGGAGCAAGTAAGACCAGACATGCCCAGAGAGGGAGTGAGGATCCAGAAAACACAGTGACGATCCCAGGAAGCTGGACGGTGGCCACCCTGGGAATGAGTCAGGAATAGGGGCAGCGACAAAGCCATACAAAGACTTTGTGTTCCTTAGGGCTGTGCAAATGGCCTAAGTCTTTAGGGGATGGAGAGGATTCTGGGCATAGACACAAGGTTTAGAAATAATAAAGGGGAAAGATTCCCTTCCATCCCCCAAATAGATAAAGATTCCTTTGGACTTGGAAAAGAGGTGAGGGGGAGAAATGAAGTAGAGGGTCCTTGAGCCCAACATCCTGGGCAGAAACATTAGGGAAGAGGTGAGAATCCAGAGCAGAAGTAACTCTCAGAAAAGCCATGGGCTTGTTTTTGTCTTTTTTCAAATTTATTTATTTATTTATTTATTTATGGCTGCATTGGGTCTTTGTTGCTGTGTGCAGGCTTTCTCTAGTTGCAGTGAGTGGGGGCTACTCTTCGTTGTGGTGCGCAGGCTTCTCATTGTGGTGGCTTCTCTTGTTGTGGAGCACGGGCTCTAGGCGCACAGGCTTCAGTAGTTGTGGCACGCGGGCTCAGTAGTCGTGGCTTGTGGGCTCTAGAGCGCAGGCTCAGTAGTTGTGGGGCACGGGCTTAGTTGCTCCGTGGCATGTGGGATCTTCCTGGACCAGGGATCAAACCCATGTCCCCTGCATTGGCAGGTGGATTCTTAACCACTGTGTCACCAGGGAATTTCCAGCCATGGGCTTGGTTTAATGCTCTGGTGCTATCTTCTTTCAAGAAGAACTTTAATGATTTTATCTTTGAACTTGTGTTTTGTAAGTGACATCTGGGCGGAAAACAGAGCATATGCATGAGTAGAGGACCATTTGACAGTGTTGCCAGAGCTCAAAATTCCAGGGGACTCGAAGCGAGTGAGTGTGTTAAGTCTGTGAATGAATGATTGGGGTCATGGACAGCCCAGGGAGACCATGCTCCCCATAAGACCCAGAACATGTTTCAAATGCAGAAGGTAGGCAATGGTACTGTAAGAAATGGGAATGACCTCAACCGAGCAACCCGACACATCCTCTCTTACTTGCGTATGTCCCTATGGTAGTCCACCCCTTGTGCTGAAAATGATGACGTGGAAGGAAAGGAAATGACAAGACAACCCATAGTGCCTTTTCCTTTCAGTCTTCCTGACCCATCTGCAACCTGAAGGTAGAGTCTGTTGGTAGGATGTGCACGTATCTAGAAGTGAAATAAAAGCAGTTGAGTTCGTTTTCTGCAGGGTTTCCACTGTTCCAGTAAAAACAGAATACATGTGTATGTACTAGCTGCAAATGACAAATGGTGTAACTTAGGGATTGTGCATAGGCATTAAATGTTCCTATACTTGCTCTTAAAACTGGCATTGCACAGTATAAAGAAGATAGTGATATTCATGGTAATTATTTCACATTTTAATTTTTCTAGTTTAGACTTGCATTAAATAGCAAATAAAATACACTATGACAAGGTGAAAGCCAGTGGAAAGAAGAAAACAGTTTTATATTTAAGACATCTGATGACATTTTTTCCTGCTTCTCCTACAAATTACGTTGCTGCCTCTGGAAGTAGGAGGTCAGTTATCCATGTAGCTTCCTCCAGATTCTGTGCTCGGAGGCAGTAGAGGAATCTACTGAAGGGGTCACACAGGAAGAAATGGCACTTTGTCAGCAGGCACATGTGGAAAGATGCCTGAAGACCAGATGGGTCTCTCTTCCAGCATCTTAGCACCACGATAGAACCCCAGGATCTTGACGGGTGCCTCTGGAAGGGGAGGATCCTCAGTAAGACTGAATTTAAAGCACTGTATGTTTCCTGTTGCTGCTGTAACATATTACCATATACTTAGTAGCACAGAATGTAAATGTAAAATAGATAGCTAGTGGCAAGCAGTCACATAACACAGGGAGATCAGCTCGGTGCTTTGTGACCACCTAGAGGGGTGGGATAGGGAGTGTGGGAGGGAGACACAAGAGGGAGGGGATATGGGGATATATGTATACATATAGCTGATTCACTTTGTTATACAGCAGAAACTAACACACCATTGTAAAGCAATTATACTCCAATAAAGATGTTTAAAAAAAAAGAAAGAAAAAGAACTGCTCCCAAAATAAATTTTAAAAAATAAGTAAATAAAAATAATAATCTTTAAAAAAAAAAACACACAGAAAGGTGTCCGCAGAGCTGTGTTTCTTCAGAGGCTCTAGAGGAGACCCTATTTCCTGGTTTTTCCAGCTTCTACATTTCTGCCTACACTTCTTGGCTCAAAGTTCTTTTCTCTATCATCAAAGCTGTGCAGCATCTTCTCTCTCTGCTTCCATAATCCCATTGCCTTCTGGCTTATAAGGACACGTGATTATATTGAGCCTGTCTGGATAACCTAGGATTATCGCCTCATCACAAAGTCCTTAATTTAATCACACCCGCGAAGTCCCTTTATTTGCCATAAGGTAACATATTCCCAGATTCTATGGATTAGGACATGGATATATTTGAGGCGCCATTATTTAGCCTACCACGCTTACCGTCTAGTGGGTGGAGTGCTCAGCACAGAAATTAAGCTTAGTTATAACAAAATAAGGCTATTTTGTAAACTTGTGAGCTGAGACTCATACCCCCTACATTTAAGTTCAAACTAGGCGGAGGAAGAAAATAACACAATCACCATTAAAACCTCCATCGATGTTAGTAACAAAAAGAAAGTTTGCATTTCACAGCAGAGGATTTCTCTCCCAGGTTTTATTGTTAAAAGAACTGGACAGAAGGTGCAAAGTGTATTTTTAAAAATGCATTTCTTAAAAATACAATAATCCTTCAGTTCATTTATTATGCTATCATATATGCCTTGACCCTCAGTAACCACCATATAGGATTAAAAAGCACCATTATTAAGGAAAAATCAGTAGTACCCTTGGTCCTAAAGGGTTGGAGGGTTTATTAAGTGCATATACCTTCAGAAACTTGTCTTAGTCCATTTGGGCTGCTATAATGAAGTTTTCCGTAGACTGGGTGGTGTATAAACAACAGAAATTTACTTCTCATGGTTGGAGCTTTCCAGAGATCAGGGTGCCATCATGATCAGGTTCTTGGCTAAGGGCCCTCTTCCTGGTTTACAGATGGAAGTCTTCTCACTATGTCCTCACACGGCAGAAAAAGGGCAAGAGAGCTCTCTGGGGTCCCTTTCATAAGGGCACTAATTCTATTCATGAGGTCTCCACCCTCATATCCTAGTTATCTCCCAGAGGCCCCACCTCCTAATACTGTCACGATAAGAGTTAGGATTTCAGCATATGAATTTGGGGGGAACACAAACATTCTGTTCATTGCAAAATGCATACTCAGAAGCACTGTTTCTGTAAATGAATGGTATAGCAGACAGAGTGCGGGCCTGACCAGCCACTTCTCCTACCACCAAACCCATTCCCACTTCGTTCAGTTATCTGCTTTCCAGTCCTTCAGGGCAGTCCTTCTCAAAGTTCAGTGCACGTATGAATTATCTGAGGATATAGCTAGAATGCAGATTCTGATTCAGCAAGGATGGGGACAGGCCTGAGAATCTGCATTTCTAATAAGCTCCCAGGTGATGTCCGTTTTGCTCCTCTGTGGACGAAGTCTTCTGGAGATGAGGAATGGGGCATACAGCCAATAATATTGTAATAACTTTGTACGGTGACTGATGGAACTAGATTATCGCAGTGATCATTTTGTAACAGGTAGAAATATTGAATCACTATGCTGTGCTCCTGGAATTAACATAGAATCGGAGATCAGTTGTACTTCAATGAAAAAGAAAAGAAAGTCAGTCCTGTTCTGACCCCCTTTGCCATTGGAAGTGCTCTGCCCAGCAGGAAGTCCACCAAGGATGGATCAAGTACAGTATGCAATGGGATTTACATGTGCATTCTCAGCAAGTCCTTCCAACAACACTACAAGGAAGGCATTGCAATCCCGTCTCACGGAGCAGGATACTGAGGAGTTAGGTGCCCACGTTTGCACAGCTGAGGCTTGAGGAAGTCTAGGTATGAACCAGGCAGCAGAGCCTGAGTTCTTAGCCATGGGCTACAGCTGAGGCTGGTTCACTGCAACTCGGTCAGTTATCACTCTATGATCAGAGAAAGATTACCAAGAAGGCTTTGCTGAAGAGGTGAGAAGAGGTGTTCTAGGTGGTCAGAACCGCCTCTGCAAAGATTCAAATGCAGTCAGCTCACTCTGAAGTGCACGGGCTGGAGTGCAAGGAAGAACGAGGTTTCTGTGTTGGGCCATAATGATTGCTATTGTATCCTGTAAGTATGAAAACCCTACATTAATTGCGTGATTCAAAAGTGGGCAGAGGATTTGAGTAGGCATTTCTCTAAAGATCTGTAAATGGCCAGTAAGCACATGAAAGATGCTCAGCATCATTGGACATCAGAAAATGCAAATCAAAACCACAATGATGTACGCCTTCACACCTGCTGTTCCGAGGGACAGACTGTAACCTCTGCTGGCAAAGGCGTGAAGGAATAGGAACCCTGGTGCATTGCTGGGGGCAGCCACTTTGGAAAATAGTTTGGCAGTTCCTCAGAAAGTTAAACCTTGGGTTGCCAAATGGTCCAGTGATTGCACTTCTAGGTGTAAACCTAAGAGCACTGAAAATACATGTCCACACAAAAACATTATACACGAATGTTCATAGCAGCACTATTCATAGGAAGCAAAACGTGCAAACAATCCAAATGTCTGTCAGATGCCAAATGGATAAACAAGATATGGTCTAGCCGTATGATGGAATATTATTCAACATTAAAAAGTGGGGTGAAGTTCTGACACATGTTCCAATATGGATGGTCCTTGAAGACATTATATTATACCAAGTGAAGAGCAGATATGAAAGGCCACATATATGATTTGATTCATGTGAAATATCCTGAATAGGAAAATTTATAGAAACAGGAAGTAGACTCGTGATTTCTAGGGGCTGGCAGCTGGGGAGGGTGGGAGTGACTGCTAATGCAGTTTCTTTGGCTGGTGATGTTCTGGAATTAGATGGTGGTGGTAGATGATGTATGACTTTATGAGTACACTAAACACTACTGAACTGTACACTTTTTTAAATGGGTGAACTTTATGGTATGTGAAATATACATCAACAAAGCTGTAATTAAAAATTTGTGCTGCATATGTAAATATATATAGTTTGAAAATGCCCAGACTAGAGAAAAAATTTGTAAAAGTGACCCATACCATCAAAGCTTTAAAATTTGATTGCAGTAAGATATGGTGAGAAAATATGGTTGATTCTTTTTTTTTTTTTTAAGTTTTATTGGAGTACAGTTGATTTACAATGTTGTGTTAGTTTCATGTGTAACTTTTTTCTTTTCTTTTCTTTTTCTTTCTTTCTTTTTTTTTGGCCACACCTCGAGGCTTGCAGGATCTCAGTTCCCCAACCAGGGATTGAACCTGGGCCATGGCAGTGAAAGCCTGGAATCCTAACCACTAGGCCACCAGGGAACTCCCTGATTCTTATTTAAGGGAGTGAAATCCTGTGGGTGAAAGGTGAATGGAGCTGATAAGGAGTTGTGGCATGTCTGTGGAGAACACTGCTTGCTTTAAGTCTATTGCTAAAATCACATGTACAATGCTTGTGTGACAATGGGGTATAAGTGACAAAATGTATGGCCTATAAAGTGTTTCCCCATTAGTGTACTTCTGAGCCTGTTCGCAATATCTGATCAGTTTCCCCCCAATGTAAATATCTAGGCAAACAGAAAGGAGGCTTAGCACCAAAGAACATGATCTAGACCCAGGGCAAGCAGCTAAATCACCCTGGCATCAAGGGGCATGTTTTGGTCTGTTGAAGGATTTGCAATTAAAAAGGGAGATGATGGAAAAATCTGCACATATTTTGAGGTATGGGGAAGTCATTCAGGCCAATACATGATTGACCTTAAACTTTACTGACCAGAGCAGCCCGTTTTGTGGCCTTTCGGACATGCATTGTACATCTGCCTTGGCCATAGAGGAGGAGAATACATTTGAAAGTCAAAAATGGAATAGCTGTGGTTCAGACATCCAAGGTAAAACTAGGTGGCCATTGTGGATGCGATTTCAGATGCATCCCTGTATTGCTGAGAATCTGAATTTTCTGAGCTGTGTCATACTCGGGATGCCACCAGCCATTCTCGAAGCAGTGTCTGCTGGCAGATGGAAGCTGCAACCTTATGACCTCAGGGTCTCCACTGGTAAATATTAGCAGAAAAAGGAGACGTGTAGTGGCCAACAGCTCCCGTTATGTACGTGTTCATACCACATTAGCGGTTAAAACCTACTTAGATACAAGTGTTATACAAGACTTGGATCCAGGACTTGGAACTTGGGGAATACTTCCAATTCAGTGTCCATTCCCCAAACTGAAGCAGGACTATGCCCCATTTCAGCATGAAGTAGCCAGAGCCATTGTCACCCCATTCCCCGAAAGCCCTGGAGAAGGATGAAACCGGATTGGAGGTTGAAACCGAGTCCCCCTAAAACCGAGTTCCTCTGCCGGGTTTATGATTAACCTCTCTATGCAAGACTTTATATTCACTGTTCTCCTCAAGATTGAGGTGTGTCAGAGACAAGGGGGGATTGTTTTAGGTGCTGGGAGGGCGCAAAGCTATTATCGCGAGACCGTGAGCGCAGTTAGGGGCCCCGCTCCGCCCACAGGCTCCCAGGCGGCCTCGCGGCAGAGAACGTGGGGAGAGGCTTGTGCAGCCTTCTACCCTAGCCTCCCGGGCCCTCTGGGGAGCTGGGGGCCCGGGGACAGGCTGGGGGCTGTGTCCCGCGGAGCCCCAGAGCCCTCGCCACGGCCGCGTGCTGGCCGGACCCAGGCCTGGGAGCAGCGCGAACCTCTCCCGCTCGGTGACCTAATGGCGGCGGTCTCCGCGGGTTCCTCGGTCCACGGAGGCCTCAGCACCTGGCGTGTACGGACACGACCATTCAGGTACCAGCTTCCACCACCTTCAGTCTTTCCATTCATCTCAAAACTGGGTCCAGCTTAGGTCAGTTGTCTTCCCCCGAGGAGGTGGCCGGGGGTCAGGGTTAAGTTGCCAGGACACTGCACATCGTTACTTAAGGTCCATCTCTGTGATGGGGCTGTCCTCAAAGGAGGGCAGTTGTCGTGAGCTGGGAATTCACCTGATGGGTGTTTGCTACAGCAGGTACTCCTGTTGATCCGATACAAATGATTCTCTCCAGTTTAAAGGAAAAGCCTGAGGGCCGGCGGGGCCCTGGGCACCTGGCTCTGTCAGTGACGACGTTTGGGCAGGCTCTGACCTGGCCCTGAGGGCGCCGCCAGCTGAGACAGGGCTCCCCAAACTACAATACTGGAAGTCAGCCATGCTTTGGGCTTAAATCAGGTCTGGTGCAGCATCACTCCTGCTCTGTCTTGTTGATTGAAGTGAGTTACAGGGTCAGCCCCATTCATTGTAGAAGGGATTACACAAGGGTCTGGATACCAGCAGCCATGGTTCCTATGGGGACAAGCTTTGGAGACTAGTTACCACTTTATTCAGGGTCCATTGATGATGTCCTAGCCAGATTCCATGAAAATGAGTGTTACTGGCAATAAGAGCAAATGCTCTTCACCATCACCCTGGTAGGTAGCCAGACCTCAGCAGGGCATGGTCATGTGGTCTGTCTAGGACTTCCACATCGTAACCCTGGATTCTCAGGTCTGCAAATATTTCTGTGTCCCAAAGGCACTGCAGAATAGGAGGTGGTGTGTGAACCAGGACAGTTTGCATCTGGAAGGAAAACTATGCAGACTGGTTTGATGATGCGGGAACTTTTCCAAAGCCTGGGTGCCTTGCAACACACCTCCAAACACTGGCTCAGCCTCTGGAGCTGGGCACAGGAGCTGATGGGAGCCTTAGAATGGCTGAGGTCGAATAGCCTTACCAGAATGGAAAATTGATTTAAAGAACATAGGATTAAGGTATGTTTTTGCATACTTGATTTTGTGGCTTGAGACTAGCTACATTTTTTCTTTGTTTTCATAAAAGAGAAACAAACAAAAATCTTAGATTCCTTGAAGCTGTCATGGAAGCATTGCCACCTTTCACATCCAGAAAGTTTTCTTACTCATCTTGTTACTACCTGCTCTAGTCCTACCTAACAGGTTGAATTTTAAGAGTCCTATGAAGAAAAATAAAGATGAAGTATAATTAAATGTGATCTGATACTTTGTAGATACATACCAAAGAAAATAACACTGGTATTGACCTTAACCATTTCTAGACAATTAAACATTTTAAACTGGCCCAGTCGACTAAGTTTACATATGTCATTTATGTCTGATGTCATCTATTCTTCCTCTGTCAATAAACATTGACAAAAGCATCCACACTTTAACTCAAATTTTAAGGGTTTAGTTATCTTTATAAGGAATGCCTAGGTTATACTCTTACTGTTTAAGTTTAGCATCTATTAAGCTACACTGACATTCGGGATATTTTTTCCAACATTAAACTTTTCATCAAGTTCCCAAATACTATTTAAATGCCATCCTTTTTTTTCAACCGGGGTGCTTTGTAGAACTACATCATAAAAACTTTAAAAGGTCAGATCTTTCCATTTGAGAATTCCGGCTGCTGGTCATCTGTCTGCAGGGGAGTTCTGTGCTATAGGGAAGGGAAGAAGCAGCCAAAGAGAGCCTGGCCCTCTGCATCCTTCTGACACCCACTCCCAGTCATTTCCAGTCCAAGTTGATGCCATACCTAAGCAACCTGATGCTATTGCTTTTGTTGGTAAATTGTTCTCCAGCAATAACATCTTCTGGCTTCTCAAAGAGCCGCTGAAGTATGATGGACTTTATTGAATGAGGCATCTCTATGGATAATAAATGGGACTATTTTCTTTCCCTTGGGAAACTAAATTGTGCTGGTCTGTTCTCAGTAATAAACAGTGTTATGAATCTTATTACATGGGAAATACATAAAACCTACTTTGCATGATGGATTTTATGTCTCCAAAGAGGGTTCAACATTGTATGTAAAGTGCTTACCAGGCTGCTAGAATTCTGTGTTGCATTTGAGAGTCTAAAATATGACAGTACAAAAATAGAAAATGATTTCACGGTTCCCCAGGGTCAAGGCAGGAATATACAAATCAGAGAGTGAAAGAAAATTGCATTTAAATATAGAATGTATTGAGAATTTTTACCTTTATTTCAAGCTTCATGTGAGTCATTAAATTATAATTTTGCTGGGCAGATATACATGATATAATTTGTTATGTAAGAGGTAACTAACTTGAAAGATTTGTGCAAAACAAAATTCGTAAAATAGGGAATATAGTTTAGGACTTTGAAAATTATAATTAGTTTTCAATGGAAATAAAATATGTGGTTTCCTTTAGAAAGTAAAAACTTAATATAATTTGCAAATTACTCCTGTAACGAGTCCATTTACAATGAATATAAGTTGCTACTCTATTTTCATAATGAACAAATGAGGTTTTAATGAATCACACTTTAACATTCTACAGAAATATGGGACAATAGAGAATTGAGTATTCCCTTTGACAGAATTAAACTGAAATATCCTCTATGAAAACTTTTAGGTTTTAGCGTGCAGATTTCAAAAAAAGTTTATTTTTTAATTACCTTTTAAAATATATCCTTCATTAAATTTGTTTGAAGGTTGGTTAACTGTCATGGAAAAGTAAGCTACGTCCAATGAAAAAAGCTAATACATTTGGTGATATTGCAAATTAAAAGAAAAAGTATAAAGCTTTAATCACAGAGCAGGGTCAACAGTATTTCTGTAGACAATAGTAATAGTTTGGTATCACATTGGTCTTAAATTTTATGTCGTATGATTCATCCATCCATTCAACAAATGTTTATTGAGTGTTTGCTATATGCCACCTGTATACTAGGTACTGTGCTTTAAGAATCATATCTGAGGAATTAGAGGTCAGTTTGTAAAGTGATCCTCAGGGCATTCCCATAGCTTAGGGAAGTTAGGTGTATACCACGATGCCCTAGTGAAGATCAAACTTGTGCTTATTTTATTCAACTCTATAAAGAGGTGCCAGGAAGTTTTCTCCATCAGAAGAGAGTAAAATTCCCTTTTGATGAACTGAAGATAATTTCTGATCTCACTTCTAGCCCATCTGTACTCCCTCAGAAGCATGGGACGTATGGAAAAGGGAGAAATGGTAGCTGTATTGTTTGGAAATGTACTGTTGTGGTATTTTTTTTGGTGTATGATGCTAAAAAGATAAGTTTCTAGACAGCAGAGAGGGGATAGGGAGGATGGTATGGTCTTTGAGTCCTTACTGTTACAGTAGCCTAAGTCCTCGTCTCATGGGGGTGGTGTGTGCACTCAAGGGAAGATGGCTGTACACAGCCCTGAAGCCTCTGCCCTTGACAGGCCACAGCATTCTGGTGGCCCCGTGGTTCTCAACTGGGAATGATTTTGCACTCCCCTCCCCCGCAGGGACACTTGTTAATATCTGGAGACATTTTTGATTGTCATGACTGGAAGGAGTGGTGTTACTGGCAAGAAGTGGATAGAGACCAGGGTTGCTGCTAAACATTCTACAGTTCACAGGGCCGCCCTCAGAACAAAGAATTGTCCAATTCAATATGTCAATAGTGTGAAGGTTGAAAAACCGTGTTGTAACCTTAGGGCTTAGCGTAGTGCCTTGTACACAAGATACACTCAATGAATGCTTATTGCCTGCATCAGTGAATGTGTGAGTGAGCAAGTGACTAAACTACCTAACTTAAGAAACTGATTACTCTGTCAAGTCAGTATTGTACTCAACTCCATGTGCAGCTTCTACTGGTGTAGGGAAGCCACAAAAAAAGTGATTGAATACAGGGTACTACTACTATCTGCTATTTGCTGGAGTTTATGGTTTATTTAATCAGTCTGATTTTAGGCTTTATGTTCATTTAACACATGTTTCCTGAGCACCTACTATGTGTCAAATACAACTCTAGATACTGTGTATAGAACTGAAAAACGTAACAATGGTTCCTGTCTTCATAGAGTTTGTAGCCTACTTAAGAGAGAGAAAAACCAGCATATGTCCCTATATATTTATGAATCTGGAGCATGTACATGAATTTTGTCACAAGGTTTAGTTCTAGAGAGTGGTCCAGGGTTTGGGGTGTTGATCAAGGAAGATGTTACCGGTAATGTTTGAATATCTTTTATAAGAATGTACTTGTGCATATTGTATAATTAAAAGTTAAACATTAATTTCAGAAAAGTAGTAATATATGCTTTAAAAATATGGATTTCTTTTGGTTAACATTTTGTCCTTCACATCTTCTCAACATTTCATTATAAAAATTTTCAAACATAAAGAAAAGTTTAAAAAAATTATATAGTGAACACAGACATTTACCACCTGGATTCCACAATTAATATTTTAATATACTTGCCTTATCATATATCCATCCATCTATCCAAGCATCTGTCCATCCATCAGTGCATCATATTTTCTGATGTATTTCGAAGTAAGTTGTGATGCCTCAGTGCACTTCTCACTAAATACTTCAGCATGCATTTCATTAACTAGAACTCAGGATTTGTTTACAATCCAAACATACTTTTTGTTAACACTCTCTTGTTATTCCACACAAAATGACTGAAATGTGAACATGAATTCTGCTCTATGTTTCTACAGGTTTCCTTATGTAATTTGTTTAAGTATGATCCAGGTAGAAGTCTGAAACAGGGATTGTTGTAAGACTTTTCCTTAGGGACACCCCTTTTAGTTACTTTACATTTAATTCTTATGAATCAAAGGATCAGTTGGCAAAGCCATTATTCATTCTTTCTAATGATGAGTTTTCACTCCAAACTGAAAAAACAGAATCTTTAGCATCATCAGTTGGCCAGTTAGGTGTTTGCTGAGAGGGAGGTGGTTTATGCATCCAGAAAGCACTGCAGGGAATGTCCTCTGTGGCTTTGGAAATCCTGCCACACTTGGATTTGGTAGCTTTTCTAGCTACGTAAGACCCTACTAGGGTGAGGGCAGAAACCTGGTCTCTGTGTCCACAATTTTATCCCCAGACTGGAACATTAATAAATATTTGTGAAATGAATGAATGATTGAATTAGGACCTTGTACATAGATGTAGTGGGTTATTTGTGAAATTGCTTAATAAATTTCTGTAGAAAAGGCAGGACAGTGATAACCTGCTGGCATTAGTACTTAGAGTCTTTTATCCATCCTCACTTCCTTCCAAGATATCAATGTACAGAATATTATGAGTAAATTTTGGAAAACAATTAAATAACTTCATAATAAAGACAAAACTACAAAGACTCATCATAATTACTTGGGGAAAAATATCGGTGAGCTGTCAACAAATACCAGAATGCATTTTTATCTCCTGGCTGATACATCATCATGTTCTTTAAACATGGTGTTCATTTAGCATGGAAAGCATTATGGTGAAATGATCTTGGTGTTTTGGAAAAAAATATATTAAAATGTCAAAAGGATATTCTGGGTGAATATGAGTATTTACATAAATGAGAACTGTCCGTTCTTATGTAGATTACTGAGAAAAACTAAACAGTGTGAAGAGTGTGGGCTTCGAAGTCAGAAAGACTTGAGTTCCAGTAGGATTCCCACACTGCAGTCACATTTCCTAATCTACACAGGAGGATAATGCTTCTACTACGTTGTTGTTTTGAGAAGTAAATGAAACAAATTGCTTAGCAGAGATTCTGGGGATAAGCACTCCACATTTGATAGTTTTCTTCTTTCGTTAAAAAGAAAACTTTATGACAACCGTAACGATAAATTTTTAGCGTGATAATTTGGTTGATTTGTTCTTAATTTTTATCACAATTACACATGTACATTGGTTAAAAATATGTATTACAAAGTTTAGACCTATTACAAATACCTTTTTAAAATTCGGTTTTGTGTTTGATGCCATATGAATATAGTTGGTTTTTATATATTGACATGGTCCAGCAGCTTTGCTAAACTCACTTATTAATGTTAATAACTTGTCTGTAGATCCTTTTGGGTATTCTGTGTACCCATCGTATTATCAACAGACAATGCCAGTTTTATTTCTTCTTTTCCAATTCTTTAATCTTCCTTTTTGATTTTTATTGCCTCCTGACTTTGGTTAAGTCCCCTCCAGGGCAATGTTGAAGAGAAGGGGTCAGTCTTGCCATGCTTCCTATTTCAGAGAAAAACCTTTCAATGTTTTAACTTTATGATGTTAGCTATAGGGTTTTTTATAATTTAATTTTTATTTTATATTGGAGTATAGTTGATTTACTATGCTGTGTTAGTTTCAGGTGTACAGCAAAGTGATTCAGTTATACGTATACATACATACATTCTTTTTCAGATAATTTTCCTATATAGGTTGTTAACAGAATATTGAGTAGAGTTCCCTGTGCTGTACAGTAGGTCACTGTTGGTTATCTATTTTATATATAGTGGTGTGTGTATGTCAGTCCCAACCTCCTAATTTATCCCTCCCTCCCATCTTTCCCCTTTGGTAACCATAAGTTTGTCTTCTATGTCTGTGAGTCTGTTTCTATTTTGCAAGTAAGTTCACTTGTATCATTTTTTTAGATTCCACACATAAGTGATATCATATATTTGTCTTTCTCTGTCTGACTTACTTCACTTAGTATGATAATCTTTAGATCCATCCATGTTGCTGCAGATGGCATTATTTCATTCTTTTTTTTTTTTTTTGGAGTTTCCCTTTGGGTTTTGAGCACCTATTAGTTTATTTTATTCTTTTCTTATAGCTGAGTAGTGTTCCATTGCATATATGTACCAAATCTTCTTTATCCATAGCTATGGGTTTTTTTTTTTCGGGGTAGGAATAGATACCATTTATCATATTACAGAAATTTTATTATATTCTTAGGTTGCTAAACACATTCGCCATGAATGGCAAATACTTTTTTGGTATCTGTTGAAATAATCATATATTTCTTTAAAAAAAAATCTGTTAATGTATAACATTGCACATTGATATTCTGATGTTAAAATAATTTTGTGTATCTGTAATAAACTCAACTTAGTCATGATAGTTTACGTTTTTCATATATTGCTGGATTCTGTTGATTAATATTGAGTCTAGAGTTTTTGCATTTATGGTCGTGGGTGAGATTGGTCTGTGATTTTCTTTTCTCATTCTGTATTGCTTTTTGGTATCAAGATTTTGCTACATCATAGAATGAATTGGTGAATATCATTTCCTCTCTTTCTATTCTCTGGGATGGATATTATTTCTTCCTTTAATGTTTGATAACACTTTCTGGTATAGATATTACGAGCTTAGAGTTGTTTCTGTTTGTTCTGTGTTTGTTGTGTGTGTGGGGGGAGGGTTCATTTATTTATAGATTCATTTTAATGGTTGTAAAATTAGTCAAGTTTTGAATTTCATCTTTTGAATTTTTGATAAAATATAATTTTCTAGGAACTTAAAAATTTCATATATTTAAATTTATTAGCATAAAAGTTAATAATGTCTTATTTTGTTGATGTTTGAAAGATCTGTAATTATTTGTCATTACTGCTCTTGGTTCTTTGTGTTTTTGTCCTGTTCTTGATTGGTCTTGCCCTGGTGTAGAAATTTTGTCAATCTTTTCAGGAAGAAAAGTTTGGCTTTGTTGATTCCCTTTACTCTGTTTTCTATTGCGTTACTTTCTGCTCTTATAGTTATTATTTTCTTTTCCTTCCATGCTTACATTTTAATATACTATTCTTCCTCAAACTTCTTAAAGTAGATGAATAGATGTATGCTGAGCTCCAGATGTTCAGCCTTTATTTTTTTTTTTTCTCTTTTCCTCTCAGCACCTCTTAAAACAATGGTTTTCAACCTGGGGCAATTGCGCCCTACCCCTGGGGACACTTGGAGATATCTGTAGACACTTTGTGGAGAAAGTGCTACTGGCCTTTAGTGGGTAAAAGCGAGGAATGCTGCTAACTGTCCCACGATGCACAGCACTATCCCCACCACAAGGAATTATCCATCCACAGATATCAGTTGTGTGAGGGTGAGGAAACGTGCTTTAGAGCTTTCGGTAAGGTTTGAAATGTAGCATTTTGCTGTAATTCAGTGAAAAACACTTTCTAATTTCCATTTTGATTACTTCTTTAACCACGTGTAATTTATAACTTTAAGCTTTAATTTATAACCATATGGGAATTTTCTCCTGTTTTCAAACTGACTGAAGCTTTTAATTTCTGGCTTCAATGAATTGTGATCAGAAAATATTCTCTGTACGTTTTCAGCCCTTCAAAATTTCTTGAGACATGTTTTGTGGCCCAGTAAATGATTACTTGTGTAAATGTTCATTTCATCTTTGAAAGTAAATATTTCTGTGGCTGCTAGATGAAATGCTTTGTACATATTAGATTAATTTGGTTTATGATTAAATTATTGATATTTTTGGTGCGTTTGAAAAATTATACAAAAAAATGTTTAAAGTATTCCACTATGATTATGCAGTTATTTATCATCTTATTTCTCTCAAATTTCGCTTTATATATTTTGAAATTGAGCTTAGGTATATAAAAATACAGGATTGTTTTCCTTTTCTGGTGAATAATCCTTATGAAGAGACCATGAATTATGATCTCTTGATCCTGAATAATGTTCTTTTTTTACCTTAGAGTTTATTTTGTCTCATATTAACAAAGCTATACAATCGTGCTTTTGTTAAGTGTTTATATGTCTTTTTCCATCGCTTTACTTTTTACCCTTGTGAATCTTTAATTTTAGGTGTCTCATAAATAATGTGTATGTATACATGTATGTATAAATCTAGTGTGACAAGCTTTGTCTGTATTCCATATACAGTAATTAGTGAAGTATTTGGGTTTATATCTACTGTTTTACTATCTGCTTTCTATTGTCACACCTGTTCTATGTTTTTTAATTTTGCCTTTCCCCCTTCTTTTGGATTCATAATTTAAAATTTTCCTCTTATTAGTTTGGAAGTTAAAAATTTTCTTACTTTTTCTTTCAGTAATTACTCAACAAAATACAACCTGCATCCTTTATTAATCAATACATTGTTTATTTGTTCTTAAACTTTACTCCAGGCAATAAAAAGGCCTTGGAACTCTTTAATTTCATTTTCCTTTCTCCTGACTTATATGCTGTTATCTTCATGTATTTTAATTCCTTCTATATTTTATTTTACACAAGTACCATTTTTATTAGTTTATATGGTCACATACAGTTTAATGCCATTTTATATAGTTTTCTGGTATGTTTGATACCAGTATTCTAAAGTGTGTTGACCTCTTCTGTATGGCTTAGTTCATGGTCAAATTTTGTAAATGTTTTATGTGTGCTTTAAAAGAATTTGTACTGCTCAATTGTTGAGTGCACACAAAAGTGTTTTCATGCACATGGAAGCTTTTCTCCTTACATTAAAATATATTTTGCAATTGGATATTTCAAATCTATATCCTCAATGACTGTTTTTCTTTTGATCTATTAATTACAGAAAGTTATGCTAAACAATCCCATATAATGGCATTTTCCAGTTTCTTCTAATTTTGTCAATTAGAAAAGTATTTTGAGGCAAACAGATTAAATAAATACTTTAGAACATTTTTCGGTCTTTCAAAAGAACTGAATTTATATGATGTCTTGAATGTTTTATTGGTATTTGTCATTATTTGCCTTATAACTTTTCCATCCTTGTACTTTGAATTTTTCTGTGGCTTTATATATTGCATATGTCTCCAACAACAAATAACTAGATTTGGTATTTTAATCCAGTCTAATGATCTTTATCATTTAACTGAGTGTCTAGTCAGTTTACATTGAGTGTGAATATTCGTGTTGGCATCTATTTCTCCTATCTTATTTGTTCTTTCTATTTGTTTGGCTTATCCTGGTGTTTCCCCCTTTTTGAATATTTTTCTTTTTTTATTCCATTTCCCTCCTCTTATTATTTTGGAAATTTTATGTTCTATGTCCATTTTTCAGTGTTTACCCTATATAATATGTACACCTAACTAGGTCAATTACTAATTTTTTTGCCTCCTGATGAAAATGGAAAGAGGGACCTTAGAACATTTTAAATACCATCCACCAACGTAAGTGCTATGGTGTTCTACTATTTCAACTTTATCATGCTTTCTTTTTCACCTCACAAATAATTAGTCATTATTATCATTATTATTTCATACATCAATATTTGTTCAATTTACCCCCATATTTTCTAATACATTTTTTTACTGTTCCTTATTACATTTTGTAATAATTGCAATAATAAATTTTCTTTATGCCTGAATGACATACTTTTTTTTTCCTCGGCTGCCCCATGCGGCATGCCAGATGCGGGATCTTAGTTCCCCGACCAGGGATTGAACCCGTAGCCCTTACAATGGAAGTGCAGAGTCCTAACCACTGGACCAGGGAAGTCCCTGAGCTACATACTTTAGATATTTTACTTTAGTGGGGCTCTGCCACTATAAGTGGTAAAATCACAGTTTTTGTTTGTCTAAAAAGTGTTTTTATTTCATCATCATTTTTGAAAGGTAATTTTCTTGAGTATTTAAATATGGGCTGATAGTTATTTTTCTCGAGATTCTTAAGATATAATTCCACCTTTTTCCCCCCTGGTTTTTATTGTTGTTATAGAGAACTTAGCCATCAGTGTACTCACGGTTCTTTTTTTTTGGTAACCTGTCTTCTTTCTCTGACTTTAAATTTATTTTCATTGCTGTTCTGCAGCTTGACTATGCTATGTCTGTGTACACATTTCTTTTCATTTATCCTGTCTGGGATTTATTGGACTTTCTAAATATGAGGATTTTTGCCTACCAACGTATCTGGAGAGTTCTCAGCTGATGAGATGATGATGATGAGAGATGATGATTTCTTCAATAGTGCTTCTTCTCTATAATCTCCTTCTGGAATATTTATTTGATGGATGTTATCTCTTCTCTATACAGCCTCTATGCCTCACAACCTCTTCTATTTTCCTTCTCTTAGTCTCTCTGTGCTGAACTTTTGAAATTTCTTTAAACCTCTTTTCCAGTTGCCTGGGGGCATGACCGCTTGGGGACAACTTTAAATTAAATTCCCACTTGAGCTTTTGTACTTCACATGTAGCAGGAAGCCCAGCTTTCAACTGATGTGAGGGTGGCTTGAAAAGTGGATTTCCCAGGAAAATAGTAAAGTTTAGTTACAGGCCCCTGTGGTGCTCCTCACTTGCCCGAGACTCTTGCCTAGGCCTGGAGGAGACCTAGCAATGTGCTCATGGGCGTATGTTCTGTCATTGTCGCCAAAGTGTCACGTTCAAACCGAAGTCGCTGTGAACCACTGTCACTTTGCTTTTCCACATCTTCTCTGTCACATTTCCCTTTGTACTGGGTGATGATGGTGTAGCCTCAAGCTTTTTGGGGATCTGAGTAAGAGCTGAGTTGGGAATGTAACATTTTCACTGCAATTTGGAAAAACATTTTATAATGCTTTAGTAAAATAGGTCATTAATTATAGGCTTCTACATATATATATTTTGTCATCTTTAAACTTATTTCCTGAAAAACTGAGAGAGAATTGAGATTAGAAAGTTAAATTTGAAACAGAAGTAAGAAAGATAATCAATGAAATCAAGTGAAATTATCCTGATCTCAAGAAGTAAATTGTTGGCGGTGATTGGTTCAGGATGGCAGAGTAGAAGGACATGTGCTCACTCCCTCTTGCAGGAGCACCAGAATCACAACTAACTGCTGAACAATCATTGCAGGAAGACACTGGACCTCACTGAAAAAGATACCCCACATCCAAAGACAAAGGAGAAGCTGCAATGAGACGGTAGGAGGGGTGCAATCACAATGAAATCAAATCCCATAACCACTGGGTGGGTGACTCACAAACTGGAGAACAGTTATACCACAGAAGTCCACTCACTGGAATGAAGGTTCTGAGCCCCATGTCACACTTACCAAACTGGGGGTCCGTCAGCGGGAGGATGAATTCCTAGAATCAGCCTTCGAAGGCTAGCGGTATTTGATTGCAGGACTTCAACAGGACTGGGGGAAACAGAGACTCCACACTTGGAGGGCACACACAAAGTAGTGTGCTCGTCGGGACCCAGGGGAAGGAGCAGTGACCCCATAGGAGACTGAACCAGACCTACCTGCTAGTGTTGGAGGGTCTCCTGCAGAGATGGGGGGGGTGGCTGTGGCTCACTGTGAGGACAAGGACACTGGCAGCAGAAGTTCTGGGAAGTATTCCTTGGCATGAGCCCTCCCAGAGTCCATATTAGTCTCACCAAAGAGCCTATAGCCTCCAGTGCTGGGTCACCTCAGGCCAAACAACCCAAGAGGGAGGGAACCCAGCCCCACCCATCAGCAGACAAATGGATTAAAGTTTTACTGAGCTCTGCCCACCGCCAATCCCTCCATTAGGAAGCCTGCACAAGCCTCTTAGAGAGCCTCATCCACCGAAGGGCAGGCACCAGAAGCAAGAACTACAACCCTGCACCTGCAGAATGAAAACCACAATCACAGAAAGACAGTTGAAATGAAAAGGCAGAGGGCAATGTACTAGATGAAGGAACAAGATAAAACCCCAGAAAAACAATTAAATGAAGTGGAGATAGGCATCCTTACAGAAAAAGAATTCAGAATAATGATAGTGAAGATGATCCAGGACCTCGGAAAAAGAATGGAGGCAAAATTCGAGAAGATTCAAGAAATGTTTAACAAAGACCTAGAAGAATCAAAGAACAAACCAACAGAAATGAACAATACAATAACTGAAATGAAAAATACACTAGAAGAAATCAATAGCAGAATAACTGAGGCAGAAGAACAGATAAGTGACGTGGAAGACAGAATGGTGGAATTCATGGCCGCAGAACAGAATAAAGAGAAAAGAATGAAAAGAAATGAAGACAGCCTAAGTGACCTCTGGGGCAACATTAAATGCACCAACATTCACATTACAGGGTTCCCAGAAGGAGAAGTGAGAGAGAAAGAACCTGAGAAAATTTTTGAAGAGATTATAGTCAAAAACTTCTGTAACATGGGAAAGGAAATAGCCACCCAAGTCGAGGAAGGGCAGACAGTCCCAGGCAGGATAAATCCAAGGAGAAACACGCCAAGACACATAGTAATCAAATTGACAAAAATTAAAGACAAAGACAAATTATTAAAAGCAACAAGGGAAAAATGACAAATAACATACAAGGGAACTTCCATAATGTTAACACCTGATTTCTCAGCAGAAACTCTACAAGCCAGAAGGGAGTGGCATGATCTATTGAAAGTGATGAAAGGGAAGAACTTACAACCCAGATTACTCTACATGGCAAGGATCTCATTCAGATTCAACAGAGAAATTAAAAGCTTTACAGACAAGCAAAAGCTAAGAGAATTCAGCACCACCAAACCAGCTCTACAACAAATGCTAAAGGAACTTCTCTAAGTGGGAAATACAAGAGAATAAAAGGACCTACAAAAACAAACCCAAAACAATTAGAAAATGGTAATAGAAACATACATATTGATAATTACCTTAAGTGTAAATGGATTAAATGCTCCAACCAAAAGACACAGGCTCGCGGAATGGATACAAAAACAAGACCCATATATATGCTGTCTACAGGAGACCCACTTCAGACCTAGGGACACATACAGACTGAAAGTGAGTGGAAAAAGATATTCCATGCAAATGGAAATCAAAAGAAAGCTGGAGTAGCAATACTCATATCAGATAAAACAGACTTTAAGGTAAAGAATATTACAAGAGACAAGGAAGGACACTACATAATGATCAAGGGATCAATCCAAGAAGAAGATGTAACAATTATAAATATGTATGCACCCAACATAGGAGCACCACAATACATAAGGCAACTGCTAACAGCTATAAAAGGGGAAATTGACAGTAACATAATAATAGTGGGGGACTTTAACACCTCACTCACACCAATAGACAGATCATCCAGACAGAAAATTAATAAGGAAACACAAGCTTTAAGTGACACAATAGACCAGATAGATTTAATGGATATTTGTAGGACATTCATCCAAAAACAGCAGATTACACTTTCTTCTCAAGTGTGCATGGAACATTCTCCAGGATAAATCACATCTTGGGTCACAAATCAAGCCTCAGTAAATTTAAGAAAATTGAAATCACATTAAGCATCTTTTCTGACCATAACACTATGAGATTAGAAATCAATTACAGGGAATAAAACGTAAAAAACACAAAAACATGGAGACTAAACAATATTTTACTAAATAACCAAGAGATCCATGAAGAAATCAAGGAGGAAATCAAAAAACACTTAGAGACAGATGACAATGACAACACGATGATCCAAAACCGATGGGATGCAGCAAAAGCAGTTCTAAGAGGGAAGTTTATAGCTATACAAGCCTACCTCAAGAAACAAGAAAAATCTCAAACAATCTAACCTTACACCTAAAGGAACTAGAGAAAGAAGAACAAACAAAATCCAAAGTTAGTAGAAGGAAAGAAATCATAAAGATCAGAGCAGAAATAAATTAAATAGAAACAAAGAAAACAGTAACAAAGATCAATAAAACTAAAAGCTGGTTCTTTGAGAAGATAAACAAAATTGATAAACCATTAGCCAAACTCATCAATAAAGAGAGGGAGAGGACTCAAATCAATAAAATTAGAAATGAAATAGGAGAAGTTACAACAGACACTGCTGAAATACAAAGCATCATAAGAGACTACTAACAGAAACTCTATACCAATAAAATGGACAACTTGGAAGAAATAGACAAATTCTTAGAGAGGTATAACCTTCCAGGATTGAACCAGGAAGAAATAGAAAATACGAACAGACCAATCACAAGCACTGAAATTGAAACAGTGATTAAAAATCTTCCGACAAACAAAAGTCCAGGACCAGATGGCTTCACAGGTGAATTCTATCAAACATTCAGAGAAGGGCTAACACTCATACTTCTCAAACTCTTCCAAAAAATTTGCAGAGAAAGAAACACTCCCAAAATCATTCTACAAGGCCACCATCACCCTGAGAGCAAAACCAGATAATGATACTACAAAAAAAGAAAATTACAGACCAATATCACTGATGAACATAGATGCAAAAATCCCCAACGAAATGGTAGCAAACAGAATCCAACAACACATTAAAAGGATCATACACCATGATCAAGTGGGATTTATCCCAGGGATGCAAGGATTCTTCAATATACACAAATCAATCGATGTGATACACCATATTAGCAAATTGAAGAATAAAAACCATGTGATCATCTCAATAGATGCAGAAAAAGCTTTTGACAAAATTCAACACCATTTATGATGAAAACTCTCCAGAAAGTTGGCACAGAGAGAACATATCTCAACATAATAAAGGCCATATACCACAAACCCACAGCAAACATCATTCTCAATGGTGAAAAATTGAAAGCATTTCCTCTAAGATCAGGAACAAGACAAGGATGTCCACTCTCACTACTATTATTCAACATAGTTTTGGAAGTCCTAGCCACAGCAATCAGAGAAGAAAAAGTAATAAAAGGAATCCAAATTGGAAAAGAAGTAAAACTGTCACTGTTTGCAGATGACATGATACTGTACATAGAGAATCCTAAAGATGTCACCAGAAAACTACTAGAGCTAATCAGTGAATGTGGGAAAGTTACAGGATACAAAATTAATGCACAGAAATCTCTTACATTCCTATACATTAATGATGAAAACTCTGAAAGATAAATTAAGGAAGCACTTCCATTTATCATTGCAACAAAAAGAATAAAATACCTAGGAATAAACCTACCTGAGAAGGTAAAAGACCTGTACTCAGAAAACTATAAGACACTGATGAAAGAAATCAAAGATGATGCAAACAGATGGAGAGATATACCATGTTCTTGGATTAGAAGAATGAATATTGTGAAAATGACTATACTACCCAAAGCAATCTACAGATTCAATGCAATCCCTGTCAAATTACCAATGGCATTTTTTTTTTACAGAAGTAGAACAAAAATCTTAAAGTTTGTATGGAGACAAAAAGGCCCAGAATAGCCAAAGCAATCTTGAGGGAAAAAACGGAGCTAGAGGAATCAGACTCCCTGACTTCAGACTATACTACAAAACTACAGTAATCAAGAAAATATGGTACTGGCACAAAAACAGAAATATAGATCAATGGAACAGGATAGTAAGTCCAGAGATAAACCCACACACCTGTGGTCAACTAATCTATGACAAAGGAGGCAAGGATATACAACGGAGAAAAGACAGTCTCTTCAATAAATGGTGCTGGGAAAATTGGACAGCTACATATAAAAGAATGAAATTAGAACACTCCCTAATACCATATACAAAAATAAACTCAAAATGGATTAAAGACCTAAATGTAAGACTGGACACTATAAAACTCTTAGAGGAAGACATAGGCAGAGCACTCTTTGATATAAATCACAGCAAGATCTTTTATGATCCACCTCCTAGAGTAATGGTAATAAAAATCAAAATAAACAAATGGTACCTAATGAGACTTAAAAGCTTTTGCACAGCAAAGGAAACTGTAAACAAGACGAAAAGACAACCCTCAGAATGGGAGAAAATATTTGCAAACAAATCAATGGACAAAGGATTAATCTCCAAAATATATAAATAAGTCATGCAACTCAATATTAAAAAAACAAACAACCCAATCAAAAAATGGGCAGAAGACCTAAACAGACATTTCTCCAAAGAAGACTTACAGATGGCCAAGAGGCACATGAAAAGATGCTCAACATCAACTAGTTATTAGAGAAATGCAAATCAAAAGTACAATGAGGTATCACCTCACGACAGTTAGAGTGGGCATCATCCGAAAATCTACAAACAACAAATGGTGGAGAGCATGTGGAGAAAAGGGAACACTCTTGCACTGTTGGTGGGAGTGTAAATTGATACAGCCATTATGTTGAACAGTATGGAGATTCCTTAAAAAACTAAAAATAGAATTACCATATGACCCAGCAATCCCACTACTGGGCATACACCCAGAGAAAACCATAATTCAGAAAGACACATGCACCCCAATGTTCATTGCAGCACTATTTACAGTAGCCAGGTCATGGAAGCAACCTAAATGCCCATCAACAGATGAATGGATAAAGAAGATGTGATACACATATACAATGGAATATTACTCAGCCATAAAAAGAAATGAAATTGGGTCATTTGTAGAGACGTGGAGAGACCTAGAGGCTGTCATGCAGAGTGAAGTAAGTCAGAAAGAGAAAAACAAATACCATATGCTAACACATATATGTAGAATCTAAAAAAATAGCACAGATGAACCGGTTTGCAAGGCAGAAATAGAGACACAGACGTAGAGAACGTATGGACTCCAAGGGGAGAAAGCAGGGTGGTGATGGTGGTGTGATGAATTGGGAGATTGGGATTGGCATATATACACTAATGTGTGTTAAATAGATAACTAATAAGAACCTGCTGTATAAAAATAAAATAAAATTCCAAAAAAAAGAAGTAAGTTGTAACAATTTTTTAAATTCTATCATACCCAAAGTAGTATTTCATTAAGAGGCAGAGGTGAATTTCAAATAGAAGTTGTGAACAGAATCTTGAATTGTTTTATAATCCAGCTGGTGAAAGGAGGTAGAGGTGACACATATTAAGCTCCTTGCTCTTTGGACAGGAGATATTAACATTGAAAATGAAAACATAAAACTCACAATATGTCAGTATAATTACAGAGTTGACAAACTACTTAATGATTCTCATCAATTCAAAGAATGTTTAAGATTGGTCACTGCATAAGAAAATATAAAATGTCCTGAAAACTTCAGCCTCACAAACGAAGAAACAAGAAGTTTTGCCATGCTTTACAATTATATTAAAAATTTCCATGTTAGCAATAACAAGTTATGAAACAGAAGGACAATTTCTAAAGCATTAATTTAAAAACTTTGTTTTTGGTCAAATTTGCTGGAAAAGACTAAATTATCTTTTTATCCTCTGAATAGAATTGGTATGACAAAACTTTTGTCATATAAAGAGGTACTCAAGAAATTTGCAGCCAAAATATGTCAGAAAATACCATTTAAAGTGGTGTGTTAAACAATTATTTCATAGAGCATATTATGTTTTTCTGGATTTTCTGCTCTTTGTGATATTTGCCAGCTTTTAAAAGTTTATATTTTTAAATATTTAACCTTATATTCATAATATTGTATTCTTTTTGTTAAGGAAGACTCCTTCTATAACTTGCTAAAGCTTGGGACCCCCCAGAGTTCTGGGTCTACCCCTCGCTGGCTTGTTATGAATCCTCAGGGAAGAATTTTCCCTGTGCGCACAGGGCCAAGAAGAGGCAGGCAAGCATCCTTGCTCTCTCCCTCTGCTGCAGATTTGCTTCTCCCTGAGATGAGACCTTTGAGATCCCTGCTTATGCCTCCGTCTCCTGTGTCATCATGAAATGCCTGATCCCCAAGGTCACCAGCAGACCTGGTGCTTACTTATACCCCCAGATTTCCCCAATTTTTGTTTTTGCATTGTGGATTCCTTGCTTGCTTGCTAGTTCCACAATACATTTAGAAAGTTTTTTAACTCATTTCCCCCCCTCCCCAGCATTTTAGTTGCCTTTAGTAAAAGAACCTTTTAGATATGTAATCCAGTATCCTTCCAGAAATGATAATGCCTGCAAATCTAATGTTCAATACTTTATAAAATATTTACCTGATTTTCACCTGTATTGGCAGGCATTTTTTTTCTTGATCCATCACTATCTCTTCCTCTATAAGGTTATTATAATGACAACGTGCACTATACAATTTCCTTCATTCTAAGACAATATTTAACATCATTTATCATTTACATCATGACTTTTACCTAATAGTGATCATCACCCCTTTGTAATAAGCCAAAGTTATGACTTTTCTATCAGTTTTTAGCTACCAGCAACCCATCAGAGGTAAATGGGGTGATTTTAGATATGAGTCACTAAAAATATTAAAGAAGACAAATTATAGCACTCATGTTCACATTGAGGGACCCTTGGCAAGCTGATTAGTTCTCACCAGCTTTGCTGAAAAGAGACCAAGACGGGCAGGCTGCTGTCTCTTTAGCCGCCAGCCTTCACCCAGGGCTGTGGCAGAGGCTACTGCAGTGATTATGGCATTTAAGATTACACACACACATACAAACACAAACAGAATATGAAGGTGGATGAAATGAATGACCCAGATCCAAGGAGGGATTCAGGTTCTCTTTCCTTCCCTGTCAGAGGTGGGCTGCAGAAGGAATTCAATCTCCTTACTCTTTTATATGTTGGGACAGGTATTTATATTGTGTTTAGCATCGAAATCAAAGAATAAAACATTTTCCCTTGAGGGGTTGCTTCAGTGGTCAGAGAAATCACAACTTCTACTTCTTTAAAAGCATCACCTCTGCTTTTCTTCATGCCCCAAAGGACCATAGACACCTGACTGTCTGTTTGCATCCACTCTTTTGACTTACTTGCTTTTTTGTTCATAAATTGTGAAGAATAAGTGTACCAGAACATTTCTGGAATTTGTGTAGAGTATAGAATTTTTTATCCTCAGAGGAGGTACTTCTGTTTATTTAATAACTTCAGGCAAAAATTAACCACAGGATCTCACAGTGAACTGAGTTCTGGGAACAGGTGGAATTGAACATTGCACCCAGAGCACACCAGCTGTCTTCATGATAAATGGGATTTTCATGAAGTCTCCTTCCACATGTCATAGTCCAGAGGTGCCCAAGAGCCGTGTTTCAAAGCCTGCTGAAAGGGAATTCTATCTGTCATGGCCACTGACAGCCAATCACAGCACCATTGCCCTTTCAAAATGGTTGATGGATCAATGGTTCTACTAACTGTGAACATTTGCTTTATATTCTAGAGTCTGTGGATACAGAGATGACAGGGCATAATTCCTGCCCTACAAGAGTTTATAGTCTATTTCTAGTAGAAAGAAAAGGCAGCCAGCATTTACTGAGGGCCTGTCATGTTCGACAGCTCACAAGATATTACTTAAATCTCATGGTAACTATAAATATCATGACTTAGGAGTCAAACCCAGTTTTGTCTGATTGCAAAGCGGATACTCTTGCCCCTACATCCTTGTGCATTGGTCAGTTGCATACTTTGATTGCCAGTTCCTAAATTTTGGCTGAAAAGACTTTTTTTTCTTTTATCTTCCTTTCCTCTGAGCCATTCAGAAGCTTGAAAATACATATGTATAATATACATTTGTATATGAAGATCACATACATACACGTATGTGTGTGAATACATAGTAATCATGGAGCCAAGTGACATTATTTGTGTCTTCAGTTAATTATTTGCAATTGTTATAGCAAAAGACATAGGTAGCAAACTTCTTTTATTATTCAACTTATAAATTAATGATGTCTTGGGAAGCCTTTTCTGTTATGTGGTTGTTATATTTTGAGGAATTTTTGGATCTATGTGATTGTAGAATCAATGAATTGTCAGCTGTAGTGGGCTTTATTTTACTTATTTTACCTGCGAGATCATAAAGGAAACGAGGTTTATGCTTAAGTTAACTGCTAACTGATTAAAATGAAGCTAAATAATCAGGTTTGTATTAACTGTTAAACCACTGGATGAAGACTGTACATGAGTTTTATATTATGTGCCAAGTTTAATTGGTTGGTGGCAGCTGTCTGGAGTAGGAAGATTTAAAATTTTATTTTATTATATTTTTCAGAAAAAATTTGAGGCCATGTCTTGCTCAGAGAGATAAAGTGTACTGAGGGATTAGTCAGATGCCTGCCCTCAAGGCCTTGGTAAAACTACTAGTTAAAAAGTTTATAAATGTTTCTTTTGGAACTCGTGAATTATTTAGAAAGGACAGGTTGATCTGTTTATCTCTATTTCAGATACCATTATAGAAGAAAAAATATCTAAGGCAGCAACAGTATTCCTGCCTCTGAAGGACGTTGGGATAAGAATCTTGTTAATAAAATGTTCCCATACGGTTGAAAAGCCAAATTTTAGATTCATTAATGATATTCCTGAAAAAAAAGACAGTTAAATAAATGTCTTTATGTGAGACTTTGATTTAAAAAATCAATATTATCAACTGTTTTATACTGATATAATTCTTTAAAATGAAAATGCTGAGATAGTAAATAAATTAATTACTGGGTTATTTTCTTATCACCATGTCTCCTCCATAAGCCCTCTCTGCATATCACTTATGAATGCATTCAGTTGCTAAGAACAGAAAATCTGATTTTGGGGCGGCTTTAATAAACAAAAGTTTTATTTTACTCATACAGTGAGAACTGGGTAGCTAAGGTTGCTGAGGTTGGCTCAGCCATTCCATAGGGCTCTGAAGAGCTCAGCTCTTCCTAGCACTCTGCTCCCATCGTCTTGAATTCTTGTCCCCATATGGCTGTGACAAACCAAGACACCAAGTGCACATTTCCAAAGAATGATCAAAAGGGCAAAAGGCCTTCTCATGAGAAGCCTTGGTCTTTTTACTTGGTTTGGAATAGGATGTCTCTACCCAGCAAACTTTTCCTTACATCTCTTTGCCAGAAGTGGGTCACTTGTCTACCCTGCGTCCATCATTGGCAAATAGGACTCATCATAACTGGCTTAATCCCCAGGGGTTGGGAGAGGCTTCCCTTCCCAGCGATCAAGAGATCTCCACCCACTCCCTCAACATGAAAGTGGCACAGTGGCTGTGAGCAATAAACACCATCATCCACAAAGAGCAAACCTATTTTAGGGGATTTAGAATATCATTTGAATCAGAGCATAATTTCGTTGTTGAAATAGCTTGAGGTAAATACTTGCCAAATTTTGGGGGTTTGAAACATAGACTTTTGTTCTTGCAAACAAAAAGAAATAGGTAAAGAGACACCATCTTATCAAGTGATTGTTAGAAAAGATAAATCATATCATTAGTCTGTATCAGCCTAGAAATCCTGAACTACATCTAAATAAAGCAAAGCTAAAGCTAAATTGGTCAGTTTCCATATAAAAAAATCTTGAAAAAATTCTTGGTTATGTTTGATGTTTTATTTTTCTCATAGTATAAGACACTATTTTAAAATTAAGAGTATATTTCACTGCAGTCCATATCACAGAGCTGTGTTTGTGAGAGAATGTGCCAGAATGATCCCTAATAACTTTCTTAGAATTTTAAAAACTGGGTGGTAAGTCAGATACAGTGAAATATTTGAGCTGTTACCCCAACTGCAAACTAAGTTAGCTCGTCACGGTTTTGTATATTTATATTGCAGAAGACACCACACCGTTGGTCAGTTAGAGACACTCAACAGAAACAGCAGCCAAGCAGCATACCTGTATCCTGATTCCTGCAAGACAGTGTGATACTTGTCAGCTGTTTATCTCCACAGGAGAAGGGCCTGAAATTAGGAGACGAAGATTTTTATGGGGCTGCTAGCACATCTGCCTGTCTTACCCTTTGGAGAGAAATATTACTCAATACCTGGGAATGTAAGCAAATCTCTCCAGAGAGGAAAAAGGAGCAGAGAATCTTTTCTGTGCAGGGATATCTCCAGATCTCTCCAGAGGAATACATTATCTAGTTTCCAAGGCTATTTGCTGTACAGACAGGCCACAAAGGAATATAACATTGTATTGATGTTCTGAAATCTTATTTTTGATGGAAGTTAGTAACTTCCACAGACTAATGGGGTTTAGTATTGAAACCCAATGATAAGAAAGTAAACAACTTTAATCACTATATGATGAGACATCAAATTTTTTATCAAAGATTTTTCTTAAGTCAATGGGGAATTCCCTTCCACCTCTCTGCCAGTCCATTTTACAGTCAACACCACCAAGGCAAACCTCGAGAGGGGAAGGAGAAGGGAAAGTAAACTGTGTGTCTTTCTCTGTCTGACTTACTTCACTTAGTATGATAATCTCTAGGTCTGTCCATGTCACTGCAAATGGCATTATTTCGTTCTTTTTTTATGGCCGAGTAGTATTCCATTGTATATATGTACCACATCTGCTTTATCCATTCATCTGTCAATGGACATTTACGTTGTTTCCATGTCCTGGCTATTGTAAATAGTGCTGCAATGAACACTGGGGTGCATGCATCTTTTCAAATTATGGTTTTCTCCAGATATATGCCCAGGAGTGGGATTGCTGGATCATCTGGTAGTTCTATTTTTAGTTTTTTAAGGAACCTCCATACTGTTCTCCATAGTGGTTGTATCAATTTACATTCCCACCAACAGTGTAAGAGGGTTCCCTTTTCTCCACACCCTCTCCAGCATTTATTGTTTGTAGACTTTTTGGTGATGTCCGTTCTGACCAGTGTGAGGTGATACCTCATTGTAGTTTTGAGTTTCATTTCGCTAATAATTAGTGATGTTGAACATCTTTTCATGTGCTTTTTGGCCATCCGTATGTCTTCTTTGGAGAAATGTCTATTTAGATCTTCTGCCTATTTTTTTGGTTGGGTTGTTTGTTTTTTTTGATATTGAGCTTCCTGAGCTGTTTTGTATATTTTGGAGATTAATCCCTTGTTGATCACTTCACTTGCAAATATTTTCTTCTACTCTGTGGGTTGTCTTTTTGATTTGTTTATGGTTTTCTTTGCTGTGCAAAAACTTTTAAGTTTAGTTAGGACCCATTTGTTTATTTTTGTTTCTATCTTCATTACTCGAGGAAGTGGATGAAAAAAGATCTTACTGCAATTTATGTCAAAGAGTGTTCTGCCTGTTTTCCTCTAAGAGCATCTGATCTTACATTTAAGTCTTTAATCCATTTCGAGTTTATTTTTGTGTGTGGTGTTAGAGAATGTTCTAATTTCATTTTTGTACATATAGCTGTCCAGTTTCCCCAGCACTACTTATTGAAGAGACTGTCTTTTCTCCACTGTATATTCTTGCCTCCTTTGTCAAAGATTAGGTGACCATAGGTGCGTGGGTTTATCTCTGGACTTACTATCCTGTTCCATTGATCTATATTTCTGTTTTTGTGCCAGTACCATACTGTCTTTATTACTATAGCTTTGTAGTATAGTTTGAAGCCAGAATGCTTCAATGCTAAAAAAAGAAAGAAAGAAAGTAAACTGTGTGGTTTAGATTCATCTTACACAATGGAGACTCAGTTGATGCCTTTTTACTGTAATAGGACTTGAAAGGTTATACAACTTGTCTTAGTCTGTTCAGGCTGCTCTAACAAAATACCTTAGACTGGGAAGCTTATAAACAGCAGACATTTACTTCTCATAGTTCTGGAGGCTGGGAAGTCCAAGGTTGAGGTACCAGCAGGTTTGGCATCAGGTGTGAACCCTCTTCTTGGTTTGCAGACAGCCACTTTCTTGCTGTATCCTCACATGGTGGAGAGAGAGAAAGAGAAGTTCTGGAATCTCTTCCTCTTAGAAAGGCACTGATCCCATTGTGTGGGGGCCCCTCCCTCATGACTCCACCTCAACCTACTCACTCCCCAAAGGGCCAGCCTCCAAATACCATTATATTGGAGATCAGGGCTGCAGGTAATTTGAGAGCTATACAAACATTCAGTCCATAGCACTACTCTTTGCACAATGAGTCTTTTTTTTTTTTTTTTGGGTAAATTGTTTTCACCCAAAACCACACTAAATAAATATGATATAAGAAATAATATTTCCACATTAGATTTTCTAGTGAAGAAATCTCACCGATTTTCTCGATTGAAGTATTTCAAGTCGGAAACCATCAAATGAAGCAATTTGATATATGTCCTATCTTTGGATGTCCCCCAATATCTTGATTTGTTTTTACATGCCAAGCAGAAGGATGAAGGGTTAGCATTTCTGTGCCACTTTATGGCTATTTTACCATATTTTGAGGCTCTCTTGTGTTTAGCTTACACATGTCTGTAAAGGTGATAGAACATTACTTTTAAGTTTAAGATAATTTTGAGCAAGCAAAAAGTTAAAAAATTAATGAAGGAAGTGTTGTCAAAAAAGGAACGATTACAATAAACTTTCATGTCACATTTTTTACTCAAAATATGTTACTTAATTTTTTTTTACCTACATTCACTTGTTTTCATTGATTAATTTTTATATTTTACTATCTGTAAAATTACTAGGGTATCTTGGGTTGTGATGGAACATATTATGCTTTTCTCCTATTAAAATTTAACAGCTTTTCACTTAATGGCAAGGTTGTCAGGAATGAATTAAAGTAATTGAGCGGGAAATGGGTTTGTTTATCAGTTTGTGGAACTGTACTCCTGTGAAATCTCCACCATCTCCTTCTCTCTCAGCCAGTTCTGAGAATGAATGCGAGATGGTTCCCAGCTTTAGAATTATTATTGGATTCTCTCTTTAACATTTCTTCCCTGCTAAAAATTCTTTGAGTATACTGCCATTGTCCTGTCATCATTGAGCATTGTTTTGATGGTGATGCCAAAAATAGAAAAGAGGATTGAGGACCTGAGTTACAATGAGGACTAGAGTTTGTTATAGAAAAGACTTTTCTGTTTCATTTTAGGGAAGAAATAGACTTGTTTTTTCAGGTCTAAGAGGAGATGTGTGGGATCCCTGGACAGGCTAATAATTTTGATGCTTCATTATCAAACGAATGCTCCCTATTTGTGCAACTTTTATTAAAGGCTGTGAGGAAAAAAGGCGGGGAGGAAGGCCCCCTAGTGGCTGCCTCTTCATATCTTCTACTGGCCCCAGCCTTTCAGTTCTGGCTGCAAACTTGCACTGTCAACTCAGCAAAAGAAAAGACCTGCCCTTCACAGGACCCAGTGTCCCAAGAAAGCCATTTGGACTCACCCTTTGCTAATGAAGTCTGACACTTAAAGATCTCAGCACTCAACAAAACCATTTATCCAAGTATTTCTTCCAATCAAACACAATGCTCTCGCTGTGAGGATTCTGGTAAATGAGATTTTTCTCCATCTTGCTAGGTTTTGAACATCTTGTATAGATTGGCTCTCCATGCAGATGCCAAGTTGGCCTGCCTTTTAATCTGTTACTGCAGCCGCTCACTCAACACATTCTCCCCAAGCACCAACTCTGTGCCATGCATTGTGAAGGTATTGGAGTGTAGCCATGGCCCACTTGCACACAGAGCTTACAATCTAGCCTGGGAGGCTGACAGTGGAGCAGGTTCAGGCACAAGGTGTGTTCAGTGCTCTGAGATCGAGGGAGCACTTGACCTGGTCTGAAGAGGGCAGGGACAGGCTGGGGAGGGTAAGACTGATTCAGGCAGAGGGAACAGCTGAGGAATGACCAGAGGTGAGAGAGCCAGAGAGAGAGAGAGAGAGCCCTCTAGGAACTGGAAAAGTCCAGTGGGACTAAAGTGTGGGAAGAAATGGGAGTGAAGGGCTATGTAGGGCAGGGTCTTAAAGGAACTCAAGCCCCATGCTAAGATGCCACGGTGTCCCTAAGAACAGGGGAGCATTCCTGAAAGGTTTGGAGCAGAGCAGTGTTGTGAACAAACTGCATTTTTGGAGGGCTGCTCTTGTTATAGGGTGAACAAGAGAACGTGAAGGCAATGCTAGAGACCCAGAGACCTCTGGTGACGGTCTTTGTTACCAAACTCAGGTCCAGCTGCTCACCACTTGAAAATCAATATCTGAGAGGCAAGTGTTGGTAGAAATAGAAACCGTTGCTTTTAATCGGAAAGCCAGCAATCTGGGGAGAAGGCAGAATTGTGTCCCCAAAGACCAATTCCAAAGATTCTGCTCGGCAATGAAAGTTTTAAAAGGGAAAAAGGGAAGGAATCTCAGTTAATCATTGAGGTAGGGGGGTCAGAGTCATAGCCATCTCCCACTGTGTGCAGGTTTGTCAACTCCTTGTGGTCTTTCCTTAGATGGTATCTTGTTTGTACAGTTTGTTCACATGATTACTGAAGGGGAAGCCAGGGGAGAGATCTGGTCATCTGTTAATTACTTATTCTTCATTTCTACTTCTTTGATGTATGGAAAGAACCAACAGGTTAGTTAGGTAAGGTATTGTGTGATCCAAAGATTTTAAAGGTGTGCTAGGGCCAGAGATGAGTAGGGCATGGGGGCGCCTGGTTAAGTTAGTTACAATGTAGCCTTGCTAAAGTGACAACACAAAAGGGGGTTTCCTGCTGAGGGCAATTTCCTGCAAAAGAGCTGCTTAAGTCTTAGGTCTGGACCCCAGAAGCTGGCTCAAAGGTGAGGACTTTGTATCAATGATTTGTGAAGGCAGTGCTGCCTGAGGAGACCTGTAAGGAAGTTGGGGAAGCAAGACAGGAGGGAAAAGAAGCCTCGAGAGGGTACATTCTCAGGCAGAGTCCCAGGTGCAAGGCTCCCAATGGGAGCCTTGGGAGCAAACTGTACTTCAGTGTTCGACCTCAAAGCAAGATGGCTGGGCCCTCAGGCTCCTGCCAGGCAGTCATCCACCTGCTGTGGGTCCTCCCCAGAGAGACGTAACCCCCCTGGCACTGCCAGCTCTCCTCATCTGTGGGTGACACAGTCCAGCAGGCCAGGGCAGTCCTCTGAAGACAGCTAACTAGCACAGCTGCAAGAAAGCATGCAGATGCTGAAAGAGGCACACCAAATGGGGGGAAAGGACTCCAGGGGATCTGGGTAGAGCAGCAGCGGTGTCCCTACAGAGGCAGTTTTAGTAATTCAGAAGGCAGGAGACATAGCCAGAGAGAATGGTTGTTATGGCCATAGGGAAAGACACATTTGAAAGATATGGAAATATATGTGGCGACAGAATATAGGGACTGTATTAGTAATTAGCTTATCTATTTAAAAATTTTATTCATAAGTATTGCATGCTCTTTTCTAAATGACAATAAGAATATAAAATAAACAGTAAACATATAACAATTCTATTTAAGTAATTCAGAATAATATTTATGAAGAGAGTGCTGCAGTGAGCAGGAAGTCCAAGGCTCTTTTTCTATAAAATTTAAAAGAACATGTGGCACTAGCCATTTTGCTCAGGGTGATGTACAGACGGCATATAAATACTTACCAATTCAAAAAAAGGGAGAAAATCAAGAGTGTAAAATTAACTGAGAGCAAATCAGTACTAAAGAGATAAACATATAATATGCCATTTCCCCAACCATTTCACATGCATCTTAATAATGCTGCTGCTTTTTGATGAGTCCTGAACAGTGGATTCAGTCAGGTTACCCAGTGGGATTCAGAAGGTAGAGCTGGACTTCTCTTCCATAATGCTTTTTGGCTAATTGCTCAGAGTTGATTTAATAAAAGGAAGACAACATACTAAATTTTTTTGGAAGTCTGTTTGGTTCAATTTCCTTGGAAAAAGCAAAGAGATGAATTGAGAAATTCATTTCATTAGCCGATATTAAAATTCTCCTATCTCACTGAAATATTTCATTGGCTTTCAAGTTGATTTCCCTAATGGAGAGCCCAGCTAGAAGACCATGTAGGAAAACTGATATACTGTTATAATATAAAACTGAATTACTGAAATAATTCAATAATTTCCCCTAAAGCTCCTTGGAGAAATGCATATCTGGAAAAGGGAGTTTTTATTTAACGTTCTCAAAATAGCACTCAAATAACTCAGAAAACAGGTTTATCAATGAACTGCTTGCCTAATGTGCATTTTACAAAAAATGGGCAGCACTGGCATTCTGAAAAACATTCCTACATCTCTGGGAACCAGTAACATTTCTTTAGAAAAAGGAAATCAGGTTCTAGGAGGAGCTAGCACAGTTCTTAGGTCCATTGGCGGAAGTCCGTGTTGCCTAGAAAAAGACACGCAATGTGGAAGGAGACTAGGTCTTTTACTTAACCATCCATCACGCTCAGACGGATCACTATTTTCTCTTAGCCTTGACTTCATTAACCTTCTTGGAGAATGGGAAGACGCCCCCTTGTGGTGTGTGATATAATCGGACTGTTGCTTACAAGGTAACTGGATTCAACCCTCGTGGTGTGAGATCTTAGTTCCCTGACCAGGGATTGAACCCACGCCCCCTGCATTGGGAGCACGGAGTCTTAACCACTGAACCACCAGGGAAGTTGCTACACATTTTTCTGTGCACAGTTACCCTTTCCTTCTTTCCTCCATGCTCAAAGGAAGAGTCTGCCTCTTCTTCTCTTCAAGCCCATCTTTGCATCATTACCTTTCTGCCAGTAGTATCACAGAAAATGTGGTTAGAAAGCCTTACCCATCATTTCTATTAAATATTGTAAACTGCTCCATGTTAGGAAAAATGTTCTCTAAGTTGCTTGAAAAGCTGACTGATCTCTCCTTGGATAGTACTGGAGGCACCTGGAATTATTTTAGCAATCATTTTTCTCCGTGCCACATTTCTACATTGGTCCTTAGATTTGTGTCATATTTTCCATGGTGTAGTCTATTTTCCATGTTTGCAAGTGAGGTTGCATCAGCTGTATTTAATGTAGATGTTTCCCGGGGACATGGAAGATAGCAGAGGTCTATTTATCTCATTAACTGTTGCATTTCCTCAAAGTTTAGGACTAGACTATCTCCTTTTCTCACCTGTATCCCCTCCCTAGCCCATCTCATTGACACTGGACAACTCGGTTACTAACTGTGTGCTGACTGCCCACAGACAGTTATCTCTACCCTGAAACCCTCTCAGAACTCCTCCTTACATATACAGTGGTTTATTTGATGCTTGGTTTGTCATTCATAAGTGTTGAATGAATAAACGAACCAACCAGTTACATGTTCTTAAATCCCACTTTGGGGGAAGCATGAAGAGAAACAGCAAATTATTTTAAACACATTCCATGTACTCAAAACCCTAGGACCTAGCTCACCTTCTGTCTGATCTTAAACAATTTTTATTTTTATTTTTAGATTTGTGACTTCCACAGATTCAAGAATGTTTTGCCCAAAAGTTGCCTCTGGTCTTTCACTGTAGGTTTTGTGTGCTGTAGTAACTACTGTGGAGCCCTCTGTGTCATGGAGTGAAACACTCTTGGGGTGGATGTAGATTTGCCTTTCCACCTGCCATAACTCCAGCACCACTATCCATGGACTGCCTGAATGCCATATACCCTCATGATATTGTGTGATGTTCCAGATGAGGAACTGACTTACAGCAAGAGAAGAAAAGCAATGGGCTGATGCATGTGGGATTCACTAGTCTGATCATGCACTCTGTTTCCCATGTAGAGAGTGTGCCCTTAATGGAATGACGGCATGGTTTGCTGAGAACCAGCTGGGATTGCGTGCTGTCTTATAAAACAAGTATGTGTGAGTGACCTATATAGGATGCAGGGTTTTTTCATAGCCTACATGTGGGCTCAAGAACCAAGTGATGAAAGGGGGAAGGGTGCTCATCACTATTTTTCCTAATGAATCAATTGGAAAAGATGTGCTCTCTTTTCCTGTTTCTCTAGGATCTGCCTGTATAAAGGTTTTAACACTTTAGAAATGAAAGCTTCTATGCCAAATGCTTCCCTTGAATTGTAAGCTGAGACTGCCCCCTGGCTATTTGGGGCTTCTGTGGCCTTTGAGTGAATGGGTCAAAGTTGGTTGCAGCATTGGCTTTGATAATGGGTACTAGCCATCAAGGAGACACAGGGCTACTGCTGTACAATGGGGGCTGGAGGAGTGAGTGTGGTACTTGGGGTATCCCTGTGATGGTCAGAACCCTCAGAGATGGAGGTCAGCCATGTCTCCATTTACAGATCTGCTGAGGTCATAATAAGTGGGAGTGAGGCCCAGGAGAAAGAAGTCACAGATATCAACTATTGCCAAGGGACTAGTTGTAAAAATGAGGGCTGTAACCCTATAGTTTCTACCCATACTTCCTTCCTTGCAATGATTTGTTTGTATGTAAGCCGGTTTTAAAATTTATACTATGTATTACCTTAATTATCTTTCTTTTCCTGTATGCCATCGTGGTACACAGCGTGTGTTAGACATGGTTCACTCTCTGGTTGAGACCAAAGGAGAATATGGAGATGGAATCATGGCAGAACAGGAAGCACTGCCATCACCCAGCGGTCCTCAACTAGATCTGGGTGCTGTGAACAATGAAGATTTTAAGTTTTCTCACTTTGAGAAGAGTACTTTAGAAAGGAGAGGTAAATGCATTGCGCCAACCAGGGGCGATCTCAGAGTTTGGTTTGGGAAGTAGGGTATTGAGCAGTTGAAGGAGAGGACCAGGCAGGTCATCTGTGTTTTCTGTTTGCTACTTGGCATCCGAACCCTGCTTCTATGTTTGGCAAGTCCCCTTTGATGAGTGCTCATAGGAGGCAGATTCTATTTCTACTTAGATTTTCTGTTTTTTTTTTTTTTTTTTGCGGTACGCGGGCCTCTCACTGTTGTGGCCTCTCTTGTTGCGGAGCACAGGCTCCGGATGCTCAGGCTCAGTGGCCATGGCTCACGGGCCCAGCCGCTCCGCGGCATGTGGGATCTTCCCGGACCGGGGCACGAACCCGTGTCCCCTGCATCGGCAGGCGGACTCCCAACCACTGTGCCACCAGGCAAGCCCTCTACTTAGATTTTGAAAAGGTTTGGTGCTCTGTGGTACAGCATTCTTGGCCCCAAGAGGCAAGCACCCGGCTTAGCTGTGGCCCATCACACTTACTTGGTCTGGATTTGAGTCAGTGAAGAAGAAATTTTGCAACTGAGCAGCACCCAGAGGCTGCCATCTGAGTGGAAGGGAAAGTGTGATCCCTTCCAGACTGCATCTGTGCAAAGGTGTGGCATGGCTGCGGCCCACCTGCCCGTGTTACCTGCTGCTTTCTGAGCTCTGTTCCCTGGCCTTCGTGGTAATTCTGGAAGCTACCTAATATCTTTTCAATGGATTATTTTTCTGTTTACATCATCCAGAATCACTTTCTGTTTCTTCCAACCAAGAAGCTTGCGTTCAGGACCCCACAGGAGCACTTTTTTTTTTTAATTGGAGTATAGTTGATTTTCAATGTTGTGTTAGTTTCAGGTGTACAGAGAAGTGCTTTGTTTATACATATACATGTATCTATTCTTTTTCAGATTCTTTTCCAATTTAGGTTGTTACATAATATTGAGCAGAGTTCCCTGTGCTGTACAGGAGGTCCTTGTTGGTTATCTCTTGTATTATATATAGTGGTGCACATCCGTTAATCCCAAACTCCCAGGAGCACCCTAAGCCCCGTCTCTGAGGCTCTGGCATTCTGAACCCACGCTCGTGTGGGAGGCAGTCTGCATCTCCAGAGGAACCCAGGACCCAGCTCACTGCAAAGCCTCCAGAAAGGCCTGCTGGGTTGCGTAAAAGAGGCATTTGTGAACAGCTGCTTCTCCTCAGTGGTGGAGGAGTGTGGTCGGTCCTGCGGTTGCCTGAGGACATGATTCACAGAGACTGTGTCAGTGTTCTGAGTCACAGGAAACCTCAGGTGGGCTGTGGAGGCCCAGGAAATGTTTGTGGTATTTCCATCCTGATGTTGCAATAGGAATATGATCTATAAATCCTGCCTGCTGGCCTCAAAATGCCGAAGAGGCATTAACATAAACGTTTCAAAAAATGAGTGAGTGAACCAAAGAGGGGTTAAGTAGAAGGAAGAGAGATCCAAAAACATGTGGCTGTTCTCTCATTCACTAAGGTGAAAAGGATCGAAGGGTGGGTAGGGGTTTTGTTGGTTCCTTAGAGTGAAAATCAACAAGAGCTTATTACACAAAAAGGAAGAAAAGTTTCCAAGTTAGCAAAACATGGATGAGTCCTTTTCTGAGCACCTTGTGAGGTCACCAGCTAATCACAGGGCTTGGCTAAAATGGGCAATGTGAATTATCTAGTTGTTTATTGGAAAAAAGTTAAGTAGAGCTTGCTTATCTGCTTTTTAATGTGAAGAATAGGTGGTTATTGAGAATTCTCATGAATAGGGAAGAACTATTGAAGATGTAACCACCATGGAAGGCAAATCAGATAGTAGAGGTGAGAATGGGGAGTGTTTATGGTCTTAGGAAGACAAATGAAAACGATTTCAGATTGCCTTGAACCTGAAAGGTGCAGAAGTTCAAGCTTTAAAAGGGAAATTCTGTGACACAGTCAGAGAGAAAAAGCCAGCATTGAAAATGTATATATCTAAAGATATATTGTGAAGTACATACTTTATAAGGGTAATTCTACCAAAGCCTAAGACTCATTTTGGCTCTTGAGGTGCAGAAAGAAATTATAATGAAAATAAAAATAAGGATACAAGACTTTATGCTCATCCACAGTACTAGCTAATATAAAATAGTTTATAGTCCCAGGATTAAGCGTGTGGTGTGGCTGAGTTAGCAAAAGCTTGAAATTGCCCAGGCCTGGGTCTGAATCCTGGTTCTGTCACCTTGGGTTTGCTGGGGCCGCTGTAACAAAGTACTACTGACTTGGTGCCTTAAATAGCAGAAATGTATTTCTCCCAGTTCTGGAGGCTAGAAGTCTGAGATAAGGGGTCAGCAGGGTTGGTTCCTTCTAGGGGTCACATGGGAATGGTCTGTCCAGGCCATTCTCCATGGTCTGTAGACGGCCATCTTCTGCCTGTGTCTTCACACCATCTTCCCCCGGCCATGTCTGTGTTCAAATTCCCTCTTTTTCTAAGGACACCAGTCAGATGGATCAGGTCTACTCCAATGACCTCATTTTACTTTAATTACCTCGTTAAAGACCCTATCTCAAGATACCATTATATTCTGAGATACTGAGGACTTCAACATGTGAGTTTTTAGGAGACACAATTCAGCCTATTACAGTCACTCTGTTTTCTTGGACAAGTCACTTAACTCTTCTGAGACATTTTGCTTATCTTTAAAATAGGGATAAAAGATTGTTGTAAGATGAGAGGTAAACCACCGAGAACAATGGCTGGCACATGGTAAGAACGAAAAAAAAGTCAGCAAATATTACTGCTATTATTGTTGTCATAAAGTATATTCTAAGTGTTGAAAGCACAGAAAAGGAAACTCTCAAATCTATCTATCATCTGTCTTTACCTATCATCTTTCTATCTATATCCATGTATATACGTCTATATATGTATCTGTGTATGTATGTGTCTATTTATCTATATTGTAAGCAGTACTGTTTTTTTTAGTTGTAGATTTATTTTTTGAGGTAACATTGACTGTAACATTATATGTTTCATGTGTACAATATTATATTTCTCTTTCTATGTACCCTACAGCATACTTGTCACCAGAAATGTAGTTTCCATCCATCACCACACAGTTGATCCCCTTTACCTATTTTACCCTCTCCCCCACCGCCCCTTCCCCTTTGCACCAGAACTATATAAAACAATTATTCACAGACATAAAGGGAGAAATATTTTTAAGTTATATTACTCCAGCACTTTCAGTGAGTTCAGAAAATCTCTGTACTCCGCAGTACTTTTCTCTGACCCTCACAATCGGGGTGTCTTTGAACAGATATATATTTGGCCATGCCACGTGGCTTGCAGGATCTTAGTTCCCCGACCGGAGATTGAACACGGGCCCTCGGCAGTGAAGGCACAGAGTCCTAACCACCGGACCACCAGGGAATTCTGCGGATGTCACTCTTTTTCTCCTCCTTCCCGACCCACCCAGGTCATCCATATGTCTTTCTCAGCCAAGAAAATAGGCATCTGGCTAGGGGAAAAAAAAATCATATTTCCTGCCTAGATACTGTTTCAGGTGAAAAACAAAAACAACGAAGTAAAAAGGGAGCGTTAGAGTAGACCACATTTCCTGGGTATGTGCCACCGACTTTTCTAACCACTGTTAAACCAGAGGATTTTGTTGCCGGTGAATCGGAGAGGCGCCAGCAGAGGGCAGCAAAGAGCCAGGCAGTGGGACCTGCAGACGGGCTGGTTTCCAGGTGTAGGAGACACCTTGGCAGGTGTGTTTCCCTCTAGGCCAGTGGTTCTCAAATTTTGCTGCACATTAGAAGCACCTGGGAAACTTTAAAAAAACTCCTGGTATCCTGGTCAAAGTCCAGACAGGCTGATTAAACCAGAATTTCTAGAACTGGGCATCAAGCGTCAGTGTTCTCTTAAAGAGCCCCTGTCGTCCTAATGTGTAGCCAAGTGTGGGGATGTCTGCTGTGGGTGGAGCTAACAGAGGAAAAGAGGTGACACTGGAGCGGTTGTTGGGGCACGTGTACCAGTCCACCAGGAGCCCAGAGTGGCCCAGGCCACCTTCCCCACCAATGGGGCCCGGGAACGCCTTTGAGTGTACATCACTCGGTGGAAGGAGAGAGGTGGGTGGAACAAGGCTCCGAGAAGTATCAATACTTAAGAACCCTGAAGTCTAAGGAAGGAACAGAGAGAGGTTTTTATGGAGTTTTGCAGAAGGAGAATTTACAGATCATAGAATTAAATGGTTAGGGAGGGAGGAGAAATTCGTACGGAATTTGAATGGGAGAGCTTAACATATCTGAGTAAAGACAGTTGTGACAATCGTGTCTGTATGTTCAGAGTGTAACTGCTACCCGAGTAGGTAGGTTTTTTCAAAATTTTTAATTGGAGTAGAGTTGATTTACAATGCTGTGTCAGTTTCAGGTGTCCAGCAGAGTAATTCAGTTATACTTACACATATATACATTCTTTTTTAGATTCTTTTCTCATATAGGTTAGATTCTTTTCTCATATAAGTTATCACAGAATATTGAGCAGAGTTCCCTGCGCTCTCCGGTAGGTCCTTGTCTTTTATCTATTTTATATATAGTAGTGTGAATATGTTAATCCCAAACTCCTAATTGCTCTTCCCTCCTCTCCCTGCTATCCCCTTTGGTAATCATAAATTTGTTTTCTATGTCTGTGAGTCTATTTCTGTTATTTCTGTTTTGTAAATAAGTTCATTTGTATAATTTTTTTAGATTCCACAGATAAATAATATCATATGGTATTTGTCTTTCTCTGACTTACTTCACTTAGTATGATAATCTCTTTGTGCATCCATGTTGCTGCAAATGGCATTATTTTATTCTTTTTTATGGTTGAGTAATATTCCATTATATATATATATGCATGTGTGTGTATATATATATCTTTCTCCGTTCATCTATGGACGGACACTTAGGTTGCTTCTGTGTCTTGGCTGTTGTGAATAGTGCTGCTCTGAACATAGGGGTGTGTGTATCTTTTTGAATTAGAGTTTTCATCTTTTCTGGATATATGCCCAGGAGTGGGATTGCTGGATCATATGGCAACTCTATTTTTAGTTTTTTAAGGAACCTGCCTACTGTTTTCCATAGTGGCTTCACCAACTTACATTCCCATCAACAGTGTAGGAGAATTCCTTTTTCTCCACACCCTCTCCAGCATTTATTTGTAGACCCTTTGATGATGGCCATCCTGACAGGTGTGAGGTGATACCACATTGTAATTTGATTCACATTTCTCTAATAATTAGTGACATTGAGCATCTTTTCATGTGCCTCTTGGCCATCTGTATGTCTTCTTCGGAGAACTGAGTAGGTAGTTTGAGGTGGACGCATTAAGAACCTATTTGTCAACCATTTGAAGAAAACGATTTTTTTTTTCTGGTGTGACTCTAAATAATATTGCCGTTTTCAAGCCCTGTTGTTCTAGTATTTTAATAAATAATCCATTACGGAGTTCTGAGAGTTGACAGAACATGGACATGTTTCTCTGAAACAGCGACCCTCAAAATTTAGTGTATGTCGGGTTTGCTGGAACACAGATAGCTGGGCCTCCAGAGTTTCTAATTCAGAGGGACTTGTGAATTTGCTTTTGTCAGACGTTCCCAAGTGATGCCAGCACTATTGGTCTTGGGACTACCCTTTGAGAGCCACTGCTTTAAAGGAAAACATTGTTATTCTGAAGAGGATGATTCTTGTTTTTTTGTTTGTTTGTTTGTTTTTGCGGTACGCGGGCCTCTCACTGCTGTGGCCTCTCCCATTGCGGAGCACAGGCTCCAGATGTGCAGGCTCAGCGGCCATGGCTCACGGGCCCAGCTGCTCCGCGGCATGTGGGATCTTCCTGGACCGGGGCACGAACCGCGTCCCCTGCATCAGCAAGCGGACTGTCAACCACTGTGCCACCAGGGAAGCCCGAGGATGATTCTTGATGGCAGAGGCACGTGAAGAATGCTTAGCTCTGTTTAGCTCAGTGATGTCGGCTTTGTGCACTGGGATCAACTGGGGAGTGGTAAAAATACTCATGACTAGATCCTCCCCACACCCCCGGACAGCCTATCATAAGGTAAGTGGCCTGGGCCTCAGGATGTTTAAATCTGTGGATGACTCAAATATGCAGCCAGGGTAGAGAGCCATTAGCTAGCCAGCCAACATCCCAGCTATAGTTGTTCTTTGCTTGTGTGTCTGGATAGTTATACAGTCAAGATGATGAACAATCCCAGCTGACATTTGTCAAATGCTTTTTATGGGTCTGCACGGTTTGAAGCATTTCATGTGTACTATCTCATTTAAACTTCACTGTAAGAGATGTATTTTCGGTTACCCCTATAGCAATAAAGTCTAGGGCTCATGGCTCTGCAACAGATTATAAAAAGGGTTGAGATTTGGCAAAAATATATTGGCTCCAAACACAAAAGAAAAACTGAACTGAAATTAATATTAATCACTTTGACAATAAAATGATAAAACTCTCTTAAATATATTTTTTAAATTAATTAATTTATTTTTGGCTGTGTTGGGTCCTCGTTGCTGCGCACGGGCGCCCTCCAGTTGTGGCGAGCGGGGGCTGCTCTCCATTGCGGTGCGCGGGCTTCTTATTGCAGTGGCCCCTCCCGTTGTGGAGCGTGGGCTACAGGCATGAGGGCCTCAGCAGCTGTGGCACACAGATTCAGTGGTTGTGGCTCGTGGGCCCCAGAGCACAGGCTCAGCAGTTGTGGCGCACAGGCCCAGCTGCTCCGCGGCACGTGGGATCTTCCCGGACCAGGGCCTGAACCCGTGTACCCTGCATTGGCAGGTGGACTCTTAACCACTGCGCCACCAGGGAAGCCCTCTCTTAAATATTATAAAAATGATTTCGTATAGTTAATAAGGAGTATAAGTGCTTTTAAAAATGTGCTTTACCATTTCATTAGGTAAGACTGCCAAAGGGTTGGTGCCTAGGATTGTCTTCGAGTGACCTGCTCACCATAACTTTCATGATAGAAATGATGATTAACTGCACTTGGTAGAGGACACAGTTGAGGCACAGAGGATTTCAGTAATTTGCTTTAAGTCACACAGCTAAGTAAGGGATAAAGAAAGAACTCAGAGACTCTGACTTCATAAGTCAGTGTCATGCAGTGTATCTATCTCCCGTACACATGCACAGACACAACCATGCTTTTTGAAAAACTTGCCCAGGCAAGTTGTAAAGGAATTGCAATTTGGGGTTGTTTTAAAGGCTTTCGGAGAATGTGTGGCTCGCTAAATTACCTGGCCTGAGTTCAGCAGGGCAGGGGCAGCTGAGATCAGTTCCTGGGGAAGCTCAGTGCAGGCTGTGTGACAGAGGCACCCCTGGAGGTGGCCGGCATGGCAGCCCTGCATCAGGACCACTGATTCACGCATCTTGGTTGGCAGCACAGGCCTTGGGAAATATGGCGTAAAAAGAGGAAAAAGTTAGAAAAATATTCAGAAAACTCCCTTGGTTCACTTTAAAACGATAAGCTCTTAAGCACTATCTAGGATTTGATCCCTTTGCTTTAAAATAAGAGGAAATGGGGCACCTGCAGCCCCGAGCACCTAGGCCATCCTCCTGTAGGTGCCGGGGGCCAGGACCGCCTGGCAGCCCGGAGGAACCCGGGACTATGAGACTGATACCTCCTGGTGTTTGTTTTCCACAAGACAAATCAGTGAAGAGATGTGTCCTGTGTCCACTGAGGAGATTTTTGCAGGATGCCCTGAACCTTGACTTTATGTTGGAGACCGCATACGCCCGCACAACAGGGAGAGGGGAGGGGGTATTATGCGGAGGGCTTAGCAGACAAATATTTATTTTAAACGTTGTCACCCTCTGGCACGGAAGCTGATCATCGCCCCAGCGTTTGGGATTCTTTCTCCTCTTCTGCCATCTGGTGGTGCTTCTGACACACATTTCCATTCCGGGGTCCTGGACCCCAGCAGTCATTTCTATGGCATTTGTTCCCTTTTCCAGGTCATTACCACTCAAATCATCAAGTCACATTCTCAAGGAATTTGGAAATTTTGATTTGGTGTTCAGGTCAGAGTGATAGCTTATGATTATTTCTATACACTGGAGAGTTTCATTTCTGTTAAATATTTTGCTCCTAAAATTTGAGCTTATTCTGTGACATTGTTAAATACTATGAATGTGAATATGTACAAATTGGCACTCTAAATAGAAGAGAAAATCAAGACATGGCGATTCTATTCAACTGGATATTTATTTAAACCTAGGAGTCACTAGTTGCTGTGGTATCAGGTATTGAAAGAGAAAATACTGTTTAAAGAATTGCCTTTCGAAATGAGTCCCTGCCTGCAGCTTTTGGCTGATTTTCTAGTGTCATTAGGTCGTTGCCACGATTACACCTGGAATTAATGAAAAGGAATTCAGGTTTACTCATATTGTTAAAAATTAAATTAAATCCATATCTCAAATAATCTGAGATTTTAAAAAAATTGCCCTTCCACCAGCTTTGGAGATTTTATGTAAAATTCCAGATCTCCACCTTCTCCGAGAAATAAGAGAATCTGGCAGCTATTGGCCTAGTCCTGCAGCTGCCAACTTCTCCATAAGGGGCTCTATCTCTAGAGTTTCTCTCTTCCTCCTGAGACTCCAGTCTGGCAATTATGCTTCCCCCCCTAACCCAGGGCAAGTCACAAAGCAGTGGAGGAAAACTTCATCGCAGAAAAATCAAACACAAAATTATAAATAACGAATAAAAGGCCAAAAGAGGCTCCCTGTCATTGTATCCATATCTTCAAGTGAAATCAGCAATTTGAAAAATGAAGAATAGCAAAGTAAAACGCACACTTTGGAAGAGTTAAATGACTGTTTTGATCTACTGAATGTCAGCATGTAATTAACTCATGTGTTTTCTCAATGCACAATGGCAACCAGTGCACACAAGAAGCATGATTTGTGGATTAAAGGCTACAATGACTATTAAAGGCTTGAAAATTAGTTTGAAAATTCTTAGTTGAAAAAATGTTTTAAAATATTGATAATTGTTAGTCAAAAGTTTGTGGAAATACTCGAAAATTATGCCTGCTAAAATAAAACTGAACAAAATTTGTTCATTACAGAAGACAATGATTGCAGAATGCTTGAAAATTGTTAGTTTTACCTTATCCGTGTCATTTTTACCTACTCTGAATTTCCAGCTCACTTTCTCAGTCCTATTTGTATAGGTAGAATGGAAAAAATGTGACATCCTGAAGTCTTTCATGGCATTGGAATAATTGCTTCCACTGCTCTTTCTGGGCTAACGTACAGTATATTTTTTAATGCCTTATTCCAAAGCTCCTAGCTTCTTAAGCAAAAGATGTTTCTTCAAGCTGACAGCCAGGCTGCTGTTTTCTCCTTCTTACTGTCAAAAAAGAAAAAAGAAAAGCGGGGGTGGGGGGGCTTCCCTGGTGGCGCAGTGGTTGAGAATCTGCCTGCCGATGCAGGGGACATGGGTTCGAGCCCTGGTCTGGGAAGATCCCACATGCCATGGAGCAACTGGGCCTGTGAGCCACAACTGCTGAGCCTGCGCGTCTGGAGCCTGTGCTATGCAACAAGAGTGGCCACGATAGTGAGAGGTCCGCGCACCGCGATGAAGAGTGGCCCCCACTTGCCGCAACTGGAGAAAGCCCTCGCACAGAAACGAAGACACAACACAGCCAAAAATAAATAAATAAATAAATAAAAAGAAAAAAAATCATCTACCCTATGACAAGAAACAAGGACAGAGAAGGGTCTTGATTTGCCCAAGATCATAGCTAAGAAAAGAGATGAAGTCCCAGGTTTGTGGTCTCTAATTCCAGGTCCGCTGCCTTTTACAGTTTTAGAGGAATTTCAGGTGTAATCAACAATGTAAATTTCATCACTCACATGCATATTAAGTCAGCTTCTAACATTGACCCATTTTCTCATGAGGCTGCTTAGGTGGGCACAGTTTGCTGTGGTTTATAAGCTGGCTCACTAAGGTTCCAGCATTGGCAGCTCAGGAAGATGGCAGAAACTCTCCTCTAAGGATTACACACCTTGGACGTCTTTGTGAACTCACTGCTAGATCCAGAGATCCCAGACGCCTACCTGGTGAATTCCGCAGGTTCTGCAGCCTCTTCCTGGATCGTGTGGAGGACAGGATGCTCGGGGAGACCCACAGCCAGGAGCCGGGACAGGGCACATGCCTGACTCCGAGATCCCCAGAGTGGTCTGTCTCTGTGGATAAAGGGCAACATTGTATAGGGGTTATTTTTATATGTTTCTAACTCTTTATTTTACAATTGCCTTGTTCACCTGGTGTCCCAAAACAATGTCAAGTGAGGATTTTCCAAGTCTCTGGGCTGTGGATTGAGATCAGGGACAGTTTGAAGCTGTGAGTTACTCTCTCACCAAAGCTTGCAAAGCCCCTGGTTTGCATGTGTATTTTTGACACTGTGGACAGAAATAATGTTTTTAAAAATAAAACATTAAATGACTTGTCTACTTTCTCACCAGCATATTGTTTTTCAGCAGATAACTTTGGCTTTTAGTTGTGAATTTAATGTAGTTTAAAGTAGAAAGCAATCCTTTAGAAAACACACACAGCTCAGTCAAATACATTTGCTCATAAAAACTTGACCCTTCAATAAGCACTGAACCAGAGACAGGTATATTCTCAGTGCTTGTCACTAAAAACGCTCATATAAACCTCCCTCTAGCGATTCAAGTTTAGACCTATGTACAATGTAGCTCTTATTCAGCAATTTTATTTTCATCTAAATGTGCAAAGACTTTTCAGCAACTGTTCTTTATGGGCCTACGTGCCACAGAATGTTGACAAACCAGCATTTTATTGACACGTAAAAGCCTTTCCAGTCAAACAACTAGGCGTAGCTATCTATTTTTCCTTTTAATATGAATATGAATCTTGTGCTTCCTGGTTCAGGTATTTTGAAACCTTAGAGAGGGTGGATTCCCCTGTGCTTTCTATAAAATGTACCCAGTTTGGGGCTTCCCTGGTGGCGCAGTTGTTGAGAGTCCGCTTGCCGATGCAGGGGACGTGGGTTCGTGCCCAGGTCTGGGAAGATGCCACATGCCGCGGAGCGGCTGGGCCCGTGAGCCATGGCTGCTGAGCCTGCGCGTCCGGAGCCTGTGCTCCGCAACGGGAGAGGCCACAACAGTGAGAGGCCCGCGTACCGCAAAAAAAAAAAAAAAAATATATATATATATATATATATATATATATATATATACCCAGTTTGACACTGCAGCCTGTCCTCTGCATTTGACGCAGAAGTGCATTCATCCTCCATCCCATCCCACTCCCCTCCCCCTTTTTAAAAAATCAGAGCCGTTTCCCAGTTATGGACAGTTGGGTTGTATTGCCCTACATCTGGAAACTCAGAGGACTCGTGAGAGCCAGCTGCCACGTAAGATGGGTTAGTAACCATGTTGAGACTGCCGCACTGGAGAGGACGCACAGGCCCCCTGGCGGACAGCCCAGCTCAGCCCCAGTTAGTAGCTAGTGTAACTGCCAGCCACGTGGGTGGACCTTCTTGGGCGTCCGGCTCAGTGGAGCCCTAAGAAGACCACAGCTCCAGAAGTGATCCACTGCTGCCACATGAGAAATCCCAGGTGAGAATTGCCCAGCCCAGCATTTTGCCCAGAGAGAATTTTATAGGGCGATTGGACAGGATACTAGTTAAAAGTCGGTGAAGGATCCAGGGAGCACTGATGTTAGTGGTAGAAACACTTACATCTTATAAACCCATAATAATCTCAAACATAACTCTTACATTTCTACCTTTTAAAGCAAAATCAGTGGGACTCTCTCTTCCCCCAGTCTTTTCCCTCTGTCTCTTTCCCCTTGGTACATAACCCTATCAAAGTGTCTGTTGTCATTGTGTGATTTTGGCTTTCCTGTGAGGCATCACTCTAACTGAGGTATCCCATGAATGTCTCTGATACTGCCAGTGCCCCTCTGTTCCTGCTCATCCCTGGAGCCGACACCATCGTTATCTCTGTATTTCTCTTTCACTCGCCTCACTTCTTGGGCCTGAATCCACCCCCGTTCTCTTTGCTGTTCAATGATGTTTTCCCTCCCGTTTTTTTGCCACGTTTATTTCTCTTTTCTCAAAACACTACCAGTGCCACCTGCTTCCTTTTAAATTGCATCAGTTATGGACATTTTATTTAGAAGAAATTTGGAGAACGGTAATTGTGGAGAACATCCAGAAGAAGAGAACGAACTTAAAATGATTGAGTTTGGAGAAAGTATTGTTTAGTAAATTTCACATCTGTGAAATAGAAAAGCAGTTGACTTCAGTTACATAATAAGATGGATGCAGCTAAGAGAGGGGTAGGACGTGGGGGGTGGCTAACCTCATCCAGCAAGGCTCATCCGGGTCTCTACAGTTGCCTGGCAGTCTTCCCTTCATTCTTCACGTGTCTCGTTTATATTCATCTTTGAAATCTCCATTTAAAGTCATTCTGTCTAAAGTAGGACTCTTTCCGTTTTGAAAAAAATCTCAGCAATCTGTTTCCCTCACAGCACTAATTTCAATTTTGTAAGTGCGGTAATTTAAAATTTTCTGTGATTTCATAATTACTGCTTTGTGATTACTGTTTTTTATTTGGTTACTAGCCCCACTAGGATGTAAGCTCTTTGGTGCAGGGGGGACAGCTCTGCTATCTTGGCTACTGATTCACAGACGTCAAGCATAGCTCTAGGCATACAAAGTAGTTGCTCAATAAAAACTTATCAATGAACTGCTGGTAATGCAGTGTCAAGACCATTATAGCCTCATTCTCATAGCTGAAGTAACAGTACACACTATTGCTGCAGAAATTGAAGGTATAATATGGGAGGTGAACCACCAGAATTATTTCACTGGTGGTATTTAGATAAACACGGAAAGATGGTCGTGGGTAAGTTTATCAAGAACAAAGCTTGGCTGTGGTAATTCCCCTGTCATATTTCTTCTTTCTCATTTCTAGACACAGCAGAAATATTTGAATTTTAATAAGGACAACTCTGAAAGTACCCCCTCATACATACACACACACACACACACACACACACACACACACACACACACACACACACACACACACACACACACACACACACCTATAAGATCCCAAGGAGTTAATTGATTTTGCAAGTTGTGTTTAGGATGTCATGACAGGCAGGCAGTGGCCAGGGATTGGGATGAGTTTTTTAGATGGTGATATTTTCTGGCATCCCTCAAATCACACCATGTGGGATACTAACTTCTCTGCTAATACATATTATCGTCTCAAACAAGTGCTTTTGGTTTCAAAAGGAGGGTGATTGGTTTATGTGAATGTGTCTGACCCCATTTTCTGGACATCTGGAAGAACCCCCTCTTTATAGGAAGGGGAATCAGTGGCATATGAGTGGATTCCAGCAAAGTAGAACTGTGGAGTGTGGAGCGAAGAGAACAGAATGACGTGGAGACGGCCAGTCTGAGGCTAAATCTCCGTCCTGCCACCTACCAACCATTGTAGGGCTTATTCTTTCTTTCTTTTTTCTTTTCACTGTAAATTGAAGACGATAACTGTGACGTTTCAAATAAGTTACATACAAAATGCTACCATATAGTGGGAAATCAACCAATTCCAGTCACCTGATGAATAATCTAGGGAATCATCATTCTGTGATTCTAAGACTCTGATTGTTATAAACACAGTATAAGCCTTTACCCTAAATTTTACATAGAGCTTGTTATTTCCTTTAAATTTGTAAATTATACATGATACACAAGAACAGATTAAACCTTTTATTCACTTTTTACTTCCTTTCAAGGTATAGCTTATATGCAATAAAAGTGCACAATTCTTAAGTTCATAGCTTGATGTATACACCCATGTGACCACTCGTATTGAAGCCGAGGACATTTCCTGCACCACAGGTGGCTCCCTCCTGCTCTCTGCCCCGTCAGTACTTTCCTTCAAAAGTGACTGCTAATCTAACCTCTAGCTCCATCAAATAATTTTATCGAATTTTAAATTTCATAGAAACGGAATAATACGGTATGTCCTATTTTGTGTTTAGCTCAACATGCAGATGAAACTTATCTATGTTTTTATGCGAGCAAAAAACATTATTTTAAAGCATAGTCCCGAACTTGGCAAGGGATGAGTTATTTTCAGAAATAAAAATATCACCACATCCCCCCTCAAAACTATCCATTTTCGCCCCAAACATACTCTACACACATGCTCTACACTGTTCTTCGTGTCCTTTCTGAATATTCTTCGTGTCCTTTCTGAATAATCTTATTCTGTTTGTTACATCCATGATGCATTTGGATGGCCTGCTCATATCTAATTACACAATCAGATTCTGACTCCACTTCGTAGTGCTAGTGGATAAATAGTGATGCTTTAGATTTTAGCAGTCCAGCATAAAAGAGCCCAGGGAACTGAAATTCTCACAAGTCCAGGGCAAGGGCTTCCTGGTATCCTAAGGGTGAAAGGGCTTCATTTATTTCTGCTTCACTGGTTTCATCATTCTGTTTGATATCTTCAGGGGAACAGAGTGTTGACTGTCTCTCAAGTCAGGTTATGGAATATTTTTAGTTTAATTACTACAGACAAGAAGGAGGAAGTGAGAAAGCCTAAAATGTAGGAGAAAGAAATTTAACTGCACCATAATATGGCAGACATGACACTTTTATTACAGTAAAGACCCGGCCCAGATCTGACTCTAGTCTACTCTGTGGATGTCGGCCATTCGACATCCAAATTATATGACTGATTGTGCCTCTTCTGTTCCCACGCTGCGCAAGAAGTTTCTGATTATAGATGGGCAACCCACCGCTTTTCCCTGACAGATATGTAGCTCACTGCAAATGAATTAATTGGTATGGAAACTGTATATGTCAGCCTTTGTGAGCCTTGTGCAGTTGAGTCCGTATCCTTGGTCAGAACAACTTCGTTGCACTGGAGTTTTTTTTTTTCGGTACACGGGCCTCTCACTGTTGTGGCCTCTCCCGTTGTGGAGCACAGGCTCCGGACGCGGAGGCTCAGCAGCCATGGCTCACGGGCCCAGCCGCTCCGCGGCATGTGGGATCTTCCCGGACCGGGGCACAAACCCGCATCCCCTGCATCGGTAGGCAGACTCTCAACCACTGCGCCACCAGGGAAGCCCTATTTTATTTATTTTTTTATACAGCAGGTTCTTATTAGTTATCCGTTTTATACATATTAGTGTATATATGTCAAGCCCAATCTCCCAATTCATCTCACCACCACCGCCCCCTTCTGCTGCTTCCCCCCTTGGTGTCCATACGTTTGTTCTCTACATCTGTGTCTCAATTTCTGCCATGCAAACCGGTTCATCTGTACCATTTTTCTAGGTTCCACATATATGCTTTAATATACAATATTTGTTTTTCTCTTCCTGACTTACTCAACCCTGTATGACAGTCTCTAGATTCATCCATGTCTCTACAAAGGACCCAATTTCATTCCTTTTAATGGCTGAGTAATATTCCATCGTATATGTGTACCACATCTTCTTTAACCGTTCATCTGTCGATGGGCATTTAGGTTGCTTCCATGACCTGGCTATTGTAAATAGTGCTGCAGTGAACATTGGGGTGCATGTGTCTTTTTGAATTATGGTTTTCTCAGGGTATATGCCCAGTAGTGGGATTGCTGGTACATATGGTAATTCTATTTTGAGATTTTTAAGGAACCTCCATATTGTTCTCCAGAGTGGCTGTATCAATTTACATTCCCACCAACAGTGCAAGAGGGTTCCCTTTTCTCCACACCCTCTCAAGCATTTGTTGTTTGTAGATTTTCTAATGATGCCCATTTCATTTCTAATTCATTTCTAATGATGCCCATTTTCTAATGATGCCCATTTCATTTCTCTAATAATTAGTGATGTTGAGCATCTTTTCATGTGCCTCTTGGCAATCTGTATGTCTTCTTTGGAGAAATGTCTGTTTAGGTCTTCTGCCCATTTTTGGATTGGGTTGTTTGTTTTTTTAATATTGAGCTTCATGAGCTGTTTGTCTATTTTGGAGATTAATCCTTTGCTGATTCGTTTGCAAATATTTTCTCCCATTCTGAGGGTTGTCTTTTCATCTTGTTTGCTTTGCAAAAGCTTTTAAGTTTCATTAGGTCCTATTTGTTTTTTTTTGTTTTTATTTTCATTACTGAAGAGGTGGATCAAAAAAGATCTTGCTGTGATTTATGTCAAAGAGTGTTCTTCCTATGTTTTCCTCTAAGAGTTTTATAGTGTCCAGTCTTACACTTAGGTCTTTAATCAATTTTGAGTTTCTTTTTGTGTATGGTGTTAGGGAGTGTTCTAATTTCGTCCTTTTACATGTAGCTGTCCAGTTTTCCCAGCACCACTTATTGAAGTGGTGTATATCCTTACCTCCTTTGTCATAGATTAGTTGACCATAGGTCTGTGGGTTTGTCTCTGGGCTTTCTATCCTGTTCCATTGATCTGTATGTCTGTTTTTGTGTCAGTACCATATTTTCTTGATTACTGTAGTTTTGTAGTATAGTCTGAAGTCAGGGAGTCTAATTCCTCTAGCTCCGTTTTTTTCCCTCAAGACTGCTTTTGCTATTCAGGGTCTTTTGTGTCTCCATACAAATTTTCAGATTTTTTGTTCTAGTTCTGTAAAAAAAGCCATTGGTAATTTGATAGGGATTGCATTGAAACTGTAGATTGCTTTGGGTAGTATAGTCATTTTCACAATATTGATTCTTCCAATCCAAGAACATGGTATATCTCTCCATCTGTTTGCATCATCTTTGATTGCTTTCATCAGTATCTTATAGTTTTCTGAGTACAGGTCTTTTACCTTCTCAGGTAGGTTTATTCCTAGGTATTGTATTCTTTTTGTTGCAATGGTAAATAGGAGTGTTTCCTTAATTTCTCTTTCAGAGTTTTCATCATTAATGTATAAGAATGTAAGAGATTTCTGTGCATTAATTTTGTATCCTGCAACTTTACCAAATTCATTGATTAGGTCTAGTAGTTTTCTGGTGGCATCTTTAGGATTCTCTATGTATAGTATCATGTCATCTGCAAAGAGTGACAGTTTTGCTTCTTCTTTTCCAATTTATATTCCTTTTATTTCTTTTTCTCTTCTAATTGCCATTGCTAGGACTTCCAAAACTATGTTGAATAATAGTGATGAGAGTGGATATCCTTGTCTTGTTGCTGATCTTAGAGGAAATGCTTTCAATTTTTCACTGTTGAGAATGATGTTTGCTGTGGGTTTGTGGTATGTGGCCTTTATTATGTTGAGGTAGGTTCCCTCTATGCCCACTTTCTGGAGAATTTTTATAATAAATGGGTGTTGAATTTTGTCAAAAGCTTTTTCTGTATCTATTGAGATGATCATATGGTTTTTATTCTTCAGTTTGTTAATATGGTGTATCACATTGATTGATTTGTGTATATTGAAGAATCCTTGCATCCCTGGGATAAATACGACTTGATCATGGTGTATGATCCTTTCAATGTGCTGTTGGATTCGATTTGCTAGTATTTTGTTGAGGATTTTCATCAATATTCATCAGTGATATTGTTCTGTAATTTCCTTTTTTTGTAGTATCTGTGTCTGGTTTTGGTATCAGGGTGATGGTGGCCTCATAGAATGAGTTTGGGCGTGTTCCTTTGCAGTGTTTTGGAAGAGTTTGAGAAGGATGAGTGTTAACTCTTCTGTAAATGTTTGATAGAATTCACCTGTGAATTCACTTTTGTCGGAAAATTTTTAATCACAGTTTCAATTTCATTCCTTGTGATTGGTCTGTTCATATTTTGTATTTCTTCCTGGTTCAGTCTTAGAAGGTTATACCTTTCTAAGAATTTGTCCATTTCTTCCAGGTTGTGCATTTTATTGGCAGAGAGTTGCTTACAGTAGTCTCTTAGGATGCTTTGTATTTCTGTGGTGTCTGTTGTAACTTCTCCTTTTTCATTTCTAATTTCATTGATTTGGGTCCTCTTCCTCTTTTTCTTGATGAGTCTGGCTAATGGTTTATCAATTTTGTTTATCTTCTCAAAGAACCAGCTTTTAGTTTTATTGATCTTTGCTATTGTTTTCTTTGTTTCTATTTCATTTATTTCTGCTCTGATCTTTATGGTTTCTTTCCTTCTGCTAACTTTGGGTTTTGTTTGTTCTTCTTTCTCTAGTTCCTCTAGGTGTAAGGTTAGATTGTTTACTTGAGATTTTTCTTGTTTCTTGAGGTAGGATTGTATAGCTATAAACTTCCCTCTTAGAACTGCTTTTCCTGGATCCCATAGGTTTTGGATCATGGTGTTTTCATTGTCATTTGTCTCTAGGTATTTTTTGATTTCCTCTTTGATTTCTTCAGTGATCTCTTGGTTATTTAGTGACGTATTCTTTAACCTCCATGTGTTTGTGTATTTTTACGTTTTTTTCCCTGTAATTGGTTTCTAGTTTCATAGCGTTGTAGTCAGAAAAGATGCTTGATATGATTTCAATTTTCTTAAATTTATCAGGGCTTGATTTGTGACCCAAGATGTGATCTATCCTGGAGAATGTTCCATGCGCACTTGAGAAGAAAGTGTAATCTTCTGTTTTTGGATGGAATGTCCTATAAGTATCAATTAAATCTATCTGGTCTGTTGTGCCATTTAAAGCTTGTGTTTCCTTATTAATTTTCTGTTTGGATGATCTGGTTGTTGGTGTGAGTGAGGTGTTGAAGTCCCCCAGTATTATTGTGTTACTGTTGATTTCCTCTTTCATAGCTGTTAGCAGTTGCCTTATGTATTGTGGTGGTCCTATGTTGGGTGCATATATATTTATAATTGTTAATATCTTCTTCTTGGATTGATCCCTTGATCTTTATGTAGTGTCCTTCCTTGTCTCTTGTAACATTCTTTATTTTAAAGTCTATTTTATCTGATATGAGTATTGCTACTCCAGCTTTCTTTTGATTTCCATTTGCATGGAATATCTTCTTCCATCCCCTCACTTTCAGTCTGTATGTGTCCCTAGGTCTGAAGTGGGTCTCTTGTAGACAGCATATATATGCGTCTTGTTTTTGTATCCATTCAGCAAGCCTGTGTCTTTTGGTTGGAGCATTTAATCCATTCACGATTAAGGTAATTAGATATGTATGTTATACATATGTATGTTACTTTTACCATTTTCTTAATTGTTTTGGGTTTGTTTTTGTACGTCCTTTTCTTCTCTTGTGTTTCCCACTTAGAGAAGTTCCCTTAGCATTTGTTGTAAAGCTGGTTTGGTGGTGCTGAATTCTCTTAGCTTTTGCTTTTCTGTAAAGCTTTTGATTTCTCCATCGAATCTGAATGAGATCCTTGCCAGGTAGAGTAATCTTGGTAGTAGGTTCTTTCCTTTCATCAACTTAAATATGTCATACCACTCCCTTCTGGCTTGTAGTTTCTGATGAGAAATCAGCTGTTAACCTTATGGGAGTTCCCTTGTGTGTTATTTGTCGTTTTTCCCTTGCTGTTTTCAGTAAATTTTCTTTCTCTTTAATGTTTGCCAATTTGATTACTATGTGTCTCAGCGTTTTTCTCCTTGGGTTTTTCCTGTATGGGACTCTCTGTGCTTCCTGGACTTTGGTGGTTATTTCCTTTCCCACGTTAGGGAAGTTTTCAAGTATAATCTCTTCAAATATTTTCTCTGGTCGTTTCTCTTTCTCTTCTCCTTTTGGGACCCCTGTAATGCAAATGTTTTTGTGTTTAATGTTGTCCCAGAGGTCTCTTAGGCTGTCTTTATTTCTTTTCATTCTTTTTTTTTTATTATTCTGTTCTGCAGCAGTGATTTCCGCCATTCTGTCTTCCAAGTCACTTATCTGTTCTTCTGCCTCAGTTATTCTGCTATTGAGTCCTTCTAGTGTATTTTTCATTTCAGTTATTGTATTGTTCATCTCTGTTGGTTTGTTCTTTGATTCTTCTAGGTCTTTGTTAAACATTTCTTGAATCTTCTCGAATTTTGCCTCCATTCTTTTTCCGAGGTCCTGGATCATCTTTACTATCATTATTCTGAATTCTTTTTCTGTAAGGTTGCCTATCTCCACCTTCATTTACTTTTTTTCTGAGGCTTTATCTTGTTCTTTCATCTGGTACATAGTCCTCTGCGTTTTCATCTTGTCTAACTTTCTATGAATGTGGTTTTTGTTCCACAGGCTGCAGGACTGTAGTTCTTCTTGCTTCTGCTGTCTGCCCTCTGGTGGATGAGACTGTATAAGAGGCTTGTGCAAGTTTCCTGATGGGAAGGACTGGTGGAGGGTAGAGCTGGCTGTTGCTCTGGTGGGCAGAGCTCAGTAAAACTTTAATCTGCTTGACTGCTGATGGGTGGGGCTGGGTTCCCTCCCTGTTGGTTGTTTGGCCTGAGGCGACCCAACACTGGAGCCTACCCAGGCCCTTAGGTGGGGCTTATGGCAGACTCTGGGAGGGCTCATGCCAAGGAATACTTCCCAGAACTTCTGCTGCCAGTGTCCTTGTCCTCATGGTGAGACACAACCACCCCCCACCTCTGCAGGAGACCCTCCAACACTAGCAGGGAGGTCTGGTTCAGTGTCCCCTGGGGTCACTGCTCCTTCCCCTGGGTCCCGACGTGCACACTACTTTGTGTATGCCCTCCAAGAGTGGAGTCTCTGTTTCCCCCAGTCCTTTCAAAGTCTTGCAATCAAATCCCACTAGCCTCCAAAGTCTGATTCTCTAGAAATTCCTCCTCCCGTTGCCGGACCCCCATGTTCAGAAGCCTGACGTGGGGCTCAGAACCTTCACTCGAGTGGGCGGACTTCTGTGGTATAAGTGTTCTCCAGTTTGTGAGTCACCCACCCAGCAGTTATGCAATTTGATTTTATTGTGATTGTGCCCCTCCTACCATCTCATTGTGGCTTTTCCTTTGTCTGTGGATATGGGGTATCTTTTTTGGTGAGTTCCAATGTCTTCCTGTCGATGACTGTTCAGCAGTTAGTTGTGATTCTGGTGCTATCTCAAGAAGGAGTGAGAGCACATCCTTCTACTCTGCCATCTTGAACCAATCTCCCATTCATTTCTAGTTTAATGTTATTTTCAGAGAACATAAGCATTATGATTTTAGTCCTTTGAATTTTACTGAATTTTTTTTAGTGGTCTATCTTGGTAAATATAGCCTGTACCTTTGTAAAGAATGTATGACTTCTACAATTTTTGGATGTAGTGTTCTATCAATACCAACTGGGACAAAGTGGTTAGTAGTGTTGTTCAGATCTTCTCTTTTTTTTTCTGATGTTTTTATCTAGTTGTTCTATTAGTTTCTGAGAAGAGGTGTTATAATCTCCAATTATGATGATGGAATTGTTTATTTCCCATTTTATTTCTGTCATTTTTTCTTCATGGATTTTGATGCTGTGCTGTTGGGGACATACATATTTGTGATTGTTTTGTCTTTCTGATAAACTGATCCATTTATCATTATTTCTTTTCTCTGTCAAAAGTTTATCTGATATTAGCATAGTCACTTCAACCCTCTTAAACTTACTGTTTTCAAGGTATGTATTTTTCCATCTGTTTACTTCCCACTTATCTTGTAGGAGGCACAGAATTTGGTCACACTTTTTACATTCATTTGAAGTATTTTTCTTTAAAGTGTTTATTTCATTGATATTTAAAGCTAATTATTGATATCACTAAATTTGTCTACTATTTTATAATTTAATTTTAATTTATCTCTTCTGTATTGTTTCTGTTTCTCCTGGTACTTTCATTTGGATTAATTGAACATTTTTATAATTCCCTTTTGATTTACTCACTGATTTTTAAACTATATCTGAATTTTATTTTGTTGATTGTTCTAGGGATCAGAATAAATAACTTTAACTTGACACAGTCAATTTAAGGTTGATGTTGCATCCGTTTATGTAAAATGCTAAAAAACTTGTAACCATTTATGTCCATTTACCCCTTCCCCAATCATTTATTGTATATTTTTCATATGTACCACATCACATTATATTAAAAGCCCACTATATAGATAATTGTGGCTTTAAACTGTTGTATGTATTTAAAGTTATTAAGGGGGAATTGTTTTTTATAATTACTCATTACGTTTACTATTTCCAGTGTTCTTCATTCTTTTTTGAAAAATAACATTTCTATTTGATATCATTTGCATTCAGCCTGAAGAAATTGCTTTAGCATTTATTGTAGTACATTCGGGCCTGCTGGTGATAAAACCTCTTTGTTTTGTTTTGTCTGGAAATATCCTTATTTGACATTCATTTCTGAGGGATATTTTTGCTGCATATAGGATTCTGCATTGACAGTTTACCTTTTATTTTAGCTCTCAAAGATTTATTTCACTCTCTTCTGACTTTGTTTCTAATGAAAAGGCAGCAGTATTTTGAACTGTTTGTTATATGTAACATCATTTCTCTGACTGGTTTTAAGATTTTTCTCTTTGTTTTTAAAATTTAACAGTTTGACCAAGATGTACCTTGGTGTGGTTTTCTTTGTATTTCTCTTGTTTGGCCTTGCTGAACTCCTTGAATCCATATATTTATGTAATTCATCAGATTTGGAAACATTTTTGCCATTAATTCTTGAATTATATGTATTTTTTGCTCCATTCTCTCTCTCCTTTCCTCTGAGCTTCAACTATAAGAAGCTAAATATTTGGTTCATAGTCCTGAAATTTAATTTTAAAACTATGTTCTTTTATTATAAAATTATTTAAAATGTTAAAGTTTGAGTTGGTATGGAATTCAGTTTCTTAATTTCCTTTCCAAGAGTTAATGTTCCCAAGCATTGTAGACTGAGTGAGTATAATGTCTGTTTTCAATGCATATTTTTTAATTCTCTTAAAGGGATTTCCCATGTTCTTCACAAACAATTATCTTACCTTTGGACATTTTCCATGTGATTATAAGATTTTGAGTTCTCTTGGGAATCTTCATGTGTAGGTGGATATGTTATCAGTAGTCATAAGTAGGAGATTAAACAGGTGTGATCTGAGACCTGTAGCGGATTTAGACAGTACTTTTGTTATGTAACTCATAACTCATTCATATAACCAGGTGAAAGCATCTCAGACCAGAGGAAATTCTACTGTCTCTTTGTTTAGGGAGTTAGAGATTTGATATTTTATCTCCTCCTCAGAAGACAGTGTTATCTTATTTCAATGTAATACTTCCATTTCTGGTCAGGGATAAGTAAATCCACAGCATGTGCGGAAGGTAGCACCAGCAGGTTTATAGTGGTATTATTGTACAAAGCAACCACAGAGAGATTCAAGAGGTATGGAACTGTAGGACATTTTTTGTAACATCCTATGGCTTCAGTTTTAAACCATGCAGACAAGTATGGACCTAACTCAGTTTACTGAATTTTTTTAAAGGAAATTTCCTTCATCAGTATTGTTTAGGATGTTTTTCTCAGGATTTAACAGCTTATCCTCAGCTGATATTTCTTTTTTAACATAAAAACTAAATTTATTTTTCCCCAAAGGCAACAACAAATAATCAACTTTTGATGACATGGGAAGATATATACGTTTGCAGTTTAACATAAGTTTTATCTTTAAACAGGCAAGTACCCTGGGAAAAATTAATATCATTACAAACCAGCAAGAAATAAAAATTCTATCTTGTGAAATACCAGTTGCTTCAGAGTAATCATTGCCATAAGGTATGCACTATAATTTGGGAATATGCCTTCGTCTCCACAGCCAGGCAGAGTACCACTTCCTTTTTTGATCAAAACTCCTCCTGAGACCAAAGCTGAGGCTGGCCACACAGAGAATGAAAGGAGCAGGAATGTAGCTAAGTATATGTTCCTGTAGCATCAGAGCTATGGCTGCATCAGGCAATGGAGGGATTAGGTGAGGAAGGAAAGGAACAAATACTTGGGATTGCATCTCTGACCTCTTTCTGCTTCCTTTCTAATGCCTGGGTGTGGGATGGGGTTGATATGGCCACCTAAGTAGTAGGTGATAACGTGTTATTTTAATATTCAGTAACTTTGGGGGAATTTTTATCAAGTGATTTATATTTAGTGTTTCTGAATTATTAAGGCTAATGAGTACCTTTATTATATGGGCATGTTAGAATGGCAAGTATATTTGAAATTACTGGATATAACTTTACCTACATTAACGTAAATCTATCTGAGCACACTTTGACTCGTACTTTTCAACCATGAGTTTGGACCTTCTACTTCTTTCAACCCTTAGTGTGCTGAGCATTTGAGAGCTAACTGTGCTCTTATTGTTGTGTTCTCCCTCAAGTCCAGAGAACAGCTCACTAACCATCGCCTCTGACAAAGAAATGGTAAGGACAGTCCCTGCCTCAAAGGGTTTGCAGTCCAGCTGGGTAGACAAATGCAGAGTAAGAGACCGATGCGATGCATCACATACAAGCACCACACGTTGAGAGACTGTCTTATTCAAGTTGATCCTAAGCAACTCCAAGACAAGAGTAGGCTCTTGTACCTTTGGGATCTGACATGCTCTACAGCAGGGTTTCTTAACCTCAGCACTGTTAGGTTTAGGCCAGATAATTCTTTGTTGTGAGGATATGTCCTGGGAAGGATGTTTGGAAGCATCCCTAGCCTCTACCCAGTAGATGCCAATAGAACCCACGCCCAGCTGTGACATCCAAAAATGTTTCCAGATGTCCTCTGGGGGCTAAACTGACCCCAGTTGAGAGCCCCTGCTCTAAGGGCTCAGCAAATACCACACAGAAAACTCTTTGAATTTTAACCATATGTTAAGATAAAGCAAGTATTTTAAAGTTAAAAAGCAGGCAGTGGTATCATTCTTTTGAGCAAGAGGACATTCGACAATTTTGAAATTTCTGAAGTCAAATAGTAACACTTCTAAGAAGCCATTTTATTAGGTTCTGAAATAAATAATATGCCATTAAAAGTGAATGGGGTAAAAGGATCTTTCACCTGCCTGTACCCACAGGTATCTGTTTTAGTTTGGCCAACACTTTTGCTATTCCTCCAGAAGTTTTAGATCATTCACTCAGAAAGTTTAGCCTTTTTATTCAATCCAATCCTGTCCTAGTAAGGCCAAGATCTACTGACAGATGAACAGTACCAGGTTGATAACATTCCAAAAGCCCTTTCTAGTTCTAATGAAATTGTACAGCATTTTAGGAAAATAACAAGTTGCATGTGACTGTCACAAGAGAAGAATTTTATAGTATGAATGAAAAACATAGAAGAGACATTTACAACTTAACAAAAATCATCAGCAAAGGAGAGTGAAAATGATGGGTAGGGAGAATGATGCTATATATCACCAGTATTTCTTAGTGCTTGAAGAGGCTTAAATTCCATCATCATTATCTAGCTGCATCAATATCATTTAAATAAAATTGCTCATACATAATCAGGATTGTGTCTTTGGAAGTTCTAGCGTTCTATTTTAGGTTGTTTATTTTCTGCTTGATAGAATTTTCAGTGATATCCCATGGTCTTAAGCAATCTCCTAAGTCAAAAGACCTTTTTAGATTCTATTTAACCGATTATTTGCATCAAAGAGGCAACGCCTGTTAAGTGGTATAAGGTATTACCTGCCACTAAGGTATTTGTATGAAGACAAATTACCAAAGTAAAAGGTTCTGTACCCAGTTCCAGTGGGAGGTGGGGCGAGTTTCCGACACCAACAAGCACTTCTTGGACACTGACTGGGTGTCCTACAATTCAGCTTAGGCCTGACGCTGTCTAGCTGGAGACCACATTATATCCCACAGGTTAAGGGCTCAGTCCTACAAGGCTGCCGCGCACTCCACTTCAGATACCAGGTCACCTGTGCTTCTGACAGACCGGCTAAGCCCCCTCTTTGGGTTCCATTAATTTGCTAGAGTGGCTCACAGAACTCAGAGAAATACTCTGCTCATGAGATTAGCAGTTTATTATGAGTGTAACCCAGGAACATCCAGATGGGAGAGATGCATATGGCAAAGTGTGGGGAAAGGGCTCGGAGTTCCCCTGCTCTCTCCAAGTGCATCACCCTCTCTCCCAGAGTCCCCACATGTTTGCTAACCTGGAAGCCCTCTGATCCCCTTCCCTTTGGGTTTCTATGGAGGCTTCATTACACAGGCCTGATTGGTTTACCAATGGCCATTGGCAATTAAGTCACCCTCCACCCATCTTCACTTTCAGGGGGTGGGACTGAAAGTTCCAACCCTCTAATCACATGGTTGGTTCTCCTGGCAACCAGCCCCCATCCTTAAGTGTGGACCAGAAGTCACCTCTTTAGCATAACAGAAGACAACTTCATCCCTCTCAAGACCAAATATATATCTCTTCTTATAAATCACAATGTCGCACAAAGGATGGAGCAGGAATTGGGGATAGAAGGGTCTTCCTGAAAATCAGACCATCTTAGGTACAAGGGAATAACATAAAACCCACAAGCATTAGCATGAAAGATGCCCAGGAGAACATAAGTAAGGTTTAAAATTTGGGCAGAATGGAGGTAAGCAGACAGATAATGTCTCACTAGCAATCGTGTATATCTGTGGTCAGTTCCACAAGTAAAAACATTCGTATTAAAACAGCCACTGCAATTAGTGTGTGCTTTATCAGTAAAGAAAGGGAAAAGTAAACACAGAAGGGATTATTGAGGAATCTTGGCGATTGGTTCTAACGAAAGGAAAAGTCTCTAGCAAACAATGTAAAAATACAGAGTGTTACTAAAAGACATTTCAGGGAACAGTGGTCTCTTGGGTACCAATAACTCAGACACTCCTTTTGTTGCCTATCAGTCAAAATGCATGTGCAGTAGACACACACACTAATAATGATGGCTAATCCGTATTGAGTCCTTACTTTGTGCCAGAAAATTATTTAATCCTTGCAACAATACTCTGAGGCAGTTCCTTTGTTATCTTCATTTTACACATCAGGAAATTGAGGCTTAGAGACGTGAAGTTACTTGCCCAAGGTCACACAGCAAGGATTTGCACCGAAGCCTGACAGACACCAGTGCTTAAGTATTTATCTACTCTACACCATGGTGCTTCAGTGCAAATGAATTAGATGCTTTGCATCCAAGTGAAGGGCCAAACCGGCTGTGCCCCTCTTGTGTCGACCTGCTTTCCCCTGTCTCCCTGGGTCTCCAAGTCCCCCAAATAGATTTCTTGGGAGATTTGTCTTTACGGTTTGGAAACCAATGAACTTGATGGCCGCTAAGTTTATGCCAACTGTCTTGTCAAAGCCAGAGTGTGTTAGGAGTTGCATTGGGAGGACTAGGGTATAAGGCGGAGAGACTTGTAACTAAGTGTGCTTGGTATGGTTCTGGCCCTCAGTGAATGGTAGAAATTCCTTAGCAATTCTCAGTCAATGTGGGCAGAACCAGCCCATCCAATAGGGATTCTGAACCATAGTGGAAACAGGCCCATGTTGCTGGGCAGGAAGGGTGGAGAATTCCAGACCTGGCCCCTTTTTTCCCCATGTTGTGACCTGCAACAACCAATTTATTTTCCTTTTTCAGGGCCCCTCATGGCATATGAAATGATTGGATAAGAATATAATCTGTAAGAGCCTTCCAGAAATGCTTGATTCTGTGAAATCTCAAGAAGGATGAAAAGTTACTGAGAAGGGAGGTGTGTTATGATAAGTAAATAATCATGGTTCACTGTCAATGAATGTCTGTAATATGTCCCTTTTGCAAGTAAGGAAACATACGAGACCTCCTCCCCCATCTCCATCCCACTACATCTTGCATATGGAACCATGCGAATCCAGAGACTGAGTTCTGTTAATAAGCTGTTATTGTCATGGATTCATTTGCCCTGTTTTATTTTCCCCCCATGTGGGTGGCAGTGTGAGTAGTGGTTAGAACCCGGCATTTGTAGCCATGATAAACCATATTCTGATTCTTGATTCTGTCACTTACTAATTGTGTGACCTTGGGATGTGACCTTGGGAGAGTTCCATAGTGGGAGACAGCCCCTATGTACCAATTGCTAAACCTCTAAATCAGAAAGTTAATAACTGCTACCTGAAGATGTTAATTAAATGTGATACTGCACATGGCATTCGTTAGGATTTTTCCGTTGAAAATAACAGAAACTGAACTCAAACTGGCTTAAGGAAAAAAGAGATTTTAACAAGTCTAAGACCAGTCTCACTTCAAACATAGTTAGAGCCAGGTGTTCGAAGGGTTTCATCAGAATCATTCTCCTCCCAGTTTCAAGTCTGCTTTTCCATTCTAATTCTCAGGCAAGCTCTTCTCAAGGGGAGACAGAGGTGGCCAGGAGCAGCTCCAGGCTTAGTCAGCTCAGTGAGAAGAGGGATCTTCTTTGCCAAGAGTCCTAGCTAAGTCCTCAGCTTGGGTCTCATTTCCATTCCCAAACCATTCATTGTGGTGAGAAGGATGGGGCTTGACGATTGGCCAGGTGTGCCAGCAGACTCTTAGAAAATTTGGCTTATAAACACCACAAAGAGTATTTTTGGACTCATGCTATGTGACAATTCTCCTTAGGCAGAAATTTAAAGGAATTTTCTTGAAAACCCCCTTTGAAATATATTTATGAGAGAACCATTTCATTAATTAGAGCTGGGCAGAAAATTTACTCTGAATCTTGGTCAGAGATGCTTAAAATACCAGCCTTTGTTCATATACTGCTCCTAGGAGCCTAGAGTGGGATCTGCCCTATCCAAAGCACACTAATCAAGGACGTGGGAGAAGTGATTTCACCAAAGGAATACCAGGGTGAATTTACCAGAAAGGGGAAATGGACGTTTAGGCAAAGACAAGCTGTACCTGATGCTTATCATACCACCTGACACACAGAGCATGATAAATTTTATGTCTACACAATGTTCAATAAATATTTTTGAATACCTGCAGCAGGTAAGGGACTGTCTAAGGTACCGGGGATATAGTAACAGTGTCCTCAAGAAGCTTAGAGTTTAGCAGAGAGAAGAGAAAATTCAGAAAGTAGACAAGAGATTTTATTTCTGTTAAGCAGGTCATAATAGAAGCAGAAGAAGTTGCTATGGGAACTACAGCAGGGCAGTAATAACAGTCTTGAAGCAGGAAGAAACTTCCCAGGGGAGGCAACATGTACACTGAGATTCCAGAGGAATGGCAGGAGTTAATAAGATAAAAGAGGGGGACTCCTCCAGGTCTGTGTCCATTGGCTATCTGAGCTTAAATTTTATCATCTTGTAAAAGGCCAATAAAGATTGGATATCTTTAGCCCAGCTTGAGGGATGTTGAATTCAAAAGAGAAAGAGAGCAGCTGGCTGAAACATTCTGTTGAAATTTTGGGAACCTACCAGCAGAGTAGAATATTCTTGTTATGAGTATTCATTTCGGAGACACCATGTAAAAAACATTTTTTTTAAACAAGAGGAAATCAAACAAAAGTTTAATAACCTGCATATGTGGGAGAGACCCAGGAAAACTGATAACTCCCCCAAGATATTAATTTTAAGAAGACTACCATTATAACTTAACATCCAAAATAAGATTTATTTTGTATGTTAAACAAAATAAAGATTTGAATAAATAAGCAAGTAAGATTTATTTCCAAAGAAAACATGAGATTTCCTGGACAATGGGTTTAGCCAAGACTCTTACCCACCTGGACAGGACCAGTTGGGCAACCATAAACCCAGGAGCTGGCCCAAGGAGCAGGTGCTTGGGGTAGAGGAAATTCAGGCAGAGCTAGGGTGGGAGCATGAGGACCATGCCTACCCAAGTTTGAGCCAGGCAGGTGGGAAGGCAGGAAGGGAGGAGGGAATGGCATGTTCATCCACACTTCCGTGGATCTTGGAAGTACAAGCATTAGATTGGTACAGAGAATTCAAACCATTGTGCCCCAGCATCCCATGCTTCAGAAAATCCATGCTTCCAAAATTCTATTACATGTCATAGAATCCAACTTAAAGTGGCTTATAGTAATTTGAACAAGAAAGTTGGATTTGTTAGAAGGATGCTGGATTGTTTCAGATTGGGGAACATCTTAGAAACCAAGCTTTCTGACTCCTAGTTTAGATACTCCATTTCTTATGTATTAAAGCAACTAATACACCACTGGCCATGGGGATATTCTGGAGACATGGGGCCAAGGCTTGCTTTACTTTGACCTGTCCTTCTGCCTTTTGTAGTTTCTTTTACTATTTCTATGGTGCCTAGAGTTAGAACTTTCTATACTTTGAGTTACTGGAAGGAGAATTTTGTGAGGATAGAACCAAAAAAATAATCAAATGAAACTATTTAGGAAAATTGTACAATCCTACCATAGAAAGAAATACCCCATGGTATTTGGGGAAGGGGTGGAAGTGATCTACTTTAGAAATGTGTAATGTTTTCTGCAATAACAAATGCTCTGTCTTGGATTACATCTGGAAATCCAACCCTGAACGCATCTGTAGATTTTGAGAGATGGTAAGCATTTACAAGTTTGGGGGTTCTGTGTGGAAGCAGTGACATTGCTTTCGATCTTGACAAAAGGATCAACCCGGCTGTGGACCCTAGAATCTTATATCTTTAGTTCTTCCACCTTCCACTCTTGAGTTCTTCATCCTGATCTTAGAGGAAAAGCTTTCAGTTTTTCATCATTGAGCATAATGTTAGCTGTGGGCTTGTCCTCTATGCCCTTTATTATGTTGACATATGTTTCTTCTATATCCAATCTGTTGAGGGTTTTTATCATGTAAGCGTGTTGTATTTTGTCAAGTGCTTTTTCCGCATCTATTGAGATGATCATGTGATTTTTAACTTTCATTCTATTAGTGAGGTGCAACACATTTATTGAGCTGTGTATGTTGAACCACCTTTGCATTCCAGGGATAAATCCCACTTGGTCATGGTGTATAATCCTCCTGATATGTTCTTGAATTCAGTTTGCTCTTATTTTGTTGAGGACTTTTACATCTATATTGATCAGGGATATTAATCTATAGTTTCCTTTTTCTTATAGTGTCCTCATCTGCCTTTGGTATCAGGGTAATGCTAACCAGGTTATTCTTAACACAAATGTCATCTACTTGAAGAGGCTCCTCTGACTACTGTCCTTAAAGTGGCCATAAACTCACTAGAATAGTTTGATTTCAAAATGTTAGCAATTTTTCATCCCGGTCTGTATCCATACCTCTTAGCTTTTTAACTCCTCCCATTAAGAGGTGGAATCTTGTAGATTTGATCTGCCCGATAGGATGAAACCAAAGTGACATTAGAATAAGCATGGCCTGCTGGAGGATGACAGTCCATGTGGAGGAGAACCCAGGTGCCTCAGCATAGTTCAGCTGATCCCCATACATGTAAGAGACTCAAGCCAAGATTAGTAGAGCCACTGACCCAACGTGAAGCTGTTCACTGATAAGTAAGTGAGGTTGACTGAGTGCAGGAGAATCATCTAGCTGATCTGTAGCAACAATAAATGCTTATTGTCTTTTTTTTTTTTTTTGCAGATAGCATTTTTAATTTAGAGAGGGGTTTGCCTACTTTCACTTTTTTTTAACATCTTTATTGGAGTATAATTGCTTTACAATGGTGTGTTAGTTTCTGCTTTATAACAAAGTGAATCAGCTATACATATACATATATCCCCATATCTCCTCCCTCTTGCGTCCCCCTTCCACCCTCCCTATCCCACCCCTCTAGGTGGTCACAAAGCACCGAGCTGATCTCCCTGTGCTATGCGGCTGCTTCCCACTAGCTATCTATTTTACATTTGGTAGTGTATATATGTCCATGCCACTCTCTCATTTCATCCCAGCTTACCCTTCCCCCACTCCATGTCCTCAAGTCCATTCTCTACGTCTGCATATTTATTCCTGTCCTGCCCCTAGATTCTTCAGAACCATTTTTTTTTTTAGATTCCATATTTTAGATTCTAAATATATATTCCATATATATTTAGATTCCATATATATTTTTTTTAGATTCCATATATATATTTAGATTCCATATATATTTTTTTAGATTCCATATATATTAGCATATGGTATTTGTTTTTCTCTTTCTGACTTACTTCACTCTGTATGACAGACTCTAGGTCTATCCACCTCACTACAAATAACTCAATTTCGTTTCTTTCAATGGCTGAGTAATATTCCATTGTATATATGTGCCACATCTTCTTTATCCATTCATCTGTCGATGGACACTTAGGTTGCTTCCATGTCCTGGCTATTGTAAATAGAGCGGCAGTGAACATTGTGGTACATGACTCTTTTTGAATTATATATTGTTTTCTCAGGGTATATGCCCAGTAGTGGGATTGCTGGGTCGTATGGTAGTTCTATTTTTAGTTTTTTAAGGAACCTCCATACTGTTCTCCATAGTGGCTGTATCAATTTACAGTCCCACCAACAGTGCAAGAGGGTTCCCTTTTCTCCACACACTCTCCAGCATTTATTGTTTGTAGATTTTTTGAGGATGGCCATTCTGACTGGTGTGAAATGGTACCTCATTGTAGTTTTTTGTTTTTGTTTTTTTTTTTTTTTGCGGTACACGGGCCTCTCACTGTTGTGGCCTCTCCCGTTGTGGAGCACAGGCTCCGGACACACAGGCTCAGTGGCCATGGCTCACGGGCCCAGCCGCTCCACAGCATGTGGGATCTTCCCGGACCGGGGCACGAACCCGTGTCCCCTGCATCGGCAGGCGGACTCTCAACCACTGCGCTACCAGGGAAGCCCCTCGTTGTAGTTTTGATTTGCATTTCTCTGATGATTAGTGATGTTGAGCATCCTTTCATGTGTTTGTTGGCAATCTTTATATCTTCCTTGGAGAAATGTCTATTTAGGTCTTTTGCCCATTTTTGGATTGGGTTGTTTGTTTTTTTGGTATTGAGCTGCATGAGCTGCTTGTATATTTTGGACATTAATCCTTTGTCAGTTGCTTCATTTGCAAATATTTTCTCCCATTCTGAGGGTGTCTTTTTGTCTTGTTTATGGTTTCCTTTGCTGTGCAAAAGCTTTTAAGTTTCATTACGTCCATTTGTTTATTTTGGTTTTTATTTCCATTTCTCTAGGAGATGGATCAAAAAGGATCTTGCTGTGATTTATGTCATGGAGTGTTCTGCCTGTGTTTTCCTCTAAGAGTTTTATAGTGTCTGGCCTTACATTAAATCTTTAATCCATTTTGAGTTTATTTTTGTGTATGGTATTAGGGAGTATTCTAATTTCATTCTTTTACATGTAGCTGTCCAGTTTTCCCAGCATCACTTATTGAAGAGATTGTCTTTTCTCCATTGTATATTTTTGCCTCCTTTATCAAAAATAAGGTGACTGCATGTGCATGGGTTTATTTCTGGGCATTCTGTCCTGTTCCATTGATCTATATTTCTGTTTTTGTTCCAGTACCGTACTGTCTTGATTCCTGTAGCTTTGTAGTATAGTCTGAAGTCCGAGAGCCTGATTCCTCCAGCTCTGTTTTTCTTTCTCAAGATTGCTTTGGCTATTTGGAGTCTTTTGTGTTTCCATACAAATTGTGAAATTTTTTGTTCCAGGTCTGTGAAAAATGCCATTGGTAGGTTGATAGGGATTGCATTGAATCTGTAGATTGCTTTGTGTAGTATAGTCATTTTGCTTATTGTCTTAAGTCACTGAATTTTGGGATAATTTATTACATAGTAATAGCTGATATATTCACTGCCTTATAGTTCTTATCACTATCTGAAAATACCTTGTATATTTATTCATTTGTTAGACTCTACCACTATAAAGTAAGCTCTCTCTTGGCCCTAGTAAGCCACACCTAAACTAATATATGATAGTTACTCAATAAATATTTGTTAACTGAGAATAAACGGGAAGTAATACTCAAGTACCATTATGTATAGGTCCTTTATCTCCCTCTTCCTTATTTTAGTCTTCCCGAGAGCCCTTTAAAGAAGATATTATTATTATTTTTCAAATGAAAGGCAAAAAAGTTAAGTAACGTGCACAAGTCCAATAATTATAAGAAATAAGAGATTACTAATGTATATATAACATCTATGGGCTAATCAAACTATTGGCATAGGAAGGCACGCATTGCTTGGGACCAGTTGCTATTACTTTTGGTGGTATATTAATATAACAACCTGTTTCTAAAGATACTTCAGATCTATATAATGCAAACTAAAAAGAAGTCATAACTGCAAGTTATTTATATGAGCCAACGATTTACATTTACTGACTCAGTTCACAGGTAGGTATTTGACAAGTTCTTAACTGCACCCATTGACAAGCAGTACAACCCATGGGTGAGTCTCAGAGCTGCTGTGTTTTTCTGTGGGACCTCACACAGAAGACACTGTCACAGGGTGAATCTCTGAGAGCCCCTGTGTCCCAGTTGGGCTGGAACCTCAGGTCTCTCGGTTTCAGGCTAAATAGAGCTCATTTCCCATCTTCTTCAGAGATGGGAACCAGAAGAATCAAGGTCCTCAACAGGGTCAAGCCTGAGGATTAAGAGTGGTGAGAAAAAGAAATAATCCGTCACACTCAAGGAAAAATTTGCTATGGCCCCAAGGGCACTGGGGCTGTGCGTGGGCATTTTGGGGACAGAAGTGAAGCAGGTTATGGAAACGTTTTTATATTGTTATGTTATTTACACACTAAAGGGAAAGCCCTTGCAATGTAGTTGCTTTGACAACAAGAACAACAAGCAAGGAACTGAGCTACCATGGGCCAGACAGAGGACTGGGCTCATCACCTGGGGAATCTCATTTATTCTTCTCAAGAGCACTGCCAGGCATGCCGATGGAACTGTACTTTTCACGCTGCAATACATGGAGTCTCAGAAAGGTTGCTTGGCCCAAGGTTATCCATCCTTGCCAAGGTCAGACTGATAATTATTTCCTCCTTGTATCAAATGGGTCCTGTAGAATTTGCCACATGGTTTTAACAGTTTTCTGTAAATACTCAAACTCTTTTGACCTCATCCTTCATATGTAGTTTTGAACAAAATACCCATCTGCAGTAATAAAGGCATTTTGGCTTTTCTGATGGCAGATTACTATATGAATAATAGTATCTATACTAATTTCAAGTTAGATTTTCTTGTCTAGCAATATATGATATGAAATATTATACTAATAGGAGCAATACTCATCAGAAATAGCAACTTCAGAGGTGTTGGCACCTGTCTTCCTTTGGAGCAAAAATGATGCCCACATTGGCTCTCATGAGATTCTCACATTGAAATAAATCTGACTTTGCCATATAGTTTCCATTTAAAGTCACTTTATTCTATTTAAAAACATAGCCATTCATTTCTTAGTTTCCCCAGGAGGAAGGAGAAAGCAAGGACAAATATCAAATCAACAAGGAAAGGGGTTTTGGCCATATGGTTATTTTAAATAACTATTTGGTTTGAAGAATGGGTAGCATTTGAATCCATTGCTATGTTTCCTCTAACTGCTTTTCCTTGCCAAGAGAGGAGAATTAAATTTGACTGGCTCATGTTTATCCTCCAGCCCTGACGATTTCCTAGGTTATTTGCTGTTTGTGGCTTTGATGGCATAGTCTTAGCCCTAGGAGACCTTATTCCAGAGGAGAGAGCTATAATTTAAGTTGGTTTGATTTCTCTTTAAGTTGGTTCGTATTTCTCTTACTTAATATCATTAGCAAAGAGTTTTTCTCCAAGTAATTAGCTGTTCTTTTAGTTCCTTCTCTCTTGGTGATCATTGACTGTTTTCTAGTGGACAAACCCAGACCAGAGAATTATTTTCTCTAAAAACAAATAGGAAAAAAATGAGTGTGTCCACATGTATTAGCTTCAAGAATGCCTCTTTCATGTCAGTGAAATGTGGGTTGGAATAGCTAAAAGATTGGATCTAACTTTTGCTTTAATCCTGATAAAATAGGGCAAACTCTAAATATTTTAAACTCAAGAATTAGGGCAAGATGGGGAGAAATGCACTGTGTGTTTTTGTGAAATCAGGTCAAAATGCTGCATTGTTGTAAACAAGGGGAACCAATATGGACACGTTTGCCTCCCAAGCCTCAGTGAGATTGAAAACATTGGTTATGGGGTGGCAAACAGAGCAATCGGAACTGTGGAAACCTGACTGCTCCCAAACAAACTCTGTGCAGTTACAAGCCCAGAGAACACCCATGGAGCTCTCAAACTGGGTACCAAAGAAGGCGGAGGCTGCTAACTTCCAAGCAAGCAACAGTAGGAAAGGAACAACCCAGCCGGGATGAGCTTGCCCTTCTCAGGTGGGCCCAGAATTGCTCGAAGAAAGCAACATGAAGCCTGGCAGTCAGGGAGCCACAAATGAAAGCTGTATTCTAGCAGACGCAGGGGAAAAGACAGAGTCTTTATTAGTTAAAGAAACTGTGTGTTTACAGTGTTATTAATGGGCTGCATTATGTCAAAACCGTCTCTTGCCAGCCAGTGCAGAAGTAGATGCTGTAGCCACACGTATGGTAAGGTGTTTTAAAACACTGGCACTTCTCGGTAGACTGAGGATTTACGTGCCGGCTTAGCTGTGTGGGGTCATTTTAAGATGTTACTGATTTTCCGAATCCTAGAACAAAGCTTCTCAAACTTTAATGGGCACAACACAGTCACCCAGGGTCTTGCTGAAATGCAGGTTCCGATTCAGCAAATCTAGGTGAGGCCTGAGACTCTGCATTTCTACCTATTCCCGGGTGATGACAATGGTACTGGCCCATAAATCACATTTGGAGTTGCAATGTTCTAGACCACATTATGTCAACATAATGAGAAAAGGGGAGGGCGGTTTGGAACAAATTAGATTATATACACAGGATATCGTAGAATAAAATGACGGACTTTAATTAGCATTTGAATGTGCCTATTGCAATATGAGATAAAAAAAGACACTTGCATTTAGAAGACTCATTTCTTTTTTCCCACTGAGCATAGCAGTTACAACAGAAGCAGAATTTGGTAATATACTGTTATCTTTGCGTCAGTAGAGACCTCAGAGCTGAACAAGCAGGTAAGCATCTTGCCTCCACACCCAGTGCTGCATCCGCAGTGTCCAAAGGGCCCCCTCCTCGTGTTCGGCATCAGGGCAGCTGCCGCAAACCCCCTCGCATCCTGCTGTGTTAGTTTCCTGTGGCCGCTATAAAAAATTATTACAAATGTCGTGGTTTAAAACAACAAAAATGTATCCTCTTCCTGTTCTTCAGGCCAGAATTCCAAAATCCTTATTACTGGGCAGAACTCAAGGTGTCCACATGACTATGCTCTCTCCAGAGGCTCTAGGGGAGAATCTGTTCCTTGCCTCGTCCAGCCTCTGGTGGCTGCCAGCCTTCCGGCACTTGTAGTCACATCACTCCAGTCTCCAGAGCCAGCTCTGTCTTCCCATTGCTTTCTCTGAGTGTGTCTCTGGGGAATCTCTGTCGGTCTGTCTCTTATAAGGATACTTGTGAGTGCATTTAGGGCCCACACAGAATATCCAGGATGATCTCTCCCTGGAAGATCCTTACTCACATCTGTGAAGACCCTTCTTCTGTACTAGGTAATATTTCTGGGGTTAGGACCTGATATTTTGGGGGGCTTTTATTCAGCCCATCACACATAGCTAACTACTTTTGCACAATTCCTGAGGTATGCTCAGAAAGATTTACTAGTGTGGCAGGTCAGAGGTAAGACATGCGGTCATGGGACAATTGTCAGCTGAAGTACTGAGACAGCCATTCACGTAACACAGGGTATCAGGGCAGATCCATTTCTCAGAGGTGCATGAAGCCTTACTCCATTTATAGGATATTTATAGATGACATCATCTGCCATGGAATTTAGGTTGTTGGGCAATGTATCTTCACAACCTGCTTCTTAGATCTCAGGTAATAAGCACTGCCCTGTTTTTGTTGTTGTTTTTCAAACGTTTAACACGCTTTATTGACATAGTTATAGATACACAGGTCATTGCAAAGATAAGTACACAGAGGCCTCTTACACCTGTCACCCAGTCTCTCCCAAAAGTAACATCTTGCATCACGATAGTATAGTATCAAAACCAGGAAATTGACATCCATATAATTCGCAGAGCTTTTTCGGAAGACTCATATTTGTAACTGATTAAATAATAACACAGGACTTTAAAATTTTTTAATATTTATGTTACAAATGTCCTTTATTTAGTCCAAATGTCATCTTTACAGACCGTTCCAGCACACAATTAAAGGTAAAAGGCATCCGTGGTTTAGAGGCATAGGGGCACTCTCGCCAGGAGATGGCACCTGACATGTATGTTATGAACCTCAGGAACCAGCAAACTGCTGCAATGCCTTCTCCCTGCGGCTTCCTGGCATTTCATTTGCTACCGTAGAGCGAGTGATGAAAGAAATTTAAAGGCATGAATCCGACATCATACTCCGCTTAGAGCCTGTAGTCGTTTGTTTACATGTATTGTTAGAGCTTTGGTGTGACGGGGTTTTGATTTTCATAGCGGACCTTCATGAATTGTAATGAATTGTGCAATATTTTTAGGGAAGGTTATTATTTTCTGTGAAAAGGATCTTATACTTCGAATGTTAAGGTCTACGCACTCTTCTTTACTTCACATTTTCTACTTCTGATGTTGTCAGCCTGGGTATATGAGAAAGCGTTAAGGAAATAGGTGAAAATGGGATAGCTGCGTGGGTGCACTTCCGGGAGAGGACCATTTGGAAACCAGGTGGAGCTGAGGAAACAAGACAATGGTAGGCCAGGGAGGAGTTTAATTTCTGTGAGGCAAAAGAAAACCCCAAATCACACCTTCTCCCTCAGAGAGGGGGGAAACATCTCGAGGGGAGCGCTGACGCATGTTACATCTGAAAGTAGTGCTGGGTGGAACCACATCGGAAGTTGAGGCATTTATTTGTAAAAATACTGCATTGAAATACTATTTATTTTGCCAAGTGTTTTGGCGCCCCTTAACTTGCATTCCGCCCTCACCTTACCCTTGTTCTTGTCCTGACCATGGCTCCTGAATAGAGGCTGGGAGCTGGGGCTGTCACTGCCGGGACTGCCCCGGGAGCTGAATGTTTCCAGACTTCCAGCTCTCTGCCAATGCTGGGGAAGCAGCTCCAGGAGCATCCCAGATTTTCTGAGGATGAACCGTAGGTGCTGGCTGTTGGATGGGCGAGCACAGCAAAGGGTTGGGGAGAGGTACCCAAAATAGTAGAGAAGAATTGATGGAGATCTGGGGACAACACCCACATAATTTGCTATTATTTCCAATAATAATCTCTCAAAAACCCCTCAGCTCAATCCCTGCACCAATCTCTATGTCCTCATTCGCAATTGTTCTCTTGACTCAGTGACCTGTTATCCCAATTGTAGTGATACACATGTACTGTCGGCAGACTCCCTCACAGGGGCCCTTGACCTAGAAGGAATGCTGTTTGGGATGGCTGCCCAGGGTGGGGTGGGGCTGACAGAGAAAGCAACCCTTGTCTTTTCTTTCCCAGACTTCATTAGAACCACTGACCTTAATGAGTTATGGATTTTTCTCTCTGTTTTCTCTTCATACAGGGGATCTGGCAGGGACAAGAGCATGAATCAGCACAAATATAGAGCCATGATTGGAAAACACATTCAAAGTAAGTAATACACTGGAAGTAGATAAAAGGCATAATCTTTGCATTTGAACACTGTCACGCATTTCCTATACGGAATCTCTGTAGCTCTTCTGTGGTATGGGAGACTGTCTATCAGTGAAGATAACCAGCAAAAATCCCCCTGCCCTATGAACAACCACCGAATTGGAGGAGAAACATAATCATATTTTTTTTGTGGAAGTAAATGACAGATTGGTATATGGCATACATTTAGAAATGTGCAAAAATTATAAGTGTACAACTCAATATATTTTCACAAAATTACCCGTATGGCCAGCATCTAGATCAGGAATGACCACCAGAAGCCCCCTTTCACCTCCTTGCAGTGAGCAGGCCATCACTCTGCCTACATCTAATCCCATAGATTAGTTAGCCTGGGTTTGTACTTCATATAAATGAAATTGTGCAATATGTCCTCCCTTCTGTCAGGCTTCTTTTGCACAGATATTATGTTTGTGAGATTCATTCATATGTTGTTTATAGCGATAATAATTTGTTTATTTTCATTGCTGTGAACTATTCCCCTGTGTGAATATACTCCAATTTATTCCACTATTTACAGTGGATGGACACTGGTTTGTTTTTGGTTTGGGGCTGGTAGGAATATGGCTGCTATGAATATTCCTGTGTGTGCACATTCTTGCATTCTAGGACATGTCTGGGGACATACAAAGACCTGCTGGGTTATACATAGGAATTAAATTAAATTGCTGTGGTTTACAGGGCTTTATTGACATTTGTATGTTTATGAGTAGAATGGTTTATGTACAACTCAGGACAGGATTGCTTAAAACAAGCAAGATGCCTCCTCTCATACCATGGGTATCATTTAATTCAAATTCCATTTTCAGGAGAGCATTTTCTAATACGGTAACCCCTTATGCTAGTGGAATTATAGTCTGTCTATTATACCTAGCATTTATCTTGTTAAGCAATTTAAATGATTTCTTCTTCTATACATGGACACGTTATGAACCCATTTTCAAAAGCAAGGGGGGCAGTGTAACAAAGTAGCACCTGATCCATTTCTAAAAGGCGCGTAGGTAATCCCTAAGTCTTACCGGTTATGCCCACATTAAATAAGATAATAGAAACTGTGCTCACCTATTCAGAACTCTCTATTCTTCATATTTTTAATCTGTTGCAAGGTATGACATGTCACACCTCTTTTAAGAGTAGCTTTCAAATGTTTTGCCTTATTATAAGACTTACCCACAAAACTTGTTAAAAAAATAGATTTCTAGTCCAACTAGATCAGAAGCTATGAGGAGGAATCTGGGAATGACTTTTTCAAAACTGATTTTATGATCAGGCAAGATTTGGAAACAGTGAGAAAGAGTATTACAAATTGTTGCATATTTGGTACATTCAAACAATGATATGTGTAGAGTCATGATTTCTGAGGCTCCCTTTAAAAAAAGACTTGGGCACCCAATAAATGGCATGGTGGGTGTGTGTGTATAGAGGTAATTACTAACACTTATATTTTTTTCAGTTCTTTGATATTACTGGTCATTCGTGTAGTGTTTTCATTCATTTAACAGATCTGTTGAGTGCCCACAAAGAACAGTATTATTTAAAAGTTTTACATAATATGACTCCTGCCTGAAAGAATTCTAGATATGACACTCACAAAAGTAGCTAAATCATAAAGCGTGATGATAATGTATAAATAAAGTTCCATAGGAGTGTTCAGAAGAGGGAAATAATTCCGAACAACTTTTTGCCTTTTCTGTTTCAATTCCACCTCTCCTCCATGCACACTGGAGAAAAAATCACTCGAATTCATGGGGACCCACATTCACCATTACCACTTATCAAAAACATACATCCACATGTTGAAGTTAACACATATACAGATCAAATTAGGAAACAGAAATATGAATAACAGCATACAATGCTGGTTTGTCAGCTTTCCACTTAATTTTAAGTTTTTTCAAGACAAGAAAGTGTACTATTTGCCCACTGCTCTTTCTCCAAATTCCAGAACAGTGCCTAGAACGTGGCAGGGGATCAATAAATATTTTCTGAATGAAGGATAAAAAGATATGGTAGGGGGCTTCCCTGGTGGCGCAGTGGTTGAGAGTCCGCCTGCCGATGCAGGGGACGCGGGTTCGTGCCCCGGGCCGGGAAGATCCCACATGCTGCGGAGTGGCTGGGCCCGTGAGCCATGGCCGCTGAGCCTGCGCGTCCGGAGCCTGTGCTCCGCAATGGGAGGGGCCAAGGCAGTGAGAGGCCCGCGTACTGCAAAAAAAAAAAAAAAGATATAGTAGAACTTAACTACATAACATAACATTTATGTAATAAACACACACATTTAAATATTCATATCCATCAGCTGTGAAGGAACTTTCAGGGAATGAACTCAGTTTCTGAATTAGGAAACTCGTGTTAATCTAGAAAACAGAAGGCCAGCGTGGTCTGCTTTAAGAGTAGAGCCTTTAATTATACTCCAATAAAGATGTTAAAAAAAAAAAAAAGAGTACAGCCTTTGGTTCTGGCTCAGAAGTACTGTGGCCGTAAGAACCAAGTGACTCTGATCCTCAGCTCTTGGCTTGAACTGTTTGTAAAATTTGTCATCTGAATTGAATAATTCAAATGGAAGAAATATTAGTAATATAAAAATCGTTGGCCCCGTTCACAGTGATGATGAAATAAACAAGGTTACATCATCTGTGGCCTGTGGAGTCCCCACGGGGCTTCTGCATGTATTATATCCATGAGGACACCACCCCCTAGTGTGGGGAGGTTGGCAGGGGATCCCCATTTTACTGGTGAGAAAAATGAAACTCAGAGGGGTCAAATATCCTTTCCAGGGTCATGGCGCCATTAAGTGGCAGAAGCGGGACATGACCCAGGTTTCCTCATTTTAAACCTATCGTGCCAAGGTCAGAGGCTAAGCAGTTGGGAGTTAATGGACGTAAATAAACTATATTTGGGCCCATTTGGTTGGGATATCAAACCGTGACCTAAATTTACCTCCTTTTCCAATGTGGAGTTTCTTGAGAATGTTAATTAATCTCTGCTAATTTTGTTGAATCAGCAGCCAGACTAAAATAATCTCACTGGGAGGAAAGTCGTTTCTTCATTTATCTTAATGGGGAGTTAATTTTGAGACCTAATTATCAGAAACACTGTCCCTTTGCACTTGGAGTAACCTATGCAGAGCTGCAGAACACAATTAGCTGGTGTAATTTCAGTCCATGCTCACGTGGCTGTAGGATTTGACGCCTGGGGTGGGGAGCTCAGGAAAGGAAGTTTAGGTGTTCACTGTTGCTCTCTGAATACAGGGAACTTTTCTTCTGATGTTTCTCTGCATCGGGGGTTGATCCCCAACTCCTTATCTTCCTGAGTCTAAGAATGTAGTTCTTCCAGACATGTGCATGTATTAAGTGGTTTGCTTGTGTGTCCTTCAAAGCCTATCACAGAAAGTGATGGGTGGTGATAGGGAAGTGGTTTCACATTCCTGAAAGATCTTAAATTTAAACTCTGACATTTTCTCCAGAAGAGGATATACAGATAGATAATTTTATGGCATGGTAGTTGAAAGTGTGGGTTTTGGAGTCAGGCTGCCTGCTTTCCAGTTCTGGCTCTACCTCTTAGTGCTGTGTGACTTTAGGCCACGCCAGTCTTTCTGTGACTCAGCGTCTTCATATGTATAATAGGGAGAATGATAACAAGCACCTTATGGAATTGTTGCGGGTGCAATGAAAATACACCTTTTAAGCACTGGAAACAATAAGCCATTACTATTTGTATGTTACAGTAAAAGTGGTAATTTATAAAGTGTAAGTATTTAAAATACACTGCAATTTTTTTTAACCTGATAGGCCATTTCTCCAAATTTTTTTTATGTGTTTGATGTATTGAAAGCCTCAAGAAATGGAAATATTCCTCTTGCTGGAGAATTCCCTTTTGGAAATTTCCTCGTGGATTCATGTCTTCGTGTTTGTGATGAGCATATATATCTTACAATTTAAAATCAAATCACATTCACAAAAACGATTTAACAGAAATAATTCTAGTCAAAGAATTTATTCTAACAAGCACTTTAAGCCCTCTCCCCATTCTATCAGTGCATTTTGGTGGAGCCTTTGATTTCCAAAGTAAGAAATTCATCCTAAAGCCAGTTCAGGTATTTCATCATGATGCTTTTCCCCACCATTCAGCTCACAGGGACTCTCTCCCTCCTCTGAATACCACTGAATGCCTATAATTTAACTGTCACGCTTTTGGCACTTATATATTTCACTATATCTTAGGTTTATGAGTATATACCTTTCCCCTTCACTAGATTTTAAGCTCTTTTTAGGCAAGAACTCATTTGCAATCCACAGGTCAACTTCTGTCTCTGACCCCTAAGTCTGTAAATATTGTCTCAGTTTTACCCCCGTATCATTCCAGGTTCATAGCTCAGATGCCCTGATGATTTCCTTAAGAGATCCGTTTACAACAGGCATTTCATGAGTTTCAGAAAAATGCGCACATCATTTTGGGGAGGGCTGATAATGAGTGGTAACAGTGCAGAGAATGCATATGACTTCACCTCCTTTCCTACCTTGTTGCCCTCCCCTCTGCCGTTATTAGAGAGCCCATCCAGAGTTCCAGATTCTTCTCTCTCTGGTATTTTGGGTCTTTTCCACTCTCCTTAGATGTCTGCAGGGGACTTCCCTGGCAGTCCAATGGTTAGAACTCAGTACTCTCACTCCCAGGGCCTGGGTTTGATCCGTGGTCTGGGAACAAAGATCCTACAAGCTGCAAGGCGCAGCGATAAAAAAGAAGTCTGCAGAAACAAATAATTTGGGTGCAAACATTCTCCAACCTCTGTCTGCTTTGGTTTTCCCAGACTAGCAACTGGCATTGCCATAATGTGTATACAATAGGCACTTAATAAATGTTGCCTGGTGATGCAAAATACTTGTTGATGGTAGAAGTAATTTTGATAGATGGTGAGGGTTTCTTGCTATGGATTGAATACTTGTGTCCCCCCTAAATTTCATATGTTGAAATCCTAGCCCTCAAGGTGATGGTATTTGGAGGTGGGACCTTTGGGAGGTGATTAGGTCCTGAAGACAGAGCCCTTTCAAATGCAATTAGTGCCCTTGTGAAAGAGACCCCAGAGAGATCCCTAACCCCTTCCACAGTGTGAGGTTAGAGAGAGAAGATGGCCACCTGTGAGCAAATGGGCTCTCACCAGATGCTGAATCTGCCAGTGCCTCCATCCTGGACTTCCCAGTCTCCAGAACTGTGAGAAATCAATGTCTGTTGTTTATAAGCTGCCCAGTCTACAGTGTTCTGTTACAGCAGCCCAAGTGGACTAAGATACCACCCCAGCAGGACTACACAATACAGGGATCTAGTCTTACTAACAGTGGAAGCATTTTAAAGAGATGTCTCTTCTTAAGTTGGCCGCTACCACTTCTTCAACCAGTAACCTCAGTTACAGCTGATAATCGCTAGGAAGTTCATTACTCTAATCTCAAGCCTGGAAAATACTTGGAAGATTTTGCTTCTCTTAACTCTCATGCCTTGACTGTGTGGAAAAGTCATGGGTATTAAAAGAATGCTGAACTTTCACTCACATCCAAGCAGTGTGAATATGCAGCCTCAGGGATAAACACAAAAGCTAGGGAGTAGTCCCTTCGTGTGGCAATTCAAGTCATGTCGCTCCATCTTTTCCCTTGTGACAGGGTGAAGAGCTGAAGCTTCCCATCCCAGAGGGCAAAGAGAGCCCATGTTCTTCATAAGAACAGCTGGATTCTGGAGGAGAGAGCCTTAAAAAGGAGGCTAGAACTCTCCAGAACAGGACTGGAGAGGAGATGTCTATTTATGCCTCAAGAGATTTGGGAGGTAAGATGCTGTGTAGACAAGTGCTGTTGAGCTGGAGAGAGGCCCTGCATCAGGACCAGGATGTCAGCCTCAGGTCTGGACATGAGCTCAGCCATAGTGTGCTGGAAGCGGAATTAAGACTACATATATGGGCCCTTGGGTTAACACGTTAGCAAAACTGTGGTTTACATCATGACTGTTTGAGGATAGAATAGACCAGTGTTACCCAAAGTGTGGACTACAAGATATTTTAGGTGGTACACAGCTCATCTTTTAATTTTTAATACATTTGTGTTTACTAAAATATATAGAAAATAAAGAGTCAGTCAAACCCATGATTTCATATGCAGGTGTCCATCTAAATAGCAGGAACTATACATGATGTGTTCAAGCATGTCCAGAGTTGTTTCAAGACTTGGATAACTGAAATTTTCACCAAAACCATCTGTAATATACATAGTTCAGATGACGTGGACTGCTAGTGTGGATCTGTGTAAATAGAATGTCCACATTCATCTTCACATGTCTTTCAGGCATATAAGAAAAGAGGGGGATTTGATTATTTAAATATCATTATGGTGGTATGTGAATAGCCAACTTTAGGACAGCGGGGTTAGACAACCACTTGGTGGAGATGTCGTTGCTGAAGAGATTCAGGCACTAAATGGGGTAAAGTGGACTTTGAGGTCCCTTTCCTGTTGGAGACCTTGGGCCTGGAGAAAGGGACTTTATAAGGAAGGGATGTAGCAGTTGTCAAAGGATACAGGACCTCCTTATGGTTCTTGGAATGATGAGTACTGGTACGTGGTGGGCAGGGGCCAGTTTCCTTTAGACATCTTACACTGCGTGGGAGACCCCACAGTGAGCAACTGTGTTACATCCACACAACTTTTGAATGTCTTGCTGGTCACTTGTTTCGGTGGACAAATCTCCTGATAATTATCTGAACCTAAAACTGAACTCTGATGTATAAGCAGCTTTTTTTTTTTTAGTTCTGTTATACTCTCATTTTTCCAGCTCTACAACTACTGTGTCATTCACAGGACCACTGTTTAAGGATGGCAATCCATTTTGGTTTGTTATCAATTACTTTTTATTAAAATTAGGGCATTTTATTAATTTGTAAGGAATTGTGTGTTTATTTGGGTTATAGTGTCTATGAATTTTATACCCGGGTCTGTTTAAGAATTTCTGAAGTGGTAGCTGCCTGCACACTCTCTCTTATCATTAGTAGAGCTTCAATTTATCTTCTCCACAGATCAGGATCTGTGGGCCGGTAAGAGAATTTTATTCAGCACTTCTGTCAAAGAAATTCTAAATACGGAATTTCCAGAAAATTTTCATTGGAATTTCCGCAACAAACCCTGCAGATCTTTGGATTTCTATACTAATTCTGGAACTAATCGATTGATTGATGATTATACGATTTTTAAAGGTTACTTTCCATTTACAGTTATTACAAAATACCGGCTATGTTCCCCGTGTTGTACAATACACCCTTATAGCCTATCTTACACCCAACAGTTTGTACCTCCTCCCCACCTTTATATTGCCCCTCCCCCTTCTCCCCACTGGTAACCGCTAGTTTGTTCTCTGTATCTGTGAGTCTGCTTCTTTTTTGCTATATTCATTAGTTTGTTGTATTTTTGGGATTCCATGTATAAGTGAGATCATACAGTATTTGTCTTTTTCTGTTGGACTTATTTCACTCAGCATAATGCCCTTCAAGTCCATCCATGTTGCTGCAAAGGGCAAAGTTTTGTTCTTTTATGGCTGAGTAGTATTCCATTGTACATATGTACACCATCTTCTTTATCCATTCTTCATTTTATGTTGCTCCCATTTCTTGGCTATTGTAAATAACGCTGTTATGGACGTTGGGGTGCATGTGTCTTTTCAAATCAGTGTGTTTGTTTTTTTTCAGATATATACCCAGGAGTGGAATTGCTGGGTCATAGGGTAGTTCTATTTTTAGTTTTTTGAGGAAGCTTCATATTGTTTTCCACAGTGGTTGCACTAATTTACATTCCCACCATCAGTATACGAGGGAGGGTTCCCTTTTCTCCATATCCTCGCCAACATTTGTTTGTGTTCTTTTTGACAGTAGCCATTATGACAGGTGTAAGGTGGTATCTCATTGTGGTTTTGATTTGCAGTTCCCTGATGATTATCAATGTTGAGCACCTCTACACGTGCCTATTGGACATCTGCATTTACTCTCACCTGAGATGTCACCACAATGAGACATTTTTCCCAAGAGGATTTCTACACTATTTCAATCCCAAGAGATCTTACCTAGTTTTCTGGATAGTAGATTAAAGAAATATCTCTATTCTACAAAAATAATTAGCCCAAATATTCTTCTTTTTAGCTTAGATGTCTTCTGACTTCAGTGTACCTTGAATCACTAGGGCCACTTGTAGAAAATGCAGATTCATGGGTCCCATCATGACTAACTTGCACTGAAAAAGCATCTTCATATTTCTGATCTAGGTAGTTCATGAGCCACAAGTTTGAGAACACTTCTTGAGATTATATAATTCACACTAGAGTTGAAGAGAAAAACAAACCAGACCTTGACATCTCACCGGTCAGAATACACTTTACAGGTCCCACTCTGCTGTTCTGATGGGTGGAATCAGACATTAGAGTGATCCCATGTGCAAATTTCTTCTTTGAGGAAAACCTTAGGAGACACTAATGTTCAGCTTTCCGTTGATCCAGCCCCAGCATATTTGGGTGTCCTGGGATATCCCCCTTTGAATTGTCAGCTCACCACCACCCATTTAGCTCTGGCCTTTGAGTAGCTGCCCAGAAAGGCAGGAGGAGGGCTTCCTTCTGGTCAAGGCTGAAGCTCCTCTCATTTCTCCATTGCTCTCTTCTTGTAAGAAATGCCAATCACACTTGAGTTGGGTTCCTTGAGGCTAAAGACCAGCACTTCCCGCTTTGTTCTGGAGGGACTGTCTTCCCCCCAGGCTCTGCGACATGAGCTCCTGCCTCGTTGTCTCTGGCCCCTCTCCGGTGCCCCAGGAAGGCCTGCTGTTTGTTTTCTCACCTCTGCTTGCCAGTCAGCAGGGTGAAGAGGCGATATCTGCTCAGGTCCTTGCTGTTCTGCTGCCAGTCACAAACAAGCACATTCCTTCTTAAGAAAACAACCTGCGGCTTTGCTTTCACACCCCCAGTTTGCAGAAAGAAATCCGAGGCTAATAGCATTAGATCTGTGTCAAAGGCATTATTTACTTTCATTATGCATGGTGCGAAAACACAGTGGCTGGTACACACGCTGGGGCATTTTGTCATCTTACGTGCCAGTTCATTGCTGTCTTGTTAAGTGTTAATATAACACTTACACAGTAATTGATTATTAAAATATATGATTATGTCTAATGTTCTAACTCATGGAAAAATATACAGTTTGGTTTTGCATGTTTAGGAGAGTTTGTATGATTTTTCCCCCAAAATGGGGAAACGAGCCTATTAAAACAAATTTGTTCAACCAAATTAAAACTCACTATATTTCACTAAGAAATGGCATCCATGTTTTTGGCATTTAAGATTAATTTTCTAAGAAAGCTAGAAGAAAGATTCACAAAGGCGCAAGAATGCAGAACAAAATTGATTTCTCTTCATTCAACAGCAATCACTAAATTATATTGGTTTTTATTCCAGATATATTTATTGAGGGCCAACAAATTGCCAGGCACTGTGGTAGGCTTTATAAATGGTGGGAAACAGGCATGCAAACCCTGAGTATCAGAGAACTTCAGTTACTATGTGAGGGGCAGGTAGGGGTGAGAAATACTGAACAAGTAATGATATAGAAGAATAGAAAGGATTAGTGCAGCCGGTTAGCCAGGGCTAAATGGGCAGTGGTGAGCTGACAACGCAAAGGGGGATATCCCTTCTTGGAGGAGGTCACATATCACCTTGAAAGAACTTAATCGTTTAATCAATGACCAGCATGCACAGAGCACTTTTTCCTGGGGTATAAATGACTTCCCGGCACTGTCTGTGAAAGGAAATGAAGAGCACCTGGGTCCCAGAGGAGGAGAAAGAACTGGGGGAAAGAATGAAAAGGTGTCTGAATATAGACGTGAAGGTTTTTTGATTCTTTTCTTGTCCTAGAGTTTGTGTGGTTAAACATTTCTTTGACTTTACAGAATAAAAGGTGATTATGTTAGAAAGGGCCATTTACCTAAGATGTAAGTCAAGGGGGAAAACAATCCTTTTCCCTCCAGCCACGAGGGGTTTCGGATGTACACACTGCAGCTGGCTCTGTCTTTGCACATCCTGTTGGTTCTTCTTGCTGAAGGGCCTGCTGACTTTTCTCTACTTCCCTTTGATAACCTCTACCTGACCTTTGGGAATGTCCTTAAACATCCCTCCCTCAGAGCAGTCCTTCCTGATTCTTCAAGATTGAGTTAGCTTCTCCCTCAAGCAAGGGCTCCCACCATTTCCTGTCTGTAATTCCCCATCATAATAGAATTTTTGCCACACTGTGTTGTGATTGTCTGTTTATATATTTGTCTCCACGGGTTCACTAGATGAGATCTCTTAAGGGAATATGTTTCACTGACTCCTATTCTCCTATTATCTATTGGAGAGTCTAGGATACAGCAGATGCCTTATAAGTATTTGGTGAATTAAAGGATGAATGGGTGGATAAATGAATGAATAATTGGTAGATTCATGGCCTCCCGAGAACATTCACAATATCTAAGTCCAACTAGTCTCTCAAAGATGACAGTAGGTTAAAGGTAGATTTTTCAATAGAATAGCACAAAGATTATCCCAAGCTAGTCTACTGTAGGTGTATTAGTTACCTAATCGTGTGTAACAAATAACTCCATAATTTAGTGGCTTAGAACAAGAAGAGCAATTCATTATTTTGCACTTTCTGTGAGCCAGGCCTTTAGGAGTCACTTTGTTGGATGTGTCTAGCTCAGGTTTCTCATGAGGCTGCAGTCAGATGTAGCCTGGGGCTGTGTCATCTGAAGGTTTGACTATGGCTGGAGGATACCCTTCCCGGGAGGTTTGCTCATGTTGATGGCAAGTTGGAGTTGGTGAGTCGGCTCCTCTCCACTTGGGCCTCTTCCTGGGGCTTCTTGAATATCCTAATCACGTGGTAGCTGACTGCTCACTCTAGGAGACCAAAGGGGAACTGCAGTGCCTTCTGTAACGTCGCCTTGGAAGTCACACGCTTTGCCGCGTTCTATAAATAAGGTGGCTGTGATTCAGTGTGGGACGGAACATGACAAGGAGAGAATACAAGGAGGCGAGGGTCATGGGGTCATCTTGGAGTTCTGTTATCTTAACAGGCTGTGTGAAGTCTCCCCTTCGAGAGGGGAATCAGAGTCTTTTCACTTGGCCATACCCCAGAGGGGTGTTTGGGAAGGTCGTAAAGAGAAGGTTAAACCCATGGAAACTGCACATGAGCTACACGTGAGTTGTTGACAGGCAAAGAGTCTTTGACTTATCTTCCACCTTTCACCTATGTTCTCCCCTGCCCTTTGTAATACAAATAAATTTCCACAACGCCCCTCTTTGGTGGGTGTTATTTTCCTTATTACAGACGATAAGTTAGGGTCAAAACACAGTCAGGGGAATTGCCCAAGGGTACACCATATGTTATTGTCAGAAGAGGGACTGCAACTCACGGTATCTGAATTCCATATTTAGACTGGACCACCTTGGGTGCATAATGAGTGGTAGCAAGTGCTGACTTCTCTGAATTTCCTTTTAGCTCTACCTAATCCTTGCTGAATTCATCCCCTAACCCCACACTACACACACCACCACCCCAATCACGTACAGTTCAAACACAGTACACACAAGCACATTCAGACATACTTACTACACACAAGCGCACACACACACACACACACACACACACACACACACACACACCTCTTACACTTTCTCCAGGTCTTCTGAAAACCCAAATGGCCCCTTCATGATAGCCTCGCTCTTGTGCCAATAGGGGGCCCCTAGGCAGGACTTTTAGAGTAAGAGCCAAGGCTCCCACATTCAGAATGAGAAAGCTGTAATTTTCGTATTGTATCTCCTCACCAATTGTAAATCAGTCATTTTAAGGATGCCTCTCATTCTTGTTTCTCTTCAGGCAGCTCTTATTCCTCTCTGGAAAAAGCAAAGATTTGCTTTATAGCTAACTGCAGGACTGAAATGACATATAAAATAGCAACAGCAGGGAACAAATGTGTCCCTAAAGTGGCAATATGGTGCCTTTTTGTGTGTTTTAAAGCTTTGGAGTGAGAGGCAATTTTTCTTTTCCAGCTTCTATTTGAATAGGTGTTGAAAATTTAGAAAACAATATTAGGTATATTCAGTAATGGGTCCTGACCTGAGTTGTTCTGTACTATCAGTGGTAGGGATATATATATTTTAAATATATTCCAGTAATAGTCTGGCCAGCTGCCCTAACAATATTTGCAGGGCAGAACTATCAAGCTAATAACAAAGATTGTTCCATTATTAGGTGTGGGGTTTTTCTTTTATTATAAGATACTTTTCCCACCAAAATCGCTGGTGTTGTATATCATTAATTGAAAAAACATAGAATAAAACCCATTTTATTCCCTCCTTCATCTTTCCTTTTCTTTCTTTCAGTGTAAGAAATAGCTATTCTGACCAGCAAGCCTATTTTCATTTTTTTTCCTTTTATTTTTGTCAAATACGACAATTCAAACATTTCTTTTGAAACAAAGAGCCCCAAAGCCAAAGTAATGTCTATATTTCTCCAAACTCCCTGTAGTATCAATAAATCCAAAGGGCTGACAGCATGGGGGAAAGTTCTATGCGGAGAAAAAGAGCAAATTGGATCAGCAGTGCTGTTCGTTATCCTCTGTATTAGAAAGGTGCTGCCAAGGGTTATTTCCTGGAGGGGAGACCCCTGTGTGACCTGCCTTCCTCACCACACTGCCTGTGTGAGGTCTCCCTCACTACTGAGACTTGAAAGCGTCGTTTCAAAAAGGGAAGGACTGCCTGTCCTTTTTTCTTCTGTCCGTGCCCCTTCTCCCCTCCTTGTTTTACATTGCTAAATTAAGGTCTTCTTCTGTCCCTCTCAACATTCAACACATGTAAGACTATGGAAAAACTTAGCCCCCAACGGCCATCATCTTGCAGCAATTGTGGGAAGAAGAGGGATGCCACACACTGAGGCATGCTCCATCCCCTCCCATGAGGTGGGAGAATTTCCCACAATGCCCAGAGGCATGGCTTGGAGGAGATGGACCATGGCCTCGATTGGACCATGGCCTCGATTGGACCATGGAGGATGGACCATTCTTCATTGGCCACTGACAACCTGGGCAACCTTGGACTTCTCTGCCCAGTCTTCCCTTCTGGAAGATGATCTGCTAATTCCCTTCTGTTTCTAAAGCTTCTCTGACTCTAGGATGCCAGGCTCATGGGAGGCGTTTCTAGATCGTAGGCTGGAGGAGGGGAGCATCTCAGGATTGGTGATAACCCATGTGCACAGTGAATTGGGACTGGAGAAGAGGAAAAATGAAGTTTTACAAGTGGCCTGTGTTGTGGCATAAGGGGACTATTAGTCATGCACTGTCCTCTTACAGATTCTAAACCATATGAGAATTGGATGCAGAGGCGGATGTCCAAAAGTCAGCCTAATTGTTGGCAACATTGGATGGAAAACCTGGTGTGGATCTAGGCTCAGATGGGCTTCCCTCTCCTTCCTTCCCTGGTTGCCCCTCTCCCAGGTAATAATATCATACACTTAGCATTTAATATGTGTTCCAAGCCCTCAATATAGATAAGAAACTCACTTGATTCTGACAGCAAGCCTTTGCAGTAGATAACTGTTCTGATCCTCATGTTATGGGTGAGAACACTGAGGCACAGGTCAGCTGTGTAGCTGCCCAGGGCTGTACAGCTCTTGCGGCAGAATCGGCGTTGGCGCCCAGCGCTCGCATCCACTGGTCTGGAACAGGCAGAGTGGCCAGAGAGAAGAGCTGGCTTCCATACCCGAGCAGGTCAGGGATGAGAGCAGAGAGGCGAGTATGTGAGGGCCTGGACGGGTATGCCAGGTGCCCTGAAGACCCTTCTCTAACCTCACCCATGGCATCCTCACTCTCAGAGCCTGAGTAGCACCTGGAACCCTCACATGTGTGCTACGTTGCCTTCTAATCCTGACCCAGGGTTCACGTGCTTCCCACATTCAGGACTTTCACATTGGCATTCTCAAAATAAACTAGGTTGCAGAGCTAATGTGAGTAAAGGCACAGGCTTTCCTAGTATTTTAGTTACTTGTCCAGGTATGGGTAATAGTAAACTTGAAGGGCAACTGAGTTTTTCAAAACGTCTTGCATGTCAGCTGGGATCTGAGCCTCTTCCCAGCTCTGTGAGGTTGGAGTGCAGTGGGTTTCACTGTTCCAACCTCCCAGTTGGGGACCTGAGGCTCCCTGGGACTCTCCACTGACTGAGGGTCCCGGTGCTGACAACAGAGGGGTGGGTTCCTGGAGTCCAGATTAAGGCTGTGAGAATTACTCTGAGCCCCAGGTTGTGATGGAGGAGGAATCTGAACGCACCCCATGTCCGGCCTGGCTTGTGGATCCCTGGGAGCAGTCATCCAAGTGAGGTGACTTTTGGGGACACAGAGTGGGTGGCATGTGCCAGGGGTGGTTTGTGTTTGGAGGAAGGGGCTTGCCTGGTGAGGGCTCTCCCCTCCCCACCTCCCTGGGGCTCTTTGATTCTCAGAAAGGACTGTGAGGACAGAAGGGAAACATGAAGGCCAGGAGAGCCGGTCTGAGGCAGGTCTTGTGGGGTGAAGTGGCTGTTACGGAAACCTAGGCTGTTTAGTTCATGGCTAATACAAAAGGAATTTATGAAAGAGGAATATTAAAACAAACAAATAATTAAAAAAATAACAAACTTTTACTGACTTACCCTTGACTGTCCTGGTCTGGTTAGCCGTGGGGCATCTTTGGATTATTTTTATTAGCTTAGAAATAGTCAAATATTGACCTACAAAAATAGAAATTTCATAGTTTCTTCTTAATATTTTTGGCATACTGTGAATTTCATTATAGAGAACTTAAGTTGCTTTTTTCTCTTTTGATCCACTTTCGGAAAAAGTAGTGAAGGGACTTATGTGTCTTCAAGGGTCAGTAATGGCTTGAGAGGAGGAACCACGAAGCAGTGGCTGGGGAGGGGGGTCGGGGGTTGCAGAAAGGAAGCCTTTTCAATATTAATTTAAAACTTCTTTATGCTGCACTCCCCTACCTGAGTAAATAAATAAGTACACTGACTGCTGGGGGCCTCGACAATATTCACGGTAACAGTAACTGCAGTGTGTGTGGAGTAGCGCCAGGCACTCTACTAAGGACGTGACATACGTGATCTCGTTTGCTCCTTACAAAAGCCCGTTTTACAGACAAGCCAGGCTCAGAGGGGTTTAGTAACTTGCCCAAGGTCACACTGCTCATAAGAAGGTGGTGTCTGTCTGAATCTAGAAGCTTCTCTTCACCATTGTACTATGCAGACATCCAAAGGCAGCATTCGGGAATTCCCTGGCGGTCCAGTGGTTGGGACTCCCTGCTTTCACTGCCGGGCCCGAAACAAAGGCAGTGTGCACTCAGCATTCGAACACTCACTGAGTCCCTAGTGGACCAAACACTGCATTCGGTGCTGGCAGGAGGCTGTTACATTGATTTCAACCTGTGGGTCAGTTAGCACATTCCTAGGGGGATGTGTATCTCCTGCTGTCTATCTGCTTTTCCCAGTGGCATTACACAGCAGGTAAACTTAGGCTTTCTAACCCAAGCTTGGGAGACAGTGGTTAGGAAGCAAGATGTGTACAGAAATGGCGAATAGGAGAGAAGAAGGTCAGAGGCTTGCATTTTCCTGGAGTCACCTTGAGACTGAAGCTTCTCCTGGGAGGAGAGCTTTGAAGACGCCCCGGGCCACCCTCCCCATCAGAGGATGTTGAAGGGGTCAGATGGATAGGGTACATGTGCAGACTGTTAAGAACAGAGGCACAAGCCCTGAGGCCTTTTCCAGACTTGGATGTAGATGGGGAAATTAGTAAGGCTTCTTACTAATTGAGCCATTTAATCCCCAGTGAAGTTCAATGTCAGTGTCATTTTTGGACTTATGAGTGTCATGAGGCTGGTTGCCTTGTGTTGATAATGGTAATGAGTAAACATTACAGCCACATTCATTGCTGAATCTCTGGTGATCATGATATGAGCAGCATTTATGGAGTGTCCACTATTTTTTTAAGTCCTCTAGGTATATGTTTCCATGCCTCTGCCTCAAAAGAGATATCATGATCCCTTTTTTAGCTTGAAAAAATGCAATCACAGAGGTTTAGGAAAATTGAATTGTTCGCTCACGGTTACCCAGGGGCAAGGTCATCCTTTGAACCCGTGTCTGCCCAACTCTGAGGCCTGTGATGTTTGTCCTATTGATTTCAACCTGTGGGTCAGTTAGCACATTAGGCCTCTGTTAAGGACCAGAGCAGGTAGAAACAACCAAGGATAACATACAGCTGGCCCTCAAGATGTTAACAAAAGTATCAGGAAAGGAGATGGATGGCTGAGTGCCAGTGCTGGCTCTGAGCGTGATGAATTTGGCCAGGTTCATTAGCTTTCCTAAGTCTCAGTTTCCTTATCTGTAAAATAGACACAATAAAATTTCCTCCTTGCTAGGGGAGTAGTGAGTGCTGAATGAGAAATCCCTTCAGGGACTCTATTGCATAAGAATAAACACAAAGAAAACTCACATAGGGCTCACTCCAGCTCCTGCCTACCCCTCTCCACACAGGCCAGCTGTGCCAGCCCTTCCTTGGGTTCTGTGAATGAGCCCTGCTCCCTCCTGCCTCGGGGCCTTTGCATGCATGATTCATCTGCCTGCAACACTCTTGCCCTTTCCCCTCAAATGTTGCTTTTCCAGGAAATCTTCCTTTCCTGACATCCAGATGAAATAAATCCCCTTTCTGAGCTCTACTAACTATCTACGATTTGTCTTCCTAGCTCTTATCATAGATGTTATACATTTGTAAGATGATTTAATGCACATTTTTCCCAACCAAACCGGGACTTTTCCTACCTAGACTAAACTTGTAATGGCTTGCCTCTGTTTTTTCATGACTGTATCCCTAGCATGTAACACAGTGCTTAGTACATAGCAGTGTCAGATACATGTTTGTTGAATGAATGAATGAATAAAAAAACACCCACTGTGTCTGGCACATAGAAAGCCTTCAAGACATATAAGATATTGTTATGACTATTGTATAAAGTACCAAGAATCAATTCAAGAGTTATATAAAAACCCTTGTTGACAATACAATGATAGCTTTAGGCAGTGTATCAGTTATCTACAGCCACAGTAATGGTGAGTAACAAACTACAAAACTCAGTGGCTCCAACCATATGCACTGATGGAGAATCTGTGGGCTAGCTGGGTGGTTCCTCTGGCTCCACTACAGGCACTAGTGGCTGGTGGTTTTGCTGATCTTGGATGAGTCAGCTATCAGCGATGGCACAGGCTGAGGCAACTGGGGCCACTCACTTCTGCTCCATGTGTTCATCCTCCAGCTTGCTGGCCCGGGGGTGTTCTCCCGGTGAAAGCAGACTGTCTGTGCTCCAGCTCTGGAACACATTGCATCGACCGTAGGGAGGAGCTGGTGCATAGGAAGAAGGGGAAACCTGGTTGGGAACAGTGGCTTTCTTCCCGTTGTGTTTTAGCCCTGTTTTCCAGCTGCTGCTGATTGTGAGCTAATAATGATACATGACAGAATAAATTCTCATCTCCTAAGGAAATGAGGGCTTATTCTCTGCTTTTCCTGGTAGCACTTCCCTCTGGGCAGCAACCCCCCTTTGAATTCACGGGGGCCACGGAGCTGGAGAGCAGAAACAGCTCTTTTTGAGCTTGAGACACAGCCTGAGACGTGATGGATACTTGGTTGTTAATGAAAACCCTGAGGGTCAAATTGTCATGCCTGTGTCAATGGGCAGTGACCTCTCGGAGCCCACACTCAAGTTCAGTGATTGCACTGCCGTTGACAGATGGCAAGTTCTTGGATGGCTTCTCCGTTCACTTTGAGGTCTCCTCCTTCTGTCTCTCTCTGCCTGTCTTTCCTTCCTTTCCCTTCCTTCCTTCCTCCCTGTTTTTCTTTCTCTTTTTCCTCCTTCAAATAAGCATTTCTCAGTGGTTAAATGTTTCTGTTCTATTTATTGCACAGAATGTGGGTATGATCTTCTCCCCTTTTCTCTACACACACAGTTTTCTCCCCACAGCATTCCATAATGAATTCTCATGTTCTGGGAATGTTTACTCCATAGCTCTGGACTTAACTTCACTCAGGCAAGGTGGGAAATCATCCATCCTTGTATATCAGTTAATGACCCAAGGCTGGTTAAGGTGGGAATAAGTGTTCAATAAAACAATCTGTTGTATTTCTCTTCACAGCTCTAATCCCATGTTTAAATGTTTGAGAGATTCTTACTATGAAAAATTATTAACAAAATTTATAAAGTATCAGGCTTCAAAGAATTATGATTTTACAAATGAGGATATGAAGTTCCAAAAGATAAGTAGGTGGTTAAAAATGAATAAAGAGATGTATGTAATTAATAAGTATGTTTCCATTTTATGCCAGGGAGCTAGTCTCAGCCAATACTTTCATGTTTTTGACACTTCTGACTGGGGTCAGTCAGTTTCAGGGACAGGACCGATGAAGGTAATTGCTCCTGATTCACTGTGGATAATGGCAGGTCCTGGCTGGGGTAGGTGACTTCTTAGCTCAACCATCTGGTCACTTCTTTTTCCCAAATCAAACTCTGGCCACTTCACTGAGAACATATGCAAACACTGACATTTTTAATCTTGGAGGAGCAAACAGACAGAGAAATCTACATTATATTAGAGAAATATCTGGATTGACAAACCCCATTGGAAGAACATATGCTAGATCAGTGATGAAAAATCTAGTTGATACAGAAAACATTAATTTAAATGTATCTTTTTTTCACAATAATAATTAATATTTATTGGGTACTTAATGATGTGCCAGGCACTGTGATAGGTAGGTTTTTAATTGAAGTATGGTTGATTTACAATGTTGTGTTAGTTTCTGGTGTACAGCAAAGTGATTCAGCGATATATGTATATATATTATATATATACTCTGATATATATTATATATATTTTATATATACTTTTCCATTATGATTTATTACAGGATATTAAATATAGTTCCCTGTGCTATACAGTAGGACCTTGTGTTTTTGTTGTTTATATATTTTATATATAGTAGTTTATATCTGCTAATCCCAGACTCTTAATTTATCCCTCCCCCACCCCCTTTCCCCTTTGGTAACCATGAGTTTGTTTTCTATGTCTGTGACTCTGTTTCTGTTTTGTAAATAAGTTCATTTGTATCATGTTTTAGATTCCATATATGTGATAGCATATGGTATTTGTCTTTTTCTGCCTGACTTACTTTACTTAGTATGATAATCTCTAGGTCCATCTATGTTGCTGCACATGGCATTATTTTGTTCTTTTTTATAGCTGTAATATTCCATTGTATATATGTACCACATCTTCTTTATCCATTCATCTGTCCATGGACTAAATGTATCTGTTTAAGCTTGCAACAAACTTCTTTTTTCTTTTTAATTAATTAATTTATTTTTGGCTGCGTTGGGTCTTCGTTGCTGTGCACAGTCTTCCTTTAGTTGCGGTGAGTGGGGGCTACTCTTTGTTGCAGTGCGTGGGCTTCTCACTGTGTTGGCTTCTCTTGTTGCAGAGTACCGGCTCTAGGCACGCGGGCTTCAGTAGTTGTGGCATGCGGGCTCAGTAGTTGTGGCTTGCGGGCTCTAGAGTGCAGGCTCAGTAGTTGTGATGCATGGGCTTAGTTGCTCTGCGGCATGTGGGGTCTTCCCGGACCAGGGCTCAAGCCCGTGTCCCCTGCATTGGCAGGCGGATTCTTAACCACTGTGCCACCAGGCAAGTCCCAACAAACCTCTTTTGAACTACCTATTTTTAAATTTTTACTGATTATGTAAATAAAGTTTTATTAGAACATAGTCACACTCATGCATTCTCATATCGTCTGTGGCTGCTTTCCTGCCAAAACAGCCAAGTAGTTGCAACACAGACTCTCTGGCTTACAAAGTCTAAAATCTTTACTCTCTAACCCTTTCCAGGAAAAGTTTCCTGACACCAGCCCTAGAGCCGTGTGAACTACTTATTTTAAATTGTGAGTATCATTCCTGGATTAGACTTTGCTAAACTCTCTAAGAGTGTAGAATGATATCATCCAGAAAGTACTTAAATTATACTTCTTAACTGAAGCTTTAGGGACTGTGAATCCATTAACTAAAGATTTATTTTCTAGTAACTATCCAAAGTAGTGCTCCCTACAAAGTAAAGTTTGCATTTATTTTGAACTTGTAAAATATGCAGCTACCAAAATAGCATCATTTAACCGCGAGATAACTTGTTGAGTTCTGGGGTTAAGCCAGGCATTTCTAATTTATAAATACTGAGGAGACACCTCACCACACACAAAGCGCAGAATAAGGTCCCAGTTCATCTGCTCTCAAAGACCCGTAATACTCAAATATCGTGAACATGTTGCATCTTTATTGTACTATTACTGTTTTTGTGTTAATTTAATTAATTGTGATTGGCATAATGGTGAGATGGGCAAAGATTTATTAAAGCACTACATGGTGGGGGGGCAGTTAGGCTGTTAAAAACAACTGATTCATTACACATGTTCAGCTGACCGATTCCATTCAGCCAAATAGCCCACTCCAGGAGCACCTAGATCAGACCCTGGAGAAAAGAGAACCTTCTCTGATACAGACTCCTGATTTTGAGCTGTGGCCATGATCCACTCCTTGAGTTTCAGTCTGTGTAGTTCTTACCTGGTAAAGCCCAACCTTACTCTTTCTTCTACGTCCCTCCATTTCTTTTCTCTGTAGAACAGAAATGGTTTCCTTGGCTTCCTTCCACAGTCCTCTTCCTCCCCAGCCCGGCTTCCTCAGGTCTACCACCTGCGGTGACGCACATCATTGTCTAACCCCATCCTAGGACCATCACAGGTACGGTTTGTCTCTGCCTGAGATTTCTCCATCCCTTTACCTGTAGCACTGGTTGAGGCCTTAGTACCCAGAGCAGTCTGTAGCAATGGCGACGGGTCAGGAGACTGGAACTGCAGCTGCGTTCCTCAGATTCCCCAGCACTTCCCACTTGTTGTTGGGAGAGCTTGTTATTTCTCTCTGAACTCTCCCAAGACACTCTTTCCAATTACCATCAAGTGGACAATACTGAATTTCCTACTCTTCGTGACTGGTCTTTCTGAATATTTTCTTCCCTCTTTCAGCTGGACCTTTTTTTTTTTTTTCATTTTAACATCTTTATTGGAGTATAATTGCTTTACAATGGTATGTTAGTTTCAGCTTCGCAACAAAATGAGTCAGTTATATATATCCATATGTTCCCATATCTCTTCCCGCTGGCGTCTCCCTCCCTCCCACCCTCCCTATCCCACCCTTCCAGGCGGTCACAAAGCACCGAGCTGATCTCCCTGTGCTATGCGGCTGCTTCCCACTAGCTATCTACCTTACGTTTGGTAGTGTATATATGTCCATGCCTCTTTATCGCTTTGTCACAGTTTACCCTTCCCCCTCCCCATAGCCTCAAGTCCATTCTCTAGTAAGTCTGTGTCTTTATTCCTGTTTCACCCCTAGGTTTTTCATGACATTTTTTTTCTTAAATTCCATATATATGTGTTAGCATACGATATTTGTCTCTCTCTTTCTGACTTACTTCACTCTGTATGACAGACTCTAGGTCTATCCACCTCATTACAAATAGCTCAATTTCGTTTCTTTTTATGGCTGAGTAATATTCCATTGTATATATGTGCCACATCTTCTTCATCCATTCATCCGATGATGGACATTTAGGTTGTTTCCACCTCTGGGCTATTGTAAATAGAGCTGCAATGAACATTTTGGTACATGACTCTTTTTGAATTATGGTTTTCTCATATACTACTGGGTATATGCCCAGTAGTGGGATTGCTGGGTCATATGGTAGTTCTATTTGTAGTTTTTTAAGGAACCTCCATACTGTTCTCCACAGTGGCTGTATCAATTTACATTCCGACCAACAGTGTAAGAGGGTTCCCTTTTCTCCACACCCTCTCCAGCATTTATTGTTTCTAGATTTTTTGATGATGGCCATTCTGACTGGTGTGAGATGATTATCTCATTGATTGTAGTTTTGATTTGCATTTCTCTAATGATTAGTGATGTTGAGCATTCTTTCATGTGTTTGTTGGCAGTCTGTATATCTTCTTTGGAGAAATGTCTATTTAGGTCTTCTGCCCATTTTTGGATTGGGTTGTTTGTTTTTTTTGTTATTAAGCTGCATGAGCTGCTTATAAATTTTGGAGATTAATCCTTTGTCAGTTGCTTCATTTGCAAATATTTTCTCCCATTCTGAGGGTTGTCTCTTGGTCTTGTTTGTGGTTTCCTTTGCTGCACAAAAGCTTTTAAGTTTCATTAGGTCCCATTTGTTTATTTTTTTTTTATTTCCATTTCTCTAGGAGGTGGGTCAAAAAGGACCTTGCTGTGATTTATGTCATAGAGTGTCCTGCCTATGTTTTCCTCTAAGAGTTTGATAGTTTCTGGCCTTACATTTAGGTCTTTAATCCATTTTGAGCTTATTTTTGTGTATGGTGTTAGGGAATGATCTAATCTCATACTTTTACATGTAGCTGTCCAGTTTTCCCAGCACCACTTAGTGAAGAGGCTGCCCTTTCTCCACTGTACATTCCTGCCTCCTTTATCAAAGATAAGGTGACCATATATGCGTGGGTTTATTTCTGGGCTTTCTATCCTGTTCCATTGATCATTATTTCTGTTTTTGTGCCAGTACCATACTGTCTTGATTACTGTAGCTTTGTAGTATCATCTGAAGTCAGGAAGCCTGATTCCTCCAGCTCTGTTTTTCATTCTCAAGATTGCTTTGGCTATTCGGGGTCTTTTGTGTTTCCATACAAATTGTGAAATTTTTTGTTCTAGTTCTGTGAAAAATGCCAGTGGTAGTTTGATAGGCATTGCATTGAATCTGTAGATTGCTTTGGGTAGTAGAGTCATTTTCACAATGTTGATTCTTCCAATCCAAGAACATGGTATATCTCTCCATCTATTTGTATCATCTTTAATTTCTTTCATCAGTGTCTTATAATTTTCTGTATACAGGTCTTTTGTCTCCTTAGGTAGGTTTATTCCTAGATATTTTATTCTTTTTGTTGCAATGGTAAATGGAAGTGTTCTCTTGATTTCACTTTCAGATTTTTCATCCTTAGTGTATAGGAATGCCAGAGATTTCTGTGCATTAATTTTGTATCCTGCTACTTTACCAAATTCATTGATTAGCTCTAGTAGTTTTCTGGTAGCATCTTTAGGATTCTCTATGTATAGTATCATGTCATCTGCAAAGAGTGACAGCTTTACTTCTTCTTTTCCGATTTGGATTCCTTTTATTTCCTTTTCTTCTCTGATTTCTGTGGCTAAAACTTCCAAAACTATGTTGAATAAGAGTGGTGAGAGTGGGCAACCTTGTCTTGTTCCTGATCTTAGTGGAAATGCTTTCAGTTTTTCACCATTGAGGACGATGTTGGCTGTGGGTTTGTCATTTATGGCCTTTATTATGTTGAGGAACGTTCCCTCTATGCCTACTTTCTGCAGGGTTTTTATCATAAATGGGTGTTGAATTTTGTCAAAAGCTTTCTCTGCATCTATTGAGATGATCATATGGTTTTTCTCCTTCAATTTGTTAATATGGTGTATCACGTTGATTGATTTGCATATATTGAAGAATCCTTGCATTCCTGAAACCCCAGTTGATCATGGTGTATGATCCGTTTAATGTGCTGTTGGATTCTGTTTGCTAGTATTTTGTTGAGGATTTTTGCATCTATGTTCATCAGTGATATTGGTCTGTAGTTTTCTTTCATTGTGACATCCTTGTCTGGTTTTGGTATCAGGGTGATGGTGGCCTCGTAGAATGAGTTGGGGAGTGTTCCTCCCTCTGCTATATTTTGGAAGAGTTTGAGAAGGATAGGTGATAGCTCTTCTCTAAATGTTTGATAGAATTCGCCTGTGAAGCCATCTGGTCCTGGGCTTTTGCTTGTTGGAAGATTTTTAATCACAGTTTCAATTTCAGTGCTTGTGATTGGTCTGTTCATATTTTCTATTTCTTCCTGATTCAGTCTTGGCAGGTTGTGCCTTTCTAAGAATTTGTCCATTTCTTCCAGGTTGTCCATTTTATTGGCATAGACTTGCTTGTAGTAATCTCTCATGATCTTTTGTATTTCTGCAGTGTCAGTTGTTACTTCTCCTTTTTCATTTATAATTCTATTGATTTGAGTCTTCTCCCTTTTTTTCTTGATGAGTCTGGCTAATGGTTTATCAATTTTGTTTATCCTTTCAAAGAACCAGCTTTTAGTTTTATTGATCTTTGCTATCGTTTCCTTCATTTCTTTTTCATTTATTTCTGATGTGATTTTTATGATTTCTTTCCTTCTGCTAACTTTGGGGTTTTTTTGTTCTTTTTTCTCTAATTGCTTTAGGTGCAAGGTTAGGTTGTTTATTCGAGATGTTTCCTGTTTCTTAAGGTAGGATTGTATTGCTATAAACTTCCCTCTTAGAACTGCTTTTGCTGCATCCCATAGATTTTGAGTCGTCGTGTCTCCATTGTCATTTGTTTCTAGGTATTTTTTGATTTCCTCTTTGATTTCTTCAGTGATCACTTCGTTATTAAGTAGTGTATTGTTTAGCCTCCATGTGTTTGTATTTTTTACAGATCTTTTCCTGTAATTGATATCTAGTCTCATAGCGTTGTGGTCAGAAAAGATACTTGATACAGTTTCAATTTTCTTAAATTTACCAAGGCTTGATTTGTGACCCAAGATATGATCTATCCTGGAGAATGTTCCATGAGCACTTGAGAAAAATGTGTATTCTGCTGTTTTTGGATGGAATGTCCTATAAATATCAATTAAGTCCATCTTGTTTAATGCTTGTGTTTCCTTATTTATTTTCATTTTGGATGATCTGTCCATTGGTGAAAGTGGGGTGTTAAAGTGGGGTGTTAAAGTTCCCTACTGTGACTGTGTTACTGTCGATTTCCCCTTTTATGGCTGTTAGTATTTGCCTTATGTATTGAGTGCTCCTATGTTGGGTGCATAAATATTTACAATTGTTATAACTTCTTGGATTGATCCCTTGATCATTATGTAGTGTCCTTCTTTGTCTCTTGTAATAGTCTTTATTTTAAAGTCTATTTTGTCTGATATGAGAATTACTACTCCAGCTGTCTTTTGGTTTCCATTTGCATGAAATACCTTTTTCCATCCCCTTACTTTCAGTCTGTATGTGTCTCTAGGTCTTCTAGGTCTGAAGTGGGTCTCTTGTAGACAGCAAATATATGCGTCTTGTTTTTGTATCCATTCAGCCAATCTGTGTCTTCTGGTGGGAGCATTTAGTCCATTTACATTTAAGGTAATTATCGATATGTATGTTCCCATTCCCATTTTCTTAATTGTTTTGGGTTCGTTATTGTAGGTCTTTTCCTTCTTTTTTGTTTCTTGCCTAGAGAAGTTCCTTTAGCAGTTGTTGTAGAGCTGGTTTGGTGGTGCTGAACTCTCTCAGCTTTTGCTTGTCTGTAAATGTTTTAATTTCTCCATCAAATCTGAATGAGATCCTTGCTGGGTAGAGTAATCTTGGTTGCAGGTTTTTCTCCTTCAGCACTTTTAGTATGTCCTGCCACTCCCTTCTGGCTTGCAGAGTTTCTGCTGAAAGATCAGCTGTTAACCTTATGGGGATTCCCTTGTGTGTTATTTGTTGTTTTTCCCTTGCTGCTTTTAATATGTTTTCTTTGTATTTAATTTTTGACAGTTTGATTAATATGTGTCTTGGCGTATTTCTCCTTGGATTTATCCTGTATGGGACTCTCTGTGCTTCCTGGACTTGAGTAACTATTTCCTTTCCCGTATTAGGGAAGTTTTCAACTATAATCTCTTCAAATATTTTCTCAGTCCCTTTCTTTTTCTCTTCTTCTTCTGGAACCCCTATAATTCGAATGTTGGTGCGTTTAATGTTGTCCCAGAGGTCTCTGAGACTGTCCTCAGTTCTTTTCATTCTTTTTTCTTTATTCTGCTCTGCAGTAGTTATTTCCACTATTTTATCTTCCAGGTCACTTATCCGTTTTTCTGCCTCAGTTATTCTGCTATTGATCCCATCTAGAGTATTTTTCATTTCATTTATTGTGTTGTTCATCATTGTTTGTTTCATCTTTAGTTCTTCTAGGTCCTTGTTAACTGTTTCTTGCATTTTGTCTTTTCTATTTCCAAGATTTTGGATCATCTTTACTATCATTATTCTGAATTCTTTTTCAGGTAGACTGCCTATTTCCTCTTCATTTGTTAGGTCTGGTGGGTTTTTATCTTGCTCCTTCATCTGCTGTGTGTTTTTCTGTCTTTTCATTTTGCTTATCTTACTGTGTTTGGGGTCTCCTTTTTGCAGGCTGAAGGTTCGGAGTTCGTGTTGTTTTTTGTGTCTGTCCCCAGTGGCTAAGGTTGGTTCAGTGGGTTGTGTAGGCTTCCTGGTGGAGGGTACTAGTGCCTGTGTTCTGGTGGATGAGGCTGGATCGTGTTTTTCTGGTGGTTAAGTCCACGTCTGGTGGTGTGTTTTGGGGTGTCTGTAGACTTATTATGATTTTGGGCAGCCTCTCTGCTAATGGGTGGGGTTGTGTTCCTGTCTTGCTAGTTGTTGGCATAGGATGTCCAGCACTGTAGCTTGCTGGTCGTTGAGTGAAGCTGGGTGCTGGCGTTGAGATGGAGGTCTCCGGGAGATTTTCGCCGTTTGATATTATGTGCAGCTGGGAGGCCTCTTGTGGACCAGTGTCCTGAAGTCGGCTCTCCCACCTCAGAGGCACAGCACTAACTCCTGGTTGCAGCACCAAGAGCCTTTCATCCACACGGCTCCTTAATTTGGGATGATTCGTTGTCTATTCAGGTATTCCACAGATGCAGGGTACATCAAGTTGATTGTGGAGCTTTAATCCGCTGCTTCTGAGGCTGCTGGGAGAGATTTCCCTTTCTCTTCTTTGTTCTCACAGCTCCCAGGGGCTCAGCTTTGGATTTGGCCCCGCCTGTGCGTGTAGGTCGCAGGAGGGCGTCTGTTCTCAGACAGGCCGGGGTTAAAGGAGCCGCTGATTCGGAGGCTCTGGCTCACTCAGGCCCGGGGGTGGGGGTGGGTAGGGAGGGTCACGGAGTGCGGGGGCGGGCCTGCGGCAGCAGAGGCCGGCGTCACGTTGCAGCAGCTTGAGGCGTGCTGTGCGTTCTCCCGGGGGAGTGGTCCCTGGATCCCGGGACCCTGGCAGAGGCGCGCTGCACAGGCTCCCCGGAAGTGGGGTGTGGATAGTGACCTGTGTTCGCACACAGGCTTCTTGGTGGCGGCAGCAGCGGCCTTAGCGTCTCATGTCTGTCTCTGGGGTCCGCACTTTTAGCCGCGGCTCGCGCCCGTCTCTGGAGCTCCTTTAAGCAACGTTCTTAATCCCCTCTCCTCGCGCACCAGGAAATAAAGAGGCAAGAAAAAGTCTCTTGCCTCTTCCGCAGGTCCAGACTTTTGCCCGGACTCCCTCCCGGCTAGCCGTGGTGCACTAACGCCCTGCAGGCTGTGTTCAGCCGCCAACCCCAGTCCTCTCCCGGCGCTCCGACTGAAGCCGGAGCCTCAGCTCCCAGCCCTGCCCGCCCCGGCAGGTGAGCAGACGAGCCTCTCGGCTGGTGAGTGCTGGTCGGCCCTGATCCTCTGTGCTGGAATTTCTCCGCTTTGACCTCCGCACCCCTGTTGCTGTGCTCTCCTCCGCGGCTCCGAAGCTCCCCCACTCCGCCACCCGCAGTCTCCGCCCGCGAAGGGGCTTCCTAGTGTGTGGACGCGTTTCTTCCTTCACGGCTCCCTCCCACTGGTGCAGGTCCCGTCCCTATTCTTTTGTCTCTGTTTATTCTTTTTTCTTTTGCCCTACCCAGGTACGTAGGGTCTTTCTTGCCTTTTGGGAGGTCTGAGGTCTTCTGCCAGCGTTCAGTAGGTGTTCTGTAGGAGTTGTTCCACGTGTAGATGTATTTCTGTTGTATCTGTGGGGGGAGGAAGGTGATCTCCACGTCTTACTCTTCCGCCATCTTCCCGGAAGTCTCGAGAATTTGCATTCTCAGCTGGACCTTTATCCAGTATCTGTCCTGTCCTAATTACAGATCAGGGCGCCTCTCACTTTTCCCATTTGACTATTGCTAACAGGCTCTTCCCAGGACACTTTGTGGCTCACGCTAGAAAAGGCAGTGGATTAGAGAATTGCACATATCCTTTAAGTGCTGTGATTAAGTGGTAGACACATGTGTGTTGTAAATTACACCAAACTAAGTTTTATCTTTCTGAAGTAGTGTTGATTTACAATATATTAGTTTCAAGTGTACAGCATAGATTCAACATTTTTATAGGTTATACTCCTTTTAAAGTTATTATAAAATATTGGCTATATTTCCTGTGCTGTATAATATATCCTTGTATCTTATTTAGTTTATATGTAGTATTTTGTACTTCTTAATCCCTTACCCCTATCTTGCCCATCCCCTCTTCCCTCTCCCACTGGTACCCCCTAGATTGTTCTCTGTATTTGTGACTGTTTCTCCAAACTAACTTTTATCCTTTGAAAGCCAATGAAGTCCCCATGACATAGCTGTTATGTCAACAGACAATCCAATAGCGTTGAACCTGTGGTTGAATTTAATCTGGATGGTTGCTCAGTTTCTTAAATTAATGGTGCATTGATCTGGTAAATTATTGAAATCACAATGATATGATGTTTTAAGTTAGTTCATGAGTAGGTGGATGTAAAGGGAGAATTGAGAAAATAGGCTATTGTAAAAATCATCCTAGTCTATTTCTTTTCTTTTCTTTTTTTGATCTACACAACTTGATTATAAAAGGACTATAAAACCCAAAGAAGATCACAGGTTACTGCATATCAAAGCTCAAAAAGATATTTTGAGAAGTTAAATTTCTAGGGTCGTATACTTTGTATCAGTTGCAGAGCTGGGATCAGACCATAACAGCTCTTTGACAATGGTGTGCAAATAAATTTCAAATTTGATTAATTTGTTAATAATCTTTGCTATTTTAGAGATTGTGTGGCCTAACGAAGATCTGCTTTGCAGTACATGCTAGATGAGAGTAAAAGTCAGTGGTACTTGTGCTAAAATCAGAAACTCAGGTGACCACCAAGGTGTAGGGCAAACTCATTTGCCAGTGTTATCACAGAATGCTTCCATTCAGGACAGTGACAACGTTTTAGATCTCTTGGCCTCTAGTGCAACCCTTTGAGATAAATAAATACATTTTTAAGGGACGTGCTTAAAGCATTGCTTTGATTTATTTTTTAAAAGATAAATTAATAACCCATATCCCCTCCCAGCAACGCTCAGTGATTTGATGTGCATATACCTCTATCCTGTTTGTTCACATAAAGGATCATCCACACATTAAGGTAAACCTGTCGTGTGCCCATTAGTGAATCATCACTGCATTAAGAGGCTTTCAATACCGAATCTTTCTAATGTTGTTAGACAACCTTGACCTTCAGTTTCTTGCAATGTGAATAATATTGCATCGTATCTACAGAGAACAGTATAATCATCTTTTCTATTCGTGGCACTAAGACAGTCAACAGTATTTGATACAATCAGCATGTGTCTTGATACGGAAGGCACATGGTGACAAGCCTAACTGAATGTAGTTATTCGGCTGTCATGAAATGCACCTTATGGTGATAAACTTCCGCCATAAAATTGGAAGACTATCACATAAACATGTTCCACGAAGAAATACACTCGCAGAATTCATGGCTGGGTTATTGTTGGAAAACAGCATTCTATTTATTGTGCTGTGGTTTTTACAGTGTGTGTCAGTGTTTGGATGTTCATTACGTTTTACAATGAAGTAATTACGGGCTGGTGATTTCTCAGTTCTGAACAGCAGTTCTATCTAATTAGTGAACAATAAATTGAAGTAGTTAGATTAGGGAAATTTTTTTTAACATCTTTATTGGAGTATAATTGCTTACAATGGTGTGTTAGTTTCTGCTGTATAACAAAGTGACTCAGCTATACATATACATATATCCCCATATCTCCTCTCTCTTGTGACTCCCTCCCACCCTCCCTGTCCCACCCCTCTCGGTGGTCACAAAGGACAGAGCTGATCTCCCTGTGCTATGCAGCTGCTTCCCACTAGCTATCTGTTTTACGTTTGGTAGTGTATATATGTCCATGCCACTCTCTCACTTCGTCCCAGCTTACCCTTCCTCCTCCCCGTGTCCTCAAGTCCATTCTCTACGTCTGCATCTTTATTCCTGTCCTGCCCCTAGGTTCTTCAGAAGCATTTGTTTTTTTTTTAGATTCCATATATATATGTTAGCATATGTTGAACGGACTTAGCAGGGCCAGCTAATTCTCAGTGTATAGACGTATTGTTTAAACTTAAGGTCTCAAACTACATGCATTTTTCAATTTTATGGTAATTGTTTTTTCTACCAGCTTTTTTCTTTTACCTTAGTCTCTGCTTTTTCTCTGTCTCTTTCTCTAATATCACTGCATTATTAACTAATAAAATGACACATTAATGGTGCTGATGAACTGAGATATACCACTGAGGCTAAGCATATTACCATCCAGTGTGCTTACATGGCCCCTAAACTGATAGTATACAACGTATTTCAAGACATTTGTCCTTGAGTTTTCTTATGCCCCTGGGATTGATCTTCGCATTCTGGTGCCTGCTCTCCAGCGATGGATGGACGATGGTAGGAGGGGCTGTTCCTGGAATCTGCGTGCCGGGAACCCAGCCTCACTGGTTTTGCTGAGGAAGGGTCTGAGATCTCACTTTCCTCTCACAGAGCTAGGAACTATCTGTATTGTTACAATTTTTATCACATATCCCGGATGTTCAGTCTATGTTTTGTAGATTCATGCCTTGAAAAAGAGCCACACTACCTTCAAATTCCATGCATAGTAATGATAGGTAAATATTTTCTAAAGAAAAAATTTAAAAACAGAGACGACCATAGCCAGATACAAATCAAGACAAGTAATTTGAAAAGCTGGGACTCAGACCCAACCTTTCCCCTGGGGCCTTGCCCCGCTGCCTGCAAGCCGTGTTAACCGGGTCTTCAGCACTCCCGGTAACCTCTAAGATGGCAGCCCCAGATGCTGCTGGAAGGTCTGGTTCTTTGGGTCTGCGGGGTGTTAGTCAGGGAGGAGCCAAGGCTGGAATGGAGGAGAGGGGTAAGGAGAATGAGAGAATAGAAAAGACTCCAGCAGGCGAGTAATAATGGAAGGAATAGCAGTGTAGCAATACGAAGCCAAAAATAGATTTTAAAGGGACACTAAATCATAATAAAAAGAGCAATTCACCAAGAATGTATTACAGCCAGGTATATGAACCTAAAAACACAGCCTTAAATATATATGAAACAAACACTGACATGGTTTTATGGAGAAAAAATTTTAAATTACAATCATTGTGGGAGATTTTTAACACTTGCCTACGGAAAACTGGATAGAAAAAAAAATTGTAAGGATATAGAAAACTAGAGACCTTTTTTAAGAGCTAATTTAAAGGTGGCAACCACTCCTCAGTTTTAGAGTTTGGTTATCAGCAGAAAATACAGGCCCAGTGCTGCTGGAACACCAGATCTCCCAAGAGAAGTTTAGAATCAAAATTTTCAGGTGAGATCTTATTGATAGTGTGACAGTTGGCCTGAGGCTTAAATAATATCAGAATACAGAGCACCTGGCGTGTAGTAGACACACAATAATTTATAGCTCCCCTCTTCCCTTTTGGGAACAAGTCTATTTCTCATAGTAGTGGGCTGGGAGGGGCACTGAGTTGTTAGAATTGGTTCTGGATCAGTTCTAGATATACAGGGACAAGGAATGTAAGCCTGCCCCAAAATGCCTTTCTCACCAGCCTGTTTGGATTCATTTTTCCATCCTTGAAATGTCCCTCTTCAAAGTTTAACAAGTCAGGCTAGGGAGTTGCTTCCAGAACACTGTTGAAATGCACACATCTTTTCCGAGGATGGACCTCTGTCATCGACTCATAAATAGGAATGGACTTTCATAGTGGCACATTAAGAGCACGAGTGCAGCCTTTTGAAGACATCACCTTGTGTCTTGTGAAATCCTGGAATATTGCGTTTAAAGCCCCTGCAAGGGATCATCTCTTATCAATGACTCCTTAACCTGTTAGGATGAAAAATGCTTGAGATAATCTGTCAGCATCAACATATCACCCCTGGAATGTGCTTCTGTCCACCTGCACATGAAACGTCATGTACAATTCAGGGTGTCCATGGCTCTTCTCATGTCCCTGTGTGGGCCTCGTATCCAAAGCCTACAACTTCCAGGGTTTGTGTGTTTGATTGATTGATTCTTTTTTTTTTTTCCTTATCTGGACGGGACCTGAGTCCTGGATTCACAGGCTCAGGTTGGATGTGTAATTGCAGATTGGATTTCCCAGGAAAGAGATTTCAGGTGGAGACCAGTGAGCAGGATTTTATACAGATAGTTTATTAGGGAGTGTCCTTGGGTCAACACCTACGTGAGGGAGAGGGAGAAAGCAGAATTGGGCAAAGGGAGAAGTTGAGCCAAAATACATTCTTTTTAAAAATTTTTTATTTAATTTCATTTTTAAATTTTTAATTTTTATACAATTTTTTTTCTTTTTGTGGTACACGGGCCTCTCACTGTTGTGGCCTCTCCCGTTGCGGAGCACAGGCTCCGGACGCGCAGGCTCAGCGGCCATGGCTCACGGGCCCAGCCGCTCCGCGGCATGTGGGATCCTCCCGGTCCGGGGCACGAACCCGTGTCCCCTGCATCGGCAGGCGGACCCTCAACCACTGTGCCACCAGGGAAGCCCTATACAATTTTTAAAGGTTACTTTCCATTTACAGTTATTACAAAATATTGGCTATGTTCCCCATGCTGTATAATACATCCTTGGAGCCTATTTTACCCCCAGTATTTTGTACCTCCCCTCCCTATATTATCTTCCCCCCCACTGGTAACCACTAGTTTGTTCTCTGTATCTGGTTTTTTTTGTTATATTCACTAGTTTTTCATATTTCAGATTCCACATATAGGCAATATCATATGATACTTGTCTTTGTCTGACTTACTTCACTTAGTGTGATAATTTCTAGGTCCATCCATGTTGCTGCAAATGGCATTATTTCATTCATTTGTATGGCTGAGTAATATTCCATTGTCTATATGTACCACATCTTCTTTATCCATTCATCTGTCGATGAACATTTAGGTTCCTTCCATGTCTTGGCTATTGTAAATTGTGCTGCTTTGAACACTGGGGTGCATGTATCTTTTCTAATTAGTGTTTTTGTTTTGGGAATGCATTAACAAAGGCCTCAGCTGACCTCACGGGGACCTCTGGAGGTAAAATGACCTTTCTGAGTCTTTCCACGTCGGGGCAAGAGGGCCAGCCTGGCTTCCTCATTGACCAGTCATTGCATGTGGACTTCCCCAGGTGAAGCTGTGCTCTTCCACAGAGGCAATCCCTAACAGGGTCCACACTGAGATGCTCTCCTGGGATTACTCCCAGAAGCAGGGGAGATGAGTCCTCCAGTCCTGAAGGGAGAATCTGGGGAGCACATCACAGCATCCACCATAGGTAGTGATTTACCAGGGCGGCTGGGCCTTGGACCCAGTCTGCAGGCCCCTAGCTCAGTGCTCTTTCCCTTCCCCCTTTGCCTCTTGGTCTGTTGCTCCTGGTCCATATTTCATCCCGCTGGCAACATTCCAGAGCGCTTCAGTATTCTCCTGTGAACAGCTCTACCTCAGCCTGCTAGGAAGAAACATTTCCTTGAATATTGTCTAAGCCTCTTTGTGTAGCTTGTTAAAGGTCCTGCTGCTCTTGTGCAAGGCCAAATAACACCTGCAACGGGAAAAAAAGAACCTAAAATTAAATTCCATTACTCATCTCAGGAGCACAACAGACACAGAAAAAGTTAAGAAAGGGGCAATGAAAAAGAATTGAGTCATAACAGAAGTTTATGGAGTAATGAGTTTAATTTCCCAAATTCTCAGTTTCCACACTCAGTTCCAAGCATGTTTCTTTTCAAGCATTTTAGCCATAATTTCAGGGTAGCTTTATTGTATTGACTAAGAATTAATTAGTGTGTTTTAAGCCTTGCATGTGTCTGATTTGTGAATTGCAACTTTTGGAGTTTTTCCTCTGCAATTTGACCAAAGCTAAACCATCTTTCAAAATGCTACCCTTGGAGATAAAGTGCTTTGCTGCCGAGGGGGGCCCTGTGATTTCTGATGGCAACCAGGAAGCTACAAGAAAGCACCTCCCTCCCTGGTGTTTTTGGTCTCAAGTGTCAGTTCTCAAGAAGAGCCCTTCTGTCCTGTGGGAGTGAAGATTAGTCTAGGCTATATGCATGCCTCCCTTTCCAGTACATAGTCTCCTTTTTTTTTTTTTTGATGTGGACTATTTTTAAAGTCTTTATTGAATTTGTTACAATATTGCTTCTGTTTTATGTTTTGGTTTTTTGGCCCCGATGCACGTGGGTTCTTAGCTCCTTGACCAGGGGTTGAACCTGCACCCCCTGCATTGGAAGGGGAAGTCTTAACCATGGGACCGCCAGGGACGTCCTGACCTGATCTACTTTCTACCTGGTTTCTGTTCACACTCTGAAGAAGGGTTCCTCCACATCAGAATCTGAGATACCACAAATAATCATCTCTGCACGACAAAAGGTTGTGTTATCACAGGCTGCCAGTATGTGTTTGCTGAAGAGCACTGTAGTAGACCTTACTAGCGTTCCCCAACACAGGGCTCTCTTCTTCTCATCACCCTTATAGGTGCATGGGACTATGTAACTATTTCTGGGCAATAAAATATTAAAAGTGATGCATCTCATCTCCAGGCCAACTCAGTAGAACTCCCCTGTATTGTTCTCATCTCACTTGTCCTCTGCTCTGGAGAGATGGAGAAGGAGGCCTTGTGTTGGGATGATGAACCCCCCTCACTTTCCCCCAAAAGAGCATGTAGCCCTGATCCTTGAGTCATCATTTGGAGAGTGGCTTTCCTAGGGAGTCATCCAGACCCACAGTGGACTTTGAATTAGTGAAAAACACATCTTCGTCTTGTAAGGCCACTGAGATTTGTTGTTACTGCAGCAAAGCCTGGTTTATGCTAATTAATATACCTGCTTCCTTGTCTGCTTCATCTCCCCACCCACCCCCCTTCACTGGCACCAAATACTGACCTAAGGGGTCTGTATGTATCTAAACTCTTTCTCTCTGGTCTGTAACAGCCCAACCAACTTTGGATTGTGTTCTCACTGCACACTTGGAAAAATCTCTGCTGCACCGCTAATTGATGAAGTAGGGGAATACTACTTCACCTTCGAAACCCCAGAACTTAGTAGAAGCCCAGGTTAGAGGAAGCATTCAATAAAAGTTTGTGGAACAACAGATTGATCACTGGATATCTCTTTGGGGGACAATGTGCATGTATTTTGCACTCAGGGCTTTTCTAGTTCCTTTTATTAATCCACTGCTGGTTCCAATTCATGCTTCTTTAAGTCTCTGGCAGAGAGGGCAAGAGAGGCTGTGAACGTATCTCAGAGGAAATGAGACAGAGGATGCAGAACCTTCACTCTCTCTCATTGTTGACTTTCTCTGTGGCCTTGGGCAGATTACTGAGCCTCCTGAAACCTCATTTTTTCTCATCTGGAGAAACGGGGGCCTCCTTCACAGGGTTGATGTAAAAATTACCGAGACAATGCATGTAAACAGCTTAGCATGATGCCTTGCACAAAATAAGTGGCATGGAACAAATGCAATCTATTGAACCGATTTGATACCCTTCTTTCCTTTTGATTCCTTTCTCTACTGTTCCTCTAATCCTGACTCCCAACTACTACCTGGGGTCCCTTCACTACCCAGAGACTGTCTTGCAGTCTTACTATCTGGTGACGTCTCATCTAAGCCTGTCTTCCTCAGACAGTGGCAGCAAATCCACTTTGCTGCCTTAAAACTATAGGTAGTTGGGGAAAATGGGGCTAATAATCTAATTCCTGCTACTATGACTCATTGACTCAATGTGTCAATAACTAACCTGATACTGCTTTAGGAGTGTGTGCATTTTAAGAAGGTTACCAGCATATTCAGGGCACCTGAAGCACAAAGATGGTTCTCCCAGGCAGGAGTCACTGGCTTTGTGTTGGGAACCATGGCACTGGAGATTCTCACTTCTTGCTGGAGTCACACCATGTAGGTGGCCATTGGTTCTGTTTGTGCTGGAACTGGTCCTGAGATCCCCACCATGACCATGTCTAGATGTTTATGAGTCAGAGAAGCCACTGTTGTTTTGTGTACATTTAAAAATGATATTTGCATAATTGGCATATAGATTGATACTGTCCATTCCTAGTTAGTTGTCAAGTTAAGCATTTATTATTGTGACCTTTCAGCATGTCACTTTTGAAAAATTTATTTGTAGCATCTACCTACCGTCATTGGTCCAGATTCTCAAAACCTTAACAGAACCTAAATCAGAAAAAGTATCAATCACTGAATTTCTTACGGTCAGAAAATCTTTATTACCGAGAAAGAGGATGGTCCTTCCTTCATCAGGAGCAAAGCAAATTCCAGCGTTCTGTGCTCGCTTCACTCCTCCCTGTAACCCTCTGCGTGCCCCAGGAAGACAGTCTCTTCCTCCTGCGTTGTGGCCCGCGAGGCTGACCCACATGGAGAGTACCATGGATTCCCTTGCCTTCTGACTGCAAGTTCAGTTGATGGGAAACACGGGCAGGATTTTGGAGGACAGGGAGAGAGTGAGGCTGGAACGTTTATTCCCCGAACTGCCTCCTCGCTGAGTGGCTACGGGATGATTATGTCCCTCAGGGGAAGACCATAGCTCCTGTTGGGGGGTCAGCCCCATTTAACCACCTCCCTGGGTTTCTGGAGCCACCCCCTTTCCTTACCACTTCAGGTGCCAGATGCTACTGGCTCCTTCACTGTAGGTAGGCACAGGGTACCATCCCAACTTGGTTTCCCTAAATCCGAGTTTACCTTTGTAAATTATAAATCTTAACTAAATTCATATCAAATACCCTAGTGTTTCCTGCCAGGACACTGACATTCATCCACTTACTCATTTGTTATTTGCAGCCTGATAATGCGTTGCCCAGAGAAACTTCTCAGATGGACATAATCCTTTCCCTCTGATATCATGGAAATACCTCCACATTTAAAATTCCTGGGCCAAATGGAGTGATTTTTCCTTAATTTATCTGCTGTCTTTTTTTCCGCCCTTAAAAGTGTTATCAGTAGAAGAGCTTTCAGCTTATCCCAAGTCCAGGATTGGAGGCGGGCTTCCAGAAAGTGTGACAAATGCACAAGCATGTCAGGCTGTGACAGTCTCAATGGGCTGAGATTTCAAAAATCTTACGAAAGGGAGACCTTGAAGTGCCTTATTCAAAGGCAGCCAAGGCTTTTATGATCAGAGGAGGAGATTCTAACGTGGCCTGTTAACTAGCGTAGAGTGGGGGCCTCCACCCTGTCCCAGGGATGAGATGCCCTGGCTGGTATGTTCCCTGAACCGAAATGTGGTTGCAAAAAGAGCCAAGGTCTCATTGCTGAAATTTATAACCATATCAACCATCGTTTTATGAGATGCCACATCGTTTTTTAAAAAGCTTTAAACTTATAGAGCTATTCAAATAACCATTGAGCCATTTGAACTGAAATAGGAGTTAGTTCAAAGTGGCAGTTCGTAAATTTGAGGTGCTGTGGTTTCATGGAGAAGGCATAAATGCCGAGCAAAGAGTCTGATGCACTAGTTTATTAACTTATGCTTATGATTGTATAGGACTGGGGGACCAAGCTGGCAGAATTTGACTTTTAATTTGACTTTGGAGCATAATTAGACGCCATCAGCCATGAGGCACATGCAGAACATGCTTCATGATATTTGTTTACTCATTCAGTCACTCAATATATTTTTCTTAGCCTCAAACTGTATGCGAGGGAACAATGAGTAAATAACAAGGCAGATCTTTAAGGAATTTTTAGTTTAATAGGGAAGTCCTGAAAACACAGAATCATGATGTAATGTAAGAGCTTCGTGGCAAGAAGGAGCAGGAATCAAGAAACAGGAACAGGTCCTGACTGTGGGCCTTGGGCAAAGCCAGGGAAGACTTTGTCGGAGGAAGGGGTGTATGAGCTATTTCTTACAGGACAAGTTGTCGTGTCTCAGAAGGGGGAGGTTAGGGAGGAACTTCCCAGCAGAGAGTGTAGAGAGCTTTGCAGGACAATCCCAAAAACCTCGGGGCATTCCATAGGGCTGGAAGGTGATGTTTGTGGGGTGTCACGGCAGAAAGTAGTGCCTGGGTCTGGGGGTATTGCACTGAAGGGATCTGGCTTTCATCTATAGGCTTGTGGTCTCCTGCTTTGGCAGGCATCCATATCACCTGGAGAGCAGGTGAAAATGCAGGTGACTGCGTCCTACTGTTTGACATTCTGATTCAGCAGGTCTGGGATGGGATTAAAGAAGCTGCATTCTAAAAAGCAATGTATGAACCATATTTGAGAAATACTGCCACTGGAAATGGAAAGCCTTGGAGGGGAGTCATGGCAGTGCCCAAAGAACATATCTATGTGGTTAGTCATTTGCTCTCCTTTGTATTCTTCTCTACTCTTCTGATTTGCCCCTCCTTTTGTGAGACTCAGGGAAAGTTGAAGGATGCTTCTGAAATAACCTGCTGTTGAGTGTTGCAGTGCATGTGTGTCCCCTGCCCCCCTCCAGTTGGGTCATCAGACAGCTACTTCATGTTGCCATCTTGACAGCTGATGTAGATACCAGCAACTCCAAAGTGTAATTGACTTGATGAGCAGTACCAAATACAGTGTGCAGTGGGGCAATTAAGCGGTTTACGTAGAGAGTAAAACCAGCTGAAAGGGTGTAGCTACTACGTGGAGACTTAGATGCCTAGTTAGGAGAGACGAGTTTTGAACAACTTTCGATTTCCTGGTAACACAGGGAAAAATAGAAACTGTGTTGAATTAGACATTTCACATTGTTTGAGAAAAAGGGCATTCATTGGTTAGAGAGAAATACTTTCCTATATTAAGTTCAAGGAGGGGTTTGTGTATAATGGTCAAGGTTGATTACAGTTTTGTAAAAAGTAGAAAACGTGTCCCTGTTATAAGAAGTGACACGTTTTTTTAACCCTCAGTTGCTTGAGTGGGTTGATGATCAGGAAGCTTGTAACTGCACACAAGTAATTTTGGTTGTAGTGCAAAGAGCCAGGGGAAAGACAGTGTTTTGCTTTCTACTTAGGATTGCACATACACAGGGATTTTCTTTTGTTCTTACAAACAATGTCTTTGCTGTAGTTATAAATGAAGTTATCTACTCAAAACCTTGCTTTTAAAAACAGCTGAGGCAGTTGATAGTAGTAAAAATCAATGTTTGGGTATGTTTGGCCTTATAAATTTTTTTTTTTTTTTTTTTTTTTTTGCGTTACGCGGGCCTCTCACTGTTGTGGCCTCTCCCGCTGCAGAGCACAGGCTCCAGACGCGCAGGCTCTGCGGCCATGGCTCACGGGCCCAGCTGCTCCGCGGCATGTGGGATCTTCCTGGACCGGGGCACGAACCCGTGTCCCCTGCATCAGCAGGCAGACTCTCAACCACTGCGCCACCAGGGAAGCCCCTGGCCTTATAAAATTTAATGTCTAATACATAATACAAGTGACCCATAAGAGCAGGGAACATGGGCATATAACAAAAAGCACACGTTTTGGAATGAAAAAGGAACAAAAAAGGAAAAGAAAAATGCAGTGAAGATAGTATAGACAGACAGAGAGAAAAAGATATAGAAAACTTTTTATTAAGAGTAAGACTCACATTATAATGAGCAACAGACAGAATATTGACCTGGGAATGTAGGGAACTGTGTTGGTATTTGTGTTGCCTTTACTGTGTGTGACCACAGTTTGAACTCTGTATGTATTAGTTTCATCACTCACAAGATAAAGGAATTACTTACAATAGGTTAGGATTGGCAACTATAGCTCAGGAGCCAAACCCTGCCTGCCACTTACTTTTATGAATAAAATTTTATTGGAATACAGCCTTGTGGCCCATTTATGTACAGCAGCCTATGGCAGCTTTCATGCTGTAATGACAAAGTGGCAACAGAAAATGTATGGCTCCTAAGACCTAAAATATTTATCCTCTGGTCCTATACAGATAATGTTTGACAGTGCTTGCAATGAGTGACTATGTGAATTAGTGAAAATATCAGTTTGGTTACTGTAAAGTGGAACCAAAATGAACAATGGGTAAAAACAAAACAAAACAAAACTCCCTACTCGAGTAGAAGAATGCTATTATTAACTTGCCTCCAGGGCTTTCCATCTCCCATGGCCATATTTCTCAATATATGGTCCCTGGGTTGCTTCATTAAATGCAGATTTCTTAATTATTATTATTCCTCACCCAGGCAGAGGTCTGAGCTGGTGGGTAGCTCCCCTGTACAAAGGAGCTCATTGCTCTGCCATCTTCCATGATGACTTACTGCTCAGGGTCCAGCATGGCCACTCCAGCTCTCTAGGTCACTTCTGTGTTCCAACCATCAGGCAGGGAAGAACAGACACAGAAGGCACACCCTTCTCCTAAAGGGTACAAATTGGTGGTCGAATTGATAACCCCATTCAAGTCATGCAAGCTCAAATTGATGTCATGGTCATATCTGCAAGGGACGCTGGGAAATACACTTTTTATCTGGGTGGCCGTGGCCCAACTCAAAATTCTATTACTGCATAAGAAGAGAATGGATATGGTGGGACTGATCAACTATAAATTTCTTTCCACTTAAAATCTATGAACATAGATAATTTGTCTGTGTGGGCAGCCACAACAAATCCCACAGACTGGGTTACTTAAACAGAAATTTATTTTCTCAGAGTTCTGGAGGCTGGAAAGTCCAGGATCAAGGTGCTGGCCTGTTAGGTTCCCGGTGAGAGCTCTCTCCTGGCTTCTTCGCACAGTGTACTCCCATGGCCTTTCCTTGGGGTGCACATATGGACAGAGAGCGTGCTCTCCGGTGTCTCATCTTATAAGGATGCTCATCCTACTGGGTCAGACTCCACCCTTATGACCTCATTTAACCTTAATCACCTCCTTAAAGGCCGTTATCTCCAAAGACATTTCCACTGGGGCTTAGGGCTTTAATAAAGAAATTTTTTGTTGGTGGGGGCATAATTCAGCCCATAGCACAGTTGCTCTATGAAATTGACAAAAGCAGACAAGTCATGAATGCACCAATAATAGACAATGGAAATGAGGATATGGCCTTCTCATCATTAGCACCTCCTTAGAAAGGAGAGGATAGTTCTTAAATTCACACTGTCAATTCTATAGAACACCTAAAATTAGTTTGTGTCATTGTTTAGTTAAATGGTTCTTTTTTACCTATAGTAAAAAGTATTGGAAATTATTACTTTATTTCAAAAGCTTCCGTTAAAAGCTCTTTAAAGCACACATCAAAAACTGTAGTGTCTTGGGACTTCCCTGGTGGTCTAGTGGTAAAGAATCCACCTTCCAATGCAGGGGACGTGGGTTTGATCCCTGGTCAGGGAACTAAGATCCCACGTGATGTGGGACAACTAAGCACACATGCCACAACTACTGAGCCCGTGTGCCTTGGAGCCCGCACGCCACAACTAGAGAGAAGCCCATGCACCGCAATGAAAGATACCGCGTGCCACAACGAAAATCCCGCATGCTGCAACCTAAGACCCGATGCAGCCAAAAAATAAAAATAAATAAAATAAACATTAAAAAAAAATTGTAGTGTCTTAGGGACGTTCTGCTAAACAACTTGGCTGAAATCAAATATATCAAGGTCATGAAAATTGAGGAAAAGACGAGGAACTGTTCCAGACTGAAGGATACTAAAGACATGTGACAACTAAATGCAAGATAATGATTCTGAACTGGATCCTTTTGCTAGAAAGGACACTGGATAAATGGCAAAACTTAAGTCCAGTGGTACATTAGATGATAACATATCCACATCAACTTCCTAAATTTGATGGTTGATTGTGGTTATGTGAGAGAATAGCTTTTTTTGTAGGAAATAGATACTACAATATTTGGGGGTGATGAGGCAACAAGTTAGTTTCTGACTCTGAAGTAATTCAGGAAAAAAATTGGGGGTGTTGAAATTTCTCTAAGTTTGAGATTGTTTCAAAAATGTTAAATAAAATAAAGTAGAATGACGCACACAACAGCAAATACAAAAAAAAAAAAAAAAAAAATGGTGTCTTAACCTAAGCAACAATGTCCAGAAGGCACTGCTGGCCTGGGTGCCTTGACGACAAATTGTTCTGTTGACACATGTTTGGGGTTCTAGAAAGGATTATCACTGAAAGAGTCTACCAATAACAATTCCCTCTGGGTAAACAGATAAAGGGTGCTCAAAAAATCTCATCTTTTGAAATTTAAGCTGCATGATACGACATCAGGAGAATTTGCCCAGTTCTCTTCGTGAGAGTCGTCATTCATTTTTTTAATCATTCCACTTTGTATTGGGGGTACTGTTTGATCGTCTATTGCCCAAAACTCAGGGGTCTAAAACAACATTAACCATTTATTTTCTCAGGATTTTGCTATGTGAGTGGGGCTCAACACAGACAGGTTATCCCTACATAACATGGTGTGAGCTTGGGCAGATCACCTGGGTCAGAAGACCCACTTCCAAGGCAGCTTCACTCCCGTGGTTGGTGTGTTGGTAGTGGTCGTCAGTGGAGGGCTCAGCTGAGGCTGTTAGTTAGTGGCCTTGATTCTTTCTCCGTGTGGGCTTCTTTATGTAGCTGCTCAAGCTTCCTTTCAAGAGGAAGAAAGCAGAAGCTGCCAGTCCTCTCAAAGTGTAAGCCCAGAACTGACATAGCATCACTTGCACTTTGCGCGGACAGTCCAAACAGTCACAGGGCCCAGCCCACAATCAAGAGGGTGGAAAAATGGACTCCACCTCTTGGCGGGTATGGGAACAAAGAACGCGTGGCTACCTTCAGTTCACAAAGGTGACAAGAATTGTCAGCCGTCCTAACTTTGTTGTAAGCATATATGCTTTGATAATTCTTTCTGGGTCCCTCCCTAAAGATCCCTTCTAGTAGACACTTTTTTCTAACTGCTCCCCCCATGAAATTTTAATACCCCAGTTACACTATGTATCTGGTTATGTGCTGTATATGTTTCTGTGTTTTATACCTTAGAAGAGTAAGATTTTTTCATTCCCGTAGAAACTAATTTTCATCCCCATGGGGGCAATATTGCCTCCAATGAAAGTACATGGCCTAGACTCTGCAACCTCAGAAACCCCCTAACATTCATTTTGTCAAATAATCACCAACTTTATTCACTGTCCTTATAGAAAAATGTCTCAAACAATGTGGGTAGGAGGAACATGTGTAAGGTTAATCTCCCAGGCAATGCCCATCGTTGTCTTTCCTACAAATAAAATTAACTAGTTCATTGTATAATTATCATCTAATATCTTTTTTTTTTTTTTTTAGCCATGCCATGAGGCATGCAAAACCTTAGTTCCCTGACCAGGGTTTGAACCTGTGCCCCCTGCCTTGGGAGCGTGAGGTCTTAACCACTGGACCTCCAGGGAAGTCCTAATATCTTTCTTAATTGCAGTGTCTGTAGGGGCAGGAGCATGTCTGTCTCAGTCATTTTTGAACAGATTCTGACACAAAATAGGCGATCGATATTTCTAGAATATATTAATAAAGCATTTAATGTCTAAAAGAGAAATGAGGGCAAGACAGGTGGAAACGAGAGTATTCCTGAGCTCATTCAGAGTTGTGTAAGAGGGGTTGCAAGAGGCAAGAGGAAGTGAGACAGCCAAGGTCATTTTTCTACTCAGTAGAGATTTAGTCCTTCACTTGAGGAGCTTTGTAGACCAAAGCTTGAGGATGGAACCTTGTCCTGTTCATTGTTAAATGCTGTAGGGGTTTTAACACAACACCTTGGAAAGATGGTTGAATATTGTTTGAATTATGAATTCATAGTTAAGATAGAAAGCAAGTCTTTCGAATAAAGAGAGGCATAAATCCTCTTACTTTTCTCTTTTTCATTTATTTAAATATATATTTAGAATGGTCTACCTTTATATCTATTAGAAGAAGCTTTTTCAAAAGAAACTTTTTATATTTAAAGAAAAATAATTTTTGACATTCATATTTTCTTCCATTTAATAGGTTTGTATCTTTCTTTTCTCCCTTCAGATCGTCTACAACATGACAATTCTTTTCCCTTTTTAAAATAGAATAGATTCTAAAAGCCCAGTTATAACCCCCTCAAAAAATAAAAGGACTATAGGGAGATGTTTTAAAAAAACTGAGTGGCGTATATCAGTTCTCTTTTCTGCCACATCTTTGTGGCTGCCATGGGAAGATTACAAAAGCTTCAGGTCTGATTTTGGTGGATGAATTCCCAATGAACACCCCCTCCAAGGAGTGATCGATATTCTGGACAAAAGGGGGGTATTTCTTCAATATGTCCATTTGATTTTATTTTGTGAGGCAACCACGTTTGTAACCCACACTAACATGTCAGAAATACGACACTGCTTTTAGTTCCCTGCCCTGTAAAAGATGCCTGGTAAAAAAATAAATACAACTAGGAATGGCCGAGTAAGTCATTTTATTTTTTATGATTCAAGCCCCAAAAGGTCTTGAACTGTCAGATTGATTGTCTCTCCAGTTTTACGACTTTTAGTTGTATTTATTCTTTGATGTTTACCATCAACTGTGTCTACGTGAGCCATGGTCTGTGGGATTTCATATTGCTAAATCATTTTTAAGCTTTAGTTGTAGCTTCTATTTAGCATCCATCCCCCGAGACATGCCATTAACATGAATCATTTTTGACAGTGTTTGGTGCAATGGGAACTCCCTGTTGAGTCGATCACTCATCGCGATGGAAAGCAACAATGACCTTCTCAGAAATATCCATCACAGTGAAATAATCAAGGACGCACTCAACGCTCAGGGGCTTCTGATCGGGGTGTTCCCATCGACTTCATCGCCATCCCCAAAGCAGGAGATGGGTGCTCAGTGCAACCTCAGGAGGGAAAGAGGAAAAGAGGGGCAGGGGGAGAAAAACAGCTAACCCAAAGCATAGCTATTTTGTCAGAGGGTGGGTTTTTCCCCACTTCCATGAAGGTGATTTTCATAGAAGATGAATTTCAGAGGCAATCGCAACACTATTTGAATGCATTCTTCTCTAACACTCTATTTTCAACTTCCATGTTTTCTTCTTCAAGAATGGTTATGAGGTTAGCTTCTTTGATTTCTCTTCTTTGTGATGCCCACCTCTGACCTGGGCATATTTTCTCAGTTCAAACTCTACATTCAACTGCTCAACTGATAGAGATTTGAGGGTCTCATTCCTGACTAAAAAGTTTCTGAAAGAAATGAGTATAATTACCACTGGAAATAAGTTATTTCCCTTGGTTTATACCAAGTGTTTAGATACTTTTCAGCTGTAAACCAGGACATTAACTTGTAAATTATTCTGGTAGACTGTTGTCCTTTCTCTGTTTATGTTTGGTTAAGTCTGGCCTCCAAATTCTCCCTTATCTCCAAGTTTCCTAGCTCCTTCCTCAGACTAATAAATACAAATATACTATATGTTAAAATTAGAGGACAACAGGTAAATATATTCCAAAGCAGGGGTCAGAAAACTGCAGCCCACAGGCCAAATGTAGCCTGCTGGCTGTTTTGTAAATAAAGTTTTATTGGAACACACACACCCATTCACTTATCTGTTGCCTATGTTGCTTTCACTCTACAGCAGCATTTGAGAAGTTGTAATAGAATGGCAAAGACTAAAACATTTACTATCTGGTCCTTACAGAAAAAGTCTGCTGTTCTAAGTTGTAGCTATTCAAACATAATCGTATTTACTAAGTAAACAATAATAATGATTTTATTAACTGGACTCTTCTCAAACTAGAAGGCCAATTTTGAGAAAAATATCAGCATATTTTAGGAAAATACAGAAGGAGATAATTTCTAACTTTGGTTTCTTGGCTCTCTGCTTTCAGGCATTCTTTCAGCTGTTAGTTTTTCCCCCTATTTAAAGAGAGTATCTCCAAATTGCAAAATGTGAAATTTTGTCATATGTATATTTTAACTTTTGGGGAAATCCCAGTTTCTCAGTTTTTGCCTAATTGTTCCTGAATAAACTGATCATTTAATATTATTGAATTAAAATAGGCCATTTGTCAGGGAAAATGTAGTCTGTTTTTGTTTTAATCTGCATTTTTTTCATAAATTGTGAGATTGAACACTTTTTTCCTTTGTTCTTTGGTTGCTAGTAATTATACTTTGTGAATTCTTTTCACATCATTTATTTTTCAAAATAAGCTTTTGCTGAAATTTTTGACTAAATTGGTTATACTCCTTGTTTGTGTTAGTCTAGTGTGAATCTTCCAATTAGAATTTATACTCCCACCAGTGCAGCCTCTCTTGTAAGAGGACATGCAGAAAGCCCTGGGCATACGGCATAGTATCTTTAATGTGTTTTATGATTTAAAATATAATGAAGTACCAATGACAGTGGAAATCACAAAACAAAGAGTAAATAGGGGGACTTCCCTGGTGGTCCAGTCATAAAGAATCGGCTTTCCAAAGCAGGGGACGCAGGTTCGATCCCTGGTCAGGGAGCTAAGATCCCACATGCTGCGGGGCAACTAAGCCCACTCGCCACAACTACTGAGCCCCCCCGGGCCTCAACTAGAGAGTCTGCATGCCACAAAGTACAGAGCCCACACACCCTGGAGCCCACACATCACAACGAGAGAGAGAAAACCTGCAGGCCACAACTAGAGAGAAGTCTGAGCACCGCAAGGAAGAGCCCACACACTGCAACTAAGACCCGACACAGCCAAAAAATAATAAATAAAGAGTACGTTAAACACTTTTAGGAAAGTAAAACATATATCAAAAATTAGGGGCTTCCCTGGTGGCGCAGTGGTTGAGAGTCCGCCTGCCCATGCAGGGGATACGGGTTTGTGCCCCGGTCCGGGAAGATCCCACATGCTGTGGAGCGGCTGGGCCCGTGAGCCATGGCCGCTGAGCCTGCGCGTCTGGAGCCTGTGCTCTGCAATGGGAGAGGCCACAACCGTGAGAGGCCCGCGTACCGCAAAAAAAAAAAAAAAAAAAAAAAAAAATTAGAATTTTATATCCTAAAACAAAGGCAAATGTTTCTGCTTCACTGAAATTGTAACAAATTGTATCAACTCTCAACCAAACAAGGAATTTAAAGTTACTTTATAGTATTTCCCATGGTTTGAGCTTTTTTTTCTTTCTTCTTAAGCTCACCATACTTTAGGGTCATGGGATTTTTATTTGGCATGCTGCAGTATAACTGAATGAGACACTTACTTCCAGATGATAGATGCCTATGATTGAGAAGAAACTGCTTTCTTTAAATTGTAACTGACTGACTTATGGAGATGAATGGCTTGTTAGCGTAAGTAGCTTTATAGCTAGGCAATTATAAGAAAAAAGACTGAGATTAAAATATCTAGCAATTCTAGAATATTTGCATAGTGAGAGAGAAAGAGAGAAAGGGAAAGAAAGAGTGTGTGGTGTGTGTGTGCACGCGATGGGAGAAGGGAGGGACTATGTGTGTAAACATATGAGCACATGCACACACACACACAATGTAGAATGCACTGCTCCAAGATAAAATGCATACAGATACCCTACTGACATAATGGTGATTTTTATTTTTAATAACCCAATATAAAACTGATGGGTGAAGGCAAAAAACAGTAGTCAGTAGTTTTCATTTATGGAGGTCACAGAGAGAATTATTCCATGTTGACGTATGTCAGAGAACAGGGATGCAATTCCAAAGGAAAATGTACGTGGAAATTAGTATCCCACGATGGTCGCCACCAATTCCTTCCTTCCCTGTCTGTGCAGGCTGCTCTTCCCCTTGAAACTCAGCTGGACTTAGAGATTTGCTTGGCCAGTCGAATGCAGTGGGAGTGACATTCTGAGGCTTCCCGTGCTACATCATAATAAGCCTGTTAGCTTCCTCCTGGGTCCCTTGGAAAGTTGATCCTTGAAATACTTCCTCTCAGAACCTGGTCGTCATTCTCTGAGAAATCCAAACCACGTAGAGAAGTCACGTGTCAGCTCCTGGTTGATAACCTCAGCCAGCAGCCAACAGCAACTGTCAGTTGTGCGAGGTCACCATGCGGATGTCCAGTCTAATACAGCCCTATACTCCCGATCAGCCTGCATCTGATAACAAATTCGTGAGAGCTTCCTAGCTGAGACAAGTCAACACACAGAACTGTAGTAGTGAACGAAAAACTGTTGTTTTAAACCACTCTGTGTTGTGGTGGTTTGTAAAGCAGCAAAGCGCGTTGATATAGGATAAAACATTTATGAAACTCAGCAAGGTAATGATTTCGTAGAAAATATGTCAGTAGGATGAGTAGGTTTAACATATCCCACAGAGGAAATTTTCTGCCTTCCCAAACTCCACCAAAAAGTTCCTCCCAGACCCAAGAAACACTCTCCTAACTCAACTAAGGAGGTCAGGAAGACCCTTTAAGGTGGAGCTCAAACCCTGGACTTCTTTCCCCCCACAGGGACTTGCATTTCTAGCCAAGTTAGTAGATAATAAATGGAATCTACACTCACAGAGGCAACTGAGACGTTTGAGGAACACAGCACTATAAAAGAATAATAAATGGGACAAACCAGAAAAGATAAAACAAGGAACAGACAAAACAAGAGCTTAAAGCAAATATAATAATTAACCTCGAAAAATATGAGAGGATATTGGAAACATGAAACAAAAATTAGCCAGTAGTGAAGAACCAAAGGAAGACATGAAATAGTTGACCCCAGTGGATGAGGTAAATATAAAAGAGTAGTCAAAGAAAGCATTACTGAACTGAAAGATCAGGTCCAAAATGCATTCATAGCAAAGTGAAAAAAGAGAACAATAAAATGCCAAATTGGCTATAACAAAGGTCCCAAAATAGAGAAAAAATAAAGGGGGAGAAATATAGGGAAAAAAAATACTGAAAATTTCCAAAAAGTGAAGAAAAATACTGGGCAGAAATTAATAGAACTCACCGGAACAATTGAAAAACAAGCAAAACACAACGTTGTACATCAACTATACTTCAATTAAAAAAAACAAGCAAACCAAATGATGAGACCCATTAAAATGTTACTAAAGAATAACTGAGAGATAGAGAGAGAGCTCACGCACAATATCTACAATGAACGAATGTCAGATTAGTACCGAGTTCTCTGTGGCAACTACTGGATGAAAAAAAAGCAATAGAATTAAACTACCAGAATGACAAAGGAGGAATATTTTATCTTAGGGTTTATGGCCAGATGATTTATCGTTTAAATGCAAAGTCAAAATAGACATATGCTCATTTGTAAAATGCCTTATAGGATTCTCCACACAAAGACTCTGTTGGGGCTTCCCTGGTGGCGCAGTGGTTGAGAGTCTGCCTGCCGATGCAGGGGCCGCGGGTTCGTGCCCCGGTCCGGGAGGATCCCACATGCCGTGGAGCGGCTGGGCCCGTGAGCCATGGCCGCTGAGTCTGCGCGTCCGGAGCCTGTGCTCCGCAACGGGAGAGGCCACAACAGTGAGAGGCCTGCATACCACAAAAAAAAAAAAGAAAAAAAAAATAAAGACTCTGTTGGAAGAAGTTTTTCCAGATAGCTGCTATAAAAAATATGCAAAGTAAGAATAATAATATAATTCAGTAAGGTTTACTGTTTTCTAAAGAGTAAGCAACGAAGCAAAAATATATTCAAAACAATGTAGAATAAAAGTCTAGAAAAGCACAGTCTACTGGAAGTCTCTGAGTTAATGGAGGTCTTCTCTGTCTCTGCCATACGCAGCTATTGAACACTTGCAAAGTGATTGGTGTGACAGGGAAACTGAATCTTCTACTTATTCAATTTTAATTAGCTTAAGTTTAAAGATAAGTAGCCACGTGTGGCTCGTGGCTACTCTAGTAGACAGTGCAGTTCTAGATGACACCTACATGGTGAGTTTGGGATGAACAGTGTCATGGGTATGAGAGACCAGAGGGAGCTGGGAGCACATGATGTACATTTCTGGTTTAAAAAAATACTAGAATCTGATAAGATTAAGAAATTTACAGGGAAGGATAAAATGTAAGTGTTTATCTTAATAGTCAAGGATAACTAGATGAAGACCCCAAACAGAATGTATAACTTTTAAACCAGCGGATGGAAGTTCAGCCAACTTACAGAGAAGATAAAAAAAGAAGATGAGGAAACAAGAAAGCATGGCAAATAGAAAAAATTAAATAGAATGTCAAAAATGTCCCACCATATCAAATGATGAGTATAATTATTACGAATGTAAAGTTTCAACCCACCATTTAAAGAGAGAACTTTTCAGACTGCATTAAAGAAATTCACCAATATGTTCCCTACAAGAGGCATATTTAAACAATCATATTCAGAAGGTTTGAAAATAAAGTGATAGAGAATGCAGATGGATAAATACAAATCTGAAGTAAACTGGCATAGCAATTTTAATATCAGACAACATAGAATTTAAGAGTAAAATCATATAAGTAAAAGAGGGATATTAAGAGGAAAAAAACCACAGTAGATCAAGAAGTTACAACTGGTATCAATAATCACAATGGGGAAAGGATAGTCTCTTTAACAAATAGTCCTCAGAAAACTGAATATCCACAGGCAAAAGAATGCAGTTGGACACTTAACCTTAAACCATACACAAAATCAGCTCAAAACGGTCTAAGACTTAAACATGAGACTTGAACTAAAACTCCTCGAAGAAAACAGGGAAAAGCTTCATGATATTGATTGTGGCAATACATTAATGGCTACAACATCAAAAGTACAGACAACAAAAGAAAAAATAGACAAGTGGGACTACAACAAACTAAAAAACTTCTGCTCAGCAAAGACAGTAATCAACAGAGTGAAAGGGCAACTTACAGAATGGGAGAAAATATTTGCAAACCTTATATCAGAAAGAGAGTTAATTTGCAAAATATATACGTGCTCCCACAACTCAAAGGAAAAACACTAACTGATTTTTTAAATGTGCAAAGGACTTGAATATACATTTCCCCAAAGAAAACATACAAATGGCCAATAATAGGTTTATGAAAAAATATTCAATGTCACTGATCATGAGGGAAATGCAAATCACAACCACAATGAAATATCACCTCACGCCTGTTAGGATGGCTATTATTAAAAAAACAAAAGGAAAGTATTCATGAGGGTGTAGAGAAAAGGGAAGACTTGTACCCTCTTGGTGGGAATGTAAAATGGAACAACTCATATGGATAACAATATAGAAGTTTCTCAAAAAAATTAAAAATAGAACTGCCACATGATTCAGCAATTCCGCTCCTGAGTATTTATCCAAAAGAATTGAAATTAGGATCTTGAAGAGATATCTGCACCCCTATGCTCATTGCAGCACTATTCATAATAGCCAAGACATGGAAACAACCTTAATGTCCAATGACAGATAGATGAATGGATAAAGAAAATGTGAATACATACAATGGAGTATTGTTTAGCCTTAAAAAAGAAAGTTCTTTAATATGTGACAACATAGATGAACAATTAATTTATATAGAAATTCTGCATTAAAGGAGATGGAGCGTAACTCCCCACTCCTTAAATGTGAGCCGCACATAATGACTTTGTCCAAAGAGTGCTGTACAGAAAGAGAGGGCAAAGAATAACTCTGGTGGAGAAACCCAACACAGCTTCAGCCAGGTGATCAAAGTTGCTATCAATAGTCATGAATCATGTTGATATGATATATGATATGAAGTGATGAAAATGTCACTTTACTCCACAACACGCATAACCCCTGACTAAGGAGGCAAATTTCAGTAGAGGGACACCCTGCAATACACCTGTCCAGTTATTCCTCAAAACTGCCAAGGTCATCGAAAATAAGGAAAAAGTCTGAGAAACTGTCACAGTCCAGAGGAGCCTAAAGAGACATGAGAATAAATGTAACGTGGTGTCCTGGATGGGATCCTGGAACAGAAAAAAAGACATTAGGTTAAAAACTAAGAGCTGAATATACTATTTGGTTAATGATAATGTAGCAATATTGGTTTATTAATTGTAACAAATATAGCATACTTGTGTAAGGTGTTAATTACATGGGAAGCCATGTGCTGGAGTGTATGGGTACTCTCTGTACTATCTCATCAATTTTTCTGTAAATCTCAAGCTGTTTCTGAAAGGTAAAGTCTATTAGAGAAAACAGCAAATGAGAGAATTACTGAGAGGAGCAAAGAAGTCAAATATTTACTCTGGAAATTTTAACACATTCAAGGAACTGAGAGATAAAGAATTAACAAACAGAAACATGAACAATAAAAAGAGAATGTGCATTCTTTGATGAGCACACATGGCATATTCATAAAAGGGGTCATTCTCTAAATGCTGGCACAGCTGAGGGTCACCTCCATCCCACCTCCTCCTGTGTGTTCTCCTCTCCTGAGCGACTTCACCCGGTTCTGGTTGTCTTTAAATACCAGCCATTTGCTGATGCTGTTCAGGTTGGGAGGATCTCTCCTAAACTCCAGATCTTGTACACCTGTTGCCAATTTAATATCTAAAAGACATTCTTGAACTTGGCATGTCCGCAAACCAAACATCTCCTTTTCCCCACTGCCCCTAGTTGACAACCCCATCCTTCCAATTCTTCAGGCAAAAAGCAAAACAAAATAAAGCATAAAACAAGCAAACGGATACCTCTTTACCTTATGTGCCCTACTAAATGCTGTTGGCCCTCACTTCAAATTATCAATGGCATACTGGGATTTGACAACCAAAGTGGTTTTTTTTCTTTTTAACATCTCTATTGATCTTGTATCCTGCATCTGTGCCAAACTTAATTACTAGTTCTAGTTGTGTAAATTTGTTGGAATTTTCTGTGTGGCCAATCATGTTGCCTGTAAACAGAGACATTTTTTGTTATTTCTTTTACTGTTATTATGACTTCTTTCCCCCTTTTTCTTGTCTTACTGCACTGGCTAGTTCTTCCAGTAAGATGTTGAATAAAGTGGTGAGAGGGAATATCCATGTCTTCTTAACTGTCGTAGGGATAAAGCATTCATGTTTTTACTAAGTGATGTTAGCTACAGGTTTTATGTAGATGCCTCTTACCAGATTAAGAAAGATGCCTTCTACTCCTAGTTTGCTGAACGTTTTTATCCTGAATTAATGTTGAAACTTATCCAATGCTGTTTCTACATCAGTTGAGATAAGCATTTGTATTTCCTTCTTTAGGCTGTTAATGGTGAATTACTTTGATTTTTGAATGTGGAAGCAGCCTCGCATTCTTGGGATAAACTCACTTGTTAGATATATATTATCCTTTTTATATTTTTCTGGGTTTGATTAGCTAATATTTTATAGGAGATATTTGTATCTTTGTACATGAGGAATACTGTTCCTCTTCTTAGTTTTCTATTCTTATAATGACTTTGTCTCGTTTTAATATTAGGGTAATGCTGACCTCATAAGATGCATTTGGAAGTGTAGTCTTCCTTACCATTTTCTAGAAGAGATTTTGTAGAATTGTATCATTTTTCTTAAAGTTCTGGTAGAACTCATCTGAGACAAAGGTTTTCTTTGTTGGAAGGTTTAACTGTGAATTTAATATTTTTTATAGATATGTGCTATTCCAGTCATCTACTTATTTCTTGAGCAAGTATTAGCATTTTGTGTCTTTCAAGGAATTGGCTCATTCCATCCAGGTTCTTGAATTTATGAGCATAGAGTTGTTTACAGTAGTCCCACATCATTCTTTTAATAACCCTGTGGGATCTGTATAATAGTCTTCACCTTTCATTTCTGATATTAGTAATTTTTTTCTTCTCTCAGTTTCTTGGTTAGTCTGGCTAGAGTTTTATTAATTTTTTGATTTTTTTTAAGAAAAGGAACAGCTTTTAGTTTCACTGATTTTTCTCTATTGCTTTTCTATCTCCAGTTTCACTGATTTCTGCTTTTTATTATTTCCTTCTGTTTGCTTGCTAAGGTTTAATTTAATCATTTCCTAGTCTCTTGAAGAGGAAGATTACTTATTTGTGACATTTATTCTTCTTTAAAATAAAAATTTATGCTATAAATTTCTCTCCAAGCACTGCTTACGTTTTATACAATAAGCTTTGATAGGTTTAATATTTATTTTCTATGAGTTAAAAATATTTTCAAATTTCATAAAATACCATCTTTGACTTATGGGTTATGAAGAGCTGTCTTTGTTAAATTTTTACATATATTTAAGGACTTTCCAGATAGCTTTCTGTTACTGATTCATAGTATAATTGAATTATTTTCCAAGAACTTAATTTTGTATGATTTCTGTTCTTTCAAATTTGTTAAGATGTAGAATATGGTCTATCTTGATGAATGTTTCATGTATACTTGAAAATAATGTACCGTCTGCTATTGTTGGCACGACTGTTCTATAAATATCAATTAGATCAAACTGGTTTCTAGACTTAATCAGCTCCTCTATATCTTAGTGATTTTCTGTCTACTTGTTCCATCAATTACTAAAAGTGTTACAGTATCTAATTATTATTGAGAGTTTGTGTACTTCTACTTTCAAATCCAGAAATTTTTGCTTCATACACTTTGAAACTCTGTAGTTAGTTGAAACTCTGTTGCATGCACTAGTATGGAATTATGTTTCACAGAAGATTGATTTCTTTATAATTCTTAATGTTTGTACTGGATAACCCTTCTGGTTCTGAAGTACACTTTGTGTGATACTAATATAGCCAGTTCAGCTTTCATTTCATTTATGTTTGCATGGTTTATCTTTCCCCATAATTTTACTTTTAACCTATCTATATTTTTATATTTAAAGTGGATTTCTTGTAGATGGTATACAGTTGAAACTTTCCTTTTTACCCAATCTGACAATCTCTTACTTAACTTATATGTTCAACCAGTCATATTTAGTGTAATTATTGATATAATTGGTTTAAAATATATCTTCTTGGTAGCTGTTATCAATTTGTTACATCTGCTCTTTTTTCCCCTATTTTTCTGCCTTCTCTTGGGTTAAACATTTATTGTTATTCTATTTTATCCCAAATCTTAACTTATTATTTATACCTCTTGTTGAATTTTTTAGTGGTTGCTGTAGGGTTTACAAGATAGAGTCTACTTTCAAATACTACTATACTACTTAATGTTTAGTTAAGGACTTTAAGAAACTTAAACAGTAGATTCCCAATTCCTCCTTCTCAAACTTTGAGCTATTGATGTCACACGTTAGATTTATCTTTGCTGTAAACACACAATACATTGCAACCATTTTTGCTCTAAACAATGACGTATCTTTTAGAGCTATCAGAAAATAAGAAAAAATAATTTTATTTTACTTTCATTTATTCCATTTCTAGTCCTATTCAGTTCCTTATGTAGATTCAAGTTTCTATTTGATTTCATATTCCTTCTAACTAAAGAACTTCCTTTACCATTCCTTTTAGAGTAAGTTTGCTAGTAATGAATTCTCTCAGTATTTGTTTGTCTGAGAAAGTATTTCTCTTTCTTTTTTTTTCTACTTCATTAAAAGTATTTTTTCACTGATACAGATCCTGGGTAAACTTATTCTTAGTAAGTAAACCATTTTTCTTTCAGTACCCTAAAAATATCCCTTTATTATATTATAGTTTGCATGGTTTCTGGCAGGAAATGACTCTTAATTCTCATCTGTGTTTTGCATGTGTAATCCCCCCCCCAACCATGTCTGTATCAAGATCTTCTCTTTATCTTTTGTCTTCAGAAGTTGACTAATGTTCTTAAATGTGATTTTTACATATTTATTTTGCTTGATATTCTCTGATACTCTTTGATCTGTGGCTTAGCATGAGTTATTCTAGAATATTCTAAGCCATTATTTAAAAAAAATTTTGTTTTGCCCCATTATCTCTGTCTTATCCTTGTTAGACTAGTGAGCTATTTGATATCATTCCACAGTTCTTGAATGCTCTGTCCTGTTTATTTATTTATTTTTTAATTGAAGTATAGTTGATTTACGATGTTGTATTAATTTCTGCTGTCCAGCAAAGTGAATCAGTTTTTTATATATATATATTTTTTCAAGATAAAGAAGGATACTATATAATGATAAAAGGATCAGTCATGTTTTTATTTTCACACTATTTTTTTAGCTTCAGGTTGGATAATTTCTAATGACTTGTCTTCCACTTTACTGATTCTATCTTAGTGTATGTCAACCCTACTCATGAACCCACTGATACCATTCATCTCTGTTAGTGTGTTTTTCATTTCTAGTATTTCTATTTAATGATTTCTTATAGTTTTTGAGTCTATACTGAAATTTCCCATCTGATCATGCAGATTTTACTCCTCTTATATTAGATCCTTTAGCTTACTAATCAAAATTAATCAGAATTAATATTAATCATTTTATTTGACATATTAATCATAACATTTAAATTACCATTAATTTCCAACATCAGTGTCATATCTGTCTGATTGCTTTGTCTCTCAGCAGTATGTTGTTTTGTCTTGCCTTTTTTTACATCTCATGATTTTTTGTCAAAAATGAGACATCATGTATTGGATAATAGCAACTGAGTTTTCACGCTTAAAAAAGGACATGAAGCCTTTCCTTCTGCTAGGTCGTTTTACCCCCGCTAATTCTTTTTTTTTTTTTTTTTTGCGGTACGTGGGCCTCTCACTGTTGTGGCCTCTCCCATTGCAGAACATGGGCTCCGGACACGCAGGCTCAGTGGCCATGGCTCATGGGCCCAGCCGCTCCACGGCATGTGGGATCTTCCTGGACCGGGGCACGAACCCGTGTCCCCTGTATTGGCAGGTGGACTCTCAACCACTGCGCCACCAGGGAAGCCCCCCCGCCCGCCGCTAATTCTTTAATGTGCATGTTTAAATTAATCCAGCCAGGAGTTGGAAAGTTTTCCAGGTTTGCTGTTACTATCTTTACCCTCGATGCCCCACAGGCTTTAAATTCCTTTGATGAGGGCTTCCCTGGTGGCACACTGGTTGAGAGTCCTGCCGATGCAGGGGACGCAGGTTCGTGCCCCGGTCCGGGAGGATCCCGCATGCCGCGGAGCGGCTGGGCACATGAGCCATGGCCACTGAGCCTGCGCGTCCGGAGCCTGTGCTCCGCAATGGGAGAGGCCACAGCAGTGAGAGGCCTGCGTACCACAAAAAAAAAAAAAAAAAAAAAATTCCTTTGATGATACTTTATCTTTCAGGTGGGGGCTGGTTTGCCAGGAGGTTTTATTTAATATCTGCTTCATCCTCCAGCTTTAGGTCTTTCCTTTGCACTGTACCTCAGATAATGCCTGTTTCCATACTCTTTCAATTATTCTAGAAGTACTCTATTGTTACTTTTACAATTTATGCTTGTTAGCCTGGTATTCTGACTCTGTCTCAGTCATAGTCACGTGCTGTGTCTGTTGGTCTCAGGTACAACCTTCCCAGTACTTCGCTCCATCCCTCAACTGTGGTTCTAGATCCAGCACACATTCCTTATCTTTCCCCAAAGATAGAGGGTTTTTTTTTTCTTTCCAGGCTGCAACACCACTGCCCTCAGGGTGAGAGTGTTGGATGTCTTTCACTAGAGAGATTATACATTTTTTTTCCCCCACAGGAGAGACAAGGGAGAAGATTTGGGTTGGATCTGAGTTGCTCCCACAGTGGCTGCTATTTGACTCTCCTCAGCCTGCACCATGAGGGATGCTTTCTTGGGACTCTCACTGGTGATTTTTTCTGAGAGCATGATGGAGTCTGTGGAGGAGAATTTGAAAAGGAAGCTTGAAACTTTCTATATCTTCATCTTCTATGGCTCCACAGTCTCTCACCAGCCCCTATTCAGCCTCCACCGGTTTATTAACTATCCTAGCCGAATTATTCTTACCAGTGTCAGGCTTCATCTGCTCCAGGTGAACAAGTATTCAAGTCCCATCTCTTCCTACATGCATCTATCTCCTTAGATTTTAGCTCGTTGGTTTCTAGCAACATCTGCTTTCTGATGTGTTCAAGAAAACTTATCAACTTGCAGTTTGTGTGGCTTTTTTTTATGATTATTATTGTGGTTGTAAGCTTTGGAGTACCGCTCTCCCCAGATTTCTACATCCCAAGTGGAAACTAGAAGTTTCTTGACTCTTTCAAGATAATTTCTAAAATTAGATTTCAACTGGGAAAATAGAATTTTCAGCTGTTGAAGAATTAGGTTCCACAGAGCTATAAGGTTAGTGCTACCAGTATTTTTTTTTTAAATAAGGTTTTTCCACAGACAAATGTTCTTCTTTTGTCCTTCAAATATAAAGGGCTATAAGACATATTCCATTGCACCATGACAAGACAAAGTAAGGCTAATCAACACTTTTTCTTGGCACAAGAAAGCAGAGAAAAAGTCCTTGAAGAAGTGAATACCTTTCCTTATCTAAAAAGATGTCAAATGTTGAAATTCCTCTGATTTTGCCTTGCACCCATTATTCTGTACATTCTCTTGAATGAGCCAATCACATCAAAATTATTATTGAGTAATGTAAAATTTTATGTTGAATTTATAGGAGAGAAAGAGAGGGTTTTCATTACACGTTGCAATTATAGTTACATTATATTGCTCATAGTCTTCATAAATCCATTAGACAACTGTCTTCATGGTCCCTCTTGTTGCCTGCGTTTTCTTTAAGCAATGTTAGGATATTCCCTATTAGGTGGAACAATTCTGCTCTGCTCTCATATGTGTGAGCCCCACTGACCACTGTGCTCAAGGATCAAAATGCCCTTTTGTTGTATTTTCCTCTCCCTACTTCTTCGAAGATATTTAAGATATCTTGTTGATATATGTTGCCTCTAGTATGCCTTTTGGGTCTTTCCTCAACCTTAAGTAATTTAGTAAAAGATCTTTTCCAAATACACACAGTATTTTTCCCAGGAATAATTCTGGGAAATAATTTTATCCATATTATTACAGATACATGCCAAGAAATAGGAATTTTAGAAGGAAAAAACCTGACCTCTTTTATTATCCCATGGGATCTGGCTTACAGAAATGAAGTGGAGGAAATATCCCCTCTCACATGGTGTGTACATACTGACAGCTGGCTCAGTAGCAATGTCTCCTGTTGGGAGTATAAGGACCTGATCTGTGTGTGAGGGTTTGGTAAGTGTCACAGATTTATCCATGAATTATGGCACCTGACATATGGGGCAGTCTAGTTTAAAATTTATCCTCATTGTCATCATGATAGGGGATAATTAACTGAAAAAAATGATATTGTTGCACAGCTGCCCCCCAGCCATGTTGCACCTTCTCTCAACAGTTTTGGAATATTGGGGGTCCTTGGTACTCTTTTGTACAAAGTCCTTTGTGCTCTTTAGATGAAAAATGTTACAAATACACAAGGTAAAAATAGCTTGGTAAAATGTAACAATTGACATTCAAGGTTTAACAGCCTTTCCTTCCTCTAATGTCTTGCAAAAGATATAACGCTGCATCATTGGCCTGATGACATACCCCAAAGCATTTGAATTTTTTAAAGAAGGTCCAGGGATAAAAGAAAGTCATTCTGCATCATCACTTGGGATTGTGATATTTAAAGGTCATCAGAAAAGCATCTTCCTGACACATAACATCAATGGCAACCTCTTGGTATATGAGCTGATGGTACGTTGTTAAAAGCGTTGTGTGACAAATGGAAATAAGAATGTTTGTGTCAAATATATTCTGCTGCTTGTACAAATAGAAAAGATAAGGTTCATGGTATTTATTCTTCTGTCTCCTAGTATATGTGAACGTTCCTATCAGTTTTATCTTTATAGTGGTATCTCCAGTAGAGATATAATAAACTTGAATGGAGTTTTTAACCACTGGAAAGGTGAATTTTACTGTTTGTGGCCAATGTCAGACATAATAATGATATAGACATCTGGCACTAGAGTGACAAAAAGTTTTAAAATAAAAAAAAAGTAGCTGCATGGGATCATATGAAATTATGTCTCCCCATGGGCCTCTGGATGATATGGCATTGCCTTTGTTAAAATCATCTGTAAATAGTTTTATTTTTATGCAATGATAAATGATAAGAAATTTTAGGTGATTTTTAAATCTAAGAATGTCAGAAATATATCAAAGGGAAGGGGAAATTGCTATAGAAATTAGGATAAGTTGAAAGGTAAACAGTTTCAGTGTGTCTTCCCTGAGCAAAATTTTACTTTTTGTATGTTCTACTTTACATACAATATAGTCTATTTCTCCAGATAAAATTGGGTTTGAATGGAAGGTTGTGAGAGCTTGGATTCCACAAGAACCATCAGACAGGGACAAACTAAAGTAGAGTTTGTCTCCCTGATGCAAAATTTCCCAATAAATAAGTCATATAACCTCTCTGTATTGAAAATAATTTGCAATGTGAATTTGCATTTAGATTAGGTTTTGATTGTTAAGGACAGTTCTGGTTTTGAAAACTTTGCAGTTCAATTAGAATCCAAAATATTGTTAAATATCTCATGATTCTATACTAGGTATCAAACTATTTGGTACTTTCCTTAATATATCATTTTTTCTATTATTCATTATTCTGTCAATATAGATTGTGAAACTGACTGAAATCGTCTAGGTCCTGTGTAGTACACTCAAAAAGTTTAATTGAATAAAGTTAAATGAAGGAACTCTTTTGAGAGGTGTGAGCAGTGTTAGGGAAACAATTGATTGAGAACCTTGTGCAAAGCTACTGCCACTTCTAGGCTGGAAGGCACAGCCATGAGGGAGACAGCTTGGAGCTGTGGAAGAGGGACATCCCCTCCATCAGGAGCTGTAAGCCTGGTGCTCAGCTACTGCCAGAACCACAGTCAGGAAGAGATGGGGAAGGGGGATAATTTCTCCAACTTTGATTTCCCTTCCACTTTCCCTTGGTCCAGACCAACTGAAAGCCACAGAGCTGGGGAGCCTGAGTAACGTAATCCATAGAGATCAACCACCACAAGGCAGAGATGGTGGGAAGTGGATATGGAGGAGGATGGAAATGGATGTTTAAATATATTATCCACATATGAACGATGTCTTGTATGTGCATGCTCTCGTGAGTGTGCATGATCATTCTTTTTGGGGTCAACTTGACCTCTCTGGACTTTGACCTCCACATTTCCGATCCTTTGCTCTGCCGCACTTATCCCCTACTCCCAGCGTCATACCCAAGGACTTCTCTTATCCTAATTGCAGGCATTCCAGTGCTTAACCACCCTCTCCTATATTTCCAATTTGTTTACTGTAATATGTGCACTGCAAGAGTTCTCTGACCTCATGAAGACCTAAGATCTCATATGACCCCCCCCACCATGTTCTCTTTCGTCTTCACTTTGCTTAGATTTTATGATCCTCATTATAATCATTTTTTTAAACACCAGAACTCCCTTGTTTACTTTTTCCTTTATTACAATCACCTGGTAAAACCCCAGCCTTTGTTGAACCCAAGCTTCTCCATTACTTACATCTAAACTGACTCATCTGAACACTGCTGAAAAAAATATCACAACCCATGTGACTGGTTTCAATTTATGGAAGTGATTGTAAAATTCAAATAGACACTCAAATAACAAGAAATAACAGCAAAATAAAACCATCAATTATGTACAGAAAGAGTCACACTTTTCTCATATACTGAGACATCCAGCGGCCGGCAGCTGTAGGCTAATTCCAGAATCAAAAATGTCAAGGTGCTATGTTAAGGTCTCTTGGTCTTTCCAACAGAGTTTTAAGGTGGCGGCAGCAGCTTCAAGCACCACAGTACAGTTGACACAGATTCACAGGCCAGCCACAGGAGGTTCTGTTGCAAAGAGCACTTCTCCTCACGTAACTCTTCTCTTATAAGAAAGAAAATTCTTTCGCAGAAGATACCCCCTTACAACACATGAGCTCATGCCCATCCCTAGATCAGGGGCTGGGTCCACCTTCCCAGAAATCAAGTCTTCTCTGCCTGACTCCCAAACATAAAGGTGTGTTCTGTTTGTGAGGGTGAAGCGTGTGGGAATGACTTGCGTGGGGAAACACGTAGTCAGGCAAACAGCTTCTGGTGTAAATATATCATAGTCCTTTCCTTGTGGGACTGACACACATATGCACCCTCATATTCAGACCCACAGTGGCTAAGTTTTGGTCGTGTGTAATAGCTGTAGCAAGGAGTGAGACTGAGGAATTCTGAGAAATCGTGACAGTCATTATTTAATCAGCACCCATTTTTTGTTCTAGGTGCCGTAGGAGAGAAGGAGAAAGTCTTTCATAGTTAGGATTTGACTCCAGAATTGTCTTTCAGTGTGGTCTTACAGTTTATAAGTCTAAATATTGCTTGAGCATATATGAAATTCATTTGCTGATAAATACTATTGATTTTTTTTTTTTTTTCGGTACGTGGGCCTCTCACTGTTGTGGCCTCTCCCGTTGCGGAGCACAGGCTCCGGATGCACAGGCTCAGCGGCCATGGCTCACGGGCCCAGCCACTCCACGGCATGTGAGATCTTCCCTACCGGGGCACGAACCCGTGTCCCCTGCATCGGCAGGAGGACTCTCAACCACTGGGCCACCAGGGAAGCCCAATACTATTGATTTTTAATGAGGTTTGGCTAGTTCATTTAAAGTACAATTAGTAGATGTATATAGAAAAGTTCCAAATTGAACCTCCATGAATGCATTTACTAATTGTTAGTGCCTGCTATAGAGAGTAGCTAGCATCTAATTACTTGCTACAATGTACGTGTTATTTTATCTATCTGGTATAATAAGACTGTGAGTTACTTTGTTAAAATTGATGATATTTGAAGAGGACCCAGAATCTCTTTAAATTTCAGTGGTGAGAATTACTCATCCATGTTTAGTGGCAAGTGAATTTCACTGGCATAAGTCTTTGCTAAATATCTCCAATGCCACCACCTGTTATGGATTTGAAGCTAAGTCCAAAGAAAATGCTAATTTCCTCAAAGGAGCCTCAGTCAAGGGGAACAGATCAGGTACTAGTACAGTACCAAAGTGGTGTCAAAATTCAAATTTGTTTTGAATTCTCACAGTAAGTGAATATCAAATAAATGTTACTTCCTCTCTTGGCAAAGATTTGTAACCCATAATTACATTGATACATGTGCTGTGTCAGTGGCAGCAGTGAAATTCATAGTATTTTTATGTGAAATGCACTGTTATATTGCATTAATTCACATTTAATGTGTACACAGTAATAACCATAAAGTATGATAACCAAAGTTATATATTTTCTTCAAATCATTCATTTAGAGAGCTTTCAAAAGAGTCTGAGGAAATTAAAATATCAGTCAGTTTACCTGCAGGATATAGAGCAAAAGCAGTATCATATCTTTTATAAGCCACCCGTTCCTCCCCATATAGTGTTCTTACTTCTGGCTGATAAAATACAACAGTCATAACTCTGTACGTATTTTTTTAACTAGGGTACACAAAACAAAGGTTTCTGGAGGGAAGGAAAATATACCTCCATCAGTAAAATTGCATTACTCCCATGATTACAAGTGGAGGGTTGAAGGTAAGAGAAAGCAGTGAAGGTCCCAAAGCCCTTTCTTGGTAATGAGCTGCAGAAAGATGGCAGGAGAAGTGGAGGCCCAGGGGATGTTGAGAAATTACAAATGAGCAGGTACCCAGAAAACAGAACAAGAATGAAAAATCTTCCTCATATCGAGGACCAAAACAATAAGACACAGCAGGATATAATGTTCCAAAATCCGTGAAAGAGGAAACAAAGAAATAGCCAATTTAAACTTGGTGAACACAAAAGGGTTCTAGCAGTACAGGAGGCCGCTCGTACCTTTTTCTTCTTCTTAATCTTCTCAGACTTGAACATTCTTGCTGTTCACTACTCTGCTCTCGTATACATAAAAAAGTTGTTACAAATTAAGGCATACTTCAAGACCCAATATACTGTATCCTTCAAGAAGGCACTCATGACAACTACAGCACCTACTGTTTCTTAGTTGAATTCTTATTGCCTCCATATCACTTACACAGTTTTTTTCATTAATTCATACTTCATTCATTCAACATTTAAGAAGCAATTTCCATGGGTTGAACGTGGCTATAGTTTATCACTGTATCATGTTCTAATTAAGACGTGTAATAGTAACATATCTACAATTGGATATTTTTGTCATTGCTTAAAGTCATTTTTAAAATACAAATCATACACACATCATTAAAAAAAAATTTAACCAAAAAGAAAGGTTCAACACAAAGAGTAAAGCCTCTTTCCTTGCTACAACTTTAATCTCCCTCACCAAAATATTCGCTTATTTTCTTGAGAGTTCATTAAGAAAAACAAAATACACATATTGGCATATGCTTTTCTAAAAGTATATTTAAAAATCTAAAGAGATGGAATCTATACACATACATAGGCACACACGTAATATATATACATACACATACACACACATGCAGAGGCTGCTCTGTACATTGCATTTTCCTCTTAACTCTGTCTTGAAAGGTGACTGCATTAAAGCATCATGGTCTTGAGTTGGTCTCCATCACCAGTCCAAGTCCCCTCCTTCCTAGGTTCATAGCCAGACTACATTTCCAACACTTGCTAACAGTTAGGTGTGACCTAACCAGAGTGAGTTCTAACCAGTGTATGGGAGTGGTAGAGATGTGTGCCCCTTCCATACTTAGTCCATAAAAATATCCATGCCTGATTCTTTCCCCATTTTCTGTCTGCCACCTGGATGTTAATGACCAAGGTGACCAGGAAAGCCAGGTGTTGAGAGCAGCAGAGCCTCTATCAGGCTGGATGTCTGAAAGAATGCAAGGAACAATCTACTCCCAGCCTCCTTCCTTGACCCTGACCAGTGTACTCACATTGGGCTATAACATGAGAAAGAAATAAATTTCATTGTGTTAAGACATTGAAATTCTGAGATCATAGTCAGCAGTTAGTGTTGCCACAAACCTATACACACAGGTAGGAATAACTAGTTGTTGTTGTTTTTAATAAATTTATTTTTGGCTGCATTGGGTCTTTGTTGCTGCATGCGGGCTTTCTCTAGTTGCGGTGAGCGGGAGCTACTCTTCGTTGCGGTGCGCGGGCTTCTCATTGCGGTGGCTTCTCTTGTTGCGGAGCACGGGCTCTAGGCACATGGGCTTCAGCAGTTGTGGCTCACGGGCTCCAGAGCGCAGGCTCAGTAGTTGTGGCTCACGGGCTTAGTTGCGCCGCAGCATGTGGGATCTTCCCGGACCAGGGCTTGAACCCGTATCCCCTGCATTGCAGGCGGCTTCTTTTTGTTGTTGTTGCGGTACGCGGGCCTCTCACTGTTGTGGTCTCCCCTGTTGTGGAGCACAGGTCCGGACGCGCAGGCTCAGCGGCCATGGCTCATGGGCCCAGCCGCTCTGCGGCATGTGGGATCTTCCCGGACCGGGGCACAAACCCGTGTCCCCTGCATCGGCAGGTGGACTCTCAACCACTGCGCCACCAGGGAAGCCCTAACTAGTTTTGTTTTACTGTCTAAGGAGCATAGTTCATTTTTGCAAGAACCATTATTCATTTAAACTACCCCTTGTTGATAGGCATTTAAATTGCTAGTGGTGTTTGTTATTAATATCATGAATAATCTTGTACATATGTTCTTGTTTCTGAGTATCTCCATAGGGTAGTAGATCAAAGGCACTTTTAAAAACTTTGGTACTGTGGAAGCTATACTAACTTTTCCTTCAAATTGTTTCCTTTAATTAGTATTTGAGCATGCTTCCTTCTTCACATCTTCATGGACACTTAGGTATTTCAAAAGTGTTAATTCTTTTTCAATCTAGTTGGTGAAAATAAATTTCATTACTTGAAACATTGTAAATCAGCTATACTTCAATTTTATTTATTTATTTTAAAAATTTTATTGGAGTAGAGTTTACTTACAATGTTGTGTTAGTTTCAGGTATGCAGCAAAGTGACTCAGTTACACATATACATATATTTATTCTTTTTCACATTCTTTTCTCATATAGCTTATCATATACTTCAGTTTTAAAAAATAAATTTAAAAAAAATTTCAGTGTTTGGATTCTAACATTTTAAGTGTGATTGTGTGTCTTTTGGTATGATTTTGGCCACTTCATTTCTTTTTCTACAACTTGAATGCTCATGCCCTTTGCAGATTTCTCTGAAGGGCTATTTGTCTTTCTTGTACTGATGTGTAACAGAACTATAAGCTGCTTGAGAAATCTCATCAGATGTTTCTTGGGTTAACTCTCAGTACAGGAGCTAAACACATTTGAACAGTTTTTGCATAATTAGAAATATTTACAGTCCTGCACTTCTTGCCATAGCTGTATCAACCTCTGCATTCAATGGAAGAAGAAATAGAGGCTAAAGGAGTTAAATGGCTTGCCAATGTCAAATAACCACTAGGTGGTGGAGCTGGATAAGGACCCAGAATCTCCAGCATGAGATCCTGTGCTTTTCCTAGAACATCATTGACTTTTATAGAGTGTTTTTTCTGTATGCACCTACTAGATTTCTAAACCAAAAGCGCCCCATATAATCATCATCATCATCATCATTATCCATCATCTATCACTCATCATCAATTATCAACAAATATCCATAGGTGAATGGTGCTAGCAACCAAGTAAAATGGCTGACAAGGGCATTCTTTACAGGTACCTATGGGAGACACTTTTTTTAAAAACATCTTTATTGGAGTATAACTGCTTTACAATGGTGTGTTAGTTTCTGCTGTATAACAAAGTGAATCAGCTATACGTATACATACACCCCCCCATATCCCCTCCCTCTTGCGCCTCCCTCCCTCCCTCCCAACCTCCCTATCCCACCCCTCTAGGTGGTCACCAAGCACTGAGCTGATCTCCCTGTGCTATGCAGCTGCTTCCCACTAGCTTTCTATTTTACATTTGGTGGTGTATATATGTCCATGCCACTCTCTCACTTCGTCCCAGCTTACCCTTCCCCCTCCCCATGTCCTCAGGTCCATTCTCTACATCTCCGTCTTTATTCCTGTCCTGCCCCTAGGTTCAACAGAACCATTTTTATTTTTTTAGATTCCATATATATGTGTTAGCATACAGTATTTGTTTTTCTCTTTCAGACTTACTTAACTCTGTATGACAGACTCTAGGTCCATCCGCCTCACAACAAATAACTCAATTTTGTATCTTTTTAAGGCTGAGAAATGTTCCTTTCCATATATGTGCCACATCTTCTTTATCCATTCATCTGTTGATGGACGCTTAGTTTGCTTCCCTGTCCTGGCTATTGTAAATAGTGCTGCAATGAATATTGTGGTACATGACTCTTTTTGAATTATGCTTTTCTCAGGGTATATGCCCAGTAGTGGGATTGCTGGGTCATATGGTAGTTCTATTTTTAGGTTTTTAAGGAACCTCCATGCTGTTATCCATAGTGGCTGTATCAATTTACATTCCCACCAGCAGTGCAAGAGGGTTCCCTTTTCTCCACACCCTCTCCAGTATTTATTGTTGTAGATTTTTTGGTGATGGCCATTCTGACCAGTGTGAGGTGATACCTCATTGTAGTTTGGATTTGCATTTCTCTACTGATGAGTGATGTTGAACATCCTTTCATGTGTTTGTTGGCAATCTGTATATCTTTTCTGGAGAAATGTCTCTTCAGGTCTTCTGCCCATTTTTGGATTGGGTTGTTTCATTTTTTGATATTGAGCTTCATGAGCTGCTTGTATATTTTGGAGAATAATCCTTTGTCAGTTGCTTCATTTGCAAATATTTTCTTCCATTCTGAGGGTTGTATTTTCATCTTGTTTATGGTTTCCTTGGCTGTGCAAAAGCTTTTAAGTTTCATTAGGTCCCATTTGTTTTTCTTTTTCTTCCATTTCTCTAGGAGGTGGGTCAAAAAGGATCTTGTTATAATTTCTGTCATAGACTGTACTGCCTATTTTTTCCTCTAAGCATTTTATACTATCTGGCCTTACATTAAGGTCGTTAATCCATTTTGAGTTTATTTTTGTGTATGGTGTTAGGGAGTGCTCTAATTTCATTCTTTTACATGTAGCTGTCCAGTTTTCCCAGCACCACTTATTGAAGGCTGTCTTTTCTTCATTGTATATTCTTGCCTCCTTTATCAAATATAAGGTGACCATATGTGTGTGGATTTATCTCTGAGCTTTCTATCCTGTTCCATTGGTCTATATTTCTGTTTTTGTGCCAGTATCGTACTGTCTTGATTACTGTAGCTTTGTAGTATAGTCTGAAGTCCGGGAGCCTGATTCCTCCAGCTCCGTTTTTCTTTCTTAAGATTGCTTTGGCTATTCGGGGTCTTTTGTGTTTCCATACAAATTGTGAAATTTTTGGTTCCAGTTCTGTGAAAAATGCCATTGGTAGTTTGATAAGGATTGCATTGAATCTGTAGATTGCTTTGGGTAGTATAGTCATTTACACAATGTTGATTCTTCCCGTCCAAGAACATTGTATATCTCTCCATCTGTTTGTATCATCTTTAATTTTTTTCATCAGTGTCTTATAGTTTTCTGCATATAGGTCTTTTGTTACCCTAGGTAGGTTTATTCCTAGGTATTTTATTCTTTTTGTTGCAGTGGTAAATGGGAGTGTTACCTTAATTTCTTTTTCAGGTTTTTCATCATTAGTGTATAGGAATGTAAGAGATTTCTGTGCATTAATTTTGTATCCTTTAGTTTTCTGGTAGCATCTTTAGGATTCTCTATGTATAGTATCATGTCATCTGCAAACAGTGACAGTTTTACTTCTTTCCCAATTAGGATTCCTTTCATTTCTTTTTCTTCTCTGATTGCTGTGGCTAAAACTTCCGAAACTATGTTGAATAATAGTGGTGAGAGTGGGCAACCTTGTCTTGTTCCTGATCTTAGAGGAAATGGTTTCAATTTTTCACCATTGGGAACGATGTTGGCTGTGGTTTTGTCATACATGGCCTTTATTATGTTGAGGTAAGTTCCCTCTATGCCTACTTTCTGGAAAGTTTTTTATCATAAATGGGTGTTGGATTTTGTCAAAAGTTTTTCTGCGTCTATTGAGAATATTATATGGTTTTTATCCTTCAGTTTGTTAAAATGGTATATCACATTGATTGTTTTGCGTATATTGAAGAATCCTTGCATTCCTGGGATAAACCCCACTTGATCATGGTGTATCTTCCTTCTAATGTGCTCTTGGATTCCGTTTGCTAGTATTTTGTTGAGGATTTTTGCATGTATGTTCATCAGTGATGTTGGCCTGTAGTTTTCTTTTTTTGTGACATCTTTGTCTGGTTTTGGTATCAGGGTGATGGTGGCCTCGTAGAATGAGTTTGGAAGTGTTCCTCCCTCTGCTATATTTTGGAAGAGTTTGAGAAGGACATATGTTAGCTCTTCTCTAAATGTTTGATAGAATTCTCCTGTGAAGCCATCTGGTCCTGGGCTTTTGTTTGTTGGAATATTTTTAATCACAGTTTCAATTTCAGTGCTTGTGATTGGTCTGTTTATATTTTCTATTTCTTCCTGGTTCAGTCTCAGAAGGTTGTGCTTTTCTAAGAATATGTCCGTTTCTTCCAGTTTGTCCATTTTATTGGCATAGAGTTGCTTGTAGTAATCTCTCATGATCCTTTGTATTCCTGCAGTGTTAGTTGTTGCTTCTCCTTTTTCATTTATAATTCTATTGATTTGAGTCTTCTCCCTTTTTTTCTTGATGAGTCTGGCTAATGGTTTATCAATTTTGTTTATCTTCTCAAAGAACCAGCTTTTAGTTTTATTGAACTTTGCAATTGTTTCCTTAATTTCTTTTTCATTTGTTTCTGATCTGATCTTTATGATTTCTTTCCTTCTGCTAACTTTGGGGTTTTTTTGTTCTTCTTTCTCTAATTGCTTTAGATGTAAGTTTAGGTTGTTTATTTGAGATTTTTTTCTTGTTTCTTGAGGTAGGATTGTATTGCTACAACCTTCCCTCTTAAAACTGCTTTTGCTGCATCCCGTAGGTTTGGGGCCATCGTGTTTTCCTTATCATTTGTTTCTAGGTATTTTTGATTTCCTCTTTGATTTCTTCAGTGATCTCTTGGTTTTTTAGTAGTGTATTGTTTAACCTTCTTGTGTTTGTATTTTTTACAGTATTTTTTCATGTAATTGATATCTAGTCTCATAGGGTTGTAGTCAGAAAATATACTTGATATGATTTCAATTTTCTTAAATTTACCAAGGCTTGATTTGTGACCCAAGATATGATCTATCCTGGAGAATGTTCCAAGAGCACTTGAGAAGAAAGTATATTCTGTTGTTGTTGAATGGCATGTCCTATAAATATCAATTAAGTCCATCTTGTTTAATGTATCATTTAAAGCTTATGTTTCCTTATTTATTTTCAGTTTTGATGATCTGTCCATTGGTGAAAGTGGGGTGTTAAAAGTCCCCTACTAGGATTGTGTTACTGTCGATTTCCCTTTTTATCACTGTTAGCATTTGCCTTATGTATTGGGGTGCTTCTATGTTGGGTGTATAAATGTTTACAATTGTTATAACTTCTTCTTGGATTGATCCCCTGATCATTATGTAGTGTCCTTCTCTGTCTCTTGTGATAGTCTTTATTTTAAAGTCTATTTTGTCTGATATGAGAATTGCTGCTCCAGCTTTCTTTTGATTCCCATTTACATGGAATATCTTTTTCCATCCCCTCACTTTCTATCTGTATGTGTCCCTAGTTCTGAATTGGTGCTCCTGTACACAGCATATACACATGTCTTGTTTTTGTATCCATTCAGCCAGTCTGTGGCTTGCTTGGAGCATTTAATCATTTACATTTAAGGTAAGTATCAATATGTATGTTTCTATTACCATTTTCTTAATTGCTTTGGGTTTGTTATTGTAGATCTTTTCCTTCTGTTGTGTTCCTGCCTAGAGAAGTTCCTTTAGCATTTGTTGTAAAGCTGATTTGGTGGTGCTGAACTCTCTCAGCTTTTGCTTGTCTGTAAAGGTTTTAATTTCTCTATCAAATCTGAATGAGATCCTTGCTGGGTACAGTAATCTTGGTTGTAGGTTTTTCCCTTTCATTATTTTAAATATGTCCTGCCACACCCTTCTGGCTTGCAGAGTTTCTGCTGAAAGATCAGCTGTTAACCTTACGGGGATTCCCTTGTATGTTATTTGTTGCTTTTCCATTGTTGCTTTTAATATTTTTTCTTTGTATTTAATTTTTGATAGTTTGATTAATATGTGTCTTGGCGTGTTTCTCCTTGGATTTATCCTGTATGGGACTCTCTGCACTTCCTGGACTTGACTGACTCTTCCCTTTCCCATGTTAGGGAAGTTTTCAACTCTAATCTCTTCAAATATTTTCTCAGCTCCCTTCTTTTTCTCTTCTTCTTCTGGAACCCCTATAATTCGAATGTTGGTGTGTTTAATATTGTCCCAGAGGTCTCTGAGACTGTCCTCAGTTCTTTTCATTCTTTTTTCTTTATCTGCTCTGCAGTAGTTATTTCCACTATTTTATCTTCTAGGTCACTTATCCATTCTTCTGCCTCAGTTATTCCTCTATTGATTCCTTCTAGAGAATTTTTCATTTTATTTATTGTGTTGTTCATCATTGTTTGTTCGCTCTTTAGTTCTTCTAGGTCCTTGTTAAACATTTCTTGTATTTTGTCCATTCTATTTCCAAGATTTGGGTCATCTTTACTATCATTACTGTGAATTCTTTTTCAGGTAGACTGCCTATTTCCTCTTCATTTGTTTGGTCTGGTGGGTTTTTACCTTGCTCCTTCATCTGCTGCATATTTCTCTGTCTTGTCATTTTGCTTAATGTACTGTGTTTGGGGTCTCCTTTTTGCAGGCTGTAGGTTCATATTTCCCGTTGTTTTTGGTGTCTGCCCACAGTGGGTGAGGTTGGTTCAGTGGCTTTTGTAGGCCTCCTGGTGGAGGAGACTGGTGCCTGTGTTCTGGTGGATGGGGCTGGATCTTGTCTTTTTGGTGGGCAGTGGTGTGTTTTGGGGTGACTGTGGACTTAGTATGATTTTAGGCAGCCTCTATGCTAATGGGTAGGGTTGTGTTCCTGTCTTACTAGTTGTTTGGCATGGGGCTTCCAGCCGTGGAGTTTGCTGGCCATTGGGTGGAGCTGGGTCTTAATGTTGAGATGGAGATCTCTGGGAGAGTTTTCTCCTTTTGATGTTACATGGAGCTGGGAGGGCTCTGATGGTTCAGTGTCCTGAACTTGGCTTTCCCACCTCAGATGGTCAGGTCTGACACTCGGCTGGAGCACCAAGACCCTGTCAGCCACACAGCTCAGAAGAAGAGGGAGAAAAAAAGAAAGAAAAAATAAATTAAAAAAAATTACAAATTAAAAAAATTATTAAAATAATAATTTAATAATAAAAAGAATAGAGCAACCAAACCAATAAACAAATCCACCAATGATAACAAGCACTAAAAACTTAACTAAGATAAACATAAAAATCAGAAACAAATCAGTCACAGACAGCAAACCCCACGTCTACATTTGCTCCCAAGGTCCACCACCTCAATTTTGGGATAATTTCTTGTCTATTCAGGTATTCCACAGATGCAGGGTACATCAAGTTGATTGTGGGGATTTAATCCTCTGCTCCTGAGGCTGCACAGAGAAATTCACCTCTCTCTTCTTTGTTCACACAGCTCCTGGGGTTCAGCTTTAGTTTTGGTCCCACCTCTGAGTGTCACCCTCAAGCATCTGTTCCTGCCCAGACAGGACGGGGTAGAGCAGTGGCTGATTAGGGGACTCTGGCTCACTCAGGCCAGGGGGAGGGAGGGGTACGGTAGTCATAATTGGAAAGTGGGGCGAGCCTGCGGTGGCAGAAGCTGCCGTGATGTTGCAGCAGCCTGAGGGGCGCAGCGTGTTCTTCCGAGGAAGTTGTCCCTGGATCACGGGACCGTGGCAGTGGCGGGCTGCACAGTCTCCCGGGAGGGGGGGTGTGGATCGTGATCTGTGCTCGCACATAGGCTTCTTGGTGGCGGCAGCAGCCTTAGTGATTCATGCCCATCTCTGGGATCCGAGCGATAGCTGTGGCTCACGCCCGTCTCTGGAGCTTGTTTAGGCGGTGATGTGAATCCCCTCTCCTCGCGCACCCCGAAACAATGGTCTCTTGCCTCTTAGGCAGGTCCAGACTTTTTCCCAGACTCCCTCCCGGCTAGCTGTGGTGCACTAGCCCCCTTCAGGCTGTGTTCACGCAGCCAACCCCAGTCCTCTCCCTGGAGTCTGACCTCCGAAACCCAAGCCTCAGCTCCCAGCCCCCACCCATCCCGGCAGGTGAGCAGACAAGCCTCTCAGGCTGGTGAGTGCTGGTCGGCACCAATCCGATTTGCCCTCTGTAACCCTGTGGCTGCACTCTCCTCTGTGCCGCTGAATCTTCCCCCCAACCCACCCCCCGTCTCCACCAGTGAAGGGGCTTCCTGGTGTGTGGAAACGTTTCCTCCTTCACAGCTCCCTCCCAGAGGTGCAGGTCCCATCCCTGTTCTTTTGTCTCTGTTTTTTCTTTTTTCTTTTGCCCTAGCCAGGTACATGGGGAGTTTCTTGCCTTTTGGGAAGTCTGAGGTGTTCTGCCAGCGTTCAGGGGGTGTTCTGTAGGAGTTGTTCCACATGTAGATGTATTTCTGATGTATCTGTGGGGAGGAAGGTTATCTCCATGTCTTACTCCTCTGCCGTCTTGAAGGTCCCCCCCCCAAGATATTTAAATGTACAACACGTTCTAAAAAAATGTCCAGCACAGGGATCTAGGTGAATTTCTAACGGTGCTCACTGGTTGATTCCAGATGTTATAAATGTACTTTGTATAAAATGTACTTTATATACATTTTATGGTAGGTGCTTGTCCTGGAGAAGCTTACATTTTTTTCTGAAGAAGATATGAAGCAAAATTGTGACTAAAATACAATCCAGAACTCCTTTTCTATAGTTCTTTACAGGGTAACATGAAAACACTCAGAAAGGAGTCAGTAATTGCATTTGGAATTTCTGAGCAGGTATACCTGAGAGATGACATTTGATCTGGGTGTTGGCAGTTGAGTAGATTTCCTGCATAGGAAACTTTAGGTTCTTTGCTGAAAACTGAGGTATCATTTAGATCATTAGTAATCACCTATATCAGACGAAATATACTGAGACATGTGAAGATAAACATGGTATGGCCACAGTGTCAGATACCACTTGGCCATATTAGTTCCCAGCATTTAGAATTTAGGAGATGACAGAGTGTTCTATTTATGATTTCCAGGGTGTGTAGCATAGAATAGACTCAATAAAAGTTTGTTGAATTGAATTATACTGAATTGAATGGCTTTCTGAGATTCATATGCACCATTCTTGGGGCTAACTAGAACTTAGCATGATAAGGAGTGCTATGTCATTAGGTACATCTTCTGATGGAACAGAATCAATTTAGAAGGAAAAAACTAAAAGCAAGGATGACATCACAAACCTCCCAGTGGCACTTGTTCTTTTTAGTGGCTCTCAGGAAGTAAGAGTCTCCCCTAACCCTAACCCTAACCGTAATTCCTGTGCCAGGAAATAGATGTTCACCAATGATTTACATTCTCCCTACTTCCCCATTGCCTGTAATGGAAAGTTGTCATGAAAAGGCTCCCCAGCCAGGGGCTACATATCCCAGGCCCCTTTGCATCCAGATGGGGCCATATGGTGAGTTCTCAGCGGTGGAATGCGACTGGAATTGGTGTGTGTCACTGGCCCTCCTTACACTCACATACACATTGGTCCAACTGCCAACTGTCAGCACCTGCATTTCTTTTCCGGAAGACTTTGTCCTCCAGGGCTTGCTTTGCCCACTCACACAAGCAGGTTGGAAATGCCTGGGAATTACCATCCCCTGGCAAACAGCTTTAAACAAATGATTGACAACATGGATGTAAACCCATCTTCCTCATCCTTCAAGTGAGAAGACTCTGAGACATGCAATTTACACTGGGTCCCAGAATTTCCCCAACAGGATCAACCTCTGGTTGCCCATAGTGGCACCTTGCTTGATAATATACTCTTTCTTTGTTTTCTTCCCTTTTTCACTTCCTCCATTGCCCTACCAGCATTCAAACCCATGTCTCAGAGTCAGATTCTGGACAATGCAAACTAAGATTATACATTTTCTCCTAGACCCCACGTTTCTTTCTCTTGTTTTACTCTTTTGATATATTGGAGTACAACCTCTTCTAGCTTTCTAGAAAAGATCAGTAGAAGGAACAATTTTTGATTTTGATCTCGTGTGTCAAAATATAGCCTTCACAATGGATTTTAAATTCAGCTATATGCATTAAGAGATAAATATTACATATAATAATTAGATAAAATTATAGTAATTTTCACAATTATTTCCCTTCAACTTTGGAATGTGTTAGTCCACTGTTTCTCAGTTTCTAGTGCTGTTCTTGAGAAGGCCAATGTCATTAAAATCTCTCCTCTTTTGTATGTGATTATATTCTCTTTCTGAAAGATTTCAGAATCTTCTCTCTATCCAGATTTCCTACAGTTTAACGATTAAGGGCCTTAGTGTTGTTTATATGGTTGTTTTTCCATTCACTGATCTAGGCTCTCAAGGAATTCTTACAAACTGGAAACTCCTGTCCTTCAGATCTGCAAATGTGTCTTATTATTTCTGTATAATTTCCTCCCCTTTGTTTTCTTGTTCTTTTCCCCTGAAACTCATTATTTGGATGTTTGAACTCCTGAATAGTTCTCAAATTTCCTTTATTTTTTAAAAAAATTTCATCAATCTTTTATTAAATTTTATGGAACAACTCCTCAACTCTATTTGCTTATCTTTCTATTATTTTCTTTTAGATATATCATATGTTTGATTTCAAAAATCTGCCATTATAAGCAGAAGACCTGGAATCATATCTAAATATGTACAGTTTTTAGAGGAGGGTTATTAAGGGGGAAAGAACAAAAATATCGTTTCAGGTACATACCTCCTATGGACACATCCAGTAGTCACTGCTACTGTCCTTGCTCACCTGGCTCCCAGCCTGAAAAAATTGTTACTGTCAATAATAATGATAATGGTGTTGATACCTGTCAGTCTAGTTAGGAAGATGGAAATGACTCTAGTTATTTCAAATGGATTTTAACCAAGGGAATTGTTTAGAAAAGTGTTGGAAGGACCAGGGAATCAAGAAGGAAAAGGACGAGATGTTACTCAGAGATTAGTACCTGAGAGGTGTTAGTACACCCCTAGAACTGCAGGGACAAAACGGACGGTGTTGTTTTGTGGAATCCACATGGGCTGTGCTGCTGAGGGTACTGGGGTGTCATTAGCAACACAGCTGTTATCAATCCCCCACCACTGCTGCTCTGCAGGAAGTCAAGAGCCTGCCCTCCTGCTGACTCTGCAGGGGCCCTGGAGCCCAGTCTTGCTGAAGCTGTTGGAATTGCTGCTGAGACTTTAGAACCCATAGTTGTTTGTTTCTGCTGCTACAGCTGCCATAACCATGCTTCTAGGGCAACACCTGGCAGTCACCTACATTTGCGTGCCACTGCCACTGCTGCTGCAGCTGCTGCAGTCAGAGGCCAGGAGCTCACGTTTCTGAAGTTTTGGGCGTTCTGCCTCTGTCACTTCTGGAGACAGAAGCAAAGGAAGGAAAATGGCTTATCTTTTCTACTGCCTTTTACTCCACCAATATCTCCCAATGGTTAGCAGAGGATAATCAGAAACTGGCAAGGGAGTCTGGGGCGTACTGCTTTGAGGTAGGAAGGTTGGAAATGGAGCTGAGAGTCAAAAGGCAAATAACCAACATCTGTACTTCTTATGCACTAAATAGGTACCAGGACTATATCTACATCATCTCATTTAATCCTCACAACAAAGCACTGAAAGTAGCTCCAGTTGCTACCCACATTGTAGAGATGAGGAAACTGACTCAGATGTTTATGTAGCTGGCAAGATGGCAGATTCAGGATTCCAACTCAGGTCAGTCTCCAATAAGTCGTGGGCTCTTCATCATTTTGCTTCCTACAGATCTTCAGTGAAGTACCCTTCATGCCTCATGGCTGCCCTGGGCACTGCTGTCATCCTCTGTATTAGTGATGGCTGTTGGTCTTCTCCCCTTCAGGCCAAGAAAAGCCCCTTCTGCTTTTTTATGAGCAGCTTTTCACATAGTAAAGCTTTACCCTAAGTGACCCAGCAGCCTTCTTGACCCTTGCCACTCCAAGTGGATCCTGTGTGCCAGCAGAACTGGCATCACCTGGGAGAAGTTAAAGTGCTGAATTTCAGTCCCCATCTACCCACCCTGTACTCTTGAATCAAAATCTGCATTTTCACAAGAGTGTCAGTTGATTTTCATGTTCCCTGGAGTTTGAGAAAAGGTGCTGTCTACCTCATCTCTCTCCTGCCCAGAGCATGTCCATATATTCTGGGAGCGGGGGAGAGATGGTGGGGTGCATGTCACAGTATCACACTGTGCTTGAAATCATTGCTCCCTTGTAAATTCTGCCTTGACCTTTAGATTGATCCACTTTGCCAAAGTTTTTCTTCATTTTGCTGATTCTTTTTAGGTCACCACAATGTCTCTGTTGTTGAGCTGGCATGTTTGGGGAATCCCCTTCCATCAGATGGTCTGACTCCAAGTGTTCCCTAGTCCAAGGTCTCTTTTATATATACATCCCTGAACCTCATATAGACCCGCACAGGTGTCTGCAGATATGATTCAATGCTTCTAGACATGCCATGATAGAAAAGAATCCCACCCTCCAGCACTCTAAGATAGCAGGAAGCTTATTTTTCCATGATCATATTAGAACACGCCCTAATTCCCACTCTAATTGCACTATTCATTCCCTATAGACGGGAAACAGGTGGTTGTGTAGCAGCAAGCAGAGAGAAATGAGAGAACATATCCTCAACAGCTCGTATTCACTCCTGTTTCTTGTTCTTTTGTCTGCTCTACGTGTAATGCCAGTCCCCCAGCCCTGCCTGCCCCTCCACCACGGGTGACAGAATTTATATATTCTGCTTGTGTGATTAACTTCCCTCCGTTTCTGGGAGCTGCTACCAAAATCCAGACATCTAGAGAGCATGATATGAATAGACTTTTCAGGGAAACCATAGTCATATTTTCAAGCAATACATCAATGTTTATTCTGCTTCTTGAACAGCTTCTTAATTCTCATTGGAGTTTATTAGTCACCCTTGTTCTCAGTTGATTAAATTTGTTTGTAGTTGCCTCCAATATTATATTGACAGATATTCCTCCTTACAATTTAATAACAACATTTTTGCAGCCGACAGAGTAAGACAAATGGAAAAAGTGAATGCACCACACTGTATAGATCTGATTCGTCTTTCTTCCCGTCTCCGTATTTGTTTTTGCCATGATTGGGAGCCAAATGAACAGAGTGACACTGGGTTTTAGTAAGATAACTCTATTATTTTTGATTTATGGTTTCATATTTTTGAAAGCCAATACAATAAAAGTAAAGATAAAAGTTAGCTGGTGTAATTTGTACAGTCACTATATTTTATGAGTTAGTTGTTTTAGAGTACATTATGACCGGCACAAATTAAAATAATATGGAGGAAAAAATATAAGGTATTTAAAAAGTCTTTTCTGGTTACATTTAACTGGTTCTCTTTAAATACAGACACTTCCAAGGAGTAGGAAGTGCATATGACATGCAGCATGAGAGCGGCGGCTGGTTTGTTGAGCAATTTTTATTTAATTTACACAATATAGTATATGTGTCTACTATGTGCCCGTTACTGGATTGGGGATAATTTTTGTAAGGTTGCAAGGAAGAGACAAAATCAAATAACCTTTTGTGGAATAATAGAAAAAAAAAAGGCTGTCCTTTGTGGTCTTATAGTCACTTTGAATCACAGTTCTCCAAGATTAGTTGCAGATTGAGCCACGTGGAGAACCAGGTCATCAGCTCAGCTACACTGTCTGCCATGACTTTCCCTTTGTTCTAGCAGGTGGATGCCCACAGTACGTATATGAATGGGTTGATTTCCTAATAAACACCACGAATACCCCTAAAGGAGGGAGCTTGTAGACACAGTTGGCCTCTTGGGTATTTTGCCTTTCTCTGGGGTTCTGGTCTGGTGCCCACATAAGCAGAGTTGCTGCCTCTGCTTGGCCCAAGTTACCAGCCATGGCAGCTTTGCTTGGAGAGCCCCAAATTTGCGATCATGATCAAGAGGCACTTATGCCTTTATGGATTCTTCTCCATCCAGGGATCAAGGAATCCGTTTCCCTCCAAAGTCAAAGAATTTAAATAATTTTTTAATAAGCTGCCACTTGTGTGTTGGGTGAATCACACAGCGTAAGTTCCAGAGGGGCATTGTTTTATCCGCTGCTGTATCCTCAGTGCCTAGAACGCCATCGGGTCATAATAGGCCCTCCATAAACATCTGTGGAAGAAATGTCTACAGGTGGCGCAATGGTTATGTTTAACGTTGTTGGCTAAAAGGTAGGGTCAGGATATATGAGGTAACCTCAGTAAACTGGAGAGTCTATGTTCTGCCTTTTTTAGTATCTAGGAGGAGGAGCATTTATACCTTGCCTGCTTCCTAGTTGTGCTGAGAGGATTATTTAGGTGGTTCTGTTAAGTACTACAGGTTTAGAAAATGCTCCACTCAATTGAATTCTGCTTAATTAGTGCTTATTGTGTTTGCTAAGTTCTTAGGGATGTGAAGAAATGCAAGCCCTTCTCAATGCCCTTCATAATCCCATTTTTATTCTGATAGATGTAGCCCTATGCTCACTCCTTCCCCACTGCTTCACTCTTCCCTCTGTTCTCTCTTGTGGGGCCAGAGCAAGATGGTAAGAGTGCCATCCTGATTGGCTTGTGTGTGCTGGGGGACCGCAGGGGACGGCGGAGGTGGTGAGTCCCAGGCTGTGTCAAACAGGCTTACCTATTGCCGTAGTGGACAGCACAGAACCTGGAAATACGATGTGATGGTCTGTATGCTGAGCAAAAATAAAATAGGAGAATAAGCTTAAGATCAATATCTGGGATGTCCCAAGAAGGGCAGACGTAATTACTGGAAATGGTCCGAACACAGTGGTCAGAAGTCAAGTTTTTAATAGAGGGCGTTGGCTGATATTTAGGGACAAGGGTGAGCGCTTAAAGTCGCCACTCGTGGTGGACACTCGTAAGTGCTCACACACTTACAGTTTGGGTTCTTTTCCCATCAATGCAAACTCTTCTACCACGGGCTTCCAGTAACATTCCCGATGCAATGACATGTGCTCTCTCTCTCCTTTTTTTTTATATTGGGGTATAGTTGATTAACAATATTGTGTTAGTTTCAGGGGTGCAGCAAAGTGATTCAGTTGTACATATACATGTACCTATTTTTTTTCAAATTCTTCTCCCATTTATGTATTACAGAATATTGAGCAGAATTCCCTGTGCTCTACAGTAGGTCCTTGTTGGTTATCTATTTTAAATATAGTAGTGTGCACATGACATGTTCTCTTTTGCTCCAGTCCCTTATTTCAAAAAACCTTTAAAATATTTTCCCCTCAATTCCTCCCGCCAATACATAAAGATCCTATCTCAGATGACACCCAACTTTTCTTTGCTTAAAAATTAGTTCTTGGGCCTCTGGGTAAAGATGATTCATTAGAAAGTGCATTTACATCCCTTCATATTAAGTTTACAGTAAAGGTGTAAACCTGAGACACACTCACAAGAGCAAAGAGGGTGAGAGGAATGCCGTAGCAGATAACACACCTGTATATTTCTGTAACTCAAAACTGCAAGGGTGACAACAAATGAAACTGAGCAGAGGAAGCCTCAGCCTAGAACACACGCCATGGCGCTCTGAAGTGGTGTAGAATCCCAGAGAAGATTCACCGTATGGAGCAGAAATGTGATATGTGGCTAAGATGAGGGGAAATAATTAAAAGTCTGAACAGGCAGTCCCCACCTCCCTCTCCAACCTGCAGAGGTGAGGCACAGGTATCCTAGCAATTGGCCCCAGATCAAAGGATTGGGGGAATGTTTTCCTTAAAGGAAATCAGAATGAACCCTAAAATGAGTGGAAGTACCATAGGTGAAAGCCCTTCCCACTCTGGCACATGGGATGGGCTCTGGTCATAACAGGTGCCTCCCCACCTGATCGTTCTGAGAAACCTGCCTTTGACAAGCCCCTCAGGCCCACACAGCTGCCAGCCAGGCTTCCACCCATGACTGGATGCCCAGGGCCACCGAATATTTGAGAAAAGCCTGGATCATGGAAGAGAAAAGACCAGAATAAAGAGACTGGCAACCTGACCCCAGAAAACATATTTATAATTTCATTAATGTTCTCCAAGTGGATTTAAGAAGGTAGTGCATGTGTAAAACAGGAATAGACTTATCTTTAAACATCAATAGTCTTATCTTTAAAAGTCAAGCTTCCAGAAATTAAAACAAGGATTCAAGAAATTTTTTAAAAATCAAAATTCAGTTGAGGTTTTGAATGAGAAAATTTATAATATCCCTGAATATAGTTATCCATATAATACTGAATTCCTACTTGCTACCATATACAATAATAAATTACATATGGGTTAAAGACTAAAAAGTAGGGCTTCCCTGGTGGCGCAGTGGTTGGGAGTCCGCCTGCCGATGCAGGGGACGCAGTTCATGCCCCGGTCCGGGAAGATACCACATGCCGCGGAGCGCCTGGGCCCGTGAGCCATGGCCGCTGAGCCTGCGCGTCCGGAGCCTGTGCTCCGCAACGGGAGGGGCCACAACAGTGAGAGGCCCGCGTACCGCAAAGAAAAAAAAAAAAAAAAAAGGAAAATAAAAAAATAGTTCAATTGTTTGAAGGCAATTTAGGAGAAAATCTTTGTGACTTGGAGAAGAGGTGTATTTCTTAAACTAGAAACCCCTATTCTCAGTATCTCTATGCCAAAGTAAACACAATGAACAGTTTACCTGTATGTGTGTGTGTATTTCTAGATTTTCATATTCATGCAATGTATTTGTATGTAGATACACACATTTGAACCCACACACCCCTCATATATATGTGTGTGTGTGTGTGTGTGTGTATTATATATTATATATCACTTTATTCAAACTATAGCACACTAGATGCATGTTGGGAACCTTGTTTTTGGTTTTTGTTTTTCACTTAATATCATGATTTAGTAATTTTTTTCATGTTAATGTGTATTGATGAACCTTATTATTTTCAATGACTAGTGTTCCATCACTTAATGTGTCATATTTACGTAACTAGCTTCTTATTGACTCACATTTATGTTGTTTCCAGTTCTCAGTGTTACAAACCACTCTTCAATGAACATCTTCATAATTGTTTAACAGTACATTTTTAAAAGTATATTCCCAGCTGTGGAATTGCTTTCATTTTATCATTCTAAAATACCATATTCCATACTATATTCCTGCTCAAGAATTTCAGAGGCCCTGTAAGATCTAGAATGAAATATATAAACTCTAAAAGCTGGCCAACCACAAACTGCCTCAGTTTACTTTTCTATGTGTACTTCCCTTTATGAACCCCCCATGAATGCTCAGTTTGATCAGGTATCTCAGGAACTCTCATCTGGTCACATCATGCCCATTTCTGTCCCTGGGCCCCATCTAGGACTGCTCGGTTATTTTTCAGCCAGTCCAAATCTTCTAAGCAGCAGAATGCTGGGAATTTGGCATCAAATGGACCAGGCCTGGTCCTGAATATCACCCCAGCCATTGGACCCTGGGCAGGTTACTTGGCTGGACCTTAAATCTATAAGATGGAGATAATAGTGATTAATAATGCTGAATGAGATCATGCTTATAAAGGCTGGCATACAGTGCTTAATGAATCCTAATTTGCCTTCTCTGTGTATTCCTTTGGATTGAGAATAAATTCCACCTTAGCTGTAAAAATCACTCCCTACCTCCCATCCTCATTTTAGACCACGTTAATTTCTCCACCTGTGTGACCTTGGGCACTTCTTGTCAGGTACATTCATTTCCTTGAAGTTAAAAAAGAATATCGAGCTCTATGAGATGGCAAAACTCACGTAAAGTGCTTCACACAAGACTTGACACATAGTAAGTGCTCTATAAATATTTCTGCAGCTGCTGCTATTGCAAAGGCAACAGTCACTCATGCCCCAGCGGTAACAGCACTTCCACTGATGACTTGTTTGTTCACGGAGGGAAAGACAGGCAGTGAAAGTCACGGTGAAGGGCATACCCTCTGGACCCACTGCCTGGATTAGAATCCTAGCTAGACTGTTTCCAGCTGTGTGACCTCTGGTTTCCTTCACCTCGCTTCTTTAGGATGCCCATAATAGTTATCCACCCGTAGAGTTGTTTTCAGGATCAAATGAATCAACCAATAAAAAGAATGTAAATACCTGACACATAAAAATACTTTGTATGCTTTCACTGGTGCCGATTTATTTTTAGCCTTTTCAGTCCTGACCGCCCCACCCCCTACCCCACCCCACCGCCTGAGTATTTTCAAAGCTCCTAAGGGCAGCGATGTATATTTATACCGATCTTATCACTTCATGAGGGAAAAATAAAACAACAGATGGCATAGGGTAGGCCTAGTACCATGCCTGGAGCACTGTAAAAGCTCTGTAATAGCTGGTTTCCTTCCCCTTATCTACCACACCTAGTAAGTAGTTCTAGGAATTGCTCTTTAAGCATTTTTGGAAGGGAATGAATGAATATCGATTTTTCCTATATGCCAAGGAACACCATTAAATATAGAGCATTATAATTCAAAAGACTGCCTGTTATTCCATGAAATTCTGGTTTGGTAAAGTTATGCCCTTATTTTTTAATTTACATCATTTGCTATATCCTGACTGCCCCAAAGCTTCTTGACATATTTTGTTCAAAGCCCTGAGTTGCAATGTAGTGTTTAAATCAGACATTGTCTTAATTTTCTTTCAGTTTCACCTTCATTTCCTTCCCCGTTTTCTCTGTTCCTTTCCTTCTGTCTCCGGCCTACTTGCATTCATATGTAAATCACTGAACTGTCACTAAATGGCAAAATAACTTTTCTTTACAAAAGACTAGCTAGAATTATTCTCAATTGCTTCTATCTGCAACATTTTCAACATTTCACGGGTGAAGCTATGAAATCAACACAGGGGGAAGCAACCATCAAAATGCCTTTGATCTTGAAGTCATCTTGAGTTTGACAAGTATAATGTAAAGTTAACCCCTGAATAAATCTGAAAGATAATAACATATAGGATGACCAAGACAGAGATTGTTAGGTTGACTCCGTAATCTTTTTGCCCCTAGCATTATTGAGATATAATTGGCATACAGCATATGTAAATTTAAGGTGTACAGCATGATGATTTGATGCAACTATATATTACAAAATGTTTAACACAATAAGGTTAGTTAACACATTCATCACCTTACATAATTACCAATTGTGTGTGTGTGTGTGTGTGTGTGTGTGGTGATAACTTTTAAGATCTATACTCTTAGCTGGTTTCAGGTATATAATAAGGTATTGTTCACTGTAGTCATCATGCTATACATTAGATTCCCAGAACTTATTCATCTTATAACTAGAACTTTGTACTCAGACCAATACCTCCCTGTTTCCCCCAACTCCTAGGCCCTGGAAGCGATATTTTTATTCTCTATTTCTGTGAATCTGGCTTTTGTAGATTCCAATCTAAATAAAAACATTCAGCATCTCTCTTTCTCTACCTGACTTTTTTTCAGTTAGCATGACACCTTCAAGTTTCATCCATGTTGTCATAAATGTCGAGGTTTTTTTTTTCTTTTTATGGCTGAAAAATATTCCATTGTATATATGGAATTACACATTGTATATATGGAATTAGGGTTAGGGTTAGTGTGTATATATATATATATATATATATAAAATTTCTTTTTTATTTATTCATCCTTTGGTAGACACTCAGGTTGTTTCCATGTCTTGGCTATTGCTAACAGTGCTGAAATGAATATGGAGGTGCAGATATTTCTTCAAGATAATGATTTTATTTCCTTTGGGTATATACCCAAGTGTGGGATTGCTGGATCATATGGTAGTTCTATTTTTAATTTTTTGAGGAACCTCCATACTGGCTTCTGTAGTGGCTAAACCAGTTTACATTCCCACCAATAGTGCTTGAGGATTGCCTTTTCTCCACATCCTCGCCAACAGTTGTTATTTCTTATGGTCTGAATAATAGCCATTCTAACACGTATGAGGTGGCATCTCATGTGGTTTTGATTTGTATTTCCCTGGTGATTAGAATAGCTTTTCACTTACCTGTTGGTCATTTTTATATCTTCATTGGAAAAAATGTCTATTCAAGTCCTCCACCCACTTTTTACTCAGATTATTTGTTTTTGTTGTTGTTAATCAGTTACCTGAGTTCTTTATCTATTTTGGAGATCAATTTCTTATCAGATAGATGGTTTGCAAGTATTTTCTCTCATTTCACAGGTTGCCTTCTCATTTTATTGATTGCTACTTTTCCTGTGCAAAAGCTTTTTTGTTTGATGTAGTCCTACTTGTTATTTTTGCTTTCATTGCTTACACTTTTGGTGTCATATCCAGAAAATCATTGTCAAGACCAATATCAAAAAGCTTTTACCGTATATTTCCTAGGAGTCTGTGGTTTTGGGTCTTTAATCCATTTTGTCCTTTAATCCATTTTGAGTTAATCTTTGTGAGTCATATATAGTAGGGTTCCAGTGAAACTGGAACCTATGTTTCTCCAATTTTCCCAACGCTATTTATTGAAGAAACTATTCTTGGCTCCCTTGTGAAATATTAGTTGACCATGTATGCATGAGTTTATTTCTGAGCCCTCTATTCTGCTCCACTGATCTATATGTCTGTTTTTCTGCCAGTACCATACTAGTATATAGTTTTGATTACTATAGCTTTGTAATTAAGATTGAAATCAGGAAGTATGATGCCTCCAGCTTTGTTCTTCTTTCTCAGACTTTCTTTGGCTATTCAAGGTATTTTGTGGTTCCATATGCATTCTATGATTGTTTTTCTACTTCTGTGAAGAATGCAGTTGGAATTTTGATAGAGATTGCATTGAATCTATAGATGGCTTTGGATAGTCTGGACATGTTAACAATATCAATTCTTCCAATTTATGAACATGGGATATTTTCCCATTTATTTGTGTCTTCTTCAGTTTCATTCATCAATGGCTTGCAATTTTCAATGTACAGATCTTTCACCTCCTTGGTTAAATTTCCTCAATATTTTATAAGCTTTGATGCTATTTTAAATGGAATTATTTTACTTCTTTTTCAGATAGCTCATTGTTAGTGTATAGAAAGAGAACTGATTTTTCTATGTTGAATGTTGTATCCTACAACTTAACTAAATTTATTAGTTCTGACAATTTTTTAGTGGAGTCTTTAGGATTTTCTATATATGAGATCATATCATCTGGAAACAAAGATAATTTGACTCTTCCTTTCTAATTTGATGCCTTTTCTTTTTCTTGCCTAATTGGTCTGGCTAGGACTTCCAATACTGTGTTGAATAGGAGCAGTGAAAGTGGGCACCCTGATGTAGAGGAAAAGCTTTCAACCTTTCAATGTCGAGTATGATGTTACCTGCGGGTTTGTCATATATGGCCTTTATTATGTTGAGATATGTTCCTTCTATAACTAATTTGTTGAGAGTGTTTATAATCAAAGGGTGTTGAAGTTTGTCAAATGCTTTTTCTGCAAATGCTTTTTCTGCATCTATTTAAATGATCATATAATTTTTTCTTTAATTTTATTAATGTGGTATGTCACATTTATTGATTTGTGTATTTACACCATCCTTGCATCTCAGAGAGAAATCCCACTTGATCATGGTGTATGATCCTTTTAATATGCTGTTGAATTCAGTTTTCTAGTATTTTATTGAAATTTTTTGCATCTACATTCATCAGATATTGGCCTATACTTTTCTTCCCTTGTAATGTCCTTTTCTGGTTTTGGGGTGAGGGTGATGCTGGCTTTGTAAGATGAATTTGGAAACGTCCCCTCCTCTTCAGTTTTTTTGAAGGGATTGAGAAGAATTGGTATCAATTTTTCTTTAAATGTTTGGTAGAATTTACCAGTGGAACCATCTGGTGCTGGGCTTTTCTTTGTTAGGTGATTTTTTTTATTACTGCTTCAATCTCCTTACTTGTTATTTGTTCAGATTTTCTATTTCTTCATGATTCTGTCTTAGTAGACTGTGTCTAGGAATTCGTCCATTTCTTCGAGGTTATCCAATTTGTTGGCATAAAATTGTTTATAGTAGTCTCTAGTGGTCCTTTGTATTTCCATGGTGTCAGTTGTAATGTCTCCTCTTTCATTTCTGATATTATTTAGTTGAGTCTTTTTCTTTTTTTCTTAGTCAGCTAAAGGTTTGTTAATTTTACTTATCTTTTCAAAAAACCAGATCTTTGTTTTGTTGATATTTTATACCATTTTTCTGGTCTTTATTTCATTTATTTCTTCCCTGATCTTTGTTATTTCCTTCCTTCTGCTAACTTTGGGCTTAGTTTGTTCTTCTTTTTTTTTAATTCCTTGATGGGTTGTTTATTTTGATCTTTCTTTCCTTAATGTAGGCTTTTGTTGCATAAACTTCCTTCTTAGAACTACTTTTGCTACATCCCCCAAATTTTGGTATGTTGTGTTTTCACTTTTATTTGTTTCAAGATATTTTTAATTTCCTTTTTGATTTCTTCCTTGACCCATTGGTTATTCAGGAGTGTGTTGTTTAATTTCCATTCATTTGTGTATTCTCTAGTTTCCCTCTTGTTACTGATTTCTAGTTTCATACCACTGTTAGTGGTCGGAAAAGATACTTGGTATTATTTCAGTCTTCTTAATTTGCTAAGGCTTGTTTAGTGACCTAACATATGATCTATCATGGAGAATGTTCCACGTGCTCTGGGAAGAATGTGTGTTGTGCTGCTGTTGGATGCAATGTTTTGTGTATGTTGGTTAGATCCATTGTTTCTAAGGTATAGTTTAAGTCCAGTGTTTCCTCATTGAATGTCTGAATGATCTATCCATTGTTGAAGGTGGGGTACTGAAGTTCCCTACTATTGTTGCATTGTTGTCTATTTCAGATCTGTTAGAATTTGCTTAATATAGTTAGGTGCTCTGATATTGAGTGCATATATATTTACAATGTTACATTCTCTTGATGAATTGACCCTCTTATCATTATATAATAACCTATTTGTACCTTGTTACAATTTTTGACTTAAAGTTTATTTTGCCTGATATAAATATAAATACCACTGCTCTCTTGGTTTCTATTTGCATGGAATATCTTTTCCAGCCCTTCACTTTAAGCCACGTGTATCCTTAAAGCTGAAGTAAGCCTCTTATAGGCAGGATTTTGTTTTTTAATCCTTTCAGCTGATTGATTCCTTTTGATTGGAGAATTTAATCCATTTACATTTAAAGTAAATATTGGCAGGTAAGGACTTACTCATGACATCTTATTGTTTTCAGGCCTGTTAATAGGTTCTTTTTCCCTTTCTTACTTTTTTGCTCTTACTTTGTGAATTGATAGTTGGAATGCTTTGAGTCTCTTCTCTTATATTTTGTGTATCTACTGTAAGTTTTTGCTTTGTGATTGCCATAAGTCTTATATAAAACATCTTGTACATATAACACTATTTTAAGATGATAACAACTTAACTTTGATTACATACAAAATCTCTACCCTTTACTCCCCCCATCATATTTTATGTTTTTGTTGTCACAATTTACATCTCTTTATAGTTTGTATCTATTAACAAACTATTGTAGCTATAATCAGTTTTAAGACTTTTGTCCTTTAACCTTTGTACTAGAGTTAGATGATTAACAAATCACTATACTACAGTATTAGAGCATTCTGATTTTGACTATATACTCACCTTCACCACTATGTTTTATATTTTCATGTTACTAATTAGCATTCTTTCATTTCAGCTTGAAGAACTCTTCAGCATTTCTTATAAGGAAGGTCTAGTGGTGATGAATTCTTCCAGCTTCTGTTTATTGGGAAATTCTTTTCTCTTCTTCACTTCTGAAAGACAACTTTGCCAGGTAAAGTATTCTTGGTTGGAAATTTTTTTTTTCTTTCAACTCTTTGAATATATTATCCCACTTTCTCCTGACCTGCAAGGGTTCTTTTGTGAAATCCACCAATTGTCTTATGGGTGTTCTTTTGTATGTATGGGATGTTTTTTTATCTTGCCACTTTAAAAATTCTCTCCATCTTTGATTTTATTATAATGTGTGTCTTAGAGATATCATTTTGAGTTGAAATTTTGTGGTGACCTATTAGCTTCATAAACTTAGACATCAAATCCCTCCCCAGATTTGAGAAGTTCTCAGCCATTATCTCTTTGAATAAGCTTTCTTCTTCTTTCTCCCTCTCTTTTCCTTCTTGGATTCCCATAATGCACAGATTTTTTTTTCTTTTAATGGTATGCCATAATTCACATAGGCTTTCTTTCATTCTTTTTTCTTTTTGCTCCTCTAACCCAGTGATTTCAAAGTACCTGTCTTCTAGTTCACTAATTCTTTCTTCTGCTTCATAGACTGTACTGTTGAAGCTTTCTGTGTAACTCTTCTGAGCATTCATTTTACTCTTCAATTGTAGAATTTCCTTTTTTAAAATGGTCTCTATTTCTTTGTTGAACTTCTCACTTTGTTCATGCATTGTTTTCTCCATCTATTTAGTTGTCTGTGTTTTCTTGAAGTTCACTGAATTTTTAAAAGAGGATTATTCTGAATTCTCTGTTGAACAGTTCATAGATCTCCATTCCTTTTGGTCCAGTCATTGGAGATTTATTAATTTTTTTGGTGGTGTCATGTTTTCTCGATTATTTGTGATCCTTGTGGCCTGTGTTGGTGCCTGCACATTTGAAGAATAGGCACCTCCTCCAGGCTTTACTGACTGGCTTCAGCAGGCAAAGGCGTTCACCGGTCAGCCTATCCAGAGATTTTGAGTGAACTGCCTTGTGCTGTCCATGGGTGGCCTTGCTGCTGGAGTCCTTGAGTGGGCAGATCGGGTTTCTGGGTCAGCAGGTCATCGTGTCTTGTGTTTGGTTCTGTGGGGACCATTCTTGTGCCTGAGTCTGCAGTGATAGGCCTGGTACTTGAGACCTAGGAGACTAGGTCCATAGGACCTCACCTGAAGCCTGGGTCCTCAGGGGCTAGATTGACAGGTATAATTTAAACTCCTGAATGAATCTGAATGGTGATGATGTACAGGATGACTAAGATACAAGTTATTAGGTTGAATCCATAATCTTTTATATTAGTAGGAATAAAAAAGACAGCATTCAAATTATGTTCAAACCCTTGGTTTGCCACTTGCAAACTGTATATTTAAGATCAAATAACTGAATCTCTTAGATTCCATTGATACATCTGTGAAATGAGGACAATAATATTTCTTACTGCACACAGTCATTGTGGGAATTAACTAACACTATATGCATTTATAATGTACGTAAAATACTTAATACATTGGTTGTGATATTGAAGGAGCTGTACAAAAGAACTCATTCTAGTGCAGTGGATTTTCAGTTAGGTTAGTTTCCCTGAAACACAGAGTCTAAGGTGGAGGTTTGCCTGCTAAAATTTTATTATGGAATCATTTGGAGATAACACCTATGAGGGAGTGAAGGAAATAAGTTTGGATAAAGTTGGGCTGTAATTAAGTCTCAATAAAAACTTCAGCTGATTGCATTGGGTTCTCCAGAATTGGGGTGACCCTTCAACGAGGTCCGCATTGAGGCAAGAGGGCTGGTCCTTTATATCCCTGAATAGACCAGATCTGAATGTGAGCTATTCCCGGAAGGGGTCTGTTCTTGGGTGAGATAATTCTCTGCTGCTGAGGGCAAGCACTAGAGACAGATTGAGCTGCCTGCTTTCAGCCACCAGAACTCCAAGCCATTGGGGAAACAAGTGTCACAGTCTTGAAGGGGGATTGGGCTGTGCACCACAGCATCCAGGATGGGTTCCTAATGATAAATGTATAATAATTGTATATGACACATCACTTTATTTTACCACTTTTTCTAGACAATATGTTCCCATTGGGTAAGAGTTATGCCTCTCTTATCTGCCTGGTACATAGGAGGTACTCAAGAAATATGTCTTAAATAAATGGAATTATTTATAAAAACTTTTAAAAAAACATACTCTATCCTACATTTAAGGAATTAGAAAATCTATTCTCAGACGTGCAGAAATTACTGATATTTTTATAATGTGGTGTTGATTTTCTTTATAATTTAACAAGGACACAAGATTCCGTGAACAAAACAGCACTCTAATTCCCCTTATTTTGGATATGTAAAGGCAAAAGGTAAACTGAATCTTGCCAAACAATTTATTACCATGTTTGTTAATTTGATCCAATTTATAATATTGTTTACTAAGATCCCTATCTTCTGAATTAATAGTTAAGTAGAGAGATGGGATGAATACTAATGTGATGTAGTGAAATATTATTTGTAGAATCTAGGAAGTGCCCTTGTAGGTGATCAATACATTATTTTTTTCATCTTTTGCACATTTGAAAATTTTCATAACAGAATTTTGCAGAAAATAACTTTTTTCATAAGTTGGCTATATGTTTGTGAAAATATTGAACTGGGTTAGTCCTTAAGTGAAAGAAGAGAGCGCTAGTGTAAGCCAAGCATTTTGGTATGTAGAGAGTTGTAACAAGTTAAGGACATCTCTGTTTGAGCAGTGTCCACTATGTGTTCCTAACAACAAATGCATAATAACTTTATTATGACACATTGATTTACCTTATTAATTTTTCTAGACAATATGTTCATGATGGGTAAGAGCTATGTCTGTCTTGATTGCCTAGCACATAGGAGAAATTCAATAAATATGTCTTAAACAAATGAAATTGTTTATTAAAACAAACCCTCCTTAAAAAAACGTTCCTGAGTTTTTATTAGTTGTTCCTTTTAGAGGTAGTATATGAAGGACATCTTGTAACAGTGACAGGTATATTATGGAAGGAGACAGCAAAAGATTTAATTACTGAATACTTTTGTTGGTTTATCCATACATGTGGTTATTTCAGATTTACAACTTTGGATATCCTGAACTTTAGCACGTTACCCTCATGAGTCTGTGATATTTTTTTCTTTGTCACCTATTTGTACAAATTGATGAAAAATTCAAGGATAAAAAAAGGAATATACATACATAAAAATGCATGCCCATTATTTTAAATAAAATAATTTTGTTTAGTATTTTTAAAAAGCATTATGAGCTGTGCTTTTACCAAACTCAGTAAAATTTTGACCATTATTCTTTAAATATTTTTTGCTGCCATTATACTTTCTCCTACTCTTCCTCTTCTTTTCTAACTTCTCTTCTTCTAGAACTCCAATTATGTTTGTGTTATAACTTTTGATATTATTCCATAGGTCCTAAGCCGTTCATTTTTTTTAATCTTATTTTCTTTCTGTTCTTCAAAGTGCATAATTGCATATTGGTATTTCATTGAATTCAGTGATTTTTTAAGGGTGCCAATCTGTGATTAAGGCTATCAAGTGACTTTTCTTCAAATATTATACTTTTCAATTCAGTTTGGTGCATTTTTATAGTTTCCATTCCTATTCTGAGATACCCTATCTGTTCATTCATCATGACTGTGTTGTCCTTTAAAATATTTATAAAAGCTTCTTTAAAGTCCCTGTCTGCTAATTTCAACATCTGGACCTTTGGTATTGATTTATACAGACTGCTTTTTCCCTCAAATGTGAGTCTCACATTTTTGTTTTCTTACTTCTAGTAACTTTTAGTTATATGCTGAACATTATGAATCATAAGTTAAAGGGAATCTGGATTATGCTGCCTCCCTTAAACAATGTTGACTTTTTATGGCTGACAGATAAATCACTTGTGGATACTTTTGTTCTTGTCGGGCTTGGATTTACTCTTTATTAAAGCTTTATTTATATTTAATTTTAAACTTCATTCTAGGGCATGTCCTTACACTAGAGCAGGGTCCTTACACTTAAGAGATCATTTCCATGAAGTCTCAACTGAATGACAAGTTAGGTCACTTCACTTTGGCTAAGTTGGGACTCCAATAAATTCCAGTACTGTATGCCCTCTAGTATTACTGTCTAGCTCTCAGCCCTGAGAACACAGTCTTTGCTAGGCCTTGTGGGATGTCACTCTGCACACATGCTGCCCAGCCGTTGGCTAAGCACCCACAGTCCACCTCCACAGACACTGCTGGGTCCCTCATTAGCATAGCTCCTTTTCTCACATAACATGCCTTATAGGTTCCAGATGTCTTAGCAGCCTGGATCACCAACCTCTTCTTCTTCAGATCAGTGAGACCACCCTCCTGTTAGCTCTACTTTCCTGCCATTGGGAAAGTTGAGGTGATTGTGGGGTGATCATGATCATGCTCATGACTTCTCTTTCTCTTCTTTCAAGGATCACAGTCTTATCCATACTATTGCTTAATTTCTGAAACAATGACTTTACATACTTTCCAATTTTTTAGCTCTTTTTGGAAAGAAGGTATGTCTGTTATGAGTTATTTTGTCAGAGTTAAAAATTGAATTTACTTTCAGGGACTTCCCTGGCAGTCCAGTGGTTAATACTCGGAGCTTCCACTACAGGGGGCACGGATTCGATCCCTGGTTGGGGAAACTAAGATCTCACATGCTGCACAGCAAGGCCAAAAAAACACACACAAAACAGTTGAAGTTGCTTTCAATAGATATTTTATTTTTAATTAATTTTTATTGGAGTATAGTTGATTTAGAGTGATAGTTTCTGCTTCACAGCCAAGGGAATCAGTTATACATATACATGTATCCACTCTTTTTTAGATTCTTTTCTCATATGGGTCATTACAGAGTATTGAGTAGAGTTCCCTGTGCTATACAGTAGGTCCTTGTTGGTTATCTATTCTATATACAGTAGTGAGTACATGTCAATCCAATCTCCCAATTTATCCCTCCCCCCCAAATAGATATTTTAAACCAGTTTCCTCTAGCATTTCTGAACTTAACAGTAAAATCAGATAGCATGTTAGGATGTTTTAAATAACCCTCCAAAGAAACAACCAAAATCTAATAACCCCTAGTACACATACACATGCCCTGTACCTTATCAAAAGAGAGAATTCCTTCAGAATTTTTGTATAACATGGATTAAATGTATCTTCTTTTTTTTGGTTAAGGAAATTTTACTTTTGTGTGCAAATTCATTCAACTAAGAATTTGGATCTCTTTGGTTAATTTTATTTTTCTAATAATTCATTATCTCACCTAACTGCTGACACTTTTTTTTTTAACATCTTTATTGGAGTATAATTGCTTTACAGTGTTGGGTTACTTGCTGCTATATAACAAAGTGAATCAGCTATATGTACACATATATCCCCATATCTACTCCCCCTTGCATCTCCCTCCCACCCGTCTAGGAGGACACAAAGCACTGAGCTCATTTCCCTGTGCTATGCGGCTGCTTCCCACTAGCTATCTGCTTTATATTTCGTAGTGTATATATGTCCATGCCACTCTCTCACTTCATCCCAGTTTACCCTTCCCCCTCCCCGTGTCCTCAAGTTCATTCTGTACGTCTGCATCTTTTCTCCTGTCCTACACCTAGGTTCTTCAGAACCTTTTTTTTTTTTTTTTTAGATTCCATATATATGTTAGCATATGGTATTTGTTTTTCTCTTTCTGACTTACTTCACCCTGTATGACAATCTCTAGATCCATCCACCTCATTACAAATAATCAACTTTGCTTCGTTTTATGACTGAGTAATATTCCATTGTATATATGTGCCACATCTTCTTTATCCATTCGTCTGTCGATGGACACTTAGGTTGCTTCCATGTCCTGGCTATTGTAAGTAGAGCTGCAGTGAACAGTGTGGTACATGGCTCTTTTTGAATTATGCTTTTCTCAGGGTATATGCCCAGTAGTGGGATTGCTGGGTCATATAGTAGTTCTGTTTTTAGTTTCTTAAGGAACCTCCATACTGTTCTCCATAGTGGCTGTATCAATTTACATTCCCACCAACAGTGCAAGAGGGTTCCCTTTTCTTCACACCCTCTCCAGCATTTATTATTTGTAGATTTTTTTGTTGATGGCCATTCTGACTGGTGTGAGGTGATAACCTCATTGTAGTTTTAATTTGCATTTCTCTAATGATTAGTGATGTTGAGCATCCTTTCATGTGTTTCTTGGCAATCTGTATATCTTCTTTGGAGAAATGTCTATTTCAGTCTTCTGCCGATTTTTGGATTGGGTTTTTTTTTTTTTTGATATTAAGCTGCATGAGCTGCTTGTATATTTTGGAGAATAATCCTTTGTCAGTTGCTTCATTTGCAAATATTTTCTCCCATTCTGAGGGTTGTCTTCTCCTCTTGTTTATGGTTTCCTTTGTTGTGCAAAAGCTTTTAAGTTTCATTAGGTCCCATTTGTTTATTTTTGTTTTTATTTCCACTTCTCTAGGGGGTGGGTCAAAAAGGATCTTGCTGTAATTTACATCACAGAGTGTTCTGCCTATGTTTTCCTTAACAGTTTTATAGTGTCTGGCCTTACATTTAGGTCTTTAATCCATTTTGTTTGTGCATGGTGTTAGGAAGTGCTCTAATTTCATTCTTTTACATGTAGCTGTCCAGTTTTCCCAGCACCATTTACTGAAGAGGCTCTCTTTTCTCCATTGTATATTCTTGCCTCCTTTATCAAAGATAAGGTGACCATATATGCGTGGGTTTATCTCTGGGCTTTCTAACCTGTTCCACTGATCTATATTTCTGTCTTTGTGCTAGTACCATACTGTCTTGATTACTGTAGCTTTGTAGTATAGTCTGAAGTCCAGGCGCCTGATTCCTCCAGCTCTGTTTTTCTTTCTCAGGATTGCTTTGGCTCTTCAGGGTCTTTTGTGTTTGCATACAGATTGTGAAATTTTTTGTTCTAGTTCTGTGAAAAATGCCATTGGTAGTTTGATAGCGATTGAATTGAATCTGTAGATTGCTTTGGGTGGTATAGTCATTTTCACAATGTTACTTCTTCCAATCCAAGAACATGGTATATCTCTCCATTTGTTTGTATCATCTTTAAATTTTTTCATCAGTGTCTTATAGTTTTCTGCATAAAGGTCTTTTGTCTTTTTAGGTAGGTTTATTCCTAGGTATTTTATTCTTCTTGTTGCAGTGGTAAATGGGAGTGTTTCCTTAATTTCTATTTCATATTTTTCATCATTAGTGTATAGGAATGCAAGAGATTTCTGGCATTAATTTTGTATCCTGCTACTTTACCAAATTCATGGATTACCTCTAGTAGTTTTCTGGCAGCACCTTTAGGAATCTGTATGCATAGTTTCATGTCATCTGCAAACAGTGACAGTTTTACTTCTTCTTTTCCAATTTGGCTTCCTTTTATTTCTTTTTCTTCTCTGATTGCTGTGGCTAGGACTTCCAAAACTATGTTGAATAATAGTGGCGAGAGTGGACATGCTTGTCTTATTCCTGATCTTAGTGGAAATGGTTTCAGTTTTTCACCATTGAGAATGATGTTGGCTGTGAGTTTGTCATATATGGCCTTTATTATGTTGAGGTAAGTTCCGTCTGTGCCTACTTTCTGAAGAATTTTTATCATAAATGGGTGTTGAATTTTGTTGAAAGCTTTTTCTGTATATATTGAGATGAGCATATGGTTTTCATTCTTCAATTTGTTAATATTGTTTATCACATTAATTGATTTTCATTTATGGAAGAATCCTTGCATTCCTGGGATAAACCCCACTTGATCATGGTGTATGATCCTTTTAGTGTACTGTTGGATTCTGTTTGCTAGTATTCTGTTGAGGATTTTTGCATTTATGTTCATCAGTGATATTGGTCTGTAGATTTCTTTTTATGTGACATCTTTGTGTGGTTTTGGTATCAGGGTGATGTTGGCCTCATAGAATGAGTTTGGGAGTGTCCCTCCCTCTGCTATATTTTGGAAGAGTTTGAGAAGGATAGGTCTTAGCTCTTCTCTAAATGTTTGATACAATTCACCTGTGAAGCCATCTGATCCTGGGCTTTTGTTTCTTGGAAGATTTTTAATCACAGTTTCAATTTCAGTGCTTGTGATTGGTCTGTTTATATTTTCTATTTCTTCCTGGTTCAGTCTCAGAAGGTTGTGCTTTTCTAAGAATTTGTCCATTTCTTCCAGGTTGTCCATTTTATTGGCATATAGTTGCTTGTAGTAATCTCTCATGATCCTTTGCATTTCTGCAGTGTCTGTTGTTACTTCTCCTTTTTCATTTCTAATTCTATTGATTTGAGTCTTCTCCCTTTTTTTCCTGATGAGTCGAATGGTTTTTCAATTTTGTTTATCTTCTCAAAGAACAAGCTTTTAGTTTTATTGATCTTTGCAATTGTTTCCTTAATTTCTTTTTCATTTATTTCTGATCTGACCTTTATGATTTCTTTCCTTCTGCTAACTTTGGATTTTTTTTTTTGTTCTTCTTTCTCTAATTGCTTTAGGTGTAAGGTTAGGTTGTTTATTTGAGATGTTTCTTGTTTCTTGACGTTGGATTGTATTGCTTTTAACTTCCCTCTTAGAACTGCTTTTGGTCTATTTCATAGGTTTTGGGCTGTTGTGTTTTCATTGGCATTTGTTTCTAGGTATTTTTTGATTTCCTCTTTGATTTCTGTAGTGATCACTTGGTTATTTAGTAGCACATTGTTTAGCTTCCAGGTGTTTTTATTTTTTACAGATTTTTTTTCCTGTAATCATATGTAGTATCCTAGCGTTGTGGTTGGAAAAAGATACTTGATATGATTTCATTTTTCTTAAATTTACCAAGGCTTGATTTGTGATCCAAGATATGATCTATCCTGGAGAATGTTCCATGAGCTCTTAAGAAGAAAGTGTATTCTGTTGTTTTGGGATGAAATGTCCTATAAATATCAATTAAGTCCCTCTTGTTTAAAATATCATTTAAAGCTTGTGTTTATTTATTTATTTTCATTTTGGATGTTCTGTCCATTGGTGAAAGTGGGGTGTTTAAGTTCCCTACTATTATTGTGTTACTGATGATTTCCTCTTTTATGGCTGTTAGCATTTGCCTTATGTATTGAGGTGCTCCTATGTTGGGTGCATAAATATGTACAATTGTTATATCTTCTTTTTGGATTGATCACTTGATCATTATGTAGTGTCCTTCTTTGCCTTTTCTTAATAGTCTTTTTTTTTAAGTCTATTTTTCTCATATGAGAATTGGTACTCCAGCTTTCTTTTGATTTCCGTTTGTATGGAATACCTTTTTCCATCCCCTTCCTTTCAGTTGTATGTGTCCCTAGGTCTGAAGTGGGTCTCTTGTAGACAGCATATATACAGGTCTTGTTTTTCTATCCATTCATCCAGTCTGTGTCTTTTGGTTGAAGAATTTAATCCATTTACATTTAAGGTAGTTGTCGATATGTATGTTCCTATTACCCTTTTCTTTTTTCTTTTTTAGAATCATCTCTTCATGTTGTTAAATCAGTTCAAGTTAAAGTAGGTACAAACTGAACAATGGCTAGGGATGTCAGATGTTTTAAAAGTCAACACCAAGATATTCATGATCTTTAATTCAATGGACAGACTCACAATATTCGCTCATATGACAGAACGTCTCTTCAGCAAGGACTGGAGAGAGGGCATCAGATCCGTGTTGCTGCTGGTATGGGGACTGTGTCCAGACTTGATTTTCATATATACAGAGAGAGTCCACTCTTAGCTTTTACTGGATTAGCTGTTCTTCTAGCAGGCTTACCAGCTCGACTTAGGGAGATCTTCATTGGAGCACTCATCAGAGCTCACACGGTACAGGGAGTCATATGTAGACAAGGAACAGCACCGAAGGCAGATTTTGATAATGTGATAGGAGACCAGTGATGCTCTCTGAGTCTCTGTGATTGATATTTATGAGGCTTTCTTCACCCATCGGTGATGTAGAAGTGGCATTCTAGGATTGACTCATGCAAGATCCTTTCTTGTTTTGGTTGAGCAGGCAGCTTTGGTTTGAATCAGAGTAAAGGAAATACATTCAATAAAGAAAGGTTCTGGTCAAACGGATATTTTCTTTTAAACAGATTTTTTTTTTGCTGGTCATTTGACATCTGGAGCAATGAGTGCTCTCATGTGATTATCACTGCTTGGATGGTCATGACAGTATGCCAAGATGTAGGCATAAGGATGCCCGTACAGTATTTTCTTTTTTAAAAGCACACATACAGAAAGGAATGGCCCGGCGTCCTCCATTCTTCACACACGCTTGCTCAGGGAGAAGCCTCTAAAGCAGCAGCAGTCTGAGAGGAGCAGCAGAAGCGGCCGCCACTGCCAGTAACCTCCCGGGCGTGGCAGGGACGGACGGGTGATTTCACAACATCATCATTCGGCGGCTTCGGTTTTGCAGCTATTCCAGGTCAATGACAACCCCCACACATTTGGGGAAGAGAGAAGAAAACCCATTCTCCCAGCAGCCTGCACGGCACCAGCCCCATTTTCTTAATTGTTTTGGGTTTGTTATTGTAGGTCTTTTCCTTCTCTTGTGTTCCTGCCTAGAGAAGTTCCTTTAGCATTTGTTGTAAAGCTGGTTTAGTGGTGCTGAATTCTCTTAGCTTCTGCTTGTCTGTAAAGGTTTTAATTTCTCCGTCAAATATGAATGAGATACTTGCTGGGTAGAGTAATCTTGGTTGTAGGTTTTTCCCTTTCATCACTTTAAATATGTCCTGCGACTCCCTTCTGGCCTGCAGAGTTTCTGCTGAAAGAACAGCTGTTAACCTTATGGGGATTCTCTTGTATGTTATTTGTTGCTTTTCCCTTGCTGCTTTCAATATTTTTTCTTTGTATTTAATTTTTGATAGTTTGATTAATATGTGTCTTGGCATGTTTCTCTTTGAATTTATCCTGTATGGGACTCTCTTCACTTCCTGGACTTTATTGACTATTTCCTTTCCCATATTAGGGAAGTTTTCAACTATAATCTCTTCAAATATTTTCTCAGTCCCTTTCTGTTTCTCTTCTTCTTCTGAGACCACTATAATTCGAATGTTGGTGTTGTTTAATGTTGTCCCAGAGATCCCTGAGACTGTCCTCAATTCTTTTCATTCGGTTTTCTTTATTCTGCTCTGTGGTAGTTATTTCCACTGTTTTATCTTCCAGGTCACTTATCCATTCTTCTGCCTCAGTTATTCTGCTATTGATTCCTTCTAGAGAATTTTTAATTTCACTTATTGTGTTGTTCATCATTGTTTATTTGCTCCTTAGTTCTTCTAAGTCCTTGTTAAACGTTTCTTATACTTTCTCCATTCCATTTCCAGGATTTTGGATCATCTTTACTATCATTACTCTGAATTCTTTTTCAGGTAGTCTCCCTGTTTCCTCTTCATTTGTTTGGTCTGGTGGGTTTTTACCTGGCTCCTTCATCTGCTGTGTGTTCTACTGTCTTCTCATTTTGCTTATCTTACTGTGTTTGGGGTCTCCTTTTTGCAGGCTGCAGATTCGTAGTTCCTGTTGTTTTTGGTGTCTGCCCCCAGTGGGTGAGGTTGGTTCAGTGGGTTGTGGAGGCTTGCTGGTGGAGGGGAGTAGTGCCTGTGTTCTGGTGGATGAGGCTGGATCTTGTCTTTCTGGTGGGCATGACTGCATCCGGTGGTGTGTTTTGGGGTGTCTGTGACATTATTATGATTTTAAGCAGCCCTTCTGCTAATGGGTGGGGTTGTGTTCCTGTCTTGTTAGTTGCTTGGCATAGGGTGTGAAGCAGTGGAGCTTGCTGGTTGTTGAGTGGAGCTCGTCTCAGCGTTGAGATGGAGATCTCTGGGAGAGCTCTTGCCATTTTATATTATGTGGAGCTGGGAGGTCTCTGGGGGACCAATGCTCTGAATGTGGCTCTCCCACCTCAGTAGCTCAGGCCTGACACCCGGCCGGATCACCAAGACCCTGTCAGCCACACGGATTGGAAGAAAAGGAAGAAAGAGAAGAAAAAAGAAAAAAAAAGGAAAGGGAAAGGGAAAGGAAAGAAAAGAAAGAAGGAAGGAAGAAATTAAATTAAATTTATTAAAATAAAAAATAAAATAATATTATTAAAATAGAAAAATAAAAAGCTAATAAGAAGAAAGAAAGAAGAGAGCAAGCAAGCCAAAAAACAAATCTACCAATGAAAACAAGTGCTACCAACTATACAAAAAAAACCCAAAAACGACAGACAGAACCCTAGGACAAATGATAAAAGCAAAGCTATACAGACAAAATCCCACAAAGAAGCATACACATGCACACTCACAGAAAGAGAAAAAAGAAAAATATATATATAAAAAAAAGGAAGAGAGCAACCAAATCAATAAATCTACCAGTGATAATAAGCTCTAAACACTAAACTAAGATAAACATAAAACCAGAAACAAATTAGATGCAGAAAGCAAACCTCAAGTCTACAGTTGCTCCCAAAGTCACCACCTCAATTTTGGGATGATTCATTGTCTATTCAGGTATTCCAGAGATGCAGGTTACCTCAAGTTGATTGTGGAGAGTTAATCTGCTGCTCCTGAGGCTGCTGGGAGAGATTTCCCTTTCTCTTCTTTGTTCTCACAGCTCCTGGGGTTCAGCTTTGAGTTTGGCCCCGCCTCTGCATGTAGGTCACCTGAGGGCATCTGTTTCCGCTCAGACAGGACGGGGTTAAAGGAGCAGCTGATTCGGGGGGTCTGGCTCACTCAGGCCAGGGGGAGCGAGGGGTACAGAATGTGGGTCGAGCCTGCAGTGGTAGAGGTCAATGACATTGCAACAACCTGAGGTGCGCCATGTGTTCTCCAGGGGAAGCTGTCCCCGGATCACAGGACCCTAGTAGTGGTGGGCTGCACAGTCTCCCAGGAGGGGAGGTGTGGACAATGACCTGTGCTTGCACTCAGGCGCCTTGGTGGCTGCAGCAGCAGCCTTAGCATTTCATGCCTGTCTCTGGGGTCCACGCTGATAGCCACGGCTCATGCCCATCTCTGGAGCTCATTTAGGCAGCACTCTGAATCTCCTCTCCTTGCGCACCTCGAAACAATGGTCTCTTGCCTCTTAGGCAGTTCCAGACTTTTTCCCGGACTCCCTCCCAGCTAGCTGTGGTGCACTAGCCCCCTTCAGGCTGTGTTCATGCAGCCCACCCCTGTCCTCTCCCTGGGGTCTTATCTCCGAAGCCTGAGCCTTAGCTCCCAGACCCCGCCCACCCCGGTGGGTGAGCAGACAAGCCTCTCGGGCTGGTGAGTGCTGGTCGGCACCGATCCTCTGTGTGGGAATCTCTCCACTTTGCCCTCTGCACCCTGTTGCTGTGCTCTCCTCCATGGCTCCGAAGCTTTCCCCCATCCACCCCCACCCCCATCTCTGCCAGTGAAGCAGCTTCCTAGTGTGTGGAAACTTTTCCTCCTTCACAGCTCCCTCCTAGAGGGGCAGGTCTCATCCCTAATGTTTTGTCTCTGTTTTTTCTTTTTTGTTTTGCCCTACCTGGGTACATGGGGAATTTCTTCCCTTTTGGGAAGTCTGAGGTGTTCTGCCAGCGTTCAGTAGGTGTTCTGTAGGAGTTGTTCCACATGTAGATGTATTTTTGATGTATTAGTGGGGAGGAAGGTGATCTCCATGTCTTACTCCTCTGCCATCTTGAAGGTCTAAATATATCTTAATAAAAATAGGTTAACCTATAAATTGCTTCACAATTGATTAGTGTCAAGGGCATGGGGACCTTATATATTTATATTTGTGTCCCAAATTAAGCATTATATTTTAAAATATTAAATCTTTTTTTAGGGAAGAAGACCTCAATTATTTTGATATTTCAGCAAATCACCTCTACTTAGAGTCTACAAATTATGCTTTATTTTGGTAGAGTCCTTTGTCTCTTAAAGACAGGGTTCAACTTACCAAACGAATTTCCAACAGGACCTGTACTCTCAGTGGAGAAAAACTCAATAAATGATTCCGTCATTAAGCTTTTTTATTTCTATAATATAGTAACAGTCTACTAAAATTTTAAACGGATACCAAAAAGACAGAATGTGGTACCTCAGATATTTAAACTAAAATTTTAGTCAGAACACCCCTTGAAGAGGTTTTGAAAGTATTTACAATGTATTTTACAGATTGTTGCTAAGAGCTTTGCACAATTTATCTTCCAGATGTAGACACATTAATGAATTTAAGTGTATTAATTTTCCTCTAGCATTCACAATTTATTATTGGCTTACCTTGTCAGTGAGATGTTAAAAGGGGTTCAAGGTCCAAGTGAAATGATTTTTAAGTGCATTGGGAATGATGAGTCATATTCATTTTAACATCACCAAGTCCTTTTAAAGGCTTTATGTCGTCAATGTTAAGGTTTTTAAATCAGAATTTCCTTTGATAAATGCCTCACTGAAACACAGAAAAGACTAAGATAGGCATTTAACAAACAAGGAAATACTTTAGACCAATAAACTGATGAAAATTCAATGTTTTAAACATCCCCATAAATAACCAGGGAGATGCAAAGTGAAACTACAATGAAGTATCATTGTATGCCTGACTGATTGGCAAAAAATTTTTAAAGTTTGATAATACCAAATGTTGGCAAAATGTGAAGCAACAGAAAACTCATACATTTCATCAGAGTATAAATTGGTATAATCACTATGGAAAGTGATTGGACATTTTTCTAGTAAAATTAACTGTATACAGTTTACCCAACCACCCTTCAAACCCACTTAAAGTACATACATATCCTTGGAAAGGTGGTGGAATATTAACATCAGGATAGATATACAAGAACAGTCATAGCAGCATTGCTTGCAAGGCAAAACCTAGGAGCAATTCATTATCTGTCCACAGCTTAATGGATAAGGAAATTGTGTTATTTCTATACATTGGAATACTGTACTGAAAAGCAATGAAAGAATTAGCTGCAACTATGGACAAATCTCACAAACATAATATGGAGTGAAAAAAGCAGTCAAAATAATACATACATTTTTATAATCAGATAAGATTCCAAAGAGTTAAATCAAACTACATTGTTTAAGGATGTGTAAGTGGAAAAATTATAGAGAAAATCAAAAAAGTGATTGTTATGGAAATCAGGAGAGTGGTTATTGCCAAGGGGAAGGACATGAGTTGTAGCTGGCGAGTGGGAAGTGGAGGAGACTGGGTAGCTGGCCATGTTTTCTTTCTTTTTTTAATTGACGTATAGTTGATGTGCACTGTTATGTTAGTTTCAGATATACACCATAGTGATTAGATCTTTAAATACATTATGAAATGATCACCACGGTAAGTCTAGTAACCATCTGTCACCATTACAAGTTACTACAGTGTTATTGACTATATTCCTCATGCTGTATATTATATCCCTATGACTTATTTGTTGTATAACTGGAAGTCTGAACCTCTTACTCTTTCACCTGTTTAGCCCAGTCTTCTACCACCCTCCCCTCTGGCAACTACCCATCTGTTCTGTAACTATTTGTCTGTTTCTGTTTTGTTTTGGTTGTTCATTTGTTTTGTTGTTTTGATTCCAAATGTAAGTGAAATCATATGGCATTTGTCTTTTTTTGTCTGGTATTTCACTTAGCCTACCTTCTAGATCCAACCATGTTGTTACAAATGGCAAGATTTCATTATTTTTATGGCTGAGTAATATCTCATTGTGTGTGTGTGCATGTGTGTGTGTGTGTGTGTGTGTATATATATATATATATATATATATATATATATACCCCACATCTTCTTTATCCATTCATCTATTGATGGGCACTTAGATTGCTTCCATATCTTAGCTATTGTAAATAATGCTGTAATGAATATAAGGGTGATCATCTTTTTGAGTTAATATTTTTGTTTTCCTTGGGCAAATACCCAGAAGTGGAATTGCTGGATCGTATGATATTTCTATTTTTAATTTTTTGAAGAAACTCCATACTGTTTTCCATAGTTGCTACACCAATTTACACCCCACCAACAACGTGCTAACGTTCCGTTTTCTCCACATCCTCACTAACACTTGTTATTTCTTGCCTTTTGATAAAAGCCATTATGACAGGTGTGAGGTAATATATGATTATAGTTTTAATTTGCCTTTCCCTGATGTTTAGTGATATTGAGCATCTTTTCATATGCCTGTTGGCATTCTGTACTTTTCCTTTAAAAAATGTCTATTCATGTCCTCTGCCCGTTTTCCAATCGGATTGTTTGTGGGTTTTTTTTTTTTTTGATATTGAACCATATATGTTCCTGTTTTCTTTCCTGACCAAAGTAGTGTTCATAGTAACGTTTGCTTTATAACAATTCATTGTATTCTACATTTCATATTTTTTATCAATTTCTGAAAATGTTATCTTTCATAATAAAAAAATTTAAACATATCCAGAAGAGTCTATATAAATGATTAGAACCAGAGGGATAAAAGAGGTTAGATAAAATAACATTAAAAATGTGTTATAATGCTTTTGTCTGTAAATAGGGTAAAACAACTCAAAATAATTGAAATAACTTGAATCATCTTATAAAACAAGAAGTCTTAAAATAAGATGGCTCTAAGTTAGATAATATAGGGGCCCAACAATGTCATCAAGGTTTCTTTCATCTTTCCACCCTGCAGTTTCCGTCATATTATACTATCTGATTGTTATAGGATGCTTGTCCCCCAAACAGAACAAACTGTATATCCCTCTTTTTATTAGTAGAGAACTTTTTCCATGTGCCTACATACATACACATAAACAGACTTTTCCTCTTGATTCATTAATTGAATTGCATCCTATACTCCTGCCCCCAAAGCAGGGAAAGGGCCCCCATGATCGACTTAGACCAATTATGTTTTACCCTCTTACTTTCCTTAAACACAGTTGTGGGAAGGAGTACAGATAACTGAATAAAATCAAGGTTCTGTTAGATAGGAGGAAGAAGTGTGAATGTTGTCTGTTACACATTAAAAAATATAGAAAATTTCCCTGAAAATTTGGAGCCTTGGATGGAAGCACTCTTAGAGTACTAATCAACACATTACTGAAAATGGCCCACTATCAAGCATTTCCTAATGTACCTTTTTAATTTCAAGAATTAAATTACCAGTAGGTAGACACCATATTACCCAAAGAGGAAACACAGTCAGGTTATATCGGAATCCAAATGCTACAAAAGGGGAACATCTACAGACGCTTTGGGGGAAATACTCCCTGTTTCTGATCATATTTATTCCTGGTTAAGTTACTGTTCATGGTAAAGGACAACAAAAATATACTGTCAGACAGGTAATAAATGTTACCACCCTAAGAAACTTGCTGGAAAAAAAAATGCCTGAAAAGGACTTTCCTGATTTTTTAATCATGAAGAAATAACTTTAGATTTACAGAAAAGCTACAGTAGTACAAAATTTCATATATATACTCAGATTCTCCAAGAATTAATATTTCACTATTTTTGCTTTATCATTTTACACACGCACACACATACATTCTCACATACTTATATAAACATTTGAGAGTAAGGTACATACATAATCCTCCTCTATCCCCAAATACATGGCGTGTGTTTCCTAAAAACAAGGACAATCTCTTTCACAACTGCAGTACAATGATAAAAACCAAGAAAGCAACAGTGATACTACTATTTAATCAGTAGGTCTAATTGTTTCATCGCTTGTTTTAAGAAAGCAGAAGGAAAAAGGCTAGTCCCAAATCAATATTACACCCTCAGTTTTCATTGATAGTTAATACAAGGATAGTCAGGAAAAATTGTTTCTTTATTAGCTATAAAGCTCTTATGGAAAACACAGTCTACTGAATTTTTAATATTTCCTTGCTAAGAACCCAGTGTTAAGTTGCTTTTAGAGCTTAGTAAAAGGAAGATATTTGTATCTCTTAAAAAGTTTATACTTCAGTCAGTGTATGGGGAGGTTTCCCTCTAGGCCCTGTCAAAAGCTCAAAACTAACTTTGTGGCTTAATAACCACAACAGTATTAGCTTTCTATGCATTCTGTTGTGAGCCTATCTCCAATGCAAATAGAAACAAATATAACAAATAATAATATATAAAAAGATTAATAATATGACAAATGATAAAATCTCCAAGACTCTATGTATACTTACTGTTCTTTAAGTTAGAAAAGTGCTAAATTCCAAAGATATTTTTGCATTGTAAAGATCTTTCTTAAAACTTATCAGGATTTGAAGTTAGTATAGAAGTCACGTAAAAAATAAACGTCTACAAAAGTGGTCAAACTTAATTTAATGAACAGACTATACTAGTTATCAACTGCTGCATAGCAAATTACTCCAAAACTTATTAGCTGAAAATAAAAAATATTTATTATCTCACATCATTTCTGAGGGTTAGGAATCCAGGGAAGACGGGTAGTTCTGGCTTAGGTTGCAGCCGAAGCCACAGTGATCTTGAGAAGCCCAGGACCAGAGCGTTCATGCCCGAGTTTACTCAGGTGGTGTAGACTGCTCAGCTCCTCACCACAGGGTCTCTCCAGAGGGCAGCTACTTCCAGCACAGAGAGAGAGAGAGAGCCCAGGACAGAAACCTCCTCGTGGAAGTGTCATATTGTATGCCAGCCATCATCACTACTTAATCTTAGAACATTTTCATCACCCAGAAAAGAAACCCTGAAAAACTTTTGCTCTGTAAAAAACACTGTCCAGAGAATAAACAGACAAGCCACAGGCTGAAAGAAACATTTTCAAGAGACACATCTGGTATTCAAAACATATAAAGAACACTTAAAACTCACTAACAAGAAAATGAATTAAAAAATGAGCAAAAGATCTGAACAGATACCTCACCAAAGAATATATACATAGGCAAATGAGCATATGAAAAGATGCTCCACATCATATGTCCTCAGGGAAATGCAAATTAAAACAGTGAGATACCACTATACATCTTTTTTTTTAATTTATTTCTTTTATTTATTTTTGGCTGTGTTGGGTCTTCCTTGCTGCGCACAGGCTTTCTCCAGTTGCGGCAAGTGAGGTCTACTCTTCGTTGCGGTGCGCAGGCTTCTCATTGCAGTGGCTTCTCTTGTTGCAGAGCATGGGCTCTAGGCGTGCAGGCTTCAGTAGCTGTGGCACGTGGGCTCAGTAGTTGTGGCTGGCAGGCTCTAGAGTGCAGGCTCAGTAGTTGTGTTGCGTGGGCTTAGTTGCTCCGTGGCATGTGGGATCTTCCCGGACCAGGACTCGAACCCGTGTCTCCTGCATTGGCAGGCGGATTCTTAACCACTGTGCCGCCAGGGAAGTCCCCACCACTACACATCTATAAGAATTCCCGAGATCTGAAACACTGGCAACCCCAAATCCTGGCAAGGACGTGGAGCAAATGGAACTCTCATTCATTGCTGGCGGGAATGCAAGATGGTGCAGCTGCTTTAGAAGGCAGTTTGGCGCTTTCTTACGAAACTAAACAGACTCTTAAGATACCATCCAGCAATCTTGCTCCGTGGTATTTACCCAAAGAAGTTGAAATTTAGTCCACACAGAAACCTGCACATGGACATTTATAGCAGTTTTTTTCATAATTGCCAAAACTTGGAAGCAACCAAGATGTCTTTCAGTAGGTGAATGGATAAATAACCCATGGTTCATTCAGACAATGAAATAGTATTCAGGGCTAAAAAAAATGAGCTATCAAGTCATAAAAAGGCATGGAGGAAACGTAAATGTATATTACTAAATGAAAGAAGCCAATCTGAAAAGGCTATATATATATCCTAACTATATGACATTCTGGAAAAGGCAAAACTGTGGAGACAGTGAAGGGATCAGTGGTTGCCAGGGGTTACAGGGGCAGAGGGAGCACAAAGACTTTTAGGGCAGTGAACCTACTATAATGGTGGATATGTGTTATTATACATTTGTCCAATCCCATAGAACGTACAACAGCCAGAGTAAACACTAATGTAAAGTATGGACTTGGGTAATTATGATGTGTCAGTATAGGCTCATCAGTTGTAACAAATGTACCACACTGGTGGGGGATTTTGATAGCGGGGTAGGCCATGCCTATGTGGGCAGGAGGTATATGGGAAATCTCCATGCCTTTTCCTCAATTTTGCTGTGAACCTAAAACTGCTTTAAAGATAGTGTATTTAAAAACAAACAAGAAGAAGAAAAAAAAACAAGAAAGAGAGAGAGAGAGAAAGAGAAAGAAAGAAAGAAAGAAAGAAAAGAAAGAAAGGGAAAGAAAGACGGAGGAAGGGAGGAAGGGAAGGGAAGGGAAAAAGAATGAGAAATCCCTGTATCTATTAGCAATCACTCATCCTTCATAACCTGCTACCACCAGCCCCTGGAAACCACTGATTTACTTTCTGTCTCCAGGGATTTGCCTATACTGAGCCATTCATATGTGCTGAACCATACAGTATGAGCCCTCTCTGTCTTCTTTCTTTAACTTATCATAACGTTTTGAAAGTTCATCCATGTTACAGCATGTAGCAGTACTTTATTTATTTTTATGGCTGAATATTGTTCTGTTGTATGGAAAGACCACATTTTGTTTTCCACTCCTCAGTTTATGGACGTTTATAATGTTTCCACTTTTTGGCTAGTATGAATAATGCATCCCCAAACACTTATGTACACATTTTTGTGTGAGTATGTTTTCTATCCTCTTGGGTGTGTATCTAGGAATAAAATTGCTTGGTCATTTGGTAACTCAATGTTCAAGTTTTGAGGGCCTTCCAAACTGTTTTTGGAAGTTGGCTGCACCATTTTATATCCCCATCAGGAACGTATAAAGGATTCCAATTTCTCCACATCCTCACCAGCACTTGCTATTGTCTGTCTTTTTAAAATTTATTATTGGGCTTCCCTGGTGGCGCAGTGGTTGAAAGTCCGCCTACCGATGCGGGGGATGCGGGTTCGTGCCCCGGTCCGGGAAGATCCCACGTGCCGCGGAGCGGCTGGGCCTGTGAGCCATGGCCGCTGAGCCTGCGCGTCCGGAGCCTGTGCTCCGCAACGGGAGAGGCCCCAACAGTGAGAGGCCCGCGTACTGCAAGAAAAAAAAAAAAATTATTATACCTATTTTAGTGGATGTAAACTGGCATCTCATTGTGGTTTTTTTATGTGTGTGTGTGGTACGCGGGCCTCTCACTGCACCACCAGGGAAGCCCTCATTGTGGTTTTGATTTGAATTTCCCTGTTAACTAATGATGTTGAGCATCTTTTCATGTGCTAATTGCATATCTGCATATCTTCTTTGCAAAAACATCTACTCAGAACTTTTGCCAATTTTTAAATTTGGTTCTTTTTTTTTTTTTCTGTTGAGTTGTAGGAGTTATTTATATCTTCTTGATACAAGACCTTATCAGATACACTGTTTGCAAATATCTTCCCCATTCTATGGCTTGCCTTTTAAATTTTTGATAGTGTTCCTTGATGCTTGAAAGTATTCCATTTTGACGAAGTCCAATTTATCTATTTATTCTTTTGTCCCTTGTGCTTTTAGTGTCATATTTAGGAAACCACTGCCTAATCCAAACTCAAAAATATTTGCTCTTGTGTTTTCTACTAACAGTTCTGTAGCTTTATCACTTGTATTTAGGTCTTTGATCCATTTTGAGTTAATTTTTGTGTATGGTATGTAGTAGGGGTCCAACTTCATTCTTTGCAAATGATTACCTAGTTGTCAGATTATCATTTGCTTAAAAAATTATTCTTTCCCCATTGAATGGTCTTGGCACTCATGTCAAAAATCATTGAACATGCATATATGAATTTGTTACTGGACTCTTTTTTCTAAACCATTAATCTGTGTATCTATCCTTATGCTAGTACTACATAGTCTTAATTATTGTAGATTTGTAGCAAGTTTTAGTGGAAGTCCCCTAACTTTTTCTTCTTGCTCAAGATTGTGTTAACCATTCTGGATCCTTTGCATTTCTATATTAATTTTAGGATCAGCTTGTCAATTTTGGCAAAAAAAAAGAAAAGAAAAAGCCAGTTGGAAGAGTCTGCACTGTGAACCACTGAACCATTATTGAAGATTATTTAGTACCACAGAAAAATGCCTGCTGTGGTCCCTGAATATAAGATTGTATTATACTCTGGTAGACATAGATACAAATTAAAAGTTAAAGTAAGGTGATTGTTATTAAGAAGATGAGATCATGCATTGTCTTCTTTTTCCTTTCATAATTTTTGTTTTAATGCTATTTTATAATAAGGAAAATGTGTGTTACGTTCTTGAGGGAAGGATTTATTTCTAAACTCCTTAAAGTACGTGGCATGTTGTGTTGTACATAGTAGGCACTCGGTAAATATTTCTTGGAATGAGTTTTGCATTGCTCATTTGCAGATCAAAAAAAGTGACTTCTTTTGTATTGCATGCAGCTCAAAGTTGCTCTTACAAAACAACTATTCAATCCAGCTAAATTCAACAAGAAAAGAAACTTTATGCCTACAAATGTCCTTGAGTCAATTGTATTAGAGATATAGTAGACCCTTCATAAATACTGATTTTTCTCAATAGATTCACAGTCCGCCCCCCATCAATATTATCAGTTCCCTTAAAACTGAGCCTTTAAAAAATAATTTTTGAAGTATCAGGAAAGAATTCTTTTTTCAAGTGGGCAGTGTGAGCTAGATCTTATGATATTTTCCAAAAAAAATCTAATCTTTGGGAGATTAGTAACTAAACTCCCTTCTGGAGTGTCAAAGTCTAAGGCTGTGGTTAGTGAATAAACTTTGGCAACCTATTAATTTATTCTTGGAAAGCTTTACTTGGATAACAAGATGACACTAATTGACGCCCTAAAAAGTTATATCAATAGGGGGAAAAGGATAATTGTAAGTTACTCACAGGTAGTGAATTGCTCTTAGCATCATTAAGGAGAGCAGGTGAGGGTTAGTGGGGGAGCAAGAGGGAGTGGAGAAAACCTATCTCCGTGGCCTCCCAGTAATACCACAAACCACTCTGCTTTTGCTTCCATGATTGATGATGCCACTAAAAACCTCCACAGGACCTCTGCACTTTCCTGAATCTCAAACTGTAGACCATTCATTATGCTCTATATTTTCTACCCCGACCTGATATTGATGTACGCTGTGTTTAATGAATCATATTTATCACGCACTGTTACAGCACAGAAAGTACTGTGTATCTTATCTTAGAGGCATGATCTAAGTGGTAAATGGAGCAAGTGAGGAATGGGAATAGAATCAGATGAGAAGGCAGGTCAGGGAGCCCAGGACAGGAAGGGGGAAGAGAGGGAACACCTGAGCTGGACTCTCCAGCTGCGACAACACAGAGCATTCGAAACACGGGTGGAAACCCACAGTGGCCTCCTGCCACCTGTGTGGTGGCAAAGTGGCAACATCAGCAGAACCAGACCCTCCCAGCTTCGGATTCTCATCCGAATCATTTTCCAGCTGATGCTTGGAACAGTTTCCCCAAGTACTGAACCCACGTGCGTGTAACCAGAGCCAAATATTCTAACCAAAATAAACCAAGGTAATATTCATATAAATATTTTAAAGAAAAATGAAAAGGAGAGGAAACCAGCCTGTGCCTATTTCTAACTAGTGCTTTTCCTTAAAAGAAAGCGAAAGAAGCAGACTTATGCATGGTGCTGAGCCACGTGTCCTTTTACTGTAGCTCTTCCTGTGTGCCTGGCCTCGCTAATGCCCCCAACATTTCAGAGCACATAGTAATTGGGCAGGACGTGTCCCCAGGCGGTGCACCAGCCTTGCCAGGCCACAGCCATTGCAGTAAACACTGGTGTGGAGGCTCCCCTAAGGTAGAGGGAGTTACCTGAGGACACATCACAGGAGGCAGCCAGGAGAAGTAAGCAATTCCAAATATAACCAATTGATTGTACAAACGTAAACGTAAACATGAAATGACATTTTTCTCAAACCACTGGCCCCAAATGCATATGCCAAATCTCTCTCCTGACCAGGTAGAAGACCCCTTAATAAGACCCTGGGCAGATTCCATAACTTCTGGGTCACTTCAGTTATTCACTTTCACTTCTTAGAAACCCGTCAAATTTCAATTTCCAGTATCTTCTCCAATTCAGAGCTCTCTCCCTGGTCACAGGCCTGTGCGTCTAAGGAGGCTCAACTGGGAGGGGCCGTAGCCTGTGCTTACTTCTCTTCTCAAAACAGCATCCAGGGACTTCCCTGATGGCACAGTGGTTAAGAATCCACCTGCCAGTGCAGGGGACATGGGTTCAAGCCCTGGTCCGGGAAGATCCCACATGCCGCAGAGCAACTAAGCCCGTGCGCCACAACTGCTGAAGCCCGCACGCCTAGAGCCTGTGCTCCGCAAAAAGAGAAACCACTGCGATGAGAAGCCCGCGCACCGCAGCTAAGAGTAGCCCCCGCTCGCCGCAACTAGAGAAAGCCCGCACACAACAACTGAGACCCAACGCAGCCAAAAAGAAATAATTTAATTAATTAAAAACAAAGAACAAAAAAACAGCGTCCAGAATTCCAGGGGAATCAACGTTTGCTTTCAGGGTTTCTCTTTTCCTTCCATTTTCGAGGCAAAACTCCCTTCTCTTCTCTTAGGGGCTGGGCGGGGAGGGGAGGAGGGTGGGCAAGATTCTCTCTATCACACTGCCTTTGTGTGGGCTGTCACCACTTCTCGGGCTCAGGTGAACTGGTCATCCATGCATTGTCATCCCGGGCGTCCAAACGCTGGGCTCTTACCGGTGACAGCATTATGAGGACACTGTGCCAGCCTAGAGCTCTGGTCTAGCTCTGTGACTCAGTGCCCTCCATGCCCCTACTACCCGACCGCATAGGACATCCCATAGAAGCTCGCTGGTGAGCTTCCTGTTCTCAGTGTGGACCCCTCTGCGGGGGTCAGGGGCGGGGGTTCAGCCACTCAGCTCATGTCTGGTGTTTGAGCTGGGAAATCTCACATATTGAAACAAAGTCAGGGCTCGGGTCAGATACTCTCACATGTTTTCTACTGTTTTTGTGGGATATCCCACCTCCTCCAAATTTCTGAGTTCCATTGGTTTCAAGAGCTAGCACCCTTGACTTTTCTATGAAGGACGGCCCTCAAGCTACTGGAGCCGACGCAAGGGCCAAGGAGTTTATTCCCCTTGGGAGGTTGTTAACCAATAAACTGTACAGCAAAGGAACCTGAATGTCCAGCTTTCTTAACTCAGTTTGGGACAGTTTAGAGTCTTAACTGCGACTCCAGAGCTTCCCTGCAGAGTGAGGTCAAGGCCAGCTCTCTGTGGGACTTATGGACCTTGACTGGCTTTCTTCTTTTCCCTGTTCTGCTCACCCTAGTTCCCTTAGTGATTTCCCCTGGAACCACTTTCTTAATAAATCTCTGGCCCATAACTCCTCACTCAGAGCCTGCTCTTCGGGAACCTGACATGGCTTTGGGTAAGAATGGAGCTCGGCCACCGTGTTGCCCTTGTGATAATTTTATGAGTCAACTTGACCGGCTCACTGGATGCCCAGATTTCTGATTAGACATGACTTCTGTGTGTGTCTGTGAAGGTGTTTCTGGAAGAGAGTAGCATTTGAGTTGGAGGACTGAGTAAAGCAGAAGGCTCTCCCCAGAGTGAGTGGGAATCCTCCAATCCCTTGAGAGCCTGAATAGAACAAAAAGGTGGAAGAATAGAGAATTTGTCTTTCTCCTCCTGAGTGCTTGAGCAGGGACTTCCATCTTCTCCTGCCCCCGACCCGGGCTCCTAGTTCTCAGGCCTCCAGACACTGAGTAGAATCCACGCCATCAGTTGTCCAGCTCCCAGGCCTTTGAACTACAGCACTGGCTCTTCTGGACCTCCGGCTTGCAGACGGGAGAGGGTGGGACTTCTCAGCGTCCACAATGATGTGAGCCAGTACCTAATAATAATCTCATTCTGTACATCTGTATCTACAATATATTTGTGTCTGCACCTTATATATCTCCTATTGGTTCTGTTTCTCTGGAGACCCCGACTTAAAGCTCCTCCCCTCGTTACCCTGCCATCTCTTTCCAATTTTCTTTTTGATCAGTTTCTAAGGCCTGAGTAGCAGTTAAAGTTCCTTCCATCCCTCCCTCTCCTCTTCCCTTCCTTTCTCCCTTCATTCTTGCTTTGTCTTTCTTTTCCCTTCATCTTTTATCTCTCATCTAGAATAAGCCCGGTGATACCAGATTTCTAGTCCTTTCTCTCACACCACTCTTGGAATCTGGGGGGAAGCTAAACTGTTTTGGATTCTTTAATGGACTAATTCTCTTAATAATAATTCTCCCCCTTTCATTAGTGTACTTAAAATGGTAATGCTATTAGTGCTGAGCGCAGGTTGTCGTTTTTTATGAAAAAGGAACAGGAACGGGGCAGAGAAGAGGGCTCTTGAAGGCCTCCTTGCTCTGGGTACCACTGTCGAGTTTTCCTTGAGGACCAGACTTCCAGCTTCCAAATCTACCCAAAATAAGGGTGCAAAGCCAGAATAAGTCTCTGGAGAAGCCCCATGTGTTCTCCCCTGGCAAACAATCATCAGTTCCTCTGGTGCTTAGTAATAGCTGAAGCTCTGGAGAATACAGAAGAGGATTAGGGCTCACTACCAATAAAACTGTGAGGTGACTTCCATTTGGTGCTTAGAGTTTGAGTCCAGGGAAGTTGAAACCGGAAGCCTGGACAACAGCTGTGTAATTAAAATGGCTACATGGGCAGGGGTGGTCCCTCCGTCTCTGATACACAGCAGTCATGAATGGGAGTGTTCATCCCAGTGGCTCTCCTTCTGAACTGACTCATCCATTACTGGGGTAATGATTTTCCGTCGGAGCAACAGCAGAGCCAAAGGCCTATTACACAGGCAACATAAAGTTAAAAAGACATTATGAATAAAACTTTGGCTCTGGCGGGCTTTTGCCAACTCTTCTCCAGAGAAGATTGCCTGATGCCGACACGTGTTTATTACACTTAATAATGTTTACATAAGTCTTCCTTGAGCTCATTAGAGCTGTCAGATCAGAAGTAGATGTGCTCCCCCCTCGGTTTATCTTTAAAGACTTCGCAGTCAGTAAAGCAAGATGAATGGCATCCAGGGCCCAGACAACGTACTCTCTCCGGCTTTGCAAACACTGAGAAGTTAAACCCGTCGGTCCGGTTGGGCTCCTTCCTGGGTCTTAGGCCTGCATCTGATCAGTCCCTTCGTTCTTGAGCAAGAGAGCAGTGCTTCTCCAACGTTAAGGGGCTTGGAATCACCACAAGAGCTTGTTAAAATACTGCTACCTTCATCCCGGGTGATTCTGCATCAGTGGATCTGGGGTGGGGCTGAGAAACATGAATTTATAGCAAGCTCTCAGGTGCTCTTCAAGTGCATTGGCCCTTACTCGCCCTGTTCTAGGGGTCATTTGACATCATCTCGTTTGTTGGGGTCAGGGGGTGCCCCCTTGACAATTCGGGGCATCCTGGCCTATGGCATGCAACAGCAGCAGCAGCGGCGGCCACCCAGCGACGGCCGCAGCAACTGGACAGCAGCGGGAGGAGCAGCAGCCGCGGGCGTTGCCGCGGCTCGCGGGCAAACCCTCCTGGTCTCGTGTGGGTCCGCGCGGGGGCTCGGCCTGCGTGGAGGGGCGGGGCCTGGGGATGGGGGCGGGGCCTGGCGCACGGGGGCGGGGCGCGGCGCGCGAGGCTCGCACTGTCTGCTCTTCGAGGCGGCGGCAGGGGTTGAGGGCACGGCCAGCGGGCGGCGCGCCGCGGAGTCCCCGGCAGTCCGCCGAAAGGTAAAGCCAGGAGAGCGCGCTGGCGGGTCTTCTTGCCTGGCAGCCGCATAAGCCCCGGAGCGTCCGGACCCCAAACTAGGTTTGGGCGCCCAGGGCATTTGCCTAGCATCCAGGGACCGGCTGCTGAGCTGGGGGTTTGCATGTACGGCGCCGCCGGGACCCGGGCGGGGGGTTCGGGGTCTGCAGCTGGAGCCTGCGGCCATCCCGGGACATCCGGACTCGGAGACAACTTTGCGCAGCGGTCCTACTCTAAGTTCCCTTTATTGCTATTGTCTTAGCGCCTCCGGTCCGACAGTCTTCCCGGACTCCAGCTTTGTTCTCACCAGGCCAAACCCGCGGTCCCCTAGGGCTTGAACCCGGGAATCGCTGGCAAGTTGCACCTGCCTGCCGGGTCCTCCCAGGCTCCCTTCTCGGCCCTGCGAGGTCCAGCACGGTCCTATGCGCACCAAGGCTGGGCACCTCGAGACCCGGCGCCCACGGGGCGAGCGGTTTTCGCCAGTTTCCCTGTGGTTCGGGATCAAGGGCAGAGGCGTCAGACATCCGGGATGCGCGTGATTTGAGGCTGGAGAGAGGGCAAGAAAAAGTTTGGAAGCTCGGCTAGTGCTCGGGAGCCGGCAGCGCCCGGCTGCCCATGGCACGAGTTGGAGAGAGTGTTACGGGCTTGTCGCCGGGCAGAGGGACTCTGGGTACCTAGACGCCAGGTGCAGAGAGGGAACCTGCAGGGCAGAGAATCCAAGCTTGGACTATCAGCAGAGATGGGATGCTTGTTGTGTGCACTCATTGGCAAGAAAAGGCTGTGTGTTATTGCAAAGAAGATGGGCGAAAAAAGAGAGAGGAAGAGGGAGGGACTAGGGATACACACACACACACACACACACACACACACACACACACACACACATATAATTGCATTGTACCCAGTGTACACTTTTTCTCCCTCCAGATATTTTGGGAAACCTATGCACGGGATGCCTTCTTGTACCCGAACTCCCAGAGGTGGGGGTGGAGGTGGGGGAAGGGATAAGTTTTCCCCAGTGCTGGAGCTCGTTTTGAAAGCGAACAGGTGACAGAAGCCTTCTTGGTGTGTGTGTGTGTGTGTGTGTGTGTGTGTGTGTGTGTGTGTGTGCGCGCGCGCGCGCGCGCAGCGGCGAGTGATGCTGGGCCGCCCGCGGAACCTCCTCCTCTCCGGTCCACCGTCCCTCTTCCCGCTTCCAGCTCGTGACAGCGGTGTGAGTTTTCCTGCCACTCCTGGCCTGAGGCTGGCAGGCGAGAGGCGAAGTGATGGTCGCGGAGTGGAGCAGACAAAGGGTGCATTTGGACGACCCTCCGAGGGCGAGGCGGCTGGGGTGTGTGTGTGTGTGTGTGTGTGTGTGTGTGTGTGTGTGTGTGTGTCTGGAGGGGCTCCCTTTCCTGCCAGCTAGGGAGAAAGCATTGGTAGCAGAGGGATGAGGTAGAAGTGGGAGAAAGGTGAGGTGGGGCGGAGGGGAAGAAACCTTGCGGGAGGAAGAAGAGAGCAGAGATTGAAAACCACCTTGCATGATTGGCTGTAAAATTATAAGTTAATTTTAAAAAGAGTTGGGGGCGGGTGCTGAACTAAAATTTTAGAGGATAGGGACGCAATTAGTTTGATTAATAAAGGTATTTTAGTGAGTGATGTTAAAATCTGAAACCTTCGCCCAAGTTTATTGCTTGTTTTAGATAATCTGCTTTGACATATCTTTCCAGCACCTACTCCGGAAGTATCTTTTCACTATCTTAAAGAAGTAAAAGACATATATACACAAATAAAATGCAGCTAAAATGAAGTTTAAATGAAGCTTTGGGCAGGATTAAATGGCTTGTGTAACTGCTGAATGTTGCTAAAGTACTGTCAGGACTATAAAATAGCCAGACAAAAATAAAGGAAAAAAATAATTGTAACAAGAAAACGAAGGCTTTACAAGAACTTCAGTAATGAACACATAACAATTGGTGGTATGATGCAGTAATTATTTTCGTATTTACGCCATTAACGATTGTCTTTTAACGTTAATGTCCTGATGTTTTATTCCTTGTCATTTGCAGGCAAAAGCGCATCTGAGACTGCATCAGGGAGTAATTTGGTTATATAAAGTCATGAATAGAAAACACTAAACCATGCTCAGAACTCTGACAACACAGAGCCTGAAACATAACAACCTCATTTGCTGTTTATTATCTGTCTTTATAATTCTGTTTACCATCATTTGCATAAATGAATAGCTAAATTGTATAGTATATCCCTTTTAGGAAAATAAATACTTGATGCTTATAGAGAGACTGGGAGGGAGAGGAGGGCTAGCAGGTAATTCTTACATCAAGCACGAAAAAGATTTTTTAAAAACTTTGTGGGATTAGAAGCCTTCTGGAAATAATCAGAATGTAAATTCAGCCTACTTTAGGCATCCTTAATTTATTTAACTTGGTTCAAGTACTTTTTAACTATATATGTAATTCGTGAGTGGGCAGATTCTAAACTGCTTTCCTAGCTAATCTTAACAAACCAAACCAAACCAAAGTAGTCTATCTTACATCATAAAGCAATTTTTGTTAACATGAAAAACTCTTTTTTTTTTTTCTATTCAGACTTTCAAAGGGTAAATTTTCTGAAATGAAGGAAGAGGTTTTTTTCTGAAGGAAGCTCAAAACAAAATTCTTTCAGCAGAAATTTAAATTAATAACATTTCAAGACAGACATCAGAGGTCACACATTTTAAAACTATTGTTAATTATTTTAACCGTCGGATCTTTGCTAAAATTGTCTAACTCATGATAAAGGGAACAACTAATAACTATATTAAAAGAGCTCTGAAGTAACTTGCCAGCCAAACAGCTGAGCAAAACATGTAGTGGTTGGGGGGAATCAGTCAATCCCATGAATGTTTAAAAAGATCTATTCATTCTTGCCAGGCACACAAAATATCATGATGACTGAATGCACCATTTCCTGCCCATACAAATATGCTGGTCTCATGTGGAACAGCACAGTGAAATCAGTATTACCTGAGAATGGAGTCCATGTGGGAGTAAGAACCTTGTATGTATTTTAAGTGCAGGGGGGAAAAAAAGAATAAGTGACAAGCAAGCTGTTCATTATAGTGGAGGCTGATGTAAGATTGTGTAAGATCAGGGCAAGTTCTTACAGTTTCGCTGGTTACAAACTTGGGAAATGTAATCGTGTGAATAAAGTACATTTTGAATACAGGTTTATTTATTATGTTCATTCTTAAAGTCACTACTCCTGTTATCACTTTTATATTCCAAACGTTTCAAAGGCTGCCCAATATCTCTATATTTCTATTGTTCTTTATATCATTGTTCTGTAGGAAAGTTGTCTATTTTTCTTTTTTTTAAAGGCTAAAATCTGACTTCTGGTTAAATGATTTATTTCTGTGACATACATTTACTAAGTACCCATTATTAACTACCAGATACTGCACTAGGTGCTAGGGATTCAAGGATGAGTTAGACTCAGTCCTTGTACTTAGAAAGTGAGGGAGACAGTTACGTGGATAAGCAAGTGCAATAGAACGTAATCCGTGGCAGTCTGTCCTAAGGCTCTGGAATGACATAGATTGGGTTCTACTTTCAGCTCTGCCTCTTACTAGCTGTGAGACCTTGATCCAATTTGTTAACCTTTCCGAGCGTCAGTTTTCTTTTCTGGTCAGTGGGGGAAATAATACCATTCAGATCACAGAGTTGTAAAGATGACATGTTAACATATTTTAATGTCTTACATCTTAAAAACAAACCCTGGATCCCATACTTCTGAGCACCCCTCACGTCATTTCTCTGCTCCATGCCACCGTCAGATTTCTGAGGATGCTGTATCTTCACATCCTCTCTCCTTTACTGTTCATCCTACACTTGTGTGGCTTCTGCCCCTACCACTTATGGAAACAACGTCTGTTGAGATCAGCAGTGACCTCTATGTGGTCAGACCCAGGGACCTACATGCTTCCTCAACTTCTTGGAACATTTGAAAGGGTTGATTGGTCCCTTTTAATTCATAAGCTATTCTCTCTTGGCATCAATGACTTGGGTGGCTTCTGTGACACTAGACATCTCCAGTTTTCCTCATTAGGCTTTTATTATTTCTCAGCTGGCTCCTCATTCATTATTTGTCTCTAAATGAAGGTTGGATCTTTTTTCCAACCTTGTGGCTCCATCCTAGCCCTCTTATAGCTCCATCCCACACCCAGATGAAGGTCCACCACTACAGAAAGTAAGTTTAAGTAATCACCATTTGGAATGGTCTGCTTTTTCTCTTGGCCAACAGAGTACATTTAATCAAAGGCTAATCTAGACATATAATTAAGAGACTGAGTATCAAGCATGCTAAATGTTGGCATACAGAAATTTTGACAAATAGTAGAAACTGAAAGCACAGTAACCAGAGTGAGGTGTACCATCGGGGCCGGCCCCAGGACCATTGGCTTTCCCGTCGCCCTCCTTTGGTCTGGGAGGCTGCGTTCTTAGCACCGTGAGCACCCTTGAGTTCACTTCACTTTGCAATTGCCGCATTTGCCGCATTTGCGAGTTGCAAGGATTTACTTCAAGAAGGTAGCAGTGACGTCCATGTAACTGTGTCAGCAAGACTCAGTGCCGTTATTGGAACTGAAAGATCAAGCATAGTCTCAGCTTCAGTTTTCTGAAGATAGAGACATTTTCTTTCACTAAAGAGGCACAGAAATGCAAGAATGGGTTCCATTGTAAGCATTCTCTGTATTCTCTGGCACCCTGCTGGTGCTGACCCTGGCTTTTCCCTGGGATGACAGCGGGCTGTAGACTCAGCCTCTTAGTGGTCCCCATTTCTCCCTGTCTTGTTCCTTCTTCCTCTTCCTTCCTTCCACTCTTCAGTTCCTTCCTTCCCCTTCTTCAGGGCTTCCTTTTTATTTCTTCAGTTTCTCTTATTCCTTTCCTTCCTTTCTCCCCTACTTCTGTCTCTCATCCTTTTTATTGTCTTCTTTCATCGTTCTTACATAAGCAGTAACAAAATAGAAAGATCTACGTGAGCTTCTGCCCAGCTGTTACCACCATCGGAGGATTGAGTCTACCACATGGCCTCTGCCTTTCCTACTTGGTGGTCTTTGCATCCATCACTTGAAACTTGAAGAACCTTAAAATTCTTGCCTCAGTTTTCCCTATGTCAACAAATAAACATAGAAGAGGTGGAAGCAAGGGATTAGAAAAATTGGTTTGTGGATCCATGCTCTAGAACGACATTTTCCAAGGAGTCTTTACCACCAGGTGATTATAAAGGTGGCCTCCCTGCTTCCTGAGCTTGGGTACTGTTGATGTCCGTCTTCGCAGTGATGATGACAATTAGAATAATGGTTTAAATGATGAAAACTAATATTTATGGAGTGCTTGCTACGTGCCAGATTCTGTGCTACACGTTTGATACATGTTTTATTTATTCCTCACGCCCAGTGGGCCCATATTAGAGGTGAGGAAACGGACCAAACGAGGTTCAATTGCTTGAGCAAAGGTTACAGGACTCAAAGTATGGGAGTAGCAACTCAGCTCTTGTTAGCTGCCGTGCTCCATCCTGCAGCGACACTGGGGTTCTTTGACTACGTTCATATTGATGGTGAGCCGCAGGAATGCCCTGAAGCCATAGTATCTGATCTGATAACACTGCAAAGTAATGACGGGTGGGGAGACTGGCATTCATTGGCCTGTGGGCTCAACTTGTAGAGGAGGTCAGCTGGGTACATCTTAGCATGAGAGCCTTTATAGGAAAGCGTGGTAAGGGTAGCTCATCATTGTCTCTCTGTCTCTCCAGTGTGTCTACTGGGGAAGCCTGAAAACTAGGGGTGTTTTCAGGTGGGGTGACCTAAGCACCACAACTTTGGAAGAGCCTTAAGAGACTTCAGTGGCTTCTTGCTCTTCTTTCTAAGGCAATGCACTGTTTAATTTTTGGAAAAAAAAAACATGCTGTAGTTTGTCTTCAGTGGGAATGAATGGAACAAAACACTGGGTTGGAGCAGAGGAGAAGCAGGATGGCCTTGTGTGGGTGAAATGAGCCTTGGCCAAGGGATAAGCACAGAGGGACCTCCTCTTCTGCAGGCGGGGGTGGTATCTCTGATTCTTAGCAGAGGCAATGCCCAGGAGGCCGTGGATGCTGTACGTGGGGAACTGCATGTGAAGGAGACGGCAGCTGGCAGTCAGTGCTGACTGTCTTAGAAGGGCTTCCAAGATGTATCCTGTGCTCTGACAAAGTTCCTTCCAGAGCCTAGTTGGAGCTGTATGAGGACATGGGCAGTCAAAAACAGGAGTCTTCCAACAGCTCCCTGACTGGTGACCTTGTTTCTACCTTTGCCTCACAAGATGGGCCTCATTCAGATGTTAATCAGAATAAGAAACTTCCCGAGTGATGGGCCACCCACGGCTTCCCACCTCTCTCTCTTCCTAAAAACCCAAGACCTTGCAGGTCCCTAGGAGGCTCTGCGTGCTCTGCCCCTGGTTATCCTTCTGACCTCCTCCACTGGCCTTCTTTGTTGAATAAATGAATGACTCTTGAGTGAACCAGGGATCGTCCAAGGTGCTCAATAGTGTCTTTTTAACAAATAAAGAAGGAGAGACTTCCTGTTTCAATGGTGACACTAGAGAAATGAAGGTTAGAAACGAAAGGCATAGGGACAGTTTAGTGAGTGGAAGAATGAGGGTAAATGCAGTCTTTCAGAACTGCTGGATGCTAACCTAGAATTGTCATCATCTATTTGTTCATTCATTTAACAAGAATTTATTGAGAATCTACCATGTACCAGGCACCAGTCTAAAGGCTGGCTGTCCATCAGTGAACAAGCAGGCAAAGTCACTGGCCTCTTGTGGCTGACATTCTATTCGGAGAAATATATTACAACAAAGTAGACAAAATGATAATTTCAGGTAACAGTACATCCTATGAAGAAAACTTCACTGAGTTGCAGAAGGATAGGTTTAATTGCAGATCCCACTCCTTCCTGGTTTTAAACGCTGTCCCCCTTTCTCCTGTGCTGAAAATGGTACTGATCTCAAAGATGAGTACGGTTTAAACAGTCTCGCATAGTGTGAATATATCGTCTTGTCTTCCTTAAGGTTTTTCCACTAGGCAAATAAGGCTTACTTTACAGATATTATTTGAAAAACAAACAGTTTGGCAAAAGAAGGCCCCAGAGTGGTGACTTCTGTGAATCTGTTCCTTATTTAATCTTAAAACTCTAGTGAATGTTTCACGGATACAAATGGCAATTTTAGGATTGTTTTGATAACCAATTTAATAAAGAAGTAAAACGTGGAGTAGAAGCTTTTTCTTGCCTTCACACGTTAATACATCCAACAATATAGTTACAAGAGATCATTCTGAAAAATTTAAATTGAAGAGGTTCAATTTCCATGTGATTCATCATTACTTACTTAATTTTCTCAGTACCAATTTTGGCCCCTTTATTTTCTGGTTAGCGTTAATTTGTTATGGCAGTGATAGAAAATAAATACAGGCTCCAAATCAATAGAATTAGCTTAGAAACATAAATGATTAACAGCAAAGTTAATGGTTAACAACAAAGAAATAATGATTGCTATGGATGAAGCATTCAGAGCCTTTCTGATACTACCCACTGGGGTTACTAGTGACCATGGGGCCTGGATTCATTTTCTATCATTGCCTTAATAAATTGACACAAACTAGGAGGCTTAAAGCATTACAAATTTATTATCTCACAGCCTCCGTAGGTGAGAAGTCCAGGCAGGTCTGGCTGGATACTCTGCTTAGGGTCTCACAAGGCCCAAAATCAAGGGATGGCCAACCTGAGCTTTCATTGGAAGTTCTGAGGAATAATTTGCTTCCAGGCTCATTCGTGTTGTTGGGAGAATTCATTTCCATGTGGTTGTGAGACTGAGGCCCTCACTTCCTTGTTGGCTGTCAACTGGGGATCATTCTCCACTTCCCGAGGCGTTTCTTGGCTCGTGGACCCTCCCATCTTCCAAACCAGCACCAGTGGGCTCCGTCCTCCTCATGCATCAGATCTCTCTGACCTCGTTTCCCCACATCGTTCCTGCCTCCAGCCAGAGAAAGTGCTCTGCTTCAGAAGGGCCCCTGTGCTTAGACTGGGCTCGCCCAGATAATCCAAGATAACTCCCTATTTTAAGGTCAACTGATGAGTAATCTTTTTTTTTCAATTTAAAAAAATTGAAGTATAGTTAATTTACAATGTTGTGTTAGCTTCAAGTGCACAGCGAAGTGGTTTAGTTATATGTGTATATATATATATATATATATATATATATACACACACACACACACACACACACATATATATGTATATATATTATTTTCAGTCTTTTCCATTATAGGTTATTACAAGATATTGTGTATACCTGTAGTTCCCTGTGCTCTACAGTAATCTTGATTACAGCTGCAAAATCCCTTTTCCCAAGTAAGGTAACATAATCACAGGAAAGACATCAGAGAGTGGGAGATATGGGGGCACACATTTTGTCTACCTGAGAAATAGCCTTGTCAACTGAGACAGACCAGATAACCTGACATGGAGATGGATTTGAAACCTATACACTTTCGATGAAGGAGGAAGTGGTGTTCTTTAAGTATATCTTCTGTCCGAGCCATTGCAGATTAAAGACACCCTCGGTGTTAAAACAACAAAACAGAACTCGCTTATTTAGTAATGTGAGATGTGGCCGTTGAAGAACAAACTTAAGTAAACGAGGAAACGCTTTTGTCCTGTGGTAGAACGCGTCTGGATCAGAAGGCAGGCAGCAGGATGTGTGAGAACTCGAGAGAAGGCAGCCCAGCTCCAGGTACTTGCTTTGCTCTGGAGCAGTTTCAGCCTCTTAATGGCAAATGTCTGACTTGAAATGATGGTTTAGAAATCTGGATTCTTCTGTGAGCCTGGAACTCTGTGGAAAATCTCCAGGGTTTTTATTCAATGCCAAGTAAATCAAAATTAAAAATAATGGGAGCACCAAAACTTAATATATTTGGTGCCTAAATTTGGCTCGTGGGCTGCCAGTTTATGTTTGAGTATTTAGTATGATAGAAAATACTTGAATTTTCTATCGAACGTTGAGGAATACTCGAGGAACTGGCTTGGACAAAAGATGTCAAAGTACTCCAATACAGTAAGACTAGGAAATGTTTGGCTTTGGCTTCCAGATGTGAGAGTGTGCCTTAACGATTGTACTTTTGTTTTCTTTGCCAAGCAAACAAACAAAAAACCAAGGAAGATAATTAAAGCTCTAATGCTATTTCCTGAGGGTTTAACCTTACACAGGTGTTTAGAATGCCACTTTTTCTTGGGTGGTACTCAAGTTTGCACAAGCAAAAGGGACCAGGGAAAAGTGTGATAAATTATCCACGGAATTGGAAAGAGTGTGAAGGAACAGTTTGGATAATCCAAGCGTAGCTCCCAATCTGCAGTAAATGACATTTGTCTTCAGAGATTGGGAGAATGTCCTTTAAAAACACTGATTTAAAAGCATAATTTATTTTACAATGTATCAAAGTGCACAAGGAGGCCCAGAAAGCTTGTTCTGCAGATTGAGTTTGAGGTTCATAAGGTTTTTATCATTGTCTTCCACTGCGTGGAAGCAGGGGTAAAAAGATGGTGTGGTTAAGAGAATAGCTCTGAGTCAGACTAATTGAACTTTGAATTAGGGCTCTGACACTCACCAGATGTGTGACCCTTGGCAAGGTTATTTAACTTCTCTGAGACTCAGTTTCCTCACCTGCAAAATGGGGTCATTAACACCTAACTCAGTGGTGGTTGTGAAGATTAAATGGACAGATGGGCTTAAAGCACTCGGGTTCTTATTACATGATTCTAGATTGGGACACCCAGCATTTTATCAACCACCATCACTTCTCATGCTGTGGATTTAAAACTGACAGAACGTGGAACTGCCCGTATCAGACCAGTGTTTATCTGTTCCTTATTAAGTGAAGCAGTGAGGACATAAAGGAATGGTATAGTTAGAATCTGAATCCTGGGTTGAAGCTTCATCTCTTCTTGGCCTGTTGCTGCCTTAGTTGAGGTGGATGGAATTCCAGAAATCCCCAGCATGGAATGTTGCTTTTGGAATTTTGTGCCTAAGGACCTGGATCCAAGCAAGCATCGCTTTTACAACATTCCAGCCTAGCTGTAGGAATATGGGAAAGACACACTGTATGAGCTCTAGATTTCCTTTGTATGAAATACAAAACCAAGGTTTCTTACTCACAATGGGTTTGAAAGGATTGCTTGAGACAACATATATAAATACTATTTATGGCTTTGGAATCTGAATGGTTAGCATGTGCTCCTATACCTACTGGGCCATTTTCTTTGGTCTGGCATGAGTAAGAGAAAAGCAAAATGTGAAAATGACTTGAAGCACAAATGTGAAGATGACACCCAGCACAGCCACTAGTGAATCACTTAATAAATATTTATTGAGCATCTATCCGGTTTCAGCTATACGAGGTGTCCAGGATAAAAACAAAACACACACATACCAATGACACAGCGCCTAACCTCTTGGAAGTCAGGTTCTAGCTGGGAAGATAAACATCGTAATGCACTGTGATACACACGCTGATTCAGGTTCTTCAAAGTATTGGGCTGGCCAAAAAGTTTGTTCGGAAAACCTGAACGAACTTTTTGGCCAACTCAATAGTTTGGAGAGCAGTGGGGCAGTAGATTCCAGGAAGACATTTTAAATGAAAACCATTACAGTATTTTCCCTTGACGTCAGTATCCAGGAGATGCTCTAAAAGATGGAAAACACTCAGCCAAACAAAAACAGATGTTCACCTATTGCTTTCTTAAACTTTGCTTATTGTATATTCAAGTGAGCAATTCCATGGGTATTTCCCCAGTTTTTCCATTTAGGGTCATCTTTCTAAAAATATTACATAAGATTTCAAAATACAATTAGAAAAAAAGAAATTTACCTGCCATAGCCCTAGAGATGACATCAACATTGATTGTATACAAAAAGATATGCACAAACCCAGCCCTTCGGCCACAGCACATGGCTACGTGCTTGTAATTGGTCAGAACTGATGCCTAGGTGAGGGTTACCATAACCTTCTCAAACTGCTATCGTGAGTCAGAAAGTCCTTACTTAATTTAAGATATTCTAGGGCTTCCCTGGTGGCGCAGTGGTTAAGAATCCACCTGCAATGCAGGGGACACAGGGAAGATCCCTGGTCAGGGAAGATCCCACATGCCGCAGAGCAACTAAGTCCACGCTCCACAACTACTGAGCCTGCGCTCTAGAGCCCGCAAGCCACAACTACTGAGCCCATGAGCCACAACTACTGAAGCCCACGCACGTAGGGCCTGTGCTCCACAACAAGAGAAGCCACAACAATGAGAAGCCCATGCACTGCAACGAAGCCCACTCACCACAACTAGAGAAAGACCGTGCACAGCAACAAAGACCCAATACAGCCAAAAATAAAAACAAATTAATTTTTTTTAAAAAAAAAAGATATTTCAGAAGGTGTGTTGCAGTTTTGATGACGTATGAAATACCATAAAGTATTTTAGTAAGGACAAGCTTAGAACTAGATTTCAAAGAAAAAATATTAAATTTATAGTAACCCCTTAAATCAAAATTAAATACTATTGTGTCTTCACCTTTTAGATGAGTAGAGAAATTAGACCAACAGCAGGCAAGTTAATTACATAATTCTAATACTACTAGTCTTTTATAATATAACAAAGAACAACTAATAAAATAATTTACTATCAATGAGATGATTAACAAACATTTTATAGTTTTATAACTATTAATGATAATGGATTGCAATAGGTTTAGAAATAATTGAAATATAGACATTTTAGATATTTATTTATTAATGCATATTTTGGGGGGCTTTATATCTGTTGCCTTTTATATTATTACATGGAGCTACTACAAATAATTATACGTGAAAGAGCCGACTGAAAAATTGTTTCTTTTGAGTTTTAATAATCTGAAGGCAGAAAGTATACTCCTGGACCCTTGTCTTTAATTGATGTCTCCTATTTTCATGCTCCAAAGGCCTAATGATGCATTAAGAGTTCTCCATTTTTGTTGGTTCGATTTTCTATTGAGCAACATTCCTGAGAGTAATAGAATGAAGTAGGGAGGGGAAAGATTGAGAACCACCCAAGACTGGCTGCAGTTATGGAAATAAGCAAATGATGGGAAATAATTCAGGTCATTTTCATTTTTAGTTCTTACCAGAGATTCATTGTATTTAGATATAAAACACGGAGACTATCCCACTATAAATTCAAAGCTATAGTTAGATCCGCATATTAAGAACTACCTCAAAATGCAATTATTTTATCATTTTGACTTATTTCCCTTATAGAAGAAGAAATGCCAATTGGGATGCAAATAATAGAGGATTATCTTCTCTCCTTAGAAGAGTTAATGACATTAATATTATTTTGTGAGGAATTTGATCTGGGGGTTGAGAGTGATCTTATTAACACCAGACTCCCTAGGCTAATCATCTCCTGACTATGGGATCTATATTAAATCCTTTTCTATTTATATTCCTTGGCAGGCTGTTACTCATTGCTATTGTGGAGATTTTGTTAAGTAATAGTCCTCTTGAGAAATCATGGGTGCTTTCTGAGGTCACGATCTCCCGTGAGCTTAAAGAGAGGGCTATACATTCTCTCTGCAGTTAAGAATCCGCTCCGTACCCATTTTCTCTAACACATACTTGATTTGTAAGGTTTCTGACACTCCTTTCTTCCAAGAACTGAAGAATGATCTATCCCTCTTTATTTCGTGAAGTAAAATTGATTAGAGGAAACGATAAACATAATTCTTTAAGCATGAAACCCAGTATAGTTTGAGTACTTGGCTGAGCTGCCATAGCAGTCCTCGTGTGTCTGTCCTCTGGAGACGTGCTGGGCTGTGCCAGAGGCCTCCTGGGAAACAGTCCTCACAGTATTGCTTTTAATGCTGGAAGGAATTTCACCCTTGGCCTTTGTTGTTATTGTTTTGCTCCGACACGACAAAAATCCATCACCTTCCAGATATTGATACCTGTACCTTGCCGTCAGGTCATTGCCAGAAGGGGAAAACCTACCCGTTCGGTGTTGTTGCTGTCCTTTAACATCCATATAGAGGCTTTAATGATAGCTGTGGTTTTAAAAAATTGGATTAATTGAGCAGCGCTGGCGAGCAGAGAGCCACATATTAGATTTTACTGGGCTTCGAGGGCCACCTGAAAGGCAACTCCCATTTCGAAATCTGTGGACTTGAAGCCATCTATTTTGAGACAGAAGTCAGCCTAAATGGATGAGAGGACAGTATAGGAGGGTAAGTAAAACGTGGATTTTAAAAGATATCTAGACTTCGTTTCAAATCTTACCTTTACTACTAACTAGCTGTGGGGCTGGAGACAGGTTACTCCGTCACTCTGAATTTACGCTTTCTCACCTGGGAAAGGGATGTAACGGCACCTACCCATGAGAATTTGTTGAATTAGATCAGCAGGGTACCTGGCGTCATACAAAGTGAGTTCCCTACACTCATTTCCTTATGGACCCATGTAGATTTGTATCAAATATATCCCCCCTACCTGCCCGCACAACAGCCAACTCCACTATCAGAGCAGCATGAAAACCAGGTAAGCCTCTCACTCCTCTAGGTCGGGTCCTCAGATGAACGGCATTGGCGTCACCTGGGAGCTGGTGAGAAAGGCAGCGTCTTGGGCTGGACCCCAGACCTGCGGATTCAGAGGTTGCATTTGAACCAGGTGACTGTGTGCACGTCGAAGTTTGAGGAGTGCTGGCGTTTCTCTCCTGACCAAGTCCATCCCCTGTGCTTTGCGTTGTTGGTGTCTTTTCGGTGTTTCTTTGCCACTCACCTGTTGTTGGGTGACGCTGGGGGGATGGACACCTGTGCGTGGTGCCGAGGAGTGCAGCTCACGTCCCTACACGTCCAGAGAACAGCCCTCAGCTCCGGGCCTGGCACGAGGAGAGCCTCAATAAATGTTTATGGAGTGAAATGGAGCTGCCAACAGGCAGACAAGCAGACTCTCCCATCTGTTCTGCAGACACACGGCAGACCTCGATGGGCCTGGAGAGAGATGGATGTGCCCAAGGTCTTTGCCAGGAGGCATTACCCATGCCCGGCGGGGAGGAGGGCCTTGCCCACTGGGAGATCTGTGGAGCTTCGGGGAGCCTGGCAGATGTGTGCAGCCAGAGCAAGAGCCAGGGAGTGCCCTCTCTTCCTTCCGTGCCCTGCCTGGCAAAGGCGGGTGCCACCATGCTTCAGGGAGCAGTTTTCTTATGGTGACTGTCTTTCTTGCTCGTAAGGGACAGAGGAATGTGCTCAGTGGCAGTACACCAGTGTCGTATTTTTCCACATCTGTGCCTGACTGGCCTGCGTCTCAACTCTATTCTCTGTTGGTGTCGAATTTCCAATTTGCTGGTTCACAGGCTGGCACAGGGTATGGGTGTGGGGACAGCGCGGCGGGAACGGGAAGCTGATGTTGCCCCGAGGACGATGCAGTGGTGGGCAGAGCTTGCTGCCTTGGGCTCCGGGAGAAGCAGGAAACTAGGATCCTAAAGGTTCGGGGAATGAATTGTATTGCATGATCTCAGGCCAATCAAATGTGTCACTTTCCTAATCTGTAAGATCGTGATAAATATACTTAAGCCAAGCTCCATCAACCTATACCCAGAGTATATTTCAGTGAAGTTCACTCCAAGGTCTCTGGACCCTAGAAACCCAGAACCTGCCTCCCCAGTGGGTCAGTGCCGTAAAGCTCCTCTTCCCCTTGCTCTCAAGGCCAGTCTCGGCAACACTGTCAAGTCAGGAGACATCCTGCCTCACTCTCTGGCTCTGCTCTTGCCTAAAGAATCTGCTGAACTCGGAATGGCCAAGTTGTTCTCTTCAGCAAACTCCTCCTGCATCCTTGCTGTACCATCTCCTCCTGGTCTGCCATCCCTCAGTCAAAACTCTCGTTTACCGACCTGGCCGATCTCAGCTGGGAGTCAGGAGGAAAACAGTCAGATGAGCACACATACAAAGTAGAATCTCCCCTAATTCTTGGAAGGACATTTTTTCTTTCTAGATGGAATCTTTATTTACGGAAACATGCAACAATCTGAGTGACATTTAAAGTGGCATGCAGAATGAAGCAACTGACAAAGGATTAATCTCCAAAATTTACAAGCAGCTCAGGCAGCTCAATATCAAAAAAACAACGCAATCCAAGAATGGGCAGAAGAAACAGACATTTCTCCAAAGAAGATATACAGGTTGCCAACAAACACATGAAAGGATGCTCAACATCATTGATCATTAGAGAAATGCAAATCAAAACTACAACGAGATATCGTCTCACACCGGTCAGAATGGCCGTCATCAAAAAATCTAGAAACAATAAATGCTGGAGAGGGTGTGGAGAAAAGGGAACACTCTTGCACTGTTGGTGGGAATGTAAATTGATACAGACACTATGGAGAACAGTATGGAGGTTCCTTAAAAAACTAGAAATGGAACTACCATATGACCCAGCAATCCCACTACTGGGCATATACCCTGAGAGAGCCATAATTCAAAAAGAGTCATGTAGCACAATGTTCATTGCAGCTCTATTCACAATAGCCAGGACATGGAAGCAACCTAAGTGTCCACCAACAGATGAATGGATAAAGAAGATGTGGCACATATATACAATGGAATATTACTCAGCCATAAAAAGAAACGAAATTGAGTTATTTGTAGTGAGGTGGATGGACCTGGAGTCTGTCATACAGAGTGAAGTAAGTCAGAGAAAAACAAATACTGTATGCTAACACATATATATGGAATCTGAAAAATAAGCAAAAAAATGGTCATGAAGGACCTAGGGGCAAGACAGGAATAAAGATGCAAACCTACTAGAGAATGGACTTGAGGACGCAGAGAGGGGGAAGGGTAAGCTGGGACAAAGTGAGAGAGTGGCATGGACATATATATACTACCAAACGTAAAATAGATAGCTAGTGGGAAGCAGCCGCATAGCACAGGGAGATCAGCTCGGTGCTTTGTGACCACCTAGAGGGGTGGGATAGGGAGGGTGGGAGGGAGGGAGACGCAAGAGAGAAGAGATATGGGGATCTATGTATATGTATAGCTGATTCACTTTGTTATAAAGCAGAAACTAACACACCACTGTAAAGCAGTTATACTCCAATACAGATGTTAAATAAATATAATAAAATAAATCCTAAAAATAAATAAATAAACTGGCATGCAGCAGATTTTGGGGTAAAGGAGATATTGATCAGTGTAATGGTTTGGCTAAAAGCAGCTGCCAATGTAGCAGACAGCCTCCCACATTTCAGTGACTTAATCAATGAAACTTGATGTAAATGTAGGTAACGGGAATGACGACATGCCCGGACTGGGAGGAACAGTAGTGAGAAGGGCGGCTCCAGGCAGTCACTCAGGAACCCAGGCTGCCAAAGTTCAGCTGTCTTCCACGCCTGCTTTCCTAGGGTGCTCTGGGTATTGGCATCCAACTGGCAGATGGGGCAAGAGAGAGAGGATCGTGGCTGGCAGGTATTTATGGGGTGAAGCTAGAGGAGGTATGCATGCCTTCTGTTCACCTTTGCCTGTAAAAAGCAAATCCCATGGCCAAGTTTAACTGCAAAGGAGCTGGGAACTACAGCCTAGCTGGGTGCCAGGTTTGGTGATTCATCATTGCTCCTGTCCACGTAGGAACTGCCCTGTTCCCTTTTCCTCTTTTCTCCTGCAACTCCTCAGAGAGGTTTGGCATTCCCTCCCCATCTTGAACGGCAGCTCTCTGCAGTGAAAAGCGCCCCTCCACCCACCTGAAGAACAAGAATAGAACCTTGGCATGCCTCATTTTAATGGTTGCCAACAATTAAGCCAGTCTCAATTTCCTGTATTTCACAAGGATGTTTTGAGAATTAATAAATTATTTTAGGTGATTATCATTCCTCTTACCATCGTCTTCGTCCTGTGCTTTTACAGTTTACACAGTGTAGGCACAGACTTAACACAAAACCTCCTCGGTGAGAGGCAGAGCGCTTTTTACTATCCTACCCACCACAGGAAGAAGCTGAGATGCACACAAGTTAAAAGACACATTCTGTAGAGTGCAACAGGCTTCCGCCTGCAATATACTTTCCGATAGTATAATTTTTTAAAACCTAGTATGCAAAGATATGACAAAAATGATGGTTTAACTTTTTTTATTAGTGCGCCGACTCTGGAATCTGCCTGCTGGATGACTTTGGGCAAGTTACTCAGCCACTCTGTGTCTCAAATCCCCTAATCTGTAAAATGGGACTAATCGTAGTAGTTACCTCCTGGGTCGTTGTCTGGAGTAAATAAAATAATGGATGTTAAGTCTTTAGTACAATATCTGGAACATAACATGCGCCCCGTAAATATTAGCTATTACTTTCTTTTTCAATTCCAGGAGAATTGGTATCTAGTTCAGGGAATCCAAAGAAGAAGTTACAGGGTGTGTAGCCTTCTGTTACTGAAAAAGTGAAGTGAAGGTAGAAAATGTGACAGCAATATTATCTATTTGCAGAAGGGAGTATGCTGCTTTTCGGTAGGTTGAATGGCTTGGAATCAAATTTTCCCAGGAGCCACAGCGAATAAATGCTGCCCCTCATTTGGAAGGTGCAGGAACTCTTGCAAAGGGCAGGGATTCCGAGGTCTGGCCTCGGGCACTGGTTCTGTCCAGATGTCCTTAGTGGGCTGGGGGGGGGGCTTCTGCTGAGTGGCTGCTTCCTGGAGGGGCCAGAAGACCTTATGTCCCCCGAGCCAGTGCAAATGCTCCTTCACCGGCAGCGACAGAGCTTTCTGTTCTTGGCGTTGCAGGTAAGGTGTTTTATCCACGCTGACGGATGAATCTGTGTAGCTGTGAGAAAACAAACTTTCTTCTTCTGAGGTTAAAATCAAAATAAACAAATGAACAAAGGAAGAGAAGGGTATAGAATACTGGTTCCGAGGAGGTAAAGCAGTTGTAGTTACATTGAGGAGGCAGATTTACCAACCTCTGAACAGTCCCTGTATCAGTGCTCCTCAGACCTTACTGTGCAAGTCAGTCGCCAGGGGATCTTGGTAAAATACAGATCCTGACAAAGCAGGTCTGGGTGGGGCCTGAGAACATGCATTTCTAACAAGCTCCCATGTGATTTGGATGCTGCGGGTCTGGGACCACACTTTGAGTAGCAAAATACTACATTGCTTCATTGTTGTGCTTTTGTTTTGTGTTTTTGAGAAAAGTACATGGCATAAAGGCAGCCGTTTCTCCCAGAACGAGAAGCTGGGACCCTTTAGAACAGCAGTTCACGAAGTGTGAGCCCAGCAAGTCAGCCTCTGCATGACCTGGGATTGGAGCGTGTTATGCAAAATACTGTGCCCCCATCCACCGCCGCCCGGACCTCCTCAATCAGAGTGTGGGAGGGTGGGACCCAGCAGTCTGTGTTTACAGGCCCTGCAGGTGATTCTGACGGAGCTAACGTTTGAGAACCGTTGCACTAGAGCTGCAGACTCTGGCTTCGAAAGTTCTGGTGAGGATGTAACCAATGCTACAGAACGGCTCTGGGCTCCCAGAGCAGGTCTCCTGGTCTCCTTCTAGTCAAACTGGATTCCTTGGGCTGTGATGTCCTGGAGTGAAAGGATTGGGTGTGGCGGTAGATGGTTCTTCAAAGGCTTAGCTGTTCCTCTCCCACCCTTGTTCTGCTTTCCTTATGTGGGGACCACGCAATACCAAATGTGTCTCCAAATTGAAACCTGGGAAATTGTTTCAGGGTGCGGTGATTCCTCAGCAGCTGTGAGTCTCAGATCTCCCTGTCGAGAACTTCCTTTGGCTGTGGTATTGGGATAAATAGGGTGACCAGCTGTCCAGATTGCCTGAATGGTTTTCCACAGCACGGGACTTGCAGTGCTTATACCAGGCCCTGGACTGTTGGTCACCCTAATTGCAGGCTATTGACGGTCCAGATGTAAAGTGTGAATCACCAAGAGATCTTGTTAGAATGCAAGCTCTGATTTAGTCCTCTAGGTTGGAACTGGAACGTCTGCATTTCCAACAAGCCCCCAGGTGACGTCCTGCTGCTGATCTGTGGACCACACTTGGGTAGCAAGGCAGTATGTCACCCTTGGGATTCAGAGCTGGCCTGTGTGCAGGTAAATCGGGGTGCCCCATAGCCACTTACACTGCAGGTGGGCTGCTTGGCCTTACCAAATTCAGAGAGAATTTCAGGGCCATCTCCAAGGCTTTGGGATTGTGGGTTTTGCCTACAAATATAAAGTACTAACAAATCCTACACTTCTGGGCTTTAGATTTTTTACCCATCAAATCCAAATACTCTTTAAAAAAAATTGTTCTTCACAAGGACAGGGGACTGCTGTTGACCCAAGAATAGAACATTCGCAAGCCTATTATTGATCTCGGTTCGTGTTTGAGTACCACTTAATACTTTTCCTTGTTTGGGCTGAGCATCTGCATATGACCCTGGATGGTGTGTCTGTCATTTCTGGTCTTGTCTCTGCCTCGCAAATGGTACATTTGTCCTTGGGTTTACGGCTGTGCTCGACTGCAGGATCTTTTGCTTTGTGCAGTGTTTCTGCTTTTCAGCATAATGAGTTTTGCTTTATCCATAGCCTGCTTTACTAATTGCAACACAGCAGCACATTCTGTAGCCCATCTGTTTCCATGATTGATTGTCTTTTACTTCAGGGTGTCCTAGAGAGTTACTTTAAAAAGAAAGTCAGGCTTCAGTGTAACCTTTAAGATCATCATAAATTGTGTTTACACGTTGTGACCAGCCAAAACACAAGAAGAAAGTTATTTGATGTTGAGAATGTGATTTCTCCTTACTCCCCACTCTGGACAGGCATGCACTGAGCTCTATTGCCTTGTGACGTCCCCCTCATTCTGTTTGCATCCCCCATGGTCAGTCTTCCTGGCTACGTGCCTTTTCTGCTCATGGACAAAGAGAGAGTGGTCACGTCTGTGGCAGAGCTTTGAACTCACTCTCAAGAAGCTGCTGGTCATAGGAGTTTCTGATAATGTATAAAGTTGTCTGCATGAAGAGTTAGTTCTCACTGTTCACGGTAGTTATTGTCTATAAAGACACCTCAAACTCTGAGCTAGCAAAAGCTGAACATTTGCCCCTAGGGAATGTACAGGGTTGGGCTCCTGGTCTTATGGTCACAACATTTTTGTCAGCCGATTAATGCATCACCTTGTGTTATGTGTGTTTCTGTTTAAAGACACCTTGCTTAATATATATTGTTGACTCATTCACACTGGCCTCATGGCCAGCAGCCTTGCACCCCATGCCTGAAGGCAGCTTATCTAACGCATGTGTTTGCTGCGTGATGCTCAGCACAGCCTTTGTGCATTTCGGATTGCTAGACAGCACTACAGCACTGTGCTTGGGAGCCACTTTAAACAGCGACATCAACAAAAAGCACACCCAAAAATGTGAAAATTGTGGCACTAAAAAAAACCCCACAAAGACGACATTTGTTTACCATACGAGAGCTGAAATAAGAAGGCAGAGTGTTGCCTTGTTCAGCCCCCAGTGATGTGTGCATAGGGTGACTCACATTTTTCATGGCTTTGGGCATTTTCACCAATAACTGTGAAAGTGCCGTAAGTATTGATTTGGGGGTTACAAATACATTTTAGTTTATTTTAAAATTTCAGAAATATGGACTCTACAAATAATGAAGATTGTCTATACATTGTTTTATGACCATACTCTTTTTTTTCTTTTTTAAAGTTTTATTGAAGTATAGTTGATGTACAATCTTGTGTTCATTTCTGCTGTACATCCAAGTAGCTCAGTTATACATATATATATATATATATATATATATACTTTTTCATATTCTTTTCCATTATGGTTCACCACAGGATATTGAATATAGTTCCCTGTGCTATACAGTAGGACCTTGTTCTTTATCATTCTATATGTAATAGTTTGCATCTGCTAATCCCAAACTCCCAATCCATCCTTCCCCCACCCGCCTTCCCCCTTGGCAACCACAAGTCTGTTTTCTATGTCTGTGAGTCTGCTTCTGTTTCATAGATAAGTTCATTTGTGTCGTAATTTAGATTCCACACAGAAGTGATGTCATATGGTATTTGTATATGACCATACCCTTGATCGCTGGCTCTGCTTAGTCTATGAAAGGACAAGGAGTCATTGATTCTGCTCACATAGAGGGGTAAAGGCATTTGCTTCAGCCATTGCACAACTGCTGGGAGCATGATGGTAGAGGTCTGCCTTTCATATGAATGGAGACATATCATCACCTTGGCAACACCTTCTCGTATACCAGTATCCAGAGCCCTCATTTATGAGCAGACATGGCAGCAGGCTTTTGTTGGATACCATGTACAAGGCATTAAGCTCAACGCATGAATCCCTGTGTTTCAAGGATCTCGCAATCTCCATGAGAAAGGAGGCTCAGATACATCATAGTAAACATTAAGTGCTTAATGGGTAGTACAGACAGTAGGTGCTAGAGAATTTCAAACTCACCATTGGCTAGTTTTTCTTTCCCATTAGACTGCAAATTCCATGTCTGTCTTTTTACCGTTATGTCCCAGTGCCTAGCATATAATGGGAACTCAAAAAGCATTTTTGGAATAAACATGGAAGTATTTGAGCTGGTGCCTCAAGGCCTTACTTAGATCAGTTTTTCAAGCTCTGTTCGATAAATTGCCATGGGATATTTATCAAGCAGAATTACACTTCACAAATCAATTGTTTATATCCAAGACTTAGAAACTTTAGCTTTGGTATACACCCCCCTCAACATTTTATTATGAAAAAATTTTCAAATATACAGAAAGGTTAAAAGATTTTTACACCGTCCATATCCTACAGTTAACATTTTACTATCCTTGATTTTTCACAAATCTATCTATGTATCCGTCTATCCCTTTACCCATTCATGAATCCCTCTTATTGTTTTATGTGTTTCAAAGTAAATTGAAGACATCAGTACATTTCTCCCTTAATACTTCAGCATGCATAACATTAACTAGAGTGCTGTTTTTGACATGACGTTTTAATTTGTTTTGGTAACAATTTCTGTATCTATAAGATTATAGGGTTAAGCTGAAAGATATCTGTTACTCTTTCAGGTGAAGTTTCTGTGGTTTTGTGAGTACTTAATGCCTGGCTTAGTTTAGAGGGGTTGAAGTGTGGAATAAGAATAACCCCTAAGTTTTGAACCTTGAACCAGGAAAGTTTTATTGGAACACAGCTGCACCCATTCACTTATGTGGTTTTTAAGGGTGCTATCACCATAGAGTTGAATAATTCTGAGAGAGACTATATGGCCCACAAAGCCCAGAATGTTTACTATCTGGACATGTACAGAATAAATCTGCTGATCCCTGTTGTAAAAAAATTAAAAATTATTATGCAGACTGGGAGGAACCTGGAAATTAGAAGAATGATACTTCTAAAAAAATTTTGTCAGAGTTGGAGAACAGGACGATGTAAGTGCTAGAGAATTCAGATTTAAGTGTACCTTTCAATAATATTCATCTCTCTAGATACGCTCTTTCGTATTTTTTCTTTAAATGAAAAAGGGAAAAACAATAGGATTCGATGTGTATCAGTCCGCTTATGCTAAAGCATGCTGTAACAAATGGACCCCAAATCTCTGTGGCTTTCAACAGCAAATCTGTCTGCCCTCTGTAGGTCACCTTTGGTTCAGGTCCATGTTGTCTTCTCTGGACTCTAGTTGACAGAGCCTCCTCTATCTGGGCCATTGCCAGTCTTGTGATAGTAGAGAGAGAGAGGACAAAGCGTCAACTGACTTGAGAGCTTCTGCCTAGAAATGACACATATCACCTTTGCTTACATTTCCTTGGCCAGAGGTCATATAGGCAAACCCAGGTTCCACAGGATGGGGCTGTTTAATACTCCTACAGAGAGAGGAAGCAGATCAATGTGAACAATAGTGCACTCTTCCTCATAGGGGTCACAGGGTCAAGAGATTTGTGTTGTTGTTGAAAAGAGAGTGACTTTAGTATGTTTGGAGGCAGAGGGAAGAAACCTATGCAGAGAGAAGGAAATGCTTCCGCTGCTACTCTTGCTAGGGGTAGATTTTCAGCTGGGTCATGTGAGGTTCTGGGTCTGTGGGTTAGACCTGGAAGTCCATAAGTTAATGATCTAGCACATAGGAATCACCTGGGGAGATTGTTAAAAGGCAGATTCTGATCGGTAGGTTAGGGATGAGGCTTGAAATTCTGCATTTCTAACAAGTCCCCAGGGGATGCTGATGGACCACATTTTGAATAGCAACGATCTGCATCACCAGATATTCTAAAACAGAAGAGGGAAACAGGCATTCATTTGCAAACCATGTGAGTCAAACAGGCCAAATAATGAATCCAAAGGGAATAAAGGTGTTCTGAAGTGTTGGGCGTTTCTAGTTCAGAGCATCCCGGAGGCAGAGAAGAACTAGGCTTTGAGACAGCAGAATGGCCTTTTGAATGGCAGTGAACAGATCAGAGGGATTCATGACTGGTGATACTGGAGTGGGTAGATCAAGAGAGTGGGTAGCCAGAGAAGAGTGAGTGAAGGTTTTGACCTGGAGCAGTTCCCTCCAGCGGCTTTGGCCATCACCTTCTGCCAGCAACCTACTTGAGATGGAGTGGGAGCCAGATGAGACACCCAGTACTCTGCAGTCACAGACAGGACTTCAGAAACTGCAATAAATGTTTTTTGAGCCCTCAAACATGAACACCAGTTGTCAGAATTCCCATCTTTAGATAGTAGCAAATGATTCATACAGTTAATAAAAACCATTCAGCAATTTCATTGCCATGAAGTGTTTCATTTGAGTTTTGATTGTCCTAAATATCTTGCTAGTTAAATCCTGAATCAAAACTACAACTATGGGATTTGACATTTGAAGAGAGAATTTTGAAGTGAAATTATTCTCTAGAATTTCAGTATAATTTCTTTTAAAAAATATTTATTTATTTATTTAATTATTTATTTTTTGCTGTGTTGGGTCTTCGTTGCTGTGCGCAGGCTTCTCACTGTGGTGGCTTCTCTTGTTGTGGAGCACGGGCTCTAGGCACGCAGGCTCAGTAGTTGTGGCATGCGGGTTCAGTAGTAATGGCTCACGAGCTCTAGAGCACAGGCCCAGTAGTTGTGGCTCACGGGCTTAGTTGCTCTGCGGCACGTGGGATCTTCCCAGACCAGGGCTCCAACCCGTGTCCCCTGCATTGGCAGGCAGATTCTTAACCACTGTGCCACCAGGGAAGTCCCCCTCAGTATAATTTCTTCAAAAGAAAATCTGGGGCTTCCCTGGTGGCGCAGTGGTTGAGAGTCCGCCTGCCGATGCAGGGGACACGGGTTCGTGTCCCGGTCCGGGAAGATCCCACATGCCACGGAGCGGCTGGGCCCGCGAGCCATGGCCGCTGAGCCTGTGCGTCCGGAGCCTGTGCTCCGCAATGGGAGAGGCCACAACAGTGAGAGGCCCGCGTACTGCAAAAAAAAAGAAAATCTGTAGTTATTATATATGTATATGTATAACTGAATCACTTTGCTGTACACCTGAAACTAACAACAATGTAAATCAACTATACTCCAATAAAAAAATTTTTTTAAAAAAGCAAAATCCATAGTTATTAGAAACAGTTGAATTTACTGTTTGTTGAGCCCTCTCTTTAATGACATTAAGTGTCTTGGCCATATTATATTTCAAATATGTCTTGACTTCTGCATGAATAACTCTTGTAGTCAACTTTTGTGTCACACACATCTGGCATTGAATTCAGATCCTGCCACCTGATTCCTGGGATTCCATGGGTAACTGTTTAATTTTCTGAGCCTCGTTTCTTTATCTGTAAACTATTGATAATAACTTGCTGACTCAAAAAAAATGTACAGTGTGAGAGTTGCGAGTTAAGTTTTATTTGGGGCAAAATGAGGAGTTCAGCCCAGGAGACAGCATTTCAGATAGCTCTGAGAAACTGTTCCAAAGAGGTAGGGGGAAGGTAAGTGTATAGTGATTTTGGTGAAGGGGGAGTACATGCAGTCAAGCCCATATTTTTGCAGAAGGTTTCTGCTGGTCACGAGGAGCAGACGTCACCATGAAGGAATTTAATGCTTTTCTAGATATGAGGAGATGCAAGAATTGGGCTCATAAAATCAGCTCCTGAAAATATCTATCTGAAGACCTGTTCTGCCAGTTTTTCCAGAACACAGAGTGCCTCATTTCTGCTCTGAGCCCTGAAGTCTCTTCAGGGTGTGTTGAAGGTCAGCAGCTGCAACAGCACCTGATTTAATCCTTGTAGAGGTAGATGGCGAGTGCCCATGGCAAGTGCCAATTTGTAGTTGACAATCTCATTGTGTTAATGATGGGCTAACAGTAATATGTTTAAAGAACATTACATAGAGTAGTCCCTCAATAAATGTTAGGTGTATTTTTATATTTGTGGTACAAATTTGAAATCACTCTTGTTTCAGCATTTAGAGTGAACCAAAGATGGGCAATAACAAGTGTTGGAGAGGATGTGGAGAGACTGGAACCCTCATACATCGCTGGTGGGGTTTTAATATGACGCAGCCCCTTTGGAAAACAGTTTGGCATTTTCTTAAAATGTTAAAGATAGATTTACCATATGACTCAGAAAGTCTACTTTTAGGAATCTACCCAAGGGAAATGAAAATATGTCCCCGTAAAGGCTTGTACTCAAATGTTCATAACAGCATTATTCCTAGTAGCCAAAACAAAACAAAAGTCCATCAACTGGTGAATGAATAAACAAATTATAATATATCTAGAAACTGTTTGACAATAAGAAGGAATGAAGTACTGATATATGCTACAGCATGGATGAACCTCAAAAACAATATTCTAGGTGAAAGGAGCTGGGCACAAAAGACCACATATTATATGATTCCATTTATATGGAATTCCCATAAAAGGCACATCTGTAGAGACAACAGTGGATTGGGAGTAGAGTGGGGCTGGTGGTGGGTGACTGCAGATGGGCTCGAGGTGTCTCTTTGGGATGATGGCAGTGGTCTACAATTAGATAGTGATAGCTGCACAGCTTTGAAAACCTACCCAAAATCGTTGCACTGTACTCTTTAACAGGTGAATTTGAAACCGAGTCCCAGTAGAGCTGAGTTTCTCTGCCCAGTTTATGATTAACCTCTATCCAAAACTTTATTCCCTTTCTTGTCCCACACTTGTTCCCCCTCAAGATTGAGGCGCATCAAAGAAAAAATAGAGCTGGACCCTGCAGGGCCCTCCCAGGTTCAAAAGTGTTTCCCTGCCCCAGTTTTTTGTTTGTAGGCCTTCCCTAAGTTCCAAAGGGGATATTCAGACATCTGAATTAGGGAAGAGAGGGAATGCAGAAACAAGGGAAAAGCAGTCAAGAAACTGTAGTGCAGTGATGGTCAGAGTCCTAGTTCCTCCTCAAGGGATACATACAACAGTCTGATACACAGCTCTGCGTTCTTCTGTAGGAACTAAGGTCCCCATCCAGGTGGAGGATGGTCACTACATGCTGAGCACAAGCACTAGCCCCCAGACTGGTTGGAACCAGAAGGCTGATGATTGAGATTCCTGGAACCCTGTTACCTCCCACCAACCAATCAGAGAAAGGTCACACACCCTGCAGCCCTCCCCCGCAAATTTGGTTTTGAAAACCCTTCCCTGAAAGCCACTGGGGAGTTCTGGTCTTTTGAGCATGAGCCACCCATACTCCTTGCTCAGCCCAGCAATAAACCTTTCCCTGCTCCAGACTCAGAAGTTTTGGTTTGTTTGGCCTCACAGTGCGTCAGGCACACGAACATGGGTTTGGCAACAAATTCCATAGCATGTAAATGACAGCTCAGTAATGCTGTTTTTCAAAATAGTGAACTGTGTTCATTTTTTAAGATGTTGATTATTTCTGTGTAGATTCTCATTGTTGTACGAGGAAGACAATCAACGAAATACTGTTTCACTTTCTGAAATGTGTTGGATTCTCCAAGCCATCATGAATGCCTCAGCTTTTTCAATTCAGTGGGCAGGCTTCACCCTGTAACTAATAGCCTGTGGACACTGGCTGAGGATCCTAACATCTGAAAACAATAGAAAGTTCAGTCCTTAAATGCAGATCAATAGTGCTGGCTGATGATTCCCCATGAGTGAAAAGAGATTTGTAAGATGGAGTGGCTTCACTCTAGCCATTAAACTTCTCGTTCACCAGTTCTTCATTAAATGCCTGTCTTAAGCAGGGCAATTGAATCTAAGATATCAGACAATTTTGAATTATGGGGATCAACGGCTCCTCCACTGCTGGCCTTGGGCACAGGTTAAAAGGAACTGAATTCAGTATTCCCCAGAAAATAATGTAAGGAGAGGTAGTAGGCAGCACCTGGAAGATACCATCTTAGAGAGAACTGTTGCCATAGATGAGGTTATAGAAGCACAGATATATTCGAGAAGATGCCCCAAGTCCCATGTGTTAAAATGCTGCGGACCTCACTCAAGCATCAGATTTGAGAACTAAGTGTATGTGTGTTTATGCATGTCTGTGTGTGTGTGTGTATGTGTGTGAATGCTCTGGCCTTACTTTTTGTTTGTTTTTTTTGGCTGCACTGCGAGGCTTGTGGGATCTTAGTTTCCTGACCAGGGATGGAACCCAGGCCCCTGGCAGTGAGAGCCCCAAGTCCTAACCACTGGATCGCCAGGGAATTCCCCTGGCCTTACTTTTTGAAAATAGGAATTGCTTGACAAGTGGTTATAGGACCATGTCGTACCATCATAAAGAAATAAATAGCAAATGCAGGGACTTGCATTTGGCTGATTTTTTGGAAGCTCTCGCTGTGGAGATGTACCCTGCACACCCTCTGGGCAGACAGTTAGGGGTGGCTGGGCTCACACATGCACTCCCCTCGGACATCTTTGAAGACCTGAGGAGTCAATGGGAAGAGAAGGGGTCTCAAAGTTGCTTCCAAAACAACAACAGTCAGAAAGAACTCTTGTTTCTCAGTGTCTATGACAAGGATCATTGGTAGAAAAATCAGTGTATGGTCGGAGGGGGGGCCTAGACTAGGGGTCTTTTACTAAAAAATTAGAAACTTGAGTACTCTGCCGCACTCTGTTGCTGGGGAAACAACAGTGAGTAAAAGAGACCAAGATCCCTGCTTCATGGAGTTTTCCTACTACTAAACTCTTCTCCAAGAGCGGGCCCTGGACCAATAGCATCTCCGTTACTTGAGTAGTTAGCAGAAATGTACATTTTTAGACCTCCACAGTGGACCAACTTAAAAATCAGAAACTTTGGGGATGCCGTCTGACAATACAAATTGTAACAATCCTTCTAGGTGTTGATGTATTGATAGTGTTTGAGAAGCACTCTTCACCAGCAGGGTTTCTTAGCCTTGGCACTACTGACATTTGGGGCTGGATAATTCTTTGACATTTGGAGGCTGTCCTGTGCACGGTAGGCTCTTTAGCACACAGGATGCCAAGTAGCTCCTTTACCCCAGTTCTGACAATAAAAAAAAAAGTCTTCAGATAGTGGGTACAGTTGCCTGGAGGGCAGGAGAATCCCGGATGAGAAGCAGTGCCTTACGGCAAGGCTGTTCAAATGGCGGGCTGAGCATCCCTTCCATCAAATCTCTGGGGCAGGAATGAGGAATCTGTGTTCTCAAAAGTCCTTCTGGTGATTCTGATGCTGCCACGTTTTGAGAACCACCTGGAGACATAGGCCATAAGCAATTACGTGTATACACACATGTAAATCCCTCAGAGTGCTTGCTGTCCTGCACCTAGCATTTGTAAGATGGAGTGTCTTCACTTTATCCATTCCATGCCGTGCTTTGGAAGGACAGGAAAGACAAGGAAGGAGGCCAGGGTGTTCTGGGGGAGGGGAAGGGTATCATTTTAAAAAATATGGTTGTGGGCTTCCCTGGTGGCGCAGTGGTTGAGAGTCCGCCTGCCGATGCAGGGGACGCGGGTTCGTGCCCCGGTCCGGGAAGATCCCACATGCCGCATAGCGGCTGGGCCCGTGAGCCATGGCCGCTGAGCCTGTGTGTCCGGAGCCTGTGCTCCGCAACGGGAGAGGCCACAACGGTGAGAGGCCTGCATACCGCAAAAAATAAATAAAAAAATAAAAAATATGGTTGTGAAAGGTCTCACTGAGAAGGTGATGCTTGATCAAAGGCTGAAGGAAGTGAAGGAGTACATCCAGCGATGATGGGGAAGAACCCTTCAGGCATAGAGAAGAGAAACAGCAAAGGTCCTGGGGCAGGTGGTATATGTCCAGTAGGTTCGCAGGACAGTAAGTAGCCTGGAGTGACAGTAGAGGGGACTAGGACTAAAGCAGTTAGGAAGAAGGTGAGAGTAATGATGAATGAGTGGATGATGAACTTTCCTGTTTCTGGACTGGACTTCTGCACATACTAGCGAGTGTTTTTGAGTATATTCTGTGGTCTTTCTTTTTTTTAATAAATAAATTTATTTATTTGTTTAGCTGCGTTGGGTCTTTGTTGCAGTGCGTGGGCTTCTCATCACGGTGTCTTCTCTTGTTGCAGAGCACCAGCTCTAGGCACGCGGGCTTCAGTAACCGTGGCATGTGAGCTTAGTAATTGTGGCTCGTGGGCTCTAGAGCACAGGCTCAGTAGTTGTGGCGCACGGGCTTAGTTGTTCCACAGCATGTGGGATCTTCCCTGACCAGGGCTCGAACCCATGTCCCCTGCAGTGGCAGGCGGATTCTTAACCACTGCGCCACCAGGGAAGTCCCCTGTATGTCTTTGGAGAAATGTGTCTTTAGATCTTCTGCCCATCAAATAATTCTTGAATATGTACAATGTATTGAGAATCTTCATTCTTATATATTTATTTGTATCCCAGTCCCCACTTAATTACTTGAAATGCCCTACCAGCAGAATTTTCCAGGTGTGAAAATGAACACATGAGGTTCCAAAGGCCTTCCCAAGGGGGAGGCCAGGTGGTAGACCTCCTATGGGATGCTCAGGGAATTACACTGAGGGGCTTTTAACTTCATGGTGGGGCTTCTTGGGTTGAACATTCAGGAGACTACTCAGAGGGAACTAATTCCTTTTCCTTTTTGGTTTGTTCAAGCCAATCAGTAATGTTAAGGCATAGAAACACTTTTTGCTCCATTCTGTGATGAAAGTAACTCTGAGGTAGGTAAGGTCTTATGTCCCCCGTGGTGTCCTTGAAGTTGGTTAAAGTCATCCAAGGCAAAATATTCCTTGTACCCAGTTATCTAAGGGTTTTTTTGTTTGTTTGTTTGTTTTTGCACTGAACTCACCTCTCTCTGAAGATGACCTATGTCATTGTGCTTTGGTAACTTAATATGAGAACCTTGAACTTCTGTAGCTTCTTCCCTCCTAAATGCCCAGTGTTTAGGGCCATTTTCAGTCCTTAAAAATAGATCATTCTTCAGCATGTTATTTGGTTAACATGTTGGTTATTTGGTTATTTATAATAACATCTGGTTATTTTGCTCAACCTTATTTGCCTTAGGGAACCTCAGATATTAAATCTTACCAAGTTTTCACAGGGCAGTGGTTTAAGCAGCTAGGTTTTTCTGCCTTAATTTCCCCTCTGTGAGTTCAAGAGGTCAGACATGGTTTGCGGCAACACTTAAGGAGTCTGTATCCTGAGAAAGCAATAGGATTAGTTGGTTTGAATCCCTTCTTCTTTTTTCCTACATTGAAATGATGTGGCGGGCGAGTGTCAGGATGAGTTTTAAATTGATTTATTTGGTTGAGAAAAACGCACCAAGGCTGAAGATTTAGAAAACGCCTTCTCGTTATTTAGTTGCTGAGCTAGACTGAATAGTTCATGATGATGGCCGAGAGTGGAAATGAAAGCACCCAAACAGTTTTGTCCACTCAGTTCACTTCTATATTATAAGTATTATAAATTAATTACACTAATCAGTAAGATATGCACACAAGCAATTTAAGGAAGTCAAAAAATCAAGGGTGTTTATCTTATAACGGGGTTGTCATTACTTTTAATTACTTCTCAGAGCAGACCCATGAAACATCTACATACCCCTCCCCACATTTCACAGGTCAGAGGAATGAGGATTAAAGGTATTTGGGTCTGGTTCGAACCAAACCTGGTCACCATCCAGGAGCAGGCTCAACATAGGCACCACATTTTCCCCACTGCTTGTCCACCAAGAAGCATCTTGAATTAAAGTTGTCCTAGGATTGTCAGAAAAATTACAGAAGGCCCAGTTAAATTTGAATTTCAGATACTCAACAAATACATATTTAGTGTACATACATTCCATGCACCGTTTGGGATATACTTATATTTGGGGACATATTTATGCTAAAACTATATTTGTTGCTTATCAGAAATTCAAATTTAACCAGGCGTCCTGTGTTTATTTGTTAAATCTGACAGCCCTAGTTGCTTCTGTCTGGACTAATGCCATTGGATTTTAGGAATGTCCAGTTGTGATCATTAAACCTCAAACCAAGAGTATCTCAGAGAAAGTTGTTTGGCTTTTCTACCAGAAGAGCATTAAGAAAACTGAATTATATTCTTTAAATGAAAGATAATATGGAAGCCAAGACTTTTTATTTTTTTTGGAAAAGCTATGATTGGAAGCCACTGTCATGTTTCCCTAAGATGACGAGGCAGTAATTACGGGTATTTCTCAGTAGACCCTAGGGCTTTTCTGTTGTGTAAAAAATGAAGAAACCCAAAAGATCACCACATGTCTCCTTTTCTTCTTTAAATCCCCATGGGTCTGAATTATAGCAGAACGTCTATCCGGTCTCCTTTCACTTTGCTCTTGGGTCAAAGGTCCATCCTAGTGATGAACCTTTTGCCTGCCTGAGAACCTTAGCTCACACCAGTTCATAGCAAGCTCAGTTCAAGAGGCCTGCACCCCATCACTCCGTTTCCTCCCTCTTGATGGTCACACCTTCAGTGGAGATGTTTCAGGTTTGCTTAAGATTTAGCCAAGGAGCTCGTTGGTTCCTCTTCATTGTGAGAAGGATAAGCATCCGCATCATGGAAAGAGGAGGTATTGGGAAGAAGCAGGCAAAAACTCTGAATCATCAAATTTAATTTCTTTTTCTGCACCGTGCTGCTTAAGACTGCTAGATGAAGCTGTTTGCTATTGCAGGATCCAGAATAGCATCATAACTATGAACTGAATTTCTCTTACAACTGCCACGCAGTCGGAATAAACAGTTACACATTGGAATGGCTTCAGGCGTCCTCTTACCGTCCTCACCTGGGAGGTAAACGGAACGTCCTAGAGCAGGTCTCTCACATTAGAGCATTCTGGTCTCCAACCACTGTATTCTGGCCGTTCTAAGTGGGATTTAGAATTCTAAATCTTTCTGGTTTACAAAATCCTAAATTCAACTAATATCAGTATGCTTTGCTATATCATTAAACTTTCCCAGGGTGAATTAGGCACAGATATTAGAATTATAAACATGAACTTTATATACTTTGTGCTGGGGATAGGGGACTCAGAAGTATAGATCAGATGTTTGTAAACTTTTTCTGTAAGGGACTAGATAGTAAATATTTTAGGTTTTGAGGGTCATATGGTCTCTGTCATACTAAGCTCTGCCACAGTAGAAGGAAATCAGCCCAAGACAATATGTAAATGAATGTGTCATGTTCCAATAACACTTTATTTATAGACATATTGAAATCCGAAGTCTATATTTTCAGGTGTCATGAAATATTTCCTCCCTCCCTTCTCTCTCTCTCTCTCTCTCTTTTCCCAGCTCAAAGCCTGGGAATACAAACAAAAACAAACAGGTAGAGCTCTGAATTTGCGACCCAGCAATCCCACTACTGGGCATATACCCTGAGCAAACCATAATTCAAAAAGAGTCATGTACCAAAATGTTCATTGCAGCTCTATTTACAATAGCCCGGAGATGGAAACAACCTAAGTGTCCATCATTGGATGAATGGATAGAGAAGATGTGGCACATATATACAATGGAATATTACTCAGCCATAAAAAGAAACGAAATTGAGTTATCTGTACTGAAAGGATGGACCTAGAGTCTGTCATACAGAGTGAAGTAAATCAGAAAGAGAAAAACAAATACTGAATGAACACATATATATGGCATCTAAGAAGAAAAAAAAATGTCATGAAGAACCTAGGGGTAAGACAGGAATATAGACACAGATGTAGAGAATGGACTTGAGGACACGGAGAGGGGGAAGGGTAAGCTGGGACGAAGTGAGAGAGTAGCATGGACATTTATACACTACCAAATGTAAAATAGATAGCTAGTGGGAAGCAGCCGCATAGCACAGGGAGATCAGCTCGGTGCTTTGTGACCACCTAGAGGGGTGGGATAGGGAGGGTGGAAGGGGGACGCAAGAGGGAGGAGATATGGGGATATATGTATATGTATAGCTGATTCACTCTGTTATAAAGCAGAAACTAACACACCATTGTAAAGCAATTATACTCCAATAAGGATGTTAAAAAAAAAAGAAAGCAAGGCAAGTTCTCCTGCAAATCTCTACTGAGTTTGTACTCATTAACACTGCAGAGACCTTATAATCTGCTCCTGTCATAGTAATGCTTTCCCAAAGAGAACTGGGCTCACATCAGGGGAGTGAGGGCCTCAGAGGGTCAGACAACACATCCTCACCCTGCCTCCGGGAGAAGGAAGGGGTGTCAGATATGGCAGACACCCAGTGCGTGCATCCTGGATGCTGGTTCTGTGTGATCCAGGACAAACGTCGAGCACCTGAGCCATCTCCTTCCCAGCCAGTGGCCTTTCACCCACTTCCCCCCTCTTGCAGCCTTTTTTTGAGCTCGTTAACTGGTTAGCAGGACTTGAGGGAGTTTTAAGACTGGTGGCTGCTCTTCAGCAGGTCATGTGGCAGAGGGTTCTTTATATTCTGTGTCTACTGCTTTCCTGTGATTAAAGCATTTCGTTTCAAACACTTGGCAAGGAGTGTTTGAACATGGATGTGCCCCAGTGTAGGCAAACCCAAGTGTAAGAAACTAACAAACCCATGCGTCCCCGTCCCTTGATTCTCTACACATGCCTGCATAGATACACAAGTAAGTTGGGCCATGATCATTGAAAAAATAATTCTTTTTTTAAAAAAATTTTTTAAATTTATTTTGTTTGGCTGTGGTGTGTCTTCGTTGCTGTGTGTGGGCTTTCTCTAGTTGCAGTGAACAGGGGCTACTCTTCACTGCGGTCCGTGGGCTTCTTTCTCATTGCGGTGGCTTCTCTTGTTGCGAAGCATGGGCTCTAGGCGCATGGGCTCAGTAGTTGTGGCTCGTGGGCTCTGGAGTGCAGGCTCAATAGTTGTGGCGCACGGGCTTAGTTGCTCCGCGGCATGTGGGATCCTCCCAGACCAGGGCTCGATCCCGTGTCCCCTGTATTGGCAGGCAGATTCTTAACCACTGCACCACCAGGGAAGTCCCGAAAAAATAATTCTTTACAAAAGAAATAGTTGCAAGTGATCCTTAGATAATGTTTCCTTAAAATTGTTCCAAGCTTTCTCTATTATTTTGTTATGACAGCCTTTGAAACTCATATGCATGGAATTGTAAGGGACGTGTGTAGAGGACTCCATCCCTGAACTGACTTCCTGAAGCAGAGGTCACAGTGTGAGCATGGCCCCCTCCTTTCTCCTTGCTGCCCCTAACTCAGGGTCAGGAGCATTTGGTGGGAATGGATCTGAGAGCAGGGCTTGGGTTGTCTGGACACTTATTGCCATCCTTTGGAAAATGCTCAGTGTGCCAGACCTTAATAAAAGACAGAGTCATCTTCTGTTGTGGGTATATTTTTCATGTCTTATCCAGAATTCATAGTCAAATTTATTTTACATTTGACAGATATTTATCTCATACCCTTATTGATACAGAGAGGTACTTCCCAAATGTTTTATTCTTCTGTGCTCTTAAAAGTTATTGAGGATCTCAGAGTTCTTTTGGATGAGGGTTATAGCTATTGATATTTACGTTATTAGAAACAAAAAAGCACATATTAGAGATATGTGCTTCTTGCTTTATTTTAAATATAAGCCTATTACGTGGTAACACAAATAACACTTTTTTTATGAAAAATGATAGGCAAAAAGACTAGTAGAAGTATAGCATTTTCCTACATTTTTGCAAGTCTCTTTAATGTCTGGCTTAATAGAAGATAGCTAGATTTGCACGTCTACTTATGCGTTCAAGCTGTTGTGATATCCCATGTCATGACAGGCTCTGGAAACTGCAGTGTACACATATGTGAGCACAAGAGTGAGAAGGCCACTGGGGTCTTAATATTACTACGAGATTAGTCTTGACTTCATGGATGTCCTGCAGGGGTCCCCACCAGGACTTGCTAGATTACAGTTTGAGAACTTCTGATACAGCAGGACACCCCCAAAAAAGGTCTTTATCATTCCTTCAGTAAAACTTAATCACTGTCCTGTTGACCAGGCATAAACTTATCATTGTGATTGTGTTTTTGAAGTTGTGGCCTAAAGATGGTTGTCACCTGAACACTTTTAAAAATGTAAGTGAACGTGTCAAAATTAGCACCACTACCTATGTATGACCTACATTGCTCTTCATAACTTAGAAAGGGTTGGCTGAAATTAAGAGAAATAAAGGAGAAGAAGAATTGTTGCTGGTGACCCACATTGCCCGTTAGGTTTGGGGTTTGTGTGTTTTGGGTTTTGTTTTTTTGCACTCTGGTTATAGATTTGTCTTTATTCAGTCATCAAGTGTTTCTTGAGTGCTACTAAAGACCAAAGTGATTGAACAATCTAAGGCAGAAAATTACAGTCTTGTGGCTTTTCATCTTTCAAATGAGAAAATGAAGGTGCAGAAAGGTTAGAGGTTACCCAAGGTTACCTAGCAAGGAGTAACTGCCCTTGAAATAGAAAAAAGATCTCCTTTTAATATGATATTGTGTTTTACCTGTGTTACCTGCCCTTGGACAGCTTAGAGTCTCAAACCGAATATAATTGTGAACTAAACCGTGGAATAGAGATTCCAAAGGTGTTCTTTTATCTCCAGGGAGACTCATGAAGGCTGGAATCAGCTGAGAAAAATACTGGGTGGGACTGGAGTAAAATTGAGGCACCCTTTGAAAAGCAGAGAGGGATTGGACCGGAGCAGGATAATCTCAGTGGGAGGATGAACTTGGGAAAAGGAACAGAGGCCGGGAAGGAGAAGAGCCTCGTGACTAGGAAGGGATCTCTCTGAAAAAGGAGAGAGGAGGCTGCTGGATGGGGTGGTGGCCGCCACACCCTCTCCGAATCCGAGACTCCTTCGTGGGACGTCTCGTCTCACGGGGGCTTCAGATAAATGGCTTATCGACAGAGCCACGCTAACAGAGCTTTACAAGGCTTCCACCTAAGACTCTGGTCATTTCCCTTCACGGATGAACCAGCCCAGCTAACCAGCCACAGATGTTTTGTTTATAACCGGAGGAATTCGTGTGAGCTCGGTGATGACATTTCCTTGTCCATAAAATGCTGAGAGTTAAACAGATACTGTGTGAAACACGTGGAGTCTTTATCTGGAGAGGCAGTTCTTAAGTGGAACGGTTTAATGGTCATTTAGCACGATAGGCCTTCAGAGTGTAATATCATTTGCCTGCCAGTTAAAATGTACACTTCTCGGTGGGAAGTCAAAGACCATGTCAGCTTAACTTGGGTTAGATGAAAGAAAGCATCAAGAAGTGAAAGCCGGAATAGAGGTTGGGGAATAGAATCTCCCGTGCTCTTCACCTGTTCATAAATACAGTGTCATTAGAGAACACCACTAATTCTGACTAATCGGGGGAAATACGCTCTGAATTGGTGAAAAGTTTGATTCATTTTTAAAGAACTGCGGCTTTGTTATCTTCCCCACTTTCCTCATAATATCTTTCTTTTTTTTTTCTGTTTTCTTTTTTTTAATTGAAGTGTAGTGGATTTACAATGTTGTGTTCGTTTCAGGTGTACAGCAAAGTGATTCAGTTTGCTGAGTATATATATATATATATATATATATATATATATCCTTTTTCGTAATCTTTTCCCTTACAAGTTATTACGAACTATTGAATATAGTTCCCTGTGCTCTATGGTAGGTCCTTGTTGTTTATCTACTTGATATATAGTAGTGTATATCTGTTAATCCCAAATTTCCATTTTATCCCCCCCTCCCCTTTCCCCTTTGGTAGCAGAGATAGACCCACAGACATAGAATACCTTTCTAATCTTACTTGATAGCTTTACTTCCTACTTTGTTGATAAAATTGAAATTATCAAAAATAAAACAGCTGAACTTCTTGCCCCTCCTGAGACCTCTGTCTCCATTCTTCCTGCAGGTGCATGGGGAAGGGGTGCGCTTCTTCCTGTTTTGGGCAGTCCCTCCGCCTAGGCTGTTGGTGCCACCCTTTCCCATTCCTCAAGGACCTCGATCCTTCCAGTGTTCCCCTCTCTCCTATTCTCTTCCCTGTCTCGGCTTGGGATTTTTTGTCTTCTCTTAGAAAGGGAGAACCGTTTCATCAGTTTTTGCTCCCCTCTCCTCCTTTACTGCTGCCACTTTGAAGGTATTCACTGTCCCCTGCCCTCCCCCCTCCCCCCATGCCCCGGTGCTTACCTGTGAGTTGCGCACGTGATGCCCGCAGGCATGATGGCGTCTCCGCAATGCGTACACCACTGCGAGGGCTGGGACCCATCATCGCCACCTTCTCTCCTCCTATGACGTCAGGCCCCTATCCTTCCTGGTGTTTTCTCTTCCTATGCTGTCCGGTGACGGAGGTCCTCTGGATGCCGTCGTGGCATCTTCCCTGCTCGTGCCTCACATGATTCGTGGGCAGTGTCGTTTGCACCCACCTTTTAAATAAGCCTCCTACCCTGACTTTTAAATCTGTATCTTAAAGCTGTTTCCTTCAAGCTTGCAAATTGCTCATTACTGCCCCAAGCTCACCATCTCAAACCCAGACTTAGTTTACCCTTCAGCCTTGTTCCTTCTTATTGAGTGCCTCAGCCACTGGCATCAGTATCCCCAAGCAAGGGTCCACAAACTATGGCCAGTTGGCCGAATCCAGCCTGCATGTGGTTTTGTAAATGATGACACATTTCGAGGTGTGTTTTGAAAGGGGCCCTGTGGCCTGCAAAACCTAAAATATTTACTATCTGACCTTTTACAGGAGTTTATCAACTCCTGTGCCAGAGCCGCAACATCATTTGAAGGACTTGTGAAAGCGGGTTGCTGGGTTCTGCCTCCAGAGTTTTTGATTCAGGGACCTGAGAATTTGCATTTCTAACAAGTTCCCAAGGAATGCTGGTGCATGAACCACGCTTTGAAGAGACTCATAGAACAGTGTTCTCAATCACTGTCATTCACTTCTATCTCCTAAATAGGTATTAAATCTCTCCTTTCCTCTCCATCACGTCTATTCGATGAAAAGATTTTTCAGAAATACACATCTATCTGTAACATGACGAGTTCTTAGAGCCATCTGCCTACCTACAGATATGTTTCATCAACTTGAGTAAGTTATGGGTCCCAAGAAAATGACAGCGATGACGACCACATAACATCAGTATGAGCTATTTCTATTTTGTGCCAAGCACTTCAGCATGAACTCACTGAATTCTCACAGTGACCCAGTGTGGTAGGAACTTTGATGGTCCCCATTTTCCAGAAGAGCAAACTGAGGTTCGATGACAATGTCATACAGCAGGAAGGTGGTAGAATGAGAATTTGAAGAGAATTTGAACCCAAGCAGTCTGTCTGCAGAGCCCATGCTACACTGAGGCTCTCATAGCCCTACTCCCTCCACCACCCCCTCCCTGGTTGATTTTATTTTTATCATACATTAGGTTAATACATACAATTGTAAACCTAGATATATTCTCCTGTGCAACTATAAAACCAAACCAGAGTGAATACAAAGATACAATTCCGATAAAATCTAAGTTCACATAAAATTGGTATGACAGATGGTAATACTGAGTATTAAATTGTCTTTTGCAACATGAATTGGTATTGGTTTGCCTTCTTTTGAGGTTCTTGTGAGTTTGGTCTGACTTGTGTAGCCTGAGGCAGTTTCTATCTATTACGCTTCTCTTTTTGAAACTCCTGTGAAACCTTCCATTTTATACCTGAATGGGCCAAATATTAAGATGACCACTTTTCCCCTCCTTAAACTATTTCTAGATAGTATAACTTGCCACTAACACACTCAAAAGAAAAACATTGGTCCTGAGTTCCATAGGGACTCTGGGTTTTCAGGTGGTTAGCAGACCCCAACTGGAGGAACACTGTCCCCTAGGATGAAGTCTTATTCCTGTGCTGATGTTCAAGGCCCTTCATGCCAGATCCCCGCCTACCTCTCCTCTTTTCATCCCCTTCTATTTTCTCATACTTCTCGTTTCATCAATACTCAACTGCCTGTAAGTCCAGGTACTCAATGAACTGTTTCGTTCCTTAGGCCTTTGTATGAAATTTTCCACTGCATGACTCACTCTTCCAATTCTCAAGTCCACCTCTCAAATCCACTCTACCCCAACTCCTAGTCATCCTTTAAAACCTACTCCAGCATAGCCATCTCGTAAACCATCAGTCTGATGTGTGTATAGGGAAACCAGCTCATGACGCATTGTGATGGAGGTCAAGGCCCTTGTGAGTTGCCTCTTCTCCTGCATCGTGCTTCAAGATGAATTCCACAATGTCCCCCAGTGTGGCTTCAGAAATAGACACTGTGGGGAAAGGTAGAACTTACAGAGTCGCAAGAGGAGGGCCATGTGGGATCCCGACCTCCCTCACCCACCCAGATGTGCTGTGGGTCACAGTTCTGTTCCAAATGCAGAGGGTTCTTCCCTGTTGTGCTTCCTTTTCCAGAGGAAGCTGACAGACAACCTTCTCAGGGAAGAATAACCAGAAAAGCTGAGCACCAGGCAGACTGGGTTTGGGGGCAGCAGCTATTCAGAGTGGTCTTGGAAAGCCAGCTGCCCACAGCCTGGAAACCCTAAAGCCCCAGGGAAGCTGCCTATTCCTCCCGTGTACAGGGAAGGGAGCGTGACAAGGTCAGGCCAGTGGTGTCACGGGAAGCTGATTTGGGGTGCACTCCCCTTCCTGGCACCAGGGGAGCTGGCTCAGTGTCCAGGCAACTCAGAACGGGACCTCAGGACCCTTTTCAGATGTGTTTGCTCACAGTATTCGGGTCCTGCTATGTCTTTAGGGGTTCATTAAGTTGAAAAATCAACTTTGAGAATTCCCTCAAGAAAAGTCTACAAAAAGACCAAGTGAATGAGTATAGACTTGGGACACTTCTATTGACTGCCATTACAATCAACTCTACCACTGGGCAAATTTCCAAGTCAAGTGTCAAATAAGGATTCCCATTGGGATCAAAGTACTCACTGTGAGAGTACATACAGGTGCCTGTTAAAGTGATCTGTGTTTGAGACAATTCATCCCTACTGAGGAAAATGCAATTCCCTATCTCTGGATGGGTTGCAGAGAAAATGGGGCTAGGTATCTGTGTTGTAAGAACTATCAAATTACAATAATTTTGATGGGCTGAGTTAGCACTCAAAATCCAATCTCTTCAATGATGATTCACTGAAACAGTATAAAATGCATGTGTTACATGTGGGTGTTAGCCTTTTTTAAGATACAGCCTGATGATATTGTCTAGATGTGGAAAATCTAGGTTTTTGAGAGCAAAAGAATTCATTTAATACACAACAAGAACAGAAGACACTTCAGAAACACATCTATAAAAAATGATGCTAAACTTAGTTTAATCCATTTATAAGGCTGATAAGGCTTTTAACAAGTGAATCATTGTCAAAATACTTCCTGTGTTAACTCCATTTGTGGCTACTTTCTGTTTCTATGAAGCAAGAAATCAACACTTCATGTTATAGTTCCCTTTTGTCCATGAAACGGAATGATTCTTAATAAGGCATAGCCCTTTATTCACTCATGTAAATGTTGTTTTAAATGTCTTACATTAAATATACAATTAAAAGTGCAAATTTTTGCAATTATTTGCATATGTGAGTTTTTATATAATATTGTTTCCTGGGTTGTTTTAGAAATCTGATGAACTTTGTCATCTGTGTGAAGTAGTGGAAAAGTGAAAATGTTGGAAAAATATGTTGATCTTAACAGGAGGTGCAAAGTACATGTTTAGAGTTTAGAATACATGGCTTTTGCACAAATAAGAAATTTACTTAAACCAACTAAAATCATGCTTCACAATCTTTAGAAATTTGAGTTTAACCCTTATTTTCTTTTGATTAATTATAACGTGTCCAAATGTTAAACATTTAGAGGATAGAGAAAAAAAATACAAAGGAGAAGACAAATCACTCACAAAACATTCCAGCTTTCTAAAATATACACATACTTGTTAATGTATTCCTTTCTCTAAATTAGAATCATACTGCAAGTCAACAGTTCTCTAAGCAAGAACGTTTCCTGTCATTGAATGTTCTTTGAAATTGTGATTTTTAAAAAAAAATGTCTGCATAATATTCTATCATATAGAAGTACAGTAACACAGAGGCTTTCCAGGCAGGGTGGGTGGGAACTACTCTCAGCCTCAGCTCTGAATTAATTCCCCCCACCTGGGCGATAGCACAGGAACCCTCCACATGATTCTGGCTTTTCTCGGGAGGCTGTCAGCCCTGCCCACCCACCTCTCAGCTCCTGTGCTGTTGGCCACGCAGCTTCCAGGTGTCAGCTCCTCTGGTGAGACGGGGCTGGGAGATGCTGTCCTCAGCTCCCTGCCTGGGTGGACAAGTCAGGCTCTAGGGCTGGCAGAAATCCTCGTTTGAGGGTCCCACCAAGTTCCCCGGTCAGAGTGCTGCAGCTGAGTGGAGCAACTGCTTGGGACTACTGCTCAGGTGCTGCAGAAAGCCTTCTTGGAATCTGACGTGTTATCACTTTGGGACCATTGGCCAGCTGCTCCTGACTGGCCACATGAAGGCTCAGACTGTCCCAGTCTCTGAACTGAAGAGAACCAACACTATTAGCATATCTCTCACCACCATGAATGCAAGGTATTTCAATGAAGAGTATCAGGAGGACATCTACAAATCCCAGACTGGCATGTGCAAGTTCTGAGGAATGGTGGAATAACCCAATGTATCTGGGTGACCTTTGGAGACAGCTGAGACAGAGCTACAACAGGGCAGTGGCTGACACCCAACCCATAGCCCATCTTCTCCAGCCGTTGGCTGACAGGGTCTTGGTGCTCTGGCTGACTCTCAGGCCTGAGCCTCTGAGGTGCGAGAGCCGAATTCAGGACATTGGTCCACCAGGGACCTCCCGGACCCACGTAATGTCAATCAGTGAGAGCTCTCCGAGAGATCTCTATCTCAACGCTAAGACCCAGCTCCACTCAATGACAAGCAAGCTCCAGTACTGGACACCCCATGCCAAACAACTAGCAAGACAGGAACACAACCACACCCATTAGCAGAGAGGCTGCCTAAAATCACACTAAGTTCACAGACACCCCAAAACACTCCACCGGACACAGTCCTGCCCACCAGAAAGACAAGATCCAGCCTCATCCACCAGAACACAGGCACCAGTCTCCTCCACCAGGAAGCGTACACAACCAACTGAACCAACCTTACCCATGGGGGCAGACACCAAAAACAATGGGAACTATGAACCTGCAGCCTGCAAAGAGGAGAGCCCAAAACACAGTAAGGTAAGGAAAAGGAGAAGAAAGAGAAATACACAGCAGATGAAGGAGCCAGGTAAAAACCCACCAGACCAAACAAATGAAGAGGAAATAGGCAGTCTACCTGAAAAAGAATTTAGAGTAATGATAGTAAAGATGATCCAAAATCTCAGAAATACAATGGAGAAAATAAAAGAAACCTTTAATAAGGACCTAGAAGAACTAAAGAGAAAACAAAGAATGATGAACAACACAATAAATGAAATTAAAAATTCTCTAGAAGAAATCAATAGCAGTATAACTGAGGCAGAGAACGGATAAGTGACCTGGAAGATAAAACAGTGGAAATAACTACCACAGAGTGAATAAAGAAAAAAGAATGAAAAGAATTCAGGACAGTCTCAGAGACCTCTGGGACAACATTAAATGCACCAACATTCGAATTATAGGGGTCCCAGAAGAAGAAGAGAAAAAGAGAGGGACTGAGAAAATATCTGAAGAGATTATAGTTGAAAACTTCCCTAATATGGGAGAGGAAACAGTCAATCAAGTCCAGGAAGCACAGAGAGTCCCATACAGGATAAATTCAAGGAGAAACATGCCAAGACACATATTAATCAAACTAACAAAAATTAAATACAAAGAAAAAATATTAAAAGCAGCAAGGGAAAAGCAACAAATAACATACAAGGGAATCCCCATAAGGTTAACAGTTGATCTTTCAGCAGAAACTCTGCAAGGCAGAAGGGTGTGGCAGGACATATTTAAAGTGATGAAAGGGAAAAAACTACAACCAAGATTACTGTACCTAGCAAGGATCTCATTTAGATTTGACAGAGAAATTAAAACCTTTACAGTCAAGCAAAAGCTGAGAGAATTCAGCACCACCAAACCAGCTTTACAACAAATGCTAAAGGAACTTCTCTAGGCAAGAAACACAAGAGGAGGAAAAGAACAACATTAACAAACCCAAAACAATTAAGAAAATGATAATAGGAACATACATATCAATAATCACCTTACATGTAAATGGATTAAATACTCCAACCAAAAGACATAGACTGGCTGAATGGATACAAAAACAAAACCCATATATATGCTGTCTACAAGGGACCCACTTCAGACCTAGGGAAACATACAGACTGAAAGTGAGGGGATGGAAAAAGACATTCCATGCAAATGGTTATCAAAAGAAAGCTGGAGCAGCAATTTCCATATCAGACAAAATAGACTTTAAAATAAAGACTATTATAGGAGACAAAAAAGGACACTATATAATGATCAAGGGATCAATCAAAGAAGAAGAATTAACAATTGTACATATTTATGCAGCCAACATAGGAGCACCTCAATACATAAGGCAAATGCTAACAGCCATAAAAGGGGAAATTGACAGTAACACAATAGTAGTAGGGGATTTTAACACCCCACTTTCACCAATGGACAGAACATCCAAAATGAAAATAAATAAGGAAACACAAGCTTTAAAAGACACATTGAACAAGATGGACTTAATTGATATTTATAGGACATTTCATCCAAAAACAAAAGAATAAAGTTTCTTAAGTGCTCGTGGAACATTCTCCAAGATAGATCATATCTTGAGTCACAAATAAAGCCTTGGTAAATTTAAGAAAATTAAAATGGTACCAAGTATCTCTTCTGACCACAATGCTATAAGACTAGATATCGATTACAGGAAAAAAACTGCGAAAAATACAAACACATGGAGGTTAAACAATACACTACTAAATAACCAAGAGACCACTGAAGAAATCAAAGAGGAAATCAAAAATACCTAGAAATAAATGACAATGACCCAAAACATATGGGACGCAGCAAAAGCCGTTCTAAGAGGGAAGTTTATAGCAGTACAATCCTACCTCAATAAACAAGAAAAGTCTCAAATAAACAACCTAACCTTACACCTAAAGCAATTAGAGAAATAAGAACCAAAAAAAACCCTAAGTTAGCAGAAAGAAAGAAATCATAAAGATCAGATCAGAAATAAATGAAAAAGAAATGAAAGAAACAATAGCAAAGATCAATAAAACTAAAAGCTGGTTCTTTGAGAAGATAAACAAAATTGATAAACCATTAGCCAGACTCATCAAGAAAAAAAGGAATAAGACTCAAGTCAATAGAATTAGAAATGAAAAAGCAGAAGTAACAATGGACACTGCAGAAATGCAAAGGATCATGAGAGATTACTACAAGCAACTCTATGCCAATAAAATGGACAACCTGGAAGAAATGGGCAAATTCTTAGAAAAGCACACCTTCTGAGACTGAACCAGGAGTAAATAGAAAATATAAACAGACCAATCACAAGCACTGAAATTGAAACTGTGATTAAAAATCTTCCAACAAACAAAAGCCCAGGACCAGATGGCTTCACAGGTGAATTCTATCAAACAGTAAGAGAAGAGCTATTACCTACTATCCTTCTCAACTCTTCCAGAATATACCAGAGGGAGGAACAACCCAAACTCATTCTACGAGGCCACCATCACCCTGATTTGTGACAGAGATATCACACAAAAAAGAAAACTGCAGGCCAATATCACTGATGAACATAGATGCAAAAATCCTCAACAAAATACTAGCAAACAGAATCCAACAACACATTAAAGGGATACACCATGATCAAGTGGGGTTTATCTCATGAATGCAAGAATTCTTCAATATACTCAATCAATGTGATACAACATATTAACAAATTGAAGCAGAAAAACCATATGATAGTCTCAATAGATGCAGAATAAGCTTTTGACAAAATTCAATACCCATTTATGGTAAAAAAAAGCCTCCAGAAAGTAGGCACAGAGGGAACTTCCCTCAACATAATAAAGGCCATATATGACAAACCCACAGGAAACATCATTCTCAGTGGTAAAAAACTGAAAGCGTTTCCTCTAAGATCAAGAACAAGACAAGGATGTCCACTCTTGCCACTATTATTCAACATAGTTTTGGAAGTTTTAGCCACAGCAATCAGAGAAGAAAAAGAAATAAAAAGAATCCTAATCGGAAAAGAATAAGTAAAACTGTCACTGTTTGCAGATAACATGATACTATACAGAGAGAATCCTAAAGATGCTACCAGAAAAGTACTAAAGCTAATTAATGAATTTGATAAATTAGCAGGATACAAAATTAATGCATAGAAATCTCTTGCAATCTTATACACTAACAATGAAAATTCTGAAAGAGAAATTAAGGAAACACTCCCATTTACCATTGCAACAAAAAGAATAAAATACCTGGGAATAAACCTACCTAAGGAGACAAAAGACCTGTATGCAGAAAACTATAAGACACTGATGAAAGAAATTAAAGATGATACAAACAGAAGGAGAGATAGACCATTTTCTTGGATTGGAAGTATCAACATTATGAAAATGACTATACAACCCAAAGCAATCTACAGATTCAATGCAATCCCTGTCAAACTACCAATGGCATTTTTTACAGAACTAGAACAAAAAATTTCACAGTTTGTATGGAATCACAAAAGACCCCGAATAGCCAAAGCAATCTTGAGAACGAAAAACGGAGCTGGAGGAATCAGGCTCCCTGACTTCAGGCTATACTACAAAGCTACAGTAATCAGGACAGTATGTTACTGGCACAAAAACAGAAAGATAGATCAATGGAACAGGATAGAAAGCCCAGAGATAAACCCATGCACATATGGTCACCTTATCTTTGATAAAGGAGGCAAGGGTACACAATGGAGAAAAGACAGTCTTTTCAGTAAGTGGTGCTGGGAAAACTGGACAGCTACATGTCAAAGAACGATATTAGAACACTTCCTAACACCATCCACAAAAATAAACTCAAAATGGATTAAAGACCTAAATGTAAGGCCAGACACTATCAAACTCTTAGAGGAAAACATAGGCAGAACACTCCATGACTTAAATCACAGCAAGATCCTTTTTGACCTACCTCCTAGAGAAATGGAAATAAAACCCAAAATAAACAAATGGGACCTAATGAAACTTAAAAGCTTTTGCACAGCAAAGGAAACCATAAACAAGACAACCATCCAAATGGGAGAAAATATTTGCAAATGAAGCAACTGACAAAGGATTAATGTCCAAACTATACAAGCAGCTCAGGCAGCTCAATATCCAAAAAACAAACAACCCAATCCAAAAATGGGCAGAAGATCTAAATAGACATTTCTCCAAAGAAGATATACAGATTGCCAAAAAACACATGAAAGGATGCTCAACATCACTAATCATTAGAGAAATGCAAATCAAAACTACAATGAGGTATCACCTCACACTGGTCAGAATGGCCATCATCAAAAAGTCTACAAACAATAAGTGCTGGAGAGGGTGTGGAGAAAAGGGAACCCTCTTGCACTGTTAGTGGGAATGTAAGTTGATACAGCCACTATGGAGAACAGTATGGAGGTTCCTTTAAAAACGAAAAATAGAACTACCATACAACCCAGCAATCCCATACTCAGCATATATCCTGAGAAAACCATAATTCAAAAAGAGTCATGTAGCGCAATGTTCATTGCAGCACTATTTACAATAGTCAGGACATGGAAGCAACTGAAGTGTCCATCAACAGATGAATGGAGAAAGAGGGTATGGCACATATATACAATGGAATATTAGCCATAGAAAGAAATGAAATTGAGTTATTTGTAGTGAGGTGGATGAATCTAGAGTCTGTCATACAGTGTGAAGTAAGTCAGAAAGAAAAACAAGTACCATATACTAACACATAGATATGGAATGTAAAAAAAAAAAAAAAAAGGTTCTGAAGAACCTAGGAGCAGGACAGGAATAAAGATGCAGATGTGGAGAGTGGACTTGGATGAGGTGAGAGAGTGGCAAGGCCATATATACACTACCAAATGTAAAATAGTTAGTGGGTAGCAGCTGCATAGCACAGGGAGATCAGCTCGGTGCTTTGTGTCCACCTAGAGGGGTGGGATAGGCAGGGTGGGAGGGAGATGCACGAGGGAGGAGATATGGGGATATATGTATACGTATGGCTGATTCACTTTGTTATCCAGCAGAAGCTAACGCACCGTTGTAGAGCAATTTTACGCCAATAAAAATGTTGGGGAAAAAAAGATGTACAGTAGCACATATTAACCATTCCTTTTTGTGGGCATAAAAATATTTCTAATTTTCATATTTCATAAATAAGCAATAAGCATAGTTGTGTTTATAGTGATTATTCCTTTAAGATGTCTTCTTAAAAATGGAACCACTGCATCACTAAGTCAAAAAAGGAGCTTCCTTCATACTGACAGAATATTTTCCAGATAAGGTAGACAAATTTACATTGCTATCAGTGATGTGTGGAAGTACTTATTTTACTTCTTCTTTGCCGGTATAAAATCTTATTTTTAAATCTCTCATTTGGCAAACCATCTTTTGCCAGCTGTTGTGAGATACTGTAATCCAGCAGTGCCCAACCTTTTTTGGCACCAGGAACTGGTTTTTTGGAAGACAATTTTTCCATGGACAGTGGAGGCAGGGGTGCAGGGGGAATGGTTCAGGCGGTAATGCAAGCGATGGGGAACGGCAGATGAAGCTTTGCTTGCTCGCCTACCACTCAGCTCCTTCTGTGTGGCCCGGTTCCTAGCAGCCCACGGACACGTACCAGTCCGTGGCCCGGGGGTTGAGGACCCCTGCTCTTATCTGTGTCTATTTCTGGTTTCTCTATTTGGTTCCATAGGTGTGTCTGTTGATTCATTAATTACTATAACTTTATAATAATACTTTAATAATTGAGAGTGTCAGTCCCTCTTTTTACCTTTTGTCGGTTTCAGCATTTTCCTGGCTATTCACACCTGCCTATTTTTTTCCTTACTTGAAGATCTGAATCAAATTTGAGTTACAATTATAGTTCAGGAAGAATTGTCATCACTGCAGTAATTAAATTTCCAACCCAGAATATATTTGTCTTTGTATTCATCCCTGCGGTGGCCTATCAATTTTTTGTTTTGCCTTTGAAACCTGGTGACTTTACCAAGATAGCCATAGTGTTGATTATTTATTCCATATCACTCCCCCCCACACACACCCCCCCCCACTATACCCTTTTCATTTCTTGGTTCAGACCTTCCCTTATTTCAGAAAAAATTCCTTTAAATATTCCTCACTTTATTAATGATATAATGTATGCATTTCTTGTATACACTTGATCTGACTTAGACATCAGTAATCTTTTTCTACATTTTAATACCTTAATTTTATTTTGCTCAGTTTCTCTCAGCCTGTTTTTCAAGTTGCTAACTATTTTTTACTCTGCCTGTCTGGTTGATTTAGTGTGATTTCATTTCTGTAATAGTTTTGTCTTTCACTTCCATTCTTTTCAGAGCTAGGCTAGCTAAATTTTCAATAGAAAATTTCCTTATGTTTTTTTTTGAAATCTTGCATTCCTTCTTCGTATTCTTGTTTCAGAGAGTTCATTTGTTCTTTAACTGCTTTGAGATAATGAAGAGTTTTAGCTAAGATTTTCATTCTGCTTTGTGGGTTAAATTTCCATTGTTTACTTTTTCAGGGCAAATTATAGTCATGAAGCTTAATATATGGAAGAATGTATATAAAAGATAATAAAATAGTAAATAAAATATTTGAAAATAGACCAAATAACAAATACAAATATTTCTTTACTATAGAAATATAAAAAATATACTCAATGACAAAATAATGAAACAAACAATGTAATGAAGTAATCAGCAATAAATAAAATTAAAATAATAAAACCTGGAGTAATCAATAATAAAAGAATCCAGGAGTAAAATATATAATAATACATACAACAAAACCTCCATTATCCACACTCAGTTTAAGAAACAGAATGTTGTCATCACCTTTGAAGCCCTAGTGTACCTTTTTACTGTCTCTGCCACTTTTTGTAACACAGCCTTAGCACTCCCTGAGATTTGTGTTAATTATTCCCTTGTTTCTGTGTATGTCAAAATAGTATATGGTGAAAAAAATAGTATATTGTGTATATGAGTATTTCAGTTGTTTTACATATTCATCAACACTTTGTATTGCTAAACTTTATTTTACCACACTTGCTTGGTGTGGAAAAATATCTCATGGCTTTAGTTGGCATTTACCTAATTTACTAATGAGGTTGTGTATCTTTTCATGTTCAACGAACATTTGTGATTTACCTTTTATGAAACACCTGTGATATTTTCTATTGATTTCTAAAAGTTCTTCTATATCCCGTAGACTAATTCCTTATTAATGATATGTTTTATAAATGTATACTCTCAGTTTTAAACATATCTTACTATCTTTGTGGTGTCTTTTGGTGAACACAGCTTATTAATTTTATTTTTGTTTTTTTTTTTTGTGGTACGCGGGCCTCTCACTGTTGTGGCCTCTCCCGTTGCGGAGCACAGGCTCCGGACGCGCAGGCTCAGCGGCCATGGCTCACGGGCCCAGCCGCTCCACGGCATGTGGGATCTTCCCGGACTGGGGCACGAACCCGTGTCCCCTGCATCGGCAGGCGGACTCTCAACCACTGCGCCACCAGGGAAGCCCCAGGCCCTCTTTCTTGATACACTTCTCGTGTTTGGCTTTTTAGGCCCCCCTCACCACCACCTCTCTCCTGGGTTTCCTCCTTACTCCATTTCAGGTAGCTTTCTAGTTCTTCTCTTTTATCTTTATCTCTATCTTTGTTCTTCTCAAAATTTATTTTCTTGGTGATCTCTGGGTTTTTATGCCTACATCTCCAAATTTATATTTTCTGCCCTGACCCCTCTCCAGAAGGCCAGACTTGGATATCCAACTGCAACTTAGCCCCTCTACCTGGATGACTAGCAGATATCTCAAATCTAACCGGTCTAAAACTGAGTTCTGATCTCTCTCCCCCACTCACCAGATCTACTCCACACATGCATGGCTTCTTAACTTCTGCTGTTGGTGACTTTGTTCCTTGAAACAATCAGACAAAACCCTGGGAATTTTCTGTTTACAGGAATGTAGCAAAGATATTTCAGGGAGTTCCTATATATCTTTACAACAACTTGCCCTAATATTAATACTTTACGTAACCATAGCACAATTACCAAAACCAGGAAAATAACATTAAGCAGTACTGTTAAGAAAATTTCAGACCTTGCTCAGATTCTATCAGTTGTCCTTTTGCTGTTCCAGAGCACAACCCAGGATCCCACACTGCAATTCTGTTGACGTGTGGTCTTAGTCTCCTCCCACCTGTGACAGTTCCTCAATCTTCCCTTAACACTTTTGAAGAGTACTAGTCAGTTATTTTCTAGAACATCTTTCAATTTGGAGCTATCTGACAACTTGAGATTGGATTGAGGTTACGTATTTTGACTAGAATACCATAGAAGTGATGTGCCCGTTTTAGTGCATCATATCAGGGGTACATGATGCCAATATGTCTTATTACTGATGATGATGCTGTTAACTTGGAGCACTTGGTTAGGTGGTGTCTGATGTGTTTCTCCACTATAAAGTTACACTTTTCCCTTTGAGATTAATGAGTAGCTTGGGCTATGCAAATATCCTGTTTCTCCTCAAACTTTCAGCTACTAATTTTAGCATCCATTTATTGATGGAACTTGCCTGAAAACCCCCATTATTAGAGTGTTTGCTTAATGGTGATTTTTCTATGATTAGTAATTCAAAATTTTTCTTAAAAGGAAGACCTGTCTTTCTCATTTATTTAATTCAATTATTATGGGTTATATTCCAATAAAAATAAATTACAGTAACAATGTTGTGTTGTGTGACTGTTGTGAAGGAGAGAACCACAAACAGCTCAGAATCATGAAGTATATCCAACATTAATCAAATCTGAAATGTTTGAATCTGTGAACATATTACTTAGCAAGCATTTAACATTTAATTTTTTAACGCATAATACACTGGAGCTGTAGATCTTCTGAACTGTACAAGCCTTATTTCTCAAACACCTCATGTAGTATAAACCAAAGTCTTAATTCTATTGCAATTTTTAAAATGTGTATCTTTAAGAATCCACTGCTGGAAGTTTTTAGCTTTTGGAAACATAAAACTAGCCAAGTTATATTTTACCAAAACACATTACACATGAGAAAACATTTTCTCATGAATAGAAACAGTGCCAATTAGAAAAATGAAATTTAGACAGTAGTATTTTATTTATCAAGTATTTATTGCTATGGGTTGATGTAAGAATTACAATGCATAATCTCATTCCCAGGCATAAGCATATTCAGAAGCAAAATTTACATAAATTTATCATAAAATAGTAAGCAAGAGAAATATAATTTTATTAACCCTGAGGCTATCTTGGAATATTAATAAGAATATTTAGGACTGAGAGCTAATAGTACAAATTGGAATGACAATATATGTCTCTACTAAATGCAAATGCATTTGTTCTATCATATGCCTTTCCTCTAATTTTATTAGCAGTGCCCTGAGTTGGAAGAATGTTTAATAGTTATATGTGCTATGTAAAAGTAACACCTATACAATTTTTTGAAAGCTGTTTGTTTCAGTTTAAAAGGAAACATTCCTTAGCTGCACAGTTATTCTTAGCACCCTCCTTTGAACCATTTATCTCAAAAAGGATAAATACATTAAACTGGAAAGTTTTGATACATTTCCTTGCAACATCTGAAATTAGTCATAATAAATTTTATCTGATTTAGTCATTTTTTTCAAAGAAAGTAACTTTACTTTTTAAATATATAAATTCACATAATCTTTCTAAAATTCTAGAAAGACTTAGGAAAGTCCCAGGAACCTTCACATAATCTTTCTAAAATTCTAGAAAGACACAGAAAGTCCCAGGAACCTTTAAAAAGGGGAGCGCAGCTGTGGCTGAAATAAGAAGATTTATTGAAAGTCTGTAAAAGGAACAATTACAATGACTTCAACCTCCCCTGCAAAATCCTAAAGGTCCACTGGTAAAGACGTTGATCCAATGAGACCACAAGACTGCAGCCAAAATGCCAAGTACAGCTAGGGTTGAAAGAAGACTTATAGGTAGTGATGATTGAGGGCCTGTTAATGGGAAATCTACCTTTCTACAGGCCTCCAAGATGCATGTGGACTCTCTAATCAGCTTTTAAAGATATCATCAGATTTTTCTTATTTAATTTTCAAAATATATCATATACTAGGTATTTTTATAACACAGACACACATTCAGAATGAGAGGGAAAATGGCCCAATTTACCACCCAGACAGCCCCCTGCTGACATAAAAGGAAAATAAAAGTAGTATATGTGCAAGGTTTCAGAATGAGAACAGTAAAGAAAGGCACAAAATGAGTGTTTTGAGGCTATGTTGTGAGCTGCATACATGTTTAGAATTGTTATTTTGTCCTGGTGAATGAAGTCTTTTATCATTTCGTAATAACTGCTCAAGTCAAACTTTTGTCCTTATGTCTCCCTTTGTCTATATTAATATAGCTAGACCAATTTTCTTGTTTTTTTGGTAGTTTCCTGGTATGTCTTTTCCTACCATTTTTAAAATGTTTCTGTGCTTTATGTGTGTCCCTCATAAATAGCACATAGTTGGATTTTGTTTTCAAAATTTTCTTCTTCCCGCCTGACACATTTCCTTCACGTTGCCCTTTTTGTTCTCTCTGTTTGCTTTCTTCTCTACTTTCCATTTTCAGTGCTTTCCTTGCATACATGGTAAAAGCCTTGGTTGACTGTTTTATGAGTTACAGTGGGAAACAGGCAGACTGGAAGCTCTGAAAGGGTAGTTGGGTATATCAATGGTGAGGATTGCTTTAAGTCAGAAGTTCTCAATGCCAGCACTATTACATTTGGGGCCACATAATTCTTTGTTGTCAGGCACTATCCTGTGTTTTGTAGGATGTTGAGCAGTATCCTTGGCCTCTACCCATCAAATGCCATTAGTATTCTCCGGTTGTGATAACCAGAAATACCTCCAGACATTGCCAAGTGTTCCCTGGAATGCAGGGTAGGGTGCAAAATCAACCTGGTTGAGAACCACTGCTGTAAGATGATCTGCATGTACTGTTTATTGGGGAGCTCCTGGTGTCAGAATACTTGTGGTTCCTCTTGAACTGATAAGATTTCCAGGGGGAAAATATCCTTACTATCTACTGCCTGTATGATAAGGACCTGGTTGAAAATATTTCGTGTCTCATTCTCCACATCCTCTCTTTGGCCGAATGCCCATTTTGTTCAGAAACTCCACCCTCCTCCTCATGGACATATGTTTACCCAACACTGGCATTCCCATTCTCCTGACGAATGCTGAGTTGACAAATGCACATATGACAGAATTCTGACCAATTAGACCTGAGGGAGAGACTTCACTGCCGAAGATGTCTGGAAAAGGTTGCCTTACTATGAAAACACAAGGACAGATAGTGTTCTCATCTAATGGATGGTGTTGACGTGGATTGTGTTCCCTGGAACTGCAGGCAGCACCGAGGGGAGCTGAAGTTGAGGATGCAGAGCAGAAAGAGAGTGAGACCATAAGTCCTTATGCCATTGTGGGACCATGGAATTAACCAACCCTGGGAACTAAACCCTGTTTTTTTTTTTAAACTTAGATTTTATAAATCTTAATTCAGTCAGTCAGTTGAATCTGAATTTTTAAAACTTGCAACTGAAGTCATTTTAATTGATATTTTTCCAAAAGTAAGTTTCATTTTATATTTACATTGACCTCTAATAATTATATCCTTTTATATGCGTTATTCCTTTGATACCAGGGGTGAAATATACATATTTACTTGGACATGATTGAAGCCAGACTTTCCACAGTCATAATGTGGTATTTTTTTAGGCTACTAAAGGAACACTTTTAAACTCAAAGGAATGGTGGTCTATGAAGCAAACAGACTTTTTATGTATTTATTTATTTATTTTTATTTATTAGTTTTGTCTGTGTTGGGTCTTCGTTTCTGTGTGAGGGCTTTCTCCAGTTGCGGTGAGCGGGGTCCACTCTTCATTGCGGTGCATGGGCCTCTCACTGTTGCGGCCTCTCGTTGCGGAGCACAGGCTCCAGACGCGCAGGCTCAGTAGTTGTGGCTCACGGGCCTAGTTGCTCTGCGGCATGTGGGATCTTCCCAGACCAGGGCTCGAACCCGTGTCCCCTGCATCGGCAGGCAGGCTCTCAACCACTGCGCCACCAGGGAAGCCCCCGCAAACAGACTTTTAAATATTATAAAGTGAAGTAATCAAGAAAGAGGGCAGAGCAGGAACACTATTGTTTTGACATTCTAATTATAAATACATTAGATGGTGCAGAAAATTATCAAACCATCAGTCTTGGTGATGGTTAAGTTAATTCACTTTTTGAATTTCAGTATTTCACCTGCGAAGTGTCAGCCACTGAGTCTTGTTAATTGTAAGCCTTTCATTCCTGTTAAATCAATTGTAAATAATAGAACCCCTCAGAGAAAAATGATGAAATAAGCATTGATTTCCAAACTGGATGTCAGATATAGAGCATTAATAAAACACATCGCAAGCAAACAAGTACCTAATATACTCAGATCACTGAAATTGTAATCAGAGGGAAAAAAAATCAATGATCTTTGTGTAAGTTGCTAGTATTTTTACATTTCATTTATATCTGTGTATCATCATATCAAATTTCTCATTTCAGGCCCTATATGGCTATTTAATTTTTATTATCCTTACCAGCAAAACTAGGTAGTTTTGTGTCCCGTTAGATTTGTTTCTCCCTTCTAAATAGGTGACAAGTGTCTGGTCACGTAGTTTTTTAGTTACCTGACACCAATGATTTTGTTGTGTTTAACGCAATACAATAATCATTTACAGGAAGTCACATAAAACACTGCAGAAAAATGTAACAGCTTTAATAAAAGTTTTAAGGAAAATAAAGCTCTCTAGCAGGTGTCCATAAAAGTGCTTTATGCCCGCAAACTCTATTAAATGTTAATGTTAGTGTCCTGTGAATGCCGCGTATGGGGTCGGCTGAAAAGAAAATGTGTCAGTGAGACAGTGTTGATTCTCCAGGAAAGGCGGGGGTGGAAGGGCAGTGCTGTGCTCTCCATCAGATGAAATACGAAGGTGTTCAGGGGCTCTACTCAGTGTACATTTTGTGAAGGACTAGTTTGAAGGAAAGTATGTAGATTTATTTTTTAAAGCCATACATGGGCAAGGATGGAAATACCAAGGGCACAAATTTCAAAAGAGCGTTCCCAAACTCTCCTAAGTTATATAGCAAGTTCCCCCCCGCCACCTCCCCCGCTGGTCTCTAAAGATAAAATAGCAGCAACGTAGTGATAGTAGATTTGGGCTTGATTTTTCTGGTGTAGTGCTGGCTCCTCGCATTTCATGACGAATTGCATTCTGACTCTCAGTCTCTATTGTGCTGTCATTTTTATTTCTATATTTCTTTATGAAGCCCCCTTGTGAAGTTATTCAAATAGTTTGAACTGTTGTCAATGGTTATATACCATTGCGTGGGGTCTAATGTTGCCTTTGACCTCAATGACAGGCTGACTCTTTGTGGGAATCCCATTCTGAAGGGTAGATAGACCCAAATGGTCTCTGCAAAAATAGAAACGGAAGCTATTACGAGAAAGAAAATATTACAAGCTGAATGCAAGATGTTAAGTGTCTGTCAGTGTAAAACAACACATTTACAGAGTACAGGAAACTTTGAGATCTGTCATCTTTTCCCCAAACCCACGCAGAGACCAACTGCTTGTATTCAAAAGAGGAAAACAGGAAGCTTATAGAACTTATGCCAGGTGGACTATTTGAAGGCTCTGGAAAAGTTTAGCAGGGAGGAAAGGAGACTTAGGTAGCCTACCAACTGGTCAAGACCTGTTATATTAGGATGAGTATATAATTGATCTTCCAGCAGGGCACCTTCGTGAGTAAAAGGAAGGAAGTACTAATGATTGAGTGGGGACAGCCATCGTATACAAGGACTGCACTGAGCAAACAGACCATGCACTCATCCTAATTTTAAAAAAGAAGAGGTCGACTGCTGGCCTCAAAGGGTTCAAGTAGGATCCATGAGAGAGGGACAGACAGACCTTGGCTTGCTAGACAGGGAAGAAATTTGTAAGGAACTCTGTGTGCCTGAAAGGGGATGCCTGCCTTTGGGAACTGTCAGTTGGTCAATGGAGTTGCTCAAATAAGATTGTGAGGCCTTTGATCAGGGTCATTTTACTGGGGTCAGAATTATGGTTGGACTGTATGAGCTTACTGTTGTCACAAACCTTGAGTGGTTCTATTAAATGAAGAAGTTCCATGGAGAGCTGTGGATTCTAACGCACGTTGTTTTAAAGATCTGGTCCTACAATCGTACTCTAGAATGAATGCAATCTTGCATGGCTTAGTGTAGTCTAAATCACTGACCTCAGAATGAGCTGGGCAGAAACCTCAGGATCCTAAATTTGGGTGACAGGACCTAGTGTTAGGACAACTAGAACTGGGCAAGATACCCAATTAAGGTATAGGGAATTCCCTGGCAGTCCAGTGGTTAGGACTGCACACTTTTGCTGCCGTGGCCCAGGTTCGATCCCTGGTCAGGGAACCAAGATCCCACAAGCCAAGCAGCCAAAGTAAATAAATAAATAAATAAGATTAAAGTATAGATTTGGAGACCTTGGGACATGGAGAAAAATTCTCTTTGAAGCCAAGTCGGCAATGCCTAGAATGCTCTTGTACTTGGACTTTTGAGAAGCCAGAATGATGTTGCAAATAACCAGTCTGAAATTCCTTACAGTGACATTGTATCATGTGTGCATTTAATGTAAGCAATTTGAGCTATATAGGTATACATTAAGTAGTGCTATAAAACTGTCCTCTATATTTGTACTTCATCAAGTGGTTTAGGGGCTTTTCAAGAGTGATCTTAACTTCATGATTTTAGCCTCCTTTGCTGACATAGATTCGAGCTTCTGTGCTAGGGTACTGCTGACTTTTATCTGGCCAACAACTCCTTTTCTTCATAGTCAACTCAAGTCCCATGCTCTCTGTGAACCTTCCCTGCTAGCCACGGCTAAGGCTGGGCCACCCTATCTTAGCCTCTGGTGGGATTTCTTGTCTGCAAGGCAAATTTTAGCATCGAAATATCCCTGGATTTGTTGTCTTCTATTTGTAGCTTGGGTCCATCTGGCCTCTCTAATTAACACTGCTCATCCCTTGCCCGAGGGGCTGAGTCACTCATCTCATTGGAGTCCTCTGAGCATGGTACAAACCACGGATGGTTGTTTAGTTGAGATGGGCTCACCTGATCCTTAATTGAGAAGAGGGGCTTGCAGGAGCCTCATGTGACCTCCCAGGTGAGAGTGTCTGTAGATGAGTGTCCAGTCTTACATTTAGGTCTCTAGTCCATTTTGAGTTTATTTTTGTGTATGGTGTTAGGGAGTGTTCTAATTTCGTTCTTTTACATGTAGCTGTCCAGTTTTCCCAGCACCACTTATTGAAGAGACTGTCTTTTCTCCATTGTCTATCTTTGCCTCCTTTGTCATAGTTTAGCTGACCATAGGTGCGTGGGTTTATCTCTGGGCTTTCTACCTTGTTCCATTGGTCTATATTTCTGTTTTTGTGCCAGTACCATATCGTCTTGATTACTGTAGCTTTGTAGTATAGTCTGAAGTCAGGGAGTCTGATTCCTTCAGCTCCATTTCTTTCCCTCAAGACTGCTTTGGCTATTCGGGGTCTTTTGTGTCTCCATACAAATTTTAAGATTTTTTGTCCATTGGTAGTTTGATAGGAATTGCATTGAATCTGTAGATTGCTTTGGGTAGTATAGTCATTTTCACAATATTGATTCTTCCAATCCAAGAATGTGGTATATCTCTGCATCTGTTTGTATCATCTTGAATTTCTTTCAGCAGTGGTTTTCTGCATACAGGTCTTTTGTCTCCCTAGGTAGGTTTATTCCTAGGTATTTTATTCTTTTTGTTTCAGTGGTAAGTGGGAGTGTGTCCTTAATTTCTCTTTCAGATTTTTCATCATTAGTGTATAGGAATGCAAGAGATTTCTGTGCATTAATTTTGTATCCTGCTACTTTACCAAATGCATTGATTAGCTCTAGTAGTTTTCTGGTGGTAACTTTGGGATTCTGTATGTATAGTATCATGTCATCTGCAAATAGTGACAGCTTTACTTCTCCTTTCCCAATTTGTATTCCTTTTGTTTCTTTTTCTTCTCTGATTGCCGTGGCTAGGACTTCCAAAACTATGTTGAATAATAGTGGCGAGAGTGGACATCCTTGTCTTGTTCCTGATTTTAGAGGAAATGCTTTCAATTTTTCACCATTGAGAATGATGTTTGCTGTGGGCTTGTTGTATATGGCCTTTATTATGATAAGGTAGGTTCCCTCTGTGCCCACTTTCTGGAGAGTTTTTATCATAAATGGGTATTGAATTTTGTCAAAAGCTTTTTCTGCATCTATTGAGATGATCATATGGTTTTTCTTCTTCAGTTTGTTAATATGGTATATCACATTGATTGATTTGCGTGCATATATTGAAGAATCCTTGCATCCCTGTGATAAATCCCACTTGATCACGGTGTATAATCCTTTTAATGTGCTGTTGGATTCTGTTTGCTAGTATTTTGTTGAGGATTTTTGCATCTGTATTCATCAGTGGTATTGGTCTGTAATTTTCTTTTCTTGTAGTATCTTTGCCTGGTTTTGGTATCAGGGTGATGGTGGCCTCATAGAATGAGTTTGGGAGTGCTCCTTCCTCTGCAATTGTTTGGAAGAGTTTGAGAAGGATGGGTGTCAGCTCGTCTCTAAATGTTTGATAGAATTCACCTGTGAAGGCCTCTGGTCCTGGACTTTTGTTTGTTGGAAAGTTTTTAATCACAGTTTCAATTTCATTACTTGTGACTGGTCTGTTCATATTTTCTTTTTCTTCCTGGTTCAGTCTTGGAAGATTATATGTGATGTTTTCCTTTGAGTCTTTGCCCTGTGACAGACCCCTGCTGCTTCCTGGGAGGAGGATGTCCTTGACTTGTGCAGCTGGGCAGGGTTTGGTCCTGCCAGCAGTGGACTGACCGTGGTGTTAGCCCTCTTGGCCTGCAAGAGAAAGCTGACTGCCTCGGGGGAGAGGGCAGCGCAGTGGGGAGTGAGGCAGCGTAACTCAGTGGGCTTTATCTGGACCTTGACCCCTCGGTACTGTGTCACTGCCTGGCCCATCTTCACTGCTTGAGTGCCCATGGCATACAGGCATGTGCTGGATACTGTTATAATTACGTGACACTCAGCGACTAACCTGCCGTGGATCTTCATTTTTCGGATAAAAAATGTTTCCACCCTTGTTGCATAGAAATACTAGAATAGTCAGGTATGACCCTTTCCACACATCCTGAAACCTGAAAGATAGGCTGTTCTACATAAAATAAGAATTTCTTTTTCAAAGTATAATAACAATAACAAGGATAAGGGTAATAGCAAATACTTGGTAGTTTTCAGTACGTGCTAAGCAAATGATTCATATATATTAATTTGATAAACACTCACGACAACCCTATGAGAATTGAGGACAGAAAAGTACAGTAACTTAAACAGGTACTAGTGGTGGAGCTGGAATCTGAACCCAGGTAATCCCAACCTTTTTTTTTTTTTTTTTTAAGAACCATGCCTAGTGGCTAAAAGCTAAGGCCCTGTGATCAAAGTTGGATTTAAGTGCTGGAAATCTAATACTTAACATGCATGCTTTTTTAAAAAAATTAATCTGTAAAATAAGGATAGTAAGTAATAGGATCTAACCCGCACATTGTTTGGGAATTGTGGTATCTCTGGCATATACTAAGTGCTCAGTAGATGTTAGCTTTGTGTTATTTCTAACAATGGGAATAGCAGGGCTATCAACTGATGGGTATAAAACAGTCTGGTATTTTGTATATTATGGGCACAGATGAGAGGCGGTTGTAGAATAAGAGAGGTGGAAGGTGCCCATATTCTTGTTTCAGCTTTTGTAGTTGAATCTGCTGTGTAGGGTTAGTGTAGCAGGCCTGAAGTTCAACTTTCACTCCTAGCAAGTTCACCTCACTTTTCAGCTGACAGTCCTGGATCTTATTTAACTGGAAAACAGCAACTGTCAGACTAATTTCCTCTTGATAATATTGTGTATTTCCTTCTCTAATTGGATAATAGAATTATTGAGAATTTTGCAAATAGAAGTGGGGGATGATCTGCTGAGGGCAGGCTGCGACAGCCATGTGCCAGATTCCGTGAGAGCTCACTGCACACGATCCAACCCACAAAATGTGGATTCATCACAATCCTCGGGCTGACATCCCTTTTTCTTTGTTTTTACTTCCTTTCCTTTTGCTGCTGATGTATGTGCTATCACCCAAACCATCATCACCTCTTTTAGGAGCCTTGCTTCCTTTGAGTAATTCTTCCTGGGCAGTTGAATCTCACTCATAAGAGAGTCAACTGCATGCATTCAAATCTAGGTTTTTCATTGGTGAAACAAAGCAGGAGAGACAGTCAAGATTTTTGGAAAAGCCATGTTTTTTCAACCTCCAATTACTGCAGTGTTTACATTTTTTATTACCTTATGTTTGTTACAGGGGTGAAAATCAGTTCAAGAAATAACAGGAGCAAATCATAATTTTTACTATTTCTGAAGAAATTTTTATGTTGATGAAATTATATGGTACTAGTTTGCAATTTTGGTGCTCCTGAAATCTTCATAGGAAATTTTTGCTAAGAATGTTTTAAAATTTTCAATATCTGCTACTAGTGTTTGGGTTGTGTGTGTCTCTCTCTTCCCTCTCCAAATGCATTTAGTTACCTCTTAATATATATATGTATATGTGTGTGTGTGTATCTGCAATAAGGATACAAACTCTGATTTTTTGAGGGTTTTTTTTTTTTAAACATGTGGTCCAAGATATAAATGGATTCTGGAAATAGGAAAAGTTTCATATTATTAAAAGGGTTGTTGAGAATTTGGGGATACCATTCAAAGACATTACCTTCAGACTAAGAGTAAGAATGTAAGAAAAGAAGTATCTGAACTCAAAAGTGTGTCTTGGATTGTTGTGAAAAAACCTTTACTAGTAAATGTTTGTGTAGCCAATTCAATATTATTGTGTGATCAGTAGTACACACAGTAATTATGTTTATAACAATTCTGCATTACTAGATGACAATAGTGAAGAATTAGGGTAACCTAGGTGTGATTATCGTTTACCTCTGTCTTAACATGGATGCACTCTTTTCATTCCCGAGAGATTATTATTCTTTTTTTGATGGGTGGCACTTATCTTTCAAAAAAATTTTTTTATTGAAGTATAGTTGATTTACAGTGTTGTGGTAGATTCAGGTATAGAGCAAAGTGATTCAGTTACATATATATGTGTGTGTGTGTGTATATATATATATATATATATATTATTTTTCAGATTATTTTCCATCATAGGTTATTACAAAATGAGTATAGTTCCCTGTGCTATACAGTAGGTCCTTGTTGATTATTTTATATATAGTGGTGTGTGTATGTTAATCTCAAATTCCTAATTTATCCCTCCTTTCCAGCTTTCCCCTTTGGTAACCATAAGTTTGTTTTTTATGTCTGTGAGTCTGTTTCTGTTACATAGATAAGTTCATTTGTGTCCTATTTTAGATTCCACATATAAGTGATATCATATGATATTTGTCTCTCTCTGTCTGACTTACTTCACTTAGCATGACAATCTCTAGGTCCATCCATGTTGCTGCAAATGGCATTATTTCATTCTTTTTCTGTGGCTGGGTACTATTCCATTGTACATATGTACCACATCTTCTTTATCCATTCCTCTGTGGATGGACTCTCAGGTTGTCATCACTCTTCTGTGGTCTACAGCACTGGCCTTGGCAGTTGCCTTGCGGGCGCTGACCACAGCGGTTCAAGGAGAGGGTTGGTGACGCTTCCCTCTTCCCAGTTGGTGCTGAGCCTCTGCCTGCTCACGTTTCTCCCTTGTCAAGTCCCTCACCGTGGCTGATGTTGAAGATCCTTAGCTCAGTCTCTCACAGTTATGGAAGAGGAATTCCAGGAAACTCAAGACCCATTTTCGTTTCTTCCAGAGGCAAGGGAAAGCTTTATCCTTTGCTCAGAGCATGGCGAGGTAGGAGCCGCGCCCTAGAGCACAGCCTCTCCCTGACAGGCCGTGGGCGGGGCTGCTTTCTAGGGATCTCGTCAGTGGGGAGGGGGGAGACGGAGTTCTCGTGGGGCGTCGCGAGGCTGGCGCAGCGTCTCTGCACACGGCCCGCCGCCGCCATCTTGAATTGAGTGTGCTGCGCGGCTTCTGCGCACGGTCACGAGCTGAGGTGCTGGCACAGCTGTTTCGCGCTGGGAACGCTGGTCTGAAGGGCCGGGGGTGAGGCCTCCGCACGCGACCTCCTGTGAGCAAGTGAAGGTGAACCAAGCACCAGGGGAAAATGAAGGTGAGACTTTACTGTATTACCCACATGCCCCTGGAATCGCTAGTGGGCTTTGCCGGTGAAAAATCTCTCCTGTGACTTCCGTCCGGCCCCTCATTCTTGAGGGTCGAAGGTCCGTCTTCCGAACTGCTTCCCGCTGATTTCGGTGTTCTTTCCGCGGGGACAGGAGCGGAACTTGCCTCCAGCTGCCCTTAGATGTGCTTGACGGTCACCAGGCCTCAGCATTGACTGCTCGTGTCCCTGAGTGCCCACCATTTGTCTGAACTTTTAGAGACAAAGGACACCAGATAATTTAGGATGCATGGACCCACTGTTAGCCAGAGTCATGGCCACATGTCAGATTTCTCCTCAAACTGAACGTATTTTTTGCCTGCGGGGAAGGGTGCCCTGACGCCGGGGCTCACTGCCGCGGCCTGAATGTTGCCAGTCACGTTTTGGTGGTTTTTCGGAAGAGAAGCTTCAGGTCAGAGAGGGGTTCACACGAATGGTCCAGGGGGCCATTGCCCAAGGTTGCATCTCTGGAAGTTGGGGCTCTGGGGCCTCTTCCCTCGAGTGTGCTGTCCCCACGGAGTGACCCCTGCAGCTTCAGAGATGGATGGTTAGGGTCACCAGGTGGCGTCGGTCACACTCAGCAGTGAGCTGACCTTGCAGCTGCCATTTTCCAGGTTTTTAGGTTCACCTGGTCTCCTGGCCCAAAGATGGGGGAGGGCCAGGTGGCTGGATGCGGGTGGCAGCTGGTCACCGTATTCCGTGAGGGCTCTCATGGTTTCTGTCACCTGGAGGGCACTCTTGAGTTGTTCCATTTCAAGGGGGCTAAGGTGTCCCTTCTCTCGGGCTTGGGGAATGGGTTTACCATCCACGAGTTCAAACGCACTGGACTTTCACTTACCCCTTGGGGCTACTGCATGTGGAGCAGGGCAATCCGAAGCAACATAACTTAGAGACGCATTGATGGGCCAACTTTCCCCATCTCCTAGGGCCAGGCTGTGTTACACAGGAAGATTACATGTTTGGGGGTCAGGGAGCAATACCCTAGAAACTTCCAGTTCTGCCGGATGCACCCTAATGAACTGTCCTTCAGTATGGTGGACGTTTGGTTTCCAGTACCTTAGACGTTCTGTTTTCAGAGTGTAGGGATTTGTTTCCAACTACTGAGGGGGTAGTTGGAGTAATTTGTTGGCACGCAGATGCCAAAAGATATGAGCCAAGTAAGATTTCTGGTTCTGGAAATTTGGAACCAGCACCAAACTGTTAATGAATTCCTCAAAAGACTCAAAAAGGAGGCGTCCAATGGGCTTATACTCATATAACTGGGGGTCCCCCTTGAATTTGTAGTGACCCATGCTTTAGATAGTCCCTCCTCCATCAGAATATTCTACAGGAGATTGGAGGGGATGCCTCCGGGCCAGAGCAGCTTAGCCATGTTAGTTCTTGACTTCTCTGGTCCTTTAGGGGGTGGCAGGATCTTCTCTTTCCTCCTTTCAACCAAAAAGGAGGAGTTTTCGGACTTCCCACCAGGTGAGGGCTAAAAGTACGAGAGATCCCCATGGGGTACTCTCCAGATCGCCACGGTGGCTGGTGTTCTGTGCTGATACCAGGAGGAGAGCCCCTGGGACCTTGGTCGAGGTCGATAGAGAATCACCCAGGATTCACCTCACCAGCGGAGGGGGACGGAGCAATAACGGGGTTCCTAGTCTCGCAAGCGGCTTGCAGTACCCCTCAGCCCACTTCAGAGAAGCCAGTGCTGACCGCAAGAGGTCAGGTCACCAGTCAAGTACCTGCTCTGGGACTGTTTCACACTTGGGCATCCCCAGTGCCTGTTCCTGAACTCAGATCGACTTGTCAGTGGTCCTCGTTATCCAGGGCTTTTCCCAGTCTTGCCTCTTGGCTCATGGGGCTGGCCACTTTCTTTGACCAAATGGAAAGTGACGATGGAAAATGCTGCTGTTGACCCCTGGAGATTGGCGAGGAGGGGAGAAAGCCCTGGTGCGGCCGCTCTTGCTTTGTACCGGGGTCAAGCGGTCAGCTCTACTGGTGAGACAGTGGGCAAGACTGCATGGCTCCCTCTCGTCCACAGACCTGTCCTTAGGTGTCCAGTTCTGCAAGAAGGCCAGCCAGAGGCAGACACAGGCGAGTTTCAGTCTCTGATCCCCAATGACGCCGCCATGTGATCCCCTCATGGGGGCGTGGTCCAGATTACCCTGGAGGCTATGTTGTGTATGCACCGCACCTGGGTATCAGTTGCTGGGCAGAGTTGCTCTTGTTATTGAAGAAAAGTTCTGTTGTTTGTGTAGGTGCCTCAGCACTATTGCATGATGCTGGGGGCTCTGGAGTCTGACAGATGTAGCTTGAGTTTGGGTTCACTTACCAGCTGTGTGACCTTGGACACATTACTGAACCCTGCTGAGCCTCCATTTCTTCATCTGTAAAATGGGGATAACAAGGGGGTTTTGGGATGGAGGCCTATCAGCAGCCTTGGTAAACTATGACTTAACCCTTGTGAGTAAAGTAGCACCAAGGTTAAAATGAACATGGAAAAACTCAGTGCATTTGAATCTGTTGGCAAAGTTGTGACCAATATAGCCCATAAAATTTGATTTTAAGCAAATGAAGTACTGAATGGAAAAAAGTAACGCTACCAAGGACTGTACATTTTAATTTTCGATGATATTGCATGACATTTTACCTTTGAAGTCTCTATCTGCACATGTTTCTATCTTTGATTTTGACTGTCCTCAAAGCAAGGCTGTGTTTCAGTCATGCTAGAGGTGGTCTGTGGTATGTATCTGTTAACACTGTGGGTTCTGGAGTTTAGACGGCCTGCACTTGAATCTTGTCTGTCCACTTGCTGGCCGAGTGGTCTTGGGCGAGGTACTTAGCCTGGTTGTGCTTCAGTTTTCCCATCTCCCCGGTGAGAATAATAATATCACCTCCCTTATGGGTTAGTTGTGGGTATCATGAGATACTATTTTAAATGCTTCATATGCATTTCTCAGCATATGGTAAACATCCAGTAAATATTACCCACTCCTTACCCATCCCCATTCCTGTAACATAAAGTTAATGCTAATGATCATTTGCCTTTATCAGAATTTCTCTTTATGGCTAATTAAACATTAGCTTTAATAGTGAAAAAAAGCCAGGCAACAGGAACAGATACAGGGGTATTAAAGAAAAGTCTAACCATTTTCTGGCCTAAGAGAAATGCGGAAAAAACAGTCAAATGTTCTAGAATAGGTGAGTAGAGAAGAAGTAAAGACAGAGCCAGAGCTTCCACCTGTTGACCTACAGAGGATGGAGGGGAGCACCACCTCCCAGGCTGCTCACAGCTGGGTGCACACCTCTAGGGCTCAGGTTTCCTGAGTCACCCTTGATTCTGGAGATGCACCCATAGAAGTGGGTGAGATGGTGGCTGAGAGCTTGTCAGAGGGCATCACTAGCATGAAGGGGTAGAGACCTTCTGAGAAGACTGGTCCAGGCCCAGTGGCTGCCCAGCTAGACCTCTGAGGGAGTAAGAACTTGTGGGGAGACAGGTGGTGGGTTAAGCCATCCCCTGCACATCAGCAGGGGATGTTCCAGGGCTAGAAGTAGCCAGGTGGACTAGGACATGGTCCCCAAGGAGCCTGACTCATCCACACTGAGATAGGTAGAAAGTGACGTACCTTCTCTAATTCACTTGAATGTCATCTTAGGAAGAAAGGAATGTGGATGGCCTTCCCTAATCTTGCACCTGATGCTCTCCTAGGGAGAAAATAGGCTGGAGGTGGAAGACTGAGGGTGCTCTGAGAGATGGTATATTGTTATAAAGTGGAGCTGAATACGATCCCTAGGGACTGGTTAAAGCTACTCCAGTTGGTGGTATAAACTGGTCAACTATTTCCCTCCACCAACCCAATGGAGGGGACTGACAGAGGAGGCTAGATTAATTGAGATTTAAGATATGTTCTCTGCATTTTTTTAAAGTTATACTTTGAATTAAACTTTGCAACATAAGCCAGGAGGCAAAATGTGTGTTCTTCGTGAGTTTTTCAGTAAGCATTTTCCAGGGAGAATAACCAAAACACATTCATTGCCTTCTCAGAGGAATCGGTGACCCCCCAAATCAAGGGATTATGACTTTGCCAAAGATTTAGAGAGAAAATTGCTGAAAGTGCTTTCTTATCTGTAAAAGGCAAGGGACAGTAGTTACCTCTGTATTTTTTTTCCAGCATGGATTCATGTGTAATATATTCCATTAAAGAAATATAAAAGATGCACATCCAAAGCATGATGTTAAATTCAGTCGATGGTCTAACATGACATGTAGTCAGATGTTAGAGATTGGAAACTTTCTCCAGATACCATGTTGTCAGTGATCTTGTGATGACTGCTTCTCATTCAGGTTGCTGTTTTCTGAGTCTGCAGAGGGGCCACATTCAGAGTAGCTTGATTCAACAGAGTTTTGTCTGTTTCCTGTACCACACACATACAGCACCAGGGTGACATTTAGTTATCAAGCCAGATTCCCTTCCATATCTGCCTAAGGGGAGAGCCTTTGAGCTCCAGTAGTGGGACACCTGCTTACTGACAGCTTTACAAAGGTTTCTCACCAATCACATGGGATTAATGTGCACCTGAATCATGTTAATTCATTTGCTGTCTTAACCTTGACAAACATTGGGGTGGTCCCTGGGAGAGTTTTGTTTCAGGAAGGACAACATTTACGTATGGTTGCCCAGATTTGTTAAGTAAACACAATCTCAAAATAGAGGAATAAAAGGAATGTTTAGAATGGATTGCCTGGTATTCACCTAAACGTTCAAGAAGTTATTCATAGCTTTAATTTTTTGACCACCCACTCTGTGCAAGGTATTATAAGACAGAGATGAATACAATAGACCTTTTTACCCCAAATGTCTTCCCCTAATGTAATAAAAATACCTGCGTACAAAAAATTGCTTTTATGCATGTAGTCATGTGCATTTTCTAGGAAGAATGTTTATAACACTTTCATTTGCTTTTCAAATAAACCAGTGACGTCAAAAGGGCAAGAACAAAGGGAGTTTTAGTCTACTAAATGTAAGCCTGTGCTTTTCGGTGATAATTATTCAGAAAGTTCTGTGACTTAGTCTGCTTTTGGTTAGCAATGATAAAATTATATCAGTAAGAAAGAGAATTCAATTATTTAGCATATTTGTAGAGTAACCGCAATATATTAAGAGTATGTTAGATGCTAGAGAAACAAAAATAAGGAAGATGTAGTACTTGCCATTATGGAGACCAGTAGCCAATGAGGACAAAACAAAATGGTACAAATTATAGGAGAGGTTTGAGCTAAGTGTGTGGGTTAAAGAGGAGAGTTGGTGAAGCTTCTCAAAGGACTGTCATTTAAACTGAGCTGAAGAACATATATAGAGAGGCTTTTCCTTCTGCCAGTGAGACGTACAGGTATACCTTGCTTAATTGCATTTTGCAGATATTGTATTTTTCACAGATTGAAGGTTTGTGGAAACCCTGAGTCTATCAGCACAGTTTTTCCAGCAACATTTGCTCACTTCGTGCCTCTCTGTCACATTTTGATAATTCTTGTGACATTTCAAACCTTTCCATTATTATTGTATTTGTTATAGTGATCTGTGATCAATGATCTTTGATGTTACTATTGTAATTGTTCTGAGGTGCCACAAACTGTACCCATGGAAGACAGCTAACTTGGTCGTATGTTCTCTGTGTTCTGATTGCTCCACCGATGGGCCATTCTCCCATCTCTCTTCCTCCCCTCGGGCCTCCCTGTTCCCTGAGACACAACCATATTGAAATTAGGCCAATTAATAACCTTACAATGGCCTCTAAGTGTCCAAGTGAAAGGAAGAGTTGTGTAATTCTCACTTTAAATCAGAAGCTAGAAATGATTACGCTTAGTGTGAGGAAGGCATGTCAAAAGCTGAGACAGGCTGAAAGCTAGGCCTCTTGCACCAGTTAGCCATGTTGTGAATGCAAAGAATTATTTGATTTACTGAACCATTTATTTTTTAAATTAAAAATTATTTTATTGAAGTATAGTTGATTTACAATGTCGTGTTAATTTCTGCTGTACAGCAAAGTGATTCAGTTATCCATATATTGATATATACCTTTTTTTGGTATTCTTTTACATTGTGGTTTGTCACAGGATAGTGAATATAGTTCCCTGTGCTATACAGTAGGACCTTGTTGTTATCCATTCTATATATAATAGTTTGCATCTGCTAATCCCAAACTCCAAATCCATCCCTCCCCCACCCCTGTCCCCCTTGGCAACCACAAGTTTGGTCTCTATGTCTGTGAGTCTGTTTCTCTTTCATAGATAAGTTTATTTGTGTCATATTTTAGATTGCACATATAAGTGATATCATATGGATTTGTATTTTTCTTTCTGACTTACTTCACTTAGTATGATAATCTCTAGTTGCATCCATGTTGCTGCAAATGGCATTATTTCATTCATTTTTATGGCTGAGTAATATTCCATTGTATATATGTACCACATCTTGTTTATCTGTTCATCTGTCCATGGACATTTAGGTTGTTTCCATGTCTTGGCTATTGTGAATAGGGCTGCTGTGAACATAGGGGTGCATGTATCTTTTTTATCTTTTTGAATTATAGTTTTGTCTGGATATATGCCCAGGAGTAGGATTGCTGGATCGTATACTCAATGATTTATGATAAAGGAACTGGGGCTCAGAATCTTGTGGACTAATATTACACAGCTAATTCATTAAATAGGTAGAGTAAAAATTGATTTTATCAGTCTATTTAGATTATAGGCAGCTCCCAGGTAGACTTGGATTGCATTTTTTACAAGCCGCTTCTTAGTAATCCTGAGCCCTAGATTAGTGGTTCTTAAGCTTTTGCACATCAGAATCACCTGGATGGCTCATATAAACAGACTGCTGGGTTCTACCCCCAAAGTTTCTGATTTACTAGGTCTGGGGTGGAGTCCTAGAACATGCATCCACAGACCACACTTTGAGAACCAGTGCTACAGATTAAAAAAAGGCTTATTTATCTAAGTGTTAATGTTTAAAATGCGCTTATGGATTAATGGAAATTTACATCTTTTTCTTTTTCCATATACTGATTATCTCTCTCCCATTTGCTCCCTACAATTGGGTCTTTTAAAGGAAACAGTGAAGCCTTTAGGATGACTATTGTAAAATACAGTTGTTGGTGAGAATACAGAGAAATTGGTATCCTTGTTTGTTGCTGATGGGAATATAAAATTGTGCATCTGCAGTGGAAGCCAGTCTGGTAGTTCAGCAAAAAATTTAAATGTAGAATGAACATGTGATCCAGCATTTCAGCTCCTAGGTATATGCCCTAAATAAGTGAAATCAGGGATTCAAACAGATATTTGTTCATAAGAGCAATATTCACAATGGCCAAAAGGTGGAAACGATTAAAATATCCATGAATGGGTGAACAAAATGTGTCATATAGATACAATGGAATATTATTCAGCCTTAATTGGGAATGAAATTCTGTAACATGCTACAGCGTGGATGTACCTTGAGAACATTATGCTAAGTGAAATAAGCCAGACTCAATAGGAAAAATATTGTATGATTCTACTTATATGAGGTACCTAGGACAGTCAGATTGACAGAGACAGAGAGTACGATAGTGGTTGCCAGGGCTGAGGGGAGGGACAAGTGGGGAGTTATAATTTAATGGGTAGAATTTCAGTTTAGGATGATAAAGTTCTGCAGATGGGTGGTAGCAATGGTTGTACAGCATGGTGAATGTGCTTAAGGTCACTGAAGTGTACGCTTAAAATCGTTAAAGTTACAAATTTTGTTATGCACATTTTATTATAATAAAAAAGGACTTTAAAGAGTATAGTCCATACCCTCCCTCTTGCTTATCTCAGTATTTCTCCAAAGCTTGCTAGAATAACCTAGACTTCTTTGAATGACTGATGAATTTAACATGGAGCAATATTTACTCATAGAGTGGAAAGATAAACCTCAATTTTAGATATGTCTCCTACCAGAATTTGAGCTATTATAGAAACTGACCCAGAAAAATAACGCACACGTTGAACTCACCCAGAAGTTAACCCTTCACATCCAACCACTGGCCAGACTTCGAGGAAAATAACACGTCTCAATTTGTCTGAATGGGAAGCTGTTGTCTGTAAGTTGAGCTCGTGGAAAATGGCTGGGAGTCAGAGGCTGTCTGATTTGGCATCCCTGATGTCTGTCTCTGACACTTATGTCTAAATTAGACTGCTGCTAATTAAATAAACGTGTAAAGCCAGCATCATGCCCTATCTCTCCTCCTTCATAAAGCAGGGCATTGCCATTTGGGGTAGTTGTTCGTATCCATAATTTCATAATTTCTAACCTTAGGCATAACTGTTTAACTCAGTTAAATGGGACAAAAGTGAACTTCGTTGAGAAACCTAATAGTAAAATAAATATATGGAGTAAAATGCTCAGGGTGATTTCTGCAACTCAAGTTAAGGCTATTAATTTTGGGTAACATGTAGTTCTTGATCATGGCATTTTTCAAAAGAAATTTCTTTTGTCTGGAATTATGCTTTTGTAAAGGGGAAGAGTGCTCCTGGATTTAATACCCCACTTTTATTTTCATAAAAATTTCATGACATTGAGTGACCAAGTTTCTTAATCCTTACAAAGGCCATAATTATACACTATAAAAGTATATTAAAAATATAAAACTATATTTAAAAACTATATATTTATTTCGATAAAATGTTTGGGGTACAAGATTAATACTTGATAACTTGATGTGGTCATTCCTTTTCTGGGTCTTCCATTTCTTGTACTCAATAAAATCTTAAAACCAGAAGGGGCTTCTATCCAGAAAATACCACAACAGAACCATAGAACACCACGTGCTGAGAAATTTTGATGAGTTTTTTTCCTTGAAGAAAGTCTTCTATGGTCAAATAACTTTGACAAATTTTGGTTTAAACAAAACTTGAAAATAACTACAGGGCTTTTAAGAACCTTTACTTTATAATTTGCATTGTGAATTGCCAAGAAGAAATTTGTAGAATTCAGACTTCCAGCACATACTCATTATGGAACCTCTTTATTTTCCCAGAGGCATCTCTTAGAACTAGGGGAAAATGAAAAGTTAGTACAACTTCCTTCATTGGACAAATAGAGGAAGTAAAGACTTTAGACCTCATGGCTTATTTGGTGTTGTATGACCTTGAAAAGAGATTATTTTTCCCTTTGGAGTGGACAGGTATGGGGTTAGGAGTCAAGCCCAGAGTTTGGGTGCCTGCTCTGTTAGCTGGTGGGCTGGGCACCCTTGGACGTTTCTGTAGCTCTGATGCTTCATCACCGCACTGGGGCCTTGCTCCCTCTTATGCCCAACTCATAGGATTGTTGTCAGCAAGTGAGAAAGTGCTTGTGAAATAGCCTTGCAAACGGTGAAGCACAAACAATTTCAGAACATTTTTATCATGAGAATGATAAGTACAATTAGACAACAGCCTTGGTAATTACTATTTCTATGATTACATTAAGATACAAAATCTAATATACAGTAGGATTATACAGTATGATCACAGCAATGTCCAAAAATAACCCTTTGTATAGAACGAAAATATCAGAAGGCACAATGCACAATTGTTGACAGTGTTTTGTTTTGGTAAGGTTTGGGATGAGTACTTTTTTACACGTTTGCATTTTACATAATAATTGTAGTACACAGATTTCTTTTTCTGGTCAGCTCTATTTCCTAGGAATTCCTCCTTTCCCTAGGGTAGAAATCTGCTCCAACATGTTCAGCTTTAACTCTTGTTGCAAGATGGCTGCTGTGCTGCCAGGCCCTACCACTGCATTCCAGGCAGGAAGGACAGGGGGAACAATGGAGAATCTATTTTTTGGAAGGGTTATGTGGGCGCAGGAAGGGAGGCCGTCCTTAGTAGAATTCTATTCACAATTCATTGGCCAGAATTATGTTTCATGACCATCTCTTTCTTGAGATGGCTTGGAAAATCAAATATTTAGCAATCTGACTTCTAGCAGTAGTTCTCAAAGTGTAGTCCCCAGACCAGCAGCAGCAGCATCACCTGGATCTTGTTAGAAATGTCAGTTCTGCTGTACCTGTGAACTTCTGTCAGGACCAGGACTTAATTTGTAGGACTCATTGAAAAATGAAAATGTGGAGCCCTTAGTTCAAAAATTATTTAAAATTTCAAGACAAAACCAGAAGAGCCTTAAACCAAGCAGGAGGCCCTGTGCCAAAAGTTCCCATGATCATGAAGCTGGCCTTACCTTCTGGAATGGAAAGAGTAACAAGCTTTCCAGATGCTTAGGTTTGAGAACCACTGAAGAAGATTTTGCAGCCTAGAATAGGTACTTTATTTCCCAGACCTTCCAGCCTCTTGAGAAACCTGCTGGGCTGTTTGTCGAAAAATCCAGTCACTGGTCAGTCATGTGAGAGGCAGAACATTGCCTGATTTTCTTTGCCATTGGTGAAAAGCATCTCTTGACATCTTCCTCTCCCCTTAATTGGGGACAGAAGCTCAGTGGGATCTGAGTAGGACCCAGAGGAGCTTCTGCCAGCCAACAGCTGTGGCCGAGGATAAATTCCAGACTAATAGCCTGGGTAGTGTTGCTCCCTGATGAATGGTTGTTTCAAGGGGTAAAAAAAAATTGCAGATGAGCCTTAAATGAAAGTGAAATTAAAGTCATTTATCGCAGATCATTTGGAAATATCAACTCTCTTCTTAAAGAAGGAAAATATAATAAAGCTCCCTCATAAAGATATAAAATATTTAACATGTGACTTCTGCTTTGTACCAGCATTTCCTCCTAATGGTTCCATTATTTTGTTATGTTTAACCTCAATGAAAAATTTAGGAGGAAGGATGGGCAAATGTTTAACCCAAATCAGGATTTTTTTTTTTGCCTGAAACCTGTGATTACATCATTAGCACATTTATATTGCAAGACATTTTTACGATATAAGCATTTTTTCATTTGGACAGCAACCATAATAAATTGAGATAAAATTCAGTCTTGATTGATGTTGTAAGTGTCATGTACAGGGCAAGTACCATCTGTTAAGTGTGGCTTGCCAGGGCAGCAATAATAGTAGCATTTGAATGTTTTTCTTATTAAGGAGAAAAATGGTCACGAACATTGGTTTGGTGGACTCCAAGGATGGCGTTGAATGGAAAATGCCTGCAGCATGTGTGACTCCTTCCCTGGCTTTAGGGTGAAGGTGGTCCAAAGACTGCAAGAATTGTTTTTCCTTTTTTAAAAATTAGGATTAACTATGACAGTTTGTGGAATGAAAGAGAGGGGCTGATTACAACATAATGGAGTGTACCATATTCATCTCTTTGAAATATGACCTCACCCGGCCTTTTCCATTTTACAATCGATTCTCTCATTCCCTTAATGAACCTTTGCATTCATGAGTCTTCCTTGGAAGTATGCACATGAAGTATTGCTGGAGCAAAGAATAATTGTCTGCCAAGTAAGTAAGAACAAAGTGCCTCTCTTGTCGTTCAGTTCAATAACATTAGAAACTGTTAATGCATCATGTTGAGCCCCATATTGTTTTTGCTTAGTAATTATCTAATTTGCCAAAGCTTGCTTTAAGAAATATTTTTTGAAAACTGGTACAATAGAGTTGTTTGCCTGTTTCTCTAAAGATGAGATGAGAGGGCTGATGTAAATGCGTTTCAGCACAATTTTAGTTCTTAAAAATGTTGCTAAGTGGGTCTAATTTGAGCGAAGTAGCACATGCAGTTTGAACAGCCATACTGTGAAAGTGATGGTGTAATAAAATTATAGGGAAAAGTTGAATGCTGATAACAGAAAGAATGCAAAACAATAGATAACTCTCTAGTTTTAAAATAATAACCCATTTACATAATTTGGAATACATGCGTACAAGGTTCATTGATCCAGTATTGGAAGACTAAAATATGATAGGTTTCTCCATAATCCAAGACTTAAAATATTCATCTTATCTTTTACTTTCTTCCCTCTACCAGCAGGAATTTATGTTCTGTTAAATATCTTAGGGATAAGACTCAGTGTAAATTGGTAAAAATCTTGGTGTGAATTGATGGCAGATGGCATGAAAAAGGAAAGAACAGGATCGCACCATGATTGTACATGTCATCCACAGAACAATCTCAAAGGCTGTGCCCTTTCCTGGTATGCTGGGGGCTAGAATTGCCCATGTGTGATGGGATATTCAGTTGAGCCCAGGAGCATGATGGGTAGACACAAACCAATGAAATTAAGAATATCTTCAGGGGACTTCCATCATAGTCCAGTGGTTAAGACTTTGCCCTTCCAGTGCAAGGGGCGTGGGTTGGATCCCTGGTTGGGGAACTAAGATCTCACATGCCATGCAGTGCAGCCAAAAAAAAAAAAAGTATCTTGAAATAAAAAGGATTGGAAAGTAGTGGGCATTATCATGGGGCCCTTATCTGAAAGAAAGAGAACAGAATGAGAAGAGAACAAAATCCAAAGTTATGGGGATTAAAAAAATAATAGTAGGGCTTCCTTGGTGGCGCAGTGGTTGAGTGTCCGCCTGCCGATGCAGGGGACACGGGTTCGTGCCCCGGTCTGGGAAGATCCCACGTGCTGCGGAGCGGCTGGGCCTGTGAGCCATGGCCGCTGGGCCTGCGCGTCCGGAGGCTGTGCTCCGCAATGGGAGAGGCCACAGCAGCGAGAGGCCCGCGTACCGCAAAAAATACATATATATAATAATAATAATAAAAATAAGCACAATGTCACCAAAGCCTGTGATAACCAATTCTTAAGACCATACATAAGAGATTTCAAATACTTGCCCAGTATCTCTGTCAGCTCCTCTTTCTTGTCCTAAGTCTTCTGATGATGCCTGGGTCACCTTCCTTTGGGGAACCTCTTCTGATTGGCAGCGGGAGGGAGCAATTCCTCTCCAAGTTTTCACTTCTTTGGAAGCACCTTTAAACTATATAGTCATTAGGTGTTTATATGTGCCTTGCTGATATTTTGTTGAGCATTTACCAGGTGCTAAGTGTTTATACATATATCTTCATGTAACCCCTTAACTGTCCATATGAGATTGATGCTGTTCCTGAGATTCAAGAAGGTTACACACCTCGTCCAAGTTCCTACAGTTGGGAAGTAGCAGATCTAGAATTTGATCAGATTTACCGGTCGGTCCCCAGAGACGATGAACACTGCTTCCAAAACACTTCTCCTTCTTTCTGTTAGGCTTTTTTTTTTTTTTTTTAAATTTAGGCTGTGATGGGTCTCAGTTGTGGCACTTGGGATCTTTGTTGTGGCATGCAGGCTTCTTAGTTGCGGCATGCATGTGGCATCTAGTTCCCCGACCAGGAATTGAACCCAGACCCCCTACATTGGGAGGGCAGAGTCTTACCCACTGGACCACCAGGGAAGTCCCTTTGTTAGGTTTTATGTGTGGGGTGTGCCTCTCTACCTAACCTGTAAACCCTCTGGAGAAAGTAAATGAATGGAGCAAAAGTGTGAGTTTCCAGGGAATTGTTTTCTAGCCTCACATCCATCCTTAGTTGAAACCAGTTCTTCCCCAACTTTTTCCACTTTACAAAAGAAAGGAACACATCGGACCCTCCAGAATCCTGCCCGTGCTCATTGTTAGAGCTTTGAGATTCAGCCATATTCTGTTGAGGACAGTCTGAGACGATAGAAATGGATAAATGGGTTTGTGTCGAGAACTTCTGAATTTAAATATATTGTAGAGTCAAATGAGAATGAAGAGACTGTTCCGCAACCACCCCTTTTCATCTCCTGGCTTGTCCGAGATGGCTTAACTCCCTGCCCATCTGCCTCTCTCTCAGAAATAAAGAGTGTTCTGGTCACGTGAGGAATGTTTCTTACCATGTTTATTTGAAATGAAAAATGATAAAGTAAGTCAGTCTCATCTGGCTGATTGGTTTGACAGTGACTTTGCCATTCTAGTTATATGGTAGCCATTTTACATAAATTACAGGCACTAAATCTGTAGTTTAAAGGTTGGTTAGCACCAATACAAAGCACATGATAAGATCAAAGTATTTTATCATCTTTATATTGGGAAGGGTGTTTTTAAGTTAATACTTGATTTTTCCAAATCTTTCAAAGTATGTTGAGAAAAATGAGGTATCCCTGAGCAAAAGAGTAAGAGGCATAATTCATAGTCATTTGATAAGTCTTAGAAAAACCTTCTGAGATGCTTCCAAGGTTGACTAAAAAGCTTAAAGCTCCATCTCACTAAAATAAATTTTTAATACAGTTTCTCCTTATGTATAATAGCTATAAGAATTTTTTTTTTTTTTGGCCTTACGGCTTTCAGGATCTTAGTTCCCTGACCAGGGGTTGAACCCCGGCCCCCTGCAGTGGAAGCACAGCGTCCTAACCACTGGACTGCCAGGGAATTTCCAAGAGTTTTTAATATTTAATTTCAAAAATACGATAATAACTGTAATGATAATTCAACCCAAAAGAATTTTTGTTTTTTACAGTAGGATAGCCTTTGGACCACAGGAAATAAAATTAAAATGCTCTGTGGTGGAGAAGTAGCATGATACCACAAACATAAAAATATATTAAAACAAAATTCTATGTGAACCAGGTTGCAGGAATGCAGTAGTCCAGGTCCGATGACCAAGAGCTTCTCTAAAATACTCAATGTTTTGTGTAAATGATACGTATGTCTAAAAGCATTCAGATGATTTGATATATAGTATAACTGTAAAGTTATAGGCAGATTTTCAACTGCGGGGTGGGGTGGGGGGTTGGCTCCTAATCCCCGCATTGTTCCAGGGTCAGCTGTGTATGCTTCATCTTTGTTCAAAATCCTTCCGACGTCCTGGACAGGTGATGTGATCAGGCTTTTCAGAAAGGGCCACCAAGGCCCAGGAACGCCCTGATTGACTGGAGGGATTTGCCCTGGGACTGAGCCCCAAACTGGAGGCAAAGGCTCAAATTCTCCTGGTCCTTCTCCAAGCCAAGATACCTTTGCTTATAAAACAGAAAAATAAAGGGGAAACTGGACCCAGAGTGACTTTTTAAAATGGCATAGATTAAGTAACCATGAAAATTACCAATAATGACAAACACTTGAAAAAAAAGTCAATATACTAATAAAATGTTAACAATGCAACTCTTAAGATGAGAGAATTCTCCAGTAAATCTCTGTTCAGGGCCTTGATCTTCAAGTGGAATACATCATGTTTTCTGGTGAATTTTCAGGTCAGGGCCAGTAAAGGGAGCATATTTTGAGAAACATATTTTGTGTCTGGTAACACAGAGGAACCGTGCATTTTAAAAGGCGATTTCAACTTAATTGCAAAAAAACAGACATTTAACTGCTACAATGTAAAATAGTTTTTGGGAGATGTCACGTTTTATAGTCTCTCTGGTACCAAAGTTACAGGTCCTGGAAGTGAGAAGAGTGTTTCTCTGAAGGAATGCTACCACTCTGTCATTTGTTCCCCAGGTCACAGTTGCAGTCTGATTGTGAAGCTGGCCTCGGTTTCCATGTGTGTCTCGTGGAATCTTTTTCCTTAAGGTGGAGAAAAATCAAATGTTAATTTAAAAAAAATACTGCAAGTCCACTGCCTAGGAATGAGTTCGTAAGTCCAATTTGTTCGTAAATCCAACAAACTTAGCCTAGGTACCCAACTAACACAATCAGCTATATAGTACTGTACTGTAATAGGTTTATAATACTTTTCACACAAATAATACATAAAAAACAAACATGCAAAAAATAAAGGAAACATTTTTAATCTTATAGTACAGTACCTTGAAAAGTACAGTAGTGCAGTACAACAGTTGGCACTTCTTAGCAGTACCAGCTACATCACTGCTGCTTTTGCACTTGCTTCCAGACATCCTGGGCTTAAAATAAACATACTGTACTACTGTACTCTGTACAGTACTATACAGTAAAGTACACAAAAGCACAACCACTTGTAGCGGATGCACACATGACAGTGTACGCCAGACACAGGAACTAACTTACATGATTGGACATGCGAACCCACGTTCACGTCTTTGAAAGTTCACAACTTGAAGGTTCGTATGTAGGGACTTACTGTCATAAAATAGTTGGACGCTTTACTCTGGCGCTAACTAACTAAACGGGGGCCTATGGTTGAGCAAGTTCTTTAACTTTCCTCGTCCCTGAAGTGCAAAAGGTGGCATTGACCTCCTAGGACTGTCTGAGGATTAAATGATGTAACATGTGTTCTTCTGAGCCCTCTGAGAAGCAGACACCAAGATGAGATTAAACGTGCAAGGATGTCATTGGGGAAAAAGCCTGTGAGAGACGGTGGGGAGGGAGCCTGGGAAAACGAAGAGGGCCAGAGACCAGGGAAGGATGGAGGGAACAAGCCTGGGGAAGCGGTACCTCCAGGCCGTCTAAGAAAATCTCCACACAGCTGCGGGGTCCTGGCACCGGAACTGTCCCCGTTGCTGGAGGTTGTGAGGTGAATCTGTGGCTGCCACAGTATGTGAAGATGTCTGGCACGCAGCACGTACCGTGTTCCAGTTTGTTTTTTGTACTTTTAGAATCATGGGTCATTCTTTCTTGGCTACAGTTAATTTTCTTAAGCCATATTTCCCTTTCTTTCTCTCTTTCTCTCTCCTTTTTTTTAAATTAAATTTAACCGAAGCTTCTACCACAGTGCTAACTTAGAGAACGGTGACTCTGTGATTTACTCATTTCACAGATGATAGCGTGAAAAGCTATCTCTTCCTACCCTGGGCCCTTGGAAGTTCCCGATTTGGTAGTTTCGGATGTGATTAGAATTGTAGTGAAAATGAGCTTTCTAAAACACAAATCCAATTGTATCTCTTCTTGTTTTTCTCATTGTCTAAGGCTGGGTTTAGCACAGTCTGAAAAACTCTCTGCTTACTTTATGCCTCAGAGCACATCTGTTCTCACTCTGCTCATCTTTCTGCTCTGGTGATTGCGGTGATGGTACCCAGCAGTGACAGGCCGACTCACCTCTGACCACAGCCCCCTGCTCTTTGGGGATGCCCAGGTGGCATGGTTCTGGCCAGTGCAACACTGGGGGAGATTACTAGAGTGGGGCTTTTGGACACGCCTTCTTTTCTCCATTTGAAAAGAAAAAAAGAGTTTGGGCTGGCAAGCGTTTTGTCCTTGGCCCTTCTTTCCTTCCTCCCACTTGAAAGCTGGAGAAGCAGCAGTCATCTTGCGTGAGACAAGAACAAGGAACAGTCCTGCACCACAAGGATGGTAAATCGTAGACCTTGCTAGAGCCTGGATCCTTGAAAGCATCGCTGAGCCGTGGCATCAGCCAGCTGATTAACATCTATTGATCAACATCCATTCATACCACTGAGTCAGGTTTTCTGTTACAAATGCACTCAGGACTATTTTACCATAGTTGTATTTCACTTATCAAAAGCACTTAAGGCCCAGTGTTTTAATTGTTGGTTTCCTTGTCTACACTGGACAAGACAGTGAATGCTCTGGTGACTTTTTGTATTCACTTAACCAGGCTTAAGTCATTGAGCTGAGCCCTGGGATATAGAAGGAAGCCCCCAGCCCCTCTCAGAGAGTACACACATCTCAACAAAAATTAGACTGAAGAAATGAGTGTGGAGACAGCCTATCGAATGAGGATCTAATCTAGGCAAGGAGGAGTCATGGATACCTGAGTATAAGAATAGCCAGGTAGAGGGAGGGAGAGAAGGTAGTAAAGAATAAGTGCAAAGTTCTGGCAACCACTGTATTCAAAGAATTGAAAAAAGGTCACTGTAGCCAATGGGTAGAGTTGGAAGAAAGCAGTGGTAATTGATGAAGAGGAACAGAAAAAGGGGGCCTTGAAGCTCATGAGATGGAGTTTGGACCCAATTTTATGCGCAGTGGTAAGTGTTGATGAGTGTTCTGCAGAGACGAGATAAAGGAGGGGGTATTGTAGCCCTATGTGTGTGTTACAAATCTTGCCATGGCTAGTAGCTGGGCAATGGTGCCAGGGGTGGGTATCCAGTAGAGAGGATTTTGTCAGACTCCAGGGAGAGATACTGGTGTTTGGGGGTACAATTACGAAAGTGGGTTTGGAGAATGGATGAGTACTAGTGTTTGGATTGACTGGATGTAAAAGATGCAGGCAGAAGGAAAATCTAGAATGTGTTACAGATTTTTGGTGAAAATAGTATAACAAATAACCAGATTAAGGCGTGCCATTGAAGACATTACAGTTCAGATTGTTGGATCAGAGATACCTGAAGGTGTATGGGAGTTCCAGCCTTTATAACCTTGTGATCTTGGCGAGGTTAACTCTTTGATCTTCAAGACTCCTTACCTGTAATGCTGCACTAACCGTATACACCTCACAGGTAGTGTTGACAGGACTAAGTGAGACAATTCACAGGAAGCTTGGAGCATAGAAATAACATTTAGTGTTAATTATTATTATTGGGTCGGGTTAAGGGAAGGAAGAAAAAGAGGGCAGTTTTGTACGTGGTGAATTTGAGAGGCCAAAAGACCATCAAATGTAGATATCTGGTCAGAGTATTCAGGGCTGGCTAGAGATGTAGACTGGAATTGTATGTTCATTTAATCACCCAATATTTATGGAGCACCCACCATACAATAAGTGTTATACTAGACACCGGTGTGTTGATGGTATTTGAATCCAGGAGAAAACGACCATTGGCAAGCCCCAGAAGAACCAGAATGGGGGGTAGAGTAAAAGTTCTCAAACTAGTATCAGAATCACCTGGAGGGCTTGTTAACAAGTTTCCAAGGCTCCAGCCGAGAGATCTGATGCAGTAGGGTCTGAAGTAAGGGCTGAGATTCTGCATTTCTGAAAATCCCCTAGGTTGCGATGCTGATGCTACTGGTCTAGGGCCCACTCTTGGTGGTACCAGACTAGAAAAGAGACTTGGCTATAAGAAGATTGAGAGGGAAGAGATAAAGGGATATAGGGAGAGGCCAAGAAAACAAAAATTTTGGAAAGGAAGCAATAGGTATATCTGCTGCATGTTGCTGAGTGTGCTAAAAAGTCAAACTGAGTCAGAAACATTCCCTGGATTTAGTACAACGGGCAAGAAGAGCTGAGCAGAAGCATGGTAGCTGTGACTAGAGGAGTAGAGGAATGTGAGTAGTGATACAGGATGATGTATAGAGTCCGCTTAAGAAATTTGCTGCTTTCCTAAATAAACAGAGGCTTTAAACACATTTTTCCCAAAGTGCTTTGCTGGGGTAGAGAAACTGTATCTGAAAAGAAAGTTTCTTTGGGTAGATATCTGGTTAAACACTGTCTGAAATAAAGCTAAACATATTTGTTTTCAGCAACACTTCTTCATGCCTTTTATATGCAAATGAACTTTGCACATTGCCAGTAGAGGAATCCAGTAAACAATGTTTTCCAAAATTATCTTACAATGAAATAATCTTCTCTGCAACTGTCTTGGGGACAGATAGTCCAAGAACACCCCCTGGAAGTCATCCCTCTATAATTCTAAACCTTAGGGATGAGTGATCCAAGGAACTCCCTTTGGAATTGGTCTCTGTGCAGTTCTAAACCTGACTGTGGTTTATGGGGGTCACTGGGGAAGAAGGTCTTGTGTCTTTATCAGCCTCCCAGAAAAGCTTGGGAATTGAATGGGATTTTTTTCTGAACCTAGGACTGTGCATAAGTCCTGTGCAGTATTACAGCATATTCCAAGTCTTTGCCTGATGGTCAGCTTGGAGATGAAATACTGATTCTTGTCCACGTATTTGGTCAAGTATACTTGGATTTTTATCATCAGAGTGATTGATACTTATGGTGTTTGCGCCCTTAAATTCTTCCTTTAAAAAATTGTCTAAAGTTAAAGAGAACCTCTGTGTAACATACAGTAGCTATATATATTAATGTTACTATTTTTTTTGCAAACACCTCTTTTCTTTTTCTTTTTTAAAATATGTAGCAGTAAAATCTATACTAGAAGAGACTGCAGTCACCATATGCTCTGCACATTGAAAGCCAATACATGAACGGCTTCAGTCAAGGAAAATCAATGAAGCAAGAAGCCTAACAATTTGGATCTTCTCTTTGATAAGACCAATACATGTGTGTAGCTTAGTTCAACATAATGAACAGAATTTAGCTGCTTTGGTTTGGAAATGCTTTCTTGAGGAGCAGAAATAAGGTCAAATCAAAGACCTTAGTGGGAGGAGGATAAATTGACTATATAAACACCAAGCCTTTTCTAGCTCTAAAATTGTGTAGTTCTTGAGAAATGGCGAGTTCTGTGTTTTTTGGCTAACATGAAAGTTAATTCACATTGTAGAGAAGATATAGGGAAAAAAATAAAAAAGGAAATGCATTGATGTGTACTGCCTCTTACTAGACTAACTCCATCTTACGTTTCTAGTCCTAGGAGCTGTCAGCAGTAACCTATCAGCAGTAACCTACCAGCAGTAACCTGTCAGCAAAAACCTATCAGCAGTAACCTATCAATCTAGTTGACTCACTATTGTTTGGGTAAAATGTGAATTTATTTTATTTCCATCTTCTGTAACCTCGACCCACACTCTGCTCTCTCAGATCCCTCAACTGTCCATGTGCAACTCCCCATCATGATCTAGCCGAATCCTCAGTTTTCCACGAAGTGTTCATTTGCTGAGCACTTCAACAGAGAAACACGCTATTGGTAATAGTGGTAACTAATCATTTGTATAGTCCATTAAACACAGCAAAGCATGTTTACTCTTCAAGAAATCCTTCTTACTCTTCAAGATAACCCTGGGAAGTAAGTTATTATCATGATGGACTGTTTAAGGAGGAAGAAACCAAGTCTCCAAGAGATTAAATGCCAATAAGTTGTCGACTTGGACCCAAGTCAGGATTTATGCTACAAATTTTATACTCCATATTCTTATTACTTGCCTGTCTTTACCCCCATAGAACTGTAAGGCACTTATTTATCCATTTATTCATTCAACAAATATTCGTTGATCCCCTACTCTATTCTGCTGTAATACATGTTTCTGTAATACACATTGACACATACACAGTTGGTAAATAGGAGAGTGATGTCAAAACATGGCGATCATGGTGGGGGGGGGATAAATTAGGAGTTTGGGATTAACATATGCACACTACTATATATAAAATAGGTAAAAAACAAGGATGTACTGTATAGTACAGTGAACTAAACACCTTACAATAACCTATAGTGGAAAATAATCTGAAAAAGAATGTGTGTGTGTATATATATACATATATATATATATACACACACACACACACATATATATATACACACACACACATATATATCTGAATCACTTTGCTGTATACTTGAAACTAACACAGCATTGTAAATTAATGATACTTCAATAAAAGAATAGTAAAAAAGAAAAAAACATGGCGGTCACATTGGTTTTTCCTGGCACATTAATGTTTAACATACTAAAGTTTACTAACACAGCTGAATGCAGTAAGCTATGAGGGAATGTGGTTGTGTGCATTGGCCCATTTCTACATGTGTTTTCCTGACTTGGTGTACCTACATGTTCTGTCTGGGAAGCATTTATTATGCTAGTCTTCATCTTTTGGCATTTTTACCTTGTCTCCAAGACTCAATTTTTAAAACATTTTATTGAAGTATGTTTGATATACAATGTTGTGTTAATTTCTTCTGTACAGCAAAGTGACTCAGTTATACATATATATATATATATATTCTTTTTCATATTCTTTTCCATTAAGGTTTGTCACAGGATATGGAATATATTTCCCTGTGCTATTGTGTAGGACCTTGTTGTTTATCCATCCTATATAAAATAGTTTGCATCAGCTGATCCCAAATTCCCAGTCCTTCCCTCCCCCACCGTCTTACCCCTTGGCAACCACCAGTCTATTCTCTATGTTTGTGATTCTGTTTCTGTTTCATAGATATGTTCATTTGTGTCACTTTCCCTTTCTGACTTACTTTGCTTAGTGTGATAATCTCTGGGTCCATCCATGTTGCTGCAAGATGCAGGAAGAAGACTCAGTTTTAATCTTCTCTTAACTTACTTCCATCAGGCTACCCCACCCTTTTTGTTTGTTTGTAAATTAAAATTCTTTTATATACTGTAGTTTTATTTACTAAGGATTCATCATGTCTTTCGACTGTGCCAGAATTTTTATTAGGCTTGTTATTTTGTTTGTACTCTGATCACAAGGTGCATAAATTTAGAATGGTCTGCCCTGACCTATTTTTGTTCTATCACCTCTGACTTTTAATGTGTAATTTTCCAGGGCATAAGGACTTTAATAATGTATATATTGCATGTTTGCATAGATGCCTATACTTGCTGAGTAACTGTTAATATTCATGTGTATATATGTGTCTGTGTGTGTATTCTCTACCAAGTGTCTAACTTCAACATATTTTCCCTGAAATATGTCTAAAAAGTAAAGAAGAATGTCAGCTTTCAATTATTCTAGTCAGGGATTATGGAAAAGCTACTATATGCTAGGTGCTTGAATGTTTTATTTAATTCTCACAGCAAATGTAAATCTCGGTCTTCCTAGCTGCATTTTTAGCAAAGGATAGGAACCTAGGACGGTCTTACTCTGTAACGCTTCCTGTTTTACTTTTTCATGTTGTTTTCATTTTTTGGAAAGCTAAATATTGAATTTCTTATTTTAAATATTGTTCTACCTAAGCCTAGAAACTGGGGAGGAGGATGCTGGGAAAAAGTTAAATTGTTAGCCTTTCTACCTTACCTTCAAAGGCTTTCAAGTAAGTTTTATAGTTTTCTCCCTCAGGCCTAGTCCTTCTAACATTAATGTTTCACTCTTTTTACTCCATCTAATAATGAAATTCCTTAGCAAAAACTCATTCAAAGATAAATAAACACTAGTATAACCAGATGACATGTAATGGTAAATATAAAATATAGAGTAATGGTTTATTAATTTTGTTTATGTTCTCAAAACACCAGCTTTTAGGTTTTTTTTTTTTTTTTTTTTAAAGAAGATGTTGGGGGTAGGAGTTTTTATTAATTTATTTTTGCTGTGTTGGGTCTTTGTTTCTGTGCGAGGGCTTTATCCACTTGTGGCAAGCGGGGGCCACTCTTCATCGCAGTGTGCGGGCCTCTCACTATCGCGACCTCTCCTGTTGCAGAGCACAGGCTCCAGACGCGCAGGCTCACGGGCCTAGTTGCTCCGTGGCATGTGGAATCTTCCCAGACCAGGGCTCGAACCTGTGTCCCCTGCATTAGCAGGCAGATTCTCAACCACTGCACCACCAGGGAAGCCCCCCAGCTTTTAGTTTTATTGATCTTTGCTATTGTGTCTTCATTTCTTTTTCATTTATTTCTAATCTGATTTTCATTTCTTTCCTTTTGCTAACTTTGGGGATTTTTTTGTTCTTTCTCTAATTGCTTTAGGTGTAAGGTTAGGTTGTTTATTTGAGATTTTTCTTGTTTCTTGAGATAGGATTGTATTGCCATAAACTTCCCTCTTAGAACTGCTTTTGCTGCATAGGTTTTGGGTCGTCGTGTTTTCGTTGTCATTTGTTTCTAGGTATTTTTTGATTTCCTCTTTGATTTCTTCAGTGATCTCTTGGTTATTCATCAAGAAAAAAAGGGAAAATACTCAAACAGATTTAGAAATGAAAAAGGAGAAGTAACAACTGACATGGCAGAAATACAAAGGATCATGAGAGATTACTACAAACAACTGTATGCCAATAAAATGGACAACCTGGAAGAAATGGACAAATTCTTAGAAAAGCACAACCTTCTGAGACTAAACCAGGAAGAAATAGAAAATATAAACAGACCAATCACAAGCACTGAAATTGAAACTGTGATTAAAAATATTCCAACAAACAAAAGCCCAGGACCACATGGCTTCACAGGAGAATTCTACCAAACATTTAGAGAAGAGCTAAGACCTATCCTTCTCAAACTCTTCCAAAATATAGCAGAGGGAGGAACACTCCCAAAATCATTCTCCGAGGCCACCATCACCTTGATACCAAAACCAGACAATGATGTCACAAAGAAAACTACAGGCCAATATCACTGATGAGCATACATACAGAAATCCTCAACAAAATACTAGCAAACAGAATCCAACAGCACATCCAAAGAATCATACACCATGATCAAGTGGGGTTTATCCCAGGAATGCAAGGATTCTTCAATATACGCAAATCAATCAGTGTGATACACCATATTAACAAACTGAAGGAGAAAAACCACATGATCATCTCAATAGATGCAGAGAAAGCTTTTGACAAAATTCAACACCAATTTATGATAAAACTCCTCCAGAAAGTAGGCATAGAGGAAACTTACCTCAACATAATAAAGGCCATATATGACAAACCCACAGCCAGCATCGTTCTCAGTGGTGAAAAATTGAAACCATTTCCACTAAGATGAGGAACAAGACAAGGTTGCCCACTCTCACCACTATTATTCTACACAGTTTTGGAAGTTTTAGCCACAGCAATAAGAGAAGAAAAAGAAATAAAAGGAATCCAAATTGGAAAAGAAGAAGTAAAGCTGTCACTGTTTGCAGATGACATGATACTATACATAGAGAATCTAAAGAGGCTACCAGAAAACTACCATACCTAATCAGTGAATTTGGTAAAGTAGCAGGATACAAAATTAATGCACCAAAATCTCTTGCATTCCTATACCCTAATTATAAAAAATCTGAAAGTGAAATTAAGAGAACGTTCCCATTTAGCATTGCAACAAAAAGAATAAAATATCTAGGAATAAACCTACCTAAGGAGACAAAAGACCTGTATGCAGAAAATTATAAGACACTGATGAAAGAAATTAAAGATGATACAAATAGGTGAAGAGATATACCATGTTCTTGGATTGGAAGAATCAACATTGTGAAAATGACTCTACTACCCAAAGCAATCTACAGATTCAATGCAATCCCTATCAAACTACCAATGGCATTTTTCACAGAACTAGAACAAAATATTTCACAACGTGTAGGGAAATACAAAAGGTCCCGAATAGCCAAAACAATCTTGAGAATGAAAAACAGAGCTGGAGGAATCAGGCTCCCTGACTTCAGACTATATTACAAAGCTACATTAATGAAGACAGTATGGTACTGGCACAAAAACAGAAACATAGATCAATGGAACAGGATGGAAAGCCCAGAGATAAACCCATGCACATATGGTCACCTTATCTTTGATAAAGGAGGCAAGAATATACAGTGGAGAAAAGACTGCCTCTGCAATAAGTGGTGCTGGGAAAACTGGACAGCTACATGTAAAAGAATGAAACCTAACACCATCCACAAAAATAAACTCAAAATGGATTAAAGATCGGGCTTCCCTGGTGGCGCAGTAGTTGAGAGTCCGCCTGCCGATGCAGGGGACACGGGTTCGTGCCCCAGTCAGGGAAGATCCCACATGCCGCGGAGCGGCTGGGCCTGTGAGCCGTGGCCGCTGAGCCTGCGCGTCCAGAGCCTTTGCTCCGCAACGGGAGAGACCACAACAGTGAGAGGCCGGCGTACTGCCAAAAAAAAAAAAAAAAAGGATTAAAGATCTAAATGTAACGCCAGACACTATAAAGCTCTTAGAGGAAAACATAGAACTCTCTATGACACAAATCACAGCAAGATCCTTTTTGACCCACATCCTAGAGAAATGGAAATAAAAACAAAAATAAACAAATGGGACCTAGTGACAGTTAAAAACTTTTGCACAGCAAAGGAAACCATAACCAATACAAAAAGACAACCCTTAGAATGGGAGAAAATGTTTGCAAATGAAGCAACTGACAAAGGATTAATGTCCACAATATACAAGTAACTCATGCAGCTCAGTATCAAAAAAAAAAAAAAAAACCCAATCCATAAATGGGCAGAAGACCTAAATAGACATTTCTCCAAAGAAGATGTGCAGATTGCCAACAAACAGTAGAGAAATGCAAATCAAAACTACAGTGAGGTACCACCTCACACCAATCAGAATGGCCATCATCAAAAAAATCTACAAACAATAAATGCTGGAGAGGGTGTGGAGAAAAGGGAACCCTCTTGCACTGTTGGTGGGAATGTAAATTGATGCAGGCAGTATGGAGAAGAGTATGGACGTTCCTTAAAAAACTAGAAATAGAACTACCATACAACCCAGCAATCCCACTACTGGGCATATACCCTGAGAAAACCATAATTCAAGAAGTGTCATGTACCACAGTTTTCACTGCAGCACTATTTACAATAGTCAGGACATGGAAACAACTAAGTGTCCATCAACAAATGAATGGATAAAGAAGATATGGCACATATGTATAATGGAATATTACTCAGCCACAAAAAGAAACGAAATTGTGTTATTTGTAGTGAGGTGGATGGACCTAGAGTCTGTCATCCAGAGTGAAGTAAGTCAGAAAGAGAAAAACAAATACCATATGCTAACACATATATATGGAACCTAAAAAAATAAAAAATAAAAAAGGTTCTAAAGAACCTAGGGGCAGGACAGGAATAAAGACACAGATGTGGAGAGTGGACTTGAGGACACGGGGAGGGGGAGGGGGAGGCTGGGATGAGGTGAGAGAGTGGCATGGACATATATATACTACCAAGTATAAAATATATAGCTAGTGGGAAGCAGCCACATAGCACGGGGAGATCAGCTTGGTGCTTTGTGACCACCTAGAGGGGTGGGATAGGGAGGGTGGGAGGGAGACGCAAGAGGGAGGAGATATGGGGATATGTGTATATGTATAGCTGATTCACTTTGTTATAAAGCAGAAAGTAACACACCCTTGTAAGGCAATTGTACTCCAATAAAGATGTTAATTAATAAATAAAATATAGAGTAAATATATTAAGCTTTGTGATTTCTCAGGACCCATGGATATCTATGCTTATTAACGGGAGCTGTGTTAGTTCAAATAATGCTAGCTGCTATGATAGATACAACTTGGACCCCTCAAATCTCATGTAAGAGAGCTTTATTTTTCACTCACCTAAGAGTCTACCTTGAAGTCCTCCTGATCTGGCAGGTCTTCTCCAAGTTCGAATTTAAAGCCTCCATTTCCTTCCGTTTTGTAGCCTTACAATTTTCGATGTATGGGTCTCAGACTGGCCTGGGGGTCATCTCCATCACAGCTAACCAGAAGCAGAAAAGACTGGACAGTTACAAGGAAGGATTTTATGTGCAGACCCCCCAAATGGCTGCTCCATTCCATTGGCCAGAACTCACACATCTGGCTACTTTCAACCACAAGGAATATAGTCCAACTGTGTCCAAAAGGAAAGGAACTGCATTTTGTGAACAGCTAACCAGTTTCTATGTACCACAGGGTGGACATAAGTTCTTTAACAGCTCAAGTTTTACATCTAAAATTATTGCTTCCAGCAGAATAAATTTCTCTCCTTCAAGCTGTGATAAATGTTATGACTTTATATTTTATTTTATAGCACCTCTGCTTCATTCCTTCTGAATTGCCTTATTGCCTTTCATTATGGGCCCTAATGATGAATTAAGTTGGACTGCTTAATAATTAAAAGTATCTCTAGGATAAAACCATATTTTCTCTTGGAGGAAATTTATTTGGCTTTCTTCACAGCTGCAATATACTGTGTAAGAGAATTAGAATTCTTAAGAAATAAATGAACAGACCTCTCAGTAAGTGACATGGTTGGGATTGTGCAGCTTATTCGATTGTGAAAGAAAATAACTTGTACAAAATATAGAGAGGAACTTTTTACCGAGGTAACGTAAAAAGGAGTGGTACAAACTTCTGAGAATTACTTTCAGAACGCCAACCCTTGAATGAGCTGATATGTCTGAAAGAAAACACTAGAAACAAACAATTTCTGATGCATATTTGGAGAAAAAGGTTAGGAAGAATAGTTCCACGGAGTGGGATCAAGCGTAAGTGTTACCTAATGTCAAAGAGTTACTCAATTTTTATTTTTTGTTTTTTCTGTAAAGTAGTATCATCTTAACACTGCAAAAGTTTGAATAAACCTGGGTCCTGTGCTTCCTCCATGGATGGCAGTAGAGGATCTATACATGAACCAGTTCAGGTTAAAATGTGTGTCTTTGGGTGTCCAGAGTGCAGGTGTTGGTATCAGGCACCAGGGTTCAGAGCCCACTCTTCCACTATCTAGGTTGTCTCTGATGGGATAGGGAACCTCACCATTGCTCCATTTGTTCCCCTGTAGAAGGAGGATTCATGCACCTATTTCTTTGTGTTGCTATGAGGAGTGAATTCATAATACATGTAAATACTTAATATGGTGCCCAGTACACAGTAAAATCTCAGCAAGTGGCAGTTAATATTTGGCGTCTTTAAACATGATATTTGTCAGGTGATAAGATGAATGAGGCTTGCTATGGGGTGGCCCTGTAGGGAGGATGGAAATGGAGTTATAGGAAGATACAGTTCAGCTTAACAGAGAGAATCTTTTAATAATTATAGAAACAGATAAAAATAGAACCAGGGAACAGGGCAACGAGGTCTATCACTGGGAGTATTTAAATAGTAGAAGCCACCACTTCTCTCAGGAAGAGAAAATCTTTCTATATGATTAAACTAAGTTGCATTTAACACCCTTTCTAAAATTAGTATTCCATGAGTATTTTCAATAACTACCCAATAGATTTGGTGGTTAGAAAGAATTTGAATCTAATGATGATTTTTGGTGATGTTTTTGTGGTGTACAGGTAGGTCTTTCTTCTTTCAAGAAAGCTTGACCCATGAGTATCTGAAGTGACAGTATACATTTAAGGTAGTTATTCTTGGCTTAACAGAGGGTTTTTTTCCTCTGGCTTTTACTTCAGTTTACAGACAACTCTGTAGGGACACAGCAAATGTAAGAAGTTTTTTTTTCTTAAGTCAGAGATCACCTATACTACTGAATACAGAAATACAGTTAACACCTGTCTCTTAACGCATGGGAAGAGTGAAAAATATACTTGTAGAAAGAATTTATGCATTAATTTCTTTCTACAACAGCAAGGTTGAAATTAAGTGAGGTGAGTGGACCTAGAGTCTGTCATACAGAGTGAAGTAAGTCAGAAAGAGAAAAACAATTACCGCATGCTAACACATATATATGGAATCTGAAAAAAAAAAAAAAGGTTCTGAAGAACCTAGGGGCAGGACAGGAATAAAGACACAGACGTAGAGAATGGAGTTGAGGACACGGGGAGGGGGAAGGGTAAGCTGGGACGAAATAAGAGAGTGACGTGGACATTTATACACTACCAAATGTAAAATAGATAGCTAGTGGCAAGCAGCCGCATAGCACAGGGAGATCAGCTCGGTGCTTTGTGTCCACCTAGCGGGGCGGGATAGGGAGGGTGGGAGGGAGACGCAAGAGGGAGGAGATATGGGGATATATGTATATGTATAGCTGATTCACTTTGTTATACAGCCGAAACTAACACACCATTGTAAAGCAATTATACTCCAATAAAGATACTAAAAAAGAAAAAAAAGGCAAACAGGCAGTGCTCTGAAAAACTAACCCAACCCTAAACACAGGTTATCACTACAGAGAGTACTGTGCCCTAAGAATAATCATAACAGCAAAAAATCTCAAACCCAGCTGATCTCCCCAACCAGTAAGACAGTGATGGCCAGACTGAATGAAAATCCAAGAGCCAAAACAATAACAAAAAAAGAAATTAAATGAAATAATATATTAGGAAGTATTATTTACAGAAAATATTGTAGCTTTCTACCTATGTCCCTATGTCTGTCATAACTAGTGGACAACAATATGCCAGGAATTCCTTCCATCAAAAACAATCACATGCTTTAAAGTAGGATGATTCACAATCTGGGTTTGTTCATGAGCTCATCATGGACATTGGTCTTTATGGTCCTGTATTTTCAACTTTTTTTTTTGAGAAGTATCAATTTTAATGGTCGGGTCAATAGTTATAAATTTATAAATAAGCCTAGAAGTAATATAAGAACATTGGATGTCCAGTCTAACACAGTACTTCATCACTACCCACTAACAGTCTGGGTTTACTCACTGTGTCTTAGCAATAGAATAATTTGTTTTGGAAATCAAACTATCTCTGTAAAGCTCTTTGTAAAGCCAGCTTGTCTGTTTCTCTGCAGTGGAAATATGTACAAGTCATTCAGATGTGGAAGGTAGCTACAGCCACAGGGAGAAGATGGGTGTGGCCGAGACAGTGCCAACAACACATGGAATTGTGTAGTGCAGGACACTAGTAGTTATGCATCGTTAGAAAGAGAGGGATCAGAGATGCTATCCTTCCAAGTCCTACACCACCCCTCCCTCTGTATGCCCCGGCATGTTACCACTCAGGGATCAGAGGCAGGGAATGTATAAATGAAGCAACATCCCTTAGTAGCACAGGAAGGATCCAGACATGTGCACATCTCCTGAGCAATAACCCTTTCCAGGGCTTTCCTGTGGCATCTCAGCGATGGGGCAGGGGAGAGGTCTTGGATTCCTGGAGTATTGCCACTCTGAAGCTTTGAAGCTTTTCAGGGTGGGAAGGGATGCTCCAGGATTATAGAGGCAAGACATGCATTACTCCTTCTCAGGTGGGCCTCACCCTGCTCATAAAAGGAGGCCTCTGGATATGGCACATATGACATCTTAGGCTGATTATGTTTAGAATACAATGGTCAGAAGGATGTGGTCATCTCAGTACTAACAGAGATACTATTAGCGGGTCCTGACCACATGCATGTTACAAATATGCTTCTCTGTGATCTGTTTCTGTGACACTTGTCCTGCCTTTGAAAGTGGATATAGCCCCTTGGCTTTGCACAGGAGACCCAGCTACCATGTGTAGCACATGGAGATCCATACTGTTTGACTTTAAAAATCAGACTTGAAAGATAGAAGTGATTGTTTAAAACTGTGTACTTAGTGGAGGAAAAAAAAAACCTTCTATAAGAAACATTTCTGAAGCACTTATTCTGTTGACTTTAGATGAGAAATGTTCAAGGTCAAGTGGATAAGAACAAACTGTTGGGAAAGGAAGACCTTCCTTTAAAATGCTCTGGATCCACGCTGTCCGATGGAAATGTGATTCATGTCAAATATGGGATTTTAAGTTTTCTGATAGTCACATTGAGAAAGGTAAAGACACAGGAGAAATCTTAACAATTTCATTTAATTTTAGTATATCCAAAAATATTTCAATGTGCAAAAAATGTTTTAAAATAATCAGCATATTTTAGCATTGCTGTACCCTCTGTAACATGAGTGTGACTTTTACACTTAGAGCACATCTTCGTAGCACATGTGACAGGTGACTGCCATATTGGGCAGGGCAGCTCTAGACCAAAGGCCACATTCCTCAATTGCTGGGAAATCATGCCTGATCCATTGGACAAGTTTCTTAATTGGAGAATAAATGCCCCGATTTTTTTTTCATGAAAGAGCTTTTTTTTTTTTTTAGTATTTTTTGTTTATTGAAGTATAGTTGATTTACAATGCTGTGTTAATTTCTGCTGCACTGCAGAGTGACTCAGTTTTTTTTATATATATATATATATATATATATATATACACATACATACACACAATATATATATTCTTGTTTTAATATTCTTTTCCATTGTGGTTTATCACAGGATATTGAATATAATTCCCTGTGCTATACAGTAGGACCTTGTTGTGTATCCATTCTATATATACTAGTTTGCATCTACCAACCCCAAACTCCTACTCTAACCCTCTCCCAACCCCCTTCCCCTTGGCAACCACCAGTCTGTTCTCTATGTCCATGAGTCAGTTTCTGTTTTATAGATAGGTTCATTTGTGTCATATTTTAGGTTCCACATATAAGTGATATCATATGGTATTTGTCTTTTTCTTTCTGACTTACTTCACTTAGTATGATAATCTCTAGTTGCATCCATGTTGCTGAAAATGGCATTATTTCATTCTTTTTTGTGGCTGAGTAGTATTCCATTGTATGTATGTAACACATCTTCTTTATTCATCTGTCAACGGACATTTAGGTTGTTTCCATATCTTGGCTATTGTGAATAGTGCTGCTATGAACATGGGGGTGCATGTATTTTTTGAATTATAGTTTTGTCGGATACATGCCCAGGAGTAGGATTGCTGGATCATATGGTAACTCTATTTTTATTTTTCTGAGGAACCTCCATACTGTTTTCCACAGTGGTTGCACCAAATTTCATTCCCACCAACAGTGTAAGAGGATTCCCTTTTCTCCACACCCTCTTCAGAACTTGTTATTTGTAGACTTTTTGATGATGGCCATTGTGACTGGTATGAGGTGGTACCTCATTGTAGTTTTAATTTGCATTTCTCTAATAATTAGCAAGGTTGAGCATCTTTTCATGTGCCTATTGCCATCTGTAATGAAAGAGCTTCTTAAACTTCTCAGAAAAGGAAAAACATCTTCAGGCATTACATATGTATTTGCTATGCAGCACTGTCTGTGTGACGTGTGACTTTGGATCTGCTCCAGCTGAAATGTGAGATGAGGTGACTTTCTCAGCCTTGGTGACTCACCAAACAGTATTCTTCTGGAAATATCATCAGTTGATTCTGGGTCTGTACAAATGCAGGTGAAGAGGTAAAGCATTAAATTGAATGATCAATCTGTAGAGATATCCTCCAGGAGAAGGAATGGGATTTCTGAAGTCAAGAAATGAAGCGCTTGATCACCAAGCTGGAAAAGGAAGCCCTAGTGCCTCCAGGTTGAGGCTGAAGGAAGCAGACTTGGAGGAGGGGCAAGGAGAGGACAGCTTTGTGCAGAGGAAGCAGAGTGTTAACCACTGCAGGAGTAGAGAGCATTCAGAGCTTGAAGGAGGTTTGTTGGCTAGTGGACATGGAGAATTGATGAAAAAAAAACCCCGCCTGTCCCTATCCGTTTATTTCCTTGTAAAGAGAGCACAAGTGTTTATGTCTGAGGAAGGAAGAAAGGGAGGGAGGGAGGGAGGAAGGGAGAGAGAGAGAAAAAAGAAAAAGGTGCTTTCACAGAAAGCAGTAGGACACAGTGAAGAGAGAGAGCTGCCTTCATGATTTGCAGGGAAGTGTGACATTCTCCTCCACTCGGTCACAGGGCCAAAGAAGACAAAAGGGAAAGTTGGAAAGACTCATAGGGACCACCAGTCTTGATTCTCTTCTAACCTTGGTTTTCCTAAGGCCCCACAGAAAAGCAGTAGGAGATGAAGACCAACATAGTCTTGTGTCTCTTGATCAGTGATGTTTTACTCCAGGGCTTTTTCTGCTGAATCTTAGTGTCCCTTAGACACCTGCGGCGGTCCTGGTCTCCTGTTTGCAATAGTGGAAGCCTGGACTGGCTAACTTGCTCACTCCCTCTAGAAATATTGTAGAACTATTATTTCATCCTCTGTGACACCCATGATGTCTGATGTTCTAGGGAGTAGTATTCACTCCTGGAGAGTGGTGTTTCCCATAAAGTATGTTGGTGGCAATGTGGAACAATTAATGGGAAATCTCCCATGTTGCTGGTGGGAGTGTAAAATGGTACAAAACCGCTTTGCAAAAAAGTCTTGCACTTTCTCATAAAATTAAATACACATTTATTTTATGACTCATCAGTCTCATTCCTAAGTGTTTGCTGTACAAAAAAACCCAAAAAAACAAAAACTTGTACAAGAAGATACATAGCAAGTTTGTTGTGCTGCTGCAAAATGGAAATAGCCCTGGTGTCCATCCACAGGAGACTGCATAAACAACCTTCAGTACATTCATTCAATGGGACACTTAGCAGCAACATATGTGAATCTCAGAAATACTTTGCTGAGTAAAAGAAGCATTACACAAGAGTACCTACTATCTAATTCCATTTGTATGAAGTTTTTATGAAGTGGAAGGAGAGACAGAACTAATTTATGATAAAGGAAATCAAAACAATGGCTGTTGGAGTGGGGGCAATTGACTGGGAAGGGACATGAGAAAAATTGGGATGATAAATATATTTTATATCTTGATAGTATTTGAGCTAAAACAGTACGCGAATTTTTCAAAAACTGAGAAACAGTATGTAAGTTTTTCAAATGGTATACCTAAAATTTGTGCATTTCACTATATACTTGCCTTAAAAATAAAATATTGAAAACAATTTTAAACTTTAATAATATACATTTCAATTTATTTTGAAATGCATCAAAAAGTAAGATGATGGATGGATGAATAGATACGTGATAAAGTGAACACATCAAATGTTAACAATTATAGAATCTAACTGATCTATGGATATTCACTGTGCAATCTTTCCAACTTCTCTGTATTTTGAAAATTTTCATAATAAAGTCTGGGGGGAGAGGCACATGAAATTACAGGTTTCCCCTGCTCTCTGAAAGTTTGCAGTACACCACTTCACTTTTATAAAACGCCTACATTAGTAAATGTTTTTCCTAACTGAAAGAAACCTGAAGAGGATTTTAGTGTTTACCAAAATAAGCCATCTTGGGCTTCCCTGGTGGCGCAGTGGTTGAGAGTCCGCCTGCCGATGCAGGGGACACGGATTCGTGCCCCAGTCCGGGAGGATCCCACATGCCGCGGAGCAGCTAGGCCCGCAACGGGAGGGGCCCCAACAGTGAGAGGCCCGCGTACCGCAAAAAAAAAAAAAAAAAAGAGTCTAAAGTAATTTGTGCCCACTAAAGGACCAGAGTTTACAGATACGGGTAACCCCCACCTTCTGAAAGTTTGCAACATGCCATTTCGCTTTTAAGTAAGACCTACATTAGTATGAGATGGCTTTTTTTTTTTTTTTTTTTTTTTTTTTTGCGGTACGCGGGCCTTTCACTGCTGTGGCCTCTCCCGTTGCGGAGCACAGGATCCGGACGCGCAGGCTCAGCGGCCATGGCTCACGGGCCCAGCTGCTCCGCGGCATGAGGGATCCTCCCAGACCGGGGCATGAACCCGCGTCCCCTGCATCGGCAGGCGGACTCTCAACCACTGCGCCACCAGGGAAGCCCCCATCTGCTTCTAATATAAGGCTGTTTCCTCTACACTGAAAATCTTTTGTTTTGTGTAGCCACCTTCATGAATGATCTTAGGTCTTCTGGATAACTTGCTACAGCTTCTACACCAGCACTTGCTGCTTCACCTTGCACCTTTATGTTACAGAGATGGTTTCTTTAAAAGTTATGAATCAAGCTCTGCTTAAAACTTTTCTTCTGCAGCTTCCTCATCTCTCTCAGCCCAGCAATAAGGCTATTTCACTTTCTTATCATTCATGTTCACTGGAGTAGCACTTTTAATTTCCTTGGAGAAGTTTTTCTTTGCATTTGCAGCTTCGCTGTTTGGTGCAAGAGGCCTAGCTTTCAGCCTATCTCAGCTTTTGACATGCCTTAGTCCTTTCTATCTTTTGATTGAAAGTGAGAGATGTATAACTCTTCCTTTCACTTGAACACTTAGAGGCCATTGTAGGATTAGGCCTAATTTCAATATTATTCTATCTCAGGGAATAGGGATGCCCCAGGAGAGGGAGAGCGATGGGGGACTAGCCTGTCAGTGGAGCAGTCAGAACACACGCATTTATCAATTAAGTTTGCCATTTTATATGGATGTGTTTCATGGCGCCCCAAAACAAATACAATAGTAACTTCAGAGATCACTGATCATAGATCACTATAACAAATGTAATAATAATGAAAATGTTTGAAATATTGCGAGAGTTACAAAATGTGATACAGAGACACGAGATGAGCAAATGCTGTTGGAAAAAATGGCGCCAATAGACTTGCTGGTCACAGGGTTGCCACAAACTCTCAATGTGTGAAGAACACAGTATCTGTAAAGTGCAATTAAAGTGAAGCACAGTAAAATGAGGTATGATTGTAAAGACTTAAAAGGGGATGCTCAGAGTTCCATTTTTCATAGTCGCAAAAACTGGAAATAATCCAAACGTCCAATTGGTGAAGGGCTAAACAAAATGCGGTTTATTCATGCAATGGAATGTAACTCAGCAGTAAAAAGGAACAGACTACGAATATGTGCCGTGACCTGCTTGAATCGCCTAAGCATTTTGCTAAATGAGTGAGTCCAGTTACCAAAAGATCTCATACTCTGCATTTCCATTTGTATGAAATGTCCAGAAAAGGCAAATCTATAGAGACAGAAAATAGGTAAATGACTGCCTAGGAAGAAACAGGTGTGGACTGCCAATGACAAGAAGGCTGTTTTTGGGGTGATGAAAATGTTCTAAAGCTAGATTATGGCTGTGGTTGCACATGTCTGTAAATTCATTGAAAATCACTGAATTGTACACTTAAAACAGGAATATGTTAGTATCTCCCATTTATTACAAATAGCTGTGAAACATAAAGACTGGCGGAACTCAAAAAACAGGGTTCTCTCTACAGTGATATGATGGTAGAGTTTTGTGGCTATGAGAATGGAATCTGGTATATGATCCCCTTCATTCTTACTGTGTGATTTCTAGAAGTTAACCTCTCTATGATTTATTTTACTCCTCTGTAATACAGGAATAATGGTAGTATCTACTTCTTACTAATGTTACAAAAATCAAATGAGATAAACAGTACTTTAGCACAGCATTTAGCACACTGAGAGCTTAAATGTCAACCCTTATTACCATGATGATGATGATGTAGGGGAATTGGCTAGATTTTCACTGTTTCTTTTTGGCTCAGAGATCTTAATCTTGGATGAAAGTATTTGCTCCTAAGATACGTACTGGGTTTTGTCGATATCTTTCCTGAAAGAGCCTGAATGGTATATGCTTTTCTAGTTCCTTATCTGACTTCTAATTTTACTCTGTCTCCTTCTTGGCTGTGGTGCCTTTAATTTCTTCTCATCAGACTTTCCAGAGCGCTAAAGAGCAACTTCCCGTTCCTCCTCATTTTCGGCTTCCTGTGGTACTGATGAACTCTGATCCGCTTTGATGCAAGAAGAGAAATCTAGCATAGCTCAAGGAGGGTCTGTGGTCTTTGCCTACGAAGTAAAATGGGTGGGTTTTCGTACATGCATTTTGTGATGACTTTGTTAGACACATATAGACTTATTTTTTAATGTAATTTTTGGTTTATATCATTTGAGGGCTAATCCTCAACTGAGAAAAATGGGGTATTATTCAAGTTTGCTGGGTCGGTGGGTGTTGAAGATAATAATTAAATTTCTGTTTACAGAAGTTGGGTGAATGCCAGTCATACACATTGAAGAGACTGAATTTAAGATTATTGGAAAATAAAAAGCAATTTTATTACTTTTCAAGAGCACTAACAATGTGAAGTAGCTGTTAACCAAGTGTTTCCATGAAGAGGTCCTGCTGGGGCTTCTTTCAATTTGGCAATTAGCAGCACCATTTACATACAAATCAAGAATGTGCTGAGATCCTTAAACAGTCCCTCCCACCCCAGATTAAGGTCACAGTCCAAAAGAAATCTTATTAATCCTATTAATTTGTGGAGCAAAAATTTCCTGCATATATAATAGAGAGCCTTACAACCAGCTCAGGAAGGATAATCAGAGATTTAAAATTGGAAAACTTGGAATCAACACGGGGAGGGGGAAGGGTAAGCTGGGACAAAGTGAGAGAGTGGTGGTGTATATATGGACATATATACACTACCAAATGTAAAATAGATAGCTAGTGGGAAGCAGCCACATAGCACAGGGAGATCAGCTCGGTGCTGTGTGACCACCTAGAGAGGTGGGATAGGGAGGGTGGGAGGGAGACGCAGGAGGGAGGAGACATGGGGATGTATGTATATGTATAACTGATTCACTTTGTTATACAGCAGAAACTAACACACCATTGTAAAGCAATTATACTCCAATAAAAATGTTAAAATAAAATGGCAATATTCCCCATAGCCGTTGTCACTCTGATTTTCCAGGTCTCTCAAATATTTTAGCTTCAGCTGTTAGTTTCCATGCCCTTATGAAATTAAGTCAAGAGCTAAGGAGAGGACGATGCAGCCGTGGGCAAGGTCACAACCCTTGTTGGCAGATGCACTGGAAGGGAACTCTTCTTTCCTGACTTCCAATTCCATTTTCTGTCCAATCCATTGTGTTGAATTCTATTTCTGTTTATGCCACAACCTGTGTCCATTCTGTCTTCAACTCCATGGGTCATAAACTCCCCCAGACAGCCTGCTCTCTGCCTGTGGCTCAGCGTTTATCAATCCCCATCAGTCTTGCTCACCTTTGCCAATCATCTTTTAACTGGGGGCTGCATTTATAGCACATCCCCAACAGGAGCAGAGTGAGACAGTTACTCCTGCTTAGGTGATATGGTTTGAGTGGCAAATCAAAGTTTCTTTCACTCCCAAGTAGCTCTATTAATCCTTCTATGGCATCACTTTCCCTCCTGCGGTCTATAATTCCCACTATTATAGCCATGTCTTTAGGTCAGGGTTTGCTAGGACAGATGCCTCCAAACCCAAGCAGGTGGAAACAGGTCAAAGGGCACCTGCCTGTTTTCTAAGGGAGCAGTTACTACTCAGCTCCAGCTAAGTGCTGCCAGTGTTGACAGATTGCTCTGTTTTTCAAAAGAGATGGTAAATCCAGGTTTCTATGTAAAGTCTCTCAACAAATAAATGCTGGAAGGTAATTCCCAATTTTTAAAACACTGAGCAGTCTGGCAATTTGTAGCCCATGAACCTATCCGTTCTTTGGGTTCATTATTTCATCCCAAATACAGATACTGAGATTCTGTTGCATGTCCAGCTTTGTGCTACATACTTTTATTCTACAGCCAGTGAAAAGCCAATGGGAAAAATGTCGGTTTCCCCAGTGTAATGAACTTGTCTGCCTCCCTCTGCTCCCTGAAGTCCATACCACCCTTTCCTCTATTTTTCCAACCTCACATGAGTTCAGCCCAGCTCCATACTCTGGAGCACTTACTGTCTTTGTTTAGATGAACATGAGGCATTCCTGAGACCAGCATTTAGGTGACCTTATGTCAACACAGCATTTCTAGTCCTGACAACCACATGCCTGTGTTTACCAATGAGTTTCCTACTTTGGTCTTCAGCTCAACCTTTTTCCTCCCAGCACCCAATCATTGAGGAGGTCCGTGCAGATCTTGTTCAAATCCCTGACACTAATCATCCCCTCTTCACCACCCTTCCATATAATCTAGCGCAGACTGTATCACCTTTCTCCAAAGAACTGTCCTGTCTTCAGCGATGCCCGCCACTGCCCGCATCCCCAATTCCTCCTCACACTTTCCCACCCTGATCTCAGTAAGAACACTACTGCATATATTTTCGAAAGGAATTTAAGCATGGGCTGTTATGGTTTACGGGTTTGGTGTTAACTACCTCTTGACTTTTTCTGATGCTGAGACTTATTGAAATATTTCTGAACCTAGACCAAGAAGTAAAAATAGCAGGAACGGTATTAATTTGTATAGGATAACTGTGCAATTAGTGACCCAGTGTAGCAGTTCTTAGACAACAGTTGTAAGAAATGATGCATTTCAGATGCCCTGAGTCTGGTATCGATTGATGCATTTGCTGACTTGGAGATTTCGGATTGGATGCAGTCCTCTGTTACCTGCCTGGCATTGCTGCTTTCCTCATAGGTCTGTTATCATATGGTATGTATCCTTAGGGTCAGGAAATGCAGTTGAATCCCTAGTTCTGCATGCCATGGTTCCATGAGCTAAGGCAAGGTAATTTTGCTAAGGTGCCATTTCCTCATAGAAAGTGAAGATATCGCCTTCTTCATTAATGTTTTATAAATGAACTTGTAGGCACTGGATTTCAACCACCTTGGTTCAAATACTGGTTCTGTCATTGCTGTCTGGTTAAGCCTAGGAAATGAAGATCTACATGGTTAAGTGAATAGTTTGCTAAGTGCTTAACGTAATACTTGGTATTAGGGGAAGTGACTGCTGATGGTGTTGGCAATACTGGGTTTTTGCTGCTAACTGTGTCCTTCCTCTGCAGGGAACAGGTAACAGTGAAAGCTAACTTGTATCATCAAACACGTATACTTTTCTAGGTACTGTGCCAGGCATTATTAAACCCTTCAATTTTCACAACAGTCCTGTGCTGTAGTTATTTATAGGAGGTATTTATTATTCCCATTTCATAGATGAGGAAACTGAGTCTGATAGAAGTATTTTGTCCAGAGTTACACATGGCTTGAGAGAGCCCAGACATACAGGCAAGGTGCCTACCTTCAATCTATTCTCTTTACCACTGCACTAGGCTACCTCATGGATGTTGGGAAAGGATGTAAAGAAGGTGGGTCACGTTTGAAATACAGAGCCTTTCCTTCAGAAGAGAAAGATTAAATGCTCAATGCTGCAGCCAGCTGCTTCCAGCTGCACTGAGAATCTCCTCCTGAGAGGGGGTGGGGGGCTGCTGTCTCAGGCTGTAAACCCTCAGGGTCTCCCTGGTCAGCTTGACTAGGGACACCCAAATCCTGGGACAACTGGACAAGGCTAAATGTATCAGAAAAATAACTGAGTAATTATAAATTAAAAATTCAACTGATAAAGAGACTATATTTCTTGTTTGTTCTTGGGTTCTTTGTGGCAGCTTGCAAGAAAAGACACACAAACAATAGAAATGTTCAGACAAGGGTAAAAGGTCAAGACGCTGAGTATTTGAGCTATTCATTCAGCACGTTATTTTCCCAGCTGGGAAATCTACTGCAAAACTGAACTAAGATCAGAAAGGTGCTTCATAAATATATAGGTTCATCTAGCGATATATTTGAAGTGCTTAGATAGCGGACCTCTCTCTATTTCACTATAATGGCCCAGCTTAATTTGTCATCTTTTTTCCCTCCTTTAAAAGCATTGCTGAGACTCTAAGATACTCATTGTGAATTAATTTGGGATTTGGCATAATAACATTAATCATGCTAAAAGAATTCATTTGACAGTAATGCAGTATAATTAGTGATGTACTAAATCCATTGAGATCTACCAATAATTATAGAATCGTTATTTTAAAACCTTATATAGGCATTCATTTTTTCTTCCTTCTTCCTTTTCTATTTTGAATCTGCAGCATGTAGAGGCAAAGTCTCAGCTCTGACAATTTGCTTTCTGAAATATTGGGCAAGGGTATCAAGAATAAACCCTAGTAGACTTAGCAGTAACCTTAAAGATCCTTCACTTAGGGTAAGGTGTAAGAATCACCTTAAAGGAGACTCTTTAATCCTGAAGACAGCTGGCTGAATCACATGGAATTATTGAGAAGGCTTGAGAAAACAAAGGGGACTGAACAGCCCTAGAGTTTAGTAGCTGACAAAGCTTAAAAATCTGGCAGAGTGTGAGGAAATACCTAGATATTCCTGTTCGTAGGTTGTGGTGAATGTTTAATTTTTCTTAAGAGCACTTACAGTCCATTTGGAGTAGGAAGAGGTGAGGAGGGTGGTTTCTGTGATCGTAGATTTTTAAAAATTTCAACAGAATGAGATCTTAGAAATCAAATGCCAAGTTGTATCATTTTACATAATAACAACTGAAGCCCACTGAGGCTGTATGGCTTGTTCAAGGGTAAAATCTGGTGACTCAGCCGGGTCTGGACTCCAACTGTCAGCATCCAGTAATCACAGTCTTCTAGTCATAAGCTCTCCATTTTTGTAGGAGTTTAGAATCAGCCCTTTTCAACAGGAGTCCTAGAAAGAACTAAGCCCCAATGTCCTAAGACATCCCCTGCATCTAGAATGGTAGTGACCTTGTAACGTCTTTGAGAACATTGTGAAAACAGTTATTCAGATGGATTTCTGCATCCTTTGGCTCCGCTGAAGAAACATGGTTGAGAAAGCCTTAGACTCCAGAACAGGAGAGTGCAATAGAACTTTCCATGGTAACAGAAATGACCTCTGTCTGCACTGTCCAGTACGCCAGCCATATATGGCAACTGAATGCAAGAAATGGGACCAGTATCACTGAGGAAGTGAATTTTCAATTTCATTTAATTTTCATTTGAGACATTGTGGCTGGTGGTTTCTGTACTAGGCAGCACACATCTGGATATTTTTGCTCCGTCAGCATATAAAGCCACGTAACAACCCTGTGTTGTCAAAGATCTCATACTAGAGCATTTGAATATGTCCATGTTTTGGGAGGAACATAGCAGCGTTGTGCTTTATAGGACATGATCTACAGGGCCTGGGTTAAGAACCTTGCACTAGCAGCTGGGTGTGATTCAGGCCAGGGTCTTAACTTCTTGCAGAGTAAGTTCCTTACCCCAGGAATGAGGTAAAGAATAAAGGAGTTAATAGTGTGCAAAGTGCTGGTGGAAGTAAATACTCCCTGTGCCAGATCCATGGTGGTGGATGCTACTCCTTGATTCAGGTGCCTCAGATATGGCTTTCTGAGTATTTAGAAAAGAACTGTGGCCTTGAATTGCACAGACTAGCAATGTACTGAGGAGAAGAGACAGTGGCAAGGAGTATTTTATCACTGAAATTGTTTAGTATCACTGAAGCTCGGAAATAATAAAATGCAGACAAGCATTTTTTTGGTATTTTTAAAATATTTAAAAATTCTCTCCAGACAATGCAATCCCTTCTCACATGTTCCTGGGCTGAACACTAGCACCCTCCCCTGCACCCCTGCCCCAATATCCTTTTTGCACAGACCTAGTAACAAGGGTCTAATCTTGTTATTCTCACCTTTCTTTCTCCCCAGCCCTCTGAGATGCATTAATTAATGAAGCAAAAATTCTATCCCTACAACCTTACACTCTCCCTGGCATACCCAAGGCATTCAAATACTTGGTAAATGCAAGAATATATTATTCTCACTTATTCATTTTCAATCTATTTTTTATCATAAAATGCTAATAGTCATATAAAAGCACAGAAAACATGGTGGACTCCATTTACTCATAACTAGGTTTACAAATTGTTAATTTTCTGCCATATTTGTTTTCGATATCTCCTTTTAGAAAAAATCTCATGATGGTATATAGTTTTGAAAGCCCCCTCTACTCTTTTGGGAATGCAGCGGGTTGTTAATGGGAAGACATGTCCTGGCATTTCATGTACTATAGGATCCCAATAATGTTGAGTCTTTGAACAAAGAGAATGAAGCAAAAGCAGTAGGACATTAGGATATTAGGAATTAGGAGAAGAGGAGGATAATAGTATTGTTGAGCCAGATTGCAGTGAAGGACATATGAAATTGAAGCCCATTTGGGGGTATAGTTTACCCTGAGTGGTGGGAACCAAAGCATTGTTTCCCAGCAGCTCATTGCTCAGTTCTGTGGTGCTTCAAATATAAATGCCACAGTCCTTGCCTTCAAATACAGGTTCAACTGGAGAGATAATACTGACCCACAAATATATCTGAATTGAGAAAAGGAACAGTTATCCATGGATGGTGCTAAAATATCACTGGAAAGCTAAGCAAGTCAGCAGGACAAGAAGGATGAGTTAATGATGGCTTTAAAGTGTTCGAACCTGATGGAGAAATGGGGTTGCTAAGGAAAGAGAGATTAAGAGCAATTTTTGTGGTAAAAATAAGGACTTTGTTTTTGGATCTATCAGGATGGAGAAGACAACAGGGCAAGCGTAAGTAAGTATATAGCATGCTTTTGAAAACCAAAGCCCCTGGATGCTATGTTCTAGGCTGCTGTAAGAACAAATTATCCTGTTCAAATAGTTTATTGTTAGATCAGGATAAATTACCCAAATGAGGCTTAATATGATACTCCCATCACTACCCTATTCTCAAGCCAAATGTGCTTGGCTTAAGAAATGAAGTGAAAGGGCCAGTCTTAATGTTTTCTTGCCATAATTCAGCTGAACTTCCAAACAGGAACCATTGAAGGTTGATTCCATTAATTTACAGAGTCACACAAGACCCCTAAAGATGAGAAGAATGCACTTCTGTCATCCTCCCGTTACTGTACCAGCAGGATAGATTGATCCAGTGATGTTGTTATCCTAACCGCCCTCATCCTCAAATTACATTTTTCTTGTAGAGCCATTTTTGTCCTTATATTATCAAATTAAATACTTCATTCAATGACTCTGATACTTAACTAGATTCTTGGATCTGTTTAGGAAAAAAAATGAAACCTGGAAATTTTCATGAAGGAGCTTAGCTATCATTACATTTATTTATTGTTATATAGGAATCACTTAACTTGTTCTGAGTTCCCCAGTTCTGAATCCCCAAGTAAGCTATGTACTCCATTGTTCCTAAAAGGATAGTAAAAGAATTGCATGTAGTGGACGTGTTTTTACATGAGGCAGCCCATGTGGCTTCTGCGCAGCAATGGGATACAGTGGCCATGATCTTTGTCTTTGGTTGGGGATGTATTGAGTTGAAAACTCTGTGTAACATCTGCTTATTTATCATGTCTTAAATACTTGAGTGTCTGTGGTAGTTCTGATATGAGCTGAAGACTATGGTCAAAACTCAGAAACATGCAAAGGAACCTGTGGCTTGGAAAGCATTGCTTATACAGTGTTACAAATGAAGGGGTTAATTAACCCGTTACAAAAGTATCCCTGGTCTTAGTGGACACGATTCCAAAGAGTAAATGCTTTTTGTACCCAAAGTATAGTCCATCTATTACATATCAAGAGTGTAATACATGGGTTAAACTTTGGTACAAACATGTATTTAGTAACTACACTTTAACAGCTTTCATTATATCATTGAATATAAAGATGGAAAGACCTGAGGGCAACAGATAGTCCTTAACTCTTGAAAGTTTTTTATACTTAAAAGAATTTCTTCAATTTTAAAGGATTTTTCTTTCAGCCAAGTGATCCTTCTCTTCCCATAGTCTTAATTGTTTTTTAATTTAGACTCAATCACTGAAAGTTCTTGTTTTGGGGTTCTGGTTTTTCAGTGTTAACATTTTTTGCTGAGAAAGAAACTTATCTCACTGTCTGCTGATGCTTTTCGTGGTCCTTTTTAAAAACTTAATTAATTTTTGGCTGCTTTGGGTCTTCGTTGCTGTGCGCAGGCTTTCTCTATTTGCGGTGAGTGGGGGCTACTCTTCGTTGTGGTGCACGGGCTTCTCATTGCGGTGGCTTCTCTTGTTGCCGGAGCACGGGCTCTAGGCACGCGGGCTTCAGTAGTTGTGGCACACGGTCTCAGTAGTTGTGGCTCGCAGGTTCTGGAGTGCAGGCTCAGTAGTTGTGGCGCATGGGCTTAGTTGCTCCGTGGCATGTGGGATCTTCCCGGACCAGGGCTCGAACCTGTGTCCCCTGCATTGGCAGGCAGATTCTTAATCACTGTGCCACCAGGGAAGTCCCTTTCTCGTGGTTTTTAGAGCCAAGTGAGATCTAACTGTTCCTCCCCAGATAGATACTTGGGGTTAATTCACATTCTCAGCCACCAAATTCTCACTCAAACTCCCCCCAATTATAAGAGCACTCTTCTTCCATTTAGAGGTTCTCTCTTCTTATTTCATAGAACACATATAGTGCTTCTAAATAATCTGGTATAACAAATCATCTTTATTTTGCATTAGTAATTCCTAGAAACTGGGTTGTTTTTTAATACAGAAAAAAGAATCTTACTACCCAGAAATGATCACACTATTAGTATATTGATCATGTTTTCTCCTAGTCTTTATTGTAAACAGTGAAATGCCTATTTTGTTTAGAAAAAGGGCTTTAGAAAAGACATGGTGTAAAAGCAATGATATGAATATTTTCCCACCTACTATTATGTCAAATTTACAATATTCTTTGAAAATAAGATACTGAATTTAATTAACAAACACATTTACAAATAGAAAGTATTTTCAGATATTCCAAGAGAAGACAGAGTGAGAACAACAGGTTACTAATGGAATCTCTTAACAGATGAACCTGAGTACTAGCATTACTTAATATTTTAATAAATGATTTGGAAGTTAGAGTGCACAGTGAAATCTCTGCGTTTGCACATTGCACTAGCTATTCTTATGGATAAATTATAGGAAGATCTCACCATGCTCTTGAGAGTAAGCAGAAAAGTGACTGATGATATTCAATAAAAATGCATTTTAAGGGGAAAAATGTCCTGAGCTGTAGTTTATAATATGATGGTTTGGAACTATCACTTACAAAAGAGCAAAGAAGAGCAGTTTTATTCTGCTGTTTGAAAACATGATTTTAGACCAAAAAGCTAAAAAAACACTGGTCATTATTCATTCACTACACAAATAATTGTTGAATCCCCTTACATAATTGTAAACACCATGCTAGATTCTGAAGATGTAGAGTTAAAAAAACACAGTAATTTATGGCTCATTTCTAGCAGCTAGATTGCTAAATTCTCCCTCCTTTCTCTCTTTTTATTCCATCTCTCAGCTCTGCTCCTTAGCACTTCTAGACGAACCAAAACTTCCAAACTCTACCTGATAGCAATATTAATGTAATCAGTATGGCCTACCTGTAATGCCTGGGCAGTGCTGCTACAGGGGTCAATGCTTCTTCTTTGGATTGACTCCTTAAGAAACATTTTCTTAGTAAGTATGAAGGAGTAACTATGAAGAATGTTTCTTAATAATTTTGAAGAATAACGTATATCTCACTCTACCTATTTTACTGTGGTTTTTCTCACCTTTTTTCATTTCTCACTGTGAATAATAATCTAGCACAGTATGATAGCTCAATAAGTTACATGTCTAGGTATATTTTAAAAGGGATATTGACAGCATTCTGGAGTCTACTTTGATACAGAATATTTTAATTTGAATGAGAAAAAACAGCAACAATTTTTTTTTCTTTTTTATAGGTCATACTGCCAAAGAACATTTTAACACACTGAAAACAGAAACGGGTCTATTAAAACACAATTAATATTGAGCTGCATGAACTGCTTGTATATTTTGGAGATTAATCCTTTGTCAGTTGCTTCATTTGCAAATATTTTCTCTTATTCTGAGGGTCGTCTTTTCGTCTTGTTTATGGTTTCCTTTGCTGTGCAAAAGCTTTTAAGTTTCATTAGGTCCCATTTGTTTATTTTTGTTTTTATTTCCATTTCTCTAAGAGGTGGGTCCAAAGGATCTTTACAAACAATAAATGCTGGAGAGGGTGTGGAGAAAAGGGAACCCTCTTGCACTGTTGGTGGGAATGTAAATGATACAGCCACTATGGAGAACAGTATGGAGGTTCCTTAAAAAACTAAAAATAGAACTACCATACGACCCAGCAATCCTGCTACTGGGCATATACCCTGAGAAAACCATAATTCAAAAAGAGACATGCACCACAATGTTCTTTGCAGCCCTATTTACAGTAGCCAGGGCATGAAAACAACCTAAGTGCCCAACAACAGATGAATGGGTAAGGAAGATGTGGCACATATATACAATGGAGTATTACTCAGCCATAAAAAGAAACAAAATTGAGTTATTTGTAGTGAGGTGGATGGACCTAGAGTCTGTTACACAGAGTGAAGTAAGTCAGAAAGACTTACTGTATGCTAACACATAGACATGGAATCTAAAAAAAAAGGTTCTGAAGAACCTAGGGGCAGGACAGGAATAAAGACACAGACATAGAGAATGGACTTGAGCACACGGGGAGGGGGAAGGGTAAGCTGGGATGAAGTGAGAGAGTGGCATGGACATATATACACTACCAAATGTAAAATAGATAGCTAGTGGAAAGTAGCTGCATAGCACAGGGAGATCAGCTCGGTGCTTTGTGACCACCTAGAGGGGTGGGATAGGGAGGGTAGGAGGGAGATGCAAGAGGGAGAGGATATGGGGATATATGTATACACATAGCTGATTCACTTTGTTATACAGCAGAAACTAACACAACATTGTAAAGTAATACTCCAATAAAGATGTTAACAAAACCCCACAGTTAATGACATAAGCAAGTGTAAAGTACAATTGTAACACAACAGTTGTCTGCATTTAGACAGAGTGCACAGAGTTTTCCTGTGAGGGTCGTGTGCTTGGGGGTCTTACCCTTTGATGGTTCTGAATGAAAGGGGGGTGGGATGCATTGAGGGGCAGAAGCTTTACCACCATTAACTTTGTGTCTATGAGTCCTGCTGGAATTGCAAAATATGGTTGTACTTACGGTCTTAAAATTCTCAACAAAATTCCCCAAACGGAAGTAATTTTAATTCACAACCATTAAAGAAGACCAGTGAAAGCCATTCGATGGGGCATTGAATGTTGCTTTGCTGTAAATTCCATCAGAGCAGGTGGTTCTTTGTCTTTTTCATCCTTACATCCCCAATGTCTGGTATCCAAAGCATGGTACATGATAAGAGTTCAGTTAATACTTATTTATCCATCACATGCTTATACACTGCCTACTCTCTGCCAGACATTATTCTAAATGCTCTGCACATATTAACTACTTAATCCTTAAGTCAATTCTGTGAGATATGCATCCCCATAAAGGTGAAGAAATACCAACAAGTTAAGTAATTTGCTCAAGATCACACAACTTGTAGGTTAGAGGAGTTGGGAGTCTAACCCAGACAGTCCAGCTCCACAGTGCATGCTTTTAACCACTCGACTGTGCTTCATTGAACTGAAAATAATTTGGGGAGAACCACTGATTCTTAGGATATATTTTTGAGCATAGACCCAATTATTCCTCTTCTTTCCTGCATGAAAATTCCCCCACCTTCTAACCACATAAGGAAGAACCTTACACTTCTTGGCATGTCATTTAAGACTTCTCTTAATTTGACCTTCTTTATTTTCCACCTTATTTATCTGCACTTCCCTTATGGCTAGAATACAAGAAGCGCAAAATATCCCAATGGCTGTTTGATTTTATACTTCAGTGATCTTGACTTCCCTTTGCCCAACCCCAGTTCTACAAATCTATCAAGACCAGATTAAATGTCATCTGTTCTATGAAGTTTACAGGGAGTTGTCTAATTTGTGTACATAATCCAGGGTCTAGCACCACATCTGGTGCAAAGGACTGATGGGTATGGTCACAGAAGCGTGCACTGAACAGCTCCTGTAGGCTTCTCATGTGCCTTGGTAAGCATTCTCACACACATCTGCCTGTGGTATTCCTATACTCTACAGGGTAAATGGTGACCCCAGGATTTGGGCAGTGCACACTGGCACAACAGTACAGGGCAGCCCTCTGGCAAATAGCAGGAGCTCATTAAGGATTTGTTGACTGAGTTAGGCACTTTTTGCTATCATGAGGGTAGAGAATGTCCAGTCTGGCTCTGTCTTCCTATTAGTTGTTTGGAGAGCAGTTACCATTCTGTTGGTCCCTTAACGTTTCTAAATTTATATGTCCTTCCACAAAACTATTGGGTAGAAAAATTGAGGGGATTCCAACTAAATGCCAAGCTGTATCTTTGGATACCTTTGATTTCCACAATAAACAAAATTTCCCAAGTTTTGGAGGCTGCTTGAAAGAAAAATTTATTGTTTTTATTTTTTTTTTAGCTATTCCATGTACCATATGCTCTGATGAGAAAGAAGTGATGCACCTTAGAGTGTGGCCCTCACCCAGGGGGATTAAGTGCACTTCTTGATCCACAAGACAAGCAGAGAAAAAGGGAAAGAAGGCAGTGACTCCCAGCAGGTCTCAAAGTCACAATTCTAAAATTGAACCAGCCTCTCTCCCACTCCCAATGCCCCAGCACCAGAATGAGGGCATGGAAGCCCCAGCACTGACCCATACATTTGTCTCATTGTGTAGTGACTCCTACCTGCTAGATTTGTTGAAGGTGCTTATATATGTTTTCTTTTATCATTTTAATTGCCATTAAGTTCATATTCGCTAGCACCTCTAAAGAGCTCATTAAACGTGCATTTTAATGTGTTCTAAGTATATACATATGCACACATTTTTTATACATATTCATAGATATATCTGTATGTTGAATATCTCTGTTGTAATTTTCCAGCAACCTCAAAGCCTTCTATATGTTTATCCTGGGCTGAGTTTATCAGATTGATCTACTTTGTTATTTTTAGTAATTAAAAAAAATTATATGGGGACAAATAGTATTGTCTTCAGCAAGTTATTCAGAGAGACTGTTGGAGGTTTTGATATGTGACCAGAAAAATATTATTTACTAATGAAACAAGAAACATCTAGCAGGATTGAATTATAATTAATTGCTATTGCAGTTGGGAAAACTACCACTGGCTGACGGAACTCGTAGAGGTGCTGATCTTTCTTCCACTTTTGTTTCTATCCCTGCTCAGAGAAAGTAATTAATCATTATGGAAGAGGGGAAGCCTATATAATTTGTTTACTGATAAAACATCCTTAAATGAGAGAACTAGAGGTGAAGAAATCTGTGTTCTTTCAGAAAATTTAAATGAAGTATGATTCAGATTTGTTACTTTTCAGTGTGAAGCCATAACGTCATAAATTAGGGAAAAATAATTTTTAGGAAGAAAGAAGGTGCATAATTAAAGAGATAAACAATTTAAGGTTATTTCCCTGTATATGAATCTTTTTTTTTACAAAGCAAGGGTAAAATATGTACATCTTTTCAGTCTCTTAAAGTAGAATTTTTGACCTTCGATTGAGGAAGACCAATAACAATAGTATTTCACTTCAGATTTTCTTTACAGATCTTCATGAAAGTAATGAATGTTTAAATTATGAAAGTATTAGGAAAGAATATTTTACGTTTTACATGGTTTTTCTAAGCTTTCAAAAAAAAATATCCTAAATGTTGTTTTGAACACTGATAAGGAATTTTTCAGAAGCCAGTTTAAATAAAATTGAGTATCTTGGTAGTCTTGTTAGTTTCTTAGTGACACTGTCCTTTCACAGTCTTGTCTTTGAGTAGAGTTTTTACCTCTTCCAGCCAGGAGCAGCAGTGTGGACTGGTGGTTAGAGCGAATTGGGACCACACCTAGCGTGTGTATCCATAGCTGAGCTTGTCAAGAGCAGGATGGTTCTAGAACACTCAGAGACATGAAAGCTCTAGAAGACGAGAAGCCTTACTTATACAATGGCCAGTTTAACACATTTTAAAACAATTTATTTGAAAAAATAAAATATCCATAAATAGGTTTATGACCACTTTTTTCACAATCCCTTTATTTTTGTGTTGTAGCATATAAAGACATAATCTAGTAAGAAAGCATCAGATAAAACATTAAAAAACAAAATGTTGCTGTTCTAAACTGAAGTACACATAAACATGTATATATCCATTTATATTTCTTTGTATTTTCCAATAAGGTAATAAACTACATACATTCTAAAGAAGAGACTAGAAAACTTTTTCAGTACCCTTGGAACCTTCAGAGAAAGACGTTTTTGTCTTGTTAAGAGACTTCCCGGCTTCTCAGTGAAGTAAGTTCCCTTTGAAGGACATAATGATAAATAATGGAGTGATTTCAATTGTTATTTTGCCAAAAGGTATTGTCTGCTTTTTTGTGTTCATCATGACTTGTGAAAGTCAGCTGTGTCCTTGGTCTTAGCTAGCCAGAGTAGGGAAAAGGCAAAGCCATTCCATTGTGGCTCTCTCCGGTGTGAAAAATCAGATGCCATGCATTAATGGTTGTCAGTCTGATGACTGCTCGCCTACCATTCTGGCTGAGGGGTGGAAAAGTTACCCGCACATCTCAGCCTGAATCAACATAACCCAGAGATAATCTGGAAGACCTTTCTGGTAAGAATAGCTCTTTTTAACGTATTGTTTAGATGACTTTGAAGATTTAAACTGCTTTTGTCTTTCTTACTTACATGTCTGCTGAGGGAATATACCGTACACTCTGAATTTCTTACTTTTATTAAGTTGGATTTGGTCTTGGTCTATAAACTGTGGTTGAATAAGCTGGACGTCTCTGTTAATAGAAACTTCTGTCCTTTTGTGGTCTAATGCATGAAACTAATAATTTCACACCTCTTAGGCTATAGCTATACTGAGTTTTAGTAAGTTCTTTGGTTGCTTCCATAATCAAAATATAAATAATTTTCCTACCATAAATAATTATATCCATTTTAATGTCAAAGAAGAAAATGCCTGGCTGTATTCCTGTATTGTTAGGACCAAATATCATTGAGGAATTTGCTGCACTGGAAAAAGTTTTTAAGTGAGCTATCATAAGGTATAAAATGAATTTAGAGTCTGTGAATGACAAATAAGATTTATCAAGCAGCATAAAGCAAATTGGTACATTTAAAAGTTAATGGTATTTTGGAGTACCAAATTACAGTGGGGAGATGACAGAAATATTTTGCAGTTCCGAAAAGCACCCTAAAGACTTGAAGTGTTTAACAAACCATATCATGTGGTATTATAATATTGGTTTCCATTCCTTTTGGACTGTGACTGCATTAACTTATGTTTTCCAGAGGTAGGTGTTTTTGAAAGGCGGAAGTTTATTAATGTTTGTCATTTTCTTCACAAAGCTCAGTAATGGGCTGTAGCTGGCTAATTTAATCCATAAGGCACTTTCATACCCTGTTGCAGGTTTTAAGCAGAAGTCAAATTGCTTTGTTACATTTAGGTATAGAACAAAGGCATTATGTCATTCTATATGTATACATCCCACTGAGCTCCAATAGTTACCAAGAGAAAACCGCACTTCATTCCTTTCCCTCTCTGGAAAGCCATAGGTGTACGACCTCCAAAGCAAACAAACAAAATTACCATGCCTTAAAGAAAAACAAAAACCCAAAATGAAACCTAAGGCAGTATGAAAGCCTGGAACTGACCCTGTCCAAGCTTTGTGCCTTTTTAATTTTAATCGCCACAGCCTGCAACTCCAGTCTCCTCTGATTTCACAGAAGTGAGTTGACTTTTAAAGATCTGTTGTCAATGTGTGGAAATATCTGCACCTCTAACTCTATAGGTAGATATTGGAAAACGACCAGGTTTGTGTTGATCTTTCATAATCCTCAGGAATTGGACTGCGCTGCCATTTGCTAGGGTCAGATGACTGACGTTGGGAGATGGATGGGTGTCCTCAGGCAGGCCTGGCAGGATGAGCGGAACTTGTCTAGATTCAGAAACTGGATTGTTTTTACCTTCTTACGTGACGACGCTGATATGGCATAATACTGACTGAGCTGCGATGCAGGGCCGTCTGCTGGCTGATTTTCATTGCAGGCCTATTGACAGAGTCTCATTGTTTCTGCTCGGTGTTAATCTTCTTGATTTCATCACTGATGAATTGGCACAGAGTAGGTGAATTTTGTTCATATTTTAGGGGAATACACCAATTGAATAATTATTTGAGAGGATCTGGACGTCTTCTGGAGCTTAACTGTTTGGAAACAGTGTGGTTTCTAAAGAGCCACAATGTACCATTTAAAAAAAATCCTCTTAGGGTCTCAAAATTATATTCTAGAAGCACTCTTCTGAATTTTTCATTTCTAAATTGTATCACCCTGTCCACGCTTGTACCGGATACGGCATAGGTGTAAATCCTTCTTATTTAGCATCATAATTTTGAGATGTGTGATGGTGATTGGGGTACAGAATTATTCTTGAGATTCTGTTTGTTTTATAAACTAATATACTGAGTGAAGACGTTTTCTTAATTTTATGTGTTGGGACCTCAGGTCACACAATAAAATAAAAATATCTCAAGACTATAATCTACAACATAATATTTAACCTTCTCAGGATGCTCAACTTCAGATACTCTTAGTTAAAAAGTCAGGAAGTACTATCAAGAACAAGTCCAGAAAGGCATTTTTTTCACATTAGCTTAACCAAGACTCTTATCCGAGGCAGCTAACGATCAGCCCAAATGACTAATTTGATTTTCTACTTCTCTTCCTTTCCTTAATCAGAATTCTGATAGAGGGATTAATTAGCAATAAAGCAACATGAGGAAGATGGAAAGAAAACGAGGGCATAGATAATCCACAAACTATATATAATCATCCCTGCGTAATCAGAAGTTAACTATCATTAACATGACATTTGCTTTTAAAGCCAGGAAGAAAGTTATGATTTTTGGCACTAACCTAATCTTTAATTATAGCACAGTACCATTCTTTCCTTGTGTTTGTTAAGATAGCTATAAATTATATTAGTCTAGGGCTTTTGTGTCATTTCCTTTCCTTTTCCATGATTTATATAGTCAGAATACTGACCTATAATTAAGTGTACTTGAGAATGGTCTCCAGTTAATTAAATGCTCTGGAGTGTGTAGGGTGTTCTTTGCCAAAATTCCAAGAGAAGAGGCCATCCCTGGGTTAAATATCTACAAGGAGTCTGGGTAAATCTTCAGTGCTAGTCTTCTATGACTGTTGAAGCTGTCATGAGAAGTAAAAATAAATCTTTCTTGACTATTGTCTATAAAAGAATGTAAGATTCATCTTTTCGTATAATTTAAGGATATCATTTCGAAAAGTAATTGTCTCATTTGAGGCATGCCTGGTTTTTAATAACTAGTAAAACATATATCATATGGAAATGAAAAATAAACTCTTGTCTTCCTTCCTCTCTTTATTTTTGTCCTTTTATCCTTCTCCATAACAATTCTCTATTCTCTGCCAGAAACAACTAGTGGCCACTCAATTTGATTCAATATATGGATGTGAATTTGCTTCTGTGTGCAGTGCAGTAAGCTGAAGAGGGCCTATTAACACAAGTAACTCTTACCCAAAGAGCCTACCCAGGTGCCAGAACTTGCCCTCACTCCAAGGGTGAGTGGAGACCCTGTCCCTCTTTATCTGGTTTTCCATCCTTACCTCACTTTGCCAGCAACACCTCGCCACCCAAATGCACGTATGCCCTGAATGATATGGAACTTGTTTCCATTCCAAGATCCCAAGGCAAATCTTAGGGCCCATATCAGCTAAAGGGAATGAAGAAGGGAAGGTGGGGGGAGGGAGGGCAGGGGTTATGTGGAGGATGGGAAAGACTCTCATTCCTCTGTGGTTTCACGTAGAAAGGAAACTCTAAATCTGCTTGGAGGCTGCATCAAAACATTTATTCAGGCAATTGCTCACTGTAGTTGGGTCATCTGTATACAGCAGAGGGATATATACTGGCAGCTGGGTGGAGGGAGTTGGGTCTACAGATGTTTTATTTGGCATGCACAGTGTTTTAAAAAATTGAGCCAACATTTAAAAAATTAACAGATTTCAATCCCAGTCCAGATTTCTGGCTTCTTTTGGGAAAATCAGAAGAGTGGCAACACTGCATCTGTAATCTCCAAACTAAACCTTGAGGTGACCAGAGGTGACAAGGGTGAACATACTTACTGGTGATCAACGGGATCTGTTACATTACTGCCTGGCCCCTATATAGACGGAGCTAACCTCCTCCCTCCCACCTTTCCCCTCACACCCACACATGCACACTGTTCATGATGTGCAGGTAGAGGTGCTGTTTTGGAGGGAGAGGTAGACGACTTGAGAGGTGATCAGATCAACCTTGGCTGGGCCAATATTAAGGTGAGGGTAGGAAGAGAGGCAAGGCACCCTCCCAGGTTTAATTGGGACCATATGAAATTTACCTTTTTATAGTTCAGAAGCATCACACTGGCACTTTTATGTCTACAATCCACCTTCCCTCTCCTTTTCAAAATTTCTGCTATAGCCCTAGAGTCTTCATTGTTCTATGGAATTTGTTAAAGAATGGTATATTGTCCTTTTAGATCCCTAGGACTTCAGTGATCCATGATTGGATTTTAGGGAACAGCTCGCCTTTTCTTTCCTCCATAGATTTATTTTTTATTTTCAGCCCAGTAGATATTCTGTTTCTCTCCAATTAAAAAAAAGTAATAATTTACAGACAGAATCACTCACTGTCTTGTGATCCTAAGCTTTAATAACTCTGAACTCAGAAAGACTAATATATATATATTTATTTATTGTGATAAAATACACATAACATAAAATTTACTATTTTAACCATTTTTAGATGTACAACTGATAACATAAAGTGTATTCACAGTATTGTGCAACCACCCCTGTCCATTTCCAGAACTTTTCTATCATCCCAAACAAATTCTGTGCCAATTACATAATAACTCCCCATTCATCTTTCCCCAGCCCCAGGTAACCTACATTCTACTTTTCTTTCCCTATGAGTTTGCCTGTTCTAGGTACTGCATACAAGTGGAATCACACAATATTTTTCCTTCTATGTCTGCTTATTACACTAAGCATAATGTTTTCAAGGCTCACTCATGTTGTACTATGTATCAGAATTACATTCTTTTTTAAGGTTGCATAATATTCCATTGTGTGTATCTATCACATTTTGTTTATCCATTTATCTGTTGATGGACATTTGGCTACTGTAAATAATGCTGCAGTGACCACTGATGTACAAGTGTCTGAGTCCCTGCTTTCAATCCTTTTGGGTATATACCTCGAAATGGAATTGCTGGATCATATGTTAATTTTATGTTTAACTTTTTGAAAAACTGCCAAACCGTTCTATAGTTTTACAGGGGTGACAAATGCAAACTGCCTTAAATCGTCCTTTTAAATTACGATAAAGCCAGGCTTCTTTTTCTTTTGCCATAGGAAATATTTATCAGGTCAGAGAAAAGGTAAATTCTTCCTAAATATTCTAATCAAAAAGAGTTTCATTAGGGTCCAATTTTGATGAACACTGTTTCTGGTTTTCAAGCCTATATGCAGCACTTTTTAGTTTCAGATTAACTGTTCTGATAATGATTTTTAGAATTTAAATTCTTCCATGGAAACCATCATAGCTGATGAGCCTATTTGCACAACCAACAAAGTTAACCCTGGGTTCCCATTCTTCTAATCCTGGAAGTTAATTCGTTAGCACATTATTATCACACAAATGCCTTTATGTAATCATACATGAACACATGTGGTTTGAGTATGATATTAACATACATGCACACATGTGTGGAGGAATGTTAAACACAGTGCAATCTATACCCACCAGTAACAGTTTGTGCCATGCGTTTCCTTATAAGCAAATGGCACTCGTTTTAGATAAATTTTATGATTCTCATCAAAACAATTTTTCTCATTTAAGCCCACTTTAACTTTATTATGTAAATGAACTTTGGGGATGGCAGTGTAAGAGTTCAAGTGAGCTCTGAAACACTCTCTGGCTGACTTCGGGAGAAAAGAAAAGTCATCATTGGCAGTAATGTAGACAGACACGTCTCCTTTTAAATGGTGGCAGTGGTCTGTGTCTGCAGTCAAAGCTGTAGCGTGTGGGTTCATGTTTTCATAGTACAAAGGAGTTGCATTTGACAATTTCATACCAAATAGTCCCTTATGTTCAGCCATGGAAATAACGGGAGCAGATCTGTGGGTGGGAATGGCTACATTGGCTCAAAAAACTCTCAGGACTAAGATCCAGGTCTGTGATGTTGACAGTGTGGAGAGGAGATGCAGTGTGGAAAAGGAGGAGCTATGTCTTTTGTTTAAAGATCTCAGTTAATCCCATTTTCTGTTATATTTTACAACGGGATAAGAGGATCAGAAGGATTTTATATCATTTTAGTTTTCAAAATAATCATTCAAGTGAACTGCCTGGCTAAGTAACAACTCAGATTTCTTTTCCATCTAATTCCTTTCCTATGTTTTTTTGTTTCCTTGTCTTGCTTCTCTATGGCACTATCCTGCCGGGCACCCTCCTCTAGCTGGACCCAGCTGAGTTCCTGCCTATGTGCGTTCCCAGTATAAGCAGCCAATCTAACTTACCACATACTGGGGGAAAGGCATGGACCCAGGATTTCATTCTGCTACTTGACAGTGATGGGACCCAGGGACAGCATGGGCTCTGTAGTTACGCAGCTCTGGCTTTGGGGTCTGATTCTGTCCCTTACTGACTTTGTCAACTCTAGCAAGTTAGTCAACCTCTTGGAGCATTTAAGTTTCCTCATCTGATATGTTCTTTGTGAGAAGTGTAGGAATTTAGAGAGAAAATGAGGACTGGGAACCAGGTAGAGAAGAAGGACAGTGAAGAATTATCTGAGATGGAGTTGCCCAAAGGACTTTTAAGAACAAAGCCAGGCAACATTAAATTTTAAGTTGCTTATCATCCCATGCTATAATGGAATCCCCTTCTTGTACTAACACCTTGTTTAAAAAAAAATATATATATATATATATAAAATTTATTTATTGCTGATACTTTAGAATGGAGATGAATTTAAAGGGGTTTCACTTCTGAGCTAATAGACCCTGAAAGAGAGAAAAGAATAGTCATAGGTGAAGCATATAGTATCCTATATGGTACCCTATGTGGGGAAGTCATCATAAACAAAATTAGAATAAGTGATTATTAGGGGAAATGGAGCCTTCCTGGGCATTCCTGGAGATATTGGACTAACTTTGGATTGCCAAATTGTTTATTATGTCAAAGGATATTTTCAAAAAACCTCATTATTTCTTCAATGATTTTAATGCAAAAATGAAGAATCATAGAACAAAAGAAGTTCCTTTACACTGAATAAATATGGCCTGATGGAAATTTTACTACTATTGTTTTTATCTTTGCCTCATTTTCCTGTGGACTGTCAAATACTTCATTCCTAGACCAGCATGTAAAAGTCTTGAATCTAGCTTCCAACTCCTTTCAAAGCTAAGACTGACATTTACCTAAAGTAACTGCCCAGTTTACAAGGTTGGGAGGCCCAAACCTTTGGGGTAATTCCAGGTTTTGCACTTGTGGTTCTTTGTGTATCATCAAACATTCCCATGGGAAGAAAGTGTGGCTAATCAGGATCCCAGGCTGAAGGTTATAAACTTTTTTCCCAAAGGGAAGACAGAGATTCTGTACTACAGGAATGATTCGGTCGTATTGATGTGGAAGCTTTCTTAGATTTTTTTGGTCCTATAGCCTCATTTTACAGATGTTTTCATTTAAGTTTGGAAGAGTTAAGTGATTTATTCAAGCTCACACATCTGTTTTGTGGTAAAAATGAGATTGAACCCAGGTTTCATAATTCCTGGTTCATCTAGATATTTGTCCATTTTAACACCTCCTGGGGGCCACTATTGCACGAGGTACTGAGAACTAATAATAAACCACGCAGTTCTGTAGCTCTGTTTATCAAGTGTTGGGAAGATACCATCTAGAAAGCAACAAATAGATGCATCAAACCTTAAATTTGAAATGGATCTTAGTGTTTATTTACTCTAATTTGTACTTAAGATAATGAGGCCCTAATCTAATGAGGTAACTTGGGATGAACAGACAGATTTGAGTAATTCTGGTGTTAAGAGTCAACAAGACTTGACGGCTAGTTAACCATGGAGGCTGAAAGATAGAGAATTCAAAGGTATACAAGGAATTAAGAACTTGGTAGCAGAATAGCATAGTCATTAGAAACACAAGCTGTGTATTTCTCTTCCATTACGATTTGAGGGACCTGAGATCAGGAGACCTCAGTTTACCCATCTGTGAAATCAAGATCATTTCAACTTGAGGGGTTTTGTGAGGATCAAGTGGTATTACATTTGTTGCGCTATATTGCCTGGCATGTGTAGGTGAGTATTATTATCAAGAGCATAGTGATATTGATTTATGAGAAAAAATGAGGTGTGTTGGTTTAGGGAAATTCTTTCTCCATTAACTTATGGATTCAATTTTTGATTTATGAAGACTCTAGAGCCTGGCTACATCAATTAGCCATACTTTTTCTTGTATCCGCCATCATCTCAGAGCTTTTTAACTACTAAAAAAATGAAAGGAATAAGAGTAGACTTGGGCTACCAAGTTTTGGAACAAGAATTCAGTGAAACGTGAATAGGAAGACCACTGAGTGCAATCCAGGGAAAGAATGATCGCTGTAAATCATACAGTGTTGGCTATGAACTCTTAGTGAATGATGCCAAGAGGATGTCTTGATTCAGATACTGTAAGCCGACTCTGCACGGGAGAATTCTGTTGAGGTGATCTTAGTTGGTAGCACTGGTTTGTAAAATACTTCTGAGTTTAGGGGGAGCAATAGTAACCAAAAGCATCCCATAAAACAAACTTCTGTTTCCTTTTATTGCACTTGGTGAAGGTTATTAAGAATGTAATTCTTTCTGCTTGCTATGTGATTAGCAGCTGAACCTTTTGGGGGTACATTTCCATTGCTACTCTCTTGTTATTGCAAATGGAATTTGCATGCCTAATTCCCTTCCCTCCATATTGAATCCATACCCCTTCAGGTCTAACGGCATGCTAAAAATGATTCCAAATCTCCGATGTTGATTGTGGGCCATATGTTAGCACTAATTATATAAATGAGGCTTGGTGGAAATGTGACATGCTAAGTGTTTTGAGCTTAAGGAATTACCTAAATGAATTCTAGCTTGAGTTAATGCTAGGAGAGACAAGGAAATGCGGGTGCAGGTTTTGAGCAGATGTCAGCAGGTCTTCTTGGCTCTTCATGGTCTTTATTTGTCTAACAATAAGGACTGCTGATGGAACATTGTGTCAGAATATTTTGAGGTGCCGTTTTCCTGAAAACTGCATTTTGCACCTACAGATGGATCCATTTTCTGAATAAGCAGAGTGGAATGACAGAATATCAAAGATCAGAATCTGCAGTCTTGCTGTGAGTTTGAAAACTTAGCATTCACTGGGGCCCATTGCTGAGATCATTATGGCACTGAAGCTGGAAACTTTCTAGAAGGACATTTCATTTCAGTATCCAACATTCCTGAGCTTTAATTTTCAAAATAAAAGTGAGAGAGGAAAAGAATGGTTCTGGTTCAAAGCAAAAGTGAACTACAAAATCGAGACACATTTTCTCCTTGTATGTAACAATTGAGGAAGCTCTTGCCATGGCATGTGTTGCTTGCAGAGGTTTGGGGAGCTTTGGGACCCTAAATCGTGTCAGGGTGGGACTCCAGCTCACTCCCTTTTCCTGGAAATCATGAAGTTCCAAACGTGTCAATGATTACCTGTTTCAGAACCCGTGGTAAACCTCACTTACATCCTTGTGTGTTGCCCTCACAAACTTCTCAAGATTGGACTGTATTGCCGTTTAAAATTGGCAAGAAAGCAGCTGATTGACAACCAATCCCCAGTCAATAAGTATATTTAGAGCATTTCTTTAGCGTGTGGCACTTAGGTCCCACTGTCCTGTCTTCTCAGGTGCTTTACACAGACTTTGATCCCCTTGAGGATGTAAACTCTGCTTTTTCTTTCTGAGCCCCCAGCATAAAGTCCAGTGCTTGACACGCAACAAACATTTGCTGAATGAGTGTTGCTAAAATTGTAGAAATAGCTAACCTTATTGAGGACTTACCGTATTAAATATTAGACCAGCATCATCTCATTTTATCCATACTGTTGTGTTCTTAGAAGGGCTGCTCTTGTGGCTTTGCAGATGAGGAAACTGAGGTTAAGAAAGAATAAACACCTTGCCTAAAAATCACAAAAATAAAAGTGATAGAGGTGGAATTTGAATCTAGAGATGTCTGACCCTGTGTCTGTCTGTAGGGTATGGATTCTGTCTTTTAGACACCTCTGAGCTAAGTTCATTGTTCTCAAATCTGCATCTCTGAGTATATTCTTGAGGGCTGGTGAATTTCCTTGAGTGAGATGTTCTGTGTTCTGTGTGTTTTTATTGCAGTGGTAATCTAAGTAGAATGGATCTGAGTGTATTCTTGATCATCTGGATGACCATGTTGTGATGGTATTTACTATCAAGTTAGTGCTTTTTCAACTAGTATTACTTTAATTGTAGGACATTATTCAGGGAGCAACAGAGACAGACTAAATATGGAGATAATAATGTGTTTGTGCCAATGAAGTGTCTGTAACATTAAGGGTTGTGGAGTGGTTTAAATAGAGAACTAGAGTGAAAAAAAATAAATTTCTACAGAGCACAAAGCAGTGGTGATGTGACAACACCATAGAAGCTGTGCCCTTCCAGTCAGACCACATTCACATGGGGAACAGTAATATGGTTTCAATAAACTAATATTAGCCATTATATTGAAGAGAAGTGATTTATTAATTTCTTTTATAATCTTACATACTTGTTTTTCTTTATAACCTTATTTTGTTTATGGATATAGAGCACTTCAGACATAAGGAGTTACAATTTCATGTTTATGCATATTTATGTAACAATAAACTGAATCTGTCAAGACTGGGGAGGGAGCCATAATATTTTTCGTTGTTTTTTGTTTTTTTCCCTTTCAAAGGAATCTGTATACTCTTTGAGGGGTGAGTGCCTACATCAGCCTTTGGGCATCATATGATCCCCAGGGATAAAACTGAAACTAGATCAGGATAGTGTGTGTGTGTGTGTGTCTGTGTGTGTGTGTGTCTGTGTGTGTGTGTGTGTGCATGCATGCACGCACATGCTTATATCCGTGAAACATAAGTGGTGGTAGTGGAAGTTTGGGGGATGGTTGACTAGCATCTCCTGGGGCCCAACTGTTTAGTCTTGACATTAAGCAACAGTTTCTGAAGAAGATTTCCTACCCCATGTGGTTTTCTATGGGTGTCTTATGTACTCAATTCCTATTGCACTGAAGAAATGTGGCTTCTTTGAACCTATATATTTCCAGAATCTTATTCTTGGTGACCCTCTTTTGCCAAGAAGTGAAAAGACATTCCCTTGGCACATTGGGCCACTGCAATATCTTTATATGCTGGTCTGCAGCCACCGGACTGCAAACCTACTCCATGTAGAATGACGAGTACCCCCTTGTAGATGCATTTACCGTAGTCCAAATCAGACCCTGTGCCTCTTTTAGATCATGACTCAATGCTCATCTCTAGGGCCAGCTGGCCTGAGGAATTGTGCTCAGATTATTAGAGATGATTGAAAAGGTCTTTGAGAAGGAAGTGTTAGCATCCCCAGGACTTAAATCTCCATGTACCCATTGGAGTAGCACCAGTTATAGAAGCAGACATCTCTGTCTACCATGATGGAAAGTCCAGGCAGAAGGGGAATCAGAGGGAGATGGAGAAATAAATGCAGATAACACCAGAATTCTGGGTTCAAATCCTAGCTCCTCTGTCTTTAGCTGGGAGCATTGCATTCTTCATCAGCAGGATGTGGAAAGTCAACCACAGGGAGTGTAGATGAGAAGCAGCTGAGAAGATGTTTGTTTATTCCCATCCTTTCCATTGGGTCCCTTTATCTTAGGCTAGGAAACCTCTAGGGCTTCTTTTCTATTTGCTTAATGAAGGCTGAAAGAAATTTAAGAGGAAAAAGTACTCTCGTGCTGTGACTCAGTGCTATTTCATGTTCCATCCATATAACCCCTATGATCACCTCCTTTACCTGTTCCCAGTTGGAAAATACTCTTAGTTGTCCTCAGTTTGTAGAACAGGGTCAAGAGATACAGCCTGATCCTGCTAAAGGATTGGGACCTTCCCAGCCTCGGGTACCACTTGGCCCATGTCATCAGCCACCAACAAACTTTGGGAAGCTTCCCTGCATTTTCTCCACCTGGTCTCAGATCCACAGCTCTCAATGTCAAAGCAACAGAGCAACTCCCACTGGAGCTGCTCTTGACCTCATTCTCCCGAAGTCAGGCTGCAGGCACCGCTGAAGGGAGGTGTTACAGAACACACCCAAAGAACTCCCTCTAGGATATGGGGAAAATATAATTCTCTTTCTCCCCCAGAACAGATTGTGCACATAGGTGGATCTCCAGCTCACCTACTCGGAAGAAGGTGCACAGTACAACTGAGGATCAAATTGGATGAAAGGCAAATTGTAAAAATAACTAATATAGCAATTTAAAGTTTGTAAAACAACTTCACATACATTTATGCTTATGTAAGGAGACATGTTACATGAAAAAATTAAAAACAAAATATTACTATTAAATTTTAAAATGAGAATATATGCTTTTTGAGTCTTTCCATTTGATCTAAAATTTATTTAGATCTTTGTAAGCTTTGCTGGAAATAACCTTTGTGTAGGACATTACACTAGAGTCTCTGGGATGGAATAAAGTACTCTGCAATTCCAAAAGCTGCATTATAAATTGCATGCTTTCTGAATGGAATGGGTACAAGATGAATTTGATTTGTACCTTTAATTTTTCCACCAATATCCAGCAACTGGTTAGAAAATACCAGGCTTGGTTGGCACAGGTGTAGGGACAAGATTCACCAGCCAGCCATATCCTCCTCCCTTTGGGAGCCTCCGGAGATTAGAGAGCAGAAGGAAGGGACAGATTACTGCAGTCGCAACAGTGTGTAACAAAAGTATTGTGCCCTTGAAATGCTAATATGGGTGAGCATCACATTGTAAAATTCACACGGTTAGGAGGCAGCCTAGCCACTTGAATCACATAGACTGATCTTTATGGGAGACCTCTTATTTTATTCTTTGCATATTTCATTTTCATCCTGTGTTTTCTTTGGAATTAATAGAACTTCTTAAAAACTGCTGTCTATAAATTTTCTCTCCTGCATATGTCTCGAAACAGTTTCATTTCTTCATTTAAAACATTACAGCCATTTCAAAATGCTCTATTTTGTATTTAATTTCACCATCTCATATAAAATACATGTTCTTCACATAATTATGTAAAAATGGGTTTGCAAATGTGCTAGAGATCCATATGATGGGCACATTATAGGATTCTAAGTAATAATAACCTCCTGTTTACATTAGACCTGATTTTCATGCCAGTTTTTATACTTTAATAGAGCCAGAACAGGGCTTTGCTCAAATATGCCAGTTTATTCTGGTCCATGAAATACACTTGAAATATCACAGATAAGTTTGCCTGGGAGAATGTGCAACTACATCTGATACTTTAGAGGTGAACATAATGGAGCCAGAGATGGGAACCATTGTTGTCCTGTTTGCTGTGAGCAGAGCTAAACCAAGCCCAGCAGGGTTACTGGAAGACCCAAGGCATAGGCAAGAGAGGAGGAAACAGAAAAAGGAAAATATAAATTGAAAACAGTAGGCAATTAGGCAAACGGAAAAAAAAGAAAAGGTATCGTGTTATATAAAGGAGAGCTCGAGCACACCAAGCTCAATTGATACAAGGAAAGCACAGTGGTTTTCAAGTGTGGTCCCGGGAACGGCAGCATCAGCATCACCTGGAAACTTGTTACAAATGCAAATGCTCGTGCCCTACCCTGTCCCCATCCTGAATCAATCCATGGGGAAGAGACCCAGGAAGCTGAATAGATCTTCCAGGTGATTTTGATGTGCACTCATGTTTGAGAACTCCCAGTCTCCTGGAAGGTTCCAACAGCCTCAGCACAGTGTGCTGAGTGTTTGAGAGGCTGTGCACCTGTGTGGAGTGACACCAAGCCCAGCTCAGGAGGGGGAGAGTCAGGGACCCAAAGGACATGGGGATGGAGAGCAGAGCCTAGCTAGTAGAGATATACCAGGTAGTTATTCTCTCCAGAGCAAATGTTTTGAAAGCAGCACCTTTTCAGTGACTTCTCAGGTGACAATGTCATGACAGAGTTTAGACAGTTGGAGGAACCACGTGAAAGGCCTGGAGAGAATCTTGTCCAAGGGTGGAGTTATGTGTTTGCTCTACCACTCAGCGGTCTCCTGATGTGTCACTGCCCAGCCTCAAGTGTATGGTGTTGGCCAAACCTTTAGGAGGGGCAGCAGGAAGCAGGATCCAGGCAGAGGGGGGAAAACATTGTGCCCTGGGGGACTGGGCAGAAGTTAGGGCATGCAGAGCACAAAAGGCTGAGGGGGCGATGGCCAGAGTTGTGGCCATCAGTGCAAGGCTTAGGAGTCATTGGACACCCAAGATAGAAAATGAACCCCACACTAAATGGGATCAATACTTTATTTTTTTTTCTTTATAAATTTATTTATTTGTTTTTATTTTTGGCTGCGTTGGGTCTTCATTGCTGTGCACGGGCTTTCTCTAGTTGCGGCGAGTGGCGGCTACTCCTTGTTGTGGCGTGTGGGCTTCTCCTTGCGGTGGCTTCTCTTGTTGCGAAGCATGGACTCTAGGTGCGTGGGCTCAGTAGTTGTGGCACACGGGCTCAGTAGTTGTGGCTCGCAGGCTCTAGACGTGCAGGCTCAGTAGTTGTGGCACATGGGCTTAGCTGCTCCGCGGCATGTGGGATCTTCCCGGACCAGGGCTCGAACCCGTGTCCCCTGCATTGGCAGGCGGATTCTTAACTACTGTGCCACCAGGGAAGCCCAGGATCAATACTTTCTCACAGTCCCCTACTAGAGGCCCATCTCTGGTACACGCACTCTGGGACATCTGACTTCAACCAGGCCCAAAGCACTTGTCTGTGGATATTTGAGAGAACAAAAATCATCTAGTCAATAGGAAACAAATGCCAGTGATCCCCCAAAGAAGCAGAAGATGCAAGAGGAGAGATGCTCTTCCTTAGGGCATTCCCTCCTCTCATTCACATTCATGAAAATATTCAGGGCAAACAATTTTTTTTTTTTTTTTTTTTTTTTGTGCTGTACGTGGACCTCTGATTGTTGTGGCCTCTCCCGTTGCGGAGCACAGGCTCCGGACGCGCAGGCTCAGCGGCCATGGCTCACGGGCCCAGCCGCTCCGTGGCACATGGGATCTTCCCAGACCAGGGCACGAACCCGTGTCCCCTACATTGGCAGGCGGACTCTCAACCACTGCGCCACCAGGGAAGCCCCAACAATTTCTCATTTAACCTTAGAGATAAAGCCAAGTGGGATTTGACTCATGTTCGGTTTCCTATAGAGAATACATTTGAAATATGGGAAACATGGTGATACACTTTTGCTGTAGGCAGTGCATTGCAGTTGACCTTGTATTTAGAGGTGATTATCAAAATATTTTATCATCTGTTTACCTAGACAGAAACAGCTAATTCAGCCTTGTCCATAACCTTCCTTTTTAAAAAGTAGCATTTGCTTCTTTCAGTGGTTTAAACAATGATTAGGGAAATGTACTGTAAATAATATTTTCACTATATGTTAACTAGATGAGTTTTCCCCCAAGTTTACAGAATTAAATGCACACACATTTCCTGAGATTTTTAAACTTGTCTTTGACCTCTTTCAAATGCTTTTCTAGGCCTTCTTTTTCCAAAATGCATCTCTCCTCCACTACCACCCAGTCCTAACTTCACTCTTTGAGTTCAAATGGCTTCCTCTCTAAGTCCCATAAGGGCAAGATGGTGTGGGCTTGGCTCTCCCTTGGCCTCTAGCCCAGTGCCTGGCACAGTAGGTGCTCAATAAACATTAATTAAACCAATGAATGGCTACGGAAGACTGCTCTTTGTACCTGCTTTTGAAGCCGGTCTCTCTCCCATTGTCTCCTTTTGCCCTCTTTCTTCCCTCTCTTCCTGATGGGTTCATTACAAAGACATTAAACCCAGTCCTCAGTTTCTCTAAATTGTTTGTACAACTCATTAGGTTATGTTAAAAGGTAACAAAGGCATGTAGTAAAACTATTTTTTTTTTGCATCAGAAGCTGTGTAATTTAGAGACGTAGCATAGCTTACAATGCACATTAATTATGAAAGAATATATAGTATTGAAACTATGAATTGTGGCCAGAAAAAAAATCTTTTTGATTGTTTACTGTCCAGTGGACTCCGTTTTAGGTGTAGTCCCTTCCAGGGAGAGGCTCATAGAAAGGGTGAGCTGGGGTGTGAGAGCATATAGATGCATATAGATAAAAGAGGTCATGGGCAGGGTTTCATGAAATTTGAATGTGAAGTGGTATTATGCATCTCTTTCATTTAAATAACTTAAAATGAGTAATTCACTCCCCAGAACATTTGATAAAAATCCTTGGAAGTTTGCCAGCAGGCACGGTGGAGGAAGGAATGCGTATTCAAAAGAGAAAAAAGAGAGAGAGAAAATGAGGAAGCCAAACCTGCAGAAGCAATCTATACCTGATTTATTTTCTAAAATAAATGGAAACATCTTAGTAACAATTGCTTTGAAGAGCCAGGACCTCACTTTACAATGCTAAGCAATACAGTCTTCGGAAACGCTACCTTGGAAACGCCAGTGCATTTAAGAAAGGACCCCAGAACACTTCCTTTGCAATGTGTTCACCTCAGGTGACAGATCCCTGCTCTGGAAGCTAGGTTCTGGGGTGTCAAAACACCTCCGTGCAGTGGTGATCGTTGCCATAGAGATAACTAGATGATGGATAGCTAGATGATAGATAGGCACTGAAGAGATAGTAGATAAATGATCTCATATGTCAGAAGAGGGCTTTGTGCCTAGGAAATTACAGATTTTTTTTCAAAAACAATTCTTCTGTCAAAATCAAACATAGAACTCACTTTGCTTTACTCCCACTCTGTGCATTCCACTCCTCTTCCAAAGCTTTTTTCTTATTATCACATCTGTGATGTGTTCCACCCATTCGATTCTTGCTTGACTTCTTGTCGAGGAGATTAACTTTCTTCAGAGGTTAAAGGCACTACCAGTGCTGGGGGAAGGACGTAGACAGCTGACCACTCAGGTTTCTTTATTTTACACTAAATTAGGGCTTCATCAGTTGTTTTGTCCTTTTTTGTACTCAGACCAGTTTTTTCCCTTTTCTTCTTCCTTTTTTTTTTTTTTTTGGTACCTTGTGGCATGCAGCATCTTAGTTCGCAGACTAGGGATCAAACCCACATCACCTACAATTGGGAGCGACGTCTTAACCACTGAAGCACAGGGACATCCCTCCTCTTCCTTACTTCCTACTTCTTTGTTTCTCCCTTTCCTTCTTTCTTCTTAACCCCTCCCCCATCTCTTGTTCCCATCTCCATGTACCCCTGACTTTCCTGCCTCACTGCTTTCTGTCCCTACTCTTTTTCTGGGCACCTCTGTGTATTTTTCTAATTCCAGATATTCTAACACATTGAGTCCACTTGATTCTTATAATGACAATGGGCAATTTCAGCAGATATATCTACACATTTTATAAAATGATAATGAGATGGGACCTTGAAAACTCATCTTAAAATATGGCACGTGCCCACTGGTCTGGATTCCAGAAAGGACTCTGAAGAATAAATAGGTTTGAACGTGGGCTCAGAGCTATTATTTCCTCTGCAATGTGACCTCTGACAGCTGAAAAATCAGACCCCATTTTATGGGCCGTTAAACAGCAACGGAGTCCTAAATTGTGCTTCTGCCACAGGAAATCACGAACAAATCAGAAGTCAAGATGTGCTCCTTGGGGCAGCTTTAGAAAATCACGGAACAGATTCAATTCCTTCATTTCACAGTGTGCAGAGAGGTTGTGATTTGCTCAAAGTTTTATAACTATGGCAACTCCAAGAATCTAGAACCTGGGGATGCTGACATGTTATCAAGTGACTTTTCCAGTCCACCCCATTACAGAAAGACCATGTGAGAAAGAAAGGAGAGAGAGCTGTTACTGCTAATGGAGCAGAATTTGGGGCCTTTCTCCAAGTCTGGGGGAAGTGGCAAAAGGAAATATTTTTAGGATAAAAGAGAGACATGTTTCTTCTGAAGAGGATGAGGGAAGAGGGAGGACGATGAAGATAATAATTGGAAACATCTTTGGATCTCAACTTTCTCATTTGTCAAATGGAGATAACAATATTTTTATTGTAAGTCTGTTTTCCTGACTAACTGGAAAAAGATGTAAAGGGCTTGATATACAGAAGGCACTCAAATAGTAACTGCTGGTGCTTTGGATTTGTGACTGAACCTTCTTTTTAACCACCTTCCTATGAAGAAGAGTTAGCACTCATGTCTTAATGGTCTGGAGTTCCTGAGGCTGGTTTTCAACAAGGTGAAAACCAACTGCAGACGAATTCAACCTAGCTCTGAAACCAGAATCTGAAAACCTGGCCCCAAGCTGTTTGCTTCCCATTTTGTAATCCCAGCTATAATTCTTGGATTGCAACTGTACCCAGGGAAGAATACACAGACAGGACAACTGTTTGTCAAAAATTATTAACTGATGCCACATGCGTGAATACATCTGTAACTTGGTCTCAATTCTGATGAAGGCTGATCTGCTGGCTCTTCTTAACATTACAGTGACTGATCATGGTTACAGGTCATACAACAATTTAGGAAGTGGACTTAGTCTTCTTCCCCAGGAAACAGACTATCAGCTGTATATTTACACACTGGAAGCTTATTGCAAAGTGCCCTTGGGATCTATACCCGTGACAGAATGAGGAAAGCTGGATCAGATAGGAGAAGGAATTCAATACGGTTGCAACAGCAGATGTGGTTCTCAGCCAAACCCTCGATGAGCTCTGCCATTGGGGTGGTTCTCTTGGCTTACCCAGAATTGAGGCCAAGGGGCTGGATCTTCATCCTCCACACCAATAGGCCGTTAGATGCTGGCTGCCCCTGTGGAGGAGGACTGACATGTGAACAGGTGTCTCTCTTCTGCTGAGAGAGATCTCCAGAGCTGCCTCAGCCAAGCCGACAGCAGACAGCACTTCAGGCAGCAGGGGTGGTGAGTGCCCCTCCTAAAGTGGGGTCTAGACAGAGCACTACAGAAACCAGCACCGAAGCCCACACTGCCTCCTACGTAGAGCACAGCACCTTTGGGAAGTGTTGGCTTGTGTTCTAGGGGACCCTGAATCATAGTGTTACTGAACACAAGTTTGTGTGTCCGACACACAGTGAGACCAAACAAACTGAAATGTCGGAGTTTGGAACAGAAAAAGGTTAATTGCAGGGCAAAGCAAGGAAACAGGTGGCTCATGCCCCCCAAAATCCTGAACTTCCCGAAGGGTTTCAGCAAAGCATTTTAAAGGCCAGGTGAGGGAGGGGTGTGGTTGGTTGTTACCAACTTCTTGGTGCAGGAATCCTTTGTTCTTCAGCTGTCCACATAGGTCAGGTCATGACGTTCCTGTAAACCTCCAACAAGACAGAAGTTATTCTCTGTTCTGCAACTTTTTATCTCTATATGAATGGAAAAGTGTTATCGCCTTAAAGGTCAGAGCCTTGAGAAGGGGCTCTCCTGTATATTTCAGGTTCTAGGCAACATTCTTAACGGGAAGCAAAAGCAGTAGACTACAAATGCTGAGGTAAAAGAAACAGATCCAATATGGAGTCAGATTTAGTCTTCCCTATGACAATAGGAAAGGGACTCAACACCCTGGAAACCCGAAGAAACGTTATTTGCTCCTCCTTAAGAGGTCTAAAACCAGAGCTTCTTCCAGTTCTAACAAAACTGATTGTTTTATTAATATTACTGAGGAATCTTTGGCTGAAAACAGGCCCATCAAAATTGTCAGCCTGTGGAACCAGAGAGAACACCTCAAATGTTCTCCCAGTTGGTGCCAGCATTCTACTGGAGAGTCAGCAAATGGCCAAGAGGAAGGTCCAGTGTACACACCATTAACTGTGAAGAAGAGGAGAAAAGGTTGGTTCTGAGGAAAGCTATGATCACTCACAGGATAAGAGAAAACAAAATTGTTATCCAGATATTATGAAGCTACAGGCACACCTCACACCTTGATTATTTGGAGCTTTCAAGCAAAACTGTTTGCTAATTGTGAGAATTTTCCAGATAATTTATTCAAATTTGGCCTCATTTCGTACATAGACCATTGCTCTAGTTTTCTGGCTCTAAACTAAGCTATATTCTTCTCACATGCTCACCAAAAGTTTATATCCCCATAGGAGTTCTTTGTGCTTAGTCTTCATTGCTTTGCGTTAGCAATTTGCCCATCAGTTTTATTGGACTTAAGCCCAGCTCATTCACCCATCACATGGGCAAAGTGAAATCAAGGTAAAGCCTTTGGTATGGACAAGTTACAGCATGTATAAACTAATGTGCTGATCTCCAAAGACAATTTGGATAATTCAACCTTAACCCTGCTCTTGAGACTCAGTGTTTTTTTTTTTAACAAGAAATGTTATTAATAATCAACATTTCTTTGCAATGTGACTGGTTTGCCCAAAACCACTCTCTTAGGAAGCGAAATTGAACAGGGCTGAACCAGAGCTAAGCTCTTCCTTCCTCTCCTCCGTGTCTGCTCATCTGCTCCTGTGGCTGCTTGTGTCTGGCAGAAAGAAAATAGTACTATCTTTCACTCAGTTGCCAAAGACAGAAATATGGGAATCATATTAAATGTAATCTTCTCTTGCACCTGTATATTTAATGTCACCAAATACTGCCTGTTCTATCTTCTAAATGCCTCATCTGTGTCTTCTTCATAATTTCTGCTTCCACTGCCTCACTCTGGGTTCAGTTATTTCTTACCTGGTTACAATTATAGGGAAATCCCTAAACATGGCTTGGCTCCTTCCAACCGCCTTCCATACCACCAGCATAAGAATGATCTCAAACAAATCCTTCATTCTTTCCGTTTTCACACCCCAGGATAAATTTGAGATCCCTGTAAATGTCAGAGAAGACTCTTCATCTTCAGTAGATTTTTCCCACTCTCGTGGAATCCTGCTCCACCTACCCCAAACTATTTCCCCTATTTTCCCGTGACACTTTCCATGGCTGGACATGCCCTTCATTCCCAGGCCAACAATATTTATCACCTCCTCCATGAAGTGTTCCTCTAAGGACCCCCAGCCCACGCCCCTTCTGTGCCAGATTGCTTGCCCCCTCTGTGCTTCCATATATCTGTCAAGACATTCAAATTTTTTCAGAAATATGATAGTCTGTATGCATGTCTTTATCTCACATTAAAAGGGAAATAACTGGAAGGGCAGAATTATCCTTTCCTCTCTACTTACAGTGTCTAGGACAGGGTTTGACACTTAATACGGGTCCAGAAAGTGTTGTACGTTTAGCCTTTCAGAGGATGAGAATGTTATACATAATGCTTTTAGCTCTTAACAACAGAGAAATTTGGCTTTTAATAATAAAGTAATTCTTGAGTCAAATGAAACATAAGATAAAAATTATTTTTTGATCAGGTTAATTAAGTGCTTGGAGTTCACAGAGTTATGGTTAGTTTTTTCCTTCTATGCCCTGCAGAAAGAATAATCCATCAAAATAATTCCATATTTGGTTCATTCTAGAATTTTAATATAATTAAAAAATTTACTCTCTGGATGATTCTGTTAGGTCTGTTTTCCCCCAAAATCTTTTTTTAAATTAAATTTTATTTTTTAAAATTTTGTTATAGTTGATTTACAATGTCGTGTTAGTTTCAGGTGTACAACAAAGTGATTCTGTTATACATATACATGTATTCATTCTTTTTGAGCTTCTTTTCCCATATAGGTTATTACAGAATATTGAGTAGAGTTCCCTGTGCTCTACAGTAGGTCCTTCTTGGTTATCTATTTTATATACAGTAATATGTGTATGCTAATCCCAACTCCTAATTTATCCCTCTTCCCCCACCACCACCAGATTTCCCCTTTGGTAACCATAAATTTGATGTAAATAAGTTCATTTATATCATTTTTTTAAAAAATTAGATTCTGCATATGAGTGATATCATATATTTTCCTTTCTCTGACTTACTTCAATTAGTATGGTAATCTCTAGGTCCATCCTTGTTACTGCAAATGGCATTGTTTCATTCTTTTTAATGGCTAATATTCCATTGTATATATGTACCACATCATCTTTGTCCAGTCATCTGTCGATGGACATTTACATTGCTTCCATGTCTTGGCTATCGTAAACAATGCTGCAGTGAACATCAGGGTGCATGTATCCTATGAAACCATGGTTTTCTCCAGATATATGCCTAGGACTGGGATGCTGGATCGTATGGTAGCTCTATTTTTAATTTTGTAAGGAACCTCCATACTGTTCTCCATAGTGGCCATACCAATTTACATTCCTACCAACAGTGAAGGAGGGTTCCCTTTTCTCCACACCCTCTCCAGCATTTATTGTTTGTAGACCTTTTGATGATGGCCATTCTGACTGGTGTGAGGTGATACCTCATTGTAGTTTTGATTTGCATTTCTCTGATAGTGATGTTGAGCATCTTTTCATGTGCTTTTTGGCTATCTGTATATCTTCTTTGGAGAAATATCTATTTAGATCTTCTGCCCATTTTTTGATTGGGTCGTTTGTTTTTTTGACATAGAGCTGTATGAGCTGTTTATTTGGGAGACTAATCCCTTGTCAGTTGCTTCATTTGCAAATATTTTCTCGCATTCTGTGGGTTGTCTTTTTGTTTTGTTTATGGTTTCCTTTGCTGTGCAAAAACTTTTAAGTTTAATTAGGTCCCATTTGTTTATTCTTGTTTTTATTTTCATTACTTTAGGAGGTGGATCCAAAAAAGATATTGGTTTGACTTATGTCATGGAGTGTTCTGCCTATGTTTTCTTTTAAGAGTTTTATAGTTTCTGGCCTTACATTTAGGTCTTTGATCCATTTTGAGTTTATTTTTGTGTATGATATTAGAGAATGTTCTAATTTCATTCTTTTACATGTAGCTGTCCAGTTTTCCCAGCACCATTTATTGAAGAGACTATCTTTTTTTCATTGTATATTCTTGCCTTCTTTGTCATAGATAAATTGACCATAGGTTCATGGGTTTATTTCTGGGCTTTCTATCCTGTTCCATTGATCTATATTTCTGTTTTTGTGCCAGTACCATACTGTTTTGATTACTGTAGCTTTGTAGTATAGCCTGGAGCCAGGGAGCCCAGTTCCTCCAGCTCCACTTATCTTTCTCAGGATTACTTTGGCTGTTCATCCTCCGAAATCTTTACAGTCACTGCTTCAATTTGTATCTGGTTGTATGAAAAGGAAAGCCACTCAAGGTATCTCAGATAAAGGGTAGTTAATCACAGGAGTATGTGTGGGGAAGTTAGGGAGACAGGGACTCCAGAATAAGAGCCACTGTGCATTGCAGGCTCAGGGAGTATGAAGCAGAGGACAGTTCTTGACCCAAGGCAGCGCCAGAAAGCTGTCATGCTCTTCCGCTAGCATAACTCAGGGCTGTGGCCCACAATGGGTTGGCACTCTTGTGTCAGGTGCCCATCTGAAGTTCAATCAGCAATCTGGGGGAGGGTCCAGTTACAAGTGGACAAAACTTAGAAAGTTTCCTCAGCCATCAGGAAGCACTCAGTCAACTTGAGAATTAATAATTTACTCACAAGTCATTCTCCTTATATACCCTCTAGTAAAGGCAAAGAGAAAACTGCTCTTTCTGTTCTTAATTAGTTATTTGGTTCCCATATGTCTACCAAAGTGATCATAAAGGCAATTTAATTAAACAAAAAATAAAGTCATTAAAATTCTCTTACACCCTGATTTTTAAAAATGCATGCTGCTCCCTTTAGGTTTTCTTTTTTTCTTTTTTCCATTGGTTGGAAGTTTTCCTGGTGTTTCTTCTAGAATGTCCATACTCAGGGTTATTTGCATGACACAATGAGGGGTAAATCTCATGGAGACTGCCAGTCTGCAAAGACACCAAGCATGTGTTTAAGTTAAGAGAATTTACAGAGTCCTGAGTTCATAAACTTGAGATTTGTTAGTAACATGTTTCTTAATGCCCGGTGGGATTAAGGTCTTTCGGCCATGAACCCCATATAGTCACTTCCTTGGACTTACACTGCAGTTTGCAATGAAGATTTTTCATGTCTTTTCTAGGAGTATTTTAAGTCAAAAATGTGGCTGGGATTAAAAAGCAAAACAGAGAATAATTTGACAGCTCTTCAGTTTATGCTTATCAGAAAAAGAGAGGTGAGAAGCAAGCAACAAGGGTACCAAGACAGAGAAGAGAATGCACCATTATGTTCCAAGCCCTTTATTTGTATTTGTCTATTTCATCCCCACAAAACCCTCTAAAATCAGCATTATTATCTTTACTTTTACAGTTAAAAAATGGGTGTTCAGAGAAGTTAGGACACTTATCCAAGATTAGGCAGTTGATAATTGGATTTGGTATTTGGGTCATAGTCTGCCCGTAGGTCCCAAGATAGTGGCAGAACCTCAAAAGCAGTGGTTCCCACACTGAGTGATCCATGGGTCACAGCAAGAGAAAGGCGGTACTGAGCACATTGAGACTGTTTTCTCTAATTCATTATCTACCGTTTTTCCCTTTAAGGCTGTTCTGCCCCTGAATACCTCCTGGTAGTTATAATGGCATTAGGGCTTCCTATTTTGAGGGGAAAAACTCATCTAATACTTAAACTGGAATTTTTAGCGCACCAATCTTTGAGCACCTGAAGGTTGCCTTCGAATTGTTATTGAGATGCCTCTTATGAAATTGATCTGTACTAGGAATCTATCAGTGCCAGTACAATCTGCTAGGGTAAGTTATGCATCACAATGGCTTTCGTAAATGTTGAGAGGTGTTCCTGGGAAAAACAGTTTGACTTCCACACACAAAATATTCCACTGAAAAGGTTTTCTCCCAATCTTTGAAGAGCTCCATTCTTTCTTTTCAATTGACTGGACGTCCCGTCAGAGAGAGAGAGAGAGAGAGAGAGAGAGTGTGTGTGTGTGTGTGTGTGTGTGCATGCACGTGATGTGACCCCACACTTTATACACATACTGGGCTCAGGTGCAGAGCAAGTCAGAGGAGGTGAGACAGAAAATTGTGGCTGCCTTTTGGGGACACTATATTTGAATATGCAACCTCTTGTTCCTTATTGAAACAGACCCAAAATAAAATGCTGTGGATGAAATGATTTTTGACACTGTAGCTATAACCATAGACTGTAGAAAAGAATAGAACATTGCAACTTCCTGTGGAGCATTAGAGCTTTGAATTTTTTTTTCACTTTGGTGTGTTACATAACACTTCTTGTTTCTACATATTTGGAGGCTAATGGTATAAAATTCTTATCAATTTATTTTTTATTAAAACGTGGAATAAAATATGATTATAGGAGGAGTCTTCTTGACATCAACATAAAATATGTTGGTGGGATTGGAACGCTGAGCAGAAAAGGCAAAATGCGAAAGAAAGTGGGTTCTGGAATCTTGACAGTAGCAAGCAGTGGACCCTGGAGGGGGCAGGAAGCGGGGTAGAACTTAGCTTCTCTCATGTTTTCAATGAAATATGTCTTGTTAAAACTATTAAATGGGGAGGGAACTGAGGAAGCATTTTTGAAGACTGTGAAGCAGTATTCCATGTTTAAAAGCTGCTTTGCTGTTATAAATTTTAATGATAAGTAGGAGCCAAGGGTTGCTGTTAAATAAATAAATATTTATTGAGCATCTACTGTGCGAGCCTCCCTGCTAGGATAGTTATACAACAGCTCTAATTTTCCCCTCTTTTTCCGGACCCAAAACAAACATTGTGCAAATATTGTGCCATGAATAACTTGGAAGTAACATATTCACGTTCTTGCTGAAATCATACTAACAGGACTCATGGCTTCATCGCTCAGCTTTGTGGGTATTAACTGATGATGAAACTGATAAATCACATTACAATTGGACATTTTCTGTATCTGAGAGTTTGTAAAAGTGGAATTAATTTTTTTAGGTCAAGCAGCCCTCTACTAATAAAGGTAATAACTCATCATTTCTGTGGGACAAATCATCTGAGATTTTCAGGTCATTTGGAGAGGATTCCATGCAGCTTGCCACACTATGAGAAGGGCGGTGGGGGCACAGAGTCCCGATGATGCTCCAGATGTCTCAGAGAGTGGGAAAGGAGGGACCACCGCAGAGCACGGGTGATGGGGGTGGTCAGGAAACTGGCGCTCCCAGAGGCCATTTGGCCACCAGCAAAACACACAACCGTCTCTATCAAGTTAAGAGTCACCTGATCTAGGCTTCAGAACACCATGCACTTAACAGTGTCTACAAAAACAAAGTGTTTGGTTTTCTAAAAGTTAAGTGTATGTGTTTGTGAGAGAGAGACCTATAATGGGTTTGTGTTCCACGTAGTCTTTTTTTAAAATTTTTAGTTTTTTATTGATGTATAGTTGATTTACAACATTTCAGGTATACAGCAAAGTGATTCAGTTATACATATATGTATATATCTATTCTTTTTCAGAGTCTTTTCCATTATAGGTTATTACAAGATACTGAATATAGTTCCCTAGACTATACAGTAGGTCCTTGTTCATCTGTTTTATATATAGTAGTGTGTACATGTTAATCCCCAATTCTAACTTTATCCCTCCCCCTCCCTTCCCCTTTGGTAACCATAGTTTGTTTTCTATATCTGTGAGTGTATTTCTGTTTTGTTAATAAGTTCATTTACATTATTTTTTAGAGTCCACATATAAGTGATTTCATACGGTTATCTGTTTTTCTGTGCCTGACTTACTTCACTTAGTATGATAATCTCTAGGTCCATCCATGTTGCTGCGGATGGCATTATTTCATCTGTAGTCTTTTGAAATATATCCTTAGGTCAGGGTTTCCTGACCTTGGTACCATTGACATTTGGGGCCAGATAACTGTTTATTGTTGGGGGGCTGTCCTGTGCGTTGTAGGATATTTAACAACATTCCTGGCCTCTGCCCTCTAGACTCCAGTAGCACCCCCAGTCACAACAATCAAAAATGCTTCTAGATGTTGCCCAGTATCTGCTGGGGACAAAATCACTCCTGGTTAAAAACCACTGCCTTTGATGGTACTACCTAATGTAAATGATTACTACTGTGTATCAGGTACTCTTCTGAGCCCTTTACTTGTGTTAACTCATTAATTCTCACAGCTGCTTTGTAAAGTGCATTCTGTTGTCATCCCCATTTCCAGATGAGAAACTGATTCACAGAAGGTTAAATAATGTGCAGTTATAATTTCACCCCCTCAGCCTGGCTGCCAAGCTCTACAACCTTCACTATTTATTCTTTTTTGTTCTGCATCAGTAATTTGTGCCTACTAATGAACCATGCCTTTTAACACCCTGTGAGTTTCTCTTCTAGGTACCTTAAATTTTGTTTTTTTCCATTGTTTTTGTTTATTTTTTTCTTTAATAGAGGGAGGTTGTGTATTGTTCCACAGGGCCTGGTGGCTCTCTCCGTGACCCCTTGGCTGTTTGAAATGGAGTGAGCTCTAGGCAAGTTCCTTTGCAACATCAAGCAAAGAAGCACGTTAATATATAAACGCCAGTGAATTAATTAAGGAGGCTCTCACAGGGGCAAAGCACTGGGAACTCATCTATTTTTGTCCTTGGTCAGCTGTGCTGTATCCAAAGCATTAGGGCCTAATGGCTCCCCCTCCGTGTTGTCACGCTCATGGCTTCTTGATCTCATTTGCCTTCTCCTGCCTGCTTTAGCCTGACTTTAGCCTCCTCTCAGAATGAGATTATTTTCCATTACACTATGACTATTATTTGCTTAATGAACCAAATTCAGGAAGCAGAATAACTTTTAGAACGAAACCCTCCAAATCCTGGAAAACGTAGTTGCCTTGGGGAATCAAGAAACCTGGCCAAAGCTACGAGTCCCAAGGATGAGAAACACTTCCTAACACCAAAGGAGAGGAGCTAGTCCGTGTGCGGGTGTGCTCCCCACCAGTGTGTGGCTCACAGTCTCAGTTACAGAAATGCACCTGGCAACAGTAGGAGCCTGGAATAAACGTCTCTCTTCTTTTCACAAAACAACTTATTGAGGCTAAATCAATATTTAATTAATCTTTAAAAGAGATTTCAGAGACAAGTCCGACTGCAGTTTTGAAGAAAAAAAAAAAAATCTTTACTTTCTCTTTAAAAAGTCTTTTTCAGAGTTCTGGTAAAGGGCCTTGTATACAATCTTGACCAGCAGAGGGCTTCCATACCTGACAAATGATGCCTGAACAGAACAAAAGGGACCAGGAAAATTTCTTTAATAACATCTTCCTTTTTCTTTTTTGCTTTTTCTCCCACTTTTATCACCAAAGCCCTTTCAAATTGAGTTTCTACCCAACTACAAAACGTTCATTTTTTTTTCCCCTGCATGTATTGTATAGGGTACAATCAGGCCTCCTTCGTTTGTAAAAAAAAAAAAAAAAAAAAAGTAAGGTTAGAATTGTGGGAATGTTTTCTGCTTATTTGGTTAGATAAAGGCTGTGCCTAGAGTGATTGATATTTTAAAGAAATTTACAAATCAAAGAGAATGAAGAGACTGTTCATTGCTAAACATCATTAAGAGAAATAGCCTCTTTTTTCTGCATATGTCACATGAAACATTAGCTTTGGAATAACGTTATTATTTATCTCTTGCAACTGTTCTTGAATCTTCTTTTCGGTACCTGGCTGCCACAGAAACTCTTTTATCAGACCACTGCTCTCGATCCCCTTTTTACATTCTAGTCCTTTTTAACATTTAGAAAACTTTAGATTCTGAAAGCACACCCAAGACTGGTAAGGGCTGGCTCAGAGTATTCTGAACACGTGAAAGAGAGGAGCTGTAGATGGTGTGTGGATACGTCGGTGCATGTGGATACGTTGGTGCTTGTTTATGCCCTCCCCACGAGATGGTGCCCACAAGCTGTTGAAATTGAGAGTGATCACTGGCTAATCTGGTGAATGCGTCAGTGCAAATGTGGGGATGTGTAGAGGGGCACCCTAGCAATCTTCTCTCTGCCACGTAGCCTGCACATTGTCACTGAAGTCCTCAAAGGTAATGCCCTCCCTTGGTATTCAAGAGAGTTCTGTAACAGCAGTACTTCGGGCACCCTTGGTCTAGTGGGGAAGTGGTGAGCAGTTTCCTTGCTAACAGCACATAAGTAGGTGCTCATTTGTACTGGTCTCACTTCTGAGCTGTTTGTAGTGATAGGAAATATTACCAAGGTAAGGTATTTGTGAAGGTGCAGCCCTTTGATTCTAAGGACAGAACTGGAATTAAGTTCTGATTTATAGAAACTGTGTCTCATGTAATGAATTATTCTCCTTTCCATGTTGGCTTCTCGACCTCTCGTGGCCATAATGACTAGACTCACCTCCAGTGAGGGTTCAGGTCTCATAACGCCTATAAGTGTGTTCCCCTCATTTTTCCACTTTCGTTTATTGAATGTATTTTTGTCAGGTATTTGCATTCTTTGGGGTGCCCAGGAGAATATAAAAATAAATACAGAAATCCCAAATCCTGGAGTAGAGTGGTCATGCTAAAGCGTAACACAATTTCATAATGTCTGGAGCCAGAAATATTTTCACTGGAGTCATTTTGAGGAAGGCTAATGACCTATCCTCTCTTAATCTATGGAAAAAGTAGTAGGTTTTGTCTTTCAGGTTTGTGAGTGAAACAATTGGGGCAGAATTAAAAGGGTAGTAGATCTGGAATCAGGAAACTAGAGTTTGCCTGTGGAGAGGCAATATTTTATGGCCATGGAGTGGGTGGGCTTTGGGCAAATGGTTCACTTGAATTCCACCACCCCCCCAAAGGTCACTGGATGACCTTGCTTAGTTACTTTACTTCTGTGTACCTCAGTTGTGTCAACTGTGAAAAAGAGGACCATTTAGTCCCTGCCTCACTGGGTCATAAGGATTAATTGAAAGAATACATGTCAAATGCTGAGAAGGTGCCTGCTACATAGTAAAACCTCAGTAAATCCTTTTGTTACTGTGACAGTTATCTGGTTCTGTCACTTTTATTGGAGTTGTCACGCCAGCTGAGTCGAGGCTTCCTCACTCTCCCCCCACCAATAATAATATCACCTTATAATCCTCTTGTGAAGCCTAAGGAAGATAACTGTGAATGAATCTGTAGTTGCAGAGCCCTGAGGAAAAGTAACGTGGTACTAGTGTTGCCTTCTTAGTGCATGTTTTAGTTTGTGTTCCAAAAAGTGCGCGGCTTAGCATTGAAAGGCACTTAGGGCTGCTTGGTTTTATTACGGTGGGTGAGTTGGGAAACTTATTCAGAGAGGTGAAAAATACAGCTAAATTGATACCTCTGCCCTTCGATGCTTTCTTTGTTATTTTGTAATGTCATTCAGGTATTGTTCTTTGGCATTGACCTATGACATTTTTAATACTTCATTGCAGAGAACGGACATACATCTTTGATCAAATTGGGGGACATCAGAAGGAGGAGGAGAGACTGTGTTAGGTCACCCAGGAGTGAGATTGAAGGTGACTGAGGTGGCAAGGCAGAGGGGGGCCACCTAACACTTATGAGAAACAGTTTTGGGAAAATGACAAAAGAGGAGGTGGGCGTTAGTTTAAGACTCAGGGATTTCTATTCATATGTGTCTCTTACTATCGAGGGTACAGTATCAGCAGGTGGCTTGCATTTCTAACCAACCCTGCTCTCTCATTTCCCTGGTGATATGTTATGGTTTCCACACCTCAGTGTGTGTTTTTCTTAGCACACTCCTTGGTCTGATTAAGAACAGGAATGTCAGGGGTCGCTTTACCATCCTCTGCGTCTGACCTTGGTTTATGTTCGTCGCCTCTCCTCTCTCTGAAGTCTAACAAAAAGCAGAGCAGGAAAGATATTGGGCAGATGCTTAACAGACCAGGGATGCTTAAAGTCAGAGCTACACTTTAAAGAACAATAACAACAAAATTCAAACTCAGCTTTTACTGTTTTGGTTATCAATGTTGAAAATATTTCTCAGATGACTTAATGTGTTAATATAGCTCAGATACTTGTTCCATTAATTAATCACACCCTGCACCCTTCAACTGTTTTGACCCACACTCTTCCCTGAACTCACTGTACTTTTTCATTCTTCCATACTTTGCTCATGAATGCTTTCTGTCATGAAAGTGACAAACCAACTGCCTATCTTCAAGAGTAAATCCACTGATGTGGTTTATTTGCTTTGTGTAGTTTAAAAAAATTGAGTTAGTTGCAAATACCTCAGAAGCAAATGATTTTGCGTATAATTATGGATTTCCACATTATGATGAAAAGTCAGAAGATCTGGTGATTCAGCTCATGGTCCTCCGTAGCAGTGGACAGAACTACGTGGTGGCTGCCACCATTGACAGATATAAACCCTGTAGTTGGTCACGGTTGCCACCACGCCCATCTGCTTTTCTTTCCCTTGGCTGGATTCATTCCCTTAAAGTATCTGTCTCTATCCTGTAAGGTCTGATCGTAAGACCTTGGATTAGAGGTTGGATCATCCCTCAGTGCTTCCTGGGTCGGCTCAAGCCCCTATGTTTCCTCTAGTGAGCTGCTAGAACAGTATTTGATTTCCTTCTTGCTCTGAATTGTAAGGAGTTGCTTTGTAAATTTGTCTCCTCAACTCACACCGTCATCTTTTAAGGGCAAAATCTGGTCCCTTCCCATTTATCTCTGATTGCACCAAGTATACAGTTTCCTCCACTTACACGTGTCTTTCAGCATATTTTCCTGGGTACAGAATGAACCGGCTGAGTGATAGTAGGAGCCTCGGAATGAGTTATTGCCCTATCACTGGCCTTTATGTTCTCCTCTGCAGTCATGTAATTACGAAGGCATTCACAGTATGCTTTATAGCGCTATCAAAGTTTCCAAAATGAATAAAATAGCATCATCATTAATAATTTGAGTTCATCATCTTTGACCCAAAGGCATCCCACACTAGAGACTGCAAATATTATTTTAAGCAGTTTAATGGATTACCGGGAGAGTAACTAATGGATTAACAGGTCAAATAAATTAATGGGTAAATTGATGTGAACATGTGGTTGGACGACTTTCCAGTTGTAGTTGTAACTGTAAAAGGCAGACACCCTGAGGGGGAATTAAGCAGTAGCAACAAACACTATTATCATTAGAATTTCAGGAAGCAAGCATAACAGACAGGATGTTTTCCAATGAAACTGTAAAACAATTAGAATAGCTCTTTGGAGCTTTGGTGGCTTTTTTTGTTTGGTTTGGTTTTTTTTTCCTAGTGCTTCCAAAGGAAGAAGCTGGATTTAGAGTGTCAGCCAGTTAAAGTATCACAATTATTATAAGTAATCATCTATTTGAGAGACAAAAAGACGGACAGCAAAGTAGACAGTTAAACATGTGCTCCATAAATATGCATAAATCCGACACCATCTGCCACATTATCCAATTTGACTAGTTGTCTTTATATACTAACCACATAAATCAGATTAAAAGGGTTCCCTGAAGCAATGTTCCTGGTAATGACTGGGTAAAAGATCTTAATTCTTTCTCTAAGACTTCAGTTCTCATGTTTCTCGTGACAAAATAACATACGTTCCTTTTGGGGGTAAAGAATCCGTTAATTTTGCTGTATAATAAACCACCTTAGAACGTAGTAACTTCAACTGACAACTGTTCATTTAGCTCATGATTCTGCTGGACAAGTTTTTCTGGGCTGGGTTGAATTTGGCTGATTTTAGATGGGCTGCCTCCTTCTATGGTTAACTGACAGGTGGGGTGTGGTGGACAGGGCTGGCTAGGGCCTCACTCATGTATCCGGAGATTGGCTGTTGACTTGGGCATGGGTGACGTATTTTCCATCGTTCCACAGGCTAAGCCTGGGCTTATTCACATGGGCTTCTAAGAACAGCAAGAGAGGGCAGGCACCAGCGGGCAAGCACATTTTAAGTTCTGCCTCACAATTACTATTGAACAACTGGCCAAAGCAGGTTTGCGGTTACTTTAAATATATTTGGCCACTTTTTTTAAAAAAATAAGACTTCCTATAATCAATAAATTACCTGTTTAGGCACAAGGAGAGAAAAAGTGGTTTGTAATTTCAATACAGTATTCATTTTGAATAATATAGAAAATAATAAATGATAAGTCTTTTGAAGTTGTGTCAATCTATGTATTTTCTTTTTAATTAATTAATTTATTGACTTTTGGCTGCATTGGGTCTTCGTTGCTGCACGTGGGCTTTCTTTAGTTGCGGCGAGCGGGGCTACTCTTCGTTGTGGTGCGTGAGCTTCTCATTGCGGTGGCTTCTCTTGTTGCAGAGCACAGGCTCTAGGTGTGCAGGCTTCAGTAATTGGGGCATGTGGGCTCAGTAGTTGTGGCTTGCGGGCTCTAGAGTGCAGGCTCAGTAGTTGTGCTGCATGGTCTTAGTTGCTCCGCGGCATGTGGGATCTTCCCGGACCAGGGATGGAACCCGTGTCCCCTGCATTGGCAGGTGGATTCTTAACCACTGCGCCACCAGGGAAGTCCTGTATTTTTATACATACAAATATTATACAGATATAAAAATGGGTGTCACATTTTTGCATGTTTATTTCCCTTGCATCATCAATTTCTCATCTATAAAAAGAACATGCTGAAAAGTACCTACCCCATAGAGCTGTTTCTCTGAATGTTGTCTGTGAGGGGTGATATGGAACAGCCAAGGTGCTTCTGCTGCTGTCATTTTGGTTACACAGTAGTGATGACATCAATCACAGTATCTCCCTGAGAAGTCAGATTTTCATTGTACAAAACTGGACTTTTGAATTTCACAGATGAGTAAATTTAAATAAAAGCATTGAGGCAACACAGTTTCTGATTAAAATAAATTCTAGTAAAGTCTTTTAAACACACATGCACAGCTTCTTTGTCACCATCTACTTTAACACCTGTAAGAAAGGCATTTTATTTTAGTACTAGAGTAGAGAGGACTAAAAGGATAGTCCTTTGAGGTAGAAAAACAGACTATTGTGTGAAACGTAGTCTATGTTTTCCTCATTGCTTATAAATACTTTGTCATGGAGCAGTTCTGGTTCACAAGCCTGTATTTCAGATGGTTCCATCAAGACTGCCATTTCACCTACTCTATTTCCAAGTCAGTATAGGAACACTTTTCAGGAGCTTTGTGAGTTTAATGTAAGCTGAATTACTTTCCACTGGATGCCCAAACCATTTTCTCTAATGAGCACCTCCCTTTTCATAAACATGTACGAGAACTGCCCTTCTTTCACCTAACTGCTGGCTACTTTCTTAAAGATGGTGATCCAGTCTTATTAAAAATCCTGTGAGCTGATCACTCATTAAACTAAGTGATACAGGAGGAAACTGAGGCTCAGAGCGTCTGAGGAATTTGCTTGAATTTTTTGCTTTATGTAACTCATTAGTCTAAGCTGGGATTTGAACCCACGCCTCTGACACCAAGTGTGTTTCTTTGGCTCCTGATGCTCTTGTTCTGGCAGCCCACAGCTGTGATGTCCCTATCAATGTGAGATTCAGTTCAGCGGGCTACCTTCTGTTGTTCACCAGTTCTTCACCTGGGCGCTCTCTGTACCCTTGGCTCTTGTGCCCCCTGGACTCTAGTGTCTGGTGGTACCCAGTGCAGAGGGTGTCATTTCCAAGATGACAGCAGAACCTAACAGATGAGATCGTATAAATGACACCACTTCTGACATCTGCTGAGAACTTGTGATATGCTAGGTACCACGCCAGTCATCTTCATGCATGATGTCATTTATTTTTCACAACAAATCTGTGAGGGGGATACAATTATTACTCTAATTCAACAGATGAGGAAACTGAAGTTAGGAGTTTAGTCATTTAACCTTTATTTTTTTGCGGGGGACAGCCTTATTGTTTGGACTCTAGCCTGCCTTTATTTGAAAACAAAAAGGTGAGAAGCTAAATCTTGTTTGAGATGATAGTGATCCTTAGCTTTTAACACATATATAACTCTAATAATAGATTTAGAATAACATTTGTGTTTTAAATCAGAAATATACTGATTTAATAATTCTTATGCATCTGATACAGTGGAGTTTTTCTTGTAAGTGATATTCATACATAATTAAAGCTTATTCTTTAAGTGCCAAAACCTAAATTAAAAAAAAAAATTTAAGTGCAATTTTAGAAAGCTGTCTTTGTAAAATTGGTAACACATACCTATCTAGGGAGGTTGCATTGTACATCAGATCTGGACAGTGGCTTCCACAAGTGGGGAAATAAGGATATTAATCTTCTGACTTTTAATGAACTTTTAAAAACAGCATAAATTAGGCTTGGTACAGTTTGATTTTGGGGGGTACAGAATACATTACTTTATCCCATAAATTCTATATGCAGAGGATCAAAAAATTTCATGATTTCATGTCAAGCATTGATGTATTTTTCAATACCGTGAAAAAATATTAACTTTGAGAAGTCCTGCCTTTGAAGAGAAGCCCACATGTGGAGTGGGAGTTTAGCACAGTGGCTGTTCCATGCATTTGTTTTTCACATCCCATCCTGTGCCCAATTCTGTGACCTGACCTGACTCAGCACAGGCTCTGAAGGAAAGATGAAGAAATCTCCTTATTTTAGTCACCGTCACTTTCATCATCCCATTAAATAATGATGTTCCCTCCCAATATGACTGTCTATGGAATCATTAGGCTCCTGATTTCTGCAAGTTCATATACACATAAACAACTATACAATATCCCTAAGTCTTCCTATAGAGAGAAACACATAAGAAATTACAAATAAGTATCTATCAGCCAGTGTAACACTTAAAGCTTTTCTCAGGCACTGCAAGATGTAAGAGGAACACTTTCTCTCAACCATCCATATTTTGAAGAGGAGGAAGCTTTGGAGGGGTCCTTAGAGGCGGCTAGAAGTGACTACACTCTAGTCAGCACTGTCTCATAGAGCTTTTCGTGGCGATGGAAATGGTCTATAATGTTTATCTATCTTCTGGAGCTCACTGCCCACCATGGGAGCCACCAAGTCACATATGGCATTGGATGGCCACTTCACATGGGGCTAGTGTGACTGAGGAAGTAAATCTTAAATTTTATTTAATTTTAATTAATCATTTGAATTGAAATAAACTTCTGAAATGAATTAAGGATGCATTTGTACTTCATTCACAGTGAATAGCTTAAGGATTTGGGGTTAGAATCTGATGAATATCAGTTGAACTACTGAGGTTAAAATGTGGCTTTCATGGTGAGAGGTGGCATGGGTTGATTATTCCAATTCTATACCCTTCATGTTAATTGCTTAATAAATATGCATTGCTATTATTATAGTTATTAGTATTGTTATTATTAAAATTAATATTTATTCACTAATTTTTGGAGCACCTTCTACATGCCAGGCTTTGTTCTTGGTGTTGGGGACTCAACAGAGAAAATATCAGGTAAAATCCGTGCCTTCATGGAGCTTACATTCTAGGGATTAATTATTGAATTAAATTCTTTTTTTAAATAAATTTATTTATTTTTTAAATTTTTGGCTGCATTAGGTCTTTGTTGCTGCACGTGGGCTTCCCCTAGTTGCGGCGAGCGGGGGCCTACTCTTCGTTGCGGGGCGGGGGCTTCTCATTGCGGTGGCTTCTCTAGTTGCAGAGCATGGGCTCTAAGCACGCAGGTTCAGTAGTTGTAGCATGTGGGCTCAGTAGTTGTGGCTTGTGAGCTCTAGAGCACAGACTCAGTCGTTGTGGCACATGGGCTTAGTTGCTCTGCGGCATATGGGATCTTCCCGGACCAGGGCTCGAACCCGTGTCCCCAGCATTGGCAGGTGGATTCTTAACCACTGCCCACAGGGGAAGCCCTGAATTAAATTCTAACTAGATGATTTAATGAGATTTGGAAGTTTGCTCGTGTTACACTGAGATGTACAAAGAGAATGTGTATGTTTAATTTTTCTATGATTTGATCTTATGTCCCCCCATCCTACAGGATTTAATACTTAGTTAAATCCTGGGGGATTTAAATACTTAGTTTGGTTCTGTTCAGCAATTTTGTCTTAGTCCAGTGCAATAATTTAAATTTTGAGGGTTTTTGTGAAGGAGGGGGTAACAAACTGAAGCTCTTCAGGTACGAATGTTCAGAGATCTTGTAACTTTGTCCTTTTGCTTCTGAATTCTCTGAGATGGTATCCGATTGTCTGGAGAGCAGTTTGGCCAATGTGACCTTAAGACACTGGGGAGCAGTAGGGAATCTTGGCTGTACCTTCATCATCTCCATGCTGTTCTCTGGCCCGAGCCGTCCTCTCTTGCAGGGGTGTCTCGTGTCTGCCTAGTTACTGCATGCCCTGCTGGCATGTGTGGCCAGATGACATCTATAGCTGGTGGGCCTGGTGGCCTGGGTGCTTTCTCAGCTTGGTCAGAGCCCAGCTGCTCTTTCTGCTGACTTGGTTCAACCTCTGCTTTCCCCAGTTTTATAACCTCCCTTAGATGAGCCGGGACTCCCACTCAGGTACACAGGGCCACTTTGTCCTCCTGATGATCCCTTCTTCCAGCCTAATTCTTCTCTTGGCCCATCTGTACATCCCCTCTCAGGCTCTCTTCCAAGCTACAGAGGAACCCAGGCTGCTTAGGAAAGCTCAACTCAGGTTGTCTTTCTGCCCACCCACCTGAGCTGCTCATTAGCTTCTGGGCTGTCTTTGTCCAGGTGGGATTGGGATGGGGTGGTCTGGGAGCACACCTCCTTTCATGGTCCTGGGTCCACTGGGTCCCTCTGCTTTCCTTTCTGTTTATGTAATACTTTCTCCTCTGGGCAAAAAAAATAGAAGAGAGCTCAGAACACAAAATGTCTTAACCCTTTTCTCCTCTTCCCGTAATTCCCTGGAGTTGTAGTAGTAGTTGTTCTTTTTAAAACTCCCTCCCTCTATCCAGCCCCAGCTTCTCTGTCAGTGGCTCTTAATAGTAGTTATACTATCCCAGGGGTGGGAGTGGTTAGAAATGTGTTGGGGTATTTTGTGGTTTGGGCATCATAATGTTTCGGGGACTCTAGAGCATTTAGTCCAGGGATGCTGAACAACCTTCAAAGCATGAGAGCCTCATCTAGCCACATATACATCCTGTGTCTGCATGGCCTTCACATGTTCTTCCAGAAATTGTCATAAGAAGCCTGTTTAAAATTATCTGAGCCTACATTTATAACTCTTTCTTACACTTACACACACACGTATGTTAAGTATCGCTACTGAATTGTCCAAGAATGTAACAAGCAAACAAATTGAAAGAATTTTTCTTTGTAAATTTGCACACATTGCCAATAGTAATGCCCCTGCTGGCATTTCAGTTGCCAATAAACACACACGTGCTCATCAGAATTTGTAGCTGTCACCTTCCCGATGACTTGGATATCAATGTACACGTCTGCCAACCTTGTTATGCCTTCTAGTGTAATTGTATCGGACACTTCCGTATGAAAATGCATATTACATCCTTATCATTTGCTTTCCTTTTGTTTATCCTTTGTCTTACTGTTAGAGAACTATTATTGATTTTTAAACTTATGTTTGTAGATAGGTTATATTTTCTACGAATCTCACTTCAGGATATTTTATCAATGTTTAAAAGAAAGCGTACCTTCAGTCTGTCCTGCTTCTCCTCCATGACCTCAGCCTCATGGCTAAAGCCTAATGTGTGGAAGAATGTGATTATCTTATAAAATATGGGGAGGGGGGTGGTCGTCACCTAAGACTTCACATAAGATACTAAGGAACATGAAATATAACTCAAAACAGGATAAATGCAATTACAGAAAAAAAAGACATGTAGAAATAGCCAGTGCAATAAAATAAACCAAATGAAAAGCACAAGTAATTTCCAATTAATTTTTACTTGGTTTTCATTTTTCATAATTCTCACTACAATTTAGGTTGTGATGGAACCATTCTGCTACTACGCTGTTAGATCATTATAGATTAATAAAATTATTTGGGAAAGTAATTTGGCTGTATAATCCAGCGTCATTACAATGTGCATTCCTATTGATCTGGTAATTCTTTCCTGAAAATTTAAGCTAAGCCAAGCAAAAGGGAAGAAATAAACCAGACAAATGAAGGTGTTCGTTGCGGTGTAAAAGTAACCGAAGTAGCAAAGAACAGGTGGAAATGTTAGTAAATATGAAGCAATAACCACCTGGAAACAAGCATAAAACAATTATATATAGTGTAGAAGTATGTTTGTGATCATTCACTCATTTGTTCATTTATTCATTCAGCCAATATTTATTTAGTACATACTAGTGAGACGCATTGTATTAGGTCCTGGGAATATTACAAGAAAAATATAGGAGAAGGGAAAGAAAATAATATATGTGTCGGGGGGAGTGGGTTTTAAAAAATTCACCTAACATCTTCAGCTCAGTCAAATGTGAGTGCGCAAAGAATAACCTATAACCTGTTCTAATCTGAACTTTTCTGCCAACCACCTGGGCAAGTGTTCTCATATGCGAAGTGGAGAGTTTGACTTTCTGAATTCACGGGGTCATCTTGTTCACTGATTCTGTAAATGCCTTAAATACATACTCGCTTCTTTTTTCTCCATTACATTGTAGATGGTTCTATCCAGTTACTCACCAACACTGCTAGTGTGGAAATGATGAGGATTTTTTTTGTTTTCTGTTTTTGTTTTTTTCCCCCAAAATATTAGCAGTTAATATGTCTTCCACTTGCTCACATTCTAATTTAGTAGTTGATGTTGATTATTACAGATTATTGCATGTTGTAACAGATCCTAAGAATTGACCTTCCTCACCATGGAATTTAATGGGGCATTGAGATTGCAAAAAACCACAACTGGGCTACACTGTTTCCATCACTGCCATCGCATTTTGCTCATGGTTATTTCTGATGAGAATATTTCCCAACTGAACAATATTGTGTTTGTGTTATGCTAAGGAGAAAGTTGATTTGACTTCTCTATTAAATCTAAAGGGATAAACAAACAGCAGACAAACCTTTGCTTAGTTTGGGTAATTTTACACAGAGCAATTTTACCTTACACGTTTTCCGCATGGGAAAAAAACTAAACAAGGATCATGATTCAAAAAATACATGGCAAGGACCCTTTGGTTTGAACCTCTAGATTGGCAAAACATAAAGAGTTAATGTTTGCCTTTGGGAGAAGGAGGTGTGGGCCTTTTGTTTCCAGAAATTTTGTTCATTTTTCTTCCATTTTTACAAGCCATGCCTTTTCCAGGGCAGTTCTACCCTTTTGTACTTCACACAGTAGCTACAGAAGCTGTGTTCATTAAATAGCTACGTCACAGCGCTGAGGCCAGTGCCTGCTGCCACACTGGCAGCCGGGAGCCTCCACGCATGGCAGTTGCTGCAGACGCAGCCACACACTAGCAGAAGGGACAGGGCAGATGCAAAGAGGAAAATAATAGGCTAACAACAGAGACTTAGCGCTCATCTGTGTCCATGTTAAATATACCATACAATATTTATGGGATTAAATACGAGCACACTTTTCTCCCCAGCCTTGGAATATTTGAATATAATTCTAAGAACCCTGGGTAAGATCACCTGTAGTGGTGACAAGCTGATTTTAAGTGCTAGCCTATTAATTGTTTGATTCTGAACACTGTGCAGAGTTCATTGATGCAGGAAATATTTATTGAATGTCTGGGTGTTCCTGCCCCGTGTTGGGTAGAACTTTAAAATTATACAAAGCGTGTTCAATTCTAATAAATATTTCCAGTGTAGTAAAAATGCCAAATATATTTTGTGTATGTGAAATTATTCAATATAACTAACCATATGGGCAACTTCTACCTCCTCAACTACAAGAGAAAATATTTACCATGCAGATAAAATCAAAGATCTAGAATATAAAAATTATTTTTGAAATATTGAAAAAATTCCAGTTCTGCAGTTCATTCTTGTCAGAGTTTTACTTTTTTCCAAAATGAGTCTTGAGTGTTTGTTGATTACTTTGGGATTAATGTCCAAATGGTTTTTGTCGTTTTAGTTAAAGAAATATTAATAGTAGTTCATGTTGTGTCGCTGAAATTTAATTTGTCTTCTCTGGATTCTGCTTGTATAATGCTATTTTTTGTTCTAATTGATTCATAAAGATCATTAAACAAGAGAGTAAAAACAATGTGTAGTTAATTTCTGGAAGATTGCAGTGTGTGTGTTTTATGGTTCAAATAACAGATGTTATTTCAGAGAAGCTAAGCAGTACTGAAACTTCACTGGAAATCAGCATGGCGAGTCACATGGCAGCCCTCTCCTGGTACCTCCTGATAGCTGTGCTGTGAACTTCTGCCCCTTTGTGGAAAGAGTGGAAATGCTCACCTCAACAGTTTCACCTCTCTGTGGGGCGTTATGCTTTAGTCTGGCTGAAGAAACCAAAAGTAGCCTATCAAAATCTCATGACTCTAGAACATTCAGAATTCAGCAGGGGTCATCTTTCCATTTTCAGAAATCTGATACTCATTCAGAAAAATGCAGGTTTGAAAACAAAATGTCTGTCTCCCAAGAAAATTCTAATATAACCCCCCAGCTTCTAGTGCTGTAATTCTTATTAGCCTTCAGGGAGTTGCTTGACTAAATCTTGGGCAATGAGTGGAATATATATTCATAGCATAAAATTCAGAAGTACTTACTCAAAAAATAACCCTTAGCAATCTGCTCTTTCTGTTGTGCTGCCACCTGTATCTCAAAATCTCTGTTCCTTTAGTCTCCCTCCCTCGTTTTTTATTAAAACATTTCAAGGTAAAGACTCACCCCAACTAAAGCATTTTGGAAGGTGAAGAGGATGGAAGTGTAACAGAAAAGTGATTTAGTGGCTGTGAAAAGGAGACCAGCAAGGAAGACAGGGTTTCAGAAGGAGAAATAATGCAGTGTGAAAAATGATGATCCTGGAGGGGCACATGGAATCCTTATCTTAAATACACACTGCAGGGGGGTCAGAGAAAGGAGGAGAGGGTTTCTCTGATGCAAAACCATCATAGTAGTCACTTGCCTTGGGGCCACATAAGAAATATATTCCATTTTTAAGACAAGAGACTTTATAGCCCTCCTGAGGAAATGTTCTGCAGAGCTAAAGACCAGGTTTTGAGGAAAAAATAGATTATTTAGGTCTGGTGGAAAATGAGAAAGAATTTTCAAATTTCACCACATACTTTTAAATGGGTAAGTTGAAAGTAAGGTAATAGATTTGAATTTTAGCCACACGGCTCTCTTCCGGCCCCCAATCTGGGCTCCCCTGCCCCCCAGATACATCCAGACCCAAAGGTCACACACACACACACACACACACACGCACACACGCGCACGGGCACACATAAACGCACACACAAAACCAAAACAAAATACAAATAACACCAACAAAAAATATAGTGCTGACTTCTCTCCTTTTAAGAACATTTGCTCCATTCCCCCCTAATTATCACTCTTAGTTGTAATTGGAACATTTTACAGTAAATATTAGAGAACTTGTCTCTGTTTTGGAATGAACTTGGTTGAGATGCTGGTTGTAATTGTTCCGCAGAAAACCTTTAACCAAGACATTTCAAATGTGATACTGATTTCTGGATCACTCATGTCATGGTATTGTCCATGGTTACCATGTAAATATTATCTGTTGCTATATTTTCAGACTGTGATTAATATGATTCTACTGGTTTACCATTTGGGATGATTGAATTTAAAATCAGTCATCCTTTTTAGCAGATGCAAACTATTATGTACAGAATGGATAAACAACAAGGTCCCACCGTGTAGCACAGGAAACTTTATTCAATATCCTGTGATAAACCATCATGGGAAAGAATCTAAAAAGAATGTGTGTGTGTGTGTGTGTGTGTGTGTGTGTGTGTGTATTGAATATATATATAACGGAATCACTTTGCTGTACAGCAGAAATTAACATTGTAAAACAACTCGACTTGAGTAAAATAAATTTAAAAAATAAAATAAAATCAGCCATCCTTTGAGCTCAGGAGGTGTGACTAGTTATAGACATTGAGGCCCTGAAGTAAATCTCTCTCTTTCAGTCAAGGTAAAAAATGCAAGGTTGCTCAGTCCTCATCTTTTTTTTTTTTTATAGTTACCATATTTTTTTAATTATAAAATCTCTCAAATATACTAGAAAATATGAAGAAAAATTTAATACCATGTTCCTTTCTATGAGTCTTAATAAATGTTCATTGAAAATGTTAAACATGCCATGTGCACTTGAAGATTTGTTTGTTCGATCCCATCTCCTTCCTTTGCTCCATAAGCAGGTAGTCACATTCCTGAAGTGGGTGAGTGTACTTCTAGCTCATCTGTTAATACATTTGTACTGTGGTCATATATGGCCATATATGGCTTGTTTCCTTAAACAATATGTAGTTTTGGCCTTTCTCTTTGGACGTTTTACCTTAATACTATCACAGTGTACTTGCCTTTTACAACTTGATTTTTTAAAGTTTTGTTATATACTTAATAATATCAAATTATTGTTAGATATAGATCTTGTCAATCAGTTTAACTGCTATATAATAGTGATAGTCAAAATATTTAACAATCTGTGCAGCATGAGTGCTGCCAGCCCATCAGAATGGGATACTGAACAACAAGAGTAGATGCTGTGTCAGATGTGCCAGCTAAACAATAGCCCTGGATCTAGAGTTCCTCCCAGGTAAATACTTACAAGCATGAATGGTTGTGTCATAGGGAAACACTCAGCTACTCAATTAGAATTTGCTCTCCAACATTGTAGCATCAGTATTCTCCTACCACTATTAGAGTTTCCACTTCCCTACATCCTCACCAATTCTTGATACTGCAAGATATTTTAATGGTCACCTGATGATGGGTTTGAAATATCATCTCTCCTTGATGTTTAATAGATATTTTTCTGATTATCAGTGTGGTTGAACATCATTTCATATATTTATTAACCATTCGGGTTATCCAATCTGTGACTTATTTTTATTATTTGTTCTTTTTCTATTTAAGCATTATTTTACTATTGTGTTCAATATTAACTCTTTATGAATTATATGCAAAGCAAATATAGCTGCCCAGTCCACAGTTCGATTTCCAACTTTTATTATGTTGCTTATTGTCATATACAAGTTTTGTATTTCAATATAGTTGAATTTTTAATATCTTGTTTTAAAAAAATCTTACTTAATCCAACATAGTAAGTGTACTTAGTTATACTTCTAAAATTTTGAACTTTTGTTTTCCTAGTTATTTTTAATCTATTGGAAATTTCAAATATGATATCAGAGAGGAATCTGATTTGCTCTCTTTATGCAAACATAAGCCAAGTTTAAATACATAGTAGGACTTTTCTGCCCCCTATGTTTTGCTCCATTTCATCTATTTGTCTAGCTTTATACTAGTACCACTTTGTCTTAAGTATTATTGATCTTACATTGCATCTTAGTCTTTGTTCAGTTTAGTGGCACTTCACTATTAACTCTTTTTTTTAAATGAAATATAGTTGACTTACAATATTGTGTTAGCCATATCACTGTTAACTCTAATTCAGAGTTTTCTTACTTTTTCTTGATACTTAACTCTTCTATATGAGTTTCAAATTAATTTGACAAGCATCCAAGAAATCGCTGATAGGATTTTGGTTTGGAACTACGTTGAATTCTAGACCAAAACTTGTATATAACCCCAGAGCCCTAACTATTCCAGGAGGAATGGGATCTTTGTCAGACAAACTCAAGTGTGCCATGTACTTTCCTACCTGACAAGTTTCTTTATATCCCCTTTTTCTGTTGTATTGATAAACAGCCTCTAATTTGATTTAGAATGGTATACTATATTAGAGATGTAAGTCCTCTTATGTATTTGGTGAATGTTCATCACATGATGTGCGATTAAAGATATCCTGCATGATAGTATAACCTCTGGTATAAGCCAGCCATGCTATACAAATTTACCATATGTAGCATGCATAAATGTCTTCCAAAGCCTGTTCTTCCCTATACTTTTGTATAAGTCATCTATTCCCAGGAGCTTCTGCTGATGTGCGTTGTCAAGTTGGAGAATTCTTCAAGTGACTTTTAGGACTGCAGCGAAGGAAGCTTCTAATTGCCCCTAACCCCCATCCCATGAGCATGGTGCTGTGAGGTAGGTCCTTAGCTAAGGCATCAAAATCTACAGGTGTGTACTTTGTACATGTCTGTGTAAACTTGTTTAAAGTCAGTAGTTGATGACATCAAATGGTCAGATACAGGCAGAGGAGAAAGAAACACGGGTGTTTCTTGGATTGCAGTATGCAAATTAAGGACCAACAAGAAAATGGCAAGAGAAGGTTACTAGTACTCAAGACTCTTTCAGTTGTATGAACTCACGATACAGTTTAGACTTACTGAAGCACAAAAGACTTTCTTAGCTCCTAGTTAAGTTCTAGAAGAGGTAGATGGGCTTCAGTCATGGCAGTATGCCTCTCTGTCACTCCATCTCTTGGGTCTGTTGTGTGAATTTTAATTTCAGGGAGATTCTCCTCACAAGTAGCAAAGGTGGCCCCAGAGAGCACCAGGATTACTTCTTCTTTAGAGCCTTGGAAGCAAGAAAAAGAGAGGGAGACGGACCCTTTTTCCCCAACAGGCACATTGATCCAAGAAGATATTTTGACTAGCTCTGCTCGGCTTGAATCTTGAACTCACTCCTGAGATCTCTGGCTAGGGAAAACGGCCACATGGCTAGTTAGGGTCATGCACCCAGTTCAGTGGCAATGGAGATCAGGCTTCAAACAGTAGAGAGACAGATGGGCAATTTATACGAGGAAAAAGGTCTTATATTTCCAGAAGAGAGACAGGATGCTGAGAAGTCAAAACAACAGATGTCAACTACAAAATTTCAACTTTCACATGGGTGCAGTGACTTAGGGAGTCTGATAGTTTCACGAATTTAAGGTACTGGTGCTTTACTTATTTCTGGGTTGTAAATTTTAGACCAGCCCCATGTAACTTAAATAAAAATAACACAGTTATTTTATAGACTTTGCAAATTCAGGGGAAAATAAGAAAAAGTCACGTCCAACAATACCATGGGAACTACCCAGATATGTTTATGTATTCACTTAATTATGGGCCATGATGATTTTGGCTCATTTCTTACTTATTTAAAGAGAGAAATCCTCCTTTTTTGCAGTTTCTTTTACCTGGCTTAGGGTTTTTTCTCTTACAGAAACCTTAAGTTCTCTCTTGACCTGCAAAACTGATTTTTAAAATCAAATTTTCCCTGGCTTTTTAAAAAATCGTTTTGTTTTTCAACTGGCGGGTGTAATTTATCTTGTACCCCTGGATTTTATTAAAAACTTAGGCTCTGGGTGAAATAATCAAACAAACGAAAAGCCCCAGACTGGGAGAAAATATTTTCAAAAGAGACATATGGTAAAGGATTGTTACTCAAAATATAAAAAGAACACTTAAAACTCAACAATAAGAAAGCAAACAGCTCAGTTAAAAATTGGCTAAAGACCTTAACAGACAATTCACCAAAGAATATACACAGATGGCAAATAAGCATATGAAAAAATGCTGCACATTCCATGTCATCAGGAAATGCAAATTATAACAGTGATGCGATACTACTGCACACCTATTAGAATGTTGAAAATTCAAAACACTAGTAATACTAGATGCTGGTGAGGATGAGGGATAACAGGAACTCTTTCATTGCTGGTGGGAATGCAAAATTCTATTCTCATAAATGCTAGAGTTTGCACCACTATATAAAAGTACACCAAGGCTATAGATTTTATATACAATTGACCCCTGAACAACATGGGTTTGAACTGCACAGGTCCACTTATATGCAGATTTTTTTAATAGTAAATGCTACAGTGCTACATCATTCCTGGTTGGTTAAACTCATGGATTCCTAACCACGGATACCTCAGATATGTGGGAACCTCAGATATGGGGGAAACGTGGATACAGAGCACTGACTATAAAGTATACACAGATTTTCCACTGAGGGGAGGGTCAGCAGCCCTATCCCCTGCATTGTTCAAAGGTCAACTGTATATGTATTTGTTTATTGAAAGTATTTAGAAAAATTAAATTTGTTTTAAAGAGAAGAGCAGTTGTTTCAATTACGTTAGTTTTCACATAGAAGCTGAGAGACTTGATTTTGAAATGAGCTCCCCCAAACAAAGTGTGTTTGCAAACAATTTCTAAATTTTCAGTAACAATGCTTTAAAACTTTGTGAGAATGGGGAGAGAAGGAGGTGAATAAGGGTCACATTCATCATCGTAAGTAGATGACAGTTTTTCTACTAACACTGCTGAAAATAAACAAAGGCAAGTTGTAAAATGTTTCTAATCGAAGCACATAATACAAAACCAACGGTGGTTTTTATTTCTAAAGAAAAGCAGTTGCCAACCACTAGAACTTTTTAGCAGTGGCCATGTTTTATGGATGTGAAGACATTCCACCTAGCTTCTCATTTGTTCAAAGGAGCCAATGTCTTTCATAAGAAATTTTGATACGCCCTCAAACCACTCAGCAGAAGAGTAATGTGGATATTTTGGCCTTTATTCTCAACTGTCCCCTCTCCTTCAGGTGGAAAAGAAATAAGAGTGGTGGGAGAGGGCTCCTTCACACACTGATGATGGCAAACACCTCCGTGATGGGCAGCAGGCCCAAATCCCCAGAATTAAGTAGAAAGATCAGCTCTTAGGCTCATGTCTCCACTTATGTAGATCCCAACTCGCTTGTGCAGTTGGTAAGAAGAGAAATCAATTCAGAATGTGTGGCCTGAGGAACATTGATAAGTATTGCTCCGTCTCATTTGTGGTAGATGCAACTAATCTGAACAATTTCTTTCCTATCTCAAATCCCCTTCTTACTCGTAGCTCTTTTGATCACGAAAGTGTGTTCCCTGGATCCTGTGACTACCATCCATACATGAGATTCGTGGGCAGTGGATTTAGGGAGGGAATTTTGGTTTAACTTTTGGCTTGTAAGCATAGAAGTGCTTACAAGTCTATGGCTTACAAGTCTCTGGCTTCTGGCAGTAAACCATAGACTTACTGGCTTCTCAAGTTGAAATGTACTCTGCTTCATGCATCTCAGCCTTCAACCCAACATTTATCAGATGCCTTCTCCTGACAGTAATTGTGGCCAGGCAGGGTAATTTACATCTCACTGTGAAATTGAACCTTCCCATCATGAAATGTTTACAAATGTCCCTGTGTGCTTAGAACAGTACCTGATACAAAGGAGGTGCTCCTGAAGGAAGGAAGGAAGGAATCAACTAATGAGCATCATGCAGCCACACACTGGGCGTTGTTCAGACCGGGCTGCTGTGTAGAGTGGAATTCACTAGGTCTAGTGTGCATCCATCTTTTTATTGTTAGGTTAAAAATTAACATTATTTATTATTTATTTTTAACTTTATTTTTTAGATTATAAAGCTTACTACAGAAAGTAGAATTTTTTTGTTTAAAAAACATGAAAGAGGAGAAATATTCTCTCTTTATTTTAAACCAGTATCACTCTGCTTTTTCAATGTACAAAAACTCTTTTAAAATAATTAATTAAATTTTGGCTGCGTTGGGTGTTAGTTGCTGCACGTGGGCTTTCTCTAGCTGTGTCGAGCGAGGGCTACTCTTCATTGAGGTACACGGGCTTCTCGTTGTGGTGGCTTCTCTTGTTGCGGAGCACAGTTTCTAGGTGTGCGGGCTTCAGTAGTTGTGGCACGCCGGCTCAGTAGTTGTGGCTTGTGGGCTCTAGAACGCAGGCTCAGTAGTTGTGGCGCACGGGCTTAGTTGCTCCGCGGCATGTGGGATCTTCCTGGCCCAGGGCTGGAACCTGTGTCCCCTGCATTGGCACGTGGATTCTTAACCACTGCACCACCAGGGAAGTCCCAGATATTTTTTAAAATATAAAAAAGCTGAAAGTTTAATATTTTGGCATGTTTCCCATCAGCTTTTTCTATGCTACATATATATTTGGAAATATATGTACATATGTGCATACATAAAATATCTGTACATATACATATGTATGCATGTATCATACATACACATTAGGGACAAAATTAGACTATGTGTGTATAATACATAGATAGAGAGATTGAGAGTGTGTATTCTGCGTTTTTCTTTTGCACACTGGTTCCACAGTGTATCACCTCACCATTGGACAAGTAAGTAACCTCTTAATGCCTCGGTTTCATCTATAATATGGGAATAATGAGAATATCTATCCCACAGCTGTTGGGAAAGTCAGTTGAACATATATTCAGATATATATGTGTGTGTGTGTATATATATATATATACACACACACACACACACAAATACATATATATTGCATGTATCTATATAAAATGCTTACGGAAGTATCTGTTAACTGTTAAATGTTATAGAAGTATTACTTATGATTATACTGTGATCACTTTAAAGCAGTAAAAGATCCTTGTCCATAGACCTACTGGCTTTGCAGTATTCTCTGAATTGGTGTAAAGTTGACTTTTCAGCTGTTGGATATTCAGCCATTCTGACCTCTCTGTGATGGTCTGACGGCCATCCTCCGTCTCACCCCTCACAGCCTTTGCTTAGCATCGTTCCTTACTGTTTTCTAGCTCTGCTTGAATTGTTCTTCTAATACATGCACAATAAAAACATGCTATTGAAATGAAGTTCATTAGGAATAATTACAGGAAGGAAAAGCAGAAGAGACATGAGATGTGGTCAGATCAGCTTGGCAGGGAAGGCTCAGCGTATCAGGGCATACCTGAGACCAAAGGCAGGTTATTGTTGTGGCACTAAAGTTACAAAATGAAGTCTATTGTGAAATCAAAAATAACACTGGCAATGACGAGATGGTCTTCCCTCTTGACTCTACTTTTGTCAGGTATACATTAGCACTGGTATATGTTTTTGTCAGTTTCATAGATATTTCATATATTATGACAGAAATAGTACAGCTAAATGGTTTAATGGATAAAAATACAAATACTCATTAAAATGTCCACCAATTTATTTGGTACTCTCTGTGTATTAGGCACTCACAGAAGCAGAAAATGAAGACAAAGTCTACCTTTAAGGGAGTCATAATTAGTTATACGAAAATATGATATTTGCTAGAATAAGGGTATTTTTTAAACAAAGTTTATGGGTTGAAGGAGTAAGGATCCACTCCTTGTCTGGGGAGAGATAAGGAAGGATAGATGGAGAAAAGCCAAAGAAAAGGCTCATGAAAGCTACCTTCCATTTTCACTCATGGGATCTGTACTCCTGTAACCGTACAGTTTATAGAGCATATGGCGGCAGCTGCAGGCTACCTTTTGGCCACAAAATCTGAGAAATCAGATGGGCCTCATCAGAGCCTGACAGTCATGCCTGGTAGCACAGGATATGTTTTGCTGTGATGACAGATAAACCCCAACTCTCAGTAGCTGAGCCTATAAAAAGTCCTCTCTCTCACACAAGGTCTTACGCACATTCCTCCACATGGAGCTTCAGGGATCCCAGCTTCCTCTGTCTTAAGATGCTACCGTTTCAGCACATCACAGCAGTAAGGGAAGAGAGAGCATGAAGCTGGCACATGATGGTTCTAAGTTCAGGGCCATGTATGACTACATCCTTCACCGCCATATCTTATTGGCCAGAATGCAGTCACATATCCCAACCTAATACCTTGAGACCCTGGAAATACATTCTTTCTGTGTGCCCCAAAACAGAAAAGTGTAATGGAATTTAGTGAAAACATAGCATTGTCATTAGATCCCCATGCCATGGTCCAGCCTCCACTCACTCCCAGTAGTGAGCCTTTCTCAAATTTGATGTGTAAGGACTGAGACAGCTGAAAAGTTGAAGTAGTTTAAGTTGCAGTTTTATATTTATTAGATGTGAAAATCAACTATTCAAGTCATATTTTTTAGAGTTTTATAAAATATAAACTGTATCACTAGGACTCTTCAAACAGTGATGGAGCAATACTGTATGCTTGATTATTTTGAATTCTCATTCTCTACTCCTGTTCTTTTTGGCAGTTTTCCCTATTCAGCCAATGGAAATTCCACTCTGCTAATCATTCAGGTAGAAATCCTGGAGTCATCCATGATTCCTTTCTTTTTTTCTCATACCGCATATCAAATCTCTAAGCAAATTCTGTTGGTCCTACTTTCCTAACATGTTCAGCATCAAACCACTTCTCCCTGCCTCTACTGCTACCAGTTCGTTCAGAACACTGGGTCACCTGCGTCACTGAAATAGTCTACGATCTCCCTGCTTGCATCCTTGCCCTCCCTGTGTCCACCATTGCCTGTATCGGTTATCTGTTACTGTATAACGAACAACCCCCAGACTTAGTGCTTTGAAACAAACATTAGTCATCTAACTCTCTCTGCGGGTCAGGAATTCGGGAGCAGCTAAGCTGGTGCCTCTGCCCCAGGGGCTGTCATGAGGTCACAGTCAAGTTGTGGACCAGGACTGTAAGGCTTACCTGGAGCTGGAGGATTGGCTTCCAAGGCAACTCACTCAGGTTAGTGCTGGCTGAGAAAGTTCCTGGCTACATGAGCCTCTCTGAAGGGCTAAGTATCCTTGCAAGATGGTAGCTGGTTTTCCCAGAGCGAGTGATCCAGGAGAGAAGAAGATGGAAAACCACCATGTCTTTTATGACCTAGCCTTGGAAGTCACACGCCATCACCTCTGCAATATCCTATTGTTTACATGGGTCAGCCCACTTCGTCGTGGGAGGGGACTATACAGTCGTCCCTGAGTATCCACTGGGGGAATGGGTTCCAGCACCTGCTCTCCATACCAAAGTCCGCAGATGTTCAAGTCTCACATAGAAAATGGCATAGTACCCTTGGCGTTCCATCTCCCTGGACCAATTTGATCCATGGTTGGTTGAATCCACAGATGTGGAACCCGTGGATATGGAGGGGCTGGCTGTGTGTACTTGAGGAGAGGAACACTGGGGCCACTTTGGGGGCTGGCCACTATGCTCCCTGTGGTCTGTTCTCTACCTAGCAGTCAGAGCAGCCTTCTGAAATATGTAAATCTGATTGTGTCATTTCTCTGTTGAAAACTTTTCAATGGTTTCCCATTTCTTTCAGCATAAAAGTCAAGGTTTGGAAGGCCCATTGCCACCTCCCTGACTTCACCTCCCACTCTTTTCCCCTTTCTCATATACTGTAGCCATACTGGCTTCCTTGTTCCTAGAAAGGAAAGTGGCAGTCCCTCTGAAACCACACTCCTTCTGACCCACCCACACGTGAGATTTGGGACTTGAACCCATGATCCTGACTAGGAGGGGACTCAAACCCACTGTCTTTTTATTTATTTATTTATTTTATTTATTTATTTTTGACTGTGTTGGGTCTTTGTTGCTGCGCCTGGGCTTTCTCTAGTTGCAGAGAGCAGGGGCTACTCTTCATTGCAGTGCGCGGGCTTCTCATTGCGGTGGCTTCTCTTGTGCAGCATGGGCTCTAGGTGCGTGGGCTTCAGTAGCTGCGGCACGCAGCCTCAATAGTTGTGGCTCATGGGCTCTAGAGCACAGGCTCAGTAGTTGTGGCACACGGGCTTATTTGCTCCGCGCCATGTGGGATCTTCCCGGACCAGGGCTCGAACCTGTGTCCCCTCCATTAGCAGGCGCATTCTTAACCACTGCATCACCAGGGAAGTCCCTTCTTCAGTTTCTTGCCCATGGCCACTTAGCAAGTACGAGTCAGAGGTAGAATTAGAGCCCATTTCTGTTATGAAAAGTGTTCTAAGCAAGTGCAAGGTAAATTTAATAAGTAGCTTCAAGAGAAAGCAATTACTAGAAAAATTTAAACCATGCTTTTTTAGTAATATCACTGCACACATCCCTGATTGAGTTAAACCTTTCTCTTAAATGATAGCGTTGTTAGTTTGATGTTTCATCCCTTGTCGGCAGTGAATTATTCTTTTCCCAACATTTTTATTATGAAAAATTTCAAACACAGAAAAAGTCAAGAAAATTGCACAGCAAACCCTCATCTGTCTGGTTTTTCACTTCCTTGGAGAATCCTTTATACTCTGCCTTCCATCCCCCAAATTTGCACACCACCCAAAGCCACCCCAGATGTGAGTAATTCACTGCTGGGCCTTTTGACATATAAAATGCCCTGTCATCTCATTTTAGTTGAAGCTTGGAACATCATACATAGAAACTTTTATTTGTAGCTCTTGTAAGAGGTCGTCTAAACAGAGATACCTTGGTCTACAGGCTGAAATATAGCTCATAAAATTTTGTTCAGCTAGTACAGAATTTTTAGGAAGTGTAAATTTGAATGCCTTTGGGCGGACTGTACAGATCTCAGCGCTTGCAATGAACCATATCATGACCTATAACTTTGTTACTCTGTGGTAGAAGGCCACCTTAAGCCTCCCTGACCCTCCCCAGTTCCTCCTCCACAGATCACCACCACCCTGAGGTGTATCACCGCAGGTTCCTTTTGCCTGCCTTGCTGCAGGAGCTTGGTCTCTCAGGTCCTAGCTGTCTTGGCAGCTCTGAACTCTGGTTCAGTCTTGTGAGATAGGGAAAGCACTCCTCAGGTTGTATCTGTGGGTAGCTGCCTTCTTCTCATCTTTTCAGCTCCTCAAGCGTACTGCTTTAAGAGTCTTCAGATACCTTGAGGGGGAAATTGGTGCAGAATATTGGGCTTGCCTCGGTGCGAGTCCTTCTTCGTTCCTCAGGTCCTGACTGCTATGGTACTTCTCTAATGCCTTGTAAGTCTGCCACTTCCAAAAAGCAATCCTCTCTATCTCTTTAACCCTGTCTGATTCACACTGGCACCAGCAGCCTGACCCTCAAGGCATTTGATACAGACACTCCCAGTTGAGTGTAGCCAGTGGTAAATAGTTTGGTCATGTGAACAATGACATTCTTGCTTTACATGCTTTTCAAATTTTATTTATCAAGTTCAGTTTTCATTATATTGAAGTTTTACTAGTAAAAGATAATATTACTGTTGAATCCTAATTGTAACAAGTAGTATCCTCTTAATTGTGTTTTTTAATTTCTGAAGATCTAATATTTCTAGTAATCTTGAATTTGTTTCAGAGTTAAAAGCAATGAAATGAAATCTCCTTGCCCAAAGAAGCAATGAGACTGTTAAGAAGTCCCTGATGCAAGGATCAGGAGATGAAATGTAGGCTTTGCCACAATCAGGCAGTGACCTTGAGCAGATCACTTAAGTCTGGTTGTATTTGTCTAACTACAGAATTATAGCTCTAAAATTCTGTGACTCTAAGAAAAAGACCATGGCTATGGGGGTACAGAGTGGAAAGACTGACAGAAGATACTTATCTGTAAGTATAGATACCTGGGTCTATGCTTTTGTGACTGAGTTTATGGATCACTTTTCTCTTTTAAAATAATCATATATTTCATATTTTCACATTGAAAATATTCCATTCATCCAATATCCACAATCCTACTCAAAACCATTGTGACCTTAAGTCTCTCTCCTCTTACGCTGCAGTCCTCCTCACAAACAAAAGTAAGTAATTATCAGCGTAAAAATTCAAACACTGTGGCTCTAGTAAGCAACTCTAACTTCAGAGAGTTATTTTCAGATCCCTAGCTTCAAGCCATCCCCTTAGGAATAGGAGTCTCCACTTGCACTTTTCATGGGTTCATTAGAACTGTTAGGCACTCCACTGCTCGAGTCCCCAAGGGGTCCCAGCTCTGGCCCCACTGCAGCTGACCTTTCCTCACTCTCTCTTGCCAGCTCTGGCATTGTGAGTTGGGATAAGCCTCGTTCCAGAAGTCTTAGAAGGGTGGTGATAAATATGCTCATTGGCCGTGTTCTGTCTGGGAAGGTCAGAGTGGCGTGACCATGCTGTCAGGGTTAGGGGAAGCAGTGGAAGGGGGACAAGCAGGAAGGAAGGGATAATTTAACTGAACCCAATCTGAACCTTTAAGCAGTTCAGTTCAGGGACAGCGCTGACGTCAAAGCTGTTTCTTATTTTTAAAAAGCCAGGCTGTCTGATTCAAGTAGCCCCTCTTACCTTCTGCCAGTCCAAAGGGCCAGGCCATGACCCCTTGGCAGACTGTGCTTTATAACCTCAACTCAGGTAGAGCTTTTCCTAGGTTACTCACCCCTTTCTTCCTCTTGTAAGATAGGGTTCCAGTGCTGAGGGCCAAAGGACAGAGGAACTAAAGAAAACCTTAAGACTCACATCTGATGAGTTTTACAATCTTACTCCATCAGATTCTGGATCTTAAATCACAGCCTCTCCCACAGTGATTCCAAGCCTTCCACAAACTTAAACTTTCCTTTTTCTGCCCTGTTTAAACTAACACAAATAATACGAATTTTTTAGATTACTTAAATCTGATGTTAAAGAATTGCCGTGACAGTCAGTTTTATAGATGTGTTTGTACAAGATTTTTTTTTAAAAAACCCTCTATCTGTATAATTATAATATTCAGTGAACCTGATATATAAGTATCTCAGCTTTGGGAAGTGTGATGTTTTGCTTTGCATGCAGACTTTTTATTATGTAACATAATATTTCCACCGTTTTAAATCTTTGTCAACCACTTTGTTTGGCACCTTTGTTTTCAGAGCAACAAATTATTATAGGGATCCAGGTTCAGCTCACACTGGAGCCTCTTCCATCTGGTTGCCCTGAGGTGGGCATGTTCATTGAACCCTCACAGTATCCCTGTGAGAAAGTTTGCCATGTTTTGTTCTTCTGGAAGAGCAGAAGGATGCTCAGGAGGTTTTGTGATTTACCCAGAGTCGAAGTTCTGAACGTTCCCTGATCCTTCTCTGGTCAGGATTAAATCACTCCTTCCTTTAAACTCACACAAAGTACTGCATGTGGTTCTGCTTGATATATTTGCAATCCTGCCTCATGTTATTTATGGTCTTCCTAACCATCTCACTTTCCAGACTTCTCTTTTTCTTAGCGTGTGACATCAAGAGCAAGGCTTTGTACTGTTTCCACGTCCCCCTCAATGCCCAGTGTACATGACACCTGTTTAGAATTGTGACTCTTTTTGTTTCTTGCATTGAATCAAGTTAATTTATGTCTATTCTGTTAACTTTTTGTTGAGTCTTTCATTCAACAAGTATCCATTGAATGCCTGTAATGCGCCTGCCTAGGTGCTAGGGGTACAGAAGTAAGTCAGACAGAAATCCCTGCCTGTATGTACATACATCCTAGTGAAGGGAAAGAAGCAATAAGCACAAGAAACAAATTATAAAGAATCAGATGGGATATTGCTATGGAGCAAATGAGGAAGGAAAGGGGAAAGTTGGTGAGAGGCTACAGTTCTAAATGCGGTAGTCAGAGAAGATCCCACTGAGAAGGTGATGCTTGACCAAAAGCTGAAGGAGGTTAGGGACTGGTCCGTCTATATATACCACTGACATTTTAAAAAATTGACATGAACTTAAAACATATTTTTAACTGTGAAGCGAAATGTTGGGGTATTTCTCCTTCTGGTTTTAGATCCATGTTGTCAATATTAGACTAGAAGGGGCCTTAGAAATTATCTTGTCCTTCATCTTTTTTTTCCATTTTGTGATGAGGAAACTGAGGCTCAAAGAGGTCAAGTGTACAACTTTCTTGACTTGGCCTTAGACTGACCAATGAAATTGTAGCAGCTTACTGAAAATCCAGTTGTGTTTTACGATCCAGGTCATTCTTTCATCCATCCATCCACTACCTATTCTGCGGTAGTGCTTCAAGCCTGAAAACAATGTCAGAGAAACAGGTGTGAGGACTTAGCTGGTGGTCCAGTGGTTAGGACTCCGCACTCCCAATGCAGGGGACCCCAGTTCGATCCCTGGTCGGGGAATTAGATCCTGCATGCTGCAACTAAAGATCCCACACGCGCAATGAAGATCCCACATGCCGTAACTAAGACCTGGTGCAGCCAAATAAATAATAAATAAATAAATATTTTTTAAAAAGAAAAGAAATGGGTGTGTCCTTTGTGGACTTTATAATCCACCTTGAAGACCAGACCCACAGCTAGGAATCAAATTCTATCTAAGGCACAATATAAGTAAGTGTATGAATTCAAATTAATAACATAATCACTAAGGCATGGAGTTGGTCAGAGAGTGGAGTCTTGATCCAGTACCTAGAGAATGGTGAACCTCCTCATCATTTTGGGGCGAGAGAAAGTCATTCGTTCCAAGCAAAGGACACAGGAAGCTACAACGCTAATAGAGCAGGGAGCACAGACTTCACCCAAGCTGCCTTGGAATTCTCGCACTGAGAAATAGTGACAAACAATTCCAATATACCATATAAATTTAATATCAGTGGAGAAAGTAGTAATTAAGCTTCATTTAGTTTCCAACTCAGGCAGAGTAAACGTCTGCATGTCTCATGGCTCTGGATTATATCAGCCCAGCTAAACACTGACAGGAAATTGAAGGCACTTCAAAAATGTCCTGACACATATGTTAAATATTCCAAGCTGATATTAGCATCCTAAAAGATTATTAATATGTAGGAAATCTACTTTGATTTTTAAAGCAGTTTCTTATGGATAAGAAAGCAGTTCACAAATCTAGCTGACAAGCTGAGTCACCTGGGAAGTGTTTAAAAAGCTATTCCTTGGTCCCACACCCAGGTGTTTTGATTCAGAAGGTCTGGAGAAGGGCAGCAGAATGAATATTTTTAACAAGCTCCACATGAATTTAGATAGTCAGCCAGCTTCAGACATGCCCTGTATGGAGGGCTCAGCATTGCATAGGACTGTTAGCTGCTCTCATCCACATGTTAGAAACTTGCATGATACATAGATTTCAATTTTAACTGTCTTGTCACACATAAGAGGCCTGAAGAGGAAAACGTCCTGTATCATTGCTTCCACAGGTTGGCATATTTTGACTTTCTAATGAATGAGCTTCTAAATGTTGTTTGAGGTGATTTAGATTTCTTTTCCCTTAGGTTTAGGAAAAATGAGATGCTTTATCTTATTTCTAGGGGAGAAGTAATCTATACAAATAAAGAGATGTATGAAGACCATGCTCTTGAAATGGAATAATTGCTTAATTTCTTCTTTGATTTCATTGTTGACCCATTGGTTTTTTAGTAGCATATTGTTTAGTCTCCATGTAATTGTTTTTTTCTTGTTTCTTTTTCTGTGGTTGATTTCTAGTTTCATGCCATTGTGGTCAGAAAAGATGCTTGAAATCATTTCTATTATCTTAAATTTGTTGAGGCTTGTTTTGTGCCCTAGTATATGGTCAATCCTAGAGAATGTTCCATGGGCACTTGAAAAGAATGTGTTTTCTGCTTTTTTTTTGGATGTAATACCCTAAAGATACCAATTAAGTCTAACTGTTCTATTGTATCATTTAGGATCTCTGTTGTCTTATTGGTTTTCTGTCTTGAAAAAGACATCCCTTGATGTCAGTGGGGTGTTAAAATGTTCCATTATTGTAGTCCTGTCAATTTCTCCATTTATGTCTGTTAGTATTTGTTTTATGTTTTTGGGTGCTCCCATTTTGGGTGCATATATGTTGACAAGTGTAAAATCATTTTCTTGTATTGATCCTTTTATCATTATATAGTGTCCTTCTTTATCTTTCTTTATAGCTTTTGTTTTGAAGTCTATTTTGTCTGATACGAGTATTGCGACCCTTGCTTTCTTGTCAAAATAATTTGATTATTCCAATTTTGGAATGAACAAAAATGTACATGAACAATATGATGGGCACTCCTGAAAAATGGTGATAATGAGAAGGTCAGTTCCATAGATCAAACTGGCATAGCTTCTGGTACGTAGCTAGTATTCCAAAGTAATAATAATAGCTACTATTATTATTTGTTTTATGAATCTCCTTTATGTCTTCCTTAGGTCAAACCCTAAGTGGACTAAATACATAAAATAATTGGTGTGTATGGAGGAAGCACAAGTGGGTGTGTAAGGGGTCTCAGTAAACTGTATCATCTGCTCAGACCCTTCTATCATTGCAAACCTGATTTGTTCTTCTCAAGTCCTAGTCCACTCGAGTCACCATAGACTCAGGAAGCATGTTGCAAACAGAGTTCCCTTGAGGAAATGACCAAGTGGTTACATTAGATCAAGAATCAAGTCAGGGTTTAAGAAAAACTTTGACATGAAGAGAAGAGTTTAATTCTGCTTAAGAATCTCAGAACTATCTCAGATCCTTAGGTCAATGTGAGAACCACTTTTGTCTCCCTGAAATGGCCCAGATGAAATAGTCATCCGGTCCTATGCAGTTGCTTTCACCTAGCTGGCACACCCCTGGGCAGTGTCTCCTGCCATCACATAGGTCTCTAGAACCTGCTTTGGTTTCACTGAATTCATTCTGAGCCATTGTCCTAATGTGTTCTCTTTTCCTCACTATCCCTGACCATCTCATCTTTTGACTTTTGTGATTAGTTTTCCTGTGTCTGTCCTTGCCCTGCCATGAAGACCATCGTGCTTGGGGCTGCTTCGTGAGCCCTGATCTCTGGCTTGGGCCCTTAATCACATTCACCCCCATCTCATGACAAGATCAGAGTCAGCCACTGGGTCAACAAACACTCATCCAATTCTAGTAGGAGAATCAAGCACTGTACATCCTAGAGCCTGAAGATGGCCTTGTTGAACGGTGCTGATGGAGAAGTAAGGGCTGCAGAAAAGAGGGACCAAGTGCTGGTCAGACAGCTTTGTCTCTTACCCAGAGCCCCAAGGTTCAGGTGGGGGAGCTGAGCTGGTTCCTCCTCTCTGCATAGACAGCCATCTGTGTCATTCAGGATTGTTTCCACTTGTAGTGTGACAACACAACTAAAACTGACAGAAAAGAATTTTTTGACTCTAAAAACTAGAAGGTCCAGGACAGTGTTATATTCAGGAATGGTTTTGTTCAGGTACGTAAATAATATTGTCAGGACTTTGTTGAACTTTCTGCCTCTCTCAGCTATGGGTTCTATCCATTCTCAGGCAGGTCCCTACTCATGTGATAGATGGAATAGACGTATATTTTATGCCATTATCACTTGGAGCAGAAACAGAACACTTTTTTCCTGGTTGCTGTGTAGCTTAGGTCTTCATAGGCCATATTCCGCACCCCCCCCCCCAAAGATGTCTTCCGATTCTAATGCTGTTTGGCAATGTAACATTCTATAACAGTATGACAAAATGTCTCTTCCCTCATCAAGAGATGGGATCTCTTTCCCCACTCCTGGAGACAGGGCAGGTTGTTTTATTTTTTGGACCAACAGAATGTGCCAGAGTTCTGCTGTGCCAGTTTTGGGCCCAGTTTTCAAGAGTCGTGGAAGCTTCTGCTTTTATTCATTTTCTTTTTTTTTTTTTAACACCTTTATTAGAGTATAATTGCTTTACAATGGTGTGTTAGTTTCTGCTTTTTAACAAAGTGAATCAGTTATACATATACATATGACCCCATATCTCTTCCCTCTTGAATCTCCTTCCCTCCCACCCTCCCTATCCCACCCCTCTAGGTGGTCACAAACAACGAGCTGATCTCCCTGTGCTATGTTATTTTCTTCTTTGGATCTTCATGTCAGGAAATTAAGTCTATCCTTGTGGAAAGAGCAGCCACCTAGAAGGAGAGGCCCTGGAGGAAGAGGGAATGCTAACCGAACAGTTTCAGGGAAGAGAACTGAGTTCCTCCAGCTGACAGCTGGCACCAGGGGCCCAGTTATGTCCAGTTAAGTCCAGATGCTAGCATGCAGCTGAATGAGTAAGTCCAGCCAATGCCACATGGAGTGGAGATGGTCCAACCCCAATGAGCCCCGCCCACATTCCTCATCCACAGACTTGCAAGTAATAAAATAGTTATCATTTTAAGCCACTGAGGTAGTTTGTTATCATTTTGTTATGTTTTTGTTATCATTTTAAGCGGGGTAGTTTGTTATTCAGTAATAGAAGTTTGAAGAGTCTTTTTACTTTTTATTAAAAAAAATTTATTGAGGTATAATTGACATAACATGTTAGTTTCAGGTGTACAGTATAATGATTCCGTATTTGTGTACACTGTGAAACGATCTCCACAGTAAGTCTAGTTACCATCCTCACCAAACACAGTTTCAAACTTTATTTTTGTTTCTGTATAGGGAGAACTTTCAAGATTGACATTCTTAGAAACTTTCAGATACTCAATGCAATATTATTAACTATGGTCACCATGCTGTATGTCTCATCTGCATGATTGATTTATGTTATAACTGGAAGTTTGTACCTTTAGGCTCCCACACCCCCCACCTCTGGCAACCACCAACCTGTTCCCTGTATCTATGAGCTTGGCATTTTTGTTTGTTTTTTAAGATTCCACGTATAGGTGAAATACGTCGTTTATGTTGCTTTCATATCTTGACTGTTGTAAATAATGTTGCAATGAACATAGGGGTGCATGCATCTTTTCGAATTAATGTTTTCATTTTCTTCAGATAAATACCCAGAAGTGGATTGCTGGGTCATATGGTAGTTCTATTTTTAATTTTTTGAGGAACCTCCATACTGTTTTCCATCGTGGCTGCAGCAATTTACATTCCCACCAACACTGCACAAGGATCCCTTTTCTCCACATCCTTGCCAACACTTATTTCTTATCTTTTGATAGTAGCCATTGTAACAGGTATGAGGTAATATATCCCATTGTGGTTTTGAGTTGCATTTCCCTGATGATTAGTGATATTGAGCATCTTTTCATGTGTCTGTTGGCCATCTCTATGTCTTCTTTGGAAAAACTGCCTGTTCAAGTCCTCTGCCCATTTTTTAATTTGATCATTTCCTTGCTGTTGAGTTGTATGAGTTCTTTATATAGTTTTATATCAACCCCTTATTGGGTGTTTGATTTGCAAATATTTTCTCCCATTCAGTAGGTTGCCTTTTCACTTTGTTGATGAATTCTGTTGTTATGCAGAAAATTTTTAGTTTAATATAGTCTTGTTTGTTTATTTTTGCTTTTGCTGCCTTTGCTTTTGGAGTCAGATCCAAAAATTCATTGCCAAGACCAATATCAAGAAATTGACTGCCTATATTTTCTTTTTTTAAAAAATTAATTCATTTATTTATGGCTGCATTGGGTCTTCATTGCTGCACGTGGGCTTTCTCTAGTTGCGGTGAGCGGGGGCTACTCTTCGATGCAGTACATGGGCTTCTTGTTGCAGTGTCTCCTCTTGTGGAGCATGGGCTCTAGGCGCGCGGGCTTCAGTAGTCGTGGCTCATGGATTCTAGAGCGCAGTCTCAGTAGTTGTGGCACATGGGCCACAGTAGTTGTTGCTCCACGGCATGTGGGATCTTCCCGGACCAGGGCTTGAACCCATGTCCCCTGCATTGGCAGGTGGATTCTTAACCCCTGCACCAACAGGGAAGCCCTGCCTATATTTTCCTATAGGACTTCTATGGTTTCAAATCTTACATTCAAATCTTTAATCCATTTTGAGTTAATTTTTGTGTATGGTGTAAGATTCATTCTAGTTTCAGTCTTTTGCATGTGGCTGTTCAGTTTTCCCAGCAGCGTTCATTGAAGACACTGTCCTTTCCCCGTCATATATTCTTGCCCCCTTTGTTGTAGATTGACTATAAGTGTGTAGGTCTGTTCTGTTCCATTGATCTGTGTGTCTGTTTTATGCCAATACCATAATGTTTTGATTACTATAGCTTTGTAACATAGTTTGAAATCAGAGAGTGTGATGCCTCCAGCTCTGTTCTTTCTCAAGATTGCTTTGGCTCTTCAGGGTCTTTTGTGATTCCATGCAAATTTTAATATTGTTAGTTCTATTTATGTGAAAACTGCCATTGTAATTTTGATAGGGATTGCACTGAATCTGCAGATTGCTTTGGGCAGCATAGACATTTTAACAATTTTTCTAATCTATAAACACAGAATATCTTTCCATTTATTTGTGTCTTCAATTTCTTTCATCAATATTTTATAGTTTTCAGTGTAGTGGTCTTTCACCTCTTTGGAAAAACTTATTCCTAGGCATTTTATTCTTTTTGATGCAATTATAAATGAGTGTTTTCTTAATTTCTCTTTCTTATAGTTGTTTATTGAATGCAACAGATTTTTGTGTTGGTTTTTGTATCCTGCAACCTTACTGAATTTGTTTATTAGCCCTATTGTTTTTGGGTGGAGTCTTTAGGGTTTTCTATATATAAAATCATGTCATCCTCAAACAAGGATAGTTTTACTTTCTCCTTTCTGATTTGGATTGCTTCTATTTCTTTTTCTTGCCTTATTGCTGTGACTAGGACTTCCAATGCTATATTGAACAAAAGTGGCAAGGGGGACATCCTTGTCTTCTTCTGATCTTAATGTTGAAAAGCTGAAAGCTTTTCCTCTGAGTATGATATTATCTGTGGGCTTGTCGTATATGGCCTTTATTATATTGAGATATGTTCCCTGTATATTTACTTTGCTGAGAGCTTTTGTCATAAATGGATGCTGAATTTTATCAAATGCTTTTTTTGCATCTGTTGAGATCCTACAATTTTTATTCTGAATTTTGTTAATGTGGTGTATTGTGTTGATTGATTTGCAGATGTTAAATCATCCTTGCATCCCTGGAATAAATTCCACTTGGTCATGATATGTGATCATTTTAATGCATCGCTGAATTCCATTTGCTAACATTTTGTTGAGCAGTTTTGCATCTACGTTCATCAGGGATATGATGTAATTGGCTTGTAATTTTCTTGCAGCTCCCTTGTCTGCTTTTGGCATGGGGGTAATGCTGGCCTTATAAAATGAGTTTGGAAGCATTCTCTTCACTTCATTTTTTGGGAGGAGTTTGAGAAGAATTGTCAGTAATTCTTCTTTGAATGTTTGGTAGAATTCATCAGTGAAACCATTTGTTCCTGGATTTTCCTTTTGTTAGGAGGTTTTTGATTACTGATTGAATCTTCTACTAGTAATTGGTCTATTCAGGTTTTCTTTTCTTCATGATTCAGTCTTTGAAGTTTGTATGTTTCTAGGAATTTATCCATTTCTTCTAGGTTGTCTAATTTGTCAGTGTATAACTGTTCATAGTAGTCTCTTACGATCCTTTGTATTCCTGTGGTAGCAGTTGTGACTGCTCCTTTTTCATTTGTGGTTTTAGTTATTTGAGCCCTCTCTTGTTTTCTTGATGACTCTAGTTAATGTTTTGTCAATTTCATTTATCTTGTCAAAGAATGAGATCTTAGTTCCCTTGATCTTCTCTAGTCTTTTTAGTCTGTATTTCATTTATTTCTGTTTTGATCTCTCTTATTTCCTTCCTTCTACTAACTTTGGATTTCATTTGGTTTTCTCTTTCTAGTTCCTTTAGGTGTAAAGTTAGATTGTTTGCTTGAGATTTTTCTTGTTTCTTGAGATAGGTCTGTGTTGCTCTTAACTTCCCTCTTAGAACTGCTTTTGCTGCATCCCATACATTTTAGTATGTTGTGTTTCTATTTTTGTTTGTCTCAAGATATTTTTTGATTTCTTCATTGACCCATTGGTTGTTTTTAGCATGTTGTTTAATCTCCACATGTTTGTGTTTTTCCCAGTTTTCTTCTTGTAATTATTTCTAGTTTCAGGCCATTTCTGTAGGAAAAGATTGATATGATTTCAATCTTCTTAAATTTATTAAGACTTGAATTATGGCCTAACATATGATCTATCCTGGAGAATGCTGCATGTGCACTTAAGAAGAATGTGTCTTCTGATCCTTTTGGATAGAATGTTTTATATATATGTGTGTGTGTGTGTGTGTGTGTGTATATATATATATATATATATATACATTTAAAACCAGTTTATATATATATATAAAACCAGTTCACTGGTATAATATGTCCTTTATGGCAGAGGCTTCCCTGTTAATTTTCTTCTAAATGATTTATCCATTGAGATAAGTGAGGTATTAAATTCCCTACTATTATTGTATTACTCTCTGTCTCTCCCTTTAGGTCTGTTAGTATTTGCTTTATATATTTGGGTGCTCCTATGTTGGGTTGGATTGATCCCTTTATCGTCATGTGATACCCTTCTTTGTGTTTTAATACAGTCTTGTTTTAAAGTCTATTTTGTCTGATATGAGTATTGCTAACTCAGCTTTCTTTCAGTTTTCATTTGCATAGAACATCTCTTTTCATCCCTTCACTTTCAGTCTGTGTGTATCCTTACATCTGAAGAGACTCTCATGTAGTCAGCATATAGATGGGTCTTTCTTTTTAATCCATTCAGTCACTGAATCTTTCCATTGGAGAAATTAGCTTGTTTGCATGTAAAGTAATTATTGGTAGTTATACTTATTGCTATTTTAATTGTTTTGGGGTTGTTTTGTACTTCCTCTCTGTTCCTTTTTTCTCTTTGTGTCTTCCTTTGTGGTTTGATGACTTTATTATGTTTAGATTACATTTCTCTTTTTCTTTTGTGTATCTACTGTAGGTTTTTGCTTTATGGTTGCCATGAAACTTACTAACAGTGTATATTTATAACAGTGTATTTTATGTTGATAACATTTTAAGTTTGAACACATTCTAAAACTCTATATTTAACCCCCCCCCACCACGACCACCAGCACATTTTATGTTTTTGACAAGGCTAGAATATTCTTCTACACATTCATAGAATAAGGGGATGAGATTAACCCTACTAGAAACATACTGAATGGGAGTAGTGTCTATGTGGGAAATCAGGATATTATTATAGGAATAATTATGCAGACAAAATGCTTATATGTTCACCCCCCCCCATCTACTTTGGTTATATTTGCCTAACTTTGTCTGTACAACTGTTTTCACATGTATTTATGTAGTACCTAAAGAATAAGACCATTTCTACTTCCTTTTTACATTTCCCTATGAGTGTGACACATTCAGGGAAAGAGTTTTGTTTATATACAAACAGATTTGAAGTGCTCATAATCAGGACCTTTCCACATTTTGTGTTCTGTTGTCTCGAAAAATCTGGCTTTGCGTGTGTATATATAAGCAGATGGCTTCCTATACATAGCATGCTGAAGAATTGCAGTCCTGCAAAAAAGGAAAAAAAAGCATACATATGAAGATGGGACTTTACCTCAAAAATTCCCATTAATACTGATCAGAATAACTTACATTAAATCAAAAAGCACAGGAGGGAATGAAAAATGCTTATAGGTTGGAATCTGTTAAACACAAGGAATTTAATATTCATATATTTTTAAGTTCATTCTAAATTTCTTATCATTACAGTATGTTTCAAGGAGAGGTGTGAGAAATACTTCGTACTTTCCAAAAACTGAATCTTTCATGGGGAGAGAATACTTTCTTTACAACTTGTTAGAGCAACTGTGAAATAAACTGAATCTTTTTGTCTTCAGAGTGGAAGGGCTGGTTGACACCGTCCCTCATTTGTCTAAGAGTTTTTTCTTTTCTCCCTGAACCAGGCATATGGAAAATTTCTTAATAAGATCTGTCAATAATCCCACTGATATGAAGAATTCATCTACTCTCATCTTTAGACATTGCCAACAAAATGAGCCTGGTTCCCATAGCCTTCCTCTTGATGCAGTCTAAAATTTTTAAAAGCCCTTTATTCCTCTGTACACTGTTGGTTATTCCAAGGAGGGAGATGTTTTCTCTTTCTGGTCATAGATGAAATAGACTTCATGCTTTTAGACTAAATGCACATGAATATGAACTGCAAGGCATTTCAGGAAGTCAGTGGACGGCACGTAGAGAGAGTGATAACAAATAGCAGATTGTAAATATTGTAAATGTTGATAAGCCTAAGGCTCTCTGACTCCCCGTAAGTAAATCCAGCCATACCATGTTGGCTCTCCCACCACAGCTCAAGTGGCCCCAATGGATTATTCTTTCAGATTTTGCCTTAACTCTGTTTATAGAAAGGCATTCTACCAAAATTCAGAATGTATTCATTTCTTCAATGATCTCCTCATTGATCTTCAGATCTTTGCTAGAAAAATAGAAGTTTGCTATGTGTTGGTTGAATGAGTAAGTGGAGAAGTGTTTGGAGCTGAACAAGGGCAAATTCAGTCTAAATGAGATGGGAGTCACCTACTTGTAGTTTGTAACAATTTTTGGCAATGCTAGTATTGTTGAATAATATGTAGAGCACACTGTACTTACAAATTTGAATATGAAAGAAATGAAGCAGGGGTCTGGGATGAAGCTATTGCTTGGCTGTTTTTACTTGTGCACGTAAGTCTCTCTTGCATTTTCACGTCCAAGCGTTGCTACTGGGGCATTAGGGTTAGTGCAGGGTTTCTCAACCTCAGTGGTATTGACCCTTTAGGCTGGATAATTCTTTGTTGTAGGAGGCTGCCCTGAGGATTATAGCAGGTTTAGCAGCATCTCTGACCCTTGACCCACTAGGTGCCAGTAGCACCCTCCCCCCTCCCGTTATAACAGCCAATAATATCTTTGGACATTAACCAATTTCTGCTGGGGCAAGGAGGGAGAGAGGAATCATCACAGGTCAAGAACCATTGGTTTAGAACATTCACAGATAGCAGGCTTGAAGTTTTCAATCACCTGTCATGAAATACTCTAATTAGAACATCAATAAAACCCATCATTTATTCTACAAGGTTGGGCTCAGAAAAAAGTGTACTGAGCACAATCATTTGACCATAGACTTAGGTGTGCTGAAAATACAAGTTTATTTGGGGGGATTTTTACTTAATTTCTATTGTGATGCTCCCTCCAATCCCATTCTACTGGAGTGGCAGAAATTTAATTATGGTCTGTATAGCATTTCTTTTCTTCAGAGCATGCCAAGCCTCAGGGACATAGTGCCCAGGAATCAAGGATGGGTTCCAGCATCGTTTGCCTACGCTTACATCCTCTGAGATGTTCATCATTCATTCCACCTGGACCTCAGCCATTGATGCACATTGCTCGGTGCTAAATCATTCCTCTCCCCATCCTCAAGTGTGCTCAAGATCCGGTAGCTCTTTCTGCCACCTCTGTGCTATTCTTAGATACAAGGAAGTCTTTCTGCTGCTCCTACACCATCCTGAGAGATGGGAAATTCCACAGGCTGTCTAAACAATTGGGAAGGTTGGAATAAAGGTGAATGTTATCTTAGATCATGATCAGGGGCCAGGGGCCATGATCAGGGGCCGTTTTTGTCCTAGTATATACCCCTTTGGTTCAAATAGATTAACATCGTATTCTGTATGATTTATTTTTTCCACATTGGGTTGTGTGTTGTTTTCACTTAGTGATCAGTTTCCATAGCAAGTGTCTTCAGTAAGTTACTCTCTCTACTCTCTCTTGAGTGGAGCCTATAGTATTAATATTCGTGCCCCAGTCTTTTCCTCCCCCTTTTCCCTTCCTCTCCTGTCTCTTCCCTCTCCCTCCTCCTCCTCCTCCTCCTTCTTCTCCACCTCCCTTTCTTGAACTCTCTCTCCCTTTTGACATCTTGTCTATATCCTAAATTTCCTCATTAGAACTATTCTTGCCACCTCCACTCTCCTTGGTGACATTTACATGTAATAAATACTGATAATGGCTAGCCAGACACTAGTGTTTTACTATATTATCTCATTATATCCTTTAACATCTCTGGGTTCTCAGAAAGGGTTTCCATTTCAAAAGACCAAGGCAGAGGTTGCAAGGCTTTTCTGACCTAGCCTTAGGAGCCATATAGCATCACTTTCACTGAATTGTTTTGTTTACAGGTGAGTCACTAATGCTAGCCAGGTTCAGCGAGAGGAGAGTTAGACTCCATGGCTTGCTGGAGAGTGGCAGGGTCACATTGCAGAAGAGCACATAGGATGATGGTTATTGTTGCCACCTTCATTGGAAAATACAGTTTACCATGTCCATGTTTAGATGCTGGCCCTGTCGTTTACCAGTTGACTGGGTTTTTTTTCCCCCCCTTTCAGGGTCTAAGCTCCCAAATCTCTAAGATGAGAGTTAACTTCAGTTATGATTAATTTCTCTTCTGACTGTTAATAAAACGATCTTCTTTCCACATAGACCCCACATAACCCAGGCTATGTCTTCCCAAAGTTTAAACAAGTCATTCATTAGGGAAAAAAAAAGGAAGGAAAAATTCTGCCATTTTAATAACTCTACCATCAACATTAATTCAAGTATAAAATTTAAAAGGAATCTGAAGGTCAGGGTTCCCCTAGAGCATTGGCTTATCTGGAGCACTTTTCATATAATATTCTAAGAAAGCAGTGTACCTAATAACTAGCTTGAGTTCAGCTCTTTGATTGATCAAATACCTTTCTGTTGGACTATCTATGTGACAGGAGGTTAGATAGAAACAGGAAGACAGCTTGTTAATACTGTGTGAACTGTAATTCTTTTTCTGTTAAGGTAGAATAAGAGGCACTTTTGATAAGTACTACTAAACTTACTGCCTCCGAATCAGGGCCAATCATTTCCTTTTTAAATGAAAGATCACACAGAATAGTCTCAACCCTTAGTATGTAGGTAGATTTGAAGTTTTAGAAGGTCTGTTTTCCAGTGCCTAACTGGATGGATGAATTAATGACTGCAAGCACAGATGTATTTTAGTAGAACAAATATATTGTGCACAGAGCAAAGCAAGTACAGTCAAATCATATTTCCTGAACCTGTAGGCCATCAGAGGTAGGTAAGTGCATTGTTATACAAAATTAAGTATAGTAATTCTTCCCATTCTGGTTTCTGCCATCCTGGAATTCCAATTGTTGAACTGGTTGTCATAGGCTGGAATCAAATATGGAGTTGCTGGGAAGAAAGACAAGTCAGTTTAGAAAGATTATTTTAGAAAATGGTCAAGAATTTTAATATCCTGACAATATGCCTCAAAGTCTTAATAATTGAAGGGTACCCCCTTTATCACACTGGTTCTGTCTTTGAAGCCCATCACTCATGATAGGCAATTGTGAAGACATTCACTCCTTTATCTTGAAAGCTAGGACATATGAGCAAATCACATTCATTTACAAAGTTAAGATGATGTTATCCCATATAGTTAGAAAAGCCATTGTAAGTGAAGTCAGAAATTTTGGAAAGTCTGGCTTTGAGTCATGACTCTCTCACCTTGGGTAAGCACCTGTCCTGCCCAGGCAGAAGTTTGCTAATAAGTAAAACCCTGTGATTCCTTCCAGCTCTTGAGTTCTACCCCCATTAAATTGTTCAAATACAGCAAGTTTTCTTGGTGATTGATGTTGTAAGAGACTTTCACCAGTGCTAGAAGTGGGAGCACATATTTTTAAACTCTTGCATTTCAGCCATTTTCCCCTTACCATCCTAGCTCAGGGGTTGATGCACAAACCCATTAAAAAACCTAAAGACTTCAAATTAAACATGTTCGCATTGATGACTGGCATAGAAGTACAGCCTATTGAAACCATGAAAAGAAGGAAAAACAGAACTTGTTCAAATACTGAGATACTCTGAAAATTAAATGCCTTCAACTAAGAGATGACTCTTGGGAAATCACCTTTTCATTACAGCCGTGGAGTTCCCCTTGTCACACCTCATTTGAACATTTCACCGTAGCATCCACTGCCCTGTACCGAGCAGAGGGAATTTTATGCCTAGTATTGTTGAGTAATTGTTATTTTTTAAAATGCCCTAAAAATGTTGAATCAGATTTAGAACTGTATTTGAGGTGTAATAGAAATTCAAGAAATAAAACTAAGGCAAGAAAGTCAGCATGATTGTTAGAGAAGCCCGAAAGAAAGACGGAAAACAGAATGTGCTGTGAGTACACAAAGGGCAGTGCAGAGGGGAGGAAGCCATGCAGTTGTGGGTGTGCTGGCTAGTGACTGGCACACAGAATCCAGTTTGGATATAGGAGGATGCCAGTGATGCCAAATCCCCATCACCTTTTTCTTCATAGGTTTATAAGCTTCTAAAAATAATTCTTTGCAGCTCAAGGTTCACAAAGCCTAATTTGCATTAATACTTAATGTGTGGTGAATGTGAATATCAGAGCTTTTTATCTGTCTCTGAGAGGGAAGCAGAGACAATAACCAAGCCTTGTAACTAGCTCAAAAGATAGACAGGTAGGGTGTTCATTTCCATTCCCTTTTGCTGCAGGGGAGGGGGCGGGGTGGAGGAGGCTGAGACACAGCATGATTATTCCCTTGCTTTTTAGGAAGATACTCAGCAAGGTACTCAAGGAGAACGACAGGAGAGTTTGGAAGGCAGCCCTGTCCAGCCCAGGCCGGCCCATGCCGAATGGTTTGGGCTGCAGTTTGGGTCTGACTTGTGAAGTCTTCCGTGCTTCACAGGCAGCAGGGCAGAACTCAGAATTAGGACTTGGAGATGAAAGAGACTCCAGGTCACTGTAGATTCTGAGCAAGCTGCCCCAAAGGAGCTGTCTACCCATCTCTCAGCCCAACTCTCACCCCCTAAACCCTGGGGAACGGACCACCTTTTCCAACCTCCACAGGGCATAGAAACTTTCATATATGACTGAATAGAAGACGGAAATTTTACTCAAAACAAGCCTTCAGAATAAAAGGTAGGAATTATACTCAAGTCTCTGTAAAGCATCTCATGTAGGGGACAGTGTCACAGTCCCTTTACTTTGAACAACCAAGAATCCTCCTTGGAGAAATGTATCCTCCATCATTGCTGGTTTTGAATACCTATAGGGGTCACATGAAAAGAATCATTCTTTTAAAAAGAGACAAGTTTAACATGGGGTTGGATTTCATTAGCTGGAAGCCTTTTGAAGATCCCTTTCAAAAGCAACAGAGCAAATTCCTATGTTGTGGAGATCACAAACACTTATAGGATGAATAAATAAGTAATGAATCCCAAGGTTGTACAAATGAGTGCTTAAGGCTTGACCTAAATTTTCCAGTGGCATCATTTTACATGGACTCAAAAAGTCAGCATCTCAAATGGAAATAAAATGATACTCTGGAAAATTCTTAGAAGATGAAACTATGGTTCTCTTGACGGTGAAGACAGATTTAAAAGATGCATGTGGAGTTTTAGTAACATTGTTTGAAACAGTGAGGAGTAGTATTTCTGAAAGTAATATATTACTAGTGTAATATAATTTTACATCCTAAAGTAAGAAATTAAATATCCTCAATCTATATTTAATCACTTAATCACCTTCCCTAAAAGTTTCTATGTTCAAGCCAGTCAAGAGTTTTTCTAGACTGGAAAAGTAGCAAATCAACTTATTTATAATCTTGTCATTTGGAAGCCATAGTTTATTACCGATTCCTTCAAAAGTGCCCTAAGATGTCTTCCTTTTTTCTGTTTTTTTAAAAAAAATATTTCTTTATTTGGTTGCACTGCGTCTTAGTTGAGGCAGGCAGCCTCCTTAGTTGTGGCATGCGAACTCTTAGTTGCAGCATGCATGTGGGATCTAGTTCCCTGACCAGGGATCGAACCTGGGCCCCCTGCATTGGGAGCACAGAGTCTTAACCACTGAGTCAACCGGGGAAGTCCCTAAGATGGCTTCCTGTAAGTGAGCTAAGAACTTAACCTTATAAGCTGTAAACTCACCAGAACAACCAGATGCTATGGTATCTGGACCCAAGAGGCAAGGAGAAGTGGGAAGTGGAGTCTGGCAGGGCTGTGATCTCAACAGTTTAGAAATGAGCATATACATTTAGGTTATTGCAACCAGGATGAGAGAAGTAAAACAGATGGATTCATCTTGTTATTTTTTTGTTCACTTGAGGGTATTGTACACTGGAAAGATACTAAATCCAATTTAATGTGCATTCAATCTTCCATTCGCTCAACAAAAATAAGCACAAAAGACTGAGAACCTGTCATGTTCCAAATACTGTGCTAAGTTCCAGAGGAACAGTGGTCAACCAGACAGAGCAGTCACTCCCTGCCTCAGCCCAATAGATGCCGGTCTTACAAACTGAGTGCTGGCGCCCAGGACCTGGGCTGCCCAGGTCCATGCTTCAGATTACTGAAGCAGGATAGTATAATCAAATAATCAGAGATTGACATTGGTTTGTGAAAATGGGCATTTCTGCATTTGTCCTTTTTAATTTATCAAATATTTGATAAATAATGAGTGAGGCGCTGGAGGGTAATAATTATTAAAAACTCTGGAACTTCAGTCACGACTTGAGAGGACAACAGAGGCATTGATCAAGTAATGACACAAATCAAGGGTAAAATTTTGAGAGACAGGTGCTACAAAGAATGAGTATTTGTTATTTCCAGAACCTAAATGGAGACTTTTTGATATTTTTTATCAATGTGTATTATACATGCAGAAAAATGAACAAATCATAGATGTTCAGCTCAATGAATTTTCACAAAGAAACAATATAACCAGCATCTCAAAAGCCTCCCTTGCCCCCGTTTGTCACCACTCACCGCAAGGGTGACCGATATCCTGACCTGTGAAACATGAAATATTTCTTCAATTTCTGAACTTTATATAAAAGGAATCACATTGCTTGTTCTTTTTGTGGGTTTCTTGTATCAACTTACTTTACTTAACATTACATTTGTGAGATTCATCTATATAGTTGTGTATAAGTCATATAGTATCCCATTCTATGTGTACACTTCAACTTATCCCTTCTGCTATTAGAGAGCAAAGGGAGCCATTTCTAAGTTTTGTCTGTCAAGAATAGTGCTACTATGGACTTTCTAGTCCATGTCTTTTAATGAAAATATGTACACATTTTTGGTGGGCATATGAGATTGACAGGGATGGAATTATGGGATCAAGGGGTGTATATGTTCATCAGTAGTAGAGGTGCCAAACTATTTTCCAAAGTGGCTGTACAATTCTGCCTTTCTTTTTTTAAAATTTTAGAATGTTTTTTAAAAATTCATTTGTATTGGAGTATAGTTGCTTTACAATGTTGTGTTAGTTTCCGCTGTACAGACAGCAGAGTGAATCAGTTATACATGTACATGTATCCCCTCTCTTTTAGATTCTGTTCTGTAGAGGTCATTACAGAGTATTCAGTAGAGTTCCCTGTGTTGTCGTAGGTCCTTACTAGTTATCTATTTTATATATAGTAGTGTGTATATATCAATCCCAATCTCCCAATTTATCCCTACCCTCCCTTTCCCCCTTGGTAATCCTAAGCTTGTTTTCTACATCTGTGACTCTACTTCTGTTTTGTAAATAAGTTCCTTTGTATCATTTTTTAGGTTCCATATATAAGTGATATCATATATCTGTCATTGTCCGACTTCCTTCACTCAGTATGGCTGTCTCTAGGACCATGCATGTTGCATTTCTAACCACAATGTACAAGAGTTCCAGTTCTTCCTTATCCTTACTAGCTCTTAGTACTGTCAGTGGTATCACGTTGTCGTTTTGATTGCATTTCTAAAAAGGGAGGGCAGGAACAGCTCCCCTGAAGAACTGACAATTGAGCTGAGGCTTGAAATGATGCACTGTGGTTAACTAGGGGTGGCAGGAGGTGGCGTGGTCAGGAAGAGCTGGGGAAGGGAGCAGGTGTGGCTGCAGCAGAAGGAAAAGGCAGTCAGGTGAGGTGAGGATGGCTGTGTCAGGTGTACCTGATGGAGCAGAACCTCGGAGGTTTATCGTTATACTCGAGGCAACAGAAAGTCCTCATAAGGCTCTAAACAGAGGAGATGATCACATTTGCTCAGATCAGTCTAGCTGCTTCATGGAAAACAAATTAGAGGGGCTGGATGGGTTGAGGGAGGGAGTTGGACCTGCAGAGGGGGGCTACTTTGTTGCCCAAGAGGAGAGCTCCAGGTCTCCAGGAAAGAGGCTTCTTTCTGTGGCTTTGTGCTTTGTCTGGGTCTGGGAGCCCATAGTAGGCCTAATTTTCATGACAACCTTCAGACCTTTTGGGATATGTAACCTCTCCCTCAAAACCACAGGTTACACTCCATAGTAATGTGAGGAAATTCTGGCCACAAGCTTAGCACTGATCTGGTTAATCAAGAAACCTTTTTTGTAATTTCCAAGCACCTGAGTAGACTAATTGACTAACACCGTTAAAATGATGGGCTCTGTTGTCTTTTCTTCATTTACTGAAGCTGAGATGAAAGCTGGCTTTGCCTTTTTATTGATTAAATGAAGGCCTGGGACTCATAGCTCAGTGTGTGTTCATGGGCGATCACAGAATATACCGACTGCAGCCAAGGTTTCCTCCCACATAAAGGAAATGTAGGTGACATGGCTTTGTGACAAAGGGAGCTTATCCTTCTTGGGTTCCAGTCAAACTAGAATCTGGGTTTGCAGGCTCTGGATCACTATTACTAGGGACTTGGGATGAATTTTTGCCACCGTGATTAGTCCTGAGAGTATGAAATATAAAAATGTGGTACATTGATGTTTATATGCAATACAACTGTGAAAGAATAGAGCAGAAGTTCATGTGAGTTTCTCTAGTGAAGCCTCCATAGGTTAGACTAGCTATCTAAACTGTCATTAACATGGCAACATAATCATCTGGAGAGGGCTTCCCTGGTGGCGCAGTGGTTGAGAGTCCGCCTGCCAATCCAGGGGACACGGGTTCGTGCCCCGGTCCGGGAAGATCCCACATGCTGCGGAGCGGCTAGGCCCGTGAGCCACGGCCGCTGAGCCTGCATGTCCGGAGCCTGTGCTCCGCAACGGGAGAGGCCACAGCGGTGAGAGGCCCGCGTGTGGAAAAAAAAACAAAAACAAAAATAAAAAAATCATCTGGAGAAATTAATTTAGAGTAAATTAAAAAGTAATGTGCAGAAATCTCTGTGGATGTGGATGGGGGGGATGGAGGAGACATGAGTGTGACTCTGTGTGTGTGTGTGTGTGTATGTGTGTGCTCGTACGTGAGTGTGGCGTTATCATGGACTGAAGTTTACCATGAACTCGTGAACAACTCACTACCTCTCTCTAGACATTCGTTTCTATGTCTGTGAAGTGAAGGAATTGGCCTTAGATAATCCTTAAGGACTATTAAGCTCTAATGTCTGAATCTTTCATAATTAATCAACCACAATAACATGCTCTCCAATGAGCCCTCCTAACAGTCAAAACCCTTACTCTCAAATTAGAAAATTGGGATGATTAAAACAAATAGAAATGTGTAAGATTCTTGTAGATTTTTCATTGTAACCCTGAGCAAACTAGATAGTTCTTTTTTTTTATTAGTTATTGAAATGTTTGTGTGATTTAGTGGATACAGCCAAAATGCAACTATTTAGTAAATAATATTTACTGACTATTAGTCAAAAGAACTAGTAGAGAATACTTTGGAAATAGTTCTCAGTGTGAATTGTCCTAACTTTGAGACTCTGGGGATACATCGTGTTGTACTTTTTGATCCATATAAACGGACATGATTAAAAGTAATACCATTTGAGAGTAATTATAGAGACTATCGTAAACATTAATTAAGCAACAAATTGTGCTTTGTGATCAATTTTTATTTATCTTCTTTGCAGGTAAGAAAATTCTCTTAGGCCTCTTTTCTTATCAATAAAGCAACCTAAAATAGGCCTTAAATATCAGAAGTAACCTAACAGGCTAAAAAGCCATTAGACAGTGATTTCAGCTGCAGCAAGATAAGAAATTAAATGGAACCTTGAAATTAAAGAAACTAAAAATTGGTTAGAGAAAACCATATCTGCCAATAAAAGTTTTAAGCATCGTATGAATAAAGGCTTGCTATCCCTCCTTTGAGGTTGTCCTTCTGAAATAAAGTAATTTCGACATTTTCATTTATATGGCATTTCCAAGATGAACTTTAAGTGCCATTTAATTGTATTCAGATGATAGCAAATATTCATGCGGGTTGTCAGCACATTGCTTCATTAGTAACCTTGGTACCAATTGGTTTAGGGTGTCAGAACGCTTCTCCTTTTGACTTGTGCACAAATATGAAGGCATGTTTGTATCATGTCAAACTTAGCCCTAGAGGGCTGTGCTGAGACCAGGGAGCCTGCCTTTCTGGGCTTCACTCTTGACCCCAGATGATGCGTTATCTCACTTTGTATATATTCGACTGGTTGATGAGATGTGAGCCGGCCAGGGAAGTAGAAAGTTAGAGCAGGAACTGTATGTTTCATAGTTACCCACACAGATATGCCTGAGACCAGGCAGGTGACACAAATAGCAACATGCTTGTGCAAGGGTCTGGAACAATCTAGAGAATATGCTCCACTTTGAGGGACTAGTTGCCAGGAGGGACACAGGTGCAGTTCTGCCTGACCATCCGTACAACCAGGAGCCCAGAATCTCAGAGTTCTTAGGGCACTTGCTCAGTTTTTAAATGTTGGGAGTTAATTCAAATTGCAAATAAACACTCGGTGGAACAAACAATATTTGTCTGTGAATCGTACAAATCCTGGTTTAAAAATAAAAAATCTGGCTTCCCTGGTGGCGCAGTGGTTGAGAGTCCGCCTGCCGATGCAGGGGACACGGGTTCGTGCCCCGGTCCGGGAAGATCCCACATGCCGTGGAGTGGCTGGGCCCGTGAGCCATGGCCGCTGAGACTGCGCGTCTGGAGCCTGTGCTCTGCAATGGGAGAGGCCACAACAGTGAGAGGCTCGTGTACTGCACAAAAATAAGTAAATAAATAAAATAAATAAAAAATCTGAAGGCAGTTCCCAAGCTACATAGTCAAATTTTATGAAATTGAACTATAGGACATTGCTATGTTTATAGCTTAAGAAATGGTCAAGCATCAGCAGTTTCCTGTAGTTCAACCTAATAGTTTGCAATTTCAAACTATTGAGAATGATAGTGTGTGTTGTCAGAACCGATGTGCAAGTTACATGAAATAGAAGAATAGCACAAAGTGAGTTTTAAGTTATTCTGGGTAACCATCCCCACTCCCCCCTCCATGATAAATTTCTTTAAATCTTTGGACCTTCTGAGATACCTGAACTTTTGCATCAAGTTGTGAAATATGAGGGAAAGGGAATTATAAAACCTAGAAATCAAGGCTTCAAGTTAAGGCCCTGTGTGTGAGCAGGTCTAAATGCAGTGCTGTATTAGTTTGCTCAGGCGACCATAACAAATGCCAGACTATGTGGCTTAAATAGAAAATTTCTCACAGTCTGAGAGGCTAGAAGTGCAAGATCAAGGTGTTGGTAGATTTGGTTTCTTCTGAGGCTCCTTACCTTGGCTTGCAGACGGCCACCTTCTTGCTGTGTCCTCACATGGTTTTTTTCTTGTGTGTGTGCATGCCCCTGGTTTCCTTTTATACATCCAGATTTCCTCTTATAAGAGCACCAGTCAGATTGATTAGGACCCACAAATATGACTGTTTAAAAAATCTGAATCACCTCTTTAAAGGCCTATTTCCAAATATAGTCACCTTCTGAGGTTCTGGGAATTAGGGCTTCAGTTCAGGGCATGAAGGGAGCACAGTTCAGCACACAACAAGTGGTGCACTCAAAAATTTTTAACAAACATCTCTCTAGGGAGGAAAATCCTTACTTGCAGTATTTGCCAATTTCTGTGGTGTAAATATCCCCATCATGGCTGATTTCAGGTTACCAACATGATGTCACGAACACAGACTTGGGCCAATATGGATAAAAGCGCATCATTCCATAGCAGTGCCACCATCTGTATCCAGTAGACGTGAATAACCTCCAGACCATAAATAATAGTCAATGTAATAAAATAATGAGTACGAGATGAGGGTTTAGTCTTTTGTTATCTTTGCTGTTGATATCATTTGCTTTTTGTCAGTTTATGTAATTTCATTCTTACTAACGGCTGTGCGTGTTTAACAATTCTCCAGCCAAATTGCTGAAAATTTAACACTGGGTCTCAAGAGCCAATACCAACCAGCTCCAGCACACCACTGAGTTATGTAGCTCTTAAGTAGAATTCTATAATCAGGAATGGGAAAGTGGGACAGCTTTGTCTGAAATTATAAAGGGAGAATCTACTGGACACGATGACTGACAGGATATGGGTGAAAATAAGCAGGAAAAATCCAAAATGAATGAATGAGTTTGGAAAGAGTTTGAAGGGAGAACTAGGTTAGGTGGGCAGTGAATTAGTGAGGATGATGGAAGAGCTGGCTGGGGGTCCAGTGACCGGAATTCCTACCCTAATCCCACCCGAGCAAGCCTGTTGATTGGGGGGGGGCCCTCTCTGAGCCTCAGTTTCCCCTTTCTAAAATACACCCCCCTCTGGACGACTTCTCAGGAGCCTCTCAACTCTAAAATTGTGGGATCCTATCATTTACTATATAATCGCCAAATCCTTTCTATGTCTATGTCTCTATAAGCCAAAAAAAAGAAAAAAATCGGAAGGTCATGTGTGTGTCTGTACCTTAACGTATGATACGATCACCCCAGAACATACGTTTAATGGAAAGAAAGAATATAATTCTGTTGTCTCTAATAATTAGCAAGATTGTTATCAAAAAGATGTTTTTCAAAGACTTCTTTTATCTCTTTATGACCCTCAGAGGCAATTATGAGTAACCCATTTAAAAGTGCGTCTGGGGCTTCCCTGGTGGCGCAGTGGTTGAGAGTCCGCCTGCTGATGTAGGGGACACAGGTTCGTGCCCCGGTCCAGGAAGATCCCACATGCTGCGGAGGGGCTGGGCCCGTAAGTCATGGCCGCTGAGCCTGCGCGTCCAGACCCTGTGCTCCACAACAGGAGAGACCACAACGGTGAGAGGCCCGCGTACCGCAAAAAAAAAAAAAAAAGTGCCTCTGGCTTAGAAGAGCAGGTATGTGAACTGTATCAGAAGTGCAAGCAACCTCAGAAGGGTTTTACTTTCAGTTCAGTAGTTAATTAGTTAAGCTTCAGTATACACTTTATGTTTTGACTATATCACAGCAGGGCACCTTGTTGCTGTACTCTTGAAAAAATCGTTTTAAAGAAAAACGGGGGTGGGGCGGTTGTGCATTTAAGGCGCTCTCTGAAAAAAATAGACATCTTCATTGGCTCATGAATTTTTCAAACTCTCCTGCAAATGTGCCTTCATAACCATTTCAGAACTGTCTTATAAATAACTATATGTTGACTTGAAATGAAAATAATCACCTTACAGTATGTCGATCAACCTCACTTCATTTTGAGATGGGATCCTCACCCCAGTGGTTCTCCAAGTGTGGTCCCTGGGGCGGCAGCATCAGTATCACCTGGAAACTGGTTAGAAATGCAAATTCCCAGGCCTTCCTTCAGACCTAATGAACGAGGGTCTCTGAGGACGGCATCTGGCCTTTCCAAGTGCCTCTGACGCAGGCTCATTGATGGGATGCTATGCTATAGCACGCTCCAGGGAGTCAGGCTCTCTCCCCTTTGTTCATCACCAGCTTCATCTCTTTAGGCCAGTGATTCTTAAGGTGAGGTCCCTGAACTAGCAGCATCAGCATCACTTGGGAACTTGCTAGAAATGCAAATTCCTGGGCCTCTCTCAGACCTGTTCCATTAAGAGCTTGGGATATAGGGCTCAGGAAGAGGGAGCATTATTGCCAAAGTGTAATTTAAAATAATGGACTGGGGTGGCTACACTGAGACTGGGGAGAGGAAGACGTTAGCCTGGTAGGACATCAGTTTGGGAGACACAGCGGATTCAGAAGAGGAAGGAGGAGCAGTGAAAAAGAACGCTTCTGTGGTCAGGTGTGTTAGAATGGCGGGCCGTCGGGAGAGAGGGAAGCTGGTTTAAGAGGAGACTGTTCACCGGGGAGAGCTGACCACTCCCCCACTCCACCTGCCCGACTCTGTGCCTCTCCCAGCTCTAGCCCCTGCCTGTCGCTGGCACAGAGGGGCCCAGACCTGTTCTCACCACCATCCCAGGGCTGTGGGTATTTCTCATTCCCTGAAGGATAGAAAGGCACATCCTTGGACAGGCTTCCTGGCAAAATCCTAGTTGCGGTGTAGGGTCGTCTACTTTAGGACTTCACTTCACATTAGGACCTTTTTCATCAGGCGGAGCTGGTTTGGGCGCTGGCCGATTCTATTCTTATAAAGAGAGCATTTTACAGAAGAGCAGGGCATCTTGGCGAAGACCCGCTCGCAGTCTGAAAGCTGAGTCTGTCCTCCATGACTTTCCCCCTAATATCCCTCCCACCCTCATAAAACCTTAGGTCGGTGCTGAGGAACCCAGAAGTCAAAGGACTGTGTGTTTCCTTTTCTTAGAAAGCAAGAGCCTCTGGCAAAAAAAAAAAAAAAAAGTAAACTCCAAGGGTAAGAAATAAATTAAATGAATTGGTCTTGAGTTTGGCCTAACTCTGATTTGTATAACTGCTTCAAAACTAGTGACCTGGGGATAAATTCCAAGTGGAAAGTATTTCCAGCTTCCGTTTATGGATAAATGGCCCAGGAGAGCCTTTTCCTTGGTCTTCACTGGTGAGGCTTCTTAGCTTTAAAAAATGTGTGGCCAGTGGGGAGTTTTCTTTTCTCTATGTGATTCTGACCCATTTCTCAGCCACTTCCTCGACACCCCAAAGCACCGTTTAGCACTCCAGGACACCTTGTGTGTTAAAGATAACCCTTAGAGAGCTCTGAGTCCATAAACCAGTGTTAAGTCCCTTGTGGCACAGCAGTGCTGCTCTTCATCTCAGGAGTGGGCAATAAGGGTCCTGCTGCTATTTCAGCCAAATGGGAAAAGGACATTAGCATGGGACAGAGTAGAAGGCAGAAATCCTTTAGTTGCATTTCGCTGCTGTAGAACGCCAGGTCCAAGAAACCATACCAGAGCGAAAATATCTGCTTGATGATGTATGAGACAGGGCTTCTGAATTTGAGGACGCATAGAATATGGTGTCAGGCAAGACAAATCACATCCTTCAGTTATGGTGCAGCTAGAAAGCCCTTTATTCCTCTGAGAGACAGCTATCTCATGCCATCAAATTGAGCTTTCAGCACTAAGAATGGAGTCATATGGGGTGATCAAATAGATTGTATTGCTGGTCAATACTTTTTCTATTATTATTATGTTACTGGAAAATAATTATTATCTTCTGCTCGAGCCTGTGTGAGATTGAGAAAGATCAGGGAGAGGAAAAATATTGCATTGTTCAACTTGTACTTTATATTCAGCCCCTACACACATTAAAGCCAGCCATGCTAGCCGAAGATTACTTTGTATTATTTTCTAAATCATCACCCTAGTGTAATTTCTTCTGCCTTTTTCTATGACCATTAAGCTAGGTTGGAAACGTGATTCTGAAATTTATAATCAATAAAAAAGTGTTGGACAATACTTAATTCCATATTCTTCCACGGATTTGGCTTTGGTTAAAAACTTGATAGCTGTGGCCTTTTAATCACAACAAAGTCAAATAAGTTTAATAAATTTTTGAGGGAGGAAAACAGTATTGAGGTTTAATTTAGTAAACGTTTATAATTTGTATTATCTTATGCCTCCTCCTGAGCACTATTAAAATAAATAAACTGGGGCCTAGAAAAGTTCAGCTTTCTGCACTTGGAACGTCTAAGAGAACATTTGGTATTTTGTCCCATGACTTTGAGGAAGCCCTACAGCTTCCTGGAAAAGCTGTGGAGGAATCATTGCCATCCGAAGAGCTGGTTTTCACTGTGTCATATTCTAGAGCTCCCTTGAATTTATCAAATATGTCTGTCTGGTCCCTGTAACCCTAAAGGTAAGTTCTTCAAGAGAAAAGGCCCTGGGGTATTTTTTTCTAGTTTATCCTCAGTGCATTTTAGGTACTCACATATATGTTGGTTAACTTAAAACAACAAACAAACAAAAATAACCCTCTTCCGCCTTCAACAGGGACATACAGCAAAATATCAGTCTCTGAGTATTCTCATCCCGAGATTTTATATTCTGGAGGCTTTTCCCAGTCTACTTCCATTATAGGAGTATGAAACCTTTGTTCTGCTGTGCTTAGGGTTCCTTGATTCAGCACTATTGAACTGGACATGAAAATTTCTGTTGTGGGTGGCAGTCCTCGGTGCTATAGGATGTTTACCAGTGTTGCTGACCTCTACTCACTAGGTGCCAGTCACACCCCCTCCCACCAAGCTGAGACAACCAGAATGTGTCCAGGTGTTGCCAGGTGTGCGCTGGGGGCTAGAATTGCTCCCCCACCACCACGTGGGGAGCCGCTGGGTACACTGCAGGTCTGTCCTCGAACTGAAACTCTCATGAAACCGAGACACATGGGGCAGGTCCTAAGCTAGTTTTGTTGTCCCCTTCTCAGCCCATAGGCTTTTCCTACAGATTCCCAAGGGAAGAGAGATGGTTGTTTTAATGAAAAGGGATGTTATGATCCTCCCTGTCCTTCCCCCCTGCCCATAGTAGAGACATTTTGCTGATATCTGGAGGAGGAACCTTGGGGTGGGGAGCAGAAGGTAGGGAGAAGGTATGAGGGCAAAGAGAACACAGTGGAAACTGAACAGGTTCATGGGCATCCCTGTTCTGTTGACCCCCAGCTTTCTCTTAGCTAAGGGGTTCTCTCCCACCTGGCTTCACTATGTAGCAAACACTTGGGGTCGAGCCTTGGAAGGAAACCGCCCCTGGACAGACTTGTTTCCATCAGCCATACCTGAGAACATCCAACTTTTTATCTTCTCTCTGTATGAAGTAAGAGCAACTGAAAAGGGCAGTTGTAAATAATTCCATGTCTTTATATACTTGTTCCAAGGTCTCATTCCAGTTTTAGGGAATTAATGTCAGTGCTCAGACACTAAAAATAAACGAAGAAACCTAAGGCTGGAATGAGTAGTATCCCTATCAGGAAAAATACAGTAAGAGAATTAATAAATTGTACTTTTCTTAACATTCTATTGTTATAGTTAATATTTTATTATTCCTGGGAGATTTTGTCCTGATTAAAGCCATTAGAAGGACTTTTTTCCCCCTAAACATCCACACCCATTTACTAACCCTGTAATCAAGGCAGAGTATCAAGTAAGCCAAAATTATTTTCTTTCCCAAGAAAACTATTAATAGGGCCATAATTACATAACAAATTCACTAATTGTTTATCTCTGCTACCAACACTAGCCAGTGTTGGCAACAGTAGCCACCATTGAAACTGCATTGCAAAGACATCCACAATCAGTGAGCTGCCTATTTATCTTCATTAACCCAAAGTCTGCATAGAGCCTGCTTGTCCACACCTTCCACTTACCTGATGCAAGAATGGTAAAACAAAGACAGTAAAAGTTAATGTCCCTGTGGGCTAGGATAATTAGCTGCAACACTTATTTTTTCCCCCTCGAAGCCAGTTCCAGTCATTAGCTGAAGTGCTCCATAAATGCTGAGGATCCCTTATTGCCTTATGAAGTTAATCCATCCCAGGGTGAGACTGGTTTATTGATGGATTATGTGGAGCTGAAAGGAAGCAGAGGTGAGAACTCCAGGCACTACTCAAATTCAAAAGCAATATTCACTTTAAACAACACTGAGATGCCATTGTTCCCTGATCAGATCAGCAGAGGTAGAACAGCTTGATCGTATATTGCAGTGGTCGGGATGTGTGGGAAACAGGCACGTTTATACACTGTTGGTGGTAGTATCAATTGGTAGAACAGAGATGGTAGGTGGAGGGCGCTTCAGCAAGACCAGGCAGGCGGGGTGCCAGGGGCAGGAACTACAACCGAACCCACCCTTTGTTCTAACAACTTCTCACAGCTTCTGCGCATTTATCCTGCAAACCTTCTCACAGATAGAAGGGCAAGGTTGGTTGTGGTCACATTGTTTACAATCATACAAAAGAAAACAAGTCAATGATCAATCGTAGACGACTGTATTACCTCGTGCAATGAATACAGCACTTTGCAACCCATAGGCACTCAGTGAAACCTGTTAAGTTGAATTGAAAAGTCACTCAGCTTAAGTCATCTTTCTCTTCATACTCAAATAATTATTAAACGTCTTCTGGTTGCCAGGCATTCACCTAGGCTTTTGCTACTAATAAAACTTGTGCTTCTGTTTTTCAAATAGATAGTTTGATGGTGTCGATCCTATGAATGTTCCTATTTCTTTTATTTTGTCAATATTGATTGAGTGGATATTATTAGGAGGCTCTGGAGCTTTAAGAAAGGAGTTTCGGTGTCCTGGTCCCCCACGGACCTATAGGCAGTGGGGTAGAGACAAAATAGCAATCACATATCTGTAGTAAATGATATCTGTATCAGTCTGGGTTCCATCAGGGAAGCAGAGTTCACCCTGAGTCTTGGGGTAAGGAATTCATCGTAGGAGTCAGACCTTACTCAACTGTGGGAGGAACTGGGAAGTCAAAGTCTGAAAGGGAGAATCAGAGAAGTCGCCAGTCAGTAAATCTGAGACACAGGCACCTCCAGCCCCCAAAAAGGGGCTGCAAAGGGAATGGGCGTTGGGGAGTGTTCTGAGGGAGGCTGCACAAGTGCACCCACTTGTGGGTGCACTGCCTGGCACCAGCCAGGAGCCTGAGGATCACTGGACAGCCAGGTCAGTGGTCAAGGAGAGCTGGACATGGACAGGAGTAAGAACAAGTCAGAACTGCCCCCAGACACAAGGACACGAGACAATAATAACCACTGCTTCCAGACCTCAGGCACATCACTCTTGACCCGTTCAGAGAAGGGGCTTCTGGGAAACAAATTTCAGCTTAGCCAGGTTGGCTCAATGCAAAGCACCACAAGCACAATTTGTTAGCTTAAGCCTTCTATCTGACATCACTGAAAAACGTATGTTCCGGAAAAGTACATGGGGGTCTCTCCCAGCCCTCATCCCATAAGATAGTGAAGAGTAGACAATTTAAATATTGGTAAAATCTATGTCTCCTGATTAAGGATTGTTAAAATCTTCAAGTTGTTCTGAGGCTGTGAGATGCAGTCACCCCAGCAGAATGAGTATTGAACTGAGCGTGTTTCTCAGCCTCTGCTCACTTGTTCACCATGGGGGCCAAAAGTGGATGCTGGGATGTATCTCAGATCTCTTAGGTGTGTGTCAGGAGGACCAGAACATTGTGGTTTGTAGGATGTTCTGCAACTTAGCATAAAAACGCAGTGTCTTTCACATAGTAGGTGTAAAATAAATGCTTGAATGGGTGTGGGCAGGAAGTGTATGGACTGTAGTTTCTCTAGGTGGAGGAAGACGGATGCAAATTTTTGTTTGATATCACAAAAGTAGATGTGCTAAGAGCAAACCTTCAACTAAAATAGTTTTTAATGGCAGAACAAAGGTATTCCAGGTCAACTCCAACACGAACATAGGCCGTCTCCTATGCCAGGCACAAAGGTCCTTCCCCTCTGCTCCTCCTCCTCTCTCTTTTACCGAGACAAACATCAAAAACAGGACTACTGGTGGTGTTTTAGGCTTACAAAGTGATTTTTAAAATTTTTAATTAGTTAACAGCATTTAAAAATGGGAGATTTTACATAAGTATCTCAGTCTCCAGTGTCTCTTAGAAATTCTGAAAACCAGGACTTCCCTGGTGGCGCAGTGCTTAAGAATCCACCTGCCAATGCAGGGGACTTGGGTTCGAGCCTTGGTCTGGGAAGATCCCACGTGCCGTGGAGCAACTAAGCCTGTGCGCCACAGCTACTGAGCCTGTGCTCTAGAGCCCGCGAGCCACTACTGAGCCCATGTGCCACAACTACTGAAGCCTGCCCGCCTAGAGCCCATGCTCTGCAACAAGAGAAGCCACTGCAATGAGAAGCCCAAGCACGAAAACAAAGAGTAGCCCCTGTTCACCGCAACTGGAGAAAGCCCACGTGCAGCAATGAAGACACAACACAGCCAAAAATTTTAAAAAATAAAAAAAATTTTTTTAAGTTCCATTCCTTAAAAAAAAAAAAAAAAAAAATTCCAAAAACCTGGAAAACCTGGTCTGACACTCCTAGGTGACATCTGTTGCTGGATTTCAGGGGTCACTGCCCCTTTTAGACAAGGAGCTTTCCTATGGCCATGGCCCCCACCCTCTGAATTGTTCCCACACAAAGGCTGCTCTCCTTTTCCTTTACCATATACTATCCCACATGTGATATGATATGCCTTATAAGTCAAGAAATATTGATAGGTGGTAATGATGAAGCTGCTACAGCTAATTTAACTCTTAGGTGCCAGGCACTGTGCTAAATGCTTCAACACCTAATCATCTAATTCTTCCAGCCATACAGGGTAGCTATTGTTTCCATCTTATGGATGAAGAACTGAGATTAAGGTTGTTAAGGGCCTTCCCTGAGTTGAATCAAAGGAAGGGATGTGCCATCATCTGGGTACCGGAAAACGGAATCCAGCTTCAGAGCCCAAGTTCATAGAGTCAGCAGGAAAGAGCCAGATAGTAAACAGTTTAATTTCAGCTTTGTAGGCCCTACAGTCTCTGTTGTGACAACTCAGCTCTGCTCTGTAGTGTGAAAGTAGCCAGACGATAGGTAAAGGGATGGGTGTGGCATGCTCTAATAGGACATATTTACAGAGACAGGCAGTGGCTGGATCTCACCCAGAGCCTCAGTGCCTGCGTCCGCCAAGGGTGGTTATACTTCAGGACCTGCCCAGAGGGCAGTGAATGCTGTAATGTGGTGCTTCCCACGGCCCTTCATAGGAGGTGGAACCGTGAGAAAGCTCATGTAGTTCTACCCAGGTGCTGTGCCAATCTGGGTGAGAATTGACTAGGGTTCACTTTTGGATTTTCCATTATTTCTGGTTCCAAATTTGAGTTGTTTCTGTCTCCTTTTGTTTTTCAAACACTGTAAATGCCAGCCATGGGGACAAAAGAAAGAAGTGAGCTCCAGAGGAGGCCTGGCGTAGAAGGAGAACAGCATCCTTGCAGGACTGCAGGAGATAGACTTCCTGACCACCCCACTCCGTGGAGGGAACTGAGGTCCAGAGACCTTAGGAAACATTTACAGAGTCACACCACTCCTCGGTCCACAGGGTAGAATTTGAAACCCCAAGTCTATGGCCCCCATAGCCCAAGCTGTCTCCATCTACTGTGTAAATATCAGGAGTTTCTATTCTGAATTCACTGATATTAAGTGTATCCCTGAAAAGAAATGACTACACTCATAGGTTTTCTTTTCCTTTAAGTATGCATTCGTTCAGCATTATTTATTGGGGGCCTACTGTGCACCAGACACTGAGGTTTTGAGGCTGAATAAGGCAGAAAGCCTGGAATCACATTTCATATGGAGAGAGACAGCAAACATTTCTATGTCACAAATCCCCCAGGTGGCCACCTGGACCTCAGGTGCTGTGCTCACACCTGTACCTGCATGTGGTACCAACAACATGAACTGTCTTTGTGTGGAGGCTGCTTTGGAGAACGTCAGGATCACGAGGATGTCAAAAAGGCATCACTACAGGCCACGCAGCCAGCTGACTTCCAAGTGTGCTTGTTTGTGTTCAGGGTGGGTTGAGGGTATCTGGCCAGATTCTTTGGGGTCTTTGGTGTCTTGTCCAAGAGCTACATTTCTCTGTCTTAGAAAACTGAGTATTGTCTTCAAACCTGTGGGACTTTCAATGTCATATATGAGAGGTGTCGTGTATGCTCCGAGAAGTTGGGGATTTACAAAAGTCTGTGTGTGTCATGGTTTTATTTCCCCCCCTTTCAAAATTACTGCTGGCTCTAAAAGAGTCAAGAACTCAAACTTGCATGAACTCTTCAACACCTCTCCAAATTCAACAAAACTGACATTTATAGCTTTGTTGAAGCAGAGACATGGCATTTGGCTTCAGATTGTTTGGACTGTAGAGTGTCAGTATAAATAGCTTTGATTGACTTTTGTATCGTGCACATCTGGAAGCAATTTATGGCATTCCAGCTAGATTAAAGCGCATTTTAAAGGAATTTCACCAGCCCTTTTTTTTTTTTTTTTTTTTCCTGTTGGCCATGGTGAATAAAGTTTCAAAGAAGGTTTAGCTGTTGTTCTTAATGTAGACTGTGGTGAAGTCAAATTCAGGGCAAATGCTGGGTGGGGGGAGAAGGGAAGAGGGACGTTTGTTTTGCCAAAAGAGCTAAACACAGAACTGACTTTTCCTCAATTGTTTTGTTCACACGAAACGAGAGATAAAACGTCAGACATCAGGAAGCTGCTATCAATACACAGAAACCATGGACTAAGCCGTTTTTAAAGAGAGGAATGGACTGACCTGGGAGAGGTGCAAAGAGCTACGTATGTGTCTCTTGGCTCAGCCACCAGAAGGGCTGAGAAGAAACATGAACATTGACTTTCATTTATGGAATATGTGTTTTGATTTTCGTTTAGCAAATACTTACTAGTACATAATAAGAACAGCTACTATGAGGTAGGCGACAGAGTATGTGAGAGTGACCAGAGATGGAGGCTGACTTGCTGCCTTCATGGAGCTGATAATCTAGTGGAGCAGAAAGACTGCATAGCAAATTCCCCACACATTTAATTACCACTGTGACTAAATTATAATGGAGAAGTAAGTACAGGGTGTCCTGAGTGCCTGTGGACCTGAGGTAGTCGGCAGGATCGGCAAGGGCTTCCTGGGGAGATGTGAAATTTGACACAAGGCAGTAAGGGGAAAGCAAGTCCAAGGAGAGAAGAGGAATAACATTCCAGGAAGGGGGTGGGGGGATTTTCATTGAAAACCCCTGGAACAGCCCAGCCAGATAGGTATTTTCCCATTTAGACATGGGAAAAATGAGGCTTAGATTGGTTATAAACCTCTCCAATTTCACTAAGCTCTCAACTGTATAATCCACCTTAAGACCTGTTGAATCCTGTAGCCCTGATGGGCTGCATCGGTGAAGGCAAGTCATCCTATCTCTGGGCCCCAGTTTCCCCATTTTTATGATGAGGGAATTTGATACATGCTCTGTATCAAATGGAGCTGTGTATAACCTATACATCATATATAGCACAATGAATGCAATGGGTACACTGTGTATAACACATGGGTCATCATATACAATGAAGCATTGAAAGATGAAAATTCTCTGATGGACAAACTGGGAGGAACAGTAAAATCCTTGGGGTAATGAGAATGTACCCTCCAGTTTCTCCAGCTTAGATAAGAAAATGAAATCTCCATTATTAAATGAGACTCATGTGCTGGGAGAGTCCGGCCCGTGCATTGTTAGAGCTGTAATATATAGGTCATTGTGGCCCTCCTTTTTCTTTTTGTTGCTGAAGGAAAGTGATGAAATGGTGCCAAGAAAGTGGCAAATTGCCCTAAAAATCACATAAAAGAGCAATTTAGTGCACACAGTTCTGCTGAAGAAAACCACCTTTGTTTCATTATTAGCTTCCCAGGGATTTCTTTCTTTGCTTGGCATTTAAGTGTGGAAACTTGTCCTTTTATTCTTAACATAATGAGACAGTTCTTATGTTTTAAGAACAATAGAAAAAGCATGAAGAGTTATCGATACATTATTTGAGATTTACTGGCTACCGACTGGAGCCATATTGCTAACCTCCGGGTATGATTTGGAAAGGCAGGGAGGCATAAACCTCTGTTGTTAAAATAGAAAGAAATCTAATCTCTGAGACCATAGGATGAAAACTGTTCTATTAGGGATTTGCTTTGCCTTTTTTCCCTGATTTCAGGCTTGGGATTTGACCTGCAGACAAAGAGTGGCTACTTTGCCTGCGAGGTTTAAAACTAGTAGGAAGGTAAACTCTGTAAGTTATCTGCTGACATCATTTCGGGCAGTGTTTCCCAGCTTCTGTTTCAATTCTCTTTCCACTTGTCTGTACAGGCTTGACAAAAATACATCAAAATAAAGCTCATGTGCTGGCCTATCAAATTTCATGCACTCTGCCCTTGATTAAAGGGATGCATGTAAGACCAGTTGGGGGGAGGCAGAGCAGAAGTGAGATGCTGAGAGTGTTGAGTCCTGTTGTAGTAGCAGGAATGGTTCGAGTTGAGACCAAACCTCAATGGAAAATGGGCTGTGAATTCAATAAGACGATGGGGAGACCAGCAAAGCCTTTTTATTCTGTTGATGAAAAATATGTTGTTCTGTGTAAGCCTGGTCAGAGAGATTTTGCAGTTCAAATGATGTTCAGTGCTTGGCATAGAGAATGAACTCAATACGTATCTGTTGAATTTGTGTAATAAAAGAAGTTAAAGGATGAAGGTCGTGGGCAATACAGATTATCAGTCCGTATTGCTATTAGATGTTTTAAAATTTAAAAATCTGGGGATATTTAAATCTGAGATTGAGATCTGGCTGTTACTAATTATGTCTAATTTGTTAATTCTTTTAATTCAACAAATATGTATTAAGTGCCTCCAATGTGGAAAGAATTATATCAGGTGTTCGGGAACACGGCCATGAGGAGACAAATATGAATCTGGATATGTTCTAGGTGGAAATGGACATTAATTAACTAAGCCCACAGTGGATTATGCTTTTACAATCGTTTTGTGTATTACTGGATGCTGTGAAAAGCTAGGAGACCGTTTGGGGGTGAAAGCTGAGATCTAAAGGATAAGAAGCTGAATTCTTGAGTCTTGTCCCTGTTAGAAGTTCCCCAGTCTGAAGAAGTGTCAAGAATGGACACAGGGCTGTCTTTGGAGAAAAGTGGAAGTGGAGAATCATTGCAGAGTTTTTGCAGAAAATTAGATGTGGCTGCTGGACTACTTAATTATATAGCATTTTTAGTTGGATGGTAGACAAACAGTCTGTAGATTGGGTTAGAAAGCCACGGAGAGACAGCTCCTCACGGAAGGGTTTTACTTGGCTCAGAAAAGAGAAAGATGTTAACTAGAGAAAGTCCACTTAATGGTACTTCCCGTGATGTCCTGAAGGTGAGCCCTGCTGGCCAGGGGCACTTATGGAAATGTGGGCTGCATGTACATTTTTGTTTTCTGGTCTGAAATGTTGTGGAAGCAGTGGAAAAAATTCTGTCAACAGAAACAAAATGAAGTGGAAAAAATTGAAGCTCTTTGGGAAAGCAAATAATTCAGTTTGGATGTTCTGTAGGATGCAATTGAGACATGATATTCAGTTCTCTGCATGGCCTGTTTTATAGAGTTAGTGGACTCACCATTCTTTCAACAGATTTGCACCAGGTTTGGGTTAAGGTGAAGCCAGTAGGCGATATTGTGTGGTTTATAGGAGGATGGAATCAATTACTATGGTTTCTCTTACATCATGACTGGCCAAATGAGCTGAATCCGTCACTGAAGTGTTAGAATTTGCAACAAAAGTTTATAGAACCCTCTGATGTTACACTGCATTTTTGTGGTTGTTGTATCACTGGATAGTTCCAGTAGTCCTAGGAGGTAAATGGGCTATGGGTCTAAGGTCTGCCTAGTGTGCTATAAGCCTGGATTGGGTTCAAAGACAACTCAAGATTGGAATGTGAGCTCCAGGAGGGCTGGAACCTTTGGCTGTTTGGTTCATGCTGTATCACCAACACCCAGAACAGTGCTTGGCATAGAGAATGAACTCAATACCTGTCTGTTGAATTTATTTAATAAAAGAAGTCAAAGGATGAGGGTGGTGAGCAGTGAGATAATTGGATTGTCTGTATTACTATTAGATAATTAGAAACAAAAAATATCTGGGGATATTTAAATCTGAGATTGAGATCTGGCTGTTACTGTTGTCTCCAAGGCCTGAGGTATGTCACTTACCCAGTCCTAAGTTTCCCACCTATAAAATACAGTATCTCTTCCAGCTCTAACATTCTATGCTGGATTAATGTTTCTACGGATACATCTTCTCCACAAGTTTTTTTCAAGATCACCATTTAGCGTTTACATATTTAAATTCTTTGACACCATCCTTAAGAGCTTGCATTTGAAAAGTGTGCAGGGAAAGGCCCATGGGTCTGGCTCTCAAATACATATTCTTTTCTTTGCCCCCCCTAGCTCAAATACCTTGCCCCATATCCTTAAAGAGGGGAAGAATACAGAGAACATAGTTTAGAGGGAAAACACAGGACAAATAAAAGGTCTTACCCTAGTCCTCCTACAAAATGTAGACCAAAATTTATGGTTTTCGGGCTTCCCTGGTGGCGCAGTGGTTGAGAGTCCGCCTGCCGATGCAGGGGACACGGGTTCGTGCCCCGGTCCGGGAAGATCCCACATGCCGCGGAGTGGCTGCGCCTGTGAGCCATGGCCTCTGAGCCTGCGCGTCCGGAGCCTGTGCTCCGCAACGGGAGAAGCCACAACAGTGAGAGAGGCCCACGTACCACAAAAAAATAAATAAATAAATAAATAAATTATGGTTTTCCACATGACTCTCCAGCTAAGAATTTTTTTTAATATTATTCAAGTGTAGTTGATTTACATTGTTGTGTTAATTACTTCTGTACAGCAAAGTGACTCAGGTATACATACACACACACACACACACACACACCACATCTTTATGTTGATGGACATTTAGGTTGTTTCAGTGTCTTGGCTTTTGTGACTAATGCTGCTGTGAACATAGGGATGAATGTATCTTTTCGAATTATAGTTTTTTCTGGGTATATGCCCAACAGTGGGATTGCTGTGTCATATAGTAGCTCTATTTTCAGTTTTCAGACCCTCCATACTGTTCTCCATAGTGGCTGCACCAGTTTACATTCTCACCAACAGTATACAGCTATTAGTTTTTTAAATCCCTGCTACTCTCCACTCTGAACTCCTCTTTTAGATTATGGAATGTGCCTTTTAGAACAGCGATTGTGCCTTATACATCTTTTTGCTCCCCACAATCCCCAATCAGTATAAAATAATAGGTAAGTATCTATTGAAATAATAAATGTATAAATAGTTGAGGGTGGAGTTGGAACTGCCACAGAAATGCAGGAATTAATGAATAAAGGAGCTGAGTAAAGTAGAGGTAATAATATAACATCCATGGAATAGAGGAGGGCAAAATGCTGAAAAGCATGAATTGTCTAAATTAGTGATGCAGTTAAAGCTTGAAATTTATAAAGCAGCTGCCTCCAAAGGCAACGTGTCTAAAGTCAGTGAGGTCCGCCTCCCACATCCCCCAAGGTGTGAAGACATCAGGAATGGAAGAGACTATGGTAAAGTGGGTGGCACACTTCCCATTCTAGAGAGAAGCTGAAAGCTGCTGTGTTCCTGCTGAGTGAGGCTAAGATGGGAATATTGCCAGACCTCCCCATACTTCAAAAAAAAAAAAAAAAAGAAACTGGATATGTAGTTGTTTATGAAAAATCTGATATTTTTAAAGCTTTGGCAGTGATTTCTAATATTTTTAAAACATTGCATGGCCAAAGAAACCCTCCCAAGCCCTACATGTTTACCAAAAGATCTACTAATTAAAGAGATCTGATACTATAATATTTAGTGAAGGCGTTAGGGATTTAGATTAAGTTCTGAAACTGTTTTCAGACCAAGCCTGAGTAACTACTGTTTCACTCAAATATTCTAGATTGGTAACAGCGTTCCAACACCCGAGAATTTTTGACTGCATCATGCTTTGCTTCGCAGGTTGCCTTAGTGTCTGCTCTGGACTCTCCCCTCTGCCAGCTGATCTGAGCCCATCCTTGTTATCCGAAGCTGCCGCTCAATAGTCAGGCTAGAGAAATGACATTAAATTAACATTCAGATTTCTGATTGCGTGAGACAGCTTGACATGGAAATGTCACTTTAAAAAACTCTGGTTTCAAACACTACCCACCATGATTATAACACTACAGTGCACTGTATTGACTGTCCTATCCCCCTCTGCATGTGAGCCCCAAGATTGTGTCTGTCTCCTTCTCTGTCATGTCCCTGTTACCTGATGCCATTTTCTCAACTCTGATGTAAGTTTTGCTGCCCTCTATAGACACAGCCTCAGGAGCCCTCATCCAATACCCATCCTCACAGACAGAACTGTTGAAAACATAAGAGCAGTTTTGTGACTCGGATGTGTCTTCATACTGTAATGATATGAAGGTATGGGAGTGGCCATCAAAGGTCGTCATGGTAAGCTTAAGCTTCCACAGTCTCTTCCTAAAACCCAGACATTTTCTTTGTCCTCTTTTTATGACCTTAACTCACTAAAACCATGTTTTGATTAATATTCATTCTAACATTATTCAAATCCATTTCTTTCTTTAATGTTGAATTCACAAGCTGTATTTCTATGGCATAATTATTTAGCAGTCACATAAAATGTGTATCTGGTCATTCTTAACAGGCTCATTTATACATGGGCCACATAAAATTTGCATTCTTATGCCAGCGACTCATTTATTAATGGTAATAAATACACCCAGCAACAGGCCAAGCACACTTCAGAGGCTTGTAACTTGAGAATGGTCAGAGTAGATGTAAAATGTAATGTGTTTTTTTTTTTCAAATAACTTTAGAAAAGAAAACCACTTTCAACAGAACTTGGAAGTGAAAAAGAAATAGAGAGAGGAAGGAAGGGAGGGAGGGAGGGAAAGAGAGGGAGAGAGAGAGAGAGGAAGAGAGAAAGAGAGAAAGGAAGGGAGAAAAGAAGGAAGGAAGGGAAAGAGAGAAAGAAAGAGGGAAGGAGGTAGAAAGAAGAGAAAAAAAGGAAAATTTCTAGTGATATATTAATAGATTCAAAAGGAATGCCTTTCTACAGAAAGAAAGCTTATTCCTACCATAAAGTTCAGCAAGAGGGAAGGAAAAGCAAGCTTGCAGATCTTTCCTTTTCTAAAAAAAAAAAAGACTACTTATAATTACATCAGTATGGTTTCCTTCTGCATAGCATATTAGACTTTATAACTGAGGCAGCCTTGAACATTTTTATGACCCCCCAGCATGCTCCCTAAGATGCAAAGAGGTTTGCCCATGGGTCAGAAAAGTATAGGAGACCTCGAGACCGTGTCAGGAGGTTAGACATATGCAATAAAAGGCAATCATTTTGTGAATATTGGTGAGAATTAATAGCACTTTATTTTGTGGCTTGCTGAGGAAACGTGTGCTTGATGCTGTACAGAAGTACTTCTCAGGGGTTTTAATAGAAACCATGTGTGTGTGTGTCAGGACTTGGAGCTCAAACCATCCCAACTGGGGGCTGAGGCTCTGCAGACCTCTCAGGCTTTCCCATGTCTCTTAAAAAAATTAAGAGTTTCCATCCACATTCACAGCTTGAAGGGGAGTCATCAACTTGATAATCAAAGTCTCTCAAGCTATTTTATTCTAGTTGTAGAATGGACTATACCCAATGACAAGGTTCAAAACTCTTTAAGTCTAGTTTGGTGGTACCAAGAGGTCTGAGAAGAGAGGAAGAAAGATGTCAGGTCTGTTTCTAGGAAATCACTGGTCTAAAAGCTGGGATAAGCACAGGTATAGCACCTCCTTGCAAAAGCAGCTTTCCCAGATGATGGCTGAATAAAGGACAGTCTTAAACCTCCAATCTGGGAAGAGAGAGTGAGATGTACATTTATAGATATGTCAGGAAGCTTCCTTCTCTTCTCTCCCATAGTTAACAGAATTGAGGAAGTTTGGGGTCCAGGATGGGGCAGGGGATGTTGATGAGGAGGCCTTTCCCAAAGAGAAAGTGAGGTGTGTTATCTGAGAGGTTTAAGTTAATGCACAGCCTGCTGGCCCCTTCTAGACATTCAAGGCCAGAGCTTCCTCCCCCAGGGAAGTGTACTGTTTCTGTGTGTGCATTGTTTGGGGCCTCTGTTTGTGTTCAACTGTCAAAACGACTTCAGCGTAGCTACTTCTACTACACTGTGTGATTTGGTTTATCTACCAGAAGAATCAGACTTGACTGAACAGTTTTTTTAATTTATTTTTTCTAACAGCTGTGAAACTTTTAAGAAATGGGAACTGTGAATCTCTGGAATATAAAATTCATTGTCATGGACTTGAATCAATAATTACTTCAGTAAATTACAAGCTTATGACTAGGTTCAGCTGTATTTGTGAAGCTTCAGAAGTTCTTTAGGTTCAATATTTCTGTTAGTCCTAAAATAACATTTTTGTAGCCTTTTTCTTAAAATGTTTTAATGAATATGAACTATAGAGGACAGTTCTAGATACAGTTGAATTATGACCATGACTTAGTATTTTATGATACATTGGAAAATGGCTTGATCAGAGTTAATACTGATTAGACCTAGCTGTTCAATAGCTTGGATAAATACGTGTTTCTTTTTATTGAAAATCTATGTTACCCAAGGCATAGGCCAACATATTAGCTTTCTAAATCACGTAGTCTGTGCAACCGTTTAAACTCGAGACCAGAAAGAGGCTGTCGTAAATCCACCACTCCTGGGGTTGGGTGGGAAATTAGGGGAAGAAGAAGGTCAGGAACCACATAGAGAGAAGATTCTTGTGCCTGTTGGTTTCTGAGCCTTTCCTAGGACATATCCTGGGATAGGCTGATGTGCTCACAGGCTTGCATGAGTATTTTTCACATTCCTTTTTAAAAAGGAGAAAAAAAATTAATATAGGCAGTCTACTAATCTCTTCCCTAAGTGAATAGAGACTGACTACAAGCCAATCATAAACCAATTCTAGAACATATTAGAGACTTTGGTATTCTAGAAGGCAGCATTTTCCAAAATAGGGTACACTAACATCCTTTGGGATATGGAAAAATATCATAATTTCTATTATTATTTAGGCTGTATCAAAATATTAAGCTTCGCTAATAGTAAATATATGGATCAGCCACAGCAGTTGTATATAGTTTATTAATAAGTACACGTGTATCGGGAATGCTTGCTAAGTTCTTTTTTAACTGCTCTCAGTCACTGCTGTTCTGTCTCAGAAACACTTATTTCCTAAAACCCAGCAGGGAGAATCTGCCTCATTAACTTATTCCATGCCCAGAGTCTGAACAATTGTTTTTTTCCAGAATTATTTGTGGTGCATCATCCGACCACCCTGGTCCCCGAGAACTCCAGTGTCTCATGTGGTGAATGATATTCTAAGTTCTCCTCCATTTTCAAAGACTTCTGGAGGAGTTTCAGCCTTGAGTTTTACAGATTACTTACTGAAAAGAGCCCTGGAGTTACTGCTATCCGTCGGGTAATTAGGTAGTTCCAAGGAAAATAATAAAACTGTTTTGTGCCTGGGAGATTAGAATGGCACACGGTGACTCATATTAGTCAGCTGAGTAATTATGTAATTACAGAAGAAGGGGAAGAGAACCCTTCAGATTGTTTTTCCTAAGAGGCCCTTTTGGAAGCGTTCCAGCCCATCAGGTACTTGTGTAATTAGGTCGGGGGCACAATCCATAAGGAAAGGCTAGGGGCGGGGAGTTCATTAAAAAAAAATGTTTATGTAAAAGATCCTGGTGGAGGAAGAAAAGGGAGTGTTTAAAATATTCACCCAGACTCCACACCTACTAGATAGGACGCCATAAACGTTAAGGAAAATGGTGTTTCATGGTAACTTGAGGCCATGTGTCCATGGGTAGAATAGGATGAAGGACCACGGCGTATTTTGAATAATCATGACCATTTATTAAGCCTACGCTGGGGGCTTTCTTCCAGTCACTCAGTACAGTGGCCCTTGTGTTTTCCCTATTTCTGCAGAGAAATAAACTGAGAGGCTCAAAGAATTTGAACCTAGGTCCTTTGGGCTCCCAACACCTGCTCTTCCCACTGCACCATGCTGCTGCCTACCAGCATTTCTGTACTGAATTACACAGGTTGTCCTGCTAGCATAGATTACTAGGATTATTGCTCATTTCATCTCCACTTTGTATAAATCTTATCTACACAGTGAAAAACACTGGATTGAAAAATTGTTAACTCGGTGATTTGGGCCATTCAAATTACCAATCTGTATTTCCTACATGGTTCAACTGAATGGCTCCGCCTTGCAGAATACTTTGTACAAAGCATCTCTACCCCCCAACATATGATATCCCAAATAAATGCATCCAGCTTTCCCATGTTAACGTATGTCAGTAAAAGCAGAATGTTGATATTTTGAAGGAATGTATTATGATGTTCAAGGGCTTATTTCATTGTCCAAGTTTTGCTTGTATATATTCACTAAGGTTAAAAAAATGTTTATAACTGTATCTCAATTTCTGAGACATTCTGCATGTGTTGATTAATCTTTATGGTAGCAGAAAACTAGTGGATTCTCTGGGGAAAGACATTGCTCTCAGATTTCTTTACTCTTTATCTGATTGTTTTGCTCTATACAGCGATGCTTTTATAGTTTTAGGGGATGAAAAAGATTTATCTGCAGAGAAAGAAATTAAGGTCATGTCTCTCTTTAGTTCAGCAGTGATATAACTGTCCTTGGTGCAGAAATGAAACCAGGCATAGTTTTCAGCTGATTTGGAGAAGTCTTGTGGATCAGGCCAGGTTGAAGTAGCTCAGAATAAGCAGTGGGACTCTTCAGAGGTGCCTGTGGAAGACTGACATCCCAGGAACTGGGAGAAAGGAGCCAGGTTCGGAAGGGCAAGCTGAGGCTCATCAGAAACAGTTTTCTCTACCAGTTCTAGACAGATTTTGTCCTCTTCCACTACTGACTTTAGCATTCATGTGATTGGACAGAGAATTGTCAAAAGTCCACCAAATATTGATTTAGAGTTTCGAGAATTTCAGCGTTGACTTTGGAATATGTATGATCTAGACTAGCAATTTTTCCTTACTAATTTCCATCATTCTGGCCATTCTTTTTCCAATTGAGTTGCTTGTCATGAAAACGTTGGCAGACTTTCTGGGACAGGCTTTGAGGTTCATAAAGGCAAGAGGGCATACTTTGAACATGTAGTTCTGTGACATCTGTCTGTGCAAAATGCCTCTTATGTAGTGTTGAGAATTAAAGCATGGGATTTTAGCTCAGCTTCTTCACATTGACTGGACTTTTAGATATAAGCGGATGGTGGGGCTCTCGGTGATTTCCTGTAGAATTAATGAACATTTCAGGTATTTGATAGGAGCTACCTAAGTTCCTGGATCTGTTCATTTGATAAATATTTTTGGCACTGTGAATAAATAAGACACAGTTCCCTCTCCCAAAGACCTCAAAGTCTAGTAAAGGGAAGACATGTAGAGAGGTAACTGGTTGTGAGTGACATGGTAAGTAATAGAATCAAGCAAACAGGAAGAGGATCCTTAACTATTTGGGGAAGGAAAGCTTCATGGAAGAAAGAATATTTACTCTGGATTTTTAAGGATAATTAAAAGAGTTTTCTAAGCAGATGAGGAAGGGAACTTCAGAAAGATGGAAAAGCATATGCCAGGCTTATATAAGTGTGTCAGGTTTCTCGACTCATGGAGTTTCATGTGACAACATGCAGGTGGTATGATGAGATGGCTGTGCAAGAATCAAACCTGGAAAGCTCTGCCCCAACCCACTCCAGACTGTCTGCGGAAAGGGCCCAGCAGGAGGCATGCTCACCACCACAGGGCTGGCCTTAGTTGAGCACAGGAGACACATTTCATTACCGTACGACCAAAGTTATCTGAAATGGTCAATATTTTACAAAAGGATCAATCCTAAAGATGAGACCCTTGAGCTAATATTTTTAAAAAATTTTATTGAAGTGTATAGCTGATTTACAATGTTGTTTTAGTTTCTGGTGTACAGCAAAGTATTTCAGTTATATATATAATATATATTTTTTCGTATTCTTTTCCATTATGGTTTATCATGGGATATTGAATATAGTTCCCTGTGCTATACAGTAGGGCCTTGTTGTTTATCCCTCCTAAATATACTATTTTGCATCTGCTAATCCCAAACTTCCAATCTTTCCCTCTGCCACCCCCTCTCCCCCTTGGCAACCACAAGTCTGTTCCCCACATCTGTGAGTCTGTTTCTGTTTCATAGATAAGTTCATTTGTGTCATATTTTAGATTTCACATGTAAGTGATATCATAGGGTATTTGTCTTTCTCTTTGTGACTTGCTTTGCTTAGTATGATAATCTATAGGTCCATCCATGTTGATGCAAATGGCATTATTTCGTTCTTTTTCATGGCTGAGTAGTATTCCATTGTGTATATGTACCACATCTTCTTTATCTAGTCATCTGTCAGTGGACATTTAGGTTGCTTCCAGGTCTTGGCTATTGTGAACAGTGCTGCAATGAACAAAGGGGTGCATGTAACTTTTTGTATTACAGTTTTGTCGGGTTATATGCCCAAGACTGGTATTGCTGGATCATATGGTAATTCTATTTTTAGTTTTCTGAGGAACCTCCATATCGTTTTCCATAGTGGCTGCACCAATTTACATTCCCACCAACAGTGTTCTCCCTTTCTCCACACCCTCTCCAGCACTTGTTATTTGTCCTTTGAGGTGATACTTTTTAAATGAAGCTTTACTTCTCAGAAGGCTCATGATTTCAGAAATATTAAAATTATGTCCTGTTACACTTGAGTGAAGAGGTCTCTTTTTAGAGGAAAAGTATCGGTTCGAGAAGTCAAATAGTTCTGCGTGGCTTATGACAAAGCAGCAATGCCCTGCTCCGGCATTTTCCAGCAATGATTCCTGCTCCCTTGGGGCAACTGTTTTCAACTTTTCAGCAATTTTCTTTTATTCTGTTTTAATGTTTCTAATCTACTTTTTCACACTGTTTGTGATTATTCAGTAGTGGAAATGATTTACTGACATCCAATTATAGAAGATCAAAATTTAACTCTTTCATATTATACTCATGTACTCAGTTCCCATCCGCATTTTCCAACATAGCTCTAGCACAATTTTAATTCAATCAGCATTCAATATTATGCATATGATTGTATAAACATTGCTGTTAGACAAAAATGCCATATTCTTTGATGACTTTTCCTTTTGTCATATAAACTGGCTTGGTTCTTGCTGACCATCCACTCCTCTTTGACTCAAGCTACAATTTACTGTTTTAATTCTCTCTGGTCTGCAAAGTTTTCCGTATGCTTTCCAGATACTAAAATTTTGTTGATATCTTTCATCTGCTGTCATCTCCTCTCCCATTCTCTTTAACTTTGTGGATTTATGCCTTTAGGGAGGAAGTAGAGATAAATGTGTATCTTTGATATGCTGTGTTTAGCATAGGTAGAATAGGCCTTTCTAGGTGGGACCATAGAAAAGGCAGAAGTGGAATTTTAAGTGAAAATGTTTAATCATCACAGAGGAAAAGCAGGTGTTGAGATAGAGCAGAGTTTCAACTACTTGTCAGGGGTATTGAGAAACACAGATAAAGTACAAGTACGGAGGAGGAGAATGCTCACAATTGTCATTCTATTTGTAAATGTAGGAGAGAGGGAGATTTTGCAGCAGGAAGACAGGTGTTGGCCTGAGGTTTATAAAGAAATGAAAAAAGGAAGCTTGCAAATACTTTTGAAGAACTGTCTAAAGATGCTTTGTACCTAAAAATCAAAGTAGAGTCTACCCTCTTTGAATCTTAAGTGCTTAAAAATATGAGAAACATGAGAGGAGGATAAGGGTATTTGCAAATATCAGGTGATAAATCTTTGAATTTGTACAGGAAGAAAATTTATTGCTAATAGAGCTTTTTTCTGTTTAAAAATAAGACCCCATATTCAATTCAATTGATTTTTGAGGATACGACTATTAATTCATTAGCAGCTCTGTGTTATCAGACAACAGATACTTCAAAGAAGTTACAGTTAAGAAAAGTCAATGAGACAAAAGTACAACTAAAATAAGTCAAGGTGAACTAACTCATGGAAGAGAACATGAGTGAGCTGAGAGTTCATGCAGATGAGAAACTACTTTTATCTTGGAGGAGGTAACATCTTAAAAGGTCCCTGAAACAGGATTTTTCAGGCAAAAAAAAAAAAAAAAAAATGGTGAGAAATGTGTTCTCTGAAGAGTCAGAATGCACAATGACATAAGGGCATGGGAGGGCTAGGTGCACTTGGAGGACAACCCGTAGTGAACTTGGGCAAGAACCTTCATGTCAACATTTTGAAAGTTGGTTAAGAGACTTGAGATAAATTGATGCCAAGTTATAGAGGACTTTTATTGAGGTTCTTGAGGCATTAGCCATATTCCTTCACCTATGGGTTCTGAACATTTTGACAGACAGAAACAGGAGTCAGACACAAATTAAGTTACCAGCAGAATTTACAATAAAGTTAGCATGGGGGATGTAGTTTGGAACAGGAACTTAGTCAGGCTTTCTAAATTTTGCATGTATTTGTCTACAGAGCATGTCGACAACCACAAGCCTCTAGACCCAAGGGTGGAGTCTGTGGAAGAGAGGGGACCAGGGATGTCTTATAACAGAAATCAGCCAAAGCTCGACTACATCACGGGTATACAAAGATCTTTACCTCAGTCTTACCAGACTGGGCAGAAATGAATGTTCTCTCTGACACTGCTCTCTCTTGAAGGAGGGACCAGAAGTGAAATTTCTTCTATGGAAATGTGGTGTGGAGAATGAGTGTTAGGTGTCTCCACCAACCACCAACAACCTTGACTGTCAGGTAGAAGAAGTCATGTGGGCTTCAGTAGAGCAGGAGAGCTACTAGAAACCTTGGAGTAAGGTGCTAGGGTAGAACTGCTCTCTAGGAAGAAAAATCAGGCGGCTGTAGGCAAAATATCTTAGAACAGGATGGATGTAAAGGTATTGCAAGAAGGTGGGATGCTGTGATTTCAGGGGTGAGAGGAAGGAAAAAACTAAAGCTGCTTACGGACAGTGGGTGTGGAAGGATGGGACAGCTGTGAGGAAAGGAATGAAAAACACTCTAGGACAGTTGGAAGAGGAGAGCAAAAGGGGCAAAAGGTCAGTGATTCAAATCAGGATAACTAGATTAATGATAATTCCATTCACAGAACTGGAGAAGTGATTAGAAGCAGAAACTGGAGAGGAATGAGTTGTTTGTGGACATAATGAGTGTGAGTTATCAAACCATAGGAAAATGTCCAAGAGAATACTGGAAATGTGGATAAGAAAAGAGCATCAGGGCCAAAAGAGAGGATCTGCAATGAAAATTAGGAAATCACTAAGTCCCCTGTTTAACTCAACTGACCCCTCCCCCCCAGTTTAAAACTTTATCAACAAGGGAAGCCATGTGTTGGTTTACGCTGTGATGGTGCTCCCTGTCTCAACATCAGCTGTCCCTTTTAATGTCCTGACACCATTACCAGGCTTTTATAAGGGAGACTGTCAATAAATTCAGGTAAGTCGCTTCATTTCCTGGTGTTTTTCTCCTCATGGATAAAGTGGGGTGGTAATAGCACCCATCGCAAAGGGTTGTGGGAACTCGATGAGTTAATATTCGTAAAGTGCTTAGAATAGTGTCTGGCATGTAGCAAGTCCAATAAAAGTGGTGTGGCTCTTACTGTGTTTTTGTTTTGCTCTTGTTCATGAAACACCCTGCCTGGAATCTTTTGAAGTATAAATTTTGGAAAGGAAACCTAATGGAGCCACAGGGCACCATGACCCCGTTCATCCCACAGATATGGTTGAGCTCCTACTTTGGGCGTGGATGCCAGTGTCCTTGCCCTTGAGGGGTCCTCAGTTTAATAGGGGCTGGGTGGGGGTCCACAGGGACACAGAACCAGTACAACCCAATCAAGACTGGGATCTGTGGATAAACAAAGGCTCTGAGGTGAGTTAGTGAAACTTGTGCTGCAGAAACTAAAGTAGTTTCATGGGGCTAAAACACAGAAAGCCGCTCTTAACGCACTGCTTATTAATTCATCCATTGGTTTATTTATTCATTTAGACTTTTTTTTTAAACAAGTTAAAACTTTATTTTCTCCCCAATTTTAATTTTTTAAATTGAAGTAGAGTTGATTTACAGTGTTGTATTAATTTCTGCTGTACAGAAAAGTGATTCAGTTATACATACATTCTTTAATTTTTATTTTATATCGGCATATAGTTGATTAACAATGTTGTATTAGTTTGTGTACAGCAAAGTGATTCAGTTCTACATACACATGTATCTGTTCTTTTTCATATTCTGTTCCCATTTAGGTTATTGCAGAATATTAAGCAGAGTTCCCTGTGTCATACAGTAGGTCCTTGTTGATTATCTATATTATATATAGTGGTGTGTGTATGTTAATTCCAAACTCCCAGTCTGTCCCTCCCCCCAACCCTTCCCCTCTGGTAACCATAAATTCGTTCTCTAGGTCTGTGAGTCTGTTTCTGTTTTGTAAATAAGTTCATTTGTATCATTTTTTTAATCCCACATATAAGCGATATCATGTGGTATTTGTCTTTCTCTGAATTCAGACTTTTTTGGAACAAGGAGCATAGCTAAGCGTTACATGAAATATGTAGATAAATGGTTTGTTCTTTGTGACCTTGAGAAGCCAGTTGTCTAGTGGAGGAGAGAGGCATGTGAAAACCTGTAAGCCAGTGGAGGAGCTGAAGGAGGGTGGGAGGGGTGCAGAGGAGCCCGGGGGGCCACATGTTCCCTCCTACCCCAGGCAGAGCTGCAGGGGCTCTGCGGAGATGGCGGTCTTTGATTTGACCCACCAGCTCACTTCTTGGTGCATTTGGATGTATAGGCAGAGGCCACCTCAGGCAGAGGCACAGGATGAGCAAAGGCAAGGGGCTCGAGATCCCAGGTGTGTGAATCACTTTCTCCTACCACTTGCCCTTGGCGGGAGAGAGGGGGCAGGGGTGACCACAGTGTGAGAAGCTGAGAAGCAGGGGGACTGTGGATGCTGAACAGGCCATAAAGCAAAGGGCTGGGGTGTGGACAGCTAACCGTGTCTCCTTAGCTCTTTTGCCAAAAGCCAGCTCTGCTTAGGAATCTAAAAGGAAAACTGAGATTATTTATGTGCTACCACCAGCAATACATCGGAGGCCAAGAGGAGTGAGAGTTATTGAGCTGGTTCAAAGCAATCTCGATTATTGAAAATGAATGAAATTGAATTCCACTTCCTACAGAGTCATTTATTGAGAGACAAAAGCAATTAATATTGCAAATAAAATAATTGTGAACTTCTGAACTAAATTACCATGCAGATATAATGTACTGTCTCATCAGCCTTTAAATACTTCATGTATTAGAAACTCATAACACCCGTTTCTGAACCCGAGGCTACATCGTTAACGCTTATTCGTTCTGCTTTTGCCAAAAAGCAGTTCTCAAGAGTAACAAATTAAAAGTCATCGTTTCAGAAATATGATTCCAAAGTTAAAATTCACAACCATATTGAGGTTTGAGATTTCAGTTTGTAAATTAATCCTGTCATTTGGTAAATTAAAAAAAAGAGAGACGAACTGGTAAGGTGTCCCATAGTTCCTTGACAGCAACAGGAATTTTTGCACATTATTGCAAATTTAGCATGTCCTGGAAGTACCTGTTGCCAAGTACCAGGCATGCATTTGATGGATGATTCTGCTGTCAGCCTCAAGCATCCTTGTGGTAACTGATTTATGTACTGAGGGCCCTTGAGAATTCAAAGTGCATTGCATGTGCAGAGATAGTACAGAGATTGTAACTCGCAGAAGTTCCAACTTGAGTCACCTTGTTTTATGGGAACACTACGGGGTCTCTAGAACAGTCCCTTCCCATTTAGGAAATGAGCTGTCTTAAGTAGGCTTCCCAGAAGCAGAGCTTATGGTGAGGATTGGGGGAAAGTAAGAGGAAGAGCTGGGGAGGGGTAGGACAGGAAAGAGAAGGAGACTAACAAAGGGGTCATATCAAGAAAAGTACGCTGGAGAGTAACTTAGGTCCTGTCCTGCTGGGGAGCTCTGGAACTAATGTAGGACGTACCTGGAGTCACGGCGCCATATTTATTACTCCTGTATCTGATGATCAGCCCACAAAGAGTCACAGGTGCTGGCTGTTTGGAGTGAACACACCTGGGGAGCTGATGTGTGCAAAGCTCCGAAAGGGATCTAGGAGGGTGTGGGCAGTGCTATGTCCAGTATTCCATGATTATCATTAAATGCTATGGGAAGAAAGTTTAATTTTACCAGTCCATGGTGACAGTAAGTAATCACTATCATCATCCTGGGAAACATGCCCAACTCTTGGCAGTTTTCTTGATTCAGAGCCCAATGTGCAGGAAGAGGTTTCAAAGGGGCCAAGAGATTAATTTCCTGCTGGCAACAGGCTGGTGGCAGAGGACTGACACATGCTAGGCACTCTCCTAAGATAGGAAAACAAACCATGAGAGGCGGGGTAGGCACTGTCAGTGTGAGAAAGCTTCCAAACAGCTGGTATAGGCAGTGGGGGAGAGGGGAGCCTCTGAGAAGCCAAAGAGATAGACCCATCTAAAAGCACTGAAATTCAGCCTTAAAGAGTACTGGCTCAAAAACATATCTGTGTGCACAATTTGACCTGTAGCTCACCAGTTTGCAACACCGAATGTCTAAAATAAAGGACCTTAATATGTGCAAAAATATGGTTTGGACATTGATAGAAAACTTTCCAGAATATAGAAAGCAGGTGTAAAGGGAGAAGAAGGTTGAACCTACTAGATTCTTGCCACCTGTTTAAAAGTTGGGACTCTGTCTCAGAGCAATAGATGCTCTTAGTAGCAAGGTGTTTTTTAAAAATTTTTATTGGAGTATAGTTGATTTACAATGTTGTATTAGTTTCAGGTGTACAGCAAAGTGAATCAGTTATACATACACCTGTGTCCACTCTTTTTTAGATTCTTTTCCCATATGGATCATTACAGAGTACTGAGAAGAGTTCCCTGTGCTATACAGTAGGTCCTTATTAGTTATCTATTTTATATATAGTAGTGTGTATTAGTTATCTATTTTATATATAGTAGTATGTATATGTCAATCCCAATCTCCGAATTTATCTCCCCCCTTCTCCTCTGGTACCAATAAGAAGATTGTTTACTATCAATACATCTATGACTCTATTTCTGTTTTGTAGATAAGTTCATTTGTACCATTTCTTTAGATTCCACATATAAGTGATATATGATTTTTGTCCTTCTCTGTCTGACTTAACTTCATCCAGTATGACAATCTATAGGTCCATCCATGTTGCTTACTCAGCCATAAAAAAGAACGAAATAATGCCATTTGTAGTATCGGGTTATATTGTGATGGAATTTTCAGTATATGTCTAATACCTGTTGATTTGTTTAATACTTGTGTGCATCTCAGGGAAGATAATTAAACCCTTCTTTTGGCTGAGGGTTTTGCCATCAGCATTTTAAGAGGATAGAATTCTTTCAATTATTCAACAAAATATAGTGTTATTTGTCTTTACATACAAAATAAAATACTCTCTCAGCGCAATTCTTCCTTTGACCTTACTCAGAATCCTGAGGGAAAAATCTCCTTAATGACCAATAACCAGCTAAAGTCCATGTAAATTGATTGAATGTAGAACAAATTACTAAGCCTTGAAGTAACCATATCGTTAGTTTATGAGCCTTCATTGTTAGCTCTCCATGAAGCAGTATTTCATGGTGGCACTCCCCACCATTTAGCCCAAATACCAGGACATTGTTGCAGTTTCCACAGTGATTCACCACTGATGATCAGGTAGATCATTGAAACGTTAGCTTCTAACCTTGAAGCTTATGGGCTGAGTCGGAATGGTCCCACTGCTACATTTAAGCTTTATAAGACTTTCTGCCGGAAACTTCCATGCTTGTTGCCTTCAGCATGCAAACCAGTTCCACTGGCATTTATAAACCAGTAGGGAAGAGACATTTTAGGGATCTTTTGCAATAAGCACTCTTGTGTACTGATTATGACTTAAAGTAAGATATTCCATTGTTAAGTGACTTGTGGTTGTCTCCGTAATTTTTCAAATTACATTTGAGAATGGGAGTTGGGTTTTGATCGAGTTATTTTATAACTTCTAATTTAAGACAAAAATGCTTACTCTAGAGACTGAATTTTAAATCCCTAATCTCTTAGAAACATCATAAGCAAAAATCGGTACTTAAAATGGAGCCTCAATTAATCTAGGTTGGCTTTCCTCACTGACTGAATTTACCAGATAATTGAGTAACTTTCCCCTTCGATTTTTGTTTTGATCACTTGGTGTAGGAAAGGCTTCCTCATTTGTGGATCCTATGGTATTGAGAGCAGCTTCAAAGGAAAAATGAGAACTTCTTTTGTTTCAGTTTCTTGGCCTTTAAATTGTATTTGTGCTTGCTTTTATATTTTAAGGAGATGATGAACTTTAATTCATTCCAACCTACTGGAGGAAGACTAGCCCAAACAATGGAGAAAGCTCAGCTATCAGTTAGTTTTAAAGAAATAGAATATTTTTACTAAAGGCAGTGTATTCAGAGCTTGACAAATAAAGTCCTTTAGAAAAGCTCTCCATGAAATTGAATTATTGCTTAGAAAAAAATGATTCACACAGAGTTGTTTGAAAAACATGTTGCTTACAGTATTAATTTGCTTTGGAAGCCTGTCTTTATAGGTGATGTAAAGACAGAGTTCTGCACAATCAGCATTTTATACATACACACACATGCGTGCGCGTGCGTAATATTTCCTGAATTAGACTCTCCTCTCTGGACATGGCTGACCAATGTCTAATCATGCACTTCCATTCCACTCAGATTGCAGCATTCTCAGTGTGAACGTCCTGCACTTTGACTTTCACCTAAATGGTACTGGGGTGCCTCTGGTTAATTATATTTGGAGTTCAAAGTTTTGATTATGGCTGATTTATCAGATGTAATCTTTTAAAGGCATAAAATTAAATAATGGGCAGTGCGCGGGTAAAGATTAACTTTCCCTAGATCATCAAGATTGATGGTCTTGGTGTCCATAAATACACTGGAGGTTGATATAGTACACTCTGCTTTCATGTGGTTGGGTTCTGTAAGTTCTGAGAGGTTAATTGCGGGAAATGTTTTGCCAAACTTGGGCCATTAGAGATTACAGGAACCGACCAACCAATCTAATGACTTTTGATTTTAAGATGTTGCAAAGCTTTAGTTGTTTTGTTCTTTTACCTAGTCTCGCTGAAGTATTTAATGAGATCTGTGCCAAATGAAGCAAAAAGATATGACTCCTGCCCTCATGGAGCTTACAATTGAATCGGCAGGTGCATCAAAACCAAGTAAAAAGCAAATAAGTACAATATTATAAGTTATTTCAAAAAGAGCTCAGAAATGAATGACCTACTGCCCTAAGAAAAAGAATGAAGGCTTCCCTGGTGGCGCAGTGGTTGAGAGTCCGCCTGCCGATGCAGGGGACACGGGTTCATGCCCCGGTCCGGGAGGATCCCACATGCCGCGGAGCGGCTGGGCCCGTGAGCCATGGCCGCTGAGCCTGCGCGTCCGGAGCCTGTGCTCCGCCACGGGAGAGGCCACAACAGTGAGAGGCCCGCGTACCGCAAAAAAACAAACAAACAAAAAAAAACAACTGTTTACTTAGATTCAGTTAAAATGATATGCTTCCTGAATCATTGAAATGATTGATTCCATGAAGTTCTGATCATATGGGTAGACATAATCTAGAGACTTTACAGTTATGTTTATAACTATAATTTGCTGCCTCTAAATAATTCTTATGATAATATAATATGTGGTCAATGCAGAAAGATTGCAAATTTACCGAAAGATCCAAAAATTTACTATAATTCTTTCGCCAAGTGGTAGCCAGTATTGACATTTTGGCTGGCATCCTCCCAGTTGCTTTCTGACATACATAAAAATCTTTACACATATACATTTTCACAAGAAATGGAATCCTATTATATGCATTATTTTACAGCCATTTTCTACTTTTTAGAACCAACATTTCCCCATGATCTTTTATACATTGTTTTTATATTATAATTTTAATGGTTGCATAGTACTTAATAACATTGTTGCATCTCAGTTGCCTTAAGCAAGCCACTGTTTACATACATTTGTTTACTAGTTCTTCATTTTTATAAATAGTGGGATGTCTACCTTTTCCTTAATTTTAATTATTTGCTTAGGGTACACTCATAAAAGTGAAATTTCTTGGCTAAACTCCTGAGGCTTTGAATATATGACTGAAAATATCCCCCCAGAAAATCATACTGATGTACACCTCCACTAGCTGGGACTGTGTCCATCCTCTCCATAGGTCACTTTTACTGGGTACTTGTTTTGATTTTAACTTTCATAATTTCGTCACAAAATGATTACAAAAATATGTTCTGTACTTTATATTTGATATAAAATAGGAATATATATTTAATGATTTTTGAGATTTGTAATGTTGCTTTTAAAATAAAACTAAAAACAAAATCAAATTTAGAGGAAATGGGAACTTCTAGGATATGAGCATTCTGAAGACAAAAGTTCAGTGTCTTGTTCTTTACAAAAGCAAGTCAACAAATTACAAATGCAAACATAAGTCATAGAATGGGAACCAAAAAAGATCATGTTTAGAGAAAACAAACTTGAAATCGGGGTAGAGAACCTTTGTCCCCAAGAATCACAGTTGGCTATGCTCTCTGATGAGAAATTAATTTTAGACTGAGTTATAAATACAGTGGTATCTTAGAATTCCTGTGACTATTCTCGTGAAAGAGATTCTAGTGAAATGGTCTGAGAAGAGTGAGTTGTCTGTGAAGGTTACTTCTAATAAAAATGACAAATGGAAAATTTTAAATTATAGTTTTCCCCTGCAAACATCTTTCCCTATGATTGGTAGTTATCAAAATTAAATGATCCTAGGAAATTGGGCGGCTGCATTAAATACAGCGGCGGGGGTTAGAATTATAAGGAATTTGAAAGATTGCCTAACCCAGCTCCTCATTTTACAGATAAAATAGAGCCCTGCAGAGATGAAGGGAACTGCCTGAGGACCCATACCTGGTGAGTAAAGAAAGAAGAAATAAAGAAATTCACATAAGCAGATATTGAAGTAATTTAAATATTTAAAATATCGTGAAAGTTTCCCTATATAATCTGATGCCTCAGATATAACCACAGTTTGGCATATGAACTTTGCAAGTATTTATATGTATACATAGAAGCAAATGTTAACTTTCTTCCGAAAACAGAGTCATACTATATATATATATATATATATATATATATAAATCTTTCTGCAAATTGTTCTTTTACATACATCTTGTACAGATAGCCTTATTTTCTCTCATCTAACATGTAGATGGAATAGGGCAGAGGCTGGCAAACCTTTTCTGGAAAGGGCTAAATAATAAACATTTTAGGCTCTGTGGACCCACAGCCTCTGTCCCAGCTACTCAGCTTTGCTGTTGTGTCAAAAAAGGAGCCACAGACAATATGTAAACACGTGGGTGTGTATTCCAATAAAACTTTGTAAAGACAAGCACAGGGAACATTTGTGCTACAGGTTATAGTTTTCTAACTCCTGAAATACAGAAAGAAGAAGAAGAGTGATTTTGGTAAACAATGATGTCTGAGGAGGAAGCATGACGAATGCCCTGGGTATAGAGAGGAAGGGGACTGAGCTTGAGTTTCCATTATTAGATGTGGCCTTGGGTGAGGCATGTAGGCTCACTGGCCTCTTGAGTAAAGTGTGGGTACTAATACCCAGACTGCAGGGTTATTCTGAAAACTAAATGAAATAACCTGTGTAATTCAGTAGTTAGTATATGAGAAAATTCTCTTCCTCCCGGGATGGGGGTTAATGCAGAACTTTGGTACTCATGTAGGTGAAGAAGCACTTGGGCAAGGAAGAATTGCCCAAATTTACTGATATCTCCGCAAGTCCAAGACTTGTGTAGATCCTCTTAAAAACCATGTTCTCAAACTGTTGGCAAAGTTTGGGTAAACACAGCTATACCAGAATGATCCTGAGATTTCCTGAGAAAGGATTAGCATGCTTTGCATGGAATTTTGCAATAAAGGAAACACTTATAGTTTAATTCACAGTGATTTAAGAAGATGGACGATTTCTGAGAGGGGAAATCTAATTATAGTGAAAATAAAATTTCATTTACCCATCACTTCCTTCATTATTTATTATTTTTTATTGGGAAGATAAGTATGTACAAAGAATAGGAAAGAAAAACATATTAAAGTGTACTAGGAAAAAATAAGGAATTAATGTAATGCTACTTAACTATAAATTTCTCATATAATCACATTTTATCTTCAAGTGAACCTACTGGGTAAATTCAATTGGTTACTTTAAAGCAGAATTCCTATAGCCGTTCCAAATAACTATTTCTTTTTCTAATTCATTTCCAATTTAACGTATTTTTTATGACATGATAAATTTGTTTTTTTTCTCTGCTGGGATAGTTTCATTCAACTGAATATTTTAAAATTGAACACAACATTCTTCTGTTTTGTGTTTATGTTGTTGTTTTTTCTTAACTCCGAGCTAGCTCTTTTTGTCCAAATTTAAATGAAAACTGGAATAATTCTGTTAATTTATTGTTGCAGTTTATATTCTGGAGAGCAAAGTATTTTATACTAATTAAGTATTGCTAATAATGACTATGGCATAAAACTTAGGGGAAAAAAAGTTAATTGATTCAAGTTGATATAGTGTTCATTTTTGAGAATAAGTATATGAATATAGTCAAGATATTTTGACAACTGAAGAATTTGCCCAACCTGATCTGGCGGTTGAGTCTGAAATGTAACACAGCCTTTTAATAGTCACAGAAGTTATCCCAGCAATGAGATCTACATCAGTGGTGGTACCATATTAAATCTTATAGTGAGGAAAGTATTTTATTCTCCTTTCACGTCTCCTCCAAAACTTTTGATTCTCTTGACAAGAATGGCTGTGTGGTGATATTCCATCTTCTGTAGCTGTTTTTAACAAAGAGATCAGCCCTGAGACTTACAGCTATCCTTAGGCCACAGCATCTAACCAGGATTCAATTGCACTGGGTTTTTTTCCCAATCCTTTTTATTTTTACAGTTTACCTTATATTTGTGGTAAGTGAAGCTGATTTATCACTTATAGGAGTGTTATAACTTGTCCATCTTAAACGTATTTATTCAGGTAAAAAACAAACAAAAAAGTGTGCTGACCTAAATAAAACTAATACATGAAGAATGGAAGTTGCTTGCCAACAAGGCAAAATTCATGCCAGTGGAATCTGAATAACAGAAGTTTAAGAAACAACTTAAAGACTATAGCAGTCATAAAATATTGGCGCTCAAAGGGATCTGTAGTGTGTACTAGTTGAAGACACTTGTTGTGCAAATAAAGAAGCATAGACCCTGCGAGGTTGGGGCCTTGCACAGGGTCACATTCAGGCTCAGTTTCAAGATAAGAGAAGCACTGGTAAATAAATCTCTTTACTTCACGTGCCTGAGAGGTCTCAGAGGGTGTGGTCTGGGTGAGCTGAACCAGAATTAACAACTCCTATGTGACTTAGTAAGACTCAATTAGCGAAAACTGTGATTACCAAATGTCTGGTTGCAGTTGGGTGTTCTTGAACTTTTGTTGTCAAGGGCATCATCGAGCTAGAGGGAGGGGATTATGTAAAGGCAGGAGGGAAGAGTAGACCCATCTTGCCTTTTTGTAAATGCCAAAGCTAATTTCAATGATTGCTTTAGCGATATAACGATAACCAAGATTAAAGCAAGCAGGCATCCACTTTAGGATATGAGAGCTGGAATTTTAGATTTCATTATAAGATTGCCACTTCAACACAATAGTAATATAATGGCAATGGATTTCCATTTTTTCTCCATTTCTGTTGAAATATTATCTCATAAATATACTTTGATACAAGAGAGATCTCTCAATTTCACGAGAGCTCCAGAGCTCTGCTTTATTCTTTTGCTGACTTATCCCCAAAATATCTTTTTGATGTACAGCTTCAATATTCTTGCCAATGCCCATGACATCAGCAATCAAAAATGGCATTATTTTTAGTATTTTTTTTTTCACATATAGTTGTAGGCTATCCAAAAAAGGGGTCTTGCTTTTAGTGCTCACTGAAATGTTCTTATAGTATCATCAAGGGACGTTTGTGACGCATGTAGCTAATTGTTCCATTAGAGGAAACATACAGCATCTATGAAAGGAGATAACTTTACCCAGTGCTAACCTAAAATGTATGTGAAGCACTTAGGAAGGGAACTAACACCTTTATATATTAGGATTTCTTGTACTAGAAGAAAGCGTTGTTTTCCCAAATTATATTTTAGGAAACTGAGTTTCTGAGACCACATAGCTGGAAAGTGTCAGAGCTCTGCATCTCTCTACTCCACTGCACTTGCAGGTCCACAAATTGAACTGCAGACCACTTACATGTGGATCAGTCTTCCCAGAACTCAGAAGCGAAATGTTTCACCCACTGAAGCTCTGAGTTAAAGGTAGTGATCAAATGTCATAATCAGTGAAGTTCATTTAGTTGAAGAACATAAGAAAAGCATAAATTGGTTAAGTACACTTGATTTTAGGCATTATTCTAGAACTACCCTTTTTTTTCAGTTTCTGGAGTCACTCCTATGTTATTGTGAAGTCTTTTTTCTATTATTTTAGTTATTAAAACCCTTGCAGAGAATCTAAGATTCATTCGGTTCGCATAAAATTTATTTCTACACCATAGAGTGCTTTAGTGAAACTTGAGCTCTCTGAAATATTGGCATTAAAGAACTAGTTATTGGGTTAATAACTATGCTTTTGCTCTAGATGGTCCATTTAAAAAGAAAACTGAATATATTTTAATATTCAGAAAATGATGTTAAACTGCTGCAGTACAATAAGCAAATCTTTGCAGTACACAAGCAGCACTGGCTACGAGTAGTACTGATAGTGTTAACCTGACTCAAGCATTATAGAAGTACTTTCACTAGATGTGCCACATATTGGACTAATTTTTCCGTTATACTCCTGGTGATTTAACAGACATAACCAAGATAGACATGAGCATGATTGTTCCACCCAAAGCATGACCAGAATTCATGGCTGCTTTCCTTATCACAGTGGGCAGAGGCTAAAAAGTTCCGCAAATAAATGTGTAGTTAGGGAATTCTTGGTACCATATCCGAGAATCTAGGGTGTGAATTCCCTACACGAATCCAGCTCACACGGGCCAAACACACGAGGAATAACGTCAGAGGGCTGACGCAGGGCTGGAAGGCATGGGAACCACTGGCTCTGCCCTGAAGGAGGGAGCTGCCTGTTGCCTGACATACCTGATGGCTTCACCACTTTGATGGCCCTTGAGATTGCTTCGTAGAATCACTCGTTTTTTTCCTGACACACCTGATGGCTTTACCACTTTGATAGCCCTTGAGACTGCTTCGTAGAATCACTCTTTTTTTTTTTTACCGATAAAGGAAGAATTTTTTAAAAGGAAGAAAGTGGTACTCCTTTCTTCTATGATCCATTAACTAGTGCAGAAATATGCCCTTCCCACCCCACCCCCTAGGGGAACACAGGAGAGAAGAAGTCATACAGTGCCAGCATATAGAATAAACAGGGGTTTTTTTAATGACCCAAGGTTCCCTTATTACTGTAATGTTTAAAGAAGCTGCTGCCTTTTCATTTTAATGTGAGATGTAATTTTCCTGTTGTTTTCCAAGGCTGTCAGGTAACAGACAAATTGCCTTTGATAAAACATGCTTTCAATTTCTCCAATGTAATATTCAATTTTCATTTTCATAAGGAGTTGCTTATTTTGATGGCTTGAATGGCTTGACTAGGATGTCAGTGTCTACTCATCAAAGATTGTAGTCTGAGTTAGAATGCAGGAGAGCATATGTTACTATCAAATTTATTATGTAAAAATACATTTTTGTGTTTAATTCTTGAAAATCAGGAGTGACAGGCCATTTGAGTAAATAATTTCTCTTTGTCCTATTTCTCCCTAAAAGTCACTTAGAAACAAAGGCAGTTTGGGCAACCGCTTATTGAAGAATTTGGGCAATACTTTTATTGAAGAAAAACGTGTTCTAACCCCTTGGATTCCAACTCCTAGAATTTCTGCTAGAAATTCACATTCCTCTTTTTCATTTCACTACACTGACTCTGTGTGTGTGTATCATACACACATACTTTTCTCTCTTTTGTCCTATCAATACATAGAGCAGACCTCAAAAGACTCTGTGCTTCCACTACAGGGGGCACAGGTTCCGTCCCTGGTCAGGAAACTAAGATCCCACATGCCGTGTGGTGCAGCCAAATAAAAAATTATAAAAACCAATTATAAACGTAGTATATATACATTGCAGAAAACTCTGATAATACAAAAATAACAGAAAAAATAAAATAAAAATCAGCCATGTTAAATCCCATGTATACATTTTGTCCTCCTTTTAAGAGATTATAATTAAGAGATTATCGTCGGAAAAGTTGTTCCCGCAGTGAGCTATCTTAGCTCATCTGCCAAGGCAGAATGACCCAGCAGCACCCCAGTATGTGGAATGGTGCCATGCCTTCTGCCCCCAAGCCCTGCCCTAATTCCAGTCAATTCCATCTGAACAAACTGTGAACCCACACCATGTGCCAGACGCCTTGTCAAACACTGAACACACACAGCTGAATAATGCACAGGTCCTCACTGGCAGATACAGACAGACACAGACTTACCAAGGAAGTGCCCAGCAAGGGTGCAGCTAACTCTACACGGGCACCTGGGAGAGACAAGCATTACACTTGGGTTGTAGAGGAAGAATTCTGCCTGGAGCAATCATTTGAGTGTTCTTGGCACCCTGAAGGTGACTGAAGGCAGAGGGTGAATGGTATTGCCTAGGAGAGTACAAAGAAGGTTTGGTCCTGTGCTTCCGTAAGCACAGGACCAAACCTTGGAGAAGTCGCCACATTTTATGGTTGGCAAGAGGAGATGATGTTGCAAAAGAGATTAAAAAGAAACAGAGATGTAGTTGGAAAACCAAAGAATGTGGCATGCAGTAGACCCAAGAAGAGAGTGTTTCAAGATGGAGGAAGCGGTCCATTAGGTCAAATAATATTTGTTACAATAAGATCTGAAAGATACTCATTGGGTTTAACAACACAGATGTTATTGGTGACATTGACTTTTTTGTTCTTTGTTGTTCTTGTTATCTTGTTCTTGCTGTTTTGTGATGTGATGTAAGAAAGAAACCAGACAGGGCTGTATATAGAGGTGTTGGTAACATCTCTAAATGCGTTTTATCACAATATAACATTGAATGTAATTATTTGGTTACAGGTCTGATGTTTTCTTTTTCTTTTTTATAAATTTATTTATTTTTGACTGCATTGGGTCTTCGTTGCTCTGTGTGGGCTTTCTTTAGTTGTGGCGAGCGGGGGCTACTCTTCATTGCAGTGCACGGGCTTCTCATTGCAGTGGCTTCTCTTGTTACGGAGCACCAGCTCTAGGCGCAGGCTCAGTCGTTGTGGCTTGCAGGCTTTAGAGTGCAGGCTCAGTAGTTGTGGCGCATGGGCTTAGTTACTCCGCGGCATGTGGAATCTTCCCGGACCAGGGCTCGAACCCATGTCCCTTGCATTGGCAGGTGGATTCTTAACCACTGCGCCACCAGGGAAGCCCAGTTCATTACTTAAAGTGTGGGTTCCTTATGTGCATTGACTGTCTTAGCTCTGATAACCCGAGTCATAGTGTCATACCTACCCTATAAAGTGTTCAGTGAATATTTGAATGATGGATAACACTTTTTTCGCCAACCTGCTTCTCCTCCTCTGCTTGCACTGGTCTTTGATTCCTCCCTTCCCCTTGCTCACCACACCTGATATGTTGCCAGGTGATCTCCCTCTGCTCTTTTGTGATATCTCTCATGTCTTGGTTTTTGGCAAGTGACAAATTAACTCCCCTTCCTCCAGGAAATTAAGTCTCCAGTTAAGATTTAGGTGTTAGGCTTCCTAAAATCCCTCCTCCTCTCCTCCCTCCCCCCTCCCTCCCCAGCTCTCCCCCTCCCTCCCTCTGTCTCTCCTTCCCCTCCCCCTCTTTTTCAACCTCTCTTCCCCTACCCTCCCACCCACCCCCCACCTCGCCACCGGCCATCCTCTCTCCCATTTTTGCCTTTCACTGAGAATTCAAGTGTCATTTTGACCCAGAAATTACAAGTTGTAGAACTTGGGAAGAATTGCTCGTCACCACATTTGTCCCATGAAGAGATGTTTGAAAGATAGCTTAAGGAGAAAAAAACAGATTGACATGAAACCTAAGAACAAATATTAAAGGGTAAACTCTGAGGAAAACTTCGATTGAATAAAAAGGCTTGAATTACTGAATAATCAATACGCTGTGAGTCTGACCTCTGGGCAAATGACGCCTAAAGAGAATGAACACAAGTTAGGAGATGGGGTGCTAGCTACTGCATTCTCCCTCCCACCCGTGATGATGTTTGAATCCTCCGACGCCCATTAACGACAGGACCTGGCTGAGCTTGTGTGTCCTGTGGGGCAGTCCTTCAGTGCAGGGCAGTGCCTGGGCCGCTGAGGAATGAATCTGATTGCGGCGAGAAGCGCCATCCATAACGGAGGGCTCCTCTGTAAGGCGGCCGCCCTTCCCTCTTGAGATGCTTGGGGGAGGAGCGGCTTATCTTCGGGATGGCCAATCCTTTATAGTTAGTATCAGAAATGAGCCCATCAATCAGCCACAGGAGACTTGTAAAGGGGCACCAGGGCCATAAACTTTATGAAAAAGGCTAGAGATTGCATTCAGCCCTCAAGCAGACACACAATTACCCTAAGCCCAGTTCAGGGCAGGGAGACTAAATCTTAAAAAAATAAATAAATGAAGTGAAGACCCCACACTCAACATAGTATTTAGAAGCTGAGAGGTAGGAGATAGCAGCTGTCAGACAAACCTTTCCTCCTTTTACAATGCAAAGACTAGCAGAAGAACAAGAAGGGGAAGGAAGAAGTAAAGAAATGGTAGAAAGACAGAAAGGAAACAAGAAATTAGGCTGGAATGGGAAGGGGAGAAAAAGAAAAACTGGAGATTTTTTTTCAGCATCTGTAAATACTTGCCTGCTTATCAGATAAACTCATTGATATTGAGGGGACTTGAGAATACCATCGATTTATTCACTGTAGGCAGAAGTTAGAGAAAATCTCCTCTTCATGAGCTTTCCTTCCTATCACTCAGTTCCCTGGTGACACAAAAGGTAAACCTTTTCTAAGGACTTTCTTAGACAGTTTGATATGTTGTTGAATTAACTGGCATATATTGCACCAGATTTTTATGCTGCATCTTTCCACCCAAGCAAGGAATGATTTTATATTGAATAGAGTTCTTAGGGCACCAAGAGAACCCTGGAAACTTCTTAGGGTAATCTCACTTCTAAAATCTGCCTCGAAAATCTCCCCAAGTCTCCTACCTGGACGTAAATGCTGAGGGCATTCTAAATCTCCGTGGGATTGTTCTCTGACACCCTGGATCTGTCCCCTGTGGCTTCCTAAGTGTATGCTGTCAGAGTGTTTTATCTGGCAGACTTCAAGAACATCTGAACTATTGGGGAAAAGGTGTAAGGAGGGAAACTTAGATGAATAAGGCATCATTCTCCTAGGACAACTGAGTCTGTTTTGACCTGTTAGTGGCACATATTCTATGTGTAAATGTTGAGCCACAACATAAACCGTGCGTCTTGTGGTGAGGAAGCCCATGCTGCACAGCTACTGATATGAATGACTCAGGGAGGAGACCCTAGTCTCCTGGGGCTGCTGTAACAAAGTTTCACAAGCTGGGTGGCTTCAAGCAATGTAAATTTATCAGCTCACAGTTCTGGAGGCCAGACATCTGAAATCAGGGTGTCAGCAGGGCTAGGCTGAACCCTGGAGGGGAGAATCCTCCCTTGTATCTTCCTAGCTTCTGGTCGTTTGCCAGCAGTCCTCGGCATTCCTCAGCTTGCCGCTCCTAAGTCTAGTCTCTGCCTTGACCATCACCTGGTCTTCTCCCTGTGTCTCTCTGTCTCCACATGGCTATCTTCTTACAAGACACCAGACATATGGATTAGGGGCCCATCCTATTCCACTGTGATCTTAACTAATTACATCAGCGGTAACCCAATTTCCAAATAAGGTCATATTCAGAAATTAAGACTTCAATATATCTTCTTCTTTTTTTTTTTTGAGGGGGTGGGGGGACACAATTTAACCCATAACAGTGACTCCAGAGATGTTTGTTTGAAGTCTTAACTGAATAGACCTAAAGACTTTTCTTTTCTTTTTTAAAAATATATTTATTTATTTATTTTTGGCTGCGTTGGGTCTTCGTTGCTGCATGAGGGCTTTCTCTAGTGCGGGGAGCAGGGGCTACTCTTTGTTGCAGTGTGCGGGCTTCTGATTGCAGTGGCTTCTCTTGTTGCGGAGCACGGGTTCTAGGTGCGCGGGCTTCAGTAGTTGTGTTGCGCGAGCTCAGTAGTTGTGGCTCGTGGGCTCTAGAGCGCAGGCTCAGTAGTTGTGGCGCACGGGCTTAGTTGCTCCACGGCATGTGGGATCTTCCTGGACCAGGGATTGAACCCGTGTCCCCTGCATTGGCAGGTGGATTCTTAACTACTGTGCCACCAGGGAGGCCCTAAAGACATTTCTAATTCAATTCAGTACACACTTAGCTAGAAACCCTTGGTATTAAAGACAGTAGATGCTGTTTGAGTTACATGAGATTATCAGAATAAGACTCAACCTCCAGGTACCTTGAGGTGCCTGGATACAACAGTATCCCATTATTAAAGATATTTTTAGGTAGAGACATAATTGTATAAAATGTTTAGGACTTACAGTATACGGGACAAGAGGACCCAGTGAGGACACAGTGATTAATAATACTAGTAGCACAAAAATATTTGCTGGGCACAATTCTGAGTACTATACACTCATTTAACCCTCACAGCAGTCCTGTGTGATAAGCACAAGGGCACAGATCAAGCCCCTTCCTATGGAGGGAAAGGTTTGTTCTTTGAGTCCCTGGGGGCCTGACTTGTTTCTTCTCTAGCACGAGATGCAAGGAACTCCATGGTTGTCTTGTACTTTACAATGTCCAACTCACTAGAACTCTTGTCTCCATTGCCTCGTTGCTATAGTCTGGGGAAGATGCAAGCACCAGGGGCTGTTGGCAGTCAGAACGTAGCTAGAAATAATTTCTCTTAAGATCTTCCCTTGCCATGGGCTGCTGACATTCACCAGTCTCAGTCCACCATGTTTCCTCCAAGTCTTGAGTGCCACTGACAAGTACAAAGTGGAGTCACTAAAATGTAGGAATTGGGCTTCCCTGGTGGCACAGTGGTTAAGAGTCTGCCTGCCAAGGCAGGGGACATGGGTTTGAGCCCTGGTCCAGGAAGATCCCACATGCCACGGAGCAAAGAAGCCCGTGAGCCACAACTACTGAGCCCGCGTGCCACAGCAACTGCAGCCCGCGCGCCTAGAGCCCGTGCTCCGCAACAAGAGAAGGCACTACAGTGAGAAGCCTGTGCAATGCAACAAAGAGTAGCCCCTGCTTGCTGCAACTGGGGAAAGCCCACACACAGCAACCAAGACCCAACACAACCAAAAATTAGTTACTTTTTAAAAAGTTAAAAAATAAATAAAAATAAAATGTAGGAGTTATGACCATTCGAAAATAAGCTCCATGCAAGCTAGAATTTTTACCTGATCACTTCTATTTCTCTAGTACGCAAGAGTAGCCAGCCCATTAGGAGAGGCTCATTAAATATTCATAGAATGAATGGTTGACTGTGGTTAGCAGGCAGTTCAAACCCAAAGCCTGAATCAAGTCAGGGAAAACAGAGGTTGTTACTGGCTTTTGGTAGTCATAAACAATATATTTTGGCTATAAAATTAAAAATATATATCTTGCTACTTCAGATACAGTGATTTGGGATTTTGCTGAAAGACACATGCTAGAAGGTCCAGCATTATGCCTTTCCCTCCACACCCAAACCAACACTTACTAAGCCAAATGCATGTCTGCCCCGAGTGGATGGTTTGTGTTTGCGGCATTCCTGCTTCAAACTCCTTCAGCCAGAGGAGGAAAACACAGACAGGAAGCTCCTTCTCTACAACCTTAATTCTTTCACTTCCTGTCCAGACCCTCAGGTTACATCCTTTTTGGTGACAATACAATCAGTTCACTTAGAAGGATGATAGTAACCAGTTATGAGATGGTGACATTTGACATGATTAAAAAAGCAAAAGTTGCAAATTGGAAAATATTTAGAGAAGACAAACCCTGATTTTACAGTCTAGGGAGAGGCACTGCCGAAATATACTTTATAACCTGAGGTAATGAAAAAGAAAGTATATGTGGGACATTTTGGTAAAAACAAAAAGAAACCAAAAAAACACCTTCCCAGCTTGATGTCTCAAATGCTTTTGGAATCTACTCTTTTTAAGGAAATCGTGGTATGAGTGGCATACACTACTTGGAGAGCACAAGTAGAGCACAAACAGAACAAGCTGTCTCTCACTTTGCCCTGTTGATGCTCTCCTCTTGCAGAAGTCTTGTTTCTGTGTTGGTCTTCCCTGCTAGAAGGCTGTGTCATGGTTATATACCAAATGCCCCTTGTGGTTTTTGCATCTTCCCCAGTATGTCCCCCACCACAGCCTCAGAAGTTTGCAAGCTAAAATATGTTCCCTTTTAAAATTTAGAAAAAATAAATTATTTTCAGTAACTAAGACACTTTTAATCACACATTGGGCAGTTTAGCATATCACCACAAAAGAGTAATAAGCAGGATGTTTTTGAAAAGAGGAAATAAGGACCCATTCTGGAGAGCCAAAAGCTTCCTTTGGAAGGCAGTCTGCTTGCTGTATAGACCCAGTGCTATTTGTTGGTAAATGTGAGAGTTCTGTCCAGAGCTCCATGGACCCCAGTAGAGCAGCCAGTCGTTGGAGTGTGAGCCTAAAAAGATCTGAAATGAAATAAGAAATGATCCCATTCAGAAGTAAGGCTCCATTTCTATGGAGCACAAGTGAAACACTTCATAGTGGTGTTTTGTAACATCCCAAGATTCCTGTATTACTTTGAGGATTATAGATTTGCAGGTGCAGAAAATGGGACAAATACCATTTGGATACTAAGATGCTGACATATGCTCCTTCTTATTGCTTCCTTGAAGTTCAACAGATATAGCAATTACCACCTGTAGCTTAAAAGGGGATTCATCTTATACTGACTTTTCTCTCTTTTCTTTTTTTTGGCCTTTGAATACTGGCATTCCTTTTTCTTCTAAGCGTAGTAGGAACAACTGAACGATTAAGATACCCCAGGGCAAGAATTCCAAAGTCAAATACCTACAGGGACCAGGCAAGTGATGTACATGCCTGAAATCGTCTGGGAGTAATATGGGAACGCCAGCGCCATAATGAATCAGAGAAACTATGCCCACTGAAAAGGGGTAGGGGGGACTGATGCTAGGAGGGACTAGGGTCCCAGCGTTGCCAGATGTGCTGACATCTCTCCTCTCTCTCAGTGTGTGCCGTCACTCAAGGATAAAATACCATGGGCTCAGCAGCTTGTAATCTCTACCTTAGGATCTTGTCCCAAGGTTGCATCTCAGAACACTAACTAGTTCTGAAAGAGTGAAAGCCATTCAGAATAGCCTCCATGGTTATAACAGTTAGAAAAACACCAGGTTAAACCAGAGTTCATTGGGCTTCTTTACTACAGGGCTTCTGAGAAACTTAAGTGTGTTACTTACAAAGTGAACCTCCAAGAGTAGGCTCAGGGTATGAAGCATTTCGCAAACTCATCTGACCCTTGGACCCCCTTTCTGTGGATACTTCATCAAAGTACTTTGGAAGACCATGAAGCAATTTACTTTGCAGTAAATAATGTGAGTGTGATTCCTGTAAGTGAAAATCCAAGGGGAACAGTAGATGCTAAAAACAACTTAAAATAAGGATGCCTGTAAGTGACCTTGGCAAGTTAGAAACCATCATTTCAATATATGGAGTAAAAGTGGGAAACAATTGTGATTTTTTAAATCATCAACTACACTGTGAATTAGACATTCTTATCGTTCATGGAGTGTTTGGATTTTCAAGTTTTAAGTTGAGAGTGAAACTAGAAATGATAAAGAAAACCTATTCTATAGAATAATCTATTCCTCAGTACATGACAATATCTTGACTATTGATATTCATTCAACAAATATTTCTCACATACCTACTATGTGCCAGGCACTATGTCAGGCACTGAGTAGAGTCTAGGATTAAATTACTAGTGTAGCTAATGCCAGTTACAGCCTAAACCCAGGGATCAAATAAAAATGTGTATTTTCAAAAAAAAAAAAATGTGTATTTTCAATTCATAATTTGTCATAATGGGAAATTGCTAATACAACCCTCTCTATGAGGGTTTTTCTGACATTTTGAAAAGAAATATCTTAGTCTACAACCATTTACTGAGTCATAATGTGACCTGACTTGGTTTGTAGTTGCAGAGGTAGCTACACACAGCATTTGCTTTCCCATCAGATACTGAAAATCAGAGTACTAAGAGTGTGTTCATTTCAGCCTGGACAGTAGCTGCTGACTATTAAGAATACCAATGCGGGCTTTCCTGGTGGCGCAGTGGTTGAGAGTCCGCTTGCCGATGCAGGGGACACGGGTTCGTGCCCTGGTCTGGGAAGATCCCACATGCCGCAGAGCGGCTGGGCCCGTGAGCCATGGCCGCTGAGCCTGCGCGTCCGGAGCCTGTGCTCCGCAATGGGACAGGCCACAGCAGTGAGAGGCCTGTGTACCGCAAAAAAAAAAAAAAAAAAAAAGAATACCACTGCTATTTCCTGTTCAACCTAAGAATTCTCCATTTGTCTTGTCATACTGTTCTTTGTTCTTCCTCAGTGTCATCCTGAACCTCCAAACATTTACAAATATTGATGCCCGAATGACACCTCTCCATAATGTCATCTTTGACCCTTCCAGCCAGAAGTAAACTTCACCCTTGGAAGCCCACTGCTCACATCTGTAACTTTCTTATGGCTGTTACTATTTCCGCCTTAAATAAGAAATAATTTTTCAGTAATTTATTCAATAAATACATGTTAAGGAGTTATTATGTATACTGACAGTTGGAGATGAAGTAGATGCTTGTAACCTAGTATATATTTGAATGTCTTTCCTCTGCTTAATTTAAGCTATAGGATCATTGAATTCAGGATCCTATCTTATATATATGGAATGCAGTGGCTTGTACATATTTGCCAGATAGTTCACTAAACATGGGTTGTTTTTCCCCATATTTCTCAGTCTTCGTTTTCAATCCTATCGCTTGATGATGCTTCAGCAAAGAAGGTTCATTTTCCTGAAAAGAATATGTCCATTCCATTCAGAAACACTGTTGAGTTCCTCTCTTCATTGCTCTAGTTTCAGTTCTATTTACAGGTAAAAACTTTCCTTCATTTTTTTTTTTTTTTTTAACATCTTTATTGGGGTATAATTGCTTTACAATGGTGTGTTAGTTTCTGCTTTATAATAAAGTGAATCAGTCATACATAAACATATGTTCCCATATGTCTTCCCTCTTGCGTCTCCCTCCCTCCCACCCTCCCTATCCCACCCCTCCAGGCTGTCACAAAGCACCGAGCCAATATCCCTGTGCCATGCGGCTGCTTCCCACTAGCTATCTACCTTACTGCGTTTGTTAGTGTGTATATGCCCATGACTCTCTCTCGCCCTGTCTCAGCTCACCCTTCCCCCTCCCCATAACCTCAAGTCCGTTCTCTAGGAGGTCTGCGTCTTTATTCCTGCTTTACCCCTAGGTTCTTCATGACATTTTTTTTTTCTTAAATTCCATATATATGTGTTAGCATACGGTATTTGTCTTTTTCTTTCTGACTTACTTCACTCTGTATGACAGACTCTAGGTCTATCCACCTCATTACAAATAGCTCAATTTCATTTCTTTTTATGGCTGAGTAATATTCCATTGTATATATGTGCCACATCTTCTTTATCCATTCATCCGATGATGGGCACTTAGGTTGTTTCCATCTCCGGGCTATTGTAAATAGAGCTGCAATGAGCATTTTGGTACATGACTCTTTTTGAATTTTGGTTTTCTCAGGGTATATGCCCAGTAGTGGGATTGCTGGGTCATATGGTAGTTCTATTTGTAGTCTTTTAAGGAACCTCCATACTGTTCTCCATAGTGGCTGAACCAATTCACATTCCCACCAGCAGTGCAAGAGTGTTCCCTTTTCTCCACACCCTCTCCAGAATTTATTGTTTCTAGATTTTTTGATGATGGCCATTCTGACTGGTGTGAGATGATATCTCATTGTAGTTGTGATTTGCATTTCTCTAATGATTAATGATGTTGAGCATTCTTTCATGTGTTTGTTGGCAGTCTGTATATCTTCTTTGGAGAAATGTCTATTTAGGTCTTCTGCCCATTTTTGGATTGGGTTGTTTGTTTTCTTGTTATTGAGCTGCATGAGCTGCTTGTAAATTTTGGAGATTAATCCTTTGTTGGTTGCTTCATTTGCAAATAGTTTCTCCCATTCTGAGGGTTGTCTTTTGGTCTTGTTTATGGTTTCCTTTGCTGTGCAAAAGCTTTGAAGTTTCATTAGGTCCCATTTGTTTATTTTTGTTTTTATTTCCATTACTAACTTTCCTTCATTCTTAACCATTGGGCACAGAAAGCATGTAAGACAGTCTCAGCTGCAGATGTGGGGTTCTTCCAAGAATTCAGCTGGTGCCTGCCACTTGACAAGAAAATTACAACTCAATTAGAGTGTGTCTCCTCGCATTTTCTCCAAAGTCGCTAAGCTTGCTCTCCCATGCAGATCCAGCTCTCCTCTCCCGTATACATCCCATCTTTCTCTGTTAATGAAAATTGTCCTTCAGTCTCTGTTTATCCTTTAGCCAACAAATGAGTTTCAGTGGCAGCGTTATGGTTACAGCCCACAGAAACCTTTTCTATGCAGTAATTTAGCTGTCAGTCTGGAAGTGGTAAAGCATCAGGAAGATCGATGCTGAGCCCAGGGCATGCCTGAGCAGGTATCCTACATGTCCTTACTTGGATGTGCACTTATTAAAGTAGATAGAAAAATGTGTGCCCCGATTTCTCTTGGCCATTACTGCATTATAGCTAGGGAAAAATATTTTTACTGGAACTCTGCTAATTGCCAAGAACCCTCTTATTATCCATAGAGAGGATCAGGATGGAGGGGGAAGATCATTTAGTGAGAGAATTGTCCTCAAATAAAAACTGGGAAAGCAAATGACTGTGACATTTGTTGCAGGTCCCCTGATATGATATTATATCAGCATGCTGTTTTGGAATGATTTGGCAGGGGAGAGAAAGTATGAATGTGGGAGCTTCCTGTTGAAGAGCTGGTATGCAAAATAATAATTTCAGGCCCGTCTGCTGACTGATAACCATGAGCAATCAACAAATTGATAAATTACCTTTCCTGACACTTTGGTTTGTAGACCAACAAATTGTTTATTTGACTGTTCCTTTAGATGTGAGAAAGAGGGTACTGGAAAACTCACAGTCAGCATCTGATCATCAAACTCAATTTTTAAAAATTAATTCAGATATAGTTTATTGCTTTGTATTCTCAACAAACTTTGTTAGGATGAAACAGTCTATTCAAGGATTTAAGTCCTCAGTTAAATTAGCAAGCTCATAAATTGAACATTCAGTAGTATACATGATATATATGCCTTATACATTATATATACATTACACATGCCTTATACATTTTATATGTATATAATATCAGTTTATATATCTAGTCAATTTATATGTGTATATATAATGGCTATATATATATATATATATATACACATAATGGCAATTACTAGAGGTCTATAACTATTTTAGACATGGATTTGCCCACATGTAGGTTTCTTCTCTTGAGCATTCAAGTGATCACCAGACTTTACTCTGTCCTGAGATTCCCAAAGTGTGTGTTCCATGGAACTCCTTATTGCTGAGATTTTCAGTGAATAAATGACTCCATGCTCAAATAGGTTTAAAAAGATTTCTCAGTGTAGTCCCGTTCTGAAGAGTCATGCTGAACAATTGCATATTAAGGACTTAGAGGAGGTCTTGCAATAAATTAAAACTTCTAAGGTATTTTTTAATATTTTTTTATTTTTTTTTTTGCGGCACACGGGCCTCTCACTGCTGTGGCCTCTCTCGCTGCAGAGCACAGGCTCCGGACGTGCAGGCTCAGCGGCCATGGCCCACGGGACCAGCCGCTCCGCGGCATGTGGGATCCTCCTGGACTGGGGCACGAACCCACGTCCCCTGCATCGGCAGGCGGACTCCCAACCACTGCACCACCAGGGAAGCCCCTAAGGTGTTTTTTTAAAATAAAGCAAAGTATTCTCCAAACCTACTTAGCCACTGAAGTCTTTATTCAAATCAATTACATGTAGAAGAACAAGAGATTCTCAATCTGCTTTGACAGACATGGAGTTACCTTAGTTACCTTATGAACCACAGTGCTTCCCATGAGACAGAGGTCCGAGGGTGGAATTTCCAAGAAAAATTTGGTCCAGTGTGATGGGAACTGTAAGTGGACTCTTGGTAACCAAGGGCACCAGATCTCTGCTTTTCCTAGTCTTTTAGATCTTTGTTGGCATATAATTGTTCCTAGAAGTCTTTTATGATCCTTTGTTTTTCTGTGGTACCAGTTGTAACATTTCTTTCATTTTTGATTTTGAGTCCTCTCTCTGTTTTGCATGGTGAGTCTAGCTGAAGGTTTGTCTGTTTTATTTATCTTTTCAGAAAACTAGCTCTTTGTTTTATTGACATTTTTCATTGTCGTCCTAGTCTCTGTTTCATTTAGTTCTGTTTTGATACTTGTTATTTCCTTCTTTAGACTAACTTTGGACTTAGTTTGTGCTTCTTTTCGAGTTCCTTGAGGTATAAAGTTAAGTTGTTTCAGATCCTTCTCGTTTCTTAATGTAGGTATTTATCGCTATGCATTTCCCTCATATAACTGATTTTGCTGCATCTCGTAAGTTTTGGTATGTTGTATTACCACTTTTGTTTGTCTCAAAATATTTTTAAAATTTTTATTTCTTCTTTGATGTATTGATTACTCAGTATCATGTTTATATCCACATATTTGTGAATTTTCCAGTTGTCTTCTTATTGTGGATTTCTAGTTTCATGTTATTGTGGTTGGAAAAGATGCTTGATATGATTTTAGTCTTCTTAAATTTATTTAGACTTGTCTCGTGGCCTAACATGTGATCTATCCTGGACAATATTCCATGTATGCTTGAGAAGAGTGCATATTCTGTTGCTTTTGAACGGAATGTTCTATAAATGTCTGTTAAGTCCATCTGGCTTAATGTGTCATTTAAGTCTAGTGTTTCCTTATTTTTTGTCTATATGATCTATCCATTATTAAAAGTAGGATATTGAGATCCTCTACGATTATTATATTGCTGTCTATTTTTCCCTTTAGATCTGTTAATATTTGCTCTATTTATTTAGGTGTTCCTATATTGGGCTCATAAATATTTACAAGTGTTTAATTTTCTTGTTGGATTGACCCCATTATCATTACCTAATTACCTTCTTTGTCTTGTATTACAGTCTTTGTCTTAAAGTCTATTTTTGTCTGATATAAGTATTGCTGCCCCAGGTTTCTTTTGTTTTCCATTTATGTGGAGTATTTCTATCCTGTTACTTTCAGGCTGTGTGTTTCCTTAAAGCTGAAGTGAGTCTCTTGTAGGCAGTATATAGTTAGGTCTTGGGGTTTTTTGTTTGTTTGTTTTTTTAATATACTCAGCCACTCTGTCTTTTGATTGGAGAATTTAGTCCATTTAACATGTACAGTAATTATTGATTGCAGTGGACTTACTGCCATTTTGTTAATTGTTTTTTCTGTCTGCTTTGTAATTCCTTTGATCCTTTCTTTTCTTTTCCTTGATTTTTTTTTTTTTGTGATTTAATGACTTTCTTGGTGGTATGCTTAAATTTCTTTCTCTTTCTTGTTTGTGTATCTACTATAGGTTTGCTTTGTGGTTACCATAAGGCTTACATGAAACATCTTATATTTATAACAGTCTGTTTTAAGTTAATAACAACTTAAGTTCAAACATATTAAAGCTCTACATTTTTATCCTGCCCTTCCATGTTTTACGTTTTTGATGTCACAATTTTTTTTTGTCTTGTGTATCCATTAAAATATGATACTTATAGTTATTTTTACTACTTTTGTCTTTTAACTTTAAATACTAGATTTATAAGTGATTACCTAGCACCATTAGAACATTAAATTATTCTGAATTCAACTGTATATGTTGTATATACTGTATATATACTTTTACCCATGAGATTTATACTTTCAGATGTTTTTCTTTTACTAGGTAGTGCCCTTTTGTTTCAGCTTACCAAGTCTCTTTAACATTTCTTATGAGGCCAGTCTGGTGGTGCTGAACTCCTTCAGCTTTTGCTTATCTGGAAAACTTCTTATCTCTCCTTCAATTCTGAAGGACAACTTTGCTGAATAGAATATTCTTGATTGGCAATTTTTTTCTTTCATCACTTTGAAAATATTGTGTCACTTCCTTCTGGCCTGCACAGTTTCTGCTGAAAATCTGCTTATAGTCTTATTGGGGTTCCCTTGTAAGTAGCAAGTTGCTTTTCTCTTGCTTCCTTTAAGGTTCTCTCTTTGTCTTTAACTTATGACTATTTAATTATAATCTGTACTGTTGTGGGTCTCTTTGGATTATCTAATTTGGATCTTTATGGCTTCCTGTACCTGGGTGTCTGTTTCCTTCCTTGGGTTAGGGAAGTTTCCAACCATTATTTCTTCATGTAAGTTTTCTACCCCTTTTTCTCTCTCTTTTCCTTCTGAGACTCCTCTAATGTGAATCTGCTTGATGTTGTCCCATAAGTTCCTTAAACAATCTTTGCTTTTTATTCTTCTTTTGTTTTTTGTTTTTTGTTTTTTTTGCTTCTCTGATTGGATGAATTCCAGTGCTCTGTCTTTGAGTTGGCTGATTCTTTCTTCCATGTCATCTAGTCTGTGATTGAACCCCTTTATTGAACATTTTAATTCAGTTATTGTATTCTTCAGCTCTATGATTTCTATTTGGTACTGTCTTATATTTTCTATCTTTGTTGATAAAATTTTCACTTTGTTCATGCATTGTTCTCCTGACTTTGGTGAGAATCTTTGTGACTGTTATTTTGAACTCTTTATCAGGTAGGTCACTTACCTCCATTTTATTAAAATAGGTCTTTTTCTGAGGCTTTATCTTGTTCTTTTGTTTGGAACATATTCATCTGTTTCTTTATTTTTCTTGACTCTCTGTGTTGGTTTCCATGTATTAGATAAAACAGCCACCTCTCCCAGTCTTGAAGGAATGTTCTCATGTAGGAGATAAGACTTATCATTCAACCCTGCCCTAACTCTTGATTTTCTTTTAAACCTTTGTGATTGTCCAAGCAGCCTTCTTTGTTCTTAGTGGCTCCCAGAAGTTGAGGATGTGTCAACACCTGTCAATATCCCAAAGCAGAAGATCACAATCAGCATCTAGATGCAGGCTGATGGGAAGCTGGACCCTTAAGCAGCAGCTTTCAAAGTGTGCACCTCTTCAGGGGAAGACTGGGAGGTGGGTGTTTCTGTCTGCTCCCTCTGCTCAGAGCCCTGCAGGTGTAGTCACTTAAGAGCTGGTTCTTTCTTTGCTACTATCCCATTGAACCTGTGAACACAAGGCCCACTGGTCACCAAAGCCAGGCTATCAAGGGATGCATCCTCTGGGCATTAGCCACAAAAGCTTTGGCACCAGATATGTGCACAAGCTCCTTTCTCAGATACAATGGCAGCCTGGGATGTGGCAGAGGGTAAATGTGAAGATTGTGCCAGCTGGCATCCCCCATCTCTGAAAATGATTGCAGCTGGCCCCCGGATGTGTGTTAAATTAGAAATCTGCCCCCCAGGACACAGCTTTTAAGATAAGCAAATTGGCCTCTTTCAGGGAAAGACAACCAGGCCTTTCTGTCTGCTGCCTCTACACTGTGCCCTAGAGGAATGGTGGTTAGGAACTCTTTCTCTATTTGTTTACAGTTCTGTAGCACCCACAAACATAAGCCCCACAGAGCACCAGAGCCACATCCCATGGGTGGCAGCTGCAAAAACTAGAGCACTGGACATGTGCACAAGCTTCTTTTTGGGAGATATCAACAACCTGGTGGGAGGCCGAGGGAGAACATGAAGGTGGCATCTGCCTGCCTGTGTAGTAGTCTCTGGATAGAATTGCATTCAGCCTTTAGATGTGTGTTAAATTAGGAGCCTGCTCCTCAGACCCAAGCTTTTAAGATAAACAAATGGGCCTCTTTTACTGTAAGATTGTGTGTGTTTTAGTTTGCTGCCTCTGCACTGGGTCCTGGGGCCTTTTGAAACTGAGCATGGAACTGGGCATGGAAGCCTTTCTGTTTCCCCTGTCTCTTGTTTGTAGGGAATAGGCCTCAGCCTCCATGACCTTCCCTGAGTTCCAAAGGGAAAGTTCAAACAGCTGTTGATCAGGGAAGGCAGGGGATGCAGAGACAAGGGAGGAGCAGCCAAGATACAATAGTGCAGCCTCGGGGCAGGGCCCTGGTTCCCCCTCAAGGGGTACATGTAACAATATCTTCCAGCTCTTCTGCAGAACTAAACCCCCAACATATGGAAGATGTTAACTACTTGATGAAGCATTCTTTATTCCAGAAAGAAGCTCATCAGGAGGCCACCTGAGGCCAGATTAAAGGAGCCAGGCCCTGCACACACCCTGATCCTTATCAGTAACCCCGCCCTTGAACCATTGCTATAAAACTCCTCACCAAATCCTCCTTCAACGGACACACAGGTTTTAAAGGGTATGAGCCTCCTGTGTCCCCCTTTGCCTGGCAAAGCAATAAAGCTGATCTTTTCTATTTTACCCAAAACTCTGTCTCCAAGATTCGATTTAACACCTATGCACAGAGGCAGAGTTTTCAGCATCATTTTGCCACAATGAGTCCATGAAAGCCATTTAGGAACTGTTTCTTAGTTCACCTGTAGCCTTGTGGGTGTTGTGGATACAAGTCCTATTGGCTTTCAAAGCTAGGTGTTTTAGGAGCCTGTCTCTCAGGTGGAAGTCTTAAAAGTTGGACACCAGATGTGGAGTAGAAACCTTTCATTCCTCAGGGAGAAGCTGGGAGTTGCGTGTCACTGCACCGAGGGTGAGGTTTATGGCAAGATTATGTCTCAGGCTCTCGTACCTATTTCAGTATGTTTTTTTTCTTGTTTTCACAATGCATAGAAGTTACTCCACTTATGAATTTCTTTCAGAGGGAATTGTTTGGTATGTAGCAGTAGCTTTGGTGTGTGTTTGGGAGGAGGTGAGTTCAAGAGCCTCCTGCATCTCCATCTTGGTCTGGAATCTCATGAACTTACTCTTTATCATTATGAATTATCCCTCTCTATCCCTGGTAATACTCTTTGTCTTGAAGCTCTACTTTGCTGATATTTATGTACCCACTCCAGCTTTCTTTAGACACCTGTTTCCATGGTATATTTTTTCAATCTTTTCTTTTAATCTATGTCTTTATATTTAAAATGTAAATATAAAGACCATATAAAATATAAAGGTAAAGAGCATAGAAGTGGGAACAGCTTTTTTCTGAATCCAGTCAGACAGTTCATTCTTTTCAGTTATTTAGTCCGTACACATTTAATGTAATTGTGATATGGTTGGGTTTATGTATAACATCTTATATTTCTCCCATTTTATCTTTATAACTATTTTTCTTCCTCTCCTACCTTTTTTTAGATTATTTGAGAGTTATTTTAGCATTGTTTTATCTCCTCTATATGTTCATTAGCTATATTTCTTATAGTTATATTTTGTATTTGCTTTAGAGATTATATTCATCTTTAACTTATTCTAGTCTGCTTTGATTTAATGTTATATCTCTTCAAGTATAATGTTAAAAATCTTACATATCTTTCTACTTATCCCCTCCTGTTCTCTGTGTTACTTTTCTTGTATCTTTTTTATATATTTTATGAACCCCAAAGCACAAGTCATTATTTTTCTTTAAGCAATCATTTGTCTTTTAACAAATAAAGAAAAAAGATTATTTATGTTTACCATGTAGTCGTCTTTTCAAGAACTCTTCAGGTAGACTTGAATTTCTCCCTTATAGTATTTCACTTCAACCTGGAAAACTTTCTATGACATTTATTATAATGCAAGTGCTCTAGTACCAAAGTCTTGAAACTTCTGTTAATCTGAAAATGTTTTTGTACTGCCTTTGTTTTTGGAGAATATTTTTGTCAGCTACAGAATTCTAGCTTGTCTAGTTTTGTTTTTTGATTTCAGTACTTTACAAATGTTGTTCCATTGCTTTCTGACCTGCATGGTATCTGATAAAAACAGCAGTTACTCTTACTATTGTTTTTCTGTATGTGACGTCTTTTACCCTGTGGCTGCTTTTAAGACTTTCCTCTTTATCTTCTTTTCTCAACATTTTTAATATGATGTGCTTAAGGTTTGCTTTTTCTTATAATTATTCTGTGTGGGATTCATTAAGCTCCTGGGATCTTGATAGTTAAAAAATATTTTGGAACAATAATATGGGACATTATTAATCATTTTTGTTCAAATGTATTTCTTTTGCCCCAGTTTGTCTCTTTTCTCTTTTGGGGACACTGGTTACATGTATTATATATATATATATAATATATATATATATATATATATGTATATATGTATATAATATGTATATATATATATATTTATCTATTTATTTATTTATCTATCTGTCTGTCTGCCTCAGGTCTTAGTTGCAGCTTGCAGGATCTTTGTTGCTGCATGTGGGGTCTTCGTTTCTGAGGGATGGATCTTTAGTTGGGGCATGTGAACTCTTTAGTTGCAGCAGCATGTGGGATCTAGTTCCCTGACCAGGGATTGAACCTGGGCCCCCTGCACTGGGAGCTCAGAGTCTTAGCCACTGGACCACCAGGGAAGTCCCCATGTATGATAAACCATTTTATGTTGTCCCATAGATCACTAAGGGTCTAGTCATTTTTATCTTTTAATCTTCTCTGTGCTTCACTTTTAGACAGCTTCTGTTGACCCTTCTTGAAGTTCACTGGTCTTTTCTCTTGCCATTTCCAATCGGCTATTGATCTCATCAATGAAATTTTTTCCTTTCAGACTGTGTTCTTCAACTTTGGAATTTTTACTTGGACCTTTTATAGTTTGCATTTCTCTGTTGTGATTTGCCTCTTGTTCCCTCATTATGTCCATCTTTTATTTAAATCATTTTTTTAACTATAATAACTTTTTTTTTTTTTTTTTGCGGTACGCGGGCCTCTCACTTTTGTGGCCTCTCCCGTTGCGGAGCATGGGCTCCGGACACGCAGGCTCAGCGGCCATGGCTCACAGGCCCAGCCGCTCCGCGGCATGTGGGATCTTCCCGGACTGGGGCACGAACCCGAGTCCCCTGCATTGGCAGGCAGACTCTCAACCACTGTGCTACCAGGGAAGCCCCATAATAACTTTCAAAATTCTTATTTGCTAATTCTAACATCTGTGTCATGTCTGGGTTTCTATATTTTATCTCTCATGGTTATTTTTTTTCCTGCTTCTTTTATTGTCTATTAATTACTGAATGTATGCTAGACGTGGTAAATTCTGTGTTGTTGGCTGTCTGGGTTAAATTATCATTCTTTAAAGATGTCTGAGTTTTGTTTTAGTTGGCTTTTAAGTAGCTAGAGTCTCAGGTTGGTCTTAGGTTTTTTTGGGAAAAATCTAAAGTAGCTCTGATTGTAGGCCTAGAGTTGCCATGCTTCTAAGGTATACCGTTTATAAAGTGTCACCTGAATTTTCTGGATATTCCACAAAGTCTATCCACTTTGAGTAGAATTGAAATGTCTTCCAGTGCTGTGTTACCTTCGGAAGCTTCATTCATCTCGCCACTGTCAGTAGCTATTCTCCACCAGACCTCAGTGAGTTACACCCTCTGGATGAAAATAGCATTTGGCTAATGATTCAATAATTAATCTTCCTATAGAGAACAAACTATTTTAGATTTTTTTATGACTAGAAAATTATTGGCATTTGGGGAGGGGTTTATTAAATACTATTTAAAAGAGATGTGTAAGCTGTTCTTTTAGGATTCATCAGAAAATGCAAAGGGACATTTTTGCTATGATTTCCTCTGGTTTTAATTATATTGCTCTTGTATTTCCCTCCTTTTTATATTCCATCTGTTTGGGTCTTTTAAACATTTCTTTCTAGCTCTTTGAATTTTATCTCTATTTTTCATATGTATATTTATTTTAATCTAAAATTTTAATTAGATTTTAAAGTCAATTTTGAGTACTCTTTTAGAAAGAGCATTTGCCAACTTGCATAGACCCCACCATAAATCAATGTAATCTCCTAAATATTTCCATTTTTTCCACCACTTCACTGAATGCTAAAGTACATTTTTATGCAAGAATCATGACAAACAAGAAATCATTTGTGTAATATTCTTTCCATGTAAAATTACAAGGCACAGCTTCCAGTGCTTTTAGTTGAATAAACTACAGATTAATAGAATCCATTATTTTGAAGATATCCTAAGTCATGCATCATTCCAAAAGCAGAATACCAAGAGGTGATCACTATAGATGTGCCACCTGAAGTTCAAACATACTGGATTATTTTATCACTTGGAATTTATTCTTTGGCAAGCAACAGTGTCATCTGTTCGTGTGAAAGTGAAGCAGAATTTCTTTTAAAAATGTAGCAAAAGCCATAGAAAACAGAATGATCAGGCATCCTACCGAGGAGCATGAGATAATTATTCTCAGGTTAACTTGGTTTCAAATTTTATTATTTTTTAATGATGAATCTACTTTTATCCATCGTGTCACAGAATGGGAAAAATCTGAATAAATCATTCTTCAGGGATGTTCCAGATTTTGGTAAGAAGTATGTTTGGGGGGATTATTGGGGTTTTTGTTGTTCATTTTACTGCTTTCACATTTCTGTCTTCTCTACTTCTCTTCTTCATTCCCATAGATTTTCCTTGTTCGAGTTTCTTTTCTGCCCCCTGCTAAATTTTCTTTACGACTTTTACTGATTTATTGGGTCAGCCAAGAAGTTAGTTTGAGTTTTTCCATAAGAAAGTTCATTAAGAAACCCAAAAGTTCATTCCCAAAGGAACTTTTTGTCTGACCCAGTAGTTCATTTCCTTTATTCTTTCCTGAACACAAAACTGAAGATAAACACTCTTAATTTAAAGAAGCTAATTTCTTAGTCTTGGTCAGGGCCCACTTCCTCCCAAATGATGAAATTAGGAACTTTTGGCTTCATCATCTTCTTTCTGTCTTGCTTGTTCCTGCCCCAGACCCCTCACAATTGTCCTGATTTGTTCCAAGCTCCTTCTCATGCTCTTCGCTTTGACTAGTCTAATGAAATGATCTAAACTGAAAGTAGCTGAATTTGTATTTTTATTGCATGAATCAGGGTAAGCTAAACTGCTGTAACAAATAGACCAAAATCTGTAACACTTAAAAGTAGCAAAAGTTTATTTCTTATTTATAAAACAACCTACTGTGGGTGTTCAGGCAGCTCTCCTCCGTATAAATGATTCAGGGACTTGGGCTCCTGCTGTCCTGTGGCTTTGCTATCCTCTGCACCCTTGATTAAGAAGCATGGTCATAACAGGTTTACCACAGCCAGGGCTCTTCGTGGAAGAGAAGAGAATGTAACAGAGGGTCACTCACCTCTTAATGGTCTGGACACAGAAATGGCCCACATCGTACCCACTCACATTACACTCTAGCTGCGGGAGTGATGGATTCTACTTAGACCTGAATGATACCCACCACTCATCCAGCTCCTAGCAGAAGAACATGGAATGGGTGATCCACAGGAAAGAACAGTTTTGTTATTAAAGCGATAGTGGGCAAGATGACTTTAGATGTTCCATCCATTTTAGAAGAGTTCCTTTCCATACTTGTGTACTATAACATTTGAGTTGATGCTCACGACTTGGTAAGGTAAGCAGATGAGTGGGGCAAGTAAGACATCTGTCTTCAGGAAAATTGTTACCATATGAAGATTTTGAAACAATTTTGAGTGATATAAGGAAGACATGTTTTTTTATTTTTTTTCCCAAATGTGAGTTTAGGTGTAGTGGCTAAGGTCATACACTCAAGAAGTCATACTTCCTGGGTTCAAAGCCAGGACCCTCCACGTCTTACCTGTGTAACTTCCTAACCATGCAACTTCAGGCCAGCTGGCCTCTTGATGCACCAGAGTCTTCTTCCATAAAATGGAGAGGATCATAGTAAATATTTCATAGCTTTGCTCTCGAGAATAAATGAGGTAATGCACATACATTGCTTTGACAAATACCTGGCACATAGTAAATGCTCAATAAATGTTACACTAGTAATGGCGATTATTATTAGATTTATTATTCATTCTCTCACCCAAGTACATACATGCCTCCCAGGTGTGGGTAATTTCTGGCTCTAAAAGAGAAAGCTCTTGACAAATGTTAGACCTCAAGGATTTAAAAAAAAAGAAAAAGAAAAAAAAAACCACCTAGAAAATGAGACCATTATTTATTTAATTTCATGCCTTCTGAGCTAGCTTTGCCTCCTGATGGTATTTCTATTTGTTTTCACAAAAGTCAATATTTTTCTGTTTCTCCATTTAAGATATATTTTTATGTGGGACATGTAAACAGTATATGAAACTACTGAAATTACATTCTTCCAAGTGTAGGATCAAAACAGAAAGGAAGGTATGAGCCTACAACTGTGCTTCACAGGAAGGTTGTAAAGGCCGATAATTTTGCTTCCACAGAAACCAAAAATAAGTAGGAGGGGAGAGAGGGAGAGCATGTTTGATAATTAGAGATTTCACAGTAGGGATCTCAGGCAGGGGCTCAAATTCGTATGGATAAATGCATTATTTGGCTAAACTTTCTGTGATCAAGGAGGAGCTTCATCTGGTTTTATATCAGTGTATAGAAGTGTATTCACACTTCTCCTTGCTGTTTCTCAATCAATCCTCCAGTGACTTGATGCACCATGTCTAATTCTTCATAAATCAGCTAAACTTTAGAGTGATATTGACAGTGGCTTTGCCGACCCCATTGTTTTCTGTCAAGAGTTTTATTCGGCTTCAAAACAATTTGCCGTGAACGCCCTTGTTTGCTTGCCACACGGGTCTTTGTTTGGGCTGAAAACTTTGATTTATAGCTGCAAATAATTGATGGCTGTGGGGTAGAGGGATCATAGCTCATGCTCCTCCTCTTTTAATCTAGCTTTGCCCAGAAGTCCATGTAGTGGAGCATTCTCAAGGGAACAGGGCTGGGAAATTTTCCATATACCCAATGGGAGGCCATTCATCATGGTGAGGAGCGTGTTTGTGAAAGTAAAGAAAACAAAAGTCAGACCACCTCAAGATGGCTTATCAAAAGAATAGATGTTAAAGTTGATGTATTCATTGTGGGACATTTATAAAGAAAAACCAAGCTATCTGGTGAACCAGATATACTCGCTACTCTGAAAGTGAAATTTTATATTAATATTTCAAATTATTAATATTGAAAAGTCTCTTCAAAGTCCCTGACAAGTTGCTCAGTTGTTGACTGGGGAGCAGTTGAAAGCTCGTTTTAAATGGCATAGTCGTTTTACTAATAATGAAAAAGGGGAAAAGATACAGATTTTTTGTTTGCTTTTGGCAGCCTCATCACAATATAGCTTGGGGTACCTGTCATTCTAGTACATGCTGAATTTAAGGCCATGTTCCCTCCTCACCCTTTAGGTTTTACTAATTCGAAAAGAATCAGTGAAACTTTCTAAATTGCACATTTCTTTAGGATGCAAAAAAATTGATACTAAGTTTCTGAAAGTAATTCGAGATTCTTCTCAAGGGTTGGAAAGAATAGCATGAGCCAGTTTTCTTTTCTTTCATATTCATTGTGAAGATATCAGACTTTATAATTTATTTTTAGTTTATTTTGGTTTTTCTCCATAAAAATTACCTTGCCAGCTAAGGATATTTCATGATATTTCAATAGCCTATTCAGAAAAAAAACTACACATTTTTGCAAGTGAATTATAATGCCAATATTAGAGTAAATCATCACTAGATACAGTAAATTTTAGGTGGTTTATTTACACAAAATATTTTAGTGATTGAGAATGTTGATCCTTCAGGGAAAAATAAAGGAAGTAACAAAGAAAATCAAAGAGAATTGTAAGCACTGATGGGAACTGGATCATATCCTACAAAAATATCCCAAATTATGACAAGAGCTATGCTGAAATACTGCTTAATATCAGTTCACTCTATTTACTAAGTAAACAGCTCTTACCATTGAAGTGGAAGTTAAAATGGTCTGAGGCAAGCACATCGTGGTTCATTTTTTCATGTACCTATTGATGTAGGCATTATTTGAAGTTACTTGTTTTATTTTGCATTGTTTTATCTCAGTGATATTCAGCAATAGCAACCCTCTCCTTGGAAGAGAAACCAAGAACATTTTCAATTCATTTCCTCCTCTTTAAAGGGGTTTGAACTGATAAATAGTTCCCATGTGAATGATGTTAAAGTCAAAGTGGAAATAATGCTTTTCATAGATTGTATTCCTTGTTAAATCAGAATTCTTCGACATGAGGAGAAAGACAGTTCCCAGATGTTGGTACCTTGGGACTCAGAGTCCCGATTCAATGACACGAGAATCGATGGGTCTTGGAGAAGAATCCCATATCATTGACCAGATGTGGGATGTAACTTCAGTCCAGGTCTACCGATGTGACTTATCAGAAACATATTCATTAACCAAATGACAGGAAGCAGTAATTAAAATCCATAGTTAATCTGAATGAAAGCACAAAATAAACACAGACATAGGGCAACTTTGAAGGATTAAAAATCCATTTCCTTGAAAGGGATGAGAAACAAATTCTGTGCTACCTTATCAGAAAGAACTTCATTCAAAATAAACCCCCTATAGAGATGAGAAGCATGCATGGCAGTGTTTTTTAGTTCTTTCTTGGGAAAAAGTATTTGAGGAAAGATTCTAATAGAGGATATTTTAAGCCTCCCCAAACCGTTGATATTTGTTCTTGTTCTAATAGCTCTGCATTTCAAAGCCAACATTTACTTGTTTTGTACAAGTGTTCTTTTTTTCTTTAATTTAAAAAAAAAATTTATTGGAGTATAGTTGATCTACAATGTTGTGTTACTCTCTGCTGTATAGCAAAGTGAATTAGTCATACATATACATATATCCACTCTTTTTTTAGATTCTGTTCCCATACAGGTCATTACAGAGTATTGAGTAGAGTTCCCTGTGCTGTACAGTAGGTCCTTACTGGTTATCTATTTTATACATAGTAGTGTGTATATGTCAATCCCAATCTCCCAATTTATCCCTCCCCTGCCCTTCCCCCTGGTAACCATAAGTTCGTTTTCTACATCTGTGACTCTATTTCTGTTTTGTAAAGAAGTTCATTTGTATGTACAAGTGTTCTAATTTTAAGAACTATTTTACTACCTATGTTCAGTGTGTTAGCTTCCCTCCCTTAAAAAAATAAAAAATCCCCTGTCACTTTAGTTACAATCCCCTGTGTTCTTAAGAAGTTAAAGCTTCAGAACAACATATCATTCTGGACATTTTCCATTCAACCACCTTCCTATTGTCTGATGCGCTCATATAATGTAGATGTTTTTACTTTGGGGAACAAGATTTTTTGTTGGACTTTGGGGGCACAGCTCCTTAATATAGAGTTGATGAATCTCACTTCCTGTATAAACAGTTTAAATTAGGCCAAAATAAAATATTCATGGTACTAAGGAAACAGAAATGCCTCCCAAATAAAATATAACATTTTAACCATAAGTAGAGAAGGATTTCAGAAACAACCAATATGCACTTAAAAGAATAATTGCTCTATGGTGTAACAAGCATCTCTTGTTCAAACTCACACTCCATTTTTCATGTGGGGGAAAGAGATGAGTTCCTTCAAGGAATGTCTAAAATAATCCTTGATCTCGAAAGTACTACATACATATTATTAAAATAAAATATGAAGCCTGTTGGCTGTGTTCCAGAAAAGCTGAACTGGGTTAAAGGACATAATGAACAGTCATAGCTTTGTGTGCAATTATTTAATTGGGGAATAGATTTTTCTACTGCTGTCCCTAGCAGTAGCAGCCATTTGATCCAGAGGCTTGGATTAAATGTTTCATCAGTAGTGCCTATTTAAGGATCTTTGTGGAACAACAAGTCGGTCCCCTGGGCAAGCCCATGTCAACTGCAATAAAGAGATCCACGCAAGTGAGTGAGAGGTAGTTTTTTGCAAGATGTGCAGAGCATTGAACGTGCATGGTACTTCCCGGATGTTTTCTGAGCTTTGAGGGTGCATGGTCTCCTGATGGCAAAGGTTGGAAGCTGAACTCGGTGTGTCCATGGGTTTTATGGTTTCCTTAGGAAAATGAATTCTCAAGCTCCGGCCCTCTTTCCAAGCACAGGTAAGTCCTTGGAGAGCAGGAAAAGTGCCCAGAAACTGTGATGAGCCATTCTTTTCTAGGAAATAGCTGCTACCAAACCAAACCTTACACTGGACAGCTCGTGGCTTTATGCCTACTACAGAACCCACCATCTGCTTCATATGGGATAGATATAAGTTTTATAGACTTCACAATTATCTGTTAGTTTTTTTTAGTTTGGTTAGGTTTTTTCCCCTGCATATTCTCTGAGCGGTCGTAGACAGAATGCCTGTAGCTAAGGATGACTGGAATATTTGGAAAGTGGGCACTAAAAGGCACGTGTCACATTAAAACAGTTGAATACATTTAAAGGCATCCTGGAAATTGAACATCTGTACAGAAAAAGGCAAAAATATAGAATCTGTTGTTGCTACTCTCAATAGCATGTAAAAAGCCACGTAAAAATGTTTAGTTTGGGGTTTATTTTTCCCTTTGTGATACCGTGATCATATTGGTATGGTCTGCATATTCTACAGGTTATGTCAAAATTGATAAAAATGTGTCCTGCAATGCAGTTGAATCAGAAGATGTTGTGTGGAGATTTATTTTCAGGATCTGGGGATATGTTCGGGCATGCTGTTTCACTCAAATTAAGAAACCAATTGCAGCGCGATGTTCTTTTATAGACTTCTGGTATTTGGATAATTGAATGGCTATGCTCTTTCTCACTATAGCTTAAGAGGCATCTTTCCGAGATTGGGGAAAAGTAGAAACAAGTGCTTTTACAGCCAGGCTCCAGGAATCTGCTGACTAGGCACTTAGGGAAGAGGAGGCAGTCCTGTCGGTTGCTTTAAAATGTTCACAAAATCTTTCTCCTCTGTTAAGTGGTGGGGAAAAAAGTATCCAACCAAAAAGGTTGCAAGCTATAGTGATGTCTGAGCTCTTTTGAGAACAGGATCACAAAGCAAGTACTCCAAATGCCTTTTTCTCCTTGTTTCATGTAGGATTTTTTGTTTGCCCAAGATCTTTAAAAAAAAAAAAAAAAAAAAAAGACTGTTCACAAATGAAATGTCTCTATGCTGCTAATTTGTAAGCAGGCGTTCCTCCAGAATTTAGAGAAAATTGAAGTAAAAACTATTTGTCTCACTTTTATTTCGATGTTTCTAATCCCACCTTCCCCATGTCCTGGGAAGAGATGCAACCTCTGTGCTCTGTAGCCCACCGTGTGCCACTAAGAGCAGGCTGTTACCTGGAAATTGGAATCTTTGACTCAGATTACAGGCTTCCTCCTTTTATTTTTCCAGAAAAGAATGCAAGACAACATTTACAATTGTGCAGAAGTTTTGTGAATGTCAAAAACATGCCTCTGAGTAGTTTGTGGTCCTGCTATGTAATTGCTCTTGGTTATCAGGACATGTTTTTCACTGGATGGATTCCCAGACAGTAATGTCACCTGAACATGAGTTCTAGGTTTGAGGGAGGTTGTTTGATGCAAAGGTCATTTTTCCTCGTGCCCGTGCTCAGTCTCTAATGTTAATTTAGGAGGTAGGGCACGAGGACTGAGCCTACAGCTCAGAACGACTGAGACATTCCCCAGAGCGTTACAGAGGTGAGGCAGAAAGGGGACTTAAAGTGACAGTATTCCACTCACCGTGTTCATCTAGCTGGCATCCGTCCTCGCTGAGAGCACAAGTGTCACTCGCGGTGGCACTGACTTGGGATCAGTGCCCTGTCACGGTTTCCCTTGCTTTGATATAGGTGGTGAATGAGAATTCTCTTGCTCATAGTGGACGTTCTCTTCTACACGATTTGGCTTCCTTCTCCACTAGAAGATTAGCTTTGAGTTGTTTCAGTTTTCGTTATGTGATCCAGCACTACTTAAAGCTCTGGTTTTTCTCCTTTTACACAAGTATCTGGGTTGGGATTGTTCTGCTGTTGTTGTTGCTGACTTTAATTTTTATTGGTCAAAGTAAGGAGTGATACTTCTCAGGAACTCCTGTGAACACGGCGCTTGGAATTCATCACCACAGTGTTATATATATTACATATATATATCATTCCACACTGAAATCTGTGACTCTTCCTGTGACCGGCGTTACGCTGGGACTGCGGCGTCTTCAGAGCGCTGCCCTCCTGCTTGCTAACATGTGCTGCATCGTTCCCCTCACTCTCGTTCTCGCCCGGTGACTACCGTGTGTCTCTAGTGGGGTGCACGTATGTTTAGGGCGGCTCTTCTCAGCCTCCAGTGTGCGTGCACATCACCCAAGCAGCTGGTTACAGTGCGGTCTGTGATGCAGCCAGTCATCAGGGGGCCTGCGATTCTCTAATCCTGGAAGGCACCCCTGGGATGTCAGTACTCCTGGGCTGGGGGTGGCAAAGGTGCAGGACACCCTCTGTGAACTACAGTGGAGCAGATTATGTGTCAGCCCACGCAGATCACGGGACAGACAGTGAGGAGGGGGACATTTAGCTGACACGGTCACCCATTCCACGCAAGTCACATGCTATGCTAAATAACTGTGGACTGTCCCTGATCTTTACAGTACCCTCTACCTGGTTTGAAAGATAGGCGTAGAAACCGTTAATTGCGACGAAGTGAGTTAAGCAGAGCTTCGCACCAAGATGGCACCCAGGGGAGGGAGCGGCTTTGTAGCTGTGGGTCACGGAGCCACCACAGAAGTGACCTTGTTCATCTGAGTCTTGAAAGGGGAGAGGTTTCCGAGCTGATGAGGTAGGAAGCTATCTGTTCAAAGGTAAAGAGGCATGATGTAGCATCAAGTGTTTGAGGGAGCTCCTGGTTCCTGGGGCAGGGGCTGCACGTGTACAAGGATCAGGAAATGCCGTTCATATTTCTTAAAAATGTCTGTCTTAGGCCAGGCATTTCACATTTATTAATTCTAGTCTTACAATAAACCTGAAAGGAGTTAGTATTTTCCCATTTTGCAGATAAAGAAACTGAGGTTCAGGGAGACTGTGGAACTCTTTGGCAGGTGCATAGCCTTTTGGAGGCTGGGCTGGATTTCAAGTCCAAATCTCCATGACACCAAAGCCCTGGCTATTTCCTCTTCCAAGGTGTTGGGGGGAAGTCAGCAGAGGCCAGAGCACAAAGAACCTTATGAACTGGCTAAGAAGGGTAAGCTGAACCCTTTGAACAGTGGGAAAATCTGGAAGACTTTTAAGTAGAGAGATGACATTTGGATTTTTGAAAGATTATTCTGGAAGCTGTATGAAGGGTAAATTAGAAGAAGGCCTTGTGGAAATAAATGAGACATTGATGACTATTAAGCACCCAGAATTGTGAGCTCATGGGTGCTCTAGGAAAACATGAACTCATGAAATTCAAGGACTTGCAGTCTAGCCCAGGAGAAAAACTTACATACATGAAATAAAACGCCAGATACAAAATCTGAAAGTACCCCCAAGTTCAGGCTAACCACCGGTACATGGAGTGTCAGAGAGCAAACCTGCTGGTAAATGGGTCTTGTCCGGAAGCAGGAGGAAAGGACGGTGGAAATCTGTAATGCTAAGGACCTGATGTCTTAAGACCCAGCCGTTGAGTTACTTAAACCACACACCCACAATTGTCTATTGTCTGCTTATGGGCTGTCTATTGGATGCTGTTTTACAGACTTTCCACTGTTTATCTCACTAACCTCTGTTTGAAATTCTTCCCAAGAGTCTGCCTTTTGCGTATTTAGGGATAACGGCATGTGTAGTATGTATACCAATCAAATAACAGTCATTTCTGGAGCACCCATTTCAACCTGGGCAAAGAGCAAGATTGCTCTGGAGGAACCCCATGAGCAAGGTAATGTCGTTCTCTTTTTACAGAGGAGGGAAATGCAACACAGAGCAGTTAAATTAACGTGGTCACAGAGCTGGTGAGACTCAGTATGCTGACCCAGGTCTCCCTGACGGCAAAGCCTCTGCATCTTACCCTGGCAGCACCATCTCCTTTGCTTCCTAAGTTTCAAAACTATTTTACTTGTTTGATGTATTTTTCCTGCTACTGATGCTTGAGAGGAAAGTAAAGAGCTAGTCGTATCGTTGGACAGATGAGAAAAGACAGACTAGGGAAACAGAGGGATCATCCCACGATCAAGGGCTGCTCTTCCTCCCTCTTCTGGCCTCTGGTCCTTCTCTTTGTCTCCAGGCCTTATCCCAAACTTGACTGTATATTGCAGTCTCCTGGAGAGCTCTGAAAGGTACTGATGCCTGGCTTAGAAAAAAATGGGTGCCTGCGTAGACATTGTACTTTACCTGGTATAAAATGCATTGGAATTTTCAAAGCTCTTTAGGTGATTCTGGGATGTAGTAGAGTTTGGGAACCACTGTCCTAGCTTTTGAGATAGTAGGTACCTACTATCAGATATATATTCCATACCAGATATGTATATCAGAAACTCTGAGAGTGAAATCCAAAAATCTGTGTTTTAACAAGCTTTCCAAGTGGTTTTGATGCAAGCCAACCCCCTTGGCCATACTTCCTCCCAACAGGTTTATAGTGTGGAGCATGGTGACCAGCTGTCTACTATTTTTACTGAGGCCAGAGCTCAGGGGGAAATATATTTAACCCCAAATGACAGTACAAGGCATTCAGATTTGTATTAAAGATGGATTTCCAGGTAGTGTAGGTTGCCAACTGCAGGAATAAAAACTGAGGGAGGATTTTGGAATCTTTCTGCGGGTGGCCAGAGTACTGCGCCATCAAAAAGCAAAAAAAGGAAAAGGAAGAAATTGTCCTCTGGAGAAAAATGAAAGCAGTGAGTACTGTCATCTGACTTCGCTTCAGTCGTTTGTGGTCCTTCCTTCCTGTGCTTTGAAGTCAGTGGTGATGTCTTCTTAACGGGCAGAAATCTCAGAGCAGTTGAAATCTGCATCTTCTCAGAAGTTCCGTGTTGATGGCAGAAAGCAGGCACTCACTGCCTGAGAAGGGAAGGGCTGGGTCACGGCAGCAAAGTGACTTCTCCCCTGCCTCTGTCCCATTACTGGGATACTTAATTGGCATAATTTCCCTACTACTGCAGTTATTTTCTTCAACATTATAATTTTAAGGAATTCAGTGTATTAGCCAATTTCCCTAATGCCCTTTGTTGCATGTTCATTCAGTGTGGCTGGTTTTTGACATGTTTTTCAAGTATTTCCCTCTGGACTTTGCTCAGTAGCTGCTTGGGTTAGGTTTTACTGGTTCTTAGGACAATGGTTTGTGAAAGAATTAAGAGTCCAGCATGTTGGGGTGAGAGAGGTGTTAATGGGATATGATTGTTTAAACTGAGGACTCCTTTGAAGCCCCAGGAGGGGAGGAGTGAGTGGAAATACTCATGCAAGGCTGGATGCCATTGGAAGAATAGGGGAAATCGTATCTAAATGTACTGTACAGATTCAAACAATCCAGCTGTTTGACATTAGTCATTAGTCACCAATACTAAGATGCTTTATAATATACGCAAAATATGCCCCTACGTTTTAGTGAATTATTTATTTTTAGTTGTACCATTTTCAACCAAAAACTGACTTTGAGTTTTGACTTGGACATCATTTGACTTTTTCTGTTTCCATCATGTCATGAGGAACTTATGTCTAACAATGTAGTGAAAATGCTGAGGAAAAGAGGAAGAGGGGGTGGGGAAAAGGGCAGCTTAGCTGCTTTTACCTGGCTGGGTGGGTGTTTCACCTCCTAGTATCTCAAGATGATTAATCCAGGGGTGGACCCTGCCTCTTAATCAACTGGCAGCTGAGGATCCTGGGAAGACTTATCTATTCATAGAAAAGATGTTGTCAGAAGAAAATAGACCCCTCAGTAGGAAAATGGCTTGGTTACAGTTTCATCAGCTAAGAAGTGATAAGGGATATGAAATGATGCTTTATTTCAAGTTACCTGAAACCTCTGAGATAAAGTCTTGCCCAGCCTCTGGGACTGGATAAGGAGACACAGACAAGCCTTTATTACTAGCAGCCCAGAATGACAGCAGCATCACAGCACATTTCAGTAACCTTGCTCTGGGAGTTGTTTCTTCCAGTTCTTTTGAGTGATTTAGTGAAAAGGGTGCAAGTGATTTGAAAGGCAGACAAAGAGCAAACAATTAGTGACAATGCAGTGAGGATTCTGCCCATCATGTTTCCATATTTGTACCATTAGTCAAAGACCACCTAGAACAAGACAATACATGGCTTGATAGACAACATACTGAGACTTTATGGAGATCCACCAAAGGCCAGCCTCCACAATTTAAGGCAGAGAAACTGAAGGAGAAGCTACCAATGAAAGGGCAAGAAGAAGATAGGTTAAAATAGAAATCTAGCCCAAGCATATCCACAGGTATTAAAAAAGAGGATAACACGAAAACATGCAGGGTGTTACATGAATGTTTTTGTAAGATAGTGGTACAACTTCAGCAGGGGAATCAGCTTCACTAAAATTGCATATGAAAATATCTTCAGTCAAAAATAATTTCCAACTGTGCATGACAAGTTATTGAGTGGAGGGCAGTGCCACCAATAAAGTGACAGCACACTCCTGGGGAACCCCCCCTAAGCCAAGCCCCACTCCCGCTGTGCTCACCTCCTCATGGTGCCCCCGTTTCAGCCGCAGCTTCACGCTCAAGCTCGGGTCATAGATGATCCCCCTCTAGGGAGTGTATTTTCCCCACCCCTGTTCCTCCACATCTCACCCTACTCATGAGCTCACGAGTGCTGAGCGCACACCGAGTGCCAGCCCTGGGCTAACTGCAGACAAAGAGGTGAAACGGCACTCCCTGCGTTTGGGTTGCTCACAGCCCTTTGGAGATTCAGATGTGGAAATAACTGGTCCGTGGTATCATGGGAGAACTGCCGATTTTTGTCTGTTGGTTTTCCTTTTAATGAAGTATAATACACATGCAGAAAAGTGTACGCGTGGTGCTGTGGGCTTTCAACACGGGCAGCGGGAGCCCTGCAGAGGGAGCACCTGAGTGTACCTGAGGGCTCTGGGGAGGCTTCCCGAAGCAAGGGAAGCAGGAGGTGCGACCTGAGCAGTGATAGGTGTTTACAGGCAGGTGAGGCAGGTAGGGGAAGAGAGAGTGGGAATTCCAAGGCAGAAATCCTTCCAACCCACCTTCTCCAGGATTTCCATAACTACTCCAGCTCTCCGCAATCAGCTTCTTTTAATCACAGCAAGTCACCCAAGTCATAGGACTTATCTTCGAAGTCAGACATCTCCATCACTCAATCTCCCCCAGGCTGGTTTTTCTCCATGTTTGTCCTAGCCACCAACTAGATGAAATGAGGAATGCAGAGTGAGTTAGAGCAATCCTACCTGTCTGTGTTGGGCAAAGGATTTCACCCAGGAGACGTTCAGTTTCTTCATCATAAAGGATTGCTGGGAAAAGATGAGCACTGGTCAGGGTTGGCAAACGATGCCTGTGTGGCAAATCCAGCCTGCCAACTGGCCTCATGAATAAAGTTTTATTGGGACACAGCCATGGCCATGTATCGTCCATGGCTAACTTGGTGCCACATGGAAAATTGGAACAGAGACTATCTGATCTACAAAGTTGAAAATATTTACTCCCTTGTTCTTGATGGAAAAAATTTGCTGGCCACTGAGCTATACATTTAGCATGCATTTATTATTTTTGTTGTTGTTAACCTGGATAAGTCTATTTTTAATAAATCCATTAATGCCTCCTTTTTTAATTTTTATCCTCCTCCTCAACACCAACGACCTACCCCTGCATCCAACTTAAATTATAAACCTTCCTCATTTTATTGGACTTATTGTCCGAGGAATTTTTAAAAATGTTTTCCTCTAAGATATTTCAGAAGCTACAAACCTGTGACACCTCTACTTTGAGTAACTAGAATGTCAGCTCCAGGTAAGCAGGAGCTGAGGTCCATTCACCGTTGCAACCTCAGCGCTTGGCTGTGTGTCTTGCACAGAGGAGGCATGCAAGAATGACTCTCTGCAAGTGAACTGATTAAGTAGTCATCGTGACATGAGCCAGTGGGCGTAAAAAGAAAGATGGTAGCACAACAGGTGGCCACTCCTCAAACCCCTTGGCTTTAAAAAAAAAAAAAAAAGTTCAGTTGTCAGGGATCCCCAAGGAAAATTGCCCCTACCCTGCTCACATTTTCTGCACCCTTGGCCAAGGTCAGTGTTGCCTGTGCAGCCTTGTTTCAGGGGAGACATAGAGCTACTGCAGACAGTAGGTTTCTCATGTGGCATTGGGTAAAGAGGAGGGCTAGATTGCCAGGACACGCTTTCAAAGGAAAAATATTAATCTAAGAGAATATGAATGGGCTGAGTGAAGCATTTATTTATAATGTCTTAGAAAGAAAAGAAAAACTTAACAGGGGAAAGGTTCATCTGAAAAATACCAAGATTAAGATGCATATATATCATTGAATCAGATTATCTCTTAGATATTATTGTACTATTAACATGTTCCCATTACTGTCAGTTTTCCTCTAACTTTCTCAAGAGTGCTTTCATAATTAAAAAGGAAACAAAAGCTTTCATTATGCAGTAGATGATGTCTAAACATTTGTGTAAAGATTTTATTTGTGTGAGTCTGTCTGTGGAAGGACATCAGAGTCCTACATTTGGGCGTTTGCTGTCTTTATTTCAGTTCTCCAGTGCTCAGTACTCGTGAACAGATGTGAACATGGTGCATCTCAGAAGTACTTCTGGAGAGCTTGGAGTACCTCTACTCTGTTTGCAAGTGTAGTCCCCTGACTCCGATGCGCAGGAAAGCTTTGGGAAGACATTGGAGACTATTAGGAAACACTTTTCCTTATGGACCACCTCGGCTCCTTTAACCTCCATGCTTTATTCAGTTTAAAAAATTATTTCCTGGCTTCACTGGCCTTTTGCCTACTACAAAAAAGGGATATCTGATTTGCCTTTTTCACCAACAAAGCATCTGGCTATCCTTCTAGGGGATGAGAGGTGACAGAAAGCGCTCATTCATTCACTCATTTTTTAATCCAGTGGTTACCAAATACTTACCATGTGCCAGAGAATATACTGATAATCAAAACAGACAACATTTCTGTTTTTACATACTGGGGGATGGGGAATAAACCAACAATACTTGAATAAATAGCAAGTAAAGGAAATAAATGATGATAAGGAATATACAGGAAATTTACATGTGACGGTGCTTCATTAGAGGAACCAATCAAGGTGCCTTTACGCTGTGATCGAGACAGCAAGAAGCAGCCTGCCTTGCAAAGATCAGGGAGAAGAGTGTTCTACGTATAAGACTTAGCCGAACGATGGGGTGTACTTAGATTTTTTTTCATGTTGGAAAATAAATGGTTTAGAAAAAACGGAGAAGATTTAACTCAAAATAATAAAGCCTGTAGGGTAACCAGACATCTGATTCTTAAGGATACATCTATCCGCTGGTAGTTTGACCAACCATGTTGTTTTATATTCTTTTATATGTTTCTACTGGACAGAATGAGTAGTGTTAAACTTGGTGTGTATGGCCTGACAATGAAAGGTGACTCTGCTCTTTCCTGTCGTCCTTCTAATCCAATTAGAAGATAAGTTTAGAGCAGAGTTAGATCTTTCAAGTGGATTTGAAGGGGTCCATAGACATTCTCATCCTGTGATTACTGTTCCATCAAACAAGCAGATCCTGGTCTCCACTCAGGAAGTGTTGGGCAGGACAGCACTCAGGAAGTGTTGGGCAGGACAGCACACAGGTCATCCTATACCAAGATGTAAGCCAGCTCTCACATGCTGGGTGAAGTGGGGAAATGGGAAGTGGAAGACCTGGGATCATTACCCCTGGGTTGAGATTCAATGTCGCTCACCCATCGCAGACTCCCGTTGGCTCTGAGCACCACCAGAGCTGATGCACAGACCATGCAGTCGGATCACAAAGGCGAAAATACAGTTAACATGGCTCACGTAGGACACATTGAAGAGGTAATTAGAGGTGATTATTGGCTTTATTTTGCAGAAAGTCAACTCTAGAATTCCATGATGTCATTTAGGGAGTTTATATTACTGTAGGTCTTGTGTCTATATGTAAGGGTCAGTGGAGGTCAAGTTTAACCAGAAAGTCGTGGGGTCTTTGGTGCCTGGAGGCTTCCCTTCATGGCACTTCTAGTCTTAGGAAAGATGCTCAGTGACTTGTACTGTAACTGAGCCTGTGAAGACTCCACAAGCTTCCTGAGGACCAATAATAAGAGCAGAACACGCACGTGGGAAAGAAAAAAGTTAAAAACATATACAATGAAAGGTGAAAGCCTTCTTCCTTTGTTCTCATCCCCAATCATCACCACCTGTCATTTTCCATAAAAATATGTGTAAGGAAAATTTTTCTTATCTAGAATATAAGCATATACTTAGAAATTATAAAAACCATATATTATATAATTTCATATACTTCTCATATGTTATATATGTTCTTCTGCAAATTACTTGTTTCACTTAAATATTTATCTTTCCATATTGTTACATATAGGTCTACCTCATTTCCACTTTCTTAAAGGCTGCATTGCATTATTTTGTGTGGTTATACCAAAATTTATGTAACCAGTCTTTTATTGATAAACCTTTATTTTATATTTTTCTGTTATATTCAATATGGCATGTCCTTGGCATACTGTTTTGACTCTTTCCACAGGATACTTTGCAGTAGGATTGCTGGATCAAAGTGTACATGCATTTTAAATTCTCTAGGAAAATTGCAAATAGCTTCTCAAAAAGTTTGTACCAATGTACATTCCCACCAGTCGTGTATGGGGGTCCCTGCTCCCCCATGTTTTCTTCCACCCTGGGTACTTTCAAATGTTTATATTTTGGCTTCTCTGTTAGGTGAAAGCCTGTGTCTCTCTATTTTGATTTGCCTCTCTTTAAAATAATTCAGGTTAAAGGGCAAACACTCAGAGGACAGGAGTTTGAGAACAAGGCCTGTTGCAACCCTGGTCCAGTTCCTTTATCCAACACTCCTGGGGACAGAGTTATTTCAGAATTCAAAACGTTTTGGATTTTGAAAGATAGCATACATAGATGCCATGAATTAGTACCACTCCCAGCCCAGTTTGGCCCAGCAGAGAGGGAGAATCCTCCACCTGCCTGTGAGGGCAGGCTGAGGGCTTTGGAACCATGCAAAGGTAGCTAAAAGGAGCTGCCGAGAGAGTCTGATTGTTTCTGTCGTTTTCTTTGGGCCGGAGCACTTTGCCCCATCTTGGCCAATGGTTGACATCATTGTTGATCACGAAACGGTTTCAGGAGATCTGCTAAGGGTGGTGTGAGTGAATGAATACTTCCCAAAATGCCGGAGGTGATATGCACCATCGCCAAGCGTCGGGGACACGACCTAGATCCTTCTCATAATTCCATCACTGAACACCTGCCACCTCGTTTTTCATGGTTTTAGATGATGGCTTAAATGGCCCAAATGTAAGTATCTTGCTTTAGACAAAAGTTGAGAAGGACCTTGCTCTCTCTCTTTTTTTTTTAATTGCAGTATAGTTGATTTACAATGTTGTGCTGATTTCTGCTGTACAGCGAAGTGACTCAGTTATACACATATATACATTCTTTTTTTATATTCTTTTCCATTATGGTTTATCCCAGGAGACTGGATATAGTTCCCTGTGCTATACAGTAGGACTTTGTTATTTATCCATTCTATATGTAATAGTTTGCATCTACTAACTCCAAACTCACACTCCATCCCTACCCACCCCTCCTCCCCCTTGGTAACCACCAGTGTGTTCTCTATGTCTTTGAGTCTGTTTCTGTTTCCTAGGTATGTTCATTTGTGTCATATTTTAGATTCCTCATGTAAGGGACATCATATGGTATTTGTCTTTCTCTTCCTGACTGACTTCACTTAGTATGATAATCTGTAGTTGCATCCATGTTGCCACAAATGGCATTATTTCATTCTTTTTATGGCTGAGTAATATTCCATTGTATATATGTATCACATCTTCTTTATCCAGACCTTGCTCTCTTAATGACTCATAGTCGGCCTAAAATTCTGCCATCTTCAGCAGGCTTGTAAGAATCATATTGGTTCAAGAGCAGATAGATTAGCAGAAGTAGTAAAAGATTTGTCCCCAGGAGAAAGAAAGCTGTCCTTAAAAAAAGGGAAGGAGAATAGAACTGCAAATAATGCAAATATTTTTTAGTTAATCCTCACAATAACACTTTCTAGAGATGAATTAACTTGCCATTGTCACTCAATTCAATGAATTGAATATTGCTGCTATAGAAACATTGCTACTATAAAGCCAAACAAACCACTTTATAAAGTCAGTATCATGAACGGGGACCTTCTTTTCTGCTACGGTGAATGGCAGTTCTGAAACTTAAACCTAGGGCAGTCTCCCTTAGCCTTTTCCACTATTCCTACCTCTCTGCTTTTGATAAGTTTCATCTGGTCAATAAGATTCCTCTGGTTAGTTTATTCTGTTTGCTTGGAAATGACTATGTAAGGAATTGTATTGGGAAAGATTCTGAGGCTGAATCCAGGTCCAGTGATCAGTTTGCAGTGTTCTCCTCCAGAGATACAGGCAGGGGGTCAGTGGGGGCAGATGTGCTACACATTTGCTATCCTTGGATGGACCGTCTTTGAGATCCCTTACTGTCTCAGGATTCTGTACAATACACATTTATTTTAAAATGTGTCAAAAAATCTCATTCTGTTTAACATCATTAGTTAGTCAGCAGGAAAATGCTAATTAACATCATAGCATGAGCATACCACACAACTACCTGGATGGCTAAAATGGAAAACACAGATATTACCAAATTTTTGTGACTATTCGGAGCAACCAGAACTCCCATACATTGCTGGTAGAAGTATAAATTGGTGCAGCCACTTTGGAAAACTATTAGTATCTGATAAATCTGAACATGCTCATATCTTATGACCCATTGGTTGTATGCCTCAGTGAAAGCCTGATTAAAAGCAGTAGCATATGTTCACCAAAACACGGGTGCAGCAAGCTGGTGCTACTATTATTCCCAATAGCTGACAACTGGAAAATACCCAGAGGTCTGTCAATATCAGAACGGACACACAACAACGGGATGTCATACATCAATGAGAATAAACAAAGTTACAACTGTATGCAACAATCTGGATGCATCTTAAATCTTATAGTACCCAATATCAGAATGGAGACACAACAACGGGATGTCTTACATCAGTGAGAATAAACAGAGTTAAAACTGTGTGCAACAATATGGATGAATCTTATATCTTATAGTACTATACTCTCGGCTTTCAGTGTGTAGATACAGAGATGCAGAGTTCATCTTCAATACCCCAGTAATTTCCCTGGCAGGGGGTGGTGGAGGGAAAGACTGAGAGCGAGCTTCTATTTGTGCATCAAGTTCTATTTCTTAATCTGAATGCTGGTCACACGTGTGTTTGGTAAAAATTCAGTGAGCCTCACACTTACAATTTGTACACTTTTCTGTGGTTTAGCAAAATGTTAAAATATTTTAAAAACTCTTGTTGAAGGAAAAGTCACTCTAATTTGAGCATTTTAACTCTAGAGGTAAAATATTTTCACAATTTTATTCTTTTTAGTGTTAGGGAATTTTTATTTTGGCTCCCTGCAGTTTACACCACATACAAATATCTTGAGTCCCTACAGAGAATCAATGTGTGGCTGGACGTTATTCCTCTCCTACCTAATGAGCTTTAGGATGTGCCCTCAGGCTTCTCTGAGACCTACTGTAAAAGAGAAAAAAAAAAGAAAAAGTAAAACAAGTGCTTCGATAGCACTTTTAAAAAATTCATAACAGGTATAAAAATAAATGACAGTTGTTCAGTATATCCATGTGCAAAACAAAGCAAAACAAAAGATTTGTGGTGCCGTAAAGGATATCAGTCATATGTTTCGCCAAGTAAGACTGCACTGCTTCTGATATAATGGTCTAGGTTCCTTGCTTGGCCTTTATCTTGTGAATAATGGATTCGGCTGTTTATAGGCCTCCATGCATTTGGAGGGGAAGACTGAAAGAGCACGATCACCAAATCTCCACTCCTGAAATTCCCCTCGTAGGTAGAGAAAGCAGCTTCTATTATCCGCCTTACAGTTGGGATTGTTTCCCACTCCCAGCGTTTTTATTAATACTTGTCAGCCTGTTTTTTTCCTTAGGCTGGATGCCCTAATTCATAAAGGTACATTTGGTGGTACAAGCACTGCTATTATAAAGCAAATCATACCCACTGTATAAGTCAGTATCATGAACAGACATCTTCTTTTCCATTATGAATTTTAACCTAAGAGGAAAATTAAGGCATGCATTTCCCAAGTATAGAAATCCAAAGTAATCTAAATGTAACCCCTAGGTCAATTGCACAGTAATATTTGGTGGTACAGCTATTACTAATCCCAGCAGGAAAGCCTCACAGCTGAGTTACATGGTTCACACTAGATGCCCCAGAAAGACAGCAGTGGAAAGATAACCAACAATGTGTGAGAGTGACTCACATCAGAACAGGTTGTTGCCCATGACCTGGGAATGCAGTAAAAGAGACTGTTCCTGATAGGCTGCATTGTATCAAATCTAACCCCGTCTGAGTTCCCATCAGGATTTAGAGTTGTGATGTTTCAAAGGATGGTTCCTCAGATAAATAAATGCATAGTAATGTACCACCATTTAGAAATTTGCTGTTCCATAAGCACATTTTCCAGCTAACTAAAGCACATCCCTTAGATACCAGGGTTTTTTTTTGTTTGTTTATTTATTTATTTATTTATTTATTTATTTATTTTTGGCTCTGTTGTGTTTTTGTTGCTGCACTCAGGCTTTCTCTAGTTAAGACAAGCGGGGGCTACTCTTTGTTGTAGTGCGTGGGCTTCTCATTGTGGTGGCTTCTCTTGTTGTGGAGCAGGGGCTCTAGGCACGCGGGCTTCAGTAGCTGTGGCACATGGGCTCAGTAGTTGTGGCTCGCGGGCTCTAGGGCACAGCCTCAGTAGTTGTGGCGCATGGGCTTAGTTGCTCCACAGCATGTGGGATCTTCTCAGACCAGGGCTCGAACCCATGTCCCCTACATTGGCAGGCGGATTCTTAATGACTGCGCCACCAGGGAGGTCCCAAGATTTTTTCTTTTTTTCAGTGTGGACCATGTCAATTGGAAAATATTCACAGGCATATTGTAACACACTTCTGCTTTCTTAAGCAGGACTTAGGGAATGTGGCTTAACTTTTTGATAACATAGTCATCATTGTAAACATCAGCTATTGAAAGGAGCAATCATACTGTGATTTCCTCAAAGGCTTTACGGATTGGTGGAGTTACGGCCCTACACCAAATGGTCCCAGGTTGCATTTTTTCTTACATGGTTTGTATGTTCCTTCCGCCTCTTCCTTTGCTGTCAGTTCTTGCTTCTATCAGGGATCTTATTTACAGATAAATCTTTTTATTCTAGTTTTCTTCTTCAGTCTGAACTGTAAGAACACCTAACTGGGATCCTCTATGCCATGTGCAAAGTATGGAGAGGTTCTGAGTGAAGGCCTGACAAGGTCTTTCATAAACCTAACACTTCGGTAAGAGCTTAATAAGTATGAGCTATCAGCATTATTTTTAGTATTGTTGTTAGTCTAATTCTTAAAAACCATGTGTATATTCATTAAGAATAAATTAAGCAGTGGAAACAAATACATGCAAACATAAAATGGTTCAGTCATAGTAGAAGTTTATTTTTCACATACAGAAAAGCCCAGAAGAGGGGTGGAGGTCACCATGAGGTGATTTACCTATCCAGGCGTCTTCCGACTTGAGTTTTTTCATTTCCTAGAGTCCTGATGTCATCTGCATCCACCCAGAGAGAAAAGGAAGAGATGAAGGCATGATGGTGGGAAGTTTTATGGGCCAGATAAGAAAGGACCACACAGCCCCCACTCTCAATCCTATTGGCTAGGACTCAGTCATGGGGCCAGACCTACCTGCAAGGGTGCCTGGGTAATGTAGTCTAATTCAGTGCCTAGGAAGAGAGAGAGAGAGACAGTGGATTTTGATGGATGGATGCCAGTCTCTGCTCAATATTTTTTTGTATAGAGATTTTGTGACATTCATTTTGCCAATTCTGTAGCCATTTTTTTCTTCTCTGTAGTTTTTACAATGTTCAAATTGTACAAGGTTTTAAAATTAAAACTATGTGTGAGTTGACTTTAAATTTTTTTACAATAAAGCTACATTTTATCTTTAGTTGGGTAGTTAGTTACTATGGCTGCGCTGCGCGGCTTGTGGGATCTTAGTTCCCCAACCAGGGATTGAACCTGCACCCTCGGCAGTGAAAGCACAGAGTCCTAACCACTAGACATCCAGGGAATTCCCAATAAAGCTACATTTTAAACTTACTTTGCTAAAACTGATATCACTTAAAAATTAGCCTCACCATGGCAGCAGTATTTTTGTATCTCTTTACTTATGCAAATATTCTCTGCCAGTTTCCAAGTGGGCCCCTCCGTACAAAATTAATCTTTATATGGAAACAGGGAGATACAGAGCAAAGATTTTGGGCTTTGGAGTCATCCAGACCAAATTCTAGCCCTGCATTGACACACCAATGGTAGAATTTTGGCTATGATGCTTAATCTTTTGAAGTTGGCATTTCATGATAATGGCTCTGGAAGATAGCAAATTATCAATGATGTAAGATATGTGAATCATCTCACTCAGTGTTTGCCATTATGATAAGCATTCAACTGGTAGGTACAGTAACCTAAAAAAATGATATTATTAAAATAGTATACTAATTTATACTATGTAAACAAATATATGAGTATATTAGTAATATCCTAATGCTGATGATATTTCCTTTGAGTATGGATATGATTGAAGATGTTACTCCACCCAAACTTTGCATCCTTTGAGTTGTAACGCCTGATAAAGGATGAGTTTTTGTGTTTCTTGGCTTTATTTCCTGAGGGGAATATAATATTTGGAGCATGTTCCACAGCATCTTTAGAAGAATCAGTGGCACTTGGAATTGTGATCTGGGGGATCAGACTCAAATGTGATAACGGGGAATGGTAGGAACTGTGGTTAACTGGTGAATGCATGCCCAGACGAAAAATACTAAAATTAAAATGTCTTTCGAAACATTCTCCCAAAAAGCAAAATGTCTTAAATCTGGATGTGCTGGTTACTAAGATGTGGTTTCTCAGGGACAAGTGTACCCTTCTTCTCTCTGCTTGTGATGCTGCCCTGGTACAGTGCAACCACATTTCGTCACATCCAGCTGGATCCCTGTTCACCTCCAACAGAGATGCTAGAGGGTCACTGGGAGGTAGGACAAGGAAAAAGGAGCAGGTTTGCTTCCCTTCCTTGTGAGCCCTTCCGCATCCATGCCCCTTCGCCCAGGCAGTGACAGTTTCCTTCAGTGGCTTACCTTGATTCCAGTTTGTAGTTTTTCCAACACTCCCAGAACCAGTTTCAGAGTCCCCAGCATGCTCTAGGTGGAGTCCTCTCAGAGGGCTGATCCCTCCTTTGAGCCTTAAGCTGTGACAGTTCCAACCTCTTCTCTTTGTTTCCCCAGCCTGTGACTAAGAGTTGCTTCCTGCAATTTATTGCCGTATAATGCTTGTATTCCCTTTTTGCCTTTTCAGGTCTCCAATATCTGGTTAACAATTCTTGACACTAAATCCTGTCTGATACTGTTTCTGTCTCCTGACTGATTCAGAAATTCATGCCAGGAGTGGTCCCAGAAACAAACCCCTAAATATAGGATATGAGGGTGGCTATGCTCATAAATTGACAGCTTACCATGTTGAGGCTAAATATATGTCAACTTGTCTTACTTTATGGTTGCTGCTGCCACTACCTAAAATTACATAAAACTACCATAGCGTTCTAGAGTTTCCAAAGGGCATGCATATGTGTTATCTTAGGATAATCCTTAGGAAGGATTAGATACCCTTCTTTCATGTCTCTGAGAAGCTTTACAAAAGAGACTCAACCTCTGAGATGCTTGAAATCACAGCGTTAGTAAGTGAAAGAGCCGAGGACGCAAATTCAGATGTTTTAATTCTCTGTACTACAGCTGCCTTTTCGAAAGGTTTTAAAAGCACCGGCTGCTTCATTTAGAGCAAATTTTGTTTTAAATATTAAGACTTCTTCTAACAAGAGAATAGAGTGCCAGTTGACATGGTGAAAGGGAAAGGTAATACAGTAAGTTGGCTTAGTCACGTAACTGCAGCTATAATTGTATCTTATTCTAAAGAGAAATCATCTTTGGCTTTTCCCATTTTAAAAGATATTAAATTTCAAAATCTCAGGAAGGAGGAGTATTTGGTGTATTGTAACAGTTTAAACTGATCAAGCATTAGTAGTAAGAATCTGTTCTTAATTCCCCAACTCAAATTGAATAATCTCAGCCTTGCCCCAGGCATCAAAATATCTCATCCTTTTTTTCTCAGAGAACAATGGGCTGCATTGTGTGAAAGACACAGAAAGCTCCACATTCCAGTTTGCTTTGACGTAAATACAGTGCACTTTTACAAATGTGCAGGGATTATGTACATTTTTATGAGTTTGACAGAAAGAACAGTGGGAATGGGGAGATATTTCTAACATCTTGGCTCTTTCCAGACCCTGGGGTCTTTCTAAAGCTTGGCAGGATTATTTTCATACCAGTTAAATGCTTGTAGGGCCATGGCAGCAAGGAACTCTAGAATTCCTAACAAATGCATCTTGTTTTCTCAGATGCAAGTAATCAATCCTAATACTGTTCTGATTTCATTTACTGAGATATATTTTTTATAAAGCTTTTGGAGGAAAAGTTAGTTGCATAAATCTAGGAAGTGCTTCAATTATATTTGAGAGTCACAAGTATATTTAATCTTAGTTGTTAGTGACTGACAGCTATTCTTAAGTTCCCCACCACCTTTTTTTAAAAAATAAAGATTGTGTATATTTAAGGTGTACTACGTGATTGTATGATATGCACATACACAGTGAAATGATTATTACAGTCAAGTGAATTAACAATCTCATCTCCTCACATAGCTGTGTTTGTATATGGTGAGAGGACCTGAAATCTATTCTTATCAACTTTCCACTATTCAATACAGTGTTATTACCTGTAATCATCGTGCTGCAGGTTAGATCTCTGGGCTCATTTGTCCTACAGAGCTATCACTTCATGCCCTTTTATCAACATCTCTCCATCTCCACCCCTTCCCTGCCCCTGATAACTACCACTCCACCCTCTGCATCTATGTAGTCAACACTTTCAGATTCCACATGTAAGTAATACCATGCAGTGTCTGTCCTTCTGTGTGTAGCTAATTTCACTTAGCATAATGTCCTCTAGGTTCATCCATGATGTTGCAAAAGTCAGGATCTCTTTTTTTAAAGCTGAATAATATTCCATTTTATATATTTTATATATATATATACACCACGATTTCTTTATCTGTTCCTCATTCAGTAGACACTAAAGTTGTTTCCATATCTTTTTTTTATATTATTTTATTTATTTTTGGCTGCACTGGGTCTTCATTGCTGCACGTGGGCTTTTCTCTAAGAGTTACGGCGAGCGGGGACTACTCTTCGTTGTGGTGCGTGGCCTTATTGCTGTGGCTTCTGTTGTTGCAGAGCACAGGCTCTAGGCACGCAGACTTCAGTAGTTGTGGCACGTGGGCTCAGTAGTTTTGGCTCACAGGCTCTAGAGTGCAGGCTCAGTAGTTGTGACGCATGGCCTTAGTTGCTCCACGGCATGTGGGATCTTCCCGGACCAGGGCTCAAACCCATGTCCCCTGCGTTGGCAGGCAGATTCTTAGCCACTGTGCCACCAGGGAAGCCCTCCATATCTTATTAACTATTGTAAATAATGCCAATGAAGATAAGAGTGCAGATACCTGTTCAAGGTATTTATTTCATCTCCTTTGAATATATACTCAGAAGGACTGCTGGATCATATGGTAGTTCCATTTCTGGTGGGGTTTCTCTTTTGGGGGGGCACCTCTGTACTGTTTTCCATAATGCCTATACCAGCTTCCATTCCCACCAACAGTGTACAGGGATTCCCTTTGCTCTACATCCTTGCCAACACTTTTATTTTTTTGATAATTGCCATTCTAACAGGTGTGAGATGATATCTCCTTGTAGTTTTCATTGCTTTTCCCTGACCACTATGCATCAGTATCTGTTTTAATGGCCAAGAATGCTCTTGACACTGGCAGCCCTGTTTGTTATTGTGCTCATAGAAGTGCTCTCTCCCCTGCAGCCTGGAAAACTGCTTTTTTCATAATTTCTGACGTGTTGTGCCCTTTCGTAGGAATTGTCCAAAAGAAAACTGACAGCTGTATAAAATTACAATTAACTTCCTAAGCTAAATTATCTCAATTTCCATCAAATTTTATATTTATTTTTCTTTCACTTTGAAAACAGATGAAACTTTTGATTTAGATGTGATTTGAAGATATGCATCTGCTTTGGTGTTGCTGTTTTGCTTTGGAATGTCACATTCACACCCACACAATGTTGTGCTGTAAACTCCTCAGGACAAGAGTCTGTATTTCCATTTATAACCTGACCTACAACTACACAGATATTAGGCAGCAGTTCAGTTTTTTCATTATAATGATGACTTTAAATAAAAGAGAGAGCAGGCTCTTATAGACATTAACAGTTACTTGGGCATAGGTGCTCTTAAAGCAAAATCCATAATTAAGACCAGAGATTGTTCTGACTAGAAGTTGATCATCCTTCCAGTCCACGTATCATGAGTGAAAGACCCCACCAGAAACAGAGGTCACGTGGGGAGTCTTGCTGCTCAAATCATGGTCCACAGCAGCACTTAGAAACTCGTTAAGATGCAGATTCTCGGTCCTCGGTTTAGACCTACTGAGTCAGACTCTGCATTACATGATCCTCAGGTGATCTGTATGCATGGGAAAACTTGAGGGTCACTAATGTAGAAGACTATTGGCCTAAAAGCATTTTAATGATATTTATAGATTCCCAACATCAGCATCAAGTAACCATCCTGTTTTAAAATGCAATCCACGGGAACACTTATGCTACAACACTAAAAAAGAATTCTCAAAACCTTACAAAACCTTCATTTAAAATTCAATATAAAAATTAAAAAGAGACCTTTCCTTGCATTATACACTAGTTTTCCTAACTGTATTATACGGTTTTAAAAATAACATTTTCCTATAAAAAATATTGGTTTTTCTAACCCTGATGTATGGGAAATTAATAGTCAATATATTATTTTTTATGCAGAGTCATGTCAGCCTAACAGTATAAAATTTATAGTGACTGTAAAGTCTTCTGGGTTCCCTCTTAGATACATTCTCAGTTTTTTTCTGAATGTTGAAATATTTTTCTTTTTGTCTAGTAAATATCTATTTTTTGTGCTGTTCTTGATAGATCTTCAGCACCACTGAGAGCCAGGTTTTTTTCATGTGGTTTTGTCCTGACCTGCCATTGATTTTAAAACACATCACATCATAAAGTGATCTGCCATTCTGGTTTATTTTTGTCCTGTTCTTTTTCTTTTTCTTCCTCTTTCTCACTGAGAATTCCCTCTTTTTGCCCCTTTGTATTTGTATTATCTGAAATGGCTCAGTCTGGTACTCATGGTTGCAATTAGCTTCTTTCCTGCAGTCTCCTCAGGATTTCTTCTTGGGCTTGGGCACATTTTGTTCCCAGTTTCTCTTGAGAAAGACTGATAAGGAAATTAAATTACCACTGGGTACAGTACATTTCAGCATCACTGTAAATTTCCTACAAGTCTAAATTTTCATATCCTGTTTATTTTGACAACCCTAAGACCAAGCCTTTCTTAATTTAACAATAAATGTGCAGTGGAAATATTTTTGGCTTGTTTGTTTTCTTACTTGAAGAATAAAGTCCTCTTCCAAAGACAAGACCTAAGAAAAAAGATAATTGCTTTATTTAGTAGAAAGAGAATAACTTGCATTATTATTCTTTTCTGTACAACTTCCTGCTAATAATCAAGCTGCTACTTAATTCTCCAGTGTATTAGCTTCATCAAATTCTGATAATCTCCACCAAGTGCTAGTTTCAGGTCTTTGGAAACTTTTCGGCTAGAGGCTGGTGCAGGGTTTCACAGACAGTCTTGCCACCCAGCTGGGATGCAGACAATAGATTTAAGAAAGAATCTTGAATTGAAGGGTGATAAGTGGAACACTGGCCACAAAAATCCCCAGCAACAAGTGGTGGCCACCGAGGCAGGAAGAAAGGGCCCTGAGTGGAGAACAGGGAAGTTTGGTTGCACTGGCAACACCCTATCTTCCTTGGAAGGCAGGGGACCTCTCAGGATAGTAAAGTCTATCCTGTTCCCCTGGAAATTTTCCGTATCATCCCCAGACTTTATGCATGAAAGAGCTTGTGGCTTAACCCAAAAAGTTTGAGAGATTTACAGATGGTGTATTAAAAATATTTTGTCAGCCTACACACCTATTTAGTTTGTTTCTCGGTTATTTCACTGAATGCAGCTTGTATCATCATTCTTTGTAAGGGAGGGTGGGGGACGGGAGGTAAACCAATGATGTGTTTAAGCCGGGTATGTTTCGCATCTACTATAGTCTACCCATTCCATCTCTATGGAGTAGGAGAAATGGGAAATATAACCCTTCATGAAAGTTCTGCCTCCTCTGGATCAGGACAACTTGCAGTAAAATTCCTTTTACTAAAGAAGAACCATGTGCCCAAACCAACCAGCTGCAATAGTGTTGCTTTGGGTTGATTATTCTACGACTAAACTACTCTAATTGCAAGTAACGGAGAGTTTTAACTAGTTTGAAAATGCTCTAAAGTATCCTTGAGTTAAAATACTTGTTTTCACAGAAGTAAAAATGATTGAGCCTGTCTTACAGGGATTTTACTTTACATTTTGGGGTGAGTATCCATTGTATTTCATTGATTCTAAGGTACACTTCCCCCCAACACACACACATTTTCTTATCTCTAAAATCAGGATGCCGCTTATGGTTTATGGCATCTTGCAATCACTGCTGGCAGCACCCATGACCTAATTGCTGTTCTTGCATGCGTGGGCATGGTTGTTATTTCTAGTTGCATGGCTAGACAACCATAACTTCTTCACATTTAAAACAGACATTTAAGCGCTATTTGAGGAAGGAGGATTAGGTTATTGTCTGACCATGTCCTGTTGACACCTTCTGGTAAGATCAAGAAAGCTCTAGTGTGAGAACTTTCCAAATGATGGCTGGCAGCTTAGAGACAATGATGAAGCACTTTTTAAAGAAATGCTTCTCTTTTTTAAAAAAAAGCATAGTTACCAAAGACTGAATGGAAAAGTGATTTGAAAGGGTTGGACTCTGAATGTAAAGATGTTTTAGGAATACCTTAATATATTTATCTCAGATTTCCCTTTTTATGCATAAAAATGAGAAGTGCTAAAAATCTGTCTACCTAAATCTAAAAGAAGCCATTTCAAGTAGTAGAAAATTAAAAATAAAGGGTAAGAAAGCCTTGTACTACAATTTAATTGGCAGTACTTTTTTTTTTTTTTTTTAACTAGTACATAAATTGTGCTTTACTGTTCATGGCATTTTAAGTCTATAAAAGTAGTGAGAAAGGGGCAGAGAATACCTTGGTGAGTGTGGATGCATGTGTATGTGTGAAGATGATTACTTAACTGAGCTGGATCTATGTGCAGAAGAAGTCAGCATTTCTAATTATGCTTATATTCTTCAGTTTTTCATTTTGGAAGATAATTTGCATTTGTCTTTAAAGGGTGACTTGCTTCTCTGCCACAGAGGTCATTTCAGGGTTTCCCTTTCCTTTCTCTGTAACACTCTGTACTTCAGACCACCCATGTGTTTGAACTTGACCTAGTGGACTTGCTCTACTTGTTCAGATCCCCTTGGTTGCAGATAACAGAAGTCACTATATAAGAGCACAGAGCATCTCACAGAACCCAGGGCCTGAGATATAGCTGAGTCTGAGAAATTGAGTATCATAGCAACCCAGAAGTCCCCTCTCCATTCGCAAGTACAGTAGACTCTTGAACAACATGGGTTTGAAATATGTGGGTCTACTTACACGTGGAATTTTTTCAGTAGTAAATACTAGTCCTATGTGGTTCATGGTTGGTTGAATCTGCAAATGTCGAACCACATATATGGAGGAACCTTGAGTATGGAGGGCTGACTACAAATTACATGAGTGTTTTCAACTGCATGGAGGGTCAGTGCCCGAACCCTGCCTTGTTCAAGAGTTAACTGGAACTGAGAGTTTTAACTGGTTGGAAATGCTCTATAGACATTGTTGAGTTAAAATATTTGTTTTAGCAGAAGTAAGAATAATCATTTTGTCTGAATTTCATGAAAGCTATAACCTGCACGATCCTCATATGCATTGGATAGGAATATCTCATTAGAATTCATGAATGAGCAGGAGTCAAGAATGCAGGAAATAAAGGAAGTGAAGCCAGGTATCTGTTGGTCCATCCTAGATCTAGGTCTGCTTGCATACTTTCAGCCCAAGAATAGGAGTCTGTGTTATTATATTGTCTTGCCTTGTAGTATGTGTGGAAAAGGTAACAGCACAACTTATTTTCACCAAAAAGGTAGAAACCATCGTTGTCATGAGTCAGTTGCGTTGCATTGGCTTTGCAAGGGAAATGAGGTGACAGCGATTTTGGCAAGTACATGAAATCTCTAAATTACATGGTAATCATCCCTCTTCTCTGTTTTCTTTCAAGCAGACAACCATAGCCTCCCTTTAAGTCGAGCTAACAGAGTTTTCCTTGACAAGTGGAAAGATCTCTGAAGATTAACTTCGTCTTTTATTGCTGCATTACCTGGGTGATTTATGGCAACCAAATAAGGAATCAACCCAGGAATGATATGGCTTGTGTGAATTCTCCTCTATTTTTTTTTTTTTTTTTTTGCGGTACGCGGGCCTCTCACTGTTGTGGCCTCTCCCGTTGCGGAGCACAGGCTCCGGACGCGCAGGCTCAGTGGCCATGGCTCACGGGCCCAGCCGCTCGGCAGCATGTGGGATCTTCCCGGACCGGGGCACGAACCCGTGTCCCCTGCATCGGCAGGCGGACTCTCAACCACTGCGCCACCAGGGAAGCCCTGTAATGACATTTTTACATAAAAATAAGAGCCACCTTGCAGGTTGTTTCATTAAATTTGTGGGTCCACTAAAGATATACTAGCCAGCAATCTTCTCTCAGCTGGTCCTAATTTCTGGTGCTTTATGAGGGATGATATGATGGTGATTTATCTCATTCAGTCATTCAATTGATGTTTATTACATTTCTATATTGTTCCAGGCACTAGGGCTGGAGCAGTGAGCAAAAATGCATCCCTGTCCTATTGTGTAGCAGGGAAAACAGACAATCCAATCAGTAACTCTGATCAAATACAATAATCTGTACTTCCCAAATAATAACTGCTTCTGTAGACATATAACAGGAATGTGTAACCCAATCTAAGATGCCACGAAAGCCTGCCCCCCAAAAAAGGAACATTTAAACTGAGAGGTGAATAAAAGAGAGCCAGGGGTATAGAATAGGAGCATCCCAGGCAGAGGAAATGGTGCGTGCAGATGTCCAAAAGACAGAGAGGGGGAACCGTACTTTTGAGGAAGTAGGAGATGGTCCATGGGTCAGATCAAAATTGCTCATTCCAGGTTTTCCAGGGACTTGAAAAGTCTTCTAGAGAGTCTGGACCATATCCCAAGGCCAAAGGGAAGCCAAACTAGGGTTTCCAGCATGGCTGACACTTAAGAGGATAGGTTGGATAAGGGAATGAATTAGACATGAGAGAGGAAGACCAGTTCAGTTACTGTGGTGGCCCAGAAGAGAGACGCTGTTGGCCTTGACTGAGGTAGTGACAGTGGAGTTATAAGTGGATGAATCTGAAGCAGAGTCAGGTGTGGGCATGAGGAAGAAGGAGTCGTCAAGGATGACTTTCAGGGTTTTAGCTGTAGTGACAGGATCATCAGCGGAGCCAGTCACCAGGGGGAAAAAACACCAAAGAAAATAACTGCTTATTTCTACCATTCTTTGTCAAAAATCTTACTACTATATGTTACTAAAATCTGTTCAGTATAACAAGAGAAAATAAAATAAATAGATGAAGGAAAGCACAAATGATCATGGAAGATTGAGACAGAGTCAGGTGACCTCCTTTGGAGAGAAGGACCACACGTTTGACACCAGGCCGTTCAGAAGCCAATAGAGGAAGCAAACAAGATCTGTGGAGTTCATCAGTTAAATGCAGCCAGTTGCTTGGAGAAGTCCCATCCTGCCTGCCATTGAGACCAAAGAGAAATTTCTCCAATAAGTCTTTCTAGAGTGACACCATATAGTGTCATGAACAACATCCTTATCGGATAACCTTCGTCAGCTCTTCCCTGTGTAGTCCCTCAGTACAGACCACAGCATCTGTTGTCACAAAAGTAATTGAAAGTCAACTCTGTGAAAGAACAGAGTGTTTCCAACAGATTCGACCTTTTGTGGTGGATCGTCAGTTTCTGATGGTCTGCCATCCACCCGGGATGGAATGTGGACTGTCTTTTTCTTACCTTGTGTTTGTGTAGTCCCTGAACTTGTATTTTTTTAAAAAAGAGTGGATATACATACATGCTGCATATTTGTTTTGGATATCAAAATAGGAAAGAACCTAATTTCTTCATGTTTCTGAGGTATAGGCATAGCTTTGGGAAAATCCTCCATACATACATCTTCTCTCAGCCAAGTTTCAAAAAGATATTTCAGGATTGATAATGAGGTTAAAGTTATATTCCTGGAAAGGTACATGGAGGACAGCTGCTCTGTTGTATCAGGAAGTGCAAAGCCATGTACTTTTTCAGCCAAGCTTGGGGTAGAATTAATACCCTCCTGTGAAGTCAGGGTGTTTAAGAATGAGCTGTGCCTCAACAGAAGTGTACCTGGTTTTGCTTAGCAATAAGTCATAGGAATAGTCCCAGGCAACCCAAGATCCTCCCCAGAAAGTCATTTTGAGTCCATTATAACACAGACAGATGGGAAATGGAGGTCCCAGAGTTCCCTGTTTTAAGGTACAACTTTAATCTTTATCTCAGAAAAATTTTAAAGCAGCTGTAACCAAATGCCCACTTTGGTCATAAAAAATAAAAATTTCATCAAATAGAGTATCTAGAGAATATCAAGCTTGAGCAGTGTCATTCCCAGTGTAGGCTGAAAAACTATAACGCAATTTTTTTTAAGTTTCCATTAAAATTTAAGGTTCTTTAAGCCTAGGAATAGTAAATCTGCATTATTTTTTTCATTACTAAACAAGAATATGGGTAATTCTGGAATGCAGCATTATTATAATTAGATTGAAGTATGATAGCTGAATTAGTAGACCTCTTGGCAATACCTTGGGTTTGAACTTGTTTGGACAAGAGGCTTGGTTCTGCTGTATGGTCATCTACCAAGAGTGAGGGAGGGGGCCCTGGGGGCCTCAGTGGTCAGGAGAACATGATTTGAAATCTCATTTCCTGAGTTCAAATTCGTGATCCTCCATTTGACCTTGGCAAACTACCTGTTTGTATCACAGTTTCCTCAGCTATAAAATGAATATAATAATAGTGTATACTCCATAGGTGTCTTGGGAGGATTAAACAGAATAATATATGTATGAGATCTTAGAATAGTCTTGTACACACAGTGCTTAATAAGCGTTGGCTGCTATTACTAGTCTTAGTTGAGCTAGGTGCACTGACCCAATGCATCCATATCACAAATGCAGGCTGCAGGACACAAGGCAGACCAGACAAATAGGTATAACTCAGCCCGGCTCCACGAGTGATGTTGTCATCACAAGGGCACATGCTCTGCTGCTAATAGCAAGGGACTTACCTTCATATTTGAAGACTTGCTTATTCACTCAGGTTAGCAAGTGGCTACTATGAACATTCAGAGGGACTCTCAACTAGAGCTCAAGATGCTTATTAGCTGGTGCTTGTATTTTATCACTGAAAAGTAAATGAGCATTTGCATTTTAAAAAAGAAGGATCTAATTAGGTAAATGAGATAACCTGTGAGACTGTGGACAATCAAAATGTCGAACCAGGACTGGAGGAAAGGAGAAGTGATGGTTTGATTAGTACAGAGTAAGCAGAGACTTTCATGTCCCTCCCTCCCAACTTCAAGGTATGCAGTTATAAAATTGATTCATCACAGAAATTGGTATGCCTACCTTGGGTGTGCAGGAAAGGAGTAAAACTTGATGGGTGCAAGAAAAGTGAAAACTTGTGGTCTCAAATCACCCAGGAATTCTTAATACCTATATTAAGAGTTGCAAACTCAGATGACGACAGGAACCAGACAGGTAATAAAAGAAAGAGGCTGGGCAGATGATAAATGGTAATGACCCTCAGACTCTGAGAGCAATAGAGAGTAGTGGTGACTAGGGAAAACTGGAGGTTACTTGCTCCTTTAAAGGCAGCTAAAGAGAAAAACAAATATTGTATATTAATGCATATATGTGGAATCTAGAAAATGGTACAGATGCACCTATTGGCAGGGCAGGAATAGAGACGCAGACGTAGGGAACAAACGTGTGGACACGGGGGTCGGGGGGGTGGGATGAACTGCGAGATTGGGACTGACATATATGCACTACCATGTGTAAAATAGATAGCTAGTGGGAACCTGCTGTACAGTGCAGGGAGCTCAGCTCGGTGCTCTGTGGTGACCCAGATGGATGGGATGGGATGGGGGCGGGGGTGAGAGGGAGGTACAAGAGCAAGGGGATATAAGTATACATGTAGCTGATTCACTTCGTTGTACAGCAGAAACTAACACAACATTGTAAAGCAACTATACCCCAATTAAAAAAAAAAAAGGCAGCTACTATTCACATCCAACGGACTGTCACCATGGTGGAAGGTAGATGGAATAGGGCCATGGCTTCCAGTTTGTCATGAAAAGTCGGAAACGCGGTCTTTTTAAATTTTTAAGATCTCTATTTTAAAAGATCAACAACCGGGGCTTCCCTGGTGGCACAGTGGTTGAGAGTCTGCCTGCCAATGCAGGGGACGCGGGTTCGTGCCCCGGTCCGGGAAGATCCCACATGCCGCAGAGCGGCTGGGCCCGTGAGCCATGGCCGTTGAGCCTGTGCGTCCGGAGCCTGTGCTCTGCAACGGGAGAGGCCACAACAGTGAGAGGCCCGCATACCGGGAAAAAAAAAAATCAACAACCAATTGAAATATAAGACATTACATGGGTCAACATTAGAGGTCAAGTAAACACAACTGTGTGCCCAGCTGAGTGTGATGTCTTGAACATCTGGTTTACTCACATCCTATTGGATGTGAGCTATATATTGTAAACGAAAGCCCTGGCCAAAATTTTCCAGTCAAAAATGGATCCTGTTGTTCAGGTAGCCCCACAGAGTTTTGGGAAATGGCCAGAGAGCATATTCCATGCATATTCCATGAAGATAAATGACCTAGGAAGCTTCATAAGCAATATGGGACTTCTTGATTTAGATTTCCCTTTGACCATGTCTGGCCTACAGCAGAAGTTTCACTGAAACCTAGCCACACCCATCATTTGCATGTTGTCTTGGCCACTTTCCCTTGGCAATGACAGAATTCAGTGGTTGCAACAGAGGACCTATAGGCCACAAAGCCTAAAACTTTTACTACAAGGCCCTTTGCAGAAAAAGTTGACCAACCCCTAATCTAAATAAACGCACCAACCAAAAATGATTATGTAATTTGAAAAGTACTGTAACAGAAGTGTGTGTATATAAATTCATGTGCTTGTGGATAAAGTGCTGGGGGAGCTCGAAGGAGGGAGGGATCATTACTACTCGGAGGTGGTGTGGAAGGCTGCACGGAAAAGGTAATATTCGACTTGGGTCTTGAAGGACAGGGCAGAGTTCCCAAGTGCAGAAGGGAGAACTTTCAGGCATGGCGTGTTGGGATAACAGCTAATGATTTCAGCTTGCTAAAGACAGGAGGCAAAGGAGGGCTGAAAACTCCCAGGAGTAAATCAGGGAAGCAAGGAAGATCTTGGTTCAGCTCTCAGAAGAGCAAGGTCCGAATTTAAGTTATTTAAAGACCAGCTCCTTTGACTCAACTTTACAACAGAACACAGCTAGTTGATGTATAAACTACCCAGTCGAGATAGACAATGAATATGGTCCATAAGAAAAATGTCTGAGCACACTAACATTATTTTCTCAGGGAGCGATGTTGCAAACAGTGGACATTTGATTTTTGGCTTAGCAAGGCGTCAGAATCCAATCTGTCAAAGGAATAAGTAATGTGGATTTGCTTATCCTAAGAATAGTTTGCAAAGAATATATTTCACATGGAGTGATACTGTATATGTTTTATTTATTTTAATATCTGGCAGTAATGTATACATAGTAAGTGCTTAGTAAATACTTTCTGAATTAATAAGCTAGTCAAAATAATTTATATGTATTCATTTCCTACTCTTTCTTCAAGATTTATCTATTGAACATTCGAGAATTATTGTTTGAGAAGAGGACCAGGGATGACAGCACTAGAGTTACTTGGAGGCTGTTTGGCTAGGGGGTTCCTCATGCTCGTTGGAGGGTTATGTCCCGAGAGTACTGGTCGGGTTCTTCCTCCTACGTTTCGGTTCAGCCTTAAGCAAGGCACTAGTGAGCCAGGGAAACCCATATCTCGTTCTAACTCAGCGTGACAGTTTCTTACGTTTCTTTGAAGGACATCCAAGAGTTCAGTTAATACATTAGTTAGGGTAATGCTAATTGTTGCAACAAACTAACCCAACAAGCAAATAAGATAGATCACTTTCAACATCAGATCTTAAACTATGTTCCTTTCAATGACATCATATCTTTGTGAAGCTGGTTTTTCAGAACTTGTGATTTTTAAAAACAAATATTGTGCCCAAATCAACATTGCATAGGAAATAAAGTTGGCGTTTGAGAAGTTGTACAAAGCTCAACAGATGCACAAATCTCATTAGTAAGCAATGATGGTTATGTAAGAATATTTCTCTCTCAACTCTATATGTATTATTTTTTCAAACAACTACTAGACTACCATTAGGACATACATATGTAACTTTTAGAACCTAACTGCTTTGAAATGGAGTCATCAGATATTTCTTTTGGCCAAAGGGCACTGTGAAAAGATGAGGAAATTTGGGAGCCTCTGCCCTGGGGCTTTCTTGTGTGCAGATGCACGGTTCAAGGTAAAGCTAGGTTTAATTGCTAGCTTTAACCTGCAGGCACAGGTGTGTCCATGCTCATGCTTACGGCAGGAGAAAGGAGAGCATGAGAGAGGTAAGCCTCTCTCTCCAAGGACCCTCCCTGGTACTCTTATCACTTTACTCATGTTCTGTCAGCAAGATCTTAGTTAAAAGGTCAAAAGTACTGGCAACTGTGGCTAGGAAGTGTAACATAGCTAGCAGATCATGGCCCAGGCAGTTCCAGAGGAGGAGAGAAAGAATTTGGTGAACAGCCAAGTCTCCGTACTGTCCACCCCCTAGCTGCTTAGAGAATGCTCCCCCCTTTCCCAAGGGAAGAAACCAGAAGTACGCAACCTGTTACTGCTTCAGGGTCAAATCCAGGATCTCTGTTGATGCTCAGTTATTTCCATTAGGTCTGGAATTGGTTCCTCCTGGTCTGGGCATCTGTGTACTAAAAGACAAGTTATTTATACCGGCCCCCCAAAACGCACACACAACACATTCATACAACCACGATGGTACCTGAAGGACAGTATACCTGCATTTAAAAACTGCCTTTTAGAGAAAGAATTGGTCAGTAGCAAAAATAGAACCCTCCTGCACAAGCACTTTGGAATGCTCTTTGACCTGGCAGTGGGAGGCTGTTTCTGCTTTCTAGGTAAAAAACTCTCTTGCCCACTATCTTCTGTGGCTTCTGGCTCCATCCACTGACAGGTCATTTCTTGGCTGGCTGTTATCCTCTGTTGTGTTATCTGAGGTAGATGTTGGGGCGTCTGTTTCACAATCCAGTTTCTGCTGGCATCACTTTGGGGGAGCTGAGAGTCCATTCAGGGCTTGAATCATCACAGGCTTTTTTGCAGGCTAGTCCTGTGGTTTCTTTGGCAACATAATTTCCTTGGAATCATAGCAGGCTTCTCACCCGTTTGAGTCCCATCACGTCTCATGATACAACACACAGGCACACTGCTCTACTTCCTTATGTCTTTATTTCCTTGCTGTACCATGTCTCTTTCACATGAATGGTGGCTCTGTTGAGACCACTTGAAATGTCAGGCTGGGGAGGGACCCTTTATCCGTCATGTGAGCCCAGCCAGCATCCAGCTGCTGGACTACCTTCATTCCTTCCTGTCTCTGCTTGCAAACCAGCAACTCCTTTCTGCTCATCTCTTTCTTGTAATATCTCATAAAAAGTAGCAAAGAGCAAGCCAACACCCACCACTGTTCTGGCTCTTTTAACCCACTCCTCTTACGATAGGCTCAGTGTTTGTAAATTCATCTGTTCAACCATATCGTCCAGGATTTGTTTTTTCATCTCTCTCCTCTACCATCCATGATATTGACTTAGTTTTAAGTTTGCTTCTTTACAGGGCTGTGTGTGAGGTGTGCTTCCTGGGGCTTTCTCCAGAACTTTCCAAAAAGCTAACATCTTCTCATGTCTTCTTGGCCAGACATCTCAGTCCTGAACCAATCAGTACCAAGGATAACTTGAATAATCCAACTGTACATCCCCTTGAGTGGGGGTAAACTCCTCAAAATAGGTAAGCAGAACTCAGTCAGGGAGGAGTGGGATGAATGTTCAGAACCAAGTCCATTACAGTCTCCACGACAGACAAGACTTGAGCAAGCGAATGTGCCCCAGTCCCAGACCTCTGACTGTTCAGCAGTAACATTTGTGAAAAGCTAGGGAATATAAGCAACTGTAATTAAGCTTCCCTTTTTTATCCTGAATGCATTCAGTAGCCACCACCCCCCGCCTTTTGAAATCAGTACACTAAGCTTCTTCCAGTAATCTTGGCAGGCAAGTATATGAAACTGATGAATAAAAGACAAACTATTTTCTGCTGCAATTTTACCATTATCAGTTAATCTATGACCTCTGGTGGTATTAGCGATTATGTGTGGTGCCCTTTGTTTCTCTACTTCCCAACTTTTCTCTAGTGACCTTTATTACTTTTATAAAGAAAAAGTACATTTAGCAAATTAATAGATATTTGATCCTATACTGGGAATGGAATGCACATTTGTGTCCCTCTTCAAAACCTTTGCAGCCATACTAGATCTGGGGTTCCAAATCGACGGTAGTAGATTTCTGCCCACCTTGGAAGCCTAATTGACTATTTCAGAAATTTTTCTAAATATTTCTCCCTAGTTCTCTGCCTTGTTCCCTGTGAACCCGATAAGCATGTGCACCAAAATGCAGCTTTGAGGTTTGGGCCTGGAGACAAGTTTAGGTTGAGGTGTTTACTTTCTCTTTCCACTTGATGGATGTTCCTTATTTGTGGTCCCTCAGCTTCATCTGCCTGCTGTTTGTGGTCAGCCCAGCTGCAGTGGTCCTGTTATCCAGGAACAAACTGGGGACATTCCACTGGGTTACCTGTGTCTATGTTCCTTACGTTTTTTCTAAATAGATTGATCTTTTTGGACGTCTTCTTTGAAATCTGTCATTCATTTGGATAATATAGTAAACGACAAATAGTTTTAATGGGAATTTTGGCACTAATAACTTACACATTGGACTTGATTATTTAGCTTTTAGTTAATGATGAAAATCCTTGAGTAAGGTCATGTTGCTTACAACTGGCTTCCACATGTAGATTTAAGTGAGAAAAATCAGAAATTAAATAAAGCAATGAAAAGGTTCTAGGATCCGTGACTGTTGGATGATTAGGACAGCTGAGATTTAGAATCAGAGCCCTCAAAAGAGCATACTGGGTTGGCCAAAAGATTCATTCCGTTTTTTCCCTAAGATAGCTGTAGTAGCACGTAGTTGTCTTTAACTTCATTCGAAACAGCTTTGTTAGATTTGTATGTCACAGCTGTCATATCAGCATGCATTTAAAAAAGACATCAAAATTGGTGAATTTTTTTGTAGTCATTTTAATATTGAAGATGCAAGAAAAAAAGCAACATTTTGGGCATATTATGCTTTATTATTTCAAGAAAGGTAAAAATGCAACTGAAACGCACCAAAAGATTTGTGCAGTATATGGAGAAGATGCTGTATCTGATCGAATGTGTCAAAAGTGGTTTGCAAAGTTTCATGCTGGAGATTTCTTGCTGGACGATGCTCCACGGTCAGATAGACCAGTTGAAGTTGATAGCCATCAAATTGAAACAATAATTGAGAATAATCAGTGTTATACCATATGGGAGATGGCCAACATACTCAAAATATCAAAATCAAGCTTTGAAAATTGTTTGCACCAACTTGGTTATGTGAATCACTTTGATGTTTGGGTTCCACATAAGTTAAGTGAAAAAAACCTTCTTGACCATATTTCCACATGTGATTCTCTCCTGAAACGTAATGAAAACGTTCCGTTTTTAAAACAAATCGTGACAAGCGATGAAAAGTGGATACCATACAGTAAGGTGGAATGGAAGAGATCGTGGGGCAAGCGAAATGAACCACCAAGAACCACACCAAAGGCCAGTCTTCATCCAGAGAAAGTGATGTTGTGTATATGATGGGATTGGAAGGGAGTCCTCTATTATGAGCTCCTTCTGAAAAACCAAACGATTAATTCCAACAAGTACTGCTCCCAATTAGACCAAGTGAAAGCAGCACTTGACGAAAAGTGTCCCGAATTAGTCAACAGAAAATGCATAATCTTCCATCAGTATAATGCAAGACCGCATGTTTTTTTGATGACCAGGTAAACACTGTTACAGCTTGGCTGGGAATTTCTGATTCATCTGCCGTATTCACCAGACATCACACCTTTGGATTTCCATTTATTTCAGTCTTTACAAAATTCTCTTAATGGAAAAAATTTCAGTTCCCTGGAAGACTATAACAGGCACCTGGAACAGTTCTTTGCTCAAAAAGATAAAAAGTTTTGGGAAGATGGAATTATGAAGTTGCCTGGAAAATGGCAGAAGGTAGTGGAACAGAAGGGGGAATACACTGTTCAATAAAGTTCTCAGTGAAAATGAAAAATGTGTCTTTTATTTTTACTTAAAAAGCCGCAGGCACTTTTTGGCCCACCCAATATTTATTCTCTTCTAGACAGATATACTCTACCCAGCACACATAGTGTTTTAAGTGAATAGGCAGATGAATCGGAAACTTAAAGAAAGATGTGTTCTAATCAGCGTGTATGAAATGAGCAGGAGGTAATCAGTGGAGCAGAGAAGAGATTTTGAGTTTGTTAGCACTCGTGCATTCATTCAACAAATATTTACTGTTGTCCTGAAAGGGTGTTCCGCTAGCCGCTTACATTCATTGGAGAGCAGATCAGACCAGCTCCTGTCCTCATGAGAAGTGATCTAATGGAAAGACAGAGCTAAGACAAAGCTACACACAAAAAATTAGAGCATGTACTAGTGCTATGAAAGGAAAGAACTAGGTTATATGAGAGGGAAAGTCCACATTCAATTGGGTGGGCAGGAAAGATCTTCTGAGGGGGCTCATTTAGGCAGTATCACTAGACTTGCATATTTTTAAAAAGGGGGAAAGAAGATACAATAAATTTAATACTCCAAAGAGGGATTAAATCTCCATAGTTGTGAGTGTTTTAAGTTTCAAGGAATGTCTCTCCTTTTGTCTTTGAAATTGTCAATGTGGAAACTTCTTAATCAGCAACTTTCAGTAGCTCTATATGCACATAATTCAAAAGCGCCTAAGTGTAATGAGTGTTCAATAAATACTTGTTGACTTGAATTGAACTTTGATTCTCTCCAAACTTTTATTAATAACTTCTGTGCAAGCCAATACAGAAATACCAGCACCACTTCTGGAAAACATCTTGATTTCATTTTTAAACAGATGGCTTTCGCATTCAGTTTTTAGGTGACATCTCCAGGAAGGAAACCCAGATTTTGAGGGAAGTGCATTTCAGCGAGGTTCCCCTGAACTCAAGGAAGAAATGAGCTATATATAAATGGTTGCATTCTCAGTAGATTCACTGCCGGTTGAAAATGTAGTTGAGTACATAGATTTTTATTATAATGTTTTGCCACTCTTGTGTGTATGATATATTGCAGCATTGGCTTCTTTGCCTTTTTTTCATTAGAAACATCATAAAACATTTAGGGGTCTGCACAGAAATTGCTGTGACCCCTATTTATAATTGAAGAAAGTAATGTTTCCTTATTGGAAAGCAGTATTCCTGACGACAAGGCCCTGAAGTCTGCTAACCAGATTTGTGCAGATTTCCATTCTCATGTGTGTAATCACTAAAATGATGAAAAAATAAGACCATTGCAAAGGGGAAGAAATCTGGTTAAGTAGGGGGATTTGAAGTAAGCTTTTTGGAGCTGGTTTTATGTTTTATTTTGGTATTTTTGGTTGTCGTACCAGGTTAAGCAATTTCTACTTTTTAAGGTTGCTAATACCAAATAAGCATGGAGCCTTTGTTTATTTCTTAAAATAAAGGAGTGGCCTTGTTACTGAACCAAACCTGGGTCTGATCATCTGAGCACAATAAAGCCGCTCTACTGACACCGGGTTGTGGTGAAGGAAAGTGCAGCATTTATTGCAGATGCCAAGCAAGGAGTCCAGGCAGCTAGTGCTTAAGAGGCCCAAACCTGTTTCAGCAAAGCATTTCTAAAGCCCAGGTGAGGGAGGGGTGTCGCAGGGTATGTAAGCAGCTCAAGCACAATTCTCTGATTGTTTAATGGTGAGGTAACAGGTGATGTCACAGGTGCCAACATTATCAATCCTCAGGTTCTTGGGACTTCCCTGGTGGTCCAGTGGTTAAGACTTCACCTTCCAATGCAGGGGGTGTGGGTTCCATCCCTGGTCAGGGAGCCAAGATCCCACGTGGCTCACGGCCAAAAAGCAAAAATAAACATAACAACAGAAGCAATATTGTAACAAATTCAATAAAGACTTCTTTTTTAAGAAGTCCACATCAAAGAAAAAAAAAATCAGTCCTCAGGTTCCAGGGGGCTATATGCTCAAGGTCATCAAGTAGTTAGTGAATGTTTGATCGGGGTTTTAGCATCTGTAAAACAACTCAGGAATTGTGTATCAGATACTGTCCCTGGAAGGCCCCAGAGGGTCCTGCTCGGTTGCAGCCTCCAGTCAGCCAGAACCTCTCTGAGCCACTGCATCTCCAGCCTTTGTGTGGACACCAGCCCCCTGGGGATCCGGTTACAGAGCAGACTCTGACTCAGCGGGTCTGGAGTGGGGAATGGAGACTCTGCGTTTCTAACCAGGTAATTCAGTGCTGCTGCCCCAGACCACACTTTAAGTAGCAAGGCTCTAAGCGATAAGTTGCATCTCCTGAACAGTAGACTCCCTCATCAGTCATTGGAACATAGCTTTGTGTTTATGATCTGACTGGTTTTTGGGTAACTTTCGAGATCTCTCAGCTGAGCTACTCAGCAATTGCTTCTTTCATCTGAGAATTCGTCCTAAAGGCCGCTTAAAAGGTGAGGCAAACCCTGAGTCCTTGTCAGTGGCATGTCTTTCGCTCACACTTTCAGCACATCCACAATCCTGTCACCTGTACCTTCACAGACATCCTGTATCCATCCTGTGCTCTCCATCTCCACCACAACAGCCCCATCAGATCCTTCAGTGCCTCTTGCCCCGGCTCTTAAGAGTCCCCAAACTCAGCTTCTCCTCTTGCCCGACAGCTGCTAAGTGATTGTCCAAGAGTAGACATCAAACGACGTGCCTCCTTGCTTCAAATCCTCCAGTAGCTTCCCCTATGCTCAGAATAAAGCCCAACCCATGACCACGGCAGACAAGAGCTACCTGATATGACCCCACGGACCTCGCTCTCCTCTTCCAGGCCCCTCTCCCCAGGGAGCCCCGCTCCAGCCCTTCTGTTTGCTCTTTGCGTACCACAGACCAGCCGACTTCCTACCTCTGAGCTTTGCACTGGCGTGTGTCTCTGACTGAAAGGCTATTCCCAGGGTGCTGGGCTGGTGCTGGTGGCTGCTCATCCTTCGGGTCGCCTCCTGGGAGTGGCAGAACCTCAAGACCCTATTTAAATCAGCCATGCCCCATTCTGTATTTTAGCAGCCTGCTTTATTTTTTTCACCCTCTGAAAGTAAGTTTTTTTGTATCTGTTACTTGTTTATCTTCTGGCTTCACAACAACACACTAGAATATAAGCTTCTTGAGGGTCTGACATTTCACAAGTGGTTGGGGCAGTGGTGAGGGGGGTGGAGGAAAGTGAAGAAGGAAGACAAGGAAGGGAAGGAAAGGAGGAAGAAAGGAAGGAAAGGGAGGGAGGAAGGAAAGGAGGGAGGGAGGAAGGAAAGGAGGGAGGGAGGAAGGAAAGGAGAAAGGAAGGAAGGAAGAAAATTGAGGGAGAAAGGAAGGAAAGAAGGAAGGGAGGGAGGAAGGAAGGAAAGAAGGAAGGGAAGGGAGGGAGGGAGGAAGGGAGGGAGGGAGGGTGGGTGCGAGTGGAGGGCAAAGAAAGAAAGGAGCCAAGAAGAAAGAAAGAAAGAAAGAGAGAGAGAGAGACGGGGAGGGAGGGAGGGAGGAAGGAAGGAAGAGAGAAGAAAAAGAAAGAAAGAAGAGAGAAGGAAGGAAGGAAAACAATCCCAAAACCTTTGGTTAAAAAGTTCCACATTTTTCAGTTTGGTGCTGAGTACTATTAGAAATTGCCTTTCTCTCATGTTCTAGGAGAGACAGAAATTACCACATATAATTTAAAGGCTTAAAAATATTTTTTTTTATAAAGAGTAGTTCATTTCTATGCTGAGTTTTAGTAACATCATTAACTTTTATTTCCAGAAACTCAAACGAGTTGAAATAAGGCACCATTTGGGAAAATTTACATAAGAACAACACTCCTAATGAAGGTTCTCCACTCTAGATAATGTATTTGTGCTGACAGAGCTCTAGGCCTGCTGTCTGGGGACCCAGAGCTAACATTTGCTAAATGGTCAACTAAGGCTGGGTTGGCGGGGGTCCTGGGGCCGGATGAATTGCCCTGGCTCACTTTGGTGTTTCATCCCTCCCCTTAAGTACACGCCTGGGTGGTGCAAAGAAAGTGTGCTTTGGAGTCCACTGAGTGCTTTCAAATCCTGGCTCCATGCTTCCTAGTCATGTGACTCTGAGAAAGTGCCCAAACCTTTCCGAGCCTCCGTATTCTCACCTGTTAGATGAAAATAGAAATCTGTTGTGATGAGATTTTCAAATCATTTATGTAAAGTACCTAGGCTTATATTTCTGGGGACTGCACAATTCCAGGAGGCAGCCTTTGTTTTGCAACCCATGTAGATGGCATGACCATTTACATTTTATCTATGTAAATGGTTTCCAGGAGCACCAATTCAGGGTATAATTTTACATGGAATGGGCTATAGATGGCAGTCCTGGATTTATTTCAGGAAGCAGGCCCTGGTGAACTAGACACCCAGAACAGTCCTGTCATTGAAAGCAACTAAATGTGCTCGGAGAATTCTAGGTCAGTCACTGAAAACAGAATAAGTGGCTTGAGGAAATTTTAAGAGAGATTTAGAAAAAAATGTCAAATTAAAGATTTTAATAATTAAAAATAAAACTTCAACAGATGAAGTAACCTGCTGAAAAAAAGTTAAAGAAAAGAACCTGCAACTTAGAACCTGCTGAAAGAATTAATTGAGAAGCCAGATATAAAGAAATTATATAATTAACTGAGAAGACAAAATGATAGAATACAAAACAGATTAAAAGACATGGCGAAGAGGGTAAGAAGGTCCAACACAGGTTCTAATGAGGAAGAGGCAATATTTGCAAAAGATAGTGTTTAACTCATCATATAAATCCAGTGAATTAGTTTGGCCTTTTTGTGAATCTTTTTTTTCCTCCTTTTAGTATTGTACTAGACATATTTCTGGCTGTTTTATTAGTTGTAGGTAATAAACTATTAAAGCAGCAGACAAGTTTAGTGGAAAAGGTTTATACTGATTCTTCTACATTTTAAATCAGTTTATTTTCCTGTGTGTAAATATTAGAACCTCTGATTTCAATTTTTGAGTTTTTGCACAAAAGTAGATTTTTAAAAAAAATTATCCTCCATATATATTTTAATACATCAGTAGAGTGTGTCTTTTCATAGAGAAACAGTTTAAGGATTCCTGATCTTTCATTTGTTTAAAACAAAGTCTGGAATATAAATATGTAACAGGCACATTTAGAATGAGATTATGTAGGTTCTATTTGTATTAAAAGAACTGATCTCAAGCCCCAGTGAAGTAGATTCAGTAGTCCTGGTCTTTGCATTTAAATTTACTCTTATGTTAACCCTTCAGTTTGTCCAGATTATAGGCCAGAAAATATTTAATTGTAAATAAAAGACCAGAGCTAAGACTAACCCTTAGCATACAGCTGGTATTTAGTAAGTATTTCTTAGATGACTGAATTAATGACTATTATTAATTATTTTCAAATTTTAGGAGATTGATTAAAAGAAAAAAATTTTAAGTCAAAGTACCTTTTTACATTTGTTTGGATTTGCTATTTTCTTAAATGTTGCAGTCATCATTTATCATTTTTGGTGTTAATTACACAGTCTTTTGGTGCATAGTGATAGAGGAAGAAAGTGATTAGAAATTGTTTAGCAATATTTCCTGCCCATTAAAAATCTATCTTTACATGGTTTTATCTCAGAGTCTCTCCTTTATGTGGCCTTTCCTCCACTGAACCCTCTCCAGTCCACATAAGCAAATCTTTGGATTTGAAAACCCAGCTTAGAACATCTGCGGGAAGACCCAGGTAAAGACCTTGTTGAGACTTGACCAACCTCCTACGGGAATCTGTAGGCAAAAACATTCTTTGCGTCCAGGATATAACTGCAGCATAGGACTAACAGGCCCACGGCAGGCTAGCTGAGCATCTGGTCCATTCTGTCCTCATGTGGAGGGGTGGGGATGGGTAAAGCAGCGCTTCCACAGCAGCTCCAGTCTTTGGGAGTGCTTGCACTGTCTTGGAATGCTCTCCCTCCAGCAGAACCTGCCGAAGCCCAGCTAAAACACACCTGCAACACGCAGCTTTGCTGGAACAATTTTAGCTGAACTCCTATTAGAAAATGTGCTCTGTTGGGTAAAATAACAACCTCTGTGAATAACCTTGACAGTCTTGTTCTAAGGTGCTGTGTTCCTGCACGACTTTTCTAGCAAGACTGGGAATGTTGTGATATACCACCTCGCATGTATTAATATTTTCCTTCCTGCCTACCTCACTACATTTTTTTTCTGTCTCACTCTTGCTGCCCTGGTATTAAATCTCCTATTAAGGCTTAATGTATTTAAAAAAAAAAGTAAGTGGGACATTTGCTTTTTCTGCTCAAAATCAACACTGAACATTGTCACCTATTTTAGTTACTGTTATAAATGTCTTGACTTTCTTGCAGTAATTCTAAGAGGTCAGAGGCCTGTCTCACTCATCTTATGGTCCCTCACAATCCCATCTTTGCATGCAGAATCTGCTCAACCTGGAAATTTTGAATGAACAAATTGTCCATCCCTGCTTCTACTTCATATACCGTAACAATGTGTCCCAACAGACTTGGAGATATTTATCATTAATTCTTTCAAACCTCTCCATCGCTTTATGTGAACTCAATGGAGTTTGTCTTCTGCAAAGCAAGCCTGAAGGGAAAGTCAGTTGAGGTCTTAGGACAAGCACAGAAATTAGACTGCAAAGTGATGCAAGGTGAGGTGCCTGCAGAAACAGCCAAGTTTCAAGAAAGGTTCACAAGCTTAGTGCCAAGGATAACAAGAGCCATGCCTTCCCCCTGGGCTCCTAATCATTTTGTGTTTAGCTTGAGTCCTTCACTCTTTAACATCAAGCTCTTCAGTGACTTGGCTCCTTCTACAGATATCACACTCAAAATAATAGACCTTGGGAAAAAAATCTTGGCACAGACCTGTTCCTTTTCAAACATTTTTGATCAGATGTAGGATTTTATAGTCATATTGTTTGTGAAATGCCTCTTCTGTACATTTTTATCATGGCAGTGTTTATGTTGCCTGTCTAATTAGCTTCAACACACCAGATGAATTGTTTAAACCCGTCTGGCGTGCTATAATTTTTCAAAGTTCCTCATCTGCTAAGGAAAAAAATATATTTGTAAAGGCTTTAGATTTCAGGAATCACAAGTCTATGATGGATCTTATTCACCATAAGAAACAGTTCAAGGGGGACAGAGGGTAGAGCCATTTGCCAGGATAGCCAGTGGGAGAGAATACGAGGTCCCAGAACATTTACAATTCTAATTTGAGAATTGGTGCCAAAATCAGCACTTCTTCCCCCTCCTACTCCCACACCCTCCCCAAAATTAAAGGAAACAAAATATCGAGCTGAGAAGTTTCTCACCATTGCCAGCACTAGATATATTGGGGACAAAGAAAGTCAGAGGGAACTGTGGGCTCCTGGGAGAAAGGATAGGAAGCAGGATTAGGGTGAAAAGATGATGAGGTTGGAGAAGAGGAGGGATTGAAGCCAAGAAAGTGAAAAGCAGGGGGGTCTAAAGGCTGGGGCCCCACCAAGAGTCAAGTACAGTTGGCATCTTGAGTTCTGCATCTAGGGGTTCCACCAACCGCAGATCAAAAGTATTCAGAGAAGAAAATTCCAGAAAGTTCCAAAAAGCAAAACTTGAATTTGCGTTGTACCAGCAACTATTGACATAGCACTTACATTGTATTAGGTACTATAAGAAATCTAGAGATGATTAAAAGTGTACGGAGGATGTGTAGGTTGTATGCAAATAGTACGTCATTTTATGTAAGAGACTTGCGCTTCAGGGATTCAGTGTCCCCAGTAGTGCTGGAACTGATCCCCTGCAGACACCGAGGGATGTCTATGCTACACATTCCTCAGTTTGACACAATCCTCCATCCCAACTTATTACACTATCTCAACACATTAAACCTTATTGATTCTCAATTTCAAAAAATCCTGCCTGTGGAAGGCATCTTAAAGATGGCCCAACACAGGCTCTCCTTTTCCACTCCCCAGAAAAGGTTTCACTCTTTTTTTTTCTGTCAACCTCTGCTTGAACCCAAGTGGTAAATCCTTCTGTACGAAGGTACTCTTAACCATGGAAGACAGTATTCTTGTTGTTTAATAGCACCAATTGCGACTATAATTACAAACAATAATAGCATATCTGTATAGCAGTTTACCATTTTGTGTTTTCATAATATAATTGCATTTGAACATCACAGCAGCCCTAAGTGATCAGACAGGAAATTTTAGACTCAACTTGGCAATTAAGAAAACTCATCATCCAAGAATCATGTGACTTGCCCATATTAACACATAATAATAGCAGGGGCTGCCATTTATGGAGTCTTTATTATGTGCGAGGCATTGTGCTAAGGTACTTTCTCTGCATTATTCCATTTAATCTTTGCAGAAATACTTGATAAGAACTTTTATATCCTGAGATAAAAGATGATGAAATTAAAAATCAGAGATGTAAAGAAATTCATCCAAGGACTCATAGGTAATAAGAAGTAGAAGACTGAGTACTTAGTTATTCCAGCTTTTGTCTGACTGGTGTTCTAAACCACCATGTTATGGTATTTCATAAAATCTAAGATGGTATCACAGAAAGACACACCATTATTTTATGTACCTCTAAGAAAGAAAAAATACTAGCAATTAAACTGTGGCACTGTGCTTGCTTATCACTTAGAATTTTTGTTTTTAACTTACTGAAAGAGTTATTTTAGACTTAATTTAGACATAGATTCTTATCATATATCACTCTTAACCACATGTAAAATGGAAAGGATAAGTGAAATAAATTGGTTAAAATATTTCTGAATGTCTCCACTCTTAGAGTCAGACTTTTCTCAATCACTTTTCAGCTCAGAATCAACATTTGTCTCCCCAAGAGCATCAATAACAATGGTGATATTAATCCTATAGGTCACATCATTTGCAAATATTTTCTCCCATTCAGTGGGTTGTCTTTTCATTTTGTTGATGGTTTCCTTTTTTGTGCAAAAGCTTTTAAGTTTAATTAGGTCCCATTTGTTTATTTTTGCTTTTATTTCCATTACTCTAGGAGGCAGATCCAAAAAAATATTGCTGTGATTTATGTCAAAGAGTGTCTTCCCTGTGTTTTCCTCTAGGAGTTTTATAGTGTCCAATCTTACATTTAGGTCTTTAATTCATTTTGAGTTTATTTTTGTTTATGGTGTTAGAGAATGTTCTAATTTCATTCTTTTACATGTAGCTGTCCAGTTTTCCCAACACCACTTACTGAAGAGACTGTCTTTTCTCCATTGTATATTCTTGCTTCCTTTGCCATAGATTAGTTGAAGACAAGTGTGTGTGGGGTTTTTTGGGGGCTCTCTATCCTGTTCCATTGATCTGTGTGTTTGTTTTTGTGCCAGTACCATATTGTTTTGATAACTGTAGCTTTGTAGTATAGTCTGAAGTCAGGGAGCCTGATTCCTCCAGCTCCATTCTTCTTTCTCAAGATTGTTTTGGCTATTCAGGGTCTTCGGGGTTTCCATACAAATTCTAAAATTATTTGTTCTAGTTCTGTGAAAAATGTCATTGGTATTTTGATAGGGATTGCATTGAACCTGTAGATTGCCTTCAACTTGTAAATTGCCTTGGGTAGTATGGTCATTTTAACAATACTGCTTCTTCCAATCCAATAATATGATCTATCTTTCCATCTGTTTTGCGTCATCTTCAGTTTCTTTCATCAGTGTCTTATAGTTTTTGGTGTACATGTCTTTTGCCTCTTTAGGTAGGTTTATTCTTAGGTATTGTATCCTTTTTGATGCTATGGTAAATGGGATTGTTTCCTTAATTTCTCTTTCTGATACTTGTTATTGTATATAAATGCAACAGATTTTTGTATATTGATTTTGGATACTGCAACTTTACCAGATTCATTTATGAGCTCTAGTAGTTTTCTGGTAGCCTCTTTAGCATTTTCTATGTATAGTATCATGTCAGCTGCAAACAGTGACAGATTTACTTCTTCTTTTCCAATTTGGATTCCTTTGATTTCTTTTTCTTCTCTGACTGTTGTGGCTAGGACTGCCAAAACTATGTTGAGTAAAATTGGTGAGAGTGGACATCCTTGTCTTGTTCCTGATCTTAGAGGAAATGCTTTCCGGTTTTCACCGATGAGTATGATGTTGGCTGTGGGTTTGTCATATATGGCCTGTATCATGTTGAGGTATGTTTCATCTCGGCCCACTTTCTGGAAAGTTGTTATCATAAATGGTTGTTAAATTTTAACAAAAGCTTTTTCTGCATCTACTGAGATGATCATAGGGTATCTATTCTTCAGTTTGTTAATGTGGTGTATCACATTGATTCATTTGCAGGCATTGAAAACTCCTTGCATCCCTGGAATAAATTCCACTTGATCATGGTGTATGATCTTTTTCATGTATTGTTGGAATCTGTTTGGTAGTATTTTGTTGAGGATTTTTACATCTATGTTCATCAGTAATATTGGCCTGTAATTTTTAAAAAGTAAAACAGTGTATACCTAGAAGAAGCCCTCTGCTAATAAGCACCAGGGCTCCTGGCTTTGCCCACCATGAGACTAAAAAAAACAATGGCAGCAGAGCATATCTCAAACGGTGCTACACTGTTTCTGTCCGGACTTTTTTCCAGGCTTCTGGTACTCACTCTTCAAGTTCTGAGGTAACACAGACAATGATAGCAACATCACAGCAGCACCTTGAGGATGGGAATTATAAGCAAAAATAATGAAAAGGGGAAAAGTATGCGGTTTAGGACCAATGACATCTAGTTTACTGCCTCCTTGCTTTAAAGGCAGACCTGAGAATAAATTCTAGGTCTCAATCATGTCTTTTAAGTTATCCAAAAAAGTTCACTCTAAGTATAAAAGTCTGCCTTTCTTTTTTCACTTAGACCCATTTTTAAGATCTTGTTTTCTGTGACTATGCTAACTATAATTTATAACAGTTAGTGTAGTTAAAGAAAACTATAATTTATAGTTTTTCATTTTTGTTTTTTTCTGCACAGCAGCCTTTTAAGGATTCAAAGAAAGCCATCATGAAGATATGATAAAGAGATTTTTTGACAAAGGTACACATGCACACACACATTTCCAAATAAAAAACTGATTAGCACTGATGAAAAAAAAGTGTATGTGTGTGAGAGAGAGAGAGGAAGAGAGAGAGAGAGAAGTGGGAGGAACGAGGGGAGGGAAGGGCTAGTGAGGAGATCATTTCCACTGAAACATTTAAGAAAAATGAATATAAAATGTCATCAATATGTTGATCCAGCTGTGAAGTTAATTAAATATTACAGTCCTGGTTGAACAAAAACAAAAACTGAGATTTCCTGGGGAGTACTGTTTTTGCTAGGAAAAAAAAAAAAAAGATGTTTTGCCATCATTTAAGAGAACATTCCTTTCTTGCAGCAATTCCTGTCAATCCTGCTTTTTAGTCTTTGTTTTCATATTTTCTGTCTACTTCCAGAGGTGGAGGAGGAAACCAATTGCCTAAATTTTGGTTTACCAAACCTCTTTGGTCACCAGCACTGCTTAGTGAAAACTCTTGCTCAGAATGAAAATCAGGAGATCTGGTAGTATCTGAATTCTTTTCTGAGCCAGTGAAGAATTATTAAATGACACTTGGTAGAGTTTAGAACTGTACATTATGAAATTTTTTAACTGGTCAAAAATGCAAAAGTTCATCTGTGATTTATGGGCCGTAGTAGGTAAATGGTGAAGACACAGATTCTAGAGTCAGCCTGCCTGGTTTAAGTACAGGCTTGGCTACTTATGAGCTGTCAGCTGGGTTACTTCCTGGGTTAGCTTTTCTGTCCCTCTGCTCTTCAAGGATAATCCAAGTACCTTCCTAACAGTTTCGTTTAAGAATCAAATGAGCTGGGCTTCCCTGGTGGCGCAGTGGTTGAGAGTCCGCCTGCCGATGCAGGGGACACGGGTTCGTGCCCCGGTCCGGGAAGATCCCGCGTGCCGCGGGAGCGGCTGGGCCCGTGAGCCATGGCCACTGAGCCTGTGCGTCCGGAGCCTGTGCTCTGCAACGGGAGAGGCCACAACAGTGAGAGGCCCGCGTACCGCAAAAAATAATAATAATAAATAAAGGAAGTACTGTATTATGTCATTTTTTTGAGACAGAGAGTGTATGAAGCACAAATAAAAATGAAATAAAAATTTAAAAAGTTAGAAGAACTATAAGGACATATCAGTCTCAGGCTATTTACCGAACAGAAAAGCTCAATTTAGGGCAGACTCCAGAGAATGTCACGGTATGTGTTGTGACAGGAAGCTTTATCCAAAAGGCTTATTGGAGGCTCTGTTGACTATAGGGGCTGGTTGAACTGCAGAATTAATACTTACCGAAAGCTAGGGCTGGGACACATGTGTATAAGCTGTTGTCTTTTTTCACACTTTTATAAAAAATTAATTTTCCTTAGTTTCCAATTAAGAGATGGTCATATAAAAATTCATATGTGGTCCCTCTTTGAATGGGTTTATGACTTATTGTGAAAACTTTGCTTGGTGTTTAATCTTAATTAGGGCATCGATTATATATTGGGAAACATAACCCGTAGAGCATGTTGGATTGGTTTGTTTCATAAATAGCTAGCTTTCTAGATTATTAGATTACTGCATGAAAATATAACACATGACTAATTAATTGGCAGTGATTGAAATGGGCATAGAAGAACCAGCATAAAGCTGGATATAGTATGTGTCTCCTACCTCCAATTAATAGTACATATGATGGCCAGTGACCTGACCTGGGAAGAGATGATTGTTTAATAGATGTGATTTCAGTACAGGATTTCAGTACTGAAGGGTGGGGAGTGTTTGGGATGAAGAGAGAGGGCTTCATGGGCTACGAATTTGGGTTCAGGGAATACTGGGGGAGTGGTGGGTGGTATCTTTAGTAGATAGTTCAATGGGGAGGTAGAGAGATATACTTTGGGTAAGTTAGGTTGGGCCGACATTGTTAATGATGTTAATGTAGAGACATATACTTTGGGTAAGTTAAGTTGGGCCGACATTGTTAATGGTAATGAATACCAAGCAGATTTGTCAAGATCACAAAAGAGTCAGCAATTTCACTGCACCTAAAATGTTGATAAAGAAAAAAAAAGTGTTAAGCAAGGAACAGCAGATGGACGTCAAACTCTGTAATCACTGAGGTGCTCAAACATTGCTTTCAGATGAACGTACATTAATCTCAGGCCTTTTTCTGTAGACCAAAAGCCCTATTATTTAGCCTAGGCTAGCACTAAATGTTTCTGTCATTTAAAAGAATATTTCACTATGACTGAGTAGTATTTAAAAGAATGAGATTACATAGCCAAAGAAAACAAACTTTAAGAGCTTAAAATTTAAGGAATTTTGAATGCAGCTGGAATGCCTATAATTTCTCATTTCTCACATAGGATAAAGTTTGATATTTTAAGATGTGTTTTCTGTTTCAACAGTGAAATGGGATTTCAATAAAGAACATTATTTCTGTCCCCTTCTCTGTACCTTTAAAAAGCTTGGTAGTGTTGAAATTCAGGAATAACGGGTCATATATACTGTAGGGTTTGAGATTTGGTTTTGTTTATCTATCAGTATTTTGCAGTGACTTACAGAAAAAAAAAAAAACAGTGAAATCGGTTTGGTCAGAGATGAAGAAAACAAAGTTCAGTTTCAGTAGAAAATTTTCTTCTTTTCCATGTGGATGTTGAAGTTTGAAGAGCTTTATAAATTGTAAACACATTCTTGTTGCGTTTTACTGACATTCCATATTTCCAGCAGAAATTAATACCTTAGAGCAAGATTTACCAGACCTGTGAGTGCCTCTTAGCTGCAGCTTTGTTTATTGCCATTTAAATGACTGTGTAATAAGAAGCCATGTACTCAAGTTAAGGTCCCACTGGCATTTGCCTCCCTCCTCATTCCCAGTTACCCCTGTCTTTTCAGCCCTCAGCCATGACTGAGAGGCAGAAGCATTTTGTAAGATCCAAAGGCAAGGGTTTGTTGAGTTTAAAAGAAGCATCTGCTTTTGAAAGACTAGAGCTCTCTGAAATAGCCGTTGTCTACATAGGAGTAAAGGTACTCAAAACATCCTTTTCACTTAAGATCAAATTTGAGATCTCAGTCAGGAGAGGCATGGTCAGGCAACCAAGAGATAAAAGATTGGCAGAACGAGTCAAGAAGGATTTGTTTTGACTTCAGATGAGAGACCTTAGGGTTAGAGGGAATTCCAGTCTTCAGGGAGCCACAAGCCTGCCTTTCAAGCAATTCCCCAACATCTGGCGTGGCCAAGAGTCAGGAGGTGACTAGAGACTGTTGGGGATACTCGAATTACGCTTGTGCAGAGATGAAAGCAGACGCGTCCGTGAAGAAATTACTAAAAGTTAGCTGCTTCTATCTGGCCCCCAGGCTATGATACATCCGTTTAAAAGCAGCACCATAACTAAGATTTTTTTTAAAAAGGAAAATTCTTCTGGTTTCTAGGTTGATCATTGGTTCAAACAGGGTTACTCACTCAGTCCCGTCCATCACCTGTTGTACCAAGGTGCACAGGATGAAGCAAAACGGATAAAGATTCAATGTGCATTACTTCTTACTGTTTCTACTTAAACTTTAAGCCCAGTGTTCTAATTAGCAACGTGAGTCCTCATTCTTGATAGACTTAAGCATGAAGGGACATTGGAAAACAATATCAGTTTCTGAGAAAAGAAAATTGAGGTAGATGTTCAAGATCATTTTGTATTATTATAGTTATCAATTATCTGTTGAAAAACTGTCAACACAGATAATGTTTCTACATAGATTACTATTTTTAACTGAGGCCACATATAAGCAAAAAAAGGAACCATTAGTTTCAACCTTAACTTGACTAAATTAGCATTAGAATTACTAACTGATAAGAATTCTATACTCAAAAAACATGTCTTTTATCATTTGATCCTCTATAAGATATGGTTCTTTAAGAAAGGGTTCAGGGGCTTCCCTGGTGGTGCAGTAGTTAAGAATCCACCTGCCAATCAGGGGATGCGGGTTCAAGCCCTGGTCTGGGAAGATCCCATATGCCGCGGAGCAGCTAAGCCTGTGTGCCACAACTACTGAGCCTGCGCTCTAGAGCCCACAGGCCACAACTACTGAAGCCCGTGTGCCTAGAGCCCATGCTCCGCAACAGGAGAAGCCACCGCAGTGAGAAGCCCGCACACCACAGTGAAGAGTAGCCCCCGGGCTTCCCTGGTGGCGCAGTGGTTGAGAGTCCGCCTGCCGATGCAGGGGACACAGGTTCGTGCCCGGTCCGGGAAGATCCCACATGCCGCAGAGCGGCTGGGCCCGAGAGCCATGGCCGCTGAGCCTGCGCGTCCGGAGCCTGTGCTCCGCAACGGGAGAGGCCACAACAGTGAGAGGCCCGCGTACAGCAAAAAAAAAAAAGAGTAGCCCCTGCTTGCCTCAACTAGAGAAAGCCAGCATGCAGCAACAAAGACCCAAAGCAGCCAAAGAAAAGAATAAATAAAATAAAATAAATTAATTAAAAAAAAAAAGAGAGGGTTCAGAAACACTGAGGTTTAAAATCCTTAGTACCAGGAAACTGATGCATGTTCTCAAAAGATATTTGTCTTTCCCTGGATAACTTTTGACACTGACAAATATACATTCTGCCAGTGTCTGAATTTAATATACTAGATGTGTAAGGATGGTGCAAATAAAATCCACTGTAGGTTTCTTTGGCTTCTTAGCTTAACATATCTCTAGTGGTTTTCTGAGAAGTACCTGACCTATTTGTACTGACCCAATTCATTCTCTGCCCAGGTGGCCACTCATAGGTGGAATGATCTGACAATTTCAGAGGCTCTTTAGAGGGCTAGCATCCGTTGAAACCCTGCTGCCCATTTTCTGGGAGCAGCTAAAACCCTGAGGACTGTGACAGATTTAGCCATTCAAATGGAAAGTCCAAGGGCTTTCATTGCAGTCCTGTGGTGTTAACTTCTTTCCACCATGTCCCAGTTTAGATGTTTACCAGGTTAATCATGAATGGTTTCCTATGCTTCTATATTCAAAGTACAGCTTTTTGAAGTAAATCATTATTTTGCTAGTAGGGGAGCATTCTACATCTAGGAATGCTCAAGTGAGTTCTTTTTTTAAATTTTATTGGAGTATAGTTGATTTACAATGTTGTGTTTCAGGTGTACAGCAAAGTGATTCAGTTATACATATACATATATTCATTTTTTTCAGATTCTTTTCCCATTTAGGTTATTACAGAATATTGAGCAGAGTTCCCTGTGCTATACCGTACGTCCTTGTTGGTTATCTGTCTTATACATAGTAGTGTGTATATGTTAATCCCAAGCTCCTGATTGTATCCCCCCAACACACGTTTCCCCTTTGACAACCATAATTTTGTTGTTGAAATCTGTAAGTCTGTTTCTGTTTTGTAAATAAGTTCATTTGTATCATTTTTAAAAATTAGATTCCACATATAAGTGATATCGTATGGTATTTGTCTTTCTCTGTCTGACTTACTTCACTTAGTATGATCATCTCTAAGTCTGTCCATGAAGTGAGTTCTTTTTTAAGTGGTATAAAATCAGTTTGGTAAATCCAGATTTTTATAAAATGAAGTTACTTTTGTAAATAATGAAGTGTCATCTCCACCTTCTGCAGGCAGCATAGAGACGTGGAAATCAGGCGAGTAGGGTGTGCATGTGTGACAGATTTGTGGGTGGTAAGATTTGTCATTGGAAATACTAGTGCTTCTGATGACGTCCCATGTAGACTTCTCTTAGTGTTGTTACTCCAATGTGGCCTGAATACCAGGAACATCACCCTCACCTGGGGGCTTGGTAGGAAAGCAGAATCGCTGGTTCCAAAACGCCTGGACCAGAACCTGAATTTTAACAAGATCCCCGAGTTTGAGAAGCCCTGCCCTGCTGCTTTATTATCCTTTACAGTAGTACTTGAGGAAAAACTTTAATCTCTCTGCCCTTCCCTCTCTCACCAGAATTCTCTTCCAGTGCAGGAAATCATTGCCAGTATTTTTTTTAAAGCCCATCAATGGCATGTTTGAGTACATGGTCATTTGCCATCATCATCAGCTTTGGGGAAAGATAATTTGTGGTTAACAGACAGATGATGTATCTACTTTCTGAGGAGGGAATGCTGCCTCACAGAAAGCCTACAGAACCACGAGCAAAGCATGAGAGCCAGTGAACAGGCTGCAATCCATAGCTGGCTGGTTTGTGCTTTAGCTCGGAACCAGTGGTCAAGTCGAGGGAGAAAATGGGGCCGCTGCAGAATTGTATAGACAATTGTAGACGATTAGTAGACAAAACAAGAACTATCTGTGTCTAGGTCTTTGCTGTAAGGGTGGATACACCTCAGAGATAATGATACTGACATGAAATATAATGATTTTTTTAAAATATCATGCCAGGGGCTTCCCTGGTGGCGCAGTGGTTGAGAGTCCGCCTGCCGATGCAGGGGACGCGGGTTTGTGCCCAGGTCCGGGAAGATCCCACATGCCGCGGAGCGGCTGGGCCCGTGAGCCATGGCCTCTGAGCCTGCACGTCTGGAGCCTGTGCTTCGCAACGGGAGAGGCCACGGCGGTGAGAGGCCCGCGTACCGCAAAAAAAATAAATAAATAATAAAAAAAAATAAAAATATCATGCCAGTGATACAAATCTTCTGGACAGTTTCTGAAAGAGGAGTTGAATCCTGGTGCAGGCAGATAAGTTGAGCTTTTAGCTGAGGACCATTTGTCCTGAGCAGAAGTTATCCTGGAGTATCCACTGATAAGAGGTAAATCGTCTCTTGCTCGTGAATTCCGTGCTCATCTTGCCATTCTGAAGTCTGCACTTCAGAATGGCAAGACGCTCTCCCCACTCGCCTAGCAGTGTCTTGGTGCTGTAATTAGAGAGCAGCTGCAGCATTGAGGCAGAGTGAAGGAGGTGACAGTGAGGGGTGAGGAGGGCAGAGGAGGTGCTGGGGATTTCCTGTGTAAATCCCAACTAGACCGACCATTTGTGTGCCTTTTTTTTCCTCTAACATTGATAAAACCCCTCTTGTATGCAACCTAGCCAAGCTGTGTCATTTCGTTTGTCCTAGTCTTCAGACTTAGATCAGGGACACCCAATCTGATCCGTATCCATCATAATGCAGCCTCCAGGAACCGGCTCGCACACGTGTGTCACAGAAGCTCAGGTTAGAGTCAGGTCACCTGGGCACTCCGCCATCCTCAGCAGGGCAGTGTGCCCCCTGGCCCTCCTCCTTAACACAGGGCTGCCCACAGAATGCCTTGTTAGCCTCAGTAGGTCTTTATCGTCCCTCCATTATAACCCTGAAACTGAGCGACCTAGAGCTGTTCCACGTTCAGACCTAGAAGCAGGATAACTCGGTGCTGCCCTTGCATGCTTTGGGACTAGACTGCCTGGGATGAAAGCTGCCCCGGCCCTTGGAATTCTATGAGTTTAAGCATCCAGTGGCCCAGTTTCGTTTTTCCATTTGACTGGGAAAGGGAGTCTGCCAGATATAGAGTAAGATTTGAATGTATCCTTAGAAGAGGGAGCATCCTCTGTTTGCGTCTTTGCCTTTCTGAGGCTCTGTGGTGCTAGGATATACACCTCCCTTTCTCCCCAGCCTCCATTCTCCAAATCTGCACTTTCTAGATTGTAACAGCAGCTCTAAAGCCTTAGGTTCTTGCTTATAATCACATTTGTGACCTCACTTGGAAACCATTCAGATGAGCGATGGCCTCTCCCTGGGAATGTGTAGGTGAAGACAGGCCAACAGTCCTTTCCTGGAATCTTGAGAGAGAGGAGCCCTGTGGAAGAGGTTCTAGAGTGGGGCTGGGGGTGGGCATTACAAGGAAGGCTGCTCCCAAAGTGTGGAGTGGGGAGTGAGGAGGAGAGGGTCAGCATGAACCAGAGACCAAATTTCCCTGGTTAAAGAATTCAGATCAGATCGGCATTAAACGTTCAAAAAGAAAAAGCGGTGATGCAAGAACAAAAAAAAAGTTTCACTGACTGCACTGAACACTCTTCAAATAATCTGGCATAGTTCCAGAGGCTAAACAGTCTGTCTTAAGTGATGGGAACATTAGGTGAACCTCACTTGGCTCTCCCATTGGGGAATAACATCGTTGTTGGTCTTGTATTCTCAATGTCTGGTAAGAACTGGTAACAATAAAGCTAGAATAGGATATGGCCAGTGTGAGTGCGTGGCCAGGCATCTCAAGGCTATGCAGGTCAACGAACAATAAATGAAACGAATGGAGGGACCTGGGTGGGTAATATGACTCAGCACGCTGCTCACCCTTCATGTAACTTGTCTGATGAGCACTTTGTCATACAGTGTGCCTAACTTCAGGGCTATAAAATTTGGGCCAAAGTAATTAGAGAAACACAGAGCCCTTTTGTGGCTTTGTCCTTGCACCTGAGATGGTGAGGGCTCTGTTGTCAGTGCAGGTGATCCAGAAGCTCCACCCCCTCCAAAGGACTTTGTGGGGCTGGGTTATCTCAGCATATAATGTACATGTTTCCGTTGCCTTATTGGCTCCCTGTAAAGCAAAACATTGACAATAAAATGGGTATTTGTGTCTCACCAGCCACTGCCTGGTCTTTGTTCCTCAGCATTTAATGGCTACATGTTCTTCTCTTCCAACTGCTTCACTGATCCTCTGACAAGCAGCCACAAATGGGGATTCCAGAGGAATGTCCAGTCTTTAACAGCAAACTATTATCCTGATGACCCTGTGGAAAACTAGGAACATATTGAATATATCATGGGACAAATTAAGGGTGTGAGGCTTAATGCAGCCAAGGAAGTGATCATCGTGCCATATGTCTGGGAGCCTTGAGTGATGCTCAGGACTCCAGCTTAAAGAGTTAGTCATATTGAACATGGTACATTGCAAAAAGAAAAAGAAATTGTACAGTTCAGCACTCATCATTTTTCAAGTTTGATAAAAGAATGAATCCTTTCCAGGCTGACTGCTCCAGTGGACATGAGGTTCAAGGGAACAGACAGGGGTGGCTTAGATGGTTCAGACATCTGTCTTCATGACTTGCCATTGCTCTTCCTGTATCTTGTCACAAAAGTCATGTCTAAGAGACACACTAATTAAATTAAAAAGGGACATCCTGAGGTCCTGGAGTCAGACAGCCTGTGTTCAAATCCTGGCCTCATCCTTTGTTAGTGCTATGACCTTAGATACGTTTCTCAACCTCTCAGATCTTCAGTTTCCTTATTGGTAAAGTGAGAATAGAGGTAGTAGATGCAGGGCACTCAGAACCATATCTTATATATAATCCAAGCTTAGTGTTATGATTATAATTTTTTAACTGTCCTTGATCCAAATGTTTGGTGAGTAGAGATTGGTAAAGTTGGTAAACAGACAGAGAGTGAATATATGGGGTTCGTGGGCCATAGTGATCTCTGTTGCAGCTGTTCAGCTCTGCTGTGGTAGGTAGGGCAGAAGGCAGCCACAGAAAATAGGTAAAGAACTGGCATGGCTGTGTTCCAATAAAACTTTATTTACAAAGCAGACAGGATGTGGCCTGTAGGCCATAGTTTGAGCCCTGAAGTAATGCCTTTGGCTGAATCAAGTCTTTCTCTAAGCTGCCACACTTACATACAGGTTTCCACGCCAAAGCCCGTGCCTTTGTCAGATCTGCACAGCAGAGTTGCCATAGATGTTTAAAAAAACAGATGCTGGGCTGTATGCTCTGTTATTCTGGTTGAGGGTGAGGCTCCGACCATTGGTGTTTTATACAAGCTCTCCAGATGGTTCTACTGAGCAGCCAGGATGAGGACCACTAATGATAAAATATACTGGGGGGCACTTGTTAGAAAAAAGAAAGCAGATTCTAGACCTCTGCCTGCAAATTCTGATTCGATTCTGGCTTCAGGCCCAGGAATCTATATTTTTAACCAGCTCACCAAATGATTCTTATCTTTAGACAAGTTTGGGAAACTCACCCTCCCTTTTCTATTCCTTCTATTAAGTATTACTTGATCTGCAGCTTCTTCCCAACACCTAGACTAGGAGATCCAAGTTAGGGCAGCCCATCATTCTGATGGGCCATGGCCATATTGCTGGGGAAGCCACATATCGGCCAAAGGAGTTACTTCCAGAGTCGAATTTTGAGGTTTGTTCCAGTCTAGAGGGTACGGCCACCATGTGACATGGATTTTCCTGGATGATTGAGTTGAAGTGGTATGTCTCATTTCCAGAGTAAGAGTCCCAGTTTTATACTAAAGAAAAATAGTTCTGGGGACTTCCCTGGCAGTCCAGTGGTTAAGACTCCACACTTCCACTGCAGGGGGCAAGGGTTTGATCCCTGGTTAGGGAACTAAGATCTGGAATGCCATGTGGAACGGCCAAAAAAAAATTTTAAGTAAGTAAATAAATTAAAATTTAAAAGAAAAAGAAAAATAGTTCTGCACCAAGTGAGGAGATAGTTTAGGGCCAAAAAGTCTTTCCATTTTTTTTCTTGTGTATAGAGGATACATAGAAATTATACAAGACCTGACATTTGTTTATAAGTGACATAACTGTAAACTGGTGGGAGGAATACCCAGGCATCCTATGAGGGCAAAGAAAGTCTTTGGAAAATAGTGTTCATTTGAAATTAGCGCTGTTTGGTTATTTCTTGCCTCTCATCCCAAATCGAAAAACAAATAGCAAAGGGAGGAGTATAGGTATGAGACTCAAACCGGCTTTGAAAATTCTTGTACAATAGAAATAAAGCAGGTAATATGTATGTCGATATCTGGTACCAAAATAATGTTGTAATATTAATAGTCTGAAACAAAATCCTTTTTCACAGTCACTACATTAGTGAGGCAGGTGCTGCTGAATGCCAACAGCCATGTCAACCCTCTTCTCCCCTATTGGCTTCCACCAAAGAGACTAGAAAATCTCACTTTCCCAGCTGACCCTGCAGCATGGGCTGGCCAGGTGACAGCTCTGGCCACTGAGACTTGAGCAGAAGTCTGAAGGGTCCTTCTGAGAGAGCTCTGGTTATCCTGGCAAAATGTATATATGCCCCTTCCCACCCTCCCACCCTTCCTCCTGCACTGACCAAGCCAGCACATCAATGGAGGTGGAAAGAAGATAGGGGACAGAGCTCTTTGGTGATTTCTTTGACCTATGCTCCTTTTTTGGTTCGCTGTTTACGTGACACACTCAAGTACCTTCACTGCTTAAGCCACTCAGAAATTCTGTTACATGCAGCCAAAAGAATTCCTAACTGAGGTATGTAAGTTACATTTTTCTCTATAACAGAGTATGCGATGGTTAAGAGACATGAACGCCCTAATAAAGTGATGTGAGCCTTCTTACATCGTCTTACATCATGAATGAGCCAGCAAGCCAGGAAGGCCCTTTCTGACAAGTTTTTTAAAAAACCACACACTGTTCTATCTACTGGTCAGAGGCAGGGTTGCTTCTATTAATCATGGGCAGAAATTTTAAAAGAAAACGTAATTGTCAACTAACATGGTAGCTACTTGACGAAAACAGTTTTTAAATGCTCTTACAAATGGTAATCTTGATATGTTACAAAATCATTGGATCAGTAGATCCCAGTGAGGCTGGGTCAGAAGAGGTGGCTCTTCCAAGGTTTTCATGGCTTTCTGTACTGGATCTTCTTTTTTTCTCTTTTCTTTTTTTTTTTTGTCTCATTCATATTTATTTAACTCAATATAACATACCTTTCTTATTCCTCATAATTTTTGAAACATCCTGGTAATGCTTTAACTGCTATTTATTAGTTTTATCACAGTGTAATAGTGGATAATATTTATTATCTCCTCCATATAAACTCCTCAAACATCCAATTAGTTCTTACCTTCTTGTAATTCAACATACCCATATTCATCTACTCTTATTTTCTGATCTCCTACTTGTACTGGATCTTCTTTTAGTTCGACTTGCAAGGACCATTCCTATAGTTGCTGGATGATCATAATTACTAACTAATAACTATGGCTGTTATTTAATGGAAGCAGCTGGTACAGTGGAAAACGCAAGTTCAGACCCTGCTTAAAACCTTCTACCTTTGCAGACTTGAGCGTATTATGTAATATCTCTGTGTCTCAGTTTCCTCATGTGTAAAGTATGGACAATAATTCATTGGCTCTCAGCGTTACTGAAAGGACTGAACTAAATTATTGTATGAAAGAATGCCAGCCACAGATCCTTTAACCTAGTAAGTAGTTGCTAAATTTCCCCTTTCCGTTGTTAAAGCCGCAGCTTGGATGTCTACTCTTGCACAGCTCAGCCTCTGAAAGTAAGGGCCTGGGAGCTGCTTCCTTTTGCATTATATGTCCATCATCTTAGCTCACTTTGAACATTTCTCCCTGTGTCTGGTCTATCTTCACAGCTGCTGAGCAGTAGAAAGACACAAGCTAGGAATAAAGAATTAGTTTTATTCTGATATGTTATGGAAATGGACCGAAAACCACCTAGCTACATGGCCATCCCATTACCTTTCTCTGAACTTCATCCAGAAATAACACCCTGAGTGGGAAAGAAAAATTAACTACCACCTGTAGACATTTGGGAGCGAGAAAGGAGATGGGGGTGTGGGGAGGATGATTTGGTCTGTAGGAACTATATAAAGTGGCATTATGGTGACTCTTCCATTAGGAATGGGTTCTCAAATCTGTGAAAAATGCCTCTATTGACATTTGGGTATTGTCAGAAGTAGCCTAGAACATTAAATTACCCATATGGAGAACCATTCACATGTGATTTGGCCTCTACAATCCTGAGCAGTAATGCATGCATGTGAATGTATAACCTAGAGAATGGTATGTAGTGTATACTAGAGAGCGCATATGCTGATCATGGTTTTATCAGAAAATGTGACTGTGGACAGGTCGCTTCTCTGGGCCATTTCGGTGACCTGCTTAAGCAGGTGGCGTTCATACACACACCATGAGAACTCTCTGGGAGAGGGGCCAGCTGAAGACCCTCACGTTCGAGACCCCGTTTCATGTCGCTGCTGGAGCACGGACTCAGAAGGAGGGTGACAATCACTGCGTAGTGCTTAACACTGACTGCTGCTGTCTCCTACTCACCTCCCATGCCTGCGGCCCATACAATCTAACTGCTCGTGAATGAATGCACACACAGTGCAATATGCCTCTCTCCATTTGTGTACGCCATTCTTTGCCTGTGACTCTGTCATTCACCTCGAAAGAGTACGTAAAAAACACAAGGCTACACTATGGAGAACAGTATGGAGGTTCCTTAAAGAGCTAAAAATGGAGCTACTATATGACCCAGCAGTCCCACTCCTGGGCATATATCTGGAAAAGATGAAAACTCTAACTCAAAAAGAGACATGCACCCCAATGTTCATAGCAGCACTATTCACAATAGCCAGGACATGGAAGCAACCTAAGTGTCCATCGACAGAGGAATGGGTAAAGAAGATGTGGTGCATACATACGATAGAATACTACTCAGCCATAAAGAAGAATGAAATAATTCCATTTGCAGCAACATGGATGGACCTAGAGATTATCATACTAAGTGAAGTAAGTCAGACAAAAAGACAAATAGCATATGTTATCACTTATATGTGAACATGATGCAGTGAAATTACTCACAAAACAGAAATAGACTCACAGACATAGAAAACAAATTTATGGTTACCAAAGGAGAAGGGGGTTTGGAATAAATTAGGAATTTGGGATTAACAGATACATACATATACCATAACAGATACCATACATAAAATAGATAAACAACAAGGACTTACTGTATAGCATAAGAAATCATATTCAATACCTTGTAATAACCTATATGGGAAAAGAATCTGAAAAGGAATATATGCACATGTGTAGATATGTATGTATATTCTTTGATGTACACCTGAAACTAGCACAATGTTGTAAGTCAACTATACTTCAATTTAAAACAATACAGATAGATAGGTACATACATACATACATGCATTAAAAAAAGAATGCTGTTTATAAACTTAATGAAATTTTAACAACATTGCCCCTATTCATGACATCAGAACCATTCGCCAAGAATCTTAAATTTCAGACCTGAAAAATTGAATGCATAACACAGTAAAACAGAGGTGGGTTCATCCGAAGAGCAAGTCTGGAGCAGGTTTCTGGAAGAAGAGAGGCCTCCCTGGGGAGAGCAGCCCATGTTTGCAGCACTGTCTTCCAGCACGGACTCCTGGAGCCCTTCGTGGGAGCCAGAGCCTAGGAGGCTCCGTTCGGCCTGTGCTCTGCGTGTGAAGACAATGGAAAAGGCCAGTCCTTTAGTTTCTCTTGCCTTAGGCGGGGAGGGGCTCATGTACAAACTCTGGACACTCAGAAAGGCAAATGCAAAGAAATCGTGCCTATCCTGAATTGTGGTAAACCCCAGACAAGTAAGACGTTCCTTCCTTTACCCTCTGAAGAAATCCAGCCCAGCTTTCTTAGGTGTGCACAGAGTACAGTCATTTGAGAGAATGGTCACAGGTTAAACATTAGTGCACTAACTGTCCATTCAAAATGATCTTTTAAAACAGAATTTCACAAGACAGGAAAGAACTTTGCTGACTTTCAAGCAAGTAGACCAGTGTGTTGCAAAACCAATCAGAAATGCTTAAAGAATCAAGCCTTCTAATAGTTTAAGAGTCACACCAAAGGCAGGACCGCAGTGACAGCTCTCTCTAAGAAAGATAGCCATAGAACTGTTTACATGGGAATAGGATTGTACAAATGCAACATCCACTACCCAAAAGGAATTTTCTTTTTGTTGAAAAGGCCAGTATGTGGTATATATGGGGTGGGGAACTGAGCTACATGATATTTTTCCATTTACAGACAGTGGGCGATTGGCTCAGAGGCTCGTTGAATATACTCGGATCTCTTTTGACTAGATTGGCCTGGAAAAACCATTTTGTGTTTTCCCCCTTCTGGAGATGCAGCTGGTCACATCACCCATTTTGCCCCACTGCTTTCAATTTGGCGAACACCAAATGCAGGTGCTCCACTTGTAAAGCGTTGATTTGGTTGAAGGTGGAGGATGGCACCTCCTGGAAATGTTTAAAGTTACAGTTTGAGGGAGTATTTTTGTCCAGCACAATTATTTTGTTTTGACCAGTTTTCTTTACATTTCCCTAAGGCAAATGACAAGACTACCTTTAACAGCTAGCCAGCTTTGGAAATTTTTTCTTTAATCAGTCACAAAGGAGAAAGCCCCCTGCTGCCAGGCAGAGAAGGGAAAGAAATGGTTTCACTTCACCAAAAAGAAATCCTCCAACATCTTGCAATACTTTTCCTTTAAGAGCCTCATTTCTCTTTCTGCAGCTGCTTTCATCTCTTTGATACATAAGGGTACACTAAGTTGAATCTATAAACAGAACCCACTAATTAAGAGTAATTGCTTCGGAGATTGGTCCAGACGATTCAGCTTTATATGCGTGTTCTTCTCAGATATCCATTAACTGCTAATAAGATACTACAGATGTGCCAGTCTATTTCCTGTTTCCGTCTATTGTACCTTTATTGCCATATATGGACCAATCGGATGGGCGGAACAATAAGTGGATGTCCTTTTGCTCCCTGAGCATGTCTCAAAGGAATGTTTGTTATTAGATTGCTTTTTCTGTTTAGTTTCACATCAGTATGTTAATACAGAAAACATAACAGTGAGAAAGTTTTCTGTTGCTCTTCTTTTCTTCACTTCTGCAACCTAACTGGTTTAGTGTTTCATTAAATCCCTTTGTATAGATTTTCTTAAAGGACGACGTAGTGCAAATATGCCTGAGCACAGTGAGCAGAGGGAAAGTGACATTCTTCCTCCTGCTCTCTTGAAAAGAAGTTTCCATCTAAATGTTTTTAAGTACTTAGAAATTCAGCATGAATATCATGTTGCTATATTTGACTGATTTACACTTGAGACTGGGTAAAAAGCCTATGAATTATTCATTCCCAAGTGATTCTATAAGCCAGAACACCAGAAATCACATTCCCTGTTGAATTTTATAAAGTGAAATAGTTTAAATACTCTCTAGACATGTGGATATCTATAGAGTTGGTTTTTTGAACTGCTGTGCTTTCAACTCACTTGCCTTTTTATTTTAGGATAATTTAGCTAAAGATCTTACCCTTTTCATGCAGTAAACCTGGTTAACATATTTTTAAGTTGGTCCAAAATATTATGCTATGAAGTACATTAGAAATAGGTACATTTTGTTCCTCTTATGTACAAAGATATTTTGTTGTGAAGATAAAACAACAGAGGGGAAAATAATTATTGGCTTTTTCTTTTATTTCTGTGGAACTAAAAGTGAGAAGAAGTAAATTACAATTTATTAGACAGAATTAACTGCTATACCTAGAGAAGGAAACAAATACAGTATTCCATGAAACTATATATGTATTTTTCATTTTATAATTATGTATATAATATGTAATACGTATACACACCCAGGCATGTGCACACGCAGTAATACCAACCAGGCTGGTGCATTAAAACTAGTTGTAATATTAAAGGATTCTGTATAGTCCCTGTATTCTGGAGTCCACAGATTTGAGTCTTGGCAGCTAACTTTTTATGGGAGTACATTAAAATCATTTAAAATGTTACTTAGGGCAGTAACGTTTTGACCTATGTGCTCATAAGAATTCATAAACTGAATAAGGTCTGATGGGTTCACTAGCTGGATGACACTTCCCCAAGAATATCTAAAGCCTCTAAAAATATGTGGGCAAGCCATTTGAGGCAAGAGGAGGAGTAAAAATCCTCAGGGGAAAAGTACAGAAGAGTTTTTAATCTATCTATGGTTAGGTACCATTCATTCCTGCTTTCATGGAATTCATCACTTGTTCTGCGTCATGATCCAGACCACCCAAATAATAGCCACGGGTGTGTGTGTGTGTGTGTGTGTGTGTGTGTGTGTGAGTGTTCAGTAGGGGAGAGGCATCCTGAGTTATCTTTCTCCAGGAAACGTGCTCAGCAATTCTGCATACACAGAGGCACAAGCAGAGACACGTCTGGTTTTGTGCACATCATTCCCAGACCCTTAACGAGACATTTCCAAGTCAGGTTAGCCATCAAAAAATATCACTTTAGCCATCAAAATATCACCAATATTGGGATTAGCATAAACACACTACTGTATCTAAAACAGATCACTAACAAGGTCCTACTGTATAGCACAGGGAACTCTACTCAATATTTTGTAATAACCTATAAGAGAAAAGGATCCAAAATATATATATAACTGAATCACTTTGCTGTGCATCGGAAACTAACACGACATTGTAAATCAACTACACTCCAATAAAAAAGAGATAACAGTTCAAAAAGGAAATATCACTAATGAGCAGTCTGTCCTCCAAAAGGTGGCTCAAAATTTCATTCCCTAGTAAGAACACAGAGACGATTTCTTCACTGAGTATAAAGTACCCTGACTCAAATCCATTTGTACAACTTCTGCCTTTACCAAAGAAATGGTCAGAAGGTGACAATTCAATGAGGTTAGGGTTGGAAAATCATGCTTTGAATTTCTGTGGGCATTGGGCTGATATAAAACAGTAATGAGAACACATATATGGCTGTAATTAAGCAATGTGAATATCTTCTAACTTGTTTTGGTAAATGTAGTTGTTAAGAATCTTCTATTTCTCAACACTTGGGTAAGTGTGTATTAAGTACCAACTACGGTCTGACCACACAGACCTCAGCACTGAGAAGACAGCAGGGTACTTGCTGGAAAGGATTCTTCTCCCCAGGGGAGCTTGGGTCCAGTGGAGGGATCAGCAAACTCCGATTTTCTTCGTCTGCTCAAAATATTTTTGTTGGGTTCTAAAATGCACAGACCTGTTGGGGGTCGGAGGGAAGAAATAGTTTTGATAGAAATCAAAATACATACTTATGTTAAATTGGAGACTACCCATAAAGAAGCAAAATGTAAAATACGAGCTAATTAATGATACCATCTTTCTCCTGGTGACTCACTATAGAGGATTTGCCCAAAAGGAAAGCTCTAAGCACACCTGTCAGTTAAATTGTTTTGAGGAGGCAGCTCTGTTAGTGAGAGGGATGAAGAAGAATTCAGAGACTACAGTAATTTAGGAAGGGGGAGGTCATGATTTGGCCTTGATGACTCCTGGCTGTTTGTCAGCTTCGTCTGAATTACGGATAACTTTTCCTGAGCCAGGATTGGGATGGGGCAAGTAGGGTGCTCACCTGGGACACACAGTCTAAGGGGGGCACCAGAAAGTGCAGCTATCAAGCTCATATTTTAATGCAAAATTTTTCTTTAAAAAATCAAAATTGCGAATTCCATGGCTGTTCAGTAGTTAGGACTCCTCGCTTTCACTGCCAAGGGCCCAAGGTTCGATCCCTTGTTGGGGAATTAAGATCTCACAAGCCACACGGCATGGCCAAAAAATCAAAATCAATGCAAAAAATCCACAATGAAAAAGCACCAAAAATTGAATAAGATCAGCTCAGTATTGTCATCTACTGTTCATTTGTTCATTGTTCATCACCAGGCAGGTTTTATTGTGTGTTCTGGTCATGCATATCTGTGTCACATCAACCACATGGATAATGTCTGGGACATTAAGGACAAGGCTGTGTCTGTTTTGAGATTCCTCATTTCACCCCGTGTTGTACATTGTACACAGCAGTTACTCACAAAGTGCTTACAAATCAGAGAGCTCGGCGAATTAGAGCCCAGAACCTGTTGACATTCACTGAGCCTTCTGAAGACCATGTCTCTAAAGAGATACGTGGAAGAACGTAGAGAATCCACACTACAGGAAAGCCTTTTGCGTTGGAGGGCTTATCTTTGTATACCTTTCCCTTTTATTCCATTCATTCTAAATCACTCTGTTCTGTGATCATACTGATTTGTAAGGAGCCAGCCATGTTGGGGTGCACAATTAGAGGTACCTTGTTTTATTCCATTTTCTATAGGGTTGTGACTTGTTTTAACATCAGTTTGTGCTCATGAACATCTCAGCTGGTATGCACCATAGACACTTCAGATTAACTCATCCAAAGCAGCATTCCTCCTCCTTGAAACCTGTTGCTCCTTCTCTGTCCCCATCTTGATGAAGGGCACCATCATTTGCTTAGTTTCTAAAACCAGAATTCTGGAGTAGACCTTGATTCTTTACTCTGATTTAATGCTGGTGTCCAGTCCAGGTCTTACTCTGTCTGTGTTATACCCCATTAATATCCTTTGGGTTTACCAAGGCCATGGACCACGTCTCAGGGTGACCATGGCCATTGCCTCTTGTCCAGTTGTTCAGCCTTCAGTCTTTGCTATCAATCCATTCTCATTCTCCACACAGCTGTCAAGATACACTTTGTACAATGCAAGTCTGATAATGTCACTCCCCTTCTTCAAACCTACTAAAGAATGACTGGCCATTACCCTTAGGAGAACAGTCCAGTCTCCGTAACAGTGTGTTCAGGGGCTTCTCCATCTAGTTCCTTCCTTTCCTGCCTCATGGGACACGATGCCCTGACTGATACCCTGCATTTTCCCTCTTCTGTGCAGAAGACCCTTCCTCCAGCTCAGTTCTCACCCTTCCCCCACCAGCCCTGGGTTGCTTTAGGTGCCCATCTCTGTGCTCTCATAATATGAGGCACATGACTCTGTCAGAGGATGGAACAAACCCTTATGGGTGGTCTTTTCCCCCACTAGGCTGTGAGCTACTTTAGGGGTATGTGTGGCCTGAGCGTGTCTTGTCTTTTCATGTCCTAGCATCCACTGTAGGACCTGTCACATAAGCAGTCATTCATGAAACTTGCCCAATTCATCCAATCACTTGTTAAATATCTCTTTCTCGCAGTCACTCCCCTTCTACGCATTCTCATTGCCATCTTCTAGTTTAGATTTACATCACTGTGTTCTCTCTATACTCCCCCAATACATCTGTCACCCCCTCACCTCTGTCTGCCCAGTTCCTTCTTGCATCTTTCATATTCATCATCCATGGTCTGTGCTCCGTCAAGTCTTTTCTGCTTTCCTACCCATGAAAGTAACCCCCCTTCTCTGACCAGTTTCTTCCCTCCCATCCCCACGCCCATGCCCACACCCACGCCACACGCATGTGCTTGGTGTGCATTCTGTTGCTGTAGTTCACTTATTGGTCACCATTCCCCGTTTAGATTGTGGGCAGGGATTGTTCCTCCCTCACTCTGTCCCCCACAGGTCTAGCTCAGTGCTTTGGTCATAGAAGGGGCTCAGAATTGAATTGGAACTGAACGGAATTGAATAAACTATCCATTTATGAAATAATTTGCTTTAGAGTTGCCAGAATTAAATGGCCGCTCCAGTGGCAATATTACTCTAACTCATTCACTAATATCATTTGGTCCACTGAGGAGCTAGTTAATTAAGTAGGTGGATTAAAAATATAATCTGCTAGAGGAAGAGTGTTTTGGCAGGGACCCATATGCTTTTTTTGTTGTTGTTGGAAAAACATGATTTTTCAGCTCTAATTTCTCTCACTTTCCACCCCAAATAGCAATAGGACTCTTTGCAGATGACTGTTGATGGCTGACTTTCGAATCCAGGGCCATACACCTGTGTGCCAGATGTGCTCTGCAGGCTGTGTGCTAGCCCAGTGCATCTGCAAGGCATGCCCCGTGCTGGCTCCTTTCTATAGGGAAGGGGGCTTGGGTCCCCAGCCTTTTTAACATGACAGCTTCCCTGGTGCTTGCCTGTTTTCCTTAACTTAAAACCCCCTTCATTGAATTACAGTGTCTTGGGTGACCTTTGCCAACACAGGAGGCCTTACTGCATTTGCTTATCCGTGAGTCTGCTTTTTCTCTACGTGTTTGATTTTTGCCTGGTGCTTTTTTTGACTTGCATCACCACTTGCAGGAGTGCTGTTTGGTCTTCTGTAGCCAAACCAGCCATATCAGCATCAGTAGTGGTTAATAGCTGATCCAATCCTCAGGATTTCCATGTGGTGCCTGAAGAGGGTCATATGATACTGAATGTAGCTTGAGCTTGAATGAATGGGATTCGATAACAAATGGGTCTGTATTGATGGGCACTGGAGACAGGATAGCTTTGTGCTGTTCTTTGTTTCTGTAAGAATGCCTCTGCAACCGAATCCGGCCCATTGCTATGCCAATGTGCTAATAGTTGTGGAATCTCATTCATCTCAACGGAGCCCAGTTAGCCCTGGAATCCCATCTGTTTGAGTGGTTGCAGTAAAATGTCATGGAAATGTGGCCATTCATTCACATCACCAGCCTTCTCGCTGTTAATTTTCCTTCCTTTTAAGAGACTCCCTCAATTGCACAGATTCTTGCACCAACTGGAAAAAAAAAGGCATTTGGAGTTTTCACTTAATTTTTCATTTTGATTTTAAAGTGCTTGTTCACGAAGAGAGAATTAAACAGTTATAGAAATACACACAGAGTCTAAATGGAGATGCTCTCATTCCTACAAACAGATTCAAAAAATGCTGCAGCCAGGTTTTTCAAGTCCCTCTTAGCATAATGCCCAAGGCTGTGTTTTGGCCCAGAGGAATTTTTAGGCTGAATTTTTTTTTTTCCTCCTGAAAATAGAGTTTAAGCAATGGAAAAACAGAATGAGTCTTAAGGAGAACAGGGGTAAAAGGTGCTGTCTCTCACAGACAGCTGGATGGACACAATAGTTAAGAATGTGGCAGGCACTTGTAAAGTCAGTCAGTAGGAAATGATGACCATTTTCATACATTTGTCATTTCCTTAAGAAATTTCCTAAACTGGCTTTTAAGAAACTTGACTTTTAAAAAAGAATGTATATATGTACATTTATGTATTTAAACACACATCTGATATAAATAGATAGATGGAGAAATAACATAGAAGAAAAGATTATTGGTTAAAAATAAATAATGAGGGGGTGGGATAGGGAGGGTGGGAGGGAGGGAGATGCAAGAGGGAAGAGATATGGGAACATATGTATATGTATAACTGATTCACTTTGTTATAATGCAGAAACTAACACACCATTGTAAAGCAATTATACTCCAATAAAGATGTTTAAAAAAATTAAATAAGTAAATAAATAATGAGGAAAAAGTGTATTTTGCTCTGTTCTGGCTTAATCGATCAAATATGCTTAAAGCTATCAAGCATTTTCATGGTCTCAACACTATTAAGAATAACTAGTGTTTCCTAGATGCCAGGCACAGTTTTAAGAACTTTATGTACGTTGACTCATTTATTCCGTGTTACAAATTTGTGAGCTGAGTACTGTTATTGTTGCCATTTTGTAAATCAGGAAACTGAGACTCAGTGACATTGAGACATCACCTGTTGCCTCATACAATAGCTTTTTCATCACTTGTTTCCTAGATTAAGATTCACCTGTTTATTTGCAAGGTATGAATTCACAAAGCAGTGCACCTACCAGTTTTAATCACACATGCCAGAACTAATGCAGCAGACTCTTGTTGATCTACAATGTCTGTAATTTGACACATTCTGAATTTAAAAATTTTCCAACATGTGGATATCTTGATTTTGAAAGAATGTAACAATTGATAAATGGCATTTTACCCCCATCGCGTGATTTTTGTACAACTGAAATTAAATACTTTAAACATAATTTCCTCCCCAAATACATAAGCAGCTAAGGATCATTACAGCTCATGCATTACCAGCCAACTAGCAAGATAGTACTGCTATATTTTCTTACAAGCTTCCCTTTTCCTAACTCTGTCCTGGGGACTAGGCTACTATGATTTCACCTGGAGCTCACACCATCACTTTGTACCATACATAAAACAGAGTCATGCTTCGATTATTAGAATGCTGTGATTATTAAAGTGGTAATGGTTTTAAAATATCCTTTTATAATAATCCCGTGGCTCAGATTCTTACTATGTTACAGTGCCTTGTAAACTCTGTTCTGTATTCAAATGAGTGCTGCTGGTTTCAAAGATGATCCTTGGAGAAGCTGTAGACCTACTCCAGCGGTGCTACAGGTGATCACAGTGTCTTTGGAATTCTTCATTTTAATTGCCTCTGTAGCAAGCATTAGTTTACTTAGGAAGGTGACCACTCTTCACCCTTGGGATAGATTTGCTTTAAAAATATAATTTCAAAAGAAATTCCCAAGGTCAGTGCCTTAATACAGTACCATTTTATTTCTTACTGTTGTCACAATCAGATGCACGTCAATAGGTCCGGGACCCAGGCTCCTGCCATGTGGTGGCTCTGTTCTCTCCTAGGCTGTCAGAGTTCTCACTGGACCCTCTGCATGCAGCCAGCAGGTGAGAGAAGAGAACAAGAAGGAGGTTTGGGGATCAGGCCCAGAGGTGGCACATGTCATGTCCACCCCCACTGCATGGCCAGAGCTCAGTCTCATGCCTGCACTGAATTGCAGGGGATGTTAGGAAATATTGTCTCGTTGTGGGACTAGAAGGAAAAGGATATGGGGTTCGGCAGGAACATAGCAATGTCTCTGCCATGTTAACTCTAGGAGTGTTCTCTCCCAAAAAGGCATTCTAAAAGTATCTTGAATAATAGCAGCATAGTCTTTTTTTTTAATTGAAGTATAGTTGATTTACAATATCGTGTTAGTTTCAAGTGTACAGGGATATATATGTGTGTGTGTGTGTGTGTGTATATATATATATAGAGAGAGAGAGATCCATTCTTCTTCAGATTCTCTTCCCTTATAGGTTATTACAAAATATTGTGTATAGTTCCCTGTGCTGTACAGTAGGACCTTGTTGGCTATATATTTTTTACATACAGTAGTGTGTATATGTTAATCCCAACCTCCTAATTTATCCCTCCCCCCACCCCTCTTTCCCCTTTGGTAACCATAAGTTTGTTTTCTATGTCTGTGAGTCTCTTTAGACATTTCTCCAAAGAAGACATACAGATGGCCCAAAGGCACATGAAAAGATGTTCAACGTCACTAATTATTAGAGAAATGAAAATCAAAACTACAGTGAGGTGTCACACCTCACACCAGTCAGAATGGCCATCATCAAAAAATCTACAAACAATAAATGCTGGAGAGTGTGCGGAGAAAAGGGAACCCTCCTACACTGTTGGTGGGAATGTAAATTGGTACAACCATTGTGGAAAACACTATGGAGGTTCCTTAAAACAATAAAAATAGAGCTACCACATGATCCTGCAATCCCACTCCTGGGCATATATCAGGAGAAAACTGTAATTCAAAATGATACATGCACCCCAATATTCACTGCAGCACTATTTACAATAGCTAAGACATGGACGCAACTTAAATGTCTATCTACAGATGAATGGATAAAGAAGATGTGGTACATGTATACAATGGAATATTACTCAGCCATAAAAAGGAATGAAATAATGCCATTTGCAGCAACATGGTTGGGCCTAGAGATTGTCATAGTAATAAGTAAGCCAGACAGAGAAAGACAAATATCAGATGATATCGCTTATATGTGGAATCTAAAAAAAAATAGTACAAATAAACTTATTTCCAAAACAGAAAGAGACTCACAGATATAGAATAGCAGCATAATCTGAATAAGTTGCTGAATCACTTACTATAACTGCTTCAGAGGAAGAGTGCTCTTGGAGGCACATTCTTGTAGATTTCTGCTACTGGTTTTATGTTTTATCCACATTGCATACATGATTCCATTCAGATGACAGTAGCAAAGCAGTTTCAAGACTTGCTGGGTTTTGTCTGCCAAGCCTCTCTTATGGGTTTTTCTGACAAATAGATGGAGAGGCAGAGGCCAGGTCCTGTGATGGGATTGGAGGCCGTGCAACAAAACTGCCAACCTTTGGGAGAAGAAAGCCTTGGGGTGATTTAAAAAGGAAATAAGCCATTTCCTAATGTGGAAGACCAAACTTTAATCTTGAAGGGAGTTTAAATGTTTCATTTTTCTTTTAGGTACTATCTTTTTTTTCTCTCTCTCAAAAAGAATAAAAGGAGATATTTCAGAGATGTCTTTATTTGCAAGAAATAGGTTGCCACCTTTTCTTTCTGCTACTCCCAAGTCTCTTGAGAACCATAGATAAGGTAATTAAGTTAGTCATGGAAATTCTTACTAAAAAGAGGAAACCAAAAAAAAATTTCAAAATAAAACACTGAAATTTACTATTTTTGTTCCAGACGCTCTCTAGAGACACACACATGCACACATGAATCCTCTGACTCCTTCCTTTACCTGCCTCCATTCTGTCCATTTCAGGTTAAATAGCTCTATCACATACTTCCAGACTCTGGCCATTTTCCGGGATGCTCTGAGGCTGCCGATAAATAAGTGACCACGCACGATTTTTACATGACATGGCAGGAAGGCAAAAGAGTCAAATCAACATTTTAAACAGGTGTTCGTGAGTGGTTGTACATTCTTAACAAATATACCACGCTCTTACCTCTTCTTTTGTGTGGTTTTATTGTTGGTGAGGGGGTGGGGGGTGGGGGGCGGGCTACCACACTGTGTGGCTTATGGGATCTTAGTTCCCCAACCAGGGATCAAACCTATGCCCCCTGCAGTGGAAGCGTGGGGTCCTAACCACTGGACCGCCAGGGCAGTCCCTTTGCCTCTTCTCTTGGCATTGCTCTGACCCTTGGCCTCTTCTAGAGCCCCCATCTTCTCTAGAACTGGCATGGCTGGGCATCATCTCTGCTTCCCTGGTGTAGGGCATTTTAGTAGCCAGTGGTGAGCATCTTCAAGTTTCTCTCCTGGACCAACACCACACATTGGCTTTTTCCTCCACGGGGAAAATTCTATTTTGACAAAACTGATAAACTGGTTACTGGCTCGAGGATAAGGAATATATCAGTGTTTGTGGTTTGTGTTCTTGATCAGATACTTTCAGGCTCAGAGTGGACTGGTGTATTAGTTTCCTATTGTCACTATAACAATTGACCACAAACGTTGTGGTTATAAAACCACACAGGGGCTTCTCTGGTGGCACAGTGGTTAAGAACCTGCCTGCCAATACAGGGGACACGGGTTCGAGCCCTGGTCCTGGAAGATCCCACATGCCACGGAGCAACTAAGCCCCTGCACCACAACTACTGAGCCTGCGCTCTAGAGCCCACGAGCTGCAACTACTGAGCCTGCGCGCCACAACTACTGTAGCCCGCGTGCCACAACTACTGAAGCCCGTGTGCCTAGAGCCTGTGCTCCGCAGCAAAAGAAGCCACCGAAATGAGAAGCCCACGCACCACAACGAAGAGTAGCCCCTACTCGCTGCAACTAGAGGAAGCCCACATGTAGCAACAGAGACCCAATGCAGCCAAAAATAAATTAACTAATTTTTAAAAAATGACACACACAAATTTATTTTCTTACAGCTCTGGGGCTTACAAGTCCGAAATCAGTCTCACTGGGCTAAAATCAAGGTGTCAACAGGGTTAGTTCCCTCTGGAGGCTCTGAGGAGAGAATCTGTTTATTTGCCTTTTTCAGCTTCTAGTGGCCACCTGCATTCCTTGGCTTTTGACTCCTCCTTCCAGCTTCTCAGCAAGTCGCTCCAGATTCTTCTTCAATCGTCATATCATCCCTTCTCCTCTTCTGTAGTTAAATCTCCCATTCCCTTCCTCCTGTAAGGAACCCTATGACTACATTAGGCTACCAGATAATCCAGGATAATCTTCTCATTTCAAGGTCCTTACTTTTTTTTAATTTATTTTATTTTAATTTTATTGAATTATAGTTGATTTACAATGTGTTAAATTCTGTACAGTGAAGTGACTCAGTTATATATATATTCTTTTTCATAATCTTTTCCATTATGGTTTATCACAGGATATTGAATATAGTTCCCTGTGCTATACAGTAGGACCTTGTTGTTTATCCATCCTATATATAATAGTTTGCATCTGCTAATCCCAAACTCCCAATCCATCCCTCCCCCACCCCTCCCTCTTGGCAACCACAAGTCTGTTCTCTAGGCCTGTGATTCTGTTTCTGTTTCATAGATATGTTTATTTGTGTCGTATTTTAGATTCCACATATAAGGGCTATCATATTGTGTTTGTCTTTTTCTCTCTGACTTATTTCGCTAGGTCCATCCATGTTGCTGCAAATGGCATTATTTTGTTCTTTTTATGGCTGAGTAATATTCCATTGTATACATGTACCACATCTTCTTTATCCATTCATCTGTTGATGGACATTTAGGTTGCTTCCATGTCTTGGCTATTGTGAATAGTGCTGCTGTGAACATAGGGGTACATGTATCAAGATCCTTTCTTTTAATTGCATCCACAAAATCCCTTTTGCCATATAAGATACTATTCCCAGGTTCCAGGGATTAGGACATAGATACCTTTGGGGGACATTATTCAGTCCACCATCGCTGGCTCAATGCAGCCATTCTACAGAGGCCTAAGTCCATGCCTTCTATGATCTGAATGGTTGTATTCCCCTCAAGTCCACATGTTGGAATTCTAACCCCTGAAGTAATGGCATTAGGAGGTGCAGCCTTTGGGAGGTGATCAGGATGAGAGGGCAGAGCCCTCATGGTTGGAATTAGCACCCTTATAACAGAGACCCCAGAGATGTAGCTTGCTGCTTCCACCCTGTGAGGATACTGCAAGAAGGCACAGGCTATGTACCAGGAAGATGAGGGCCCTCCCCAGGACAGGACTGTTGATCAAGGCTGGCACCTTGCTCTAGACTTCCCAGACCTCCAGAACTGTGAGAAATAAATTTCTATTGTCCATTAACTACCAGAATATGGTATATTGTTTCAGCTGCCCAAACTGACTAAGGTAATGTCCTCTTCACGGTAACGCAAGACTGTAAGTCACCAACACTCCTACTTCTCCAGACTTCCTTCGTTGGTCCCCCAGCTCAAAAATGTCAAACTCTCCTCATTCTCTTCCATCCTCCTCCCCATTCCACTTTTCTCAGTACATGTTCTTGTGCATGCCTCTTTGCGGAGCTAGTTTCGTGTGTATAAGTATCTTGGTTACTTCTTTTTTTTAAAGGTTGAATATTTTAAGTAGCAAATGTAAGTTTATTGACAAAGTCCCTTCCAAGGGGGGGAATAAAAATAGGTAAGAATAGTAAAAGTACTGAATTTAAGAATTTAAGGAAATGCATGAGAAGCAAAGAAGAGAAGGAAGTTCTCTAAATATGAGTAGAGGACAAGAGTCCAAGGCCTGTGAGTGCTCAGGACTCAGACTTGATCCTGACAGAGACCCCCGGAGGTGAGAGTCCTTCCAAGAGAAATGGCTACAGGGTGCCATGGGGAGGCTAGACCCTGTGTTCAGGGACAGAGGCCAAGAAAGCCAGACATACAGGTCAATCTAGGCTCGGACCTTGGGCATAGATCAGCAGAACCTGTGTGGACTGACTCTACCGCCATTGGTTGTTTGGTTGGTTGGTTGATTGGTTGGTTGGTTTATGTACCTATTTCTCTTTTTTAATTATCTAGGTGTAATTCACAAAACATACATGTACCTTGTTAAGTTGTACAATTCAGTGGTTCTTGATATATTCACAGAGTTGCTTCGCCATCATCACTATCTAATTCCAGAACGTTTTCATCTCTCTAAGAAGAAACATCATGCCCTTTAAGAGTTGTTCCCTAGTCCTCCTCCTCCCAGCCCCCGGCAACCACTAATCCATTCTCTGTCTAAGAATTTGCATATTCTGGACATTTCATATAAATGGAATTTTATAATGTGTAGCCTTTTTTTTTTAACATCTTTATTGGGGTATAATTGCTTTACAATGTTGTGACAGTTTCTGCTTTATAACAAAGTGAATCAGTTATACATATACATATGTTCCAATATCTCTTCCCTCTTGTGTCTCCCTCCCTCCCACCCTCCCTATCCCACCCCTCCAGGCGGTCACAAATCACTGAGCCTATATCCCTGTGCCATGTAGCTGCTTCCCACTAGCTATCTACCTTACGTTTGTTAGTATATGTCCATGCCTCTCTCTCGCCCTGTCACAGCTCACCCTTCCCCCTCCCCCTCCCCATATCCTCAAGTCCGTTCTCCAGTAGGTCTATGTCTTTATTCCTGTCTTATCCCTAGGTTCTTCATGACATTTTTTTTTTCTTAAATTCCATATATATGTGTTAGCATACGGTATTTGTTTTTCTCTTTCTGACTTACTTCACTCTGTATGACAGACTCTAGGTCTATCCACCTCATTACAAATAGCTCAATTTCGTTTCTTTTTATGGCTGAGTAATATTCCATTGTATATATGTGCCACATCTTCTTTATCCATTCATCCGATGATGGGCACTTAGGTTGTTTCCATCTCCAGGCTATTGTAAATAGAGCTGCAATGAACATTTTGGTACATGACTCTTTTTGAATTATGGTTTTCTCAGGGTATATGCCCAGTCGTGGGATTGCTGGGTCATATGGTAGTTCTATTTGTAGTTTTTTAAGGAACCTCCATACTGTTCTCCATAGTGGCTGAACCAATTCACATTCCCACCAGCAGTGCAAGAGTGTTCCCTTTTCTCCACACCCTCTCCAGCATTTATTGTTTCTAGATTTTTTGATGATGGCCATTCTGACTGGTGTGAGATGATATCTCATTGTAGTTTTGATTTGCATTTCTCTAATGATTAATGATGTTGAGCATTCTTTCATGTGAATATGTAGCCTTTTATGTCTGACTTCTTCCCCTTAGCACAATATTTTCCAGATTCCTCTGTGTTGTAGCATGTATCAGTACTTCATTCCTTTTTACGACCAAAAAATATTCCGTTGTATGGAGAGGCCACTTATTGTTTATCCATTCATCAATTGATAGAGTCTTGGATTGTTTCCACTTTTTGGCTGTTGTAAACAATGCTGCTATGAATATTTGGGCACAAATTTTTACTTAGACATATATTTTCAGTTCTCTTGTGCATATACCCAGGAGTGGAATTCCCAGGTCATATGTTAGCTCTGCTTGGCATTTTGAAGAACTGTCAAACTGTTTTCCAAAGTGGCTGCACCAGTTGATGTTCTTGCCAGAAATGTTGAAGGGTTCCAATTTCTACACATCCTCTACAACACTTGTTATAGTTATTGTCATAACCCACCCCAAAATTTTGATTGCATGATATCCCAGGTACTTTGTATAACCCGGGAAGAGGGAGAAAACCCTAACAACAATAGAATGAATTCCCTTATATCAGGATGTATAGGGATTTAGAGTCGAATCAAATCTAAAGAAATTAAACATTCTTCCACACCTATAAAAATGTAAATATTTGTTTATTTGGTCTGTTCTTTTCTCTGAAGTATCATGAGTCTAATATGGTGCTTCCTAACTTTTTTCCACATTATGCTACACGTGGGTTGATAACATTTGCATGATAGAAATAACAAAAATAAACAAGTGGAACCTAATCAAACTTACAAGCTTTTGTACAGCAAAGGAAACCATAAAAAAAATGAAAAGACAACCTATGGAATGGGAGAAAATATTTGCAAATGATGCAACAGGCAAGGGCTTAATCTCTAAAATATACAAACAGCTCATACAGCTCAATAACAACAACAAAAATAACCCAATCGAAACATGGGCAGAAGACCTAAATAGACATTTCTCCAAGAAGGCGTACAGATGGACAAAAGGCACATGAAAAGATGCTAAACATCACTAATTATTAGAGAAATGCAAATCAGAACTACAATGAGGTACCACCTCACACCGGTCAGAATGACGATCATTTAAAAGTCTATAAATAATAAATGCTGGAGAGGATGTGGAGAAAAGGGAACCCTCCTACACTGTTGGTGGGAATGTAAGTTGGTACAATTACTATGGAGAACAGTATGAGGTTCCTCAGAAAACTAAAAATAGTACTACCACATGACCCAGCAGCCCCACTGCTGGGCATATACCCTGAGAAAACCATAATTCAAAAAAGATACATGCACCCCAATGTTCATTGCAGCACTATTTACAATAGCGAAGACATGGAAACAATCTGAATGTCCAGTGACAGAAGAATGGATAAAGAAAATGTGGTACATATATACAATATATACATACAATATATATATACAATGGAAAACTACTCAGCCATAAAGAAGAATGAAATAATGCCATTTGAAGCAACATAGATGCAACTAGAGATTATGATACTAAGTGAAGTAAGTCAGAAAGAGAAAGACAAATACCATATGATATCACTTATGTGTGGAATTTAAAATATGACACAAATGAAGCTATCCACAAAATAGAAACAGACTCACAGACATAGAGATCAGACTTGTGGTTGCCAGGGAAGAAGCGGGGAGGGAGAGGGATGGACTGGGAGTTTGGGATTAGCAAATGAAAACCATTATATATAGGATGGATAAACAACAAGGTCCTACTGTATAGCACAGGGAACTATATTCGATATCCTTGGATTAACCATAATGGAAAAGCATATAAGAAAGAAGAATGTCTCTATGTGGATAACTGAGTCACTTTGCTGTACAGCAGAGATTGGCACAACATTGTAAATCAACTCTACTTCAGTAAATCAAAAATAATAATAATAACATTTACATGGCCCATGGTAGCAAGCAAAGGAGTCTGCTAATGGATGAATGCATTGAGTCAGGGGCTCTGTTCCACATCCCCTACCATCAGGCCCTGCCAAGCCACCAGAGCCTGAGGAGAATCAAAGATACAGGCATATTTCTAACCCATTTTTAGAAAACTAACTGGAAAGCTTTATTCTACTGAATATAGCTGTGATGTTTCTTTTGACCTCAAGAGGTAAAGGTAGCCTGAAATGAAAAGAATATTGGACAGGATAAGACCTGAGCTATGGTAACTTGTCTAGCCAAGGAGCTTTTTCTCAAGGAAGCTAACAGCATGACAACTGTGTCCAAAAATGGGCACTGATCCTTCTCCAAGAGGATCCAGTGTGAATGGGGTATGGACCAAGCTACAGTGACTGCAGACAGAGCTAGATCACGGTTATGCAGTGATAGTTTCAGATTGTCTGTCCTTATTGACATGAGCACAATGCTAGCACCCAGACGCAAGGGGACAAGATCCAGCCATTGAGGAGGGGGCAGTTGGCATGAGCTAGGTAGAGAATCTGGACCTCAGCCAGAGGGTGCTGGGGAGTGGAGGGGGAGTTGATCAGTGACAGGGATCCTGTCCCAACTGAGAAACTGATGAGAATGAGGGCTTACCTCCTGTAGCTCAGTGGCAATTGAACTGCAAGATTCATTCAAGACCCTGCTTGCCATCACAAGAAGCACCATAGGTGCCTTAACCTGTTTCATCTAAGACTGGAGGCCAACCTTAGTGCCAGAACCTGAGCAGATGTAGAGTGGACACTGGTAACTCCTGTGTACAGTGCCCAGATGTCCTGTAGCAGCTCTGACAGTCTCCATTCCTTATTAAGGTGGAAACCATGTGACCATTTCATTTTTTAGGCAACCCAAATAATTCAGTGTGCCTTAAAAATTCTTGCTCTTTTGTTGTCTTGATTTTGTAAATTTGTTCAGAATACATTTATAGCTAGTCCTCACTTTCTACAGTAGATAAACCCCCTAAAAGTTATAAGCATGTTATAACATTTAAATATTAATAAATATTAAATACATATTATTTACATTCACTACTTTGGGGACTCTATTATGATCTCTGTTATATGAATTTTCAGGGTTTTTTTGAAAGAATAAATATGCAATGAATTTATTTTCATACGACAATGTATATGCATACAGACTGAGTATGATTATGGCAAGGTAACTATGCCTTTATTTAAAATCTCCATATTATTATAAACAGCAAGGGTCCAGGGACCTCAAAGGTGTCTCTTACTTTAGCACTTTTCTAGCACTGTGCCATTCATGAAATCCTACTTGGTAACATTATATCCATCTTAATCTCAACATGCAAGTTGACGTTATATCAATAGTCATTTATCACATTCAGCTGAAAACTAGCCACATCTTTCAGAAAGGGAAGAGTTAAGTACTGGGCTAGTAAGATTCTTCTGGGGTCTAAGATCAAGATATACAATTTGAGTTTTTGTTGTATGAAAGAGTGAACAAAAATATAAAACAGTGGAACGGTTAAAGACTCAGGACTCACAAAAATTGGAATGCTGTTCTTAACACTAAAGATAACCTTATTTCTGTGAAAAATGTCATGACTATTTTAATAGGAATTGCATTAAATCTGTATACTGCTTTGGATAGTATGGACATTTTAACAATATTAATTCTTCCAATCCATCAGCATGGGATATCTTTCCATTTATTTGTATCATCTTCGATTTCCTTCATCAATGTCCTGTAGTTTTCAGAGTATAGGTCTTTCTCCTCCTTGGTTAAATTTATTCCAAGTATTTTATTCTTTTTGATTCAATTGTAAATGAGATTGTTTTCTTAATTTCTGTTTCTAACAGTTCATTATTAGTATATAGGAATGCAACAGATTTCTGTATGTTCATCTTGTATCCTGAAACTTTGCTGAATTCATTTATTAGTTCTATTAATTTTTCTGATGGAGTCTTTAGAGTTTTCTACATGTAGTATCATGTCATCTGCAAATAGCTTTACTTCTTCCCTTCTAATTTGGATGCCTTTTATTTTTTTCTTGCCTAATTGCTGTGGCTAGGATTTTCAATACTATGTTGAATAGAAGTAGCAAGACCGGGCATCCTTGTCCTGTTCCTGATTTTAGAAGAAAAGGTTTCAGCTTTTCACCATTGAGTATGATATTTGCTGTGGATTTGTCATATGTGGCATTTATTATGTTGAGGTATGCTGAAGAAATAATTCTAAAATTTGTTCAGAACCACAAAAACCCCGAATACCCAAAGCAGTCTTGAGAAAAAAGAACAAAGCTGGACATATCATACTCCCTGACTTCAGACTATACTACAACTACAGTAATGAAATCAGAATGTACTGGCACAAAAACAGACACATGGATCAACGGAACAGAATAGAGAGCCCAGGAATAACCCCCCATGCATATGGTCAACTAATCTACAAGGTTAAGGAGGCAAGAATATACAATGGAGAAAAGACAGTCTGTTCAATAAGTGGTGTTGGAAAAACTGGACAGCTACATGTAAAAGAATAAAACTAGAACATTTTCTCACACCATATACAAAGATAAACTCTAAATGGATTAAAGAGCTCTATGTAATACTGAAACCATGAAATGCCTAGAAGAAAACATAGACAGTACTCTCTTTGATATTGGTCTTAGCAATATTTTTTTTTTTTGGATATGTCTCCTCAGGCAAAGGAAACAAAAGTAAAAATAAACAAATGGGACCTAATCAAACTTAAAAGATTTTTCACAGCAAAGGAAACCATCAACAAAAATGAAAAGTCAATCTACTGAATGAAGAAGATTTTTGCAAATCAGGGGTTGATAACCAAATATATAGAGAACTCAATAGCAAGAAACAAACAGTATTATTAAAAAATAGGCAGAGGACCTGAATAGGCATTTTCCCAAAGGAAACATACAGATAATCAACAGGCCCATGAAAAGATACTCAACACCACTAATCATCAGGGAAATGCAAATCAAAACCACAATGAGATCACCTCGCACCTATAAGAATGGTTATCATCAAAAAGATAAGAAATAATAAGAGTTGGTGAGGAGAAAAGGAACCCTTGTACACTGTTGGTGGGGATGTAAATTGGTGCAGCCACTATGGCAAAGAGTGTGGAGGTTCCTCAAAAAAATTAAAAATAGAACTATCATATGACCCATCGGTTCCACTCCTGGTATTTATTCAAAGAAAATGAAAACACTAATGTGAAAAGATTCATGTACCCCAGTGTTCATAGCAGCATTATTTACAATAGCCAAGATATTGAAGCTACCAAAGTATCCATCAATACATGAATGGATAAAGATGTGATATATATACAATGGAATATTACTCAGCCATAAAAAATAATGAAATTTTGCCATTTGCAATAACATGGATTGACCTGGAGGATATTATGTTTAGTGAAATAAGGCAGACAAAGAAGGACAAATACTGTATGTTTTCACTTATATATGGACTCTAAAAAATAAAACAAATGAACAAATATAACAAAACAGAAACAGACTGAAAGATACAGAGAACAAACTAGTGGCTACCAGAGGGGAGAGTGTTGCAGAGAGGGGCAAAATAGATAAAGGGGATTAAAAGGTACAAACTACTAGGTATAAAAATAAATAAGTTACAGGGATGTAATGTAGAACAGAGGGAATGTGGTCAATATTTTATCATAACTTTGTATGGAGTCTAGTCTGTAAAAATATCAAATTATGGTGCTATACATCTGAAAGTAATGTAATATTGTAAGTCAACTCTAGTTGAAGTTTTTAAAAGATAACTTTAGAAGCACAATTACAGCTATTATAACTCATTTTATCTCTGTTTTTTTTATCCAATATTTTGGTTTTATGTTCTTCTCTGCCTCATGTTTCTTTCTGACTTGTGGTTTCTCTAGCCTCATGATTTCTGCCAACTTATTTTCCTGTGTGTTTTTCCATTTCTGTGCAGGTCTTCTCTCTGTGTCATTCTTGGTGTGTTGAACATTCAAAACAAATCAATACTAATACTCTAATGGGACAGGTGAGTCACCCTCCAGTGTAAAGACAGACTACTTCTAGGTCACCTCATAGGCTGCTAAGCAGCCTGTAGACAGCTCACTGTCCCTTGAGAATCTGTGGCTGACTCTCCCTTGAGAACCAAAGCCTAGTCCAGTCATTCTGCTTGCTTTGGCAGAATTCCGTGATACAAAGCATGGAAACCATTGTACAAGGAGTAGCCCGCTGCCACTTTTCTCAAAAACGAGCAATGACACCACATTTGGGCCTATACGTACTTTTACCTTATGTTTTGGAATCTATGTGAAAAGACCTTAGGTGAAAGCTCTCTCTTAGGAAGTGTGTACAAGGTTAGCATAGGTAACAACTTTGGGTTGAGTGTTGACACCCTAAAATCCATATTTACACTACTGTTCCCATAATTTATGAGATTAAAATCTTAGAGTTTTATACATTCTAACATATGTACATTTCTGCTTATTTTCTGAAAGTCGTATTTCTTTAGCAGATGGGATTTTATAAACGTGCCCTAAAAGGGAATACAGGGACGTTTTGTATATGCTTTTAAAAATGGATATTCAGCATGCCAAACGACCACCTCCTGATGCAGACAGGGATTCAGATTTCACTCTCTGCTCACTTGGTGTTCTAAGGGACTCCTCTGACTGCACTATTCCCTCTAAATGACTCTGTTGTATCTCTTTCATTCCCAAATTAAATCAAAAGGAGGTAAGAAATAATCTCTTTTGGCCAAATTCAAGTTACTCATTGTGGCTTCCCTTTGATTTAAGCTGAACATAATTTCATCAGTAATATTTATGCTGAAGATGGCAGTTATCAGAAAGGCTACAAAACTACCATGCATGTAAAACTGACTTCTTTACAGCCATGTTTCTTTTCTATCAAAACAGCAGCAAAAGCAATTCACAGGATTTGTGCTGAGTTTAGCATTTTTGCTGAAAACAGGTACATGGCTGAATGCATTTGAGAAATTTTAAGTGGCACTACCCGGAACCAATGTTTTAAATAAATAGGGAGGTTTGAGCTAAAATACACTAGGAAAAGAAGCCATATGCATGTGGTGTCTGTCAAAGCAAAGATTTCCCCCACAAGAAATTCTAAATCAGCTAAAGAAATACAGGAGAGTTTTCTGTTCTCCATTACAAGAAATTTAAAATCCATCTTTTGTTCACTTCTGCCTATATTTGTTTTATGTTAGCCACATCAGCCGTGGTGCCATGAAATTTCAGTAGAAGGAAACGGATACAATGTTTTCTCCAAAAATCTTGTCTGTTTTGTTGCATCGATTACATTATGAAGGCATTACCATGTAAAATTAACACTTCTCGCCACATTAAAGTGTTTGGCTTCTATATTTTAAGGTGGACTCTACCAAGAGTTCCGTCTCCAGCTTGGAGTCATCAAGAAAGCACGTATCAAGTCATCAATACATTAACTAGCATTTTTAATTATCCAATGTGCCTGTAGGTGCATGGCTAAGGCAGGTCAAATCCCATCTTCATTTTATTTATTTATTAGTTGAAGGCATTTGACATAGTCCCAGGGCATGTCCATGATGGCAGGTCAAATCTCACTTCTTTTGTTCAATTTCAGATTGAGACCATTACTGACTTTCTCTTGCCATATAGGAATAACAGTTTAGACATTGAATTAACCTTATCTCAGCTGGGGTCTTGAGTGAACCCTTTTATCTTAGATTGTTCTTTAACCCCCTTTTCATAGAAGGAATTTCAAGCTGAAAAGGGTAAGGAATCATCCATTCAAACTTTCCCAAACTTATTTGAACACGGCTACTTTTTTTCTAATTTAGTGAATTTCTGGTGAACTGTAATATACTAACAACATGCCTTTGTCCCTACTCTTTCCCAGATCTTTACTAAAATGATAGTCATGGATGTAAAAAGTATAAGCCATTAAAGTTAGCAAGAACACGAGTGATGCTAACTGCAGACAAGAAATGGCAGCAAGTTTTTTGAAGATGGAAAGTAGATAGGCAGTAGTGAATAAATTAGCAAAGGATAGAAAGCAGCCTGCTAAGTGCCTAAAGAAGGAGATGCAAAGAAGCAGCAAGGAGATACAAGCTGTAGGTTTTTGGACAGTCCCAGAGCGTAGAGGCACCAGATACCTGCAAAGATGAAAGTGATGACTGAATACAAAGATAGGTTGAACTTCCGAACAAGGGGGCAGTTAAATCTGCTCCTCTCCCTTTTACATCCTGGTGATTACTTTAACCTAATCTTGGTAGGAAAGGTAAGTCTATTCTTGAAGAAAATAGAACTAGAGAGGTTACTGTGTTCTGGATACCAGGCATAAATCTGGAGTGGAGAGGTGCTGTTAGGCTGAAAACAGGAGGAAGAAGTGAAAGACCATATATTTAACTGTTTAAATATATTTACTATATTTAATAGTAAGCGCATCAGCAGCCCTGGCTTCTTTTCTCCATGCAACTACCAGGTGGCTTTTCAGTAAGGCTTTTCCTTTCCTCTCCATCCTGGGCACAATTTAGAGGATTTCTCGATGAAGTTACCAAAGGGCCTCTAGGGGAGGAAAAATAGTTTTTCCTCTACGCTTCTGAGTTCTTGGCTGAGACCCCTGTAATAAATGACAGAGTAACAAGAGAAAACCAACAAAAGTTTATTAACATGTATACCTCACGGGAGATAGCCAGAGGAAAAATTGAGTAACACTCTGAGGTGGCTTAGAATTCAGGACTAAACACCATCTTAATAGGGAAAAGGGGAGGGGTGCCTCTTATGGGACAATAAATGACTTTTAAGAACGATGAGCAAGCCCTTAGCAGAATAATGGCAGATATGATAGTCTGTGACAAAGTCTGTCTGGGTGTGGTATTGACTCCTCTCTCCTCTCCTGTGATAAGAGTCAATCCTTGATGGCTGATGAAACTCCCAGGGAGGGGATTTATGACATTCATCTTCCTTTTGAAGGATCTGTCTTTAGGCAGATAAGGAGGGTTCAGCGGAAAGCCTCTCCTGATTTTACTGTTTTCCTGGTGTCTGCAACTCAAAGTAATCAATACACCAAAGCAGCTTATTTGAGGTGGCATGCCCTGAACTCCTACAATCGTATTTTGAAGTGGCATATTTTGCAACCTTTCAAGCCCCAGATAAAAAGCCTATAAACGTAACATCTGGGAAGTCGCACAAAGAAATGTCCCAGTTTGATCACTTTTTCATGAAACTCACCCATTTGACATGTTTGCTCATGAAAATGGACCTTGCAATAAGTTTTCCCTTTTAGATATAAATGGACAGTGCTAGAATTGGGCAGACAGTACAACTGAGAAATGCATGCTGTATTTAAAAAAATAAAACGGGAAAAAGTGAAAAGAAACATAGTCGATGTAGAGAGCAGAATAAGACAATAAAAAGTATTCTTAATACTGTAAAAGGTACTCAGAAAAGATAAGACATTCATGACAAAAAATCCCAGAATGTATAAAGAAGAAAAAACACGAAAAATTCTTGGATGTTAAAAATATGGTAGTATAAATATAAAATTCAATAGAACAGTTGGAAGTCTACAGTGAGGATATCTTGCAGAAAGTAGAACAAGTGGATGAAGAAGTAGAATATGAAAGAAAAGAAAATTAGAGAATTAATTCAGAAGGCCCACTATCTAAATAATAAGACTTCTAAATGGAGAGGAAAAAAAATATGTCAAGGAAGATATTATTAAAGGAAGCATAAAATAAATTTTTTCCTAACAGAAGAACATGGATCATGAGATTGAAGACCTCTACCAAGTGCCTAGCACAGTGTAGGAAAAAAGATCCTTAGGGGATAAAAAGAAGATTATAAAGGCTTCTAAAAAGGAAATATATCACATATAAAAGATCTGAAATCAGGAGAGTATTAAAAATTTCCAAAGCAATGTGAAAAGCTTGAAAACTAGTGCAACATACTTAAAGCTCTAATTTAAAAAGTTATTTCCAATGCACAATTTTATACCTAGCCAGACTATCAAATAAATGTGAAGTATAGCATCAAAATATTTTAATACATGCAAAGACTGAAAACATTTACCTCTCATGCACCATTTCTCAGAAATATCTTGGGGCAAAAGCCACCCAGGTGAAGAAGTAAACCAAGAAAGAGGAAGACACGAGCTCTAAGAACTAGGTGTTCCAAAAAAAATATAGGAAAGTGATAATAGAAAGTCCTAATTATATCAATGTCTGAGGCTAGGAAAGCAGCCAGTCAGCCCTGGAACAGGAGAAATGTCTCCAGCAGTGGAACCCATATGTCATATGACATGTCTGACAAAATTGTCCGAGAATTGGGAAAGAATTCATAGATACAAAGAAAAGTAATCAAATTATATAAACAAAGCAATTATTAACTCCAGAAAAACAAATTTTATAAGGAAAGTACTGTAAGTATAGTACATTATGTGGCTCAACTGTAACAATATAATCTAGTCATAGTAATGTAAATAATTTTCACTTTTAGAACTGTGATGAAATTATTTTAAGAGTAAGAGAGGAGGGAGAGTTTTGTATGTGTGGGCAATAGCCTAAGAGAACAAAATCATATGTATTGTAGAAACCAATAGATAATAAAGAAAATTTTACAAAATTACAAAAAAATAGTCTAAGTACATTATCTAGAAATGTAAGTAACAGAAAAAAGCCCAGCCAAAATAGTTTCGAGCAGTTGCTGCTATGGACGGGAGTTTAAGGATGGAGAAAATGGGCTGCTCTTTCTCCATTAATCTAAAGCAGGGGTCAGCAAGCTGTGGCCCATGGGCCAGATTCAGCCAGCTGCCTGTTTTGGTAAATAATGATTTATTGGAACACAGCCACGCCCATTTGTTTATGGATTGTCTGTGGCTGCTTTTGTGCCACAAGAAGTCAGCACAAAAGCAGAGCTGAGTGGTTGTGACAGAGACTGTATGGCCTGCAATCTAAAATATTTACTTTCTTTACACAAGAAATCGGCCAACCTCATGTCTAGAGCAGTGGTTTTCAGATTTTAGCTGCATCAGAATCATCTGGAGGGCTTGTTAGGATACAGATAGCACCTCAGACTTTCTGACTCTGTAGATCTCGGGTGGGGCCTGGAAAATCTGCATTTCCAGTAAGTTTCTGGGTGATGCTGATGTGCTGGTTTAGGGACTGTGCTTTGAGAACCACTGGTCTAGAAGAACTATCTGCCTTTTAAAAGGCATATATAAGTATCATGTTTATATAAAATAACTTCTAAATGTTTAGAAATATAAGCTTGGAAGCTTGCATGGAAATTTAAGCTTAAATACATAGAAAAGCAACCTCCAGTAAATTGTGTGACAAGCAATGATTAAAATGTAATTTTTAAAAAACTTTTTAGCTGAACACAAACAGTAACAAATTACACCAAAGCAAATATAGTGTGTTGTATTAATAATAAGATCTCACAGATACAGATATAAAGATTAACTGTCCCCAGGACCCCTGCCCCTCCCTGGCACGTGTCATCCAGGTGGCTGGTGGGTAGACCTTTCATGATACCTCCTGCCATTCCACTATTTATCAGAGACGGATTATTGCATAACAACTCCAATGATGCAGACAGTTATCTAAAGTCCTATCTTTTTAATTTTCTCCTCTAAAATATCATTTTCACCTTTTATGTTTCATTTAATGTCTTCATGTAAAACGTTTGTTTTCGTGATTTAGAACCTACTTCTCTTCTCTTGACCCCTTTCACAGATGATGAAACTGACACCCAGGGAATCTCATGGGTTTTATATCCAAGACCCCCTGATGCAGTCCCCACTTCCTTCCCCTCTGCCACCCCAGCTCCTGTTTGCTTTGCCTCAGGTGGTGCGGGGGGGAAAAAAACCCAAATGAGCCCAAACTCAAATCAGGCGTGAAGAAAAAAAGCACTGCTAATACCAGTGACCATCTTTTTCCTAAAAGCTTGAAACAAAGGAAATTCTCTGCTTCCAGGAATAGCCTTAATCAGTCACATATGTGAACACAGACCCAGTGACTGTTCAGACAATTTTCCACCAACATAACAGGATTTTCCTGGCACATTGATCTTTTTTCTTCTTGCCTAGTATCAGTATAAGTAGGTTTTTATTTTTATTTTTTAAGATGCTAGGCATAATACCTGACCTTTTTCAACGAGAGGGACAGGATACGGAAAATCTGTGGTGTTTGAAAGCAAAGAGAAATGAAGGATTACTAAGGATAGAAATAGTCCCTGGTTGGTAAAACAAACAAACAGCTTTAAAAATCTAAGAATTGTGCCTTAGGGGGCCAGGTTTGCTGAACTGTCAGCTTCACCAGTTAATGAGGTAGTTTGTCTAATGGAAATAGAAAAGACCATTTATAACAATGCTGGGCTTTGTCTGTGTGATTTAAAAATCAAATTGAGTGGAAACACAGCAAATACTCAATGCTGTTGTTTATTTTCTAATTAATTTACTACAAACTACAGAATAAAGTGTTCAACGTATTAGATGGTCTGTGATTTTTAGAAGAGAAAGCACTGAAAACATTCACCTCTCATAGTCCATTTACTTTCTTTTCATCAGAGAAACAAGTTATCTTTTGAGTTTGAAAAGGACATTGATATGTTGAGGGACATCACTTTTGGAGTTTAGTGTGTGATATAAGTCAGCCGGGAATGCAGTCTCCTTTGGAAGACTCAGGGGAGTCCAGGGGAGCCTGGGACCACACCGTCTCCCTGTTGACGATGTTCCGGTTTCATATGAACACTCCAGGCATCAAGGGGAGAAGGTCATCTGAGTGAGGACAACCGCTCCCATCGCAACTGCACATGGACTTTTTGTTCTGTAGGGACAGAACAATGCAGGCACTCAGTATATGTAAGCACAGCATGGCCGAGGAGAAAGGGCAGAGATGGTAGAACCAGCCAGATCTCGGTGCAGATTCTGTCTTAGCCGCAGGCTGATCCTCTGACATTAGGAGTAAGTCACCTAAACTCACTGAGACTTAGTTTTCTTATCTGGAAAATACGGATCATAACAACTGCCTCTTAGGGCTGTTCTACGGGCTAGAACTTAGAGCTCACAAGTGAAGTGACTGACACATGGTAAACAAATAAATGGAAGTTATTATTGATCAGAACATTTTCGGGTTTGCAGAAACCAAACTGAGAAGTCAGTAAGCCTTAACGAGTCTTTGTCCTCAGCTTCACCCGCATCCTGCCTTTACTCCTTTATTTCCATGACAAACGTTTTAGTCCTAATGTTCTTTTCCCAGGACTGCTGTGATGTGGTCTCCTCCCTGTCCTGTCCCCAAAGCCACTAGTTCATTCCAGCAAGCTGGGTTTTCAGAAACATATCATTTGATGGGGCGACACATACAGTAATGGCAAACTTGCCTAATGTTTACTATTTACCTGGTATTTACTCTGTACCAGGCACTGTTCTTCTCTTGGTATTACCTCATTATCTCATTTAATCCTCACAACACCCCTCTGAAATAAATTCTACTATTATCCCGATTTTACGATAAAAACTATTGAGGGGTAAGATAATTGCCCAAGGGGGCGGAAACATGATTTGCACCTAGGCGGTCTGGCTCTGGTATCATGCTCTTAACCACCACTCTATGCTGGCCTTGAGATCTTGTTCTTGTTTCATGCCAGATGGGTTGACATTCAGGGCTTGCCATTCAGTGAGCACCAGAGTTTGGGAATTTTAGTGAATATTGGTCCACTGTCAGCCTACCCTAGAATCTATTTCAGTGTCAAGGAATTCTAAGTGCTGAGTATCCCTGGAATGTCCTTCCTGGGCAACAGGGCAATTGAACCCTCCTTAACAATATGACCCCAGTTAGCTGTTAAAGCTAGAAACTTCATGAGGGCAGGAACCACAGTAGCACTGTCCCACACTGTGTACCTCCAGTGCCCTATATCAGCACCTGGACATAATGGCACGTTAGGATTTGATGGATGTATGGATAATTGAATGGAGACCAAAAGATGGATGTTGCTCTCACAAGAAGGGGGTATACTGTTTGACATTAAGGAGCTGATATAAAGTATTCCACTGATCTTTAATGGCTGTGTCTCTTCCCTACCTCTCATTAAGTTATAATTTTCCCTCACAATTATATTTATCTTGTTGAGTGGGTCATTCCAAACAGCTGCATAAAATCTGAAGTTGGAAGGTCCAAAGTCTTGTAAGCACATAGGTTAGGACAACATTAAACAATAAATTTCTCTAAAAGAAGCAAGAAACAAATTTCATTCATTCATTCATTCAACAAATATTTATTGAGATTCTATTGCCTGTTAGGTACTCTTATAGGAGCTTAAAACATAGCTGTTTACAAAACAGAGAAAACCTGTGCCCTCCTGGTGAGCACATTCTAATGGGGGAGATGGAAATAAACAAACACTCCCATGTGTAATGGATGCAGTGCCTGGAGAAATGTGAAGTGGGGGAGGAATACCGGGGAAACGGGGAATGATAGGGTTGGGGGAGGGGTGTTACTTAATCAGACAGGGTTATTTTGAAATTGTGTAGAAGTTTTATTCTGTATTAGAATGTGAGAATTTAAGAAAATTAAGGTAGTGAGTGTAGGGGAACAACTGGGAATTAGGAGTCCCAGATTAATATTAGAGATTTTTCAGATAATAACTTGATAAAGAAGAAAATATTTTTTGTCCTGTGAGATATATGTGTGTATATTTTTTTCTTACAGGATTAGCAGCTCTGGACTTTCAAAGTGATGGCATTTCCCAGCCTTCAACTGAGAAGCTGAACAAAAAAGCCACCCCTCCTGTCATCAGCACAGCAAAATGAGAGGTGGAAAAACCAGGCTGGGAAGAAGCAAGGGCATCTGATGAGCCTTCTTGCCTTTGGCCCAGAACACAGCTCAGACTCCACTCTCTCTCTCAACTGACCTACCCCACTTTGGTGCAAGGCCTGGAGTGATGTGTTCCTGCCCCAGAGCACCTTTCATTCTGTGAAGCCCAAAACATGACCACCAGTAGCCACGCATGTCACGTCCCGGCGGTGAACGGGCACATGACTCACTATCCCGCCGCACCCTACCCATTACTCTTCCCACCGGTCATTGGCGGACTTTCCCTGCCTCCCCACCATGGACTCCACAGCCATCCTCCGCCAAGTGGATGTAGCACCCCATCACCTGCGAGTAAGTACCATTTGAATCTTCTCTCTTTTCTCTGGCTTGATTGGCTTAATGGACCTGAGAAAACACAATGGTTCATATCCTGGGTGAGTTCTCATTTCGTTGGGTGCCAGTTTCTCTTGGTCTAGAACTGTACCTTTGGTTCTATCAGCAGAAAGGTAATTTGAAACCAGATAAATGGTGAATTTGAGAATTTGGTCCGTTCAAAACCACATTGGTAATTTGTTCTATTAGATAAAACGTAAACACAAATATTAATCAGGAGGTGTGACCAATACACCTGAAGAAATTGTCCACTTGATAAATAACATGAACAGTGAATTAGATGTTACTATAAAAATCACTAATGATAATCCTGAATTTAACATCGATTTTGGTTGTGAGGTCTTCTTTTGAATCTCTTATGCATTTCCTGGATACAGATAGAATCTGTAATTGTTTTCAGCTTCCCAGGGATCTTTGCTACCAGTTCATACCACATAAGCTTTTTAAATGTCCTTGAACACTTTTGGCTCCTTCAGCCATTTCTACCTCCAGTCTTCTCTAAAATATTGGGTACTATAAGATAAAAGTATTTCGAGTTAGAATTCTTCAAGACCGATATGACTCATTCATAGAAAGCACCCATATTATGGGATTTTTTAAAAAAATAGTTCTGCCTATTTAAGGACAGGCTGTGGTAGCCAGCACGTCTTCCACCTTGTAGAAACAGGTTTCCTGGTTTGACATCTGAAGGTAAAAGGCATGTGGATGCTGCATCAGGGCATCTGCAGCATCTTTTTTTATTTTTAATTAATTAATTTTTTTTTATTTTTGGCTGCGTTGGGTCTTCGTTGCTGTGGGGGGGCTTTCTCTAGTTGCGGCGAGCAGGGGCTACTCTTCTTTTTGTTGCAGTGCATGGTCTTATTGCGGTGGCTTTTCTTGTTGCAGAGCACAAGCTCTAGGTGTGTGGGCTTCCGTAGTTGCAGCATGCAGCCTCAGTAGTTACGGCACACAGGCTTCAGTACTTGCGGCACATGGGCTCAGTAGCTGTGGCTCACAGGCTGTAGAGTGCAGGCTCAGTAGTTGTGGCACACGGGCTTAGTTGCTCCGCGGCATGTGGTATCTTCCCGGACCTGGGCTTGAGCCCATGTCCCCTGCATTGGCAGACAGATTCTTAACCACTGCGCCACCAGGGAAGTCCCAGCATCTTCTCTAAGTTCTTTCAGGTTCATAACTTGGCACGAGCTCTTCAGAGTTCTTCCTGCTGATTATTTCGCATTTTGCTGCTTTTTTAGGTGTTCCTCCAAATATTGGCTTGGTCTTAGAAGCTTGTCCTTTAAATTACTCCCTTCACTTTTCTGTATTGTGGTCTTTTCTCCTTCCTCCTGCCTCCTTAGCTCACTGGGAGCATAGAGCTTGCTCTACCTAACTGGGATCCCTCAGCTCTTGGTATAGTGCCTTCAAAATTAGTAGGAGATGGATTTCTGGATGCCTAGGTATTTGGATAGATGGACGGATGAATGGATAGGATGAACAAACAGATGGATAGACTCTCTGCAGGGATGTTGATTGCAATCACAGTATTATCATGCCTCATATTTAGTGATTTGTTTTTCTTCTTGGAATGACCTGATTATAATTCTTCCCTTCTGTGTTTTGCATTTCTGGCCTGAGTATGTGACCAATAAAGTCTTTTAAATTGCTTAATAACATTTTCCCATGCTTCTCAAGTTGAAATCAAAAGTAGATGTAGCCAACGTAGCTTCTTGGCTATCAGGAGAGATGGAAAAAAAAACGTGTATTCAAACTATCTTGTTGACCCAGGTGCCAATTCAAACCCTGTTCACCCAACATGCAAATGATATAATGAGGTTACTTTCAACTAACACATGAATGGGCCTGACTAAATGATTGTTAAAGCTATTAAAATTTCCCCCAAGAGCTAATTCTATAGCTCAGCCAGCCTAAAGGACAGCACATTCTAACATATTTCTATTCTCAGATTGGAAGTATATTTTGTAGATGTAGTCAAGGAGTTAAGACATGAGTATTAGTCCCAACCTGGGTGATCTAATCTTGCTTGAAAGATTGAGAATTCTTAGGTGGCTGCAACCCCTAGATGCCCACCAGCAAATCCCAGCAACTTTGGGCTTTTTTGGCTACTGATTTAAAGGAGAATGCAGAGCATAGTAAATGGAAGGGCGGGTGAGATCTTTATGCTGGATAAGCATCCCTGAACACTTGATCGGGCTCTCCGTATACAAATCCCTCACCCATCTGTTTGCAGATATTTTTAGAATTCTAAGAATTCTATAAAGCAGTGCTTGGCAAAGTACAGCCTGCAGGGCAAAGCCAGCCCACCACCTGTTTCTGTAAATAAAGTTTTATTGGAACTCAGCCACACTCATTTGTTTACATACTGTGTATGGTTCCTTTCATGCTACAATGATAGAGCATATAGCCTACAAATCCTAAAATATCTGCTATCTTGTTCTTTGCAGCAGAAGTTTGCTGACTCCTATTATGGAGATAAGAGCATTGGGACAGGAATCAAATCATCCCAAATCTAATCAGGCTTTGTCTCTAACAGGCGATGTTAGCTCTTCTAATTCCTTTGACCCTGAAGGAGCTGGGCTATATTGTACCGAAGGTCACCTATAAACACAAGGCTGTTCTTTTCATTTCACAATTACTGGTAAAGTACAAGTTACCGTCACTACTAAGTTGACCCATTACGCAACTGCTGTTTTTCAAGATCAAAATTGGTCAGTATTGGCAATTTCATATAATTCAACCTGTAGAAGGAGAGTGTATGCAATTCAAAAAAAGAGGGTAAATAATTAATTACTGGGGGTTTTTTTCTGAGGGCTTTGGTGAGAGGGTGTTGAGTAACTACACTTGGAAGATATCACTGGAGGGTGTCTGGAAAAGGGGCAGAAAAAGGACAAAGTACAGAAAATTCAGGCTGGAAACTCCAAAGTTGGCTGACTTCATACTCTGGCTAATACCTTGTTTAATTATTTCTTGCTACAGAGACAAAGCACATGAAAGAAGATCATTAAAAGAAGCCACTGTTACTATGTGGTCTTTTAGTTGGCCCTCCAAGAGGGAGTTGTCTTTGTTAAAGCCTGTGGTTTAGAAAGACTGGGAAACAAGGGTCAGGTCCTAAAAGTTACATACAGATTTTCTCTTGCTAACATTAAACTTGAAGTTTTATTCTTATACTGAGGTTAGAGAGGTAGCCGAATTTCATCATCTTGACAACTAGCAAAACACATGCTTGGGTGGAAAGCTGGGTACCGTGGGAATCCGAAGGGAACAAACATGGTGGGGATGACTCCATCAATGGGGTCTTGTCCCTGTGTGATGGGATCTGCTGACGTTTCTTTCATAATCTGTATACACCTTGACTCTGCAGCTCAACCAGAAGAGAAATTCTCCTGCCTCATAGCAAGGTTCTTTCAGCACTGTATTATTTATAGGTTCCGGAACCATCTACCTCAAAAGCAAGTGAGGACAATTTCCATAGCGGCTACTGATGTTACACCTGCTCCTTACTCTTCTGCCCTCCACTTCAGACTCCCTGGGCAGCCAGACCCTGGCCAGTTCCTAGACCAGAACGGGAACCCTGTCTTCCTGCAGCACACACATCCCCGTGTGAGACAGTCCTTGACCTGACATCTTGTTTACAGTCATTCAACCGCCCTGAATTTCTCTTCCATAAACTAGAAAATATTTTTATTTAAAGAATAGTCTTTGATAACAATCATATTCAGATCTTTTCAGGATAAAAGTGGGGTATAAATTAGAAGGGCTGTATTACAAAGGGATGAAATCAGGGCATCTCGAGGGCCCTTTCAACTCTAGCAGGCAATGATGCTCTATGTTATAACTCAGATTTTCTCCTGGTCTCCACGCCATTTGCAGGCAGACAGCCCATCTTTCTTGGTTTGTGCCAGTGGTGGATCCTCCTCTCCTGCAGCAAGGAGTACTTGGCTATTGGTATGACCGTTTGCGACCACGCACAACTCAGAGGCAATTCCACTGTGGCCACGTCTCAGAAATTCTGTTCTCCAGAACCTTCTAACTGAAAGGAGAAAAATATTTGCAGGAGGGAGGTGAACTTGAAGCATCTTCCATGTGGGATGCCCTTGTCTTTGCATTATGACTGAATTCTTACATCATGGAATCTCTATAAGCTTAGAAATAAGGAAATACATAAAAGAGAGAGTTAAAATAAGTAATAAGAAAAATTACCCATGAGGCTTAGAGAAAGTAAAGAGCTTGAGCAGCTAGTTAATTTGGAGCCAAATCCCAAGCTCAGGTCTTGGGATCCCAGAGTGCGTGTCCTTCCCAATGTGTTGGGCAAGGGGGCCAACTCAACCCCTCAGATAATCCCCCAGCTGCACTGCGGGTGTCTTTTCCACGGTGGTTCATGGAGTCCTTGGAGATGTAAGACATTTATAGGACCTCACAACCTCTCTGGTTTCACCAGCTACTGTGGGAGCAGCTATCATTTTTCATCGGGGGTATTGAGGGTGGACACTGCAGTGTTTCCACTCATCTGTCTCCTGTGGACGGCAAGCTTGTCACCTCCGGCAAACACGACAGGAAGGACGCCTGATGCTCTGTGCCAGGGAACACCCAAAATTTAATGTTCCAGAGCTCGCTGTGAAAGTTGGACCACTGTCCGCCTGTCTCTCTTTATGCTCCTTTCATGGCTGCTTGTTCTGTCTTATGGCTGCACATGTGCTTTTTATAGGTTGTTGTAAGCTGGAAAATATTAAGAGTTTTGGCTTCGGAGCCTCTCTCAAGATGATCGCCATTTAACGCCAGCATCTTAAAATGAGAGCTCTTTCCCCTGCTTCTTTACCGATCAGAAAGTGCTGTCAAAATCACAGAATTGGGTATTTACTTCAGAAAATCCCAACCTTCTAGAGAGACAGACTGTGAATCTCAGAATTACCAACAACAGGGCATAAAATGGGTCTTATTTCTATATCTTGTCTTAAAGTAAGAGGAGCCTTGTTTACACAGCTTGTCTAAAGCAGGGTGTGTGGCCAGATTGGAATTTCTTATTGCATGTGAAGGAAAATGGGCCCGGAGGTGTTGATCCTGTTTTAAATGCATGCAGATTAATGATAACTAAAACAACCCATTAATTTGTATTATCCATCATCCTATGCGCTGTAGTCTTATCTTCTTTCTACTGTGAGTTACATTTGTCCTTAAACAAACACAATGACCCCATTGGACAGGGATCACATCTAATTTTAATACGTCTGGGACTTAATATATTGCTGGTATTTAGTGAATGTCAAACATAATAGTATGGTCCGTATGTATGTATCCTTCACGATTTTTAAGCCGAATAAAAACAAGGTAAAATGGACTAAAAGAAACTTGTTAGGGATTTGAGTAAACTCAATTAAAACAGGTTAGCCCATTTCATCTGCCTTTGGTCATTTGGTTTCTCTAAAGTTCTGAGGCTTAGAGATGTCAAAAGCCTTTACCTGAATGTTTTAGAAATAGAGTTTAAGCTTTTAGCATGATTGAACAGTTTTAGTGTCTTGCATAGGCCCAGGGCCATGTGTGTATTATATTAAGAGACTGTTTCTTAAAGGGGCAGAGATACTGATGACTTCAGTGAAGTGCCTCTTTTCCCCAATAATAAAGAAATCTCTGTGTCATCTCCTCGATGTCTGTACAATTTCCCCAGACTTTGATTGAGTACAACATGTAATCCTCATAGTTCTAATGAGGAGCTGGGTTCATTCTGTTTGTTGAACTTTACCCCAAGGGGATCAGGAATATGTGAACATGAATTAGAAACAAAAAGATCATTGTTCAAGTTCATCAAATTAACTACAGTGCCCAAAGGAGAATCATAACTCTAGAAGTGTGGGGTTTTTCTTTTTTCGAAAGTAGTTTTTTGTTTTTGTTTTTTTTAATATCTTTATTGGAGTATAATTGCTTTACAATACTGTGTTAGTTTCTGCTGTATAACAAAGTGAATCAGCTATATGCATACATATATCCCATATCCCCTCCCTCTTGTGTCTCCCTCCCACCCTCCCTATCCCACCCCTTTAGGTGGTCACAAAGCACTGAGCTGATCTCCCTGTGCTATGCAGCTGCTTCCCACTAGCTATCTATTTTACATTTGGCAGTGTATATATGTCCATGCCACTCTCTCACTTCATCCCAGCTTACCCCTCCCCCTCCCTGTGTCCTCAAGTCCATTCTTTACATCTGCGTCTTTATTCCTGTCCTGCCACTAGGTTCATCAGAACCAAGATGTGGCCCATATATACAATGGAATATTACTCAGCCATAAAAAGAAATGAAATTGAGTTATTTGTAGTGAGGTGGGTGGACCTAGAGTCTGTCATACAGAGTGAAATAAGTCAAAAAGAGATAAACAAATACCGTATACTAACACATATATATGGAATCTAAAAAAAGAAGTGTGTTTTTGAATAGAAAAATAGGCTTTCAGTCCATGGAGGTGATCGTAAAAACAGGACTGAATTTTCCTCTAAGTTTCTTCCTATGATTATTTCTAGGGAGAGCATGTTTGAAAGAATATATACCAAAAAAGACCAAGAATGGAGAAAAGAAAGGGATGCTTTAGAGTTTAGATTTGTCAAATAAATTAAAGGGAGACATTTAAAAAGAGCATATTTGACCTCATGAAAATTGAACCTCTGAAAACTGGAATGACAGCAGCTCTGAGTTGGCTGAGTTGGCCGTGAGATGTGAGACCTTTCATGGGTTCCACATTTCTGTCTTGATGAATTCATCAATCTACAACTCCTACACATTTCAGATGGGTTGTTTTGCTTCTAATGATGATAAACCCATTCAGATGACCTTGAGTGATGGGAGACTAACCTCCATACACATCCATGTAGATGGACACGAGGACAGGTAGAATTGTCACCAGGTGGCTGCCCTCTGGGCCATCTTCAGGATGGAGTTCGGGTGGTCCCACAGAAGCTCTGATGATTTATGCTATGTCATTAAATTGATACAACTCCCTATTTTGTCTTTGTTTCTCTGTTTTTCTGCTTTTGTTCCCTCTGACATTTGAATGATTCTTGGTATTTTAAGTGGGAAAGAGAGGGGAAGGAAAGGAGGGAGAGAGAGAGAGAGAAGGAGGGAGAGAGAGAGGGAGGGAGGGAGGGATGGAGGCAAGGAAGTAGGGAAAGAGAGAGAGGTAGGAAAAAGACAGAGAGAGACTATAATTAACTGTGTCATTGAGCTGCAGGCCACCTCCAAGAGTTTGAGACCACCAGACCAGACAATGGCACCAGCCAGGTGGTACTGTCAGCTCGCTTGTTTTTTCACTTTGCCGTAAGAATAAGTGTTAAAATAAGTAGCTGCCATTTATTTAGTGTACTGCATGTATTACCTCTATCTGCCAAATGGAAAAGAAAAGAAACAAAGACTAAGGTAACCAACTTTCTAAGTTTGCTCCGACCAAAACTGTAGGACTGGGTTTGAACTCCTCTTGCTCTGACCAAAGCCAGTCTCATTTTCAGAACCCATGTTAGCCGTGGATATCAAGGTGATGCAGAGAGTTTTAGAACACTGTACCTTGCACTCCTACTGGGTAGTCATAATCACCGAAAATCATTTAGATCTAAAACTCTGATTGCTCTTTGCCCTCGAAGACCTTGAATTTTTAAAGCTTTTAATATCCCTTCCCACCCATGCGCCTACTGTGCATACTTTTTTTGTGTGTGTGTGATACATGTCCTATTCTGCTGTCTTTAGTTGTTTTCATAGCTTTACTTCCTCTGTGCAACTGTTAACATGAATGCCTGGCACATAGTGGAAACTCATTTAAGGTTTGTGGAATGACCGAATCAATGGTTCTTGCTGGTAGAGGATTTTAGAAATTTGTGGATGTGCTTCTGGATATCACAGTGATTGACAGCACTGTAAGCGTTTTGTGGGCAAGGGCTTGGGGTATGGGCCCTGTGCAGTCGTTGCAAATCATGAAGAATTCCCTGATAGCTTCATGACTTCTGAGTGTCCCACCAGTCATATCAACCCCCCCAAAATAAATTATGATTAACTGAAGCTAAACTGTAATTCCACTTTAAATATAAATGCAAAATATTGTATGCTTTTATTGTATCTTACTTAGGGCTATAATTGCTGTGTAAATCAAGAATAGGTTCATCTTTGGTGTTTTGGGAATGTTTCTAAGAGGCTTTCAACTTTTCAGGAAATCGTGTCACTGATGACAGTGTTATTCTTGGTATTTGGGTCACCAGTACCACACATTTTTAACAACCTGCATTTGCAATTAAAACATTCATTGCAGTTCTGCACAGAGGGACAAGCATCTTACCACTTCTTTATGCCCGAGCATTTACACGTTGAAATAACTATTATTTTATTATAAATGATTTTCTTTGAATTCACCCTTGATATTGCAATCAGGGCATTATATTATCTTCGTTCAAACTACATGTGTAGATGGGCTGTATTATCTATGATTTTCATTTTGATATTATAAAGCAGGTGTTATAAAATATGTTGCTAAAAGAAGCGTTACATCCAAAATGTTGAAGATTACCGGAATGAATGGATGGATGGATGAATCCATGAATGAATCAGTGAAAAATAACTGACAATGTCAAATAAACTGCTTAGAAAGTAGATGTTCTAGCTGTTGAGAGGAGAGGGAGGAACTTTATTAGTTCAATGGACAGGGAAAGGTTTGCAAAACCAAATCCAGTGATTGTACCAGGCATGGGACAGTGGCATGGCACTGGGAAAAGCCATGTGTGGAATACCCAGGGAAAGAAGGTAGGTGTTTTAAGTTTCCGTCTTGGATGGTGTGTGGGGTTGACAAGGGAACATCCAGCCTTTGTCTCCGTTTCCTGATGTGTAACCAGAGTCCCCAAGGTGTACAAAAGGGATTCAAATGTACTTTTATTCATGAATTCACTCTTCCAGTATTTACTTAACACACGTGTGTTAGGTATTGCAATTGGCACTTCTGAGTCTCTCTGATGGTTTTCTGGGTAAACCCATCAGAGCAATTGGTTCTCATTTGTGTGTCCTGTCAGGTTCTATCTCCAATGAGACATCATTTTAGGATTTACCAGGAAAAAATTACGGGACTGTTAGGGGTTGACTTGTGTCTCCCCAAAAGATGTTGAACTCCTAACCCCCAGGATCTATGAACTGAATGTAACTTTACTTAGAAATAAGATCTTTCAGATGATGGAGTTAAAATGAGGTCATTAGGGTGGATCCTAATCCAATATGACAATGTCCTACAATGAGGGGAAATGTGGACACAGAGACAAAGGTACAGGGAGAAGTTTGGGAATTTTGGAGTTATGCTGGCACAAGATAAGGAACACCAAAATGTAAAATGCCCTTACATTTCAGCCCAAATAGCACATTCCTTCCATTTTCCTTCTTCTATCTCCATGAAGAAATCAAATTTCCCTACCATAACCTAGCACCCTATGGAGCTTACCTTTTTAAAACAGTCACAGTTCTAACTTTACAGTTGAAATTGTGGCTATTTCTTGAAAGTTTAGCTTTCTCTTTGGATTATAAATTCCACATGTACAAGAGAATGTTTTGTTCTTTCCACCATGCTGCATGACTAAAATATAGCCACCCAGATATTTTTTAAATACATGAGTGGATCATCTGGAGAGACAGCATAATAGCGGATTTGAGTGTGTCAAATGTGGCCAGCTCACAAACTTGTGCAAGGTAATCTCTGTTTCTATTCTCAGAAAATAACATTTATTCCTATTTCTTTATATAGATTTTTATCCCATATAGTTTTCATTGACTAATTATATATTTTTCAATAAAAAGGAAGATAGAACTGCTAAATAAACAAGGAAAGCCAACTTTTAAGTTCATTATGGTCTTTTTTTATTGTAACAGTTGGATTCTATCAACCTGAAACTTATTACCCCTCAGAATTTTTGCAAAATTACATTTATTAGAAGTGATATAAACAGCTGTGTAGGGACTTCCCTGGTGGCGCAGTGGTTAAGAATCCGCCTGCCAATGCAGGGGACATGGGTTTAAGCCCTGGTCCAGGAAGATCCCACATGCCACGGAGCAACGAAGCCCATGCGCCACAACTACTGAGCCTGTGCTCTAGAGCCCACGAGCCACAACTACTGAGCCCCAATTACTGAAGCCCGCACGCCTAGAGCCCATGCTCGGCAACAAGAGAAGCCACTGCAATGAGAAGCCCGTGCACCGCAATGAAGAGCAGCCTCCGCTCGCCGCAACTAGAGAAAGCCCGTGCATGCAGTAACGAAAACCCAACGCAGCCAAAAATAAATTAATAAAATAAATAAATTTATTTTAAAAAATAATAAATAAAAATAAACATCTGTGTAAGTCTCTCTAGACCCCAAGGACACTTTATATTTTTCTCTTATTACAAAGCCCAGAATATAAAGAAACCAGAACTCAAACCTACTAAGCAACAAAATTGACTTATCTTTTTTTTTTAATTAAAAAAATATATATATTGCTAATAAACCACCAGAAGCTCAGAGGAAGGCATGGAAGAGATTCTCCCTTACAGCCTTCAGAAGGAAGCAACCCTGCTGGCACCTTGATTTTGGACTTCTAGTCTCCAGAACTGTTTACAGCACTTTGTTATAGCAGCCGTAGGAAATTACTGGGAACCCTAACTGTGCCTTCCTACCACCGAAGAAGGAAAAACTATGCTTTTGATTTCCCCCCCTCTAAAAATGTCTAGTAATTCAGCTATTTTCTATAATTTTATCCTCACAATGACTTTCTTTTCCTGCATTATATGGCTCCATTGACTTGAACTAATGAATACTATTTTAGGCAAGTATTTTTTTTTTCCCTTCATAGCCAATCTCTCTTGATTCTGGCAGCTACAAGTCCATGGTCTTGAGGCACAATGTTTTCAATGAATTTCTCTCTATGCCTTTTTGCTCTCTTTTTGGTCTTTTCTTTGGATGCCAAACCCACACCCTCTTTTGTAACCCCCATGAGTCTTCCTTAATATTCATTTTGCTCTTACTTTTAAAGCCTTTCCCTCAAAACTCTGCCCATCATGGTCATATTGGAGTCTGTGAGAGTCTCCAGAAAAGTCATTCTTATTTCAAGACCATATTTCAAGTTCCAGTCATTGGGAGGCTACTGGTAGCAGTGATCTTATCATTATCATGATTGGTTCTTTATTATCTTGAACAGCACTTTGTTGGCTGTCTGGCAGTCTCTCTTCAGGATTTGTGAGCTGTAAATCTAATTGACTTTGTCTAAACTTCTGGAATTCTTAGTGGCTTCTCCCTCTTTGAACAGGAAAATTTGAGTGACTTCCCGTCCAGCCCCTGGCACCCTTCCTTCAATAATACACTCCTTTTATATCCTTGGAGCTAGTTTTGTCATACAATTAGTTCTGTACTCTGTACATCTACCTCTATTCGTTCTCCACATCTGAGATTTTTTTAGTTTCTTGTAGCCAAAAACCTTTCTAAATTGTTTTGAGACCACCTAAAGCTACATCACATGTAAGCTTTACTTAAGGCTTCCAAACCTCACAAAACTCTTCCCTGGTAAACTTTGCCTTCAGTGAAGTGGGTGGGTACCTGGGTCTCTGTCTTTCTGTGTCATAAGATGAGTCAAATTTAATAATATGAAAATCTGTACATATAGAGGTTTTTTTGTTTCAGTTTGTTGCCAAAATCTAAATAAAGCCGTTGTACTGTTTGATGGGAATGACCACTTTCCAATGAGAATGCATCTTCTTAATTTAATGTTAAGATTTTTGCCCAGTGCCCATAAGCTGGGTATTTGGGGGACAAGGACAGTGCCCTGTGGGTACTGATGACAGCAGTAAGTTATGTAGCCATTACTTTGTGGTGAATCGCATATCACACTGTGTACTGTTCAGAGACTTCCCCTTACCTCTAGGGGCAACAGTCGAAGACAAAACTATGGATTAGGAAAGGTTCATCTTGTTGAACTAAAAATGGTATTAATGTAGATAACTGGGGGGATGGTACAGGAGAGTAGTAGAAATGGAGCTAGAGAGTTTGTTATTTCCAGACCCCATCTGTATCCTTGAACAGGTTTTTTAACCTGTGTTTCAGCTTCCTGGTCTGTAAAATCAGGATAGTAACAGTTCCTTCAAAGGGGTACGATGAGATTGTCATCAACTGATAACAACTGATAACACAGTTGATTGTCATCAACTGATAACAGTGCTAGAACAGTAAAAACTCAGTAAATAATAACAGTCATTATCCTTACCTGTGCTCTGCAATCAGAATCTGTCCACTTATAAGCAAAATCCTTTGTTGTCACTGGATGGTCATGTCATCAACTGTCATTCTAAGAATTTCTTCCTAAATGCAAAGGTTTTTTTTACATACACATGTACTTTTCCATATTCTTTACAATCTATATTAGGCATACGGAACTTTTCACTTCACAGAGTTTATACCTTGCCAAGATTTTCCTTTAAATTTCAGAATTCTCCAGGAGGTGGTCTTGAGTTTGGGTATGGGAAAAGACTCTTTCTCATGAGTAACCATGGCCTGCGGAGTAATGTGTATTTATCACAAAGAGTTCACATCTGAGAAACGCATGTGCATCAGAGGTTGAAGGCTGTGCCCTCCTCTCCTCCAGGGGCTGCAGGCTCTGCAGGTCACTCTGTGTCTATAAACAATCTCTAATAATGCTTGATTTAATTTCTGTGATGTTGATAATAACATACATTTCTCAACCATGATGGTTTTGCTTCTGTTAATACCAAGTTACTCTAATGTTACTTGCTTAATGGTTATGAAGTTGACCAATCCAACATAAGATACCTAAAGAAAAAAATTAATCTTGACATTTTACACAAGTATAGCACGTCGTGATGACCACATGCTTAAAAAGGAAGTTACCCTTCCCATACTTAGTAAACCTCTTTTATCAGAATGGCTTGATGGAATATTTGACAAAACAGGGATTTCCTTGGGTTCTGATGGCAATCTTTGAGACATGAAGGAACTTCACACCATCCCTGACCCCTGCCCTGACCTCCTAGAGGCAATTCCAGTATTTGTCTTTCATTTCTTCTTCACAAGAAGTCTTATTCCAGAACCAAAGCCAAGTAACAAAGTATGCATGTGCCACTATTAATATTGTCTTGTTCAATTCTGAATTCCCCTGGTAGGTTTAAGTAAATACACATTAAATAAATACGGCTGCAAAGGTTAACATCTCTTTAGCACCTGTCACCTTTTTTTTTTGAGAATGGAAAACAGAGAAGCGTGTCCAGAAGTGGGCAAACAGAGAAGTGCTGTGGAGGAATGGAAAAGACAAGGCTTGTTGCTGGGGATCCAGCACTCCAGTTGCAAACACAACCAGCAGAGACAGAATATACAAAGAATATGGAAAGACCTTCTACATCGAAAGAAAAGGACAGATAATCCAAACCAGGCATAGTCAGTAGACTTCATTTTTACCAAAAAAAATAATTCAGATGACCCATATCAATCTCGCATTGGTAATTAAGAAAATGCAAATCAAGACCATCTTGCAAGGTGATTTTATATCCTTTAAGTTGCAAAAATTAAGAAGTGTGATGACAATACCAAGTGTTAGGTAGAATGTCAATCAACAGATACTCTGAGATATGTTGCTGGTGAGAGTCTGAATTAGCGTAATTATCTTGAAAATGGCTTAGTGCTATCCTATAAAATGTAATATTCAGATTTCCTATGACCAAGCAATTTGTCTCTAGGTACTATCCTAGAGAAGCTCTTTAACAGAAATACCAGGATTCATGTTTAAGAATGGTCATTGTAGCACTGTTCATAAATTGTAAAAATTGGATACCATCCAAATATCTATGAGCAGACAAATGCATATTTCACTAATTCAGTAGTTTTCATCAATGAAAATGAAGTTATAGGTAACAACACGGATAGATCGTAGAAACATAATATTAAGTAAAAAGGCAAATTCTTCAGGCTTCCCTGGTGGCGCAGTGGTTGAGGGTCCGCCTGCCGATGCAGGAGACACGGGTTCGTGCCCCGGTCCAGGAAGATCCCACATGCCGCGGAGCCATGTGAGCCATGGCCGCTGAGCCTGCGCGTCCAGAGCCTGTGCTCCGCAACGGGAGAGGCCACGATAGTGAGAGGCCCACGTACCGAAAAAAAAAAAAAAAGCAAATTCTTCAAGGCTACATACAGGATGCTAACATTTTTATAAATCTAAAAGAAACATTGTTTAGAAAAACTATATGTTTGTAATAAAACTGCATTAAAAAATCAAGAGAATAATAAAGACCAAATTCAAGATAACAGATTTCTCCTGGTGTTAAATGGGATAGGCAAGTGGACAGGGTAGGCAAGGACCACGTGGTGGATGCAACTGAAGTGATAGAGTTCCAATTCCTAAATATTCATTTTACTAATATGCTTTATATAATATACGTATGTTACATTTATTTTTGTAGTTATTAACTGTACATTAAAAAGATAAAAGCTATGACTATATCCTTCATGTGTTAGAAACAGACAGGAGAAAGGAAAAGTGAAGAAAAATGGCAATAGCCTTGAGCAGAAAATTCACATGTTCATGTTACCAAAAAAGGCAAATGGCCAATAATAATATTTTTAAATTTTCAGTCTTCAAAGTAATTGTATGAATGCAAATTTTTAAAGAAATGCAAATTAAGATTTTATTTCTTGTTATGAGAAGGCAAAGATTTAAAAGAAAGATTCCCTTTGTTACTCAGGCTATAGAGAAATGAATACTTATATACGGCCTTGATGGTGAGAATGAAAATTGATATATCTTTTCTATGGAATAATTTTGCAGTAAATGACAAGGGCCTTAAAATATTCATACCAATGGCTTTGCGTTTTTGCTGCTGTGGATTTATTCATAAGAAATAAATGTATCAGTGTGCTTGGGAGAACACAGATATTAGCACAGACTTGTTTATAATTAAAAAAAAACTGGTACAATCTTCATGGCTAATAAAAAGTTACATTAAAATATAGAGAGAATAAAAATAATAAGCAGCCCTTTTAAATGTTGATGGAGAAATTAATATATTGACATGAAAATGTTCAATGGGGAAGACAAGTTACAGACTTAATAGAATTGTTTTAAATATTATTCTACTTTTTAACAGGTATATATTGTATATGTATGGAGGTATCTATGTGAGTTCAGGACAGAGTCTAGGGAGCATATTTATAGTGTTTATTGCTGGTCATGGGATTATCTGTGATGTTTGCTTTAACTTTATTCAGGGTCAGGACTGTCTCGCTTACTATTATATCCTCACTGCTAAGTCCTTGACACACAGTAAGTACCCACTAAATGCTGGTTGTGTGAATGAATGCATTAAATGACAACTCGTGGAATTAATTAAAATAAAAGAAAGGAGACCTTCTATTGAGCTACTTCAGTTGTACTCAACTGAAACAAATCTCCCACCTAAATTATCATCCTTTTCCTCCCAGAGCTGAGTATCACATTAAAGATATTCATGCCTGATTCCATTTCCAAGGAATTAACCCTTCACAGGGACATTTGCATTTTGAAAAATAGTAACTTTTCATTTAGGATCCTAACTCAGCAGTGGTAGAATTTCCAAAGAGGTAGACTCCAGATATACTGTAATTGTTATCAGCCTTGCTGTCTTACAGAATCTTATAAAATCATAAATCACCTACGTGAGAAACTATAAATGTTATCTTATTTTTTCAACAGCAAATGTGAGGTATTTTTAATTAATTTATTTACGTATGTCCTATTTCATTGAGGAAAATAAATTTTATAACTTACAAAAAAGCATACACACCACTTTTTAGAATTGTAAAGGAGTACTTTTGGGGAAAGAGAAAATAAGTATGAGGGAAATGGGTTGAAACCAATTTGAGGCCAGTGCATTAAAGTGCATCCTACAAGGCAGATAATAAATGTTGCCCAGATGACCTAAAAGCCTGTCCCAAGACCGTCCACACAGTCACATGGCTGATAGGTTCGTAACATGAAGTTACCCAGCCACCCAGAGAACACGCACAACTGTACCACCAGCTCAGGCCAACGAGACAGCAAATCTGACTGTTTATGTGTGTTTGTGTTTTTAATAACATCCCTCAGTGCAGGCCAAATTAATCATTCCAAAGTTCAATCTGTGAAAGCGGGTCCCTGCGGGGGTCCCAACCAAAGTCTCCAGGTACATATAGACCTCTCTCAATCTGAACTTAATCCAAAAATAAGTATTAGCGTGTCAAGATTAAAGAAAAAAATGGTCTTCATAGCCTTCAGGCAATTCTCCGTAAAAAGTATTTTCTTCCGCCAAGGATTTTTGTAAGCCTTGAGAAGCCATGAATTTGAGGTTATACTCTTCTGACAAAGATCCAAGGAGCCAAAGGAACAGGATTTTCCCTCACGGACTAATTTTGAGTCAGTGCCAGCAGACACCAGGTTATAGAAAAATGTAGAGCAGCATAGTTAAAAGTGTAGACTTTGGAGCCAGAAAAACCTCCGCTGGGACCCAGCTGTGTAACTCTTGGCTAAATCCCCTCTCCTCTCACTGTTCTCTTGGCATGGCTCTGCCCATCTTATCTGCCAGGAAGTAGGCCCAGCGTGAGGACTAAACGGAAGCTTGCATGGAAGGTCCATTGCATGGAGCCTCAGTCAGGCTCAGTTTCTCCCTCATTGTAGGTCAGTTGATTGATAGGGAGGCAAGGGGGTTGGGGGAAGAGGAGTATGAAGAACTTAAAGAAAAAGTGGAAATGGAAAATAATAGTATCTGGAACTAAGACTCTTCTTCATGGAAGAAAAACTACTTCAGCAGAAGCAAATGGATTTATGGCTGTGTTTCCCTCAGTTGGATTAATTTTCTTTGGATCAAGGAAGGGATAAACAATACATATACTCCCACACCCCCTTGCCCTCCCCTTCCAATACCATCCCCCAGACCCACACATTCAACTAAAACACAGTGGGAGGAGATGCTTTATGTTTCCAAATGATATTGCCTTCTTTTGTGTGGTCATCAAGGTACTGATATTTGCTACCAAGTGTCAGTGGTGGTGGTTTTTTGGGGGGGCGGGAAATATGAAGTGTTTCCTAATCTTATTATGGGTCTTGCATTACATAGCACAGCAGGAGATGTTTAACTGGCAAGTTCTCTCTGAGGTCAGAGTGTGCCACATTTTTTCACGGAAAGCTTCAACTGCTCAACTAAGGAATGCGTTTCTTTAACAGGCAAATGAAAAAGAGACTGCGGGGTGATTCCTTGAAGTATGCTTAATTAATTCCAATCTGTTAATGACGGCCATTTTCTAGCTTCAGATGATAAATGATGGCCCTTCATGAGAAACATCTCAAAGTGAAAAGGACCTTATCCCCACCCCCAGGCTTTTTTTTTTTCCTTTGTCCTTGGCTACTTCTGTCACTGGCTGCTCAGAATGAGCTCACATCAGTAATAGTTATAAATAATTTACAGAAGTGATTCCTGCCTAATCACTTGGGACTTGGAGTTTTTACGATGTTGCCAGATGTGCCGTGAAAAAACAAAAAAACAAAAAAACATCCGGTTCAGAAACGTGATACATTGAGTCAGAATCAGTTAATTCCCTGGAGACAACTGGTTGGTTTGCGTGGACTTGTGTTGGGGTCCTTGTCCATCTCCCCCCCCCCGCCCCCCCCCCCCCCGGTCTTCTTCTCTCCCCACATCCAAGCTTACAGCAGATAAGACGAATTCTGTTAAGTGTTAGGTTACTGGGAGGTTGTGGGCACGTATTTGATACCATAGCATAACTTTTACGTCTCTCTCATGAGTTAAAGGGGCATTTTAGTCCAGTGAATGAGTCAGGGGAGAATTTGAAAAGCGCCAGTCTTGTTTCTCATATAGACTCTGACACTCACAGTGCTGGTGCCAACATGGTAATAAATACCCAGACATTGCTTGTGGGATAATACTCTCCTCTTTTCAATGAAAATTCCCCTCAGAATTCATCTTTACTTCCTCTGGACTCTAACCACATGAGTTTTATGTCTCTAATGAAGAATTTTGGTTGTTTACCGTTATATTGTGGTCAGTGGTTTAAACATTTATTCCCTCCCATGAAATTGTCAGGTTGTTGAGGGTAAGACCTACATTGCTGCCAAATTCACTTGGATGATGCCTTTTACCAGGGAGATTCTCCCTGATTTTGTTGAATGAAGGAAAGAATCCAAAAATGGATGACTATGAATTTTTATTCCAAAGCGCATGGGGGAATAAAGGAAAAGATCCATATTGAGCTTTTAAACCACTTTTCTGGATCGTGTTACAGTAACTAAAGCTGAGCAGTAACTAAGTAACTTGCATTAGGAAGACACTTTAACTAAGTTTATACCATCTATGCAAGGACTTGAAACCATACCTCCTGAACCAGGAATTCTGTGTTCCTAAATTACTGTCTCTCAGTGGAGATTAAAATATTTATAATCCAGGGTAACAAGGCACAGTAGTGCACTTTGACGACAAATTAAATCTTTGGGGAAAAAGTTTCCCATGTTGTCTCTGATTGCATGGTCAAGGAATCCTGTGAATTTGCTGATGTATAGGTTTTCCTTTAATGTAAAGCAGGCAAGGAAGGGAGGGGATGTGGAGAAAAAGAAGGTGGGGGGAGAATGTGGAGTCTCTTAGGGAAAGAGATTGAGTGTTGACACACTACAGAGTCACAGCAGTTATTCTGGAAGAGCAGGAATGACGGTGAACTTTGAATGCTCCAAATCTAATATTTACATAATTCTTCATCTTTGGAGCTTATGGAACATAAAGGTAGTATCTTTGCCCAATGACTTGGTAAATATCAGAGCACGAATTAGAAAAGGTTTTCTTATGATGCTTTAAGTACAACTGAATAACCTCTCATAGTAAAATAACTTATAGACCAAACAAGTGAAGCACTGTAGCCTCTTGGGGCTCCTCATAAGCTAATTATTCTCCAGATTTCCGGCCACCTTTTTAAAAGATTTTGATTGGTAGAAATCAATGTGATTGTTTAAAAACTATTGGTCAATGATTTTATGGAGTAAGCTATGTTTTCAGGGACTAGTTTTACAATAAATATAGTTAGATATTAGCCATTATGACTTAGATTATTTTCTCATGTTTATTATTAGATACAATAGCCTGCAATTTACTTTAATGAATGCATTTATAGAATAGAAATAGTTCATAAATGTCCCAATATTGAGACATCAGAATGTATCAGAATGTAATTTATCTAAATATAACTCTAGAAAATTAAACTATAGTTATTTTCCTCACTTTTATTTTGGTCTTAGCCCATATGCATACATAATTTTATATAATTATAAAGCAAAATCAATTCTTTTTTTTTTTTTTCTTTGCGATATGCGGGCCTCTCACTGTTGTGACCTCTCCCGTTGCGGAGCACAGGCTCCGGACGCGCGGGCCCAGCGGTCATGGCTCACGGGCCCAGCCGCTCCGCGGCATGTGGGATCATCCTGGACCGGGGCACGAACCCGTGTCCCCTGCATCAGCAGGCGGACTCTCAACCACTGCGCCACCAGGGAAGCCCCAAAATCAATTCTTTTATTGAAGTATAGTTGATTTACAATGTTGTGTTAATTATTGCTGTACAGCAAAGTGATTCAGTTACACATATATATACATTCTTTTTCATATTCTTTTCCGGATATTGAATATAGTTCCCTGTGCTGTATAGTAGGACCTTGTTGTGTATCCATTGTCTATATAAAAGCTTGCATCTGCTCACCCCAACCTCCCACTCCATCCCTCCCCAAACCCCCTTCCCCTTGGCAACCACCAGTCTGTTCTCTATGTCTGTGAATCTGTTTCTGTTTTGTAGATAGTTTCATTTGTGTCATATTTTCCACATATAGTGATGTCGTAAGGTATTTGTCTTTCTCTTTCTGACTTACTTCACTTAGTATGATAATCTCCAGTTGCATCCATGTTGCTGCAAATGGCGTTATTTCCTTCTTTTTATGGCTGAGTAATATTCCATTTTATGTATGTACCACATCTTCTTTATTCATTCATCTGTCAAAGGACATTTAGGTTGTTCCCATGTCTTGGCTATTGTGAATAGTGCTGCTATGAATGTAGGGGTGCACATATCTTTTTGAATTATAGTTTTGTCTGGATATATGCCCAGGAATGGGATTGCTGGATCATATGTTAGTTCTATTTTTAGTTTTCTGAGGAACCTCCATACTGTTCTTAATAGTGGCTGCACCAACTTACATTCCCACCAACAGTGCAAGAGGGTTCCCTTTTCTCCACACCCTCTCCAGCATTTGTTATTTGTAGATATTTTAATGATGCCCATTCTAACTGGTGTGAGGTGATACCTCACTGTAGTTTTGATTTGCGTTTCTCTAGTAATTAGTGATGTTGAGCATCTTTGCATATGTCTATTGGCCGTCTGTATGTCTTCTTTGGAGAAATGTCTATTTAGGTCTTCTGCCCATTTTTTCAATTGGGTTGTTTGTTTTTTTGTTGTTGTGTTGCAAAAATGATTTTTAATTATGGTCTCTGATTTTTTTTTTACAAAAGGATGGTGTTGTTTGTTGCTCTGTTGCGTGTTGCTGAGGATAGCGCTTGCTCTATTCCACAGTGTTCCTTTATGAGCCATCCCAGGGAAATATGTTTTCTGGTTTGTACAGCCCAAATAATGTTCCTAGTGAGAAAAAAAAGTTTTTTATCTTATGGCCATGGAGACCCATTTGATGATCACATCTCCCTTTTTGCATTGGATCCTGGAAGGCTTAGAGTACCTTTGTAGTCTGCTTGAAATACAAGATTTACAATGAACATTTTCCAAACATACCTCTCTTCCTGCATCATGTTTTCTTTCTCTCATCCAACTCTACTTTCTTCAAACAGTTTTCTGTTTTCTTTCAGTTCACTTTATATTATATAAAGCACTTAAAATTCTTTCTACAAGAATTTTTTTCTTTTACTATTATAATGTGTCCTTCATAATTATCATTTTAATTTCTGTGTAATATTTTAAAAGTAGAGGTCAACCATCATATGCATGTAGATGGTTTTTATTTTTTCTACCAGTGCAGAAAATACTAAACAACTTTTACATCCAAGGAATTTTTTTCCCCATTAAAGAAAAATTACTTTCTTTGGATAAATTTTCAAGAATGAAATGACGTGCAGAAGTTCTGCACTGACAACTAGTCTCAATCCAATTTTGCCCTTTTTTGAAGGTAAGGAAAAGGGTTACTCCATGATTAATCTATATTATATTTACAGGTAGACTAAAGGATATAATTACTAGTGAAAATTTACTTCTCACAAGAAATCATTGAAACTGTGTTCTATTCAATGAATATAACACTTCTAGGCAAAGTTAGGCCAAAAGGAATGTGAGCTTCAAAAGTCTGAAAATAATGTAAATATTTTCCCTTATTAATGAAAGAGAAATTATTGAAAATAAGATATATCTGCTCAATAAAATACCACATAGACACTAAAAGTGAACTTTTCATATGCCTGTAGTAAGAATTAATAATTTTTTTATAAATAACCTATTATGCTTTTTAGTAATTTAATATTTAGTAACTCTCTTTACCAATCTATTTTTTAAAAATATTTATTTATTTATTTGGTTGCACCAGGTCTTAGTTGCACCACTCAGGATCTTTCTTGCGGCATGTGGGATCTTTAGTTGTGGCATGGGGGAATCTTTTTTTTTTTTTTTTTAGCTGCAGCATGCTAACTCTTAGTTGCAGCACACATGTGGGATTTAGTTCCTTGACCAGGGATCAAACCCAGGGCCCCTGCACTGGGAGCGTGGAGTCTTATCCACTGGACCACCAGATAAGTCCCTACCCATCTATTTTCTTATCAGTGGTTCTCAACTAAGGGGTAGAACTCTTCCCCAGAAAGCATTTGGAAATATGTAGGAATTTTTTGGTTTGTCGTTTATAACTGAGGGCTGCCACTGGCAACTAATGGGTACCAGCCAAGGATGTTCAACATCTGTATTGCACCAGACAATCCTCTACCCCCCCCCCAACACACACACACACAGTCATTCTGCTCAAAATGCCGGTAGCCCCCACTGAGAAACACATGTGTCTCTAGACCTGGTCTTAGTGAACGTGGAGAGTAAAGTAATTGACTGGGTGCCTGGTGCATTGTACACAAACACTTATTGAGCACCTACTGTGTGCCAGGCACTCTTCTAGGTACTTAGAATATACATCTGTGAATGAAACAAAGAGACAGTTTCTCATGAAACTTACCTTCCAGAAAAAGCCTTTTAATAAATATTGCTTCAGGCCATGTTAGCGAAGAAAGTGATAAAGTGGAAAGCTTCATTTGCCATTTACCTGAATAAATATGCAAAAGAAAACTTTGAATTACAGGAATGGGGGCCTCATGTGGTACCTCACATTCTAAGTAATGGGAAAACATTATAGCACTTGTTCCATTAACCCTCTTTTGACCGTGACCCTTTTGGCTTAGTTGTATGTCTCTATTTTCCACTGATCCCAACTTCTCCTAAACCCTTGATTTTACATTCTTCCTAATCCAAAGAAAATTTCTCATAGAATGGAAACCAATTTCCCTTGAGTGTTCTTCAAAGATTGTTCCAGTATAGTAAGAAGTTTTTTAAATTTTAACTTTAAAGCAAAAATAAATCTGTTTGCTCTGGAGTAAAAAGATAGAAACATTAAGACCCTAGAAAGTTTAGAAATCACTTCTCCATTCCATCAAACCATGAACTGATTGTGCTTTTGTATGTTTCAATTAACTCAATTATAATTGCTTGTCAGCATTTCATTCTCAGCAAAGGTGTGGTGGAAAAGGAAACTAATGTATAGTAAAAGGCAAATGATTAATACAGCTTACTATCTTATACCTCCCGTGGATATTTTATTTTAACAGAACAAGATTAAAATGTGACTCTAAAAGAACGTGTTTAACATCAGTCAGTATTTGGAAGATGAGGGATATTTCTTGATACAAAAGTCTCTATGGTTCCCATGAAATCAAGTCATATAAACTGTTGACTGTTCTCCCTATAGCTCTTGATGTGGGAATTTCTTTTCCATAAATTCACCTGGAGATATTTATTTCTTTGGAGTCTGCTAATTCCTCACCAACACAGGCCTTATTCTTGAAATCAGATCACTTAAAAGTATACAGGGTCTTATATGCTCAATTTCTGACACAGTAATTGGTAAAAAGCTTTGTTATAGTTATTCATGGGCTAAGGGAATAGGTATCAATGTCACTGGATTTGGTTAGGTGGGTTTCAGTAGTAACACGCTAAAGTAATATTTCTTAATATGATTTAAACATTTAAAAAAAGTAGTTGTGGCATTAGCTTGGTTATCCTTAATATCATATTTAGTTTCTGAGTTTCTTAGTTTCTGAGTTTATCCCAGATAAATCCATCAAATCTCATTTCTATTACTGCTCTCTCCATCTTTACCCAATTCCCAGGCATTTTCATAGCACGTTATCAGAATCAGTGAGTTTAAAATGCTTTTTATGGAACCAAGGGTGCATTAAAAATTTAACTTCATAGTGAATTTCAGTTTAGTGGAATGTGTATTATACAATTGACTTACTGTAAAATTATAGCTTCATTCCCAGGATGAAAAAAATGGATGTTAAATCTAAATTAAAATTACAAGTAGGAGGAGCAGCCAAGATGGTGGAGTAGGAAGACCCTGAGCTCACCTTCCACCATGGGCACAATCAAAATTACAACTACTTACAGAGCAGCTCTTGATGAGAACACCTGAAGACTAGCAAAAAAAGAGGATAATTACAATTTCAGAGATTCTCTCCGAGGATCAAGGGGTCTGAGCCCCAAATCGGCTCCTCAGTGCTGGGGTCCTGCACTGTGAGAAGATGAGTCACTAGAATGTCTGGCTTTGAAGATCAGTGGGGCTTGCATACAAGAGACCTGGAGGGCTGAGGGATACAGACTCCAGTCTAAAAGGGCACATGCAAAATCCCACATGCTGAGTCCCAGTGCAGAGGCATAAATTTGAAAGGAGCCTGGGTCAGACCCATTTGCTGATCTTGGAGAGTCTCCCAGAGAGGCAGGAGGCAACAGGGACTCCTGCTGGGGACACAGATCCTGAAGGCAGGCATTTTGGGGAGTGCCTTCTACTGCACAAGGACACTGGTGAGCTTCATTTTGGAATCCTCCCTCTAACCTGTAAATGGAGACTTACCCCACCACCAGCCAGTCAACATCAGCCTCAGGACACTCAAAGCCAAGCAGCCAGCCACCCTGGGACCAAGCCCCACCCAACAGTGGGAAAACCCATACACTCTAACCCCCAGCTCCCCAGCCAGCTACGCTGGGACCTGGCCCCGACCACCAGTAGGTTGCCACCAGACCCAGGACAAGGTCTTGCCCACCAGCAGCCAGCAGCCACCGCACAAGGCAGGGCCTGGCAACCAAACAGGCTAAGGGACGGCCCTGCATACTATCATGCCCACAGTAGTCAGCCCCACCACAACAAAAGGACCCACACAGCCCATGTCAGGGACACCCCCAGAGCATATAGCTCAGGTGACAAGAAGGGAGTGCACTGCTGGGCCCCATCCTCTACAAAAGGCCACTTCTCCAGTATTGAGAAATGTAACCAACCTACCTAATACATAGAAATAAAAACAGGGAAAAGACAGAGAATTAGGTAAAATGAGGCAGCAGAGGTATATGTTCCAAATTAAGGAAGAAAATAAAACCCCAGAAGAAGAACTAAGCAAAGTGGAGATAAGCAATCTACCCAATAAATATTTAAAGTTAATGATCATAGAGATAACTCAAGAAACTAGGGAGAAGAATGGATGAAAACAGTGAGAAGTTTACAAAAGAGTTAGAAAATATAAAGAAGAACCAAACAGAGTTGAAGAATATAATAACAAATGAAAAGTATACTAGAGGGAAGCAACAGTAGATTAGAGATACAGAAGAACACATTAGCAAACTGGAAGACAGAGTAGTGGAAATCACCCACACTGAACAGAAAAAAGAAAAGAGAATTTTAAAAAATGAGGACAGTTGGAGACAACATCAAGAATACTAACATTCACGTTATAGGGGTCCCAGGAGAACAGAGAGAGAAAAGGGACAGGTAACTTATTTAAAGAAATAATAATTGAAAACACCCCTAACCTGGGAAAGGAAACAGACATCCAGGTCCATGAAACACAAAGAGTCCCAGTAAGGATCAACCCAAAGAGGACCAAGACACACTGTAATTAAAAGGGCAAAACTTAAAGAGAGAATATTAAAAGCAGCAAATGGAAAGCAATTAGTTATATACAAGGTAACTCCCTTATTAAGATTATCAGCAGACTTTTCAGCAGAAACTTTGGAGGCCAGAAGGGAAACGATATTTTAAGTTGAACATGCTAAAAGTATTCTACACCAAGAATACTTTACCCAGCAAGGCTATGATTCAGCATTGAAAGAGAGATAAAGAGTTTTACAAGCAAAAGTTAAGAGTTCAGCACCACTAAACTGGCTTTACAAGAAATGTTAAAGGAACTTCTCCAAGCAGAAAAGGCCACAACTAGAAATATGAAAATTATGAAAGAAAAAAATCTCATTGAGAAAGGAAAATATACAATAGAGGTAGATCAAACACTTATAAAGCTAGTAGGAAGGTGAAAAGACAAAAGTAGTAAAATCATCTATATCCACCATAAGTAGTTAAGGGATACAAAAACAAAATGATATAAAATATGATTTAAAAAACAGCAATTGGGTGATGGTGTAAAAATGCAGAATTGTTAGAATGCTTTTGAGCTTAAGATAACATCAACTTAAAATAATCATGTGTATATATAGATTGCTATATATAAACCTCATGATAACCACAAACCTATAATATGAAAGTTTTTTATTTTTTATAATATAAAAAACCTAAAAAGAAAACAATTTAAAAAGAACACTAAGATAGTCATCAAATCACAAGGGAAGAGAGCAAAAGAAGAAGAAAGGAATAAAAAGAACTACAAAAACAAGAAAACAGTTGACAAAATGACAATAACTACACACCTATCAATAGTTACTTTAAATGTAAATGAACTAAATGCTCCACTCAGAATGCATAGAGTGGCTGAATGGATTAAAAAACAAAACCCATTTATATGCTGCCTGCAGGAGACTCACTTCACATCTAAAGACAAAGACAGTAAAAGTGAGGGGATGGAAAAAGGTATTCCACGCAAATGGAAATCAAAAGAAAGCTGGGGTAACAATACTTGTATCAGGCAAAATAGATTTTAAAATAAAGACTGTAACAAGAGACAAAGAAAGACAATACATAATGATAAAGAGGTCAATCCAAGATGAAGATAGAACAATTGTAAATATGTATGCACCCAACATAGGAGCACCTAAATACATAAAGCAAATATTGACAAACATAGAGAGAGAAATTGACAGCAACACCATAATAGTAGGAGACTTTAAACCCCACTTACATCAGTGGGCATCCAGACAGGAAGTCAATAAGGAAACACAGGTATTAAACAACATATTAGACCGTATGAACTTAATAGATAGATAGATAGATAGATAGATAGATATATCTCATTCCATCCTAATGCAACAGAATACAGATTCTTTTCAAGTGGCACATGGAACATTCTCCAGGATAGATCACATACCAGGCCACAAAACAAGTCTCAGTAAATTTAAGAGATGGAAATCATATCAAGCATCTTTTCTGACTACAATGCTATGAGACAAGAAATCAACTACAAAAAAAAAAAAAAACTGCAGAAAACACAACCACATGGAGAAGAAATTAAAGAGGAAATAAAGAAAAATACCTGGAGACAAATGAAAATGGAAACACAATGATCCAAAATCTATGGGACCCAGAAAAAACTGTTCTGAAAGGGAAGTTTACTGTGATTCAGGCTTACCTCAGGAAGCAAGAAAAACCTCAAATGAATAATGTAAACTTACATCCAAAGGAGCAAAACAAAACAAAACAAAACCCAAAGTTAGTAGATGGAAAAGAAATCATAAAGATCAGAGCAGAAATAAATGATATAGAGACTAAATAAACAATAGAAAAGGTCAGTGAAACTAAGAGCTGGTTCTTTGAAAAGATAAACAAAATTGATAAACCTTTAGCCAGGGTCATTACCAAAAAAAGGAGGAGAGAAGGCCCAAATAAGTAAAATCAGACATGAAAAAAGAAAAGTTACAACCAACAACACAGAAATACAAAGGATCGTAAGATACAACTATGAACAATTGTACACCAATAAAATGGACAAGCTAGAAGAAATGGATAAATTCCTAGAAATGTACAGTCTCTCAAGGTTGAAACAGATAATAGGACAGATGATTTCCAGTAATGAAATTAAATCAGTGATTAAAAAAAAAAAAACTCCCAACAAACAAAAGTCCAGCACCAAACAGCTTCACAGATAAAATTCTACAAATATCTAAGGAAGAGTTAACCCCTAGTCTTTTCAAACTTTTCCAAAAAATTAAAGAGAAAGAAATGCTGCCAAACTCATTCTACAAGGTTAGCATAACCCTGATTTCAAAACAAGACAAAGTCACCACAAAAAAGAAAAATTACAAGCCAACATTCCTGATGAACATACATGCAAAAATTCTCAGCAACATATTAGCTGACTGATTTCAACAATACATTAAAAGGTTCATGCACCATAATCAAGTGGAATTTACCCTACTGATGAAAGGATGCTTCAGTACCCACAAATTAATCAGTGTGATACACCACTTTAACGAACTGGAGAATAAAAATCATATCATCTCAATAGACGCAGAAAAAATGTTTGACAAAACTCAACATCCCTTTATGATTAAAAACTCCCAATAAAGTGAGTATAGAGGGAACATATCTCAACATAATAAAGACCATATAGGAGAAGCCCACAGCTAACATCATGTTCAATGGTGAAAAACTGAAAGCATTTCTTCTAAGATCAGAAACAAGAGAAGGATGTGCACTTTCACCACTTTTATTCAAGAGTATTGGAAGCCCTATCCATAGTAATCAGACAAGAAAAAATAGGAATCTGAATTGGAGAGAAATAAGTAAAACCGTCACTGTTTGCAGGTGACATGGTACTATACATAGAAAATCCTAGAAACGCCACCAAAAAAACTACTACAGCTCATCAGAATTTGGTAAAGTTGCAGGATACAAAATTAACATACAGAAGTCTGTTGCATTTCTATACACTAACAATGAACTATCAGAAAGAGAAATTAAGAAAACAATCCCATTTACCATCTCATTAAAAAGAACAAAATAGCTAGGAATAAATCTAACTAAGGAAGTAAAAGACCTGTACTCAGAAAACTATAAGACACTGATGAAAGAAATTGTAGATGACACAAACAGATGGAAAGATATACTGTGTTCATGGATTGAAAGAATTAATATTGTTTAAATGACCATACTGCCTAATGCAATCTACAGATTCAATTCAATTCCTACCAAAATACCAATGGCATTTTTCACAGAACTAGAACAAATAATTCTAAAATTTGTATGAAAACACAAAAGACCCCAAATAGCCAAATCAATCTTGAGAAAGAAGGACAAAGCTGGAAGTATCATGCTCCCTGATTTCAAACAAACAAAGCTGCAGTAATCAAAACAGTATGGTCCTGTACTGAAAACAGATATACAGATCAATGGAACAGAATAGAGCGCTCACAAATAAACCCACATTCATATGGTCAATTATTCTATGACAAAAGAGGCAAGAATATACAGTGGGGAAAAGACAGCTTCTTCAATAAATGGTGTTAGGAAAACTGGACAGATACATGCAAAAAATCAATCTGGACTACTTTCTCACACCATTTACAAAAATAATCTAAAAATGGATTAAAAACTTAAATGTAAGACCTGAAACCATAAAACTTCTAGAAGAAAACAGGCAGTATGCTTTTTGACATTGGTCTTAGCAATGTATTTTTGGATATTTCTCCTCAGGCAAAGGGAACAGAAGCAAAAATAAACAAATGGGGCTAGATTAACTAAAAAGCTTTTGCACAGCACAGGAAATCATCAACAAAATGAAAAGGCTGCCTACTGAATGGGAGAAGATATTTGCAAATGATATGTCTGATAAGTGATTAATACCAAAAATTTGCAAAGAACTCATACAACTCAATATCAGAAAAACAACCTGGTTAAAAAAATGGGCAGAGAACCTGAATAGACATTTTTCCAATGAAGTCATACAGATGGCCAACAGACATATGAAAAAAATGCTCAACATCGCTAATCATCAGGGAAATGCAAATCAAAACCATGTGAGTTATCACATCACACCCATCAGAATAGCTGTCATCAAAAAAACACCAAATAAAAGTGTTGGCAAGAATGTGGAGAAAAATGAGCCCTCATGCACTGCTGGTGGCTATGTAAATAGGTACACAAGAAAATATTATGGATGTCCCTCACAAAACTAAAAATAGAACTACCATATTATCCAGCAGTTCCACTTCTGGGTATTTTTGTGAAGAAAATGAAAACACTAGATTTGAAAAGATACATGCACCCCTGTTTTCATTGCAGCATTATTTACATTATTTACAATAGTGCTGCCAAAATAAAGAAGCACCTGGTGTGTTCATCAGTAGATGAATGGATAAAGAAGATGTGTATGTATGTGTATATATATATATACCCACAATAGAGTATTACTCAGCCATAAAAAAAGAATGAAATCTTGCCATTTGTGACAACATGGATGAACCTAGAGGGTATTATGCTAAGCGAAATAAGTCAGAGAATACAAATACCATATGATTTCACTTATATGTGTAATCTAAAAAGCAAAACAAATGAACAAACATGACAAAACACAAACAGGGCTTCCCTGGTGGCGCAGTGGTTGAGACTCCGCCTGCCGATGCAGGGGACACGGGTTCGTGCCCCGATCGGGGAAGATCCCACGTGCCGTGGAGCGGCTGGGCCCGTGAGCCATGGCCGCTGAGCCTGCGCGTCCGGAGCCTGTGCTCCGCGACGGGAGAGGCCGCAGCGGTAAGAGGCCTGCGTACCGCAGAAAAAAAAAAAAAAAAAAAAAACACAAACAGACTGATAGATACAGAGAACAAACAGATGGTTGCCAGAGGGGAAGGGGTTTGGACTACAAGTGAGATAGGTGAGGGAGATTAAGGGGTACAAACTTCCAGTTACAAAGTGAATGAGTCGTAGGGTGAAGTGTGCAGCACAACAATATTGTTGATATCTTTGTATAGTGGGAAAAACTTTAAAAATAAAGTAAAAATAAAATAAAATAACGTGGAAATTTTGTGAATATAAACATATTTAAAGGAAAAACTATAATGTTTTGATAAAACATTGGTAATGATATAGTATCAAAATGTACACAACTTCCATAAAATGCCCAAAGCTATATATCTCTCAATTATATATGATCTGTTAATTTCCTAGAATCAGTATTCGTGGCTCTTTTAAATTAATTGTTTGGTTAGTGAACTAATGCAAGCAAGGCTCTTGGGGAATTCTGTGGTTGTATTTGCATTGTTTTCTTGTTCACTTCAAGTCATTTAAAAATAATTCATCATGGTCAGCCTCTAGCTGTAGAGTAGGTTATCAGGTATACCACTGACAGAATTTCAAACTTTCAAAATCTCTTGTATCTATATATAAAATGATGAAATTTTCTACTCAGTGCCTGACTTTCACGTGGGACAGGCTTATGCCTTACTGTTACTGTATCACTCAAGGGGAGCTATTACAGACCAGAAAAAATATAAGCATTCCAGATGCATCTATCATTTTCTCAGTTTGGGATCCCTTAGAAACAGACTGCGACAAAGAATTGAGTGCAAATTGTTTTATTAGGAGGTGCTGTAAATTGGGGGAGTGGGGAGTAAGATACATAAGAGAAGGAAGCGATACAGTATATAGCATCATACAAATTACCATGTGGGCAACTGACACTTGGTCCCAAAGGGAGACAGTGTAGAACCTGCACTGAACTATAGTTACCCCACCCAAGGGGCAAACAGCTTGGTTATTTATCTACCAACCCACTGACAGAGGTTCTTCAGGAAGGATGCTAATTTCTAGCACTTTCTGCTGTCACACCACAGTGAGAGTGGGCTTAGTTGGCCAAAGAAAGCCCTCTCGAAAAAGAGATGCAAGTACTGGCAGTTAGGATGCACTGAAAAGATCAGTGCCCAGGAGATATGGGCTGGTCTCCCCCCGTGACAGCATCTGCTACAGTGGATACTAATTCGTGGCCACCTAGCCTTTTGATCATCAGAGAAATAATCACAATGCCATTTCCCTGTAAGATGGAATGGACAATCAACTCACCACAAATACTTTTAAAGCAGGTTAGGTACTACCTACCCTCAGGTGCCTTTTCTAGCATATCTCATTGCCTAAATATTTATACTCTACTATAAATCCCAATATTATAGCTAAATGTTTGCCCAACATCAATTTACCAGCCCTGGAAATATTCCATCTTGGACACCCTCCATCCCTGGGTCTGTTTGCCCATGCAGTCGGTATAAGACCTCCGTCTAGAATTTAGATAGCTGGTGTCCTTTCCTTATTAAGTTGATATTTTAAGCCTTCTTCATGTGAAATTTCTAATTCTGAAGAGGAAGTCTCTATTGCTTACTCAAATTTTTACACCTAAATTATTCAGGTCACATTTTAACATTCAAGTAAAAAGTGTATAAATCGCTGATGCTTTACATTGAAGATTTTGCCGGTTGGTCAGAGAATAATAGGGTCATTTGCCTGGGGATATAGTTCCAGCTAAGGGCTCCTAAGTTCATTTTCATCTATCCACTGCAGATAACTTGTCTTTCTAAGTTCCCTGTGTGCTTAAGAAACCATTTAGGGGACTTCCCTCGTGGTCCAGTAGTTACGAATCCACCTTCCAAAGCAGGGGATGTCAGTTTAATCCCTGGTCAGGGAACTAAGATCCCACATACTGCAGGGCAACTAAGCCCATGGGCCACCACTACTGAGCCCGAGCACTCTGGAGCCCAAGCACCACAACTACAGAGAAGCCCGCACACCGCAACGAAGACCCTTCATGCCAAAACGAAGATCCCAAGTGCCACAACTAAGACCTGACACAGCCAAATAAATAAAAATAAATAAAATTTTAAAAAAGAAACAATTTAAAGGAAAGGAAATGAATAGTGTTTGGATGCCACACAATAGCTCAGTGAGACATGCAAAAATTACGCTAGGGGCTTCCCTGGTGGCGCAGTGGTTGAGAGTCCGCCTGCCGATGCAGGGGACACTGGTTTGTGCCCCGGTCTGGGAAGATCCCACATGCCTCGGAGCGGCTGGGCCCGTGAGCCATGGCCGCTGAGCCTGCGCGTCTGGAGCCTGTGCTCCGTAATGGGAGAGGCCACAGCAGTGAGAGGCCCGGGTACCGCAAAAAAAAAAAAAAATTATGCTGGGATTCATTGTAGATTGGAGGTACCCTAGAACTACCTCAATTATTCTTCCTGAAAAAGCTATGTTAGGGTGAACACTGCCACAGTGCCCCTGTGCTGTGGATGCCCTGTCATGCCTGATAGCTTCCAGGAGAGTCCCCAAACCCTGGCTTTACTTTTGCTCACCGGCATTTACCACTTACCTAACTGACCCTGAGTGCTGGAATCAATGTTTAGTGACTTTGCAGTAGTCAGTCCCAGGCGTGTGTCACGGACAGTTCCTGCAGTAAAAGCTTCTTGACCAAGTCAAATTGGATTAGTGAATTTCAGGAAAAGGATTTGCCCCCAACACCTTTCTTTTCATGGTTGTTGACTACTCTCTGAATACAGTAAGCTTTCATTCTTAGAATCACAGAATCATGAGGTTAAGAAGAGAAGGAGCCTTAGAAATAAATTATCGAGTTCAATGCCCTTATCCTACAGATGAGGCACTTGAGATGGTGAGGGGTCGAGTGCTTTGCCCAAGGAAACACAGCAGATCTGGGACATGTGTTCACATGTCCTCTCTCCTCTTTCCTGGTTCCATGTTCTTCTTACATATTCTGCATAATACTAGGCAAAGCACGTATCAAACACATAAAAGAGCAACTGTTCATTTTTGACAAGTAATAACTAGTCAAATTACAAAACAAAAATAAATAAAAATGGTAATATTCCTTTTTCCTCCTGCTTCATTTTTTCTATGCTATGTAAACCTTTTAATATATTAAATCATTTACTTATTTATTTTGTCTCTCCTTCTTTACTAGAATGGAAAGTCTAAAAGAATAAGGATTTTCATCTGTTGTATTCCCTGAGGCACTCCAAGCCCTGAGAACAGCTTCGGGGTGCTCAGTCAGTATTTCTTGAATAAATGAATGAATGCAATCCAAATTCTTCATAGGGAGAGCATGCGTGTTTTATAGTTGAATTAGACCCTAAGGATCTAAAGATTTGTGTTTCTATTAGAGGAAGCTAATTTTAGAATAGGAGAAAGCTCCAGCTAATCTGAAATTCTGAATTATCAGAATATCAGAATAAATTTCCTTTGGAGATCAGGATTCATCAAAAAGCTCATTCACATATTGGCAGTTAAATACTGATTGCTCAGCTTTATTCCAGTGATTTAGTTAGATTTCTACTGTTGATTTTTCCGGCAAGTCATTTGCTCTCACTTTGCATTCCTTTTCTACATTTAAAACTTAAACACATAATGCCGGCCTTATGAGCACTACCACCCCCCAATCTATGATGTAGTCTCGTCGTAAATATCACCACTATTTGGTCTTTTTTTTTGATAGTCACCATGCTATACATTATATCCCCAGGACTTGTTTATAACTAGAAGTTTGTATCTTTTGACTACACCTCTTCACCCATTTCACCCACCCCCTGCCTCTGGCAACTATCATTCTGTTCTCTGTTTCTGTGAATTGGGGTTTTTGGTTTTTTGGTTATTTTAGATTCCCCATACAAGTGAAATCACACAGTATTTGATTTATTTCACTTAGCATAATACCCTCAAGTTCCATCCATGTTTTTGCAAATGGCAGGATTTCCTTCTTTTCTATGGCTGAGTCATATTCCATTTTGTGTATGTACCACATCTTTATCCATTCATCCGTCGATGGATACAGATTGTTTCCATGTCTTGGCTGTTGTAAATAATGCTGCAGTGAACATGGGAGTGTAGATATCTTTTCAAGTAAGTGATTTTGTTTCCTTTGGATAAATACCCGGGAGTGGAATTGCTAGATGATATGATGTTTGTTTTTTGGGTTTTTTTGTTTTTGAGGAACCTCCACACTGTTTTCCATAGTGGCTGCACCAATCTACATTCCCACCAACAGTGCAGGAGGGTTCCCTTTTCTCCGCACCCTCTCCAGCATTTGTTATTTGTCTTTTTGATGATGGCCATTCTGATGGGTGTGAAGTGCTATCTCATTGTGGTTTCGATTTGCATTTCTCTGATGATTAGTGATGTTGAGCATCTTTTCATGTGCCTATTGGCCATCTGTAGGTCTTCTGTGGATTATTCAGATACTCTACTCACTTTTTAATTGAATTTTTTTTAGTTACATGAGTTCTTTATATATTTTGGATGTTAGCCCCTTATCAGATATATGATTTGCAAATATTTTCTCCCATCCCTAGATTGCCTTTTCATTTTGTTGGTTTCCTTTGCTGTCTATACAGTACCATTCTGTCTTGGAAATACGTTATTCCCTCTCATTCTTTTTAATTGCTTTGTTCTTCTTTTTTCTTAGAAAAGAGACAAAATGCCCCACTGCGTCATGCATTTGACCTAGCTCTCTGACCGGACATTTTTATATTATTTTCCTCATTTGTTTTACAGAAGCAGTGTATTTCCTTTCTCAAACAAAGCCATGGGATCACTCAGAGCCCTTCAGATTTGGCTGCAAATGCCCCAAGCCACTTAGCTTGTACCTTCTCTTAACCAGCAAGAGAAGGTGACCGGGACGCAGGGCCAGTCATTCTCCCGGGAAGCCCCCAACTACTTTATTGTCCTTGGAGTTCATGAAAAGGTCTTTCCTCTTAAGGAGGAGCTCTTCACTTGCTAAAGTGCCTGCACACACAATGTGTAAGCAGTGTAGTGCCCTGGGTTCAGTCTAATGTTTGAAAACAAACATGAATCATAGCTCCCTGTGGTGAGAAGAGGCTTTCAGTTAAAAGGGAAACAGGAAGCTGAGGACGTTTCACCTATTCTCACTGTCATTGTGACAAGTGGCCACAAATATGTGTGTCCACAGACCAGTTCAGTGTATACTCAGCTTCAGCTGGAGCTCCACCTGCAGGCAGCAGACACAGGCTGGTGACGCCACGATCACTGGCCCCATAGGAAGTTGTTGACTCCTCCGTCTGGTGTTTCCGGCCTTACCATCACTTCATTTAACCTCTGTTTGGAAGTGCTAGTGCCTTCTTGGCTGCACAGTCATGCCGTGGGTGGGTGTGGAAGACACTTGGAAGTCGATCCCTAACAGACATGTATATAGATGTGATGAGGACCCATCATCACGTGGGCTAGGATGAGACCACGCTTCATGTCTGTGCAGTCGTAATTAACCCAGAGGTTTGCCAAATTCAGTTCTTTACAGGACTGTGAATAAACCATGGGGTGCCTGGGTGAGAACTGGGAAAGAAAAGGCCCTGGAGGCAGGCGGATCCGGGGCTGCATGGTTTGGAGAGTGCATTTCAGCCCCTCTATGCCCCCTTAGCTCGGCCCCCTTCTGCTTGGAGCAGCACGCACAGTGGTGCAGAGCGGACCTGGGATCTTACTTCCCACCTCCAGCCCTGGCTCTCCTGTTCCCACTCACATCCCACTGGAAATCTAAAAACAGCTGAGTTCTCAGATTTACAGTGCAGCCCTGTTCAAACAAACTGAAAACAGCCTCTCCCTCCCCTGTGGTGGAAGATGGTGAGTTTGTCTTCAGAATGTATTTTGGGCCCTATGGTATGACCAAAAATACTGCCAGGAAGTTTTCGTCTGCCATCTTCCCACAGTCCAGTTTGATTTCAAAGTTAAAATCCAGAAAGTGTAATAAATAAGGTAAATTTGATAATCCCATTTTATGACATATCATCATAGCCCACATGTTCTTGAAATTATTAACCCACCGGGCTCTCTCGGGTATCTTTTCCCAACATTTTCCTCCAGGGCTGGTTCTACTTTCTATAAATTTCTTTCTTTATTATTTTTTTATTTTTGGTCATGTTGGGTCTTCGTTGCTGCGCACGGGCTTTCTCTGGTTGTGGCGAGCGGGGGTTACTCTTCGTTGTGGTGCACGGGCTTCTCATTGCGGTGGCTTCTCTTGTTGCAGAGCATGAGCTGTAGGCACGCGGGCTTCAGTAGTTGTGGCACGTGGGCTCAGCAGTTGTGGCTCACAGGCTATAGAGAGCAGGCTCAGTAGTTGCAGTGCACAGGCTTAGTTGCTCCATGGCATGTGGGATCTTCCCGGACCAGGGCTCGAACCCGTGTCCCCTGCATTGGCAAGCGTATTCTTAACCACCGCGCCACCAGGGAAGTCCCTGGTTCTACTTTCTAGAGATGAGGTTTCAGAATAGGCCCCATAACTTCTCAGGTTATCAGTTTGGGCTGGATCATAATAGAATTAGATCCTAGCTGGCAGATAAGTTTTGTGTGTCAGTTGATTCTAGAGAGAGTTATGTTCACACCTTTCCTCATTCCCATCCAACACACCCACACAGTGATAGTACACAGAATAATACCATTTGTAGGTTAGTAGGTTTGTCTAGACCAAGGGTTGGCAAATTACAGCTCTGGGCAAAATCTAGTCTGCAGCCTGCTTTTGTAAACAAGATTTCGTTGGAACACAGCCATGCCCACTTGCTTATATATTGTCCACAAAAGCAGTCATGTTTTCTTACTACAAGGTCAGAAATTGCAAAGAGACCTTGTCTGACTCACAAAGCCAAAAATATTTACTCTCTGGCCCTTTATAAAAAAAAGTTTGCAGACTCTTGCACTAGATCTGTCCCATAAAAGACCACTCAATACATACTATTTTTTTTAAACATACTATTTTAAAATATCGATATGAATTCAGTTTCTGGTCCAGACCCCAGTTGTGTAATTTTGGGTAAATTACCTTTTTGCACTAGTTTCCTCATCTTGTCAAAGTGGAGGTAACATTACCTCTCTGACATAGTTGTAAGGATTAATTTAGTTAATAAATGAAAAGCACTCAGAGCTAGGCCTGGGACATAGCTAACACTCAGCAAATGTTAGTCTTATTCATCAAATCAATTGATTTTATTGGTCCTGAGGTTATGGCCCTATTACCAGGGACCAAGACATGTTCAAGGCACTAGACTATATTATTTTATTTTAGCATGGAACATGAAACAGGACAGCATCCTGAAGCTGCCTTGACAACAGAGTGAGTACTGAGCAGAGGGGAGGAATTTTTATGAGCCTTCTTGGTTAGCATAAATTTGAGCCATTTCTACAAAAACGTGACAAAGAAGGTTCTCTGAACATATATCATCACAGTGCCTTGGTAATTCATGTCAAAAGCAGTGGAAGGCACACTGCCCTGAATGTAGTGTACTTTGCAATATATTATAGAAGCCATTGTGGTCTAGTAGAAATTTTTAATAATGATCAATAACATAGGGAAAGATAGCATGAGAACTCAAGCATCAAGGGATAGAATATCTGCCTGGTTCATTTCCCCATGGTTCAAATCTGAAATCTGAAATGTAAATGTAAATTTTGTCATTTAAACCAGGGGTTGGCAAACTTTTTCTGTGAAGGGCCGGATAGAAAATATTTTTGGCTTTAGGTATCATATAGTCTCTGCTGCAACTATTCAACTCTGCTGTTGTAGCACAGAAGTGGTCATAAACAATCCATAAATGAGTGAGCATGGCTATGTTCCAAAAAAACTTTATTTATAAAAACAGGTGGTGGCCAGATTTGCCCCAGAGGCCATAATTTGCAGACTCAGGATTTAAGCAATTACAAGGTATATACAAGGTATACTTTCTTTCTCTTTGTTTTCTCTCTCTCTCATTCTTGTGTATACTACCCACTTCCCCCATAAAGTATTCTCATTGGTGAAGCAGAATCACTAAAGCAAACACTGGTTCAGCTCCCTTTTGCCAGGAGCATAAGGTCTATCTGGAGAAAAAGAGGTATATTGTGCCACCTAAATTTCAATGTGTTTTGTCAAGTATTTCTATTTAATTGGGGGATGGAGGATGAGTATTGCCATGTTCTTCTAAGAAGTTGAAATGAGATTGTGAAACGCTAATGGACAAAGGACCAATAATGGACTGAAGTTAAAGACTTTGTCTGAACTCCATTTCTTATTCTCATATTTTGAGAATCAAACTGAAAGGAAAATGGATACATTACCTAAGTAAGCACAATGCAAAAATTAATTCAATAATATAGACCGTTTATGCTTAATTGAGCATCAATAATTCTGACACCTTGCTGTTTAACACTTCCTATGGTAAATGGATGTGTATTTTCAAACAATTTTCATGTGTTATCTTTGACATAAATTTTATATATTTATGATGTACAACTTGATGTGTTCTCATATTCTTTGTGAAAAGATTACAATCAAGCTAAATGACTTCTTCACCACCTACATAGTTACCTGTGTGTGTGTGTGTGTGTGTGTGTGTGTGTGTGTGTGTGTGGGGTGAGATTTGACTTAAAATCTATCTTTTTAGAAAATCTCAAGTATACAATCTAAAACTGTTAACGCTTGTCACCACGCTGTACATTAGATTCACAAACTGTATTCATTCTGCATAACTGATGCTTTGTACCCTTTGACCAACATCTCCCCGTTGCCCCCACCCCCAGCCCCTGGCAACCACCATTCTACTCTCTGCTTTTATGAGTTCTGCTTTCTCAGATTGTACATATAAGTGAATCACGTGGTATTCGTCTTTCTGTGTCTGGCCTATTCCACTTACCATAATCATCCTCCAGCCTCATCCATGTTGTTACAAATGGCAGGATTTTCTTCTTCTTTATGGCTGAATAATATTCCACTGTTTATATATACCACCTTTTAAAATTCATTCATCTGTCTATATGGACATTTAGGTTGTTTCCATAACTCACCTGTTGTGAATAGTGCTGCAGTGAACATGGGCATGCAGAAGTCTCTTCGAGATGCTGATTTCATTTCTAAAGAAATTAGTATCTTGTTAAATGTGAAAGAGTGTGCTCTCCAGAACATTATGTTACTAAATCTTCATATCATCTGTCGAATCACATGTTAGTCTGATGCTATTTCCATGAACATGCCAATTATTTTATTTCCCACTTTTTTATGAATACAGAAGAAAAAGCATATTGAAGACCTCTGAAGCCCATATCCACATGAACTGCAACACCAAAGCCATTTAACTAAGGAAACTCCAGGCAGAGCTATGTGAAGTCTTAATTACAAGAGATTATTTACTGGGGAACCCAAACTAGGGCACAGGAAGGAAGGAAGGGACATCCCCGAGCATCATAACAGCTAATCCTCTTGTTCTTGGCTGCAAAGCGAACCTCTCCAGCTTTCCCCAGAGTTCACATAGTCTTAATTTAAATTGAATGCTTTGCTTTATTTTTCCTTGCTCAGCACAGCTTTTTATTTTTAACTTCTTATGGAAGCATGATACTCATACAGAAAATTATCTATACTCTAAGTAGACAGTTCAGTGAATTCACAGAACCCAGGTGAGAACCGGAGACCCATACCCGATCCTTTCTCCTTCCTGCTGCCATCACTGCCCTGCAAGGGTCACACTGTCCTGATTTCCCCTGGCGTACGTCTGTGGGGCTGTTCTTGCACTCTGCCTGTTACATCCCATGGTCTGGATTCTTCGTGTCTGGCTGCCTCTACTCAATATGTTTGTGGGGGGACTTCCCTGGTGGTCCAGTGGGTAAGACTCCCTGCTCCCAATGCAGGGGGCCTGCGTTCGATCCCTGGTCGGGGAACTAGACCCCACATGCATGCTGCAACTAAGAAGTCTGCATGCCACACACACACACAAAAAAACAAAAGATCCGCATGCCACAATGAAGAGTCCGCATGCCACAGCGGAGACCTGGCACAGCCAAAATAAATAAATAAATAAAAATAGATTTTAAAAACATGTATGTTTGTGGGGTCATCCGTATTGTCCCGTGGAGCTTCTGTTGGTTCTTTTTCATTTCCGTGCAGTATTCCATTGTATAAATATACACCACATTTTATTGATCCATTCTAGGGTCGATGGGCCTTTGGGTAGTCTCCACTTTGGGACTATTGCAAACATGGCAGCTGTGAGCTCCCTGATGCGTGTGTTTTGGGGACCATACTTGCACATTCCCACTGGGCGTGGGTTACAGGGTCTGAGGACACTTGGCTTCAATATTTTCTACCAAACAGTTTCCTGAAGCTCCAGCAGTTTTTTGTTTTGGGTTTTTGTTTTGTTTTGTTTTTTTTCTTCTCACCGTGCAGCGTGGCATGTGGGATATTTGTTCCCCGACCAGGGATCAAACCTGCACCCCCTGCAGTGCAGAGTCCTAACCACTGGACCACCAGGGAAGTCCCTCACAGCAGTTTTTGAACAACAAGTTAAAAGCGGGCCCTGCTAAAGGCAGGCATGCGGGTGGTGACTGTGATGAGCGCTGGCATGACCCATAAGAATGTGACGTTGGACCAGGGTCTCGTCAGCACAGGAGCAGTGCTGGACCACGGCAGAGCGGCTGTGATTATCTCAACTGTGTAGACCTTGACTCGCCAAGAATGTCAGACTTCTGTTTGAAATGGAGAGGGAGGACACCTTCGATAATGTCCGCATCATTTTTCAAGTCTCCACCCTGATATTGATAAACTTCTCTTTTTGAAAAAGTCCTTTTTGCATCCCCCCATTGCCCTGCATGATTCATTCATTCTTTTGGTGGATAAATTAATAACTTCTGTGATATATTTCTAGACTGTTGGCTTATCAGACCATAGAAATACTAGTAAATATCATGGCTGCTGACTAATCCAGCAGAGCCAACTCACCGAAACTATGCATACAGAGTGTTTCATGTATTTCTCTGAAGTTGCAATATTTCCATTATAATTTCATAGTCAGAATAGAAGACCTTGAAGTCAAATGTCAAGTGTGGGTTGTCTCAGTATAGCAGACGTTCAGAAGTTCGGAACTCGGGCCTGCAGGCACAGGCCGTGATTCGTGGGGGAAGCTGCCTGATGGGGCCCTACCCTTGGTTTCTTGGCTCTCCCTCTCTCTGTACTGGCAGAGCTCTTGTTGCCTTCGGGGCAGAGTCCTGGCCAAGTGAAAGGAGGGCTCCCCCAGGGATTACGGCAAGGTGCAAATGGGCTGCGCTGAAGCGTTTCCTACCAGGAGGGGCCTTGCTAAGTCAGAAGAGGACAGGTGGGATAATATGTACGTCAGCCACACACAGGGAGACTGAGACTGAGGTAATGGAGTTCAGTGGTTTTTATTTTTTTTCCCCTTTTAAAGTAATATATAGGGGCTTCCCTGGTGGCACAGTGGTTGAGAGTCCGCCTGCTGATGCAGGGGACGCAGGTTTGTGCCCCGGTCCGGGAAGATCCCACATGCCGCGGAGCAACTGGGCCCGTGAGCCATGGCCGCTGAGCCTGCGTGTCTGGAGGCTGTGCTCCACAACGGAAGAGGCCACAACAGTGAGAGGCCCACGTACCGCAAAAATAAAAAATAAAAATAAATAAAGTAATACATAAGTAGACATGAATTTAAATATAAATATGTGATACAAATATTCGTGTAGGTAAGTCATGTATCTTTCACACTGAATGATGGGACTGCAGAAGACATATCCCAACTGTAAGATTCCTGAGCATGTGGACAGGTGTCACAAAATGCAGCTGAAAGGGCTTCAGAGCCTCCGTGGGTCTGGCACGAGTCACATGGCTCCCGAGGCAACGATGAGAGTCAGAGCCCTAGGTTTTGTGCTCTGACTAGAGGCCAGGTTCTTCCTCAATCTCTGTGTGTTTCTCATCTGCACAGTAACTTTCAAAGGATCACATTGTTCTTCCTATTTTCTATATGCAAAACAGAGGCCAAGAGAGGCTAAGAGGTCGCTTCCCAGTGCCAGGTAGTCAGCAGGTAGTGGAGCTCTGACTTTCATCATTTCCCTTCATTACCCGCTCTTACCTCAGGGAGGGTTAGCAGAGATTCCTCCCGGGGATGCATGTAAACCACACACACTACAATAAACATGTCTGGGCAAGGAGAGGATGATGGTCAGAGCATACGTACAGTGAATACTGAATGGGAAATCTGCAAAGAAAAACACCTATCAAGTGCAGCTGATTGATTTCACCTAAACTTGTAAAGACCCAGCCAGTGGGTCCCAATCCCAGCTGCACACAGAATCACCTGGGGCCCAGGCTTTAGTACCTGAGTGTCTGTTTGATTTTGTTTAGGATGAAGGGCCAGCCGCAGTGTATTTGAAACATTTCTGCAGCCAAGGTTGAAAACCACAGATTGAGATTAAATGCCTTTGTAGACTAAGCAGTTAAATCTAAATCAAAAATGTAATTTTTAAAGAAAGCATGAAAATAAACGCACGTATGTGAAAGAGATTGACAACCTGCAAACTGTTCTACATATAGCACTTTCACGAAGAGATAAATGGAGAAGAAAATTTAGTAGCATAATTGGACACCTGGTCCACTGGAGCAGTGGAGGAGAGGAGGGAGGAGAGACAGGGCATGTTGAAGGCTACTACAAAGGAGAGGGCTTTCTTGGTGCTGTGATTTGAAGCCAACCTTTCCTGGTCACTGGTCCATCACATGACCTCTGGCCTCCAGGCTTTGGAAAGGAATCTCAGAGTGAAGAGAGGCCAGCAGGATATGAAGGTGGAGACAGGACAGGCTGCCTGGGTTTCCGAGTCGGCAGAACCAGAACTATTCCCTGGACTGTTCTGCAAATGGAATGGCTCTATGATTTAAGAAAGTAATTCCCGACATACTTTGGTCTGAGATTCTAGTGTTTGTCAAACCGAACTGGAATTCAAAATTTATAAAGAGGACAGAACTTAGAATTTTTGTTTTCAATAAGCCAGGTTTTTAAAGGAATTCTCCCCAGAAGTGCGTTTCACACTCAGAGACAGGGACTCTTCCAGAGCTCAGAGCCCTAAACCACCACATGGGAATACATGCTTGAAGCAAGTTGGAGAGGAGCAACCATACACACACACATATGTACACATAGACACATGCCCACGTGCACACACAGCGCATACACACACACATGCACACACATAGACACGTGCATACATACACACGCATACACATATTACAACACACACACACTACAACAGACACATACCTACCTTATACACATACACATATGCACACATACATTTGCGTGCACACAAATACACACACATACACACATATTCGCATAACACAGTTATGTAAAAGCCTGTTATTGTGAAAGTAACACAAACGTGTAACTTAGTTAATGAAGGAGGACACCTTGTAGCCACCAGCCATGGAAGGAGCTAGACTTTGCGAAGCGCCTCGGGAGCCCTCCACCTGTCTCTTCCCAAACACAACCCTCTCCCCTACCCACAAGAGGAACCACTACCCCGACTTTCATGGTAATCAACTTTTTACTTTTCTTTATAGTTTTCTCACCCAGACACCAGAGTTATCATTGCCTGTTTTTATTTTTTCTAATATCATTTGGATCTCTTTTCCTCTATAATTCTGTTCCTTCATTTTGTCTTACTCCATTGCTGCTTATTTTTTGGAGAAACCAGGTCATCTCCTGTGGAGTTTGCCTCAGCCTGTGCTCACCTTTTTGCACCCCACCACGTGCTTTCATGTCTGAGTTTGGCCTCTGTGTTTCCAGCAAACTGGCTGTTGACTCCAGAGGCTTAGTCACATTCAGATATGATTGTTTGGGAGAAGACGTCTTCTTAGGTGGTGACGTGTTCTTCATCAGGAGATGTTAATACATTCTATCTCATTTTCTCTCTTTTTGTCTTGGAAATAGCCACTGATTCTCAGTACCTACATCCTTAATCCATTAGGAGTGAATGGTGATATTCTCATTCTTTCATTCTTTCTTCATTTATTTGTTGAAATATTTCTATACAAAGAACCTTCCCCTTTTCTATTATTTGGTTGTCTGGTGGTACAGTTTATAGAAGAAAAGCAGGATAAATGCTTGGGTATTTCATTTTATTTACCAATGTTCAAAATGAAGAAGAAGATGCCTAGCATTCTTTCAAAAACTGGCCAGTTAATGTCTTAAATCATTAGGAACTCATGAATATATACATATTTGGTTTGTTTCAATCTATCATAGTTCTGATGTATAATATCTGTTAGGAGAATGTTTTCCTGGCTACAAGTTGTTCAAAGATTCAGGCCCATTAGTGCATGTAGTTATTTTTTTTCCCACTATTTTTTTGTCTTCTTCTAAAGGAACTTTTCATTATCGCCATTCAATAAAATGTATTTTCATTCTGTTTGTTCTCTCTTTTTTCTAAGTATTTATTTATTTATTTGGCTGCGCCAGGTCTTAGTTGCGGCATATGGACTCTTAGTCGCGGGATGCATGCGGGATCTAGCTCCCCGACTGGGGATCGAACTTGGGCCCCCTGTACTGAGAGCGCAGAGTCTCACCCACTAGACCACCAGGGGAGTCCCTGCGTTTGTTTTATGAGGAAAGTTAACTGGTCATTCCTAGAAGTCTTTTTTAATTAACACACCAACCAGCTTCTCCAGCTTTTGAAAAGGATGGTCTTAGCTACAGCACTGTGGGCCTCCCAGGAAGAAGACAGGCACCCACACTTTTATCTAGTTGGAAGGACTCCAACTTCCAGAGAGGGCAGTTTTCTCTGGCTTCATTTCAGAAACGCTGTGACAGTTGTGAGCTCTGCACCCTCACCCAATACACACGCGCGCGCGCACACACACACACACACACACACATCCCTCCTCTCACATTGCTTTTCGGTTACCCGTCAAGGCTCCTGTAATAACCCAGTGTGCTGTTCTACATTTCCCCCAGATTGTTCCTTTTCACTTGCGTAGCTCAGACAGCTTAAAAATTGCCATTTATTTTCAAAGAGAAGGAAATTCTCTCCAGGAAAGCTGTAGCTGAAACCAGATGCTGCTAGGTAAATCCCGACCAGTGGTTTACCCAGGCTGCATGCTCTCTATCCACCTGTAGGAAAGGAGGATTCTGGGGCACTCTGCCACAGTGACGTGAAACTTTATCCAACACCACGTTGTTAATCAACTATGCGCCAATAGAAAATAAAGGTTTTTTTAAAAATAAATAAAACTTTATCAACACTTAGATGTTTGTTCATAAAAGAAGTAGGAAGTTGTTGTGAAGGCCTGACATCGCTGTAGGGTTTGACTATGTCTATGCAGAAATGGTCAAGTACACGCTTGCCTCTGACCCCGAGGAAGGCTGGGGACATACTTCTACTCCCATTTTATAAAATAGAAGACTGAGCTCAGAGAGGTGACTCAGGGTCACTGAGCTGCTAGAGCAGAACTACCACTCCACTACCCTCGCTCCTCACCCAATGGTCTTTCTGCCACCGCACCCCGGGGCCTTCACTTATTTCAGGGAAGCATGAGTTCCTACCTTCACGCGCTCCTTGCTCCCCTTGTGGGAAGCTCCTGGCCTCTGCACTTGAACTTCCAGCTGATGCAAGCACTTGGATCCTATCACTTTCCCTTTCAGCCAGCCCTAAGCCAACCCTATTCATTCAACTCTAAGTACTTTTTCAGCATATATAATATGTCAAGCACTGGGCCCCTGGTTGTAGGGAACAAGACAGTGTCAAGGTGCTTATAGTCAAGTGGAAGAATGATTTATACATACTAATATAATATAATATGTTTATGTCTGATATTTCCTATTAAAATCAACTTTTAATGATTTTCTCTCCTGAAAGGAAATTGATAAAACTATTGTCTCCAGGTTAAAAAATCAATGTGTATCCATGTGTCATGTAAAGAGTGAGGAAGTCTCAAGCTACCTACTTGTCATATTCAGCTACTACCATAAGAAAAAGAAGAGAGAGTCCAGGCACAAAGTTGGAGAACAAGCATTTTACAGAGCTCTGAGTTGTTGGGCCTGAGCCATTTTGTCTTTACACTTTGAAGTAACACTAATGTGTTGTTTGGGGTATAAAATCAACAATTTACTGTACAGAACCTAATGCATCCCTTGGTGCCCAGACAAGGATCGGCAGGGGTTTGTTGCCTTGTTGTTGTTTTCTGCTCACACTTGCCAGCCGGCTGCACTCTGCCCTCCCCACTTCTCACACCCAAAACCCATTTTATCAGAATCTTCAAATAAAGCATGGTTTGTTTTCGAAAATGGTATTTTCTGGACAGTTGAGTCAGATCATGATCCACAACTTCAAGGCTTCAGGAAGTCCCGTTCAGTTTGTCAAAGGCTATGCTCCTGAATGGTTTTGCAATGCAGGCTCTTACACGCTCACCCTGCCAGCTCATCCACAGTCTTTAGACTCCTGCAAAGAGAGTCAAGTGTGATCCATGAAATGGAAAAAACTAATCTAGGATCAACAATAGAAGTAAATCTATATAATGCGGCACACATACCTCATCTTAAAACGATTGTTAGTATGCTCAGAGGAAGACATTTGAGAAAAGTGTATTGATTTGAATTCATCTTTTTTTCTGTAGACAGTTTTGAGTAGGGATATAGGATTATCTTAAAGAAGGTATCTGTATCATCTTACGTAACAAGAAACCCACCATTTAACACGTTTTGTAAAGCCCTCGTGTGCAGCCATTGATTAAATACTGTAATTGAACCGCCTTTGGACTCCTTCACTGTCACTGTCTCGACCAGTCAGTTTGACAGCTGTATCTCCCAAATTGCATGGTTCAACAGACACCAACCAATAGACAGTTGTCTTCTGTGTATAAGAATTCATTTTGCAGTAGCTGAGCTGCTGTATTTCTAACCACTGTCCAACAGTTATCAAAAGTCTTTTGATCAGTGTTGTGGTTCTTTTGAAGAAAACACTATACACGAGGAAGAGAACTAACTCATCTTGAGGTTACGAGGCCCAGGTTCCAAAGCTAACTCCACCATTTATTTCCTATATGACAGTGGACACTCATCTCTCTCTCTTTTTTTTAATTAATTAATTAATTTATTTATTTTTGGCTGTGTTGGGTCTTCGTTGCTGCGTGCGGGCTTTCTCTAGTTGCAGCGAGCGGGGGCTACTCTTGTAGCGCGCGGGCTTCTCATTGTGGTGGCTTCTCTTGTTGCGGAGCACGGGCTCTAGGCGCGCGGGCTTCAGTAGTTGTGGCTCACGCACGGGCTTAGTTGCTCCATAGCATGTGAGATCCTCCCGGACCGGGGCTCGAACGCATGTCCCCTGCATTGGCAGGTGGATTCTTAACCACTGCGCCACCAGGGAAGCCCCACGGGCACATCTCTTAAATGGAGATGGTCATTCATGTCTTGGCTATCTAACGGGATCACTGCTGCAAGTCAAGTGAGATGAAAAAATAGCGCTTGCAAGAGTGTAAAGTAATGACTAATGCAAGAGGGTATCTTTCTTTAGGTTTTGTTTTTCCGCTTCACACACACACACATACACAAACACTCAACGGCTTTGCAAATCTACTCTTTTTTTGTTGTAATTTATGCTCCACTTCCCCCCAACATTTTTGAAGTATCTATGTGATATGAGACACAGATATAATAGAATCAAACAAACAAGGACGCATGAACAGCAACCAGATAACAAGGCAAGAGAAATTAGAAGGAACTACTAACATTAAAATTTCCTAAGCTTCCTAGCAGTCAGGACAAACACCCTATTTACATGGTTTTCCCAGTCTGATTGTCCTTGCAGTATACCTTACTTAAAATAGGCTTCATAGATCATTACCAAATGCTTTTTAAGGAAACTATAATCTTGGTTATCAAAGTGCCTCATTTAAAGTGTTGTTGCTGCACATAAAACTAATTAATTCTTTGTGAATCTGTCTTGCTCAAAGCTATTTTAGAATATTGTGAAATAAAAGCCACCTTTCTAGTGCTCTGTCCACACTTTGAGTGCCTTAGGGTTTCACTCCTTTGTTTTCCTAGCATTGTTATATCATGTGAGGTGCACACATATGCCTGCCGCGTCTGTATTTGTATATCCAGAAATCACCCTACCTGTGAGTTGTGTTAATAGCTTTTTAACTTTTTGCCTGGATCCTTTAGCAATATCTGGACCTCAGAGGTGATAGAGGAAATGGAAAAATGAATTAGATTATTACCAAATTCTAATATATACTTGGGTTCAAGATGAGGAAGAAAGTTTGCTCTATAAACCTATGAAGTCTTAGAGGCTGCATCCTTCAGCCTTGTTTTCTAGTTACATAGACAGGAGTTTATTTCCAAGCTTTGCATTTATTGGGTGGCCTTAGTAAGGTCACTTGGTATAGCTGATCCTTAGTTTTCTCCGTTTGCAAAATATGAGTCCACCAAATCCAACTTGCAGAGTTGCTCTACTCTTAGAGGTGCATTACCTGCCACACAGATGGCAATCAATACACAGCAGTTATTACAGTTCGACCCCATATCTGCAATTCCAAACCCCCAGATTTCCAGAGTCTAAAAACATTTTTCGTAACTCATTTGACAGCAAAATCTTACCTAAAACTCGAGCATAATCTGACCTGAACTGATGTGAGGCTATTTAGAGTCTTTTGACTGTTAAGTGGAATTTTAAAGCAAAAGCAGAAATATTTATGCATTTGGCTATGGAGTGCAGCCCCAGACAGTGCTGGGGATCCTGCATTGTATACAAATGGTGTATACACTAAATTGTCTTTCTAAACTCTGAAACATTCTGAATTCAAACACATCCAGCCCCAGTGGTTTTATATAAGGAATTGATGACCTATTTTATCACCGGCGTTACAAATTTCCTTAATATTTAACTTGTCAGAACATGTACTGAAAAGGGAAATCTCTTCTACTGAATCCGTAATTCACAATAACCTCCCAGGCCCTGCCCATTTGTTCTGAGCTCTTTGGGTTTGGGGGAGGTTGATACTTTGGTAGCAGCCTGGTTACCCTCTGATAGATCTGATAGTTACAAAGTCCTTCTTTACACTGAACTGAAATCTGCCTCCCTGTAAACTCTCCTACTCGTCCCTGTTCCTTGGAGCTGCGAGAACAGAGGATAAGCCAGCTCCCTCTTCCAGGTGACTTTCTCAAATATTCGAAAAAAGATATACTCTTTCTTAAGTCTACTTCTATTCAGTCAAACAGTAAAAGCCAGTAGCCAGTCTTTAGCTCACCCATTTCCAGGCCTCTTCTAATTGGTCTTTACTGTGTCAGTTTTCCACTTAATATGTGTGATCTAGAATCAGAAGTATTATGGTTTTTGTCTTAAAAACTATTTCCAACTCTTGATGAACAGCTCATCTTCTCTGGCCCCAAACAGTGTCTTCACAGGGACTGAAGTTTTGTACAGTGGATGGTTCAGAGCCAGTCAGATTCTGAGCCATCCGTTTACTAGACTTTAGGTGAGTTGTATAAACTCTCAGGCCCTCAGTCTCCTTATTTGTAAAACAGGGATGATAATGTGAGCTTCGTTGCTGTAAGGTCTAGTAGCTTACCTGACACAAAGTAGGCAGGTAGGAAGTGGTAATGATTATTATTAGAAGTTTAATAAATAATCCTCCTCTTCTACTTTATCAGAATGTTTCCATTGCTTTCTTAGGCTAATACTTGGTGCTATCAAAATTCCACACAAGCCTAAGACATCGGTGGGTTTATTGTTAGGTCTAGTCCATATGAAAGTAATCTGTCATTGTGAAGATGCAATTTGTGTAATAAAAAGTTTCTGCCAGCCATTAAAGGGAAATCATAGTACTTCTTCTGCCTCCCCCAACTCTTCTGAACCAAACGCAGCCTCCTCCGGGACAACTTGATTGACAAAAGCACTCAAATCTGTATCTTTCAGGCATCTCTTGAGAGATCTACAGTAGAAATTGGTTTTTCCAGCCTCAAAACCAAGTAGATTCCAGGGTGTCTCATTTCTCATTTTGAGACTGTGTGAATGTTTCCAAGTATACAGAGTAGAGCCATAAATTATATTTTGATCAGTGCCAAAAACTTGGTGCCAAAGAACATCTTGACATTGCTATTAGTTTATGTTGTATCCTGTAATTAAGTAGAATCGACTTGTAGATGATTTCTTCTGAAGACAGGGCCCTCCTTTCATGGGAGCATAATCAGAATGAGCTATTGCTCTCATTAAGTTACTTGGCAATACATCACCAGTGTGACCTGTCATTCTAATGATGCGTTAGTGTAATTCATCAACAGGGTGAATCCCACTAGTAAGGTGTTACCCCAGAAGCAGGCCTATCCGATGCAGAAAGCATCCAGGGGCAGATGTGGGCTGACTGCAACCCAGGGTCCAAGAAGCTCTGTGTAACGGATTCCCCCTACCCTTCTTACTCTTTGAAGTTTAGCTACTTTTAAGTTATCCAAATCAGTGCTCATCTGTCCCCAGACTGTTCTCGTTTTTCATTTCTGACTAACATGGAGTCCTTTAGCTGGTCCAGAAATATCTAACTTTCATTCCTTTGGGTGTGTGATTGATCCACTTGGTTTTTTCCTGAGTCACACTTAGAGAAAATTTAGTTTCATAGCCGACATTGTCAAAGCACTTCTGGATTTCTATATGATTCATACCCTACATGATTGTGAAGTGGATACGGTTTTTTTGAAGACTCATTCAGTAATGCCATGCCAATAAAAAGAAGATAGGAGATAATGATCCTAAAAATCAACATTTTGCAGCTAGTAGATAAATAAGTCCTGAAGATCTAATACTTACTACAGGCATTACAGAGAACAAACTGTATTATAAACATTCAACCTGCTAAGAGACTAGATCTTAATTGTTCTCACCACTAGAAGAAATGATGATTATGTGATGCAGTAGAGGTGTTGACTATTGTTATACGGGCAACCACACTGCAACATAAGTCCATCAAACCAATATGTTGTTCATCTGAAATTTACACAATGACAATCATACCTCCAAAAAGAAAGTACAAGATTCTATACCAAAAAAAAAAAGAAATCAAGGCTAACATAGCTGGTGCATTTGAGTATTATATTTATCTCTGAGCTTACTGGCAGAACAACAAAAATGGGATGATGGATTGAAAGAATGAAAAGTATTTTGTTTGGAAATGTTCTTTCTCATATTAAATTTTAAGAATTTTTACTTTGGATGTATATCTAAGGAACCTTAAAGAATTTAATCGACTTTGCCTTTAATGGTAATATCACTGAAAATTCTTCATAGTGATTTCTTATTCTCATCCTTTGATAAAGTCAAGGATGTATTGTAATTAAAACATATCCATTTAAGGCATTTTCTGTGAAAAGCAAAGCTAATGTGGTACAGGTATATAATTTTCTTTGGGAATAGGGTTAGAAAATCTGTGGGAATGAATGGGACCATTTCTTTCTACTATTTCCCTCTAAAATCACTTCTCTCCTCTGAACAGTTTTTAAAGAGGTGGGTAACAATTTATGCTTTTTTTAGCTTTATGGAGGTATAATTTGCAACCAATAAAATTTACCCTTTGTAAGCATACATCGAGATGAATTTTGGTAACTGTAAATACTCATGTGACTACGATCACAGTCAAGACATTGAAGAGTTTTATCATGCCGAAAAGTCCCTCAGGCTCTTGTGCCGTGGGTCTCCTCTCCCGACAGCCCCCTTAGGCAACCACTGGTCTCCTTTCTGTCACTCTTAAGTTGCCTTTTCTAGAAATCCACATAAACCAAATATGTTATCTTTTGTGTTTGACTTCTTTTATTCCACCTCTATGTTGTTGTATATATTCGTGTTTTGTTCATTTTTATTGCTGAATAGTATTTCATTTGGATTTATTTTCATAAGAAAAAAGCTTAAAGGATGTTAAGAACAGTTGCTAGAAAGAATATCCATTTGAATTTAATAAGAAGAATAGAGGTGGCAATGTGTATTCTTGATTGAATAGAGAGCCAATGCCTTCTATTTCAATAAATCCTTTAGTACTTTACCAGGGTGAGCTTGCAAGCTAAGTGATAGAATCGTGTTCTCCAGCCCACCATTATATCATATCTGCCGGATCTAGCCCAGTGCCTGCTTTTCCTAGGTGCTTAATAAGTCATTGTTAGGTAAGTAAGTGAAGACATTAATAGATGCTCATCATGCACCTACAACAGTCCCTCAAGGTCAAGAGCAGTCAGACTTAACGGGGAAAGTTACGTTCATTACTACGCACTGAGCACTTACCATAGAAGTGCTTGTAAAGTGACTGGATGCTCTGGACATATTTCAGGTTCCTTATGGACTCATTTTTAGCTCTGTCACCTGTGCATTTTAAAAACCTTTGGTATCCTATGTATTTTATCCTGAACTCTCAACTTTGGGATAATCAACTCAGGACATTTACTATGCCCTGTCCTTTTATTTGCCCTACAAATATTTCTAAATATTTAGTAATTTTCTGAATCATGTACTACCATCACTTCTAAGAGTTTTTCTAAATATATAAAAGTATAACCAAGGAACGATACACTTAGAAACAGAGCACCATAGAATGTTAACACTTAAAGATGGTTGAGTCTAATGTCCTCATTTGAAAAGAGGAGGAAACTGACTCTCTAAAATGAGTTGCCCCAGTTCACACATTTGGTGGCAAGTGTTGTGCAATTGAAGATAAATGTGTTAATATAGCCTGTTAATCCCAGTCAGCAAGCAGTTAGTTGGCAGAACTGAACTGAAAGCAAAAGGGAGATCTTTTAGTTTGCTTACCTGTTCATATTCAAACTTTACTCAGGAGAGGGACTTCCCTGGTCCAGTGGTTAAGGCTCTGCACTTCCACTGCAGGGGTCACGGGTTCCATCCCTGGTCTGGGAACTAAGATTCTGCATGCTGTGCAGCACAGCCAGAAAAAAAGAAAAGAAAAAGAAAACCTATCCTAAAAAAAAATTTACTCAGGAGAATTGAGAGTGTGCAGTCTCTATTATATTGAGTGGTATTTTGGAGCATGTCAAGGAAAAAATAACTTTCACAAGGAGAAGCTACATAGCTTGAATTAGAATCCATGTCAAAGCAAGAAAAACAAATAAAAGAAGGCGAAGTTCTATACTGGAGCAAATGGAACCTCAACTCAACCGGACATCTCAGCAGATGGCAAAATCTATCAATTATATACCTTAATCCAAACCTTTATTTGGTCTTTAAGGTGTACTCTCTATGTCAAATCACTAAATATTCCAGAAATTAGGTTGTCAGGTAGAATGTTCATCTGAAATCATAATAGGTTAATTTTGGCTCTTGTCACTTTGACATTCACATGAATTTGGATTCAGCAGATAAAAAATGTTCAGATGCAGCCCTCTGCAATATCCTGAATTTTATAGATCTAATGAACCATTAAGATACAACAGAATTGTGTTGTTTTATAAATCCAGCAAAGTGATACCTGAACCAGCACTTTAGACGTCCCCTTGCCACTAGATAAAACTCTGGCTTGCTCCATCTATCCACCCATCCACTAATGCAAAAATTATTTATCAAATGCTTGTGAAGTGATTAAGTGCTATAACACAGGAATGAGCAAATACTCTGATAGGGCAAGGGGAAGAACAGAGGATCTCAGTGTGGGGAGGGAATTAAGGAAGACTTCAAAAGAAGGTGGCTTTTGAGATGGATCTTATATGAAAAGCATTTTAGTAGGGTAACAAGATGAAGGTAATTCCTGGAGCTGCAGAGGAAATCTGTGAAAAAGGAAATAGCAGGGTGTCTTCTCCCTGGGTTCACTTTGGAAGGACATAATGCTTCCAAAGGGAGATACACATCAGGAAGCCAAATAACTTGGTTATATTTCAACACCAAATAGATGGAACTCAGCATCATTTAAGACCCCGTGCTTTCTGGAATCCTTAAATTTCCAATAATATGCCATAAAAAAAACATTGAAATCTCTCAAAATGGGATGTTGATACTACAGAAAGTCATGATTTGACTTTAAAAAAAGCATTACCTGGAACTTTAAAATGTTCAATTAAAAATAAGAATTTGCAACAGGACAACTCGACACAGATGATATAAACATAGACACACACACACACACACACACACACACACGTGATGGAGACAACTACACCAAAATTTTCAGTCATTTCTAATCAATAGGTTAATTTAATTTGCTTCAATAATGTGATGGTATTTTTGATTGAAATTTAAAAAAAGAAAAGCAAGATTTGAACAACCTAGCACCCGTCGCAGATTTTTGTGTCGCAAAGTTCTTTGGTCATCTTCCAAATAAAGATGCGTTTATTACCCATAAAACCAGGAAATATATAATAGAAGTAATTTTTAAGTCCCTGGTGGTTTAAATGTTTGTAAGATAACTTAATAAAGACAACGGTAGCCTTTTTAGGCAAACTGCCCACAGGAACACTCAACTTTATACGTAAGGGGAGGAGGTTCACTTTTCTAAAAGTTTTGCCATCAGACTCTTTTTACGTTTTATTTTTAGTTTTTATTTGTTTATTTATTTATTTTGGCTGCATTGGGTCTTCGTCGCTGTGTGTGGGTTTTCTCTAGTTGCAGTGAGTGGGGGCTACTCTTTGTTTCGGTGCATGGGCTTCTCATTGCAGTGGCTTCTCTTGTTGCAGAGCATGGGCTCTAGGCACGTGGGCTTCAGTAGTTGTGGCACGCGGGCTCAGTAGTTGTGGCTTGCAGGCTCTAGGGCACAGGCTCCGTAGTTGTGGTGCAGGGGATCAGTAGTTGTGGCTTGCGGGCTCCAGAGCACAGGCTCAGTAGTTGTGGCGCAGGGGCTTAGTTGTTCCGTGGCATGTGGGATCTTCCCAAACCAGGGCTAAAACCCATGACCCCTGCATTGGCAGGCAGATTCTCAACCACTGCGCCACCAGGGAAGTCCAGATTTTTTTTAATGTTGCATGTTGTCCTTGTTCACTTAGGTAACCAGTAGAGTTACAAATATCTTCAATTAAAGTTCATGTTCACTCTGTAAAAGTTAGGCACTTCTATTACATTATCAAAGTTTATTTTAGTTGGTAGTACAAGAGCCTTTATTAAACAAACAATGGCGCTAGATCATAATGACCTTAAATAGCAGTGAAGTTGCTCTGACTTCAGGATAATTTAGTTTTTCCCCCCAAATAGTCTGTTACAATATTTCTCCTAGGAAAAAAAGTACTAGGGTCAATCTTTTTTGAAGGGGAACTTAAAATCAGCTTTATGATGAATTTCCCAAGCATTTTATGGAGATCTTTACACAGTTTTCTTATCTTCTCAGAAGAAAACCTGAAAACCTGCCAATCCTTATGTTTTAATATCATCTAGACTATATCTATGACAGGTGAACAAGGACAACATATGCTGAGGGACGTGAATTGGATTTGGCATTCAGCTTGTCTCCAGGCAGGTTGGCTGCTGTCTGAATTGCTAGTGGTACTCCATCAAAAAAAGTGTCTCCCTTCACTTCTCTGGCTGGTTACCCCAAGCTCCATGCCCCTGCCTATCAGACTGCTCTGTAAATCAAACACAGTGAGACGCAGTCGAAACTGGTCAGGATGTGACAGGTTCAGGAAGGCCGAGTGCAGGGGCTTTGGAGGGACCCACAATTATCCATAATTGCACCTCAGGAAGACTTAACGCCATGATTTTTCTCATGAGTCAGACCATGTCACACTGTGGGAGACCTATATATGATAGCCCACATTCAACCTAAGCATGATTATTGTTGACTGATTTGATTAGGTGTTTTGCTTTCCTTGACGAGCCCAATTAGTCTACTTACTTTTTCAAGCTTTAGTTTTTATTCCAGAAGCTGATGTTTGGACACTGTAAAGATATTGCTTTAAGAGAGTCACAGAACTGAGAGAGTGTGTGTGCAGTTTTAAAAAGATGGTCATTGGATAGGTTCATGAGCTCACTGGTCAGCTCTATGTGTGTGCTGAAACTATATTTAAAAATTAAAGACTTGAGAGAAATAAATACAAGTCTGAGTATTTTACCTTGAATTAAAACAGAAGAAATGTTTTCAGAAGAGTAAGTTATGCAGTAAAATAACTCAAATCGTCAGCATGACAGTTGGACTAAGCATGGAAGCTATAACATTTATCCATTCAAAACAGGGATTTATTTGATATTAGTTATAAAAGCACTGCAGAAATTTCCTACTGTTCATAAGGGTAAATCAAAGCTTCCTTTTCTTGCCAGCCCTACTCCCCACCCCCCCAAAGTTCACAATTAGGATCATACTACATATATACTTCTGTGACTATTTTTCTCACTTCACATAATGCAAATATAGTTGACCTTTCAACAACTCGGGTTTGAACTGCTTAGGTCCACTTACAGGTGGATAGTTTTCAATAGCAAATACTACAGCACACCACGGACTGCAGTTGTTTGAATCTCTGCATGTGGGGGAACCGCAGATACGGAGGACTGACTGTAAATTATGTTCAAGGTCCAACTGTATCCCCCAAGCTGTTATATGGAAATAACCTCATGAAGTCATCTTTGAATCCTGCACGGAAGATAAAAGCAAGTGGCTCACTTATATTTCTTCCCATGCCCATCACAGCCACATTTTGTTTACTGTATTATATAGATTCGCATTGTAAACATTTGTAGCATTTACATTCTCTCAGTAATCATAATTTCCATAGTGGTTTATCATTAAGTTTCTTCTTAATTCACACGGCATCCGTTCTCATGGACCATCCCGTCATTTTGTAGTTTCCTCTCCCTGAGTTGCACGTCCTCTTCACTCATTTCTTGATGGACAACATTCTATTATCAACTAGATTCTTCCAATAGTTCACTTTTGTTTAGAATGACTTTCTTTGTCTTTAAACGTGACTGAAATCTGGGATAAGTGTATTAGTTGTGTTTTTCTTTTAAAACTCAGTAGACGTTGCTTCTGTGCCTTCTGAGAGCATATATTGCTATGGAGAAGTCTGAGGCTAGCCTGATTTTTATGTCATACAGGTGATTTAATACTTTGTCTCAACACTCTCAGGTTTCCTTCTCTATCTTTGCAGTTCAAAAACCTCACCAGAACATATCATGTTACTGATTATTCTATAATTATTTTTATAAAAAATTGCTGTGCTATTGGATCTAGAACTTCCTTTCTCATGGGAAATTTTTCTTCTATTATGTCTTTGAGATTTTCTTTTGTTTGTTTTATTGGTTGCTCATTCGTTCAGTTCTCTATTTTAAGGATATTCTACTGTTCCATACCTAAAATAACTTTCATGGATTTTTAGTTTTCCTTTGCATTTAGAGTTGACCCTTGGACAACACAGATTTGAACTGCATGGCTCCACTTATACGTGAATTTTTTCAATAAATAAGGTGAAACTTTTTTTGGAGATTTTCCACAATTTGGAAAAAACTCACAGACCAAACACGTAGCCTAGAAGTAGCAAAAAATTAAGAAAAAGTTAGGATGTCATTAATTCATAAAATATATGTAGATACTAGTCTTTTTTATTATCTGTTACCATAAAATATACACAAATCTATCATAAAAAAGTTAAAATTTATCAAACGTATGCACACACTTTCATGGCCCCATTCACAGTCAAGAGAAATGTAAACAAATGTAAAAATGCAGTATTAAATCAAATCATGACTGCATAAAATTAACTGTAGTACATCTTGTACTGCTGTAGTAACTTCAGAGCCACCTCCTGTTGCTATTGTGGTGAGCTCAGTGCTGCCAGTATCCATGTGATGCCCACCTCTGCATGTGAGCAGTTCATCTCACCAGGAAACTGTATATTTATCAAAGTAGAAAGTGATCTCTTGTGGTTCTCCCATATATTTTTTTATCGTGTTTAGTGCAATACTGTAAACCTTAAATAACACCATGGGACCCACCAAGTGCCACTAGTGATGCTGGAAGTGCTCCCAAGAAGCAGAGAAAAGTCATAACATGACAAGAAAATGTTGAATTGCTTGATGTGTGCTGTAGATTGAGGTCTGTAGCTGTGGTTGCCACCATTTCAAGATAAATGAATCCAGTGTAAGAACCACTAAAAAAACAAGAGGAAATTTGTGAAGCCATCACCACAGATACACCAGCAGACGCGAAAGCCTTGCACTTCTTGTGAAATACTTTTTGATCTCATACTGAAAATGCAACTTTTATGTGGGTGCGGATTGCCATAAGAAAGTCATAACTCTAGACTCTAATATGATTTCGAGAACAAGCAGAGTCATTATATGACAACTAAAAGCAAAAGGAAGGTGAAGGATCTAAAGCTGGAGAGTTGAAAGCCAGCATAGGGTGGTCTGACAATTTTAGAAAGAGGTTTGGCTTTAAAAATGTCAAGATAACAGGAGAAGCAGCTTCTGCTCACCAAGAGATAGCAGACAAGTTCCCAGATGCCATTAGGAAAATCACTCAGGACAAAGGATATCTGTCTGAACAGGTTTTTTAATGCAGATTAAAAATAACAAAAAAAAAGCCACAAAGGATATTCAGTAGTAAGGAAGAGAAGCAAGCACCAGGATTTAAGCCCGGAGGGATGGGCTAACTCTGTTGTTTTGCGCAAATGCAGGTGGATTTATGATCAGGACTGCCCTTATCTGTAAAGCTGCTGACCCCTGAGCCTTGAAGGGAAAAGATAAACAGCAGCTGCCAGTCTTTTGGTTGTACAACAAGAAGGTCTAGACAACAAGAACCCTTTTTCTGGATTAGTTCCATCGGTGCTTTGTCCCTGAAGTCAGAAGTACCTTGCCAGTAACGGACTGCATTTTAAAGTTCTTTTGATATTGGACAATGCCCCTGGCCACCCAGAACCCCATGAGTTTGCTACTGAAGGCGTCAAAATGGTCTGCTTGCCTCCAAACACAGCGCCTCTAATTCTGCCTCTAGATCAGTGCCAGAAGACAAAATGACATCAGACAGTCCGGCAGAAGGGTTTCGGTTATTCCAAGACTGCTTCTGACATGGACCCTTCTGTGATATGAGCACTGAAACTAAAGCAAACGGTGGCATTAGGATTGGTACCACGTAGAAACATTTTTAGAGAAATGAAAAGGCAAAAAAGTCAGACAAATGACAGCGTCTTTCTGTAAAGGTCACCAAGTATGCTTGCTCTCCTGCTTCCCCTTCACCTCCTTCACCTTTTCTGTCTCTGCCACCCCTGAGACTGCGAGACCAACCCTCCTCTCCCATCTCCTCCTCAGCCTACTCAGCGTGAACACAAGGAGGAAGGCCTTTATGGTGATCCACTTCCACTTAATGAATAACCGTCCTGCCCTACAGGAAATCAACTTATCTGTTGGATAGGTGTGTAAGTGTCTTCGTGTGAAATCTATTAACTGCAGTGCAAGGAGTGTTCGTGTAGAACATCGTGTGCAAGGCTTGTATTGAATAGCCTATCCTTACACAGGTACAAGGTGAGTGATATTTAATATAACATTAATAATGTGTTTGTTTTCTTGCTGTTTTATAACTCTGCTTTTAAAGAATTATAGTACTGTGCAGTATGCCTCTCTCTTGTAATTGGAGAAACTATGTATCAACCTGTCATCACAAGGAAGTGGGTTTTTTTATGTAACAATGTTTCCAATACTGTATTATGAATACGACTGTAATACTATATGCCATAAAAATTTTATAATGATTCATTCATTAGTGTACAGACTAGACTATCATGAAGCAAATGTATGGATTACACTAAACTACCATAAAGCAATCATATTGCTGCTTCTTTGTTAATGTATGAATCAGTACACCTATAAATAATATGAATTTCTTTTTCACATTATCTTTTCATTTTTGATGTTTAGTGTTAGTAATATTTTGTATCATATAAGACAATATTGATGTAGATAATGACAGACAGATGATTCATCTTATAAACAGATGACTTATACTTAAGGTATCAGTAAATACAGTATTGTGAATGTATTTTCTCTTCCTTACGATTTTCTTAATGACATTTACCTTTCTCTAGCTTAATTTGTTATAGGAATACAGTATATAATACATATAACATACAAAATATGTGTTAATCAACTATGTTTTTTTAATTTTTTTAAATTTTATTTATTTATTTTTGGCTGTGTTGGGTCTTCGTTGCTGCGCGTGGGCTTTCTCTAGTTGCGGCAAGTGGGGGCTACTCTTTGTTGCGGTGCGCGGGCTTCTCATTGCAGTGGCTTCTCTTGTTGCAGAGCGCGAGCTCTAGGCACACGGGCTTCAGTAGTTGTGGCATGCGGGTTCAGTAGTTGTGGCTCACAGGCTTAGTTGCTTCATGGCATGTGAGATCTTCCTGGACCATATCCCCTGCATTGGCAGGCAGATTCTTAACCACTGCGCCACCAGGGAAGCCCTCAATTGTTTATGTTATTGGTAAGGCTTCCAGTCAACAGTAGGCTATTAGTAATTAAGTTTTGAGGGAGTCAAAAGTCTCGTGCAAATTTTTGACTGCACAGGGGGTTGGTGCCCCTCACCCCTACACTGTTCAAGGGTCACCTGTATGTTATTTTCTTATGCTTATCCTCCATGTGATTGCCTCTATTTTTAGCAGTATCCATTCTACTTCTGGCTCTTTCTGATGTGGTTTCCTTTTATTTAGTAATGGTTTATTGCTTCCTTTAATTTCTTTCCTAAGCTTGGCCAGATTACCTTTCATCTCTTTAATTATCTTATCTCTTCTTTCATCTCTTATTGCTCTTTTGATATTCTCCCCTCCTGCCAAAGATTCCAAGGATCCTTCCATTTTTCTTGAGTATAGAGGACTATTCATAGTCTTCCTTGTTTCCAAAGCCCTGAAGCGTATTGATTGCTTCTTATGTACCTTCTTGGCCTTTTTGTGGGGGAGACAGGAGTGTCATGGTATCCACATACAGATGCCCCATGTTGGATCCTTGTTGGGTACCAGTCATCTAGGTGTGACTGTGCGCTCACCACTGGTGTAAGTAAAAGCATGCATGTAAGGGAGTGGGTCGAGACTAACAAGAACACTCTCTCACTAATGCACCTTCTGCGCTGGAAGAATATTTCTCTTCTGTGAGAGCAAATCACTGAGGCAGACATTAGGTCAATTCATAGTGAAGTTTCCTCACCAAATTGCAATTTGTCTCTCTCCATTTTTCCTCATTTCTTCTATGTTCACCTCATCTCCAGTAAGTATTGATATCTCAGCGTTGCAAAGAGCCAGAAGTTTGCAAGGAGGTTTCTTTGTCCATGATACCCTGTCCACTATGCCAGTCCTCACTCCTCTAGGGGAGGTACTGTTACCCACTAACTCATCTTCAAAATATGTGTGCCCTGCTAGAGAATTTTGCAAGGATCTGTTGGCTTAATTTTTTTACTTAATTTGGAACAAATGTCACTGTCTTAGGCAAACTATCTTCATAGTCTGTGATTTGTGGCTGTAATTGTTTTCTAATTTAATTATGAGCTCTATTTTTGTACCCAATTTTTTTATTCCTTTTTTTTGTTTCCATGAATTTCAGGAAAAAGGACACGCAGAACTTTACCTCATTTTTTCTGTATGAGTTTCATGTGGCTTCTTTTTTTTATTTATTTATGTATTTATTTTTGTCTGTATTGGGTCTTCGTTGCTGTGTGCGAGCTTTCTCTAGTTGCGGAGAGCAGGGGCTGCTCTTCGTTGTGGTGCACCGGCTTCTCACTTCTCTTTGTCGTGGGTTCTCTTGTTGTGGAGCTCAGGCTCTAGGCACACGGGCTTCAGTAGTTGTGGCACGCGGGCTCAGTAGTGTGGCTCACGGGCTCTAGAAAGCAGGCTCAGTAGTTGTGGCACACGGGGTTAGTTGCTCTGCGGCCTGTGGGATCTTCCCAGACCAGGGCTCGAACCCGTGTCCCCTGCATTGGCAGGCAGATTCTTAACCACTGCACCACCAGGGAAGTCCTCATGTGACTTCTTAAAAGTGTACAAAATGCAAAGACTCCTAAATTGATTTTGATAAATGTAATAAAGTTGTAAATTCATATCTCAAATCGGTAGAAAATTATAATTCTCCATAAATTACCATCATTTGCAATGAATGTCTACAAATTGGTGTCTTTTACAGATACATGTCCACCTTAATATGTAAGCAAGCATTCTACCCCAGTAATCACTGGCTATACTGTATAATGATAAAGAGATGTGTGGACCTTTCGTTACTATTTTCCTATCAAAGATAAAGTGATAGATGTATATGTCAGTGAAATTAAGTTCTGTGTTTTAAATGGGTGCATTTAAAAAAAATGCAACAGACGTTTTTTTCCCCCCAGCAGTCATTGTTAGAAAGCATTAAATTGAGCATTCAAGATTAATTCTCTGGCAGGTCAAGAGGAGAACAGCATGTAGCCAATCCTACCTAGTGTTCCTTCTTAATGGCTCCAGCACAGTGTGAAAAAGTAAACAGTTGTGACAAGAGATGTAATGGATGAGTTGGGTGTGACAGGTCACCCCAACTGAAGTTCATCCTCTCTTTAAGTATAGTCTGTAATGAAGTGGACTATAGTTTTTCAGATCATCAAAGGCTTGTATTATAAACCGTATTTCTGGAGTGGGGAAGGATCTTGAGTATATTATGAATGATGGTGCCTAGTGACACCAAAGAAATACAGATCATGAATAAAGTATGCTTATCCTGAAGTGTTAGCCTAGGAACACCTGGTACTATCCCCTTCTCTCTTCTACATCTCTAATGCTATTTTCTTTTACGTACAAACACTCTGTTTAAAACGCTTTAATTTCTTAATAAGTATTTGGAGAAGAGTGATTTTGTAATTATCAAGAACAGTAAGCTTATAGCAATTTATTTTTTCCCAAAACACAGCACACCTTATGCCTTTTCACACAGTGGGAACACACAAATACATAGAAAGGAAGTGAGATATTGGTCCACCTCTCCTTCCCATTCCGTGGAATTATAACTACAAATGGGACACTTTCCCCTTCTCCCACTAATCTCCAAATCTCAGGGAGATAGATTGATAGGAAGAAGTCAAAATAATGCCCTATTCACTAACATAAATAGTTATTCAAACCTGGAGTAGACAATTTCAAAGAAAAGTTAAATTCCTCAGTTAAATTATATTTGCCTCATGGTTAGTTTCTAACAGTAATTATCATTATAGATTATCTTATCATTAATGTGATAAAAAATTGAATTTTAACTTTTATTTAATTTTAAATTTAAATAGCCACATAGAGCTACCATATTAGACCACACAGATCTAGCTGTCTTCTCTAAGATTCTTTTTTTTTCTGTTATGCAGCAGTAGGTAATCAATAAACTGAACAATAACTATGCTGTCTCTAAAACTCTTGAATCTAAACTCTTATGAAGATAAGAAAATCTTAGACAAATATGGAAGGCACCTTATAAGTTTGTTTGGCTCTCAGCTTCTAGCAATACCCCCTCCTTAAACAAACAAATATTTAACACCCAGTATCCAAGAAAAAATTAACAGTTTGCTGTTAACATTTTAAGGGTCATTCCAGAGAGACATTTGAAAGTAAGAACTCAGCACTTATAGCATGTGTAACTAAAAGACTGTTCATAAATATACAGGAGAGCAAAGCAATGATTGCTTTTCTCAGGAGATAGAAGAATTCCCACCTTCTTTAAAGTTAGCTTATTTAACTTATGACCACGTAGGTCTTTCTAGTTTAGAATCACCATAGGCAAGGTCTTTTCCAATACCAAGTCTCTTCCAGCTCATCTGAAGTCAAACCCAAAAATCCTTGTAGAGCTTTAATTTTCCTGTCAGGCAAGCAACACTTAGAAAGCAATCAGTGCCCTGAGACCTTTTACGTTATTCCTCTGAGAAGTCAAAGCTATAACAATAGCTATCAACGTGTGAGAGTTCTAGTTGTCCTACATTTTATCAGCCCCTGGTAATGTCTTTTTTTTTTTTTTTTTAATATTAGCCATTCTAGTGTGTAACAGTATCATGTGTGGTCTAAATTTGCATTTCCCGAATGACAAGTGAAGTTGAGCATCTTTTCACGCATTTACTTATCATCCATATATCTTATTGAAGGATCATTTCAACTTTTTTGTGCATTTTTAAATTGGGTTGCTTGCTCTCTTATTGTTGAATTTTAAGAGTTCTTTATATATTCTGCTTATAAGGCCTTTGTTGGAGATATGATTTGCAAATATTTTCTTCCAGTCTGTGACTGGTCTTTTCTTTCTCTTAACACTGTCTTTCACAGAGAAAAACTTCTGAATTTTGATGAAGTCCAATTTATCCATTTTTTTTCTTTTGGTATCATATCCAAGATCTTATTTCCCAACAAAAATTGCCAAGATTTTCTTCTATATTTTCTTCTAAAAGTCATACAGCCATATGTTTACCATTTAGATCTATGAGTTATTGTTTGAGATTTATTTTTCTTTTGCATATAGATATCAAATTTCCTATGGACCATTTGTTGTAAAGACTGTCAATTCTTCATTTAACCACCTTTGTTAAAAATTAATTGACCATATTGTGTGGCTCTACTTCTGGACTCCATTCTCTTCCACCAATCTATGTGCTTATCCTTTTACCAATACCACACTGTGTTTATTTCTGTAGCTTTATCATAAGTCTCAAAATTGGATAGTATGGTTGCTCCAATTTTGTTCTTTTTCAAAAATTGTTTTGGCAGTTTTAGTTCCTTTGACGTTTCCAAATAAGTGTTAGAATCAGCTTCTTGGTGTCTACAAGATGATGCTCAGTGTGATTCCATTGAACCTGTAGGTCTATTTGGGAAGAACTGGCATCTTGACAATATCAAGTCTTCTCATCCATGAACATAGTATATCTCTTCATTTATTTAGGTTTTCTTTGAATTTTTTTGACCAGTGTCTCATAATTTTCAGCATACACATCCTGCCAGTATTTTTAAGATTTATGTCTAAGTATTTATTGATGCTATCATAAATGGTACTTCATAAAATTTTGATTCCCAAATATAGGAATACAATTGATTTTTGTGTGTATTGACCTGGTATCCTGTGATCTTGCTAATATCACTTATTAGTTCTAGAAGGGGTGTGTGTGTGTGTGCATGTTTATAAATTCCGTGGGATTTTTCATGTAGGCAATCATCTCTTATGTGTCTCTTATAGAGACAGTTTTATTTCTTCCCTTCTAATCTGTATACCTTTTATTTCTTTTACTTGCTTTACCACACTGACTGGGACTTCCAGAGCAATGTTGAATGAGAATTGTGAAGACAGACATACTTGTCCCAGTCCCAATATTAGGATGAAAGCATTAAATCTTTCATCCTAAAATATAATGTAAGCTGTAAGTTTTTTAGATACCCTTCATCAGGGTAAGGGCATTATTTTTATTCCTGATTTGCTGAGAGGTTTCTTTATGAATGGTTGTTGAATTTTGTCAAATGATTTTTCTGTATCTATTAAGAGGATCACATGTTTCTGCCTTAACCTGTTAATATCGTGGTTAGATTGTTGGGATTTTTTGTGTGTTTTTGACCACTCCTTGAGGCATGTGGAACCTCCCCAATCTGGGATCAAACCTGTGCCCCCCCCACCCCCCGCAGTGGAAGCGCAGAGTCCTAGCCCCTGGACCACCAGGAAAGTCCTAGATTGATTTTGAAAGTTGAGCCAGCCTTGTTTCCCCAGGATAAACCCCACTTTGTTGTGATGTATTATCTTTTTATATTGTTCTATATCCAATTTGTTAATATTTTGTTGAGGATTTTTGAGGTCTGTTCATAGGGTTATTGGTCTATAGTTTTCTTGTAATGTCTTTGTCTGCTTTTGCTATCTGGGTGATTCCGGTTTTATAGTATGAGTTGTAAAATATACTTCCTCTTCTATTTTCTGGAAGAGACTGTGTAAAACTTCTACTATTTCTTTCTTAAATATTTGTTAAAATTCACCAGGGAAGCCATCTGGGTTTGGAATTTTCTTTGTTGGAAGGTTTTTATATTACAAATTCAATTTCTTTAACATCTATAGGCTATCCAGCTTATATATTTCTTCTTTTCTGTTGTTTAATTATTTATTTACTTATTTATTTATTTTGGCTGCATTGAGTCTTCGATGCTGCATGCAGGCTTTCTCTAGTTGAGGCGAGCGGGGGCTACTCTTTGTTGCGATGCACAGTCTTCTCATTGCGATGGCTTCTCTTGTTGTGGAGCACGGGCTCTAGGCTTGCAGGTTTCAGTAGTCACAGCACATGGGCTCAGTAGTTGTGGCACACGGGCTTAGTTGCTCCACAGCATGTGGGATCTTCCCGGACCAGGGCTTGAACCCGTGTCCCCTGCATTGGCAGGCAGATTCTTAACTACCATGCCCCCAGGGAAGTCCCAAGTTTCGATAATATTCTTTAAAAAAATCGGTGCAGGGCTTCCCTGGTGGCGCAGTGGTTGAGTGTCCGCCTGCCGACACTAGGTTTGATGAAAAGTGGAAAGTCAGGGGAAAGCATGACAGGACAAAAGCCTTGGTCTAAGCACAGTAAACTGGAGAAACTTACCAAGGCCTGTTCACTTGGACTGTTGTTCTCTGTACCCCTCCATCTCCAGAGATAAAGATGCTCCTTTCCTTCAGATACAGAGCAGGCACCTCTCACAAGAGGGTGTTATCTCCCTTCAGGGCAGAAGGGAGAGGTCAGAGAGTCCTTCCAGCACTTTCTATTTCTATGACCTGCTTCAGGGAAGAAAGGGGGAGATCAGAGAGTCCTTCTTCCATTTGCCAATTCTCAAATTCCTTCAGCCTAAAATAGTCAACACACCAAGGGGCCATATTTGGAAGTAGCATGTTCTTAACCTGTTATTTCCACCTGTTCCATGTCTGCATGGCTTGGGGGTGAGCCTGGCACCTGTATCCGTTTATAATGTAGAATTAGAAGACCTCCTTCTCAGTCTTCTCTTCCCTGGGATTTTCCCACACTCTCTGGTTCCAGAGGGACCCATTTTCTTGGTTCCTCTGGCCAGAAAGATGGGTTTCTCCCCATAAAATCTTGCACGTTTCTGAGTGATTGCATCTGCCCTTGGGGTAAATCAACAGGAGGAAAGAGGGAGGAAAACAATTAAAGGAATTCCTCCCGCACACTTTGGACCTCAGGGGCCTCTTTTTCTGGTGCCTTTGGCTAGAGACGCAGTTTTTCTTTTTGGAATCTTGTGTACCCATGCCACTGTGGCCACTGTTACATCTTCATCGCATCAGCATGGCTTCATGGCTGGCATTGTCCACAGAGCAGTCCTGGCTGAGGAGAAAAAAGCTCCAGGTATTCTCCCTGTAACTTCTAGCTCACAGGAGCCCCTTTTTCTGGTCAGCAAGAGGGTTTCTCTCCATATTCACTCCTTGTGCCTATTGCATAGCTTTGCAGCTCAGGCTGTTGGTCCCACACCAGTAGATTCAGTGGTCATTCTTCAAGTCTCAGCTTTCCTTATGCTCTGCTTGCAGAGTGTTTACTTTTCAGGCCCTCAGATAGTTGCTATGTTCTGTCTGCACTCTCTTGTTACGATATGTAGAGACAGAGTCCCAGACAGACTAGCTGCGTCTTGGTGAGTACTGCACAATCTCACCATCAAATATTACAAGCAAGATTTTACTCAGAAGACCAGAGAAGGTTCTGGAAATTGGGCTTACAATGACAGTCGATTGAAAGTTTAGAGACATTTGAGGTGAGTTAGGATTCTGAACTACAAAAGCAGCACCTTTCTCCTCACCAAAAGAGGTTGGATATGTTTTCAGGGTCCCAGCAAAGCTGAAGGGTATTCACTCTTCATTGTTATTGAAGTTCAACTGCCTTTTTCCTCTGTGTCTGTAATATTCATCGTGCTTTTTACTCAAATCACAGACAAAACTTGCCATAGATGTAATAAGCAAGTCTGCTGTTTCATGTGGTCAGCCACTTTTTTGTTACTTATTATAGCTCTTGGGTAAGGTTACAAGACAGTAGGGCAGAGTGAGGAAACACACACACAGGTATACACATGAGGTGGAAATGTTTTGTTACAAAAGCCCTTCTTTGACTATTATTCACTTTTTAATTTGTGCATTAAAATGTAAATAGAAATCTCATTATTTTCCCCACAGTACTTGTATCTGTGAATAAACAATACCAAAAAGTGGTCCGATACTTATTCAGACACAAGAGACATTCATCACCTCTGTTTTTCACATTAACATCAACTCTGGGGTCACGAATCAAACATCTCTAGATGCCTTATAAGATCCTGAACCTCAGGTATAAGTAGCCTGAGAAAAGAGTCCATGTGAACTTTTCAGGGGATCTTAGTTTTTTACTCTATCTTCTTTGGACTTTCTAGATATCCTCTTTGTGTAGTCCTCAGAAATACTCATTTCTGATTTTTATTCATGATGTGGTAATCTCATTGTATAAAGGATTGCCTTATGTATGTAGCTATATGCCTTGCTACATTCATTCAACAAGCATTAATTGTGCCAAGGAAAAATAGAATTAAGCAGTAAATAAAAACGATAGATGTGGTGACCAGGTGGATACCCCACTTTATGTTACTCAACAATGTTTAAGCTCCAGGTAATTTCAAAGACAATGATATACTGTTTATTGTTACCTCAAAATAACAGATGGATAATTGCTTGCTTTACATGTCTCTGGCCAAATATTTATTCCACTTTCTTTCTTCTTCTAAAAACTCCTGAACCCTTGAAGCAAAAGCCATGAACAGTATCTAAATGGCCATTATGTTACTAACAAAAGATAACGGAAGGAAAGGATGGAGCATAAGAGCCAGTGAAGGAGGGAAGGAAGGAGGAAAGAAAAAGAAGGAGGAGGAGGGAAGGAGGGAGAAGAGGATTGTTTTCCCCTCACTGTGCACTTTAATCAACGTGGAAGAGCTGGTGCCACAAACTATTAATATTAATATATGAGTGTAATAGAGAAAGTAAATGCTGACTATTCCACCAGCATCCTTTTGCTACTGTTTCCATGAAGTAGCATTTCATGTGGAATTTAGTATTTGGTAGAGGGTATAAGAAAGAACAGAGTTCATCCTCATTCAATGTATTTTATAAAAAGTGCTAGGACCACTTTTTAATTTAGATATTGTTATTATTTATCTAGAAAACCTTCTATCAATTCTTATGGTTAATATACTTTTTTAGTATTATAATTTTCATTTAAAACCTCAGAGATAACATTTATCTGATAATTTTATGCTCTCTTATCCTTCTATTTCTCTACCTAAGCACTCCTCTAAACACAAGCTGTAAGCCTTCCAGTATTGAGCTAATCAGACTGTGCACTTTCCACACGTGATATTTTTCTGTACTTTTGGTGTCGCTCGAAAGAGAATATCTCATGCTATTATCATAATTGCCATCTTTCCATTTAATAAAGTTCTCTTTTTATCTGAAAAGATTTCCTTTAACAGTTAAAAGCTTTCCTGAATTAATACCTCGCAACAGAGCGACTCTGTATCAAACAATATTCAGTACACTTTGAGCAATCCATTTAGAGAATTTGGTTACTAAAGAACTAAAATTTCATAATAATTTGATGTCATTTATTAGATAATCTCTCAGGTTAGCTTCCCCAAACAGCATTATAAAATGATTTTAAAGTAACCAGAATATTATTTTAATAAATATCCTGTTTCTTTTCCCTTTTGCCACTTATTCTCCTCTTTTCACTTCAACATTTCAAATACCAAATGGCATTTTCCTATAGTACAGTGGATGAAAGACTATACTCTAAACAGTTCTTTGTTTTACATAGACTGGTAATCTTTGTTTAAAAATTGTACTCCAAAAATATAGTGATGTATAAGCTTTTGGTCAGTAACTCAGATAAACTCTTTTTAAATTCACAGCTTTGGGAATTCCCTGGTGGTCCAGTGGTTAGGACTCTGTGCTTTCACTGCTAAGGGTGCAGGTTCGATCCCTGGTTGGGGAACTAAGATCCCAAGATCCTGCAAGCCATGCGGCACGGCCAAAAAATAAATAAATAAATATTTTTAAAATAAATTAAAAAATAAGTGAAATAAAATAACAGCTTCATTGAGATATAATTCACATATCGTACATTTTAAAGTCTACTATATGGTGGGTTTTAGTATATCCACAGAGTTGTACAACCATTACCTATACTAATTCCAGAACATTTTTATCACCCCAAAAAGAAACCCCGTAACCATTAGCAGTCGCTCTGCATTCCACCTCCCCTCAGTCCCTGGCAATCACTATTCTGCTTTCTGTCTCTATGGATTTGCCTGTTCATATTGATGGGCTCATACAACATGTAATCTTTTGTGACTCTTTTTTTTTACTTACAGTAATGTATTCAAGGTTCATTCATGTGGTAGCATGTATCAGTACTTCATTCCATATAATGACCAAATAATATTCCATTGTACAGATACAAAGTTTTGTGTATCCATTCTTCAGTTGATGGATATTTGGATTGTTTCCGTTTGCTGGCTATTATGAATAAAGCTGCTATAAATATTCATGTACAGGTTTTTGTGTGGACACTTATTTTCAGCTCTTTTGGGATTCTAACCTAGGATTAGAATTGTTGGGTCATATCATAGCTCTATGTTTCACTTTTTTTTGTGTGTGTGTGTGGTACACGGGCCTCTCACTGTTGTGCCCTCTCCCGTGGCAGAGCACAGGCTCCAGACGCGCAGGCTCAGCGGCCGTGGCTCACGGGCCCAGCCGCTCTGCGGCATGTGGGATCTTCCTGGACCGGGGCACGAACCTGTGTCCCCTGCATCAGCAGGCGGACTCTCAACCACTGTGCCACCAGGGAAGCCCTATGTTTCACTTTTTGAGGGACAAACTTTCCTAAGGCATCTGTACAATTTTACATTCCCACTAGCGATATATGCTAGGATAACATGTTCTAAGGTAAAGTGCTCTGAAATCAGTTATCAGCTTGTTTGGTTGGTTCCCATATCATCATGAGACATATAATGACTCACAGCAAAATGGAGTATGATATTAAAAATTTGTCAAGGTGTTCTGATCATTATCCAAAGGAGAGAGATGTGTGTACCTGATACAGGTCATCAAAGGTATGCCCTTAGTAAGCTGGAGAGGTGTGGAGAAAAGGGAACCCTCCTACACTGTTGGTGGGAATGTAAATTGTTGCAGCCACTGTGGAGAACAGTACAGAGATTCCTTAAAAATCTAAAAATAGAGTTACCATATGATCTAGCAATCCCACTCCTGGACATACATCCAGAGAAAACCATAATTTGAAAAGATACGTGCACCCCTATATTCATAGCAGCACTATTTATAACACCCAAGACATAGAAGCAACCTAAATGTCCATCGACAGAGGAATGGATAAAGAAGATGTGAGATACACACACACACACACACACACAATGGAACACTACTCAGCCATAAAAAAGAATGAAATAATGCCATTTGCAGCAACATGGATGGACCTAGAGATTATCATACTAAGTGAAGTAAGTCAGACAGAGAAAGACAAATATCACATGATATCACTTATATGTGGAATCTAAAAAAATGATACAAGTGAACTTATTTTCAAAACAGAAATAGACTCACAGACATAGAAAACAAACTTATGGTTACCAAAGGAGGAAGTCGGGGGAGGGATAAATTAGGAGTTTGGGATTAGCAGATACACACTACTATATATAGAATCGATAATCAACAAGGATCTACTGTATAGCACAGGGAACTATATCTTGTAATAACCTATAATGGAAGAGAACATGAAAAAGAATGTGTGTGTGTGTATACATTTATATATAATTGAATCACTTTGCTATACACCTGAAACTAACAGAATATTGTAAATCAACTATACTTTAATAAATAAAAAGATACACACTTATTGTGGAATGAAGATAGTTCATCACACCTTTCTACAGCCTGGATGAAAGACTTCAGGAGTACTTCCTCTCCTCTTTGATTTCTCTGGTACTCTATACTGAGAAGCAGTTCCACAGAGAACAAGATTAACAACTCAGGACATAGTTAGCTTATGTTAGTAAACGGGCCTCTGTGTTAGTAATCGTTTGTTTTTTTTTTTTTTTGAAAGTTTGGTGAATATTAGTTAGTCACCTACAGCCTGATCATCTCTGAATGAACTAATGACATCCTACTTCTGCTTTAACAAAAATGCTGAGAAACTGATTGAGGATAATCACACTGGAATAACGCCATCCGTGAGCATCAACCTTAGCAGCCAGCTGGATGCTCCTTCTCTGACAGCTTTCCTGAAATGCGTCACCTGAAAGAGGGTCATTGAAAATGTGCTTAAAATGCTTTCCTTCAAGGCAAGGTCTTGCGGGGGCGGGTGGGAGGGTGCTGGATGGCCAAGTGGCTTAGCCACTGGGTGGCTGGGTGAAGAGAGGGAGAATAAAAAAGGGAGGGCTTCCCTGCTGGTCCAGTGGGTAAGATCCCGCGATCCCAATGCAGGGGGCCCGGGTTCGATCCCTGGTCGGGGAACTAGATCCCATCTGCGCACCGCAACTAAGAGTACATATGCCACAACGAAGATCCCGCGTTCTGCAGCTAAGACCTGGTGCAGCCAAAATAAAAAATAAATCAAAAAAATTAAATCTTAAAAAAAAAAAGTGAGATGGAAAGAAGCAGAAGACAGTGTAGTGTGATGGTGTTTGGAGAGATTCTAGGCTCTGCCACTAACGGACTTTGTGGCCTTGGGCAGTTTGCATGTTTCTGTCACGCTTGGCACTCTTGTTTGTAAACTGGACATGTTAGTCACCACTTGAAGTGGTTGACGTGGAACTTTTTAGGAACAGCCAACACCACGCCTGATGCCTAGTACATTCTCAGCAAATACTAGCACCCTTCTAGTTCTCTGTTGGTCTGACCAGGGGCTGCCCTCAATATTGGTCAAGAGGTCAAGTTTGCTGGCCGTTTTACATTCGGACTTCGCTTTGGATAACAGCCTCGCATTCCTATCACCAAACATGGGCACCCAGTGAAAGCCTGGTGAGTTTTCTCAAAGAACTTCGCAGCCACAGTGCAGCAAGAAAAATATGAATTTTCTCTGGGGATCAGGACCTGGATATTTAACTTGTTATCGGAACACAGTGTGCATCCTAAGATCTACAGCCCTCTCTGTGGTAGCTAGCAGTGGGCGATCAGAGATCATTCTTTGTGACTAAAACAATTTCTTTCCCTCATATGTTAAACATCATTATGGATTCTTCATGGGACCCTGTTATTATCTACTTTGTGTCACTTTTGTGAGTTTCCTCCTCTGCCTTCCTCATCCCTCAGAAAGGGTGCAATTACAAATTCACAAAACAATTGAACTGTGAGTTTGAAGCAGCATTTCACCCTTGGCAACCAGAATCCTTAATCATTATGCACCTTGTAAGTGAAAAAATAAAAGCTAGTATTTTATCTTGATGAATAAGAGTCAGTACTCACCATTTAGGGCTCTCACAGAGCTGATAATACGGGTGAAAAAACTGTAATTATAAATTCTGGTTGCAGATAGATTTTATATGTATTAGAGTAGTTTATGCAACACAATTTTATTTATTTATTAGTTGAGCTGCTAAAGTCCAAAGACAACTGGAACCTGGTCTTTGAAATATATAACTATTGACAAAAATAAATTTTAAATGATTATTTTATACCTTTGGTTTGCTGGACAAGTAAAGGCCACTGTGTGTGTTTGTTTGTAAATTCATTTATAACATTCGTTTCACAAGATGTACTGAGTTTTCAGTGAGATTTCCTAAAGGTGAATTTTTCCTTCTAAACTCTGATTTATTTGTGACTGTCTTTTGATCTATCGTGTAAATGTATGTCTATAAATATTTCTGTGAGGAATGGTGTTACACATTGGACTAATCTCCAGGACTTTAATTGCTTCAACCAGTGGGTGAAAGTATATATGCATTTAAACATCATTGTCATTGTTATTTATTAAAAAATATTCGTGGATACTTGGGTACTTGCCACTCCACTGTGATAGAAGCAGAAGAACCAATATTCTACAGAAAAGATGTGGTCCCTTCCTGCCATCAAAGAAATGCCAGTCTACTTGGGAGATGTGAACGAAACATACATACATGAACAATCTGCAGAATATGCTGTTATCTCTACTTACCTGTCTTTTCTTGTATTGTTCCCTCAGTCTAGAAAATCCATCTCACTTTGTTGTTCCACTCTTATTGACATAATCTCCTCGAATGCAAGAGCAAAAACAATGAGTAAAACTTGTCTAATTATTAAGGAGGAATGAAAGGAATTAAGAAGAAATTGATTAAAGAGGTATATCCCATCAAGGGGGTGTGGTCCATGTTTTCTTAAAATTTATACAGGAAAACCAAAACATTGTACTGGGAAGTAGCTCATGATCAGACATATAACCATGACTTCAGAATCTTTAAATATTTGAGCAAACGTTAATTAAAAGTTATGAACAACAACTCAAAGGACAGTATTCTCAAAAAGGACAGGAGGGGGTCATAAATAAAATTCTGACCATGTCATCAGTGGAGAAGAAAAGAGAAAGGAAACTGAAGAAACTAATTTGGCTGCCTATGGAGTTTCTGATGAACCCGGATATTAAAACGGAAGATGTTAAAATGTGGGGAAAGATAAGAACATCCAAGGATGAAAATAAAGAGTGACACAGCCTATTTTTGAGAGGTGTTGGGTGGCCATTTATGGAGTTCTATCTTACCTTTGTCTCATTATACACCATGATCAAGAACTTAGAGGAGGGCTTTGGCTTCATGCTTATAATAATTGTCCAAGATATTATAAAAGAATTCCAAAAGCTCTTGACAGCCTGGAAAAACGGACCAAATCTTACCAAGGGAAATGTAAATTGATCAAAGGAAGATTATACAATCACATTCAAAAAACATCTGCCCTAAGTGGGCTAGAGAATGAGCTTAGCAGCGGCACTGGTAGTGGCTGACAGGAAGTTGAGCGTGACTCAGCCATGTGGTATGTCTGGTTGGTAACATCATTTGATGCTCCAGTGCAGATCAAAGGTTGGGGTGGTGAACCACACTTGGAAGAGCCTGTTCTGTCTGGGGACCACATTTCAAGGGAAAAGTTGACCAGCTGGAATATGTCCTGCATAGGGGACTGTGATGATGAAAAGGTGGTTAAAACCATCCTCATAGGAAAACACATATGAAGAGGGCTTTTATCCTGGAGAAGGGGAGACCCTCATGGAGACCTATGAAAACTGACTTGAGGTTCTGGAACGGCTGGCCTGTGGAAAGGGGATTATGCTTGACCTACGTGTCTGGGAGAGTAGAACCAGGGCAGGAGGGTAGGAACCAAAGTGAGGCAGGTTTGGGCTGAGAAGACCTTGATGGCATCTCAAGTTGTCCAGATAGGAAACTGGCTTCCTCAGGAGGTCTGCTCATTAGAGATGCTTAAACTGAAGGCTCTGGCCCCAAGCATGGGCTCGCTTCCTTCACGTCGTCCCAGACCCTTCCTGCCCGATTCTGTCCCTCTTCCTTCCCTCTTTCCCAAGCCCTCATTCCTTCCTACATCTCGTAGCCCCCTCCATCCCCCAGTCCCTTACAATAATTATAGTCCACCCCCCGCCAAGCCATGTCTGATGCTACCCCTACTACCACCCTAGCTTCTCAGTCTGGAAAACTCAACCTTTCCACCAAAGCACATGTCAGCTCTCTGCTCCTGAAGCTCATTCAGTCTATTCCTCATTTGTATACACGCTCCCCCACTCGGTGTGGAGCCACTGAGGTTTCAGGTTTACCTGTTACAGCATCTGTTGTTATCTTAACTGACCCATGAGTCTTCCAGTAAATGCTTCAGTCAGGATAACTTCTCCATACAAAGAATACAGAAGATGGCAAAGCAGTTCTGATGTTTTTCTTTCTAAGCAAAACCTATTTTTATTTTATGCATGAATCAAAGCTGTCTGTCTCCTTTCTCAGTAGAGTCAGACCTCTTAGCCTTTGTCATTGTTTTCCAGCCAAGTCAGGAGATGGGGGCTCCTCTCCTGGGCAAGTGGAGGGAAGCTTTTCTTTCTCAGGCTTTGTCTCTCACACATCCATGTGGGAGCCAGTCAGTGTGGAGCCAGCTTCTCAGCCTGCCTTTTTCTCTCTTGGGTTTGTTTCTGGAACTCTTTCCCCTTTCTCCTCCCCCCATGGTGTGAGTTCGTGTGTGGCTGGTTTTCTTGGGCACAGGCCCAGCTGAGTCTCAGCTTTGTTTGTTGTTTGTACTGACTGAGATCAGCCTCTGATACCCAGTGGTCAGAGTTCCCTGGGATAGGGGACCCCAGTTGCATTCTTTCAGGCCTGGGCAGAAGACAGCAAATGCAAGAACACCAGAGCTTTGCAAGTCTTGGTTCACAGAGAAGAAAGCTGCAGTATTTTGTGTAGAATAAGAAATACATAAATCTGTGTTTTGGGGGCTTTTATTTTTATATTTTTATTTTTTAATTGAAGTAGAGTTGATTTACAATGTTGTGTTAATTACTGCTGTGCAGCAAAGTGATTCAGTTATTCTCATATATATACACATTCTTTTTTTAATATTCTTTTCCATGTGGCTTATCATAGGATATTGAATATCATTCTCTGTGCCCTACAGTAAGACCTTGTTGTTTATCCATCCTTTACATAACAGTTTGCATCTGCTAATCCCAAACTCCCAGTCCATCCCTCCTCCTCCTTGGCAGCCACAAGTCTGTTCTCTATGTCTGTGAGTCTGTTTCTGTTTCATAGATAAGTTCATTTGTGTCATATTTTAGATTCCACATATGAGTGACATCATATGATATTTATCTTTGTCTGACTTCACTTAGTACGATAATCTCTAGTTGCATCTATGTTGCTGCAAATGGCATTATTTCATTCTTTTTGACAGCTGAGTACTATTCCATTGTATATATGTGCCAGATCTTCTTTATCCATTCATCTGTCGATGGACATTTAGGTTGCTTCCATGTCTTGGCTATTGTGAATAGTGCTGCCATGAACATTGGGGTGCATGTCATAGATATGTTTTTGGAACCTCTGTGTTCTGTTTTAGGCCAATAAAGAATTCCTAATTTAAAGGAGATTTGTCCCAGTTATTGGCCTACCATTTATACAGAAACTGAACAGACCAAAAAGTTCAGTGTTGGGATTTGTTCACACTCCTTTCAGTAGGAGAAAAGAGTAGCAGATCTCCAAAGGGCGGGGCAGGGTCTCCCAGGATCCCGCAGGAGACAGAGACTTGCCAGGCTCTTAAGCAGAAGTCAAGAGGCCACACCCAAGGGATAAGAACAAACCAGAATGGAACCAAGTCTTAAAAATGGCTACCTGTGCCCAACCCAGCTTAATGCTTGATTGGATTGGAGCAGCCCTTCACCTCATCTGCCAGCCAGAGGAAAGGGGAGCTTATGTCTTGTGAGAGATGTCATCTAGAGCTTCTCCTTCAAGTTACTGGTGCCCATTCATTCAGCCTGATCTCACCTGTCCAGGCCCACCGCCGAGGCTGGCTGACCTTGAGCAAGTTGGTAAACCTTGCTAATCCTTGACTGCCGGATCTCTTCAATTAGGATGATGGCAGAACCTACTCACTGGCTTATGTGTCCTTGAAAATCAAGGGAGATGGAGACAGCAGAGCTTAGTGATAAGAACCTGGCCTCTAGGAAATTCCCCTGTGGTCCAGGGGTTAGGACTCGGCACTTTCACTGCTGTGGCCCAGGTTCAATCCCAAGTTGGGGAACTAAGATCCCACAAGCCACATGGTGTGGCCATAGCCTCTAGAGAGTCATCACTTACTGAGTAATGTGGGGCAAGTTAACCTCTGTTACTATTTCTTTATCTGTAAAATGGAACTAGTAATAGTGTCTACCTCCTAGGATTGTTATAGGAATGAAATGAGTTAAAACTTATAAAGCACTTAGAGTAGTTTCTGGTAGGAAGTATGTGCTCTATATGTATTCGTTAAATAAGATCATTGTACTTGGCTCAAAATGAATGCTCAAGAAGTGCTGGTTTCTCTTGTCCTTACAATTTGATGATGATGATGATGATGACCACCACCACCATCATCACCACCCAGTTATTACCTTCCTAAACCCTGCTCCATTTGACTCTCTGTTGCCTTCCCTTCATGAAACTCTCTGTTCCCTTGGCTCCTGGGACACCACCCATGCTAGTTCTCCAGGCTGTTTCCTGCTCGGTGCTCCTCCATCTTTTTCATGGACCTCTTACATGCTCTGGTCCCCTATCCACAGCCCACTGTTCTTCTCATTCGTGAGTGATGTCATCCAGTCTTACTATTCAAATTATCCCCCACATGCCGATGGCAACTCCTGTTTCCAGATGTCAAACCATCTCAGCAGTCCAGGCCCACATAGGTTCCAGAGGTACCCGTGTGGCTGTCCACTATGTGTCTCCATCTGGTGACCCCAGATCATTCAGAAAGAAACTCATCGTCTTCCCTTTAAATCAACTTCTCCTCCTCCTCCATCATGTGAGGGCACCTTTACCTCCTGTCACCCAAGCTAGAAATGCAGAGGTGGTTCTGGATTCCATCTTCATCCTCGTGCCTCACTTCCAAACCATTTTTCTGGCCAGTATTTCCCAAATTGGTACTTTCCTTCTCTTCTGACTCCCCACTGCCTTAATTCTGACTCTCACTTGGACCTCATATGTGGTCTCCTCTCTCTTGGCCTACCCTCTTCAAGCTTGCTACCCCAGTAATTTTCCAAAACACAAAAATGACCCTATTATCCCCTGGATTAAAGCCCCTCTGAGGCCCTTTGTCTCATAGGCTAAAGATGATGACTCCCTATTACGGAAGCCATAATGTCTGTCCAGACTCATTTTCAAACATTCCACTCCTCAAGCTTTGTTCACTGGATCAGTGAAACTGTTCTTCATCCAAAGTCCCCTCACTACAGGTGTCCACTGGTCATCCTCTGATGCTCAGCTCAGCTGTGACCCCTCCCAGAAACTTCCCATCTCTATCACGCCTCTCTCTTTCCACGTACAAGTTGGATCCTACCTCTGTATCAGTTTTCCAACAAAGTACTACAAATGTAGTGTTGTAAACAATACAGATTTATTCTCTCACAGCTCAGTAGGTCTGCAGTCCGATATGGGTCTCATGGACTACAGTCAAGGCTTCAGCAGGGCTCATCCCTCTCTGTAGGCTTCGGGGAGCATCTGTTTCCTTGTCTTTTTCAGGTGCTACACGGCAGCTGCATTCCTTGGCTCGTGGTCCCTCCCTTCAGCTTCAAATCCAGCGATGGCTGGTTGACTCCTCCTCCCATCACATCCCTCTGACTTACTCTGCTCCTTCCCTCTCCCACTTTTAAGGACCTTCTGTTTACTTTGGACCCACTCAGAAAATTCAAAATAATCTCCCTATTTTAATGTCAGCTGTTTAACAACCTTAATTCCTTAATTCCTCTTTGACATGTATGTAACATAGGTTCTGGGGGTGAGAACATGGACATCTTTGGACAGGCTATTATTCTGCCTACCACAGTGCCCATTTTTGTGTTCCCACAGAACTCTGTCATTCCACGCGATAAATACCATCATAGAATTTTGTGGGGTTTTTTTGATTGAGATATAATTGACATAAAACATTGTGTAAATTTAAGGTGCAGCATGTTAATTTGATACATTTATATATTGCTGTAGCAGTTGTATATTTGTCAGTTTCCCTGACTTAACTTTGACCTTCTTTAGCATCTATTCATTTTTGAATCCCTATATTAAGAACAAATAATAGACCCTCAGTAAACATTTTTGATCATTCGAATACCTAGGGATAACCTAAATTCCCTTTAAGGATCAGCACAGAAGAGGGATCAACCCGTGCCCAGTAATTACAGTTATTCATATCAATAATTCCATTTCTATGAAAACTGGTCAACCAATATGTGATGTTAAGAATATAAATTGCATTACTCTTATTGCTATACTGTCATATACTTTATTGTTATTATGTATCAGACATTGCTCTTAGTGCTTTTCATGTGTTAATTCATTCAGTTTTTACAACAATCTTCTGATGTAGGTACAATTTCTACTGCCCATTTCATGAATGTGGAAACTGAGGCATGAGACATTAAATAGCTTGCGTGATGTCAGCCAGCTTAACATACAGTAACACTGAGTGATCCCCTTTATTCTGCCAACTCCAACAATCCCTTCTGTGGTCAGTCAACATAAATGGGAGGTCGCTGTAGTTAATTCGAAATTTTGTTTATTTCTCATGAAACCCAATAGCCTTTAGCCTCACGGGTTTAAGGAAAACACTGAGTGAATTAGCTCCATCTGAGATTTTTCAGCCAGGCAACTTCTAAGACATATACACTATGGGCTCAAGTGTAAAAACGAGCCATGGATTATCTTTCAAAGCCACCTTGGTCTTTGGGAAAATCCTTGGACCTAACTGTGAGTCCACACATGATCATTTTGTCAGTTTGATGAGAGTCAGTCCCAGGGGAAGGCCAGTGTGCCCGGGAGGAGAGACGGAAGGAAAGAGTACATTAAATCTGCGGTTGCTCACAGCATCTGCCTTTCATGCTGCCTCTGGGGGACACGCTGTCGCCTCCTCTCAGTCAGAAATTCTGTGTCTTCTCGGCAGTTCTTGGAGAGGGGAGCCCTTGAAGGCATTTGCTCTGACACCCTTATTTGTCTTAGACCCCTGGAAAGAAGTAGACGCCATCAAAGGCAAGGGGTATCAGGAGCTTGTTTTGTGCAAGGGCAACAGAATTCGTAAGTTTTCAGGCAACCCTCTCACTTATTTCAGCAGTTCAGTTAGTGGCAGAGCAAACTAGTAATATGTATTTATTAGCTTGAGTACAGTTTTTTTGGAGGGTGATTCTGTTTTGTGGCAAACAACTTGTTTACAAAGCTGATGATATTTTTCACTGAATTCAAAGCTCTTTCTAAACAGTAACCTGATTGATTTAGAATCTGAGGAAGTGGAGGAGAAAGCGTGAAGGACTTTAAGGGGAGAGCATTATCCCAGGATGCCTCTGAGAACCCTCAGGGGTAAAGGGAAGCGGTTTTTCCTCCACTCTATAACCGTGGTGGGCAAGAGCCACTATCCTATTTCTCACGAGGGAGAACGGCTAAGGCATGACTTCTTGCCAAAGCTCGAATGATGCCTTGTGGAGTCAGTCTTCCTCTTGGTCTTCTGTGGCTGGCATCCTCAAAAAGTCTGCGAGAGCTGATTGAATAACTTATTCACGATGAACTTAGCAAAATTATATATTGCTTTATTCTAGTGCAATCCAATGTAAGTGTTTTTTTTAATGGAAAACTAACATGTTTATTAATTTTTATAAATGTAAGCATTACAAAAACCATATAATTATGTTAGAAACTGGTATTCTCCCATTCTCCCACCTCAAGGTAGAGGACTGATTTGACCTTGATTCAGTATTGATTAAGCAGCTGCATTTTCCTCTTACTTTATTTATAGAGTACATCATATTCATTTTGAGCAGCTATGGTATATTAGGCATTGTCGGGAAACTGTGGCAGCCAGCCTTCTAACTGTTCAAGCACTGCAGGCCTCTCTTTAGAGATCAAAAGGCGGCGTGAGGCCCATCCTGGCCTCTAGCGAGTCCCCTCCTCCACCTCCCACTGCCGCTCCCAATTCTCTACACAGGTGATTTCATTGTTTTTATTTTTTTCTTTTTTGAGAATGTGAGCATTTTCTTTTTTTGATTTTTATTGGAGTATAGTTGATTTACAATGTTGCGTTAGTTTCAGATAAACAGCAAAGTGTATCAGTTATTGTGCATCTATCCACTCTTTTTTTTAGATTCTTTTCCCATATAGGTCATTACAGAGTATTGAGTAGAGTTCCCTGTGCTACACAGTACGTCCTTATTAGTTATCTATTTTATATATGGTCATGTGTATATAACTATTTCCTAACTCTCCTACCTACTTCTTTGATCTGTCTTCATTTTATCACCTCTTGTTCAGTTTCTTCTTGTTGTTAGGAATAAAATGCCATCCTTGACAGTGGAGTTTGGAGGCTGGAATCCTACAGAACCCTTACCTTTTCCACATTTGACTGAGGTTATTTTTATTCTGTAGAACATGTGACAGACTCCTTTTGAAAAGAGATTTTTAGTGTTTGGGTATTATTCTGAAATACCATTATTCACATTTGGGAGTTATCTGGGTGGGAGTTCATTCTGTAAGAACTGAAGGGCTATATAATTTGTGGTTATTCCAGTATATGGTTATTAAATATATATTAAAAATCAGACCTTTATATATAATAATGGCATGGAATTAAGTACTCTCATTTTCTAGTGTTTATGGATTGAGATATTCAGAATCAACTATAGAAATCCAATATGGAAAATTGACAAATTTATACACATAACGCTGAAACTAATATATTTTCGTAATTTTGATAATGTCTCAAGGTTTTTGTCAAATTCTAGAAAGGTTATATTTTTCCTAAATTATCTGTGATTCTAATGTCAAATTTCTTGGAGCATATTATTGAATGGTAAAATTTTTAACAAAATTTTACAATAAAAAAATCTGTACACAGATGAGCTGTCACACATGAATCATCCTCTTTTATTTTATTTATGTATTTTTAAATTTTATTTAATTTTTGGCTGCATTGGGTCTTCATTGCTGCACGCAGGTTTTCTCTAGTTGTGGTGAGTGGGGACTACTCTTCATCGTGGTGCACAGGCTTCTCATTGTGGTGGCTTATCTTGTTGCAGAGCACCGGCTCTAGGCATACAGGCTTCAGTAGTTGTGGCACACAGGCTCAGTAGTTGTGGCTCGCAGGCTCTAGAGTGCAGGCTCACTAGTTGTGGCACACGGGCTTAGTTGCTCTGCAGCATGTGGGATCTTCCCAGACCAGGGGTCGAGCCCGTGTCCCCTGCATTGGCAAGTGGATTCTTAACCACGGTGCTACCAGGGAAGGCCAGTCATCCTCTTTTAATCTTTTAACGTTTATGGACTTCTTTTCCCCTTCTCCATTAGAGAGGATTTGGTGACCATCATTGGTTTTTAGAAAAAGCAAACATATCCAACATTGAAGGGAAGGGTTCATCATTTGATGTAGAAGAAATGAATCTTAATGTCCCGATTGGTATTTATATGTGCACGTCAATGCCCTAGGAAGTGCCTTACCTGCTAGGGAATTCTTTTTTGTTCAGACATTTCTGATTCACGGTCCTCCAGGAAATGGAAAAATAATCCAGTGCTACGTGCTCTTCAAAAGCAAATCTATCGTTTCCATGTCATTTTCCCAGCTCAGATCTTAGATGTGGTATATTTCAGCTCTGGTCCCCAGCTGGGTCACTGCCATTTGATAAACTCCAGTGTTGCCGTGAAGAATTCAAGAAACAGCAGAGTTAATGAATTTTAGCCCCCCCCTTTCATTCTCTTCCACCCACCTTTCCTTCCTCGTTGTGGTACACAAATTCCAGGGATGTTCTTGCCTCAGGGCCTTTGCACTGTTTGTTCCCTTTGTCTGAGATGCTCTCTACCAATTGTTCATTTTCTTGGGTCATTCTGCTCTCTCTCAAATGTCATCTTATCATAGAAGCCTTCCCTGACAGCCCTGTCTAAAATGTCAGACCCTCTTCACACCTTAGAACCCCTCCTCCTCTTACCTGCTTTATTCTTCTTCCTGGTCCCCAGCATTACTTGATATTGAAGTTTTTATGCAATTGCATGTTCCCTGCCTGTCATACCTGCCTCACCACCAGTTAGAGCAAAGCTTTGTCTGTTTGAATACCTGGAATCTGGAATAGTACCATGCACATGAGGGGCCCTCAATAAAGATTTGTAGAATAAATGGGTGAAATGCAAATTTTCTCCTCCAGTATGTAAGGATGCTGAATACCAAAAGTGATTATGACTTACCTTGGTCCCTAGAGTAAATTGTCAAGCCAAGACAGTATGGTGTTATGGAATATATTTTTTCAGGTATGTTCTAAAATATATCTTATCTTTTAGCTATTAAATAATAGCAAACTATAGTCATATTGCTGGATCACTTCAGAAGAACACAGAATAGTCATAGAAATGAGTCCATGAATCTCCTTAAGTATTCTGAAATGAAAGACCACGAGCAATAACCTGTTATTTATTGTTCCTCTAACATGGATGTCCTGTAAGGTCAGTGGATCATTGACCAGCGGCCATCACTGAGAGGCAGTAACACATTGTGGTGAGAACAAAGAATTTGTACCTGACTGCCTGGCTTCAGATCCCGCTTCTTTCACTTAACAGCTGCATGGCCTTTGGGCAAGTTAGTTAGCTCCTTTAAGCCTCAGTTTCCCCAACTGTAAAATGGTAATACTAACAAGACTTGCTTTGTAGAGTAGGTGTGAAGATCCAGTAAGTCAATACATGTGCACCGTGCCTAGAACAGGGCTATTATTCAATCATTTTAAATTAAATAGCAGCAAGAATGATAAATTATTAAAATAATAGTGATTATAATAACAATGTGGAGTCATTTAACAGTGACTTTTAAGGATATTATGACTTTGTTGTTAGATCCTAAAACATTTTTTAACAAAATAGATATACTCTCATTGACATTAAGAATGTCATGTTTAAATGGGCAAAGGACTTGAATAAAAATTTCTGCAAAGAAAATATGCAAATGGCAATAAGTATATGAAAATACGTTCAACATCACTAATCATTAGGGAAATGCAAATCAAAACCAAGTGAGTTACCCCTCCATACCCATTAGAATGGCTATTATTCAAAAACAAACAAAGAACAGAGAATAAGTGTTTGTGAGGAGGTAGAGAAATTGGAATCTTTGTGCGTTGCTGGTGGGAATGTTAAATGGTGCAGCCACTGTGGAAAACAATGTGTCAGCTCCTCAAAAAATTAAAAATACAATTACCATATGATCTGGCCATTCCGTTTCTGAGTATAAACCCAAGGAATTGAAAGCAGGGACTCCAACAGACGTTAGTTCACACATGTTCATAGCAGCAGCATTTACAATAGCCAAAAGGCGGAAACAAGCCAAAATGTCCATCACAAAACCAGGTTACATGCAGGTCTTGCTGGGAAAGAACAGGCCATGCTATCACTCCCTGATAATTCATACCTGCATAACACTCTCAGTTTACGAAACATATAAACATGCATCACCTTGTGATGTCCTCACAGACCCCCTTGAGGTAATATTGTTCTCATCCCTATTATGCAGATAAGAAAAGTGGATCTCGGGAAAATTAAGTGGCATAGTACCCAAGGTTACATTACTGGCAAGTTTGGCATCAGGTCCTCAGCCTTCAGGCACATCTCCCGTGCTGTCTCCTCTAAATCAGCCCAGCCTTTGACCAGATCTTCTTTTCCTCTACTTGTCAGTGAAATAGAAGTAATGCTCATACCCGGGCAGGCAAAGAACCAGAGGTCTCTCATAACCTCTGTTTTACCATTTGTAAAGTGAAATTGGTAGAGATACTGCAATCCCCAAGGATGAAGGACTATGAATTAAGTTTATGATCCCTCCATTTTCTTTAGGGTACATCAAGAAAAACTGTCTAGCATTTACGAATGAGATAAAATATCAAGATAGAGGTGGCAGGGGTTTGCATTTCTATGGGCATGATGTGGTTTTTCCATGAAAATTAAAGTGCTAACCAAAACAACTCACTGTTGGAATGTCATATAGGCTAAGCTACCAACATCCCAAGAATCTCATCTTAAATGCATGGCCTAAAAGAGTGTCTGTTTGCTGAACTGAAAGACGTGATCAGAAAAGTTTAGTCATGTTCCTCGGCCTGCCTCTGCATTAGGAGAATTTGGTGCTTTTTGTGTTTCTGGGAGAATAAGGTGATATTGGCATTCAAATAACTTGCTTTTGGAAGAGTTGCCACAGAAAGGTTGTCATTAGATGAAACAGTAGCTCCATCTATGATATGATTCCTTCAAGCATTTGAGAGCAAGACAGTTGCTCTGAGACCCTTGCTATGCCTCAAACTCATTCTCATCATATACTTTAACACACTGAGGCAGGAGTTTTCTCATACAATTCAGTAAATCTTGCTTATAAAGGAAAACCAAATACACAAATCACTTTTTAAAAAATCAGTGTTACCTGCGCCTTTATCGTCACAAACCACTGTCTGCTAAGTATTTTTTTTGATGTCCAGTCTTGCTAAGCAAGCTAATGACATGTATAGCATGAATCAGCAACAGCACAGTTTAAAGTTAAAATATTTATCTTTGTCCTCTACAAATTTTCTGTCATCTACCTGGTTGGGACAGTTCTGAGACCTTCTTTTCATTGTCCAATAGTGGTCACTAGCCATGTGTGTCTATTTAAATTGAAATATAAAATAAAGTGAAATAAGAGTTAAAATTCAGTTTCTTAGTTATACTTGAAACATTTCGACTACACGGTAGCCATGTGTGGCTGGTAACAGCATCTTAGTGCAGAGAACACTGCATCTTTGCAGAAAGTTCTATGGACTGTTCTATGCTTTGCTTTAAAGACTTGTTCATCTCGGGCTGTGTGCCATCTGGTCCCACGGAGGGGCTGGTGGGAGAAATCACCATTGCACCAACTGAAACAAAGCTGGCGTCAGCCAGTCAGGGCTCGTAGGGGTGCCACGATCTCCTTCTCTGGGCACCAGTAAGGTGATTTTGCAACTCACCAGTGTCTGTTAACAAAAACGTCTTGAGGTCAAGGTAATATTGCTAATTTGATCTCCTCCTCTATAACAGAGGCCTCTGTTGGGCATGGCAGTCGTCTCCAGCAGGTGATGCCCTGCCTTTGAAAACTGGGTTTTCTCCAAGATCACTCAGATACTCTGCTAGGCAGCAATTCTCAGCTACAGATTGGAATCACCTGGAGAGCTTCTAAAAATGCACATGCCTAGGTCCCATCCTCAGCCTTAATTACTCTGATTTGCAGCCAGGATTCTTTAAAAATTCTTCCAGATAATCAACTATGCACCCGGGGCTGAGAACCACGGCCCTAAGACCTGTTCCTAGCACCTCAAGTAGTTTTAGTCCAAGGCATCTCGGCCCCTGGGTCAGCCACAGGTAGCACTAAACAGGGATACGGAACCCAGGTTCAGTTTCCAGCCCTCCTTCCGACTGGCTGTGGACCTTGGATGAGTCACTGTCTGCCTGGGCCTCGGGATCGTCCCCTGTTCAGTGAGAGGGATGATCTCCTTCACATCCAGCTTCTATCAGTCTAGGAAATACCAGTTCCTACTAATGTGATCAAATAGAACCCTTCATATTAAATTATGGGGAGAAATCTTTTCTCTTTTGACATCGCAGTTAATTCCTATGCATTTTATATCCACTGTAAGCTGATGCTGTACAAGCCTCAGAGAGCCCCAAGCTTACCCAGATAGCCCCCACTGTCTCCGTGTACTAGGGGGACGGGCCACCAACACAGAGCATTACTGTGTAAAGTCCAGCTGAGGGTTCAGTGACTTCTGTGTGGACCCACGTGTTGTATCAAGTACAGAATCATCACTGATGTTTGGACATCTAACAAGGGGCTCTAGCTGGCCTCAGCTATTGTGCATGACAAGCTAATGTTTCTTTTTATGTCCCAAGTCTTTCCTGGTCCTCATTTGTGCAGTCATTTCATTTCCTTCTCCAGAAGTTTCCACAACTAGCCTTTAAAATCATCACCTAATGGGCACTGAGGTGAAAGCTATATTTACATGACATTCTGATCTGGTTATGACTTGAGTTTCTTCCCTCTTGCTTTTCGCCAAAGCAGGCTGGCTTCTTAGAGGCTGCCTAATACATCTTTGAATGGCCCCATCTCTCATGGGCTGTTAGAAGTGACATCTCCCAGCTCATCCCGTCGGAGACAGTGATGGGATAGCACCTTTCAAGGTGACAGTGTGTGTGACAGCAGGCAGAGGGGAGTACATGCTCACTGGCAAATATAAGGGATGGGTGATCATTCAGGCTATATGTTTCATCACCGTAACTGCTCATGGCTTCAAATTGCCCATGAATCAATCTGTAAGTGCCTCAGAATAGGAAAGCGGTTGCCAGCCGGCTCTTGACTCGCCTATTACAAATATTTCACTTCCTTAGTATCTGCCCGTCTCCTCTTATAATCTTCCACTGAATGTCCTGCTTTAAGAAAGATCCTTTTCAAGCACCTCTGGGAGATGGCTGCAGCCCTAAGCATGGCTTTCCTGCCTCTGTGCCACCCTCAGTGAATCCTCCACCTTACCTCCCCGACCCTGTGAGCCCTAGCAAGCCGTGTGCTCAGGCTAACCCTCCCCGCCCCGCCCCCCCCCCCCGATGTCTCTCACTCTTGGTCACATTTTGTTGGCCTGAAAAACCCCACAGCCCAGAGCTGCCCGCTAGACACACACCCTGAGCCACCGAGGTATCATTAAACTTTCTCATCACCACGTTAAAAAAAAGTAAGCAGCAGGAGAAATTCATATCAACAATATATTTTATTTAAACCAGCATGTTCAAAGTACTATTTCAACTTGTAGCCAATATACAAATCATGAATGAAATTGTTTACATTCCCTTTTTCAGACTCAGTCTTCAAAATCCAGTGTGTATTTTGCACTATAAGACATCTTAGTTTGGACTAGACCCATTTCAAGTGCTCGCATGTGGCTGGGCTGATGGCTATAGGCTGCCTACTGGACAGGGCAGTTCTGCCCCTTCCCATCCCCTTCACCAGGCTTATCCAGCTCACCTTGGAGGACTCAGATCAGGCACTGCCTTTAGAAAGCCATCTCTGACCTCAGCCCCTGCACCCCATTGCTCAGTGGTTCTCAACCTTTGCTGCACGTGAGAATCTTCTGGGCAGTTTTTTAAAAGCCTAAAGACCTCTCCACAGATCAATTTGACCAGGATCTTACTGGGATTCAGGCTTTAGTTTGGGGGGTGAGAGGGGGCTTGTTAAACTCCAGGTGATTCCAGCGTGCCGCCGTGGCTGGGGACCACTCTAGACCTGGTCGCTCAGTTACGCACCCTACAAAGTAATATCAGCAGGGGAAGTGACAGGAAGTGAATAAATGCATCGTGTGTAAAATGGTTCTCTGTACTGTAAGGAAAAGTAAAGAGTGACTTGCCAGCGGGGGACTGCCCCTTTATAAAGGGTGAGACAGGGATGCTGTGACAGTGGGGAAGCAAGGACAAATTTCTGGAGCCTGGCTGTCTGAAAATGGGACCTAAGCCAATCCTGGTGTGTATTTGTTTTTGTTTTTGTTTTTGCGGTACGCGGGCCTCCCACCACTGCGGCCTGCCCCGTTGCGGAGCAAAGGCTCCAGACGTGCAGGCTCAGCGGCCATGGCTCACGGGCCCAGCAGCTCCACGGCATGTGGGATCCTCCCGGACCGGGGCACGAACCCGCGTCCCCTGCATCGGCAGGTGGACTCTCAACCACTGCGCCACCAGGGAAGCCCCCTGGTGTGTATTTGCTATAGTAATGCTGTGAAACCAGCAACCCCCAAGTCTCAGTGGTTTATAATAATAGGATTTTTTCTGTAGTGGGCCAGGCTCTGCAGGGTCTTGGAGGGCATGGTGAGATTGGGGCTAGGCCCAGGGTTCAGGTTGGGTTCCTCTTTGCTCCTCATTGGCCAGCAGCTGCGTCTTTATACATTCTTCCCACGATGGTAGCAAAAGTACAGAGGGGACAGGAGGAAACACTTAAGGCGTCTTAAGGCCGAGGCTTGGGACGGGCATAGTGTCAGCTCTCCCCACATTCCATTGGCCAAAGCAAGTCAGTGAGCAAGCCCGACAGCAAGGGGGTGAGGAAGTGTCCTGCACCCACGCTGACCATGGCAAGGCAGGCCGGGCAGAGAAGGTGTGAGCCAATACTCAACCCCATGTGCCATCTTAGGATAATTAGTGGGGCAGCTTTAGCTTAGAAGTGTTTTTTTTAAATAAGACCTAAAGCCTCCCCTGGCCCTGTACTCTCCTGTGCTCCTTCACTGCCCTCAGGGGTCCTGCACCTTCTCAGCCATTGTGCTCACAGGCCCTCCATGCCACACCCTTAAGAGCTCAGAGTCCTAACTCATTCCGTTCTGGATTTTTTAGCACCTGGCTCACTGCCTGTAACATCCAGAAGCTCCCCCCTTATACTGTCAGCCACAGGAGGACGCTGTGCTCTGCTGCCTTTGATAATACGTACCACCCTCAGGATAATGTGTGATCAGTGTTTTTAATGCCCTATTGCTTCAGAGCCCCAGGAGGGCAGTGATGAAGCCCACTGTGTTCATGGCTGAACCTCCAATGCCAAGCTCAGGGACTGGCATCATCATGTTTGCTTGATTGAATGAAATTATCCTGAAAGAGGCAGCAAAGTCAGAGCCACGTAGAGGGTCTCATATGAAACAAGGGCATCCCTAGGTCATTCAGTTTCCTCTTCTGTAAAGTGAGGTTGTAATAGGAAATTTACATCATGGGGTTGATGTAAAGATTAAATAATTCATGTAAAAGCCCTAAAATACATGTACCTCATAAAAACTCGATAAATAAATTGGTAATCTGTGGAATGGAAATATAAGAAAACAAATGAAGTGAAATATAATAGAGGGAGTTTCACTAGACTCATTCCACACCTCATTTTCCCTCTATTAATAACTATGGAACCAGTCAAAGTAATCCCCAGACCATGAGCTGCTACTCATAAAGTTTGGGGCAAAAGAAGATATTGGCCATCTAATTTCAAAGAGTGATCATAGAAATGATGGGCTGAACACCTAGCATGGGAAAGGCCTAGGGAAAACAAAGCCAGCTGAAAATCCATTTACAGATACCTGGAAGAGAGCAGAGTCCTTGGTAGTAAGCCCAATGGCTACATGAATACCCAGTTTTCTCACACCAGTCTCCATTCCGCATATGACTGGTTGACAGGTCTGGGGATCAAGAGAACTTGACCAGTATAGTATATCTTGACTGCAGTTTGTATAATAGACATTTCATAAACTGGAAACTTATGTCCTAGATCCAGCACTGGTCATATTTTCTGGTTGATTTAGACAGGAAAAGAGAAGCGAGGGGAAAAATGAATGAATGGATAAATGAATGAATATTTGCATAGTTGAAAGAGTAGATAAAGAGTATTACTATTCAAGGCCAATAATAATAACAACAACAAAGCCTATATCCACGTGTTACCATGTAGTTTCCGGAAGTTAGCTGAATACCTGTTCGTTCAAAGAGCAGAGCAGAGGCTTAAAGCTGCAAGGCATAGTTTAAGGTGGAGCTGGTGAGGAAGAATTCAGGCAGATAACAGAGAATTGGCTGTGACTGTGCTGTGGAGGCCAGTGTAGGTGGAGGGTGGGCAGACTGGAACCGGCTGGTCCACCTAGGAGAGCAGCCTGGGGCATGGGGTCCAGGACTTTCTCAGCCACCCCAAAGCCACCCTACTCCGCTCACTCAGAGAGCCCCGGTGGGTCATGATTAAGTTAAGCTTCTCACTTGCAGGAGAAATAAAGGGGAAAAGATATGCATGAAATCTGTGGATCAGAAACCACAAGAAGAGCTCCTGCCCAGCTGGTTTTTCTCCAGATTCCAAAGAGCAGTGGCTCTCAGATAACAAAAAGTCTGTGAACTGGGGTTGACCTCGGAAGTGAACACACAGGTAACCGGAACCTAGGTCAAGAAACAGAACATGTCTTGTGCCTCCAAAGATCCCTCCATTCTCCTGCTCCGTCACCACCGTCCCCCCAAGCATATCCACTCTCTGACTTCTGACAGCCGGCTTTTGAAATTTGCACAAATGGAATCATACAGTATTTTCTCTCTTATGTCTGACATCTTTCACACACAGGATGTTTGAGAGACTCATCCTTTTGTGCAGTGGGTCCCAGTTGGTTTGTTCTCATTGCTGTGAGGATACAGTGTTACACTCGTGTGTGTTTCTTCATCCTGAGGATGGACATTTAGGTTGCATCCGCTCTGGGGCCGTTGTGAACACTGTAGCTATTACCCATCTTGTACATGCGTTTGGGGGCACATGTGAACACATTTCTGTGGGGTTACCTTTCCAGGCATCTGTTTCACTAGAGCTAGGAAATGAAATCAGTGATATCAGCCTCACGGGTTTATTGTAACAATTAAATGAGATAATGTATGTGAACCTTTTGCAAACTTTAAATGTGATGCAAATATAAGAGTTGCCACTTTGAGGGAGACCCTAGTCTACCATTTTTGTTGTACCCATCGAAAAGTCCAACATCTTTCTTGAAGCATTCTCTAACCACTCTCAGGCCTTCCAAACCCATATATTACATAGGGTTTGCGGGAGCAGTTCTCGACTCTAGGCCAACATACATGGGTACACCAGTTTCTCTGCTTGGGGTCACTGCCGAATATCTGTTGATATGTAGATTTTATTTCCACCACAGCTGAAACTCCACTAGGTCATAATACCGTCTATCAAAGAAATACCGAGCAGGTCGTATAAACAGGTGGAAAGCAACATATAGCTTACTCAAAGTAAGGGGAAAGAGAGGGAGAAAAATATCAGGCCAGCCACAAAGGAAATTTACATATTTACCAGATTCTATGTGAACTTGGCCTTACGATCATATGTGAGAACAGAGTTGGGGCCATGACATTCTGCTCAATCAGAAGCACTAAAGGGGACCACGTGTGAGAGCTAAGAATGTTTTTGCAGATTTAAGAGGATTCTGAAGTATGTGGCTATGGTTTCATTGGGATGGTCCTTGATTTGTTTAGTGTTTAGTTTCTTTTTAGTTCTGCTGAGCGTGACACCAACATTTTAACATTTGAACCCAAAAGCTGGCTCACCAGTGAGGAGGTGCACTTGTAGCCAGTTATTATGTGTTCCTTCTCACACGGTGATCACAGCAACAATGCTGTGCACTCGTACCAGGCTTTAGGATTTCCATTACCCTTCTACACACAGCATTCCCTTTTATCCTCACAACCACCCTGGGAATGAGGCATGGAAGGGAATGTATGTATCCCTGTTTTACCTAAAACTCAGAAAGGTTGCCTATCCTGTCCATGTGTGCAACATAATCAAGTAGGGGAGCCAAACCTGGATCTCCTGCCTTCCAGCTTCCTCCCACTCACCACATGCCTCTTGGGTGTGTACTCACCTCCCCTGCTATACTATACACGCCCTAAAAGCAGAGGGCGCCCCTCATCCCGTGCCGTTTCTCTTCTGCACCCACTCCTGCATCTTAAACAGAGTGGGTGCTGAAGGTGCTTTCTTTCCAGGCCAGTTGCAGTTTAAACAGTTTGCTCTAGGAGCTCAGAATTGCTTGTAGAGAATGAAAGGCATTCTTTTTGATTTTTTAAAGATTTAATTTTATTTATTTTTGCCTGCGTTGGGTCTTCGTTGCTGCATGCGGGCTTTCTCTAGTTGCAACAAGCTGGGGCTACTCCTTGTTGCGGTGCGCGGGCTTCTCATTGCGGTGGCTTCTCTTGCTGTGGAGCAAGGGCTCTAGACACGCAGGCTTCAGTAGTTGTGGTTCGTGGGCTCTAGAGCGCAGGCTCAGTAGTTGTGGCGCATGGGCTTAGTTGCTCTGCGGCATGTGGGATCTTCCCCAACCAGGGCTTGAACCCATGTCCCCTGCATTGGCAGGCAGATTCTTATCCACTGCGCCAGCAGGGAAGTCCCTGAAAGGCATTCTTGTTGGAGACAAGACCCTAAGGAAGCTTTTGTCTGTGCCAAGACAGATCCCAGAGCAAATGTAGAGAAGAGACAGATTATTATTGAGCTATGGAACAAGCATTTTTTCCTGGCAACTGAGAGGAAGGTTGGGACCAGAAGGAAGGAGATGGGAGAGATTAGTGTAGCTCTGAAAAAGACGGTGGGTGGCCGGAGCCCAGAAGGAAATATGGCTAGTGATCCATTCTCTGTGGTGAGGATGGTGCAGTGCTTGTGATAGCTAACATTTACCACCAGGCATCCCCTATTCCGCTCTGTGTTATAGTACCCCTCTGGACGATTTTGCCCTGAACTCCAGTAAAATCAGATTACAGGGCTTCCCTGGTGGCGCAGTGGTTGAGAGTCCGCCTGCCGATGCAGGGGACACGGGTTTGTGCCCCAGTCCGGGAAGATCCCACATGCCGCGGAGCGGCTGGGCCCGTGAGCCATGGCCGCTGAGCCTGCGCGTCCGGAGCCTGTGCTCTGCAACGGGAGAGGCCACGACAGTGAGAGGCCCGCATACCACAAAAAAAAAAAAAAAAAATCAGATTACACATCCTGTGTCAGTGGTTCTTTAGGAAACGGAGGAAGAGGAGTTAGGTCGGTCTTTGGTCTAAAGAGGGAAGACAAGAGGGAAGTCAAGCGCCCCAGGAGGCAAGACAGGAAGAGAAGGTTGAGAGCTGAGTCAAGAGCAGGAGCTGAGTGGAAGTAACCTGGACATAAGCCTCCTCAGGAACACTTGGGAATGTTGGGAAGGTCACAAGACACTGCAGAACATGGGCTTTTGGGGGTCAAGTCATTTTAGTTGATATTGAAAAAAACAATGACCCTGGAAAGCTGGAAGTCATTTTTTATAAGTATTTTAATTACTTTATTTTATAAATTTTTTGGTCATTGAATTAAAATAATGTAAATAATAATGTAATGTTTAAAATTACCTCATTTAAAGTAGACAATTTGGGACTTCCCTGGTGGCTCAGTGGTTAGGACTCCATGGAAAGCTGGATGGCTTGAAGACAAAGAGGTTACATCAATATTTATTGAACTTTTCAAACCACAATTTGGGTGCTCCAGTCTTTGAGAGTTCTATTTTGTACTTTTTCACCCTCCATTTTACTCTTGCTGTTGCCCTTTGTCCTTCTTGTACTGGGAGATGACCAGATTTAACATTCTTTGCCTAATTGCCTGCTTGCTTAACAAACCAAGGACATGTGCAAAGCCAAGAATCCTAGCGGTGTGGGACCTTTCTGTACTCTGTCCCACCCGGGGTCTCAGAGTTGTGTGTGTGCGTGTGCGTGTGCGTGTGCGCGCGTGTGTGTGTGTGTGTGTGTGTGTGTGTTGTATAACAGAGAGAACAAGCAGGGTCACAAAAAAGAAGGAAGATTACTTACCAGCTTAGGGATAAACTTGTTTACTCTTAAATGTATATTGTTTTCAGAGTCAGCAAAAGCCAGAGCCATCACGCCTATGAAGCTGCATTTGCATTTATATACAAATAAGAAAAATGAATTCTAGCCAGAGCATGTCCTCAAAGAGATTATAAATCCACTCTCTCGACTGGAGTGCTGGGCAGTACTTTGCTCGGTGTGTGAGGCTGTGCGTTGCAGTGTTATGTAAGGCGAGTGAGAAACAGGAAAGGAGCCAGTGGGGACGTCTCACCCTGGAAACAGTATAGTCACAGAGAGCCATCTCTTCTGTTGAAAACTGCTTATACCTGCTATCTTTGTAGACATTGATTCCTCAATCAAGTTTGGCTTATGGTGGGTTAATAATTAGATACTCTGTGTAGTTCAAGGGAAGGCCACTAGCTATGACTTCACTTTGGCTGGGGTTTCCCTGTAATCCATTTAGCAAATTAAAGAGATTACTTTGATTGGTACCATTATCTCCTCTTCTCTTGCCGGTGAACCACTTAACCTGTGCTTAATTGAAAGAGAGAGAGAGGGTACAGTAACAAATACAATCAAAAGGAAGGGGCAATAGGATCTGTAGGCCAAACAAATGATGGCACTGGGCTAACAATAGCAGATAAGAGGTGAGATCAATTAATTACAAGCTATTGTAGGCGTTGGGTGGTTGCCAAGGTTTCTAATAGCCTAAGCCATCATGCCAGCTCTGTTTTGGAGGATTTTAATGACTAGCAGTTGATGTGGCTATTTCAATAATTACTTACTTTTATAATTACTTCATTAGAATACTAAATGTATCCCTTCAATGAGAAAGACCTTTATTCCCCCACACATCCAGCCATATTGGAGGCTACATCTTCCCACAGAGAAGCCTCCTGTTTGGAAGAGGCAGTGGTTTGGAAATAGCTGTGCTTGCATTGTGTTCAATATTCTATGTGAAGTGCCTGCCCTGTAAGGCCCTGGGCTAGTGCTTGGAGTACAAAGATCATGAGGCCACGGCTTCAGGGTGGGTACAAATATAATTTCAATGCGATTGCATAAAGGTTAGAATAAAATTGTGCAAAGGGTCTGCTTTGTTCAGTGTCATAGAGGAAAGAGAGGTCATTCTAGTTGTTTCAAGCAGAAAGGGATTTAATGTAGGGAATTAAGTTCCAGATCTGGCTTCATCTCCTTCTACCCTCTTCCTCCTTGGCCAGCTTCAGCCACACTGGACTCCTCCCTCCTCCTTGAATTCCCCAGTCACATGCTCACCAGGAGGCCTTTGTGTTGACAATACCTTCTGTCTAGAATGTTCTTCCATCAGCTACCACATGGCCAGCTCCCTCTTCCTTCATTTATTTCCTCAAATGCCACCTTTTCAATGATGTTTACCCCAGCTGCCAGATTTAAAATTCTTACTCACTCTCACTCTAATTCCCTTTACACTGTAATATCCACAGATAGGATTCTATGTCTCTTGAACACTGATGAGCCCCAAGGGCCTTCATCAGTCCCTGGAATATAGAAGGAGTATTTGGTGAGTGAGTTAGGTGCCTATAGCCTGGCTGGAAGAGCTGGTGGAGAAGGAGCCAGGGTGCTGCCTAAGGTGGTGGTGGGGGGGGGGTGACACCACGGTAACTGCAATCCACAGCTCAGCCAGCTGTTGCTGATGTAGGGCTGGGAGGGCTCGCCACCGCACCACACCATGCACATCTTTGGGAGCTTCCTTGACAGCCTTCCCTGCCATGGGAGGATGGCCTCTGCTTCCCTTTTTCCTTCAAACCCCTAAGAAGACAATCTGGCAAATGTAGTATTTACATTTGCAATGTCTTCACGTAGAAGGAGGTGTAATGGAGCCTTCGGAAGCCAACCCAACTATCTGCCATAGGACCTTAAGGGCACGTGGAGGAGACCACTGTGCTCCCTCTTGGATGGGCAGCCCGAGGTTCAGGGCTGCGTGGTTTGCTGTAGGTCTCACAACAAGTGCATCTCGGAGCCAGGCTTACCCCGAACATCTCATCATTCAGAAACCCTTGCTTCCTATATGCCAATAAAATGGACAACCTGGAAGAAATGGGCAAATTTCTTAGAAAAGCACAACCTTCCGAGACTGAACCAGGAAGAAATAGAAAATACAAACACACCAATCACAAGCACTGAAATTGAGACTGTGATTAAAAATCTTCCAACAAACAAAATCCCAGGACCACATGGCTTCACAGGCGAATTCTGTCAAACATTTAGAGAAGAGCTAACACCTATCCTTCTCAAACTCTTCCAAAATATAGCAGAGGAACACTCCCCAGCTCATTCTACGAGGTCACAATCACCCTGATGCCAAAACCAGAAAAGATGTCACAAAGAAAGAAAACGACAGGCCAATATCACTGATGAACATAGATGCAAAAATCCTCAACAAAATACTAGCAAACAGAATCCAAAAGCACATTAAAAGGATCATACACCATGATCAAGTGGGGTTTATTCCAGGCATGCAAGGATTCTTCAATATATGCAAATCAACCAACATGATAAACCATATTAATAAATTGAAGGAGAAAAACCATATGATCTTCTCAATAGATGCAGAAAAAGCGTTTGACAAAATTCAACACCCATTTATGATAAAAACCCTGCAGAAAGTAGGCATAGAGGGAACTTTCCTCAACATAATAAAGGCCATATATGACAAACCCACAGCCAACATCACTCTCAATGGTGAAAAACTGAAACCATTTCCTCTAAAATCAGGAACAAGACAAGGTTTTCCACTCTCACCGCTATTATTCAACATAGTTTTGAATGGCCACAGCGATCAGAGAAGAAAAAGAAATAAAAGGAATCCAAATTGGAAAAGAAGAAGTAAAGCATTCACTGTTTGCAGATGACATGACAGTATACACAGAAAATCCTAAAGAGGCTAACAGAAAACTACTAGAGCTAATCAATGATTCTGATAAAGTATCAGGATACAAAATTAATGCACAGAAATCTCTTGCATTCCTATACACTAATGATGAAAAATCTGAAAGAGGAATTAAGGAAACACTCCCATTTACCATTGCAACGAAGAGAATAAAATACCTAGGAATAAACCTACCTAAGGAGACAAAAGACCTGTATGCAGAAAACTATAAGACACTGATGAAAGAAATTAAAGATGATGCAAACAGATGGAGAGATATACCATGTTCTTGGATTGGAAGAATCAACATTGTGAAAATGACTCTACTACCCAAAGCAATCTACAGATTCAATGCAATCCCTATCAAACTACCACTGGCATTTTTCACAGAACTAGAAGAAAAAATTTCACAATTTGTATGGAAACACAAAAGACCCCAAATAGCCAAAGCAATCTTGAGAAAGAAAAACGGAGCTGGAGGAATCAGGCTCCTGGACTTCAGGCTATACTCCAAAGCTGCAGTAATCCAGACAGGATGGTACTGGCACGAAAGCAAATATAAATCAATGGAACAGGATAGAAAACCCAGAGATAAACCCACGCACATATGGTCACCTTATCTTTGATAAAGGAGGCAAGAATATACAATGGAGAAAAGGCAGCCTCTTCAATAAGTGGTGCTGGGAAAACTGGACAGCTACATGGAAAAGAATGAAATTAGAACACTCTCTTACATCATACAGAAAAATAAACTCAGAATGGATTAAAGACCTAAATGTAATGCCAGACACTATAAACCTCTTAGAGGAAAACATAGGCAGAACACTCTGACATAAATCACAGCAAGACCTTTTTTGATCCACCTCCTAGAGTAATGGAAATAAAAACAAAAATAAACAAATGGGACCTAATGAAACTTAAAAGCTTTTGCACAGCAAAGGAAACCATAAACAAGACCAAAAGACAACCCTTAGAATGGAAGAGGATATTTGCAAATGAAGCAACTGACAAAGGATTAATCTCCAAGATTTACAAGCAGCTCATGCAGCTCAATAACAAAAAAACAAATAACCCAATCCAAAAATGGGCAGAAGACCTAAATAGACATTTCTCCAAAGAAGATATACAGATTGCCAACAAACACATGAAAGAATGCTCAACATCACTAATCATTAGAGAAATGCAAATCAAAACTACAGTGAGATATCACCTCACACCAGTCAGAATGGCCATCATGAAAAAATCGACAAACAATAAATGCTGGAGAGGGTGTGGTGCAAGGGGAACCCTCTTGCACTGTTGGTGGGAATGTAAATTGATACAGCCACTATGGAGAACAGTATGGATGTTCCTTAAAAAACTAAAAATAGAACTACCATACGACCCAGCAATCCCACCACTGGGCATATACCCTGAGAAAACCATAATTCAAAAAGGGTCATGGGTTTCCCTGGTGGCGCAGTGGTTGAGAGTCCGCCTGCCGATGCAGGGGACACGGGTTCGTGCCCTGGTCCAGAAAGATCCCACATGCTGCGGAGCGGCTGGGCCCGTGAGCCATGGCCGCTGAGCCTGCGCGTCCGGAGCCTGTGCTCCACAACGGGAGAGGCCACAACAGTGAGAGGCCCGCAAATGAAAAAAGAAAAAAGAGTCATGTACCACAATGTTCATTGCAGCTCTATTTACAATAGCCAGGACATGGAAGCAACCTAAATGTCCATCGATAGATAAAGAAGATGTGGCACATATATGCAATGGAATATTACTCAGCCTGAAAAAGAATCGAAATTGAGTTATTTGTAGTGAGGTGGGTGGACCTAGAGACTGTCATACCGAGTGCAGTAAGTCAGAAAGGGAAAAACAAATACCGTATGCTAACACATATACATGGAATCTAAAAAAAAATAAAATAAAATTGTTCTGAAGAACCTAGGGGCAGGACAGGAATAAAGATGCAGATGTAGAGAATGGACTTCAGGGCCCGGGGAGGGGGAAGGGTAAGCTGAGATGAAGTGAGAGAGTGGCATGGACATATATACACTACAAAACGTAAAATAGATAGCTAGTGGGAAGCAGTCACATAGCACAGGGAGATTAACTCAGTGCTTTGTGACCACCTAGAGGAGTGGGACAGGGAGGGTGGGAGGGAGATGCAAGAGAGAGGAGATATGAGGATATATGTATATGTATAGCTGATTCACTTTGTTATACAGCAGAAACTAACACACCATTGTCAAGCAATTATACTCCAATAAAGATGTTAAAAAAAACAAAGAAGACGAAGCCCTTTCTTCACTCCATATCATCTCTGTTGGCTCCTCACAGCATGGTACTAATAAGACCCAAATCAGGAGTTTCAATCCCCAGGGAGGCTTTGCCCTCTCCTAGAATTATGGCAGCGACCCTAACTTTTGCCAATGTTGGACCAGAGCAGAAAGCAGAGTTAGGCTTATAGAAACCAATCAGAACCTGAGAATAGCTACTCAAAGCACTACCTTTTCTGTGGCATGTTCTTTGTTATTAGTACCCAGTCCACTTAGGTTGAAGAACATTAAGTGACTTCCTTCTATTTTGGGCTTGACCCCCAAGTACAAATTCTTCGGTCCCTCTGTACCTCAACACGGGTGTCACATCAGTCTGACAGGAGGCCACATAATTGCTGAAATTAAAGCGTAATACCTGACACCTTAGAGGTGGCTCACCGGAGTCTGTGAATATTTATTTAATGGAAATGGAGTAAGCGTGACCTTGCTGGGTCAAACTGACTGTTTCTCTCCCTGACACACCTTGTGAAGAAACAGAGAAATTTTCAGCTGTAGATCAATAAGGTCATCTGCTGCGGGGCTGCTGTTCTGAGCAGGATTATTCCATCATCGGGAGCAAACACAAGCATTTCTAAGGGCCCAGTGTGTGCCCTGGGTTAGGGTCCAGTGGGACAGGATCACAGTCTGGTTGCTAAGTGACCATATCCTTTGGGCATTTGCATGAGTGGGGCAGGTAGCCCTAAAATGACTCTTAATGATCCCCACCTCCTGGTATTCACTCCCTTCTTTAACCCCTTCCTTTTGTGTGTGCACAGTGGTCCCGGTGACTTGCTTCTAAACGACATATGGCAAAATGGATGGGATGGCATTTCCACGATGAGGTTATAAAAGGCGTGACTTCCCTCTCTCTTGCTGGCCATCTCTCTCTCTCCCTTCTTCCTCAGCATCGTGCTTGTTTCGACAAAGCAAGCCACCATGTGGGAGGGCCTACGTGGCAACAAACTGAGGGTGACCTTCATCCAGTTTCCTTCTAGGAACTGAAGGCCTCCATCTAACATCTCTTGAGGAACTGAATTGTGAAAAAATAGGCATGGCCTTGAAGGTGAATCTTTCCCCAGTCGGGCCTAAGATGGCTATAACGCAGTCAATGCCTTGGTTGCAGCCAGTAAGAGACCCTGAAGTAAAGCACCCAGCTAAGCTGTGCCCAGATTCCTGACCAAAAGAAACCAAAGGATTATAGACTTTGTTGCTTTGCACCATTAAGCTATGAGTAATTTTTTACACAGCAGTAGATAATATAATAAGGGCAGCAGAATTCTAAAATATGGGTACTCAAAACTCCGTAGATCCCTGGAAGGTGAAAGGAGGGTCTCAAATGCTTAGTAAAACCATTCGGGTGGGCAGTTCGGGAATATTCAGAATTATAAGTCAAACCTTGGCACGTATTGGAATACAAATTACTTTTCCTAAAGATGTCCTTAGAGCATCTCTGTGAGATCGGTGCCCCAGGACCCACTTACTCCTGTCTTCATTTGTGTATTCACTCCTTTTTTCCCTTGGGCATCCACCGGTGCATCTCCAGGTACTGGGTCAGGGGCACGGAGCTGCCGGTTTAACAGTTGAGAGCAGCAGTACCTCAAGGATCACAACCATGAAGATATCATTAAAACCTGAGATGTCTCCCAGGGCGACAAAGCTTTCTCCCAACAAAGCGTGTGGTCAGGGCAGGCTTCCCTGGGGAAGTGACATGGTAAAGACTGAAGGATGGGTTAACTAGGTGAATGGGGCAAGGAGAAGTGTTCCCACCAGAGGGAAGAGGACAGACGGAGGCCATGTGCTGGGAAGGCCCATTGTTTGATGCCCTCCAGAGCGAGGAGGAAAGATAGGACATGTCAGTGGGGACCAGGCTCTGTAGTGGGTTGTAGGAAACACTATGGAAGCCATTTCAAGAGGGCGCTTGGTGGTGACGTGGTCAGATGGGCACTTTGGAAATGTCACTCTGGCTACAGTGTGGACAACCAGCTGGAGGGGAAGCTGAGTTGATCCTGGGAGACTAGGTAAGATGCACTTGCAGTCACCCAGGGGAGAGAGGATGGTGCCTGACACCAGGGTGGTGGCTGAGAGCTGGGGAGCATTTTGAGAGAGATGTCTCAGGTGAGGTAGATAGGGTGAGTGATGAATTTTGGAGGTGATGCAGAGGAAGTGCCATGTCTACCTTCCTCTTGCAGATGATGCCTCGAAGCTTAGAGAGGGTGACAACTTGCCCAAAGTCAACGGCAGAGCCAAAGAAAGGAGAAAGATTATGGATGCCAAATTCCATCTTAGACAACTGAGCTTGAGACTAGTCTTCCTCTTTCTTCTGTGTCCATCCCTGTGTATCACTGATGCACACGTACAGATACATCTGCACACGCTCAGGCGGGCTCTGTAACATTGATGTCCACACAGACGCACATGCATGTACTCCTGTGCACACACCCTGTGCACACACACAAATGCACACACAAGCTCAAAAATATTTTTAAAACCCACTTTTTCTGCCCTCCCTATTTTGGTTCCTTTAACCCCTCGGTCTCAACCAAGCACCCTTCTCCAGCTGCCCAACCCCGTTCGGTTCATTGCTAACTCCTGACCCTTCTCTGGCAATCTCTTTGGAATACAGCACTGGATTCTCTATTCCCTCTCTACTGCCAGCCCTCTAGCATTTTTTCAGTAACAGTTTCATGTTTCTCCTCCTCCCCAGCCTCTTTGTTCCCCAACGTGTCCTCTGCCGCATTGCCAGATTGACTTTCTTCGACACCTCTTTCGTCATGGCACGCCCTGTTCAGAAGCTTCAGGCGTCCCCAGTACCTAAGCTTAAAGCCCCACCTCCTCACTCTCTCCCTTTCACCCTCCAGATGCAACTCCCCAGTGATTTTTCTCTGTGATTCTTGGTTCCGCCACATTTGCTGAATCTTCACCCACACCTAACTGGCCATTTGAACATTTTAATGGCACCTAAGGAATGGACAGAGCTCTTTCTCATGTTTAGAACAACCCTACAAGGTTAGCATTTTCACATTTCACAGGGGAGTAAATCAAGACTCCAAGAGATTAGTCACTCATGCTAAGTGGCACCTATAGTATTACTCTTTCAATATGTCTCTTTAAATAAACCTACGTTTTTACTTAAATGCATTTGTTTTATAAGAAACTTTATATATCATGGCCACACAGGAAGAAACCCTATCACTTGTGATACTTTCTCTCTTTGTTGAGGAGAGATCAGAGAGGTAAAGACACATTGCAACTAGGAAGACTTTCTACTGGCTGGGCTCAGAGCACTGGAAGAGGCCGTTCATTTCTCACTGCGGACTGTTTTCCCATTTCTGTTTGTGTGCCTCGTAAATTCAGTCACATCCTAACAGTGACGCAGGTCTCACATCTTGGGCAGAACTGCACATCGCCTTGAGCAGAGTTAAGCGCCCAAGGTGCTCTCCTATAGATCCTGGCGTCCTTCTCTTCCAACCAACGTGAAATCCATCCTCCTTGCTCCACCCAAAGCCCATTCCTGGCATGGCTTTGTTTTTTCCATGTACTCTGTATTCCAACCACATTTCCTCCTATGTTTCCACTTACAAGAAAAAAAGAAAGAAGCCAAATTTTTGGAATAAGCAATTTCTCTACAGAGATTCCCAAGGCTGCACTCATTTCAAAGCTAAATAACCTCTCATTCTAAGGGATGTTTGTCCCTCAGGCCAGGGCTGAGGTCATTAGCAGGGCAGAAGGGGGAAACGTGGATGGGAAATGCCTTCATCCATCCTGGTCCACACACAGATAGACCCCTCAGCCTCCCTTAGTATCAGGCGAGCAGCCTTCCTCGGTATCAGGAGTCACTGCAAATTCCAGCTCCTTTGGTATGAGTTCAAAATTTTTAAAGGGTCTTCCCCTTTGTCAGCTAATGAAATGCACAGAAAACAGTTTGTAAATCACAGAGTTTTCTACATAAATAGAATGTCTACTGTATTTCATATTTTTCACTCTTCAGTTTATTTTGAAAACTAAATTCAGGAAGGATGCAAATAGACACTGTGAGAAATGATTGTAGTTCTGGAGGAGCCATTTCTCTTCCATTTGTTCTCAGCCATCTTCACCTAGAGCTCAATAAAAGCAGGTCAGCTGTGATCCCAAACATTCAGGCAGTGCATGTAGGATCACAGATTTATTCATTCAATGTGTACGAAAGGGGTGAGGGGAAGAAATTTTTCACTATTAAATTATCCACAAAGCTCGTGACTTTTAAAAATAAAAATCTATATTCAATAAAAATTAAATAGTGTGTTTATCCAGCTAAGAGTATCAGTTTTTTGTTTTTTGGTTTTTTTTGCGATACGCGGGCCTCTCACTGCTGTGGCCTCTCCCGTGGCGGAGCACAGGCTCCGGACGCGCAGGCTCAGCGGCCATGGCTCACGGGCGCAGCCGCTCCGCGGCATGTGGGATCTTCCCGGACTGGGGCACGAACCCGCGTCCCCTGCATGGGCAGGCGGACTCTCAACCACTGCGCCACCAGGGAAGCCCAGAGTATCAAATTTAACGTTAAAGGTAAGTGGCAAAATATAGTAAAACGTTGTCAAAGAAATTCAAGCTGCAAATATATAAAGCAATTACAGGGAATCATCCACATGGTTTACAGGCAATACTGCACCTAGCAGTCAATTATGTTTTTACTGTAGCTTCAGCTTAGAGAGAAAGGAGGGGAACAGCTTAGATGTCTGGAATGTAAAAATAAATAACTAGCAGCAAGATAAATGATCTAGAGAGACTTTGGAACTGAGTTCCAATGCAGACTATAGAGCAGCTGTTCAGTACTTCTCCACCTAATCACGTCGGGCTGGCAGTGGGAATGACTGGAAGACTTTCTAAGCTAATGGAAGCAGAGAGGACACAGTCAGTGTGCTATTTTCTTTAGTCCAAGTCTTTGGTGTAAAGTATTCTCCATATTTTTGCGGCCACTTGACATCAAATCCCATTTCTGTTCATTCAGATAACCCACGAGCTCAGGAGGTGATGAGGGCCAGTTTGCGTGTGTGAGGGACTGCACCCCAGGTGGTGTCCATTTGGTGAATGATTACCTGGTCACAGACTGCCTTTGTCCCCTGGAGATACTTCCATTCCTGACCATCGGCAGAGCTCCCTACAACAGAGACAGTGAAAGACACTCATCCCAGGGCTGCCATCTTTACAGAGAACTTGTCCTGCTTTGGAGCTGTGCTTTTTCTCCTAAGGATTAAATTTCTGCTTTCAGTGGTCCCTGTAGAAATTTGAGACATTGATCTTTACCCCACCTGTCCTCTTCTCCTTAACTCTCTCTTATATGCAAGTTCCCATTCGATGGCCATTTTCCACCAGGCAGAGGACCAGAACCCTCTATTACTCTTCATTCCTTGTACTTCACCTGTATTTGGAGGCCTGAACTTCTAGAATAATAATCCTGTGAGCCAAAGATGATGTTAACTCAGTTATAACGTTCCACCATTGAGGCCGTGTTTCATGGTGTCGAAGTACATGTAGATGCCTGGACCAGCAGAGAAGCCTGTTCAGATGTGCCCGGTAGTAGGTTAGAGACCAGGTTTAGAGCCGAAGCTGAATTCAAATACTAGCTCTACCTCCCACACGCTGTGGAATCCTAGTCATGTTCCTTAGTGTATCTGACCCTACTTCCTGATTCGCCAAAAATGGTAAAGAAGACTTTTGTCACACGGATACTGTGAGGTTGAAATAAGATAAGTGTATAAAGTACCGGGCATGGGACTTCCATGGCAGCCCAGTGGTTAGGACGCTGTGCTTCCACTGCAGGGGGCCCGGGTGTGATCCCTGGTCGGGGAACTAAGATCCCGCATGCCGTGTGGTACGGCCAAAAAAACACAAGTAGTGGGCACAGTGGTGGACTCTTGGCAAACGCTTGATGAAGACAGCTTCATAAACTACGGATTATCAAAGAGATGACGTATCCATGTTCCCATGACCACCAGCCACCTCTCAACCACAAAGAGTTACCTTTCTAAAAGGCCACAGTTGTCCACAAATGTCTTTATTGTGTATTTGTGTATGTAGTCTGACAAAACTGAGCTGCAAGGAGGTTTAGATCAACAGAATGGTATGTCGTTATTTACTAAACTTCAGCAAAAAAGGATTCTGTCCGCCATAACTCACATCCACTTGAAATAATCTCACTTGACTTCATTAAGCTTGAGGAATTGCACCTCTCCTTCACCCCCTCTTCCTCAGACTTACTTAGCCTTTACAGCTCAAAAGATAATTGCTCTATTAACAAATGTTTGTAGCATAATAAAGGAGTAGGAGGGAGGAAGAGGATTTCTTTTTTTTCCCCCCTCTGGGCCATTCCCGTCAGTTTCTTGGAAGTATGGGAGAGCAAGGGAATAAGCCATAAATTATTTTTGGAATGGAACCAAAGGATTCATTTTCAACCACTAGCAAACAGTTCTTAGCCAAAAGGCTCCAAGACCTTGTGGGGAACGAGACTTCCAGGAATTCCTAGTGGCTGAAAGGATGTCACCACAGCTCTGAGCTGTGAAGAAATCCTGGCTTTACTGGAAATCAGGAAGAGGCTCTGGCAGGTACCGGTAGGGCCCATGGAAATTCCCTCTGGGGCCTGAGTTTGGGGGATTGAGGAAACCTTCTGCAGAATGCATCCTTCTTCTTCAGGCCGGTGAAGGGTTGGATTCTTCCAATAGAAATCTCTTGTAACTGTGAGTTATGGGCTGGATTGTGCCTGCCCAAGACTCAGATACCCTAGTACCTAGCCGTGGGACTGTCTTTGGAGAGAGAGCCTTTAAAGGGATCATCAAGGCTGAATAAAGTCATCAGGGTGGGCCCTACTCCAATCTGACGCGGTGTCCTTTATGAGATTAGGACACACACGCATGGGGAGAAGACCGTGTTGAGGAACCCAGAGAAGACGGCCATCAATGGGCCAAGGAGATGGGGCTTAGAAGAAATGATGCCCCAACACCTCGATCTTGGGCTCCCAGCCTCCAGACTGCTGTTCAAGCCGCCCAGTCTGTGGCATTTTGTTAGCAGCCTGAGCTGACTAATACACGTGTTAAAGGACACAGAGCACACACCTCAAGACCAGGGAGGAAGGTTCCTTCATGGTCTTCCCCAGACACTCAGAAGGCTTTACAAGGATCTCCCCTGATCCAGGAGCCTCCAAGTGCGCACATGGCTTGGTTCAGGGTCAGAAGTGCCCCCACCCATGCCTTCCGCCTCCTTGAAGAGATGGTGCGTCATCAGTTGATACCAGCCTCTCGGGCTGCGTTGACCTCTTTCTCGGACGTCATTCCCTGTATAAGGGCCGTTGACAGTGAAGCATGTCTTTAGCTTCCTGCTCACCCCTCTGTTTCTCCTCTCGCCAGCCCTCTTCTCTCCCTCTCCCCCAGAACATAAATTGTGGACTGTCTTTGACCCAGGGATAATGTTTTCCTTGAGAATTACATGTGAAATTACCCCATCATCACAATACAAGCCCTCTTCCCACCTCTGACCCCGGAATTTTCTATGGCCCACTCACAGGGTAGGGGAATGATGGCAAGAGTATTGGCAGAGACAGCTCTGCCCTGGCACAGACCACCCGTGTCACGCTGGGCAAATCCCCTCCTTTCCCCCTCTGAGAAACAGAGAGGCGAGGCAAGATTATCTTTAAGATCCCTCCAGAATTGACATGCAGTGGTGCTAATCCACCTGCTCAACACAGATATGCACAAAGACACACACTGAGACACACCTGTGTCTCTCCCACGGGACCATGAAGGCACAGCCATCCTCAAAGATAGAGTCCCAACGTTGACCGTGGTGCATTCTGCAAAAAATTGAAGCAATGAGCTGCACTTACAGAAACCAGCCATTAATGGTCCCAAATAGGACAATGAACTTTTCTTGGTACTCATGTTTATAAGGGCTATAAGAATGCTTGCCCCTGAGTCTTGCATATAAGTCATCATTTCAGAGAGATGTGTGAAAATGCTTGAGCCAGATGTTTGATGATTTTTTTAAACACACACAGCTTGTTTGCACCCTGCCTTTTACCCAGTGCTGTGTTTGGCCTCCGAGGGTAACTAAGAAAAACCTCTGAGAGTGTCGGAGGGGAGCTTCACCTGCCAGTCTGGGCTGCAGGATCTCTATAGCAACCAAACATAAATCAAGGAAATGGCCCCTTTTGTAAGTTGCTTAATAGGCACAACATGCTTCTTTAGAAAATCCAACCATTCTTTCAATAGACTTTGATTGAAAGTCAGCCTTTTCTTCAGACGCATTCCCATTCACATCTAGTAGCAGCTTGTATGGCTGTCCACAGGCTAATTTATTACCCTTTAAAGATCTGGCAAAGAAAAAATGGCTCTCAGAACAATGTTTACATTCAGAGGTATAAGCCCAGAACCACAAAAGAGCATCCTTTTGTTCTGAACTTGGAATATTAATCTTTAACCTGGGACTTTAACTTTCCTCCTCTTACGGGGTTCCTCTCATTAAAATTTTACCAATTTAATACGACTTTGTTTCTAATACGTGGGAAGAGAAGGGTAAGCCTTCCTCCCATTGTTTGGCCAAACCTTGATAGAAACTGTTTCTCAGACTCCCCACTCTTTGCTTGCAGAATATTCTGCTTCACAGATTGCTGAGGAGGGAAGTTGACTCTCTCGTCCCTAAGAGGGAATTTGGCTAATTAATAAGACTACAAGGGGGCTTCCCTGGTTGCTCAGTGGTTGAGAGTCCGCCTGCCGATGCAGGGGACACAGGTTCGTACCCCGGTCCAGGAAGATCCCACGTGCCGCAGAGTGGCTGGGCCCGTGAGCCATGGCCACTGGGCCTGCGCGTCCGGAGCCTGTGCTCCGCAACGGGAGAGGCCACAACAGTGAGAGACCCGTGTACCACACAAAAAAACCCCCAGAATAAATAAATAAGGCTACAACGGATGCTCCTCACCCCTCTTTGTGAAGTTAGGGAAGGGCCACCAGTTGGTGAGTTGACCCTCTCACACCCCCATTCCACCAAAATGGGATTTGGAAATGGATCCAAGGAATGCCCGCCTTGGGCCAGTCCTTCCCAATGTCCAGAGTGTAAAGGCAAAGTGGCGACACACCAAGCCCTCCCCTATGTGGGCTGGGTCACGTCACCACGTCCATGAACATTTTCTCTTAAGGCGGGAGCCAGACACCAGGCCCTGTCTTCCTTTGAGGGAGGGAAAGGAGATGGGGAAAAGCCTGTAGACACAGACCTTTGTAGTTTTATACAGTAGATTATGAGATGAAAAAGTCCTTCTAAAACAAGAGAGAGCTGGCATTGCTCTGTCGAGCTTCACATCACAGATGGAGTTGGGCAGGAGAAGATTTAGATTAATCCCTCCCTCCTTTGCTTTCTCAAATCCTCAGAAACCAAAGTCTTCAGAAACCAGACTCTTCAGGCACTCCCTTCCCTTTGATATGGTCAGCTGTCCCCACTGGCAAGAGGGGGTTGAAGGGTTGGTTTCAAAATGTGCTTGTTTAAACGTGCCCTTTATTTTAGTGGTAGGACTGGGTTATGAGAAAAAGTGGTCCTCACTATTCAGGGCTGGTCACTTAGAAATAGCTTTTGCCTTGGCATTAGCCTGAAAATGCCTTCAGGGTCCGTGAAACTGAAGGGACCCCCAAAATGTAACACAAAATAAACACAGTGTGTGAGAGGCTCCCTCAAGAACAGAAAAAGATCCCAGACGGTCAGTAAAGGGAGTTGGCCTGCTTGTCACATGGGACCAAAAGGTATTAATGACCCTCGCTGTGTGGTCACGGCCAGGTCAGATGGTGCACGCGTGATTTTCCAACATATGCCTATGTCCAAGTTGAGACACATCTAGGAGAGTGAGTATGCAGTCAGACTTGTGGGCAAAGGCACCCCAGCTCTGCCCTCACTGGCTCTGTCCCTTTGGGCAAGTGACTCTACCTCCTCGTGCTCAGTTTCCTCATCGTAAGATAAAGTTACAACAGTACCTCCTTCATCAAGCTGTTAAGAGGATCAGTGTGTTACAATAAACCACTGGAAATAGAGCCTGGCCTATCGTGAGCTCTCAAAGGTTAGTTGCTATTAACATTTTTAATGTTTCTGTTGTAGTTGATGTCATGGTATGGATAGTGGTGTCTACAGAGGAATGCACATTAACCAGCACACAACAAGACATTTTCCAAGTTTACATAACACTTTGGAGACCTCTGCACAAGAAGAAAAATATTTCCCAAGGCTGCAGTAACTCCATTAAGAAAATCCAGAGATAGACAACAGCTTGTGTGTGTCTATGGCAATAACTCATCCCATTTGTCTAAAACCATCATCACCTGGTGTGTCCATCCCTGTTCACAATCCTATTTGTATATGATGGAAACATCTCAGGCTCAGGAGTTCTGGCTTAAGAAGCTGTGTGTGTGTGTGTGTGTGTGTGTGTGTGCGCGCGCGCGCGCATGCGCGCACACGTGTGTCCTTCTCCCATCTGTTCTCTGCCACCAAAATGAAGAACTGGTTCTCCCCACTACCCTTGCCAGTCTCACGGGGCCACAACCTAGTCGCATTTTTGCAATTCAAGCAGAGAACCCTGGGGCCCAGTTTCACATGTGTCACAACCAGAAGTGGCTAATCACTGACCCCAGTCATTTATTTGAAGGACTTCGTTCCCGGCAATAAGTCTCCTCACCTTTGGTGACAATGTGAGTGTCAAGCAACAATAAATTCAGAGGAGGTAAGAAGAGATACTCACCAAAGAATTCATCAAGGAAAATGCAACCTGTTTGCCAGGAAAGATCCCTGCATCTCTAAGAATTTCATGAGCAAATTGGAACTTGCCAAAAGAGTCAGTAGAATTAAAGAACTGTAAGCATGCCATGAAATACAGAAACTGTAAAGGCAAATACTGATAAGTTTGAGTACATAAAAAGTTTAAATTTCTGTACAATAATGAATATATTTAAAAGGCAAAACAAACTAATAAAATAATTTCAATGTAAAGAAAATAAAATAAAAAACTGAAGATTAAGTTTTTTTTAATTCCAGTTCTTATTTTTTAATATATTTATTTATTTGTTTGTTTTTGGCTGTGCTGGGTCTTCATTGCTGGGCCCGGGCTTTCTCTAGCTGTGGCGAGCGAGGGCTGCTCTTGTGGTGCGCAGACTTCTTATTGCAGTGGCTTCTCTTGTTGCAGAGTATGGGCTCTAGGCACACGGGCTTTAGTAGTTGTGGCATGCGGGCTTTGTTGCTCCATGGCATGTGGGATCTTCCCAGACCAGGGCTCGAACCCGCATCCCCTGAATTGGCAGGTGGATTCTTAACCACTGTGCCACCAGGGAAGTCCTAAGATTTTTTTTAAATATATTTTGGTTATTTTGTCATTGGCTAAGAATGAAACTTTAAACTTTGGGTCCTCACTGAGGAGGAACATTTCTAATGGGAAAGGTTTAGGTTTTGGAGAGAGCCATTTGGACCACAAGAACTTAACTCCAGTACTTACTGTGTGACCTTAGGTAAGTGTTAGTCTTGAATTCATTCCAGCTATCCATCGGCTGGCATCCAGTAAGGACAAACAAACACCATTCCAGTTATTTCTCACAGAAGGAATTTAATGTAGGGAATTGGTTGTACAGCTGATAGAAGAGCCGAAAGAGGAACCTCGGAGCTGGGCAGCCCAGATGTCAGCTTCCACAGGGGGCCAAAGGGACAATGGGGGGTGCTTCAAAGGCTTGGGACTAGGGCGGATGGTGAGAGCCAAACCCCAGAGGAGGTTCTGTCACCCAGGAGAAGCGCCTAAGGCAGAGGGTTCTCCCCATGCCTGCCCCTGCTGGTGGAAACTTCCTGGAAGCCAGTTGGCAATGTGTTCCACCTTTCCCAGTCTTTTCCCCTCCTGCTCCTGTAAAAGGAGAAGAAAAATTCATAAGCTTCGCAGATTATCTCCCAGATTCTTTCCCCACCCTCCCCCTGCTCTGCTCTTCATTACAGGGCTCCATGGCATAGAGGTCGGTAACCAAGGCCCTGCTAGCCCGGTGCTTCGTGATCAGTCGTGTGCTGTAACCTCATGGGACACCAGAAAGTATTTCTATGCGTCTTCCTCCGAGACATTCTTAATCTGTTCATTTTCCCAAAAGAACCATATATAACCCTAAGCAGTAGATCTATATGTTACCATTTACCGTGAAGCTCTCTTATGCTAGAGGCAGCGTGGGTAGTGTAGTGGTTAAGAACCAGAGCTGTGAAGCCCTTGGATTCAAATTCTGGTTGTACCTGCTGTGTGATGTTGGGTGATTTAACTTCTGTGTTCCTCACTTTTTTCATTGTAAAGTAAGATTAAGAAGAGTCCCAATCTCACAGCATTTTTCAGTTTGATCTGGCTAATGATGCAGGGCTGTGTTCTCCTAAGTTTTAACTGATAATTTTCTCAGGCCCTGCCTACAGTTCTGATGTCTCAGTGGCCCACCTTTATTGCTATGGTAAGATAGTAAAATGGGACTTTTTCTGCCTCCGTGTTGACTGAGGTACCAGTGCTGATGTTGGATCCAACCTACATGTGAGGCAGATCATCAGAAGCAGAAAGGGCCATGCTGAGAACAGCTTCCACGACCCTCCTCCCCACCGCCCCCAGCAACCACCAGAGGGTTCAGAAGTATCAGGAGGTGGAGAGGCGTGTGTGGATCCAGAGGAAGGGGAGCTTTGCCTCATACACTAGGGGGTTCTCAAAAGTTTGTCTTGTTGACCAATTCAGTAAATGTCCATGGCTATTTTTTTTGACCTAGCACTTTTTTTTATCGGAGTATAGTTGATTTACAATATCATGTGAGTTTCAAGTATACAGCAGAGTGATTCAGTGATATATATATGTGTGTGTGTATATGTGTGTGTGTGTATATATATGTATTTATGTATATGTATATTCCTTTTCAGATTCTTTTCCCTTATAGGTTATTATAAAATATTGAGTAGAATTCCCTGTGCTATACAGTAGGTCCTTGTTGCTTATCTGTTTTATATATAGTAGTGTGTATCTGTTAATCCCAAACTCCTAATTTATCCCTCCCCACCTTTCCTCTTTGGTAACCATAAGTTTGTTTTCTATGTCTGTGAGTCTCTTTCTGTTTTGTAAATAAGTTCATTTGTATCATATTTTAGATTCCATATATAAGTGATATCATGTTATTTGTCTTCGTCTGACTTACTTCACTTAGTATGATAATCTCTGGGTCCATCCATTTGCTGCAAATGGCATTATTTCATTCTTTTTTATGACTGAGTAGTATTCTGTTGTATGTATGTACCATATCTTCTTTATCTATTCCTCTGTTGATGGACATTTAGGTTGCTTCTATGTGGGCTATTGTAAATAGTGCTGCAGTGAACATTGGGATGCATGCATCTTTTCTGTCTATATTTATAGTTTTCTCCAGATATATGCCCAGGAGTGGGGTTGCAGGATCATACGGTAGCTCTGTTTTTAGTTTTATTAAGAAACCTCCATACTGTTCTCCATAGTAGCTGCACCAATTTACATTCTGGCCAACCATGTAGGAGGATTCCTTTTTCTCCACACCCTCTCCAGCATTTATTATTTGTAGGCTTTTTGATGATGGCCATTCTGACCAGTGAGAGGTGATACCTCATCGTAGTTTTGATTTGCATTTCTCTAATAATTAGCGACGTCGAGCGTCTTTTCATGTGCCTTTTGACCATCTGTATGTCTTATTTGGAGAAATGTGTCCATGGCTATTGACTGTCCAATAAAAGTGCATTCAAGGATGCACAATCCAACATAATATAATAAACACTGGGACAGTCAGATACCCAAAGAGGCAAAACTCAAGGTGAGCCTTGAAAGAAGAAACTTAGAAAAGGATTAAAAGATTAAAACATCATGAAATGTCCAAAAAAAAAAAAGAACGAAAGAAAAATCCTCTCACCCATAGCAGAAAATCTGAAGGGCAGGCAGCCCTGGAGCATCCAGAAAGACTCTTTCTGTACCAAGGAAGCTGGGAATGAGGGTTTTGCTGGAAGCTACCGCGTAAAGGAAAACTGAGATCACCATATCCATGAGAAAAGGTGGATGGCAAATAACTTCACCGTTTTCTAGCTTTGGGGCCTCAGGGAAATTATGTCTCTGTGCCTCTGTGTCATCATCTATAAAATTCTGATTTTAACTGTACTTCCTTCTTGACATTGATATGACGTTAAAATGAGTTTGTATGTGAAAGTGCTTAACATGGTACCTGGCAGGTAGTAAATATCCAAAATTCTTAGTTCATTTATGTTAATTATTTGGTGGTAAAGGTTTAGTAAATTATTCAAGGAAGAGAAGGATAGGAATGATCTGTGTCCCTGGGGGAAAAAAACCTTACTTTACCTGGGAGTATCAACTGATTCCCTGTCCAAATTGTTTTACTATTTAATTCAATGATTCTCAGGGTGGATCTCCAGCCTGACCCATGAACTGGTCCATGTCATTGTTACCGGTTGTAATTTGGAAGTCCTATGACTCTTGTTCTCTGGCCTGAATCCGTACGATTGGTTAAGTGAACCAGCCATCTCTTCAGTATGCCATCCGCAGCAGTGCTTTACTTCCCACCTGATCTGGAGAGGATGTTTCACACAGGCAAGTAAATAGTTCTTGGAATATCATGGAAGGAGGTCCCTAAGGCCCGTGGACCCAGATGGTTCCCGGAGACTTCGCGTTTGGTATCGGGCTCTCCTTTCCCAAGTGTCTGTGATCTACAGTAGGAGTTAAGTGGCCAGTAAAATCAGCTAAAGACCCAGGCCCTTCATCTGACTTCTCTGGACTTCTGAGACTTGTGAGGATAGAGACTATAGGACACCCTTGCCCCTGTGTGTTGGGTGGCATGGTTGTATGTGCCTGGGTACATCTTTCTTACGAGAGAATTCATTGCTTTCTTCATATTCTCAAATGGTTAAAAATAATAACTGGTTTAGGATGCAGTAGGGGAATTAAGGTCTAGGTTCCGCACCAGCAGGATAATCAGACCAATACCTGAAATGTGGTACCCTAGAGAAAAAAAGGAGATTGTAATCAGTGCACGTAACCCAGTAACCGCCCTGTCCCCGTCCCCGTCCCCAGGATCGCGGAGTTGGAAAAAACAGAGAATCCAAAAGCCGCTTTTCTTTTTCCCAACTTACAGTTTACTTTTAATTTTATTTTGGATTTAGACTGGTTAAAGGCTTTCCTGCCTTCTCTACAGAGATGTAATGTAATATGAACTCATAAGCATCATGGTTTGTTTGTTTTCTTGTAATCTGAAGCAGCTTTTATCAGAAACCTAATTCATGAGGAGAAGATAATCATGGGCAGGAAAAAGCAGATCTTCGTGAGGTTTGGGTTTTTTTCCCTTTCCTAAGATATCAGGACTAGAAAGTATTACTTCTTTCCTTTTGTCTTGTCCCCTGTTAAAAGCAAGAGTTGATCCAGTTTCTTTTTTCCTCATCCTTCAGTCTAATCTCATGCATGGGATTAATTAGACAAGGACATCTATCTTTATCCAAGAGATTGTTTTCAGAATTTTTTGATGTTGTCCTAGCATATGTACTTTTTTAGCGGCTTTTTGTAATGATGGATGGGTTCAACTGTTTTTAATGCCTGGTGAGGCAAGCGTTCACTTCTGTGTTGTGTATACATACATATGAGAAACATTAATTTTTAATTTACTCTGTTTTCCTTGAGAAACTGCCAGTGGATGATTCAGATGTTCCAGAGAAAGGGGCTTTTCTTTTGTAACATAGGACAGAGGACAGCTAAGCACGCGTTCTTTCTTCAAAGCAGAGGGTCAGACTGAGGCGGCAGTAGTATTTATTTGTCCAGCTTACAAAAGAGCTATTTTGATTATGTAAACATTCATATAATTTTATTAAGAGTTGCTACCACGTCTTTTCCTCTAGTGTGTGCTTAAAAACTAGGCTTAGATACAGTGGTAAAGAACCAGCAAGGGCTGTTCCCACGTTCTCTTAACTCAACAACTTGTGTGTCTGTGTTTGAGAATCAAATCTCAGGCCAGTGATTAGGGCAGTGGTGACTTTAGGCTGGTCTCTAGTTTCCTGTCCCAGGTGTGACACCACATTGGGAATATCCGCAGTCCTCACCTGTCTTGGACTTGGGTGGCCCAGGAGGCTGGATGCATGGGGTCTGCAGATTCCAAGAAGGAGCAGAACTTCCCAGCTTCCCTGGGAGGGCTCGGGGATGAAAACTGGAGAAATCCATTGGGCTTTCCAATAACCGCTATGGACAACCTGATTCAGGAGGTCGGAGACCTCTTCAACCCTCCCCAGATCATCCAAATAAACAGAGATTTACTCAGACAGCAGAGGTCAGTCCTGATTCCACATGCCAGGAGGGAACTGGAGCATCTGAGCAAGAACTAATGTTGCAGTCATGCAGGGCCTCATGGCAAGGCTGCCCTGTCTGGTTGTGCTGACGTGCACTGCACGAGGGCAGCACCGTTCACGTTGGGGATATCATTGACTTGTGCAGTTATTAAAACTGTTTCCTGGAGGATGGCATTAAGTGACTTACTCTAACACAATCAGTGTATTAGCTCCGTTTTAGGTGGCATGAAAACACTTGTTATTAGTCACGCAGCTTTTGTTTGTACAACAAATAATTAACATTTAGGGAACATTTCCTGGAGAGTGATGGTTGTTTTCTTTAATGTACAATTTTTTTGGGGGGGGGGGGCATGTGAGATCCTAGTTCCCTGGCCAGGGATCGAAGCTGCACCCCCTGCAGTGGAAGTGCAGAGTCCTAACCATTGGACCGCCAGGGAAGTCCTGATGGTTAATTGCTTTTGATCTCTCCCCTCAGGACAGGCTTCTTAACATAGATTCAGAGGATCCGTCAGCATTGATAGAGAAAAAAAAAGTTGTATCTTCATTATCACTCACTCCTAACTGAAATTTAGGATTTTTAATGGAGAGAACCAACCATAGTAGTACTGGTGGCGCCTGTGACTTTTCTTATATCACATTTAAATTGTTGCAATATCTCAAAATATTACTCATGCTCATCACTATTTCAAAGTTATGCTTGTTGTTAAGACCTACCATTAATATGTTATTTAATGAGTTAATAAAGAGGAACGTCTATTACTCTATCATAAATTTTAAAATGTGTATTTAACTGTCTTTTAATAAAACTGGTTTCTTTTGTAATACTGTATAGTTTATCTTATGAAACCCTATTCTGAGAAGGGGTTCACAAGCCTCAAAGCCAACTGAAGGGTCGGTGGCACAAAAATCAGATTAAGAGATTTTGCTTAGCAAGTTCACAACTAGGAAATATTAATTCCTTTCTCTCTCCTTTTTGAGAATCACTTGCCCCCCTCCCCCACTACAGCTGACTGTGGAAAAGTCGTAAAAATTGTATGACTCCCCCTGAAGAATTTGCCTCTGTGTCTAATTGCCGTGCAACATAATTACAACTATGCATGGCATTAAATGTACGTCAAATCGATATTTAGTTCATTTGCTTCGATTTCAACACCAAACTCTGTTCATTTCAGCAGCCTTCATAGTGTCATAGTTTCTGCCCCAGTGAGAACGTGGTTTCTGCCCCAGGAGAAGATGGTGCGTGAAGTCAAGTGCGGCTCTAAATTTAACCTGTGCTTCCATTAGCGCTTCCGCGGTGTATCTGATAAACACTCTTGTGGGACAAAAGATGACACTGTTTTCTACATGATCATATTCTTGCGTGATCATTTGTTCAGCACAGACATGTGCTCCTCCATGTGGAAAAGGATTTAGATGCTGTAAACTTCTAGACGGCGCTTTTGCGGGGTCAGAAGGCTGACGTGGGCCTGGTGACACTGCTTTCCACAGGGTGCAGGACGCTGTCCTGTGCACATGCAACCTCCTCATCCCATGTGGCCTCCTGGTCTCACTGTTAGCAGAATGACTGAGTCTCAGGGTCATTCCCTCCAGGTTGTAGAAGAAGGAATATGACTGTCCAGTCTGATGTCCTCCGGGCTCATTCAGGGAGCCAAGGGGACAAGGTCTTATGGCACAGCCATCCTGCAGGGACCCCATACGTGGAGGGCGGTTCTCTGAGAAGAAGCAAGGGAGGCAAAGCTTTCTGTAATGGGCTCATAAAGGCTGAAAACGGAGGGAACATAATGATACTCGGGGAAGCCCCCCACCTGTAAGGGTTGACAGGACATCCCCTTGGTAGCTGGTACAGAGACCGGGGCATGAAGACCAAGCTAGCCGTTCTTTGTATTTTCAGGTACATATTCAGGGAACATAGGAGGGCCTTTTACATGACTGACTCTGTGTTAGGCAGTTTTTGTTCATTGGAGTATGTATAGCTGATTTACAGTGTTGTGTTAGTTTCAGGTGCACAGTTATGCATATATATCTATTTTTTTCAGATTCTGTTCCCTTACAGGTTATTACGAAATACTGAGTAGAACTCCCTGTGCTGTACAGTAGGTCCTTGTTGGTTACTTATTTCATATATAGTAGTGTGTGTATCTGTTAATCCCAAACTCCTCATTTATCCCAACCCCCCATTTCCCCTTTCGTATATGTTAGGAAATTTTTGTGTACATCATCTCATTTAATCCTCGGATTTCCTCAAGCTCCACCTGCCGAGATTTCTCTGATGTCAATCTCCTTTATAGGATTCTTTCTGGTCCTCCCCTTCAATGCCAACTTTTTTCAGAAGTCCCCAGCTTCACACACATAAGTTTCCTGGCATCTCCTGTGGATGTCTCACATGTACTCACCAACTTTGCCCATGTGGGTCATTTTCCTTCTCTTCTGCTTGGCCCTCTTAGATCATGGCTGAGCCCTCTGCTGTTTCTGAGGCTTCTGGAAGGTGTTTCTCCACCTCCATGATCGCAGGGCTGATGCCCATGGTGCTAGCACCTGTGCCAAAGATACCTAGCCTGACACTGGTACCGCCTCCACTGTGGCTGAAGCCATTGACAGTGGGGACAATGTTAAAGACTCAACAGCTAAGCTGAACAGCATACTGGACTCAAGTGCAGAATAAATCCCTGAGCTAGAAGATAAATAATGAGATGGAAAGTATTAAAAAAAAAAAAGGTTAAGAAACCTGAGGACAGATCCAGAACTTCCAACATCCATCTAATAAATGGCACAAAAAGAGAAAATAGAAAGCATGAAAAAGAAAAGAAATAGTGGCCATGAATTTTTTAGGACATGAGTCCTCAGATGAAGTTCATTCAAAAGCCAAGCTGAATAAATAAAAGTGAGTCATAATCACAATGAGATCGTACTTCACGGTCACTAAGATGGCTAAAACCAAAAAGTCACCAATAACAAGTGTAAGCAAAGATGTGGAGACACTGAGACCCTTGCACATGGCAGTGAGAATTTTATTTTACGTTATTTTTTTTAAATAAATTATTTATTTATTTATTGGCTATATTGGGTCTTCATTGCTGCGCGCGGGCTTCCTCTAGTTGCAGCAAGCAGGGGCTACTCTTCGTTGCGGTGCGCAGGCTTCTCATTGCGGTGGCTTCTCTTGTTACAGAGCACAGGCTCTAGGCACACAGGCTTCAGTAGTTGTGGCTCACAGACTCTAGAGCGCAGGCTCAGTAGTTGTGGTGCATGGGCTTAGTTGCTCTGTGGCATGTGGGATCTTCCCAGACCAGGACTCGAACCCGTGTCCCCTGCATTGGTAGGTGGATCCTTAACCACTGCGCCACCAGGGAAGCCCTTGCAGTGGGAATGTTAGATGGTGCAACAGCTTTGGAAAATAGTCTGGCGGTTCTGGATGACATAGCCAAGAGAACTGAGAATGTGTTCACACAAAAGCTTGAACATGAAAGTTTGTGCAGCGTTATTCATCATAGCCAAAATTTAGAAACAACCCAAATGTTTATCACTTGCAAATGGAAAAATGAATGTGGATGAATGGATAAACATAAAATGGAATATTATTCAGCCATAAAAAATAAATTGCTGACACATGCTACAACATAGATGAAACTCGAAAACATTAAGTGAAAGAAGCCACATATTATATGATCCCATTTAGATGAAGTGTCCAAAATAAACAGATGTGACAAAAAAGTAGATGCGTGGTTGCCAGGGGCTGTGACAGGGCAAAATGGGGAGTTACTGAGTTTTCTTTGGGGGACGATGAAAAAGTTCCCAAATTAGATAATTGGGATGGTTGCACACCCTTGTAAATATACTCACAACCACTGAATTGTATACCTTAAAAGGGTGAACTTTACGTTATGTGAATTATATCTCAATTAAACTGTTAGAACAAAAAAGTGAGTCCTCACCAAAGCTGGGCAGAGGTTACACTAGGTCCCGTGAGAACAATTCCTCTCACCCCTCACTTGAGTGGTTTGGGTCTAAGGTGTACTGCTCTCCAGTCACAGAACATGTGTCTATGTGTGAGAGAGAAAAGCTTGTTAAGCATTTGTTTGCATCCTCCAGCCTCAGGTTCTAAGAGGCTGGCCTGGAAGATAATCTGAAGAGCAGGTTGGATGCCCTCCTAAGGACGGCTCCAACCTCCATGCCCATCAGAGCCTGCGTTCTTTCCCGGGGGCTCTGTGGTCCCTTCCACATACAGCCCCCTGGCACACACAGCGGTCCAGCCCTGGAGCCTTGTTCACTCAAAACAACTTGGGGAGGTATCAGTATTCGCATTTGCACTTGAGAAAAACCAAGCTCAGAGAGATGGTGGCTCAAGAAGCAAAGAAAACGGACATTGATTTTATCCTCATGAGTTTGCCAACCCCCTTTAATCTGATTCTTCGAAGTGCTCTTATTACTCAGCCATTAAAAAGAATGAAATAATGCCGTTTGCAGCAACATGGATGGACCTGGAGATTATCATACTACGTGAAGTAAGTGAGACAGAGAAAGACAAATACCATATGATATCGCTTATGTGGGGAATCTAAAGTATGACACAAATGAACTTATCTACAAAGCAGAAACAGACTCACAGACACAGAGAACAGGCTTGTGGTTGCCAAGGAGGAGGGGGTTTGCGGGGAGGGATGGAGTGGGAGTTTGGGGTTAGCAGATGCAAACTATTATATTTATGATGGATAAACAACAAGGTCCTACTGTATAGCACAGGGAACTATATTCAATATCCTGTGATAAACCGTAATGGAAAAAATATGAAAAAGAATGTGTATATGTATAACTGAGTCACTTTGCTATACAGCAGAAATTAAGCATGACATTGCAAATAGACTATAGCTCAATCAACTTAAAAAAAAAACAGTGAACCTTGCTGACTAATTTTGTCACAGACCTCTGGGTTCAGTAATGACTACAACTGAGCTAAAACATGATCATTGACAATGATAGCAAAGCTGAGCTTCAGTTAATTTCTGTGCTAGCCCAAAGAGTAAGTAAACCAATGGCTCTGATGAGTAAGAGCCCCCAGGGAAGCCCGAGTCCTGTCTGACTTCTGGTTTTCCCTCTCGTCCCCCATGACCTCAGCTGGGCAGACACCACTGGCGCCCACCGCACGGCTGAAACCTCATCAAGTACAGAAGATGGTGTTCATCATCTCTCTCCCCGTGATAAACGGTTGTTTAGATGCTCAGGTTTCCCTCTTGGTGAAACTCAGACACAATAACAACTTACCACAATCACTGGCAGAATTTCAGTAGAGCTACTTTTGAGCCCCATAGAGCCACTGCCAGTCTGGCAGAATGTTTTTATTTTGTTTTGTTTGGTCTTGGTTTGTTTCTTAATTACAGACTGCAGTGTCCAGGATTCAAGGATGAATTATAACCGTGGGTGGCCCACTGGTTTACCAAGGCTTGTGAATACTGCCAGGCCATAGCCGAGACAGTCCTGAGGCTTGGGGGTACCTGGTGTGGAAAAGGACACAGAGCAGCTCCGAAGTGCCAGAAAAACTGGAAACATGGTAGTTCCTCCTGGGTCCATCTTACCTCCCCCACAGGCACCTGGAGACCTGACAGAAGACATATTTAACCCCCTTGACCACAGTCATATGGGTACATGCGTACCTTTCCTTTGCTAACCTTAAAAATAAAATATCCTTCTTAGCAGTATTTTTTTGGATCTGTCATCTAAAGCAAAGAAAATAAAAGCAAAAATAAACAAATGGGACCTAGCTAAACTTAAAGTCTTTCGCACAGAAAAGGAAACCACCAACAAAACAAAAAGACAACCTACTGAATAGGAGAAAATGGTTGCAAATGATATGACTGATAAGGAGTTAATATCCAAAATATATAAACACCTCATACAACTCAATATAAAAAGAAAAAGAAAAACCCTGACTGGGCAGAATTTCTGAATAGACGTTTTTCCAAAGAAGACATACGGATGGCCAACGGGCACATGAAAAGATCCTCAGTGTCACTAATCATCAGGGAAATGCAAATCAAAACCATGGTGAGATATCACCTCATACCTGTCAGAACAGCTATCTTCAAAAAGACAACAAAGAACAAACGTTGGTGGGGATGTAGAGAGAAGGGAACCCTCATACACTGTTGGTGGGAATGTTAATTGGTGCAGCCACTGTGGAAAACAGTATGGAGGTTCCTCAAAAAACTAAGAATAGAAATACTATATGATCCAGCAGTTTCACTCATAGGTACCTAAAGAAAACAAAAACACTAGTTTAAAACGACACATGTACCCCAAAGTTCACAGCCTCATTATTTACAGTTGCCAAGATATGGAAGTGACCTAAGTGCTCATCAACAGATGAATGGATAAAGATGATGTGGTACATATAGACAATGGAATACTTCTCAGCCATAATAAAGAATGAAATTCTGCCATTTGTAGCAACATGGATAGACCTCAAGGGTAGTACTATGCTTAGTAAAACAAGTCAGACAGAGAAGACAAATACTGTATGTTATCACTTATATGTGAAATCGTAAAAATAAGAAGAATGAATATAACAAAGCAGAAATAGACTCACAGATACAGAGAACAAACTAGTGGTTACCAGTGGGGAGAGGGAATGCGGGAGGGGCAAGATAGGGGTATGGGATTAAGCGGTACAAACTATTATGTATAAAATAAATAAGCTATTTATTGTATTGCACAGCACAGGGAATATAGCCAGTATTTTAGAATAACTATAAATGGAGTATAATCTATAAAAATATTGAATCACTACGTTGTACACCTGAAACTAATATAATATTGTAAATCAACTATACTTCAATTTAAAAGAAACAAAAGATGGAGCCCATAGGCCTGTGGAAGAATTAGATATTGGGAATAAAGGAAGAAAAGAGTCAAAGATTATTCCAAAGATGGACTGACAAGCTGGAATGGATCAAGGTCAGAGAAAACGTCCAGAAGAGTGAATGTGAGCAGCAAGCTGAGTAAGGAAGAAAGAAATCATCCTGGGGGTCTGAGGGAGCAATACTAGAGCACCGCAGTTAGGACGGATGGAGCACAGAGGCGGGTGGCTTTGGGGTCGTGGGCAAGTGGAGAGGATTTAAAGGCAGGAGAAAACGCTTGCACAAAGCTGTGGGAATGGAACGAACATTGAATGTCAGGGGAAGAAGAGACCCGCAGAATTGGGTAAGGCAGCTTTGCTAGGAAGCAGTGAAAGTGCGGCGGAGAAGTCAGGTGCAGTGGGGATTTGGGAGGCTTGACTACCTGCCCAGTAATGCACTGTGAGTCTAGACACCTGGCTTCTAGGTTCAGCCATGATCTGTGCATCACATAAGAGGCCACTTGCTTTTGTGAACATCAGGAAAGTTGTAAAAATACTACCAGAGATATGGTATGAAAACTCTGAGATCTTAAAATTAGCAGTGGGCCATCCAAAATTTAAAGATTGATCACTTATATGAACACTACTTTAACTCCACATGTGGATAGTGGAACTCATCTTTCTGTGCATTTTAATAACCTGGATGAAATTCAATGTGTGCTTTTGGTTATGTAATTTACATAGCAGAACTCTCTTATGCACATGTACCGTTTACTATACGCTCTACATTTCTGGGTGCACTAAGCATCTGCACTTAATATCAACCGTTCAGGGCTACAGGCACAAGGCCACTTATGCTCTACTTCATGGGCAGTTAAAGGATTTATCAAGAGTAACTTTTTCTACTCTCAATTTTTTCCTTGGGTATTAGAACGTAAGCCTTGAATGAGATGCAAGTTTGCTCCAAGCACTGGTTCACAGTATTGGCTGCACACTGGAATTGCCAGGGAGCTTTAAAAACTGGTGATACCTGGGTCCTTTCCCCTGAGATTCTGACTTAATTGATCTGGGGTGAGGCCTGGGTGTCAGAATCATTAAAATCTCCTGGGGTGATTCTAATGTGCAGCAGAGTTTGAGAACTACTGCTTTAAGTTTATTTTGATTGTTTTAAGATATATATATATATGTATATATATATTTTTTTTATTGAAGTATAGTTGATTTATAATATTAGTTTCAGGTGTACAACATAGTGATTTGATATTTGTATAGATTATACTCCCTTTATAGTTATTATAAAATATTGACTAGATTCCCTGTACTGTACAATAATATATCCTTGTAGATTATTTATTTTATACATAGTAGTTTGTACCTCTTAATCCCCTACCCCCATCTTCCCCTCCCCTCTTCCCTCTCCCCACTGATACCACCAGTTTGTTCTCTATATCTGTTAGCCTATTTCTGTTTTGTTATATTCATTCATTTGTTTTATTTTTTAGTTTCCACATGTAAGTGATAACATACAGTATTTGTCTTTCTCTAATTTATTACACTAAGCATAACAACCTCTAGGTCCATCCATGTTTCTGCAAATGGCAGAATTTCATTCTTTTGTATGTCTGAGTAATATTCCATTGTATACATGTACCACATCTTCTTTATCCATTCATCTATTGATGGACACCTAGGTTGTTTCCATATCTTGGCAGTTGTAGATAGTGCTGCTATGAACATTGGGGTGCATATATCTTTTCAAATTAGTGTTTTTGTTTTCTTAAAATATATACCCAGAAGTGGATTGCAGAATCATATGGTAGTTCTATTTTTAGTTTTTGGGGAAACTCCATACCATTTTCCACAGTGGCTGTACCATTTTACATTCCCTCGCAACAGTGTACGATGGGCCCCTTTTCTCCACATTTTCGCCAGCATTTATTATTTGTAGACTTTTTGATGATGGCCATTCTGACCCGTGTGAGGTGATGCCTCGTTGTGATTTTGATTTGCACCTATGAGCTCCATCTCGAAAGTCCTCCAGAATCTCCCCACTGCCTACCACCCACACAAGTACAAGGCACCATTTGACGCCACCTTGGTTATTGTAATAATCACCCAATAAGTCTTCCTGCTTCCACTTCTGCCCTTACAGAATGGCTTCCAGAGTGATCCTTTTAGACCATAATTCCAGGCATGTCCCTCCCCTATTCAAGGTCCTTCAATGGCTCCCACCACCCTTAGGATGAAACTGAAAATTCACCAACATCTTCTAAGACACACGAGCGATTAAAACTTTCTTCACGGAGTTTGACTGTCCATATTAATAATAACAGCTGGCATTGAAAAGTGTTTACACGAGGCACTGCTCTAAGCCTTTTACATGTTTTACCTGGTAAGAAACAGAGGCACAAAGAGTTCATGAGACTTGCCCCAAGTACACCGGCAGTAAGCCATGAGCTAGGATTTGAACCCATACCAGCCTCTGGACCACCGCCCCTGCTGCTAGACATAGGCCATATACTAAGATGTGCTGCAATCCACGCTCTCAGACCCTCATTGTAATTTCAAATATTTCTGTAAGGAACCCGACACTATTTGTTTTCTTACATTTGCAAATGCATCAGTGTGTGACTTTGTAGGTGGAAGGATTTTAAGGAAGGGAAAAGAGAAAAAACTGGAGCCTGAATTAATTAGGCAAGCCCAATCCCTCAGACAGCAATGCCCCAGAGCCAAGCTGGGAGCCAAGAAATTTGTTTTAAAAATATGATCTCTCCCAAGCCGCAGATTACGTCAAATATATGGTGATATACCACCCAAAAGGCAAAACCGCAGCTTGCTTATTTAAAGACTGCTTTAGGTTAGCTTAGCTGCTCAGCTGCACCACAAGCCATGGGCTGCAGTTTCTAGGCAAGGGTTGAAAAGTCATCTAGAGAAGAGGCACCATGGTCCTGCCCTCCCAGAGGCTCTGCGTCTTTGGAAGGAGTGCCCTGGTCTGCTGACGTCAGGCAGGCCGGTGGGCCACTGACTTTCACCATAGCCACCGCCGGCCAGAAGTGTCCACCACACTCCCTGCCCCATAAGGAGGGAACAGTCCTGTTTGTTGAGTAGCACAAAGAGCTTGGGCTTCGACCAGCGTTCCCTCAGAAAGAGGAAAATGTCCCCCAGTGGTGTGAACAACAGGGATGGGGAAGGGTCTGAGGCATCTGGGAGCAGGGTCACTGCAGAGTCAGGAGAGGAAGGCAGGTGGCCGGTTGTTTGAGACAGTCACGCAGTTCAGGCGATTAACCCACCGGGTCCCCGTCTTGTCCCGAGGGCCCAGGCTCTTCTGTTGATTCTGCTTCGTGAGTGACACGTAGGTACCCTACTTGGAGCCTGGTCGCATTTGGGGGGAAGAGTTTAGGAGGTTTAGCTGGCCCTCCTCGATGTATCATACAGTTGTCATCTGAAACCATGGAGAACACGGGGAAGCAAAGGCCGTTACACCCCAGGAGGGGCCGTGCCCGTTTTTGGCAGGGGGGAGTGAGTGAGCTGGCGTTGGGTTTCTTGATCAGGTCTCCATGGCGGGCCAGCGGCCCCCCAGCAAGGCCTGGTACCCCTGTCCTCTGCGTGAACCTGCCTGAAAGGGATCCAGGAGTTATTGGGTAATCAGGACTTGTCAGCACCTCGGTTATGCAGGATGGTTCAACCCGATAATGTGAATGGAACCTGTAATAGCGCTGATGAAAAGCGCTCCAGTTTCAAAAGGGCCTTGAATGATTTTTTGTTCATTTTCTGTTTACATGTAATGTGTTATTGATGTCATTACCTTATAATACAGCAGCTTGTTTCATAGAAAAAACAGGAATTATTCATTCTTTAAAAAAAAAAAGACTAAGAAGAAAGAAGGGAAGAAAGAAACCCGTTACGTGAGGAAAATTGCATTCGAATGCTGCAACTGAAACATATTGATTTTCTGGCACCAGACTTTTTAGATTAAAAATGCCAATACTAAATCCTTTCATGACCCATAGTTCATATGAAGTTCGCATGTCATTTACTATTATTCTGTGGGAAAAAAAAGAAGCTGAATCTTTAATGAAAACAGAGTTGGAAAGAATGTCTGCCGTTTCTACAATTTGCATACATTATAATAATGCTTGCTTATGCATGCTGAGTGGGGTGGGTTGAACATTTTTGTTAGTTCAGATCAAAAACCGTGTGTCTATGTTAATCGTCTGCCTGGCTTGGCCTCACCCTGGGTAAGGACCATGGGTGGACCACTTTCATCATCCAAGCATTCAGGGCGGCATGTCAAGCTGCCCCGTGGTAAGACATGTTCCTTCACGTTCTGTGAGGGTCAGAGACCTACGTCTGGTCTCACCGTGGTCCAGAAAACATCAGTGGTACCTTTTCGTTGTTAAGAACAATAACAGAGCCACAGAAGTTCCTGGCATAGTCCTGATTTTGTTGCATAGTTACTGCTGATCTCAGAAGTTCCTGGGCCAACACACCAAAGCCTCCACAGCACCTCTGGTTGCACTTCTGTTTTCTTACAATGTGCCATGAGTTAGATTTGAAAGTGAAGCAAAAACATCTTTCCTAAAAACCCATGTCCTTCTTCTCTATTCTTCCATGTTTTCAAGCCATTATCACAAACATGTGTGCCTTTTTCAGAGCTCACTCTACCTGTTGCTAAGCCAGGGACTGTTGGGGTTTCCTTGTCTTTGGACAAAGATGAGCTCATTCTCTAACTTTTCAGTCTTTATTCCTAAAAGGAGGATGATACACTCAGAGAGTGTAGATTTCTTGGATAAGCAGCTCCTCTAACTGGAATCCTGCTTAGCGTCCACAGCAGGGGTTGACAAGATCCACAAACCAAATCTTAACCTGACACCTGCTTTTGTAAATAAAGTTTTATTGGAACACAACCACGTCTGTGTGTTCACATATTATCTATGGCTCTGCAATAGCAGAGTTGAGTAGTTGCCATTCAGAATGCATGGCCAGCAAAGCCTGAAGTATTTGCTATCTGGTCCTTCCCGGAAAAAATGTGTGTTCCTTCTAAAATCTTCTCCTACGTTATGATGTCCAAGAGTAGATACAGCTGCTTCTCAAAGCTTCACTATGAATGCGAACATAAGAGTAGGTTAAATCATGAATTTAAAATCATGGCCTTTCGAGTGAGGTGGAATCTTACAAATCACCTTGTCCTACTTCCCATCTGACTGATGTTTGATTACCGTCAGTAACATATTCCAGTATTGGGACAACTATTAAATCCCCAAACATGCCATTCTGTATTTTGATAGTTCTGTTAGGAACTCTTCCTTGAATCAAGTAAAAATCTATCTCCTTGTTGGTTCTTTCCATTTGTATGTCTGTATGCTTTGCAGGCATATAAACAAGTATGAACCCTCCTCAATGCAATGATCATTCAGGTATTAAAAACTGTTATTTTCTCCCTGAGTGTTTTCTTCTTCAAGTTAGATATTCCAGTTTACTTTCCTGGTTCCTTTTATGTTTGAGTACTGAGGCCTTTACCAATCCAGTCACACTCCCCTGGATGCCTTAATCCATCACCAGGTACTCAGGCAATATTCCAGGTTGTGGTTCCACCAATGTGGAGTTACACAGAGCCATCACCTCCATCATTCTAGAATTAATATTTCTGTTATTGTAAGCTAAAATTGAATTTGTCTTTGGGGAGACCACATCTCACTGTTGATTCTGACCATGCATGAAATCCACTGTCTCAGTCAGCTCTGGCTGCTACAACAAAATACCATAGACTGGGTGGTTCAAACAGTAGACGTGTGTTTCTCACGGTTCTGGAGGCTGGGAATTGTAAGACCAAAGTGCCGGCATATTTGGCTACTGTGAGAGCCCGCTTCCTGGTTTGTAGACGGCCACCTTCTCACCGTATGCTTGCAGTTCCTTTCCCGGGTTGTGTGCACCTGAAGAGAGAGGTCTCTCTGTCTCTTCGTATAAGAACACTAATCCAACCCTCATGGCTTCATCTAAACCTAATCACCTCCCAAAGGCCCCGCTTCTAAATACCATCACATTGGGAGTTAGGGCTCCACCCTGTGAATTTTGGGGGGATGCAAACATTCAGTCCATAGCATCAACTAAACCCCTTTTCGGATATATAGAAAGTTATCTTGCTCTTTTTCCTACCTTTGGCCTTTTTCCACAGACCTACCCCCGCCATCATACCTGCCTGAACTGTGTCTCTGATTTTACAAGGGAACCTGATCTCTTAACATCTGATAGTTGCTTCTTAACTGGGAAGGAATAAAACAAAGGTCTCTATTCCTTTCTCCCTTCATCCATCCATGTGAAACATGGCTTCTTCCAAACTACTGACTCTTCTCCCACCTACTTTATCCACCTCCAATGGAAAGAAAGTGGCTAAAAACAAAGACTCCCCAGCTTTTGGTAACATGATAGGATTGCCCATGCTGGCTTTCTGTGGCTGAGCAGACCATATGATGAAACCTGGCCAATGAATCACAAACGTGAAAATGATGTGCATCACTTCCAGACCAAGCATGTAACTGCCAGTTCAAAACACTGGATCTCTCTCCTCTCTGTTTCTCTCTCTCTCAGTTTCTCTCTCTCTCTCTCTGGCATGGTGCTCAGCAGTGTTCAAGACTGTGGCCATCGTATGAGTCTGGGTCTCAGAATATGGTGGCAGAGAGCAGATCCCCTGCTAAGTTAGGGTGGACATGGAGACTGCATGAAAAATATTCCTTTGTTTCTGTAAGTGGCTGAGATTTGGGGGTTGTTTTTGCAACATAGCCTGGCCTATCTGACTTATATTCACATTTTCTGGACACTCATTCATTCAACATCAGGTAACTCTTTGTTTAGTAGCTACTGTGTGAAAGCACTTGGGCTGTCACAGTGAACAAAACAAAAATCTCTACCCTCGTGGAAATAAAGGGTTTAACATTTAATGTCATGGCCACGTCACACCTGGACTCTTCCAAATACAGTGTGGCAGACAGAAGGTAACACATTCAGGCGGAGTGTCTTTAGATGTGTGATTGTCCGTGAATACGTTAGAGATCATCCAGGCTGGGTGTCGGAGTGCCAGGGTTCAAGTGCTAGTGTTGCCACTTACCTGCCGTGTGACTTTAGGCTGACCACTCTACTCGTCTGGGACTCTCTTTCCTTTACCCCTTTACATGCACGCTTAGTTCCATTCCATGCCATTCATAACCCATGGTTGTCCAGCCTCTACTTGAATACTTCCGGAAACAGGATCCTCACCACTTCCCAAGGCAGTGTTATATTTCTGAGCACCTGTGTCTGCTTGAATGTTTTTCCTCTGAAGCTCTTACACTCCAGAAGCCTGGAGATGCAGCAAATTACATTTTGTGGTGAAATCCCCAAGGCCAGAATTTGCAGGTAAATCCATTTTTTACTGAGTTCCTATTTTGTGCCAAGCACTGCCTTGGACTAGAAGCTCTGGAGCTTAGAGGAGAAGCTTGCACAATGGCCCTGAACTTCACGTTCAAGTAGACGGATAAGAGTGGCAGGTAGGCATTCTTTTTTTTTTTTTTTTTTTTTGTGGTACGCGGGCCTCTCATGGCTCACGGGCCCAGCCGCTCCGCGGCATGTGGGATCCTCCCAGACCGGGGCACAAACCCGTGTCCCCTGCATCAGCAGGCGGACTCCCAACCACTGTGCCAAGAGGGAAGCCCAGCATTCTTTAAATAGTTATAATAATACTGACTGATTCATTGGAGAGTTGTGGGAATTAAATGAGAAAATACAGGTAAAGTGTTCAAAATGCCCAGAGTAGTGTTAGTAAACTTTTAATAAAGATAAGTAATATTTCTATTATAGCTAATACATATATCATTTTTCTTTTAGCTTCTGTTTCTTTTTAAACCCCTTTAATTTGTTTCACACTGGTATTTAACCAGTTATTCTTTGAGAGTCAGGTAGGTCCCAGAAGTGTTTGAATGCCTCATTTCAGGGTGCAATCAGTCCCATGGTTTCATCTCTGCTCTCTGAAAGACTACTCCAGAGTGGAAAAAAAAAGTTGGTTATGTACCTGGCTTTTGTGTTTTTTTTTAAAAAAAAAAATAGCCCTCTGAAGGGAATTATGACAGTGACTGCTAAAAAAAAAAAAGTGGCAGGTAGGCACCAGGGCATGACATATTGTACTAAATTGTGTTTCAGAGTCAGGGGAAAGGGAGACGTGGTGGGAATGAGGGTGACCAAGGAGGGCTTCATGGAGAGCATGGGACTTGTGTCTAGCCTGGAAGGATTGTAGACTCCAGGTAGGTGGAGGGCATCAGGGAGCGACCTGTCAGACAGGGAGAGCCCCCTTAGGGAAGACGAGGACAGTGAGTGTGGTGTCCTATGGAAGCAGGATGGGGCCCCCCTGGTAAGAACAGAGAGCGGGCGTGAGGAGGAGAGTCTGACCAGCACTGTGCGGACAGTGACCAGAGGAGCCCACTGGTAGAACTTGGAAAGACAGAATACCAGCCATCCATACTGTCTAGATGTGTAGTAAAGGATTTCTTCATTTTGTTTTCAATCAAAAAGTTCTCCCAGAGCTAACAAAAAGAGCTTTGCCTATCCGGAACTTCTCCTTTTATCACAGATTCTCCGTTTGTTTAGTTTTCATCTAATTAACAATAGCTATCAAACTTTCAAATTACAGATGTTCCTCCGTGGACATCCCTTGTGTTGATGGCAGATTCTCCACATCAGTGTAAATGGGTCAACTGAAGGCTTCCATGGGGAGGCAGGGGGGAGATTAAGCCTGTCCTCACTCTGTAACAAGACATGTTGGTGGGAATGGAAATTGGTGCAGCCACTAGGGAGAACCGTATGCAGGTTCCTTAGAAAACTAAAAATAGAGCTACCGTATGACCCAGCAATCCCACTCCTGGGCATATATCCAGAGAAAACCATAATTCAAAAAGATACATGCATCCCTATGTTCATAGCAGCACTATGTACAATAGCCAAGACACGGAAACAACCTAAATATCCATTGACAGGAACGGATAAAGAAGAAGTGGTACATATATACAACGGAATATTACTCAGCCAGAAAAAGGAACAAAATAGTGCCATTTGCAACAACATGGATGGACCTAGAGATTGTCATACTAAGATGAGTAAGTCAGACAGAGAAAGACAAATATCATATGATATCACTTATATGTGGAATCTAAACAAAAAACAACAATGATACACATGAACTTATTTACAAAACCGAAACAGACACACAGATTTAGAGAACAAACTTATGGTTACCAGGGGGTAAGGCTGGGGGTGGGAGGGATAGACTGGGAGTTTGGGATTGATATGTACACACTGCTATATTTAAAATAAAATGCCTTTCCATGAAAAAGACAAGACATTTGGAGAAGGGAAATATGGAAAGGAACACAGTTGCCAAATGGGCTCCATCCTTCATCTAAGTGATGGGTTTATTTAGACTTTCAATGAGAATGGCTTTCCCCGGGGCACATATGGTACATAGACAGTTCAGGCTCATGACACAAACTCTCAAAAAACACAGGGAATGACAGTAGGGGCTGTGGAGGCACACACTGCAGCTGCCCCTCTTTGCCTCTCAGCTGACCTCCTGGGTGTTTCCGTCTCCTTGTTCAAGTAAGTGAGTTTCAGGTCCCCACAGAAAAATTCACATGAGACCCAAGCTCCTTCATGTTGTACTCAGTTAAAAAGAAAAAAGTAAGAAGGCGGGTGAAAAAAGAAATCCTGTGTTCCAAATGGAAGTTATTTGGGGAGCAGATGAGTTGTTTCCTGTGGTATGAGGGGAAGTGGTTAATGAACCTACTGAATCCAAGGCAGTCATTTTGAAATGCCGAGGAGGGCGGGGGAGAGTCAGAGACGGAGGAAAAATTAGTGTGTTATTTCTATAAATGGAAAGGTGGAATTTGGGCTAATTACCTTTTGGAAAGTTAAGGTTATTATTAAAAATAATGTACTGACTTTTCTGTAGATCTTGATAGTTTTCAAAACACGTCCAGATCCAGTATTTTGTTTGATTCCCCCAGCAACCCTGGGAGGTAGGCAGAGTGGATTTTTTTTTTTTTTTTTTTTTTTTTTTTTTTTGGTGTTCATTTGACAGATGAGAAGTTAGAGGATTCCCTCAAGATTACACAGCTAATGAACAGTAAAGTCAGGCCTTTAGAAACTCAGTCCTAACTCTGGTCTTGTCAAGTATGGAGGAAAAGCAAAACCTGGGAGTTAACAGTGGGTTCATAAAATGCAATCCACTTAAGAGAGGAGGTGTGGCAATGTAAATAGTTTAGTAGGCAAGGGCTCACTCTGGAGCAGAAATTGCAAATAGAGATCATAATCTACTAGAAGATGACCTTGCACAATTATGGCCCAAACAATGTTGACAAAGTTTTTTCAATTTTTAACAAGATTTAAAATTCAGGACAATTCACAGTGAAATCTAGATTTCTCATCTCTCTTAAAATCAGCATGTCTGGTTCCACTGTCTGGTCCCACATGGCCACAACCAGCAGGAGCTTAGGAGCGCGTCCCTCTTTGATAGATATGAGTGCTCTAGTTTGCCACAGTCCTCACCATTCCCTATCATCCCCAGCCCTGAGGACCAGGGGTCAGTTGATATTTACATCACACCCCTGCTGTTATTTTTCTCCTACTCATCTGCACCATTCATTGGATTCTGCAGGCATTTGAACTTGTGCCTCCTGGCTCTATCAATTTCTGGCTATGTGAACATGGCAGTCTACTTTCACTCTCAAGGTTTCCACTTCTGTTTCCATTCTATAAAATAGGGATGATAATGATGGCACTATAATGAGTATTTGGGACTTTTTTGTTATTTTTTTCTTTTTCTTTTTTTTACACTGAAATATAGTTGATTTACAATGTTTTAGGTGTATAACAAAGTGATTCAATTTTATATATATATATATACACATACATATGTATATATATATATTCTTTTTCACAGTCTTTTCCATTATGGTTTATTACAAGATATTTAATATAGTTCCCTGTGCCATATAGTAGGTCCTTGTTGGTTATCTATTTTAGATCTAGTATTGTGTATCTGTTAATGCCAAACTCCTAATTTATCCTCCCCCCTTTCTGCTTTGGTAACCATAAGTTTGTTTTCAATGTCTGTGAGTCTATTTTTGTTTTGTAAATAAGTTCATTTGTACCTTTTTTTAGATATAAACGATATCATATGATATTTGTCTTTCTCTTTCTGACTTGCTTCACTTAGTATGATAATCTCTAGATTCATCCATGTTGCTGCAAATGGCATTATTTTGTTCTTTTTTTTTTCCTGCGGTACGCGGGCCTCTCACTGCTGTGGCCTCTCCCGTTGCAGAGCACAGGCTCTGGATGCACAGGCCCAGTGGCCATGGCTCACGGGCCCAGCCGCTCCACGGCATGTGGGATCTTCCTGGACCAGGGCACGAACCCATGTCCCCTGCATCGGCAGGCGGACTCTCAACCACTGCGCCACCAGGGAAGCCCTATTTTGTTCTTTTCATGGCCGAGTAATATTCCAGTGTATGTACATACCACATCTTCTTTATCCATCCCTCCATCAGTGAATATTTAGGTTGCTTCCATGTCCTGGCTATTGTAAATAGTGCTGCTATGAACATTGGATATTTGGGATTTTTTTTTTTTCTTTCAACATTCTTTCTTTCTTTGTAAGTTCCCATCTTATGGGGATACGGAGATTCACATGTTTCCCAAGACTCCCTAGCACCTAGGGCAGCACTGGGTGTCCCTGGCTCCTCCACTCAAATGCAGATGAACCAGACTTCGGTCTGACAGGTAGTGACCCACAGGAACACACACATGCATGGTGCATCTTGCAAGAGCTACATTACGTCTGTGGAAACAGCCATGGCAGGTGCGTCAGTGGTACCATTCAACACCCAGCATCAGTGTGTTGGCGATGTGAGCCAGTATAGGACACGTCTGGGCTCCCTCCATCCCCTGCACGGAGTGAGCCATCCTCGCTGGTTGCCTAACTCCCAAGCCCTGTTCTCTGGCCTTCGCAGAGGAACCGTGAGCTCCTTAGGTCCCTGCAGTGCTTGTCTTTTGCCTGGTGGGTCTCGGCTCCCTTCCCCACCCGTCCCCTCGTCTACTCTATGTTGTACAGGGAAACCGCCATAAAATACACTTCCCAAGCTCCTGTGTCAGCAGGTTTGTAAAAGCTCACGCAGTTTGGGGGTCCTCTTTCATAAAAAATAATTCAAAATTATAAAAACAAAATTATGTAAAAAAGGGAATATTTAATGAAAAAAAATCACAACAAATTACAGATCTTAAAAATTTTACCTACAGTGAGAAAATAAAAGAACAAATAAAAAATAAAAAGCTGGAAACATAAGATCATATTTTTCTTGAACTGTGGCAGATGTCTCTCTCCTACTTTTTTCCTAGAATTTTCGACCTTATACTCTTGGATTTTCTCTTCCTATGACAATAATTTTCTATAGAGAAAATCAGAAATATCATTCAGTCTTTCCTCAGTATGCTGACTGGAATTCACTTTTTTATTATTGACGATTTAGAAGCGTTTCCATTATCAACTCATTATTAATGCAGTTATGTAAAATTTTAGGATCATTGTCAATTGTGGGCAAGCCTCTATCAACTTGCTTTCAATGGTAGAGCTGTGAGATTTTTAAGGTAGTTTAAGTGTCTTATGTTGCAACCAAATGATTTGTTATCACGTCCTCGTGTTAAGGCATCCAAGGTGATAGGCAGGTGAAATGGCACAGCGGACAGTCGTGTTTTACTGTAGGCTATTCTGACACCAGGGAAAACCTTTTTCCCCTGTCTGAATGTCTGATGGGACATTTAAGATGCATGTAAGATGCGGAAAATTCTCAGGGGCGTGGGACAGTCTGATATCTGCAGGATGTCTACGTACTAAGTGGTGCTAGCAATCCTCAATCCTATGACAGCAACCAGACTCCCTGTTCATTTATCTCCGAAATAAATGTGAACCACAGACATACACCCCACTAGACACCAACTAAATCACCTTCCCCTAGCCAGCCCCTAAAGATGCCCCAGGCCATTTGAATGACAAATTCGAGAGGAAATGTGAGACGGGGTGTGCATAGAGAATTTAAAGAGACAGCAGTGATAGCCATGAGTTCAAATAGCATATTTTTTAAATTGCATACATAGGACCCTTGTACACAAATTGCTAGGGCCTTGTAAGGGGTCTTCATGGTGAGAGGCCCTTCAGCCTAGGCCTCACTAACTTCCCTCTCAATCCACTTCTTCCAGCCTGGCCTGGTCAAAAGGAGGCACTGGCAAGGGTTGGGGGTTGGGGGGCGCCTGGCTTATGTTCACCCCACTTCTTCCCTTTCTCCCTCCAGCTTCCTGCCTGTGTCAATTTCTATCAGCACCCCTTTCAATTTCCAGCTCTAACAGAACATGTGTGACTAGTTACTGTATTAAATTCATTCTACTGGATCACCTAGAATGGGGTTGTTTTTCTAACTGGACTCTGATCCATACTCTTTTTCTGCTTAAAAAAAATAAGCTTAGAAAATTTTATATGTTTCTGAATTTAGCCTAAAGATTTTGTATCAATAGATCCCTATTGTCTTCAGTAAACTTTTGATATGTGGCACCAGGCTGAGCCCACAGGTTAATCTGAGGGCCATTATATCCATATATCTTTTTTATGTATTTATATAATTTCTAGTCTGTCTACTTATTGAGAGACAGAGAGTGTCATTTTTCTCCACAATTGCAGACATATGAAAGGTGGCATATTCTATTAAGAGAAAGCCTTAAATATGGGCGAGCGTCATCCAGAACTCCCTTGAAGTACCTTATATAATACAGGTAATAGGACCAAGTTATAAAAATGCCAAAGAATCAGTGGGATTAGAGCTAGGAACAGAAAATGAAATTTTATTTCATTTGGAAAAACATGCCTGGGGGAAATAATATATAATTCGGATCTATCAATAGAGTAGTAAAACCGGGATGGTGCTGAGACCGAAAGAGGATTAGAATAGCAGTGACGACAAACTTGGGGTCAGCACCATAGTCAGATGGTAATAACTTTAAGAGCAAAAACTGGACTGCAAGTTGAGGAGAGAACAGCAAATTTGTTAGTGTAAATGGTAAAAAGAAAAGACCAAAAAGTACAAGTGGCATTGCAGAGGACTAACAAATATGACAATGGTGCCATTTGGTACTTGTATATTTTGTCATTTTTTTTTATATTGGAGACATTTTCATAAATGGGACAGGTTACCATAAGGGACAGCAAAAAGTATTCTAATCCTAGATTTTGAGAAGGGATCCTAGAAACTACCTGGTTACCCTGTCATTGTACAGATGACAAAATGCGAGAATAAGTAATTCACATCAAGGGATTCGGTTAAACAAGGTCCTTCCTTTCCCCTCAGAATCTTCCTTGTGTGTCAACTTACAATTCCATGTATGTTGACTAAGAGAAAATGCAAAACTAACCATAAGTATTTGATGATTAGAAATGGTGTAAAAAAACCCACAAAAACACACAGCACATTTGCATAGGTAAAAGAATAATGTAATCATTGAACCTATCTTGTTACAAGGATAGCTGCTCTGTCTGGTCTTTTGTTGCATCCTTAGTGTTCACCTCATGTCCGACACAGAGTTGCTGGATCATTGATTGGTGAGTAGATGCTTGGATGATGGAAAAGAGGGAGGGAGGCAGTGAGGAAGAGAAGGAGGTTGGGTGGAAAGACAGGTGACTGACCTCCAAGGGGAAATTTGATCTGATCTCCAACTTCCTGAGGAAGAACTGACCTTGGCAATTCTGGGCCATGCTGTCTTATATTTAACACAGCAAGGACTTAATTTCAGGTAATATAAAAATCCAGTCTCATTTTCATGATCAGTAAGACTTGAGTTTGCCAAGAGGGGTGTCCAGGAGCGTCAATAGCAGGGCTAGGAGTCAATTGCCTGAAATTAGCAACAAGACCTCACTATTTATGACTAAGTGGAGGAACACCAAATGAGTGAAGAATCTGAACTGCAGAACACAATTGCATTGCTTTTAGATGCCTACAGGAAAAATGGAATAGGCTAATAAAATATTACCTAGAAAAGATCAGTGGGGAAACCTCTTTTCATTCATTGATAAGAATGTGTATTCATCCTCTCAGGTATGAGTAACAGGATGCCTCCTACAAAATTTCAGGACGGTTTTAGATGGTTCTCTGGTATGAAAACATTCTCCTGGCACTTCTTTCACATTATTAATTACATGTGCACACGTTTTTCTGCACACCACCCAACCTCTGTCTGCCTTTTCACAAATGAGTAATTAAGGGAAGTCTGAATTGATGAGGTTTTTCAGGCACCACAATGTGGGAAGCAGCAGACACCCCGTTAAATGGCCAACTGGAGATCTTGAACACGTGTCACTGAGAAAAGGTTTTGTTTGAGTACCTTCCCACAGCAGAGTCTGTCTCTCTCGCTGATTGTGTCATTATCAATCTTACGCATTTTTTAAACTAATGAACAGAAAATGTGAGGAAAGTCTGCCATTTCTTTCCCTCTCTTTTCCCTCTTTCTGTGCAGCTGAGTTCAGTCCCCATCAGCACTCGATTCCATTCAGAGTTCACAGCCATCACAATAGCTGGTGCAGTTTTAGGTTAAGCATATTTTATCCATAAATTGCCATATTTGGTTCTCGAGTTATTATTGCAGTTCCTTGGGGTACATTTAAATCCACCTTATTGTAATAGATTATGGAATATAGGGGCTAATGTGTCTAATGTAAAATAAATGACTCTAATGATTTATGACGTGACACTTCAGTTTTATTGAACATAAGGATCATTGTACTGAAATGGATGGTGTATTGCTGGTTTAGCATAAAATACTGAATAACACATTCAGGAAAATGAATGGCTCGGCCAGTTCATAATATTCTGCCCCTTCAGCTGAGAGGTCTTTAATAAGCAAGAGTGTCATTACACTTGAAAATGTATGTATAGGTAATCCATTATCTAGAACAGTGACAGGGGTCTGCTCAAGTCCTTATTAAAGAAGAGGCTCTTTAGGAGAAAATGCAGGGTTCTCTGGTCTTCCTGAAAGGATGATTTCCACCCAAGCACACGGCGACTCTTAACAGCGCCTAGCAGGATTGTAAGTGGCCCCCACGTTTAAACATTATCACCGTGAGACTCTCATGACCTACTAGACACGGGAATTTCAGGAAGGTTTTGATTTTTCAGCATTGTCCTCGGACAATATCCGTGATGTCGTTTCCTCTCTGTGGCCATTCACCAACGTTTCATTTTAACGCTCGCAGGGCCCAGCACTCATAGTAACTCGTGATGTGTCTTTCCCCAGAACTCCGTGTCTGTGTTTGATTACTGAATAACAAGGTAGAATTAAGAAGATCTAAAAAAAAAGAATGTATATATGGGTATAACTGAGTCCCTTTGCTGTATAGCAGAGATTGGCCCAACATTGTAAATCAACTATACGTCAATAAAAAAAATTGTTTTAAGTATAGAAAGAGAAGATGGAGAATAAATACCAAAAACATTTCTAAAAGAAAAAATCTGATTTAGCTGTTAATTTTTATTAACTACAATATGAAAGGTGGTTTCCAGTGATCTATTGGGTCGATACGTTTGTGTTCTTGGACCTGGGAGATGAAAGGAAATTCTTCTATGACAGATGACAGGTTTAAATTAATGCTGCAGTTCTGCCTTCCAAAAAGGGCAGGGTGGGGGGGAGGACAGGAGGGATAAGGGACTTGACGTGAGTATTTTCTGACCCTCTCACCCCTGCAGTCCTGTGATCGTGGCCATCACAGCCCCATGGTCCTCCTGGGATACGGTTTGATGACATAGGCAATTCCCGCCTAATAACTGAATCCTCGTGGAATTCTCTTGATAGCATCCATCTCACTCATTGGGAGGATAACTAATTTTTCTCTTGTGGAGGGTCGTGCTGTCCTCAGGGGTGAGTGTACCTGAGTCTTCTGAACCCAGCTGTTGCATCATGTGTGGGACTCTCATAAACCCATCACCCTATTTCCCCTCTCCATGTTCTGAGTCTACACCCGTTTTCCAGCCCTCAGCCCAGACAAGCTCATCGACCAGCCAAAACTGAGGAGTGGTCACGTTCCACCCAAGCCGGTGACTGGGGGCCTTTTCCTTACAGTTCCGAGGACCCAGTTCAACATCACGCCGTGCATACGTGGCGGTTTTGATTTCCTTCTCCTCAACAGCAGGTTTCACCGCCGCCTGAAGAGGGGTGGGTCCTGATGAGAAAGTAATCTGACAGCCAAGTGAACATTGTGTTCATGGAGTGGAGGAGGTTTACATTCCAGAACAGAAAAATCATGTTTAAGGTAGAATCTGCACTGTGCGCATTTCAGACATTTATTTATTCAGGGTATACGCTCGAGCCATTTTTTTAAATTATTATTGTTTTGAAAAGGTGACACAGCTTGGAAGTATTCACTGCAGAAAGTCACTAGAGATATCTTGATATCCTAACTTAATTTGGGAGGTCAAAGGCTTGTATATCAGGCTATTTCTGGAACAGTGTGGATATGTTCCCCGTAATCAGCAACTAAAAATGAAAGTGATAAGGACCATCTTTTTGCTAATGGGTATGTTGCTTTTGGATCTCTTGATACATCAGTCTGGGAGAGACGAAGGCAAGACGAAGGCGCTGACCCCCTCAAAGGTTCCCTGACCTCTACAAACTGCCCCCCACCAGCTCCTAAATTTTAGGATTCCTTTCCACAATGAATTCTATGCAGTCATCAAAGATGGTCAGGATGTTTTCATAAAGAATATTAAGGTGGGCTTCCCTGGTGGTACAGTGGTTAAGAACCCGCCTGCCAATGCAGGGGACACGGGTTCGATCCATGGCCCGGGAAGATCCCACATGCCGTGGAGCAACTAAGCCCGTGCGCCACAATAACTGAGCCTGCGCTCTAGAACCCGTGCCTCGCAACAAGAGAAGCCCCCGCAATGAGAAGCCCACGCACTATCTTGTTTTTTCTTCACGACTTCACTATATTCCCTCAAAATATTGTAGTAAATATAAATGGTTCATAAGACATTACCACTGCCCCACACGTGCTTGTTTTCTCTGCATTATGCTCTCACACCAGCTTCAGTTTGAATCCCTATCTGATCATCTTTGGGAACTGATCCCCACCGTATCATGATGACAGAAGAGAAGCTTACCACGGCCAAAACACACAATCTAAATCTCGGCCACTGAGAGGCCTTTTGCTGTGACTCCATTACCAATTCACTAACCCTCCCCCCGCCGTTATCGTTCTCCTTCTGCCACTTCCCCATACTATGCTACCCCCGTATACTTGTGTTTTAAATTCTTCATCATGTCAAATAGCTACCTGACTTCTAAATTCTTATGTCTTACATCTAACACCAAAGTAATATTCAGAATCCAGGCTTCCATTTATGTGCATCCACAGGTAGAATTGCTGATGTTAACATGTCTCTCAAAAAAGTGCTAAAAAACGGGCTTTTTGTGAAACCAAGGATTTACATACATATTTATACCAGAGATATTATTTGGCTTCTTTCCCAGTGAATTCATCTAACTGTTTCTTCTTTCAATCTTGAAGCATCTAGTGAAATCCCAGGTAAAGCCTCAATGTTCATCACTTAATTCCTTCAAAACACTTTGATTTACAGAACAGAGACTTGTACCTGGGAAATTTTGAGGCACCCACCAACACTGATGTATATATATATATTTTTTTTTAACACTGATATTTAAAAGTATTTTTCCTCTGTATCCTCCTTCAAATTATAAGCTGTATAAGCCCATCAAAGGAGCTTGGGGTTTCTCTCTGGGAGCCCTGTTTTTCAAAGTGTTGGTATCTTTGTGGAAATCAGCCTCAATTTAACAGGCAGACCTTCCCGTGTTGGACACGGTGAACCAGGATGAATTGGGAAACCACCGAATTGATCAAGGGCAATTATCCCTGAGCTGAACAGGACCGATGCCGTATCTGAAGTTCTGTGTGTCACATTGAGACTTTGAGAACTTGACTCAAGTGACTTTGAAACATATGGGGGAAAGTCATGGGTGTACTTGCACACCGCAGTAATGTATCTGCTTCCTCCAAGCCAGAGGTAACTGAATATTTGTATTGTATACTATCTTTTTGACCAAAAAAAGTTAAAATATCTAGAGATAAACTCAACAGAGACAAGTAAAGAAAAAATCTTAAATCTGCCATCAGCCACTGTGCTCTTGAATAACTGCAAAGATACCTTGTTCTTGGGTAGGAGAGCTCAGTGTTATAAAGTCGTAACTTCTCCTCAGAATGAACTATGAGTTCAATGGTACGACTTTCAAACTAAAAAAGATGTCTGGGGAGTTTGTGAAGGCAGGCAGTCAGAGGATGGATGCTAACTTGATGTGATTCTTAAGTTCATCTCGAAAAATTAAAAGATAGTAATCAGGGAAAAAGATGTTTGTAAAAAGAGACAAAGAAGAGAGGACTTCCTTTCCATATAATGAAATGCATCATAAGCAACAGTGATGAAAACAGAGCTACTGATGTAGAAGTAGCAAGATGGGTGGGGCAGCATTTCGTGGAGAGGTCGTCCCAAGTACACAGGGAAAGTCAGCAGATGAGGTGGCCTTCACGTCAGTGGTGGAAAGGTGTGCAGTTTAATAAATGATGGGAAGAAAATAAAGCAGACTTCCTACTTCACTTCTTCCACCAAAAATTTTAAACAATTCTGAGAACCCATAGAGGGATAAATGATTACAATGGGGGGAAAAAAAGTTGATACCACAAAGTTGTAAAAGAATTCCTGGGTGTATCTTATGCTAAAGAAGGGAGGACCTTTCTAGGAGTGACATGAAAGGCAGAATATCTTATAGTGTAAGATACTGATATATCTGACGGAAAACAAAACTAGGCTCTCCTCAAAAGTCAAAGGACAAACAACAAACCAGTATAAGATATTTCCAATACATATTTCAAAGGTCTGATTTTCTTACTGAGCAAAGTGATTCATTCATATATGAATATAAATGTACACCTAAAGATACACGTATATAAACATATACGTGTATACCATTTTAATTTCTCCAGCTAGATTCTTAATATTTATGTGCCGTGGGAGGTACACACCAACATTTTTGCCATGCCTTTAGGACAATCTTTTACTTAATTTTCTCATATTATTTTTATAAAAGTACAAACATGTATTATTTTTATAAACAAAAGCTAAAAGCTGTGTTGATATTGTGTTTAACTTTGAATGACCCGTAAATCAGTGGTTCTTGGTCATTTCGGAGACAAAGGCTTTTTTAAGAATCAGGTGAAAGCTGTGGACTCCATCTCTTAACAAGTGTCTAGAAGTACACACACCCAAATGCGGTATGAGTTGAGTCCCTGAGTGGTTCTTCTAAAGACACACTTATCCAGTGCTGTATAACCGCCCCCAAATGCGGTGACTTAAAACATGAACCATTGGATTGTTCATGATCCTGTGGGTCAGACATTCAGGCGGGACTCGGCAGGCACAGCTCCTCTCTGCTTCGAGTGTGGTCGCCTGCACATGACTAGGGTTGCAAGACCCAGGAGGACCTCACTTCCGCGTCTGCGGGCTGGGCATCTCGGTACCCCTTGTGCGGCCTCTCTTGGCAGGGCAGCAGCCACACAACCTGACAGCCTCACAGTGTCACTGTCACCACCTTCTGTTCCTCAGAGCAAGTCACAGGGCCAGCCCAGATCCAAGGTGAGGGGAAACAGACTCACAGTGGGCAGGATGGCATAGGACCCATGGGTGGGGAGGGGGGTTGCATCTACCACGGTGTGACTCTAAAAATGTGCCACTTTTAGCCAACAGATGTATTAGGCCATTTGTGTCCCAACATGCGTGTTCAACATAAGTCATCTAGGAGTGGCCGTAAGGTATAATAGTCATCTACTCAATGTAAATACCCAAGGTTTTTTCAGTATCCCCCCAAATAAGAACTATGGCTGTGTGTGTATGCATGGAGTACATGGGGAAAGTAGATGCCATAACTTTGGCTGATATACTGTATTTCATGCATTTTGAAATAAAATCTTTTGCCCATTACTGGAAGGATCTAGTTTGGAAACTCTTCAGAACACCCACTATCCTGGATAATGAAGGACCTCATTATTTGATGCTGGACCTCCAGGCCCACACAAAGAAGAACTGCAGAAAAAGACACAAGGCATGACCCTAAAATGGATTAATGTGGTGATAAGATTTAAAAATTACAGTTAATTGATGATCCCAAAACCCAAGAGACCTTTCAGTTAAATGTGTAAACTTAACCATAAGCTTATCTCCCTTCTAAAACACCACTCAGACACTAGTCCCTAACTCTTAAATGACAGCAGATTATCAAGAATTCCCAAGCATAGGAAGGATGCTTCCGATGTAAAATAATAAACAAAGCAAAAGTAAACAAACAAAAGAGGAACCTAAAGAAAACAGAGATAATAAAGGAAATGGAAGAAAATTACTAACTTGCGGTCTCAGATAAATTTGAAGATACTGTATGTTAATAAAGAGCAGGAAACTGCAAAGAAGAAACAAAAAGAACTCTTGGAAATAAAAATAAAATTGCTAGAGTGAAGCAAGAGGTTAAATGCAGATTTTCTTGCTGTCTCAGTTTTCAGTAGATCCAAGGTGAGCAGACTGCAGATAACCTATTTGGTCCACAGAAGAGAACATGAGATGGACTTGCATCGCTTGTTGTCACGCATCTTAAGCATATATGAGAGAATGAGATTTATGGAGGGAGAGCAGTAGTGAGAGCTTCTTTAGAGAGAGGTACCAGTGCATTCTTCATTGCTCATTTCCCCCTAGGGAAAGGAAATTCACTTTTGAAAAAACACTGAAAGGTGTTGCCATATGTCTCCGTAAAATTCAGGGGGACAGAATGGTTGGTACCTAACGGCCCCAGCAGGAGAACAAGGAGAAAGGACTGTGGTGAAAGCCCACTGCATACCACTGGCGGTGGAACAAATCTTTGTGCTTCCCGTGGGTCATGTGTGGAAACTATGGAAAGGAGCAGAAATTGCATCACCCTGGAAGGGACCCCTAGACAAGCAAGATGTCCCCAATTGTCTCTTGAGACAATTGTCTAACTGAAACTATTCTTAATACCTGGAAGTGACCCAAGTTTCTTTCAAGAGCAGGAAGAAAATATTCAAAATAATATGGTTGACAGACAGACTATGGTATTAAAAAAATGATTTCCTGACTTCAGCCAGCAAGTCCAACTTTTTTCCAACAGTCTAGTTCCATTTGTGGTTTCATCTTCTTTTAGCATCTCCTTAGTAGGTCTGTAAGTTTTGTTGTCAGCCTCGGGAGCCTCTCCTGATACTCTGAGACAATCTGAAAAGTCACAATTAACATCTTTTTATAGAAATGAAAATATTTAATAGGTAACTAAATGAGAATATCAAAAAACTTTCCCAAAATGTAGAATAAAAAGACAAAGGGAATGTAAAATAAGAGGGAGAAAAAAAGATTTAGATCAACACAGAAGGTTTAACATTTGACTACCAGTAATTCTGGAAAGAGAGAAAAGACAAAATGGATGGAAGGAAATTTTGAAAAATACAGAATAAAATACAAAGGACAGTTTCCAAGATCTGAAGGACATACAGTTCCAGAAAGAAAGGGCACAACAGATGCTTAGGTACAGTAATTGAAAAATCAGTAAAGGGCTTCCCTGGTGGTGCAGTGGTTAATAATCTGCCTGCCAATGCAGGGGACACGGGTTCGAGCCCTGGTCCAGGAACATCCCACATGCCACGGAGCAACTAAGCCCATGCACCACAACTACTGAGCCTGCGAGCCACAACTACTGAGCCTGTGAGCCACAACTGCAGAAGCACACGTGCCTAGAACCTGTGCTCCTCAACAAGAGAAGCCACCACAATGAGAAGCCCAATGAAGAGTAGCCCCTGCTTGCCACAACTAGAGAAAGCCCACGTGGAGCAACAAAGACCCAATATAGCCAAAAGTAAATTAATTAATTAAATAAATTTATAAAAAAGAAAAATCAGTAAATAAAAAGATACACACCAAGGAACACTACTGGGATATTTCAATAACAGATAAAGACTCAGAAAGCATTCCATAAAGGGGAGCAAGTCATACTCAAAGTAACAGGAACCAAAAAGACATCAGACTTTTTAATAGCCACAATTAGAAGAGAGAGAAACATAAAAGCAGTATTTTTACCATTCTAAGAGGAAAAGGTTTTCAACCTAGAATTTTACACCTGCCTAAACTTTTAATCGAGTGTGAGCACAGAATAAAGCATCTTCAGATATGTGGGGTCTCAGAATATTTCTCTTCCCTGCACGATTTCCTAACCTGATCCTCAAGGTTTGGCTTTAGCCAAATTAGGCAATTAACTCTGAAGTAGAAAGGATCCATAAAATAGAGGATCCAAGACAGAAAATCAGAAATGTAAAGCAATATCCAGATTATGGGAAAGGTAAAGTCCCAGATGACAAACTGTGCCATTAGCCTAGCGGGAAAGGAGTTCAGATTAAAGCAAGAGAATGAAGCGTTCTGGGAAGGCGTTCTCCAGGGTGGTGGGAGGGTGAAGGAACTGGTATATTATCTGGCCGACTTGACTATTGGAACGTATAATGTTTGAGAGAAAATTAAAGATAGATATATGGAAAGCTAAGCAAATTTAATAAAAGATGCAATTATGAGGTCATTTGTATAAGAAATGAAAAATAATCATAGTATGCTACTTGGCTCTGCAGTAAATAATAGACAGTACTTAATACATTGATGATTTAACAAGAACTTTATTAGGAATTATAGATATTCCTAGTATATCATTAGAAATATATATTCTTAAATGGGGTGAGAAGGAGAATGATGTAAAAGCTAGATCCTCATGTCTCATAAAGGATATCTATATACATAGTATAAAATTAATATACTGAGAAATATCTATATAAGAAATTTGGCAATCTGGAGATCAGAATAAATTGCTAAAGGAGATGTAAAAGAAAGAGGTGGGGGGACTTCCCTGGTGGTCCAGTGGTTAAGAATCCGCCTCCCAGTGTAGGGGACGCAGGTTTGATCCCTGGTCTGGGAATTAAGATCCCGCATGCCCCAGGGCAACTAAACCCGTGCGCTGCAACTACTGAGTACATGGGCTGCAACTAAGGATCCCGCGTGCCACAACTACAGAGCTCATGTACTCTGGAGCCCGCATGCCACAACTAGACAGAAGCCCGTGCCCCACAAGGAAGAGACCAAGCGCCACAGCAGAGGATCCCACATGCCGCAAGGAAGTTCCTGCCTACTGCAACTAAGACCCGACACAGCCAAAAATAAAAGAAGGAAGGAAAGGAGGGGAGGGGAGGGAAGGAAGGGAGGGAGGGAAGGGAGGGAAGGGAGGGAGGGAGGGCGGGAGAGAAAAAGAGGTGGAAGTTGGGGGCATGCAGCGGGGAGGGGTGTTTAATTGTTACATTTCTTTTGTCATTATTTTATTTTTCTTAATGATGTATGTTACTTTGACAAAGAAATTAAAGGGAAACAAAAATAAGGATACCCAACATGGTTTGATTCAATTCAAGCCAATGTTATTTGTTGGCCACCTTCTTTTTCCAAATCAGTGTGAGTCGTGGCAGATGTGAAGATAAGGCACAACCATGTCCCTTGTGGGGTTACTTAGGGATGGAGAAAGATAGGGCACTGGAGTAGTGAAGGGAAGGGGCTCAAAGTCCACTCTCCACCCACCCTGGGTGGCTGACTCTGGGCAACCTCTTGTGCGTCTGTTTCCGCACCTGTAACATGAAAATGGGGATAGAACAAGCATATTGGGTAGGTTTGTTGGGAGGATTAAGTGAGTGGATGCATATAGAGCATTTCAGTGCTAGCACATACTCAATGTTCAATAAGCAGCAATTACCACTGTATTTTAGCTGATAACATACACATCATGAAATAGTAAGTGGAAGTGCTAATAAGGCGTCCAAAATGCTTAGGAAGCAAAGCCATGGATTTTTAAAAAATAATTTCCTTATAAAAATAATTGTTAGTTACATTTAGTTACAGGACTCTGATTATGAATGGAAAAGCTTTGCAAAAGCGATCCACCATTATACAGACTTCCCAAGCCCAGCGAGTGGATGTGTGTTTGCTTGGCTTCTGTCCCCTGCATTCTGCATGTCAGGCCAGGTTTGGCACTTCATTCCCTTCTCTCGGCTCCACCGATTCCATCAGCACAGTCACCTCTTCAGGTTTCTGCTCTGGCGTAACTGCTGACAGCATCGCCTGTCTTCTGGCTGTCAACCCAAAGGCCACTGAGAGTTTACTTCCTGAAGGAACCCTGCTGGAGAACAGAGAACCCTGTCAGACAGCCAGAGTCCCACATGGTCACTTTTTGCAAGGGCAGACAAGTAAATACTGAGCTTCTGCCTCTGAAGGCCTTATCTGTGTGTTCTCTGCTATATTCTTTTCTTGAAATGATAATTTGTCACCTATAGGACCAGGGAACAGACCAAAGCAAAGCACAGTAGACAGTGTGAAGCACCCAAATACAGAAATTCTGTTGGAGTGTGTAGTAATAGGGCATACATAAAATTTCAGCCCAGTTAATAACCATTTATTTGATTATTATTTTGCCAATAACCAGAGAGTTGTAAAACATGCAGAACATACTTTGATTTTAAGAGGAAAATAGGAAATAAAATTATGTATTCCATATGATCTTATCTATGTAAGAAGAAGGAAAAAAAACACAACTGGAAGGAAATAAACCAAAATATTAAGAGAGGTCTTTCTGGATTCAAAGATTATGAATAGTTTTCATTTCTTTCCTTACTCCTCTCTTCTTTTTGTTTTTATTTAGGAAGTCTATTATTTTATCATGAGAGAAAATATATATATGATTTAAAAGTAAGTAGTAATAACCTCAAGATAAATAACACAAATTTATGTTTGTGTTATAATAACACAAACTAATATAACACAAACTAATAACACAAACTAAATAACACAAACTAATAACACAAACTAATAACACAAACTAAAATAACACAAAATAATAACACAAAGAACATTTGAGTACTTATTTTCCAATACCATGTTAGATGCTTTTAGAATTCAGTGCACTTTGGTAATGAAATTTATTTTATTTTAGAATTTAGTTTAATGGTATCTTATTATTACCATTTTCCTCAGTAGATTTTGAACCTCTTGTAGGAAGGAACCAGCTGTTAGACCTCTCTGTAACACTGTTACCAACCAGAGTTCTTGACACCCTTCATCAATAGAAATTGACTGGAGGCCAGACAAGAAATCCAGGCAAGGCTTTATTGGGTCCCTTGCTGCAGCAGAGGGGAGCGAGAACAACCAACAGGTGCCCTTGCTTGCTCCCTGAAGCGGGGGCGAGCTGGTTCCTTATGTGGGGTGAGGGTAGGGGCAGGTCCAGGGGTCAGGCCACAGGGGTGGCTTAAGTGGTCTGCCCAGCCCTTAGGTGGTGTCGTGTGCACGGGGCATGCCCAGTACCCTGCTTTTGCTCCTGACACCCTGCTTTTGCTCCGGATTCCTGAGAAGTGGCAGTTGGGTTTTTGGTCTTTTTGTATCTTGTTGTCCATAATTTGCCCCAACTGTGCATGCACGCAGCTATTTTTAGTCCCTTATAGTTTCTTTGTATTTTGTTGCTGAGGAGATGTTTGTCCAGATGCAAGCACTGCAGCACAGACAGGTCCCAGCCTGTCTCACCACTAGTGCCCAGCTCTCTTCTGACGTTAAGTGCTTATAAATACCCCAGCTTTGAAGACAGAGGGGGTGTGATGCTACCACCAATTTAGGATCCTTAGAACAAATCCTCTAAAATGACAGGAACCATTTGGACAAACACGGCCCCCTCTCTCATCACCCAGAAGTCCTCTGAACTGTTCCTAGATTTAGTGCTATTACCTGAACCAGGTGGATGGGGCTCCCATGGAATGGCCCATTGCATGTTATGTTCCGGATGAGGGGGCGTGATTGGGAGACCAGAGTGCCCTGTGGTGCTCCGCTCAGACTGGTGTCCTGCCCTGTGAGGCTTAACGGAGGAGACAGCAATGACAAGGAAGAGATGAACCTGGGCGGAGTGTGTCCAGGTGTTCAGCGACTCTCTGTGAACCACCATGGATGCCACGAACAAACCCCTGTCCTCGTGGAAACTAAATTCTACTAGAGAAACTCCATCAGGTCCCAGTGAGTTGGAACAGGGCATCACGGAATGGTGAGAGTGTGTGAAAGAGAGAGCTCTGGGGCCATGTGTTAAATCAGAAAAGGCAGGAATTAGAAATGCACATTTTGTCCTGTTTTGTATTTAGCCTTAGTCTAGATATGTCAGCCACTAAACCACCATCCTGCCCCTCCTCTCCCCCACAAAAAATGGAAAAATTAGAACACGTTTGCTATAGAATCACATAGGAAACCATACCAGGTACCAACAATATTAAAGTTGTTGTTTCAGGAGCATGACCGTACAATTCAGTGTCCTCATCACCACCACTGGAGCTATTTTAGGAAGGATTCAGTTCTTCGGAGGGAACTTACAGCATTGATTTGAAAAGTCCCTTCCCTCTGCCTGCCAGAAGGCTGAGACTTATCAAGAGTGACATTAGCCTTCTCTCCTACACTTGCACCCTCGTTCAGGCCACTCCAGACATTCAGCATCCTTGTTTTTTTAATTTTTAATTTTATATTGGAGTATAGTTGATTTACAATGTTGTGTTAGTTTCAGGTGTACAGCAAAGTGATTCAGTTATATATATCCATTCTTTTTCAAATTCTTTTCCCATTTAGGTTATTACCGAATATTCTGTAGACTTCCTTGTGCTATATAGTAGGTCCTTGTTGGTTATCTATTTTGAATATAGTAGTGTGTGTGTGTCAATCCCAAACCCCCAATTTATCCCGCCTACCACCACCTTTCCCTTTTGGTAACCATAAGATTGTTTTCTAAGTCTGTGAGTCTGTTTCTGTTTTGTAAATAAGTTCATTTGTACCATTTTTTTAGATTCAGCATATAAGTGCTATCATATGGTATTTGTCCTTCTCTGTCTGACTTCACTTAGTATGATTATCTCTAGATCCATCCATGTTGCTGCAAATGGCATTATTTCTTTCTTTTTTATGGCTGAGTAATATTCCATTGTATATATGTACCACATCTTCTTTATCCATTCATCTGTTGATGGACATATAGGTTGCTTCCATGTCTTGGCTATTGTAAACAGTGCTGCAGTGAACATTGGGGTGCATGCATCTTTCCTAATTATGGTTTTCTCTGGATATATGCCCAGGAGTGGGATTGCTAGGTCACATGGTAGCTCTATTTTTAGTTTTCTAAGGAACCTGCTCTCCATAGTAGCTGTACTAATTTACATTCCCACCAACAGTGTAGGAGGGTTCCCTTTTCTCCACACACTCTCCAGCATTTATTATTTGTACACCTTTTGATGATGGCCATTCTGACTGGTGTGAGGTGATACCTCATTATAGCTTTGATTTGTATTTCTCTAATCATTAGTGATGTTGAGCATCTTTTCATGTGACTCTTGGCCATCTGTATATTTTCTCTGGGGAAATGTCTATTTAGGTCTTCTGTCCATTTTTGCTTGGGTTGTTTGTTTTCTTGATATTGAGCTGCATGAGCTGTTTATAAATTTTGGAGCTTAATCCCTTGTCAGTAGCATTGTTTGCAAATATCTTCTCCCTGGGCATCTTGATGTGACTTGAACACACCAGGATCATTCCACCGCAAGGCTTTTGCTTTGATGGTCCTCTGCCTGGAATGGTCTTCTTTCAAATACCTAGAGGCCTCTCCCCTCACTTGTTCAGAGGTCATCTCCTTACAAAGGCCTTCCCTGACCACCCACCCGCCACTTATCCTGCTTGATTTTTCTTTTGAGTACTTAACTAGTCCCTGAAATGGTAAGACAAATATTTACTTGTTTATTTATTTATCTGGCTTTTTTCCCTAGAAGGTGACTTCCACGAGTATAGATTTCTTGTTTACTCTCGTCCCTTCTACATCCTTGGAGCCTAAAAAAAGTAGATGATGCAGAATGGAGACAATGAATACTGGTTGAATAAATAAATGAATACATTTAATTAATCGAGTTTACCTAGAGATGATAAATTGAAAGCTCCAGAAAATTACATCTAACAGTTGTAAGTTACCTCTACAAATAATTAATGCTCTCTCTTTCATTGAATCATTGGCTTTAGAACGAAATCACCATTACTGAGTGCGCATACACACACACACACACACACACACACACACACACAGAATAAAAGTTTTCTGGGGCCCAGGTGCTACATTTGGGTCCCAGAGGGTGATATAACCCGTAATTTCTAAACCCACCCAACTTTGAGGTTCAGCCTTCCTTCTTTGCCGCAGGCGTCCCCTGGAAGAGCTGAGCTGGAGACGGCAGCTGGAGGCTGTGTTTACCAAAGGGATGCTCTGGGCTGAGGGCCCCTGGCTATTGCCACACTGTTTGTTTTTCGTGATTGGAATGTGTGGCATTATTTGGAGGTGGGCTAGTGTCTAAATTGAATGGGTGAAGAGAAACAGAGAGACATTCTCTTTGCCACCTTTGTAGAAAGGCGGCTGGGGAATCAGTGTCCCAAATTACCTGCTGTCAATTATTGATAGCTTTGGCGGGAATCATTTACCTTCTCCAGTTACTTTGACATATGGCCAAAAGGCAGTGGCCAGCCTGTTCGGTTCTTCAGCAGCCTCGTATCCATAGGAAAGTTCCCAGGAAAAGACTGAATTCACCCTTCGAAGCTTCTGTAGATTTCTGGAGAACTCAGGAGGACCTGATTCTTCCTTGAGGATAAGTCATTCATCTATTCATTCATCTAATTTTATTCATGAAAGTGAGGCTGATATTCAGCAGTTTGCACCAATACAGCTATACTGGGTATTAAAATTGTGGAATACCGTTGACCATTGAACAGTGCAGGGGCTTAGGGGCCCTGGCCCTGTGCAGTCGAAAATCCACATCTAACTTACAGTTGGCCCTCTGCATCTGCAATTCCACATCTGTGGATTCAGCCAACTGCAGATCACAGAGTTCTGTAGTATTTACTGTTTGAAAAAGCTCCATGTATAAGTGGACCCAAGCAGTGTTGTTCAAGGGTCCACTATCCTGAACCTCCCGCAGCACCAGGGTCACCTGGGTTCTTCCACCAGAACCCCCTCACCAGCCCTTCCCAAAATCACCACCCAACAGTCATTGCCTGACACAGCAGGGAGCCTCCTGGAACAGGTCCATTCTGAGTAGCAGCGCCCTTACCTTCCATATGATAAGTATTTAAATATCAGGCTGCCTGAGACCGTAAGAGCAATGAAACTTGCATTTGAAAGTTCTATGTCCTTTACTTCATAAGAGAGATGGAACTCACATAAGGTGAAAACATTAAGCTGTTTACAAACATCCTAAAGGAGTCCCCCAGGATCTATTTCCATTGCCTTGCCCTTACCGAAACAAGCCTCACACCCTTTGCCTAATTTGCAAGAATTTCCAAAGAAAGGATGTTCTGGTTTTAACACGTACACCCACGAGCGAACAGGGACGTCCTCCCGCTCCTGCACGGCTGCATCAGCTGGGATATATGAGTCAACCGTATTCCATTCCCAGGGAAGGTCCGAGGACTGCGTCCAACTAATAACATACTGCAGTGCTTGGCAACCTGTCATCTTCTGGAAAAGAACTTTGTCCTCGGCAGTCTCCACATAACACTGCTTGAGTCTCACATAGCTCTGGCCACGGTTTCTGCGCTATGATTTAGACAATTTCTCAGAAATAAACTATTAAGCGCCCCACCGTGGAGATGACCGCAAGCTTAAGGCATGCGGAGGGCCTGAGTGGGTTTAAAGCCCCTCATGGGCACGTGAAAAAGAAGACCTTCAGTGCACTAACCATGGGTAACGGATGCTTAAAGTGACAGGGCGCACTGGGGGCAAAGGTCACGGATACTGAATGCGGAGACCTGCTACCATTTTCCTTCCTCTGAAGAGGAGGGAGGGTGGCGCCGTCCTCCTCAGTCTCGATGCCAGGCTCACCCCAGAGGCACCTGAAGGGCCCGTGGAAGGAAGGGGAGACTTTGGGTCCTACTGTATTTACCCCATGGCACTGTTCTAGTGAACTTTTTCCCTTTAGGGGGCTCTCCTGGTGCATTACTTTTACCTCCACAGGATAATAGTTTAATCTCCCATTTACCTGAGTTCGAGATTTAACCATCCCTCCATTCTGAGCCCCATTTACTTTAAAATCTCAAGTCCACTTTCAGTACACGAGGAATGAGCCCCTACCATCAAGCTCCCTTTCGCAGGAAAAAAAAAAAAATAGAAATGCATGTTGCTATCAGTTTTTATGCCTCTGGTTTTATTTTATAAGTAGCCTGGACATGTGAACCATTGTGTGGTTCTGACCAAACAAAACATGACTTAGGAAGCACAGGGTACCTTTTTTTTCACTCAAAGTATCTGGCTTCACAAAGCGGGAAAGAAATACTTTGCCTCCATTCGGTTTTGCTGTCCTTGGCAGTCGACTTGGCCAGACAGGTGATAGACAAGAGAGATTTTAGGGGCAAGCTCTGTCTCGGGGAGACGGGCCAAGAAGGAAGTAGGTCAAAAGCCAGGCAGAGGATTTGAGGAGAGATCTGCCTTTGGGGAAGCCATCAGCAGAGCTTGAAGCAAATGAAAACCACGTTTTAATTGATTCAGCAAATAATTAGGAAGAATGGAGCCTTAGTGGAACGGCCACTTCAGCTACAGGTTGTCTGAGTGAGTGCAGAATCATTGTCATTCATCATTTGCTACCAGAGTTACCATCAGTCAATCTTCTGTGGATATTCTCCCTTCACCATCATAGGTGCTGAAGTACGAACCAGATGGGCATTGCCTTTGCTTCTCAATCTGTTTTCATTTGAAGGGACACTCGAGCTGCAGAAAGTACCTGGTTGCATACTGAAGGGTTGCCTGTACTGCTCCTGGGGGAGCAGGAGAGGGAGTTCTCAGAGAGCACAGCTCTTTGCTTATCATAGTCCTACTGTAGTATCTAAGACGGCCCTGCACAAAACAGGCCCTCAAGGCCGGGCTGTGGAGAAGAAAGGAAGCAGTATACAGGGTGCCATAGAGTCTGGATGCACAGGTGAATGTGCATGAGGGTCCTCTAGGTCATCTTCGATTGGTGGAAAAATGGAATAGTACCATCTATGCTTCCAGACCTCAGGGCACCCAGCAGTTGGTGTAACAGTGAGTAGAAAAAGGTCATAACTTAGAGAACAAACTTAGGGTTACCAGGGGAGAAGGGGAGGGGGAGGGATAGATTGGGAGTTTGGGATTGACATGTATACACCGCTATATTTTAAATGGACGGGCTTCCCTGGTGGCACAGTGGTTGAGAGCCCGCCTGCCGAGGCAGGGGACGCGGGTTCGTGCCCTGGTCCGGGAAGATCCCACATGCCGCGGAGCGGCTGGGCCCGTGAACCATGGCCACTGAGCCTGTGCATCCGGAGCCTGTGCTCTGCAACGGGGGAGGCCACAGCAGTGAGAGGCCTGCGTACCGCAAAAAAAATAAATAAATAAAATAAAATGGATAACCACAGGGACCTACTGTATAGCACAGGGAACTCTGCTCAATACTCTATAACAACCTATATGGGAAAAGAATCTGAAAAAGAATGGATATAAGTATATGTATAACTGATTCACTTTGCTGTACACCTGAAACTAACACAACATTGTTAATCAACTATATTCCAATATAAAATAATTTTAAAAGGAAAACAAAGAAAAAGGTCATAAGACATACTGTTTATTCAGGGTGTGAACCAGAGGGAATTTTGCACCTATTTTGCGATTATTCAACACATTTCTAGAAGAAGTGATTTTTAAAGGTCTTTGAATAAAGCAAGAGGGCTTTAAAAATTTACCAAGGAAAGAGGGTTGGGTGAAAGATGAACCTCTCCCTTTTGGTGTGATTGAATCCCCTATTCATCTTTCAAGTCTTTGTTTAAGTCAGTGGTTCTGAACTGGGGACAGTTTTGCCCCCCAGGGCATATTTGTCAATGTCTAGAGCTATTTTTGGTTGTCAGGACTGGGAGGGGAGAGCTATTGGCATTTAGTGGGAAGAGGCTAGGTATTCTGCCAAACACCCTGAACTGCACAGGGTGGCCGTCACAACCAAGAATTCTCTACCCCAAAAGGTCAGTAGTGCCAAAGCTTAGAAACTGTGGTTTCAGTGTACCTTGGGGAAGCTTCCCCTGACAGTCCTCATGCTACACTAACTCCCTATAATATCCTCATCTCACTTTGTACTTTCCCTCCATAGTATTTGTCACAATTATAAGTAAATACTTAATATTTATCTCTTCCATTAAAAATCAAACCTCCTAGAAAAAGAAATTGTGTGTATCTCATTCACCACTATATCCTAGCACCTAACATAATGCCTGGCACGTTGTAAAACCTAAATAAATGTCTGTTGAATGGATGAATCAACACATGACTAATATTAGGGAATAAGCCAAATAAGATGATCAAGTAGAGTTGTAGTTTCCACAAGCAACTGAAATTTGTCAGGGGGTCTTGGATTGCTCTCTATTTCAGTTCAAGAAAGTGATGAGTTAAAAAAAAAAAAAAAAGGGTGGGCGGTGGGGGGGTGGACTTCCCTTGTGGTCCAGTGGTTAGTACTCCACTCGTCCACTGCAGGGACCTGGGCTTACGTCTCATCTAAAGCACCAAGTAAATAAAAGAATCAGACGTGGTGAGGCTGTGGCACTGAAAGATTAATGGGGAGTCCAGTCCACGCTGCAGAGAGTACAACAAAAAAGGGCTCATGGTTAAAGAGAGAAAAAAAACAAATACTCATGATACAAAGTGTACCTGGCTGACTTGCCGTTTACATTTTGCCCTCTGTGGTGGCAGGGGCTAGCGGAGGGAGTGACTGATTAAAAGATGAGAGTTTCAGGCGCAGATTGAAAGGTTCTGCATGGAGGGAAAGACTATAGCATAGAGCGGCTGTCCTACAAAATGTGTACATCTACCTCCTTCTGCTAGTCTAGTTTTCCCCACTACACTCCGAGGATCTTGAAGATGCGGCCCATGTCCCCCCCCCTTTTTTTTTAACATCTTTATTGGAGTATAATTGCTCTACAGTGGTGTGTTAGTTGCTGCTGTTTAACAAAGCAAATCAGCTGTACATACACATATGTCCCCATATCCCCTCCCTCTTGCGTCTCCCTCCCACTCTCCCTATCCCACCCCTCTAGGTGGTCACAAGGCACCGAGTTGATCTCCCTGTGCTATGCGACTGCTTCCCACAAGCTATTTTACATTTGGTCGTGTATATATGTCCATGCCCCTCTCTCACTTCGTCCCATCTTACCCTTCCCCGTCCCCGTGTCCTCAAGTCCATTCTCTACATCTGCGTCTTTATTCCTGTCCTGCCCTTATATTCTTCAGAACCATTTTTTTCCCTTTTTTTTAGACTCCATATATATGTGTTAGCATACGGTATTTGTTTTTCTCTTTCTGACTTACTTCACTCTGTATGACAGACTGTAGTTCCATCCACCTCACAACAAATAACTCAATTTCGTTTCTTTTTATGGCAGAGTAATATTCCATTGTATATATGTGCCACATCTTCTTTATCCATTCATCTGTCAATGGACACTTAGGTTGCTTCCATGTCCTGACTATTGTAAATAGAGCTGCAATGAACATTGTGGTACCTGCCACTTTGAATTATGGTTTTCTCAGAGTATATGCCAGTAGTGGGATTGCTGGGTCATATGGTAGTTCTATTTTTAATTTTTTAAGGAACCTCCATATTGTTCTCCATAGTGGCTGCATCAATTTACATTCCCACCAACAGTGCAAGAGGGTTCCCTTTTCTCCACACCCTCTCCAGCATTTATTGTTTGTCAATTTTTTGATGATGGCCATTCTGACTGGTGTGAGGTGATACCTCATTGTAGTTTTGATTTACATTTCTCTAATGATTAGTGATGTTGAGCATTCCTTCATGTGTTTGTTGGCAATCTGTATATCTTCTTTGGAGAAATGTCTGTTTAGGTCTTCTGCCCACTTTTGGAGTGGGTTGTTTGTTTTTTTGGTATTGAGCTGCTTGTAAATTTTGGAGATTAATCCTCTGTAAGTTGCTTCGTTTGCAAATATTTTCTCCCATTCTGAGGGTTGTCTTTTCGTCTTGTTTATGGTTTCCTTTGCTGTGCAAAAGCTTTGAAGTTTCATTAGGTCACATTTCTTTATTTTTGTTTTTATGTCCATTTCTCTAGGAGGTGGGTCAAAAAGGAACTTGCTGTGATTTATGTCATAGAGTATACTGCCTATGTTTTCCTCTAAGAGTTTTATAGTGTCCAGTTTTACATTTAGGTCTCTAATCCATTCTGAGTTTATTTTTGTGTATGGTGTTAGGGAGTGTTCTAATTTCATTCTTTTACATGTAGCTGTCCAGTTTTCCCAGCACCACTTATAGAAGAAACTGTCTTTTCTCCATTGTATATCCTTCCCTCCTTTGTCATAGATTAGTTGACCATAGGTGTGTGGGTTTATCTCTGGGCTTTCTACCTTGTTCCATTGATCTATATTTCTGTTTTTGTGCCAGTACCATCCTGTCTTGATTACTGTAGCTTTGGAGTATAGTCTGAAGTCTGGGAGCCTGATTCCTCCAGCTTCGTTTTTCTTTCTCAAGATTGCTTTGGCTATTCGGGGTCTTTTGTGTTATCATACAAATTGTGAAATTTTTTGTTCTAGTTCTGTGAAAAATACCATTGGTAGTTTGATAGGAATTGCAGTGAATCTGTAGATTGCTTTGGGTAGTATCGTCATTTTTACAATGTTGATTCCTCCAATCTAAGAACATGGTATATCGCTCAATCTGTTTGTATCATCTTTAATTTCTCTCATCAGTGTCTTGTAGTTTTCTGCATACAGGTCTTTTCTCTCCTTAGGTAGGTTTATTCCTAGGTATTTTATTCTTTTTGTTGCAGTGGTAAATGGGAGTGTTTCCTTACTTTCTCTTTCAGATTTTTCATCATTAGTGTATAGGAATGCAAGAGATTTCTGTGCATTAATTTTGTATCCTCTTACTTAACCAAATTCATTGATTAGCTCTAGTAGTTTTCTGGTACCATCTTTAGGATTTTCTATGTATAGTATCATGTCATCTGTAAACAGTGACAGCTTTACTTCTTCTTTTCTGATTTGGATTCCTTTTATTTCTTTTTCTTCTCTGATTGCTGTGGCTAAAACTTCTAAAACTATGTTGAATACAGTGCTGAGAATGTACAACCTTGTGTTGTTCCTGATCTTAGAGAAAATGATTTCAGTTTTTCATTATTGAGAATGATGTTGCCTGTGGGTTTGTCATATATGGCCTTTATTATGTTGAGGTAAGTTCCCTCTATGCCTACTTTCTGGAGTTTTTTTTTTTTGTCATAAATGGGTGTTGAATTTTGTTGAAAGCTTTTTCTGCATCTATTGAGATGATCATGTGGATTTTCTCCTTCAGTTTGTTAATATGGTTTATCATATTGATTGATTTGAATATACTGAAGAATCCTTGCATTCCTGGAATAAACCCCACTTGATCATGGTGTATGATCCTTTTAATGTGCTCTTGGATTCTGTTTGCTAGTATTTTGTTGAGGAATTTTGCATCTATGTTCATCAGTGATATTGGCCTGTAGTTTTCTTTCTTGGTGACTTCTTTTTCTGGTTTTGGTATCAGGGTGATGGTGGCCTTGTAGAATGAGTTTGGGAGTGATTCTCCCTCTGCTATCTTTTGGAAGAGTTTGAGAAGGATAGGTGTTAGCTCTTCTCTAAATGTTTGATAAAATTCACCGGTGAAGCCATCTGGTCTTGGGCTTTTGTTCCTTGGAAGACTTTTAATTTCAATTTCAGTGCTTGTGATTGGTATGTTCATATTTTCTGTTTCTTCCTGGTTCAGTCTTGGAAGGTTATACCTTTCTAAGAATTTGTCCCTTTCTTCCAGGTTGTCCATTTTATTGGCATAGAGTTGCTTGTAGTAATCTCTCATGATTCTTTGTATTTCTGCAATGTCAGTTGTTACTTCTCCTTTTTCATTTCTAATTCTATTGATTTGAGTGTTCTCCCCTTTTTTCTTGATGAGTCTGGCTAATGGTTTATCAATTTTGTTTATCTTCTCAAAGAACCAGCTTTTAGTTTCATTGATCTTTGCAAATGTTTCTTTCATTTCTTTTTCATTTATTTCTGAACTGATCTTTATCATTTCTTTCCTTCTGCTAACTTTGGGGATTGTTTTTGTTCTCCTTTCTCTAATGCTTTAGGTGTAAGGTTAGGTTGTTTATTTGAGATGTTCCTTGTTTCTTGAGGTAGGATTGTATTGCTATAAACTTCCCTCTTAGAACTGCTTTTGCTGCATCCCATATCTTTTGGGTCGTCGTGTTTTCATTGTCATTTGTTTCTAGGTATTTTTGATTTCCTTTTTGATTTCTTCAGTGATCTCTTGTTTATTTAGTAGTGTATTATTTAGCCTCCATGTGTTTGTATTTTTTACAGATTTTTTCCTGTAATTGATATCTAGTCTCATAGTGTTGTGGCCAGAAAAGATACTTGATACGATTTCAATTTTCCTAAATTTACCAAGGCTTGATTTGTGACCCAAGATATAAGCTATCTTGGAGAACGTTCCATGAGCACTTGAAAAGAAAACGTATTCTGTTGTTTTTGAATGGAATGTCCTATAAATATCAATTAAATCCATCTTGTTTAATGTATCATTTAAAGCTTGTGTTTTCTTACTTATTTTCATTTTGGATGATCTGTCCATTCATGAAAGTGGGGTGTTAAAGTCCCCTACTATTATTGTGTTATTCTCAATTTCCCCTTTTATGGCTGTTAGCATTTGCCTTATGTATTGACGTGCTCCTATGTTGGGTGCATAAATATTTACAATTGCTATATCTTCTTCTTGAATTGATCCCTTGATCATTATGTAGTACCCTTCTTTGTCTCTTGTAATAGTCTTTATTTTAAAGTCTATTTTGTCTGATATGAGAATTGCTACACCAACTTTCTTTTGATTTCAGTTTGCATGGAATATTTTTCCATCCCCTCACTTTTAGTCTGTATGTGTCCCTAGGTCTGAAGTGGGTCTCTTGTAGACAGCCTATATATGGGTCTTGTTTTTGTATCCATTCAGCCAGTCTGTGTCTTTTGGTTGCAGCATTTAATCCATTTACATTTAAGGTAATTATCCATATGTATGTTCCTATTACCATTTTCTTAATTGTTTTGGGTTTGTTATTATAGGTCTTTTCCTTCTCTTGTGTTTCCTGCCTAGAGAAGTTCCTATAGCATTTGTTGTAGAGCTGGTTTGGTGGTGCTGAATTCTCTTAGCTTTTGCTTGTCTGTAAAGGTTTTAATTTCTTCGTCAAATATGAATGAGGTCCTTGCTGGGTAGAGTAATTTTGGTTGTAGGTTTTTCCCTTTCATGATTTTAAGTATGTCCTGCCACTCCCTTCTCACTTGCAGAGTTTCTGCTGAAAGAACAGCTGTTAACCTTATGGGGATTCCCTTGTACATTAATTGTTGCTTTTCCCTTGCTGCTTTTAATATTTTTTCCTTGTATTTAATTTTTGATAGTTTGATTAATATGTGTCTTGGTGTGTTTCTCCTGAGATTTAACCCGTATGGGACTCTCTGCACTTCCTGGACTTGATTAACGATTTCCTTTCCCATATTAGGGAAGTTTTCAACTATAATCTCTTCAGATATTTTCTCGGTCCCTTCTTCTTTCTCTTCTTCTTCTGGGACCCCTATAATTCTTATGTTGGTGTGTTTAATGTTGTCCCAGAGGTCTCTGAGACTGTCCTCAATTCTTTTCATTCTTTTTTCTTTATTCTACTCTTCAGTAGTTATTTCCATTATTCTATCTTCCAGGTCACTTATCCATTCTTCTGCCTCAGTTATTCCGCCATTGATTCCTTCTAGAGAATTTTTAATTTCTTTTATTGTGTTGTTCATCATTGTTTGCTCTTTGGTTCTTCTAGGTCCTTGTTAAACGTTTCTTGTACTTTTCTCCATTCTATTTACAAGATTTTGGATCCTCTTTACTGCCATTGCTCTGAATTCTTTTTCAGGTAGACTGCCTATTTCTTCTTCATTTGTTTGGTCTGGTGGGTTTTTTCCTTGCTCCTTCATCTGCTGTGTGTTTCTCTGTCTTCTCCTTTTGCTTAACTTACTGTGTTTAGTGTCTCCTTTTCTCAGGGTGCAGGTTCTTAGTTCCCATTGTTTTTGGTGTCTACCCGCAGTGGGTAAGGTTGGTTCAGTGGGTTGTGTAGGCTTCCTGGTGGAGGGGACTGGTGCACATGTTCTGGTGGATGAGGCTGGATCTTGTCTCTCTGGTGGGCAGGACTGCATCCGGTGGTGTGTTTTGGGGTGTCTGTGACCTTATTATGATTTTAGGCAGCCTCTCTGCTAATGGGTGGGCTTGTGTTTCTGTCTTGATAGTTGTTTGGCATGGGGTGTCCAACACTGTAGCTTGCTGGTTGTTGAGTGGAGTTGGGTCTTAGCATTGAGATGGAGATCTCTGGGAGAGCTTTCACAGTTTGATATTATGTGGAACCGGGAGGTCTCTGGTGGACCAATATCCTGAACTCGGTTCTTCCACGTCAGAAGCATAGGCCTGACAACTGGCCAGAGCACCAAGACCCTGTCAGCCACACCGCTCAGAGGAAAAGGGAGAGAAAAAAAAAGAAAAAGAAAAGGACGGAAGGGTGGAAGGAAGGAAGGAAGGAAGAAGATAAAGTTATTAAAATAAATTTTTTTTCAATTATTAAAAATTTAAAAAGTAATAAAAAGAAAAGAAAAAAGAAAGAAGAGAGCAACCAAACCAAAAAACAAATCTACCAGTGATAACAAGTGCTAAAAACTATACATATAAAAAAAAAAAAAAAGGATAGACCAAACCCCAGGACAAATGGTAAAAACAAAGCTATACAGACAAAATCACACAAAGAAGCATATACATACACACTCAGAAGAAGAGAAAAAAGAAAGAAAATATATACCTATATAGTAAAAAAATAGGAAGTGAGCAACCAAATCAATAAACAAATCTACCAATGATAATAAACTCTATAAATACTAAACTAAGATAAACATAAAACCAGAAACAAATTAGATGCAGAAAGCAAACTCCAGGTCTACAGTTGATCCCAAAGTCCCACCACCTCAATTTGGGATGATTCGTTGTCTATTCAGGTATTCCACAGATGCAGGGTACATCAGGTTGATTGTGGAGATTTAATCCGTTGCTCCTGAGGCTGCTGGGAGAGATTTCCCTTTCTCTTCTTTGTTTGCACAGCTCCTGGGGTTCAGCTTTGGATTTGGCCCCGCCTCTGCGTGTAGGTCACCTGAGGGTGTCTGTTCGCTGCTCAGACAGGACGGAGTTAAAGGAGCAGCTGATTGGGGGCTCTGGCTCACTCAGGCCTGGGGGAGGGAGGGGTATGGAATGTGGGGTGAGCCTGTGGCCAAAGAGGCCGGCATGACGTTGCAACAGCCTGAGGCGCGCCGTGTTTTCTCCCGGGGAAGTTGTCCCTGGATCACGGGACCCTGGCAGTGGCGGGCTGCAGAGGCTCCCAGGAGGGTAGATGTGGTTAGTGACCTGTGCTCGCACACAGGCTTCTTGGTGGCTACAGCAGCAGGCTTAGCATCTCATGCCCGTCTTCTGGGTCTGCGCTAATAGCCGCAGCTCACGCCCATCTCTGGAGCTCGTTTAGGCGGTGCTCTGAATCCCCTCTACCCACACACCAGGAAACAATGGTCTCTTGCCTCTTGGGCAGGTCCAGACTTTTTCCCGGACTCCCTCTTGGGTAGCTGTGGTGCACTAGCCCCCTTCAGGCTGTGTTCACTCAGCCAACCCATATCCTCTCCCTGGGGTCTGACCTCCAAAGCCTGAGCCTTAGCTCCCAGCCCCGCCCGCCCTGGCGGGTGAGCAGACAAGCTTCTCAGGCTGGTGAGTGCTGGTCGGCACCGATCCTCAGTGCGGGAATCTCTCCACTTTGCCCTCTGCACCCCTGTTGCTGTGCTCTCCTCCATGGCTCCGAAGCTTCCCCCGCTGCCAACCCGCCATCTCCACAGTGAAGGGGCTTCCTAGTGTGTGAAAACTTTTCCTCCACAGCTCCCTCCCTGAGGTTCAGGTACCGTCCCTATTCTTTTGTCTCTGTTTTTTCTTTTTTCTTTTGCCCTACCCAGGTACGTGGGGAGTTTCTTACCTTTTGAGAATTCTGAGATCTTCTGCCAGCGTTCAGTAGGTGTTCTGTAGGGGTAGTTCCACATGTAGATGTATTTCTGATGTATTTGTGGGGAGGAAGGTGATCTCCACGTCTTACCCCTCCGCCATCTTGAAGGTCTCCTCGAGACCCATGTCCTCTTGCTGTCAGTTCCTCTGGTCCCAGCAGAGTGCCATGCTTATAGGACATTCTCAGTCAGTGTTTTCCCAATTGCACACTTATAGTTTTTCTCTCTTTTGGTCTCTAAATTACATAATTGTGAAAGAAAGAAGTAATGAAAGTTGGGAGGTGGAGATTAATCTCATTTTTTTCCCCTCATCTCTGATGTTTCATCTCAAGCAATAGTTCCTATAGTTTGAATAGAAGACAAAAATCTGAATTAGGAAAAATTCTGAAGAAAAGAAAAAAGCTTTATTCAAGAAAAGAATATTTTGAATTTTCAAAAAGAAATTTTCCCACACCCAGTTGTATATTTTTTATTAAAGTATAATTAATTACAGTACTCTTTTAGTTTCAGGTGTATAACAAGAACCCAGTCCTTTATTTTTTTATAGCTTTATTTATTTATTTATTTTTGGCTGCATTGGGTCTTCACTGCTGCGCAGGCTTTCTTTAGTTGTGGCGAGCGGGGGCTACTCTTCATTGTGGTGTGCAGGCTTCTCATTACGGTGGCTTCTCTTGTTGCAGAGCACAGGCTCTAGGTGCACGGGCTTCAGTTGTTGTGGCACACAAGCTCAGTAGTTGTGGCTCATGGGCTCTCGAGCACAGGCTCAGTAGTTGTGGTGCACAGGCTTAGTTGCTCTGTGGCATGTGGGATCTTCCCAGACCAGGGCTCGAACCCGTGTCCCCAGCATTGGTAGGTAGATTCTTAACCACTGCACCACCAGGGAAGTCCAAACCCAGTTCTTTAAATAAGTAGCTTAGGAAATACTGGGTTAAACAGTCACTGCCTTTGATATGCCAGCGTGTGCTGTGTCTTCCCGAGACAGTTTGCTACTCTTCAAAACCCTATTTAGAGCAGAAGCAAGAAGAACTACAATCCTGCTTCCTGTGGAACAAAAACCACATTCACAGAAAGATAGACAAGATGAAAAGGCAGAGGGCTATGTACCAGATGAAGGAACAAGATAAAACCCCAGAAGAATAACTAAATGAAGTAGAGATAGACAACCTTCCAGAAAGAGTTCAGAATACTGATAGTGAAGATGATCCAGGACCTCGGAAAAAGAATGGAGGCAAAGATCGAGAAGATGCAAGAAATGTTTAACAAAGATATAGAAGAATTAAAGAACAAACAAACAGAGATGAACAATACAATAACTGAAATGAAAACTACACTAGAAGGAATCAATAGTAGAATAACTGAGGCATAAGAATGGATGAGTGACCTGGAAGACAGAATGGTGGAATTCACTGCTGTGGAACAGAATAAAGAAAAAAGAATGAAAAGAAATGAAGACAGCCTAAGAGACCTCTGGGACAACATTAAATGCAACAACATTCACATTATAGGGGTCGCAGAAGGAGAAGAGAAAGAGAAAGGAGCTGAGAAAATATTTGAAGAGATTACAGTTGAAAACTTCCCTAACATGGGAAAGGAAATAGCCACCCAAGTCCAGGAATTTCAGAGAGTCCCATACAGGATAAACCTGAGGAAAAACACGCCAAGACACATAGTAATCAACGTGGCAAAAATTAAAGACAAAGAAGAATTATTGAAAGCAGCAAGGGAAAAAAGACAACATACAAGGGAACTCCCATAAGGTTAACAGCTGATTTCTCAGCAGAAGCTCTACAAGCCAGAAGGGAGTGGCATGATATACTTAAAGTGATGAAAGGGAAGAACCTACAACCAAGATTACTCTACCCAGCAAGGATCTCATTCAGATTCGATGGAGATATCAAAAGCTTTACAGAAAAGCAAAAGCTCAGAGAATTCAGCACCACCAAACCAGCTCTACAACAAATGCTACAGGAACTTCTCTAAGTGGGAAACACGAGAGAAGAAAAGGACCTACAAAAACAAACTCAAAACAATTAAGAAAATGGTAATAGGAACATACATATGGATAATTACCTTAAACGTGAATGGATTAAATGCTCCAACCAAAAGACACAGGCTTGCTGAATAGATACAAAAACAAGACCCATATATATGCTGTCTACAAGAGACCCACTTCAGACCTAGGGACACATACAGACTAAAAGTGAGGGGATGGAAAAAGATATTCCATGCAAATGGAAATCAAAAGAAAGCTGGAGTAGCAATACTCATATCAGATAAAATAGACTTTAAAATAAAGAATGTTATAAGAGACAAGAAAGGACACTACAAAATGATCAATGGATCAATCCAAGAAAAAGATATAACAATTATAAACATACAGGCACCCAACATAGGGGCACCTCAATACATAAAGCAACTGCTAACAGCTGTAAAAGAGGAAATCAACAGTAACAGAGTAATAGTGAGGGACTTTAACACCTCACTTACACCAATGGACAGATCTTCCAAACAGAAAATTAATCAGGAAACACAAGCTTTAAATGGCACAATAGACCAGATAGATTTAATTGATATTTATAGGACATTCCATCCAAAAAACAGCAGATTAAACTTTCTTCTCAAGTGCGCACGGAATAGTCTCCAGCATGGATCACATCTTGGGTCACAAATCAAGCCTCAGTAAATTTAAGATAATTGAAATCATATGAAGCATCTTTTCTGATGACAATGCTATGAGATTAGAAATCAATTAAAGGGAAAAAAAGGTAAAAAACAGAAACACATGGAGGCTAAACAATACGTTATGAAATAACCAAGAGATCACTGAACAAATCAAAGAGGAAATCAAAAACTACCTAGAGAGAAATGACAATGAAAACACAATGAATAAAAACCTATGGGATGTGGCAAAAGCAGTTCTAAGAGGGAAGTTTATAGCAATACAAGCCTACATCAAGAAACAGGGAAAATCTCAAATAAACAATCTAATCTTACACTAAAGGAACTAGAGAAAGAACAAACAAAAGCCAAAGTTAGCAGAAGGAAAGAAATCATAAAGATCAGAGCAGAAATAAATGAAAGAGAAACAAAGAAAACAATAACAAAGATCAATAAAACTAAAAGCTGTTCTTTGAGAAGATAAACAAAATTGCTAAACCATTAGCCAGACTCTTAAGAAAAATAGGGGTAGGACTCATATCAATAAAATTAGAAAGGAAAAAGGAGAAGTAACAACAGACACCATAGAAATACAAAGCATCCTAAGAGACTACTGCAAGCAACTCTATGCCAATAAAGTGGACAACCTGGAAGAAATGGACAAATTCTTAGAAAGGTATAACCTTCCAAGACTGAACCAGGAGCAAAGAGAAAATATGAACAGACCAATCACAAGTAATGAAATTGAAACTGATTAAAAATCTTCCGACAAACTAAAGTCCAGGACCAGATGGCTTCACAGGTGAATTCTATTGAACATTTAGAGAAGAGCTAACACCCCTCCTTCTCAAACTCTTCCAAAAAATTGCAGAGGAAGGAATACTCCCAAAATCATTCTATGAGGCCCCCATCACCCTGATACCAAAACCAGACAAAGATACTACAAAAAAAGGAAATTACAGACCAATATCACTGATGAATATAGAGGCAAAAATCCTCAACAAAGATACTGGCAAACAGAATCCAACAACACATTAAAAGGATCAGACACAATGATCAAGTAGGATTTATATCAGGAATGCAAGGATTCTTCAATATATGCAAATCAACCAATGTGATACACCATATTAACAAATTGAAGGATAAAAACCATATGATCATCTCAATAGATGCAGAAAAAGCTTTTGACAAAATTCAACACCATTTATGATGAAAACTCTCCAGAAAGTGGGCATAGAGGGAAACTACCTCAACTTAATAAAGGCCATATATGACAAACCCACAGGAAACATCATTCTCAATGCTGAAAAACTGAAAGCATTTCCTCTAAGATCAGCAACAAGACAAGGATGTCCACTCTCACCACAGTTATTCAACATAGTTTTGGAAGTCCTAGCCACAGCAATCAGAGAAGGAAAAGATAAAAGGAATACAAATTGGAAAAGGAAAAGTAAAACTGTCACTGTTTTCCGATGACATGATACTATACATAGAGAATCCTAAGGATGCCACCAGAAAACTACTAGAGCTAATCAATGAATTTGATTAAGTAGCAGGATACAAAATTAATGCACAGAAATCTCTTGCATTCCTATACACTAATGATGGAAAGTCTGAAAGAGAAAGTAAGGAAACACTCCCATTTACCATTGCAACAAAAAGAATAAAATACCTAGGAATAAACCTACGTAGGGAGACAAAAGACCTGTATGCAGAAAGCTGTAAGACACTAATGAAAGAAATTAAAGATGATACCAATAGATGGAGATATGCCATGTTCTTGGATTGGAAGAATCAATATTGTGAAAATGACTATACTACCCAAAGCAATCTACAGATTCAATGCAATCCCTGTCAAATTACCAATGTCAGATTTTACGGAACTAGAACAAAAAATCTTAAAATTTGTATGGAGACACAAAAGACCCTGAATAGCCATAGCAGTCATGAGGGAAAAAGCAGAGCTGGAGGAATCAGACTCCCTGACTTCAGACTATACTACAAAGCTGCAGTAATCAAGACAATATGGTACTGGCACAAAAACAGAAAGATTGATCAATGGAACAAGGTAGAAAGCCCAGAGATAAACCCACACACCTATGGTCAACTAATCTATGACAAAGGAGGCAAGGATATACAATGGAGAAAAGACAGTCTCTTCTATAAGTGGTGCTAGGAAAACTGGACAGCTGCATGTAAAAGAATGAAATTAGAACACTCCTAACACCATACACAAAAATAAACTCAGAATGGAATCGAGACCTAAATGTAAAACTGGACACTATAAAACTCTTAGAGGAGGGCTTCCCTGGTGGCACAGTGGTTGGGAGTCCGCCTGCCGATGCAGGGGACACGGGTTTCTGCCCCGGTCCGGGAGGATCCCACGTACCGCAGAGCGGCTGGGCTTGTGAGCCATGGCCGCTGGGCCTGCGCGTCTGGAGCCTGTGCTCTGCAACGGGAGAGGCCACAACAGTGAGAGGCCCGCATACCGCAAAAAAAAAAAAAAAAAAACTCTTAGAGGAAAACATAGGCAGAACACTCTTTGACATAAATCACAGCAACATCTTTTTTGATCCACCTCCTAGAGTAATGGAAATAAAAATAAACAAATGGAACCTAATGAAACTTAAAAGCTTTTGCACAGCAAAAGAAACCATAAACAAAATGAAAGAACAACCCTTAAAATGGGAGAAAATATTTGCAAACACATCAACGGACAAAGGATTAATCTCCAAAATATATAAACAGCTCATGCAGCTCAATATTAAAAAAACAAACAACCCAATCCAATAATGGGCAGAAGACCTAAATAGACATTTCTCCAAAGAAGACATACAGATGGCCAAGAAGCACATGAAAAGCTGCTCAACATCACTAATTAATAGAGAAATGCATATCAAAACTACAATGAGGTATCACCTCACACAAGTTAGAATGGGCATCATCAGAAAATCTACAAACATCAGATGCTGGAGAGGGTGTGGAGGAAAGGGAACTCTCTTGCACTGTTGGTGGGAATGTAAATTGATACAGCCACTGTGGAGAACAGTATGGAGGTTCCTTAAAAAACTAAAAATAGAATTACCATATGATCCAGCAATCCCACTCCTGGGCATATACCCAGAGAAAACCATAATTCAAAAAGACACATGCACCCCAGTGTTCATTGCAGCACTGTTTACAATAATCAGGTCATGGAAGCAACCTAAATGCCCATCAGCAGACGAATGGATGAAGAAGATGTGGTACATATATACAGTGGAATGTTACTCAGCCAGTAAAAGGAATGAAATCAGGTCATTTGTAGAGACGTGGATGGATCTAGAGACTGTCATACAGAGTGAAGTAAGTCAGAAAGAGAAAAACAAATATCGTATATTAACAGATATATGTGGAACGTAGAAAAATGGTACAGAGGAACCAGTTTGCGGGGCAGAAATTGAGACACAGATGTAGAGAACAAACGTATGGACACCAAGGGGGGGAAAGCAGCAGGGGGTGAAGGTGGTGGTGTGATGAATTGGGAGATTGGGATTGACATGTATACACTGATGTGTATAAAATGGATGACTAATAAGAACCTGCTGTATGAAAAAATAAATTAAATTTAAAAATTAAAAAAAAAAAACGTATTGAATGATGCAACCAAAAAAACATTCCAGGGGAAAGAATCATGCGATAATGATTACCCAATCATTTTCTCACTCATGGCAAAGTTTGCGAACTGCTGGTTTACATCATAAGGTTTGTAAAGAGCAAAATAAAGGGAGCATAAAGGAAGAAAGGCTTCACAGGACGGAAGAAGGCATTTTGTAAAATGGGATACTCAAGCAGACAGAAAAACAGCAGTTATGAGAGGAAAGCTTGGGTTTTATGCCTGCCATGACAGTCCCTAAATGTGTGGTTCAACGTGGAGACCAAAGACAGCACGCTAGCGAAGTTTAAAACTTCTCAGCCTAAAGCTAAGAGTCAGGAGCCTGGTATTATATTCCAGAAACTTCCTCTGTGACTTGGATCACTTTTCTGAACTGATTGCCTCAGAGGTAATGGGATAATTAAGCCCTTCATTTCTTCTTTCATAAAATCATGTTGGAAATAAGCTAGAAGCTCAGGTTGGTAGAGAACTTTTTAGTTATTTCAAGAAAAGTGAAATAACATATGAAAAGACGTGGTACTTTGTGAAAAAACAGTTATGTTTATTCATTTCAGTCAGGTTCTGAGCATCTCGGGCACGTTTTCACATTAACAAGTCCAGAACAATTAATTTCTGACTAATGTTTATATCATTGAGACTTACACGTGATTGGGTCAGTTAACAAAGAAATGAAGTAACTTATAAAAATGCATCTGCCAGCACCCCAGCTTGGGGTGTCTGACCATCACTGTCAAAGTAGTTAACTGAGTCAGAACTGGGCCCACCATTTGTGTTTCAGAAATGTGCGGTTTGATATCTAGTTACAAATTTTAAAGTTCAAATAAACAAACACATGGTTTTTCCTTTGACTAAATTTGAAAGCGTCAAGATGGGAATCCTAACGCCATAAACATTTACACAGCTTGGCAAGCTCCTCATTATGTAAATACTTTGTGAAAACAACTTTGGTCCATAAAGTATTAATGCTATTTGATAAAAATCAGTTTTTGTTTGGTGTGTCTTTTGAAGCTAGTGTAACTCCTGGCCATTCTATATGATATAAGAGCTCTTTGGAATCAAATCCTAATCCCAACATGTTTTTCTTGTTCGTTTAAACCTCTTATATACATGTTGGAGCCAGAGAGAGTGGAAAGCTTTTAGGGCTGAAGCGTGAATTGTTTGTCATTCTCATGCATGCTTTCTGAAAAGTATTTGGCATGCTTGTGTTTGTAAGTTAAAATATACATTTGTGTTCTGAAGCATTTTCTTTCTTTTTCCTTTTATGCTTGTTCGTTTGGTTTACAGAGACCATCTTACTGTGGGAGAGCAGACATACTGATGTTGGATTGTTTGACTTACCACCTTGTAGAAAATATCTGTGGGTGTTGATTTGCTAGGTTTGCCCCTGACTCAAGCTTCTAAAGAGAAAAAAATTTTCTCAACCCAAACTCAATAGTATTAGTACCCCCAGAAGCATAAAAAACCTGAACAAACACAACTCACCAAAGCTGTCTGTCTGGATCTTTAGGAGTCCAGTTTAACCTCTGGAGTATTTCTTTGTTTTGGTTTTGTAGTGAAAAAGAAGCAACAGAGGTTGCTGAGCAGAAATTCGTGGTACTCTATTTTACCCCTATGGATATTACATCCAATAGCCGAGGGTTAAGCCGCACAAAATTCATCAAGGACGAAATTGAAACGGACTCAGGAAAAGCTTAAAAAGATTTTTCCATGTGGCAAAGCTGCAGATTGGAGCAAACAAGTATTTGTTTCTCAAGAGGTGATTATGTGTGAAATGAAATATAGTTGACCTTCGAACAATGCTGGGGGTTAGGGGTGCCAACCCCTGCACAGTTGAAAATCCACGCATAACTTTACAGCCAGCCCTGCTCCAAATCTAACCATCCTCATCCAGGGACTCAACCAACTGCAGATCTGGAGTATGTGTTAAGTGAAAAAACTCCGTGTAAAGTGGACCCATGTAGCTCAAACTGTGTTGTTCAAAGTCAGGGTATATCGATTAGCTTTTGATGTGTAAGGAGCTTCTCCAGAACTAACCATCATTTAACTAGCTCGTGACTCTGCAAGCCTGCCCTTTGGGGTGGGCTCTGAGAAGTGCTTCTTCTGATCCGGAGTTGACCCACCTCAGTGGAGTTCATTTTTGCATCTGTGGTCAGCTGCTGGTTTAGTTGGGGACTGTCTGGTCAGGGGCGGCGAAAGCAAAGACACCTGAGGCCTCTTTACGTGGAGCCTTTCAGCCTGCTCCCTTATCGAATCCAACTTCAATACCTTTTCCATTTATTTTTTCATCTGGCCAGGTCTCTAAATTCCTTTTGTAATTTCTTTAATCTGTGTCATATTAGAATATTCCTAAGGGCAACATCCTCTCCTGGTTGCCTGGATTTTCTTGAGACAGGGAGTGGAGAATAAACCAACATTTCTTCTGAATTTTCGTAACTTTTAGGGTTATTTTATTTGTCTTTTATTGTCATCAGCCCCAAATGCTTTCAGGAAGGAGCCACAGTCCAAACAGAATTAATTGATTCATTAATTAAATGGTCAAATGATTAAAAATTGGTGGCTAAATGAATTAGCATTTTTATTGAATTTCTTGCCTTTAATTTCCACTTCCCGTTTCCTGTACATCTCAGAGAAGCTCACCAGTCTCTGGCAGTTTTGCCCTTAGAGACTTCGTCCCAAGGTCAACATGGACACTACTTACCACCTCCATAGGCACTGCAGACTGTGCCCCAGTTGTTCCTCACCAGTTAATCAGGAAGCTCGAAGGGACTGATTACAGCTCCATCAACACAGGATGTTTGGACAAGGCTGTTTGAGACCCCCTCCAGGGCTCACTGGTATTTGGAGGGGGACAGGGCCCAAGGGTCAAGGTTTGAAAGCAGCCACTCATCTCTCCTGAGCCGTAAATATTCAAATGCATATTAGAGCAGCTACCCCAGGTGAAACCCTCTGGGGGAGTCTATGTGAGCAACATTGATGCCGGCTCAGCCCACATGAGGCTCTAGTCAAGTTGGTAAGAGAACTGTTAGTTATTAATCTTCCACATTGGTCAGTACAACCTATCATGAGTATTCTGAAAAGGAAGCATTGAGAATATAGGTTTGAGGACAGGAAGGAAGGTTTATAATTGTGGTGGTTGAGAATGGAGAAGCCGCTGGACCAGGAAAACATACCAGATTACCAGGCTCTAAAACGGACACCATGAATCTACTGGGGATTCTCCTCCTGCAGGGCTCAGCCACCCAGATACAGAGCCTAACAAGAAGGATCATTGCATATAGCCAGGGCCAGGTTCATGCAATTTGGAGCTGTTGATATTACCAGGTACCAGGAGTCGAAAACATGGGCAGGAAAGTTCTGAACGGTGAGCTGTGGGATGCACCCTTAATAGTATAAGTGGAAAATGCATGTGCCTCCAGACTGGGTGGCACTCTGGAGCCTGTGAGCTGGCCATCTCTCGATCTACAGGGTACCCCGCCTGAAGGCGGTCCCTGCCACCCACTTGAAAATGATACTTGATAAGAATGTTCTAAGAAGGGACTTCCCTGGTGGTCCAGTGGTTAAGAATCCGCCTTCCAATGCAGGGGACGCAGGTTTGATCCCTCGTCGAGGAACTAAGATCCCACACACCATGGGACAACTAAGCCTGCGTGCTCTAGAGCCCACGTGCCACAACTAGAGAGAAGCCCACACGCCCCAACCAAAGATCCCACATGACGCAGTGAAGATCCCACGTATCGCAACTAAGACCCGATGCAGCCAAATAAATAAAGAAATAAAAGAATGTTTTAAGAAAATCATCAATGATAGGTCACAAAGAATACTGTCTTTAGGTGCACTTTGATTTTTAAATGAAGTTTTTTCTCTATATCATTTATTATTACTTTTTCATGAAATTCACTTTGGTGAAACTTACTTTTCCAGGCACAGTGACAAGGGAGTCTAAGTTAGCCACCCAAAAGCACTGAAAAGATGTGGTAATAATGGAAACTTCAGTGTTAGACATTTTGTAAAATCAGCGAAAGGCCTGAAAGCCCATTTAATCCACACCATCCCAAGATTTGTAATTCGTGAAGAAGGGAATCTGTGCGATGCTGTGAAAAAATTATACTGCCTGCAAAACACATGGCAAATCCCATCAACCAGGTGATATCACTGGTGATAGCATAGGAAACCCTTCTCAGGAACGTTCTACCTTCTCTGGACGTACTGTCAACTAGTCCAGGTTCTTTGAGGACACTCTGGCCCTGTCTTCTAAGAATTCCTGCAAGCTCTATGATGAACACAAATCTCCAAGCTGGATCCGATCTTGTTCAGCCCACTTGTATCTCCCATCGCCACCTTCACAGGCTTCGTAAGCTAAAAAGCCACACGTAGGCCGTCAGTCACCTGATAGCAATAGGTTATGGGATCCACCAGATGCTCCAGAGTTTAAATCTTTCCCTTAGATTTTTGATATATTTATGTAACTGGGTAAGCGTCAGTTTCCCCATCTGTGAAATGGGGTTGGTGGATTTAGTACTGATTTGAAATAGATAAAAATCACATCTTATATATAAGAATACACGAAATCCCAAGTGTGACTGTGTCTGTGGAGCAGTTTCTGCCAATTTTATGGCATTAATCCTGTCAAGTTTAACCATTTGGGGTATTCCATATTTATATACCAGACACAGGTACCCATGTGTCACCATTCCCAAAACTTTCTTTTTTTTTTTTTCAGTGCTCGTCTTGGTTCTCTTTATTTTTCTTCTACACATCATACTGTATTCCCATCTTACTGGTTTTGGTGACCACTAAATAGACAATTTTCTTCCTTTCTAAGCTTCTGAATAGTCTAAAAGAAGTATTTGTTCAATGTTTCATGGTGTATGTGGTGTGGGAAAAATCTATAATTGTTCTTGATTTGGACATTTCTCAAGGCAGTCAAACCCCAGAGAGTTTAACCCAAGATAAATGATAGCACGTTCTCCCAAACTGTTTCTATTCTATTTGATATCTTCCACTTACCCTGGATAAGAAACATAACTTGCCTATACTATCTTCAGAATTTATTGTGCATACCTGTACACCTGCTATGAAGAATTCTGTTTAAAAGAGCGCAATAGAGTATATCAGTATATCCTATCAATAAAAGGTATTTTAGACTGAGTCCCCGAGATACGCACAGGAAGTATACAAACGTACTTCTGTGCTAATATATTTTTATATTCTCAGGCCATATAAAATAGATATTTTAAGGAATGACATTAGGTAAACCAAACAACATCTTAAATATTTTAAATTTCATTATATTAAATAAAATTTTATTTGAGTACTCAGTAAGATATTATTTTCAACAATATTTATAGTGGAGACAAAATCATGGCTCGTAAAAATGTGAGCAGATCGTGAGAGTGTGACCTCTGCCCGTTTTCTTATTTGCTTCAGCTTGGCAGTTTCTTTGCAGGAATCCTTTAAGCCACTTGGCCATTTGAAACAGGTTAGTGAAATTAAAACTAGGTAATATAATTTGTAAATCTGCCAGTGGGCATAAGAGTAATATTTTTAAATAGACTGAAAGTGAATGAAGGAGTAGTGGTAATAATCTCAAATCCTTTGGGTTGTGGAAAATGTCTTATCCCATATGACACAAGATAAGAATCAAATGAGAACAGGAGAGTCGATTGCATGTAAATGTTAATAACGCTCCGTGTTTCTCCTTTTTAAATTACAAACAAATATAAATAGAAGTTTTAGGGGTTTATTTCCAGAATTTCAATACCTGAGTGTGCATCAAAAAGCACCTGGCAGGCTTGTTAAATACTGGGCCCCCCTCCCAGAATCTCTGATTCAGTCAGTCTTGGGTGGGGCCCAAGACTTTGCATTTCCAACAAGTTCCCCAGTGTTGCTGATGCTACTGGTCTTAGGACCACACTTTGAGAACCTCTGCAGTAGATCATCTTGATGACCCCTTGGGCTGTATCCTCTCGTGAGCTTTGATGTATGTGACACAAATGTAGTTAAGATCAATGCCCTCAAGAAGTGATGTTCCCACTATATCCTGGTTTATAGCACCCGTTCATGTCCTAAATGTCCTCCCACCCACTGCTCATCATCTGCTGCCCTTCCCCCGCGATAGAGGTGGAAAGGGCCAGAGAACAGGGGAAGGATGGTGCATCCTCTCTGAGAACGCAGCTGACATTTTGCAGCACCCGGTAAAAGCATGGCCTCAGCATGTTTCCCCAGGGTGAATTAATTGCTTTGCTTTTCCTTTTCCTTTGCATAAAGCTAGGCAGATTTGTCCCCTGTTTGGACAAGACTTTATTGCCAGCACTTTCCGAGGATAGCCAGAAACTGGCTGCTGTCTGAGCTTGATAGTGTTGTCAGGAATTCCAGGGTGGGGTATTGTCACTTGAGTTGGGAAATGCTAACTGAGGTCAGCTCTAGTTCAGCTTCCTACCTACAGAATTATGGCAGGACGGAAGTTTGGCCCTCGTGAGAGGAATAGGTCAGCAGAAACGTATTCTTGTCTTCCTAATAGCAGACATCTCTATTTTTAAGCTTTAAGTCGGAACATATTTTTCCCCTATTTGAGATCCAGTAATTTATGTCCTCAAATGAGGAGGTATTTTAAAATCAAAGGCAAAGACAGCAAAACCAAAAAAAAAAAAAAAAGTCTAAACCCCATCCCAGATTTTCCAAGCCAAAATTGTGCATGAAAAGTTATTATGTTAGTACCTGAAATTGAAAGTCAGTGTTTTGGTTAACTACTGCTGAATAATAAAATACCCACCAAATGTAGTGGTTTAAAACATCAACCATTCTATTTCTTTGCTCCTGATTCTGCAGTGTGTGCAGCTCTGGGTGGAGCTGATCTGAGGGAGACGGCAGTGAGTTGTTCTGAAGCAGGATCTTAGTTACCTGCCCAGGAATTGAACCTGGGTAGCCTGGGTGAAAACCAGGAATCCGAACCACTAGACCAGCAAGGGCTAGAGGCTGGAAGAAAAGTTGCCCTGGCTCTTGCCCCACTTGAAAGCAAGAATGTTTCAAGGAGGCAAAAACTGGAAAAACAGGTACAAAGTTTATTATTAGAGACACAGCACAACAAGTGGGAGAGCACAGAGAGAAACTGTTTAGTTAAGACAGAAGTAAGGCAGAGATGCACATCGGAGAGAAAAGGTGTGGGCAACCTCCCTAATGAGGAGGAACCCAGTAAAGTGGTGATTTAATCACATGTGCAGGGCAGCTCTTTCGGGTCTTTGTTGACTTTGACCAATTATCTCACTTCTTTTTCCACACCTGACCTGCCCTAGGACCCTCCCTGGCATGCATGCACATCTTTTAGCCCAGATGGATTCTAGCGCAGAGGACTATGGGAAGGTTGACATCACCTACTATGAGGTGGCACGCCCTCCCTTTTGACCTCCCAGGAGCCTTTCTGCACATGTGTGGTCGGGAAGGTCTCCTTGACCTCGAGAATTAGAAATATGTGGTCTTTTTATCTTCTATTCAAGCAGGGCTCAGCTTCTCCTTGTTCCTGTCATTGTCTTATCTTGGAGTATCTGTCCACAAGGGACAGACTTCAGCTGCTCAGCCTGGGGCCCGTCTATCTCCTGCCTCAGAGCAGCTTGCCCTCCTGCATGCAGGGTCACCTAGGCTGGCTCGGCTGGGGCTGGAGGATCTACCCACCTCTCCTGGGGCCTGGATTTTCCTCTCTGGGTCTCCCCATAAGACTAGCTTGGGCTTCTCACAGCAGGTTGGGCTCAGGATAGGGCCCAGGGTGCAAAAGCAGAAACTACCAGGCCTTCTTAAGGATTCAGGTTAAAAGGAGCTGCCAGGCCAGGCCACACTCAAGAGGACAGTCTGTACAGGGCGTAAACCCCAGGACGTGTGGGGCATTGGGGCCACCACAGCCAGAGTCCACCACAGTCACAGCCCATACTGCTTGAGAGCACCTTGCCTCCACACCAGTCAGGCCAATCAGTTGGGTTCTGAGTCCATCTCAGGATGGACATCAGAGCCTCCCAAACATGCGAAAATGGCTTTGACTGTGTCTGACAGAGAATTTTCAGAGGACGGTAACGTGTATCTGTTGCAGGGCATCTCTGGTTTTTTTTTTGTTTTATTTTATATTGGATATAGTTGATTTAAAATGTTGTGTTAGTTTCAGGTGTACAGCAAAGTGATTAAGGTATACATATACATGTATCTATTCTTTTTCAAATTCTTTTCCCATTTAGGTTATTACAGAATACTGAGCAGAGTTCCGTGTGCTATACAGTAGATTCTTGTTGGTTATCCATTTTATATATAATAGTGGGTATATATGTTAATCCCAAATTCCCAGTTTATCCCTCCCCGTCCCTTTCCCCTTTGGTAACTCTAAGTTTGTTTCCTATGTCTGTGAGTCTTTTCCTGTTTTGTAAATAAGTTCATTTGTACCATTTTTTTTTAGATTCCACATATAAGTGATATCACATGATATTTGTCTTTCTCTGTCTGACTTCACTTAGTATGGTAATCACTAGGTCCATCCGTGTTGCTGCAAATGGCATTATTTCATTCTTTCTTATGGCTGAGTAATATTCCATTGTATATATGGACCACATCTTCTTTATCCATTCCTCTGTTGATGGACACATAGGTTGCTTCCATATCCTGGCTATTGTAAATAGGGCTGCCATGAACATTGGGGTGCATGTATCCTTTCAAGTTAGGGTTTTCTCTGGATATATGCCCAGGAGTGGGGTTGCTGGGTCATATGGCACCTGTATTTTTAGTTTTTTAAGGAACCTCCATACTGGGGTCTCTGTTTAACTTCCTGCTGAAAAGTTCCTCTGGTTATGCTCTCCCCTCACCCTGCTCTTTTTCTCCTTCCGAGCACTCACCACTGCCTAACACTGTGTTGTCTCTGTGGTTATTGCCCGCCTCCCCACCATGTAAATGTTCATCGAATGTAAAATGCCCAGGGGAAGGCACTGAGTTCCTGTGCTCTCTGCTGCACACTCAGCACCACCAGCAGTGCCTGGCACACAGAGGCTCTGCAAAGATAGTTGCTGAAGGAATGAAAACAGAAATGTCAAGTTTGAGAATATGCCTCCGAGGCAGACGTGGCAACTCGAAAGTACGTTGTCCTGATGTAGGGCTGTGACTGCGTGGGGGTCTCCTCTGCAGGCCCTGGGCAGGGCACCCCCTTGTCGTGGATGCTGTGTCTCCTCTGCCGGTTCCCATGGTGTCATTGTCCCAAGGTGTCAGTGGACATCAATCATGGGCTTAGAGGGTTTTCTGTGGAGCCTCCAGCTCCTTTATTTGGCCAATTAGGCTTTGTGCTCCTGTTTCCAAATACTGAAGTGGGAGAAACATGAACCTGGCTTTATTGGACGCCTTAGTTTTAAGGAACGGCTTCTGGTGCAATGCTAGATTATTTCCAATTAAACCTAGGATATCCTCACCCTTGCTAAAACTGGTTAGTGAGCATGAGCTATTCATTCCTAGAAAGAGGCTTAACCAGATAGCTTTTCATTCTGTTCTGCTTTTCATTGCAATGTAGGGAGGCGCTTGCTGTCTTCCTTTCTTCTTTTCTTCCCCCCCTTTTTTTTGCTTTCTACCAATCTATATTTTTTTCTTTCTTTGCTTTTTTCCTATAGCATCGCCTTGAAAACTTGGCGTTATAGGTTATTAGAATCCTCATTTATGCTCACCCTCCTGTCCATTTGCTCTTTTGATTGTTTATCGATCACAGAAAAACAAATCCGATTTCCTTAATGAATTTTATGTGCTTGCATCGGATTTGGTTACAGGTCACCTAGATCTATCGTTTGGGGGGGCCTCTCATCTGGATGCCCAGGCTAGTCCTTACCCATTAAGGATCTTCGTCTGAATCCTTTCCTCCTGGCTTTGTGCACCTGCCTGCATGGAGTGGTCCTCAGTGCTGTGCGTTGTAGCCTTTCTCCCAGCCCAGAGGCATCTGTGTCCTTTCAAATAAGGTTAAGAAATTGCTTTGAGAAAGCATTGTGAATGTTTCTCTTGGACTGAGTCCTGGCTGTTTTCCTCCACGTGTTTTTGTTTACCCTCGTTCCGGCCGCCACCATCAGCCCCATTCCCGTCTCTGCTTGTATCACCAGAGTGTGATGACTCTCTCCACGGGCGCCTCAGCCCAGTCTGGCTGCAAAAAGAGGGCATCTGGCTGCGATGTTCTTCAAAAGCACTAATGGGAGAGTTGTTTCTCTGATGACCTTAACCAAGTTCTTCAGACCTGCTAGAGCTCGATTAGAGTTTTCCCAGGCATTTCAGACCCTGGGCCTAGAGTTCCTAGAATACAATGTGTGTTTTAAATCAAATAAGAGACAATTTGTGTCCTGTGGAGTATGCAAACACCACACCACACCACTTACTGAAAAACAGCCTTGAGTTTGTAAATCTGGAATTTGGCAATGAAGTGATCCAGTTGAGCTCCTAAAAGCAAACCAAGGCAAGGCCATGGGCATGGCAGGACCTCAACATAACAGAATTTGAGCCCCTATCCCCTTGGGAATCATCCCAGCTTCCTTTCTCTGTCTCTCCATCTGAATATCCATCTTTCCTGATGTGAACGTGTCCCGGACTCTCCAAAACTAGGAGAAGAGAACAACCCCCAGACTGTCTTGAATTTGACAATGGCCTTGAAGCCTTGATAACGGAACTCTACTGGATTAAAACCACCTGTTATTTATCTTTTCACCTCACCTGTGGCAAGAAAGTATGTCTGTAGCTTTGCTCGCGTCTGATTTCCGCAGGTTTACCCTGTCCCAGTTTCTAAGAAACTTAATGTTTTCCTTTACTGTCGTTTCATTTCTCTCCCACCTGATTCCAGTTCAGTCACTATTTAGATTACTGCTCCTTCCTCTCCAATCCGGCCCATTTAATGTCAGCAGGACAAGATTATCAGGCAGCTCTGAACAGGACTAAGGCTAGCTTTACAGACTCTCGTCTTCCGCGATGTCCTGCATCCATCTCAGGAGTCTATAAAAATCACTCACCTCCCTGTTGGGCTATAGTGGGAAGAATCCTGGACTGAGAGCTGAAAAGTCCTGGATTCTAGACACGGAGCTGCAGGTATGAACTGTGCTAGCTTTGGACGTTTGCTTACGTTCTTTAAGACTGAGTTTTTTCCATCTTCGTAATAGGACTGATCATGACCACCCTGCCTGTTATGGAGTCACTGAGCAACAAAGTGAGAAGGAAAAACTTTCGTCTACTCAGCACAGAGCTAACTGAGCACTTACCATGTAACACAAGGCAGTTAGAACACAGATTTATTTTTAATTGAAGTACAGTTGATTTACAATGTTGTGTTAATTACTGCTTTACAGGAAACTGATTCAGTTATACCTATATATACATTCTTTTTTTAATATTTTCTTTTCCATTATGGTTTATCATAGGATATTGAATATAGCTCCCTGTGCTATACAGTAGAAACTTGTTGTTTATCCATTCTCTATATAATAGTTTGCCTCTGCTAATCCCAAACTCCCACTCCATCCCTCTCCCACCCCCTTCCCCTTGGCCACCACCAGTCTGTTTTCGATGTCTGTGATTCTGTGTCTGATTCATAGATAGGTTCATTTGTGTCATATTTTAGATTCCACATATAAGTGATATCATATAGTATTTGTCTTCTCTTTCTGGCTTACTTCACTTCGTATGATAATCTCTAGGTCCATCCATGTTGCTGCCCATGGCATTATTTTGTTCTATTTTATGGCTGAGTGGTATTCTGTTGTACATATGTACCACATCTTCTTTATCCATTCATCTATTGAGGGACATTTAGGTTGTTTCCATGTCTTGGCTATTGTGAATAGTGCTGCAGTGAACATAGGGGTGCATGTATCTTTTTGAATTAGAGTTTTGTCCAGATATATACCCAGGAGTGGGATTGCTGGGTCATATGGTAGTTCTATTTTTAGTTTTCTTTTTTTTTAATATTTATTTATTTATTTGGCTGTGCCAGGTCTTAGTTACAGCATGCGGAATCTTAGTTGCTGCATGCAAACTCTTAGTTTATCACAGAGCTTTAGCCCCTGGACCACCAGGGAAGTCCCAGTAGTTCTGTTTTCAGTTTTCTGAGGAACCTCCATACTGTTCTCCATAGTAATTGTACCAACTTACATTCCCACCAACAGTGTAGGAGGGTTCCCTATTCTCCACACCCTCTGCAGCATTTGCTGTTCATAGACTTTTTGAGCATGGCCATTCTGACCAGAGTGAGGAGATAGCTCTTTGTAGTTTTGGTTTTCATTTCTCTAGGAATTAGCAATAGAACACGCTTTTAAAGGAAGGCTGCTGCTACCCTTTGGAGGTGGGTCATCGTTATCCTCACCGTCATCACACGGCCTCACCTGTAGTGTTCACAGTTAGCTCCTGGGCTCCCCCATCTCTTTCACTGATCCGTGAAGATGGTGTTGGTACCCACAGCTCCGAGCTCCCACAGCACTTTATTGTCACTGCTGGACAGGATCCGTTGAATCAGTGGAGTATCCCCATACCATGGAATCTGCCACATCGCAGTCTCAATGGAAACTTGCTTAAATTAATTCACAAATAAATCATGCATGAGTGAATGTATGATGATGATTTGTTTCCCGTGCTTAGCCCTATTAATGGGGATTCCTGTGAAGGTCTTATTTTCTATTTGTCCTGTTTTATCTGATTCCAGTTAGTTTTCACTGGAAACTGATTTCCTCTTAACTCATTAAACTTAACTGTAAGATTGATATTCTCTGGAGAAAAACAACTGCTGAGATTTTTTTGTCTTACCCCAAGTAGATTCAGTGGTATATTTGGAAAAAAGAAAAAGTAACTGAAACCAAAATTCAGATTATTCCTTGCCTGTCTGATAACTCTTAACTGTAGCTGGGTGTTTGTTTCCCTGCTTCCTGTCCCAGGTGGCTTTAGGGAGAGCAGAGGGCTGCCAGAGTTAAGCACATTGGTCTTGACCCAGTTGCAGCAGTAAGCCCAGCCCTCAAGCAGTTCTGTTCTGGCATCTTAAGCTGTCTAGGGAATTCCATTGGGACCCTAACGTATAACGTGGTTTCTAACTACAGGGAGTTCAGAGGTTTATGAACACCGTGAAATAAAGCACAGTGTAGTATGACGATATGCCCAGGCATTTTCTTGGGGTGCACTCACACTCCCCAGCTTTCCTCAGATTCTCAAATACTCTCAGAGAGATCCATGATCCTTCCCACTTCTACCACCAAAAAAAAAAAAAAAAAAAAAGGTTAAGAACACTTGATTGAAAGATTCTAGCCCACTTAAAGAATGTGCTTTCTTATGACTAACATATTTTACTTTTCCCAGAACTGCTATGTAGCAGTAATAAATATGTAACCCTCCAAACTGCCTGGCAGCAGACTTCAAATTAGACAAGTCTATGGTGTGACTCATGGAACTTTCTCATGCTTTTGCATTCGTTAATCAGGAAAATCCCGTGTAACTGTTTCACGCTTCTGAAGACAGTAATCAGGAAAATCCTGGAGGAGACTGTGGTTTTAAAGGATGCTAAATCAGGTTACGATCATGTGTACCCTGATAGTATGTTTTTCCTCTCTGGAATTTCCTCCTGGGGGTGGTCTGTGCTTCTCGCTTCCAAAACTTATATCAACATCCTCTTGGACCCGGGAGTGTAAGCCACTAATTTTTATTTTATGTCATTTTGTACAAAGGAGAAAAGGAACCATCATAAGCCATGGAAAATCTTCCCGGGGTACAAGCACGGCCAGATTTTTAGTTATCACCTTGTGCTCTAAACCTGGAAACTAAACTCGCTGGTTTCCCCCCAGTGTGCCTACCTTTCAGATGCTCAGTGGTTTCAACTATGCTTCCCAGCTGCCTATTCCAAGTTAGATGGCCAAGGTAGTTTGTTTTGCCGTGGTTGGGTTTGATTTATTGGTAACAGAGTTGCGCACACTTAGGCAATGGTGGAGGTGCTTAAAATACTTTTTTTAATACTTAAAGAACAGCCTGTGCTTTGCTGCTACTCAGCTGTGGCAGGACAAAGGATGCTCCCTAAAGTTTCGTGAAATGGGAAAAGTAGGAGTTGTTGAATCATATAAATTCATCTGCAATGTCATTTTTCCATTTCCTTGCAACACAGCACGGTGACCATGAGCGCACATTCTGGATTCCGAATGTCTGGGTTTGAACCCCAGCTCTGCCACTTAGGAGTTACGCAGCTTTGGGCAAATTTTAGGATGTCTGCCATCCTCACCTACAGTAGAGGTACTAGCACTGCGAACCTCCCAGGGTTTACAGGAAAATGAAATATTTGCAAAGTTCTTAGAAGACTGCCTGACATGGACAAATTGTAACATACGTATTCTTAAAGTAAATCTGATCATGGAGGGTGATATTGGTGTTTGCATGGATACATCCAACCCGGGTCAAGCCTGAGAAGCCAGTTATCACCACTGGACCAGTTGGTGGTGGCAAGTTTTTGTTGCTTTGCTTTTTGGGTTTTGGGTTTTTTTAATCTTTTCCATCCATCTCTTCTGAGGGCAAGGTTTTCCTTGGCTGGCCTCCCCGTGCTCCAAGGGCTTCCAGATCTGAGATAATCTGAAGGAATCTCTGTGTTTTAACCCCTTTGTCACACAATGAGTCAACTCAATCAAAGCCACTTAAGCCTCGTCTTGACAGGCGTTTCTTTGGCTGGAGGGGGTTTTGTTTGTTTGTTTGCCCTGCCGCCACCTGCGGTTGACTTCCACTCCCAAACACTCAGCCCGATCTGACCTTGTTCTTTTAATTATCCTGATTCCACAGGCAGCATCCGCAAGTCATTTTTGAGAAGAGCCATTTGTATGTCCCTATAATGCTCCTGATTAAAAATAACTTGAACAAAAAAGAAAGCAAGATATTGTGGACACAATACTTTTCACCCTCATATTTAGATAAAATAGTTCTAATGTAAGAATCACGATTTCAGTTTAGTCATGCAAATTGTGTCCTAGAAGCTCATGAAATACTCTTGCGCCAGAACACGGAGTGATTTTGTTTGCATCGTGATTAGGTCTCTTTTTTATGGGATGCATCTATAGTAGACTCAGCTATTATTAATTGGGAAAAAATGGTAAGCAGGAACTCAGAAAAAGACTCTTTTTAATCAATCCTTGCATAGAAAATGGTCAGTATCATTCTTGGAAATGTCCTTTTATTTAAAAAATATATATTCTCTATTTGCAAGTTAATAGAAAGGAGTTGTAGTAAAGATTACTGACTGCAAGATTTATTTCTCCCTGATATTTATTCTGATCACATCTAGTTTTAAGCAGAGTAAATGGTGTGTCTCCAGAAATGTTAGTGATTGAACAGAGCCATTCTGAGTTTTTCAAAAAGAAGTATTTGAAGAATTTTAGAATTGTCTGACCCAGTTTCTTTATCTTTCGGTTGAGAAACTTGAGACCCACAGAGCTTAGTAATTGCACCCAGCTAAGTGAAAGCAGAGTACAAAAGCTAATTTTCAGGGAAACTACACGAGGAGAATTTCTTAAAGTTTACATTTTGCCTTTTGACATTTTTTTCTGCTTTGTTTACAATAAGTATGCATAGTGGGGGTTTTTTATTGAGGTTTAATTGACATATAACATTATATTGGTTTCAGGTGTACAACATCATGATTCTATATTGATGTGCATGGTGAAATGATCACCACAATAAGTCTAGCTACCATCTGTCACCATATAAAGTTAGCTTTCAGGACTTACCCTCTTGGCAGCGCTACAACATTATCGACTATAGTCACCGTGCTGTACGTTACATCCCCATGGCTTTTCTGTTTTATAAATGTAAGTTTGTACCTTTTGACCCCCTTTACCCATTTCACCCACTTTCCTCCCTCTTCCCCTCTGGCGACCACCATCCTGTTCTTTGCATCTATGATTTTTGTTCTGTTTTGGTTTGTTTGTTCATTTCTTAGATTCCACATGTAAGTGAAATCGTACACTATTTGTCTTTCTCTGACTTATTTCACTTAGCATAATTCCCTCGAGTTCTATCCATATTGTTACAAATGGCAAAAGCTTTCATTTCTTTTTTATGGGTGAGTAGTATTCCATTGAGTATATGTACCACATCTTCTTTATGCATTCATCCATTGATGGGCACTTAGATTGTTTCCATATCTTAGTTATTATAAATAATGCAGCACTAAACATAGGGGTACATCTTTTCAATTTGGTGGCTTTGTTTTCTTTGGGTAAACACCCAGGAGTGGAAATCTGGGTCAGATGGTAGTTCTCATTTTAATTTTTTGAGGACTTTCCATACTGCTCTCCATAATGGCTGCACCAGTCTACACCCCAGCAGCAGTGCACGAGGATTCCCTTTTCTCCGCATCCTCACCAATACTTATTTCTTGTCTTTTCAATGATGGCCATTCTGATAGGTGTGAAGTAGTACCTCATTGTGGTTTTGATTTGCATTTCCCTGATGATTAGCATCTTTTCAAGTGTCTGTTTTAAAAACAACCTATTTTAAAGAAAAACTTGGTTGGATATGATGTACATTAAAGAGAAGATGAAAACAGAGCCTGGATTTGATGGTAAATGTTGATGAGTAATGAGAAAAGAAATCAAAATTATTACATTCAATTCATCTACAGGTCATAACAATTGAAATAAGAAGGCCTAATGATGAGGAGCTTAAACCAGTATTTTTGGGAGGCAAAGCAAGAGGTACAGAGCTGGACAGGATACCATTGGGGAACTTTATTGTCCAGTAAAGAGAGTGAGGAAAGGAGGCAGAAAACTACAGTACTATGAAAGATGTAAAAATTTTCACTAGGGAAGTACAGCAAAATGTTTTCGGGGATCAGAGAAGGGCTGAAGGCTGTTGGGGATAGCTCTCCTGAATATCTGAAATTGATGGCTCCCAAACGTTTATCCCCAGCTGAACCTTTCCCTGGAGCCCCTGACTCATGCAGCTGCCAACTAGCTGGCCCCACTTAGAATCCAAATCAGCATATCCAAAGCTGAATTCCCAGCTTGCCCCCAACACCTCCATCCCTCCAGCCTTCCCCATCTTGGTGGATGGAACCACCCTTCCAGTCGTCCAGGCCACAGATCTCGGCATCGTCCTTGTGAGGAAGTCCTATCAACTCTGCCTTAGATACACCCAGAATCGGACAACCTCCCCACTCCTGTCACCTGCTCCATCACTGCTTTTCACTTAGATGGTCAACACAGCCCCCTGGCTTTTGTCCTTGACTCCATCCTCTCCATACCGTACAGCTTTTTCTCAACACGGTACAGATCAGACTCCATCATTCATTCCTCAGAATCCTCCTCTGCTCCCACGTCTCTCAAAGTCCCACACGTTTGGCAAAGCCTCTCAGCTTCATCTCCCACTACTCTCTCCTTCTATGACTTTGCTTCCGCCATATGGGCCCCCTCGCTGCTCCTCTTACCTGCAAGTCAGACTCCCACCTCAGGGCCTTTGCACTGGCTTTCCCCCCAACCTGGAATGCTTTTCTCTCAGATACCCACATAGATCGCCCCTTCACCATCTTCAACAGTTTGCTCAAGTGGCACCTTCCTAACAGGGCCTATCTGACCATTTTATTGAAAATTGAGTTTCTCCCCACTAGCACTTCTGATTCTCCTTACAGGTTCTAATTTTTCCTTAGAACCGATCTTCTAGCGTACTATATGATTTATATATCCAGTTTTTCTTTATTACGTGTTTTATTGTCTCTATCCTTCTGCTAGAATATTACAGTTCCCAGAAGTTCCAAGAAGGTAGCATCCCTGTTTGTTTTGTTCACTGCTGCATCCCAAGTGCCTGAAACAGTGCCTGGCACGTAGTGGGCACTCAGTAAACACTTGCCAATAAGCAAATAAGCGGATTCATAGGGAAACGAGGGTTATTCTGAAAAAAGGGAAAGAGTGAGTAGTTTTTAAACAACCTTGACTCACAACCCTCTCTGTAAGCCTGGTGAATCCTATGGACCTCTTCCCAGAATGACGCACATATGCAAATTTACACAAAATCCTGCATTCACTTCCGGGAGGCTCACGCACATCCTGAGACCATCCAAGAAGCCAAGATCAAGGAGCTGTGTCTTAGGCAGAAAGAATCGCATACACAAAGGCTCAGAGGCAGGCATGTGTGCTCGTGTCAGAGGCTCACCAGGAATCGTTCGTCTGGAGTGTAAAATGAAGCAGCAGAGTAACGGGAGATAAGTACGGGGCTGTAGTGTGTAGCTCCCAGAACTCCAGAGAAAGGTTATTTCTGTTTGATGAGGAGAGGGTGGGGAGCCGTGAGGAGCTGTGCCTGGTAATTTTGCCCTATGTTCACTTCCCGCTCATTGTGAAACTTTGCACAATGTACTTCTGTCTTCATTTGCCTTTAAACAAGAGAAACGAATAGAATTTTCAAAAGACTTTTATAAGCCTCCCTCCTATTGTAAAAGATAGATGAGTACTTCATCATTATGCTAATTAAAATGCATCCATGCCCCTATTAAAACTACTGTCGTTTATCCAATTTATATTACACTTCTGAGACCTTCTCAGTTGCATCCTTCTCCTACTATCTGATTATTAATGCTGTCATTTGATTCAGTGAGAACTATGTTTTCAATTTGATATGGTCCGTCTCATGCTTTGTTTGGGGGGGGTTGCTTTTTGTTGTTGTTGTTTTCTCGATCCTCCCTCCTTCCCTGCAACAAAGCATCCCAACTTCTTCTTTGCTGGAGCTTAGTACTCTGCTGTGGCCCTTGATTCATGCTTTGTTTTGATTGTTATTTGGGGGATAGATATCTAGAAGAAGTTTCTCATTACTCAAAGGCCCTAAAAAAATGCCCTGAATGTGCGAACACATAAAATGAGGCCATCTGGGCTTCTAGTTCCTTGACAAGAATGCCCTCAGTACCTAAAAGAGGGTAATTAGCCATCCAAGTTAGCAATCTCCCCAAATTGAAAACACCTTCTATGTTTTAGTTACAACTGCTGTGTAACAAACCACCCCAAAACTTAGTGGCATAAAGACTCCATTTATTCTGCTCATAGACTCTGAGTTAAGAGTATGGGCAGGGCACAACAGCAATGGCTGACCCGGCTCCACGATGCCTAGCATCTTGCTAAAAATATCTGAAGATGAGGAGTAAACTGAAGGCTGGGGGTTGAAATCACACAGAGGATTACTCACTTACACGTGTGACACCTGGGCCGGGGTTGTGAGATTTGGGCTTCCTCGCAGCGTGGAGACCTCAGGGTAATCAAATTTGTTATGTGTCGACGCCAACAAAACTGAACAAGGTGGAAGCAGCATAGCTTTGTATGACCTACCTTGGAAACCACATGGCAACACTTCTGCCCTATGCTTTATTACTTTTTTTTGGCCACACCCTGGGGCATATGGCATCCTAGTTCCCCAACCAGGGATCGAACCTGCACCCCCTGCAGTGGAAGCATGGAGTCTCAACCGCTGGACCGCCAGGGAAGTCCCCTGCCATATGCTTTAATCACACCGAGCCTCTGTTCAAGGAGAGGGGACAGAGAACCACTGCTCTATGGGAAGGCGTCCAAGAATATATTGGCCATTTCTTTTAAACACCACACTCCTAGAAATGTAAGCACCCTCATGGAGACTGTAGGACAGATTGCATGCCACTAACTTTTTCCCTGTAGGTGTGAGACACAGCTAGATTCACCATTTATTCAGCTCCTGCACAAAAAGGCAACTGAATTCTAATTATGTGAAACAAATGATCAGATTAACAGAAGCAACCTGTGTTTTGAGGAGCCATAGAATTTATGTAGAAAGCACTCAGATTCCTAGAAAACTGATGGAATCAGATCTTTGAAAATGGAGTGAGGTTAGGCATGAGCTGGACAACTAAATAGAAATGAAATAATTTACAGAGCACAAATTATTTATGACTCATGGTTTCTAAACACCTGTCAGCCACTCTGCAAAAGTTTACCTTTGTGAGGGGGACTTGTTTTTATTCATCTACATTGAGTTATTATGGAAAAGAATATATATATTGTGGAAAAGAATATATATATATACACATACACATATATATGTACATATATATGTGTATATATAAATGAATCACTTTACACCTGAAACTAACACACTGTAAATCAACTGTACTTCAATTTTAAAAAAGAAGCGTTATTATGTTGTCTACACATGTTGGCTGTCTGTGACTGCAAATGAACTCTCTGTGGGGCAGAGAAAATAGGTTATTTCAAGTGAGAGCATTTGCTCAATTTTATCCATGCATTTGGAATAGTTCATGGGCTATACTTTACTGCATGAGATAAGCAGATCATGCCCAGAGTGGTGAACCTATAGTGAGGCCCAAACTTAGCCATTTTTGTTTTTCTGCAGTGGAAGCCTCAGGATTATAGCAACAGACTGTCATTTTAAGATTGAGAGAGAGGAAGGAGAGGCGGACCCTTATATAAGCAAATCTGTCTCGAACCTTCTTTATGCCAAGAGTTCATGCTCCATTGTTATCTTTTTTTAAATTTTATTGAAGTATAGTTGATTTACAATGTTGTGTTAATTTCTTCTGTACAGCAAAGTGACTCAGTTATACTCATATATGCATTCTTTTTCATATTCTTTTCCAATATGGTTTGTCACAGGATATTGAATATAGTTCCCTGTGCTATACAATAGGACCTTGTTGTTTATCCATTCGATATGTAATAGCTTACATCTGCTAATCACAAACCCCCAGTCCTTCCCTCCCCCATCCCCTTCCCCTTGGCAACCACAAGTCTCTTCTCTTATGTCTGTTAGTCTGTTTCTGTTTTGTAGATAAGTTCATTTGTGTCACACTTTAGATTCCACATATAAGCAATATCATATGGTATTTGTCTTTCTCTGTCTGACTTACTTCACTTAGTATGATAATCTCCAGGTCCATCCATGTTGCTGCACATGGCATTATTTCATTCTTTTTTATGGCTGAGTAATATTCCATTGTGTATATCTCCATCATGATCTTCCTGTCAATCTAAACATGTGAAACTAGAGCTCTAAAAAGACTCTCCAGCATTTCCTCAAGTTGGAATAACCAACAGGAAAAGCAAAAGACAGACATGCTTATTAATGTTGACTTGAAAATTGGGTTTTCAACATTGGCAGAGAGGATTATTTTAGAAGGAAGTTCCAGCTGTGGTAGCATTTGAGCAATCTCCTTTGACACCCAGCATAATGGCTTCAGTCACATTGGGTCTTAAGAATTTTTTTCCTATGTTCTTGGTTTTGCCAGAAACCCCTCCCCATGAGTGCACATTTACTTACAGGGCAACATTTCCACTTTTGTATCCTTTGACAAAGCACCTCCCTCAGGGCTGAGCACATAGTAGGCCCTTAGTAAACGCTGGTGGAATTGCGTCAACCTGCTTGCCCAGCCGAACTGTGACTATCGTGGATTTCATAGGAAAATTCCAGAAGAAGCAAGGGAGTGTTGAAGCAGCCAGGCTGGAAGGGTGGTTTCCGAGCACTGATTCTTGCACTGGGCCTTGTAGGCAATCAAGTTTTCAGTGCTCCCCTGTGAAATGAGAAAATGTAAGGAAATCTTTTTGTAAACCTAAATTTTTTTAATAAATCTGCTTTCTTCAAGTTGAAAGACTTCCCTTTATTCTGAGAATAATCTTCTGACTTTTGGGGGGCATGGGGGCCATAAAAACCTTTCCTTTTATGAAGTGATTGCAGTAAATAATAGTTGTTTTTCTTTCTGAATGTCCTTCCTTGGCAAAAACGAAAAGTTGGCAAGCCGTAGCAGACCCTAAATTTGTTTACTGGTTTGCTCTTTTAATCATCCTCTGAAATGTGAAGATCTGGGAACTTCTAGGCTAGTAGTTGAGAATTTTTCTCTTGCATTTTAGAGAAACTAAAGAATTCTTTAAACAGTGCATTTGGCAACAAACTTGGTAATAAATAGCTCTACCACCTTATTTGAGAAAAAGTTTAGTATTTATCATTCATATGTGACATAATTAGGATGTATACAGCACTTATATGCAAGCAGACACCATCAAAGATGTTCATTGTAATACGCTGTTTAAATATATACACACTCTCTCTCACACAGCTCAAGACCAAAAAGAATATCTCCACACAAATGCAAGATGTGGCAATGCACTTATAAGGAATTGTATGTGTTTTCACTGAAAACCCACATCATCACAAGCCACTCCTGTTGCCTGAGCTGCTGACAAACAGACCTGGCCCTGATAGATGAGTTCATTATCTCTTTCTAATTGCAAGCAGCAGGTGTGTTCATCACATGTTAAATGAAACCTGCCTAATGTTACGTGGTACCAGCCCAGGGGTCTGTCAGGAGGGCCCATTGCTCCTTTCCCCTTTCTGGCCTCTAGGTCTTACCTGTAAATTGTAACAGATCACCTGGACCTCTTTGAGTAATTCTCCACTGTACGACCAACTGTCCACAGGCATCGCCGAGCCACATCATGCGTTTGATTTTGTGCTCTTAAGAGAGCACATACTTACATATTTAAATACTGGATGTGTGAAATCGCTGATTATAATCATTTTCAGTTGGGCAGGGGAGTAGGTGGGGAACATAGTTTCCACTTTTTAGCTACTTAGCACCTAGAAGGTAATCTCAGAGAACTGAAAAGCAGGATACAGAGGTATCGTGCTGAGAATATATTTTCATTAACTCAACAATAAAGAATTTTCGAGCGCTTGTTCTGTATGAGACCCTTGTAGGCACTGGGCGTACAAGAAGGAACTAGCCACTAATTCTGCCCAGAGAAGTTTGCATTCTACTAAAACGGAGAAATTGTCATCCATTCTACAGATGTTTGTTGAATGCCCGCTGTGTTCCCGGAGCTATTCTAGGGAGCTGGGCATAAAACAAGAATAGACAAGGTGCCGGTCCTCACGATGCTTCCATTCCATGGATAGCTCAGCTCAAAACCATAAAGCAGGCACTCCCATTCCAGTCCTGTGGGGAAGGAACACTTGGCAGTATTCGCTAAAATTAAAAATGGGTGACCACTCCAGCAATCTGCTTTATAGCCACTGGCAGGAGTGGCCAAAGGGACACTTTAGCTTCATCGACAGTGCTCTTTTTTTTAATTTTGGCTGTGTTGGGTCTTCGTTGCTGCGCGGGCTTTCCCTAGTTGCAGTGAGCGGGGGCTACTCTTGGTTGCAGTGCACAGGCTTCTCATTGCAGTGGCTTCTCTTGTTGTGGAGCATGGGCTCTAGGCATGCGGGCTTCAGTAGTTGCAGCATGCAGTCTCAGTAGTTGTGGCACACGGGCTTCAGTAGTTGCAGTGCATGGGCTCCGTAGTTGTGGCTCAAGGGCTCAGTAGTTATGGCTCAAGGGCTCTAGAGCTCAGGCTCAGTAGCTGTGGCTTAGTTGCTCTGCAGCATGTGGGATCTTCCCGGACCAGCGATCCAACCTGTGTTCCCTGCATTGGCAGGTGGATTCTTAACCATTGCACCACCAGGGAAGTCCCTCGACAGTGCTCTTTTTAAATGCAACTGTATTCATGAAGTGCTTTATAATTAAAATTCGTTAATACAAGTCCATCATCAAAATACAGTAGCACAAAAATTAGCGTTACAATAAAGATACGTACTCCAAGCTGTGGCAATTCCATAAGGGACTAATTGGCACCACAGCGCAGTAAGGTGCCTGCAGACATGCCTTAAGATGAGAAACCAGGGAAGTAGAAAGCAGGCCTTGAAATATGAGTGGGAGTTATCTGGCTTCACTAGGATGGGAAGTAGCTGGAGGAACAGGGCAGACTAAAGGAGCAGCTGAAGCATTAAAGGTGAGTTTTTAGAGAATGTAAATAATCCCATTTGACTCAAGCACGGCTTGTGTGGTGGGAAAAGCCTGGCGTGTAGAAAGCACTTACAGAACGCGGAGAAGAGACAGGAAAGCAGGCAGAGGCCAACGGCAGGAGGTCCCCAAGTGACACGTGGAGGAACCAGCTATGTATGGTGTAGGCACTCCTGTTAGTTTCCTGTGGCTACCATAATATATTACCCAAAACTTGCTGGCTTAAAGCAACAGAAATTTATTCTCTTGCAGTTCTGAAGGCCAGCAGGGTCGTGGTCCCTCTGGGGGCCCAGAGGAGAACCCTTCCTTGCGTCTTCCAGCTTTTGATGGCTCCAGGCATTTCGTGGCTTGTAGCTGCCTGACTCCCACCTCTGCCCCCATCTTCCCAGGCTGCTTCTCTTCTGTCCATGCCTCTCCCCTACGTGTCTCTTATAAGGACACTAAGTCATTGGATTAGGGCCCACCTGGCTAATCCAGGATGATTTCTTCTGGAGATCTTTCACTTGATGGTATCTGTAAAGCCCCTTTTTCCAAATAGGTCACGTTCACAGGTTCTCAGGGTTAGGATATGGACAAATCCTTTTCAGAGGGTGGAGTGGGTCTGGGGGGACATCATCCAGCCCACCATAATGCTGATGGGGCAAAGCATAGAGAAGAGAACGATCATATTTGATTCCTTGGACAGTGATGTTGGCAAGTCAAGTCCAAGGGTGTCTCAAGGACTAGAGACATTTCTCTGTCATTGTTAAGACCAAAGCCCCTTCCATGGTTTCTGACATGCTGCCTATTGAAATAATGCACAAATGAGTGAATCTGCAGGCGAACCAGTACGGAAAAGATGGCAAATACACAGAGGTGAGGAGAGTGCCTGTCCTATGGGAGTTGTTCATTAAGTGTTTTTGGAACAAATGTTGGTCCTAGAACAAATATCATTCTTGAGGATGCATGGCATGGTCTGATGTCCATTTAGATCAGGGTTTCTCAGCCTCAGCGCTGTTGGCATTTGGGGCCAGACAATTCTTTGTCTGGGGTGGACAGGGTGCCCTGTGCATAGGAAGAGGTTTAGCAGCATTCCTGGCTAGAACCACTCTCCCCAGCTGTGACAAGCAACAGTATCTACAGACATTGTCACACATCCTCTGGGGTACAAAAGCACCCCCAGATGAGACTGGGTTAAATAAAGCACTCTCTGCCTACTATGAGGAGAGTTTTTGGTAGGAGAGGTGATAGTGGAAGGCAAGAGGCCAGTTAGGGGGCTGTGCTGTGCTCCAGGCAAGAGGACATGGTGGTTTCTAGTTGCAGACAGACAGACATGAGTGAATTTGGAATATGTGTTGGGGGTGGAATCACAGGACTTACTGATGGGTTAGAAGTGTGGATGTAAGAGAAAGAGAAGAATCAAAGGTTAGTGGCCTGAGCACCTGGTAATTCGTGACACCTCTTACTGACACGGGGAAAGATGCAGGAGCAAGGTTGGGTGGAGGGCAGAGCAAGAAGGAAGGGCACATGTTCTGATGAGGTGTGTTTGTTGAAATCTCTAGAGACATCCATGGAGGAAAGAGGTCAAGCAGGCTTTTAGCTACAGGGTCTGGAGCCCAGGAGAGCGGTCAGGCTAGAGGTACAGTTTCTGAATCGTTGGCATGGGTCAAGATGAGATTTCTGAAGGAGGGAAGGACGGAGGGAGGGACAGAGGAGAGAGGATAGGAGAGCAGAGAGCAAAGGGGCCCCAGGACTGAGCTTGGGGTCCACACGCTGGGAGTTCTGTCAGAGGAGACGTCAGCAGAAGAAACCAAGAAAGAGGGCCTGGTGCATGAGGAGGGCCCAGAAAAACAGTGAAGGACATTAGAAGACACAGGAAAGACCTTGCTTTTGTTGTGCTGGAAAGACAAGGAATGAAAAGCAGCTCCCAGAGGTCAGAATAAACAACCTTATTAGTGTTGAGAGGTACTAAATGTTTCCTCTCCTCTAATCACTTCTAGCTAGAAAGTCCAGTCTGCAGGCCAGGTGCCCAGTGTTCTAAAGCACTTAACTAATTGCTTCATGATCTTAAGATCTGCATTTTGGTACAAATCTAAACCACAGGAGATATCACCTGCACCTGTCAGAATGGCTGTCATCAAAAAGAACACAAATAGCAAGCACTGGAGAGGGTGTGGAGAAAAGGGAGCCCTCCTACACGGTTGGTGGGAATATTAATTGGTGTAGCCACTATGGAGAATGGTATGGAGGTTCCTTACAAAACTAAAAATAGAGCTACCATATGACCCAGCAATCCCACTCCTGGGCATATATCCAAAGAAAACAAAAACACTAATTAGAAAAGATACATGCACCCCAGTGCTCATAGCAGCATTATTTACAATTATTTACATTATTTACAAGCAACCTAAGTGATAGATAGATATAAAATGGAATACTACTCAGCCATTAAAAAAGAACAAAATTTTGCCATTGGCAGCAACATGGTTGGACTCGGAGAGGATTATGCTAAGTGAAATAAGCCAGACAGAGGAAGACACATGCTGCATGAGATCACGCACATGTGGAATCAAAAACACAACAACCTAGTGACTATAACAAAAACGAAGCAGACTCACAGATACAGAGAACAAACTAGTGGTTACCAGTGGGGAGAGGGAAGGGGGAGGGGCAAGATAGGGACAGGGTACAAACTATTAGATCTAAAATAAGCTACAAGGATATATTGTACAACACAGGAAATTTAGCCAATATTTTATAATAACTATAAATGGAGTATAACCTTTAAAAATTGTGAACCACTATATTGTACTCTGGTAACTTATATAATGTTGTACAGCAACTATACTTCAGTAAAAAAAAAAAAAATCCAAGATCTGCATTCTGGGTCTTGTTCTCTTCTGGTAATGGAACAAGGGGGCTGTGGACCCCCTTCGTCTCCCAGGGCAGGGAGTGGACCACGAAAACTGTCACCATCCTTTCTAACTTTGTTCTGATACCCGTCCGTGACTGGAACCATGTCCAGACTGAGGAGCCATTTTCCTTTGTCGCGGCTTGACACGCTGCCCCGGGCAGTGGGCAGACAGGAAAAGAATGAGCTCCCAGATGAGAAGCCAGGGCGATACCTGACTGGATAGAGTATGTGGTTGGGAAACCGTGATATATTAAATTACAAAAAGTGTAAAGCAGACTTGTGATCACATTAAGTCCTCAGGTATGTTTTGAAATTTCGAGCCACTGGCAAATGACGTTCAGTTCAAATGGGAATCCTCCTTAGCCTTCCGAGGCCCCAACTATGGGCGGGGTGCATGGTTGGAGGAGGGCTGAGGACCTGGTCGGCACCTGGAGAGCACAGTCACACACGAAGACCCGTCCACGGTGCCGCGCACACTCTGTGCACCAAGGTACAGGGCAAACGGGAAGTGAGGTCTGAGGCCTGGGCACAGGGGGGCAGGTCTCAGGACCAGTGGTCCCAGGACAGGACTTTGCATCAGGTTAAGTTCCCAGCAGGAAAGCGTTTGGCTAGTTGAGGAGAATCTAAAGGTGTGAGTAGGGTGAAGAGTTGCAGAAGCATCCTGGCGCTAAGGAAGACCAGGGCTTCCTTCTCGTGCCCAGACTGAAGCGGGAGGGGAGAAGAGGGGAGGGGAAGGAGGCAGCTGCTGACGTGGAGCTGACGGCAGAGGCCGCTCCACAGGAGCTGGGGCCTCCCTCACAAAGCCCCCAACCTGCAGCCCCAACGGGAAGGGAACTGGGGGCGCCCCTTCCACCTGCTAATTGTCCTCCAACCAGAAGCCAGAGCAGATGTAGCCTCCTGGGGCACGAAGAGTGGGGAGAAGGCCCATAGGGGCAACTGGAGGCCATCCCCACAGACCCCCTCTCTGGAATGAATGGGTCCAGTCTAATAGGTATGTTCTTTCCTCAAACTGCACGAGGCGTCTCTCTTCAGGTGTGAATGACTTTAGCAGAAATTTAGCTACACCCAGCACTTGTAACCTTGACTTTGCCTAGAAAAGAACTACAGAACCACACCCAGAAAATGTCCACAGGGAAGACCCAAAGATTATTTTATGTTTCTTCTTTTTTCCCGGTATCTTTTCTGAAACCCATACTTTTTATTTAGTGCAGGAAGCACTGATGATCTTGCAGACTGGGAATAGACTTTCCTGAAAACTTAAAGCAGAGAGAAATAAACCAGGTTGTCAAAAAGCAATGAAAAATCATTACTCCAAAGTGCTAGGCACCAAAACCATTACGGGGTATCTGCCAAAGAGAAAATAAAGCCTGGAAAATGACCCTCCATCAGCATATTCCACCTCTGAAAAATCATTAGCTTCAAACAAGGCAGTAAATATAGGACCCTACGCATAGTAGGTGAACCAGCGCCTTCTCAGTGATAACGGTGTATTTCCACCACCCTGTCATTGGAGTTGAATTACCTCCTAATGATAATCTGTTTTCTGTCTAGAGAACCATGGGTGTTGTAGGCAACATCACAGCCATCCATCCTTAACTGTGAGATTTCCTGTACCAATGCCCTGTTTTCATACCAGTGGTTACCACCTTACTCGGAAGCTCTGCAGTTATATGGTGATTGTCGAGTCAAGCAAGGTGGTCAGTTTCTTGGGCCCTTTGGCTCTTACGACTAATTGTTGAGGTTCAAGAAGTACCATTTTACACTTTTGAGTTAAATAATGAACACATGTGTTGGGTGCAAACTTGGATCCTTTGGGGGCCTACGTTTTGTTATCCATCAGTTAACAGATGGTCACCACCTATTGGGTGAGAGAATCTGAGAATTTCTACAATCCCTTATACGTGCCTCTAAACTCTCTGACTCTGTGTGAACATACACATGTATGCTGGGACACATGTACCACGATCAAAATTGAGGTTCTATTTGTGATCAGCCTCAGTCATTTAGCCATACCATTTTTTTGAGTGAGAATGATTAAAAGCATGGACTGCAAAGTTAGATTCCCAGGATTCAAGTTTCCACCAACCACTTGCTAGCTATGTGACCTTGAAGGACATTACGGAAACTCCCCGTGGGTCAAGTTCCCATCTATGAAACGGGCATACGTTACATCTGCCTCTCCAGAATTAAGGAGGAGCAAATGAGTTAATCCACGTAAAGCCCTTAAAACCCCGCCTTTATTTTTTTGCAGATCTGATGTATTGCACTGTTTAAGAAAACCGCCTAGACGAGCTACTATGATTTACTTGTGTAGGGTCAGCTGCATCAAATGGCATTTTTCTCATCTCACTTTGGAGATCTTACCATTCCTCTACCCACCACAAAACAACCTCCCTCCCTCCCTTCAGGCTTGTATCAACCACCCAGAAAGGTGTCTGGTGCGTAACACAGGGCAGGGACTCCTCGAATGTTTGCGGGCTACATATAGTCCGATACGACATAATTCCAATTTGTCTCAAAATGTTATCTTTTGTTAGTGTGGAGAATACTGAAGAAAAAGAAATGTTTGCCTCTAGGAGTAATTACCAGCCTTTATGGCCCCAGATACAGCCATGTCTTTTTTAAAATTTTTATTTTATATTGGGATACAGTTGATTTACAATGTCCTGTTAGTTTCAGGTGTACAGCAAAGTGATTCAGTTATACATAATCTATTATTTTTCAAATCCTTTTCCCATTTAGGTTATTACAGACTATTTAGTAGAGTTCCCTGTGCTAAATAGTAGGTCCTTGTTGGTTAGTAGGTCTATTTTATATACAGTAGTCTGTATATGTCAATCCCAAACTCCTAGTTTATCCCTCCCCGCACGTTTCCCCGTTGGTAATCATAAGTTTGTTTTCTAAGTCTGTGAGTCTGTTTCTGTTTTGTAAATAAGCTCATTTGTATGATTTTTTTTCACTGTGGAATCTACAACCATGTCTTTATGTCACCTTGTAATCCATGCCTTGCCCTGAAACTGAAGTCCTCCTGGGAGGGTCAACAATACACCTGCTGTTCCTGAGTAGTGGATTTTTTAATTTGGAAACAGGCTTTTGCCGACAGATGTGTAAAAGTGCACCTACCTATGCAGTTCCCCATCACCTCGACAGCTGTGGATGGCCAAGAACCCACATGCTCTCTTTTCACTTGGCATTAATGGACGCTCGGATTTTTCTCCACAGGTCTGCCAGCGTCTGATGCTGTCAGGTGTCCCAAGGACTGTTTGGCTCATTGCATCCATGTGGGTTCCCACACCCCTGGTGGAAGCAATTCCAACACAAATATTGGAGACATGCACATCTGAACTTCCATTTCCTTCCGGAGGAAATGAGAGCTACCAGGGTGTCCTTCATTAGGCACTGGTCCTGTTTCCAACTTCTCATGGCCCCCAGAGCTCCCCAAGTATACCACGTGGTACCTGGGTGGGCTCATTTCACAATAATGAAAACTGCCTTGTTTTTCTTCTGTGTAATCTTCTTTCAATCCATTATGTTAGCTCTTTTTTTTTTTTTCAGTGTTGCTTGAGAAATACTGAGTAAGTGATTAATAACCCGTCTTGGTTTTGCTTTTGCTCTCACTGGCTTGAAGAGAAATTATGTGACCTGCAGATGTTTGGACAAATAGTACATTGTGTTAATGACAGATTCTGCTCAGACATGCCCCACGCAATTGAGCTTATCAGCACTCAAAGAACAGGTATTCCTGGACTTTGTCTAATTGTCCTTTCTTTGCTTTTCTCATCAGACTAAACACCAACCATATCAAAAAGGGGACTGGACAAAACAGTGTTCAGAGCTGTGCACTGCTTTTGTCCTCTGCAAGGCAGACAGAGGGAGAAACGTGCAGACAGGCCTATGTGGAGGTGGTATATCAACAATCCTAACAGAATAGAAGCGTTCTTACATGCAAGGCATGTGCATGGCACTGTGTAGGTCAGATATCTCTTAAGATAAATTGCTTTTTAATTTTTACTTAAAGTATGGTAATAGGAAATAAGGTTTCTTAAGCAGATAAAAATTACCATCCAGAGTTAATTAAGTCATCTTTTATAGTATGTGGTTTCATTAAAATCGGTGATTAATGATAACTGAGACTCCCTGGGCTGGTTTATATAAAACTTTAGTTGGGATTGTAAAGGAAAAGGAAGGGGACATAATTTCCAAATTGTGTCATGTTCCCTAGATAAGAAAATTCAAACAAGGTTAGAATTAGCTATGAGAGGAATATGGTTAAAATATAGAACCCACATTTTAGAACCGGTAGGGACCTTTGAGTGACTTAATCAACATACCCATTTTACAAAAGGGGAAAAAGATGTCTGGGGATTCAGTCACACGGCTCTTCAATAGCCGAGCAATAGCCAGAACCCACTTTTTAATCTGAGATTCGTATATTTTTTCCCACCACCTCTTCCTAGTCACAGTTTAAAAAAAAAAAAAATTTTGTTAAGCACATACTAGATGTAGGGACTACTAGTTCAGGTGAGAAAACAGAACCTGAGACTTCATCACATCCACCATCAAAGTTACGTTTTCAACTTTGCAAAAGAGAGACAGCTGCAAGGCATTTGATCTTAACAGTGACAATTAAAAGGAACCTTATTGGAAGTTGCAAAATCACCACATTGCATTAGCACAAGACGCCGGTATGCATGCATGAGGGCCCTTTGCAGATGGCTTGCAGAAACTTCGTTTATGTAGGCACTTGAGGGAACAGATGGGACCCGCGGCGTCCCAGGGCAAATGTGGGTTTACAGCATCTTCCTCAGAAGCCAGAGAGGCTCCCTCTACCTGACGGAAGCCACCAGATGCCTCTGGACTGTAAGTCCCTAAAGGAAACCTGTCCCCAGTGGACCCCTGCAGTGCATTGTAAATGGTGTTTGATGTCAACAAAAGATCCATTGTATTTAAACGTTATAAAGGAAAAATAAGCATCACCCAGGAGGCTAGAAAGTTAAAAGGAAAACCCACATTTACCTAAATGTTCTCTGCTGTTCTCATAAACCCATTGTAGACAATTTTCATTTTTCCTCCAACTTCTGTGGTTAGTATGTATGGTACCTACCCCCTCCCCTGATTTATCGATCCCCCAAACATTTTAAGTTCTTGCCACTAGAGAGTTAAAGGAAAATGCATGTAAAGCTGAGCTTCACGAAGACTCTGCTAACAGGTAACTTCAGGGTCTTTAGTCTGTAAAACACTGATAAGAATGTGTGTCTCGGTTCCTCGTAAGGTAGCATTTCAGCATCTCATAAAGAAGCTATCAGAGAAGATAGCTGCTTGGGAGGATAAAATCCACAGGTCCTATCAAACAAAAGCGATCAGTGAGGTGAATGCTGAGGCTATTACAGGAATGTAGAATATCCGCTCTATGATGGCATCTTCTCTAATTATTTAAGATCACTTGTAAAATTGACTTTGTGAAAACACAGCCCTCCGCACTGCTTGCCCCTCGCAGGCAGCACAAGTTGTTGGGGATTTACTGACCTGTCGCTCCCCTGCGTTACTTCACTACCACTTAACGGTCTGTTTAGACAGTTACGGTGTGTACAAACTCCCTACCAGCAGCTCCCAGCACCGCGCATTGACAGGTACCTGCCGAGGAGATAAAATAACGCGCCTCTTGCGAGAGCACACGGGGGCACAGAAACGGCCCTCGTTCTCTAATCAAAGGCAGGGTTTTCCTCAGGAGCCGGGATGGGAAGTGAGGAATCTCTATACTTTCCACTATGTCCTGAGCATGGAAAGCAAAAGCTAGACTCAGACCTGGCTCCAAGTCCTAGTTTCCACTCTTACTGGTGACTTGACCATGGGTGTATCAGATCACATCCCTGAGCCTCAGGCCGGTCGCATGTAAGACAGGAACATTCAGCATCTGCGTTTCCTGAATTTCTTGGGAAAACTTAAGGACGAAATGGGTATGCAAATTTTATAGTATAGCATACAAATGCTAGCTATGCAGCTATTCATGATCAAACTCTCTCTCCTCTCTCTCTCTCTCCCTCTCTCTCAGTTCAATCAAAATTGTTAGCAAGCTAGCTTGGGAAATACAAAAAGCTATCCTCTGCCTTGGGGGTGAACTAAGAGAAAAGGGTCTGAGGCGCAGTCCTACTAGCAAAGAGCTTACCATCCTGCAGAGGCGATGCCGCATCACATGGACTCTAAGTTTTTATTTGACGTGGTAACATCTCTGGATTGGAGAGACATCTCCCAACCAATGCTGCAGCATGAATTGGCAGATTCTTTTTCCGTAGTGGCATATGAAATAACGATGCCTGGCACTTACACTCAGAGGTGTCTTGGATTCAAGGAAGTATAGTACTATGGCCTCACAGGTAACTCTCGTCCAGGATGGAAGGGGCTGAGGGAGGAGGGAGACGGATCCCCTGAGGACAGATGCTGAAAGACTTTGCAGGAGAAGTGACTTTGTAAGCTGTGTGACTGGAAAATTATGCTGAACTGGATAGGAACTAGTTTTGGAGGAAAGATAAATTTTGCAAGCATTCCATTTTAAAATTCAAGAGTTTCCTATTACAGCAAAAGAGAAATGTAAAGAGAAGAATCTGACTACTAGTGGGGAAAAGGTGAATGAAAGGCAACACTCCTCCCCTTCCCTCCCACCCCCCCCATCCTTTACCCAAGTAGTGGAACAACCACCTTCCAGAGAGGCTCCGGAGTGGGGATGCTCCCATGCAGGACTCAGGCCCTCAGACGAGAGCTGACCTCAGCCGTATTCTTCCCCACACTGTACCCCTTGGGTGAACCCGGCTCTAATCTAAAACAGAACGTTCTGAGTCTCAGGCTCTGAGACTGGCCTCTGGAGTGACCCCAACTCAATCCCAGGGCAGAGCAAACAGCCTTCATGCAGGTTTAGTTTCTCGTAGGCCTTTGCTCTTAGGAATGCAGCTATGTGGCCATTTCCCTGACCTGGACCCTGTCATAATGAATCCTTCCTTCCCGTTGAATTATTTTCCCTTCTCTTTCCTCTAAAAGATTTATCCCATATGCCAACCTTTAGTGAAACTTCTTTTGCAAAAGAAAAAATAAACAAGCAACCAGGACTTGAGTGGCCAGAGTTGGGACAAAGTCAAATGGCGTTTCCTGTATTTAAAAGATTGCAAAATATGCTAAGGATAAAGAAGAATGTTGACATAGCGTAAATGCCCAATTATAACAGGAGTTCGAAACCCAGTTTATGGCATCACTTGTCTCCTGCCCCTCCTAATCTCCCGTCCTCCTTGTTTCCTGTGTTCTCTCCTCTTTACCGGATTTACTCTGAGCTTTTAAATTTCTATTTTCTCAGTGTGACAGCTGCACACTCCAACTTTTCTATCATGTATGTTTAATTCTCAGGACTGTGGAATCCTGATTTCCCATGTTTGATCTACCTCGACCTTTCCATCTGGTGATTTTCACCCCTCTTCCTCTTGCTTTATTATTTTCTCTTTCCTGTTTATTATTTATCTTCCTTCACTCAGGTTTCCATTTTTCTATTCGTGAAGTCATTCTACATCACTTGTAGAATAATGATTGAATCCAGGATACTCCCACAATGTCAGGGTATCTGCAAATGAGAAGCTGTGCTCTGTTGCAGTTACGAGGTATAAAAATGAACTTGACCAAGGCTACCATCTGACAGTCTTGAGGCTGTTAGGATTGCATTCAGGGATGCTCCCAAGTGCCCTCTTAAAGGAATGTTGTCATTTGCCCAGGACAAGGACAAAATTGAGAAAGAAAGGGGGTGGGAGGGAGAGGCAGTGTGAATAGGGGTCGCAGCCTCTGGTGCCAAAATTCCTGTGTTCAGACCCCAACTCTACTTCCAGCTTTAGCTGTGTAACCTTAGGAAAGTTACTTCTCTGGGGTACATTTGCCAAATACAGACGATCCTATACTACCCCTCTTATAAGATTTTCATGAGAATTCAATGAGTTAATACATTTAGCACTTAAAGTTGTGCCTGTAACACACTAAAGCTATGTATTAACTATTATGATTTGCCTAAGTCACTTGAGTTGGTATCAGGCACAAGAAAATATGCATTTTGGGAAATACACCTCCTCTTGCATGTGTCCATCTGTGTTCAGGTTTGAGAAGGCTTGAAAGTAGTGATTGTCGAAGTTGAAGCCTTTGGACCAGCAGCAGCATCTAGGAACCTGTCAGAAAGGCAGAGTCTCAAGCCTGACCTCTGACCCAGCCCCGGCCAACTGAATCAGAAGCCCTGAGAGTGAGGCCAGGCAATTCAAGTTTTAACAAGCCCTTCAAGGGATTCTGGTGATGCTAAAGTTTGCATGAGAACCACGGCCCTACGGTGGATATTCTCTCTCCTCCAAAGGTGTGTCCAGAATACAGAGCTGTACCCACCTCACCCCACCGCCACTACCACCAGCACCATGGTGAGCCTCTGTGTGCTACGCGGTCATGCTCTTTGGGGCAGCTTGGGTAGGGAGCAAGCTGTGGGTGCAGGGTAGCAATATTCTACCTAAGGAATGTTAGCGTCACCTCTTCCATTGGCCCACAGTGGTGAATTGCTTATTTCTTTTGGTCCGAAGAGCAGGAATCCAAGAGAGTATAGTAGGTGAGGATGGATCAAAACAAAGAGATGCCCTTCACTGTTACAGGTAAGCAAGACTAACTAGTCCAGACCTTTGTGTGTGTATGTGAAGTAGAAAAGAATAGCTTTACTGCTTTGCCGGGCAAAGGAGGACACGGTGGGCTCCTGCCCTGAAAAACTGTGTGTCCCGACCCGGGAGGATTTGCTGAGGAGTTTTATAGCCGTGGTTCAAGGGCGGGCTTGCTGATAAGGATCAAGGTGTGTGCAGGGCCTGCGCTCCTCTAAGCTGGCCTCATTCCTGTGGAATGAAGAATGCCAACATCTTCCATTCGTTGGGTGTTTTAGTTAGCGACCGCTGAGTCCAGCAGATTTTCCACTGCAGCTCCCGCCTCTTCTCTCAGTCTTAAATACCAGTGCCTTTCACCTCTCAGAACAATCAAGTCACCTGGCAGTACACATACCGTGACCCCTACTTAATGTTTCTAAGTTGTCCTCTTTGGGGTATGTTTGGAACCTTATGAAGTTGATACTTTAAGGCAAATCACGATGGTTTCCTTCTGGAGCTCCTTGGTGGTTGGAGAAGGTGTGTTTTAGGGATGTGGACTATATGCAGCCCTGTCCATAGTATGACCCGTGTGCATTGCTCTGTCCTGTCAGGCCCGGGTGAGCTGCCCGCACCTGTGAGGCTCTATCAGATGTGGGCGAGGGTTGGGCACACCTCTCTTGTTGATTGCAAAAAGAGATCACAGCTGACCGCTGCTGCTGGTGACATCCCAAAGAGACAGTAGCGCAGAGGCCACAACGTCCCCCAAGGCAGACTTCCCAGAAGTCCTCATAGAAGAACCAGTCAGTAGGCGCCTCGGTAGAAGCCTCACTTTCCACACTACGACCTTAGAGCCGTCATTCCCGAAGACGTGCTACTGATGCAGTCTCCGTGCGAGTACTGGGTTGGCCAAAAGGTTCGTTCGGGATTTTCTGTAAGATGTTACAGAACAAAGTTTTTGACCAACCCAATACAGATTTCTGTGTTTAGGGAGGAGGTTACACCTTCATATTCACTTAACCAGCCACATTGGTTATCTTCAGTTCATTGATGCAGAAGCTGAGGTTCAGAGAGGCTGTAAGAACGAAAGGCACAGAACTAGTCCTAGAGCTGAGGTGAGAGCCCAGGTCCTCTGACCCCAATCCAGGCATTTTCTCCTTCACCACGTGGTTTCTCTCTGCAGCCCACGACCTGGGATGGACGGCGGGTCTTCTGCTTGGAGAGGACGTGAGTTCTCAGCAGGAAGGCCCTTTCTGAACCTAAGAAATGAAAAAGCAATTTGCTTACTGGATTCGGTAGCCCCTGTGCTGATAGCCGCTGCTATTCTCCAATAATTTTCCCGGACATCAACTTGGTAGAACCCAGGGCTCGGCCACGCAAGAGAGGATGGCGACCATTAGCTTATAGCAGCCCAATCCCATAGTCCCAACCACCTTCGTGCTTAGGGAAATGCTTTGTGTCTATACCACCCAATATGGTAGAGGAGGAACTAAATGTTTCATTTCATTTCATTTTTATCAATATAAATTCTAAAAGTCACCTGTAGCAGTGGCTACCATATTAGACCACAGGTTTATAAGGTCATTTTTTAGTTGGCTGTTAGGATAGATTCTCCAAAAATATTATTTAATGGTACAGGTGAACTAATTTGCAAAGCAAAAATAGAGTCACAGATGTAGAAAACAAACTTATGGTTACCAGGGGGAAGGGAGGGGGAAGGATGAATTGGGAGATTTGGACTGACATATACACACTACTATGTCTAAAATAGATAACTAATGAGAACCTAAAAAATAAAATACCTTATAAATAATTGAAAGAAAAAAAGAACAACAACAACCAAAATATCCTTTAACTTCTGTCCCTTCAACCTCTGTAAACAAACAACAAAATCCACGTTTACCCCAGATATGCAGCATGTCTATCTGAGGTGTGTGTACCCCCCAGCAGAGCCCCCATCACCTCCCGGCACTTGTTAAATTGTCTGATTGTTTTCTGAAAAGTCAGCACAGGGACTCCCTCTCTGAACTCAAGCTTTATTTATTGTTGTTATTTCCTATGAACCAACTGGGTGGGGTGAGAGTCAGCGGATGGCCCAACAATGAGAGATTTGTCCTCTGTGTGGGCAGAGCCTTGTGTGAAGAATTATAAATTGCCTCAACTCCTGCCTGTAGAAGTGAAAACGCACAGGTGATGAGGGTCCTACACAGTTGTTTGATGACAGGGACCTGCTCCTCAGCTTTCTCTCTTCTTTGAAGCCTCAGACCCCGGGCTCTGTAATTACAGCCACCCCCAGGACGGGCCCCCCTTTCTCCAGAATGAGGCTGACCTGAGGCTCCTCACCTGAGGCTGTTCCCTTGTCAGCCGGGAGCTCGCAGTGGCAGGAGGGGGCTGGTGCATGACGCGCTCACACCGGTCAGTGCGTTGCACGTGATGTCACCTGTAGGCGTCCTCTCCAGAAAAGAGCAGTTCCTGACAGTGCAACCTTCTTTATGCTCCTAAGGAGAGAAGACCAGCTAGCCAAACTCTTTTCATTCAGAAAGCTGAAAAGGGAATGAGAAATAAATTGTTTTCCCAATTAAGTGCACCTCTTTCCTGCATCTGCTGATAGTAAAAAAAAAACGTGTGCAGTGAGCTCGATCCGAATTATTACATAGTGCATAGCATGTACAATCTGTGTTGCCTTATACATCATAAACCTTTACCTAGGAGGTCATCTGTGGTATCCGTGGCCCTAAGGGATACTTGTAGGCAGAATAAGGCACACACCCTTACCCCATGCTTGCCTGCTACGTACCTTCTCAGCCTTGGGCTTTGCCAGGAACCGCATACACGTGCTGCCCGCATACACATAAATCCTGGGCATTTCTGGGATGTGCCCTCTCTCCTCCTACAGCAGACGCAGACTGGTCCCTTTGTCTCAAGTGCCTTGTCCTGACTTCTCCCTTTGCCAGAGATTTGAAGAAAGAGAGCCAGGCTCTACATACCTACTCATTGGTTCACATTTATGGAGCCGCTGTACGAAGTGTCAGCCACTAAACAAGACACGGACAATGAAAAGGTGACAGGCGAGGTTCCTGTGTCCAAATGTGCTCTGCCGGCTTCTAGCCAGATAACTCTGAGGGTTAATCAGCCTCACGCGGGAAACCACGGGGGTGCCGCATCCCCTGCAGGTGTGCGTAGTGGGAAACAGGTGACAGCCCTCGGCCTCGCTGCCAGGCCAGCACCTGGCAGGTCACCAAGCTGCTTCCGTCCCCTTCAAAGCTGTCCCTGCCTCCCACCTGTTCCGGGGACACATCCTGAGCATATGTAGCTGGACTTCACCTCTTCCTCCCCAGCACGCCCAGAGCACGTTGTCTGAACCGAAGGAGCACGTACTTCTCTGTGTTTTGTGCCAGCTACTCACATGAACTTGCGCCTCCCTAGCAAGATTTTGAGTTTTACAGGAAATGGTTCGGGTGTCTGTCCTCTCTGTAACCCCCAAATCACTTCTGTTCAGTTCAACCGGTCATTTTCAACTGCCTTCTGCCTGCCAAGCACTGAGTTAGAAACAGGTCAATAAGCCACGTCTCCTGCCCCCACGAAAGGCACAGCATGAACAGGAGAATGTGTGGGCGTGACTGGTTTTATCCGCTTAGCACCTCTTCCTTCTTTAGGAAATGACCTCACCCTTCCTTTGAAAAATCATTGGGCTCATTGGGTGGAAGGAAGGGCATGGCACAGGACACAAGGAGGGGGAATCATTGGGATCCCTGGACTCTCCGTCCTCACCCTCCACCCCATATCCCTGCCCTTTGCCTTGTGACTTTGCCATGCTTCCCACCAGAGGCTCGGTGCCCATCCCCAGCCCTGGACTTGGCGCTCAGCCAGACAGAACAGTCTAGAATTCAGTGTGCCACTTCCAAGCCCGGGCCCTGAGATCCACCAAGGACTTCCATTCCCCTCTGCACCCCTGTCACTGCCCTAAGAAGAACTGCCCCGTCAGCCCGGGCACCAGAATGAGGCACGTCGACAGAGCAGGCCTGAATTTAAGCCACCAAAAGGAGCCTGGCTCAGCCTGACCTGCAGTGCAAAGCAGAGCCGTCAGCGCTACGTTGGTCAACCTCCAGCCAACCTGCAGTGGCACAAAAAATAAATACTTATTGACCTATCCCACTGAGATTTTGTGCTTGTGGGTTTTGCAACAAGAGATGATCCATGTGTTGGAGCCCGCCCTTCCCCTCTTTCTGTCCTCTGCCAGGCTCTTCCCTCCACCCAAGAGCTTGATATGGGATCTGGGTGGGATTGCCATCTTCCTATAATACATCCTCCCTAAGCCAGAGCCATCATTAGTGGTCTTGTGGCAAGCAGGTGACCCAAGAAGGAGAAACCAGAATTCTTGCTGCAGACCTTTCACATTAGAACCGGGGAAAATGCAAGCTTAAGCCCCTTCTGGCAAAGGACAACAGATCATCGACAGAAAAGAGGAGAGAGAGAGAGAGAGACTGAGACAGATGGAGGCAGGGAGCAAAAACATAGGGACGGGGACTTCCCTGGTGGGCCAGCGGTTAAGACTCCATGCTCCCAATGCAGGGGGCCTGGGTACTATCCCTGGTCGGGGAACTAGGTCCCTCGTGCCGCAACTAAGAGATCCCGCATTCGGCAACGAAGAACCCATGTGCCGCAACTGAGACCCGGCGCAGCCAAATAAATAAATAAATAAATATTTTAAAGGGAAAAAAAGAAACATAGGGGCAAACCAAGACCAGTGTTCAAAGCCCTAATGTAGAATCTGGGGGTCTGGGAGGAACCCTAATTCTGCTGTCCTCGAGCTTGGTTGTTCAGCATTTCCTTCAGTTTTGTGAGCTAATCCAGGGTCCAGCGAATTTCCTGTTCAGCTCAAGTTGATTCAAGTTTTGCAACCTTGAAAACTCCAGAGACAAAACGTGAAGCGGGAATGGAGTCTGACAAAGCTATCCCAGAGCCACGAAGGGAGCACAGAGGGGAGGGTCACCAACCCAGTTCAGAGAGTTAGAGAAGGACTGGGGACAGGAAACAGCTCAGCCGACACCTAAAGGATCAGCGGGAGTTGGCCAGAAGAGGGACCGAAGATGGAAGAGCCTCTGCAAGGCCTGGAGAAATGCGTGTGGGACATGAAAAAGGGCCAGCGTGGAAGGCCTTGTAGATCAGCCTAAAGCGGTAGGGCTTCTGATGGCAGGTGGGGGCCCCTGATGGACTGTCGGGTGTAGCAGCCTTTGAGAAGGCTTCTCTTCTGGCCGCGGGTGGAGAGTGAAGTCAAGAAACCAGTTAGGAGGTTGTGAGAAGCCTCCAGACATGAGATGAAGGTCTGTCTCCTGGATCCGGGCGGAGGCCTTTCACACGGGGCTCCCTCGGATTCCCTGTGTGGTATTCGCCTGCTGAATTGAAAACTCAGAGCCACTTTCTCCAGTTCCCTTTCGGGGGCTGTACCTTCCATGTGAGCTCACACGGAGCCCTGCTTTGACGAGGGGACCATTGTCAGGCCACGTGCTCCCAATTCTTCTCCTAGGGGACTCTTCTGGACACGCACCACTTGGGATGTCTCCGCCCTCAGGCCGCCAACTCCGTCTCATTGTGCAAGATGTGCTGTGTTGCATTTCCCCAGAATAAAATGATTGTCATTTACTTACCTAGCAGTTGTCAAAGCCTGAGATTTCATTCTGTAGGCGTAAGCAGTTTTTCCCTGGTAAATGTGGCTTCATCTCGAGTTTGTTATCTGCTGGCAACAGTGAACAGAGATGCTGTCGTTGCTCTTCCTTTCTCGTACGAGTGACAATTAGGGACCAGTTCTGCCTGAGCACAAATGCGTCTGTGAGTGATTGACACCCTTGAGTCATGCACTCAGGAGCTGCAATAGATTTTCCAGAAGACCTTCAGATGAAGAAGCGGCTTGGGGATACACCACGGAACCCCAACGGGAGAAAACGGTGGCTTCCCTCCTTTTGGAGCTGGTGGGGAAGAATAATTCTGTTTCCTGGGCGGACAAGGGGACACTGGCTTTGGGAGAACTCAGGACCCAACTCTTTATTGAGGAAGGTGAATTCAAAAGGACGACCTAAGGAAAAGTGCTTCGATGAGCAAACTTGCATTTCCCTCTGGTTGGGCTCATTCCTATGGCACCTACGGATGCAAAACACATCTGGGCTGGGCTGTGCTCAGAGAGCTACAGTGGGAGGAGGTGAAGCAAGGAGGAAAAAAGAGTTGGTCTCTGGATTGTATAGGCGATCATCTGGTTTTCATAGGATTCCCCCCTCGCTGTTGTGTCTCTAGGCATCTCCCTCCAGGCCAGTGTAGGTGGGAACCAGATGTGGCCTCGGGGCACCTCCCAGCCAGCCTCCTGGCCACAGGAGGGCTTTGGCTTTGACGTCTGCCTGCAGCAGTCCCTGGGGGAGCAGGGGCTCACCACTGGGGCTTCTTCCCGGCGTGGGTCTCTTGCCCACACACATAATGAGGTCGCACTTCAGCAATGCCTTTGTTAGACCCCAGTGATGTCCCCACCCTCCTGACAAAGCAGCTTTTGTGTCTTAATGTCAAAATAATCACTTACCCAAAATGATGGCCAGGCTCAGAAATAGCCTTGCTTTATCCTTAGGGAATAGGAAAAAAAAAGAGAGAGAGAGAGAGTGTTAAATGTTTAACCTGGATTGATGAGTTTTGCTGAAACTACTGGATAAAATGAAAACTTTCTTAGAGGCATAAATCATGGGGGAGCTTTCCCCCCTCTCATTGATTTTTGGATGCGGTTAATGATTCCAGCACTGAGAGCATAAGGCTAGGTGGAAGTTAAAGGAATGGAAAGGCCACATTAACCTCTAAATTTTATCTCTATGTTGATTTTTGACAGTGAAATACTATAATTAACCCAGACTGTTTTCCCAAGATTTAATTTTTTGCTGATGTTCAAAAGTATTGCAGAAAAGCTGATTCCTAATTATTACATACAGCATTGCATAAATTTCTTCCTAATTAAAAAGCCTCTAAATTCTAAATAATCAACTTACAAAGACATATGGTTTTGAAAAATTAGGCATTTAATTTCTAAAGATTTATTAGTAATTTGTATTATAGCTAATTAATTATGGTTATAATACCACTGCAGTCAGGGTAGAGATTGATGTAAATACAACTGCAAATTTATTTTGATATGCCTTCCTTAATATCAGTGTATTACAATATACTTAGTTTTCTAGTCCCTTCTTAATTATGTCTGAAAGCATTCGTTTAATGAAAGATAAGAGTGCTTGATAAGGGTACCATCAGATTTTACTTGAAAAGCCATTTTCAACATAAAACAAACAAATTGTTTTTTGCCTTGGCAAAATGAAATTTGCTGTTGGTAATGTGTTAGCAGACAGAAATGCCTTAAAATTAAATAGTATTTGACACAGAATATCCCATTAACCCTTGTGACAATTCACAGAGAGCTTGGCATGACGAGAAAGTAGTTAAACTGTACAAAGGAAGCCAGCTGACAAAAAGGAATAGAACTCAACATAAACAATGATGGAGCCGTAAATATTCACAAACGCAGGAGATAGGTGGGGAGGGCTTTTTCCTATTTCCTTTGTCATGTGAATTTCTAGGCATTAAAAAAAAAAGAATCTAGAAAGTGTTCTGGGTATTAGCAGGTTTGTCTTTGAAGTTGGAGGAAGAGAAAGATTCTTTTGATTTAGTGGTAGAAAATGCCACTGATCTGTTTCACTGAATAGAAACACATGATGTTTCTGAATAAACCGGGGGACAGAAACATCTTGCCGGTTGCAAGAAGAAAGGAAAGGGAAGAGCATGAAAGTAGCTTGGTAGAATGTGGGGAGCGTGGCAGGCGGCGCTCAGAGCGCAGCAGCATGCCAGACTCGGGTTAGCAGAAGGATGCCCGTCCCCGTGGAGGGCCCCAGGAAAGGTTCCTGGGTTGGTGGCAGAAATTCCCCATCCAGACATCTTCCTGACGAAATCCCAGCGTTCAGAGTTGACTGGGCGGCGGATCAAGTCTGGCTGCCCTGCTTTCCTTGTTTTACAGGGTAACACACTTGGATCTTTTGTTCTGTGGCTTCTTCCGTGGTATCCTGGGCTTGGATTGTCTTTGTTACTGCTGTGGCTTCTATCACTTGTTTCACGTTTCTTCCCCTAGTCTTTCCACAGCACAGCCGTTGGGCCTCGCTGTGTGACTTGGAGAAAGTCACTAAACATCTCATAAGGCTCAGTTTCCCCTTCAGTAAAAGGAGGCCAGTAATAGAATCAGCTGCGGCGTGTTGTGGTGACGGCTGCTAGCCCGTGCTCTGCATGCACCTAGAGGAGAGGACCAGTGCAGAGGACCAGGTGTCGGGTCTATGGTGGGGGACAGTTTTCATTCATTCATGTTACAAATACTTACTGTCCACCCACTCTGTTTTCAGGGGGGCTTCCTTGCTACGGACACACAAATAAATACAATGCAGGGCGTCTGCCCTCTCAGAATTCACAATCGAATGGAAAGGAAAATGGTGCCTATAGAAATAATTGAAATAATAGTGTCAAGTGACAAAAATAATTCAATTTAGTAACAAGTTTGACATCATTTGTTCAAAGGAAAACAGTCCATGGAAGGGGCAGGACAGAGCCTCACAAACAGTGGAGCACGCTTCCGCAGGGTTCTGGGGCACGAATGAGTTTTGCAGGAGTTGGAAGAGGCAAGGTGGGAACGGGAGGTCAGGGACTCCCCTGTAAGGCTGGCAGGTCCTGTCTTCTAGGATAAGGTGGGCCAGCTAAAGCTGAGTTGGAGGGTTGTCATTGGTGTATGTTAGCATTGCTTGCCAGGTGTTTCCTGTAAGTACAGGGGGACTTCGGTTTAGATTTGCGATGTGGGCCAGGCCGCAAGGGTGGCCTCCATTCTGTGGGTCCCAACATTTGCATTAACTTCATCAATAGTAGTGATGTTTCGGTTTCACGGGGACCCAGAGAGAAGAGTCTTAGGTAGGTTGTAACGTCTAAAAGAGAAGATGATAAATATTTGAGTCTTTTTTTTTTCCTCTTAAAATAAAATCTTTATGGCGATATAATTCACATACCAAACAATTCACCCAGTTAAAGTGTACAATTGAATTTTTATCAGCATATACATTTTTATTGCAGTTGAGTTGATTTATGACGTGTTAATTTCTGCTGTGGGTTGTCATTGGTGTATGTTAGCATTGCTTGCCAGGTGTTTCCTGTAAGTACAGGGGGACTTCGCTTTAGATTTGCAACGTGGGCCAGGCCACAAGGGTGGCCTCCATTCTGTGGGTCCCAACATTTGCATTAACTTCATCAATAGTAGTGATGTTTCGGTTTCACGGGGACCCAGAGAGAAGAGTCTTAGGTAGGTTGTAACGTCTAAAAGAGAAGATGATAAATATTTGAGTCTTTTTTTTTTCCTCTTAAAATAAAATCTTTATGGTGATATAATTCACATACCAAACAATTCACCCAGTTAAAGTGTACAATTGAATTTTTATCAGCATATATATTTTTATTGAAGTAGAGTTGATTTACGACGTTGTGTTAATTTCTGCTGTGTAGCAAAGTGATTCAATTATACATGTATACATGCTTTTTAAATATTCTTTTCCATTACGGTTTATCGTAGGATAGTGAACATAGTTCTCTATGCCATACAGTAGGACCTGAGTCTTGCACGAAGGCAAATCAGGTGCGGGAGAGGACTGAAGCGGGTAGGAAAGCAAGACCAAAGGTGCCAGGACAGGCGTTAAGGAAATACGTAGAGACTGGAGCTGGTTGTGGCTGACGAGGTCAAGTGAGGCTGGTGGGAGAAGTGTTCGAAGGCTAAGGCCAGGCCCAGGGCTGTGTATCAGGCAAAAGACAACCTGGGGGTGTAAACATGCCAGCGCACCTGTGTGACTCTTAGCAGACACACTCATTTTTCCTCTTCAGAAACTAGCGCAGGGTTTTAAATACGTAGTGGAAATCTACTCCAGACAGAATAACCAAGGGCATATCCTATCATTTGTGTCAAGGTTGGGGTTCAGAATAGTAAAAGTCATCATCAAAGGAAAAAATAAGTTAGCTTAAAAATTACTCTTTTGGGGTATTTCATTTCATTCCATGTATGATAAACTTTTAACAAGCTTCCTTCAGTCAACAAATGTTTATTCAATTCTTATTATGGGCTGGTGGACATCCCACCAAGCCTCCCTTGACTATATGAGTTTGACTTTTCCTAGTACAGTAAAACATGAATAAATTTGATAACTTTTATATTAGGTTAGCTCCATTCTTAATACTTAAGCCCTCGAATATTGAATTTATTTTAAAAGTATTTATTGAGCATCCCTTCTGTTCCAAAGAAGCATATATATTTGTTCGGCAATCAGGTGTCCCATTATCGTAATGTTTTCTGTATCCATGGTCAGGGATTAGAATTAACTGACTTCGGGTAAACAATTTAACCTCAGTGGGCCTCGTTTTCCTCATCTACAAAGTGAGTCTGTTACATAGATCTTTTCCGGCTCAAAAGTTGTGTGATTTTTTAAAATAAGCAGGCTTTTTTTTCTGTTAGGAAAAATATATTTCCTGTCTAGTTCTCAAGGGCTGATGTATATAACATTTAACTGAAAGTTATAGCTTTCTTTTTTTTTTTTTAATTGAAGGATAGTTGACTTATAGCGTTGGGCCAATCTCTGCTGTACAGCAGAGTGACTCCATTGTATACATATACAGACATTCTTTTTTAATATTCTTTTTCATTATGGCTTATCACAGGATGCTGACTATAGTTCCCTGTGCGATACAGTAGGACCTCGTTGTTTATTGAAGGTTATAACTTTCATACACTCTTGAACTGAAATTCAGGATTATATCAAAATAAATCTTTGGGGTGAAAGTTCTGCTAATGTTGGATTTTGGATATCATACAATTTTATATGAAATTTGTTGTCACTCCATCTCACTTAATTCATGTGTCCATGCACTGGTTTCTGCCAAAATAAAAGGTAGAAAAGCTCCAAATTTGGGGGCCAGCTGAAAGGCACCTTCCATCCACCCCACCATGAGAGCTTAAATAATTGAGACGGATCCTGAACTCCAGGCCGTGGCTTCCAGCCTGGTCCATCACCATTAACTACAGAAGCCACATAACCCCCAGATGCTCTAGCATAACTCCGATTATGATCCATGAAAGTTACAGTCCTATACCGAGGGGAGAGAAAGGCCACAAAAAGGCTTTTAAAAAGCTATTTAATACATCAGCTTTCACAAAGATAGACGGCATCACTAAGACCAAACGAGAAAAGATGTGCCCAACTTCAGAAGGTATTGGCACTGTTAATCATATTTTGAAATATTGCTGGCATATATCTTAGAAAACACAGCACTGTTCTCATATTTCCAGTGGGAGAGATGACAGTTTTAATGTTGAGATACACTGATAATTCCAAGCCCTCTTTCCCCCCCAGTATAGAATAAACCCAAGAAGTAGATTAAGCAACCCAGTGGGGTCTAGAAGCATAAGTACTAATACTGAACTTTGTAAATTCTGCCACGTTCCGTTACAAGGATATCGCAAAATTTCATTAACAAACAGCTGCATACATATGTGTATGTGCAGGCTATAATGTGATAAAATTATCAACGTACACTTTATATATACAAAATGTTAAAATGTCATAAATGTATATACCTGTGTAATTTTAGATGGACTTTTAAAAGTTTACGGAAATAATTAACTAGTTTCTATTTATACTTCTCCGTTTCTAATTTTTAAAATTCATAAGAGACGAGTAAAATGTGCAGCTCAGTAGGTTACAAAACTTTTCCACATTTGTTATTTTGATCTTTCCAATTCTGTGGAGTGCGTAGGACTATTTTCCTGATAAGGACTGTGAAAATATGTTGCCCAAGGTCTCCCAGATTAGGCGTGGCAAAAGCAGGGTGTTCTTCTGCCTCTAAGTTCAGTGCTCTTCTCACTACACCGTCACGGTTGTACAACAGGTGATCACTTACAGGAAGGTGGGACCAGGGCTCTGATCCAGAAGGATGCTCATCTCTTACTCAAGCTTCCACACATCACTGTGATGCTCACTGAGAAATCTAGCCTCCCGGGCTTGCTGGTCCTCGATGAAGTGCCCTCTCTGACCTCAGTTAAAACTTCAATAACTCTGGCAGGCACTGTAGGTTGCTATTGTTCTTTCTTCCTCACTGAAAGAATCTTGATGTTCTTCAGTGTAGCAATGTACCCATCTTCCAGACTCCTTGCACTGGGGGTGACGGTGTGACAGAGTCCTGGCCAGCTGGATGTATAGGGAATCCCTGGATAGGGCTTCTGAGAAAGCTGTTTATTTACTTGTTTGTTTGTCTGTTTGTTTAATTGAAATATAGTTGATTGACAGAGTTGGGCCAATCTCTGCTGTATAGCACGGTGACTCAGTTATACACATACATACATTCTTATTTTGTATTCTTTTCAATTATGGTTTATCCCAGGAGATTGGTTAAAGTTCCCTGTGCTATACAGTAGGACCTTGTTATGTATCCATTCTATATATAATAGTTTGCATCTGCTAATCCCCAACTCCCACTCCATCCCTCCCCCAACGCCCCATCCCCCTTGGCAACCACAAGTATGTTCTCTGTCTGTGAGTCTGTTTCTGTTTGATAGATAGGTTCATTTGTGTCATATTTTAGATTCCACGTATAAGTGATATCATATGATATTTGTCTTTCTCTTTCTGACTTACTTCACTCAGATGATGATCTCTAGTTCCATCCATGTTGCTGCAAGTGGCATTATTTCGTTCTTTTTTATGGCTGAATAGTATTCCATTGTATATAGGTACCACATCTTCTTTATCCATTCCTCTGTGGATGGACATTTAGGTTGCTTCCATGTCTTGGCTATTGTACATAGTGCTGCTATGAACATAGGGGTGCATGTATCTTTTCAAATTATAGTTTTCTCAGGGTATATGCCCAGGAGTGGAATTGCTGGATCATATGGTAGCTCTATTTTTAGCTTTCTGAGGAACCTCCATACTGTTCTGCACAGTGGCTGCACCAACTTATATTCCCAACAACAGTGTAGGAGAGTTGGGAAAGCTATTTAAATGGGAACAGAATTGTTAGCTTTACTGCATATCTGATCCCCTTCATCCTTCTTCTTCCTGCCTGAAATACACACAGTGCTGAGGAGGGAGTGACCAGCTTGCAAGCATGAGGATGAAAGTTACAAATTTAATTAACAGAATCAACACACAGAAAGAGCCTGAACCCTCAGGGCATTAGGGAACCACCATAAGGAACCTGACTATAAGGAACCCACCTCCAGACCACTTGTTCCAGGAAAAACAGAGGCCCCTGGCTGGTTAAGCCAGTGTAGCGGCTCTGACCGCACTCAGTCCTGACTGATAGAGTAAAACAAACTAGAAATGAGACGAAAAAATGGTAGATGGAACCAGAAGAAAATGGCAAGGTTTGTCTCTCAGGCAGAGACTGTTGTATATAATCAACAAGTCTCCCACCAACTCTCCACCGCCGGCTAGGGTCCATCACCAGGGGTTACTCAGATTAGGACGAGCGTCCACCACCATGAATGGGCTCTCGAGTTACGGTCTCAGCTGATGTTTCCGGAGAAGAGAGCATTAGGGTTGGGTTTTATAACTTTGCCACTCTCTGCCTCTGTTTCTTTATTTGCGAAATGGGGGCAATAATAAAGCCTACCTCTTAAGATTGTTCTAAACGTTTAATGAGATAATACATGTAATATGCTTAGAATAATTCCAGGCATACTGGGAAGCAGTTTATAAATGCTACTCATTATCACTATGGGCTGGAATCATTACTGATGCTGCACAGACAAGAAGAACCAGCTCCCAGAGACACAGTCTCAGCACTCCTCCCCTTGCCATAAACAGGGTCACTGCCTTACCCCATTCTTTCCCATACAAAACACACTGGAAGTGGGCATTCCCTGGTGGTTCAGCGGTTAGGACTCGATGCTTTCGCTGCCCGGGGCACGGGTTTGATCCCTGGTCAGGGAACTAAGATCCCACAAGCCGAGTGGCACAGCCCAAAACAAAACAAAACAGAACAAAAAAACACGCTGAAAGTATGGGAGTTTGCCCACTGAGTGATTATAGTGAAAAAAGTAAAAGCCAGAAATACATGTTGGGTGATTTGGAGGTTCTAGCGTAAGTAGCAGACCTAGTTCTTCTCTTCAAGGGCGCTCCCAGTCTGGTGCAGGGAGGGGGTAGGGCCCAGGGCCTTAACCGCCTCAGGCCTTGTGACACGCCACTCTGCTCCGTGAGGTGCTCATAAGTAGCGTGAGGTCTCAGAGAAAGAAGATCTTAATTTTTTTTTTTTAACATCCTTATTGGGGTATAATTGCTTTACAATGGTGTGTTAGTTTCTGCTTTATAACAAAGTGAATCAGTTATACATATACATATGTTCCCATATCTCTTCCCTCTTGCGTCTCCCTCCCTCCCACCCTCCCTATCCCCCCTCTAGGTGGTCACAAAGCCCCGAGCTGATCTCCCTGTGCTATGCGGCTGCTTCCCACTAGCTATCTACCTTACGTTTGGTAGTGTATATACGTCCATGCCTCTCTCTCGCTTTGTCACAGCTCACCCTTCCCCCTCCCCATATCCTCAAGAAGATCTTAATATTTGCCTGAGTCTTTTAGCCAATGTTTATTGGGGGTCTTGAGCTAAAATACTAACAGCAAAAAAAGAGGAGGGGAAATGGAATGGAATCAAGTTCACCTTAGAAGAAGCCTGATAGGATGTGAATGCCCCCAGGGTGAGGATATTATCTTATTCATGTAAAAACCCCAGTACAAGTACACTTTCTGGCACATGGAAGGAATTTTCCCAGCTGAGTTCTTGATACTTTTCTGTCTCTGGGATTTTGCTTTTGCAAACACCACAGTTATTCAACACTTCTACTCCTGGCTCTGGCAAAGCAGCTTTTAGCAGACCAATGATCCCAGGAAGAACCCGGAGAAAAGCCAGAGAACATGAAAATAAAAATCTGTTTGAAGGCATCAGAGATCTGCCAAGGCTTGAGGGGCCAGGCCCTCTGAGAAAGGAAGGCCCCACGCCCTTTCCCCCTCAGTAAGTTTTTCATTCTTAATTGCATAAGGCAGAGGTTAAGAAGTCAAGCAAAGGAAAAGCTGCTGAAAAGCAGAGTGAGGGGCTTCCCTGGTGGCGCAGTGGTTAAGAATCCACCTATCAATGAGGGGACATGGGTTCGAGCCCTGGTCTGGGAAGATCCCACATTGCCGCCGAGCAACTAAGCCAGTGCGCCACAACTACTGAGCCTGTGCTCTAGAGCCCGTGCGCCACAACTACTGAGCCTGTGCTCTAGAGCCCGTGCGCCACAACTACTGAAGCCCACGCGCCTAGAGCCCGTGCTCTGCAACAAGAGAAGCCACCACAGTGAGAAGCCTGCGCATGGCAACAAAGAGTAGCCCCGCGTTCGCCACAACTACAGAAAGCCCGCGCGCAGCAACGAAGACCCAACGCAGCCCAAAATTAATTAATTAATTTTAAAAAAAGCAGAGTGAGGTTTTCAGAATCTCATGGTGCTGGAAAGGCAAAAAAGAGAATTCTGGGGAGAGGCTCTCATAAACAAAGCTCTTCTTGGGACCTCTAGGAAGCAACACCCTAGGGATGTGTGAACTCAAGGTAGACCCAGCCTGAGAAAGGTAAAACTTTCTCTCGGGTCAACTGAGCCCTTGCTTAGACTGAGGTTAGCTCCCCCTGCTCTAGATGTTGAGATTTACCTTTTACCTTCAGAGAGGGTTGACTTGCTAAAGGAAGATAACATCATCCAGAGCCTCTAAAATTTTCATACACAATGTTCTTCATTCCATCAAAACTTAATAAAAAAGTGAGAAACTAAGAAACAGGACCAAGAAGAAACAGATAATAGAAACAGACCCGTAGGTGATCCAGATACTACACTTATCTCTAAAGGTAATGACATTTTAAATAAATATCATTAGTACATTCAAGAAATAAATGGTAGGATGGAGAATTTCACCAGGAAACTAGACCCTATTAAAAAAGAATCAGTATAGACCAGGAAACTCTACTCAAGGCTCTGCGGTGACCTAAATGGTAAGGAAATCCAAAAAAGGAGGGGATATATGTATACGTATGGCTGATTCACTTTGCTGTACAGCAGACACTAACACAACATTGTAAAGCAACTATACCCCAATACAAATTTTAAAAATAAACAAATTTTAAAAAATTTTTAAAAAGAATCAAATGGAAATTCTATAATGAAAAATATACTGACTGAAATGAAGATCTACAACATTGTAAATCAACTATACTCCAATAAAATAAAATTAAAAAAGGAAGATCTCATTAGGTAAGTGTAATAGCAGCTTGGATACAGCTGAAGAGAGGATAAGTGACCTGTCAGATAGGTCAGGGAAAAGCACTCAGACTGAAGCAGGGAGAAGAGAAGAGAGAAGAGACAGAGGACATATTAAAAAGTTTTAACGTGTATATTTGGATTCCCAGAAGGAGCGAAGGGAGAGAATGGGACAAAGGAATTTTATAGACAAAAAAGGCCATGAATTTTCCAGAATTGGTGGAAGACATCACAGCAGTTTAAAGAACATCATTGGATCCCAAGCTGGGTGAAACCCAGTTACTCAGAGCCAGTCTCTTTCAACACTTGATTCGCTCACGGCTTAGAAGTAAAACCATCAGAAGCTTCGTTGAGTACATGTGATTGAGGCTGGAGAATGAGACACTGTTGTTCAACTTGACCTCAACTTTGCCTTTAAACCAGAGCAAACCTAGGCAGATCAGGCTAGGATAAAGTTACCCTGGCTTAACTTTAGAACCAGAACAAAAATAAAAACATCAGCTCTGTGATTTTATTTTATGTTTTTTAACCTGCTCTGAAGTAAGGAGAGACTATGTCTCAAGCAGTACTGCCATCCTAATAACTTTTTCAGCTTTTTGATCACTGATGTTTTCCTGGAAAATCTTGTCTTCTTTGACATTTGAGTGCTGGTATTTAGCACTTTTATTTCCATTTCTTTTTCCTTTATGAAATCAGTCATCAACTTTATTATTTTTTTAAGATGCCAAGTTTTACAAGCTGTGAATCCTTTTTCTTAAAAAAACAAAAAAAACCCACTAGATATTTTTTCCCCAGAAGCTTGTAGTTGAAGGGTAAAGCCTCCCTAATAACACTGTACTGAATATTTCAGGGTTTCTGGGGTTTTTTTCCTGGACAGCACCCACCTGGAGCCTGTCAGAGGCTGCTGATAAGGCAGGAAGAGCCCGCTCTTGAACTGTGTAAACCCGATCTGGAAACTGCTCGTGCTTGATTCTGATTTGAGGAAAGCAGGGAGGAGTGAGATTTGTCAACATGTCGTTGGAGTGTCAGGGTGTTTGACACTGTCCTGACCAGTCCCTTGCTACTTCATTCTCCGCAGAGGGCTCCCCTCACTGATGAGCAGAGCTGGCACAGCCCGGCGGGCTTCCCCCCACATTCCCAAGGTGGTGGCTGTACTCCATCTAACATCCCTGCAGGGTTAGCTTAGCTGGCCTGGGGCTCTGTGTAGCCAGCAGAAACACGCTCCCTGGTAGAAAGCTGACTTGCTAATGCTTACCCCCTTTAAATCCCTGGAGGACTGTTTTTTTCCAACAGTTACTGCCTGTTAGACCAAAGGAAGACCTGCTTCCTTACTCTCCCCCATTTTTTGGAAGGATAGGGTTCTAGGGACTGGAGAATTGGCCCCGTGTAGAGAGAGGAAGCATAGATATTCCTCAACAGGCTCTCCTGTTCATTCTCCGGCAGATACTTTCTGAGCACCTACTGTGAGCAAGCCCCCAGAGTCGGGGGTAGAGATGGGACGGGGAAAGGAACGTGATCAGTCAGGCGTGGCCTCTATTTCAAGCATTGCCCACAGAGAAAGACCCTCTTTGATGGTAGGTCGTCGTTGTGACAGTTTCAGTTACATGAAACAAGTAAAGTTTTTCAGAGTCTCTGACCTGGAAGACCACCCCGCACCCCTCTCATACTCCCGCCTTCCAGCTGGTGACGGCTTCTCAAAAAAACCTAATTCACTCACTGCATTTTGTCAGGGATCCTAAAAGGTCTCATGCCCTGCCAACATTTATTCCATATTTTTTCAGTCTGTGGGAAAGAAAATTGATTCTGTAGGACCCGAGAAAAAAGTACCAGGAGGACAGTCCTAAATCCCACGAGGTAGACTGCAGGCCTGCCTACATGGCATTTGCCCATCTGAGAGGTGAGCCTAGATTTGCTTCTCTGCCCTCTCCATGAGACCTGAGCCCTTAGAGGCCAAGGCTGTGTTTTAACCATCTTTCGTTCCCCAGAAGTGGAGCAGAGACCTGGCACCTGGTGGAACTCATGGAAGTCGTTAGAAGTTGTTCCTTTTGAGCCACAGGGTTGACAGTAATCTACTAGATCGATGATCTGAGACAAAACGGCAACCATAGTGGTGTGCTCACAAACGTGTTCTGAGAACCTCTGTGTATCAGGCACTGGGCTTGGTGATGTGGGGATACAAAGTTACTTAAGAGAGAGCCCCTGCTCTCACCTGGCTCACTACGTGGATGGAGAACGGAGGCACGTGTGAAATGCCAGGACGGGCGCGGTAAGCACCAGATAATGTTAGCCACTGGCAGCATGTGGCTATTTACATTAAAATGGAATTAGATTTTCTGTTCCTCAGTCACACTAGCTGCATGTCCAGTACTCCATGTATCTAGCCTAATGCCTTCAGTACTGTAGAGCACAGATGTATTTCCGCCACATAGAGATGAGAAAGCATTATCTGTTCTGTTGGTCACGGGAGGTTCCATAGCAGATGTGAGATAAGAGCCAGCCCTTGGTGTTGATGAGAAAGGGGTAGACTGTCCAGTGGAATGGCATAAGCCAGGGGAACCTTCGGAGCCTGTTTGGTGGCAGCATTAGTAGCAATGATGCCATGGTCACGCTTCTGAGGGTACTTCTGTTCTTCCTTCTTTGGTCGGCTCCCACCATCTGACCGTGAGGGGTAGTGTCTTTGGTCCTCCCTCCTTTCTCACAGGACTGCCATCTATTCCCACCACTCCAACCTTCACCAGCACGCTCAGGCACCCTTCCCTATCCAGGCCTGGCCACACTCAGGTCACAGAGGCACATGACCACCTACTGGACATGCTTAAAACCTTCTTTGGAAGTTCCACTAAAGAGATAGCTGTGCGCTGGAAGAGCTGTCTTCCTCTCTGTGGGAAGGCACGTGTTCTGAGGAGGCACAAAGCCTTCATCAGGGATTGTGCTGGTCTGCGAGGGCTGCCATAACAAAATACCATGGGCTGGCTGGCTTAAACAACAGTCATTTACTGTCTCACAGTGCAGAGGCTGGAAGTCCTGGATCAAGGTGCCCTCAGGGCTGGATTCCTCCGAGGCCTCTCTCCTTGACTTGTAGTCAGCCACGCTCTCACATGGTCACCCCTCTGTGCACGTGTGCTCCCCGGGGTGTCTGCCTCTTACTGAGAGAGCGGGCGTGTTGGGTCAGGGCTTCGTCCTAACAACGTGATTTCAACAACCTCAGTCACCTCTCTAAAGACCTTACCTCCCGATCTGGTCACATTCTGGGGCCCTGTGGGCTGAGACTCCAACACATGAATTTGGGGAAAACACAGTTCAGCCTGTAACAGGGATGGCTCAAGACAGGATCATCTGCCTTGCAGCCGGGTCAGCCACAGCAATGAGCAGCAGGGTGACAGAGGCCCTGGCCACGACCGTGATGTCAGACCCTTTCTCTGCAGGACTTTGCGTTGCCCGCTTCAGGGCGACAAGGGCTGGGCTCGCTGGCACTCGCGCCAGGGCACCCGATGGCAGCTCATCGTCCCGCTCCACCCTTGTTTTCACACCTCCCAGTAACCTGTGCTGCTTTTTTTTTTTTTTTTTTTTGGTGCGGTACGCGGGCCTCTCACTGCTGTGGCCTCTCCCGTTGCGGAGCACAGGCTCCGGACGTGTAGGCTCAGCGGCCATGGCTCACAGGCCCAGCCGCTCCGCGGCATGTGGGATCTTCCTGGACCGGGGCACGAACCCGCGTCCCCTGCATCAGCAGGCAGACCCTCAACCACTGCACCACCCCCCTCTCTGTCTCTACTGGGGAGCGACTTCTCCCCTTTTTCTCAAGTAAACACTGTCTTTCACAACTATCTTCTTTCCTCTTTCTGCCAGCCACCTTTTCTGACAGTTCCCTAACCACTGCCTCCACCGCGATCTTTCCAGGCTGGTTTTGACAGCCACGGCGTGTGCCGGCTTGTGCTCCTACATATCAACAGGTGGACATACCAGGCAGTGTAGGAGTCCTAAGAGTACAGTCTTCTGAGTAAAACAGACTTGGATTCAAATGAAAATTACTCACTGGCATTTGAGACTTGTTAAGTGAAACTCGTCTGTAATATGAGAACAGTGACACTTAACTTGAACGTTGCTGGACAGACAGTTTATAATGTATCCAAGATGCCTATTTGCCCATAGAATGTTCTCAGTTAAAGGCATAATAATTGTTATCATCCCTGACTCTACTTTGCATTTCCTCTTTCTGTACCTTTGAGCACTATTCCACCAGCTGGCTGAGACCTCGCCCTTTTTCATGCCTATCTTAGTTCCATTCTCCAAGGTCCATCTTTTTCTTTTTTTTTTTTTAACATCTTTATTGGGGTATAATTGCTTTACAATGGTGTGTTAGTTTCTGCTTTACAACAAAGTGAATCAGCCGTACATATACACATGTTCCCATATCTCCTCCCTCTTGCGTCTCCCTCCCTCCCACCCTCCCCATCCCACCCCACCCCTCCAGGCGGTCATAAAGCACCAAGCTGATATCCCTGTGCTATGCGGCTGCTTCCCACTAGCTATCTACCTTACGTTTGGTAGTGTATATATGTCCATGCCTCTTTATCGCTCTGTCACAGCTCACCCTTCCCCCTCCCCATATCCTCAAGTCCGTTCTCTAGTAGCTCTGTGTCTTTATTCCTGTCTTACCCCTAGGTTCTTCGTGACATTTTTTTCCTTAAATTCCATATATATGTGTTAGCATACGGTATTTGTCTTTCTCTTTCTGACTTACTTCACTCTGTATGACAGACTCTAGGTCTATCCACCTCATTACAAATAGCTCAATTTCGTTTCTTTTTATGGCTGAGTAATATTCCATTGTGTATATGTGCCACATCTTCTTTATCCATTCATCCGATGATGGGCACTTAGGTTGTTTCCATCTCCGGGCTATTGTAAATAGAACTGCAATGAACATTTTGGTACGTGACTCTTTTTGAATTTTGGTTTTCTCAGGGTATATGCCCAGTAGTGGGATTGCTGGGTCATATGGTAGTTCTATTTGTAGTTTTTTAAGGAACCTCCATACTGTTCTCCATAGTGGCTGTACCAATTCACATTCCCACCAGCAGTGCAAGAGTGTTCCCTTTTCTCCACATCCTCTCCAGCATTTATTGTTTCTAGATCCAAGGTCCATCTTTTTGTATATCTGTGCACGCACACACGCACACACACACACAAGCACACACACTGGCAGGAGACTGTCAAGCCCCGTTCATATCCTTCACCCTCCTCTCTGCACAAACCAGAGGCTGCTTACGTTGAGTACCTGCAGTTCTCTGCCTGCAGGCATGTTTCCTGGCCAGAGAGCATTCTCAGGTCTCAGGCCGTGCAAGTTGGAAGTGTCAGAAAACTAAACACCCCTCAACAAGGGCCAGTGGGAAGTTGGTGGATAAATCCTCCAGCCTTCTTGCTCTTTGGGGAGGATAACTAACTCTCAAGTGTGTTCTACACTCCCCCCCCCAAGACCCCCAGCAGGACAGAACTTCAGCTGCCCACATCGGCTTCTCAGTGACACAGCCTTTAACTGTCTGTCCCTTCACCATCTCACTTCCCCACCTGAGGCCGCTGCTTCCTGAGATGCCCCATATACACTACATGCACTCAGAACCTTCTCTCAGTATGTTTTCGTGGGAACCCAACCTGAGACGCAAACATAACGCGTGTCATCTTTCATCAACTGCGCAGGACACGCTCCCTCACTCACTTCGTGATTCCTCAGTAACACCTGAACTAATGGGTGTGAAGCAGTCGGTGCTCACTGCAGACACCTGTCAGGAAGTTATGACTCCTGCAGTGTCTCCAGTGCTACCAGAAGTTCTTTTCCATGGAAGAATGGTTAGGGGATGATTTGCCTGGCCCCAGGCAGCAAGCAAAGCAAATGCCACCACGGCGTATAAAACATAACAACAACAACGGCAACGACTATGCTGTTAAATGCTCGAGAATGCGAGCCCCAATGCAGCAGGTCCTTTGTGATTCTGTCTGACCCTCTGACCACCGTGGCCTAAGCCCACCGCCATGAGCTCTCTGTCCCTCGTTCCTCAACACCGGAAGAAAATGTATAGCTCATGAATTTCTTCTACTGACACACCAGAAAAATTCTTTCACCTTTATTTTCTGGTTGTTTTCCCAAGAGACCGTACAACTGACTTTGCTTTTGTCATTAAGCATCTGCTCGGAAGCTGCTTTCCCCCTGTCAGATCACGCACCATATGCCATCATCTGCTGGAATTGCACATTTTCTTGGTTGACAATCACCATAAACTTTCGCGTGTCTGGAACACATTCATCATAAACTCGAGACTTTATTCAAAATTGTGTGAACTCTGCAGTGCCATGGAGTACAAGGGTCTTCTCTGAACAGCGTGACTATTCGGGATTCACAGGGAATGCGAAGTCCCAGAGTAACACTGGGCATTGGAATCTCCAGATGTGGGGCTATGCTTGAAATTTCAAGATCTGAAAGCACTAAAGAAGGGCGCAGAGGGAAAACTGTACAAAATGTAGCTTTCATCATTACAAAGGACGCTGGTGGTATCCCCTCTAATATCAATAATATGCAAAATTTAAAGTAGCCAGGAGAACCTGGGGTCCATCCAAGCCACTGAACAATCCCCTGACGTCTGCGCTCCAGAAATTTCACTGTTAATATCCCCATGGGTATAGCAGGTACTTTAATGCCCTTTTTTTTTTTACAATCGGGCGTTATTTTCAAATCCCAGGAATTCTTCAGTGTTCTTTATTGGGGAGTTGCAGAAACAATGAACATATGGCTAATTTTGGGACTTCCCTGGCAGTCCAGTGGTTAGGTCTTGGTGCTTTCACTGCAGAGGCCCAGGTTCAAGCCCTGGTCAGGGAACCAAGATCCCGCAAGCCGCGCAGCATGGTCAGAAAAAAGAAGAAAAAAGAAGAAGGAAAATATGGCTAATTTTGGTCCTGGACAAATTCAAAATCAGACACACGTGTATTGACATCAGACAGTTTCCCACTGGATATTTATTTATTTATTTATTTATTTATTTATTTATTTATTTATGGCTGCGTTGGGTCTTCATTGCTGTGTGTGGGCTTTCTCTAGTTGCGACGAGCAGGAGCTACTCTTCGTTGCAGTGTGCGGGCTTCTCATTGCGGTGGCTTCTCTTGTTGCGGAGCATGGGCTCTAGGTGCGCGGGCTTCAGTAGTTGTGGCGTGTGAGCTTAGTTGCTCCGCGGCACGTGGGATCTTCCCGGACCAGGGCTCGAACCCGTGTCCCCTGCATTGGCAGGCGGATTCTTAACTACTCTGCCACCGGGGAAGTCCCTCCCATTGGATCTTGATCCCTTTTTCATGTTTGAGCATCATTTACACCAATCCAGTTCTTAATTTCATCCTTTCTCTTAGTTGATAATTCATCCACCATTCATTCGTCTTGTACTCTGGCCAGACACACCGCGTGGATCCCCCCAGTCCTGAAAATGGTAACAGAAGAGCTGAGCGTGAGTTACCCTATCACTCAAGCACTCACAAGAAGCTAAGATACCACCAAGTAGGGCCAGCCTCCTGTCCGTGGATTTCCACTGGCTGGCTGACCAAATGGTCCTTTCCCAGGTGCTGCCCTGAAACAGTTTTTCACAAATCTGTCTCTAGAGTTTTCTCTAAAACCAGGGGCAGAATAAACACAAGAAACATATTGCAGTGTCCTCTAGTCCTCATGAACAAGGCAGTTCTTTTTATCCTGGAATTTTAACTAAGGTCAGCTGACTACATAGAGAACTCTTTCATTCATGCCTGTCCGCATTCCCTTTGAATCTGAGCCTTGTAGTATCTATGTTACTCGTACAAAGTTGTGACTTTTTTCATCTATTTAGTCTTCGCTTAATTTACTTTATGATCCCTCAGCCCTGGTAGACAAAACCTAGAAAAAAATGGGGTGGTGTCTAAGCAGAAAATTGATGACCTGGGGGTCTTCAGGTCCCCTTACTTGTGTAAGTTACAGGAGTTCATATTTGGTATCTCTACCCAACACTCAGTCCAGTGATGTCATGTTAGATGATTCTTGAACTTGGCCACGATCAGAGTATTCACACGGTGGAAATCAGCAAATACTGTGAATCAGGGCTTCTCCCCGCAGAGAGCACTTACCAGCACACCACTGGGCAAAGGTCAGCTTATGTTTGGCATAAGAAAACAAGATCTTACAAAAGCATTTGAAAAATTTTCAGAGGAATTGGAGCTGTTTCTGTAAATCAGTGGATCCCAGCCCTTTGAAACTCCGTATCTCCATTATATACTAAATATTTTAAAAAACATCCTATTCCTATTCCATTCTGAAATGAATTTCATAGATGATATAATCTACCTGCACAAAACCTTTAAAAAAAAGTCAGCATAACATCCCAATGATAATATAAAGGAAAAATGAAATGAAAGTTACTTATAATAGATGAATATATATTTTAATATATAAATGTTTGGTCATGTCTCCACTAGAAGACAAGATAAGGTAGCCTAATGTTCATACCTTTATTTAGAACCACAGAGAAAACAGCAGCTACAGTGCAGATGGATAGAGGTGAGGTTTCAGTGAATTAGTGTAATGTTCTGAAATGATGAACAATTCTTAGTAAAGTTCTGCACAATGTAAAATACATTTTTCCCTCAACCCACAAGGTAATTGCATCTTGAAAGGTCCAGTGCATATTTAAAACCATGCAAAAAAATAGTTTGTGTGTTTGTATAAGAAGGAATTTGTTTCTAGGTTCAGGTTATGTACCTGCGTGGATTGCCTGCCTTCTAAAGTCACATGAGACATGGGTAGTGCTTCCTTGTACAGAACCACTGACATCTCTAGCACCATCCACTAAATGCCAGGAGTGCCCTCAGTCAAAGAGGCAACCAGAATATCTCCTAAAGACTCACAAAGCAACCTAGGAATAGTACTGCCCTAGATACATCAAGGCCAAGGAATGTCCTTCAGAGCCTGGCCTGTCTGTCTTGATGAGCTACCCCTTTGTCTTGATGAGCTACTATCAAAAAGGAGAATCGATTGGCTGAAAGGACAGTGATACCTGGGCATCCAGAGAGGAGATGCCAAGCGACCCGATCTCTAAGCAAATCCAAAAGATGCAGGGACAGCTGGAGAGAGAGCAGGGGACTCTGAGGAAGAGGGATAGTACAGGAAAGACTCCTTGCCAGCAGGAGCAGTGCAGCGGGAGGTTAGGAACTGGGTGAGGACAGTGTGGAAGCAGCTGACTTTGGGGAAATGGCCAACTGCGAATGGAATCACCATCCGGCTTCAACAGTTGTCTGTCATCCAGGAATTGCGGGAGGCATGAGGGACAGTCCTCACGGGACATCACAGAGCTGGGCCCTCCTGGAAATGAGTCTGTAAGTTATCTAATCACTCTTGGCTTCTACTATTACATTGTGGTCAAGGTGCTTCTTGGTGGGAAATTGATAGCAAACTATTATCTAGAGGAAAATGGATATTTTATTTTTCTTTTGTCCTCTGTCCCTCATTCCCTTCTTTCTCCTGTGTTTAATCTCTTAGGTGTTTATTTAAAAGATAAAAATTACATGCAGATAGGAAGGTATTTCTTTCCTTCAACGCTGTGATCCAACCTGTGACAAATCTGTACTATACACTATGTAAATGGCTAACAAGTCAATTGCAAACCAACTGAAGGTACAAACCTTAGTGTTGGTGCTGAAATCTCTTCAGAATCATCATCGTGATCTCAAAGTTTGTTTCAAAATTTGAAAGCATCAAGTGTCAGTCAAAACTGAAGATGAAACACTAATGAATATTGAATTCTCATGCTTTAGGTATACTTCCTTTTTAGACTTTTTGGTTCTCCACTATTCTTACCGTACTGTTTTATTCAAATTTCCTACACGCTAACTTTGTGTGATTGAAATAAAATAGCAGTATATGCATATAAAAAATTATATCCTGATATATTAAGGCTTCGGTGTTTCTTCATTAGATGTTGGTGTGAAATAAGAGGCCTGATTATGTAGATGCTGACATGAGGTTTCACCAGATGCTCTTTGCACTTAGAGTTAAATATTCAAGGCTGGTTCTGTAGTGACTCCCCGGCTCCCCGCCTCCCTTTCCCTCCAAGTGCTTGACATGATTGTGGTGAGGGCACCTCACCTTCTCAAGATTGTTTACTGGAGTAGTTGTTCTCAAACTTTTTCAATCCAAGGACCAATTGAGAAGAGTTAAAAAAAAAAAGAAATCTGTCAGTCATCTGTCCCATCCACACTTTATTTTTAAGTAAACGCTTTATTGAAATACACATAGAATTAAAGTGGGGAAATCGTAAGGATACAGTTTGGAATTCTTTTCCAACTGACCAGCACGCAGATCAAGAAACAGAACACCAAATCCCCTTTCTACCTTCTTCTGGTCTCTGATCCTGACCCAAGGGTGACAGGCATCCTAAGTTGTAACAGCGTAGATTAATTAGGCCTGTTTTTGAACTTTATAAAAATAGAATCATGGAATTGTACTTTTTTGCGTGTTTCTGGCTTCCTTCACTCAACATTATGATTGTGGCATTCATCCACGCCGTTGCCTGTAGTTAAAGTTCATTCTCTCACATTGCCTAATAGTATGTAATGGTCGAATATGGCATACTTTATTTATTCCTTCTACTACTGATGGATGTTTGGTTAGTTTTCCGTTTGGGGCTGTTATGATTAGTGCTGCTATGGCCATGTTTTACATGTCTTTTATATGAACATATGTATGCATCTCTGTTGGGTACATCCCCATCTCTATTGGGTATATCCGCGTCTCTACTGGGTACATATGTAGGAATGCAATCCCCATGTACTAGAGGTTGAAGTATATCAGATTTCAGTCGATATTGGCAAATGGTTTTCCAAGATAGTTGTACAAATTTTGATTTCCATTGGCAATGTATGAAGAGTCAGATTTCTCCACATCTTTGCACACCCTTTGTAGCATTCCTTGTTTGATTGTTTTAATTTTAGCCATGTTGGTAGGTATGCAGTGCTATTATTACATTGTGGTCTTAAACTTCATTCCCGGAAACCAGTTGAGCACCTTTGCAACCAAGGCTGGTTGGTATTCAGCTGTCACATACTGACATGGCCAGCATTTCTCCTCAAGGGTCAGTGCCTGTACTATACTGAGTGCTAAATATTTTATTAAATACTGTTTTCTAGGACAGCTCTATTGATGTGTGATTGACATGCATTAAATTGCACATATTTAAAGTGTAAAATTGGATACGTTTTGACATACGTATACACCTGTGAAATCATCACCACAATCAAAATAATATAGCAAAGGAAACCATTAACAAAATGAAAAGGCAACCTATGGAATGGGAGAAGATATTTGCAAGTCACAAATCTGATAAGGGGTTAATATCCAAAATATGTACAGAAGACATATAACCCAACAGCAAAAAAAAAAAAAAAAATCTGATTGATAAATGGGTGGAGGACCTGAATAAACATTTTTCCGAAGACGACATACAGACAGACGGCCAACAGGTACACGAAAAGGTGCTCAACATCACTAATCATCAGAGAAATACAAATCAAAACCACGATGAGATATCATCCCACACCTGTTAGAATAACTGTCATCAAAAAGATAAGAAATAACAAGTGTTGGTGAGGGTGAGGAGAAAAGGGAATCCTTATGTACTGTTGGTGGGAATCAAATTGGTGCATCCGCTATGGAAAACAGTATAGAGGTTCCTCAGAAAATTAAAAAGAGAACTACCACGTGATCCAGAAATCCCACTTGTTAGTAATTATTCAAAGAAAATGAAAACACTGACTTGAAAAGATATCTGCATCCCCGTGTTCAATGCAGAATTATTCACAATAGCTAAGAAATGAAAACAATCTAAGTGTCCATCAATGGATGAATTGGTTTTTTAAATGTGATATATATTTTTTATTTAGCCATAAACAAGAAGGAAATCCTGCCATTTGTCACAACATGGATGGACGTTGAGGGCATCATGCTAGGTGACACAAGTCAGACAGAAAAAAACAAACACCATACGATCTCACTTATATGTGGAATCTAAAAAACAAAAATGAAAAAACTGAACTCATAGATACAGAGAACAGATTGGTGGTTTCCAGAGGCGGGGGTGGGGGGTGGCACTGAGGGGGTGAGGTGCCGGCAAAATGAGTGAAGGTCCTCAAAAGGTACAACCTTCCAGTTATAAAATAAATAAGTCCTGGGGATGTAATGTACAGCTTGGTGACAATAGCTGATAATACTGCATTGCACATTTGAGTTTCTAAGAGAGCAAAATTTAGAAGTTCTCACCACAAGAAAACACGAATCTGTAACTATGTATGATGATGAATATTAACTAGACTTACTATAGTGATCATTTTGCAATATATACAAATATTGAAGCATCATTATGTTGTATCCCTGAGACTGATATGAAGTTGTATGTCAATTATATCTCAATAATAATAATAATAGTGAACATGCCTACCAGCACCCCCAGAAGTATTTCTCCATGTGCTTTTCTACTCTTGTCCTCTTGCCCCTCCCTATTCCTCCAGACCTTGTCTTCGGGCAACCAGGGATCTGCTTCCTCTACCGTATATCAGTCTGCGTTTCCTAGAATATCCTTACATAGATGGAACCATACATTAAATATCAGTTTGCGTCTGTCTTCTTTCACTCAGCATACTTATTATGATGTTCATTTATGTCATGTCATGTATCGGTAGTTCATTCCTTTTTTTTTTTTTTTTTTTTTTGCGGTACGCGGGCCTCTCACTGTTGTGGCCTCTCCCGTTGCGGAGCACAGGCTCCAGACGCGCAGGCTCAGTGGCCATGGCTCACGGGCCCAGCCGCTCCGCGGCATGTGGGATCTTCCCGGACCGGGGCACGAACCCGTGTCCCCTGCATCGGCAGGCGGACTCTCAACCACTGCGCCACCAGGGAAGCCCAGTTCATTCCTTTTCATTGCCAAGAGCTTTCCACTGTATGGATACACCAGAGTTCATCAATTCACCTGTTGGTGAAGAGTTGGATTATTTTCAATTTTGGGCTATTACAAATAAAGCTGCTATGAACATTCATGTTATTGAGTAAAAATACGCTTTAACGTATCTTAAATTAAATGAGTAAATACCTAGGAGTAGAGTGGCTAGATGATTTGAAAGGTACATGTTTAAGTTTTCAAGAAATTTCCAGACTCTTTTCAAAGTGGTTGTATGGTCTTGCACTTCTAGCAGTAGCGTATGAGAGTTCCAGTTTCTCCACGGCCACAGCAACATTTGGTTTGGCAGGTTTGGTGTTTGTTTTTTTTTTAATTTTAGAGGTTTTTGTAGGTGTGCCATGCTAGCTCATTGTGGTTTTAATTTGCACTTCTCTAATAACTAGTGATGTTGTGCATCTTTTCATGTGTTTGTTTGCCAAGATATTTTGCCTTTGGTGACATTTCTGTTCAAATAATTTACCCACTAGGGGTGAGGATGGGGTGCTTGCTTTGTTATTATTGAATTTTGAAATTTCTTTATGTATTTTGGATACATATTCATTTTCTTTTAGCCGAGTCTTTCAAAGGAAAGAAGTTTTTAATTGTGATGAAATCTAAATTATAAGTTCATATTTTTATGTGTCATACTTTGGTGTCACATCTAAAAGAAACCCATGCACAACCCAAGGTCGCAAGATCTCCTATTTTATTCGTCTAAAAGCTTACGGCATTATGTTTACATTTAGGCCCATGGCCCATGTTGAGTTAAGTTTTATGTATGCTGAGAACTATGGATCATTGGTTTTTTGTTCGTTTGCTTTCTTCAGTGGATATCTAATTGTTCGAGTGCTGTATTTCGCAGAGACTGTCCTTTCTCCTGGTCTGCATATAAGTTCAACGTTTTCTCAGTAAATTAAAAGCACAAGGCTAATGCCGTAGATTTCACTTTTAAAATGATGTTTTTAGGGCTTCCCTGGTGGCGTAGTGGTTGGGAGTCCGCCTGCCGATGCAGGGGACGCGGGTTCGTGCCCCGGTCCGGGAGGATCCCACATGCCGCGGAGCGGCTGCGCCCGTGAGCCATGGCCGCTGAGCCTGCGCGTCAGGAGCGTGTGCTCCGCGACGGGAGAGGCCACAACAGTGAGAGGCCCACGTACCGCAAAAACAAACAAACAAACAATAAAATGATGTTTTTATTTTATTATTTTTTTTATTTTACATTGGAGCACAGTTGAATAACAATGTTGTGTTAGTTTCATGTGTACAGCAAAGTGATTAAGTTGTACATACACATGTATCTATTCTTTTTCAAATTATTTTCTCATTTAGGTTATTACAGAATACTGAGCAGAGTTCCCTGTGCTATACAGTAGTTCCTTGCTGGTTATCTATTTTATTTTTAACATCTTTATTGGAGTATAATTGCTTTACAATGGTGCATTAGTTTCTGCTGTATAACAACGTGAATCAGCTATACGTATACATATATCCCCATATACCCTCACTCTTGCGGCTTCCTCCCACCCGCCCTATCCCACCCCTCTAGGTGGTCACAAGGCACCGAACTGATCTCCCTGTGCTATGCAGCTGCTTCCCACTAGCTATCTGTTTTACATTTGGTAGTGTATATATGTCAGTGCCACTCACTTTGTCCCAGCTTACCCTTCCCCCACCCCACGTCCTCAAGTCCGTTTTCTACGTCTGCGTCTTTATTCCTGTCCTGCCTCTAGGTTCTTCAGAACCTTTTTTTTTTTTTATTTATTCCATATACATGTGTTAGCATACGGTATTTGTTTTTCTCTTTCTGACTTACTTCACTCTGTATGACAGTCTCTAGGTCCATCCATGTCACTACAAATAACTCAATTTCGTTTCTTTGTATGGCTGAGTAATATTCCATAGTATATATGTGCCACATCTTCTTTATCCATTCATCTGTCGATGAACACTTAGGTTGCTTCCATGTCCTGGCTATTGTAAATAGAGAGGCAATGAACACTGTGGTACATGACTCTTTTTGAATTATAGTTTTCTCAGGGTATATACCCAGTAGTGGGATTGCTGGATCATATGGTAGTTCTATTTTTAGTTTTTTAAGGAACCTCCATACTGTTCTCCATAGTGGCTGTATCAATTTACATTCCCACCAACAGTGCAAGAGGGTTCCCTTTTCTCCACACCCTCTCCAGCATTTATTGTTTACAGATTTTTTGATGATGGTCATTCTGACTGGTGTGAGGTGATACCTCAATGTAGTTTTGATTTGCATTTCTCTAATGATTAGTGATGTTGAGCATTCTTTCATGTGTTTGTTGGCAATCTGTATATCTTCTTTGGAGAAATGTCTGTTTAGGTCTTTTGCCCATTTTTGGATTGGGTTGTTTGTTTTTTTGGTATTGAGCTGCATGAGCTGCTTGTATATTTTGGATATTAATCCTTTGTCAGTTGCTTCGTTTGTAAACATTTTCTCCCATTCTGAGGGTTGTCTTTTGGTCTTGTTTATGGTTTCCTTTGCTGTGCAAAAGCTTTTATTTTTGTTTTTATTTCCATTTAACTAGGAGGTGGGTCAAAAAGTATCTTGCTGTGATTTATGTCATCGAGTGTTCTGCCTGTGTTTTCCTCTAAGTGTTTTATAATGTCTGGCCTTACATTTAGGTCTTTTATCCATTTTGAGTTTATTTTTGTGTATGGTGTTAGGGAGTGTTCTAATTTCATTCTTTTCCATGTAGCTGTCCAGTTTTCCCAGCACCACTTATTGAAGAGGCTGTCTTTTCTCCACTGTATATTCTTGCCTCCTTTATCAAAAATAAGGTGACCATATGTGCGTGGGTTTATCTCTGGGCTTTCTACCCTGTTCCATTGATCTATATTTCTGTTTTTGTGCCAGTACCATACTGTGTTGATTACTGTAGCTTTGTAGTATAGTCTGAAGTCCGGGAGCCTGATTCCTCCAGCTCTGTTTTTCTTTCTCAACATTGCTTTGGCTATTCGGGGTCTTTTGTGTTTCCATACAAATGGGTAGTATAGTCATTTTCCCAATGTTGATTCTTCCAATCCAAGAACATGGTATATCTCTCCCTCTGTTTGTATCACCTTTAATTTCTTTCATCAGTGTCTTATAGTTTTCTACGTACAGGTCTTTTGTTTCCTTAGGTAGGTTTATTTCTAGGTATTTTATTCTTTTTGTTGCAATGGTAAATGGGACTGTTTCCTTAATTTCTCTTTCAGATTTTTCATCATTAGTGTATAGGAATGCAAGAGATTTCTGTGCATTAATTTTGTATCCTGCTACTCTACCAAATTCATTTATTAGCTCTAGTAGTTTTCTGGTAGCATCTTTAGGATTCTCTAAGTATGATATCATGTCATCTGCAAACAGTGACAGTTTTACTTCTTCTTTTCTGATTTGGATTCCTTTTATTTCTTTTTCTTCTCTGATTGCTGTCGCTAAAACTTCTAAAACTATGTTGACTAGTAGTGGTGAGAGTGGGCACCCTTGCTTGTTCCTGATCTTAGAGGAAATGGTTTCAGTTTTCACCATTGAAAACAATGTTGGCTGTGGGTTTGTCATATATGGCCTTTATTGTGTTGAGGTACGTTCCCTCTATGCCTACTTTCTGGAGAGTTTTTATCATAAATGGGTGTTGAATTTTGTTGACAGTTTTTTCTGCATCTATTGATATTATCATATGCTTTTTATCGTTCAATTTGTTAATATGGTGTATCACATTGACTGATTTTCACTTATTGAAGAATCCTTGCATTCCTGGGATAAACTCCACTTGATCATGGTGTATGATCCTTTTAATGTGCTGTTGGATTCTGTTTGCTGGTATTTTGTTGAGGATTTTTGCATCTATGTTCATCAGTGATGTTGGCCTGTAGTTTTCTTTTTTGGTGACATCTTTGTCTGGTTTTGGTATCAGGATGATGGTGGCCTTGTAGAAGGAGTTTGGGAGTGTTCCTCCCTCTGCTATATTTTGGAAGAGTTTGAGAAGGATAGGTGTTAGCTCTTTTCTAAATGTTTGATAGAATTCGCCTGTGAAGCATGTGGTCCTGGACTTTTGTTTGTTGGAAGATTTTTAATCACAGTTTCAATTTCAGTGCTTGTGATTGGTCTGTTTATATTTTCCGTTTCTTCCTGATTCAGTCTTTGAAGGTTGTGCTTTTCTAAGCATTTGTCCCTATCTTCCAGGTTGTCCATTTTATTAGCATGTAGTTGCTTGCAGTAATCACTCATGACCCTTTGTATTTCTGCAGTGTCAGTTGTTACTTCTCTTTTTTCATTTATGATTCTGTTGAATCTGAGTCTTCTCCCTTTTTGTCTTGATGAGTCTGGCTAATGGTTTATCAATTTTGTTTACCTTCTCAAAGAACCAGCTTTTAGTTTTATTGATCTTTGCAAATGTTTCCTTCATTTCTGTTCCATTTATTTCTGATCTCATCTTTATGGTTTCATTCCTTCTGCTAACTTTGGGGTTTTTTTGTTCCTCTTTCCCTTTAAGTGTAAGCTTAGGTTGTTTATTTGAGATTTTTCTTGAGGTAGGCTTGTATTGCTATAAACTTCCCTCTTAGAACTGCTTTTGCTGCCTCACATACGTTTTGGGTCGTCGTGTTTTCACTGTCATTTGTTTCTACGTAATTTTTTATTTCCTCTTTGATTTCTTCAGTGATCTCTTGGTTATTTAGTAGCATATTGTTTAGCGTTGTGGTCTGAAAAGATACTTGGTACAATTTCAATTTTCTTAAATTTACCAAGGCTTGATTTGTAACCCAAGATATGATCTATCCTGGGGTGGTGGAGAAGGCAAGAGTCCGGGGTGGTGGAGAAGGCAAGATGGCAGTGCCCATGGAGGTGGCCGTGTGTACGATGAACTCAGTGGCCCAGCTGTGGAGCTGTGTCATGTGAGCACTTGAGAAGAAAGTATATTCTTCCATGTCTTGGCTACTGTAAACAGTGCTGCAATGAACACTGGGGTGCATGTATCCTTTCAAACCATATTTTTCTCCAGATATATTCCCAGGAGTGGGATTGCTGGTTCATATGGTAGTTCTATTTTTAGTTTTTTAAGGAACCTCCATACTGTACTCCATATCATATTGTACCCTGTATCAATTTACATTCCCACCATCAGTGTAGGAGGGTTCCCTTTTCTCCACACCCTCTCCAGCACTTATTGTTTGTAGATTTTTTGATGATGGCCATTCTGACTGGTGTGAAGTGATATCTCGTTGTAGTTTTGATTCTTTTAATAATTAATCCTAAATTTATTTTACTTACAGTGAGGCCATTCAGATTGCCTTGAGACAGTTTCTGCCTCTTTTAAATTTCTACCAAGTTGTACACGGCAGTATCTTCCAAGAAGTACTTTTTTTCATTCAACAAATATTTATTGAAGCATTACTATGTGTCAGGTACCGTTCTTATTACTGGAGTCATTACAGTGAACTGGATAGAGTGGCTGCCCTCAAGGAGATTACTTTCTATTATAGTAGACGTACAATAAAGAATAAATGTATGCCAGGTAGTAATAACGTCCGTAAATTTTAAAATGTAGTGTCACGGAACAGACAGTGATGGACCATGACCTAGAGCCCTATTTTAAATAGGATCATTAGTGCCTCAATTAAGGTAATATATTCATAAACACCTGAAGAAAGGGATGGAATAAGTCTTGTTGATATCCAAGCAAAGAGTATCCAGGCAGAGGAAAAATAAACTCAGAGATGCTGAAGTAGTGTATTTGGCATGCTTAAAAAATAGCTGCGGAGGGTCCTGGGGGTATTTGAATTGAGAATTTTAGATCTTGAAGAAACCCTCGATATTACCCAGTTCCAGAATTGCTGGTAGATTTCATCTTCAAAGTCAATTCAAATGAATTGGTGGTGAACGCCTACAGCAGAAGTCAGTAAGTCTTTTCTATCAAGGTCCAGATCATAAATACTTTCAGCTTTGTGGGACATACTGTTTCTGTTGCAGTCACTCAGCTCCGTCATTGGCTGAAAGCAGCCACAGTAATATGTAAACGAATGTGAGTGTGCTGTGCTCCAGTACAACTGTATTTTACTGGTGGCCTGGATTTGGCCCTTGAAGTCTGCCAGCATCTGGGCTAGTATGGTGTTGGGCAGTCTTACCTGTATCTCTCAGAGGGACTCATTAGTCATTCTGTCGTGGGCTCTCATGGGGCACCTCAGCCGTGTATTTGCCACTGTGAGTCAAACAGCCTCCTTGTGTTACCCATTAGACCAGACAAGTTGTCACAAGCTGTTAGTGGAAAGTTAGCTCTCTGGTCTCCTGATTCAGTTTTGTTACACTAGCCTGACCTCACCCCTCCAGATTTGCCATCAATTACTTTACCTACATGAAAGGTATAGGGCTTTGAGGGATGTGGGTGCAGCCCCCATGGCTAGAGCCCACCTAAGCCTGAATGGAAGACTTTCCTAGGAAGTGGCCGGTGGTTTTCAAAGTTAGAAGTAAGGGTTTCTGCAGAGCTTTGTCATATTGTGTCTTTGCCACACAGAAAAACAAGTGAAAGACTGAAGCTGCAACATGGTTGGGAGTGGACGTCCGCTGTGTCCCCTGCCACTGGCCTGTCCTTAGCAAGAAAGGAGAACAGACCCTGGTCCAAGTAGGAAAGAAAGCAGATCTTTAACGTAAGGGAGACCTCACAGGAGGGATACCAAGATAATCATTTTTCTAATTTATAGTTTTAAACATGTCAAAGGAGATTTGAGTAATTAGAATATAGACTAAACTTGATTTCAAAAGAGACCCGAACTATGATGGCATAAATAAGATAGAAGTTAATCTCCGTCATGTGATTGTCTAGAGATAAGTGGTCCAGGCTGGCTGGGTAGCTGTGCTCCATGTGGACATCCAAGGATTCAGGGTCCCTCCATCGCAAGGCTTTGCCATCCCTGGGTAGCTGCCCTCTTCCCTGCGGTCTGGGCTGGGTCCCACAGCATTTTAGCTGGCAGGAAAGGGAGAAGATAGACAGTGGAAGGTGGGAGAGTACTTTTTCAGGAAGTGACATGGAACTTGCACACAGCACATTTTGCTGATGAGAACATGATCACATAGCCACACCTGGCTGCACAGGAGTCTGGGAAACACCCTCTCTATCTGGGGAGCCATGTGCTCAGCTGAAAATCTATTAATGTGGATTTTTAAAGGGAACTGTGAATTAAGAGGGAGGCTGGAGTTAGCAGTTCGCCACAGAATTTATACAAGGAGGTGAAAAAATTTTCTATTTTTACCTAATATAGAAATAGTAATGCCTAACATTACATAATACTTTAGAGATTTAGAAAAATCTTTCTCATACATTATTTCATTTCATTCTTCAGCATTATCTTCCCTTGAAGTAAACACTATAATTGGAAGTAGATATTATCTTCATTTATGTGAAGACTTACTTCATTTATGTGAAGTAAGTCTCAGAAGGAGTGTGACGGACATAGAGAATAGACTTGTGGTTGCCAAGGGGGAGGGGGCTGGGGGAGGGGATGGAGTGGGAGGTTGGGATTAGCAGATGCAAACTGTTATATATAGAATGGGTAAATAACAAGGTCCTACTGTATAGCACAGGGAACTATATTCAATATCCTGTAATAAACCATATGGAAAAGAATATTTAAAGAATGTATGTATATGTATAACTGAATAATTTTACTGTACAGCAGAAATTAACACAACATTGTAGGTACTTCGCTGGTGGTCCAGTGGTTAAGACTCCGAGCTCCCAATGCAGGTTCGTTCCCTGATCAGGGAACTAGATCCCGCATGTCACAACTAAGAGCCTGCATGCCGCAACTAAAAGATTCCACGTGCTGCAGCAAAGATCTCGCACGCGGCAACGAAGATCCCGCATGCTGCAACTAAGACTGCAGCTATTATTTAGCGCAACAAAATAAATAAATAAACACACACACACACACACACACACACACACACACACAAATACAACATTGTAAAGCAACTATACTTGAATTAAAATTTTTTCTAATTAAAAAATTTTAAAAGGGCTTCCCTGGTGGTGCAGTGGTTGAGAGTCCACCTGCCGATGCAGGGGACACGGGTTCGTGCCCCGATCCGGGAGGATCCCATATGCTGCAGAGCGGCTGGGCCCGTGAGCCATGGCCGCTGAGCCTGCGCGTCCGGAGCCTGTGCTCTGCAACGGGAGAGGCCACAGCAGTGAGAGGCCCACGTACCGCAAAAAAAAAAAAAAAAAAAAAATTAAAAAAAAGGAGTGTGAGATTACCAAAGCCATACAGCCACAAGATACAGAGCCCAAACCTCACTCCAGGCTCAGAGCTTTACCATTTGCACTCCTAGAAACTTAACACCTAATCCTCTAAAGGCCTGTGACTTGGTGTTTACCAAATAGAATGTCCCATCCGATCAGAGGATCTGACACTTTAGTGTGCAAAGTCCCCGATTACCCCAATCCTAGAAATCTTCATTATGTAGCCTCCAGCGTGAAGCCCTGGAATTGCCACGCTTTGGGAATCACCACAGTGATCTTACATTTTATTATTGTATTTTGCTTAAACAGAGAGGGGAGATATTTCATATTATTTCTGTCTATTCTTTCCCTTTTTGCATTCCCATGCTTATCTGTTAAATTTTGGAACTCTTGCCTTCTGAAAAATCCAAGCTAATTTCTTTTGAAGCATTTCTAACTCAAAACAAAAGTCACACGATGATAAAATGTCAAAAACTAATTCTGGACGCCACCATGTAGCCTCTCACACAGAAGTTTTCAGAGCCCTTGGTTGAGCGGGTGCTTTATACCCTGTAGTTTGAAAGGAGAGAAAAAATGGTTTTTTCATCAAAAATATTTGATTTTTCATATTGTGTGTGTGTGTGATGTACATATATCCTTACTGTTTCTCCAGCAGAAATTTCTCGGAGATTTCTAGGTGGCTGGATCTTACCCTCGATTCCCACCCAATCGCATTGAGCTTTTTATTTGCCTTTTTCTCCGTCAGACACCAGGATGAATTTAAACTCCAGTCCCTTGCCAATGGCCTCTCTGATGCATTTGCTCTGTTTTACATTCCCTTGCCCTGTAGAATCAGATGGAAATTCCTTTGGGGCCTTTGAGTCAGAAACTATTGTGTTGCTAATCGAACTTGGCTTCATTAGCATTTCAAATCCTGCGATGTTCTCAGAGCTCAGTGTCAGGTCTGAGGGCTCCCCACCCATGACCTGATTTGCCAGACCTGTTTAACGGAAATGAGCAGTGGCCAGTGCCTTTGACCTTATTTCTCCCAGCACACGTCACCGAGAAATCCTTTTCAAGGATTCGAGAGAAAGACGCATGTGCAGTCTGAGAAGCTTTACTTGTATCCCTCTCCCTACTCTAGATATTGCTGCCAAAAAGCCACACTCCCTCCATCACCTCCGGTAGTTGGATCCTGGGTGGATGATGGGTAGATGGGTAAGCACATGGGCAGATGGACCACGTGGTGGGTGTATAACTAGCAGGGTAGATGGATTGGTAGATGGGTAATGGACAGGTGGGTGGATGGGTGAAGTAGAAGAGTGAGTAGGTGGATAGGATGGATAGACGGATGCATGGATGAATGGATGGGAAGAGAAGATAGATAAATAATGCCAGCCTTCCATTTTGTGCGATATCCTTGCCATTTAATTATCCATAATTGGCCTCGTGTTCCTGAGGCTAAATACACTTTGCAGAAATCAGCATGCCATGTGAGCTACCTTCTGCCTTCCACAAGGAGCGTCGGGGTGGGACTTGTCAAATATTTCATTGCCATTCTGACTCAGTGCCTGCTTTGTAAAATAAAAGACACCATCCTTTTTAAAAATATAACATATGTAATAGTGCTTCTGCGCTGTGGAACTCAAACCAGGCACCTATAGCAAAATCTCCTGGGGAACTTGCCCTAATTGCGTATGCCTGGACCTCACAGCCTGGACTGTGCCTCCTGGTTGAAAATTACTGCCCTGACAGAAGTGTCTCTGAACCTGGTACCAGAAGTAGTTGAGTAGTGTTGGAGCTCTGTGTTCCTGACGTCACTTTCTCCTTACAGACATTCCACTAACATTTTTTAAAGTACGTATTATATCCCAGGTAATGCTCTAAGTGCTTTTTACTTGTATTACCTCGTTCGATCTTTACCACAATCCTTTAAGGTAGGAACCATTAATATCTGCATTTTACAGGTGAGGGAATTGAGGCGGGTAGGGGTTAAGTAACACAGGACCAGGGTCACACAGCTGGTAAGAGGTGAAGCTGGAGTTGAAACTCAGTCCATGTCCCGGCTCCACGGCCCCACCCACTAGGCTACACCGCCTCTCTGATCACTCAGCTCACCTTTTAAGAACACTGGTCCAATAGAACTTTCTGCAATGACGAAAATGTTCTGTATCTGTGCTGTCCTGTTGACATGATAGCCACTAGCTGCATGAGGCTTTCGAGCACTTGAAATGTGGCCAGTATGACTGAGCAACTAAGTTTTTTAATTGTATGGAATTTTAACTAACTTAAACAGCACGGTTTAAGAGCCACCTAATAGCCTCTGGTCACACAGATGATCTAAAAAAACTAAGTGCTGAACTAGGCTTCAGGAAGACATCTCAGCTATAGACATTATCCTTTATTAATACTATTAACATGAAATAATTACAGAGCACTCTTAGAACCTTTGTGCTTCTTTCCACCCCTAAAAGAGTATCACGATTCTTCTAAGCGCTCTGCCAGCGGGATGGCACATCTACCCTTAGCTCATTGGAAGATGTCCTGAGATGAGGCAGAGCAAATAATTCAGGCAGAATAATACAGACGGGTTGTAGCATGGTGGTGCCATTGGCGTTTATTCTCAGGAGTCATTGTGACATTTTCCATCTCCCAAATACTTACCATCCTATGTTAGCGGAAGTGGGAGTTGATGGAAATGACTGACTTTAAAGCAGGGTTCGGGGACTTCCCTGGCGGTCCAGTGGTTACGACTCTGCGTTTCCACTGCAGGGGGCACGGGTTCCATCCCTGGTCAGGGAACCAGGATCCCGCATGCCACCTGGCGTTCAGTGGTGCAAAAAATGAAAAAAACAGAAGCACGGGGGCATCTGTGCTCATGGAGACATGCCATCCCACACTCCTTACAGAAGGAAGTGAAGAAAATGAGTAGGAAAGTGGGAAATGATAAACCAAGAGGGAAATAAAGGTGGCTCTGGATGAGTAATGTAAGAAAAGAGCCGTATTATTTTTTGTGTGGTTATACAAGTTGAAATTGGGTGAAGCTTTTAAACGGGAAGGGAAATTAAAGTGTTAAGAAAACCCAAATGTATATGGCTAGGTTTTATAGCATAGAGACAAGGCAATGTAGAATTTGGTGAAATCATTATATATTGGTTTAGAACAGTGCTGGACAAACTGCAGCCCATGGGTTAACCCAGTCCACTGCTGGTTTTTGTAAATAAAATTTTATTAAGTACACACCTGTCCATTCATTTACATGTGGTCTACGACTCCTTTATATTACGGCAGCAGAGCTGAGCAGTTGCAACAGGAACTGTGTAGCCTGCAAAACCTAGAACAGTTCCTATGGCCCCACACAGAAAAATGCTTATTGACCTCCATTTTAGAACAAAAGGGGAATATATATTAGCAAAACTATTTTGGAATACTATTTTGTGTGGCCATCAAATTTTAAAATGCACATCATCTTTGACCTGGCAACACTGCTACACTGGTACACATACCCACAGCATTTCTTGAAACACTGGAAAACTGAAAACAACCTAAATGTCCACTAACTGAGCACTGTTAAATGAATTACACTGCATTCGTGTAAAGGAATACTGTTCAGTTGTTGATGTTGCTTAATTGAAGTGTAGTTGATTTACAATATTATATTAGTTTCAGGTTTACAGCATAGTGATTCATCATTTTTATAGATTATACTCCATTAAAAGTTATTACAAAATAATGGCTATGATTCCCTGTGCTGTACGATATACCCTTGTTGCTCATCTATTTTATACATAGTAGTTTGTATCTCTTAATCTCCTACCCCTTGCTTGCCCCTTGCCCCTTCCCTCTCCCCTCTGGTAACCACTAGTTTGTTCTCTATATTTGTGAATCTGTTTCTGTTTTTCTGTTTTGTTATATTGATTCATTTGTTTTATTTTTTTAGAGTGCACGTATAAGTGATAACATAGACTATTTGTCTCTCTGTCTGACTTATTTCACTAAGCATAATACTCTCTAGGGCCACCCAAGTTGTTGCAAATGGCAGAATTAAATTCTTCTTTATGGCGGAGTAATATTCCATTGCATATATGTGCCACATCTTCTTTATCCATTTATCTGGCGATGGACACTTGGGTTGCTTCCATCTCTTGGCTACTGCAAATAATGCTGCTGTGAACATTGGGGTGCATGTATCTTTTCAAATCAGTGTTTTCGTTTTTTCTGGGTATACACTCTGGAGTGAAATTGCTGGATCATTCAGATTTCTCCTTTTTGTTTTTTGAGGAAACACCATACTGTTTTCCATAGTGGCTGTACCAGTTTACATTCCCGCCAACAGTGTACGGAGGTCCCCTTCTCTCCACATCCTTGCCAACATTTGTTATTTGTTGTCTTCTTGATGATAGCCATTCTGAGAGGTGTGAGGTGATACTGTGATTTTGCTTTGCATGTCTGTGATAATTGAGGACCTTTACATGTGCCCGTTTGCCATCTGTATGCCTTCTTTGGAAAAATATGTCTATTCAGGTCTTCCGCCCATTGCTTAATGGGTTGTGGGGTTTTTGTTTTTGTTTTTAATTGAGCTATTTATTGTTATTTTTTAATGAGATACTTCTGTATGTACTATTTATTACTAAATAGAAAAATGTTGCAGAACAGTATGCATTATTTGATTACATTTGTATAAAAGCAACAAAGAATCCCCCCAGAAGATACAGGGATATATGCCTGGCACAGGGATACAGGGATATATGCCCAGCACCTGGCACAGGGCTCGGCATTTGAGGAGTGAACACATGGAGAGTTTACACATTACTTTTTCACTTTTAATCTCCTGGACTCTGAGTGTTTATGAACATGCACTACTTTTTTAAAAATCTAAATTAAAACGGGGAAAAATAAACAAGAGGAAATAGCCACAGGTAGGCCTCCCGGCTCCCGCATACGAGCCGGTGCCAGCAGAGGAGGCCGGGGGTCTGAGGACCCACTGGAGCCCATTGCTAGCACTGCGGGGATCGGTGGGGGGGGGGGGGGTCGGGGGGGCAGGAGTTTGGTCTCCAGGTGGGACCGGCGGGAACCCGGGGGCAGGAGCCACGCACAGCAAACGCGGGGAAGTGCCCAGGAGGCCACTCGGGTCTGGAAAGGGAGTGGGGCAGTGGCCCTGTCCTGGGGACATTGTCCGCAAGTAACGGGTGGGAAGACTTCGTCCAGGAAACTGGGAAAAGCAGGAAGCTACAGAAGAAGGAGCCAAGGGAAGGAAGGACGCAGCGGCCAGCCCTGGAGGTGGAGAGACGTTTCTGAGGAAGAACACGTTTCCTGGGCTCTGAGAAGACCCGGTGTCTGCGGGGACGCGGGCTCACGTCTGGGGTGCAGCCTGCTGTCTGTGGGCCTGAGAATCACGGACACCACCAGTCCCGGCCTCGGAGCCGGTGTTCAGACGGACGGTCCAGGGCACTTTCTGCTGTTGATCAGTGTTAGGACTTCCCCTGCTCCCAGCGCGGGAAGCGGCTGAGCCAGGGGGTGCAGAAGCCCCCGGAACAGCTCAGCACTTGCCCTGTGCCGGCTACACACCCCTGCCCGGGCTGCCCTGCTGAAACCCACGCTCCCCTCAGTGCTGCCATTTGCTTTTTCCACAGAAGTGTGGCAAGAGGGGTTTACATGAGACTAAGGGTAAAACAAAAAAAAAAAAAAGTAAAAGTAAATAAATAAAAACAAAACCATGTAAGAGACAGGTGTGTCTTCTTAAAATACGATCCGTGTCCGCCGCTCTCCGCCCCACCTCCATGTGGCCAGCACTTTGCATGACTTGTGCCTGGGGTGGATGTCAGCGCCTGTGAGAATCTTTTTATTTAGACATCACGAGGCATGTGACCAGTTTTGAACACAGCCGGCTGCAGTGCTGGTGCACAGAGACGCCTGCTCTTTCTTCACCAAACTCTCCAGTTCAAACATGTCTGCAGAGCATGATTCATGGTGTTTCTTTCTGGATTGTCCAGTGGGTAATTGCTGTACAGAAACCAGAGAAACAGATGTAGACCCTGAACCCTGGCTATAAATTTTTGTTTTATGATTATGGGTTTCAAATGTGCTGTGTCACACTGACAAATACACAGTTACTCTGAAACAAAATGAATTTGGGGCTCAAACTTTTGCTTGTTTGTTTGTCTGTGGTTGGAAATACTTTTATTAGAGTTCCTTTTATCATTGATCGAGCATAAAGAAAACAGGGGCAGTGACACATATCAGAATGTTATTTTATGCCTTACCAAGAGGATATTTGGGAAACGGTTCTTCCAGAATGTTTCGTTAATGTTTAAAATAGGTGTCGATAATTTAAACTTCATTATCCACAAATTAACTCGGCCATTTTTCACCTTCTACCTGTTCGTTAATCTTTATGGTGCACGGATATGTATTAAGGAACTGGGGCTTCTTTGTGTATTTTTCCCTTATCTTTTTTTAAGATGAAGACGGTAGAAGAAGAATCAAGTTTTCAAGAAGTATAAGAATTAGATTTACTGACGAAGAAATAAGAAACGTGTGGCTAAATTTGGGGGCTGCTTTCTAAGTTAACGCTTGGATTAAATAATAACTGTAATAGTTGCTATCCATGTAATCGATCCATGATGAGAAATGATGAACTGACTGGTGAATACTGTCGCACCCTAAAACACCCATAATGTTCCACTCACAAGGATTTAAGCCCTGATCCTTCATTTCAAGGCTCAAGTTTATTTCTCTACAGTTAAGAGAACTGTGTTCCTAGGTGAATAGAAATGTAAAATTTTCTTGTGCAAAGAAAGAAAACACCGCTCTCTGAACCCCTACCACACAAAGACACACACACACACACACACACACACACACACACACACACACACACACACACACACACACACCTCTGTTATTGTTTTTGTGCCGTGACAGAGTATTGAGGAAAGAAATTTGGGAGCCGTTGTCTCCCTTAAGAACTGAGAGTAAACAGAATTTGGGGGACCCCATCCGCATGTTCACTTCCTTGTGACCAGTGCACCCTACCCTTTGGAAAGATGCTGAGTGAGCAGGTGAGTGCCATGGTAACCCGTACACACACACCTGGCCACGGTGCCATGTTTCTCATCTCTTAGTTCCTCCTGCTGTACTTTAAATATAGCTCCCTCCTCTCCCTCCTCAAAGAACTTTTCACCCACCTCCATGATCCTGTACAAAACGAGCCCAGTTTCCAAGGCACTCTGAGGACCTCAAATAAGCATTTGGAGCTGTAAGTCCCATGAACCATGCAGCAATTGGCAATGTGGTGCTTTATGTATCTTTACAACTATCTTAATGACAGAGTGTTAAATGTTTTGTAAATTCCTCTGCGCTCCTTGTTTAAAATGTGTGTTTTCTTTGTAGTTGAAGGATTTCTTATAATAAAGCTCTGTTGCAAAATGATGACCATATAAAAGAGAGAGAGAGCAAGAATAACAAACACATAGTTTCAGCAAAAGCTTACCCCTTTATCGCCCTGGACTTTGCAATCGCAAGAACTGAGCTTGCTGGGCTGAAAATTGTTTGCCTACACCTTCCTGAAAGAGTCTTTGACTTGGTAAGTGTGTGCCATGCATACTTTTCATGTTACACATGAGTGCCACTCAGCAGCTCTGCTAGCCCAGCAGCACGGGGCGAGTGCCCGACAGGCTTTTAGAAGGCTTGGATGCCAGGGCACATACCAGCCCATTCACAGAAAGGAGACTGCAGCGTGCCCTTCCCTGCGAGGGGCAAGGAAGCCGTCCCCCCCTGCCCGCCCACTCGCCCTCCCTGCTTTGTGGGAGAATTATTAGTCAGCGGTGGAGGGGCAGTGGTAGACTTAACGTGTTTTAATCCCTCCCCCGGAGCTTCCTTTCTTTGATGTACCTTGCATCCTTTAAGCAAGTGGTGCAAAATGGCTGCAGGGTGGATTGGCTCTCCCGTTCACAGCTTTCTGCCTGGGTTGATTTGTAAACTCTGCATCTGTCCTTCTCAGGGATGGCTGAAAAGCTTCAGTGTGAGAGGTACCAAAAAATTAGTCCCTTTTCCTTAAAATTACTGTCTTCTAATAAATAGCCAAGTTTGAGCAGGGGCTAGTATGGGTGAAAAGTGGCCCTTGGAAATACAGAACTTTCACACTTTAACCAGTTCTCAAATCTGTGTTTAGTTATGTGGGGGTGGGGTGGGGTGGGGATGTGATGACAGGGCTCAGCCGCGCTCGTCCGCAACAGAAAAGTTATTTACACGTTGGGCTGGGATTCCAGGGAGCTGGGTTCTAGCCATGATTCTGAGCTGTGGGACCTCAAGCAGCTCTCAGCCTCCCTGGGCTTCTGTTTCCCCAGTTAAAAAGAAGAGGATGAGTCACAGCTAACTGGTCTAGGGTGTGTGCTGAGTGCCATGCAAGCACTGTTTCTTTTTGTCCTCACAGCAATCCGTTGAGGTGGCCAGTAGCATGCTCCCATTTTTCAGATGAGGAAACTGAGGCTTGGGGAGGTTAGGTACTTGTCCCAGATCCCATAGCTGCTCAGTGGGTTGGAATCTAGTTCAGTTTTGACTTCCACATCCACACTGTTGACCATTGTATTATATTATGAGGTCCTGCATATCTGTGTGATTGTCTGTGTGTGTCTGGGGCAGGAGGAACTAGCGATAATTCTCGACTCCTTCGTAGGCTGTGTGTAGACTTGGGAGAATTTTAAGAAGTAAATGAATCCAGAAAGCTGGATTTTTTTTTTTTTCTACTCCCGAGCCAACGCAGTCCCTTCAGCCTGCAAGAGGGACAGACAGAAAAAGACTATCAAATGGGAAGTTTCTGGACCCCAGGCTTCCCCAGGGGCGGCTCTTCTCCGTGCTCCGGTTTAGGGCTTGCTGTGCTTTTGCAGGAGTGGAAAAACACACGTTACAAGGCATTTAACAGACAGGCGCACGGAGGAATGTAAAGGCTGGGCCGGGGGCGGGCGACGGGGGCGCGCGGCCGAGCGAAGCCCCGCGAACTGGGGCGCAAAGGGCGGGAGCTGGCGAGCGGCGTCCCGGCCCCGCGCGCTCCTCCCGGCGGCTCCGGACCGCGCGCACTCCTCCTCCCTGTGGCTCCGGGCGCCCCGGGCCCCGCGCGCTCGGAGCGGAGACGCGGGGCGGGAGGTGCGCGCGCCCGGGCCGCGGGCCGCCCGCGCGGCGGGGCTGCTGGGAGTGCTCGGCTCTGTGAGAATCCTGGGAGCTGGTGATGTCAGACTCGCTGGGTCATTTGAAGGTTAGCAGCCCGGGAAGGGTTCACCGAAAGTTCACTCGCATATATTAGGCAATTCAATCTTTCATTCTGTGTGACAGAAGTAGTAGGAAGTGAGCTGTTCAGAGGCAGGAGGGTCTATTCTTTGCCAAAGGGGGGACCAGAGTCCCCGCGCGAGCCGCCTGAGGACGGGGATGCCGAGGACGCGCGCGAGCCGGGCAGGGCTGGTCTGGGCACCGTCCGGGTAGGATCCGCACCGCATTCCGAAGGCTTTTTGCAGGCGTCTGCCTAGAAGGAGAACTTGGGCTCTTTCTGGGAACCCCCCGCCCCGGCTGGATTGGCCGAGCAAGCCTGGAAAATGGTAAATGATCATTTGGATCAATTACAGGCTTTTAGCTGGCTTGTCTGTCATAATTCATGATTCGAGGCTGGGAAAAAGACCAACAGCCTACGTGCCAAAAAGGGGGCAGAGTTTGATGGAGTTGGGTGGACTTTTCTATGCCATTTGCCTCCACACCTAGAGGATAAGCACTTTTGCAGACATTCGGTGCAGGGGAGATCATGTTTGACTGTATGGATGTCCTGTCAGTGAGTCCTGGGCAAATCCTGGATTTCTACACTGCGAGCCCGTCTTCCTGCATGCTCCAGGAGAAAGCTCTCAAAGCATGCTTCAGTGGATTGACCCAAACCGAATGGCAGCATCGGCACACTGCGCAATGTAGGTTTATTTTTTCCCTTCTTCTACCAAGAAAAAAATATGAATTGTCTCGCTTGCATGCAATGAAGACATTGGAAACAAATTGCACTGGTAGCCAGACAAAGGATTTAATGATTTAATGCTGAAAGGGTGTGCTGTGCTGGTGTGCATATTGATTCCCTCTGCTGAAAATTTCCTGTTAGATGTTTTCTTCCCAAACAACCCCTGCCGACCCCTGCTTCTCTCCTTACCGACCTTACAGTCCCTTGAAAACAGTTTTAGAAAATGTGCGTGGAGGGGGGAAAAAGTAGAGTGACCACAGGACTTTGAAACATTCTTCAAGTGAGGCAATTTGACAACGTTGGTACAGTTTTTACTAAGATATATGCAGAGGGGAATTTAACTTTGCTGTTCTTTGGATTAGCTACTAGTTACATGTATATCCCCCCCCCTTTGTGTGTTTCAACAGTCCAAAGTAATTAAAATATGACATCTTCCTTGCAAGGAATTTAGCCTAATTAAGGTTGCTGCCGCTCCTGAAGTTCATAAATGACCAGTTAAAGCTGCCGCTGCCAATGTTTTCCTTGCGGAGGAAAGGCAATATTTCTTAGCATTGACCCTGCTGCCACCTTTCCGAGTCACTTTGTTGCTCTAAGAAGTTGCTGTTTTGCTAGAAAACTACTGGCAATGAACACCCCTTGGGCTGAGCCATCCATTATTTCCATATCTTGCAGTTCAGCCGGGAACCTGGACGTCGGTTAAAGGAAAGGAAACATAAGTGGGGTGGCTCAGTTTTTAAAAAAAATATTGACTATTTGGTTATCTGATTCTGAGAGGGTGCCGAGGCACGCACTGGTCAACAGTAGCCTGGCTGCAGGCTTGAGAAATGGCCAGCAGTCCCAGAAAATCCCACCTTCGGGTGGCTGTAGTGGGAGCCTGCTGGACGCATCGCTGCCCTGACAGTGATTTAGATAAATGGCTCAGCTATCTATCAAAATGTTTTTAGTACTTTGACAATTCATTGGAGCATTAGCCTGAAAATGACATTTTAAATCTTTGTTTTCAAAGAGGTCAAAGTTTAACTGGAAGAAATTGAGTTTTCCTAATAATGTGATGGCTTATCTAAAGAGAGGGAAGAAAAAGGAGAGGGGACAATGACAAGATTTAAATCGTCCTCTTCTGAAACTTTTTCTTAAGAATAAAGACTTGCTTCAGGGGTCCAGGAAATCAACAGGTTTGTAGCTGAAAAGTCAATAACCATCTGATGCCAACAGTCTAGCTGTCTGACTTAGTATTTCGTAGAGCCATAACCAGGGTAAAAAGAATATCATTTTCAGACTAAGTATTTCGTAGAGCCATAACCACGGTAAAAAGAATATCATTTTCAGAAGGCATCCTCATTTTCAGCTGCTCCTCAAATGCTTTCTTTCCTGCTGCCTATTTTCTTTCTGGAGAGCTCAAAGAAACTGTTAGAAAATAATTTTCCAACCCACTAACAGATCTTTTAGACCCTACCCTCCTCCTCTCTGTAGCAATTAAAACAGTATGAACAGTTTCATTTGGAATCTCAGGGAACTAGGGCTCCCTCAAACTTTTTCTTGTGAGAGAAAGTTTTAATGAAACGTTTTTTAACAAAGGAAAAAAGAATGCTCAGGACCCCGGTGTCAAGCTATTAGACCTAGTAGAGGTTTTACAAGTAGACATTCTTCCTTTTGTAATTAACTCTCCAAAAGTGCCTATTAAGTTGCAGGAGTTTGGGGGGGAACTTTGTTTGTTCTTGAACAAGTTAAACAAGGGATTTGCCTTATCTGGGGAGAGGCTAGTGGTGAATGTGTCATTCACCTAGGGCCAGCTGATAAGCAAGAAGTGTTGATAACAGCAAAGTTCAGCTAATCAAAGAAGCTTGCATTAGACAAAGTAAATAAAGGCAAATGACAAAGGGATTTCAGAAATTTCAGTGTCTTATTTTTGTAAGCAGGGCAATTAGTGCTCACTGTGGTCAATTTCACAAGGGTTTGGATTCCCACCCCCGGACTCCAGGTTAAATGAATAGAGTGTAAATATGGCTCAGGCCCCTGCGGAGTCGGAGTCGCGCGAACCGCTTTAGGACAGGTCAGTTTAGTCGTTCAAGTGGTTTAAGTTTTTAAGCATAAATAAAAGTTCTGACACAGCTCTGCCACGCGGTGTTTGGCTCAGGGTGGCACAGCCAGTTAGGGCTTTTGAAGTTAAAGCATATTAGGGCCCTGTTTGTATAAGTACAAACATAAAAACCACAACCTTTTCCATTTTACTCAATGACTGTTTTGACAAGAAGCAGATCTGTTTGTGCTCTTAACACAGAGGAAACAGTGGGCCAGGAGGGAAAAAATAGTACTAAATTCTAACCAAAACTATTTTCTGCTTCGAGATCCTACTTATTTTTTTGTGGTGTGTGTGCGTCTCTGTGTGTGTGTAGGAATTGGAGTAAACCCTTTGAATGTACAACACACCAGAAGCATTCTTTGAAGAGTGTTAGAATATTCTCTTTATTTTCCCTTTTAATTTTAAGACAGAAAAATGATATGCCAACCAGCTGTCGGTTGAAGTAGGGCCTGTGAATTGCCTCTAAAAATTCGAAGGCAGGAGTAGCGAGTTACTAAGGGAACATGGTGTAAATAATATGATTTAAGACGGCCCCTGGAGGTGTCAGAGTCACTAAGTCTCTGTTCAGGTGCCTCGTGGATTACCTTGGGTTTAGGCTGCTCCAGATGTTTTCAGCATTAATTGCTCAGTGAGCATAAGATAAAGCCTAATATTTGTGGTCTAAATATAGTAGTTGCTTTCGGTGAAATCATGAGTGTGACAACTTCTTGGCCCTTTTCCCTGTCTTCACCCTGCTCCTAACACATCAAAAGAAAAAAGGAAAAACAGATTTTCTTTTCTAACGAGAAATAATCTGTTTTTAAAAACAAACAGTATCGATGTTATGATTTAGGAAGGAAAGACGTCTCCTTTCCAAAGCACTGGGACCTGAATTTTAAGTATTAAACAGTATCTAAATCCTCTCCTAGTGAGATATAAATTGGGGTCAAAGTGGCAAAATCAAAGATACCCTCTGAAAGAGAGACTAAATAAAGGCTGACAGCCACCGTGTGAACTGAGTGGGGTTTTGAATAAATATTTCAGTGAAAAGGCTCAATTGTTTTTCTAAAGTAGGACATAATTTTCTGCTTCTCGGCCACATGACAGTGGTAACTAACACCATCAGAAAGAAGAAAAGAAAAGGGAATTCTACTTAAATCTCAGGGAGTGCAGGACAGGGCCGTTTGAAAACAAGTGGAAGATTCACAAAGTTTTCCTTCCCCATAGGAAAAAATAATGACAAATTTTTTCTGTATCCAGGTAACTCGGCACTTTGGGTAGGGAAGCACTGATGTGCAACTTACAAGAAAAAATGCAGAAGTTTAAATTTTATCACCAGAAAAGGATAGACTCCCCCCAAAATAGATCAGAATGCTAGGAGTGGTAGTCATGTGTCCCTTAAGCTTGGGCTGTGGAATGGATGTGGAAACTCTTGGTAGCATTTGATTTCCCAGCCCAAATGCAAAGCCCTCGCATCGGAACTAGGCCTTTCTTCTCTTAGTAGATAAATGACCAGCAGCGCAATTTCTGATAGGTTCGCTGACCTGAACCAGAAGTTTTCTTCTCATTTTTGGAAGCCTGGCTCTGACCATATATAACCAGTCGGTATTGTCACAAACTTTGCTTTAAAGCACACAAGAAAGTTCTTCTGGATATCAGGTGCTTATAATTTCCCTTCAACATGTTAAGCCCCAGAGATGGCTAAAAAATGAAAGAAAACCTTACCGTTTTCTCCTTTCTACATTCTTGTGAAATGTAATGCATGGATAATCTCAGAAGGGAAATACGTGATAAATGATGAAGATTATAAATTCTGCTGTCAAGGAATTTAGAATCTTTAAAATCGAAAAAAATTTTTTTAAAGGCTGGGAATTTTTTAACTAGAAAGTTACTGTCTGCGAGGTAGATGAAGATGTAAGACCAAGTTGAAAAATAGAAAACTCTTCGAGTCGAACAGGACTTATGAAACAGTGAATGCACTGTTCCATTTTAGAACATCTTAAAAAGAATCTTCTATAGAGTTTGAGTTACATGTAAGTGCCAATAAATTTCTCCCTAAATGACATTTTTATACTTTAAATGTTCTAATATAAATTCAGTTAACTATCAATTAACTAGATTATTTCGGAAATGGGAGTTTTTTGATGAAGGTTAATCAGAAAAATCTGGGCTAAAAACCTTTCCAAAAGATACTAATGTAGAATCTTGCCTTTCAAATTACAGGGTAGTTATGGCAATCATACATCTCAGATTTTCTAGAATAACCCACTTTCAACTATACTGCCACAACTCCCACATAAGCCATTGAAATATGCCAGATATTTCAATATTATGACATCTCCTAGGGTTGCCCCTTGCACCCAGGAGTGGCACAGAAAGCCTTTGTTTGGACTTGCTGGTCAGTCTAACTGGAGCACTCACAGCTTAATTTTTCTGTTATGGCTGAAGATCACCTTGTGCTTCTTGGTCATTCTTCTGAACACGAATTCCTTTTGTGGCAAAATGTAGATCTGTAAATAGGAGGCGTCCCTTGCAATATGGATTTAAGTATTACGACCGCGGTTCTGATGCCAGCGCGCGCGTGTGTGTGTGTGTGTGTGTGTATTGGGAGTGGGGGAGGGGTGGAATTATACGTTGAATCACTGTGAACAAATCTGTATCAGTTCTTGGCCAGCTTCTTCATAAAAAGTTGGAGTTGGAGGTGATGGAGAGAGGAGAGTTAACTCCAGTTTCAGATTTATCAGTATCCGGTCTGTAAGTGGCTTGGCCCAAGCACCTCTTGTTAAATAGGAGATGAGATAACCTGCCCATCTGTAAGATCTAATAACACAACCTAATCACTCAATATGTCGCCCTGAATGCTCCTCTTTTCCTTCCCGCCTCCTTGCTTCATCACTAAGAGGCATGATTCCCGTCCCATCCCAGCCCATAAACCCCTTCCGATGAATAAAAAATAAAGTTGCAAAAGTTCTCTCCACCTAGGCAGCCGCAGAGGGTGAGCCTGCAAGTGTTCTATTATTTATCTGGAGCTTTCAGAGCTTCTTAGTTGGGAATTCAGACAGGCAGTGGAACCGCTGACTTGCTTTTTCTCTGGCCTTGCAGGATGGGGAGCTGAAAGGGGGGCCATTCCGTAAGATAAGACTCCTGGTCCCCAGCACGATAAGGCAGGATAACAGGAACTGACGTCAGGAGGTGACCCAGCCTTGCTGAGCGTTTCCTCTCTCAGAGCGCAGGCTCCCCGGCAGCTGATGAAGCGAGCTGCGACGGGGCGGGGGGAGCTGATTTTAACAAGGCTGATCGTGGGTGACGATGTCCCTCATTCCCGAAAGGAAATTTCTCTAAACGGAACAAAGACTGACCTGGGTGTGGTTTTAATAAAAGCAGATTCTGAGATTATAATTGCAATTTTAGGTTGTCATGTACTAGATCCTTGTTTCGCAGCTGTCAACAGTTTCCCTCTGATGTCTCGGAAGACAGTCTATCCGGCAGTCAAATATCATCCCCCGTGAACCCTGCTGACTCTCCACACAGAACCAGATGGGCGGAATTCACATTGTCAGAGTTAATCCCTGGGACTCCTGTTTACTTTTCTAAACACCGCGTTCCCATCCCATTGGCATCATCTGACAGCAGGTGAAAGCCACTGCATTTGCCACCAGCCCTGACACCGCCTGGCAGTTTTTCCTTTCCTCTTTCCTTCTTCCTTTTCTCTTAAACTCAGATTTAAAAAATTTTTTTTTTACTATTTTTCTTGCCTTTACGAGTGTCACCAATTTGAGGTCTGGAGAAGGAGAAATCCTAATGAAAGGGTCCTATTTTATTTTTGCAAGTTCATGGCTTCACAGTGTACTCTTAAAGATTGCTCTTTGTTTTGTTTTTTTTTTGAGTTTGAGTATTGAATAAGGAGTTATTCTCCTGATTCTACTCAGATATAGTGAAATGTTTTTGTTGTTGATATTAATCAATTACTCTTCGCCACTGATTAAATGTTATCAAATCAGGGGAAAAAAATAGCTAAATTCAAAATACTGTGGTAGAAATGATGCAGATAAGACCAGATAAGATGAGTGTATCAGCTAACCTGAAAACGAAGCTTTGGATCACATTTATCCTAATACTTCCCTAATTTTCAGAGCAAACGAAGACCTCAGTAATAAACACCTCTTCTCAAAAATATGAAAGCTTTGGGGGCTACAGGACCTTTGTCTTATCATCAGAGTTCATGATTATAAAAAGGCTGATGATCTGAAGGCTGTTTCAGCTTCAAAAGATGTTTTAGGGTCTGGCCTATTGGAACCCTTGGGGGTGTAATTAACTAAAATGGAAATGGAGGCAAGCGAAATTTAGTTCCTGATGTTTTAATTTAGCTCAGTACTGCCATGTGTTGTTGAAGAGAATTCTTAAAGGCAAACATAATTATTTCATTATGGTCCTCAGAATGCTTTCATTGGCTTTAATGACAAGAAGCTGTGTAAAAAGGCATACATTTTAATTAGTCCTTATATTTACATCAGATAAATAACAAATAATTGATCAAAAACAAGTCTTTGGGATGGATGATTTCACATAGTGCGATGGTTACAGTTTAATGATGAAACATTTCTCTGTTGCTTTGCATTTTAATTATCCAGACATTACAGTAGTGGTGCTGTGGAGCTAAAATACCGTTGTTGCCATTTTATTACAAAAAAAATCACGATTATTGCCTGTGAATCGGAAGCGGGAAAAGGTAGCTAGAAGCGTATCTCAGAGGAAGTAAATTCCCAGTCCCATTAATTTTACTGTTTGTTAGCGTTCATTTCGATCACTTTTATCTTTTACCCTTCATCTTTCTGGATTAAGACAGTCAGGGGTTTCACGTGCGTTTTTATGATCACATCTCCTAAATACCGTTCTTTCTGTCTTGCTGGCTGTGTTGAAGACTTGCCTGAAAGTACCTTGCCAAGTGTGTCCTGGAAACTCAGAGAGCCTTCTCCCACGTGGTGGGTACACTTTACCTTTGATCTTATATGAAAACCCACTTCACATGATTCATCTGTTTTGGTGTACAGAACACTAATTGTTATTATTGATTTTAAATTCCGTGACCATTACAAGTAACCCGGATGACTGGCAGATAAAGGGTAATAATCCATGGAGTTCTGGAACTGTTTCATGTTTGTCTGGAGTACTTTATGTGATCGATATTAACTGCCCCATTGAAACTAACTGCTGTATCAAATAACAGTCAATCAAATGAATGTGCTTAGAGATTATTTATTGAAAGCTTTAATTGTTCACTGGGGCCCTGCTTATCAGAGGAAACAATAGGAACTAGAGACAGGATGAACGGGTTTGGATTCGCTGCGAAAGCCGGAGGATGCAGATGAAGGCCGTCTTTCTGCTTCCTGGGCCAGAGTTTCCAGAAACCCGTGTTGGGTTCCTAGCGGCACAAGTCCTAAATGGCCTTACAGAGGTTATCCTGCCACCTGTGCAAGGAGAGCGCTCTAGAGAGGTAGGGGTAGTGAGTTCCTTGCCCTCAGCCCAGAGGCTGTGGAGTTGTCACTCTGAGAGTTTTACGGCGGCCTCTCTGCTCGCTCACGCACATGCATTACCCTGCGAGCATCTCTCCATCTGTGGTCCTCGCGCTGCCCATGGGCTGAGAAATAGCCTGTCTTGACACGGGATCGATGTCTACAGCCATGGCATGGGACATTGCAGGATTTGTAATATAATAGCTAATGTAAATGAGGATTCTACTCTGCCCTGAAAACACACAGAGGTCCCCGAGTAGAGCTGCTCTGCTTTCAGCGTGACACTGCGGCTTGCGTGCCTTCACTAACAGAGACCATGTTTGTCGAGTTGGCATCTCTTTCCTCTGTGAAATGGTTCCTCTGACTGTGGCTCATCACCCGGGGGACCATCCTTCCTATTTGTCACAGTGGGACAGCACTGTGGTCCTGATGCAGCGGCATCCATTTGGAACAAATAATTGGCTTTTACACCTGAGCGTTGTCACCTTCCAGGGGGTCATGGTACACTTTGCCCAGAGATGCTGTCAGGGGCCAGTACATTTCGATTACTCACTGATGGATTCCATCTTGCAGAGTGCTGTTCAACAAATGGCCCTTGGAGGGTTTCCCTGGTGGCGCACTGGTTGAGAGTCCGCCTGCCGATGCAGGGGACACGGGTTCGTGCCCCGGTCCGGGAGGATCCCACATGCCGCGGAGCGGCTGGGCCCGTGAGCCATGGCCGCTGAGCCTGCGCGTCCGGAGCCTGTACTCCGCAACGGGAGAGGCCACAGTGGGGAGAGGCCCACATACCCAAACAAACAAACAAACAACAAATGGCTCTTGGATGTCTGCTGTGTGCCAGGCTCCCTGATGTGTTCAGGGGTTGGCAGGAGCAGGGGGATGGGACAGACACACCAAGATGAAGCCCATGTGGTCCCTGCTCTCTGGACTCACAGTGTACGGGAGACGCTTGTATACACATGTCACTGTGACACAGCCCCCTGTAACACAAACACAGTCTCCTTAGGACTTTGAACCTGAGTTTGATTCCAGAAAAAACTAAAACCCACTGAGAACCAGAGCTGGTGCATAAGTGGAGGATTACGTAGGTTCTGCATTTTTGTCGTACGGAGCAGGAAAGAAGTTTTTCTGGGGGTAGCTGCAGAGGTCCATTCTAAGTGCGGTTTACGATGCGGAGTTTTAAACTATGCAGTGGAATAAGTGCATACCTTCTGAACCTGCTTCTTGAAGACTCATATGGATGTTTCGAGTGTCTGTTAAATAATGTTCTTTGGGGGTTAGGTCTATTAGATGATATTTTTTTAAAAATCAGTTTAAGATTTTATTGGAGTATAGTTGATTTACAGTGTTGTGTTAGTTTCAGGTGTACAGCAAAGTGATTCAGTTATACATATACACATATCCATTCTTTTTCAAATTCTTTTCCCGTATAGGTTGTTACAGAATATTGAATAGAGTTCCGTGTGCTATACAGTAGGTCCTTGCTGGTTACATATCTTATACAGTAGCGTGCCTATGTTAGTCCCAAGCTCCTAATTTATCCCTCCCCACCACGTTTTCCCTTGGTAACCATAAGTTTGTTTTTGAAATCTGTGAGTCTGTTTCTGATTTGTAGATAAGTTCATTTATGTCATTTTTTAAAACTCAGATTCCACATACAAGTGATATCATATGGTATTTGTCTTTCTCTTTCTGACTTAACTTCACTTAGTATGATAATCTCTAGGTCCATCCATGTTGCTGCATTATTTCTTTTTTATGGCTGAGTAATATTCCATTGTGTATATATGTACCACATCTTCTTTATCCATTTGTTTGTTGATGGACATTTAGGTTGCTTCCATGTCTTGCCTGTTGTATCACTTCTTTCTTTATGATTGTTTTTGTGACATCTTGCTGTGTGACAAGCTGCCCCCAAACTTGGTGGCCTAACAATTTATTATCTCATTATTCTGTGGGTGGACTGGGCTCAGCTGGGCAGATCTTCTGCTCCACATGATGTCAGGTGAGGCTACAGCTCCCAGGGCTAAAATGGGCTGGAAGTCTGTCACTGCTGGCACCCAGGGCTGGCCGTGGATGTTGGTTGGTAGCAGAGAGCTCAGCCGGGCTGTCACCTGAGGTAGCTGTGTGTGCTGGCGTGCGGTCACTGTCACCACCTGCTGTTGGGGGAGCGGCATGGGCCAGCTCGCCTTCAATACGGCTACCTGTCCATGGGGAGGGACCAAAAACACGCAGTAGTCATCACAACCATTCCCTAGAACACGAAATAAATGATTGTCTTCTGTAGAGACCAACTTAAAGAGCTGTGGTGGGGTGTTTAGTTTGCTTTCTGGGCTGGTTAAATTTTTAACAAGATTCTACTCTAATGACTGTACCTACATCATTATCGCAAGCAATCCTGTGAGGCAGGTACGATTTGCCTCTTTTTACAGAAAAGGACCTTGAGGCTCAGAGAAGGTGAGTTTGACAGCAGTTTGACCCTGTCCCCTGACAGCCGAGTGAAGACTTCCTGGAAGATATTTATGCCCCAGTAATACCAAGAAGGGACCATGGAGTGCTTTGGTTTTGGGAAAAGGTGGAAAAGAGAGAGAGGGGTGAAGAACTGTCCCACAGAATTTCCTCTGATGACATTATTTCTCTCATAGAAGCCACAGCCTTTTAAATTGTGGAAGAAACCAGGAGGCTATTTACTCTTGTTTTCCATCCTGTTTGTTGTTAGTGTCTGCGCTGGCCTGGTCCCTCTTGTGTTTGCTGAGGAATTGCAGGGAGGTGAGAGATGGGAAAGAAGGTTTTCTTGTTCTTCTGGTTCACTCAGAACTCTCGTCTGGAGATGGGCACCAGTGGTGGTACCTCCTAGTCAGCCAGCACTATCATGTCTTCCATTACTGGAAAAACAGGAAGAAGAAAAATTAAAAAAAGAAAAGTTTCCAGGAGGCACTGAAACATTGATATTTTGGTACTTGCCACGTAGTTTGTTTAGAGGGTCCCAAACCTATGAAAACTGACTATTTTAGCCTCTCACATAACGCTCTTAGTTCAGTGGTTCCAAACACAGTTTGCTCTTCATATCCACAGGTTCCACATCTGCGGATTTGACCAATCTCAGATGGAAAATATTCAGAAAAAAAATTCCAGAAAGTTCCAAAAAGCAAAACTTGAATTTGCTGCACAGCTGGCAACTACTTACACAGTATTTACATTGTATCTGCAACTATTTACATAGCGCCTACATTGTATTAGGCATTGTAAGTCATCTAGAGATGATTTAACCTATATGGTGGATGTGTAGGTTACATGCAAATAGTACGCCGTTTTATATAAGGGACTTGAGCGTCCAGAGATTTTGTTGTCCATGGGGGTCCTGAAACCAATGCCCCAAAGATATGAAGGGGTGACTGCTATTTTAAGTGCAATATATTGTTCTGTACTTGGGATTTTTACATACCGTGTTCTACCTGCTTCTTTTGTTTGAAATCTAGTTGTTGAATTATGGATTTTGAGGAGACAGGTGGGCTAACTGAAGTGACTGTCTACGGGTCATGTAGTGGGCTCTAGGTGGGTGCTCCATGCATTCCTGTGTGTACAGCGTGGTACAGTGGAGCTGGCACTCTTCATGCGCTGCCTTTGCTGTTACCTCAGTGGTTTTCATCTGTACCATTGGTCCATAATACTTACCTTGCAAGCTTACCATAGACTTAAATAAGAGAGTTTCTTTAAAGTACCTGAGACTTAATAATCAGTAAATAATCTTCTCCCAATACTTTACTATGAAAAAGTTGAAAGAACTTTACAGGGAACCCTTGGATACTTACTACCATATTGACCATTAAAGTTACCAGGTTTGTTTTCTGTGTTTCTTCTCATTTCTCCTTTTTAGTGTGTGTTGTTTCATTTTGTTTTATTGGTTGGGTTCCCTTACTAACCTGGGAAGTCTTTTGAGGTCAGATACGGTGTCCTTTACCTCTGTCTTCCCAATATGGTTGTATGGTATTAGTACAGCTAGTAAATACCTGGTCAGGACTCAGTTAATCATGGTTGAGTCAATGGATATAGGTGTTCAAGCACACCACCCCTTAAGGCCCCAGATACCGGCACTTTACAGTAGAACTTCCTGCAAGGACGGGAACCATCTGTAATTCTGTGTTGTCCAGTACGGTGATGGCTGGTCATGTGGACCTATTGAGCACCTGAAATGTGGCCAGTATGTCTGAGGAACTGAATTTTTTATTCTATTTAATTCTAGTTCATTTAACTTTCACTAGCCACATGTGGCTAGTGACTACTGCATTGAACAACACAGCTCTGTATACTCAGCTATTAATATTTTTTCAATATTTGTGCATTCTCTTTATTTCCCTTTTCCTTTAGCCTCTATTATTCTCTCCTACTGCTGTTCAGGAGCTCTAATTATCTCTTTATGTAGACGGTAAATAGACTGCAGGAGAATGTAAACAGAATACTGGAGGGTAGTGATTTCAGTCATTGTTTAACTTGTTTTCCTTCTGGGTGGAACCCTTTTTCCTGGGGCTTGCCAAATACTTAGCACTTATTTTGCTAACACTTATTTTGCAGAGCTCAACCAGGATTTTCCCAGAATCCCAGTGGGCTGGACTTGAGGTCTGTTTCTTGCAGCAGTCCTGTTGTGGGAGAATACAAATTCTAGTCCTGTGCGCCACACCTGCATGGTTTTCAAATGGATATAGAGTATCTTCCAACCTTTTCCAGCTGCTTTCAACTCTACTTAAACATTTTAAACTGCAGGGAGGCAGAGAGGAACGGACCACACTCTGTGGAAGCCTCAGTGTGTGTTCTAGAAAATGCCACGCTTTCTCTCCCCCGAGCACCTTCTGCTCGTATATGTGTGCTCTGCTTAGTAACCCAGTGCCGGGCGCACAGTAGGGGCTCAGGAGATATCTGAGTATAGTCCAGTGAACATGAACTTGAAATTCAGAACATCTCAAGTGGTCTCTGCTTTTGCTTATTTGTATATTTGGGGGTCACTCAAAACACCTGAAGTAAACTGGAGGGAGTGGTTAGAACTTGGGAGGCCCACGTTGGCCGTGATGGCAAGCCCTTACAAACGTGTCAGCTGAAAAATTGGCCTGAAAATATGAGAACGTGGTATTTCCTCGGGCTTCTGGCACTCGCTTTGATATCCTTGGAATAGAATCTCTGATGGTACTTCCCGTTCACATTGCCACTCCTCCCTTCCTTCTTTTTTTTGTCTATCCCTAGAAATGGGGTGAAGAAATTAAATAGAAATAGGACCAAATTAACAATCAAGACAAACTTTTTAAAAAAATTTATTTTCTTGGAATATAGTTGATTTACAACATTGTGTTAGTTTCTGGTATACAGCAGAGTGACTCAGTTATACATATATATATTCTTTTTCATTTTCTTTTCCATTATGGTTTATCACAGGATACTGAATATAGTTCCCTGTGCTGTGCAGTAGGACCTTGTTGTTTATCCATTCTACATATAACAGTTGGCATCTGCTAACCCCAAACTCCCGATCCTTCCCTCCCCCACCCCTCCTGCCCCTTGGCAACCACAAGTCTATTCAGTCAAAAGAAAGTTTTGAACCAAGGTTTTTTTCCCTCCTGAATAGTTTCAAGTTGTGACTGGTTTTTATTAAAACGAAACAACCGCCATCATCATAATTAATATTTATTAAGTGCATATTATCTGCATATTGTACCAAGTGCATTAAATGAATTCTGTCACCTCATTGTCGCAGCAGCCTGAAGAGAAAGGCACTGTTATTGCTCCATTTTACAGATGAGAATCCCCAGACACAGAGCAGTTCAGGCGCCCAGATCCGTGGAGTAGGAGAAAGCGGGTCGAAGTCCCCCTCTCAGCTTTGTGTGACGTGGGTTTCCTTCCTTCTCCCAACTCTTCAAAGTAAACTCCCATGCTCTTTGCAGGGAGGGGGAATGAGGAAGGTTGGAAGCCCCAGAACCCGCAGTATAATAAAAGGGTTTCCAAGTGAAAGCTGGAAACAATACGTTTTTAACAAAATGGGCATTTACTCTAATTGCTGTGCCCCTACTGTTCAATTCCTTTTTATGTCCTAATTCATTAAATTATGCGCACACACAGGCTTATTATTTACAGATGTATGCACTTTAAACGGGCTCATGTGAAACAGATGTTTCTTGAAAGGTAACTGAGAGCTAGTGATCTAAACCCTCCTTTAGTGGGTATCAAGTGAGTACTCTGGCCCATTACTTGCAGGGTTGTTGCTATTATTTTGAATTGCAGTGTCCAGTAAGTGGAGGAGAATTCAATCCGTCCTCTGGAGGAACAAATAAAAACACAACGACCCAATAAGCAGACATCTGCATCTCAAAATAAAAGAGGGCGTGTGCAGGTGACAGGCAGGTGGGCTCAGGGGGATGTGAATGAGTTTTATAAGCAATTTGAAGATAAAAGACCCATTGCGTTATAGGAGACTTTTTAATTTTTTAAGAGCCTTATTCTGTTATATCTTAATCATCACAGTCTTTGAATTCATAGCTGAGTAACTATCATGCTCCTTTTTATCCAGAATTTCTTAGTTAATTTTTTTTTTTTTTTTTTATGGCCATGCCGCAGGGCTTGCGGGATCTTAGTTCCCCGACCAGGGAACCCAGGGCCCCAGCAGTAGAGGGCCAAGTCCTAACCACTGGACTGCCAGGGAATTCCCTAGTTACTTATTTTTAGATGGAATTACTCCATTGCTCTTGTAACTGGCAGGAATGCATGCAGAGCTTGGACCGTGAGTGTGATGTCAAATTACTGTCTCCCAGGTTCTAAAAGAGTCAGGGTGGACTCTTTCCACAGGTTCTTCATGGCTCCAGATAAATCATCTTCAATTAATGATAGCTATAGAATTAATTTCAGTTATGTATTGCTATGGAACAGAGCAACCCAAAACTTAGTGGCTTAAAACACAATTTATTATTCACTTTCAAGTTTCTGTCTCACTTGGGATCTTTCATGTGGCTGCAGTCAGATGGTTCCAGGGCTGAACTCCTCTTAGGGCCAGATGAGGCCGATGTTCACCACGGCTCCTGCATTCCGTGTCCAGTTCCTCGGCTGAGGTTTCTGGAGCAGTTAGAGGCTGCGTGGACCCCTCTCTCTGCACGGCCTCCTCCTGTGACATGGGCTTCCTTACGGGATGGTGGTCCCTGAGCTCTTCACATGGCTTCCCCCAGAATGAGCAAGAAACCCAGATGGAAGCTGCAAGGCCTCTTAGGATCTAGTCCTGTGTGTAACAGTGTTATTTTTGCTACGTGCTTTTGATCAAAAAGCAATCCCAGTAGCAGCCCAGGTTGAAGCGGAAGGGCCTACACAATGGTGTGGCTCCCTGGAGGTGTGGGTCACTGGGCAAGCCATCTTTGGAAACCAGCTACATGCTAACTAGAAATACACGCACACCTCTTTTTCGATACAAGGTTAACATGGCCTAATCAATTCACAGTGCCATAAACTGGGTGGCATGTGTCAGCAAACGCATTTCAGTACTTATTCAGAATGTCAGGGAGCAATAATCATCACCCCTCAAAGTCCACAGGGAGATTTCTTGTCTATGAATTGGCAGGAGTTCTCTAAACAACAACAACAAAAAACTGGAGCAAAAAGATGGCTGAAATGATGTCATTTTGCACGTTGAGAGCTGGAAACCGTCACAAGTGAAAAATAAAATGGGACATGAGATATTAAGTGGCATATCAGGTTTATTGCACATATGACCGTGAGAGTGCTTTTTATTTTGTCTTATGGAACTCTAAAAAAACCCCCATGTAATGGCTTAAAGGCATTAAAACTCCCATATTCTCCCTGGCTCTAGGCCAGGGAACAGGGCATGATAAATAATCCCAATAGATGGAATATGTAGGAAGGAATTTTAAAATGTATTTACTATAGACATACTGACCTCCCTAACTAATAAAAATGTGTACATGAGGTTAGTTTTGAGGGAAATGTGCAGACCTTACACGTTTATAGTGTATATAAATACTGTATACACTGTAGTGCTTAGCGTCCTTAAACTATTTCCCTCATCTCTGTAACATATGGCTATCATATTCTGTCTTTACCCTAGAAGCAAAGAAAAGCATGGATTTTATAGTACATGTGCAGTTACTCTAAGAAGGAATAGTTTTAATTTCCTTTATCTTAAAGCAGGGGTCAGGAAACTGAGCCATATCTGGTCTGCAGCCTGTTTTTCTGTAAATAAAGTTTTATTGGAACATGCCACGCCCATTCATTTATGTCTTGTCAGTAGCTACTCCCCCCTACCGCAGCAGAGTTGAGTGGCTGTGACAGAGACCATATGGCTCACGAAGCCTAAAATATTTACTGTCTAGTTCTTTACAGAAAGAGTTTACTGATCTTGTCTTAAAACGTTAAAAAATCAGTAGGACAGCTTCAAATAGAAATGAGTGCTTTGTTTTTCGGTTATAGTAATGTAGGTGGATTCAGGAGGCCAGTTCTGGATCAAGCTGTTTCTGAACTCTGTGACCTTGGCCAAGTCCTTTAACTTCTCTAAGCTTCAGTTTCCTCCTATAAATAACGGAGAGTAACAATTGGATAATGATAATAATCCCTGCTCGCCTTCACACTTTTGCCCTGAGGGAGCAAGTGAGGGAATGTGACGAAAACATACCTGGAATCCTCCACCACCAGGTAATGTGTGCTGTTGGCAGATCTGCTGAATTGGCTGAAACGGTCATCATGTATTTGATGATGCCTAGGATAACTATGCAAGGATTTGTATGCAGATTTAATTCTTTCACTCATTTTTCAACCAACATTTATTAAGCACCTGCTGTGTACTTTCACGCACTGAGTATTTAAAGGCAAGTCAGCCGAAGCCTTTGTGTGCTCGTGACATGCTTGGTCGTGGCAGCCTTGGGCACCATCGGATCCCAGCCTCCAGCTGGGACCATCTTTACTGTCTGGTATTTTTAGTTGTCAGTTTGTGTGGGTGAAGAATGGTGTCTTCTAACTTCTTTTTAACCCAGCATTTAGCACGGTGTCTGGCCTTGCCAGGTGCTCAATAAATACATGTCAGCAGTTGGATGTTGCTGGCTGATAATCCCGGCCCCGTCCACCCGGCCCCACGTTGGTCCATGCAAAGGTTTGCGACTTTGGGTTCCAGCAGCTGTGGAAGGCTCCCAAAGGGGAGATCGCCATGGGAAGGAGGAGTTTCAAGAAGCTGTTTCTGAGGGGGTCTGTGCACATGAATTGGGGATGGGCCACGAGGAGAGGGCTGTGGTGGTCCTTTGGGTGATGCACAGAGGCTGGGAGGGACGCGACAGCTGAGTGGGAGTGTGCGGGAGCAGAGCTGACGCAAAGTGCTCTGCTCACGTTCGCTTGTGGGGGAATCTTATCAGGAGGGACAAGTGTTTTGAGAGGGAAAATGGAAGCAAAGGTCAGCAAATCAAGACTTGAAACTGCTGCTTAGGAGGTGAATGGGAGGTGAATCGCGTCAAGGTTCGTCAGCACAGGCATGACCCCTGATCCTGTGATGATGGTAACTCTGCTTGTGCCGCCTTTGCGACAGGCATTGGGCCCAGTGCTTTACAGTGATTCATCATTTAACGCTCACGATGATCCACTGCCGGGTAGGCTGTCATTTCGTACAAGGAGAAATGGACACTCAGAGACACTAAGTAACTTGCCCAGAGCCACACAGCTAGTAGGCAGGAGAGTTAGGATTTGAACCCAGGCAGGCCCCAGAGTTCACACTTCCAGCCACATGCTTCAGCTTGTCTTTAAAGATGGGAAGTTCCCTAAAGGAAGGAATATCCAGAAAGACCTGAACCTTGGGGCCTGCTCACAAGTGGTAAAAATGCCTTTGAATTATTTTTTCAAGTTTTCCTTAGCAATTTCTTTTTCTAAATTTTTTATCTTTAAACAGCTTTATTGAGATTTAATTTATATATCATTTAGTTCACCCTTATGAAGTGTACAATTTAGTGGATTTTAGTATATTCACAGAGTTGTGGGACCACTACCACTATCTAATTTCAGAACACTTTCATCCCCCCAAAAAGAAACTTGTAATGGTGAATTTTATGTATCAACTTGCCTGGGCCAAGGGGTGCCCAGACATTTGGTCAAACATTATCCTGATTGTTTCTGTGAGGGTGTTTTATTTTGTTTTGTTTGTTTGTTTTTTATTTTATTGGAGTGGAGTTGATTTACAGTGTTGTGTTCATTTCAGGTGTACAGCAAAGTGAATCAGTTATACATATACCCACTCTTTTTTAGCTTCTTTTCCCATTTAGGTTATTACAGAGTATTGAATAGAGTTCCCTGCGCTATACAATAGGCCCTTGTTGGTTATCTATTTTATATATAGTCATGTGGGTGTGTTCATCCCAAGCTCCTGATTTATCCCTCCCACCAGCGTTTCACCCTTTGGTAATAACCATCAGTTTGTTTAGCAATTTCCTTTTTAAGAACTAAAATGAAAGCACTTTGACACCGTCATCCTTCTCACATCAGGAAATAGTGAGAAATCACTGTTATGAAGGAAGAAAAAGATCAACTGTGTTAGAGCGTTTCTGTCTATAATCTGAACAATTCCATGTAGAAAATTCAGAATCTTTTAAACTCAAATATCCCCAGTGGGTCCTTTTGAGCTGGTGTGTGATGCTTATCTCCAGCACTAACACAGTCGTCATGTTAGTCCACTAGAAGGTTCGGTGGGGACGCTTCTGGTTGCCCCCATACCCTGGTCCTCTTGGGAGGGAGTGACCCGGGTCGTCCTGAGGCATCCCAACCCTGCAGACCGGGACAGAAGAGCAAGCGCACGACTTCGGGTTGCGTTCTTGTGCCAGATACGTTCTGGCTGAGGGAGTGTAAGTGGCCCACTGGTGAAAGCTGGAGAAGCAGCCCGGGGAGGGGGCCCGAGCCCTCCTCTCGCTGCCCAGCAGAGCCCCGAAGCTGGCAGGGGGGCGGGCCACATGTGGCCGCAGTTATTACCCGCGCCCGACAGCGTGGAGTTACACGCCCTTGGACCGCCGCCAGAGGCCCTTGGAACCTGGTCTGAGCTGCCGCCACCCGGCCCGCTGGGGCTGCTTTCTCGGCAGGGAAGGTGCGGGCGGGCTTCGTGGGCCGGGGATGTGTGCCTCCTCATTCCTGTGTTTGCCTCTGGGGACTTTCCTACTTTATTGCTTTGACTGGAAAGAAGAAAGGGCATTCTTTCTGTCCCTTTAGCTTCTTTCCGTTTTAGTTTTCCAGTTTTACTTTTGCTCCTTATGCCAGGATGACTGCATGGGTCTGCTTGAGGTGGTCTGTATTTTCTCAGACTTGCTGCCAGGGACTCTACCAGCGTCTTGCCAAAGAAGTTGTGCAGGATCACAAGACAGGATGTCATCCCCAGGGTCACACCCATTCTCTTGAGCCCAAGACCACTTGCGTGCCAATTCCTGCTTATCTGCTCCCCTCTGGATGGCCTCGAGCCAGTTCCCTCACCAGTCTGTGCCTCCAGTTTCTTGCCTGGAAGTATTTTTTAGCGATACTAAGATGAGGTCTCTCATAGGGCTGTCACGGGGGGCAAATGAATTAATATATGTCAAATGCTTAGAACAGAATAGGGGTGGCAAGTAGCCCGCGGTAGATGCCCCGTGATTGTCGCTGTTAATACTTGTTGTTGTATTCTTCTTTTTTAAAAAATTTATTTATTTATTTTTGGCTGTGTTGGGTCTTTGTTGCTGCACGTGGGCTTTCTCTAGTTGCGGCGAGCGGGGGCTGCTCTTTTTTGCGGTGTGCGGGCTTCTCATTGCGATGGCTTCTCTTGTTACGGAGCACGGGCTCTAGGCACACGGGCTTCAGTAGTTGTGGCGCGTGGGCTCTAGAGCACAGGCTCGGTAGTTGTGGCTCACGGGCTTAGTTGCTCCACGGCATGTGGGATCTTCCCCGACCAGAGCTCGAACCTATGTCCCCTGCATGGGCAGGCGGATTCTTAACCACTGTGCCGCCAGGGAAGTCCCTGTTGTATTGTTTTCGTTTGACTTGACTCTATAGAATTTCCCATCATCTTCTAAGGCATCAGTCACATCAGGATATGCCTCGCCCACCTGTTCCCAAATAACAAACAAGTCGTCGAATATAGAGTTGTGTCGTTTATAATGTATAAACCCTGCAGCGTGGTACACACACTTGTCATCTCCATTTCTCAGGTTAGGAAACTGAGGCTCAGGAAGGTGAAGTGACCGTAGTAAGAGGCAGCGTCAGGCACTGAGCTCCCGCCTCTGTCTCCTGTGCTCCAAGAAGTTGTATTTTTGTCCTAAAGTCTTCCCACAAGTAGTCTCCTTACCCTAGAGCAGGGTTTTTCAACCTCAGCACTGTTTCTAATTTGGGCCAGACAGTTCTTCGTCTGGGGAGGAGGAGGGAGCTGTCCTGTGCACTGTGGGATGTTTTTTGTTTGTTTTTGCTTAATTTTTATTGGCATATAGGTGATTTACAGTGTTGTTAGTTTCAGGTGTACAGCAAAGTGAATCAGTTTTACATACACATATATCTGTTCTTTACCATATTCTTTTCCATTATGGTTTATTACAGGATATTGAATATAGTTCCCTGTGCTATACAGGACAACCTTGTTGTTTATTTTATATTGTTTTATTTTTTACTTTTTATTGGCGTATAGTTGATTTACAATGTTATGGTAGTTTCAGGTGTACAGCAAAATGAATCAGTTATACATATACATATAACCATTCTTTTTTTTTTTCCATTTTTAAAGTCTTTATTGAATTTGTTACAATATTGCTTCTGTTTTATGTTTTGGTTTTTTGGCCGCGAGGCATGTGGGATCTTAGCTCCCCAACCAGGGATCAAACCCACACCCCCCGCATGGGAAGGCGAAGTCTTAACCACTGGACCGCCAGGGAAGTCCCCATATATCCATTCTTTTTTAGATTCTTTTCCCATATAGGTCATTATAGAGTATTGAGTAGAGTTCCCTGTGCTATTCAGTAGGTCCTTATTAATTATCTGTTTTATATATAGTAGTGTGTATGTGTCAATCCCAATCTCCCAGTTTATCCCTCCGGCCCTTTCCCCCTCGGTAACCATAAGTTTGTTTTCTACATCTGCGAGTCTCTCTGTGTTTTGTAAATAGGTTCATTTGTACCAGTTTTTTAGATTTCACATGTACATCATACAAAATTTCTCTGTCTCTAACTTACTTCACTCTGTATGACAGTCTCTAGATGCATCCACGTCTCTACAAATGACCCGTTTGTTCCTTTTTATGGCTGAGTAGTATTCCATTGTATATATGTACCACATCTTCTTTATCCAATCATCTATTGATGGACATTTAGGTTGCTTCCATGTCCTGGATACTGTGAATAGTGCTTGCAATGAACATTGGGGTACACTGTGGGATGTTTAGTAGCATCGTTGGCCTCTACCCACTAAATGTCAGTAATTGCCCCCAGTTATGACAGCTAGAATCTCTCCAGACATTGCCAAATGTCTCTTGGGGGGCAAAATCAGTGTTGGTTAAGAGCCACTGTCCAAGATTAAGGAAGGTGGAAGGGAAATGTGGGAGGATGGGGGTTCTGGGTTGACCATCACTTATGAAACATCGTGTGCCAGGCAAGTTGCAAACAATGTCTCTCGTTCACCAACAGGAATTCTAGGATCATCTGCATTGTCCTACGGGACACTAGGACTCAGAGAAGAAACAAAAACTCTATGGTCACTAACATAGCAAGTGTCAGAAGAGGGATTCAAATCCAGGTCCATCTGGAGCAAAGCCCATGCCATCCCATCACTTCCTCACACAGTTTTCTGCAGGTTCAGGGCATTTTAGTTCTTTTTAGGAACAAAGGAAACTCACACGATGAGGATTAAATTGGTTTCAGAGCTTTTTGAGGCCACTAGTGTGAGTGTCTACCTGTAAAGTATCAAGCAAATAAAACAAAAAACACTTCTTTGCAGCAAAGTATAACTGAGTAAGTAGAACGTTACTTTGTTGCGAAAGAGGTTACATTCTGGTGTCTTTACCCTTGAACTTTCTCAGATCTCAGAAGAATGGCAAAAATTCCCATGTGACAAAGAGTAATTTCATCATCATCTTTGAAAAATATTCCACCACAGTATCCCCGCTGTTTTCTGTAAGGACTGGTACCAATGTGATTTTCAAATATATTTGCAGTATATAAGCAAAGAATTGTGTATCTGAGATGATAAACATTTTAGTGGTCCTGTTTTAATCCACTATGGGTGCAGGAAATTTGAACAGATAATAGAATGTCATTTGTTAGTGCAATAATTTCTTTTTAAGAATTTTGGAAATCCTGATTGGAAGTGGAATATGGGACTGAATCATTTGGTGTGGAGATAAGCTCTTCAGGGACCTTGGTATTGTGATGTAATTAGCTTCATCTACACGCGACTCCTGAGGCAGGTTACAGCATTTGTTCACTTAACGCCTTCCATTTCGGATGCCTCTCAGTTCACATAATTAATAAGCAGTTAGATGTGTCGGCCCGTTAAGTGATTTTAAGGGAGAATTTATTTGAACCTGTCATAAGCTATCTTAGTATGTCCTAGAAAATCGTGATCTAAAGCATCGTCTGTTACAAACGTCACCTAAAACAACCTATGACATAATTTTCGACCATGTTCCTTGGAGCAAGAAAGCATATTATAAAAATGAAATGTAGGTGTTGAACGTGTCATAGTCCCTTAGGAAAATATGACGGCACTTCCTACGGTAAAAGTCGGTCTCCGGAATAACTTCTCCTGCTGGCCGAGAGCCCAGACAGGTGTAGCTGCAATACAGAGTGATTAGTGGGTTCTCAGCCTCCCGGTCTCTCTTTTTAAGGCCCAAACTATCTTGTCAAATTTAACCATGTCTTGAATCAAATCAGTGTTTGGAAAATTATAACCGTGAATTAAAAGAAAGGGAGGTAACAATCCTGCAGTTCTCAAATATGAGTAAATAGGCCCGACCGGACCACACCCAGTGATTTACTTCCTAAGGAGGTGGAAGGTGAGAAGTTAAAAAGCTGTGGGTTTGAGTGAAGTAAGAGTAATATCTATTCAGCCATTTAAATCTCTTTTGTAATAAAATAGACCACTAATCCGAACCTGCTGTATAGCACAGGGAACTCCACTTCGCTGGAACAGTGGAAACTAACACAACATTGTAAAACAACGCCACCCCAGTTAAAAAATAAATCTCTTTCGCAAAGGCTGCGAGTAGTGTGTTGTTTAAATTTCCCAGTTCTAAGGTGCGGGGTTCCCCGGCCTTGCTGTTCCCTTCGGTTCTGGGGAAGAGTCAGTGAGTTCACGGTGTCAATACTAAGCCTTTGGCGCAGTCCTGGGCAGTTAGTAAGTGCTCAGTAAATGGTAGCCGCGGTTACTTCAGCTCTTCCGGTGCAACTCTGACCCCTTCTGCCAACTAAAATCCACTGCCGAAATTCCCTGGGAGCGGACGCAGGCTTCTGGGGAGCATAAACACCGCGCCGCCTGGAGCTCTTAATGTGTTAAGTGCTCGACAAGGAGCGCATTTAGTGAAGACCTGAGCAAAGGGCGAGGCCGACAGAGTCAACGGTGCCAAATTGACTCAGCAGACTGGGGTTCCGGGGAGGTTAGGAGAGCAACAAGACATTTTTATATTTTATGTCAAGGTGTCTCGAATGTTGCTAGTATGCATGGGAATTATCTGGGGATTTTGTTAAGATGCCTGTTGAGATTCGGCGGGCATTTCTGGGGTGGGGGGGGTGGAGGGGAGTGGGAGCCTGCGTTTGACCCGGTTCCCAGGTGGTGCTGATGGTGAGCCCGGGACCGCACTTCGGAAAGCAAGGCTTTCTTGAAGGACTTAAAAAGCAAAGCCTTCCCGGCCCTTCTTTTGTCCCCTGCCTGTCCTCAGCACCTGTTGCATGTGTGGTCAGAATAGCAGGGATTCTCATAACCCGGCCCCAGCCCTCGGCCAGGATCCCGGGTGACCCGGGCAAACACACACTCCTTCAGGATCACGGGCAGGTTACTGAGTCAAGACTGCCAGAGCCCGCCGCGCCGTTTTCCTCCCCTCCCCTCCCCGAGACCCGGGACTAATCTTGGAGCTTCTCAGTAATAACAAAGCCAGCAGCAGAGTGAGTCAAGACCATTTCAAAGCAGAGTTTTTCTTGTTTGGCAATTACCTAATTTCAAAATGCGATTCACAGATTTGCAAAATCCCCTGTGTGTGGAAACAAACCGCTTCTCCTGAAAGATGATTAAAAGCAAGAATCCCCCCCCCCCACCCCAAACATACACACACACTGGAGGCGACTGGAAAATTAAATGAGCGGCAGTACGGAGGTCCCCAGTCCCACGCTCACGGTTGGAGGCATGTAAATGATATTTCAATAAAGGTCCACGTGCGCGCGCGCGCATGCGCAAACGCCCGCAGCGGAGAATCTGGTTCTAATTACTTGTACTTTGGTTGAACTTTGGCGTTTCCTTTGACTTTCTCCCTAATGTATGAGAGCTGTGGGCCTTGCGATCCTGCAGTGAATCCACAGAAAAAGGAGGGAAAAAAATCCAGACCGGCTCTCCTACGTGCCAATAAAAATGAAACCCAACTAATGTTGTGACCAAATGCAACACTTTGCTAGTCTCCGTTAATTAGCTGAAATTACTCCCTCCCACAGGGTCCCGGAGCTCAGGGCTCAAAATTCCCCCAGGGCCGTGCAGGAAATGCCTTTTGCTTTACAACTCCTTTTTCTTTTAAGGCTCTGCTACCCAGAGAGTGCATTAAAATGCTGTCTTAATCATCGAAAGTTCTAGCGAAAAGGCAGGGCTTTCATTATGCAGGATGCCTGCCTGATCGCCTCTAAAATCCTGAAGTCTGTCAGCATGGCTTAGCCCGCCATAAATTAGTTCTCACAAAGAAAAACATAGTATACTGGGCCTTCTCTTAAAAATGTTATCTGCTACTTAATCTAACCTTTAGAAAAATGCCAAGCATGTTAGGAATCGTGAAGGGCGCTATTGTTAGAGGCTTTATGTGTGTTTAAGTGACACTCAGGTGTGTTGTAACAACAAGGACATTTATACTGTGTTTTCTCAGGTGAGTTAATTTGCAAGTGCCAAGTCTTCTTAACAGGCAACAGCATTATTATTATTATTTTGCTTTTATTTTGGGAGTGAATTAAACCCCCAGAGTTGTGGCAGTGTTTAAGAAGGCTGTGTCACTTGGGAGTGCCGGTATTCTCCTTTTGTACGGTGTCTCGGTTGGTGGAGAGTTCCTTTGGTTTGCTTTTGTTTTGTCTGCAAACAGCCTCTGAGTTTATAGAGTCCTTCAGAGCAGTGCTTCTCAAAGTGCCAGCCCCGGCCCGGGCCAGTTGCTCTGCAGCCCACTGCCAGTACTCGAGGAGACAGGGCATCCGTGAGAGCAAATGCTTAGAAACTTGTACAGAAATTTGGCAGAGGAATTTTACGTCTAAAAGATCCTTTTTTTCCCTCCTTAAGTTGTAGCTTGTGTTTTGAGCATCTTTTTCTTAATTCCTTTTTTCTGGAGATTCATTTTGTGTGTCTTTTTTTCCCTTAGGGATTTGTTTTTATTGATTTTATCAATCTGTGAGAAAAAAAGAAAAAGGGCCTTTACCATAGATAGTCTGAAAACCACTAATTTAAAGCAAATGGCTTCCTCCCTACCCCCGGAATTCTGCTGCTGGTTGCTGGTGTGGACCACACTTTGAGGAGCATTAGTTTAAAGGCAAACAAGACCTGTAATGAATTTTTCGGCAAGGAAGGTGATTCTAGCTTTGGGTGCCCCAGTGACAGCCACCTTTGAGTTGCAGGGTTGGAGAGGTTTAAAATATGGGCTGGAAGCTTCTGTCAGTGCAGGTTTTGGATCGCTGTCTCCTTTGGCCAGTGGGCAGCCCAGAGAAGCCCCCTCAGCACTTCTGGTGCTGGCGCTCCTCTGGGCAGGGACCCATGGAGCCAAACATCCATCTCGCCCTAGCGACAGAAGCTCCTGTCTTGGCCATTCCCTAACAAACGGGGCAGCGCATCTGGTTAGCAGTTTGGATGCCACCTCGGAGGTTGCTGCTTGTTGGGGACGCAGTCACTAAACAAAACTCAGTAAGACAACAAGTAAGCAAGGAAATAAATAAAAGCAGGAGGCAAAGAGCAGATCGGAATTAGTCCTCAAAGACTGCTTTTCCCTGAACTGAAATCACGGCAGGATGGCTGGAGTGCGGTTGTTTTCTTAAATGACACAAGCCTCTTTTCCCCCCTGGGAAGTCTAAAAACTGCTTTCTTGGCCTGCCTGAGATCGCTGAATGAGCTAATACAGGACATGTTGTCTGCTGGGCCTGCAGGGTTTTTGAGCAAAAAATTCATCATTCCATAGACTGATTGTGCTTGCCTGGAATAAGGCACAAAATGTTTGACGTCTCTCAGGGGCATTTGATGAATCTAACTCTCATTTAAAGGGACTAATAGATTATTGATTTAAGCAGGACGACAGCGAACAGATCAACGGCAGGCACTCTGTAGCTGCCTTTAATGCCAGAACTGAGTCGTGAAGGGGGCCCTGGGCTATCCCCCTGCCTTGTTTCCCACTGTCTTTGGGGCGGCAGTGATGGGGGCACCAAAGGGCAAGAGGAGCACTAATAAACTTGGCCAAAGTATGTTTTTGCTACATTACCAAAAAGGCCAGAGGTTGCATTGAAGTTCAAATCTGCTTTTCTCCTGATGCCATATCCTGGTTGTAATCCTAGAGCTTGCATTGGCATGTTTGCTTAAAGCTGGCTTTGGCAATCTGACGGTACCACCGAGATTTTTCTTGTTTGCTTTGCATTGTTCTCAGCGTCACGGGCCACACAGAGGAAATGAAGGACCAACGTTGATCTATTTTGAGGGGATATTTGAATATATATAGTCAAATAGTTAATGCTTTACCACCAATGGGAAAATTTTTCCAAAGATGATTATTTCTTGTCATATATAAGTCTTTTCTGTATATGTTTGTCTGGGATGCACATGTGGCATTTGTAGGATTCACGTTACAAACCACAATAGACGGAATCAATTCATCCTTCAAAACACAGCCTGGTCACCTCCTCTGGGAAGCCTCCCTTGATTTCTCTGAGCTGAATAAGGCTTATAGCCCTCTCTGTCATATCATATCATATCCGTGTTTCCCAAACTGCTGCAATTTGGATTCACCTGGGAATACTTTTTTAAAAACACTGATGCCTGGCTTCCACTCCCAGGCATTCTGCCATAATAGGTCTAAGATACAATCTAAGCATTAGGATGTTTAAAAGCTCCCCAGGGGGCTACCCTGGTGGCGCAGTGGTTGAGAGTTTGCCTGCCAATGCGGGGGACACAGGTTCATGCCCCAGTCCAGGAAGATCCCACATGCCGCGGAGCGTCTGCACCTGTGAGCCATGGCCGCTGAGCCTGCGCGTCCGGAGCCTGTGCTCCGCAACGGGAAAGGCCGCGGCGGTGAGAGGCTCGTGCACTGCAAAAAAAAAAAAAAAAGCTCCCCAGGTAGTTCTAACACACAGCCAAGTTTGAGAACCAGTGTATTATATTCTAATTGTTGGTTTACTCTCTATTAGACCAAACTTGACAAGGGATCATACCATGTACTGTCCATAGCGTGTAACACACACTTGGTATGTTATAGTCAGGGAATTAAATGTTTGAACACACCGGGCTTCCCTGGTGGCGCAGTGGTTAAGAATCCGCCTGCCGATGCAGGGGACACGGGTTTGAGCCCTGGTCCGGGAAGATCCCACATGCCGTGGAGCAACTAAGCCTGTGCGCCACGACTACTGAGCCTGCGCTCTAGAGCCCCCACGCCACAACTACTGAGCCCGCGTGCCACAACTACTGAAGCCCATGCACCTAGAGCCAGTGCTCCACAACAAGAGAAGCCACCACAATGAGAAGCCCGCGCACCGCAATGAAGAGTAGCCCCCGCTCGCCGCAACTAGAGAAAGCCCGCACGCAGCAATGAAGACCCAACGCAGCCTAAATAAATAAATAAGTTTATGGAAAAAAAAAAAAAAGATTGAACACACCAACATCCATTGTACAAATATGGGAAAACACTACTAGTGAAATAACCACAGCCTTAATAAAAGTCCAGAGCCCTCACTATTGATTGCTTCCAAATAGAACATTTTCATCCGTACACTTGTTGAGGGAAAGTTTTCTGATTCACTCCTTGGTTATAAGTGACTCTCATCTATAGAAAAAGGCTTTCGATTCTGAGGTCTCCCCACTTGCATGTGCTTTGCCTGAGTTTCTCGGGGATTAGATTGCCTGCAGTTCAGTTTCCTCTCTTTGGGAGGGGGAGATGCTGGACCCCTTCAGTACATGGATTTGAAGCTGCATATTTATGGAAATTACCACCCACGTTTGAAATTCAGGGCATAACTCTGACAGCTGAATCCAGACCTAACAGAATTCTATTTACAACCTTCCTAGACAAGCCAGATTAGCTGTTCTACACGAGCCAGTAGAACATGAAAATACACTCTCCCCACATTGCACACAATGTGGGATTGCTCCTTGTGGTGACAACACAGCTCGGTCCCTAGGGCGGAAGTAGAGACACACAAATAAAACCAATCAGAAAGTTCTGGGAGGCGTTTAGGGGAGGACTCACTTGTGCTGATATTAGGAGCGTAAATTAACACAGCCTTTCTAGGACTCACAACGTATTCTTAAATAGCCATAACTTTTGAACTGATAATTCCACTTCTGAGAACTTAGCCTAAGGAAATAGAGATGTGCTGAGATTAGCTACAAAGATATTCATCATAATGGAACGTTTGCAGGAAAAATATTTATTGACAAGGAAACAAACTCATGACACAGTAAGTTAAACAAAGTCCCAAACAGAATCTACAGTATAATTCCACTTTTTAAAGTAAACAAACCAACCAAAAACATTTATACGCATAGTAAAATGTTTTGAAGGGTAGATGCCAAGATAACAGTAATTTTCTCTGAATGAAAGGATTGTGAGTAATTCTGCGTGTGTTTTCTTAGGTTTTTTTTTTTTTTCAGGGCTCCAGAAGCATTTAATTTTTTAACATCTCTGAAATCAGGCTGTGTCTCACAAGCATTGATGGGTCATAATTTAATTGGCAGTACTTTTTTGTCTTTCTTAATGATACATAGAATAACATGCAATTTTATAATCTGTGGTGACTCAGGATCAGTGACACCCAGTAATAACAATAGTAACAACAGCAGTAGCGGCATCTTAGATTCTTTTTATTGCAATATAGTTGATGTACAATATTATAGAAGTTACAGGCGACAATATAGTGCTTTACAATTTTTAAAGGTTATACTCCATTTATAGTTATTATAAAATATTGGCTCTATTCCCCGTGTTGTATCCTTGTAGCTTATTTTATATTGTTTTCTTAGATTTTTAACAAAGAGCGACGTATTATTTTGTACTGCTTTCTTGTTGATGCCATTATGACTCATTTACTTTCAGTGAAGCTGATTGGTTTAGGGGGAGGCATGCTGTTGCTTTTGTAGCTTGATAGCTGATCTGATGAGCTCTCGTGACATCTTCGATGCCCACCTTCCTGTACAGCCCTTGCCACAATTGTGCTGAGCTACCCAGTAAAGACAGCACTAGATTTATCTACTAGACCTGCCCAACTCTAATGAATTCATTCCAAGATTCTTCTGAATTATGACAATACTATAATTATAGTTGATTCTATTCCAAAGGGATAATTAATTAATTTTAAAGGAAGCCAATGAGTATGTGAAAGCTACTTGGTTTCTAATTTTACCATTTAACAAGGCCTTAAAGGGCACTTAGAAGGGCACTTAGGGCTTGGAATGAAGACAAATAAAGAAAAGGGGAAAAGCTCATGTATTAATTCAACAAATATTTATTGATTCTCCACCTACTATGTGCCAGTGTCTCTTCTAGGCCTGGAACAGAGTTGTAAACAATTCATCTGAGTTCCTTGGTTTCACAGGACCCATACTTGGGGGGGAGTAGCACAGGTAGAGTATAAAATTGTACAGAAACCGACTTTCTAAATTTAGACACTAGTTAAGGTATTATAGAAAACAAAATAAAATGAGATACAGTGACCAGACGTGGGAAGGGGCCTTTTATTTAGAAAAGTCACCCGTGAGGAGGTGACATTTGCTCTAAGATCTAAGAGAGAAAAGGGACTAGACGTGTGAAGGTCTGAGAATTTCCAGGTAGGGAGAGTGGTCAGCGCAATACCCGTAAGTTGGTACGAGAGCTTGGCCTGTTCAAGAGATGGAACAGAAACCAAGCGTTTAGAAGTCAATCAATGAGGAGAGTCACTGAATTCAGTGATGTTACTGAAGGCCCATATCCTGAAGAGCCTTGCGGGGCCCAGCAAGGAGACTGACTTTGCTCTCATCGGTGGCTGCTGGAGCGTGTGAGGGCTCTCGGCAGGTAAGGGAGACAGAGTGATTTTAACATTGGAGCAGTTATCTGACTGTGCGTGTGCAGAGGGGACCCTAGGCTGGGAGGGTGGGCACCGGGAGACCAGTGCAGAAGCTTCTGCAGTAACTGGGGTGAGAGATGCTGCTGGGTCACTGGGCTGGCCTGGCAGCAAGGTCTCAGACGAGGATGGATTAACAGTACGTGCAGGGGGCAGAGCTGACTTGCTGAAAATTTGGCTATCGGACAATCCAGTGGGTAGAGTAGCTAATCTGGGAGATGGTGAACAGTGGAACAACTGGAAATTTTATACTCTGGGAAATATGCTGTGTATTGTAAAGTGATTGGAGGTTGGAAGATTCTGGAACATTATTTGACCACTTTCAGCCCCTCCCTTCCCCACTTCCTCATCCTTTATGAGCAGTTTTGCCTGTTATAGGAATAGGGCCAGGTCTTGCTTTGACATTGAGCATAAATCTGGAGGGTAGGGATGGGAGAATACCTAGATCTCAAGTTCTATAAATTCCTATTCCTCATGGATTTTGGGTGGTTAAATAATGAGATGGGGGATCGCGTATTTGTAAGTCTAGACTGAAAAGCAACGTCAGGCTATGCCATCATTAATGTAATGCAGTGCTTTTCAAACATTAAGTGTACATTCTGTCACCTGGGGGTTTGGTTAAGAGGTAGATCTGACTCCTCGGACTTGAGCTGGGGCCTGATAGCGCATTTTCTAATAAGCTCTGACGTGGTGCTGGCGCTCCTGGCCCAAGGAGGGTTCTGAGTAGCAAAGGTCTCGCCGCCACTGCTGTTAGTGAATCTCGGCTCTGGCCGCGTGCTGACGGCCCTTTCCGTGTCCTTGTTGAATGGCTGCTTTGGGCATTTTCTTCCTTTGTCCTAAGGAAGGTTCCTTTTGGTTAAGTGAGAGACAGGGTCAAGCGGGTCATTTCAGAGACTCTAATTGAACTGGAAGGTAGGGGGAACGAGAGTCGAAAGAGCCCTGGGTGTGCAGTGAACATCTGACTTTGTGTCTTGGCTTTACCACTGCCCAGTGGGTCTTGGACAAGTCACTGCACTCCTTGAGTTTCTGTTTCTCTTGGAGGTAAAATGGTGATAAAATCATCTCCCTCACGGTGCCACGGTGCTCTGCAAATGAGAGAGGCGTAGGGGATTGCTTTGTAAACTGTCAATACCACGTTAGAGTCAGGATCGCCCTGCAGTGCCTACACTGGCAGCTCTTTTTGTGGGCCTATCCTTGCTATGTTATTGCTGAATTGGGGGCAGAGGCCTATGAACTCACTGGTGAAAAAGCAATGAACTGAAATACGCTTTCTCTTTTTCCTCCCCCTTCCCATCTCCACCGTAGCGATTGAAACACAGAGCACCAGCTCCGAGGAACTGGTCCCGAGCCCTCCGTCTCCACTTCCTCCCCCTCGGGTGTACAAGCCCTGCTTCGTCTGCCAGGACAAGTCATCGGGGTACCACTACGGGGTCAGCGCCTGCGAGGGGTGTAAGGTGAGTGCCCAGCTCCAGGACTGGGCTGCTTTGATATCTTGTCGCGTCACCTCCAATCGGTGTGGTGCTCTGGGTTGTGTGTGATGGTTTCATGTCTTCCTTAGAGCTCATTAGTTAATTCAGAAACTTCTGCAAATGTCTGATGGGAGCCAAATGTTCCAGGGCCCTTAAAATAACCCGTAACAGTTTTTTTCAGGTCGCAAGAGCCTTTTGAAGGCGTCCTGAAAAGCATCCCCTATTTCTCTTTAGAACATGCCGTCTGGTGTCTTTGTAGTTTTATTTCATTTTTAAATATGACTGACAATCCCCTGAATCAACTGGCAGAGAATCCAAGGTTGAAATGGGGATTTATCTTCTGGCTGTTTCCTCAGCCCTGTGGCCTTTGAATTACAGTTTGATTTTCAGCCTGTGGGGACTTGCTACTGTGTGTGCGTGCGTCATAAATTCAGGGGAGCTGGATTTAAAATTCCAGCCTACAGAGTCATGGAGGCTGAACATGTGTCAGAGAGTCTATGTGGCTGCTTTGAATCAAACTAGACAATCGTAATCGAGTCCAACAGGCTTAATTAAGTGAAAGAGCTTCTTATTTTTTTTAAAGAGGGAAAAGAAACAAAGAATGACTTCACAGGCAAATCCAACTCATCCACAGATAGTCTTTCAAAGGATCTGTGGCTGTCTTGAGCCAGCCCTTCCCTAGATAACACGGCTTCTCTCTGTTCCCGCCGATGGCAGTTCAGGTGTGCTGTTGTTTTTTTTTTTTTCCAGGTGTGCTGTTTATGCATCAAAACTGTGTGATGCATTGATCAGTGCAGACACGTTGGAGCATTACAGCCTCCTTCCCTGCCCCCAGCTGCTCCAAGGCATTTTGTATTTAGCTGAGCAGAGTTAGCACTTACTGTGTGCATGGGTCAGGAGCCAGTCCTCAAAAGGAATGGCTTGAGACCACAGCCTTTCTATTTATTTATTTTTAACTTTTTATTTTATATCGGAGTACAGTTGATTCACAACGTCGTGTTCGTTTCAGGTGTACAGCAAAGTGGTTCAGTTATACGTATACACACATCTATTCTTTCTCAGATTCTTTTCCCATTTAGGTGGTTACATCATATTGAGCAGAGTTCCCTGTGCTGTACAGGAGGTCCTTCTTGTTGAAACCACAACTGTTAATTTGGCTTACAACTCATGGGCCGGTGCTCTCGGCCAGGTTCCTCTGGGGGTTTCGTGTGGTCCTAGCCGTGCTCCAAACGGACCAGGTCCACCGCAGGTTAGCTGGTGGGCTCTGCTTCTGAGGGTGCTGCCGGTTGGTGGGGGACCTCTCATCCCGTCGGGCTGGCCCCAGTTATTTGCAGGCAGGGTTCCAAAAGAGAGAGTCGGGCGACACGAGTCCTCCAGAGGCTCGGAAGGGACACACTCGTGCTTCTGACACATTCCAAAGCAGGTCAGAAGGCCAGTCTGTACTCAACAGGTAAGAACATAAACTCAACTTCTTAGCAGGAGGAGCTTCCAAGTCACAAGATAAGAGGCGGGAATACAGGGGGAGGACAGCTGGGGCCGGTTTTGCATTCGGTCTCCCGCCCAGCACGTCTGATGGCCTGGGAACAGAGTGGACCGGGACCTGGGACCCGGGACCCCAGCTGCACCTCACACACAGCCTGACACATCCTGGGTGCTGAAAGATACAGCTTGAAGCACCGCCTGAGTGTCAGCCCCTCAAAGAAATTATGCGAGGTTTCCTTCCTTTTCGAATCATTTGAATAAACATGAATTTGTTTACAGGGTGAGGCCGGTTTGGAGAAGTTCATTACAGCCTTAGGAATATCTCTTCTTCTGGGGTTGTGTTGGTTTGAAAGGAATGCCCCTTCTTCCAGTATCCTCAGATATGGTGGTCAAGGAATAGAACACGGCAACCAGTTGGCAGCTGGATAAAAAGCAAAGCATCTGTGCATCTAATTAGTGCTTTATTATTGGTAACCCCTCGCTGAACCTACTTAAATTTATCCTGAGATCTGGGAAGGTTTCAGCAGAATCCCAGTTCACTCCGTCCATTTGTTGTGCAATCTATAAATAAATCATTGTCTAGTGCTCATTTGGAAGTTAAATGAAAAGACACTCCTTTATTTCAAAAAAACTTTGTCATCTCATGACCAGAAACCTTAATGAGGGACGTTACAACTCAGTTTACCTGCTCCTTTTATGTCCTGGGAAAAGAAATTATCCAGCGTGTCTTCTCGTGCCAGATCCCAAGCCCTACCTACATATTAAGCAGTTTCACACTCTGTAAAGTACAGACTGTTTTAATCACCTCTTAGTCAGCTAATTCCCTGACCTCTTGTTTTAATTTGGGATTCTGTCTCTTTTTAGGAAAAACTCCAACAAAAACAAAACCCGTAGCAGCACAAGCAAGTTTGTTGAACTTGGTAAAGCTGTTCAGAGTCCTGTTGGGGTGTACCTTTTTAATAAAGAACTATAAGCCCAAAACAGTCAGATGAGCTTGCCAACCAGTTGTCCGACTAAAGGGTTTTTGAACTATGGGTGGGTCTCTGAAAATGTGGACTGCCTTTCCCCCTGGTTGTTGAGAAAGACTGGTCTGCATTTTGGCTTGCTGGGAAAACATGACAAAATTCATAGAACTGAAAAACATGAGAAAGCAAAAGTATAATGTGACAGCCAAAGGAAAAAATATATAACTTTAAAAAAATTAAATATAACTTTTGTTATCATTTTAAAAATTACCAACACAATGCAGAATTTATTGTATAAAAAAAATAGAACATTAAAATAACCACAGTTCTAGCCTGGGAGAAAAACCCCTGTTAAAACCTGTTTTTCTATTAGTATGTGCATCTTGTTATTTTTGGTGTTTTTTTACAAGGATAGAATTTTATGTTGTATACTGGTTTTAACTTTCTTTTAAAATTTAATAATCTTTCATGACCAAAATTTAAACAACTGCATAGTTTTTATGGCTATGCCATTAATGTGGTTTATGGTTATATCATAATATATTTCATGAATCCCCTGTTGTACAATTGAGGTGTTCTCAGTGTTTCTCTACTATAAATAATGCTTTAATAAATAGCCTTCATGTTTATCTCTGACAATTTACTTAGGATAAATTAGTAGAAGTGGAATTTCTAAGTCAATGGCTCTGTACATTTTTAAGGCTTCAACGAATTGCCAGGATGCTCTCTAAAAGAGGTATATCAATGTGAGCTCCGTTAGTCTATAAAGAGTTAGTATTATTGAAGACTATCTGTTAGAACTCTCTCCCTGTGATTATGAGGTAACAAATCAAGAAACAACTTCTCTTCGGGAATTCTGCCTCTCTTTAGTTTGGTTGTTTATAATGGGCCCCAGGCATGATACCATTTTGGGCTACAGCACATACACCGTGGGCCCCCAGTTGACCTGTAAGGGCTGGCCCATCCTTTGGCTGGAGATCAAAGATCACTTCTCTGGGCTGGGATCCCCTGCTGTAAAGTAGGATTCCCAAACAGAACCCAATTTACATCTTTAAAAAGGAGTATCCACAGTAGCTTCCGCCTGTCATGACCGGAATGACCGTATTGACTATTGTTTGGGGAAGAGAACGTTCTGTCTCCCTAGGGACCAAGCGGCAGTATTAGCCTCAGAATTTAATGAATGGGTTGTGGGCTACCTCTGGGAATGGCCAGGGGCTGCTGTGTTGACATAGCATCACCATGGCATCATAACCACTAGCTGTACCACGGTGATGTCCTGTTAGGGGATTTCCAGTTCAACAGGACAAATGGCAAATTTTTATAGGGGACAAAGGGTACATAAAATGAACATGTGGTATAGGTTAGCCAAGAAGATTTCATGATATAAAGTAATAAAGCTGATTTTCAGGTGTCTTTAAGAGACAATCTCATTGCTCATAGCTAGAATTTATGCACAGTTTTGGCCTTTATCCTATTTACATTTCCATTTTTGTAGCTTTCAAAGAGTACGGACTCTAGAGTGAGAACACCAGGATTTGAATCCTGGCTAGGCTACTTGCTAGTTTTGTGACCTTGGGCAAGCATCTTTCATTCTCTGTGTTGCTCTCTTTTCTCAATTGGAAAAATGGAGATAATAATACCACCTACCATCTAATATTCTTGTGAGGATAGAATGAGTGACTATAGAGCATATACTTGGCACATAGTAAGTGGTGTATCTGCTTAGTTATTGTTTGTACTGTCATGAAATTATTATAATTACTCTTGCACACAGTCATGTAACATTGGTTATAATCTCAGTACTCCTTCTTGCAATGTTCTTTCAGCAATTCCCTATTCCTTTGTGCCCAAATCAACACTGCCTCTTTCCTTCAAGACTCAGGTTAAGACCCAGCCATTGCGTGGAACCTCCCCTGATTACCTAGGACAGGAGTTGTTACAAACTGATTCTGTAAAGAGCCAGACAGTAAATAGTTTAGGCTTCAAAGGCCATATGGTTTCTGTTACAGCTACTCAACTCTGCCATTGCTGCATGAAAGGAGCCATAGACAATATGTAAATGAATAGGCATGGCTCTGTTCCAATAAAACTTTATTTCTAAAAACAAGCAGTGGACCATGTTTGGCCCTTGGGCCTAGTTTCCTGACCTCTGCAAAAGTACATGGTGATATGTCCTGTTTTTAGTTTCTAAAACTCAGAAGCTGATGGCCCAAAGCATTCATGCCAAAGGCGGCAGCAGCTGTTTCTGGTGGACTGTGGGCCTAGGACGGCTACTCGCCATCCCTGCCTGCCCAGGCGCCATGGCAACAGCTTCAGGACCACTCTCCCTCTCAGTTGTTCCTCCACCTCTCATTCCTGCTCAGCTCCCACCTCCTTGTCAATCCAAAGCCAGAAATTAGCAATTTCCTTATAAGTGAGCTACTTCCAGAAACACCTGGCACCTTACTTTGGAGCGGTTTGTGGGATATATTTTATGATCTTCCATATCAGTTAGCTTTTCCTGCCTAACAAAAAGCTCTAATGCTTGTTGGCTTCAAACAAATGGCACTTATTATCTGTCACAATTCTGCGCAGAGCTTCTTGTCTGGGCTGGCTTGGCTTGGGCCAGGTGGGCCTAGGATGGCCTCACACACGTGACCAGGGCCTTGACAGGATGACTGGACCCTCTCCCCATGTTGGGGCTCTTAACCCGTGAACCTAGCCTGCGTTTGTTTATGTGGTGGTGGGCAGGTTCCCATCAGTAAGACAGGACAAGCACCAGTGTGCAAACCTCTGGTTGCATCACATTCGCTAGTGTCCCATTGGCCCAGCGTGGTTAAGCCTGGATTCAGTGGGTAGAGAAGTGAACACCACCTCTTATGGGGAAAAGTGGCAGAGTCACCCTGCAAAAGGGTGAGGATGCCAGAGCCGACATTTGCTGACATACCTTCTTGTATTATGCCCTGGTTTTGTGCAGAATTCTCTTCCAAAAACTGTATTCCAGGGCCACAGTGCTGGGCGCCAGAGATGCAGCAGTGGATGTGACAGACAGGTTCCTTCTGGAACAAGGGCAGAAGACAGGCAAACAGTTTAGAGTTGGAAGAGAATGAATAGGATGGTCTGGTAAAGAATAACGGAGGGGGACCTGATTTGATAGGGAGGCAGGAGAGAGCTCATGGCTGCGAAGGAGCCGGCTGTGTAATGGGGTATTTTAGGTCAGAAACTGAACTTGGATTCTAGGGCCGTTTCTTCCCTTCTTTGTTGTGTCCATTAACTTCTCTGGGCTTCAACAAATCTGTGAAACTAAAACAAATCCACAAGTTTGAACCCCGTCCTACGCCAAATGCAAACACTACAACAGTGAACCCAGTAAGTGCACTGATTTCTTGTTAGGAATAGCTTGTGTGGCGTGGGAGTCCCTGGTGTTTACAAGTCTGGGGTGAATAGCGGGGGAGGAAAAAACTGCTCTTGTTGGATACCTTCTGTGTACCAGGCGTGGGGACATTTTATACTCATATTTCATTTAATTCTCACAACAGCCCTCCAGGGGGTTAGGCTTTATGACCACCATTTTAAACATGAGAAAACTGAGGTTCAGAGAGGTTAAGGAACTTGGCCAAGGTCACACAGCTGGATTTCAATCCTAGTCTGGAAAATTCCTCACTGCTTCAGCCACACTGAAACAGTGGGTAGGAAGCAGCGGTGTGTTGTATTCCAGTTTGGGGGTTTCATGGGGCAACAGATGAAAAACAAAAACAGGTGGGAGCGTACTTCAAAAGGGAAACAACCCTATGGTCTTGATCATTTCATAAAAGAAATGACATTTTACATGAATAAGTAAAAGAAGGAAGAGCTTGCAAGGCAGTCTTTCCCAAGGAGGGACAGTTAACACACGGGCTCCACCCATGGGCACACTCCCAAATGGTGCTGAGTCCTTGTTTTCTCCGCTTTGCCCTTGGTGGGTGGAAACTTCCCATCTCTGAGCCAGCACCCAGCCCACGTGGGGAGCCCATGAGGCACAGAGGGATGCTTGATCGTGGTCACGCTGGTAGCCTGCTATTTAAAGCAGCCTTGAAGAGTGTAAACTCCACCAGCCCCCTCAGTCCCTCAGGGCTCATTTCATCCATTTTCTTATCTGCCTTTGTTTTCCTTGCCTCTGAAGAAGGAGGCTCTCACCTCCAGGACAGCATTCGGCCACTGGGCTGGTTTGGGGTTTTTTTCCTGGCAGACGGCAAGTAGTACGCTCAGTACAAAGAGTTTCGCAATCAGGAAGATGGATGTCTGCACTTAATTTTAGAACTCTATTAAATACTATAAACGTGCTTGGTGATTTTATTTGACCGAGGCCATTTAAGATGACATTGTTTTTTTGTTTTTAATCAGCATCCATAAACATGAACATTATGCTCTGTTTGGAGACCGTTCCGGTCTCTGCCCGCCCTTCACAGTTGCTTCTGCTTAGGGCTTTGCTGCAAGATCCAGTCCCAAGAACAGTATAACACACTAAAGACAGTAACAAAAACAGGACAATGTCTGCATGCTGTAGTAGCTAAAGCTGAATTATGAAGCCTGCCATCAAGTTCATTATTTCAGTCCTTGAACCAAAAAGAGTAGGTCCCCTCATAGGCCCAAAGAGCTGTCCTCCTTTATAAAACTGGCCAACAAGGGAGAACTTATTTATTCTCTCATTGATCGGACATTTACTAAATACCTTCAATGAGACAGGCTCTAGGTACAGAAATTAAAAGTTTTTATGTATTTTGTTCCCAGTGTTGTGTCCCAATGTTTAGAAAGTACATAGAACAGTGCCTGTTAAATAATAGGTACATAGTAGATATTTACTGAGTGAGAGGATGAGTGTGTGTACGGGCAAGGAGAAAATTAGTGCACGTGCCGTGTGCTGTGACACTTGAAGTTGCAGGGCTTGACGGGTGCAGAGAAGGAGACTCGCATCCCTCTGACACTTCCAGGGAAGGCTTTACAGAAGAGGTGGTTTTATGGACGTGTGAGCATTTTCCAGGTGAGGCAGGGGAGAGGAGCGTTCCAGGAAAAAATTAAAGACTAATCTGAAAACAAGGGAACTTGGGATAGTCCGTGAAGAACTGCATGGAAATGTGGAAACTTATCCCTTCTCTTAAGGTTGGTTTTGCACAGCCCTGTGTAGGCATCTGGGGATCAGCGGGCATGAAAGATACTCAGAAGGGCTCACTGCTGTGTGTCCTCCGAGCAGCCTTCTTTGGCACCCTCATTAGGTCCTTCTCTTTCACGTGTTCTGTTGTTCGCCTTTGTAGCACTTAACCCAGCTGTAGTTAACTTATTTTTTAATTAATTTTTGTTGGAGTAGAGTTGATTTACAATGTTGTGTTAGTTTCTGCTGTGCAGCAAAGTGAATCAGTTATACATAGACACATATCTGCTCTTTTTTAGATTCTTTCCCCGTAGAGGCCATTACAGAGCACTGAGTAGGGTTCCCTGTGCTCTACAGTAGGTCCTTGTTAGTTATGTATTTTATACATAGTAGTGTGTATATGTCAGTCCCAGTCTCCCAATTTACCCCTCCCCTCCCTTGCTCCTTGGTGAATGTAAGTTTGTTTTCTACATCTCTGACTCTGTTTGTTTTGTTGTTTGGGGTTTTTTTTTTTTTAATTTATTTATTTTTGGCTGTGTTGGGTCTTCGTTTCTGTGCGAGGGCTTTCTCCAGTTGCGGCAAGCGGGGGCCACTCTTCATCGTGGTGCGCGGGCCTCTCACTGTTGCGGCCTCCCCGGTTGCGGAGCACAGGCTCCAGACGCGCAGGCTCAGTAGTTGTGGCTCACGGGCTCTAGACCGCAGGCTCAGTAGTTGTGGCTCACGGGCCTAGTTGCTCCACAGCATGTGGGATCTTCCCGGACCAGGGCTCGAACCCGTGTCCCCTGCATTGGCAGGCGGATTCTCAACAACTGCGCCACCAGGGAAGCCCCTCTGTTTCTGTTTTGTAAATAAGTTCACTTGTATCATTTTTTTTAGGTTCCACATATAATCGATATCATAGGATATCTGTCTTTGTCTGGCTTACTTCACTCAGTATGACAATCTCTAGTTGCATCCACGTCGCTGCAAATGGCATGATTTCGTTCTTTTTTATGGCTGAGTCATGTGATTAACTTATTATTATGCAGCTGTTTGTTTGCTCCCAGCCTCTGTCACACTGTAAACTGCAGGAAGACTGGGGCTGGTCTCTTGTCCGAGCTTTATTACCAATGCCAACCGTAGTGCTCTGTGCATAGTAGGGCCTGAATAAGTGTTTTTAATAATAAATTAGATCTAATTCTATAGTAATTAATATAGTAATAAATGACATGTAATAAATAAGATTTAATTCTATGGTAATGCACATAGTGGTATAATTTTATATATTCTGTCTAATTATATAATGAATTGCATCTAAATACATAGGGTTTGTGATTATATATTCATGAACATTTTTATGAAATTTGTGAACAGGACAAGGCCTTGGGTGGCCAAAATCCAGCTCATTTCCTTAGTAATTTCTGCTTTTCACCTCAAGGTTAGCCCTTCACTGCAAATGATATGTTCTTTTTGATACCGTCTTTAAGCGAACTCTTAAGGATTAGCAACTAGATCGATATACTCAAAAATACTGTGGGCTCTAGTGCTTTAAAAAAAATAACAATCTCAACATCTAGAATCTACCTTCATATCTAGAAACATCAAGACAGCTGAAATGACAGTCTGGCTATTTCTAGTTTTAGTTCCTACAGAAGGAGAAAACACTTCTGCTGCTGGACAAATGTTGTTCTAACTTGAGAAATCATTTTGGATTGAAAAAGCAGGAAAAATCTGTCTTTTTTTTCCTTCTGATATAGGAATAAACAGGAAGTGGAGGGTGAATTCTGAATTCTCCTGCAGCCCTATATTTGTTTTCCCATGTTGGCTGAGTGAGAATAGTTTATTTAATTTGGTGGCTTTACGTGGCTTTATAAATCTTTTAACAGTTACAAGTTCATAAATGCTTGTTTAAATTACTTTGCCTGCTTGTTGTTTAAAAATATCTAGAACACTCACATTTGCTATTTTTTTTAAACAAGCCTCAAGTCTGTAATTTTGGGGAAAGCTTTCTCCCTTTGTCATACAGTAGGGAAACAAGCTCCGATATTCATAATTAACCTGTTGACTTGAAAATGGCTTACTCCCAATGATGTCCCAAGTGTATGTTTCAAGGAGTTTTGGTCAATGAAAAAAATTAGCAAAAAATCAACAACGTTTCTGACTTAAAGCAAGCGTGGAGCCACCAGGGTTTGGGGGGTGCGAAATAAGTTACTTTTACAAGATTCCTGGAGACCATCATCTAAAAATGAATTGTGACAACGCGTTATAATTTCACCAAACAAAAACAAGAATGTATTTTTGTCACAGAAATACAAGTACATGGTTTGGGGTTTCCTGAGAGTGATAGAAATTATGACAGAAAATCATTTCTGTTTAAATAGATTTTACACCATCATAAGTTACGATTGAGTTACTTTGGGGAGATGAGTGTTTCCGCCGTCTCCCTAAACCTTTTACTGGAGCGGTGAAATAGCGAGCTTTAAATTCTATATTTCCTTCTCCTGGTTGAAGTCTTGGAAAGAAGTCATGAGGAGTGGAATCACCTGGCAAGGGCACTCTTGTTTGGTTTTTTAATTTAATTTTTATTTAATATTGGGGTATAGTTGATTTACAGTGTTGTGTTAGTTTCAGGTGTACAGCAAAGTCATTCAGTTATACATATACAAGTATCTGTTCTTTTTCAGATTCTTTTCCCATATAAATTATTACAGAATACTGAGCAGAGTTCCCTGTGCTCTACAGCAGGCCCTTGCTGGTTATCTATATATCGTAGCGTTTGTATGTTAATCCCCAGCTCCTGTTTTATCCCCTCTCCACCTTTCCCCTTTGGTAACAAGGGCGCTCCTGTTTTGCCAGCGCCTGTATTGCTCTTCCCGAGGGCAAGGCTGTGCATCCCTTGTCTGCCCTCTCTGTATGGTTGCCTCTCTCCTCACCTGCAGACCTGTATAAAATTACAGAAACAGGAAAAATACCTCACACTTATACTGCCTCTAAGGGTTTCTAAAGCACTTTCACTTTATGGAATTCAGTTCAGCTGAGCTTTGCTGCAGTTAGGAAAAAGGCCTCCAAAGTGTGCACGTTTGGTACAGAATTTCTTCGTCAGGTAACCGTTCAAGGCCTGTGTCCCCAGCTGGTCCCTCCTCTCTTGCACACAGTGAGTAGGAAGGCAGGCTGCTCTCTGTGCTACAGCTCAGCATCCACTAGGCCCTTAGCTGCGTCTGATTCCTGCTGGCAGACTGGGAAGGAGAGCACAGGGGAGGGGAAAGCCAGTCCTGGGGGCGCACAGGGCACTGTCAGGACCCGGTCGCAGCACCAAGCCAGCTGCAGGAGATGGAGTCTAGCCATGAGCTTGGGGACAGGCCAGTGGTTAGCGATGGGAACGCAATAGTGAATTTAGTGGAGAGCTGAGCGTTCCTGCCTTAGCTGTTTTATTTGATCCTCATAAAAATTAGAGAAGTAGGTGGAAGAGGGTTTTTTTTAACTTCCATTTCACAGGTGAGAAAAACGCACCAATCTACCATTCACGTCCTTGATTTGGAATCTGTTGCAGATCCTGACACGGTTACTGTGGAAACCAGCAAGGGTTCATTATACAATTGTTCCCGTAGTTTTCCCTGAATCTCATCAAACTATCTTTTCAAGTCTATGATCCTAAACATCTTCATTCCCTAGTATGTTCGGTTTTGACGTTTTGGGAGACCGGGAAGGCCTTCCCCAGTAGAGGGAGGCCTTTATCAGGGGTTCGACTGCTGTGTCAGCCCACAAGGCAGAAATCACTTGCAGCCAGAATGACCCCAGAAAACCCCTTCGGCAAGCAGACGGCTGGAGATGGACACACGGCTCCCATGAAGGCAGCAAAGCCACTTCTTCCTCCAGCTTTGGAGGATTGCTAGCCCTTCTGTGGAGCACCGTGTGAGATAGTTGTTTTCTGTTTTCGTGTTGTACCAAAAATGTGCGTCCTTAAGCACAAGAGTTACACGAGCACAACACAACGCTCACAGCACGGAAATCACACATCTCTCTAGCCATTTCCTTCTTTCTGGGCTTCTTTCGTCATAATAGTTTCCTTGGGATTGGAATTTCTCTTGTGCCTTTTATGAGCTGTGTCTTTTTGTTTTTTTTTTTTTGGTTCAGTATTTTTCCGCTTCAGAAAGGTGGCTAGATATGTCCAATGGATAAGCAATGCCAGAATGGGGGAAAGTTGTGTTCCCTGGACCCTAGAACTCATCCCTGAAAAATATCTAGAAAGGTGGATAAAAATCTGCGTGCATCTCCTGCCCGCACAATGCTCGCATTGTCTGGGGTGCAGGGGAAAGGCTGGGTTCTGGCAGCCCTGCCCCATTAGAGCCTTGTTCCTTGTTCCATATTGAAAAGATGACATTCCTTTGCTAGCAACGTCCTGCCGGGATTTCTGGCACCAGTTCTGTGGCCGGCACTGTCGCCTGGGGCATTTTTGTTTGGGTTGGTTTTGTTTTATTTCCAAAGCAGCAAAGTGCAGGCTGCATAAGTGTACAAGGTGGAACTGTTTTTATAGAGCTTGTCGTCAGACTTCTCAGTACAGTCAAGGTGGCCTGTCTGCCAGGGTGTCTGCTTCCTATTCACTAGTGTCAAAATGTGAGAAGGCACATACAGTAAATTTAACTTATTAGCTTGTTCTCAGGTGTTGCTGAGACAGCCCTTGGGTTTTAATGTGGGCCCCCTCCTCCCTCTCAGGATTTCATGTAATGCTCCATTTATAACAGAGATCAGTGGATTTGTAGAGTAAATATTCCAATAAGGAAAAGCAAAATCTTCAGTGACCCTCTCAGTTCTGCTTCCATGGAGGCTTTTTCTGTGCCTGGAAAACAAAAAAAGAAAAATCCTTTATATTGGCTGCAGCTCTGAACTGGAGCATGTAAAATGACTTCTCAGGGTCTGTGAGCCTTAAAATAACGAGCGATGGAAAAATGTGAGGTAGGTCAGTGAGGGGGAGAAAGCTCTGGTTTTATAAAGGATTTTCATGGTTAAACAAATTTGGAGAAACTAGAATGATCAAACAACGCGAGTTCTCCTCTGTGCTTTTGAATCTGAAAATAGCAGCATTCTCAGTACACAACACCACCATTCATACGGGCTGGAAAGTCCCCAAATCATGAAAATTATCCTGATTAGTCAAACCCAGCAGGGATCATCTGACTGCTCCTTAGGGAAATGAGAATTTCAGCGTGGATCTCACTTCTGCATTTTGTACTCAAACTGTAGACAAGCTCTGCTGCATCTGGGGACTTTGGAGTGTGGGCACACTTTCAGCCAAGAAACACTTTGGAAGGCCGCTGCCCTTGTTTACATTACTCCTCATTAACATAAAGAATTAGTCTCAGAATAATAACCTTTTGAGGAGGGCATTTTTTTTTTGATATTTATCGGTTTCCACAGGCATGTCCTGCTGTGTTAGATGCTCCTTCAACTGGTTGGTCCCCTAAGTTAGGAAATGTATAGACCCAGTACTCCGTGAGATGTCTTTTGATGGCTTCTATTCCACTTGAATGCACAATATATCATGTTTATGATCTCATCAAAAACACTATGCTAGGCCTTCCCTGGTGGCGCAGTGGTTGAGAGTCCGCCTGATGATGCAGGGGACGCGGGTTCGTGCCCCAGTCTGGGAAGATCCCACATGCCGCGGAGCAGCTTGGCCCATGAGCCATGGCCGCTGAGCCTGCGCGTCCAGCGCGTCCGGAGCCTGTGCTCCGCAACGGGAGAGGCCACAACAGTGAGAGCCCCACGTACTGCAAAAAAAAAAAACCCAAACAAACAAACCAAAAAAACACTATGCTAAAATGCTTGAATAGCCCTTAGTACGTTTGTTAAATTGAACTGTGATAGAAAAACTCTGACAGTTATTAGTCCAATGCCAGAAATTATGGGAGAGGGTATTAGAAATCGATTCCACTAATTGTGGTTATTTGCCCCAAAATGGAATCAAATGTAAAATTCCTCATCCATTTGTATTTTGGTCTTAAATTATCTCCTGCTTTAAGAGTTAGGTGGGAAATATGTTCTATTTAAATGAGTATTTGGTGCTCATTCTTGCCTGTTGACCAAAATTTGAGCCTCATGTATATATTACACATACAGATATAGAACTTGTTTCTGTAAATATTTGTGGCAGGTAGGATTCTGCACAAAATTGTGAATTGTATCAAAGCCTAAAAGAGTCTAATTGTCACCACTAGATATATTTGGTTTTAAACCCAAATAATGAAGTTATTTCTTTCACTACACCCACGTGTGGGATGTTTGCACAGGGTTAATATCATGGACCCGGTGGTTTAAGAAACCTAAAAGAGTATTTTTTAATTAGCAAATCTAGATCAGCATTCCTTTACTCTTTGATTCTGTCCCATCCATGTTATTCTTTATGAGCCCTGGGCCGCAGAAATAGTATTCCTGGGACTTCCCTGGCGGTCCAGTGGTTAGGACTCTGCGCTTCCACTGCAGGGGGCCCGGGTTTGATCCCTGGTTGGGGAACTAAGATCCTGAAAGCCATGTGGCACAGCCAGAATAAAAGAAGAAAGAAATAGTATTCCTGTTCTCTACAATGCACACGATTAGAAATAAGAGCATTGGAGGAGAGATGAGGATGGTGACCTCCGAGGAGCTCACCTGTGCCTCTGTTACGTCCAGGTGGGTGGGCCACTGTCAGTTACTTTAGCCACGCCCCTGTGACACAGGTGGAAACTAAAGGAGAGTGATATTTACGTATTTTAGCAACTTATTTTATTTTACGTATTTTTTAATATTTTTAATTAATTTTTTTTTTGTGGCTGCGTTGGGTCTTCATTGCTGCGCGCGGGCTTTCTCTAGTTGCAGCGAGCGGGGCCTACTCTTTGTTGTGGTGCACGGACTTCTCATTGTGGTGGCTTCTCTTGTTGCAGAGCACGGGCTCTAGACACACAGGATTCAGTAGCTGCAGCACGCAGGCTCGGTAGTTGCGGCTCGCGGGCTGTAGAGTGCAGGCTCAGTAGTTGTGGCGCATGGGCTTAGTTGCTCCACGGCATGTGGGATCTTCCTGGACCAGGGCTCGAACCCGTGTCCCCTGCATTGGTAGGCGGATTCTTAACCACTGCGCCACCAGGGAAGCCCCTAGCAACTTATTTTAAAATATTAAAGCTGAAATTCCTACAAGGACATATAAAAATAATGTAAATAAAATAGAAAAAATTGATTTAGGTACATTTGTGAAACTTCCTATGTTTGTAACACTTGTTTCTTTTTCTTCAAGCCACCTGGGAGCAGCAAGTGTTGTGGGTAGATGTGGTTCTGAGGCCCTGCTGGGATGCAGGCCACCTGTCTTCTGCCATCACGAAGGTCCTCTGTCTTATGGCCCTACCGAATCCAGTGGAAGAAAATGCAGCCCTATTGTGTGTCCAGGAGAAGGAGGGTGGGCAGTGTTGGTAGCATCGCTAATGTTCGCCCCTCAGCTTTGAGAACCGCCACCACCATTTCTTTTCCATAGTCGTGTGGTTCTCAGTGTGGTTGCCTCATACATACGGTTGGTATGTCTGGCTGTGTTCCCACGCAGTGGAGGATGCGTTCCCTGCGCATCCGTATCACACACTACTGGGCCCTTGAGAAGGGGTTTGTGTAAAACGCCTTGGGTAAAAACACTCCATCTTATCTGTGCCTTCTGTTTTTTTAATGCCATTCTTCTTTGCCAAAAATGTTTCCAAGTCCCTTAAGCATACTTCCCAGGATAGATTTAGGAACAAATTTACGTCGCACCCAAAGTTGCCTCTCTCTGGACTGAATTTGCTTATACCATATCTGTCATTTTAGTTTTCAGTAATCTCCCCTACCTCTCTGGGAAACTCCCCACATTGAAGGGCAGATGCTCTCCCTGTCTTTGTATGAGAGACCCAGTCCTGGACCTACAGCTGTCCCTTTTCTCTGGAATCGTCATGTCTTCACTGTGGCCTGTTGAGTCTTGGTTGAGTTGAAGCAATGGCAGCCATCCTGACATGCCAGGGTTGCTGCAGTAGAGCAGAGCTCCCTCTGTAGCACTGACTACTATTTGAGATTATTTCATTAATTGTCCACTTATTCACTGGTCTTCTCTTCCATTACTGTATAAATACCCTGAGACAGGGACTTTGTAAGTCTTGTCCTCTTCTGTATTTCCAGTGCCTACGACAGAGCTTGGCACGATGCAGGCACTCTGTAGGTGTTCATTGAATGATTCTATAATAAACAAAATTGGAAGCAAGAAAGAAAAACCAACCAGGATTAGAGCACAGTTGTGCCCCGTGGTTGTGTTAGCCCCTGCCCTGTAATAACTTGCACCGAAGGGGCACAGGGAGGAACAGAGGTTTCGGGTAATGCTGACTGAGTGTGTCCTAGCAGACAGGAAAGGAAGAGTGACAGTTTCAGGAGGCATCCTCACCCGTTGCGTTGTCATTTTCGGGCGGAGCGTTCTCCCCTGAGCACTCAGGGCCATGCAGGGGTGTCCACCCCATTGTCCTGCTGTCTCTGCCTTGCCACCCTCTACCACACTGCTCCTGGTCTGGAACAGATGATGTAAGAGCAACGCTTGGGCTCAGATTCCCACCTCATGAGATAGATGGTATGTTCGTGTCTGCCAAGGGTGACTGTTTTCTTATCAATTATTAAGGTCGCTTCTTAGCCTCGCGTTGAACTGGTTTTGAATTTCAAATATTGGTCATTTCCCATTCGTCATATACACCAGTGAGATAACAGATGCCTTCCTTTCATTATGAAAAATCCTGTAATTACTAACAAGTACGGTGAGGATTTATGAATACAGTATCTCCTTCCTTTATATAACACATTTATTGCATAGGTCAGACAGAGAGGGGAGAATCCCTTCTTCCTTAGGGTTTAATTTCGAAAATAAGTGCATGCAGTAAAAATTGCATAGGGTTAAAGTGACCCTTAATCATCCAAACAGGGTGTTCCCGTTACCGGTGCTGCATAGCAAGCCATCGCAAAGGTGAGAGGCATGAAACGACGTTTCTTGTTTTGCTCACAGACTTTGTGAGTCAGGAATGTAGTAGCCAGGACAAGGTGGGGATGGCTTGTCTGGGCCTCCACTGAGCAGACAGCGTCTTCAGTGCCTGAGGTCTGGGAGCTGGAACCCTTTGAAGGCAGCTTCAGTTTTGCATCTGGTCGTTGGTGCCGCTTGTTGCCCAGGACCTCGGCCGGGGCTCTGGCCCAGAGCCCTGACACGGAACTTCTCAGTGTGGCTTGAGCTTCCTCACCAGAAGGTGATCTCGGGGTAATCAGACGTGTTCCATGGCGGCTCAGAGGTCCCGAAGACAAGGGGGAAGCCCAGCGGCCTTTTATTCCTACTCTTGGAAGTCCCAAGTGTCCCTTCTGTCAAATTCTGCTGGTTATAGCAGTCACAAACCCACCCAGATTCAGGGGAGGGGACATAAGACCCTCCTCTCTTGGCGGTAGAGCCCAGGTCAGTTGAGAAGAGCATCTGGGATGGAGGTACCCCTGTGGCCGTCCTGGGGAAATCCAGCCTGCTGCAACCTGGGGTCTGGTCTGAACCACACTTAGATGGCTCTGTCTCCAGCTGAAGACGCCAGGTGAAGTAGGTGGCTTGTTCCTAGGAGCCTGTTGTAGGAAAAGGATGCATCTTTACGCACTAGGAAGACTCATGGCTGACTTTGAAAAGGGGGACCCCCGAGGGACTAGGGCCCCGTGGGTTCCATCACCAATCTTGCACTTCAGGGCACGCACCCCCTAAGGTCAACGGCAGGTTGGTGTTTGGCTACCACCCACCTTGAAGCTGCTGTGAGCGGGTTCTTACTTCACAGGTAACTAAGAAAAATGCTGTACACTTAGGGTGTACATAATATCTGTGTCCACAGAGAGGGGAAAAAAGTAATCCAGAAGGTCCAAGTGAGACCCAGCTCCGCCAGCTTCCTTAGAAACAGGCTGCCTGCTCACCGCCCTGCCCTCCCGGGCTGTGTCAAGTCGTACGATTATTATCTTATTGATTCTAGGCGACTGAACGAATTTTGCTTTTATAAATGTGGGCTCTAATGTGAGATGTTCTCGTCCCTGTGCTTCCCGAGCTCCCTGCCAAGAGAGTTATTTATTCCTCGCTGGGCGTGCTATGCCTCTGCACGGTCAGGGTGCTGAACTCCCATTGACTTCGGCTGAAATTCTCTTGGCCTCAGTTTGGAAGTTGTCTATGGGCCTTTAATTACACCCTCTGGCAAAGGAGAAGGAGCGCTTGAAACATGCATAAATTCTGTACATATTTCCAAGGCTGGGCTGTTTAAAAAATGCTGTCTGTCTTTCTTCTTCTTCTTCTTTTTTTTTTTTTTTTCTCTTTGAACTTGGACATGAATTTTTGTAAAGTACAGCATGTCAAGGGAAGGGCAGTGAGAAAATATGCAGGGGTATTTACTTAAAAATTACTCAGCGTGTCCATCATGGTGTGTTCACTGGTTTCAGGGTGGTATACCGTATAATGAGATGAGAGATGTTCTACTTTATTTTAAATGGCTGCTTTTAAAAATCTCAACTTTGCTGTGCATAGTCTTATGCAATCCATGCCCCTCTCTGACCATAGTTTTTATTTCCCTTTTTTACATTTCCCGATAGATTAAATTTGTTCCTATTTCAAATTTAAACACAAAACTGTGAAATATGCTGAATTTTGTTTGAATCCTTATAAGTAACTGAGTACTCACAGTGACTTTTTAAGGTATCAGATGTCATTTTTTTTTTTTTTTTTTTTGGTACGCGGGCCTCTCACTGTTGTGGCCTCTCCCGTTGCGGAGCACAGGCTCTGGACGCGCAGGCTCAGCGGCCATGGCTCACGGGCCCAGCCGATCCGCGGCACGTGGGATCTTCCCGGACCAGGGCACGAACCCGTGTCCCCTGCATCGGCAGGCGACTCTCAACCACTGCGCCACCAGGGAAGCCCCAGATGTCATGGGTTTTAAGGAGATCTGGAGAATGCTGAACTGTTTCTGATGGCTTTTAACTGTGAAGCAGAATTGTGAGATCTTGGAAATCTGCAGGTCCCTTACTTGGTAACTTGGGGTTACCGCCTACCAAGCCTGAGCTATCTCTGTAAAGGAGGCTGGACTGTCCCTGACTGCAGAATTCACAGGCTGTGTTAATTGCACTGTATGTTTCCATCCCTCCACTGCTGGACATTTTAAAGAAGCCGCATGGAAGTGACATAGACCGATCTGACCTCCTCTCCCCACCCCCTTCATGCATTACCAGCAGTGCGGCGACCAGGGAGCTGGTAAAGAACTTTAATGGCCCACATACTGACCATATTCCTGAATCGCAAATGGTTGGTTGTATTCTTTGGAAAAGAGAGATTTGTATAGTTCACAGCAAGCTCAGTCTTGGTGAGATGGAATATTGCAGTCCTGTGGTTCCTGCATCCCCTCAGCCTGAGCTAGTGATTTCCTCTGGCCTGGGAGTCATATCACCCAATTTGCAGGTTCATCTTTTGTAGAAAAAGGAAAATAACATCTGAGTGTCAGGATTATTTGAGAAACATACACTGTCGTGTGTACCCAGTGTTTCTTTAGTGAGAAAAGCACTTATCTAGCACTTACCCTGTGCTGGACACATATTTTAACTCAGCTAACCCTCACCACGGCTCTATGAAGAAGCTATAACTGCTCACCTTTGCAGGTGAGGCCCCAGTTTGCTTCACTTTCTCTTTACCTCTGATTCTCCACCAGTGACACGAGCCAGGTTAGATCCAAATGGGAGTTGAGGTCACTGACTTTCATCTTGAATACTTTCTGATTCATATTCCTTGAGAGGCAAGGATGCCTTTTGGTCATGTTTCATATAATTCTAGAGGTAAAAGTCACTACATATTCCACTCTGTTTCATTGAGTTTAGGGTGGAAGGATGCCAGATCATTTTCTGCAAAAATTAACCCCATTAAGAAATTGTGTGTACTTATTCTTACTGGAGTTCGTTTCACTATTGGAGTTGAGAATTTGGATGCCTTATGGGGAGAGCCAGGCAAGGAAGTAATGATGCAGGCTAATTTGGGACAATAGAGAGTGTGGGGAGACAGCAGCTGTCTTCTCATTGATTGCTCCCCTGTATCATTGGTGTTAGAGCTGTAGCATGGACCGGACGGCTTGTTAATCCATAGATCGCTGGGTCCTGCCCCCAGAGTCTCAGATTCAGGAGGTCTGGGTGGCCCTGAGAGTCTGCATTTCTAACACGCTCCTGGGTCATGTAGGGTGCTGGTCCAGGGACCACATTTTGAGAGTCACTGCCCTATGGGAGTGGGGGGCTAGCATTGCCTGGTTTTCTAGTAGTTCAAGTGACTCTCTCTATTCCTTGAGGATTGTGGCTTTTTCAAGGTCTTTTCTGGTTCTCCTGACATGTTGCTACTGAAAAAAAACACTCAGACCAGACGAGGATTAGGCAAGAAAATATTAGGCAGAAACATCAAATCAATCTCTTTTGTAATTGAAATCTCCCACTTTTTAAATGTTGGCAATGAATTTAAAAGTTTTTAAACGACTGCGCTGGCCACCACTGAGCCAAAATAAACATATCTGTTGGCTCAATTCAGCGTACGGATGAGTAGTTTGCAACTTCTGCTTTAGATGCTAAGAAGATACAATGGATGAGAAAGAAAGAATTCAGGTTTTTGAATGTCTTCTCTGCAGTTGAAAATATCATGAAAAACTTTAGCAGAGGAAAGGAAAACCTAGTCCAGAAACCTACTTTTGTAACTGTCCTTTCCTTTTATAACTGGAAGGGGAAATCCATAAGCTGTTAAAATTATCAGATAGTTCCCTTGGTTAGGTGGATGCAGCCTGTGAGCCACGGTCCCTGTTGAAGCCTGTAGGCCAGGGGCGGGCCTGGTTCCTGTGAAAGATCCTAGCGGGGCAATGTTGCCCTTATCCTCACCTCATCGTACCTGCGGTACCTCATCGTACCTGCGGTACCTCATCGTACCTGCGGTACCTCATCGTACCTGCGGTACCTCACAGGCTTTTTTCTGCATCTCTCCACCCACATCCAACTTTCTTTCCTGGCCTCGCCTCACTTTTTGTTTTGGCTTCACTTGCACCTTTTGCCACTTCCAGTTGCATTGTGAATTAATAATAATAGCAGCTATGGGTTCCCCTGGTGGCGCAGTGGTTAAGAATCCGCCTGCCAATGCAGGGGACACGGGTTCGATCCCTGTCCAGGGAGGATCCCACATGCCGCGGAGCAACTAAGCCCGTGCGCCACAACTACTGAGCCTGCGCTCTAGAGCCCGCGAGCCACAACTACTGAAGCCTGTACCCCTGGAGCCCGTGGTCCGCAAAAAGATAAGCCGCCGCAATGAGAAGCCCGCGCACTGCAACGAAGAGTAGCCCCTGCTCGCCGCAACATAAGAAAACATGGCACAGAGAGGTTGTGACTTGTCCAAGATGAACCACACAGTTACTATCAGGCAGAGATGGGACTTGAACCCAGGCTGCTCAGCAACAAGACCCAAGCCCACAAGCACTAGACTGACTCTACGCTAAGGCTCCCAAGCCCTCGTGCTCCCTGTAGGACTTGGTCCAATGGGGAGGCTGAGCCCTACGACTTGCAGAATCATTTCCACTCGCCCTCTATCTCCACATGAACGTGTGGCTCATCAAACCTTTGTCTCAATACAAATCTGATTATGCACGGCACGAGGCCAGGTTCACTGCTCTTTGAAATGTCTGGAGTTGCCTGATGGGCCTCCTGCAGGATTGATTAGATCAAAAGCTTTACTTGATACGGTCTTTTAATAATAATCATTTTGGTCAATCACAGAGCATGGACTCAACCAAAACTCCCAGGCATCATTGCATTCAGGACTTACTGGGTGGGCCAAAAAGTGCCTTCGGTTTTTTTAAGTAAGAATAAAAGACACATTTTTCATTTTCACCGAGAACTTTATTGAACAATGTATTCACCCTTTTGTTCCATTACCTTCTGCCACTTTTCAGGCAACTTCATAATTCCATCTTCCCAAAACTTTTTATCTTTTTGAGCAAAGAACTGTTCCAGGTGCCTTTTACAGTCTTCCGGGAAACTGAAATTTTTTCCATTAAGAGAATTTTGTAAAGACTGAAATCAATGGAAATCCGAAGGTGCAATGTCTGGTGAATACGGCGGATGAATCAGAAATTCCCAGCCAAGCTGTAACAGTGTTTGCCTGGTCATCAAAGAAACATGCAGTCTTGCATTATCCTGATGAAGATTATGCGTTTTCTGTTGACTAATTTGGGACGGTTTTCATCGAGTGCTGGTTTCAGTTGGTCTAATTGGGAGCAGTACTTGTTGGAATTAATCAGTTGGTTTTCCGAAAGGAGCTCATCATAGAGGACTCCCTTCCAATCCCACCGTATACTCAACATCACCTTCTTTGGATGAAGACTGGTCTTTGGTGTGGTTGGTGGTGGTTCATTTCGCTTGCCCCACGATCCCTTCCTTTCCACATTATTGTACAGTATCCACTTCTCATCGCCCATCACAATTTGTTTTATTATTTTTTTTTAATTAATCAATTTTATTTTTGACTGCATTGGATCTTCGTCGCTGCGTGCGGGCTTTCTCTAGTTGCAGCAAGCGGGGGCTACTTGTTGTTGTGATGCACAGGCTTCTCACTGTGGTGGCTTCTCTTGCTGTGGAGCACGGGCTCTAGGCGCATGGGCTTCGGTAGTTGTGGCACGCGGGCTCAGTAGTTGTGGCACATGGGCTTAGTTGTTCCACAGCATGTGGGATCTTCCCGGACCAGGGATCAAACCCATGTCCCTTGCATTGGCAGGTGGATTCTTAACCACTGTGCCACCAGGGAAGTCCCCGCAATTTGTTTTAAATATGGAATGTTTTCATTATGTTTCAGTAGAGAACCGCATGTGGAAATATAGTCAAGAACGTTTTTTTCGCTTAACTTATGTGGAACCCAAACATCAAAGCGATTAACATAACCAAGCAGGTGCAAATGATTTTCACCTCTTGATTTGGATATTTTGAGTATGTCGACTATCTCCCGCGTGGTATAACATTGATTCTTCTCAATTAATGTCTCGATTTGATCGCTATTGATTTCAACTGGTCTGCCGGACCATGGAGCATCGTCCAGCAAGAAATCTCCAGCAAGAAACTTCGCAAACCACTTTTGACACGTTTGATCAGTCACAGCACCTTTTCCATACACTGCATAAATCTTTCTGTGCATTTCAGTTGCGTTTTTACTTTCTTGAAATAATAAAGCATAATATGCCAAAAAACTCGTTTTATATTAAACTCGTTTAATATCTTCAATATTAAAATGGCTAGACGAAAAACCACCAATTTTGATAAGTCGTTTTTAAAATGCACGCCGATATGACAGCTGTCACATACAGTCTAACAAAATTGTTTTGAATGAAGTTAAAGACAACTAAGTGGTACTAGAGCTATCTTAGGGAAAAAACTGAACGAACCTTTTGGCCAACCCAGTACTAGACAGGCGCCATCCGATAATATGATGCTAGCCACAATTCGAGCTAGATGTGTCACGTAAAGTGTCCTGGTAGCCACGTTTTCAAAAAGTAAAAAGAAGCAAGTGAAGTTAATTTCGAGAATATATGCTGTCTAACTCCGTATCCAAAATATTATCATTTCAAAAGAACCATTGAGAGACTTCACATTATTTTTCATACTTAAGTCTTCCAAACTTGAAGTTACTTTAACACTTAGAACAATCTCCGTTTGGACCAGCCGCGTTTCAAGTGCTTGGTAGCCACGTGCAGCCAGTGGCTTCGGTGGTAGATAGGACAGCACTGGACCAAAGAGGTGTGGGAGCTACACACAAAGCCGGAAACCGTATGAGAAAACCCTGAAATGCCAAGTGCAGATGGGGGAGGGGCACAAGGCAGAAAAGAGTCAAGAAAGCATCTGGATACGGTTATTTTAAAGAAGTGATTTTGAAGGAAGGTAATGGGAAACTTTGGGGAAATTTTACTAATTGGTAGAAAGTCTAGTTGAGAAAAAAATATGCATATATATCCACTCTTTACTGATTTATTTAATGAAGTTCATTTTTATTTGAAGCTAGGAAAAAAATTGCACATACCACAGCTGAGGATGTCAGATCATAATGAGAAAGAACTTCAGAAAGAATTATTTGAGGACCAGAGTTATTCCCTTTGAGTGACTTAAAGCTTCTTGACCTCTAGACCCCTTTCGGTTTTCTAGATCAGAGGAGCATAATAAATTTTTAAATCCTGTTTCTTTCTTTTCTCCTAGCAAAAGAGCATGGCCTCAGCTCTCATAGAGGTTCGGATGGTGCAAAGGAAGCATTGCCTTTCTAGACTTGTTTTGGCAGCATGGGAAAAAGAAGCCCAAAGCCAGAGATAAGGGCCAGGGAGACTGGAGGATGTGATTCCAAGTAAAACTTCTCTGGGTGCATCATGTCAGCAACACAAACTGTTTTCATTCTCCATGTTAGTTAATGGCTAATCTAGAGATTGTACTGCCATTTGCTGATAGAGCACAGTTTAAAATATTTTATCATTAATGTGACAGGGAGTTGGGTAAAGAAAATGAAGCGTGATTATAAAATGCTAATTATCATTCTCAAGTGCACATTGGGCACTTACGAATATTTGCGGCATAATTTGCTTTATTTATGATTTCAGTTTGGTTATAAATGTTAATTCAGTTGCAGATGGTATGTTGGCAATTTACAGAGCCATAAAGTTATTTGGAAATCCTAATATTTTCAACCAAAATGTTCTGTTAGTGATTGATGGGCTAAATTTAAAAGCCTCTGCTCTTTAAATACATTAATTGTCAAGTAGGCTGTAGGGATTTCCAGATTCATGCTAGCTCCATTAACTCCTTCAAGGAGTAGAGGGCATGATTTGTAATTTAGGGTGGGAGTTTTCTTTATGAGAAAGGACGGGAGGAAGGAGGTCTCTTTTGCCTACCACCCCCGTAATGTTTCTTCAAGGCTGAGATATTTTTCACGTCTAGTTCATAGCACTAAAGACACATGCTTGAAGCCATATTTTCCCTGTACCACATCAGTGGTTTCAGAGACCCTGGTGTTGATAATTAGGTGGATTTGTGTGTGACTTTCTATTCGTGTGCATCTGTGTAAGAGAGGGACAGAGATTGCATTTTCTCAGACCTCACTGATTACTTAAAAATAGACGTTACTTTTAGACCAGAGGTTGTCAAACTACAGGCCACAGGCTAAATCTGGTCCACTGCCTGTTTTGGTACAGCTGAGAGCTAAGAATAGCTTTTGCATTTGAAAAGCTTGAAAAAAATTGTAAAAGAATATTTTATGACACATGAAAATGATATGAAATTCAGATTCAGTGTTCATGAATAAAGTTTTCTCGGAACACAGCCGTGCTGGCTCCTTTATGAATTGTTTGTGCTGCTTCCAGTCAGCCATGGCTGGCGTGAGTTTCTGTAGCAGACGCCGTACGGTTCACAGGCTAAAAAGTTTACATCTGGCCCTTTACAGAAGGACTCTGCCAACCCCTAGATTAGACTATCTAAAGGGTAGTTTCCAAAATAAAGCCTTAACCTTTTTAAAAAAAAAAAAAAAAAACTGGGTTACAGAATTTATGGAACCATAAGAACTTTAGGAAGCAAATAGTTTCAAAACACAACTCTTCATTTTTGACCGCTGGAGATTCTAAATACGAGCCCCAGTTTCCTTCTTTTGTCTTGATGTTGGTAATTAAAAGAAGTGACATTATATTACTAATGTAAATAATTTTGTGCTTTACATATACGCAATATGCTCAAAACGTTCTCTTTGCCCCCAAATAAGGATAAAAGTAGAGATTGTTTTCTTTTATTACCAAATTAAAAACATAAATTAAGCCATGTTTCCGGATCATTCTATTTTTGTTAACAATTCAGGATGGTACATGGAAGCACAGTTGTATCAGGAAATATGGTTCCCTTGTATTGCTCGTTTGGGGAAATGTCATTCTTTACTAAGAAATCCTGTGCTTAATTAATTCTTGCTCCTAGGAGGTCAACTCGGGGCACTCATTATGCCCTTAATTGGTGGTATAAATCCTGAGAGCCCGGAGGAAAACACATTGCGTCGTGAGCGGTCTCTGGCCCTTCGGCGAGCATGCGTCAGTGCCGGCCCACCTCGGAGAGCGACAGTTTCTGGTTTGATGGCTTCGGGTCTGGCTGGACTGATACTAGGTTGAAAGGCGAATGTGCAGTAAGAGAAGAAATGCAATGACCTGTCCCGGTGTTTTGCGTTACACGGGAGACAGCCCACTTTCTGACTTGGAAAAATGTGTTTCTTTGAACTCGGGTTTTCCGTATTAAATTATAGTCATTATACGGCCCATCTGGAATCTCCTGCCAGGCCAAAAAATCATCTTACAGACATTAGCGAAAGGAAGGTAAATGTGATTTTTTTTTGATTGTCTACTTTTCATTTCCATTTATTTTTTCCCTTTTATTGGAGAAACCAGATGGAAAGGAAGGCAGGAGCCTCTCCCTCTCCTGGTCCCTTTGGGGGCAGAGGTAGAACATTCCTGGCCTCTCTGCTCCCCTGGCACGCTGACTCGAGGTGATGACGGGCTGTCGAGATTCCAGGGATAACTGCTGGGAATGGGAAAGGCAAGAGCGCGTTCTGAAGCTCCCACCGGATTGGAGCGGTGGGTTTGGAGGGCATGAACCATGTGGGGCCGACTTCGGGCTTTCACCAAAGTGGTTCTGTTTGACAGTGCGGACACGAAACTCACCGGCATCACACATGCTGCAGCTCATTTTTGCATCCTGCTGTGGACTTGGTTAGCTTTCTGGGAGTTGTCTTTTTTTGCTGGATGTTGACTTAGTGCGAAAAGGACCCATGTCTGGGAGATGCTGGATCTCTTCATGTCTTTGCATCTTACCAAACCAGACCCGTCCCACAAAAGGCATGGACCTGAGCTCACAGGGGGGGACTCTCGGACGTGTGTTTCCTCGTTCAGACTCCTGGAAATCTCAGACATCGGTGCTGGAAGATGCGTAGAGATGATTTCAAATGTGTGGAGAGGAACCGCAAGAGTCGCTCAACAGTTTGCTCGGGTCCCAAAGTCAGTGAGAGGCAGAGTGGAAACTCCCATAGCATTCCTCCTGGTGCTTTTTCTCTCAGCCATCCCTATGCTCCGGCAGAGGTCGTTTTGTTACCTCCCAGGGTTCTTGGCCTCCGTAATCAGTAGAACTTGACTAGAGGCCAGACAAGAAATTCAGGCAAGGCTTTATTGGGGCCCCTGCTGCAGCAGAGGGGAGAGAGAACAAACAACAGGTTCCCTTGCTCACTGCCTAAGTGGGTCGAGCTGGTTCCTTATATGGGGTGAGGGTAGGGGTGTGGCCAGGGGTGGGGCCGGAGGTGTGGCTTAGGTGGTCTGCCCACCCCTTTGGTGGTGTCATGTGCAGGGGGCATGCGCAGTGCCCTGCTTTTGCTCCTGGCTCTTCAGAAGTGGCAGCTGGGTTTTTGGTCTTTTTGTATCTTGTTGTCCATAATTTGCCCCCACTGTGCATGCACACAGTTATTTTTAGTCCCCTTATGGTTTCTTTGTATTTTGTTTCTTAAGGAGACGTTTGTCCAGGTGCAAGCACTGCAGCAAAGGGTCCTAGGTCCCGGCTGGTCTCAGTTTGCAAACTGAGTCATTGCCCCCATGCAACCCTGCATCCATCCAGATGAGCAAATGTTTCCCGGAAGCCAGGTCAGGCACTGGATGGGGTGCTGAGGATACACAGGAGTTGTAACAAGTCTTTGACTTAATAAACAACATCGGAATGATTCTATAGTCATTATCTGTGGATTCGCCCAAACGAATTCCTGAGTTGCTGTGTTTGGAAGAGATATGTTAAATTCAGATAACGGTGAGACACTTTTTGACCACATACAGATGTATCCAGTACCCGTGGGCATTTCCTGATGATGGTCTTGGGGGTTCAAAGGGAGGAGAGGGATTAGGGCTCATTTTGAATGTCTAGTAATAAATCCTTGTGTCCTGTGTGCAGTCTTATTTCGATCAGTTTCCAGTCACAGATTTGTAAGTTTATTATCTAAATATATTTTCGTTGCTCAAACTCTTTTCTTCAGGTTAGGACAAGGTCTTCAAGCATACCTAGCGCTGATCGCATCTGATGCTTCTCATCTTAGGTCACACCTGAGATTTGGTGGAGGAGGTGGGGGAATGGGCAGGCCCCTTCTCACTCACATGCGATGGCTGCCTGTGTGTGGTTGGTGACATGTCACTGGTTCCCTCAGCTGAGAGCTTCTTCAAGGAATCACGCTCTGTCCTGCTCTCATTCATGTCCGACACAGTAATAGACACACATTACAGACGAAAAGAGCTACTCCAGGTTGCCCATCCTTAGCAGAATGTTAAACGTACGTCCACTAAGTGGGTTATCTTGGCTTTTTTTTTTTTACATCTTTATTGGAGTATAATTTCTTTACAATGGTGTGTTAGTTTCTGCTGTATAACAAAGTGGATCAGCTATACATATACATATATCCCCATATGTCCATCATCTTGCGTCTCCCTCCCACCCTCCCTATCCCACCCCTCTAGGTGGCCACAAAGCACCGAGCTGATCTCCCTGTGCTATGCGGCTGCTTCCCACTAGCTATCTACCTTACGTTTGGTAGTGTATATATGTCCATGCCACTCTCTCGCTTTGTCCCAGCTTACCCTTCCCCCTCCCCGTATCCTCAAGTCCATTCTCTAGTAGGTCTGTGTCTTTATTCCTGTCTCACCCCTAGGTTCTTCATGACATTTTTTTTTCCTTAAATTCCATATATATGTGTTAGCATACGGTATTTGTCTTTCTCTTTCTGACTTACTTCACTCTGTATGACAGACTCGATAGACCTCATTGCCTCTCTGGTCCTTGGCGTGCGAGACGGTGTCACCTACCACTCTCCACTTTCAACCGAGCAGATGAGGTATCAGCACAATTAAAAGTGAAAAATAATCGGTCTGCTTTGCCGGTAGTGAATGCTTACAGAACACACTGATACAATAGATGTTAAATAATTCACGTTCGGCACTTTTTTCCTCAATGTGTAAATGAGGACACCTAATGAGGAAGGGCGGCAGGACACTCTATCCTCCCCCCATTAAGATAACAAGATGATGGGCCAGGATTCAGGTCGGGATGTTTGTGAAACATCGTGCGGATAAAAATTAAAAGAGACGACGCTCTGAAATGCTTCGGGTAAGCAAACTTGTAAAAGCCACTTGGAAACCTGAAATTACAGATTAATTCAGAATCTCCTTCTGAGGGGCTCCTAAAAGTCCCCTCCGTTTTTCTGGCAGGATGAAAGCGCCACTTTTGTGCCGTTGCTTGGTGTTTTCACAGGGTCTGTTCTAATGCCCACCGAGGTGTAATGCTCAGTCCTAATGTGCCTCTCGAAGCTTTGGGTGGACCAAGCAAACTTCAGGTGACATTAAAACAAATAGGTGGCCTACCCTGGTGGTCCAGTGGTTAAGAATCTGCCTTCCAGTGCAAGGGATGTGGGTTTGATCCCTGGTCGGGGAACTAAGATCCCACATGCCGCGGGGCACTAAGCCGTGCGCCGCAACGAATGAGCCCACGTGGGAGCCTGCGTGCCACAACTAGAGAAGCCTGCATGCCTCAGCAAAAGGATCCCATGTGCCACAACTAAGACACGATGCAGCCAAATAAATAAAAATAAAGTAAAAAATTAAAAAATAAAACAAAAAGAAATAGGAATTATAATGTCTTATCGTCTTGTCCCCATAGACATGTTAAATGTCAAATTACCAGGATAACGTGACTCACAGCAGCTTTTCCAGCCCTGAGGGGCGGCTGGTCCAATCCTGAAGGACTTCTCCCATAGCTCTAACTCCCACTGCCCCACAAATCCCTGAAGCCTAGCGACAGTGCAGTCCCGCAGAAACAGAACTGCTAAACTGTTAACAAAAAGTCATTCAGTCCTTCGGTGGTTACAGGTCAGTTGGTCATGATTTATGGGGGCCCAGCTCTTTTTCCTACTCCTGCCTGTGTACATCTCCTAATTATTCATTTGAGAAAACTCTGGATAAAAATATCAATCCTGAGAACGTGTGTGTTCCAGGGAAGAAGGCCAGCCGTGGCCAAGGGAATGCTCAGTCCTGTTAGATCTAAGGAAAATAATTCCCAAATTCCGTATAGAGGCAGCTGCTTAAGAGAGACTGGAGTTCTTTCAGAAGAGTTCCAAATAAACACACCCATCCAAGTTATCTTCTTTGTCCTCCTGGAAAAAATTGGAAGGGTAAATGAAATTCCACCGAATGATCATCCAAAGAGGGCAGAGTTGGGCGAAGCACCCCAGAGCTCCCAGGGGTGCCTCGCTGGCGGGGAGCGTGGGACCCAACACCCACCCCCTGGGGCAGAGACCGCGCCACAAGCCCGCCCCAGACAGCAGAGCGTTGGGAGGCCAAGCGGGAAGTAGCCACTGAGGAGAAAAATGTCATTTTGATACAGGATATAGGAGAACATACAGCTTTCCACTCAAGCTGTGTGCTTCTTAAGTCTAAAGCCAGCAATTTTGGAAAATGAAGCTAAGAGTTTAAAAATAAGGGCTCTGTCAGGAAAAAATAAAATGTGTCCCCCTACATCCATTAACTGCCTTTAGTTGAAAACTGGAGAACAGATGAACTCATTGGCAGCTACCTCTTTTCTGACCGGGACCGATTTCCCCCTTCTCCCCCGTATAGTCAGAAGGCTGCTCCTCCGTTTGTCAACTCAGGTCAGGGATGAGACGGAAAAGCAGAGAAGTAACACTTAAAAAGTGACTCGTGTGTGTTTTCCCAAATTCCCCTCATCAGATAGGCACAGAACGCACACAGGTTAGGGCTCCGAGAGCAGCCGCTTCGGAAGCGTGCTTTTATAACGTGGGGTGCTTGGGTGGGAGCCGACATGTGCCGTGCTGACTGCAGGCAAGTTCATGCCGTGGAAGAGACCTTTACCTCCTGCACTGGGGACCTGCTCAATTTCAGATCTTGGCACCGTGCTGACAAAATATCGCAACTTTAATTTTAAAGATCAAGAAAGAGGAGCTGGGGGTGCAATTTGAGCTGCTTTCTTACTAATTTGGAATGAGAAGGAAAGGAGGTTGGGATAAATCGTGAAGTTGGTATTGCTGTCTGAATTTATGATCCTGGAGTTTCACTGTTGAAAATGTAACATCCTTTTTTCTTTTCCTTATGCTTAAAAATTTTTGATGGTTGTTATATTTATTGAATTTAAGTTTCCATGCCGATCTCTTTTCCTCCCTTTCCTTCTACGTGGAATCACCATATGATACATAAAAAGCAAAATAACTTGCACCATGTTATTTTTTTATTGAAGTAGAGTTGATTTACAATGTCGTGCTAATTTCTGCTGTACACCATAGTGACTCAGTTATACATATATATACATTCTTTTTTATATTCTTTTCCATTGTGGTTTATCCCAGGATATTGGGTTATAGTTCCCTGTGCTATACAGTAGGACATCGTTGTTTATCCATCCTTTACATAACAGTTTGCATCTACTAACGCCAAACTCCCACTCCATCCCTCCCCCACCTCCCCTTCTCCTTGGCAGCCACAAGGCTGTTCTCTATGTCTGTGGGTCTGTTTCTTTTTCACAGATAAGTTCATTTGTGTGTCATATTTTAGATTCCACATATAAGTGATATCATATGGTCTTTGCTTTTCTCTGTCTGACTTACTTTACCTAGTATGATAATCTCTAGTTGCATCCGTGTTGCTGCAAATGGCATTATTTCATTCTTTTTTATGGCTGAGTAATGTTCCATTGTATACACGTGCCACATCTTCTTTATCCATCCATCCGTCGATGGACACTTAGGTTGTTTCCATGTCCTGCCTATTGTAAATAGATCTGCTGTGAACATTGGGTGCACCACATTATTTTTTAATTAGAAAAGTTGCTTATGCTACATCACAAAGATAATTAAGATACTGCCTGCAAAGGATTCCTGTTTTGAGGAAGAAAGACGTGAAGACCCATCACTGCAGTACTGTGGAGTGAGTGTTGCCAGAGGGTGTGCTGCTGTGTAGTAGGGGATTCATAGGTGGCTGACCCTTTCGGGGGCTGTATCATGAACTAAAAGGCAAGGCAGGGAAAGGACTTTTGAGTCATAGGGAACAGCATGAGTGAAGGCTTGGCGGAGAAAGAGGATGGTCTAGGTGTGGAGGCCTGGACAAAGGACACAGGCAACTGTGGCGGGCAGGCGGGCTCCAGACCGTTCCATTGATGAGCTCAGAGTTGAGAGGGTGGATTTGGGACACGGTGTGTATCAGGCCTCAGCCTAGAGTCACCATGGCTTTTCTGTATAAGGACAGAATCCATTTTGAGAGCCGGAGCTTAAGCAGTATTTTCTCCCCACCCTGTTAGTGAGATCATTGCTCTGTCAGAGCAGCGTCCGTGGTGAAGAGAAGCAGAAGGCTACAGCCAATCAATGCCCGTTATTTTAACGGTTATCAGCCTCTTGATGACTTACACGTGGAAGCCTGACCGACTTCCTTCTCCTGCTTCCACGTCCTCTGTGATTTCTTCCTGTTCACGTCAGGTTCAGGACATAACCACATACAAAGTAAGTGAGAAAAATTCCAGTAGAAGATCCCTGAATGGCCCTGAAAATTAAATGAACTTGGAAAAAGTACAAGAAATTTTGGTCCGGCATCTGTTTTCTTTTCTAATTTAGGTCCCTCTTCGCATCACAGAACAATACCAGTACATCCTAATTATTGGCGTCTGTGAAAGGCCTTTGAATTAGGTGATACACAGAGTTACTGTGAGATGTACATTGTCATCAGCCAGCATGTCATGGAGGAGCGAGTCCTGGCTTTGTCGATGGTGACATGTTGCATACCAGACTTCTAAAAGCGATTTTAAAAATTCATACTCCTCTGCAAAGAGTTTAAATATATTTGAGCATGTTTTGGCTCTGTGTCCTTCTGCTTGCCTTTCCTCCCGCTTCAGTACAGATGAAGATCTTGAATCTGAGTCCAGATGAGACTTAGAAATTAATGTGCAAAGCAGCTGGGGTCTGCTAACTCCCAGGCTGTAGCTGAGGAGCTATTCTGGTACATTTTTCTCAGTGAAAGAATTGAGAATTAAAAAACTTAAAATGCATTGGCTTCTTGCCCTGTTATATTTAGAGTAATCCTGATGATAAATCGGTAACTATGGGTTTCGTGGTGGAAGGGCACAAAATAACTGACCCAAGTAATCTAGAAAACAGATGTCTTTGGTTGGTTGAATGTAAATTCTCAAAACCAGATTTAAAGAGAGCTTTGTGGAGCCCAGTGAGATCGTCCATTTTAGAGGGGTTTTTTTCTCTCTTTCAGACTTTCTTTCTACCCTGTCTCAACTCAGATTCTTGAGAAGCGGGGAGGTGGTCCCCAAGATACTATATTTGTGATATTCATCCTGCGATACAGAAATTCTTTGGGTGACAGAGTCGCTGTCTGACCTCACCTTCTTTCTACTTTACTCTTTGTTTTGCTGGCTCCCAGGAGGGAGTGAGAGACATCTAGGACGCATATGGCTGAGCTTCTGGAGTCCCTCCTGAGACTGCGCCTAAATATATGTGCTGTTTGGAAGGAAATTTTATCCAGTTATGGAAAAGTTCTTGGTATTCTTCCTACTCCTCCCAGCGCCCTCCAAAGTCCCATATCCAAGTGGGAAATAAAGCCCATTGTAGAACATCAAATACGTCCCGAATGGCTTTCCCTTCTGGCTCTTTCTGGAACCATCGAATTGCTCAAAACATCCCGAGAAGATTCTGGGGAGACTAAGTGTGATGGTGGTGGACTTGCTTAACTCTGTCTGACCAGCAGTCTTACAACTAGCCTTCAGGTCAGCCAGAGGAAAAGAGAGGCTACCTAAGACGTCCAGGTCCTCACGGAGGAAGAAGGTTGGAAGCCTTTGCTGGAGATGGCATTCTGGAACCAGAGCCGGCTGCTCCATTTGCAGGACCCGGTACAAAACGAAAACGCTCACCTCTTGTTCAACAGTGATTCAGAATTTCAAGACAACGACAGCAGGGCAGTAAACCTAGTACCCTTTTAGAACCGGGCTCTGTGTGACTATGTGACTACCCAGGCCACATGCTTGGGAAGCCAGCCCAGAGCAGATCCCTTCACTTTTTGAAAAACAGCCAGTTTAACCGGTAGTGTTTACTTGCCTTGTGAAACTCTCTCCTCCCAAATTTTGTTTGTGATTATTGGCCCCCAAACCTGATGGATCGGCTGCCTACCAGTCAGAACAGGGTTATAATAATCAGTCAGAGCTATGTGATAGCTGGGCACTTTCAAAAACTCTTTACTTTATCCAAGGTCATGTTTCGGAAATATAAGAAGCCAGTTTTTCACCTAAATTAAAAGACATTTGTACCAATTAATCTCTTCTTACTTGTTGGTTCCCAGTTTATACTACCTGGTGGCATTTCTTCCCCAGATCATGTTCCTCTAAGATAAAGAACACTGTGGACTGAATGCAGTGGCCCTGTGCCCTTCCTGGGACATGGAAGACTTTGGAGATTTAAACCTTGATCTCTGGTGTTGTGAGTTCAGGTTCACAGTTAAGAACACAGGCTGCCTTTGCCTTGGTATTCCCGGGGAGTTTTAATTAACTGGGGATTAGAAGGATTGAGAGCATTGGCCTCTGGGTCTAACAGGGGTTGAGCCCTCAGGGGTTCACCTGACAAAGTCCAGGAAAAGACCTTAATCACCCTCTTCTGGAAAGACTTGTTCCCACAGAGATGATATTTTTGCTAAATCTGTAGTCTTCGCCTTCTTTAGAGATGAACCATCTTTCTAGGCATCTCCCAAAATAAAGGCTCGCCTTTGTAACCTGGGCAAGAGTAAATGTGCTCAGGAAACTTCCAGTCCCAGGGAGTTGAAAGGAGAGAGTTAGGGCTGAAATGCATGGTCAGGTGGAAGGACAGAAGGGACCCTTTCCCAGGGAGCAGGTGAGAGGCGCCGGGGAATAAGGGACCTTACAGAAGCCGAGGCTATCAGACCTTGGCGCCGTCCACCTTCACCACTGTCACCCATTCATCTTTACTAAATTTCCAAAAGTGGGACCTTCTCCTGGTGGGGATTTTTTTTTTTTTTTTAACAAAAAATAACTCTAAGCCTCTACCCCTTGGGACAACTTGACTTTCTTGTTTGGAGCAGGAATCTTACGTTGTTTTCCTTTCATGGCTCAGAGCGGCCCCCCCAGCTCTACTGTCCAGTGTTCTCCATGTCACATGTGTGCCCACCCTCCTTGCTGGGGAGGAAGCTCTCTGTTTGTCATCAAAATAGTGGGCTGTTTTTTTACTTTCTCCCTCCCTCTCACCATTGTCTTTCAGTAGGGTGAAAAGGTCTTCACTTTTCTCTTTCTCCCCCCAAATCTGGCTATTAATAACTTTTCAGACGTTGTCACGCATAGACTTCCACTCACTCTGGAGGGTGTTTTTTGTTTGTTTAAGGCAACGTGTTTCCTGGTCTGAAAGCCGTGTTTCCCAAAGTCGCTGTGATGGGATTATTCCACACTCACCTCCTCCTACTGGCAGCATCTCTGCTTCTGGCTGGAAATGGGAATTGCAGCTCTGCGCTGGCCTGGCCAGGACCTAGCTGTGCCGGCCTGGCTGGCCGGGGGCATGCCTCCCTGGGGTGGCCACCTGCATATTACTCTTTGATTGAGATGGGGTTGAGATATAGTCTTCTTAATGATCGAGGAAAAACGACTAAGCAACACTCCTCACTTTTCTCTCTCTTCTCTCACTCAGGAAGGAGAAATTACCCTTTCGAACTCTGCGTGGGATAGAAATTAGCTCTGCAAAAGCCCAGTACAAACAGATGTGCTTCCCACACTAGTTTTGGGGTGAATTTCTCCTGACCCCATGCTTTTTGTGACAAATAAAAGGCCAAGTTGCCTTTTTTTAAAAGGGAAAAAGTTTTTACTTAGTGCCTTTCTTCAAAGGATCTCGATGGTTTCTGAACTTGTTCAGCCCGATGTCAATGGCTCTAAGGCAGCAAAGCAACTTCCATCCAAAACACCATGGTGTGCATTCTCAGAAGCAGCTCTAGAATTGCACGCGAGTCAGCCAAGTGCACCGTCATTCCAGAAATCAGGATTCGAGGGCTCTATTTCTGCTCAGGCCTGAGGGCAGGCTCTGGGTGTTAGGGACCTGTGTTGATACGCAGAGTTCACTGTCTGCTTCAGCGTGCATGCAGTTAATGCACGAGGAAATCAGTGATGCACAGCTTCCTGAGCCATCTGAGCCGAGGATACCTCCGACCCTAGCCCTCTCCTGCACAGAAGAGCGAGTACTTTCCCTGCCAGCGCCTGGCGTGGCCTCCTTGATCTCCCCCCGTCTGCACGTCAGCCGCTGTCCCAGCTGTGTCTCACACACACATCCATCGCTCACGACTCTACCGGCCCGGACCACTGGCCATTCCCTGTCCTTTCTAACCCCAGCCTCTGCTCACCCATAATGCTCCTTGGGGGGAAATAGTTTTTTTTTTATTTTATTGGAGTATAATTGATTTACAGTGTTGTGTTTCAGATGTACAGCAAAGTGATTCAGTTATACATCTACATCTATCCATTCTTTTTCAGATTCTTTTCTCATACAGGTTATTACAGAGTATTGAGTAGAGTTCCCTGTGCTATACGGTAGGTCCTTGTTGGTTGTCTTGCTGTTCAAATCCTACCCCTTCGTTAGAGCTGGGATCAAGTGTTGACTCCTTTCTGACTCCTTTGAATACCTACGGCCTTTACTCAGTAAATAACTGCCGTGTGCCTGCTATGTGCCAGGCACCGTACTGGGCCCTTTTTCACTTGCTGTTTCCACACTGCTGGGTTCTCTTGACTTAATGCTCCTGGTAGATTGAGGAGGGGCAGGACCAGGCCTTATCCATCTTTGTACGCCCCGGGAGAGCCCACCCCAGTTGGGATGGGAATTGGCATTGGGTGAATGGATCAATATATGAATGAGTCTTTGGAATCATGAGGCTGTCTGCCCACAATAGCCCATGTTGTTCAGAGATTCAGAACAGTGTTCTGTCCTAGTTGGGAATCTTTATTTTAAACACAAAATGTATATTCGAAATTGTCCAGAAGAAAGCTTTGGAAAAAGAGGTTTTGCCAGTAACTAAAGCTGCCATTCGTGGGGCTCTTGCTATGCGCTGGTCATTGTGCTGACACTTTATATGTGTTCCCTGATTGGGTGCACTGAGCGATCCTATGAAGTAGGTACTTTATTATCCCCATTTTACGGATGAGGAAACTGAGGCCTTAGTGTAACTTGCTCAATATCACATAGGTAAGTGGCCGAGTCAGTGTTTAAATCCACGTGTACCCGAGCTACAGCCTTAATTCTTTTTTTTTTAATCATTATTTTTATAAGCAACAGACATTTATTTCTCACAGTTCAGGAGGCTGCAAAGTCCAAGATCAAGGCACTTGGCAGGTTCAGAGTTTTGTGAAGGCCTGCTTCCTGGACATCTGTCTTTTCCCTTTACCTTCACATGGGGGAGGAAGGGCCAAGCTAGCTCTCTGGGGTCTCTTTTATAAGGGCTCCACCCTCATAGCCCAAGTGCTTCCCAAAGGCCCCACCTCCTCATACCATCACACTGGGCAATAGACTTCAATGTAGGAATTTCGGGGATACATTCAGTCTACAGCAGGGGAATTGCTCTGCATTGTAGGATATCTAACACCATCTCCAGCCTCTGTTCGGTAGGTGCCAGCAGCATACAGTATGATGTAAATATCACCTAGGGGGCAAAATCAGAGCCCGAAAGTGTGTTCCTACCTTACCAATTAGGGAACCCTCCTACATTGTGGGTGGGGTGTAAGTTGGTGTAGCCACTAAGGAGAACAGTATGAAGGTTCCTTAAAAAACTAAAAACAGAGCTACCATATGATCCAGCAATCCCACTCCTGGGCATATACCATGAGAAAACCATAATTCAAAAAGATACATGCACACCAATGTTCATAGCAGCACTATTTACAATAGCCAAGACATGGAAGCAACCAAAATGTCCGTTGACAGGTGAATGGATAAAGAAAATGTGGTACATATATACAGTGGAATAGTACTCAGCCATAAAAAAGAATGAAATAATGCCATTTGTAGCCACTTGGATGGACCTAGAGATTATCATACTAAGTGAAGTAAGTCAGACAGAGAAAGACAAATATCATATGATATTTATATGTGGAATCTAAAAAAAGGATACAAGTGAACTTATTTACAAAACAGAAATAGAGTCACAGATACAGAAAACAAACTTATGGTTACCAGTGGGGAAAGGGGTGGGAGAGATAAATTGGGAGATTGGGATTGACATATACATACTACTATATATAAAATAGATAACTAACAAGAACCTACTGTATAGCACAGGGAACTCTACTCAGTGCTCTGTAATAACCTATACGGGAAAAGAATCTAGAAAAGAGTGGATCTATGTACATGTATAACTGATTCACTTTGCTGTACACCTGAAACTAACACAACATTGTAAATCAACTATATTCCAATAAAAATTAATTTTAAAAATCTCAGCCCCACTCCATTTCTGTAAGGCAAGATATTATATATAATTATACATAACACACAAACGACAGGCTTTTTTTTTTTTTTTTTTTTTTGCCCTGCGGCTTGAAGGATCTTGGTTCCCTGACCAGGGATCAGACCTGTGCCCCCTGCAGTGGAAGCACAGAGTCTTAACCACTGGACCGCCAGGGAAGTCCCCAGGCAATTATTTTTCACAAAAATATCTTAAAGCCTAATTCTTAACCACTAGCCCACTATCTGAACCAACCAAAAAATCACCCCCTTTGGGAGAGGGTGAAAGATATTATATGTGATGATATCTGAAAACTAGAAGGTGAAACAGGGCCCATGAATGGGAGAAAAAATGATGAGAATCGGAGCAATGATTTGAGAGTATGAGAGGAGAGAAGGAGGCCCAACTTAATGTCATATCAAAATATGAAGAAGGAGTGAGATGAGTCACTTTTCTCCATGTCCTGTTTAGATTTGGGACATCTGACTAGTCCATCAAGGGAATTACGAATTGTAAGTAGTTAGGTGCGGGAGGATATTTCGGTTTACAAGAGACATACCGTCCCTTCTGATTTAGGATTGTTTCTGTCCCGCAGGTAGTACGTTAGTTAGAGCAATGGCACCTCATATCCCCAAGGGGAGACAGAAGAAGTCTGAGCAGGAGTGGGCATTCCATGGGTATTGCTATGATGCGAAGCAAATGGCTCGCAAATGGCTCTAAGGCCTATGTGGCCTTCTCCACCAAGTGACTATTTTTTTTTCTTTTTGGTTGGACCCCAGGTCTTTGATAGCAAGAGTAGAAGAGCCTATGAGGTAAGAAAGCTTTAAAAACCTGTGGTTAGAAAACACTTGACCCAGTTTGTGATGCAAGTCTAGCTTCTTGATCTAGGTAGTTAGAGCGTTCATGGTGTCACTTGCTTTGGCGATCTCAAACAATAGAAGTCATGCTTAAGCCGCAGAAGCCATGATTAGACAGCAGAAGGCAGGTTTCACCAAGTTAGCAGTTAACCAACAAAAGTTACTTAACAGATTAACCAACACAGATCATGGCTAACCAGCAGAAGTCCTGATTGACTAACCTGATTACAACTCAAATCAGTGGGTCTTCTACTAACCTCAGGGAAATCTGGATGCTTCCCTCCCTAAGTACAGATAATATCATCCTCAAGGAATACATTATCATTGCGGAATATTCTGTGGAATTAAGGTATAGCTCATCCAGGACTATCACTCTGGCTCTCTTTATAGCTGAGGGTGTCCGTTGTTCATTCGTTCAGTCGACAGCTGTTTGTTGGATATCTGCCGTGTGTCAGGTTCTGTCCCGGTGCTGGGGATATGCAGTTGATTTGTACCAGTCCATTTGTACTAGGTGTTGAAATATTGAACTGTGTTCCTACCAGTTGTTGCCTTCAGTCTTTGTCTCCTTCCACCCAAGTCCACTGTGGTGAGTCCAGGGAAGACACATGAAGTCACCGTGGAGTCCCCATCTTGTCCACCCTAGTTCTGTGGAGCCGGCCCCCATGCCCCTCCTTGTCCCCTGTCAGGGAGGCTGGAATCCCAGCAAGAAAGATGTCACACTTGGTGGTGCTTCTGTGACACCCACTGGTGGAAATCTCTGAAGCCCATGGGACTCCTGAGGCTGTGACTGCTGGCCACAGACTGGACTTCCCCCACGATGGCCACGTAACCTCCGAAGTAGATGGTACTATAGATTAATATTTTAAATATCATACTCAGATAGGTGTGATGTAGAAGGAGAAGCAAAAGCCCAAGGTTATCTAGAAGAGGAAGCATTCATGTGTGCTTGGATCAGTCAGAGAAGGCTTCCTGGGTGAGGTGACATAACATCTTCAAGACCTGATAGAAGTTTTCTGTGTTTACTGGGAAAAAGGATGTTTCTGGAAAGTGAAAGAGGAAACTCGTGGCACCAGCAACCCTAGACTTGGTGTCAGAAAACCAGGCCCTCAGACTTCCTGATGACCAGCAACCATGAGCCAGGATTGACACTCCAGCCTCCATCTGGTCACAGACACCTGCCCCAGGTCCCCACAGAGGTGTGGTGAGGTCTCCGCTCCAAGATAAAGGTGACACCGTCTGAAAGCCCTCTTGTTGGTGTCTTTTAAGCCCCAGGCTAGTCCAAACAAATCGCAGTTGTTTTTGTTTTTTTTTTAATTTTTTTTATTGAAGTAGAGTTGATTTACAATGTTGTGTGTTAATTTCTGCTGTACAGCAAAGTGACTCAGTTACACACATATGTACATTCTTTCTCATATTCCTTTCCATGATGGTTTATCCCAGGATATTGAATACAGCTCCCGGTGCTATACAGTAGGACCTTGTTTTTTATCCAATCCATACATGATAGCTTCCATCTGCTAATCCCCAGCCTCCCACTCCATCCCTCCCCCAACCCCCTCCCCCTTGGCAACCACCAGCCTGATCTCTGTGTCTGTGAGTCTGAAGAAATCGCAGTTGTCACCCCTACAGGGGGACGGTCTCTCCTTCCTTCATCTTCAAACCTCCTCCTTCGCCATCTTCTTTGCCCACAGAAGCCCCCTCATCCTCACTCTCAAGCCATCCCAACTTGTCACTCCCTGGCGCGAGGACACACTTGGAGTCCCGGAAAGGTACAGCTGGGAAGGGTCTTGGAAGTGAGCCTCCAGCCCCTCCCTCAGGAGGTAGTGCGTGAGTGCGCCTAGCCCTGAGGCTGTGACTCTCCAAGCCTGCCCCCCTCCTTCCCTGCGGGGACTCTCCCACTGCACCCTCCTGCCCCCTCTGTCCCGTGGGGCTGCTCCTCCAAAGAGGACCAAATCCTTCATCCGTACCTACCCATCTCCTGGCTGCAAGAACTATCACACTTGAACTTGGTACTTTGCTTTGATGGAAAACTTTTTATTTTTTTCCACTTAAGAATTTTTTTAACTTAATTTTTATTTTATATTGGAGTTAGTTTCAGGTGTACAGCACAGTGATTCAGTTATACATATACATATATCCATTCTTTTTCAGATTCTGTTCCCATGTAGGTTATTATGGAATATTGAGGAGAGTTCCCTGTGCTATACAGTAGGTCCTTGTTGGTTATCTATTTTATATATAGTAGTGTGTATATGTCAATCCCAAACTCCCAGTTTATCCCTCCCTCCCCTCTTTCCCCTTTGGTAACCAGAAGTTTATTTTCAAAGTCTGTTGAGTCTGTTTCTGTTTGAACTCAGTACGACTAAAGCTCATTTTACATGTAACAACCTTGGGATACAGTTTTGATTCCCAAATTATGAGGCTCCCAATTTTAGGTGGGACAGATTCATGGCGTTAAACCTCATTGAATCACATAGTGAGAAACATGTTTATTTTCTCTGAATTCCTCAAGAGAAGCCTCAAGTAAGTGCTGATCTGTAGCTAAGTCTTGCTCCATTCCCTTTCAGCCAGGAGTGAGGTTTAGCAGAAGCAGAATCCAGCGAGAGTGAAATCGCATCTGATTATTGTTTTGTTCAACTTCATTTTATTTATTTTATGAATGCCTTCTCATATTGACAGTTGGTGCTGGTATTCAAATTGAGTCAGAGGTTAAAGGTTTCCATTTTAAATAATGTTAAAAATAAAGGAAGAGGGGGCTTCCCTGGTGGCGCAGTGGTTGAGAGTCCACCTGCCGATGCAGGGGACACGGGTTCGTGCCCCGGTCCGGGAGGATCTCACATGCTGCGGAGCGGCTGGGCCCGTGAGCCATGGCCGCTGAGCCTGCGCGTCCGGGGCCTGTGCTCCGCAACGGGAGAGGCCACAGCGGTGAGAAGCCCACGTACCGCAAAATAAATAAATAAATAAATAAATAAATAAATAAAATAAAGGAAGAGGGACTTCCCTGGCAGTCCAGTGGTTGGGACTTCGCCTTCCATTGTAGGGGGTGCGAGTTCGATCCCTGGTCGGGGAGCTAGGACCCCGCATGCCTTGGGGCCAAAAAACCAAAACATAAAACTGAAGCAGTGTTGTAACAGATTCAATAAAGACTTTTAAAAAATGGTCCACATCAAAACAAATCTTAAAAAAAAAAATAAAGAAGAATCAACCTAAATAAAACATTAAGTAGATAAAATTTTGGTGACACGGGCTATGGTGCCACACGCACGCACGCACACACAAGGCCCTCCAAGCGGTAGAAACGAGGTTTACAGAACGGTTCACAGTATCTACTGTGGAGGAGGGGGGTTTGGACAATGCAGTCCTCTCTTTGGCCTCAGAGAGCATTTCTGTTTACCCAGGCCATGAATAAAAATACCTCACAGCATACATTTTAGTCAGCAAGTATTCTAGCCTAGTGGAAATGATTTACTGAAATTTAGACCTCCTCATGAAATCCAGCCCAAACTCTGATTTGGAAAACCAAGAAGTCCTATTTAATTTCTGCTGTCATTGTTCCTGAACCACGCTGACTGCATAATTAGTGACATATAAAGTTCTTAATTCTCTCTTCTTCTTTCATCCGGGTGTCAGGAGATTGGTTTCCGCTCCCTTGTGCTCACTCACTAAGAATTTGCTGAACTGATTATTCAGTTTGTAATAAGTGGAGGAGGTCACCTTGGTCCATAGCTCACTTGCTTCACACCTGCAAAAAGACTGGATCTTCCATGTGTCAGTGTTACTTGACGGGAGAGCAGTGAAGTTTCTGTCAATTGAGTTTGTACGTCTGGCAGCCAAGAGTGTCCTGTAGGTATTCTTTGCAGGAAAAAATATGTTTGAGGTGACCATAGTGCACAGATTCTCTTAGAGCTTCAAAGTATTTATAACCTGTTATTTTAGATTCTGAGCATATTTGTAGCTCCAGAGGTACAAAAATAAACTACATTTTCTTGGAAAATGTGTGTGTCTGGGATGTAAGAGGAGTTGCAACCTTAAACAAGATTTCCAGGCGTTTACAGTCGAACCATGCCAGTAAAAATATGTTTTTTTAGATGTTAAAATCCTAGGGTGCCCACGTAAATATCCTAAGCAGTGTGTGTTACGTGAGCTTCCTTTGCTAATGTGCTTTAGCTTTGAAGGTCTTCAGTTCTGGCTCCTGGGGTGTTAATGTACTACAGGGAAAGTTGAACTCAGATGGCAAGTCTTGTTTGCTGTTCAACACAGTGGATGGTGTGCTTCCCACATTCAAGAGAATTGTTACTAACGGAGGTAAAAGTCACATCACAATTGATGAGGTAAAACTCCTTGCTTGTAATACTCCTAGCAGCGTAGAGGTTTTTGTTGGGCAATGAGAAAAGACAGCAGGTTTACCCATCACTCACTCTTCAATCATCTCTGTCTTAACAAGCACCACTTAATTTTCCGTTCTCTGCAAAGCTGTGTGGGGAGATGGGTACGCAGAGAGGAGAAGCTGGGGGGAGACCCTGTGCTCATGGAGCCTGAAGTGTGATTTGTTTCATCAGTGTTTCCCAAAAAATCAGGATAAATTGCTTCTTTGGTCAAAATATAACTTTCCAAAAGTTAAAAAACAATACTTATTCAAATATGCAGTAAGCACATGTTGAAGACTTATTTCACTCATTAACGAGGGAAACAGTCAGATGACAAAGCTGGTTCAAAGAAGGATATGAAAAAAATAGGTAGGGAGGGAGGTAGGCAGACAGACAGATAGGGTGATTGGAAAAAAGAATGCTGGAATAAGGTGGCAAAGTTAGACCCAACTGCTTAATGTCCTACAAGGCAATAAAACAATAATCTTTGGTTATATTTCAACCAGGCAGGAATCTTCGCACCTATACTAGGCACATATGATTTATAAGTTACCAGTCTTCTACAGTCTTTACAGAGTCAAGGTCCAGTCAATAATAAACAGTAAGTCAAAGGAAGTTACATTTCCCGAGACCGTTAGATGACTCGTGTAAGTTTGTCAGTCAGTGCGGCGTATGCATTGCCCGAGGGAACTTCCTGCAATGATGGAAATATTCTGTACATGTGCTGCCCAGTGTGGTAGCCCCTGCACATGTGTAGCTGTTGAGCACTTGAAGGGATTAATCTCCAGAATTTACAAGCAGCTCATGAAGGTCAATATCAAAAAAACACAAAAAACCACAAACAACCCAATCAAAAAGTGGGCTCCATTGTAAAGCAATTATACTCCAATAAAGATGTTTAAAAAAAAAGAAAGAAAAAGTGGGCAGAAGACCTACGTAGACATTTCTCCAAATAAGACATACAGATGACCAAAGAGGCACATGAAAAGATGCTCAACATCACTAGTTATTAGAGAAATGCAAATCAAACTACAATGAGGTATCACCTCACATAAGTCAGAATGGCCATCATCAAAAAGTCTACCAATAGTAAATGCTGCAGAGGGCGTGGAGAAAAGGGAACCCTCCTGCACTGTTGGTGGGAATGTAAATTGGTGCAGCCACTACGGAGGTGCCTTAAAAAAAAACACCTAGAAATAGAGCTGCCATATGATCCAGCAATCCCACTCCTGGGCGTATATCTGGAGAAAAACATGGTTTGAAAGGATACGTGCACCCCAGTGTTCATTGCAGCACTGTTTACAGTAGCCAAGACATGGAAGCAACCTAGATGTCCATCCACAGGTGAATGGATAAAGACGATATGGTACATACATACAGTGCAATATTAGCCATTAAAAAGAATGAAATAATGCCATTTGCAGCAACATGGATGGACCTGGAGATTATCATACTAATTTTATTTAATTTTCATTATTTAAATAGCCACACGTGATTCGTAGCTATCATATTGGACGTCACAGCTCCCACATGCCATTAAATGAGCAGACAATCATTTTTCTGCCTTGTTTCCAATCTTGGATAATATTTTTCTAAACACTTTGCAAATTAAATCGTGTTTTAAATATTATCACGAGAGCTAAATATGTAAAAGCATTTGGAGAAGATGCCTTTGGAAAGACCTAATTCTTTCACGAAGCATATAATTTCTTCTGCAAATGGAATGCTTCTTCTATTGGCTTTCTTGACAGTGGACTCACCTGATATTGTTCTGGCCAGCAAGGGAGCCACTTAGGAAGTTAAGCCTGTTTGGAGTGAACCCAACTCTGCATTATGTTTTCCAAGTGAATTCGCTTGGTATTCATTTTCTTTTAGCAAGATAATAACGGGCAAGTCCAGTTTTGATTAAAAGGGGCTTTCTGGTTTGCAGCAAAGGGAGAGAACTGACTATTCATATTTCACAAGGATTTTAAGGCTTAAATAAGTTAACTTTTCTGCTGCCATCACTTCATTACTCAGAACGAGCAGGCAATGAATTGATAAGGTTGGCTTTGATTTCTCATGAAGCTCAGTAGTTTTGCTTAATTTTCTCATCTTCTTGGTTGCTTGCAGGGGTTTTTCCGCAGAAGTATTCAGAAGAACATGATTTACACTTGTCACCGAGATAAGAACTGTGTTATTAATAAAGTCACCAGGAATCGATGCCAGTACTGTCGACTCCAGAAGTGCTTTGAAGTGGGAATGTCCAAAGAATGTAAGTGGAGTCTCCAAAAAATTCTTTTCTCTTTGCCTTATCTATAAATATGATTGCTCAGCCTCCAAAATCAAGTCGTGGAGGACGTCAGCGTGTGGAATTCAGACGTGACACGAGTGATAGTTTGCCAAGGGTAGGTGTCAACAGAGATGACATGGAAATAGAACAACCGTGGGGATTTTCAGATACAATTTGAGTGGCAGTTGGTGAAAAGGCAGGCGCTGGGTGTCGTGGACAGCAGGCTTGTATTCCAGAGCGGTTACTAACCAGCTCTGTGTCTCTGAGCCACTGGTAACTGGTCCTAGAGCCACATGGAGACTCTGTTTCCCCATCTCGACAGTAGGAATAGCGAGCTTTGCCTGTGTTGATGAGAATAAAACGAGGCGAGAGGCATGTGGTAATAATGTACCCTTTTTCACAGGGTCCATCAACCGTGGTAATAATGGACCCTTTTTTCAGAGGGGAGGGAGTGTAAAACTTTTGCTGTCGAAGAAACATTTAGAAACTTGGCATGTTGGCATTTTTCCAAACTCGATTCAGCCCCACTCCTCCAAACAGTTATTCACTTGATTAATTCAGAAGAGAATATTTGAATAGATTAAAAATGAGTGGTCCATAATCATCTGCTTGTGGGGCTTTGAATTATACATGCAGAGTACATATACAGGCAGAGTACATACAGCACCAAAAAATCACGAAGGGAACAAGAACGTGCCAGGCGCGTGGCCGGGCTCAGGCAGGTGTAAGGAAGACGCAGGGATGTGTGCCTGGTTGGGCGCTCAGTGGAATCGCTGCCCACCTGCCCCCACTGCGTCCTGACACTTGAGCATCTGAGTGGGGCACTGGGCGGGGCGCTCTGAGGGGCCCTGGAGATGCTAAGCCACGCCCACTGACCCCTACGAGAGTGAGACGAAAAGCCACAGTCCGACAGCGGGGTTTGAAGGCTTTATGTTGGTTAGACGCTCTTGGATTTTGGAACTGGGACGTGTGGCCATGGGAGCGAGGCCCCTGGAGCCGGGCAGGGCTTCCCTGAGAGTGCGCAGCTGGCCGACAGGAGCTCTGCTGGGAGCTCTGACTTGGGATGTTTCTTGGCAGCCTGCCCAGTGTCTTTCCTGCCCCTCGCCTTTCCTAACTCTGCCCAGGGTTTACATAGGCTTTTCTACGTCTTGGGTTTCTACCCCTCAGGGAAGACATCAGGGTTGGATCCATTCATTTGACTCAAGCCAATCAGTATAACCTGTCCCAGCCACAGTCATTGGTTCATGGCGAACGTGTAACCTAGGCTGGTCCAGTGAGAATGAGTTCAAGACTCATGCTCGTGACCCATAAAAGGAAAAAAATGGTAAATCAGACTTCATCAAAATCAGCAAATGTCTGCTGTTCAAATGACACTGTGAAATTAATGACAAGCCAAGCCACAGACGAGGAGAAAATATTCACAAATCACATATCTGCTAAGGACTTATATGTAGAATATGGAAAACCTCTGAAAACTCATTGATAAGGAAGGAAATAACCCAATTAAAAAACCAAAACTAAACTAAAATTCAAAATTGCCAAGATTATGAAAGACAGACAGACTGAGACATAACAGCTAAGTGCAAGGCATGATCCTGGTGACCCTGCAGTGGAGGAAAGCTACCTATAAAGGGCATTATTGGGACAGTTATTGAAATTCGAATATAGGTTGTCAATTAGAATATCACATTGAATCAACTTTGCATGTCCTGACTTTGATCACTGTGCTATCGTTACATAAGAGAATGTTCTTATTCTTGATATGTGCCACTAACTCTCCATGGTCCAAAAGGGCTGTGTGTGTGTGTGTGTGTGTGTGTGCGTGTGTGGAGAGAGAGAGAGAGAGAATGAAAGAGAGGAAGAAAACGTGGCAGGATATTAAGACTTGTGAATCTGAGTGAAGGGATACACAGTGAAGGAGTTCCTTGAACTATTCTTGCAACTTTTGAGCTAATTTGAAATTGTATCAAAACAAAATGACTAAAACAAAAGACTCATGCTTAGAATATTGGGGCAGAAGTGTCCTGCCTTCTGATGCACGTGAACAAGGAGACGCAAGTGTTCTCCAGCCCCAAGGGAGGTCGGCTATAGGACAGAGCAGGCTCTGTGGGTGGAAGAATGGAAAGACAGACAGAACGCGGGCCCTGACCGGCATCCCTGAGTTGCCGAACCCACCACCCCTGGAACCTCTGCCTCCGATGGTTTGCTTCTCTCTGCCAAGGACTCATGAAGGCAGTTGAGGCTGGGGTCTTATTCATAATTAAGGTCCCAATGAGCAAGCCTGGAGTCACCAGACAGGGATGCATGCTGGGTATGCCGTCCCTTCTGGGAGGGTCACCTCCTCCAGGCGGTTCTGTTGAGCGCATCTCAGCCAGGTCCTTTGATCCCCTCCAAACTTTAGAGCTATTGAATGACTCTTCCCTTCCAGATTGAGTTGGTGTAGTACATTCTTGGTTATCAAAGTACTCATAGCTTTGGGACTTTGAAATGGTAAATATTCATGGCGTGTGAAAAAGCATGATACCTAACTGTATGGTCTTAATTACATAAACATGGATGCTTAGTTGTGTAAATACAGAAACGAGACCTAGAAGGACACATCAGATGGTAAACTGCTCGGGATTACGGATGACTTTGTTTTTTGCTTCTTGTGTTTTTTGGTTTCCTATTATGCACATGTTAACTTTTAAGAAATAAATGTTATTTTAAAAACCTTTTTTAAAAAATCCATGAATGTGAAGCTTTGAAGCTAATCTTTACTTAGCTCAGTCCCCAAACCCTAGCACTAATGAGAAAAGCATGATATTGCCCTGAAGCAGGCAAATTATTTATATGTATAAGCGAGACTCACAGAATTATCCCCCTAACTCCCCATTTTTGGTCTGACGTTCTGTAGATGTGGATGTTACACTGCAGTTCTGTGGGAGAATTTCAGTTCAGGCTAAAATTATAAATGAGTAAGCCAGATGTGGACTCGGGGTAAATCAGTACTTTTGCATTTATTTTGCGTGGGCTGGAGACCCATTTCCTGCTTACATTACTTAAAACCCATATCCTGCTTCTCTGTAAAAACTGGAAGGTTGGTTGCCAATTAAAAAAAATAATGTTTACACCCACAGGAGAACTCTAGTTTCAACCCTCAAGGAACTTGTCACCTTAATTAGATTTAAAAATATAGAAATGGGAAGAAAATGGGATCATTATGCCCAAGTAAACAAAAATAAATATATTTTCTTCAGAAGGAAATTGAAGGGGAAGAAATATCCACTTGGAGTACAGTGACCGAGAGTCTAATAGAACATTTTAAAAGTTGAAACAGAAGGAAGCAGGAAGATATGAGAATCACTCATCAATTATACCACAGTGCCCACCACTGAAACAAACCCAGGAGTAACAGAGACTCATAGGACGGTGGAGCATATGAGAATCACTAGTCAATTATACCACAGTACCCACCACTGAAACAAACCCAGGAGTAACAGAGACTCATAGGACGGTGGAGCATATGAGAATCACTAATCAATTATACCACAGTACCCACCACTGAAACAAACCCAGGAGTAACAGAGACTCATAGGACAGTGCAGCTGAAAACAGATCTTAGAGACTGATTTTCACTCACCTCTCTCCTTTGACATACGAGTACACCAGGACCCAGAAAGGTGAAACGCTCTTCCCAGCAAATCCCCAACTGGCTAAAGACAGAACCAAGCTTACAGTTCACATCTGCCACCTCTGCTCGCCATGCTTCCTGTGCAGCACCAAGATTAGCAAGGTTTGCGTTCCATTGGGGCCAGAGGTCATGTCACTTCACGAGTATGTATCAGAACCCTTTGGACGCAAGGGACAGAGAACCCAGCTCCAACCTGACATAAGCTAAAAAATCAACACATGTCACTGGATGACACGACTGGATCCAAAGGCTCACGTTTGTTTTGGGGGCATTCTCATCGTTCCTCTTCATTTCTCAGAGCTGGTTTGTTGTTGTTTTTTTTTTTGCTGTGTTGGTTTTGTTTCTGGGAAGATTTTCCAAATGGCCAACCAATGGCCTACCCGGCAGAAAGAGAGAGCCTCAGATCCTCTGTGAATGCAGGACTTTGGGGTGTTGGGGGCTGAATATGGTGATTGGCTAGTTTGGGATCGTGTGCCCAGCTCCGGACCCACCCAAACCACAAGAGCCAAGGGTGTGGAAGAAGTGTTTCTCGGTGGGAAACCAGAAAGTCAGGAGGCAGAAACAACTTCATGTTCCCCATGAAATATCGTCTCGCAGCGCTGTTCCTAGTACGTTCTTATTCTTTATGCTGCGGGGGAAAAGAAAGAAAGAAACCTGAGAATCATCCTATGGTAGCCGCTAACATAGACGCGGTGTTTTCTGTGGGCCAGGCACTGCATTAACCTCTTGTAATACTTCATACCATTTGATCCTCATAACAACCCTGTAAGGTAGGTTAGTTATAATTCCTCTCTCCCTCCTCTCCAGCAAGATGTGGAAGCTGAGGCACGGAGAGGTTAACTTACTCAAGGTAACACGGTTGGTAAGGTGCAGCCCTGGGATCTGGGCCCAGGGAGCAACATATACTGCATGCCGTAAAAAGCAGCCTTGAAAACTCTGGGTTTTATTGCCAGTGGTTAATAAAACAATAATTACACTCCTTGCTACATATTAGAGATGTACGCCCTGGAAAATCATGTGCAAATTTAATTTTCATAGATCACATTTGGTTTTAAAAGTATAAGGGGATGTACTGGTAAAAGAAATCCTTTATTGTGTGTCCCGTCAGCAAAGCATGATTATTTCTTCATTTTTCTGTTCTGTACATGCTGGTGGGTATGCCTTATATTTTCCAAGGGCTTTGTACAGTAGGGGAACCTTTTTTGTGGAGGAGTAGCTCTTTGTCAGACCATGGGATTTGAAAGTGGTAACAGTAAGGGGAAAAAAATCGATTTTCAGCTGCATTCTAAAAGCAGTACAAAAATTTATGAAGAACTTGGGGAGGAAGCAAAGGAAGTAACACGACTCCCAAGTTGAGTGATGAGCTTCTGCTGGCGGGTGGGATGCTTGTAACCGTGTCAGGCAAGGAAAGTGTGTAGCAAAGCCCTGAAGTAGGAACAAGGAAAAAAGGTTCAACAGTAAATGAAGACACAAAATTTGGGATTGTCAATGAGCTATGCAGACAAGCTTATGTCCGTGATGGGGAGGGAGCCAGTTGAGACCACGCTGCTTGGAGACCACAGGAGCTGACCACACGCATTTGAGTCAGTTACGGAAATCCCAGCGATCGTTCAAGTCTTTCAGCCAGCGATCCTCAGACTTTTAAAAAAGGGTCCAGTAGAAAATGTTTCGGCTTCGTGGGCCGTATGACGTCTGTCTCGGTTCCTTAACTCTGCCGTGGTAGCACAAACGCGGCAGTAGAAAATACGTGGACAAAGGGGTCTGCCTGTGTGCCGGCACATCTTTATTTACAAAAGCAGGTGTAGGGCTGGGTTTGGCCCGAGGCTTGCAGGGGCTCCCCCAGTGGTGACCTCACCCCCAGCTCGCCCCCGCCCACCGTCCCCTGCTTTCCTCCGACGGACCGTCACCCAGCTTCCAGCTGCCCTGGAGCCTGAGGACCCGTGAGCCTCACACCTGCACGCTCCGGCAAAGGCTGTTCCCTGGGGTTGGGTTTCCACTCGTTTGTCCGAGGAACTGCAGGAGTTTGCTGAGATGCCATTTGCTCTTGGAAGCCGCCCCCGGACCCCACCCCACACTCCCGGCAGAGTTATGCACTCTTCCCCCTGCGCTCCCGCGGGGCTCTGAACATACGTCCAGGAACCACAAGCTTATAGCGCGAGGCTCCCTGGCTTGATTATAAACTCCTGAACGGCAAGCGTCCTGTCTTCCTCACCTTGTAGGCCGAGAAGCTAGCACGATGCTTTCCTCAGCGAAGTCAGAGTGGCCAAGTGGTTTACTTATTTTTTTATTTTTTATTGGAGAATGATTGATTTACCATGTTGTGTGAGTTTCAGGTGTACAACAAAGTGACTTAGTTATACATATTCACACGTCCACTCTTTTTAACACTCTTTTCCCATATGGGCCATTACAGAGTGGAGTGTTGGTTCCCTGTGCTCTACAGCAGATCCTTATTAGTTATCTATTTTATATATAGTAGTGTGTATATGTCAGTCCCAGTCTCTCAATTTATCCCTCCCCCGACGCTTACCCCGCCCCCCCGTAACCATAAGTTTATTTTCTACATCTGTCACTCTATTTCTGTTATGTAAATAAGTTCATTTGTACCGTTGTTTAGATTCCACATACAAGGGATGGGTGGTATTTGTCTTTCTCTGTCTGACTGACTTCACTCAGTGTGATAATCTCTAGGTCCTTCCATGTCACTGCAAATGGCATTATTTCATTCTTTTTTATGGCTGAGTAATATTTCAGTGTATATATGTACCACATCCTCTTTATCCATTCCTCTGTGGATGGACATTTAGGTTGCTTCCACGTCTTGGCTATTGTAAACAGTGCTGCAGTGAACATTGGGGTGCATGTATATTTTCGAATTATAGTTTTGTCTGAGTATATGCCCAGCAGGGGGATTGCTGGATCATATGGTAGCTCTATTTTCAGTTTTTTAAGGAACATCCGTACTGCTCTCCATAGTGGCTGCACCAATTTACATTCCCACCAACAGTTTACGAGGGTTCCCTTTTCTCCACACCCTCTCCAGCATTTACTGTTTGTAGACTTTTTGATGCTGGCCATTCTGACCGGTGGGAGGTGAGATACCACATTGTAGTTTTGATTTGTATTTCTCTAATACTTAGCGATGTGGCTGTATTAAGAGATGACCAAACCCAGCATCTCCCTAGCTTTACATTGTGAAAAGTTGTCAGTCACAGAGCCTTTCTGGGTATAGCTATTCAGCTGTCACTCACTCACTTCTCTGCTCCGGGCCCAGAACAAGTTATGCACCTTCTCTGGGGCTGTGTTTTCTACCTGGATGCGAGGAGCATTCCTGTTGACTGACAGCCTGGGTGTGATGTGAGAACTGATGCTTTTCATCCTGTTTAGACAACAGTGTTTCGTCAGTCAGCTGCCTCTTGCCAGTTGCCTCTCCTGGAAGACGTCAGATCTTCTAGTGTGTTTGCTGGGCAGACTGTTCAGCTGAGCAGGCATCCTGTGTGACTGTGCATGAAAGGCCCAGTGAAGGTGGAGAGGCTGAGATGGACAAGGGGTGGCTGTGGGATCGCGGCTCCCTTTTGCCAAACCTTGGTGATACGACCAACGTTCTTGGCCTCCTCAATCAGTAGAAATTTACTAGAGGCCAGACAAGAAATCCAGGCAAGGCTTTATTGAGGCCCCTGCTGCAGCAGAGGGGAGCGAGAACAAGTAACAGGTTCCCTCGCTCACTTGCCCCCTGAGTGGGGGGGCGAGCTGGTTCCTTATATGGGGTGAGGGTAGGGGTGGGGCCAGAGGTGTGGCTTAGGTGGTCTGCCCGCCCCTTTGGTGGTGCTGAGTGCACAGGACATGCGCAGTGCCCTGCTTTCGCTCCAGGCTCTTCAGAAGTGGCAGCTGGGTTTTGGGTCTTTTTGTATCTTGTGCATAATTTTGTCCCAGCTGTGCATGCACACAGCTATTTTTAGTCCCTTATAGTTTCTTTGTATTTTGTTGCTGGAGCAGAGTTTGTCCAGGTGCAAGCACTGCAGCAAAGGGTCCCAGGTCCCAGCCTGTCTCATTGTCAGTGAAGTTGCTCACAGACAAAAGGCAGAGGTGCAGGAACAGGCTGGACTTGGGGGAGGAGAGTGGGATATGAGAACTAGCCTGAACGAAGGCTCGTGAGCTGTGATGAAGGGGGAATTGTGGTCCCTGGTGCCTTTAACATATGCCGGGTTCCCTGAGCCTCTGGCCTTCAGGTTGGGCGCCCTCCACCAGTGTCTGTAACAAAAGATGTTAGGGAAGGTACTGAGGCTGTCACCCCCTTCTATTTCTTCTTTCCTTTCTCAAAATCGCTGGCTTTTAATTTACAAAGGACCCTCTTTACATTCTCTTTGAGCTTATATTTATGTAATCCATGCCTTTGAGTGGTAGGCAAAACACGTCTTTTGATTTTGTGTGAGAATGCTGTTCGGTGTTTATTTCACAGCATTTTTTTTACTATGACAGTTTCATAAGTGTTTTTGTAGAATAGAGCAATTGAATAATCTCTGAATTTAAGAGTCCCTAAGCACTCATTGACAACTTCTCATTTGGGGCATATTGAGCTTAAAAACGGCTTTTTATAAAGTCTCTAAATTCCGATTTATACTTTAGATGTGAACGTCCCCATGGGTGGGTTGGATGCCATAAATGTGCTTTGTGCGGACACTTAGATACTTCCACGAGAGGCTTTTGTTGTTCTCTGTTTCTCTCATTTCCCCTTTAGTGTTAAACTTACATTAAAACAAACCTTTTGGATTAAAGGCATTTAACCTCAGTTAAAATCACTTTTCTTGGTGCACAAATTATATTAATGTGCTCGTTGGTTCCATGGCTGGATCTTACTGGCTTAATAACGAGGAGATTCATATTGTCGGTTGCCTTGTGTACTTGGAAAATTACATAAACATCATCATCAGGTCACGTAATGTCTTTCTAATTTCAGTTTATTTCTTCATTTGTTCCCATGTCGTAGCCCATTACTGTGTTTGTGAGGCCCACTGTGATCATTTTGCTCTGTTCAGCAGAGATGCAGCGTTAACCCTGCCTTCTCCCCGCCACACACAAATCCCCAAAAGCCCCTCCCCCAGCCCCGAATTAAATGAAAGACTAGAAACTTCATATTTTTATACTTAAAAACGTCATGGAAGCTGGAAAATAAAAATCTGCTGCCCCATTCCACTGACCACATGTTCATGTTTTCCCACATGTGTCCAAGAGATTAAAAAAAAAAAACCCACCAACAACAGACTGCCTTTGGGCACCTGCAGGCGGTGATGTCCGCGCCGCCGCGGGGCTCGCAGCCCCTTAGCACTCAGCTGCAAAAGAAGTATTCAGATTCCTGCAGCTTTACGAACACATCATCTCCCCACAGCCTGGAAGGGGCACGCTGGGCGCGTTCTCACCTTAGAAAAAGGAGACGTTTCCATTACGCAGCAGGGCAGAGCAGAGGAAGGAACAAAGGGCTTTGAAGGGAGCCTGAGCTGGGTTCGAATCCGGCCCTGCTCTCGAGCTGTCTCGTCTCGGGCAGGACGCGTGCTTTTGCTGCAGGGCCCGAGCTGAGCCCCAGCGTGGGCAGCCGTGCTGGCGGGTCTCGTGCCTCGGACCCTTCCTGGCACATGGTTGGTTCTACATAAAGGACACCTGTTCTCTTGGGTTCTTCCTCTGCTGCTGACACAGGCTCTGTTCTCTGCTGTCGCTGTCACAGCTGGTTGTTACTTTAATAACTACCGCCTTGGTCCTCCTTCAGGAGGCAAGTGAAGGGCGGAGGCTCTGTTCGTGTTGAATTGTTTATGATGCTGCGGTTGAGATGTATGGCCCCGAATATTATGTCACAGCATTCAGAAGAAAGCTTGCAGACATAGTTTCCAAAATAAATTTCCCCCTTCCTTGGCTACTGTAAACTTCGAGGCAGGCGGCTCATCTGCCCGGAGATGCTGGGACATGTAATCAGAGAACGGGACAGGATCTTGCCGTCATGGAACCCTACTCCATGGGGAAAGCTGAACTAGGGTGTTGGAAAGGATGCTTTCCTGCATCGTCAGCTCAAGGTGAGGCCTTGCAGTCTCTCGGGAGGTGCCGAACCCAAGCCAAATTTCCCCCGACGCAAAGCCCCCTCCCTCCCAGCATCCTCCTTGTTTTGCCCATGTGGCACCTTCCATCTCTCTGCATTATTTTTTTTAAGATTTTTTTGATGTGGACCATTTTTAAAGTCTTCATTGAATTTGTTACAATATTGCTTCTGTTTTAGGTTTGGGGATTTTGGCCGCCGCGAGGCGTGAGGGATCTTAGCTCCCCGATCAGGGATCAAACCCGCACCCCCCCTGCATTGGAAGGCGAAGTCTTAACCACTGGACCGCCAGGGAAGTCCCTCTCCAAATCCTCTGTTTGGGACTTTGTGGCCTGCCTTTCCCCTGGATCCATCATCTCCTTTCTTCCAACCAAATCTCATCACCTTTCGGCCTCTACCGCGGCACTGCCTTTGCCGTCAGCCATGTGGGTGATACGAGCACAAAGCGCTTTACCCACAGCAGGGTCTCCCAAGACTTAGGGTCATCCCGTGTGCTGGGTGGGGCAGGAATAGTATTCTGATCCTCCGTGTTCCTGAGATTCAGAGAGGCTGATCCCTGCCTAAGTCACGGTGCTGGCTTCAGCCCACGGGCCCAGTTCCAGCCCCTGGATCTTTTCAAGCTTCACTTCGCTTCTCTAACAGTAAAGTTCTCATGTACATTTAATGTTACAAAGTTTTCTGTATCTTCACCCATCTCTGTTCCCAAGGCACATATTCTATCGTTTACATATATGATTTGATTTGATGTATGTACTAGTTTAATACAGTATTTCCCCTAGTGTAAACTCTGCCCACAGTGATGTGAAACATAATTGAGGGAGTGCTGAATAATATCAGATCATACAGTGGTAAAGTTATTCCCTTTTCAGTCAATATTCATTCAGTCTTTTTATTGCCAGGGAGAAAATCCGAGTTTGTTGCTGGTACCCCCTTAATGAACACCTCATGAACCTTTGCTCCCCACTGTTTTTAATAGAGAGGACAGGCAACTGTCCCTAGTGAGAAGTTGTATTTATTTCAGAGGTGTGCAAACTTTCTTAAGTGTCCAGATAGGACACATTTTAGGCTCTGCAGACCACTGGGTATTAGTTGCCTCAATTGCAGCGTGGAAGTTTTATGAAGGAGCATGGCTTTGTTCCAGTAAAACTTTATTTAGTGAAACTTTATTTACAAACAGAGACAGTTGACCTGAAAATGCTGTCTGTGTTTTACTCTTACCTCCTATTTATGGCCAATGCTACTCGTTTCCCCCGTGTAGTGGTAAAATCAAGTTCTCTAAAATTTATCTAACCAAAAAAGTAATTTAGGCAGAAATCATCAGAGGGTACTGGCCTGTGAGCATGTGAAAAACCGTGAAGGTGGGTGTGGACTGAAGTTGGAGAAACGGTGGCTTTCTGTGTCAGCTGGTCAAGTGTTCTTGCACCTCGACAGGAACAGAACAGCATCCGGGCAGCTTTGGCCCCTCCAGGGCCCTGGGCCTTGCTAGTTGGTCTGGATCCCCCTGACCTGCCTCTGTCCAGCCCTCTCCCCACCCCGAGCTGCCCCCCCCACCCCGAGTGGAGGGTATGGGCCCTGCTTTGCTTGCATCCTTGGGTTCCTCCTGTCCTGGTGCAAGGAGGGGGTCGGTAATGGGTGGATCCGCGGCGGTGGGATTTCAAGCATCCAGACACCTGGAGCGGCAGCGGGAGACGCCAGGGAGGCCGCCAGGGCGGTTTACTCGCGTCCCTGCCTCTGAAGAGCAGCATCGTGGCGGGAGGACTGACCCGAGGGGCAGCTGCGGTTCAGGCCTCAGCCCAGCCCTTGCTTAGCTCTGTGCCATCTCGGGCAGGTTATCTCACATCTCTGTGCCTGCGCTTCCCGGTCTGTAACACAGAGACAATCGTAGTACCTCCCTCAGATGGCTACTGTGAGGACAAACGGATTAATCTGTGGCCAGGACTAAAGACATTCCTCAGCTAAGTGTTGGCCCTTGGTACTCGCACCCAGCCCGGACCCCGGAGAGCAGCCCGTGTGATCATCAGTGCGGCCCTCAGTGTCTGTACAGCTGACACACCTCCCAGCCCAGCGGTTCATTTACTCAGAGCAAGGGGCACCCTTCAATGCGACATCTGTCCTTGCCGCTCAGAGCCAGCCCCCTTAAAGCAGAGCGCTGGCACTGAGCCCGGTGATCCCGTGCCAGGAGCCACGGCCCTTCGCCACCTGCAGAATCAGCTCCCTGTGAATCGGCGTGGGCGACTCCGTACACACAGCCACTCAGCCTGCCCGCCCGCCCCGTGCTGGCCTCTTGTCCTGCTCCCCAAAGACCCCCACGTGAGCTGCCTTGGGCGGTACTGTCCCTGCCTTCCTCCCCCTCTGTGCTAGCCCACCTCCCTCCTAAGTGTGCCCGTATGCTCCTCCAACAGCAGGGGCAGGTGGGGGGCATTCTCACCTCCCCACAGTGTGACATGCTGGCGGCACCTCTGTTGGGTGACTTTCAATGTCAAACTTGTTTTGAGTTCAGGAGGTAGGGGTGTGTGTGTGTGTGTGTGTGTGTGTGTGTGTGTGTGTGTGTGTGAAAGAGAGAGAGAGAGGGAAGGAAAGAGAGAACAACAGGTGTTCCCTACACGGGCTGGGAACATCCTAAGGACAGGCACAGAGTCTTACTTGGGTCCTCAACTTAATGCTTTGTATTTAATAGCTAGTTCTGGAATGGATTAGAAGCAAAGGGTACTTGAGAAGTGGAGATTCTGAATCAGGAACTTTGATCTTCCCAAGAGCTAGAGATTTGAATCAATATACAGATATATTGAGCCTGGTTTCCCTTTTTCTTTTGCCCCCTCCCCTAATTCGCACCCCATAAATACTAGCCTACTGGCCCTTTCATGACCCGAAGTCTTGATATCGTATGTTCCGCGGTGGATGCAACCAGATAGAGCTTGTAAATAGGTCCTAACAGAGAAGATTTGCTTTCTCTCAAAACTGTACACACCTAGACACCATATTTCATCCAATCTATAATTTGTTAAGGTGCACTATAATTTTATGTACCGCTAAAAGGAAAATAGCGCTAATTAAACTAAGACACAGCAAAGATTGTAAGACAGGTGGCAATTTCAGAGACAGAGAGAAAGAGAGGGAGAAACCAGATCTCAGCCCTGTAAGAAAAGGAAGTGTCTCACATTCTAGGCTGGAAATACCCTATGTTTTCATCTGGAGCTATTTTTCATTCTGCTTTAAATAGATATTGATGGTGAAACCTCAGTGCCCAAAGACAATCCCCAGCACAGAGAGCTGAGTAAGTATGCAAGTCCTTCTAAAATAGCCAGCAGAGAGCCCTTTGTTTGGAAACAAATGTCTCTGTGAAAATAGCAACCCGAGATTCGCCTGCAGCCCCTGCGTTCTGGGTGATGAGCGTGGCCCTTTAAGTGTCCTCTCCCCGTGACAGCAATTCTCTGGAGGGTGGCCATCTAAATTGCTCCATAAATCCACGCACACAGTTCAGTCTGGAATTTGCTCTTCCTGGAGTGGGATTGAGCACTTCAACCAGTCTGCCATCGCAGAGTATTAACTATCGCAATTAGGTTACTTCTCCCTTTAATACTGGAAAACAAAGAGTTGCTGTGATCTGATTGACTGGATTGATAGAGACAGGTGTCTTTTTAGTGCCGGCACGGAGGAGAGAGCGCTCTGTTTCCTCAGAGAAGGGATGTCTTTGCCCCAGATTCACACTTGACTGTTCTAACACTTCACTTCACCAATATAATGTACCTCCGTGATTAAAAAAAAAAATTCTGATTGTTTTATTTTCAAAATGATTTTAGGACAGAAATGTCCTGTTTTGATGTTGGAGGATGCAAGTCCCGCCTTTTTCTTGGCTTATTTCTTTTGGAGGTGTTCAGCAACACAGTGGGTCAGACTTATAAACAGTATTTTGATTCAGCAACATAGTTTAAATCTTAAAATAGAACAGAGGAATTTCACTGGTGTTTCAAAATAGACACACTCAGGAGGCAGTCATGATACAGTGCTTCCAAAGGAAAAGATAAAAGTTGCTTCTAGGACTTCCCTGGTGGCACAGTGATTAAGAGTCCGCCTGCCAATGCAGGGGACATGGGTTCAAGCCCTGGCCCGGGAAGATCCCACATGCCGCGGATCAACTAAGCCTGTGCGCCACAACTACTGAGCCTGTGATCTAGAACCCGTGAGCCACAACTACTGAGCCTGCGAGCCACAACTACTGAGCCCGTGAGCCACAACTACTGAAGCCCGCACACCTAGAAACTCTGCTCCGCAACAAGAGAAGCCACCGCAGTGAGAAGCCCACGTGGTGCAACAAAGAGTAGCCCCCGCTCACCGCAACTAGAGAAAGCCCGCCCGTGGCAATGAAGACGCAACACAGCCAAAAATAAATAACTAAATAAATCTTTTAAAAAAAGTTGCTTCTAGTAAACGCTGTCAACTCCGGGATTTAATGAGGACAGGCAGAGAATCAAGTGCAAACTGTCGTGCTTGAAGGATTCCCACTTTGTGTCCTGTAAGTGGGGGGACAAAGCGCCGGAGCAACTTTGAATGGAAACTTGGCTGTGGCACCCTTGGACTTTGAGCGTTCAGAGATGTGAAGATACGCAGCTCCGAGTGTACTCCTGCCCCCGGGAAGGGGGCATCGGGACCTCCTCCTGTCTCCTGGGCCTGAGGCAGCACTTGGAGATGGCCTTACCCACGTCCCCAGGTTGATGACAGGATCCGGGGCTACAGAACGCAAACCCCAGTGTGTTTTTGCAAATAGTGCCTTTTCTGTGGCTCTGTGTTCCCGAATAATAGAATTTTATGTCCATCGAATTGAAGAGCGGTGCTTTACTCCACCAGGAAGGCTTGCACTCCACCGTTTATCGCAGCACTTGCAGCACCGTTCACTGCAGCATAGCCAAGACATGGAAGCAACTTAAATATCCATCGACAGATGAATGGATAAAGAAGATGTGGTACATATATACAATAGAATCAGCCATTCAAAAGAATGAAATAATGCCATTTGCAGCAACATGAATGGACCTAGAGATTGTCATACTGAGTGAAGTAAGCTGGACAGAGAAAGACAAATATCATATATCGGATATATGTGGAATGTAAAAAATGGTACACATGAACTTATTTACATAACAGAAGTAGAGTGACAGATGTAGAAAATAAACTTATGGCTACTGGGGGGTAAGAGTAGGGGAGGGATAAATTGGGAGATTGGGACTGACATATATATATCACTATATATAAAATAGATAACTAATAAGGACTTACTGTATAGCACAGGGAACTCTACTCAATACTCTGTAATGACCTATATGGGAAAAGAATCTAAAAAAAAGAGTGGATATATGTATATGTGTAACTGAGTCACTTTGCTGTACACCTGAAATGAACACAACATTGTAAATCCACTATACTCCAATAGTAATAATAAAAATAAATAAATAAAAAGGATTAACAATACCAAGTATTGGCGAGATGTTGAAGCAGCTGAACTCTCATACGGGGCTGGTGGAAGTCAAAGTCAAGCCAAAGTTTGGAAAACTGTTTGTCAGTATCTGCTAATGGTAAACATACCGGTGTGACCCAGGGATCCCACTCCTGGGAAGAGCCTCAGGAGAAGGGAGTGCATGGCCTCCCAAAATACACATACGAATGTTCACAGCGGCTTCATGCATGAGAGCCCCAAGCTGGAAGCAGCCCCTGTGTTCATCAGCAGTAGGATGTGTAAACAAATTGGGACCTATTCAAATGATGGAAGACGCATAGCAATAAAAAAAGGAACTAATGACTAGTAAGTGAGACAGCATGGGTGAATCTCACAGACACCATGTTGAATAAAAGGACTCAGAATAAAAGAGAATATTCTGGATAGTTCCATCTGGATAAAGATCTTAAATGAACGAAATTAATCCAGGTGCTAGAGAGGACAGTGGTGGTTACCCCAGGACTCTTGTGGATGCTTGATGTCCTAGACATTGATTGGGTGTGTACATAGCTGTACGTGTATTGTTTTACCTCCATCACAAAGAAAAAAAGGCTGAAATGTGGAAGTAGGGTTGGAGAGGGCCCTGGATGGCCAATCCTTCCTGTGCATAGAGACATTATCGCAGATGAGAAGTGTAACATCCTCTTCTTAGAAGCAACCTACGTGTCCATCGACAGAGGAGTGGATAAAGAAGATGTGGTATCAATACACATACACAATGGAATATTACCCAGCCATAAAAAGAATGAAATCATGCCATTTACAGCAACATGGATGAGCCTAGAGACTATCATACTGAGTGAAGTAAGTCAGAGAAAGACAAATACCATATGATATCACTCACATGGAATCTAATTTTGTAAAAATGACGTAAATGAACTTATTTACAAAACAGAAACAGACTCACAGATTTCAAAAACAAACTTATGGTTACCAAAGGGGAAACGTGGTAGGGGGAGGGCTAAATGAGGAATTTGGGATTAACATATACACAGTAATAAATATAAAATAGATAACCAACAAGGACCTACTGTATAGCACAGGGAACTCTGCTCGATATTCTGTATTAACCTATATGGGGAAAGAATCTGAAAAAGAATGGACATATGTATATGTATAACTGAATCACTTATCTGTACACCTGAAACTAACACAACATTATAAATCAACTCCAAGATGAAATAAAAAACAAGAAGGAGAAGAAGAATCCTCCGCCCTGTAAGACCCTAACGTTTCTTCAGGAGTTGTTTAGGCCTCTCTGCCTTTGCCTTTTCCTCCAATTTGGGACCTTTTTCACTTGCAGCTCTGAACACTTCTGGAGCACCAGAGGTGGGATGTTATCCCTGATTTACTCTCAGTCCTCTGAGGGTGGTTATGTAACACCTCTAATCTCATCAGCCCAGCTAACCAGCTTTTCCCTTTGGTGCCATGCACTGCAAATTAATAGCCCACGGATCCATTTACAGCTTGTTGTGTTTTGGAAAACTATTTCAGCCATCAGATAATAAACAGCTTAAGAAGAATTATTATTTTTTTAATGTTAAATTATCAGTAGTGTCCAGTAAATTCCTCTCAGGAATGTAATGTAATCCAAATGGGATTTATGAACCAGTGTTGATTCTAGTTTAATAATTAGTTGCTATCCCTTTTTTCCATGTACCGGATTTTTTTTTCCATTAAAAAAAAAATCAAAAGATGTCTTTTCATTTTGAGTCATCCACTAAAGGCAGATGGGACTTTAAATGCGTAGCTGGTCAGATTGACGTTGGTTTACAGGAGTTAACAAGAAGGTGTGGCTGGTAGAATAGACAACCTACAGGTTTTTTTACGGCCACCAGAGTAGTTTCTCTGTGAGGCTGTTCACATTTAAAGAAAAAGTTCTGGATTTACAGAAAGCCCATCTTAATTTCCTTGTCCTTTTTATTATTTTTTTGAATGTTTAATATATATTAATGACAGAAGAGAAAATAGTAAAAATGGCAAATCCTGTCCTAATACCAGTTGGCAGAATATGAAGAATTAATTCAGCTTCTGAAATTTAAACATAAAGAGATAGACTTTGTGGTCTAGTATGTAGGCGTATTAAAAATTTGATTTAGGATGTGGAATATCACATATCAAAACTAATGGAAGTTTTATGTCGCCCCAACCCTTTTTATAGAGATATACTTCTCTCTCAATGCCGTCTTCAAAGAATGCAAGGGAGTTTACAAAAGTATTGTTTAAAAAAAAGATTACAACTCAACAGTAAAAAGGCAACATAATTGAAAAGAGGACAATGGATTTGCATAGACGTTTCACCAAAGAAGATACACAAATGGCCAATCAGCACACAGAATGACACTCAGTATGTTTATTAGTCGTCTGGGAAATGCAAATCAAAGTCAGTGAGTTAACCGCTTCACACCCACATCAAAACGATAAACAGTAACAAGTGCCGGCAAAGACATGCAGAAATTTGAACCTTTACACACGGCTGGTGGGACTGTAACATGACGCAGCCACTTTGGAAAATAGTTTGGCAGTTCCCAAAAAGTTAAACGTAGGGTTACCGTGTCACCCATCATTTCTCTTCCAGATAGGTACTTGGGTAAAATGAAAACATGTGCCCCGCAGACTTGACAGAAATGTTCATTGCAGCATTATTCATAGCAGCCCCAAAGTGAAAACAACCCAAATGTCTGCCACTTGATGAAGAGACAAAAAAAATGTGGTCTCTCCATACAATGGAATGTTAATCAGGCATAAAATGCAATGAAGTGCTGGCGCATGGTACAACATGGACGGCCCTTGGAAATACTATGCTAAGCGAAAGAAGCCAGACACAAAGGCCACATAATGTATGAATTCACCTAAGGTAAAAAGTCCAGAACAGGAGACCCACAGAGACAGAGGAAAGAGTAGATACCTGTATAACTGATCACTTGCTGTACATCTGAAACTATGATAACGTAACACTGTAAATCAACTATACTTGAATTTTTAAACATTTTTTAAATTAAAAATTGAAACATAAAGACAGAAGGTATATGAGGAGTGGCCAGAGGCTGGAGCAATGGGGCAATGGGAAGTGGGTGCTAATGGGTTTCTTTTTAGGGTTGGTAGTATTACAAGTTTGTGGATATATCAAAAACCACTGAATCACACACTTTAAAAGGTCAGTTTTATAGTATGTGAATTATATATCAATTTTTTTAAATGACAGGATTTTTTTTTTTTTCTTTTTTTGCGGCACGCGGGCCTCTCACTGTTGTGGCCTCTCCCGTGGCGGAGCACAGGCTCCGGACGCGCAGGCTCAGCGGCCATGGCTCACGGGCCCAGCCACTCCGCGGCACTTAGGATCCTCCCGGACCGGGGCACGAACCCGCGTCCTCTGCATCGGCAGGCGGACTCCCAACCACTGCACCACCAGGGAAGCCCTAAATGACAGGATTTTTTCAATGTTATGCAGACTGACTTAAGGGAAAATAGGAGAAACCTTGGAGTCAGGTTAGTGCAGTGAGGTGCGTGCAGCCTAGACAAGGCTTCTGGTGACCCTAGTTCTGGTGAGACTAGTGGAGCAATAAAGGGATGCAGTCAGTGGCAGGGTCCTTGGCATCCACGAGATGAAAACAGCCTCATTGTTCAGCAGAATCTCAGGTTTTCCAGATAGTGATGTTGGAGATGAATGTCTCCAAGGGGTACTTCTCAAGAGGGTCCTGGGAGGTGTCATTTAGGATGTCCTTGACATTTTTCGTTGTTCTTCCTTGGGACATCCCTCCATGTAGTTAAAGCTCATCTGTTTTCCAAATTGGAATCAAAAGGGCGTAGAAGGGCAAGGCAATCTTTATGACCCTAGACCCCAAAAGAAATAACTGGACACGACATTGAAGGCAGCAAGATAAAGACTGTCTGTCACACAAAACACAAAGCAGGGCTCAGCTCCTCCCCTCGTTCCCTGTCAGATTTTATCATTTAAAACTCTCTCCTCCAAATCCTGCCTTTCTGGATGTCTCCCCAGTTTTGTCTGACTTCCCTTTCTCAGGCGAAAATCAACTATATTTTCGAATGTTTTTCTCTTTATTAAGGTATAATATGCGTATCTTAATGGTACAGATCTTATGTACTATGTAGTAAGTTTTGATAAAGGTAAACGTCCTTCTAGCTACCTTCCGAGTCAAGATATTAGAAAGGGACTGTGGACCTTCTGGGGTTGGAACATTCCACATCTTGATTTGGGTGCTGGTTACACTTAACGTAACTGTTCTGACGTCTGTCACCAGAGGTGAGTTTTGCCTGTTGAACTTCCTATGCGTGGAATCATACAGTCTGCACTCTTCGTGTCTGGTGCCCTTCATCCGTCATTATGTTTGCAGGATTTTTCCATGTTGGTGCATGTGTTGGTTATTTGCTCCTTATTTTGCTGAGTGGGATTCCATTTGCTAGATGGGCAGTTCTCACCCTAATGGGTATCTGGGTTGCTTCCAGTTTGGGGCTACTATGAATAAAACTGCCATGAGCATCCTTGTACATGCTTTGTGGGGGACATAGACACTACTTCTGTTAGGTAAATACTCAAGAGCAGAGTTAGTGGGTCATAAGGATACGGGTGTTTAATTTTGTAAAAAGTGGCCAGTTTTCCAAGGTGGTTTTACCTACAATTTCACACTCCATCAGCGATGTATTCTTACCAAACCTTGATATTTCAGTCTTTTTAATTTTAGACATCTACTAGGTATGAAGTGATATCTCATTGTGGTTTTAGTTTGCATTTTCATGATCACTAATGATATTACATTGCTTTTTAATTTAACAAAAGCTCAATCTGTTGTTTTTTTAATTTTTAAATTTTATTTATTTATTATTCTTGGCTGCATTAGGTCTTCGTTGTGGTGCACGGGCTTCTCATTGTGGTGGCTTCTCTTGTGGAGCACGGGCTCTAGGCACGCGGGCTTCAGTAGCTGTGGCGTACGGGCTCAGTACTTGTGGCTCGCAGGCTCTAGAGCGCGGGCTCAGTACTTGTGGCGCACGGGCTTAGCTGCTCTGCGGCATGTGGGATCTTCCCAGACCAGGGCTTGAACACGTGTCCCCTGCATTGGCAGGCGGATTCTTAACCACTTTGCCACCAGGGAAGTCCCAATCTGTTGTTAAGTTATAAAATATAAAACAAAATTATGCACATTTTGATCTCATAGTTGTTAAAACAAAGTTTGGAAGACATTGCTCAAAAAGTTAAAAGCTATTGTTATATTCTTGTTTGAACTTATCTGTATTTTTATTTTATTGTGTAACATCAGTGTACATTTGTTAGTCATGTGATAGGAAAAGAAGAAAAACTTGTTTTTTAAATTCTTATTTTATATCAGAGCATAATTGATTAACAATGTTGTGTTAGTTTCAGGTGTACAGCTAAGTGATTCAGTTATACATATACATGTATCTATTCTTTTGCAAATTCTTTTCCCATTTCGATTATTAACAAAGTACTGAGCAGAGTTCCCTGTGCTATACCGTAGGTCCTTGTTAGTTATCTATTTTAGAAGAAAGGCTTTTCATTGAAAAAAAAGAAGAGGTTAATTCTTTGACCAAGGTAGAACTTCCGTTTTCCTAACTGTCTAATACTTCAGGCAAAGTAACACTGGATATTGACAATGCTTTAGGTGGAAATGGTTGAGAAGATAGATGCTAATACAGTTTTGCATTTGTCTGTTTCCCCAGGGAGAAATAAACCCATTCCTGGACATTTAGACATCTTGATATCTAAGGATTACATCCATATTTCCCTCAGTTTAATAGACCACAAACCTAGGGGTCAGCAAACTTAAGCCTGTGAGTCAAATCTGGCCTGCTGCCTGTTTTTATCAATAAAGTTTTATTGGAACACAGCTACATATATTCATTTACATATCATCTACGGCTTCTTCCTTGCTGTAACAGCAGAGTTGAGTAGTTGCGACGGAGACCATGTAGCCCATGAAGCCTAAAGTATATACTGTCTGGCCCTTTACGGAAGGAGTTTGCCAGCCCCTGCCATAATCCATTCACTCTTCCTATGTTTTCTAAATTCAAACACTAGTCATGAGAGTTTAGTTCCATGCCAAACATATGTGCAATTTGTAACTGCACCTTCATTTCTATCCAATTCGTGTAAGCTCCTCAGCGGTTATGTGCCTTACAATCATGTCTTGATAATTCAATAAGGACCATATCTAATTTCAACTTCAGACTGAAAATTCATAAACAAATCTTCTCCCAGCAACACCCCGAAAATCCTTTCATGTTAGGCGCAGGAAAAATACAAGGGTTTTGTCCTGGATAGAAATGCAGCTGACTATAACGTTGTGTCATTTTTTTAAGCACACACACATGAGAATGTTAACATCCAACTGATAACTCTTCTTTATCTAAAAGAGAATTATCCAAAAGAAGTAGTGACTGAATAATGAATGAGCTTGATTTTCTTGCCTAGGAATTGGCTCTGAAAGCAGTTCTAGAAGAAGAGAGAGAAAATGGTTGTAAGTAGTGGCTCCAAAGCTGGAACAGGTAGCATCCTGGGATTACTGCTCTTTGTCTGAATGGTCACATGTTGTATTAAACCTCATACACTATAAAGAGTGAAATGCTTCAACGTTTACATCAACTCAAGACAGACTTATTACCCTTCACCGTTTATAAACCACCGAAGAGGAACTTAAAACAAATACAGGTCAATAAACTAGCGTGGTGTCCTGGACCATTTTAAAGATGCACCCAAGGCAGAAGAACACCACTGCATCTATTTTTGTATCTCTTAATATGAAGATATTCATTCCTGTCCTTTCCACGTCTGAGAGAGTTTGTGAGACCAAAATATCAGGAGTACGAAAAAACTGTGAAAGTGCCTTGACAAATCAAAATGCTTGAGAAGCAGAAGGTGTAAGTGTGGCTCATTTTACTGGTCCAAGACTGCAGAAGAACCTCTGTCTGGGACTCTCCGCGTCAAGGGACAGGGTGTTACTTTCCTCCTGGAATCCACATCTCCCACGACACCCCATCTGCACAACGCACAGCCCGCCTGCTGCAGAGAAATGACCTCTGTGTGTATTCCTGTCCCAGAAGAACTTCCCCGACCTAGTTCGCTTTCAGACTTTGCTCCTCTGAAAGATACAACCATCTTCCTCAGAGTTTCCTCCTGGAATCGAATTATACAAACGCAGGGGTGCACCAAACCTCCCCTCACCTGCAGACTCATAACCGAGCTCCGTGCGTCAGGGGTGGATCTGCACGTGCACTTTGCTGCTGCAGGGAGCTGCTGCTGCTTCTCCATTATTCCTGGTGCCTCTGACAGTTTCTAGGATGTCTGAGGGGGAAAAAAACAAGAAATGAGAGCCACGGGGGCTTTGGTTCTGCCGGACTGTAATTCATGAATGAATAGAGAAGAGAGCCACGCAGCAGGCCTGCCTCTGGGCTCCCTGGTCGAGTGTAATAGCCGTCTGTTAACACACCCAGAATCCCATAGGTAAGACCTAGGGGCCGGCCGCGCTCCTCACTAGGTGGGAGACCTGCGCAACTCACCTGCCCTCTCTGGGTGTCACGCATCCGCCAAACACAGGCGTGGAAGCAGCGATTAGTAGCATCCCTTCCAGGCATCCCACGAGCTGAGACAATAGGCTTGTAACGTGCCTTTCATTAGAGTCGGCAAGACCTTGTCGTGGAAAATCATATTTACTTCCAGGACACAATTACAGTGAAGCCTCCTTTGGACTGTGTTCTGCTCCTAAGGAAGTAGACAGACAGTTGTTAAAGTGGTTTAATGACGTGCCGGGATTGACTTTTCTCTCTGCGATTTCTTCGTATGTCACCTTTCTGGGGGGATCTCTGAACGTTCCTATCATGGCGTGTTCTGAAAGCGTCTCATCATTGGAGAGATGGACTCCCTAGATACAAAGAGGTTAATTACCTTGTCTAAGAAAATACGCCATACAAAATACTTCAAGCAGAAGTGGTCCAGAGAAGGAGCTATCCGCTTGGCGTGGGAAATGAGAGAAGTGAAGCTGTAATTGTGCCCTCCTTAATCTCTAGGGATCTAGCATGAACGTGTAGATTTAAAAATCCATGAGAAGATGTGTACTTGCTCCATCCCTACCTGTCCCTAGACTGTAGGTGGGAGGGGAGAAACAGAGAGAACGGGGACAAACAAGCCCCCGGTGGGGACAGGGCTCCCGGCACATCTGTGAGTGGGCACACTGCACACCCGTCCCTACACCCCAAGTCCCAAGCGACTTCCCATCCTTACATGTAAAGGGTTCTTCACTTCACTGTAAGGTTTTCTTTATAGTCCCATGAATATAGACGTTCCCGGGGAAAGGTGGCATTTTAAATCACTTTTTGATACTTTTGAGGAAATAAGTGTTGGCTCCCGTCAAACTTGGCAGGGGGAGGAGAGAAGAAGGTGTGTGTGTGCTTTGGGGCAGGAGCGAAGGTGGAGAACGCTGGGAGGGTCTGGCCCAGCATCAGCCTTGGCACAGAATTCTCATCTGGAAAGGCAGCCCTGGGGAAGTGAGAGGTCTACAGTCCTCCCAGAGACCCCACCCCAGCGTTTGCGTTCCTGAGGCGCCCCTGTCCTGCCCCTGTCACCCACGCCTGTAGGGGACTCTGAGATGCATCGGGTATTATGGGTTATGGCCCTAGATTCTGGGCTCCACCTCTGTCCATGGAGCAGGGCACCCAAGCTGGTAGGTCTCCAAGTTCCCATCCAGGGCACGGCCCCAGTAAGCCCTGGGTTAGGAACCCATGAACACGTGGTCAGAATCCGATTCACATGTTCTACGTTTTTATGGTGGTGTCTAGAAAGTTCTCATGTTCACCAGAGCTCATATTTAAGGCAAGGAAATGTTTCATTTGCTGACAGCTTTGCTCAAAAATCCAGTACGTGACACAGGGCTATCACAATAAACATGTACCTGAATGTATTGAGAATAGTTTCCAGTAGGTTCTGCAGACGTATCAGAAGCATTATCTCTTTACATATGAGAAGTTGAGGGAATGTCTGCATAAGGGCATTGTTCTGTGTCCTTGTTTCTACTTGATTTCTTGATTTCTGGCCTCTTGCAGGATAAGTCCTTATACACAGGAAGACTTTTTTCCCCCAGATGTAGAGTGGGGTAATCACTGTTTAAATGAAGTGTGGGGTAAGTTTTTTTGTAAAGTGAATGATCCTTTTATAACACAAGCAATCACCTTCAGGTAGTTGGATCTTGGCAAGTTTCATGTGAAACAGTAAGGGAGAGACCGAAAGCTCCTGTTTAATGACTCAGGAATATAAGATTTGTAGAACTGCAATGACTTGTCCAGTGTCAATGGCTAATCATGGTTGTGCAGAAGTAGAAGCCGGGCGTCCTGATTCTGAGGGGAGGGCACTTATTACCATAGCATCCTTCTCTTGGGAGAGCATTTTCACCAGTTGAGCTGAACAAACTACAGATTAGGAGCTTCTAGAAGTCAGGGGCCATGTGTACCCCATGCATAGTATGTAGTGCCCTCAAAAAATGCTTAACAAGTGCTTTGTGAAAATGATGAGAAAACAGCTTACCTATCGCTTCCCTATTTGAATAGAGCACAGCCCTCACTCACTTTCAGAATTAAAAGGGAGAAAGAATAACACTAAAACTTCTGCAGTGATTTTTTACAAACTCTTTTTCTTTTGTACAGGACCTGTTAGTAACATTGCATAATTTTTAAAATGAGCCGTTTTTAGCAGTAGCAGTTAGGGGGGAGGAGAATGTCTTATTCCCATTCCCATAAAATGTACAATTTGAAAACTGCCTCTTAAAGAGTTCTAGCATTCCATCCTACCGGCAGTGCCTAGGGCTGGTGCGCATTTAATATTCTGTGGGGTTTTGCTGCTGTGCCCTCAATACAGAAGACGTCGTTCATTGCAGCTAGGAGGGAATGTGTTTAAAAAGTCAAGGGAAGTCTTTTGAGGCATCTGAGAAGCATCTTGCAGTCAGAGCTAAACTGCCGCCTTTCCCTTCTCACTGCGCGGCTGATGCGATCACTGCTTTCGGGCGAGTGTGAGGTGGGATGCTCGCCTGCCTTTTCTGCTGGAGTCAGATGCACAACCAAAGCAGGGTGACCTACTTCTGTTACCACGGTACCCAGCATAAATGCTCACTTTAAACGAGCTCCTTGAAAAAGCAGGTTGCACAAAAGGTAAAGTGCACGCGTAGTTTTAAGGTCTCTTTAGTCAAGGTGTTGGCCCGAAAAAGAAGATCAAAGGATAATTTAATCCGAACTTTTTTCCTGTAGGAATTAGGGTTAGGTTTGAAACGTACCAGCAGTCACGCTCTTTCCACCATCTTTTCCATCTGGGTCGGAATAAAGATGAGTCTCCTGAGGAATGTAGTACAAGCCTTTTTCATCTCATAAAAGTAAAGATTAAACCCACAGACTAACAAATACCTTCAAAAGAAGGCTTTTCTCTCTCTGTCTCTCTCTCCATTTTGAAAAGGTTTGCTTTTATGGCTCTGGGAATACAATCGGAAATTATGCTTGATGTGGAAGGTTTTTAAATTTTCAGTTTATATCACAACTTGATAAAGTGTTCTGACAAAGCACTACAAAATGTTACACACATACTTGCAGTGTTAAATGGATGGGGGAACAAAGGAGGGAAGAAAACCACCCAAAGATCTTTCTATCGTGAGAATAAAATTCCCAGGATGCTGGGTTATCCTGTTTGCCTTGGAGCAAAATGCCCAATATTCGCTTGAAGGCAAAAACAAGATAAACACAATTAAAGCCTCGTTTCATTTTGAGGTGTGAGGCAGAGGACAGAGAGGGTAGAGAGCTGGCGTGGAGGTGGAGAGAGGATGCAGATTGCATGCTAAGTGTCACCAGGCTGCCTGTCCCGTGTCCTCAGTAGCAAGCTCCTTGAGGTCGGGAATTTTACCTTCACTGGCTTCATAGACCCCTCAGTAAGTACAGTTTCTGGTTCGTGCCTTCATGAGCTCACTCAATTATTCATGTATTTCCTGAATATTTACCATTTGGTCTTTCAACAACAAATATTTATTGCCTGCCTCCCATCTGCCAGATGCGGTTTCAGGCACCGAATGTCCACACTGAGGACAGTCCCTGACGTCATGGAGCGTTCTTTGGTGGAGGCGGGGAGAGGGTAGACAGAAGTAAGTGATTAGCAGCTTGACGGAATGTGCCGGGTGGTCCCCACTGCTTAGAACTGTGTTGTGTGATACATACGGCTGCAGAGCACTTGAAATGTAAAGAGAGACGTTAAGCAGAGGGTTATGGGGCTGGCGGGGGTTATTTGCTAAAGGACAGTCAGGGAACGTCTGTGTGGCAAGAGAACGTTTGGGCAGGGATGTAAAGGAAGTAAGCAAGTGAGGCAGGTGGATGTCAGGGCAGGACTGTTCCAGGCAGAGGAGAGGCAGGCGCCAGGCTGTGTGCTACCTGCTGAGTGGTAAACGAAACACAGTCGCGGTCCATGCTCTTAGAGCTTTCAGTCTACGGGTCAGGTAGACATGAAACCAGGTGGCCTAAAATGCGTACATATAGTTGAAAATCAAGCTATGACAGAAAATAAGTAGGAGAAGGGCCTCAGAATTGGCTGATGAGAGAAGACCTCAGTGAGGAGGTGTGAAGTCTGAGAAGGAGCTGACCGTGCATATGGCGGGCAGGATGGGGGGTGGCACAGACTGTGGGAACAGCGTGGGAGAAGGTCTCGAGGCTGGAATAAGTCTGTCTTCTGGGAACCCAGATGACCACTGGGGCTGGGCATAGCGAGTAAGGGGAGGAGTGGTCCAACATGCCATCTGAGAGGAAGCCAGGGGCCAGATTGGCAGGCTCTTGTAGCCCACCTGAAGGAGTTTGATTTCGTTCTCAGTGTCCTGAGGCCCCCGGTAAGTGATCAACATGGAATGACATGGTCACATTTCTGGTTTTAAAATATCGACTGCTTGGTCTCCTGTGTGGGAACTGGGTGGGGAGGGGCTGGGAAGGAAAGTGAGGAGACTAACTAAGCATAGGTGAGAGAGGATGATTTGGAATGAGATGGTGACAGTGGAGATAAAAGTGAAAAATAAAATTTGAAAATAAAGAGAAGTGTGTGGATTTTGATAAATAAATTGGGTATAGAACCAACATGACAGCCCATAAAAGGCACATGGGGAATGTTAGATGAACTGGATGGGTGGAAGGATGGGTGGGTGGATGGCTGGATGGATGGATGAGTAGGTGGGTGGAAGGATGGGGGGAGTGGATGGATGGATGAGTAGGTGGGTGGAAGGATGGGGGAGTGGATGGACGGATGGATGTATGGATGGATAGGTGACTGGGTGGGTGGAGGATCGTTGGGGGTGGATGGATGGATGGATGGATGGATAGGTGAGGGGGTGGGTGGAAGCATGGAGGGGGGGATAGATGGATGGAATGCTAATTCTCTGGCCTTCAGTACAGTTCTGGCAGACCAATCTCAATCTTTAACAGGGTGATATCTAAGCTGGTTCCTAGAAATGTTCTCCTTCCTCAGGTGGGTCCCTAGTTTCCTATGATTCCTCACTCATGCTTTTAGTGATGGAGTTCTGCTGGTGAAGGAATTGCATCATTTATCAATGATCTTATCAGAAAACCCTGTTTGTGGTTAAGCAGGCAACTGGTGGTGGTCCTGTGTGTGTAATAACCTGGGAGCAAGGTGTGGAGGCTTGCACTGGGCCAGGCAGTGTGCTGATGTTCTCATACGATACTTCAGTTAGTCCTCAGGACTGCCCTATGAGGTGACGCCACCCAGCCCCCTGTACAGACGGATTTGCAACCTGAAGCTTAGAGAAGGCAGGTCACTTGCTTGAGGTCACAGTGGGTCAGTGGCAGGAATGATTTCTTCCCAGATGCAGATGTGCAGTTGAGAACGTCCAGGTCTGTTCCAACCAGCCAGCCCTCCAAATTATGGGTCTCTGTGGTAAGGTAGTGGCCGCAGTTTTGCACCTCAGCTCTAAACACTCACTATTCGAGCATCATTCCTCACTGAGGCAAAGGCTCTGGAGATTCCCTGGGAGGCACCTGCCTGTGTAAACCCAGTGGTGGACCCTTGGCTGTGACTTGATTTGCTCCCAGGAAGACTAGCTGGGAAGACTTTGATTGAGAAGCACTGAAAACAGTAGTGAAAAATCAGTGTGTTTCAAATAAACCAGTTCCCTTTAGGATGGACGTCAGCCGTGGGCTCCATTCCAACTCCAGCTGTCTGTGGACTGGAGTTTCCTTAAGTACAACGTGAAGCTAAGGCGACCTCAGGGGTGTGTAGTGAGAGGGTTGGCTTGTACAGGAAGCGTTTAGTCCAGAACCTTGCAAGCGCAGGGTAAGGGGAACAAAGGACAACCCTGTTGCCAACCAGGGTTCTTGGTCTCCTTAATCAATAGAAACTGATCAGAGGCCAGACAAGAAATCCAGGCAAGGCTTTATTGGGGCCCCTGCTGCCTCTGAGGAGAGTGAGAACAAGTAACAGGTTCCCTCGCTCGCTCCCCAAGTTGCCGGGGAAGGCGAGCTGGTTCCTTATATGGGGTGAGGGGAGGGGTGTGTCCAGGGCTCAGGCCAGAGGTGTGGCTTAGGTGGTCTGCCCGCCCCCTTTGGTGGTGCTGAGTGCAGGGGGCATGCGCAGTGCCCTGCTTTTGCTCCCAGCTCTTCAGAAGTGGCAGTTGGGCTCTTTGGTCTTTTTGTATCTTGTTGTCCATAATTTTGCCCCAACTGTGCATGCACGCAGTTATTTTTAGTCCCTTATAGTTTCTTTGTATTCTGTAGCTGGAGGAGATGTTTGTCCAGGTGCAAGCCCTGCAGCAAAGGGGCCCAGGTCCCAGGTCCCAGCCTGTCTCATTACCCTTATGTCTCAAGGCAAGGGGAGCTTTTTTGAAGGTAGCTAGATGTTCTTGGCATTCCTTGAACAAACCAAAATGTGATGATTGCTCCTTGAGGGAATAAAAATTAACTGCAGGTCATTAGCTTGGCCTCCACAGAACTTCAGAGGGAAAACAACCAGTTCACTCCATAAACCTCAGGAGGAAAGCCTTTCCCCCAGATTTCTCACTTTTGTTTCCTTCCCTCCGTCTTCCCCATTCAAAGCCTCGTGCACGCCGCCACAGCTGCAGCTCCAAGTCCCCTCACCAAGCCAGGCGGGAGGCCTGCAGAGGAGATGCCCACGGGCTGAGCCAGAAGCCTCAGGAAAATGCTTGCCAAACACTGAAGTTTGGGGGCTTCCCTGGTGGCTCAGTGGTTAAGAATCCGCCTGCCAATGCAGGGGACACGGGTTCGAGCCCTGGTCCAGGAAGATCCCACATGCCATGGAGCAACTAAGCCCGTGTGCCACAACTACTGAGCCTGCACTCTAGAGCCCACGAGCCACAACTACTGAGCCCGCGCGCCACAGCTACTGAAGCCTGCGCGCGTAGAGCCCGTGCCCCGCAACAATAGAAGCCACCGCAATGAGAAGTGCATGCAGCAACGAAGACCCAACGCAGCCACAAATAAATTAATTAATTAATTAATTTTTTTTAAAAAAAAGAATGAGCTGCTTAGCTTATTGCAAATTCTAAAAATTAAAGAAAAAAACACTGATGTTTGACTAATCGGTCACGTCCGGGGCGTTGGCACCAGGAGAGAAGAAAGTAAAGAGGCTGGTGGATGTGGAGAAAGGAGGGGATGGGCCTGAGCGAGGCATGGAGGTCCTGGAGGAAGGGCCTGGCCGACGTGGGGCTCAGGGTGTCGGTCAGATTGCTTTGAACTGGTCCACTGACACCCCAAGGTCTAGAGGGCCGTGCCCGGGTCCCGGAGTCAGCTTGGGGTGGGGTGGGGACTGGACTGCAAGGCAGGCTCCTTCCAGCTTAGTTCTGTCTGGAGAAGGACTGGGGGAGGGGCGGGCTGGCTCCCTGCCCCATGGTTCCGCCCTGGCCACCCCAGTCCATCAGACAGACCTGTCTCTCCCTGCCCTCCTCCTGTGAGCGCCCCTCACCTCTGGGCCTTCATCTCCCCCTGCTGGGGAGGCGGGGGTCCTGCCATGTAGAATAACCTAGCCCAGCCCCTCCCAAAGGGAGCCAGCAACTCTTAGAAGGTAGGCTTTCTTCTTAAAATGGACACATGAAGACGCCCCTCATTAGCAATGATCTAATCTCTTCACCGTAGAGTTTTGTGTCCTTCACGTTTGTCAGCCGCGTCGTCCTCTCGTATTGTCTCTTGGTCACCATGGTTTTTCTGAAGCCAAAAAGCAAGTCACTCATGACCCTCCTGCTGAAAATGGTGCCACAGGATGGTGAGATGAGAAGTAATTGGAATATGATTCACAGGAGGGGGACTGGCTGCAACACATTTCAAAATGAATTTAGCATTATTTGGTTAAGTGGCATCTGCTTAATCACAGATTAAGGATATTGGGGTATCTGAGACCCAGTAACAATTCTCTCTCTCTCTCTCTGTATGTATGTAAATACCTAGTGTGTGTATATATATGTTTCCTACTACAAAAATGTGTACAAGAATGTTCTTAGCAACGCTATTCAAAACAAAATAGTAAAATGGGCGGGGAGGGATAAATTTAGAGTTTGGGGTTGACATACACACACTACCATATATAAAACACATAAACAACAAGGTCCTACTGTGTAGCACAGGGAATTATACTCAATATCTTGTAATAACCTATAAGGGAAGAGAATCTGAAGAAGATATGTATGTACGTGTGAGTGTATATATATAGAGATAGATAGATAGATATAGATATAAAACTGAATCACTTTGCTGTACACCTGAAACTAACATATTGTCAATCAGCTGTACGTCAATAGAAAATAATAGCAAAATGCTGGAAACAATTCAGATTTCAACAACAGTAGAACACATAAATAACAACAGTGAGATTGTCTAGCTGAGAATACGGATGCATCTCAGGTTTCATCCTCACATAGGATTAAGTCACCAAAAACATGAACGTTTTCATTTATATACATTTCAAAACATGCAAGACAAAACAGCCTTTTCTTTATGGATGGAAGTGTGGTAAAATTTAAAAAGAAACCAAGGGAATGATAAACACACAGTGTAGAGTAGGGTTATTTCTGAAGGATTAGGAGACGGGAATGCAATGGGGAGGGGCACCCGCGAGGCTCCCAGGGTGTCCTTGAGCTTAGAAGTACGTGATGGACATTTGCGGGGTGGATGGTGGAACTATTCTATATCTTGATCTTAGATGGTATTTACATGACTACGCGTTTGTGTAAAAACGTGTAGTCATTCGTGTAAAAAAAACGGTGAATTTTGGAGTATGTAAATTATAGCTCAATTGAAAACCATTTGTTAAAAAAAGTGTACAGTAGGCACACAGGTGTGTTTATTATATTGTGATTTCTTCATACTTTATACGTGATTCGTCTCCTTTCTTAGCTACTCAGTCTGCTGAAAAAAGCAGTTTTGAAAACCCCTCAGTGGTTTGCCATTCTCCTCGGGTGAGCGTCAGACCGTTCACGGGACTACGGTGCTTCCTGCCCTGCCCCCTGCCTGCCCCACCCCGTCCTGGGCTCATGGCCCCTGCCGCCTGTCCTCCTCTTCCACACGCTGGCCTTGCTGAACTGTGCTCCTCTGTGGACTGCTCTGTATCACCCTGGGCTGGAAGCGGCCTACGTGCCAACACGTGGTCTGATACTTCACAGAAGTTCAGCAGAGATTTGTGCAGTTTTGTTGAGGTACAGGCATTCTCTTTCATTCTGTAGGAGGAGGAGTAACGGGGAGAAATGCACTGGGGATGAAGTTCCCTCAGAACATGCCCTGGAGGCTCGATGTCTGAAATGGGTCTCGCTGGGCTCCAGTCAGGGTGCTTGGCAGGACTTTCTCCTTCTGCAGTCTCTGCGAGAGAATACACTTCCCAGTTGTTTCCAGCTCCGAGAGGCTGCCTGCATCCTTGACTCCTGGCCCTTTTCTGTCTTCAAAGCCAGCAGTGATTGGTCGTGTCTTTCTCATATCGTCCCTGTGATTCTAGCTCTTCTGCCCCCTCTTCCTCATTTAAAGGACCCTGGTGATCACATTGGTCCACCTGGATAATCCAGGCTAGTCTCAGTGTTTGAAGGTCAGTTGATTAGCAGCCTGAATTCCCCCATGTAATTTAACATATTCACACATTCTGGGGATTAGCATGTAGACGTTTTGGGGACGTGGGTCAGGGGCATGATTCTTCCTACCACACAGAGCAAAGAACGAATAAAATTCCCCACTGCAGTTTAACAGAATGACAGCAAATGCTTCCTCCTGTTTTCAGGATCTCATCAGGTGGACTGTTGTCTTCGTTTGTGCACAGACCCTGACACGAGTCGCATGAGAAGCAGACCCTGATTTGAGTGCATACAGTGTTTTTGTTTTTTTGGTTAATCTCTGGAAACACCGGCGGGAAGTGGAGGGAGACAGGGAAGAGAAATGCAGCAATAAGAGCGTGTCATCAAGGTAGCTGCCCTGTGTGCCAGTGGAATCCATGCTGGGCACTAGAACACATGAACCTCAGAGTCCTCCCCCGACAAGTGTTAGTCTTCGGGTGAGGGTTGCCCTTGGGGGAACTTAATTCCCAGGACCTGTGTACACGCACACTCCGGGGCCAAGGAAAGCCGTCATTCAGAGAGATGCAAGTGCTGGCAGTTGGAGGTTGGGTCAGAATACACTGAAAAAGTCAAGGCCAAGGAGGTACATATACACACGTGGGGCACCAACAGTTGTCGGTTATAACTTGCGTTGGTTTCTGGAAATCTGAATGTAGTGAAGTCATGGTACTGAGTAACTAAGGACCATGGTACTGGTCCTTTAGTGATAGTTCAGGAACTTTCCAACGTGTCTTCTGAAGGATTCTACAGAGAAACCCCAAGGCTCCTTGCAGGAAAGTCCCCATCCATCCCTATTTCAACCAGACTCACTCAACTTTCTGTTTTCGATTTTGGTAGATTTTTATAATAAGAAGAAAAAGGTACAGACACAAAGAAAAATAGAAAACCACTTTCTTGACCTACAAATTATAAAAATTGTATGTCAGGAATCTTCTGCCAGGTAGGAATTCGAGAGAGCAGAGGAGAGCTCAGTGTCCTTTCCCTCAGGGTCTTGCCGGAGGGACTGGAGCAAAATCTGGATTTAGTGTTGTTGGTAAAAATAACCTTCCCACCCAGAAACATGTAGAAAGCTACACTGTTTGGGATCTTTGGACTTAAATTCGTTTCCACACAGGCTGGAAGGCAGGAATGGGGAGGGGAGATTTTGAGCTGTTTTATTTTAATGAAGTGTTTAAGGCTGAAATAATGGTTCTATACAGCTTTCGACATAATTTATTCTATTTTGTGTCCATTTGCCTGAAGAGTGTAATGCTGTTTGGGGGGAGAGCGGCAAAGGGCTCTCACCGAGGCCTGGATTGTAATTTACATCTAGAAAGTCTACATATTCCATAATTTTGGTGTGCTGTGAATTAATGGAGTAATATTGAATATCTCCAAACCCCTTATTATGGCTTCTCACTTGAAATATGTTTTCAATATACATTTATTCAGCAGTGCTTAAACATGGCAAGTCATAAACACATGCATTTTAAATCATGTGGCTTCATTTTTTTCCTGCTTAAATGTCAGATCAGATGGTTATTAACAGCAGAGGCAGGGGTGCAGTGGATAACAAGGAGAGAGGAGCTGTTCAAAAACAAGTAGTATTTTTTATTTTAAAAGAAATGTCCTCTATTTATGATACTGTTTCCCTAAAGTGAAAGAGGAGAGAGCACTTAGAGGCTTGTGGTAGTTTCTCTGGTGACAATTTATTTTATGTGTGTAGCACGTTGCCTCCCAAGAGCAATGTGTGTTTGAAATCTGCCATATACTACGTGAATACACTTGACCAACTGATTTGGTTAGTAGATGCTCTTGGGCTAAGATCCAGCTCTCAGATAATTAAGGACATGGTCCAAATGGCTGGAGCCCTAAGAGGCTTCCTATAACTGTCTCCAAAGTGAGAATTTACCTTCATTCTTGGTGGCAAGTGGCCCAGGCACTGAGCCACAAGATGGGGGAATTCCTCCCAGGGAATGTGATGAAGTGTTTTGCAAAGAGAAGCTTTGCTCTCCAGGACACTTAAAGTTCACTGTCAAGGCCAGCCTCTCCATGTCTACTGCTGAACCTGCCTGAGTCCTGTGCTTGCAATTTCAGGATGCTGACACCAGGTGGCAGGCAGTACTGAGGTCCTGCCAGATTTCCTGTCATACACAGACAGGGTTCCCTTCAGTGCAGCTAATGAGTTGACAGGTATTGGGGAATCAAAAGAGATTCTTTATGAAAGAATAATACTTGCTAAAAATGCTACAGAGGCTACCTCCACTTTTAAATCTAATGCATTCATTGCAAAGGCCATGTCAGTGTACACTAACAGAAAGCTCTATCTATTTTTATAAATATTGACGTATTGACCATAATTATAATGTGGTTTTATAGGGGGGAACATTATAGTGTTTACATAAGCATAATGTGCTCTAGACCACAACTCAATAAGATGTATCAAGTTCTGGATACATAGTTGTTTTACTACCCTTGAATAAGAAATTCCCACAGATAAAGTAAATAATATATTGGTATCAGGAAATAATGGAAAGATTATAATAGTAAAGTAAATCTAAAAGATTAAGATAATGGGCCAACCTTAATGCCTAATGCGTTGCCTGGCTTGTGGCTTGTTGTTTCATGAGAGGATAGAATAGTTTCTTATTTTACATCTTGTGCTTTTGGTTTTCCATGAGAAGTAGAAGGACATGGAGGGCTTCCCTGGTGGGGCAGTGGTTAAGAATCCGCCTGCCAATGCAGGGGACACGGGTTCAAGCCCTGGTCCGGGAAGATCCCACATGCCGCAGGGCAACTAAGCCCGTGCGCCACAACTACTGAGCTGCGCTCTAGAGCCCGTGAGCCACAACTGCTGAGCCTGTATGCAACAACTACTGAAGCCTGCATGCCTAGAGCCCGTGCTCTGCAACAAGAGAAGCCACCGCAATGAGAAGCCCGCGCACCACAATGAAGAGTAGATAGACCCCGCTCACCGCAACTAGAGAAAGCCGGCGCGTAGGAACGAAGACCCAACGTGGCTGAAAATAAATAAATAAATAAATAAAAATTTTTATTAAAAAAAAGGACATGGAATGCAGGGTAATGTTTGGATATGTTTTATTGGTGAACAGGGGGAGGGGAGATTGCATTTTATATGCCAGCAAATAAAGCAAGTACTTCCTTTGCAAATGATGTATCTAGGTTTCTCCTTTGTTGGTTTGATTCTGCTCACTCATTAACAGAAATCCTAAAATGATCTGATAGAAGGAGCAAAAAGTAACGCGTAGGACTCTAGTAGACAGTGCTAAATGAATAAGAACACCAGTTACAAAGTTTGAGTTAAAAGCAGGAACTGTCTAATTTGAAAGTTACTAAGTTATATAATTGAGAGCACGATTTAAAGAAATATGAACTCCTGGGCAAAATTAAATGCCTTACTTTCTAACACTTTACCTCTTCTGAATTGATCTCAAATTAAACCCTGACTTCCTCTCTCATGGTGGTGACACTGACTCTGCTGAGTCCTCCGTGCTGTTCTGGGGCTTCTCAGAATTCCTCCATGGAATCAAACTTAAGTCCTTCCTCGTGTCTCCCGTGTATCCAAATTTAATAAATGCTTTCACTGTGTGCCACCTGAAGAAACCCCCAGATCATGTTTCATTAACTCAGCTCTAAGTTCTTACAGTATTAAGGGTTCAGTTTATCCTTTCATAACCAATCATCAAAAAGAAAGATTCAGTCCATGTGAGGTGGAAACCCAGCTTCACTATTTGCTGGCCATGAAAACTTGAGCATTTGTAAAATTAGAGTACAATAATACCTACCTTGAAGGTCAAGAAGGATGGATGGGAATCTATGTGCAGCGCTTATGTTCTGTGTACCTGGTTCATTGTAAGTAGTCAACTCAATAAATGTTAGTTATTATCAATAGCACTATTATTATTAATAATGGGTCTTCAGTTACCCTTTCTAAGTCTGAGGAGTACTCAGGTTCTTAAACTTGGGTTTTTTTCTCTCTTTTTTTAACTGAAGTGTAGTTGATTTACAGTGTTTCAGGTGTACAACAAAGTGATTCATTTATATATATATATTCATTTCATTATAGGTTATTATAAGATATGGAATATAGTTCCCTGTGCTATACAGTAGGTCCTTGTTGCTTATCTATTTTATATATAGTAGTGTGTATCTGTTAATCCCAAACTCCTAGTTTATCCTCCCCCTTTCCCTTTTGATAACCATAAGTTTGTTTTCAATATCTGTAAGTGTATTTCTGTTTTGAAAATAAGTTCATTTGTATTATTTTTTGAGATTCCACATACAAGTGATATATGGTATTTGTCTTTCTCTGAGTTACTTCACTTAGCATGATAATCTCTAGGTCCATCCATGTTGCTGCAAATGGCATTATTTCATTCTTTTTTATGGCTGAGTAATATTCCATTGTATATATGTACCACATCTTCTTCATCCATTCCTCTGTGGATAGACATTTAGGTTGCTTCCATGTCTTGGCTCTTGTAAATAGTGCTGCAGTGAACGTACGGGTGCATGTATGTTTTTGAATTAGAGTTTTCTCTGGATATATATATGCCCAGGAGTGGGATTGCAGGATCATATGGTAACTCTATTTTTAGTTCTTTAAGGATCTTATACTTGTTTTTATACTGTAAGTAAAAGCAGAGAAAGGTCCCTGCTTTATAGATCCTACGGGAACACCACACTTTCCCCTTCCACTCAGTGTCTGGGTATCAGCACACAACCAGGGGCCCTTAGCAGTGGCTTTCCTGGGCCCCCTTGGCACGGTGTTTGCCGAGCACACCTGCTTGGATGCAGACTTTTTCTTGTCAGAGACCATGTTTCTTTTCAAAGAAAATGTTATAAACAAACACGTTAACCACGGTTCAGGTTTGTGTTTTGTTTTCTGTAAAGAGTCCTTACATGAAGAGGTTCCTGCTTCTGTCTCTAGGCGGGGTCTGGGGTGCCCAGTTAGTCCTGCAAAGACTCCTCCTTCAGGATGCAGCACCGTTCCTCGGAAGCCTAAGGCATCTTCTGAACGCTTGCCAGAAACATGGAAGAAACGGCCCAGCATCCAAGTGGCTCTGGAAGCTTGGGACGATGGCAGAGAGGTCGCCATTGTCTGCTGTGAGGACAGCCTCTGGCTGTGACCTTGGGCAAATAAGCTCTCCATGCCTCTGCGTGCTTGTCTGTAAAGTGGGAGAATAGGAATGCCGACCTCACTAGGTTGCTGTGCGAAAGAAATGAGTTACGTATAGAAGTCCTTAAAGAGTTCAGGGCACCGGAGCAGCTGGCCAGCAGTGTCATCCAAGGGAGAAGGCTCCTGAAAATGCTGACAGGGACCCCAGGGCCCCGGGGCACCCACGCTCCCCACTCACAACACAAAACTATCTTTTTCTCCTACCTGCTGTTTCACCCAAGCGTTAGGGTTGATGGGAGCACGAAAAAGCATCTAATCGCATTTTAGAGTGGTTGTGTCTTTGCTGCAGTCGCACAACTGGTCAGGACAAAAGCAGGCCGGCAGCTGTGGCTGCAGAATCAGGTCTAGAGCTCCTGACACCTGCCCTGCGACGTCCCCGGGAAACAGGGAATTCTAAAGTGTAAATGCCCGGGACGGCTTGGCGGGTCCAGTCTCTTCCACCCGGGAGCTTCAGTGGGTGTTAGACGATGCCAGTTCATTCCAACCACACGGCCGGTTTATAGCAAAGCCCACGACGGGGTAAACGACAAAATGGAATTGAGACATTTGGAGGATGGAAAAATGTTCCAAGTCAAACCCTTCCTCACAAAGGCGACTGCAAAACTAGTTAATAACATTTGTGATTTCAAAACAAAAATCATCAAAGGTTTTTTTAATCTCTGGGCTCTGGCCCAGCGTATGGGGAATTTAGTTTGGTATAGCTAAACTGCAAAGAAAAATAAAATGCAGAAGTGTTGCTGTTCTGAACAAATGTGGCTGGGTATTTCGGGAAGAAATAGTATCTCCGAAACTGATTGGTGGATGAGGTGTAAGGGGTGAGGTTTGTGAGGTAATGATGGGGAGTTACCGTCCGAGTTTTATGAGCCGCTGTGGGAGAGGGGAAGAGCATGACCATGAAACGAGAACTTTAGAAACCCCAGAAAAAGAAAGTTGGGGAGTTTTCCAGTGAAATGTTGGATTGAGAAAGAAAATAAACCCAGTTGTACTGAACAAGGTGGCAGATCCAGTTCAGAAAATTGAGTAAGAGACTGCATTCCCAGAATCAAGAGAAAAACTCCTCAGGGGCTTCCCCAGGGAGCCCCCGGAGGGAAGCGCTGACTCAGGACCCTCTGCAGCCTGCTGGGGAGGGGCTGCTGCCATTGGAGGTTGGAGGGGTGGTCTGGAACCAAGTCAGGAAGAGACCCCAAACCCTCAGGGGCAGAGGGAGTGGAGTGTGCGGCTTGGCCCTGGTGGAAAGGAGAGAGACCTGTTAACAGAAGAGCGGCTGAAAGCAAGAAGCATCTGGAAAGGCCATTGAGTGCTTTAAACTCATGCCAAGCTAATTGAGTAATGTGACTGTATGTTCTTGTAAATTATTTCAACCGTGTGTAGTTCTTCGCCTGAGATTGGCTTCCCCTGCAGGTCAGGTTCGGTCGTGTGCTTGCAGAGGCTCTGGCGGGCTGGAACTCGTGTGTGCGTGTGTGGGTGTGGGTGTGGGTGTGTGTGAGCACACACGTGGTTATTGATCACAGTCTGCATTCCCAGTACTGTGCATGGACTGATCCGATGTTCACAGTTTATTCCTTTACGGGGCAGATGTTATGATCCTGTATTGCACATGTAGACACGAGGCTCTTTGGGGCTGTTTGGCTGTAGCGCTGTTCATTCCTAACCTCATGCTACCATGTCATGCAGATGCTTGTGAATGAGAGGACTGTGGCCCAGTGTGTGTTTCTGAGCTCTCTTTTTTTTGAGCTATAACTCCTCATCCTCTGCATTTATTTATTTATTTATTTGGCCACAGGGCACGCGGGATCTTAGTTCCCCGACCAGGGGTCAAACCCGTGCCCCCTTTCTGTTGAAGCTCAGAGTCTTAACTCCTGGGCTGCCAGGGAAGTCCCTGTTTCTGAGCTCTTTTATCAAGAGGGCCTCTTCTGTTGGCCCAGGCTTGAATGGTGATGTCATTTGACTTACGAAGCCCTTCTTGAAACCCTAGAACAGACCCTTTCAGCTCACGAAGTGGGGATGAAAGTCATAACCATGATCAGAAGGAACCTCTTGCAGTTCTTCAAGTGGGACTTGCCCCCAACCCTGGTCTCCCACCCCTTCGCTCTCACGGACGGCTCCCGAGATTGCAACTCTCCAATACTGTTCCTGCATGAAAGTCAGAGAATCTAGGTCAGTTTATCCAAGTAGAAAGTGTTGTTTTATTGAGTTAACTCTGTGCAAACTGCTGCCTCAGTGCTTTATAGAAACAAAGTCCCTTGTGTCTGGGGCATGTTCTCAGACAGTTTTCAGGGGCCTCCAGGTAATTGCTTAGATTGAAAATCAACAACGAAAACCCTTCTTTTTTTTTTTTTTTTTTTTAGAAATGTTGGTTCCCGGTAGAAAGTGTCTGTCCTTTTAACTGTTTTGCCAGACACTAAATGAATCCAGCCCCTTTGATCGTGAAAGGACTTGAAGTGAGATTGCAGTGCCGCTGCATCAACGTCCAGGAAAGCTGGAGTGTGCATGACAGAAAGGGGGGCCCCAGACCCCCTTCCTGATTGCAGAATTTCCTTATTATTCCTATCATCTGACCCAGTAAAGATCATCAAACCCAAACTGATTATCAAAAGTGAAAGGGATCCATTTGGTTGCTAAACACCATTATCTTCTCATCAGGGTTTTAGACGTGTTCTCATTGTGATGTTTTAATGTTTTCACATTACAGTAATGTTGCTTTAGAATAATACTTTTTAACATTTTAGAGTTACTCAAAGTCTGGTCTGTGGACCAGGGCTGACCAATGAACTGTTACAGATGGGAAAGGTAGGTATGGACAGAAGTGAGGAACAGACTGTAAAGCACAGGGAACTATATTCAATATCCTGGGATAAACCATAATGGAAAAGAATATAAAAAGGAATGTGTATATATATATATAACTGCATCACTTTGCTGTACAGCAGAGATTAACACAACATTGTAAATCAACTATACCTCAACAAAATTAAAAAGTGAGGAACAGACATTGAGAAACTCTGAGCAATTTGATCCTGCTGTAACATCCAAGCAGCCTTTCATTTTTCTAATGGTTCATCTGTATTGTATTTTATACAAGTAATTGTCTATTATGGATTAGAAGTGGACAAAACAAACAAAAATCCTGGTCCTTTCCCACAGATAGGTTGGGGAAAACTGTTGTTACAGCATCCATCAGCCCATTTCATGCTGTCCCCAGTTTTGTGAGGGACACAGGGGTTACGTATTAAACCCCATTTTACAGGTAGATAACACCCAGGCTCAGAGAGGTGAAGACACCTGGCCTGTCACCTGTGCCTTCATCTAGCGCTTCTTACCTGAAGCCAGCCGTTCTCTAAGATACCACTCTGCTAACCACAGAGCAAGCTCAGCTGCAGATATTCTTGCCTAAGGTTTTTTTTTTTAAGGAAGGATCTCTGTGGACAATCAACCTTGAATGATCTATGAACAGATGCCCTTTGATAACATCTGAGTTCTCCTAATTCAGAAAACCATTGAGACCCTAACAGACGGGCCAGTTCCCTGTGTTTTCCAAAGCAATTGAAGGATCATAGCTGCACAGAAGCTTAAGGTTTGGAAGAGACCCCAGGGGGCCGTGTAGCCCTTGGCATTGACCTGCCCAGTGGGCAGCCCGTCTACCATGGGACGGATGCATCATGGCGGACAGCATTCTGTTTGGGAGTCTGCAGCGACTGTTAGAAAGTCCTTCTTCATGTCGGGCCCATCTCTCCCTCGCTAAGTCTTACCTGTTGGCCTCAGGTCTACCTCTTCATCATACTAAGTCCCAGGATTTGGTCATAGGCACTGTGCCACTTCTGAATCTTCTTCCTGGTGTGATCTGGCTTCCATACCCCACCCTCAGTCTTCCTGTCCTGTTCACCTCCACTCTCTGCATTCTTTAGTCAGTGTCCCCCAGAAATGATCCTGGCACTCCAAAAGTGGTCTGTCCAGGATATAGGAAAATGACCATCTCCCTCAGTCCATACACTGTATTTCTTATCATGCCAACTAAGACCATATTACTGATTTTGTGGCTGTATCTCATGGCTTTCTTGTACTAGATAAAAATGCTACGTCTCTTTAGTGTGAACACCTTCATTTGGGAAGTTGTTCTGTATATTGACCCACTAATTTATTCATCGACTGATTCCTTCTTTCACCCACCATCCAACCAAGCGTCCATCCAGCCAACCAGGGGAACTCTCTCCTAGCTGCTTCAGGATTTTAATCCTGTCATTTATTTCAGAAGAAATCATACTCAGTGGAAGGAAAGCGGTTTAGGCCTTTTCATCATCCCAGCTAATTTGCTCTGGAGGTTCAGTGTCTGGGCACCAGCTCTCCGGTCCACACCTCAGGGTAAGGTTAGCCAGTTAACCAAGTCCCAGCTATCTGGGGACTGGAGAATCGGAGGATATCAGCGAGCTCCCCAGGTGGACGCTTCGTTGGTTTTAGCTGCGTCCCTAATCCTCCTTCCCTGTAAGAAGTGTCGATCAAGGAGGTCTCTCTGCTGTGAGCTTTGTGACATTGGTTTCCATGCCGTGCAGGTGGCACATCTGATTATCTCCACATCCCAGCCTCTGACGGTGTGGCCACTGCGTCCTAGGACCACAGCAGACATCGTATGAGGGTAGCCTCAGAGGGCCGGGATGGAAGTGGAGTGGGGGACAGTCATTCACATGATCGGTTCACATGTGATGATAAATACGTCTGCACGTCTGCAATTAAGAGTAGTAGTAATAGAAAAGATTAAAGAGAGAAGAAAGAAATCACCCCTCCTCATATGTTGGCTGGAGTTGAGTTCCTCGTGGAACCCACCTCCTCTGGGGATGCCTGACTTACTCACGACCCCCCCACTTCCGGATGCCTCGCATCCTGGCCTCTCCCCCCAACCGCCCTACAGACAGAAGAAAAACCTCTTCTTCCAGGCTGATGAATGACCTGATTCAGAGGTCAGCACACTGCAGCCAGTGGGCCAAATCCAGCGGGTCACCTGGATTTATACATTAAGTTTTATTGGAACAGCTGCACCCATTTGTTTCTGCTGGTTGTCTGTGGCTGTTTTCCCAAATCAACCACAGACCTGAGTCATTGTGACAGAGACTAGGTGGCCCCAAACCCTGAAATATTTACCCTCTGGTTCTTTACAGAAATCAGTTTGCTGACCCCGCCCTGTGTTAATAAATCCATGGATCTGGCCCCCGCTGGTCCTGCATCCCTGCCCATTCTCTTCACCTCTAGGCCGCTTCCAGCTCTCACGACCACCCTTCGTGGCGATGTCTTCCCTCACCCTGTACAGCGAATCTGCACTGTCCTCTCCTGCTCTCTCTGGCCACACTTCCAGCTTCCACGCTGACCCCGCTGCAACTGGAAACATGCACAGGGGCGTAGGTTTCCACCTTTTGGGTCACTGCTGTCCCCGCGGTGCCTGGAACAGTGCACATGTGTGGTGGATGCATGAGCGCATCTAGCTCTGTCCAGAGGCACATTCGACCAGAGCTCACCTTGCAGAAAAGTCCTATTTGGACCTCACAGGTGAACAGGTGGATCCCAGAGGCAGTCACGGAGGAAGGCTTAGCTTGGAGTCACCAACATGTCCCCTTACACGGCTGAGACCCTGGAACTTTAGGGAGTTGCTTCCATTTCATTGGCCCCAAATCTGAGCCCTTATTCTTACTATGGCCATGATGCTTCTGTAAATCTCCTCTGCTCATCTAATTTGGCCCAGTCTCCTGGACCACACAAAGGACAGTAGCTGAGACCCTGGTAAGGGTCACAGGAAGAGTGTGGAACAACAAGGAGGCCACAAAACGGTTGTCTGGCGCCTTCCTCCACAGACGCCTGGGCCCCCCTTTGTCCAGCGCCGGGTACCAGACAGGGGCTCTGCCGTGTGCTTGGGGGAAGGTGGCAGTTTCTCCTCCGGTCTTTTCGTTTCTGACTTAGCCCATGTTTGTCAAATAAATTATCATCTGAAGAAGGAAGGAAGAAAGAAAGGAAGAGAGGAAGGGAGGGAGGGAGAAAGAAATATAACTTAAGCCTTTTATCATCAAGGTCAGGGTTGGCAAGGAGGTTTTATTTTCTACGCCAAGGCTGATCAGTAGGCAGTGGCTGCCGGGATCTGCTTGGATCACTGGGTTGAGAAGGATTCTGAGGCCGTATTCAGGTTCAGTTCAGTGAGCAAAAGAGCCATAATCCATTAGCGACATCTGCCGTGGGCGTGAAAGAAGAGGGTTGTGGCTTGCAGGCCGTGTTTTCCATCTCACTTTTAGACTATTAAAACAATGGCTGCAAAACCTTTTTCAGACTCATTACGTGGACGGGACATTGGGCTGCCTGCTTTGCTGCCACCATCTTCCTTTTTGTAGCATTGTTGAAACCTGCTGCCTTCTCCTTTAAGCTACCAGGATTTGGTCTTTAATCCGTGGGACAAAGCATTTTGCCACAGGAACTAGGGTATTTATAATGGCCAAAGATATACGTGGTCTTCAACTAGTTACTGGTAATCTTTAATCATTAAGCTACATTCACTGAATACACAGGCATAACATGCCAGAACAAGGGGTTTTGTGTTGGGGCCAAAGAAATAGAAGACGTTTCTCTAAGAGAGTCTTAGCTGGTGCAGGGTGAAACTTCCATGCTTCCAAGCTAGACACTCGCTTTTGACATGGGCTGGACCCAGATGTGCACCTGTGAAGTCAAAGCAGGGCTTTTCTTTTATGATGATGATGATGATGATGATTAGGCTGCACTGTGCAGCTTCTGGGATTTTAGTTCCCTGACCAGGGATCAAACGTGGGCCGTCGGCAGTGAGAGTGGGGGGGGCTCCTAACCACTGGACCACCAGGGAGGTCCCAAAGCAGGGCTTTTCTGATGGTACCTGATGCCTCTCTGCAAGGTAGCACGTAAGGGACCTTTCATCCAGATTCAGCCAGATTCATTCGTTTATTCATTCCACGAGCATTTGTTAGCTGCCTGCTGCGTGCCACACAACTTTCTAGGCACTGGGCATCCAGACAGAAATCCCTGCCCTCAGAGAGATGGCATTCTAGTGGGAGGAGACAGACAGTACATAGATAAATAAAGTCAATGCTAAATAAATCAATGAGAAATGCTAGTGAGGAAAATCAAAGAGGCACAGGAAAAAGGGAACCTCGAGCAGGCACTGGGGGTTGGAGTGTTTGCTGTTTTAGGTGGCGTAGGGAGGAGAGTAACGGCCTGCGGATATGTTCAGAAAGGGCGTCCCGGGTGTGAGAACCTGCAAGTGCAAAGGCCCCGTTGTGGTCAGGGACCAGCAAGAAGGCCAGTGCATCTGGAACAGGGTGAGTCACAGGGACAGGGGCAGGGAGGAGACGGGGTCAGAGACGTAACAGGAGGACAGAGAGGACAAAGATGCTGCTGAAATCATTACATTTCTGTTCCTGCTCCGAGAAAAAATATATATAATCTTGGAAATTTTGACCATCTGTCCGTTGACTGGAAACTTAATCTTTAGAGAGACAACAAATGTCACCATCGATGGAGAGAATAGTGATCGCTGTTCTAGATGAGCAGATGCCTGCATTCCATGAGCGTGGGGTTTGAGATGACATGTTAGCAATAACAGGAGTTTTCTTTATAATTCTTTTTCTCTCCCATGTTCTGTTTGCATTTAGACCAGCTAAGAATGGCTCTCCTGTTTTTCCCTAACTCTTTCACCTTGACTATTTCCCCAGTTTTCTTTTTTTCTTCCCAGAATTTTCTGCAGTTATCCATCAGTCAGGGTTGTTCGGTTACAAGAAACCGAATTGGCCAACTTAAGCAAAGAGGAATTAATTCGAAACCTACTGGGGGGCCCCAGAATAGACTGGAGGCTGGAGAACCAGGTTTGGAAAGGATCCGGAACCGAGGGGCCCTGGGAGGCTGGAAGGAGGCCTCCTTGTGGACCGTTTGCCCAGAAAGCCACCGTTAGAAAGACCGAACCCTGGTCAGGGAACTAGACCCCACATGCATGGCACAACTGAGGAGCCTGCCTGCCGCAACTAAGACCCGGCACAACCAAATTAATTAATTAACTTAAAATGTCTTAAAAAATAGGTATAAAAAATTAATTCACACCCATAGGCAGGAACATTATGCCGCCATTGAAAGTTTTTTCACGATGTGGGGAAATATCCACACTGTTAAATATAAATGAAAAACAAGATTAGAAAATTTGGGTATTCTGTGATCTATAATAAAAACTATATATACATATATAAATGCATGAAAAGGAGCAGAGAAAAATAAAATATTAACAGGGCTTGTTTCTGGGACATGGGTTAATTATAATTTGCATTTTCTTCTTTGCAGAGTTCATTATTTTTCAAATTCTGTTCAGTGAACCTATGTGTTTTTTTTAAAAAGATACTCTTTTTTTTTCTTTCAAAAGAAAGTAGCTTTAAAAAAAAAAAGAATGTAGCTTTTTCTCTTTATTAAGATTCTCATATTGTATGGACACTCTGGGAAACTGGTTGACCAATACCTAATTTAGTCTTCACCGAAAACCAGTGGTTACCTGGAAGATTAAGGAAGTTAGTTCCTCTAGTGCCTTAGGCTCCTGTTCACACTCAGAGATGTTTAGCTGAAAACCAAAGAGCTCTCCCCTCCCCTCCCCCTCCCCTCCCCTCCCCTCCCCCTCCCCCCCCCTTCTTCCCCCTCCTCTCCCTCCCCCTCCTGGTAAACTGCATAAGTGGGTACCTAGAATTTGGGAAGCGGAGGAAGTTCGTTGCCTGACTTGTTTGATGTGATCATCCCCAAACTGCTGCTTCAGTGATTATACATTTCGGGCAGTGTCTCCAAGGGGCTGCTCCCCTGCTGTGCATTGCCAAATGCCATTCCTTATGGCCTCTCTCTGCAATATTTAGATTTTTGTCCTAAACTGAACAGCAGCCTGTGGCAGAATCTGCGGTTGTCATAGCTGTATTCAATTCACCTGAACTGCTGGTTTCAAGAACTAGGGTCTGAGAGTTTAGGGAGTTCTTCTAATTCTCTGTACATCTCCCAACGGACATACCTCCACACTTTCCTCTTAAGGAGGAATGCAGGGATGGCTCGCCTAAACACCAAGGGAGCCTTCTTTTGTCTGCTTAGTCCCCGTCACCTCTAAAGACGCCCCAAAAGGCTTGGCCTCTGCTAGGGCCAGGCCTCTTCCCTGCCATGGTTTGCTCTTGTGTCCTCTCCCGAAGCAGATGCTGCAGGAGAACTGGGTTAAGGGGGGTTTAACACCCTGTGATTGGAATGCACGATTCTCCGCAGGCCCAGCCAGTGCTCAGATGCTCACACGGCCTCACCCTCAGCCTCCTGGGCCTGTGCACATTTGGCATCGTTCCGAGTAGCTGGTGAAGATGGGGAAGCAGCGCGGCCCTGGGGTCAGGGCTTTCTTATTGGACAGGTGCCCCTCCACCCCCTCACCACTAGCACAGCTCCAACACAGGTATCTGTGAGCCCACCTACCAGGGGCAGTACCTGTCACCCCTGCTCAGCACTCAGCCCCCCTTCCAGAACCTCCATCAGCAACAAAGACTTGTCCCAGGCCCTGGATGCCCCGGCACTGTTCTGGGTGCTAGTGATTGCATGTGAAGAATTCCTAGAATCCCTGCCTTCCAGGAGTTTACATTCTTTGGGGAGAGAAAGATAATTAAAAAGACAAGGGGCTTCCCTGGTGGCGCAGTAGTTGAGAGTCCGCCTGCTGACGCAGGGGACACGGGTTCGTGCCCCGGTCCGGGAAGATCCCACATGCCGTGGAGCGGCTGGGCCTGTGAGCCATGGCCTCTGAGCCTGCGCGTCCGGAGCCTGTGCTCCGCAACGGGAGAGGCCACAACAAGTACGGCCCGCATACCGCAAAGAAAAAAAAAAATAAGGAGACTGAACTGGGACGGGGACCTAGGACTGTTGGAGATCAGGGCTGCAGTTTTTGATGAAGTAGTCAGGGCAGGCCTCGTGAAAATATGACGTTTCAATAAAGACTGGAAGGAGGTAAGGGAGAGAGCAGCCAGGGTATCTGGAGGAGAGGGTTCAGGCGGAGGGAACAGTTCGTGCAAAGGCCCTGAGGTGGGGCCATTCCCCAGTGTGTTTGAGGGCCAAGAAGGAAGCCAGTTGTCAAGAGGGGCATAAATAGGGACTTTCCTGGCAGTCCAGTGGTTAAGACCCCGTGTTTCCAATGCACGGGGTGTGGGTTCAATCCCTGGTCAGGGAACTAACATTCCACATGCCACACAGCACGGCCAAGAAATAAAGAAATTTAAGAAATAAAGAAATAAATAATAAGAGGGGCATAAACAAGCAGGCATAAGAGAGGAGATGGAATCAGAGAGGCCCAGGGGCTTTGTCCAGACTTCTGCTCTCACTCCAAGTTGGATAGGAGGCTGTCAAGTGTTCGGGCAGAAAGGGAACATACTTGGGTTTTAATAGGTCCAAGATGGCTGTTATGTTCAGACTATCCTATCGGGGGGTCAGGGCAGAAGCAGAGAGAGCTCAGGAGGCCACAGAAGGGAACCAGGTGAGAGACGGTAGCGCTCTGACCGGTGGGAGTGGTGAGGCAGTGCTGTTGGTGATGGGAGTTTGCAGTAATCAGTTGAGAAGTAGCTGCAGGAATTAGAAGATCACCATGTCAGTAACATGTTCTGAGAGTTGCCTTACAGTCCGAGAACCTTCTTAGTATTAGAGGAAAGCTACTTTCCTCTAAAAAGAAAAAACAGAACAACTACATTTAAAAAAATAATGGAGGCAACAGTAGCTCATTGCAGATGATTTGGAAAGGACTGAAATTTACAAAGAAGATCTAAATCACAATGAATCTCATGTCCCAGATATATGTCCTGTGAATATTTTGATTTATTTTACTCTGCTGTCTTTTCAATATGTGTGTATTCCAGTTTTTCTGACTTTCTTCTTTTAGTTAAGTTTACCATCGTGAATATTTTACCATGTCATTGAATAGTCTTTGAAGAGATGCTTTTTGACAGCAGTGTGATGTCCTTTCCTACGGGTATGAAATAATTTTTAGAGCCATTTGCTTATTGGAAGATGCAACTTGCTGTGTGCAGCCTCGGTGGTTCATGGCTTCCTGAACTTCACCCCCGAATCACATGAGCTTCCCTGCTGCGTCCCGGGCAGCATTGATCCCCGAAGGCCTCCTCCCAGGGAGAGCCCCCACCGGGAGCTTCCACGGTGTGGAGAGCAGGGCAGGTGCCCTTTTCTGCAGCGAGGTGGGGAGGCGGGCAGAGGCAGAGAAGGCCCAGAAGGGCTTCTGCTCCGAAGACGCACTAAGACAGGTCCCTCCTCCTGGGAAAACAAGAAGGAGACGTGGGTAGAAAACGAGGGTCACTGCCCAGCCACCTGCTCAGGAAACCCAGGGCCTGGGAGCAGAGGGGCCCCCACCCCTGAGGATTTAGGGAGTGATGGATGTCAAGTTCTGCGTCATGGCAAACGCTCAATAAATGTCATCTTCCCCCTTCCCCTACCATTGCCAGGAAAATACCAATATTCCATAAAGTCAGTATTCACGTGTGTCATTCTCGGGGGCCAAGCTGAGTTAGTGGACAGTCATTCCACAGTACGGGATGTCGGGTCAGCTCAGGAAGTTCCCCTTAGATGTCACCTCAGTAGCCCTCGTCCCCACCTTGTACCATGTGAATGTCCTCAAGAGAGAAAGAGTCCCCAGCCGGCCAGTCTCTTGGCGACCTCAGTTGGAATTCAGTAATTGTCGATGGATGGACCAATGTGTTAAGAGATGGGTGGATGGAAGAAAGGAAAGAAAGAAGGACTGTGGGAAGGGTGGAAGGAAGGGTAAATTAACAGTTGTACCTTTTTTTTTTTTCCTCTGAAAAGATGTGAGCAGAATCATGTTTTTTACATAAGCCAGAATCTTTTCCTCTTTTTTCTCAGGTGAAATAAAAACCCAATATGGAGATTCCTAATTTCCCTTGGAAGAAAGCAAAGAGCCACGTGTGATCTAAGTAGCATATTTTGTCTGTCTGAGCTGAAGATGAGTGACTTTCTAGCTTGCGTGACATATATCTGTGCCCCGCCCCTGGAAATACGTGGTCCTTGCTGCGATTCATTTAGCTTTTTTTTAAAGTGGTCTCTGGTTTGTGTGCAGTGGATGAAGTAATTGGAGTGAGTGCTTCTCCCAAGAGACAGAATCAATCAGCATCATAGAAGATGGTGACATTTTAGAAAGAAACTCTGAGGAAAATGTCACGCTTAAAAAATTAAACACACTGACTCCAGATTGATTTTTATTACACTCAGATGGATACCCTGATTGACTATCAGTCTTACAAATGTTTAGCACAGTTCTCACTTCTCTGATAATCAGAATAATCTAATTTTCAATGTCATTTAATGTACTCTATTCAAGGTTATAATAGATCATGTTTCTAATAAAACCCAGCAATTATGGAATGAATAATACAGGAAGACGGGCATTCAGATTCCCGGGATTTTAAGCAGCACCGAGAGAAAGTCTTAGGCATGCCCCTTCCTTTATTTTTTATTTTTTGATTTAATAGGAAAACATTTTTTTATTGTAAATGGGATCTTTTTTTAAAATTTATTTTTATTGGTGTATAGTTGATTTACAATGTTGTGTTAGTTTCTACTGTACAGCAAAGTGATTCAGTTATACATATACTTATATCCACTCTTCTTTAGATTCTTTTCCCATATAGAATATTACAGAATATTAAGTAGAGTCCCTGTGCTATACAGTAGGTCCTTGTTGGTTATCTATCTTATATATAGTAGTCTGTATATGTCAATCCCAGTCTCCCAATTTATCCCTCCCCCCCTTTCCCCCTTGGTAACCATAAGTTTGTTTTCTACATCTGTGAAGCCCATTCCTTTAAATGTGAGGTACACTCTGAATCACTGACTGCATTATATAGGTTATTTTTTTCCTGCCCATGATCTGAATGGGACTTCACCAGATTTGGCTGGAAAAAAAAAAAAAAGAAAATTCTTGGGAGGAAACAGCAAGATTTGAATCCTTCTAATATATGTTATTAGTGCACCTGGAGAAAAGTGACAGGTAGCCAAGTTATTTATTGAGTTTCTCTAGTGATTGCCGCTTTCTCTCCATTTTTGATATATACCCCCTGGAGAAATACCATATTTTAGTTCTAAATATTTTTCCAATATCCACTGAAGCAGCAGCTGACATTATGGATGTTTCAGGGTGAGCCACAGGGTATCCAATTTGGAGGAGGTTTGACTCTGTATTTAGAGCCTAATACTTGCCTGACTATGTTTCCTTTGGTTTCTTTCTTTCTTTCTTTCTTTTTAAGGCCTACTCACTTCTTTAGGAATAAGTTGTACTCTTTCTATTTGTGGCTTCTAACCCACTGCAGTCATGTTGGCATCTGGGTAGGGATGGTGGGTCCCTCTGCTATGGCCTGGGGTTTGGTCGGATGGTCAGGCGTATGTGACGCGCTGTCACAGCTGGCCACCCAACAAGCAGTGGCACCTCTGGAGTCTCCCCTTTCATGCTGGGCTCTCTGTGAGGGGTCCCAGGTAGGGCAGAGGAGGCCACAGGGGCTGTCAGGCTTCAAGAAGTTTAAACTAAAGGGAGAGGCCTTAGACAGAAGGCTCCTCCCGCTAAAATTGGTCCTGGAGGTGAACCTGGCAGAATGAGAACTTCCGAAGGGCTGAGGCTTCCTGCAGATCCTCAGTGGAGCAAGTGACGGGCGGGTCCAGATGAGATGCCCTCTGGACCCGTGAGGCGTCCTGAGGCAGAGCCATGAGGACGCAGTGCCGTGAGGTCACAGTGGGAGGACGGCTGGGCAGACAGCGCGGAGGGGCGAAGGCCACAGGCACGCCTTCCTCCTGAGATCTTGGGTGAATCAGATCCCGGAAGACCAGCAGAGCTCTCTGTGTTTGTGGCCGGTCAGAGCACATCTTGGAAGATGATTGTTTTTTGTTCTGCGCACCTCATGTTCAGAGCAGTCATCTAGAACAGAACATTATCCAAAGCCGGTGGAGAGGGATGATGTGGAATCCAGCTGTCCCACTATGAGATATGACGGAACACGCCAGACATTCAGAGGGTGGAGAGATTCAGCCGTAGGGAGAAGATAATTGCTCTGAACTGTGTGAGGGGCCACGAGCAAAAAAGAAAGTCACAAAGTGTGCTACCGTTAATCGAGCGCTGAACCTTTTCATAGCCTCTGTTAGATGAGTACCATTGCTTACTGGTCACGGTAACTGACACTGAGAGAGGCCAAGGAAATTCCCCGAATTTACGCAACTCCTGAGCCAGAGTCGAGATGTAACCCAGCTCTCCCCCAGCGCTTGTGACCTATGCCATAAGCACGAGCTCCAGAGACTGATTTAGGTGATCGGTAAGGTCCCTTTGCAGCTGTAAACCTCCTAGGTCTCCATTCAGGACACACGTTCAAAGTCATTTCCTGATATTCAGAAATATTCCAGGCATAGGGAAGGGATCCTCTCTCACAGTACCCAAAATAAAGTGGGGTTGGTCTGGGAACACTTGCTGCTTAAATCAGGTGGTTTGAGAGACTGAGGGCCCCTTTGCAGTTAAGGTCGTCGGCAGTAAAAGCAGTCTACACGGTTGAAAATGGCTGGCTTACCATCCTGCACTTTCCTGGAGCCTCAGGAAAGGGAGTGAGAGTATGTGCGTATGTTGTGTGTGTGTGTGTGTGTCTGTCTGTCTGTGTGTCTGTCTTAGGGGGTTGAGGAGGTCATGGCCTGAAAAATTAATGAGAAAAATCATCATCGAAGGCTTTAGGGACAGGGTCTTAGCAGGGTACTGAGGATGAAAGGAGAGACCTTCAATGATGTGCCGTACTGAGAACCTAAGGTTCCCTGAGCGCTTCACTGAATGTTTTACCAGCGAGAGAGGATGAGTCAGGAGACCTCTGTGGAAACAGCCTGTTTTAGCTCTAACAGTGCTATTTCTACTTTACTTTTTATTGTATTATAGTGTATTTGCCTACCTTTCGCAGATGGGCCATTGTCTGCAAAACATCATTCACAGAGAGGATGCAGGCAGACAGAGCTGACCTTGGCAGGTACACAGGATGACGGAGAGAGAAGGACAGGTCTGCCTCTGTCACTGGGAGAGGGCCCCTGGATGGGTGGTGGGTCCAGTCACTGAGCTGGCAGCACCAAAGGGAAGGAGCCGTGTAAGGGCAGCTGGAGGGGCCCCTCTCAGGAGAGGATCAGTGTGAGGGGTGGAGAGGTGCCTAGTGGGCAGTGAGGTGTGCATGTCTGACGCTTAGGGGAAGTCGGGGCCAGAGGTGGGAACTTGAGCTTCCTGGATGTACGTACTTGGTGGTGGAGGGCTTGGGCCCGGATCTCAGGAGACGTGAAGGGTGAGAAGAAGGCTAGGGTGCTCCCAGGCGTAGGGAGTCCTTTAAATGGGCTGCCAGAGACCTCGTGGGGATGCCAGGACGCAGCTGCCTCAAGTTCAAACAGGCCGTCCATCTCCTCATTATAAACCTGGGAGTCGGCAGTAGTTCTCAGGCAAGAGAAGCCCAGTCCATATTCGCCAGCATTTCTCTTTTGGAAGTTAGTTAGCTCAAGGCACTTTTTAATACCACGTTTCGTAATTGTTGCTATTTTTTAAGTCCGGACACATCTTAAGTAAGTGGTATAACTTACTGACCTTTCCCTGTTTTTAAATAAAGGGGCTACCAGCGAGAGCCCTGGGATGAGAGGGTCAAGCTGACAATCTTAGGTGACCAAGGGCCCCTGTGCAGTTAAGGTGCCTGGTAGCAAAAAGTCCATGTGATTAAAAATGGCAGTTCCCGGAGCAGCCCAATCATTGTGCAATTTCCTGAACTCAGTCAAAAGATGACGGGGTAAGTGGGGGAACAGGCCGGGCAGGGCATCCGGCGGAATTAATAAGAAGAATATGACTTTAGAGTCCAGCATTCCTTTCCAGCTTAGGGCCCGGCCCACCTCATCTGTGTGCGAGGTTAGGCCACATGTGTCTCAAGACAGTGGGAACGTCCGGGGTCGGGGCGTGGCTTAGGGGGAGGGCTGCCGGCCCCTGCTGGAAGGGACCTGGTCGTCATGGAAAGGAGGAGGGGGCATCCTCGTCTCGGTGGCTGGTTAGGGCTGCTTAGGCCAGGGAGACCTCCCTGCTCGCGTTCTGGATGTTTCCAGGGTGGCTGGCTCTGCTTTGAGTACAGGAGGGTCACCGCCTCACTCAGTGTGGTCCAGCTGACAGGTTTTCAGGTCCCTTCTCACCCTTGACTTCTCTCCCTACTGAAATCTGCAAGAAGGAGACAGAACCTTGCCCCTCTAAACTGAAGCAAGGGTGTGAGAAAAAGTTATGGAAAAAGGAGCTGGAAATATTTACAGATGGAAGAAGGCGACTCCCTTTTTGACACCTTCCAAGGAAGCAGCGGGGAGTGCAATGACTTCGGAGAAACTTTGAATATGTATGTATCAAGGAAGAATAAGGACTTTGGAAGGAGAACCCCTCTTCCCCCCCTGCCCCCCAAAGTCATCTGCGGTGTTGCTTCACCAGATTCTAGAGCAGCGAATACACCACGTTTATCACGTCTCGTGTGTCCGTGCTCCCTCTCTGGACAAACGTCTGTGTCCAGAAGCCTCTGCAGCACTGCCTGTTGAATGCACTTCTAGACATGGTCGTTGGCTGTCACTACACCCCGGCGGGTTTCCAGGCCAAGCTTTGTTAAGATGTCTTGTGAGAAGCGGAACTCCCATCACATCCCTACAACACCTCAGAACACCACGACCTCGAGTCCCTGAGGCTTTCTGCCCCCAAGAACTTTGCTCTCGCTTCCCCAAAGCCTGTAATGTTCTCCTAGTTCAGTGCTATCCGCTCAGATGTTCCTTCCGCGGGGAGGGTTTTCCCTGGCCACCTTCCCACTCCTGCCTCTGCTCCACTGTACCCCGCTGCTCTCCGGGTGACGGCCCTTTATTCTGCGTGCGCTCTAGGAGACCCTCTAGCTCTCCACCAGGGTCTGGACGTACTGCAGGCCACAGTCAGGGGCAGGGGTGGAGGAGTCCCCAGAAGAAAATCTGTTGGAGGGGGCAGGGCTTTGGTGCTGGGCAGAAAAAACAATTGACGTCCAGTCTGTTGCCTGATCACTGAAATGGAAGAACAAACACAGGAGAGTGGGTGTTAAGTCATTTCTTTTTTGTTAAAAAGATTTTCTTTCTGGGAATTCCCTGGCGGTCCAGTGGTTTGGACCTGGCGCTTTCACTGCCGAGGGCACGGGTTCAATCCCTGGTTGGGAAACTAGGATCCCGCAAGCCGTGCAGCGCGGCCAAAAACAACCAGAAAACCCACCAAAAAATACTTTCTTCCCTAATTTGGATTTACCCTACAAACAACTTCTTACAGATCAAGGACATTTTTTTAGAGTACGAGTCTGCAGACTACAGCCTGTGGACCAAGTCCAGACACAACCTGTTTTGGTGAAGTTCTGCTGGAACACAACCATGCCCTTCTGTGCACAGAGCCTCTTCTGCCCCGCGATGGCACAGTGGTGGCCACAGAGACTGTGAGTCCTGCAAAATCTACGATATTTACTGTCTGGCGTTTTGCGAGTGAGTCAGTACATAGCTCATCTAGCTTGTGTCTTTAATTTAGGAGAAGCTCTTTTGCCCCGATATATGCGATCCTTTCTGCCCCCAGCTCTTTAGAGGACCTGCTCCATCACCGCTTCCAGCTCCCTCCCCAAATCCCCCCATCACAGAGACCCGGCTGCGTGCCGGTGCCCTGCCTGCTGTTGCTCTCCCCCGCATGCCCTTTCTCATAACGCCGTCGTTATCCGATGGTACACTGTACATGGATTTGGCCATCGTCCACCTTTCCCAAGAAGAAAAGAAACTCCCAGAAGCCGGGGAGATCGCTTTACACAGTTACCTCCCCAGCACCTAGAACAGTGCCCGCGACAGAATGGGAGCTCAGGACGTGCTCTGAAGTTCAAGATCACCTTTAGGGTTGCTCGCAGGCAGCCACAACTTCCCTGCATGTCCTCTGATGTTTCTTGGACGTCTGAGTTGGGACCCTGCACCGCTTTCTCTTCCAGGCCCTGCTTTCCTCTCCCCCAGGTCCCGAGGCTGCTGCCTCTACCCGGAAAGCATTCTCGGATGGCTTTTTTATGAAAAGGAGAGGAAAGCACGCTGTTGGGTGTGGGTTTAGTGGAGAGAGAAGGGAGGGCAGAGGGAGCAGAGTGGGGTGGCCGGAACGGCGTGTGTTACTTCTTGGGCTTGTTGCCGTTTTTTTGTTTTTTTTGTTTTTATTCCTTAGCTGAAGCTTCCCGGGGATAGAAATTCAGTTCTCTGCGTCAAACATCGAGTATGTGGCTCTGAGCCGTGCCGGGAATGGTGACGATGCCTTGCTTTCTTTTCCAGATGAGTCTGCAGAAATAAATACCTGAGAATTAAAGTGTCGTAGGCCAGGAGGAAGATTTTTGTGAACTCAGTAGGATTTCAGCAGTCCTTCCCAGACGAAGACAATTTGGGCTGATCTGTTTGTATTGAGACACTGTTCACTAGGGGAGGGTGAAGTTGGCCACGATTCCAGCCACCACTTCACGCACTGAGGTGGACGAGGCGGGCGGCGGGGGCTAGTTCTGCTGTTTCATTTTTCACGTTTTCTTTTAATCACACGTGTGGCCTGCGAGTCACCCCTCGATGGCATTCAGGGAAGCCAAGGCCAAGGAGAAAAATTCCTTAATCATAGTCCTCGTTGCATTCTTGTTATTAACACTAATCTTTTCTTTAAAGGAAACCGTTTCGAGAATTCTTTGATGAGCAGCAGCGTGTGGTTTGGAGCTAGAACTGGGTTTCAGTTCTGGCAGCTACGTGGCATTTAGCCTCTGGTTCCTCCTGTGCAGCTTGGGGACTCATAGTAACTCCTTCCAGTTAGGGTGACAGATAATGCATGTCTAGCACTTGACGCAGCCCGGGGAAGACACCCTCCCTCCCCGACGTGGTGGGGCTGGCCGTGACCCTGATAGTTCCTGTTAAAGAGAAGACACCAGCTCGCAGCCCGCGGCCCCCGATTTTGGGAAGCTGGTCTGTGACCGGAAGATTTTGAGTTGGAATTTTCACACTGGGTTGGAATTTCTCCCACCTTTGCATTTCAAAGCCAAGGGCAAGGAGCAGTGGATATTTTCTCACTGAGCATTTCTGACACCCGGGGTCGTCCGGTCCTGATTCGGGCGCGTCCCGGGAAGGCGTGCAGGGTGGGGTCTGCAGTACACGTGTGGAGTCAGTTCTCCCCTGTGCGCTTTGCCCCCCTCACTGTGGTCTTGCGCCCTCACCCGACTATCCCGCGGACTCGGGGACTCTGGTTCCCTGCGGCCTCCCCGGTACCTGGATCAGGGCCTGACACCCAGAGCTGGTGGTCACGGCTCAGGAACTGTCAGTAGTAGCAGGAGTCCAGATGTGTCGAGTTCCGGATTGCTGCGTGTGCTTCAGATTCAGCTGATTGCCGGAAGTCGGGAACGGGAAGAAAGAAGCCCAGAGGGGTAAGGGGCTCGCCGTCCCCTCCCACGGCCACCGCTCCCGTCAGCAGACTTTCCCTGAGAGCCTGTCTCCACACACTCATGCCTCCAGAGCCGGGACCCAGAGAGCCAGCTGCCCGCCGCACACACTGCACCGTGCCCTGGGGGCACGGGCCCTCCCTCATCGCGCAGCTCGGCCCTGCCCACTGCCCGGCGCCCTGGACCCCTCACATGGGCCCTCCCCATGGCCCCTCTTCTCTCGCTGGGAACTCCTAGCAACCACATGAGTGATGTCTCCACCCAATCGTTTCTTCACCATGGACAGAGCTGCCCTTCTAAAAGGCAGCTGGGGTCCTGTTGCTGCCACTGTGCTCCCGGTGAACCTAAACCGCAAGTCTCCTTGGCAAGGTTCGCCGGCCACAAGAGCCGCGGTCCAGCCTGAGCCTGGAACTCAGCCCCGGCCCTATTCTCTGCAGAACTTCAAAGCTGCCCTGTCGCTTCCACGCAGGGTTTCAAACCTGCCCTGTCTTCTGCCGGGAAAGCCCTCCCCGCTTCCCACCTGTGGCCACCTGAAGCCTCCTCCTGCGCCTGCGTGGGTCTCTGCATAGACAGTTCCTGCGTGAGTGTGTTAGCCTTCCGGGGAGCCCTCGACAACGGACAGTTGCAGACTCTCTGGGAAATCCACGCAGCCTTTTTCTGTTTGTAGGCATGGGTGGTTTCCCGGATGTCTCTAACAGGTTTGATTCTAGAAAGACAAGTTTTCCAGTGCCTGGACCCAAGTTTATTTCCTGGGTTGGGTTTTGAAGGGCTTTCCCTGACCACCTCTTAACCCTCCCCGCCCTCTGGCGGGGCTTCCATCCTATATTGCTCTGCTATAAATGTTCTCTTGAAAGTCACCACTTCCTCAGTCGCCAGACCGTGAACTTTGCTCCCTGTCCGTTCTCTCCGACTCTCGGCGCCACTGGACACTCGGCCAGGCTTCTGCTGCTTCTCCGAATCCTTGTCTCCGTTAGTCACTGTGACTCTGGGTCACCCCAGCTTTCCGGCCCTCTGCCCCTCTGCTCCGTCACAGCCTCCCGCCCCACTTCCCGCCCGGTACAGGCCACACCCAGAGAGCAGTTCCATCTCCACCTCGCTCTCCTCTCTCACCCTCCCCTGCTCGGCCCGGCTTCTGACCCCGACAGGCATCTGGGAGGTTCTGATTCCTGAGCCTCTGCAGCCTCTGGGACGGCTGCCTGATTCCTCACTCACCTGCCCTTAGGCCCAGCTCATCATTTTCCTGCCGAGTGTTCAATTCGCTATTCCATCCAAGCTACCTTACTTCTCTAGACTCTTTGCCATACCGTCGTCATCCGGGAGCCACAGTGAAAATCTCCCTGTGACCTCTAGGGGTCCCCTTCTCCCCTTCCTCCAGCCGTGACCAGGTCCTGCGATTTCCCTCCTGGCGCCACCCTGCACATCCCGCCTTCTTTCTCTTTCCGTGTATCAACCAGTCTTCCCTCCCCACCTGTCCCCAGTCTCCAGTTTTCCCTCTGGTCGCACCAGCCGTCCTGCTCTCTTACAGACATGAGGTGGTCATTCCTAGAAGGATGTCCTCATGTCCCCCACATGAAGAAGGTTCTTCCCACCCTTTAAAGGCCATCGCAGAGCTAACTTCCTCGCGCGGCTGTGTCGGACCCAACCCTGAGGCCTTGGTCCATACCGTTCTCTTCATCTGGATTGTCTCCCTAACCCTCCAAGTCCTGTCCATATGAACTATTTGTTGAGCATCCCTTCTGGAGGCTCTGTGCACTGGACACCCAGCTCCTGGGGGGCACGCAGCTCCGGAACCCTCCCCGGAGGGGTTGTCATGACGCCCACACGCTGAGTCGTCAGCTCCTGCATCTGTGGGACTAAGTACCATCTTAAAACCTACTCCTTAGATTTTGTATTCCTGTTGTTTAAACACCTCTCTTCTGGCATCTAGCTCACTGAATGATAGTTTTTGTTCAGGTGACTGTATCTTTTACTAGAATGTAAGTCTTTTGAAATGATACCCTTTCACTCTTGTTTCTTGAACATCAATCAGTGTCAGGTACAGTGTAAGTACTCAATAACTATTTGAACAGATAGAGAAATAAATGAATGGATGGATGGACAGATAAATAGATGGACAGATGGATGAATGGACAGATAAATTGATGAAATAATAGATGGACAAATGGATGGATAGGCCAATGGACAGTTCAATGGAGGAAAGATGGGACATATGGATGGATGGACAGAAGGGTGGACAGATGGATGGATGTAGAAAAAAACCTGCCATTAAGACTGAAATGGTTATCCTCACACCCATTATAACAATTCCTTTAAAAGTAACCTTGAGAGCTAAGCCAGCCTTTAAAACACTAACAGTAAGTTTAAATTTATCCATAATTTCTAGGAAAGGAGTTTATGGTTAATTGACTAATCATATCCAATTGTGGGCTAGCATACATCTTATATATGGACCGCTGATTCTCTAAAAGTTCAAATTAATAGAATGCATGTAGAACAAAAGTACTGAACACTGCACTTCCTTTGTGATTCTGAAAACCCTTAGAAACCTTAGTGTTTGCAGGACCCCAGTGAGAATCACTGAGGGGAGTACAGGCTGACATAAACCGTTTAAAGGCCTTAAAGTTTTTCATTTAAACTAATATGTAAAATCAACACCCACACGTTCACATGTAGACCATTTCTGTAATATTTGGATTTCTAAAATGTATTTGACAATATGCAGGTAGTTGGCCAACATCAGGCAGACTCGCAGACCATTTGTCTGTCTCTCAGACAAGATTCATCGAGTGTGGCAAGCAATATCTAAAAAGTTGGATCCCAAGGAAGCGAACATGGTCACGTCTGTTTGCTAAGCCAACTTCATGTGGAAGGTCCTGCCATAAGAAATGAAACCACTGAACATTTAACAGCTGTCCGGTTTACCTCTCTCCATTTTCCCCTAATCACTAGTGATGTGGCCCCAGGTGGAGCACTGATCTTGCCGTGGATAAAACTTCTTTCTTCTCCCTCATTTTCTCCCCCCTTCCTCTACATTTTCCTTCTTTACTTTATTCCTGTCTACTTATCCTGCTGTCTTAGCATTTCACATTTCAAAGCAGTCCATGTACAGCAAACCCTTAGAGTCTACACTACCTATCATGTACATTTTATTGAGGGAGAAACCATGCTTTATTTGACTCAGAAACTTCAGTAGCTACAAGACTCAATAAACGTTTGGTGAATAAGCAAATCGGTGTAGGACTCCCACTGGTTTCGTACCGTTACACTGTGTTGCACTTATTTACATGTCTAAATATATATTACGAACCCTGTGTATGATGGAAAAATTCATTTCTCCATTTTTCAGACGGGAAACTGAGGCTCAGGAACATTAAGAGACCACCCTGAGTTTGCACAGTTAGTAAATAAAGGGCTGAAATTTGGGCCTTTGGAATTTTACCCCAATGTCATCCCACTTTTCCAGGGTACCTTTCATGTTATTTAAGACCCGTGGGGAACATGGGTCTTCATTAATTCCATACTTCATGTGTGTTGTCAATAGCCAAGCCATTGAAACAACCTAAGTGTCCATCAAAAGAGGAATGGATAAAGAAGATGTGGTACATATATATAATGGAATATTACTCAGCCATAAAAAAGAATGAAATAATGCCATGTGCAGCAACATGGATGGACCTAGAGATTATCATACTAAGTGAAGTAAGTCAGAAAGAGAAAGACAAATACCACATGACATATGTGGAATCTAAAATGTGATACAAATGAACCTATCTGTGAAATGGAAACAGAATCATGGACACGGAGAACAGACCTGTGGCTGCCAAGGCAGAGGGTGCGTGGGAGAGAGATAGATTGGGAGCTTGGGATTAGCAGATGCAAACTATTATATATAGGATGGATAAACAACAAGGTCCTACTGTATAGCACAGGGAACTATATTCAGTATCCTGGGATAAACCATAATGGAAAAGAATATTTAAAAAAGAAAAAAAATATATATATATGTAACTGAATCACCTTGCTGTATAGCAGTAATTAACACAACATTGTAAATCAACTATACTTCAATTAAAAAATACATAAATGATCTGTTTAAAAAAAGAAATTACAATCTTGTAAAGTTTTAGTGCAGTATCAAGAATATCCACAATTATTTGCTAAGTCTATTAAAATACACCTCCCTTTTCTTTCATATATTCCATGAAAAGAACATATTACAAGAGACTAAATGCAGAGGCAGATACGAAAACCTAGCTGACTTCTAGTAAACTAGAAATTAAGGAGAAAAAAAATTATGTGTGTTGTAACAGATGCGGGCAGGATTTTGAACCTTGAATTGAAGGAATGACAAATTGTTTTCTTTTTTGCCTTAATTGCTGAATAAACACAACCACTGATTCAGATATATCATGTGTGAAAGAGCACGTGGGCGTGTGCTACTGCTGTGTAACCCATCCTTTACACAGACTGTATCTGTTAGCTATTGCTGTGTAACAAACCACCCCAAAGCTCAGTGGCTTGACACAGTAAGCATTTGTTATTGATCACAAAACCATGGATCAGCAGGGTGGAACTTCTGGGCTCACTGGGCCCTCTCATAAGTCTGTGGTCAGCTGCAGCATGGGTGGCAGTACTGCCCATCTTGCCTGAGTGCTCTCCCAGGTTCAGGGCTAGGCTGGCTCTAGGTTGATTTAGGAACAGTTTGGCTGGGCTGCTGGTCTCTCCTCCAGCAGGCTAGCCCGGGCTTGTTCCCACACAGGGGGGATGCTCTAAGAGGGACCAGCACAGGATCTCTCTGGGCCTAGGCTGGCACAACATGACTACCACTGGTTTCTGTCAGTGAGAGTGCATCACAGGCCAGCCCAGATACAGGGGTTGGGGAGCAGTCTCCACCTTTGGATGGAGGAGCTGGGGCATCACAGTGCAGAGGGCGTCCACAGGTAGAGCACTGGGGCATCATTTTTTTTTTAACATCTTTATTAGAGTATAATTGCTTTACAATGGTGTGTTAGTTTCTACTGTGTAACAAAGTGAATCAGCTATACACATACCTATATCCCCATATCCCCTCCCTCTTGCGTCTCCCTCCCACCCTCCCTATCCCACCCCTCTAGGTGGCCACATAGCACCGAGCTGATCTCCCTGTGCTATGCGGCTGCTTCCCACTAGCTATCTATTTTACATTTGGTAGCGTATATATATATGTCCATGCCACTCTCTCACTTCGTCCCAGCTTACCCTTCCCCCTCCCCGTGTCCTCAAGTCCATTCTCTACATCTGCGTCTTTATTCCTGTCCTGCCCCTAGGTTCTTCAGAACCGTTTTTTTTTTTTTGGATTCCATATGTATGTGTTAGCATGTGGTATTTGTTTTTCTCTTTCTGACTTACCTCACTCTGTATGACAGACTCTAGGTCCATCTACCTCACTACAAAGAACTCAATTTCGGTTCTTTTTCAGGCTGAGTAATATTCCATTGTATATATGTGCCACATGTTCTTTATTCATTCATCTGTCAATGGACACTTGGGTTGTTTCCATGTCCTGGCTATTGTAAATAGAGCTGCAATGAACATTGTGGTGCATGACTGTTTTTGAATTATGGTTTTCTCAGGATATATGCCGAGTATGGGATTACTGGGTCATATGGTAGTTCTATTTTTAATTTTTTAAGGAACCTCCATACTGTTCTCCATAGTGGCTACATCAGTTTACATTCGCACCAACAGTGCAAGAGGGTTCCCTTTTCTCCACACCCTCTCCGCACTGGGGCATCTTTAGGTGAGCAGCCCTTCATGGCACTGCACTCCTGCTGCCCGGTTCTGAGGGCTTGTTGAGGGGTCCTGTGGCCCCAGGGGAATCACTGAGGCCGTGTCTCAGAACTTTCTCCAAGCTAAGTGCCTCATTTCTATTTTTTTAATTAATTAATTAATTAGTTTATTTATTTATTTTTGGCCATGTTGGGTCTTCTTTGCTGTGTGCGGGCTTTCTCTAGTTGTGGCAAGCGGGAGCTACTCTTCATTGCAGTGCACGGGCTTTTCATTGCGGTGGCTTCTCTTGTTGCAGAGCACGGGCTCTAGGCGTGTGGGCTTCAGTAGTTGTGGCATGTGGGCTGAGTAGTTGTGGCTCGCAGGCTCTAGGGCGCAGGCTCAGTAGTTGTGGCACACCAGCTTAGTTGCTCAGCAGCATGTGGGATCTTACCAGACCAGGGCTTGAACCTGTCTCCCCTGCATTTAACCACTGCGCCACCAGGGAAGTCCCCTCATTTCTATTTTAAGAAATGTTTTAAAAGGGAAAATAGGAGAATGTCAACCAGAACTGCAATTCATTTTCTGAAAATTAATTGGGTTTAGAGGACCATGGGAGTGAAAACTTTGGCTGCTAGAATTGATCTTTTTTTTTCCATTGGAGTATAGTTGATTTACAGTGTTGTGTTAGTTTCTGCTCTACAGCAAAGTGAATCCATTATACATATACATATATCCACTCTTTTTAAATTCTATTCCCATATAGGTCATTACATAGTATTGAGTAGAGTTCCCTGTGCTATACAGTAGATCCTTATTAGTTATCTATTTTATATATAGTAATGTGTGTATGTCAATCCCAGTCTCCCAATTTATCCCTCCCCCTCCCTTATCCCCTGGTAACCGTAGTTTGTTTTCTACATCTGTGACTCTGTTTCTGTTTTATAAATAAGTTCATTTGTACCCTTTTTTTAGATTGCACATATAAGCCATATCATATGATATTTTTCTTTCTGTGTCTGACTTACTTCACTTAGTATGACAATCTCTAGGTCCATCCATGTTGCTGCAAATGGCATTATTTCGTTCTTTTTTATGGCTGAGTATTATTCCATTGTATATATGTACCACATCTTCTTTATCCATTCCTCTGTGGATGGACATTTAGGTTGCTTCCATGTCCTGGCTATTGTAAATAGTGCTGCAGTGAACATTGGGGTGCGTGTATTTTTTTTGAGTTATGGTTTTCTCTGGGTATATGCCCCTGAGTAGGATTGCTGGATCATATGGTAGTTCTATTTTTAGTTTTTAAAGGAACCTCCATATTTTTCTCCATAGTGGCTGCACCAATTTACATTCCCACCAACAGTGTAGGAGGGTTCCGTTTTCTCCACACCCTCTGCAGCATTTATCGTTTGTAGATTTTTTTTTGATGATGGCCATTCTGACCCATGTGAGGTGATACCTCATTGTAGTTTTGATTTGCATTTCTGTAATAATTAGTGATGTTGAGCATCTTTTCATGTGCTTTTTGACCATTTGTATGTCTTCTTTGGAGAAATGTCTATTCAGATCTTCCACCCATTTTTTGATTGGGTTATTTGTTTTGATATTGAGCTGCATGAGCTGTTAGTATATTTTTATATTTTGGAGATTAATCCCTTGTCGGTTGCTTCATTTGCAAATATTTTCTCCCATTCTGAGGGTTGTGTTTTTATTTTGTTTATGGTTTCCTTTGCTGTGCAAAAGCTGTTAAGTTTAATTAGATCCCATTTGTTTATTTTTGTTTTTATTTTCATTACTCTAGGAGATGGGTCAAAAAAGATCTTGCTGCAATTTATGTCAAAGAGTGTTCTGCCTATGTTTTTCTCTTAGAGTTTTATAGTATCTGGCCTTTCATTTAGGTCTTTAATCCATTTTGAGTTTGTTTTTGTGTGTGGTGTTAGGGAGTGTTCTACTTTCATTATTTTACATGTAGCTGTCCAGTTTTCCCAGCACCACTTATTGAAGGGGCTGTCTTTTCTCCATTTATACTCTTGCCTCCTTTATCAAAGATAAGGTGACCATAGGTGCTTGGGTTTATCTCTGGGCTTTCTATCCTGTCCCATTGATGTACATTTCTGTTTTTGTGCCAGTACCATACTGTCTTGATTACTGTAGCTTTGTAGTATAGTCTGAAGTCCTGGAGTCTGATTCTTCCAGCTCCGTTTTTCTTTCTCAAGATTGCTTTGGCTGTTCAGGGTCTTTTGTGTTTCCATACAAATCATGATGGAGATTGTTGTTTAAGATATGACAGCCTGTAACTTGCTGTGAAGAATGTATGTGACACAGAGCAGGATACAGGCTCATCTGAAACAGTCTGCTGGGAAATTTCTTTTTGTTATATGAAGCCCCCCGCCCCACCTCACCATCAGATACTGCTTTGAATGAAGTCTTTGTCTTCATGAAAAAAATCTAAAGGGTTATACCAACACCTCTGCTCAGTCATGTCACTCTGGATACATGGCCCTTATTTTAAGACTCTAAATTCCTGACTCTCAGACTGCCTGCAGTTTTACCGAGTCAAAAAGACCCGCTAAATAGCCTCTCCGACACAAGAGGGCAGGTTGAGCTCTGCAGAGCGAACTTCAGCTTATATAATAAAGCATGTCCTGCCCATGAAAATGGTTTATGGCAGTGGGGACTGAACTGTCCTTTTCTAAGCTGGCATTTTTTACAGACGAGGTGAGTTGATCATGCAGTGGGTGTGAGTTTACTCCTGATTAAAAGGCAAATGGGGGACTTCCCTGGTGGCACAGTGGTTAAGGCTCTGCACTCCCAATGCAGGGGGCCCGGGTTCAATCCCTGGTCAGGGAACTAGATGCTACATGCATGCCACAACTAAGGAGCCAGTGAGCCACAACTAAGGAGCCTGCTGGCCGCAACTAAGAAGCACACCTGCTGCAACCAATACCTGCTGCAACCAAATAAATAAAATAAATATTAAAACCAAAAAGGTAAAGGACCACAGCCTTGGTGTCTTCAGTTTCCATTCTTTAGCATCTAGTTTTATAGCATCAGTAAAGTCCTTCATCTCAGCCCTGATCATACTGGATGACTCTGCCACAGACAGAGCCAGGGAAACACCACCACCAGTGGACAGATTTCGTGAGAGCCATCCTTTGTCAGGGCCCCTTGCTGCCAGAGGCAATGAGCAGAGAAGGACCACGGGTGGTGGAGGAAGGCATCCAGAGGCCGCCTGCACTTTCTTGACTGCTCATGACCAAGTGCTTACTTTTATGCATAAGGCAGGAGTGTTTGTCTCCAGAGTTAAACTTAGGATATTTCCTATAGTTCATCCAAGACTCTTCTCCAAAGGAAAGGATTTGCCCCTTATAGCAGAGCTTCTAAACTCCAAGTCTCCCTGCAAGAATGCCCACCACCCTGGGCCTGCTGAAGATAAACGCGGCCGCACCAGGCTGCCCCCACCAGCCCCGACAGAGGAGGAAAGTGTTTGGGATTATGCGACAGAAGGAACGCAGTTCCCTCGAGAGGAGATCACATCTCCATAAGTAAAAGCAACCAGTGAGAGGAAAGTGTGTTTAAAATCATTCGGAAAGTTTTGTTAGTAGAATATACCACTTTAACTAAAAGACGTATTTGGTCTTTGTACATTCTGATACTTGGGGATTTTCTGTAAGTGCTTGGAATAACTTGAAGAAGCTGAGCTAGGCTGGTCGATCCTGGTTAAACTCTCAGCATGCTGTGTCCAGACTGTTCCCCCCAAGACTTGCATATTTAATATTCTCTAAAAATTCTAAGTATGCTCCCTTGCTCGGTCACCACGAGTGCCATGCCGTTCCGTACACTTTGCGTTTGTGCTGGGCCCACATCACCCTCTGAAATCCCTGCACATAGGCTGCCACGTGGCAGACTAGAGCGGTCCCTGGAGGAGGCTATTTTGACCTCCATTTCAAAACCCCAAAATCAAGGTCCAAGCACAGGGGCTGAATTCATTTAACAGACTCTCATGGGTGCCCTGCCCTCAGCCTGGTCCAGAGGCGTGTGTCTTGGTAGCAGTGGAGAAAACTTAGCTGCAACCTCACTCACTAACCTCCTTTCTCTGTGTATTTGTTCAAATTTCTACGAGCGCCTCTGTGGCTATTGCTGAATCGGGAGAAAGACGCAGTATCCACCACGCAGGGGATTCTGACATTAGGGCTGTTTCACTCACCCCAACCCACGCAAGGTCACAGTAGGACCTGCTCTGTTAATTGCTTGAGTCCCAACCGCAAATCCTGAAATTATGGGAATGTATTTCTCTACTAGTTACAGATCCACCTGCCTTCAAGTTCACGTGTATAATTAGTTCAGAAAATGATGTTTAAACTGAGATGAAACTACATCTGTATGTTAGTTAGAGACCCTCCCCTACTCACGGCAAGCCGATAGCTCTCATCACCGACTGTGGTCCATTATTCTTATAGTTAGTAAGGAGGTGAAAAGTCAAGTTGAAGGAATTCCAGACTTTAATATTCAAACAAGAATAAATAGACCATTATGCTTGCTTTGCTAGACTGACTATAGAGAATTTTAATGGACAAAATCACTGTTGATTGTATTTTCCTTTCCTTTTTTTTTTTGATGTGAAAGAATTACTAGTGAAGCGTTGTTTCATCTCTTCCTGAATCCAAGTGAAGTTTCTGAATTCCGCATGTTTCCTGCATTACATTTTTATTGTGTGCATAGGAATCAATATTCCAGATACGTGCACAAGCGCACACATTGAAATGAACATGACTTCATTTATTGTCATGATTAGACATTCAAAAAAAAGTGCTTGGGTGTCTGCTTTCATATTCATAGGTCGAGATCTGTACATCAGAGGTATTTGTATAAGTGACACTTTTATTACGTTCATTTCATTTGCAATATGATAGTGGATCATAAATATGTTACTTCTGTGCCACCAAATCTGATTTGTGGCACTTAGCCCTCACAAGGAGAATACTTGATATCTTCGGAAGCACCTTTCGTCCAAGAAGCGCTTTGCAGACGCGGGGCCGGCCTCTACCAGGTGTGTCGATCACACTCGTGAGGCTTTGCCTCCCGCTTTATCGGCTGCACTGTTGGGGCCGAGAGTGGCCATGAGTCCCTTGCAGGCCCGGAGCTGATGATGCGACCTTTAATTTCTGGAAGAAAGAGGCTCAGGTGAGCTCTGTGTTGCTGCACCCAGGCCCTGATGGCCGACAGAGCTCCACATCTGCCACATGCTCACCCTTCACCATGGGCCAGACGATGTATCAAGCCCTGGGGACGCAGACACGAGTAAAATATGGCCCTTGCCTTCCTGATGCTCACAGACTAGGAGGGGAGGGCCATGTGGAAGAGTAATTGCCCCCCTACACCGTGATGGGGCGCTGATGCAGAGGTGACAGTAGGTGCCCTCCTCCTGCCCCCCGCCCCGGCCCTCCCAGGGATGCACCGTGCCTGAAAGCAGTTGTCAAACCCCCAGGCACGTCGCAGGACTGGGCACATGCCAGCCAGTTGCAGTCGGGCTGAAAGAAGAGACCACCCCTCACACATTGCAGGCGGCCTTCAGGGCTGAGCACCTCCCACCCCAGACTTGCAGAGAAGAGCATGGCGGGCTCCCCACCTACCAGCCCATCCCTCCATCCCTCCCCCATCCCCCCTCCCCTTTCTCCAGCATCAGTTCCCGATCCTGGACCACCCGCCGCCCCCTACGCACACAACACACACACACACATGCACACATGCGCACACGTGCACACACGCAGTGCTCCTGCAGCCTCCTTCACGACACTCACCACATCGTGGCGTCACATATGAGTGTGACAGATACGGCTGAGGGCCCCGGGGCCAGGTTTTCTGAGTTCAGAGTTCATGCCACATCACTTAACAGGAGGGGGCAGGTTACTTACTTTTCTGTGCCTCAGTTTTCTCATGTGCAAAATGGGCATAATAATGATACTTCCCTGTCAGGCGGCTGTGAGCGTTGAATGACCTAATATGAATAAATGGCTTCACCGAGCGCCCAGAGCTGCTGGGAAGCTGTATTAGCCTTTTCAGTCTTATCATAATTAACACTTTAGGGACTTCCCTGGAGGTCCAGTGGTTAGGACTCAGAGCTTTCACTGCCATGGCACAGGTTCAATCCCTGGTTGGGAAAGTAAGATCCAGCAGGCCGTGCGGCGTGGCCAAGACAAAACAAAAGAACCCACAAAAAACAAAAAAACACTCTGGTACTGGAGTCTGAGTATCTGTAGTAATAGTGAGGCCAACAGTCCTATCACTGTCACTGCTATCACATGATTCATGTCTGTCTCCCACCATGAGTGAGCCCTGAGGCAGCAGGAGCCAGCTGTGTGGTCTCCACTCCATCCCCACGGCAGATGGCACAGAGGCTCACAAAACATTTGGTGAATGAACGAATGGACAAAGCTATGGTGCACCTGCTCACGCGGTGCCGCTACCAGCCGCCTTCTCTGAAAGCATCATTGCCACTTACAGCCACGGACCCACAGTGCTGCCCACAGGTCCACTCATGTCTACGTGGAAGGGCTTCCATCCTCCTTCCTGTGTGACTAGCGCACAGAAGCTTCACAGGAGACTCACCCTTCTCACCCAGCCCACCATCCATCGAGGAGAGAGGCCGTAAGAGGGGCCGGCAGCTCTGGGGTGGGGAGCGATCAGATCCCCAGGCCCTGCAGCAACTGTGGGTGGCCCCCTGCCCCGCACTGCAGCCCTGCACAGGGGCGAGCTCCTGCCCCGCCCTGGCAGCTGCTGACATGAGTCCCCCGAGACAGGACAGAGACGCCTCCCCAGCCCTGCACTGCTTCATCCCTGGCACAGGGAGGGCCCTGTGATGGTCTCCTCTCTGACCTGGCTGCCGCAGCCCAGCAGGCAGGCAGCAGAGCCACTACCCAGGAGCTTGGCCTGGCCCCACCGTCTCAGCTCCAGGCTCACCCCTGCCCTTCCTTTGCCATGCTGAGTAGTACAGTGATCAAGCCTCCACGTGCCAGGGTCCCATCCCGGCTCCGTCCTTTCTGTTTGTGTGACCTTGGGCAGGTTCTTAACCATTTTGTGACTCAGTGTTCTCATCTGTACAATGGGCATAATGGTACCTACCCCATAGGTTCTTCATGAGGGTCAAATGAGTTTATTTATAAAAACGCATTTGGAATAGTGACTGGATATAGAAGGCATCCCTTATTCTGGGCGTTCTGGCAGCCGTCCGCCCGCCTGGCCCAGATACCACATCTGTGCTCCACAGCAGTTCAAAAGCATTGAGCAAAGCAAAATGCTGAAGCCAGTGTTTAGAGAATCCATCCATCGACTTAGGAGCCTCTACATAATTGGGGTGTTATCGCCCACGGGGTGGCTGCAATTTGCAGTTGCTGAGGAGTCTGCGATAGTCCCAGGAATCCTTTGGTGATGGACACAGTTGGGGGCTGGGGACTTTGCTTTGGGAGGGCAGGAGCCGTCTGGAAGGGAGCATGAGGTTATGCACTAGTCCTCTGGCAACCAGTCAGCCGCTGAGAGTGCCCCAAGCTTGGGCCCCGGAGCACAACAGATGGAGCTCTGGCTTTGCAAATGAGGGGTGCCCCCGACCCGGTGCCCTGCGGCACTCTCCGGGGTCCCCTTCCCATCTCACCTCTGCTTTCCGCCTGGGTGCAGATGCTCAGTGGCGGCAGCTCACAGAGCATAACCCTCTAGAGCTGTGGTTGCTCCTCTGAGTTTAATTTTCCAGGGGGCCGTGGGTGGGCCGGGCGGCAGCGGGTGACGCTTAGGCGTGCTGGGGACGGACCGCAGGTACTGTGTGTGCCCCGTCTTTGCTTTTGTGTGTCTTCCACTGAAATCTTGACGAGTTTCAAACAGGGTGATCTTGGGCCTCGGGTTTCTAGAGTGGAGACATGGAATTGTAATGCCCACCACTCCTGGTTCACTGTGGAATTTAGAGAGCGAGAATTCTTCAGTTACGTGAAGGAGGGGCTGGCCCTCGCTGAGAGGTCGGTGAGCAGCGTTGCTGCCGCGGGTGAGTCAGGCGGTCCAGGTGCCATCGTGGTCAAAGCAGGTCCAAGTGTTGGTGTGGCCTCCCACCGGGGCTTTGAGTTTTTGTGGCTGTTCTTGTTGTTTTAAGGTACAATTCACGTAGCATAATATTAATGCTTTTAAAGTGTACAGTCCAATGGTTTATAATATATTCACACGGCTGTCCGGCTTTACTGCTGTCTAATTCTGGAGTATTTTCATCTCCCCAGCAGGAACCCCGGGCCCAGCTGGAGTTGCTTTCCGCCCCCTCACTCGCACCCCAGCCTTTGGCCGCCAGCGGCCTGCTTCCTCTCTGTGAGTTGGCTAACCGCGAACACCCCCTGAGAATAGGGCCGCACAGCACGTGGCCTTTCGCGACTTGCTTTTTTCGCTGGCGCCATGCTTTCAAGGTTCATCCATGTTGTAACATGTATCTGAATTGCATTCCTTTTTGTGGCCAATAATATTCCACTGTCTGGATAGACCAGTTTTGCTCCTCTGCTCATCAGTGGATGGGCACGTGGGCTGTTCGGAATCACGCTGCTCTGAACGTTTGTGTGCAGGTTTGCACGGATCGTACGCTTACGTTTGTGAGGACCTGCCAAACTGTTCTCCTCGGGGCTCTGTTTCAGAAGGACCATCTTACTCAGACAGGACTTCAGTGTTAGCTGAAGGAGAGGGTTCTCGGCAGGGCCACGAGGGGGCAGGGGGGCAGGGGGGCTGGCAACCTGCCCTCAGAGCCACGGTGCTCACAAGGCCTCCGGCCGCAGCCTCCCCATCGAACGCAGATGCCCACTGCCTTGGGCTTGTCTCCCCTGTGCTGACCGTGTTCTCTGCATTCTCCCCACTTTATTTTTTTAATTTATCTTATTGAAGTATAGTTGATTTACACTGCTGTTACTTTCTGCTGTACAGCAAAGTGATTCATTTTATATATATATATATATATATATATATATATATATGTTTGTATATTCTTTTCCATTATGGTTTATCCCAGGATATTGAATATAGCTCCCTGTGCTATACAGTGGGACCTTGTTGTTTATCCATTCTCTGTATAATAGTTTGCATCTGCTAATCCCAAACTCCCAGTCCTTCCCTCCCCCAACCCCCTTCCCCTTGGCAACCACCAGTCTGTTCTCTATGTCCATGAGTCCACTTCTGTTTTGTAGATAGGTTCATTTGTGTCATATTTTAGATTCCACATATAAGTGATATCGTATGGTATTTGTCTTTCTCCGACTTACTTCACTCAGTATGATAATCTCTAGGTCCATCCATGTTGCTGCAAATGGCATTATTTCATTCTTTTTATGGCTGAGTAATATTCCATTGTATATATGTGCCACATCTTCTTTATCTGTTCCTCTGTCGATGGACATTTAGCTTGCTTCCATGTCTTGGCTATTGTAAATAGTGCTTCTGTGAACATAGGGGTGCATGTATCTTTTCGAACTAGTTTTCTCCGAATATATTCCCAGGAGTAGGATTGCTGGATCATATGGCAACACTATTTTTAGTTTTTTGAGGAACCTCCATCCTGTTTTCCATGGTGGCTGTGCGACTTTACATTCCTGCCAACAGCGTTAGGGGGCTCCCTTTTCTCCACACCCTCTCCAGCATTTGTTATTTGTAGACTTTTTGATGATGTATAAGTCTGATTAGTCCCATTTGTTTATTTTTGCTTTTATTTCTATTGCCTTGGAAGACTGAACTAAGAAAACATTGGTTTGGTTTATGTCAGAGAATATTTTGCCTATGAGTTTTTGCCTAGGAGTTTTATGATGTCCTGTCTTATGTTTAAGTCTTTAAACCATTTTTTATTTTTTGCAATATAAGTTTTATTTATTTATTTTTGGCTGCATTGGATCTTCATTGCTGTGTGCGGGCTTTCTCTAGTCGCAGTGAGCAGGGTCTACTCTTCATTGCAGTGCACAGGCTTCTCATTGCGGTGGCTTCTCTTGTTATGGAGCACGGGCTCTAGGCGCACAGGGTTCAGTAGTTGTAGTGCATGGGCTTAGTTGCTCTGCAGCATGTGGGATCTTCCTGGACCGGGGCTCGAATCCATGTCCCCTGCATTGGCACACGGATTCTTAACCACTGTGCCACCAAGGAAGTCCCCTTTAAGCCATTTTGAGTTTATTTTCGTGTATGGTGTGAGGGTGTCTTCTAACTTCATTGATTTACATGCGGCTGTCCAACTTTCCCAGCACCACTTGCTGAAGAGACTGACTTTTCTCCACTGTACATTAGTGCCTCCTTTGTTAAAGATTAATTGTCCATAGGTGTGTGGGTTTATTTCTGGGCTGTCTGTTCTGTTCCATTGATCCATATATCTGTTTTTGTGCTAATACCACACTGTTTTGATTAATGTAACTTTGTAGTATTGTCTGAAGTCCTGGAGGGTTATGCCTCCTGCTTTGTTCTTTTTCCTCAGGACTGCATTGGCGATTCTGGGTCTTCTGTGGCTCCATATAAATTTTAGGATTATTCTAGTTCTGTGAAAAAGGTCATGGGTAATTTGATAGGGATCACCTTAAATCTGTAGATTGCTTTGGGTGGTATGGCCATTTTAACAATATTAATTCTTCCAATCCAAGAGCATGGGATATATTTCCGTTTCTTTGAATCATCTTCAATTTCCTTTATTAATGTTTTATAGTTCTCAGTATGTAAGTCTTTCACCACCTTGGTCAGGTTTACTCCTAAGTATTTTTTTTTTAATTTTTTTGATGTGATTTCAAAAGGGATTTTTTTTTTTTTTTTTACTTTTGCATTCTCCCTGCTTTAAACCATGCTGCCCTCACCTGTGTCCTGCACCTGTGGGAGTGGTTTGGGCACACAGCTAGCCTTCCTGTGAGGCTGAGATACCTCAAACTGTCTTTATGCACTCGTCCTAGTCCTGGAAATGTTCTGAGCCAAAGAACAGTGTCATTTCAGAGTCCTGGAGAAGAAAATCACAGGTTTTCTTCTCAAATGCGTCCACTTGGTTACAAACAAGCGAGTGGACACGAGGAAGGGTCGTGCCAGCTGTGTAGTCATGGGCACATCCCTTAGCCTCTCTGAGGCTTCGTTTCTTTGTCTGTAAAATGGGTTTAAAATTGCCTACCTGGGGGCTTCCCTGGTGGCGCAGTGGTTGAGAGTCCGCCTGCCGATGCAGGGGACACGGGTTCGTGCCCCGGTCTGGGAGGATCCCACATGCCGCGGAGCGGCTGGGCCCGTGAGCCATGGCCGCTGAGCCTGCGCGTCCGGAGCCTGTGCTCCGCAACGGGAGAGGCCACAGCAGTGAGAGGCCCGCGTAACGCAAAAAAAAAAAAAAAAAAAAAAAAAAAATTGCCTACCTGGGAAGGGGATGAAGTGAGGCACTGTAGACATGGCTCCCAGTACGATGCTGAGGATTCTCAGAAATACCCTCCCCACTGCAGGTGTGAGGCGCTTATATGGACCACGGGGTTTTTCAGTACCACTCACCCCCCCTCCCTTTTCCCTCCCGCCCCATCTCTTTCCTTTCACCTTTTCTCCTCTCCCTGCGCCTGTGCCTTGCTTTTACCCTGCCCTCAGCTCCTGCCCCAGGCGGCCTTGTGGTCCTCACGGTGTGGACCCAGACCCAGGAACCTGCCAGCTCTCAGATCGCCCGGGGCTCTCAGGAAGGACCAGGCCGAATCCTCTTAGAGCGGATCAGATCATGCCCTGGGTCGTTTGCAGCACAGACTCCCAGGTCAGGGTGGTGGCAGACACAGCAGGCAGTGTCCAGCCTGGCAACCCTGGGTTCCCGGGCAGTGTGGGTTGCATGACCTAGTTTTATCTGTCAGCCTCCCTGGGTCCCAGGTTCCTTCCCCAGGAGACCCTTGCCAGAGCCAGAGCTCTGAGTACTCCTCGAATCTGGGTCATCTGAGAGGCTGTTCTGTGGGACGACCACCCAGCATGGAGGCCAAGACCATGCCCATGAGGTCCAGGGCCAGACAAAGTGTGGGGATGAGGGCTGCGGGCAGATAAAGGTTGAATGAATGGACAGCTTTCCAGGCTGAGGGCTCATGATGCATAGATTATTACTTTCTAAAACTGTAAGTAATAAAAGACTGTATGACTAACACAGAAAGTTTAGGAAGCAGAAAAACATGAAGGGACAACACCCCAAATCCCATACCCTTGGAGATGAATTTCTTCGAAAGTGCCAGTTAAGGGAATTCCCTGGTGGTCCAGTGATTAGGACTCTGTGCTCTCACTGCTGAGGGCCCAGGTTCGATCCCTGGTCGGGGAACTAAGATCCCACAAGCTGGGGCCAAAAAAAAAAAAAAAAGTTGCCAGTTAATTCAGAAAACTGAAAAGCAAAAAAATGAACCGAAAGGCCCAGCTAGGAATCCCTGGCTCCATTCTGGGACGTGTCTCCCAGGAAAAAGGGGTTTCCCTGGAGCGCCTTTCAGGCCATCCCCTCTGGAACTGCGGGGAACCTGCCCGGAAAAATTCTTCCAGGAACGAGTCCAGATAGGAAGTTCCCTCCGAACAAACAGGCTCTAGGCCCTCTGGGTGAGCTGAGCTCTCCTTAGGAACCAGCTGGCGGCTGCAGCGCAGACAGACAAGTCCGCCGGCAGCCACCCCCTCGCCTCGGGAGATGTGCTGGTCGGATCTCCTCCCCCCGACCCCCATCCCTTCCCAGGCAGCATCGGGTAGCGCAGCCCTGGCCACGAATGACCCTGGTCTGTCTGCTCTCTTGTCTGCAGCGGTCAGGAATGACAGAAACAAGAAAAAGAAGGAGCCTTCGAAGCAGGAATGCACGGAGAGCTACGAAATGACGGCCGAGCTGGACGATCTCACGGAGAAGATCCGGAAAGCCCACCAGGAAACCTTCCCCTCGCTCTGCCAGCTGGGCAAGTACACCACGGTGAGAGGCCCCGCCCACCCCGCCGCGCACGCGCACTCGCACTCACGCTCGCACGCAGGCGCACGTGCGCACGCTCCCCGCCCCGACCCTGGCAGGCCCAGGCCGAGGAAGGAGACGCCGCGGCCGGTCGTCCGGGCCGGGGTCGCAGCAGCCGCTGAGTAGGGTGGCTGTTTCCTCCCGCTCGGTCAGGACGCACAGGTTGGGCACGTGCGAGGCTCCGGGCCAGGGTGAGTGAGCCGTGGCTGCTGCTCGCGGGGACCCACAGCCGCGTGAAGGGGCCGAGGAGGGCCGGGGAGGCGGCCGGGGGTCCCGGCGGCGGACGCCGGTGCAGAGCCTAGCGGGGACAGAGGGCCGGGCTGAGCCTTTCACGGTCCCCGCTCCAGCTGGAAGAGCCCGCCCGGGGGACTGGGCCTACCCCGCCCAGGGTCTGGCTCCACAGAAAGTCTGGGGGTGGGGACCGGGAAAGCGAAGGGGGACCGAGCTGGGAGGTCCCTCTCTGCTCCCTGTGCTCCCCTGGGAATGGCCTCGCTGAGGGAGAAGTGAAGAGAAGGGGGTGGGGGACAGGTGCGGTCACAAGGCAGGAGGCCTTTTCGGCTGGTCTGGATGTGCTGGTGGAGATGTCTTCAGGTACTTGAATTTTTTAGTGGCTTTTGCATGTGTTTTGTGCGCTGACGTGTATTCCCAGCATGTGGCGTTCAATAATATTTGTCGACTGAATGAGTGAGTGCAACTAGAATGTTGTTCTGGCCTCTTCAGTGGCTCACGTTGCCCGCCCGAGATGCTGGTAGACGCGCTTTTTAAAAATCCAGGCATTGCAGTGTTTGCTGGTTTGATTGAGACGTGCTAGAAAAAGAATAGTAGTAGGGAAGGTCATGGGGATAAAAAGGTGAAATGATGATGCGGGCGGGGCCTAAGAACAGCAAGTGGGGCACCGAGGCTGCACGGTGGGTGGCACCGGCTTTTAAAGAGCTGGCGCTGGACTTAGCCGCAAGTCCCCTGGCTGAGCTGTCCGGAGAAGAAGAACCTAGAGCTTGCTCCCCAGTCCTCCGCCAGCTTACAAAGCACCTGGCAGCCATTAAAATGCAGGTTCTGGTTCAGCACGTGTGGGCGGGCGTTGCTCACAGGCTCCCAGGTGCTGCTGGTCTGCAGACCACACTCTGAGTAGCAAAGGCCACGAGCATACTTCGAGTAGCGGGGCCCAGGACGATTTTCTGGGCCCCCAGGCCCTGGTGTCAGGAACAAAGAGAGACGCTGGCCAGTCTGTGAAGCTGCTGACCTGGCCTGCTGTTGACTCAGCGGACGAGTCCCCTTTGCGCACAGGGGCGCCCAGAGCAGACACAGGACGGGGCGGCATCGGGAGCCTTGAGGTCGGCCTGCGAGGGAAGGCAGGCCCGGAGACCTGGGTGGCGGGTGACGCCGTGAGTCAGGAGCAGGGGTGCTAGGAATGAATGTGGTTTAAATCCTGCTCTGCCGCCAACCAGCCGTGCGACCGTGTGCGCGTTACTTCACTTCCCTCGGCCTCGTTTTTGAATTTCAGTCTGAAGTGGTGGAGAGAAGTCCACGGTTAGTGATCAGGAGTCTTTATTGTTGTTACGGTCATCATTATTACAGCCGGTACTCACTGAGCGTTTCCTCCGTACCAGGGGCCGCGCTACGTACTCTCGCTGTGTGAATTCTTTTACTCCTTACGGAGGCAACGCGAGGCGGGTGCAGCGCCCCGTATGACAGAGGAATAAGTCACTTTCCCCATGCCCCGTAGCCAGCGGGTGCCAGCGGGTGGGCAGTCTGACTCTGGGGCAGCTCTTCTAACCCCACACGGTACACCGTGTCTCAGGAGGGTGGAGACGGGGGACACCAGGCGTCTAGCTAGGAGGACGGGTCTGTTACCCAGGGATAAATCAACTTTCCCTCCAGAAGACAGAGTAAAAGAGAACAGTCCCAGCAGGGAGGGCTTCTTGGAGGTGGAAACTTGTAAGCCAGGTCCCGCGGTGAGAGACAACCCGTGGGGTCATTTGCTGCCCTCCGGGGGCCCCGGCTCTCTTCCCCGGGTTGGGGTGTCAGGGTGGCCTCGTCCGTGTCCCAGACTCTGCCTCACCTGGTCACCAGGTGAAGTGGCCGCCACTCTGGTCTGGAGGAGGGCAGGGCAAACAGAAGTACACACGCCCTGGTGCAGCCTGGGACCAAAGCGCCCCCTCGGGACCGTCGTCCCTCTGCGGGTCAGCACAGCCAGGGACTCTGGTCGGCCTCTCTGGGCCCTTCCCCACCTTCCCTCCCCCAGGCCTCCTGGCGGAATCCGAGAGCCTCTCCTTCTGGATTCTCTTTGTGCCCGAGGTCTGATTTCACCTGCTTCCAGGCCAGTGGGGCCGCTGCTGGCATCCCGCATCCCGCATCCCTGTGGCTCATCCTGCAGCCCCACGACGCTTCCTCGAGGCTTTTTGCGCCTGTGGGGCAGCGTGCTTCACACGGTGGGGCAGAGGGGGGCGGGGTCGACACTCCTGGGAGCAGCCCCGGCCCGACGGCTCCCAAAGCTCTCCAACAAGGTGGAGCCCGGTGCCCACGGCCCTTCCCCAGTCCTCTCCCAGTGCTTCCCAGGACCTCTGCCCACATAAGCTGCTCGCGTTGGAATCCTAGTCTCAGGGTCTGCTCCCAGCCCCAGGCAGGGGCTTCCCCGAGAGCCACCAGCGCCCCTTCCCTGCCCCCTCGGTCCCCAGTGAGGGCCCTTAGTCCTAAGCGCTTTGCAGGGCTTTCTGCGCCTCTTTGGATCCAGCAGGGAAAGTGGCCGTTCCCGTCCCGTCTCCAGGGGACGATCCCTAACCACGGGGCGGCCTGACGCCCTGCAGGCGCTGCTGCTTCCTCCAGCCCTTCTCTCTGCGCACAGATCTAGCTCTGTTTTTATTGTAAGCAGCTCGCAGTCCTTTCGGGAAGTAGGCGCGGGTGTGAACGAAGAGCAGCAGCCAGGACACATCCTTTGCAGGCACTTGGCCACGGGGCGAGCGCTTTCCATAAGGAGCTTGTCGACGGGCAGCTGCTTCCACTGCGAGGGGACTTCGGTGCCTTTGCCCGGCTGGCATCCCTGTCAGGTGGCTTTGGAATAAATGGGCAGGGAGGAATTAGAAAGGCAGCTAGCTGCCCGCCTACAGATCGTTGAAAGAGTAGCTCCTTTTTCTTCCTCATTAGGGTCGATTTGGGACCCTGGTCAGGACCCAGGAACGAGAGGGGAGGGCAGGAAGCTGGCACCCACCCCCCACGCCTGGGCCTGGACAGGGTGCTCACCTGCAGGCTCAGCGCCGGGCTCTTTGGCGAGGCTTCTGACCAGTGACCTTCCTGAAAAGCAAGGGGGCCAGGGGGGACTCTGAGGACCAGGGTGGGGCTGTGGACGCTGCACTCTCCAAAGAGTACACAGCCCAGCTCTGGGGGGGTTTGCTCTGCTTCCTCGGCGACCGTGACCCTGGCATCCGGGCTTTGGGGCTTCCTAGGCCCAGGTTCACATCTTGCCGGTGCTGCTTGGGAGCTCCGTGACCTTGGCGTCGTTGCTGGAGCCCAGCTCGTCATCTGTGTAACAGGAGTCGGAGCTGTGACTCCCTGGTGGGGCTGCCGGGGAGGGTAGATGAGGGAAGCATACCGGCGCGCCCTGTACTGTTTCTGGTCCAGAGACATGCAGAACGGACAGGTCTCCTCCTCCTGACTCTGTATGAATGCTTTGTCATTTTTTGGAGCCACAAGCCCAGTCCTGGCAGCGTTAAGTGTGGCTAGGACAGCAAGGCAGTCTCCCAGGGGCACGGCCCAGCCTGGGCTGTCTGCTCCCGCTTCCCGCCATGTGCGGCTGTGCACCCCCTCACAGGCCCTGCGGGACACGGGCTGCCCTCCGAGGGCTCGGGAGGTGGGGCTGTGGAGATGTGAGGAGCCCTTAATCCACCCAAAGGATCACGAAGCCACCCCGAATCTAGCATGTGGAACGCTGGACACCCTCTATCTTGCAGCTGGTGCCCCCAGGCCACACCCTGCCCTCCACCAAGGCCCCTGCATTCTGAGACCCCCTGGCTGTCCAGAGGGTCCCCTCCAGCTCCTGTCCTGGCCCAGGTGTCTTGGTGGGGGAGGGGTCCAGGAGCACCCCTGAAACATTAGCTTCAGGGAAGTCCTGCACCGTCTCCCTCGCTTCTAGCCAGACGTCCAGGAAACACTTGGGGGCCCTCAGAGCCCCGCCCCTGCCCCATCCCTGTCTCTCCCCCTCGGTGGCAGGGCGGTTGCCACATGGTTAGAAGCGTGTGTGTTGGGGCCTCTGTGTGTCGTCTTCCTGCGGATGGACATGCCCAGCTGGCAGTTGGCGTGTGTCTGTGGACCGTGGACGCCGGCCCGCGCATCACGTCCTCGTCCTGGCAACGCCGAGCACCTTTCAGCCTCTGGGGTTTCTCACCAGGGGACAGGCTTCCGGAGACAAAGTTCAGGCCGTGTGGTGCCCCAAGAGGGTGGGCCCAGGGCTGCAGCACGAGCTGCCTCTGCGCTGGCCGGTGGGCACTGACGCAGCTGCCAGGTGCGGGTGTCCTGAGGACTAGAGGGAGTTCATCATACAGCGCTTAGAGCAGGGCCTGGCTCCCGGTGAGCCCCGGAGGAGGGCTTGTTACAGGAGGAGCATGCCCAGTGGACGCCGGGAGCATTCTGCAGGTGGAGCTTGAAAGGACATCAGCCTCTCAGGACAGTCGGCAGGCAGAGACTCTGGACCCGGGCCCCCGGTGTTCCACCCCCGGGAACCTTAGCTCCTCGTCCCGTTTAAGGCTTTCTGCGTTTCCTCCTTGGCTGAGAAGGACAAGCAGCCCTGGCTGAAGCACTGTAGTGCCTGCAGCTGCCACAGACGGGCTTAAAGACACCGCGATTCCAGTCCATTTACGGGCCTCGTTCTGAAGGTAGCCGGTCAGAGAAGCAGCAGAGAAGCGCACGGCAGTGGGAAGGCGTCCGTTTGCTTGACCAAAGTGGCCCTTTAACTGTATCTCGTGGTGGGGTTGGGCTTCGCCGGTGCTCGGGGGGCCAGGGGGCAGCGGCTGCCTCTGCCCCTCTGCTGTGTTCCGCTCCCCTGAGCTGCCGGCGAGGCCCCTCCCAGCCCGAGCCTTTCCCTTTCTCTCCTCCCCTGGTTTCGGGATCAGCCCCCACCCAGGGCCCCCCTAACCGCCTCCACTCCCCCCAGATGGGCCGAGCTCTGCACTGTCTGCGCTGGAGGATAGCGTATAAGCCATTAAGCTCATGCCGTGTGAGTCCAGCAACCAGGATGATAAGACGCCAGGTTATTCTGTGTTTTCTCAACCGCCTCTTCCCTTCGGTTTGCATGGTGGTGAGTTAGATTCACATGCCGTTAAGACGGCTGTGCAGTATTTTTAATAGAAGGATGGCGGGCCCGGTGCGTGATGAAGTCTCCTCGTACGAGGCTGATGGAGGCTCCGTTCACGTGCTGGGCTGGGCAGAGGATGGGCGCTGCGGTGACATGACTTCCTGCTGTCCGCTCACTTCTGTGCCCCTCCCCTCCCGCGTCATCTTCCCACAAACCAGGCATTACAGACGCAGTGGCCACACGCTTGGGCTCAAGCTCCTCCGGCTGCGCTGTGTCCCCAGGTCCTTAGGGACAGATGGGGTGAAGTGGCGGGCAGGACGCTGGCCCTTTCCGCAGGAGCGCCAGGGGGCAGCCAGCCTCCACCTGTTTTAGGGCCTCTGTGCCACCCTGTATGCAAACTTCCCTTTCAGCTTCCCCGCCAACCTTAAAAACACAGGTCAGGGCTTCCCTGGTGGCGCAGTGGTTGAGAGTCCACCTGCCGATGCAGGGGACACGGGTTCGTGCCCCAGTCCGGGAAGATCCCACGTGCCGCGGAGCGGCTGGGCCCGTGAGCCATGGCCACTGGGCCTGCGCGTCCGGAGCCTGTGCTCCGCAACGGGAGAGGCCACGACAGTGAGAGGTCCGCGTACCGCAAAAATAAAAAAACAAGAAGAACACAGCTCATTTTATAGACTACGTGGACGTGTCCCCGGGTGTAAGGGGCCCAAGCGCCAGCCTCGACCTTGCCAGTTGCTGCACGTCTGGCGCCCCCCGGGGCCGCCAGAGGCCCCGGCCCAGGGCAGCCTCGTCCTCGCATGGTGGTTGCCCTGAGACATCCTACACGAGCGTGGACTCATGGAAGCCTCACTCACTCACTCATTCACTCAACAAACGTTTTGAGCCCCTGCTGTGTACCGGGCGCTGTTCTGGACACTGAGGACGCGGCAGTGACAGTGAGGCAGGAAGTAAACGAGAGTGTGCGTCGGGGGCTGCGGGCTGGGACCACAGAGCAGGTGTGGGGTCCACAGAGTCGTCGGGCGGGGGCTCAGGTTTGCCCAGCCGGGAAGGAATGAGCAGTGCGTCTGCGGGCAGAGCAGGCCGGGGAGAGGGGCGCGCCCGCTGTCCGGGGACAGCAGGGCCCTGTGGAGCTGGGGGAGACGCGAGAGAGCGGGCCGGCCTTGCAGGCCGCGGAGAGGACTTTGCTTTTCCATCTGAGTGAGGTGAGAGATCACTGCAGATGTTGAGCAGCACAGTGACTTGCTCTGACTTGCGTTTTTGAAGGATCCCTTTATTCCTCTGGTAAAAGAACAGACCGTGCGGAGGTCAGGGTAGAGTGAGGGCCACCCATGAGGAGCTGTCACAGTAATCCAGGCGGGAGGCGTTGGTGGCCGTGGGGATGGGCCCCCTTCTCTACATCGTGACCGTTCTTTGGGTGGAGAACGTGAAGCTCTCACACCTAAACCATCTCAAGCTGTAACTGAAACGTTAATTAGAATTCTTCCTGTTGCAGGTGATAGAAACCAAACTCAAACCGACTTAGACTAAAAAATAAAATCCTGGTGTGGGTCAGGCATGGTTGGATCCAGCATCTCAGGAAGGGCCTCTCTTCCCACGGCTCGTCTCGGCTCTCCTGAGGTGGCAGAGCCACGAGTCCATCTGGGTTACTAGCTGGAGTGGTCGCTGGACAGAGGTTCCCGCATCTGGTAGTTGATTACCCAGCAGCACAGGGATAAGATTTTGAGCATTTTTTAAAAATGACGCTAAGCTAAAAGGTCACCTCTCCCCCACCTTCTGGAGGCTCTCTGTGAAGAGTGAACTGTCAGCACGTTCGAGGGAAACGTGTTCGGTCCCCTGCCTTCCACCTGGCTTCCCACAACTACCCCTGACGGTGTTTTCTCTCCTTCGTAGAATTCCAGTGCCGACCATCGAGTCCGACTGGATCTGGGCCTCTGGGACAAATTCAGTGAACTGGCTACCAAGTGCATTATTAAGATCGTGGAGTTTGCTAAACGTCTGCCAGGCTTCACCGGCTTGACCATCGCAGACCAAATCACCCTGTTGAAGGCGGCCTGTTTGGACATCCTGGTATGTGGCCTGAGCCCGCCGTCGGGGTGGGCAGGGAGGAGGGGTTGAGGCACCCTGGATCCCTAGCCTCTCCTTCTGCTGCCCAATGGCCAGAGGTGTCCCCGGAGCTGGACAGAAGCTTCGTATTCTCTCCCCAGTGTGGGCGCCCCTCTGTGTGGCCTGGGAAAGGGCCCCAAAACCCTTCAGTGCCACACTGTGGCTCCAGGGCCCTGGAGGGGTGAGGCCCATCCCAGCCCGGCCTCTGCAGGCCTCGGCCCCAGTGCCGGTGTCGTCAGTCAGGGAAGCACTAGAGGTGGCAGGGGCGTGTCCCGCCTGGGGAAGTGTGTGCTGGGCCTCTGGAGGAGGTGGGGGGCAGCCCCCAGGGACGCGTCACAACGTAGGGAAGGTAAGGTGAGCTTTTGAGGTGCTTTAAAAGCGTAGGTTTTTCTTTTTATTACGTCTTTCATAGCTTCGGGTATAAACAGTTGTGCAAAGCAAATACAGTAACTGTAACTAGACACACGCGCACACGCCTTCCACAGTCCCTCTCGGGAGGAGAGGGGGCTCAGGATGGGGCAGTTGTGCAGGAAGCTCGAATGTTTGTGTCTTTTCACTGGGAGCCGGATCTTAGGAGGAGTGGTAACGGTTACTCTGTAACCTACAGGGGCCGGGGATCACGAGGGTATCTATGATACTTTTCTTCTCATGAAATCAGAGGGTCTTGGATGGACCTAGGAACATTCAGAAAAAATGAAACATCAGAGCAGCATTAATCTGTCACATACGGGGACTGCCCTGGTGGTCCAGTGGTTAGGACTCTGCGCTTCCACTGCAGGGGGCACGGGTTCCATCCGTGCTCGGGGAGCTAAGATCCTGCAAGCCACACGGCCAAAAACCCAAAATCTGTCACATACCCACACGCTGTCGAGTTTGCAAACCTCAGCTCATCTGAGCCGCACGTGACAGAGTGGGCCGGGGGTGGAGACCCAGCCCGTTTTACAGGAGGAGCTGCAGACCAGGTGAGTCACCTGAGTGCTGGGTTGCACGCCAGCGGCGTGAGAGGCATTGCAGCTCTGAGGCCCTAGAAGCACAAGCGGGGGGTGGGCCTGGGGACAGAGCCTGCCCGGCCCCCAGGGTGAGGGGCAGCTTGCCTGTGGGTCACGATGTAGGGAGGAGTTCTGGGGGCAGTGAAAAACGGGGCGCCGGTGTGTCCTCACGAGTGCCGAGCGTGAGGCGCTCAGCCCGGTTTCACCTGAGCCGCTGGACGCTGCCACGCGGCGGCACCGCAACCATGGGGTCCTGACCCTGTGCCGCATGGCCACTGCGGGGCCTGGGACCTCCCGACTCTGGCTTTGGCCTGTGCCTGCTTCTTGGTTCTCCTTTTGTCTGGTTGCCAGGTGGCGGCCGTTTGTGATTCCCTCCCCTGCCGCCCTTCGGGAAAGGATGGGTGAGAGGATGCTCTGAGGTCCTCAGGGTGGGGAGGGCCTTCTTGCCACAGCGGCAGGTGCTCAGGGATCAGGGCCCCACCCGGGCCCCAGCAGCCGTCTCCCCGCATCTCACACTGACTCGGAACCCGGCAGCTCTCCTCCCTTTGCCCTCGGGGGACTTGGGAAGGACAGGAGCCACTTCCCGTGACCCCTCCTGGCCTCAGTGTACCCGTGTGTAAGATAGGAATGCGAGTCAACCAGGGGAGGCCCTTCTGCGGGCTCACGCGGCCCTGGTGGAGCGTGGATCAGGTGGGGGGCTCGGCAGTGAAAGCAGGGGCGGGGTCGGCAGGGCACGCAGGGCGGAGTCCAGGTTCTGGGCCGGCAGTCGGGAGACCTTTCCACTGCTCCCACTGGCCTTTCGGGGTGCAGTGTGGGGTTGGCATTCAGAGGGGGGAAGCCCTAGTGGGGGCAGGGCAGGATCTCCAGTCAGATGAGACAGGCAGAAGGAATACTTATTTAGCTCCAGACAAGTTCATGTCCAAAAATTTCTAGCAAAAGCACAAGATCCTGAAAAACACACAACGTCAAAGAGCATCTCTTGAGTGAGGACATCAACTGGCTGACGGTAGAGGTGGCTTCTCAGCGAAGCCACTGGTGTGTGGCGGGAGTGGGCCCGCGAGGCGCAAGGATGGGCACGCACGGGCTGCAGCTGTTCTCAGCCCCTAGGAAGGAGATTCCCGGGGCACCAGGCCTGGCCGCGTGCTGCCCCCGTGGCCACCAGCGCCTGTGCTGTGTCTCCTGCAGGACAGGCCGAGGAGGCCCGGGCGGGGGCGGGTCTGGTTGACAGTCCCGAGGAGTCCGCCCGCACTCCCCTCCGCCATCCACCCGCGCCTCACTCCTGGCCACGCAGCGGTGACTGCCCTGCCTGGTTTCTAGCACCATCTGTGGCTCTGGGGCCCCACTAGGGAGGGCTGTTCCCCAGGGACTCAGTGGAGACAGGACCCCGGCCTGAGAGGGGCCAGCTCTGCTCTCGGAGGCCCAGCTGCCTGTGCCGTTGCAGGATCCAGGGTCCCTGTGAGAAAAGCCACAGCCTGCTGGCCTCAGGGTACTGAGCGGTCCCTGCGAGATGGGCGTGCTGGGACCGGACTCCCGGGCTCACACCCTGGCTCTGCCCCTCCGAGCAGCCCCGCTGAAGTGGGTGTGACGGTAGCTTCTCCCCAGTAAGGGACAACGGATGGGGTTAGTGCACGGGAAGCACTTGGCTCAATACCTGGCACTTAGGAAGAGCTCCCTTACCATAGCCGTCATCCTCCTTACCACCACCATCATCGCCGCTAAGCCCAGAGCGTCTCTGTGCATGTTCACGGACACGCGTGTCTGCACGTGTAGGTGTGTACACAGTCGCCCACACGCTGCTGTCTGGAGCTGTGCTGGAGTGCAGCCGGTCTGAGTGCTGTGGTGTTAAAGGAAGTACGTGGTTTCAGACTTCGTGTTTAATAATACGAAATATCTCCTTGATGATTCTTTATGTTCTTAAAACAGTAGGTTGGATCTGTTAGGTTAACTAAAATATATTATTAAATGTTTTTTGATTTTTTATTTTATATTGGAGTACAGTTGACTTACCACGTGTTAGTCTCAGGTGTACAGCAAAGTGAGTCAGTTATACATATACATCTATCCATTCTTTCTCAGATTCTGTTCCCATACAGGTCATTACAGAGTATTGAGTAGAGTTCCCTGTGCTCTACAGTAGGTCCTTGTTGATTATCTGTTTTATATATAGTAGTGTGTATATGCAATCCCAAACTCCTACTAATTTATCCTTTCCCCCACCTTTCCCCTTTGGTAACCATAAGTTTGTTTTCGAAGTCTGTGAGTCTTGTTTCTGTTTTGTAAATAGGTTCATTTGTATCATTTTTTTTAGATTCCGTATATAAGTGATATCATATGATATTTGTCTTTTTCTGTGTGACTTGCTTCACTTAGTAAGTATAGTCTATAATCTCTAGGTGCATCATGTTGCTGCAGATGGCATTATTTCATTCCTTTTTCTGCTGAGTAATACTCTGTTGTATATATGTGCCACATCTTCTTTATCCACTCCTCTGTCGATGGACATTTAGGTTGTTTCCATGTGTTGGCTATTGTAAGTGGTGCTGCTGTGAACACGGGGGCACATGCATCTTTTTGAACGATAGTTTTCTGAGGACACATACCTGGGAGTGGGGTTGCTGGCTCATATGGCAGCTCTATTTGTAGTTTTATAAGGAACCTCCATACTGTTCTCCACAGTGGCTGTATCAGTTTACATTCCCACCAACAATGCAAGAGGGTTCCCTTTTCTCCACAACCCCTCCAGCATTTATTGTTTGTAAACTTTTTCATGATGGCCATTCTGACCAGTGTGAGATGATACCTCATTGTAATCTGATGTGCATTTCTCTAATTAGCGATGTTGAGCATCCTTTCATGTGCTTTTTGGCCATCTGTATGTCTTTTTGAAGAAATATCTATTTAGGTTTTCTCATTTTTTTATTCTGTTGTTTTTTTGATATTGAGCTGCATGCGCTGTTTGTATATTTTGCAGATTAACCCCTTGTCGGTCACTTTGATTGCAAATATTTTCTCCCATTCTGTGGGAGAAAATGGTTTTTTTTGTTTTGTTTATGGTTTCCTTTGCTGTGCAAAAGCTTTTAAATTTAGTTAGGTCCCATTTGTTTATTTTTGTTGTTATTTTCATTACACTAGGAAGTGGATCCAAAAAGATATTGCTGTCCAAGCATTTCTTCCAAGCATGTTCTTCCTATGTTTTCCTCTAAGAGTTTTATAGTATCTGGTCTTACATTTAGGTCTTTAATCCATTTTGAGTTTATTTTTGTGTATGGGGTTAGGGAGTGTTCTAATTTCATTCTTTGACATGTAGCTGTTCAGTTTTCCCAGCACCACTTATTGAAGAGACTGTCTTTTCTCCATCATATAGTCTTGCCTCCTTTGTCATAGATTAATTGACCATAGGAGCATGGGTTGATTTCTGTGCTTTCTATCCTGTTCCATTGATCTGTATTGCTGTTTTTGGTGCCAGTACCATATTGTCTTGATTACTGTAGCTTTGTAGTACAGTCTGAGGACAGGGAGTCTGATTCTTCCAGCTCCATTTTTCTTTCTCAGGATTGCTTTGGCCATTCGGGGTCTTATGTGTTTCCATACAAATTTTAAGATTTTTTTGTTGTTGTTCTAATTCTGTGAAACATACCATTGGTAATTTAATAGCAATTGGGTTGAATCTGTAGATTGCCTTGGGTAGTATATTCATTTTGACAATATTGATTCTTCCAATCCAAGAACATGGTGTATCTTTCCACCTGTTTGTGTCAGCTTCAGTTTTGTTCATCTGTGTCTTATAGTTTTCAGGGTACAGGTCTTTTGCCTCCTTAGGTAGGTTTATTCCTAGGTATTTTATTCTTTTTTATTGCAACGATAAGTGGGATTGTTTCCTGAATTTCTGTTTCTGATATTCCATTCTTAAGAAATGCAAGAGATTTCTGTGTATTAATTTTGTATCCTGCAACTTTACCAGATTCATTGATAGGCTCTAGGAGTTTTCTGGTAACCTCTTTAGGATTTTTTATGTATAGTATCATGTCATCAGCAAACAGTGACAGTTTAACTTTCTTTTCCAATGTGGATTCCTTTTATTTCTTTTTCTTCTCTGATAGCCATGGCTAGGACTTCCAAAACTATGTTGAATAAAAGCGGCAAGAGTGGACAGCCTTGTCTTGTTTCTGATCTTAGAGGAAATGCTGTCAACTTTTCACCACTGAGAGTGATGTTTGCTGTGGTTTTGTCATATATGACCTTTATTATGTTGAGGTAGGCTCCCTCTCTAACCACTTTCTGGAGAGTTTTTATCATAAATGGGTGTTGACTTTTTTTTTTTTTTTTGAAATTTGATGTGTCTATTTATTTATTTATTTTTTTAGCATCTTTATTGGGGTATAATTGCTTTACAATGGTGTGTTAGTTTCTGCTTTATAACAAAGTGAATCAGTTATACATATGTTCCCATATCTCTTCCCTCTTGCGTCTCCCTCCCTCCCACCCTCCCTATCCCACCCCTCCAGGCGGTCACAAAGCACCGAGCTGATCTCCCTGTGCCATGCGGCTGCTTCCCACTAGCTATCTACCTTACGTTTGGTATATGTCCATGCCTCTCTCTCGCTTTGTCACAGCTCACCCGTCCCCCTCCCCATATCCTCAAGTCCGTTCTCTAGTAGGTCTGTGTCTTTATTCCTGTCTTACCCCTAGGTTCTTCATGACATTTTTTTCCCTGAAATTCCATATATATGTGTTAGCATATGGTATTTCTCTTTCTCTTTCTGACTTACTTCACTCTGTATGACAGACTCTAGGTCTATCCACCTCATTACAAATAGCTCAGTTTCGTTTCTTTTTATGGCTGAGTAATACTCCATTGTATATATGTGCCACATCTTCTTTATCCATTCATCCGATGATGGGCACTTAGGTTGTTTCCATCTCCGGGCTGTTGTAAATAGAGCTGCAATGAACATTTTAGTACATGACTCTTTTTGAATTATGGTTTTCTCAGGGTATATGCCCAGTAGTGGGATTGCTAGGTCATATGGTAGTTCTATTTGTAGTTTTTTAAGGAACCTCCATACTGTTCTCCATAGTGGCTGTACCAATTCACATTCCCACCAGCAGTGCAAGAGTGTTCCCTTTTCTCCACACCCTCTCCAGCATTTATTGTTCCTAGTTTTGATGATGGCCATTCTGACTGGTGTGAGATGATATCTCATTGTAGTTTTGATTTGCATTTCTCTAATGATTAATGATGTTGAGCATCCTTTCATGTGTTTGTTGGCAGTCTGTATATCTTCTTTGGAGAAATGTCTATTTAGGTCTTCTGCCCATTTTTGGATTGGGTTGTTTGTTTTTTTGTTATTGAGCTATATGAGCTGCTTGTAAATTTTGGAAATTAATCCTTTGTCAGTTGCTTCATTTGCAAATATTTTCTCCCATTCTGAGGGTTGTCTTTTGGTCTTGTTTATGGTTTCCTTTGCTGTGCAAAAGCTTTTAAGTTTCATTAGGTCCCATTTGTTTATTTTTGTTTTTATTTCCATTTCTCTAGGAGGTGGGTCAAAAAGGATCTTGCTGTGATTTATGTCAGAGTGTTCTGCCTATGTTTTCCTCTAAGAGTTTGATAGTTTCTGGCCTTACATTTAGGTCTTTAATCCATTTTGAGCTTATTTTTGTGTATGGTGTTAGGGAGTGATCTAATCTCATACCTGTCCAGTTTGCCCAGCACCACTTATTGAAGAGGCTGTCCTTTCTCCACTGTACATTGCTGCCTCCTTTATCAAAGATAAGGTAACCATGTGTGTGGGTTTATCTCTGGGCTTTCAATCCTGTTCCATTGATCTATCTTTCTGTTTTTGTGCCAGTACCATGCTGTCTTGATTACTGTAGCTTTGTAGTATAGTCTGAAGTCAGGAAGCCTGATTCCTGCAGCTCCATTTTTCGTTCTCAAGATTGCTTTGGCTATTCGGGGTCTTTTGTGTTTCCATACAGATGGTGAAATTTTTTGTTCCAGTTCTGTGAAAAATGCCAGTGGTAGTTTGATAGGGATTGCATTGAATCTGTAGATTGCTTTGGGTAGTAGAGTCATTTTCACAATGTTGATTCTTCCAATCCAAGAACATGGTATATCTCTCCATCTATTTGTATCATCTTTCATTTCTTTCATCAGTGTCTTATAATTTTCTGCATACAGGTCTTTTGTCTCCTTTGGTAGGTTTATTCCTAGATATTTTATTTTTTTGTTGCAGTGGTAAATGGGAGTGTTTTCTTGATTTCACTTTCAGATTTTTCATCCTTAGTATATAGGAATGCCACAGATTTTTGTGCATTAATTTTGTATCCTGCAAATTTACCAGATTCATTGATTAGCTCTAGTAGTTTTCTGGTAGCATCTTTAGGATTCTCTATGTATAGTATCATGTCATCTGCAAACAGTGACAGCTTTACTTCTTCTTTTCTGATTTGGATTCCTTTTATTTTCTTTTCTTCTCTGATTGCTGTGGCTAAAACTTCCAAAACTATGTTGAATAAGAGTGGTGAGAGTGGGCAACCTAGTCTTATTCCTGATCTTAGTGGAAATGGTTTCAGTGTTTCACCATTGAGGATGATGTTGGCTGCGGGTTTGTCATATATGGCCTTTATTATGTTGAGGAAATTTCCCTCTATGCCTACTTTCTGCAGGGTTTTTATCATAAATGGGTGTTGAATTTTTCAAAAGCTTTCTCTGCATCTGTTGAGATGATCATATGGTTTTTCTCCTTCAGTTTGTTAATATGGTTTATCACATTGATTGATTTGCGTATATTGAAGAATCCTTACATTCCTGGAATAAACCCCACTTGATCATGGTGTATTATCCTTTTAATGTGCTGTTGGATTCTGTTTGCTAGTATTTTGTTGAGGATGTTTGCATTTATGTTGATCAGTGATATTGGCCTGTAGTTTTCCTTCTTTGTGACATCCTTGTCTGGTTTAGGTATCAAGGTGATGGTGGCCTCGTAGAATGAGTTGGGGAGTGTTCCTCCCTCTGCTATATTTCGGAAGAGTTTGAGAAGGATAGGTGTTAGCTCTTCTCTAAATGTTTGATAGAATTCGCCTGTGAAGCCATCTGGTCCTGGGCTTTTGTTTGTTGGAAGATTTTTAACCACAGTTTCAATTTCAGTGCTTGTGGTTGGTCTGTTCATATTTTCTATTTCTTCTTGATTCAGTCTTGGCAGGTTGTGCATTTCTAAGAAATTGTCCATTTCTTCCAGGTTGTCCATTTTATTGGCATAGAGTTGCTTGTAGTAATCTCTCATGATCTTTTGTATTTCTGCAGTGTCAGTTTTTACTTCTCCTTTTTCATTTCTAATTCTATTGATTTGAGTCTTCTCCCTTTTTTTCTTGATGTGTCTGGCTAATGGTTTATCTATTTTGTTTATCTTCTCAAAGAACCAGCTTTTAGTTTTATTGATCTTTGCTATCATTTCCTTCATTTCTTTTTCATTTATTTCTGATCTGATTTTTATGATTTCTTTCCTTCTGCTAACTTTGGGGTTTTTTTGTTCTTCTTTCTCTAATTGCTTTAGGTGCAAGGTTAGTTTATTCGAGATGTTTCCTGTTTCTTGAGGTAGGCTTGTATTGCTATAAACTTCCCTCTTAGAACTGCTTTTGCTGCATCCCATAGGTTTTGGGTCGTCGTGTCTCCATTGTCATTTGTTTCTAGGTATTTTTTTAGTTCCTCTTTGATTTCTTCAGCGATCACTTCGTTATTAAGTAGTGTATTGTTTAGCCTCGATGTGTTTGTATTTTTTACAGATCTTTTCCTGTTATTGATATCTAGTCTCATAGCATTATGGTTGGAAAAGATCCTTGATACAATTTCAATTTTCTTAAATTTACCAAGGCTTGATTTGTGACCCAAGGTATGATCTATCCTGGAGAATGTTCCATGAGCACTTGAGAAAAATGTGTATTCTGTTGTTTTTGGATGGAATGTCCTATAAATATCAATTAAGTCCATCTTGTTTAATGTATCATTTAAAGCTTGTGTTTCCTTATTTATTTTCAGTTTTGATGATCTCTGTCCACTGGTGAAAGTGGGGTGTTAAAGTCCCATACTATGATTGTGTTACTGTCGATTTCCCCTTTTATGGCTGTTAGTATTTGACTTATGTATTGAGGTGCTCCTATGTTGGGTGCATAAATATTTACAATTCTTATATCTTCTTCTTGGATCGATCCCTTGATCATTATGTAGTGTCCTTCTTTGTCTCTTGTAATAGTCTTTATTTTCAAGTCTATTTTGTCTCATATGAGAACTGCTACTCCAGCTTTCTTTTGGTTTCCATTTGCATGGAATATCTTTCTCCATCCCCTTACTTTCAGTCTGTATGTGTCTCTAGGTCTGAAGTGGGTCTCTTGTAGACAGCATATATATGGGTCTTGTTTTTGTATCCATTCAGCCAATCTGTGTCTTTTGGTGGGAGCATTTAGTCCGTTTACATTTAACGTAATTATCAATATGTATTTTCCTATTCCCATTTTCTAAATTCTTTTGGGTTCATTATTGTAGGTCTTTTCCTTCTCTTGTGTTTCTTGCCTAGAGAAGTTCCTTTAGCATTTGTTGTAAAGCTGGTTTGGTGGTGCTGAACTCTCTCAGCCTTTGCTTGTCTGTAAAGGTTTTAATTTCTCCATCAAATCTGAATGAGATCCTTGCTGGGTGGAGTAATCTTGGTTGCAGGTTTTTCTCCTTCATCACTTTAAGTATGTCCTGCCAGTCCCTTCTGGCTTGCAGTGTCTGCTGAGAGATCAGCTGTTAACCTTATGGGGATTCCCTTGTGTGTTATTTGTTGTTTTTCCCTTGCTAATTTTAATATGCTTTCTTTGTATTTAATTTTTGACAGTTTGATTAATATGTGTCTTGGCATATTTCTCCTTGGATTTATCCTGTATGGGACTCTCTGTGCTTCCTGGACTTGATTAACTATTTCCTTTCCCATATTAGGGAAGTTTTCAACTATAATCTCTTCAAATATTTTCTCAGTCCCTTTCTTTTTCTCTTCTTTTTCTGGGACCCCTATAATTCGAATGTTGGTGCATTTAATGTTGTCCCAGAGGTCTCTGAGACTGTCCTCAGTTCTTTTCATTCTTTTTTCTTTATTCTGCTCTGCATTAGTTATTTCCACTATTTTATCTTCCAGGTCACTTATCCGTTCCTCTGCCTCAGTTATTCTGCTACTCATCCCATCTAGAGTATTTTTCATTTCATTTATTGTGTTGTTCATCGTTGCTTGTTTCATCTTTAGTTCTTCTAGGTCCTTGTTAAATGTTTCTTGCATTTTGTCTATTCTGTTTCCAAGATTTTGGATCATCTTTATTGTCATTACTCTGAATTCTTTTTCAGGTAGACTGCCTATTTCCTCTTCATTTGTTAGGTCTGGTGGGTTTTTATCTTGCTCCTTCATCTGCTGTGTGTTTTTCTGTCTTCTCATTTTGCTTATCTTACTGTGTTTGGGGTCTCCTTTTGCAGACTGCATGTTCGTAGTTCCCGCTGTTTTTGATGTCTGTCTCCAGTGGCTAAGGTTGGTTCCATGGGTTGTGTAGGCTTCCTGGTGGAGGGCACTAGTGCCTGTGTTCTGGTGGATGAGGCTGGATCTTATCTCTCTGGTGGGCAGGTCCATGTTTGGTGGTGTGTTTTGGGATGTCTGTGGACTTATTATGATTTTAGGCAGCCTCTCTGTTAATGGGTGGGGTTGTGTTCCTGTTTTGCTAGTTGTTTGGCATAGGGTTTCCAGCACTGTAGCTTGCTGGTCGTTGAGTGAAGTTGGGTGCTGGTGTTGAGATGGAGATCTCTGGGAGATTTTCGCCATTTGATATTACGTGGAGCTGGGAGGTCTCTTGTTGACCAGTGTCCTGAATTTGGCTCTCCCACCTCAGAGGCACAGCACTGACTCCTGGCTGCAGCACCAAGACCCTGTCATCCACACGGCTCAGAATAAAAGGGAGAAAAAGTAGAGAGAAAGAATTAGTAGAAGTAGGAAGGAAGGAAGGAAGGAAAGAAAAGGAAAGAAAGAAAGGAGGGAGGGAGGGACGGTGGGAGGAAGGAAGGAAGGAAGAAAGAAGATAAAGTAAAATAAAGTAAAATATAATAAAGTTATTAAATTTAAACATATTAAGAAGAAGAAAAAAAGGACGGATAGAACCCTGGGACAAATGGTGGAAGCAAAGCTATACAGACAAAATCTCACACAGAAGCTTACACATACACACTCACAAAAAGAGGAAAAGGGGAAAAAATCATAATCTTGCTCTCAAGTCCACCTCCTTAATTTGGGATGATTCGTTGTGTATACATGTATTCCACAGATGCAGGTACATCTAGTTGATTGTGGAGCTTTAATCCGCTGCTCCTGGGGCTGCTGGGAGGGATTTCCCTTTCTCTTCTTTGTTCTCACAGCTCCTAGGGGCTCAGCTTTGGATTTGGCCCCGCCTCTGCGTGTAGGTCGCTGGAGGGCGTCTGTTCTTCGCTCAGACGCTCAGACAGGACGGGGTTAAAGGAGCCACTGATTCGTGGGCTCTGGCTCAGTCAGGCCGGGGAGAGGGAGGGGCACGATGCGGGGCGAGCCTGCAGCGGCAGAGGCCAGCGTGACGTTGCACCAGCCTGAGGCACGCCGTGCATTCTCCCGGGGAAATTGTCCATGGATCCCGGGACCCTGGCAGTAGCGGGCTGCACAGGCTCCCCGGAAGGGGGGTGTGGATAGTGACCTGTGCTCGCACACAGGCTTCTTGGTGGCGGCAGCAGCAGCCTTAGCGTCTCATGTCTGTCTCTGGGGTCCGCACTTTTAGCTGCGGCTCGCGCCCATCTCTGGAGCTCCTTTAAGCGGCGTTCTTAATCCCCTCTCCTCGCGCACCAGGAAACAAAGAGGAAAGAAAAGTCTCTTGCCTCTTCGGCAGCTCCAGACCTTTTCCCGGACTCCCTCCCGGCTAGCCGTGGCGCACTAACCCCTTCAGGCTGTGTTCACGCCGCCAACCCCAGTCCTCTCCCGGGGCTCTGACCGAAGCCTGAGCCTCAGCTTCCAGCCCCACCCGCCCCGGCGGGTGAGCAGACAAGCCTCTTGAGCTGGTGATTGCCGGTCGGCACCGATCCTCTGTGCTGGAATCTCCCCGCTTTGCCCTCCGCACCCCTGTTGCTGCGCTCTCTTCCACGGCTCTGAAGCTGCCCCCCTCTGCCACCCGCAGTCTCCACCCGTGAAGGGGCTTCCTAGTGTGTGGAAACCTTTCCTCCTTCACAGCTCCCTCCCACTGGTGCAGGTACCATCCCTATTCTTTTGTCTCTGTTTATTCATTTTTCTTTTGCCCTACCCAGGTACGTAGGGGGTTTCTTGCCTTTTGGGAGGTCTGAGGTCTTCTGCCAGCGTTCAGTAAGTGTTCTGTAGGAGCTGTTCCACATGTAGATGTATTTCTGGTGTATCTGTGGGGAGGAAGGTGATCTCCACGTCCTACTCTTCCGCCATCTTCCCCTTGTCTCCAGTGTTGACTTTTGTCAAAAGCTTTTTCTGCATCTGTTAAGATGATCATATGGTTTTTATTCTTCAGTTTGTTAATATGGTGTATCACACTGATTGATTTGTGGATATTGAAGAATCCTTGCATCCTTGGGATAAATCCCACTTGATCATGGTGTATGGTTTGCCAGTATTTTGTTGAGGTTTTTTGCATCCATGTTTATCAGTGATGCTGGCCTGTAATTTTCTTCTTTTGGTGGTATCTTTGTCTGGTTTTGGTATCAGGTTGATGGTGGCCTCATAGAATGAGTTGGAGAGTGTTCCTTCCTCTGCAGTTTTTTGGAACAGTTTCAGAAGGGTAGGTGTTAACTCTGCTCTGAATGTTTGGTGGAATTCACTGTGCAGCCATCTGATCCTGGACTTTTGTTTGTTGGGAGTTTTTTAATCGCAGTTTCAATTTCAGTACTTTTGATTGGTCTGTTCATATTTTCTATTTCTTCCTGGTTCAGTCTTGGGAGATTGAACCTTTCTAAGAATTTGCCCATTTCTTCTAGGTTGTCCACTTTATTGGCATACAGTTGGTTTGCAGTAGTCTCTTATGATCCTTTGTATTTTTGTGGTGTCCGTTGTAACTTCTCCTTTTTCATTTCTAATTTTATTGATTTGAACCCTCTCCCTTTTTGATGAGACTGGCTATAGGTTTATCAATTTTGTTTATCTTTTCCGATAACCAGCTTTTAGCTTCACTGATCTTTTCTGTTATTTTCTTCATCTTTATTTCATTTATTTCTGCTCTGATCTTTATGATTTCTTTTCGTCTGCTAACTTTGGGTTTTGTTTGTTCTTTATTTGCTCTAATTGCTTTAGGTGTAGGGTTAAGTTTTCATTTGAAGTTTTTCTTATTTCCTGAGGTAAGATTGTATTGCTATAAAATTCCCTCTTAGAACTGCTTTTGTTGCGTCCCATAGGTTTTGGATTGTTGTGCTTTTGTTTTCATTTGTCTCTAGATATTTTTGATTTTCCCTTTCATTTCTTCAGTGATCCATTGGTTGTTTAATAGCATATTGTTTAGTCTCCATGTGTTTGTGTTTTTTACAGTTCTTTTTCTTGGAGTCGATTTCTAATCTCATAGCATTGTGCTCGGAAAAGATGCTTTATACAATTTCAGTTATCTTAAATTCACCGAGGCTTGCTTTGTGGCCAAGCATGTGGTCAGTCCTGGAGAATGTTCCATGTGCACATGAGAAGAATGTGTATTCTGATGCTTTTGGATGGAATGCTCTCTAAATATCAATTAAGTCCATCTGGTCTAATGTGTCATTTAAGGCCTGTGTTTCCTTATTGCTTTTCTATCTAGATGATCTGTCCATTGCGGAAACTGGGGTGTTAAGGTCTCCCATTATCATTGTGTTACTGTCAATTTCTCCTTTTATGGCTGTTAGCCTGTTAGCCTTATATATTGAGGTGCTCTTATGTTTGGTGCATATATATTTACAATTGTTATATCGTCTTCTTGGATTGATCCCTTGATCATTACGTAGTGTCCTTTTTTGTCTCTTGTAACATTCTTTTTTTATATAAATTTATTTTATTTATTTTTGGCTGCGTTGGGTCTTCGTTGTTGCACGCAGGCTTTCTCTAGTTGTGGCGATTGGGGGCTACTCTTCGTTGTGGTGTGCAGGCTTCTCATTGCAGTGGCTTTGTCTTGTTGCAGAGCACAGGCTCTAGGTGCACGGGCTTCAGTAGTTGCAGCAGGTGAGTTAGTAGTTGTGGCTTGCGGGCTCTAGAGTGCAGGCTCAGTTGTGGCGCACGGGCTTAGTTGCTCCATGGCACGTGGGATCTTCCCAGACCAGGGCTCGAACCCGTGTCCCCTGCATCGCCAGGCGGACTCTTAACCACTGTGCCACCAGGGAAGTCCCTCTTGTAATAGTCTTTTTTTTTTTAATTTTTATTTTTTATTTTATTTTATTTTTTTGTGGTATGCGTGCCTCTCACTGCTGTGGCCTCTCCCATTGCGGAGCACAGGCCCCGGACCTGCAGGCCCAGCAGCCACGGCCCATGGGCCCAGCCGCTCCGCGGCATGTGGGATCTTCCCGGACTGGGGCACGAACCCATGTCCCCTGCATCGGCAGGCGGACTCTCAACCACTGCACCACCGGGGAAGCCCGTAAAGTATTCTTGATTGTAGGTTTTTCCCTTTCATCACTTTAAATATATCGTGCCCCCCCCCGCCCCCCTTGTGGCCTGCACAGTTTCTGCTGCAAAGTCAGGTGATAACCTTATGGGGATTCCCTTGTATGTTATTTGTTGTTTTTCCCTTGTTGCTTTTAATATTTTTTCTTTGTCTTTAATTTTTGTCAGTTTGATTACTATGTGTCTCGGTGTGTTCCTCCTTGGGTTTATCCTGCCTGGGACTCTCTGTGCTTCCTGGACTTGAGTGAGTGTTTCCTTTCTCATGTTAGGGAAGTTTTCAGGTATTACCTCTTCAAATATTTTTTCAGGCCCTTCTCTCTTTCTTCTCCTTCTGAGACCCCTATAATGTGAATGTTGGCACATTTAAAGTTGTCCCAGAGGTCACTTAGACTGTCCTCATTTCTTTGCATTCTTTTTTCTGTTCCATGGCAGTGATTTCCACCATTCTGTCTTCCAGGTCACTTATTCATTCTTCTGCTTCAGTTATTCTGGTATTGGTTCATCTTAGTGTATTTTTCATTTCAGTATTGTACTGTTCATCTTTGTTTGTTTTTTAAATTTTCTGGTTCTTTGTAAACATCTCTTGTATCTCACCAGTCTGTGTCTCCATTTTTTTCCTGAGATCTTGGATCATCTTTTCCGTCATTAGTCTGAATTCTTTTTCAGGAAGATTGGCTAGCTCTGCCTCACTTAGTTGTTCTTCTGGGGGTTTATCTTGTTCCCTCGTCTGGTACATATTCCTCTGCCATCTCATTTTGTCTAACTTGCTGTGTTTGTGGTCTCTGTTTCTCAGGCTGCAGGAGTGTAATTCTTCTTGGTTGTGGTGTCTGCCCCCTGGTGGGTAAGGTTGGTCCAGGGGCTTGTGCAGGCTTCCTGGTGGGAGGGACTGGTGCCTGCACTCTGGTGGGTGGGGCTGGGTCTCATCCCTCAGGTGGGCAGGGGCATGTCTAGAGGCAGTGTGTGGGCTCAGGGTGACTTTAGGCAGCCTGTCTGCTGATGGGTGGGGCCGTGTTCCTGTTTTGCTTGTTGTTTGGCCTGAGGCGTCCCAGCAGTGGAGCCTGCAGGCTGTTGGGTGGGGCCAGGTCTCTGCCAAAATGACGGCCTCCAGGAGCGCTCACACTGATGAATATTCCCAGTACCTCTGTCACCAGTGTCCTTTTCCCCACAGTGAGCCGCACCCAACCCCCGCCTCCCTGAGACACCCTCCAAAACCTGCAGGTAGGTCTGGCCCAGGCTGATACGATGTCACTGCTTTGCCCTGGGTCCCAGCGCACGTGAAGCCTTGTGTGCGCCCTCCAAGAGCAGATTCTGTTTCCTCCAGTCCTGTGGAGCTCCTGCGCTCAAGCCCTGCTGGCCTTCAAAGCCAAAGGCTCTGGGGGCTCCTCCTCCTGATGCGAGACCCCCAGGCTGGGGAGCCTGACATGGGGCTCAGAAGTCTCACTCCTGTGGGAGAACCTCTGCGAAATAATTATTTTCCAGTTTGTGTGTCGCCCCCCCCCCCCAGCAGTCTCGTTGTGGCGGCTTCTGTCTCTGGGTGTAGAATACCTTTTTTTGGTAGTTTCCAGTCTGTTTGGTCAATGGGTTTGTAACTGGTTGTTCAGCAGTTAGTTGTGATTTTGGAGTTTTCGTGAGAGGAGATGAGCTCAGGTCCTTCTACTCCACCATCTTGTCTCCAGTCAACTCCTAAATAACTGCTCAGGCATGGGGGGCAGGTGGGGAGCCGCAGGGCCAAGCCAGTGGCCAGGAACCCAGGCTCTAGCAGTGTATTTATTATTAAATTTAAGTCAGCATACTTTGCGTAACATTTAGGCAGTGGCTCCCTGAGCGGTGATCTCAGAAGCTGCACAGCGAGGAGACTTGTGCTCCCAGCACAGGGGTTTTCTTCTCAGGAATGGCAGGCTGCTGGCACGTCCCCTGGGGAGACAGTTTGTTCCCATGTGGTCACCATTGCAGGTTCACGTACTGCCAGGGAGGACGACCAGGCACAGCTCTGTGTATGTGTTATCATTATGGCACATCAACATTCCCACAAGCACTGGAGGATAAACAGTCAAATCAGGTCAGGACCTGCCCCCAAATTGCCAAACACAGTTAGTAAAGAGAACAAGATCGGTGAGCGACTGGAGTTTTCTCCTTTGCTGAAAAATTTAGAAATCCCTGGATTTTGTAAGCCCGTTTCAGGGAATTTCCTTAATAACTGGATAAGTATTAATTCATCACCTGCTGTGTGGACCACCCTGCCTTAGGTGCCAAGGAAACAGCAAGGGGCAGGACAGATAAAGAGCAGTGTCCTACTAGAAGCTCATCTCCTGGGGGAAGGTACAGCAGGGCAAGGGGTCGGTTGTGCAATATCACACAGCAATGAAAAAGGTGCCTGCCCCACCAGCCAGCACGGGGAATCTCCCAGCCGCCACGTGGAGGGAACAGAAGCCAGACTAGACTGTGATTCCATTCACCCAAAGTTCAAATTCAGGCGGAACTAATTGATAGGAACAGAAGTCAAGATAATGGAGCCTCTTGGGGAGGAGGGTTCATCAGGAAAGGCCAAGGGTGCCTGTGGACGCCAGAACCATGGGTGCCGTGATCTGGTGGTGCTCACGCAGGCGCCCACGTGGGGCACGCATCCAGCTGTGTGTGCATCAGGCTGTGCACACGACCCACAGCAAGTGTGTTGTGTTAGTGACCTGTTGCCGTGTGGCAGGCTGCCCCAAACTGAGCCACTTAAAACAGTAGGTGTTACACAGCCCCTGCTGGCCGCGAGCCGGGTGGGTCTGCCAGGGGCTTTCTGAGGCTGCCGTGGCAACGTTGCGGGCTGCCTCATCTGAAGGCCTGACTGGGGCTAGATGGGCCGCTTCTGGGCGGGCTCAGCACACCTGCCCAGCAGGCTGGTGCCACTGGTGACCGGAGGGCCAGGCTCCTGGCCACATGGACCTCCCTGGGGGCTACGTGCACGTCCCGGTGACACGTCCGCCAGCCTCCCCAGGACAGGAGATTGGGGAGGACAGGCACAGGAGGCCATGCCTCCCGTGGCCTTGTGACATGCCCTCACTGCTCTGCATCCTGCCTGCAGGTCAAGTGCTGGTCTAGCCCCCTCTCCAGGGGAGGGGACTGAAGCTCTGCTCCGCAGAGGGGGTAGGAGCAGAGAATGTTTTAAAACCACCACACGTGTTGTGCCTCAATTTTTACACCAGTGTATTTCCTACTTCAAAAAAAATGGGGTGGAGTGATTGATACAAAGTAATGGTTTTTAGGACACGTGCTCCCTGCTCCCTGCTCCCTGATGAGGTGACGTTGAGCTGAGCGAGCCCTGAATATAAGAGCCCCCTGCGTGCAGGCCGGCGGAGAAGCGCGAAAGGCGAGGGAGCAGCCCGCGCACAGGCTTTGGTGCGGGCGGGGGCGGTGCCGCGGGGAGAAGGGGCGGTGCAGGGCATGGAGAGGACCGCACGCCCGGGGGATGGCTGTGACGCCCAGGCGCCCTGATGACCGTGCTGAGCAGTGGGTCCGGCTGCAGAGGCGGAAGGACAGAAGCGGACGGGGCCGCTGCGCCCCACGCCCCATGCTCCGCGGCCCTGGCAGGCAGTGGGCGACCCTCGGCGTCCCTGGGGGCGGGGGAGAGGCGTCGTGCCCTGAGGAGGGTTAGCCTTGCCCATCGGCGGACTCTGTGTGTCCGCCACGCCCCTCCTTTGGAGGGTCGACCTGGCTGGGCCTGTTTTTACGCATCTCGTGGGGCCCGCGTGCTCCACCTCCCAGACCAAAGCCCCTCCTTTCAAACGAAGGGCGGTTTTTTCTGGAGCAGCGCTTGGCGGCGGCTGCTGGCGTTTGCCTTTAGCGTGACAAGCCGGAGCTCCGAGGTTTGTCCCCGGGGCGGCCTGGCCCAGCCCCAGGCCCTCGCCGCTGGACGCCCGTTTATGCCTGGTTTTGGCTTTGAACTTTGTAGGGCGAGGGGCAACAGGACGGGGTTTCACTGCTTCATCAGAGTCCACGTACTTTGCAGCTTGTGAGGAAAGCCCTGCCACGTGGAATGGGCGCCATGTGCGCTGCCGTCCGGGCTCGGGTTTCGGGGGAGCCGCGGGCAGCCCCTCCACCCCGGCGGGCGCAGCGCCCGTGCACGAAACTGCAGAGGCTTGCTGCCTGTTTGATCCAACCTGGAAGCGTGTGTAGCAGTTCCAAGCCCCTCAACCCCGAGCACGCGGTGACTCCTGCCAAGGCCATGCTCCTGGTGCCTCTCCAGACGCTGAGGGACCTTGGGCCGGGGGTTGGGAGTCTCATGCCAGCACCGTCACGCGTGTGGTCACATGTGTGCTCTTGGGCCTCCGAGGGAGCGAAGGCTTGTGCCCGACGACGTCTGGGTCCCTCTGCTGCTCTGACAGTGGCGTGGCTTCAGGCCCTGTCGGCCACCAAGGTGAAGGGCCACAGGCCGGCCAGAGGGACCCAGAGGGAATGGCTGAGCCCGGGGGAGGGGGCGGCGTCCCTGGACAAGTGTCCGAGAGGTGCAGCTGGTCCCCTCTAGGGAAGGAGTCTCTGTGGTGCTTTGATAACCACGCACATTCACGCCTGGGCTGCCACGGGCCACGCGCCAGGCACGCAAAGCCTGAGCGCAGCTCCTGGTTCCGCCCAAGCCCCTCCCGCGGAACGCGAAGGCTGTGCGACGTTCTCTCTCCAGGCCACTGGGCACGCGCCGCTGCGAGCCAGGTAGGTCCTGTGAAGAGCCGCCCAGGCTGGGAGCTGCAGAAGGCCCTCGGCAGGGCCAGGGGTCACCTCCCCGACAGGGGCACTCGGGCTTGGGTGGTGGCCTGAGGAGCCCCGAGGCTGGCTGCCGGGAGCAGAGGTGGAGAGCACAGGCCCGAAGCAAGCCATGCCTCCTGGGACTCACGTGACCCAGGACAAGCTGCTGGGGTCTGTGCCCTGCCCGTAGCATGGGGTGACAGCAGCGTCTGCCTCGTGGGTTGATACAGAAGTTAAGTCGCGGTTAGAAGCACCAGGCACGGGCCCTGTGTGGTCGGCGATCCACCCTGCATCAGCTGTTGCTGCACTAGGTGGGGCGTGCTCATGGCCATCTGCTGCTCTCAGACGTCTTCTGACCAGGAAGGCGCAGCAGCAGACCTCATCAGCAGGGCCGCCACGGCCCCCCACGGGGCGTCCACGCTGGAGTCCTGCCTGTCTGCGTCTTCCTAGGGATTGGGGGGACACAGCCACGGTGCGGGGGCATCTGGCCCTTCCCTGCAGCGCCCCGGCCCCTCCCTGGTTGCTGTGGTCCAGTGGCTGTGAGGCTCCTGCACCCACACTGCCCATCAGATTGGAAGGGCTTCCCCACCGGAAGCGTCCTTGCCCCAAACCCCCGGCACTTCCCTGAGACGATGCAAGATTCCGCAGAAATTCTTCTTTCGGGAGCCGTGGTGGGGTCGCGGAGAGCGGGCAGGGCTTTCTCAGGGGGCCAGCCGACCCTCTGCCATGCCATGGGACAGGAAGGGCCCCGGACCCGCTGGTGGCAGTGTCCTCTAGGCTGCCGGTCGTGGGGACCACACCCAATCACATGAGCATCTGGGAGAAATTCTCAGCTCCCCCAGCCTGCTGGGTCCAGGCGGAGTGAACTTGTCCAGCAGCTCTGAGGCCTCCTCCGAGGGAGAGTCCAGTGTGGAGGCCCGGTTGGTGCAGCGCCGCGACTCTGGGCGGATCAGCGCCGCGGGTGCGCAGAGCCCTGACGGGCACTGGGGGTTGAGTGGGCGGTGCAGTGACCGCGGGCCGCAGGGTTACAGACCGAGGGCGTGTCGGGCGGGGCTGGCAGATGTGGCAGGAGGCCCAGGCCGCTTTTCCAGAGAAACCCACCAGACGTCTGGGCTGAGCTGACGGCCACCTCCTGTCCGTGGGCCTGCCCGTGGCTTCCTGCCAGGTGTGCCCGAGCTCCGCCTCTGCCGGCGCCCTGGCAACCTTGCTTGCTCTGCTTCTGCTCTGTGGGTCACGGTCGTCTGGGGCTGCGTGATCAGGGCATCCTAGCGGGAGTCCCACTTGGAATGCATCAGTCAGCCACTCAGCTGTGTGGCGCTGGGCACCCGGCTTAGCCTTTCTGAGCCTCCGGCCCCTCGTCTATAAAATAAGAAACATACTCAGCTCACCGAGTTCTTCACAAGGTTGAATGGAGAGCACGTGTAACTCTTGATATACACCAGGCATTTAATAAGTGGTAAATAGTGGCCTTCTTTTTTGGTAGACTGTAAGCTCTTTAAAAAAAAAAAAAATCTTCCTCTTTTTATAAGCACCTGGCACAGTGCCTGGGACATAAGTAGGTACTCAGTAAATGTTTATTTGAGTCAGATGAATTACTTTTAGCATAAACAGATATTTCTCAAATTCTGTGTCCTATTTATTATCCCCTAAAGAACTTTAGCCATGTTTTGACTTCTGTGGTCTTTTGAGGGAAGAGCTGGAACAGACGTTCACCCCGAAGGGGGGGTGGGCAGAGACTCACGTGCTGCCAGAGCTCCTCGGAAATCTTCCCGTGATTTCCTGCCCTGATCTGATGGAGGCCGCCGGGCCAGGCTCGCTTTGATGATGCAAATGTGGTTGTTTTCTTCCAGATTCTGAGAATCTGCACCAGGTATACCCCAGAGCAAGACACCATGACGTTTTCGGACGGCCTGACCCTGAATCGAACCCAGATGCACAACGCCGGGTTTGGCCCCCTGACCGACCTCGTGTTCACCTTTGCCGGCCAGCTTCTGCCTCTGGAGATGGACGACACGGAGACAGGCCTTCTCAGCGCCATCTGCTTGATCTGTGGAGGTACCACCACCTAGAAAACCCTCGTGGAGGGTCCGTGAAGAGCAACTCACACTTGTAATTTATGGGAAATTCCTCATCTCCACTTTGGAGTTATTTTGCATGGAAAAGGACATGTGGATAAAGCCGGCCATGCATGCTTAGAGTTCGTTGCATTTTTCAATATTTTTGTTAAAGGCATTTGGGGTTTTTCTGCTCTGAAATCCCAAAATGCTATTTCTCCAGTTACCACAGGTGCTTTTTTAAAGGTAGGATTAGACTGTTGTAACATAAGTTGCCCCGGGATATTTTTAGGAGAGCCAAGGAACTTGCATGTGCTGTTTGCTCTTCAGGGGCTGAGATCACAAGTCATTGTGTTGGCCCCCTACCATCCTTGGGAGGTATCGGGTGAAATATGGTTCTTCTTTGTAGTGACCCCTCCTGGCTCACGGGAGGCCGAATCACGTGTGGTTAACGAGTTAACTGGCATCAAGTAGGGGGCTGATTGACTTTGCCTTTTTAACCATCCTGCTCAAGGTTTCCTTTAATTCAGCTCAGTAGTGACACCTCCTGGTCACGAGAAGTAATGCTCTGCCGGGGACAAAAGCAACCAGCCTTCAAAATGTGGACATTTTCAAGTATCACTGCTTAAGGCAGTTGCACACATCTTCAGATTTGTTTATGTGATTGAATTATCAAATTAATAAGGTTACGATATAGTGGAACCAAGGAGGGAGGGGAACTGGGCAGAAACTCTAGCCTGCAAATGCGTAACTCTTTCTGTCCTGATACTGATTGTTTAATACCTTACTCCTGGAATCTAGACCGTCAGGACCTTGAGGAACCAACAAAAGTAGATAAGCTACAAGAACCATTGCTGGAAGCACTAAAAATTTATATCAGAAAGAGACGACCCAGCAAGCCTCACATGTTTCCAAAGATCCTCATGAAAATCACAGATCTCCGCAGCATCAGTGCTAAAGGTATGTCCGCCACGCTGCACTCACTCACCCACCAGGTGGACTTGCGGTCCTGACCACAGTGTATTGCTTTTTAAAACCCTGTGTTTTAATTGCGGGTGTTTGATAGTAGCTGCCTTTTTGCTATTATTATTCTGGAATTCATTTCTCATTGGAATCAAAAGGAATTAAATAGTACCTGCCCTTAAAAACAGTAAAACCTCAAGTCTTACCCTACTCGGTGATCTCAGTAGATTAGGAGAGCTTTAAAATTCAGATGACTAAGTGAGTGATTAGAAAAACTGTTTCCAAGAGAGCATACTATATGACCGGCATTTTAATTTTCTCGTTTTGTACATTTCATTCCAGCTTCCCATACATGCTCTGGTTTGTGTAAACTTGATTCCAGTTTTTCCTGAACACCCAAACCTCAAGAAAAAATGAGTAGTGCTTAGGGTGACCGTGACTGGTTACATCAGTCTAGCCGTTGTTCTCTCAGTGTGTAGGCAGATTTAACTTCTGCACCTCTAAGCAAAGGGATTCTTGCCTTCCTGAGAGGTGTAACTATTTTTTGCCTAGTGATTTCCAGTTAATATGGCAACTGGAGCAATTACAGAAGTGCCTGGAGCCACATGGCAGCTGAGTGTGAGAGCAGAACATGCGGTTGTCACTCCCCTTCCCTGAAGGCCTGGTGAGCCAGGGAACAAACTCGACATTTCAGGAAGTGCCTAGAAGCACAGCGAACGTGTTTGACAAGGAGTTTCAATTCCTGAGCTCCTTCTAAGAGTGAGACCCTGAGTTCATCCCTAGCCTGGGATTAAGTGTAGAAGTCACCAGTCTTGACCACTGTCAGTCACTGTGACGTCTCTGATTTTATTTTTTAATATTTTTATTGGAGTATAATTGCTTTACAATGGTGTGTTAGTTGCTGCTGTATAACAAAGTGAATCAGCTCTACGTATACATATATCCCCATATCCCCTCCGTCTCTGATTTTAAATCCGCGAGGCTGTGGAACTTCATACTGCCCCTCCCCGTACCTAGCTGGACAGTGCTAACAGAGCGGACACGTTCTGTAACCCGCATCGTCCAGTGGCCACCAGCCACACGTGGCTCTCAGGCCCTTGAGATGGGGCTGATGCGGCCGAGGCACGCTTTTCCTACGGGAGTTAACCTAGCAGGTGTAAACACTCGCGTGTACATAGCGGCCGCCCTCCTGGGCAGCACGGTGCTACATCGAGTGGGTGATCTCGTTCGTCACACGTCTGTTTCTCAAGTCCCTGCCTGCACCTGTGGGGAACTGCTCTCCTTTCACCGTCTCTCTTCAAGATATACTCTTTCTGGTCTCTTACCAGGAGCTTCTCTTTGCAAATTTGTCGAGTAAATATATACTGATACTGTTTCCTAAAACTGATAGAGGTGTGGAGTTGTCACATTTAAGTATGTCAGCCTATCTCTGCTGTTCTTCTACAGATGAAGTGGAAATGTTTTAATGGTGTCAAATTAGGAGAGCCTCTGGGAGGCCCTGGCAGCACGGTTTTCACCCACCGTTGTTAAAGTAGATGAAAGTTGATTCCCTGGTTATCACCTTGACTCCGTATCTCTACCAGATTTCTCTGATCTCTTTTGAAAAGGTGCAGAACGTGTAATTACCTTGAAAATGGAAATTCCTGGCTCGATGCCCCCTCTCATTCAGGAAATGCTGGAGAATTCTGAAGGACATGAACCCTTGACCCCAAGCTCGAGTGGGAACACAGCAGAGCACAGTCCCAGCACCTCACCCAGCTCCGTGGAGAACAGCGGTGTCGGTCAGTCACCACTGCTGCAATAAGACACTTTCTAGCCACTTCCAACATTCCCCAGTACCTTCACTCCTGGGATTTAAAATGCAAGGAAAAAACATTTTTACTGCTGCTTAGTTTTTGGACTGAAAATATATTCAAACTCAAGAAGGACCAAGAAGTTTTCGTATGTATCAGTATATACCCCTCACTGTCTAACTTACCTAGAAGTACAAACTTTTTAAATTCTAAAAATCAATCAGCCATTTCATGCAACCGAAAACCAGTTAAAAGCTTCTGTTCTCCTCTGTGAACACTCAAGATTGCATGGCAAAGACCCAGTCAAAATGACTTACCCCTGGTTAAGTTTCTGAAGACTCTGTACATACAGAAGTATGGCTCTGTTCTCTCTCTCCTATACGTTTGGTGCTTTCCTTTTGTCTTGCATACTCCAAATAACCAAGACACCAAGGTTATGGAACCGATTACTGTACATGTCCAGTTAAGAAAGGGTCAAAAAGAAAGATAACTCTCTTGCCTTCGCAGATCAAGACGTCGAGGTAAGGAAATGGGACTGTCGTACAGTGTGGCAAGATAAGGCTAAAGGTGTTCTACTTTAGTTAGTGTAGAAGCTTGTCCTTGCTCTCTGGATGCTCTCAGACCGCATCTTTCCTTTCATGTTGCCCAGTGAAGTATACGACAAATTCACTGCACTAGCAGAAGAGAATTCTGTATCAGTGTAACTGCCAGTTCAGGTATCAAATGTCATTTGTTCAATTGTGGATGTCACTTTAAATTAAAGGTGGTTTATTACTTGTTTAATGACATAACTACACAATTTTTTTTAAAAGATGATACATTTTTACAGTAATGATAGCCTCCAAGGCAGAAACACTTTTCAGTGTTAATATAAGTTTTTGTTTACCTATTCACAAGCCATTAGGGAGGTTTCATGGGATAATGAGGGGCTGCTCTCTCACCTGCACCGTGTAACTAACTCTGTATCCTTCCTGATTCCCGCTTGTTACTGGGGGAATTTGCGTTGCCTCCCCAAAGTCACCGGCAGAGAATCTGCGTCCTCTGGCCTGGTCCAGTCACTACGAACAGAGTGGAGGCTGGGGTGGAGTGGTTAACAGACCCAAGTGTCTGTCAGTTTCTTAGTTCTCATTTAAGCACTAGTGGAAAAAAATTTTTTTTTGATATATTAGCAAGTCTGTGATGTACTTTCACTGGCTCTGTTTGTACATTGAAATTGTTTAACAATGCTTCTTTCTATGTTCATACACTGTTTACCTTTTTCCATGGAGTCTCCTGGCAAAGAATAAAATATATTTATTTTAAAGGTGTATGAGAGCTTTTACTGCACGTTCACCTTCAGTAAAGAGACAGAGAACACAGTTCCATTTTTAATGTTTAAATTTCATTTCAAAAAGCAGGTCTGTAGTCTGCAATCAATCATGACAATTAAAATCTGTGCTAATGCACAACAGTCTATAACAATTCTACAAGCCAATCAGACAGTACATGACATTTCAATGAGTAAAAAAGAGCATAAAACTGTATGTGTAAGAACAAAATGTTAAAAGGCCTACCACAATAATAAAAAACCGTCAATTACATCGTCACATTAAAATAAGCCAGATGTACAAAAGTCTTGAGACAGAAAAGACAAAAGGGACAACACAAGTTATCTGCTGAAAACTGTTTTCTGTGCTCTGTGGGCACCTAATTAAACATCGCAAAATCAACATCTTCTTCTTCATCAGACTCTGCAAAATATTTTACTTCTTTCCTAGCCCGACCGGTCCGCGGCAGAGAAGGTGGTTCAGAAGTGAAGTCTGATGGGAAGATGTCCACATCTGAATCCTGATCAAAAGATGTTTTCTTCGGTTTCTAGACATTTTTTTTTTTAAAGAGATTTAAAACCCCGAAGTTGGGGGGGGGGGGGAAAAAAAGACTAGTGTTAAAGAGAATTATTATTCCTTACACGTCATTTATATTTGGGAAATACTACCAGCAGTGGTTCTTTTAAAAGCAGAACTGTAATGCTAACTTAAGTGTGAAGCCAGTTACCTAATCATTTTCACGAAGGGCTAATGTGCCACCTTGGTGATCTCATGATACCACCATTACTTATTTAAGACTTATGGACAGTATGTGTAGTGCACGCAGTAAGCGTTTATAAAAGGCAGAGGAAGGTCACCAGGATGGGCCACAGTCACAGCAGATGACTGGATGGAAAACGTCAGTGTGGAGAGCACCACAGAGCTAAAGTCATCTGTTCGTGTTTTTTAAGTTTTAAAAGGAAGGGGGAGAGAGAAAAAAGGGTGGCATTTGATGTTATTAATTTACCTTAAAGAGACAGTATACTGCTGGAGAAGGGTCAGACAAATTGGGAAAAGTAGCCACAGTCAAATGAATTCAAGTTAAAAAGAATCAAATCAGTCCTGGTCAAATAAATTCGAGTTCAAAAGAAATAGCCTTAATTTGGTCTGGAAAGTAATACTTTAGGGTAGCATGTAACTTCTGCCACTGCAGGCCGTGGAAGACTCGAGCAGGCTGATTTATGCCGCCCTTTATCCAAGAGGTGGTCCCGATTATATAAATTTTACATGTGGATAATTTTTTAACCATATACAAGCCCCCTATGGATAAGACATACTAGGTTTAAATCTGTTAGAAGACATTACAGTAACAAGCGAACTAAGCCAATTATATAACATTCTTAAAACTGTGCATTAAAAAGATGCTGCTAATTACCTTGCTTGTTGTTCTAGAGGTTTTCCTGCCAGGGTTATAATCACCTTCGTTTTCAGAGCCAGATGCTTTCCTCTTCTTTGCCCCTCGGCCTTTACCTTAAAATGATACAAAGGGGTTTTTCTCCCAAGGTTAATCAGTGCAATATAAAAAGTGTCAAAGCATTATACTTTTACTTCTTTGGCATGCCCAGTTGGTACTGCAATCCTGATCTCTTACTGTGATTAACATAGAAACAGTGTGTCAGCATCATTTCGGTTCTGGGGTTGACATGAGTAAGGAGTATTTCACCAATACATTTAAATTAGTTGGAAAGTGCTGGTGACAAACTTTAATGACCAAACCCCTAATGCATAAAAGAAACCTTGGCATTTTGCACAGGTGGTACTTGGCCTGAAAAGAAAATCTCTTAGAAGAGAATTCGTTAAATTGTATGCGATGAAAAAAATTAGTTTCTAATTTGTCATAGACCAATACTTCTAAAAATATAGCATGAATTACTAGAAAAGCAAGACATACTTTCTTATTAGCACACATTGTAGAGGTCTGGATGCTTACTGTAACCTCTCCTGCCACACAGCAGTGACAGCCAGTTGCATATCCCATTTTAAGTAGCACAGCCCGCCCTACACTAAACTCCCCAGTATTAATCACAAGACCATCTGTCAAATCCATATTCCTTCTCAGACTAGAGTCACCCCATGCGGCCTATTTTTTTTTCATCTACCTAATCTTGCATGTTCATCACTGGAGGAGGAAGGGGAGAAGGTAACATGTAAACGGTCACCAAACGTTCTCCATCCTACAGTGATGCCAGAGAAAGAGAAAAAGTAAGCGGCAATTCTAAATTTTTTAAACTTAAAGAGCTATGACTAACTGATTGTACTAGTAAGAAAAGATAGCCTAAATGGTCTTGGGATGTCATACTTGATCAAATGAATCAATGAGATGGCACTATTGAATTTACAAAGGTTTCAAACCATGCACTGCCTAAGTACCAACCTCCCTAGTCACTATGTTTCTTTTCTGCCCCTTCGGTTTGCTGTAGGTCTGTATCTCCTTAACCCAACCAATGCTTTAAGAAAGAAACACGTTGATGAGATTATCTATCAGTTGGACAAAAGACTGAACAGCTACCCTTACAGAAATCATGTCTTACATATTTTTTTAAGCATCTTTAAGGACTTCGTAGATTCCAGAGGCAAAGAGGAGACAGCAGGGAGAGGAGCTGGTGCTGTGCCCTTGCGGGGGCCCTGAGGACAGCTGTTTCAGCTCCCACATGAAGACAGGGCTCTGGTCTAAGGGTCCCCGCTCCAGCCTCCGCCAAGGAGTCTCACACTTTAATGAGGACCCCCCACTGCCTTTTATAACCACTTCCAGGGAGTCCGCTGCAAGGGGTCTCTGAACCATTCTTTGGTAGCAAGTTGCTGACTTACTTGACCTCTTTGAGTCTCAGTTTCTTGATTTGTAAACAAAGTGGACTAAATTGCTGTATTTCCTTTGGACTCTAATTCAGCACTGATTCTTAGAACATTGCTTACTGAGGAGTGAAACAATTTAAAATAAAATAGGTACCCAGTCTCTCTAAATTCAGTTAGTAGAAGAGACTAAACACTTGCCACATGCAATATGCTAGAGGGTTACACAAAGATAATCCTCACCTTTGGGTGCTGTTGTCTTCTTTGGAACGCCAAATTCGGAATCCGAGTCAGAGTTTACAGTCTCTACTTTCTTCTGTTTGGGAGTTCTCTTGGGCTTGGGGGCTGTATCTAAAGATGGTTTTCCTATTAAGCAAATTTCCATTTCATAGATCAATGTGATACTCTTACAACAATTCAAGCTGGAGTGAGTCCTATAACGATGGAATTTCTTACTGCTGATATGAAATTGAGTAGCCTTAAATAATGTAATGATTTCTCTCCGTTTGGTGCCAGTGTAAAGGCAAACAACTGCTCATAGGTGACAAAATGGTTTTTATTTAATTTTTCATAATTTGCCTTTTGATAATTCAATTGAGAAATTTAAATTAACAAGGGCCATTAAAATGAATGAAGCAATAACTTTTAAAAAGCAGTAGTAAAAAGACATTAATGATAATGCCAAGTATAACCACATGTTAAGTTCTAACTTTTAAAATGTTTTAGAGAAAAAAAAATTATGGGACCCTCAAATACCATGAATAGAAACTTCACTTCCATTCAGAGGTTGAAATCAGACTTGGTACTTTTATGTGAAAAGAAACATGAAAATTCTAGGTAAGTGGATAATAGATCCAAAGGCCTTTATTTTGATGAATTTTGTTTTTAAAAACCTTGCTTCATTTACAGTCTATGAAAATTGATAAATCAGCCTTTACTTGTGTGATTAGTAAAACCTAATTTGCAAAAAAAGAACGTACTGAATTAACCACACTTTTCTATTAAAAACACCCACGCTCCTTATATGGAAAACGTGATCGCGATCCAATACACGGCGCTCAAGGTGAGGCCCCTTGTTGGAACAGCAGGAGCGGCCTGCAGGCTCTGTGGGCTTTCCTACCGCTAGAGCCACGGGGCAGCCACGGGGCAGCCCCGGCGGGAGTGCGGGCTCCACACGTGGGGAGGTGCAGTGACGACCCTTTCTCCTGGGACGTTTCCAGGCCTGCAGTGTTAGGTGGCACTGGCGACGCTACCGGGCGGGTGTAGGTCAGGTACGTGCGTCCTCTGAGCCCGTCTGCTGTGAAGCACTGGAGCCACAGGACGGGAGTGGCTGCGCATGCTGGCCTTTCAGTTAGTGCTAAGCTAACTCGTTAGGTCTAATGGGGGTGAACAGCCTGATGAAGGAAACGGGCTGACACGTTCAGAGAGGGAAAGGGCTCCCCAGTTTTCAGGGTGGTTGTAAGATGCTCATATCAAGATGCTAAAAAGATGCTTAAAGGGGAATTACAGGGCCCGTCTCAGTTTGCGTTCTCCAGAAGCAGACCCCACCTGATCCTAACGAAAAAACTCAAGTTAGGAGTGCCCACTTGGGAGGTACAGGAAGGCAGTGCAGAACGAGACAGTGAAGAGAGGGCTGGGTAATGGGAGGGTGTCGAGCTGTCATCACTCTGGAAGCTTCACCGCGTGAGGAAGCGGAGAGCTGGCATGAAACCCGAGCGAGCTAACCTGAGGGGCACGAACCCTGAGAGACGTGCAGACCAGCTTTCCTCAGTCACGGGTAAAGGGTGGCGGGCACAGCAACAGAGAAAGTCCTCAGTAGAGAAAGACAGACCATGGCCAGGGCGGGGCTAGAGGCTGGAGGGCCGGGGCTAGAGGCTGGAGGGCCAACCAATTTCTCACCACCGCCCCAGTGTGTCCAGAACAGCAGGGGCTTTTACTGTTGTTCTGCTGCATGCAGTACATGTGTGTCTACAACGGTGGGTGTCTGTTGTGCGCTTCTAAGATCCTGAAGGGACATTCCATACTGTTGATTTACTTGCTGGGTAAGTGGTGATTCTCTTTTAAACCCAAAGCACTAACACTGACCTCCTTCAAGGTGTGTGCCTCAGTACCAGTAACAGATTCATGAATCAACTCCAATCAACTTATTCATAAACAATCTAAGGTTACGGAAAAGAAAGCTGCATGACTCACAAACAACAAGAGGCCCAGACTGAGCTGAGCGACGGCTCCCAGGAGGAGTTAGGCATGGCCTACACAGCTGAGGCGGGCAACTGCTATCAGCACAAACTCTCAGCCTACTTCACAACCCAACAACTAACTACAGCACAGCTTTACCAGAAAGCTGTCTTTCCATATCAATGCATGGGGTTATAATTACAGCAGCTTTAAAATGAAGTCTTACAGACATCTGAATAATTACCTCACACGGTTAGAAAACAAGAGGGATTTTCCTCATACACATTTATACTTCATACCTATTTTCTATTGAAGTCCTAGTGCAAATAGTTTCAAATTACATTAAGTTTCCTTTAACCATCTCTGTATGTTTTATGCGATGCTTAACAAAATCAAATACAAGTACATACCCTTCTTAGCAGCTACTGTTTTACTTGGAACTTTTTCTGTTTGTTTCAGACCAAATGATGGTGAAAAGACAGAAGCAGAATCTTCTTCATTACTGTCAAATTTAGCTGAATCTAAAAATTACAGGGTTTTTTTCAGTAAAGAGATTCTATAAGGACCACTTAGTAGTAAAACTGATTCTTTTTACTGATGACATCTCTTTAGCTAGATAATAGATCTTGTAAGTTTCTATTTTGTGATCATATAATCCACCGTATACAAACAGCGGAAAATAATATAACAATGTTATATTTCAAAAAAGTTACTCTGGTGTAGAACAACATAGAAATGCATACAGTAATAAAAATTCCTAATAGTCCCAAACGCTAATCATTTAAAACATAACTGACCAATTCAAAAATACTGACGACTTATTTTAAAATGAGACATTAAAAAGTTCTCACTGTGATTATTTTAGCATCTACACATCTAATTAACCATTTCAGGAATATCAGTTCATCAACTTTACGTCATTAAAGGTTAATTGAAAAGGCATGTAGGCTTACCTTCAGTTTACTTTTACACTCAATTTAATTAATCAATACCTCCCTCCATCCTTCCCCCACTCAAACCAAAACAGGGACTCTTAAAATGGCAACTTGGATGTGAAAGTTTTATATAGCTGTTTTGACATGCTTTCAAAAATGTGTATCAGTACTTATAGAACCTGTACCGCATCTATCTACATGTATGTGTGTATTTAAAAAATGGAAAACAGTAACTCAAATGTAACTAGGTTGTTCTGACCTTAGAAATTCCACACACAGAAATGTAGGCAATAAAAAAGTATGCACACTGATTAAATTTGCTTCTATGAAGGTTCTAGTCTTTCAGCTACTGGGGTTCAGTAAAACAAATCTGCATATTGGTACACTTGTAGCTTTAAAAAAAAGCTGTCATATATCCATTCACATTGCCATGAAAATTAAATTTTGCTCTTCCAGAATTTCTGTCTATACTATTTTCTCTCCTTAAAACACTCACACTCCCCCCACTATACATACATACATACACACACACACACACACACACACACACACACACACACACACACACACACACAGGTTTGCATCTGCTTCTCCACCTAAATGCTTCCATAATGCTGATTTTGACCAATCAGTTGGGAATCACCTCAGGAAAACTAAATAAACCTTATTACATTGGGGAAAATGTAAAAAGAAGGTAAGTTTTTTACTCATAAAAAAAATCCATAGCAATAATACGTAAGTAACCAAGAAAAAGACTAAATGAGCATACCATCTTCTGACTTCTGAGAGTATGAAGGAAATGAGAAGAGATTCCCGTAATCCTGACCTTTGTCATGGGAAGACTTTCTAATAGAAAAATTAAACACAACAATATAATGTAAGTATCTGGTTTCAACTTTGACAATTTATATATAATATGTATTGCAGGATTATAATTACAGAACAAAATTTTAGTTCTCTCATTTGTTGCCCTTTGCCAAAGACAGGGCAACCAAACTCCTTTCTTCTCTCTCATAAGTGTAAGTGTGCATGCATACACACAGAGACACCAGACAAACCAACGATTCAACAGAAAAGCAAAACTTTAAAGTTATTCAAAATATCACTAAATTTTATGGTTGACAGAACCTCTTCAGAATTTAACATCAGTAAATTATTGGCAAAAATCCCAGAAGAAAATCTCCATCAGAAGAGGCAATAATCTGACTTCTAATACTTGACTGCTTGTGGTTAAAATACTTCCTTAAAAATCTGAAATAGTTCACAGACTTCACATCCTACATGTTATGTGTTCACACTCACCAGAGGCAAGAAAAAAATCAAGACCAAAGCTAGGGAGGAAAATTAAACCTCTCAATTCTAAAGATTTAATAACTTTTCTCTGAACCAGGAGTGGTCAAGCTATGTCCCGTATGCCTGCTGCCTAATTTTGTAAACAACATTTTACTGGAACACAGCTACGGTCGTTCACTTACATATCATTTATGGCTGCTTTCCTGCTACAAGGGCAGCACTGAGTAGTTGCAACAGAGACCATATGGCCTGCAAAGCCTAAAATATTTACTATCCAGCCCTTTATGGAAAAAATCTGCCAACCCGTGCTCTAAACTATAGCAACGGTTATGTAAGCAGCTGTAATATTAAGCAGATATATTACTTCATGAGAAGGACCTGACCTAGGATGGAGCTTACTGTAAGACTGCTGCAGATGTCCAGACACCTAGCTGCACCATACAGCTGAACAGCAGTTGCTGTGTTACTTACTCTGGACTAGCTTTGGATTTGCCTGGTGAAAACGTATATTCATCTTTATCTAGGCCATCTGAAGGGACAAATTCATCTTCTCCATCATTTGTTATGGGAGATGCTTTAACTTTCAATTCCTCTAAATCATTATTGTCATCGTCATCATCAGCATCGTCGTCCTCTTCTTCTGAGAAATCAAATGTGTACTTAGGCCTTTCAGCTAGGACAAAAATAAAAGTGAGTGTTAAACTCAAACCCAGCTTTATCAACATGAAATACTATTCCAAACAACGCACTTGAAATATATTCCAGCTGTCTCTTAAAATATACAAGAAAAAAAAGAAAAAGACAAGCATTAGAGAACAAAAGTCGACCACTCTGCCTCAGTTACTCTGATGGTGCTGACATCTGTTCTGTACTCCCTGGAGGCTCTGGGGCAACGCTGCCTGTCTCGGGAGAGGGTGAGCTGATGAGGCCACTAGGATGCTGCCTGTCATGCTTAAATCTTACTCAAAACAGTGAGGAAAGCAGTCATGGCCACTGTGAAAGTGACTGCTAATATGAGATTTCTCATTTCTGCAATTACGAAAGACAACTCTTACAGGTCTTTAGGAAGTGCTGCACTTTCTTTTAACCTCTTCCATAAAAACTCCTATCTTCTCTTCACAGTAGTTTTACTATGAAATAACAAACAGTCATTTCTCAGATGAATAGTAAAAATAGAGATAAGACCTCAATATATTAGCAAAACAATATAATGCATAAAAAGGTACCAACTATGGAGAAAGGCACACTGGTATAATGCAAGTAAGTTTTACTATAATTTCTAGCATATACTATGGAATAAAGTTTTGAAAGTCATTTGGATGCTATGCAATTTTACACTTCATTTTAGATGTATGGAAAAAGCCTAAATACAATTTGAAAGCATTTAATAAATTTTCATGTAACTTGTTACTGTGTTAAAAATTCACCTCTAAACTATTGCAACACTGTAAATCAACTATAATAAAAAAAATTTTTTTAATTCATCTCTATTATACGACCTATGCACATTAGGAAAAGAAATTCAATCACTTAGTGACTAAAGGCCTGAGATATAATTTTGAAAGTATCTCCCAGAGATAAAAACAATCATATTTTATTATTCATTTTATGTAAATTAGGACTTAACAATTTGAGAAGAATCTATAAAATAGGACACATCAGTTTTTATTTGAAGACTTCAAATTAATGATTCAGAAAGGATCAAATCACATGCTTAACAGCAATATGTATTAGCAAAATGGGATTCTGCAAGCCTAACTCTAACACTGCAATTATCTAAATTATGCTGTGTGCATATGGAACCAGACTCCTAATGTAGGGGAAATTCTTCATGATACAAGGGGTAGAAAACGAAAAGAACACTACATAGCACTTCTATGGATCCATCACTGCTGGTATACTACACCAAGGTATGTTTTTTTTACCAAACATCTTCCAACTATGGAGGGAATACAACCCAAACTTTATAACAAAAATCGGTAAGAAAACATGATTCACTTTAGAGAAATTCAGTCCAACTTTGCTAGAAAATAGCATTTTGTAAAGGTTTTTTTGTCTTCATGAACTATAACTTCTGAAATACTAATGGTTTAGTACTTCAGAAACACTGATGATACTAATACCAACTTACGAGTAATACTAACTTTGTCAAACCATAATATATATTAAAATATAAAATATATCAGAATACCAGCCGCTCTCCTAAGTAAAGAATCTCGTGGAATAACCACAGGTTCTGTTTCTTCCAAGTCACTTTCTGACTTGGATTCATCGTCTGACCAAGGATTCCGTTTCTTCACTTTCTTTGCGCTGGGTTTACCAGATGATGTAGGTGCTTTTCTCACCCTGGTACCTAAAAACAAATGAGCAACAATAAGACATGTATCAATACCTATCCAAACGTCATTAGTAAAAATAAAACTATTGTAATGAAAACTTCATGATAAAATAACAAATGTTTGTGAAAACTGAAGACATTACTTCAACTAGTAGAAAAAAAGTGCAATCAAAAGAATGTAGTAATATCCTGAACATACAGATTTTCTGACACACAAAAATACTCTTAACAATTCCTCACCAGGCTCCTTTTTCTCCCTTTTGGGTTTGGGACCTTTATTTATAGGAGCTGACGGGATCAATGCCTCTTCTCCTGCACCTTCTACTTGTGCACCACTGAATTCTTCATCAAATTCCACTTTCACTGCTGTGGTATCGAGATCACCCTACACATTGAAAAGAAAACCAAACCATAAGTAAAAATAAAAGTTAAATTAGGGCTTCCCTGGTGGCACAGTGGTTGAGAGTCTGCCTGCCGATGCAGGGGACACGGGTTCGTGCCCCAGTCCGGGAAGATCCCACATGCCGCGGAGCAGCTGGGCCCGTGAGCCATGGCCGCTGAGCCTGCATGTCCGGAGCCTGTGCTCCGCGACCAGAGAGGCCACAACAGTGAGAGGCCCACGTACCGCAAAAAAAAAAAAAAAAAGTTAAATTAACACCATATACTTTAGAGATACACTTCCAGCCAAGAGATCGTTTTTTCATATCAGATGAGTTAAAAAACAATATAAAGCGTGATTCTATTGAGGTCCTAAGAAATGACTTTGATCAGACCCTGTTTTACTTTATCTCATGCAGCTGTAGAAGATGACACTGCTTACCACTCCCTTCTATGACATGACAGCTACTTAAAACCAACTATGAAAAATAAGAAGGCAGCTTTTGATTATCAAAGGGACTTTCAGACTCATAGCTAAGTATACCACAAGGTACCTGAAAAAATATGTTCCCATAGCTCACGCCTCTATATACTAGGAAAAAATCTTCAGATTACTGAATGAAAATAAGCAACCCATGTCTTATAATGCCTAGCAGTACATAATGAAGTCCCCTGACCCTGAGACAGAGGGAGGGAGGCCTAGGGCAGGGTCAGAGCAGACACCACGGAGAAGGGGGCCTTTCCCACTGGGCTTTGAAGAATCAGGTAGATTCGCCAGGTGAGGAGAAGGAAGGCGGGAAGCGCGCCCCAGGCACAAGATAAAGACTCCTGTCTGCTAAGACTCAATGAAAGGTGAGGGGGAAAGGCAGCCAGATGGAAGCAGGCAGGCGTGCGGGTGCTAAATCACTGTGCACCAGGAATCACCTATAACAACAGGCTCGTTGTTTGGAAACATCACTCTGGTGGTGAGAGACAAGACTGAGAGGACTGAAGTGAAGAAGGAAGAAGTCGTGACTGGATGACTAGAGACAAGATCACTGGAGCCACACGGCTCACCTTAAATTATCTCAGGGAAAATACCAAATTCTAAGACTGTGTCAGTGTAGACCAAGATAAGAGGGTGGTATCTGGAACTTTCATAGACAGTCAGTAGGACTGAGTTATAGACTAAATGAAAAAACTCCCAGGTTTTCAGCCTATGTTAGTGACAGCTGGTAGTGCCAGGAACTGGGATCAGGCGCAGAGGTGGGAGGGCAGTTTTGAAACCCAGATAATGGATGGGTCCCTGCAGGCATGCTGAGTCTGCGGGGCGTTGGGCATTCTGGTGGCTGTATTAGCCTGGCCCTCCTGGAAACATTACAGCTTCAGGACGTCGATTAAGGAGTCACCAGTGTAAGTGATAAAAGCTCTGGGCACAACCGAGGTCACTTGGGGAGACCATGAAAGGTGAAGAGAAGTGTGCTGAGAACGGATCCTGGCTAAGACCTTCAGAAAAGGAGAGAAACGTTTTCCTAAGGAGAGAGCAAGTTCTATGTGCAGGGGAGCCTGTGAGACCTCCGTTTATCAGAACCGTGGAAGAGAGGGATCTCCCTGGTAGCACAGTGCCCCCAGGCTTCAACTCTTAACTCTTCTGTACAGACCACCGCTCTCAGGCTCACCTCTCAAGCTCTACTTAGACTGTGGGATGCATCGACCTATATATCCCCTGGGCTCTAAATCAACCTGCCTAGAAAAATCAGACTCCCTCGAGACCGTCAGGCCCCTGCTTCTCGGCTCTGAGCAGCCTTCTCGACACTTCCTTCCTCTGGCCAACTGTTCGCATCCTGCTGGAGGGTAGGCAGATCTCACGCTTTTAAATCCCCTCTAACTCTCATCAATGCCAATGATATATGCTGTGTTTGATGACTTTTTAACTAAAGGTAATAAATAGTAAAAGTTGAAAGCTTACTTTGAAAGCCAAACAGACTCTTTTCATAAGACTTCCTTAATTAGTCATGATATAGAACTAAAGTTTATATTTTAAAGTTGATAAACTTTCTGTTGTTGTTGTTTCATGATTTTAATTTAGAATGCTGAGTAGGGCTTCCCTGGTGGCGCAGTGGTTGAGAGTTCGCCTGCTGATGCAGGGGACACAGGTTCGTGCCCCGGTCCAGGAAGATCCCACATGCCACGGAGCGGCTGGGCCCGTGAGCCATGGCTGCTGAGCCTGCGTGTCCGGAGCCTGTGCTCCGCAACGGGAGAGGCCACAACAGTGAGAGGCCCGCGTACCGCGGAAAAAAAAAAAAGAATGCTGAGTAGAGTATTTCTCTCTCTCGTTTTAGAAATGGAATCAAGTGAGTAGGTCTTTACACACATGTGGGTCCTTGACTAATATGTCTTCATTCTATGTATGGATCAACGGCTCTGAGAACAAGTGATTTCCAATCACAGTGAAACATAATAGAAACAAAAAATAAAGCATGACTGAAGTACACAATAAAATTAAAATACCTACATACATCATTATGGAGGTGGAGTCCACCAATGAGCTAAAACAAGAGACATGTACCTTTTTCTTCTTCAGCAACTTCTTACTGGCATCTGCCTTCATGGCAGTAATTTCAGGAACTATTCTTCTCCCGAAAGGTGAGGGCATTGTCTCTTCCAGTTGAAGCTTCTTCACCTTAGGTTTGCCAACTTTCCCTTTTATTGCTTTTCCAGCCATCCCAGCCAGAAGATCTTCTCGTTCTTGCACTTCCACTTTCTGGAGTGTAATGATTAAGGATGGGGAACAGGGCGGGGGCATAGACAACTCATTAGAAAAGAGAGTTACTACTGCATAAGTAGTCAAATCTAACTTTATTCATTCGGTAAGGAACAAAGCTTTCCTTTCAGGTGATCTAATCTAAGAAAAAACCAAATAATTCTAAGTCAGAAGACCTGGGCTGGGGACTTCCCTGGTGGTCCAGTGGTTAAGAATCCACCTTCCAATGCAGGGGACACGGGTGTGATCCCTGGTCAGGAAACTAAGATCCCACATGCCATGGGGCAACTAAGCCCATGTGCTGCAACTACTGAGCCCACGTGCTCTGGAGCCCGTGCACCCCAACTAGAGAGAAGCCCGCGTGCCACACCTAAGGCCCGACACAGCCAAATAAATAAATAAAATAATTAAATATTAAAAAAAAAAAGAAGACCTGGGCTGTAGTCCCAGTTCTATCTAACTAGCTTCTCATTTGCAAAACAAGGGGTTAGTAACTAAATGACCTATATAGTCCCTTCCAATTCTAGGATCCTACAACGTATTATGGGATCAAGACTTCTGATGACCTGGTATCATCAGAATCCCAGCAAATCACACAAAAAGGAAGTTCTGTTAACAAATATGAAGCTATTCTTTACTATTGTTTTAGTTTGCTTCATTTTTAACGGATATTAATTTTTAAATGTGTAAGTCAGCAGTAAAAAAAAAGGATCTGCAATTAAAAAAAAATCTAACTCATAACAATATAAGAAAAGTATAAATCAAGGCATAATTATATTGTGGCATTTCAAAGATCATTAAGGGAACCCAGAACAATAGGACTAAACAATTCCAGAAATTTTATTAGGCAACTAATACACCACACTCATTCTTAAGAGTTCGAATTCTGACTTGGGCCATAAAAATAAAATTAGAACATGTGGACAGTAAATCAATGAAACAACTAAAAAGTAATAAATATAAGTAATATCATATGAGTAATAATAAATAGTAATTTACCTTGTGCTACTCAAAATCAGGTGATCATACTGCTACTGTGAATTTAATTCTAAGATTTTGAGTTAATTGCTTAAAAACAAATTAGGCAATTTTAGAAAAAGTTTATATTTTACATCTTTCTCTACATTTTTCTTTTATTTTTAAAATTGGAATTCTACCTGGAGAAAACTAAGCTATAACAAAAAATATTAAAATTTCTCGATTAAAAGTCTAAGGAGACTATCATTCTACTTTTAAAAACTCAAAGTACCTATATTCAATCATATATACTGCTCTTACCTCTTTGGGGGAAAACATTAAAATTGAATCAATAAGCTAATTTGAAGTCAGTTAAGAAATTTTAACTAGCAGAGAGTATTAGAATTTAATTTATTCTAAATTTCAACTCCATAGCTTTTATTCATCTGCATCAGATATAACTTTTCTTTATGGTTTCACAGAGCTAGAAGCTTAATCCTTTGCAGCTTATAAACATATTAACTTTTGTAGAGTTAAAGGAAACACTGAGATAATTTAATTTAAAAAATTTTCATTCTTGTTTCATAAACATTACTTTTCCAAATATATTTTAATGGAGACTTAACCTACATCCAGTTCTTCAACAAAAGCTGCTAAATCTTCTTTCCAAAGATCTGAAGGAGATTTTCTTTTAAGATCATTGACCTCTCGCCCCTATAATAAAGAAGTAGTACGATTTAAACATTCAATTTTAAATGTATAATTTTCAAATGTATACATGAAGGCTAAATAAAACTATTTATTTTTGGAAAAGAAAAAGATATGGATAGCACTTAAAGTTTCAAATTATTTAACCCACAAAAGTTCATACTTTTGCATCTCTCTGTTTAATCAGTTCTTCAACTTTTTCTTTAGTAAGAGACCATAGAGACATATTTAAAATATAATTAAAATCAGGGCCTGAAGGAGTTCCTGAATCAGAGGAACTATCATCATGCTGGTTTTGTGTTTCTTCCTCTTCTGCTGCCTGTAAAAAATAATAAACTTTATATTAAAGTCCTATATAATATCAAATCAATGTTGAATTTTATTGAGTACTGAGTTTAAAATTCCATAATGCTATACTCTTAAAGCTACATCTTCAGGGTGGTGGGTTAATTTTAGATTATCTGCAAGATTATCTATGAAAATATATTTCCTATAAAAAGTTTAAATTTTCTAAAAATGCACAATAAAATCATCAAAAGGAATGGTATATTCAGCCTCTATCCATCTCGTGAAAAATTAACTGCTTGAGAAGACACCACATCTTAAAATTAATAGAGCAGAACTAATGTTTTATCATGCATCTTTGTCAGATCTTTATATTGGTGAGTGAACAATCTGAAACCTAAAATAAATATAACTTATGAAGAATGTTTTACAGTTATAATAAATATGCTAAGGTAGTCAGTCACTACGGATGAATTCTTGATAAAGATTCCCTCAAGCAAGAACATTCATTCAAGGACTAAGCTGAAGCTCACTCCAGCATTTAACAGCTGGTGAGTCAGAGTCACGAGGGCTATCCTAAAAGTTTATCTATAAGGCCTTCTTTCATAGGAGCAGTTGCAATAAAAAGCCTTATGCTAATGTTAAATTTCAAAGTCCAATGAATTTATAGAAGTTATTATAGGTGACATCATCTTTAAAATTTTTAAAATAACAACAGCTGTTAAATAAAATTGCATCTCAATTTTTAAGGGCACTGAGTAATTAAAAATGACTGAGTTAGCCATGATACTCCATAAAACAAAAGTTCACTTCTAGCAATCAAAAGAGAGAAAAAAAATCTTTACAATTTAATTTAAAATTTTTGGTAAAATAATGTGTATATACAAAGTAAACGTTAGGTGTATTTTAGAAGTAAAGGAATAAAGATAAAAATTGCAAAGCAAGATGCTTCATTACATAAACAAAAGTATAAACTCAATTAAGTAACATTAGCCAAAAAAAGAATGCTGTTGTTGAGTTGATATAGATTATTAAGTACCTAGATAATTTATGACAAAGTAGTACAGTCTACAGTTTTTAAAATTTCTTCATGAAATAGTGTGTTGCTATGGAATTTTAGGTTGCTACACTACTATTAAAATATTATTATTAGGGTGTCATAAAATCCTATTTAGACCCACACTTTAGAAGTCTATTTGCTCTAGGTTTTGATGACACACCAAGTATTGTTAATGAGCGCTCCATGAATATGTGTATCTATCACTGTTATCATGAAGATGACTAAGGATACTTTCAGGGAAAAAAAACAAAAACCAAGAAACTTTTCAAGTTCCAATGACAATTCTACTATGTTTTTGATCTTCTAATTATCGGCTTTATAATTCTCTCTTCTCCAACTCTACACAACAAGGACACTCTTGTAAGAGCAGTTCCTTTTGTTTCTTGAACCCCCGAAGTGAACACATGGCCAAGATGCTGGGAACATTTTGAGGGTAACAATGAAATTATTGAATCCAAGCACTAGCTTTTACCCATGAAGTCTACTTCTGCCAGAAGGGCATTCTCAAACCCTAAACACCTTTATTTTTTAAAACGAAACATTAAATTCATTAGCTTACTAGCTAATTTTTTTTTAAGATATAATTTAAACCAACAATGATACAGAAGGGCAAGTAGGTGTATAAACCGTAATTTGGGGTTTAAGAATGCAACAAAACACACTGAAGGAATGCAACATGCTTGAGTCATCTTAATTTTGAATACTCCCCCAACTTGTCCTACCCAATTTTCCTCAATGAATAAACCTATTCTCTTAACATGTAATTGGTAAATATGTAATTTATTCTAATTTTACTCACTCTAACATATGGCAATCTATTGACAGTTCAAAATTTTAAAAAAAACAATGTAAATGAAAACACTATTTCAATGGAGTTTGATGAAAAATATGAAAAACATTATGGTTGAGAACTCATGAATGTTGGAAAGTTTCAGTTCAAATTACATCACATAATCATAACTATTTTTTAAAGATGTGAATTTTATCAGTATTGCATATATATAAATTATAATTAAGTATCTGAAAATTAATCATTTCCAACTTTCTTCCTTTTGTACATTTGTGTTCTCAATCACAATGCTGTACTGCCTTTTCAATTTTTTTTTTTAAATTGTCCACGACAGCAAGAAGCTAATTCTTGAGAAGAATCTCACGTTTCAATATCCCATTTACCGAATTAATATTAGTACTCTATGATCTAAAATGGACAATTTAATAAAACATCAGACTTTTAACCTGAAGTTCCAGGGTTTAAGATCTCCAGCTAAAGACCTAAGCATAGGTCAGAGCACATACTTGGTGCTCGATAAATACTGATAAATATTGACCATTCTCTGTCTCTAGTCTCCCCAGCGTACACCAAAACCAGATCAAGTGAGTGGTGAGTGGATTCCACATTGTGGCCACAAACTGCCCAGGGGGAAATGATTTCTGTGCTACCAGTGTAGTTCCCAGACAGTGACATGCACCTCACAAAACCACCACCACCACCACCGTCCTTCAACGGCAGGCTCAGAAAGAAGGCTGAGCGACCTTCTCCAACCGGAATCATTTCTCCAGGCCCTGGCTGAGCCACACTGGCAAAGTGCTTGGCGGTGGGTGTGCACTGCAAGTTCCTGCACCCTATCTGTTTTGTGGATACACAGAAGACTTCAGTCTCCAAACAGACTACTCAGCACCTTTAGCAGTACTAAATTCAAAATTTAGGGGTTGGGGTTTTTGTTTGCTTTGGAAGTTGCTTTTAAAAGCTTCTCTGAATGTCTCGTTCTGCAAATGATTACCTTTTCTTGTGCTTCTTTCCAGGCTTTCACTGGGTCAGATTCATAACCTCTCTGGACTAACATTTGAATCAAATCTTTCTTTGACCTATTCTCTATGTGAGGGAAAAATAAAGTTAGGATCAAGAAAAGAGAGTCAATTTGTATTTGTTTATATTCTACTGATAAAAACGTCTTCTATTAATAAAGTTTTTTTTTCCATTTTAACTAATGTTCAAATTTTTAAAGGTTGCATCTTACCTATAGTAATCTTCCCTTGTATCTTCTCTAAAATGAAACGGGCTTGATTGTTAAGCTTTGTAGATTCTGCTCCCAGCATTCCTACAAGCCACTCCTTACGTAAACCATAATAGCTTAATCGTAAATCAAAGAATTCTTTCAAAATGTCTTGCACAGTTTCATACTTCTTCAGACATCCCATATGATCAAAGAGTACCTAAACAAAACACAAAGTTTTTGAAGATTATATAAATCTGTGTTGGTATTTTTAACTTGTATGCTACAGTATTTAAAATAACCATAATACATGTATATGAATACACACCACCCCTAAAATCCAGAACAAAATTATTAAGTAAATATTCCTTTGGTGGCTCCAAGAAACCGATAAAATTCTATTCTCAAAACTATGAAAATATTTAAAATTGGAATAATTTTGAAAGATAAAAATAGGTCCTTAAAGAAAAGGTTCTTACTTAAAACTGTATAAACTATGGCTATAAAGCCACCTAATATATTTTTTTCCAAACCAAAAAGAAGCATATTCTATCTGTAAGTTTTTAAATATTAAAGTTCTCCCTCTCCCATTACTCAATGGACATGCATTTGCCTCTCTCTTCGTTGTTTTTTATGAATGGGCCATAATTCACTCAAATTTCAATTTAGAGAGAAATTTTACTTCTTCTCTATGGCACTTTTTCTCAGTCACTGTGCTATTGCTGGATTTTTTTCTCTTACTCTTTCTCAAGTCTAAAAAGCTAATTTGGAATGGAACAGGGTAATCATACATGTTCACTTTTTATCCTCCTCCCCAATTATCTAAAGTTTAATAAAGCAGATTAGAGTCATGAGGAGATAAGAACTCCACAACGAAAATGCTAATAGAGACAGGCATGAGGCACAAGGAGACCCTGCAACAATCACTCTCAGAACTTCCCGTCAGTGTGTGTGAGGGTATGTGTATCCTGTGTGTTCAAGCCCAGATGCACAAATGCAGGGTTGGGGTTAAGAGCAGAGGATAACATTAGAGGAAAGGGAATGTACCTCTAGATTCTTTAGCAAACATACAGGGGGAAACGCATTCAGACTTACTATAGCTACTCCCATCATGAAGCCAATTACAAAAATCCAACTTACAGAATGCAAGGTTACATTCATAGTAAATCTAGTCAATTACCATGGAATTACAAGTAAGAGTAGTTTGAAGTTTAAAAACTTTGTGCAATCCAGCAGCTTCTGCTTGTGCTAGTTTCTCTTCAGTCATTTTCACCACAAATTTCACAGTTGTATCCGTATGGTATTCTTTATAATCAGAAATTAATGCTGGTGTTTTATCTGTTCCATTTAGCATAGGTTCTAAAACCTGTTCTTTGTATACCTATAAAAGATTTAAAAATAAGTAATTCTTTCATGACACACATTCATGTTCTTATTCTACAAGTCATGTAATCTTTAAAACTTCTCGATTCCAGTGGGGAAAAAGGGGAAACCTCATCTCTATCATCTCCTGCCCAGTCACTATAGTTGACAATACATGGGGATCTCAATGGAGAAAGACGATATACAAGGTACTGGTTCTGATCTAGCTCATACTCAAAAGGCAACAAGAGGCTGAGAGTACAAAGCAGAAGGCATCAACTAGCACTGACCAGGTGACGCGCGTACTTTTAGATCCAATACTGAATGACATGAGTTTATTGACCATATTTATAAGGGTTCAAAACACTATTTGTTATGTACTATTCTAGTCATTGCAACATAAATAAAGATAATAGTCTTTTTAAAAGCTAGCTAAGTCATTCTACATTTAGATAACTTTTAAATTACCATTGGAATATTCCAATGAATGTGTCAAAAGTATATACATGAATGTTTAAACACTACAGACACAGGGCAAACAATCATATTCTCACCAGAAAGGACTGCCTAACACAACTGCCACACACAGCTCACAGGCAGCTCACGTCTTATACCAACCTGTGTCCAAGTTCTAACGGGAAGCTCTGTAATCTCCACTGTGTTTCTATCCACCACAAATATTTCACCACTGACTGCATATTGGTTTTGACCAAGTTCTTGGATTGTTCCTTTAAAGTTTTTGTAGTTTGGAAGCTGTAGAGAAAAATAAAAATACCTAAAGGCCCCGACTTCTCACTTGAGTGCCAGTGCCACCTCTGAATGCCCCTTAGTCGATGACCTATTGCTACCGACAGGTTCACACAACTGAAACTAAATTCCTCTCGTCGGCAATAGGCCCTCTCCAAATAATCACTCAATCTTGAATTCACAGCTTCTGTTAATATACTCAACAGCCCCCCAAATCTCAAAACCTCAGCACCACCTTTCCTGGTCTTCCAAGAATATCGCCTTTTTTTTTTCCAGATTACCCCTCCATCCTTCCTTCTCCCCTAGATTAAAGATCCTTCACATCCAAACTCCTCAGACATTAGGTTACAAGCCAAGCTAACCTTCTCGCTTTCTCCAGTACTGTGCCTTCCAGATCACTACTCTTTTTCCACGTTTCTCTTGAATATTTTGGATATTCTCACTTTCACTTGCTCTATCCACCAGGCCTGATGGTTGTTCAGCTCTCCACACCCCATGCATCTATACAAATCTTACTTAGCCTTCTCAGCCTAATGACAAGTGATCTCTCCCTCTTCTAAAATTCCTATGTGCTATCATCACTAAGAAATCAGGCGTACAGCATAGGACACTTCTGCTCACTGAGCAACTGTTAATATCTTCTGTCACGGCAAACTTCATGCCCAGAGGTCTCATCTTGACAACAGATTAACTTTTTGAAGACAGAGATCATGGTTCTTTACCTTACCACCTAGCACAGTATCATATATAGAAGATATATATATATATATATATATATATGAAACAAGTATTGATCAAATACACTGAGACAATAAATACTCTAAATGTATCTGAAATAAAATAAAATGCTATAATCATTAAAAGTAATTTGATACTTCTGTTAGAAATATTTTAAAGTACTTTAAAGTATTTAGGAGAAAAAGGATGTTAAATCATCCCCATAATCTAATTTTCTTTTAAAATACAAATATGAAATCAAACTTGGAGAGAAATACTTAAAAATATTAAGTTTGTTTCTATATACAGGGAGTATTTTTTTCTCTTTGCTTATTTATATTTTCTACAATGAGCACTATCATTTTTGTAATACAAATATTATTCTATTTAAGTGTATCATGATAAAGGGAAACTTCTAGATGATTTTAAATCACGTAGAAGAGCGTAAGACACTTTTTTGAGGGTTTTTCTTGGAGGGAGTTTGGGGGAAGAACTGAACATGATGAATGATGTAAGGGCAAAAATGAAAAATATGGGGATTATTAAAATATATACAAGGTGTCTTTAAGCATCCTTAATGACTCTAATATGACTTAGTAGTTTAAGAACAATAACAAAGTTGCATATAACTTTGTCATAAAAACGTTATTCTCTATATAAGTTAGATATTTGAAAGCCTGAACTACAGGGTACTTAAAATTTTTAATAAACAGTTTCTCCCATAAACCTTATATCCAGGCTTTTTCCAAATTCTATCTTTTTTTTTTTCTTTCTTTCTTCCTTCCTTCCTTATTTATTTATTGCTTGCTGCGTTGGGTCTTCGTTGCTGCGTGCAGGCTTTCTCTAGTTGCAGTGAGCGGGGCTACTCTTCGTTGCGGTGCATGGTCTTCTCATCGCGGTGGCTTCTCTTGTTGCGGAGCACGGGCTCTAGGCACACGGGCCTCAGTAGCTGTGGCTCGTGGGCTCTAGAGCTCAGGCTTAGTAGTTGTGGTGCACAGGCTTAGCTGCTCCGTGGCATGTGGGATCTTCCCAGACCAGGGCTCAAACCCGTGTCCCCTGCATTGGCAGGCGGATTCTTAACCACTGTGCCACCAGGGAAGTCCCCCAAATTCTATACCTTTTACAGTAAGCACACAACAAGTTACACACTAATAGGGTCCTTACTGTCTACAATACGTTCTAAAATGAAAATGATTCCATTACTTTTCTAAAATGACTGGCCTTTGTCGTTCACAAATTATCATTTGTTAAAACAACATAAGCAATAAGTTCTACATAATCACCATGGGATGAGGATCCAAGCCTTCCAGCATCCGTCTGACGTTGTTCACAATCTCCCTAGCATCATAGTTGGGTAGTTTACAAGCCCATCCTGTGCCGATACCCTCAGCACCATTTATTAAAACCATGGGGATTATGGGAATATACCACTCGGGCTCTACGCGTTGATTATCATCATAAAGGAATTTAAGCAGGTTGTCGTCCACAGCAGGGAAAAGCAGTCTTGCCAAAGAGCTAATAAAAGGAAAAAGAAAGACATGGAGCAATATCATGGTTTTAGAAAATAAAACTTCATACATAATTAAAGACTTTACATTTCAAAAAATCTTTTAAAAAGAATGCATTTGTTAAGAATTTTGGTTACACGTGCTTAATTTAAATTTAACAATAAAATTTACCTAACCTTATTAACAAATATATTTCTCTCAGGCACAAAGCCAGAATAAAACAGTCTTGTTTTACTTGTTATTTACTGATTTACCTTCCTAAATTCTTAGTATTGATAAATAACCTTTTAAGGATTTCCTCTTATTCTGACTAAACCACAAAACCCATCTTCAGCCTAAAAAGTAAAGTTGGATCAGAAAAAATCCTTACGTTCATTAGGACTGGTTCCACCAACAATTCATAAAAACTGAGATCAACAAATTTCATTCTATATGTGATCAAATAATTTGGAACATTCACCCTCAATACCCAATCACCTCTCTCCGTAGTTATAATTCTATCACACATTTAGTTAGTTCCAATAAACTTCAAATAGAGCTTTATACCATTATATCAGCAAATGATTACCTTAACATCGTGAAAATGTAACGAGGACTTGCAGCATCTTTGCCCCCGTGAAGCCGAGTTCCAAACTGACCGATGGGCTGAAGCAAGTTAATGTTGTTACTCCCCACAAAGTTCTGAGCCAAGTTCACAATAGTCATCATCAGTGCTTGCTGCAGAACAGAAACAGACAGAATACAAAATTCACATTCCAGATTTTCTAAATGGATTTCCTAATTTTTATTAAAACCCAAACTCTCAACTCTTTTACATTTCCAAAGAACTTATAAAAGAAAAAACACTTTATTATGCTGAATTATCCTTCTACTATCCTCCTTCATGACCATAAGTATAGTTCTCAATTAATTCCAATCTCCATGCTTACTTCTCCATGATGATAAGCAGACATCTCGGCAACAGATCCAGCCAACTGTGCAACTTTTACTTCGCGTTTATCATTCCTCTTGAAACAGGTAAATAAAACTTTTCGTTGGCCTGGTTTAAAGCCTATTTTTAAAAACAACAACCCTCTTTTAAAAATATTGCTCAGGATATAGTTGTAATGTTTCTTTTAGTGACAACAATGTTTTACATATTCAAGAGAAAAAAAGCAAAGATATAGTTTGCTTCCGAAAAATAAGTAAAATTGTTTACTTGAGATTCTGTAACAAAATGAGTACATACTAACACATTTTATACCATCTCAATCTATTCCAAAGTGAAGAACCAATAGAAAGACACCCTCCGGTCTTAAAAAACTGCTCAGTGGCACCAAATTCCTTTCATAGGCGTTCCCAAACACTCATGTGAGCATTCTTCTTGCTCTAGGCCAATGAGCACAGTAATAAACTTTTCAGTATATGCTAGCTATCCATCATCATCAACGTGGGCCCAGAGCAAGGCAGAAGCAAAAGGATTATAAAATATGGCCACTTTCCTTGAGAATTTTACAATCTAATTGAGGAGGAAAATTAACACAAATAAAATAAGAGGCATACAATTATCGGCATAGACGTTTATAGGCATCTGAGACCAATTTAGACGGCAATTATTAGGGAAGACATCAGAGAACAGATGTAACTTAAAGCTAGAACTACATGGATTAGTAGAACCGTCTGTTACTAGCTGAAATACCAAGGAACATGAAGATCAACTAATTTGCTAAAAGTTATAAAAATCAAAATGCTCTAGATAGAAGACTAAAATCTGCTCTAAGTACTGGGTAGCAGTTTAACTTTTCTGTCAAGTTAAATAAGTTAAAAGCATTAGGTTTTGGGTATTGAGGAGTAAAGGTGTTTTTAAAATTCAGTCTCCAATAAATACTTCAGAACTTATCAAAATCACATTTTACTTTTTATTTTAAAAAGTCTCCAACAACTTGGAGCAAAAGCTTTAAAATTCTGCAAGTTAATTTTCTTAAAAAGTTCAAAAAGTGTTTGAAAGATTCAAATAAACAATATAAAATTTCAGAACTACTAAACATCTTGAGAGCAACTTCAGAATTTTTAAATTTATTATAAGGATGGGTTAAAGTACATGAAATTAAAATATACTCAATGACATACAAAAATGAAAAAGATTGTTAACAAAAGCTACTTACCATCAACAAGAGATGGTATAGACCTTTCATTGTCTGAGTTTGAGAAGAGAATCAATTCCTTGTTGATGAAATCATTGTAAGTCAAATGCTTTGTTGCTGTACCATATAAAAATTGCTAAGAGAAAAGTTATATAGCAATTATGTCATGATTACTGCATGAATTTTAGCCTTTTTCTCTTTCTTCCCCAGATCACCACTCTTTATGACTAACCTCTGGTAAGCCATGTAACCTACGCTGTCTCCGATCTTCCATAAAATTTGTTAACCATTCTTTTCTGTCATCGATCTTCTTCTTACTGAATGCCTGAAAGATTCCAGGTAACAATTTCATACATTAAAAATAAAAAGAATTTCATTATAAAATTAAAATTTATAAAGGCAAATAACTATTAATTTCTGGGAAATTAACTTTTTTCCAATATGCTTTTATCAAAAATACACTTCAACAGTGGTGTCTGAATTAAAGAACTATGAAAGCAGGGCATAATCTGCGGTGATGGGGAATGACACCAAGATTAACTAGGTTGGGCTTAGAATTCTAAAGAGACTTATCACAGAAAACCAAGATTGGAAGAAAAGTATGGCAGAAAGAGGGAATGGATATTAGGAGAGATTTTTTTAAATGAACTTTGTTACCAAGGTAATGGCAGCATCATCTTCAGGACCAGCATATCTAAATAAGATGCGGTGCCTTTCCATATCAGCAAAATATTCCTTGGCTTCCTTAGCTGTACTGGTACCCAACCCTGCACAATTTTAAAAATAAAAGTGGAAACAAGCCAGAGACAGACAAATACTGTATGATCTCACTTATATGTGGAATCTAAAAAAAAAAATCTACGTCAAACTCATAGTAACAGAGCGTAAAACAGTGGTTGCCAGGGGCTAGGGGGAGAGGGAAATGGGGAGATGTCAGTCAAAGGGTACAGACTTTCAGTTTAAGATGAGTAAGTTCTGGGGAATCTAATGTACAGCATAATGCCTACAGTCAATAATACTATATTGTATACTTGAAAATTGCTAAGAGAGGGACCTCCCTGGTGGCACAGTGGATAAGACTCCGCGCTCCCATTGCAGGGGGCCCAGGTTCCATCCCTGGTCAGGGAGCTAGATCCCATATGCATGCTGCAACTAAGAGTTCACATGCCGCAACTAAGAAGCCCATGAGCCACAACTAAAGAGCCCACCTGCTGCAACTAAGGAGCCCACATGCCACAACTAAGGAGCCGGCAAGCCACAACTAAAGAGCCCACGAGTCGCAACCAAGGAGCCCGCGAGTCGCAACTAAGGAGCCCACATGCCATAACTAAGACCCAGTGCAACCAAATTAATTAATTAATTAAAGAAAATTGCTGAGAGAGAAGATCTTAAAATGTTCTCTCCACAAGAAAAAATATATATATGGGGATAATGAGCAATATCCAGAATATGGGAAATTACACAAGACAAACAATCCAACTTTTTGAACAAATAAATTACAAGAAAAAAATATGAAAAGAGAAGTAATGTATTAAGATTAAATAGACTTATCAACCAAAACCAATGTGTGGGCCTTGTTTGGATCCTGATTCAAAAAAAATAAAAAAATAAAAACTATAAAAATGAACATTTTAATACAATCAGGAGAATTTTAACCTGGATTGAATATTTAAGGTTATTAAAGAAAGGTATGATAATGGTATTATGGACAATAAAAAAAATTCTCTTAGAGATACATACTAAAGTAGTATAGATATAATTAATGCTTGGAAGTTATTTCAAACTAATGGGGTGGCAATGACAAGAGTTCAGATGAAACAAGATTGGCTGCAGAATGGTGACTGTTTAAGAACACGGGGAAGCCCATTATACCACTCTCTCTACTTACATAAAATTTTCCCTAACAATTTTTTTTTTTTTGCAGTACGTGGGCCTCTCACTGTTGTGGCCTCTCCCGTTGCAGAGCACAGGCTCCGGACGCGCAGGCTCAGCGGCCATGGCTCACGGGCCCAGCCGCTCCGCGGCATGTGGGATCTTCCCGGACTGGGGCACGAACCCGTGTCCCCTGCATCGGCAGGCAGACTCTCAACCACTGCGCCACCAGGGAAGCCCCCTAACAATTCTTTAAAAATCAGCCATAGCTGTTTCTAAAAGCTAAAAGAGACAAACTCCCAAAATATTTTACAATGCTCTCATAAAAATAAATTTACGTCAGTAGTAACTTCACAAAATTTAAGTGTTTTAGAATACAAACCTTTGTAGTATTTTATTTTCCAGGCTTTCTGGTTTTCTATATGTTTTTTCCACTCATCAAATTCAGGAATACTATAGAAGGAAAGTTCCTGCTTATTTTTGCTAGCCTTAAATGAATAATTAAAAAAAAAAATTAGATTTTCTGCTACTGTTTAAGACAACAGTATAAAAGTATATTAATGTAAATAGTACCTTTACGATAGGAGTAATGAACTCTTCAAGAAAACCATGCTTCAAAAGTGATGGCCAATTGTGATGGATGAAATTAATAAGCAGGCCTTTTATGTGAGAACCATCTTGATCCTAAATAAATGTTAGTAAAGAGTGCTATAATAACTTATGAAATATAATTACTTACAAAACCAAATTTTTAGATGTATGAATGCAGCAATGAGGCAAAATTCCATTCAAATTTTACAACTGTGCTTTACAAAACATTCTTTGGATGATCACCGTAAAGAATTTTTTTCTTAAAATTCAAATAAAGAATATAGCAAAGTGACAGACTAAATCTTTCTGTCATTAAATATGCTACCATTTTTTTAATAGTTTGCCCAGATTTCACTAAAAGAATGATTTAAAGATGGAAATTAATGAAACAGGGTTATAATGCTACTTCACTGGAAGGAGAAATCCATGGAGTACAGGTATTCACAAGTCTTCTCTTAACATAAAAACTGATAAATTTCTGCTTAAAACTATACAGCAGCTGCTCATTGAATATTTTCTCTCAAAATCCTTTCAATTAGAGGATGTAAGAGACAAGCAGTTGGATGCATGTGGAATTCTTCCTTTTCAATTTTCTACTTCTTTCCTAATTACTACCATTTCACTATTCAGGTCCTCCACTTTTTTTGTGCATGCCAAATTATGCCATCATATACAAATATTAGCCATTATCCTATTGATTAATCTTTCTTGTAAATTTCACCATTTCCTTCCTGCTTATAGATAGGTGGGCTTCAACCCCATAATACTACAGTGTGTTCTACTCTTCCCATACTTGTTGCATTTTAAAATATTTTTAAAATACCTAACCAAAGAGGTGGTTACCATAAATTAGATAATGTAGAATGTGCTTCACACAAACTGTGCCATTAAACAGTATCTTCCCCCGGATGTAAACACAATCACTTCCGCGTCTACCATCTTGGGACAAATTTCATGAAACAAATATCAAAAGGACATTCTGTAAAAGATATGTTTTAATATGTGGCAACTTTTAAACTAACCTGATCAGTCATAATCATAATCTTCCCATAGCGTAAGGTTTTCAGCGATTCTGCATCATCGTAACTTTTCTTGTATTGTAGACCAACTATCTTAATGATATTGTTTATTTCTGCATTCTCCATGATCTGTGCAAACATGAAAAGGATGGAAAGTGTTTTAGAGTGTCTCCAGAGACCAAAGGTGAGTCGCAGGGACGCATAAAGTTCACAGTGGTAGCGAGGCACTCAAGTGCCGCGGGCACGGGCGCAGATACGCACCTGCTTGTGAGAGGCCTCCCGCACGTTGAGGATCTTGCCCCTGAGGGGGAAGACCCCGTACCTGTCCCTCCCAATCACGCCCAGTCCGGACACGGCCAGCGACTTAGCAGAGTCCCCTTCCGTCAGTATCAGCGTGCACTCCAGGGAGTGCCTGCCACCTGGGGGCAGAGGACACACATTCCAAAGTTCTCGAGTCCGCCCATGACAGCGCGGAGCCGAGAGACTGATGATCGCAGTGACCACGGAGCGCTGTAAGAGCATCTTACACCATGCTCAGGGTAACTTAAAAATTAAGTGCATTTTATGGAACTCCGGCCCCCCGAAAATTAGTAGTCTGTGGTACATATGGCAATTTTAGTGAAGTAAAACCATACTCTGAACTTAGAACCCTATGCTCTATATGTGGAAAGTTAAAACAGTCTCTAACTGAATAAACACAAACTTAAAATCTAAAAAAAAAATCTGAACCTTACCAGCATCATTAGCATCGTCCAGTTTGGGAATACCTTTGATTTTACTGTACTTTACTGATGAACACTTCTTGTTCAGCTGCGTCTGAGCCTTAAATTTCACCCAGTTCAGGATACTTTCCACAATGCCACAGTTAGAGGCCTAAAAATCAAAGAGTAATAATATACAAGCAAGCCAGAAGTTTATACACTTAGCTAAAATTAGTGTAATACTTGGAATCTGTGCAGTTATAAGGCAAAACAATAGTAGTGATGATAATAATTGTGATATATGCTGGTAAATATTATTCTAACTACAGTAAAAACAACTCAGGCAGCTATTCACAATGACCTATTGTACTGAAACGTAAACACATGAAGAAAAGGTCGACCTTACTTCATATGAAAAAGGTTCTATTACAATAAACTCCGTAAGAAATACACATAGCTTTTGTTACAAGTTAGTTTTGTGAAAATTAACACAGTAAAAGCTGATCCACCTTTGAATTTACTACCTGGGAAATTTTAGACACTGACATTTTTGATGTCCCTCAACACAAAAATGTGAATCTTGAATTCCCTATGACAAAGAAATATTAACATGAAGGGAATATTAGGATAAACTCAAGATCTTATGGGAAATTCCCTGGTGGTCCAGTGGTTGGGACTCTGTGCTTCCACTGCAGGGGGCACGGGTTCAATCCCTGGTCGGGGAACTAAGATCCCGCGTGCCTCATGAAGTGGCCAAAAAAACAAAAACAAAACAAAAAAAACCTTATGAATAGTCCTTATTTTTTAAAAGTTTGGTACTAAGGATTTCAACATTACATATGTGTCATTCTGCAGTGAATTAATGTGTGACAAGATGTCAAACCTCCCCCCAACCTCCCCACAAGAAAAAGTAAAGCGCCTCCAAACAAAGTTGGAGTTATTTATTTTTCATCAACCTGGGTAGTATGATTTTAGGTGTATGAAACAGTTTTCTGGAATGTTTCAGATATAAAAAGAAGTGAACTATGTTGTCAAATCTAAACTTTCTCTGCCAAAAATGAAAATGTGTAAAATCTAAACTCAAATTTCAACTGTTAATGAGGGCAGAAATTTGGGCTATCATTAACACTGGGTCATCTGTATTCAGAATTCATTATGCTTAGACCCAACAGTACTATTCTATAGGCCTTTAACTAAAACCTAAAAAACAACTTTTCTTTTTGTTTGTAAGACCCTACCTTTGAAATTCCAATACCAGAATTTGATAAAAATATTAGTTCTACTGCAATTACATGATACTCCTCCAAAAAACTATTAACTTCCAAAGAGGAGGGGCTGTAATTTATTCATCTTTACATTCCCAGGGCAAACATATTTAAGGGCATTTTAGATATGATCATTTAATATATGTTTGATGGTCCTAGTGAACAAGAGAACTGAGGCAAATCTTGCTGATACATAAGAGGCTATGAGAAATTATTAGCAGCCACAAGGCTCAGTTATAAATAGAAGATTTATTATTTATTTATACTCTCACCTTGTTTCAGAAAAGCTAAGGCAGCCTAAATAAATATGCACAAAGTAAAATGAAATTTTAAAATATATAGAATATGGTAAATTTTGTTATGCATATGTTACCAAAATTTTTTTTAAAAAACTACATAAAGGTAAAAATCAGTATATGAATTTGAAGTAAGTAGAAAGGATGAAATCAGGAGTCCTATAAGGACCTGTACACTTTTTAGAGGCAAATCTGTCTTTATAAAGGACAATGCGAAGCTAAAAACACAATTAGTTACATGAGTCCCCACTTTAATGCTTGGCAAAATAATCGACTGCTTTATGAAACCGTGTCTATCTACCCTCTGAAGTTTTCAGAATCAAGCATACCAGTTTTTAGTATAAGTATGCCTGTACCCACAATTAATATAAGAAAGAAACTAATCTAAATAATTAGAATGATTTAGAATAAATCAAGAAAACTACTTAAACAACTCTCAATAAAAAAACAAAATAAAAAACACTGAAAAATAATACAGATTTTACTCACTGCTTTAAAAAACTTTTCTGACAGTTGGCATTTGGATCCAAAACTTTTGGGCTGCAAAGTCATGTTTTCCTTAGTCTGAGAATCAAAACTTGGATTTTCGATAAGGCAGTTAATAAAAACCCATATATGGTTTTTTACCTGTTGAAAACATATCAAAAAAGGTTAATATCAGAACTGATATTATTTAATAATTCAACAGAATATATAAAACATCACTTACTTGAAATGGTTTCACTGACACACCAGCTTTGTTCTTTTTCTTAACTACTTCAATCAGTTTACCAACAACTTGGTCTACTACATAATCCACATGCCGTCCACCCTGAAGACGGAAAAAAAATAGAATCCAAAATCTTCTATAGTTAAGGTAGCAAAATAGTTACATATTCATTTTTTTCTAGAATGAGTGTTTAATCTTCACCACAACTTTGTGAATTCAGTATGACTATATTATTAACCCTATTTTCCAAAGAGTTAAGATGAGCCTCAGAATGCCAGAGTTGGGATTTAAAAAATAAAGTCTTTTTGGCCACAGAGCCAATTAGCAACTCCATAAGACTCCATACAAAGTGAAAGCAATCGAATAAAAAGAAACATGGAGGGCTTCCCTGGTGGCGCAGTGGTTGAGAGTCCGCCTGCCGATGCAGGGGACACGGGTTCGTGACCCAGTCCGGGAAGATCCCACGTGCCGCGGAGCGGCTGGGCCCGTAAGCCACGGCTACTGAGCCTGCACGTTCAGAGCCTGTGCTCTGCAACGGGAGAGGCCACAACAGTGAGAGGCCCACATACCACAAAAAAAAAAAAAAAAAAAAGAAACATGGAAGTGAGAATAAACACTGGCCTGGTGGTGGCAGTAACACTCACAAGACTGACACTTAGGGGCCATGGCAGCCATTGACAGTTGTCCATTCAATATCCATTCTCTCCTTTTACCTTACTGACAAACCCCAATTTGTTTGTTTTTAACTGGCAACATACCCAATTAAAAATATTCACCAATCTAGACTCCCTCGCAGCTAGAGGTAGCCACTTGACCCAGTTCTAGCCAGAGATGCTAGCAGAGGTCTACTGGATGGGGCTTCCAGAAAAACTATTGCATTCTTTCTTTTTTTTTTTTTTTTTTTTTTTGTGGTACGCAGGCCTCTCACTGTTGTGGCCACTCCCGCTGCGGAGCACAGGCTCCGGACGCACAGGCTCAGCGGCCAAGGCTCATGGGGCCCAGCCACTCTGTGGCATGTGGGATCCTCCCAGACCGGGGCACGAACCCGTGTCCCCTGCATTGGCAGGCAGACTCTCAACCACTGCACCACCAGGGAAGCCCCAAAACTATTGCATTCTTGATCAAAGGGGAGAGGCTCTAGTTGGCATATGCATTTGCCCAAACTCATTCCCTCTCCCTAGAATTTGGAAGGGTGCAGCATGAGAACGAAAGCCAAATGCTAAGGGTGGCAGAAGAGTAAGCCAGGAACAGCATAGGTCCCTGATGACACTCTGGAGTCACCGAACCAGACTAACACTGCCTACCATCAGTCCCCAGTCATACGAGGAAGAATAAAACCTTTACATGTTTACAAACCACTGTATACTAGGTTTCTGTTACACATAACAAAATGCAATCATATCTGATACAGATTTCTGTTGACTGGAGAAAGTGATGCTAGATTATAAAAAAAATAGAAAATAAAAAAAATAAGTTCAAACTTGAACAAGAGTGACAAAGTGACAGATCACTGCGTTAGCTTATTCTAAAATACACACTTGTCGTGCCTAATATTTTACTATGGTCAATGGATAAATGCTTATAGATGAGAAGAATTTCATTTGATTTGGAAATTTAAAAGCCTACAGAAAGGGGTTCAAACTCCTCAGAATGGCAGCTAACACATTTCACAATCTGACACCAAAACAGACTCATCCCCTATTATTTGTTCTTTTACACTCAAAACTCAGAGAACACAGAATAAGGAATTTATCATTCTAAATGTCATAAAATATAAATGTATTCAATTATCAACACTAATCATATAAACTTATTTCTCAATGGATGTTTAAACTATAAGACAGCTATTTCATAGAAAATAAGCTTTTCTTTTCATAAGTCAATTTTGATTTCACAAAAGCAGATTTGGGTATTTTTTGTTTTTGTTGTTTATTTTATTGTTTTGAATGAAGCACTGTTCTACCACTGACTTGGAAACAGAATTAGTGTACTTACTTTTGTTGTTGCAATGCTATTAACAAAGCTGATTTGCTGGAATCCTTTTTCACTCAGTGTGAGACAAACATCCCATCTTTCATTTGCAAGTTCATGAATAACTTTTAGGGCCACTCCAGTTTCATCCAACTTGTCTTTCACATAAAGATCTACATAACTGCGAAATCCATTTACCTAATAATTTGGAAAACAAAAACAAGAAACAATTTCTCTCCTACTGGCAGCTGAACTAGGTGAATGCCAACAGGTACTCATACTCTCATTTCCCCTCATTCACAACACCTCTCAATCTGCAGATCCCAACCTTATTCTACTCCTTGATTTCTGCCCTTTAAAAAGGAATTCATTTCCGTATGTACTTGACAAAGAGAGGTTATGAAGGGACAGCTGGACAGGTAAATTATTATAAAATTTTTCAAAAGTTTAAATTTTTAAAATGACCAAGTAGACCTCCAGTTTGAGTTGACATGTAGAGGACAAAGAAGAAGTTTTCTTCTCCCTTACAAGAAAACAGCTGGTCAGGTGACAAATTTTTTATGTATCTTCAAAAGCTTGGGATCACAGGACAGCTGGCCATCCTAAGTCTGAAGACAGACAGGTGTCTGTAGGGAGACACAGAACCTAAGCCTTTTGCTTAACTGGGACAGAAGCTACTTGGTTATATAAGCCCATAGGAGCCTTAAGCCAGAGTTTCTGATTAACTGCTACAGGACACATGTGGACCTGCGTGAGTGTGTGAAGAACTTGAGGGCTGTGGTCAAAGGGTTCCTACTCTTTTCCAGGAACCGTAGAGTAGGTTTTCACAGGGCAGATCAGAGAGAATCTAGAACAAGTTCCCCCCATGGGGCCAGCTGGGGGAGAAGAGCAGCCACTGGGAATCCCACCCAGACCCATCTCCCTTATCAAAAAGAAAAACAAACAACAACAACAGCAAAAAACCCCTTAATCCACAGGGGGCAAGGCCATAGAGCCAATTAGCAACTCCAGGGCTGGAAAGCCGTGGTGAAGTATCACTGCAGCTGGGATGAAGTAATTCTGCCCCGGGCCACCCCACCTCACCCCCATCTCATTTAAGTTTACATTTTTAAAAGGCTTATTCAGCAGGGCAGGGAGCCTAAAGGATACTGAATGAGAACACTGGCGGTTACCTGCTGCAACTAGGGCAAGAGAACAGAGGACAAAAGGACAATCCCCACCTCCAACGGAGGGGCAGACACTCTTGTGAATGCCAGACCCCTGAGACACGGGGTTCACTGTGTGCTCTGAAGCCGGAGACTTAGTCAGACGTGGGGGTCTCCACAACCTACAACCAGGCTAGCAGGCCTCCGATAACAACAGTGGTTCTCAGCTGGGAGAGCAACACGAGACAGACCCTCCTTGAGGGGCAGCTCCAAGGGAAGGCCCAAAGCGAAAAGAAGGGACAAAAAACAATCTAAAGTATCTGGTGCCCATAGCAACAACAGACTGCAAATACGGCCCAATCTCTGTCCAGATTAACATAAACCCTCACACTAAAGCCTAGGTACTCCGTATCTATTACCCTATACAACACTGCTGATTTTCAGCAGAATCTTACAAGGCATGCCAAAAGGCAAGAAAAAAACACAGTCTGAAAAGACAAAGCAATCATCAGAACCAGACTTAGATGTGTCACGGATGTTTTAACTATCAGATAAGACATTTAAAATAACTATGGCTAATCTGTTAATCTCTAGTGGAAAAGGCAGACAATATGTAACTTCAGCAGAGACAGAAGCTTTAAGAATGAATCAGTTGGAAATCCTAGAAATCAAACACAGCAGAAGACAAGAAGAATGCCTTTGGCAGGCTCAGCAAAAGACTTGAAACAGTAGAGGAAAGAGATCAATGAACTTGAAAATAGAGCAATAGAAATTAAACTAAAACACAAAGAGGAGAGTGAATAAAGCAGAGCAAAACGTCCAAGAGCTTGGGACCCTACAATATATGCATAATTGGAACACCAAAAGGAAAAGAAAGAAAAGCATGTAAGAAATATTTGAAGAAGTAACAGCCAAAAATTTTCCAAAATTAGTGACAGACTCCAAACAATAGATCCAAGAAGCTCAGAAAACACCAGAGAGACTACGTACCAAGAAAAACAAAAAACACCACCAAAAAAACCAACCAACCAACACAAAAAACCATATATATACCTAAGCATAGCATACTCAAAAACCAAAGACAAACAGAAAATCTTCAAGGCAGCCGGAGGAAAAACAAACACTTTACCGAGGAAGAAGGATATGAACTACAGTAGAAACCATGCAAGCAAGAAGACAACGGAGTGACATTTTTAAAGTATTGAAAAAATTGAACTATCAACCCATAATTCTACATTCAGTGAAACTTTGTATCCTTTGGAGTGAGGGAAAAGAAAGACTCTCTCAGACAAACATAAACTGAGGGAATCTATTGCCAGCATACCTATTCTACAGAAAATAAATATTAAAGGAAAATCTCCAGGCAGAAGGAATATGATTAAGATCAAAAACTTAGATCTACACGAAGAAATTAACAGCATTGGAAATGGAATAAATGAAGGTAAAATATAATTCTTTATTGTATTTTTAATTACTCTAAAAGATAACTGACTGCTTTAAAGCATTAACAACATCACTAGTTGTGGAAACATTTCTGCCATCATTTCTTCAAATATTTCTTCCACCTCATTCTCTTTCTTCTTCTGTTGTTTATAGCACATGTAAAAGTGAAATGTATGATGTACTGTTATAAAGTCCCTCCACTACACATGGGATACACACACCCCTATGTTCACAGCAGCACTATTCACAACAGCAAGACATGGAAACAAGTCCATCGACAGGTGAATGGATAAAGATGTGGTACATGTATACAATAGAATACTACTCAGCCGTAATGAAATAATGCCATTTGCAGCAAAGTGGATGGCCCTAGAGATTATCATAAAAGTGAAGTCAGACAGAGAAAGACAAATATCATATGATATCACTTATACGTGGAATCTAAAAAGATGATACAAACGAACATATTTACAAAACAGAAACAGACTCACAGACTTAGAGAACAAACTTGTGGTTACCAGCGGGGGAAAGGTGGAGGGAGGGATAGTTAGGGAGTTTGGGATTGACATGTACACACTTCTATATTTAAAATAAAATGCCTTTCCATGAAAAAGTAAAGTCCTTTCACTACACATGAAGTGATAAATTATTTGAAGGTGGACTCAAACCATTCACAACTGTGTATTATAAACCCTAGGGCAACCACTAAAAACATTTTAAAAACAGGTATAATAACAAGTAAATAGAGGAGATAAAATGGAATCGTAAAAAAAAAGCTCAATTAAAACCAGAGAAGGCAGGATACAGGGAAATAAGAAACAAACAAATACAATGAATAAATAGCAAGATGGTAAATTTTAATCCAAATGTATCAATAATCACTTTAAATGTGAATCATCTAAACACACTGGTCAAAAGAGATTAACAGATTAGATTTGAAAAGCAAGATCTAACTATAAGCTGTCTACGAATTAACAAAGCATTAACTATTTTAGAAGACACTTACAGGCAATTTCTTTCCATTAAACATAACCTTGACTCCTTTGCACGAACCAGCCAAATCGTAAGCTCTTCTGGTCATGAGAGCCACAATGTCCTTGTCAAGTTTCTCCATCTTAAACTTGGACAGATCTGGTTGGAATGTTATGCATGTGTAATCTTCACCATCAAAATGTTTAATTTTGGCTTCAGAAGTCTTCATCATATTATTCATCCATGTCTGTACAAGAAAAAATATTCAAATGTTTCTATAATGCTTCTATATTTGATAATACATAAAGACTCAGCTAATGAGATAACACTCATTTACCATAACTATATCCGTTTTCCAGCTTCACAGCAAACCAAATTCTTGAAACTGATATTATAAATGAGAAAATTTTAAATACTACTATTATAACCTCATGCTGAAAATAAGCAAAATAAACTGCACAACTTTATACATTGTTAGTTAAAACATCTTTCAAATTCTTCAACATGACCATACAGAATTTTACAAAAATAAAAAGATATGATGCTTTTCCTGACAAAATTATTTTAGCCTATGTAAAATTTCAAACTATTTTCAAAGGTCTACAAAAGTGAAATATAAAATTTTGAAATGTAAATTTGACAAATCAACAAGGAATTTTTCAAACATGCTAAGCAGATGTATTTCAATCTGCCTGTGAGGGTCAGGATATTTTCCCTATTGCTTAAATAGGTTAAAGGAAAAGTCTGTTAAGTAAAGCGTTTGTTTTAAAGGAATAGGAGAAAGATAGGTTTATGTAAAATATCCCAGGCATTCTGAAGTCTTTTTACTCTGATTACTTGCTTAATGCTTTAAAAACAAGTTATATGGGTATCACTGCAATTTACCTAAGGTCTATTATCTTGGCAAAGCAACAAACATGATTATTTAAAAAAAAAAGATTAGGCACATTTCTATCATACCTGCTTAAAACTATGTTTGTATTCTTTGCAAGCAGTTTCTACTGTAAACTTTGTACTGAAAATATTACAAAGTTTTGCACCATAACCATTGCGACCACCTGGAAAAACAATTAAATGTGAAAGGTTTAATGACAATGACTTTAAAGAAACTTTGTTAACTCACCTACCATACAGCAGGTCTGTTGCAAAACAGTTTCCACTTATTGAAATAATCAATTGATGATAATGCAAAGTATATTTAGATTTTTCATTTAAAGAAAAATAAAATTAAGGTTTAGCACATATAGTAAAATTAAAATATGCATTTTGTAGATTATCTTCATCACAACTTCAAAAACATTAAGCTTTTTATCTCCTATAATTCAGTAAGTCTATGTATGAAATCTGAGCTTTCTATCAAAGTTACTTCTCTATTACAAAATTTTAATCTATATAACTTCCTAGAGCCTTGGTTTTGAAAAAAAATTATCAATCTACTTAGGAAATGTAAATAAGTAGAAAAACATCTGGTTTTGGTCAAAGCACTTTCAACTCTATTCATAGGGTCTAGGCTTTCAATCTTGACTCTCTTAAAGAAATCAGTTTAAAAGCAATTTAATTGATACCAAAAGACATGGTGCTTATGTAAAAACAAATTCACATAAACAGGAATCATACACATCTTATTTTCATCAGGACTCTAATTCAAAACCCAAACCGTTAGCCAGGTTAGAGCTCCAGGAGTTCTAGCAGAAGTCAGTGTACTACGAGAGTTAAGTCTCTATCAGACTATAACCAAGGAAACAATTAAACATGATAGTTTTTTATATATTAACTCTGAAAAGGATTTTCTCATAATAAAACTATACAGATTTCCTTTTCTGTAACATTTTATATAGAAATAGTAAGAGGGCAATATTTTTCAATAAAAATTCTGATCAGCCTAAATCAGACTTTACCTGTTACTTTTTTCTCATCATCATCATAGTTACTGGATGTTAAAAGCTGTCCAAAAATTAATGCAGGAACATAAACTTTCTCTACTTTGTGTTCTACTACCGGAATGCCTTTCCCATTATTCCAGATGCTTATGATGTTAGATTCACTGTAAATAAACAAGCAGAGTTTAGAGCTTAAAATAGTTATAAGCTATATCAATTAATTTACATCAAAAGTAATGTAACCCAGAATAAACCTGAGTTTGCCAGCCATTACCAATTGGGAGACACTCACTTGTCTTCCAAGAAAATGCTTGCTGAGGACACACATTTCTATCCCTGAGTCATAACTCAAATTAAGATCTGCAGGTAATACTGCAAAATTTCTCAGGAAAAGAAACTCTTCTCAGTAGTAAAAGCAGTGAAGCTTTTATAACAAGCCAGCTATCAATTTCATTTTCTTTTCATACATATTAGCCATGATCTTCCTGCTTCACCCTACCAGTCAGCCACCTGTGAACCCAGGCTCTGCAGGGCCAGTGACCACGGCCATTTTTATTTCCTACCTGACTGCTGAGCAGGGCAGACAGAAAGGGAAAAACAGCCTGAAATGTACTCCATTCTCCGCCTAAATGTTAGAGGGTTGTTTGTATTGTGGCAGTCATTGTTATAAACTAACCTTAATGGTTTTAAAATATGTTAAGTATTACCTATTTTAGGTCTTTTAGGTTTTTCAGTCACAAAACCATCCATTTTAGTCCTAAATGGTATGGAGTAGAGGTTCCTACAGTTAACAGCAACTTGACGTAGGCCACAGTCCTGATGGAAAATTTTGCCTACCCTATCGCTTCAGGGTAGTATATATTACGATGCCTTTACCCACTTAGCCAAACGTGCAAAGAAACACACTTCACTGAGAATTACCTTAAAAAGCTACCATTTGCCAATCTGATTCACAATTATTCTTAGACACACTGTTTCACTCACACATACATAGTAGCTTAATCTCTCTAGAGTTACTAGAAGTAGTTATTACAACTAAAAAAAAAGTTATAAAAGCCAAAATGAAAATCAAAGATCCAGGAGGAAGTTAATTAAATTTTTAGAAGAAAAAGAAAATAAAAAATAACAACACATCATCTTCTTTCCCTCGCTCTACAATATAGGTTCAACTCTCCGAATCACGGAGACTTAAATTTTGATATCATTTTTATTCATATCTCCTGATCATTCTCTAAAGTCGTTTAATCATCAAGACATTAATTTGTCCTATTAGATTCGTTTCAGCAGTATCCGACCTTCCTTCATTCCAAATGCCAGTATAGGAGTCTAAATTAGCATCACCTTAAATACTGTTACTGCAACACTGCTAAAACACAGAGCTAGCCACTCCCCTTAACTATATTCTGATACCACAGCTTTCCTCACACTACTGTTTGCTCCAGGACACATCAGTAGTTTAAGTGTCTTCTATTGCATGTTCCAGGCCCATTATCCATATCATCACTTAGAGTCAAACTGAACTACCACTATTCTGCAACATGCATCCTATTTTCCTGCAGGTCAGTTTTATTACTTGTCCATGTTCATTCCCAATTCTTCCATTTCTTTGTTTATTGGTCTTTCCCTTGCCTACACTACCTTTTCCCTCTTTGTCTAGCCAAATTTTACCTTAACTTCAAGGATCAATTTACGACTTCAGTTCTCCCACAAGCCTTTTACCCAGCCTAAAACAACGTTTCCCAACCCTCCTTACATTGAAACTTGCAAAAAAATCGAAAGTATTTACAAGAGACCTCAGGACATAATTAGGTTAGCTCACTTGTGGGTAAACACTCTCTACAGAATACACAGCTGAATATTTATGTAATGGTTTCAAATTAGCTACTGTACTTTACCTTGTGTGTCCTTTTAAATGCAGATGTCAAAATAGTGGGCCTTAGAAAAAGGGCTGTGTATTGCATTACTTTTTTAGACTTCCAAATAGTTCCTAGCTTGGGCTTAAAACCTGTAACTTATTAAGCACTTTTTTTTTTTTTTTTTTTTTAACAAGACACTTCATGGAGTTTAAAACTATAGAGAAAAATTCTGAAGGAAATGAAGAAAGAAAACGAATGGAAAATTACAGATATTAAACATCTCAGAATGACACAAAAAGTCAACAAACTCATGAGAAAACCCTTAAAATTTCTTCATCCTACTTAGTACATGTGGTACTATAATTAAAATAAGGCACTTTGTAAATGCGTTATCTTCATCACAGTTTCAAAAAATGAGGCTTGATATCAAGTACATTCTATAAGCCTGTGTGAGTATGAAACTGAAATCTTCTATCAAAGTCACCTATTACAAAATTTCAATCTATTTCACTTCCTAGATCTGGTACTTATTTCTATAATCTCTAAACAATGATTCAGAATTCTATAACTATATTCTTTGCTCCATCAATAATCTTCACATTAGTATTAAGAATGATGTCCTTGAATAAGCTATAAATAAAGTTTCAAAATAATTAAAGCTAACAAACCTGGAAAACAATCTAAACATCCAATATTCATTAGCTGGAAAGAGGTTAAACAATGATGACATACTGACATAATAAAATACTTAGAAACATTAAAAAGAATTAAGTAGATCTACATAAGTTAATAAACAAGGCTGCCCACAGTATGTCAAATAAAAATTGAAAGATACAAAATAGTATACAGAAGGCGATTTTTAAAAAATGTATACATATATGTACATATATTTCAGTATGAGTGTGTATACTGAAAGCTACAGCTTTAAGTTTCAACCCTGAATAAATAAAAATACATAAGCTGGAGAAACAGAACCCTGGTTAATGTGCTTTCCACAGTTATTTGATTTTAATCAAACAGATGCCAACAAATAAGTTGTTTCAATAACAACTAACCATTATGTTATACTATTTAATGGGTTTTAAGCTCCCCTGTAAGAAGTTGCTTCAAATTCTCTTTCTAGAATTGCTGTCCAAATTCTGCATGGCACTCCTTGCTAATCTATTCCTACTTTTATTTTGTTTGTTTTTTTGTTTTGTTTTTTTACAACCATGGCTGTTTACTTAAATTTTATTCCCACGTCACAGAGTATTATCAAAAGAGGAATAAGAGCTAAACTGTGCTGTGTATCCTCTACACTTAACCCATTAACTATCAAAATTTAACCTCTCTTTTACACAAAGAGTTCATGTACACACATGCACAAAGAAAAATAAAATCTGCTATACAAAAATGTTAAAAAGAATGAAACCCAAAGAATATAAAAAATGGACAGCAGAGAAAAATGGGTCAATAAAATAAACAGCCTAATGGCACTTTTCCCCATCTGAATTCTGCTTTAAAATGACTTCTTAATTTAGAAATCTAACTTAAGCAAAAATTGCACCTCTGAAATAAAATTTATTTTAATAAAAGTAGCATGAATTCTGTAATATATGTAGTAAAGGAAAAACATAAGGAATGATTTTATGGGAGAATATTCACAAAAGTCAAAATGTTATTGTCAAAATTAACAAATATAAATAAATAATAAAATATAAGGATCAACAACATGTCCCAAAATGGTTGTCTGTTGGCAATTTTAAATATGTGTGTGTATAAAATATATATTTTAATTAAAAGCAGGAGAAAGATTCAAGAGTCTCATCAATAATTTATAAACAAAAGTAAAATAGGAAAGGAGAGGTGAAAAATATACTACCTTCACCCTTTTTTCCTTGGAATAGTCAACTATGAATTTTTGTTTTATATACTATTCTGTATGAAATAAAAGAACTTTCCAGCAGAAGCAGTTAAAATGACTTAGAGATAAATAAGAAAAAAGAAACTTATCTGATTCCCATTAAGAACCAAATAAATTTAGTTATAATTCTATGACACTCTTATACTCACACAAAAATGTCTGCTAAATGAAAAGGGAGTTAGAAAGAGAGCAATAAAGGCACTAGTTTGTCCCAAATCTGTAATAAACTTAAAGTAAAGCCTGCCACCAAGAGTCATTATTTGGTCTACAGAGCTGTTTTATAGCTCACTTCTTGATCACTTTGTTATGATGGGGTTCTATCTAATCTTTTTTTCTTAAAGTCCACATTATTGGATCAATGTGGTCAAAGCAATTAAGATAAAGGAACCAAACATCGTAACCATGTTCACCATGAATGTATTTAAGAAAAGGTCTTCTTCCTTAGTTTTCAGAGTCTTTCAGTTCTGATTTTTAAAAAAGCTTAAACATATCAAAAATTCAACATCTGCTACTCCTTACTAGCTCTCCTAAAACATAATAAATGATACCATTTTTAACTAATTTCCTAAATATGGAAGAAAAGAAATCCTGACAGCCAAAATTTCCTTTTAAATGTCTGCCTAAGTTGCAACTTGTAAGTGTCTTGTGCATCTTACCATACAGATTCTCAAGAATTTATTTGTTATAGAAATGATGCAAATGAAAAACAAAAAAAGGAAGAAAAAGAAAAATCAAGAACTTCAACAGTATAGTTGTGTAGTAATATTTTCATATAAGATACAGTCAACTTCATGGTATAACCAAATATAAATTACATTTTTATTATTTATCTTAACCATGTCCTTAAAATTAGATTACTGACAGTAAGGCTATAACTGAATTATTGAATTTTCATGTTAAAGAAAATTTTCATGTTAAAATCATGCTAAATTACTAACTATAAAGGATAAATGTAACATAATATCTCACAAAAGCATCCTGGTGAAAACAGGATAAAGCTTTAAGTTAGAAATACTTTATTATTTTCACTCCCCCTCAGTCCTCCAAAAAAAATATCACTGTAGTTATCAGCTAAGCACCTGGTATATATATTCTGTAATACCAGCAGTTCCCAATTCACAAATGTTATAAATGGAAAAGTCCAAATGTTGGTTATGAAAAAGTAAATTTAACCCATAATGTAACTGGAATAGTACTAACAATAGCCCGTAGCCTTGAGTACCAAAGCAAAAATAAGAAAAGATTGATTATTCTAGCAGCTGAAACAGTATCCACAGCATCAAAGAGGGAGAAAAATGGTCTCCAAGTGCTCCCATAAGGAAGTACTGAATACTTTGGAGAAAAAGATCATGAATGACAGAGGAAACTATAAGAGGGTAGCATTCTGGCCAAAAGAGACAAAAATAACAAGCTCTCAAGCAACAAGAAACTCAAGAGTACTAACTGTATGCATTATTCCTTTGAGGAATGTTCGAAGTTGAACATCTGAATAAAACAACTTAGCATAAGAAATTAAACTTGAAATATACTTACGGATCAATAGAAACTTTAATACAGGTCATGTTCTTATCCCTCTGTTTATTGTCAGCTGCATTAACTACAAAATTAAATATTTTGATAAGTAATAAAATAGTTATAATAAATAAACATATAAGGACATACATAAATAAACATACAGCTACATGTGCATCACTACTTAATATAAACATTTACATATGGTAATAGTTAATGAAAATAATATTGCTAATTTCTAATACAAAATCTTATTTTCCAAATCATATTCTTAAATTTTATATCACACCAAATTACGGTTATGTCTTCTACCACAAAACAAAGGGGGAGGATGATTCTATGATATTGAAAAACAAATTAAGTAAAAAACAACATCTGCAGTTTACAAACCCCTATCCAGGTCTAAAAGTAAAGTATTGGGTTTAATTATATTTTATCTTGGCAACACATAACTACTTTCTCTTGCTCTCCTTCAATAAACTAGTGATTTTATAGACAGATTGAGCTGAAACCAGTTATTTTTGAATTAGAAAAGCACTCTTTAGCATCCTTAGAAATCAAAGTTTTAAATTCTATGAACTATAACTGATAATACTTGCATACATTAACCACAGCTTCAGTGGTTAGCTAGCTGTCAAACTGAACTTCAATCACAGAAGGAATATGTTCCTGATAAACACTGTGTAACCTAAAAGTAAAACTGGCGGATAGTTGGCAGACAAGAGTGAAAAGTACCAGTGAAAGAGTGAAAACGTAAGTAACCAGTTTTACTCTCCTATCCTTTTCCCAAACACCAAAAGAAGCTTCAAGAGACCCAAACAACCCTGGTAGGAAACCTCAAGTGGCACTGATGAGTCTCTATAGAAAATCCTTGGCTAAAAACGTTTCCAAAGTGCAAGCCTGCCCTAGGAGTCAATTAGGTATCCACACTTCGTTGTGATTTAACTAATCATGTGATTTGGAATGGACAGAGGTATTTGGAACAATGGTTGTTAAACCTGGTTGTCCAATAGAAATACCTAATGTGTTGGTGAAAAACCCATTTTTATGTGTCTCAACTCAAACCGACTGAACTGCATGGATCAGGCCCTGGAATCTATATTTTTAACATGCCCTCTCCTGTTGACTGGGATGTGAGCAGCCCCCAGACGACTGCACATACAGGACCATACAATGACCCTGGGATTACTGATCAAATACAACACATGCATTTTACAGATGAACAAACCAAAGCACAAAGACATGACGTCCAGAGATATGAACATATTACAGCAGGTAATACAGATTTTCTGAAGAACATTTATACTCAGCATAAAAACCAGAGATATGCCTTTAAAATTTATAAGTCTGGTTTTACATATATAGGGACATTATAATGATATCAATAGAAACAGATGCATTAAATCTTAAGCAAGTACTCACCCAAAATTTCATCAAAGATCTTGTATAAACCCGGCACAAAGGTAACCTCTCTGCAATTCATTCCTACATCTTCATCATACACCCACATGAGCTGCAATGAGAGAAAAATTCAAAAGAACTTATGGAGTAAAAATCCACATTTGTCATTTAGTCTGTAAATACTTAGATCTTCAAAGTAGAAAAACATACTACTTCAGCTGCAGTCAACCTTGCTGTATTCATCTTCAATTTAAATAGCCTCAAAATTGAGAAATTGTTCATTTTGTATCAAGTCTGTGTTCTTACTCATACATAAAGTCAGCTTTAATATAAGGCACCAAAAATTGTTAGAAACAGTATTTAAGTAAAATAGGAAAAAAAATATGTTTACTTTACACTTTTACTTCACACTTTTACTTCACACATTATATTTTTCTGTAGTATAAGTAGCACAGAGTAAACAGTATGAATGCAGCATGATTTTGGAGTCAAAGACACCTAGCTTTGAATCCCAGCTCTCACTAGTTGAGAGGTCTGAGCAACTTACTTAAATTTAACTGCTAGAAAAAAATTGCTATGCATAAGCCAAGTCCATAGTAAGCATTAAACAACAGTCATCAATGTGTATATATAAATTCTAGAATTTAAAATAAACGACAGCATGAACTTCAGAACCTTCAAAAAGTTCACACAGCACCATTTTACTTTATACGTCTCTATACTTCTCAGATAGTTTTTAGCTCCCAGTTTTTTTAATTTCTAGTGAAAAATTAAGACATTTCTACCTCTTAGATCTCTCTCCCTTCTTTCTATTATTACCAGAGACATGAAATTGTGTACTCACAGAGCATATACTTACAAAATTTTATTAAAAAGTAGATATACATCTAATTTCAGTAAAATTTAATAATTACCTGTGTCAATGGCTCCACCGACCCAATGTACGTATCAGGACGAAGGAGAATATGTTCAAGTTGTGTCTTTTTCTGATACACTCTCTCAACAGACAACTTCTTTGAAGAATCATTTTTGTTTGCAGTTTCTGACTCTTCTTTTTTTGCAGCATTGTTCTGATCAAAAAGAGTCTAAAATTAACCAAAAAATCAAATATAAATAACCTACCAAGGGATAAACTAAAATGTATATGGACACATAACATAGGTTTTCTCTTTAACAACAAAATTATCTTTCAGGCTCTGATTTTTAAGTTCTAAAGAGAACACAGGTCTATTTACTGAAAATCTAGTACCTTTTATAATATAGTGTGAAACTGCAGTTTTGACTGAGCCCAAAAAGTAGGTATACATAGTTACCAGAATAGCTAGAACAGCCTACAACTATTCAATCAAGAAATATTGGAAGAGCTTCAAGATGGCGGAAGAGTAAGACGCGGAGATCACCTTCCTCCCCACAGATACACCAGAAATACATCTACATGTGGAACAACTCCTACAGAACACCTACTGAACGCTGGCAGAAGACCTCAGACCTCCCAAAAGGCAAGAAAGTCCCCACATACCTGGGTAGGGCAAAAGAAAAAAGAATAAACAGAGACAAAAGAATAGGGACGGGACCTGCACCAGTGGGAGGGAGCCGTGAAGGAGGAAAGGTTTCCACACACTAGAAGACCCTTCGCGGGTGGAGACTGCGGGTGGCGCAGGGGGAGCTTCGAAGCCACTGAGGAGAGCACAGCCACAGGGCTGCGGGGGGCAAAGTGGAGAGATTCCCGCACAGGGGACAGATGCCGAACGGCACTCACCAGCCCGAGAGGCTTATCTGCTCACCCGCCGGGGCGGGCGGGGCTGGGAGCTGAGGCTCGGGCTTCAGTGGGATCCCAGGGAGAGGACTGGGGATGGCGGCGTGAACACAGCCTGAACGGGGCTAGTGTGCCACAGCTAGGCGGGAGGGAGTCTGGGAAAAGGTCTGGAGCTGCCGAAGAGGCAAGAGACCATTGTTCTGGGGTGCGCGAGGAGAGGGGATTCCGAGCACTGCCTAAACGAGTTCCAGAGACGGGCGCGAGCCACGGCTATAAGCGCGGACCCCAGAGATGGGCATGGGACGCTAAGGCTGCTACTGCCGCCACCAAGAAGCCTGTGTGCGAGCACAGGTCACTATCCACACCTCCCCTCCTGGGAGCCTAGGCAGCCCGGCACTGCCAGGGTCCCGGGATCCAGGGACAACTTCCCCAGGAGAACGCACGGCGCATCTCAGGCTGGTGCAACATCACACCGGCCTCTGAGGCCACAGGCTCACCCCCCATCCGCACCCCTCCCTCCCCGTGGCCTGAATGAGACAGAGCCCCCGAATTAGCTGCTCCTTTAACCCCGTCCTGTCTGGGCAAAGAACAGACCACCCTCAGGTGACCTGCATGCAGAGGCGGGGCCAAATCCAAAGCTGAACCCCGGGAGCTGTGCAAAGAAGAGAAAGGGAAATTTCTCCCAGTAGCCTCAGAAGCAGTGCATTAAATCTCCACAATCAACTTGATCTACCCTGCATCTGTGGAATACCTAAATAGACAACGAATCATCCCAAATTGGGGTGGTGGACTTTGGGAGCAACAATACATATATTTATTTTCTTCTTCTCTTCTTGTGAGTGTGCATGTGTATGCTTCTGTGTGTGATTTTGTCTGTATAAGCTTTGCTTTTACCATTTGTGCTACGGTTCTGTCGGTTTTTTTGTTTTTGTTTTTTTTAGTATAGTTTTAAGTATTTGTTATCATTGGTGAATTTGTTTTTTGGTTTGGTTGCTCTCTTCTTTCTTTTTTTTACTTTTTAACTTTTTAATTTTTCATAATTATATTTTATTTTAATAACTATTTTTTTCTTTCCTTTTTTCTCCCTTTTATTCTGAGTTGTGTGGATGACAGGGTCTGGGTGCTCTGGCCAGGTGTCAGGCCTCTGTCTCTGAGGTAGGAGAGCCGAGTTCAGGACATTGGTCCACCAGAGACCTCCCAGCTCCACGTAATATCAAATGGCGAAAATCTCCCTGAGATCTCTATCTCAAAGCCAAGACCCAGCTCCACTCAATGACCAGCAACCTATGATGCTGGACACCCTATGCCAAACAACTAGCAAGACAGGAACACAACACCACCCATTAGCAGAGAGGCTGCCTAAAATCATAAGGTCACAGACACTGCAAACACACCACTGGACATGGACCTGCCCACCAGAAAGACAAGATCCAGCCTCATCCACCAGAACACAGGTACTAGTCCCCTCCACCAGGAAGCCTACACAACCCACTGAACCAAACTTAAAACACTAAGGGCAGACACAAAAAACAATGGGAACTACTAACCTGTAGCCTACGAAAAGGAGACCCCAAACACAGTAAGTTAAGCAAAATGAGAAGACAGAGAAACACACAGCAGTTGAAGGAGCAAGGTAAAAACCCACCAGACCAAACAAGTGAAGAGGAAATAGGCAGTCTACCCGAAAAAGAATTCAGAGTAATAGTGAAGATGATCCAAAATCTTGGAAATAGAAGGGAGAAAATACAAGAAACATTTAACAAGGACTTAGAAGAACAAAAAAGCAAACAAACAATGATGAACAACACAATAAATGAAATTTAAAATTCTCTAGAAGGAATCAATAGCAGAATAACTGAGGGAGAAGAACAGATAAGTGACCTGGAAGATAAAATAGTGGAAATAACTACTGCAGAGCAGAATAAAGAAAAAATGAATGAAAAGAATTAAGGACAGTCTCGGAGACCTCTGGGACAACATTCAACGCACCAACATTCGAATTATAGTGATCCCAGAAGAAGAAGAGAAAAAGAAAGGGACTGAGAAAATATTTGAAGACGTTACAGTTGAAAACTACCCTAATATGGGAAAAGAAATAGTTACTCAATTCCTGGAAACGCAGAGAGTCCCATACAGGATAAATCCAAGGAGAAACATGCCAAGACACATATTAATTAAACTACCAGAAATTAAATACAAAGAAAAAACATTAAAAGCAGCAAGGGAAAAAAAACAACTGACAAACAAGGGAATCCCCATAAGGTTAAAAGCTGATCTTTCAGGGCTTCCCTGGTGGCGCAGTGGTTGAGAGTCCGCCTGCCAATGCAGGGGACACGGGTTCGTGCCCCGGTCCGGGAGGATCCCACAGGCTCCGCAAAGGGAGAGGCCGCAGCAGTGAGAGGCCTGCGTACCGCCAAAAAAAAAAAAAAAAAAAAAAAGCTGATCTTTCAGCAGAAACTGCAAGCCTGAAGCGAGTGGCAGGACATATTTAAAGTGATGAAAGGGAAAAACCTTCAACCAAGATCATTCTACCCAGCAAGGATCTCATTCAGGTTCGACGGAGAAATTAAAAGCTTTACAGACAAGCAAAAGCTAAGAGAATTCAGCACCACCAAACCAACTGTACAACAAATGCTAAAGGAACTTCTCTAGGCAGGAAACACAAGAGAAGGAAAAGACCTACAATAAAAAACCCAAAACAATTAAGAAAATCGTAATAGGAACATATTGAAAATTACCTTAAAAGTAAATGGATTAAGTGCTCCAAGAAAAAGACATAGACTGGCTGAATGGATACAAAAACAAGACCCATTTACATGCTGTCTACAAGAGACCCACTTCAGACCTAGGGACACATACAGACTGAAAGTGAGGGATGGAAAAAGATATTCCGTGCAAACGGAAATCAAAAGAAAGCTGGAGTAGCAATTCTCATATCAGATAAAATAGTCTTTAAAACAAACACTATCACAAGAGACAAAGAAGGACACTACATGATGATCAAGGGATCAATCCAAGAAGATATAACAATTGTAGATACTTACGCACCTAACAAAGGAGCACCTCAATACATAAGGCAAATGCTAACAGCCATAAAAGGGAAAATCAACCGTAACACAAAAAGGGGACTTTAACACCCCACTTTCACCAATGGACAGATGAGATCATCCAAAATGAAAATAAATAAGGAAACAGAAGCTGTAAATGATACATTAAACAAGATAGACTTAACTGATATTTATAGGACTTTCCATCCAAAAACAACAGAATACACTTTCTTCTCAAGTGCTCAGGGAACATTCACCACGATATATCATACCTTGGGTCACAAATCAACCTTGGTAAATTTAAGAAAACTGAAATCATATCAAGTATCTTTTCTAACCACAATGCTATAAGACTAGATATCAATTACAGGAAAAAATCTGTAAAACATAGAAACACATGGAGGCTAAACAATACACTACTTAATAACCAAGAGATCACTGAGGAACTCAAAGAGGAAATTAAAAAACTACCTAGAAACAAATGACAATGAAAACACGATGACCCAAAACCTATGGGATGCAGCAAAAGCAGTTCTAAGAGGGAAGTTTATAGCCAAACAATCCTACCTTAAGAAACAAGAGACATCTCAAATAAACAACCTAACCTTACACCTAAAGCGAGCAGAGAAAGAAGAACAAAAAAACTCCCGAAATTAGCAGAAGGAAAGAAATCATAAAGATCAGATCAGAAATAAATGAAAAAGAAATGAAGGAAACAAAAGCAAAGATCAATGAAACTAAAAGCTGGTTCTTTGAGAATATAAACAAAATTGATAAACCATTAGCCAGACTCATCAAGAAAAAAAGGGAGAAGACTCAAATCAACAGAATCAGAAATGAAAAAGGAGAAGTAACAACTGACACTGCAGAAATAAAAAAGATTGTGAGAGATTACTACAAGCAACTATATGCCAATAAAATGGACAACCTGGAAGAAATGGACAAATTCTTAGAAAAGCACAACCTTCTGAGACTGAACCAGGAAGAAATAGAAAACATAAACAGACCAAGCACAAGCAATGAAACTGAAACTGTGATTAAAAATCTTCTGGCAAACAAAAGTCCAGGACCAGATGGCTTCACAGGCAAATTCTATCAAACATTTAGAGAAGAATTAACACCTATCCTTCTCAAACTCTTCCAAAATATAGTAGCAGAGGGAAGAACACTCCCAAACTCATTCTACGAGGCCACCATCACCCTGATACCAAAAGCAGACAAAGATGTCACAAAGAAAGAAAACTACAGGGCTTCCCTGGTGGCGCAGTGGTTCAGAGTCCACCTGCCAATGCAGGGGATGCGGGTTCGTGCCCCGGTCTGGGAAGATCCCACAAGCCGCGGAGTGGCTGGGCCCGTGAGCCATGGCTGCTGAGCCTGCGCGTCCAGAGCCTGTGCTCCGCAATGGGAGAGGCCGCAACAGTGAGAGGCCCGCGTACCACAAAAAAAAAAAAAAAAAACTACAGGCCAATATCACTGATGAACATAGATGCAAAAATCCTCAACAAAATACCAGCAAACAGAATCCAACAGCACATTAAAAGGATCATACACCATGATCAAGTGGGGTTTATCCCAGGAATGTAAGGATTCTTCAATATATACAAATCAATCAATATGATACACCATATTAACAAATTGAAGAATAAAAACCATATGAACGGGCTGCCCTGGTGGCACAGTGGTTGAGAGTACGCCTGCCGAGGCGGGGGACGTAGGTTCGTGCCCCGGTCCAGGAGGATCCCATATGCCGCAGAGCAGCTGGGCCCATGGGCCGTGGCCGCTGGGCCTGCGCATCCGGAGCCTGTGCTCTGCAACGGAAGAGGCCACAGCAGTGAGGCCCGCGTACCGCAAAAAACAAACAAAAAACCATATGAACATCTCAATAGATGCAGAAAAAGCTTTCAACACCGATTTATGATAAACACCCTCAAGAAAGCAGGCATAGAGGGAACTTACCTCAACATAATAAAGGCCATCTATGACAAACCCACAGCCAACATCGTTCTCAAAGGTGAAAAACTAAAACCATTTCCACTAATATCAGGAACAAGACAAGGCTGCCCACTCTCACCACTATTATTCAACATTGTTTTGGAAGTTTTAGCCACAGCAATCAGAGAAGAAAAAGAAATAAAAGGAATCCAAATCAGAAAACAAGAAGTAAAGCTGTCACTGCTTGCAGATGACATGATACTATACATAGAGAATCCTAAAGATGCTACCAGAAAACTTCTAGTGCTAATAAAAGAATTTGGTAAAGTAGCAGGATACAAAATTAATGCACAGAAATCTCTTGCACTCCTATATACTAATGATGAAAACTCTGAAAGTGAAATTAAGGAAACACTCCCATTTACCATTACAAAAACAAGAATAAAACACCTAGGAATAAACCTACCTAAGGAGACAAAAGACCTGTATGCAGAAAACTATAAGACACTGATGAAAAAAATTAAAGATAATACCAACAGATGGATTCAATGCAATCCCTATCAAACTATCACTGGCATTTTTCACAGAACTAGAACAAAAAATTTCACAATTTGTATGGAAACACAAAAGATGCCAAATAGCCAAAGCGATCTTGAGAAAGAGAAACGGAGCTGGAGGAATCAGGCTCCCGGACTTCAGACTATACTACAAAGCTACAGTAATCAAGACAGTATGGTAGTGGCACAAAAAACAGAAATATAGTTCAATGGAACAGGAGCGAAAGCCCAGAGATAAACCTACACACATATGGTCACCTTATCTTTGATAAAGGAGACAAGAATATACAATGGAGAAAAGGCAGCCTCTTCAATAAGTGGTGCTGGGAAAACTGGACAGGTACATGGAAAAGAATGAAATTAGAACACTCCCTAACACCATACACAAAAATATACTCAAAATGGATTAAAAAGCTAAATGTAAGGCCAGACACTATAAACCTCTTAGAGGAAAACATAGGCACAACACTATGACATAAATCACAGCAAGCTCCTTTTTGACCCAGCTCCTAGAGAAATGGAAATAAAAACAAAAATAAACACATGGGACCTAATGACACTTAAAAGCTTTTGCACAGCAAAGGAAACCATAAACAAGACCAAAAGACAACCCTCAGAATGGGAGAAAATATTTGCAAATGAAGCAACTGACAAAGGATTAATCTCCAAAATTTACAAGCAGCTCATGCAGCTCAATATCAAAAAAACAAGCAACCCAATCCAAAAATAGGCAGAAGACCTAAATAGACATTTCGCCAAAGAAGACATACAGATTGCCAACAAACACATGAAAGAATGCTCAACATCATTAATCATTAGAGAAATGCAAATCAAAACTACAATGACATATCACCTCACACCAGTCAGAATGGCCATCATCAAAAAATCTACAAACAGGGCTCCCTGGTGGCGCAGCGGTTGAGAGTCCGCCTGCCGATGCAGGGGGCACGGGTTCGTGCCCCGGTCCGGGAAGATCCCACATGCCACAGAGCAGCTAGGCCCGTGAGCCATGGCCGCTGAGCCTGCACGTCCGGAGCCTGTGCTCCGCAACAGGAGAGGCCACAACAGTGAGAGGCCTGTGTACCGCAAAAAAAAAAAAAATCTACAAACAATAAATGCTGGAGAGGGTGTGGAGCAAAGGTAACCCTCTTGCACTGTTGGTGGGAATGTAAATGGATACAGCCACTATGGAGAACAGTATGGATGTTCCTTAAAAAACTAAAAATAGAGCTACCATACAACCCAGCAATCCCACTACTGGGCATATACCCTGAGAAAACCATAATTCAAAAACAGTCATGTACCACAATGTTCATTGCAGCTCTATTTACAATAGCCAGGACATGGAAGCAACCTAAGTGTCCATCGACAGATGAATGGATAAAGAAGCTGTGGCACATATATACAATGGAATATTACTCAGCCATAAAAAGAAATGAAATTGAGCTATTTGTAATGAGGTGGATAGACCTAGAGTCTGTCATACAGAGTGAACTAAGTCAGAAAGAGAGAGACAAATACCGTATGCTAACACATATATATGGAATCTAAAAAAAAAAAAAGGTCATGAAGAACCTAGGGGCAGAACAGGAATAAAGATGCAGACCTACTAGAGAATGGACTTGAGGACACAGGGAGGGGGACGGGTTAGCTGGGACAAAGTGAGAGAGTGGCATGTACATATATACACTACCAAATGAAAAACAGATAGCTAGTAGGAAGCAGCTGTATAGCACAGGGAGTTCAGCTTGGTGCTTTGTGACCACCTAGAGGGGTGGGACAGGGAGGGTGTGAGGGAGGGAGATGCAAGAGGGAAGAGATATGGTGATATACATTTATGTATAGCTGATTCACTTGGTTATAAAGCAGAAACTAACACACCATTGTAAAGCACTTATACTCCAATAAAGATGGTAAAAAAAAAAGTGTATACGGTTCAGAAACTCTTCTCATTTTAACAGTATTATGTCTCTGTAGATAGCATAATGGAAATAAATATTTGCTATGAAAAAAAAGAAATATTTGGCAATTCTGTAAGATATCAGGTTAATTTTTGTAGTCTTCAAAACTTTCCAAGGAATGTGAATTCTTATCAGGTTATAGGTTGACAACGACTGAACCTGGCTGGTTGCAGGGCTCCCCAAAACTTCCCAATGTAAGCCTTTGCCATTAAGCTACTGAAGACTATAGTAAAGAGTGGGCAAAAATAACCTGCACAGAATAGTAACCTATGTAGTTAGCATATACTGACAGGGCTGAGAATACCAAGCATGGTTTTATGACATCTCAAACTTCACACTTTTGTAGGCCATGCCAATAATTCCTTACATACCAGCACTAATGCCCCATTTCTGAGGCACCCTATAATTCCAGTTTCTCTGCTAATTCCAAGGAAGCAGAAGTTGTGATCCTAATTCTAACTCCTACAGAGATAAGGATCCCAAACAAAAATTCCCAGTGTCTGGAGACTTCCCTGTCTTCTTAATAGCAACAGAGAACACATCTCTCTCCTTCTGGGATTCCCTAATGCTGACAACTAAGACATCCCACTAAGAGAAAGTTATTATGATGGCCGTTTTTTCAGAGCCCCAAAATAACTCAAATATAAGACACAGCAAGATATTTTCATAGGTATTTGAATTTTAGGAGAAATGAAACAATCAGAAGACAAACAATGGGGGGCAGATTTTGTGCATTTGAACAAGCAACATACCACTTCAAGACCTAGGCATAGCCATACCATCATCTTTAAAGTTATTATTTTCAAAAACATGTCAAATGTATGTTTAAAAAATCAAAATACATAACTTCTGAGTAGTCTAGCGCAAGACAAGAATTTTAACAGATAAAACCTATGGAAATTCAAACATCAATTACAATCTTCCAATGTCATAAATTTTACATAAAATTAAAGAGATTTTCTTATACATTCTTTCATTTATAAGGTTACCCATTAACACTGCTCAGTCAATTAAAAATAGCTTTGGACATAAGAAAATTCTGTTTCATAAAGTCTTCATATTCTATTTCTGTCAAGCTAATTACATGACGAACCTGCTGGCCAGAAAAATGAACTGTTATTTTTAAAATGCCAGATAGTCTCCAAATTTCTAATCATGTCCCTTGCTTTTCGAGATGAGATAATTTATAGAAACAAATCTAATAATAAAAACATAACTGATTTTTTTAAATGGGTCCTCAAAATAGTTAGAACAACCATCATAATGACCAAGATCTCATTCTTTAAGGAAGTGCTTAAGGATGATAAATGCTATGCATTCAAAGGTGGATAACAGTAACCTCTCACCATTAACTTAGAACTTTGCAATTCTGGCATAAACCTCAGGAACTTATAATAACAATGCGAGTAAAGGCTTTCCTATCCCAGGCTACTCCTCCAAAGCAAAGCCCACCACAAAGAAAACATTTTTAAGATTAGACTCCAACAGAGACTTCTGCATTTAGCCCTGAGAGTTAACACTGAGCTAAACTGGCACACTGGTATGGAAAACAGGGTAGAGCCTCACCTCACTCCTTTTTCGAGGATTTATAACTTTTTCCACATCCCCTTACAACCAGTCGCCATCTCTTCCTCCCAAATCGCCATCTCTTCCTCCCAAATCGCCATCTCTTCCTCCCAAATCGGTACATGAGAATAGGGAATGTTTGGTTTGCACCTGCCAGATCCTTATCCAGTTCAAAAAGTTGTCATTCTTGCTAGAATAATGTCTCAAAAATCAAAGACTATGTAATACGTAGTCGGCTTTGTTAGATTCCTATTTGTAATCTTTTCCAGGAATATAATAATACGTAAATACTTAAAAAGTAAGTGTGACAATATACTTAAAACATTTTATGCCAAAATATTTCTTCCTACATGTCACATGACAGGTGTTGAGGAAAGGAAAAAAGGTACCATTCTATTTAAAGTAATGAAAAGCTTAAGGACTATGCACTGTTTATAGAATACCATAATAAAACAGATGATCTGTCGATATTTCAAATCAACTCTCCATGATGATATTAAATAATTTCCAAAACTTCATATAAACCTTTAAACCTGGATATTTAATTGAGTAAATATTTTTAATTACCTATACAAAAAAATAGGTGTGTTAATTAGAAACTTCCCTTACTATAACTTTTATATAAAATTATATATAATCAAGTATTTTTAAATTAGTAGGTTATTAAAATTATACTGTTTAGTGAATAAAGTTACAAAAGGATATTAAAAAATATGAGCCCATTTTCATCAGAAAAAAATTACACACGATACATACACACCTAGGAAAAAATATGAAATGCTGTTTACCCAACAGAATATAAATAAAAATTGTGAGAAGTAGAAATATTTTTCATGTTCTTTTCTGATAGACGTTTTCTAACTTTCTACAATGAACATATATTAAACTATTTTAAAAGCTTATTAATCCATGTATATGAGAACATAAGCTAGAATAAAACTGAAGGTTTCTTTTTTTAGAGACACTGTTTGTACCTACTTATTACTTCTGCAGTCCCAACTTTCTCACTAGAATCTAGGCAAAAAGGTTCAGTGAAACCAAAACAAGCCAGCAGTCCTGGCAGCGTAGAAGGCAGGGAGTGCACGTTCCTACTCTCAACTAGGGGCAGCCTGCACCGCGCACTGACTCGGGGCAGCAAACACAGAAGGGTCTCCCCTGAGAGGTCTGTCAGCTTTTCTGACAGAAGCCTGGATTAATGGTCTCTTGCAGCTCCTGTTTATTAGCAGAAAGTGTCCCCCTGAATATTGTCCAGGCCACTAAAACTCAAAATCTGAAGGTAAGGGAGGGAGGGCAACTCCCCCCCGCTTCAATGGGATGGCTCCATCCCTAGAACAAACAGGTGTGAATACAAACATCCTTGGCCTGAGAACAGAGAAACTAAATGAGAAAAATTCACTGATCACCTTCACTGCAGCTATTATTACCACTATCTCTAGCTCTTGAAAAGAAAGTCACTCTGAGTAGAAATTCAGTTCAATCGGTGTTGCTGATAATATTCAGAAAAGAGATCAAGAAATTAGCTTCTATAAAAAGTCCAGCAAACTCATATCTACACATTTATAAAAGCACTCTCAAGCCCACAGCTGAAAAGGAGAGTGATATACATTTGATACTTATAGGATAACAGAATTATGCTCATTTTCAACGATGAAAACAAGGGGTCTTCTGATAAAAAAAAGATTTAACCTTTTCTTATCTTGTATTTTCATAGTAATACGGTATCTTGTACTATAGTAATTGCACTAAGTATTCCACATTGAATAAAAATTAACAGTATGCCATTGAAAATAATCAACTACAAAGAGCATTCAGAATAAATTTTCATTAAGGTCTGATAGAATTGAAATCTTATGAGTTAAGTTTATTTGTAATTTATTTTATTTTATTGTCTTTGTGCGGACAAAGCACCAAACTATTTATAGTAATAACGCCAGCACCCAATTATACTGGAATCTAAGCACTCAGGGCACATTTTCATCCCCACATAAAACTAAAGGCAATGAAAATGCAAAATAAACCCATATTAAGATAAATATCCTCCAGGTATCTAAAAAAATTTTAATTCTATCATTTGTGATTTATACATATGATGATGCCATAACTGACTTTTTCTAAAGTTCAAAAGCTGGCTGCCATGTTAAAAAATGCTTTATTGAGAATTCTTAAATTATAACAAAAATGTCAAAATAATACGTTAAATCTATTTGAAAATATTAATCTATTTTATAGCACTTTGCAATATTGCTAACTTCTAATAAAAGAATATAGATTTAATATTTATCAAAGACTCAAACTTTATCAAGAATACTTCAACTATCAGAAAAGGAAAAAAAAACATTCCAATAAAACAAACTCCTAATTTCACTAAGAGTATGTACCAAGATCATTCTGTAAAAAGAAAGATTCTTCCGTTCACAGAGTGGTCACCTGATATACAGCAATTTGAGACAATCGCCCATAGTTTGTTTTTCTGTGGAAGAATGAATTGCTGCCAAAGAGGGGAAAGGAGATGGTTTGCCAGTTGGTGCAAAAAAGGAACTGAGCCACTCATCCACACAACAAGCACAGAAATCTCACCATCACCAAGCCAACAAAAGTGGGACCAGCAAAAGCTTAGCAACAAGCCTCTTTTCCTATCTTCTATAAAGACTGTCTCAGACTCCACATTACCCTTTTATAATATCTCCTCTTCTTTTCTCCCTCAAGGCTGCCATGCTTTGATATTCATTTCAGCCACGTTTCACCCATATAACCACGGAGAGGGCCATGTTATCTACCCAGCATTAATGTACTTCCAGAAATGCCCTCCCAAACCAAGGGACAAGGAAAGAGGTAGAAGATGAGGGATACTTAATATCATAAGAAATGCTTAAATGTCCATAGTGAAAATAAAAAATATACTTTCTCTAAAAAGCATCCAAATCAGAAAGAAAGAAGTAAAATTGTCACTAATTGCAGAGGAAATGATATTATGTAGAGAAAACCCTAAAGACTCCACCGTAAAACTATTAGAATAAACAAATTTAGTAAAGTTGCAGGATACAAAATCAATATACAAAAATCTGTTATGTTTCTGTAAACTAACAATGAACTATCAAAATGAGAAACTAAGAAAATCCTACTTACAATTAAAACAAAAACAATAAAAATTAAAATACCTAGGAATACTTTTTTTTTTTTGGCCACACGGTGCAGCATGGTAGTTCCCAGACCAGGGATGGAACACATGCCCCCCTGCAGTAGGAGCATGGAGTCTTAACCACTGGACCACCAGGGAAGTCCCCACCTAGGAATAAATTTAACCAAGGAGGTAAAGGAACTGTATACTGAAAACCATAAGACATTGATTAAAGAAATTGAAGACAAAAGTAAATGGAAAAAAATTCTATGTGCATGAATTAAAAGAATATTGCTAAAATGTCCGTACTTCCCAAAGCAATCTGCAGATTCAATGCAATCCCTATCAAAATTCCAACAACATTTTTCACAGAAATAGAACAATCTTAAAATTTATATGGAACCAAAAAAGACCCTGAATTGCCAAAGCAGTCTTGAGAAAGATGAACAAAGCTGGAGGCATAATTTAAAACTATATTACAGGGACTTCCCTGGCGGTCCAGTGGTTAAGACTCCATTCTCCCAATGCAGGGGAACTAAGATCCCACATGCCGCATGGCATTGCCAAAACAAACAAACAAACTATATTACAAAGTAATATAGTAATCAAAACGGTGAACATCATTTAAAGAAGACACATGGATCAATGGAACAGAACAGAGAGCACAGAAAGAAACCCATGCGTATATGGTCAATTACTTTATGACAAAGGATGCAAGAATATACAAGGGGAAAATGACAATCTCTTCAATAAGTGGTGTTGAGAAAACTAGACAGCCACATGCAACAGAATGAAACTGGACCCCTATCTTACACCATACACAAAAATTAACTCAAAATGATTAGACTTGAAGTAAGAACTGAAACCGTAAAACTCCTAGAAGAAAACATAAGTAGTACATGCCTTGACATCAGTCTTTGCGATGATTTTTTTTTTTAACTTGATCCCAAAAGCAAAAATAAACAAGTGGGACTACAGCAAACTAAAAAGTTCTGCACAGCAAAGGAAACCATCAACAAAAGTAAAAGGCAACCTAGCAAATGGGAGAAAATACTTGTAAATCATATACCTAATAAGGGGTAATATCCAAAATACATAAAGAACTCATACAAGTCAATAGCAAAAAAAAAAAACAACAAAACACACACACGCACAAAAAAAACCCCCAAAAAACACCAATTCATTAAAAAAAAATGGGCAGAGGATCTAAATTGACATTTTTCCAAAGAAGACATACAGATGGCCAACAGGTACATGAAAAGGTGCTCACCATCATTAATCTCAGGGAAATGCAAATCAAAACCAAAATGAAATATCACCTAACACCTGTTAGAATGGTTATTATCGAAATAACAAGTATTGGCAGAATGTGGAGAAAAGGAACCCTTGTACACGTTGGTGGGACTGTAAATTGGTGCAGTCCAGATGTAGAGAACAAACGTATGGACACGAAGGGGGGAAAGCCGCGGGGGGGGTCGGGGGGTGGTGTGATGAACTGGGCGATTGGGATTGACATGTATACACTGATGTGTATAAAACTGATGACTAATAAGAACCTGCTGTATAAAAAAATAAATAAAATTTAATTTAAAAATTAAAAAAAACTGACTTGTATGTTATAAATGGGAGAATTTTATGGTATGTAAATTGTATCTCAATAAAGCTGGTTAAAAGTTTTTTCCTTAAAATAAATAAATAAATTGTTGCAGTCACTATTTAAAACAGTATGAAAGTCTCACAAAAAAATTTAAAATAGAATTACCATATGATACAGCAACTCCACTCCTGGGTATTTATACAAAGAAAATGAAAACACTAATTTGAAAAGATATATGTATCCCCATGTTCACTGCAGCACTGTTTACAACAGCTGAGACAAGGAAGCAACATAAATGTCCATCAATGGATGAACGGATAAAGAAAATGTGGTGTTTATATACAATGGAATATTATTCACCCATAAAAAAGAATGAAATCTTGACATTTGGGACAACATGGGTAGATCTAAAGGGCATAATTTTAGTGAAATATGTCAGAGAGAGAAAGACAAAAATACTGTATGATCTTACTTATATGTGTAATCTAAAACAAAAAAAACCGAACTCATAGATACAGAGAACAAATTAGTGATTGCCAAAGTTGGGGGGAGCAGGGAGATAGGTGAAGGTGGTCAAAGGTACAAACTTCCAGTTATAAAACAAGTTCCTGGGGACGTAATGTACAGTAAGGTGACTATAGTTAATAATACCGTGTTGTCTATCTGAAAGTTAAGAGTTGATTTTTAAAGTTTTTGTCACAAGGAAAAAAATATGTAACTACGTATGGTGATGAATGTTAACTAGACTTATTGTGGTGATCATTTTGCAATATAAGAAAATCTTCTCAGACAAAAGAAGTGAGCGGGGCTTCCCTGGTGGCACAGTGGTTGAGAGTCTGCCTGCCAATGAGTGGCCCCCGCTCGCAGCAACTAGAGAAAGCCCTCGCACAGAAACAAAGACCCAACACAGCCATAAATTAATTAAATAAAATTTAAAAAATAAGTGAAAATACTGATCCCTTGATTTTTTAAAAACGAAGAGGGGGAAGACGTGTGTGTGTGTGTGTGTGTGTGTGTACACTCATCTAAGAGCTTACCATGGGCAAAGCACTATGGGAATTATATAAGTACTCTCATTCCTCATAAAAGCTCCATGAAGTAGACACCATTACTAATGACTCCCTTTTTACAGCAAGGAAACTGAGGTCTGAAGAATGTAAGCTAACAAAGCTAGTATTGAAGAAGCTGAGTTACGAAACCAGGTGATGTGATTTTTTAGCCCATACTCTTAAAAGGCATCACACTTACATTATTCAAAATACATACACCCTGAAAGGGGCGTGTACTCCGTAGCTTTTTGTGTGAAAGTAAAAGAAAGGTTAGTGGAAAGATATCACGGAATAAAAGACAAATTGTTTTGGTTGTTACTGTCTTTAAGCCAGGGGAATGTGTAAATGATGGTTAGGAACATAGGACTGGTTTAAATCCCACCTTTGCCTTAGTCACATGATTAACAGTTTGTTACCTAATCTGTAAGCCCGTTTCCTTCTCTGCAAATGGGAATAATTATACCGATCTCACCTCTTCTTTAAAAGTGAGTCCTATTTGTATTAAGATTTTTAAAAATACAAAAGAGGCTTATAATTTTTTTTAACGTACTTAGTAAAATGCAACTGTTGCTATCACCCAAGTATTAAACATATCTGAAACTACTGATGGACACACCCACTTCTATTCAGAAAAGTTAGGAGTTTCTAAAAATTGTTCTCATTGTAACTGCAATTAGTTACTTGAGAATGTATCTAAAGAACATTGTTATGTAACCACTTGTCCTAAGAATGACAGAAGACTTTTGAGGAAGTTAGTATGTCAATTATCTAACTGGTTAACAATAACTGAGGTTGGATTATGTATCCAGCTCTTTGATAAAAACTATAAAGGATACATGGTCTCTGACTCCAGGAGTTGATAATCTAATTGTTAAAACAAAAGTATAAAACATAAAAGTTAATTAAAAGGAAAGATATTTATGTTTTATGATCCACAAGGGTGACAGAAAAAGATGAGTATAAACTGGAAGATAAACGTTTGGTGAGACCCTGAGCTAGCCTTTAAGAGTAATTAAGATTTAGACTGGTAAAGAGACAGGCATTTCTGTTGAAAGATAAGCATGCAAAGTGACAAAAACAAACATGATGCCCAGGGGACAAGTGAAGAGGTAAATCTAACTATTAGGATGATATGGAATAAATTTCAATTGGCACATAGTTTATAAAAGAAGTGGCTTGAAAGTCTGGTTGAGGAGTTTAGACTTGTAATAATAAGCCACTATAACAAAGTTTTTAATATAAATCTTTAAATAATATTTAAATATAGTCACATTTCCTAAATTAGAAATATTCACAGTCAAAACAAAGTATGCTTTATATTTCATTGAATTTTACTTTTAAAAAACTCCAATGTTAATAGTTTTATATTTAAGAAACTTACAGTTTAGAGGTGAATACTGAAACATCTACAGATAAAGTGAATTTGCTTTGCTTCAAGATAATGAGAGGGGAAAGGTGGGTGACCTTGAGCTGTAACTGCTGAAGCTTGATGATAGAGGGAATGTCTTTATACCATTCTGGCCACCATAATTTTATAGGCTTAATACTTTCCATTACAGTGGGTATTTTTCCTTAATCTACTAAATTAGAGTAGTACTGGGAAAAGATCAATATTCACATAGTGATTAACTGTATTCTAATAAAACAAAATTTGTTTTTTGCAACCACTTAAACATGATAAAACACTGACTGGATGAAACAGATTATTAGGGTCTACAAATCAAAGCTTTACAAACCAGGGACTTCCCCGGTGGTCCAGTGGGTAAGACTCCGCGTTCCCAGTGCGGCGGGGGGTGCTGGGAAAGATCACTGGTCAGGGAACTAGATCCCACACGCCGCAACAAAGACCCGGCTCGGCCAAAATAAATAAATAATAAATATATATAAATAAACATTTTTTAAGAAAAGCTTTACAAACTAAAAGTTAGTTCAAGAAATTCTGCTTGCTTCAGAGAAGCTTTCATAGCTGTTGTCAATTTTAACTCAAAATAGTTTTACTATAGTACTTATATTTTTCACTTTTTTTTTTTTTTTTTTTGCGGTACGCGGGCCTTTCACTGCTGTGGTCTCTCCTGTTGCGGAGCACAGGCTCCGGACGCGCAGGCCCAGCGGCCATGGCTCACGGGCATGTGGGATCTTCCCGGACCGGGGCACGAACCCGTGCCCCCTGCAACGGCAGGCGGACCCCCAACCACTGCGCCACCAGGGAAGCCCTCACTTTTTAATTTTTTAAAGTATCTTGTTAAGATATTGCGAATCAAACACAAACCCAATGCACTATTATTAAGGAGAAGTTAATAATGTTAAACCACTTTGCTTTGTGGTTTCAGAAATGTAAACTTCTGTGCAGTGACAATGTTAACACTACCCTGTAGCACACATCCCAACACAAGTTGCTACCAGCAACACATGGTGTTACCCACCCCCACCCCCTAAAAAGAAGAACGATAGCAGGGACTGATTCAATTTTTATTTCTTCCTGTTACCCACAAACAAGTAGTAATATGACATGTTTCAATAAAGCAGGCAAAATTAACCCTCTGCAGAAATAGATGACCTCCGCAACAAACTCCTGAACTCTTGCAAAGGAATAATCTGCTTTCACTCTGGCTCAAAGATATTTTACGTAAAAGCAACTTTCTTCTCAGTGTGTATTTCTTGAATTTCACCGATAAAGACAAACATTTATTAAGCCCAGCAATGTATATTACTCATTTAATTATCAATGCAACCTTATCTTACAGATGAAGAAATAGGCTTAGAAAGACTAGGTCCCTTTGTGCAAAGTCCCAGTGATTACATGTCAGGCAGGATCAGAACCTACATCAATGATACCAAAGTCCATGCTCATAACCACCTCCCTATATTGCCCCCCCGCATAAAATTAAACTATGGTCTATGGTCAATGGTGTATATTATGGACATAAAGATGCTCATATAACCTGACAAATTTAAAGCAAGCAGCAAATCTTAAAGTAGACTTAGGGAGTGATTATCTTTTTAATAAATTTCTAATTCAAGAGGATATAATTTATAAATAAAAGATTAAGTGATTTTTATTTCTTATTTTACTATATTTCCCATATAGGTTTACAGTGAGAAAATACTGAATCAGTAAGTCAATTTTAGTTTCAAATGAATTTTTCTGATATTGAATGACACCCTCTAAGTTTCACGAAATTTCTTCTGTAAATGAAAGGAAAATTTCCTATTGAGATTGAAAGAAAAAGTGGTCATTTCATTATCTACAAAGTTAAGGAACAGTAAACAAAAATATTGCTTTTAAATGTTAAAACCAACCAATTCAATCTTGGAGCAAAATGTTTACCATTACAGAGAATCAGAGGTCCTCAGAGGAACACTGATGAGGTCTCAAACACTTCCAAACAGTGAATGAGAACCATCTGGCTAACTCCATTTTCCGAAGTTGTTTGATTTTAGTAACGAGGGTAAAGGCCTTCTTTTGCATTTATGCAAACCTCCCCCTCCTCCCCGCCGCCCCCCCGCCATGTTTACATGAACGGCTAACTTATTTATCTGACGTTTTCTCTCTCCTGGCTCTAGTCTGTTCATACTTACTACATTATTGAAGTAATACACAAAATTCGGACAGTCCAACAATGACAGTCTGGCAAGTTAGTCTGCAAAGCATCTTGGCATGCAAACATAAATGGTCAAAATATTTTCCTGTTAGCGGTACAACTCGCCTAAACCTCACCCAAACAAAGAGAAAATGAAGAACTTAATAAAAATGCCCATAGGAAAGTCTACTTGGGTGTTTTGGAAAAGGGAGGGTGCAGCCGAAGTCCCCTGGGAAAATGTAAGGCTTTTTATTTTTCTCCTGGATGCCTAGTCAGTTGGCTGAGCCGTGTGTGTGTGTGTGTGTGTGTGTGTGTGTGTGTGTGTGTGAGAGAGAGAGAGAGAGAGAAGTGACCCTGCTGTGTGTGTGAAATGACCCTGCTGTGTGTGTGTCTGTGTGTGTGTGTAGGAAGTGACCCTGGTCTGAACTCTCTGCTGAGCCAGTGAAATGCGGGTGAATTATCGATCTGCCGTGGGAATCGGATCTCTCTAGGTCTTCCCTCCTCTACTACTTGCCAGCAGCAGGAACCGAGCGCCGAAATGCTCTGACTCCAGAACAAATCACTTGGGTCACCTCGGCGACACTGTCCACGCAGCCCCCCGCCCGTTTCGCCTGCGAAGCTGACGCAGGTAAGCGCTTTTAATAATCCCCCTGTGACAGACGTACGAGCTACAGGGTTTCACTGCTGTGAAAGAGCCATCCCGAGCGCGCTTCCAACAGAACGAGACCCTCGGCACTGAAGTGCACACGGCTGCAGTCACATCCCTCACCAAATCCATTCTTCCCTGAGACGCGACAGCGTCACACATGGTGGCACTTACAGCACACGCACACGGGCCCGCACCTCTCTCCCGGCTTCTCATAAGACACATTTAGAGCAACCGCTGACCCACACGGTCACACACGCACCCCTGCTATCCCCACCATCTCCTGCCCCACCGCCCTACAAAGCTTGCGCAACAGCAAAGAAAATTAAGCGTGGGGGCCCCCAGTCCTGCTCACGGTCTGCCCCCCAAAGTTTCAAGTGCACGCTGCGCGCCCGCAGCCCAAGCCCCCGCCGAGGCGGAGAAGAAAGAAAAGGGGCGGGCGCGGGGTTCCGCCGGCAGGCGCCCCGACGGGGCGCGCCTCTGGGGGCCCGGATTTCCCCCTGTCCTCCCCCACCCCCAGCAGGATCCACCGGGCGGAGCCCTCCACGGCCGCCCGGGAACAATGCCCCGGCCCAGACCCCCGCCCCGCCGCCCCCACTCACCACCCAAGTCAGCGCCCCGAGGCCGCCAGCTCCCGCGCCGCTGCCGCCGCCGCCGCCCGCCTTGGCCATGGCGCGCTCCTCCGCTCCCGGCCCGAGGCCGCCGCTCCGCCTCCCGCGGGCCGCCCGGCCCCGCCGCTCCGCACCGACCGCGCGCCCGCCGCTCTTCTAGCGGCGCCGCCCCCCGTGCCCCATCGCCGACCCCGGGGCGGACGCCCGGCCGAGCCCGCCGAGGAGGCCTCGCCGCCCGCCGCCCTCAAACTCGAGGCGCGCGGCCGCGGCGCCCGGGCCTGCGCGGCCGCCGAGGAGGCGGCGCCGGAGCAGGAAGCGCAGAGGCCGGCGGTGGGCGGCGGCGCTGCTTCCTCCCCGCCGGGCCGGCCGAGGCCCCGAGCGCGGGCGTCCGAACGCGGCGGGGACGCGGCGGCTCCCTGTCCTTCCTCAGGCTCCGCGGAGGCCGCCCTCGGGGAGCAGAAGCAGGGTCGCCGCCGCCGGCGCCTAAGCCGCTTGTGTCGGCCGCGCCACAGCCCGACTTCTTCACATCCACTCGCCGAGAGGGACAATAAGCGGAGCCGCCGCGGCCGCGGTCGCCTCCCTCCTGTCCGGCATAACACCGCACACACTCGCACCCCGGGGAGGGCTGGGGTGGCCGGGGGAGGGCGGGCGGGAGCAGCGGCCGCCCCGCTGTCACTCACGCCGCGGCGCCCAATCGGCGCCCCGTCGGCCAACCTATCGGCCAATCCCAAATTCCCAAGCCCCCGGAGGGGCGGGACCCAAGCGGGAATCGTCATTGCGGGTAGCAACCGAAGGGAAGACTTGGGGTTTTTTGTTTGCGTGTGTGTCTGAGGGTTTTCCGTTTGAAGGCAGAGCAGGGGCTGCAGTCAAGGGTCATTTGAGGGCGGCAAAGGGAAAAGGTCGACTTGGCCTTGGGTCGATTTTAATCCTCCGACCGCGCTGTTTACTCTAGCCCTGAGGGCGAAGCCCAGGCCCTTCCTTGCCCGGGGCCGTGGGAGGGGGCGGGGAGGGGGCGGGGAGGGGGCAGGAAGCAGTCGGGAGCCGCCGTCCCAAAGGGAAAGTATTTTTAAAGAGCGGTTGTAAACCGCAGGCGGGACGTTGCAGATCACTGGTGCAAGGAGGGCCCCGTGACCCTGGCCTCCCGAGGCCCCGAGTGGACGCTGCTGTGGAAGAATCCTCTGCTCAGACCTCCCCTCCTCCATCTCCTCCCGCCCTTTCCTCCCCTCACCGCGAAAGAGACCCGGTGTGTTTCAAGAAAACTGCTTTAAAAAAACTTAAATGATACGGGACGCACAGAGAACGTTCCCGGGAAAGAATGCCGGGTGGGCCGAGGGTTCCGAGTCTACTCTTTGTTGACCTTCTCTCTTTTCTGAACAATGAGGACATGTCACTGTCACGTTCCATTCTCTTCTGTCCAGAACCGTGCCTTCTGTCTCTAAGAGTACGTTTAATTCTTTAATGTCCCAGTGCACGCACCAAGGAATCATGTCATTCACATCAAAGCTTTCTAAGGAAGAAAATCACCCACACAGCCGCAGCACGGTCTGGCAGAGGAAGATGGCTTGGCTTTGTCCTGCTTTTGGATGGAAATCCATGCCACACTCCGCCACCCTGTACCAGGCTCTGCCGTGGGCTCCAAATAAAACCGGGGCCCCTGATTTCAAGTCACTGATAGCCTGACTTGTGAGACAAGCTAAGAGGGAGTTATCACCAACATGCTTACTTGAGGGCATGAAGTGCTATCAAATCGTTGGGACAAGAGAGCTTTTTAAAAAGATGAAAACCTTATTGCTGCCTCTTGAAAAGGTGTTTTTGTGAACTTCCAACTGTGCATTTCCTCTCAAGGGAAAACAAAAATGTCTCGGGTGACAGCTTTCAACTGACTTCTGAATCCTAATAGGAGGAGAACTCTGAAACATGGAAATAATTTAGACATAGTTTTTCTTAATTAGCTCTCTAGCGGCCATATAATTTTGGCATATTTGGGACCTTAGTTCAGAACAGTGAAGCCTTTCTTTACCTTGAACTTGAGGTGCCAGCTTGTAAATCAGACAGACCAGGGTCTAATCTGGGCTCTGAACCTGATCAGCTAAGTATTCCTGCCTTGGTATTTAACTTCACGGACCTCTGTTTGCTCCTCCTTAAATTGAGGATTTTTGCTCTTGTACTTACTCTGTCTTTACATCTTCAAAGTACACATATATTCTACAAGTTTGAAAAGGGGTAAATAATTTTAAGGGCTCTGAGGGGTTGTTTTTTAATGAAATAAAAGATATATGTGTTTAATAGAAGCCAAGCTATAAAATATATAGCCATCTCTTTTTTTTAACTTCAGTTTTCAAAGCTCTTCAGTCTCAAATTTTCAAATGAATAAAACCATATAGTCAAAAGTCAGATGGGTTAACTAATGGAAATTCACGTTCATCTTTTCACTTGCCTTGTACATGAGGCACTGAGGTCTTTAGCCTTCGAAGCATGAAGACCCTCTAGTAAACGTAACTTGATTTATTCTTATGAAAATACTGACTTACCTAAAAGAATCACAAATAAAGGAGCTGTTGAATATAAATGCAAATCAACAGTTTAAAGCAGAGGTTCACCATGAAGGGGACAATGTAGATAGATCACAAGCATCTCCGCTCCTGAAGACACGCTGACCTGTTTCACTTCCTGCAGCATATATTTATGATAAAAGTGATTGTGTTGAACTTCAGTGCAGCTTTCCCTTCTGGGGTTTTGTCAAGTAACTTCCATTTACAGAGTAATTATTGCAATAATTGCCATATTAGAAAGCTTCTATGAGAGACCATAGGCAAAACATTCTCTGACATAAATCGTACCAATGTTTTCTTAGGTCAGTCTCCCAAGGCAATAGAAATACCAATGAAAATAAACAAATGAGGCCTAATCAAACTTACAGACTTTTGCACAGCGAAAACAAACAAACAAAAATGAAAAGACAACCTACAGAATGGAAGAAAATATTTGCAAAACACGTGACCAACAAGGGCTTAATTTCCAAAATACACAAACAGCTCATACAACTCAACGACAAAAATAAACAACGCAATCGAAAAATGGGCAGAAGACCTAAATAGACACTTCTCCAAAGAAGAAATACAAATGGCCAATAAGCACATGAAAAGATGCTCAACATTGCTAATTATTAGAGAAATGCAAATCAGAACTACAATGAGGTACCACCTCACACCGGTTAGAACGGCCATCATTAAAAACTGTACAGATAAATGCTGGAGAGGATGTGGAAAAAAGGGAGCCCTTCTACACTGTTGGTGGGAATGTAAGTTGGTACAGCCACTATGGAAAACAGTATGGCGGTTCCTCAGAAAACTAAAAATAGAATTACCATATGATCCAGCAATCCCACTCCTGAGCATGTAGCCAGACAAAACTGTAATTCAAAAAGGTAAATGTACCCCTGTGTTCACAGCAGCACCATTTACAAGAGCCAAGACATGGAAACAACCTAGATGTCCATCAACAGATGAATAGATAAAGAAGATGTGGTACAGGGACTTCCCTGGTGGCGCAGTGGTTGAGAATCCGCCTGCCAATACAGGGGACACAGGTTCGATCCCTGGTCCAGGAAGATCCCACATGCAGCAGAGCAACTAAGCCAGTGTGCCACAACTACTAAGCCTGCGCTCTAGAGCCCACGAGCCACAACTACTGAGCCCACGTGCCACAACTGCTGAAGCCCACGTGCCTAGAGCCCGTGCTCTGCAACAAGAGAAGTCACTGCAATGAGAAGCCTGCACACCACAACAAAGAGTAGCCTACGCTCGCAGCAACTAGAGAAAGCCCACGTGCAGGAACGAAAGATCCAACGCAGACAAAAATGAATTAAAAAATAAAAAACTATGTGCTACATATATACAATGGAATATTACTCAGCCATAAAAAAGAATGGAATAATGACATTTGCAGCAACATGGATGCAATTAGAGATTATCATACTAAGTGAAGTAAGTCAGAAAAAGACAAATACCATATAATATCACTTATATGTGGAAGCTAAAATATGATACAAATGAACCTATCTACAAAACGGAAGCAGACTCATGGACATAGAGAACAGACTGGTGGTTGCCAAGGGGGAGGATGTTGGGGGAGGGATGGATTAGGAGTTTGGGGTTAGCAGATGTAAGCTTGTATATATAGAATGGATAGACAACAAGGTCCTACTGTATAGCACAGAGAACTGTATTCAGTATCCTGCGATAAACCATAATGGGAAAGAATGAAAAAAAACATGTATCTATATGTATAACAATCACTTCACTGCACAGCAGTAATTAACACAACATTGTAAATCAACTATACTTCAATTTAAAAAAACCTTCTATGTCAAGGTTTGTCTCGTTTGTAATATTACTTTATTCATGCATTTATTACATTTAAAGACTTAATTTCCACCCCATGGCAGGCACCAGCCAAAATGAAAAATTGTAGAAATCAAAGTCAATTCCATTAACTGTCAAAATAAAGGCCTTTATTTAATCAAGCTTTCTGAATAGCTTCCATGGGAATTTATCCTAACTACTTAAGAATTTTTATTCTTAGATCTTATGTCTCCCTATTACAGCAATCAAAAATATATTAAATGTCTGCTATGTGTTAGGTACTCAGGACCTAAGAATTCAAGGTTATAAGGATGTAGTCTCTGCCTTGAGTTTACACCTTGTGCAGTGTAGTTTTGAGCTAAGCTTTTCAGTAAAAAAGCAATTTATATGCATCCCTTTGCTATTTAATAAACAGTTTACCTGATGTGTCACACCTTTCATTGAGCTTAAACACAGCAGGTATTTTAATCAATAAATGATTGATTTGGGCTTCCCTGGTGGCGCAGTGGTTGAGAGTCCACCTGCCGATGCAGGGGACATGGGTTCATGCCCCGGTCCGGGAAGATCCCACGTGCCGCAGAGCAGCTGGGCCCGTGAGCCATGGCCGCTGAGCCTGTGCGTCCAGAGCCTGTGCTCCACAATGGGAGAGACCACAACAGTGAGAGGCCCGCGTACCGCCAAAAAAAAAAAAAAAAAGATTGATTTAACTAGGATGGAAATTCAAAACTATACTTCTAGATACCTGGCAAAGTTTCAACAGAGTTTCCACTTAAATCATGTCTTGTTCCAACACTGAGGTTCAGTTGGGAGGTGAGGGGAGAGGTGCTAATCTTTAACCCAGTGAGCATTTAAAGAAGTTAATATTTGAATTCAAGATTCAGTGTCTGCAATTTTACCTCTCCCTTCCTCTTATTGTGTTAGCTTTTATGGATCATAAATATATAGAAAGTTGCTAGGCAAAGAATAAGAAGAAAAATTCAGTAAACTCAATAAATGGTTTTCCAGATAATGACTATTAAATGTTTTCAATGTAATTTACTTTGTTATATCAATATTTCTTTAGAAGTATATGCTCAAGTTAGAGAAGAAAGCTACCACCAATGTAGCCTTTTGGGTTTCAGCATTTCTATAGTAAATATCATAATAAGATTATTAACTCTGCTTTTTGAGACTAGTTGCTCCAAATATTTTCTAACTATATTTTTACTTTTAAAAATATACCTAGGGGCTTCCCTGGTGGCTCAGTGGTTGAGAGTCCGCCTGCCGATGCAGGGGACGCGGGTTCGTGCCCCGGTCTGGGAAGATCCCACATGCCGCGGAGCGGCTGGGCCCGTGAGCCATGGCTGCTGAGCCTGCGCGTCTGGAGCCTGTGCTCCGCAGCGGGAGAGGCCACAGCAGTGAGAGGCCTGCGTACCGCAAAAAAAAAAAAATATATATATATATATAAGCACCAAAAGAAAGAGGTGTTTATTGATGGCAGAAGACATTAATGACCACCACATTGCTGAGTATTATCATCACTGAGAAGACAGATAAAGGCTAAAGGTCTTCAAATTTCTACCTATAATAATTATAGCAGGTTCATCTTGTTTGCCTTTTTGATTTGGAGGAGTTTATTTTGATTGGTTTTGGCGAAGCAAGCTATGCTGATCCTCTGGTGATGTCTCTAATTACTTGTACAGATAGAAGGGACATTTTCCCTTATTTTAAGTGATATGGACCAGGCCTCTCAATTACTACTAAATTATGTAATATGGAAAGCATAATTAGCATATGATTGGCATATAGTTAAAAATGCTGTACTTGGGCTTTGAAAGGGTGTACCATTAGGTTTGGGCTTTCAAAGAAGCATTTTGTTCTAAGCAAACCCCATCTTGGGGAAGCATTAGATGCCGTCATTCTCCTGACCTTCACCCACAGAATGTGATGTGATCCTAGCACGCATATGGCTACGTTGTATTAGACGTCTCTTTAGAGTCATTGGATCGAGTGACTCAGTGAATTTATAAGATTCAGACCTAAAGAAATAAGATAGCAGTGGCTTTCCTAACTCCACTGTTTGCATTTCAGAAGAGCTAGGAACTCGGATGGTACGGGGCTGGAAGTACGAGAAATACCTACACCAGAAAAATCTGAGATGGAAAGCCTTCAAACTACAGGGGTTTCAAAAAAGATACCTGTAGATTACCCAAGGTGATAATTAAAAATCAGAACTTTGAAAATATCCCATCTTTTAGTGTGCCAATTAACAAAAAGCAACCATTCCCTACTTAAAAACAGCTAAGCACAGATTAGCCCAGATATCTTACGTAACTGATATCTTTGTCTAATAGCTTTCTTCTTTACTTCGAGAGTGCTGTTTGAATGTGGAAATATCCAGAAGCAGGCCTAAGATGCTGACTCTTTAATGAACATATTTCTGATTTAAACGTTGTTTGGGAAAAGTCAAAGAACAAGACCGGTCTGTTCAGTAAATGGTACACTACCTAGTGCTATCCAGTCCTAGAAAGCCTGACACATAGGAGGTATTCAGTAAATAAGTTCTCAAAGAATGACTTTGAGGCATATCAAAAAGTTCCTCGAAGCAAAACATCTCACCCATCACCGTGATGGTGCTGAAACTTGACCAGGATCCTTAAGTCTTATTTTTTCGAGTGTTTTTGGTTGAATACCAAAGAGGGTAAAGTACCTTAAACTTTATCCGTTAACAGATTATGAAGAATTAGTTAAAGCATTGTTCTTCTTTAGGATTGAAAAGCAGGATGATATGAGGAGGGAAAGAGGAGAGATTATGGTACCAGGGAAAAGAACTGGGGGTGGGACCAGAGAGGGATAACAAAAGCATCCAATTGACTGAAACTGAGCAGAGAAAGTGAACACGTTCTGTCTATGGAAGTCGATGAGCTGTAGCCCAGCCAATGCTTATGCTTCATCTTATGAAGAAGGAATAACCCCATTTATCGAGAACCCTGCTATCTGTTTAGTACAGTACTGGGCAGGCACTTTCACACATATCAGCTTAATTAACTTTCAACAACCCTATGAGGGAGGCATTATCATTCCTATTTCACAGCCAAGGAAATTAATTGTCATAGAAAGCCACAGAGCTGAACAAGTGGTGGAACTGAAATTCAAGCCCGAGCCTCTCTTTGTCCAAACCACACCCTTCTGTCAGAGTGCCAGGTTGGCTGCCATACTTGGCAGTGGAGCATCTTCCGCAATGTGCTAGGAAGCTGGCAATACTAGTGAATAAATCTGGCCCTTGGTAAAACCCTTTGGTTGTTACATTTTATCATTGAACTATGGTGACAAGCATCCACAATTTGTAGGACTGACTAGCACTTCTCTTGGACACTAGCCTGAATCTGCTTTATCCTGCCTTGTTACAAAATAAGTTGCTTTTTGGAGTCAGTCCAAAGGATCAAAGACTACCTGAGGTCCAAGACCCTGTGGGTCCAGGGACATCTCTCCATGTGCATGATTTTAAAACATATAATATAAATCCAGTGTTACGATCATAGAAGACACTCAGATAGCTAACTTTCAAAGGTAGCAGGGAGAATGCAGAAGTACCAAGGGATTGGACTCTTGGATTCACATTTTGGAGAGTTTCAAATTCATAGTAAAAGATACTTAAAACAGCATTAAAAATTCTGAGTGTGCAGTCATACAGGGAAGACTTGTTTCTGGACAAGCCACCTATGATAAGAATTATTTGCCTTTTTGTAACCTATTTTTATGTATTTCATTTTTTTCATCTCCCATTCCAGCATTTTGCAAATAATGTTTCTCAGTATATTAGCTCCCTGAGGCATTAACAGAGATTTTGGAAATTATCAATCCCTGAAACCATGCACACTATTGTGTAGTACCCAAGCATGAGAGATTCATCAGATAACATTAACATTTTTTGTCTCAGAGCAAGCTGCCGTGAACAAGTTAAACTTCCTTAGCCTTGAAACTATTTGCAGGAATATCTATTAACATTGTTGAATTTTTGTTTCAACGAAAAGACTTCGGGAAATGCAGCTACTTTTTATATTATTTCTGTTATTATAACATGTTTGTTTTACAAGTATAGAAAGTGTAAATACAAAGCAAACAACAAAATGACCCCATAATTCCATCACTCAGACAAAAATTCTACTCCTAGGTATATACAAAGAGAAATGTATACTTATATGGACCAAAAGACACACACAAAAATGTACATAGCAACACTATTCATAGTAGCCCCAAACCAGAAGCAATCCCGAGTCAATCAGTGGTGGGACGGATGTAACATTTGCATGCCATGGAAAACCGTCCAGCAATGACAATGAGTGATCACTGCTCCACCTACCAGGAATGAGTTTCACAAATGTAATGTTAAGCTAAAGAAGTCAAACAGCAAAGAATATATACTGTATGACTCCGTTTATATAAAATTTAGCAACAGGCAACACTAATCTATGATGGTAGAAGTCAGGATATGGTTACCTATGGGAGGATTCTGGGTGCTGGTAATTTCTATTTTTTGAACTAGATAGTGAATCTATGATTCTGTTCATGTTGAAAGTTCATCCAGCTGTACATATTGAATTACTTTTCTAAATGAACATTATGCTTTAATTAAAAAGTTTACTTTAGGCTTCCCTGGTGGCACAGTGGTTAAGAATCCGCCTGCCAATGCAGGGGACATGGGTTCGAGCCCTGGTCCGGGAAGATCCCACATGCTGCAGAGCAACTAAGCCCGTGCGCCACAACTACTGAACCTGCACTCTACAGCCCACGAGCCACAACTACTGAAGCCCGCACGCCTAGAGCCCGTGCTCCACAACAAGAGAAGCCACCACAATGAGAAGCCTGCGCACCGCAATGAAGAGTAGCCCCCACTCGCCACAACTAGAGAAAGCCCGCGTGCAGCAATGAAGACCCAACACAGCCAAAAATAAATTAATAAAAAAAAATTTAAATTACATTAATAGAAACAGTTTACTTTGGGGAATTCCCTGACAGTCCAGTGGTTAGGACTCCGCGTTTTCACTGCCAAGGGTGAGGGTGCCCTGGTCAGGGAACTAAGATCCCACAAGCTGCACCGTGAGGAAAAAAAACAATTTACTTTAAAAATGTTGTATCACCAACACTTGATAGAAATAAGGGTGAGGGTGTGTGGAAAGACAGGCTCACTGATGCCTCTGAGCTGATCACTGATTTAGAAGATTTGTATCCTGAATGTGAAGTGGTAGGAAGACCCTTACCAATTTATTTCATATGTGTTTCCCTTTTTATGTGTGCCATCCCCCCCCAAAAAAATGATGTAAGATCGAACAGTTCTTTCAATAAGCACAAAAGGAAACTTATGTGATTAAAGAATGCTGCCACATCTGAAACTCTGCAAATCATTAATGAAATCTTTTAATTACCATATTCACTTGCATACCTTCACTTCCTAAACTCCCTTGATTTTCGAGAAATATAACATTGTCCTAATAACAATAATTATAACTATTATTTATTGGCACTTACTATATATTGGCACTGTACTAACATACTTTAATTCTTACAGGAACAGTATGAGTTAGGAATTTTCAGAATTATAAAGGTAATAGCTTACTGGGTTGTAAAAACCCAGTAAAAAGTATGTCCAGTAAGAAATGCAGACACTCCTTAGCATGCCTTTTCCCTGTAGATATCAGTGATTAACACGTTGGTATGTGTCCTTCCAGATCTTTCATATGTATGTGGAAACACACACATGCACACAGCAGAGAGGTAGTAATAAATGAGATATTATAAATATAACCCTGTGAGCTGCTTTACTTAGCGTCTCCTGGAAATCCTTCTATGTCTGTGCATAGACCTCTCTCATTCTTTGAACGACAGCAGTGATTATTCAACCATTTCACCATAAGCAGGCACTATGGACTTTTTGGACTGGATGATTCTTTAAAGACCTGTCCCGCCTCTCGCCTTCCAAGATGGCCCATACTCGTCTGTGGAGTGTATATCTCCCTGGGCCCCTCTCACTTTCCCAGATGCCCCCGTGCCCTGGGGCTGCTCTCCCTCTCTGAGCTGGACCGCATTCTGTCTATGGAGTGTGTATCGCTCTAAATAAATCCACTTCTGGGGACTTCCCTGGTGGCGCAGTGGTTAAGAATCTGCCTGCCAATGCAGGGGACACGGGTTCGAGCCCTGGGTCGGGAAGATCCCACATGCGGCGGAGCAACTAAGCCCGTGCGCCACAGCTACTGAGCCTGTGCTCTAGAGCCCGTGAGCCACAACTACTGAAGCCCGCGTGCCACAACTACTGAAGGCCACATGCCTAGAGCCCATGCTCTGGAACAAGAGAAGCCACCGCAGTGGGAAGCCCCCGTGCCCGCCACAACGAAAAGCAGCCCCCGCTCGCCACAACTAGAGAAAGCCCACGTGCACCAACTCAGCCATCAATAAATCAATCAATCCACTTCTTACCTATTAGTCCCTCACTGAATTCTTTCTGTGACGAGACACAAAGAACCTGAGCTTCATTAAGTCCTTGAGACCAGGTGTGTGATTTTAAAAGACAATGGGTTCAACCCCCAGTCTGGGTTTTGGCTGGCTTCAAGTCCCATCTGAGTTGTGCGGCTTCAACTCCACCCTAGAAACGGACGCCTGATGCTGCTTTTAATAATGAGCTCCCTTCCAGCACTGCCCTCACTTTGGAGTGGGCAGGGGGACACGGATTTCAACAGTACTTCCGTAACCCAGCAGGACCCCCTGGGGCCTTCCCGGGACAGACCCCCTCCCCCGTATCCTCTGCTTTAGCTCCTCTCTGAAGTACCTGGATAACAGTATGTGATGCACTTTTCCTGAGTTGTTTCACAGATGTGAAAATCCCTCACCAAATGGAAGAAGGTACTTGATACTTGATGACCAGGAGCACGTAGCCCCCAGGCCTACGGAAGGCTGAGGATTGATAACGTTAACCCCTGGGACACTGCCCTGAGACCTCAGCATCAGCCAATCAGAACTGCGCACAGGCTGATAACATATCCTGCGATGCCCACTCCCTCACCTAGCCTTTAAAAATGCTTTGCTGAAACTCAGAGAGTTTGGGCTTTTTGACCACTAGCTGTCCCGGACTACTTGTATGGCCTTACAATAAATGCTGCACTTTCCTTCACCACACACACACATAATAATAATAATAAAATAATAAAGACCTATCCTATGCATTGTGGATGTTACCAGCATTCCTGACCTCCGCCCACTGGAGGCCAGTAGCAAACCGCCTCTCCTCCACCAACCCACCCCCAGCGTGACCAACAAAAAACATCTCCAGATATATTGTCTCCCGAGAGACAAAACTCCTTCCCTCCCACCACTAATGAGAATAACTGGTAGAGAAAGGTATTTATGTTATTTTCAACAATGTGAAAGGGATTCGCTGAACATCTTGGTATTATTTATCATAAACCACTTTTTTATGGTTGAGAAGACCTAGGCTAGGAAGGTTGATCTGCCCGAGGTCCCACTGCTTTATCTAGTAAAGGGGAGATAGGAACCCAGTTCTATTCTTGTCTCCAGAGTTCATGATTTTAACCTTCAGTTCCACTGTAATTTGACTATCCAGAGGTTGTTTGAGAAGCCACTCTAAAAAGAGACTGTCTGAACAGTGACTATCACTACCTGTTGACAGTAAATAAATATTAAAGCTAACTCAGCTTCTTCTGACAGAACCAGGAGGTAGAATTTTTCAGCTTTCTAAAGGTGTCCATAGCAGAACAAGTCATCTGTAATAAACATCTAAACAGAAGACGTGATGAATTTTTAGAACATATAGCTTATGTAGTATCACCACAGTTAACATACCCAACTATGATGAAGCGCCCTGAAAGCTAACCTAGTTTATACTGGCAGCAGGTCCAAGGGCAGGGTCCTAGACGTCTCATGAGCAGCAGTAGGCATGTATGAAGCTCCTACTGCATACAGCAGCACACTGCTCGGCCCCAGAGCTGGGCAGGGTCTTGTAACCCTGAGCAATCGAAAACAAGGCAAGAGGGAGGGAGAGAGGGAGAGTAAGACAAAGAGGGAGAGTAAAACAAGTTCAGAATTAATCTAGCTCTTAATATTGATTGAGTGCTAACTCTGTACCACGTATTTCAATCAGCTGTTATCTCAGTCGCTTCCACAAATATTTAAGCACCTCCTATGCGCCAGATGGGCCACCAGGTGCTACAGATGTAAGAGTAAACCAGAGGCACAAAGCACACCTCTAGAAAAGCAAGTGAAAGACATTCAGTAACCAGTTGCTTAAGTAACTGTGATCCGTGGCGGGGGTGGGGGTAGGGTGGGAGGATGGGGGGGCGGGGAGTGTATAACAACAAGGTAGGGGATGGAAGAGGCTTTCTTAAAAAGTACATTGAGCTCTGAGGACGGAGTATGAGTTAACATTCAACAGCACAGGTTGAACCCTCAGGCAGAGTGGGTCACGGTGTAGCTGAGGACATGAGAGAAGACAACCAGGGCCAGGTTAGATCAAGCAGAGCATGTGGGGTCATGTTACGGATTTTTATCTTTGCTAAAAAGTCCAAGGAAAAACCAATGGAGGTTTTGTAAGCAGTGGAGTCTCCTGATTCCATTTGGAGTTTCCTAGTCTTTTTGCTCTAGTATTATTACTGTTATCTTAACAGAAAAGAGAATCAGACACCAAGACTTAGAGATTAGACTAACTTGCCTACTACAACATATTCTTTCCCCGCTAGAAAAATAAGAGGGGAACAACAACCCTGAGCCACTATTAAGAAGTACTGGCTCCTTCCCAGTATTGGCCTTAAAATTTTCCCCTCACTGGGGGATCGTGGGACCTCTGGTTAAACAATGAACCAAGGCTTCGAAAGCTTAACGGAGGATATGTTGCTCCTGATTCTCTGTTTCTATTTTGCTCTTTAGTTTTCATACCTGTAAAATGAGAATATTCCTCCTGATGAGTCATCTGATGGAGAATACTATGATGAATAAAGACTGACTGTTAATATGGTTCTAAGAACAAAAAATTCTCAGGGATTCTAAGTTAAGTCCAGGCAACCACCACTTATGGGCTGTTATTTTAAAATCTGCCTCCCTAAACATCATCTGTAAATTCACTGCTTTATTTTACTGCTGCTGAAGTCGTCTCCACAGCATCTGAGCTGACCCTTTCCGGAGGGTCTGTGACAACAACCGAATGATTGCTTCCCGATTGTGGGCACCTGAAGATACACAACAGTAAAAGTCTGAAATGTTCTGCCATTACTTCGCTCATAAATTTCTCTCAGGAACGGATCATACTGCACAATTCCTGCTTTTGAATTAGGCTATCACGCATCTTCACTCGTTCATGTTGCATGTCTTGTTTCTTCAATGGTCTCCAGGAACTAACTGCGAATGATGTTTTTCACAGCTGTTTTTAATTCCCTGGCCTCAACTTTACAGGTTTTGTTGGTTAAATCATTTGTTTCAGAGTATAATTTCTCTGGGTTTCTAGTTTCTTCATCTGTAAAATGTAAAGAATTTGGATTTGATACTCCCTTCTAACCAAATATTTCTATGATTTCTTTTAGTCTTCCCATTATTCAAACGTAAGAGTAATTTGAGAAATATGACCAATGAGTTGCATTTACCCCTTCACAGCTTTAGAGAACACTTTTTTTTTTTCTGTAAATTGATACCAAACATTACATACTTTGCCTACACTGTTGGCTTTTGAAAGAATGAATACAGTCAGGCTTCTTTCAGCAGCGCTGAAGGAGAACGTCCATTGTTTACCAGTGGGGCTCAAAAATCAAATATTCTAGTTTAGCAGGAGAGGGACATGTGACTAAGTCCATTTTGTGCTTGGTTTTGGTAATGTCAAAAATGCATTTTGCCAATAACTGCTGGAGAGGGTGTGGAGGAAAGGGAACCCTCCTGCACTGTTGGGAATGTAAATTGATACAGCCACTATGGAGAACAGTATGGAGGTTCCTTAAAAAACTAAAAATAGAACTACCATATGATCCAGCAATCCCACTCCTGGATATATATCCAGAGAAAACCATAATTTGAAAGAGATATGCAACCCGATGTTCACTGCAGCACTATTCACAATAGCCAAGACATGGAAGCAACCTAAATGTCCATCAATGGGTGAATGGATACAGATGTGGTACATATATACAATGGAATATTACTCAGCCGTAAAAAAGAATGAAATAATGCCATTTGCAGCAACATGGATGGACCTAGAGATGATCATACTAAGTAAGACAGACAAATATCATGATATCACTTATATGTGGAATCTAATTTTTAAAAATGATACAAATGAACTTATTTACAAAACAGAAACAGACTTACAGATATCAAAAACAAACTTATGGTTGCCAAAGGGGAAACGTGGCATGGCGGGGAGGGATAAATCAGGAGCTTGGGATTAACATACACACACTACTATATGTAAGATAGATAACCAACAACGACCTACTGTATAGCACAAGGAACTCTGCTCAATATTCTGGGATAACCCATATGAGAAAAGAATCTGGAAAAGAATGAATATATGTATATATAAAACTGAATCACTTTGCTGTACACCTAAAACAAAACATTGTAAGTCAACTATCTCCAATAAAATTTTTTTAAAATGAGTTTTGCTGTTAAAATATTATTTTGCTATCTTTTCCTTTTATTAGAATGTCTTCTTCAAAGGCCATAGGGGAAAAAGTCATGCTTCTGGGAAAACTATAGATTCACCTAATCTCATGATCCAGCCTCTTCCACTGGAAAGAGCTGAACCGTGAGTCCCAACCAGAGAGATACCTGAGCTCAGGGCTGTTGAGGTCCTCAATGAACTCACCATTCATTCCACTTCCACCGAGGAAGAGCCATCTAGACTTTCCCTTATCCCTTAAAGGCCTCTACATGGACTGGGTGAATTTTTATTGAATTGATTTGTTTTCATTTCTGAAGTTCCCCTGTTCTGGCCCTTGAGTGACTTTTTACATTAAATTTTAATCAGCTTAAAACAAGTCACGCAATCGTTTGCTAAGAAACTTGAATCATAGCAAAGTCAAGAATTAAAAAAACAAAAAAACAATGCCATAGTCCCCAGTAACTTGATGTCATTCTATTTTCATGCCAACAGTTATGTTTGGAAAGTTGTTATCTCCAGTACAAAAAATCCTTTCGGAGATTGTAATAACCAAGACTAGCACCCACACTGTTATGCTTTATCGTTGGGCCTGAATCCTGTTGATGTTTTCCATCTGTCTATTCAGTCTCCTTGTAACTAGCTATTCTCTTTCCTCCTCCACACCAACTTCCTAGGACCAGATCTAAAGCCAAAAAGGCATCAGAACCCCAAAGTTGATGCTTTCCTTCCCCAGAAAGTTGGTGATTTATTATAGAACGCAGTAGAAGAGGTGTAAAGGAACTGATCATCAAGCAGGCATAGTAAAACCAGAAGAATTAGGAAGGGATAATCTATTCAAAATAGAATTCCATACCTTCTCACTGCCCTTCATGACAAAGTTTCAAAATTTACCTAGAAACAATGCCTTTCAGTCCATATTTAGAGAAGACAGGAAAATTGCAAAATATCATTGCTACAGGTAACTTGTTGACTCAGTTTTACTTTACATTATACTGTTGTTCGAATGTTTATATCCCCCCCCCCAAATATGATACTGAAATCCTAATGCCCAATGTGATGGTATTAGGAGGTGGAGCCTTTGGGAGATGTTAAGTCCCGAAGGCCCACCCTCAGGAATGAGATTAATGCCCTTATAAAAATTGGTCTGACAGGGCTTCCCTGGTGGCGCAGTGGTTGGGAGTCCGCCTGCCGATGCAGGGGACACGGGTTCGTGCCCCGGTCCGGCAAGATCCCACATGCCGCGGAGTGGCTGGGCCCGTGAGCCATGGCCACTGAGCCTGCGCCCCCGGAGCCTGTGCTCCACAACGGGAGAGGCCACGACAGGGAGAGGCCTGTGTACCGCCAAAAAAAAAAAAAAAAAAAAAAAAGGCCTGACAAACTGAATATGACATGGCCTTGCCCTTGAGGAAATCACAAACCAGGGAGAACAATCTACGAAGCTAATCATAATATTATGTTTATTAATAAAAAGAAAATATACAAATTTCCTTGTACCTTCCATTGGTACAGTATATCAGGCATTTGAAACTATGGAAGACTAAGTACAAACACAATGAGATTGGGTGGTTATTGCAAGGTGTATCGATGCTGCTCAGAAATAAACTAGATGCTAAAGGAAATTAACAATGGGTGGGGGGAGGCCTGACACAGAGCTCCCTGGCCCCTTAGGCCACGTGAGGACACAGCAACCCAGAAAAGGGCCTTGACTAGACACCAAATCTGGCAGCGCCGTTATCCTGGATTTACCAGCTGCCAGAACTGTAAGAAACAAATGTTTCTCGTTTATAAGTCACCCAGTCTGTGGCATTTTGTTACAGGAGCTCAGACAGCCTAACACATTACTTTTCCAGAAAGTTGGTTTTGTCAGGACAGACTGGTATTCCAGAGAGAAGGAGGGAATGAGTTATAGGGAAAGAAGATGGAAAAAAAGAGTTTGGGGGGATGGGGAACGCTGGATATAAATTGCCTGATTCGAAGCTGGCCTGCAGCTTGGAGAGCAGTTATAGGTGGAACGCTTGAGTCCACTCTTGAAGCAAGGCCCTAAACTTGTCCAAGAATTCAATCCCCAGTGTTCCTTCAAATCAGACACAAATCTGAAGGATACAGGTAAAACATATGTAAAATAGAATTTTATATATATTATATATCCCTACTTTAGGGAACAAAGCCATTTTACATGAGTTACATATGTACCATGCTATGCAATTTATAAAGTGATATAGCTATCAAGACCAGTTTTAAGTGATAAAACTGAGATTCAGGGAGGCCATTACACATGTTCACTATCACTCAAGTAAAACACACACAGAGCTAAGATTCAAAGATGAGCATGTCCAACTTCCAAGGCCACATTGTCTTTTTACACCTTACCTTCCTAACCTGAAAACTGTGTATGCTTATTCATCTAATAGTTCCCCAAGGCCCCTTTCTCCAGTCTTGAATACACTGCTCTTACCATTATACAGTATTGATATACACATTTAGGATACTTAATCCAAGGAAAATATTCAACAAAAGGCAGTATTTTACAGGCTGAATTTACGTGTCACTTTCAAAAAGAAATATTTTCACTGGCACTTAGAATGCATTTTATAATATTATGACCAACCATTATAATGTCTACTCAAGGCAAAACTATGAAATAACTTAACTTTGTCTTTCAAGACATTGGCCACATAAATTCTGTGCCTTATCACATCTTAAGGATATGAAAATCATTCAAGATTAAATAAGTACTTCAAAATAGATGAAAGGCTTTGCTTTCTGTGGGATTTAAGGTACTGCCTGACTTCTCAGATTCTTCTGTTTGTTTACAAAGATCAGGAAGCTTTAAGACAGGAAACATCTTCCAAAATTATGACACAGAATACTTTTTTCCCCACATAGAATCTCAAGGAATCCATTTTAGGAAATTCTGGCTCACAGGAGACCAGCCAAGTTTCCCCTGCAACTGCAAAAGTTGAATTTTCCTCTGTGTGTCCCTAATGAGTAAGAACTATAAATGAATGATTCAAAATGAAATCGACAATTCCGTAAAATACTTTGGAATAAATTTAACCAAAGAAGTACCAACTTAAGACTCTGAAAACTACAAATCATTGTTGAAAGAAATCAAATAAGATCTAAATAAACAGAAAGGCATCTCATGTTCATGGATTAGAAGACAATATTGTTAAAACAACAATAATCCACAAATTGATCTATAGAGTCAATGCAATCCTTAGCAGAATCCCAGCTGGCTTCCCTGTAGAAACTGACAAGCTGATCCTAAAATTCATATGAAACTCAAGGGACTTAGAACAGCTAAAATGGTCTTGAAACAGAAGAACAAAATTGGAAGACCCCTGAATCCCAATTTCAAAACTTACTACAAAGCGACACTAATGAAGACAATGAGAAACTGGCATAAGGTTAAACATATTGGTCAGTGGAATAGAGTTGACAGTCCAGAAATAAATTCTTGTATCTATAATTGATTGATTTTCAACAAGGGTACCAAGATCATTTAGTAGGGAAAGAATAGCCTTGTCAACAAATGGTACTGGAACACTGGATAGCCACATGCACAAGACTGAAGTTGGACCCTTACATTACACCATGTAGAAAAATTAACTTTAAAAAATGGATCAAAGACCTACATGGGGCTTCCCTGGTGGCGCAGTGGTTGAGAGTCCGCCTGCCGATGCAGGGCACACGGGTTCGTGCCCCGGTCCGGGAAGATCCCACATGCTGCAGAGCGGCTGGGCCCATGAGCCATGGCCACTGAGCCTGCGCGTCCGGAGCCTGTGCTCCGCAACGGGAGAGGCCACAACAGTGAGAGGTCCGCGTACCACAAAAAAAAAAAAAAAAAAAAAAAAGACCTACATGGAAGGGTCAAAACTATAAAATTATTAGAGAAAAACATAGGGGTAAATCTTCATGACCTTGGATTTGGAATGAATTCTTAAATGTAACACCAAAAGCATGAGCATCAACAAAAAGTAGACAAATTAGCCTTCATCAAAATTAACAACTTTTGTGCTATAAGTGAAAACACAAGCCACAGAATAGGAAAAAATATTTGCAAATCATATCTAATATGGAACTTGTTGTCAGAATATATGAAGAACTTTTATAATTCCCAATAATAAAGATAACCCAATTTTAGAAAGGGCAAAAAAAAATCTGAATTCACATTTCCCCAAAGAACATAAACAAATGGCCAATGAGCGCCATGTAAAGATACTCAACATCATTAGTCATTAGGGAAATGCAAACGAAAATCACAATACCACTTCACACCCAGTAGGATGGCTATAATAGAAAAGTCAAATAATAATAAGTGCTGGCAGAATGTGGAGAAATGAGAATCCTCATACTCAGCTATAGGAACATAAAATAGGGAAGCCACTTTTTGGAAAACAATCTGACAGTTTCTCAACATTTAAACACTGCCATTTGACTCAGCAATTCCACCCCTAATTATATACCCAAGAGAACTGAAAATATATTCACACAAAAGCTTGCATATGAATGTTCACAGCAGCATTATTTATAACATCCAAAAGATAGAAACTATCCGTATGTCCATCAATTGAGAAATGAAAAAGCAAACAAGTATCTATACAATGGAATGGTATTCGATCGTGAAAGGAATGAAGTACTAAAACGTGCTACAGCATGGATAAACTTTAAAAATATTGTCCTAAGTGAAAGAAGCCAGTCACAAAAGATCACGTATCACGTGATTCCACTTATACGAAATATCCAGAACAGGAAAGTATTGATATATAGTGAGAGACACTCGATTAGTGATCAGCTGGGAGGAGGAGAGATGGAAGGGCTGGTGGGTGATAGCTAAAGGGGTATTGAGTTTCTTTTTGAGGTGATGAAAATGTCCTAAAAGTCGATTATGGTAAAGGCTGCAAACTCCAAGTATACTTTCTGGGTACTTAAATGAATTTTATGGTGTATGATTATGTCTCAAAAAAGCTTTTCCCACAACATAATCTATAGCACAGATACTCAAAATGTGGTTAGTGGGATTGTGCCTTCCGTGAACTGTTTGTTGTTAGTCTATGAACAGTTGAGGGGCTTGCACCAAAATATGAAACTGTAGCAAGACTTTCCCCAAAAGGAAATTGTGCATTGATTATACAAGCATAAGTTTCTTATCTCATAAATAAGCTCTTTTGAGTGGCACTGATCTACAGCACCTCACACTTGAAACAGAATGATTTCCAGTGTCTTTGGTGACTACATCCCCTGAGACTGAAATGAGGAGGGCTAGTGACTCTGTAAGAGGGGCTACTGCAAAGTTTCAGTACTGGCAGATGGATCATGGGGGCCATGAAGGACAGAAGAGACCCTTGAGGGAGCTGCCAGAGTGGGAGCAGGGGTAGGGTACGGAAGGAATCAGCAGAAAGGGAAGAACAGGAACAGAAATTTACAGATATTGGGAGAGGGAAAGTTGAACAAGAAAAGCAGAGTTAAGACAACAGCAATAACAATTTATCCAAGTTTAGCTTCTTTACGAAGCATATGGAAACCTTAAAGATGCTGGTGTCAACGTGCTGCCCCCTGCTCTGGTTGGAATACAGAAGGACTGAGATGAAAGTCAGGAATCTATACAACAAGCACCCCAGACATTTCCAACCACACTGAAACAGCAAACCAGAGGAAGAAGCAGAAAATAAATGCGCATGGCAGTAGAGGAACAATTTCCGGGATTTTATGGAATCTGTAGTAGTTACAAGAACATGGGTTCGTGCCCCAGTCCGGGAGAATCCCACATGCCGCGGAGCAGCTGGGCCCGTGAGCCGCTGAGCCTGCGCTCCGTGGCAGGAGAGGCCACAGCAGTGAGAGGCCCGCGTGCCGCAAAAAAAAAAAAAAAAAAAGTAGGCTGTAGTAGTTACAAGAGTACTCTGAAAATTGAAGCAGAGTCCTTCTTCTTTCCTTACAAGAGAAATCTGTGCTTAAACATTCTGCAATATCAGCTTTTGAGTGATTCTTACTCTAATTAAAAATCAGGGCTTTAAACAAGTTCCTATTTTTAATTCAAACATTAAAAATAGCAGGTAGTAATAAAAGATGTTAGGATGTAATAATAAAATTAAGGAAAAGCTATAGCTTAAATGATTTTCAGCTTCTCTCAATTTAAAGTTTTCCAGGTGTACTTCATCAATAATGTGTTACAATTCAGCTTAATTTCAATACTATTGGGTTAGAGTTTAAAAAGCTACCAGTTAGGGCTCAAGGGTAAAAAGACAGCTACAAACATAGGGGAGCCTAGGCCCAAAAAGTCAACCAATCTACAAGCACTGAACACCAACCACATGACCGTCATTATATGGGCACCATGGAAAAGACGACAAATTTAAACCATTGTCCTTGGCTCCAAGTATACTATAAATGTGAAGACAAGGCATTTCATAATAAATGAGAGTCATTTATTCGTTTAGCAAACATTTACTGAGTACCTAGTGGGATAACTATTCTTTCATACTCGCGAGAATTTATTTTGTATATTATTCTCTGCCTTTCTGTATGCCTGAAATAATTTGTGATACACGATTTTAAAGCAGTAATTAAATTGTTCAGTTTTAGTACTGGTTGGTTGGTAACTAACAACTGCTAATAATATTGATTTCAGGTTTTGAAAAAGAGATCTAGCAATCAAGACAGAATGAGGACTAATGCTAATTGGAAATTATACCTTCAAATTGATCTTAAAGCCAGAAACATCTGGTAACTGCTTTTTGTTTTGAATTACTTGGACTCACCTTTCCTTTCAAGGTGCCTTTAGTACGAATTCATGTTTTTCATTTTGGTACTTAATAAACATGCTGCCTGGTGTTGTAAGACTTACACACGTGTATCTTAGTCTCTGAATAGAACCAAGGGGAGGGGACCTACTTCAGGCCTCTTTGTATTCCCATCATGCAGCACCATGTCCTAAAGATTGTTAATAATGATTCCTTCAAATATAAAAGATGCTTGTTAGATAAACACTATAATTGGGAATGTAAGTTGGTGCAGCTGCTATGGAAAACAGTATGGAGGTTCCTCAGAAAACTAAAAATAGAGCTACCATATGACCCAGCAATCCCACTCCTGGGCATATATCCAGACAAAACTATAATTCCAAAAGGTACATGCACTCTTATGTTCACAGCAGCACTATTCACAATATCCAAGACATGGAAACAACCTAAATGTCCATCAACAGATGAATGGATAAAGACAATGTGGTACATATATAAAATGGAATGTTACTCAGCCATAAAAAAGAATAAAATAATGCTATTTGTAGCAACATGGATGGACACAGATTATCATATTAAGTGAAGTCGGAAAGAGAAAGACAAATACCATATATCACTTATATGTGGAAGCTAAAATATGACACAAGTGAATTTATCTACAAAACAGAAGCTAGCTCAGATATAGCGAACAGACTGGCGGTTGCCCAGGGGAGTGAGGACAGGGAGGGATGGATTGGGAGGCTGGGAGTAGCAGATGCAAACTATTATATACAGGATGGATAAACAACAAGGTCCTACTCTAGCACAGGGAACTATATTCAATCTCCGGGGATAAACCATAATGGAAAAGAATATAAAAAAAAAGAATGGGGCTTCCCTGGTGGCGCAGCGGTTGAGAGTCCGCCTGCCGATGCAGGAGACACGAGTTCGTGCCCCGGTCCGGGAAGATCCCACAGGCCGCGGAACGGCTGGGCCCGTGAGCCATGGCCCCTGAGCCTGCGCCTCCAGAGCCTGTGCTCCGCAACGGGAGAGGCCCGCGTACCGCAAAAAGAAAAAAAAAAAAAAAAAAAAAAAAAAGAATGTGCATATGTGTATAACTGAATCACTTTGCTGTACAGCAGAAATTAACATTGTAAATCACCTATACTTCAAAACATTTTTTAAAAAACCGGTGTGATTAGACAGTGTAATTATTAGAATATGGGCTTGCCACATAATTTAGTCTTTTACTGAACAGGGCTGTGTTTCTAAGAATGTGGGTGATGCCCCAATCCAAGGAAAAATAACAAATAACGGAAGGATGATGGTAACAGGTTTTCCTGATAAACAATGACTAGAGTCATGGATCACTTAAGTCCATGTACTTGCCCACAAGTTTCAATATTTTTTTTTTTTAACTTTATGTATTTATTTTTTGGCCGTGCCCAGCGGCTTGCGGGATCTTGGTCCCCCCACCAGGGACTGAACCCGGCCACCACAGTGAAAGCGTGGAGTCCTAACTACTGGACCGCCAGGGAATTCCCTCAATATGCTGACCAGCCAAGCTCCCTGTGTAATGTACGGCTGTAGACACGTTAACCGCAAAGGAAAATCTCTGCCCAGTGGAAATTTAAAATCCAGAACACAGATAACAGGAAAACAAAAAAGGAGACGTTTAATTAAAAAGAAAGAGGATAAGAATTTTGAGGCACTTGGCTTAACCTGAGTGTGTTTAGGAAGTACTATACACTGCCGTGGGTAGTATTTTTCCTTCCACATTTCACGTTATGCCAGTGCCGGGGAGCTGCCTTTACATCCCAGCCCGCAGAGCCCACATCCGTGTCTGCCCCGCTCCCGCTGCGCGCGTCTGACCGCGCGCTTACCTTGCGTTCGAGTCCGCCACTCTGCCCTTCAGACGCCTCCTTCCATCTTGCTCGCGTCCTCCTCCAGCGCCCTCTGACTGAGAGCCCCTGCGTCAGCCAAGCTTTTCAACCTCGTCATCTTCCCTTCCCCCTTTTCCTTCTATTGAGCCCACCTGGCAACACCCGAGCCCTGACTCCCGCGCTCCCCCGGCTTCGCTCTGCCCGCAGGACCAGTGGGTGCTGCCCGAGAAAATCCCCAAACACCTTCCACACAGAGACCCGCAGCATCGGTGTCACCGGGACTTTGTGGGGCTGCAGACCTCTTCTGCCTGCCTCAGGCCCACTGAGCCCGAATTCATGGCTTAGCAAGATCCCCAGGTGATCCCCATGCACCTGAAAATTGGCGAGCTAAACGCAAAACACCAGCGTTGCTCCAGAGCCGTGGTCTCCAGTCACAATTGGCCTCCGCCGCCTCTGGGCACCCATGTCATCCCATTCCCAAACTGGCAACGAACTCTGTTCTTTCCACCGCCAGCTTCTACCTCACCATCTCATTCTTGATGCAGTCCTCAGCTCTTCCCCATCTGGCTTCTCCCTTCACCCTGCCGGGGACCCTGCCCTAAAGGACCTGGGCTCACTCCGCAGCATTTGACGGTAGGTCCTTGTCTCAGGGGCTCCCTGTACTTTGCCCTCGGGATACTCCCCGCTGGTTGCTTTCTACCCTCTCACTACTCCTTCTAAGTCTCCTTCGTAGATCTGTTCCCCGCCATCACACCTCAAGGCTGGTGTCACCAGGATGCAGGCCCGGCTCTCCTGTCTTCTCACCTCTCACTGCCTTACTGCAACCCCACCTGCTGTGCCAGATGCCAGTGGCACCCAGTCTGTCACCCAGGCCTCTCTGGTGAACCTGCAGTAGTCAACTGCTTGTGTGTGGTTCCACTTAGATGGAATCGAGACACCTCTAATTCTGCAAGTCTCAAACGCATTTCTTTTGTTCATTCGATAATGGTTTATTGGGGGAAACGGGGGAGGGATAAATTGGAAGATTGGGATTGATGTATACACACTACTATATATAGAATAGATAACTAATAGGGACCTACTGTAGAGCACAGGGAACTCTACTCAATACTCTGTAATGACCTATATGGGAATAGAATCTAAAAAAGAATGGATGTATATATATAACTGATTCACTTTGCTGTACACCTGAAACTAACACATTGTAAATCAACTATACTCCAATAAAAATTAATTTAAAAAAAGTAAAATAAAATAAAATGTAAAAAAAACCCCAATACAGTTCATTGAGCATCTACCACCATGGGCCAATTCTAGGTGCTGGTGATACCGTGATAATCTCCCCTGCATCTGAAGTTCACATGAGGAGAGCAGACAATGAACGAACAAATGGACATCGGGTACTGGTAAGAGCATGAGAAAAAGAAAGGCAGGTAAGGGAAAGAAAGGCGGCTGGAGCCCAGGGAGGGGGACAAGGTGTGTTCTTGAATTTGTCTTGGTCAGGAAAGGTCCCTCTTATAAACTGGCAGTTGAGCAGAAACCTGAAGAAAGTCAGGCCATGAGCCGGGGGTGGGGGTGGGGGGGGGCGGCAGACAGACAATTCCAGGCCGCGGGGAAGCAAGTGCACAGGCCCGGAGGCTGAAGTATGCTGGTGGGTCCCAGAGCGGGGAAGGCGAGGGAGGGAGGGAGGGAGGGAGGGAGGGAGGGAGGGAGGGAGGGAGGGAGGGAGGGAGAGAGGGAGAGAGGGAGAGAGGGAGAGAGGGAGAGAGGGAGAGAGGGAGAGAGGGAGAGAGGGAGAGAGGGAGAGAGGGAGAGAGGGAGAGAGGGAGAGAGGGAGAGAGGGAGAAGCAGCAGGGTCAGAGGGGGCAGGGCCCAGTAGGCAATGGGAAGGGCTCCACATTTATACCCAGTGAAGCGGGAGCCACTTGAGTTTTGAGCAAAAGAGTGGCTTGTGCTGACTTAATTCGCAGCCACCCAGACTCCACCCTCCCTGTTCTCCATCTCAGTGAAAGACCCTTCCCCTACCCTGACTCTTATAAACCCCTTCTCTTCCTGAGGTTCAAAGACCCCCCACGCCCCAATACAACACTCCAGTTTCAGATACACCATTATTCTGTATCAAGGGTCCTGGTGACTAAGAGCTCACAGTCTATAATGCTGTGACCATAGTTTTAAAATTAACTTTTCAATAATGGCAAATACCCAGGTGCTTGCTTGCCATCCGTATACCGTCTTCAATAATATGTCTTGGGCTTCCGTGGTGGCGCAGTGGTTGGGGGTCTGCCTGCCGATGCAGGGGACGCGGGTTCGTGCCCCGGTCCGGGAGGATCCCACATGCCGCGGAGCGGCTGGGCCCGTGAGCCGCTGAGCCTGCGCGTCCAGAGCCTGTGCTCTGCGGCAGGAGAGGGCACAGCAGTGAGAGGCCCGCGTGCCGAAGAAAAAAAAAAAAAAGGTAGGCTGTAGTAGTCACAAGAGTACTCTGAAAATTGAAGCAGAGTCCTTTTTTTTTCCTTACAAGAGAAATCTGTGCTTAAACATTCTGCAATATCAGCTTTTGAGTGATTCTTACTCTAATTAAAAATCAGGGCTTTAAACAAGTTCCTATTTTTAATTCAAACATTAAAAATAGCAGGTAGTAATAAAAGATGTTAGGATGTAATAATAAAATTAAGGAAAAGCTATAGCTTAAATGATTTTCAGCTTCTCTCAATTTAAAGTTTTCCAGGTGTACTTCATCAATAATGTGTTACAATTCAGCTTAATTTCAATACTATTGGGTTAGAGTTTAAAAAGCTACCAGTTAGGGCTCAAGGGTAAAAAGACAGCTACAAACATAGGGGAGCCTAGGCCCAAAAAGTCAACCAATCTACAAGCACTGAACACCAACCACATGACCGTCATTATATGGGCACCATGGAAAAGACGACAAATTTAAACCATTGTCCTTGGCTCCAAGTATACTATAAATGTGAAGACAAGGCATTTCATAATAAATGAGAGTCATTTATTCGTTTAGCAAACATTTACTGAGTACCTACTGGGATAACTATTCTTTCATACTCGCGAGAATTTATTTTGTATATTACTCTCTGTGCCTTTCTGTATGCCTGAAATAATTTGTGATACACGATTTTAAAGCAGTAATTAAATTGTTCAGTTTTGGTACTGGTTGGTAACTAACAACTGCTAATAATATTGATTTCAGGTTTTGAAAAAGAGATCTAGCAATCAAGACAGAATGAGGACTAATGCTAATTGGAAATTATACCTTCAAATTGATCTTAAAGCCAGAAACATCTGGTAACTGCTTTTTGTTTTGAATTACTTGGACTCACCTTTCCTTTCAAGGTGCCTTTAGTACGAATTCATGTTTTTCATTTTGGTACTTAATAAACATGCTGCCTGGTGTTGTAAGACTTTTACACACGTGTATCTTAGTCTCTGAATAGAACCAAGGGGAAGGGACCTACTTCAGGCCTCTTTGTATTCCCATCATGCAGCACCATGTCCTAAAGATTGTTAATAATGATTCCTTCAAATATAAAAGATGCTTGTTAAACATTATAATTGGGGATGTAAGTTGGCGCAGCTGCTATGGAAAACAGTATGGAGGTTCCTCAGAAAACTAAAAATAGAGCTACCATATGACCCAGCAATCCCACACCTGGGCATATCTCCAGACAAAACTATAATTCCAAAAGGTACATGCACTCTTATGTTCACAGCAGCACTATTCACAATATCCAAGACATGGAAACAACTTAATGTCCATCAACAGATGAATGGATAAAGACAATGTGGTACATATATAAAATGGAATGTTACTCAGCCATAAAAAAGAATGAAATAACGCCATTTGTAGCAACATGGATGGACACAGAGATTATCATATTAAGTGAAGTCGGAAAGAGAAAGACAAATACCATATGATATCACATATGTGGAAGCTAAAATATGACACAAGTGAATTTATCTACAAAACAGAAGCTGACTCAGACATAGAGAACAGACTGGCGGTTGCCCAGGGGGTGAGGACAGGGAGGGATGGATTGGGAGGCTGGGATTAGCAGATGCAAACTATTATATACAGGATGGATAAACAACAAGGTCCTACTGTATAGCACAGGGAACTATATTCAATCTCCGGGGATAAACCATAATGGAAAAGAATATTAAAAAAAAAGAATGGGGCTTCCCTGGTGGTGCAGTGGTTGAGAGTCCGCCTGCCGATGCAGGGGACACGGGCTCGTGCCCCGGTCCAGGAGGTTCCCACATACCGCGGAGCGGCTGGGCCCGTGAGCCATGGCCGCTGAGCCTGCGCCTCCGGAGCCTGTGCTCCGCAACGGGAGAGGCCACAACAGTGAGAGGCCCGCGTACCAAAAAAAAAAAAAAAAAAAAAGTATGTGCATATGTGTATAACTGAATCACTTTGCTGTACAGCAGAAATTAACTCAACATTGTAAATCACCTATACTTCAACACATTTTTTAAAAAACCGGTGTGATTGGACAGTGTAATTATTAGAATATGGGCTTGCCACATAATTTAGTCTTTTACTGAACAGGGCTGTGTTTCTAAGAATGTGGGTGATGCCCCAATCCAAGGAAAAATAACAAATAACGGAAGGATGATGGTAACAGGTTTTCCTGATAAACAATGACTAGAGTCATGGATCACTTAAGTCCATATACTTGCCCACAAGTTTCAATACTTTTTTTTTTTTAACTTTATGTATTTATTTTTTGGCCCTGCCCAGCGGCTTGCGGGATCTTGGTCCCCCCACCAGGGACTGAACCCGGCCACCACAGTGAAAGCGTGGAGTCCTAACTACTGGACCGCCAGGGAATTCCCTCAATATGCTGACCAGCCAAGCTCCCTGTGTAATGTACGGCTGTAGACACGTTAACCGCAAAGGAAAATCTCTGCCCAGTGGAAATTTAAAATCCAGAACACAGATAACAGGAAAACAAAAAAGGAGACGTTTAATTAAAAAGAAAGAGGATAAGAATTTTGAGGCACTTGGCTTAACCTGAGTGTGTTTAGGAAGTACTATACACTGCCGTGGGTAGTATTTTTCCTTCCACATTTCACGTTATGCCAGTGCCGGGGAGCTGCCTTTACATCCCAGCCCGCAGAGCCCACATCCGTGTCTGCCCCGCTCCCGCTGCGCGCGTCTGACCGCGCGCTTACCTTGCGTTCGAGTCCGCCACTCTGCCCTTCAGACGCCTCCTTCCATCTTGCTCGCGTCCTCCTCCAGCGCCCTCTGACTGAGGGCCCCTGCGTCAGCCAAGCTTTTCAACCTCGTCATCTTCCCTTCCCCCTTTTCCTTCTATTGAGCCCACCTGGCAACACCCGAGCCCTGACTCCCGCGCTCCCCCGGCTTCGCTCTGCCCGCAGGACCAGTGGGTGCTGCCCGAGAAAATCCCCAAACACCTTCCACACAGAGACCCGCAGCATCGGTATCACCGGGACTTTGTGGGGCTGCAGACCTCTTCTGCCTGCCTCAGGCCCACTGAGCCCGAATTCATGGCTTAGCAAGATCCCCAGGTGATCCCCATGCACCTGAAAATTGGCGAGCTAAACGCAAAACACCAGCGTTGCTCCAGAGCCGTGGTCTCCAGTCACAATTGGCCTCGGCCGCCTCTGGGCACCCATGTCATCCCATTCCCAAACTGGATATTGTCTTTGGAGATCCATCCGTTACTTCTCCCCGCTTGTCAGCCAATAGCATTACCTCTTCCCCCTCATTATTTGGTGGGGCGGGGTGGGGGGGGATAGCAGGCCTCAGGCACGAGGTCCTCCACTGCTGCCCCCCGCCCCCTCCCTAAATCCCATCGTGCTTCATTCCGCTCCCCTCTGCACCTAGGCTGTCGCTCTGTTCTCAACCACAGACGAGGTGGCTTCCCCACAGGCCCTCATCCGTGGCCTCAGGTCCATCCTCTCCCTCACCGTCTGCCTTTACAAAGGCTTCTGGTACTCCTCAACGAACTCTGTTCTTTCCACCGCCAGCTTCTACCCTCACCATCGCATTCTTTTTTTTTTTTTTTTTTGCGTTATGCGGGACTCTCACTGTTGTGGCCTCTCCCGTTGCAGAGCACAGGCTCCGGACGCGGAGGCTCAGCGGCCATGGCTCACGGGCCCAGCCGCTCCGCGGCATGTGGAATCCTCCCGGACCGGGGCACAAACCCAAGTGCCCCGCATCGGCAGGCGGACTCTCAACCACTGCGCCACCAGGGAAGCCCACCATCTCATTCTTGATGCAGTCCTCAGCTAGCTCTTCGCCATCTGGCTTCTCCCTTCACCCTGCCGGGGACCCTGCCCTAAAGGACCTGGGCTCACTCCGCAGCATTTGACGGTAGGTCCTTGTCTCAGGGGCTCCCTGTACTTTGCTCCCGGGATAGTCCCCGCTGGTTGCTTTCTACCCTCTCACTACTCCTTCTAAGTCTCCTTCGTAGATCTGTTCCCCGCCATCACACCTCAAGGCTGGTGTCACCAGGATGCAGGCCCGGCTCTCCTGTCTTCTCACCTCTCACTGCCTTACTGCAACCCCACCTGCTGTGCCAGATGCCAGTGGCACCCAGTCTGTCACCCAGGCCTCTCTGGTGAACCTGCAGTAGTCAACTGCTTGTGTGTGGTTCCACTTAGATGGAATCGAGACACCTCTAATTCTGCAAGTCTCAAACGCATTTCTTTTGTTCATTCAATAATGGTTTATTGGGGGAAAGGGGGGAGGGATAAATTGGAAGATTGGGATTGATGTATACACACTACTATATATAGAATAGATAACTAATAGGGACCTACTGTAGAGCACAGGGAACTCTACTCAATACTCTGTAATGACCTATATGGGAATAGAATCTAAAAAAGAATGGATGTATATATATAACTGATTCACTTTGCTGTACACCTGAAACTAACACATTGTAAATCAACTATACTCCAATAAAAATTAATTTAAAAAATAAATTAAAATAAAATGTAAAAAAAACCCCAAAACAGTTCATTGAGCATCTACCACCATGGGCCAATTCTAGGTGCTGGTGATACCGTGATAATCTCCCCTGCATCTGAAGTTCACATGAGGAGAGCAGACAGACAATAAACGAACAAATGGACATCGGGTACTGGTAAGAGCATGAGAAAAAGAAAGGCAGGTAAGGGAAAGAAAGGGGGCTGGAGCTCAGGGAGGGGGACAAGGTGTGTTCTTGAATTTGTCTTGGTCAGGAAAGGTCCCTCTTATAAACTGGCAGTTGAGCAGAAACCTGAAGAAAGTCAGGCCATGATCCGGGGTGGGGTGGTGGTGGGGTGGGGCCGGACAATTCCAGGCAGAGGGGAAGCAAGTGCACAGGCCCGGAGGCTGAAGTGTGCTGGTGGGTCCCAGAGCTGGGCAGGCGGAGGCCAGGGTGAGAGAGAGGGAGGGAGGGAGGGAGGAGGTGAGTCTGGAGAAGCAGCAGGGTCAGAAGGTGCAGGGCCCAATAGGCAGTGAAGCGGGAGCCACTTGAGTTTTGAGCAAAAGAGTGGCTTGTTCTGACTTAATTCGCAGCCACCCAGACTCCACCCTCCCTGTTCTCCATCTCAGTGAAAGACCCTTCTCCTACCCTGACTCTTACAAACCCCTTCTCTTCCTAAGGTTCAAAGACCCCCCACGCCCCAATACAACACTCCAGTTTCAGATACACCATCATTCTGTATCACGGGTCCTGGTGACTAAGAGCTCACAGTCTATAATGCTGTGACCATAGTTTTAAAATTAACTTTTCAATAATGGCAAACAAATACCCAGGTGCTTGCTTGCCATCCGTATATCGTCTTCAATAATATGTCTTGGGCTTCCGTGGTGGCGCAGTGGTTGGGGGTCTGCCTGCCGATGCAGGGGACGCGGGTTCGTGCCCCGGTCCGGGAGGATCCCACATGCCGCGGAGCGGCTGGGCCTGTGAGCCATGGCCGCTGAGCCTGCGCGTCCGGAGCCTGTGCTCCGCAATGGGAGAGGCCACAGCAGTGAGAGGCCCGCGTGCCGCAAAAAATAATAATAATAATAATAATAATAATAATATGTCTTTGCTCATTTTCAAAAAAAAATAAATGAAAATTTAAAAATTAAAAAAATAAAATTAACTTTTCAAATCCAACAAGTAATAAAAGTCCTTCAAATCCGCTCTCTCCTGGCTCTTAGCTCTTTCTACTTGAACATATCCCTGCAGAAAAGCCAAACCTCAACAGCTACACCTTTATTTTTTGACCATCTTTGTTTGGTTGAAGAAGTAAAAATCAACGCATCATGTTCTTTTGAGAGAGGCCAGATGGCCCCTGGCACCTGCCCCTCAACTCAAACCTTCCCAAACAGCTCAGCCCTGCAGGCAAGGTTTAATCACTCCTAATTCTATAGTCCTTTCCTGGCCGAGGCATCCAATGTTTTCCTATTCAATGTGCCGTTGGCCCCTTTCAAAAGGCATACATTGAGATAATGCTCTAAATGCAAGTTCCTCCCACGGAAGGATGGGTGGGCAGTGCATAGACATTTAGAAGGAGCGCGCATATCCCAGGGAAACTGGTTATTCAAGAAATGTTTACAATATCGCGGTGCATATAAAGACAACAGCACACCCAGTCATAATTTATCTAAAGAACTCTTCTTATTCTAGGCCCATAGCTGGCATCATTGCTGTTGCCATAAACAAAGCAACATGTCCCATCCTGAAGCCTTGACCTTCTGCAACACAATGCCTTAGATCATCAGTCTCCTGCGGAGCAGGAAACGAGGCGAGCCTGACTTTTGATGCACTAGGCTCCAATTAGCTTTGGATGAAAGGAGGAAACAAAGGACTCCAGGTTCCTGGCTTTTGGTTCCTTCGCTTTCTTTTTCCCCTCCAAGGATCCTAGGGTCTTGACAATCATTGAAGGAGATGCCGATTTGAGAGTGAAGTAGGTGAATTCCACCTGGGACATCTAAGTGAGTGTCTCCACTAAGTAGGAGGAGATGGGCCTGGAACTCGGGATGGAGATCTGGGCTGCAGACAAAAGTTTGCAAAACGCCAGCACAGGTTTGCAAACGCGGCTACAGGTGAAGCCGCGGAGCATGGGCCCAGGAAGAGCGCGCAAAGTGGGAAGAGGCCGTAGAGCAGGATGGTCCACCTGACAAATGGCACGCGGGTGATGCTGGGGGAATGAACCCTCGAGGGATGAGGGTTGGTGGCGTGTGTGAGACAGAAGGTGAAATGCGTCGGCCCAGAGGCTAGGCTGGGTGGGAAGAGAAGCAAAGCCATGAGCAGGGTGAGTGGCTCAGAGAACAGGAAGTCAAAGGACTTACTAGCTGTGGAGCCTCGATCCTCTCACTTGACATCCTTCCAAAAAACGTGCCCATTTCCTGTGCAGCAATGCCAACGCTCTAGCCGCTGCTGTTTCAGATCCGTATATCCACCAAGCTGCGTGGTTCCTTTTCTATCATGTCCTGCACAAAACCTAGGAGTTGCAAGATAACACGTTTCTGGCGGCAGAAGCAAACAGTGAGCCCCTTCCCACACTCCCATAAGCTTGACATTCTTCTTCCAGCTGCATGCCAGACCAACACTAAGCAACTGTACGACTCCCTCAGGACAGGCAGGAATGGGAACATAGAGCAGGACTGAAATCTATTAAGATTCATATCCACAGAAGTTTGATGAAGCCAACAAAGGACATTAGGATAAAACTAACTGTAGCACAACCCCCAGTCTTTAAATGGTGTAGAGGTTGAATCAAAGTGCTTGAGTTAATGAGAATTTCCTTTTTGGGCAACCTTTTTGGTCAACAAAGCTATTAGCTGTTTAGATATTGGGAGAGAAACCCAGTAATATATTACGCTTTGGAGAAAAGTAATAAAACCCACTTGTGATCTGAATCTTGAAAACCTCAACACCTCAATTTATTTAATCAGGGATTCTATTCTTGAAATGTTGGGAACACCGCAAAAGGGGGAAAAAAGTAAAGCCATACTTCTGCTCTTGAAATCTAAACATCTATCCTAATATTTGTCTGTGTTTGTTTCATCCTTGTGCTGCAGATCTCCAAAACTGGGATGAGGGTTTTTCCTGTTTGTTTTTTTAAGTTTGAAACACTCGTAAATCAACTACACTTCAAAAAAAATGTAAAAAAGTAAAAAAAAAAACACTTAAGAAGCCTTTTTATTATTTTTAAAGATTTTTTTTTTTGATGTGGACCATTTTTAAAGTCTTGATTGAATTTGTTACAATATTCCTTCTGTTTTTTATGTTTTGGGATTTTTGGCCATGAGGCATGGGGGATCCTAGCTCCCTGACCAGGGATTGAACCCACAACCCCTGCATTGGAAGGAGAAGTCCTAACCACTGGACTGCCAGGGAAGCCCCCAAAGAAAGCCTTTTTAAAGAGAACAATAATCATAGGATGTTACCGAATTGTAGAAGATAAGACACATTAACTTCAAGAGGTACCCAGCCGACAGTTGGTCAGTTGTCAACTATTGTGTAGTTAATAACACCAATGCCCAAATCTGAGTGATGCAGACTCTCTGGAATTTACACCACCTCTCTGTCTTGTTGTAACAAGAAATCTCTCTGGTTCTAAGACCTTCCGGGATATGTGAGCACTGGTAGAGGGAGTGCTATGGTCTGTTTGTGCCCCCCTCTCCAATTAATTTGTTGAAATCTTAATGTCTGATGTGATGGTTTTAGTAGGTGGGGCCTTTGGGAAGTGCTTCAATCACGAGGATGGAGCCCTCATGGATGGGCTTAGTGCACTTATACAAGAGGCTCCAGAGAGCTCGCTGGCCCCTCTCCCATGTGAGGACCACCAGACGCCTGCAGCCCAGAGGGCGCCTCACCTGGCCCAGCTGCACTGACTTCCAGCCTCCAGGACGGTGAGGAATAATGGTCTGTTGTTTATAAGCCACCCGGTTTATGGTATTTTGTTACAGCAGCAAATGGACGAAGATAGGGAGGGAGCCTTACTTGGTCCAAACAGAGAGAAGAGTTGAAAGCCTGGAGAGGAAGGCTTACATTGTGTGGGGATGTTGGGAGGAGGGGGCAGGGGAAGGTGCATGTATTGCCATCTGCCCACTATTGGCACACACTCGGCAAATGTTTCCATGAACGGAATCAACTAATTCTGGTTCCCATTTTGCTGTTAACCTGTTGTGTGACTTCAGGCAAGTGATTGTGCTTGACCCTCAGTTTCTTCATCTGTCAAGTTGGGCCGACCTCTGAGGTGACCCCCATGATCGCATCTATGAACTCTGAAGCTCTGAACGTGAAAAGTTGAAGAGTAAGAGTTGTCTCTGTTCTGGGACTTCCCTGGTGGTCCAGTGGTTAAGACTCCACGCTTCCACTGCAGGGGGAGCGGGTTCCATCCCTGGTCGGGAACTAAGTTCCCACATGCCTTGCGGTGTGGCCAAAAAAAAAAAAAAAAAGATTTGTCTCTGTTTTGCTTCTTCTCAAATACTGGCAGATATCAAATTTGCAGGTCAGAAAACACTGCCAGTATTCTCAGTGGCTTTCTTCTAATCAACAAGCTTTTTAGCTTTTTAAAACTATGTGTTCTTCCCCCAAAGGCTGATTTCATTATAAGATTTTTAAACGTTGGTCCGAAATGTCTTTGTGTTTGGGAATTGAACCTTCTTTTAAGAAGAAAATCTTATTCACTTTCTTTTAAAATAAGATGGGATTTCTAGGCTGTACCACAAAATCTCATTTTAATGCCTAAAGTGAGTAGTAACCTATATTCCTGCTGTTAATTCTGAGTTCTGACAACAACTGCAGATACATCTACTACTGCTAGTTTATTACTGTAATTAATTGAATACTTACTATGTCTCAAGTACTATGCTTTGCATTTTATATATATTCCCTTTAAGCTTTATAACAACTCAGTAGGGAAGATATTATTCCTTTACCACACATATAAAAAGAGGCTCTGAAAGGTTAAGGGACTTTATCCAGCTAAGGAATAATAGAACCAAGTTTTAACCAGGTCTGGCTTATTTAAAAGTCCTTGGTCTTTCCACTATGACAAGTAACTGTTCAAACAGACTTATGGAACACAAGTCAACAGTAAACTAATATCTGTATTTATGAATATCAGAAACATTGATTCATTTTTTAAAAAAAGAAAAAAAAACCTTGTAATATGTATTTTTTTCCAAAAATGTCTTCAAAATATGCCTCAAATTACCACACTTAAGGCTCTTCATTGTTTGGTACAAACTGAATCAAATCAACTATATATACTCTTTTGACATTTTCTAATTCAAATAAGAAAACAGCCTTGATAATACTAAAATGAACGTTAAAAAAGCCCTCTGAAGGAAACAATGCTCCCCATGTTAAAATAACCCTTAAAAGATTTAAAAAATAATGGCTACCATCAGGCATACAAAGGAAGTCCCTGCATTTTTCACGTTTTATGTCATGTATTCTTGCTGATTTCCACTTCAGCAGGGACTAACTTGTTTTGTGGTAGCTGTTGGGTCTTCTGCAGATTCTGCTACAGGTGTCGTCTTGTACTAAAGAATAAGTAAATTCTAGTATTACCACACTGGCTGCAGGCAAGATGTCAAGAAACATGCAGTAGAAGTTGGCTTGGAGCCCTTTGCACATATAATTACTCTCTGAAGTTCCAATCTACACAATAGCAATTTATAGTAGCAACATCATTCCAGCACATTGAGAGAAAAGTTAAATTTAGCTTATTGGTAAGAATAGTCTACCGCAGCTTAAAAGAGTCATACAGGTTTTAAATAACTCTGAAACATGAGAGGACCACCCACATTCTTCCCAGTCTGCTTGGAACACAGGCAACTTGACACTCAGCCTACAATTAGAAGGTGTACAGTGTGCAGTCCAAGGAGCTGAAAGACCTTCCTACGATGACCAAAAGAAATATGCAGATTACAGTCAATCATTCAGGAGTTAATTATTCAGATTCATCCAGTATCAGCCAGAGTAGACCTAGGTAATCTACCTTGTATCACTCATTTTCATTTCATTTCATTTCAGTAACTGAAAATGATAACCTGCACTTATCAGCAAGTTGTGCATCTTTCAGGAGGACTTATCAAAATTCAGCTGAGAGAAAAAAGCACACTCTCCTAGCAGCTGATATTTTGGGCTCTAAAACCCAGCTCTGCTAAAGAACTGGGGTAACTGAGGGGAGATGATACACCAGAATCACCCTAGGAACTGTTTCAACCAACTCACTGGTTTTGTTCAATCTGTGAACTTGGATTATATGTTATCATTTTGAGGTGGGCTCTATGATTCATCTGAAGTTCTTATTAAACCTTGCTTAAAGTTAAATCGTCACATTTGCAAATCCTAGATGGGGGGATGGGGAAGACGAGGAAGCACTTCCACTCCAAATGCAAACACTGAGCATTTCATGTAAAACTTCTCTTCCATGTGAAATCATTCAACTCCACATGCTCAGTGAATTCAGCTGATATACAAACATTTATGCAGAAGCCAAAACCCCTAACCCTACAGTCCTGTTTAGGGATGGTCTTGCTTATGAGCGGCTCACAGATGATTGGCAGTTTGGCCGGGTCTAAAAATAAAAGAATGGGAAGAAGGGTTGAGCATACGCAGCGATGGAGAAAATAATGAGGATGATTTGCAAGTGAGGATTATGAAAATCAGTATCTTCACCTTAAGACACACATTGTGAATGATCCAGGTTTTAGTGACGTGCAAGTTAGATTGTGACTCCAAATTATTTCACAAGATAGAAGTGTCCTTAAAGCTTTAATCGCCTTAGTTTATTTCACTGTCAACAATGTTTTACAATGCCTCATTTAATATCTGTGAGTGAAAATAACCTAAAAGAAGTATAGTTCCGTAGTTACGAGTTCAAGCTTAGTGAATCACATGTTTAAGCTAAAACAAAACTGAAACCTCACGTTTTGGAAACCAATCACTGAGTTCCTTCAACGGTTCTTTTTTATATATATATATGTAATTTTATTTATATTTATTTAGCTTTTAAAATATTATTTATTTATTTCTATTTACTTATTTGGCTGCGTGGGGTCTCAGTTGTGGCATGTGGTGCGTGGGCTCAGTAACTGTGGCGCGTGGGCTTAGTTGCCACATGGCATGTTGGATCTTAGTTGCCCGACCAGGGATTGAACCTGCGCCCCCTGCATTGGAAGGTGGATTCTTAACCACTGGACCAGCAGGGAAGTCCCCTTTCAACACTTCTCAAAAACTTACTATGTGTCAGGAATTAAATCTGTGGGGAATCAAGGCAACTTTGAACTGGGGGTTGATCTGATGATATGTTTTAGAAAGATAAAGGGAGAGAAAAGGGAGAGACCAGAGGCACAGAAACCAATTAGGAAGGGATGAGGGCCTGAGTCCTGTGGTGGGATTAGAAACAAATGAGTGGAAGAGAGAAATATTTTAAACATCTTAGAAATGATCAGGGCTTCCCTGGTGGCGCAGTGGTTGAGAGTCCACCTGCCAGTGTAGGGGACACGGGTTCGTGCCCCGGTCCGGGCAGATCCCACATGCCGCGAAGCGGCTGGGCCCGTGAGCCATGGCCGCGGAGCCTGCGCGTTCGGAGCCTGTGCTCCGCAACGGGAGAGGCCACAGCAGTGAGAGGCCCGCGTACGGGAAAAAAAAAAAAAAAAAAAGAATCCGAAGTATGTGTACTTTCTTCCCAATGGTGCCTACCATAATTTATGCAGTGATTAGTTTTGAAAGAAGTAATATGTGAGTTACATTTTTCCACATTTACCTTCTGTTAATGAATACTGGTCAGAGAGAACAAGAGCTGTATCTTTGAAATCTTACTTTCTTCTACAAAGACCTTGTCTACATCTTATCAATTTACAGTCAATAGGTTCAAACTTGGCCCATGTGGGCAGCTTGTCAGGAGATTGGGGGCCACACCTGAGTTAATCGTAGCCTGCCGTTCTCTTTAAAACAGCTCACAGAGGCCAGTGTATTCAGCTCAGTGTGGACCTCAGAATTCTAAGAACGGGAGTATCCACGTCTATGCTTTTCTGTAGACAGGCCACAGCTCCAGGACCACCAGGCCTGTACTCAGCCATCAGCCTCTATTTTATTTTATTTTATTTTATTTTTTATGGTCTTTAAAAAAAAAAAATGTTTTAAGTTAATTAACCCATGGCTTTAAGGATCTTAGTTCTCCGACCAGGGATTGAACCCGGGCCGGCAGTGAAAATGTGCCAAGTCCTAAACACTGGACCACCGGGGAATTCCCCAGTTTTTATTTTAATCTCACTTCCTCTTCAAAATGATTGTCATCCAGCAATGCCAAATATATCTGCCACAGATCACGGAAGTCCTTTATAATTCTTATGATGTTCAGTTCATCTTTATGTTACCCGAGAATCAACAATAAAATTGCATCTTGACTTTTAAGTCCATGGTAAGTAAGTGGGAAACAAGAAGACTAGGGAATGGTATGTTTGATGTTCTATGTTTAGATAGTTAATAAATTTGAGATTCGAATTTAAAGAACATCTCTGTACCAGTGACATATGTGTCACAAAATCTGGCTGATTTAATTTATATAAAGACTAAATTAAAAAATGTCTTTTTAAAACCCATGCTTAAATACTGTGTCCCCAAAACTATTAGTCCTGTGCTGAGGAGCTCAGCAGCTGCTTGAAGGCTGTGCTGGCACCTCAGGTCCCGCTCTAGCACTCGGTACGTAGGGTGGAAGGGAGGGATTCAGTGCATTGTAATGGTCACCATGAATTGGTTACATCACTAAGATGTTACTAAAAGTCTGGGAAACTAGATTGATCTGTATCATCTCGGGACACGTTATAGGTATTTTGATTTTGGGGGGAAATCTTTGCTACGAGCTGCCTTTTCTTTTCATGTACCTCTTTCTCTTAAAAAAGCTGACAAGAATCAAAACCGAACAACAAACTAATCACACCATTAAAAATCCAACAAGAGATTGATGTGCTTCAGATGACAAAGCATTTGTACAGTTGACTACTATGCAATTATAAAAAATAAAGAAAAGCACATTATGATTCACAAACGTTTAAAATATAAAACATGATGTATAGTGAAATTCTGTTTTTGAAATAAACCAGATACATGAACTTTAATATATGTATCCTCATTTATATAAAGACAAATACCAAAATCTAAGAAGTGGTTATCTCTGAGCAATGGGGTTACAGGCGAGTTTTGATTTTTGCTTATCTGTATTTTAATTTTTTCCATTTGAACGTATAATAAGAAAACGTTATAGGGAAAAGAATCCCAAATTTTAATTGCTTTCTAGTTAATTAAATATTACTGCATTCTATTAAATTTCTTCAACATCTCTGATTTTCTTGCTACATTTTTGAAAATAACTGCAAGTTTACAAAAGATGATAAACGTGAATCAAAATCATGAATGAGGAGAAAGGTGTCTAAACAGGAGTGGCCAAGGCCAAAATTCTGGAAGAAGACACAGTTTGGCCAGGCCTGGCCCTGTAGGGAGAGGGGAGATCAATGACAATGACCACGAGCATGCATCAAGTCCTATTATACCCAAGTGTCAATGCCATTGCTTTATAGGAAACATCTCCAATTCTCACGTTCTTGAAACGTTGGAATTCTCTCTATGTATCACACGATAACACAGACTCAGAAGGAACTTAGTTAGAGCTATATGGCTGTGTGATAAAGTGGGTGCACTAGAGCTGACAAGATCTTGCTGAGGCCAAAGCACGGGAGCAAATTTGGTCCCAGGAAAGATGGAGAGGGGCTGATAAGCCCTGTGCTGCTGCCCTGTTTCTCCTAATCAATGTTCGGTCCTGTACCACTCAGCCAACGGCTGGTCCTTCAACACGTGGAGCCGCAGTTAACATCACTCACACGGCAGATGGGAGAGTGAGGCCTTCTGTACAGAGAAAAGGTGCAACAGGCTTATCCCGAGGACACGCAGATGTGGGGGGATGTTTGCAGCCAGCTCAAGGAATTGTGCAAAGTCTAAGTTATTCCACCCTTACAGTGAGAGATGGTAGCGTGTCCTCTTTGTAACCGCCATCTGTCAGATAGAGGTGCGGGTAGTCAGTAAAGCCACGCCGAATTGCCAGCCATTGTGCTTGGAGGCTGGGCAGTCAGTTAGGTTCATTATAAGCAAGTCACTCTTGGTTCACCAGCCTAATATTGTGTACTGGTAAAATAATATTCTTTGTCTTTGGAATTTATCACTATTTAAATATCTATTTCTCTGCCTATCACTATCTAAATATGTGTGTGTATCTTGCTTAAAAATCATCTCCCTCTCTATAATACAAACGCCATGAAGCCAGAGAGTTTTGTCTGTGTTATTTGTTGCTGTAGTCCCCATACCTAAAATAATTCCTAATTCAGAGTAGGCTGTCAGTAATATTTACCGAAGGCCTGAATCAACTATGTCACGAACATCAACATGGCTCATACGCAGCGGCTGAGAAGGTTCCCACTGTAGAGACGGCTGTGTTTGAAGGTGGCAGTGGGATGGCTGCATGGAAAGGAACTCGGGCATCTCTGAGGTGTCAGCATGAGGTCCAGCTCCGGGAGTCAGCTATGTCTCGGTTGGTCAGGGAAACTATGAGATCTGCTCAATTCTATAAAAGAAATAATGAAATTAGAAAGAAGACTCAAAATGGAGCTTTTTTGGTAACAGAGAACTGAAAGATGGGTAAGAATTGACCACAACAAAACAAAACAAAAAATTGTAGCATATGGTATGTGCCACTAGCGGTCAGACTGTCCCAGTGATTATTTCAACCACAGATTTTAAGTTAAATAATAATAATATCCATTTGGATAGATGAGCACTTGTTGGACTGATTAGGGTAACTGGAAGCCAGTTAGGATTATGCTGATAGATCCAATCGGAAAAGGAACGAGAATGTGGCTTGAGAGAGCGAGTCCTGGTGACTAAGGGAGAATGTATGGAGACCACTACCCACAGGGAACGATAAAGAAAAGCCGGGAAGCAGATCTTCCGTGAATCCACAGCACAGGGGGTGCAAAATGTTGACAATGTGTCCTGGGGCAAAACCACCAGGACACATTTATATATCTATAAATTTATACATTTATAGATATAAGTATACCCGCAGAGTAGCAGCTCCCTGAAGAGGCACTCGGGGTTCTTCTGCTCTGGAGTTAATCTGCTTATCCTTTGCCGCCTCTTACAATATACCCCTTCTGGGTGCTGTGCTATGTACAGTAAGGGTGACAAAATAAAACAGCACATGGTTCCTGGAATGAAGGGGCTTGCCATCTTGTGTTTTCAGCGAAGGTGAGGGGTAAGAGACGAACTGCAGTGGGTGCAAAGTGAAAGAGGATGCCAGAAGTAGGCTCAGTTAATCTAGAACACCATTTTTTTTTTTTTCTTTCTCTTTTCTCCCCCTCTCTCCCTTTGGAGGTAACCTTGGTCTGCTCTAAGAATTGAGAGAAGAGAACCAGAAGAAAAAAAATTCCTTTTCTGTTAAATTAAGAAAAAAAAAAAGCAGCTAGCACATAATGACGCAAGGGAAAGAACAAAATGAAATAACTCCACGTTAGTCAAATCTTGGTAAAAATGAGAATGAGACAGGTTAGCAATAGTTAGAGGCTTCCGAATACTAGGCAGTGGGTAAAGAATTCCTAACTTGCTGTGTGGCCTTGGACCAATGTCTTAAGCTCCCTGACCTTCCATTTCTTCATCATAAAAATGAGAGCATTATGTTAGAACAGCAGATCTCAAGTGTTTGTCCATTTAAGGGTCAGGGACTTGTGAATAAACCAAATTCTCTAGCCTCAACCCCAGGATTTTGACTTAATATCGCCTGCGCGAGGCCCAGGAATCTGTATTTAATGACACCCCCACCCAACACACACACCGCCCCCAGACGTGTGATGCAACCCTCACTCTGGGGACACTGCCTGAAAGATCCTACGTTCTGTGCGAGGCATCACCCTTACAAGAGGGAAATGGCAGAAACATTAAACACGCAAACTGCCATTTCTTTTCTTCCTGTTTCCATTTATGTATTCCCATTGTAATACATCACAAATAGTTTAAAGCGGGAATTATTTCATAAACAGTATAATTTAATCTGTATGCAATTCCTTCTTCAGTGAAATCAAAATTATACTTTTTTTTCCGAAAATGAGGCTTAAACACAACACTGCATTCAAACTAAGAAAAATAATCAACTTGTATTCACAAATCAAAATGAAAAGTTTCCCCAAAATATCGTGATTTAGGAATTATGCTGCGGAGAGTCTGAGAAATCAAATGCAGACTGTTTCCATTCTCCTACTGAAAACATATTTTAAAAGTAGTGATTGTTTAATATGCAGGCCTACTTGTTAGCAAGGCATCCCTGAAGCTCCTGGTGATGTGGGACTGGATATTAGTACCCTACACAGCAGTGGGAGGAGGACAGGAAGGACAGCACCTGCCCCTCGCTGGCAAGTAAGGCAGCACCGCAACCTGGAGACACCTCAGTGTGGACGCCCGTTCCCATTCATGTGGACAGGAAAAAGTGGTACTTAGGTTTGCGCTGTGCCTTTTGGACAGCTCCTCTGCCACCTGGCACTTTCAGGATATAGTATCTGATTAATGAAAATACCTTAATTTTCCCTAGTGGCAAAGGTACATGACTTGATTGCACAACCATTCGGTACTGACACTCCTTATCCTGTGAGATGATTTGAATCCAACTGAAATTACAGCACTCATTGCTTCAGCCATGAATTTTTTTTTGAAATTCAACTACTTCATGATTCACTTTAACAAAGTTTTCCTGCCATCATTCTGCCTTAGCGTTTAATCTGTTTCAAATTTAAGTTTACAAGAAGTACAAGAGCTTTGATGGCTCCATATTTATTCAGTGAAGATCAAAGGCCTTCTTTGCTTTTTTTCGTCTTTTACATCTGCAAGGGATAACAGAACATTTCAGATGACAGGTTTTCTTTCCACCAAAGAATTTAGCATGAGAATGCCTTCATTTTCAAGCATTTATTTTTCTCTAAGCCTCAACGTTCTCCAAATTATAAGCATGCTGCCATCACACATGGAATTTCATTCAGTGTTATGTTTCAAGAACACCAGGGATCTAACACACCATTCTTAATTGCCACCAGATACAGCTTTGTCCCTCTTCTTCCCACAAAGCTCTTTTCCTAGTAAGACTGGCTTTAGGGCTTATAAAATGGTATAAGTCAAAGGTTGTTATCTTCCTAAACAGATCTTAGAGAAGATGGCTCTTTGTTGTGTTGTTTCCGTCTGGCAAAGGATCATTGACATACTTAAAAGATGGAACACATATGGAGAAAAATATAAAACAGGCAAAAGATGACTGTCCCAGTATATAAAGAACTAAAAATCAGTAAGAAAAGGACAAAAGAATTCAACAGAAAAGGAGGCCAGATATCCAAACAGGCAATTGCAGAGCAGGGAACTCAAATGATCAATAAATGTAAAAGGATACTCCAACTCACCAGTAATCAGAAAAATACAAAGTAAAGCAACAAAATACTATTTCACACAGATCATAATGGCAAAAGTTATAACGTTTATAACTGAATAATTTTCAGAATGCTTTTTAAGTATTTTTAAAGTTTATAACTTTAAAGTTTATAACTGATGGGACTGTTAAGTCACTATGGAGAGTAATATGGAGGTTCCTTAAAAAACTAAAAATGGAGCTACCATATTATCCAGCAATCCCACTCCTGGGCATATATCTGAAAAAGACGAAAACTTTAATTCGAAAAGATACAGGCACCCCAGTGTTCATAGCAGCACTATTTACAGTAGCCAAGACATGGAAGCAACCTGACTTTCCATCAACAGATGAAATGGATAAAGAAGATGTGGTACATATACACAATGGAATACTACTCAGCCATAAAAAAGAATGAAATAATGCCATTTGCAGCAACATGGATGGACCTAGAGATTATCATACTAGTGAAGTTAAGTCAGATAGAGAAAGACAAACACGATATGATATTACTTACATGTGGAATCTTAAAAAACGATACAAATGAACTTATTTATAAAACAGAAACAGACTCACAGACAGAGAAAACAAACTCATGGTTACTAAAGGGGAAAAGGGGGGAGGGATAAATTAGGAGTTTGGGATTAACAGATACACAGTACTATATATAATATAAAATAAACAACAACAACCTACTGTATAGCACAAGGAACTATATTCAATATCTTGTAATAACCTATGATGGAAAAGAATCTGAAAAAGAATATATAAATGTATACACACACATATATCTGAATCACTTTGCTGTACACCCGAAACTATCACAACATTGTATATCAACTATACTTCAGAAAAAAGAATATTGTTATAAAGTTTAACAATATTGTGTGTAGGCCAGGATGTAGACAAGCAGGAACTGGGATAAACTGCCAATAGTACTATAAGTTGGTATAAACATCTTGGAGAAAAACTGGCAATAAATGTGAAAATATACATAGACTGTGAGTCAGCAACTCTATATCTAGGAATATATCCTAGAGAAACTGCACTTACCCACAAGGAGAAACAGGTAGCACTGGTTATAAGTACTGCTTGTAATAAACATGGAGGACAAGACAAACACCCATCAGGTTGGTAAGGGAGAAATAAATTGTGATACCATTAAACGATGGAATGGATTCAGCAGTTAAGATAGTTAAGATCTATATGTTTCAACATGGATGTGGAAAATGACTGAAAAAGCGAATTAGTGAACATTATGTACTATTTATAATACTATTTATATAGATTTAAAACTCTACAATTAATATTATATATTATTAAATATATGCATATAGTAAAAGCTTAAAAATCATGCAATAAATAAACTCTAAACTCCTGATTCCAGTTGCCTGTGGGGAAGGGAGAGAGGGAGTAGAGGGGACCCACAAGGCCTTCAACTGATTAAGTGCTGTTCAGATGTTCATTAGAAGATGAAGCAAATAAAACCAAATGCTAATGGCACAGGGAGATCAGCTCGGTGCTTTGTGACCACCTGGAGGGGCGGGATAGGGAGGGTGAGAGGGAGACGCAAGAGGGAGGAGATATGGAGACATATGTATATGTATAGCTGATTCACTTTGTTATACAGCAGAAACTAACACACCATTGTGAAGCAATGATCCTCCAATAAAGATGTTAAAAAAAAAAAACAAGAAAAACCAAATGCTAATGTATTTCACTTTCAAGTGGAGAGGACACTGGGTTTTGTTATATCATTCTTTCTACTTCCCTGTATTTAAAAATATTTTTAAACTGATGTATTAACAAGTAACAGTGTGGGATACCTGGAAAAAAATCTCTGGATGCCCACAATGATCCTTTTAAACGGCGAGAGTGCTACAGTGGGGCCAGCCACTCTGTGGCGCTAGTTCCTCCAAATGCCGTGATGATACTTATAAAGCATTCTGAAAATTATTCAGTACAAGGGTTCTTGTCAAAGACAGTCATGAGAACTGAGCTTTGTCTCACAGAACACTGACTGAAGTCGGGGATTATAGAAATAAAGATATAAAAATTGGGCTTCCCTGGTAGCACAGTGGTTAAGAATCCGCCTGCCAATGCAGGGGACACGGGTTCGAGCCCTGGTCCAGGAAGATTTCCACATGCTGCGGAGCAACTAAGCCCGTGAGCCACAGCTACTGAGCCTGCGCGCCACAACTACTGAAGCCCGCGCGCCTGGAGCCCGTGCTCCGCAACAAGAGAAGCCACTCCAATGAGAAGCTCACGCACCTCAACGAAGAGTAGCCCCGCTCACTGCAAATAGAGAAAGCCCGCGCACTGCAACGAAGACCCAACACAGCCAAAAATAAATAAACAAATAAATTTATTTTAAAAAAAGATATAAAAATTGTCACCTACATTTTGTATCTGACATCAGAAATGAGTCCTACCATCTTAGCTGACTTCCTGATGGATCCTAAGTTCCTGAAAATTCAAAGACAACAACCTCTCCTAAAGCTATTCAATGTGTCAAATTACTTTGCTTTAAGCAACTTGTACTATTAAGCAATTACCTTAAACTTGAGTAAAATATGCACAAATAAAATAGTACATTCCTTTAGGGCCGGCACGAACTGCAACACACACGTGGGCAGATAACTTCTATGAGTAAACTGACCATAGGTACAAGTGAATTAATGAATAAATAATACCATATGCAATCCATGTAGTCTATCTTTGATTTTACAATCTTGGTAGACGGGAACAGGGGATTTATTTCTCTAAGAAAAAAAGTAGTGCAAGTATTACAGCAAAAGGTGACTGACTGACCCTAGGCTTCAGCATCAGAGCTGGGCAGGGGTGCGGGCTTATGGTCCCTACGGCCCTTATCATGGGGATACAGGTCCTGCCTTAAAGAAAGCGCAGCTGCTGCCATCGTGCATGCAGTGTTGTCACAGCACCTAACTTTCCAATGTAAGCTGAAATCCAGATTTTATGGTAAATATAACATAATTTCAAATTGTTGGTTGAATAAGACTGGGGACAGCCCAAAACGTGAGCTATCGTGCACCGAAAGAAATATTATGCACTTGTAGAAAGAATAAGGAAGCTTTTAAAATACTCACATAGATGGGATTAACGTACACACGCTACAACATATAAAACAGATAATCAACAAGGACCTGCCGTGTAGCACAGGGAACTCAATATTCTGTGATAACCTATATGGGAAAGAATCTGAAAAATAGATGTACGTCTATGTCTAACTAAATCACCTTGCTGTACACCTGCAACTAACACAGCGTTGTAAATCAACTATACTCCAATATAAAAAAAATACAGAGCGAGTGCCACAATGTATCAAGTGAAAAAGGTGAGGTGCAAAACAGAATCTGTAGCATAGTACAGTGTCTGAAGTGATGGAAAGGGGGGGGAATGTTTTTCCTGCTTATATTTTCAAAAAGAAAAAAATAGAATAAACCATGAGATCATAAAGGAAAAAGAAAATCCCTGAAACAAATGAATACTGAGTAGGGAGGGATGGGGTGAGGCTCGCTGGGGACTGGCCATACCCGCCACTTACACGGTCTGCTGTGCAGTCAGCCTCCCAACCAAGGGAGAGTCCTGCCAATCAACAGCCTCCGAGTGAGGAAACCTAGGCCTGCCACCTGGTAGTTATCAGCTTAGTCCTTAGTCATAAATACAGTCCATCAAACATCTACGAAAAACCAACCACATGGAACAGAAAACAAGATGAACAATGTGATAGGATCCAGAAGAAAGTGGAGATAATTCTTTAACAAACAGACCTATGGGAAAGTTATAATTAGGCATCTTGATAGAATGTCCCAGGCATTAAACAAGCACAAACCGATATGGAGGAAAGAGATCAGGAACAGTCAGGGATTAAAGGTGATTATCAAAGAGCCCACCCAACAGGCGAACACTGTCACCCTTCATACCTCTGGTTCCGCAGCTGTGGACTGAAACAAATGTGAGCCAAAAATATTCAGAAAAATCCTCCTCACCATCAGTGGGAATGTAAACGGGTGCAGCCACTGTGGAGAAGTGTGGAGGGAGGGTCCTCAGAAAACTAAAAACAGAGGTGCCCTATGAGCCAGCAATCCCACTTCGGGGTATGCATCCGAAGAAAACAACAACACTGACTTGAAAAGAGACATGCACCCCAGTTTTCACTGCAGCTCTATTTACAATAGCCAAGACATGGAAGCAACCTAAGTGTCCATTGACAGATGAATGGATAAAGAAGACGTGGCACATATATACAATGGAATATTACTCAGCCATAAAAAGGAGTGAAATAATGCCATTTGCAGTATCATGGATGGACTTGGAGTGTATTATGTTAAGTGAAATAGACAGACAAAGACAAATACTGTGTGATATCACTTATATGTGGAAACTAAAAAATACAGCAAACTAGTGTATAAAACAAAGAAGCAGGCTCACAGAGATACAGAGAACAAACTACTGGTTACCAGTGGGGAGAGGGAAGGGGGGAGGGGCAATAAAGGGGTAGGGGGTAAAAAAGGGTTATTATGGGATTATATGAAATCATATGTGAGACTTTTGAGAACTGTAAAGTACTATAGAATTTAAAGACTCCTTCATTCAATAAAAGCAGTAAATTAAAAAAATAAAAATCATTTCTTTGAAAACAAATATTCAGAAAAAAAAAAATTCCAGGAAGTCCCAAAAAACAAAGCTGGAATTTGCCTCACACTGGCAACTGTTTACATAGCATTTTTACATTGTATTAGGCATTATAAACAGTCTAGAGATGATTTAAAGTACACAGGATATGCACAGGTTATGTACAAATACCATGGCATTTTATAAAAGGGACTTGAGCATCCTTGGATTTTGGTACCTGTGGAGGGTCCTGGAACCAAACCCCTGTGGATACCGAGGGATGACTGTATATATAGAACATTTAGATAAGAAACAAAACTGGCTAATGAACATGATAAATTTTAATCTCCCAGTAATCAAGGAAATGGAAGTTAAAACTTGGTATTTTTCATCCATCGGATCGGCAAAAAGAGCAACGCTGTTTTAATTAACTGTACTAGTTTGGGCTGCAGTAACAAATTACATAGACTAGGGGGCTTAAACCACAAACATTTATTTCTCACAGCTGTGGAAGCTCTAAGCCCGCGATCAGGCTGGGCTCCCCGCGAAGGCCCTCCCCTCTTCCTGGCTTAAGGATGGCCTCTTCCTGGGTTCTCACAGCTGGAGAGCAGAGAGGAAGCAAGCTCTCTGCTCTCCTCCCAAAGGCACAAATCCCATTCACGAAGGCTCCACCCTCATGACCTAATTATCTCCCAAAGGCCCCACCTCCTAACACCCTCACCCAGATCACACGGCGGGGGGTGGGGGTGGGGGTAGGGGGTGGGGAGAGGGTTAGGATTTCAGCATATGAATTGGAGTGGGAGGAGGGTACACCAACATTCAGTCGCAGTCAGTAATCTCATGCTGAATCCACAAGCCACTCACTAGCTCTCCTGGTTTCTGTGCACTAGGAATTCAGTAGTGGTTTGGCTGGGCAGGTTCCACTGGCGTGACTCCTCACGAGGCTGCAGTCATCGAAGGCTTGCTCGGGCTGGAGGGAGGAGACGCTTCTATTGCCGTCGGTTCCTCTCCAGACCTGCTCGAGGCCTCCTGGCGCGGCCACGGGCCTCCTCCGGAACAAGCGGTCCAGGAAAGCAAGGCTTCTCATGACATACCACACACACGGTCACTTACATTCTACTGGGCACAGACCAGCTCTAATTTAGCGTGGAAGGGACAACACGAAGACGTGGAAGTCAGGAGGTGAGGATCATTGGAAGCTGGCTACCACAACTGCCATATTCAGTATGGGGGAGAATGGGAGGGAACGGGTGCCCTGACAGACCACTGCGGGGTGTGTAACTGGTGTACCTCATTCAGAGGGCAGTTTGACAGTGGGTGGGTGGTAAGATTTAAAATGCAACATATCTTTGCAGGTATTCTATGTGAAGGACATATGTGCAAGGAAGTTCAGTGCAGTATTTGCAATAACAAGAAAAAGGGGGAGGGGCTTCCCTGGTGGCGCAGTAGTTGAGAGTCTGCCTGCCGATGCAGGGGACAAGGGTTCGTGCCCCGGTCCGGGAAGATCCCACGTGCCGCGGATCGGCTGGGCCCATGAGCCATGGCCGCTGAGCCTGCGCGTCCGGAGCCTGTGCTCTGCAACGGCAGAGGCCACAACAGTGAGAGGCCCCCGTACCGCAAAAAAAAAAAAAAAAAAGAAAGAAAAAGGGGGAAAACCTACATATCTGTAAATTAGGGAATGCATAAATTAAGGAATACTATAGAGCAGTTAAAAAGAATGTGGCAGATCTATGATTGACCATGGAAAGATTTCTAAGGCACATTGTTAAGGATACAAGAAGAAAATACTCTTCCATTTACGTAAAAAGAAAACCAAATGTCAATACATGAATACTGATTTTGTGTGTGTGCACAGATATCTCTGTCAAAATCTACAGAAAAGCTCTGGAAAGACACATGTAAAAATTTTGGTGGTTACTTCTGAAAATGGTACCAGAGGAGTGGGGCGTGAAGGCAGCACTTTTAATTCATAATACTGTCTTGTTTGAATTTTTAACAAAAATAAATAATCTAAACATTTAAAACTGGAAAATAACGGACTTTGAGTGACAACCCAAAGTGTCCTCTTACAGTAAAGAATTTGGGCTTTTGTGGCTAGACTTTATTTGAGCTCTTCGGAGACCCTTTATGGCTCACTTATGGATTTCTAGCTGCTGCTACAATTTTGTTGATCTCAGATCAAGTCTTTAGAAAATTAAGGAAATAGAGCAAGGTCTCAACTTCTGAGTCTGCTTTCACTTGTCGGGGTGTAATGAATGGGAAACGGCTGTTAGACAGTCTGGTATTAAAGTATCTGACTCTCAGCCTCTTAGTTTCATCAGCTATAAAATGGGGACAAGATATACTACCTACTGTACAGTGCCACTACGATCCAATGAGACACCAAAGCCACTGGTACCTAGTAGACACTCGAACGGTGGCCACTATCAGTGTACGTCCATTCTAAATCTCTGATCAGAAATAAAGCACTGGTTTGGTCAATATAAAGGATGTACCTGAATACATCCTAAGGGTAATAAAACCAATAAAACCACAGTCATGTGTGGTTTACCCTTATTCTTCCCATGAGTACTTTAGGAAGGAGTACCACCTTGATCGCAGCTTATAAGAGTGTATTTGCTTACTTCACTCTGTATGACAGACCATATATACACTCCCAAATGTAAAATAGATAGCTAGCGGGAAGCAGCCGCATAGCACAGGGAGATCAGCTCGGTGCTTTGTGACCACCTAGAGGGGTGGGACGGGGAGGGTGGGAGGGAGGGAGACGCAAGAGGGAAGAGATATGGGGATATATGTATATGTAAACTGATTCACTTTGTTATACAGCAGAAACTAAAACACCATTGTAATGCAATTATACTCCAATAAAGATGTTAAAAAAAAAGGGTATTTGCTTTACCATATGATACCACTTATATGTGGAATCTAAAATATGACACAAATGAACCTATCTATGAAACAAATACAGACTCACAGACATAGAGAACAGACTGGTGTTTGCCAAGGGGGAGGAGGGGTGGGAGAGGGATGGATTGGGAGTTTGGGTTTAGCAGATGCAAACTGTTCTATATAGTATGGATAAACAACAAGGTCGTACTGTACAGCACAGGGAACTATATTCAACAACCTGTGACAAACCATAATGGAAAAGAATATGAAAAAGAAGGTGTGTGTGTGTGCACACACACACACATATATATAAATATATAAAACTGAGTCACTGTTGTACAGCAGTAACTAACACAACATCGCAACTCAACTATACTTCAATAAATTTTAAAAAGTGTATTTGCTTGAACTATAAAATCAAAACACAATTTATTGAGTTGTAGAGAAAAAAATACCAAAGCATATATATCTATAGTTATCTATTATCAAATTATAATACACTTACTCTCCAGGAAAGCTTAACTATAGTTAGAAAAATAACTGGCTCTAACATCAGTTTTAGTATCTCCTCAACTTGAACATTCCTACCAAAGTATCTGTATTCATGAAACATGTAATACAACAGCAGCCCACACACAGGACTAGAATTCTATAGGATTACAACCCTGTGTTACAACCCTGCAACTCGGTAGAAGGGAACACTGAGTGTACAAGTCAATCTTGCCTGTGTTACTAATCCACTGCATTGTTTAGACAGGCCCTTCTCCAGGCTTGAGCTTCCTCAGGGAAAAGCGAGGAGTCTGGATTAAATGATCTCTAACAACCCCCCCACCCCCAAATTCATGACACCGTGTTCTCTAGCCCTCCCTTAATCCGAGGCACTTCTTTTCCTTCTAAAGTGATCAAAACATCAGATGTAACTTCTTGTTCATCTTGAGAATGTGATTTCCAGCAAAGGACCTACTTTAAAAAAACAACACTGCAACAGAAAGCAGACGGTCTGTAAAGCTGCTCAGGACGCCGAGGTATAAAGCCTGTTAGATGGTGAGCAATGACAGCAGGGGCTCACCGACCAGCCGGTGGTTCTGCAGCCTGGTGCAGGTGTCCCCTGAGCGCTGTGCGCTCACCCCGGGGTCACCACAGACTGAGGGCTCTTACAATAAGATCCAAGGGTCACTTGGAGGGTTGTTTCTGATCCAGTAAGTCTGAGGTGGGGACTGAGAATTTAAATTTCTAGCAGTCTCTAGGTGATACTGATGCCACTGGTTCACAGATAAAGAACACTTTTGAAACCACTGCCCTAAGCATTTGTATTTTAGATTTGTATCTTGTAAAGGTTTTAAGAGAGGCTTATTATTAATTTTTACAAAATATAAATGGTCTAGTTTTGGTATCATATATTTGGATTCTGAAATTTGTTTTGATCGAGATAAATGAAAAACCCTGCAAATTAATTACAATTTTTCAGTTGGAAAGAAAATAAAAAAAGATCTCCGATGACTGCTTTATAAAGGGCAGCTAATGTGACTGCCAGTTTATTCACGGGGTTTGTACTGCCACAGCCCGTCTCTGCCTCAGTTACTTTTGCCTTACTGGTTTACTCACTATGCCGTACACATTACTGAGAATTGCTTTGTCTCATACCTTCTGTACTATTGCCAAACTTGTCTGTATCATAAAATATCTATTAACGTGTGTCAAGTACCCTGAGGTTGAAACTCTCAAGGAACACACTTAAGAAAAGTGTGCAACTGCTTTTCTCTTCAGTAGTTCAACTCTGTAAAAATACAGGACATTTGAACTTTCTGCTTAAAGCCACAGTAAAAATTAGAATGTTTCCTTTTCATAGATAAAGTACATTCAGTTTATCTCTATTGCCATCTTTAACAAGACTGCTTGTCAAGCTCCAGTTTTTCTCATGAAGAGTACTGTTCCACTTATCATCCAAATACTTACCGTGATAAAACCAGACACTTCGAGACAGGTAGGAGACAAGGCTGTCCAATTTCACGTATTTGGCCACTCTACGATGCTATGATTAACTTAACAGTTTCAGAATTCCAGAAAATTTTCTAATATTCGAGACGTATTAATAAATTTAGACGCACAAGCTACCTTTAAGTGTAACTTTTTAGCAAGAAGGTGATCCTCAGCAGAGTTGGACTACAATTAAAAAGAAAACATAAGACCTTTGTTTCAGAATTCCAGTACATATTTCACAACGCATGTAAACATGCTAGTGAGTTGCACAGGGTGAGAATGTCTGAGAACGTACTTTTCTGGCCGGGAGAGCTGAGAACTCACTCTGCAGAACGTGACAAAAAGCATTTAGGGAGTGGGGCCGTGGTTGTCTTCGTCACCGCATCCCTTGCGGTGCACACAAACACTTCATAAATGTTCACTAAGTGTAACTGGAGAGGTTACATGGAACACACACACACACACACACACACACACACACACTCTTGATACAGTGTATACACACTGAATAATCCCAGTTACATAGTTTCAAAGTCAAGAATAAACATTTTATTCAATGAGGTAGATAAAAATACTCAAAAGTAAACTCAAAAGTAAAGCATTTTCAGAAGTGTCCACATATTATGGATCTATAATGTATCTTTGAACTTATGCAGTGTTAACTGTTTTCATAATTCTTGTCTATTCAAGTGGTTTTCAATGTTTAGCATACTTATGATTTTTATTTAGCCAAAGTAATCACTAAAAAGATATAACGCAAAATAATTCATTTTATTTCTTAAATGCATACGTATTTACAGTCATAAAAATTTTCATGCTCTGTAACTTATGAAATACTACACTTTCACGTTTATTAAAAATTAAAAAATCTTAGGAAATCTATTTCAATTACTTACGGAGAAATTAATGCCAGAATGATCAGAAACTGTCAAGTTACTATTATTAGCTTAAGATGTCATCATAATCACGAATAGCATTTAATCACGAATACCTTCATTTTACTTTTAAAATCATACTTACGACTTTTAGGTTAAAATCTCATAGTGGGGCAGTAAGACTTCACTCCAAATCAGAGTCACATATGGAAGGAAGCTTTTAATTCAAGGTTTCATTAGGGTCCACAGTAAAAAGATACATTTTCATGAGGGTTAACACGATGGATAGCCAACAAGGAAATATGCTAGCAGGGGGTAGAACACTGCCATCTAAGCATGCACAGAACCCACAGACTACTTTAGAACATGCTATGTCCTTGATTATTGCCAGCTTTTCTATAATGTTCAGGTTCTCAAAGGTCACTGAATTTTATAATTATCTCCAAACAATTTTCTTCAGGGTCATTTAAGCTTTGTCTAAACAGCTGGGTGTGTTGCCAAGCAACAACACCATCTCCTCTGCTTAATTCTGCTTCCAAAATAACTTCAGTGGCACCAGAAAAATCATGATAGGAGCGAAGAATTTTATCTGTTGGAGAAAAAAAAAATTAACACTTTGCTTTTGGTAAGAACATAAAGAGGTAGTTTCGGAATGCATTTGACATACCTGCCTTACAGGTAAAAATCAACCCTTAAAAAATAAATACAAATTATTCTTTATGGAGGAAATGTGTCCTCTGAAAAAAGAAATGATGTTTTCTCCTTCCATCTGTGTTTCACAATGAAAAACATCAGCCCTACTATTAATAATGAGGTTAAACTACAGGTTTTAACTTAAATTTTTTTTTTTTTTTTTACTGCAACAGTATGAGTAAGTCTAGGCTAAGGAAAACTCAACTACAGCTCAGATAAGCACAATCACCCTTCAGAGTGCTGAACACACACTTCACGATTACTTCTCCCGTCAAATGCTTACCGCCCGCCAGCTCTACTTGTGCTGCATCAGATCTCAATTTCCACTGTACTGTTCCTGTCTCAAAGGTCTGGCTACTTGTCCTAATGGAAATGTTATCTACGTTGAGGCCAACTGACCCACATTCAAACTTCCAGGAAATGTAAGCATAAGACGATCCTTCCTTTCGGGTTAAATACACCTATAAAGTAGGTGGGAGAAAAGGAACTGTCAGAGATAATCAAACAGTGTAGAAAAACACATATAGTCAAAGTCTTATTGCCACAGGAACTATGCACAAATGGTTATTTAAAACATAACTTTTCCCCACTGAAAAGATTTTTACTGCTAACAATTTTTCATTTTATTAGCAATCTTTGCGATAGCGTCTTTTGCTATGGATGTAAGGTATTATTTGAATACAGGTGCCTCAATAAGTAGAGCCCTAAGGCTGCATGCTAACCAAAATTTTGGTAAATCATATTCTCTTTTAAATTACCAACTCCAGCTATTTATTTATTTTTTATTTATTAATTTTTTACATTTAGTTATTTGTTTATTTTTGGCTGCGTTGGGTCTTTGTTGCTGCACGTGGGTTTTCTGTGGCTGCGTCCAGTGGGGGCTACTCTGTTGCGGTGTGCAGGCTTCTCATTGTGGTGGCTTCTCGTTGCGGAAAACGGGCTTCAGTAGTTGCAGCACGTGGGCTCAGTAGCTGTGGCTCGCAGGCTCTAAAGCACAGGCTCAGTAGTTGTGGCTCACGGGCCTAGTTGCTCCGCGGCATGTGGGATCTTCCTGGACCAGGGCTCGAACCCGTGTCCCCTGCATTGGCAGGCGGATTCTTAACTACTTCACCACCAGGGAAGTCCCCAGTCCAGCTATTTAAAATGAACTTTATGATGAATCCTGCTGAAAATGAAGAGTCTTTTTAAATGCAATTATTCCTTAATGTATCTTCTTTTCTAAGCCTGGGTTTTCAGATAAGCTTTCCTAGAATGAGATGGGCCATATCCTCTAAATCAAGCAAATACCTCAGTCAGTGCTAAGCAACGGGAAAGGTTTACAAGGCTAAAAGTCCATGCTCCCCGCAAGCCTCTCTAAACAGGATGCTGCCCAGGCCTTCACCGTCAGTGCTGTGACCACCGTCAATGTCCTCCCTAAGACGTCCAGACCGACCGCTGCCTCCAGTCCAGCTCCCTTCACAGTTTCATCCACACTCTTCAAATGTGCTGACGTGAAAACTGAACGTCCACAGCCCTGGACCACTCACCCAGGCTTGAACCCCTGAGAACCTGACTCTTTAGTCATTTATCCCTAATGTCCAAACTCCCACAATAATCCATGCATTTCTTTGAAATAAGTCTTAAAAAAAAAAAAACGAAAAACCCTTTCCTTTGGTCTTACTGCACTTAACACTTCGGTCATGACGTTACACTCATCTTTCTGCAACTGCCTAATTAATGTTTTTAATATCCCACTGCCTCCTATGGTTTGCTGGTCTAGAACGTACAGCAAGTACCTGCCTCTTGCATGACATCCAAACTCGCAGTTTTCATGGTCCTCCACAAGTGCATCCCGCCTTGAACTGCCAATACTCCGTGACCCAAATATAACTGTTTTATTTCAGGTGTGCTTGTATTATCTAACTTAACCAAATCATAAATGCTCTGGGGGCACAGGCTCTGGATTTATGGGGTTTAATAAACAGTATTTAAGTACTAGAAACTTGCGCGCGCACACACATACGTTCTTTCAGAAACAGCTAATCTACTTCTCAGGGGCAAGTAGCTGGCAGTACCGCATGAAACACACCTGCCATGGAAATGTCCAATTCCTTCCTATTCTAGCCCTCAGCCATCAAGTAAAACGTCAGTCGCTGCTAGCATGCCGTTGATACGCTATTCTGCTCGGCAACCTCTACCTAGTTTTCCTCCAGGTTAAATATGCTGGCTAATTTGAGTTTTTAGAATCAGTGAGCTGAGACAATGAAACCGTTACACAATCACTCTCCAGGGAAAATGACTTAAAACTCCTTAGACCAGAAACACATAGAGCGCCTGCTGCTGTCCTGCACAACCATCCCAGCTGTCTGCACGGTCGCCTGCCCCACTCGGGTCCCGGGTACCTCACTCTAGCACCTCGGATGCGTACGTGCCTCCTGCTCGCTCCCCCGAGAGCTGTGTGCATGGAGAGCCTGGGCTCAGGGCCGCAGCAAAGCTGCCAGGGAGCTGTTAGTCTCGCCAACACTAAACTCCTGGGCACCTAGGGATTATCCATAATGTAATTACTCCTCCAGAGGAGAGGCTGGTAAAGGGGGCTACCTGGGAAAGAAGAGCCAGACAGAGGGGTCACTGGAAGAAAGGTGGTGGGAAGAAACTGAAAGACAGGGGGCAAATATATTTATGTCTCAAAACCTGTCTTCTGTGTCTTTTCAGAGCTCAGTGGCTTCAAATGCCCCCCTAAAAGTGTGGGCATATAAAATACGATAGGCTGAAGTCAAGCTAACTTCAAAGTTCTAGTTTACCCCCAAGAACTGCCTTAATTATATCACGTGAGTCTGGGCCAAAATTTTTTTTTTCTTCTTCTTTCTTAAAGCTTCTAATTTTGAGATATGACAGAAAAAGTCTTACAGGTACACATGGAAAAGCAATACCTGATCACAGTAGAAAGTGAAGACAATCTAATTAGAATTGTTTTTAACTGTCACAGAAGGCTTATAATGGCTGTTGAACATGTCTGAAAATTGCTTTTTCTAAGACTTACATTTTTCAGTCCTGAAGGCATCAGTTTTTACAACTCTAAAACGTTAAAGGATAGGGTGAAATTCATCATTGAATTCTTACATGCTTAAATAAACCTTTAAGCATACTGTGAGAAAATAAAAGTTCTCTTAGGCTAAAGAAACAGCGTATGGAGATAAAGTAGACCCTATTTATATTGAAAATTCATGTCATCTTTTGGACGCAACATATTCTGTCTGTAGCACTTTAACCAACTTATTTAACTCAGCATTTTTAGAGACTGTAGGATGTTACTATGGTAACTGAGTACACTATGTATACTCAGTTCCATAGTATACTATGTATATACTCAGTTTGGCACTTTGAAATGTACCAAAACATCAGGATTTACATAAACCTCCAACTGTGGTCCTGTCTAGGTGTGAAACCAACAGAACCGGTAATTATAATTTATTTAGGAGAAAAAAATACTTTATAACCTCTCCAACAGGCAACTGTTTGCTCTAAAGGGGAAAAAAAGCATTTTTGTAACTGTTGATCGTTCCGAACTTCTTGATTTACCTTCAACAAACGTTTTGCCTGTTGGCTTTTTAAATTTGTACGTGATCCACCCTGGCCCCTCTCTGGCATCTGTAGACAATGAAAGCACATCACACACAACCTGTGGGGAGGAGTGAGACCAGTGCATCTGTGGCTTCAGATCTAAGTTATACTGCTTGCCATGCACCCTGCTGAAACGGGTCCTGCGGGTTGTGGCTGCGACCACTACTCTCAAGACTGTGAACAATCTGCACATCAGCTTCTTTCCGTATTTCACATTCTTGGGAAGATCTGCACTTAAAGATTTTCTCATCACATGAGAAACATGCCAGGCTGGTTAGCCGGCTGTTATGGTTTCCTGGAGGTTCAGTTTGCACTGCACTGTTTGAAGCTGCTCTTCAGTACACACTTAGAATTCTCATTCTGCCGCGGCTGCTGAGATGAACTCTGAGTTCACGGTGCAGTCAGTCATTCCTACAGATATCCAGCAGAGCAGCTGTATTTCAAGAAACCCTAATCGAATGCTAGTAAGCTGCTCTGGCTCATGAATCTTATTTTTGGTTATTCCAATTTTTCAACTGAGGTCCAACGTGAACACTGTCAGTTCCCACTGTATTTACATCTTTCCAGACTATGCTTCCTACTTATTCCATCTGTAGCCTCTGGATGGCCAGTGTGATGATGGCCCTCCTTTGCATGAACTCCTGCAAGGTTTCCTATTGCATAAGTGCAAGGTCATCAAAGTCCCTGGGGCCTGACAACCGTTCACCCCTCCGGCCTTATTCCCCGCTGCTCTCCCCGCGTTCCCGACTGCTTCCTCTTCTCTGAAGGTGCGGGTGTTTCCCGCTTCTGTGCGTGTGCACACTGTTTCTCATGCCCCTCTCTGAGAAACTCCCCTCTGCCGCCCCCTCGGATATCATTTCTTCTGCAAGGCTCCGGCGTGAGGTGCAGCGGCTCTTCCTCGTGTGTCACACACGGGCCCATGTCCTTCCAGCGCCCACCTTGCTGACCGAAACAGCTGGTCCACGTGTCTTCCTCCTACAAAGGCCTAGCTCACCTTGGGTGCGCCTCGTAACTCACCACTAGGCCCTAAGTGCCGAGCACAAGTATGACAGGGTGCACGGCTGCCGAATGGCTGAGGGGGGTCAATTCCTGACATCACGCCGTGCGCCCGAAAGGGCTAACGTGACTCTAGTGGCATCGAGAATGACAAAACTGCTCAAAACTGCAAAGTACTGAGGAACATCCACGGGGCACAGTCTGAATGAACAGAGCTCCTGCGGTGCTCGACGTGGCCCTCGGGTGCCGCAGAATTTATGCCGTACACACTCAAGCGCTCGTTCTCACATCCACCCGTCTTTATTATTAAACATTTGCTACGTATCAGGCACTATGCTAGACATGTGAATACTGAGAGCACAGAAGTGAGTAGGAAAAGACAAGGTCTCTGCCCGGGCAATGTTTACAGTCCGGTAGGAGAGAGAGACAATCTGTTCTCACACACGTGAGTAGAATAAACTTCAGGAAGGGGAGGGGCACGATGCCACGAGTCAATACAGGGTAAAAGGAACCAGCTGGCCAGGACTGGACGGAATGAGGCTTACACAGGTCCTAGGGGTAAGAATAAGTTAGTCTCACAGAAAGGAAAGAAACGAGGTTCCGCGGGGAGGGGGGCAAGGCAGGGCAGCGCATGCAGAGAGCCAGGGGGCAGCCTGGTGGTGCAAGGCGAGAGCCAGACTCAGGAGACCGGAGCTGCTTCTCACCCTGAGAGCACTCAGTAACGAACGGGGTTCTGACAATGTTCTCCATGCTGTAGCCAGAAAAACATCTTTGAAGGGACCAGGGCAATGCAGGGAGACTAGTCAGGAAGCCACTAACATCACTTTTATCAGGGTGTTACTACTTGCCTCCTAAAAAGGAGACTCTTGATTGAGCTTTTTATGTTCCCTTCAAATCCAGACACCACTGAACAGTGTCTTTGCTAAGGAGTAAAATTCAGAGTCTCTGTGCTCCCGGGAGGCTGCCACTGTGAGAGCGTAAGGTTCTGTTCTAATCACCCACAGACGGGCTGCACGGGACCTGCCGTGACTCCAGCGTGGCGATTACTGAGTGGAACGCGCCTCTAGTTTTAGCCGAGTTAGAGAATCCCTAGCAGGGGGCGCCCTCGAACAGAACGACGAGAGATTGATTTAGGCGAAAAATTCATGTTTTAAATGGCGACATATGACTTTGGAGTGATTAGTCTCTACAAGCGCAGTTACAATTCCAGCATTCTTCTTAATTTACTAATTAAGTATTTTAACCGGGAATGGATTCATTTAGCTTTTTGAAAAATGGCGCCCCTCGTAAAAGCATACGAAAGCACAAACTTTGCTTCAGTAGGCTCTTGTCTCATACTTAATGGCCCTCACACCTCACTTGCCTTACGTAAAGCCTTCTCACGCAACACCCCGTCTCCGGCCACGACCGTCTACTCAGAGGTCTGGAAGCGAGCCCCGCCCTGCACGCTCCAGCCCTGCCTCGCGAGCACCTACTCCGCTCTCCGCGCGCAGCCCCAGCGGCGCCCGCGCTGTGGCGCTCTGCCAGCCTCCCGCAGTCCCCATGGCAACGCGCTGGCGTCCTTGTTACAGCGCCCTGCGTCGTGGCTGCTCACGCTTCCCGGACTGTGAGGGCCGACACCGGTGGCACCTTCACCTGCGCGTCCTCGCGGTGAGAGCTGTGCCGGTTACAGCAGGCGCTCGGTGCGCGTGTGCCGATGAGCAAACGGGAGCAGGATGCGAGCATGCCACACACTAGCCCTGCTCCTCGGCACAGTGCTGTCTTCTCCGCCAGGCCGGTGGTCAGGGCGCGAGGCATGCCTTGTCTCCAGTTCAGCACACGCTAGTCCTTGGGTAAACGCCATGTCTGTCCTCTCCTGCTTTCTGTTCAGAGCAATTCTTCAGGTAAGGATGGTTTTCCAGAAGAAGCTCATCCTCTCTCATCAGCGAGAAGAGTCAATTACAGATACACATATCTTGAAGTTTTAAATTTTATCTTGTATTACATTTTATGCCCTTCCTTAACTAAGGGAGAGAATTCCTCCATCTACAATCTCAATGAGCCTACAAATCATTCTTGGCTTAATACAAAAAGATGGTCAAAATAAGCACCAAGGTAAGTTTAGAACAAAAACCTATGGGGGGGTGGTGGTGGTGGTGGAAGAAAGCAGGGACCTGATCTTTGGATGTCCTCTGTACTCTGATTAATGGCTGGTACAGCGATAAGCATGTAGTAGATGCTCATGAACACCAGCAGCTGTTCATCTGTGACTCACCTGCTAAATCTACTCACTATGTCTTACAAGTGAACAGCTTCTCACTCTTCAGGGGGCAAGTTAAAGCTGCCTATAAGCTCATTCACTCCAGTGAAACCCATCGATAATATGGTCAGACCTACTGAGGTCATGTGAGTTGCTCTGAGCTTGTTTTTGGTGTGTGCCTAAGGGGGAGGGCAGTCTAAAAGCAAAGCCTCTTAATCCAGACAACAAGTGACAACAATGTACAAGTTGGTATAATGAACTACTACAGTCACACCATCCATTTCTCCCTTTATCTTTAGGAAACAGAGAAGAAATAACCGCTCAATCATCGACATTCTTATGAAACAGAAGCGTGTTAGATGGTTAGCTCTTGGGACTTTGGACTAAATGGGTTACAGTCCCTAAGAGCCTGCCCGTAGCAGGCAATCAGTACACATCTATGAAGGAAGTGGATAACAGTATACTCTACATATTCATGCAAAAACTAGTCACATGAGTTGGTCATACACTTGATTATTTTTCCCCATGAAAGAATTAAATTCGGCCTCTTTGATGAAAATGGATACTTTCTTGATATAAACACAGAGATTTCGAATGGACATTTCATTAAACAGAGAGCAGGATCTTCTTTTACAACTTTAAGCATTACTAAAAGTAATTTTGATATCCAGTTTCACATTATGCACAGCTGAAAAATGAAGCCAATCTATATTTGTTTAAACAACGACTGAAGTTTTAAACAGCTTCATGCATTACGTTACCATGTTCCAGTCTGTTTCAACTTTTCTGAATATGGATTCCATTCTCCACACACCATTCTCCCATCCAGAAATGGTTTGGTTATTACTTGAAATGCGGACATAATGATTTTTTACTATATTATAGCAAAGGTGGAGCTGTTTAGAAATCTTCTCGTTTTCAGAGGGGATGAACAGGGTTTCTTTACTCTTAAAAAGAAAGCAGAATTAGCTTTTCAACATAATAGAAAACAGATACATAGAGAGGTACTGCTATGGATAGTGGTTAAGAGATTCCTTCAACTTGAAAATGAAAAACTGGTGCCATTGGAAAATCTGGAAAATATTTTACAGATTAAATATGAACAGGATGATGCTGACGTAGCACCAAACATTACTAGACAGAAAACAAGAAATATAAACTGTAGCTGACTTACACTTTTCGGATTTTGTGTCAACATGACTTCATTTCCACCACCATGTCTTAATTGGATGCTGCAATCCTCTCCTACAGCTGATTTCCCAGCTTTCAACTCTTCACCTCTCCACACAGTCATCAACGTGATTGTTAAAAATGTAAATTGGGACACATCACTTTCTTTTTTTTTTTGGCTGCACCACGTGGCATGGGGGACCTTAGTTCCCCAACCAGGAATTGAACCCACGGCCCCTGCAGTGGAAGTGCGGAGTCTCAACCACTGGACCCCCCAGGGAAGTCCCTCACCTTCCTGCTTAACTGGCTCCACTGACCTCTCACTGCACAGGAACGCCACACCTCTACCAGGGCTACCAGGGCCCACGTGGCTTGTCCTGTGCTCCTTCTCCAACCAGGTCCCACGGCACCCTTCTCTGCGGTCTCTTCACCCGCACCGTGTTACTTCTTCTTTAGTTCCTCACAAAGGCCCAGCTGCTTCCTGCCATGGGGCCGTGACACATGCTGTTCCCTCCGTCTGGAATGCTGTTCCTTCTACTCTCCAGCTACGTGATTCTTTCTCACCCTTCAGGCCTCAGCCTAAAGCCGTTTCACCAGGGTCCTTTCTTGATGCCCGAAGAGAGGACAGTGCCTGGGAGGTATAGCTGGAAACAATCTTCCGCACATGTGAAATTGCTACAAAAACTCCTGTTTCACCTTAAAATTCCAGGCAAATTTTGCATTCTATTACAAAATAAATGTTTATTTTAATGTAAAACAGGCGCCTGAAATCACCGGTTGAATCTCAGGTTTGAGGAAGAGGATGTATTTGTCCCACGCCTGTCTGTGGCACCGACACAACATCTCCTCCCGCTCAGATGTGAGCATAGCAGCGTGTGGTGTGCGGGGCTGGGCTGCCCTGTGCACTGCAGGCTGCTCGGCAGCATCCCTGGCTCCTCACCCACCAGATGCCAGTGGTACTGCCCCTCACAGCTGGAACCCCCAAAATGTCCCTGGACATTACAGATGGCTCCTGGAAGGCAGTCATCCACTGTTGAGAACCACTGCTCTAGTCTGTATCAACCTCTTGCTTCTAACTAATCAATTTACTAATCAATCAAGATAGTAGGTGATGCTTTCCTGTTAAACACTGGGAACTAGGTAGTACACAATGTAAAAACTTCAAATGTACAAGGATCAATAAGTAGAATATAAAACATCTTAGAGATGGAAAGAGAAAAATATTTATAAATGTATAAACAAGATAATTCCCTAGCAGAACCTGGATATGGTTAAAAAAAAAAAAGGGCAGTTTATTATTTTTAGGAGGTGATTTTCTAACTATGAATTAGTACACTACACTTTAAAACGAGCACGTAACAATACTTCTCAATTCTTCTCTTCTCTATCAAAGATATTTCAGAGTGCTGACATAACCCAGGTGGAATTAAAATATTAAAGTAGCATTGTCTACCATTTTACCAAGGATAACTAATTACCAAAGGGAAAAGAAAAATATACGTTACTGAATATATCATATTTCATAATTTCTTTAAAATATAAGATTAAGACAAAACTTCTCTTTATGAAAATATCACCAATGTTTCCTTCTTTTTCCAACCAATTTCAAGATACAGTTCCCTAATTTTTTAGGACTTTTAAAACAAACATCTATTTGTAAAGAGGAAAATGATTTTTTAAATCCACGGCCCTAATATGGTCTCCAATAATTGAGAAATTTAAAAAATGTTCATCAGGGAAAACAATCCGGGCATAGGACCCAATTCATATTTTTAAAGTTTAATCAATGTATATGCCATGCAAGAGGAAGCGCACTCATCCACAAAAAGAAAAAGAAGCGAAGACCTAAATACCCCCATTTTAAACTGAACACAGCTGTGAATTACATTAGCTCTTTTCAATTGGCTTCATTTAGATTTAGACTTGTAACTTGCACTGCATCAGCAGTGATATGAATTATTTGTTGAAATTAGATCTTGTAATTCTATAGCTGAACCAACATTTCTAACTGCCAGCTAAAGATGATGGGATAAATTTAAGAGTAAACAAAGTTTACTAGAGATAATTCTCCCCTTCGGGACATATTCCTTTATTAGAGAAATGAGGTGTGACTGGCAAATTTAGAAAAAGTAGATATAAAATTTTGTGTGGAGCTGTTTGATACTTCTACCGTGATGGATTATTTTCCTTTCAAGCATTTTTCATTGCTTATCTTCTTAGACGTTTATATTAAATACTTTCTAGTGAGTCAACTTTAAGCTCCCTAAGAGCAAAGGACAGTCTATTGTACTTAATGTCCATTACAGAGCACACTGCTTTAATGCTAGTCCCTAACTCTAGAAATTACATTTCCATTGTTCATTATTTAATTTTGGGAGACTAGTCAAGTGATAATATCTTCAAATAAGTTTGACTATATAATAGTACTCAGAGCAACAACACTTTCTAGCCCAAACCAGATGCAGGCAAGTATGTAATAAGAAATACACACTTTCATCTGCTGAATTACCCAGGTTCTATTATTTTTCCCACTTTATAAAGTTTTCCTAGCACTGAACGGGACTTCACAAAAGAGGATATCCAAAAGTTTAAAGAATGGGACTTCCCTGGTGGCCCAGTGGTTAAGAATCCACCTTCCAACGCAGGGGACGTGGATTTGGTCCCTGGTCGGGGAACTAAGATCCCACATGCCGCGGGGCAACTAAGCCCGTGCGCCGCGCTACTGAGCCTGCGCGCTTCAACGAGAGCCTGCGCGCCCCGAACTACAGGAGCCCACGCGCCGCAACTAGAGAGAAAACCCACGCGCCACAACTAGAGAAGCCCACGCGCTGCAACGAAGAGCCCGTGCACCGCAACAGTAAGATCCCACATGCGGCAACCGAAGACCTGACACAGCCAGAAATAAAAATAAATAAATAAACGAAAGTTTAAAGAACAGACATTCAACTTCATCATTCAGCACCAAAGTGCAAATTTAAAATCGGAAAAAAAAAATAGATATATATGTACGTATAACTGAATCACTTTGCTGTATACCTGAAACACAACATTGTAAGTCAATTATATTTCAATAAAAAATAAATAAATTAAAAAAAACCCTATGTTTTCCAGGAAAAAAAAGTAATTTCTTACTAAAAAAATATTAATATACAATATATTATAAATAATAATATACAATATACAATAAATGTATACAATGATATACAATATTGCGTTAATTTTAACTGTACAGCAAAGTGGTTCAGTTATTTCTATATATATATTTTTCAGGTTATTTTCCATTACAGGTATTACAAGATACTGGATATAGTTTTCTGTGCTATACAGTGAACCCTTGTTGTTTATCTCTTTTATACATGGTAGTGTGCATCTCTTAATCCCATACTCCTAATTTATAACCCATTCCTCTCCCCTTTGGGCAACCATAAGTCTGTTTTCTATGTCTGTGGAGTCTGCTTCTGTTTTGTAAATAGATTCATTTGTATTATGTTTTAGATTCCACACACAAGTGATATCATGTAATATTTGTCTTTGTCGACTTACTTCACTTAGTATGATAATCTCTAGGTCCATCCATGTTGCTGCAAATGGCATTACTTCATTCTTTCTTATGGCTGAATAGTATTCCATTGTATGTATGTACCACATCTTCTTTATACATTCATCTGTTGATGGACATTTAGGTTGTTTCCATGTCTTGGCTATTGTAAATAGCACAGCAGCACAATTTTAAGCCAAAATCGAGAAACAACCCGAATACCCAATAGTGATGTGGATAAATTATACTATGTTCACACAGTGGAATATTATACCACAATGAGAAAATAAATGTACTATAAACAAGCAGCAACAAGTGTGAATCTCACTAAATAATGTTGAGACAGAAATCGTCCACAAAAGAGTACATCCTGTATGATTCCATTTACATAAAGCACAATAACAGGCAAAACTAGTCCATGATATTAGAAACCAGGAAAAAGGTCACTCTTAGGGGTGAAGGGCAGTGGCTGGAAGGGAATTCAGGTCGTTCAGACACCTGCTTGTCTGACTTCTTATTCTGGCTAGTGGTCACATGAGGAACCACAATTCGTGAAAATCTGTTAAGCTGTACACTTACAATTAATGCGTTTTTATGTACTTTAGTCATAACTGCCCTAGAAATTTACGTAAGGTAACAACAGAAAAATCCCACTTTAATTGCTTTGCTACCTCTTGTATGTAATTATACTACATCAATCTATTATTGGTTCTCTTCAAATGTTTACATTTTTTAATAATTACCCTGCAAAGTTCATTGAAAGGTCGTGGCCAACCGTGTTTTTCTGTACGTAAAGGGCACAGGACAGGAAGTGGTAAAGTGAGAAGGTTATCAGGCTGTAATGAAGTAAATACCTCTGGATCCGTTTCACCTCGGGCTACTCTCCACGCCAAGGACCCAGATATCCTTCCTCCAAGTTCTCCAGGCTTAGGGCTTTTGGGAGATATAAATTCAACAAGCTCCACAATGATCCTCTGGAGAAGTTCTTTTCTTCTGTTTTCTGACAAAGATATCTGCCTCTGTAATGCACGTTTAAAAAACCATCATTAACGATTAGGGGAATGCAGAGGTCCATCTCTAAGTATGAATATAATTAAGACATTTGTATTTTAACAGGGTCTTGGAAAGAAGTAACCAACTTTGTTTTCTTACATGTAATTTTGGAAAATAGGAAGGACACTGTGGAAACAAAATACTTTTACAAATTTTATGTTAAGAAATCACTGAACACCCATATCCAACTTCCCATGCCCTTTACTGGCTTACGTTTAAACAACCGTCCTGCTGAGAAAGGCGAGGACAGCAGGGAACCACACACACACACACACACACACACACATACACACACACACACACACACCCCAGCTGTCTGAATGCAACACAAAACTACAAAGGTATACACACACACACACACACACACACACACACAACAGCTGTCTGAATGCAACACAAAACTACAAAGGTATCCCGACCTGAAGAAGCTAAGATCCCAAGGGAAGAAACAAACTGAGGTGAACTGAACTGCACCTCTTCTCCCTTCCAGGCATTTGCCAATCATCAAATGGCCCAAGGAGCCAAGCTCAAAACAGGTGAACGTGCTGAAACACTGAATCTCAACCACTGTAAGGTGATCTGCCCTATTCTAATTGCAAAATAATATGCATATATATATATATAAAAAAAATTTTTCAGTACTACCAAAGGGGTATAAAATCAAAGCTGAAACTTCCCTCTTGGACCCCCCAGTCCTCTTCCCAGAAATACTCATTGTTAACAACTTCCCGTGCCTTGTTCCAGAAATTTCCCTACGTGAACAAGTGTGTGGGTAATTATATTCAAGACACAATTACTTCGAAAAATAAGGCAACATATTTTTTATGTCAACTAGTATATATATGGAAATTTTGTTTCACTGAACTTTGAGATGTGACAATTTAAGCCAAAAAAAACCCCACCTCACAATACTTAAAACAAGTCCTCAAAAATTTTAATTTAAATATTTAAATATTTTTCATTGTAAAATAATGCTACTACTTGAAGAACTTCACTGGGTTAAAAATTGGCTATTCTTGATTATATAATATTTCAAATGTCCTCTGAAAAATGCCAAATGCCCATCACATACCTGCTTATTAAGTGTATTAATAGTTTCTCGAAGTAACTCTTCTTTAATTTCAGTTCTTCTGGAGATTACCTCTTCATGTTTACAAGAATATCGCCAAGTGACATCAACCACCTCGAATTACAGGACAGAAATATTTAATAAGATTACAACCATCAACATTAATTGGCTAAATACCTAGAATGCATGTAATTCTTAAATAGAATTTTTTAAATGCTGTCCTTTGTTTAACATTTTAAAACCTGTGGAAAAAAAAATCGAAGAGAATATGCTTTTTATTCATTCTCTAACCAGTACTCTTCCAAGAAAGACTGTGATTAGGAGATAAAAGTTTCAGAACATTTAGCTGTTTATAACTTACCTACAAAGCCAATTTCACAAAATTCAACAAATAAACACACTCCATTTTTATTGTACTGAATATATAAATTATATATAAATATATTATAGAACTGATTTTTGACAAAGGTACAAGGCCAATTCAGTGGAAAGGGATAACTTTTCCAACAAACGGTGCTAGAACAATTCATTATCCATATGCAAAATAATGAATTTCAATTCACACCTTGGACTATCTACAAAAATTAGCCCAAAATGGATCACAGACACAAGTGTAAAACTAAAAGTATAAAACTTCTAAAAGAAAATGTAGGAGAAAATCCTTGTGGCTCGGGCTAGGCAAACATCTCTTAGACATAACATCAAAAAGCAAGATCCACAGAAGAACAAATTGATAAACTGGACTTCATCAATTTCTTCTCTTCAAAAGTCACTGAGAGAATAAAAAGACAAGCCAGATAGGGAGAAACTCCTTGCAAAGCACATACCTGAAAAAGGACTTGTATTCAGAATGTATGAAGAACTCTCACAACTCAAGAATAAGAAAATGAACAACCCAATTAAAAAAAGAAAGGGCAAAGAAGAGAAATGGATGACAAACAATCCCATAAAAAAGATGCTCAGTGTTGGTCCTCAGGGAAATGCAAATGAAACCACAATGCGACACCACCGCACGTCTCCTAAAAAGGGCTAAAATGAAAAAGTCAGACCATACTGTTAGCAAGAATATGGAGAAACTGGGAATTCGCACATATTGCTGATGAGAATGCAAAACAGCATCATCACTTTGGAAAACAGTTGAGCCAGTTTTTTAAAAAGTTAAACAATCACCTACCATACGATTCGGTCATTCCACTAGCAGGCATTTACCAAAGAGAAAAGAAAGCATATGCCCATATAAAGACTTGTGCAGCTGTATTTGAAATAGTAAAAAACTGCAAAGTACCCAAATGTCCATCAACAGGCAAATGGATAAACAAACCATGGTACATTCATACGATGGAATACTGCTCAGCAATAAAAAGAATAAATTATTGATACTTGCAAACACATGGAGGAACCTCAAAATAATTATGATGAGTAAAATAAACCCCCCCCCGGTCAAAAAGAGTATATATGATTCCGTTTACATACAACTCTGGAAATGCACATTAGTGTACAGTCTCAGAGAGTAGATCTGTGGTTGCCTGGAGAGGGGCAAGAAGGAGCGAGAACGAACACAAGGAAACTCCCGGGATAATGTATGTGTTCACCACCTTGACTGCAAAGGTCATCTCTCGGGCATATACAAATGACAACACTTAATAAATTGTACACTTTAAACAAGTGCTGCTTATTTTATGTCAATTATACCTTCAAAGGCTGTCAAAAAAGAAAAAAAAATTTTATCCTTAGAACACATTTTTTCTCTTCCGTCCTACCTCATCTTTAGAAAATGCGATGATGTAGGACAGCTTCTTGCCCCAGCCGATCTCATAGAGGAGGGGCTTGTCACAGACGTCTTCACACGCGTCACAGTGCAGCCACCGCTGCTGAGAAGGGGAGTACACTTCTGTCCAGACATGGTCTACGCAAGTGACAGACAAAGACGCGACAGAAAGAGAAAAACAAAAGCTAAGTTTATAAAACCAAGACTTCCAATAACTATATACAAACGCCTAAGATGAGAACCACGTGATAATATGCAAGATTCTAAATTTTAATTAACAAGTGAGCATTTTGTGGCATACAAGACTCTAGAACACCTGCTTTAATTTCTTTCTCTCTCTCTTTTTTTAATAGGGGCAATTCTTGATGACTTTTTTTTTTTACTTTTTATTTTTATTTTCTGGCCGTGCCCTGCGGCATTTGAGATCCTAGCTCCCCAACCAGGGACCGAACCCGTGCCCCCTGCAGTGGAAGCATGGAGTCTTAACCACTGGACCACCAAGGAAGTCCCTCTCTCTCTCTTTGAAATCCTTGCAATTGTTTTGGAAAATCTCCTTTAATACAGTCAGTTTTAGGCTTAATTAAAAATAATGTGAGCTATAACTCTGAAAAGGGCAAACACATTGAACAACAGCACGTAAACCATAGGACTAATGCACACAGTTTGCTAATGTGAAGGAGTTAATTCCACTTTGGAACTGTAGGCCAGCAGAGGTCTAACAGAGGATGTCTGGTTACTGATGGTCTCTATCTGACTGTTAAGAGAACAATAACTATTAAGTGAAGGTTTCATTTTATCCTAAGAAAATAACAGAAACACAAGTAAAAAGATCTAAGAAGAAAAACTTTTTAACATGTGACACAAGTTATAACTAAATAAGGACAATATAAATCTCACATGGCTATTATTATATTTTATTGTATATTGAGATTACTAAATCTTTTACACTAATCTCTACAAAAATGAAGATTTCTACAGAACATTATTACACACGTTCTTATCCATAGAGAAAGAGCACTACTAAAATGTCATGATAAATTGTTAATAAAAAATGTTTATAGTGTAAAGTACCAGGCAAAATGCTAGGGGTACTAAAAACAATCCTGTGATCCCCATTAAAAAAAAAAAAAAACCCACGAGGCTGGGATTACTGCTATTTACAGAAGGCAAATGGAAACACAGACTGACAAGGTGGGACTGTACACCCCATCCTGAAGTCAGCAAGACCACCCTGGCCTCTGCCCACACGGCGTCTGCACCTGTGTAATCCCAGACGTAGCGGGCTTCGAAGCCCAGGGCTCTGCAGCACAGTGTGAAACAATTGGCCCACTCCCCGCACCGTCCACATCTTGTTTCCAGAAGTTTCTCGGGATTATTATACCTGGTTTAAAATAACAACAACAAAAAGCTTCGATTCATTATAGAAATCAAGCATTCTGAAGAATTTACATTACCTCCGTGCTAAACAGTAATATTTCTTAACTTCATATTCTTAAATAACAATTAAAGAGCCTAGATTATGTGAGGCATTGTGCTAGAATCCTGGGTGGAAAATGATTCAACAGTGGTACAGCCTTCAAGGAGCTTACAGTCCTGAGAGAGGGAAGGAGAGAACACAAATCATTTAAATACACGGCAGACTGTGATACCTACCCTACAACAGGTCAGAATTAGTGTCATGGGGGAGGGGTCGGGGAGGAGGGCTTGATCCTGAACTGGGCCTTGAAGGACAGGCAGGATCTGGACAGGCAGATTCTCTAGGAAATCTGCATTAAGCATTAGTGTTACTCTAACAAGTGGTATAATTAGCTCATTGTACTTCAAAGGTAAACAACTTTAACAAATAACTCAAGAAAGATTTTAAAGCTTAGCTGAACTCAGTTTTACTTTACTTTTATTCTTCTTTCTAACAACCATTTTATTCTGCTGAATTACTTAAAGGTGTTTGCTAATTTGCAAGTTGTGTTTTGAAATGTGTTGGCAACATTCTTTAAAAAAGTTACTCCAGTTATAAAATTATCATAAAGCTGAAGCACATCAAAATTTGCATATTGTGTCGAGAAGGATTCTGAGCTAATAAAGCTACTCAGGAAAAGTGAGCAGCGATGTCAGCTGTGAATGAACCGTATCTGCAATGACAAGCTATCTGTCTTCAATCAAGTAGATGCTCTTGCTTGAGCTAAGTTAAATGAATTTATGGTTTAGGTAAGGTAGTTACTGGAAGAAGTTGAGTATTAACCTGAAGAAGTAACGGCAGCAGGATTAGAGCATCCTCCGCCTCCATCTTCTAAACACACTCGTGCCAACTTGAAAGGCTGCTTGGTCTCTGATTAATAGTGTTCATCCTCCCAGCCCTACCCAGAGAACAGCTAACAGTAAGACAAGCACACGGTTAGGAGGGAAAAGGACGATGCCCGATACAGACACCTTTGTTAGCCTCTGTCTCCCCGCACTATCAGTCGACACCCAACTGCTTAGACCTTATGAAGACAGGATTTAATCACAGACATCTTTTATCTTCACATCTTTGCAAAGTACCTGTGCACACATATGCTGAATGAAAAAATAACCTGCGCTTATTTTAGATAATTATTGGACAGTGGATTCTGTTTATCTTAGACTCTGTATATCACAGGACTGATTCCTCATTAGGACGGAACTGAGTCCCTAAGCCCCCAAAATCAGGTATTTCAAAAACTTGTTATCTTTTCTTGCCTGATGATACAACCAAACTTTACAAGTACTGTCAATTAAGAACATCTGATAAGAGACTTATAAAGTAAAGGATGGAAAAAGTGAACAGAAAAGTTCCAGTTCCCTTAGTTTAAATTTAGAGATATGAGGGTAGGTTAGGTTGGTAGCAGAGGCCCCTAATTAAACTTCTGTCATTCAAGATAAAATATGATGAGGGGACTTCCCTGGCGGTCCAGTGGTTAGGACTCAGTGCTTCCACTGCAGGGGGCGCGGGTTCGATCCCTGGTCGGGGAACTAAGATCCCGTGTACCACACAGAACAGCCAAAAAAAAAAAAAAAAAAAAGATGGTCCTATACTATACTTTCACCTTCCATATTTCCATCTGATGATTTTGAGTACAGCAGTGTATTTACTATCACAATGATCACTATTATTCTAGTGTTTCAGCGTTATTTTATGTGTTATCAGTATTATTATTAAAGTTATCAGAAAGTTAAAACTTATGTATTAAAAGAATAAAAATACAAGATTTACAGCATTAAGCTGCTAGGACTACACTCAATTTATATTCAAGAGTCAACAAACATTTCCTATATAAAGCCAGACAGTAGATGTTTTAGACTGTGCAGACCATATGGTCTCTGTTGCCAGTATTCAACTCTTGACATTGTAATGTGAAAACAGTTACAGACCATAAGCTATTGAAGCAGCATGGATGTGTCCCAATAAAACTTTATTTGCAAAAATAGGGCGTGGGCTGGATTGAGTCAGTCAGTCATAGCTTGCTGACCCCTGTCCTAGAGGAATATACTTCTAATAACTAAAACGAAGATTACAAGTTGATTTAATAAAATTCTCTTCTAACCATCCCAATAAGAGATTATTCTGACTTCAGTGTCCAGGGGATGCTCACCTTGGAAATCGATTGCTGAACTGGCAGGTGTCACAGTAATGATCTTCCACTCTGTTTGCACCCCACTTCCGCTCATCATCACTGGGGAACAATGATTCGCCTCTAGACTTAGTCTGGCCACCACATTTGCTGCACAAAATGTCATCTACCCAGTGAAAAAATTCTTCCTTAAACCAGTGTAAAAGCTCCAGCAAAAGAAAGTCCTCTTCACTTACATTAGTACCTGAGAAGTTATAACAGAACCAAGTGAGATTTAAAGCACAAAAAACTAAAAACATCCATGTGCATTTTATCCTCAAATACGAAGCTGAAATATATGAAAACAGAAGATGATCTAAAAGGTCTTCACAAACAGGATGCGGACAGAATTGTCAGTGTATTGTGAAGCAGGCTGAAATACAAGGACGTAATCCACTGCACACTCAAAGCAGTGGGACTTTACTGCATCCTCTGACCGACACCATGCTGAATACAACCACCTCTCAGGGAACTACTGACGGTTTGGAGTTGATCCTGAAGCACCTGGAAGGTAACAAAGTCTGATTTTGGAAGATATTTTTAAATGACTGCATTATATTTGTTATCAGGTATATTCACAAGTAAATATGAAACAATCACCGTTATTACAGGCAGAAATCACAGAATTCTGGACACCTTAAAAATCATCCTATTAGCTTTTCTATTAGTGCTTCAACTGTATAATATAATTCACCATCATTCAATATAATTCACAAAACACATAAAAGCACAACCATGTGTACTATCTATCTATCTAAAACAACCCTAGCAAGTGAGCATGACATATATTATTATATCCACTTTATCAAATAAAAAGATCTCTCTCTCGACCATATTCAAGACAGTGGTATCTCTGGGAAAAAGGAGAGGGGAAAACAATCTCGGGACATATATGGGGATTCTCATTCCTATCTTTAATACTTTATTATTAAAAATAAAAAAACATATATGAAGGAGATATATGGCATAATGTTAAGATCTAATAAAGTCTGATGCTGGGCACAGGTGTTTGATCTGTTATATGCTATTCTTGTATTTATGTTTGATACGTTTCAAAATAAAAAAACTATAGAAGAAAAAAAAACTACAGAGAATATTAAAAGGCCAAAATACATTATGTTCTTGAATGGGAAAACTCAAAGTTGTTAACTCTCCGCAAATTAACCTGTACTTTAATGCAATCAACTGAAATTACAAAATAATTTTTCATAAACTTTGATAAGCTAACTGCAAAATTCATGTGAAAGAGGAAAGGCACAAAATGATCAACACAACTTTGACTAAGAATGAGATAAATTTGTCTACAGTACATCAAAACACATTACAAAATTCTAATAATTAAAATATTGTGATACTGATAAAGAATAGACAGAGATGAATGAAACAAAGCAAAGAGTCCTGAAAGATAGATTTCTAAGTGATACACAGTATTTAATAAAGTTAGCCTTTAAAGTAGTTCTAAGAGGATGGATCGTTCAACAAATGGTATTGGGACGAGTAGCTATCCAAATATCAGATCCCTACTACATTCATTCTAATACATATATATAAACACTATACACAGAGAGGGAATATTATAAAAGTAACAGAAGTTTACATTTATGACTTTGGTGTAGAAGACAAAACACAACTGTAAAAACAAAAACGGAAAAAATAATTTTCTCATTAAAATTTGTAACTTTTGAATTTCAAGATACACTGAATGAAATTAAAGAATACTGAGAGAAAAATGTAATGAGTCTAACAAAGAAAAGTATACAGAATATATTAAGAACGTCTATAAATCAGTAAGAATATTAACAGAACCCATTAGAAAAATTAGTACAGTCCATAAAAGAAGTTCAATAATTTCATTAAGTTGAAACAAACACTCCCAGACACTTCTGGTATAAATTGGAAGGCAATTTGTTTGGCAGGGATCCACTGTAGTATAAAAGTATCACACAACCCTTGATACTTTTATATCTAACCCAGTGAAACATTCCTTCATGTAGGCAGGCATGCTTTACAAGGATCTTCACTGCAGCAGCCTTCAGAACAGGGAAATCTTGGTGTCCATCAGTGGGGAACTGTATAAATAACAGTGCATGCACACTACAGAGCACTAGGGGGAGGGAAAATGAATTCCAAGACATGTCAGTAAATGAAAATCACCACGGAGCTGAATATATGAGAGATGATACACTTTATTAAACCCATGCAACTTTATTTATTTTTACAGATAACTATTTATGGGTGGAAATACACAGGAAAAGATATGAAAAGGAACACGTCATGTGGTAATAGCTGTTACCTGCAGAAGAGGAGGTAGAGGACTGACTGGCAGGGAGAGTTCAGCTTTTCCTGTACAACATGAAAGTTTCTCAACAAGGAGATATTCGTGAATGCTGGACTAAAAATGAACTTTAAGACAAACAGCACTCTCATCCTGTTTTCTCCAACAAGTCCCTACAGCAGAGTGATCTTTTTAAGAATGCAAGGTAGCCTGAGTCGACTGAAACCCTCCCATGGGTTTCCATCTCATTCAGAATACAAGCCAAAGTCGCCACTCTCGTTCTTTCAGCTGGCCCCTGTGGTAGGCCGAAAAGTAGCTCCCCCAAAAGATATCCACACTCTAACCCCTGGAGCCCGTGAATCCTACCAAAGAAGGCAAAAAAAAAAAAAAAAAAAAAGCCTCCGCAGATATGATGCAGTAAGGATTCTGAGCCAGGGAGATTATCCTACGTACTAAACGGGGGCCCTAAATGCAATCACACGTGTCCTTTCAAGAGGGAAGCAGTGGGACACTTTACAGAGGGGAAGGTGACGCAGCGGCAGAGGAGCCGGGTGTGAAGATGCTGGTCTTCTGGACTGCAGTGGTGCAGCCACAAGCCAGACTGCAGGCAGCCCCCAGAAGCGGACAGGGGCAGGGAGAGCTTCTCCCCTCCAGCCCTGCCCACACCTTGACTTCGGCCCAGGGATACTGATTACGGACTTCCGGCTTCCGGAGCTGTGAGACAGCACTCTCCTGCTGTTTCGAGGAGCCACGTTTGTGGTAATTTGCTACAGCAGCACAGGAAACTAATGTTTGCCTTTGCCTCTCTCAGCTTTCTGTCTTGCTCCTTCTGCTATGCCAGGTGCCCTCCTTCCATCCCCTAAACATGCCAAGCTCACTCCCACCCACGGAGCCTTTGCAGTTGCCAATGCCTCTACCAGAAAAGAAGTGTTCCTTCTTTCCTACTTACATTAAAACGCCATTATCCTGCCCTTATATTTTCAAGTGTGAAAGGATATACAGTTGACTGTTGATCAATGCAGGGGTTATGGGTGCTGATCTCCCCCACGCAGTGGAAAATCCATGTATAACTTTACAGTCAACCCTCTGTGGTCCCACATCCACGGATTCAACCAACCTTGGACCATGTAGTACTGTAGCATGTCTTTAGAGAAAAAAAATCTGCGTGTAAGCGGGCCCGCACGGTTCAAACTGTGTTGTTCAAGGGTCAACTCTATACACAATCGTAGAAGTTGCATTCTGATGTGATGAAATTATGGATGGCTTATCTTCCCCCTATTTCCTGAATTTCCTACATAAAACAGGTATTACTTTTATAATTAGAGGGAAAAAATGCCAGGGCAAACGTCAGCAGGGACATTGCTAACTATGTCTCCTCTGCAGGGCTCAGCACACACAAAACATGACAGTAAGTACCTGTGAAATAGGCATGTATGTCAGGCATCACGTACAGGACCACAGTACTTTGAAATGGACAGAGCCTCCGCGACAACATGCTGATAAGCATCCTTGTTTTATAAATAGAAAAAACCCAAAAAACCCTGTTAATTCAAGAAGAGGAAGAACTGTTTCAAGGTCTCACAACAAACCTGTAGCTTAAGTAAGTTTGGGGAAAGGGCACTTCTCTGACTCTAGGCCCCTCTGGTCTTCCTGTCTCACCTATGGGGGGTGGGTCACAGGCCCGAGCATAAGGCCCCCTAAGACCCTGAGATTTAACCCTAAGATTACAGAATGCTCCTCTCCCACACCTCACCACCACACCAACAGGACTCCGGTACAACAACAGGGGATGATTACAACTAAACCATCTGCAGGATGCGGACTCGAGCTAAGGAGGGGTCCTTAGGGAAGCCCACAGACAACAGAGGGACCCCAAGAACACCAGAGGAACCCAAAGCCCCTGACACTTACAGCAAACATTAAACACAATGTCGTTAACGGTGTCCAATTCCTAGTAAAATGGACATTTACACCCTTTCACAAAAGGCCTGTTCACCTCAGTTCCTATTACCCAATACATCGTATCCAACATTTAACAAAAAAATTACGAGGCATGCTAAAAGGCAAGGAAAAACCTGAAGGAAAGAAAAAAGTCTGAAGAGGTAAAGCAAAGCATTAGAACCACTCATATACGGCACAAATTTTGGAATTAGGGAAGTTAAAATTACTATGATTAATATGTTTGGGGCGCTAATGAGAAAGGTAGACAACATGTGAGAACAATGTAAGCAGAAGGATGGAAACTCTAAAAAAATGCTAGAAACCAAAAATGCTCTAACAGAGATAAAGAATGCCTTTCACGGGCTCATCAGTAGACTGGACACAGCCAAGGAAACAATCACTGAGCCTGAAGACAGGTCAACAGAAACATCCCAAACGGAAAATCAAAGAGGAAAAAAGAGAATAAAAACAAACAAAGGAACAAAACACCTAGAACATCCAATTATGGTGGGAGAGTTTAAAAAATGGACCAGAACATCTAACAATGGTGGGAAACGGTTGATAAATAAAGGTAGAATAGGATACCCTATTTTGGAATATCAGAAGGATAAGAAAGAGAGAAAGGAGCAGAAGAGATACCTGAAGCAATAATGGCCAAGAATGTTCCAAAATTAATGAGGCACCGAACCACAGATCTGGGACGCTCAGAAAACACCAACCAGGATAAGTACCAAGAAACTACACATATGCACATCATATGCAAACTGAAGAAAACTAAAAACAAAGAGAAAATCCTGAGTGAAGCTGGGGATGGAGGGGGAGGTGAGGGGCACAGGTGGGAGAAACCTAAAGAAGAATAAAGATAGAAATTACGGTGGACTTCTCCTCATAAACAAGCAGGCAGCAGAGTGAACAGAAATTTAAAGTGTCATTGACAGAAAAAACCCCCACCAACCTAGAATTCTACATCCCAGGGATATTATCCTTCAACAGTGAAGGAGAAATAAAGACTTTCCGAGGCAGAGAAAAACCGAGGGACTAGTATACCTGCCCTGAAAGAAACAGTAAAAGAAGTTCTTCGGGAAGAAGAAAAGTGATGGTCATAAACTCCGGCCTGCATACAGGAAGAGCATCAGGGGAAGAATGCATGAAGGTAACATAAAATCTGTTATTTTCCTCATTCTTACTTAGTCTAAAAAGTAACGGCTTAAATAATAACAATAGCAATGTACTGAGTGATTACAGTGTCTGGGTAAGTGAAATGAATGACAGCAGAGTCTCAAGGGATGGGAAGGAAGAATTGAGACATTCTGTTGAAACGTATCTGCACTACACACGAAGCAGCATAATGCTTTTGAAGGAGGGGGAGGGATAAATTGGGAGTCTGGGATTGACATACACACACCACTATATATAAAATGGATAAACAAGGACCTACTGTATAGCACAGGGAACTCTACTCAATACTCTACAATAAGCTGCACGGGAAAAGAATCTGAAAAAGGATAGATACATGTATCTGTATAACTAAATCAATTTGCTGTACACCTGAAACTAACACAACATTATCAATCAAGTATACCAATATAAGATAATTTTTTTTTTAAATTGGAAAAAAAATGTTTACTGTAAACTAGGGCAACCACCAAAAAAATACTACAGAACCCCCTAGAAAGGACAGTATTAAGAAATGACTTAACAGATAAAAACCAATTACATAAAACTCAAAGTAAAAATGCTGAAGTTGGAAACATTTAACAACTAAAATCCTAAGACCATTAATGAAAATAACAAATAATTATTGCTTGATGAATGTGGCAGGCACTGTTCTGAGCCATTTACATGTACTATCTCAGTTATCTCTTAAAATTATCATTCCTATTTTCAAATGAGGAAACTGAAGTAAGGAGATTAAACTACTTGCTCAGTAAGAGTCAGAGCTGAATTTATACCCAGGTAGCTGGCTTCTATATCCACACTCTTTATCAGTAACTGTCTATTAAAGGGAGTCAGTGGTCTAATCACATGAATTAATTTTGAGTAAGGTTTTTCTCCGATTCACATTAAAATCTTCTAACAATGCCATCATATATTCCAGGGACTAAAGATCTACTATATCTGAAAAAAAAATCATATATCAATGATTAAACAGCAAATACACATTCCAGTGTGCATGAGGTGTATGCAATAAAAAATTATACTACTGTACTTCTTAAAAATCCAAATAGAACTGGGTTACGTATTTACAATGTCAACAGCAAAAGGCACCATTTCAGCATTCCCATTTATTTAGCAATGATGCATATTTAGCAATGAATGGTTATGTAAAGCCACTACCTTTATCCAATTTTCTAGCTCTAGATAACTTTTCTTGTGATCTCCTTTTTAGTTCTTGGACTGGAATACAAGCCAGCACTTTCTCCTGGACAGCAAGGTTCTCATAGACCAGTACATGCTGAATGTTGGACTGAAGAGCTTTTAGAATGACTGAATCACCAGTAGTAACCTAACAGAAAGAAAATAATGAAATTAGCTTTTCTCCATATGCTATAAAAATAATAACACCGGTTCTATGTTAAACATAATAAAAACACACGGGTTCTATGATTTCACAGATAAAGAATGCATGGATTCACTGAAATATAATAGTTATACCCAAAACCTTTACAAAATTAGTATTAGGAGACAGCCATATCTGTATCACAGTCTAAGACATGTCTATATTTTCATCTGAAAGTATGTTACTGAGGATATAAATATTTAGGCAGGGATATGCTGAACTCTTGACCACACACCTGGAACAAGACAGCACTCTAAGCAATCCATCTGACAGCTGTTTCCACTTCAAATCCCTGTAAACGACAATTTTTTTAGAACTTTATAGCGCATTAGCTACCGAGGACTACTCTCAAGGGATCAGGAATTTGGAGGAATTCCTGAGAGGAAAGGCAGATGCCAATGGACTAAAGGAAGAAACAATGGCAATAGGCCCTCTAGAGAGAGTGGTTACAAAAACTAAGAAAAAGTTCTCAAAATAATCCCAAGGAGAGAGGAGCCTGAGGACCCGCAGAGCAGGAAGGGGCCTTGGAGTGAGCGTGAGGAAGGCTGCTGGGCTCCACGGGAGGAACAGCTAGACATTCTGGTCACCACTGTCAATAAAAAAGTGTGTCTCTGGGCAGTGAGGGCGGACGCTTAGACTTCTAAAAGGAAAGATGAGCGCCCCAGCTCAGAAGAGGCGCTGCTCAGGCAAAGCCCACCTCCCCACAGTGGCTGAAACCACATGCGGTATTCACAGATAGGCTAGCAGGGACTCTCAGACCCCTGTGACTCTACAACAACCCGTATTGCTGAGAAGATGCACTAGAATCAACAGCAGGAGGAGGAACCTGTGGCAATGGCAGCAAATACAGAAAAAGACTAAAAAAAGTCTATCTTTAGAAGTACAAGAGTACACTGGAGTCAGAGAAAGAAAACTATGGATCTAGGAAATTAAAAATGTAAACACTGAAATGAAGCACAGATGGTGTGTCAAACAGCAGAACAAACACAGCTAAGTGATCAATCAGTTAGAAGATTGAGACATTTTCTGAGGATGCAGTACAAAAGAACAAATAGACACTGACACTGAGGATAAACCCCCAAACTTCCCAAATCCAGCTAACAGGAAGTCTAGAAAGTAGCGTAGAAAAAAATGGAAGAAAAAACTTCTCAAAGAAATAATGGAAAATCTCTGAGAGTTGAAGAAAGAGCCAGTGTGAATGGGAAAACAAAAACAAAAACTATACCAGGTATGTAATAGTGACATTTCATGACAGTAAAAAGGATTAAAAACAAAATACTAGAAGCCTTCAATGATATCAGACATCTCACTGGAAACAACGGAGTAAAATCTCTGAAATACTGAGAGAAAATGAGAACATACGGCGCATACCCAGGCAAACTAATTACACAGAAGGGCAAAATAAACACATTTTCTGATATGTAACAATGCAGAAAATATATCACTCCCAAATCCTATTTTAAAAAATTATTAGAAAAGTTATTGTCCCCCCCAAATATAATATAGCCAAAGTAAATAAACAGAACACCAAGGAGTAGAACCTGGGATAAAAGAGCAGGAGCAAGTTAAATAAAAACCAAACAAACTAGTTAAACTTAAGTTCCGATTGTTATAAATAAATAATGATAATTGAAAAGCAAAATCTAAGAAAGGTGGCAGGGAAGGGAGAAGAGTAAATCCTTTCTGAGGTTCCTGTCTTGTTGTAAGATGTTGGTAGAAAAATATAAAGTAAATACCTGCATTAGAAATTTAAAGAGAAAAAAAAAAAGAAATTTAAAGAGAATAATGAGAAGACTAAAAGGAGGATACTTAGCTTCCTAATTTTTAGAGGGAAAATAATGGAAGAAAACTTGATCAATCTAAACAAAAATAGAAAAAGAAAAAAAAACCAAGAAGGACACAGACAACACAAAATAAGATGTCAGAAGTAAGTTCAAACATATTAGAATTACAGTAAATAGGAATGGATTAACCTGTTTATTAAAAGGCAGAGATAGATTAATTTAAAAAATAAAAACCATTACCAAATACTTACTGTAATGTCAGGCACTGTATCAAGCACTGGGCATGGGTGCACAAAACAGACATCATCACTTTACAGTCTGAAGGGGAAGGCATTAAACAAGAAACGAGAGAATCTTCACATGAAGTCGACAAATGTTTGTGTGTGTGCATATGTGTTAGATGATGGAAAAATAATGGAGACCAAACCAGACAAGGACATTATCCTCACAGAGTAGGGAGTCTGTGGATACAGAAACAAATATTGCTACAATGATGCTAATTTACTCAAATATTTAAGGAGCCTTTATTACCTGTTAGGTACGGGGGATATAATGGTTAGACAGTTTATTCATATGTACGGTAAGAGTTATAAAGCAAACACAGAGGACAGTGTAACTGTACAACTAGAATTCCCTGGAGAAATGATATTTGCAGTAAAATATGAAGGATGAGAAGCAGCTGGTAACCAGGGAAGGGAGAAGACCATTCCTGTCACAGGGAGCAACGTGCAGGTAGCCGGGGAGTCTGCACAGGGGGATACACTTAACATGCTGTGAAGGATCAGAGAGAAAGTCAGTGTGTCTGGAGCACAGAGCACCCAGGGGAAATGATGGTGCGAGACAGCTGAGCAAGAAGTTGGGCTGGGGAAGCATCTAGATCTTCCCTGTCTCTTTCCACTGTAATGGGAAGCTATTAAAGAAACCTAAGCAAGGGAGTAAAATGATCAGATTTGTGTTCTCTGAGTCTGACACCAGCTGTAGGGGGGAGAAGGCAGGCCTCAGAAGACTCACTGGGGGACCACTGCCGAACTCTGAGGGAGCGGAGGCTTAAACCAGCGTGGGGACAGAGGTGGTAGAATAGTGAATCGATACGAAAAACATGTAGGAAGTAGAATCAACAAATCCTAGTGACTGAACCGTGGGGTCAGGGGGCAGTTAGGAAAGTAGAAAAATATTTGGGAATGATTCACATATGAGCAACTGGGTCAATGGTTGAACCACTTATAATAGGAGAAACACCAGGAAATGGTCAACTGAGCTAAAAACTACGAACGGTCAAATAAAAATGAACTGAAAAAAGTCCATTAAATTTAGCAGCGTGGAGATCACTGATGATCTTAGTAATAAGTTTTGTAACAGTGTTAATAAGGAAAAGAAGTTTTAAGAGACTCAGTGGTATAAGTGGTGTCCCGAAGTGGGCCAGGTGCCCCAAAGGAGCTGTACAAAGTGGTCCACTGGGATAGGGACAGAAAATATTACAACTTCTATTTATATTATTTTTTTGTCCAAAAAGTAAAGCAATTTATTATAATATTTAATATTTGGATCAATGGTGGCTTCCTCCCAGGCTACAGAAGCCATCCTGAGGGAAGAAAGTCCCCCAAAGTGGAGGGGTTCACAGTGGCACGCTCATTCCTACTTCTGCTCCCATGATGCTACAAACTTCTGCAGTTCAAATGTGCCTGGTTCAGCAGATTTACAGATTATACTATGCGGTTTTAACTAATTTAACCCTCAACCTGGCTTAAAAAAGATTTCAAAGACCTCTAGGCACTGAGGCTAATACTTACAATGTAAGCACATGTGGAGTGTTACAAGAAGAAAATGGCACGGCTAACCCATCTATTATTTTAGTATGAGCCCCTTCAACAGCCATATTTTAATGCCAAAAAAAAAATCACAATCTACTGAGATCTGACAAACAAAATGATCAAGAGTATTTAAAATAAGACATGTCTACGTTCTTGAAATGATATAGTGTTAATACGTTTTTTAAATTAAAAATGTTACTTATTTTCTAGCTCCTCTTTACATTGTTTTATAATGTATCGAGTACACTGACATACTAGTATATGTATATAATTTATAAACAAATAAATACACATTGAGAGGACATGCTCAGAAATGTTTTACTGACGGGGCACACGTTAGAATGAGGAGACCTGCAAGACAAGTACATGAGGAGTACAGATGCAGGGATGCGTACTGGGGATTCTCCCTGAAAGTTGCTGTGAAGAGGAAGTGAGAAATACAGGAATGCACGATCCAGGGATACTTGTGTGACGGCTTGTTTCTAAGAGCTACATGAGAGGTTCATAAACGTTAATCTGCTTGGGAAGAATGCAGGTTTCCAAGCTCCCCCCTCTCTTTCTGGCTCAGCCTGTCTGGGGTTTGTCCGGGAATCTGCGTGTCCAGGTTATTCTGATGCCAATGGTCCAAGCTTAGATGAAAACTGGCCTAAAGCAAGGTTTCAATGCCACTGAGAAGAATCTCCAAGAAAAGGGGCAGGTCAAGACTGCACAGCCCACCTGCGATCCCACGGTGAACAGAGGAGAGGAACACAGGTACAGAGGACGGGCTGGCCTTTAGTAGGTGCAGACACATTTACTCTACTAACAGATGACAGAAGAGATGGGGCAGACCTGAAGGTGGGAAACCCAGGGCATCCACAGCAGGAAGGAGTGTGCTTTTTACCAGAACTGACACAGAAACAAACAAACAAGCAAACAGGGATGTCTCCATTTTTACTTGAAAGAATTCCTATAAAGAGGAGACCCTTACGGTTGTTATTTATTTATTTATTTATTTATTTTTACACACAGATTTTCATTTACTGAGAGGGTAAGAACTCATCCAAAGAATTTTTATTTTCATTTTTCACTCTGGAAATTACCTCCTTCACTGTGGTTTTTAATGGCACTCAAACAATCTTGAAGAATAAAGTTTATTTTCTTTGCCTTATTTCTTTAAATACTCATTAGCACAGTGCCAAAAAAACTAATTCATAAAAATAGAAGTTTGCTGATTGCATGGCCATTATAGCAGCTGGGTAACCATGTAGATGAGGCAACAGTTAATTGCTTAAGAGTTAAAAGTTATTTGGAATACAAATGGGAGTTTAAAACGTGAAATCTGTTTTAGAGCAAAAAGATTTTTTTCTTCACTAATCATACCTGGATTCCAATTATTTGGTTTCTAATGTGAGATATTTAAGACTCTTTATAAGAAAACAAGTACAATGTGTATTTCTGTCAAATCACACAAAATAGAAGCAGTGATAGAAGCAGTGGAATTTGGATCAGCAAATTTACTTCTTTAGTAAAGGACAAGGCTTCTCAAGCCCACCAGCCCTCTTTCTACCTTTTTACAACCCTTTGCTTCAATGGCTTTTAAATTTAGAACCTGTTTTCTTAACATAAAAGTTATGTTTAATAAATTTTTAACGACAGTTTTAATCAACTTGTGACTTCAATAAACATTTCTTACAAAAACCGCTTTATTCTATTTGTAACAGTAATAAATGTTGCAGAAAGTTTTCAGGAAATACTGAATGGTATAAATAATGTGAAATCACTATAATTTCACCACTCAGAGAAAATTATAGCTAAGATATCTGTGTACAGCTTTCCAGACCTTTTAAAAATGAACATATTTATGTATGTGTGTTTTTAATAAGAAAAATGAAAATACACACAAACACACAACATATGTTGTTTAATTTTGGAATTCTTAGTTTACCTTTTTTTCACCACATAATTGTCTTCATGTCAAAATATACCACATCATCATTTCTAAAGAATATTAAGAATGCCAATGTAAATATGTGTCATAATTGCCTGTTGAAAGTATGTAAATATGTTACTTTTAAGAATGGTTCACGAACAAGAAATTGAACATTTAAATCTTGTGTCCAAGGGAGACGAGGAGGAGATTTCTCCTCTTACAAAGTTTGCATATAGATCCAGACTAAGAAGTTGTCTTATGAGATTTAAATAGTTTAAAAATCGACTAACTCAGAGGTGCACAGCCAGGGGAAGAAGACACCAGGGCGGCCAGGAGGCTGAACCCGAGTGCTCTTCATGCTGGGCTCCTACCGTTTTAAGTCTGCATTTGAAGGTTCTGCAATTCTGACTTAACTCTTTAACATCTTCAAGATGGAACAAATTTGACTTTGATGTGGAGACTAGAGAAGGGCTTTGCATACAATAAGCAGAATTGGTGTCAATTTAAAATTATAAACAGAACAGAGAGGAGACAAGATGGTGGAGCAGAGGGACCTGAGCTCATCTCCTCTCAGGAAAACAGCAAAATAACAACTAACTGCTGGACAATCATGGATGAAAAAGACTGGAACCTACCAAAAAAGATATTCTACACCCAAAGACAAAGAAGAAGCCACAGTGAGACGGTAGGAGGGGCGCTTTCGCTGTGTAATCGAATCCCACACCCACCAGGTGGGCAACCCACAAACTGGAAAATAATTATTTCACAGAGGTTCTCCCACAGGAGTGAGACTTCTGAGCCCCATGTCAGGCTCCCCAGCCTGGGGGTCTCACATCAGGAGGAGGAGCCCCCAGAGCCTTTGGCTTTGAAGTCCAGCAGGGCTTGAGCGCAGAAGCTCCACAGGACTGGGGGAAACAGAGAATCTGCTCTTGGAGAGCGCACACAAGGCTTCACATGCGCTGGGACCCAGGGCAAAGCAGTGACATCGTATCAGCCTGGGCCAGACCTACCTGTGGGTCTAGGAGGGTCTCCTGGGGAGGCGGGGGTCAGCTGTGGCTCATGTAGGCTCCAGTGCTGGGACACCTCAGTCAAAGCAACCAACAGGGTGGGAACACAGCCCCACCCATGAGCAGACAGGCTGCCTAAAGACGTTCTGAGCACACAGACACCTCTAAACACATCCCTTGACATGGCCCTGCCCATCAGAGGGACAAGACCCAGCTCCACCCACCAGTGGCCAGGCACCAGTCCCTCCCACCAGGAAGCCTGCACAAGCCCCTGGACCAACCTTACCCACCAGGGGGCAGACACCACAACCAAGAATTACAGTCCTACAGCCTGAGAAACAGAGACCACAAACACAGCAAGTTAGACAAAATGAAACGGCAGAGAAATATGTTTCAGATGAACGAACAAGATAAAACACCAGAAGAACAACTAAGTGAGGTGGAAATACACAATCTGCCTGAAAAAGAATTCAGAGTAATGGTAAAGATGACCCAAGATCTTGGAAAAAGAATGGAGGCACAGACTGAGACGATACAAGAAATATTTAACAAAGAGCTAGAAGATTTAAAGAACAGAGATGAATAATACAATAACTGAAGTGAAAAATACACTAAAAGGAATCAATAGCAGAATAAATGAGGCAAAAGAACGAATAAGTTAGATGGAAGACAAATTGGTGGAAATCACTGCTGTGGAACAGAATAAAGAAAAGAGAATGAAAAGAAATGAAGACAGTCTTGGAGACCTCTGGGACAACATTAAACACAGCAACATTCGCATTATAGTGGTCCCAGAAGAAGAGAGAGAGAAAGACTCTGAGAAAATATTTGAAGAGATTATAGCGGAAAACTTCCCTAACGTGAGAAAGGAAACACTCACTCAAGTCCAGGAAGTGCAGAGAGTCCCATACAGGATAAACTCAAGGAGGAACACACCGAAACACATATTAATCAAACTTACAAAAATTAAAGACAAAGAAAAAATATTATAAGCAACAAGGAAAAAGCAACAAATAACATACAAGGGAATCCCCATAAAGTTATCAGCTGATTTTTTTCAGCAGAAACTCTGCAGGCCAGAAGGGAGTGGCAGGATATATTCAAAGTGAGAAAAGGGAAAAACCTACAACCAAGAATGCTCTACCCATCAAGCCTCTCATTTAGATTCGATGAAGAAAGCAAAAGCTTTACCGACAAGCAAAAGCTAAGAGAATTCAGCACCACCAAAAGAGCTTTACAAAAAATCTTTAAAAAACTACTCTAGGCAGAAAAGACAAGACCACAACTAGAATCAAGAAAATTACATATGGGAAAGCTCACCATTAAAGGCAAACATAGAGTAAAGGTAGGAAATCATCCACACACAAATATGATATCAAACCCAGCAATTGTGAGAAGAGGAGAGTACACATGCAGGATATTGGAAGTGCATTGGAAATTAAAGGACCAGCGACTTAAAACAATCGTGTTTGTGTACAGACTGCTATATCAAAACCTCATGGTAACAGCAAACTAAAAATCTACAATAGATACACACACAAAAAAGAAAAAGCAATCCAAACAACACTAATGACAGGCATCAAATCACAAGAGACGTGAACAAAAGAGGAAGGGAAGGAAAAAAACCTACAAAAACAAATCCAAAACAATTAACAAGATGGCAATAAGAACATACATACTGATAATTACCTTAAATGTAAATGCATTAAATGCTCCAACCAAAAAACAGACTGGCTGAATGGATACAAAAACAAAACCCATATATATGCTGTCTACAAGAGACCCAACTTCAGATCTAAGGACACATACAGACAAAGTGAGGGGATGGAAAAAGATATTCCATGCAAATGGAAATCAAAAGAAAGCTGGAGTAGCAATACTCATATCAGACAAAATAGACTTTAAAATAAAGAGTGTTACAAGAGATAAGGAAGGACACTACATAATGATCAAGTAAATATATATGCACCCAACACAGGAGCACCTCAATACATAAGGCAAATCCTAACAGCCATAAAAGGAGAAATCAACAGTAACACAATAATAGTGGGGGTTTTAACACCCCTCTTACAGCAATGGACAGACCATCCAGACAGAAAATAAGGAAACACAGGCCTTAAATGACACATTAGACCAATGGACTTAATTGATACTTATAGAGCATTCCATTCAAAAGCAGCAGAATACACATACTTCTCAAATGCACATGGAACATTCTCCAGGATAGATCACATGCTGGGTCACAAAGCACACCTCGGCAAACTTAAGAAAACTGAAATCATATCAAGCATCTTTTCCGACCACAACACTATGAGATTAGAAACCAACTATGAGAAAAAAACTAAAAAAACACATACACGTGGAAGCTAAACAATATGTTACTAAACAACCAATGGATCAATGAAGAAATCAAAGAAGAAATCGAAAAATAACTAGAGACAAATGAAAATGAAACACAACGATTCAAAACCTATGGGACCTGGCAAAAGCAGTTCTAAGAGGGAAGTTTACAGTAATACAATCTTACCTCAGGAAACAAAAAAATTTCAAAGAAACAACCTAACCTTATACCTAAAGCAACTAGAGAAAGAAGAACAAACAAAACCCAAAGTTAGTAGAAGAAAAGAAATCATAAAGTTCAGAGAAGAAATTAATGAAATAGAGATGAAGAAAACAACATAAAATGTCACTGAAAGTAACAGCTGGTTCTTTGAAAAGATAAACAGAATCGATAAACCTTTAGCCAGACTCGTGAAGGAAAAAAAGGGAAAGGGCTCAATCAACAAAATTAGAAATGAAAAAGAAGTTACAACTGACACCACAGAAATACAAAGGATCATAAGAGACTACTACAAGCAACTCTATGCCAATAAAATGAACAACCTAGAAGAAATGGACAAATTCTTAGACAGGAACAATCTTCCAAGAGTGAACCAGGAAGAAATAGAAAATATGAACAGACCAATCACAAGCACTGAAATTGAAACTGTGATTAAAAATCTTCCAACAAACAAAAGTCCAGTACCAGATGGCTTCACAGGCGAACTCTATCAAACATTTAGAGAAGAGTTAACACCTGTCCTTCTGAAACTATTCCAAAACATTGCAGAGGAAGGAACACTGCCAAACTCATTCTATGAGGCCACCATCACCCTGATACCCAAACCAGACAAAGACACCACCAGAAAAATTAAATTACAGGCCAGCATCTCTAATGAACATAGATGCAAAAATTCTTAACAAAATGCTAGCAAACCAAATCCAACAACACATTAAAAGAAGCATACACCATGATCAAGTGTGATTTATCCCAGGAGTGCAAGGATTCTTCAGTATCTGCAAACCAATCAGTGTGATACACCATATCAACAAATTGAAGAATAAAATCCATATGATCATCTCAATAGACGCAGAAAAAGCTTTTGACAAAATTCAACACCCATTTATGATAAAAACTCTCCACAAAGTGGGCACAGAGGGAAACTACCTCAACATAATAAAGGCCATATATGACAAACCTACAGCTAACATCATACTCAACGGTGAAAGGCTGAAAGCATTTACTCTAAGATCAGGAACGAGACAAGGATGTCCACTCTTGCCACTGTTATTTAACATAGTTTTGGAAGTCCTAGCCACAGCAATCAGAGAAAAAAAAAGACATAAAAGGAATCCAAATAGGAAAAGAAGAAGTAAAACTGTCACTGTTTGAAGATGACAAGATTGTATACATAGAAAATCCTAAAGATGCCACCAGAAAACTACTAGAGCTCATCAATTAATTCAGTAAAGTTGCACGATACAAAGTTAATACACAGAAATCTGTTGTTTCTATACACTAACAGTGAAAGATCAGAAAGAGCAATTAAACAAACAATCCCATATACCATCACATCAAAAAAAATAAAATACCTAGGAATAAACTTACCTAAGGAGGCAAAAGACCTGTACTCAGAAAACTATAAGATACTGATGAAAGAAGCTGAAGATTACACAAACAGATGGAAAGATATACTATGTTCTTGGATTGGAAAAGTCAATATTGTCAAAGTGACTATACTAACCAAGGCAATCTACAGATTCAAAGTAATCCCTATCATACTATAAATGGCATTTTTCATAGAACTAGAACAAAAAAAATCTTAAAATTTGTATGGAGACACAAAGACCCCGAATAGCCAAAACAATCCTGAGGAAAAAAAACAGAGCTGGAGGAATCAGGCTCCCTAACTTCAGACTATACTACAAAGCTCCAGTCATCAAAACAGTATAGTACAGGCACAAAAACAGAAATATAGATCAACGGAACAGGATAGAAAGCCCAGAAATAAACCCATGCAACTATGGTCAATTAATCTATGACAATGGAGGCAAGAATATACAATGGAGAAAAGACAGCCTCTTCAACAAGCTGTGCTGGGAAAACTGGACAGCTACATGTAAAAGAATGAAATTACAACATTCTTTAACATCATACACAAAAGTAATGTTAAAATGGATTGAAGGCCTAAATGTAAGACCGGATACCATAAAACTCGTGAGGAAAACATAGGCAGAACGTTGTCTGATATAAATTGCAGAAATATCTTTTTGGATCTGTCTCCTAGAGTAACGAAAATAGAAAGAAAATAAACAAATGGGACCTAATTAAACTTAAAAGCTTTTGCACAGCAAAGGAAACCATAAACAAAATTAAAAGACAACCCACAGAATAGGAGAAAATATTTGCAAATGAAGCAGCTGACAAAGGATTAGTCTCCAAAATACACAAATAGCTCATGCAGCTCAATGTCAAAAAGAAAAAACCAAAAAAACCCACCACAATCAAAAAATGTGCAGAAGCCCTAAATAGACAGTTCTCTAAAGAAGACATACAGATGGCCAAAAAGCACATGGAAAGATCCTCAACATCGCTAATTATTAGAGGAATGCAAATCAAAACTACAACGAGGTATCACCTCACACCGGTCAGAATGGCCATCATCAAAAAGTCTACAAACAATAAATGCTGGAGAGGGTGTGGAGAAAAGAGAACCCTCCTACACTGTTGGTGGGAATGTAAATTGGTACAATTACTATGGAGAACAGTATGGAGGTTCCTTAAAAAAATAAAAATAGAACTAACATATGACCCAGCAATCCCACATCCTAGGCATATATCCAGAGAGAACCATAACTCGAAAAGATACATGCACCCCAATGTTCATTGCAGCACTGTTTACAATTCCCAGGACATGGAAACAACCAATATATCTATCAACAGATGAATGAATAAAGATGTGATGTGTACACACACACACACACACACACACACACACACAACTGGAATACCACTCAGACACAATAAAGAATGAAATAATGCCATTTGCAGCAACATGGATGGACCTAGAGAGGATCAAGTAAGTCAGACAGAGAAAGACAAATATCATATGATATCACTTCTATGTGGAATCTAAAAAGATGATACAAATGAACTTATTTACAAAACAGAAACAGACTCACAGACTTCAAAAACAAACATGGTTACCAAAGGGGAAAGGTCTAGGAGAGGGATAAATTAGGAGTTTGGGATTAACATATACACACTACTATATATAAAACAGGTAATCAACAAGGACCTACTATATAGTACAGGGAACTCTACTCAATGTTCTATAATAACCTATATGGGAAAAGAACCTAAAAAAGAATTGATACATGTATACGTATAACCGAACCACTTCACTACACACCCGAAACTAACACAACACTGTAAATCAACTATACTCCAATATAAAATAAATGTTAAATTTGAAACAATAAAAAAAATATCTTCATTAAAAAAAATCAACTAATTTTGTTATTTATCATTATCTAATATTATTTTTATAATTTCACTAATATAATCTCAAATGATAATTCTTTTAAACAGATACATATATAGTCATATACACAATGGGCAATAATTTCTAGAGTCATAAAAGTGTTGATGTAAAGTCCTCAACAACTTCATACACATTCTAAAAGCAGTCACGTATCAAATAAAAGCACATGTTAGACTGTGCAATAACTGCCAATGACTTATTTTAAGCAAATCATACTTCAAGAGTCACATGCTTTCAACCTAGAAAAAGTTGCAAAATTGGAAATAATGCTTCTAACACTCTGAGGCTCAGTCTCTGAAAAACTGTCTTTGCTGTTTTGAACCTGCTTTTGGAAGGCAAAGGGCATAAAAATATATAAAGGGTTATCAGGAAGTTATTTCATATAAGAACACTAAATACTCAGCATGTATAACCAGCAAATTTAAGAAATCAGTTTGCTCATTAGGAAAATACAAATTAAAGCCACAATGAGATACTACTTAACATCGACTAAAATGGCTATAATAAAAAAGACATTAACAATTATCAATGAGAATGCTGAGAAATCGGAACCTTCACACTCTGCTGGTTAGAATGTAAAAAGGTGCAACAGCTCTGGAAAACAGCTTGCAATTTCTTAAAGCAATAAACATAAACTTGTCATACAACCCAGTGGTTCCACTTCTAGGAATCTACCCAAGAGAAATGAAAACATCTGCCCACACAAAGCCTGGTATGTGGACATTCATAACAGCATTGTCCATAACAAGCAAACATGGCAAACCCAAATGTCCGCCATGTAATGCTATTCAGCAATAAAAAGGAAAAAAATACTAATACATCCTGCAATATGGATAAACCTCAAAAACATACAAAGTAAAAGAAGCCAGAAGCAAAAGACTATGTAGTGTATCATTCATTTAAATAAAATATCCAGAAAAAGCAGCAAAATAAATTTCTAACTACATCACCGTTTATTGAGCACGGGTATATTCCAGTACTTTATATCTTAAGGGAAAAACTTACTGGCAACTTCAACATCAATGACTATCACCTTGTCTTATACTTCCAAATTTTACTTGATACAGTTTCAACCAAAGAAATATATTAGGTGTGACACTCAACAGTGCTCAGGATTTGTCTAGTTTATATGCAGTTACATGCTTTGTTAATCTCTCTCCTGCTGCTTTACTTGGTCCATTTTAATTCTCAATATCCCCACTCAAAATGAGAAAGGGAGGAGAACATAATTGTCAAACTCTGTAATACAGCAATTAATGGTGATAAAAGCTTAAATAACAAAATACTTTTTAAAAATGTGTACTTCAGTGATCCATGGAACCAGGAGTTGGCTATAAAAAACAAGATTCATTCTAATTTCTCCCAACTCCCTTAAGGAATACAGAAAAAGATACTTTGTCCCAGGGACTCAAGAAGTTAAGAGTTAATATACAGTAGCCTTCTAAGAGCATATGTGTTTGCGAAAGTTTGTTTTCTTCTAAACTCTAAATTCGTTTTGACAATAGGATGACAATTTGTTTTTAGTGTAGTATCCAGGCCCTTTCTGGTAAGTGATTAAAGACCTCAAACTATAACCGAGGGGCTTCCCTGGTGGTGTAGTGGTTAAGAATCCGCCTGCCAATGCAGGGGACACGGGTTCATTGTGGTGGCTTCTCTTGTTGCGGAGCACGGGCTCTAGGTGCATGAGCTTCAGTAGCTGTGACATGCGGGCTTCTGTAGTTGTGGATCGCAGGCTCAGTAGTTGTGGCTCGTGGGCTCCAGAGCGCAGGCTCAGTAGTTGTGGCGCGGGGGCTTAGGTGCTCCATGGCATGTGGGATCTTCCCGGACCAGGGCTCGAATCCGTGTCCCCTGCATTGGCAGGCGATTCTTAACCACTGCGCCACCAGGGAAGCCCCTGTATCAGCCTTAACTGCAAAACTGATGAAGACGTGTTACCCAGAGGTGTAATGACATGCTTTAATCCTGTACATGAGTCCTGTATAAGGTACGTTAACACATACCCATAGAAGTATGTAACTCATAAGTAAATAGACACTTATTGGGTTATGCATTCAACATTTTATCACTGGTAAGATGTACAATCAAAAAAGAGTGGAAACCAGTGTCCTAAGGACTGGACTGGCTAGGGTTACTATTCTGTCCCAATAGAGTTAAGTAGTCCCACTTTTCTGTTACTCTGTGGTAACTTTGTTCTGAATGAAGCAGCTGAGATACTTTACAGAAAGAATTACTGTTACCAAGAGCAAACCTTTAAGTCCTTTACAGTTTATTAAGCTTTCACATATGCTCTTATCTGATGCCCACGGCCACTTAATATCATTACTAGTTGATCCAATAGTATCCAGTAACAGTTTCTTGGAAGCATTCATAAACAATAGCTGTGTTTATTAGTATAAACAAACATTAGCTCTGAAGCTAATGAGAGGAGAAATATTTTAAAGACTTAAACATTAACCTAAGTCAACTGAGGCACAAAAGAATATGTTTTAGAAGAGTTAACCCTCCACAAAAATCTGGGAAACCACTCATCAAGAATTATTATTCTGGGGCTTCCCTGGTAGCACAGTGGTTAAGAATCCGCCTGCCAATGCAGGGGACATGGGTTCGAGCCCTGGTCTGGGAAGATCCCACATGCCGCAGAGCAACTAAGCCCGTGCACCACAACTACTGAGCCTGCGCTCTAGAGCCCGTGAGCCACAACTACTGAAGCCCACGTGCCACAACTACTTAAGCCCACGTGCCACAACTGCTGAAGCCCGTGCACCTACAGCCCGTGCTCCACAACGAGAAGCCTCTGCATTGCAAGGAAGAGTAGCCCCCGTTCTCCACAACTAGAGAAAGCCCACATGCAGCAATGAAGACCCAACGCAGCCAATAAATAAATGAATGAATGAATAAATAAATAAATAAATAAGAATTATTATTCAAAAGGACAGACACTCTCTCTTCCCCTGCCAGCCCCTACCACCTTCAATTCTTTATTTTTTAAAGACAAGCTTAGGGTATTCCCAGCCTACACTAAGGAATGACTGCCCATCATCTGACTACCAGGGAGGTTAGGTTAAAGGCTCTCCAATTATTCAGCTGGAGAAAATTAAGGGTAGATTTAACAACTGACTCTAGATGTAGAGTTCCAGTGTATGGAGGACAGCAACCAGGTGTTTCACCAAAATTAAAAGAGGACATGAGTTTAAGCTGCCTACTGATAAAATTACTATAGAAAAGCCATGAAAATTTTTCTGACAGTGAAAATTTAGGAGTAAAATGCTTAAGGACCTTTATTAAAAGGGATTTTTTTGTAAACAGGATAGTTTCCTATTAAATAAGGTCATTTAAGTATACCAAGAATGCCTGTTAGACATCAGTAATTTGACTTCAGTTCTTCGGAAGTACATATGTATATGCTAGCACCACTATCAGTGAATTAATGATTATTTACCTTAAGCCTAAAGAAGCCCATTTTTTATTGAATTGAGGTGCTGATAATGGTAGGTTGCTGGAATTAATAATTCCACGGTAGACAGCAGCAGGTATTACATCAGAAGTGTCAAAGCAACAGAGGAAATCTAACTTGATGGCCACACATCTGTCTAGCAAGTCCTTCACGTTTTCTAGGTTAAAGACATACGCTGATCTGTGCAACTGGTTTAAGTGCCACGGCAACAGGTACATTTACAAACGATAAATTAAATAAAACCCTGGCTGCCTCAGAAACAGTAAGTCACAAGTTAACATTTAAAAGTCCAAATAAAAGACAGCCATTTCCCCACTTTTGTTACAGATCTGACAATTGTTTAAAAGAGCTCAGGAAATCTGAATGTATTAGAACTATAAGAACCAAGAATGACTGAGACATAAATTCTGGAATAAGTCCTATTTTAAAGCTTTTGCTATATCAACACTTTGAAAGGAGCAGTCAAGGAAGGTTTAATTCTAACATTACCATTGGAGCGGACGGTGGATTTGATGACTGCCCTTCACTGTTCCCTGGATGCTGGGTTAACCCATTAGGACTGGAAGGCTGTGCTGTAGGAAGCTGGGTGCTGGCTGCAAGTTGCTGAGATAATTCTGCTTTGTGGCTCTTATCTGATCCATCCAATCTGCTACTTCTCTCTATGGCGATCAGGTCACGAATTTTTTGCAGCTGCTCCACTGAAGCTTTTTTAGGGAAGATAAGATGGGTTTCTCCCTGGAATTTATAAAATTAGGGAAAATTTTAACCTTTGATTTATACTGACAGTCATTCTTACACAGTATATATAAAATGGAGCCAATACTACAGAACACATCATATTTTAACAATCTTTCTCTTTTCTTACCATTTTGGCACTTTTTAAAAAAATATAGGCAAAGGTATACTAGAAAATTAAGAAAATATGTCTCCTTGTTAGCATAAAATGCTTAGCCTGTTTTATTTGTTCAAAAGACCTTCAGAAAAATACTTTACCTTTTAGAAACACTGTAATGAGTCAGAAAGCCTCCTAAGAGATGCAAAAATGAACATTCCTATCTCCTCTGCAATTGTATATGATACAACTATTCTCCATGAAATTCCGTATGAAATAATGATACTATAGATACAGCCATTCAAAATGATCACTGGTCACATAAAACCAGTAAGAAGTTATATAACAACCTTTGAATCTTCTAAACTCAAGTCTTTAAGAATAGCTACATGACTAGAAGTCTGTGTATGGAGTTCACTAATTCTTCCAAGATAACAAAAATTACATCCTGAGGGTCAATTCAAAACTATGGAAAAACTACTGCTATTTAGTAATACAAAGGTGGTCCAAACAAAAACAGACCATCAAACAATAAAAATCTGATTCTTTAAGAAGTGATTCATTCAATGAATCCACATAATATAATCAGAGCGCTCTGAGGTACAGTAAACATTACAACAAAGCTCACAATGTAAAATAGTAAATTACAAAACAAACAAAAAAGTGAAATGAAAATATATTCCATCAAGGTTTAAGGGTTGAGAAGCAACAATGCTAAAACAGTAATTCCACCAACTGCAAATGAGATAACACAGTTGTTACAATATGCAGTGGACCAACCTGTAGATTGTGAGCATTTAAATTCAACTCCACAACTGAGAATGACCTTATTTCCCTGGTGATGGCAGATCTACAGGAATCAACTGACCAAGACATTACTCCATCACAACATGAAAATCAATTCCACGTGAATCCTTTTGAAAAAGCTGGAAGAGGCCAGCAATCTCCATGTATTACCCAAAACAGCTGTAAAAAAGACTGCTACCATTTACTGCATTTATGTGTTTCTAGGTACTGTGCTAAAAAGCACTTTACCCACATTATCTGAAGAATTCTTAACAACCACCTTGAAAGGTAGGTATTGGGTTTATCCCCGCTTTTCATATGGAAATATGAAGGCTCAGAGAAGTTAAATAACCTACCTGCCTGACGCTACCAACCGTCAGAGCAAGGATTCAAACTGCATGACCTTAATCGCTATGCTATAACTGATTCCACCTGAGACTGAACAGAGATCAAAACCCACAAGCCTGTACAAATAGCTTGAAGGGTTGAGCAAAAAGCATTTCTACAGTTGTGATGATTACATACACGATGATTGGCACAAATTGGAACGCAGTGAATTTTCCAACAGGAGAAAGGAACCACTTCCTATCTATGATGAGCGCTGGGAAGAGAAACCAGACTCCTGGGTTAAAACCAAGCATGGAGGCCTCTGATCTCACACTGTGAATGGAGCGGCACTGAGGAAGGTACACGACACCGTGGCCGGAGGCAGGAGAGCCTGACAGCCACGTGGGTCTGTCTGGTCCACACCCCAGAGAGGGCCCCGGTGAGACAGAGGCTGCTCCCTTCCCTTCCATCTTTTCAGGACCAGTCCTAAAAGAATGTATGATTATGACTGAAGTGTCTGTACGAAAAAGTTTAATCGACAGCACTGTATTTTCATAAAAGGACAAAACAACAGGCTTAATGCACTAGACCCAATAACACTTTAAGAAACCAACGAGGATTCTAGTATTTAACAAAACCTATGTTTCTCAACGCATTCTTGGTGAGACAATTCTCACTGCCAGATGTGAGTCAACCCCGTCCCTGCTCGCTAAATGCTGGTGACATCTTCCAGTCACCAAGACAACCAAAACTATGGCCCTCGAGGCCCTATCCTCCGCGAGGGTGGGTGCAGCTCCCAGCAAGAACTACTCCACTAAGCCAGCCTGACGGGTCACACGACCATTTGAATCCCAATCTTTCTCAACCTCCTCCTCAGAATTTTCATAAACAAGAATGCAGCCTCAGGGACAAGTGGGCGCAAAGGTGTCCAGGATTTTAATGTGTAACTGAAAATTTCAGGATAGGTCTTGGATTCCTACTTCATCTCAAAGCCCACCAAGTTTCTTTCTGGTGGTAGAGTTCGGTCTCAGCTCCGTTGGCTAACACTGATCAAACATTTATTTCCTACCGTGTGAAGTCCAAAGCCAGCCAGAAACTCTAAGTATAAATTAGTCTTAAAGCATGATCATCTTTTCTGAAATTGTGGCTCTACTTGCATCAAATACTACTGCAAGTCTCAATCTGGCTTGTTACCTGGCACTGGCGTGACCAACTTACAAGTTTGCCTGGGACTGAGGGGTTTTCTGCGGGGCTGGACTTTCACTGCTAAAACCAGGACAGTCCCTGGCAAACTAGAGCGGTTGGTCATCCCTCCTGGCACTCAAGTATTTGCTGAATGAAAGATAAATATGATTCCACCGAATCTGTGACACTTCAACAATGAGAAACAATGAGAAACTGAAACACTTCAACAGTCTCCAGTTGTCATTTACTTAATTTTCCTGTCATCTGACTCTCAAAAAACTGCATTTCCTTGAACAAATTCATCAATGTTCTCAATTTTCCCCATCTATAGTTTTAAATTCTTTAGGTTCAGATGTCTGTGAGCAACTACAAGCAGATGACACCATAATTTATACCTCCACCCTGGCCTCTCCTTTTGAATCATCAAAGACTCATATATCCAACTCTCTCCTTGACACCTCTACTTGAATATTTAACAGTATATCAGTTATAATTATCCAAAAGACGGGTCGTTTTTTCTCCCCTGACACCTGCTACTCTCCAAGATTTTTCAACCTCGAGGAATAAGTACTCCCATCCACTCAGTTGCTCAAACCAAAACCCAGACGTCACCCTGATTCCCTCCTTTCCCTTACATTCCACATCTAGTTCATCGGCAAGTCCCACAGACTGCTTCAAAAAGAAATCCTGGATCCCACTACTCCCCCATCTCCACTGCTGTTGGTCTTTACTTCCACAAATATTTACTGGGTGCCCACCTGCTCTGCTCCTTTCCCAGCAGCCAGCACACGGGGAGCAACAGACACAAAGCCTGTCCTCATGGAATCTAGACAAACCACTACCATTTCTCACTGAGACTAATGTGATAAGCTTTACAACCGGCCTCCCTGCTTTACCCCTTGCCCCCATCCAGAACATCCAGGATATTCTCTTTCCAACAGCCAGAGCAATCTTCAAAAATACTCTTCCCTGCTTAAAACCTTTCAATGGCTTCCCATCCCACTGGTCATGAAGTCCAATCTTTACCGCAGTTCCCCAAACCCCAGGCCTGCCTCTGTGGCCACTTTCTGTGCCAAGGCTACTCCTGCTAGAGATCCTCCACACGTGTGGATCTTTGTGCCTGAAAAACGCTCACCTGAGGGCGTCAGGTATTTGAATTGCTTCTCATCACTCAGGTCCCAGCTCAAACGTGATCTCCTCAGGGGCCTCCCCTGAGCGCTCGTCCTTACACAGCTGCCCATCACTACAGTTGCTTATGATGTTCTTTCCATGCCTTATTTTCTTCTTTGTGCTCATCTTTGCTTTCACACCTACTGTCTGTCTAACCTACAGGAATGCAAGCTCCATGTGAGATGGGAGCTCTTATCTAACTAGTTCACCACTATATTCCCAAGGCCTGAAACAGAATCAGGGGAGGGAAGCAGAGAAGCGGGGAGGAAAGTACATCCCAGAGCAACTCAGCATATCTCCTTAACAGCTGCTACGGTCTTGCCAGTTGACTGCTACTGACTGCTTGGCCTCTAGAACCTGGCTGGACTTCTCTCAGTATTCCATAAACTAGAAATGGTTAAGCATATATGCATAAAGAAAACTCATCATCTTGAAAGCTACTTTCATTGTGTCATAAAATTAAACTATGCCACAAGATTCCACAACATGGAAACACCAAGCTTTTCTTTTGACCTAAAAACAAAAAAACCCACTGAGATTCTTTTCTCCTGTCACAGAAGGGAACCCTTGTGCGTGGCAACTAAACTCAACTTTTCTGTTTTTACTCTTCTCATTTCTTACTGGAGACAGGTGGTTGGACCCCCATCAGCAATTCATGTTTGCTCACATAGCAGGTTTTTGCTGAAAGTCTAAAGAGAACCACAATTTAGTCCTTGGGTTGCATGCCTGACCTCCCTATTCTAAAGGACTGAGATTGTAAGAATTCTCCCTGTGGGAGAGTTGTTATATTTCACTGTGAATTTAAAGCAGATGGACTGTGACTTTTCAATGTAGAGTAAGTGAAGAAATAACTAGTTCCACAGTTTTCCAAAATGAATCAATCAATAACAATATTCTTATTAGAAATTATCTATCAACATTATAATGAATGCTCTGTACATGAACTGTGGAGAAGAAACCGTGAACACACTTACCTCTTCAAAGCCCATTTCAAATAAACATTCAACAGCTCCTCTGACAGGCAAGAGTCTAGTAGAAAAAGTTGTGTTTCCAATCCGGATAGATCTATATTTTTCATCATTAGGGTTTCTGATTAAAAAAAAAAAAAGTCTGATTATATATAACAATTTACATTTTTCACCATGTTTTTGCATTCTTTTTCACATTTTATACTGGCTATACGCCTACGAGGTAGTAGAGATCCCAGCTTTAAAGAAAGAGGATGCACAGTCTAGAAAGACAGACTGATTTTGTGATTCTTACCTTGTACACACTTACTGCAACATTACTGTTTAACTTCACAGCTGATAATATCAATGCTGACGTAAGGGAAACCCATGCGACATTCTATTTCTGTGCTGTTAAAACTAGAGACCTTTATGAGTGTTTAAGTTGCTAAGAAAAAATTCCATGCAAGTTCCAGACAGGGGCAGAAAGTTTTGCCTGTTTTCTTCTGATGGATCTCAGTCATCGAGAATAGCGCCTGATGGACATGTAGATGGTGGTTAATAAATATTTGTGAAACGAATGAATAAAAGAAACTAAGAAGCTGTAGATAAATGAATCACAGCTCCTCAAAGACTTTACTTCTGACAAACATGAATCTAGGTATACCTTTACGGTCGTTTCATTTTTCTTTCTTCCCTAGACCAATGGTTGTTTTTACTATAATTTCTGTTTCAGCTAAAGATATATTTTTGTCACAGCAACTATGGTAATAAAATACAATGAACATATGAATTTCTTTTACCATGATTAAGATTTTGAATAGTACACATGAGATGAGACCAGCACATGAAAGATCTTTGATTTGAGATTTGTAATAACGTTGATAAATCAGAAAGGCTGTAAAAAAAAAATCAGAAAGAAAATAAAAGGTTAAAGACAATCAAGGTATTATACTCAAAAGGCCTTCTGAACTTAATTCAGGATGATAAGTAGGTTTCATATCTGATACTGATGCCCTTAAAATGGTAGTGGCTTCCATCAGTATGGCATTAAGAAAGACTGAGGCTGTCTCAGGGGTCCACAGAAGCAGTGCTGAGGCTATCAGCCTGGGGTCTGGGATGATGGGGTGGCCAAGTGCTGGCAAATGACCAAACACCTTTGTCCTAAACTTACACATGTTCTCTAGATATGGTGATATAAAAACCAAAACAGGGATTGTTAACTGTAGAAGTTTCAACAAATTTCACATTTGTTTTCCATCAAGCAGTTCCTGTTGCCAAACTGTCATAAATACTACACAAAACTTTTTTAAACCTCTTTTAATTTCAAAAATTACACCAGTTTATTACAGAATATTCAGAGACAAAAGCTCCAAAGTAGTGTTACTTAAAATGTCCAGATTGGTGCTGATCTGTAAACACTTTGCTTTTCATCCATGAGGAGTACAGAAATTGAAAGTATTCAGTAATTATTACAGCAATTTGACACTGCCATGAAATTTTCATTGCATTTTACAAAAGTTATAGGTCCACAAAGGATTGGAAATTAAAAATACTGTTCTTTACTGCAGGTCATTTGAAAATCACAGATAACTGAGAAACACAAAGAGATACAGATGCCTTACTCTTTTATTCTGTGTATCAGATCAGGGTTTCTAAACCTTGGCAATACTGACCTTTGGCCTTTGCTGTGAGGGCTGCCCTGGGCACAGTAAAATGTTTACATCCCTGGCTTCTATACCACACTACATCATAAGCATGCCGCTCTTTCTTACCACTTAAACATTAAACAGTGAACAATCCTACCTTTACCAAAGCTAATTACAGGTAAATGAGGCATCTTTTCATGACACTCAACACATTCCACAGGGTGATAAACAATCAGTACCACCAGGATGGTATATCCCACTGGTGCAGAACTGCTTGAGCTATCTTAAGTCTATTTTTTCCCAAGAGTTTCCAGATTTCTACATAATCAAAATCTTTCACTGGGCTTAATTTTCTAATTTTTCTTCCCTTTTTCACACTAAAAAATTCTTATAAAACTTACATGAGCTGTTCTGATATAGCTTATTATTTTGAGACATGTTTCAAAGGGTCGAAGCAGCTTCTCTGCTACAGGCTTTGTATAGCTTAGATTTTCCTCTCTAGTTTCTAACGAACAATGTTCTATCTTTGTACAACATCTGTGGACCTCACATATCATTTATGTGTTTTTCTCACTCAACGTATATTGCAAATAAAAATTTGAAAAATGGCAATAACATCCAGGTACCCAAATCCCAGCTTCCTCTTTTTAAAGGTGCTGAGCAAAACTTCCCTGGTGGCGCAGTGGTTAAGAATCCACCTGCCAAAGCAGGGGACATGGGTTCGAGCCCTGGTCCGGGAGGATCCCACATGCCGCGGAGCAACTGGGCCCGTGAGCCACAACTACTAAGCCTGCGCGTCTGGAGCCTGTGCTCCGCAACAAGAGGCCGCGACAGTGAGAGGCCTGCGCACCGCGATGAAGAGTGGCCCCCGCTTGCCACAACTAGAGAAAGCCCTCGCACAGAAACGAAGACCCAACACAGACAAAAATAAATAAATTTATTAAAAAAATTTTTTGAAAAATGGCAATAACATCCAGGTACCCAAATCCTAGCTTCCTCTTTTTAAATGTGCTGAGCAGGACTTCCCTGGGGGCGCAGTGGTTAAGAATCCCCCTGCCAATGCAGGGGACACGGGTTCGAGCCCTGGTCCGGGAAGATCCCACACGCCGCGGAGCAACTAAGCCCGTGTGCCACAACTACTGAGCCTGCGCTCCAGAGCCCACGAGCCACAACTACTGAGTCCATGTGCCACAACTACTGAAGCCCGCGTGCCTAGAGCCCGTGCTCCGCAACAAGAGAAGCCACTGTAATGAGAAGCCCGCACACCACAATGAAGAGTAGCCCCCGCCCGTCGCAGCTTTGAGCAAGCCCACGCGCAGCAACAAAGACCCAACGCAGCCATAAATGAATGAATGAATGAATGAATGAATGAATGAATGTGTTGAGCAGACCAACTATAGTCTTGAGCACAGACTGATGTGAAAGTCAGCCCCTGAAGCCCTCAAAGGCTTACAGAAGTTGGCCCCAGGGCCATCAGACCTCGGATCCATCAGCTCCCATTTCCTGCCCTTGGAGAAGTGCCATACAAACATTCCTGAACCTCTCGCTTCACAGCATCAGCCTGGAGTGGCCACTCTCCTCGAGCCCATTACTACGCTCAGTATCCTGCGGCATCTGAAGTACCCCTACGGACCTTTAGTTTTGATCTTCTTCTTCCACTAATTTAATTTTCTGTGCAGACTTTTCTCAATATTTTTTGCTATAACTCTTCGATTTTTTTTTCCCTATCTCTGGTGACAATTAACTATTTCTACGACTTTATTATTTATCTTGCTTGTTAGCAATTATCTTGCACCTTAGCTTGAGATTTCTTTTTCTGGTTGTTGGATGATGATGTTGAATGAATGAGGTTTGAAAGGGCAGCAAAACTTCCTGAACCTCACGCAACCATCACTTTGAACACACTTTGGTGCCTTCCTAGCTGTCTTACCCACAGATAGACAAACTGTTTCATTTACAGAAAATTCGCCTGTGTATTTACAACTGAATAGTAGGAAAAACACCCGCTTTGCACCTCGAAAGTCATAATCTACCATATTTCTAAGATTTTACAACATGTTAATAATAAGCCTCCCACTGAGTCACAGCATTCCTTTTCTCAGAAAAGGAAAGCTTAAATGTTTCTCTTTCAGAAATACTAGGAATTAAATATATCTGCGCATTCTCTAGCTCTCTTCCTCTTTAGAACGCATTAATCCCAGGAAGAGTTCTCACAAATGGAAATTTAGTACGTGAGTGCATCCTATAATCTTGCATTTTTATTACTGATGACAAAAGTTGGTTTGTAGGCCATCTGAAAAACTATTTCTAGTCCTTCTGAAAATCTGTTAGTGCGACTTACATGTAAAATTTTCAGAAACATCTCTCTGCCTTTAGAACATCTGGGAAGCATCCCTGGCTCTAACTCCACCATTCTCTGCAGCTGACAACAAGGGAAACATGTGCACGTAAACTAGCTTAACATGAAAAACTGAATGAGACTAACAAACAACACATGTGCCATATTCTCTATTTCTTTCTATCTTTTGCAACAATCTTATAATGTAGGTATTGTTTGTTCCTTTTAAAAATGAGGAAACTGAAGCCCAGTTTACATACATTCTTAGGAAATGGTTGACTGGGACTTAAACCCACTGGTTCGATTACAAATACTCTCCACCATACAAGCTGCCAACAAACTCAGCCATCCTCAGTTGACAACCTTGCTCAGTTTCTCCAGGTGTCAGTAATAACCCAGATGAGAAATCTCAAGTTATTTCAGGTACAGTATTTTGTCTCCTCCCGTTACCAGCTCTACCCCTGGCACTCAGTCATCAAGGACTGCCAGTCCCTGACTACAATTCTTCTCTCTGTTACATCCACAGTTATGCTTATGCTCTGCAGTAGCTTCAGAAGTGAAACCCATGCCTTGTGTCTTCTCGCATCATTATTCCACGTGAATCTCTCATTATGCTTCTTTTTTGAGTCTAGAAACTACAATTACTTTCTGTTGCCTATCATGTCAAATACATGTTCTCTTACCAAACCTTTGTTCTCAGAACTGTTCCACACTAGGTCATCCAGCTATCTCCTCACATAAACACGTAAGTGCTTAAACATTGTCTTGGAATTAATTGTTCTCTAGATTTTATGCTGTGGCTATTTTCCACACCTGTGTCTTTCTCCCAGACGTATTTATTTTCTTGGAAGGAAGAAACCACTTTCCATTTTTGGCCCTTCCCAATCACACCCAATACAGTTCATAACCAGTAACTGTGTGCAGTTTGCAAAGGAAATTAGTGGGAAATCAAATATTGGTTTTTTTTTTACATCTTTATTGGAGTATAATTGCTTTACAACGGTGTGTTAGTTTCTGCTGTACAACAAGGTGAATCAGCTATACATATACATAGATCCCCATATCTCTTCCCTCTTGCATCTCCCTCCCACCCTCCCTGTCCCACCCCTCTAGGTGGTCACAAAGCACCGAGCTGATCTCCCTGTGCTATGCGGCTGCTTCCCACTAGCTATCTACCTTACGTTTGGTAGTGCATATATGTCCATGCCACTCTCTCGCTTTCTCACAGCTTACCCTTCCCCCTCCCCATATCCTCAAGTCCGTTCTCTAGTAGGTCTGTGTCTTTATTCCTGTCTTACCCCTAGGTTCTTCGTGACATTTTTTTCCCCTTAGATTCCATATGTGTTAGCATATGGTATTTGTCTTTCTCATTCTGATTTTACTCTGTATGACAGACTCTAGGTCCATCCACCTCATTATAAATAGCTCAATTTCGTTTCCTTTTATGACTGAGTAATATTCCATTGTATATATGTGCCACATCTTCTTTATCCATTCATCCGATGATGGACACTTAGGTTGTTTCCATCTCCGGGCTATTGTAAATAGAGCTGCAATGAACATTTTGGTACATGACTCTTTTTGAATTATGGTTTGCTCAGGGTATATGCCCAGTAGTGGGATTGCTGGGTCGTATGGTAGTTCTATTTGTAGTATTTTAAGGAACCTCCATACTGTTCTCCATAGTGGCTGTACCAATTCACATTCCCACCAGCAGTGCAAGAGTGTTCCCTTTTCTCCACACCCTCTCCAGCATTTATTGTTTCTAGATTTTTTGATGATGGCCATTGTGACTGGTGTCAGATGATATCTCATTGTAGTTTTGATTTGCATTTCTCTAATGATTAGTGATGTTGAGCATTCTTTCATGTGTTTGTTGGCAGTCTGTATATCTTCTTTGGAGAAATGTCTATTTAGGTCTTCTGCCCATTTTTGGATTGGGTTGTTTGTTTTTTTGTTATTGAGCTGCATGAGCTGCTTATAAATTTTGGAGATTAGTTCTTTATCAGTTGCTTCATTTGCAAATATTTTCTCCCATTCTGAGGGTTGTCTTTTGGTCTTGTTTATGGTTTCCTTTGCTGTGCAAAAGCTTTGAAGTTTCATTAGGTCCCATTTATTTTTGTTTTTATTTCCATTTCTCTAGGAGGTGGGTCAAAAAAGATATTGCTGTGATTTATGTCATAGTGTTCTGCCTATGTTTTCCTCTAAGAGTTTGATAGTTTCTGGCCTTACATTTAGGTCTTTAATCCATTTTGAGTTTATTTTTGTGTATGGTGTTAGGGAGTGATCTAATCTCATACCTGTCCAGTTTTCCCAGCACCACTTATTGAAGAGGCTGTCCTTTCTCCACTGTACATTCCTGCCTCCTTTATCAAAGATAAGCTGACCATACGTGCCTGGGTTTATCTCTGGGCTTTCTATCCTTTTCCATTGATCAATCTTTCTGTTTTTGTGCCAGTACCATACTGTCTTGATTACTGTAGCTTTGTAGTATAGTCTGAAGTCAGGGAGCCTGATTCCTCCAGCTCCATTTTTCGTTCTCAAGATTGCTTTGGCTATTTGGGGTCTTTTGTGTTTCCATACAGATGGTGAAATTTTTTGTCCTAGCTCTGTGAAAAATGCCAGTGGTAGTTTGATAGGGATTGCATTGAATCTGTAGATTGCTTTGGGTAGTAGAGTCATTTTCACAATGTTGATTCTTTCAATCCAAGAACATGGCATATCTCTCCATCTATTTGTATCATCTTTCATTTCTTTCATCAGGGTCTTATAATTTTCTGCATACAGGTCTTTTGTCTCCTTAAGTAGGTTTATTCCTAGATATTTTATTCTTTTTGTTGCAATGGTAAATGGGAGTGTTTTCTTGATTTCACTTTCAGATTTTTCATCATTAGTGTATAGGAATGCCAGAGATTTCTGTGCATTAATTTTGTATCCTGCTACTTTACCAAATTCATTGATTAGCTCTAGCAGTTTTCTGGTAGCATCTTTAGGATTCTCTATGTATAGTATCATGTCATCTGCAAACAGTGACAGCTTTACTTCTTCTTTTCCGATTTGGATTCCTTTTCTTCTCTGATTGCTGTGGCGAAAACTTCCAAAACTATTTTGAATAAGAGTGGTGAGAGTGGGCAACCTTGTCTTGTTCCTGATCTTAGTGGAAATGCTTTCAGTTTTGTACCATTGAGGACGATGTTGGCTGTGGGTTTGTCATATATGGCCTTTATTATGTTGAGGAAAGTTCCCTCTATGCCTACTTTCTGCAGGGTTTTTATCATAAATGGGTGTTGAATTTTGTCGAAACCTTTTTCTGCATCTATTGAGATGATCATGTGGTTTTCTCCTTCAATTTGTTAATATGGTGAATCACGTTGATTGATTTGTGTATATTGAAGAATCCTTGCATTCCTGGAATAAACCCCACTTGATCATGGTGTATGATCCTTTTAATGTGCTGTTGGATTCTGTTTGCTAGTATTTTGTTGAGGATTTTTGCATCTATGTTCATCAGTGATATTGGCCTGTAGCTTTCTTTCTTTGTGACATCCTTGTCTGGTTTTGGTATCAGGGTGATGGTGGCCTCATAGAATGAGTTTGGGAGTGTTCCTCCCTCTGCTATATTTTGGAAGAGTTTGAGAAGGATAGGTGTTAGCTCTTCTCTAAATGTTTGATAGAATTCACCTGTGAAGCCATCTGGTCCTGGGCTTTTGTTTGTTGGAAGATTTTTAATCACAGTTTCAATTTCAGTGCTTGTGATCGGTCTGTTCATATTTTCTATTTCTTCCTGATTCAGTCTTGGCAGATTGTGCCTTTCTAAGAATTTGTCCATTTCTTCCAGGTTGTCCATTTTATTGGCATAAAGTTGCTTGTAGTAATCTCTCATGATCTTTTGCATTTCTGCAGTGTCAGTTGTTACTTTTCCTTTTTCATTTCTAATTCTATTGATTTGAGTCTTCTCTCTTTTTTTCTTGATGAGTCTGGCTAATGCTTTATCAATTTTGTTTATCTTCTCAAAGAACCAGCTTTTAGTTTTACTGATCTTTGCTATTGTTTCCTTCATTTCTTTTTCTATTATTTCTGATCTGATTTTTATGATTTCTTTCCATCTGCTAACTTTGGGGTTTTTTTGTTCTTCTTTCTCTAATTGCTTTAGGTTCAAGGTTAGGTTGTTTATTCGAGATGTTTCCTGTTTCTTGAGGTAGGCTTGTATTGCTATAAACTTCCCTCTTAGAACTGCTTTTGCTGCATCCCATAGGTTTTGGGTCGTCGTGTCTCCATTGTCATTTGTTTCTAGGTATTTTTTTTATTTCCTCTTTGATTTCTTCAGTGATCACTTCGTTATTAAGTAGTGTATTGTTTAGCCTCCATGTGTTTGTATTTTTTACAGACCTATTCCTGTAATTGATATCTAGTCTCATAGCATTGTGGTTGAAAACATACTTGATACAATTTCAATTTTCTTAAATTTACCAAGGCTTGATTTGTGACCCAAGATATGATCTATCCTGGAGAATGTGCCATGAGCACTTGAGAAAAATGTGTATTCTGTTGTTTTTGGATGGAATGTCCTATAAATATCAATTAAGTCAATCTTGTTTAATGTATCATTTAAAGCTTGTGTTTCCTTATTTATTTTCATTTTGGATGATCTGTCCATTGGTGAAAGTGGGGTGTTAAAGTCCCCTACTATGAATGTGTTACTATCGATTTCCCCTTTTATGGCTGTTAGTATTTGCCTTATGTATTGAGGTGCTCCTATGTTGGGTGCATAGATATTTACAATTGTTATATCTTCTTCTTGGATCGATCCCTTGATGATTATGTAGTGTCCTTCTTTGTCTCTTCTAATAGTCTTTATTTTAAAGTCTATTTTGTCTGATATGAGAATTGCTACTCCAGCTTTCTTTTGGTTTCCATTTGCATGGAATATCTTTTTCCATCCCCTCACTTTCAGTCTGTATGTGTCTCTAGGTCTGAAGTGGGTCTCTTATAGACAGCAAATATATGCATCTTGTTTTTGTATCCATTCAGCCAATCTGTTTCTTTTGGTGGGAGCATTTAGTCCATTTACATTTAAGGTAATTATCAATATGTATGTTCCTATTCCCATTTTAATTGTTTTGGGTTCGTTATTGTAGGTCTTTTCCTTCTCTTGTGTTTCTTGCCTAGAGAAGTTCCTTTAGCATTTGTTGTAAAGCTGGTTTGGTGGTGCTGAACCCTCTCAGCTTTTGCTTGTCTGTAAAGGTTTTAATTTCTCCATCAAATCTGAATGAGATCCTTGCTGGGTAGAGTAATCTTGGTTGCAGGTTTTTCTCCTTCATCACTTTAAATATGTCCTGCCAGTCCCTTCTGGCTTGCAGAGTTTCTGCTGAAAGATCAGCTGTTAACCTTATGGGGATTCCCTTGTGTGTTATTTGTTGTTTTTCCCTTGCTGCTTTTAATATGTTTTCTTTGTATTTAATTTTTGACAGTTTGATTAATATGTGTCTTGGCATATTTCTCCTTGGATTTATCCTGTATGGGACTCTCTGTGCTTCCTGGACTTGATTAACTATTTCCTTTCCCATATTAGGGAAGTTTTCAACTATAATCTCTTCAAATATTTTCTCAGTCCCTTTTTCTCTTCTTCTTCTGGAACCCCTATAATTCGAATGTTGGTGCATTTAATGTTGTCCCAGAGGTCTCTGAGACTGTCCTCAGTTCTTTTCATTCTTTTTTCTTTATTCTGCTCTGCAGTAGTTATTTCCACTATTTTATCTTCCAGGTCACTTATCCGTTCTTCTGCCTCAGTTATTCTGCTATTGATCCCATCTAGAGTATTTTTCATTTCATTTATTGTGTTGTTCATCGTTGTTTGTTTCATCTTTAGTTCTTCTAGGTCCTTGTTAAATGTTTCTTGCATTTTGTCAATTCTATCTCCAAGATTTTGGATCATCTTTAACTATCATTATTCTGAATTCTTTTTCAGGTAGACTGCCTATTTCCTCTTCATTTGTTAGGTCTGGTGGGTTTTTATCTTGCTCCTTCATCTGCTGTGTGTTTTTCTGTTTTCTCATTTTGCTTAACTTACTGTGTTTGGGGTCTCCTTTTTGCAGGCTGCAGGTTCGTAGTTTCTGTTGTTTTTGGTGTCTGCCCCCAGTGGCTAAGGTTGGTTCAGTGGGTTGTGTAGGCTTCCTGGTGGAGGGGACTAGTGCCTGTGTTCTGGTGGATGAGGCTGGATCTTGTCTTTCTGGTGGGTAGGTCCACGTCTGGTGGTGGGTTTTGGGGTGTCTGTGGACTTATTATGATTTTAGGCAGCCTCTCTGCTAATGCGTGGGGTTGTGTTCCTGTCTTACTAGTTGTTTGGCATAGGGTGTCCAGCACTGTAGCTTGCTGGTCGTTGAGTGAAGTTGGGTGCTGGTGTTGAGATGGAGATCTCTGGGAGATTTTCTCCATTTGATATTATGTGGAGCTGGGAGGTCTCTTGTGGACCAGTGTCCTAAAGTTGGCTCTCCTACCTCAGAGGAACAGCACTGACTCCTGGCTGCAGCACCAGGAGCCTTTCATCCACATGGCTCAGAACAAAAGGGAGAAAAACTAGAAAGAAAGAAAGAAGAAAAGAAAGAAAGAAAGGAAGGAAGGTCGGAGGGAAGGAAGGAAGGAAGATGAAAGAAAGAAAGAAAGAAAGGAGGGAAGGAAGGAAGGAAGGAAGAGAGAAGGGAGGGAGGGAGGGGGAGAGGGAGGAAAGGGGAGGGAGGGAGGAAGGAAGGGAGGGAGGAAGGAAGGAAGGGAGGGAGGAAGGAAGGAAGGAGGGCAGGAAGGAAGGAAAGAAAGAAGATAAAATAAAAGATAAAATAAAATGAAGTTAATAAAATAAAAAGTAATTATTAAGAAAAAAAATTTTTTTAATAAAAACAAAAACAGACAGATAGAACCCTAGGACAAATGGTGGAAGCAAATCTATACAGACAAAATCTCGCACAGAAGCATACACATACACACTCACAAAAAGAGGAAAAAGGGGAAAAATCATAAATCTTGCTTTTAAAGTCCACCTCCTTAATTTGGGATGATTTGTTGTGTATACATGTATTCCGCAGATGCAGGGTACATCAAGTTGATTGTGGAGCTTTAATCCGCTGCTTCTGAGACTGCTGGGAGAGATTTCCCTTTCTCTTCTTTGTTCACACAGCTCCCGGGGTTCAGCTTTGGATTTGGACCCACCTCTGCATGTAGGTCGCCTGAGGGCGTCTGTTCTTCGCTCAGCAGACAGGACGGGGTTAAAGGAGCCGCTGATTCGGGGGCTCTGGCTCACTCAGGCCAGGGGGGAGGGAGGGGCACGATGTGGGGCGAGCCTGCGGCGGCAGAGGCCAGCATGACGTTGTACTACCTGAGGCTCGCCGTGCGTTCTCCCGGGGAAGTTGTCCCTGGATCCCGGGACCCTGGCAGTGGCGGGCTGCACAGGCTCCCCAGAAGGGGGGTGTGGATAGTGACCTGTGCTTGCACACAGGCTTCTTGGTGGCAGCAGCAGCAGCCTTACCCTCTCATGCCCGTCTCTGGGGTCCGCGCTTTTAGCCGCGGCTCATGCCCGTCTCTGGAGCTCCTTTAAGCGGCGCTCTTAATCCCCTCTCCTCGCGCACCAGGAAACAAAGAGGGAAAAAAAGAGTCTCTTGCCTCTTCGGCAGGTCCAGACTTTTCCCCAGACTCCCTCCCGGCTATCTGTGGTGCACTAGCCCCCTGCAGGCTGTGTTCACGCCGCCACCCCGAGTCCTCTCCCGGCGCTCCGACAGAAGACTGAGCCTCGGCTCCCAGCCCCGCCTGCCCCGGTGGGTGAGCAGACAAGCCTCTCGGACTGGTGAGTGCCGGTTGGCACCAATCCTCTGTGCGGGAATCTCTCTGCTTCGTCCTCCGCACCCCTGTTGCTGTGCTCTCCTCCGCGGCTCCAAAGCATTCCCCCTCCGCCACCCGCAGTCTCCACCCACGAAGGGGCTTCCTAGTGTGTGGAAACATTTCCTCCTTCACAGCTCCCTCCCACTGGTGCAGGTCCCGTCCCTATTCTTTTGTCTCTGTTTTTTCTTTTGCCCTACCCAAGTTCGTGGGGACTTTCTTGCCTTTTGGGAGGTCTGAGGTCTTCTGCCAGCGTTCAGTAGGTGTTCTATAGGTGTTGTTCCACGTGTATATGTATTTCTGGTGTATCTGGGGGGAGGAAGGTGATCTCCGCGTCTCACTCTTCCGCCATCCTCCTCTCGTCCCCCCGAATTTAGTCAAATATTGTTTTTTAAAGAATGAATGAAGCAAGTTTCCTAGGGAACCCACATGGAATGCCAGTAAAACTACTGCAGATTTTTGAAAGGTAGATACTGAGGAAAGCTGATTTTTATCTATAAGTCAGTGAACTGAAAAAACAGTTCAAACCCATGGTACACTGTGCATGCAAATTAGTATATACTTCATTGTATAATTTCATTAGCTTTACGAGCCTTAGTTGGGGAATAGGATAAACATCATCTGAAGCAGAAATTTCAAACTTAACCCAAAGTATTATTTTCACCAGTGTATAGTGACAAATATCACTGTTAACAGCAACAATTAAAAACTGCAAATGAAATTCTCAGTTCAGCACTCACCCTATAAAATACTATGTCAGATCCTGAGTTAGGAGCAAAGGATATCAAGACAACATCGCTTATCTCTCATGCTAAAGGAGTTCCTAAAACAGCAAAAGAAACGATGGTTTCCTCTATTCTCAAATAAGTTAGATTAGCCTGTCTGTAATGCAGTGTAGCTAAGGGATCAAGAAGAGGCCTGGGGCTTTTCTGTTAAGAGGCAAGCAAATCACTGGACTTGGAAGCAGAAGAAAACGTGAGGTTTTTTCCCCCCCTCTGAAGACCAAACGAGTTTGAACTGTAAGAATGAGGGCAGGAACTAATACTATTACTTAAGACAAACTAAAAAGGGTAGTTTTTCATACCATCTCCACTTATATGGGTTCCAGACTCCTAATTCCCTTTCTGGATAAAAAACCTTTTTAAGATAAGAAACATAAGCCATCGTAGAGACTATAACATACACTGACAGCATGCCACGTTTCTTCTATGAGTTTGGTAAACACTCATAATGACGATAATGATGGAAAAGACTTCCTTCCTCAAAACACCTTGATCTCAGCATTTGTGGTTTCCCTGGATTGAAAGCAGAAGTGAATCCTCATTACAAGGGCAACTCCCTTTTCTGAAGAATGGGGTTTAAATAGTTTGGTGGCTTTCCAGATGGGAGGTGCTAGCTGACGGCCTCTGGAGAACTCTGCCTCGGAGTTCACTGTGCAGAACCCTCTGGCATCCTTGCGCTCTGAAGAGCTGTCAGATCTCCCAGGGCTGAGAAGGTGAGCTGAGAGGGTGTCACAGAGGAGGAAGGCGGCCCCCATATAGGTCTTAACTGTGCAGCTGTGCACAGTGCACATGCTGCATCCCTCTCTGCATCTGTCACACAACAAGGGCTCAATATGTTCTTCTTTCAATTCACTTTTTAAATCATTAATGTTGCCTATATGAGCCATATTAAAACTGCCATGGGTTAAGACACTGCACTTGTAACTAAGGCCTCCAAAACTGGGTCACGTGAAATCTATAACCTTGACACTGCGAAGGATCTCCTTTTAGACTTCAGGCCAATACATCCACCCCTTAGAAAAGCAAGCGCACCAGGGGCTGGGGGGCGGGGGGCAGAGTCTATATGATCACAGCGCCCTGATAAACGAGCTAACAGCACTAAGGCGGAGGCACGTGGGGCTCCTTTTCCCTCCCCCACACATCCCGTCCCTCAGGACACCACATCATTTGATCTAAGAGTGGAGGGACGTAATGCTTCAAAATGACTAATAAAACTTACTTCCCAATTCCCCAAATCTGTAAGGTTCCTTTGAGGTCTAGAAGTGTGCTCAGAGGAAAAGGAAACAAACTACTCTTAGCCAAGGTTATCCTCACAAACACCACGGTAGTGTTAGGCTCTAGCATTAGGATATTCACAAAACACTGGGAAGAAAACATCTTGTCCGTGGCAAACTTCTGAGAAGCCCAATGGCAACTGAAGGCTGCTGCTGGGTAAAACGCACGCAGTGGGGATGAAACGCTGTCGCCGCTCCTGTCCTGACACGTAAGACTGTTCAAGCGCCGGACCGAGGCCAGAGCCCGGGGCGCGCCTTCCCCTCCTCCGCCCCGCGCGTCCCGGGACCCGGCTCGCCCTGGGCTCCGCGACAGCAGGTGTCCGGTCACAGGTGCAGAGACTCCCTCCGCTCCGGCGGGGCTGGGCCGGGCGGGTCTCCAGGCCCCTGGCGGGCGGCCCCAGCTCCGCCCCGCCGCCCCCCTGAGCGGGAGCCAGGCCCGGGGCCCTCCCGGCCTCCGCGCCCCCGGGGCCGGCCGGGCGCCCCCAAACCCGGCCGCGCGTGCGCCGCGCCCCGCCCGCTGGCACGCGTCCCTCCCGCGGCCCCGCACCTGAGGATGTTGTCCGCGTAGGTGAGCAGCAGCTTGGAGGCCTCCAGGAAGGTCTCCGGGGTGTTCTGACAGAGCTCGGCCACCGCCGGGGACGCGGACCCACAGGAACTGCCCAGCGCCGCCGCCGCCATACTCGAACGCGCGGCCGTGACCCCCCCCCTCCCCCCGCCCGCACCGCGTGCGCTCTGAGCAGGCGCCTCAGCTCGCCGCGCTCTGCGGCCGGCCGGGGGGCGGGGGCTGGTCTCCAGGGGCGGGGGCCCGGCCGAGAAGGAGGGGGCTGGTCTCCAGGGGCGGGGCTCGGCCGAGAGGGAAGGGGCTGGTCTCCAGGGGCGGGGGCCCGGCCGAGAGGGAGGGGGCTGGTCTCCAGGGGCGGGGCCCGGCCGAGAGGGAAGGGGCTGGTCTCCAGGGGCGGGGCCCGGCCGAGTGGGAAGGGGCTGGGACTAGTCTCCGGGGCGGGCGGGGGGGGGGCGTGCAAGGCTCGTGGGGGGGGGGGGCGTGCAAGGCTTGTGGGGGGGGCAGGGCTCGTGTGTGGGGGGTGGTCTCCAGGGGACGGGGGGTTTTCAAGGGGGGTGGGGTCTGATATCCTGGGCTGGGGACTCGGCGGGAGGTGAGGGGGACGGCTGGTCTCCAGGGGGCGGGGACTAGTATCCGGGACCGGTGGGGTTCGTCTGGGAGGAGCTGGGGGCTGTTTGGGGCCGTTGGGGGCTTGGGCCGACAGGGGCCTGGTTGTCAGGGCCTGGGGGCTTCGACGAGGCTGGGGTGTGGGTCTTGGTCGTCCGGACCGAGGGGCTTTGCCCGTGTGTGTCTGGGGTCTGGACCGCGGGGTGGGGTGGAGGGGCGGGGGTTTCGCGCGGGGGTAGGGGGTGCTGGCTGGTGCATCGCAGGAACCCAGGTTCCTCGGCGCCTCGGGGCCGGCTTCAATAGATCCAGCCAGACGGTGGAGAAACCCCCTATATTCCAACCACCCCTTTGCCCCCAGATGAAACTATTCTACAGCTTCCTCCTCGCAGATGGTCAGGCCTTCCTAAGTAAATGTGGATGGAAGACCCCAGAGGGAAGCAGAAAACCACGTTCAAAACCAAACACATAAACTCTGCTGGGTTTCTCCTATATGGATTTTTTTTGGAATTAGATAAATGATTGAAAATCTCTTGCATAAGCCCCAGCTCAGAGAATATGATGCCTCTGTAAAGAAGTTTTTTTCAAAACTGCAGTTTGCAACATAGTGGGTTGTGGACTCTACTGACCAAAGTAAAACACATATCCAATAACGACAAAGTAGAATGGAATGGAGGAGGAAGGAAAGACAGCAAAATTATGCATCCCATGTAGTAAGTGTACGTATTAATTTGTGACCTTGTTTCGCAGGTAGATCCTGTGATCAGTGTCCTTTATTCCTCTTAAAAGAAGAATCCTAACATCTTTAATCCATCATCTACCTCTCCATGACCTTGAAAGTGTACTTTACCAATGCCTTCTTTCTTTTCCAAACCTCAACAAATGTTTTTCTTGACACTGTATATTTTTAAAAGTTGTTTGTCTAAGTAGCTTCTTTGAATATTCTTGACGCTTTATCTTCAGTTCGCTTTTTAAATTTGAAATTTTCTTCCAATGTCTCTGAGCAAGACCCTGAGCAATAACCACCCACTTCAGTTACCATTCACTTGCCAGATATATGTGAGAAGTTTTTAATAAATATGTAGGTTTTTGGACCAGCTTCCAAGAATAGTGTTTAACTGATAGTGTGTTGCTAGCTGCTGTAACTGAAATTTTCAGTGACGTAACATGAGAAATTTCTTTCTTGTTCATACAAGAGGTATAATTTGTCAGTGAGCAGCTTTCCTCCAGATAATGATGCAGGGCCCCAGGCTCCTTTCATCCCATAGAAGTCAACAAACATTTTCTATAAAGGACCAAATATTAAATGTTTAAGGGTTGTGGCCATAGGGGCTCTGGTTCAAATATTTAACTCTGCCTTTGCAGTTGTTCCATAGGCAATACAGTTTGCCCTTGAACAACGTGGGCACCAACCCTCCAAGCATTCAAATTCTGTGTATAACTTCCTCTGTATCTGAGGTTCCACTGTATCTGTGGTTCTGAATCTGAGGTTGCAACTCACAGTGGGCCATGTAGCACTGTAGCATTTACTGTTGAAAAAAAATCCTCATATAAGTGGACCCATGCAGTTCAAACCCGTGTTGTTCAAGGGTCAACTGTACTTTAAAATGAATGTGTATGGGTATGTCCAATGACACTATTTACAAAAACAAGCAGCTTTCTGGATTTAGCGTGTGGTTTGCTAACTACTGCTATATGGCCACAGAGACTTTTGCATTTAGTTAGTGATTGGGCAGAAAGACCGCATACCTGCTTCTTAACCACATGGGCCCAGAAATGACAAACAGCATTTTCTCTACTGTATCATTAGTGAAAATGAAGCCCCACCTAGATGAAAAGGGAGGGAGACTGGGAAATGTAGTCCTTAGCTGGACAGGCACCACCCACAACTCTGGGAATTGTGGGATGGGAGGTGGGAGGCCTGGGATGTAACTAGCTGTCTCTATCACAAACAGTATTCCCCTTGAGTTTCTTCTTTCCATCAGCACACTCATTTATTCTTATAATAATTGTATAAGGTTATCATATACTGTCTAGTATTTATGACTTTTTTTAAGGCTACAGAACACTTTTTTTTTTCAAATAAACCCTTAGGAGGAAACCTAGTATATACAAAACACCAAAGTGGAGGCACTCTAGAACTGAAGCAGGAATGCTTGTGTGGTGGGGGAGGAATAGAATGTTATCAACTTAGCTTTCCCCTTGAGTAGATAATGGCTTTAAGGTACTTTTGTGAGGGACATGCAACCACAGTGTGAAAACCAATGCCATAAAATTAATGCTGTTAAAATAACGTACAGTCCATAAAATCATAGAAATCCTCATTTCAATGGTAATTCACTAAATTATTGTTTATTTTAATTCACCTGAAATTTAAATCCTTCCCAATTACTTTTTTTTTAAAAATTTATTTCTTTTGGCTGCGTTGGATCTTCATTGCTGCGCGCGGGCTTTCTTTTTAGTTGCAGCAAGAGGCTCAGTTGGCTCAGTTGTCGTGGCACACGGGCTTAGTTGCTCCGCGGCATGTGGGATCTTCCCGGCCCAGGGCTTGAACCCGTGTGCCCTGCGTTGGCAGGCAGATTCTTAACCACTGAGCCACCAGGGAAGTCCCAATATTTTCTTTTTTATGACAAAACCTATCCTGGGGAAATTTCAGTGAGTTATATCTTTATTTCATTTTAAGAATAGTGCCACCATATGTCAACTCTAAAGATGATGTTCTTAACAAAGCTGGAATCCTAAAAAGAAATTCATTATCTTGAAGCAAAAAAAAAAAATCAAGTGAATGAACAGGAAGTTCAAAGCTGATTTAATACTAGAACATCGTTTTATGTGTTTGGAGCAATGGTGGGTATAAAGAGATTGACTAGTGGGCTTCCCTGGTGGCGCAGTGGTTGGGAGTCTGCCTGCCGATGCAGGGGACACGGGTTCGTGCCCCGGTCTGGGAAGATCCCACATGCCATGGGCGAGAGGCCGCAGCAGTGAGAGGCCCGCATACTGCAAAAAAAAAAAAAAAAAAAAGAGATTGACTAGCTTAAAACCTTTAACTTTTCTAAAGGAAACTGAAGAATCAAAATATTTTCAACTTGACTTAAGTGGAAGAAGCAGACAGGGAAAAGAATGAGCCAAGTCCCTTGTTATAATAAATTCCCTTAATAGCTTCATAGATGGTGGTATCCAAGAGAGAGAGTAGTTACTCAAAGTAAAGAGTAATTGGGGGGCTTCCCTGGTGGTGCAGTGCTTAAGAATCCACCTGCCGATACAGGGCACACGGGTTTGAGCCCTGGTCAGGGAAGATCCCACATGCCACGGAGCAACTAAGTCCGTGCGCCACAACTACTAAGCCTGCGCTCTAGAGCCCGCAAGCCACGACTGCTGAGCCCGTGAGCCACAACTACTGAAGCCAGCATGCCTAGAGCCCGTTCTCCGCAACAAGAGAAGCCACCACAATGAGAAGCCTGCGCACCTCAAAGAAGAGTAGCCCCTGCTTGCCGCAACTAGAGAAAGCCTGCGCGCAGCAACAAAGACCCAACTCAGCCAAAAATAAATAAATATATTAAAAAAAAAAAAGAAAATGTTGACCTCAGTAAAGGTTATTGGCAAGGAGAAGGGTTGAAGCCTCTCAGGAATTGATGTGGTAGCTCACTACTGTGTGACTGTATTAAGTAATTAAGCAACAATTATTTATTGAGCACATGCTGTATGCAAAGCAGTCTGAGATGGATGACATAAGAAACCTTTAATCTAGTAGGAAGGACAAAATGAATAATAATACCTTACATACAGATAGCCCTTCAGTTGATGAAACAGAGTTACTGTGAAAAAATCATTTGGTAAGAAATGCACAAAGTGGTATATGCATAAGGGTATGTGTTTATTAATTCATTCTGTAATTCATTCATTCACCAAATAGTTATGAAGCCAATGGCCGTGCGCCACACACTGTGAAGCAGGGGAGGAGATGAGCACAGGTCCCGCCTTCATAAGAGTCATGGAGTTCGAGCACTGGTGAGACCAGCAGTATCAGCATCACCAGGGAACTATCAGGATATTCTCAAGCCCCACCATTAAAGATGAGGCCCAGGGCTTCCCTGGTGGCGCAGTGGTTGAGAGTCCGCCTGCCGATGCAGGGGACACGGGTTCGTGCCCCGGTCCGGGAAGATCCCACATGCCACGGAGCGGCTGGGCCCGTGAGCCATGGCCGCTGAGCCTGCGCGTCCGGAGCCTGTGCTCTGCAACGGGAGAGGCCACAGCAGTGAGAGGCCCGCGTACCAAAAAAAAAAAAAAATGATGAGGCCCAGCAATGTGTGTGGTAAGCCCTTCAGGTGATTTTGGTGCACGGTAAATTTGGAGAACTATTAGTTTAGAAGAAGGAAAATTCCTCTGTGGTTGCAGTTTCATGGAAGAAGAATTTGAAAAGACCCCTTAAATTGGGAGGTTAATGAGATGAGGAAGGGCAGGACTTCCCAGCTGTGGGAGGAAATGACCCCAACACACACTTAATTAAGGACAGCATCCTAGCACTCTCTCCTCTGTGCCACTGCCTTAGTTTAGGGCTTCACCAGTCTTTTTTTAATTTTTTTTAGTATTTATTGGAGCATAGTTGCTTTACAATGTTGTGTTAGTTTCTGCTGTACAGCAAAGTGAATCAGCCATATGTATACATATATCCTCTTTTTTGGATTTCCTTCCCGTTTAGGTCACCACAGAGCATTGAGTCCCCTGTGCTATACAGTAGGTTCTTATTATTATCTATTTTATACATAGTAGTGTACATATGTCAATCCCAAGCCCCCAATTCATCCCCTCCGTAGAGCCTCACCAGTCTTAACTCTCTTCCCCATGTCCACGCCCACATTCCCCAATCCCCCTGCACATGCTGCAACGATGAGCTTTCTAAACCACCCATCTGATCATGTTATTCTTCTGCTGAAACGTTTTCTATGGCTACCCCTTGCCCACATGTAACTGAGCAGGACCCTATGAGGCCTTCCCAGAATAGACCTCCACCCACATCCTACACCTGCCTTTTGTTTGTAGAAAAACTTTAGTTGAAGAATAATCAGAGAAGTGAGAAAATGCAGAAAGAAAGGAAGACAATCAAGTAAGACCAAATAACAATACTTTAGCCATTAAACAGTCAAGGACCTTTAGTTCTTCCTCCAGGACTATAGAGAATATTCTGAGCCACATCCTTTGAGCTGTTTTGCAGATACTGAAAACCCCACAAGGTGGAGGAAGTTACCTGTCTGCTGCCCACAGGCATGTAGACCTCAGACCGGTTGGAACCAGAAGGCTGACGATGCCGACTCCCCATTACCTCACCACCAACCAATCAGAATGTCCACGAGCTGACCACGCCCTGCTCCTTGAACACCGTAAGACTTCTCTCGACCCCCTCCAGGGCGGGGCGCACAGTCTTGAGGGCACGAGCCCACTGTGGCCCCCTTTGCCTGGCAAAGCAATTAAGCCATTTCTTTCTACTTCACCCAAAACTCTGTCTCCGAGATTTAATCTGGCACCAGTGCAGAGGCCAGATTTCAGCAACACACACTCTACCACCAAATGATGTCACGAGTCAGGCAAGAAACTTGAATGTACTAAGTGGCTTTGTTCAAGACAAAAGAACTAGCAGAGAGTCCGGTGAAGGGAATGAGAGAGTTTACCATTTCCTTCCTAGAGGAATTTAGATTCAATAAAAGAATGTTGCAGTCCATGTTAGACCAGGGCTGCTTGCATATCATTTCTGACCTACAGGATCAAATCCAAAGTCTTCTGCACAACATCCAAGACTTTTTCAGATCAGCCCCTGCTTCACTCTCATGCTTTCACTGTTGCTTTGTCCCACACCTCACATCCAGCATTGGCCACATTGAACTACTACTAGCAGTTTGTGGAAGATATCAGGTGTCCAGGCCTTTGTTCTACTCTGTCAGGATGCCCTTTCCCACCAAATTTACTAGACAAACATGTACTAATTTTCAAGATGCAGTTCAAAGGTCAACTTTTTTGAAGGCTTTCCTGACTTTGGAAGGTAGTATTGACCCAGTTGTCTCCTTTGTATGATTATAATTCTGTCATATTCTTCTATTCCAGCACCTGTTTCAGTGGTTTGCACATATTTGTCTCCATGGCTGTTTCCTTAGACTATGAACTTCCTGAAAGCAAGAACCATACCCTATTCATTTTCATATGCCAGCTTCTAGCACAGCTTAGGAAGAAAATGAATGTTGAACAAAAGAAAGTACAAGCAAAGATACAGAGATGAAAAAAGACAAGCTGAAGTCAACCTAGAGATGATAAGATCACTTTTGCTGGGTGTTGGGCTGTACCCTACAGGCCTGCAAGCCCTGGGCTTACCCAGCTTCAAGACAAAAGAAAGAGCCCAGAGTCAGTGACAGAGACACCAGTGGTTTAGTGGATGGGGGGATCTTACATGTCTGAAGCAAGGTCGTGGAGTGACACCCCACCGTCTGCAGCAGACGGTGGGCAGGACATGGCAGCAGTCTTTGCTCCAGGGGGAGGGGGAGGTTACCAGTTATAGGGGAATTGATGTCAGGTTGGCTCATCGGTTACCAACAGTGAGGCACGCCCCTCACTTCTTCTTTGATGAACTCTCACATTACAGAGGTTCTGATCTAAAGATTAGTCACCAGCTGGGGCTGGGGGCAAGTCTGTAGGAAGGTCAGTGGCGTGAGTAGGGTGTAGGTGAAGCAGGCACTCGTCAGGCAGAGGATGTACAGAGTGCAAGAGAACAGCCATCTTGGGTGGAAATCTATTTTAATAGAGAATGGGAACTATATCTGGAAAGATAGTTTTGAATCACATTACAAAAAATTTAAGTAAACATATGTCTGAACAAGAGGCTATGGCAAGTGGAGCCTTTTTGAAGATTTTGGTACATTAGCTAAAACACCATGGTATTTTAACAAGGAATATGGTACTAAATCATACAGTATAGCTATTAGAATATCATAAAATCTCTCACCCCTTTCCAGACCAAAGGAAAGATCAGAGGTAGAAATAAAAATGAAAAGACTTTTGGTGGCTTTACTTTCCTACAATTTTTTTTTCCGTTTTTTGGCCACACTGCACAGCTTGCAGGATCTTAGTTCCCCAACCAGTGGAAGTGGGGCGTCCTAACCACTGGTCCGCCAGAGAATTCCCTCTACAATATTTTAATTGACTTGTCACTTCTTATCCAAGATAATTTTGTGATGTTACAAAAGAAAAAAGAACAGCATGTTAAAACTGTGTTTCATATGAGTTTGGCTTCAAAAAATATTTTAGAACTTTTTGCACTATGATTTTAAAATATTATATAGCCATGAAGAGAGGAGAGAGCAAGTTTGGGTACCTCTCACTCCTTAACTTTTAGTTGTATTTTATAACCACGTTTGTTTTAATTTCTCTTAAAGTAACTCTATCGTCACTGAAAGAAGGTCATCCTAAGAAGTGACTGAATAGGCCTTGGATCAAGGATGACTCAAGGTCATACTAGGGAACTACTTTAGAAAAAGTCTATTTCCAGACACATTTAAATCCAGTACTAACTAGGAAAAGCTAAGCTTCTCCCAAATTCTTCCCTAGAGCTGGGAAAGAAGACAAAGCACTCTACTTGGAAGCCATCAAGAGGCACACTGTCCAGAAAGAAACAAATACGCTGAGAGGTTCAGATGCAGGTTATATGGTCAATCCTTTATCTACAGAAGAAAGGACACAAAACACACCTGGGTCAGCACGTGAGCAACAGATGGTCATCTAAACAAATACTACCTTGCTGATTTCTTGCTTTTTTATATTTTCATGTTATTTTTCCCTTGATAGATTCACAGTGAGCTCTGAGCAAATAAAAGTTATTGGATTTTTCGAACACTTAGAAATAAATGTCTCCATTCTTCTCTATTCTATTCTTGTCTCCATTCTTAGACACTGGCTGTGATATTTTGAGCACTGCCCAAGAGCTGAAAATAAGTTTCAAAAAGTAAAAGTAACTTTATTATTACAAAAGCATTGTTTGTATACTATAGAGAAGATGATAAATAAAGCTAAGCAAAAATAAGGGGGAAAGGGAATCCCCTGGCGGTCCAGTGTTTAGGACTCCGGGCTTCCACTGCATGGGGGCCTGGGTTCCATCCCTCGTCGGGGAACTAAGATCCTGCACACCACAAGAAGTGGGCAAAAAAATTTAAAAATTAAAAAATAAAATAAGGGAAAAACACCGCAATCATTATACTTGCTTGCAGACCAGACCCCGCCCCCAAGAAAACCCTTTAAAAAAAAAGGAAAAATACAAGTTACTACTTGGATCTTCTAAGAAATTATCAACATCTTTCCACATTAATAAATATTCACTTATAAAATTATTTTAAATGTTTGCACATTACTTAGATGTACCACAAAATAGACAACTGCGGTGAGTCCTACTTTGCTATTATAAACAACTCTGGGCGATACAGATATCACTGTAACGATACGGTAACTTCTTTAATTCTTCCCTAGCATTCCGGGCGAATATGACGGAGTCCCTCTTCCCACAACAGGCGAATATCTGGGATTATTAGCAAAAGAAAAAAAAAGAGATCCCTTTTTGATACGCAAAAATGCTATCTCCCCTCGTTACGTGCTCGTTCCCAAGTTATGCTGGATTCGGTGAGGTGGCGCCCGGACACTCCCCTCACCGTCTGACCTCCGCCAAGGTGACGCGGGGGAAGGGCGCCCGGCCCAGAGGGCGCGCACGCCGGGCGTGCGCGTGCGCGCCTATGCGGACGTGTGTGTGCGCGGACGTACGCGGACGTGCTGTGCGCGTGCGCACGCCCGCATCGCGCGTGGGACTGCGGCTGCGCTGGCCGCCGGAGGCCGGGTGCAGGTAGTGAGTGCTCGCTCCTCTTCTCCTTCCGCCCTCCAGCTCCGAGTCGGATCGGCGCTGCGTGGGGAGAGGGGTGTGGAGGACCCGGGTCAGGTGTCTCTTCCTCTCGCCACGCTTTCCTCGGGTTTCTGGGTTGGTGCGGGGAGTTGGCCACACCCCCTTCCCTTCCCCCCCACCCCACCCTTGACCTTCGCGGTCCCCGAAACCCTGATCAAAAAAGTTCTCTCACCGCCACCCCAAATAATAGGCCCTGAAGTGTGTTTTGTGCCTTTTGTAATAAGGCCTCGGTAATCCTGAAAAAGGATGCTTTTTGCAGCCTATATCCGGCCAGGAGTGCGTGTATATTTTTCATTGTGAAGTTCTGTTGTGAATCGAATGAGTCGTCTTTTCAGCTCTTTATCTTGGAATGTCCGAGGGTACTGAGAGTCTAAAAAGGGTTGAGTCCAGACAGGTGGTTTGATAAGTAAAAGTGATGTAACATTATTTTCCCTGCGCTCCTTAACAGCTCATACCAAGCATCCGAGAAAAACCACCTTGGATGTTGCTTCTTAGGCCTTTAAGGTATTTCAACAACAGTCAGTACCTGCTGGGCGTGTCGTGGTCCGCTACAGAACGTCTCTGACCCTCCGAGTCTCAACCATGCTGTCAAACGGCTTGCAAAGTTGCCTAAAATTTACAAGCGCTCATCTAATACACACAAGGTCGTGCCAGCGATTGATAAGTGAAAGGAGGTTTTTCGGAACTGTGCCAACACCCAGATTGCGTAGGCGGGTTGTCGTTACAGGCATTGGCTTAGTGACTCCTCTGGGTGTTGGCACTCAGCTGGTGTGGGATCGTCTTATCCAGGGAGAGAGTGGAATCGTTTCACTGGTCGGTGAAGAGTATAAGAGTGTCCCTTGCAGCGTTGCAGCTTATGTGCCAAGAGGTTGTAATGAAGGTCAATTCAATGCACAAAACTTTGTGCCCAAATCAGATATCAAGTCCATGTCTTCTCCCACCGTTATGGCCATTGGGGCTGCTGAGTTAGCCTTGAAAGATTCCGGCTGGCATCCTCAGTCAGAAGCTGACCAAGCGGCTACTGGTGTTGCAATTGGCATGGGAATGGTTCCCCTTGAAGAGATTTCTGAAACCGCGTTGATGTTTCAGACGAAAGGTTACAGTAAAGTCAGCCCATTCTTTGTCCCTAAGATTCTGATCAGTATGGCCGCAGGCCAGGTCAGCATTCGCTATAAACTCAAGGGCCCCAATCATGCAGTGTCCACAGCCTGTACCACGGGAGCTCATGCTGTGGGAGACTCTCTGAGGTTCATAGCCCACGGCGATGCTGATGTGATGGTGACCGGAGGTGCCGACTCTTGCATCAGCCCTTTGTCGCTGGCTGCGTTTTCCAGAGCCCGGGCTTTGAGCACAAACTCTGATCCGAAGTCGGCATGTCGGCCATTCCATCCCAAGAGAGATGGTTTTGTGATGGGAGAAGGTGCAGCTGTGCTGGTGCTAGAAGAACACGAACATGCTGTTCAAAGAGGGGCTCGGATCTATGCAGAGATTTTGGGCTACGGACTCTCAGGTGATGCCAGTCACATAACCGCCCCTGATCCTGGAGGAGAAGGTGCCTTAAGGTAAAGACTGGTTGTTTGTTCACATTTCTTCAGGTAAGACTCTTTATTGGAGTCTCAGCTTAGGGGAACTGTAGTATCTGGCCTTGGTGTACTGTATCTCTGTTGTGTTCCCATTTTAGACTAACTAGTGTTTTTGAATTCTTTGCTTTACCACGTTTGAAATATTTGAAAACATGTGAATATCCTTACAAAATCTGGAGTTTTAGCGAAGGCCAGTAACGTTGTGAAGAAGGCCGTGTGTGACTTTGCCACATTTTCATCCCTTCAGTTGTGCTTAACAGCCGTCAGGGTCAGCAGGCTCCCTTCTGCAGCCCTCCATCAGACCTGGACAGTACAGTTAGCGCTTTGTCCTGCGTGTACCTGGTCTCTGTTCCATTTCAGCAGGGTTCTGCTGCGACTTCTCATCACCCAGGGATCTTATTAAAATGCAGATTCTGACTCCATAGGTCTAGGGTGGTGCTCGAGATGCTGCGTTTCTAACCAGCTCCTAGGTGGTGCTGATGCTGCTGGTCTGAGGACCGCACTTGGAAAAGCAAGGTGCTTTTATTGTGAAAGAGGTAGTGAGTTAAGTTAAAAACCCCACAAAACAAAAGACCCCTCTGACACTAACATTATGTGTCAGTATGTTTGTTCATAGGTTAGCCTGCTTAGATCATGTTACGTTTTAACCAGTTAAATTAACTGGGGGTTGGCAAGCCTTTTCTGTAAAGGAACAAATAATATTTTTGGCTTTGTGGGCCAAAAATATTATCCCAGCTACGAGGGTCTCTATCACAGCTACTCAGACTCTGCTTTGTAACTGAGAGTAGCCATGGACAGTACAAAAATGAATGGGTGTGTTCCGATGAAAGTACAGTTGACCCTTGAACAACACGGGTTTGAACTACCCGGTTCCACTTACACGCGGGTCTTTTTCGCTAAGTACATACTACAGTGCTACAGGGTCCGCGGTTGGTTGAATCTGCGGATGTGGAATTGGGGGAATGGATGGCCAACGGTAAAGTTATAGGGGCATTTTCCACTGTGTGACGGGTCAGCACCCCTAACCCTCAGTTTGTTCAGGGGCCAACTGTGTTTACAAAAGCAGCATCTGGCCAGGGTCATAGTTCACCGACCCCTGAATTATATTTCTGAGTTTTAGTGAGTAGTTGCTAGTGCTGGAAATGTCAAGCCTAGTAGTCAGCTAGATGAGGAAATAGTTATGTTTAGGTGAAACCTTCCAGCACGCTTCAGATTATACTCTGAGCTGCCTCTTAAGGAAATGTATGCAGCCCAGAGATCAACAACTAAAAAAAAGGGTGTTAACATCCATGAGATTTTCAGAGGTTTTCCCAGAGAAGTGTTTTATTTTTGGATTTGTTTCTCTTGGGGTTTGGCTTTGTATTTCTTCATTTATTTAGAATTCTCATATCCTGAATAGACAATTTTTGAAAGGGTGTTTGAGCCTTAAAGTAATAGAACAGACATTTTTTAGATTATTGGGACGTATTCCAAGTTTTACATTTAACTGTGAAAGAAAACATTAAAGTATAGTTATAAATTTTTTTCTCCACGTTTTAACTCCACAACACACCCCACTGATAAGAAATTCCTAGAAGAGAAATTATTCTAGGCCTGAGTCTATGTGGCTTTTTCCTCAAGGAAGAAAGGACAATTCAAATAAAATGGAAATACATTTTATTAGAGATTGTAAAATCCATAGGTTTGTATGTTTATGTCATGGTGATGAATCAGTCCAGGGTACTGGGGGTGCCTTGTTATTCCCATGCAGACAGCATTCCAACTCACACGGTAATCCAAGATGCTGTTCTGTCATTAGAGCATAAAGGGTTCTTTTCATCCAATGCACTTGGATATTTCTTTTTCGTAAGCCATACAGACAATGAATACCTTGCTAAAATTAGATGTCGTTCCGATAAGTTCAGTTGCTTTTCTCATTTTATTAGATGTATGGCTGCTGCTCTAAAAGATGCAGGTGTACAGCCTGAAGAGATATCCTACATCAACGCACATGCTACTTCCACACCGTTGGGAGATGCTGCTGAAAACAAAGCCATCAAACATCTTTTCAAAGAGCACGCCCACGCCCTTGCCGTTTCCTCCACCAAGGCAGCCACGGGACACCTGCTGGGGGCTGCCGGGGCCGCTGAGGCAGCTTTTACCTCCCTGGCTTGTTATCATCGAAAACTGCCACCTACTTTAAACCTGGACTGTACAGAACCAGAATTTGATCTCAATTATGTTCCACTCAAGGCACAGGAATGGAAAACTGAGAAGAGATGTATTGGACTCACCAATTCCTTTGGTTTTGGTGGTACAAATGCAACACTTTGTATTGCTGGCATGTAGGACAAGTCATCTGTCATTAAATATTGATTTTTTTACCTGTTTTAAACTGCATTAAGTTGAGAAATAATATGTTTATGTAAATGCATGTTTTTATATATCAGTATCCAGATACGCGTTATCTTTGTCAGGGTTTCTCAGCCTTGGCACTGCTGACGTTTTGTGCAAGGTAATTCTTCGTTGGGGAGAGGGGAGCTGTCGTATACATCGTGGAATGCTTTACAGCATCCTAGTCTCTACCTGCTAGATTCTGGTAGTACCTACTTCCCCAGTGGTGACAACTAAAAATGTCTCTAGACATTTCCCCCTATTTCTCGGGGAGGGGGCACAAAAGTGAGAAGGGAACAGCCTTCCCCATGTGTTAATGGGCTGCTCGTATTAGCTTTGCTGCAGCACTTTATCCCCTATATACGTAAGTCTCCAGTCATGTTCATTCAGTGGTAATCAGTCTTAATTCTCGTGGGCGTATGGTTTGTTCCGTTGAAATTTATTGGGTGCCAGCTGTGGACCTGGTTTTGTACTGGCCACCAGCAATAAAGTGATATGTCAGGACAGGCTTCCTAAGGGTGAAAAGGTCTCAGTCAGGTTACAGGGGAAGGAAGGAAGAGTAGTCCAGCCAGGACGCATAGTGTGGAACGGCTAGGAAATTTAGAGAAAACCTCAGGACCAAATGTAAATATTTCCATACTTACAGCCTGAGATGGGAGTAGGAGATAAAACCAGAAGACCTGGAGGAAATCAGGTCACAAAGAACCTTATAAGTTCTGTTAAGGCAGTGAGAGTAATGGAAGCCATCTAAGGTTTGGTGTGTTAACGATGGTTTTGTAACGTGTCAAGTTGGCTAGGCTGAGCCGCATTTCCCAGAATTCGCTCTACCGTATGTTTTTTGGTTAGGGCTGGCCACGAGAGAGTGTTGTAGGAGATATGCAGTGTGACGTGAAGCAGCAACCATTTTGTAGCTCACGTGTGTTGTGGCTTTGCTGGCTGACTTCTTGAGGTGAGGCAGTGGCTGAGCCTGTAACTGCTCCACCCGCCCCTGGATCCTCCCTCAATTTCCCTGACTCCTGGGCCACATGCGTTTAGCTTCACGAATGGCCCAGCTTCCACCCCATGACGCCAAGGTCAGAGGAAGTAAGAACTGACAGGGTGAGGTTCATTCTTGTGGCTGTGCGTTCCAGCTGGTTGTTGGAACTTGACATCCATCTTCCCTTCCCAGTCGCCTGCCCGGCGGACTTGAGTCTCCAGCAGCGGAAGAGAATAGGTGGACCTAACAGCCCTACAGAGACCGTTTAGCCGGTTCTTGTAACTGTGTAGGTCAGATCCCTGTAATAAGTATCTACATCTGTATCTCTCTTAGCGGTTCTCTCTCTGATTGAACCCTGACCGATACATGTGAAGAATGGGAGTTGTTGGGAGTAACATAATCACATTTCCTTTTAGAAACATGACTCCGGCTGCAGAGCAAAGAACAGATTGGAGGGAAGCTGGATTCCTATAAGGGAATCCAATCAGAAGGGGAGAGCAAAATCCAGGTAAGAAAAGGTGGTGGCCTGGATGGAGCAGGATATTTTGACCCAAGGTTATTTTAAAGTTGAAAATCACGTTCATTTTTTTTAGTCAGTTTTACTAAGGCATAATTTACATGCAGTAAATTGCATCCATTTCAAGTGTATGGTTAAATGAGTTTTAATAAAGGTGTTACACACACTCGAGGAACTACTACCTCAATCAGAATATAGAGCATTTCCATCTCTGCAGAAATTTCCTTGTGCCCCTTTGCAGCCAATCTCCCCAGCTGCAGAAGAACTTTCTGTCACTATAGATAAGATTTGCCTTTTCTAGAGTTTTATATAAGTGGAGTCATACAGAATACCCCTTGGTTCCTGGCTTCTTTCTCTCAATTTTTTTGAGATTTATCCATGTTATTGAGTGTATCAGTAACTCTTTCCTCTTTTATTACTGATTTTTAAAAATTCTTTAATAGATACAGATACTTTTGGCTTTTAATCTTTCCCTAATCCCTACTCAGCTTATTTTATAGCATTTTACTTAATCTCACTGTTATTTTTTAGATGGATAGGTATTGCCTTTTGCACGGAAGACAAGGATTTAAAATTTTTTCTAAAACTGATAGCTTCTGAAGTGAAGAATCTCATCAGATCTTTAACCTTGGCCATTTTAAAGTCTTCTGTCATTTACAGACTTTTGTCATGCTCTGATGCTTTTGCAAAAGTGTTCCTGTAAGAGTGCTTCATCTTCAAGATTTGTGGAAGAATATAGCTTTCTGATAACTAAGATCATGCTACTAAACTGAGTAAGAATTTGCAGAACTCTAATGGAAAAACTGATGAGGATGACTATAATTTTTATGATTTTTTAAATTGGAAACATTGTTGATCCTTTTATGTTTTGTTTTCCCAGGTTTAAGAAAAACAATTTTCTTTTCTCTTAAGCTATCAGCAATTTGCTAACATATACCATTGTGAACAAAGAGGAAACATTCACCTTTTCCTCCCTACCTGACCCCTGCAGAATTCAGAAAGTCTTAGAATGAGCATTCTTAGTTTCATGGCAGTATAGTTATTTGCGTAAGTTCAACAAGAATCTGTTCATCTTGTAACAGGAATGAATTGCAGCAGCCAGGGGTTTGAACTCAGCATTTGGCTGGTGACCACTCATGAGCCTTGGCCGTTAACCCTTTGCCATGACAGTTGGGCTGATCTAAAGGGATTAACCCTGTGGTTGGAACAGTGGGGAGTCGGGAGGTGGATGTTCATGAATAAACCCTCGCTGGGGCAGGATGTGTGGAGAGACGTTTCGGTTCACCTGCAAGAGGCTGAGGCCGTCCTCACTGGCTTCCACCTCCCGGCTCATGAGGCGCTGACACCCCCTGGCCATCAGGAGGCTGATGCCCTAGCTTGGGTACCAGCCCTGGTAACTGACCCTTCAGTAGATTCATCAGTAGATGGGGTGCATAGGAAGGGCAGCCACCGTAGCACCAGGGTGGGATGGCGTATTGCCAAGACCCTGGATTGCCCTTGAAATACAGTGAGTTGGTTCATGCAGCAACAGCGTGTCCTGTGTGTTCTAAACGGTGTCCAGGGCAACTACCAGAGGAGTCTGGGACCACCCCCTAGAGTTCCCTGCCAGCGAGGGGTTGGCAAACCCTCAGAGTGAGGGTTCTAAATATGCCTTGGTTCCTGTGGACACTGCATCTGGCCTAACCCAAGCTTTCCCCTGCGGCTGCACGAACCAGGGGCTGCCACCCTTAGGTGATTAGAGAAGCTGAGTGCCCTGTAGTGATACCCTTGTCCAATAGTGATCGGAGATCCCATTTCAAGGGCCATGCTGTGCAAGACTAGGCAGAGGAACATGACGTTGAATAGAGGGTTCATCTCCCCTGTAACCTGCAAGCAGCAGATTAAATCACTAACAGGTCAAACCACCTTGGCTGGGTGGACTAAGCCACGGTCCCAGACTTTATACATTTGAGTGATCAACCAGTAGGGACTGTGGCCCCATGTGCCAGTCCGGGGCCCCCTGCCGAGACCCGCAACACCATAAAGTATGGAAGTGTCAGGGGGTGGCAGCGCCCTGACACCACGGATCAACGTGGTGTGCTGCTGAGAACACCCGGCCCCCTCAAGCCCGGGACGGGCGTCGTGTGCTGGAATTTGCAGTGGGACGTCCCACCAGGAGAGGAGAGTTGCTCCCTGCCCCTGCGGGAGGGCGTCTCCACCGGGACCCCGTTGTCCTGCTGCCAGCTGTGCCCAGATTGGAGCGTGCACCATTGAGAGAGGGGAACAGGGGGGGTCTGGGTCCTGCTTTGACATAGCCCACCTCCGGTCCATCCCTCACTCCTGACACTGCTGCCTTCCCGGTCAACATGTATGGCCAGCACAACTGGGTCAAGGTCCTAAAGCTGCCCACCTCCCTCTCCTGGAGGCCAGGCGGGCCCATTCTCTTTTCCACTGGTACCAACATGTGGCCGCCATCTTCGTTCCTCCATTGGCCTGGAGGTTATTCTAGCTCACACACAAGCCCTCACCACATTCACCCAGCAAGCCTTAAATGATAGCTGGCAAAGCCTGCCCCTACCGGACCCTGAACTGTCTCTAGTGAGAAAAGCCGTCCTCCAGAATAAAATGGCCTCGGTCGGACATTACCACTGCCTCACAAGGAGGCCCCTGTGTGTTATCCAGACAGAGTGCTGTGTGTTCACACCTGATGGTCTGTTAACGTGTCTTCTTTATTAAAGCACATGGGGACTCAAGCGAGCACCCTGAGTGATCCACTGTCCCCAGCCTGGGACATTTAGTGAATCAGTGGTTTGGATCATGGGGCTCTTGGTGGGAAAGTTTGCTACTTATTTTGGGAGTCATTATGTTGATCTGTGTTTTCTCTTGCCTGTGCCTGTGTTGCTACAGTGTAGCCAGACAGCTACCAAACAGGCCATCTCGATGCTAGTGAAACTGCTCGCGGACCTCTCAGAGCCATTGTGGAGGGGCTGGGGGGGCGTGAGAGACTGTAGGAGTCAAGGAACCAGGAGGGCTGGAGTGTGCGGGGAGGTCATTGAGAGGATGCGACCGCTGGTTGACCCTGGAGCTGGCCCCGGGCAATAGGAGGCTTCACAACCCCTCCCCTGTCCTTGAAACGTACCTTCTGCCCCCCATTCCCACAGTGGGAGTTGTTTGCAAGGACGCAGCCTTGAGAGAGCGGTGTGGTGTTGAGACCATCTGGACTGAACACATGACTGAACCCAGTGAAGTTCTCTGTATAAGCTTTAAGATTTGGTGGGTGGAGAGGTCTCCTCCTCTTCTGGCGCCCAAGACGAGCCTCCTGTGTAAGTTCCCTTGCTTACTACACCTGCCACCTACCTGCCTCTTTCTTTGGTCCCTCCTTGTCTTCCGTTTGTGGGGGCCACGTTCAGATTTCTCCCGGGAAGCTCCTGAGTTTTTGAGCCAACACTCAGAAGTTGTGTTGAAGGGAATCCACGCCTGTGGACCTGCAGACAGTGGTGCCGGCTGAGGCTCGATGGCAGAAAGGGCAAACCCACACCTGAAGTTGGAACCTACGCCTGCGAGGGTGAACCGCAGGTCCTCCTTTTGGAGCGTGGTTGGACGTGCAGCGGCAGCCGTACCTGGATTGTATTAAGGAAGCAGAGGCAGCGGTAGCTAGATCCATCTTGCTAAGTAGGGGTCCGCAGCGTTGGGCCCACATGTGGCCTTCATCCCTGCCGCTGTGGCTTCTTTCACAAGCCTTCTGTGTAAGTTCTGGGTGGCCAGTGACAAAGGCTGATAGTGTCAACGGACAGATTCGTTTTGTCTGCGTGGTCGTTCAGTGCCTCTACCCCGTGAGTGTTTTCTGGTGGGTGTGAATGTGTGATACGAAAATCTGTACTCTCCATGGAGTGTCTGGGTGTCCGTCTGCGTGCCTCTGCTCCAGACCGTCTCCTCTCTGGTCTTCCAGAGATGTTTTCTTTCCAGACCCCTGCCTGAAGGCCAGACCTTTGGCCACTGTCCAGAAATACTGATGTATTCTCACTTCTTGGGCAGTTTCTCCTGTACAAAGTGGATGACCAGATGCCTTGCTTGCAGCTCCGCCCATCGGGAAGATTTCCCCTCACCAGTGTCTTTCAAGTGAACTTGTTGAAAGGTAAACTGAGGCACAGTAAACATTTTAAGAGTTGATTTGAACGTTTTTTGATTCGAATGGGCCAAACCGTGAGTGTTTAGGTGACGTCACCAGCAGGAGCTCAGGGACCGACTTGTAGAGAAAAGGAAGCAAAGCGAAGCGAGGACATATCGATTGGCTACAGCTTAAAGCCTAGTTGGCTGTTGGTGATTTGTTGTCCTTAGTTTCAATTTAATAACCTTGAGGCATTTCGGGCTTAGGTGTTGGTTTGGTGACTTAGGCTGCCAGGACATGGGGGCCACCTCAGTCTAACAGCCTCCTGTTTGATTAATTTAACACCCTGAATATGACTTTCATGCAGCTGCCACCTGTTTTCAACTTGAACTACTGCAAGGGATATTTAGGAGACAGAAGCAGAGGATTTGGTAAATGATTCCCCTTGTCTTCCTTCCCAGATTCTTTGCTTCTCTCATAATCCTCTGTATTTTCTATCCCCTGCTAAAATATAAATTCCACCAGAGTAGGGATTTTTTCTTTTTGGCCATGTGCCATGGCTTGTGGGATCTTAGTTCCCCAACCAGGTGTTGAACCCAGGCCCCAGCTGTGAAAGCACTGAGTCCTAACCACTGGACCACCAGAAAGTCCCCAGAGTAGAGATTTCTGCTGCTTATTTCTCTGCTACAGTTCCTGGCACCTAGAACAGTACCTGCACAAAGTGTGTCCCCAATAAACGTTTGTTGGATGAACAGATGAGCGGATCTCAGAAAATTGCTCCACCGACCACAAGGCTAGTGGGAGGCAACTTGATTCCTGCCCTCCCCACTTTCCCCCATCTCCTTCTTCCAAAACTCCACCAGATTGTATCCCCAAAATAGCCCCCGCACAGCGCTGCCCTCCACCTCCACTGCTGCTGTCCATCTCCCCGAGTTCCCGCAAGAGCCAACTGTTTGCTCTTCCTCTGCCCACTTTCCATGGCCTTCCGAGCACCATTCATTTTGTCAGGGAACCGCTGACTGAAACCACCCGCCTGGGCTGGGCATGATGATGACCACTTGCATGAGTTGTGTCACAACAGGAGGTCCCGATAAGGAACGTGGTGCTGCCACTGAAAACTAACTGGGAGAATTCAGGAGGGGCTGAAAGCAGGAGGGAGGAGGTGCCAGCCCATAATATGTCTGGCTAACCTCCCAGAAACCCTCACGTTGGAATCCATCTTGGCTGAGAGACGCGTGCACCACCCGGGAGGACGCTGAGTGATACCAAATATGGGCCAAGCAAGATGACTGGCCACAGGCGCCCCGGAAACTAACCCATCACCGTAAAACCCGAGACTGTGAGCCACGTGGCAGCACAGTTCTCCTGGGTTCCGTTACCCCGCTGCTCTCCGCCCAGGTGCCGCTTCCCGATAAAGTCTCTTGCTTTGTCAGCACGTGTGTCTCCTCGGACAATTCATTTCCGAGGGTCAGACAAGAGCCCGCTCTCGAGCCCTGGAAGGGGTCCCCCTTCCTGCAACAGTTTTAGTCATAGCTGTCAAGTTGATCTTTTTATGATGTAAATGAGATCGTGCCCCTTCTCTGCTGGAAAGCTTCCAATGGCTGCCCGTTTCACAGTAGATGAAAGGCAAACTCCTTACCAGGGCATGTGATGTGGCCCTGACCCCCCTGCAATCCCACTTCATACTGCTTGCATTCAAGCCATACTGTGCTCTTTTTCTTCCTCACACATACCAAGCTCCCTTCTGCCTCTGTCTTTGCTCTTCTCTTGTCCTTTTTCATTTATGTGCAAATTGGCTTGCTCCTGTTATTCAGGTCTCAGCACAACTGCCTCTTCTGGGGGGAGCCTCCAATCTAAAGGAGTCCCCTCTCTCCTTCCTAATCTCTCTCCATCCCAGAGCCCTGTTTTGTTTTTTTACATCTATCACGATCAGAAATGATGTCCTTTTAAAAATTATTTATTTATTTTGGCTGCGCTGGGTCTTCACTGTGGCTCTCAGGTTCTTTGTTGTGGCACGTGGGCTTCTCTAGTTGCGGTATGGGGGGGGTCTTAGCTCCCCGACCAGGGATCGAACCCCAGGCCCCCTGCATTGAGAATGCAGAGTCTTAACCACTGGACCACCAGGGAAGACCCAATGATGTCATTTTAAAAATATTTTTTTCCGGGCTTTTTATTCCTCTGTTAGAATGTACACTTTATGAGAAGAGAAATCTTATTGATCTTGGGAACAAAAATCGTATTCCCAGAATCCAGCAAAGCGTGTGGCACGCACACGTGTGCACACACACACCGACACAAAGAGAAGAATATTAGTCCTAACAGTGACTGACAATATCTCCGTTTCAGGAAGACGGTGAGGAAGACCAGTTCGTTCATGGTCATAGAAAACCGAGAGGGTTGTCGTTACCGTCTCGAGGAAGTTCAGGGGATGGCCCTCACGGCTGTGATGAGTGAGGGCTGCAGTGCTTTTCTCTGCCTAGTTACTAGAGGCTCAGCTTTGGTCTTTGAAACCAAGGAGGAAGGGTCATGGTTATCTTGGTAGTTTCTTTAGAACTGCTTAAAAGCAGTGTACCTTGAATTATAAAGACCTACTTACGTTGTTTTGCCTTTAGCTCAGGGTTCAGCCGTTCCTTCCGTAAAGGGCTGGAGAGTTAATATTTTCGGCTTTACGGACCACATGGTCTCAGTTGCTGCTTCTCAGTCGTGCAGCTAGTAGTGCAAGGCAGCCACGAGCAATACTTAGACAAGTGACAAGCCTGCAGGATTCCACCTGGAGGGGGCGCTGGAGGTGGGAGACAGATTTGGCCAATGGGCTGTAGTTTCGCGACTCCTGCTTTAAGTCTTCAAGGAAGCTCATTCTCTGAAGTGTTTAGCCAGCTAGCCTTTCTGTGCCCGTGGGGTGTCTAGAAATTTTGCAGCGTAAAATTAGAAAGCTGGACTTCCGTCCTGGAATAATAACAGTAATTATCATAGCAATAGCTAATGCTTATGTAGTGTGTCAGGCAATGTTTCAACTACCTTTCTTAACGTTTTTGCATTTAATCCTCACGATGTTACTGAACCAAACTTGGGTCCACTAGCCCGTGCACAGTAAAGCCAATCTACTGACACCTAGTTGTGGTGAAAGAAAGTGCAGTTTTTATTGCAGGGCACCAAGCAAGGGGTCCAGGGCAGCTAGTGCTCAAAACACCTGAACTCCCCGATGGGTTTCAGCAAAGTATTTTTAAAGACCAGGTGAGGGGGGTGCAGGTTGCAGGGTATGTGATCAGCTCGTGCACAATTCTCTGATTGGCTGATGGTGAGGTCACAGGGCAGGATCACAGGAGTTAATCTTATCAGTCCTTAGGCTCCAGTAGGCCTGGGGACTGGGGGCTCAAGGTCATCAGGTAGGTAGCATCTTCCATTTGGTGGGGGATTTTGACATCTGTGAAACAACTCAGGAAGTGTGCATCACATACTGTTATCCAGGTACTTCAGAGAGGGGCTAAAGCAGAGGATACGGGGGACGGGGTCTGTCCCGGGAAGGCCCCAGGGGGTCCTGCTCGGTTACAACTATGTAATTTAGGTAACATCATTGTCCCCATTTTATGGATAAGGAATTTAAAATTTAGTGAAGTTAAAAAGCTGGTCCAAAGTCAAAAAATGGCACAGTGGGGACTCAAGAGTGTCTTCTGACCCTAAAGAGCAGACTTTTACCCTCATGAATATACCACCTGCCCAAAGAGCAAGGATTGAGGCTCTACCAAGGGAAATCTTATAGGCAGGGCCAGAGACAGCTCTTTTGGACCTTGTTCTGAATTGGGAGGAGGAATAATGCAGTTTCCTGAACATCTCCTTTTGTTTCTTTGGAAAGATGGGACCTGTTTTGTTTTTGCAGGTACTGACACATTAAGTTAGAATATATAAAGACGGATAACCAAACCCCAACTTGAAAATCAATATGATCCTTCCCTAAGTATATATATTCTACTCTTTCCAGGTTTAATATTAGTGTATCTTTATAATTAAATTCATCATAGTATCTTAAGGGAAGGACCTATTAATTTATAGGTTAAAAACACTGATGGTATATTTTTCATATACCATCAGACGGTATGTGATATATGCTCATTTAAAAAAAATTAAAGCAGAGCAGAAGAATATGTGTCAGCCCATTGCCACACCCCCTCACCACTGGCTAATAACATTTTATAACCTCAAAGTAACTGACACAGGTATTGCCATTTTGATCTGGCCTAACTTTAGCAGACAGCACATGAGGATTTCCTTTATCCTTCTGTTACCAAGCAAGGGCTCTTATGCCCTGGTGCAGAAAGCCAAACTCTGACAGCGGGTGTTTGCAGTAAAGTAGTGGTTTATTTGCAGGCACCACGCAGGGAGATTGGGTAGCTAATGCTCAAAAGACCCCTAACTCCCTGATGGCTTTCAGGCAAGGGTTTTTAAAGACAGTGTGAGGGGAGAGGGTCCTAGGTTGCACGATCAGCTCGTGAACCTTCTTCTGATCGGTTGGTGGTGAGGTAACAGGTGAAATTTCTGGAATCTCAACCTTCTGGTTCCAACCAGTCTGGGGTCTGTGTGCTTGTGGTCAGCCTGTAGTCACCATCCTCCCCTTGGGTGGCTGAGGGGGGTCATAGTTCTGCAGAACAGCTCACAGATATGTACCAGATTGTTATCTATGTCCCTTCAGGAGGAGCTAGGAGTCCTGTGACTCTACTGTCCTGATTATTAACTGCTTGAGTCTGCTCTTTGGAACTCAGGGAAGGCCCAGGAGACGGAAGCCTTTTTCCTACAAATGAGAAACGGGGGGTATGGGAAGGCTTCTGTGTCTGGGAGGGCCCTGCAGGGGCCTCAGTTTCAATCCTCTCTTTTCTTTGATCTCCCTCAGTCTTGAGGGGACCAGGGTGGGACAAGAAAGGGAATAAAGTTTTGCAAAGAGAGGTTACTCATAAACTCAGCAGGGGCACTCGGCTTTAGGAGGACTTGGTTTCACTTTCACTGCTTAATTCCACCCTAGCCAAGCTCTGTTAAAGATGGGCTGGTGGTGAATAAGCCACCTGAGATTTCCTTGCTTTCCAGAGTGATGTTGGGGGAAGAGTGGGAGCTTTAGACTCAGTAACCTAGGTTTAAATCACTGTCACTGGGCCTCCTTTTTCTCATCTGTAAATGGAGTTGTTACTGGACCAAACCTGGGTCCACTTGCCCACCTTGCAGCAAAGCCAATTTACTGACACCAGGCTGTGGTGAAGGCAAGTACAACATTTATTGCAGGGCACCCAACAAGGAGAACGGGTGACTCCGTGCTCAGAAGAGCCAAGCTCCCCGAGGGTCTTCAGGGAAGAGTTTTCAATGGCAACATTTAGGGGGGAGGCTGCAGGGTGCATGGCTTTCTTCTGATTGGTTGGAGGTGAGGTAATAGGGTGGCGTTTCAGGAATCTCAGTCATCAGCCTCTGATTCCAACCAGCCTGGGGTCTAGTGCTTGTGCTCAGCCTATAGTTACCATCCTCCACCTGGGTGGCAGGAGGGTCTTAGTTTCTGCAGAACAACTGAACAACCTGTGCATCAGGTTGTTAGGTATATTCCTTGAGGAGGAACTAGGACTGTTTTATCACTGTACTCTTGTCATTACTTTTCTTGTTCAACTGCTTTTCCTTTGTATCTGCATTCCCTCCCTTCCCTAATTAGTAAGGGCATGTGCCTTCTCTTCGGAACTCAGGGAAGGCCTAGGAGAATAAAGCCTTTTTCCACAAACAAGAAATGGGGATACAGAGGGGCTTTTGTCCTCGGGTGGACCCCACAGTGTACTGCTCGGTTTCAGAGTCAGTAATGTTATCCATGCATCAATGGTTTTGAGCCTCAAATGAGGTTATCAGTACTGTACAGAGAATACTAAGTGTATCCTCTGTACAGAGAGTGGCTATTTTGTTAAGAGCTGAGTGTGGGCTTTTCCATATGTATGGATTCTCTAGGACCTTCGTTGCTAAGTCCAGAAAATTCAGTTGGTTTGGATTTTATTATTATTTTCATATTTCTATATCTATGTAGATTTATTATTATTATAGCATCATCCATGTGACCTATTATTACATAGGAGAAAAGCTTTGTCAAGGTAAAAAGCACCATATCCAGACTTAAGGATTTTCCCCCAAAATAAGCAGTGTGAAGCATAGAAACATTAACAAAGAAGCTTATGACATTCCTTCTGAAGAGATGAAAGATGAGAAAGCTGCTGCTCTTGGCTGGCTCAGGCCCACCCCTTCCTAGCAGCAGCGGGGGATCAGATGACCTCTCAAGGTTCCTTGTCGCTGGTGGTTTTGTTTTTTGATGTCTGTTTAAAGATTACGCTAATACTGCTGATGTAAAATCCTTTGTACACAGTGATGGTTAAAAATACTGGCTCCTGACCTGAATCTATGCCTGCCTGGTTAAAATCATATACTTGAGATTAACAGGATTCAAATGCTCATGTCTTATGTAAGCCATTGGGTCTTTTTTTTCTCCTCAAAAAGATTTCTTGTTATTGTATTTTGGACTAAAGCAAGAGGGGGAAGGTTGATTAAAAAAATGCATTTAAATACAGAAGGATTTAGATTATTTTAATAACTAAGCTTAGTTTTTATATTGTGGGTGAGAAAGAGGAATGAATAATAATGTAGAATGCAAAGACCCAGGAGGTGACTCCCCCAGAAAGCTATCACTGGAGCAGCATATTAACTAGGAAAGAGTCTTTGTAGCAGAGAACACAGAGAGCTCCCAGGTCTGTAAAGCACCATGTATCTAATAAGTAACTTGTGTAGTACTGTGGGAGAATGGGCTCTGGAGCCAGCCTTTGGGGGTTTGGATGCTGGTTCTGAGCTTTTATGGGCTCTGTGATCATAGCAATGCATTTAACGTACTTGTGCCTCATGGTTCTCATCTGTAAAATGGGGATAATAATAGTTACCTACTTCTTAGGGTTGCTGGGAAGATTAAATGAGTTAATAAGTGTAAAGTGGTTAGCATGGTGCCTGGAATACAATGTGTTCAATAATAGCAATTAATTCAAAATCTTAAGTATTATTGTGTTTTATTTTGTTTCCTTTTTGTTTTCACTTCTTTGCTGTTTTTTTTTTTATTATTATTATTTTTGCGGTACGTGGGACTCTCACTGTTGTGGCCTCTCCACCTGCGGAGCACAGGCTCCGGACGTGCAGGCTCAGCGGCCATGGCTCACGGGCCCAGCCACTCCGCGGCATGTGGGATCCTCCCAGACCGGCGCATGAACCCGTGTTCCCTGCATCGGCAGGCGGACTCTCAACCACTGTGCCACCAGGGAAGCCCTCTTTACTTTTTATGATGGAAAAATTTTTAATTTTTAATAATAGAGGTATAATAACCCCCATGTATTCGTTAGCAGTTATCCATTTATGGGCAATCTTGTTTTACCTAAATGCCCATTCACTTCCCCTACTTTTACTTGATTATTTTGAAATAGATCTCATCCATACTCTATTTCATTTTTAAATCTTCCAGTATGTATCTCTAAAATAAAGGTAGCAAATTATGGCCCAAACTCTGTTTTATGAATAAAGTTTTATTGGAACACAGTGAAGGAGTCCACAATATGCCACTGATGGATAAAAATTATTTTGAACTGAAGTCATCTGAGAATAGGCTTTTTTTCCTGAACTCTTTTATCTGCCTAAGAGCAGATCCTCCTAGAAGAACTCAGTTGTGATGAAACTCCCCAGGAATGCTCAACCAGGCAAGATTAACTCTTATCACAGATATGAGAAGTTGGAACCACATCTAACCAGACATTGTCACAAAACTATACCTGTCATCTATTCTCCTGAGGGCCCATTTATCTTTCCTAAAAGGCATTTGGTTTTCCATAAGTGTCCTTTCTTCCCCTCCACTTCCCCTATTAAGATAATTTGTAGGTCCCAAATTATAAAGATAAGACACCTTTTTGAGTCATGTTTTTCTGTGAACTCTTGTGTATGTGCATGAATAAAAATCTGTCTTTTCTCTTCCTAATCTGTTTTTTTATTTCTAAATTTTAATTTTATTGGAGTATAGTTGATTTACAATGTTGTGTTAGTTTCAGGTGTACAGCAAAGTGAATCAGTTATACATATACATATATTCATTCTTTTTCAGTTTCTTTTCTCATATAGGTTATCACAGAATACTGAGTAGAGTTCCCTGTGCTATACAGTGGGTCATTGTTGGTTATCTATCTTATATACAGTAGTATGTGTATGTTCATCCCAAGGTCCTGATTTATCCCTCCCCCTTTCCCCTTTGATAACCATAAGTTTGTTTTCAATATCTGTAAGTCTGTTTCTGTTTTGGAAATAATTTCATTTGTTTCATTTTTTAAAACATTAAATTCCACATATGAGTGCTATCATATGATATTTGTCTTTCTCAGTCTGACTTACTTCACTTAGTATGATCATCTCTCAGTCCATCCATGTCACTGCAAATGGCATTATTTCATTCTTTTTTATGGCTGAGTAGTATTCCAGTGTGTATATGTACCACATCTTCTTGATCCATTCATCTGTCAATGGACATTTAGGTTGTTTCCATGTCTTGGCTATTGTGAATAGTGCTGCTATGAACATTGGGGTGCATGTATTCCTAACCTGTTTTTTAATCAGTTTAATTCACAGACCCCAATATCTGAACCTAAGAGGGTAGAGGAAAAGTTTTCTTTCTCAACACCAGTGATGCCCATTCATGTACTTATTGTGTGTGACCGCTTTTGTGCTACGATGGTGGAGTTGAGTAGTTGTGACAGACTTATGGTCCACAAGCTTAAAATATTTACTATCTGGTCCTTTACAGAAAATGTTCACCAACTCCTGCTCTCAAAGACAAGCAGACTCTCTTTCTTTTTAAAAAAACATAACCAGAATTCATTTTCGCACCTAATAATTTTCACACCTAATTTCACACCTAATGCATTAACAATAATGCATTAATATTATCAAATATCCAATTGGTATTCAGATTTCCCCAGATACCTCATAAATTTTAAAAATATGGATATATTAAAAACAAAGATCCAAATGAGGTCAACACATTGTCATTTTTAATCTAAAGGAGGCAGTTGTCTTTTCTCTTTTTTCCCCTTGCAATTTAGCTGTTAAAGAAACAGATCATTTGTCCTATAGCGTTTCCCACATCTATATTTTGCTGGTTGAAGTCTATGGTATCATTTAACGTATTCCTCTGTCCTCTGTATTGCCTAGCAATTGGTGGTTAGAACTGGAGACTTAACCCAAGTTTACAAGAACATGCACTGTTCAAGGGTAGTATGTGCCTTCATGACACAGTACACAATGACTATCATTTTGTGATGTTAGCAGATAGGCTGCATCTTTTTTTTAACATCTTTATTGGAGTATAATTGCTTTACAATGTTGTGTTAGTTTCTGCTGTATAACAAAGTGAATCAGGTATACATATACATATATCTCCATATCTCCTCCCTCTTGCATCTCCCTCCCTCCCACCCTCCCTACCCCTCTAGGTGGTCACAAAGCACCGATCTCCCTGTGCTATGCGGCTCCTTCCCACTAGCTATCTGTTTTACGTTTGGTAGCGTATATATGTCCATGCCACTCTCTCACTTCGTCCCAGTTTACCCTTCCCCCTCTCCATGTCCTCAAGTCCATTCTCTACGTCTGCGTCTTTATTCCTGTCCTGCCCGTAGGTTCTTCATTACCATTTTTTTTTTTTAGATTCCATATATATGTGTTAGCATACAGTATTTGTTTTTCTCTTTCTGAATTACTTCACTCTGTATGACAGTCTCTAGGTCCATCCACCTCACTACAAATAACTCAATTTCGTTTCTTTTTATGGCGAGTAATATTCCATTGTATATGTGAGATAAGCTGAATTTTAAAAATTGCTAATTCTGAATAAAAATCAGCACTGGAGGAGATGCCTCTTTGAATACGGGAAGGTCCACCCACGACAATACTGTGAAATTATTCAAATGTATCCTTATTGACTGGGCATCACGACAGCTATAAAAAGGGGGAGATGAGCAGACCTTCCCTGGGGGCACATCTCTGACTTCTACCCATTCTGATAACTAAGTAGAGGTAAGTCCTCTACATACGAATAAGTTCCATTCTCTGAGCACATTAAGTCCAATTTGTTCATAAGTCCAACAAAGTTAGCCTAGGTACCCAACTAACACAATCGGCTATACGGTACTGTACTGTAACAGGTTTACAATACTTTTCACACAAGTAATACATAAAAAACAAGCACAAAAAATAAAACATTTTAAATCTTACAGTGCAGTACCTTGGAAAGTACAGTAGTGCAGTACAGCAGCTGGCACACGGGGGCTGGCATCGAGGGAACAGGCAAGAAGAGTTACTGACTGGAGGAGGGAGGGGAGGTGGGAGATGGTAGAGCTGAAGGATCGTCAGCAATAGGGGGCGGAGGGCCAGCTGCAGTGTCACTCACACCTGACGCTGATGGCGCAGGATCTGGTTCCTTGCTGGATTCAATTCTATCCACCCTCTTGAAAAAACGATCCAGTGATGTCTGGGTAGTAGCTCTTTTTTTCTTGTCATAGATGACACGGTAGCACTGGGTTGCATTCTGAGCGGCTGCTGCAACCTCCGTGTACTGTTCTACCTTCTGATCCTGTACCTCAAAAACTAACAGCGCCTCCTCAAATAAAGAAAACCCCCTGCCATTTCCTGCGTTGTGAATCTCTTCGGTTCTTCAGTTACTTCTTCTTCCTCTTGTCTCTCTTCATCCTTTCGCTGGATGAAGATCCAATTCCATCAGGTCTTCATTAGTAAGCCCCTCGTGTTGCACGACAAGGAGTTAATGTTATAAGAATGAGCGGCGTCTACCATCTTTTTGCTCGCTCCACTCTCCAATTATTTTCACTTTTGTTTCCATTGTTATTGCTTGGCACTTCCTAGCTGTACCAGCTACATCACCGCTGCTTTTACGCTTGCTTCCGGACATCCTGGGCTTGAAATAAAGATACTGTACTACTGTACTCTATACAGTGCTAAACAATAAAATACACAAAAGCACAACCACTTGTAGAGGATGCACGCACGTGACAATGTACGCCAGACACGTGAACTAACTTACGTGATTGGACATGCGAACCCACGTTCGCATCTTTGAAAGTTCGCAACTTGAAGGTTTGTATGTAGGGGACTTACTGTATCTGGAACCTTCCCCCTTCCTGTCATCTCCCAGGCTCCTGCTACCCTGGTTGACGTCACCACCCTCTCCCGTCTACATCAATGTAGTAGCCTTTTAGTCTCCCTGACTCTGTACTTGCTTCCCTACCCCCTGTTCTCAACCCAACAGCCAGAATAATCCCTTTAAAACCAAATCCATGGCACAACTGCTTTGCTCAAAACCTTTCAGAATAGGTATTGAAGTCCTTGCAATGGTTCACAAGCTTCTAAAGGATCTACACCACTTCTGCTAACTCTGCTCCAGCCTTGCTTATCTCTTTGCAGTTCTTTAAGTGTACCTGTCACATCCCTTCATAGGACCTCTGCACTGGCTGTTCTTTTTACCGTTAGTGCTCTTCTCCCAGATGCGCGACCAATTCTCTCACCTTCTTCGAGCCTTTGCTCAAATGTCACCTTCTCAAGAATCCCCAGCCTAATCACTCTTTTTAAATATTGCATTCTGAGTATTGAACCGCGTTCCCTGTGCTATACCATAGGTCCTTGTTGCTTATCCATTTTAAATATAGCGGTGTATATATGTCGATCCCAATCTCCCAGTGTATCCCCCGTCCCCCCGCTCCCCCCCGGAAACCCTAGTTCGTTCTCCAAGGCTGTGAGTCTGCCTCTGTGTTGTAGATCAGTTCATTTGTATCACTGCTTTAGATTCCTCACGTAAGCGATGTCATGTGATCTTTGTCTGTCTGACTTGCCTCGCTCAGTATTCATCGACTATACTCCAGTAGAACATAAAAATTTAAAAAAAAAAGGATTCTGCCTCCTACTTCCACACTACTGATCCACACTACTACTAACCCTGCTCAACTTCTTAATTTTCCAAGGTATTAGTCACCACCTAACATACCTTATAATTTACTTAGTTGTCTGGTACTTGCATATTGTTTCCTGCCAGAAGGGAAGTTTCCTGATGGTAGGGTGCTTTGGTTTTTTTTTCTTATAGATTTTATTTATTTATATTTATTTATTTATTTTTGGCCGTATTGGGTCTTTGTTGCTGTGTGCGGGCTTTCTCTAGTTGCGGTGAGCGGGGGCTTCTCTTCATTGCGGTGCAGGGGCTTCTCATTGCAGTGGTTTCTCTAGTTGCGGAGCACGGGCTCTAGGCGAGGGCTTCAGTAGTTGTGGCACACAGGCTCAGTAGTTGTGGCTCGTGGGATCTAGAGCACAGGCTCAGTAGTTGTGGCACGCAGGCTCAGTAGCTGTGGCTCGTGGGCTCTAGAGCACAGGCTCAGTAGTTGTGGCATACAGGCTTAGTAGTTGTGGCGCATGGGCTTAGTTGCTCTGCAGCATGTGGCATCTTCCTGGACCAGGGCTCAAACCCATTTCCCCTGCATTGGCAGGTGGATTCTTAACCACTGCGCCACCAGGGAAGCCCTAGGGTGCTTTGTTTTGTTCACTGAAGCATCCCGTTTGCCTGCATCAGTGTCTGGCTCAGAGAAAGTGCCTAAAACATATTGATACTTACTGAATGAATGACTGAATTTCTGTCACTTATCCCTGTAAACAGAACACAAATGTATCCCATGAGCCAAAAGGCCTCTGGCTCACGTGACTACCCCCTCACCCAATCTTTTGTTTTTATTCCTCTTGGCAATTAGTCTGTGTGCCAGACACTGTGTTAAATGTTTTCCAGTATTATCTCATTTAATCCTTCAAACGACCTTTAAGAAAATAGGTGTTATTATTATATCCATTTTCAGATAATGAAACTCAGGCCTGAGAAAACTTAACTCCTGGCCAAGCTCACATAATAAGATGCAGATCGAGAACTGGAACTCAGATCCATCAGATACCTAAATCACTGCTTGAAACCACTAAGTCGACTACTTCCTCAGTGGGTGGAATTGCTCTAAGTTTAGTCATTTATGGCAATTTCTCCGTTCATTCATTCAACAGATATTTACTGAGCACTGACTATGTGCCAGGTCCTTGGGACATACCAGTGAACCAAACAAGAATCCTCGCCCTCTGACCTTTCATTATGTCTACCTCTTTTCAGAGCTGTGATTCAAGGCTAATGTTGAAGGGGGATCAGGCAGGGCTCTAGGGGCTATGGTCTTTGGTCATAGAGAACATCCCTCACATAAAATCAGTCTTCTTATGTGGTGCATATATACAATGGAGTACTACTCAGCCATCAAAAAGAACGAAATAATGCCATTTGCAGCAACATGGGTGGACCTGGAGATTATCATACTAAGCAAAGTAAGTCAGACAGAGAAAGACAAATATCATATGATATCACTTATATGTGGAATCTGAAATATGATACAAATCAACATATCTACAAAACAAATACAGACTCACAGATACAGATAGGGAACAGACTTGTGGTTGCCAAAGGGGAAGCGGTGGGGGAGGGAAGGATTGGGAGTTTGGGGTTAGTAGATGCAAACTGTTATATAGAGAATGGATAAACAACAAGGTCCTACTGTACAGCACAGGGAACTATATTCAATATCCTGTGACAAACCATAATGGAAAAGAATATGAAAAAGAATATATGTATGTATAACTGAATCACTTTGCTGTACAGAAGAAATTAACACATTGTAAATCAACTATACCTCAATAAAATTTTAAAAACTCACTCTCCTTCACCCCAACTTGTTATGATACTCTATCTGAAGTACCTGGATTAATGATAATTTTGGTGAGCTATAAAAGGCCTGCTCTAAAGTCCTTTTCTTTTCTGTTTAGATTTGTCCCCACTTTATAAATGAGAAAACGAAGGCTTAGATGGTCTTGAGACATTCTCAAAGTCAGTGAGTAAATGGCAGAGCTGGGATTTCTGGCTTCAAATTTTATGCTCAGGATACCCTAGTAAACACCAGAGAGGCACGTGGTGATCTGAGTGGGACCTGGTGGGAGTCAGGGGTGGTGGTGTTCTGTCCGGTAAATAAGAGGAAAATTGAACAAGAAAATTAAGGGATCCTGGAAGCCCAGACTTACCCGTGTGTTTTCCTGCAGCAAGGAACAGGGCATCTTTGTAGAACAGAGGGTACAAGGGCAGGTCATTACTTTCGCGGGGCGGTAGAGCAATGAGAAGAACTAGGGCAGGGGTGAAGTTGGGAGCCCTACTGGGCGGACTCTTTGCTTGGAAGCACCAGGATACCTTTCTCTGATATTCGAAGAGCACAGCCTCAGAGACATGGGAGAGAGGGGTAGAGAAAGTCACGTGATCTAAGCCACACCTCTCCACCTCACCTTGCAGGACAGTCAGCCCAACTCAGGATGCGGCAGGTAACATCTCTACTGGGTTGAGACCAGAAATATCTAAAGAGCAGGGATTCTATTTGCTTCCATTCTGTTCTTCGTGTCTACACTGGAGATGTAATAGAAAGAGACTAGGCTTTGGGTTCAGAAAAGGTTTTTTTTTTTAACATTGTTTAAATGAATTATAAACATTCATTGATTTATTAAACACGTGTGTTGGCATCTATTATATATAAAGAACTGGACATGATCGATGTCAGGATAAGCTCATTTATATAAAGTTCCTGACACATACTTGTTGCTCAATGAGTAGTGGCTGTTATTATTGTTATTATTATTACTGGTGTGCAGGCGTAAACCAGCAATAAGTCTTCTGGAATGGTGGTAGTACAGATAGCACATCAGTTAGCCGTCCAGCTAACTAACTAGAGGCTCTAGTGCCCTTGTGCAGCTTTATCTGCTGGGGGATGATTGTTTTCCTCCCTAACTGGAAGCGCCATGTCTTTCTGCCATGGCTAGGTGACTTCTGACAACCCTAGTCAGCCGTGTCCCAAAAGGAAATTATGCTGCTTGCCTTGAATATCTTTCTGCTTCACAATGCTTGATAGGGATTTGCTAATAATTTCGACCTGGTAAAGAGTCAGTCGGTAGAAAACGAGAAATTTTAATGAGGATTCTCATTAGCTATTCCTCGCAAATAATGGAGCATTAATCTAACTCAAGATTCTTGGCAAAGCAATTCTCATTTCAATTCTCACAAGTAATTATTATTTACTGTTTATACCGCTTTGTATTTCCATACATTTTTTCCGTCATCTTTTCCATTATTCTTCAGGGAAAAAATATCCCAGAAAACAAAACCCTTTGAGGCATCTTAACATGTTAATCTCCATTTCACAGATGGGGGAATATGGGACATTTCTTTAGCAAACACCAATGTATCCTGTTATGCTTACAAAAATAATACAAAGTTTTCTCTTAATGATTAACCACAACCAGTGCCTACCATTAAACAAGAAGTACACATACACACACACACACGCAGAGATAGAAAAGATGCTCTTGGATTAATGCTTGTAACATTCAGTGAGTAAAAATGACTGCATGATTTCTCTCAGAAAATTCATGTGTTGAATAAACCTGTATTAAAGATGATGATTCCATCACCTCTTTGCTGGTTTCCTGCCTTCAGAATTCCTGTTCTCCTCCTTGCTTCTTCATCCACTCCTTTTTTTTTTAATCAAAAAAGGCAAATTTAATAATGGTGAGTCTTGGGACTTCCCTGGTGGCTCAGTGGTTAAGAATCCACCTGCCAATGCAGGGGACACGGGTTCAAGCCCTGGTCTGGGAAGATCCCACATGTGGCGGAGCAACTAAGCCTGTGCGCCACAGCTACTGAGCCTGCACTCTGGAGCCCGCCAGCCACAACTACTGAAGCCTGTGCGCCCAGAGCTCGTGCTTCGCAACAAGAGAAGCCACTGCAATAAGCCCACATGCCGCAATGAAGAGTAGCCCCTGCACGCAGCAACGAAGACCCAATGCAGCCATAAATAAATAAACAAATAAATAAATAATGGCGAGTCTTTTCATGAAGGTGGTAGGTGCAAACTATTACATTTAGAAATGGATAAACAACAAGCTCCTACTGTAGAGCACAGGGAACTATGTCCAGTCTCCTCGGATAAACCATAATGGAAAAGAATATAAAAAAAGAATGTGTATATGTGGATAAATGAGTCACTTTGCTGTACAGCAGAGACTGGCACAACATTGTAAATCAACTTCATCTACTCTTAATTCAGTTTATCAAGAATTCAGTCAATTTCAGTTGCATACAACTATAAGCATTTATTTTTGGCTCATGTACTCTGGGGTGTCCGGGCTGGTTTGCTCTGTGCTGAAGGGGCAGTGTCTTCCCAGGGTTTTTCTCATGGCAATGGCCCAAGTGCAATAGCATAAGCTTAATGCATAAGCACATTTTAAATCTTTGCTGGTGGCACGTCTCATCAGCCAAAGCAAGGCATGTGGCTGTCCCACAGGTGAGGGGCAGGGAAGCTTACTTCTCCCACTGAGAGGCCAGAGCAAGGGTTTGGGTGTATTATTGGTGGGAGTCGAGAGACAGTAAAGCCCTGTGGACACAGGTAGTGTCTTCCTCTCCCCCTTTGGCCCTGTCTCCTCTGACTTGCCCTTTAGAGAGTAATGGCGACTGCAAGACAGGGCCACAGTAAGATAAAGTCTCAGCAAGAACAGTTCCTCAGGGATGTGCCAGGTAGAACTATAACACCTAAGGAGACTAGCCGGGGGTTTCCCAGGGATGTTAGACTTACGGCCAAGACACTTGAATAATTCTCTGTCCTTGTATTTTAGCCCTTTGCCACGTGACGTTGAAGACCTTCTCGTCAAGAGGTTGAGTCCATTTCCCTGTCCCTTGAATCTGGGCTGGCTGGTGACTTGCTTTGGCCAATCCCAGTCATCAAGGGCTTTGCACGCTTCTGTTCTCTCCTTGCCACCAGCATGGGAACAAGCCCAGGCTAGCTGGCTGAAAGATAAGACCATGTGGAGGAGCGTCTCTGCTGGAGCCACTGCTGATAGCCCAGTGCACAGCTACAGACTGGAGTGTGCTCACATCAGCAAACTGCCTGGCTGACCCATACATGTGTGGGCAATAATACATGGATGCTGTTTTGTTTTTTTTTAATTGAAGTATAGTTGATTTACAATGTTGTGTTACTTTCTGCTGTACAGCAAAGTGATTCAGTTATATATATATATATATTCTTTGTTTAGTATTCTTTTCCATTATGGTTTATCATAGGATACTGAATATAGTTCCCTTTTCTCCACGGTAGGACCTTGCTGTTATGGCTGCTGTTTTGCGGCATCAAGTTTTGGGTGGCTTGTTAGGCAGAAGTACTTAAACACTCTGAAACTTGCCATCTTGGGCTGCCTGGTACCATAGCATCACTTTCCCAGATCCTACGTATTCTTGGGGCAAGCAAGAGGTGATAAAACATTCCCTGATACCTTCTCTCACTGCCCAAACCTGCATCCCTCCAGTTCAGGAGATTTTTGTGACTGACTTTTGCACAGTAAGTGTGTATCATGGGTAGGTATTTCTTTAGGAAGATTATACTATACAGATTGGTTTTGGAGAATGTTATTACTGATATGATAAAAAAGGAAAGCTGTGTTTTCTGTTCCAGCTGTCAGATGCATTCTGATTTCTGTTACAATGATAATTAATTCTAGCTGTGTAGAAAACCCATTTTCTTTGAGGAATCAGTGAACTGTAGAGAAATTTGTCAGTAACTGTTGTCTGGAATTTTAGTCTCCATGTAGGAGTGCAATAATTTTACAATGACTGCTAATATACAGAAAAACCAACCCAAGATAAAGAAAGCTATTTGGCACTATTGTGTATTTCTAGAAATATGAGATTGAAATCAAATGAAAAGGTAAGAGGCCTGATATCAAAGCTCTACTTTTTTCTCCCCTATTATATTTTATTGGCACTAAAATACAATATAAAAAGAGAAATGTGAAGATACATGTGGTGACTTACAGTTCCAACTTTTACAATTATCTTTGGAATTTGAGGAAAATATCACTTTATGAAAGTGTCAAAGAAACACTCCATTTTTGCAGTTAATTGATAATTCCACTATCTATTTTCTGTGGTTTAGTGTTTTGTTATCGGTATTTTTCTGCTCATAACTGAACTCTACTAGACTAACCTTCACTTTTGTGGGCGTGTGTCACTAGTAAATTTTTTTGGTCTTTGGGCTCTAATGCTGGTTTTAATCAGTCTATCCTAGCAATGGGGAATGTATCACAAGTGAAATCTATACAAAATAAGAGATACAACAGGATGTTTCACACTGTTTTTATTTACACTGATAAACCTAGTAATCTACTTGGGAAAATTTTCTCAGATGTGGTGGTGGATTTGCACTGTTCCATTCACACTTCACCTCCTCTCCCTACTGGAGGACAGAGATGTTATTCCTCTTTGTGATATCAGGGTCTAGCATATATAAGCACTGAATAGCTGCATAAGTCATTTCAGGTTGCCAGGGGGTCATCCCAGCAAGCCTCTCGGTAGGGCCAGTGGGAACATAAAGGATCCAGGCCTTCTTTGCCTATTGACACTTACTCGTAAGTTTCACCAACAGAAGGCCTTTGCCTTAAAGTATTTCATGTGATGTCTTGGGATTCTTCCTGAGCCCTGGAGCTTCATCACTAAAGGACTCGATTTGCATGATAGTCTGTTTTTAAATGACTCATTAAGAGGAGAAAATAAATATTTCTACCAAGGAACTTCCCTGGTGGTGCAGTGGTTAAGAATCCTCCTGCCAATGCAGGGGACACGGGTTCAAGCCCTGGTCCGGGAAGATCCCACATGCCGTAGAGCAACCAAGCCCGTGTGCCACAACTCCTGAGCCTACACTCTAGAGCCTGCGAGCCGCAACTACTGAGCCCGCATGCCACAACTACTGAAGCCCGCGCACCTAGAGCCCGTGCTCTGCAACAAGAGAAGCCACCGTGATGAGAAGCACGCGAAGAGAAGCCCACACTTGCTGCAACTAGAGAAAGACCGCGTGCAGAAACGAAGACCCTAATGCAGCCAAAAAAATAAATAGTGAATTTAAAAAAAGATTTCTACCAAGAATGTGAGTGCAGCAATTTTTGCATTTTCTTCATTACTTTATCTCCAGCATGTAGAACAGTACCTGACACATAGCAGGATCTCAGTAAACATCTGTTCAATTAATGAAAAGAAATTTGAAGAGGATAGAGACTAAGAGATCTAGGGGAATTCTCACACCAGCTGAAGAAACACCGAACCACTACTTCTTCCTTAGATTTCCTGGCAGGAGACGGCTGCCTTGGGAGAAAGCCTTACATATCAATTATAAAGATACATATCGTATATTAACTCATATATGTGGAATCTGAAAAAATTGGTATAGATGATCTTATTTGCAAAGCAGAAATAGAGACACAGACGTAGAGAACAAATGTATGGATACCATGGGGGAAAGGGGTGGGGTGGGATGAATTGGAAGATTGGGATTGACATATATACACTATTGATATTATGTATAAAATAGGTAACTAATGAGAACCTACTGTATAGCATAGGGAACTCTACTCAATGCTCTGTGGTGACCTAAATGGAAAGGAAATCCAAAAAAGAGGGGATGTATGTATATGTATAGCTGATTCACTTTGCTGTACAGTAGAAACTAACACAACGTTGTAAAGCAGCTATACTCCAATAAAATTTTTTTAAAAAATTAAAAAAAAAGATAAATGTGCTTTACACATCCTTTCCCTTTACCTTTATCTGAATCCCTGCCCTCCGCATTTTCATAGGCTCAGGTCAAGTTCAACCCCAGCTCCAAGGTGAGGTCTTTTATGATTACTCCTCTCTCATGATCTCTCCCTTATCTGAACACGTGGGATCAGATTTGTCTGTGGGATCATACTAAATTTTTTTTAAAAATATTTATTTATTTGGTTGCACCGGGTCTAAGTTGCGGCAGGTGGGCTCCTTTAGTTGCAGCTCGAGGGCTCCTTAGTTGCGGCTCTCCAGCTACTTAGTTGTGGCAGGCAAGCTCTTTTAGTTGCAGCTCTAGGGCTCCTTAGTTGCGGCTCACCGGCTCCTTAGTTGCAGCACGCAGGCTCCTTAGTTGCAGCAGGTGGGCTCCTTAGTTGTGACATGTGAACTTCTACTTGCGGCATGCATGTGGGATCTAGTTCCCTGGCCAGGGATCGAACCTGGGCCCCCTGCATTGGGAGCACGGAGTCTTAACCACTGCACCACCAGGGAAGTCTCCTGTCGGCAATTTTATAGATATGCAAAGAGCTCAGACAAGAGAGCCGGGCTGGAGATGCACGTTTGAGTCATTGGTATATGGGTAGTGATGAAAGTCATGAGAGCGGATGAGACCACTCATGGAGAAATGTGTAGAATAAGAAGAGACCAGGGGAAAGCAGCACTTCTCAAACTTGAATGTGCACATACATCACCTGGGAATCTTGTTAAAATGCAGATTCTGATTCAGAAGCCCTGGGGCAAGGCCCAAGATTCTGAATTTTCATCAAGCTCCAGATGATGACGATGCTACTGCTTCACAGACCACACTTGGAAAACCAAGGAGGTAGACGATTGGAACTTAAGGAGCAACAATATTTAAATAATAGGCAGAGGGGGAAAAAAGCGGCAAAGGGATTGTGAAGAGTAGCCAGAAATGGAAGAAATCAGGAGAGTGATTGTGTCATGGAGTGAATGGTGGAAAGATTTTCAAGACAGAGAGCGTGTTCAACTCGGTCAAATGCTGCTGAGAAACAATAGCAAAGACAGAACAGACTCTTCTGGGTTTTCCAGGAAGAGGCATCTGAGGAACTTAGGGCAGTTTTCGTGGAGAAAGGAGGATAGATTGCTTTGAAAGGATGCAGAGAAAGCAAGCAATAGCAAAAACTGGATGTATATAATTTTCAATACAATAGAAATTTGAACACGTTTATATGCTGAAGAGAGGAGAAAGTAGAGAAGAAAGGCTGAATGTGCAAGAAGTGGTATAGTAGATGGAGCGAGCCCGGAAGAAGGTGGGAGGTGACAGGAGTTAGACAAGAGGCAGAAAAGGGTGGATAAAGGCTGAAGTCTGAAGTTTGAAGGAGGAAACAAGTGTAGGGAAATGGAATTCTTACATGAGGCCTCCATTTCTCTATGAAGGAAGGTTAGGGTTGTGCATGGAAAATTGACAGAAGAAGGGGCTATGCTGAGGTAAGGGGCTTAAGGAAAATGGTGAAGGTGTGAAATAGCTGTGGAGGACAGTGGGAAAGGGGATTGACCAGGGACAGAATTTCTCGGTAGAACTGAGTTTCTATCTGAGGTTTAAAGCTTTGAATTTGTAATGGTACCAATGCTCTGAGTTATGTAATTTTTCTCCAAGAGAGTTGCTCAGCAACCTGGGTGCAAGTACAGGATAGATGATCCATGGTCATATTTTCACTGAGCAGGTGTCGTAATCCACATGAGGTGTTTCAGATTCTCGGCTCACCTACTTGGGTGTATCCACACCCACATGGAATCTTGAATTTGCCATTGAAAATACCCAGGATGAGGACTTCCCTGGTGGTCCAGTGGTTAAGAATCTGCACTTCCACTGCAGGGGGCACGGGTTTGACCCCTGGGTGGGGAACTAAGATCCTGCATGCTGTACAGTGCAGCCAAAAACAAACAAACAAACAAACAAAACAACCCAACCAACCAACCAACCAACCAACAAAAAATCCACAAAAAACCAAAACAATTACCCAGGATGGAATTTCTACATATTGTGCTGGTAAATGGAGCTTTGGATCTAGGGGAATCACTGATTCCCAGCTCAAAGAGATATTAGGGAGCTGCCAGCAAAAGTTAAAAAGTAGGATATCTTATCCTCTAGAGCTTCACTATCCAATATGGTAGCCACCAGCCACATGTGTTTATTGAGCACATAGAATACTGCTAGTCTGAATTGAGATGAGCTGTAAGTATAAAATACACACAGGATTTCAAGACTTACTACTAAAAAAAGAAAGCAAAATATCTCACTAATTTAAAAATATCGATTGCAAGTCGAAATAATAAGATTTGGCTATATAAAATAAAAGAAATTGTTTAAATTATTTTCACCTTTTACTTTCGGAAACATAGCTACTAGAGGATTTAAAATTATATGCGTGGCTTACATGAAGTTTCTGTTGGATAATGCTGCTCTAGATTCTTCTCTTCTCTGGATCAATTAATCTTTACTCTTAGTTAGTCTCTATTTCTGCTTCTCATGTTAATCACTGTGTCCAGTGGTATAGCTAAGTCAAGTCTTTTCTGAAATCACATGGCGGCTGACTTTGCCACTCACTTTTTGCTGACTACTATTTGGAGGAGCAATTAAGTCACATGACTGAATTAACCAGAGAATTTTCGTCAGAAGTCATTTCGATTGGCAACCTGCCCATATGCAAAAGCTAAAAGCCTCACCCAAACGATGAAACTAGTTCTTCCTATGTGCCAGCTGACTCTCTCTTATTGGAGATGGACTTTTACTAACATTCATACAGTAAACCCAGGGAAGGATTCTGATTGGCCGTATGTGCACATCCCTGAACCAATCACTGGGTTCAGGAGGGTGTTGCCCTTGACCGATCCTGTTTGGGTCACATGCCCAAGCCTGTGACTGGTAGGGAGAGTTTGTTACTAGAAGAAAGGAGAGAGGAAAGTGTGTATGTGGAGCAGACAAAATAGTAGTTCCTACAGGCGACTATCATTAGCAAGACATCTTCAAGCTCAAGCGTCTTACGTGAAGGGCAGGTTGAGCAGTGCTTCTGCTTGATAGAGCTTAAGCAGGCTGGAGTTTTCCCACACAAGTGTGTGCAACTAAAAGCAAAAATCATTCTGAATCAGACACTAAGTGACCTGTACATACAACACTTATGCTTTCTCTGAATCATTTGCTTGCCTTACAGTCTTATAGTATTTTCATGGTTTTATTTGGCAAAAGCGTAGAAAAGACTTAGCTGTAAATGCTGAGTAATTTTTTTTTTAAAGATTTATTATTTATTTATTTATTTTTGGCTGTGTTGGGTCTTCGTTGTGGCACTCGGGATCTTTGTTGAAGCATGTGGGATCTTTTACTGTGGTGTGTGGGCTCTTCGTTGTGGTGCGTGGGCTTCTCTCTAGTTGTGTTGTGTGGGTTTCCTCTCCTCTAGTTGTGGTGTGCAGGCTCCAGGGCACGTAGGCTCTGTAGTTGTGGCGCGCGGGTTCCAGAGCGTGTGGACTCTGTAGTTTGCAGCACGTGGGCTCTAGTTGAGGCGCACGAGCTCAGTAGTTGTGGCAAGTGGGCTTAGTTGCCCTGCGGCCTGTAGGATCTTATTTCCCTGACCAGGGATTGAACCCGAGTCCCCTGAATTGGAAGGTGGATTCTTTACCACTGGACCACCAGGGAAGTCCTAACTGCTGAGTAATTATGTGCTGCTCTAAGTGACTGGGCCATTACCCACAGTGAGTTAGTGTGCAACCTGCACAGAAAAACAGCCCTTGGGTTTGTCCTGTAATTAGTCCATATTTGCGATAACTACATTCCAGAAAAATGTTCCTTGGCCCACTTTCAACATATTTTAAGAAAACTAAAATCCGTATTATTTAAAATCATGGTATCGTGTTGCATGAAAAAAACTAATTCTTGGTGGTTGGTAAGTTGGTAAAGTGAGTCTTTGGGAATTCTCTTTGGAAGGAATATAACCTGGAGATATGAGAAATTTAATTGCTGCTGTTCATCAGCAGATTGTGACTTTGTTTCTATGGTATGCTTTTCTTTACCTGTTGAGTTTGGGATTTGAGGACATGATCTGTCAACAATCATTGACAAAGTGTGAGGATATCTATAGCTTCAACCTGTAATTAAGTCAATTTTCATAGCCACTCATTATACCATTCCTGTGAGGAAGGCAGTGATAGAGAAATGGAGAATCAGAGATATTAAGTTTTTCTAAGGTCATACGGATAGTAAGTGGCAGAGCTGGGGCTTAAACCTATCAGATAGGATGCTTTCAGCTACATATGGCAGGGTATCTGGCTAATATAGGCTTAAACACAAAAGACCATTAACAATCTCACATGAACAGAAGACTGGAAGCAAGTGGTTCCAGGTTAGTTCAAGGAGCTAGGCTTGTGTCTCTTTGATTCTCTTGACCTTCCCCTCAAGGCCACAAGATGATTGCAACAGCTCCAGCCATCACATCTTCCCATTACAGAATCAACCCAAAGCAGGAAGGGAGAGATAGGATAGCTCTCTCTCCTTCTCCCTCTCCTCCTCCCTCTTCCTTTTTCCCTTCGTCGTTTCCTGCCCACCTCTTCCACTCTGTTTCTCTATTTCCCCCTCCCTCTTTCTTCCTTGACTTTGTCTACTTCTCTCTCCCTCCCTCCCTCTCCATCTCTTATCTCTTCTTTCTCTCACTTTCACATTCTTTCCTTCTCCCCCTCTTTAATTAGGGGGTACATCTTTCCAAGAATTAATTCTCCAAAGATTTCTCCAGGTATCAGTGTGGCTAGAAGTTGGTTACATTTTTATTTCTAATTGCAAGGAGGTCAGGAAAAGTGAGTATCTGGCATTTTTAGTCTCCGTCACTGGAGGCAGGTTTTGCTGTAATGTAGGACAGTATTGCAAAGTGAATGTGGAGTTGATAGCCAACGGTGTCTACTATATCTCTGTACTGAAAGTCCAGTGCTCTTATCTCATCAGATTTATTTTTATAGCTCAGAATTAGAAACAGAATTAGAATTTATTCATTTTTTAAAAGTCCATTTATTGAGAGTCTGCTCTTTACCAGACAGTGTAGTAGGTGTTCTGGGGCTTCAGTGATGAATAGGTGCTGTTCTTGCCTTAAGGGATAAACAGTCAGTGAAGGAAGGCAGGACCTAGATGAAAATGCTTTAAATGTAAATCAACACATAAGTGCAATTGTACTGGAAAAATAAACTACAGGAGTTTAAAGAAACAAATATTACCTCTAGCAGGTAGTTGGTATTGAAGAACTAAAATGAATGTATCACCATTTCAGTCCTCTACTGGGAAGTCTGGCTGCAGTATGTCGCTTGGCAATGATGCAAAGCTCTTGCAGTGTATGTTAACATAGAGATAGCTGAATCCCCATTTTTGGTAGAAAGTGGAGGACGGTGATTTGACAATGTCGTAGCTGAATCTGTGTGCACAGTCATACTAAACCAAGACCGAGGTGTGTACGTTAGACTCTTTTGACAGCAAACCATTCTCTTTTGACAACAAACTACTTTAAGTAGCCTTGGAGAACAGTCACCTTGGGACACTGGCCAACTTTGGATTGCTGTGCTAAGCAATATCACTGTTTAATATCACTGTGTTTGTTCTTTTTCTCGAATACATATTCCATTTGGTACCCTGTGGGCAAGATGCTTGTAATTGGGTCTTAAAGTTGGCTATTGACTGTCTATAGTTTTTGGAGCAAAGTTTCAAGCCAATAGAAGCATGGGCGTAGAACACCTATACTAATATGAGAGTCTCATAGATGAGATGAATCTTCTCCATGAAATCTAGCTTTGACATTTAGATTATTTTATTTATTTTTATTTATTTATTTTGGCTGTGTCACGTGGCTTGTGGGATCTTAGTTCCCTGACTAGGAACTGAACCCATGCCCTCTGCACTGGAAGCAGAGTGTTAACCACTGGACCGCCAGGAAAGTCCTCCCTAGATCATTTTAGAGGCAGAAATTCTTTGTATCATATCCTACTTAGGGACTGTTCTTCAAAATATGAAGCGTTTTCCTCTTTAAAAGTAGACTCTTTGTCATGTACTTAAAAACAAACCCTGAGTGGCCCTTGATATAGTCTGTTGTATATAGTAGGAGTTCCATAAATGATAGCTTTATTAAATGATGATTATTTCTTAGAGGCTTTGAGCAAATTACTAAAAATAGTCTCAAATTTGAAAATTTTCCTTATAGGACATTAAGAGCCTCAGAACTAATAAAAATTGCATTTGTAGACGCAAGAGGGAGGGGATATGAGGATATATGTCTACATATAGCTGATTCACTTTGTTATAAAGCAGAAACTAACAACATTGTAAAGCAATTATACTCCAATAAAGATGTTAAAAAATTGCATTTGTAATAAAGTACGCTGAGTAGTGAAACAGGTTTGGTTTTAAAAAATTTCAAAAATATTTATTATGAAATGAATAAGACACACAAAAAGTATAAAGCATAACATAACAAACACCTTTGTTCTTCCCACCCAAGTTTAATAAAAAAATGAAACGTTTTTAAATGAGTAGTTACTCTTTTCTCGTGCAGAAAAACTGGGACTTCCAGTATAAATCTTGACAATGAGTCAGGAATTAAATTAAGAGCAAAGGTCTATTTTCTCCTGTGTTTAATTTTTAATAAAATCAAGGTATAGTTGATGTACAATATTATGTAAGTTTTCGGCATACAACATAGTAAGTCACAATTTTTAAAGGTTATACTACATTTATAGTTACTATAAATTATTGGCTACATTCCCTGTGTTGTACAATATATCCTTGTAGCTTATTTTATACATACTAGTTTGTACCTCTTACTGTTCTATCCCTGTGTTGCCCCCCCCCCACACTGGTAACCACTAGTTTGTTCTCTATGTCTGTGAGTCGGCTTTTTTTGTTATATTCACTAGTTTGCTGTATTTTTTAGATTCCACATGTAAGTGATATCATACAGTATTTGTCTTTCTCAGCCTGATTTATTTCACTTAACATAATACCCTCCAGGTCCATCCATGTTGTTCCAAATGGCAAACATTCATTCTTTCTATGGCTGAGTAGTATTCCATTGTATATATGTACCACATCTTCTTTATCCATTCCTCCTTCTACTATATTTAATTTTAAAGATGAGTAATTTACTTATCTTTTGAGCATGTTACTGCTTCTGTAGATATAATACTTGTACACTTTTTTTTTTTTTGCGGTACGCGGGCCTCTCACTGTTGTGGCCTCTCCCGTTGTGGGGCACAGGCTCCGGACGCGCAGGCTCAGCGGCCATGGCTCACGGGCCCAGCCACTCCGCGGCACGTGGAATCCTCCCGGACCAGGGCACGAACCCGTGTCCCCTGCATCGGCGGGCGGACTCTCAACCACTGCGCCACCAGGGAAGCCCCAATGCTTGTACACTTTTAAAGTCAAATGATACAGAGAAAAACAAGCACCTAGAACTCGACAATTGCAAGAAAACCTCAGATGACATTGTTTCAGATATTTCTCATGTGTGTAACATGTGGAAATACGTACACATTTTACATGAATGGGTTCATATCAGTCATTCTATTCTCTAAGTTGTTTTTATCCTTCCTGCTCTATAATATGTAGTGGACCTCTTCCCATTTAAAGAAGAAAAGAGTCTACTTCAATTTTTATAGCTGATAAGTTTTCATTTTCTTGTATCATGATGTGCTTCAAAAGGCCCCTATTCACGGGTATTTAGGTTTCTAGTTTTTCCATATAGTAATCAGTATGTTGCTGAACATTCTTGTACATCATTTTGTTTTTATCTTTTTAAAACATTTCCTTGGATAAATTCTTAGAAGTGGGTATGGTGGATTGTGCCACAGGCTGCATTTCCCCCCCTCGTATTCGTGCCCTTTGCCGTGTAACCTTTCAGCTCTCTCCCACTGTGGGCAGGGTGTAATATCTCCCCTGGGCTCAGATGGCTGGCTTTGGCCAATGAGGTGTTAGAAATGGGATGCAAGGAGAGTCTTGAGAAGTGATTTTGCAATTGAACTTGGGCCATTGCCGTAGGACATTCCTAGCTAGCCTGCTGGTTCCAGAAGGACAGTGAAAGCAGAACAGGCCCAGTTAGTCTGACTCAGTAAAGTTCTGAGTAAATCAGAGCCGCCCACCCAACCCACAGAAACTTGAGTGAACCCAGCAAGATAGCAGAACCACACAGCAAGCCCACAGATACGTGAACACTAAATGCCGGGTTTTGTATGCCCGTGAGGATTTGTGGTTGTTTGGTACTCAGCATGAATGTGGCAACAGACAACTGATACAGTGGCATTTGGCTGTTTATTTTTTATTAGTACATATATTAATTGGTAGTTTTTTAAGCCTTAACGTATTTTCCTGGAATTTTTTTCAAGGTAATAAATGCAGTTCAGCTGAAGTGATAATGTCCATCCATTATAATTAGATACAAGTAAAAGAACAAAACAAAGACACAAGCAAAAACCTCCTTGGTAGTTTCTAGACTGCATTCCTATCTTGGCCTTTTGCATTTATCTAATTTCATATATATGAAAATATTTTCAATAGTAAAAAGAATAATGACTAATTGGTTGTTCAATTACAGAAAGAAAATGGGAAAGTTAACTTACTAAGAACAAGGAAAAATGGTCATATTGGTGAATCGACTTTACTTTTAAAGTTGGCTTAAAAGATTGCCAATTTACTTATATTTTTAAGAGTCTTATCAGCCCTTACAATGCTGTGTGATTAGTTTCTGACCACAGTGAGCATTATCCTAAGTAAATTTAGGGCCATGAATCTGGCCTTCTTTCTCTAGCCCTGTGCAATATTTATGCTGAACTAATAGAAAGTTTTCATCCTGTCTCGCTTTAGACTTTGAAATGCGAGCATTAGTTCCTGTAAGTTAAGCAGGATTGAATTTCATTGCCTATTACCTTTAAAATCCACAGATAATCTCCAAACCTCATTTGAATGTGTAGCATCCATGGATTCTGTAACAAGCCTTCCACTCAGAAATGTAATGAAGGAGCGAGATGGACATTTTATTTTATTTTTTCATTTTTGGTTGCACTGTGTGACACCTGGGATCTTAGTTCCTCCACCAGGGATCAAGCCCGTGCCCCCTGCAGTGGAAGCACAGAGTCCTAACCACTGGACCACCAGGGAAGTCCCAAGATGGACATTTTAGGGTTCCACCTCCTTGTTCCTTCTCACAAGCATCTCTTTTTGACTGTCTTTTTTTTTGGCTGCGTTGGGTCTTCGCTGCTGTACGCGGGCTTTCTCTAGTTGCGGCGAGCAGGGACTACTCTTTGTTGTGGTGCACGGGCTTCTCACTGCAGTGGCTTCTCTTGCTGCAGAGCACGGGCTCTAGGCACGCGGACTTCAGTAGGTGTGGTGCGTGGGCTCAGTAGTTGTGGCTCGTGGGCTCTAGAGTTCAGGCTCAGTAGTTGTGGCGCACGGGCTTAGTTGCTCCGCGGCATGTGGGATCTTCCTGGACCAGGGCTCGAACCCGTGTCCCCTGCATTGGCAGGTGGATTCTTAACCACTGCGCCACCAGGGAAGTCCCTTTTTGACTGTCTTGATTCTTTCAGAGTGTGGGTCATGCCTCTTGATTTCTTTACCTTCCCATCCAGTATGAGTCCCATGATGCATCCCTTCCACCACAACCCTCGCACCACCAGGGCCCCCATCTGTTTATGTTCCCACTGCACCTACCATGCCAACCCCACTCAGAGCAACCCAGCCCTGAGCACCTCAAGGAAGCACATCCACCATTCCCCGTGGGCCCTGGCTCCACTGCTATGCCCAGCATTGTTGGCATACGACCAGTTTTGGGGAGAGAATGGCCATAATCAGAGTGGGTATTCCTCCACTTTCTTTGTTCCTAATCGCCATGGCTCTAGACTTTTTTCTTCTCATCTACCTTCTATACTCTTCCCTTAGTTGTTTTTCTCAAATATGATCACATTGTTCCCCTGATTAAAAACACCCAGTGGATCTCTTCTGCCTATAACTTCTGGCATGGCATCCAAGGACTTTCACAATCTGTTGGCCCCCTATTTTCCAGGTTCATTTTCTGCCTCTAGCTCTGGGGAACAGAGGAGATGAAGAGGGAGGGGAAGGTGACTGGGAGCTAAAAGGGCCTGAGGGGCAGCCAGGGTAGAACTGGCTGTCAGTCAAGACCAGGTGAGTGTGACAATTTGCGAGATTCCAGGCAGGCACCACGTTCTAAGAGGCTCCACGCTGGAGGAGTAAGATTTGAAAGTGGAGGGAGGGGTCTTAGGCTGGATTTCTCCTAAAGTGGAACTTGAGATATCAGTTTGTGCAGAGTCAGTTTATTAAAAAATATGATCCCAGGGAGCAAGGGTGCAGGATGCAGGAATGAAGCCGGAAAGGAGGGAAGGCAGTACAAGGATGCATTGTTGAGCTGGACCAGTGCTGGAGGCATCTGGTGTTGGATCCAGTGAGACTTCATGAGGAACCTTAGGAAATGCATCCAGGAATTGTTTTCTTGGGCAGGGGGTGGAGAATGCAAGGGGGGAGCATTTACTAATCAACATCTGTCCCCCATGGTCAAGGGTGGTCTCACTGACGTTAGCTTCCTTGTAATCTGGATCGAGAATGCATGAATTCCGGGTGATTTGGAAGACATCTTGGGTTCGCCTCAAAGGAATCCCTGGGCACAAAGCAAGAGGTTCTCAGTGCAGCTAAAGGCAAGGTACAACCCAGTCTCCCAGGGACAAAGGAGGTCAAAGCCTGCATAGAACTAGTAACTGCAGCAATGGCTAAAGGAAGACGTGGGGTTAAGAGGTTTCTGCAATGTGCACTAAAAGCATCTGATTCAGGTGACATGCTGAGCCAGGGTCACTGAGGGAAACCCACCTGAGACAGTGAGAAATCAGGCTGGGCACAGCCAGGACTTCTGTTCAGAGCCTCGCCACGGCCCCTGTCACACTCATGTGTCTGTTTTGTAAATAAGTTCATTTGTATCAGTTTTTTAGATTCCACATGTAAGTGATATCATGTGATATTTGTCTTTCTCTGTCTGGGTTACTTCGCTTAGTATGATCACCTCTAGTATACATTCATCATTTGATGGACATCTGACTTGTTTCCTCCTTTTGCCTCTTGTGAATAGAGCTGTATGAACATTTGTATACAAGTTTCTATTTGAAGACCTGGGTTCAATCCTTCTGGGTATATACCTGAGTGAAATGTACATTTATTTTTATCCACTTTATTTCTATTTCATGTAAGACACAAACATTTTTTGAGGTGGTATTTGATATATTAGCTCAGTTGGATATTAGATAACATTAAGAAGTTTAGAATGATGACATGAGAAAGCAAAAATTTCAAATGAAAATATGTGAACCACAGGCTGCACCTGGTTGCTACAATTAAACTGAGAATTTGACTCCAAGGACATGGCAGGTGTCAAATGCTTTTCTAAGTAAGAAATGAAACCAGAAGTAAAACATTCACATAAGCCATGAAACTTAAAAGACTGGTTTGACTACATAGAAATGAAGAACTTTCATGTAATAAAAGGGAAACAAAGTTAAAAGATAACTAGGAATTTGAAGGGAACTATTTCCAATATTGGTAACAAAAGGTCAATATCTGTAATATGTAAACAGTATTGACAAATCATTAAAACAAATGACAGGCACTTCCCTGGTGGTCCAGTGGTAAAGAATCTGCCTTCCAATGCAGGGGACGTGTGTTCAATCCCTGGTCAGGGAACTAAGATCCCACATGCTGTGGGACAACTAAGCCCATGTGCCACAACTACTGAGCTCTTGCGCCTCAACTAGAGAGCCCATGTGCTGCAAATTACAGAGCCCACATGCCCTGGAGCCTGTGCACCACAACTAGAGAGAGAAAACCTGCACGCCACAACTAGAGAGAAGCGCGCGTGCCGCAACGAAGATCCTGCACGCTGCAGTGAAATATCCTGCAAGCCTCAATGAAGATCCCACGTGCTGCAGCTAAGGCCCGACACAGCCAAAAATAAATAAAATAAAATAAATTAAAAAAAATAAAACAAATGACACAATATACTAGGCGTTTTGAAAAAGTAAAGATTTGGGATGGGGAGAAGAGTCTGGTAGATTGGAAAAACATTTTAAAGACATAACATTCATTATTGATGGCGATACGGAGAAAAGGTACAACAGTGTTATTGGGAAACCTTTCTTGCAGGACATGCTGATAGCATGGTACTGGTGACAGATACGTAGATTGATTTAGATCAGTGACACAGATTAAGGAGCTCAGAAATAGACCCTCACAGGTTTTTGAGAAAGGATCAAAGGCAATTCAATAGAGAAAGGATAATCTTTTCAACAAACGGTGCTGGAGCAATTGGAAAGCCAGAAGCAAAAAATGAACCTATTGTACAAACCAATCACTTACATGTGGAATCTAAAAAAGTCAAACTAGTAAAAAACAGAGTGTAAAATGGTGGTTGTCAGGAGATGAGGGCTGGGGGGATAAGACTGATGGTGTTTAAGGGTATGAACTTGTAAAGAGTAGTAAATAAGCCATAAAGGTCTAATATAAAACATAATGAAAGTAGACAATAATATTGTACTATAACTATATAATACTGATAAACATTGCTACAACAGTCATATTACAATATTTAAATGTATCAAAGTAATACACTGTACACCTTAAATTTATACAATATTACATGTCAAATTTATTCAATTAAAATCTTTTTCTTTTAAAATTAAAAAAAAGAATGAACCTGGACACAGACTTTACACCTGTCACAAAAATTAACACCTTGGAGTGAAACTTTGAAACACTCGACATGAAAAGAAAATCCTGAAGGATAAAAACCAAATTACCTACAGAGGAAAGAAAATCAGAATGATATCAGACTTTTCATCAGCAATACTTGATGCATAAAACCAACATGCAGTAGGTTCAGAATCAATGGGAGAGCTCTGTGGACAGAAAGAAATGGACACCAATAGAACTTACATGCACCATTTGGCTATTAGGAGAGGTAACGCCTCCTGAAGCTTATACGTCTAGACTTTAACTGAGACAGAAAACTAAGCATTCAACCTAAGCCTGGAGATGGCAGCACAGTAAACTTGTAAGAAGTGGAAGTGGAAATAGTGAATTCAGTCTTGGCTAAGCTAATTAAATACTATGAATCTGGACACCTATGATTTTCCTCAACTGTGTATTTATTCTCTTTATATCACCTATGCAGAGTAGTTATCAAAGCTATTCATTTAATCCCTGTGCCACACTGTACTTTCTATAGAGCCTCTAGCAGCCAACAGCGTTTTCTTTGGGGAGAGCCTTCTGGTCAGTGTGATGGCTCAGCTCATGACAGCTCCTCCTACCATAAGACATGATTTCAGTGGAAAGGCTTTTGCTCAAAAACAATGTAGTTTAGCCTCATAGGTTCATCAAAAAGTAAAATGCCAGGAGGTGCAGTTCCACCATGTGGAGAACTTTTGATGCATTCTCTCAGCTACTTGCCAAATTCAGTCTTGTAATTAAAATCACGCTTATAGCACCAGATGGAATTTTATGCAAGCACACGCGGATGCGTTCCAGGATGGTGAGAGGAGCTTCAAAGCACAGCTGCCAGCTCTGTGGAACAGGGGACTGGAAGAACCAAATCCCCCAGTGGGTGCTTGTGAGTACTTGCCAGACAGCAGACCTCTCAGTTTGCCAATCAGGTAAATGGAACGTGAAGAATGATTTGCGTCAGGCACAGTGTTGGGTGAAAGCCCTGCTGTTTAAAGCCCTATCCTGGGTCTAGAATGTTTTAAAAGTTTTTTGCTTCCTTTCCAGCTTTGTTTTGATTTGATTTTTCTGATTTGTGGAGAAGTTCTCTCAAGCAGCTGTGGGCACGCAGAACTTTGTTAAATTGATAACCGTCATAAGGACAGAAAATCAACAGAAACACTGGAATTTTAATCACTCACTTGCTATGTTTTTAAGGGCAACAGGCTGGAATTCTCAAGAATCGGTTAAATGGGTTTTAAAGCAAAGAGTCATCATACACAGTTTTTTGTTTTCTGGTTCCTTGAAGTCAAGTCAAATCCCAGAATGTTCCAGGTGATCGTGGAACATTTCATTGGCACTGTGAGAAAATGCCCTATATTTGTGTCCAGAAGTTATCTTGGGGCCCCCATACGTTGAAAAAGAGTAATTTTCTATGGCAGAAGAGGCATATACATTTGAGAGAAGGGGACAAGTGAAGAAAAGAATTTTGAGCGCAGTTGTCAGGGATGAAGGGGAAGTGAGAGTAGTAGGGGCTCTCAGTGCTTAGTGTATTATTCTGGGAAGTTGCCGGAGTTCAGAGGAGGCTTCCTCTCTTACCCAGGATGCTGCACCCCCTCCCCGCCTCTGCCCCCCCTCTCCCCCGGCAGTGTCAATCACACAAGCTCTGTTTTAGATACTGGGCTTTTTCCTGCTCAAGGTTTCATTTGGAGAAAGAGCTGCTTGCCTAAAGCGTGTGTGATCACCACTGCCCAGACTGAGAAAGACTTAGGAACCGTCGTTCAGGGACCACATACTGACTTACTTGATTTTGCAAAACTGTTTTGTTTTCAAATATGAGTAATTTTATGGTTCCCTATTCTCTTTTCCCAGCTGTTTAGCAGTAAAATTCCCCTGAGCTGCAGTCATGTTTAACAGCTCCTCTTGGGGGTATAGAGGAGGAAACATAAGGAATAGAATGGGTAAGCACAGTTATTAAACTACTAGAAACAATAAGATAATTCTCTGAGTCCAATTATAAATTAATATCTGAAAATCAGCAGATTTCTTATGTAAAAACATGAACAAGTTTTATATGAGTTGTATAGAAATTTATATAGGAAATATAATGGAAGAATATATTCCATTCATATTGGCATCATGAAACAGAAAATATCCAGAAACAAATCTAATGAAAAATGTAAAGGATCTTTTGGAAGAAAACTGTAAAACTCCATCGTGGAACCATAAGGAAATCTTTTTTTTTCTTTTTCCTCTCTCTTTTAAAGTTTTTTTTTAATTAATTTTTATTGGAGTATAGTTGCTTTACAATGTTGTGTTTATTTCTACTGTACAGCAAAGTGAATCAGCCATACGTATACATACATCCCCTCTCTTTTGGATTTCCTTCCCATTTAGGTCACCACAGTGCATTGAGTACAGTTCCCTGTGCTATACAGTAGGTTCTCACTAGTTATCTATTTTATACATAGTATCAATAGTGTATATATGTCAATCCCAATCTCCCAATTCCTCCCACCTCCCCCCCTTTCCCCCTTGGTATCCATACATTTGTTCTCTACATCTGTGTCTCTATTTCTACTTTGCAAATAAGATCATCTCTACCATTTTTATAGATTCCACATATACGTGTTAATATATGATATTTGTTTTTCTCTTTCTGACCTTCTTCACTCTGCATGACACTCTCTAGGTCCATCCACATCTCTACAAGTGACCCAATTTCATTCTTTTTTATGGCTGAGTACTATTCCATTGTATATATGTACCACATCTTCTTTATCCATTCCTCTGTTGATGGACATTTCATTTGCTTCCATGTCTTAGCTATTGTAAATAGTGCTGCTGTGAACATTGGGGTGCATGTGTCTTTTTGAATTATGTTTTTATCTGAGCATAAAGAAGTCTTGAAGAGATAAATTACATACTTTGTCTTGAGATGAGACTTTCAATATTTATCATGCTATTGTCATTTAAATACAAATCATGGAGCTTTTTCTAAGACAGAAGATGAGTTACAATAGTCCTTTATTATCAGTTGCATAGAACCTTATGGAATGGCTATACCCTGCCTATGGTGAAGGTAGTCCAGTTTTTCTGTATTGGAAACAATGTTTCAAGAACTTGCTCATACTTAAAAAATGATTTGTAGGTGCTGTTTATATATTATGGACTTTGACCTTTTGTTACCTATGCTGCAAATAACTCCCTCCAGTTTCCTAGTTATTTTTAAACTTTTCTTCTCTTTCATTGTACAGAAGTTCTTCATTTTTATGTGCATAATCAAAACCTGTTTTTAGGTTTCATGGCTTGGGTAAATGTCTTACTTTTGGTTTCCATTTCTTACTCAGAAAAGCCTTTGACACCTGCCAGGTGCCTAGGAGTCAAATTCTCAATCTAATTGTAGCCACCATGTGGAACTGTGGCTGCCAATTTATGACTCCAGTGGCTTCTGCTGACCTTGGCTGTGACCCTCTGGATGCCGCTGTCTCTCAAGATCTCAGGGTGCTATGTGTCCTGCCACCTCAGTTCTCTGACAGGTCCAAGAAAAGTCTCTGATTTTCAGTTTGTTCAGCTTTTTCTTTTTGTAAGAAGGGAGTGATGCCTTCCAAGCTTTTTACATGTTGGGGCTAACACCAGAAGACTTTTACTGTCAATTCCTTTTATTTAGGTGCTACATAGGTGTATGTAGATGTAATTTAGTAAGATGAGGACTCCTGGGTGAGGAGCTGGTCTTGGGGGCCACATGTCAGGAATCAGTCACTTCTGAAAGAGCTTTTAGACAACGAAGGGAAGGTGTGCAGTGGTTGGATGCATAGGCTTGAGTCAGGGAAAGCACTGGGGCTGGTCCGTTGTTTAGGGTCTCTGGTAATTTCCTGTCTTCCTCAGCTGAAGTCCTTCCTACCTTCTGTAAGACTCTCAGTGATGTCTTGTTATTTCCCTGACCTTCACTTCCCCTGTCTCTTCTTGCTGACTGAGGCTAAGCCGCTTTGACCTTTGGAGACTTCTTAAATTAGTGAGAGCTGCTCCTGCCTTACAGCCTTCGCCCTTGCTATTTCCTCTGCCTCAAATGGTTCTTCTGGGTGGCTTCCCTCACTTCCTTTAGGACTCAAAAATCACCTACTCAATGAGGCCTTGCCTAGAATTGCTTATCTCCAATTCACCCACCTGTCCCGGCTCTTCTTCTCCGCCCCCCCTCCTCAGCACGTGTCACCCCCTTACCTGCTCTGTCTCATATTCTGTGTTGTCTGCCTCCCACTTCTCCTATAAGATTGGGAGAAACGCCACAGGGAAAGGCGCTTTTCTTGCTTTCTTCACTATATCCCCAGGTTCTGGGTCCGCCTTATAAAAGTAAAAAGAAACAGGTGAAAGTAAGTTTAATAATATACTGTATTATAACATAAGAAGACTCACAGATATAGAGAACAAACTAGTGGTTACCAGTGGGGTTAGGGGGAGGTACAAACTGTTGGGTGTAAGGTAAGCTCAAGGATGTATTATACAACACGGGGAACATAGCCAGTATTTTGTCATAACTGTAAAGGGAAAGTAACCTTTAAAAACTGTATAAAATAGGGACTTCCCTGGTGGTGCAGTGGTTAGGAATCCGCCTGCCAATGCAGGGGACACGGGTTCGAGCCCTGGGCTGGTAAGATCCCATGTGCTGCAGAGCAACTAAGCCCGTGCACCACAACTACTGAGCCTGCGCTCTAGAGCCCGCGAGCCACAAGTATTGAGCTGGTGCGCCACAACTACTGAAGCCCGTGCACCTAGAGCCCATGCTCCGCAACAAGAGAAGCCACCGCAATGAGAAGCCCACGCGCTGCAGTGAGGAGTAGCCCCCGCTTGCTGCAACTAGAGAAAGCCCGCACACAGCAATGAAGACGCAACGCAGCCAAAAATAAATTAATTAATTAATTAAAAAAAATTGTATAAAGTAATAAAAAAATTTAAAAATCCTGCATTTAACCCATTATATCCAAAGCATTATCATTTTACTCTGAAATTATTAATGAGATAATTTACACACTTTTTTGTTTGAAGTCTTCAAATTCTGGGGTGTATTTTACACTCACAGCACATTTCATCTCCACAAGCCACCTTTCAAGTGGCTGGAGGCTCCTCTGTTGGACAGAGCTGGGTGGCCTGCAAGGCTGAGTTAGAATGGGACATTTTTCCTGGGAGAAGTGGGACATTATTGAAGAGTTTTAGGTAGAGTTTAGGAGTGACAGGATTGGTCTTGTTTTCACTGTGGCAACAGAGTGGAGAAAGGAGGAAGGGACTCGAGCAGGAAATTGCTTCAGGAGCCTAGGAGACAGATCTGCTGAGGACAGATGCAAGGGCCTGGACTCGGGTGGTGGCAGCGGGAAAAGACAGGAGAGAGAAGATGCAGCGGATATCTAGCCAGTAAATTCCACAAGGCTTGACAACAATTGGATTCAAAATAGGCAAGCTACCATTATACGTCAGATAATAATTTGATTATAATAATCTTTTGTCCCCTGTCAGAGAACCAGAGAACAGGTTGGACTGAAACACCGTTTTGAAGAGTTTCTTCTCTATTTCCAGATATCGGTTATGATCTGCGTGGAGTTGCCATATTGGTTATGGCAGCACTCACTTTAGTTTTTAGTGGATAAATCTAAATGGCCACATGATGGTGCCAAAGCATTGGTAGTTGATATGGCTTTTCAGACCAGCTTGCAAATTCCTTCTTGTATAGAAACATGGCCACCTTGGCTTCAGTTATTTTATTGTGAGAAACAAAGTCATGGAACATAAATAATGTTTTTGTAGCTTCAAAGTAATGTTTTATTTCTAATCAGTTTCTTAAGTCAACAGGTAGACCTGACTTAGTTCTCATGATGTTTTATTTGTAAAACTGGAGTTTTCTAACCCAGAGGAGCACATTCTCAGAGTTGTGCTGAAGAGGGAAACAATTATATACTTTTTACATTTAAGAATGAGACCAGTAGGATCTGTATCTAATAGTATTCCCATTTCTTAGGGAATGCAGAAATTTCTCCATAGTACTTTGGGAGATATACTAAGCTTCAGTAAAACGTATTTATAAAGCTGATGAACCCAGATACCTGAATGCAACATTCAAAATGATTAGTTAGGGCTTCCCCGGTGGCGCAGTGGTTGAGAGTCCGCCTGCCGATGCAGGGAACACGGGTTCGTGGCCCGGTCCGGGAAGATCCCACATGCCACGGAGCGGCTGGGCCCGTGAGCCATGGCCAATGAGCCTGCGCGTCCGGAGCCTGTGCTCCGCAACGGGAGAGGCCACAACAGTGAGAGGCCCGCGTACCACACACACCAAAAAAAGGTTAGTTAAAGGAGGTTCTGTGCCCTATACATGGTAGATTCTAAATTAATATTTGCTGACACAATGACTACAAATATGAATTAATGAAAATCAGAACCACCTGTTGGCCAAAGTCTGCCACTTTTTCCAAATTTAATAGCCAGTTTTTATTGAATAAAAAGCATGGAGTGCAGAAATTTGTAAATATTAGGGACATAATTTTTATTTTATTTTGCCATTATGGTTCTTAACATTTTTTTAAATTTAATTTTTATTTTATATTGGAGTATAGTTGATTTACAATGTTGTGTTAGTTTCAGGTGTACGGCAAAGTGATTCAGTTATACATATGCATGTATCCATTTTTTTCAGATTCTTTTCCAATATAGATTATTACAGAATATTGAGTAGAGTTCCCTGTCCTTTGCTGATTATCTATTCTCTATATACTAACATGTATATCTTAACCCCAAACTCCTAATTTATCCCCCCGCCCCGCCTTTCCCCTTTGGTAACCACAAGTTTGTTTTCTATGTCTGTGAGTCTATTCTGTTTTGTAAATAAGTTCATTTGTATTATTGTTTTAGATTCCACATGTAAATGATATCATAGGGTCTTTGTCTTTCTCTGTCTGACTTACTTCACTTAGCATGATAATAGAGATACAATTTTTAGCACACCTTGGAGACCCAGGAAGGAGTCTTGTATTCACTAAACATTCTCTGCAAGTTTACTATCAGGGCTATGAGTTTGGGATTGGCAAATGACCACTGATGCCATTAAATAACCACCTTCTAAAAATGTAAATGCCAGCAATATTCACAGCCACAAGAATTACCAAGCATGAAACCTCAAGTGCTATCAAGATCTAGAATCATAAGTTCCACCAAGTCCCAAGAGACCTTCACCAAGTGCTGGCTCCACAAAGTGCAAGAAAACGCCAAAACCTAGAATAGTATGTGCCATTAAAAGTGTGAAAAAGTGCCACAAAGTGCCAAGATACTACTAGTGTCACTGATACCTAGAAGTGCAAGTTCTCTCAACTTCTAGACCAGAAGTCAGAGAACTATGGCCTGCAGGCCTGCTACCTGGTTTGGTAAATAAAGTTTTGTTAGAACATAACCACACCTATTCATTTACACACTGTCTATGGCTGCGTGTGTGCTATCACAGCAGAGTTGACTAGTTATGACAGAGACCTACAAAACCTAAAATCTTTCCCATCTGATTATTTAAAGAAAACGTTTGCTGACATCTGTTCTAAAACTCCCAATTTCCCCCAACCTATAACTACAAGTGTCATTAACTCCTAGAACCAGATTTGCCTCAAATACTTTATTTTATTTATTTATTATTTTGGCTGTACTGGGTCTTAGTTGCAGCACGTGGGATCTTTGTTGCGGCACGTGGGCTTCTTAGTTGTGGCATGCGAACTCTTAGTTGCAGCATGCATGCAGGATCTAGTTCCGCGACCAGGGATCGAACGCAGTCCCCCTGCATTGAGAGCACAGAGTCTTACCCACTGGACCATCAAGGAAGTCCCCAATAGTTTATTTTTTAAAAAAATATTTATTTATTTTTTAATTTGGTGGCGCTGGGTCTTAGTTGCAGCAGGCGGGCTCCTTAGTTGCGGCTTGAAGGCTCCTTAGTTGCAGCACGTGGGCTCCTTAGTTGTGGCATGTGAACTCTTAGTTGCGGCCTGTGAACTCTTAGTTGTGGCATGCATGTGGGATCTAGTTCCCACCAGGGATCGAACCCAAGCCCTCTGGATTGGGAGCACGGAGTCTTAACCACTGTGCCATGAGGGAAGTCCCTCAAATACTTTATTATTTATTTATTTTTGGTTGTGTTGGGTCTTTGTTGCTGCGTGCGGGCTTTCTCTAGTTGCGGCGAGCGGAGGCTATTCTTTGTTGCAGTGTGTGGGCTTCCCATTGCGGTGGCTTCTCTTGTTGCAGAGCAAGGGCTCTACGTAAGCGGGCTTCAGTAGTTGTGGCTCACAGGCTCTAGAGCAGAGGCTCAGTAGCTGTGGCGCACGGGCTTAGTTGCCCCGCGGCATGTGGGATCTTCCGGGACCAGGGCTCGAACCCGTGTCCCTTGCATTGGCAGGAGGATTCTTAATCACTGTGCCACCAGGGAAGTCCACCTCAAATACTTTAAATCAAAGTTGTTACCAAGTGCAACCAACAGTGAGAAACACAACTGCGTCAATGAGTAAACTTACAGAAAACATCCTGGGAGGAGTGATTAAGCACTGACAGAAGCGGCCAAGGAAGTTCCTAGACTCCATCTTTGCATCTCATTCAGAATATTATATAGACAAAGATTACAGTTTTTGTCACCATTCTCATGTTGTTATTAACTCTATAATTTTGAAGTTTCTTAGGGATATTTTCGTAAAAGAAGAAATAAAGAAGGGGAAGTAATAAATGTTTTTCATATATGAACTCTTCTTGGATATTAATTCTCAGTTTCAGGAGTACAAATGTCATTAACCTTGAAATATCAGAGTGTCGATAAAGCGTTAGAATATAAATGAACTCACAGTTAGGACTTGTTGACATCTACTTTAAATAGCAAGTAAATACTGTCAGAAGGGAAGGGACTGTTGCAGCAAGTTTGGTGACTAGGCTGATGTAAAGGCACAAATGTTACGCCACATAATGCTCATTTGTTACTTGTTTAATTTAAAAAATAAAAAGGAAAAAAAGCCTCACCTCTGGATTTGTGTAGCAGATTAGAGATGGACCAGTAGGGTCCTCAGTCCGGAAGGAACAGATTGGCTGATATCTGGGACTTAGAAGTCAGTCTGCAAATGAAACGCCCCTGAGAGGGAACAAGAAATCAAAACTACGTATATATTCAAAATCGTGGGAGATCCTTGGGTGCCGTCCAAAAGAAACAGCAAAAGGCATGAGCTAGAGTCTGAAGTGCTATTCCCCAACTGTGTGGCATTGGGTGAGACACTTAAGTCTGAACTTCAGTTCTTCATAAATAAACTGAAGCTCATCACCATCACCATCACCATCATCATTATCACCATCATCATCACCATTATCATCAGAATTATCATCACCATCATCATCACCATTATCATCAGAATTATCATCATCATCATCATCACCATCACCATCATCATCACCTTCATTATCACCATTATCATCACTGTCACCATCTTCACTAGTATTGGGAAGTTACTTATTATGAGTCACCTTTACATAGATTATCTCTTTTAATCCTCACTAAGAGCATAGATTATTTCCCTCTTTTGACAGATGGGGAAATTGAAGCTTAAAGTATAAGAGACTTTCCCCAAGGTCACACAGGAGTCAGTGACAGAACTGGGCTTCTCCATGGCCCATTGTTTTAACCCTATGCTAATAAAAATTCTGCTTCGGTAAAAGTTTTTTGAAAGGAATTTCCAAAGCTTACGAACAATTAAAGAGTGTTACTATCCTTTTATCTGGTAATGTCACTTCTGGGGATATCATAAGAAAATACTCCTATAAAAGTAAAGTGGAAAAAGACATTCATTACAGCATTATTTATCATCGTAAATCATTGGAAACTTCCTAAATGTCCAACAAGTGAGAAAAGATTAAGTAAATAATGATAAAGTACAAAAGAATCTTAAACATTCACCATGAGGTCTATTTGGTAATGCAGTATAATGCGTAGACTCATTATGTGAAAAACTGGAATTTACCATTTTATCAATATTATGGTGCCAATTCCGTAAAATTTGGCATGTGAAAAGAGAGTAGAGCAATATAAAGAAAAACATCAAATCTTTTTTCCTGAGTTTCTGATTTTTTGGGTGAATTTTTCATCTGTTATTGTGATTATAATCTGTATGAAAATGAACAAATTTGAAATGCCATATATATATGTATATACCTGCCCTGTGTAACTCATAGAACATGGTAAAGATCAAACAAGAGAATATGAGTCAACTAGATAAACTGTAGGACAATTCAAATACTGCCATTAAAAAGTCAGGCTGGGAAGAGATATGGGAACATATGTATATGTATAACTGATTCACTTTGTAAAAGTCAGGCTGGGGAAATCCCTGGTGGTCCAGTGGTCAGGACTCTGTTCACTGCTGGGGCCTGGGTTCAAACCCTGATCAGGGAACTGAGATCCCACAAGCCGTGCAGTGTGGCAGCAAAAAAAAATAAAATAAAAGAAAGAAAGAAAAACATTGGGCTGGAAAAAGCACATGATAAGATGCTCAACATTGCAACTTATTAGCGAAATGCAAATCAAAACTACAATGACGTAGCACCTCACACTAGTCAGAATGGTCATCATCAAAAAGTCTACAAATAATAAATGTGGAGAAAAGGGAACCCTCCTACACTGTTGGTGGGAATGTAAATTGATGCAACTACTATGGAGAACAGTATGGATGTTCCTTAAAAAACTAAAAAGAGAACTACCATATGATCCAACAATCTACTCCTGGGCATATATCCAGGCAAAACTAATTCAAAAAGATACATGCACACCAATGTTCATAGCAGCACTATTTACAATAGCCAAGACATGGAAGCAACCTAAATGTCCATCGACAGAGGAAGGGATAAAGAAGATGTGGTACATATATACAGTGGAATAGTACTCAGCCATAAAAAAGAATGAAGTAATAACACTTGCAGCAACATGGATGGACCTAGAAATTATCATACTAAATGAAGTAAGTCAGACAGAGAAACACAAATGCCGTCTAATATCATTTATATGTGGAATCTAAAAAAATGATGCAAATGAACTTATTTACAAAACAGAAACAGACTCACAGACTTCGAAAACAAGCTTATGGTTACCGAAAGGGAAAGGTGGGGGGAGGGAGGGATTAATTAGGAGTTTGGGATTAACACACACACACTACTATATATAAAATAGATAATCAACAGGGACCTACTGTATAGCACAGGGAACTCTACTCAATATTCTGTAATAACCTACAGGGGGAAAGAATCTAAAAAAAAATGGATATAAGTATATGTATAACTGAATCACTTTGCTGTACACATGAAACTCACACAACATTGTAAATCAACTCTACTCCAATATAAAATAAAAGAGAAATTAAAAACAAAAAAGTCAGGTTGGTCTAGTTAGGGACAGAGATCTTGTATTCAAACTGAAAGCAACCTTGGGATACCAGGACAGGCAGGTTGGCTGCTCTTTTTATCCCCCCTCACCATCAAGACCAGAGATCTGCAAACCATGGCCCAAGGGCCAAATCCTATCTATCATTTTAATAAATTAATTAAACATTAAAATTAAAAAATTTTATTGGCGCAGTTGATTTACGATGTTGTGTCTGCCTGTCATTTTTATGGCCTGTGTGCTAAGAATGCGTTTTACAATTTTAAGTGGTTCCAAAAAAAAAAAAATCAAAGAAGGTTATTATTTCATGACACATGAAAGTGTTATGAAATTTGGCTTTCGGTGTCCATAGTAATGCCTGTATTATTGGCACAGAGTAATACCTATTTATTTACATATCCCCTAGGGCTGCTTTCCTGAGACAGTAGCAGAGGTGAGTTGCTGCCGTAGAGACCCGATGGCTCACAAAGCTTAAAATATTTACTCTCTGGTCTTTTACCAAAAGAATTTCCTCACCTTTGATTTAGGCCAACTCAGTTTAGGCCGAATCTTGTCCTGGCCTCATGAGAATATTATTTAATAGATATTTCTCAATTGCCCTTAAATGGTTAGAAAGGCAGCCTTTTCTTAATATTTAGATTTTAAAAATGTTTTCAAAACATTAGGGATGGGGGCCACTGAATGGCCATGACATTGACCAATAGCAGTGTTTGTTAATCCGCGAACACACGTTCTGATGGCCACTCCGTAGATGGCATATAAGACCCATATTGGTTATTGGGAGATGCAATCTTTGATCTGTTCAAAGTGTGACCACCTGCCCCTCACCTGTAATAAGGAAGCCACTGTTTGATTCCTGAGGCCCCTTCCAGCTCTACATTTCTACAGTGACGCCTCATTTAAAAAGTTGGTGGTTCTTCATGGCATTATCAGCGTTTCTGTTCCTTTTATGGTCTTTCTGACTCTAGGGAAAGTAACCCATCAGGTTTAAGGCCAGGAATCAGAACTTAAATGGCTACGTGGCCCAGACAGGTCAACTAAATGAGAGAACCCACCTGAGTTCATACATGGGTCATGGGAAGCGGGGCGGCAGTCTGAGTGCTTCCCGATCTGGAGGGAGCAGCTGTCACTAGCCTCACACTGACTATTAGGTATTGCTAGATCGTTCACATTTTCAACAGGTCATAGAAAGTATGGATTCCAATGTTTGCATGCAGGAAACTAATTAAAAAATGTAAAAATAAACTGTAACCCATCCCCGGCCCCAACCCCTAAATACAGGATGGGTCTCTGGGTTGTCATTTTAAGAGGTGCCAGGTCTTCTCCCTACGAGGATGTACAGCAGTTTCTCCAGGAACATCTGTCTATTGGAAAAATCCTTTCTTTAGCGTATGGCATCACGCCGAGGTGACTGAACATGTGTCTCCAAGTGGACTTGGGCCTTACGGTCACTTAGAACTTGAAGGATTTAAAAAGGCTTTTGGTATCATGGCTCTGATTCTCAACAATACTACTTCCAAAGCTTTTCAGACAAGGAATCCTGCCCATTCTTTGTACTCCCTTTGGAACTGATCTTTTCTTTGTTTGGTTTTATGATGTTACTAGAACAGCCTATTTAGCTCGATTAGAAGGGGAGTGAAGAGCCAGGGCCTGCCATGTAAACAACTTCTGCACACACTAAGCTTTTATTTCTTCTTTCTTCTGGGTCATGGGGACATGGCATGGATTTATTTATGGAACAGATGTCTACTGAGTGCCTGTTATTTGTAGGAATTGCTGCAGGTGCTGGAGACACAGCAGTGACTTAAATAAAATTTCACTCTCATAGGACTTAGGTTCTAGGGCGGGAGCTAGAAAGTGGATAAATACATGTAATGTCAGAGAGTGACAAGTGCTAGGGGAAGAAAACGAAGCCAAATAAGGGGAGAGCACTATTTTCAGTGGTATTGTTGTGGAGAGCCTCTAGGAAGAGGTGACATTTGAGCAGAGACCCAAATGAAGTGAGTAGCCGTTAGAACACTTCTAGGCAGAGAGAACAGCAAGTACAAAGGCCCTGTGGTAGATTTCTTGTTGTGTTTGAGGAATGTCAAGGGTGCAAGTCTAGACGCAGAGCAGTCAGCCAGGGGAAGAGTAGAAGAAGAAATGAAATCCAGCAGGACCCAGATACCAGATCATATGGGTTCTTACAGACGTAATGAAGACTCTTATTTTAAAAATGTAGGACAGCCATGAGAGGGGTGACAACTTTTTGTTTTTATCCATTTAAAAAATTAATGAACTAATTAATTAATTATTGTCTGCGTTGGGTCTTCGTCGCTGCGCGCGGGCTTCCTCTGGTTGCGGCGAGCGGGGCTGCCCCTCGTTGCGGTGCGGGGGCTCCTCACTGCGGTGGCTTCTCTTGTTGCACAGCACGGGCTCTAGGTGCGCGGGCTTCAGTAGTTGTGGCACATGGGCACAGTAGTTGTGGCTACTCTAGAGCGCAGGCTCAGTAGTTGTGGCACACGGGCTTAGTTGCTCCGTGGCAAGCGGGATCTTCCTGGACCAGAGATTGAACCCGTGTCCCCTGCATTGGCAGGCGGATTCTTAAACACTGCACCACCAGGGAAGTCCCGGGTGACATCTTTTGATTTATCTTTTAAGAGGCTTACTCTGGTTGCTATAAGAGCAGGAGTTTGCAGCAGGGAGACTGTTGGGAGGCTATTGCCATGATCCAGGTACATGAATGATGGCCTGGGCTGGTAGAAGTGGGTGTGCGGAGAAGAAGTTGTGATAGGAACAGAGTAAAGGGACAAAGAAGGTGATTAAATAGTTAATCCTACTAGGGGATCGTAAGTAAAGGAAAAAGTATGGGAGACCCTGTAAATTAATGATCACTCAAGAAAGCAGGTTTGCTTAACCACAAAACCAAGCAGGCTTGCTTAGCAACAAAACCATGCAACAGAAGCACAAGACATGCCCCCAAACAATAAAACGATGGTGTCATGAGACCCACATCTTGCCCAGTGAGCTCAGTAATTTAATGATTCCTAGGACATGCTCCTCTGCACACGCTAAAAACACAAATATAAGGAAAAGGTGACTTTATACTGAAACCTGAAATGATTTACCATTTTTAGCATGTGTTACCGCAGTTTGCTCATTTCCATTGTGCCATGACAGTCCCAGCTTGATCGTGTAGGGACAAGAAAACTTCCACCTGATGTGGAGGAGGAGCTCACGATGGAAGCCTGACATCTGCTCCAGAATGAGGAAGCAGGGGGCTTCCCTGGTGGCGCAGTTGTGGAGAGTCCGCCTGCTGATGCAGGGGACACGGGTTCGTGCCCCGGTCCGGGAAGATCCCACATGCCGTGGAGCAACTAGGCCCATGTGCCACTTGTAGGATATGCATGCACATGACAATGTACGCCAGACAGTGAACTAACTTACATGGTTGGACATGCGAACCCATGTTCGCATCTTTGAAAGCTCGCAACTTGAAGGTTCGCATGTAGGGGACTTACTGTATTTCTTTCTAGTGCCTGACACAATGCTTGTACATAATTGATGTTTAATGACTGTCTGTCGAATACACATACACACTCACACACACACACACATATATGAACTAAGAGGAAATACTGTTGGGAAGAAGGAAATTGATGGGAAATAAGCTGAATTAAGTGTCTTACCATCAGTGGTTTGTGATTTTGGTGGAACGCATTTGTGGACCTCTAAGGCATTCCATTTGCTTGGTGGTCAGGCTTTTCTTGGTGGTCTCCTTATATCCCAATCAAATAGGTTGATTGAAAACCTCCCTGCAGTTAAACAGAATCTCAAGACACATTCTGTGTGTATGACTCCATGAAATAGCAAATTACTGAATAGGCAACTTCTGAAATTTCATAAAAAATACTTAATATTTTTCTCTACCTTTGAGAACAGATAGTCATTTGAAGCTTACTGACGGTGGAGGGATAATTATAGACATACCATTGTCTCAGATCCTCTGAAACTGAAGCATTTAAAAAATATGCTATATGTTTATACAGCCCCACATCCTATGTGTCAAGTTTTCCTCTCCTTCGAATATAAGATATAGAATGAAAAAGTGTCCAAGATGATCTTACTGGAGAAATGCTTTGCTTGTTGTTAATTTTCATGTTGTAATACCAAGAAAGGAATGACATGAGTATGCTTTTGAAATGAAAAAGGGAAGAATAAGGTGAGCAGATCAGAGTCAAGGGGTGGGCAGGCAGGGGCCAGGCCCCTCTTACGTCTTTACTCCTTACTGCTGGCTAGCTCTCTGGGTCTGACCAGGGAATGTGAGGTAGAATAATAGGAAGAACTACCATTCAAATAAAGAAGATGTGGTACATACATACCATGGAATATTACTCAGCTGTAAAAAAATGAAATAATGCCATTTGCAGCCACATGGATGCAACTAGAGATGCTCATACTAAGTGAAGTAAGTCAGAGAAAGACAAATACCACATGATGTCACTTATATGTGGAATCTAAAATATGGCAGTGATGAACCTATCTATGAAACAGAAACAGACTCGCAGACATAGAGAACAGACTTGTGGCTGCCAAGTGGGAGGGGGGAGAAAAAGGGATGGAGTGGGAGTTTGGGGTTGGTACAAACTATTATATAGAGAATGGATAAACCACAAGGTCCTACCGTGTAGCACAGGGAACTGTATTCAGTATCCTGTGATAAACCATAAAGGAAAAGAATATAAAAAAAGACTGTATATGTGTTTATGACTGAATCACTTTGCTGTACAGCAGAAATTAACACAACATTGTAAATCAACTATACTTTGATAAAAAAAATAGAGAAAAAAACCCTACCATTCATTTGCTGGTTTGGTCAATCAATAAATTAACAAACAATGGCCGAGACTTGGTATTTTCATCAGGCACCAGTAAGTGCCAACTGAGGGGATAATAGAAAACCCAAGTAGAGGTTACTTTTCTCACACAGTGAGAGGCCAGTGATAGGCAATCCCAGGCAGTAGTTGCTGCTCCGTGGAGGCTATTTCTGCCTCTCACTTCTGCCCCCCACTTCTGCCCCCCTTTGACTGTCGCTTTCATTTTCATGGTTGCCAAGAGGGCTGCTTCACCTCCAGTACTGGGTCTACATTCCAGACATTTTTCATGTATCCTCTGCTAAGCACAGTGACCAGCTCGTGGAAGCCATTCAAATACTTATTGCATAAGTGAGTACATGGCAATTCAGTGAAAGCATCTGAAGTACAGATGGGTACGAAAGCAAAAGCTAAGTATTCCAAATGATTTAATGGCCGACCATTGTCAGATGATCTGAGCAATTTATTTTTGCATTGCTGCCTGTTGCGTTCTCTGGAAGTAGACACAGAGATGTCGTTTACGAACAAGATCATCGGAATCAGTACATGTTTAAGGCAAGGGGTAGGAAACAGAGTTAACCAGAGGAAAGAGCTGCCAGGCAGTGGAGGCCAGCGAGGCTGCAGAACAAGCCTTGCCTGTTGTCTTACACTGGGTTGAAATGTCTGGATCTCCATATCCCACCCGCTCCCGCCCCCCCGCAGTCACCTGATGCAGGGCTGTGGGAAGGCATGGACTTGAGTGAGGTGCTCTCTGTAGCCAAGACTGTGGAGGGGCTGCCAGCTGCACCTGACCGGGGGAGTGCATTCTCCACATCTGGCATCCAGCCCTTTCTTGAAGGATGGCTCTGGTGCCCTAGTTCCATATCTGCTACAGCATGACATCTCACTTTTCTCGTCATAACATAAAAAGAAAACAAGTTCCAAGAAACAGCAAGAGGGAAAGGGATACCGACAGCAGAAAGCTTGGCTTGAGGAAAGAAAGTGATGGCTGTTGATGCTGAAATTTATCAATAGCTCTTAACGTTCAAGTAGAGTTGATTTACAATGTTGTGTTAATTTCTGCGTACAGCAAAGTGATTCATTTATACCTATATATACATTCTTGTTTAAAAATATTCTTTTCCATTATGGTTTATCACAGGATGTTGAATATAGTTCTCTGTAGGACCTTGTTATGTATCCATTCTATATATACTAGTTTGCATCTGCTAACCCCAAACTCCCACTCCGTCCCTCTCCCAACTCCCTCCGCCTTGACAACCACCAGTCTGTTCTCTATTTCCATGATTCTGGTTCTGTTTCATAGATAGGTTCATTTGTGTCACATTTTAGATTCCACATGTAAGTGATATCATATGGTATTTGTCTTTCTCTGACTTATGTCACTTAGCATGATAATCTCTAGGTACATCCATGTTGCTGCAAATGGGTGCTGAAATTCAGAGGTGCCTCTGCCCAGCTACGTGCAGCATCAGTAATGAAGGATTCTCAATGGACAGAAGTCTAATGTTTCATTAGCTGCAAGTTCTATTTAAAGCTGAATTGAACTAGAAGAGTATGGTTTATAGATGGGATTTCTAATGCAAGGTCCCCACTGTTTCAGCTCTGAGTTTGGAAACTGAGCTTGGAGAGCCCAAAGAGAGCGCCATCTTGTGGTGAGAAGAGGAAGTAGCTCATTTCAGGACGCTGCCTTGGTTTAAAAAGTACATCATTTTTACCCCCTGGGATTTAATGATTGTATCTGTCATCTATGTATCTGTCATCTATGTACGGATAACTAGCAGTGCTTGCATTTATGATCCTTTCACTTTGCCTTTTGCTTCCCATATTCCTTCCTGCATGTATGTCCTTGTACACAGTCCCCTACTTGGTTCATTCTTTCTGGTCATTTTCTTACCCTCAGGTGACCGCACCGAATCAAGGACTGAGCTGAATTTGGTTTAGGGAGTATTTGCTTGTAAATAATGAAAGATTCTTGGTAAGGCAAATGCTTTCAGGACTCGAGATGACTTGATAGTGGTGTACTTTGGCCACTTTGGCATGAAGTGAGAGAAATATTCGGGAAGGAGCGAGAAGTAGAGACAGAGGGGCCAGCCTTGCTTAAACTCAATTTATGCTATGTTTATAGAAAATTTAAAAATACGTTAAAATGTTATAAGCATATAGTCTGTTTTGTTTTGCTTTTGAACAGTGCAGATAGGACATTTCCTCACCCACCAATCACACTCTTCTTAGCAGACAGACCTTGAGCACTGTCAGAGGGACCCAAGCATGACCATGAAGGCACCGCGAAGGGAGGAAAATAAGGTCATTTTGGTGTCGGCATTCCCAAATCAAAACTATTATTAAAGAAAGTTCCTTCCAATGAGAGCCTAGACATTTTTTTGTTCTTGGCCATGCCATGTGGCTTATGGGATCTTAGTTCCCCGACCAGGGATCAACCCCTACCCCCTGCAGTGGAAGCGTGGAGTCTTAACCACTGGACCACCAGAGCCTAGACATTTGTAAGAGGAATCCCTTGTTCTTAATGAGATGACCTTGTTTTGATTTTGTGTTTTATGCTTTTTATTGTATGTTTTATGCTGTTGTTATTGTCTGTTTTATTGCTTTTGAAGATTCTGAATAACGTCTTGATTATTTTGGTAGGAAATCATCATCAAAAACAAATTACTCTTATTAGAAATGTACTGTTGTGTTTTGCTTTGTGAAGGAATATTTAAAGGCTCCGCAAATTTGTAGAGAAGACAGAGTTTACTTGCAACCATCCAAGCTGTGCTGCCACTTTTGTGACCTCCTCGGACAGAACTGAAAACTGTGAATCCATCCTTCACACAGATGAGATGGACAGACCTGGTGCCTCCCTCTTTGAAGAATTTGCACTTTGATTGAAAAATGATTTTATAGTTTTCTGACTATAAAAATAATGCAACTTTATTATGGAAACTGTGAAAAATAGAGAACACATACATATACAAAGTAAAAATCTCCTGTAACCCTACTACCCAGAAAGAGCCACTGTTAATATTTTGGTGTATATCTGATGAATATTTAAAAATTACCTATATATCTATAATTTATAGATAATGTTATATATGTAATGTTTCTGTATCTAATATTGTATAGATAAGTACAGACAACCTCATAATTTGCCTTTTTCACTTAATTATTCAGAACATTACTCTTCTGTTCTAGCATACATTTTAGTGGTTGCAAAGAATTTTAACCTGTGGATGGATCAACATTCTTTAAGCAGGTGCTATCACTGGAAATTTAGTCGTTTTCAGTTTTTATAGATACTTTTGTATAAACATATTGCCATTTGATCTTTGAGGTCTAGTTTTTGTCTTAGAATACATTCCTAGAAGTGCAAGTGTTGGGTCAAAGGTAGTCAGATGTCTGAATTTTTGATATGATTGACTAATTATGTTATAGAAAGTGTGTAACGTCCTAAACACTCATTTGCAATATTTAAGAAAGCACACTTCACAATAACATACACAACCCTGGATATTGTCATTAAAAAGAGAGAAAGAGAAAAGCTGCAGTTGGATAGGCAAGTAGCAGGGCTACTAGTAAAGACTGACATTTTTTCATAAGTTTATTTGTCCAATGCACTTCTCTTCTCGTTTGCCCTCTTTCTTTTTTTCATTATGGTTTATTAAAAAATATTGAATAGAGTTCCCTGTGCTATACAGTAGGACCTTGTTGTTTATCCATTTTATATATCATAGTTTGTATCTACTATATATAAAACCTCAACCTCCTAATTTATCCCTTCCCCAACTTTTCCCCTTTGTAACCATAAGTTTGTTTTCTATGCCTGTGAGTCTCTTTCTGTTTTGTAAATAAGTTCGTTTGTATCATATTTTAGATTCCACATATAAGTGCTACCATATGGTATTTGTCTTTCTCTGTCTGACTTACTTCACTTGGCATGGTAATCTCTAGGTCCATCCATGTTGCTGCACATGGCATTATTTCATTCTTTTTGATGGCTGAGTAGTATTCCATTGTATATGTTACCAAAAGTGGGGTCCAGCAGCTCACCACTCAAAAGCCAATGAAGAGCCAAGGTTGGTGGAAAGGAAAGTTTGCTTCATTCTGGAGGCCAGTAACCAGGGGAGGAGGGCAGACTCCTGTCCAAAGGCCAGCTCCCCCCACTGACAATCAGGGGGCAAGAGCTTTCAAAGGTGGAGGGAGCGGGCTACATGCAGAAACAGTGCAGGCAGCTCTGACGGTCACCTTGAAATTAGTCATGCAGTGGTCTGATCAGTGTCATCTTGACTGTTTTAAGTACAGTTAGTCTTTTCCAGGGTCAGTTGGTTCCCAATTACTTGAGGCCAGCTCTCGGAATTGTGGCAGCTTATGTCATGCCTACAGCCTGGTCATCATGTAGTTAACTTCTTCCACCTGATGGGGGTTTTAGTATCTACAAGACAGCTCACAGGAGAGGGCTCAGAATATTATCTATAGCCCTTGAGGAGGAACTAAATGTCCTTGACTTTGCTTAATGACTAAACTATTATTATTTGGTCTCCTTTGACTGTTTTCCTTTGTTTCTGCATTTTCTCACTTCTTTGATTAAAGTTATTCCTTGGCTAAAGTTTTTCCACAGACAAAAGAAAGGCTGAGCACATGGAGGGGAAGAACCATGGGGTCCTGCTATATTTCATATATATGTACCACATCTTCTTTATCCATTCTCTGTCCAGAGGCATTTTGGTTGTGCCCTTTTCCTGTTGAGGCTTTTACTCTTCTTATTGTATGAGGTATTAAGAATAGTAACTGTTGGGACTTCCCTTGTGGTCCAGTGGTTAAGACTCCATGCTTCCAATGGAGGGGGCACGGGTTTGATTCCTGGTCAGGGCACTAAGATCCCACATGCTGCACAGTGTGGCCAAAAAAAAAAAAAATTAGTAATTGTCATATATTTTACAAGTATGATTTCCAGTTTAACCTTATTTTTGGTATTATTTGCCTACAAGTCACTTTTAATTTTTCTGTAATATTATGTATCAATTTTTTTCTTCAACAATTTCTTCTTTGTTTTGGGATTTGAAGATTTTCATTTTACCTGAGACCAAAATTTTCTTGTTGAAAATTTTAGGGCCTAGCCAGTAAACAGGGCAGCATTTTTGGGGTACAAATGTAGGTGGGTAGAGAAACTTGTTTACCTTTTTTTGGTATCATACTCTGGTTCCAAATGGGTTATTGTTTCATCTTCATTCTTTTAAGTAGTATTTTTTAAAAAATTCTTTCTTTCATTCTTTCTTTCTTTCTTTCTTTCTTTCTTTCTTTCTTTCTTTCTTTCTTTCTTTCTGCCTGGTCTTAGTTGTGGCACAGGGGATCTTTGCTGCCACGTTCAGGATCTGCATTGTGGCATGCGGACTCTTAGTTGCAGCATACAGGATCTAGTTCCCGACCAGGGATCAAACCCGGGCCCCCTGCATTGGGAGAGCAGAGTTTTAACTACTGGACCACCAGGGAAGTCCCTTTTATGCAGTATTAAAAAATGTATTACCCCCTGTTTTTACATTAAACTGTTTTAATGCTCCCTGATGTTGATAACATTTGCCTCCTGAGGTACTCGTGATGGATCAAGTGTGTTTTTCCTTCTTCCTTTCCTACCTTCCTTCTCTTTCCATTGCTTCTCTTCCTCCCCTCCTTCCCTCTCACATTTCCCCCTCCTCCTCTCTCTCTCTATTTCAGTTACATTAGTAAATGAGTACATAATACTTGAGACTTAGAAACTATTCAATAAATAATAATTCCCATAATTTTTTAGGTCATAGGAATATCTCGGGTCTTTATCTAGTGGAAACTCTGTTCAGTGCATCCAAGATTATGTTCCTTTGATTTCTTAGAATCAATGGATTTAGGTACTTTGGATTTACTTTGTCTGAGTTTATTACCTTCCCCTTATGTTTTTGAACACAAGTCCCTGTGCCTGATGCACATTGAGGGCAAGCAAACTGAAATGTCAGAGTTTGGAGCAGAGAAAGGTTTATTGAAGGGCCAAGCAAGGAGAACAGGTGGCTCACGCTCAGAAGACCCAAACTTCATGATGGTTTTCAGGGGAAAATTTTTATAGGCAAAATTTGGGGTGAGGGCTACAGGGTTCATGATGTTCTTCTGATGCGTTCTCAGTGAGATAGCAAGAATCTCGTGCTCAGCCTGAAGTTACCATCCTCCACCTGGGTGGGGGCCTTAGTTCCTGTAGAATAACTCAAAGACAGTGTTATGTACATTCCTTGAGGAGGAACCAGGACCCTGCCCCATGGCTGCACCATTGTTTCTTTCTGCATTCCCTCACTTCCCTGATTAGTAAATGCTTGAATCTGCCTTTTGGAACTCAGGTAATGTCTAGGAGGTTGAAGCCTTTTCCTTGGAAACAGGAAAAGGGGGACAAGGACAGATTTTGTACCCAGGAGAGCCCCACAAGATCCTGTTCAGTTTCACTTACACTCATTGAAGTCCATCTGTTGGCATTTTATCCCTATTACCTAGGCTTACTTATACTCCAAAGATCTGCGTTTATCTGCAAATGTGAGGTTTGGGTTTTTTTTTTTTTTTTGAGCATTCACTCTGTACATAATTTATTAAAATGTTAAATTCAGAAACTACCATACAGACTGGAGAGATGTGTTTAGGTATTTATCCAGGGAAGCTATTGTCTTCTCTAAACTAAATAAATGGAGTAGTATCAGAGTCACTTCCTGGGGCATCTTCTCAACTCACAAGGTCCTGGTGTAAGCAGATAGGGAAGGGGGTCCCCAGAGAAAGAGAACCAGGCATGGCTTTCTTGACATAAGAGAAGCCATTTTGGCCTAAGCCATTTTGTTTGTTTGTTTGTTTGTTTTGTAGTACGTGGGCCTCTCACTGTTGTGGCCTCTCCCGTTGCGGAGCACAGGCTCCGGACACGCAGGCTCAGCGGCCATGGCTCACGGGCCCAGCCGCCCCGCGGCACGTGGGATCTTCCCGGACCAGGGCACGAACCCACGTCCTCTGCGTCGGCAGGCGGACTCTCAACCACTGCGCCACCAGGGAAGCCCGTTTATATCAGTTTTGAATATGTCATATTTTTAAATGCTCTTTTAAAATATTTTGCTTATGGTCGTTATATGTCTGAAACCAAAAAGTCCTCAAAACATAAACATAAGGAGAACAAACTAATTTTAAAAACTAAAATCCTTCTAAAACTGTTTAAGGTTAACTCACACTTATTTCGAATAGAAGATTTTCAACCTTTCTCTCGTTTGTCTTTTAGTGGTGATTAAGGGGTTGACTTGTCATATCTCCTTATTCCTTTCTATCTCTGTGTTTGAACTTCACTGGCTCATATAATGTAACGTTGTCGGACAGTTCAAACGTGTAATTTAAGCTCAAGAATCATTTAAACATTATAATTCTAGTCCCAGGGAAATTGTTGCTAGTTTAATCCAGAAAAAAAAAATTGTGAGGGACTATTTTGAGATAAACTGGAACCTGTTATTTCTTGGACTCTGTAGTTCTGATTTACGTATTGGAGGATCAGAAAAATATGTTGTTGACAGGTGTTCTCTGGAATATTATTAGGCCAGGTGTTTGTGGTTTTGAACTGATTTGAAAATAAAAATCTTATTTAGCCTTTCCAAGTCAGAAGGTGTAGGGTGTATTGATTATTCAAGCGAAGATGTTCTGATTAAGTCAATACTAACTGGAAGCAGCCTACTAGAACTCTCAGTAAGAGGGCATATTCTTACCGGTGCCAACATCTCTGATCCTCAGAGCTTCATGAGGAAAATGTGATAATAATAGCATCAATTTCATAGGATGGCTACTGTGAGACCTAAATGAAGTTGTGTATGTGAAGAGCCCTTTGTAAAGTACAAGGCACCAAATAGTATCTATAAGTATTTCTATTTCAAAACCAGTACCATTGCTTCTAGAAGATACTTATGATGCACTGTGCCACATCCTGCTAGCTCACCTGATTTAAATGCAGCTGCAGGAGGAATTTCCAGAATTACCAGCATCCCTTCTCAAGGGGGGGAAGCTGTGTCTCTCTACTCTGAAGCCACAGAACGCTGATGAGCCACATACAGACATGGTCCAGGAGTGGGGGTGGGGGTGGGGAATTAGTGCCCCATGGCTGATGGGAGTCAGTGTTCAAAGGTCCTGGGCTGTTTGTCCTCTGGTGAGACAAGGCTGACGTGTGGGCCACACATTTCCGCACAGGCTCCTCAGCAGACATGAGCTCTGGCTGCCCGCAGAGGGAACCAGCACACCATCTTACTGTCTTTTCTCACTCTCCTGTCTTGCATTTCCCACTCCCTCAATTCTGCTTTCTTTTCCCATAGAATCATCTGCACCCCAGCCCTTGCTCTCTGGAGATAATCACCATAACCTAACCTCCTCTAAGACATTTTAGTATCACGCTAAAGGAAAAGGACACCAAACTACTGCAAAAGGAAATATTTCTGTCCATTAATGTAATTAATAATATGATCATCTCCATATATGAAGAAAGCAATATGTATATAAAAGAAAGCAATATATATAATTTTATTTGTTCCCTCACCTATTGATGGATGTTAATTTATCTAGATTTCGCATTGAGTTGTACAAAGCAGTCTCTTAGGATTTGTTTAAACTAACTTTCTTTTGATGCTTATGTCTCCCATGTGACTGCTAATTTTGTCTTTCTCCTTTTATTTTTCTTTAGTTTTGTTAATGGTCTCCTCTTTTGGTGTTTTCCTGCTTCTCTTGACTTTTCGCTTTCTAACCTCTTCATTTCTGTTTTCACCTTTATTAAATACTTGTTCTTAAAAAAAAATTTCTAAAAAAAGGATTTTCAGCAAACACTGTATGGAGAAAATTGCTGGCAGTTTTACCATACTGGAGGGGTTAAGAGGCTGCCATGATGATAGTCAATGTGCTCAGAACTTCTAAAGCTTCAGAGCTGTTGTTTTCAGTGTTTTTTCCAATCCTTTAATTATAGAGAAAAGTCCCGCACGTGGGGAATGGGAGCTCAGTCGGTCCTTTATGAGTCATTGAAGAATGCAGGTGAAGTACTGCTGCTCTAAAGCCCTGCGAATGGTGACTAGAGAAGGAAGAACAGAACGAGAGAAGAGGAGAAAGGAGGAATACCGTGCATCATCGACTCCCCGAACTTTCCTTTGCCCTATGCTTGAGGCGTCCTCCTAACTGAGCATTTATCTTGCAACTGCTGGGTGGTAAGTTCCGCCAGGGCCAGGAACTCTCCACACAACATCTGGGACATAGCAACTGCTCTGTACCAAGTTTTGGAATAAATGACTAAACACAGATTGAACTTTTCCCCTTAGGAGTGTGATGAGAGGGAGAGCCCTGGACCAGAAGGTGGCAGAACTGATTCAAGCCGAAATCTGTCCTTAACCCAGGACACAGTTTCATCTTTGCAACTCAGCTGAGCACGCTGGTCCTGTCTGCCTGACACAAACTAAGGCCTTTACTTGGTCTCAAGAGTTGTAAGGACCATGTTAAGGGCCTGGGCTTTGGAGTCAGGCTGAGGTGCATGGGAACCTGGTACATTGAAGACATGTTTACTGTTCTAATCCTACAGTTTTAAATTTGCCTAATGGTGTAGAGAATGGACTTGAGGATATGGGGAGGGGGAAGGGTAAGCTGGGATGAAGTGAGAGAGTGTCATGGACATATATACACTACCAAATGTAAAATAGATAGCTAGTGGGAAGCAGCCGCATAGCACAGGGAGATCAGCTCGGTGCTTTGTGACCACCTAGAGGGGTGGGATAGGGAGGGTGGGAGGGAGACGCAAGAGGGAGGAGATATGGGGATATATGTATGCATATAGCTGATTCACTTTGTTATAATGCAGAAACTAACATACCATTGTAGAGCAATTATACTCCAATAAAGATGTGAAAAAATAATTGTCTAAGGGTTATAATGATGCCTTCCTCTCTGGGTTGTTAGGATGCTAACATTTATAAAGTTTCTCTTCTATAGTAGCCAATAATTTTTATTATTCCCTGTTATCTTCTTCCATTAGTGTTTTTGTACATCTGCATTTACCTGACAAAGTACCCTAGGCTGAAGGAAATGGGAACGACGGAAAACAAGGGAACTGGATAACCCACAGCTTGGGAGTAAACCCTTTAAATATCAAGGAGCTGTTTATGTTTGTTGCTGTCTTTCCAAACTTCACAGACATGCCATCAGGGAAACTGGCACGCCTGCTAGTGATTCATTTTCCAGAAAGACTAGTATTTTTGAACCTTGTTAAAACTCGAGGCATTTTATTTTTGGTCCTCCAGATTCCTGTTGCCGCTTTGTTTTCTCATCTTCTCTGCTTTGGTTTTCACGGCTCTGCTGCTTCCCTCTGCGAGGGGTCTTTCCTTTCCTCCTCCTTCGGTCTCCCTGGGAGCTGGCGGAAACTTGGCGAGGATTCTGGTGAGTTTGTTCTTCTTCTGACCTTTTCTGCCAGTTCCTCTGCTCTCCAGTTCCCTCTGTGAAAAGGAGCCAGGCATTCATTTGTCCATCAAGCATTTTATTTTTGTAGTTGCTGAACCTTCCAGTTCGGTGGATGCCTTCCAGGCCAGAGGCTGCCTAAATTACTGTGCAATAAACACTGTCCTCCACACTCCGCTTCCTGGGTGTGAACTGAAAGATGGTTTCATGGAGTGGGAGCTCAGAGGGGAGAACTGGTGACTTGGGTCAACTGCGTGCTGCTTTACCTGGTGAATATGCTTAGATTTGTACCAACCTTTTAGTGTTGGAAAGAATTCTTCCCCTCATCCCAAATTAAACTCCCCACAGAGAACCATTTTTTGCTTAGAAGGGTTACTGGTTTCTGTGGCAGACTGCGAATGTAGCCAGCGCTCCTGACCTCTCCCTTTGCAATGGGAGACTTGGCTGCTTCTCCCATAAATAGGCAAAATCCATTTTGCCAAACCTTGAACCTGGGCTGTGCTTGTGACTTTCCTTGGCAAATAGAATGCAACGAAGTAACTGTGTGTGAGTTAAGAGCCTGGCCTCAGGAGACCTCCCCTCTTTCTCTTGGGACACTGCCAGCCATTGTGGCAGCAGGCCTGGACAGCCAGGTGGTAGAGGATAGATGCTGTGTGGGCCAGAGCAGAGCCATCCCAGTTTCCCAAGCAACGTCTCAGACATATGTTAGCCAAGACCAGTCAAGCTTGGCCCAGGCCAGTAGAATCGCCTAGATGACTGTAGACTCAGGAGTCATAATAAAGGGTAATATATATATTGGCTGCACTGCACGGTTTGTGGGATCTCAGTTCCCTGACCAGGGACTGAACCCAGTCCATAGCAGTGAAAGCCCGGAATTCTAACCACTAGGGCACCAGGGAACTCCCAAGAGTTATTTTAAAATACTAAATTTTGGGATACTTTGTTATGCAGCAAAAGCTAACTGATTTTGTGTTTCATAAACCCATCAATACACATGATGTCGAATTGATCATTTAGAGTCTAGGAAACAATGACAAGCATGGATAATAATGATTAGCAGAGCAGGGATGAGAACAGCATGCAAGGATGTTTTGTTTCGTTTTGTTTCATTTGGCTGCGTTGGGTCTTCATTGCTGTGTGAGGGCTTTCTCTAGTTGCGGCGAGCAGGGGCTACTCTTCGTTGTGGTGTGTGGGCTTCTCATTGCGGTGGCTTCTCTTGTTGCGGATCATGGGCTCTAGGTGTGCGGGCTTCAGTAGTTGTGGCACGCAGGCTCAGTAGCTGTGGCTCACGGGCTCTAGAGCGCAGGCTCAGTAGTTGTGGTGCACGTGCTTAATTGCTCATCGGCATGTGGGACCTTCCCAGACCAGGGCTGGAACCCGTGTCCCCTGCATTGGCAGGCAGATTCTTAACCACTGCGCCACCAGGGAAGCCCTGCAAGGATGTTTTTTCAATGTTGTTACCTGATCCCAATGACAGGCACATCTTTCAGGACTCACATTATTTAGTGGTTTTCATAGTACAAAGCTCTTGGAATGTCATCAACTACTAATCCAGCTGAGGAGGTCAAAATCTAGGCTTCCACTCTCTTTTTCTAGGACTTGTCTGTGTGTCCTGGGGTATTGTGAAAGATGGGCACACAGGACAGATCAGAGGAAGACTGAGCTAGTCTTGGGGCACTGTTGTTGGATGGCCAAGGTCTATGAAAAGTTTATTGGAAACAGGCTATATCTTATGTATCACTTTAAATGGTGTGGCTTTAATGAATTACTTTTCACAAAGTCATCTTTGCTTCCACACAACTGAAAGGCATACGTAAGAGATGGAAATGCATCGTTTAGATCTTGTTCACTCAGCGTTTAATGTTGTGCTCATTGGCCCATACGTGACACCAAAATGTCTTTAACACTGACTCAAAAAACAGTTTAAACACATTTCTTTAAACCTTTTTTTTTTTTTTTTTGGCCTGCAGGATGGCTGGCGGGATCTTAGTTCACCAACCAGGGATTGAACCCGGGTCACGGCAGTGAAAACGCCGAATTCTAACCACTGACCACCAGGGACCTCCCTAAACACATTTCATGTAGTAATTTCTTTCTTGATATTTCTTCTCTTATTTAGCAAATTATTTTCTCACCACAGAAAGTGAAAGCTATAACCAAGGCCCTCTCTTATTTGAAAAGTTTGGAGGAAGTGTTTTCCTTTATTGGGTGACAGCACCCAGATTTTCTTGGCTTTATCTGAAAGAGGCACTTTCTCATCACTAGCCAAACTCAAAATACTCAGCATAAAATTTGATAAACTCAAGCAGAAGTGGTCTCCAGATATTTAAAGACAGTTCAGCATTTATATGTTTTTCCTTCAGAAAAGTATGACTAATGGAAATTAATATTTTTTTGATCTAAAGTGACTAGCGTTCCCATTTTTTAACGGGACTGCGAAATATTCCTTACTTAAAAAAAGATATCTGAGACTCAAGAGATTAAAAGCTAGATAAACACTGTTGTGAATAATAAACTTTCAAAAACAAAAATGTTCAGATTACCACAGAGTTGCCTACTGTTTGGCTGGTCAGCTGTGCCGAGATAAGTTTGGGAACTTTGCCCATCAGATTCCTTGGCTTCAATGAGCAGAGTCTGGCTTGTACCAATGCTGCAATAAAATTCTTGCTATTCATTTATGACGTAAATCAACACAGAGGTGCACATTTTAGGCCTAGAGAATCAAAGAAAAATCAGTCCTGACAAATTGCTAACACTAAAACTTTACTTAGAAGTCCATGTTGAAGACTCTTTCCAGATAGAGGCATATGGACGCATTGCCCAGTGATTATTACATCAAAAGTCTGGTGCCCCGACTGGGTAGAACCAGGAGCCCTCTCCCCAACCTTCTTTTTTTTTTTTGCGGTACGCGGGCCTCTTACTGTTGTGGCCTCTCCCGCTGTGGAGCAGAGGCTGCGGACGCAGCGGCTCTGACTCACGGGCCCAGCCGCTCCGCGGCATGGGGGATCCTCCCGGACCGGGGCACGAGCCCGCGTCCCCTGCATCGGCAGGCGGACTCTCAACCACTGCGCCACCAGGGAAGCCCTCCCCCACCTTCTTGCTGAATGCCATCTCCTGTTGGCTTATTTCTGCTGAGGTGTGCTAAATTATGCTTATCATCTAGGTGGAGAGGGTGAGGCAATGTAAGGTTTGCCTTTTGGAGGCTGTATTTGTATCCAGAGACAGATAACACCTCCTCAGGAAAGATCTGTTGCTTCCAGACCCTGAGCAGCCCCTGGCATGGTGTTCATCTCAAATGGCCAGAGTGCCATTTCTTTTCTTTACTTTTCTTTTGAAAATTTAATTTTTATTTTATATTGGCATAAACTTGATTTATAATGCTGTGTTAGTTGCAGGTGTACAGCAAAATTGATTCAGTTATACATATACGTACATCTATTCTTTTTCAAATTTATTTCGCATTTAGGTTATTACAGAATATTGAGCAGAGTTCCCTGTGCTATACAGTAGGTCCTTGTTGGTTATCTATTTTATACATAGCAGGTGTACATGTCAATCCCAAACTCACTCTTTCCCTCCCTCTACCCTTCCCCCCTGGTGACCATAAGTTTGTTCTCTAAGCCTGTGCATCTGTTTCTGTCCAAACTCCTAATTTATCCCTCCCCACTATCTTTCCCCTTTGGTAACCATAAGTTTGTTTTCTGTGTCTGTGATTCTGTTTCTGTTTTGTAAATAAGTTCATTTGTGTCATATTTTAGATTCTACATATTGGTGATATCACATGATGTTTGTCTTTCTCTGTCTGACTTACTTCGCTTAGTATGATCATCTCTAGGTCCATCCATGTTGCTGCAAATGACATTATTTCATTCTTTTTTCGTGGATGAATAATACTTCATTGTATATATATATATACCACATCTTCTTTATCCATTCATCTGTTGATGGACATTTAAGTTGCTTCCATGTCCTGGCTATTGTAGATAGTGCTGCTATGAACACTGGGGTGCATGACTCCTTTTTTTTTTTTTGCGGTACACGGGCCTCTCACTGTTGTGGCCTCTTCCGTTGCGGAGCACAGGCTCCGGATGCGCAGGCTCAGTGGCCATGGCTCACGGGCCCAGCCGCGGTGGGATCTTCCTGCACCGGGGCACGAACCCATGTCCCCTGCATTGGCAGGCGGACTGTCAACCACTGCGCCACCAGGGAAGCCCTTCCTGCCCTCTTGACTATAAATAAATTAGCTTTTTATAATTCACAGTTATGGAATACAATTGTCCTAAACTTCAGTTTACTTAAAAAACTTTTTATTACAGAATAATATGTGTATAATAAAGTATAGTAATCATTAGTAAACAGCTTATTTATTACAAAATTAGTCCATTAATCCAACCACTTCATGTCAAGAAATTGGACATTGCCCAAACGCTTACTCCAGGAGAAGCACTGTCCCGACGGCTCACATTGTAGACGAATTTTGCCTGTTTTTGAACTTCATATAATTGAAATCATATTTGTATCTGGCTTCTCTCACTCTTTATTCTGTTTTTAAGGTTTCCCGATGCTGTTATGTATAGTTCATAAGTAGTACGATGGCGTATAAGAAAGGCCTCTCACATGCCAGAATTAGCTTACGGCCAGTGTCTCTTCTGCACATTATTATGATGAAGGAGGTTCTGGCCTTTTTTTTCCCTATGAAAATTTCGTTACCAAAGACCCCTTTTGTTAGGCTGGTTTTGGTGTGTGCCTGGTCCCGGGAAAGTTTTGCATATGGAGGGTGTGGGTAGATACATTCCTTGCCAAAAAATAAAATAAAATTAAACAAAGAAAAGCAAACTAAAGCAATAATGAGATACTCCTCCTTTTTGTATATTAGATTAACAAAATGGTGGGTTTTCCCCCTGTGAGAATACCCAGTATTTATTGCTACAACGCACTTTCGAGGAAAGAATTTGGCAATTTGTATTTGGAGCCACGAAAGGGGTTAATCATTCTTTTCATAAGTTATCAAGGGAAATAATCTAAAATGCATAAATGACTTCATTTATAAAGGTGTTCCATGTAACTTTACCTACTAATACTGAAAAATTGATAATAGCCTGAGAGTTAAACATTCAGAGAATGATGAAGCTATTATGGACCATCCTTCCTAAGGAATAGTATGTTGTTTTAACAAATGACATTTACCAACTTCTGGTTTAAAAATGTATCTGACTAGTGGCCCTTAAAACATCTTTTCTCACTAAAATATCTATAATGACCTCTCCCAGAAACCAAAACCACCAGAAAAATGGATGCTGGAAGTTTTAATCTCTTCCAACCAGGTTTGGCTTCATGGTGTAGAACCCAAGTGGAAAAAAAAGGCCCACTCCCCTCACTACTGTCTGCTTTGACTCATAGGCATCTTACTAATCAGAGAAAAGGGCATACATCCCTCTACTGCTGTGGATCTCAGGGTAGGGTCCTCAGGCCTGTAGCATCAGCATTACTTGGAAACTTGTTAGAAATGCAAATTCTCATGTCTCATCTCAGAGCTACTGAATTAAACACTCAGGGTGAAGGCCCAGGATCACCTGCACATAACTGGGCAGCTAAAATTTCAGAGCCCCTCCCCCTTCCCTCATCAACCTTATTTGAAAGGTCAGAGGCAGCCACTCTTAGAAACTAATGGCAAAGAAGTTCAAGGTATTTGGTAGTGGCCAAGGGCATCCTGGGAGATGTGGTCGGACAGCAGGAAGGTGAAAGGTCTTGGCAGTGCAGTCTGTAAGTGGTACTTGCGCTTGGACTGGAATTTGATGGCTACTTCAGTGGTCATGGGGGAGCAATATTTCCTCGCCAAGGATGAAGAGAGACCAAAAATCAAACCCACAACCAACATGGAGCTAATGGAAAAGCGACAGAGATTAAGGGAAGAGAACAGACTCGAAGACTTTGAAGAAAACCACATCTCTAAAAATGACCTACTGTAGATGTAGAATAACCTATAAAGGGACAGATACCCTCACTAGGATGAAAGGAGGCATAGCCCCTATGGAATGGCAGCCAAAATTTATAAATGCTCTGACGAAAAGACAAGGGGTTGAATGCAAGTAGAGATGAATAATATTAAAAAGGATTCCGAGTACATTAAATGTTAAATAGTAGAAATAAAGTCTATACTGAAGGCAAAAAAGTGATAATTTAGCATTACAGGAAATCAAATCAATGAAGACACACTCTCCCAGAATGTAGAAATAAAAGATAAATTTGATTAAAATGATGAGAGAGAAGATAATGTAAGAAAGACAGAATAGAGACTCAGCAAATGGCTGTGTTCGTGAGAGGAATATTGGAACAAAAAAATAAACATAAATGTAATAAATGAGATTAAAAGGCTAGTTTACGAATATTGAAAGAGTCCACTATGATCCTGGAGAAATAATTGAAAAGAGAGCCATATTCAAATTATCCAGATAAAAATACTGAACTAAATGACAAGGGAAAACAATCTGATAAGCATCTAGCCAGTGAGGAAAGAAATCCACCAGGGGATAAACGTTAGATGGCCCCATGACTGGAGCTGCAGTGTGACTGCTTGGAAGATAGAGCTTGGAGCTCGGGGATGAGGATTCTGTGTAAAGGAGGACTGCAGTTTAGCTGCAACTAGCTTAACAAGACCCATCCAACAAACTACCGTAAATCTTCCACGTGACGGAATACTTGTGTTAAGTTAGCTTTTTGAAAAATGTGTAGGGCAAAAACAAGACTTTAGTGTTAACAAACTTACTATTTTATATATCTATTATGAATAAGTAATACATTAATAATCACAGATTAATAAATGATAGTATAATAACAAGATAGCTTAGAGTTTATTAGTAGATTACAGTAATGATTGAGAAGCAGTGCTGAAGGAGCAGGTGGGGGTAAAGAGAACCCCCATGCCCTGTGCAAGAGGAAATTAAAAACATCTTCTTTTTTGTTTGTTTTGCTTTGTTTTTTATATATTTTGATTGCAGTATAGTTGAAATACAATGTGTTAATTTCTGCTGTACAGCGAAGTGACTCAGTTAAACGTATATATATCCTTTTTCATATTCTTTTCCATTATGGTTTATCACAGGATACTGAATATAGTTCCCTGTGCTATAGAGTGGGACCTTGTTGTTTATCCATTCTCTATATAATTGCCTCTGCTAATCCCAAACTCCCCATCCATCCGTCTCCCACCCCCCTTCCCCTTGGCAACCACCAGTCTGTTTTCTATGTCTCTGTGTCTGTTTCTGTTACGTAGATAAGTTCATCTGTGTCATATTTTAGATTCCACATATAAGTGATAGCATATGCTATTTGTCTTTCCCTTTCTGACTTACTTCAAAAAGACATTCTTTTTTTTTTTTTTTCGGTTGTGCCGCGCAGCTTGTGGGATCTTAGTTCCCTGACCAGGGATTGAACCCAGTCCATTGGCAGTGAGAGTGTGGAATCCTAAACGCTGGTCCACCAGGGAATTCCAAAAAGATATTCTTTTTGAATGTAAATCCAAGAATGATTTTGGAAAATTTAAGGTAACTATTAACAAAATTAAAAATAGGACATATGCCTTTGATACACTAGAGTATAGGAAAGTAAACAAAATATAAAAAGGAAAACATAAAAAAGTAAAATATAAAAAGAAAATATAAAAAGAAAAAGGAAACGACAAAGCTTAAAAAATTAAGCGAAAAACATATCAACAAAATAAACCAAATGTATCAGTTAAACTAATAAATAAAGTGTATTAAAATCTTTGTGAAATGGTTAAAAAACATGAATCATTAGCATGGGACTCCATCCTTTTCTATCACTTGCTGGTTTCAGTTTCTTAGCATCGTTACTTCACTCCATTAAGCTTAGGTTTTCTAACCTGCTAAATGAGGGTAGTAAGACCTACTTCTCAGAGTTTCAGAAGACTGAGACTTTATATAAACAAGTTAATAGATATTATTCACTGTCTGGCATACTGAGGAAATGGAAGTCTCCAGGTTCAGAACCTGGATTCTGATGTCTAATAGGTTTCGTTCCTGGCTCTGTTACTTACCAGTCTTACTTACCAAACTTGAGGCAAGTCACTGAGCTCACCAAGCTTTGGTTCACTCATCTGTAAAATGGGGATAAAATAGTACCCCCCACATAACATTGTCATGAGGATTAAAAGAAATAATACGTGTAAAATACTTGGGACAACTCCTGGCACAGATAGCTCAGTTATATTCGTTCTAATTATTATAGCAAACTAGTAGCTTTAAATCTGAAACGTTAAAATGTACATTAATACAACTAGCATTATTAGTGAAAGAGCAGTAGTAACATTTTTTTAACACCTTTATTGGAGTATAATTGCTTTACAATGGTGTGTTAGTTTCTGCTTTATAACAAAGTGAATCAGTTATACATATACATATGTTCCCATATCTCTTCTCTCTTGCAGTAGTAACATTTTAAAATATTAGACTGGATTTAAAACCTAAACATGGAACAACAGTAAAGGATTTCATAAATACATTTGGTAGATTCCTATGATCAAAGACTGCACAGCCATTACATCATGCGAGACAGTTAGTACGGTAAAACTTTATAATATACATCTGGAATATTTACATCCAAGTATTAACAGGAATTAACCCTTAGGAAATACAACATTTTCTTCTTTATGTTTTTCTGATAGTTTCCAAGTATTCTATAATAAACATATTACTTTAAAATCAATAAAAATATAATGTATTATAAAAGGTATGTTTCAACAAATGTTTGACTACACTGGTAAAAATTGTTTTTTTAAATTGAAGTATAGTTTATTTACACTATTATGTTACTTTCAGGTGTACAGCATAGTGAGTCAATATTTTTACAGGTTATACTCCATTAAAAGTTATTACAAGATACTGGCTATAATTCCCTGGGCTATAAAATGTATCCTTATTACTTATCTATTTTATACATAGTAGTTCATATGGTCCCAGACCCCTATTTTGCCCCTCCAGTTTGGTAACCACTAGTTTGTTTTCTATATCTGTGAGTCAGTTTCTGTTTTGCATATACATTTATTTGTATTATTTTTTAGATTCCTCTATAAGTGATATCATACAGTATTTGTCTTTCTCTTACTTAGTTCACTAAGCATAATATTCTCTAGGTCCATCCATGTTGCTGAGTAATATTCCATTGTATATATATTACATCTTCTTTATCCATTCATCTGTCGATGGGCATTTAGGTTGCTTCCATATCTTGGCTATTATAAATAGAGCTGCTATGAACATTGGGGTGCATGTCTCTTTTTGAATTAGTGTTTTCATTTTTTCCTGATGTATACCCAGGAGTGGAATTGCTGGGTCATATGGCAACTCTATTTTTAGTTTTTTGAGGAACTTCCATACTGTTCTCCATAGTGGCTGCACCAATCTACATTCCCACCAACAGTGTACAAGGGTTCCATTTCTCCACACCCTCTCCAATATTTGTTTTTTGTTAGACTTTTTCATGACAGCCATTCTACAGGTGTGAGGTGATGTCTCACTCGTTTTGATTTGCAATTATCTAATAAATAGAGGTGATGAGCATCTTTTCACATACCTGTTAGCCATCTGTATATCTTCTTTGAAAAAATGTCTATTCAGGTCTTCTGCCCATTTCTATTTGATTTTTTTTTGATATTGAGTTGTATAAGCTGTTTTTATATTTTGGATATTAACCCTTCGTCGATTGCATCATTTGCAAATATTTTCTACCATTCCATAGGTTGTCTTTTTGTTTTGCTGATGGTTTCCTTTGCTGTAAAAAAGCTTTTAAGTTTAAATAGGTCACATTTGTTTATTTTTGCTTTTATTTCTCTTGCCTTAGGAGACAGATCCAAAAAAACTGCTGTGACTTCTGTCAAAGAGTGTTTCTGTTCTAGAAGTTTTATGATTTCAGGTCTTTCATTTAGGACTTTAATCCCTTTTGAATTTATTTTCATATATGGTGTGAGGAAATGTTCTAATTTCATTCTTTTACATGTAGGTGCCCAGTTTTCCCAGCACCACTTATTGAAGAGACTGTCTTTTCTCCATTGTATATTCTTGCCTCCTTTGTCATACATTACTTGACCATAATACATGGGTTTATTTCTGGCCTCTGTATTCTGTTCCATTGATCTATGTCTTGTGTGTGTGTGTGTGTGTGTGTGTGTGTGTGTGTGTGTGTGTGTGAATACCATGCTATTTTCATTACTGTAGCTTTGTAGTAGAGTCTGAAGTCTGGTGATACCTCCAGCTTGTTCTTTTTTTTTCCTCAAGATTGCTGTGGCAATTTGGGGTCTTTGTGGTTCTAGTTCTGTGAAAAATGTCATGTGTGTTTTGATAGGGATTGCATTAAATCTGTAGATTGCTTTGGGTACTTAGGACCATTTTAAAAATATTAATTCTTCCAATCCAAGAGCATGGATGTCTTTCCATTTTTTGGTATCATCTCCAATTTCCTTCATCAATGTTTTATATCAATAGCTTTCAGAGATAAATCTTTCACCTTCTTGGTTAAGTTTATTCTTAGCTATTTTATTCTTTTTGAGGCAATTTTAAACAGGATTGTATTTTTACTTTCTTTTCTGATAGTTCATTATTAGTGTATAGAACACTAGATGTTTGATTACATTGGGAAAATAATGTTTAAGTGATGTTAAATGTTTGCTTATAATTAACTGTTCAATTAAATTGGGAAAGTTCTTTATATAATATCAAGAGAAAACAGGTACAAAATTTTGTATGCAAAATTTTATAAATTTGTAAAAATTTACTTGGAAAATATTAACCATATTGTTAGCATTGTTGTTTCTGAGTGGTAGGATTATTATTTGTTTTTTCTTCTTCATACTTCGTGTCTATTTTTCCAACTTTTGTATGGTACTCAGAAAATGATAATATAATTGGAAAGTGAAAAGTTAAAGCAATAGGAATAAAATAGTCCTTCATAAACAAGCCCTTATCTCAGATGTTGGCAAGTGGAGTTTCATGGAACTGAAGGAAAGCTTGGGGAACAATATTCTTAGTCCCTCCTTCTCCTGGTGAGAAAGTGAGGCCAAGAAACATTTAGTGGTTTGCTGGAAGTCATGGTGAGTGAGTGAAAGAACCAGGCAGAGAACTCAGATCCGTCCATATGGGTTGTTTACTAAATTGTGTGCCTTTTCAATTAGTGCAAAATTTGTGCAAAATTTACATAGTTTAATGTATATACCTAAATCCAAGCAAGGCATAGGAGCTTCTTAATTCATCCCTAGCTTCAGGAATGTTTACTTACAATACAGAAATGTCTTTTAGAAGAGTAACAGTTTGTAGAGAACAGTGGCAAACAAATGCATTATGTGCTCTTGAAAGTGGCTCTAAGTATCCTATACATGTTGAAGTTATCTATATGTTCTCCTCCATACATTTACATTTTCCCACATTCTCCTGAATACCTTGATCCATGTAGGTGGCTGGAAGTCAACAAAGTGGGCCCCAGTAGGTTTTAGGATCCAATCCAATTCCAGGCAGATGGACTTTGTTGCCTGAAGAGGTTCCCTGATTTTCTGCAGTAGTTCCCAAATGAAGGTCCTTGGAAGTTCAGAGCTGAGCTGAAGTTTTCACCATCTGATTAAAATTTACCCACTTGAAGCAATGTAATAATAGTAAGGAAATATAATGTGTTATTTATAAAGCTGAGTTTATTCACTCTTTTGGTGTTAAAATGTTCTTTTATGAAATGATGGTGACAGGTGTGTGTGTGTGTGTGTGTGTGTGTGTGTGTTTAATGTCCTTACCTAGAAAAATAAAGAGTTGGCAATCTTATGTTGACCTTCAGAATGTTTTTGAAAATTTATTGCTCTAGGGAATTTCAAAGTCTGGGACCTAGTGACTTAGTATTAGACACGGGAGATTGGAATTAGAAGAATCAGAGTTCAAATCCTGGTGCTGCCACATATTTTGAGAAACTTCTTAATTTCTCGGAATCTTCCTTTCTTCAGCTGTAAAGTAGAGAAGGTAATATTTCTCCCAGGAAGATCAATTACTCTCATAAAGCATCCAGACATGGCTGGCACCTAGTTTCCTCCGGAGATACCTGCTACAAATGGCAAAATTGAAGACAGTAATCATTTGGACATTGTGTAAGATACAAATCAATAAGTTAGTTGATCACTGGTTCCATTTCCCTTTGTTATTACTTAGCACCATATAGTCATTAAAAAATGTCCATTAGATAAAGTGAAGAAAATGATGTTGTTGTCATTTCTATAATTTTTCTCATTACAATCACATATCTTTTAAAACTTAGGTCTGAAAGCTTTCACTGTGAGTTACTAGTAGCAATTTTCTAATTGCTTACACTCTGAGAACTTCAGGTTTACACAAAAAGGTTTGTTGTCTAAGTCATGATCATATTCTACTCTATTATAGCTTGAGTTTGTGCCAGATGTTTTTGGAGCAAACAAAGGGAGATGCATGTCCTAATTAATAGAAGAGCAGAAAGCAGAAGCTGGTGACAATGCCCCCGTGTTTGTGGAATGACTATGGGGACCACTCACCAATGTTCCCACTTGGTAGATGTCACTCATGGTGCCCTGGCTTCCTTGTCTCTGACTCTGCCTTTTTTCTCTCTCCCTACTCAGCTCAGTCCAGGCTCCATCACTTTCCTTAATGGTTCAGCCCCTGGGGTGCCTTGCTGTCTTGATTCGATGCCACCCTTTCAGCTTCTAGGCCTTTGAAATAACCTCCGTAAGTCTTTGCCAATCTTTCTTTTCTAACAAAAATCTCTGAAACCTTATTTACCCAAGAACACATCCCTGACAGATTGCATGTCAAGTTAGGATTTTTTTTTCTTAATGTAAGAAATTTATACCTAAGCCCTTCAATTAGGAGCAAATGTTTATTTTACTATAGTCCAGAAACATCCATTTTTTTAGAGGTTGTTGTAGATGGTGCAGTTATGATTTTTTAAAATATGATTTATCGCCATTTTCCCTTATTTTTCTCCTCGGGAAGAATTTGCATGGGAATCATCATGTGCTAGTTTGATGTGTAAATAGAACATGAATATACACTTAATTAACTACTCCCTTCTGTGATGATGGTGGGGGGAAGCCAGGATTTGTCCAACAAGTATTTATAAGCATCTGTAATATGTAGAACACGATGGTAGAAAGAGTTGAATTCAGCAACTTGCAATGTCAACCAATAAGTAAGACCATAAGCATAGATACTGGCTTCAAAAAGTAATGTGTTTTTTTTTTTTTTTCATTCATTAGGACACAAATCCCACATAGTTTGTAATACTAGCCAACTGATTGTCTGAGTGGTAGTCAGCTGATAACGAAGAGATAGTATCCAGGTGGGGAAGAGCTAACTAGTAACATGCACTGGATGTTAAGTAGTAGCTAAGGTCATGGGGTCAGGGAATGGGAGACGTGTGTCTTTGGGCGAATGTTTGAGGGTCATCTTGGAAAAAAGTGTGCAAGAAAAGGTTGAGGAACCAATCAATATATTAAGCAACTAACAGGTGTGAGGCATTTTGCTGCATTGTGAGTGTGTAAGATGAATGAAATAAGCTCCATCTCTTGGACAGATCGGTGTTTAAAGGAAGAAAGATAAGTGTAAACAAGTAGTGGAAGAACTATGAGAATTTCTATAGTAGATGTCTTTATTCATACCATGTTCTTATCTAAAAGCTGCCATGTTCTGAGATGATTTTATTGAAAAGAATCTTTCCTGACATCTGTTTTTTCCCTAGGGCTTTTGGATTCCTTAAACCTGATACTTTGGGTATACTTTTGGTTTTATTGTTTGATTTTTTTCCCAAACCTAATAAATCACATCTTTCCCACTTGACACAGGCCTAAAACCATGTCCCTGGCTACAGCGTGAAACTTAGCACTTCCCGGGGTCCAATGACACGTTCTGATGGAGCCAGTGGACGAAACCCAGAATGCCAGCAGGCATCAGGTAAAATGTCATTCTCTGCCAGGTGGTCCAGTGCTTGTACACTGTAGGTGTCACCCATTCCAGATGCCCAAATCAAAGGAGCAGGACTGCATTCTTTGTTTCAAAGTGGGTGGGCAATTTGTTCAATCCCAGGGGCCTTTGGACTGTGAGACGTAGGCTGAGAAAGCCAATTCTTGGAAATCAAGGTGGCCGGCCCAGACCAGCTGAGGGCGCAGCAGGGAGGGGAGAGGAGGAGGAAAAAGCCTTGCAGGAAGAAGCTGAAAACTGACCTAGTTATTTTGATGGCATACTCGGCTGCATTTCCCCTGCGGGCCAAGTCCAGGCTCCCTGACAGGCAACGGAAACACCCACCGCCAAGGACTTCAAGTTTGGAGCTTTTTCAAGTGTTTTCTTCCCTTCTTTCTTTTTTTTTCATTTTTTTTCTTTTTGTAGTAAGGATGCCCTGCTCCATCAAGGATTATCTGCCCTCAAGCTGCTGAAAACAGCAATGGTAATTCAGCTGATTTGTGTTGAGTCAGTGAGTGCAGAGCGAGTGGATAAGCAGAGGGTGAGAGGCAAGGCCATCTGGCGGCCATGCACCACTCGCTTCAGGATCCGGAGAGCCTATGAGGACACATGGGGAGGAGTGTGGGTAGAGTGTGGGGGGCTGAAGAAACAGAGGCAGGTGCAGCCCTGCCTTGGTATATTTTGGGCTGTCTGCCAATAGCACACCCCCTCCACTCTGGTGATGAGAGCTGGGTTTTCTCCTAACTCTCTCTCTCCATCTTTCTTTTTTCTTTTCTTTTTAAAAATTTATTTATTTATTTATTTTGGCTGCGTTGGGTCTTCATTGCTGCACGCGGGCTTTCTCTAGTTGCGGCCAGCGGGGGCTACTCTTTGTTGTGGTGCGCGGGCTTCTCATTGCAGTGGCTTCTCTTGTTGCAGAGCACGGGCTCTAGGTGCGCAGGCTTCAGTAGTTGTGGCACGCGGGCTCAGTAGTTGTGGCTCGTGGGCTCTAGCGCGCAAGCTGAGTAGTTGTGGCACACAGGCTTAGTTGCTCCGCGGCATGTGGGATCTTCCCGGACCAGGGCTCAAACCCGTGTCCCCTGAATTGGCAGGCGGATTCTTAACCACTGTGCCACCAGGGAAGTCCCTCCATCTTTCTTTTGGACCAGTTCTTGGGCTTGTAGATCAAACTGTAGTGCAAGATTTATCACCGGTGGCACTATTGACATTTGGGGCCAGACAATTCTTTACTGGAACACGGTGGGTTTAGCAGCATCTCTGGCCTCTACCCATTAGATGAATAGCCCCTGTTCCCTACTACCCCACCAAGCTGCTGATTTTATTTTTTAATTGAAGTTTAGTTGATTTACAATGTTGTGCCAATCTCTGCTGTACAGCAAAGTGGCTCAGTTTTACACACAGAGATGTTCTTTTTTAAAAAATATTCTTTTCCATTATGGTTTATCCCAGGAGATTGGACATAGTTCCCTGTGCTATACAGTAGGACCTTGTTGTTTATCCATTCTACGTGTAATAGTTTGCATCTACCAACCCCAAACTCCCACTCCATCCCTCTCCCACTCCCCTTGGCAACCACAAGTCTGTTCTCTATGCCTGTGAGTCTGTTTCTGTTTTGTAGATTTTTGTGTCATATTTTAGATTCCACATATAAGTGATAACATACGGTATTTGTCTTTCTCTGACTGACTTCACTTAGCATGATAATCTCTAGGTCCATCCATGTTGCTGCAAATGGCATTATCTCATTCTTTTTTATGGCTGAGTAATATTCCATTGTATACAATGTGCCACATCTTCTGTATCCACTCCTCTGTTGATGGACATTTAGATTGTTTCCATGTTTTGGCCCAAGCCCCCGATTTGTGATAACAAAAAATGTCTCAAGGAATTAATAAACATCTCCAAGGGCGCAAATCACGCTCTTTTGAGAACCATTGCTAAAGAAACAGTGCATCCTTCCCAAATACTCTGACCATGGAACTTTACCTGCTTAGTCTGGAGCAGAAACCCCTCCACATCCTTTCTTCAGACCCTCGTGTCATTTACATGCAGAAATGCTCAGAATACAGAAATGTTCTAAAGACACTTCATTATTTAGCATTGTTACTAAGGTTTCAATAAGAAATATACACACATAACTTGGAGATGACATTCTTAATAGCATATTGATTCTGAAAAATTTACCAGGTTATTTATTTTGACTCATCTATAGAATCTATGAAAATAAATTAAGGGAAATAAGACTGGAGAGTCAGGTTGGTGCTGGACTATGAAGGGTCTTGGCTATTAGGCTCAGAGGACTTTATTCTCTTGATGTTGGGAGACATATTGAAGGATTCCATACACCCTTCTTTTGCTACCATTACCCTGCACAAACTTTGACTCTGGCCAAATGGATCCACTCAAAGATATTCGACTAAACTGTATTTATGTCTACTTGGTAGAGGTTTAATAACCCATTTGGCTCACTGCCCAAATCTCTTGATCCTTTGGCCGCAATTGTTGTTTCAAAGCCCTCTTCAGATACAATAAAGAAGTTTAATTGGAAAGGATGGCCCTTCTAGAGGGTTGAGCCAAGCTCCATGGAGAATGGTGGACAGGTGAGCAACCCAGAGGTTACGGAATCAGAGGCAGATGAAGGAATATTCCCCACCCTAGGGTCTTGACCCCTCACACCTTCCCAGTTGGATTTCCGGATTGCAATGGACTGGAGAATGCCATGTGCTCCCACTTTTCCCCTTTCTAAAAGAAAAAAGGGTTCATTTCTGAATGAAATGTTTATTACGATTGTCTCGCTTTTGTTCAACTGCTGTATGTTGGGTGTGTGGAGGGGCAGAAATTTGTCCTTTTAGTACCTGGGTCTCTGGATCAAGAGGTGTCACATCTGGATATCAGGTAAAGGTGCTGTGCATCAGCTAGAGGTTCTGGACTTGGAACTCCATACCTTTCTTTCCTCCCTCCCTCCTTTCCTCCTTCCCTTTCTCCCCTTCTCCTTCTCTTCCCTCCTCCCTCCTTCCCTTCCTTCCACTCTCTCTCTCTTCCCCTTTTTCATTCTTTCCATTTCTTCATTCCTTCTTTCCTCTTACTTTTACTTTTTTCCTGTTTCTAGTCTGTTGATAAGATTCTGATGATTTGTCAACCTCCTACTTAGTGTGTGCAACCCTGACCAGAGTTTCTCTTTACTCAGATATAGTACTAATGGATTCTTCTTGACTTTATCTTTTAATTTAATTTTTATTTTATATGAGAGTATAGTTGATTTACAATGTTGTTTTGGTTTCAGGTGTACAGCAAAGGGATTCAGTCATACATATACATATATCCATTCTTTTTCAGATTCTTTTCCCAGTAGGTCCTTGTTGATTATTTATTTTATATATAGTAGTGTGTATCTGCTAATCCCAAACTCCTAATTTATCCCTCCCTCCACCTTTCCCCTTTGGTAACCATAAGTTTTTTGTTGTTGTTGTTGTTGTTTTTTGTTCTTTTTGCGGTACGCGGGCCTCTCACTGTTGTGGCCTCTCCCATTGCGGAGCACAGGCTCCGAACGCGCAGGCTTAACGGCCATGGCTCACGGGCCCAGCCGCTCCGTGGCATGTGGGATCTTCCCGGACTGGGGCACGAACCCGCGTCCCCTGCATCGGCAGGTGGACTCTCAACCACTGCGCCCCCAGGGGAGCCCCATAAGTTTGTTTTTGAAGTCTGTGAGTCTTTGACTTTATTTTTTTTTAACCACACATCTACTTACTTATTTTTCCTGAAATAGATTTTTGGAGCTTGGAATTGTGTCTCCACCACTTTTCTGTGGGTTTGCAGTTTGGGAGATGGGAAGAACCATACATAGGAAAAACAAGTTCTGGTCTCCTGATCATTTTATTAAACAACCACACCACCGCTTGAGGATGCATATTCAGATTATTCTCCAAATTCAGCTCGCAGCTATTTCCCCTTTAGAATTTCGTGACATTAAATTGTGACACCATCCCCCCTTTTTTTTTTGGATTTCTGCTGGTGAATTTTTTGGAGGAGTCTGGGTTCTATTGCCTGTTGTTAAATTTGTTGGTATTAGAGATGGGCGCCTCTGTGATAGAGCTTCATTTCATCACCTTTCCTGAAAAAGCCAGCTCTTAAAATGTCCTCATTTGTTATTTCAAACGTAATTGAAATGGAACATCCTTTTAGAAAAGTGCACAAGTCATGTGTACAGCTTGATGATTTTTCTGAATATGAACCCACTCATCGAGAAATTGATCCCTGGAGCACTCCCCAAGCCCATGTCACGGCAGCTCTCGCCACCATCCACTTTCAAGTTAACTGATTTATAACACCGTAGGCTACTTGAGCCTAGTTTTGAACTTTATAGGAATGGAATCATACTGTGTATTTCCTTTTGTTTCTGGAATTTCCCTCAACATTAAGTTGTGAAATGCATTCGTGCTGTCGTATGCAGTGGCAGTTAGTTCAGTCTCCTTGCTCTACAGTAACCAGTTTGGGGAATGTGCCACGTTTTCTGTATCCATTTTACTGTTTACCGGCATTTGTGTACTTTGCAGTTTTTGCCCACTTTAAATTGTGCTGCTATGAACATTTTTGTACCTATCTTTTGGTGACTGTATATACAGGTATCTTTTGGGAGTAATGGTCCCCGGTGATAGAGTACTCACAGGTTTGGAGGCAGTGAGTACTTCAGGTTTCCCAAAGTGGTTCTACCCATTTATCTCTCACTAGCGGAGGATGAGAATCCTGATTGTTCCATATTCTTGTCAACGTTTGCTATTGTTTAGCTTTCTCACTGTAGCCATTATAATGGTTATGTTTTGGCATGCTATTGTGGTGAGATGACTCACCCTGATGACCAGTGAAGCTGACCGTCGTTACATCCCCTGCGGTGAAGTGCCTCTTTTTATCTTCCTTTTTTTCAGTTTTATTGAAGTATAATTGACAGAAAAATGGTAAGCTATTTAAAGTGTACAAAATGGCGATTTGATACATGCATACATTGTGAAAGGAGTCCCGTCATTGAGTTAATTAATTAACACATCCGTCGCCTCACCTATTTCCTTTATTTCTTTGGGGAGAACACAAGTTCTGTTCTCAGCAAATTTAAATGATAGAATTCAGTATGATCGGCTGCGGTCACCATGTTCTGTATTAGATCCTCATACCTTATTCATCTTGTAACTGAAAGTTTGTTCCATTTTACCAATCTTTCCCTCTTTCTCACAATCCCCAGGCCGTGGCAATTGCCATTCTATTTCCTGTTCCTATGAGTTCAACTTTTTTTTTTTTTAGATTCCAAATATTGTTTTAGTGGCTGTTTACCGGCATTTGTGTACTTTGCACTTTTAGAAAAGTGCACAGCCGTTATCGCGATACGAAAAGCTGATACCCGATAACGCAAAGCCGTTATCGCGAGACCCTGAGCGCGGTTAGGGGCCCCGCTCCGCCCACAGTCAGGCTCCCAGGGGGCCTCGCGGCAGAGAACGTGGGCAGAGGCGTGTGCACCCTTCTCCCTGGGCTCTCCGGGCCCTCTGGTGAGCTGGGGTACCGGGGACAGGCTGGGGGCTGTGTCCCACGGAGCCCCAGAGCCCTCGCCGCGGCCGCATGCTGGCCGGACCCAGGCCTGGGAGCAGCGCGAACCTCTCCCGCTCGGTGACCTAATGGCGGCGGTCTCCGCGGGTTCCTCGGTCCACGGAGGCCTCAGCACCTGGCGTGTACGGACACGGCCATTCAGGTACCAGCTTCCACCACCTTCAGTCTTTCCATTCATTTCAAAACTGGGTCCAGCTTAGGTCAGTTGTCTCCCCTCGAGGAGGTGGCCGGGGGTCAGGGTTAAGTTGCCAGGACACTGCACATCGTTACTTAAGGTCCACCTCTGTGATGGGGCTGCCCTCAAAGGAGGGCAGTTGTCGTGAGCTGGGAATTCACCTGATGGGTGTTTGCTACAGCAGGTACTCCTGTTGATCCGATACAAATGATTCTCTCCAGTTTAAAGGAAAAGCCTGAGGGCTGGCGGGGTCCTGGGCGCCTGGCTCCCTCAGTGACAACAGCTGGGCAGGCCCTGGGGACCTGGCCCTGAGGGCGCCGCCAGCTGAGATCTGCCTCTTTAGCCCGGCCTGGGCACTGGCGGGAGGACCCAGACTGGCTGCTGGACAGACGCTCCCGGGCAGGGTAACTGGCCAGACTGGGACCCCCTCCTCTTACCCAGAGCCTGGGCCTGGGAGGGTGAAAGTGCCCTTTCCGTCAGAACAGAGAATAATCATTGTTTTGGTGGAGATTTACAGGAACCTTGTGACCTGACCGTGACCTGACCTCAAGAACAAAAGATCTGACGCCAAGAAGTTTGCAACAACTAACCATGCCCCTCCCTCACCTTTCCTGTAAAAGGGCTTTGCTGAAAGCTTTCAGGGAGTTCAGGGTTTTTTAAGGCAGGAGCCAGCCGTCTCCTTGCATGGCCCTGTAATAAACCTTTCTCTGCTGCAAACGCGGACGTTTTGGTATTGTTTGGCCTCACTGTGCGTGGGGCACACGGACTTAAGTTCAATAACAATATAAGTGACATCATGTAGTATTTGCTTGTCTCTATCTGGTTTATTCCATGTACCATAATACCTTCCAAGTTCATCCATATCACAAATGGCAGGTTTCCCTTCATTTTAAAGCCTGAATAATATTCCGCATATATATATATATTTTATCCGTTGTAGATTATCACTACAGATATATCGCATTTACTATTCTTTATTAGTCTATTATGTATAATATTCCATATTATATAAATAGTATACAATCATCTATCTATTTACCTATCTATCATCTATCTATCCATCCACGGACACACACACACTACATTTTCTTTATTTATTCGTCCATCAACAGACACTTAGGTTGTTTCCCTACCTTGGTTATTGTGAGTAATGCCACAATGAACAGGGGAGTGCAGATTTTTTTTAAGATAGTGATTTTATTTCCTTTGGATATAAACTCAGAAGTGGGATTACTGAATCATACGGTAGTTCTAGTTTTAATTTTTTGAGGATCCTCCGTGCTGTTTTCCATAGTGGCTGCACCAATTTACATCCCCACCAACAGTGCACGAGGGTTCCCTTTTCTCCACATCTCACAAGCACTTGTTATTTCATTTTGATGAGAGCCATTCTGACAGGTGTGAGGTGAATCTCACTGTGGTTTTGATTTGCATTTCCCTGATGATAAGGATGTTGAGCATCTTTTTATGTACCTGTTGGCCATTTGTATGTCTTCTTTGGAAAAATGTTCAGGTTTTTTGCCCATTTTTTAATTGAATTATTTGTTTTTTTGCTATTGCATTATACTAGTTCCTTGCATTTTTCAGATATTAACTCCGTATCGGATATGTGGTTTGCAAATATTTTCTCCCGTCTCACAGATTACCTTTTCATTTTGCTGCTGTTTGCTTTGCAGAAGCTTTTAAGTTTAATGTAGTCCTACTGGTTTAGTTTTGTTTTTATTCCTTCACTTTTAGTGTCAAATAAAAAAAATATTGCCAAGTCCAATGTCAAGGAGTTTTTTCCCCTATGTTTTCTTCTAGGAGTTTTATGGTTTCAGGTCTTATGTTCAAGCCTTTAATGCCTTTTGAGTTGATTTTTGTGTATGGTGTAGGATAGAGGTCCAGTTTTATTCTTTTGCATTGGAAATTGGTTTTCTCCAACATTATTTATTGAAGAGACTATTCTTTTCCCATTGTGTATTCTTGGCTCCTCTATAAAAAATTAATTGATCGCATACGCATGGGTTTATTTCTGGGCTCTTGACTCTGTTGCCTTGATCTATGTCTGTTTTTGTGCCAATTCCGTACTGTTTTGATAACTAAAGTCATACTTTGGAGGTATTAGGGTTCCGATCCAGACCAACACAATAAAGCAAGTATCACAATATTGCAATTCACAGGAGTTTTTTGGTTTTCTAGTGCATATTAAAGCTGTGTTTACACTATGCTGTGGTCTATTAAGTGTGCAGTAGCATTATGTCTAAAAAATGTATATACCCTAATTAAAAATTCTTTATTGCTAAAAAATGCTAAACATCACCCGAGCCTTCAGTGAGTCCTAACCTCTTTACTGGTGGAGGGTCTCGCCTCTGTGTTGATGGCTGCTGACTGACCAGGGTCATGGTTGCTGAAGGTTGGGGGTGGGCGTGGCAAGTTCTTAAAATAAGACAGCAGTGAAGTTTGCTGCATTGATTGAGTCTTCCTTTCAAGAATTTCTCTGTAGCCTGCAATGCTGTTTGATAGCATTTTATCCACAGTAGAATTTATTTCAAAATTGGAGTCAGTCTTCTCAAATCTTGCCCCTGCTTTAGCAACTAAGTTTATGTAGTATTCTAAATTCTTTGTTGTCATTTCAACAATCTTCACAGCATCTTCACCAGGAGTAGATTCCATCTCATGAAACCACTTCCTTTGCTCATCCGTAAGAAGTAAATCTTCATCTGTTAACATTTTATCATGAGATTGCAGCAATTCAGGCACATCTTCGGGCCCCACTTCTAATTCTAATTTGATTGCTGTTTTCACCACATCTACAATTACTTCCTTCACTGAAGTTTTGAACCCCTCAAAGTCATCCATGAGGGTTGGAATCAACTTCTTCAAAACTCCTGTTAATGTTGATATTCTGACCTCTTCCTGTGAATTATGAATGTTCTTAACAGCATCTAGAATAGTGAATCTTTCCAGAAGGTTTTCAATTGACTTAGTCCAGATCTATCAGAGGAATCACTATCTATAACAGATATAGCCTTATGAAATGTATTTCTTAAATAAGACTTTAAAGTCAAAATTACTCCTTGATCCATGGGCTGCAGAATGGATGTTGTGTTAGCAGGCATGAAAACCACATGAATTTCATTGTACATCTCCCTCAGAGCTCTTACAAGACCAGCATTGTCAGTGAGCAGTCAAGTTTTGAAAGGAATCTTTTCTTCTGAGCAGTAGCCTCAGCAATGGGCTTAAAATATTTAGTAAACCATGTTGTAAACAGATGTGCTGTCATCCAGGCTTTGTTGTTCCATCTGTAGAACACGGAGTAGATTTAGCATCACTCTTAAGGGCCCTTAGACTTGCAGATGGTAAATGAGCATTGGCTTCAGCTTAAAGTCACCAGCTGCATTAGCCCCTAACAAGAGAGTCAGCCTGTCCTTTGATACTTTGAAGCCAGGCATTGACTTCTCCTCTCTAGCTGTAAAAGTCCTAGATGACATCTGCTTCCAGTAGAAGGTTATGATATCTACATTAACAATCTGTTCTTTAGTGTAGCCATCTTCATGAATTATCTTGGCTAGATCTTCTGGATAACTTGCTGCAGATTCTACATCAGCACTTGCTGCTTCACCTTGCACTTTTATACTATAGAGATTGCTTCCTTCCCTAAACCTCATGAACCAACCTCTGCTACTTTCAAACTTTTCTTCTACAGTTTCCACGACTTTCTTTGTCTTCAAAGAGTTGAAGAGAGTTAGGTCCTTGCTCTGGATTAGGCTTTGGGTTAAGGGAATGTTGTGGCTGGTTTGATCTTCTATCCAGACCACTAAAATGTACTCCACCTCAGCAATAAGGTTATTTCACTTTCTTATTCATGTTCACTGGAGTAGCCCTTTTAATTTCCTTCAAGCACTTTTACTTTGAATTTACAATTTGGCTGTTTGGTACAAGAGACCTATCTTTCAGCCTATCTCCTCACTAAACTTAATTATTTCTAGCTTTTGATTTAAAGTGAGAGATATGCGACTCTTCCTTTCATTTGAACACTTAGAAGCCATTGTAGGATTACTAACTGGCCTAATTTCAATATTGTTGTGTCCCAGGGAATAGGGATGCCTGAGGTGACAGAGAGAGATGAGGGAATGGCTGGTGGATAGAGTAGTCAGAACACATATAACATTTATCCATTAAGTTTGCCGTCTTACGTGGGTGTAGTTCATGGCACAGCAAAACAATTACAGTAGTAAAGTCAAAGGTCACTGATCACAGACCACCATGACAAATATATTATTAATGAAAAAGTTTGAAATATTGCAAGAATTACCAAAATGTGACAGAGACATGAAGGGAGCAAATGTTGTTGGAAAAATTGCTTGAATAGATGTGCTCAATGCAGGGTTGCCACCAAACTTTCAGTTTGTGAAAAACACAGTCAATCTGTGAAACACAATAGAGCAAAGCACAAAAAGACAAGGTATGCCTATATAACTTTGTAATCAGGAAGTATGATGCTTCCAGGTTTGTTCTTCTTTTTCAAGATTACTTTGGCTATTCAGGGTGTTTTGTGGTTCCATATGAATTTTAAGATTTTTTTTCTATTTATTTGAAAAATGCCGTGGGAATTTTGGTAGGGATTGCACTGACTGTGTAGATTGCTTTGAGTAGTATGGGTGTTTTAACAACATTAATTCTTTCAATCCATGAACATTGATACCTTTCCATTTATTTTTGTCTTCTTTAATTTCTTTCATCAATGTTTTATAATTTTCAGTGTATAGATCTTTTACCTCCTTGGTTAAATTTATTCTTAAGTACTTTTTTTTGATGCTATTGTAAATTGGATTATTTTCTTAATTTCTATTTTTGATAGTTTGTTATTAGTTTATATAAAAGCAACTGAGTTTTACATATTGGTTTTGTGTCCTGCCATGTTACTGAATTCATTGTGTAGTTCTGACAGTTTTTTATGGAGCCTTTAGAGTTTTCTATATTTAATATCATGTCATCTGCAAACAGAGACAATTTAACGTCTTTCTTTCCAGTTTAGATGTGTTTTATTTCTTTTTCTTGCTTAATTGTGCTGCCTAGGACTTCCAGTACTATGTTGAATTAAAGTAGCGAGAGTGTGCGTCTTTTTCATGATCTTAGAGGAAAAGCTTTCAGCTTTTCACCATTGAGGACAATGTTAGTTGTGGGCTTCTTATACATGGTCTTTATTATGTTGAAGTATATTCCTTCTATACCCAATTTGTTGATAGTTTTTTAACATATAAGAACATTGAATTTTGTCAAATGTTTTTTTCTGCATCCATTGAGACGATCATATGATTTTTACCTTACATTTTAAAATTTTCTGTTTTTTTTTGATTTATTCTTTTTTCATTTTAAAAAAGTTACACTTGATGAATATACTGTTAGTACCCACAAGCCAGATAGTGGATATGTTGTTTTTTAAAATTTAATTTATATTTTTATACAGCAGGTTCTTACTAGTCATCAATTTTAGACATCAGTGTATACATGTCAATCCCAATCACCCAATTCATCACACCACCATCCCCACCCCCCTGCGGCTTTCCCCCCTTGGTGTCCATACGTTTGTTCTCTACATCTGTGTCTCAACTTCTGCCCTGCAAACCGGTTCATCTGTACCATTTTTCTAGGTTCCACATACGTGCGTTAATATGCGATATTTGTTTTTCTCTTTCTGACTTAACTTCACTCTGTAAGACAGTCTCTAGATCCATTCACGTCTCAACAAATGACCCAATTTCGTTCCCTTTTATGGCTGAGTAATATTCCATTGTGTATATGTACCACATCTTCTTTATCCATTCGTCTGTTGGTGGGTCTTGCTTCCGTGACCTGGCTATTGTAAATAGTGCTGCAGTGAACATTGGGGTGCATGCGTCTTTTTGAATTATGGTTTTCTGTAGTTACAGGCCCAGTAGTGGGATTGCTGGGTCATATGGTAATTCAATTTTTAGTTTTTTGAGGAACCTCTGTACCGTTCTCCATAGTGGCTGTATCAATTTACATTCCCACCAACAGTGCAAGAGGGTTCCCTTTTCTCCACACCCTCTCTAGCATTTGTTGTTTGTAGATTTTCTGATGATGCCCATTCTAACTGCTGTGAGATGATACCTCATTGTAGTTTTGATTTGCATTTCTCTAATAATTAGTGACATTGAGCAGCTTTTCATGTGCTTCTTGGCCATCTGTATGTCTTCTTTGGAGAAATGTCTATTTAGGTCTGCTGCCCATTTGTGGATTGGGTTGTTTGTTTTTTTAATATTGAGCTGCATGAGCTGTTTATATATTTTGGAGATTAATCCTTTGTTGATTTGTTTGCAAATATTTTCTCCCATTCTGAGGGTTGTCTTGTTTATGGTTTCCTTTGCTGTGCAAAAGCTTTTAAGTTTCATTAGGTCCCATTTGTTTATTTTTGGTTTTACTTCCATTACTCTAGGAGGTGGATGAAAAAAGATCTTGCTGTGATTTACATCAAACAGTGTTCTTCCTGTGTTTTCCTCTAAGAGTTTTATAGTGTCCAGTCTTATATTTAGGTCTCTAATCCATTTTGAGTTTATTTTTGTGTATGGTGTTAGGGAGTGTTCTGATTTCATTCTTTTACATCTAGCTGTCCAGTTTTCCCAGCACCACTTATTGAAGAGACTGTCTTTTCTCCATTGCATATCCGTGCCTCCTTTGTCATAGATTAGTTGACCATAGGTGCGTGGATTTATCTCTGGGCTTTCTATCTTGTTCCATTGATCTGTGTTTCTGTTTTTGTGCCAGTACCATATTGTCTTGATTACTGTGGCTTTGTAGTATAGTCTGAAGTCAGGGACTCTGATTCCTCCAGTTCCATTTTTTTACCCTCAAGACTGCTTTGGCTATTCGGTGTCTTTTGTGTCTCCAAACAAATTTTAAGATTTTTTTTTTCTAGTTCTGTAAAAAATACCATTAGTAATTTGATAGGGATTGCATTGAATCTGTAGATTGCTTTGGGTAGTATAGACATTTTCGCAATATTGATTCTTCCAATCCAGGAACATGGCATATCTCTCCATCTGTTGGTATCATCTTTAATTTCTTTCATCAGTGTCTTATAGTTTTCTGCCTACAGGTCTTTTGTCTCCCTAGGTAGGTTTATTCCTAGGTATTTTATTCTTTTTGTTGCAATGGTAAATGGGAGTGTTTCTTTAATTTCTCTTTCCGATTTTTCATCATTAGTGTATAGGAATGCAAGAGATATCTGTACATTAATTTTGTATCCTGCAAATTTACTAAATTCATTGATTAGCTGAAGTAGTTTTCTGGTGGCATCTTTAGGATTCTCTATGTATAGTATCATGTCATCTGCAAACAGTGACAGTTTTACTTCTTCTTTTCCAATTTGTATTCGTTTTCTTTCTTTTTCTTCTCTGATTGCCGTGGCTAGGACTTTCAAAACTATGTTGAATAATAGTGGCGAGTGTGGACATTCTTGTCTTATTCCTGATCTTAGAGGAAACGCTTTCAGTTTTTCACCATTGAGAATGATGTTTGCTGTGGGTTTGTCTTATATGGCCTTTATTATTTTGAGGTAGGTTCCCTCTATGCCCACTTTCTGGAGAGTTTTTTTTTTATCATAAATGGGTGTTGAATTTTGTCAAAAGCTTTTTCTGCATCTATTGAGATGATCATACGGTTTTTCTTCAATTTGTTAATATGGTGTATCACATTGATTGATTTGCATATATTGAAGAATCCTTGCATCCCTGGTATAAATCCCATTTGATCATGGTGTATGATCCTTTTAATGTGTTCTTGGATTCTGTTTTCTGGTATTTGGTTGAGGAGTTTTACATCTATATTCATGATTGATATTGGTCTGCACTTTTCTTTTTTTGTAGTATCTTTGTCTGGTTTTGGTATCAGGGTGATGATGCCTTCATAGAATGAGTTTGGGAGTGTTCCTTCCTCTGCAATTTTTTGGAAGACTTTGAGAAGGACGGGTGTTAGCTCTTCTCTAAATGTTTGATAGAATTCACCTGTGAAGCCATCTCATCCTGGACTTTTGTTTGTTGGAAGATTTTTAATCACAGTTTCAATTTCATTACCTGTGATTGGTCTGTTTATATTTTCTATTTCTTCCTGGTTCAGTCTTGGAAGGTTATACCTTTCTAAGAATTTGTCCATTTCTTCCAGGTTGTCCATTTTATTGGCATAGAGTTGCTTGTAGTAGTCTCTTGGGATGCTTTATATTTCTGTGGTGTCTGTTGTAACTTCTTTTCCATTTCTAATTTTATTGATTTGAGTCCTCTCTTTTTCTTGATGAGTCTGGCTCATGGTTTATCAATTTTGTTTATCTTCTCAAAGAATCAGCTTTTAGTTTTATTGATTTTTGCTATTGTTTTCTTTGTTTCTATTTCATTTATTTCTTCTCTGATCTTGATGATTTCTTTCCCTCTGCTAACTTTGGGTATTGTTTGTTCTTCTTTCTCTAGTTCCTTTAGATGTAGGGTTAGATTGTGTATTTGAGATTTTTCTTGTTTCTTGAGGTAGGCTTGTATAGCTATAAACTTCCCTCTTAGAACTGCTTTTGCTGCATCCTATAGGTTTGGGATCATCGTGTTTTCATTGTCATTTGTCTCTAAGTATTTTTTGATTTCCTCTTTGATTTCTTCAGTGTTCTCTTGGTTATTTAGTAACGTATTATTTAGCCTCCATGTGTTTGTGTTTTTTACGTTTCTCTTCCTGTAATTCATTTGTAATCTCATAGCGTTGTGGTCAGAAAAGATGCTCGATATGATTTCAATTTTCTTAAATTTACTGAGGCTTGATTTGTGACCAAGATGTGATCTATCCTGGAGAATGTTGCGTGCGCACTTGAGAAGAAAGTGTAATCTGCTCTTTTTTGATGGAATGTCCTATAAATGTCAAATCTATCTGGTCTGTTGTGTCATTTAAAGCTTCTGTTTCTTTATTTTCATTTTGTATGATCTGTCCATTGGTGTAAGTGAGGTGTTGAAGTCCCCCACTATTATTGTGTTACTGTCGATTTCCTCTTTTAGAGCTGTTAGCAGTTGCCTTATGTATTGAGGTGCTCCTGTGTTGGGTGCGTATATATTTGTAATTGTTATATCTTCTTCTTGGATTGATCCGTTGATCCTTATGTAGTGTCCTTCCTTGTCTCTTATAACATTCTTCATTTTAAAGTCTATTTTATCTGGTATGAGTATTGCTACTCCAGCTTTCTTTTGATTTCCATTTGCATGGAATATCTTTTTCCGTCCCCTCACTTTCAGTCTGTATGTGTCCCTAGGTCTGAAGTGGGTCTCTTGCAGACAGCATATATATGGGTCTTGTTTTTGTATCCATTCAGCAAGCCTGTGTCTTTTGGTTGGAGCATTTAATCCATTCACATTTAAGGTAATTATCGATATGTATGTTCCTTTGACCATTTTCTTAATTGTTTTGGGTTTGTTTTTGTAGGTCCTTTTCTTCTCTTGTGTTTCCCACTTAGAGAAGTTCCTGTAGCATTTGTTGTAGAGCTGGTTTTGTAGTGCTGAATTCTCTTAGCTTTTGCTTGTCTCTAAAGCTTTTGATTTTTCCATTGAATCTGAATGAGATCCTTGCTGGGTAGAGTAATCTTGGTTGTAGGTTCTTCCCTTTCATCACTTTAAGTATATCATGCCACTCCCTTCTGGCCTTGTAGAGTTTCTGCTGAGAAATCAGCTGTTAACCTTATGGGAGTTCTCTTGTATGTTATTTGTCGTTTTTTCCCTTGCTGCTTTCATTAATTTTTCTTTGTCTTTAATTTTTGCCAGTTTGATTACTATGTATCTTGGTGTGTTTCTCCTTGGGTTTATCCTGTATGGGACTCTCTGTGCTTCCTGGACTTGGTGGCTATTTCCTTTCCCATGTTAGGGAAGTTTTTGACTATAATCTCTTCAAATATTTTCTCTGGTCCTTTCTCTCTCTCTTCTCCTCCTGGGACCCCTATAACGCAAATTTTGTTGGTTTAATGTTGTCCCAGAGGTCTCTTAGGCTGTCTTCATTTCTTTTCATTCTTTTTTCTTTATTGTGTTCTGCAGCAGTGAATTCCACCATTCTGTCTTCCAGGTCAGTTATCCGTTCTTCTGCCTCAGTTATTCTGCTATTGATTCCTTCTAGTGTACTTTTCATTTCAGTTATTGTATTGTTCATCTCTGTTTGTTTGTTCTTTAATTCTTCTAGGTCTTTGTTAAACATTTCTTACATTTTCTCAATGTTTGCTTCCATTCTTTTTCTGAGTACCTGGATCATCTTCACTGTCATTATTCTGAATTCTTTTTCTGGAAGGTTGCATATCTCCACTTCATTTAGTTGTTTTTCTAGGGGTTTTTCTTGTTCCTTCATCTGGTACATAGTCCTCTGCCTTTTCGTCTTCTCTGTCTTTCTGTGAATGTGGTTTTTCTTCCACAGGCTGCAGGATTGTAGTTCTTCTTGCTTTTGCTGTCAGCCCTCTGGTGGATGAAGCTATCTAAGAGGCTTGTGCAAGTTTCACGGATCTGTTTTGCCTCTTTCTGAGGTTTCACCTTATCTTGCAAATCATACTGGCCAATTCCTTTATAGCTGATTCCAAGCCACCAAGGAAGTCCTTGTTTATCCTTTACTGCAGAATAATGGACTCCATAGGTTGGTAGAACTTCTACTATTTTCATATACTGAACCTCAGGTTGACCCCGAGTCAGACCTTTGATTTTCAAATAATGCTCAATTACCCTGTCCTCACAGTAGGCAAGGGAGGGGTGCTCCTGTAGAGTTTTGGTTGGAAAGGCTGGTAATGTTTTAAATCTTTCCTGGCATTTTCATCACCAGGGGTCCCTCAGGGAGGTGGCGCTAGATCTAGAGGACCAGTGGCTGCTTGACTGGTTCTCTGGACTCCTACCCTTCATTTTTTTAATGTGATGTATCACATTGATTGATTTACATATGTTGAAGTATCCTTGCATCCCAGGAATAAGTCTTACTTGATCACGGCTGAAATGAAGGGAGAAGAACAGATTTTTTTTGTTATAACATGAATTATCAGCAGTAATATTTGCTACCAATTATTGAAGTATTATTATGTGCTAGGCATCTTCAAGATTCTCTTGACATTACCCATTTGCCCTTGTCATTATTCTTACCTTTGGGAAATAGAAAAATACTGCATGTATTTTATTATTCAATCATCATGACCATATGGTATTATTGTTTCAATTTCACAGGTAAGACACAGAGTCTCAGAGAATCTTTTTATCAAACATTTATCAAAACACTTAAAACATTTATTAGTAAATTTATCATAAGATACCATGTTAGTGAGTGGAGGGGCTGAAATCTGAACCCAGATTATCTGATTCCGTAGTCCAACTCTTAATCTCAAGCATTAACCCCACTGTATGAGTTTCAGCAACAAAGCCAACTCCAGAGACACCACCTTTCCTTTCATGTTAGACTCTAAAATGTATGTCAGCAATTTCCTGTGGGATGTTACAACTTTAGTAACATGCTTCATAAAAATTATGTGATTTTTAAATAACAAGATGGTGGACTAGGTAAGACAGGAATTATTAATCCCCAAAGTCCAATAAAGAGAATAGAGCTCCAAGGGGATAGGTAACTTCTCAAGGCCCCTCTAGTAGGTGGCAGACTCATATAGGACTTCAATGGCTGTGTCTCCATGCGTTACACTGCTGTACTTTGCTACCCTTCCTTGTATGGCATCTATAACAGGAACAATTTTAATTTGTTTTGTTCTGAGAGTATGACTGATGGTAGTGATGAGAACATAGTCCTTTCAGGTTGATTGTGCAGAGTTATGGTATTTGAAGGGGAAAATACGTACAGTCTGTGCTAATAAATCAGAAAAAAGGGGAAAAGGCAGGAATACAAATAAGCCTGTGAAATTGGGAGTAATTTGGTTATTAAAAAAATAATAAGGCCTGTAGGAAATGTTTTAGCTCTACAAACAGTTTATTATCTTCAAAGCATTACAAAATCAGAATCAATAAAGATGTAGTTCCTCCAAAAACAAGGCGTGAGTGATGGGAATTCACTGAGGTCAGTTATATTTCATGTGAAATAAATGGTGCTTTTGTATCACAGTGGGAGCTGTGAACACAGAGTAGTTAGTCAATAATTTAATGATACATTGGCCACTGACACGTTATTCTCTGAATTACAGAACAGTGTGCTGTAGATTCTTTTCGAATTTGACTTAGGAATCATGAAGTTTTAAATTTGTTTAATGTTTCTGATTATTCTAAAACTTTATGACTGAATTTGTCTTAATCTTATCTTAATTTAGAATTTTTTTTCTTTTTTTGTTTGCACTGTGTGGCTTGTGAGATCTTAGTTCCCTGATGAGGTATTGAACCCAGGACATGGCAGTGAAAATGCTGAATCCTAACTGCTGGACTGCCAGGGAACTCCCTAGAACTTTTAATTTATTTTAAATTTATCTCTGTCTCTCTCTTCCCTCTCTCCCTCCCTCCCTCCCTTCTTTCTTTCTTCATCCCTCCTTCCTTCCTTCCTTCCTTCCTTCCTTTCTTTCTTTCTTTCTTTCTTTCTTTCTCTCTCTCTCTCTCTCTCTCTTTCTCTCTTTCTCTCTTTCTCTCTTTCTTTCCCCTCCCTCCCTTCCTTCCTTCCTTCTGTTCTTCCTATAGTTCCTCTGTCTGGGCCCTCTTTTTGGATATGAGGTAATTTATGGGCAAGCAATCATCTTTGTCTTCCCCCAATTTTCAGCCCTCCCTGTGGTACAGTACCTGGGAGTCACATCTCTTGGACACACATCTAGTGCCCCCACTAGATGTGTGTCCAAGAGATGTGACTCCCAGGTACTGTAACAAATAACAAATTATGCTGGACTGCCTATCCTTTCTTCTCTCTCACCCTACACCCAGCTGTCAATCACTTAATATGTGATTGTCCTCTGCCGGAACCACCTTCAAGATTCTCTCGCTACTACCCCATTCCTATTATTCTTCCTATTCCTTGGAAGATAGAAAAAGGACACTCCTGCCCTCTTCCTTGGTAGGTCACATTCTACCACCCCCTTTTAGAGAACTACCCCCAAATTGGGAGTAGTTAATTTGATTGCCCAGAGTCCAATTGCTTGACCAATAGAACATGGTGGAAGTGAGCAGCTTCCAGGCCCATGCCTTAAAGATTGTCAACTACAGCTCCCAATCTCTTAGAAAACTCACCCTTGAAACCCAGCTGTCATGCTGTAATGAAGCTCACGCAGCCCCCAGGGGACGCCTACAGGGAGAGGAGCTGAGTCCCCAGGCCGGTAGCTCTGGCTGAACTCCCAGCTAATGGCCAAGACCAACTTGCCACTTGTGAGTGAAGCAACTGGGAAGTAGATTCTCTATCTCAGATGATTCCATGTTGAGCAGAGACATGTTGTTCTTGCTGGGCTGTGCCCAACTTGCACATTAGTGGATGAAATAAATGATAGCTGTTAATCAACAAAGCTCTCAATACCCAACATTCAATCAGTGGCTGGTACACAAAGCTGATTAATCCTCTATCCTGTGTGCTCCCAAGTTGCTGCTTTCTGGTCATGTTTGCTTTCCTTAGGAAAAAATGGGATGTGCTCCCACTAAGTCTTCCTTAACTCTGTGGCCTGGGTGGTTAACACTCAGGCTGTAGTTGGGCCCACTTCCTACGGGGGAAATGTCCCTGGGGCATTTCTAACTTGACTGTTGACTTAGGCTTTGGGAAGCCATGCCTGCTATGGAGAGCCAGCAGGTCACGTGCGAAGCTTCCTTGTTGCACCATGGGAGTCGGGTGGGGAACTTCTTTTCTCTTAGTGTTGCCACACTCTTTTCTTTCTCCCTCTTTAGTGTTTTATTTACTGGCCAGAGGTCATTTCTATTTGCACTCCCGTCTTCTCCCTCTTTCCCCAGCCTTCCTCCACAGTCCAACTACATAAACACAGGACTGTTCTCCACCAGCAGCTCATGACCCAAGGTGCATATTAGGATGACCTATGGATCTTAACATACAGGTACTTAGGATCTACACTTAGGAGATTCTAAATCCAAACATCCCGGTATTTGGCTTAGGCATATGTGTTTTTAAAGAAATGTCATAGGTGATTCTTTGAAGGTCACTGTCTGAGACACCCTGCAAATATACCCTTGGATTAAGCTTTATGTGCCTTGTACTTTGTAGACATTTGACTTGACTTAAGGGCCATTGTTGCTCATTCCTTTGCTGTATAATGAAAAATTTTAAATGTTAGCCTTGCTCAAGTTTTTACTTTCTAGCACATGAGTTTCATTTAGGATTTCCTTCTAACTTCTCACGTTGTCTGCTGCTTTCTGAGCCAAGAGCTGTTCATTGTCCAGTGAGAGTTTAATCAGATCTGTGTACAATGAAATGATTAATACCTGCAGATACAAAGATCCTAGGATAAAAGTGATGCCTTCCCCCTTAAATAACAGCTCCATGGAACAGGCCATTTCCTGGAATCCATGCTGTCACCATCTCCCATTTCCCTCTTCTCGGTGTGTTCACACTCATGCCCTTTTCTTTGCATGTTCTTGGGAACTCTATTCTTCCCTACCAAGCCACAGTATCTTCTTTAAGAAGGTTTGAAAAGCCATTCCCCACAGAGTCTCTGCCGGTTGCCGCAGGGTTGCTCTGCCTGTAACCCCCTGGCATTCACCTTCCCAGTTCCTGCAGATGACGTCCTACTGCCAGCACCTTTGACCCTCTACAGAGGACTTCCTCTTGCCCCCGTGCAAGGAAGGCTGGAAGTGCTGTGGAATTAACACCTTCCGCCTTCCTCAGCCAAAGACAGATGGGCGTGAGTGAGGCAACTTTGCCTGCGTATTTTTTGTTTTTCTTGGTTCTTTTTTTTTAACTTAATTTTTATTTTGTATTGGGGTATAGTTGTTTTACGAGGTTGTGTTAGTTTCAGGTGTACAGCTAAGTGATTTCAGTTATACATATACATATATCCACTCTTTTTCAGATTCTGGTTATTACAGAGCATTGAGTAGAGTTCCTTGCGCTATACCATAGATCCTTCTTGGTTATCTGTCTTATATATAGTAGTGTGTGTATGTTAACCCCAAATTCCTAATTTATCCCTCCCTGACACCTTTCCTCTTTGGTAACCATAAGTTTGTTTTCTATTTGTTGTTAAGTCTGTAAATCTGTTTCTGTTTTGTAAATAAGTTTATTTGTGTCATTTTTTTTAGATTCCACATATGAGTGATATCATATTATATTTGTTTTTCTGTGTCTGACTTACTTCACTCAGTATGACAATCTCTAGGTCCATCCATGTTGCTGCAAATGGCATTATTTCATTCATTTTATGGCTGAGTAATATTCCATTGTGTGTATGTGTATATATATACCACATCTTCTTTATCCATTCATCCATCGATGGACATTTAGGTTATTTCCATGTCCTGGCTATTGTATACAGTGCTGCAATAAACATTGGGGTGCGGGTATCTTTTCAAATTATGGTTTTCTCTGGATGTATGCCCAGGAGTGGGATTGCTGGATGATACGATAGCTCTAGTTTTGGTTTAAGGACCCTCCACACTCTTCTCCATAGTGGCTGCACCAAGTTACATTCTCACCAGCAGTGTAGGAGGGTTCCTTTTCTCCACACCCTCTCCAGCATTTATTGTCTGTAGACTTTGTGATGACGGCCACTGTGACCCAGCGTGAGGTGGTACTTGTGATGTCTCCCAGAGTTCCCAACCAGGAGGGAGCAAGTCAGTTATCCGTGATGGTGAGCTTTCATCGTGCTTTCCTTTTCTCACACTTCCCTGTTGACCTGGTATGCTTCCTGGGTTGCTGCCCAGATAAATTACTTCCACTCAAAACTTTGTCTTTGGTTATCCTTTTCAAGAAATCATTTAAGACACTGACCATCTTCCCTCTGCTGGCACTCAGCTGAAAAACTTGATTCTCTGTGGTTTTCTATACGTGCATTTTGTCTTCCCCATCAGATCATGATGACTGTCAGGGCTGGAGCTGGGCCTCATAACCCCTCAGAGTTAACCTGCAGAGCCTTGCCTGTTGCAGAACCCACAGACCTACCTCTAACTGTGTGCGATGTGTGACGTGGGGCAAACTTACAGAATGGACACACATCATTATTAAGCTCTTGATACCTGGATCCTGAAAAGAAAACTAGAACAGGAAATAAAATTCTTTGGGGATTGCTTTAAAAAGTGGATTGAAGATTTCAAGGAGAAAGAATAGTCCTGGCAGGTCTCACCTTGTCCCGTAGGAGCAGGGAGGAGGGACAAAGGAGCATGCATTTCAAGGTAACCTGTAGTATATTTGATGAAGAAAGAGCACCTCTGAATACATCAAAAAGATGTTCTTATAACTCTGAAGCAGAAGTGCATGACAAATTGCTTGGGGTTTCAAAGGAAAGGAAATGCACATTTATCTTAGTCTTCTGTACAAGCCTGAGAATTACTTAGAAAACTGGGTAATTTTCAGCAAGTTACTGTGTAAGATATATTAGGGAGATACCAACTAATGTGACCTTTTCAGTAGGGCAACTTCAGGAAGGAAGGAAGCTGTTCTAGGTTGTCTTGTTCTACAGGTAAGAAGAAAACTAGGCAGTGCTTAGAATAGGCTGTCAGTTATACCTGGTTCATCCAAGGACATTATGGTAAGTGTAGGCAACCTAGTTTACATGCCAATATCAGCATATTGAACAAAGCCTTATCAGCATGCTGCCTAATTGCGATTGCCAGTTGTTTCTCCATTATGTTGAAGGTATGCTCCTGACCATTTAAATTAATTTTGTAGTTGGAGTGTAAGTAAATTCTGAATCTCCACAACCCACCTATAAGAAAGAGACTGAAACCTTGTCACATGAATTTACCCCCATTTTTCATGGGACATATTGACATACAATAAAAATTACCCATTATAAGTGTACAGTACAATGATTTTTGGTAAATACATCACCCTTATAGTACAGCTTTGGGACATTTCCATCACTGGAAAACACTCTGCTGGGTTCATTTGCAGTCAATCTTTGGGACCACTCCCAGCTCCAGGCAGCCACTAACCTGCTTCCTGTCCCTATAAATTGGTATTTTCTGAACATTTCATAAAAATGGAATCATAGGCAATATGTAATTTTCACATCTGGTTTCTTTTACTTAGCATATTTAAAAGAATTTTATTGGAGTATAGTTGATTTACAATGTTGTGTGAGTTTCAGGTGTCCAGCAAGGTGATTCAGTTATACATATATTCATTCTTTTTCAGATCCTTTTCCCATATAGGTCATTACAGAATATTGAGCAGAGTTTCCTGTGCTATACAGTAGGACCTTGTTGGTTATCTATTTTATATACAGTAGTGTGTGTATGTTAATCCCAACCTCCTAATTTATCCCTCCCCCTCACCTTTCCCCTATGGTAACCATAAGATTGTTTTCAAAATCTGTGCGTCTGTTTCTGTTTTCTAAGTTCATTTAAATCATTTTTAATTAGATTCCATATATGAGTGATATCATATGCTATTTGTCTTTCTCTGTCTGACTTACTTCACTCAGTATGATAATCTCTAGGTCCATCCATGTTGCCACAAATGGCATTATTTCATTCTTTTTTATGGCCAAGTAGTATTCCATTGTATATATATACCACATCTTCTTTATCCATTCATCTGTCAGTGGACATTTAGGTTGTTTCCACGTCTTAGCTATTGTAAATAATGCTCTTATAAACATTGGGGTACGTATCGTTTTGAAGTATGTTTTTCTCCAGATATATGCCCAGGAGTAGGATTGCTGGATGATATGGTAGTTCTATTTTTAGTTTTTTAAGGAACCTCCATACTGTTCTCCATAGCAGTTGTACCAATTTACATTCCCTCACCAGATCTTCTCTGGTGTTGGTTTCATAGGATGAGCTGGGAGTGTTTCCTCCTCCTTTAATTCCTGAAAGAGTTTATGAAATATTGGTATTATTTCTTCATTACATACTTGATAGAATTCACAAGTAAAGACTTCTGGCCCTGGACTTTTTTTGTGCGAATAGTTTTAATTATTAAATCAATTTTTAACTTATAAGTCTACTAAGATCCTCTATGGTTAGTTTTGAGAAGGGTTTGCCAATCTTTTTGATCTTTTCAAAGAATATACTTTTAATCTCATTGATTTTCTCTGTTGTTTTGTTTTCTAGTTCATTGATTTCCACTGATCATTACTATTTCCTTTCTTTATTTGCATTAGTTTAGTTTGTTCTTCTATTTCTAGTTTAAGGTGGAGTATTAGGTTACTAATTGAGATATTTTTCTTTGATAAGTACTTTAAGGTATAAATTCCCCCTCAAAGCACTACATTAACTCCCACAAATTTTGATATGTTGTGTTTTTGTTTTCATTCAGCGTATTCTTAAAACTTTCCTTTGACTCATGGATTATTTGGAAGCGTTTTGTTTAATTTTCAACTGTTACGGGTTTTCCGAGATTTCTTTCCATTATGGACCTTTAAGTTAATTCTGTTATGGAGTGGGAACACCCTAATATAATTTCAGTCCTTTGAAGTTTATTGAGACTTGTTTCATGGCACAGCATATGGTATCCCCTGGAGAATATTTCATGTCTGCTTGTTAAGGGGTTTTGCTCTTTTTGTTACTGGGTTTTGTACCAGTTTCAGTCCTGACAATAAAAGAGTACATTCCTCAAATGGGTAATGAGCAGATAAAGGGAATGTTTACAAAGACGTGGACAAGGTAAATAGAAACCAATGAAAGATGGCACAGCATCCTAGGACCAGCAGTAGTTAAGATGCTGAATCTTACACTTGAAGGGGTGAAGAGTGGAAGCAGTTGCTGGACCTGGAGTGAAAGCTATGCTGTGGGAAGGGGCTGCCTCCAGGAGCTTTGATTTTGATGGAAAAAATGCAGCTAAGTGACAGCAACCCAGCAGAATAAGTGCTGGAAGATTAAACACCTTGACCTTACTCTTCCCCTTCCATTCTGATTTTCTGTCACTGACTCCTCTTGGTCAAACTTAATGAGAAGCCAGAGGGCAAGAGATACCATTAATGCTTTAATGACAGTTGCCCCTGATCCAGCACAGGATAAGGTGGAGAAGAGTAAAGAGCAGATTCAAGAGGGAAATAAATACTCTCTAGCTCTGGCCCCTAACACCTACCACTATTCTTTGAGTAAAAAGAATATGTGTTTCCTATGCAGGGGGAAAGAAAGTCCTACCAGATACATATTATCATAGGATAATGTCAATTCAGCTGCACTTCCACCTAAAATCTAAAATATTAACCATGACTTTGATATAAGGTAGCAGGGGAAGTACTTAATATACACATAGCCGCCACATCTTCTGGATCTGGGCATGAGGTCTAATTTGATAATCATAGCTCCCATCCTCCATACTCCATTTCTGTTCTCCTAATCTTCTGCCAGTACCTTGGCTAGCCTCTGTTCTTTCCTAGTGGGCCATCAAGGGATTTGAGCCCTTGGTGGTTCTATTTGTATTGGGTTGCTGAAGTTTTCTAAGGAGAATTAGCATTAGTCAAGGGGATACTAAGGCCACCCTAGGGAATCACCTGGGTTCCAAACATAGTCCTCTTTGCTCCTGTTTTGTAGCGGCACCCCAATTTCACCTTAGGAATTGGAACCAACCACCTCAGCCTATAGACTGACCCCTTCTCTGCCAGTTGGTTCAGGGCTATACGGCTTTTCATCACTGGGAGTATTAATAGAAGGACCACTCAGAACATGGGAAATGTGATACAGTAACACTGTGATGGCTTTATGGACAGTTTCCATTAATAAAGGGCTCCATAAGAAGATGAGTGGTAACCTTCTGTGAAGATGCCTCCTGGAAACCACGAGACACTCTTGAGAGGAAATTCTTCAGGGGTGTGGGATGCTGAATTATGCAGGTGGTAGAAAGTCCCAATAAAATGAATTTTATTATTATTACTGTGACTACATTTGCACCAATGGTATGGTGACGTCTTGGCAATCTCTGAGTAATGCCATAATATAGGAAATTATTCTCTCACATCTTCTAACTTACAGATTAAGGGAGAATTAGGTAGGGGTGGCAAGCATTTATAAACATGCTGTCAGAAATTAATTAATCATGGAATGAATTATGCTGTACCAAGTCAGACATTCAATTTGGAGTGCATCGCCCATTTATGATCCTAAAGACCCACCTAGGGCAGGTGAAAAGGAAACTCTGGTTTGCTCTTTGCCCTCAATCCAACTCATGCCATGTGCCCATAGGTATAAAATCTAAGTATGCCTTCATCACTGTGTCACTTAAGGGCATGACCTTTTAGGATGCACAGACTGTGCCGCTGTTTGTGCTCAGCTCTTCCTACTTTATCTTTGGTGGGATGGGTGGTTGGCTGCTTGTTATGAGAGTGACTCCATGCATTAAATAGCTTCAGGGCTACTTATTTATTTTTAAAGGGAGATTAAAGCTCTGGTCTTGGTTACTACATATCCTGAGTTTGATGGGATAAAATTTGAACAGTGATACAACATCTCAGTAATTGTCCAGTCTTCTTCATGCGGCATGGGTGATGCTAATGGCACCTAAATTCTCTGACTTTCTCGGGCTTTGTTTTTGACTTGACAGATTTTTTCTGTGGCTGAATTCTCACTCTCTGCTGTTTAGTAGGTGGACTGGACTGTGATCGCAGTGATCACCGCCCACTTAAATGATAGTTACTCGAATGTAGCTGAGGCAGCCTTGAATAATGTTAACAAAGCCATATGTCTCCCTAAGATAGTTTTGTGTTTCTTAGACCAAGACATAGATTCCTTATTTTCTCTTTGATCCCTTTATTATTGGTCATGCAGCCACTGCTATACAGTCACTCTGTGTTCATTTTGAAGAGTTTTGGCACCTTAATGAGGTTGAAAATAATTGTAGATAAGTGTTACTGAAGTAATATGTAATTTCCTTCTTATGAATTATTCATATCAACACTTATTTCTGTGGTACTCACTGGTGCTGTATAAAATATTACATGTGGTGTACAGATATGTCTTTATCATATTTTACTTCTAATTGCATTAGAAGTTATTTGGCAAAAATAAAAGTTCCATCCTAAAACAAACAAAAATCTCTTTATTCTCATATAAAGACTTTCACTCTCAAAAAATTAGTCATTTGAACAATAGCGTATCTATTTTTCATGCTTCTTTCATAATTTTACCATTTGAGCCATCATTAAATGTGTTAACACCAAATTTATTTTCTTCCCGCCTACTTTTTTCTCAATGAATTATTGAAAGATTATTGCTGCTGTTTCCAACTGAGACATTCCATTTATTATTAAATTCCTTAGGAATACTGTGTTAGATATACAAAGTAGTACAGTTCCTGGGACTGTCCTAAATTCATTTGATTATAAGAAGACCCTCAAGTTTGCATACTATTTTCTCTGTATTATTTTTGCTATTCTTGGGGCATAATGGGAATAATAGGACTCTTAGGTTAAGAAGTTGTGAGTTTGGATCCAGGACCTGCCCTTTACTAACTCTGTTTCCTGAAATCCCAGTAGTGCTGTGGGACCTAACACCAAATCTATAGGACAAAAGCCATGATGGTCAATAGTAGAGAAAATGGAATAAGAAAGGCATTGCAAGAGACAGTGTATCTATTTCCAACTCAGTTCCAGACCCTGGTGTAGCCAATTCCAAGGGAGCCCGAGTTTGCTGACTGCTTCAGCTGTATGGGTGCAAGACTAAGAAGAGGAAGAAGAAAGAGAAGGATCATGGTCCTCTTAGCATCTGTATCCCCATTTCAACCACTTAGAAGACACAATCCTGAATGCTTCAGAAAGGCTGATACTCCTCTTCGGGGGAGTTGCTTGATTTCTTTGCAGGCAGGGTCTCTCCATGTATCTGCTAAGAAGGCCGCTCGTGTCTGTAACTTCATCCTGTCATTTCAGCAAAGCAGTGGATGAGGAATTTCCTCTTTCAGAGTCATTATTATTTTAACTTCAGTAAAAACTCTGGCTGGCCCTGCTTGGGTCACCTGCTGGTCCTTGTTGGAGGGTGACCAGTCATCATGGTAGACAGCTCCTTCATGGACACATGGAATAAAAGAGGGTGAATTTTTCAAAGAAATAAGTAATTCAAAGAAAAAGAATACGCATCTATTGACACCTTTGTGAGGCAAGTATTATTATTTCTATTTTCCATGTAATAGCATAGGTTGAAAAAGGTTAAGCCACTTATCCTAGATCACATAGCTCAAGAGAACTGGGTTTTATAGTAAGTCCCCTACATGTGAACGAGTTCTGTTGTGAGAGCATGTTCGTAAGTCCCATTTGTTCATAAGTCCAACAAAGTTAATCTAGGTAGTGTGAATAACATAATCATTATTCCTTGGTGCTTCTTAGCAGTACCAGCTATGTCCGCTGCTTTTACGCTTGCTTCCAGACATCCTGGGCTTGAAAAAAGATACTGTACTACTGTATACAGTACTGTACAGTAAAGTACACTAAAGCACAACCACTTGTAGAGGATGCATGCACGTGACAATGTACACCAGACATGTGAACTAACTTACGTGATTGGACACTTGAACGCACGTTGCATCTTTGAAAGTTCACAACTTGACGGTTCATACATAGGGGGTTTACTGTAAATGTTACTCACAGTTTTTCCTCTATATAAAACTGTGCACTGAAAAATTTTATGGGGATTCACCTTTCCACTATCTATCTTTGCTACAACCTTGATAAAATTTTACTAATGTTATATAATGTCTGGGATACTTTGTACTTGACTAAGCAAATATATTTTCAAAAGAGCTCTGATGTCTGGTAGCTCCCTGGTGCCTTGGAAGTGCGTGTTCCACAGTGCTCCCCAGAATCCCAGTGGCACTGAGTCAGTGTTACCCATGGAAGTCACCTGCTCAGAAACGCACTGTTACCTTCTTCCCCTTTCCTGCCTCATGGGCGCACTTCCCTTCCAGCGCTTCCTGAGATCACTTCCCAAACAGGCTGCTCCCTCTCACAGCCTGGTCCCAGCAGCTGCTCCTGGGGAAACCCATCCCAAGATAAGGGACACTCGAAAATCAGATATGTGGATAACTCTTGTCTATTTCAGTCAGCTCATCTTCCAAATCTGTTTATTTTAATATGTTCATTAGCTAGAGTGGTGAAATACTGCAAACTAACTTCTGATACCTATTTTCAGATAAAAATTAAATTTCTTCAAAATTAATAAAATTCATATTGGTATGGCAACTGCTTTGTTTTAACATGGATTCTGGAGATCGGTGGTCTGGGTTTGAATCTTTTCTAGTTGTAGTCCTTGGGCAAGCCTCTTAGGCTCACATTGCCTCAGACTCCTCTCCGAAGTAGACAGTCTACACCTCAGTGTTTGCTTCGAGCATGAAATAAAGTTTGTAATGTGCTCAGAAGAATATATAAATTATTATTATATAATAATTGCCATGTAAATATTGGTTAAACGCTTGAATAAAAAAATGAGGTTGATCATGGTAAAAGTTAAGACTATACTTTCCCAAGTAGGCCACAGACTAAACATTGCATGAACATATTATTTTATTTTAATAATACATTCTCTTCCATATTAATTATACATTTTAAATGAGCACAGTTATGTTTTAGCTTCATGAGCTGTTCATCTTTAATGAGTACTGAGTTAATTAACAAGACCTGTCTTTTTGGGCATTGCATCTGTTCTGCACCATTCAGTTTAGTGTTCATTATTTGAAGATAGCAATTCTCTTTTTCAAAAATATTTGGAGAGGGAAATGAATAATTGCTACACTACATCGCTGAGTTTCAAAACACAAAAAAATGGAAAATATGCATGTGGGCATGGATATACCTGGGAATTGACTCCATATTTTATTATGCATAAGAAGTACTTTCTTGCTTATTGAATTGGTACAGTTCATAATTTCTCCTAAGAAGTATTTTTAGTCTGTTTTCAGAATTCTTAATTGTGTCTTCCTTTTGTCCCCTGAATGTCAGTCTAATTCTACTCTTGTGAAGCGGTGAATCCAGATTTTCCTCCATTCTCAGAGCTGCCAGTCCTCAGTATATGAATTAGGTCATCACTGGTGAAAGAATTATAACTTCTCCAATGATTCCACATCTTCTTTTCACTCCTATATTTTTAGCTGTCAATAGCAGTGGTTCTAAATAATGGTCTACAGACTATCTGTATCACGACCTAAGAAATCCACGTGTGCACACACACACACCTGTCACATAAACATCCACATACCTAGACACAAAATACACACATACTAATATGCTCCACTTCTAGAGATCCTGATTCAGTGGTTATGGGCTAGGACTTAGAAGTTAGTATTTTTTGGAAGTTCCTTAGGCAGCCCTGCCCCAGGAACAGCCAGGTTTGGGACCCCCTGGATGATGGCTTATCCGATGGCTTGTCCAATGGCCCACTGCCATTTCAAACTAATCCTGTAACTTTGACAGACGGATTTTCCTCACTTCTGTTTGTGTAATTACAATTCTTCTGGAACTTTAGGCTTAAAGTTTTAGAATAGTGTTTGGTTCCACCTGCTGCTTTATTTCCATCAGTCACTCTGCCACCCAGGAGCCTCTTTCTTCTCACCTTCTCTTCTTTTCTGACACCTCATATTCTACCTGTATTAGAGTTGTTCAAGCATATGGTTTACTTGCTATATATATATATATATATATATATATATATATATATATATATATATTTGTGTGTGTGTGTGGTATGTGGGCCTCCCACTGTTGTGGCCTCTCCCATTGCGGAACACAGCCTCCGGACACGCAGGCTCAGCGACCATGGCTCACGGGCCCAGCCGCTCCGTGGCATGTGGGATCCTCCCGGACCGGGGCATGAACCCATGTCCCCCGCATCCACAGGAGGACTCTCAACCACTGCACCACCAGGGAAGCCCTTACTTGCTATATTTGATTATAAATACCTGGAGACAGAAACCTGCCTTATTCATGCTTATATGTGCCTCAGTCCTGGCATCCAGCCCAGTATCTTGCAAGGAATAGGCATTTAATAAACGCTTGATGAATATCATTTCACAGTCAGTCTCCCTGTACCCAAGTTTATCTTTCATTTTTTCCAATATGGCCCTGTTTTCCCAGCAGGCCTGCACCTTCTACTTTAGCGTCTGTTCTCACTCTTCATCCTAGCTGGAACAGATTTTCTTTTTCTTTCCTTAAGAAACATTGTATAGTTTCTTTCAGAACTAGTTTTCCAAGCTCACTGTGGAATAATGTATTAAGTACTAAGCTATGAAGAAACGAGATAAGACTTTACTGGTTGATACTTTACAAATGTTTAAGTCTGCCCATGGAGTACATGATTATTTACAATGGCCCCATGTGCTATGGTATCCTAGTCACATGGGTCTCCCATTCTAGTCACATGATGAATTTAGATCATGAAATCATTTGTGGCTTATTTCAATACTTATTCAACTGTTCATTAGACAAATATATATTGAGTGACTATTGGCTACTACATATTCTTTCAGGCGATGGAATACAGCAATAAATGAAAACAGAGCTCCTTACTCTCCTAGAGTTTAAGAGGTGATAGAAAACAAATGTGAGAATATAGATTATGTTAGATGTTGATAACTACCTTGTGAGAAAATACAGCTGAGTAAGGGAAACAGGGAAATTGGTCTATTATACTGGATCCCAGGGGAAGTCTCAGTGGAGCAGAGAGAACAGTTAGGAGGGTATAAAACAGTCTTCAGACGAGATGCTGTTGGCTTAGATGAGGGGAGAAAGGTGGAGATGGTGAGAAAGGGCAAGAGTCTGGATACATTCTGAAGGTGTAGTTCGTGGGATTTGCTGATAATGAGGTATAGGATGTGCCAAAGGAGAGGAGTCAGAGGTGGCTCTGATGCCTGAACAGATGGAAGGATGGAGTTGCATTTACTGAGATGGGGAAGTCTAGGAGGAAGAGCTTGAAAGGTGGGTGGGGAGGATTTAGTGATTTCATTTTGCATGAGCTAAATTTGAGGAGCCTAGTATACCTCCAAATTCATTGACTAGACAGGTATATTAGGCACCCTGTAGTTTGCAGGAGAGGTTGGGCTAGAGAAAAATAAAATTTAAAGACATGAGGCGGGATGAAGTCACTGAAGTAGACAAAGGGTAGAGGTCTGAGAACTAAATCTATTTTCCCCCCTCCCTCCCTTCCTCCCCCCTCCCTCTCTCTCTCTTTCTTTCTTTCTCTCTCTCTCTTTCTTTCACCACACAGCATGTGGGATCTTAGTTCCCTAACCAGGAATTCAACCTGGGCCCCCTGCTGTGGAAGTGAGGAATCTTAACCACCCTCCCACCAGGGAAGTCCTGTGAGAACTAAGTCCTAAGGCGTTCCAACATTAGACAGGCGGCAGCCAGCAAAGTCTATTGGAGAAGAGTAGTCAGTGAAGTAGCAAATAACCAAGAGAAAGTGTTGCCCTGGAGACTCCAAGAAGAATGGAGTCATCACATGTGTGATGCTACTGATGAGTCATGTAGGAGATGATTGAGAAGTGACCATTGGACTACTATGGGGAGGTCATTAGTAACCTCAGTAATGGCTTTTTTGGTTAAGTGTTAGAGAAGGCACTTTAATTGGAGTGTTATTTGGAGAGGATTTTAGGAAATGTTAGAAAAGCATGGGAGACAGAATAGACCACAGTTTGGAGGGCTTTTGCTTTAAAGTGGAACAGAGAAATGGGGCAGCTGCTGGAGGATGATGTGAAGAAATAGAAGATTTTTGATTGGAGCTCTTCTAGCATGTTTGCAAGCCAACAGATATGGTCCAGTAGAGAGAGAAAAAAATGATAACACAGAGGTGAAAGTGATTAATCATTAGAGGGATATTCTTTCATAGGTGAGGGAATCTGGGGACAAGTGACGGGATTTGCCTTAGAAAAGAGCCAGATGGTGCATCATGGTTACGGGGTGGGGGTGGGAGTGCTGGCACAGAGTAAGGGCACAAATGGAGGAGGGTGAGGGTATATTAGGAGGACCTGGCAGCATGCTTGGGTGGGGTGACCGAGGAGAGGTTAATAAAGTCATTACTTACAGAGGAGTGGACACTTTGGGGCAACTAACAGGAGCTAGTGGGTGAAGCAGCTCATGTGAGTCATGGCTGGGAGCTGTCACCACGCTAGGCTTGAAGAGTCCAGGGACAGGGCTGCTATTGGAACCCAGTGGAGCTACTGCTGTGTGTAACTTTAGGAGAGCCATGTGATGGGGGCTGGGACCTTACAAAAGAAATGCAGTCACTGTCAATCTATAGACCAGAAGGGAGGGAGTCCAGGGGATAAAGTCCAGCCCCCACCCCTTCCTGACCTCCATTCTCTGGTTCTCTCATTGGCTGAATCAACCAGTGCTGAAGGGCAGTAAAGCTGGTGCAGTCCAGAGAGGTCTGACTCCTGGGCCCAGAAAAGGAGGGAAGGGTGGAGGGTGGATCTGAAGGGGAAACTGAAAAGGCCAGGGTATTGATGGTGGAAATGTTGTCTTCTGATCACTTCCATTTTCCTATGAAATAGGAAGGGTCATTCCCAGCAGAGAATAAGTATTACAGAGGAGGTGTTGGAAGTTTGAGGTAAGGAAAGGTATAAAATAGTTATTGAATAGAGGAGGAGAGTTAAAGGAGTTGGGAAAGAGAATATGGTTACTTGGGTCCACTTGCGCTTTCGTAGGTTAGTGGTTATGAATGTAAAGTGAGGTATGTCAGCCTGATTTTGACGTTTTCTCCAGCTGTATTCAGCTGTGTGGAGGAAAGTATAGAATGGGCAGAGTTGGACTTCACCAGGGTTGGGTTTTGCCAGGCGAGTAAAATTAAGGGTGAAGGCGCCAAAGGAGTTGGAGTTATATGGAAGGAAAAGACGGAATAACAGACTGTGGTCTTCAGGTTAATACTATGCCGGGAAGTCTGGATGTGAGGCTAGTGAGTGGATGGGTCGTAGGATCAATGCACTGAGAGAACTTGCAAGGCAAATCTGTTGGTGTCAGGAGCAGTGAAGGTGTCACCGGTGGCATGGCAATTCCTCGGTCCTTGTCCTCTCGAGGGAAAGAATTCAATCGAGAGACATAGAGCAGTTTCCAGCAGCAGGAGTTTTATTAAGCAAAGCAAAAGTACACTCTTGAGAAGGGAGGAGAGTGGGCTGTCTGGGAACCAGAAGCAGCCTCGCTGTGGGGTCGGGTTGGGTGTTTTAGAGTGGTGGTCCCTCCCCCTGTCCTGCGTCATTTGACTGACAAGTTGATTGACAACTTGAGGTTATATCACTTTTCTCCTAGTGTGCAGGTGCTTGCCCATAAGCACCCAAGTGAAACCCACGGGGGTGGGGAGGCAAAACCCTGATGCTAATTTATTATAAATAGGGCATAATGAACCCTGGGTTATTTGGGGTCACCTCTTAGATCTCCATGTGTCTGTGCCAACCTGTGCTGGCGGTTTTATCTTGCTTGGTCCTGATAGGGCTGAAAACTTAGCGGTCCTTAACCACAAAAGGGAGGGTCTCTGGATGTGTTCCAGTCACCAGTGTCCAGGTGGGGGAGGAAAAGATGACCCCGTCCAGGATGGGGCGGGACCCACTCATGTCTGACTAACTATCTAACAAAGGGAGTGAGCTGAGGGATAGGAGGCAATGGTCAGAGGATGAGACCATGGGAAGGGTATGGATTTATTGGCAGTGGCAAGGTCTGTGTACAGTATAACCAAGGCAGTAAGTTGTTGAGTTAAAGCTAAGGAGAAACTGAAGGTGAAGTGAGTAGGAAAGTAAGAAGCAAGGGAGTTGAAAGGGTAATCCCCAAAGACATTGAAATCACCAAAAGGTATGATAACAGCAGAACTACAGTAATAATGATGCAGGAGTTGAAGTCCTCAGAGGAGTGAGCAAGGTGATCTGGTGTCTGGTGATGGTAGTGTGGTTTGATGCATGGACCTCAGAGTTGGAGAGGGTAGTTGGGAGGCAGGAAGGTTGATGGTTCAGAAGGGGTAACATGGAGCAAGAAGCACCTTCATTCAACCTTTGGTCACATTAGCATGAGGGGGATGGAGAGAAAGATACCTTTGGTAGAGCTTTAAGGAAAGCAGGGTCTCAGGGAGAGCCAGGGCTCACTGGGAGCAGGAAAGATGGAGGAGGGGTTGGAACTTACAAAGCACTTACTATGTGCCAGGAACTCTTCCATGATGCTTTATATATTAAATTAGTCCTCAAAACAGAATCTCTCTTTAGCCTGATTTTACAGATGGAGAAATTAGAGCATAGACAGGCAGGGTGTCTTGCTCAGGATCAGGGGTTGTAAGTTGCGGAGCTGGGACTGGAGCTCAGGTGGCCCACCTGTGACCTGAGTGTGCACAGCACTGTGCTCCCCCGCCCCCCACCAGCAGCACACATCTGGAGAAGGGGATTTTGCTGATGCTGCATCAGGAGTTCCACAAAAGGGTTGGGGGAGGGGTAGACCGGTTAGATTAAGGATTGTGCAGAGCTGTATGGGGATGAGGGATACAACGGGCTATGGGCCTTCCTGATTTGGAGGCATATGGAATTGCTGCTCATGGTCTCCAACGCAGATAGTGGTGGCAAGGCTGTGAGTGTTGGGGTGATGGTGCCGAGGGTAGGATAGAGGTGTTGCCAAGGACACAAGCTCAGCTCCGCATCTTCACTCAAGCTGATGGAGGGTAGAGGCTGGGAAGAGGCAGTATTACTTGGAATATAAGGAACTTTGGACCTCCACTTCACTTAGCCCACCACCATTACCCATTTATTTTAAAAAATAATTCCTGCTGACATCCAGGAAGTTTCTGGACATGAACAATAATATTAAAATCACCCGCATTTTCCATTTTGTGAATGCTTTGAAATATGAATGCACTCATGAATTTATGAAAGGGATTCTATCACTTTTACAAGATGGTAACCCTTTTGAATCTTTGTAGTTTATAACATACTTTCACATACATGATTTCATTATACACTCTACCAAGTACCAGCTTAGTTTCTGGCCTATTTTTAAATGTTTACTCATCTAGAAGATGGATAATGAAATATTGAGTTTGGAGTAAGGGCAGGAAGTAAAAATGTGAAATATCTGGGAATATTCATACTTAATTTTCATTAATCTTTCTTTCCCTGAGTTTTTAGAAAAGGAAATATTCTTATATTCTTCAGAAGGTAGAACAGAGAAAAAGTAGCATAATTTTTGCTGGCAGCTTTTCAATTTATGACATAAATCTGTTGCATTTTAAGTGGAATGGCTTAGACACTCAGCCTTGCACTTGGGAAACATATGGTGATAATGGAAAATGTCCAATATGATAAATCAACAAAAAGATCATTTTGTACATAAAAGGTATTTATTAAATGTAGAACTGTTTGTGCAATGGATTTATGCTGTTAGTGGGAACCATCAGGAGTTGTAGTGATTTTTCTTTTGTTGTTAAAGAGAACAGAAGGTCAAGAAGAAACCAGTTAGAGAAAGAGGTAATGGCTTTCTCTTGTGAATATAAGGCTCCTACTTCTTACACACTCATGATGGTTTCTTCCAAGTGGTCTGGTGTGACACTTCTGACCCTTTGCTCTGCTGTTTTTGTTTTTGTTATTGTTTGTTTGTTTTGTTATGACTGATTTGCTTGATTGGTAAAATTGGAAATAATAACCGGGCATGTCTAGCTCAGCTCTGTCCTTCTTGCTTAACCTGTTCCAATACCACCTGGCCTGGCTGTGTATTTAATTCAGGTCCTTTTGGCTTTCATGCTAACTTATATCCTCTAATTAAGGCTCTATCAATAAAATATGAGATTTTGTCTCCTCTCCCACTTCACTGATTTATACCTTAAATTGTACAAAAACTGGGGCGTGATGGTGCTGTTTCTTGGGATCAAATTGTAGGATATCCAGGTAGCCGTCTCAGACCTTCTAACCTTGGTTAGATGCCTCTCCTATGTGCTTGCATAACACCTTGTATTTCCCCTTTTATAGCACTTAATACACTTACTATTGGTGTAATCCCTGCTTCTTTGCTAGAATATGAACTTCAGGTAGTGACCAAGTGTTGGTGTCACTAGGACCTAACATGGGGCCTGACAAAGTAGTACCCAGTTTGTTGAATGAATGATTGAATGAGCTACTGCTTGAGAAAAGATTGAGTTCCTAACTTTATGTAGTGAATGAAGAAAATGGACAGTGAATTCAAAACACTCCACACAAAAAATACAAATAGATTGTAGGGGCTGTTGTCCTTCCATACTTCAGTGTTGAACAAGTTAAATTAAAGCTATGAAAATGAGTACCTTCTTCCATGAGTAATGCCTGAACTGAGCTAGGAAACTGTGTTTAACCTGGAAAACTTCATTTTTTAAATAAGAATCAGCATTTTACTGATGTACAACCCTCATTCCTGTATATTATCAGCTCAGCCTTCTAGACAATATACATTTTCATCCTCCAGAATTTTGCATATGAAAATACAGAGATGAGAGTCCATCATTCAGAAAATGCTTGATGTGATCCATTGCTCATTAATAATAACATTAAAGCACATTTGAAAATATTTTAAAGAATACGAAGATATAACTGCTCTAGGAAGATTTAGCTATTTCTTCATAAAGAAAATTAGGGGGTAGTGAAAAAAATAGATCATTGCAAACATTATTTTTAACATCTTTAGTGGAGTATAATTGTTTTACAATGCTGTGTTAGCTTCTGCTGTATAACAAAGTGAATCAGCTATACGTATACATATATCCCCGTTACCCTCCCTCTTGTGTCTCCCTCCCAGCCTCCCTATCCCACCCCTCTAGGTAGTCACAAAGCACCTAGCTGATCTCCCTGTGCTATGTGGCTGCTTCTCACTAGCTATCTATTTTACTAGCTATCTGTTTTACATTTGGTAGTGTATATATGTCCATGCCACTATCTCACTTCGTCCCAGCTTACCCTTCCTCCCTCCCTGTGTCCTCAAATCCATTCTCTACATCTGTGTCTTTATTTCTGTCCTGCCCCTTGGTTCATCAGAACCTTTCTTTTTTGATTCCATTTTTATGTGTTAGCAGATGGTATTTGATATTTGTTTTTCTCCTTCTGACTTACTTCACTCTGTATGAGAGTCTCTAGGTCCATCCACCTCACTAAAAATAACTCAATTTCATTTCCTTTAATGGCTGAGTAATATTCCATTGTATATATGTGCCACATCTTCTTTATCCATTCATCTGTCATTGGACACTTAGGTTGCTTCCATGTCCTGGCTATTGTAAATAGAGCTGCAATGAACATTTTGGTACATGACTCTTTTTGAGTTATGGTTTTCTCAGGGTATACGCCCAGTAGTGGGATTGCTGGGTTGTATGGTAGTTCTATTTTTAGTTTTTTAAGGAACCTCCATACTATTCTCCATAGTGGCTATATCAACTTACGTTCCCACCAACAGTGCAAGAGGGTTCCCTTTTCTGCACACCCTCTCCAGCATTTATTGTTTGTAGATTTTTTGATGGTGGCCATTAGGACTGACCGGTGTGAGGTGACACATCATTGTAGTTTGGATTTGCATTTCTCTAATGATTAGTGATGTTGAGCATCCTTTCATGTGTTTGTTGGCAACCTGTATATCTTCTTTGGAGAAATGTCTATTTAGGTCTTCTGCCCATTTTTGGATTGGGTTGTTTGGTTTTTTGATATTGAGCTGCATGAGTTGCTTGTATATTTTGGAGATTAATCGTTTGTCAGTTGCTTTGTTTGCAAATATTTTCTCCTATTCTGAGGGTTGTCTTTTTGTCTTGTTTATGTTTTCCTTTGCTGTACAAAAGATTTTAAGTTTCATTAGGTCCCATTTGTTTATTTTTGTTTTTATTTCCATTTCTCTAGAAGGTAGGTCAAAAAGGGTCTTACTGTGATGTATGTCATAGAGTGTTCTGCCTATGTTTTCCTCTAAGAGTTTTATAGTGTCTGGCCTTACATTTAGGCCTTTAATCCATTTTGAGTTTATTTTTGTGTATGGTGTTAGGGAGTGTTCTAATTTCATTCTTTTACATGTAGCTGTCCAGTTTTCCCAGCACCACTTATTGAAGAGGCTGTCTTTTCTCCATTGTATATTCCTGCCTCCTTTATCGAAAATAAGGTGACCATATGTGCGTGGGTTTATCTCTGGGCTTTCTATCCTGTTCCATTGATCTATATTTCTGTTTTTGTGCCAGTACCATGCTGTCTTGATTACTGTAGCTTTGTAGTATAGTCTGAAGTCCGGGAGCATAATTCCTGCAGCTCTGTTTTTCTTTCTCAAGACTGCTTGGCTATTCGGGGTCTTTTGTGTTTCCATACAAATTGTGAAAGTTTTTGTTCTAGTTCTGTGAAAAATGCCATTTGTAGTTTGATAGGGATTGCCTTGAATCTGATTGCTTTGGGTAGTATAGTCATTTTCACAATGTTGATTCTTCCAGTCCAAGAACATGGTATATCTCTCCTTCTGTTTGTATCATCTTTAATTTCTTTCATCAGTGTCTTATACTTTTCTGCGTACAGGTCTTTTGTCTCCTTAGGTAAGTTTATTCCTAGGTATTTTATTCTTTTTGTTGCAATGGTGAATGGGATTTTTTTCCTTAATTTCTCTTTCAGATTTTTCATCTTTAGTGTATAGGAATGCAAGAGATTTCTGTGCATTAATTTTGTATCCTGCTACTTTACCAAATTCATGGATTAGCTCTACTAGTTTTCTGGTGGCATCTTTAGGATTCTCTATGTATAGTATCATGTCATCTGCCAACAGTGACAGCTTTACCTCTTCTTTTCTGATTTGTATGCCTTTTATTTCTTTTTCTTCTCTGATTGCTGTGGCTAAAGCTTCCAAAACTATGTTGAATAATAATGGTGAGAGTGGACATCCTTGTCTTGTTCCTGATCTTAGAGGAAATGGTTTCAGTTTTTCACCATTGAGAATGATGTTGGCTGTGGGTTTGTCATATATGGCCTTTTTTATGTTGAGGTAGCTTCCCTCTATTCCCACTTTCTGGAGAGTTTTTATCATAAATGGGTGTTGAATTTTGTCAAAAGCTTTTTCTGCATCTATTGAGATGATCATATGGTTTTTCTCCTTCAACTTGTTAATATCATGTATCATATTGATTGATTTGCTTATATTGAAGAATCGTTGCATTCCTGGGATAAACCCCACTTGATCATGGTGTATGATCCTTTAATGTGCTGTTGGATTCTGTTTGCTAGTATTTTGTAGAGGATCTTTGCATCTATGTTCATCAGTGATATTGGCCTGTAGTTTTCTTTCTTTGTGACATCTTTGTCTGGTTTTGGTATCAGGGTGATGGTGCTCTCCTGGAATGACTTTGGGAAAGTTCCTCCCTCTGCTATATTTTGGAAGATTTTGAGGATAGGTGTTAGCTCTTCTCTAAATGTTTGATAGAATTTGCCTGTGAAGCCATCTGGTTCTGGGCTTTCGTTTGTTGGAAGATTTTTAATCACAGTCTCAATTTCAGTGCTTGTGATTGGTCTGTTTATATTTTCTATTTCTTCCTGGTTCAGTCTTGGAAGGTTGTGCTTCTCTAAGAATTTATCCATTTCTTCCAGGTTGTCCATTTTATTGGCATATAGTTGCTTGTAGTAATCTCTCACGATCCTTTGTATTTCTGCAGTGTCAGTTGTTACTTCTCCTTTTTCATTTCTGATTCTGTTGATTTGAGTCTTCTCCCTTTTTTTCTTGATGAGTCTGCTAATGGTTTATCAATTTTGTTTATCTTCTCAAAGAACCAGCTTTTAGTTTTGTTGATCATTGCAGTTGTTTCCTTCATTTCGTTTTCATTTATTTCTGATCTCACACACACACACACACACACACACACACACACACACACACACACACACATCCTATTGGTTCTGCTTTTCTGGGGGAGCCTGACTAATACAGAGAGCATCCCTTGACCACTGGGAAACAGGAGCCAGTGGATAAATGCCTCAGCCTTCCATCCTTCAGGTGGGTGATTCTCTACGACTCTCAAAATGTTCCAGCGGAACTGAGTTCCTACTGCCAGGTGGATCCCTCTATAACACCCGGTATCCTGGCTTTGACTTTGTCCCTGTTTCTCTCTTTCAGTTCCCCCTCCTGCTCTCTGGAATCACCTTCCAGACACCTACACTCAAGTCCTTGTCCCAGGCTCTCATTTTGAGGAAACCCAGTCTAAATCACGTAGAAATTTTAGATTTAACCTCAGTCAATTTGGACTTTTTTTCCATATATTTAAAAATTTTTTATTTTATATTGAAGCATAGTTGATTAATTATGTTGTGTTTGTTTCAGGTGTACAACAAAGTGATTCAGTTATATGTGGAATCTAAAAATGATGTGATACAAATGAACGTATTTACAAAATAGAGACAGACTCAACAGACTTAGAGAACAAACGTATGGACGTTTTCCCTCCCTGAAGAAGCATCTAGGATGTCGGGGATTGACATGTGTTGTGGCTCTCAAGGGGGAATCTGGAGCTCTCTTGGTAACTTGTGTTTTGTTGCATCTGCTGCCTTGGTCTTAGCTGCACTCTTCTCCACCATCACTGTCCTTCCACCCTGAGTTCTGCTGAAATGTTCACCCTCCCACCGACTTTGTCATTTCTCGAACTCTGCTTCTTTCTCATCATGACCTTGAGCCTCTTCTTATCCATTCCTCTAGCCTTCTTGTATTTTTATGTTTCCTGAGATTACCCTCCCTGGCATCATCTTTATATTTGTGTTAGTGGTCCAAGCTAGCAAGCTGTGGGGGAACTTATGGATCCTGCTTGCCTTTTTTTTTTTTTTTTTTTGCTGTGCTGCGCAGCTTGTGGGATCTTAGTTCCCCAAACAGAGATCAAACCCAGCCCCCCTCAGTGAAAGTGCAGAGTCCTAACCACTGGGCCACCAGGGCAGGCCTCCACTTGCTTTCAAGTGCCCTGCCAGAAATTTGAACACGGGTCCTTTCTGCCTTTAGATCTCAAAACGTATATGGGGGTTTCAGACATTCTTCCCCATGCTGGACGTGACCAGTGGAGGGCAGTGAGCAGAAAAGGCAGAGCCCGTTCTCAAAAAGTCACATAGTGTCTTATGGCCTGACTTCCCTTCTGCCTCTGTCTTCGTTGCCTTCTCTTCACCCCTTGAGCATATTACAGCAGGCACTGTTGGCACCCTGCCCTGTATTCTCTCATCCCCTCACCCACCCGAGCTGCAGCTGTTGATCCCTCCCACACTCTGCGGGTTCCCACCTAAAGTGCCGATGCTTGTCTCTTGTTGTTTCCCTGCTTGAGGGCTTTGTCTGCTATCATGGGAGCTTGCTTGGCCGTGCAGGTGCAGACCAGAATTACACAGTATCAACATCCTAGTGGGCAGCCGTTGGCCAGCAGCCTCCTTGTCTCTCAGCGAGAAGGTTCTGAGGGGTGCTTCATACTGTTTCTCAGAGGATCCCCCGTAAGTCTTAGCCCCGATTGCCCACAGTGGTAACCAGCTCATCGACACACTGTTTACTGGCTTTCCCTCATTTTTGGTTTCACTTCCCACTATGCTTCCTGGAATCACCTCCTAAGTATACAACCTACACCCAACTCACTGTCTCGGGACAATAACTTATGTTCTTTGAAGCCTTCCTATAATAGGTAGACTATGGCTTTTGAGTCTGAAATCTAGGGATTCTTCCCTTTTTCTTCTCTGTTCTTTCTCTCTCTTAATTTAATTTTTATTTTATATTGGAGTATAGTTGGTTTACAATGTTGTGTTAGTTTCACGTGTACAGCAAAGTGAATCAGTTATACATATACATCTATCCATTCTTTTTCAGATTCTTTTCCCATATAGGTTATTATAGAATATTGACTAAGTTCCCTGTGCTCTACAGTGGGTCCTTCTTGGTTATCTGTTTTATGTATAGTAGTTGTATGTACGTTAATCCCAGACTCTTAATTTATCACTTCCCCCCATGTTTCCCCTTAGGTGACCATAAGTTTCTCTGTTCTTTTTTAACAACTCAAATGGATCCAAATGGTCAAGAACCACAGGTTAAATGGAAGTACGGAAGACCCAAACCAAACATTCCCCATACTACATACATCTGTCAACTAGGACAATTTTCCTAGGTAAAGAAATGCTAGCTGTTCTTGGTTAAATGTGTTTGTGTTGTCCTCCCCCACCTGGAACCACCACTCCTGGTGTAGAACCAAGCCCTCTGGGGGTCTCTAGCCCATCTGTCACCCCTTACCGTGGGGAGTTATTCTCCAGTCACATCTGCACATGCAAATAGGCCAACAGCAGGTGTCTCCGAGGTGTATGGGGACCATCTCCCTGGACGCTGCTGACAGCTGTGGGCACTCGAGCAGCCCGAGAGTTGCTGTCAGCAGGTGCCAGACACAACCATTCAGGGAAGATTGATTTTATTGTCTGCTGGGTTTATGACAGAGGAATGTGCTTCACCAACCTGCTTTTGATGAAGTCAAAGAGAAGAGCTAAGGATGTTTTCTTGTTAACCGGTGAGTCCTGATAAGCAGTAAGCATTGTGTGGAGGAATCAGCACATTCTGTGAACAGTCTGCACCTTGAGGCATCAGCATGTGTCAAGGGCATGCACGACTACTTCAGATAACTTCTTGGTGGGGAAAAACAGTGGAAATTGCAATAAAAGGGAGGCCTGGAGATATAGGTCATTCCTTAAAAAAAAGTCTATTTTTATCACGTAGAGAAAATGAGTAAAGAGGCTTTGGGGAATATTTTCGGTTGGTTCTCCCAGGAGCAATCCTGAGATGAGGATGTGAATGCGCATGGCTTATTTCAGAAGCACAGGTGGGGCCTGGGCGAAGTTGGAAGGGGAAGGGAAGAGATCAAGTAAACGGTGTGGTGTTGGGCAGGTGTTGAGTTTGGGAGGCAGGGCAGAACCTGTTGTGGGGTTATCTCCCTGCCAGCCCCAGTCTCGCGAGGTGAGCAAGCTGGATTATTTATTCTCCATCCCTGCTCAGTCATCAGCTGAGGCTACTTGCTGGGGTCATCACGAGGTGTGACCCAGAGCCCCCATTAGGGAAAGACTTGCTGCCCAGCTTCTGGGTGTTTGTCCGTGGGCACCCTTCCACTGCCAGCCCATTCAGTACTTGCCTCAGCTGCAGAGAGCCACTTTGCCAAGGTCACGCCCTTCCGTGGTAACCCACAGCCAATGCCTGGTTGCAGTGGGCATATACAGGACTGACCATTTAAGCTCAGCTTGGGACAATTCTAACTTAGCTCCAGGGCTCCCCATAGGTTGGCTGAGGCTGTCACTGGCATCGTAAATGACTCCTTCCTCTTCCCATTCCCAATTCTTTCCCTCTCTCCATGGTGTTCATCCCAAGGGAACTCATTAACAAACATCCTGCACACTAAACTCCAGAGTCAGAGTCTGCTACCTGCAGAACCCACCTAGGGATGGGCATTGCTTCCCTGGTGTTTTGATTTCACTAGGAGGCTGTGGGCATGAGCTGAGGGCGGGGCATGCCACGTCTGCTAGAAGGGTGGTAGGATGAAGGTTTTCTGTATTTCCATTGATCAAGGAAGGTGAAGTCACGTGAGGGCAATGGGAACCACGGGTGTAATGAATGACTGGAGAGCTAGGAAGGGGAGCCATGACATATGATTTTGTGTCCAGTAGGATGGTGGTGGATTCAGAGCCCCAGTGTATGAGTGAAAGGGCAGGAGGGCTAGGGGTGCAGAGGGGAGGTGGAAAAAGAAATGGAGATAGTCCGTCCTAGTGGAAAGTGAGACAGTGAATTAGCAGCCCCTCTATGTATTAGCTATTACTATTATTATTACTACTATGATGGGCTGAATTGCATGTCCCCCAGATTAACATATTGAAGCCCTGATCCCTAGAACCTCAGACTGTGACTGTATTTGGAGATAGGACCTTTAAAGAAGTAATTAAGGTAAAATGTGGTAGTTAGGGTGTGTCCTAATCCAGTCTTCCTGGTGTCCTTATAAAAAGAGGAGATTAGGGCACACAGGAACACTAGGAATAGTGGGCACAGAGGAAAGACCATGTGAGGACACAGCGAGAATGCAGCCAGCTGCAAGCCAAAGAGAGAAGAAACCAAGCCTGCTCACACCTGGGTCTTGAACTTCTAGCCTCCAGAACCATGAGGAAGCACGTTTCTATTGTTCAGGCCGCCCAGCTGGTAGTATTTGGTCATCATAGTCGTGCCAAAGGAACACAGCTACTATTAAAGTGATTGTTCTCTCTTTCACTATTAAGTCACTTAGCAGATCTTGGTAATTCTGTCTTCTGAGTGTCCCGAAACCTGTCCAGCTCTTTCTGTCCCTACAGTTATCACTCTGATTTAGACCTCTTTCATTTTCCTTTCTAGATCCCCATAGTAGATGGGTCTCATTTGGGGCTTATCCTTCCGACATCAGACAGAACTACCATTTTGCCTAAGTGTAGATTTGATTCTAATAGATAGTTCTGCTTGCTTATGAAATCTTCCCTAATTCTCCATTGTTCCTGGAATAAGGCCCAAACTTGTCACTATGGCACCCGGGCGCTTCTGCCCTTCTCCACTGTTGCCCTCATCTTCCGCCACACTGCTCTAGCCTCAGTCCCATGCTTTCTTCAGCCTCCACATCTTTGCACAATGCTCTTCCTTCAAAATACTTTTTGTGCCCATCTTTCAGGGTTTGTATCCCTGTCTGCCACCCACAATGGGCCCCTGCTGCTTCATACCTGGAGTAACCACCAAGTTTTAGAACTCGCAGAGGCCTGAGAGCTACCCTGATCTACCCTTTCATCTTCTTTTTGTTTTTTTTAAAATAAATAAATATATTTATTTATTTATTTTTGGCTGTGTTGGGTCTTCGTTTCTGTGCGAGGGCTTTCTCCAGTTGTGGCGAGCGGGGACCACTGTTCATCGTGGTGCGCGGGCCTCTCACTGTTGCGTCCTCTCGTTGTGGAGCACAGGCTCCAGACACGCAGGCTCAGTAGTTGTGGCGCACAGGCCTAGCTGCTCCACGGCATGTGGGATCCTCCCAGACCAGGGCTCGAACCCGTGTCCCCTGCATCGGCAGGCAGACTCTCAACCACTGCGCCACCAGGGAAGCCCTCCTTTCATCTTCTTAAAGAAGAAACCAAGACCCAGAAGGGCAAAATGTGCATCGAAGGTCAGAGCATCTGTGACGCATTGTTTCAGCTTACTCCTCTTCTCAGAAAGTCACCATGGCTCCCTGTAGTTTCTCATATCAAGTCGAATATGACAGCTTCCAGGACCCTCCATAGTCAGTCTTGGTGTCACCGTTTATTTCCTAACAGACGTTGTCTGTGGGAGTCAGACAAGGCATTTCTACATTGGTACTTTATTTCATCAGATCTAAGGTGCCATCAGGTGTCGAGTGGACTGCCATTTTATTTCCTAAGGTAGAAGAAATGATGCCAATTAAGCTAAAATGCATCATTGATTAACAGTGGGTTCCAATTTTAGAGATGTTAAAATCTGAACATATGTAAGTCTTAGGATCAATGCAGTAAGATACATTTAAAAACTCTTGCTTGGCTCAAATTCCACCTACTACCTGAAGCTCTCCTTGCTAATTTTGGACATATATCCTGAATTCCTGCAGAACTTATTATTGGCTCTTTACCCATTTCCTGACTTTTCTAATTTGCTTCCCTCTTCCTCCTTTTCACGGGTGATGATTTGGTATCTCCTGTGTGCCCGGCACTGGGCATGCAGTGATGCGGAGTGTCTAGCTCCCGCCCTCGTGGTCTTTCTGTAAGGAAGAAAGGAAATACATAAGTAGGTGATTACAACCCACAAAATGCTATGAAGAAACAATGCAATAAATAGAGAGTAAAGAATAAAGGCCCAGTGGTGGAGAGAAATCTATGTAGGTAGAATTTCTTCCAGCTGACCTCACTCTCCTTCTACATGTCTGTCTGTTTTCTGAAACCCAGTTCAAAAGTGTCACCTTCCCTCAAATACTTATTTCTTCCACATATTATTCTGCTTTACAGCCTCAAGCAATCCCCTCCTCTTCTAGCCTTGAATCTGTGCTCTCCCTTCCAGGGTGCCAGGATAGCATGTGTAGACAGCACGGATCCTTGGAGTCAGTCTCCCTGGGTTCAAGTCCCAGCATTGTCATTTATTGGCTGTATGGCTTTTGGTAAAGGTCTGTGGCTCAGTTTCTCCACCCTAAAATGAAGATAATACTAAGACCTATATTATGGCATGGCTGTGGGGATTAAATAAATTAAAACAATAAAGCATTTAGAACCACGTTGGGTATAGAGAAATCATTATAAGTATCCTCATGCCTACCCAGATTATACTTGCTTTTATCCATGTTTTATACCGTTAAGAGCAAGGGATTTGGGATCAGAATAGAAGAAAGTAAAATTCTAGTTGAACACCTTTTTCAGATGCATGAACTTGGATACAATCCCTTGACCTTTCTGAACCTCATTTTCTCTACCATTTTAATAATGATAGCAATACCTATACTTAGGGGTTGTTGAGAGGAATAAATAAGATAAATACTGCAATTGCTACAGAGAGAGCTCTCAATGGAGACTGCTGTTATTCTCACCTTGATTCAGGAAAGGGGTCCTTATTATTAGTCTTAGTGTCCTTTCATCCCTCAGCAGAACTCACTGCTCATGAGGTCAATGATATTAGTTAAGTGTTTGAGAAATCACTGTATACAAGAGTAAGTAAGGGAGCAAAGAGCAGTGTCTGCTCAGACCTGATCATGGGGGTTTGTATACTAGCCACACTCCCACTTCTGCTTCTTTGTTTTCTGGGGGCAAATGGCACATGGTGTGGGGTCTCCTTGGAGAGGGAATCTTGTCCTCCTCACCCATTTCCTTCCACGTGCCCTCAAATTGCACATCCTCCAATGTGCTGATTCTGCTTCCCCACATGCAGATTCACCAGGTCATGCTGTCCTGTTACTATTCTGTTCTGGAAATGAATGAGGTTTCGGTAGGGGCTTGGGAAACTGACGTTCTTTTCTTACAGAACGAATTTGAAACTTCCACTGGAGAAAGCAGTTATAAAGATCCAGCAAACTGTGTGCTTCCAGCTTTGGTTTTCAAGCTGGAACTCCATGAAGTTCTGTGGAATACCATATTTCGTGATTATAAGCCTTGGAAATTCTTACTCTCAATAAAGAAGGCGTCTGCAGCCCTGACAATGCACAAAACTTGTATCAGCAAATGCAACATTTAATTCACAGGCCCCTCAGCTCCTTTGTGTCACTGTTGTCATGCCACTTTGTGATTCCCTATTAAACTTGGCATCTGGCTTTTTGTCTTTTATTAGGTATTAATTTATTTTGGACAGTTTTCAGGGCTAATCAACCAAAAGCCATGTTTGTATGGCTGTGGAATAACATGTCTCTCCTCAGTATATCGCCCGCAGTATGTCGTTTAGAGTAAAATGCTTCATTAAACTGGATATTGGTGTTAGACTCATGTCACAAGTTATTCCATGTTGCAGTGCTCTCAAGAGAGCAGTGTAAAATCAGACTGAAGCTAAAATAAAAATGGGTCAGTTTTAGCAATAAGTAAAATTCAAATGTATAGCATGCTGTTCCTTTTTTAAAAAAATTTATTTATTTTACTTAGTTTTAGTTGTGTTGGGTCTTCGTTGCTGTGCGCGGGCTTTCTCTAGTTGCGGCCAGCAGGGGGCTACACTCTTCTTTGCGGTGCGCGGGCTTCTCATTGCAGTGGCTTGTCTTGTTGCAGAGCATGGGCTCTGGGCGTGTGGGCTTCAGTAGTTGTGGCACATGGGCTCAGTAGTTGTGGTGCATGGGCTTAGTTGCTCTGCAGCATGTGGGATCTTCTCGGACCAGGGATCGAACCTGTGTCCCCTGCATTGGCAGGTGGATTCTTAACCATTTCACCACCAGGGAAGTCCCGGCATGCTGTTCCTTAGATGATGTTTTCTCTCTCTTGTCATTGTTTGATAACAAACATTTCTTTCTTTGATTTAGGGCCCCACTGAAAAGCAGAAGAGGAAATATTACACTAAATACTTGACTGCCTCTCCCCCGCCCCCGTTCTCCACTCGGTATGACTTAATTAAGCCCAAGTCGTCTTCCCTGGCACCTAGATGTCTCCCCATCCTCACAGGCCCCACTGGGTTCAGGCTACCATTTTCTCACCTGGGTAATTAATGCTGATCTTGTAACGTAAGTTTGGAAGTGTTCCTTCCTCTTCAGTTTTTTTGGGAAGAGTTTAGGAAGGATAGGCATTCATTCTTCTTTCCATGTTTGTTATAATTCACCAGTGAAGCTATTTGGTCCTGGGCTTTTCTTTTTTGGCAGACTTTTGATTACTAATTCAATCTCCTTAATCATTGTTTTTTTTCAGATTTTCTATTTATTCATGATTCAGTCTTGGTAGGTTAGATGTTTCTAGGCATTTATCCATTTCTTCTAGGTTATCCAATTTATTGGCATATAATTGTTCATTATTGTTTAAAATATTTGGGTGCTCATATGTTGGGTGCATATAAATTTATGATTGTTATATTTTCTTGATGAATTGACCCCTTTATCATCATATAATGGAGCACTTTATTTCTTGTTACAGTTTTTGAGTTAAAGTCTGTTTTGTCTGATAATAGGTATAGCTACTTCTGCTCTCTTTTGGTTTCCACTTGCATGGAATATCTTTTTTCCATCTCTTCATTTTGAGCCTGTATGCTTCCATGAAGCTGAAATGAGTCTCTTGTAGGCAGGATATAGCTAGGTCTTTTTAAAAAAATCCATTCTATGCCTTTTGATTAGAGGATTTAATTTATAAAGTAATTATTGATAGGTAAGGAATTACTAATGGCATCTTATTAATTGTTTTCTGGGTCTCTTGTGGTTCCCATGTTTCCTTTTTTTTCTCTTTCTGTCTTCCTTTGTGAATTGATGATTTTCCATAGCGGTACCCTTTGATTCCCTTCTCTTTATGTTTTGTGTATTTACTCTAGGTTTTTGCTTTGTAGTTATCCTGAAGCCTATATCACACATCTTATAGATATAGCTGTATGTTTTATGCTGGTAAACTTAACTTTGATTGCATACAATACTTCTACTCTTACCCCCTCTTTTATGTTTTTGATGTCACAATTTAGCTCCTTTTATATTCTGTATTCATTAACAAATTACTGCAGCAATAGTTTTTTTTTTTCTTGCGGTACGCGGGCCTCTCACCGTTGTGGCCTCTCCCATTGCAGAGCACAGGCTCCGGACGTGCAGGCTCAGCGGCCATGGCTCACGGGCCCAGCCACTCCACGGCATGTGGGATCTTCCCGGACTGGGGCATGAACCTGTGTCCCCTGCATCGGCAGGCAGACTCGCAACCACTGCGCCACCAGGGAAGCCCAGCAATAGTTTTTTTAAACACTTTGATTCTTTAACCTGTATTAAGGCAATTTCTTTAATCAGTTTATCATAAATTTATCATATGCTCAACTATTCCACTCCTAGGAATCTACATAAAAGAAATGAAAATATGTCTATATACAGACTTGTTCATGAATGTTTATAGCACCATTATTCACAATAATCTGATACTGAATAATCCAGAAGTCTACCAAATGGTGAATAGATAAATAAAATGTGATATTTGTAAAGAATGGAGTGCGATTCACCAATCAAAAAGGAATGGGTGGGCTTCCCTGGTGGCGCAGTGGTTGAGAGTCCGCCTGCCGATGCAGGGGACACAGGTTCGTGCCCCGGTCTGGGAAGATCCCACATGCTGCGGAGCGGCTGGGCCCGTGAACCATGGCCGCTGAGCCTGCACGTCCGGAGCCTGTGCTCCGCAACGGGAGAGGCCACAACAGTGAGAGGCCCGCGTACCGCCAAAAAAAAAAAAAAAAAAGGAATGGGTTAGTGATACATGCTACAACATAAATGAACCTCAAAATATTTTGTCAAGAGAAAGAATCCAGACACAAAATACCACATATTCTATGACTTTATTTATCTGAAATGTCCAGAAAACGAAAATCTATACAGATGGATAGTGGTTGCCTGGGGCTGCAGGTGGGAATTGAGAGTGATTGCAGATGGGCATGAGGAGTCTTTTGGGGTGATGGAAATGCTCTAAAATTGGATTGTAATGACAGTTGCACAATTCTGTAAATTTTCTAAACCTCATTGAATTGTATGCCAAAAAGGGTGAATTTAATGGTCTATAAGTTATACCTCAGTAAAGCTGTCAAAAATAAGAAGAAAAATAGAGTAATTAAAACATTTCTCCAGTTTTTTAATAGAAAAGTATAAGGAAATACACCATTAATGACAGTTTGTAAAAATAAAACAAAATGAAACATCTTACCAGGAGAAAACTCTTTTGTCGTTTTGGCCTTCCACTCCTTCCTTCTTGGAATTGATGCAGGCTTGATGCCTGGAGGTGTTGCACCTATTTTGCATTCATGGGAATAAAAGCCACATACCACGGACAAAGTAGCAGGAAGATAGAAGGACACTGGGTGCTTGGTGACATCTTTGAGTTACCGCAGTCCAGAATTGTCTTCCTCTAGACTTCTGTATCTTGCGGGTAAGAAACTTCTGTTTATGTCAATATTAGTTGGATTTCTATCATTTGTAGAAGGAAAAATTGTTATACCTTCAAACGCTTTTTACTGCTTTTAAGTAAATTTATAACTCATTAACTAGACCTTAATGAGCTACCTTTGCCGGTATCTCCATGAGGTTTAAGGCCACTGAGCCACTGGTAGAAATAGTTCTCTCTCCCTCAGTCTGCATCTCTCTCATTCTTCTGGTGGTGTCCTGCTCCACTAAGAACTGAGCCAGTCTGGTCCTCAGGCTTGACCCGCTTCCATGAAGTGCTCACCAAGAATAACAGTCATCCTGTGGAGGACTTAAGTATCTAGTCTTCCATGGCCTCTAGCCATCAGGTCAGCACAGCTCACCTGGATTCTTTCTTATTCCAAACCCTAGAATATTGTGTGTGTGTGTGTGTGTGTGTGTGTGTGTGTGTGTGTGTGTTTTGGAGGGGGTGGACGAGGGAGTGTTCTGCTAGCCCCTGCTTAGCTCTAATTTCCTATTTCCAAGGACGTAAGGAAATTCCAGATGTTCTCCTGTGTGGGCACCCATGAAAAAGACAAGGTTGTCACCTAGCACCCACCTTGCCCACAGACACCCCTCCTAGCCATCCCTGCTGTGTTGATCCCATGCACTGGTTTTATGAAGGACATCAGCAAGGCAGCCCAGTCACCGTGTTTCAGAAAGGACAGGTGAGGCACAGGTCTCTCTGTCTGGTATCCCTCAAATCCATCTAGAAGGCTTCATCATCACCTTTCCCTTCTACCACCTCTAGGACTTGGGGAAAGATGGACCAACATCTAAACTTTCTCCTCTCTCGTTATAGTCCTCAGCTCAGATAGTTGGGGGCACAGACCCATTTTGTCCGATAACACATCTATGACATTCATTTTAGTCTTGCACTTGCACTGGTTTTTAAATATTTAAAGATAAAGCATTGGGTGTATTGCTATCTTGTCTAATTTGAGAACCTTTTATTCCTGGGGGAAATGAGAAAGAGTTGGTAAGATCACTCCTAAAGGGAATAAAGAATACAAGATACAGGAGCTAATTCTTCACAATATTATTCTGTCACACTTGGAGTCTGGCTCACACTCTTGCTTTTCTGTGTCCTGCTTTAATGGAACTCTTGTAAAGTCCCATCCTGGCAACCGGCATTGACAAGAGCTCTATTCTGCCCTCCCAAATAGCATATTCCATTCCTACCTATTCTCAGTGATAAATCTAGTTTGATTTTGCCATGTCTCTGTTCAAATTTGAACTGGTTTTGGATCATCTCCTTCTTGGAGCTGTACTTTTGTTTATTCCAGAAACCCCATGAGCCCCTGTTTGTCCCTGCTCTTCCCCCCAGCAGCCATGCAGCTGGTGCAGCTGGGAAATCTGTACCATCCTCCTGCTGAGAGATAATTACAGCAATAAAAGCCTAGACTGGTATTTCAAAGGAGTAGTATTCCAACATCCTTGTTAAAACGGGTTCAATTTGCCATGTGATTTGAGTGGTAAACACTTTTCCCAATATTGTGAATTTCAAAACATTCTATCAGTGCTACAGAAATCTGAAAAATGTATAATGTATTTGGCCAGGGTACAAACACCCGGAAAAGTTCTGGTTTACTGTATAAATATCATAGAATGATTCAGCTGGCTTAGGAAGAGGATTTGGTAATTTGAGCTGAGGAATAAGAAATATTCTTTCATCAGGTCTGTTAAAAAAACAAACATAATGGGATAAAAATTGGAAAGAAAAACAGTAACAGGCAAACCATGGTAATTTCTTTCAAATGACTTAAAGGCAATCACGATCAAATAGGAGTCTTTCGTTCTGACATAATTCAGTCCACCAAAGGTTGAATTTTTTTAGATTACATGTAAAACGTTCATGGACGGGCTTCCCTTGTGGCGCAGTGGTTGAGAGTCCGCCTGCCGATGCAGGGGACGCGGGTTCATGCCCTGGTCTGGGAGGATCCCACGTGCCGCGGAGCGGCTGGGCCCGTGAGCCATGGCCGCTGGGCCGGCGCGTCCGGAGCCTGTGCTCCGCAATGGGAGAGGCCACAGCAGGGAGAGGCCGGCATAACGCAAAAAAAAAAAAAAAAAAAAAAGTTCATGGACTACATTTCCCATCAACTGACCCCTTTCTCCTCCCCGTGATCACAAATTTAATGGGAAAAAAAAAAAAAACTTAGCTAACAGAATGAGAGTCACCCTGCACTCTGATGGTCTCCAGCTAATTATGGTCCCAAAGAGCCAATGAGTTCCTCAAAAGCATCAAACTTACGAGCCATGGTAACGGGAAAGGGAGAACTAAGCAAAGTTTTTTTTCCCCTATTGATTTTATACTAACCAGACCAATAGAAACCCTAGTAAAAGTAATTTTGTATGAGAGAAGAAGAGGATTTTCTTTTAAATAGCTTCATATATTTCTAAAACTTATTAAGGTAAGTGATAAACTGGAATCCACTTTCTCTGCCGTAACTTGCTGAGGGTGTTAGCAAGCCACTAATAACAGCATCTAAAAATTTCAGAGTTTAGGAAGATTGATCAAATTATTTCATATTGCCTGAAAAAATTTATGTGTACTTTTTTCTTTACTTGAGCTAATGTTTAGACTTGGGGTTTACTTGACCAGACTGTTCTTTGGCAGGAAGCTTCCCAACCCTCTTTCCTGAACACAGCTGTGTCAGTCAACTATCATCATAGTATGTAACAACAACAACAACAAAATCACAAGGTCTCAGAGGCACACATGACTAAGCATCTGTTTGGCTCATGATTCGGTGGATAGTCTGGGGGTCGGCTGATCAAGACTGGGCTTGACCATGTGTTGAGCCCGACATCTCTCGTCCTCTTCTGGGGATGAGCAGACTAGTTTGATCGAATTCTTCTCATAGCAGTGGCATAATTGCAAGACAATGTGAGTGAAAACACTGAAGGCCTCTTAAACCTAGGCTTGTAACTGGCACTCTACCTTATTCTGTTAGCCAAAGTATTACGTAGCTAAACCCAATGTCAAGAGATAGGAAAATGTATTTTACTTCTTTAATGTGAAAAATGACTACATCACATGGGAAAAGGCAAGAATACAGGAAAAGGTGAAAACGATGGGGTGTATTGCACCATCAAACACACAGCTGTTGTGTCATTCAAGTACCAAAGAGGAAGGAAGGAGACTTGATAAATATCAGGGACATAAAATGGAGAAAAATTGATTGATGATTGATTTATCTATTCATTTACTGTGCTAATTATTGCTTCATAACAATTTACCCCAAAACTTAACAGCTTGAAAAGTACACATTTATAATCTCCCAGTTTCTATAGGTCAGGAACCACATTTTGCTGAGTCCCCTGGCTGACTGTCTTCCAAGGCTACAGTCACACAAGGCTGGACTGGGGAGAATCTAATTCCAAGCTCACTCACATGGTTGTTGGTAGGACTTCATTCCTGGGGTCCATTAAACTGAGGCTTTAGTTCCTCATGAGTTGTTGGCTGTTGGTCTCTTGCAGTTCCTTGCCATGTGGCTCTATCCATAGAACATCTTATAGAATGGTAGCAAGCAAGCAAGAAGGCAAGAGTGAATAACAGTCCTAGTAGACTCAGTGACATAATTCTAAAAAAGTCTGTTCAGGCCCTAATGCTACATGCCTGAATTACCATGCCATAGTAGCATTTTCAAATTTTTATTCTATTTAGAATCCTTCATTGTCCTTACAACATTCAGGATAAAATTCAAGTTCTTTAGCATTTATCTGTAACTTATCTATTTATCTAGCATTTAGTTACAGATTTTTTCCATCTCTGTTCCCTAGCTTACCTATTCTATGAGCTGTTAATAGGATTTCATATTAAGTTTGGTAAATCTATTCAGAGTCTAGTCAGACTCGATACCATAGAGTTTCTTAGAACTTTCAGTATGCTAAAATGTGAATGTAATCTGCTAACTTCCTCCAACATATTACACATTTAACCATCGAATCCTTTTGCCATGGAGCAAATCAGGGGATTCGGTTCTGATGAATATCCTTTGGGAAAGTACTTTCAATTCAACTTTTGTGACTTTACCTCTTCTGTCCTCTGATCCACCTTCTCTGAAATCGCCGTGCTATTACTGTTTTTCCAGGTGTCCTGACATTCTGATCTCTTCGCCTAGAACGTTCTTTTCCCTCCCATCATCTGCTTGGTTTGAACTAGAACCTTAAAAACTCAGCTCAAAAATCACCTCTTCCAAAAATCCTACCCTGATTTCCCCTTCCCTGTGCTTTAACAGTAACCCCTGTCCTATGCTTATTATATGATGCTCTTAATTGTTTGATTCTTTTCTTACCAGCTGCATTTTCCTGAATTGTAATCTCCTTGAGGAAAGGCCTATGGCTAGCTCAAGTTCAGAGCCCTGGTGCATACAAAGTGTCAGACATGTACCAGCTAGTAAAGAAAACAATGCTTTTGAATGCTAGAACAAATGAATAATACCTGGTTCTTTTCTACCTGCAGTTGGTGTTCCTTCTGCATCCTCAGGCTTGCTAGCAGTTAGGCTGAGGACACGTGAATTGTTCAGGCCAAAGGGCTATGGAGGTTGTAGGTTGAGATCATGGAACCACCATTGTGAGCATACTGGGTTCCTATATCACTGCATGGAATAGAGCTGCCTTATATAAACATTAGATGAATGAGATAGACATGAAAGGAGCCTTTGTTGCATTAAGTCAGTCACTAAGATTTCAGAGTTTAGCCTATCTTGACTAAGGTATTACACCAAGGCTAGCAGAAGTTTGATGCAGGCAGGAGTGTGTGACATGAAGACTTAAAAAAAAAAAAAAATTCAAGAGACCCAGATAAGTGCTAAGAGGCTGCTTTGGAGTTGCCTGAATTCTGCCTAATTTTGGTCACTGAGAAGCTGCTGGATGCATCTTTTTAGTAAAGATGGCTGACGAAAACGTACAGACGTGCTAGCAATTACTACTAGATTTTAAATAGAACTGCCTAATTTGAGTTATTTTATGCAGAAAAAAATGAAGTATGGAAAAGATGACAGAATATCCAAGAAATATACCATGGTTTTATGAAAAAGAAGTATCTGATGTAGTGAATGAAAGCCTTGCTGCTTGTACTGAACAAATTCAGTGGTGAATTACTCAACTTAGCAGTGTTTTGCCTAGACAGCCTAAACTTGAATCTCCAAGAAATTCCTCTTGGATTGATTTGATTATAGCTTGGGTGCCAAGCCTATAATTCTAAAAAGGAGGAAACTTCCTGCTTCATTTATGGAGAAGTTGGGAATTTTTTTCCAGCTTTATTGAGATATGATTGACATATAACATTGTGTAAATTTAAGGTGTACAATGTAATGATTTGCCATCTGTATATATTACAAAATGATTATCACAGAAAGGTCAGTTAAAATATCTATCACTTCACGTAGTTACAAAGTGTTTTTTGTGGTGAGAACTTTTAGAATCTACTCTCTTAGCAGATTTCAAATATCCAATGTAATATTGCTAACTGTAGCCACCATGCTGTACATTACATCCCCAAAGCTCATTCATCTTATAACTGGAAGCTTGTACCCTTTGACCACCTTCATCTATTTTCCCAGCTCCCCACCACCAGCCCCTGACAACCACCAATGTGTTCTCTGTTGCTGTGAGTTTGATTTTTTTAGATTCCACATATAAGTGAGGTCACACAGTATTTGTCTTTCTCTGTCTTAGCATAACGCCCTCCAGTCTCAACCATGTTGTTGGAACTGCAGGATTTTGAGAAGTTGGGAATTTAGGGCTTTGTTTCATAAGGAAAGTGACTGAGCAGAAATCCCAAGGACTTTGTTTTTTTCAGTCTCGATTATTCGTTTCAAGTAGCAGAAGCTGCCTGTGAGCTGAAAAGGATTTATTGGAAGGAAACTGTGCAGCCCACAGAATCAGTGGGAAGGCTGTAGAATCAGGCTCCAGGATGACTGGGAGACGGGGGGAACAGTTTGTAAGGATGCCTTGTCACCGTGTGCTGCTGCAAATCCAGATCCAGAAAGAGCGATTATTCCAGTGAGGAAAAATCAAAGTCCTCGCCCTGATAGAAGGGGCCTAAAGCAATCAGCCTGTTACAAGCTAGCTAGCTGGTTGCTTTGCCCCCATCCAAGGCAATGGTGTTATATCCCTGAGCTTAGGGTTGGTTCCTGCTGCTGCTGGCAGTTGGAGCACTCATCAGAGAAAGTGACCAGTTGGTCTTCATGGGGTTATTTCTCTGTCCCTGTTGTCAGAGTCTCTTAGTTCATGAGTTCACTGGCTGAAGATACAGGCTGATGGACATACACTAGATGTATGACATATATCTAGGTCTGATTATTAAGAGTTTCCTCCGTGGTGGGACTCTCTGCTGAGGAGTCACATGGGACATAAATATCTTCCTACCCTGGGTCCACTTTGAGAAGTCTTCACACATACTTCCTCTTCAAGCCTTCTTGTACCATGTCTCTATCCATGATGCAGCTAAACTGTCAGCCACTCCCCATCAGTTGGTCCTTTTTTAAAGTATAATTTTTATTGGAGTATAGTTGATTTACAATGTTGTGTAAGTTTCTGCTGTATAGCGAAGTGAATCAGTTATACATATACATATATCCATTCTTTTTCAGATTCTTTTCCATATAGCAAATACACAATATTGACTAGAGTTGCCTGTGCTATACAGTAGGTCCTTGCTGGTTATCTGTTTTATATATAGTGGTGTGTGTATATCAATCACAATCTCCCAGTTTATCACTTCCCCCCACATTTCTGCTTTGGTAAACCCGAGTTTGATTTCGAGATCTGTGAGTCTGTTTCTGTTTTGTAAAAAAGTTCATTTGTGTCATTTTTTTAATTAGATTCCCCCATCATTGGTCTTGAACCATATCTTAAGCAGTCTTTCCAGTAAAAGTGAACAATGATATGTACTGCTTGTGGTAGATTATACTATTTTCCCTATCTATTCACACCCTCTTCCTATTAAAGGATTATATAGCCTACTCATTGTATAGCCTACTCATAGCCTACTCATAGCCTACCTGTAAAGATAGGTTAAGCTTTGCCATATGGCATATTTTGACCAATGGAATGTGACCAGACACAACACCTAGTATGTTCAGATAAGCCATCAGGATGCCATTGTGAGCTTTGCCATGGTCTCTTTTCCTCTGACACAAGAATGCAAAGCCATAGATGGGGGCTGTGCTTTCATTTTGGTTATAAGACTGAGGAAACATGCAGAGCAAAGCTACATGCTCTGTTCACCCAGAGCCAACATTCCAGAGAGTGAGAAACAATCTTTATTGTAAGCACTCATGTTTAGCGGTTGTTGCCACAACTTACTGAGAGAAAGAAAACTGTCCTGTTCAGTCTTCTACCCATGGGGAGAACCTCCCTCCACCACCTTTCATGGTCACCCACAAGGAGGGTGATAAGTTTCTCCACAGTCCACTTCTAGCTGCCAACATCACTGTGGTGAAGAACTGTCTGTAAGTCAAGCTTACATCTTTCCCTCCTCAGAGGAAACTCCCAGAGGCCGTCAGTGAGGGTTGAGGAAAAAGTGGCAGGAGGAGGCCCGAGTGAGTCCTCAGCGAGTGCAAACTGCTCCCGCAGTCAGGTCAGTGCCTGTAAGATCTGTCTCAGTTGGTTCTCTCTCTCTCTCTCTCTCTCTCTCTCTCTGTCTCTCTTAATATTTATAAAGATAAATGTGTCTATATTTGATTTCTGTCAGTATATCAGTGTATATCAATCATTTGATTACGGTTTGTTGAATATGCCTGAGTTTATGGTGATGCCACTGATTAGACAACACTTAATGTGTAATGTTACAGGGAGAAGTTACATGGTCAATGGGTGTCCCATGATGAGGTACTGAATCTTCACTGGGCCCAAGAGCAAACCAAGAGATGTTTTTCAAAAGTACAATAGCTTGAAAAGGGCATGTTTGTCCCCCAGCCCTAGAGGTTGCCACTCGAATGTTACAGAAGTCCCCACAGAGTAATAATCTGTCACAGGCCCGTCAAGTCCCATTGCATCTGCTAGATCATAAGAGTCAAGGTTTAGGGCTGCCTGCAACATGGCCTGGACCAGCTGGAGAACCTCCACTTGCCCTTAGCCTCACTTAAGTTGACAGCCATTGGAGTCAACAGGAAATGGGTTTGGTAAGTGCACAAAAATGTGGTGGATGTGCCTCTAAAATCCCAAGAGGGCCACTAAACATTGTGACTTTTTCTTCAAGGGGCAGCAAGTTTCTGCCACTCGGAGGGAATGTCTCGTTCTGCCCCAGAGACTAGTTCCCAGAACCTTCCCTGGAGAGCCAGCCCCTGCCTGTCCATGAAATTTCCTGTCCTCAGTCTCGAATGCGTGTGTCTAAGGAATCTAGGACACTTACTACTTTCTGTTCTCCAGGCCCCCATAGAGTGAACCAGAGGCTTACCATGTTTTTAAAATAATTTTCAGTGAAATTTTTGGCAGATGTTTTGCTATTATCCAATGGCTCTGATGGTTATAAAATACTGTTTAGGAGGTTTGGCTTCACTTGTAATTTTCTTTAAGCCATGTATGATTTCTCGTAGGCATGAAATAAGAAAAATGAAAGAGAGGTATTCAGTGTGCAGCTTGACTAAGAAGTCAGGAAGAAGACAGGTAAGTTATGTGTGGCTCTGACAGGATTAGTAGCTTTTCTAAAGAAGCAGTCTTGGTTATATGTGCTTATGGCTTGGGCTGTCAACACACAAAATCCAAGTAGACTATTTAATCTGTGACTGTGATCTCAATTTTTAGGGGGGTCTTGGAACGCTATACAAATCTAATTAAATCTGTAAACCCCCTACCCAGAAATTTTACAAACTTAAAACTCTTTAAACAAATATAAGGATTTAATCAATTTGCTGAAGGTCTTCATAGAGGTCTGAGGATCCGAATTAGAATCCAAATTAGAATCCATGTTCCATGAGGCTGACAGAGGTACCTATTTGAATGGGAAAGGCTGTGGGTGGCTTTATAAGTCTTGGCTTGGGAGGCGAGAAATCATTCATTCTCTTGATGATTAAGGCTGCTTATTTCTCTCAATGGTGTTACTTTTTATCACTGTCAACATTTTGCTCATGGGTCCTTCTTTCTTCCCTTAAATTTGATTATTGTAATTCTTCATTATGTACACACTCTTCGGGAACAAAATACCTTAGGTTAATTCTTTAAATGAAGCCAGATACTTTTTATTTAGAACCTGACAGATAAAAAACTTTAGTTCAATTATGGAAAAATAAAATATTTATTTCCCTTTTGGCTAGTTAATATTGAGTACACAAAGTCATTGTGATTTCTGGAAGCCAAGCTGGGTGGTATGATACCAATATTGCTCACAAAAGTTTTGAGAAAATTTGGTATGGCTAAAACTGGGTTGGAATTCATCCTAAAGGGACAAAGTGAACAATTTTTCTCTTCTTTTGCCAGTAGTCACATATAAAATCCCTGGAAAATAGCAATATTTTAACATTTCATTTATTAGTGGGGATAGGCTGGTTATTCAGATAATTTAATTTCAATAAATATTGACTGAAAACTTATTATGAGGTTTATGGTTCAGGTAAGTTCATCAGAATCTTGATGAAAGGCAAAATTGACTTTTCAACAACACAAGGAAGTTGTGGTCACATAAGCAGCAAAGTGAAATGTATCAGGGTTTGAGCAATTAGGGCATGAGGGAGGGAGAAGGAAGGACAGAAAACTTGGTTGACCTTGTCACTAGGAGCTTTGCTCTTGAAGTGGTGCAGAGATTATTATGTTGCAATCTCAGGAAAGAAAATTTTGCCATAGTTTGCTACCTAGCTGTGCTATGAACAACTGAGTAATAGTAATGGAAATATTGTCTGTTGGTTTTCAACACTGAGAGTTAACCTATAGACTAAGTGCAAAAATATAAATTTTCAGGACAGAATATAAATATTGTCAACCTTGACAATGGAAAAGTCAAAATATTCCTAATTGTAGTTGAGAAAAAGAAAGAGGGAGACAATGTGGAAGGAAGATAGGGTTGCTAAGATCCATATCTTACAAATGTAGGGAGTAAAGAGATTCTATCTCTAGTTGGTGGAAAAAGAACTATATATATTAATGAGCTAAACTTATAAAGGTAACCCAGTAAAAAAACAAAAAATAATGACATAAGCATCAACATCTTTGAGGTTTGGGGTCAGGAAATGATATCTAGATTTGATAAATGAAGATTTAGTGGTATCAATGTATTATTTAAAATGTGGAGGCAATCTTTAGAAGAACTCAAAACATAAACTGTTGAAAGTAGTTCACTCTGTAGAGTGGGGCAGTAGACTACTGCTTTTTTGGTCATTGATATTTGGGGTATTTAACTTTGTGCATGCTTTAATTTGATGAAAAGGTAGAATATTTTTAAAATAAACTAGTAGTGAGGAGAGATCTGAACTAGGTTGTTATTATTTAAAATATTATTTGTAATCCCTGGAGCAACCACTAAGAAAATAACTTTAAAAATATATTGTAGGGACTTCCCTGGTGACACAGTGGTTAAAGCTCCACGCTCCCAATGCAGGGGTCCCGGGTTCAGTTCCTGGTCAGGGAACTAGATACCACATGTATGCTACAACTGAGAGTTTGCATGCCACAACTAAGGAGCCCATGTGCCGCAACTAAGACCAGTGCAACCAAATAAATAAATAAATATTAAAAATATATATTGTAAAAAAACCAAGGGTATTAAAATGGTACACTAGATAATATCTATTTAACGCTAAATGAGACAGTAATAGAGGAACAGAGGAACAAAACAATCATAATACATATAGAAAACTAATAACAAAACAGCAGATATGAATTCTATCTTATTAATAATTACATTAAATATAAATGGATTAAGCACTCCAGTCAAAAGGCAGAGTGCAACAGAATGGATAAAAAAATGATCCGTTATATTCTATCTACAAGAGACATGCTTCATATTCAGAGACACAAATAGGTTGAAAGTAGAAGAATAGATAAAGGTATATCATGCAAACAATACGCAAAATAGAGCTAGGATAGTCATGCTATTATTAGAAAAAATAGACTTTAAGACAAAAATTGTTACTAGAGAAAAAGAAGCGTATTTTAAAAGATACAAGATCCATCCATCAAGAGAAGATAACAATTATAAACATGTATTCACATAACAACAAAGCCCCAAAATACATGAAACAAAAACTGACACAATTGTAGGAAGAAATAGACAATTTAAAAGTAATAGTTGGAAAATTCAAGATCCCATTTTCAATAATGGATAGAACAACTAGACATAAGATTAACAAGGAAATAGAAGGCTTGAACAATACAATAAACCAACTAGTCCTAATAGAAATGAATAGATCACTGCACTCAACAATAGCAGTATACACATCCTTCTCAAGTGCACATGGGACATTCTCTAGGATAGACCATATGTTGGATCATAAAAAATAATGACTCAATAAATCTAAAGAGGTTGAAGTCATGTAGTGTATGTTCTTTGAACACAATGGAATAAAATTATAACTCAGTAACAGAAGGAAATTTGGGAAATTCACAAATATGTGGAAGTCAAACACACACTCCTAAACAACCAATGGATCAAAGAAGAAATCAAAAGGAAATTAGAAAATAAGATGAGTGCAAGTGAAAACACAAAATACCAGAAGTTTTGGGATAGAGCTTAGCAATGGTGCTTAGAGAGAAATTTATAGCTGTAAATGTTTATATTAAATAAAGAAGAAAGATCTCAAATCAGTAATCTGATCTTTTACCTTAGGAAACTAGAAAAAGAAGAACAAACTAAACCCAAAGTAAGCAGTAGAAAGGAAATAATACAGATTAGAGAGAAAATAAATGAAATAGGTAATAGAAATACAATGGAGAAAACCAAAAGTTGATCCTTTGAAAAGATCAACACAATTGTCAAAACTTTAGCTAGACTGACAAAGAAAAAAGAGAGAAGATTCAAATTAGTAAAGTCAGGAGTAAAAGAGGCAACATCCCAGAAATAAAAAGGCCTAAAAGGAGGGTGGGAGGGAGGGAGACGCAACAGGGAAGACATATGGGAACATATGTTTATGTATGACTGATTCACTTTGTTATAAAGCAGAAACTAACACACCATTGTAAAGCAATTATACCCCAATAAAGATGTTAAAAAAAAAAAAAAAAAAAAAAAAAAAAAAAAGGCCTAAAAGTAAATACTATGAACAATTGTATGCCAAAAAATTAGATAATCTAGGTAAAATGGACAAATTCCTGGAAAGTCACATCTTTCAAAACTGATTTAAGAAGACAGAAATACTGTATGCAGAAAAACTGTTTGGGCCTATAATGAGTAAAGAAATTGAATTAGTAATAAAAAAAACTACACACAAAGAAAAGGTCAGGATTAGATGGTGAATTTGCTAGAGAATTCTACCAGATGTTTAAAGAAGAATTAACACCTATCTTTCACAGACTCTTCCAAAAAATAGAAGGGGAGGGAACATTTCCCAAATCATCTCTATAAGGTCACTATTACTTTTATACCAAAACAAGACCAAGATATCACAAGGAAAAAAAAACTATATTATGAATATAGAAAGAATATAAATTATAAATTTAGAAGCAAAAATCCTCAACGAAGTACCAGAAAATCAAATCCAACAAGATATAAAAAGAATCATTCATCATGACAAAGTGGGTTATTCCAGGAATGCAAGCTTGTTTCAAGATATAAAAAATCAATCAATGTAACACACCAATTAATAAAGATAAAAATAATACGAGCTTCTCAATTGATACAGAAAAGGTATTAATATTTAACAAAATCCAACACCATGTTATGATAAAAACATTCAACCAACTAGTAGAAGGAAATATCCTCAACTGATAAAGTGCACCTATGAAAAACGCACTGCTAACATCATACTTAAACGTGAAGGATTGAAAGCTTTTCTGCTAAGATTAAGAAGAAGGCAAGGATGTCTACTCTCACCACTTTTATTCAGTATTGTACTGGAGGTTCTGGCCAGGGCAGTTGGGCAAGAAAAAGAAATAAAACCATTCATATCAGAGAAGAATTAAAACTATCTCTATTCACAGATGACATGATTTTGCATATAGAAAATCCTTAGGAATTCACAGACAAAAAAACTGTTACAGCTAATAAACAGTATAGCAGAGTTGCAGAATACATGATCAGTGTACAAAAATCAGTTATATTTCTATACGATAGCAACGAACAACCCCAAACAATAATTACAAAATTAATTCCTTACATAAAAAAACCCAGTTAGGAATAAATTTAATAAAATAACTGTAAGACTAGTACACGAAAAACAACAACACATCTTTGAAAGAAATTTAAAACTACCTAAATAGGAACTTCCCTGGTGGTGCAGTGGTTAAGAATCCGCCTGTTGGGACTCCCCTGATGGTGCAATGGTTAAGAATCTGCCTGCCAATGCAGAGGACATGGGTTTGAGCCCTAGTCTGTGAAGATCCCACATGCCATGGAGCAACTAAGCCCATGCACCACAACTACTGAGCCTGTGCTCTAGAGCCTGTGAGCCACAACTACTGAAGCCCATGTGCCTAGAGCCCATGCTCTGCAACAAGAGAAGCCACCACAATGAGAAGTCCACGCACTGCAATGAAGAGTAGCCGCTGCTCGCTGCAACTAGAGAAAACCCATGCACAGCAACAAAGACCCAATGCAGCCAAAAATAAATAAGTAAATAAAATCTCTGTAAAACAAAAAAAGAAGAATCTACCTGCCAATGCAGGGGACACCAGTTTGATCCCTGGTCCGGGAAGATCCCACATGCCGCGGAGCAACTAAGCCCGTGCACCACAACTACTGAGCCTGTGCTCTATAGCCCACAAGCCACAACTACTGAGCCCACATGCCACAACTACCGAAGCCCACGTGCCTAGAGCCTGTGCTCCAAAAGAATAGAAGCCACAGCAATGAGAAGCCCCCGCACCACATCGAAGAGTAGCCCCCGCTTGCCGCAACTAGAGAAAGCCTGCACATAGCAATGAAGACCCAACGCAGCCAAAAATAAATTAAAAAAATAAATGGAAATAATAAACATCCCAATTTCATGGTTTGAAAGATTTAATATGGTTAAAATGGAATAATCCCCGAATTGGTCTATGGATTCAATATGGATCCATTGCAATCCCTTTTTAAATCATAGCTGCTTTTTTTTTGTTTTCCAGAAATGGGTAAGCTGGCCATAAAATTCATCTGGAAATGCATGAGACCCAGATTAGACAAAACACTCTTGAACAACAATAAAGTTGGAGGACCCACACATCCCACTTTCAAAACTTACTGCAAAGCTACAATATCAAGATTGTGTGGTATTGGCATAAAGATAGACACACAGATCAATTGAGTAGAATTATGAGTGCATTAACAAACCCTTACATTTAATGACCGTTTGGTTTTTGACAGTGGTGCCAAGACAATTCAGTGGGGGAAAGAATAGTATTTGCAATAAATGATGATAACTGAATATTGACATGCAAAATAGTGAAGTTAGACACTTAGCAAACATCATACACAAAAATTAGCTCAAAATGGACCAAAGACCTAAATGTAAAAGGTAAAACTATAAAAATTGTGGAAGAAAACATAGGTAAAAATCTTTGCATCCTTGGATTAGGCAATGGTTTCTTAGATATGAGATCAAAAATACATGCAGCTAAAGAACAAAAAATCTGTAAGTTTGACTTCACCATAATTAAAAACATTTGTGCTTCAAAGGACACTATCAAGAAAGTGGAAAGATAATCCACAGAATGGGAGAAAATACCTGCAAATTATGTATCTATGAGGGACTAACATTCAAAATATATAAATAACTCTTGCAACTCAACAATAAAAGGACAAAAAATTCAGTTAAAATCTGGGCAAATGATTTAAATTGATATTTATCTAAAGAAGATTTAGAAGAGGCCATTGAGCACATGGAAAGGAGCTCAGCATCATTTATCATTAAAGAAACGCAAATGAAAACAAAAATGAGATGCTGCTTCACATCTACTCAGATGGCTGTAATTTAAAAAGATGGAACAATAGCAAGTGTCGGTGAGGATGTGAAGCCACCATTGGTGCCAGGGTTAGTGGATTGATTAGAATTTCTTTTCCTTCCTTTCTTTCTTTTTTGTTTTTTTGTTCATGGCATTGTAAGGAGGACCAGTCCTCTTTGGGTACTAAGACAATTCTGGATGGTGATGGGGGACCTAAGAAAGGAATGTATACTTCCTGATAAAGCAGGTGAGGGTTTGACTGATTATTTGAAGGAACCCAAGATGTCCTAATTGTACTCCAAGTTGATGAATAGGGTCAAGGTGATTGCAGGGAGTAGAACTGGAACATTAAAAGATGGTGGTAGGACATTAATAAATCCTCTGCTCAGAAAACTGCAACAGAGATGCACAAGATACATGGTATTACGAAATGGCACAAGATACACGGTGTTAAATGGCCTAATACCCTATTTTCATGCAAATCAGTTTCTTTGTCGTGATAATTTATTCAAACTAGTTAAAGTGGAGATACAGGATTTTGGTATAGAAGCTGGTGAGGGCGTCATTTCTGGTCTAACACCCATGTAGTTCGCTGACTGTCAGTCTGGTACCAGACTGTTCCCTTTATTTTTCATAATGTCAGAGCCAGATATACCATTTGAGTGCATGTGTAAACAGACATAGTAACCACTTCCGCTGGCAAAGGTGTGATGAATCAGATGGCATTAGTAGTTTGGGAGAGTATTCTTTTCTTTTTCTACCTATGTCCTTCCTTTTGAGAAACTGCAGACAATTTTGAAATCAGAGACTGTCACACAACCCAGCAGCTTCAGCACCTTTTCCTCTTTTCCTGGCAGACAAACCTCAGAGCTCTGGGGGCACCTGCTTTTGTGGTGCCAGTTGCAAGTACAGCAGACACATCAAGTGCAGAAGGAAATGCCTGACCTTGAACAAAGACCTCTGATTGTGTGGTAAAAAACAAGGCTGCAATTTTATCTCTTCCAAAGGCCAGTGATAAGGTCTTTTGTTCCTTTGTGGTTTCTAGAGATTTTCTGGGAGGAGAATTTATGGCAAATGCTACCCGAGGATTATAGGACATTTTAAGGACACAGTGATTTTCACATAGGCTTGTAAGTAGGTGGTGAAATTTTTGCAGAGATCTTTTCACATACTTATAACTAATTTTTTTTAGTCCATTTTCAATACTGACTTACCCTGGCTCTTTCCCAAATCTAGTATAGTATCAGAAGGAATATTGATCTACAGCAAAGTTTTTTACATAATTAAACATTGGGAGAGCTTGAAACAGGTTGATTAAAGTGGATTGATCAGTGGATTTTCTAACTGTTATTCAACTGATTTTAATATCTATAACTTTTGCAATAACTGTTGCATGTTTTCCTTTGTGGAAAGCTGCAGTAGCTGAATTCCCTGACGTCACGTCCCATGGTAGGAACTTGGAGTGGGGCTTTGCCCTATACCAGGATTGGTGGACCCAGCCTGTCACAAAACATGTCAGTTTATTTTATCTATTTAATATTTATTTATTTATTTGGTTGCACTGGGTCTTCATTGCAGCAGATGGGCTCCTTAGTTGCAGCTCAAGGTCTCCTTAGTTGCGGCATGCATGTGGGATCTAGTTCCCCAATGAGGGATCGAACGCGGGGCCCCCCCTCATCGGGAGCTCGGAGTCTTATCCACTGTGCCACCAGGGAAATCCCATCATATCAGTTTAGAATAGTTCTCCCTAAAGGCTGTCCAAACCGGGGACTGAGGGCTCAACTTAAAGGAATAATTAAGTGCTTTTTCCCCTCCCCCTTTCTTTGTTATTCTGCCAATCTTCACCACTGTAGCATTTTCTTTTTTAGAATCTCATTCTATAAATTGATGCCTTGAAGCTGCCTTTATCTCCTTCATGTCATTTGTAAAAAAGACAAGCAGTAGATTTTTGTGCCGAGGAGTAATCAGCATGGTTATTACGGATGTTTTTGTAGTTTGTCCTTCCTATGGCCCCAAATCAATAATGTACACAGGCAAAACCCAGCTTCAACACACATCCTTCAAGCTGAGGCCTCTCTCAAAGTGCTCCTTAGCTTCTGTTGACAAGGATGCTTACGTGTGTGTAGCTGTTAGATATCAACTAGAGTGTTCCTCCTCCTTCAGATCTGGGAGAGATTGGTCCAGCTCTCAAATAGCTTATCCTACAGCAGTCTACAAGGTTCCTGCAGATCTCCAGGTCTTTCACTCTGTAAAAATCCTGACTTTGAACGTCTCTAACCCTCTCTTTGTGGACAGCGTGCTATCCCACAGGTGCCTCCCTGTTTTCTACATGTGGACCCAGGCACGGATCTCTGTGCTTGTCTTGATTTCCACAAAAGCTTCTTTCCACGAAGCAATTTCTGTGCCTAGTAGACTTAAGTGAGGCTTGGGGAGTGGGAATGGTTGTGGGGATTCGGAATTGGGGTACGTGTCTCAGCAACACAGCTTCCAGTAGAACGTTACCTGCTGGCTTTCCCCCTCCTCCTCCCCCCTCCCTCCCTCTCCCCTCTGTCCCCTCCAGGCAGGAGCAAAACCATTTTCTTCCTGTTTTTAAACATTCATAGCTTTAGGTGTCACCTACTTCTCCAAGTGTCACGTTGCAAATAAAGACACTTTCCTTGAAAGAAGTTTTTGTATCGACTGTTAAGATAAGACTTGGTTTTCCAGATTTCACCCAAACAACCAGGTTTCCTTGGAGGTAATTATTAGGAGGGTAAAGCCCTCTGAGTGGTGACTGTGTAACTTTGGTGAACATCAGAATCCCTTGGGGAGGTTGTCAAGCATACAGACGCCCAACTCCTGGTACAGCCAGACATAACCAGCATCATTTCTGAACATGATATGCAATATAATTTCACTGAAGGTCAAGTGCCAGTGAACCCACTACGATATCTTTCTGCTCACTTCTTGTTTCCTCCCAAGAACAGGAAATTATCTGAGAACTAATCTTTTGGTTGATCAATTTCTTGGATTTTTCCCCCTGTGAAACATAGTCTGTCTAAAAAGTGACCTCACACAGGTATTTGCATCTTACATCTTTTGACTCAATGGGTTAAAGTCCCATTCCCCCCGCCCCCAACAGTCAGGTAAAGGGATTTCTAGGCATTCAGAAGAAGATGGAGAAATAGAAATTAACTTATTAATGGGCAGTTTGAAATCATACCAGACCGACTCTCTTGGCCTTGAAAATAAACCTTATGTGTATATTTACATATACATATTTTATTAGGTGGTTGGGCAAAGAAATAACTACCGAGATAGTCCCAGGTCTGTAAATTCTGGGAAGGCCGCAGGGCTTAGTCCCTGAAGATAAAGAAGGAACTGGCATTCATTGGTAACCAGGTTCTTTCAGGAGCCAGAGCTGACCTTGCTCTAGGACGGGTCTAGCTGGGTATCACCTCAAGACCCTCTCCACACCCTGCCCACTGTTAATTTATCCCAGAGTTCCCAAATTATATTGACTGGCATAGTTATCAGCCTATAAATTAATATAATGATGCTTTATATGGTAACCTACCCACGTCCCCTTACAGTCTAGAATATATTTGGTATCTCTAATGAAAAGCTTATAAAAGGGCACACTGCATGGAGCTGACCTAAGACTTGTTAATGATCTTATGAAATAAACCATACATTTACTGAGCTTATTTTGCAGGGACTGTGCTACATGCTACGTTTTTTTAGAGAAGTTTTAGATTCATAGCAAAACTGAGGGGAAAGTAGAGAGAGTTTCTGTCTATCCCTTTCCCCACGCAGGCAGAGCCTCACCGACCATCAGCAGCTGGCACATCTGTTATAATCGCTGAACCTACACTGACATGTCATTATCACTCAAAGCCCATAGTTTACATTAGGGTTTACTTTTAGTGTACATTGGTTGGTTTTGATAAACGTACAATAACACGTATTCACCGTTATAGTATCATGCAGAATAGTTCCACTGCCCTAAAAGGCCCCCGAGTTCTGCCTTTTCATCCCTCCCTCCTCCCAAACATGACAACCACTCATCTTTCTACCCTCTCCATAGTTTTGCTTTTTCCAGTGCCATGTAATTGGAGTCATACAGCATGTAGCTTTTACACTTAGTAATATACATTTAATATGCATGTAAGTTTCCTGTGTGTCTTTTTGTGGCCTGGTACTTCATTTCTGTTTTTGCTCCGAGTAGTACTGTATGGATGTACTACTGTTTATTTATTTATCCACTCACTGAATGAGAAGGCGATTCACCTGTGGAAGGGCATTTTGGTTGCTTCCAAGTTTTGGCAACTTTGAATAAAGCTGCTCTAAACAACTGTGTGCAGGTTTTTGTGTGGACATAAGTTTTTAATTTCTTTGGGTAAATACCAAGGGGTGTTGATCATTATTGGTTTTCTGTGTCCTACTTCAGAAAATTTAATCTACCCCAGGCAAATATTCTCTCATGTAATCTAGAACTTTCATAGTTTTAGCTTTTACATTTAGGCTTATGATCAATTCTGAGTCAATTTTTAGTATAGGGTGAGGCAGAGATTAAGGTTTATTTTTTCCATATGGATATCTAGCTCTGGAAAAATTTTCCTACCTTCATTAGATTGATTAGGTGCACTTGTCAAAAATTAAATGACTATACTTGTGAGGTTTGTCTAGGCTCTCAATTCTGTTTTATTAATCTATTTGTCTATCTTGATGCCAGTTCCACACAGTTTGAAAACTGTAATTTCAGAATAAATCTGGAAGGCAGGTAGTGTAAGTATAAGTGTTTTTCCTTTTCAAATTGTTTTTAGATATTCTAGGTCATTTGCAGTTCTACCTCAATTTTAGAATCAACTTGTCAATTTCAACAGAAAACCTGCTGCCTTGTGATTTGGGCTGTATTGGATGCATAGATTGATTACTTATAAGGCAGAGGCAACTGACTTTTCCATTCCATCAACATGTTATGTAGCTCACTGTTTACAATGTTGCATAGTTTCAGCATAGAGGTCTTATATGTCTTTGGTTAACTTTATTCCTAAGTATATTATGTTTTTTGATGGTATTGCAGAAAATTTTTTTTTAAAAATTTCATTTTCCCATTTTTGATGCTAGCATATATAATTTGAATGTTAACCTTATATGTGTGGCATTGATCAGTTCAGGTATTTTACTAGTAATTTTATTGATTCTTTAGGAATTGCTATATAAAAATTCATGTCATCTGCAAATAGAGACAATTTTACCTCTTTCTTTCTGATCCTTATGCCTTTTATTTCTTTTTCTTGACTTTTTGCACTGAAGATCTCATCTTAAAATGCAGAGCTGATAGCGTCATTTTTTTCTCAAAAACTTTTGAAGGTCCCACCATTGTCCCCCAAATCGAGTATAAACTCTTGCTCCCAGACGTATCTCTTGCTTTCATGCCCCTGCACAATATGCTTCCTCTGTCATACTTGACTTTCCTTGATATCATGATACACCTTTCTTTTTTTACTTCATCCACTCAAAGTGAGTTGCATTTCAGACTTGATCTGTACATTTAATGTGTTAACTTCCAACTCCTGTTTTGTTGATCATGAATCTAATGTTAAAGGCGAGAAGAAATGTAATAAATACTCAGCCTTCCTGGTATATGGCAAGTACATCCACATACCTGTGAGGTTTTGTGAAACCACTTCATCAACCTGGAATGTCTCTTTTACAGATGTGCCTGTTGAAATTCTGCTCATTCTTCAAGGACCATTCAAGGTCACAACTTTTTCTGAAGTCACTCTTCTGGTAGGTTGGAATTAATCTCCTGTTCCCTTATCTTTTGATAAATCATTTTTTTACCTTATTGTAATACTTATCAATTTTGCTTTGCAAATGTTGTGTTACATGTCTTATTGATCTCTATATCCTTGTTGTTATCTGGCGTAGCACATGTAGATACTGGGTGATTGTTTCCTAAATCCCACTGCCAATGATTCATTGATTTCAGTGTCTGGTGGAATATAGTCTCAATGTTAATATATTGACCTATTGTGTTAATAAATTGGGTGTGTGAGGCCGTTTAATCAAATGATCATTTGAATTACTAATTATCTCTAGGCCCAGAGGATCCAATGGACCATGACAGGAACTTGGGGGGTGAACCTTGAATCCTCCTTTTCCCTCAGCCCCTTATCCAATCAGTCTTTAGTTCTAATTCCTGTCTCTCAGATCTATCCATTTATCTCCATTTTACAACCCTGTGTTCAGCCCCCCTGAACATTACAGCGCCCTGGATTATTGTAACAGATGCTCTGCTTTCAGGCTAGTCTTTCTTCAATCCCCTTTTTCCATGCTTCCAGATGGATGTTTCTATAGTTCAAATCTGACCATGTCAGTGTCTTGCTTAAAGCCACTTAATGTGCCTGGATCCCAAGGGTCATTTTGACAATGGCTTTCCAGCCGTGGAAACTCCATAAAAGACCCAGTCTTTCCAGATTTCTTGCTCATTTTGGATACAGGGTGGAGTGTTTTTCTTTTTTGGTGACAGAGAGATCTGGTGACGGAAATAAGATGAAGACAGACGAGGGGGAAAGGGATGCCATCACTAACGCTGTGTCTGCCCTGCAGAGTCTAGTTTCTGGCAAGGCAGTTAGCATGCAGATCAGCTGCATGGGGTCCTGCAGGCCTTGGCAATTGAACACCAGCTTTCCAAGCCCTTCTCTGCTTCTTCACAAATTCACATACCTTCTGGCTGCTCTCACACAGCCCCTGTTCAGAATCCATTAACTGAAGATTTAGTCCATGAACAAAAAATGATTCTGCATGCTTATGATTAATGAGAAAGCTGTTTCAAAATCACAAGGCGCCATATTGGCTAACCACTATTAATTATTTTTATCCTCATAATACTGAGAAACTGTTTCATCATGCCAGAAACAGTCGTTCAAGTTGACTTGCTTGGATAGAAAATGCACTGTGTATCATTTTGTAAAGCAAGGATTTTCTGATGTCTTTGATTTATGAAAATAATCCTAATAACCATAGCCAACTGTGTGTGCTTATAGTAAGTACTGCATTGCAGCAAGTTATTTGTATGTCTTTTTTTTTTTTTTTTTTTTTTTTTTTGGCGGTACGCGGGCCTCTCCCGTTGCGGAGCACAGGCTCTGGACACGCAGGCTCAGCGGCCATGGCTCACGGGCCCAGTCGCTCTGCGGCATGTGGGATCTTCCCGGACCGGGGCACGAACCCATGTCCCCTGCATTGGCAGGCGGACTCTCAACCACTGAGCCACCAGGGAAGCCCTATTTGTATGTCTTAATTTATTTAATCCTCACAACCATGCTATGAGTAGATATGGTTACTATCTCTAGTTTGTAGATGAGAAAACTGAGACTCAGAGGTCAGGTCCTACATAGGTGGTAAGAGGTAGAGCCTAGATTAAAACAGGTAATCACATGCCAGAGCCCACACTTGAACACTCACCCTGTACTGTGTTAGGAGAGGAAGCTACTTGTTAAGAAGGCTTTTTATTGTCATAGTTAGGAACACCTTGGACCAAGCTGTACATTGAGAACTTCTAGTGGGGCTGATGGATTGAGTGATATTATGCTCTGCAGGGTTGCAGAAAAGAGCCAGGGCAATATATCCTACCCCCGTCTAGGATGAAATTAGCAGTTAATATTATGATCAAGAAAGTTTAGTGAAATCTAGTTAACTTTGGAACTTTCCAAGGGTCTCATTTGAGGGAGGGAGCATGCAAGGATGGTAATGAGGTTACCAGCAAACAAAGTTTCTCCCAGAAGGAAAGTAAGAGTACCAGAAGCAGGGGTCTGAGAGGACTTGGCTTTGGTAGACAGCACCGTGGTCAGTGTGCTGGGGTTGGGAGTCACACAGAACAGAGACCTATGTCCTGGCTCAGCCATTTACACTGTGAAGTTGAGCAAGTTCCTTCACTATTTCAAACTTTAGTTTCCTCATCTGTAAAAAGAGGTTAAATCTCCCTGCCTGAAAGGGTTATTGTGTGGACTAAAGGAGATGAAGTATATAAAGTATCCAGCACAATCCGAAGCAGGAAGTAGGCACTTCTCAGTTGAAAGTGACTTAACAGCAATGAAGGTGACGATGATGGAGATGATGAAATACTGGATCCCCAGTTGACTGGCTTGGGTTTCAAGCCTGGATCTCAGTCCTGAAGTAGAAGCACTGTAGGTATTGTTAAGGGGTATGGCGAAAGGCCAGGCAGGCAAACCTAGTGGACGTGGGTTCTGAGGGTCGCACCCTGACCTCCCATAGGCATCCCAGGGCCCCAGCTCCATCTCCATCTCCATCTCCATCTCCATCTCCATCAGCATAAGCAAGATGGCAGGTTCTGTGTAGGTACTGGCCACCACTGGAGGAATATCACCTCTGGTATTGTCAAGCAGTGCTTGGTTCACGAGCTGGGTTGTGTTTTCAACTCTGTACAGTCACCACACCCTTCTATGTCTGGGGTATATGTTTCCCCAAATCCTTCTTCCTTTAGAGTTCTGGATTAGAGTTTACCACTGAGAGGAACTTGCAGAGATTCGGAAAGAAGAACAAGGGAGAAGCTCTCACCGTTGGTGGTCAGGAGATACTGTCTTGAAGGATGTGGCAGCTTTGCAGACCTTTCCACCTGCTTCCTGCCTGAGGTCATGCATCCAGATGTAGTGGTACCTCAGAGACCTCCATGAGCTCCATTCTCTCCACCGCCTCCAGTACTTCAAGTTGAAGCCCATAGTGGCTGTTTTCTTAATCCTCTGGCTATACCCTCCCGATCTTCCCTCATCCAGCTCCTTTCTCATTCTCGTAAGCCTTGATTCATGTATCAAACTCTCTATTATCACAGTATGACAGTAGCTCCGTTTTGCTGATCAGACATAGAATGATACCATGTCTGTTACATAATGATACTATGTCTGATACATAGCCTGTTACTCATTTAGTGTCTGCCTGTTGCTTGATTACCCAGAGAGGGGTTGGGAAACTTTATCTTAAATGACAATAGTAAATACTTTAGCTTTTGTGGGCCATTTGGCCTCCACTGCAGCCACTCAGTCTGCTGTTGTAGTATGAAAAGAGCCAGAAAATACATGATGAATGAGTGTGTCTGTGGTCCAATAAAACTTTATTGGCGCTGAAATTTGAAATGTATGTGATTTTTATGTGTCCTAAAAGACTATTCTTTTTCTTCTTCTTCTACTATTTAAAAACGTAAAATCCATTCTTAATTTGTAGGCTATATAAAAACAAGTGGAGAGCTGGTTTGGGCTGTAACTTGCCACCCACTAATCTGGAGGAGGGGATGGAGTCAGCCAGATCTGCACATAAACCTTTGCTCGCCACTTCCTATGTGGTGTTGGGGAATATATTTAATCTCTGGGCCTCACTTCTAAAATGGGGACATTTACATGAACATGTTAGAGTGGGGTTGTTGTGAAGATGAGATAAGATAGTGGATGGGAGGGTGGGGTTAGCAGATGGAAGCTGTAATATACAGGATGGATAAACAGCAAGGCCCTGCTGTATAGCACAGAGAACTACATTCAGTATCCTGTGATAAACCATCATGGAACAGAATATAAAAATCAGTATATGTATGTATAACTGAATCACTTTTCTGTACAGCAGAAATTAACACAACATTGTGAATCATCTGTACTTCAGTTAAAAAATAATAACGTATGTAAAATCTTGAGTTGGCTGCTGGGCACGTATCTCATGGTCAATCGTTTGTCACCTCTACTGTGGTTCTAAGAGTCGTGATGCGGTGTTTGTAGTTCACTCACACAGTTAAAGGGGAACTGAGGGGTTTTACAGCCAATGGGACTCATACTGGTTTTTCCACAGGCAAGGTAAAATGATGTCTGGACAAAAGAGCAATGAGAGAACTCCAGAGGCTTTGCAAATTATCCACATACTTGAATTAAGAATATAAGAATATTGGTAAAGGGTCAGTAATGAAATCATCCGTCAGATTGTTACTCGTGATTCTCTCTGGTGCAGCAGCGGGAATTAGCCACAGGAACAGAGAGACCGGAAGGATGGGAGCAGAAAAATGGAGAACTTGAACTTCATTATGTCATTGTGTGTATGTCATGGGATATGGGTGATATTTAACTTCTTAGTGTTATAAAATGTATAAGCCCATTAAGAAATATATAAAAAACATTCTAAAGTGTTCAAAGTAGTTTGGCTACTACTTATCTTTCAGTTTTCATCTGAAATGTCACCTTCCATAACAGGATTTTCTTGATCTAGCAGCAACATGGATGCAACTAGAGATGATCATATTAAGTGAAGTAGGTCAGAGAAAGACAAATATCATACGATAACGTTTATATGTAGAATCTAAAATATGACACGAACCTATCTACAAAACAGAAACAGACTCACAGACATGGAGAACAGACTGGTGGTTGCCAAGGTGGAGGGGCCTGGGAGGGATGGACTGGGAGGTTGGGGTTAGCAGATGGAAGCTTTTATATATAGAACAGATGAACAACAAGGTCCTACTGCATAGCAGAGGAATCTATAGTCAATACCCTGTGATGAGCCATAATGGAAGAGAATATAAAAAAAGAATATGTATATGTATAACTGAATCACTTTGCTGTACAGCAGTAATGAGCACAACATTGTAAATCAACTACATTTCAATAAAAATAGAGAGGATTTTCTTGATCTAAAATATCCAAAATAACCACCCACCTCCATCCCTTAATAACCATGTCTCACTGCTCCGTGTTCTTTTCTTCATAACACTTTTTACTGTCAAATATGATTTGTTTGCTTGCTAGTTGTCCATCTTTCTTACACTAAACTGGGAGTTCTGTGAGAGGCACCCTCGCTCTGTCTCTTTGGAACTCAAAATGGCATCTTCGATTGACAGGCTGCCCCTTCTTTTAGTAGACAAGGAAGAAAGTAAAGCAACAGTGTTCTCGAAGGTCAGACTTCTGCTTGGGCCAGCAGTCTTCTTGGGGCCCGGCTGTATTCATATTATTTTCCCCCTGCTAATATTTTTTTTGAACATCTTTATTGGAGTATAATTGCTTTACAGTGGTGTGTTAGTTTCTGCTTTATAACAAAGTGAATCAGCTCTATGTATACATATATCCCCATATCTCCTTCCTCTTGCGTCTCGCTCTCACCCTCCCTATCCCACCCCTCTAGGTGGTCACAAAGCACCGAGCTGATCTCCCTGTGCTATGTGGCTGCTTCCCACTAGCTACCTATTTTACATTTGGTAGTGTATATGTGTCCATGCCATTCTCTCACTTCATCCCAGGTTACCCTTGCCCCTCCCCGTGTCCTCAAGTCCATTCTCTACGTCTGCATCTGTATTCTTGTGCTGCCCCTAGGTTCATCAGAACCTTTTTTTTTTTTTAGATTCCATATATACGTGTTAACATATGGTATTTGTCTTTCTCTTTCTGACTTACTTCACTCTGTATGACAGACTCTATGCCCATCCACCTCACTACAAGTAACTCAATTTCGTTTATTTTTATGGCTGAGTAATATTCCATTGTATATATGTGCCACACCTTCTTTATCCATTCATGTATCGATGGACACTTAGGTTGCTTCCATGTCCTGGCTATTGTAACTAGAGCCACAATGAACATAATTCAAAAAGAGTCATTGTACGTGACTCTTTTTGAATTATGGTTTTTTTTTTAGGGTATATGCCCAGTAGTGGGATTGCTGGGTCATATGGTAGTTCTATTTTTAGTTTTTTAAGGAAACTCCGTACTGTTCTCCATAGTGGCTGTATCAATTTACATTCCCACCAACAGTGCAAGAGGGTTCCCTTTTCTGCACACCCTCTCCAGCATTTATTGTTTGTAGATTTTTTGATGATGGCCATTCTGACTGGTGTGAGGTGATACCTCATTGTAGTTTGGATTTGCATTTCTCTAATGATTAGTGATGTTGAGCATCCTTTCATGTGTTTGTTGACAACCTGTATATCTTCTTTAGAGACATGTCTATTTAGGTCCTCTGCCCATTTTTGGATTGGGTTGTTTGGTTTTTTGATATTGAGCTGCATGAGTTGCTTGTAAATTTTGGAGATTAATCCTTTGTCAGTTGCTTCATTTGCAAATATTTTCTCCCATTCTGAGGGTTGTCTTTCATCTTGTTTATGGTTTCCTTTGCTGTGCAAAAGCTTTTAAGTTTCATTAGGTCCCATGTGTTTATTTTTGTTTTTATTTCCATTTCTCTAGGAGGTGGGGCAGAAGGGATCTTGCTGTGATTTATATCATGGAGTGTTCTGCCTATGTTATCCTCTCAGAGTTTGATAGTGTCTGGCCTTACATTTAGGTCTTTAATCCATTTTGAGTTTATTTTTGTGTATGGTGTTAGGGAGTGTTCTAATTTCATTCTTTTACATGTAGCTGTCCAGTTTTCCCAGCACCACTTATTGAAGAGGCTGTCTTTTCTCCATTGTATATTCCTGCCTCCTTTATCGAAAATAAGGTGACCATATGTGCGTGGGTTTATCTCTGGGCTTTCTATCCTGTTCCATTGATCTATATTTCTGTTTTTGTGCCAGTACCATGCTGTCTTGATTACTGTAGCTTTGTAGTATAGTCTGAAGTCCGGGAACCTAATTCCTGCAGCTCTGTTTTTCCTTCTCAAGACTGCTTGGCTATTCGGGGTCTTTTGTGTTTCCATACAAATTGTGAAAGTTTTTGTTCTAGTTCTGTGAAAATGCCATTGATAGTTAGATAGGGATTGCCTTGAATCTGATTGCTTTGGGTAGTATAGTCATTTTCACAATGTTGATTCTTCCAGTCCAAGAACATGGTATATCTCTCCATCTGTTTGTATCATCTTTAATTTCTTTCATCAGTGTCTTACAGTTTTCTGCGTACAGGTCTTTTGTCTCCTTAGGTAAGTTTATTCCTAGGTATTTTATTCTTTTTCTTGCAATGGTGAATGGGATTTTTTTCCTTAATTTCTCTTTCAGATTTTTCATCTTTAGTGTATAGGAATGCCAGAGATTAATGTGCATTAATTTTGTATCCTGCTACTTTACCAAATTCATGGATTAGCTCTACTAGTTTTCTGGTGGCATCTTTAGGATTCTCTATGTATAGTATCATGTCATCTGCCAACAGTGACAGCTTTACTTCTTCTTTTCTGATTTGGATTCCTTTTATTTCTTTTTCTTCTCTGATTGCTGTAGCTAAAACTTCCACAACTGTGTTGAATAATAGTGGTGAGAGTGGACATCCTTGTCTTGTTCCTGATATTAGAGAAAACAGTTTCAGATTTTCACCATTGAGAACAATTCTGCCTGTGGGTTTGTCACATATGACCTTTATTATGTTGAGGTAAGTTCCCTCCGTGCCTACTTTCTGCAGGGTGTTTATCATAAATGGGTGTTGAATTTTGTCAAAAGCTTTTTCTGCATCTTTTGAGATGATCGTATCGTTTTTCTCCTTCAATTTGTCAATATGGTGTATCACATTGATTTGTGTATATTGAGGAATCCTTGCATTCCTGGGATAAACCCCACTTGATCATGGTGTATGATCCTTTTAATGTGCTGTTGGATTCTGTTTGCTAGTATTTTGTTGAGGATTTCTGCATCTATGTTCATCAGTGATACTGGCCTGTAGTTTTCTTTCTTTGTGACATCTTTGGCTGGTTTTGGTATCAGGGTGATGGTGGCCTCATAGAATGAGTTTGGGAGTGTTCCTCCCTCTCCTATACATTGGAAGAGTTTGAGAAGGAGAGGTGTTAGCTCTTCTCTAAATGTTTGATAGAATTCGCCTGTGAAGCCATCTGGTCCTGGGCTTTTGTTTGTTGGAAGATTTTTAACCACAGTCTCAATTTCAGTGCTTGTGATTGGTCTGTTCATATTTTCTATTTCTTCCTGGTTAAGTCTCAGAAGGTTGTGCTTTTCTAAGCATTTGTCCATTTCTTCCAGGTTGTCCATTTTATTGGCATAGAGTTGCTTGTAGTAATCTCTCATGATCTTTTGTATTTCTGCAGTGTCAGTTGTTACTTCTCCTTGTTCATTTCTAATTCTGTTGATTTGAGTCTTCTCCCTTTTTTTCTTGAAGAGTCTGGCTAATGGTTTATCAATTTTGTTTATATTCTCAAAGAACCAGCTTTTGGTTTTATTGATCTTTGCTGTTGTTTCCTTCATTTGTTTTTCATTTATTTTTGATCTGATCTTTATGATTTCTTCCCTTCTGCTAACTTTGGGATTTTTTGGTTCTTCTTTCTCTAATTGCTTTAGGTATAAGGTTAAGTTGTTTACTTGAGATATTTCTCGTTTCTTGAGGTAGGATTGTATTGCTATAAACTTACCCCTTAGAACTGCTTTTGCTGCATCCCATAGGTTTTTGGGCATCGTGTTTTCATTGTCATTTGCTTCTAGTTATGTTTTTGTTTCTTCTTTGATTTCTTCAGTGATCTATTGGTTATTTAGTAGTGTATTGTTTAGCACGAATATTTGTATTGTATTTTTTCAGATTTTTTCTGTTTGTATTTTTTCAGATATTTTCCTGTGATTGATATCTCATAATTAGTCTCATAATGTTGTGGTTGAAAAGATACTTGATACGATTTCAATTTTCTTAAATTTACCAAGGCTTGATTAGTGACCCAAGATATGATCTATCCTGGAGAATGTTTCATGAGCACTTGAGAAGAAAGTGTATTCTGTTGTTTTGGGATGGAATGTCCTATAAATATCAATTACGTCCATCTTGTTTAATCTGTCGTTTAAAGCTTGTGTTTCCATATTTATTTTCATTTTGGATGATCTGTCCATTGGTGAAAGTGGGGTGTTAAAGTCCCCTACTATGATTGTGTTACTGTCAATTTCCCCTTTTATGGCTGTTAGCATTTGCCTTGTGTATTGAGGTGCTCCTATGTCGGGTGCATAAATATTTGCAATTTTTATACCTTCTTCTTGGATTGATCCCTTGATCATTATATACTCTCCTTCTTTGTCTCTTGTAATAGTCTTTATTTTAAAGTCTATTTTGTCTTATATGAGAATTGCTACTTCAGCTTTCTTTTGATTTCCATTTGCATGGAATATCTTTTTCCATCCCCTCACTTTCAGTCTGTATGTGTCCTTAGGTCTGAAGTGGATCTCTTGTAGACTGCATATATACAGATCTTATTTTTGTATCCATTTAGCCAGTCTGTCTCTTTTGGTTGGAGCATTTAATCCATTTACATTTAAGGTAGTCATCAATATGTATGTTCCTATTACCATTTTCTTAATTGTTTTGGGTTTGTTATTGTAGGTCTTTTCCTTCTCTTCTGTTTCCTTCCTAGAGAAGTTCCTTTAGCATTTGTTGTAAAGGTGTTTTGGTGGTGCTGAATTCTCTTATCTTTTGCTTGTCTGTAAAGGTTTTAATTACTCCATTGAATCTGAATGAGATCTTTGCTGGGTAGACTAATCTTGGTTGTAGGTTTTTCCCTTTCATCACTTTAAATACGTCCTGCCACTCCCTTCTGGCTGCAGAGTTTCTGCTGAAAGATCAGCTGTTAACCTTATGGGGATTCCCTTGTGTGTTATTTGTTGTTTTTCCCTTGCTACTTTTAATATTTTTTCTTTGTATTTAATTTTTGATAGTTTGATTAATATGTGTCTTGGTGTGTTTCTCCTTGGATTTATCCTGTATGGGACTCTCTGCGCTCCCTGGACTTGATTGACTATTTCCTTTTCCAGTTAGGGAAATTTGTAACTATAATCTCTTTAGATATTTTCTCAGTCCCTTTCTTTTTCTCTTCTTCTTTTGGGACCCCTATAATTTGAATGTTGGTGTGTTTAATGTTGTCGCAGCTGTCTCTGAGACTGTCCTCAATTCTTTTCATTCTTTTTTCTTTATTCTGCTCTGCGGTAGTTATTTCCGCTATTGTGTCTTCCAGGTCACTTATCCGTTCTTCTGCCTCAGTTATTCTGCTATTGATTCCTGCTAGAGAATTTTTAATTTCATTTATTGTGTTGTTCATCATTGTTTGTTTGCTCTTTAGTTCTTCTAGGCCCTGGTTAAACGTTTCTTGTATTTTCTCCATTCTATTTCCCAGATTTTGGATCATCTGTACCTTCATTACTCTGAATTCTTTTTCAGGTAGACTGCCTCTTTCCTCTTCACTTGTTTGGTCTGGTGGGGTTTTACCTTGCTCCTTCATCTGTGTGTGTTTCTCTGTCTTGTCATTTTGCTTAACTTACTGTGTCTGGGGTCTCCTTTTTGCAGGCTGTGGGTTTGTAGTTCCATTGTTTTTGGTGTCTGCCCCCAGTGGCTGAGCTCAGTTCAGTGGGTTGTGTAGGCTTCCTGGTGGAGGGGACTGGTGCCTGTGTTCTGGTGGATGAGGCTGGATCTTGTCTTTCTGGTGGGCAGGACCACATCCGGTGGTGTGTTTTGGAGTGTCTGTGAACTTAGTATGATTTTAGGCAGCCTCTGTGCTAATGGGTGGGGTTGTGTTCCTGTCTTGCTAGTTGTTTGGCATGGGGTGTCCAGCACTGTAGCTTCCTGGCCGTTGAGCGGAGCTGGGTCTTAGCATTGGGATGGAGATCTCTGGGAGAGCTTTTGGCATTTGATATTACGTGGAGCCGGGAGTTCTCTGGTGGTCCAGTGTCCTGAACTCGGTTCTCCCACCTCAGAGGCACAGGGCTGACACCCGGTCGGAGCACCAAGACCCTGTCAGCCACACGGCTCAGAAGAAAAGGGAGAAAGAATGAAAGACAGAGAGAGAGAGAGAGAGAGAGAGAAGGAAGGAAGAAAGGATGAAAATAAAATAAAATTATTAAAATAAAAAAATTATTAAAAGTAAAAAAATTAAAAAGTAATTAAAAAAAGAAAAAAAGAAGGAAAGAAGAGAGCAACTACACCAAAAAACAAATCCACCAATGATAACCAGTGCTACAAACTGTACTAAAAAAACAAAGCAAACAAAACAAATAAAAACTAACAAAAAACACATGGACAGACAAAACCCAAGGACAAATGGTAAAAGCAAAGCTATACAGACGAAATCACACAAAGAAGCATACACATATACACTCACAAAGATAGAAAAAAATATACATAAAAGGAAGAGAACAACCAAATCAATAAACAAATCTACCACTGATAATAAATTCTAAATACTAAACTAAGATAAACATAAAACCAAAAACATTAGATGCAGAAAGCAAACCCCAAGTCTACAGTTGCTCCCAAAGTCTACCGCCTCAATTTTGGGATGATTTGTTGTCTATTCCGGTATTCCATAGATGCAGTGTACATCAAGTTCATTGTGGAGATTTAATCTGCTGCTCCTGAGGCTCCCGGGAGAGATTTCCCTTTCTTTTCTTAGTTCGCACAGCTCCTGGGGTTCAGCTTTGGATTTGGCCCTGTCTCTGCGTGTAGGTCGCCTGAGGGCGTCTGCTCCCCGCCCAGACAGGACGGGTTTAAAGTTACAGCTGTTTAGGGGGCTCTGGCTCACTCAGGCCGGGGGGAGGGAGGGGTATGGATGAGGGGCGAGCCTGTGGCCTCAGAGGCCGGCATGACGTTGCACCAGCCTGAGGTGTGCCATGCGTTCTCCCGGGGAAGTTGTCCCTGGATCGTGGGACCCTGGCAGTGGCGGGCCGCACAGGCTCCCCGGAGGGGAGGTGTGGATAGTGACCTGTGCTTGCACACAAGCTTCTTTGTGGCTGCAGCAGCAGCCTTAGCATCTCATGCCCGTCTCTGTGGTACGCACTTATAGCCACGGCTCGCGCCCATCTCTGGAGCTCGTTTAGGCAGTGATCGGAATCCCCTCTCCTTGCACACCCTGAAACAATGGTCGCTTGCCTCTTAGGCAGGTCCAGACTTTATCTTGGACTCCCTCCCGGCTAACCATGGAGCACTAGCCCCCTTCAGGCTATGTTCACGCAGCCCACCCATGTCCTCTCCCTCGCATCCAACCTCTGAAGCCCGAGCCTCAACTCCCAGCCCCCACCCACCCTGGCGATGAGCAGACAAGCCTCTCGGGCTGGTGAGTGCTGGTTGGTACCGGTTCTCTGTGCAGGAATCTCTTCGCTTTGCCCTTTGACCCTGGTTGCTGCACTCTCCTCTGTGGCTCCGAAGCTTCCCCCGTCTGCCACCCGCAGTCTCCGCCAGTGAGGGGGCTTCCTAGTGTGTGGAAACCTTTCCTCCTTCACAGCTCCCTCCCAGAGCGGCAGGTCCCATCCCTATTCCTTTGTCTCTTTTTTTTCTTTTTTTTTTTTTGCCCTACCCAGGTATGTGGGGACTTTCTTGCCTTTTGGGAGGTCTGAGTTCTTCTGCCAGCTTTCAGTAGGTGTTCTGTAGGAGTTGTTCCACATGTAGATGTATTTCTGGTATATTTGTGGGGAGGAGGGTGATCTTCACGTCTCACTCCTCTGCCATCTTGACAGTCTCTCCCCCTTGCTAACTTTTAAGGAGGAGGAAACATCTGGAAAATTGTCCTGGCCACAGAAAAATAAAAATTTACTTAAGGCAGATGGTAGTGTCAAGTAACAACATCTGGAGGTGAAAATCCAGCTGGCAACAGGGGTAATTGTCAAAATATTTAAAGACTACCCAAGTTGTTAATTTCACAGCATTTATATTCATCCCTGCCAAATTTATACTTCAGTTGGCAGAAGAATGACTTTCCCCTGTGTGCATATAGAGGGTGGATCCCTTTTTTCCATTAGAAATGAGGGCTAGCCTCAGTGCTAGATTCTGTCCAAAATAAGAAGCTTTTCCTGAAAAGTCTTTTTAAGATCAGCATACCTTAGGAAGGAGAACTTTCAAGATGCAGGTTTCTGTGAGTAACTTCAGCATGTATTTGCTGAAGCCCTAACCTGCTTCTCTTCCAAAGAGATTGTATCTTATTATCTTTAAAATCATCTTCAGATGTCCTGTTAATATGCTGGAAGTGAGGCAGAGTGATGAGAAACAAGAAACGTTTCACCTTAGAAGGCTTTGCCTTGCTAACTAGTACATTTGCTGCATTATGGGAAGGAAGGTGATCCCAAATTCAGTTCTTAATATAGATTATCTCATAGGTATAGATGAGTCTTAGTTGCTTCCCAACAGAAGACACACCATTTATTATATTTTGGCCTTCACACATTCCTGGGCTGTGGACACTTCTGTGGTATCTAGAAGCTGATTAGTGTTTTTTTGCTCAGATAAAACAGGCTTACAATTTACCTGCTGTTTCTTGCAAATAATAAGTATCTTCTGAAGTCTCAAATCTACTCCTGTCCCATGAGGGAGTGCTCTTATATCAAGAGGAAGGTATAAGGGAAGATGATCTTTTGAGGCTGACTAACAAGAACTGGCTTAGACCATATTTTACTCTATGACCAGGTCAAGAAAGACCACAGCTTAGAAATGGAGCTATTGTAATATCTCTTGGAAAAGTCTTAATTTACAGAATGCTCCAGCCCCCAAAGCCTAGAAAATGATGTTTTCCTCTCAGACTGGTTTCAGTTGGGTAAGTGACACTTCAGGAGCAAAAGTCGAGGGTCAGACTGACTGGGCCTAAAGCAATCCCATTTTTTTAATGGCTTTATTTATGGTCTTATTTTCCAAAAACCTTCTCTTGTTTTAATAAGACGTATTACTTAAAAAGATTGTAGTGTTAATGTTACGCATTTTCCTGCAGGAATTTACCTTTCTTCATGGTAGACTCTGAAGCTGGATGTCTGTTTTTTTGTTCTACTGTTTTGTTGTTGCTGTGGGGGAACCTTTCTGAAATGGCAGGTAGAAAGCTGAAACCCTGAGAAGCCAACAAGTTTGTAAAACCTCATGGTCCAAAGAGTCTCAAACCAAAATTGGTCTCCTGGTTCCTCAGTCTACCCACCCTCCTTGCCTTTCATGAGGCAGCAGCTCCCTGTTTTCTGCAAACACTCCTAAGAATACAACTCACCCTTGAAAAGTATGAAGTCAAAACTTGTGCTTTCCCCCTCAATATTACTTGTATTCTTTAATTTAATTTTCCCTTTTCCTATATTCTCAGTTGCTAAATATGGTATTTTTTTTGTTTTGATGTAAATAATGATGAAAGGATGCTTTAAAAATACCAAGATCTCACTGAAGTTTGATAAGACCCATAGCAAAGTGAAGGACTAGAATTGGGCATTTGAGTTGGAAGTTGCTCAAGACTGCTCCATCTGTGAAATGGGGACCAATGGGGTCTACACCTACCAGCTTGAGGAAGTAAGTAGGATGCCGACCAATGCCTGGGACATGGGACATGAAACCTTCACCACTGATGGATGAGGGATTCCTACTTGCTTTTTCTGTGTGGCATGAGAATTCCTAGCTGAATGATTTACTTATAAAATAATCAGACATTAGGGAGACCCTTAGACAATGGTAGAGACAAACATAAAGCTAACACACAAGGAAACTCCTCAGCCCAGGTTATGTGAGAACCCCTTGGATATCAACTTCTCATTCCATGTTTGAAAGTTAAAAGTCATGAGAATCAGAAAATCAGACAGATTGCAAAACTGACACCTCAATAATTGTAAATTATAGAACAATAAAGAAGGCATTCCAAAGAAAGAATGACTTATGAAAAAACAAAAAAGAAAATTTGGGAAAGAACAAAGAGAACATTTTAGAAATGCTAAACATACACCTTGAAATAGCTTTCATGTATAGTTTACGTAGAAGGGTTTATAGAACTGAAACAGGATTAGAAGATGTATCTTGGAAATCACTCAGAAGACAGCACATAGAGAGAAGGGAATGAAAACACGAAGGAGAGCATAGAGATAGTGAAGTAACATGAGTCTCTCCAGCAGGACAATCACACGGGACAGAACAGAAAGGATATTAGAGAGGCCAGACTTGAAGTCTTAATGGAGAGAACTTTTCAGACCTGAGAAAGATTCAATTAGTCTTGAGATTAAAGAATCTAAAAAATAAAAATGGTACAAGTGAACTTATTTGCAAAACAGAAACAGACTCACAGATACAGAAAACAAACATGGTTACCAAAGGGGAAAAGTGAGGGGACGGATAAATTAGGAGTTTGGGATTAACATATACACACTACTATGTATAAAATAGATAACGAATAGGGACCTAATGTATAGCACAGGGAACTCTGATCAATATTCTGTAATAACCTATATGGAAAAAGAATCTGAAAAAGAGTGGATATATGTATATGTATAACTGAATCACTTTGCTGTACACCTGAAACTTAACACAACACTAAATCAACTATAATGTAAATAAAAATTAAAAAAATAAAGTATCATAACAATTCTTGAATAGGAAAAACAAACAAAAAATTCACACCCAGATATATCATAATGAAAAAGGAAAACTTCAAAGACAGAAAGATTGAACAAAACTTTCATTACACCAGATTGCCTATGAAATCTCAATAATCAGCCTGAAAACAAACCACTCATCATCAAAATGTACCTGTAAGACCATAAAATAACTTCTGAGTTATAAAGGAGAATAATATGTGTCTAGAACTCTACACTAAGCTAAACTATCATTCAAACTATAAAGACTAATTTGTGTGGAAACACAAAAGACCCCAAATAGCCAAAGCAATCTTGAGAAAGAAGAATGGAGCTGGAGGAATCAGGCTCCTGGACTTCAGACTATATTACAAAGCTACAGTAATCAAGACAATATGGTACTGGCACAAAAACAGAAATATAGATCAGTGGAACAGGATAAAGCCTAGAGATAAACCCACGCACATATGGTCACCTTATCTTTGATAAAGGAGGCAAGAATACAAAATAGAGAAAAGACAGCTTCATCAATAAGTGGTGCTGGGAAAACTGGACAGCTACATGTAAAAGAATTAATTTAGAACACTCCCTAACACCATAAACAAAAATGAACTCAAAATGGATTAAAGACCTAAATGTAAGGCCAGACACCATCAAACTCTGAGAGGAAAACATAGGCAGAACACTCTATGACATAAATCACAGCAAGATCCTTTTTTTTTCTTTTTTTTTTTTTTTTGTGGTACGCGGGCCTCTCACCGCTGCGGCCTCTCCCTTCGCGGAGCACAGGCTCCGGACGCGCAGGCTCAGCAGCCACGGCTCACAGGCCCAGCCGCTCCGTGGAATGTGGGATCCTCCCGGACGGGGGCACAAACCCGCATCCCCTGCATCGGCAGGTGGACTCTCAACCACTGCGCCACTAGGAAAGCCCAGCAAGATCCTTTTTGACCCACCTCCTAGAGAAATGGAAATAAAAACAAAAATAAACACATGGGACCTAATGAAACTTAATAGCTTTTTCACAGCAAAGGAAACCATAAATAAAACGAAAAGACAACCCTCAGAATGGGAGAAAATATTTGCAAATGAAGCAACTGACAAAGGATTAATCTCCAAAATTTACAAGCAGCTCATGCAGCTCAATATCAAAAAACCAAACAACCCAATCCAAAAATGGGCAGAAGACCTAAATAGACATGTCTCCAAAGAAGATATACAGATTGCCAACAAACACGTGAAAGGGTGCCCAACATCACTAATCATTAGAGAAATGCAAATCCAAGCTACAATGAGGTATCACCTCACACTGGTCAGTCAGAATGGCCATCATCAAAAAATCTACAAACGATAAATGCTGGAGAGGGTGTGTAGAAAAGGGAACCCTCTTGCACTGTTGGTGGGAATGCAACTTGATACAGCCACAGTGGAGAAGAGTATGGAGGTTCCTTAAAAAACTACAAATAGAACTACCATATGACCCAGCAATCCCACTACTGGGCATATACCCTGAAAAAACCGTAATTCAAAAAGAGTCATGTACCACAATGTTCATTGCAGCTCTATTTACAATAGCCAGGACATGGAAGCACCCTAAGTGTCCATAGACAGATGAATGGATAAAGAAGGTGTGGCACATATATACAATGGAATATTACTCAGCCATAAAAAGAAATGAAATTGAGTTATTTGTAGTGAGGTGGATGGCCCTAGAGACTGTCATACAGAGTGAAGTAAGTCAGAAAGAGAAAAACAAATATGTATGCTAACACATATATATGGAATCTAAAAAAGAAAAAAAAGTTCTGAAGAACCTAGGAGGAGGACAGGAAAAAGATGCAGACGTAGAAAATGGACTTGAGGACATGGGGAGGGGGAAGGGTAAGCTGGGACAAAGTGAGAGAATGGTATGGACATATAGACACTACCAAACATAAAATAGATAGCTAGTGGGAAGCAGCTGCATAGCACAGGGAGATTAACTCGGTGTTTTGTGACCCCCCCCTAGAGGGGTGGGATAGGGAGGGTGGGAGGGAGATCAAGAAGGGGGAGATATGGGGATATATGTATATGTATGGCTGATTCACTTTGTTATAAAGCAGAAACTAACACACCATTGTAGAGCAATTTTACTCCAATAAAGACGTTAAAAAAAACTATAAAGATTGACAAGATTACAATTTACAGACCATTCCTGAATCAAAACAAAATAAGGCAAACAAAATGACAAAAACTAGTAATGGAAATATTTTCCTAAGAAGGAAATTAATCCCTGAAGAAGGTATATGATGCAAAAAGCAAGGGTGAACAAGACAGTAAACAGGTTGGTAACATGAAATAAATATTGCTATACAAATAATAGCATTAATTTGGGAGAAACATTTGGAAAAAAAGTAGACTCAACTTCTAGGCTGCAATGTGGATGGTTACAGCTTTCTAATTCTCTTGTTTGGAAGGAGAATAGAGACATTGATTAATTTAAAGCTTATGTAGAGAAGCATATTGAAAAATTAAGGGTTGTCCCTGAAAAGATAGAAATAGAATATATAAACTCTTAACTAGTAGAAGAATTAAAAGGAAATAAGAGGGTAGGACAGAAACAAAATCATTTATAGTGGGATGAGCAGACGTATGCTCTAGAGGTAAAGTGGTATATGGAAGTATACTTATGTGAATTAATGAAGTCACGTTCATGTAGGAAGAAATGTTGCCCCAAAGTGTTCAACCTGAGTGCAATGTTGCCTTAAAAATCATTTTCAGTTTGTTGGAAACATAGGGATAGAGAAACTAGTTAAACAATATAGAGGGGCACTCTATGGGAAAACTGACCTTAGGCCTTGGGGAAAGATAGGCATGGAAAAAACAAGGAAGTTTACTCTAGATTAAAGAGGCACAACAAAATGTACTCTGTGAACCTTGTTAAGAGCCTCATTTGAACAAATCACTTATAAAAAGTCATCTTAAGTTTAATTGGGAAAATTGAATGTAAACTGGAATCAGATAATACCAAGGAATTCGTGTTAGTTTTATTAGAAGTGCAAACTGCCTGGTAAATATGTAAAAAAAGGTTTGTATTTTTGGAGATGCCTTGGAAGTAAGCAAGGGTAAAATGACCTGAATTGTGGGATTTGTTATAAAATACTGTAGCAAAAAAGAAAAAAGGAATAGATGAAGCAAGTGTGGCAAATCTTGCTAATTAATAGTAGAATCTGGGTGATGGACATAATGGGGTTAGTTATCTCAGGCTCTATACTTTTGTGTATGTGACCAGTTTTATCATAAACACTTAAGGTAATATCTTAATTCACGAAGTTTGAAAATAAATGGATGGAAAATTATATAGTAGGCAAATACGACAATTTTTTATACTATATAAGTTAGAGCTTAACACAAAAATTGCTAATAATGATAGCGATATAACCTAATGATCACAATTGGCTGAAGAAGCCATTATGAATTTGTATTCATTACACAACATAAATTCCAAATATATAAAGCAACAACTGACAGAATTACAAGAAGAAAGTTTAAAATCTGTTACCCAGGAGAAGTTTGTAACACATCCATTTCTAAAACTTACGAGTCATGGATGCAAAAAATTATGATGGATATTTCAGGTTTTTAGTAACAGATTTAACAAACTGCTAATAGAGATATATGATTTCTATCCCCAGCACACATACGCTTTTTAAATATACAGGGTACATTTATGAAAATTGGCTACAATGGAAGTCTCTGTGACACTCTAGGAATCTGTATCGTATACACCATGCTCTCTGAACACAAAGTAATAAGATTAGAAATGAATAGTAAAAAGACAATAGAAATTCATGTTTTTGAGCACTAAACTGTACTTGTAAATAATTATGTGTTTAGAAAATTACAATGGAAAATTTGAACTGTTTAGAATAAAATACAAATAAAGTATTACATATCAAAACTTGTGGGAAGTAGGTAAAGAAATGATTGAGATGATTAACAAAAACTCAAAGCAGAATATTTGAAATATTCATGCAATTGATAGAAAGAGACAAAGTGTAAATAAATAACTTCAGAAATAAAAAGGGAGCATAGCTACAGAGAAGATAGTTGTATTTTATTTCTTTTAATTTTTAAAAAATATTAATTTAATTAATTTATTTATTTTTATCTTTGGCTGTGTTGGGTCTTAGTTGCAGCACCCAGGATCTTCATTGAGGCATGCAGGATCTTTTGTTGTGGTGCGTGGGCTCATGGTTGCAGCATTTGGGCTTCTCTCGAGTTGTGGCATGCAGGTTCCAGGGTGCATGGGCTCTGTAGTTTGTGGCACGCAGGCTTTCTAGTTGAGATGTGCGAGCTCAGTAGTTGAGGCGCACAGGCTTAGTTGCTCCGTGGCATGTGGGATCTTAGTTCCCTGACCAGGGATTGAACCCTTGTCCCCTGCATTGGAAGGTGGATTCTTTACCACTGGACACCAGGGAAGTCCTGATAGTTGTATTTTGAAAATATGTAATATTGAATCATTTTGTGCCAAAATTTCTGATAACTTTGAGACAATAGGTAAATTTTTAGAAAAACAGATTGCCAAGATTGACTCAAAAGGAAATAAAGATTAATCAAATAACTGTTAAAGAGACTGAATTGGATTCTAAATCCTCTCCTTCTACCACTTTTGCCTAATGGTACCAATCATAGACGTTTTTATTTCATCAAACTTTCAAGAATAATCCCCTTTTATATAAATTGTTCCAGAGGGAAAACTTTCCAACTAATTTTAAGCTCATATAAACTTGATACCAAAATTGGACAGACTGTGTACGAAAAAAGATACACTGACTTACTCAGAGATGAAAAAATTCTAAATAAGATATCAGTAAATTAAATCTAGCAGTACATAAGACATCCTGACCAAATACATTTTATCCCAAGAATGGAAGATAGCTTAACTGTAGAAATTCCATTAATGTTACACACATCAATAATACACTGAAGGAGGAAAAAGAAAAAGATTGTCTTCAAAGATGCTGCTAAAATTCACAAATATTCATTATTAAAAATTCTTAGCAGCTAGAAAGTACTTCCTTTACTTGAAAAAAGATTATCAAGAATTCAAACATATGAAAACATCATAATTAATGCAGAAAATTTAGGTTAATTTCCATTAAATTAGGAATAAAATAAAGATGCCTCTATCATTATTATTATTAATTAGTGTCCTGGTGGTCCTACAGAATGCATTAGAGTAAGAAAAAGAAATTGGAAGTGTAAGGTTTGGAAAGGAAGAGAGAAAATTGCCAGATTTGCAGATGGTAAAATTGTTTAGTTAGAAAATCTAGCAGGATGTATTGACAATGTATTAAAGCTATTAAGAAAGTTCAGCAAATTTTCTGGATTTAAATCAATATTTTAAAATCAACAGTTTCCAATATTCCAAGAATAATCAATTAGAAATATAGTGAAATTTTAAAATGACCCTAATTATAATAGCAAGAAAACTAGGAATATTTTTAGCAACACTGGGCAAGATCTTTGTGGAGAAAATTATAAGATTTATTCAAGGGCATAAACAAGTCCTAAATATATGGAAAAACAACATATTCATAGAGGGGAAGAGTCTATGTTTATCTGTTAGTTCAAAGTAATTCCAGTAAAAGTTATAATAGATTGTATGTGTGTGTATATTTGTGTATGGAACTTGACAAGTAATTCTTGTCATTCATATGGATGGATAAAAGGCCAAGAATAACCTACATAATTTTAAAGAAAAAATGATAGGCATTTTGATGTACCAAATATCAAGGTTTTTAAAGAGATTTTGCAATTAAAGCAATGTGGTATTGGTCAAGTGTCACTGAAGTAGATCAAAGAAACAGCACAGAAGCCAGAAACACATCCATGCATAAATGAGAACTTTTCAGTGAGAGAGAAGCCCTTGCACACCCCTGGCAAGAAACAGAACATACTATAAATTGTATGAAGGCAAAGGTTCCTAAATACGAAAAGTAAAACTTGTGGGGTAAAAAGGAGAATGTGGTTATGAGTGCAGGGTTGGGAATAATATTTTCACCGACTAAAGATGAAAAAATCAGAAGGAAAATATTGATCCATTTGACTAGATTAAAACTTTAAAAACATGTATAACAAAGGATACCATATGCAATTTAAAAACAAACCCTAGACCAAGAGAAGAGGATATATACCTGAAAAATATATATAGTATGTATATATATATACATCCAGAATGTGTAAAGAATTAAGAGGAAAAAAAAGTTGGTGAAGGATATGAGTCTTAAAAATTTCAAAAACTTGGTTTTGAATGAAAAGAGCGAGGTATAGCATGATACCTTATAATGTCAATTTATAAGGTGTCATTTTGTACCTCGCTCTTTTCGTTTATTCCTGATGTCAATTACAGGTTTCTCCCGTTATCCGGAAGTAGAGCATTCCTATGAAACCTTTTGTAAGCCATAGGCTGAAATGGCACGTAGTTCCTGTTTTCAGTACCTGAAAGAAATCTGAAGAGAATTTTTGTTTTTATGACAAAAAGCCATTATTGTACTGATGTAGGTCTTAGGTAAAAGAAGTGGCTTAATGGGAAGTTTCAGAAAGTGGGGGATACCTGTATATAAAATTAAAATCATCCCCCAAACCTGTATATTGTTCACATGATTCACATGTGAATTAAAAGCATAAACGCATGGACTTAATGGCTAGTCACCTACTTCAGAAGAGCAATGTTTTGGAGGAAAGGAAAGAGAGAAAAAACCTAGGTAGAGTCACAAGGCATAATTCAACAGAATTCATAAATTTTAATCCTGAAGAGATAAAAGAGCTGAAGCAAAAAAAAAAAACAAAACAGAATTAAAAACTGGCACTGCTTCTGAGTTAATAAAATGTTAATATGTTAATATTTGAGAAGTAACCATCCAAACACAGCTTTCAAATCTTTGGTTCTGAAGTTAGGTCTCAAGCTACATCTCAAAAGTAGCCAGACTGTCTGTAACCTGCAAGCCATAGGTTGCTTTTTTCTCATTGGCTCAGATCCCTACCTGCGTGAACTAGGTCTGTGAACTAGGTCCCCTTCTCCTTGTAGGGGCTAGCCCAGTTCGTACAGTTCTCATGGGACCAAGGCAAAATGTAGGAGTGCCTCTTATTGGTAGTCATGAGTGCGTGAAGCCAGAGAATCTGTATCAATTGAAAGAGCACCATGTGAATATGAATGACATTATGGCATTGGGCAGTGCACAGCCTGTGCAACTGTGCAGTGTAGCATGTCTGTGAGAGTGGTGTAGTGTCAAAGTTGGAAGAGAATGTCCAAACCTATTTCACACCAACCAACAAGGAAAGCCTGAGATGGGTTTAGGGAGCCGTAGAAATTCACCAGGAGCGAGAAGCAGCACGTGGAGGTGAGGGTTTGGGATGGAAACCTCACATAATACTGGGTTTCTGCTCTGCCTGTACTTCGTGGCATGGTGCAAGGAACTGGATCCAGTTACAGGATCTGGAATGGAATGAATACCTCTTCTCCTGTTCTGGCCTTCTATTCTGTGAGGTGGGAGCTGGGTTGAAATTTTCTTAAGATTGCTTTGTTACAGGACTTGAAGAATTAGACCATTGTAGCATATTCTGGAAGCAGAAGGCAGCTTTCCTCTCTAGACCTTCCAGCTGACATCCTTTCTGGAACTAGCCGTGATGTTTGTAAGGCTCTAGTATTTCTTCCACAGCTTTCTCAGAGGGGTCATCTAACATGGGCAGTGTCAGATGCTGGTGTGAGGGGTGGAGGCTTTTGGTAAGTAGGCAAGGTACAGCAGGGAAGAGTGAAAGATCAAAGTGGAGACAATGGAGTGATGGTTTGAGTTGGAAAGCTGTGCGTTTGCCCTCTTAAGCTACTGGAAACAGCTCCAGCCCAGGCAGCGGCATGAATGCCCCTCTTGGATGTGATCTCTGTAGCCATGGTTGCTAGATCCCTAATAGGGTCCCTTGGAGTGCCTGCAGCATTTGGGCATTGTCCTTTGGGAATGTACAACCAGATGTACTTGCCAGGCCAGCAGTATTTGTTGGGCTGTGATGGACACTCTTGATCCCTCATTCCCAGGAGCAGTCATGGGTGGAGTCACCCTCTGGACACGTGTGGGCAGGGTTGTTGACTTTCCTATCCACTCCCCACTCTGGGAACCCTAGACCTCTCTGGTGATAGAAATGAGTAATCCCAGCCAGGCTACAGGTACCGACTGAAGAGCACCTGACTTTCCCAGACCTTGCTCTTCATTTTGAGGATTTCCTTCTAAGCACTGAGCCTGGAACAGAACTCATACACGGTGTGAGTATATCACCGTAGGACGCATGGCTTGACTGTGACACCAACTTCTACTGGTCAGGGTTCTTGGCCTTCCCCAGTCAATAGAAACTGATAAGAGGCCAGACAAGAAATTCAAGCAAGGCCCCTGTGAGGGCCCCTACTGCAGCAGAGGGGAGTGAGAACCAGTAACGGTTTCCCTTGCTTGCTTACTGGAGGAGGGGCGAGCTGGTTCCTTATACGAGGTGAGGGTAGGGGTGGGTCCAGGGGGTGGGGCCAGAGGTGTGGCTTAGATGGTTTGCCCACCCCTTTGGTGGTGGTGTGTGCAGGGGGCATGCACAGTGCCCTGCTTTTGCTCCTGACTCCCTGCTTTTGCTCCCACCTCTTCAGAAGTGGCAGTTGGGTTTTTTGATCTTTTTGTATCTTGTCCAAAGTTTTGCCCCAACTGTGCATGCAGTTATTTTTAGTCCCTTATAGTTTCTTTGTGTTTTGTTGCTGGAGGAGACGTTTGTCCAGGTGCCAGCACCGCAGCAAAGGGTCCCAGGTCCCAGGTCCCAGCCTGTCTCACAGCCAGAGTTAGCAGAAGAAAGATGTATGCAGAAACTGGGAGATCTCAGCCCTGCTGCAAGGGGACATTTTTGCACTCAGGTCAGGCTCTCTCCCCATTTTAACATCATTCTCTGCCTTGTAGCATAAACTCCTCCCAGACCTTCCTCCAAAGGGAAGCGAACTGTGTGGTCCAGCTCCTAAAAACTCTGTTTTTTATATATATATATATATATATATAAAATGCTGTTTCCATAAGGTGAGGATCCTTATCGTAATGACAGCTAGAAATGGAATCTACCTGGAGCACTTAAACTTTATTGGGTTATTGTTTTATGGTTAAAATGATGTTCTTTTTCTTCCCCTGTTTTGCCTCTCTTCTACCACCAGGTCTGACTCACTTTAACAACAATTTCTTTCAAATTTAGTCATTTAACTCATTTGTTTTAGCTAGGCTTATGCCCTATTCCAGATTCTCTTTCTGATCAACATTTCACCCTTATAACATCTACCCACCTTTTACAAGTGTTCTTTGAAATTTTTATCTTATGAAAAGCATCCAATTTGTGATTTTTCCCCATGTTTTTCTTGCTTCATTTTTCTTTCGTGTTACTTTGCTGCCTTAATACACAACTATCACAGGACTAGCTATATCCTCTATTATTAAAACTCCTCTCACTAAACCATGTAAACCTGCAACCTCTAATCCTTTCTTTCCAGGGTAACCGTCTCTTAACCGGGCCCAGGTGCTGGATTCAGAAATAACATTTTCCCACTGCCAGGTAGAGCTGTGACCTATTTCCTCATCCCATTGTTCTAAGGGTTGCCATGTTACCACGTCCTTTGTGATTCATTGGCTGCTCTAATTATAAATCTGTGCTATTCCTGTAATAGACACCAAGTCTCAGGGTACATCTCTGTATGCCACATCCTGGATATCTCTTCCTTCAGGGACCACTTCTCTTCTCTTATGTGGGAACGTGGATGTGGGAAGCACCCATCCCAAGAAAGCTTGTTCTCTACATCTCTGTCTTGACCGAAATAATTCCATGTGCAGTTTTCAAATGTGTCCCTCCTGGGGCAATCCAAGACCTAATATCAAAATCATTACCCTAATTTCTAGCTGAAGGACTTTCTTTCCCTCTCTCTCCCATTTACTTTTTTGGCTGCTCTGTGCAGCTTGTGGGATCTTAGTTCCCCAACCGCGGATTGAACCCAGGGCCCTGGCAGTGAAAGCACCAGGTCCTAACCACTGGACCGCCAGGGCAGTCCCCCTTTTTCCCTCTCTAATGTAAGCCACATTACAACACGTTCCTGATCATTGAACCCGTTGCCACTTCTCTATATTTCTTTTTTTTTAAATTGAAGTATAATTGATTTACAATGTTTGGTAATTTCTGCTGTACAGTAAAGTGACTCAGCCACACACACATGTATGTTCTTTTCTATATTCTTTTCCATTATGGTACCACTTTCCTGTATTTCCTGGTTTGATCCCAGACAACTCAGCATGTAACCTGTATAAACAGGACTCCACAGCCCTATGGGCATCAGTCCCTAATGGCTCTCCCACAGCTTTGCAGATCATGTACCCCAAGTACATGGTAGCCTGGGCTACCATGGTTCACTTCTAGGAAACATGACCAGAACCAAACACGTTACTCAGCTCTGGGAGATTCTCTTTATACTGCATGCCACCACCGTGGGCAGAGGCCTTGGATTTCAAATATAAGAACTCAGCAGAATCAAAGTCCTGCCGATACCAGAGAAGAAGTAAATAGATTTTTAAAAATATTAATTTCACATTGAATCTTGAATACATTTTCCCTATAGATGAGGTGAAATTCCCCATTAACCTCCATCCCCAGTACCCCACTAACTCCCCAGTTTTAACAATGGTCATCTTTTTTTTAATTTTGGTGTATATTTCCAGATCTTTGTCTATACATTTTTATACTTCAGTATATTACCCGTAAATAATGAATACTATCATTCTGCATTTTGCTGTTTTTTTCTTTAACCTAATAACATGCTGTCTTAGTTTGCTAGGGCTGCCATAACAAAACACTGCAGACTGGGTGGCTTAAACAACAGAGATTTATTTTCTCACGGTTCTGGAGGATTGAAGTCCAAGGTCAAGGTTTGCTTTCTCCTGAGGCCTCTCTCCTTGGCTCGCAGATGGCTGCCTTCCTCCTGTGAGCTCACAGGGTCCCACACACTGTGTGCACTTATCCCTGGTGTCTGTGTATGCTAGTCTCCTCTGCTTGTAAAGACAGTAGGCGGTGTGGGTTAGGGCCTACCCTAACAGCCTCATTTTCACTTAATCACATTTTTAAAGGCTCTATTCCAAATAGTCATATTCTGAGGTACTAGGGGTTAGGGATTCTTTTTATTATTTAAAATATTTTTTGTTTATTTTAATTTTTAATTTAATTTTTTTATATTGGAGCATAGTTGATTTACAGTGTTGTGTTAGTTTCAGATGTACAGCAAAGGGATTCAGCCATACATATACATATATCCATTCTTTTTCAGATTCTTTTCCCATTTAGGTTATTACAGAATATTGAGTAGAGTTCCCTATGCTATACAGTAGGTCCTTGTTGATTATCTGTTTTATATAGAGTAGTGTGTATATGTTGACACCAAACTCCTAATTTATCCCTACCCCCGACCTTTCTCCTTTGGTAGCCATAAGTTTGTTTTCAAAGTCTGTGAGTCTGTTTCTATTTTGTAATTAAGTTCATTTGTATAATTTTTTTGGATTCCACATATAAGTGATATTATATGTTATTTGTCTTTGTCTGACTTACTACACTTAGTATGATAACCTCTAGGTCCATCCATGTTGCTGCAAATGGCATTATTTCATTCTTTTTTTATGGCTGAGTAGTATTCCATTGCTACTAGAAATGCTACTAAAAGTAGCATTACTAGTAGTAGATAAAGAAGATGTGGAATACTACTGTACTAATAGTATTCCACATCTTCTTTATCTGTTCATCTGTTGATGGACATTTAGGTTGCTTCCATGTCCTGGCTATTGTAAATAGTGCTGCAATGAACATAGGGGTGCATGTGTCTTTTCAAATTATGCTTTTCTCTGGATATATGCCCAGGAGTGGGATTGCTGGATCATATTGTAGCACTATTTTCAGTTTACTAGGGGTTAGGGCTTCTTTATATGAATTTAGGTGGTTGGTGGTGGCATAATTTAACACTTAATGCATGCCTTTGCTGATTTTTCCATGTTAGAACTTAAAGATTATGTTAGTCATAATTAGATTCAAGCAATAGGAACCACGAAATAAATGGCTTAAGAATATAAGAATTTATTTTTCCACCCACTTACTAAGTGGAGAGAGAGTCAACCCAGGGTTGGTCTCGTATTCCCTGGTGTCAGAAATGCAGCCTCCAGGACTTCCCTGGTGGCACAGTGGTTAAGAATCTGCCTGCCCATGCAGGGGACAAGGGTTTGATTCCTGGTCCGCCAGGATCCCACATGTCATGGAGCAACTAAGCCCATGCACCACAACTACTGAAGCCTGTGCTCCTAGAGCCCGTGCTCCACAACAAGAGAAGCCACCACAATGAGAAGCCCGTGCACCACAACAAAGAGTAGACCCCGCTCACTGCAACTAGAGAAAGCCCATGTGCAGCAATGAAGACCCAACACAGCCAAAAATAAATAAAGTTTTAAAAAGTGCAGGCTCCTTCCAGCTTGTTGCCCCTGCAGTGTGATACAATCCTTGTCAAAATCAGCTATGATCCAAGACAGCTCAGAATGCCAGCCACTTTGCCTGAATTCACAGTCAGCTGGAAGGAGGTGCTTTAAGAGCCATCCCTGTAGTTATGGACATCACTCATACTTGTGTACTATTGGCTAGAACCTAGTCACATTGTCTACCTAACTGTACAGGAAACATATCTGCCAGGTGTGATGAGCACACTCCCAGCTAAATAAGAAGACAAGGCTGTTCTTATCTTCTTTACTGATAAAGAAGTTAAGAACAAGCATTAGGGAAAACTAGCAATGAAATATAACTATTTTCTGGATGGCTGAGTGGTTTGGGTGTTTGATACCTTTTTGAGAAGAAAGCAACTGGAGTACAGAAGAGGGAGAAGAATTTCTAGTTTTTGCTGTGATTTCCAGAAATCTCTGGCCATTCTTGACTATTGTGTCAAACAGCTCCCATATACCCTCGCAAGTTCACCTCCGTCTTTTCCCTCACCCCACTCTCTGCCTGGGGAGGTGGCTTGTGTGGATTATACCCACGAGTTCCTTTGCCTTCTGGCTTCCAATTGGGTTGACCCAGAAGGAAGCCCTGATACAATCAGAGGGAGTGTGGAGAGTGAGGTCAGAGATTTTTGACACTTGGATTCCTCCCTGTGAGATGGCCTCAGGCTGGCTGTGTCCCATGAGTAAAATCATTGCACTTATTTTCTTTCTTTCTTTTATTTTTCCTTTCCAATCTGGATACCTTTTATTTCTTTTCCTTGCCTGATTGCACTGGCTAAAATCTCCAGTACAATGTTTTTGTTGTTGTTATTCAGCTTTATTTATTTATTGAAGTGTAGTTGATTTACAATGTTGTCACTGCACTTTTGAAGGCCTCCTTGTCTACATGGCTTCTTCCCTTTGTCCCTTTTCCCCTTTAGGCCTATGAGTGGTACCTGCTTTTCTGATCTTACCAGCTCTAAGTTATTACACTACCTCTTGAGGTTTCCTTACACTTCAACCCATATGTGTATAAATACACACACACACACACACACACACACACACACAAAGTTATCCAATTTGACAGGGTCAAGTAATTCCTGTGAAAAGCTTGACTAATAAAAATACTGAGGCTTGAGGTAGTAGTTCTCTGGTATTCCAGTAGCAACCTTATTTTGTGCTGTGTGAGATTTCCACCTGGTTCTTGTCATTCTTTTTGGTCCACTTGTTTTACCTCTGGGGATCACTGTGGTCATCTCCAAAGTAAGAAACTACCTAGATCAGTGGTTCTCAAACTTGAGTGTGCACCAAAATAACCTGGAGGGCTTGTTAAAACACAGATTGATGGACCCCCACCTTGAAGTTTCTAATTCGGTGGGTCTGGGATAGGACCAAGAACGTACACTTCTGACAAGTTCCCAGGTGATCCTGCTGCCGCTGCTGCCAAGACCTCACTCTGTGAAACCCTGGTCTAGAAGATGGTCTCTAAGACCTGATCCACTTCAGTATTCAGGGACCTCTGATCAGCCAGTGTGGCATCGCTCTGCTTTACTGTTCTCGTGGATGAAATGGTTCTACTTGTTGTCTTTTGGAGGAATCCTCCCAGTAATAGCTACCATAGATGCTGGCCATAGCCATCTGAATCAGATGGCCATCATGTTGAATTATTTAGCAAATAATAGAAACTGGGTCAAAGCATACACACTTGGAGAAATAAAGTCATCAATGCCAGGTCCACTTTTACAGCACACATTCAAGGATTTCCCATTTGTGTCATTCCTTAATAGATTTCAATATCCAAATGTTTTCATTCATCTCTCATTTTCACATTTGGCTTGCCTCTGAATTTTACATTTGGTCAAAAGTATGTGACAATTGGTGAATATGTCTTAGCCGTCTGCTAGAGTATTAGTTTGCAGACTGAGATCTGTACTCGATTTTTCTTCTCTGCCCAACAACTCCTATTATAGTTCTCAGCCTATGTTAGGTAGTCAGTAGTGTTAAAGAATAAAACATATATGATGCCATTCAGGGAGCCTTCTCAGGCCAGTTGGATAAACTGTCCAGAGAGGCAGTCTTTTATTTTGTTTTAGTATACTGATGTCTCAACCTGTCATGCACATTGACTTATATTGTGCATTTTTTCAATAATGATGGAATTCTCAGTAAGCTGTGTGTTTCATATCTGCTGGGGGATTTGCAAGTTATTCAATCCCTGGACATTACATCAAACCACTGCCAATCCGAGCTCATTCATGTGAATTTCCTACTGACAGTGAGCTCAGTGCCAGCCTCTTAGATTTCCGCCAGTCTCTAACAGCCTGGACAGTTATTTATATGTTGATCCACTGAAGGATAAATAAGAAGACATATACAAATAGGAGGGATGGAGGTAGGCAAATGGCAGAGTGGTGTTTTGTTTTTGTTTTTACATATATACACTCTTTTTTAGATTCTTTGCCCATATGGGTCATTACAGAGTATTGAATAGAGTTCCCTGTGCTATACAGTAGGTCCTTATTAGTTATCTATTTTATATATAATAGTGCATATATATTAATCCCAATCTCCCAATTTATTCCTCCCCGACACCTTACCCCCTTGGTAACCATAAATCTATTTTTTACATCTGTCACTCTGTTTCTGTTTTGTAAATAAGTCCATTTGTACCTTTTTAAAAAAAATTCCACATATAAGTTATATTATATGATATCTGTCTTTTTCTGTCTGACTTACTTCACTCAGTATGACATTCTCTAGGTCCATCCATGTTGATGCAAATGACATTATTTCATTTTGTTTATGGACAGACTGTCTTTTGATTTCCAGTTTCTAAAATCTGTGGTCTTGGAAACCAAGTAGACAGACCTGTGGTTTATTAAACCAGACTGAATCCTACATGAGAGGTTTTAATAACCCAAACTCGAAATATCTCTGGGTTTGTTGTGGACAGGACTCTGACAGGATCTGGTCTGGAGCTGTATCTGGAGCCACAATCCGAGTGGCCCAGGATAGCATTCTGAGGTATATTTCCTTGCTCCTTGCCTCCCTTTCTCTTCCTTCTAAGGTAGGATTGTAAAAAATTCCACTTTACCAAGAATAATTCTGGATTTGGTTGCAAGGAAAGAATAACATTTTAACTTGCTTAGAAAAAAGAGGCATCTATTACAGGATCTTATTCATCCATTCAGGAAATATGTAGTGAATGCGTACTTTGTGCCAGGCATTGTTCTAGATGCTAGGGATACATTAGTACATAAAAACATATAGAATCTCTGCTGTCATAGAACTAATGATAATCCCATGCCATCACCAAAAGGCAGGGTTGAGGCTGGACCTCCAGAACCAGGACTCAAATCCCATCATGTCTTTCTTTGTTTTTGCTTCTGCTCTTGTCACTGTGCTCCTGCAAAGAGCATCCAAGCCTCCCATCTGATGCCTTTGCCATTAGAGAAGATCCACCCCTTTCCCTTCGTTCTTAGCGTGAAAAATTCTCTCATTGGCCTGGCTTGGGTCACATGTCTAAGTCACATGTATATTTCCTGACCTATCAATTGTGGCCAGTTGATATCTATAATTGACTCTCCTCACATCAGTGTTGGGATTGGAGGAGGAACACTTCTTCCAAAGAAGGGGGATGCTATTTCTTAAAGGAGGGTGTAGTGCTGGGCAGATAAAATAGTAGCAGTCTATTATGACATCCTCTTATGCTACTTTTTACTACATTCCTTTTTAAATTAAGGTTAGTGTGGACATGATTTATATTCCCCAATATATTCCCAAGACCCTCAAGGACAAAGATTGTTTCATTCACCTGTGTTTTCTTCTAATCAGGTAGCATGAAACCTTGTTCATATAATAGAAGCTTCATAAATGACTGACATTAATAAGTGGCCTTGAGTTGTTCAAATATCTCCACCATCTTGGGACACATTAAGAATTATAATGCAAGCTAATATTTATTGAGCACTTACGCTGTGTCAGGTGGTGCACTAAGTACTTTGTAACTATTCTATCATTTAATCTGTACAGCAACTCTATGCTGTAGATACATTTAAAAAATATTATTTCCACATTGAAACTAAGGCTTGGAAAAGTTAAGTAAACTTTTAAAAGTTACATAAAGTTACACTCTTCCTTGTTAGTATATCTAGATCCGCCTCATTTTTTTAATCAGTTACATAGCATTCTTTAGGTATTTTATGATGTATTTTGCCATTTCCATAGATGGATGCAGACTGTTTTCATTGTGGAACTTGGACTGAGGTTTGAACTCAGGAATCTCTGACTTTTAAGAATCTGCACCAAATCAATCTGCTGTAGCTTTCTGGTGCTCTTTGGGAAAGTTGTAATTTTATTTCTTTTATTCCAACAGGTGCCTACATGCCGTTCTTCACTCTTTGCTATTTTAGCACAGTGATTAAAAAGCACAGACATAGAGAACAAAATGTATGGATACCAAGGGGGAAAGGGGTGGAGTGGGAGGAATTGGGAGACTGGGATTAACACACATACATTGTTGATACTATGTATAAAATAGACAACTGATGGGAACATGCTGTATAGCACAGGGAACTCTACCTAATGCACTGTGGTAACCTATAGGGAAGTCCAAAAGGGAGGGGATATCTATATGTGTATGGCTGATTCATTTTGTTGTGCAATGGAGGCTAACACAACATTGTAAAGCAACCATACTCCAACAGAAATTAATTTAAAAAAAGCGTAAGACATTTCTCGTCTGTTCGTACTCTGGAAGAAACACGCTGAGGGGTGCCCAAGGAGGCGTGTGAAAAGGTGCTCATTGAAGAGTTTTCATAAGAGCAGATAACTATAAAAAACTTGTGTCTGCCAATGGAAGATGGCAAAATACATAGTAAAATTCACAAGAAATACTATGCATTGATCAAAAAGATTGAGGCAGGTCTGTTTGTATGAGCATGGAAAGTTCCATATCCCATGATCAGTAAACAAAAACAACATTCAGAAAAGTATATATAATATGATTCCACTTGTGAAACACAAACACCACAAAATACCTGTGTCTAATGTGTATGTGCTGGAGACAAGGGATCAAAAACCCAGGCAAACTAGCAGGAGTTTGAGGCAAGAGCCTTGTTTGGGTCAAAGGTCAAAGAGAACTTTAGGCATTTATATAATGATCTAATTTGCTAGCAAAGAGAGTATTTTTCAACTGTTCCTGTTACTTATTTAAAATAATATAGAAGAACTTAGAAGTTTTGTCAGAGTTTTGTTAATGAGCACACCAGTGAGACCTTAGGGCCTATATTAGCAAGAATTATTTAAGACAGATATTGGTTGAGTCAGAGTTTTCTTCTGAATCAGGTTGACACTTGGAAAACTATACCAATCTTACATTCTTAGGTTAAAATAGCCTATCAAAGGAAATGGGAGAAAAGGCAGTTTTCCTCTACCAAACAGTATAGATTTGTCATTCATAAGCATATAGCTCTCTCCTTGGAGACTCTGTAACCCAGTGGAACAGATGAGTGTCATTAGGAAACTCAGGATGTTCACTTGTGACATTTTCTCCAGCCAGTGTTGTAGTTTTAAGCCATGTGGACAGATCCGCATGCTAAAGAGCTTCTTTTTTTTTTCTTCAATAGAAAATGAAATGTCATTTTAGGACTTTTTTCCTTTAATTATCTGTTTAATTTATTGGTTATCCACTGGCTTCTCTCTTTGGTGTGGATCTGTAGTTTTCTCTAGTACTTCTGGGAATTTTAATCTAATTTTTTTCATTTGCTCCAATTTATATTTCCCAAAGCTTATGTCTCTAATTGATTTTTGGTGTGAGTTTTGCACCTCTGTGGTTTTTGTACTAGGTTTTCCTAGTGTGCCTGTTAGGAATATTGGCAAAGATGCCTCACAACTGAATAAAGACAAACACATTTATTGACTTAGCACGGCTTTTTCTCACTTCAGCCCCATTTCCCAGCGGTCCTACTTGGCATTTTGAAACCATCTGATGATTCAAAGGCCCTTTGAAGTAAGCTGAAATCATTAAAACGAATCTAAAAATCTGTTGGCATTTCCACAGCAGTTTCTTAACTCTATTGTGCAGTTCCAATCCTCCGCTAAAACCTCAACTCTAGATGCAATTTTCCAGGCAAGACCAACCCTGAAATTACCTTTTTTTTTTTGAGGAGGAGGATGCCAAGGTGGGAAGGTGCTTTCTGGCAGCCTGGCGCTGCCATCTCCAGCCGTGAATTCTTGCAGGGGTTTCACATTTCCTGTTTGCAGCTCCATCCTTCCCCTCACATTGGCTCTACTGTGTGAAAATGGAAGCTGGCAAACACCACAGGATTCTAATAAGTTTCTCAGTATTGCAAGCTGTGTGACTTTCCTTACTGTGGAACAAGGTAGCAAAATGAAGCTAAACAACAAACACATTTCCATCAACAAAATCTGTAAAACTGCGATGTAAACTTCAGCTCCAGAAGCCTTAATTTAGCCCACTTGAGAAACTCACCTCCTGCTTCTTTACTTTGGAGAAGGCAAATTTATTTCTCCTTTTTCGATTTCTCTTACTTGCTAAAAAGGCTGATGGGTTTCTAGCACAGAAAATATTTTAATAGAAGGACTTTGACCCCTTTTTCCTTCTTAGGACGTACATGGCTAACGGGCTTTAGGCAGAAGAATGAATAAAATGAGCACAGGACAAAATATATTTCATAAGAATGTCTATTCTTGGAGAGTTTTCCTCCCAAGGAACATACTCATAACAGTTACTTTATAAAAGAGGTAGATTCAATGATCACTGAATTAATTGAAGTTCAAAAAATGCTATTACATTTATTGAATAAAAAGAGATGCAAAAATATCTTAATGAAGCCAGATGTGGTGTGAATTCTGGGCATTCATGCAAAGACTGTATAAAATAAAAGTGTATACATAAGAATATGGTTTTGAAGAACAATGAACTTGCACTAAGTTATCTCAGCCAGCACTTCCATTAAATGATAGAAATTTGTTTAAGAGGTAGAAGTGACTAAAAGCACCTGCTAAAGGTCATCTTGTTTGGGAGGTTTTTCTCCACTTCTCTATGGTCACACCATCCTTTGTGCACCTTTGGTATTTCCTTAACACCTGTGTTAGGCCTTTATAACAAATGTCATAGACTGTGTGGCTTAAACAACAGACATTTATTCTCACAGTCCTGGGGGCTGAAGTCGAAGATCAAGTCACCACTGATTTGGTTCCTGGTGAAGGATCTCCCATACTCCTTGCTCATTCTGCTGCTCCGGATTATTCGTTATACACATCAAATGAGATATGCCCCAGGGCCTTTGCACTTGCTGTTCCCTCTGTGTGGGTGCTCTTTACTTGAGCACTGCTGGCTCCCTCACTGTTTTCAAGTTTCCATTCAAATGTCATCTGATCACTCTGTCTCTTTATTCTCCCATTTTTCTCTAGTTCCTTTCCCTAATTAATCTTTCTCCGTAGCACAGATCGCAACCTGATTATCATTACTTATTCATACAGGTATTGTCTTATTTCTCCTATTGGAATGTCAGCTCCATCAGGGCAGAGTTTTTGTCCTATTCACCACAGTAATCTCAGAATCTAGAACAGCACCTGGCACTGTTATGAAAAGGAAAGAAAGACACCCTTTTCACGAAGATGACGCTGAAGGCGAAGAAGGAAACCCCGCCCCTCTCAAAACTGCAGCCAAAGCAAAGGCTTTGAAGGCCAAGAAAGCAGTGTCGAAAGGCGTCCACAGCCACAAAAAAAAAAAATCCAGATGTCACCTACCTTCCGGCAGCCCAAAACGTTGCAGGAGGCAGCCCAGATATCCTCGAAAGAGCGCCCCTGGGAGAAACAGGCTTGACCACTATGCCATCATTAAGTTCCCCCTCACCACCCAGTCAGCCATGAAGAAGAGAGAAGACAGCAACACACTTGTGTTCATTGTGGTTGTCAACACCAACAAGCACCAGATTAAACAGGCTGTGAAAAATCTCTATGACATTGACCCGGCCAAGGTCAATGCCCTGATCAGGCCTGATGGAGAGAAGGCATATGGTCCACTGGTTCCTGACTATGATGCTTTGGATGTTGCCAACAAAATTGGGGTCATCTAAGCTGAGTCCAGCCAGCTCATCCTAAATATGAAAATATTCACTCTTGAAAGAAAGAGAGGAAGGAAGGAAGGGAAGAAGGAAAGAAAGAGGCACATTTCCAGCCTACTTAGAATGACAGGTGATCTGATCTGATAAACATCATCTGGTGGAAATTATGGTCATTTTGATGATGAAGAAAAAAAGAAGTGGTTCTATGTTAAGAGATTCTTTCTTGGACTTTGTGAAAGACTCAGGAACTATCTTTTCCTCAAGTGGAGTTTCTTTCTTCATGGATATTAGCAGCATGAATTTAATTGGCAAAGTGTTAATGGAGGTAAATGCGCATTTCTTTTAAATAGTAAAAGAAAATTCTTTGAGCCTTTTGTTTTTTATTGCTTGTGTCTTGCCAAATGTCTCTGCATAACCTCCAGCCTTGGGTGGTGGCGATTAGGAGGACTTGGTGTGGCCTGGAGCTAAAGCTGTAGGTGATATGAAGTCATCCCAAGAGAGCTGGTGTCCTCAGGGGTTTATGATCTGGGTGCAGAGAACAGACGTTCACCTGCAGCATCTAAGACAGTGCATGTAGGATGCAGAACTAAGATGAATCCTGCAGTTTAAAAATACTGCAGAGGGCTTCCCTGGTGGCGCAGTGGTTGAGAGTCCGCCTGCCGATGCAGGGGACACGGGTTCGTGCCCCCGTCCAGGAAGATCCCACATGCCGCGGAGCGGCTGGGCCTGTGAGCCATGGCCGCTGAGCCTGCGCATCTGGAGCCTGTGCTCCGCAACGGGAGAGGCCACAACAGTGAGAGGCTCGCATACCACAAAAAAAAAAAAAAAAAAAAATACTGTAGAGATTCAGAGGAAAATCATGCCTGTAGGCCAGAAACATAAGAAAGCCTTGTAAGGAAGATAGGATTTGCACCATGTCAGGAAGGTGAGATAAGACCCTGCTGGCACAGGGGTAGGGAGCATGGCTGGCATAATTCAATTGCTGATGTGTTTGAGGGACCAGGAGGCCAGGGTGCTATTTCCATGGCTGTCGCATTGGAGTGGAAGCAATTGCTTGCTTCTCCATCTACTTTAGAAGTACCACATTGCACAGTGGACCTTGGCCATCTGACTTTCTTTTCAACTTGGGCCATCAAGTTGGAGCTTTTCTAGTCTGAGACTTTTTTGCCCTTGAGCAAAAGCACTCACTCTAAATCACAAGACCCTCCCTTTTCTAGGAGTAGACTGTCTCAGGTATGTGATATTGGCTGCCATCCTCCATATTTACTTTGGAACTTTACTGCCACTGATGGAAAAAGTAAAATAAGTGTTCTTTTCTGTGTGTGTCTTTTTTTTTTTAATTGAAGTATAGTTGATTTACAGTGTTGTGTAAATTACTGCTGTACCGCAAAGTGATTCAGTTACACATATATATACATTCTTTTTCATATTCTTTTCTGGATATTGAATATAGTTCTCTGTGCTATACAGTAGGACCTGGTTGTTCATCCATTCTCTATATAAAAGCTAACATCTGGGCTTCCCTGGTGGCACAGTGATTGAGAGTCCGCCTGCCAATGCAGGGGACACAGGTTCGTGCCCTGGTCCGGGAGGATCACACATGCCGCGGAGCAGCTGGGCCCGTGAGCCATGGCCGCTGAGCCTGCGTGTCCGGAGCCTGTGCTTCGCAACAGGAGAGGCCACAACAGTGAGAGGTCCGCGTACCGCAAAAAAAAAAAAAAAAAAAAAGCTTACATCTGCTAACCCCAACCTCCCACTCCAGCCCTCCCCCAATCCCCTCCCCCTTGACAACCACCAGTCTGTTCTCTATGTCTGTGATTCTGTTTCTGTTTCATAGATAGGTTCATTTGTGTCATATTTTAAATTCCACATGTAAGTGTTATCATATGGTATTTGTCTTTCTCTTTCATAACAGCATTCTTAATCCCTGTCTCTAGGGGATGATGTGGGGAACTCGCCCAGCCAGCAAGGTCACCCAGTGTGGAAGGGGTGATGGAGTGCCTCAGAAGTTGTAGGGAGCTCTGAAATCAAGGGCATCTCAAAGCTCCTGCTGTTCTGTGATTCAGGGCCTCCTGCCGGGCTCTCGGGCCAGCTAGATCAAGCTTCACTGTCACACACCTCTTCTGCCATGGAGCGTTAAAGCATTTCTTAGCCTGACATTGCAATTTCCCTGACAAGGTTCTGGCTGACAGATGTTCCCCAAATTAAAAAGTAGTGTACCCTGCCTATTCACTATTTCATCTTTTCAAGGAAGGAGAACAATTATTTATTTTTAAAGCAAAATCACTAACCCCGCACATTGTCATCTGCAATACAAGTTGGGTAATTTAGGAGCAATCTTGGCTTCAGTGATGATGTTGGAACCATAAAGTGGATTCAATTTCAGATTTACAAGTTTCAGAGGGAGGTTCAAGAAACTGTCATATATCCTGACTTCCCTTCATCTCTTCACCTAGGGAAGTTTTTCTGCTTGTCGTGGCATCCTTGTGCTCTCGCTACTCACTTCCCAGCTGCTTTGGGGAGGTAAGTGATACCCATGAGACCTGGATCCTCTGGACAGTTCCAAATGCTGCCAAAGAAAGCAGCAGATGGGATAGGATTTTGAGATCACGTAGAAGATGCTGTCTCACCTGCATCTGCTCAGTCAGGGGCAAGTTGGTGGTTGAAAACATTTTGCATACTAACTCTGTTGTAGGTGTGAGACCTTGCCCTGGAGCAGAAGGGGAAAAAAAAAGATCTAAGAACAGATGGAATTCTTTTTACTTGACACTGTAGAAAGCTGTGCAGAAATGATCACTTTTGGGAGAAAGGTATTTTAATTGAATGAGTCTTTGAGAAGGGACAGTATTATATACAGACCATTTCATATGGAAGATCATTTCCCCTTTCTTGAACATTTTTCTTCTGTATTTTTCATGACACTGTATTATCTCAGTTCACTTCCTATTTCTCCATCCACCTCAGATTTCTTTAGATATGTACCCAGGAGTGGGATTGCTGGATCATATGGTAGTTCAATTTTTAGTATTTTGAGGAACCTCCATACTGTTCTCCGCAGTGGCTGCACCAACTTACATTCCCACCAACAGGGTACAAGGGAAGGATTTAAGGACAAAGTCTTATAAAAACAGTCTTAAAATATGTCTCTTATTATGGGCTTACGTTTGGGATTTTTTTTCCCCTGTTAGCTTTGGATATTTAATGCATTTCAGGATCCTGAAACCCAGAACTGGAGGTATTTTGAGGTGAACCTACTAAGAATCCATTTTCTGCTTATTTTGCTCTATTTTTCATGAAATGAAAAATGAGAACATAAGGCCAAATTTTAGTGCATTGTATTAACATTAAGATTCAATAAAATCTCATGTCTTATAAATAAGAGGAAAGATCTCAGTGGCAAAGGAAGAAAAAGCAACAGATGACGGATGCTGTTCCTGCAAGATGAATGACCAAGTGTACTCACTGAATCCCATTTTCCATCGCCTGCCAGGCTTGAGAAATGGAAATGCCACACAGGCCACCGTGTTGGCTTGGGCCATGAAATTCCACACAGTTACCCCAGAGCCAAGGGTAACAGCTGAGAGAAACCTGAAAAGAATGACGTGATTGATTACACTTGGGAGAAATAGCAAGTCTTGTTGAAACTTGTATAAAAACATAACAGAGGGATTGGTTCAAGATGGCAAAGTAGAAGGACATGCACTCACTCCCTCTTGCGAGAGCACTGGAATCACAACTAACTGCTGAACAATCATCCACAGGAAGACACTGGAACTCACCAAAAAAGATACCCCACATCCAAAGACAAAGGAGAAGCCACAATGAGACGGTAGGAGGGATGCAATCACAATAAAATCAAATCCCATAACCGCTGGGTGGGTGACTCACAAATCAGAGAACAACTATACCACAGAAGTCCACACACTGGAGTGAAGGTTCTGAACCCTAGGTCAGGCTTCCCAACCTGTGGGTCCGACAATGGGAAGAGGAATTCCCAGAGAATCAGGCTTTGAAGGCTAGTGGGATTTGGTTACAGGACTTTGACAAGACTGGGGGAAACAGAGACTCCACTCTTGGAGGGCACACACAAAGTAGTGTGTGCATCGGGAGCCAGGGGAAGCAGCAGTGACCCCATAGGAGACTGAACCGACCTACCTGTTAGTGTTGGAGGGTCTCCTGCAGAGGCGGGGGGTGGCCGTGGCTCACTGCGGGGACAAGGACACTGGCAGCAGAAGTTCTGGGAAGTGCTCCTTGGCGTGAGCCCTCCCAGAGTCTGCAATGAGCCCCACCAAAGAGCCTGTAGCCTCCAATGCTGGGTCACCTCAGACCAACAACCAACAGGGAGGGAACTCAGCCCCACCCATCAGCAGACAAGCAGATTAAAGTTTTAGGGAGCTTAGCCCCACAGAGCAACACCCAGCTCTACCCACCACCAGTCCCTCCCATCAGGAAGCTTGCACAAACCCCTTAGATAGCCTCATCCACCAGAGGGCAGACAGCAGAAGCAAGAAGAACTACAATCCTGTAGCCTGTGGAACGAAAACCACATTTACAGAAAGATAGACAAAATGAAAGGCAGAGGACTATGTACCAGATGAAGGAACAAGATAAAACCCCAGAAAACAATTAAATGAAGTGGAGATAGGCAAATTTCGTGAAAAAGAATTCAGAATAATGATATTGAAGATGATCCAGGACCTCGGAAAAAGAATGGAGGCAGAGATCGAGAAGATGAAAGAAATGTTTAACAAAGACCTAGAAGAAGTAAAGAACAAACAGATAAACAATACAATAACTGAAATGAAAAATACACTAGAAGGAATCAATAGCAGAATCACTGAGGCAGAAGAACAGATGAGTGACCTGTAAGACAGAATGGTGGAATTCACTGCTGTGGAACAGAATAAAGAAAACAGAATGAAAAGAAATGAAGACATTTCTAAGAGACCTCTGGGAAAACATTAAACGCACCAACATTCACATTATAGGGGTCCCAGAAGGAGAAGAGACAGATAAATGACCTGAGAAAATATTTGAAGAGATTATAGTCAAAAACTTCCCTAACATGGGAAAAGAAATAGCCACCCAAGTCCATGAAGCGCAGAGAGTCACAGGCAGGATAAACCCAAGGAGAAACACGCCGAGACACATAGTAATCATATTAACAAATATTAAAGGCATTTTTCACAGAACTAGAACAAAAAATTTCACAACTTGTATGGAAACACAAAGAACCCTGAATAGCCAAAGCAATCTTGAGAAAGAAAAATGGAGCTGGAGGAATCAGACTCCCTGACTTCAGACTATACTACAGAGCTACAGTAATCAAGACAGTATGGTACTGGCACAAAAACAGAAGTATAGATCAATGGAACAGGATAGAAAGCCCAGAGATAAATCCACGCACATATGGTCACCTTATCTTTGATAAAGGAGGCAAGAATATACAGTGGAGAAAGACAGCCTCTTCAATAAGTGGTGCTGGGAAAACTGGACAGCTACATATAAAAGAATGAAATTAGAACACTCCCTAACACCATACACAAAAATAAACTCAAAATGGATTAAAGACCTAAATGTAAGGCCGGATACCATCAAACTCTTAGAGGAAAACATAGGCAGAACACTCTATGACATAAATCACAGCAAGATCCTTTTTGACCCACCTCCTAGAGAAATGGAAAAAAAAACAAAAATAAACACATGGGACCTAATGAAACTTAAAAGCTTTTGCACAGCAAAGAAAAGCATAAACAAGACGAAAAGACAACCCTCAGAATGGGAGAAAATATTTGCAAATGAAGCAACTGACAAAGGATTAATCTCCAAAACATACAAGCAACTCATGCAGCTCAATATCAAAAAACCAAAAAATTCTATCCAAAAATGGGCAGAAGACCTAAATAGACATTTCTCCAAAGAAGATATACAGATTGCCAACAAACACATGAAAGGATGCTCAACATCTTTAATCGTTAGAGAAATGCAAATCAAAACTACAATGAGATACCATCTCACACTGGTCAGAATGGCCATCATCAAAAAATCTACAAACAATAAATGCTGGAGAGGGTGTGGAGAAAAGGGAACCCTCTTGCAATGTTGGTGGGAATGTAAATTGATACAGCCACTATGGAGAACAGTATGGAGGTTCCTTAAAAAACTAAAAATACAACTACCATATGACCCAGCAGTCTCACTACTGGGCATATACCCTGAGAAGACCATAATTCAAAAAGAGACATGTACTGAAATGTTCATTGCAGCTCTATTTACAATAGCCAGACATGAAAGCAACCTAAGTGTCCATCAACAGATGAATGGATAAAGAAGATGTAGCACATGTATGCAATGGAATATTCCTCAGCCATATAAAGGAACGAAACTGAGTTATTTGTAGTGAGGTGGATGGACCTAGAGACTGTCATACAGAGTGAAGTAAGTCAGAAAGAGAAAAACAATTACCATATGCTAACACATATATAAGGAATCTAAAAGAAAAAAAGAAAAAAAAGGAAAATGGTCAGAAGAACTTGGGGCAAGACAGGAATAAAGATGCAGACTTACTAGAGAATGGACTTGAGGACACGGGGAGGGGGAAGGGTGAGCTGGGACAAAGTGAGAGAGTGGCATGGATATATATACACTACGAAACGTGAAATAGATAGCTAGTGGTAAGCAGCTGCATAGCACAGGGAGATTAGCGCAGTGCTTTGTGACCCCCTAGAGGGGTGGGATTGGGAGGGTGGGAGGGAGGGAGATGCAAGAGGGAAGAGATATGGGGACATATGTATATATATATATCTGATTCACTTTGTTATAAAGCAGAAACTGACACACCATTGTAAAGCAATTATACTCCAATAATGATGTTAAAAAAAAGAGACAAAGAAAAAATATTAAAAGCAACAAGGGAAAAACGACAAATAACATGCAAGGGAACTCCCATAAGGTTAGCAGCTGATTTCTCCACAGAAACTCTACAAGCCAGAAGGGAGTGCCACAATATATTTAAAGTGATGAAAGGGAAGAACCTACAACCAAGATTACTCTACCTGACAGGATCTCATTCAGTTTCAAAAGAGAAATCAAAAGCTTTACAGACAAGCAAAAGCTAAGAGAATTCAGCACCACCAAACCAGCTTTATGACAAATGCTAAAGGAACTTCTTTCTAAGTGGGAAACACAAGAGGAGAAAAGAACCTACAAAAGCAAACTGAAAACACTTAAGAAAAAGGTAATAACATACATATAGATAAATATCTTAAATGTGAGTGGATTAAATGCTCCAACCAAAAGACACAGGCTCGTTGAATGGATACAAAAACAAGACCCATATATATGCTGTCTGCAAGAGACCCACTTCAGACCTAGGGACACATACAGACTGAAAGTGAGGGGATGGAAAAAGATATTCCATGCAAATGAAAATCAAAAGAAAGCTGGAGTAGCAATACTCATATCAGATAAAATAGGCTTTAGAGACTGTTACAAGAGATAAGGAGGGACGCTACAGAATGATCAGAGGATCAATCCAAGAAGAAGATATAACAATTATATATGCACCCAACATAGGAGCACCTCAATACATAAGGCAAATGCTAACAGCTATAAAAGAGGAAATGACAGTAACACAATAAGAGTGGAGGACTTTAACACCTCACTTAGCTGATGGACAGATCATCCAGACAGAAAATTAATAAGGAAACACAAGCTTTATATGACACAATAGACCAGATACATTTACTTTTCAGACATTCCATCCAAAAACAGCAGGTTACACTTTCTTCTCAAGTGCACACAGAACATTCTCCAAGATAGATCACATCTTGGGTCACAAATCAAGACTCTGTAAATTTAAGAAAATTGAAATCATGTCAAGCATCTTTTCCAACCACAATGCTATGAGATTAGAAATCAATTACAGGGAAAAAAACACAAACATATGGAGGCTAAACAGTACGTTACTAAATAACCAAGAGATCACTGAAGAAGTCAAAGAGGAAATTTAAAAATACGTAGAGAAAAATGATAACAAAAACACAATGATCCAACACCTATGGGATGCAGCAAAAGCAGTTCTAAGAGGGAATTTTATAGCAACACAATCCTACCTGAAGAAACAAGAAAAATCTCAAATAAACAATCTAACCTTACACCTAAAGGGACCAGAGAAAGAAGAACAAACAGAACCCAAAGTTAGTAGAAGGAAAGAAATCATAAAGATCAGAGCAGAAATAAGTGACATAGAAACAAAGAAAACAATAACAAAGATCAATAAAACTAAAAGCTGGTTCTTTGAGTAGATAAACAAAGTTGATAAACCTGTAGCCAGACTCATCAATAAAAAAGGGAGAAGACTCAAATCAATAGGATTAGAAATGAAAAAGGAGAAGTAACAACTGACACTGCAGAAATATAAAGGATCATGAGAGATTACTACAGGCAGCTATATGCCAATAAAATGGACAACCATGAAGAAATGGACAAATTCTTAGAAAGGTATAACCTTCCAAGACTGAACCAGGATGAACTAGAAAATATGAACAGACCAAAGACAATAATGAAATTGAAACTGTGATTAAAAATCTTCCAACAAAGTCCAGGACCACATGGCTTCACAGTTGAATTCTATCAAACATTTAGGGAAGAGCTAACACCCATCCTTCTCAAACTCTTCCAAAGAATTGCAGAGGAAGGAACACTCCAAACTCATTCTACAAGGCCACCATCACCCTGATATCAAAGCCAGACAAAGATACTACAAAAAAAGAAAATTACAGACCAATATCACTCATGAATATAGATGCAAAAATCCTCAACAAAATACTTGCAGGCAGAATCCAACAACACATTAAAAGGATCATACACCATGATCAAGTGGAATTTATCCTAGGGAGGCAAGGATTCTTCAATATATGCAAATCAATAAATATGATACACCATATTAACAAATTGAAGAATAAAAACCATATGGTCATCTTAATTGATGCAGAAAAAGCTTTTGAAAAATTTCAACACCCATTTATGATAAAAACTCTCCAGAGAGTGGGCATAGAGGGAATCTACCTCAACACAATAAAGGCCATATACGACAAACCCACAGCAAACATCATTTTCAAAAGTGAAAAACTGAAAACATTTCCTCTAAGATCAGGAATGAGACAAGGATGTCCACTCTCACCACTATTATTCGACATAGTTTTGGAAGTCCTAGCCATGGCATTCACAGAAGAAAAAGAAATAAAAGGAATACAAATTGGAAAAGAAGAAGTAAAGCTGTCACTGTTTGCAGATGACATGATACTATACATAGAGAATCCTAAAGATGCCACCAGAAAACTAGTAGAGCTAATCAATGAATTTGGTAAAGTAGCAGGATACAAAATGAATGCACAGAAGTCTCTTGCATTCCTATACACTAACAATGAACAATCAGAAAGAGAAATTAAGGAAACAATCCCATTTACCATTGCAACAAAAAGAATAAAATACCTAAGAATAAACCTACCTAAGGAGGTAAAAGACCTGTACTCAGAAAACTATAAGACACTGATGAAAGAAATCAAAGATGACATAAACAGATGGAAAGATATACCATGTTCTTGGATTGGAAGAATCAATATTGTGAAAATGACTGTACTACACAAAGCAATCTACCGGTTCAATGCAATCCCTATTAAAAATGGCATTTTTTACAGAACTAGAATAAAAAAATCTTAAAATTTGTATGGAGACACAAAAGACCCCAAATAGCCAAAGCAATCTTGAGGGAAAAAAAACGGAGCTGGAGAAATCAGACTCCCTGACTTCAGACTATACTACAGAGCTACAGTAATCAAGACAGTATGGTACTGGCACAAAAACAGAAATATAGATCAATGGAAAAGGATAGAAAGCCCAGAGATAAACCCATGCACATGTGGTCACCTTATTTTTGATAAAGGAGGCAAGAATATACAATGGAGAAAAGACAGCCTCTTCAATAAGTGGTGCTGGGAAAACTGGACAGCTACATGTAAATGAATGAAATTAGAAGAGTTCCTGACACCATACACAAAACTAAACTCCAAATGGATTAAACACCTAAATGTAAGACTGGACACTATAAAACAGTTAAAGGAAAACATAGGCAGAATGCTCTATGACATAAATCTCAGTAAGTTCTTTTTTGACCCACCTCCCAGAGAAATGGAAATAAAAACAAAAATAAACAAATGGGACCTAATGAAACTTAAAAGCTTTTGCACAGCAAAGGAAACCATAAACAAAACGAAAAGGCAACCCTCAGAATGGGAGAAAATATTTGCAAATGAAGCAACTGACAAAGGATTAATCCCCAAAATATATAAACAGCTCATGCAGCTCAATATTAAGAAAACAACCCAATCCAAAAATGGGCAGAAGACCTAAACAGACATTTCTCCAAAGAAGACATAGAGAATGTCCAAGAGGCACATGAAAAGCTGCTCAACATCATTAATTATTAGAGAAATGCAAATCAAAACTACAATGAGGTTATCACCTCACACTGGTTACAATGGGCATCATCAGAAAATCTACAAACAACAAATTCTGGAGAGGGTGTGGAGAAAAGGGAACCCTCTTGCACTGTTGGTGGGAATGTAAATTGATACAGCCACTATGGAGAAGAGTATGGAGGTTCCTTAAAAAACTAAAAATAGAATTACCATATGATCCAGAAATCCCACTAGTGGACATATAACCTGAGAAAACCGTAATTCAGAAAGACACATGCACCCCAATGTTCATTGCTGCACTATATACAATAGCCAGGTCATGGAAGCAACCTAAATGCCCATCGATAGGCGAATGGATAAAGAAGATGTTGTACATATATACAGTGGAATATTACTCAGCCATAAAAAGGAACAACATTGGGTCATTTGTAGAGACGTGGATGGACCCTAGAGACTGTCATACAGAGTGAAGCAAGTCAGAAAGAGAGAAACAAATTTCATATGTTAAAGCATATATGTGGAATCTAGAAAAATGGTACTGATGAACCGGTTTGCAAAGCAGAAATAGAAACACAGATGTAAAGAACAAATGTATGGACACCAAGCGGGGAAAGCGAGGGGGGGCCGGGTGGTAGTGGTGGGATGAATTGGGAGATTGGGATTGACATATATACACTAATATGTATAAAATAGATAACTAATAAGAACCTGCTATATAAAAAAGATAAAATAAAATTTTAAAAAAATAGCATATAACAGCCACAGAAATAATCACAGTGTTGAGCCTGGGCCACACTGTGTAAAATAACTCAAGTATTTCTGATTAATTTGGTCTCTGGCTGCATTTGCTAGAAAGTCTTGCTGTGCGTGCGTGCGTGCGTGCGTGCGTGTGTGTGTGTGTGTGTGTGTGTATGCTGTATGCTGTGTGTACTTATTACGGATTCAGTTACTCTGGTTGGCCAGCAGAGAGCTAAAGCCTGTGACTGATTTATGGAGTATTTCTTTCTCTTAATTGACCAGCCATGGTACAAATCCCATTCTGTGAACGTAGAGGCTTATGCATAAGCAATAAGCACAAAAGGATCTTTTGGCTAAGGTCAAAGTCTGTTCCTTTTACATTCTACAACCCCATCCGCATCTCCCAGGGCACTTTATAAAGGCTGAATTTTTCAAATCCAGTACCTTTTTTCTTTTTTTCCCCTGGAGCTGCCTCCTTCTGAATCAGACTATTTTGCTTAGGGAGGATTAGATGTAGATTTCTTTCAACAGACAGATTTATTCCAAACATCCCCAGTCATGTGTCTTTCACTGTACAAGTAACTGTACTTCAGTTGCCAACAATAGATACTGATACAGGTTACCTTGAGCAAAAAAGGAATTTATGGAAAGGATGGAGTGCTTGACTGAATTAAAGCAAAGGCAGCATAACCAGGTGTCAGAAAGAAAGCAGAGGTTTTCTGAGAATCTAGGTAGAGAAAAACGTTTTTCTTGGCCTACCATGGACAGGTTGGATGAACTACACAGTCTTCTCTTGTGAGGTTCACCACTTGTGGTAAACTCGTAGTGATGGTAGGGATGCAAGGTAGGTGGAAACTGCTGCTTCGTAGAACCCAAGCTCAGACCCGCACTCTCTGCCACCTTCACTCACACGCATTGGCCAGAGCAAACCACACAGCCCAGCCGTCGACCCACGAGGCTGGGAAACATTTCTTGCAGGCAGCAGGGTAGCAGGAGGAACAGCAAAGTCACATAACAAAGGGCATGCATATAGGGAGGGGCAGACAGCTGTGGTCAATCATTCAATCTCCCTCCAGGTCATTTCCTAAAGAGAACGTGGAGTAACAATACCAAGGGGGAGAATGGATGCAAGGCAAGCAAGTGAAGGTCTTCAGTGGGACGGCAGTGCCATTTAGGATTTGGCACATCGGCAGTGCTGGCAGACGTCTCTTGATACATAGGATTGTGGGTATGAGGAGAAGTTTGGGGTGAGTTTCGGAGAGCATCGTTTCCAGTCCATACGTGTATCTGGAAAATTGCTACTCCAGCCGGGCAGTGGCAAGGGGTCCTGGAGTTGCCCTTCCCATCTTTGGAAAGGGGAAGAAAGAGCTTGTTCTTCTGCTTAGAATCAAGTGTGTAACCATCTCTTGGAAATACGCTCATGCCACCTGGATGATCATTCAACGCAGCTTTCACCCTCAAGGTGGCTCTTGGTGTTCATTTTCAGTCTCGTTTGCAAAAAGTTGTTGAAATTATAAGGAGGGTTACACCGCGGGTACCCACATTCTTTATGGATGTTGTGGTTGTCTATAAACGTGTAACAAATTACCCCAAACTTAGTGGCTCAGAGCAACCATTTATTATGCTCATAGATCTGTAGGTCAAGAATTCAGACAGGAAACAGCAGGACTGATTTGCCTCTGCTCCATAATGTCTGGGACTTCAGAGAGAAGAGTCAAGAACCGGGAGTGGTTGACAGCTGGGGGCTAGAATCATCTGAAGGTTCCATCCCTCACATGCTTGGTGGTTGCTACTGGCCATTGGCCGAGACCTTACCCGCTGGAACTGTTGGCTGGGATATCTATACACTCCCTTTTCTTGTAGTCTGGACAGTCACTCCACCCAGTGGCTGGGTTCAAGGGTGAGCAGCCCAAGATAACCAGGTGGAAGCTGTACCGTCTTTGTAAATCTACCCTTCGAGGTTGACAGTGCAGTGGCACTTCCACAGCATTCTGTTCATTGAGGCAATTACAAAGGCTTTCTGAGTTTCAAGGGGAGGGGAATACATTTTAATTCTCGATGGCAAGGTAATGAAAGAACATTTGGAATCCAAAATGTTGATGCAGCTTTTTAATTTTTAACTTTTTTAAGGTTTTCCTTAAAATTTTTATTTCCTGCTGTCCAAAAGTTGTTCTTGATGCAGCTTTTTTAGACAATACTATTTGCTACTATAGTCTGCCATCTGGCTACAAGTATACACATCCCTCCCACAAACTCATCCTTCTGTCAAAATCCCTAGTTTCATCTGATCATGGCATCAGGCTTGAGGCCCAGGACCCTGTCATCTAAATCAGTTCCAGGGTTGAGAAGGGCATGGTACAGGAGCAGCCGTGTTGGGCAGTGCTTACTTTCATACCCACACCCAGGGACCTGCCCTGAGGTCCATGTGTTGATGAGTCAGCAGCCTGGTCTAAACCAAGTGTGGCTTCTCTCAGAATTCAATACGGGTTCCAGGTGAGCCCGAGACCCAGACTTCCTCAGCAGAGAACTGGGGTGAAAATGCGTTACAAGGCAAATAAACAGCTGGGGGCAGGCCACAGGTATTGGGATCGTGAGCGATAGGTCACGTGCTTTCATGTTTGCCTCAGGGACTTAGGAGCTGCTGGGCATATTAGATACAGACGTGGCGGAGACAGACTCTCTGAGGCCAGGCAGGGGCTGTGCCACACATGCCTAAAGCCCAACCCTTGTGGGAATGAGGACAAGTCCTGAGTAAACAGGAGCTGTTGCTTTGCTTAGATTACTATCAACGGTCATTTTACCTGCTTTGTGTTTTCACGTGGGCCTGCTAGGTGTGTCACTGCTCCAGCGTTTTAATAGAATTTCCTAGGTGAAGGGACTACACAGAGATAGCTTTACAAGGCACTGAAGTATTTCCCCGACTCACGCTCAACAGTAAAGATACTGTTGTTCCCCTTCAAATAAATGACTCTGCTGTCACCCTTTTTCTGGATCCTTTCCACTTCTCTGACTTATCCATAATCAAACCTACCCAGAACCACTTAACTAAAATCAAAGAATCTCGGTGTGAGCTCAGACATCACTGAGCTCATAAAAGTTGTAGTGTTCCCCAAGAAAGCTTGAGGGCTTACATGTCTGTATGCATGTAAGAGATGAGCAAAGGATTTGAATAGACATTTTTTCCAAGGAAGATATACATCATTAGGGAAATATAAGTCAAAACCACAATGAGTACCACTTTACAGTCACTAGGATGGCTATAGTCAAAACCACAGCTGAAACATGTGTTGGCAGGGATCTGGAGAAACTAGAACTCTCATACGTTGCTGGTGGGAATGTGAAATGGTGCAGCCACTTTGGAAAACGGTCTTTTGAGGCAGTTCCTCAAAAGGCTGAACATACAGTCTCCCAGAAGTTCTACTACTAGGCATGTACGCAAGAACAATGAAGCATGTCCACAAATGTTCACAGCAGCATCATTTATAATAACTAAAAAGTAGAAGCAATGTGAATATCCATCAACTGATGAATGGATAAACAAATGTGGTCTATCCATATAATGGAACATCATTTGGCAATGAAAAGAAATGAAGTATTGGGACATGTTACAACATAGATGAACCTCAAACACATTGTGAAATGTTTGAAAGAAGCCAGTCACAAAAGGCCACAGATTACGTGATTCCATTTATACAAAATGTCCACAATAGGCAAATCTATAGAGACAGAAAGTAAATTAGCAGTTGTGCAGGGCTGGGGGTGGGAAGAGGAAAGAGAGCAACTATTAATGGGCTTAAGGTTTTTTTGGGTGGGGAAGGGTAAATGCAAATGTTCCAAAATTGATTGTAGTGTTGGTCGAGCAACTTAAAACACATTGAATTGTACACTATAAATAGGTGAATTGTATGGTATACAAATCATATCCCAGTAAAGGTGTTTTTTAAGATTAAAAAAAGACTTCAAAACTATGTCTTGATCTTATTATATGTCTTATGTCTGGAGTAAGTCCAACTGCCTCTCTCCACCCTTTCAGTTGCTCTGTCTGAACTGGAAGTTGTCAGGGGTCAAGGGAGGGAAAGGCACTTCAGCCTTGGTAAAGTCTTTAAGCAAGATCACAAGAGAGTCAGTTTTCTTTGTTTTTAAAATTGTCCTGCTCTATTCCTTGTTCTGTTCTGTGTTCATTTAGTTCAGGAACCCTAAATGCCAAGACTCTTTTATTCCATCGAGATTCAACCCTCTTGTCATAGAGAAGAGAGAATGTTATTATTCCTGACTGTCCTCAGTAGAATTAACACATTTACAGAAGCACACAGAGAGGGGACCATGCTTACGATCGTGGTGTGTTTGTTGATAATGCAATCTTAGGCAACGATCAAAGAAGAGTTTGTCGTCTTTTGTTCTTCAAATCACAAGTCTACAGGCAACAGCTACGAGGTAGTAGTGCTGTGCTCTGTAGTGTTTGCTTTTCCATGTTTTTTTCTCTCTTTCTCCACCCCTTCTCTTTCTCTCTCCACCCCATCTTTTGCCACATATATTGGGTAGGAAAAAAGAAGATATTAAAGGTGTCTGGTACCCCTTTTGTCATCAACCTTTATGAGGCTTTGGAAACGTTTGTTGTCAAAAAGATTACAGGTGTAACAACATGACTCTTCGTCCACAAATTCAAGCAGGGATTTCTTTCCTTCCTTTCAGTCAACACTGTTTAGATGGTGAGCACCCACCTTCCAGGCTGGCAGGGAGTTCAGCCTCTGTCCTCCTTGTGGCCTCCCCACCCAGGGTCATGCTAAGGCTCCAAGGTCATAGGTGCTGCCGAGCCACTGTGGTGGCTTCATCCTCCCCTGTCCTTTGTCCCTTTGTTCATGGTCCCCTAAGGTCCAGGGGCTCTGCCGCTACTCCACTGGTGTTGCAGGAATGATTGACAACGTGAACGTCAGAGCATCGGATATGGCCTTCCTAGGAACACCACCGAGACATGCTGACGCCGAAAACTCGGCCTCTGTGCACTGGTGCCAAATCTAATCTCGGAGACAGAGTTTTGGGTGAAGTGGAAAAGAATAGCTTTACTGCTTTGCCAGGCAAAAGGGGACACAGTGGGCTCCTGCCTTCACAAACTGTGTGTCCCAATTGGGGGAGATTTGGTGAGTTTTATAGCAATGGTTCAAGGACGGGGTTGCTGATACGGATTTGGGTGTGTGCAGGGCCTGTACTCCTTTAATCTGGTCTCCGGTAGTCTGATGAGTTTCTGTGGTTCCTTTAATCTGGAATGAAGAATGCTGACATCTTCTATTTGGTGGGGATTTTAGTTCTGCAGAAGAGCTCAAAGGTATTGTTACTGTATCCCTTGAGGGGGAACCAGGGCCCTGCCCCAAGGCTGCACTATTGTGCCTTGGCTTCTCCTCCCTTGTCTCTGCGTCCCCTCCCTTCCCTAATTAGCAACTATTTGAACCTGCCCTTTGGAACTCAGGGAAGGTCATGGAGGCTGAAGTCTATTCCCTACAAACAAGAAACGGGGGACGCAGAAAGGCTTCCATGCCCAGGAGCCCCACAGGGTCCTGCTCGGTTTCAGTATGGCTGAGGCTTTGCCCTTCAGGAAGCAGAACACCAGTCCCCACCGGTCAGGAGGCCCTGCCCTGTGCCCACGCCGCTCTGTGACTTTTCTTCTGCTCTCTTGTTGCACTTGGAAAGCCACTTCACCTGACTTAAACTTTTGAAATTAGAGGCGAAGGCATGAAGTGTGTCGGCAGTCTCTGCTTTCCAACCTGCTGCATTCCTCTGCCTTCTTGGCTTTGGAAACACAAATATTAATAGAGCAAAAAATCAATCATTCTGCAGAAGAATCTGGGACTTGCTTTGGGGGTGTCTAGCCTACCACCACCTGGAGACAGTGACAGAATTGTGCTCCATGAGAGCAGGGACAGTATGTCTCTGATCCACCATCGCCATGTCCTCTTGGGGCCAAAGGGAATGTTTGCAGGTATAAATTTGTACCTACAGAGAGTTGAATGCTTGCCTCTGTCACAGAGGGGAGGTGGGATGGGGGTGGGTGAGCGTTTTCCACTGCCTGGATGGACCTGGAGTTGCTAATGCTGGGTGAGTGCCTGAGGGGATGGTCTTACCTTATTTTATTTACATTCTCACAGCTCATTGGATTCAAATTCTGCTTTATTTTTTGGACTCAGCTCTCTTTGTCCACTCTTAGGGATGAAAATTGTAGTCTCATTTTGCTTCCATGGCAATAAATGTATAGCATTGTCTTGATCACTCTTTCTATATACATATATATATTTATAATTATATTTATATACTCCTATAATATGCCTCATATTATAAATAAGTATATAATTATATACTGCTAATAGTAAAATATTAAAATTATATGTATGTAATTTTTTTCAGCCTCAGTAGCATTTCCTGGATTAAGAGTTTCTCAAGGTGGCTTTTCAGGAACTGGATTCCTGCTGTGTATGCCACTTTCTCTTACCAGGAGAGGCTGTAGGGTAGAGTGTGCCGAGCTCAGCATCCCCACTCAGCCGCTTGCTTGCTCTGTGGTTTTGAAAAGGCTGCTTCGCCTCTGTGCTTCAGTTTCCTTTCCCCTGAAATGGGAGCAGTGATGACAGTACCACCTCATGGGCAAGTGGCGGTCATAGAATGAATGAATATGGTTGTCATCCCTAGAGCCCCCAGAGCACACACACGTAGGAGGAGGTAACTGTCTTTGGAGCATCTCTATGATTTGAGTTTTATTTAAAAAAACATATACATGGAATAAAATGTTGGGGGGAAACATATAAGTAATTGTCTCGCTCATGTCTCAGAGACATGAGCCAAACAAACAAACCGACCTCAGGGGATCCTCCTTTTACCCAGCAGTGAGAGCCCAAAGCTGTGATGAGGATGTCCAGGGCCTCCGCAGCCTGGCCTCACCCGCCCCCCCCCCCCACCTCATCCTCTCGGTGTTGGCACACCACCCCCACCAGACTCTGTTCACACTTGTCCTTCCCTTCGCACTCAAGAACGTCTTCCTGCCCTTTGTAGGAGGGCACGTGTCACCCTTCTCTGCCTGTGAAAGTCTTTATTGTTAAGGGTCTGTGTAGCACTTCCTTTGTGAAGTCTTCTGTTTTCCCCAGCTCAGAGGTACTCACTCTCTTTAGCCCTGACAACGATAAAACAAGAAAAAACTCAACGTTATATGTTGGCACTTATTTCCTCTACTTTGTTGTATCATTAATTGTACATTTGTACTTCTCACTCTGTTGGAGAGCACACTGTCATTTTTCTTTTTTGTTTTGTTTTTTAACTTTTTATTTTACATTGGCATATAGTTCGTTGACAATGGTGTGTTCGTTTCAGGTGTACAGCAAAGTGTTTCAGTTGTACATATACATGTATCTATTCTTTTTCAGATTCTTTTCCCATTTAGGTTATTACATAATACTGAACGGAGGTCCCCATGCTGTACAGTAGGTCCTTGTTAGTTATCTATTTTAAATATAGCAGGGAGTACACATCAATCCCAAATTCCTTCCCCACACGCTATCATTTGCCCATTGCAGTTTTTCCAGGTTTTTAGTATGAGAATTTTCTTTCTTTTTTTTAAAAACATTTATTTATTTATTTGGCTGCCACAGGTCTTAGTTGCAGCATGTGGGATCTTTAGTTGTAGCATGTGAACTCTTAGATGTGGCATGCGGGCTTTTAGTTGCAGCATGTGGACTCTAGTTCCCTGACCAGGGATCGAACCTGGTCCCCCTGCACTGCGAGCGTGGAGTCTTAACTGCTGGACCACAAGGGAAGTCCCTAGTATGAGAATTTTCAAAGGTATAAAGGAGTTGAAGGAATCGAGCAAGGAATGCAATCCACAAACCTACCGCTTTTATTCCACGTTTGTTGCCACGTTGTCACATATATATATGTACTTTGTGTATATGTACTTTATTTCCATTGAACCATATAATTGTATGTGTCAGACATCATGACACTCTGCCCCAACTGCTTCAGCACACCACTCTCAAAGATAAGGACAAACTCTCAAAATCATCATGATTCATGAGTCGTCATTAGTGATTCCCTAATGTCACCTAAGATGCAGTCCAAATTCAGTTCCTCCAGTGGAGGGAAGACCATGTCTTCATCCCTATTTATATCATCATGGAGAATATCACTTTCTGTCAAAGAAGCTGAGGCTGCTGATGTCATTGGGAGCCATTTTCTTGCAGAAAGTAGTCTTTTCTATTACATTTTGAATGTTGTTTCTCTAGGCCTTTTCAGCCTTAGCTTTGATCCCCCTTCTCTTTCTCCATCTCTCTCACTGTCTTTTTCCCCCAGTAATCTGGTGCTATGGGAATGAGACTAAAAGTTTTCCTTTAGAGACAGGAATTTTAGGAATATTGAGTTGCATTTTCTTTCTACTGGCACAGCAATCTTGTTCACTTTTCCAAGAGTTCTAGTGGTTTTTGTTTGTTTGTTTTTGTAAAATCCTGGAGGCTGTGACAATATAATCAACCCTAATCTGTGGATTGGTTGTCGAGCCAGTGGGTTATGTAGAGATTTTGCTTCTCCGGTTTTCTTCTGTCTGCCTCCAGGCCATTTCAGTGAACTCAGGTATTTTCCTGACAGTGAAAAATCAAAGGAGAGGAAACTGAATACATATTCTCTGACTTTTTTAACAGCTCTGGCCAAAGAGTTGGTAGTGATGGATTCTCAGGCTAAATTTAGGTTTGTGGACTGTGACTGAGTTTTCCTTTCCCAGAGTCTCCTTGTTGCCATTAGTGAAAAATAACAAGAGTTACTTTTAATAAGTAAAGTGCATTAAGGAACTTAAAGAGTTTGTGTCAGTACAAGAATAATTTTTGTAAGAACGGTCAATTGGAAACTGATACTGCCACTAATAGGAAAGAAATAGAGTCTGTCACGATTCAGAGACACCCTTCCCATTTGATGTGTCCAAAGCTAAATCCAGTTCTTTGGTTAGGATTATAATTCGTTTCTCTGCCGCTGTTTTTGTTTTTGTTTTGTTTTTTTTTTTTTTTTTTTTTGCGTTACTGGGGCCTCTCACTGTTGTGGCCTCTCCCGTTGCGGAGCACAGGCTCCGGACGCGCAGGCTCAGCGGCCATGGCTCACGGGCCCAGCCGCTCCGCGGCATGTGGGATCTTCCCGGACCGGGGCACGAACCCGTGTCCCCTGCATCGGCAGGCGGACTCTCAACCACTGCGCTACCAGGGAAGCCCTCTGCTGCTGTTTTGCTTTTCAGTTTCATGACTTTGTGACTTTGTATGATGTGCTTTAAGCACTATATCCAAAATACATTAAAACTATGAAAAACATACATTTATATCTTCTTGGTTAGCCTAACAAAAATGGATTTTTTTGTTGTGTTGTATTATTTGTAAAAGCAAAGCTTGCAGTCCAGCTTCTGTACCATTGAATTATTTATGCTGAAACTCTTGTCTTAGTTTACTAAAATGTAAATTCTGGCATAAAAAGTATTAAAGTACTTTGAGATTAATTTAGACTCAAACAATCCATCTCAGAAGAAATACACTCATTGTTGATGTTTATTCAGCCCAGAAAAGCAAAACAGATGGCTAAAATGGCAAGAAAGGGAAATGACAGTAGAAAGAAACATGACAAATAAAACCAAGATTTAGTTCATAGAAGTTTATATGCTAATTAAACATACATTAAAAATATAGGCTTTATCATGTTATACTGTTTTGTTTTCCTTAGTGCTCTGTTCAAGACATGAAAGGTAGCATTAATTGGTTGGGTTGGTAATATGCCCATTGTCTGTCTTCTGTCCTGAGTATAGATCCATGAAGGCAGAGACTGTCTGTCATGTTTATTACTGTTTATAACTGTATCCCCCATGCCTTGTAGGAGAGGGCCTGGCTTATAGCATGTGCTTACCAAGTGTCTGTTGAATAAATGGATAACTCAATCTTTTTTAAAAAAATTAATTTTATTAACATATAATTTACATACCATACAGTGCACTCATTTAGAAGTGTCTAGTTCAACACATTTTGACAAATAAATACACTAATGTAACCATCATTCCAATCAAGGGTACCTGGATGACTCAGTCTTTTGTGTGTGTATGTATGTATCTATCTATCTATCTATATATATATATATATATATATATATATCTACATATATCTTATGTAGGTATATCTTGTGTATGTGTGTGTATATATATATATAAATCTTAGCAAGCTCAATGATTAAATGAGTCATTGTTTGATTATTTAAGATCGTCCTTAAGTAAGGCTCAGGGTTGTATTTTTTTTTTATATTCAGAACCCACTTTATTTTTCCTATTTCAATGAGAATTTAGCAAGAAGTTATTATACCCAAAGTTCTCACAGTTAGTTATAAAATAGAAAGCAGTCAACTAAGAACTCAGCTCAAGATTCCTTTTCATTGAAAACTACTCGTGGACATTCCTGTCCTTGCAAACTTTGAATGAAACTGTTGATAGTAAGCTCATGAGAGAGAACATTTTTGCCAAAGTTTGTACTTTGAATTACTTTGAATTGTAACATTATCTATTTCTACCACATAGTAAGGAGAGGTAAGAATTTGAGCATATCATGAACTATTAGGACACTGAGAAATTCTTCAGTTTTTCCTATGTGAACCTTCTTAATGGAGCTTAATCATGATGTCTATAATAGTTGGTACCTCAAGCATATCCTTTGTGTTATGATCTTAGTTTAAAGCGTTACTGAAAAAAGTAGTAGTGATCCTTGATTTATCCAAATTATAGATCCTCCCTACCTGCAGTTCTCATTATTAAAAAAGAACTGTAGAATTTGTGATGTCTCTGAGGTTGAAGGAAACTTCAGTTCAAGGTTATTGATTTCTAATTCACAAGAAAGAAAAAAGTCTAGGTTGTTTCTCCAAAGCCCTGTGCTAAGGATACAAAACAAGTATATTAAGCTCTGAATCATGGTCATAAAAATAAAATATCTCATATGAATTTAGCTTTTAGACTAAATTTAGAATTTAGACTTTTTAGCTTTGAGTTGTTTTTCTTTTTAAACAAGGTGATGGTTACTCCTTTTTAAAATTCCATCCTCACCTAGGGAAACATTCAGCTTCTTTGACCAGGGCTGATGATTTCTAGGGTCACCCTCATCTTTGTTCATGTTAGCAGCCTCCTTATTCTTTCAACAATGAAGTGTTTTGAGCTATTTACTGTGAGAGCCTGAACTTGCAAATGACAGAAATGAACTTAGTGGTTTCTCTAGCTTTTAATCTCACGGCTGAGATCTCATTTTGAACCCAAATGAACATCAAATTGCTCCAACTCCAATGATGTCTGACCCTGTGAATGCCATTGGTCACAGGATCAGTGGGGTCAACTGTAAAGGTACAGGTCCTCCAGAGTTTATTTTTTATGTTAAGTCCAAGGAGTGCTTTAAAGATAAAAAGTCCCCTCCTAGATCTCAGAGCCAAGGAAGCTCCAACAGAGAATTCTGGTATCTTGAGAATGGCATTCTCCTTCTGACCCTCAATTACATGATGCTTCTTTTTCTCTTTCACTGAAAGGGCACATCCCTTTATATCTGCTTCTTTCAGTAGTCTCTAAGATTCTGAATTAGGAAGAACATCAGACGCCGAGCTCATAGCCCTTTCTTCTAAGAACTGCACAGGTTGCCTTTGGAATCAGGGAGCAGTGTGTGGGTGCTGTGCTTTACTTTCTTTCCCCTGCAAGGGAGGACTCCTTGTGTGTGTTGCCTGCACTCACACAGACCAGCTGGGCTGCTCACTCCAGGGTGATGGGGCCATGCTAACCATGTCTGGGTTTCATAAAGAGAAGGAGAGCTCAGGCTGTTAATTCCACTCAGACCCTCAAGCCATGTATGGTTCAGACAGATGAGCTTTGAGAATGACAGACAGGTGCCTGTTCCCCCAGGGGTGCAGGGAGATAGGAGGGGAGTCAGAGTGCTTCCTTTTTTTTTTATTTTAATTTTTCTTTCTTTCTTTCTTTCTTTCTTTCTTTCTTTCTTTCTTTCTTTCTTTCTTTCTTTCTTTCTTTCTTTCTCTTTCTTTTCTTCCTTTCTTTCTTTCTTTCCTTACTTTCTTTCTTTTTCTTTCTTTCTTTTCTTTCTTTCTTTCTCTCTTTCTCTCCTTCTTTCTTTCTTCTTGCTTTCTGTCTTTCTTTCTCTCTCTCTTCCTCCCTTCCTTTGTTCCTTCGTTCCTTCCATTTGGCTGCAGAGCTTGCAGGGTCTTATTTCCCAGACCAGGGATGGAACACAGGCCCCCTGCAGTGCAAGTGTGTCCTAACCCCTGGACTACCAGGGCAGTCCCTTCCTGGCTTTCTTCTGCATCTCTTTGGTTTGTTTGCACAACAAAAACGTATTAAGTTCCTACTCTGTCTCTGGCCCTGGGCTCTGCTCCTTGTCAGTTTAGTTGAAGACAGTGAGCCCCAGCAGCAACCCTAACCTACCTCCCACCCTCTTTACAGACCCTAAGAAAGGTGCTCCAGCTGTGCGTCAGAAGGACCTGGGTTTGAATCCTGTGTCTGCCGCTTTGGTACCTCCAGGGCATGGATTGCATTTTTTGCCCGCCCTGCTTCCGAACAGCATGTGATTCTCTTGGGGGAAACATCTTCCCTCTTTGTGGTCTCTCTTGGTGGGAATGTAAATCTAAGTGTGCTGCCCTTTCCTGGCTAAGCCACGACTCTCCTAGGATTTGCGTCTTGAGTAATGCTGGATAAATATAGCAGCACCATTTATCCTAGTGTAAACACTGGACAACTGTTTGAGTGATTCCTGAGCTTGGAGTTGCCCTGTTCTGGTCTTGTTTCCTGGTTCTCTGTAAATGCAGGGGGCTGCCAACTTCTTCTCAACAGATGCCCATTTCTGCTTGTTTGCCAGAATTGGTTCCTGTGGCCTGGAATCTTAGGAGTCCTGGCTGACACACCTTTGGACCAGTTGCTTGCATCTCTCAGCCTTAGTTTCTGCATTTCTAAAATTAGAAGAATAATGCCTACCTGTCAGGGTGGGGTGTGGATGGAATGAGAAGGCATAGAAAAGAGCTCGGTCCCGGGCTGGGCACACAGGATGCTCACAACGGATGGCTGTTGGGGTCATGATTAACATTTGTCACACTGGTGGTGGGGATGTAAGTTGGTGCAGCTGCTATGGGAAACAGTGTGGAGGTTCCTCAGAAAACTAAAAATAGAGTTGCCATATGATCCAGCAATTCCACTCCTGGGCATATATCCAGACAAAACTCTAATTCAAAAAGAAACATGCACCCCTATGTTATAGCAACACTATTCACAATAGCCAAGACATAGAAACAACCTAAATGTCCATTGACAGATGAATGGGTAAAGAAGATGTGGCACATATATACAATGGAATACTACTCAGCCATAAAAAAGAATGAAATAATGCCATTTTGTTCATTTTTTGTTCATTTTGGATGGAGCTAGGGATTGTCATACTGAGAGAAGTCAGTCAGACAGAGAAGGACAAATATATGATATCACTTATATGTGGAATCTAAAATATGACAGAAATGAACTTATCTACAAAACAGAAACAGACTCACAGACATAGAGAACAGCCTTGTGGTTGCCAAGGGGGAGGGGGTTGGGGGAGGGATGGGGTGGGAGGTTGGGGTTATCAGATGCAAACTGTTATATACAGAATGGATAAACAACAAGGTCCTACTGTATAGCACAGGGAGCTATATTCAATATCTTGTAATAAACCATAATGATAAAGAATATTTTAAAAAAGAATGTACATATATGTATAACTGAATCACTTTGGTGTACAGCGGAAATTAACACAACATCGTAAATCATCTATACTTCAATGAGACCCCCAAAACCTTTGTCACGTTCTCTGCTTAGGAGCCCTGCCTTGGGGTGGTTCCAGTCCAGGTCCCCCCGAGGGGACAGACTTCCTTAGAGGTGACCTGGCTGTCTGGATTCATTGAAGAGAGACAGGCTCAGACATGTAAAAATTGGAAATGAGTCAGAACCTCAAAAGCAATGAAGAAAGAAAGAGAGAGAAGAGGTGTGAGGAGGCTGGAGGGGGCATCTGGAGTTAGGAGGGGGTGGAGCGGGGGTGGCAGGGAAGAGGCAGCTTACATAGGTACCCACTTCCTCTTCTTACCCACTTCCTCTTCTCACCTGAGCCTGCTGTCGCTTCAGACACGTTTCCGATGATTCTGTTAGCATGAAGCCAGCGGCGTTCTGCCTGAATCCTGTCCATGGACATAGACATTTTCACTTCTTAAAGAAGCACTTGTCCTTTTATTATTTTTGTTCTTGTTATTGAATCAGTGGAAATAGCAGCTTTTCAGTCTTGCTTAGTAAGAAGCACACCACTCACATCTCTTTCGCTTTAATGTCTCCGGTCTCTACGGGCATAACAAAGGCCAGGAGGAAGCCCTCCAGGGGGCACGGGGCTCATCACAGGCGCATTCAAGCTAGCCTGCCTAGGTTCAGACCACACTTTTTCTACCACCCGGCAGTGTGACTTGAGGAAAATCATGTGACTTCTCTCTGCCTCAGTTTTCCCGTCAGTTAAATACAGGCTGATAATAATAGCGCTGTGTCGTGAAGATTAGGAGATAAAAGCACATGGCCTAGGGTGAGCCTTTATAATAAGTGCTCCATAAATATATTTGTTAAGATTACATTCTCAAGGTCCTTTTTGACCCACCTCCTAGAGAAATGGAAATAAAAACAAAAGTAAACAAATGGGACCTAATGAAACTTAAAAGCTTTTGCGCAGCAAAGGAAACCATAAAGAAGACTAAAAGACAACCCTCAGAATGGGAGAAAATATTTGCAAATGAAGCAACTGACAAAGGATTAATCTCCAAAATTTATAAGCAGCTCATGCAGCTTAATAACAAAAGAACAAACAACCCAATCCAAAAATGGGCAGAAGACCTAAATAGACATTTCTCCAAAGAAGATATACAGAGTGCCAACAAACACATGAAAGAATGCTCAACATCACTAATCATTAGAGAAATGCAAATCAAAACTACAATGAGATATCATCTCACACCAGTCAGAATGGCCATCATCAAAAAATCTAGAAACAATAAATGCTGGAGAGGGTGTGGAGAAAAGGGAACCCTCTTACACTGTTGGTGGGAATGTAAATTGATACAGCCACTGTGGAGAACAGTATGGAGGTTCCTTAAACAGCTACAAATGGAACTACCATATGACCCAGCAATCCCACTACTGGGCATATACCCTGAGAAAACCATAATTCAAAAAGAGTCATGTACCAAAATGTTCATTGCAGCTCTATTTACAATAGCCCAGAGATGGAAACAACCTAAGTGTCCATCATCGGATGAATGGATAAAGAAGATGTGGCACATATATACAATGGAATATTACTCAGCCATAAAAAGAGACGAAATTGAGCTATTTGTAATGAGGTGGATAGACCTAGAGTCTGTCATACAGAGTGAAGTAAGTCAGAAAGAGAGAGACAAATACCGTATGCTAACACATATATATGGAATTTAAGAAAAAAAAAAGTCATGAAAAACCTAGGGGTGAAACAGGAATAAAGACACAGACTTACTAGAGAATGGACTTGAGACTATGGGGAGGGGGAAGGGTAAGCTGTGACAAAGCGAGAGAGAGGCATGGACGTATATACACTACCAAACGTAAGGTAGATAGCTAGTGGGAAGCAGCCGCATAGCACAGGGAGATCAGCTCGGTGCTTTGTGACTGCCTGGAGGGGTGGGATAGGGAGGGTGGGAGGGAGGGAGACGCAAGCGGGAAGAGATATGGGAATATATGTGTATATATAACTGATTCATTTTGTTGTGAAGCTGAAACTAACATACCATTGTAAAGCAATTATACTCCAATAAAGATGTTAAAAAAAAAAAAAAAGATTACATTCTTTGCCATCAACAGAAATAAATATTGCTTAACTTGAGAAAAAAGGAAGACTAGATTGGAAAGATGCTGGGGGCATTCACAGAACTTAAGACAGAATCTAATAAAAAATTATACAAATGAATGTCTTTACAAAATAGAAACAGACTCACAGATCTCAAAAGCAAACTTATGTTTACCAAAGAGGAAACGTGGGGGGGAAGTGATAAATTAGGAGTTCGGGATTAACATATACACACTACTATGTATAAAATAGATAATGAATAGGGACCTACTGTATAGCACAGGGAACTCTACAAAGTAGTCTGTAATGACCTATATGGGAAAAGAATCTGAAAAAGAATGGATATATGTGTATGTATAGCTGAGTCACATTGCTGTACACCTGAAACTAACACAATATTGTCTTACTCCAATAAAAAGTAAAAAAAAAAAAGCCAGGGGGAACATGGGGCAGGGCTGGACCCTGGGCAGCAAGAGTTGCTGGGGCCCTGCTGTCAACATGATGTGTCCTCCTACAAGTCTGTTGGGGTCCCTGCCTCTCATTTCAAATGCACATCACCCTAAATACCAAGCAATGGGAAGAACCAAGATTGTATCCTGTGGGGAAAACCGCTTCAGGCCTGGATGCTGCTTTAGCATTTTGAAAAACCATAAACTTTGCATCCCTTTTCCTGCTTATCAAAAATGAATTTGGTGTTAATAAAGGGCAAGACTCAGGCTGAGCCTGGAAAGACAGGAGCCCTAGGAAACCTGGCTTTTTTAAATCCTCACTCAAAGCAGAATCCCTACAGAGAAAAGGGATTTTATCAGCCTTAGATTATGGTAGGAACACTCAGAAAGCTGCAGACCACCTTCCATCCTGAAGGCCTTGACCAAACAAAAAGTTTTCATATTTTCTCCATGTATCAATGATTGAAATATCTTTGGTTTGTGTGGTTTAAATACTGTCTGTACTCTGGGGGTTAGAAATTTAGATGGAAGGGACAGATTTATAAAAAAATGTTCTAAGCTGTTTTGGAATTTATAAATAATCAAGTAGATCCTTTTAGTGAGTAATCTGCCACTATGGCATAGAACCTTTTGGAGGGGAAACTTTTGAAGCAAAGGACTGAAGTGATACTTTATTAAATACCACAGTAGTGGTCTGTGGAGTTAGATACAACTTCCAAAAGTGTGAAAGGGTCCATCTAAAGAGTAATGACGAGGATGATGACAGTGAACACTTCCTGATACACTTGCTCTGCACTGTGCTGTGTGCATTACACGTACTGATTCATTGACTTCTCCCAGCACCCTGTAAAGTAGTTACCGTTATTATCTCTGTTTCACAGGTCAGGGAATTGAAGCACAGAAAAGAGAAGTAACTCATCTAAAATCACACAGTAAGTGGCAGCGATAGATGCAAACTTGGGTCATCTAAGACCATAGCCCAGGCTCTCAGCCAGCATAAAATACAATAGTTTGTAGGCTCAGAACATCAGGCTCCAGTCTAAGGAAGGAAAGGGACTCAGAAATGAAATAAACGCATGTTGTGCACACCATGGAACAATATACACCAACTCTACATTGTTGTTGCTCCCAGCAAGGCTTTATTCCATAGAGGGTGTTAAAAGATAAACTAAGGCATATTAAAAATTCTAAAAGTTTATCTGAGCAAACATTGATTCAAATCAGACAGCATTTAATCTAGCAGGTAGAAAGGAGCTCCAAGGAGTTGTTCAGAATGGAAGACTTCGATAGGTAGAAGGGAGCCGGAACAAGGAAATTATACCAGGCAAAAAAGTGAGTTGGTTACTGCAAGGTTACTTTCCTCTAGGGGCTGTCAGGGGTCTATCAGGCAAATTGCACAGTTGATGCTGATCAGGCGATTCCTGATTGACTGGTTCAAGATTCCATTTCTTGGAGAGCTGAGACTGTCATAAAAGTTCAGTCTCAGTTTGATGATGTGGAGCTTAGCATAAGTGACCTCAGTTTGGGCCTGTCATTTCTAACAAGGGTAAACAGAAGCTGTTCAAGGTTATGCAGTCGATACAGGAAGCGGGATCTGAGGCACAAACCCAGGCATCCTCAACGCTAAGGGCTTGTGCTTTTTTTAAAAAAAATATTACGCAGTCTTCTGAATAAAACTGATTGAAATGTTTCTACCTTCAGCTTCTTTAAGTGTTCTCCATATTAAATTCTGATGCTTGCTATGTATAATACATCGGTATGCAGTGGACCCTTGAACAACACGGGTTTGACCTGTGTGGGTCCACTTACACGCAGAGGTTTTTCAGTAAATACATACTACAGTACCACATGGTCTGCGGTTAGTTGACTCTGAGGATGCAGAACCCTGGATAGAAGGGCTGACTGTAAAGTTATACATGGATTTTTGACTGTGGGGGCGGTCCGCACCCCTAACCTCCATGTTGTTTGCGGGTCAACTGTGATAAAAAGAAGACTGAGAAATGGGGTCTCAGAATTGTGATCTACAGACAGAGGCATGGGCAGAGAATCTGAAATACTAGCTTCTCCTAACGATTTCAACCTGAATTGCTGAGAACCATTCTTCTCAGATTGTGTATGGAATTAAGTCTATCCATGGGGACCTTTAGCCCCAGCTACTGAATACACAAGTGAAGGCACTTGCCAGCTCAGTGCTAAGAGGAATGACATGGAATACTGATAAAATCTGCCCCCTAAAATATGAGCAAAAGTATCTTAATATAAAGTCATCAATTTTCTTAAAACAAAACAAAGAAACAAAACACAAATGCTTTCGAGATGAGAAAGTTAACCTGTACACGTACGCACAAGTGGTTCAGGAATGAGAATATGAGGTCTGCAGACTCAAACAGGATGTGGCCTTGAGACACTGACTAAATTCTCCCATCTGAAAAATGAAATCATAGAACCAGCTCATTTTATATGACAAAGATAATTAACGGGATGCAGTATAACTCTACTACATCAACTAAACGTAAGGTGTTTCAGGATCGATTATCTACTTCTAAAACTCATCAAAGGAAACTTTAAAAATGGCCAAAGCCAGTCATAGAAACAGACTTCTTGGGACCAGAATTTGTCATTTTATGATCAAGAATGTGATAAAACATGGGGACCGCCTCCCTGTCAGGGGCTTGCATCATGAAAAGGCCACCTATGCTCAAAGGTCCTTTCTAGACTCCAAGTAACATTATTAACAGCTGAAACGGGGGCTGGTCTAGCTTCGGGATTTTTTTAAGAGTGTTTCCATCACTTTGAACAAGGCTCAGAAATGCCAGCATGGACCATCAGTGCCTGCAGACATCCTCCTTGATCTCACTTGATCATGGTTTTGCGTGAGCTACGATCCAGGAGCAAACAAAGAAGCATTAAGTATACAAGAGAGATATTTAGTCTCCAACCCTGTCTCCTCCAAGTTAAGTCAACAGGCAGACTTTGGGGGAAATTAAAAAAAGAAAGACCCAGGCAAATTAACATAGCCAGCGCAGCCAGAAAAGTCAAATAGGTTTTAGTTTATCCATTCACTCTTTTATCTATTCACTCTATTCATTTTCCAACACAGTTTGTTGAATGTCTGTCTTATCACAAGCTGAACCGTCACATGCAGTACCTCATTTACCTTCCACAGCTGACAAGGCAGGGAAGGTGAGTAGCCCCACCCTATACATAAGAAAGTGGAGGCTTGGAGAGTGGAAGAAACTCAGCCAAGGTCACACAGCTAGTATGTGATGGAGCCTGGATTTGCATGTTGGGCAGGTTGGTTTCAAAGCCCACGTACACTCTGCCAGGCCAAGCTCAAACTTTCCGGTGTCAGAGTTCTCTGGGGGAGCATCTTAGGTGCAGATTCCAGGGCTCCACCTTTAGGTATTTTGATTCCATTGGGCTGGCCAGGGGCCAGGGGTCTCCATGATTCTGATGCCTTTCAACAGCGAACTGCACTTTGATAAACATTATATTATATTGTCATTCAATAGACAGTAGTTTCAGAACAACTCTGAGATTTTCACGGTCACCTTCAGTATCTTCACCTAAAAACAAAAATAATAATATCTACCTCTATCCCTGGTGGGAAGATGAAAGAAGATGCTGCATGGAAAGCAATGTACCTGACATGCAGAAACTACTTTGTAAATGACACCTCTCTTTCCCAACAAAACTGCAAGGACCGGAATATTCAACATTAAGAGCTTTACAGAGTGACCAGTTGATGAAGTGAATTTGCCTGCCATAAATCAGGACTAAGGGGCAGAGAAGAGAAACAGGAATGGAGCTTCCCTAAGCAAGGGACAGAAGTACAGTGAATCATGGAAACACAATTAATTGAGAAGTAAGGTCATCTTTATTGCTGAAGTCGTCCAGAGAGATCTCCTGACTGCCAGCACCACTGCGGGCCAATGTGTGACTGTGGTGGTCAATTACAGCTTTCAGTACATCATTTCCTTCAGCTATAAAGCTGAGAGAGTAAAAGCTTCCTCATAATGTTGTTGTGAAGATTAAATGAAATAGGAGTCATCATGAAACTAGAATGTTATCTGACACGTAGTAGATATGAAACAGTAGCTCTAGAGACTACAGTCGTATTATGATGTGGAGAATTATTGTTATTACCGTGTCACTGACCCTGAAGAAGAAATAGTACAGCCCATAATCCTTTCTAGAAAGCCCTGGCAATCAGAACTTTTGGATTTTGGAAGGTAATATGGTGTATATACCACATATCACAGCACACATCAGAGACGGGACAGCACCCTGCAATCAAACACTCATCTTTCTGCAGTGAAATGGAGGAATATTCACACTAAGTGGTAAAAGTAGCCTCGTGTCAGTTCAGTTCAGGTCAGGTTTTGCCTTCAAATGCTGGACAGAAAGCTTTTAGTTTTGATAGTTTTTTGGATCTCAGAATTGCAGATAAAGGATTGTGGACCTGACATCTCAACGAACATTATTCTCCCTGGATGCTACTTCCCAAGTCTATCAGATGGGCAAAATATTAGTAGCATAATGTCATGTCTAAATTAATTCAGTGCATTTTTATAAAATGGAAGTTTTACAGATTATTAACTAATGGGGTAAATTTGAGGATGAGTTTGCACTCTTTGCTCGTTTTTGCAAATTATAAAAAGTAAAAGAAAATCAGAGAAAGTTTAGAAATCAGAGGGAAAAATGACTCCATTTTTGCAAGCATCCTAAAACACAACTACTATCATTTTTTTGTGCATTCATTTATAGTTTTTTTGTGCATTCATTTATAGTTTTTATATAAATCTTTGCCTAAATGTAGATATATTGATCTTATAGTTTTGAATCTTGCTTTTTTATTTATTTATTTATTTTTTGAATCTTGCTTTTTTAAAAAAAAATTTCCTACAGTGTCTTCACACTGGTCACTTTAAAGTTTGCATCGTATTACATATTCCATATTTACTTAACAGTTCCCTTATTGGTGGAAGTTTTCACTGTTATCAGAATGCTCTGATGAACCACATTTGCTCTTAGCCAAGCTTGTTGTTTCCTGGGATTCATCTTCACATGATGATGTGAAATTTTTGTACAAAAGAGGTAAAGATCTTGGACCACCCATTCCTTCTGGTTGCTGCAGTTGGGTTGGAAATAATTTTGTCTACGAAATATCAGCTTTCCTCCGTGGGCATTATTGGTTGAGAATTGATGGATGCTCAGGTATACGTTGACTCATTCATGTATTTATTCAACAAACATTTATCGAGGGACCAACGATATTTCAGAACTTATGAATATAATCATGAATCTACATGAAAAGGAGAGAAATCTAGAAAAAAGTGTTTGCTGAGAAAATCTCAGCATATGAATGCCCTTGTTGAAATACTGTTAATGTCTGTTTTTTTTAAAGAACAAGAGAACCCATTACTGAGGTTTATAAAATATGCTTTCTATAGATATAAGCTATAGAAGAGGAAGTTGAATCCCAGTGTCAAAATGAAAAATTAAACCTTCTGCTGAACTATGAAGAAGAATATTAGAACTGAGGATAGAGAAAAAAGATTCAATGTAGATCGTTCCACCTGCTGCTGTAAAAAAAATTATGTTTCTCCATTCTGCAAGTACATCCAGAGTTCTAAAATGATGACCCTTTCATTTTGAATAAGCTCAAGCCTTATGTGAAAGCCAGCCACAGAATTACAAGAAGTTTCAAAATTTATTTAGGGACTGCAGGACCATCACTTACTGGGTGAACAGGAAAGGGGATAAACTTCAGGCAATAAACTCTGTGGTCCTGGTTGCTAGCTGAGGGAAAGAAACCACTCACCATAGTCACCCGAAGGCAGCAGAGTAATAGGGCTGCAATTCTTCACCCTTCCCTCTATCCATGCCCTTTGTCATATCATTTTGCAGTTCCCTCCCAACGTGAGCAGCATGACCTGCGTGGCCCCGTGACACTAGGTCAGCCGTGGAACTTGCTTTGGCCAATGGGACATTGGTAGTCAAGGCAAGCAGAAGAGGCTTGACTTGGGCTTGTACATTGGGACTTACTCTCTCTCTTGAACCTCTGCCATCACCATGAAAACACATCTAGGAGAGGTTGCTGGTCTCAGGGAAAAGATAAAAGACGTGTGGAACAGTGGAGAGCTGGATCAGTTGAGTTTAGCCTTGATGAGTCAATAGACAACCAAACCCAGAAGAGTGAGTGATAAATATAAATATAACTATATATATATATATATATGATTATTTTAAGCTGATGATATCATAAGTTCAGAAGCCTTCTAACAACCCTGCATTTTTAACCACCCCACACACATTAAATGGTTTGACCTTATATTTTACATGGTTTTGTTTTGTGTATCCCTTAACTACTTATTGTAGATGATTTTACTACTTTTGTCTTCTAACCTTCCTACTAGCTTTATAAGTAGTTCATTTACTACCTTTACTGTATGTTTGCCTTAACTATGAGATTTTTCCTGTAGTAATTTTCATATTTCTAGTTGTGATCTTTTTCTGCTTATAGAAGTTCCTTTAACACTCTTGTGAAGCCAGTTGAGTGGTGCTGAACTCTTAGCTTTTGCTTGTCTGTAAAACTCTTTATCTCTCCTTCAAATCTGAATGACAGTCTTGCCAGGTAGAATATTCTTGGTTGTAGGATTTTTTCCTTTCATCACGTGGACTGTATCATGTGACTGCCTTCTGGCCTGCAGAGTTTTTGCTGAAAAGTCAGTTGACAGTCTTATGGGAATTCACTTACATGTAACTAGTTGATTTACCCTTGCTGCTTTTAATATTTTCTCTTTCTCTTTAATGTTTGCCATTTTAATTACAGTGTGTCTTGGCGGAGACCTCTTCCAGTTCATCTTGTTTAGGACTCTCTGTGCTTCCTGGACCTGGATGTCTGTTTTCTTTCCCAGGTTAGGGAAGTTTTCAGCTATTATGTCTTCAGGTATGTTCCCTGCCCCTTCTTTCTCTCTTCTCCTTCTAGGACCCCTAAAATGCAACTCTTAGTATGCTTGATATTGTCCTGGAGCTCTCTTAAACTGTCCTTATTTTTTAAAATTCTTTTTTCTGTTCACCTTGAGGGATTTCCACTACTCTGTTTTCCAGCTCACTGATCCATTCCTCTGTGTCATTGAATCTACTATTGATTCCTTCTAGTGTATTTTTTATTTCAGTTTTTGTATTCTTCAGCTCTGTGTGTTCTTCTTTACATTTTCTAACTCTGTTAAAATTCTCACTGTGTTCTTCTGTTCTTCTCCTGAGTTCACTGAGCACCTTTATGATTATTACCTTGAACTCCGTTGGGTCAGTATTTTATCATCACTTTGTTTAGTTCTTTTTCTGAGGTTTGGACTTGTTTCTTAATTTGGAATATACTCCTCTGTCTTCTCCTTTTGCCTAATTTTCTGTGTTTACGTCTATGTATTAGGCAGTTTGGTTACATTTCCCAATCTTGGAGAAGTAGTCTTGTATAGGAGGTATCCTATGGGGCCCAGCAGCACACACCCCTCTGGTCACCAGAGCTGTATGCTCTAGGGGTGCCTCCTGTGTAGACTGCATGGGCCCTTCTGTTGTGGTGAGCTGAGCACTGCGGGCACAGCGGTAGTTAGATCTGGCTCCCAGACTGGTTGGCTGCCAGGCCCTGCCTTATGTGGTAGCTGTTGGCCCACTGGTCCATAGGGCCAGGTTCTTGTACAGCTGACTGCACAGCCTGGGGAGTCTCAGGACTGGGGGTGGCCTGCTGGTGGGAGGGTAAGCCCCAGAGCTACTAGGCTAGAGGGAGGACTCCAAAATGGTGCTCACTGGCACCAGTGTCCTTGTGGTAGAATGAGCTCCCCAAAGTGGCTGCCACCCACATCTATCCAAGGGGAGTCCCAGTTGCCTACTGCCTCTCTGGGAGACTCTCCAAGATTAGCAAGTGGGTCTAACCCAGGCACCTTTCAGATTTCTGCCTCTGTTCTGGGACTCAAAGTATATGAGATTTTGCATGTACCCTAAAGACTAGAGTCTCTGTTTCCTGCAGCCCTCCATCTTTCCTGTATGCAAGCCCCACTGGCCTTCAAAGCCAAATATTCTGGGGGCTCATCTTCCTGGTACAGGACCCCCGGGTTGGGGATCCCATTGTGGGGCTCAGACGCTTCACTGCTTGGGGAGAATTTCGGCAATTGTGATTATTTTCTTGTTTGTGGGTTGCCTACTCAGGGGTGTTGTTCTTGACTATATTGTATCTCTACCCCTTCTACCCATCTCTTCTTGGTTTCTTTTTTATGTGTTTAGTTGTAGAAGATCTTTTCTATTAGTCTTCAGATCATTCTCAGAGATAGTTGCTCTGTAAATAGTTATAACTGTGGTGTGCCCATGGAGGAGGTGAGCTCAGGGCCTTCCTACTCTGCCGTCTTGGCCACACACCCCCTCAGAAAGCTCTTAGTGTCCGAGTTCTGGTCTTTGTTCACTTTAATCTCTAGATTTCATACCTAATACAAGTGAGGACACTATAGAGCTCTGTGACATTAGTTAAGATGCACTACAGCTCTGACCTTAGTTGTCTCACCTGAGATAAACAAGGGGTTGGACGAAATTCTGACCCCTTTAAACATTAAAGACATGTTTTCTCACTTCTTTCTCATGAATCCCGTGTTTAAAGTTTTTTCTCCACCAGAAGACTGCATGTGAGTCTGGATTTCCCAGTATCTATTAGGCATATATATAAATGTCAATTGGATATTTCAATTTTTAATTTCTTTTTGCTTTTAGATTTGCTCCAGCTTTTTCAAAATGTTGAACATAATTCAGTGGCGCCCATTATTCTGTTCATGGGCCTCTGTGGGTATTCCAGGTTTGGAACCACTGGTTCCAGTAAAATCCATTTGCTTTTGTAGTCTGAATCTGTACTCTGAGGTGAATTCTACAGTTTATGTCAGAGACATATGTCCTTAACCAGAATTTTCATCCAAATATACATAAGAGGAACTGAAATAAGGTGGAACCAAATGAACACATACTTTCTTTCCTTCAGGATCACTTCATTGATCACTCCCACTCCCACTGACAGGATTTTTTTTGGGGGGGGGGATAGCCTTTCTCTCCCATGTCATAGTGAGTTAATTAAGGTTAGTGACTATATATGACTATATATACACTAGAAATATGAGTGATGTTTCCTGAAGCTGAGTCAGTAAGACTCTAGTGGACATTTTTAAAATTTTTATTTTATATTGGGGCATAGTTGAGTAAAAATGTTGTTAGTTTCAGGTGTCCAGCAAAGTGATTCAGTTATACATATACATGTATCTATTCTTTTTCAAATTTTTTCCCATTTAGGTTATTACAGAATATTGAGCAGAGTTCCCTGTGCTCTACAGTAGGTCCTTGTTGGTTATCTATATTATATATAGTGGTGTGTGTATGTTAATCCCAGACTCCTTAACTATCCCTCCTCCTAACCCTCCCCGCCCCATGACCATAAGTTCATTCTCCAAGTCTGTGAGTCTGTTTCTGTTTTGTAAATAAGTTCATTTGTATCATATTTTTAAGATTCTGCATATAAGCAATATCATATGATATTTGTCTTTGACAGGAATTTTTTTTTTTTTTTTTTTGCAGTACGTGGGTCTCTCACTGCTGTGGCCTCTCCCGTTGCGGAGCACAGGCTCTGGACGCGCAGGCTCAGTGGCCATGGCTCACGGGCCCAGCTGCTCCGCGGCATGTGGGATCTTCCCGGACCGGGGCACGAACCCGTGTCCCCCGCATCGGCAGGCAGACTCTCAACCACTGCACCACCAGGGAAATCCCAACAGCAATTTTTTTAATGTTCCATAATTCAAACCATTCAGACACCTGTACCTAACACATTTCTATTGCCTGAAACCAAAGACCCACAAGTATCCTTTTCATATTCCATTACTGACACAGAGAAGGTAGTCATTAAATAATCTCTAAAGTTGAAGGATAGCTCAAGTAGCATTTACTGGATAGTTTGCTTTAGCTCACCTGCATGAAATGGAAACCATCACTCCCTATGTTTATCTCCACAGGCAGAGTAGAAAGTTAAAACAATCATCTGGATAATTTGGAGCGATGGGAAAATGCAGTTACTGAAGCAAAAGGAGTTTGGGGTTATCTAAATCAATACAGATTGGCATTTGTTTTCATTAAGTTGCATGCAATATCTGCTTTAGTTAATCTGTATATGAAGCCTCTGTCCCATATGCCACATCCATTAGAAAGAACATTTATGTTTCCTTTAGCTGGTTTTTCCTTTTTGCAACTTACATTTTTAGAAAAGATTTGTATCACCCATAATTCAAGTAATTATCAGTTTCTAGCAGACTTGTTGATTTTCTTAATTAAATTTAGCTAACAAATCATTTTAAAAAGAAAGACAAATGCAACAGTTTTTCCTAGTTCAATTAATTAACTATTTGTTATTTTATTTTATACCCCCTAGACTAGTAAGTAAATTGTGCATAAAACAACACTTTTAATTTTATTACGTCATCTTAGGTTCATGGTTCCAAGTTGCAAAGCAAAACACTATCTTAGAATACTATTTTTTATTGAGAATAGCATAACCAGCACGTGCCTTGAGGCAGATGAAAAAAGGAAACCGTAAAAGAGAAGCAACTTCGGAAGTTTCACAAAAGGAAAATGCAGACTTTCAGAGGCATCTCAAATTATTTCGTGGAGGGGCAATTTGTTATAATGATAACGGGAATTTTTTTTTAATCTCATCACGCTGCCTCACTTATTTGCTGACTTGACTACTGTTAAATAAATTGTCTCTCTCTGTTTTCAAATATTTTTTAATGACCAAAAGCTATTTCCTGGGCTTCCCTGGTGGTGCAGTGGTTGAGAGTCCGCCTGCCGATGCAGGGGACACAGGTTCGTGCCCTGGTCCGGGAAGATCCCACATGCCGCGGACCGGCTGGGCCCATGAACCACGGCCGCTGAGCCTGCGCGTCCGGAGCCTGTGCTCCGCAACGGGAGAGGTCACAACAGTGAGAGGCCCGCGTACCGCAAAAAAAAAAAAAAAAAAAATCTATTTTCTTTCTCTTAAACAATTAACTCTTGCCTTGGTCATATTTCTCAAAGAAACCTATTTTCCTCAATTTCACAGATACCAGTCGAATCCAGGCCCTTAATTCCTGACCCATGGACGATCATAATAACGTTCACGTCAGGCTCCCCATCCCACCTTCCTCCTAAGTCCAGTGCAGCGCTATCACGAGCAGCGGTCAAGAGCCCGGGGGTGAGCCAGACTGCCTGGGTTCAAATCTCAGCGCTGGCTGAGTGACCTTACCGTGTGACTTTATCTTCTAGGCCTCCGCTTTTATCCTGAACAGGAGGTAGAAGGGGTGCCTGCCTATTTGCTCCTGGGATTGCTGATTCCCTGCTCTGCTCTGGGTCACAAAGGGGACTCCCCTTAGGTCCCCCACATCAGCTCAGCCAGCAGGGGGGACGTGAAGGGAGAGGGCGGGAGGGAGGAAAGAACCAGGACACGTCTCTCCCCCACCCCGGCCCTCCTCAGTCAGGCTTCCTGCACGTCCTCCACTGCTCCAGGTCTCTTGGGAGAGGCCTGCTCCTATTCCAGCATGATCTTGACCCGGAGACCCCTGCCCCTAGCCTCCTGCAGCCCTGCCCTCTCCCTTTGTCCTTCCAGTCCAGTGTGATAGCCGCTTCCTGATGCTGTGACTCTAAGGTGTTTCAGCATGGCTTGTTGGCCTATCATCAGTTCTGTTTTAAATATTCAAGGTCGTGTTTTCCTGGTCACACCTGATTAGACCCTCAGTGATCCAGCACCTCACAGTGTCACTGGGAAGTTTAAATGAGTTAATATATAAAAACACTGAGAGCAGTACTTGGAATTCGATAAATATTAGTGACTATTAAATGTTTTCCATATCATTGCTCCACTAAATAATGAGAAAGCCCCTGAACTTTACTCTTCTGTGGGTACAACCGAGTTCAAATTAATACTAACACTCAAATTATACAAGCTTAGTTACTCCGCCTGTGGAAAAAGCATTCTACTCCTCAATATTTCTGAAGTCCCCCAAGGTGGCTCACATATACTCATAAGTAAGTTGACTCTTTCTTGCAAAATTCATAATTTAGCACAATACTTAACATCCATATTGCATTAGTTCCCTGGGGCTGCCATAACAAAGTACAACAGAGCGGCTTAAAACAACAGAAAGTTATTTGCTCACGGTTCTGGAAGCTGAGAGTCTAAAATCAAGTTGTCAGCAGGGCCATGCACCTCCTGAAGGCTCTAGGGAAGGACCTTTCCCTGCCTCTTCCTGGCTTCTGGTACCTGCCAGCCATTCTTAGTGGCAGTCCTTAGCATCACTGGCTTATAGTTGCATCACTGACTCCAATTTCCACCTCCATAGTCACATGGACTTCTTCCCTAGGCATGTCTCCAAACCTCCCTCTACTTATAGGGACACTAGTCATTGGGTTAGAGCCTACTACCTAATCGTAACTTGATTGCATCTGAACAACCCTATTCCAAATGAGGTCACATTCAAAGGTACCTGGGATTAGAACTACAATATATCTTTCTGGGGAATACAGTGTGACCCACAACACATATTTTTGGCTTTAGACATACATCTTACCTGTGTGATGCTAGTTGGTTATTATAAAATGCCTGAAGCAAGTGTTATTATCCCTGTTTTAGAAATGTGGAGGCTGAAGTTGGAGAAATTAAGGACCTATCCAAAGTACAGCAGAGAGCCAGTATATTGTAAAATCAGAACTTGAATTCAGAGTTTCTGGATCCCAGACCATTCTTCTTCAAACTATACCATCTAACCCTTGAACTCAGTGAGAGTGCTGATCTTGGTACTTAAGCAGGTTGAAGTTCCTGAGTGTTCCTCCAAACCATAGACTGAATTTCCAGATCCAATCAACTGGCCAAATGATGGTCTAGAACCTATCTGGTGTGAGTTAGCTGTTGCTGCATAGCAACTGTGACCTCGCGTGGTGAACAATAGTCATTTATTGCTCGTGCCTCTGGGGTCAACTGGGAGTTAGCTAAGTACACGCGCACACGCATGTGCGCGTGCACACACACACACACACACACACACACACACACACACACACAACCAGTGGAATATTACTCAGCCATAAAAAATGAAATCTTGGGCTTCCCTGGTGGCGCAGTGGTTGAGAGTCCCCCTGCCGATGCAGGGGACGCGGGTTCGTGCCCTGGTCCGGGAAGATCCCACATGCCGCGGAGCAGCTGGGCCCGTGGGCCATAACCGCTGGGCCTGCGCGTCCAGAGCCTGTGCTCCGCAATGGGAGACGCCACAGCAGTGAGAGGCCCACGTACAGCAAAAAAAAAAAAAAAAAAAAAAAGAAATCTTGCCATTTGAGACAACCTGGATGGAATTTAAGGGCATTATGCTAAGTGAAGAAAGTCAGAGAAAGACAAATACTGCGTGATCTCACCTACATGTGGAATCTAAAAACAAAGTGAAATGACAAAATGAAAATAAACTCACAGATACAGAGAGCAAATGAGTGGTTAACGAAGAGGTTTGAGGGAGAGGGTGAAATAGATGAAGGGAATTGAGGTACAAACTTCCAGTTATATAATAAATAAGTTATTGAATGTAATCTACAGCATAGGAATATGGTCAATACTACTATAATAACTTTGTGTGGGAACAGATGGTTACTAGAGATTGTGCTGATCATTTCACAATGTATGCAAACATCAAATAATTATGTAGTACACCTGAAATTAACACAATATTGTATGTCAACTATAATTCAATAAAAAATCTTTTCACAGAAAAGAACTTTCTGAAGGAGGAACATTAAATCTAGGAAGTTCTCTTATCCCCAGTAGCATATGAATTTATTCAAGGCAATTTATATGTGTGAAGATATTTTGTCATAAACAAAATTATATCTCCCACTATTATCAAGACTCATCTGTACTAGAACATTTCAAAATAAAGGCACAGTTTACCCTTGGTAAACCTGTGTATATATTCCTTTGTATATGGTTACCTATTATAGATAAAGCTTTGAGTACATGAGGGTGTTAGAAGCTACAAAGATAATATAAAGCCAATTAACCTGTTATTGTGAAACTGTAAAGGCTAAAAAGAGTGTATGCAAAATAAACTCTAAAGCTCTATACCGAAGAAGTGGATAATTGAGGCAAAGTATCCACATAAATTGGTTTACAGAAACCCTGTAAGTAAAGATAAACAATATTTAGAGGTACTTAAATATTTTCATGGTGCTTTATTTCATCTAATCTAAGACATTATTTTAGTCAGGGTCCATATAGGGGAAAGTGAACTATACCAGGTATTTCCAACAGAGGAGGTAGTACAGGAACTGATTATGAAGGTCTTGGAAGGTAAAAGTGCCCAAGCCAGAAGTTTCCTAGATATAGGAACTGCAGTAAGCGGCTACCACAGCAGGGCATAAAAAGAGGCAGGTTCACCAAACCTAGGAGCTTGGTGCTGTGAGGCTGGTGCTTGAGCTTCTGACGGGGTTGAAATGTGGCCGAGGTGGCATGGCTGGACATCTCTCTGGCTGGTTCTGGAACTGCCAAAAGAATCTGGAGGCTAAGCACATGAAAAGCTGCTCAACATCACTAATTACTAGAGAAATGCAAATCAAAACTACAATGGGGTATCACCTTGCATTGGTCAGAACGGCCGTCATCAAAAAGTCTACAAACAACAAATGGTGGAGAGGGTGTGGAGAAAAGGGAACCCTCCTGCACTGTTGGTGGGAATGTAAATTGGTTCAGCCAGTGTGGAAAACCGTTTGGAGGTTTCTCAAAAAGCTAAACATAGAGCTACCATATGATTCTGCAATCCCACTCCTGGGCATATATCTGGAGAAAACCATAATTCGAAAAGATGCATGCACCCCAGTGTTTATTGCAGTGCTATTTACAATAGCTAAGACATGGAAGCAACCTAAATGTCCATCGACAGATGAATGGATAAAGAAGTTGTGGTACATATACACAATGGAATATTACTTAGCCAAAAAAAAGGAATGAAATAATGCCATTTGCAGCAACATGGATGGACCTAGAGATTGTCATACTGAGTGAAGTAAGTCAGACAGAAAAAGACAGATATCGTATATCACTTATATGTGGAATCTAAAAAAATGGTACAAATGAACCTATTTATAAAAAAGAAATAGACTCACAGATGTAGAAAACAAACTTATGGTTACCAGGGGGTAAAGTGGCGGGGGGAGGAATAAATTAGGAGAATGGGATTGACATATATACGCTACTATATATAAAATAGAAAACTAATAAGGACCTACTGTAGAGCACAAGAGACTCTACTCAATACTCTGTAATGACCTATATGGGAAAAGAATCTGAAAAAGAGTGGATAGATGTAGATGTATAATGGATTCACTTTGCTGTACACCTGAAAGTCACACAACATTGTAAATCAACTCCGATAAAAATTAAAAGAAAAAAAAAAAAAGGAACCTGGAGGCTGAGGCCCTTACTGTCCTCTGTAACGGAGAGGTCAGGAGCTGGAAACAGAAATAATGCTGTTATGCAAATAATGCTGTCAGGAGCTGGAAACAGAAAATCAGCCCTTTCTCCTCTCCTCCCACCTTCCCGTCTCCCTGTGAGGCTCTCACTGGCGGAGCCAACCAGGATGCCCAGGGCTGGGGAAGTGTGGGGTCTGTGGTCCCCACAGCTCACCTCAGGCATCCCAGAGTGCTGAGGGGAGGTTTGATGCTGGGAGGAACAGGTCAGTCATCTGCACGGATGCCACTGATTGAAAGACATCTCGTTATCTGTCCTTTAGAAAGAAAAGCTGCCAAAGCACAGCACAAAGCTTTAACGTCTTAACATTTTCCCACAAATTCTTACCCCCTCCCTGAGTCATCAGAGCATTGTAAAGCAACATTTCTTAAAGAGTGCTTTGCTGTTGTCTTCTTGGATTTTTCTTTTCCCTAAGATACCCATCCCGCAAGCTTTGATGTTGGCACTCTCGTAATCTCACCGGAAGATGTCCTCTGAAAGTTTTCAGGCAACAACCAGTGTGATGGGCGGAACTGTGTGCCCCCAAAACTCGCACGTTGAAGTACTTCAGTATGTAACTCTGTTTGGAGATAAGACCTTTAAAGATGTGATTAAGGTAAAATGAAGCTGTTAGGTTGAGCCCTAATCCCATCTGACTGGTGTCCTTATAAGAAGAAGAGATCAGGACACACAGAAGAGAGACAGCAGGGATGCACGTGCGCAGAGAAAGACCGTGTGAGGATGTAGAGAAGGTGGTGCCGTCTGCAGTCAAGGAGACAGGTCTCGAGGGAAACCCAACCCTGCTGGCACCTTGATCTTGGACTTCTTAGCCTCCAGAATGGTGAGAAATAAATTTTTATTGTTTAAGCCACCCAGCCTGTGGTATTTTGTTATGGCAGTCCTAGCAAACTAACACGACTAGGAAGACGTCTTAAATGGCATTTAAACTGAATGCATGATGGACCATCAATTCACATAACTTGCAGAAGGGCCCACGATGTGCTCAGGCAGGCAATCAGAACTTCGTCATCACCGTAGCCTGGCCAACTGTAAGGTGAAGCTCAACTTCTGAGATCTAAAATGAGAAAAAAAGGTGCATCTCTGTCTGAAGAAATGCTGCCATTCCTTCAGTGTCTTACCTTTCATGTGCCACAATTCTCTGTCAGGTGTATTCTCTAGAATCTGCGCTTTCTTTTTCATAAACACTATTCAGTGAGTTCTGAACACATGGGTTGGTGTGAATTTAAGAGCTATATTCTTTACGTGGTCATCGATTCAGAAATCCAAGTAAGAGGAGCTAGATAATATAGTATTGAATGGCAAATTAAAAGCAACCTGCATAGGTGTAATTTTAGTACACCAACAGTCCTCTTACCCTAGAATAATCTAATCTGTGCAAACAAATGGGATATTAAAGATGCTAAGTGAGGGACAGCTGTGGCTGAGACAGGGAAAAGTGCAAAGGCCCAATCCATGGATTGTTCCGACTTCTATATGGCAGAGGGATGGCTGGCGTGGAGAGTTTTGCTCGGCGGGATCTAGCAGCTGATTTGGGTTGTATTATTTAATCTTGAAGTTCAAACGTTAACATTTATTTATTTATTTTTTTCCTTTTTAAATATATTTTTTATTCTTTAAAAAAAATTTTATTTTATATTGGAGTATAGTTGATTTACAATGTTGTGCTAGTTTCAGGTGTACAGCAAAGTGATTTAGTTCTGCATATACATCTATCCATTCTTTTTCAGATTCTTTTCCCATACAGCTTATTACAAAGTATTGACTCAGAGTTCCCTGTACTATACAGCAGGTCCTGAATTAGTGACATTCTACATACCACATGCCTGAGAAAGATAAAAGAATGACCTTAGGAAATGATAGAATTATAATATCTCAATCATATTTGAGTGATGAATTAACAGAATTCATTTGACAGCAAGTGACAAAAACTCAGCTCAAAGAAGATAAAACAGTAGGATGTTTTTTAATTCAGTGTATTTTGGGGAAACTAATAGACATGACAAGAAACAAAGTAATCAGGGCTATTGGGGACCCCAAGTACAGAAAACATGTACTTGATGCTTACGGCTCGCTCTCTTATACCTACTCTCTCTCTGTTTCTGAATTTTATTTCTCTTCGCCTTCATTTCTTCACGTGACTGCAAGTTGGCCACAGAAAGCTGTAGATTTGTAGGCTTATGACCTGAGAAGTTTTCTCACAAACTATAGTTACAATGAGCTTGTGGATGAATTTTTAAAAGTCTCATCAAACGTTAACATTTAAAACGACTATTGCAAATATCAGATTCTGCCAAACCCAGAATGTGTATGAAAACAAACGTTTTGTTTCTTTCATTAAGCTGCCACCCCTTCATCTCCTGATTGTCCTTATTCATTGCCCCTAAGGTGCCTAGAACAAAACACACCTTTCAAAAATGTGTAAGCAAGTTAGCAGAATATTTTGGAGCTATCACAGAGAACAATAAACCTTAGACAAGGGATTTCAGCTTTTGCCATTTGGAAAACGGAATCATTTTCTTCTTTGCAGTCTCATTGGGGTGAAATGTTCCCCTTACAAATGCTGTCCCCAAGCTCTAATTAAGCAAATAACTTCTCATTTCCAGCACTGAATTTTTTCTTCAGTTGTCTTCTGGACTCTGTTTAAATGAGATGATTTTCAGATGCATTCAATCCTCTGTCCCAGTTCCCAAAACTCCATCACCCTTTGGCTTCTTCATGCATTAATCCCTTCAAGTACTGTGTCAGTTAGAAGCTTTTGGTTACAGGTAAAAAACATGGGAGCAAAATGGCTTTAGCAATAGAAGGGATTTATTGGCTCACATTACCAAAACGCCCAGAGGTGAGGCTAGTCTCAGGTGTGGTTTATTGAGGGTTCTACTTTCTTTGCGATTCCCTACACTTTCCTACTCTAGGTTAGCTTTCTGATCCCTCATGGTCACAAGATGGCAGCCAGCAGAGTACAGTTTTCCCACGATTACTGAGCAAAATTGCTGAGTACAACACAGACTGAACTGCCCTAAAGCAACTCTTTTGTCTAAGATAAATAAATATCTACTTGGCAATAGCCAAAGATATGGAAACTACTTAAGTGTCCATCAGTGGGTGAATGGATAAGGAAGACGTGGTGTGTACACACCCTGGAATATTATTCAGTCATGAGAAAGAAGGAAATCCTGCCATTTGCAGCAGTATGAACGGACCTAGAGGGCGCTGTGCTCAGTGAAACAAGCCTATGGAAAAAGACAGATACTGCGTGGTATCACTTATATGTGGAGTCTGGAAAAAAAAGCCAAGCTCATAAACAGAGAAATAAAATGGTTGCCATGGGCTGGCAGGAGGTGAATGAAAGAGGGAGAAGTGGTAAGAGTACAAACTTTCAGATGTAAGATGAATAAGGTCTGAAGATCTAATGTAAAACATGGTGACTACAGTTGATAACACTTTATTGTAATATTGAAATTTAATGCGAGAGTAGAACTTAAATATTCTCACACACAGAAAAGATAAGGATGTGAGGTGATGGATGTGTTAACTAGATGGGAGAAATCCTTCTGCAATATATATTTACATCAAATCACCACAATGTACATTTTATTTATTATTTTTAAATTGAAGTATAGTTGACATACAAGGTTGTCTTAATTACTGGGGCACAGCAAAATAATTCAGATATATATATATATATATATATATATATACTTTTTTTAACATCTTTATTGGAGTATAATTGCTCTACAATGGTATGTTAGTTTCTGCTTTATAACAAAGTGAATCATCTCTACATATACATGTATATTCCCATATCTCCTCCCTCTTGCATCTCCCTCCCACCCTCCCTATTCCAGCCCTCTAGGTGGTCACAAAGCACCAAGCTGATCTCCCTGTGCTCTGCGGCTGCTTCCCACTAGTTATCTGTTTTACGTTTGGTAGTATATATATGTCGATGCTACTCTCTCACTTCATCCCAGCTTACCCTTCCCTTCCGCCTTTCCTGAAGTCCATTCTCTACGTCTGTGTCTTTATTGCTGTCCTGCCCCTAGGTTCTTCAGAACTTTTTTTTTTATATTCCATATATATGTGTTAGCATATAATATTTGTTTTTCTCTTTCTGACTTACTTCACTCTGTATGACAGTCTCTAGGTCCATCCATCTCACTACAAATAACTCAATTTCGTTTCTTTTTTTTTTTTTTTTTTTTTTTTGTGGTATGCGGGCCTCTCACTGTTGTGGCCTCTCCTGTTGCGAAGCACAGGCTCCGGACACGCAGGCTCAGCGGCTCACGGGCCCAGCCGCTCCACGGCATGTGGGATCTTCCCGGACCGGGCCACGAACCCGTGTCCCCTGCATCAGCAGGCGGACTCTCAACCACTGTGCCACCAGGGAAGCCCCAATTTCATTTCTTTTTATGGCTGAGTAATATTCCATTGTATATATGTGCCACATCTTCTTTATCCATTCATCTGTCGATGGACACTTAGGTTGCTTCCTTGTCCTGGCTATTGTAAACAGTGCTGCAAAGAACATTGTGGTACATGACTTTTTTTTAATTAATTAATTTATTATTATTACTTTTTAACATCTTTATTGGAGGATAATTGCTTTACAGTGATGTCTTAGTTTCTGCTTTATAATGAAGTGAATCAGCTATACATGTACACAAATGCCCGTATCTCCTCCCTCTTGCATCTCCCTCCCACTCTCCCTATCCCACCCCTCTAGGTGGTCACAAAGCACTGAGCTGATCTCCCTGTGCTATGCAGCTGCTTCCCACTAGCTATCTGTTTTACATTTGGTAGTGTATATATGTCCATGCCACTCTCTCACTTTGTCCCAGCTTACCCTTCCCCTTCCCTGTTTCCTCAAGTCCACTCTCTCTGTCTGCATCTTTATTACTGTCCTGCCCCTAGGTTCTTTAGAACCTTTTTTTTTTTAGTCTCCATATATATGTGTTAGCATACAGTATTTTTTTTCGCTTTCTGACTTACTTCACTCTGTATGACAGACTCTAGGTCAGTCCACCACACTACAAATAACTCAATTTCGTTTCTTTTTAGGGCTGAGTAATATTCCATTGTATATATGTGCTGCATCTTCTTTATCCATTCATCTCTCTATGGACACTTAGATTGCTTCCATGTCCTGGCTGCAATGCAGCTCTGTAAATAGAGCTGCAATGAACATTGTGCTACACAACTCTTTTTGAATTATGGTTTTCTCAGGGTATATGCCCAGTAGTGGGATTGCTGGGTCATATGGTAGTTCTACTTTTAGTTTTTTAAGGAACTTCCGTACTGTTCTCCATAGTGGCTGAATTTACATTCCCACCAACAGTGCAGGAGGGTTCCCTTTTCTCCACACCCTCTCCAGTATTTATTGTTTGTAGATTTTTTCATGATGGCCATTCTGACCGGTGTGAGGTGATAGCTCAATGTAGTTTTGATTTGCATTTCTCTAATGATTAGTGATGTTGAGCATCCTTTCATGTGTTTGTTGGCGATCTGTATATCTTCTTTGGAGAAATGTCTGGTTAGGTCTTCTGCCCATTTTTGGATTGGGTTGTTTGTTTTTTTGATATTGAGCTGCATGAGCTGCTTCTAAATTTTGAAGATTAATCCTTTGTCAGTTGCTTCGTCTGCAAATACTTTCTCCCATTCTGAGGGTTGTTTCCTTGTCTTGTATATGGTTTCCTTTGCTGTGTAAAAGCTTTTAAGGTTCATTACGTCTCATTTGTTTATTTTTGTTTTTATTTCCATTTCTCTAGGAGATAGGTCCAAAAGGATCTTGCTGTGATTTATGTCATAGAGTGTTCTGCCTATGTTTTCCTCTAAGAGTTTGATAGTGTCTGGCCTTACATTTAGGCCTTTAATCCATTTTGAGTTTACTTTTGTGTATGGTGTTAGGGAGTTTTCTAATTTCATTCTTTTACATGTAGCTGTCCAGTTTTCCCAGCACCATTTATTGAAGACGCTGTCTTTTCTCCATTGTATATTCTTGCCTCCTTTATCAAAACTAAGGGGACCATATAGACATGGGTTTATCTCTGGGCTTTCTATCCTTTTCCATTTATCTCTATTTCTGTTATTGTGCCAGTACATACTGTCTTGATTATTGTAGCTTTGTAGTATAGTCTGAAGTCTGAGAGCCTGATTCCTCCAGCTGTTTTTCCTTCTCAATATTGCTTTGGCTATTCGGGGTCTTTTGTGTCTCCATACAAATTGTGAAATTTTTTGTTCTAGTTCTGTGAAAAATGCCATTGGTAGTTTGATAGGGATTGCATTGAATCTGGAGATTGCTTTGGGTAGTAGAGTCATTTTCACAATGTTGATTCTTCCAATCCAAGAACATGGTATATCTGTTTGTAACATCTTTAGTTTCTCTCATCAGTGTCTTATAGTTTTCTGTATACAGGTCTTTTGTCTCCTTAGGTAGGTTTATTCCTGGGTGTTTTATTCTTTTTGTTATGGTGGTAAATAAGAGTGTTTCCTTAATTTCTCTTTCAGATTTTTCATCCTTACTGTATAGGAATGCAAGAGATTTCTGTGCATTAATTTTGTATCCTGCTACTTTACCAAATTCATTGATTATCTCTAGAAGTTTTCTGGTGGCATCTTTAGGATTCTCTATGTATAGTATCATGTCATCTGCCAACAGTGACCGCTTTACCTCTTCTTTTCTGATTTGGATGCTTTTTATTTCTTTTTCTTCTCTGATTGCTGTGGCTAAAACTTCCACAACTATGTTAAATAATAGTGGTGAGAGGGGGCAACCTTGTCTTGTTCCTGATCTTAAAGGAAATGGTTTCAGTTTTTCACCATTGAGAACGATGTTGCCTGTGGGTTTGTCATATATGGCCTTTATTATGTTGAGGTAAGTTCCTTCTATGCCTACACTCTGGAGGGTTTTTATCATAAATGAGTGTTGAATTTTGTCAAAAGCTTTTTCTGCATGTATTGAGATGATCATATGGTTTTTCTCCTTCAATTTGTTAATAAGCTTTATCACATTGATTGATTTGCATATATTGAAGAATCTTTGCATTCCTGGGATAAACCCCACTTGATCATGGTGTATGATCCTTTTAATGTTCTGTTTTATTCTGTTTGCTAGTATTTTGTTGGAGATTTTTGCATCTGTGTTCATCAGAGATATTAGCCTGTAGTTTTCTTTCTTTATCTGGTTTTGGTATCAGGATGATGGTGGTCTCGTAGAATGAGTTTGGGAGTGTTCCTCCCTCTGCTATATTTTGGAAGAGTTTGAGAAGGATAGGTGTTAGCTCTTCTCTAAATGTTTAAAAGAATTCACCTGTGAAGCCATTCAGTTCTGGGCTTTTGTTTGTTGGAAGATTTTTAATCACAGTCTCAGTGTCAGTGCTTGTGATTGATATGTTTATATTTCCTATTTCTTCCTGGTTCAGTCTTGGAATGTTGTGCTTTTCTAAGAATTTGTCCGTTTCTTCCAGGTTGTCCATTTTATTGGCATATTGTTGCTTGTAGTAATCTCTCACCATCCTTTGTATTTCTACAGTGTCAGTTGTTACTTCTCCTTTTTCATTTCTAATTCTATTGATTTGAGTCTTCTCCCTTTTTTTCTTGATAAATCTGGCTAAATGTTTATCAATTTTGTTTATCTTCTCAAAGAACCAGCTTTTAGTTTCATTGATCTTTGCTACTGTTTCCTTTATTTCCTTTTCATTTATTTCTGATCTAATCTTTACGATTGCTTTCCTTCTGCTAACTTTGGGGTTTTTTTGTTCTTCTTTCTGTAATTGCTTTAGGTGTAAGGGTAGGTTGTTTATTTGAGATGTTTCTTGTTTCTTGAAGTAGGATTGTATTGCTATAAACTTCCCTCTTAGAACTGCTTTTGCTGTATCCCGTAGGTTTTGGGTTGTCGTGTTTTCATTGTCATTTGTTTTTAGGTATTTTTTGATTTCCTCTTTGATTTCTTCAGTGATCTATTGGTTATTTAGTAGTGTATTGTTTAGCCCCATGTGTTTGTGTTTTTTACAGATTTTTTCCTGTAATTGATACCTAGTCTGATAACATTGTGGTTGGAAAAGATACTTGATATGATTTCAATTTTCTTAAATTTACCAAGGCTTGATTAGTGACCCAAGATATGATCTATCCTGGAGAATGTTTCATGAGCATGTGAAAAGAAAGTGTATTCTGTTGTTTTTGGATGGAATGTCCTATAAATACCAGTTAAGTCCATCTTGTTTAATGTATCATTTAAAGCTTGTGTTTCCTTATTTATTTTCATTTTGGATGATGTGTCCATTGGTGAAAGTGGGGTGTTAAAGTCTCCTACTATGATTGTGTTTCTGTTGATTTCCTCTTTTATAGCTGTTCGCATTTGCCTTATGTATTGAAGTGCTCCTATGTTGGGTGCATATATATTTATAATTGTTATATTTTCTTCTTGGATTGATCCCTTGATCATTATGTAGTGTCCTTCCTTGTCTCTTGTAACAGTTTTTATTTTAAAGTGTATTTTATCTGATACGAGTATTGCTACTTCAGCTTTCTTTTGATTTCCATTTGCATGGAATATCTTTTTCCATCCCCTCACTCACGGTCTGTGTGTGTCCCTCAGTCTGAAGTGGGTCTCTTTTAGACAGCATATATATGGGTCTAGTTTTTGTATCCATATAGCCAGTCTATGTCTTTTGGTTGGAGCATTTAATCCATTTACATTTAAGGTAGTTATCGATATGTATGTTCCTATTACCATTTTCTTAATTGTTTTGGGTTCGTTGTTGTAGGTCTTTTCCTTCTCTTGTATTTCTTGCCTAGAGAAGTTCATTTAGCATTTGTTGTAAAGCTGGTTTGGTGGTGCTGAACTCTCTCAGCTTTTGCTTGTCTGTAAAGGTTTTAATTTCCCTGTCAAATCTGAATGAGATCCTTGCTGGGTAGAGTAATCTTGGTTGTAGGTTTCTCCCTTTCATCACTTTAAATATGTCCTGCCACTCCCTTCTGGCTTGCAGAGTTTCTGCTGAAAGATCAGCTGTTAACCTTATGGGGAGTCCCATGTATGTTATTTATTGTTTTTCCCTTGCTGCTTTTAATATTTTTTCTTTGTGTTTAATTTTTGATAGCTTGATTAATATGTGTCTTGGTGTGTTCCTCCTTGGATTTAGCCTATATGGGATTCTCTGTGCTTCCTGTACTTGATTGACTATTTCCTTTCCCATATTAGGGAAGTTTTCAACTATAATCTCTTCAAGTATTTTCTCAGTTCCTTTCTTTTTCTCCTCTTCTTCTGGGACCCCTATAATTCGAATGTTGGTGCGTTTAATGTTGTCGCAGAGGTCTCTGATACTGTCCCCAATTCTTTTCATTCTTTTCTCTTTATTCTGCTCTGTGGTAGTTATTTCCACTCTTTTATCTTCCAGGCCATTTATCCGTTCTTCTGCCTCAGTTATTCTGATACTGATTCCTTCTAGAGTATTTTTAATTTCATTTATTGTGTTGTTCATCATTGTTTGTTTACACTTTAGTTCTTTTAGGTCCTTGTTAAACATTTCTTGTATTTTCTCCATTCTATTTCCAAGATTTTGGATCATCTTTACTACCATTACTCTGAATACTTTTTCAGGTAGACTGCCTATTTCCTCTTCATTTGTTTGGTCTGGTGGGTTTTTTCCTTGCTCCTTTACCTGCTGTGTTTCTCTCTCTTCTTATTTTGCTTAACTTACTGTGTTTGGCATCTCCTTTTCAAAGGCTGCAGGTTCGTAGTTCCTGTTGTTTTTGGTGTCTGCCCCCAGTGGCTAAGCTTGGTTCAGTGGGTTGTGTAGGCTTACTGGTGGAGGGGTCTGGTGCCTGTGTTCTGGTGGATGAGCCTGGATCTTGCCTTTCTGGTGGGCAGGACCGCGTCCGGTGGAGTGTTTTGGGGTGTCTGTGACCTTATAATGATTTTAGGCAGCCTCTGTGCTAATGGGTGGGGTTGTGTTCCTGTCTTGCTAGTTGTTTGCTATAAGGTGTCCAGCAGTGTAGCTTGCTGGTCATTGAGTGGAGCTGGGTCTTAGTGTTGAGTTGGAGATCTCTGGCAGAGCTTTCACTGTTTGATATTATGTGGAGCTGGGAGGTCTGTGGTGGACCAATGTCCTGAACTCGGTTCTCCCATCTCAGAGGCACAGGGCTGACACCCGGTCGGAGCACCAAGACCCTGTCAGCCACACAGCTCAGAAGAAAAGGTAGAAAAAAAGAAAGAAAAAAATAAAATAGAATAATTAAAGTAAAAATTTATTTTAATTATTAAAAATAAAAAAATTCAAAAGTAATAAAAAAAGAAAGAAGAGAGCCACCAAACCAAAAAAACAAATCCACCAATGATAACAAGCAGTAAAAACTATACTAAAAAAAAAAAAAAGACAGACAGAACCCTAGACAAATGGTAAAAGCAAAGCTATGTAGAAAAACTCACACAAAGAAGCATACACATACACACTCATAAAAAAAGAGAAAGAAAAAAAACCTATATATATAAAAAAAAGGAAGAGAGTAACCAAATCAATAAACAAATCTACCAATGATAATAAACTCTAAATACTAAAGTACGATAAAGCAGAAACAAATCAGATGCAGAAAGCAAACCCCAAGTGTACAGTTGCTCCCCAAGTCCACCACCTCAATTTGGGATGATTTGTTGTGTATTCAGGTATTCCACAGATGCAGGGTACATCAAGTTGATTGTGGAGATTTAATCTGCTGCTTCTGAGGCTGCTGGGAGAGATTTCCCTTTCTCTTCTTTACTCGCACAGCTCCTGGAGTTCAGCTTTGGATTTGGCCCCGCCTCTGCATGTCGGTAGCCTGAGGGCGTCTGTTCTTCGCTCAGACAGGATGGGGTTAAAGGAGCCGCTGATTCGGGGGCTCTGGCTCACTCCGGCCGGCGGGGAGCGAGGGGTACGGATGCAGGGCGAGCCTGCGGCGGCAGAGGCCACCGAGACGTTGCAACAGCCTGAGGCGCACTGTGTGTTCTCCCGGGGAAGTTGTCTCTGGATCCCGGGACCCTGGCAGTGGCGGGCTGCACAGGCTCCCTGGAGGGGGAGGTGTGGATAGTGACCTGTGTTTGCACACAGGCTTCTTGGTGGCGGCAGCAGCAGCCTTAGCGTCTCATGCCCGTCTCTGGTGTCTGTGCCGATAGCCACAGCTCGCAGCCGTCTCTGTAGTTTGTTTAGGCAGCACTCTGAATCCCCTCTCCTCGTGCACCTGGAAACAATGGTCTCTTGCCTCAGTAATTATACCTCAGTAAAACTGAAAAAGAGAAAACAAAAAAAAGTTTTAATTGATTTATCTGGAAAATGAACTTTGACATAGGAGTTGGGATTTCTGCAGTTGGTTTGCCCCATGAGATTGTGCCCTGGAGCTGGGGTTGGGGAAGCAGAGTAGACATTTTTTGGGTTCACCACAATACAGGGTCATGATGATTTTACTTTCCTCTTTGTATATTTTTTTCTCTTACTCTGCCTTTTTTTTTCTGATTTTCTTCGTATAACTAATGTCTTTAACTTCTCCACAATTTTCATTCATTAAATGTCTTGCCACTTGGGTGTTGCAGCAATAAAGAGCATTCTAGCTAGAATTCTTTCATCCCAAGCTGACTGTGACCTGCGGATTTCGTACACTGCCCCTTCAGTCTCATTATCAGCTTAATCAGCTGGTTTCAACGGAAGCTAGTTTCCTTTTCTTCTACTGTGTGAACACAAGGAATGGGAACAGCAAAAGCACGTTTTCATGGCTTTCTACTCTTGCTCCTTCTCATGCTACCCAGATGCAGTGGCGAAGCAGAAGGAGGTGGGATGGGCTCCTGTCAGCAACCTTCCATCCCTCAAGGACCAGCCAGGTCAGCTTTAGCAACTGTGCCAGTGGGTTGTGAGTGAACTAGAGAAGGAGGTTCTATCTATTCTCAGGGTGTCTGGGGGAGACAGAGCCAGGGGGCTTGCCCATCTCATAGGATAGTCAAGGAAAGCCAAAATTGTTAAGAATGACCAAGAACTCAGGGACTACCCTTGGAAAGCAAACATAATCCAACAGTCCTGTCAGATCACATTACTAAGGGCCGTTATAGTCTTACATTTTGAATATATCACTTGTTGTTAAATAAAAACAGGTTGCACCCTTCTTCTTGTATCTTAATTCCGGTAGGCTTTGACCATTTGGGATCCAGCATGGCGACTATGCATTTATAAGTATCCCATATGCCATCCAGTGAAGCTGAATGGTTATTTTTACAATATTAACACATTTAATTTACACATTGCTATATTTTATTATAAACACTACCAGCCGTATTGTTCTTTTTAGACTACAGACTCAATGAGTCCAAAGATTAACCCCTTTTTAATTTAGTTTTTAAAATAGTTTTGAAATCAAATAATATTGCAAGTCTAATAATCCAAAAGAGAGACCGTCAAAACCTCCCATTCTCACCTCTGAATCGAGCCACTATCAACTCTTAGATTTTCTTTGGATATTTATCTCCATATCTAATATAATTATACTGCTACCTTTTGATTTTCTACTAAGAGAGAATTTTATTTTCTTACCAGCTTTTCCTGACCCCCGACTAAGACGCAGACATGTTCTCTCTTTGTTCCTCTCAAACTGTCTCCCTCCTCAACCCTCCTAACACAGGACATTCAGGTCATAATATTCTGTTAAATCAATAGTGTGTGTCCACTGTTATACCTGTGTAAATAGTACTCCCTGCCGAGCTGAACTGTGTAATATGATTGCATTTCCTTTCTTCTACCCCCAGGTATTTTCCCCTGGACATTTAATGATTTCTTCATTTTCCCTGTTGCTTAATCTTTTGCTGTCATTAATTCTGTGCTTCCCCCCATCTCTGCCCTGGATGTACAGCTCTCCTCCATGCAGCCCAGCACTGCAGCCGCCTGTCACCTGCATTTGCTCTGAGGAAGTCTGTGCTGACTGTGTCCTCTTGCTCCATCCAGGACTTGTTCCTGAGGTCGCTGCCCAGCTGTCATCCAGGGACTGTTTTCTTCTGACCCTGGGATTCCTGGGAGAGCAGAATATTAACAATATCTTGGAAGGTAAATGGATTCTTTCAAAACTCTCTCCCTGTCATTGTTGATGGTCACTGAGAAGGCTCAAGACCTAGACCATAAATACTAAAAGCATGTTTTATCAGAGGCAGTAGGACATGTTCATTCATAGTTGAAATGGACAGAAAAGAAAAACTACCCTCATGTTATACTTTTCCGTATTATTATAGCTTGTTGACCATCTATATTTAGTATTTCTATTGGGTTTATCCAAGTGTATTTCTCCTTTATTCTTCCTTCTGATCTTTCTTTTATTTCTTCAATGCTGTGTGCCCATTTTCTTTTATATCATTTCTGTGATCTATTTGATCTCTCTACTAAGACCTCAAGGTTATCAGACATCTTTTACACTCCTTCAAACTTTTCAACCATCGATTAAATTAGCAAAGCTGAAAATAAATGAAAAGTTTAATTAAACATGCTTGTATATGCATACAATGAATATAAACATTTATGTACTATATTGAGTTCAAAATAGCATGTGTTTAAATAAGCACATCATCAACATTCCAAGTTGAATTTTAAAAATTTAGAAAGATACATACTCAGAGATGCATACGTCCTTATAAAGTTATTCCTTACACCTATTAATGTCAATGTTTATCAATTAACAGATTTGACTTTTAGCAGTATCATTGGATGCTTACCTGCCCATTGACTGAAGTGCTCATATGAAGTTCACCCCTGGCTGAATTTACAAGAGTACAATTAAACTATACCAGTGCGTACAAATGTATCAGTATGGAGAGACAGGCTTGACAGGCATCACACTGATGAAGCATTTACTATGTGCTGGGCCTGGTTCTGCTGTGTCTATGTTAACATAATGAGCTCTTATTATAATCTTTTGAAGTAAGTATTGTTATGGCCTCCATTTTAAAGACAGAAAAACTGATGCTTAAGTGACTTGTCCAAAGCCACATAACTAATAAAATGGTAGAACCAGTGTTCTAATCCCTGTCAGCCTGACCCACATTGGGAGCTCTGGATAGACTACACTCCAGAGAAAGTGTCAGAGGGACAGGAACCTGGGACTCGTGACGGGGTCTGGTATGCAAAATGTTAATTTTCAAAGACCACATCATGACCCATGTAGATACGAACATGCTTTTACATGTCTTTTGGTGAACATATGCACACATTTCTGCTTGGTCTACCAGACAGTGAAATTATATTAGGTCATATAGAAAAGGTACATTCACATTTGCTGAATGCTGCTCAAGATTATCCTAAAGGACCAATGGATACTCCTTTCATCAGGAATACTTGGAATTTCCAGTCAGGCCCCATCCTTGTCAGCAACCGAGACTGATTTGTCGACAACTGATTTACAATGTCCGTGTCAAATGCCTTTCTCATGTTACCCATTTTGGTGGATTGTCAATGCTGTCTCTTTGGAGTTTTAGTTTGCATTTCTCTGATGCCTTAATGAAATTGAACATCTTTTCACATGTCTGTTGGCCACTTGGACTCCTGCTTTTGTGAAGCGTTTGTCCTGACCTTCTGCCTATTTCACAGTTTGGTTGTCTGGATGATAGTTAATTGATTCTAGATTATAGTCTGGGGCCATATTTTTAAGAGCAAGGAACAATCCCACTACTGTCCGGCTATACATCTTCCCTGTATATAGTAGTTGCAGCTTATTGAGTATAACTGAGTCATTTCACAAAGTTGCCTAGGGAAAAAAATGCCTCTCCACCTTCCTCTAGAAATTAAAAGCTGTCATAAATAATATATATTTTTGGCAAATGGTATTGAACACCTGGCATGTTAGTGGGGCATTTTCTTCTATCCCAATGGCCATATGCTCCCAGGTGACAACTTTGCGAAGGCTTACCTCTTAGACAAATGCTGACCTGTCCCCACTTGACATATGGTGAGTGGTAGGTGGACCCTTACTGCCCTGTGGGGCCTCTGCTCCCCACTGCTTTCCTGGAGCAGTCAGCATGCCTCTGGGCATATGCCTATGGAAGCCTTACAACAGTGACACTTGGTTTCCTAAAGGCAGCAAGAAGCCCAGCCCTTGTCAATGTTTGTGCCAGAATTTCTTTACATGGCACACATTGGGAAATGACCTTATAAAATCAGAGGTTCAAGTGTTGTTTTATCATTAAAAGGCAAGAGTAGAAATAATAAGGACATTGGTGGTAAATCTATATGAGTTGCTCAACCTCTGTGAAACTCAGATTCCTTATCTGTGAAATGGAGATAATTCTACCGGACTGACTTTTCAAGGTTGTGGTGAAGCTAGAGATGTTGTATGCAGCATGCCTAATCTGGGGAAGTGTTCCATCGGTGAACAGAGGGCACAGGTCTTTTTTCAGTGATCTGTGCTGCATGACACACCGCACCAAGACTTAGTGGCTTTAAAGGTCCTCAAGAATCCAAAGTCAAGGTGTTGGCTAGCTGGCATCTATCTGGAGGCTTGGGGGGAAGAAGCCACTTCCAAGCTCATTTGTGTTGTTGGCAGAATCTGTTTTTGTTTTCCCTCTCAGCCCTCAAATTGCTCTTCTTCTGCTCCTAGTCTAGAGAGCTGAACTTGATCTTGTAGGCAACGGGGAAGTGGAACCCAGCCCGTAGACTACGTCAGTGTGCTCCCAACTGCCGTATTTGTATCTCTACGCCTGGGGACTCTTCTGGAGCCTAGAAAGGCTTCTCTGGCTGTGCCTGAAAGCCAAGAAGAATTACGGGTATAAGTCTCCTTAGCCACTGGTTGAGCAGCCCTCAACCACTGACTGATGGTAGTGTATAAATACCCCAGATCCTTATGGAGTGTCTCAGTTTCCTAGGACTTCCACAACAAAATGCAATACACTGGGGGCCTTAAAACAGCAGAAATGTATTCTTTCACAGTTTTGGAGGCTAGAAGTTCAAGATCAAGGTGTTGGCAGGGCCGTGCTCCCTCTGAGACTCTAAGTAGAATCCTTGCTTGCCAGTAATCCTTAACTTGCAGCTATATCATTCCCACCTCTGTCTCCATCTTCACAGGGCTTTCTTCCCTGTATCTTCGCGTCGTCTTCGTGTAATGACACCAGTTACATTGGATTAACAGCCCACCCTGTTCTAGTAGGACCACATCTCTACTTAACTAATTCCATGTGCAATGACCCTATTCCCAGATGAGATCACAGTCAGAGGTCTTGGGGGTTAGGACTTCAGCATCTCTTTCTGGGGACGTAATTCAGCCCATAACACCTAAGGTGGGAACATTCTTTGGTATGAATGCTATACTGTTGCCCAGAGTCTCCACAGTGGTGAGCTCTGGTTGCCCCCTCTGGTGACTTGCTGTATAACTCTCTTGTTGGCAGTCTTCCCTTCCCCCATCACTTCCTACTCCCCCGTAGATGTTTTCTTTGTGTCCTAAATAAACTTTGTATACTGGAGTCCTTATCTCCGAGGACACACACAAAAATAATTTGTTTCTGGGGAAACCCAAATAAAAATAATAAAAATAATGACTTTTTTTTTATGGTGGGTTGACCCATTCAAAACTCGCCTTTTGGACTTTAGTTGACACTGTAACAATGTTTGGGGTTATATGGGCAGCACTTAGAGTTTACTGGAGTTAAACAGAAGCAGAGTGATGCCATATTTATTTCCATTCTGGACTGGAGAGAAGAGAAACAGGTCCTGTTGGTACACAGGATGGTGTCTTGTTCCCTAGAAATCCTGTTGGTGCCTGCTTCTCTAATTAGAACACAAGGTTGCACATCTCCAAGCACACTGACAAATGGCTTTGAGCCCTTCGTTATATTATCTGAGATTTATTCTGTTTATAAAAACAGCCCTGTAGAGGTTCAGCTGTGGTTAACTTAAGGATCATGCATTTCTGTGGATTAGCCTCAGAGTTTCTTATCCTCTTAGCCTACCTACAGATTGCTAAACATGTAATTTCCAAAAAAATCTTCCTGGTTGCAATCCCTCCGTCAATTTGATTTGGCACTTACGAAATACACTGCAAGGAGTTGTTATTTCAAAGCAAGAAAGCAGAAAACAAATTCTTATTCCTTAAAAAAAAAAAAAGCAAGAACAAGAATAATAGGAATAACGATTGCACCATCAAAGGCGGTCATGGTGTGAAATCCAAGTGTGGAAAGGGAGTGGCAGGTTAAGGGCACAGTGAGGTTGAGTCCACAGCTTGGTCTCTGTCTCCTGTGCCTGTCAGAGAATTACTCAGGACTCATCGTGAATGAATGGTCAGAAATCCCTTTTGGTCAGAAATAGGAGGAATCGTTTGTGACAACCTTGAAACTAAGATCTAGAGGAGTGAAGAAATATGTAGTCACACTTTGACCCCATGTGATGGTTCTTTCTGATTTGCTTAGCAGCAAAGGCCTTGAGAAGCTGCTCCTGTTTCCTTAGCCAGCTCTCCCGCCATGAATGGAGCCCTGTACCTGTAAGGTCATGTCTGTCGGGCACGGTATCTGAGATCACGACTCTCTCATTTCCCAGGTGTGCGGCCTTAGCTTTGGAGCAGGGGTGCAGGGCCTGCTCAGAAAGTTTGGTTTCTGATGAAATGTGCTGGTTCTGTACTGCCCTGGCTTACAACTCCTGCACTTGTAACAGCTGTTATATCCTGTGTCGTGGTCCCGTGTGGTTCATTTACATATGTATCCTCAACTCCTAGCAAAGACTCTTACCCTTAGGAAGGGCTCAATACACGTTTGCTAAATAAATGAATTGCTTAATCCCTGTACACAAGCAGCCGAGAATATCTGACGCATTCCTGTCTTGGGTGGTGAGGGTAGATGTATTTAAGGCTGATCCTTTTGCTGGCCACTCGTTGTAAAATTTATGCCCACAGTAGCCCTTGAAATGCATGGAGCTACTAAATCAACAATCAGTGAGACACCCGGGAAACTATAGTTTATGTGTAGATAAAATATGTGTGGAAAATAGAGGTGGAGCAATTTTTTTTTTAACATCTTTATTGGAGTATAATTGCTTTACAATGGTGTGTTAGTTTCTGCTTTATAACAAAGTGAATCAGTTATACATATACATACGTTCCCATATCTCTTCCCTCTTGCATCTCCCACCCTCCCACCCTCCCTATCCCACCCCTCTAGGTGGTCACAAAGCACCGAGCTGATCTGCCTGTGCTATGTGGCTGCTTCCCACTAGCTATCTATTTTACGTTTGGTAGTGTATATATGTCCATGCCACTCTCTCACTTTGTCACAGCTTACACTTCCCCCTCCCCATGTCCTCAAGTCCATTCTCTAGTAGGTCTGTGTCTTTATTCCTGTTTTACCCCTAGGTTCTTCATGACAGTTTTTTTCCTTAGATTCCAAATATATGTGTTAGCATATGGTATTTGTTTTTCTCTTTCTGACTTACTTCACTCTGTATGACAGACTCTAGGTCCATCCATCTCACTACAAATAACTCAATTTCATTTCTTTTTATGGCTGAGTAATATTCCATTGTATATATGTGCCAAATCTTCTTTCTCCATTCATCTGATGATGGACATTTAGGTTGTTTCCATCTCTGGGCTATTGTAAATAGAGCTGCAATGAACATTTTGGTACATGACTGTTTTTGAATTATGGTTTTCTCAGGGTATATGCCCAGTAGTGGGATTGCTGGGTCATATGGTAGTTCTATTTGTAGTTTTTTAAGGAACCTCCATACTGTTCTCCATAGTGGCTGTACCAATCACATTCCCACCAGCAGTGCAAGAGTGTTCCCTTTTCTCCACACCCTCTCCAGCATTTATTGTTTCTAGATTTTTTGATAATGGCCATTCTGACTGGTGTGAGATGATATCTCATTGTAGTTTTGATTTGCATTTCTCTAATGATTAATAATGTTGAGCATTCTTTCATGTGTTTGTTGGCGATCTGTATATCTTCTTTGGAGAAATGTCTGTTTAGATCTTCTGCCCATTGTTGGATTGGGTTGTTTGTTTTTTTGTTATTGAGCTGCATGAGCTGCTTATAAATTTTGGAGATTAATCCTTTGTCAGTTTCTTCGTCTGCAAATATTTTCTCCCATTCTGAGGGTTGTCTTTTGGTCTTGTTTATGGTTTCCTTTGCTGTGCAAAAGCTTTTAAGTTTCATTAGGTCCCATTTGTTTATTTCTGTTTTTATTTCCATTTCTCTAGGAGGTGGGTCAAAAAGGATCTTGCTGTGATTTATGTCATAGAGTGTTCTGCCTATGTTTTCCTCTAAGAGTTTGATAGTGTCTGGCCTTACATTTAGATCTTTAATCCATTTTGAGTTTATTTTTGTGTATGGTGTTAGGAAGTGTTCTAATTTCATACGTTTACATGTACCTGTCCAGTTTTCCCAGCAACACTTATTGAAGAGGCTGTCTTTTCTCCACTGTATATTCTTGCCTCCTTTATCAAAGAGAAGGTGACCATATGTGCGTGGGTTTATCTCTGGGCTTTCTATCCTGTTCCATTGATCTATATTTCTGTTTTTGTGCCAGTACCATGCTGTCTTGATTACTGTAGCTTTGTAGTATAGTCTGAAGTCTGGGAGCTTGATTCCTCCAGCTCTGTTTTTCGTTCTCAAGATTGCTTTGGCTATTCGGGGTCTTTTGTGTTTCCATACAAATTGTGAAATTTTTTGTTCTAGTTCTGTGAAAAATGCCATTGGTAGTTTGATAGGGCTTGCTTTGAATCTGTAGATTGCTTTAGGTAGTATAGTCATTTTCACAATGTTGATTCTTTGAGTCCAAGAACATGGTATATCTCTCCATCTATTTGTATCATCTTTAATTTCTTTCATCAGTGTCTTATAATTTTCTGCATACAGGTCTTTTGTCTCTTTAGGTAGGTTTATTCCTAGATATTTTATTCTTTTTGTTGCAATGGTAAATGGGAGTGTTTTCTTAATTTCACTTTCAGATTTTTCATCATTAATGTATAGGAATGCAAGAGGAGTAATTTTTTAAAGTGTATGGAATATAGTTCAAATGTTCTTGCTATAGTGGGTTTTGTTTTTTATTGTGTGATGTCAATCCATACCCTCTTTGTCGAATTGTTCATTATTGCTTTTTTATTTTGCAATAATTCCTTTTGGTAACAGTGAGCTAAAGTAAAGGTTTATGATAATGAAAAAAAATAAATAAATGAATTACTTAGAAATCTCCTAAGGCAAGGTACACGACAGAGGATAAAACCCTGAAGGGTGAGCTTAGAGCTGAATACGCACACAAAAGATGAGGCTGACCACCCAAGAAAACAAGCCCCATAATCAGATGCTAAGGATGTGAGTATGCATTTAGGAAATATGCAAATAACCCCTAAAGAGCCAAAGCTTTGTCTAGGTCTCTTATACTAGAGATGTGCTTGTCAGCTGATTCTATTTACTTTGGGTGGGTAAGTGATGGTATTCTCTGAACAAGCCATCTGGGGAGTTATGAAGAAATAAGAAAAAGGAAATAGGGTGAAGAGGTCTCAGCAAATATGTTTTGCCCAGTAGTAAGGGATGCTCTGTATCAATTAGAGCTCAATTCCTAGTGAAGGTTGTTTTCGCAAAAGTATCTGTTTTACCCCGAGATGTGTGTGTGTGTGTTTAATTGACTGTTAACATCACAGTAAACAGTTCCACAGCCAACACCGCATCAGGCATGGGATGACTGTCATGCCTCTGGTGTGCTCTTCTGGTAGGATGCTTAATGGTATTACTTAAGGAGCATCATTAAGTGGTCCAGGTCAGAGCCATCCTGGGCCTGGGAGAGTGCTCCTCTGTACTGACTGCAGACTGAGCAGAGAGGCTCATTTTTTTCCTGGGTTAACAAATAAAGCAGGTGGCTAACATTGGCCTTAAAAGTTAGAGAGACAAAGCCTCTGTAAAGATAAGAGTGAAAGAGAATGTTATATGGTCACTGATGCAGAAACCAAGGATTATTTCAAATAGTAAACAGAAACCCTGAAACAATACAACTGCCTCTGTGGGTAGATCTCCCACTCTGCCCAATGTTGCACGGGCCTCACAGCTAAACCTCAGCACAGTTCTGTCAGAGAGCTGTGCCCCTGTTTCAGAGATGAGAAAATAGATGTGAAATATGTTCCAGATCACAAACTTGTAAGAGGCAAAACAAAGATTCAAAACAAGAATCTGCAGGTCTGAAGTCTTTGTGGGATACTGCCACGCAGTGCCTTAGTACAGAAAAGAGCAGGACAAAGCTTTATTTGATGTGTCAGCAAGCTTGCAAAATGGATGAGGAATCCAAACCAGAAAATTATTACAATAGAAGTTCAGGGTTGTTATCAGGTCCTTAATGATGAGCAACCTGGACTGGTATTCAAATCCACTGAATATTTTTAATGCTTGTAAATTAACAGCTCTATTTTTATCATTTAGGGATGCACACACTTAAAGCATCTCTCTCAGGTCTTATCACAGACACTGGGGATCCAAGACTGTCATCTCCAGAGCAGGCAAATCCGTGGACCAGCAGACGCCGATGCAGAAGCTGTCAGCACAGGGCTTGTCCCTCTGTAGATATTCTAATGTCTTCACTGAACAAAAGTTGCTGTCCTCAAGGAACTTTCACTCTGTGCAAAACAGCTATAAATCTAGGAGAGCAGAGCAGCCTCATCACATTTTTACATGAACTCCTGCAATTTGTCACACAATGAGATCAAAAGGCTGCAGGTTTATAAGGGACACGCAGCCGCTCTTCTCATATCCTGCATAACATGTCATCTGAGGTGGATGTGACAGGATAGGTTCTGTAGAGAAACCCTCAGAAAGACTTTATAAAAGGAATTGGCATTTGAACAAGTAAAACTAGCACCTGTGGTCTCATCAGGGCGACCATACTTTAAAAACATTATCCTTAATTGGATACAGGGTCATTGCAGAGGTAATTAGTAAGATGAGTTCATAATAGAGTAGGATGGATCCCTAATCCAATGTGACTGATGTCCTTATTAAAAGAGGATTGGGACTTCCCTGGAGGTCCAGTGGTTAGGGCTCAGTGCTTCTAATGCAGGGGGTGCGGGTTCAATCCCTGGTTGGGGAACTGAGATCCCACATGCCGTGCAGCGTGGCCAAAAATAAATAAATAATTAATTAAAAAATAAAAGAGGATCTGTGGACACAGACACGCACACAGGGAGATCACCACGTGAAGATGAAGGCAGAAATCATGAAACGCGTTCTGTTTGTGGACATAACTTGCTCACTAGCTAAGTCAGGAAGAAATATCGTCCTCCCACTGCAGTGGCAGATATTACAAGTCTCCCTCCCTGCCCTCAACCTGGCCATGGCAGTTAGCAGACCTCACTCTCTCACCATAGGTCAGTGTTTGAGCAGCAGAAAACAGAAAGTGCCTGTAATCAAGCTGGAAGGAGCTGGTCCAAGTCTGAATTTACCCGAGGGGATCTTCAGAAAGGGCAGAATGAAAGCAAAGGTATGCAAATAGAGCCAGGCGGGGGGGAAAGATTAAATGCTGCTGTTTGAATGCATAAACCCCTTCATGTTTAATAAGTACTCACAGATCTAGGAAGGAAAGTTTGAGAGAAAATAGTTATAAATAGTGTCTCATCTGAGCAGCTTGTACCCTGAGGCCAGCACAGGACCTCTGTATTTATACTAGAGCAAGAGCCCTTGCTTTGATTTCTGGTCCAGTATCTTCATTTTCCCAGGCTTGGGCTGTTGTACCTGCCCAGAGCCCACTACTACTGCTTTCTGGTATTAGCATCTTGAGTTTCTTTAGGGAACCACTCTGCCTCCCAGTTACTCCAGATACTTTGGGTGAAACTGGCCTGTTCCTTGTTCCCGAATCCAGGAGTGGCGTGTGACTCGGACCTGATCACTTGGCACGATCCACAACTGATCAGTTTCCTAAATCTGATTAGTCTGAGATGAGCCACGATGGTCCAAAGGGACTCAGTTGTGAGGTTTTTTTTCTCCCCCCTAGAACTACTGAGAAAGAGACGCTCTCTTCCTGTCAGGCTTGGTTTCTGAGCTAGTGGGATTAGAGCAGGAATGGTGGGGCTTGGCCACCACAAGCAGGGGCCATATCACACAGGAAAGCAGAGTGCAGCAGTGGAGAAAAACTGAGCCCTGATGGTCTTATTTGAGCTTTTAGATTCTCACAGACCTGAAGTGAGCTTATCTCTGGGCTTTTTAGGTCTTATTCTAATAGATTATCTTTGATTGTTCAAGCTACTTTGGGTGAGACCACTTTCAAAGAAAGAGATCCTGAGAGCTATCCTTCCCAAGTCTTTTCTAGAGATGAGATTTGTCCCTAAGCCTCACCCAACCTGCCTGGGGTCCTGCTGTCAGACCTCTGGGATGCTGAGGGTCTCCCTAAATCTTCTATCCTGGCCCTTTAGATCAGTGGTCTCCACAGAGGGTGATTTTGCCCCCAAGGGGACCTTTGGCAATATCTGGATACATTTTTGGTTGTCATAAAGGGAGTAGGTGGATATAGGCCAGGAATGCTACTAAACATCCTGCAATGCACAAGATAGCCCGCTACAAAAAAGAATTATCCAGCCCAAATGTCAACAGTTGCATGTGATATTATGATTTACGATGTATATCTGGTTTTCATTCCCATCTTAGCACAGAGCTCTTGGAATTTCTTTTCTTTTTTTTTTTTAAATTTTACTGAAGTAGAGTTGATTTACAATGTTGCATTAATTTCTTCTGTACAGCAAAGTGACTCAGATATATATATGTGTGTGTATGTAAATATTCTTTTCATATTCTTTTCCATTATGGTTTATCACAGGATATTGAATACAGTTCCCTGTGCTATACAGTAGGACCTTGTTGTTTATCAGTTCTTTATATAATAGTTTGCATCTGCTAATCCCAAACTCCCACTCCATCCCTCCCCCAATCCTCCCCGTTGGCAACCACCAGTCTGTTCCCCACATCTGTGAGTCTGTTTCTGTTTCGTAGATAGGTTCACTTGTGTCATATTTTAGATGCCACATGTAAGTGACATCATAGGGTGTTTGTCTTTCTGTGTCTGGCTTATTTCACTTAGTATGATTAGCTCTAGGTCCACCCATGTTGCTGGAAATGTCATCATTTCATTCTTTTTGATGGCTGAGTAATATTCGCAATTTCTTAAGTGCTGTAAGTGATAAAGTGGCCTTTTTTATGTTAATGAGGTGACTTTTGGAAAGCCCTTAGTAAGGTTGGAGGCTGGTTGTGAGGGGAACTTTCAGTCCCTCCCCTACCTCCCAGGCCCTCAAAACTGTGTGTCCCCAGTGTGGGAGGATTTGGTGAGGAGTTTTACAGCAATGGTTCAAGGGTGGGGTTGCTGATAAGGACCAGGGTGTGTGCAGGGCCTGAGCTTCTTTAATCTGGCCTCAGGGGGTCTTCTGATGAGCTTCCTGAGGTCATCAAACTCTGACCTTCTCTGGAATGAAGAATGCTAACATCTTCCTTTTGTTGGGGTTTTAGTTCTGCAGAAGAACTCAAAGATATTTTTATGTGTACCCCTTGAGGGGGAACCAGGGCCCTGCCCCAAGGCTGCACTATTGTGTCTTTGCTGCTCCTCCCTTGTCTCTGCATCCCCTCCCTTCCCTGATCAACAGCTGTTTGAAAGGCTTTGGTGCCCAGGAGCCCCACAGGGTCCTGCTCCGTTTCACTATGTGTAACATATATAAAAACAATAGTGTGTTTTTTCCTTACAATGATGCTGTTGAGAAGCTCTGCTTTAGATATTATAATCCACCTGTCTCGCAGACACTAGAACTCACCACCATTCATTAATACTTTATGCTGCAACCATATGTTAGGGGCCCTGCACCAATCACGTTATGGTGTCAGGTATGCAGCCTGGTCAGGGCACCGTCCTCACTGTAAGGGAGCTTACGGAAGTATTGGACCCCACTGGCCTCTTCCTCTGACTGCTCATCTGAGCTAACCTCCGTGAACCGTAGACCCACCCTGGACCCTGATGAGTCACAGGGTGTTGGATGTCTTGGACATGGTCCAGAATGGACCGGAGCCTCTTGTGTTGGATCGTGACAAGTAACATTCATCATTCCAAATAGCTATTTTTAGCACAGCAATGCACCACTTGTAATGGCAGTGGAGGATTTATCAGATTTTGAATGGTCTAAAAGAACTCGAGCTTTTCCAGTCTTTCCTTTTAGGTCTTTGTGTGTGTGTGTGTGTGTGTGTGTGTGTGTGTGTGTGTGTGTGTGTGTGTGTCTCATGGGGATCTTCCTCTGGAGAAGCAGGCCGTGAGCATGTCTTTTTGTCTCCACGATGTGGTGAGTGATGGACCTCAGTTGAGAGGAGACTGATTACAAATGTAGGGGCGTGAACGCAGACTGGTACTCTGTCTAGAGTATTTGTGGTGCATGATTTTGGAAACTGCTTGCTAGCGTCTGGGAGATAACCTCTCAAGGTGTCCCTTTAACATGATTATGCTAGCAGTGTATTTCAGAGCTCAGAAACTGTATTCACAGCACTGGATTTCTGTGTGTGAGTGAACAAAGGGCAGGGGAGGATTACAGGAGCGTGTGTTTGTCCCAGGTGAGTCAGATGGACAGAGCAGGCCGGGCGTGGACTGCTTTGTGGCTGCTATTTTGGAAAGCTGGTCATGTATACCTCTGTTCTGACACGGTTCCCCTGGGGGACACACCACGGCTGCTGGGAGAAAGGGAAGCCCCAGCTCTGCTTTCTCATCAGGTCACCGCAGGCCACACAGGCAGGCAGACAGGAAAGCCCTGTTGAATTCTAGTCATAATCTAGAGTTTACATGGCTGAGGACTCCAGCTTAGCAGTTATTTTTTTAACCTGCGACAAAGGTGCCCTGGGGTCAGGCTGGAGGCTACGAAGGATCCAGCAGTGGAGACTGAGGAGAGGAGGCTGCAGGGACTGCAGACTAAGTGGGCAGGTCAGCATCACTGCTTCCGGGCGGCACGTCTGTGATCCAATGGGACAGCGGCAAGTGACCTGCTGGGCTTCCAAATTTGTCATCAGTAAATAGCTCCACATCCAGTGAAATCGGAGAAATAGTTCAGCCTCCCATGATTTCTGCAGAGCTGTGGGGAGGTAGGAAAAGGGGTCTTTCCAGGCCTTTTTAGGCCAGATCATTTGTTATAAGTAAAACTGGGATGTGTCGTATTTCTTTGATCATTTATGAACTCCAGATGCTTCCAGATTTAAAATATCTTCCCTTTTCTTTCCTTCTATTTTGCGCCAGCGTACAGATGACTAAAATGGAGTCTAATTTTCTCTTCTCAAATGGGGAACACTGGAAGGTGCACATAATGACTAAAATGCATCTCAGGGAATTCCCTGGCGGTCCAGTGGTTAGGGATCTGTGCTTCCATTGCTGAGGAAACAGGTTCAATCCCTGGTTGGGGATCTAAGATCTGCATGCCGCATGATGTGGCCAAAAAATAAAATAAAAAATAAATAAAGTAAAATAAAATACACCTCACATTGACTAGGTACCAAACATCGTGTTGTGTGTGCCCTGTTCATTATCCAATTTAATCTCTAGGAAAGAGATGCAGTTATTATTTTTATTGTACTGATGCAAATGCCGTAAGTGTTGTGTCTTTGGTTATGTTCACCACCACATCTACCCTAGATGAGTGACTGTAGTGTAGAGGGATGGTTGCTGGTCACCAGGGGGTAGAGGCAGATGTCGAAGTCTGTGGCCACAAGAAAAAAAGGGACACAGTTTGGGGACCGATGAAACAGGGAAAGTGGAAGAGAAGGGGACGGTCCTGAGTGGCCCTGAGTTGGACTCTATGCTGCCCTTAAATAATAAAGGACTTTTTCCCCCAGCTGCTGACAATGCTGCCAAAAGATGCCCCTCTGCTGTTGGCCCTCTTTGGGGATGGGCAGCTCTCATTCAATGACTGACCGATGCCGGAATGTAAGGGCTCCGTCCCTGCTAGAACCGTTCTGCAGAATTCCGTCTGTGGTTGGCTGAGCCCTTCGTTGGGGCTTCATCATAGCCCGACTTCTCCCTCTGTCCAGTCGTGCTTGCTTCCTTTCCCCTCCACAGGTCTTGATCCCCAAAGCATACCATAATAAACACCCTACATGCTGATCGTTGTCTGAGAGACTGCTTTCTGGGGAGACCAACCAGAGGCAATCATCTAGAACCCTTTTTGTGTGTTTGAAGCTTACCTTTGTGAGCAATTTGCGGTGAGCTATGAGATGATCAGCTTAAAGAGCAAAGGAGAAACTCAGAGTATAAAGGTGTTTCTTGTAACATGAGCTACAATGCTGAACAAGTACAAAAAGTTTGTCCACATGGGCAAAATCAAGTGTGGGCAGCCCAGGGACTGGCCAAGAAAGGCCCTAATATTTCTAGGTTTGATCACACCCAACCTCAGAAGAGCCATGACCTGGAGCTTGGAGAGGCAGTCAGCTGGATCCTCAAGTGAAGGTGGTGAACAGAAATTGGTTCAGAGAGTGAAATGAGGTCCATAATGAGAAATCCAGTAGGAGGAGAGAGGCACAAATAGGCAAGTGAGGGATGTATGGGCTGGAATCCACTGGGGCGAAAACTCATATTGATACCAAGCAGGACCCTGTGGGGCTGCTGGGCATGGAAGCCTTTCTGCATCCCCCATTTCTTTGATTATAGGAAACAGGCTTAATTCAGCCTCCATGACCTCCCCTGAGTTCCAAAGGGAAAATTCAAACAGTTGCTAATCAGGGAAGGGAGGGGATGCAGAGACAAGGGAGGAGAAGCCAAGACACAACAGTGCAGCCTTGGGGCAGGTCCTGGTTCCCCCTCAAGGGATACACGTAACAATATCTTTGAGCTGTTTTGCAGACACTGAAATCCCCACTAGGTAGAAGAAGTTAAAAGTGTGCTGCCCACAGGCATGTAGACCCCAGACCAGTTGGAACCGGATGGCTGATGATGCTGACTCCCGCTTACCTCCCCGCCAACCAATCAGAAGAATGTCCACTAGCTGATCACACCCTCCTTGAAACATTACTATAAAACTCCTCACTGCCTTCTCTTCTTCTTCTGGAACCCCTATAATTCGAATGTTGGTGCGTTTAATGTTGTCCCCGAGGTCTCTGAGACTGTCCTCAGTTCTTTTTATTCTTTTTTCTTTATTCTGCTCTGCAGTAGTCATTTCCACTATTTTATCTTCCAGGTCATGTATCCGTTCTTCTGCCTCAGTTATTCTGCTATTGATCCCTTCTAGAGTATTTTTAATTTCATTTATTGTGTGTTGTTCATCATTGCTTGTTTCATCTTTAGTTCTTCTAGGTCCTTGTCAAATGTTTCTTGCATTTTGTCTATTCTGTTTCCAAGATTTTGGATCATCTTTACTATCATTACTCTGAATTCTTTTTCAGGTAGACTGCCTATTTCCTCTTCGTTTTTTAGGTCTGGTGGGTTTTTATCTTGCTCCTTCATCTGCTGTGTGTTTTTCTGTCTTCTCATTTTGCTTCTCTTACTGTGTTTGGGGTCTTCTTTTTGCAGGCTGCAGGTTCATAGTTCCCATTGTTTTTGGTGTCTGTCCCCAGTGGCTAAAGTTGGTTCAGTGGGTTGTGTAGGCTTCCTGGGGGAGGGGACTAGTGCCTGTGTTCTGGTGGATGAGGCTGGATCTTGGCTTTCTGGTGGGCAGGTCCACGTCTGGTGGTGTGTTCGGGTGTCTATGGACTTATTATGATTTTAGGCAGCTTCTCTGCTAATGGGTGGGGTTGTGTTCCTGTCTTGCTAGTTGTTTGGCATAGGGTGTCCAGCACTGTAGCTTGCTGGTCGTTGAGTGAAGTTGGGTGCTGGTGTTGAGATGGAGGTCTCTGGGAGCTTTTCACCGTTTGATATTACGTGGAGGTGGGAGGTCTCTTGTGGACCAGTGTCCTGAACTCAGCTCTCCCACCTCAGAGGCACAGCACTGACTGCTGGCTGCAGCACCAAGAGCCTTTCATCCACATGGCTAAGTATGTAAGGCCAGAAATTACTGCAATAAATATCTCAACTCCATGGACAGTTTCCCAGAACACCAGCACCTGGAGATGACCGACGCCCCCAATTTCCCTCTTCCTCCTTTCCTTCCACTCTGCCTCCTCTGGCTGAGGCCACGCTCCAGCGGGAAATACCCGGTCAGCTCTGAACTTTGCGCAGGGGCTGGCGGGACTCGACGGCTACAGTATTGCCGGGGACCAGCCCCAGCTGAACAGGTTTCACCGAAAGGGGAGACGGAGTCGGCGTGGACAGAACACAAGACACCTCAGAGGATGCAAGGATCTGCCAAATTTATTTTCATAATTCCGAAGCTTTTATACTGTGAGGCAATCTCATTTTCAATCTTAACAATCTAGTTCCCTCGCCAAAAACCCCTTACAAGCCATAAAACAAAGATCAAAAACAAAGGTACAAAGCCATAAAACAAAGGTCATTTTCGTCAGCAGATTACATCAACAGGTTAAACAGGTTTTTATGGTCAAGTAGTCTTCTGATCTCTATAGTCTCTTTCATCCCCTGTGGTTAGGTACATCTTGGTCACATCTAGGTCAGGAACTTTATCTGCGGTTCCATTATTCTTCCCAGAAGTAAATGTTCTTATACCTGTATGTTCTGTTTAGTTAGCTGGTTACACAAAACACAAACTCAAACACATTACTCTTTTACAATCTGTAAATGCCTTCAGGCCATAACATTTTACCTTTAACATCAAAACAAGGTGCTATAAACGTACTAACCCTAGGGGGTCTTTGTGGAGGGCATTGTACCTTAAATCTGTCACCAAGGTCCTTTGCAAAATATTTACAAAATATAATTTGTCCCTTATATCTATTCTTATAAAAAGAGCAGTAAAGCTTATATATATTTGCCTTAAAGCTTACCCTATCTAATTTCGCATATACCCATTGTAATAAAAACCTTCCCCGCCACCAAACCCAAGAATTTCCTAGTATATCTTTAACTCCCCAGGGAGGCCATAACTCATCCAATTTACTTTGTAAAGTAGGTTCTTGCCACAAAAACATTCCTGTCGTACTTCCCCGAGCCCAATGCCCTGGCCTGGGAGTGGGGATCTCAGGTGTAGTCATCAAGGGAGCCGGAGTGATTACAATCTTTCTTGGCTTTTCCCTCAGTTGGGATCTTTCCTCAAACCCTCCATCGGAACTGGGAATATTTCCCAACCCCAATAGCAATCCTACAAAATCACTTTAGGCAAAGGCAGGGGAAGACAAGGGGAACCACACAGAGCAAAGCCTTGCTACCACACAGAGGAAAGCTGTGGTCCACGGAGGAAATGGGAAACAAAGCCCTGCTGCGGCGGGAGGGCAGTTGCCATTGGCCAGGTCTCTTGTCTGCTACCTGGGTTCCCATCTGAGCTGGGCGTGGGAAGCGAAGCAGCCATGGGGACAGGGTTCAGGCTCCTGCAAAGTTGGGGGGTGAGGGTCTATGCCCCACCTCTGTTGGCCCCCAAGTTCTCTCCTGATGGCCCCTCTGCGACTGTGCCTGTCTTAGGTTGTTCCTTCCCTGAGGAATCTTACCCGTCTCTGGCTAACCAGCCATCCTCCGGGGCCAAGCAGGGAGATGTGAGGTGTGCGAGGTGCAGTGCCCCCAGAGAAGGTCAGTTCTCTGTCACCTTGGTAGCCTATGCCCCCGTGGCCTCCACGCCCAGCACCTGCCCTGGGATTCCCTCGCCAACTGGCGGGGCCCCGGCTCTGGTCACATGTCTTCGGGAACCCAGGTTTCTCCTCCAGGGAGGGCCCAGCTTACAACACTGGGCAAGAGAGACCGATTGCAAGGCACCAGCCACCAGGAGGCCTCAACAGGGTAGGGGGAGTGTAAAAAACCCTATGTTCAGGAAGCTTTGCTTTTCCATATATGTGTCTGACAGCATCAGCTTTGCAGAGGAGAACTTTGCCTCTCCATATTTGTACCCGATAGCATCAACTTTGCTTGACACTACGGGTCTCGTCTGTGCTGTAACTCAAAGGCACTTCCTATGTGGCTCCCGACACAGTATATTTGTTTTCTTGATTTTTTCAGGGGAGAGTGAAGAGCTCTGGACATTGAACTTGGTACATTATACTTGCAAATTACTCCTGAGTGTATGTGGTCAGGTCCTGCTCTTGCACCCATGACACATCTTTTCCTCCCTTAAATTCAGCTTATTTCCATGGATATGTATAGATACATTCATTAATAATTTAGGATAGGTCAGATGTCTAAAAGGGATAGTGTTGAGGGCTATAGGAGGATGATTTTAAACAGTGGAGTCTGGGAATGCCCTGGCAGTCCAGTGGTTAGGACTCAGTGCGTTCGCTGCCCTGGGCCCGGGGTTTGATCCCTGGTCAGGGAACTAAGATCCCACAAGTCACTCGGCACAGCCAAAAACAAAAACAGTGGATTCAACCTTTTAGGTACATGAGAGATAGCAAATGTTAGTATGTTTTGCTAGCACAAAATTCAGAATTTCACTGTCCGGACAGAAGCGACTGTAACACAACCATATCCACGGTGCAACAGCATCTTGCAGCATCTATAAAACATCCACACTTTTTGTTTTGTTCCCCTTTAGCCCCAGGTTGTTGATGAATAGAATGGCTTGCTGCCCTGATGTCAGACTCTGATGCTTGGCAGACAGAGTCCTTGTGTTCCAGGGGACACACAGTCTCCCAGCTCTACAGTCCCCAAGCCTCTGCCTCTGGGCCCCATATCAAGAAAAAGGAAAGAAAGAAGAAAGGAAAATAAGATTTTATTTGTTGATCAAAAGAACAGCGTGCCAGCGAAAAACTCTAGCTGAAGAATTATACACAGTGTTTGTGTTGACATGTTTAATTCTGCGGGAAAATCTACAACTGCTTAGGAATTCTTGTTCACTGCTGCATCTCTCATCCTCTGACTGTCCTGATTAGTATTAGCTTGTTTATTTTCACAGATGAAAGAGGGAATGAGGGAAGAGAATGACTTCCTGAGCTGTTCCGGTTTTTAAGAAATGATAACCGTTACATGTTTAATAGAGCATATCCTAGTAATGTATGCATCACATTTAAAAATCCCTCACAAAAGGCAGTATACGCATGGTCTGCCCCTAGTTTTTGTTATTTTGCTGAATAATTTTATATCCTGGAGCGAGATCCATTTTGATACATGTAGCACTACCTTAGTTTAAAAATAATTTCATACTGTTACATTTCATGGAGCTATCATAATTTATTTTATCAGACTCAAAACAGTGAGCATCTAGGTTGCTTCCATACTTTTGCCACTGCAAACAATTCTGTAAGGAATGTTTGTAGGTAAATTTATAGTCTACAAGCTACCTATAAACAAAACACTTGAATTTCCCCAAGACTTATGAAATTCTCCTGGGTTTATAATACAAATTCCTTGGTAAGTGAGGAGAAACTAGGATGGTAGGCCTGGTGGGGGGTTAACCTCCACCCCTCAGGGTTATTTTTTTTAATTTTCTCACTACTTGGTATTTCCCTTAACACACCATCCTGTTTCACAACCCCCTGCTTGCTGCCAGGAGCAATTTTCTGCACTGAGCACCTAACAAACTTCTACTCGTCTTTTAAAATCTATCCACACATCACCACTCCTATTGCAGAATGAATTGATACTGACCAGGATTTGTGGCCTCCTTAATCAGTAGAAATTGATCAGAGGACAGACAAAAAATTCAGGCAAGGCTTTATTGGGTCCCCTGCTGCAGCAGAGGGGAGGGAGAACAAGCAACAGGTTCCCTTGCTCACTCACTCCCTGAGGGGGGGCAAGCTGGTTGCTTGTATGGGGTGAGGATAGGGGCAGGTCCAGGTGCTGGAGGATAGGGGCCGGAGGGGTGGCTGAGGTGGTCTGCCCGCCCCCTTTGGTGGTGTCATGTGCAGGGGGCATGGGCAGTGCCCTGCTTTTGCTCCTGGCTCTTCAGAAGTGGCAGTTGGGTTTTTGGTCTTTTTGTATCTTGTTGTCCATAATTTGCCCCAGCTGTGCATGCACACAGTTATTTTTAGTCCCTTATACTTTCTTTGTATTTTGTTGCTGGATGAGACATTTGTCCAGGTGCAAGCACTGCAGCCAAGGGTTCCAGGTCCCAGGTCCCAGCCTGTCTCAGAATCTCTTCCTTTTTTTGCAGTGCTCTCTATCTTATACACTTTATTACAATTATGCTTGTGTGTGGTTGTCTCCCCAAGTGGACCCTGAGCTCCTGGCAGGTTGGGACTGAGACGTATTGTTTTCCCATTCTTAATGCTGAGCAGACTGTCTCTGACATATAGTCCCTCAACTAATGTTTGCTAAATGGCACAGGAAAAAATATAAGTCAATGGCTATATTTAAAAGAGAAAAACTTTTGGGGTCTGAAGTCAAGTGTTAGTCTTAGATCCTTAGGGGTCAATGGGGAGCTTCTTTGGTAGAAATGGCCTTGGGGAGTTGGTGAGATCAGCTTTTCTTCCTGTCTACTCTGTGTGGGTTTTTGACATTTTATTTTCTCTGACAGTCCTCAGCTCACTGGTACTGCAACTTTGAAAGTTTTGTTAACCTATTCAGAAATTTTTAAGTTCTGAGGAGATGTAATAAAGTTAATAGAAGGCATAGCATTAACACCAATGTAAAAATCTTGGGCAAGAAAGAAAGGGCTACCAAAAAAAAAACAACCCTAAAAATATTTAGTATAATGAGGTTTGGTAAGGGACATGTGTCTATATGAGATTATCCAGGGGGAAATCCTTGTTTCAAGGATGCTGAATTATCATTAATTCTATGAGAGCAGGAATAAATGATTTCTGCTCTCAAAGTTTGGGTCAAAGACTCATTTTTTAGTTTTTAGCATAATTACTCTCAAAAATTCCAGCAGTCTCAAATAATATTCTGAAATGATTGCTTTTTACAACCACGGATTATAGGAAAATAAACCCTCAATTAAAATAAATAAATAAATTTTAAAAATTACCTTAAAATGGAATGTTTGATTTTTAAAAAATAGTTTCTACCATGCAAAAAATCAAATTCAAATTAAATAAGTTTTCTGGTAATTAAATAGAAATTTCCCCCAAATAAAAGTATTTTAAAGTCAAAATTTGTAGTTGTTGCTCTAGTGACAAGCAAGAACTTGTAAGCCAGTATATTAATGAATGGCTCAATGTTTTACATTAAGAATCAGAATAGAAAGGTTCTATTTAGCATGGGTCCGGTACTCTCTTGATATCCCTTTTAAGCTTATTCAAAGCCCCCTTTTAAAGATAATTGCCATGCTGTTATTGTTTTTGATTTTTTGCACAATACAAAATTTCAAAAGTACAAAAGAGTAGATGGTGAAAATACGGTTTCATCACTTCTCCATTTTTAAAAGAACTCAACTCCATTGCCTGAAGGCATGTATAGAACGTATTATTAATGCTTTTACTATGCATTCCTGTATTTACCCATACTTCACAAATGCAGGTTACTCTTTGCACAATTTCCTGATTTCACTTTTTAGCACTAGAGATTGCAGATCTTTTCCAGATACCACAAATTGAGCTGTATAGTTTTACAACTTCATTAGATTCCACTCATTGGTTAGATCATAATTTATCTTAGTCTACTGTGGATGACGGACTTTTGGATTGTTTGCAATCTTTTGCTTGAAGCAAATAGAATGTAAATTCATGATTTGGCATCAGTGGGAGTAGGAATGTAATTACTGAATCAAGGAACATGTAATTAAAAATTTTTGATAGATAAAGCCAAATCGCTCCCCATAGAAGATGTACCAAATTAATATGGCTCCCAACCATAAATAAGGATGCCTAGTGTCCATATAATTATCTGTCGGGTGTGTTACAAACCGTAATCTTAATCGTGCCTCATATACACGTTTAATTTGCATTTTCTCTTTTTAAGGAGATCAGGCATTTGCCTCAAATGGAGCCATTTATTTTTCTTTTTCATATTATTATTTTTTTGGGGGGGGGTGGTGGTTCGCAGGCCTCTCACTATTGTGGCGTCTCCCGTTGCGGAGCACAGGCTCCGGACGCGCAGGCTCATCAGCCATGGCTCACGGGCCCAGCCGCTCCGCGGCATGTGGGATCTTCCCAGACCGGGGCACGAACCCGTGTCCCCTGCATCGGCAGGCGGACTCTCAACCGCTGCGCCACCAGGGAAGCCCTCTTTTTCATATTATTTATTAGTCACTAAAAAAAACCACCTCACAACTTTATTGATGTATAATTTGAGTTGGTTAGTAGTGTTGTTCAAGTCTTCTATATCCTTGCTGATTTTTGATAAAGTAGCGCTATCAATTATTGAATCTTGGTTATTGAAGTCATGTATTACTGTTGAATTGCCTATTTCTTTATTCCTCTCTTCTTTTACTGCCGTCTTTTTTGTTAAGAAACTATTTTTGGCGTACCATTTAAATTCCTCTGTGGATTTTCTAAACTTTTAAAAAAGTTATTCCCTGAATGGTTTCTCTAGGAATCATAAAATGCATCTTAATTTATCACAATCTTATAGATTAATACTAACTTAGTTTTCATAAAACACAGAAACTTTGCTCCAATATAGCTCTATTCTTTTCCTCTTCTTTATCCTATTATTGTTATATTATATTCTTATTGTTATATCGTATATTATATTGTTATATATTTCATCTACTAATATCAATCTGATGACACAGTGTTAATAATTACTGCTTTATGCAATCTGTGTTTAAGAAGTTTAGTAGACATTTCACCAAGGAAGACATACAGATGGCCATGAGGCACACAAAAAGATGCTCAACATCACTAATTATTAGAGAATTGCAAATCAAAACTACAATGGGGTATCACCTCATGCCAGTCAGAATGGCCATTATCAAAAAATCTAGAAACAATAATGCTGGAAAGGGTGTGGTGAAAAGCGAACCCTCCTGCACTGTTGGAGGGAATGTAAATTGATACAACCACTATGGAAAACAGTATGGAGGTTCCTTAAAAAACTAAAAATAGAGCTGCCGTATGACCCAGCAGTCCCACTACTGGGCATATACCCTGAGAAAGCCATAATTCAAAAAGAGATAAAGGGCTTCCCTGGTGGTGCAGTGGTTAGCAATCCTGCCAACACAGGGGGTATGGGTCTGAGCCCTGGTCTGGGAAGATCCCACATGCTGTGGAGCAACTAAGCCCCATGTGCCACAACTACTGAGCCTGTACTCTAGAGCCCGAGAGCCACAACTACTGAGCCCGAGTGCCACAACTACTGAAGCCCGTGTGCCTAGAGCCCATGCTCCACAACAAGAGAAGCCACCGCCTTGAGAAGCCCACTCACCGCAACAAAGAGTAGCCCACACTCACCTTAACTAGAGAAAGCTTGTGCACAGCAACAAAGACCCAACACAGCCATAAATAAATAAATATTAAAAAAAAAAAAAAAGAGAGAGAGATATGTACCACAATATTCATTGCAGCTCTGTTTACAATAGCCAGGACATGGAACCAACCTAAATGTCCACGACAGATGAGTAGATAAAGAAGATGTGGCACATATATACAATGGAATATTACTCATCTATAAAAAGAAACGAAATTGAGTTATTTGTAGTGAGGTGGATGGACCTAGAGTCTGTCATACAGAGTGAAGTAAGTCAGAGAAAAACAAATACCATATGCTAACGCATGTATATGGAATCTAAAAAAAAAAAAAGGTACTGATGAACCTAGTTGCAGGGCAGGAATAAAGAGGTAGACGTAGAAAATGGACTTGAGGACACAGGGAGGGGGAAGGGTAAGGTGGGACGAAGTGAGAGAGTGGCATGGACATATATACACCACCAAATGCAAAATAACTAGCTAGTGGGAAGCAGCCGCATAGCACAGGGAGATCAGCTCGGTGCTTTGTGACCACCTAGAGGGGTGGGACAGGGAGGGTGGGAGGGAGACACAAGAGGGAGGGGATATGGGGACATGTGTATGCATATGGCTGATTTGCTTTGTTGTGCAACAGAAACTAACACAGTATTGTGAAGCAGTTATACTCCAATAAAGATCTATTAAAAAAAAAAGAAGTTAAGGGAAGAAATGTGAAAAAATATGCTTTTAGAGTGTTTACTATTCACCTACGTATGTACCCTTCTGGCTCTTCATTTCTTCTTGTTTGTCTAAGTCATCATCTGTGTCATTACGCTTCAGGCTGAAGGATTTCCTTTTAACCTTTTAAAGGCTCTTTTCCTCTCCTCCCAAGAACTGCAGACAGATGAATAAGTTCATCAGGAACCTCTCACCAAGGATAAACAGAGAGACTTGGCCAAGAAGACAGGCCAGCTCTTAGCCTGGAAATCACGGTCTCTCCCAGTGTTTAGGGGGAGCTTGATTATGACCAGATGGTAGAATCTTTAAGTCGAAAACAAAGTAGGAAGCCGACCAACAACCGAAATCCTGGGTTTGGGGATGCTGCATTCAAAGTGAATCTTGTCTTGCTCAAACGGGATACGCTTGCTTGTATAACTTGTTTCAAGAAAATAAATAATTCCCTGTGATTGATGACGATTCGGCCCCATCAGGTAAATATGAACAGACAGCCCATGGTTTACTGGCTCAATCTGTACTGTAGGTCAACATCTCAAACCCATGACTCAATTTTATAAGAATGTTGTCAAAGTATTTGATCCAGACATCTAAGGAAACAAAACAGTGTATTTCAAAAAACATACTTTGAAAATCGTCTATGTGAAAGAACTAAATTATGGAGTAACCAAAAAGAGACAACACATTCAACAAAGGAAAAGGAAAACAAAATGTAACAGTGTGCTGCTTCATTTTTGCATCGTTTACAATAAACAAAACTAAGAGTGAAAAGAAGAGAGGACAGTTGTCTTGATGAGACAGAATTGATTCTCCTGCTCGGCTTTCCTTTTAAAAGGAAGTATTCAGAGTTGTGGTTCCACTAATGGTGACATTATCCATGAGTGCCTTGCTTGGTACTCACATGCTTTGAGGGCTGACTCTATTATTAATCATCTTGAATATCATCATTACTGTTACCAAGGCATACAAAGGGTTTGTTTTTAAGTTTCAGGAGTTCTATTTTAAATCTTTGGCTCTACATTTTTCTTGGTGACACTTTCTTATTTCTTTGAAACTTATATTGCTCTCTTTTATTTTCTGAGAACTGTCATAAAGTATTTTATGTCTGCTAACTTTTCCACGATGTTGGAAAGCTGTAAAGTTTGGTGACGCTGACATGAATCCCTTCTTAATCATTTTAGACATTTCTATAATAACATGTATATTAATTTCCCACTCTCTTGACTCATTGTACTTTAGAAATATTCCTTTCAGGTTAATGGGTGTTAGTCTCATTTTGTGGTAGGAGAAAAGAGTACAGAGGAGTTTGACAGCTATTTTAGTAAATGGGAAAATTTGAGGTATGTGTATGTGTGGGGTGAGCTTAATGAAGGTTTTTCATGAATTCTACTGCATGAGGAGGTAGACGCACCAAAAATGATGGATCATGACTTAAGCTTTTCCTATTTGTGGAAGAGGCTTCAGGATCCCTGGGGCTGGCTGGATGTTTGTTGAGGGCAGGATACCTTCTCTTTTCCTAGGGGCTCTGTTGGATTTTGTACTAAGAGTTCCCCAGAGTCTTAGTGCCCAGAAAATTAGCTAAACTGATCATTTTCTCCCCATTTCAGTGTTATATTCTGTCTTATGGTAGACATTACTACAGAAGCTTACAACCTACCGAACAGCTAATTCTATTAGTGCCCTGTTTGAAATAGACTACTTAGAATCCTGACCCCATGGCTCCACCAAATATACATCATCAAACAAAGATACCTTTAACAGGGGAGTAAAGTTGGGTGTATATGATATATTACTTCACAGGACTTAATAAACATTCATTTATAGACTGTTCATTTTTTGCTTTAGCTGGTATGGTTGGCTTGCTCTCTGAGAAAATGCCAGACTATTGATGACTTTTCCAAAAAATGAAAAATATTTATTCATGTAACAGGTATTTTTTAAAAAATATATTGAAGTAGAATTGATTTACAATATTTAATTTAAAATTTAAAAAAATTTATTTTATTGAAGTATAGTTAATTTACAATATTGTGTTAATTTCTGCTGTACAGCAAAGTGACTCAGGTATACATATATGCATTCTTTTTCATATTCTTTTCCATTATAATCACAGGATATTGAATATAGTTCCCTGTGCTATACAGAAGGATCTTGTTGTTTATCCATCCTATATAAATAAAGTAGTTTGCATCTGTTAATACCAAACTCCCATTTCTCTTTTCCCCTACCCCTTCTCCCCCTGGGCAACCACAAGGCTGTTCTCTAGGTCTGTGAGTCTCATTTAACAGGTAGGTACTGAGCTTCTGTTATGTGTGTCAAGTACCATGTTAGATGCTGCATCTCTAATGATAAACTAAACAGACAAGCTCCGTTTTCTCATAAAGCTTTCACACTTGTGGGGGAGATAAATAATAAAATAATTACACAGATAAATAATTGTATAATGTAGACATATGAAGTTGTGTGAAGGTATAAAACCAGGACCAAATACTGATCTGGTCTAGAGGCTAAGGGAAAACTTCAGCACCAAAGAGGGGTCTGTGGTGGAAGCAAGTGATTCAGGAAGAGGGAGTGGGTATACAGACCACCCGTGGCCCAGGAACCCTCACCCCCCAAAATCTAAGATGGCACGGTGGGAAATACAAGGGGCAGAAATGTAACAAATGAGGCTAGAACGGAAGGCAGATGAAAGCTACTAAAAGGTATAAAGGGGATCTGTCTTGAATAGAACTCCCAGCCTCTACAATTTGAGAAAATAGTTTCAATTTTGAATCACCAGTTAGGCAAATTCTCAGCAGAATTTTCAATAATTGAGACTCTCTCTCTTATGGGAATACTAAAATCAGTGATTTGTGCATTGCTGTACATGACTCAAGAAATATCCCTAATATCCACTGCAGGGGAAAAAAGAACCATTTTGCCTTTTAGTGTGGTGCTCTATTATCCATTTCTGGGTGCAAAGTCAACTGTTTGTCAAATTAAAGGCTATTATCATCAGCAGCAGTATTACCACTTGGAAAGAATCTACCGCCTTGGTTGTAGGGCTCTGGCGTAACACTAGAGAATAAAAGTTTTCAGATTCCAAAGGCTTGTGATAAAAATAGTTTGGTGGATTTAAACATTAGCTTTAGAAACAGAAGTATAAACAGAGCAAATAAGCTATTTATCTTCTGTTCTTTCCTGCTGTGGCTGTTAGCGAGCATTAACGTTAGAAAGCTCTGAACACATACATTCCAGTAGGCATAGCTTGGTGATGTCATCTTGGTCTCCATAACAAGAGAAAAATTATATAAAGTGAATTGTTGTTTGTAGATGGGGTAGAAGCTAAAGTAGCTTCTGTGGGAGTCCTTGTACCCGTCAGTTGCCTAGACTGGGTAGCTAAAGGTGATTTTTATTTTCGTTTAATAATTCAATGAAAGTAGTAAGGAAACTTAAACGTGGCTCATAATATTGGGTCATTACATGGTAACTTGCCCTGATGTCTTTGATAAATTTGTTTCATCTTTAATGTTAAGCAAAATGTATCCTTCCTGTCTCCCATTAGGGAAGTTCAGGAGAAACCCCTCTCCTCCACCCTCACCGCCAGTGCCACACTTGGAAGAATGATTTCATGGATGTGGGTGGGGGGACATGAAATGTGCCCTTTTCAGGAAGCCATTGCTGGTTGCAAGACTCTCGGTTTAATCTGGATGGAGAAAAACCGAGTGTTGCGTGAAGCTCTTTGACTTTCCCTTGTGGTGGACTGTGTCCCACTGGATTGGTTCTGACCCTTTGGAGACCTCTGTGCATTTTGCGGGTGGGGCTTTCATGTGTCCATTTTGTGGGTCACAGGTCTCCTCCAGGGGACCTTGAAGCACTGGCTGAATGGTGATGTCTGACAACAGGCCCATAATGTGTGTGGCTGAGCTCATTTGAGGTTGTGTCTCACTCTTGCACTCACACTCCCCTCAGCCACCTTGCCTTTCCAATCCCAACACACAAGTTTTCCTAGTATCTAGTAACTGAGGTGCCTTGTCTTCTGTTTTCAAATCCTACATATGGTGCACATGTATTTGTCTCATCCCACAAAATGCACCGTGTACCCACTTCATAATAATAAAGATTATTGAGCATATATGTGCCATGCATTTGGACAAGATTTTACAAGCATTTTCATTCGATGCTCTCAATAACCCCACAAGGCAATATTACTGTCCCTCTTTTACAGACAAGGAAACTTAGGCAGGAGAGATGAAACAACTTGACAGTTATGAGGGAGTAGGAGAACCCAGATTTGATGCCAGGAAGGTCAAGTTCAGAGCGTCAGCCCTTAACCACGTGTCAATACTGCCACATTGAGCAAAGGCTCTCTACTACATCAGCAATAATACTGAGCATCTTAGTTTCTGCTTAGTGGAAAAATAGAACTTATGCAGCATAAAATCTCTCAGGAACTCACATCTGGGCTTCTTCCAATAGGCCCAAGGAGAAGACAGGGTTGGCACGATGAAGGGGAGCCCCTGTTTCCAGTTTCCCCATTTCCAGCCCTTGTTTTCCTTTTCACGAGGTAAGAAAATCACAGAGCAGAGCAGTGTTGTAGAGAAGCTGACGAGAGGAACTGTGAGATGCAGCACCAAATATTAGCTCCATTTTTCTTTTCTCCAATATGGTACTTAAGCAAATGGAGAAGAAAAAGAGGGTTCTGGGTTTCAGAGTGAATAGATTTAGTGTGGAGTCGGCATGATGGAAAATCCACAAGGAACGGAGGAAAGAGGAAGCCTCTAGGATCTGGTCTCCATTCTTCTGGCCAACAGTGCAGCCCTGAGCAATTCAACACCTGCCTCCATGCCACCTTTAAGTTGGGATAAGAAAAACAGAGAGCCAGAGAACAGAGTGGCGGTTGCCAAGGAAGAGGGGCTTGGCGGAGGGATGGAGAGGAAGGCTGGGGTTAGCAGATGTGAGCGTTTATATAGAGAATGGATATACAACTAGGTCCCACTGCATAGCACAGGGAACTATATTCAATATCCTGTGACAAACCATCATGGAAAAGAATATAAGAAAGAATGTATATATGTGTATAACTGAATTACTTTGCTGTACAGCAGAAATTAACACAATGTTTCAATAAAAACAAACAAAAAAACCCCAAACAAGGAAGCAGCAAGAAGCTCATATCTGTACCAGACCCATTTGTGAGGCCCCTCTAAGCCTATGGGTCTATGAATTTTAAAAGCAGACAGGACAGCTACTTGAACACATTTGTAAAGGCTATAGACCAAACCAGGTGGACAAAAGGCAGAGAGAACAGAGTGTTCTTGTTGCCCTATACTACATAATCCCTTTTCCATATGCATGTACAATTACAATGAACTTAGTTTAAAAAAATAGCATCAATCATTTTGGAAGAATTTGGGCACAGGAACTTTTCCTGATAGGGAGGGCGACTGGGGGCTAGTTGCAGCTCATGAGGGAAACAAACTATAATGGTCACGGGTGACCTGCCTGCTGAACATTCCTCCCATTATCTCCCGATTGCTCATCTGTAATTTCAGATATCATTAAGCTTTCCGTGGCAAATTAGCTTCCAGTTATTCTTGGTCTATCTGAGGCCACAGCATGTCTGCTCAGACAGGACTCTCAGCACCATTTGATGAAACAAGATGCAAACAAGCCATCGAATTGAGTGTGGTTATCACTGCCTGTCCTAGGAGCAGAGCACAAAGGTGGCAGAGACTGTGTATCCTTCCATAACTGTTTTTGTGCCCCAGAGGGTCCGGCTAAGTGATGTTCTTGGTGGCATCGAGCATTTCTGGGCTTGATACCCCCAGTGGTGAAGTCATCTTTTGATCTGATGACTGGTTAGAGCTCACGCTATTTTTGAAAAAGAAGGCTCAAGATATCTATGGCAACGGTCCTAGTCAGTTCCTCCAGTTTCTTCAAAGTAACTGCCCTTTCAGGACTCCACCAAAAAGAATCATCAATGAATTGAAGCTTGTTGCATGAGTAACAGCAAGAAGACAGCTATTGATCTCCACCATTTCACTCAGGTTCCACCATGTGGTGGCAGGACAGTTAGAGGGCCAAGCCATGGAAGACCTGCTTCTACCACTGCTCCTTGCTTTACTTATTCAATTAGTCTGGTGTTGTCCCAGGTTGTGATGGCCCAGATTTTGTATTTCATCACAATTTTATGTGTTCCAGACAATGACTGAATATAAATATATCACTGACAATGAGACATATTGTCACAAGCAAGAAGAATAAAAGAAAGGAAGGAAAGAAGGAAGAAAAAAAGATAAAAGAAGCACTTTGTCAATATACAATAGCAATAAGTGAGCATGGTGCTGTTATAAAAGATTTATAAACCTACCCTTACAAGTTTGCTGTCAGTGCTTTTTAAGGCTTGGATTTGAAATTTTACACAAAAACTTATACTATGATTCAATAATTACATTCAGTCTGAAAAGTGGAATTTGTCCTTTTACCACATACTGGAAAGCAAATATCATTATGTATGCTTTTGGAATATACACTTATATATTTAGAATTTGTGGTGATTTAGGAACTGGTCTGAAATTTTGCTGTCTTTCAGGGGATAAACAGATTATTCATTCTGTGTATAAGCTCTCGAATATTACTTTTTCTGTTGGCCCAAGATCATTGGCAGTATTCTCAGGAAATGGATGTGTTTCCTTGGGCTTATTTGTAGTGAATAATCCATCTGTCAGCATCCCAGGTGATGAGATGCTGAAAAGATGTGGAGAAAACAAGGTGAGATCAAAAAGAGAAGGGGGTAGAAGTGCGTCAGCTATAAGGCAGCAGTAGATGTGAGAAAGCAGTGGAGACCTCTGTCTTGTAAGGATCATTGTGGCTTGCAGTATTGATGCTGAAAGCTTAGCCTCTGTGCACCAGTGCCAAATCAAATCTTGGAGACAGAGTTTCGGGTGAAGTAGAAAAGAATAGCTTTATTGATTTGCCAGGCAAAGGGGGACACAGCGGGCTAATGCCCTCAAAACTGTGTGTCCCAACCCAGGAGGATTTGGTGAGGAGTTTTACAGCAATGGTTCAAGGGCAGGGTTGCTGATCAGATTAGAGTGTGTGCAGGGCCTGCGCTCCTTTAATCTGGCCTCAGGTGGCCTCCTGATGAGCTCCTCTGGTTCTTGAGGTTATCAAACTGTGACCTTCTCTCTGGAATGAAGAATGCTTCATCAAGTAGTTAACGTCTTCCGTTTGTCAGGAGTTTAGTTCTGCAAAAGAGCTCAAAGATATTGTTATGGGGGCTTCCCTGGTGGCGCAGTGGTTGAGAGTCCGCCTGCCGATGCAGGGGACACGGGTTCGTGCCCCAGTCCGGGAAGATTCCACATGCCGCGGGGCGGCTGGGCCCGTGAGCCATGGACGCTGAGCCTGCGCGTCCGGAGCCTGTGCTCCACAACGGGAGAGGCCACAACAGTGAGAGGCCCACGTACTGCAAAAAAAAAAAAAAATTAAGTGATAGATATGTATGTAATATATGTGTTAGCTGCTAGTGTTATTTTTACTACTACTACTGTTATTATTATTACCGTACCCAGGGGTAGAACCAGACACCTGTGACTCGGTTCGAGCCCCCTTTGCTACTCAGGTGTGGACCATCCACCAGCAGCCTTACCTGGGAGCTTGTTATAAAGGCAGAATCCCAGGCCCCACCCTGTTCTCCTGATTCAGAATGTGCTCTAACAAGGCCCTCCGGCTGCTTGCTGTGCACAGTGAAGTTTGCAGAGCCTGGGTCTTGATCAGAGAATAGGTGGACAGAAGGGCCTAGGTGTCGGGTGAGGGTTACAGGGTTTAAATCAGTGTCCTCGTCTAACACTGGGACAGCTGCTGGCAGAGGGATGGTTTGCCTCGGGTTCCTGCAGGGAGAGGCACAGGAGGGATGATGAGGGCTCGTAGAGCAAGTCCTGGGGGCCCACAGCTTCTCTTGGACTCTCACGCTTCTTTAGGAATGAAATGAAAAGCTCTCATGATTGGAATCCTTGAGCAGGGACAGCCCTCCACCCCTTCTGAATCCCACACATCCGTTTTGAGATATGGCTGACCAGGGCCTGGGTGAAGATCATAGCTGACTGTTTCCCAGTCATGCTTGAGAAAAACAAAATGTCCTTTCTCTTAAATTGTCCACCGTTTTCCTCTGAGCTCACTAGAGGATTCATGGTTAGAAGAGATAGGATGCTGTCTAGAAAATCTTTGCTGCTGCAAAATATATCCCTGCCCAAACCAAAAAATGCTGCAGCAGTTAATGAAAGAACACAGAAAGAAACCCAGACAGTATCGTTGAACTGTGGCCTCCCCTCGCACCTTTTGTGCAAGGATCTCACCAGTGGAGAAGTGGGTGTGGGATGAGCAATGTGAATCCCCCCCCAACAGCCCTGCCCCTACCAGCCTTCCTCTGAAGGGGTTCAGAGAATTAGACAGGTGAACAAGACTTTTTTTTTGCGGTACGCGGGCCTCTCACTGTTTTGGCCTCTCCCGTTGCGGAGCACAGGCTCCAGACGCGCAGGCCCAGCGGCCACGGCTCAAGGACCCAGCCGCTCCACGGCATGTGGGATCTTCCCGGACTGGGGCACGAACCCGTGTCCCCTGCATCGGCAGGCAGACTCTAAACCACTACGCCACCAGGGAAGCCCAGTGAACAAGACTTTTAAGAAGAATGTTTAAACTGCTTAATAGAACAAATTGTTTTTTAACACCGTTAAGCAGCTGTTGGAATCATCAATTTACATGCAAATAATGAATATGTTAATTGCAAATCTTTCTCTTCTAGTCATTAAAAATAGGTTTCCTTTGGGCCTTCTAAAAGACAGCTCATTGTTATTCTGCTCTTAGTTAACTATATATACTTGACTACTCATTTAAAAATCTTTCAAATATATGTATTTTTGCTAATTGGGTTAGGTCTTCCACACTTTTGTAGTTGAGTTTATGAGATTCTAGTACATGAAAACAACTAGAAAGTTGGAAATAAATTTTAAAATCCATTGTCCTGCAAAATAATTTAACCAGTGTATGACTTTTTCACTGGACTTCCCACATTTTCCTAGTTCATCCTGGTTATAATATATCCTGTGGAAGTAAACATTAAGAACCCAGAGAATTACAATATTATTGCTTTGGGTCATAATTGCAATTATTACTGATATTCCTATGCTCTCAGAATGTAATTTATTTTAGGTGTAACCAATTTCTTTTGGATCCTGTACCCGTGGGGCTTATTAATCCGTAGGGCTAATTTGCATTAATATGAATGGGAATACTGATTATTTCCGAATTTTTCATCACTTATGAATGTTTATCTAAGTACAATTGCTTCCTTGAAAACATCAGACACAGCATTTCTTTTATTTGTTTTGTACGTGAGGCAGTTCCTACACTTTATAATAATTAAAAGTGAGCCTAAGAAAACAGAGGCCAACAGGCACCTATGTAAGATGGTGTTGAGGAGACTTTTCCTCTACCTTCAAGGGCTTTTTCAGCTGGTCTAATAATCATATCAACAGAAGACAGAATAACAGGAGAAAGACAAACTTAATTTCGTATGTACGGAAGCCCACATACGTGAGGTTCAAAGACAAAAAGGTAAAATGTGGTGTATATGCCACCCTGAGCTAAGGGATGTGACAGGGGACCTGGGGCTTCGAAGGGTAGGGGGACAGTGCCGTTCACAAGAGAAAAAGAAGAGCAGAGATTGGGTAATTAGCCCTTTGCCCTGCAGATAAAATTTATCTGTGCTAATAATTCTCATTTGGGGAAAGACTGCCAATTTAAATTCTTCTATGTAGTTAGGGGAGGGGTATATGTTTCTCTCGAGCCGACAGGGTCTTGACTGCCTTTAGCTCAAAATAATCCACGTGCAAAGATGGCACATTTTGGGAGGCTCCTTTTGAGCCCCAGCAGTGGTGACCTCAATTAGGTTCTGAGTATGACTGTAAATTCAAAGTGACTGAAGAAATAAAACGAAGCCGTCTTGGATTACATGGTCATATCATCATCCACTTCTAATCCTTGATTTAGAGCTTTGCGTAAGAAACCCCAAAGGTGCTCATAAATTGTATTTGTAAGAAACTTAACGTGGCCTGATTTTTTAAATTCAACTAGGAATGTCACCAAGTGACCATGGTGGTGACAGAATTCTGAGCTGTGACAGTAATGTAGTTACTTTAATGATTTAGGTAAAATCAACTTCTGGAAATAATTCAGTGATTAAGATCTTATCCAACTTTGCACAGAATCTAATCATGTATAATTTCAAAATGCATCTTTATATAATAATTAAAAAATAACTGATTTTAAAATATCAGAGAATGAAAAACATTAAAAAAACTAAAATTGTTTCTTACTTCGTTGACACTAAAATTTGTCTCCAAAAATGACTCCGTATTCAACTCAAGCCCCTTGCAAATCTGTTAATGAGCTCTCCTGACCCCTTTTCCTGGTCAGGATTGGAGAGGTTTCTTTCCACTGTTTCATTTTTTTCTTAAGCCAATTAAGTATCACTTTGGAGAGTGGGCTAAATATACTGTTTTTGGATCCTCATCAATTTAGTCTGCAGATTCTATTTCTTGCAAACTAACATTTTTTTAATGACTTTCTTTACAACTCTCTCTAAATTCCCCTTTTTATGTTTTTTTCCCCCTACCTTTGCTCCTTATGTAGAAAATAAACTAGCGTTGTCTTAAGTTTCGCACAGTGAAGGATATTTTAGTAACAAGCCACACTCTCCTAATCTGTCCTTAAAAACCTCTTTCTTCCCCTTCCCTCACCTTTCTCTTTCCTTTCTTTCTTTTGTCAACCTATTTGCACATGTGTTGTACAATCACACATAGGTTTATTGAAATTGACTATGAAAAACTAACATTTCATAACCTAGGCAAGTGCTGCAAAATATTGATCTGTAAATAAACATTGAAACTAAGTATAAAGATGGATTTATCATATAAATACCAGGATAAAGGATGTTGGGTAACACAGTGAACAGTATCTTGACTTAAAAATTTGTAAAAGGTGTGAAAATATTGTGCAAACAACTTGTTGTTCTAGTGACCTTATAAGAGCATAGGTTATACCATTAAACGTTAGCTCAGTAAAAATATTTTAGATATGGCTGATGGTCTAATTTAATAAGGGGATGAGACTTGAGAAATCAAGTATGTATCTTAAGCAAGTATTCAGCAAATTGAATGAAATCATAATCACATTTTCTAAGACATGTCTGTAACGAGCCAAATCAGAGTATTTAATTGATCTTAGAATCTCTTCTGAAATTATTAACAGAAAAAAATAACATGTTGCTACCAACATAGTATCAGGGTACTTACCCCATGCATACATACATGTATATTCAGTGTGAATATAAATGTACATAAACTGCAGTGTGGTATATAAATGTATACTCCTGTCAGAATTAATATGATAAACAATGTCTTTTCTTGCAACTAAAAATAAGGACAAAATAAAGGAAGGAAAAATGAAATTCTCCCTGGCAAGCTGAGATTGATAATGGGGCATTAAGAAGAACAGAAAAGACATTTTCAAAAAAGCAGCATGAAGTCTAGCCAGCCTAGAATTTATTGCTGATAACATATCATTTGTAATATTCTGTCTTTCATCTCTACCTGCAAGACAGACTCCTACAAACACCTTCATCTCAGTGTTGCTAAGTCAGCCAGAAAACTCTATGACTTCTTTGCACCAAATACAATTTTTCCCTATTCCTTCTCTACAGGGGTCACCAAATATGGCAAACAATTATGAAACTTAAGGTGAAAACAGAATATCCATGCAGAGCTGAGCACTTTTTACCTCTGGGGATTATTGATTTGTGCAGTGACTTCTGTCCTCGGAAAATCCCGATTTTCAATGCAGTGCAATTGTGTAAGTACAAGCCAAACCCCTGGAGCCTTTCTTCGATTAATACATACTTCACTGGGAAGCTTGTCTTTCTCCATAGGACTTCACTCTAGACAAAATGAGATTTTGAAAAAATAAATATACCAAAAGGATGAGCTAATGTCAAGGTCAAACTAGCTTTAGATTAGCTGAGGAATTAGTTTTTCTTAAAACTGGAAACCAAATTTTTATTATGGGTGGTTACATAATACTCTAAAACAGTGTCTCAATCTCGTTACAATTAATCTTTTGAGCTGGGTTCTTTTTTTCCCATGGGGAGCTGTCTTGAGAATCATAGGACATTTAGCAGCATCCCTAAGCTACACCCACTAGATGCCAATAGCACCCCAGCTGCCAGTTTTGACCACCAGTATCTCCAGAGAGTGTCAGATAGCCCCTGGGGGCAAAACTGCACCTTGGTTGAGAGCACTGCTTGGAAATATTCTGTGACCTTTCTTGCAAGTTACACAGAAAATTACGTATCATGATAGCTGGAAATCCTGTTCATCTGATCCAGGATCCCTCATGGGGCAGGTTTGTTTTTTTGTTTTTTTTTAATACCAAGCCTCAGTTTCCCCACTGGTATGACACCAAAGTGATCTTCAGTTCTTCTGGCCCAGTATGCCTGCACTAGGCTCTTCTGATGGTGAAGCTCAGTGGGATGACAGTTCGGTTCCTTCCAGACTACGGCTGTGCGTCTCGCACAAGCAGGGCTACACACTTTTCCTGGCACCCCTCTATCTCCAGCAGCCCAGATGAGGCTCTCCCTGCTTCTATCTCTCTTTTTAAATCTGCGGATTCTCCCAGTCAGTGAACGTGGATCACCAAAAGCTCGGTATATATTGGTTAAGGTAATGCTAGCTGCTGGAAAAAATGCACCTTCAAATCTCAGTGTCCTGTTCAAATAGAAGTTTGTTTCTCATGCACATCATTGTCTATTCACATGTATATTTCTGTTTGGCACCTGCCATGTGATCCAGGGGACCCAGATTTCTTTCATTTGGTGGTCAGTCCCAATCTTCTCTAGGTCCTTGGAGTGCTTGCTCTTAAAATGATGAACGGGCCAAGAGACCATGGGGGTGGGAGGTGTGGTACACTCACGTCTCAACCATCTCAGCTCAAAAGGGCCAAATACACCCCACTCTCATCCCATTCTCCAGAACTCGGTCCCCGACCACAGCTAACTCTAAGTCAGGTCGGGAAATGGAGTCTAGCTGTGTAGCCATTTGAAAAGGAAAGCTGGTCCTGGTAATAGAATCAGCCAGACTCAACTCCTCCAGTTCATCTTGTCACTCCGCTTTCTTCTGGCTCTTCCGAGCTCCTGGTTAGTCTGGAAAGCAGAAAGGGCTCCATCAAGAGCTCTTCTCCCTGGATGACACAGATTCCCTTGCTCCAGGGAGTATCTGCTGTACTTGCTCCTCAGTTTTTGCTGCTCTAATCTGGAGTCTTGCTGCTCTCCGCTTGCAGAATCAAACTTATAAACCTTGGTAGAGGTTTAATCAGAATGCCAGCAATCTCGGGAGATGGTGGACTCAGAGTCCCCCAAAGAGCCACCTCTGAAGATTCTGCTCGGCCGTGAAAGTTTTAAACGAAAGGAGGGAAGTAATCTTAGTTAATCACTGAGACAGGGAGTCAGAGTCGTGCCGTCCCCCACTGAGTGTAGGCTTGTCTTTTTTTTTTTTTTATGTCTTTATTGGAGTATAATTGCTTTACAATGGTGTGTTAGTTTCTGCTTTACAACAAAATGAATCAGTTATATATATACATATGTTCCCATATCTCTTCCCTCTTGCATCTCCCTCCCTCCCACCCTCCCTATCCCGCCCCTCTAGGTGGTCACAAAGCACCGAGCTGATCTCCCTGTGCTATGCGGCTGCTTCCCACTAGCTATCTATTTTATATTTGGTAGTGTATATATGTCCATGCCACTCTCTCACTTTGTCACAGCTTACCCTTCCCCCTCCCCATATCCTTGCAGAGTTGTTGACTCCCTGTGATTTTTCTTTAGATGCTATCTTGTTCACACAGTTTGTTCACGAGATTACTGCAGGGGAAGCTAGGGAAGAGATCTGGTCATATGTTAATTACTTTTTCTTCATTCCTACTTCTTTGATCTACAGAAAGAACTGACAAGTTAGGCAGGGTATTGTGTGATTAAAACATGTGAAATGTGTGCTTGGCTGGAGATGAGTAGGGCATATTGGCGCCTGATTGAAAAGTAAGTCATGCACCACAATGTTCATTGCTGCTCTGTTTGCAATAGCCAGGACATGGAAGCAACCTAAGTGTCCATCGACAGATTAATGGATAAAGAAGATGCGGCACATATATACAATGGAATATTACTCAGCCATAAAAAGAAACGAAACTGAGTTATTTGTAGTGACATGGATGGACCTAGAGTCTGTCATACAGAGTGAAGTAAGTCAGAAAGAGAAAAACAAATACTATATGCTAACACATATATATGGAATCTAAAAAAAAAAGTTCTGAAGAACCTAGGGGCAGGACAGCAATAAAGACGCAGACATAGAGAATGGACTTGAGGACATGGGGAGGGGGAAAGGTAAGCTGGGATGAAGTGAGAGAGTGGCATGGACATATATACACTAAGCAGCCGCATAGCACAGGGAGATCAGCTCGGTGCTGTGTGACCACCTAGAGGGGTGGGATAGGGAGGGTGGGAGGGAGGGAGACGGAAGAGGGAAGAGATATGGGGATATATGTATATGTATAGCTAATTCACTTTGTTATACAGCAGAAACTAACACACCCTTGTAAAGCAATTATACTCCAATAAAGATGTTAAAAAAGAAGTTAGTTACAATGCAGCTTTGGTAGAGTGACAAGAAAAGGGGCTTCCTGCTGAGGGAAAGAGCTGGTTTCCTGCAAAGAGCTGCTTACATAAACTGGAGTCATCTCCAAGGTCTCCTTTTCCCTTACTGTTCCCAAGCTGCAGAACAAAGTAATGGCTGCTGGAAGTGGTGGTCTGTGGCTGTGAATCCTTCTATTTCTCTGACATCATTTTTACAATGATTTTTCCCACCTTTTTTAAAGCCAAAATCCTCCTTGCCTTGGGTCTCTTGACAGAATATATCTCATCCTACTTTACTTCTAAGCCAAAGGTTATTAAAAAGAACATTTTAACCCACTCCTTTCTTTACCTCAGAGCCTTGTTGTGGCTCTTCCATCTTTCTTCTTCTTTTTCTTTTTTTTTTTTTCTTGTCAGAGTAAGAGGTGCTGCCCTTTTATGAAAGCGTACTTTATAAAACAGACACATCACTGAATACTTGCTAGGACCACTTCGCACACCCACACAGAGTCCCAGCCCTCTTTCCCAAAAAGACTTTTTCTATCCTGCAGTGTGACTCTCCTGTATCTCTCTAGCCTGATGTCCTGTCCTCCTGGCACTTCACACACACTCCTGCTTCTGTATTTTTCCATCCCATCCACCACCCTTTCGAAGAGCCAGGAAGGCATTACAAGTGTCCTTCTCCAAAAATACTGTATCCCGGGGGTTCTTCTCCTCAAACGCTGATTAATCTCGACTGCTGTGCCACTGATTTCCCACCTATTTAACCACCACTTAGTGTTATTTTGGGGTTTGAGTATACTAAGCTTCTTCTAGCTGGGATTGAAATAATTTTCACCTCTCACTCTCCTGAACAGAATGCCACGCACTCTATTTTATAACCCACAAATGTATCTGACATTTACTGAGCAAGTATCACGCACTAGTCACTGTATTTGGTTCTGGGGATACAATGATAACTAAATCAGCTCTGGTCTCATCTTCATCACAGGGACAATCTAAGAGTTTGCCAGACCTTCCAGTTTAAACATACTCTAAACATCTATATTTCCCCATAGGCTCAGTTATGGACTTCTGTCACTCTACCCCTTTGTTAAAACTGTTTTCTGATAGACTTATTTCTCAAACCGGTGAGAACATGGAAATTCAATGAATAAGCACAGGTCGATCCATTAATTATGAAATTTAATTCTGCTTTATCTGACCTGTCCAGTGTAATAAATAGAATTGCAGTGTATTCAAAGAATAGCAGGGATGGTGGAGCCCAATTTCACAGACAGCTTCTCAAAGTCAATTCTGTGGCTGTCCATGGCAAGGGTTATTGTATTTTAAAGAAAAATACACATAACATCTTCTTATAGTCTAATTTTCTAGTGGCAAATAAGATTTGCTAAATGAAAGTAAACATATATTATGCAAAAACATGCAAAAGTAAATGGAACTAGAATACAGTTGTGAAGGATTACATACGGTGAACCGCAAAAGCAATGCAAATGTGATAGTCTATTTTTAGTCCCCAAAATACTGGAATGGATTCAGTTTGGATGGTGTCTCAGCTCTGAAAAGTCCTTTGATTAAGAAAACTGAAAATCCCCAGTCTTTGATGGGTGCTATTAGATTCAATCCTGCACTCTGAAATATATAATTTTGTCCTGATCATAAATCTAAACTTTAAGAAAATATCTTTATATTTAAGAGAATATCTTAATGAAAGTGTAAGTACTGAGGTCTCCCTGGGTCAGTAATTTCCTCAAGTATCAAAATCTCTAAGAATATGAGCAGCAAACATTGGGGGTGGTTAGAGAGATTTTGTCATTTCATTTGTAATGATTCACAGGGAGAGAAAGGGGAAATCTCACAAGTAAGGGGATTAGGCAAAAATCCAGTTAGGAATATAAATGACCATGATGTTTCCTTTAGCTAACCTGATAGTAAGCTCAGGCGCAAGAAATTAGGAAATAGAAAACATCTACACTGTTAATAAAAGAAGAAAGAAAAGAAGCAACAATGATGATTTATGCCCAAGTTCCCAGGGATTTAATAAAAATTTGGGGGGGCGTAATAAGATGATCTTTCTAATCAAGATAAGCTAAGGAAAAATGTAAGAATCAAGACAATTAATGAGCGTTTTGTAGTTTCAACACTTTACATCTAAAATTTTAAATGATAATTTAAACTGGGGAAGACAGGTTTTAAAGGTAGGATTGTTACTTCTTTTTTATTTAATTCACTGGAAAGTTAGAAAATTTGGCATTTTAGAGAATAGCTTCTGAAAACACAGAGGTAACATATAATTATGTATAATTTTGTATAACTATATAAATATATATAGTTATATATTTACAAACAGTAGATGGGTCCACCCTACTTAGGCATAAGGAAAATTCTGTGCTGATGTAATTTGCTGAATCTCTACATTTGCTCTCTCCTCCCTCACAAAGCCTAGAGTATTCCACGGTGTTCTGAAGTTTTCAGAAGTTTCTGTACAACTTTTATTGTTATAATCCTTGAACCTCAGTTTCACTTTATCTTCCCAGTTCATGTGTTTCCAAGAATTAGTATAGCTTCCTTCATGATTTTTGTTGTGCTTTGTTTTCTTCTCGAACTTCTTGCTAATGTCAGTTTGTCTGTCATTGGCAGCCAGTCTCTTCTACCTCATTTTTAAAAATAAAATTTTATTGAAGTTTGGTTGGTTTATAATGTATTAATTTCTGCTGTACTGCAAGGTGACTCAGTTATACATATACATACATTCTTTTTCATATTCTTTCCCATTATGGTTGATCATGAGATACTGAATAGAGTTCCCTGTGCTATACAGTAGGACCTTGTCGTTTATCCATCCTATATATAACAGTTTGCATCTGCTAATCCTAAACTCCCAAACCTTCTCTCCTCCCCCTCGGCAACCACAGCTCTGTTCTCTATATCTGTGAGTCTGTTTTTGTTTCATAGATAGGCTGATTTGTGTCGTATCTACCTCCTTTTCATTGCCATTTCTAGTCTGGTATGAATGAGAAACCAGATAAGCAAGCTTTTAGAAATTGGCTCCAAATGGCAGAATTCTGCCTGAAGGCCTTGGTGCCTCCTGAGTAAATTGCACAATATTCAATGTTTTGATGTTGTGGCAGTTCTTTTGGAGGCTCAGAGTTTTTTCCACTTCCTTTCTGGTTCTTGTTTCTCCCTTGGACAGGTGGGGTTGCTGGATGAGGCTCAGGGACTGAGTCAGCACTCACCGTGTTTGCCTTTGTAAGAAGTACCCATCGAGGGACTTGCAGCTCCTTATTCTTTTGCTTCCCTTTAATTGGTATTAATTTGACTTGAAGAGCTAGATATTTTTTTAGAGTCACTAAATTATTTTTGGTTAACTGCAGTAGTCAGGCCGATTCCTGAATAGGTCTCAGATTTACTCATGGGTATTTCTTCTCTTACGATAACTAAAAAATCCAACCATAATGTCTTTTTCCTCATTGGTCCAAATCTATGGGGATAGTTTGTTGTTTTGTTGTTAATACCAGCTATATTAAATAAAATTCTTTCAGGGGTGAATACTTTTCTGAAGACTTTATTATGCTGTGAGGTGAATATTATCAGTATTTTTAACAATGGTAGCAGGATAGAGGCCATAGCTCACAAAACAATGTCCAGTTTACTACAGTTGTAGTAAAATAAGGCCATTTTGGGATTATTTATAGAATGAACTGGAGAAGCTGTATGAGGACTTCTCTGGGTGCATAAAGAAGGATGACAGGGAAAGGACAGGTTTTCCTGGCCAGGATCACCATATGCTACAGACCATCACTGAGCCTATCTAGCTGCTGGCAGTTAAACAATAAGATTGAAGGACAGACTTTCTTGACGTCACCCTTCAAATCATTGAAAATAACTGGACTGACCCTCTGATTGGCTCAGAAGAAATTCTGAGAGGTGTGTTGACCCAATTCTCTGTAGTCATTTTCTGACAGTGGTTGGGTTGCTTGTATTTAATTGGATTGGAGAGATGAAGAAAGTGGGGTTATATACTTAGAACCATGTCCACCTTGAGATGCGCTCCCCACTGGCATGTGTGGGCCTGGGTTAGCCTCAGGGTGACCACTGGGAAACGATCCAGAGTCGGTTTTCAAACATTGCTTTTAAATATTATGGTCTGCAAACTTAGGGTCCTAGATAACCAGACATTACAATGACCATGAGCTGTTTTCACAGTTTTGAGTATAAAACAGCTAACTCACTTATTTAAGAAAGGAAGGGGAGTCTGCCTGACCCTGTCTGTCTGTGTGTGGAGCACAAGAGAGTAAAGAAGCAACACCTTCACATTACAAATGGAAATGACAAAAGTATTTTTGACTTTAGTATCAAAGTTAAATGATCAGCTACAAAAATGTCCTTTAAACTTTCTTAGTGTTAAAAAAAATGGGTTGTGGGTACCTGGGAATTTTCATATACTAGGGAGGGGAGAGTAATAAATAATATATTTATTATATATATATTATATATATAATAAATAATATAATAAATAAATGGTATAGACACCTTGGAGCTCAACTGGGGAGCCCTGATTAGAAATAAAAATGAGTGTGCTTTGTTGTTTCAGAGATCTATTGCTACATTTAAAAAACTCAGAACTTCGTGGTTAAAAGTTCACTGTCATTACTCATGCTCTGTGGGTTGACTGGGCTCAGCTGAATGGCTCTTGTTGGGGTTTCTCATGTGACTGTGTCAGACGGCGGCTAGAGCTGTAGTTATTCAAAAACTTGGCTGGGCGGGACATCCAAGGTGGCGTTTTCACTCACGACATACACGGTGCCTCAGCTTCAATATCTGGTCTCTCTCTCCTCACATGACATTTCCAAGAGTTAGCTTAGGGTTCCCCAGAGCATGGCGTTCTCAGAGCAGTCATACTTCTGATAAAATGACAGGCTTTCCCCAGGTGGAAACTGCAAGGCTTCTTAGGACCTGGCGACAGACGTTCAAGAACATAGTTTCCACTGCACCCTCTTGGTCAAATATGAAAGGGAAACTCATTTTCAAGGAGATTGGAATTAGACTCTACATACTGATGTGAGGAGCAGCGTGAGTTTACAGGGGGGTAAGGGATTGGTGGTAGCCGCCTCTCAGGCTATTCACCACTCCCATGCACCGCCAATGCCGAGTCCTTCTAACTGCCCTACAGAAAGGCACGCACAGTACTCAAGAAGACTTGTCGAAGAATATTCACTGCGGCATTGTTTATGTTTGCTTCCCCAGATTACATTAAATACCTATCAGTAGGTGAACGTATAAATAGACTGTAGTAAATTCATGTTACTACTAAAAGGATCGTGTAACATCACTATACCTCCAATATACATCATTGAAGGACAAAAAGAAGTTTCAGAATTACGTGAACAGTACAGTTCCGCACTATTTATGTAATACTACATAATTTCCATGACATCTCCAAAATACGTGGTTATATATTCAAAAGCCTGGGCAGATGTCCTGGAAGGAGATGTGCCCCCAAGTGGGATGTTTGTTGATATGAGGATGGTTGGAGCTGTTCCTGGGAGGGACTTAGCCTTTTATGTCATGTCTCCATTTATTTTGGGAAGAAAATCAGTTTTTACTTGACAAGTAAAAATTAATTAAGAACATACAAAATACATTTGAACAATTTCAGTAGTAAAGCCCATTTATACACAATGGCTTGCATTGGGAAAAACTAAGAACTTTCTTTGGTAAGGAGTTTCTACACATGTAGATGGGTAGATAAGCATACACCCGGAGAAGTGAATAATGCCCTCTTCACATGCATAGACGTGGATTTTCTATAAAGTGGCATGCATTTCTTTGTGAACAGCCAAGCCAGTATCCAGCTGAGGATAATTTAAGACAGAGTGCTTTAAAATGTTTCCATGGCTTAGATCTAGGGACATCTTTTTCAAGCAGCCCAAAAAAGAAAAAAAAAAAAGAAAAGAAAAGGCACTGCAACTGCCACAGAGGGAGAGAAATTGGCTTCTCATTTTCCTCCACTTTTCCTACCTCCAATTGTGTCTTTCTCAGAAGCTCTCACCCAAATCCAAATTTCTGTCAATGTTTAGAGGCCTAATCATTGGCTGGAAATACGGAGACCTGAAATTCAAGCAACAGTAGGTGAAAGGTGGAAGGGTTTTGATCCTGCTTTCCCCTTTTCTCTCATTTCCCAGGAGACACTACCAGGATGTGCACAGTGAAACGTACTTTTCAGAAAGTTAACCAGCTCTGACCCAGTACATTTCTTCTCACAGGGTCCTCCTGTGGACATGGGATATGCCTCTCTCAGGATCTATTAGCCTCTCTTTCCCCCCCTTTTCTGTCCCACAGGTTGATATGTCTGGGATTCATCACAGTGTTCCCATACTCTCTGGGTTCTGATTGGATTTAATCAGTGGGGAGACTCAACCCAAAGTCAGAGAAAAGGAGGAGAGTGAGGCCCAGGTATTAAATCTTTTCAGGAAAAATTGCCTGGGACTTGTTGTGTCCATCAACTGAAGGTCACTCCAAGGGCATCTTTCTCGGCAGTATTTAACTGTCCCCCATTTCCTTCTTTCTGTCCTCAGGGTGGTCATGACTTGGCTGCCCCTGCTCCCAGGCACTGTATTATCCCTCGGTGTTACCCTGCCCTTACACCTTTGTCATAGCCTCTTATAAACCCTCCACGAAGTATCCCATTTTTATGTCCAGTTCCGGGTGTGCCATTTGTTTTCTGCTGGGATCTGACTCATCTATGGGGTAGGTATGTGTTGGATGACACCATCCCCCTCTCACCCCCAAGTCTTCATTTTTTTGTTCCATCATGATAAAGATCAGGACCTCTTGCACTGTGGTGGATGTTTGTAGGAATGATAGTAGACTCAGCATAAGATAGTAGGTACCTAAAAGTCTAGGAGTGAGTGGATGGAGCATCTGAAACTTTGACAACATATCTGAAGTGTTACAGAAACAGGAGATGCCAATACGTCTGAAGAAGAATATGACAATTTGAAGACATTCTCTCAACAGGCAGCATCAACCCACCCCAACTGCCTCTATCCTGAATGTACTCTTTACAAGGGGATGTAAGTTGGTGAGATGTGGCGCAGGTGAAGAAGGGCATGAAGAGTTTGTTGACTGAGTTCACTCAGAACCAGCTTCTCTGAGCTGGGTTTGACACAGGGCACAACCTCATAGGTTTCTACCATGTCCCAATAGATTCATTATACATTGAAAGATTTTACAAGTCAGACTGACCATTGTTTGCATTGTGTTTCCATGGGGTCTTAGAGAGCTAGTAAGGAAGTGAGTGGGGGAAGTGGATACCTGGTACTTTTTTTAACCTGTTTTCTTAATCGACAAAACAGTCTTGGCTTATGGAATTCCTATTTTGTAAGTAACACCAGGGCAAATATGAGATGATTTCCAGCAAGAGCCTACTTCCTTGTGGAAACTGAGACTGTTGAGAGAGCAGTAGTGCCGGCTGAGATGGTGAATACTAGCGCTGCTACTGCTAGTAATGAATAGCTAGCATCTGCTAGAGTCCTGTTATTTAGGAACTTCCCCCCTTTCAAGTAACAGAATAGTCAAGTAAAGTGGCTTAACAGTAAGGACATTTAATTTCCTCACATACTAAGATGTCTACATGGACGTGGTTTCAGGGTTTGTTAATACAACAACTCGAAGATGTCAGGTTCCTTGAGTTGGCTTCTCTGTAACTCTCTTAGCTTTCCTGTCATGGTAGCAAGATAGAGGCCACAGCGCATAAAACTGTGTCCATGGAAGACAAGAGGGGACAGTCTTTTTCCTCCTGAGACTGTCCTTTATTGAAGAGGAAAATCCAAGAAACCCTCAGAGCTTTGTGAACTGGGACTGAGTCTTCAGCCCCCTCCTAAACCTGTCATTGTCAAGAGTCCCCCATCTGGGTGTGAAGGATGGGCACACCTTCTCTAAACACGTGTTATCACATACTGGTGTAACATCTAGCATTTATTAGCAAGAACGATGGTTTGGGGGTAGGGAATCAGCATCATCTAGGCACACTCCTTCCACGGGCCAGGATTACCAATAAGCATTTAATTTTTAAATCCTGTCCACAATCCAATAAGGTCTATGTTATCAGCCACATAGGAGGGAATTGAGGCATCAGGAGATTACATAACTCACCCAGGATCACAAAGCTAGTGCGTAATGGAATGGGGAATCATTCATTCATCAGGCATTTATTAAGCACCTGCTGTGTGCAATGAGAATATGAAGATAAAACAAGGACAGTCCCTGTTCTCTCAGTGCTCATATGGGGCAGCAAGGTAATAATGTCCCTGCAGATGGTAAGGGCAGTACCAAGTCCATCAATAGCCCCAAAGACAGGTCATTAACTCTGCATGAGTGGGTCTGGAGAGGATTCCCAGGAAGCCTGACCCCAACAGGGTAGATCAACTAAAGCCACACAGAAAAATGGGCCAGGCAGGAAAGGCACAGCACAGGTCAAGGAACAGCATTGGAGAAGCCAAGGAACAGCATTGGAGAAGCCAAGGAACAGCATTGGAGAAGCCAAGGAACAGCATTGCTTACCATGGGAAAGAATGTTTCTTTTCTGTCTGTCAAGATTTCCAATGTTAATTGGAAATTGTTTTTCTCAAGGAATTAGAGCAGATAGAAGACACAGTGATCCTAACCCGATTTAGAAGTGTGCTCCTGCATCTTTGGTGAAACAACTGCTTTCAAACACATTAAAAGTAACTGCTCTCATATTCACAGCTAAAAAAATGCAAAGAAAGGGAACATTTCTTTCCTAGATAAACTCTTTGGACAGCTCCAATCTGTTTTCAGAGAGTAAAATAATTAGTTGTAAACTCCAAATGGCACACAATTTTATCATTTCTTCTATGGAATAGATTTCCTTGAAGAGGAAATTCTGATTTTTCGTTTTCCCAGCTGATTTGAGAGGGACTGAGTAGGGAGTCAGAGGAAAGGTCAGGGAAAGGTCAAGGTTAATGTAAGAAAACCAAGAAGACATCTTCAACTAAGATAATTTCAAGAGCGTGAAATAACCCTTCTTTAGCAGGATTTAAAAGACTATCGTATTTCTTTCATATGAAGTAATACCCCTTGGTGATGAAAATCGTTTAGTTAAACACTACTAATGACTACCAGGAACAATCGCATTTCCCCTCTTACCTTTCCGTTCTACAGAATGTTCTGTGTGATAACCTTTGCCTTTTCTGTACTAGAGTTAAGGACTTCTAAATTACTGCCATAGCACTCTGTCCTCATTGCCAGCCCTTCCTACCATTTTCTTGTTCCAATCCATCCTGTAGACGGGCCAAAAGCATCTAGTGTGTATTGGTTGGCAGCCTTCGCTTGGAGAGTTTGATCTTTAAGCATGAACAACTTTAAGAATCCAAGGAGCAAGTGGTGGTTGGGTGGAGAAGGGATCAGGGTTTAGAACTCTGGCAGGCATTTTATATTATAATTAACAAAATGGTAATCCAGCTATTAATTCATTGATAAACCAACTTTGTTTATTTTGCACTGTTGTTTTTTTGTCTGTTTTGGGGATAACGGATTTAGAGCTGGCTAATGAAAGTCAAGCCCCTACATCTTTCCTGAGCGCTCTGTCCTTACTGAGATGTCCGCTAGCCGAGGGGGCCTGAAGCCATCACCAAATGAGTACACAGCTGATTTCCTAGCGCTCTTATAGCTCTAAGTGAAATTGACATGCTTTCAATCCAACTAGAAAATCGCCAGTCATGAAGGATAGTTTAGAGACAACACAGGGAGTGGGGAAGAATATATGAGCTGTAGTTTCAGCACATCCCAACCTCATGCAGACATAAATGATTTAAGAGAACATTCATAACTTAATAGCAATAGAGTTGAGGATCCTGAGAAAATACATTCTATTTTGTTCATTGAAATGACAATGACATATATTCACGTTCTTTTTTGTTCAACACAGAACCCTTCAATGAAAATATGTAATTGTGAAATGTGGGCAGGTTTGTACTAGTTTATCCTGCCTATGATATGGGTTGAAGAAGGATGACATAACCTACTGCAAAAATTAAGTAAATAATCATGCCCTTCAATGATGAGTGTTATAATCTTTCCTCAATACATGTGAGAAATACCATGACTTTTGATTTTAGAATGAAGTCTCATCTCAGGGGTTCTGGCGCAATTGGTCTTGGCCAGATATATTCAAAGAGCTAGCAGTGGCAATGTTTTGGGCACCCTGTTGCTTATACCATACGCCCCAGCAGAGCTTAATTTGCCCTAAATTAACTAGAGTTTGGGGTTAACTGTGTAGTAATGGCGGATATTCACCGGAAAGACTATTTATTCTGTCATTCCTGTCCTGGTCTCTTCTGTTCTACCTGTGCAACAATCCACAAGCAATCAGGTAGTTTCTGAGATAAGACAGTATCCTTCCCGGCCTTTAGGCACCACAAAAGACCAGACATTAAAACCATCTTTACTGTCTCATGGACCTCTGATCCTATCATGCAAACAAGACCTAAGGTAAGAAATATTTAGAGACCCAAATAGTACATAATAAAATGCCGAATGAGGATGGCATGGAACTTTTAGAACTCAGAGAAAGGAGAAATTCACGTAGACTGAAAGAGCTTCTTGAAGAAGGGAGTATTGAATTACACTTTTTAAAGTGATGGGAAATTGGAGTAGAAAGAACATGGAAACTTGGGGAGGGAAAAGGATGGCAGCGATTGGAAATGGGGCATGAAAGTCAGGTCTTGCTGGGGACGGAGCTGAGCCTCTGAGTCCCAGCACTGGGGAGTCTCTGAGCCTGCACAGTGGAGGCGGAGTCACTCTGGGTAACGGCGGGTCTTTCTCCAATCAAGGCCTGTGATCCCGAGTTCTCCTCTTTCTGTTAGAGAAGATCAACATCCCTGATCCGCTCAAAGGGCAGATTCACTGGGCTCTGGATTCCATCTCTCTCCCATTCTTAAGTAGTCATTTCCTCAGCTCTGCCCTCCGGTCCGTTCACAACAAGTGTGTCCTGCTCTACTGAATTCTTGCTCTAGATATACAAAGAATAGCAACAACAAAGACCATGTTGTAGACCTGTAGACCATGATCCTCCCCTAACCTACTGCAGCCATTTTGTGCTCTCTTTCACAGATAAACGTGTTGAGTTAATACCACCATCAGGTTCTTTTCCTCTCACCGACCCCCCCCCCCAACCCCCAGCCTCCTCAACTCACTTCAGTAGACCAGTTCTCCGAAGCGGCTTTTGTGTAGGTCATGGATGACCTCTAGATTGCCGGAAGCGGTGATCACTTGCAGTCCTGATCTCTTGCAAACATCCAGTGGATTTTGTCTCCACCTGCCTTCCTGAAACACCTTGTTCCCCTGGTTTACGGGACACCATACACTTGGTTATTTTTCTACTCCTCTGGCTTCCATATTCAGTGTCCTTTTCTATCTGTATTTCCTTTCCTTCTCTTCTTCTAGACGGTTCCATTGCAGTTATAGGTTCTTTATTCTTTTCTGTCTCTGTTCTTAGGTGACCTCATCAAGTCTCATGGCTTTAAATTTATAAATATAAGCTATACATCTGGCCTGACTTCCAGCTTGAGTTCCAGATTCATAGACCAACTACCCCTTGCCTGCCCTTATTTACAAAAAGCCCTTGAAATTTAACATGACTAAGTCAGAACTCTTGATGGAATCTCTCTTCTCCTTTCATCCCTTTGGCCTCCCTGTCTCAGTGTAGAGTACCACCAACTACGTAACATTCTACAGCCAAAGCCTAGGAGTCATTCCTTATTACTCACTTTCTTTCATACACGTAACCAATCCTAAACAGTTCCTTTTTCCTCTACCTCCAAAGCATATCTGAAATTCATTCCTCCATTTCCACAGCTATCACTCTATTACAAGCCACCATTACCTATCCCCTCAGCTCCTACAATAGCCTCCTGACTGGCTTCCCTAGGACTGTTCTTGTCTCTCCACAATGAATTCTTTACTCTGCAGTGATCTTTTAAAATGTCAAATAGATCACATCACTTTCCCACTTAAAATGCTCCAGGTGAGCTGCCAGTTGCACTTGGAACAAAAGCTGAGCTCCTGATCACATCCTGCATGGCCCAGACCAACCTCCACTCCCCCCCCCCAGCTCTCCCCTTGCTTACCACACTCCAGCTACAGAAGCCATCTTCCTGTGTGTTCAGCACTCTAAGCTCATGCCTTACAATTGGTTGCTGAATATTCCAGACACGTAGCTGGCTCGTTCTCATCATGTAGAACCAACTCATAAGTTATCACCTCACCAAGACCTTCCCAGATGAATGATTCTGTTTGTTTGTTTGTTTTTTTACAGTAGGTCCTTGTTGGTTACCTATTTTAAATATAGCAGTGTGTACATGTCAATCCCAAACTCCCAATCTATCCCTCCCCCCAACCCTTTCCCCCGTGGTAACCATAAGTTCATTCTCTAAGTCTGTGAGTCTTTCTGTTTTGTAGATAAGTTCATTTTGTATCTTTTGTTTTTTTTTAGATTCCTCATATAAGTGACATCATATGATATTTGTCTTTCTCTGTCTGACTTACTTCACTTAGTATGATCATCTCTAGGTCCATCCCACCCATGTTCCTGCAAATGGCATTTCATTCTTTTTTCTGGCTGAGTAATATTCCATTATATATGCATACCACATCTTCTTTATACATTCACCAGATGACTGATTTTTAATGAGTTCTCTGCTTGTTTCAGTTTCCCAATTAACTAGTTACTACCTCTCATACCACATAAAAAAATTCTTCAGAGGTTAAGTTAAGCAATGAAGAGGAAGAAGATTGACAGTGACATATACAGAAAAGAGGAAATTAGTCTACCATTTGCTTTGGTTTAGTTAATTTATATTATTTGTAGTAACTATTATCAGAGACTTTGAGACACTATCAGTTTGAGGGCCTTTCATGTTGGAAGTAACCTTTTGGGGGAAGAAAGAATGTGCCCAGATGTCCCATCCTCCGATGACATCAATAAAAGTAGTCTGAAACTCTCTGCTTAATCTGCTTCACTAGTTGGAAACAAACTATTGAGGTATTTTAGTGCCTTTTTCAAAGGGTGAGATAATGCTCACCTCAACCTGCTGGATTCTCCACAATTATGGAATGAGCGTGTTGTAACACTGGGAAGTCCCAAATGCTGCAAAATAGGTAAGATGGAAATATAATGGCTGTAACATCATAGAGTGTTCATCAGATGTTTAATAAGTGGATTCGCAGTTCTCATGGTAACGCTTCATGGTCCATCTGGTGAGTTCAGAAAGCCTCAACAGCATGAAATGTCTGTGGCAGGGTCTCTAGATACACTTTTGCTTAGTGGTCAATTACGTTTTTGCATGGTTTGTGTACTGATGAAGGGAGATTGTCTACATTGAGCAAAGTTGTCCCTGCAGCTGAGTGTCACTCTTGATTGTCAGACTAAGTTAACTAAGTTTGGTTGACAAGTTCCATGATTGATGAGTGTGAGTGCATCTGACAGCATTACATTAGAGGTGGTCTGGGTTGGTCCAGCCCGTCACTTGACCAATGCTCTCTCTCCACCTTCGGAATCAGCAGATTGCTCAAGGATGATACTAAAACCACTTTCTAATATACCCAAAACACACTGGTCATGGTTGCAAACTTGCTAAGAAAATTTCTAGCAAAAACTCAGGAGCTGCAAATTCAAAGGCAAGGAGAAGAAAAACTACCATACAAGGTTCTCCTTTTTTTCCAGCATGATTTTGAGTCTTCTCCTTTTTCTGCTCCAATGAATAGAGATAGACATATTTTCCATTCATCTAAGATAGGATCTTCGGGATGTAAAGCCAGCCCTCTCAAGACTATCTTCCTGATTCCATTTTCAGAATCTGTTTTCTTCTTCCACTTCAGTTTTTTAATTTTGCTACCTCATGAGAAACTTTAAGTGTGTTTTTACAGCACACCTTGGAAGCTTAAGGACCATGAGTATGAGGGGGTCTGAGACCCAAAGTTCTGCATAATTCTTTCAGCTCTTTCCCTTTGTATCAATAAATATCCAAATTTAAGGGTCTAAAGCAAAAGAAACAGCTCTAAAATGTTATGGAAGAGACTTTGCTTAGTTTATCAACTACTTGCCATGAACATAACATGTTTCTATTAACACAATGAATCCCAGGACTCAGCTGGCAGGTTTTTGTGGTGGTGGTAGTGGTTTTCAAAAATCAGTTATCGTGGCACAATTTTAGTTTTTTTGCTTTGTTTTTGTTACATTTGAGATATAAAAGATTAACTCTGCTATTAAATTAGTTAATGTCAGGATCAATCCCTTAAGATTGATGAGCTGGTTACTGCTGGAACCTCAGCTGGGAGCCAGCTGCTGTCTGTCTTCTGAAAATAATAAGAAACAATTCAGACCTTAAATATAAGCACACCAAACACCTTAGCAGAGGTGAATGCTGCTGTTTCATCCTTCAGGAGAGAGGAGAAAAAGCATACGAGGCACAGTAGGCTTAGTCTAACTGTTACTGGTCTTGAATGAAACCTAAGTTTATCTCATGACTTGGAAGAAGTTTATCTTAAACATTTTCACAGACTTTGAGCAAAACAGGATTGCATGTTAAAAGAAGTACAGCCCTCTGAATATTATTCGAAAATAGATAACGTTCAGATGCATTTTCAATTATGAAGTTATTCATTACAGGATTAAATTAAAAGAGTGAAAGATGAACAAAAATGTAAATTTCTACCAATAAGTAAGTTATTAAGTTGTGGAATATCCACTTAGAGGTTTTGATGATCATTAAATTCTGTTCACAAGAATATGGAAACATGGAAAAAGTACTGTAAATATCAAAAGGAAAGCAGTATAGAAAACTATGTGTTGTATAAACATACCTTTATAACACCCTCAGTTATAACACTCTTGCAAGAATACAAGAACCATGCATAGAAAAAACAAACTAGGGGAAATAATTCATATATTCAACAAATACTTATATAGAGCTTATGTATTAGTTGGGGTACAGGAGGAAGCAATAAGAAATAACCCCCAAAGTGTATAGTGGCTTAAACGTCACAGCTCAGTGCAGACATCTGTGACTGGGAGAGGCATCGCTTCACACAGTGATCCGGGTTTCTTTCATTTCATGTTTCTGTCACTTCCTAGGACCCCACTCCTCCCTAGTCAGTGCTGACTGGGAAGAGAGTACTGATATGGACAGAGTAAAGGGACAAAGAGGGTGATTCAACAGTTAATCCCACTAGGGGATCACAAGTAAAGGAAAAAGTATGGGACACCCTGTAAGTTAATGATCACTCAAGAAAGCAGGTTGGAAATACTGAGAACCATGCTGCAGCTGGTATTGATGGTCCACAGCTCCTTTGTTGTGGTTTCTGTGTTAAAGATTTTGGTACACATTATTTTATTTGATCTTTGGAAGAATTCTACAAAGCAGATGTTATTTCCATCATCATAATCATGATCATCTTACGGACTGAAAAACTGATATTTGAAGGGAAGAAGTAATTTGCTCAAGGTCACACACTTCATAAATGGAGTCCATCTAACTTCAAAGCCCATGTTCTTTGGCTAAATTATTTGTCATTGTAATTTGCCCAGAGTCCACCCTCATTTCTCTTAATATTCCAGTTCCTTTGGGGATTTACCTGTCTTACATCTTCTTGGAGTGAGGCTGCTCATTTCCTAGTATGAAAATGAAGGGAGTTAATCTTTCCATTCCTTCCTGCTGTCTGCACACCCCAAGAGTAGATGTGATCTAAGCATGGCCAACAAGATATTAAATCTTGAGTAAAGAACACAAGAATGAGGAGGGAGCTGTTTAATTAAGACTGTAACACTGGTGACACTCTTATGGGTTCCTAAATCATGGCCCTCTATAATGGCCCAGGTTTGTGTTAATTTCCAAATCTGATCTCTCAGACTCTAATCAGTCCTGTGATCCCTCAGGGATCTGTCTAATATATTTTCTTCTGGTTAAGTGATCCAGAGCTGGACTCTTGCTTTTTTTTTTGCGGTACGCGGGCCTCTCACTGTTGTGGCCTCTCCCGTTGTGGAGCGCAGGCTCTGGACGCGCAGGCTCAGCGGCCATGGCTCACGGGCCCAGCCGCTCTGCGGCACGTGGGATCCTCCCAGACCGGGGCACGAACCCGCGTTCCCTGCATCAGCAGGCAGACTCTCAACCACTGCGCCACCAGGGAAGCCCTGGACTCTTGCTTTTAATTAAGAACACTATATTATATATTTGGATACTATTAGCTACAAGTAACAGGAGTCCCATACTGAAACTGGCTTAGACAAAAGGACAATGTATTATCTCTCATAAAGGGGGGCAGAGAAGATTTTGGGGGTTTCTGCAATCCTAGTGGACCCCAAATCTGCAGTTGCCCAAATACTGATTATAAAATTCTTCTGCTTGGCTTTCTTACTTTCTTGTCTTAAAGCCTGTGGGAATGATGAGTCATAGTTGGAGTCAGTGTTCATAATTAAAAGTCATAATATGGAACACATATCATTTTAATGAGAAGTTGACTTATACTGTTTTCTCTAGTAACAGTAGGCCCTGTAAAACCCAAATTACACATCTTTACAGTCTTACTTCACAGGGGAAATGGCATTTAGGGTTTAGAGTTGGAGATGTTTAAAAGAAGTTTTATACTAATGCTTTTTCTAAAGCATTGCATCATAAAAATTCAGTACAAGAGCATATGTTCAACATGCAGAAAAAGAAAATAAATCATTCTATACAGTCAGTAAAATAAAACTCTAATTTTTAAATTAACAAATATGTGGAAATGGCCCTCATGTCCCAGATTTTCCCAGCAAGAGTTGCCTGATGACTGCCTGATCGTTCTCCCCCCTGAAGGAACTAAATGTGGTTGATTGTATTCTCTCTTGGGGAGGTTTTCAGTGTGGGGAGGAGCTTCTTTTTCTCTTTTTCTTTTGAAGTAAAGGCCTCTGGGAAAGAAATACTTTAAAATCATGCAAGTGAAACTACTTTTTCTCCCTTCCTCCCTCCCTCCCTCTTTCTTTCTTCCTTCCTTCCTTTCCTTCTTTTTTCTTTTTCTTTCTTTCTTTTCTTTCCTTCTTTCTTTTTCTTTCTTTCTTTCTTCTTTCTTCTTTCTTTCTTTCTTTCTCTCTTTCTTTCTTTTTTTCTTTCTTTCTTTCAGAAATATAAAGCAGTATTCACTTTCCAAGATGCAGAAACATAAATGCAAAGTGGGAAATGCAATGTTCCCATTTGAAAGTTTGAGTAGTTACAGAAAGAAATTGCAGAGGAGTAGGGGAGGGAAAGTGACAGCAAAGGGAAATGACAGCCAAAGAAGGCTACATTTATGTAGCGGCACAGCCATGGTGACCCATAGCGTTAGACAAGAGACATTCTTTGGAGTCACATTTGCCATCTCGATCATTTTCAGGCTGTTGCTACTATTTACTTGGAAAATGGGTTGTGTTTTTGCAACCCTGCCTATACATGGGAACAGGGATGGTGAATTTCATGCTACCCCCTTTGCTGATATCTATGTGAAGTTTGGAGGAACTCACTCAAAAAATAACACCCCCCTCGTCAACTTCTTGATATCAGAGTTCATCAATGAGAAGAAGCAAATAATACCTCCAGTATATGGTTGACAGTTTGACAGGAGTATTTGCAAACAACTGAGGCTAAAATAGGTCCCAACATTCTGCAAAACAATATTCAAGTTTTGTTCTTTGAAAATCAGAAGTTCTGGTTGAAACCACGAAGGAATAAGTTGTAGCTATTTGCCAGTGATCCAAGCCTATGGGGCAGAGAAGTAGAATACAAATTAATATCAGGACTAAATAGTCACTTGTATTTGATTTGCAGGATGAGCAATTTTTACCTTCCTCAATGTGCATAGCTTAAGATGTGAGTAAAATCTGTCAGAGATCTGATGTGGTCCTGAAAGGTATTCCATGTCTCAGGAAATTAATGCTGCTTTAAAAAAAATGGTTGCCAAAGAAACAAAAGTGGGTAATTTATCCAACAGTAACTGAAAACTATAGACTTTTCCCATGTTGGTCTTTCCTTTTCTTATTTCTCTCTTATTTATGCCAACTAAGATAATTTTGGGGTATGTGACAGAAGATGAATGCCTTTTTTTCATTGTAAAGGAAGCATAAAATGAGCTGTTTCTTAAGCAACAGAATTCTGTTTTATAATAAATACACAGCTCTCTTAGCACCAGAAAGTGTCCATCTGCTGCCTCTGGGTTTGCCTTGCACAAAGCAGGCTTTGAAAAAAAACAGCATTAGATCATGAATTTAGACATGCTGTGGATGGGAATGCTTACAAGCAATTGTCTCTACGCTAATCGAACAATGAAAAGCTATCTTAATTAATAGAAAAGGATGAAAGGAGTGACTTTAGGTCACAGCAGTCACGTGACAGGCTGTAAAGGGAGATGTTTTAGTGGAGACTTTTAGTTGGCACTGACATTTTCTCCAAGTGTCAGCTCTTGCTTTCCATCTGTGCTGAATAGAGGGAAAGTTTCATCCCTATTGACCTCTCCTATCCACTTACCCCAATAAAAGTGAAAGAATTTAGAAATCCTAACCTCACCGATGACACCCCCAAAATGAACAGAACCACTTTAAGAACTCTACAATGTATTGTCTAGAAGGCATATTTAATTACTGTCCATTATCAGCTAAATGAATAAGGTTTAACATGATTTGTGGCGTCACTGTTTCCTGAAATGCATTAGAGAGTCTTAGGAGGACAGGCCTAGGGAATTAGATTTATTTAGGAAGGGGACAGCTTTAGCAAGCTCTCACCGATGAGGGTATATAGGGAGAACAAAACGAATCTTGCGTGTGGATGCTATCTGGTGTTATTTCAAAAAAAGTTTGAAAAGGATAACTCCCCCAAATATCTCCCTTTTGGCTAGGAATTCCTTCAGCTGTTCGTCCTTTCGGGTTTTGAAGCTTTTTTCATTTTTCCAGATGTATCTTATCATAGCAGACATTCTTCATTACATCATCTTTCTAGTAATAATATTCTACATGTATAATGTTTGCTTTTTAAAGTACTTTTTGGTGACATTGTACTTCTACCACAGTCCTCTAACTTAAGGTTGTTATTACCATTTTACAGCTGAGCAGGCTGAGACTCAGAGTGGCTGGGAGTTGCTTGCAGTCCAAAGCCTGGTATAAGGACCCTGGCTTTGGCCCAGGTTTCTTTCCCTCCACAACTCATGGTCAAGGTCTCCATGAAGGAGACTTGGGATCGACACACGGAATTCGTGAGAGCAAGAAGCAAAAAGAGAAGAGGAACCGAGAGGATGGGAAGCAGAAGATCAACTTCACTTCTCACGTGAGTCTTCAGCCACCCCTTTGTTTGAACTTTCTGTGGCTATTATTGTTCATTCATTCAGGAAAAACTGTAATTTTTTTTTTTTTTGGTCTTTAGCTTACAGTTCCTGAAAATTATAAGTTGAAATCTCAGCTCTTCATTCCCTAGTGTGTGACCCTGTGCAAGTCACATAATCTCTTTAGCCTCAGTTTCCTCCTTAATAAATGAGGATAATGCTACAAGAATCAATTCAATGAGATAAGGTCTATAAGGCAATTTAATAGCAGCCATGATTGGAACAAGGTAACTGCCCAGTAAATGTTAACTATCATTAATGTAGAACAGCTGACCGTCTGATGTCTGAATCCCCTTCATATATTTGCGAACTCACCATTACGCTATTCATGAGTGCTGCCCATCAAGTATTTCTGGTTCTTTTGCTGAGCAAATGGTAGCACTGTATTTTCCTGCATCTCCCCGTCCTCTTGAACTTGGGTGTGGCCACAGAGCTGGCTTTGGCCGCTAAAGGTAAGCGGGAAGGACATGTGTTCCTTCCAGTTAGAAGCTTTAAGTGCTGGTGTATGTTTCACTGTGCTCTCCCTTTGCCATGATGACCTACAGCTACACACAGAGGTGGTACTGTCAGTCCATGTCCTTGAGTGAGAATAAGAGAGCGACACAGAGCAGAGCTCCCAGCTAATTAGTTGCAGATATGTAAGTGTGACAGAGAAAAAAGAAAGAAAGAAACAAAAATGTTTTTGACAGAGGAAAAAGAAAGAAACAAAAATGTTTTATGTTAGGGCCACTAAGATTTGGGGTGTTGTTGGTTACTGCAGCATAACTTGGCCTCTCCTGACTGTCACCCCCCACCCTACGAGTCTTGGTGGGAGGAAGAACCTTGTTCACATAACAGAAGAGCAAAAGGGTACATAGTTGCTTTTGTGAACTCTCTTGTAGCCACTTGACCTGAAGTTGATCAGTCGATCCACTGAAGTATTGGGAGCTAGAAATGCAAAGGAGTAGGAACAGTGTATCATTCATTCCCATTTATTCTGGTGGCAGCAGCAGTGGAGGATATATATATTTCTGGGACACTTTCGGGTAGCAGGTACAGTAGTAACGTCTGGGGTCTGGGACCATTGGGGGACATTTTATAAACTATTGGGTTTGGTTTTCAAGGACATCAGAAGCAGAGTCTCCATTGGGTAAGTCTTGTGGTACAACCCTGACCCTGGTTGGGATGTGGTCTATTATCCCCTTTTCCTGATGGATTTCCATCCTTCCTAGCAACTCAACTCTGCAAGAAGCTGATATCATTTCAATTCATTCATTTTCTGATTAAATCAGCCAGAGTGTATTGCTTGCAAATAAGATTCCTGACTAATACAATATATAAATTAATTTTCAAATTTTCTTTGTTAATGTGCAGAATTATTTTAGCATATTTCTGGCAGTTTGAATTAGTTGCTCTGAATGCCACTGCTTGTCTATGCCAACAGTATACTTATTTTAGAAATGCCCACACTTTATTTCAGCCATTTTTTCCAAGGTATTAAATTCGTGGTTCTTTAAAAGATTCTTAATGAGTTAAAGTACAAATTTCACTTAGGGTTTAAACTGTATTAAACATCTGATCGTCAAAACCATTTCTTTTCCTCTTTCTCTTGGAAAAATAGAAGTGAATGATTTTTTGTATTAGTCTACTGAAATAAGCATTGAATTACTAAAAAAAGACTAATGAATCTTTGACTGTTTTAAGTAAAGATCTCATTATTCTCTTTATTTTGAACTTGGTTCAATCTAAATGTGAAGGTGACCTAGGACATCTCTTAAGTTTCTTTCCAGCCCCCTGATTCCTAAGACCATGGATTAGCCACGTCAAAATTCCCACTGAGAGGGCTTCCCTGGTGGCTCAGTGGTTGAGAGTCCGCCTGCCGATGCAGGGGACGCGGGTTCGTGCCCCGGTCCGGGAGGATCCCACATGCCGCGGAGCGGCTGGGCCCGTGAGCCAGGGCCGCTGAGCCTGCGCGTCCGGAGCCTGTGCTCCGCAGCGGGGGAGGCCACAGCAGTGAGAGGCCCGCGTACAGCAAAAAAAAAAAAAAATTCCCACTGAGGGAGATTCATTCAGTTAGTTGAGTAAGACGATTACTCTCCTAAAGGGTTATTAATCTTGATGTGACTTGACAACTAAATTGAACTGGAACCTGTGTACTGGATACTGAGAAGAGATGGATTCTGAGATGTAATTTTCCATATTCTAAGTTGATGCTTTGAACCTGTCAAGAAATAAAATAGGAAGGGCGAATTTATCCTGGTGGGGACGCCAACACTGTAATTTCCTTGCTGAGGTTCAAACCCAAGAGTAACGTCTTGGTTTGCGTCTCTGCACTCTTTCAATCTGCAATTCACCCAGCCTTAAAAATTAAATGCTAGTGGACATGATTCAAAATAGAGAAGGGGTTCATAATTATTTCCCCTGCTCTGAACTGTTTGTGTCTGGAAAGGTGGAGGAGACAACAGTGAAGGGGGAAGAGGAGGTTTCCCCCGGAATCACAGGGTCGTTTCTATCAAAGGCTTAAACAAGAGAAAGCAAATTTGTTTGAGACAATGAGACTGGAATCTGTCATCTAAGTGGGCTAGATACCAACATGTAGGATACAGCAACTGCTCTACATGAAAACAAGGGCTTTTGAGTGCTAGAATAATCGGTTAACTGTGTTTCACAGTATTCTAACTTGTGGGAGGTGAAGCAAAAGGAACAAAAACAACAACAAAACCGACTAACAAATATATGACATGTAAATGTAGAAACTTCAGGTGGAGAGAAGCCTTCAGTGTATGACAGCACAGGGCCCAGTACCAACTTCTGGGACCTGACTGCTTGTCTCACTTTTCTGTAGAGTTTGTTCTGCCCATATAAAGGAGCTGGGTTGCAAATCAGCAGATCTCCATGAAGAGTTGAGCGATGTGAGAATGGTCACAGATACTTTTTGCCCCTTAGGAAAGGAATCTTTCCTTCATTTCCAGATAGACTAAGGCCTGGCAATCTCAAGTGACTTTCCCAAGGTCACATGGCTTTTTTCTTTAATTAATTAAGTTATTTATTTATTTTTGGCTGCGTTGGGTCTTCGTTGCTGTGCGTGGGCTTTCTCTAGCTGTGTCGAGAGGGGGCTACTCTTCGTTGCGGTGTGTGGGCTTCTCATTGCGGTGGCTTCTCTTGTTGCGGAGCACGGGCTCCAAGCATGCGGGCTTCAGTAGTTGTGGCTCACGGGCTCTAGTGCGCAGGCTCAGTAGTTGTGGCGCATGGACTTAGTTGCTCCGCGGCATGTGGGATCTTCCCGGACCAGGGCTCGAACCCGTGTCCCCTGCATTGGCAGGTGGATTCTTAACCACTGCACCATCAGGGGAGTCCCCACATGGTTTTTCAGAATGGAATCTGTAGTGGTACTCAGGCTCTGAGGGTGAACACGGAGACCCTGGTGTCATGGGCCTGTCTTGGTTTCATTCATCTTGGTCCCCCAGTGGGGGAAATTGATGCTCTTCCAATGGCTGTCTGTGGGGATTCAATACCAGGGGCCCCTCCCCTGCCCAAGGGAGTCTGCAACAGCCCAGAAAGGCCACTTTAAGGAACAGGTAAACCTTCACCAGGTTTCCTAAACTCATTTCTATTTCAAAATAGCAGTTTAAAAAGGAAATTCTAGGGATGCAACACACTGGAGGACTTAGCACCTGGCTCTGGACTCAGTCCTTCCTGGGTTTGGGTTCCACCTCTGCCACTTGCTCTCTGTGTCATCCTGGGACTGTGAATTAATGTCCCTAAGCCTCAGTTTTCTTACTATAAGATGGAGATATAACAGTACCTACCTCCTATAGTTGTTGTGAGAATTTCTTCACACAAGTGCAGAATGGGGCAAAGTATGAAATGAGAATTTAATTAACTGCAAGAGAAAGGAGAGATCCAGGTATGAAAAAATAAAGAGTTTAATACATATTAAGAGAGAGAGAGAATATTTTTCTTCATATGTATCAACCTCTCTCTTTGTTTTAATACTTATTAAACTCTATTTCTTTTTCCCTCCTCCATTGCTGAAATGCACTTTTCTCACCTGTGCTTACTTTGTAGGCACCAATCCCACACCCAGTTCAAAAGAAGAGACTTTAAAAGTGTTCTAATCAGTAGAAGTTTGCCCTTGGGAATGTCAGCAGGAAAAAATGTACCCAGAGATTAGGAAGAGGTGATTAGACCCCCAGGGACTCAGTACATCTAAGAGAGGAGAGGCACAGACTGCAGGGAGAGAGACACAGAGTTTTAGAGCTGGAATTGGCCGTGGAGGTCATCCAGTTGACTCATTCATTTTAAAGCAGAGAAAAGCAAAGTCCAGAGAGGTCACTCAGTTCCCCCAGGTCTCACAGCACTTCCACTTAGAGAACATCACTCTCAACTCTCCGCTTCTCTATTTATCTTCCTTATTTCCTTTTTCTTTTACATCCTCTTGCATGTTTGCCATCCCAAACAGGTAGGGGCATATTGGGGCTTCTCCACGAATTGGTTCCCACCTAGCCAACCACTGCACAGATGAGAGCAGACACAGGGGACCACTTCATCCTTGAGCGATGTGTTTGGAGGTGAGGATTTGACTTTCTCTTTAAGGCCGTAAGGCTACAGTGAAAAAAACCCTGTAACTCAAGCTTTACCGGGTCTGTACCAGTATTATACAGTCTAAACCATTTACCCCATAACACCTGGTGTTTACGGCAGGGCGGCAGTTGCTCACATGCTCGGAGCAAGGTTCTATGAGAGTCACACCTTAGACCAATGACTCTCAAACTTCAGCATTCATCAGAATCACCTGGAGGGTTTGCTAAACCACAGATCGCTGGGCCCACACCCTGGGAGGTCTGGGCTGGGACCCCAGGATTTGCATTTCTAACAAGCTCTCAGGCGATGCTACTGCTGCTGGACCACACTTTAAGAACCATGGCTCTAGGAGAAACACACCTGTCTTTCCTGACCTTTCAACCTGATTTCCTGCCCAGCCACACTTTCTTTTGACTTTAAGCTGCTCAGACCTGCCTTCCAGTGCAAATCTGCTTGCACATTTTCTTTGCACAGTCATCTCTGCGTACAGACCCTGTCCTGTATCCAGCACCCTTCCCAGGATCTCTTTGCATCTATTGATGTAGAGGGGGCCTCCTGATATGTGTAACTGAAACAGGTGTACGGGCGTGACATTTCTTGCAGGTGGGCTTCTCAGAGGGCAAGGGGTGTGCCCTGGAGAGTGGCATTTTCACTCTCCTCCAGCTGGCTCCTTGGCCTGGATTTGAGCCCCCATGCTTAGCAGAAGGCAGAAAGAACTGTTGAATGAAAATCTCTGTGGAATTCCAGGCGCAAACAGACTGATCTTGGAGCCTGGACAAAGCTGACACCTGTCAGTCATCGGTCCGGGGTTCTCCAAGGGACACATGAATTTTCAGGTGCTTCAGGCTCTCCCTTCTGAGAGTCTGAAGGAGTCTTGAAAACACTTGCTGGTTTTTGGAATGTAAAACACACCAAAATATAGGAGGGACATACACCAAGGTAAAACGACATCCCAGGGACTCTGGGTGTAGCCCTGACCTTGTCTAATGCACCTTAAGCAAGTAGGTACAACAGTTGGCAAGGAGGTGCCTAAGGATGCTAGAAGCCATGTGTTTGTTTGACCGTAATGATAAGGCATCCTGCTTGCCCTTTGAAACTGTGCTCACGATCTCTGTGGTACGGGGGGCTGTCTGGTCTAGCACTGTCCTCCGAGGAAGCTTCTTTTCTGTGGTTCTTAGTGGCATGCGATACCTGGCTTCTTCTCCAAGTCCAAGTATTTTAGTGAGCACTGCCCGCACAAGGCTCCCTGAGGCTGAGGTCAGCCACTGAGCATTTAAATCCACTTGTTATATTGCCCAGTTCTTTCAGGCAAGACGCCCAAGCGTGGTGTGTGTTCTGCGACAGCCCGCCAGCTTCTTTTCATGCTTCCGTTCCTTTATCCAGGGGAGCCAAGTGCTGCCCTCAAGCAGCGGGCTGGGAATTCAGACGCATCCATGGTCATGAGTTTTGTGGCCTCATTTGCATGTTTACCCTTCCTCTGCTTCTCTTATTCTCAGACAGATGCGGGCAAAGCCATTTCTGTAGACATTTCCATGCTGCCGAAGAAAGCTGGGATTTGATGAAATAAATAATTGTTAGGACTATTGGAGTCTTAACCTCCTCTCCAGGTCTCTTTTAAGAAGGGCATTTTGAGCAACTGTGTTATAAAGACATTTCATCAGTGTATATATCTTGGATTTTTATTTCACCCGTGACTCAAGGGCCATATTATAGTTAGTCGTCTACATTTATATGGAAGCACTGAAGTTGTGCTCTTCTATTCTGTGGGAACAAAACCGGCAATGAAACCGGAAGCCCTGGCCTTCACCTGTGGCCTCCCACTTACAAACTAGTGAGCTCCCCTGTGCCTGGGCTGGCTTTACTTAGTCACTATGGTCACTGCGAATGTCCGAAGGAGATGAACCTGTTTGTGGGACTGTTAGGAGCAATAGAAAATAAAAAATCCATAGAATAGAAAATACTATATAATTATTGATTACACTGGGCCATTGTGATCATTATCAGCACACCCATCAGAAAGGGACCACCCTCTGCTCTCTAGGTTTTCTATCGAGATAGATTTGTATCATATCCATCCAATTCCCCTACAAGCTAGTGGATCCTGAGATAGGTGTTGCAGCTCTCTGAGTCTTAGTTTTCATATATTTGCCTTTTCGGACATGGTGAAAATTATAGCTAAAACATGTATATGGAAGAGTTCCTGCCACCAAATCAATGATTTTTTAAAATTAATTAATTAATTTATTTTTGCTGTGTTGGGTCCTCGTTTTCTGTGTGAGGGCTTTCTCTAGTTGTGGCAAGCGGGGGCCACTCTTCATCGCGGTGCACAGGCCTCTCACTGTCGCGGCCTCTTGTTGCGGAGCACAGGCTCCAGACGCACAGGCTCAGTAGTTGTGGCTCACGGGCCTAGTTGCTCCGCGGCATGTGAGATCCTCCTAGACCAGGGCTCGAACCCGTGTCCTCTGCATTAGCAGGCAGATTCTCAACCACTGCGCCACCAGAGAAGCCCCAAATCAATGATTTTTTATTATCATTTAATTTTTTTTTTTTTTTTAACTTTTGCAAACTTTAAGGGAACTCTTTGGTACTAAAAAGAACAAACTCTTGTCTGGCACTGAGTGCTGTTACCAAGATATAAGTTTCAATTATGGAACCTCTTTGGCTCAAGTACGAGATTTCGTATTCATAAAGAGGTGCTGAGATGCCCAGAGGAAAAAATAGCTCAGTGGCAAATCATCACTGACTCACAAATATTGACATTCCTTTCTGTTTTTTGTCAACAGGGACCTACTTTTTTTTTAATTTAATTTTTTATTTTATATCGCAGTATAGTTGATTTACAATGTTTCAGGTGTACAGCAAAGTGATTCAGTTATACATATACATGTATCTATTCTTTTTCAAATTCTTTCCCCATATACGTTATTACTTATTACAGAATATTGAGCAGAGTTCCCTGTGCTGTACAGCAGGTCCTTGTTGGTTATCTATCTTATATATAGTAGTGTGTGTATGTCAATCCCAAGCTCCTAATTTATCCCTCCCCCAGCTCCGCTTTTCCCCTTTGGTAACCACACGTTGTTTTTGAAGTCTGAGTCTGTTTCTGTTTGGTAAAAAGGTTCATTTGTATCATTGTTTTTTAGATTCCACATATAAGTGATATATCATATTATATTTGTCTTTCTCTGTCTGACTTACTTCACTTGGTATGATAATCTTTAGGTCCATCCATGTTGCTGCAAATGACATTATTTCATTCTATTTGAATGGCTGAGTAATATTCCATTGTATATATGTACCACATCTTCTTTATCCATCCATCTGTCGATGGACATTTAGGTTGCTTCCATGTCCTGGCTATTGTAAATAGTGCTGCTATGAACATTGGGGTGATGTATCTTTTCAAGTTATGGTTTTCTTCAGATATATGCCCAGGAGTGGTGTTGCTGGATCATATGGTAGCTCTATTTTTAGATTTTTAAGGAACCTTCATACTGTTCTCCATAGTAGCTGTACCACTTTACATTCCCACCAACAGTGTAGGAGGGTTCCCTTTTCTCCACAGCCTCTAACAGGGACCTCCCTTTTATGCGCCATTACCTATTTTTGCCCACCTGGGCTTGCCTGGGCCTGGCCTCCCTGCAGAGCTCCCTGCTCCTATCCTAGTGCCATGGATAACACAGTTTTTGTAGCACCGGCTACAATTAATAGGACAGAATGCCATCTGTTTTGTGAAGCCTTCCCTTGACAATAAGCACACATTGGGCTCCTTCCTCCAGAACTCATTTTGCAATTATTGTCTGTAACTCAGGTAGCACCTTACTGGTTTTTTTTCTCCAATCGTTTGGACCACACAGTGGAGTACTACAAATACATATGCACACATCTTGATCTTTATTTCTTTTTTTGTGTGTACTGACTTCTCCAGATATATTCTGAGTGCTTTCTGGGTGTGGGTCCTACCTTTTCTACCCCCTGGTTCTAATGCAGAGCTGACAGCCCAGTGGGGGACACACAGCAGGCATTTGGTGTGAATTTATTACCTGATGGAAAGGCATCAATGGTGTCTGTGGTGAGTATCTGCTAATTTCATGCTTTAGGCTGCTGCTAAAATTTAGAGGGCTTTCTCATACAGTAGGTCAATCGCTTTGCTCTACTGAATACTTTTTAATGGTTTGATTAATAACAGTATTCCAGGAGAACAGAGGGTACCAGATGGGCATTCATGTATTATAAGCACTTATTTTGAAAGATACCAGGCACAAAACAGCACAGGTGACATTATATCTTTTATAAGGGCCAACAGTAGGCAAAACCATGCCCTTGCCCCTACCCTGGGCGGGTCAGTTACTGGAAGCGTGTAAGAGGTGGTCTCCGGGATCCTGTGATATCTCATGTCTAGGTATAGAGGATGGTTACAGAGGTGTGCTCAACTTCGTGAAAACTCACCCAGCTGGGTGCTGACACTCTGTGCACTTCTGTTTCTGGATCTATTCATAAATGAAAGAAAAAATCCTGTTTATGTGTTCATTTATTTTTATAAATTTTTTTAAACTAATTTATTTTTGGCTGCATTGGGTCTTCGTTGCTGTGCGCGGGCTTTCTCTAGTTGCGGCGAGCTGTGGCTACTCTTTGTTGCAGTGCGCGGGCTTCTCATTGCAGTGGCTTCTCTTGTTGCGGAGAACAGGCTCTAGGCACGCAGGGTTCAGTAGCTGTGGCGCACAAGCTCAGTAGTTGTGGCACCACGGGCTTAGTTGCTCCGCGGCATGTGGGATCTTCCTGGACCAGGGATGGAACCTGTGTCCCCTGCACTGGCAGGCGGATTCTTAACCACTGCACCATTAGGGAAGTCCTGTTCATTTATTTTTGTAGAACAAGAGTGAAAGCAACGTCAGTTTGGGCTCAAATAGAGATGATGTTATCGTGACCTCCCCTGAATGCCTCTGCCCCACGAATCTTGGAAAAGAGAAATCCTGCTTTCGTGGGGATGTCTTTGACCTGAGAAATAAGGCTTGTAAGAAGTGACAGTCAGCTGCCTCTGCAAGGTGGATAACCTAGAACTTCTCTCGCCCAGAAACACAGACACCCGAGCCAACGTGTCAGGTGAATTCCCCATGATCCTCTGTGGAGATGGAGTCAGTGGTTGGACAGCTCAGCTCCCAGTCTGGGTCTTCCGGGGCCCGGCCATCTCACTGGGCTCACAGATGGAGGGAGTGTTTATGGACAATATAGACAAGGCATTGGCATGTAATATTCCAGTCTCATGGTGTATTAGGGGAGAAAAATACGTACTTGTGGCCTAACTCTTTTGTTTGTTTGAGAAAAGAAATCTTAGTTAATACATAAACTAAGCTTAAAAATCTGACAACATATTCTTGCTGAGCACATATTTTTTGGTGAGCAGTGTTGCTTTTTATATGTCCCTTCTCTTTTTGGAAGGATTTGCATACAGGCTTTGGTACCACAGTTTTATGTTGCTTATCTGCTGATTCTGTCCTTGGAGAGAGAAGTAGGAAATACCAAGGTAGAATAAATTTTGTGCCCATATAACCAGGCCCCAGGAACAGGGTTTTCCTAGCTTCACCCTGAGACACCTAGGATGGTGTTTCTCAACGACGCATCAAAATCACTTGTATTGCTTGTTAAAAATGTGAATTCCTGGGTGCCATCCCATGCATAGTAAATCTCTGGTGGACAAGTTCCAGGATGATACATTTGAAATAAGCTTTCCTGATGATTTCCAAGCACACTAAAGTTTGAAAAACATTGGCCCAGTGGCTACTGGCAGGTGTCTAACGTAGGCTGGGTTGGACCCAGGAAGCTGCCGAAGAATCTCTGGGAAAGCGTTTGTGGTGGGAACTTTTACAAAGTCAGGATCTCGATGCCACAAAGAGGAAGGAAGATTTTCTGAACTTTAGTGGGAAAGATACACAGCGTGTCTTCCAGGGCGGACGAGCAGGCACGAAGCTCTTTGTGTATCAGTAGCGATCCTGGCAGCCTTGCCTCCCTGTGCTCTGAGTTTCTGTCCTTCTGTGTTGGCAGGAATTCTGACTTCTTCATTCCCTTTGGATCACAAAATTGTCCTTTTCTGTGTGTTCCTTTTTTGACACAGCAGGCTATTTCTAAAGGAACAGTGTTGCCTTTCTTTTTGTGGATTGTTTTCTTTCTTCCCAAAAGACATTTGAAAGCATCCTCCCCTCTGGGTTTTGCTCAGTTGACTTTATTACAAGGACACACCACCAAAAGTACATCTAATGATGGGCCAGTTAAGGTTCAAAACAAAACAAAACAAAACAAAACAAAAAAACCAAAACAACTTTGTTGGAAAAGTATCTAGAAATGAACAACGAGGAGAAAAGATTACCTCTGGTGTAGATCAGCATTTCTTGGAAAGTGCCTGTAAGGAGAAGCCAAGGCGAACTGGTTGGTTTCTTTCATCCCAGAATCTGTGGGGGTGTTAGAATTAGAAGCATTGAGAACTTCAGGGTATTGTCTCATGATTTCACTATTTTCACCTGAACCCTGCGATCTGAGAAGCTCTAGGAGGAGTAAGTATTCAACTTTTTCTTTGCTGGACTAAAAAATGACAGACATGCAAATGAAGTAAGGGAGATGTCAGATTTGGGAAGCAGTTTCTAAAAGCTCTAGATTTGGGGGTCTTGGTCCCCCAAGGAGGGTTCCTGGTATGCCTACATACAACCCAAACTGCATGGATTTGTTGATAGCAAATATAAGTATGAAACAGCCTAGAGGCACCAAGGGGCACTTGCCAAGGAAGGTTACATTACAATCTAAAAGGTTTTTTTTTTTTAGTGTACAGTTTAATGGCATTAAGTACATTCACATTCTTTTGGTACCATTACTGCCATCCATCTCTAGAACTTTTTCATCTTCTGAAACTGAAACTCTCTACCTATTAAAAATAACTCCTGATTTCCCCTCCACCCAAGACTTGGCAACCACCGTTCTTTTTTCTCTCTCTATGAATTTGACTATTCTAGTTATCTCATATAAGTGGAATCATACAATATTTGTTATTTTGTGTTTAGCTCATTTCACTTAGCATAATGTCAAGATTCATCTATATTGTAGCATATGTCAGAATTTCCTTCCTTTTAAAAATTCTGTTAAAAAGTACATAACATAAAATTTGCTGTCATAACCATCTTTACGTGTACAGTTCAGCAGTGCTAAGTATATTCACGTTGTTGTGAAGCAAATCTCTAGAACTTTTTCACCTTGCAAATCCGAAACTCTATACCCATTAAATAACAATTCCCCCTTTCTTTCTCCCCTCAGCCTCTGCTAACCTCCATTCTATTTTTTGTTTCTATGAATGTGACTACTTAAATAACACATGTAAGTGGAATCATACGATATTTGTCTTTTTGTGACTATCCTATTTGACTTAGCCTAATGTCCTCAAATTTCATCCATGTTGTGGCATGTGACAGGATTTCCTTCCCTCATAATCTAAAAGTTTTGATATATGGTTCTAAAAATTTCCCCAAACTAGCATGTCAACTGGGGGCAATGTCTGAAGGTATCCTCAAGTTGTCAGAACTGGGGTGTGGGGTGTGTGTGCCACTGGCATCAAGTGGGCAGAGGCCAGGGATACTGCTGAATATCCTACATGTACCAGACAGCCCCACTACCCTCCAACAAAGAATTATCTGGCCTCAAATGTCCAATTATCAAGGTTGAATTTGAAAGCCCAGCACAGGACTGTAAATATTAAGTTAAAAAGGACATTCCCAGGGTTTCAGTGACTCAGAAAACTGTTTTGGCTTAGGAGCAAGAGGTTACTACCATTGAAGGAAGTGTCAAGCCTGAAGCCTGAAAAAAAGACTTGTGTGTTAACATAATGGAGAGAAGGGAGAGCTCACCATTTCTATTTTTGTTTCCTTTGACTAGAAAGGAAAAACATTTCCTAACAAAAAAGAAAAAAAAAACACTAAAAACAAAATATGTAAGTATTGTGGCCAGTGAAAGAAGACAAAAGCACTGAAATTGAAACTGTGATTAGAAATCTTCCAAGAAACAAAAGCCCAGGACCAGATGGCTTCACAGGCGAATTCTATCAAACATTTAGATGAGGGCTAACACCTATCCTTCTCAAACTCTTCCAAAAAATAGCAGAGGAAGGGATACTCCCAGACTCATTCTACGAGGCCACCGTCACCCTGATACCAAAACCAGACAAAGATACTACAAAAAAAGAAAATTACAGACCAATATCACTGATGAATATAGATGCAAAAATCCTCAACAAAATACTTGCAGACAGAATCCAGCAGCACATTAAAAGGAACATACACCATGATCAAGTGGGGTTTATCCCAGGAATGCAAGGATTCTTCAAAATATGCAAATCAATCAATGTGATACACCATATTAACAAATTGAAGGATAAAAGCCATATGATCATCTCAATAGATGCAGCAAAACCTTTCGACAAAATTCAACACCCATTTATGATAAAAACTCTCCAGAAAGTAGGCATAGAGAGAACTTACCTCAAGATAATAAAGGCCATATATGACAAACCCACAGCCAACAACAATCTCAACGGTGAAAAACTGAAAGCATTTCCTCTAAGATCAGGAACAAGACAAGGTTGTCCACTCTCACCACTGTTATTCAACATAGTTTTGGAAGTTTTAGCCACAGCAGTCAGAGAAGAAAAAGAAATAAAAGGGATCCAAATCAGAATAGAAGAAGTAAAACTGTCACTATTTGCAAATGACATGATACTATACATAGAAAATCCTAAAGATGCTACCAGAAAACTACTAGAGCTAATCGATGAGTTTGGTAGAGTACCAGGATACAAAATTAATGCACAGAAATCTCTTGCATTCCTATACACTAATGATGAAAAATCTGAAAGACAAATGAAAGAAACACTCCCATTTACCACAGCAACAAAAAGAATAAAATACCTAGGAATAAACCTACCTAAGGAGACAAAAGACCTGTATGCAGAAAACTATAAGACACTGATGAAAGAAATTAAAGATGATACAAATAGATGGAGAGATATACCATGTTCTTGGATTGGAAGAATCAACATTGTGAAAATGACTCTACTACCCAAAGCAATCTACAGATTCAATGCAACCCCTATCAAACTACCAGTGGCATTTTTCACAGAACTAGAACAAAAAATTTCACAATTTGTATGGAAACACAAAAGACCCCGAATAGCCAAAGCAATACTGAGAAAGAAAAACGGAGCTGGAGGAATCAGGCTCGCAGACTTCAGACTATACTACAAGGCTACAGTAATCAAGACAGTGTGGTACCGGCACAAAAACAGAAATATAGATCAATTGAACAGGATAGAAAGCCCAGAGATAAACCCATACACATATGGTCACCTTCTCTTTGATAAAGGAGGCAAGAATATACAGTGGAGAAAAGACAGCCTCTTCAATAAGTGGTGCTGGGAAAACTGGACAGCTACATGTAAAAGAATGAAATTAGAACACTCCCTAACACCATACACAGAAATAAACTCAAAATGGATTAAAGGCCTAAATGTAAGGCCAGACACTATAAAACTCTTAGAGGAAAACATAGGCAGAACGCTCTATGACATAAATCACAGCAAGATCCTTTTTGATCCACCTCCTAGAGAAATGGAAATAAAAACAAAAATAAACAAATGGGACCTAATGAAACGTAAAAGCTATTGCACAGCAAAGGAAACCATAAACAAAACGAAAAGATGACCCTCAGAATGGGAGAAGCAACTGATAAATGATTAATCTCCAAAATATACAAGCAGCTCATGCAGCTCAATATCAAAAGAACAAACAACCCAATCCAAAAATGGGCAGAAGACCTAAATAGACATGTCTCCAAAGAAGATATACAGATTACCAACAAACACATGAAAGGATGCTCAACATCACTAATCATTAGAGAAATGCAAATCAAAACTACAATGAGGTATCACCTCACACCAGTCAGAATGGCCATTATCAAAAAATCTACGAACAATAAATGCTGGAGAAGGTGTGGAGAAAAGGGAACCCTCTTGCACTGTTGGTGGGAATGTAACTGGATACAGCCACTATGGAGAACAGTATGGAGGTTCTTAAAAAACTAAAAATAGAACTACCATATGACCCAGCAATCCCACTACTGGGCATATACCCTGAGAAAACCATAATTCAAAAAGAGTCATGTGGGCTTCCCTGGGGGCACAGTGGTTGAGAGTCCGCCTGCCGATGCAGGGAACACAGGTTCGTGCCCTGGTCCGGGAAGATCTCACATGCCGCCAAGTGGCTGGGCCCGTGAGCCATGGCCGCTGAGCCTGCGCGTCCGGAGCCTGTGCTCCGCAGTGGGAGAGAACACAACAGTGAGAGGCCCGCATACCGCAAAAAACAAAACAAAACAAAACAAAAGAAATAAAAGAGTCATGTACCACAATGTTCATTGCAGCACTATTTACAATAGCCAGGACAGGGAAGCAACCTAAATGTCCTTCAACAGATGAATGGATAAAGAAGATGTAGCACATATATACAATAGAATATTACTCAGTCATAAAAAGAAATGAAATTGAGTTATTTGTACTGAGGTGGATGGACCTACACACTGTCATACCGAGTGCAGTAAGTCAGAAAGAGAAAAATAAATACCATATGCTAACACGTATATATGGAATCTAACAACAACAACAAAAAATGGTTCTGAAGAACCTCAGGGCAGGACAGGAATAAAGACTCAGACATAGAGAATGGACTTCAAGACACAGGGAGGGGAAAGAGTAAGCTGGGACAAAGTGAGAGAGTGGCATGGACATTTATATACTACCAAATGTAAAATAGATAGCTAGTGGGAAGCAGCCGCGTAGCACAGGGAGATCAGCTCTGTCCTTTGTGACCACCCAGAGGGGTGGGATAGGGCGGGTGGGAGGGAGACACAAGAGGGAGGGGATATATGTTTACATATAGCTGATTCACTTTGTTATACAGCAGAAACTAACACAACATTGTAAAGCAATTATACTCCAATAAATACGTTAAAAAAAAAAGAAGACGACTTAGTAGATTTAAAAGAACTCAAGTACCTGAGAATAAAAGGAACCAGGTCTCTAAAATGCTAATGGAACTTAGAAATGTGATTTGAGTCTCAGCGTTATTGTCAATAACCTCTGAGGGCTCATAAAGAAGTTCCAGAAAAATGAGGACAATCAAATAATTCCCTTATTCTCATAAAGGCTATCTTCTGGTTGATATAAACTGGGAGCCTTGACGTTTACAACCTTGCAACATCCTGAAATAGATCATTAAGTTGCTTATGTACCTTAGAAGAGGCAAGGATCCGTAGCCACTTGTGCCTACAGTTGGCCATCTGTATCTGTGGGTTCCACATCCACAGAGTCAACCAACCTGAGATATGCTACTCCATCTTAGACGGAGGACTTGAGCATCTGTGCATTTCAGTATCCTCAGGGATCCTGGAACCAACCCCCCGAGGATACTGAGGAACAGCTGTATTCATTAAGAGGAAGACGACTAAAGCTGACTTCAGTTCCTTTATAGATACCTCTGAGGTTGGTAGATGCAAGGAGCTCTCCAGTAAATTTTTTCTTGAGGTCAGCAAAGCATTTGATAGGATCAGACTTGTAGCTAGTTGTATGGGTCTGTGTCCATCCCGGTGGTGGTCTCTAGTGGAGTTCCATAAGCTTTATTATTATTATTTTTTTTTTTTTTTTTTTGCGGTACGCGGGCCTCTCACTGTTGTGGCCTCTCCCATTGCGGAGCACAGGCTCCGGACGCGCAGGCCCAGCAGCCACGGCTCACGGGCCCAGCCGCTCCGCGGCATGTGGGATCTTCCCAGACCGGGGCACGAACCTGTGTCCCCTGCATCGACAGGCGGACTCTCAACCACTGCGCCACCAGGGAAGCCCATAAGCTTTAACACTTGGTCCTGCATTTTTTTTTTTAAGCCAATGTCTGAATTAGATGACACAAAGCAAAGAAGAAGAATGCATATATTGATTACAGTAAAAATTGTATTTATTACCTCAATAAGTTGGGATGATGATTCCAAAGTCTCCAAAACAAAATTTAAGAGTGGTGAATATATGGTCCTTAATTTGCATCAAAAAATTAAACGCGGATGTAAAAATAGGGAAGACGCAGTTTGGTAGCAGTTTCTGAAGAACATCTGTGGTCGTGATGGACCTGTGACATCACAGGTCAAAAGAGCTGTCAAATGATAGGCACTACTCATAAGACGTTAGACTGCTTAGGAGGAGATCATGGAAATGATTGCTTGTGTTAATCAGGCCAAACAGAGAATTTTATTGTGTTCTAGTGTGATCTTTCAGGGAGGACTGTTGTAATTGACCTAGTGTTAAGATGGTGAGGAAGATGCTAGTGGGTTGGTTAGAAACCACGTCCTAGGAGAAATATTTGAAGGAACTAGAGAAGAAAAAAGATACACAGCAGGCATGGTGATTTTAGATACAGCAGGCTTAAGATTTTAGAGAAGTTATTACATAGGAAGGGTTGTTTCATACTAAGAAGTAAGTTGGGAGCTTAGAAATTATAAGACTTTTGGACCTTGTTGGAGAACACTTGTCTAACAACTGGACCGACACAACATAAGATCCTCTCTACTTAAGAGCACTGACATGCCCTGAAGAGGCTGGAGCAAGGGTGTTGAAGAGGAGATTTCTTCATTTGGAGGAGAGTGGATTAAATCAGAAGGTACCACACCTGGTGTCTTACCAGAATCACCCAGGAGCTGTTTTTTCAACATACTAATATCAGGAATCCATTCCAGAGATTCTACTTGAATAGATGTGGGGAAAGTGCCCAAGAATCTAGATTTTAAAACAGAAAGTCCCTCAGGTGATTGAGGTGTGCAGTCACATTTGAAAAGCGCATGGTCCCTAAGCTCCCCCTTTAGTTTCACGATTCCGAGTGAAGATATGGACCATGTGGAGAAGGTCCCGGCAGCACCTCAGTGAACTTGACCTGCTCTCCATCTCCTTATGTTTGTTCAGGGTCTATCAAAGTCAGGCACGGTGGAGAGATGTTTACACAGATCATCTCACTTAATCCTCACAACAAACAAATGAGCATCCTGCTGTTTTGTGGAAACTAAGGTTCAGAGAAGTGAAAAGATGACTTAGCAGCAGAATGAGGATTCAAATCCAGATTGTCTGATGGCAAAGTTGGTCCTGTCCACTGATTCACTCTTCCGTCTTCCATTGTGCTATTCTGCAAAAAAAAAAAAAAAAAAAACAAAGAGTATTAGGGCTTAAGATACATAGAGGGATGTGTCCAGGAAAAGGTAGAAAGATGGTAAATCTTGTTTTTCCTTTCTTATGAGCCCCTCCTCAGACCCATGTCAGTTCTGCAGGTTCATCCTCCCTTCTGACACATTAGTGAAGCATGTTTCTTTCATTTATATTTTTTTTGTATTGCGTTGTGTTTTATTTTTTTTATTTTATTGGAGTATAGTTGATTTGCAGTGTTGTGTTAGTTTCAGGTGTACAGCAAAGTGATTCCATTATACGTATACATATATCCATTCTTTTTCCAATTCTTTTCCCATTTTGGTTATTACAGAGTATTAAGTAGAGTTCCCTGTGCTATACAGTAGGTCCTTGTTGGTTATCTATTTTATACATAGTAGTGTGTGTGTGTCCATCCCAAGCTCCTAATTTATCCCTCCCTGCCCACATTTCCCCTTTGGTAACCATAAGTTTGTTTTCAAAATCTCTGAGTCTGTTTCTGTTTTGTAAATAAGTTCATTTATATCATTTTTTTAAAAATTAGATTCCACATATGAGTGATATCATATGATATTTGCCTTTGTCTGATTCCTTTATTTCTTAAATTGTCAAAACCTTCCTGGATCTTTGCTTTTTTTCCCAAATCAACACTAACAATATGTTATGGTCCCTTGAGAGCTGAATTTGTTTGTGTAGAACTTACCTGAATGGGTTGAAGGAAAGAAGTTGTTTCAAGGAATAGTCCCAGTAGGCAGGACCACCATGCCTTGTCCTCACAAGCATCTTACGGAGGGAAGAATTCAAAATAGGGTGCATGTCACATGAATGCAGTTAGGAATATATAGGAAGAACCTGCCCAGCCAGTCACACCATAATGTGAACATTCCTTCTGAAAATTCCCCTACAAACTAAGCACAATGTGCCTAGATGCATATCCTCTCTTTGAGCTTTATTTTTTTATTTTTTTGTGGTACGCAGGCCTCTCACTGTTGTGGCCTCTCCCGCTGCGGAGCACAGGCTCCGGAAGCGCAGGCTCAGCGGCCATGGCATACGGGCCCAGCCACTCCGCGGCACGTGGGATCCTCCCAGACCGGGGCACGAACCCGTGTCCCCTGCATCGGCAGGTGGACTCTCAACCACTGCGCCACCAGGGAAACCCTTTTTTTTTTTTTTGTTTCTTTGAGCTTTAGAATAACACATGATCTGCATCATCAAGCAATTGCTCAGAAAATCATGCTTTTCAGCTATAACAATACCATATCTATGTATCATCCATCTATCTATCTATCTATCTATCTATCTATCTATCTATCATATCTATGGACTTGAAAACACTTGAGTTGGGATTCTGATTTCTTCAAGCATAACTGCTAGAGGAGTGGATATTCTGAAAATATCTATAATCACCATGCTTTTAAATAAATCTTCATTGATGGAGAGAGCTGGGCAGAGAGCAGAGATGCTACAACACAGATAGCTGATGGGGAAACTGAGGCACAGAGAGGCTGTATAGTGGAGCTGAGGTCACACAGCAGCAGCAGCAGTGCCAGCATGTATCTGGGGTGGACCAGGGCCAGGCTCTGCCCTTCATCCCTATGCTCTAGGGTCTCTCAATACTTTTGAAAATATATGTTCTCAGATGAGGTTTAATCAAGACACTATATTCTAAAACCATGATAAATGAATAAATAAGTAGTAAATAAAGCTTTATTAAACACAGAGGGAAAACTGCGCTATTATTTGTCAGCTCTTAACCCCTCTCATCACAGGGCGTGGTGACCAAGTTTCATAGAGCTGATGACCTTTGAAACACGAATCATACAAATCAAATGGCTCCTTCATTCCAAGCACAGGTTGAATTTTTTTTAAAGCCTCTTTAAAATACAGTCAATTTAAATAAAATCTCCAGGCAGGCTGTTCAGTTATGTCTGACCTTTTTGTAAACAGGATGAATCAAGTTCCAGTGTAAACCCTGCTCCTGGTAAAAAGTCCTGCTGTGTGGAATGGCAGGTCTCCAGACAGGCAGAGTAGTGTTTACTGAACTGGTTCAAAAGAAAGCTGAAAGGTGCAGGCCGACTGTCAATCAGGTGCAGCCTTGCCAGGGTTTTTCATAAACCATGATTAGGCTGTAGAATCCTTTGCAGGCTTTGGACTCTGCTCACATTTAACTGATCACATTCCCTCTTCAGAGCTGCTTCTCACAGAACATCTTTAAGCATTTGCTGGAGACAGAGTGAGGTTGAATTTTAGCCAAGCACTGGATTTCCATTCAATTAATGAGAAAAAGGCAGGAGGGGAATGGTGTACTTGGCGGAGATTGGGTGCACTGTCTGATTTCCATGTTATCTGGGAAATCCTGCTTTTTATTTATTTATTTATTTATTTTTGTGGTACACGGGCCTCTCACTGTTGTGGCCTCTCCCGTTGCGGAGCGCAGGCTCCGGACGCGCAGGCTCAGCGGCCATGGCTCACGGGCCCAGCCACTCCGCGGCATGTGGGATCTTCCCAGACCGGGGCATGAACCCGTGTCCCCTGCATCGGCAGGCGGACTCAACCACTGCGCCACCAGGGAAGCCCTGGATAGTACCTTTTGGAGTGTGTCTACTCGTGTGGTCCTAGAGTTAACAATTAGTTATCTTCTCCCATCAAAATTTAATTTGGAGACTTGCACCAGACTATGTCAACATGACATAAGTAATTTACATGAAGCACGCTTGGTAGGTCTTAGACTGAGCCGTTTAAAGGTTTGGGCTGCCCTTGGTTTAATCAGTCTGGCTAGGCTTGCTCCATATTGGATATGACATCATGGTAAGGCTCCATAAAACTGTACTCTGTCCAGCTCTTCTGTGATAGCCCTTGAGAGGCCCCATTACCATTCTCTCTTGCATTCTCTGCTCCAGTGGAAGAGCCACATTTATCTAACTTACTCATTCATCTCCCCATAGGGCCTGGCTCTCTGGGGACCAGAATGGCACAGCTGGACAGATGGGACGCATGGCACATCTCAGAAAACAGTTGTTGTGGATGACAACAAGCCACCAATACCGTGCATTTGAAAATAATTCTTTTTTTTTTTTTTTTTACAAAAGTAATATATTGTTATTGTAGGCCTTTTAGAAAAGGGGGGAAAAAAGAAACATCCTACTGGGAGACAATCATTTAAAAAATGTGGTTGTGAAACTGTCAAAACCTATTCCCTCCCCTTCTTTCCTCTCTTTCTTTCTCTCTTTCCCTTTCTTTCTTTTCTTTCTTTCCTTCCTTATTCCTTTCTATACACAAAAATACATACACAAAGACTTTTTGTAAGAATGAGGAAATTGCATCAAAATATTTCTGCTATCTTATATCCTAATTTTGCCTATTTACATATGTATTCTTTCCCCTTATACTTATTTTCAAAGGTTGCATGTGCTCTGTCATCAGTATGCATCATAATTTATTGCATCTATTTCTTATTTTCCTATTGATGGAAATTCATATCATTTTCTACTTTCCTCTATTATAAGCAATACTGAAGTGAAAATCCTGGTCCACTACTGCACATCGTCCTACCATCACCTCCCAAACCTATGAGAGTCAATGGAGAGACTATCAGAGAAAACAAAAGCACTGAGCAAGGTGGTCAGTTACAAAATGAATATATAAAAATCAGTAGCTTTTCTAATATACCAACAGGAATCAATTAGAAATTTTAATGGAAAAGGAGATTCCATTCACAATAGCAACAAAAGCACAAACTACCTAGGAATAAATAATTAAAAGTATCTGAAGACATATGTGAACAAAATTTTAAATTCTATAGAGAAAATACATGAAGACAAAGAAATGTGTCTGTTCGTGTATTGGGAAAATCAGTATTGTAAGGATGTAAATTCTCCTTAATTTAATTGATTTTGCCAACCTAATTCCCGCGGGAGTCCCCTCTGTATTTTGGAGGAGGGTGTCGGAGGGGACTGAACCTGTTTCCACGACACGCCTCAGAGATTAGATCAGCAGAGTGAGCGCATCACACACACCTGCCCCCGTTCCCGCTCCAGATTCCTGGAAGTGACACAAAGCATAGCACTTCAGAAAAGATCTACAGTGATGCTGGGAAACCAGAAGGGACCCTCTAGATGGACACCCATGATGAGAAATCCCTGGGAGAGTCGTGATTGGATTGAAATGGGAAACCCGCAGTTTACAACACAGAGGAGATTTTCTTCACAAAATAGGAACAGATTTAGAAGAGGTTCAGAGCCGGGAGAGGTGGGTAGAGCAGGCAAAGGACCTGGAATAACCCTCAGCAGGACTGTAGGTGCCACAGGACGGGCCAGGAGACTCAGTAATACCTCACCCCCCCCCCCCCCACCAAAGTGTGCCAAGCAGCAGGCAGCAGAAATATCTGCCCGTTCCCGTGCCTGGCAAAGCAATGAGCGAGGTCACCAAGAGAAAGGCCAGTGTCCCAGGTACCTGGTGACGTCACGTGGAGGGGAGGGTTCCGAGGCAACAGAACAAGCTGTGGCCCCACCTTGCTCCCGTCCCCGCACGGAATGGTGACAAATACAGTAGTCACAGGTTAAGATGCACAGCGACCAAGAATCACTCGGCAGTTTGGAAAAGCCAACACTGTGAAAGAAGGCCCCCAGCATCAACAAATAGAAGAACGAACACAAATGGTCAGCATTAACAGGAAAAAGAAAAGAGAAAGCAAATATGCTTTAGAGTTTTCTCATAAGAGTAAATTTAACTCTACCTTGTTCTTTTTAACGTAAGTGTAGTTTTCAAGGAGGTGCCACACCTTATGTAGCCATTACCTTGTTAAAGGACATCAGAGTACTTCTGATTTTCCATTATTATATACGATGTGCAAAGATGACCCATGTACAAGCCTCTTTGAACATAATATATATATATTCACTATATTTAGTGAATATCTTCAGAGAAATGTGATAAGATACTGCAACCATTAAGAAATAAAGTAGCTAAATATATTTCTTAAAGAGGAGACATACCAACTATTTTTTTAAACACTTATTTTATTGAAGTATAGTTGATTTACAATGTTGTATTAGTTTCTGCTGTACAGCAAAGTGACTCACCTATACATATATATATATATTCTTTTTCGTATTCTTTTCCACTGTGGTTTATCTCAGGATGTTGAATATAGTTCCCTGCGCTATACAGTAGGACCTTGTTGTTTATCAATCCTATATATAATACTTTGCATCTGCTAATCCCAAACTCCCACTCCATCCCTCCCCCATACCCCCTCCCCCTTGGCAACCACAAGTCTGTTCTCCATGTCTGTGAGTCTGTTTCCATTTCATAGATAAGTTTATTTGTGTCATATTTTAGATGCCACATATAAGTGATATCATATGGTATTTGTCTTTCTCTGTCTGACTTACTTCACTTAGTATGATAATCTCTAGGTCCATCCATGTTGCTGCAAATGGCATTATTTCATTCTTTTTGATGGCTGAGTAATATTGCATTGTATACATGTACCACGTCTTCTTTATCCATTCGTCTGTTGATAGGCATTTAGGTTGCTTCCATGACCTGGCTATTGTAAATAGTGCTGCTATGAACATTGGGGTGCATGTATCTTTTTGAATTATGGTTTTCTCCAGGCGTATGCCCAGGAGTGGGATTGCTGGATCCTATGGTAGCTCTATTTTTAGCTTTTTAAGGAACCTCCATACCGTTCTCCATAGTGGCTGTATCAATTTACATTCCCACCAACAGTGTTGGAGGGTTCCCTTTTCTCCACACCCTCTCCAGCATTTATTGTTTGTGGACTTTTTTTTTTTTTTTTTTTGTGGTACGTGGGCCTCTCACTGTTGTGGCCTCTCCTGTTGCAGAGCACAGGCTCCAGACACGCAGGCTCAACGGCCATGGCTCACGGGCCCAGCCGCTCCGCAGCATGTGGGATCCTCCCAGACTGGGGCACGAACCCGTGTCCCCTGCATCGGCAGGCGGACTGTTGACCACTGCGCCACTAGGAAGCCCTGTTTGTGGACTTTTTAATGATGACCATTCTGACTGGTGTGAGGTGATACCTCATTGTAGTTTTGATTTTCATTTCTCTAAGAATTAGTGGAGACATGTCAACTATTCTATGATAAAAGGTATTTGGGGATGACATTTCTTAAATTTTGATTATTTATTACATCCTAATCCATACAATAGTGACCTAATCAAATAACTTGAGGATGCCTTTGAAAATATTGTTTTCCTTGGATAAAATTAACATTATTCTAAATTAGACACTCTTATTCTCAACTCTTATTTTGATAAAGGCAAATGTCTTGTCATATATGCCTCAACATTTTAAGAATTATGAGTATGGCAGCCATATTCCATAGGGTAATTCAGTGTGGGGCAGGGTTTCGGGACTTGTTCACTTACTCACCTGTGACACTGAATTGTTTCAAAACTATTTGCTGAGGAGAAACTTGACCAGCCCTACCTGTGGGCTAATGGGAAAAAGGAAATGCTGTAAGTTACACAATTCTTCCTGAGCAGTTGACTTGCTTCCCTTCCTGTGGACATCGTGAATTGTGTAGCTGACCTGGCCGTCCTTTTCCCATTGGCTTCCTGCCACATTGTGGGTCACAAGTTCACACTATGAGGTGTGTTTTAAGCTTCATTCCTGTTCTCTGTTTATGTCTCTGATGCGTTTTGCTTTTTAATTCTTCTTTTACTTGACTTGTACTTTTTGCAATTTCTTGTATTTTAAAGTCTCCTTATAAACCCATTTAAATTTTTTCTGAAACAAAGTATGAGAAAGATGAATAAGTAATATGAGTGGTGGCTAAATAAAAAACATCCAAGCATATCACATCCAAGCTCAAAGTTATACTTCCTAATGGGTATCAGCACCTTCAAAATATTGACCTTGAGGGACCATAGACTTGTTTGCAGTTGACACTGTTACGGATGAAAACATCTTTGAAACTTCCCTTTTAGAATTTCCTCCTAGCTTTTGGCACAGTGTGTAAACATTCCCATGATTGTAAGACTTTGGGGTCATTTCGGCTTTTGGAAAAAGGCCAGAGTGTTTCATGGTGAAGCCTGATGACCTAGATGGCTCATCAAGCTGGGTCATCAAGTTGGCTTTTCTTTCGTCGAATATAACATATAGTATAAAGCGATAAACTGTTGTTTGAAATGTAATCAGTAAACTGGCACTGAAAGTGTATCTCACGGAATAGCTTCCGCGGAGCTTACGTTGTTAGGGGAAGGGCATGCCTTTTGAGGAAGTGCATTCATGTGGATGTATTTGCTCTGATGTGTTTCTTCAAAAGTATCTCACCACCTCAACCCCTCCCCACCATCTGAAGCAAAAGACAAAGTTCAATAAATTGTTAGTCGTGGTGGTGAACACGTCACAGGGAAAGTACATGTAGGGGATAGAGAAAACTGCTCAGGGTCCTGGGCATCTTCCCACCAGTCTGCAATTCACCTAAATGCCACAGGAGAGATGTGAGTTTTGTCACACATGCCGGGGGCATAGGGCTTCCTTCCTACCTTTCGATGGCTGATAAGACTATCATATAATCATATATGGGTGGAAAATCTGACACTTTGCCTGTAGTGAAGGACTATTTTTGAAGCTCTGCTCATGTTCTGGTCCCTTAACTGCTGCTCACACACCGCACGTCTGTTTTGCTGTATGTTATATGTTTAACACCTTTGCTGTAGCATCCAGGGCATTATAGAATATGTAACTGGAAGGACCCTTAGAGATCACATGGCCTGTCAGGCTACAGGTAGGTGTAAGACTACTGGGTACATGAAGGAGAACCACTGAAGGCCCTATGCTTCACATTGAACTGTATGCTTGTGTTGAAGTTGCTTCAGGAACTCTGAAACAAATTCAAAATTAATAGCAAAAAAAAAACAACACTAAAAAAAAATAGGAAAAGATTCTTTAAGAGAGAGGGATCCCCATTTCATCATAGACAAGCTTGGGAGGCCAGTGGAAGAGAGAACAGGGACTGACAGGGCCAGAAACCATGTTGAAAGTGATGGGATGATGTTGTGTATGATGTGACCCCAGATGACTTACATGTCTCATTTGAAGGATAAGATGCAGCTAATTAAACACCGGATTAAGAGAGGGTCAGGCAACACCAGTGCTTGTGAGGAATGGGGTCAAGTGTGAAAACAGGGAATTATGAGCTGTGACACGTGTGGGTCCACTGGTATAAAACCTCTTCTATGCAAAAGACGTCTGGGGTTTCCCTGGTGGCGCAATGGTTGAGAGTCCCCCACCGATGCAGGGGACGCGGGTTCGTGCCCCGGTCCGGGAAGATCCCACATGCCGCGGAGCGGCTGGGCCCGTGAGCCATGGCCGCTGAGCCTGTGCGTCCGGAGCCTGTGCTCCGCAACAGGAGAGGCCACAACAGTGAGAGGCCCGTGTACCGCAAAAAAAAAAAAAAAAAAAAAAAGTCTGGAGCTGCAGGTAAGGCTTCTCCTGACCAGGTTGTACTGGAGTTGCCAAGAGGAGTTGCCAACATCTCTCTGGATTAGACTAAGTCTGAGATGTCCTTTGGTACCAGCACCACAGTCCCAACCCTGGACCGTAGGATATGCCAGGGAGAAGGGGTTCAGTGGGCAGCATAATTCAACACAGAGTTTTAGAGTTTAGAAGATGGAGACCAAAGAGATGAATAATTAAAATGAATCAAATTGTGGGGCAGAGCTGGAGCCATTAGCCAGTCTACCTCTACGTCCATTTCTTCTCAGGGCTTCCTGTCCAAAGCTGGAAAGTCCTTGTTGGTAATTATCCTGTGTTTCAAATCTTCTGTCTGCAAGCTCATTGATGTTAATGAGCCCCCTAAACTACACTTCGTTGAGATTTCCTTGCAACACTCTGAAATACTTGGAATCTGCAGTTGCTTTTTCTAATTTCTGTGAAAGCATCCTGCCTTGTATAATGCTGGTACCCTGAGCATTATATTCCAGGGCAATTATCTAGTCCACCCTTTGCCCTCCTGCTTCATAAGTATCAACTGAAATGGGCTAAATTGAATAGGAATGAATGATGATTAACTCTCACATACTCTTTGTAGTATTTTGGTTTTGAGTTAATTGATTGTCTCTACTTACTAACAATTCATTATCGAAAAATATCTCGGTGACTTTTTCTTTATTCCTAAAAGAAGGATGAGGGAGGAGATGAGCTGTGGAGTGTAGGGGTAGGGAGACAACTGCGGAGAAAAGGGAAAGGAAGAGCCATATTTACTTCTGTTGTTTCTTTGCTGGCTCTTCAGGTTTGAGTCCTGCAAAACCGCTTGTAACATGTGTTCATGGATTAACTGTAATATCGAAAAGGCATGTTTTGAATTCTTTCTGCCTGACTGCTGAGCTAGGACATCAGCCTTTTCAGGACTGGAACTGAAACATTAGCCCTTTTTGGGTCTTGGGCTTGCTAGCTTTTGGCCTGGAACTTAGACCATTGGCTTCCCGGGTTCTCTGACCTTTGGACTTAGACTGGAACTAACATGAGCTCTTCTGGGTCTTCATCTTGCCAACTGCAGATTTGAGGACTTGTGAAACTCCCTAATTTTGAGAGCCAATTCCTTATAGTATCTGTTTATCTATCCATCTTCTATTAGTTCTGTTTCTCTAAGGACCCCAAGGCACTGCGGTTGTGCCTGGAAAGTGCTTTCCAGTTGGGTTATTTTCCCTCCTTCATATTTACTTGGGTAAATCACTGCCTGCTGCATGTACTTTATAAAACAGGAAAGTAATCACGCATCTCAAAGGCACCAGAATAAGATCTTAGATTCTGCCTGGAGCTGGCTAGACAGCCCTCTCTCAGTATTTCTCACCAAAACATCCCTGTCAATACTTTGGGCTTGATGATTACCACGGAGAAAGACAGCTTCTGAAAAAGAGCAGAGCCAAGGTTGAGCTTCTGGGCTTCCTCGAGGGTCAGGGTTATATAAACAGTGATTACAGCGGAATCGTAACATCATCCTGAAGTGCCTTGAAGGATTCTGCCTCTCTCAACTCACTTGGAAGTCATAAAATCTAGACACAGGCTTTTGGAGTCTCCAGGGGATATGAGTTCAAAAGAAAAAAAATTTGATACCTCCAAGGAACATAAACATCACAAAAGAAAGGCCAGAACTGGCCAACATATGCCAGAAGACGCAGAATTAATGAACTGGAAGAACAGGAATGTAAAAAAATCTTAATAAATATCTTCAAAACCCTAACATAGGATATTGGAAGCATGAAACAGGATAACTTATGAATATGAATCAAATGTAAATACTGAGTATGAAAAATATAGTAGTTAAAAAATTCAGTGGTTGGATTGAAAAAAAAAAGACACGTTTTTAAACCCCAACCAGATGACCTTGGGCAAGTCATTTAACTTCTCTAAGACTTTTTCCTTCATCTGTAAGATAGGGGTAACAATAGTGCCTATTTCCTAGGGCCATTGTGAGGATTGAGTGACATGAATGAAAAATGCTTAGATCAGCGCCTGGCATTTAGTAGCTGCTCAATAAATGTTAACGATTATTATTATCTTGTGTCCTGAACAAGTGGACTTGCTGCACATATTAAAAATGTGCTTGAAATATGAAACTTGAGGACAAAGAAAAAGAGAAGATATATATTCCATTAAAACAATTGGAATATAGAAAATTATATTGAATGCATTTGGCTACAAAAGAGTCATGAGGCCTCATTTGAGTCAGGTAAAGAAGCTCATATGTTTGCTTTCCTGCTATAATTTGCATGAAATTGACACACACTAGGGTACAGCTCCGTCTCAATGACTCTTACTGACCATGTCTGTGGTCAGTTAGAGTCATTCTCAACAGAGGGGGTTTTGCCCCCATAGGAGACATTTGACAAGGGAATTTGTGGTTGTCATGATTGGGGGATGCCATTGGCATGTAGTGAGGAGATGTCAGAGATGATTCTAAACATCCCACAATGCCCAGCACAGACCCTCACAGCAAAGAGTTAATCCAATTTAAAATGTCAATAATGTTGCTGTTGAGAAACCCTCCCCTAAGGAATTCTTTACCAACAGCTGGTAGATAGGGGAGGTCTTATATCCCAACACTGTAATATTAGAGAATGATGTTCCTGGGACCAACCCTTTACCATCAGGAGAAGTCAGTGTAGAGAGAAGGAAGAAAAGAGCCTTGACTTTGTTCAAGTCTGTGATTCCAGTCATTGTAAAAGCTGTCCCAACTCTTTTCTCTTAGGCTTTGTTTATGGGGATAAATAAATTCTCCTATTTTGTTTAAGCTAGTTTGAGTTGGGCTTCTGTCCCTTGTAACCTAATAGCTCTCATGTATTGGATGTGTGAATTGAGAGCAAGTCTGCATCAAATCAGGTAAGGAAGATACAGTCAAATTTACGTCACCTCTCATGTAGGGGGTTGTTTCAGCACCACCATCTATCAACGCTCACACTGGGACTAGTCAACCTTTCCAAGCTTCGGTCTCTTTACTGAAAGTGAGTATAGTAATACCGTAGACGACAGGTCTTGAAATATTTTATCTCATGTGCTGAGCATAGTGAGTGCAATATGGTAGGTGTCTATTAAATATGACTTCTTCTCCTTTCCATCAATTTACATATTAAGCAATGATTCATTTGAAAAGAAATGCCTTGGAGCATTTCTTGGTTGCTTGTTGTAGGATATTCTTGGAATTCAGGATTTTAGATCTAAGTCTTGAGATTTAGAAAGAAGTCTGACTCGAACTGTCAGAAATCGAGATAAAAGAGCTAGGAAATGCTGAAAACATTTGAAATGGTAAAAATGCGAAAATCTATAAAAACGTGTGTCCAGTTGCAGCAAACAAATCTGCAGATTTTTTTCTTCCGAGGACGGTAGTGTGAGAGAATTGACTGTATACATTGGATAGTAACTCCTAATGTTCAATATAATAGAAACTTCCTTTTCCCATGAGGTGCATTGTTTCTGGAGTATACAAAGTAAACAATGTGATTGATTTTCTTTGTTGTTGTTTGAGTTTATTTAGCTAGCAAGATTCCTATGCAATTTATATTCAACAAGGCACCAATCTTCTTTTTAGTAGCACAGTGTCTCTTCCGTAGGGATTCCTTATGGATCCTACAGGAAAGCAAGATCTGATAAGGCCAAATGGCTTCCCAAAGAGACTCATATGCTTTATAGCAATGCAGCAAAAGATAAATGTACATATTGTTGGAAAATGAATTTAGGCATTCTTTCCTGAAGATTTGTTCACTTTGGGAATCTTAAAATTGTAGCTCAGGGTCCTAAAAGGTGAATTTGTAGCAAGAGGTACCTTGATAGAGTACAGTAATTTCAGGATTTTTTTTTCTTTTTAATACCACCAAAGACTTGTGATTTGAAAGATTTTTTTACTAAACTGAATTCACTAAATAATAATTAATTGGTTCCATCAGGGTTATGACTGGTTTTTCACTTAAACATGACCCCATACTTAAACCAATGATCCAAGTTTACCATAATATTATGAAAACGCATAAATCATTACTTTAATTGTAATGCTACTGCATAATGAAGTTATGTAAGTATTGATATATGCAGTACGCACCATTCATTGCTACAGGTACCTGTTTTAGCTGTCTCTCTGTAGTTTGGTCTGAGTGAGTAGGTTCTTTTTAAAGAGGGATGTGTTCTGGGCTTGGATCAGAGTCAGGCCTACCAATTATGTCCCAGAAAATTCCATGACGAGGTAGTTTGTCATAATGCAGTAATTTTTGGAATCTTTTCCAGAATCTTCTTGGAGCTTTTGGGCTGCATGAGAACATCAGTGTCACCATGCTGAGTTTACATAATTCCAGGTAAAGCAAAGAAAATCAAATTTTAAATTTGTCTTCCATCACCTTATTATGAGCAAATTACCAGTATATCTCTAGAAATACTGATACAAACTTCTAAGCCTGCACTTTCCTCATTTGCTAACCTGGCACTTTAGGCTGAAAGTCACTGGTTTAGCAGAAACAGACAAACAAAAGTTGAAAACTGTGGTTCTTAGCCCAGTTATTAATAAACCAGGGACCTATGGCATCCCTTCCCCGCTTTGAGCAACTTTAGTTCCACTAAATGTAAATGAAGACCTTGAACTAGGTGACATCACCAGGTCATGCCCAGTGTCCTAGGGCTGTAGATCCATCCTGAAAGCTCTCACCTGTTATTTTCTAAGAAGAACCTTTTGTAGATGTTCTGCTCATTACAGATTATCCTCACTTATTTCACTGTATAATGGAAAAATCACACAGAAAGATAAGTATCATATTCCTTAGCTGGGTGTAGGAGGAGGAATTTCCTCTCTTACAAATGGTATATGCTGAATTAATTCGTTTACAGTGCTGTTCTTAATCTCTTTCAAAATGGCCATCCATGGAGTTCTGTTAGGATTTGTTCAAGTAGCTACAAGTATTTTTCTGTTTTATAAACATCGGAGACCATGGTTTATATCATTTCTATTTTTTCTCAAAGTGTGCGTTATCTGCCTCAGAATACCCAGAGAAGTTAAAAAACAATGCGTATTCCTTAAAGTAACTGATTCAGATGTTTGGGAACCTTTATTTCCACTGACCTATCACTAAAAGACTAGCGAACGAGAAGTGCACTCATTTTTGTTTCCTGAAACTGTTTTTGGTGCATTCTAATAAAATCATGATTTACTATTGAAAGGGTTGATACATATTGGCACAGCTCCCTGGAATGTGCAGAATGGAAGAGAAAAAAATAATTCATCAATTTTTAAACAAATATTATCTGCCCCTAGTGTGGTAAAAACTTACAGTATAGTAGCCCGTAAAATGACTTGAGCTACTGTTTATGAACCTTTGTTACATGCTAAGCGTCGTGCCAGTTGCTGGGTGTACATTATCTCCATTTAGTTGTCTCAGCAACACTAAGGGGCAGATGTTATTAATTTCTCCATTTTACAGCAGAGGTGACTGAGGCTAATGTAGTTTAATTAAAGTGGTTTGCAAAAATCCTCACAGCTAATGAAGTAGTGGAGGCCAGTACTTATTCCTGTTGTAGCATTCAGACTTGAGTCCAGATTCTATTTTACTACGTAACTTGCACAGTCGACCCTCTGTACCTGCGGGTTCTGCATCCATGGATTCAACCAACCACTGATGGAAAATATTTGGGGGGAAAACCCCAAATCCCAGAAATTTCCAGAAAGCAAAACTTGAACTTGTTGCAGACTGGCAACTATTTATATTGTATTTACAATGATTTACATAGCATTTATATTGTATTAGGTATTTAAGTGTCTGGGAAGATATGTAGGTTATATACAAATACCACGCCATTTTTTTTTATTTTTTGTTGTTTTTTAACATCTTTATTGGAGTATAATTGCTTTACAATGGTGTGTTAGTTTCTGCTTTATAACAAAGTGAATCAGTTATACATATACATATATCCCCATATCTCCTCCCTCTTGCATCTCCCTCCCACCCTCCCTATCCCACCCCTCTAGATGGTCACAAGGCACCGAGCTGATCTCCCTGTGCTATGCGGCTGCTTCCCACTAGCTATCTACCTTACGTTTGGTAGTGGATATATGTCCATGCCACTCTCTCACTTTGTCACAGCTTACCCTTCCCCCTCTGCATATCCTCAAGTCCATTCTCTAGTAGGTCTGTGTGTTTATTCCCATCTTACCCCTAGGTTCTTCATGACCTTTTTTTTTTTTTTTCTTAGATTCCATATATATGTGTTAGCATACGGTATTTGTTTTTCTCTTTCTGACTTACTTCACTCTGTATGACAGACTCTAGGTCCATCCACCTCACTACAAATAACTCAATTTCGTTTCTTTTTCCGGCTGAGTAATATTCCATTGTATATATGTGCCACATCTTCTTTATGCATTCATTCGATGATGGACACCTAGGTTGTTTCCATCTCCGGGCTATAGTAAATAGAACTGCAATGAACATTTTGGTACATGACTCTTTTTGAATTATGGTTTTCTCAGGGTCTATGCCCAGTAGTGGGATTGCTGGGTCGTATGGTAATTCTATTTGTAGTTTTTTAAGGAACCTCCACGCCATTTTATATAAAGGACTTGAACATTTGTGGATTTTGTTATCCACAGGTGTCCTAGAATCAATCCCCCATAGATACCAAAGGGGTGACTATATCATATTCTGCTTATCCATGGTGGGAAGAGTAACAAACACTCATGTTTCTTTCTACATAGACTCCTGGTACGGTTTTCCATTGATCATGCGGTGACAGGTACCATCTTTAGAACCTCCTGCTGTCATGGTGATCAGCCTCAGCAGAGCTGCCCTGCTGCTACCTCTCTGACATGGCTTTTATATTTTCTATGACCTTAATATCTATGCCTGTCATCCCTGCTTTCTTTAACCCCACGCTGTTTCCCCTACCAAAGTTATTTGGGGGCTGGTTGTTTGTTCTTTGAGTCATCCTCTCAGAAGCCCTTTGCCTCCTGAGCACCCGTAAAGGGGAAGAGTAACAGAATAAGTTTTAAAACTGTGAGAGAAACAGTCCGATTTTATATCTGACCCCAATTCAGTGGTCCTGATAAAATGTGAAAATCGACTTTCAAAACTGGAGAAAAAGATATTTTGCTTGTCTGCCCTTGGTGAAGTCTTCTATTTATACAAAGCAAGTTTGCACTCAAATCTATGCCTTTCGATTCAGAGCCTGGATGGAGTTTCATTGACATCTGCAATATGTAGGCTAATTTGCTCGGATGAGAGTCTGTGATTTAATACTTAATGAGAAATTTACAGCACTAGTCCCCATCTCAAGCTAAATAAATGAACTCAATTCAGATGAGGTGTCTGCTTTGTACTCATCACCCAGGGCACTGTATAACTGCAATGCTCTGGTGGTTTTCTCTCCATAACAAACCTCATTTATGTTTTCTTGACTTTACTTTAGAATGTATATTTTTTATTAAATGATTCTCAGTATGCTTACATTTGTAGCAGATTGAATTATTGGCCCTAATTTTTTGCTTTTTGTCGGTAACTTTGCAATGCCTTCCCCTTGACTTCGAACTTGGCCATATGACTTGTCTTGGCCAATGGGAAGTTTATCACATTCAACCCAAGGAAGGGCTTTAAATATGCCTGTGCAGTTGGGTCATCTTTTTTGCACCCCTTCCATCTCCATGAGAAGAACATTTTCTGGTGACCCTATGATCCAAGGAAACTGAGAGACCTGTAGAGCGGCCCCACAGAGCTGCAGCCTGAAGGAGAGGCATCCCAGCCAACCCACAGATTTAGGAGAATAAATAATGTTAAGACAATGGCTTTTGAGGTGCTTTGTTACACAGCAATAGCTGACTGATTCAATATTTTTCTAATCTGTTTTCATGGTGTACTCAGGAGAGCACTGGATAAAGAAACTAGACTTTTATCATTGTTTTGCCACTCTCATAGCGGTTTTATGTAAGTTACCTTTTTGAATTTCAGTGTATCCTGATCAGTGAAATAATTGCATTGAGGCAGGGGCAGGAAACAGAGCTTTATTCAATTCAGAACACCTCTGATGTGGAAATATCACCAACATGGTATTGGAGTGCAATTTCTAAAATAATGAACCGGCACACAAATCAATGGAACCTATCCTTCTGGTAATAAGGAATTTGTATATCTCCTCAGTAGGAAAACAGGAGTGTTTGGAAGATTTTATTGATGTAAAAGGAGGGATTTGATATGTAGCTACTATTCTACCTCTCATCACTCTGGCTAGTTAGAGTCACTGAATAATGTGATTACGGAAATCACCAGAGACATGGGAGATATTTCTCTGCTTGTCTTATTCCTTTCATTGTTTAGGATTCACTATTAGAAAACTCTAACTAAAACGAATTATTACTTTCCCAGTCATGGATAGAAGAGCCCACATCACTGCCCTTTATTACCTCAATCCTGCCAATTTCACATTTCTGTTGTCAAAATCTGAATGCTAAAATGTTTTCAGTTCAAACTAATTAACAAATTAGATTCCAGAGGTGGAGAAGCCTTTGGGCATAAAGTAAGGTCCTGATCTGTTTCTCAGCAATTCTCTTTGCTTTGCCTTCACTGTATGTTGGATTAATCCCCAGGCTGACTTCTTCATGGTCACATGGTGGCTGCCAGCAAGACTTCAGAACATGTGCTTCTATGTTTATACCAGGGATGGGAAGAACATAGCTTCCCACAACCATTTGGACAAACATCTTCACCGTCTTCTCTTCATCTCTCTCAACTCAATCATTCTGGCAAGAGGTATGGAATTTCCTTAATTGGCTTGAACCAGTTGAGATGCATTCTGGAGCCTGGGGTGGGTCAATCCTATACAAAATCACATTGCTGCTGCACGATGGGAATGGCATGGAATGAATGTTGGGGAGATTAAACACATTGTGGTTTACAAAGCAAAATATGTATGTTCAGTTTATTTCAGTGTGTGAAATAGCTAAACACATGTGTTGTAGAGATTCACGGGAATGGTTCACGAGCTAAGCCTTCAGACAAGAACATTTTCGAATCTAAGGGCTGCAAATGTCCAGATTTGCTGGGTTTCCCAGGACTTTCTATGGTTGAACCTTGACACCGGACTTGAAAATGCAGGAGGTCATGAAAAACATTGCTACCTTCTTCAACAAAGGGCCTTTTGCTGAAAAGGCAGTCTTTGTTTCCAAAGAGATTTATTCATTTAACAGACACTTATAGAGCATTTCCTCTTTGCCAGCCACCCTTCTCAGCACTTTACAAGCATTCACTCACAGATTTGTTTTCGTAGCTGCTTCAGGGTGGATCTAAATTATTAAACCTCATTGTAGTTTGAGATATCACCTCACGACAGTCAGAATGGCCGTCATCAAAAAGTCTACCAACAATAAGTGCTGGAGAGGGAATGGAGAAAAGGGAGCCCTCCTACACTGTTGGTGGGAATGTAAATTGATACAGCCACTATGGAGAACAGTATGGAAGTTCCTTAAAAAACTAAAAATAGAACTACCATATGACCCAGCAATCCCACTCCTGGGCATATATCCAGAGAAAACCATGGTTCTAAAGGATACATGCACCCCAATGTTCATTGCAGCACTATTTACAATAGCCAAGACATGTAAGCAACCTAAATGTCCATCGACAGAGGAATGGATAAAGAAGATGTGGTATATATATGTACAATGGAATATTACTCAGCCATTAAAAAGAATGAAATAATGCCATTTGCAGCAATATGGATGGACGTGGAGGTTGTCATACTAAGTGAAGTAAGTCAGACAGAGAAAGACAAATGTTATATGATATCACTTATATGAAGAATCTAAAAAAAAATACAAATGAACTTATCTACAAAACAGAAACAGACACACAGACTTAGAGAATGAACTTATAGTTACCAGGGGACAAGGGTGGGAGGAGGGATAGATTGGGAGTTTGGGACTGATATGTACACCCTGCTATATTTAAAATAGATAACCAACAAGGAGCTACTGTATAGCACAGGGAACTCTGCTCAGTATTCTGCAATAACCTAAATGGGAAAAGAATTTGAAAAAGAATAGATACATGTATATGTATAACTGAATCACTTTGCTGTACACCTGAAACTAACACAACATTGTAAATCAACTATACTCCAATACAAAATAAAAATTTTTAATTAAAAAAAGAATTATTAAACCTACATTTAAGAGGACTGACGCTAAAGCATGCCATGCCCACAGAGTAAATGTGGTTTACCTGGGATTCTAGAAGCAATAATTTTGAATCACAGAATTCACATAATTGTTTTTACTAAGTGGGAAAGTTTTTAGCGATACTTGAGCCCACCTGGCTCTGTGGAAGTACCTTCCCTCTCAGGGTATCACTGAGATGGATGAAAAAAGTCAGCATCACTGACTTGACCATTGAATCAGAACAGAGGTGTGCCCAAGGAATAAATTTCAAATTTTTTGAGAATAATTTTGTGTACTAAATACGAATATCCTCTATGAATATATACTTTTACACACGTACCTGATATATAAAATATTATTTAAAATAAATTAAGATAAACTGATCTTGTGCTTTTTAATTCTAATTTTAGTATTTTGGACCTGAAACATTGGATAAATTAAAATTCTCCATTGATTATCCACTATATTTTTAAAAATTTATTTATTTTTATTGAAGTACAGTTGATTTACAATATTGTGTTAGTTTCAGGTGTACAGCAAAGTGATTCAGTTATATTTTTTCATTCTTTTTTTTCTACTTTACAAAACTGTTTTTTTTTTTTAATGGAAGTATAGTTGATTTACAATGTTGTGTTGATTCCTGCTGTACAGCAAAGTGATTCAGTTACACACACACACACACATATATATATATATATACACATTCTTTTTTATTAAATATTCTTTTTCATTTGATTATCCACTGTAAACAATGAAACAGATACAGCACTATTTATTTATGTATTTATTTCATAATGTAAGAAGTATCTATGAAGCTGACACTGAACCCCAAAACCAATTCATTAACAAATCTACCTATGTTTCCCTTTGCATGATATCTCCCTGTGTTTTCTTCCTGGAAATAATCACTATCTTGTTTCTGTGATTATTATTGCCACTATATATTTTTTTTAAAGATATGGTTTTGGCACAAGTTTTTCCTCTAAATTTAAACGTTGTTTTTAAACTTGAAAAAGATCATACTGTTTGTAGTATTCTAGGACTAAATATTATGGGTCCGGCTTTTAAAATGTTTAAAATCTACTAATGTGGGTAACCTTAAATTGCATAGAAGCTTGAGTGAGTGCGTTTGTGTAACGGCGACCCCAAAGTGAGGGCTGTGCTGGCAAAGTAAAGCTCGCCCAATTCACAGGCCGTCTGGGGCTGCTGGCTCCTGCTGGGTTTCACAGTAATGGTCAACATCCCCGCGATTATCATCAGGTTTCACAATAATGGTCAGCATCCCCGCGATTATCATCATCGACGCGGCCCATCTGCATGAGCACCAGCTAAATCCCACACTTTATGATGTGTTATGATGACTTGCATTTTTATTTGATTCTTCCATCGTATCAGGAAACGATTAGGTTTATTACCGTCTTATGGATAGGAAAAGTATGTCACGGTGACAGGAAGTAACTTTCTCAAAGCCATACAACTAGCAAATGGAGGATCCAGGATTTAAACGTAGGTGCTCTGAACAAGACACGGTTCTCAGAGGACAGATAAGCATACATACCCAGGAACGAGGAAGACTTGCTGGGGAAACTGTCCAAGTGGAAGTCCATTTGTCGTTTGGCTTGGGAGGTGCAGTGTAGCAGAGAAAGTGCTAGACAGAGTCTTGAGTCCTGGATTCTGGTCCAAAGTCATTAACCAGCCTTAGGATTTGGGGTGAGCAATTAAACCCTTTGAAACCCATTTCCCTTATCCCTAAAACAGGGGATGAAGATATCTGTCCTGCCCACTTTTAGGGGGTAGTTCCTAGGGTCAGTTGATACACTGCGTGTGGAATTACATTATGAAATAGAAAGGTCTCTACAAATATTAGATGGACAGGGACTTGGGGCATAAATTATCATGTTGAAAGAACTAAGCTCTTTACTTCAGATAAAGGAAGATGTTTAGGACCTTCCCCATATACCTTCTCTTTCATCCATTCTAGTTTTCATCCTCTTGCCTTTTATTCCGACCAATTCATAATTAAGGGATGTTTTTGCGTATGTAGGAGAGGAGAGTTCTGAGAATATTAACAAAGGAAGGGAAGAACTCAGGCTTTCACTGAGAGAATTGATTCAGATTAGAATGAAAGGTTGTGTAAAGTCATCTCCCAGTCAGCATCTTCAGTGATTTATCAATACTTTTAGCAAAAAGCAAAGACACCTGAAATTCAGAGTGCTTTTTTGACCCTCAAATGCCTGTAAAAGTTTCTAGCTGTCTTCAAATCATATCACGTTGGAGCTGGAATTTCAAGTGCTTTCCTGGAACCTCCTACCTTGAAAACTCTGGGCAGCCTCGTCCTGGCACCTCCTCAGTGTGATTTGTATATGCTGATCTCCCGGCACTGGGAGTGAATGAGGAAATATTCATGCTGGTGACCATTCATTTTCCCTCCACTAAAGCCTCTGCTCTCATCCTCCTTAAAAGGAGTTTTGGAATCTGCCTGCTGCTAAATAGCCCCGTGCATTTGTGAAAAACAGAATGAAACAAAACAAACAGATCACAAAATCAGGTTTCCACTTTGAATCTGATGCTTGGAGTAGATCATAGGTGAGGCTGTGTGTGCCTTTCCTGTGACCTTCTTTTGCTGTTTCCAACCTCCCAGCTGAGGGCTCAGTTTTCTGTTCCTGGAGCTTTGCTGGGGTTGGAGACATGTCCTTCTCCCACAGGTAACAAGTGTGTCCACTCACATGCAACACAGATAGTTTTCCATCCCCTTTCTGACATCATAAGACTCATTTGGACATCACTGTGGGACAACAGTTTAGAACTTCCAGATTATCCGGGAGGTTGCCCTCATTTAAAATGACAAGACCAAAGTCACAAAAATCAAGTTGATTTTAAGTAAGTAAATTTGTCACTCAGATTGAAAGCCACCTGTTTTGTCTTTAGAGCTGTGAACGCCTTTGGAATCTCAAGGAAAACTGGCTAATATACATTCTGCTATTTACAAATCACTGTGCTGGAGGCTATTGCTCCTGAAACGTTGCCTGTGACCTTGGATGAGGATTTAAGGAAATCGTAGCTGGGACTGAGCTGTGTGTCACATATCAGTTTGGGTTTCTGCCACAAGGATCTCGATGCAGATAGTTTATTTGGGAGATGATCCCAGGAAACAGGGTTGAAATAGAGGTGGAGTGAGACAGGGGAGAAAGATAAGCCAACAACAATAAGAGTAATAAATAAAGGATGTGCTGCTGGCGTGGTTACCTCTGTGGCACTTGGGTTTCATCCCCCAGCACAAGGAAGCCTACCTCCAAAGAACGAGACCCTGGGTCAAGGGCCCACCGAATCCTCTTTCCCATATTTTAATGGTGGCCCCCGCGAGGGTAAACTGCCCTGTCGTTCCGGCTGCTCCTGAATTGGGGATGGCACATTTTCTGAACTTTGGAGGAAGCCTGAGACAGAGATGTAGAGAGAAGCTGTGAGACATACTTGATGTAATTCTCTGTTATGTGCATGGAGCCCTCTACTACCACTGTCCAGATGCAAGAGGTGGGCTGAATGGATGTGATGGTGCCCCAGAGGCATCTGCCACAGTCCCAAAGGCTCTTCATAGAAGGGATGGTCAGATTGTCCGAAGAGGAAAGAGCAGTGAGCATAAAAGGGCAGAGAAGTAGTGAAAGAAGTAGCTACTTTCCAGGTATGTAGGGGAAGGAGCGCCAGTAGCAGAGTGGCTTCTGCTGCAGAGGCAAGGCAGAGGCCGGGTGCCATCATCCATGCCCACCTGGTGGTTCCTCACTCCCCACCATACACAGCTCCTTTCCCTCTTCCGTGCCCTTGCCTTGCTGTTCTCTTAGCTTGGAGACCTCTTCTGAACCATTTTCTGTACAAATCCTATCTGACCTTCAAAGCGCAGGGCAACGAGGTTCTCCCTCTTTCTTCCAATGGTGCACTGTAGCCAAAATGAATGCCCCCTTCCATGTTCTCACATGCTCTATCCCTCCTATATTTTCATTCATTTATTTGTTCATCCATTCAACAACTAACTATTGAACACCTATGACATGCCAGGCACACAAACTATCTTGTGTTTGGATTAACTGTATCTTGTACTAAACCTTTTGAACTGAGGGCTGTGTTTTAGCCACCCATGGCAGTGGTTCTCAAACTATGGTTTCCACACCAGCAGCATCTGCATTCCCTGGAAGCTTGTTAAAAATACCATTTCTGGGTCTCATCCCAGACCTACTGAATCAGCAAGTCTGGGGATGGGACGCAGCCTTCTGTGTTTTAACAAGCCTTCCAGGTGATTCTGAGGCACACAGTATTTTGAGAATCAGAAGGTCTCCAGGATCTGGCCATCATAAGGAATCAAGACATTTTTATTAAATTGGATTAGATTGAATACACTGTCAGGGAGGTCCTGGTCTAAACACTTTGGCTCTTAAGAGTAATAAATTCTTTTTTTAAAATTTTTATTAGAGTATAGTTGATTCACAATGTTGTGTTAGTTTCAGGTGTACAGCAAAGTGAATCAGTTACACATACACATATCTCCACTCTTTTTTTAGATTCTGTCCCCATATAGGTCATTACAGAGTACTGAGAAGAGTTCCCTGTGCTGTACAGTAGGTCCTTATTAGTTACCTTTTTTTTTTTTTTTTGTGGTACGCGGGCCTCTCACTGCTGTGGCCTCTCCCGCTGTGGAGCACAGGCTCCGGACGCGCAGGCTCAGCGGCCACGGCTCATGGGCCCAGCCGCTCCGCGGCATGTGGGATTCCCCCGGACCGGGGCATGAACCCGTGTCCCCTGCATCGGCAGGCGGACCCCCAACCACTGCGCCACCAGGGAAGCCCTAGTTACCTATTTTAAGAGTAATAAATTCTTTTAAAGTGCAAAAACTCAAATGAAAAAGGACCCTTCCATTTACCAGAAGAATGGCTCACTCACCCGTGAGGCAGTTGGCAGCCTGGGCTCTTCTCAGAAAATCTGGTACAGAAGCGTATAAACAGAGGTCATGACTGCTGCTCAGAGCAACGTGAGGCTGCTTCCTACCCCTCTCCCCACCCAGAGGTCCCCAGGACCACATGCCTGTCCCAGGTGAATGACAAGGTCTGTATGGGTCAGTGCTCCCGTTGACCTCTTTGGACCCTGTCGACCATTTGGAGGGAATATCCATTTCATACAGGGACAGGGAGAAGCCATCGAGGTGACTGTCAAATCTCAATCCTCAGTCATTCTCTGGTTGGGGGGTCAAGCTCTTTGGGCAACAGCAGCAAAACTGGTGGTGATGATGCCAAAGCCTGTCAAAGTGTCCAGTGAAGCCCAGGTTTGCACATGGTCTTAGATTTAAGATCTGCCCTGCAAGGTTGCTTTAGTTTGTGTCTCCTCTTGCACCTCTGGATTCACTCTCCTTTATGCCAGGGGCTGAGAAATCACATCGGCTTTCCCACTCTCACACCATTTATGAACCATTTTGCAAAGTATTTCATAGATGCTTTCAAAAAAAGAATTAACTGGAGAAATTCCAAGTCACCTGCGTTGCTTGGTGGGGCAAAGTTCAGGGAGGAAAGGAAACTTTCTCCCGAGTCACAGCCAGGGAGGTGCTTTTGCTGTCGAAGAAGCTGTCTTGGGGTTCAGCATTGGCGGCTACACTGCATCTTGGAAAATACATGTGAGCACAGCGGGAGGAACGCTGGTGGCTAAGAATGTTGCTGTCGGTCAGGCTCTCATATCTTGCCCTGAGAGTGGAATCCTAGCTGTCTGTGATTATCGTAGCACTCATCTTCAGAGGGCATTTGCATCCTCTGCCTTTTAAGGGGTTTCCATCAAGTGGCAGAAGCAGCTTACCGGATGTGGGGAATTAAATCTCGCCTTCTTGAAGAAATGGCTGGGGGCAGGCAGGGCACGAATAGGTCACATTCAGAGGCAAAGCTTGTTGTGCCATCGCACATAAAAAACACTTAAACGGGCTTCCCTGGTGGCACAGTGGTTGAGAGTCCGCCTGCCGATGCAGGGGACGCGGGTTCGTGCCCCGGTCCGGGAAGATCCCACGTGCCGCGGAGCGGCTGGGCCCGTGAGCCATGGCCGCTGAGCCTGCGCGTCCGGAGCCTGTGCTCCGCAACGGGAGAGGCCACAACAGTGACAGGCCCGCGTACCGCAAAAAAAAAAAAAAAAAGCACTTAAGCATCCTCCTCAAACACTGACCTCTGGACTCCCGTACCCTGTCAATATAATTGGTTTGTGTTCGACATCCTCGCATTTGTGGTTTTCATAATAAGGTAGATTCATCTTTACTAATAAATGAACTGAATGCAGTACTCTTTTAGATTGGTTTGGCGAGAATTGAGTCCTGCTGAGTAACTTCAGTGTGCAAAAGAAAGCTTAACTTCAACGTGCAGAAAAAAAACTTAACAAGTTATTAAAACGGCAAGTGATCAGACTCTACCTAAAGCTACTGCAACGGAATTTTGATAGGAGGTGGTGGTGGAACTGGGGGACGAGAGAAGCTTAAAGTCCCAGCATCCTCAACTTTAATCCACGTGATCCCAACGCAGTCTTGGTATCAGATGGTGGGAAACACTGTATCAAGTGACCATCATTTTAATAGTGATCTTTTGGATCCAAGAGGAAGACTCTACTTAGCATATTCAGATATTGCATCAGGAGAGTATGTATGGGCATACAATGCAATTCTCGTTATCTGGAAATATTTAGTTAGGGAAACAGGATACTGTTCTCCTTGGGAGAATGGCTTCATTAGGAGTCTTGCTCTGACATTTACTAGTTGTGTATTCTTGGACAAGTTTGCTTAATCTTTTGAGACTCAATTTCTGCATCTGTGAAATGGTGATGAGATAATGCAGGTAAAAATGATTGGCACTTCCTTATTTGGGAGCTATTCTTATTGATTAAGTGTAGACTAGAGATGAGTGAGAGACTGTTTAAAGTCATACTGGGGTGTGGTCAGTAAAGGATCACCTCTCATGGCCCATCATACAGAGAGATCTCAGGGTTAACAGAAGGCAACTGGAAGGTTGCAGTGAGCTGCGAGCTGAGTCCCTTCAGGGGAATCCTGACAGAGATAATGTAGGACTTCATTCATTCAGTCATTCCACCCATCAAACCCTGGCAGGGGCAGGTGGAGGGCCTTTCTTCACATTATTCCTTACATTTTAAATCCAACCATATGTTGAGAGGGAAAAATGGAACAACCATTCAGGATGGACACCATGGTTAATCATTTAAATGATTTCCTTGCCTTTATTCTTTTTTGAAAAAAAATTTTTATTGAAGTATAGTTGACTTACAGTGTTGTGTTAATTTCTGCTGTACAACAAAGTGACTCAGATATATATAACGATATATATCCATATGTATGTATATATATATATATATGTATATATATATATTCTCATATTCTTTTCCACTATTGTTTATCAGAGGATATTGAATATAGTTCCCTGTGCTATACAGTAGGACCTTGTTGTTTATCCATTCTATATGTAGTAGTTTGCATCTGCTCATCCCAAACTCCTGCTCCTTCCCTCTCCTACCTCCCCTCCCCCTCAGCAACCACAAGTCTGTTCTCTATGTCTGTGAGTCTGTTTTTCTTTCTTAGATATGTTGATTTGTATTATATCTTAGATTCTACATATAAGTGATAACATACGGTATTTGTCTTTCTCTGTTTGACTTACTACCCTTAGTATGATAAGCTCTAGTTCCATCCATGTTGCTGCAAATGGCATTATCTCATTCTTTTTTATGGCTGAGTAATATTCCACTGTATATATGTACCACATCTTCTTTAGGCATTCATCTGTCAATGGACATTTAGGTTGTTTCCATGTCTTTGGCTATTGTGAATAGTGCTGCAGTGAACATTGGGGTGTAAGTATCTTTTTGAATTAGAGTTTTGTTTGAGTGTATGCCCAGGAGTGGAATCGCTGTATCGTATGTCCTTGGCTGTATTCTTTAATAAAGGCTTTAATCAGATGGCTTTATGATATGCTCTGATAGAACTATATTCCTTTTCTTTCATGGCATTTGTCTTAGTTTATATCCATTAATGCTACTGCTCGATCTTCCCTCCTAAACAATAATTGCCATGAGAATGAGGACCATATCTATTTTTTGTTCACTATTATTTCTCTAGTGCCACCCAGAGAATAAGTCCACAATAAATATTTTTTGAATGAGTGTATGAACGTTTGCCTAGAAGCCCACTTGTGTGTTAGGGCCATGATCTTATGTAATTTTCATTCTGGTCTTTTTGTCACTGATAATTCTACGGTTATTCTGCCGTGGGCAGACATAACCCCCTGACTCACTGTCATTTCTTTGTTGCATGGGAGTTTAGGGACATTTATGAAGAGAATTGCTTGACAAAATGAATAGCACTATTTGGAAAGGCAGAAAGAAAGAAATATAAAAATAGTCACTCTTTGAAAACTCAGAGTGTCCAGTTCCTGACACCTTGGTGGAGTGTTCAGAGAAAAGCATGCTTTAATATAATCAGCAGAGACCCAAATTAGATGTGAGGTTTTATAGTCTACAAGAGCTAAAACAGACAATTACCTGTGTTTTAAATTTCGCTTTCCTTCTGTTTTGAGGGAAACCAGCATTCTATCTAGACTAGACTTTTTAATGCTTTTTCAACCCATGATGGAGGAAATAAAAGTTAGTTCATATCTACCGAGCACCCACTGTTTTTAAAACTTTGTGCTAGTTATGTTCTTTTGATGAAAAGTGGCCCTTGGTTGTGATTTTGAGAGCTATTTTGACAAGCCCAAAGGTCCCTTTGCATCCTCAGTAGGGTAAATGGACTACAGAGGAGTAACTGCTTGAGGAAAGCATGGCATGACATTCAGAAAATGTAGCAATTTTTCCTGGCAGTGAATGAATTACACCATCCAATTGGTCCTCTACTTTGACAGCAATTTAATCCCCAAGACTCAAGAATTCAGTTGTTCTTTCTTTTTATTTTTTGAATTTTGTTTTATTTATTTTTTTATACAGCAGGTTCTTACTAGTCCATTTTATACATATTAGTGTATATATGTCAATCCCAATCTCCCAATTCATCCCATCACCACCATCCGCCCCCACCACTTTCCCCCCTTGGTGTCCATATGTTTGTTTTCTACATCTGTGTCTCTATTTCTGCCCTGCAAACCAGTTCAGTTGTTTATTTTTAATTGAAGTATAGTTAATTTGCAATATTACATTAGTTTCAGGTGTACAACATAATGATTCAGTATTTTAATAGATTATACTCCATTTAAAGTTATCACAAAATAATGGCTATATTTCCCTGTGCTGTATAATATATCCTTGTTGCTTCTCTATTTTATACATAGTAGTTTGTATCTCTTAATCCCATACCCCTCTCTTGTCCCCCGCTTCCCTCTCCCCACTGGTAACCACTATTTTGTTCTCTATATTTGTGAGTCTGTTTCCTAAGGCAAAAGAAACAAAAGCAAAACTAAACGAATGGCACCTAATAAAACTTAAAAGCTTTTACACAACAAAGGAAACCGTCAACAAAATAAAAAGGCAACCTACTGAATGGGAGAAAATATTTGCAAATGATATGACTTATAAGGGGTTAATATCCAAAATATATAAACACCTTACACAACACAATATCAAAAAAAAAAAACAATTAAAAAATGGGCAGAGGGCTTCCCTGGTGGCGCAGTGGTTGAGACTCTGCCTGCCAATGCAGGGAACACGGGTTCGAGCACTGCTCTGGGAAGATCCTACGTGCCGCGGAGCAACTAAGCCCGTGCGCCACAGCTACTTAGCCTGCACGTCTGGAGCCTGTGCTCCACAACAAGAGAGGCCGCGACAGTGAGAGGCCCGCGCACCACGATGAAGAGTGGCCCCCGCTCGCTGCAACTAGAGAAAGCCCTCGCACAGAAAAGAAGACTCAACACAGCCCAAAATAAATAAATAAATAAATTTACTAAAAAAAAAAAAAAGCTCAGTTTAATGTCAAATTTGGACATTGACATCCAATGCTATGCACTCTTCCTTCAAAATGATCACAAAGGTAGCAAATTTTCATGGATAATACAGTGTTTCTTTTTTTTTTATTCTTTAAATTAAAAAGAATTTTTGGAGTATAGTTGAAATACAATGTTGTGTCAATTTCTTCTGTATGGCAAAGAGGCTCAGTTATACATATATATACAATCTTTTTCATATTCTTTTCCATTATGGTTTATCGTAGGATCCTGAATGTAGTTCCCTGTGCTGTACAGTAGGACCTTGTTGTGTATCCATTCTCTATATAATAGTTTGCCTCTGCTAATCCCAAACTCCCAACACTTCCTTCCCCCAACCCCATGCCCCCTTGGCAAACCACAAGTCTGTTCTCTGTATCTGTGAGTCTAATACAGTGTTTCTTGAATCAAATGATTGGTTTGGACCTATTTCTTGCAAGTCATATAGTCTTAGGAAACTAAGAAACGACACTGAAATAATAAGCATCAAAGCTCTTCATAAATTGTGCAGCCTGATTGGAATTTAAAATATTTATCGTTATGATTGTTCACCAGACTGCCACTTCTTTTGTCTTTGTTTTATTAGTTATAATGCTACGAATTGGTCTCTTACAGGTTCAGCACTAAAATGTAAATTATTTGAGCTTAAAGGTATTGTTAAGTGTTATTGTAGAAAATCAGGGCTGGAAGGGATGATAGCAGTTTTAGAGTTCAGAAGCTTAATTTTTTAGAAGCTGAAACTAGTGCCCAGAAAGATGAAGTGTCTTTCCAAAGGTCACCCCGCTACTTAACGATTGCTGGATCAGAGTTTATTCCCTGATATAAATTTTCTTTCATTTCTAGGTGAGAGGGAATTCCGTTCTTAGGCTTGTCAAAGTTATTCTCCGTCAAACAAATGAAAATCAAACAGAACACAATAGACATGTCTCTCTTCTTGGACGTCACCTTTTGGAATTGGAAATTTAGCCATAACATAGGTCTAGACCCAGCTTAATTGCCTTTGTTTTTAGCTTCACATGGCCTCTAGAGCCTTGAGACTTCTTCCAGCATCCCATGAAGCCCCCATCAGACAGGTTGAATAATTTGCTTTCTACCAAATGATTGGTTTCTGGTTTCCAGTAGAAATAGGTTCATTCTTTTATTTGAGAACATTTGGAAGCCAAGTATTTGAAACTCTGTGTTATGCACTATTATACCTTTGTATAAAAATAAGAAAAATTACCTAATATCCAAAACGATGAAACATAGACCCTTGGTTTGAAGGTAGCTTATTTCAGCAACCATGTGTCTGCACTTCTAGTTGAGGCTAAGGTTGAGATGAGGGAACCTCGTTTTGAGCCCTAATTACTTACTTTTGCTTCAGCTCATCTTTCTTATCATTTATGAGTTTCAAAGTGACATCAACTTTTCCTATAACATTGAATTGTGTCAATGGAAGTGCCTCTTTCCCCAGATTAATTAGGAAAACTCTTTAGGGAACACAAAAATTAGTTCTGCACAAATTAGTTTAAAATACTCAAACTGAAAATGAAATGACTAGTGTAATACCGGTACCCTTGAGTACTAATAAACATTTTCCTCAGGCTTTGGTAATGTCTTTAAAGGACTTTTTTCAGCCATACCCAGAATAAAACAATGCAGATGAGAGTGCAAAAAAGAAGCTTCATGAAAGTTTATGACTTAAGCATAAATGCCTTATAATATCCATACCAGGAACAAGCTTTGAGAGGCTAAATAATGGCTCTTTGCAAACAGTTGGGACATTAAAGAAAAAAAAATCCTGAAAGAAGCATCACTAGATATATTTTGGCCTCTTCAATGGGCAAACAAGCGTTCTTTAAGTTTCTCAAAACTACTTGTCCCTATACTTCCGGATTGACAGAATTTTATATACAAAATGAGAGGGTTGATATAATTATATAGGAATATCAGGGGAAAAAAGAACTATTTCCTGCCCCCCCCCAAATCCCAATTAAAAATAAACAAAATTTATAGCAAGCAAAATGCAATCCATGGCTATTTTATTTTGGGGGGTACTTTCCTCTAATGTCATGGGAGATGGCTTTCTCATTTAAAGAAATCTTAGCCACTAATCCCCTCTATGTGCTGGGGAACTGGAAATTTCTCTTGCCTTGTATTGGTAAAATTGCAATACTGGCCCTCTGGTTAGTGATGTGCATACTCAGGTATTTGGGGGAGTGTACTGATGTCATCAAGTTACTCTGAAATGCCTCAAAAAGTAAGATGTATTAATGGATGGATAGCTGTGTGCTAAAGCAAATAGTGTAAAATATTAATTGCAGACTCTAGGCAGTGGGCATATGGGTGTTTAATATAAAATTCCTTCAACTTTTCTCAATATTTGAAAATTTTCAAAATGAAATTTGGAGGGCAATTGCAGTATTTTCACTGTGGTTTAAAGCTGGAGACACTTGATAGGCAAGATAGTGTGATAAAAGAGGACAACGCTAGTCTTCAATTTGTAGCTTGTTTGCTTTAGGATGGAAAAACCCCTCACCGTAAAGTTGCTTTACCTGAAAAGTATTATAGTAGTCAATCAATTTCTTTATTTCCCAGATGCAGCCCTTCTCACCAGGGCACACTTTCCACCACAGTTGGGGTGAGTTCAGGCATTAGATGCCACTGTACCACAAGTCCACCCTCTTCCTGGATTCTTAATCTCTGTTCATGATTCTTTCCCATTGTGCCAGATATTTTAGGGCAATTTTTATCCTCAAGTCTCATTGTCCCTTTCTGTAGTCTCTCCTCCCATGTGGCCACCTCTGTCTATCAGATGTTTGAATATGTCTGAGTCCTATCAGTAGGCAGAACTCAAGTCTTCCTGTAGAAGATTTTGGACACCTTGTACATTAGTGGAAGCAGATGATTAATCAGGAAAGGAATGTTGCCAATGGGTACATGTTGGAGAATCTGAGTCCTAGGTCTTTCCCAGATAAAATAACCTGTTACAATGCTAGAAAAATGGGCAAATTACTTGAATAGGCAATTAACAAGAGATCATATCCAACGGCCAATAAACATGAAAAGGTGCTCGATTTCATAAGGTGCTGGAGACAGGAAAATTAAAACCACAAGGTGAAGCCACTCTACACCCACAATAACATTTAAAAATTTAATACTGAGTGAAGTAAGTCAGACAGAGAAAGACAAATATCGTATGATGTTGCTTATATGTGAAATCTAAAAAAATGATACAAATGAACTTTTTAACAAAACAAAAGTCGAGTCACAGATGTAGAAAACAAACATGGTTATGGAGGCGGGGGGAAGGGGAGGGGCAGGAATCAGTTGGGAGACTGGGATTGACATATACACACTACTATATATAAAATAGATAACGAATAAGGACCTACTGTACAGCACAGGGGACTCTGCTTAATACTTTGTAATGGCCTGTATGGGAATAGAATCTAAAAAAGAGTGGATAGATGTATATGTATAACTGAGTCACTGTGCTGTACACATGAAACTAACACAACATTGCAAATCAATTATACTTCAATAAAAATTTTAAAAAAGGAACAAAAATATTCCTTGAAAAATACTTCAAAAAATAAAAGAAAATTAAAAAAATAAAACAAAATCTTGGCAAAGACGTGGCACAAGTGAAACTCATCAACTGCTGGTGGGAGTGTAGATGGGCACAGCAATTTGGAAGACTGTTTAGGATGTTTGGTATACAAAACCTGGTTTGGGGCAAGTTATTAACCTGCTGAGTCTCTGTTTCTCACTTAGCAATGGGGAAAATAATAGGCACATCACAGAGTTGCAGTAGGAATTAAACAAGGTTATGTGTGCAAAAGCAGGAGGGAAGGTAGAGCATGTGGACCCAGGCACAGGCAGGAGGTAGATGTAATGCTGGCAGCTGTGAGTAGAAACATACTTAACAAGATACTGTTGTGTGGCAGCTTACGCCTATGTTAAATTTGGGGGGAAATGTTAAAATCTCTGAGAAAAGTTAGTCTTGTACCTATTCAAAGTGTTTGTTAATAGTCGTTTTTGGAAGAAAATAACCAATAACTTATAGTAAGGCACACAGCAAATGCCAAGGTTTTACAGTGAAACATTTTTCAAAATTTTTATTTTTATATGTAAAGGTGTTAAAGCATCTTCCCAGTTAGAAAACCCAGACAACATCCCATAAAATGATGATGATTCTGCAGACTGTGGTTTTCACATTGAGTATACAGGTCAGTTTCAGGGAAAAACATGATTTTCTACAGAAGCTCCAGTAAAAAATACTAAGTAACACATTAGGTTTATATAAACATTTCTCCTTTAGGTTATTTTATATATTATTTTTGCTAACAAAAATCAAATACTACACACACACACAATTAAAATTCCCCCATACTATCATCTGCTGGTCCAGCTTCCTCTCCAGAGATAACAGCTGTAAAAGTTTTTGGATATATACTTCTGGTTATTTGCCTGTGTCTTGTGCCCTATCTGTGTGTACAAAGTACATAATTGCTCCTATAGAAATACACAATTTAAAAAATGTATCTTCTTAAAAAAAAAAGATATGGTATCATAGCTTATGCATTATTCTCCAACTTAATTTGTTAACTTGCTGATATGTCCTGGAAATCTCCTCATGTGAATCTGCTTAGAACTACCCAATCTTTCTAACCGTTTGATTTTTGGGGGGGGTTTTTTGGTTTTGTTTTTTGTATTCCAGAGTATAGAAATACCGTATTTTGTTTTAACTAGACTACTTTTGGATGTCACTTAGGTTGTCCTCATATTTCCTTGTTTGTAACAGTGCTGTAGTAACCTCATGCAACAAACTTTATGTAACCTTCCTTGGGCACTTGTGCAAGGTTTTCTCTGGGTAGCTATTGAGGCATGCAATTGCTTGTTAATCATTAGATTATGATTAGCTAATGCTGAAATGCTCTTCAAAATGAATGAATGAATGAATGCTCTTCATTCTCACCAGCAATGTAAATGTAAATAGTTCTAGTTTTCCCATAGCTTTACCACATTTGATATCATTCTTTTAAATGTTGTCAGCCCAATGGTGAGAAGTAACATCTCAATGTTGCTCGAATACGTATCTATAAACACTACTGAACTGAGCATCTTGGCAAACGTTGTTCTTTTGCCTTCTTGACGGCCGCTGCCCCCATTATGGCTTTTGACTCTTTTTACCCCTTTCAGTGGGCTCTTGATGGTAACCAAAGCCTAGAAGAGTTTCTGAGTCAGTAATTCCAGGCCTAAGAACTAGTCTCCACAGCAGGAGAATAAACTCTACTTGCTTCCAGTACTGGGTTTCCTTTCATGAATCAATGGATCAGGATGTTTTGGTCTCAGACTTTGGTGCAGTCAGGAATTACCTGCAGATCTTGTTAAAATGCAAATCCTGATTCAGCAGTTGGTGGGTGGAGCCTGAGGGTCTACCTTTCTAACTAGCTTACTGGTGGTCCCGAGGTGGCTGGTCCATGTAATGAGGAATTACATGATTTGGGCATACAGGTCATGTCTTTACATTAAATGACCAGGTCATCTGGGGCAGGTACAGATCAGGTGGTACTTCTCCACAGTGCAGGGTCAGTAGACTTTCCTGTATCTACAAACTCAAGACCACCCCTCTGATACCTCACTCTTTGCGTTAGACCGTTAGTCACTGTTAATGTATCTCACTATGACATTATTGTAATAGGAATCGTGGGGACAGGAGTGGGAAATGAATAAATTACTCCTGGTGAATATCTTTGCCTCACATTCCCCTGTTATGACAGTGACTACTTTTGCAGTCAAAGTACTGAAATCATTCTGTAGCCTCCTTTTCCTTGTCTTTCTGAACAAAGAATTTCCACAAAGCATGCACTTCTGTGCACAGAATTGCCTCCTTATGCTTGACAGTACTTCTTGCCAAAATTAACTATATCTCCATTCTATATCTATCTATCTACCTGTCTATCCATCCATCCATCCTCTATCATCTTCTATCACTTCTTGTTCATTATAGTCCTTATTCTAATACATTGACTAGATTTTCTTCTTTTTCATCAGATCTTTTTAATTTCATTTAATCTTTACATTTAATATCACTTAATATTTCAAAGTAGGTTGTGGTCAATTTTACAGGTGATGGAAGTGGGATCACCTTCCTGCCAGCTAGTGGCAAAGACAGCATCTAGAAGAGAAGATGTGTTTGGATCGAGCACACAGGTTCTTTTTATCACATCATGTCGGGCAATTTAACCACCTCTTTCTCTCTCTCTTTCACATTCTATAATTCACAACTATTTTCAATGACAAACTCTTAATATATTACCTTCTTGATTGCTCTACTAACATTGGTCCTTTGCTCTAAATGAATCCCTTTTAAGTATTTTAATCAACTTATTGAAGTGTAATTTAAATAAACTAAAATGCTCTCATTTTGAGTGTACAGTTTGATGAGTTTTTACATGTTTATACCTGTGTAACCAGTTAAGATATAGAATATTTTCATCACTCTGGATGTTTCCCTCATGTCCCTTAAAAGTCAGTCCCTCCCTCTTAACTTCAAGTAATCACTGATCTGTTTTCTGTCACCATAAATTAGTTGCCTTATCCAGTATTTCATTTAAATGGAGTCATATAGTATGTTGTGTTTTGTGCCTTGTTTCTTTATCTAAACATAATGTTTTTGATATTCATCCATGTCAGTAGATAATTCTCTTTTTATCGCAGAGTAAAATTCCAATGTATGAATATACCACAATTTATTTATCCATTCATCTGTTGGTCCACAAGTAAAGCTGCTATAAGCATTTCTGTTCCAGTCTTCTGTGAATATATGATTTAATTTCTCTTGAGTAAATACCTAGGAGTAGCATCGCTGGGCCATATAGCAAATATACTTTACCAACACTAATTAATAACTTTAATAAATTCTCATATCTATTTTAATCTGAATTCTCCAGTGTTGCATAGCACTGTATATTGTCTTATATTCTCTAATTTCTTATTTAAGTCCTGCCTCCCTGCTAGGTAATAAACTCTCAGATGATAAGAGTTAAAGTTGTCATCTATTTCTTTTTTAACTTAAACAACTTAACACAGGGCTCTGGGCATATAGAATAAAGCTTGTCAGATTATTATGTGTTTTATTAACAGTACCCCATTAAACACAATGAGCCCAAGTTTTAGTCCTCTTTGAGTTGAATTTGTAAAGTTAAGTTTCACTGAGTGTGTTTCAGATAAACATAAATAACTCGTCCTTTTCCTTGTGGGTGAATTTGTGACATAATAGGGCCACCTAGATTATTCTGAGACTCTTGCTGGAACCATCAGGAAATAGGTTCTAATGTTCCACTGGGGTAGCTAAGTTAAAGAAAGCAAGGCTAGGTTTGCTGTTGCTGTCTTTGCCACTTGGAGAGATTCTACCTGAAAATAAAGCCATCATGAATAATGCTGTATGATATACTTGAAAGTTGCTAAGAGGGGAAATCTTAAAAGTTTTAATCACACACACACATAAAGATGGTTACTATGTGAGGTGATGGATGTATTAGCTAACTTTATTGTGGTAATCATTTTGCAGTATATACATATATCAAATCATCACCTTGCATTGTGCTTTCAGCTCTGCACTCACTAGTGCAAAACCACAGATAAACTTCAGCCCTTTCATTGCTAAGCTGAAGTCCCCTGCAGCTCTAATTTCTGGAGTATTATCTAGAAAACTTCTCTCTATCCACCCCTTCCAGAGGGTAGGATTGACTAAAAGGGGCCCTAGGGAATTTTCTGGGTGTTGGACGTGTTCCATATTTTAATTGGTTGGGGGTTACACAGGGGTATATGTTTGTTAAAACTCATCATGACATGCATTTAAAATCCATACATGTTGCTGACGGTAAAAGTGCAAAAAAATGTAAAAAGAAAAACTTGTTTAGTTACTCTTTTGACCCATATTCTACTCATGAGACAAGTGAGACTAAGAATGAGGTGATGGTTTGCCCACAGTCATGGTGGGAGTTGGGAAACCTGTACTATCCGATGAGAATTGCGATTTTATCTTGTGTACTTTTGTAGTAAGATTTTCACCATAACGTTAATTATGAGCCTAATGCACTTTGTATTCAGTACATTAGGAGAACACAAAACAAAAATGAAAAGATGTATTCCCCACAATCAACTCTGTTTATCTGCATACTTAGATTTTACAGAGAGAAATGGCAATGAGTCTTTGTTTTTTCCCTGGGAAAGGCAAAGGGAGGCTGTCCAGCAGGTGAGGTCATAGTGATGCCACTCAGTCAACAGTGTTCTGAGACTTCTGACAGAGTCCCGATAGGTGTTTCTCTTTAGAGACGTAAAAAATGTGACATAACAGCTTTCAGTCTGTGAAGTAGTTCCTAGATAAACAATCCCTAAGCAAATCACCTCTCATCTTTTTAAAAACACAGATTCTAATTTAGGGGGTCTAAAGTGAGGCTCGCCGACTTGAAATTCTAATAAATTCCAAGATGGTGATGATGTTGCTGGTCCTTGGGCCACACTTTGAGTGGCAAAGATGAGGTTATTAAAACTGTAATTGAATCTGCAGTTTACCTAAGGTCTCAAACTCGAGAGGTGAGCTGAAAACAGGACCCATGATGATGAGTATCTATAGATTTTCTGCCGTCCTGTAAGAAAATGAGAAGGTATATAAATAAATATAAACATGTGGGACTGGGGAGAAAATCTGTTGTAGCCATTTATTCAAATGACTTGTCTAGAGTATCTGAATGCAAGTAATTGGTTCCATTTCTATCGCTCTGATTCTACGTACAAAGCTTTAGGTTAGTGTTTTTCTAGACACTTCTAGACAATTTCCAATCTAGAAGTTACTCTTGTAATCAAGGATACATTTGTAATCTGGGAAATTGTAGAATGAAGTAGTGACCCACAAAACTGTTTGATGACCGCAACACACGCACATGAAAGTTGTTATTGACGTTGTACCCATCCTCCTAAATGGCCTTCAATAGTCCCTGCCTCTTGGTATCCCCACCGTTGTGTAATCCTCTTCCACATTAAGTGGGGCTGACCCCTGGGAAACCAATGAGATGATGATGTGTGACTTCAAAGACAGATCATAAAAGACATCCTGGCTCTGCCTTGTTTGCTCTTGGTCTGTTCACTCTGGCAGGAACCAGTCACCCACCATGTTATGAAGAGTCTCAAGCAGCCCATGTAGCCCCATGGGAAGAACTGAGGCCTCCTGCCAACAGCCATGAAGGGAGTGGATTATCCGAGACATGGATCCTCCAGCTCCAGAACTTTGAAGCACTCAGCAACTAAGATGGTACTGTATTTGTAATATAATACACTATTTACAATAGCCAGGACATGGAGCCACCAAAATGTCCATCGACAGAGGAATGGATAAAGAAGATGTGGTACATATATACAGTGGAATATTACTCAGCCAGAAAAAAGAATGAAATGATGCCATTTTGCACAGCAACATGGATGCAACTAGAGATTATCATACTAAGTGAAGTAAGTCAGACAGAGAAAGACAAATACCATATGATACCATTTACATGCGGAATCTAAAAAAATGAGACAAATGAACTTATTTATGAAACAAACTCACAGATTTCAAAAAAAACATATGGTTACCAAAGGGGAAACACTGGGGGGAGGGATAAATTAGGAGTTTGGGATAAATTAGGAGTTTGGGATAGCACACACTACTATGTACAAAATAAATAAGCAACAAGGACCTACTGTATAGCTCAGGGAACTCTACTCAATACTCTGTAATAACCTATATGGGAAAAGAATCTGAAAAAGAATTGATATATGTGTATGTATGACTGATTCACTTTGCTGTACACCTGAAACTAACACAACATTGTAAATCAACTATACTCCAATTAAACTTAAAAAAAAAAGAAAAGAGGGAGAAACTCTGCATTTGGCAGATATAAGACTTGATTTAGAAAAGTAGCCTCTGTAGTAAGTCCAAAATATGTTATCTAAATGTAATCACACCCTATCTGAATCAACCCTAAGATTTCTTCTGATTTCATGGTTACCAGGTTCCAGTCCCAAAGAAATAGATTTTTCAGTGGAGGAAACAAGAAAAAACTGTAAACTTGGAACATTTACATTATGGTAATGAATAAAACCAGTAAGTTATGTGATCTATTATTACGTTATGTTCTATACTCAGGGATGTCTTGATGAAGGCTTAGGTTAGGAACCTAGCAGAGGAAATAAGGAAGAACAGAGATGAATTATTTTGAACTATTGATAGGACTTCATGATAAATTGAGTTGGTATATAAAGAAGAAGAAAGGAGAAAGACACCTTTAAGAATTTGTGCCTATTGGATAGAAGAATAATGACATACACCATTGAATAAAATAGATTTGCTGGGAAGATAAGCCAGGATTTTAGAGATGGGGAAGAGGATGGAGGGTTTTATTTTGAGATGCATTGAGTTCCACATAGTAAGAAACCCTAGGAGAAAATGCTTTCTTCTTGATTTTTACTGTCCTCTTGTACTACATATTGGTGACATTTTTTTTCTCATTTTGAAACCCCATCCCTGAAAAACAGAGATAGCCAATATATTTATTATACTTATGAAAAAAAGTTATCAAGTAAGAATCTTAGCAATATGTTCAATACGGAGAGTTAGGGATTGTCTAAAATCCAGCTTTCCCCAAAACCAAGCTATGGTTCTTTCCAGCTGGAGTATCCTGTGATCACTGCACAGCTTTCTTCATACTGGCTCTTGGTCCCTTGGTGTCTAGAATTAGTCATTGTTTTGAAATAGGAAAGTGTTTGGCTAAATGTTTTTGATAGGGGTTTAATTCTGTGTCTGTCTCTTGGTGGGTTCCTGGTAGGTTTTAGCTTTTAGCTTTGAACAATTAGAAATCCAATGCTGTAAATTCACCAAAAATGGTAAGGCTTTGGGAAATCCGTCAATGCAGCCAAACTCACAGAAGACTGATTTGCGAAACTGAATGCCAAAGTGTTAATTACCATATATGATTCTAACAACTGGAACATCCAGTAAAGGATATTGTTAGTTGTCAGACTTTTTTTTAGTTGTCAAACTCTTTTATCCTTACACCACTTCCCTTAATGATTTCCAGAATCATGGTTTGTCTTTTATTAACTGCATTTTTAGAGTGTCTTCTCAGTGAAATTTTAGAAAGATAAGTTAATGTAATGGACAACATATTTACAAATAATACTTTTGAGCTAAGTGACTTGGGTGAACATGACTTTTTGACTCGTATTCTTATATTTTGTAATGATAGCTTCTTAGCTTTCTCTTTAGCGGGTAGACAGTTGTTCCATTTTAACAAGAAAGGGACCTGAATGAGAAAAATATAGCTAAACAAATAGCTGAGTTATAACTACTGTAGCATTAAGTGTAAACAAACCTATGATAGATTCTCAACAAATTGGAGGAATTTTAATTTGACAATAAACTTCAAGCAATTTACTTCAAAGACATTTGAGGCTAATAGGCTATTTATATGTTGCCTGAGGGGGGAAATATTTCCTTCAGCTGACTTATTGATTTGTTGCCTTGTAACAGAAAACTATGCTGATCTAATTACGAAGAAGTGTTAAAAGCTAATAACTTCAGTCCATAATGGCACAAAATGACTGATGGTCTAACAGGAGCAACCGCGCATGAATCTTTAGCCAGAAACTTGAAATACCATCTCAATAGTGGGAGTGGGGTTTGAAATACTGCCAGCAATTTTTCTTTCTACGTCAAGTGATGTTAAAATAGCTAAATGGTGTTGTAATTGGACCCATGGTGTAGCAGTCACTTATGACAGAGTCTTTACATTTTGTTTGCTTATAGTCTTCTGATTTATTAATTTTTCTAAAACAAAATTCCTGTTATGCTAATATGCTCATCAGTGAAGTGCTATGCCACAAGCTTCTTCAAAAACCATTTTTTTTAAGTCAGTATGAGGGTCATGAAGGGGCCGTAATCAGTGGATCAACCTCAGGAATCCTGCGGAGTCAAGGCAGATCACCAAGTATCCATATGAATCCTTCCCCCCAACCCTGCCAATGTGGGAATTCAAAAAGGAAAGTGAGAGCTTATGGTTGGGACCACATAAGTTGGTTTTAAGACTTTCATAGAAAGCCCTTGAGATGGGAAAGCTATATAGGTACCACTGGGTACCATTTTGAGACATGAAACCCAAACAAGTGTGTGAAGGCTATTCACTATTTACAAGATTTTCTGGTCTAGTTGAGTCTGGCCTCGAATGACTGCTACACTTAAGATTCAGACTTCTTTGCCCTGGGAAGAAAGAGCTGTGCTTGTAGGTCGAGCTGGGGGAGCTCTTGGGTGGTGTTGGAGCCCAAGGTTAGGAGAGCTTATCAGTAGCACCAGATAGTCCATTAACAGCATGAAGCTGGGGTGCAGGGGGCATCACTGGCTCTTCGTGACCATAGGTGTTGCTGGTAGCAGAGGACCAGAGACTTGAGAAGGCCATCGAGAGCAGCTTAATTAACCCCTGGGCATTGAGACTAGGACTCAGTAAAGTTTGAGACCTAAATATTTTGTTTTGAGGAAGAGAGTGCAATTTCTATTACCTTGTCTCTACTAAGAAGAAGATAAAAATCAACAGTTCAGGGCTTCCCTGGTGGCGCAGTGGTTGAGAGTCCGCCTGCCGATGCAGGGGACGCGGGTTCGTACCCCGGTCCGGGGGGATCCCACATTGCCGCGGAGCGGCTGGGCCCGTGAGCCATGGCCGCTGAGCCTGCGCGTCTGGAGCCTGTGCTCCGCAGCGGGAGAGGCCACAACAGTGAGAGGCCCGCGTACCGCAAAAAAAATAAAAATAAAAAATAAAAAATAAATCAACAATTCCACCACCCCTTCCCCAGACATAATGATAAATAATCTGCAGGTATATATACTCTTTTAAAAATATATACATATTGAAGTATAGTTGATTTACAATGTTGTGTTAGTTTCAGGCATATAGCATGGTGATTCAGTTATATGTAAACATATATTCATTCTTTTTCAGATTATTTTCTTGTAATAGGTTATTACAGAATATTGAGTAGAGTTCCCTGTGCTATACAGTAGGACCTTGTTGGTTATCTATTTTATATAGAGTAGTGTGTATATGTTAATCCCAAGCTCCTAAGTTATCCCTCCCCCCTCCATGTTTCTTCTTTGGTAACCGTAAGTTTGCTTTCGAAATCTGTGAGTCTGTTTCTGTTTTGTAAATAAGTTCATTTATATCATTTAAAAAACTTAGATTCCACAGATGAGTGATATCGTATCTCTGTCTTTCTCTGTCTGCCTTACTTCACTTACTAGGCATATGTACTCTTGAAAGTCTGTCTTTCTTGCTGACTTGCTTATTTACTTCTTCCCTTCTGTCCAGCCTGCTAGATTTTTTGAATTAAAGCTACATCACGAACTTCTTTCCATATCATTACTTCTTCTTCCATAATATAATTTTTAGTGGCTATTTGATGTTTGGTTGTAAGATTTCCCTATCATTGGTAACTAAGGTCATTGTCAAAATTATTTTTATTGTAACCTATATCCTTGTTTGGCTTTGTTTTCTTGCGGTTGAAAACTATGCCCCAAAATATCTCCAACTCCTCAGTTCAGTTGCCTTTACTTTCTTGTTTCTCGCTGTCTGTTGTGCAGGCCCGGAGCGAACTCGGGGTCTTCTTCGCTTTTCTCCTGGCCTCCACCAGGGCTCTCCTCCACTTAGAGAATGGGCCTCAGTGCTCTAACCAGAGGCCTGATACTAGAGGCAATTTCTGTATTTATGGGAACTGGAGGGGGCTGGGGTAGGGGGATGGGATTGTCCTGTCTGTTTCTCTTTAGTTCCTTGCTCTTCTAACAGTGATCCGTGAACCAGCAAGGTGGGCAGCCCCTGGAGATGGTTAAAAATACAGAATCTCAGGCCCCACCCCAAGCCTGTTGAATTAGAATCTGCGTTTCGCATGATACTCTAGTGATTCATACGTAGGTGAAAGTCTGAGAAGCACAGCTTTAGTTGGTTGCCATTAATTTTCCTTTGATTATTCCTACAGCAGTGGTTTCCAAATTTGTCTTCATATGGGAATCACCAGGGAAGCTTACAGAAATGCTCACGTTGCATCCCTCCCCTAGACACCGTGATTTAATTGGTCTGGGGTGTGGCTTGGACATTGGAAGGTTTAAAAAAATGCCCAGATTCAAATGTGCAGCCAAGTTTAGGAAATACTGCTCTGTGCCTCATAAAGTGATTCTGTCTTGTTTGAAAATTTTTCCCAGGGCCCCATCCTACCCTATTTTGGATTGTAGTTTTCTCTATCTATCAATTCTATTCTATCTGCTTCCCATTTTTCAGAAGTTCCTATAAAATTTTGTTCCATTAACGATATGTGTTCCCTTTATTCTTTTTTTTTTTTTTTTTTTTTTTTTGTGGTACGCGGGCCTGTCACTGCTGTGGTCTCTCCCGTTGTGGAGCACAGACTCTGGACGCGCAGGCTCAGCGGCCATGGCTCACGGGCCCAGCCGCTCTGCGGCATGTGGGATCTTCCCGGACCGGGGCACAAACCCGTGTCCCCTGCATCGGCAGGCGGACTCTCAACCACTGCGCCACCAGGGAAGCCCCCTTTATTCTTTAATGCAGTTATATATTTAAATTGTGTGGCTTAAGTCTTTCCAAAGGAAAATATAATCCAGGTAGAGTAGAGTAGTCATATGTTGGTTATAGGTTGATATTTCTTTTACTCCATTTTCTTTTTTGCTGCTGCTGCTTCTTTCTGGCATGGCCAGATTCCTCCAAATCCAGCATGGCTATGCCATCATCAGCCCTTTGTTCTCAGCTCTTGGTCTGTCTTTTTGAGTCCTCATTTTCTCTGTTGGTGTTCCCGAGGACTGTCGTTGCAACAGGGTTTCTCAGCAGCGGCACCATTGACATTTGGAGCCAGAGAATTATTGTACATGAGTGACTGTCGGATGTTCAGAAGCATTCCTGGCCTTTACCCACTAGAAGCCAGTAGTACTTCTCACCCCACCCACTCCATCTGTGACAAAAATAGTTCAAAGATTGCCAAATGCTCCGCAGGGAGCAAAATTCCCTCTTGGTGGAGGACCACTGAGCTATAGGATCGTCAAGAGTTCTCCATGGTTAGTAAACAGTGCAACAAGTACATTTAAAAATATCATTTTTGTGTAACAGTCTTTACTATCTTCATGACACGTACTATTTTTTTCCATCAATTTTATTTCATCTACCTATGTTCTGGGGTAGTCCTGAGTTCATGAAATTATATTCTTTACTATGAAAATGGTTCAGCTCATACAGAATGAAATGTATGTAATTATTGAGTTTGTAAGATTTTCGAAATGAAATTCACACACACACACACACACACACACACACACACACAGAGCGCGTGGGAGAGATTATAGAGATCATAGCCAAAGGGTCCCAATATTAGAATAAGGAAAAATGATTGCTCCACTAATGGTCTGAATGGACTGAATTGTGGCTAAAATTACCTTAGTTTGGAAAATAAGAACACATTTCCCCAACATGCTGATCCCTCACTTCTAGCCCAGAGTGAAGTTGCGAAGATTCCCTCTTTATTATAGTCCTTTGGAGATGAAAGGAGTATATGTCAGAATGTGTCTTTTATTTCATACCAGGGAACCTAGCTCAGCCTATGCTTTCTTAAATACTCACAGCTCTAGTGAACTAAAGGCCCTACATGAACACATTCTGAAAACAGATAAGAGAAATATAAATAGAAGCACACATCCCCAGCTTCCTCCTTCCTTTCTGATGGGATCTGCTGGAGATAAGACATATCCTAAGTCTACCAGGCACAGGGCACATGCAGGAGTAGTCATGGAAATGAATAATTCAGTGTTTCCAAAGGGAATTTCATTTTAGGTACACAACTGTATTTCCTTCAAGCAACATTTGGTTCGTGCTTAATGGTCTTCCATTCAGTTGAAGAAGGTTGCACATCAGCAGGGAGTGTTTGAAACAGGTTTCCAACTGGAAACTAAATTGTTGCCTGGATGAGGCAAGCTTTTGCTTGGTGTAGATTAAAGTGGTTTCTGTTTTGCTTTGCATTTCTAAAGCCTATGTTTGGGCACCAGGTTCTTTCCCCCTTGAGCTCTGCAGGGAATGAAACCGAGAAGGACCCTGTGGTGCTCCTGGGTATGGAAGCCTTTCTGTGTCCCTGATTTCTTGTTTGTAGGGAACAGACTCCAGCTTCCACTTCACCCAAAACGCTGTCTCTGAGATTTGATTCGGCACCAGTTCACAGAGGCCGAGTTTTCAGCATCACGAAGAGGGGCCTTCCTTTCAGGGTGGCTCACTTCCCCGGGCCTGGCCCTGAACAAGCCTGGCATTGAGTTTCTCTGGACACTGCTGACCTTTAGCAGGGGTGTTGCTGAGTGCATGGGCAGAGCTGTCCCTGAGTGATCTGTCCTCAGATCTGTGTCAGAGACACTAGAAACTTTCTTTCTAGTACAAGTGGAGCAAATTAAAAAGAGAAAGTTTGTGTCAGAACTTATTTTATTTCAGGCCATGCTTTCGTTTCTTTGGATTGGAAAGGCCATAGATTCCTTCATTTCATTTCATTTATTTCACTCCCTTCAGCTTTCCTCTCTTGTTCGCTAAACTGTCATGAACAGTTTTGGAAACTAGCAGCAAATGGACTTGCCCCCATCGCTTGACTTGCAGCTCTGCATGTTATCAGTGTGGCCTCTGTGGGTGGCATTCTCTTAGCAACCTGAAAACTTCCCTTAGTTCACCCTTGTTTTGGCCTGAAATTGTCAAAACAATTGAGTCAAAAGTACAGTTGGATTCTGAAGTCTCCAGAAAACCCTTCAATCCTTCACGTTCTTCTTTTATCTTGTAGGTTACATTAACCAATGCTTCCCGTAGTGCCACGGGCTTTTACAATAAACGTTCTGGAATAAATGGATGCCTATTAGCTGTCATTAAAAACAGGAAAAATTAATAGTCATAACGGTCATGATAATAATAAGTGGTCTAGTAGCACACATTTGTCTGATGCTTTCTACGTGCTGGAACAAATGCTTTTCTACATTTTACCACGTTTTTATCCTCACAACAACCCTGACATTATAAGGCCATGTTAGAGCCAACGTGTCTACCACCTTCTGAAATTCAGCTCTGGAAACTGTGACAAGTGATGTGGATCTTCAGGCATTCTTTGTTTTTTTTTTTTTTTTGCGGTACGCGGGCCTCTCACTGTTGTGGCCTCTCCCGTTGCGGAGCACAGGCTCCGGACGCGCAGGCTCAGCGGCCATGGCTCACGGGCCCAGCCGCTCCGCGGCATGTGGGATCTTCCCGGACCGGGGCACGAACCCGCGTCCCCTGCATCGGCAGGCGGACTCTCAACCACTGCGCCACCAGGGAAGCCCCTTCAGGCATTCTTAAAAGGGACATCACCAGCCAACTTCATACAAACCCTCCCTAAATGTCTCTCCTTCTCTCTAAATTTCCTCCTGAAATGGAGCAGGACGCTATGGTCCTTCCCCTCATGTGCTCAGCCTGCTTTTTGTCTGTGGAAAAACTTTAGCCAAACAAAAGTTTAATCAGAGAAGTGAGCAAATGCAGAAACAAAGGAAAACAGTCAAAGGAGACCAAATAATAATAGTTTAGTCATTAAGCAAAGTCAAGGCCCTTTAGTACCTCCTCAAGGGCTATAGGTAATGTTCTGAGCCCTCTCCTGTGAGCTGTCTTGTAGATACTAAAACCCCCACCAGGTGGAAGACGTTAACTACATGACGACCAGGCTGTAGGCATGACATAAGCTGCCACAATTCCGAGAGCTGGCCTCAAGGAAATGGGAACCAACTGACCCTGGAACTTACGACTAACTGTACTTAAAACAATCAAGATGACACTGATCAGACCACCCCATGACCAATTTCAAGTTGACCATCAGAGCTGCCTGTGCTGTTTCTGCATGTAGCCCGCTCCCTCCATCTACAGAAGCTCTTGCACCCTGATTGTCATGGCGGGAGTCGGCCTTTGGACAGGTGTCCACCCTCCCCCCGGTTGCTGGCCTCCAAAATAAAGCAAACTTTCCTTTCCACCAACCTTGGCTCTTCATCGGCTTTTGAGCAGTGAGCAGCCGGACCCTCACTTTCGGTAACGCCGCCACAGTGGGAAACTGACACCACCCCCTTCACTCACAAACCCCCCTGCTCCCCCAGAGCCCCTAATGGCCACCGCATTTCCCCTGCATATTTCTCCCTTCCTTTAGTGCCATTTTCATTCTTCTGTCACCTGTCTGCTACCCCCTAGAAACACAGTTTGCCTTAGGTTACCATCTTTCTCACTAGCATTCTGGTGAACAAATTCTGTACCTTATTTCATGTCTATGAAGAAATGGAGACAAAGAAACTGAAGTAATTTGCCCAAGATCCCTCAGCTCATAAACAGCAAATCCAAATCTGAACCAGTGTCTTTCTGACTTGTAACCACTGTGTTCATTCCTTCTAATCAGTTTTCCTTGTAATTTTTATCATTTGTTATTGATCCTGTTTATATCAAGGCTTAAAGTCAGACTTTCTAGATTTCTAATCAACATAATTTGAGCAGAGTGATGACTTGGAACCACAGCTGACAAGTCCAAGGGTGACCAGAGGAGTTTACAATGGGTTGGAAAAATTTGTTAACTGGGTGGTTTATTTAAAAAGGAAAGAAAAATCCCTTAGGTTGTAAAGTTGGAGACACCATAATTAATCAGGCCTTCCAAGGTGCAGTCTTGAAAAACACTTTCTAGACTAAAAGTTTTCTTCTAGTTTCTCAACATTTCAGTGTCTACAGATGTCACTGGCCCCCCAGCCTTATCTTTTGTTTTGCCCCTACTGAGTGAGTGACAGTGAATTGATGAGATTTTATAGTTGTTGTTACTGTAATGGAAACCCTACTTGGTTGACTCCTGCACAGGCCTTCTCGTGGCCTGACAGGGATTCTGTGCCCTCTGTTGTTTCCTTAGCCTGTCTTCCAAAAACACAGTTCAGGCTCCACATCTCACCCCACTAGTCGATGCTTCTCCATCCTGGCTTCATGTCCGTACCACCCAGGGAAATTTCTTAAAATACTGATGCCTAGACCCTGTTGCTGATAAATTAAATCCCAGGGGGTGGGAGGGCTCTAACCCCTGGGCTAGATGACCTTTATACTAAACTAAGTTCCTAAATTACCATTGGGGTATGATTACAGGATGGATATTTCAGAAGGCTGTTATAGAGATACTTTACAGTTTCAGCAAGGAATTTAGCTATGGCTTATGATGTTCTGGCTTAAAATAGAGAGTACATCAATCAGATTAGCCACAAACGATGTTGCGAGAAAAACTATCCCCAAACCCAGTGGCTTACAGCAAGGAGCATTTATTTCTTGCTCATGGGTCTGTAGGAGAGTGTGGTATGGCTGGTCCAAGCTGGACTCTGCTGAGCTGTTGTGTGTCAGGCTGCAGGTGAGATGGCCTTTACTTCAGGTGGAGGTGTGGCTCAGATCTTGTTCACATGCTTCTCATCCTCCTTGGACCACCGGCTGCCTGGGCTGTGCACTTCTCATGACAGGTCACTGGCAGGCAGTAGCCAAGCTTAATGGTGCTAAAGGCCTCTGCTCATGTCATGGTCACTATGGCTCTGGACAAAGTCATCCATACAGCCCAGACCAACCCTAGTGGTGTGGAAACATACACGCTGTCTGTGGTGTCGGGGAAGAGGATAAATCACTTGACTACAGAAGCCCACACTCTCACAAGGATGAATTTGTGGACAGTATCTTAGCATACAGATGACTAAAGAAGGGTCTATATACTATTATTCCAAAATAAAAGGTTTATCAAAAAGTAACAAAAGGCTGGATTGCCATGAGAATTGGGGAGATAGTTTTAGTCACCAGAAGTTTTGAAGTAAAGTGTAGATCATCCTTTGGTGGGAAAATTGTGCAAAGGACTCAAGCATTAGTGGATTATTGGGTTTATTGGCTAGACTTGCAGTTGTTGTGCCATACGGAGAAACAGAAAGAATGGGGCATGAAGATTAAAGATTCAAATTGTCATACAGGCTGAAACCAACAAGAGAAAATTTCAAAGAGATAAACATAACCTCACACATTCAGGTTTACAATCTCAATTGTTTGTATATGCTAAATAAAATTCTAGACATAAGAAACTGGTATATGGTTTATATTTTATTGGATTATTGATTAAATATAGCATTAATTGGAATTGCTAAATAACCATGGGCATCCCCTGTCAGGATTAATCTGGAGGGTATACTGTGGTCAAAGCCTCTAGCTGGCCATAGAACAGGGGCTGGCCGGGGTTAATCCTACTTTTTTTTTTTAATTAATTAATGTATTTATTTTTGGCTGCGTTGGGTCTTCATTGCTGCATACGGGCTTTCTCTAGTTTTGGCGAGCGGGGGCTACTCTTCGTTGCGGTGCGCAGGCTTCTCATTGCGGTGTCTTCTCTTATTGCGGAGCACGGGCTCTAGGTGCGTGGGCTTCAGTAGTTGTGGCGCACGGGCTCAGTAGTTGTGGCTCGTGGGCTCTAGAGTGCAGGCTTCAGTAGTTGTGGCACACGGGCCTAGCCGCTCCGCGGCATGTGGGGTCTTCCTGGACCAGGGCTCGAACCCGTGTCCACTGCATTGGCAGATGGATTCCTAACCACTGCACCACCAGGGAAGCCCCAATCCTACTCTTAACAGTAACATCAGGAGCAGCGGCTAATGTTTGTGGAGTGTTTACTAAGTGCCAAGTACAGCTAAGTGCTTTACGTGGATCATTTCATCCTCAAAAACCCCTGTGAGGTAGGTACTAATGACATCTCCATTTTACCCGTGACAAACCAGTACGTCAAAGTTAACCTGCCCACGGTCCCACAGTGCACGAATGGTAGTACTGAGAGTTCAGCTCAGGGTATCTGATCCTATAAAGTGTGAGTGTAATCATTACACACTATTGCCTGCCTCTTCAGTCTGACACGCCATTCCAGTTACTAGCACTTTCCTCGGAGCCCATTCCACCATGAGACACAGGAGCACTGGCACGTTTCCAGAAATACCTTGAAATGTTGCTATGTCTACTTTGACTAGATCTCCTCTGTGGTACTGCGTCATAAGTTTCTGGAAATCTTGTATTCCCAAAGCTGCCATACATCAGGCTTCCTTCCCCAAACCCAAGGGACTACCCTCACTGTCACCCCCAGTCCATGGGAGACACAGTCTGTGTGATTGCTACTGCTTCCCACTTTGTTATTGATTGTTTCTAACTTGCCAGAGGGAGCTGTCAGCCAAATGGAAGGCTGGGATTTCCCAATCAATAGTCATTAGAGCTGCATTTATTATACATGAGGTGACTTTCAGAGCCAGGACGATTACCCTTAACAATCAAAAGGAAAAAAATGAGAGCTTATTTTGGTAACATAAACGTAGCTCTCTTCTGGGAGCAGCCAGATTCCGCCAAAGAAATGCATTTGCAAATGTCCCTTTTCTCTTTCTTATTGTTGCCTCACATAAAAGCACATCCTGGACTTCTCTTAAGAGAGTGTGGAGGGCTTCCCTGGTGGCGCAGCGCTTGAGAGTCCGCCTGCCGATGCAGGGGACGCGGGTTCGTGCCCCGGTCCGGGAGGATCCCACATGCCGCGGAGCGGCTGAGCCTGTGCGTCCGGAGCCTGTGCTCCACAATGGGAGGGGCCACAGCGGTGAGAGGCCCGCGTACCGCAAAAAAAAAAAAAAACAAAGAGAGTGTGGAGTCAGACAGGCTGTGTGTGTGTGTGTGTGTGTGTGTTTATTTGTTTTCTTTTATAACTGAAGGAAGAAATTTAAGACACCAATTTTATTCACCAAACTTGAATGTGAGTTCAATTTTATTCACCAAACTTGAATGTGAGGAGCAGGGAGAAAGACCTAATGATAATAAATCTGAAAAAAAAAAAAAAGAAAAAAATACAGTCTATAAGTGAAAGTGAGTGGCTGGAGGTAGGGGAGGAGCAGAAAGGAGGTTAGAGAAATCCAAAACAGAGAGAATTTGTCGGAATGGGAGTTAGAGCCAGCACAGGGTGCTTAGTAGGGTAATTTGTTGTGAAAAGCAAGATGTCCCCAAGCAAGTAGAGCCCTGCTAAGTCTTCTGAACTGATCAGGAAAGAAGAATAGACTCATTTTTATAGAACCCAGTGCTTGTGATTCATCAGGCAATGGTGTGTTCTCACAAGTTTCTTTTCTCCATTTTCCATTATCAGCAGTCACTCAATTTTCCAGGCTTACCTTCTGAGCTCTAGTAGGGAGCGGGCCGTTCTAAGTTTGGCTGGTCGATACATTTACTGAAACAAAAGAGACAGCATGCCTTTACGGAGGAAAGGTTCATGGTTTCCTGGAAGGTTATCTTTTAGTTCTCGATGAATTAGCTTTGCACTTCTTATCCCCCTTGGCAACTTGTTGGCTTCCTATCCTGTGTTGTTGAAACCATTTCTTACACAGCTAACTACCTTTCATGCTCTTTCACCCTGAGAGGTCTTCGGGAGGTGGGGCCTTGAGAGAGGCCTCCACGTTGGAGTTATACAGTCACCCACTCCTCTTTCTCAGAAACGTGTCCACAACCTGTCCTACCAGCCTTGCTTGAGATAAGCTCGGGAAAATGGGAAAACCACCCTTTTGCCCTCATCGTTCAGCAAACATTGCTATTGGTGAGCAGGGACAACACCTCCAAGATAGGATTGGCTTTGAAGTCAATCAGACCAATTTTTAGAAACAGCAGAAGGAGGAAACTCTGAAAGCAAACTCAGCCCTTGGGAGTGAGTAGACTAAGACCTGAGCCTGCCAGTTACAAGTTGTGCACTTTTAACCCTTGAAGTATTATCTACAGATGGAGAGAAGTTCTGTCTGTACTTAAGTCATCAGTTAGTGTAAGCAAAATATGGTGATAGGACTAAAATGTTTTGCATCCCTTGGGAGGCAGATATTTAGAGATGAGGTATCTTTTTAAAAAAATTTTATTGAAGTGGAGTTGATTTACAATGTTTTGTTAATTTCTTCTGTACAGCAAAGTGACTCAGTTATACATATATATATGCTTTTCCATTATGGTTTATCACAGGATATTGAATATAGTTCCCTGTATTATACAGTAGGACATTGTTGTTTATCCATCCTTTATATCACAGTTTGCCTCTGCTAATCCCAAACGCCCCATCCATACCTCCCACATGCTCTTCCCCCTTGGCAACCACAAGTCTGTTCTCTATGTTTGTGAGTCTGTTTTTGTTTCATAGATATGTTGATTTGTGTCATATTTTAGATTCCACATATGACTGATATCATGTGATATTTGTCTGAGGTGTTGTAATTATTGTACATTTTTGTATACAACTGCTTCTTGATACCACATTTGTACACTCCATACTTCCAGGCTATTTTTTTAAACCACATATGATAACAAAAAAGCGGGGAGGTAGGTAACTGGATGAATAGGTACGGGAACAAATGGATAAAGGCAGATTCCTTAAGCACGAGCTTTTAAATGTAAATCAGGGTAAGTTGATGCTCTGAACTCAAATCAGGAAAAATTCAGCTTTAGAAAAATGTGAGATGAAAATAGAAGAGTGTATAAGAATGGACTTAAAAATCTCAAATCCCAAAACCTCCATGAAACCCTCTATCTAGTAAAAGCAGTAGGGAGAGGGCCCAGGGACAGAGCGGCAATCAGGAACCAGGAACCAGGAAACAGTTTCTTGGTTTTCTGAACTTCTTGCCCCACAATGGCTGCTTGATAAATGGTCATTGTTTGAATAAAATTCAGAGAAGGCAAACATTATTTATATTAATCAAGATAGAAACTAGGTGGTCTAAGTACTAGTAATAGTCAGATATTACCAGAAAAAGGAGAGCCAAGTTCTGATGGCAAAGTGTATGCAATAAGAGACTAAAAATGATTGAAAAAGCCGTTCTGTCATGTTTGGGAGAGAGGAAAAGGACTTTGGAACAGGACCTGGCTGAGAATAAGTAATAGGATTATGAGTGAAGGAGATAATTGTTCCAAAGAAGTTGTCTTGAAAGAAGATCTTGCATTGGCTGATGGGTAAGAAAGCCTCTAATGTGTGCATTTGTAAATACATGTGTGTCACAAAGAAAAGATGAGTGAGTGAAACACAGGAAGACAAGCTGGAAGGGACTTCCCTGGCGGTCCAGTGGTTAGGACTTTGCCTTCCAATGAGGGGCGTGGGTTCCATCCCTGGTCAGGGAACTAAGATCCCACATGCCTCGGGGCCAAAAAAACAAAACATAAAACACAGAAGCAATACTGTAACAAATTCAATAGACTTAAAAAAAAAAAAAAAAAGGAAGAGAAGCTGGTTGCTGCAAGTAATTCAAGGCTAAGAAGAGTATTTCTAAAAATTAAATCAGCCTAGCCTGCGAGTAAAAGTGACTGTATCAGGAGAAGAGAGGGTTCAGCATCACTGGAGGAATTCACACAGAGGCCCGAGAGCCATTACGGATGGTGGCTGTCAGGGAAATCCAGGCCTCACATCGCACTGGGATTCTTGGCCTGTGAGTTCCCTCTTGACGCTGAGATTCTGTGACTCACGGTGAGAACCTGGTACTCAGTGATGCTCCTGGGCCCTACACAGGCTCTCAGCAGCAGCGTGCTGGCCTCTCCGCGAGCACAGTCAGTCTAACAGACCCCGCAACTGGTTTAGCAACTGGCTCCCCAGGAAAACAGAAGTGCCTCAGTTGGTAGCATTTGCTGATTTCTGAGGTGTCAGTACTGCCACCATGGCTAATTCTCCGTGTGATGTCACTGAACCTGGGGTTGGGAAGATTTGTCACAATTGACTCACCGGAAGTTGTACGAGCCGGGCCGGTTTCTCCGAGGACCTTGCTGCAGGATCCATCATTTTATTCAGGAAAGTGTGATCGATTTCCAAGTTGTTAGTGGCTTCCAGGTAGCTCAGGAAGGCTGACCGGGCGGGAGGAGAAGGCTCCATCCACTGGTACTGATGGTCAGTCTGCAGATGCCCTGGCTTCTCCCCACCATTGGGATTGTCAGAGCAAAAGGAGAGGGGTGTCCTCTTCTCATCACCACACACACTCTGGACTTAGCTGTGCTGACTTTCCCTTGATATGCATTTAAAAGAATGTGGAACTTAAAAAATGATACAAATGAACTTATTTACAGAACAGAAAAGACTCATAGACTTTGAAAACAAACTTATGATTATCAAAGGGGAAAAGGTGGGGAAGGAATAAATTGGGAGTTTGGGATGAACACACACACGACTATATATAAAATAGATAACCAACAAGGCCCTACTGTATAGCATAGGGAACCATATTCAATATTCTGTGATAACCTATATGGAAAAGACTCTGAAAAAGAATGAATATATGTGTACGTATAACTGATTCACTTTGCTGTATACCTGAAACTCACACAACATTTACATAGTTGTAAATCAACTATACCCCAATATAAAAATTAAATTTAGAAAATAAATTAAAGGATGTAAGTGAATGATAGCCTTGGTGCAGTTTCCCTCTCCTCCTCTCCCAAATTGATCCCTGCTTTCCTGGTTCTTGGGTGCTGATAAGGCAAATTTTTTTAAATTAATCAATTTATTTATGGCTGCGTTGGGTCTTTATTGCTGTGCACGGGCTTTCTCTAGTTGCGGCGAGTAAGGGCTACTCTTCAATGTGGTGCTCAGGCTTCTCATTGCGGTGGCTTCTCGGCACGGAGCACGGGCTCTAGGCATGCAGGCTTCAGTAGTTGTGGCGCACGGGGTCAGTTGCTCCGCAGCATGTGGGATCTTCCCGGACCAGGGCTCAAACCTGTGTCTCCTGCATTGGCAAGCGGATTCTTAACCACCGCGCCACCAGGGAAGCCCCTGATCAGGCAAATTTTAATGTAACTTGTTGAGTTTATTTATTTCGTCATGCCTTCCACAGGACCTAATGCTCATTGAGCACTTAGCGTAAGCCACTCGCTCCTCTGAGCCCTCAGGGGATGGGTAACTAGGAATATCCCCAGTTTGCAGATGAGGAAACTGACACAGAGAGGACCTTGCTGCAGGTGACACAGCCAGGCAGTGTCAGAGCTGGGATTCAAACCCAGATAGCAAGATGTTTTCTCAACAGTGCATCGAGTTCTCTGGAAAATCACATAGAAATCTGACAATGTAAGAAAGGTACTGCTCTGGCAGATAAAGCACAGAAAATGAGTTGCTAAAAGAATGGATCAGGTTTGGGGAGAACTGTGGCTCTGCTGTGGGGAAGATCATGGGTCAAGTTTCTCATATGGTTAGAACCCCATGGAAACGGGATGATTTGTTTCTACTCACTTCATTTGGTGACCCAGTCTCTCACCTGGGTATGAGATGAAGCCCGCCTGATTCACTTTTTTTTTATTAAGTAGAAAAATACAACAAGAGATTATCATACTACGTGAAGTAAGTCAGAAAGAGAAAGACAAATACCCTATCATATCACTTATATGTGGACTCTAAAATACAACACAAATGAATCTATCTATGAAACAGAAACAGACTCACAAATGCAGAGAACAGACTTGTAGTTGCCAAGGCTGAGGGGGAGTGGGGGAGGGATGGAGTGGGAGTTTGGGATTAGCAGATGCAAAGTATTATATAGAGGATGGATAAACAACAAGATCCTACTGTATAGCACAGGGAACTATATTCAATATCCTGAAATAAACCATAATGGAAAAGAATATAAAAAAGAATGTATATATGTGTATAACTGAGCTACTTTGCTGTACAACAGAAATTAACACAACAGTGTAAATCAACTATACTTCAATAAATAAATACATACATACATAAATAAAAGAAAAATAGATTTTCATTGAGGCTTAGGACTTTAATGGTTAGGTATCTTTCCAAATTTAAATACACATATAACTGACCAATGTATCCTGTCAATAGGACATAGATTTCATTAGGAAGGCCTTTAATCACTGTGGCAGTAGAAAATATCTATGTTTGAAAACGCAACCAATAGCAGTATTTATGGGGAGCAATCACTCAATTCACTGGACAGTTCAGGCCAGATTATAGATTCAGGGATTAGCCCAGTCCTGATGGCCTTTAACTAAAACAAAAAACAAACAAAAAAAAAACTACTTATACAGAAATATAAAGAAGAGCAAAATTTCCCTTATGTGTAACTTAGTTCCCAAGCACTGGGACTTACCTGAAACTTTGCTGAGAATAGTGAGATGAAACCACTGTATTCGTTAGAATTAGGATCAACTGCATATCAAGGAAAACACAACATAATCATGGCTCAAACACACAAAATTTCATTTTTATTTCACATAAAATAAGTCTGGAGGGAAGCAGTTTCAGGTTAGTAGTGGAGGTCCATGGTTAATAACATCTCAGGCCCCATCAGACTCTCTGCTCCATCATTTTTAGCACATGGTCATTTCAAGGTCCAGTGTGGCTATTGGCACCTCAGGCATCATATCCAAATACTAGAAAAAGTAGGTAGCTGGGGAAGGGCAAGAGGACACATACTAGCCACCTACCTGATTTTTGAGAACCATTCCAGAAAGACCCATTCAACACTTCCTCTTCTATCTCCTTGGCCAGAACATAGTCACAGATGGATAAGATCTTACCTATATAGAAGGCAGGCTGGGAAATGTGGTGTTTTACCTTAGTGTTGTCTTAAATAAGACCAGGATGCTGTTTCTTTGGAAGAGGAGGAGAATTGGTAGTAGGTAAGGATGTGCTCTCTGCCACAGCAGAAATGGCTTAGCTGCCATAACTAATGTGACACAGGCTGTGCACGCTTCTGATTAAAGAACCCTGAGGCGAAGGTGCAGAAACGACTCGCTGCTTCTTTTATTGCGCTTTAACCACCTTGGCATGTACCTAGGATTAAGGCACTCATTTTCCAGTTGCTAGAGTGAAACTAATGCAGGCTCTTTTCCTTTTCAGTGACAGAAAACAGACTCACTTTTTGTAAGAAAAAACACAAGTGAACTTGGCTGTTATCTCCCCAACCCTCCCAAGGTCCAGGGAGGAAGAAAGGGGAGGGGTTTAGGCCAGAGGGGTGTCCAGAGCCTGAAAGACTAAGTTACAAGGAAGGGGAGTGGGTCTCATTCTCATGGCCTGCAGGTTCCCTGGAAAACTGGGCCCCAGTCCATCAGGGGTGAAGAGCAACACCACCTGTGAGTGGCAGTGGGGACAAGGGCAAGGGCAGGGCAAGCTGGGGCCCCTTGTGCTCAGGCTACGCTGGTGTGATCCTGGATCTTATAAAAGCAATTGCTCAACAGCTGACAAACTCTGACACTCCATCACGCATTTGTGCCTGAATTCAAATGGCACCCCTATATTAAGTGGCACCAGTGTTTCATATTTAAGGCCCGTGGGCTTTAATCAACTTGGGACATACTCTGGTCACCAAAGGAGAATGTTTCATGAAAAATAGCCATTTGTTTGAAGGGGTCAGAGGCACCCAAACAGGTTGCCCCAGGCACCTGTACGAGTCCACATAGTTGTAACAAAATCTTGTTGCAGTAGTTTAGTGTAGGAAATTAAGAGCAGGCTTGCTAGAGTTAAGTACATCCAGAAAGCAAATGTGAACGCTGATTATTTGATACCAAAAGATGTGACAAAGTGACAAAGATGTATAAAAATAGCTAATGTCTATCTTTGAAAAATTTCATAATAAACTGTTGGAAAACTGGGCAAGTTAAACAAAAATAAATTTAAGTTTGGGATCATTTAATGTTGGCACCAATTGTCTGTTGACTTTGAATCATCATAATAAAGACAAAAATTGTAGAGAAAAATCACTTCTATTGATCAATAAAAGTTTAAATTATATTCAATACATGCTAATAAAGAAGACAGAAGTATTTTAAGTATTAGGAAAATTCATCCAAAGTTGTTAAAGCATATTTTAAATTATCATTTGAAGGCATGATAAATTCAACCATAATTCATTCACTAAGAGCTCTAGTCTGATAAAATTCTACTGCAGTATTACAGTTGTTTTTGAGGAGCTTAAAGAAATTTATAATGCTCTTAAGTCACATTACCCACTCTGCAAACTTTTGACGGATTACGCTGTTGGATAGCATTATACTTATTTGGTTGATGGAAACTAATGACCAGTTTTTTTTACACAATTTTGTTAAAATCATAGAATGCCATGATGTTCTGTAGAACCAGAAATCACCTCCTTGGAATGACACCTGGGTATGTCCTGAATTTTCTGACCAAATTACTTCTTTTTTTTAAAATAAATTTATTTATTTATTTTTGGCTGCGTTGGGTCTTCATGGCTGCGTGTGGGCTTTCTCTAGTTGCAGCGAGCGAGGGCTACTCTTCGTTGCGGTGCGCAGGCTTCTCATTGCGGTGGCTTCTCTTGTTGCGGAGCATGGGCTCTAGGCGCGCGGACTTCAGTAGTTGTGGCACATGGGCTCAGTAGTTGTGGTGCAAGGGCTCAGTTGCTCTGGGGCATGTGGGATCTTCGCGGACCAGGGATCAAACCCATGTCCCCTCCACTGGCAGGGGGATTCTTAACCACTGCGCTACCAGGGAAGTCCCTGACCAAATTACTTCTGAATAGATGTATTGATTTATAAAACTTTAGAGACAGAAAACTGAATGTCTGAAACCAAAGTTATTATTCCTCCCCTATACTTTTTCTTTCCTGCTCTAGCTGGGGACCTGAGAATTCCCCACAATTCATCCTTCTTTTCGTCCCACACGGCCAGTCACCTAGTGTCATAAGGATGCCATCTGAACAGCTTCCAAACCCTGCTCTTGGTGTCTTTCTTGAGGCTTTCATGTTTTCTTGCCTGCTGTTGCTCTAATCCCTAACTCCTTGTGAAACTGAGCCGGACCCTGTGGGGCTGCTGGGCATGGAAGCCTTTCTGCGTCCCCCATTTCTTTGATTATAGGAAATAGGCTTCATTCAGCCTCCATGACCTCCTCTGAGTTCCAAAGGGCAGGTTCAAACAGTTGCTGACCAGGGAAGGGAGGGGATGCAGAGACAAGGGAGGAGCGGTCAATACACAATAGTGCAGCCTTGGGGCAGGGTCCTGGTTCCCCCTCAAGGGGTACATGTAACAATATCTTTGAGCTGTTTTGCAGATACTGAAACCTAGTACCTGCAAAACAGCTACTGTTTTGGGAGAAGTTAAAGGTGTGCTGCCCACAAGCATGTAGACCCCAGACCCTTTGGAACCGGATGGCTGATGATGCCGACTCCCGATGACCTCACCACCAACCAATCAGAAGAGTCTCCACGAGCTGACCACACCCTGCTCCTTGAACATTATAAGACTCCTCACTACCCCGTCCAGGTCAGGACACACAGTTCTGAGGGCATTAGCCCTCTGTGGCCCCCTTTGCCTGGCAAAGCAATAAAGCTATTCTTTTCCACTTCACCCAAAACTCTGTCTCCGAGATTTAATTCAGTGTCGGGGTACAGAGGCCGGATTCAGCTTCACTCTCTTCCCACTTCACTGTGTTCTTCATTTTACTGCTAACATTATTTTCTCTAAGACTCAAATCTAATCATTTGACTCCCTCACTTACAAACCTCCAGGGCTCCTTGCTGTCTATAAGGGAAACTCCAAACCTCTTAATACGATCTAGGAAGCTTTCCCCACATTGCACCTAGCCTGCCTCTCCGAGTCTGCTGCTTTTGGATGTTTACTTGAAACCAGGTCCCCCTAAAACTGAGTTCCTCTGCCGACTTTATAACCTCTCTATACAAAACAGAACATTATTCCCTTTCTTGTCCAATACCCGTTCTCCTCAAGATTGAGCAGTATCAAAGAAAAGGGGGAAATTGTAACTGATCAGGACCCAATGGGACCTTCCTGGGACGGACCCGTCCCTCATATTCTCTGCTGTAGCTCCTCTCTTAAGTACCTATACCTGGAGAGTAGTAGCTCATGCATGTTTCCTGAGTTTTTAAGATGCTAAAACCACCACCAAATGGAAGAAATGAACTACTTGATGATCATGAGCCCCCAGACCTACTGGTGCCTAAGGACTGATCACCATTAACCAGAGAATTGTGCATGAGCTGATCACAGGCCCTGGGACACCCCTCCCTCACCTTGCCATTAAAAATGCTTTGCTGAAACCTTTCAGGGAATTCCAGGTTTTAGAGCAGAGATTCTTATGTGGTAATCATTTCATGATGTATGTAAGTCAGATTGTTATACTGTATACCTTATATAGTGCTTTTTGTCAATCATATCTCAATAAAATTGAAAGAAAAACTTAAAAAACTTAAGCAAGGAAAAAGAAATGCAGCAAGTATCACATCTATAATTATTAAATCTGAGTGATGTGATTATGGAGTTCATTATAATATTCTTTATATATGATTGAAATTTTTCATAATAAAAATTTTCCAAAGCTAAAAACAATGTTAAAAGCATCCATGTTTCTTCATTCTCAGCTTTCTGTGATCATCAGGCTGATGGAAGTGAGCTGATACTGCTGCTCTGTGATAGCTGTGTTCCATAATTGGTCTGAAATGTCACATTTTATTAACACAATTTGCTGCACCTTTCCCAATAGCATGAATTATTAAGTTTTTGTATTCATGTCCCATATGCTCAGGAAAATTATATTTGGCATGCCCAGAAAAGTCAGACTAAGATCTCGGAGTAGATTAGAATAGAGTTAGAATGAGTGAGGGTATTAAAATATGCAACACATCCGAGTTCATTTCCTAAAAGGAATCGTAAGACCCAGAATCTCATCCAGTTATTCTAACTATAGCACATAAATCATGTTACCTTTTGGTTTTTAAGCATCAGGGGAAAATTAGGATCTGCTAATATTGGATGGTAAAAAATTTTCTTTTTTGTACTCATCCTGAACGAGCTAATTTGACTTACCTCAGGATATTCAGGGCATGGTTAATGGCCTATGAAAGATAACAAAGAGAAATGTTCTGGATCTGGAATGATAACAAATTTCAGTTGATTAGATTAGGGATTTTTCATGGTATTACTTTAAAAAGAATCTGTGGATTTTTAAGTGCCCAGGGAATACAGACATATAGTTTACATGCAGAATCATTGGATGTCTTTTTTTAATCCTCTCATATTCTCAATCAAATACATTTTTATATGATTTCTGCTCATATCTTGTTATGTTTATTCCTAGGATGACTGGGGTGGTTGGATGGATGGACAGGTGGGTGGATGTTTTATATCTCTCATGATTATGCTCTAAATGGGACATTTTCCTTTCTTTTGTTTTTTCAAATTGCTTTTTAAAGTGTAGCATATTCACGAATTTTACTCATGGTAAATTCACATGCACATAATGTAGATTTTAAAAATGATTGGGATGACTAATCTGATCGTTCTCAAAAGCCCAGACTTGTTTATCATGGAAAAATAATAATTTTAATCCTTTAAGTGAAAAAATTTGGTCTATTCTGCTACCTAAGTTGTCCTTTTAAATCATGCGCTTAATTTCCAGATCTGTCTCTCCTGGCTTCTTTCTAAGTGACATCTGGGGCTATGGCCTTGGGGAAAGCGAAGGTTATGTGACCCCATGAAGGAAATAGTCAGGATTCTGCAATGTGTTCTCCTAGGGCTTTATGGTTCTCAAAGGGAATGCTTCTGTATATCTGCTTGTTGTTCATTCCGGGGCATTCCCTACTGAAGTCAGCCACTAGAATTTATGATCTGTCTCTCTCAGCTTGGTGAAGACAACTGATAACTCTCCTAGTGACTGGGCCAAACTTTGGCTTGGCTGCCATGTTCACCTCCAGCTTTTAGGTCATCTCATCCCTCACATGGTAGGTCCCAAAGCAGAGATGGTGGCTTTCAGCTTGGCTGACTTCTGATCCACCTCAAGGATCTAAAGGAAGTTCTATATCCCGCTGATGTAACCTAGAAATCAGAAAAGAGAAATATCAGGGATTTTACCTGCCAAATTTAGTTTGATGGTTATAGAGATGGGGGATACTCTTATTGAAATGGGTTTCCTGATTTCAGTGGGAATAATAGGATTCTGAGGATGAAGACAGGGGCAAAATCTGGCAAAATCCCTAGAAAAGAATGGTACCGTAATAGTAGTGAAGCTGGATTAATAGCCAGAGTGAATTGACCCTCAGAATTTTGAAAGCTATACATTGAGAAGTCCCCTAGACCAAACTCAGAGGTCAGTCTGTTAAAGTCTTTCCTGGTCTGAATAACTGTGGGGAAAACCTGAACACAGATGATTTGCAACACTATACTCAACTGGGTCTCCTTAAAGAAGGACCATGTTATGACCTCTCAGGTTTGGAATGTGATTCTCCAGACATCTCCAAGGACACCTGAGACCATTTACTAATGTGATTCTGACTTGGGGCAAGGGGCGTGTTTAGACATTGGGAGCAATACTGAATATTCACTTTGAATTAGTGTTTTTTTGGATTTGCAGTGCGTCTGTGGTCCACTGGTCATTGGGGGTTCATGAAAATCCAGTGAGAAATGGAGTTTTGTCCCAAGTCTATCTTATGGTAGGTTCAGAAGGTCAGTGAACCAATCCTGTAGATATTTCCAATCTTCTGGGTACATAGTTGTCAGAATCCCCACATTGACTCTCTGATTAATGAAGTTAGGACTTTTCTATTAGGTAGGATCAAGTGAAAGACACTGGAGTGTCCCTTCCCTATAAAAACCATAACAAAAAGTGATACAGCATCCATGGGCGAGTCATAAAAATGAATGCAACTTTTGAGTACTGGAAGATTTAACGGCATGGGGGCACTCTCTTTCATATCCTCATTTGAAGTCCACGCTTGCCTCAGTTGAAAGTAGATAGATTTTTTAAGAGCGACAGGCTATTGAAAACTTAACAGTGACTTTAGCAATAGCAGTTGTTTCAGTTGTTCCAGATGTTGTTGTTTTTTAATCCTGAAGGGAACTAACACAGACCCTGGCATCTGTGCTTCAGTCTGGATGTTCTATTGGTGTGTATTCCAGTTAACTAATCCCCTCTTCTGCTGTGTCAGACCTGCTGTAAGAAATCTATAGAGTTCTCAAGTTTAGTTGCTGTGTTTTTAATTTCTAGAATTCCCATTTAATTCTTTTTAAAATAAATTTTATTTGGTTTACAAAATCCTCCCAAATGTACTAATCACAGCTATTTTAAACTATATGACTAATTATTAATAACCAAGTCGCCTGTGGGTATATACTACTGCCTACTTTTTTCTTCTGGTCCTGTTTCTTGATATGCCTCATAATTTTTTATTCAAGTTTGTACTTTGTGGAAGAAACATTGTGGGTGCTCTGGGTGATGTTGAGACAGGTCAGCTTAATCTAGTCAAGGACTGAACTGACCCAAACTTGGTCTTCAGAAGCTCAGTCTATTTCTGATTTCCCTTTACTTTTAGGGTGTAGCCCACCAGCATTTTCAACAGACAGCCTAGTATTGACTCCTTGGGAGGCAAGTCCCAAATTCCAGATTTAATCTGGTCAGCACCACGAGACTGCCAGGAACCTCTCTCTGCATTACCTGGGCTTTCTGCATGGGTTTTTAACCTCCTGGTCTGGGCAGCTTGAGAATTCGGTAAATGTCTTTGGAGGAAACCAATAAGTTTCACATCTCTGCATTACCTTTCTCTGGGATCTCAGACCTTCTACTTTTGACTGCCTCTCCAGCACTGAATTCTGATTTTTTCCCCTCAGCCCTGTGAGATTGCCAAAGCCTTGCTGATTTTTCTGCCTCTTTGCAGCGTTTATTTTCTTGTATTCCCAGCCTTTTGCTTCTGCTCCATGAATCAGCATATACCCCCAGAGGAAAGGCAACATGCAGAAGATCAGCTCACATCTTGGGCTTTCCTTCCCTCTGGCCTCACCTTTAAGGTCTGACTGCCTGTCAGCTCTTCATTAACTTCATAAAGATGTACTTTCTGTTGTCATCTTATTTCTCTAACCCTTGATGGAATCCTTGTTTCCACATGTTACTTCATCACAGGTAGTTGCAGAAGTTCTGATTTAGTCTAGAGTCAGTTCATCACCATTTAAAAACATCCTAGATAATTCTCAAGTGAAGCCCAAGTTGAAATACACTTTTTTTTTCTATTTGTTTCTCCATATTACATAAGGATAATTTTATTGCATTATATTTTCATTTAAATATTTAATTTTCATGAACTTTCAAATTGATATACAGAGTTGAATAGACTTATCCCTTACAATTCTTTTACTTTCCTTTTTATCTGCAGTTATTTTCCTGTTATCTTGTTTTTAATATTTATATTTGTACCTTCTTTTATTGCTTAAGAGTCATATAGATACTTATTCATTTTACTTTCTAAATATCAGCTCTTTGATTCATTTATTATCTCTATTTTTTCTTATTTGTTATATTCTAATTTTTAGCTTTGTTAAATCTATTTTTTCCTTAGTGTGTCTACTTGTTTTCCATAATTATTTTAATTGAAAATTAATTTATTTTTATTATTTCTTATTAATTAACATAAGCACTTAAGGCTATGGACTTTTTTCTGAACATGAATATAGCCATATCGCATAGGTACACTTACATAGTAGTTTCAATTATCATTATTTTCTCTAAAATTTGAAACTGTGGTTATTTGGCCCTTAGCAATCTGTCCAGTGGGTCTACATTAAGAATAACATTGGGGCTTCCCTGGTGGCGCAGTGGTTGGGAGTCCGCCTGCTGGTGCAGGGGACGCGGGTTCGTGCCCCGGTCCGGGAAGATCCCACATGCCGCGGAGCGGCTGGGCCCGTGAGCCATGGCCGCTGAGCCTGCGCGTCCGGAGCCTGTGCTCTGCAACGGGAGAGGCCACAACAGTGAGAGGCCCGCGTACCGCATTAAAAAAAAAACATAAAAAACAAAAAAAGCATTGAATGATTTATGAATAATGTTTTGTTTTAATGGAACTTTTGACAGGGAATAGTTTCTATAATTTTGTGAAACAGAAATTAGTCCAATTTTTGAGTAGCGAAGGGATCCAGAATGACACAGTCTAAGAAGATTCTCGGTTTTGATTTTAGATGTTCTTAGAAAATGTGATGCAGGCCACCATTTAAAATATAAATTGAATAATGTTAGTCTTATATCAGTGCTGGGAACTGGCCATCGCTGCCCAGACGTTGTCCCATCACAGGCCAGGGAAGTGAGCTTCAGCATCCTCTGGAAATCTCAATAACCCTTGTCTTCAAAGAACTGGCGATAAAATACAGATTTGAGTTGAAAGTCATGTTTATTTCTCACTATTGTTTAGTCCCTGTCACTCAGTGACTTACAGCTCTCCAGAGATGAACGTTAATCAAAATATTTTTTGCAAAAAGAAGCACAGATTTCTTTGAAAGGAAGAAGTGAAGGTCACAGAGAGACTTTTCAGTCCTTGAGATTTTCCTTTGCTTTTTTTTTTTTCCCCCACTAAGTGATTTGCTGCCATAGTTCCTCACTTTCCTTCTTCCTACCAAAGCTTTCCACGTGCTTTTAGATTTTAGTATTACCTGATGGTGGCCGTTCTGACCTGTGTGAAGTGATACCTCATTGTAGTTTTGATTTGCATTTCTCTAATGATTAGTGATGTTGAGCATCTTTTCATGTGCTTTTTGCCATCTCTGTGTCTCCTTTGGAGAAATGTCTATTTAGACCTTTCAAGCATTTTTTAATTGGGTTGTTTGTTTTTTTGATATTGAGCTTTTTGTATATTTTGGAGATTAACCCCTTGCTGGTTGCTTCGTTTGCAAATATTTTCTCCCATTCTTGTGGGTTGTCTTTTCATTTTGCTTATGGTTTCCTTTGCTGTGCAAAAGTTTTTAAGTTTAATTAGGTTCTATTTGTTTATTTTTGCTTTTATTTTCATTATTCCAGGAGGTGGATCAAAAAAGATATTGCTGTGACCAAGGTGATTCTGGTTATTTTTAATACATTGATTGCTATGAAGGGCATGACATTAGGACATAGGAAAGGAAAAAGCAGTTGTCTGAAAGTAAAACAAAGCAAATAGCCCTTCAAATGAATTCTTCTTATCTAGGGGTAAAACAAAAATATTTGCTGCCTTACTGTGATCTAAGGCCCATCCATAATTGACATTGGAGTGAAGGCCATTTTTGGTGGGTTGCAGGTGGTTTCATTTAGGACACTTAATTGGGGCAATAATGTATTGCTCACTTTCTGAAGCATGCTTGGTTTGAGCTGTGGTCAGTAAGGAGTGAGGCAGAGAACAGAGTCCTTGGAAGAACAAATCTCTTATTTTTAAAGCTATCTTGACATTTAGATATCCTAGCTGTCATTATATTCATTCCTGAGGAAATCACACAAGACAACCACCCAATTTACTCTTTTCTTTTTATTTATTTATTTATTTATTTATTTTTGACTGCATTGGGTTTTCGTTGCTGTGCGCGGGCTTTCTCTGGTTGCGGCGAGCAGGGGCTACTCTTCCTTGCGGTGCGCAGGCTTCTCGTTGCAGTCGTTTCTCTTGTTGCAGAGCACGGGCTCTAGGTGCACAGGCTTCAGTAGTTGTGGTGTGCAGGCTCGGTAGTTGTGGCTCGTGGGCTTTAGAGCACAGGCTCAGTAGTTGTGGCACATGGGCTTAGTGGCTCCGCGGCATGTGGGATCTTCCTGGACCAGGGCTCGAAATTGTGTCCCCTGCATTGGCAGGCGGATTCTTAACCACTGAGCCACCAGGGAAGCCCCCCAGTTTACTCTTTAATTTACTCTCAAGTCACTCTGGAAGAGGCTGAAGGGGATCACTGGGTCTGCAGAGCACGGGAAATCACAGCATAAAAGAAGCAAAGTGATTCTACTCAACAGGAAGTCTTCATGAGCTGTTTCAAGATATTGTAACAAAAACGAACTGTGTTATGTGTTTGGGATAGATGTAAGATCTTGAAAGAAGTAATTACAGAAGTAATTTCTGGAGGACTTAGGACACTCAACTACCAGCTGGACTGCTTTGCTTCCTTTTCATTTCTTGATAGGCCAATCCATATTATACACAGATGATCTTCTTTGCAAAACAGAAATAGAGACACAGATGTAGAGAACAAACATATGGACACCAAGGGAGGAAAGGGGAGTGGGAGGAATTGGGAGATGGGGATTGACATATATACACTATTGATATTATGTATAAAATAGGTAACTAATGAGAACCTACTGTATAGCTCAGGGAACTCTACTCAGTGCTCTGTGGTGGCCTAAATGGGATGGAAATCCAAAAAAGAGATGTAGGTATACGTACAACTGATTCACTTTGCTGTACAGTAGAAACTGACACAACATTGTAAAGCAACTATGCTCCAATAAAAATTAATTATAAAAAAAGAAGCATACATGATTATGACAAAAATAGAGGGAGTTGAAATAACTTGTTGGAAGACAGAGGGTATTGTCTTTGTACATCCACAGAATATTAAAAACTAAAAGAGCCTCTAGGAGAGCCTCCAAATTCTGGCAGACTCTTCTTTGAAACCTTGGTTTTTCCTTTTGTTGTCTGTCCTTTCCACTATGGAATTTGAGAGATTCCAGTGACAGATCAGGGTCAGAGGTGAAATGTTTTAAGGTGAAAGTACGCAGCTAAAGAGGACCTATCTAGGCTCTTGGGAGGAGAATCCGTTGGCTTGCAAGCAATATAACTTGCTTGTCTCTCGCTCGCTCTCTCTCATTACCTGTCCCCCATTCACCACCGCCTTCTGGTTTTCTGGACAATCTCCTTTCCACATATGAGATTCCCAAAGGAGATGGTAAACTTGTAGACTGATGGGCTTCATTCTTTCCCTAAACTCCTCTCCCCCTTCTTACCCTCATCCTCCCCTTCCACACCCCCTTACCCAACACCTAGAGAGCAGTAGGAACAAACACTCATTATTTTTTCAAATGATCAGATAACATATAACTTTTACATTCAAATGAGTATTTTGACCTTCACTGTGACTCCTCGTGGTGCTACAGATGTTACAGTGATGATGGTGGTGCTGAAGTCGTTTGAATCCTCCACTTTATGGACCTCCTTCTGCTCCTACAGCAGGTTTTGAACAGTCCTTTCAAGGGGCAAAAATCTTCATTGACTCAATACATACCTACAATGAACCCACTATGAAATTGTACTTACATCGATTACAAGCATCGTCTCCACTGCCTGCAGCCGCCCTGAAGACCTGGGTTATACTTTTGCAGAGAGCTCAGAACACACTACTCCACTGAAGTGGTCCCATTCTCTCCTGCGCGCCTGTCCTTACAATTCTTGAACACAAAATTCTCTTAACATATCTATTATGGAGCTTATAATTAGAATACACGCATACCTGAAAGAGGCTGTTACGCCCCCAATGGCTTTTGTGTTACATACAGTGAAAATGGTGTTTTTCATTCTCTTGCCAAAAAGTTAAATATTTACCAAACCAACACTTATGACACCTTCTAATTCACTTTGATTTTTTAATCACTTGCACTTGCTTTGAAAGATAATTCAAATAAAACGGGACTCGATTTAAGTAGACCTATTGCTTTGGGGTCAGCTACAGCTCTGCAATCCTTATACTGTTTTGCCTTTGTTGCTGTTGTTGATAATGAGATGATTCACGGGAAGGGAGGAATAGGGTAATTAACCCTCTGCTTTGGGACATTTGCAAACTGGAGTGATTTACCTGGGCACAGAATTGTTCTTTCCCTCACACATTTGAGGAAGAAATGAGGAACAGGTAAGAGAGAATGTTAGGAGCCATAAGAATTATCCTGACTGTTTGGCTATTTCCATACTCTGCTGTTTGGTAGAGTGTTCTTTAATTGATTACTGGAAGTATATTCAGACCTGTGTCAGTCTGGATTCTCTGAGAAGCAGACTCAGTAATGAGCACAGGATGTTTTTGTAAAAGATCAAGAGGGAGGAAACAAGATGGTGCAGGGCGAACCTCAGACTATTATGCAGACTTGACAAAGGTTCAGTCAAGGGTCAACCCGATGGGGAGTCCCACAGCAAAGGTCATCCTTAGGAGGAGTCTTGTTTGGGGAAGAAATAGTTGAGCCCTAGACAACCACGATGATCAGTCATTGGCTAGAGGGTCTACAAGAAGTCCATGGCCTCAGCTCAAGCTCCTGTAGGTATCACAACTGGAGTCTGTCAGCCAACCTCCTCATGACTGGATGGTAAAGTCTTTCTTTTTTGTTTTTTGCAGTACACGGGCCTCTCACCGTTGTGGCCTCTCCCGTTGCGGAGCACAGGCTCCGGATGCGCAGGCTCAGCGGCCATGGCTCACGGGCCCAGCCGCTCCGCAGCATGTGGGATCTTCCCGGACCAGGGCATGAACCCGTGTCCCCTGCATCGGCAGGTGGACTCCCAACCACTGCGCCACCAGGGAAGCCCGGTAAAGCCTTTCTTGAAGGAGATCCGAGCAGAGCACCTCCATGGCTGCCATGGTCCCCAAGTATGTCCTTAAGCTTGTCATCCTGCCTCCTCTGCATCCCTCACCTTAGGTAAATACCGTCACACAGAAACACACAGAGGAAGGAACTGTACAGTCTTGACTTCTGAGTTCCCAAGTAATCTCTTTTTTTTTTTTTTTGCAATTTTCTTTCTTTTCTTTTTTTTTTTTTTGACCATGCCACATGGCTCGTGGGATCTTAGTTCCCTGACCAGGGATCGAACCTGGGCCTCCTTCATTGGGAGTGCAGAATCCTAACCACTGGACCCCCAGGGAAGTCCCCCAAATAATCTTTTGATATGCATGGCTGTGACAATTACTTGAGAGAAGAGTCATTGTGTATATCAAAAGCCTGTCATACCCAATGAAAAAGAGAATAGGACAATTCTGTGACCAGAGAACATTTTTGCCCCCTTCAAAATGGGGAGGAAGGAAAGTGAAAGAAACTAAGGCACGTGGCTGTTTCCTGGTCGGGAGAAGGACAAGTGGGATAACCCAGACAGAGGAGAGGGCTGAGAGCCTGACCTAGGACAGCACCACCCAGGCCCTCGGACTCTTGCCAACAGACTGAGAATCCAGCTTGCACACTGCCCCACAAGCCTTCAGACCAAGGGAAAAGAAGTCTTCTCCTAATTGGTCTGCCCAGAAGAGGTGCATCTTGGCAGTTCATCCACAAAGAATGGACACGTTTTCTCTAATTTGCACAAAGTTCCTTGTATACCAGCAGGGGCCAGTGCATTGCTTTCTGGATGGAGTCCGAGAAAATCACAAGGTCTCAGAAGCCTCTCCATCCAAGCAAGTCCAGGTGAGGAGAGAATGAATGCCAGATGGGCTGTTTATGATCCGGGACCTGAAGCTTCCTCATCAGGTCCTGTAGCACACTGCCGGGAAGTCTAGAATTTCTCCCTTCCATGCCCACTGCAGTACTAAGGTTGTCCCGAAGCTGGAAGACCTGGAGGGGTCTTAAAGGAGAAAAAGGAACTTATTCTGGAGGAGTAAGGGACCAAGAATGAAAGAACATATGAGAATTAGTGGATCACAAGTGGATAAGTAGTATTGATCCATCATTGTTCCCTCCAAGTATTCCATGAACCCTGGGGACTCAGCAATAGCTCTGGGGAGAAATGGGAAGGATATTATAGGGACAGAGACTCTCTTATATGAGTGTGATTACTTAAATTCAATGAGTTTCGGGACTTCCCTGGTGGGCCAGTGGTTAAGATTCCGTGCTTCCACTGCAGGGGGCACATGTTCGATCCCTGGTCAGGAAACTAAGATCCTGAAAAAAATAATAATAATAAATAAATAAAATAATAATAAATTCAATGAGTTTAAATGTCTGCCATCCAGAAGAATAGGGACCCAAAGGAGTTGAGTGGTAGAAAAATTAAAGATATACATTTGTCTTCACACCTGCGTTTGTGACCTGAAAAATCAGAGCCTCCTATTAATTAATAACCGAGGTTCCAAGTTGATGTGAATTGCCCAAGGTCTTCGAAGTAGTTAAGTGGAAAAGCAATACTCACACTCAGGCTTTTTGACACCAACCGCAGTGTTCTTTAACTTACCACGTTCTCTCTGCAACCTGTTAGGAAACTGAACTAGCACTTGTGCAGGGTTCGGCACACAGCAGGCGCTAGATAAGTGCATGCTGGTGAATGCTAATTGACTCACTTGTCGCATCCCTGAAGTTCCAATTAACTGCACACACAAAGCTGAAAGGCTTTAGTCCTGAGTTTTAATTAGCAAACCAGGATAAGCCTAAGTACTTTAGAGCAGCGGTCCCCAACGTTTTTGGCACCAGGCACGGGTTTCGTGGAAGACAGTTTTTCTATGGACGGGTGGCAGGACGGGTGATTCAGGCAGTCATGCACGTGATGGGGGGCGGCAGATGAAGCTTTGCTCACTCGCTGATGACCTCCTGCTGTGCAGCCAGATCCCTAACAAGCTGCAGAGCAGTACCGATCCGTGGCCGGGGGCTTGGGGACCCTGCTTTAGAGAAAGGGAGAAAGGCAGCTGAAACTGGAATTTTAAATGATCAGAACCACTGATCTGTTTACACACATGATGCCACAATCTGGCTGGTGAATATTACAGGAGCATTTTTTATAACATCTTTATTGGAGTATAATTGCTTGACAATGGTGTTAGTTTCTGCTTTATAACAAAGTGAATCAGTTATACATATACATATGTCCCCATATCCCCTCCCTCTTGCGTCTCCCGCCCTCCCACCCTCCCTATCCCACCCCTCTAGGTGGTCACAAAGCACCGAGCTAATCTCCCTGTGCTATGCGACTGCTTCCCACTAACTATCTATTTTACACATGGTAGTGTATATATGTCCATGCCACTCTCTCACTTCGTCCCAGCTTACCCTTCCCCCTCCCCGTGTCCTCAAGTCCATTGTCTTACGTCTGCGTCTTTATTCCTGTCCTGCCCCTAGGTTCTTCAGAACCGTTTTTTTTTTTTTTAGATTCCATATATACATGTTAGCCATAATTCAAAAGTCGTCATGTACCACAATGTTCATTACAGGAGCATTTTAACAGCCAAAGTGCTGTACACAGAGCTGGAACCCTGAAACTACAGCTCTGAATGTCCATCTCTTTCCTGTGAGAACATCACCTACCACCGAGCCCAGACAGCAGGCCTCTCAGTTCTGAGTCTATTTTGGCTTGGAGTCCCCCCCTCCCACCCCGCCACTGCTGTTTACCTCCCAACCATGAAGTCTGGGAACCAGACCAATTTATTTTATATTTCAAATGCAAAGGGTTTAGAATAACTACATTGATTCACAAAGTCAATTCTACTTTAACTCAGACACATACACAAACACACACAAAGGAAAATGTGCATTTGCTGAAAGATTTCTTAATTTACGGATTCATTTTACTTTGTTTTATTTTTTTATAAATTTATTTATTTTTTATTTATTTATTTTTGGCTGCTTTGGTTCTTTGTTGCTGTGTGCAGGCTTTCTCTAGTTGCAGCGAGCAGGGGCTACTCTTCGGTGTGGTGTGCGGGCTTCTCATTGCGGTGGCTTCTCTTGTTGTGGAGCATGGGCTCTAGGCGCGCAGCTCAGTAGTTGTGGCGCAGGGCTTAGTTGCTCTGTGGCATGTGGAATCTTCCCCGGCCAGGGCTTGAACCCATGTGCCCTGCATTGGCAGGCGGATTCTTTTTTTTTTTTTTTTTAACATGCAGGCGGATTCTTAACCACTGCGCCACCAGGGAAGCCCCTACGGACTCATTTTAAAAGCTACAAATTTAGTGCTTAAAATGAAGCTGTACAGAAACACAAACAACCCAAATGTCCATCAACAGGGGAATTGATAAAGAAACAGTGGTGCGTTCAGACGTGGAATGCTACACAGAAAAGAATACACTACTTATCTATGTACATAATAGTATATAAGTATATAATAGTACAGAATAGCATGGATGAATCTCAAACAGTTGTGATGAGCAAAAGAGGCCAAGTTGCAAAAAGCAAAATAGCACATTTATATAAAGTTCTAGAACAGGCAAAACAAGTATTTGGGGAAAAACAACAAAAGTGGTTGCTTCTAGGGTGAAGGCTGCCTGAAAAAGGGTAGGAGGGAATTTTCTGAATGATAGAATTGTCTATTTAGGATCTTTGAATATTACTGTATCTAAATTATACCTCGATAAAAAGAAATTAATTGAATTTAAAAAAATGAAGCTCTAATATAGGATTGGAGAAACAGTTGCAGGTGAAGATGTCACAAGACAGCTACAACGGTGATTGCCATGGTTTGCATTGTCTCCAAGGCCACAGCTACTTTCTCTGGCAATGCTGGACTCCATTGAAGAAAGTGTTGAGTAGTTTTCTTAGTGGGCAGATATTAGGTAATATAACATTTTGGATAATTTGTCACTGGCTATGTGGAGGATATTTTAAGTCATTTTTAATATAGAAAGCTGATTATAGTGTACTTTACACAGGTAAGAATATGAGGTGTTTGCCATAAAAAACAACTGATTATTGTTTTTTTTCAAATCACTCACCCCCTATTTTATTTTTTGTCTCTAGGGTGATTTTCTTAAATTGAGGTATAGTTGATTTACAATATTATATAAGTTTCAGTTTATTATAAGTTATATAATTATGTGAACCACATAGATACACAGTTTTTAAAGATTATATTCCATTTATAGTTATTATAAAATACTAGCTATATTCCCTGTGTTGTATAATGTATCTTTGTAGTTTATTTATTTTATACATAGTAGTTTGTACTCACCCTCTCCTTTTAAAAGAAACTTGGCATCAAAGATTGCAGCTGAAGTTGTGGTATTTTAGAGTTTGGGGTTGACTCCTGCTTTGTTATTTAACTTTCTGATCTTGCATATAATAGTACCTAGTCTGGGCTTATTATAAAGGATCAAAGCAAGTGCCATATATATAACGGTGCATTGTAAATCATAAAGCACCATACAAATGTATACTATTATGGCCATTATTACTACTTAAATTAATATGGAAACCTCAACTGGAATTTTTACCGTTAAGTTAGAAGGCTGGGGATACCTTAATTATGACATGTTGAATAGACATACTGTGCTCCTACAGTGACTTCAACTAATTTTATGGGAAAATTGTAACTTGTTTACATTTGACCATATATATTTCCTCATCCTTACCCCACGCTCCAGCACAGTTTCCATCTACCCCAATCTTTGGCAATAAGCCACAGAAAAGCACCATTATGTCTTCCTTTAAAACATACTTGGACAAGGACCAGGGTGGGAGGGGTGAACGTGGAGGTGCAGCATGAAGAGAAGGATGCTTCGGCCCTTTAAATCACTGCCTTGGCTTGTTTCAATGTCAGATACTCAGGATTTTCATTTTTGCTGAGTCAGTTCATTTGCTTTTTTCTCCCCCCCCCTCCAATTTTTTTTTTTTTTTTTTATACGGGCCTCTCACTGTTGTGACCTCTCCCGCTGCGGAGCACAGGCTCCGGACGCGCAGGCTCAGCGGCCATGGCTCACGGGCCCAGCCGCTCCGCGGCATGTGGGATCTTCCCAAACCGGGGCACGAACCCGTGTCCCCTGCATCGGCAGGCGGACTCTCAACCACTGCGCCAGCAGGGAAGCCCCCTCCAATTATTTTTTGATAGCTGCATTCACTGAACAAATTTTACTTTAGCTCCATTAAAAAAAGGAGGACCAGGTAAATAGAATTTGACACCATCTGCTTGGAAAGTAGTCATGATCTATCAGTGCCTTTTTCTAGATGATAAAAACTTGGAAATGCTAAATGCAGATTGAAAGCAATGTTGTTGTAATTAATGCACAGGCATCTAAGGCACTGCTGGTAAGATGGACAAGGAAATATGAAGGCTGCATGTCACTGCCTTAGGCTTTAGAAAATTAAAGAACTCCAGTGAGAGAAGATGTTCCTCTAGGTTTCTGGCTTTTCATTTGTAATCCATGTGAAGCATCTGAGCACATTTAGTGCACATTATTTGCCAAATACTTCTAGGAATTGTAGAATTAATTAAAGAGAATGTGTCTTGTAATGCCTGTGTAAGCATAGCGGTTCTCTTCATAAGAGGAAATACTGTCCAAATTCAAATCTTGTAGGCAGGTATGGCTGATAACTTGATGTTAAGATGAGAAGCAAAATGGCATAGTGTTTTCCAGTGTGGGCTCTGTAATTTAGTAGAATTCTGTTCAGCTATTTATTCTATCATTTCCTTGTTATGTGATCCACAATTAATTAAAATCTTATAAGCTTCAGTTTCTATATCTGTAAAATGGGTATATTTGCAGTAGCTGTTTCAGTTATTGATTGCTGTGAAGCAAACCACCCCACGACTTGGTGGCCTAAAACTATAATTTATTATATGATAACGTGGGATAACTAGGTGGCTCCTTTACTTCACGTAGTATTAGATGTGACGTCAGCTTAGGTCTTAGGAAGGCTAGTGTCATCTGGCGACTAGACTGAGTACTCAGAGTTATTGAGCTGTTGACTGGGTGTCTGTGGTTCTTCTCCACATGGCATGGCATCTGAGTTCCAAGAAAGCATTCCAAGAAGAAAGTGGAAGCTTTCAGGCCAGTTAAAGGCTAGGCTCAGAGTTGGCACTGCACCATTTCCACTGTACTCTACTGATTGATTGCGAAGATTAAATAAAATTTGAGCATTTTACACAGATCTTAGTTCCTACCAAGCATTTATTCAGTTGTTGCTTTTTTTTTTTAATAAATGTATTTATTTATTTTTGGCTGCATTGGGTCTCTGTTGCTGTGTGCAGGCTTTCTCTAGTTGCGAGAGCAGGGGCTGCTCTTCGTTGTGGTGTGCGGGCTTCTCATTGCGGTGGCTTCTCTTGTTGTGGAGCACAGGCTCTAGGCACGCGGGCTTCAATAGTTGTGGCTCGCAGGCTCAGTAGTTGTGGCTCGCGGGCTCTAGAGCGCAGGCTCAGTAGTTGTGGTGCACGGGCCTAGTTGCTCCGCGGCATGTGGGATCTTCCCAGACCAGGGCTCGAACCCATGTCCCCTGTATTGGCAGGCGGATTCTTAACCACTGCACCACCAGGGAAGTCCTATTCAGGCGCTGTTAATGTTGATATTATGCCAGTACAATTATAATTTAAATTATAGGAGATGGCACTATGGCGTCTAAAATTAAGGCTTGGGAGACTGAAACTATACAGTGATGACATATTTAAAATCATTTAAAAAATCAAAATGGAGTAACTGTGGTTCAGACACACAAAAGGGAGCCAGGTGGCCATTGTGGAGGTGCTTTCAGACACATTCCTCCATCATTTAGAACTTGTATTTTCTGAACTGTATCAAATTTAGGGACACGCTAACCATTTTCACAACAATATCTGCTAGCACCTGCTAGCTGCAACCCCACCCTTGGCTTTTGCAACTATGTAATCATTTTCAACCCAAACCCATCCTTGCTTAGCAAGCACCTTTACTTCTTGCCAGCTCCAGTCTAACTTTTGACAGTTTATGTGAGCTTGTGATGTTTTGTCGCCTTTATAAGCCTTCCGCATTTTGTATTCCAGCAGAATATAATTCAAGTGCTTTTGAATCGGTGTCTCCTGGGCTGCAGTCCTAACAAACCTCAAATAAATGCCTCTTTATTTCAATCAGTCTTCGTTTCTGAAATTCTGGTTAACAATAGGCACCATGAAAGTAGGTCTTTAAAGATTACCTGGTCAACCACCCTCACTTGATAATTAGAGAAACTGAGACCCAAAGGTAAGCATGACTTACTGAAGGTCACACAGCTCATGGTAGAGTTCAGTTTGAAAACTAATCTCCTACCTAGTCCATTGTTCTTTACAGCAGGCAAATTTCTTTCCTTCTCCAGGGCCTCAGTTCCTCCATATGTAAATTGGGGTTAACAGTGAAATGCTTTCCTTAAAGTGCCATTGTAAGGATGCAGTGAATTAATTAATTAATTAACCTTAAAAAGTGCTTGTCACAATGTCTGACAATGAGTACATTCTCAATAACGGCTCCATACTACTTCTGCAACAGTTTTTCTGTGGCTGTGAGAGTGACTGGGATTCAGTGGATAACTTCAGACTTCCACCCAACAAGAAATCACCCTGAACTCTTTACAACTAGTCCCTTTCCAATATCTATTAATTTCCCTCCAATATAGCTTCAGAATCCCCTCACTTCTCCCCATGCCCTATACTGTGACCTTAATATTCATGTAATTTCAAACTGAGGTCATTGCAACAGCCTCTTAGTTCATCTTCTAAGCCTCTAGGAGTTCGAAGACAATTTTTTAAATGTGAAATAATTCAACACAATAATAAGTTAATAAATGATATTTGTCTCAGGATCAAATGATGACAATATAATATAGTGAACACTCTTGGATGACTACCCAGCATGGATTGCCAACTTCTTTCTTCTTAATAGGAAAATCCTTTGTTATTTTGTTCAGATATCCACCCTTCCTCCCAGCAGTCAAATGCCTAAGGGAAAGTGAACTACTTCCTGGTCCAAAGAACATTTGATTAGGTTAAGGACAATTTTTCTCAAAAAGGGTCTTGACATTTTAGGTGGTACCATTCTTCCTTGTGAAAGGCTGTCCACGTATTGCGGGACATTTAGCTGTCTAGATATTTCCCGCTAAATTTTAAGAGCCATCTAGTCATGTGACAACCAAAAACGCCAAATAGTATTATTGTCTAATTTGTGAACCACTAGCCTAAGGGTTCAGACTAGGCATGTGATCCAATTCTGATGATTAAGAGGTAGAGAAAATTCTACTGAGGAATGCCTAGGAAAAGTTTCTTCACATCATCCAAAAGGCCACAAGAAGAGATGCCACTTTCCTCTCATTATGTCATGTCTACACTGATCCCCTGAACTGCTACTTTGTTACCATCCTGAAAATGAAACCATCCCCTGGCTTGGTGGACTTGAGGAATAGCAAAACCCTGGGTTCTTGACTTTCTAAATCAAATAACTCTGAGACCCATACTGTCTTGGGATTTCTTCTTATACAAAATTTTAGCACTTAAACCAGTTTGAAGTGGCATTTCTGTTACTTGCTGCCGAAAGCACCTTAAATAATCTGTATAATATATACTTGGTCCTTAAACCTACCTAGAAGAAAGGGGAATTTTCAACTGGAGAGCTCATTGTTTTTGACAGGTAAAACCAAATCTGTATTGCAAGGCATTTCTCTCTCTTTCTTCTACTAATCCACTCAGAGAATTGATTTAAAAGCAGAGAAGAATCATTTGGAAAAAATATCATGCAGCTTTGTTGGCTCAACAAAATATATATTGATTTCTTTGCTAGAGGGAAGGAGAAATAAGTTTCTGTCTCCTACAACTTACTGGTCAGATTAGTCCTTTGCTATTTCTGGATTGAGCCATTATCTTCATGATTCCTCTTTCTCACCTCCTCTTTTCTTTTAATAGAAGGTGACTACTTTGGGGGACACCTGGACTGAAGGTCAACCTCAACTTTTAGGGATCTTACTCAACAAAATAAGTCAAACAGGGGCTTCCCTGGTGGCACAGTGGTTGAGAATCTGCCTGCTAATGCAGGGGACACGGGTTCGAGCCCTGGTCTGGGAAGATCCCACATGCCACGGAGCAACTAGGCCCGTGAGCCACAACTACTGAGCCTGCGCGTCTGGAGCCTGTGCTCCGCAACAAGAGGCCGTGACAGTGGGAGGCCTGCGCGCCGCGACAGTGAGAGGCCTGAGCACCGCGATGAAGAGTGGCCCCCGCCTGCCACAACTAGAGAAAGCCCTCGCACAGAAACGAAGACCCAACACAGCCAAAAATAAATTAATTAATTAATAAACTCCTACCCCCAACATCTTCTTTAAAAAAAATAAAAAAAATAAGTCAAACAGACATTTTGGTTGCCACAGGAAGGAAAATTTCTATCCAGAGAAAGAGCTGTCTGTATCTATAAGCAGAAGAAAGGAAGCACTAACTACTCTTTATAACCAATTTCACAGTTTAGGTTTGTGTTTGAATCACTAGCCACAGGTAGAGACAGTCTGTACAGCAGAAACTGGAAAGAGGTAAGCAGAGAAACTCAGCTGAAAGTAAAGGACTTCTGCAAGGTCAGTCTTTTCTTCTGCATAATTCAAGGTGTAACTTACATGAAAGTGCTGATTATGAAGCTGACTCATTGTTTTAGAACTTGGGCACAAATAGAAAATGCATCCTTTGATGTATTCCTTTGGGACAAGCCATTGTCTAGTGGATCACAGTGGACGAGGGTTTCAGTGCCCCAGGTCTTGAAGAAGATAGGAAATTGGGCTGTAAACGTCTTCCTGGAACATGTAGAGAAGAATCTGCATTCCTTTGAAGGCTGTTTGGCTATTCATTATGCATTCCTGAAATGTAGTCACTCTGTTTTAACTGCACTTGGATAATTGAGATTGCCTGGCAGTGAAAGGAGGAGATAGAGTGAGAGGAGGAAGCTGGCTTGGATGGCAGGAATGAGGGCTTCAGAGGGAGGCTGGAGGACCTGATGCTGTCCTCTAAGAGTCATAACTGCCATCACTCTCGCTCCGTCCTCGCACACAAAGAGCATCCCTGTGAGCCCGCTCTACGTGTAAGTGAGGACATCTCCCCCATCTCTAGCAAGCTCTGTGGGTACCAGGAACAAACCAGGCCATATCCCACTAACATGATACAGTAGCTTTTCTAGATTTCTCAGCTTGCTCCAATATTTATCTGAGTGGGAATTAGAAGGTCTCGGTGCTGCTTTGTGTAAAACCGATTTACTTTCTCCTTTCATTCTTCAAAGGGTTAATACTGTCTATTGTTCCTGGTAAAAATCGGTAGTGGATAATTGTCTTTATCTTTTCTTTTTCCTCCCTTCTTTCCTTCTTTCCTTCCTTCCTTCCTTTCTTTCTTTCCTTTCTTTCTCTCCTTCTCTCTCTTTCCTTCCTTCCTTCTTTCTCTCTTTCTTTCTTTCCTTCTCTCTCTTTTCTTTTTTTAAATATATTTGACTGCCTTGCATCTCATACTTATTCCTATAACTGAAAGATTCCAGAGCCCCATTTTTGCTACAGAAATATCAAATTAGAGCCCTCAGGCACAATCTTTTAGGAAGGGTTCAGACATGTGAAGTAAGTTTGACACTCAGATGAACTTCTACCAGACTTTGGATCCAGAGCTGGTGATAAACAAGGGTGGTAGATGAGAATCTTTTCTGTTTGTCCATCAAGATTCTTTTCCGGGTACAGCCCTGCCAGCAGCCGAATGCCGTGTCCCCTTCCAGCGGGGGGCGGCACTGTGTCAAGTGGGCCTCCAGTATCTGATAGTGGTCACTGCGATGCTCTCAGGACTGATTCTATAGCAGGGCCTCTGATGAGCCTGGCTACCTAATGACTCTTCAGGCTGCTGTGTTCAGTTATTAACGTAACATAGCTTTCTCCATCTTTTAATATGTACTTTATGATCCATCAAAGTTTTCTACTGTCTTCTGAATTCATGTTCTGTCTTGTGAAGAATCTTTAAATCAATGGTTCTTAACTGCAGAGGATTTTGTCCCATGGAGAACATTTTGCCTAACGCTCTCTATATTTTTAATGTTTTAGGTAGGTCAGTTATCTTTCCTGATCTTGGAATCGTGGCCTTATGTACAAGACATCCTATGGGGCCTGGCAGCACACTGCTCTCTGGTCACTAGGGGTGTACGTTCCAGGGGTGCCCCCTATGTGGACTGAGTGGGCCCTTCTGCCGTGGCAGGCTGACCGGGTCTGTTGCATTCTCATAAGGCAGGGCTGGTCCTTTGCCTAGGTGGCTGCCAGGCCATGCCTTGTACAGAGGCTGCCACGCAGTGGTGGACAGAGCCACGTCCTAGCTCTGCTGGCTGCGGGACCTGGGGGATTCCGGGGCGGGTGCTAGCTGGCTGGTGGGCCAGTAAACCCCCAGCACTAGTGAGATAGAGGGAGGACTCCAGAATGGCACCTGCCAACACCAGTGTCCTTTTGCTAGAATCGGCTCCCCGTTTGGGCATCTAGGCTGCCGGCGGGGGCGGGTCTCATTTGCCCCCTTGCCTCTCTGGGACACTCTCCAAGATCAGCAAGTGGGTCTGACCCAGGGTCCTTTCAAATGACTGCCTCTGTGCTGGCACCCAGACCATGTGCCATTTTGCACGCACCTGAGTCTCTGTTTCCTCCATCCCTCTGGCTCTCCCATACACAAGCCCCACTGACCTACAAAGCCAGGCATTCTGGGGGCTTGTCTTCCTGGGGCAGGACCCCCAGGCTGGGAAGCCTGATATGGGACTCGGACCCCTCGCTCCTTGGGCAGAACCTCTGCAGTTGTGAATATCCTCCTGTTTGTGGGTCACCCACTTGGGGAGGTGGGTCCTGGCTATAATGTATCTCTGCCCCCCTTACTCATTTCATTGTGGTTCCTTCTTTATATCGTTAGTTGTGGAAGATCTTTTCTGCTACTCTTCAGGTCATCCCCATCAATAGCAGCTCTGTAAACAGTTGTAATTTTGTTGTGCCTTTGGGAGAAGTGAGCTCAGGGTCATCCTACCCCTCTATCTTAGCTGCTCCCCTCTTGCCTCTTAAATATGTAGCGTAACTTCCAAATATGTATCTGTGTATCTCCCAGCCCTGACAATTTATGTATCTATCCTTACAGTCCTTCAATGGAATGTCACAGTTTTTTGGGGAAATGTGGAGCATAAAGGTAAATTTCCTAGCAAGCCATCCTAAACTAATTCTGGATTTTCTCCAACCCTATCTCAGATTTTTCCTTCTAGCAACATTATTATGACTCCCACGTACACACACACACACACGCACACCATGCTGCACATTGGTGCTTTGATCATTCTACTTCTTTTCTCTTGGATTCATTCTCTTCTCTGCTCAGCTCTTCTCTGCTCATTCATATGATATATACTCTATAAACATCCCCACCATAGACTTAACTAAGCACCCCCCCTTTAATGCTTCCGGTAGTAAAATTAATGGTTTCTTCCATGGTATTGCAAGGAAGTATTTTTGAATCTGTATTCTCTTCTAGACTGTGATGCCACTGAAGGGAGAAACCATGTTTTATTCAGCTTGAAATTCCCCAATGAACAGTGGAAAAACTCTAATTACGTTGAGTGGAACTGAATGTGCAATGAACACCAGTGTAGTGTCCTACTAGTTGCATGTTTGTTCTGCAATGGTTCTTGGACGAGCTTCAGGAGGAATAATAAACTCTGCTATCAATGTCTGCCTAGAGTGTGGTGGAGAAGAAATCAGATGTCATGATTGATTAGTGATGTCTGCCTTGAGCAGATTTGCAAGTGACAAGTTTGTCAGTGCTCTTTTTAAATCTCAAGTTCTTTGACTCTAGCCTCTGAAATATTTGTACACTTGGGTCCAAATAAATCTCTCTCTCCGTTTTTTATAACCGGTTTCTCAGCCATCACTATTGTGACAGAAGTATAGAAGTAACACGAATGTATGATTTCTTCTTTTTTTAGTCAAAAGCATTATATTTTGTTTTCTCTGGCCTAGGACTCTGTTTAGAATGAAGGAACAGATGCTTAGTGCTCATGGGCAAAACTTCAGAAAGTTAGTTTGTGTTTCAAGGCTAGACATGCTGGACAACAGCATGGTCCTGAAACCAAGTGCTTGAATTGTCACAATAGCCCAGAGGAGGAAAACTGGTAGGTCCACTATGAATCTGTGCCTGACATTTTTGTCCTTACCCTGCAGAGATTTAAGGGGGCTAGCCTCTCTTCTGTTCTCTTCCCACTATTCAGAGCTGCTTCAGGAGGCTAATTTATCAGACAGCAGACAGATAACTAAAGTACTCAGCTTTCCCCTACCTAGTATGGCAAGGGGTATCTTTGCATAAATTTTCATGAACATTGATATAAATTACTATGCTATGCTCTAACATCCTAACACCAGGGACAGAAATAAAAGAATGTAATAACTCAGGCTACGACTGCCATCTTTACATTGTAATATTCAAAACTATGGGAAGGAATGGAGCCTCAACCTAAAAAGACCAGATATTGGCCAATAAATCTGTTTTTCACATCTGAGGGAACATTGCATCCAGAAACAGCACTCTTGAGCAAATGAAAATCCACCCATCAGTTGTGTGCTCTGCTAGGTGTGGGATGCAAAGAGGAATGACACTCTCTCTGAACTCACAGCACTTTTATTTCAACAGGGGAATCAAAGAGTGTTTACAAGTCATTGCAGAGCAACCCGGAGTGTTTTTGTCCTAGCAGTGCAAGTAAAATGCCAAGTGAGCACAGCAAACAGAGCATGTAGAAACCTTCAGAAAGAGGTACCTTCGGTTCTATCGTCAATGGTCTTTGCAGAGGGAATGAGAGAAATGGAATCTTGGTTGGACTTCATATCAGAGCAGGTGTATAGAGAATTTGGGGTCATTTCTCAGACCACTTCTCATACACTAAGTACTATGCTAGATGTTAGGGTAGAGAGATATGAGTAAAACAGTGTACCTGGAATTCTCCATCGAATTGTGGGAAAGTCCATAGCATGTCTACAGAGACTATTTAGACTGGTTTGACTGAAATTTTGGTATAAAAGATGAATAGTGGAAAGGTGGAGTGTGGTCAGATGCTAAAAATTCTTGACTGAAATATCCAAGGAGTTGAGTGCTGTTTTATGGAAGTAATTGAGCATTTTGGAGAATGGAAGTGCGATGATATTTTTGTTTCAATCGCATGGTATCGCTAAGGTTATTTGAAATCTTTTCCTGAAAATTAGTAAATCACTTAAATGTATACTGAAGTGTCATTGAGTTGGATTCTATGAATCTTTTCATAATTCCAACATAGACTGGACTAACATTTACTTTTGCATTATCTGTGAGGAAAGGATTTAATTTTCTAAATGAAGAAACAGCATGACTGAGATTCTTGAAGGAACGTTTTCATTTCAAACTGGATTTAAGTATCTAAAACAGTAGTTTGCATGCCCACAGTATATGTACTTATGAACAGGGCTTCATTAATGCCAAGTTAACTGAAGATTACTATAAATTATGTATTCTATCATACAGGTTCTTCTTAATTATTTAAGACACCATCATTTCAGCAAAAGACTGACCTCATTAGAGGGGGTTTTATTTTTACAATATCTTTTGAGATAAGAACATTTTGGCAATTTACGTCCAGTTTAGAACAAGGGTTCTAAAGAAAATTTCTCATTCTTTCATGGGAAAGCTTTTCCTAAGGGGACTAGCGGATTTTACCTCGATACTTTCCCGCATCCCTACCATCTGTAAGATTTCTCAACTAGCTTTGACAGTCACGGTCATCCACACTTTGGGTTTGGAGCTCAGTGCAATCAATATCACATCCTGGAATGCAAACGCTTTACTAATCAAAAGGGTATCAAAGGATCCTACTATTCCATGCTAAAATTCTAAGGCTCAAACATACCGGTATCACATATGGAATTAGTATCTGCCAATGATCCAGTAACTTCCTTTACACTTTTTCTAAAGTGTAAGTATCTTGAGGACAGGAATTATGTTGAGCTCATCTTTATTAACCCCTGCTGCTTAGAATGACATAGAGGCTTAAGGAGCAAGTATTCGGATTGAATTCACAAAATGATTAGAATGTCTGATGAGCTCCCTGAGTAGCTTTCACCAACCGATGCATAGAATCAAGAACAATTCTCTAGTGAACTCCTAACTGGATTCCCAGAGTAACAATGGTATTGTTTTTGTTGTTTTCTATGTACAAACCACCAAAGTAGATACAGAGTCCTGGAAAATATTTACGTGAGGTTTCTTTTTCTCAATGGGAGTGTGAATTGCCAAAACACCTTTCCTGAGATAAGAAATCCAGTTTCTCATTTTATCCCTTAGGTCAACACTTTAGTGATTGGAAAGATGCTAAGAAATGCCACTCGGTGTAAAATTATGGCTCTCAGTGGATTGCTGTTGTAAAAAGTGACAATAATAGGTAATAATTGTGACTGCTAATCTGTGAATACCTGGTAGCAGTAAGAACACCAGACAAAATGCCTCCTCCAAGGTTTGGGTTCATGTCATTTAGACCTGATTATGGTCACTCTCCAAAGAAATGTGCAGAGCTCTTGAATAGTAAAATATTTGAAAAGTGAACATTATAGGAATATATTATTAATATAATAATATATTATATTATATATAATAATATTATTATAATATATTATGTATAATTATATTATTATATATATTCCTATAATATAGGAAGCTCGACAATTAATCAACAGATATTGGACACCTAACTCTATTCTTTTTTAAAATTTTTATTTTATATTGGAGCATAGTTGATTAACAATGTTGTGTTAGTTTCAGGTAAGTTTCAGCAAAGTGATTCAGTTATACATATACATGTCTCTATTCTTTTTCAAACTCTTTTCCCGTTTAGATTATTACAGAATATTGAGCAGAGTTCCCTGTGCTATACAGTAGGTCCTCGTTGGTTATCTATTTTAAATATAGCAGTGTGTGCATGTCAATCCCAAACTCTCAATCTATCCCTCCCCCCATCCTTCCCCCCTGGTGACCATAAGTGTGTTCTCTAAGTCTGTGAGTCTGTTTCTGTTTTGTAAATAAGTTCATGTGTATCTTTTTTTTTTTAGACTCTGCATATAAGCAACATCATATGATGATATCATACCTACTCTCTTCTTTGGAGGCTCGCAAGAGGAGTTCATCAACAGTACTGAGGTGAGCAGCCTAGTAAAAGGAACAGAGAAGGGGGATGCCTCCCTCAACTTCTTCATCTGTTCTGTATTCTTCTCACTTTTACCTTCTAGGACAGCACTTTTATTCTGGCTGGTGCTTTGGAGGACACTCTGATAAATAGTTCTGATGACATTCTCCATTTTTTTTATAGTTTTCTTTTGGGGTTTTTGAGCATTTTAAGTAGAGTAAGAGTTATTCATCTTCCCTATGTTTGCCGTGAGGGACGTGTATAATTTTGATGCGTAGAGGTTATCAGGACATGCATTCTCGTATCATGCACCACCAAGCCGTGGTGGTGCTGTAATGTGGATTCTGAGGACTGGCTTCCTAGGGCTGCATGTGTGGTGTTTCAAGGATGCAGGGGAAGAAGACTGAGGTCACCATATTTGAACACCCCAAGTATAAACCCCACTTCTCACCACTAGTCCCGTTATTCACTGAAAACTATTAATAAACATTCAAGTTATAGAAACTTAATGTAAAAGAATTAAGCAAACTAGGTAGGCAAATGGAAAAACTAGATCTCTTTCTCCAGTTAACTGCTAGGGATTTGATGTTACCTTAGAATTATCCAGGCTTCAGCATTGAGACTTTGTTTCTTTCTTGTTTTTTTCCTGTGCATCTATCTAAATAGCTTTAAAGGTTATCCTTGCTAATTCCCCATGTTCTTTTTGCTTCTAGCCTTTTAGAGTGCCTAATCGGAACTCACAGTGGTCTCCTGGGATGTGAAAGAGGCATATTGGGATCGTTAAAAAGAATTACTGATCTTGGTTCTAACAAGATGTTCAGAGATTACTGAAGGCACATTATATGTGTGTGTCATACAAGATACATGGTTTTGGAAAAGATAGACATCAGATGTCCGCTCTCCCCTCACACTACCCTCAGTCCCTGAGACCACACTGTGGAAGAAGAGGTTTCTGTGACTTATATAAACTGGGTGCAAATGTACTCCCTTGAGATGAGCTTCAAATGTTAACTGATCTTTCTCCTGATGTGTCCTTTGCCTTCAAGGGGGTAACGCTGATGCCGTACAGTGGCATTTTAACAATGCTGATGGCTGTTCCCTGAACTGGGAAGATTGTGAATGCTACAGTTCTGAGGATGCTTGTAATCCTTCGCCACTCTGGAGAGAGGGAGAGAGATTCTCTATTCCAGTGCTGACTACTTTTCACAGTAAGTGGAGTGGCTGATGTGATTGGTACACGCGGCACATTCATTGGGCCACATTTTCCTAGGGGGCCAGGTCAGGTCTCAGAAGTGGAGTCAGCATTTGAGACATAGGTTTAGGAGAGAGGAAAGCCTCGTTCACAAACCCAAGGTTAATGCTCCTGCAATGCATACTGTAGAGCACCCACAGCCCGTGGGCAAGGGGCTGCTTCTTGTGTATCTGCCCGGTCATTAAGAAACTAGTGCTATGTCTTCTAGAGAATGGACTTGAGGACACGGGGAGGGGGAAGGGTAAGCTGGGACAAAGTGAGAGAGTGGCATGGACATATATACACTACCAAATGTAAAACCGATAGCTAGTGGGAAGCAGCCGCATAGCGCAGGGAGATCAGCTCGGTGCTTTGTGACCACCTAGAGGGGTGGGATAGGGAGGGTGGGAGGGAGGGAGACGCAAGAGGGAGGGGATATGGGGATATATGTATACGTATAGCTGATTCACTTTGTTGTAAAGCAGAAACTAACAAACCATTGTAACGCAGTTATACTCCAATAAAGGTGTTAAAATAAATAAATAAATAAATAAACATGCTATGATGATCCATGTAAAAAAAAAAAAGAAACTAGTGCTATTGTTCTAGTATTTATCATGTTGAGTAGAGGCACATGAGGATGAGTAATTGGTTGCGTCCAAGGCAGCCGCAGCCCCATCCTGAGGCAGCCCTGTAGTGCTTTATTTCCTGCCTTGCTTCCAGCCCGTTCTCTTGTTTTCTCTCCACTCTGTGAGGTAACACGTGGCCGATAACATTTCCCTTTTCGCTGTGATTTCCCAGGGAGCTCATTTCTGTCATCTGTGATGGGTAACTCTGATCCCCTGGGCAAGCCATGGCCGCTGGCACAGAGCAGTCAAGGGCGCAAAGCCTGAATAACAGTATCTGGTTTCCGTAGAGAAGGTCTCAGTACAACGCAGGCTCTGGGTTGCATTACAGGGGTACAGCCCGTCAGAGGGTTAGGTAAGTGGGAGCTGCCTACCGCTCCGTGCCTCATGGTTCCTCCTCTGGCTACTAGTACATGTGCCTTTTTTCCAGACGGGAACAACCTGGAGTCAGCAAGCTCACTTTGTTTTTTAAATTTTTATTTTTTATTGGAGTAGAGTTAATTTACAGTGTTGTGTTAGTTTCAGGTGTCCAGCAAAGTGATTCAGTTATACATATACATCTATCCATTCTTTTTCAGATTCTTTTCCCATATAGGTACTTACAGAGTATTGAGTAGAGTTCCCTGTGCTATACACTAGGTCCTTATGGGTTACCTATTTTATATACAGTAGTGTGTATATGTTAATCCCGAATGTCCATTGACAGATGAATGGATAAAGAAGATGTGGTACATGTATACAATGGAATACTACTTAGCCATAAAAAAGAACAAAATAATGCCATTTGCAGCAACATGGATGGACCCAGAGATTATCATACCAAGTGAAGTAAGTCAGACAGAGAAAGACAAATATCATAGGGCATCACTTATAGGTGGAATCTAAAAAGATGATACAAATAAACTTATTTACTAAACAGAAACAGACTCACAGATTTCGAAAACAAACTTATGGGATTGGCAAGCTCACTTTGTAAGTCCTTCTTAGGTGTCGAATGTCTCTGGAATTTGTCTTATCTGAGCAAGAATTTTTTTTTTAATTGGCCAGTTTATTCACTTGGGCTTGTTTGGGGAACCAGTCAATTATGAATATGGCTTTTAAATGCCTCAGGACTTGGATGAGATGGAAGAAGTCTGGGTCCCTCGTTGACTTCATGGAACAAGCCTCTCCCCACTGCCTGTTTCTGACCCAGACAGAGAGCTTCAATCAGTGTCTGTCTCACATTTCCCTTCTTTGCATTTGTACCTGAAAGTAGGACAGTGGATGAGGATGTATATGAAGAAGTTCAAGTTTAATGAAGACTAAACAATAAAACCTATAAATTAGTCATTCAGTTCCTTATTAAGTGTTGCTAATCAGTAGGAATGGAAACACTTTGTTCTGCTAAGTGAGCTTCGTCCAAACTGCCTGTCTCATAGGCATCCATCAGGGCCTGTCTCCAAGTGCTTCTCCTCTAGGAAACATCTTCCAAATCTATCTCCAACCACGTGTTATTTTTCCTTCCCCTCATCCTAACCCCTCATTTTCTCCACTGAATTGTCAAAGCACTTTTACAGTGTTGAGGTTAAGAGTTCTGACTTTGGAGGCAGAGGGACCGGTGTTCAAATTTCTGGCTCTGCTGCTGCAGTGCTGTGTGACCTTGGGAAAGCTCTTCACCTCTCTGAATCTCATTTTTGTCCTCTGAAAATTGAGTATAATGACTAGCTCATAGTGTTTATTTTGAAGACTAAATTTTAAAAACAGATGTTAAAGGCACACAGCTGGTCATGCAGCAATTTTGTTACTGATGTTGTTTTTGATGATTATTATGTGTTCATTGCCGGTAATATTATTAGTGCTTTATTTTATAACACTTACCTAAATCTACAATATTCTTGTTTATTTGTTTTCTCCCCCAGGAAAACATAAGAAGCTTCATTCTCGGGTGTTTTGTCTGTCATTGTATCCCGTGTATCCGATACAGAGTAGGGCTAATATTTGTAGAATAAGTTTGTGCAACTGTGGTTATTCTATTATTCTGCCTTATGTTATTGCTGTTCTAGACCATGAGGCCAAGACTATTTATATACGCAGCCAAGAACCTAGCACAGTGTTTGGAAGAGTGTAGAAACTCAACATCTATTATTAAATGAATGAATAAAGAAAGTAAAGCTGCATTTGTCCCAATTATCCTTCTGAATAGAAACTTTCTTGATGACAGAGACCGTGGCTTATCTTTGTATCCATGGAACCTAATAGGTGTCCAGTAAACATTAGCTGAATTTATTCTGTGAAAATTGAGAGGAAGGATTTTTAACTTCATTAAAGAACTGCAATGAGCTGAGTTCATTTCTGCTTGTCCTTCTATTTTCTTTCTGACTTGGTTTATTTCTAGGCTCTATTGTGGAAACTGGCATGAGAATCTATCAACAGGAAGACAAGAGGGATTAACTCAATAAGTACTGAATTCTTATTCCCAGCAGGACCAAACAACAGCCCTTCCTCATTCCTACTCAGCACCCACAGCTGCACCATGGCAGGTGGGAGAAGTAAATCACACTCTGTACCTGCTCCCTCACCCACTGTGAATTTGTTTATCAAGATGAATATGAGTATTAAGGACCCAGCAGGAGTGATACCGACCAGAGTTCTTGGTCTTCCCCAATTAGTAGAAACTGATCAGAGGCCAGACAAGAGATTCAGGCAAGGCTTTATTGGGACCCCTGATGCACAGGAGGGAGTGAAAACAAGTAACAGGTTCCTTTGCTCACTCACTCCCTTTAGTGGGGGGGAGCTGCTTCCTTATATGGGGTGAGGGGAGGGGTGTGGCCAGGGGGTGGGGCTGGAGGTGTGGCTTAGGTGGTCTGCCCGCCCCCTTTGGTGGTGCTGAGTGCAGGGGGCATGCGCAGTGCCCTGCTTTTGCTCCCAACACCCTGCTTTTGCTCCCAGCTCTTCAGAAGTGGCAGTTGGGTTCTTTGGGTCTTTTTGTATCTTGTTGTCCATAATTTGCCCCAACTGGACATGCACACAGTTATTTCTAGTCCCTTATAGTTTCTCTGTATTTTGTTGCTGGAGCAGACGTTTGTCCAGGTGTAAGCCCTGCAGCAAAGGGTCCCAGGTCCCAGGTCCCAGCCTGTCTCAGGAGGGGAAGATAACTCATATAAGGGTAATAGGCAGCTGGGGTTCCTGGAAGGAAGGATTGGCTTTAATTGGGGGGGGCGGGGAGGGGTGCTATCATGGGCTGATTATGTAAACACATGAGTTTTGGGCCCTTTTCAACACCAGCTAGTTTAGCAGCCCTTTCCCCCTGCAAAGACTGCTCTCTGATTCGCTGTATTTGCTCTATAGTGTGGATAGGAAGGGAGAAGTCTGACATGGAAGGGAGTTGACTGCTTCTTTCAATGTCCAGGACAATTCCTTTGATGGCTTTACCCACAAAAAGGCTCTGTGTTCTCCATCAGTAATTACGACCTGGCTAATGCTTTCCTGCCAAAATGTCACCAGGAGTAAGGAGTCGTCAACTATGTCCACCATAGTGATGAGCAGCCACTGCAAAAATGAGCTGCCCAAATTACCCAATTAGTATTTAACTCGCTCTAGCTGGTAACTCTCACCCTCACGCTCACTCTCTTTCCAGGCACCTTAGTACAGGGTGACCTGAACGACACAAGGACTTGGCCTGTAATCACAACTCTACAAGGTTCTAAAATCACTATGAAGGTTCCTCCCTAGCTGTGTGACTTTGAAAAAGTCACTGAACTTCTCTGGGTCTTTGTTGTCAATATAACGTTCCACCCGCCTGAAGATGCTCAGTGTTTTGATGTCCCTTGTGACTTTCAGATCGTCACATCACGAAACTGCTCCAGAGAGCCCCGGCTAGAGTAGCTCTGGGGGGGGTTCAGTGGGGGCATATCGGTGGTTTTCTCGCAGTCAACCCCACTCTCCTTTCCAATCTTCCCTCCAAACCTTGGTTATGTGTAGGTGTAAACAAACGTCATGTCGGAGCCGCGTGCAGGCTGATAGAAGCTGGAAACTACAGAAGGGCCTCCGAACAAGTCATTTTACTAGAGTCCTGTCAGGGGGAAAACAGAGAACCTTAAAGGTGCCCAGGTGATGAGCATGGGGACACTCCAAGCAGACGGAGACTAGAAACAACCACGGTGCTCGTCAGCATAAGAATGGACAGAGAAATTGTGATACATCAATACAACGTGGTTACGGAACCACGTTGTCTGATACACGCAACGACATGGCTCAATCTCACAGACCTTAGGCCGAGTGAGAGAACAGCACAAAAGAATCCATGCTGTCTGATGCCATTTATGTGAATTTAAAGAACAGGCAAAACTGGTTGATAGTGAGAGAAGCTAGAATAGTGGTTCCCTGGGTGGAGGTGTGGGGCGTGGTGGATATCACCTGGGGTATTGACTTGGACATGATGTTATGGAAATATTCTGGATCTGGATCTGGTGGTGGGTACTCGAGTATCTACGTGTATGAAATATCATCAAGCTATTACTTAAGATTAGGGCACAGAACGTATGCTGTATCCCAGTAAAAGTATATGTAGATATTTATACATACTTATATAATTATTCAGTGATTTGGTATATATGTGTACATGCGTGTAATATACATACATACATACACACACATACATACTACGTATGTTTTTTTGTTTTCCCCACAAAGGGAAATGAAAGGGGAAATTAAAAGGTCTCTTCAGTGAGCAAATCCCACAGCAGTGTTAACATCAATGAAATGGCATTTGGATTTTGATGCCTAGAGGCTAGATTATACTTATGGTTATTAGGAAATTATTTCTGAGGAAGGTGAACCCCTACTAAATTACTAATCAGTCTCTGACTGGTGATTCGGAAGGTAGAAAATGAGTCCGGTGAAACTGAGTTGACAGGATCAAATTGTACTGACATTTCAGTAATGGTCTGTGACCTCCTTAGTTAGTTAGCACAGGAAAGATTATAGTGAACGATGAATCACTAAAGCTCATTCAGAACCATCTTTTAAAATGTGGAATCCTTGTGCTAAAAACACAATGAAGTCCATTAATTAGGAGGCAGTGAATGCCTCTTTTTTTTTAATTATATGATTTATTTTTGGACTCATAAATTGAGGCCAAAGATAAAGAAAACTATTATTATCAGAAATAACTTTTTTCAATCTTTTGAAATGTGTGTAGCTCTGGAACTTTACCATCCTTCTCCACTTTCTAAAGGAGCACAGAGGAAGAGAGAATAAGGACACTTTTTCTCAAGAGGAATATTTTGTAGAAATGCTAAGAAAACAACAATATATTTTCCCAGTAAAGAGCCTTTGTGCCATTCGAACCTCAGGTGAGTGTTAAACTCATCAAATGCCTACAAGGAAAGAAACCACAATTGCACTGAGTTTATGATGCAAGAAAATAAAATGGATTTTAGGCTAATTCTTCATTGTTCTTTGATGGGGAAAAAAAAAAAAAAAACTTCAGAGGGGATTAAACCCCACCCTTGTTTTACAAACGAGGAGCTGAAGCCAGATAGGCAGTCATCCTGTTACACTGTTTCTCAAAGCATTCTTCTGGGGCCTGCAGCCTTGGCATCACCCGGGAATTTGTTAGGAATGCAAATTCCCAGTTTCCACTCCAGACTTCCTGAATCAGAAGGTTTGGGGATAGGGCTCAGCAGCCTGTGTTTGAAAGCCCTACGGGTGAGTCTGAAACAGCTAAAACGTCTCCTTGTCGGAAGTCATAGTTTCCACAATTCCTAGTGACAAAGCCAAGAATAGAGCCAAGTAGGAAACTGAAACTTATTCCTGATCGCTAGTGACACAATCTCAGAGAATTTCCATTATATGTATTACATTACAGTGGCCTTTGGGGGAAGCTGGGATCTCCGTGCGATAATGATAGGATTGTAGGCAAAAGCAGAATGAGTCCCTTTAGCAAAATCTTTTTAGATTTGAGAAATGCACCTTTATTTTAGTGGTTTTTACTGGAGAACCTGATATTTATGAATATTTCTTACACGATATATGTAGGCTCCTTTGGAGATGTAAGATGCTTATTGCCAGCACAATTCATGAGTCGCTGATTTTGTGTTCCGGGCATCATCTTCGGAAGCTTGCAGGACAGACGCCTTGTCTTCCTTTGGGTCTCTCTCAGAGCTCACAAATGGGGACCGGGCAGGTGCCCAGAATGAGTGGAAGACAAACAGCAAAGCTGTTGATAACCAGGAACCGGAGGCCCCACTGAAGGCGGCAGCTCTTTCTCACCTCTGGCCAGTTGACGCTGCATTGGAATACACACCCAGCAGTTGTCACATCGTTCAGCTTTTCGTAGAAACCAGAAATCTGCATTTTTTAGGGAAAGTTCCTGGTTTTTAAATGTTAGCAATAAATCCATATTTCTAAACACCATGCAAGCCAAATACAACAGGTGTGTGGGCCATCGGTTCCTGACCTCTGTCATGGAGCACATAATGCATTGTGTGTGCATGATGGCCAGATGTGCCCAGGGAGCAGGTCTACCTGGGATTAAGGCAGGTGGTGGTCAACTTTGAGAGAGTGGTCTCGGTTTACTAGAACTTTCCTGCAGAAATGTCCTGGCCCTGGAGAACATGGAGATGTTATAGTGTGAGTTTCAGGTGGGTCAGGCATTACCTTTCTCCTTGACCCTCACTCTACTTGGCCAACACCACTTTTGGGGGGGTTTCTTCTTTCCCTGACTTTTCATATCAGTCTTTGGTCAGTCTGATATCACTCTCTCTGACATCATTTCTAATGTCATCGTCACAAACACTTAAGGGAGTGGGAGCTGATAGGCACGTTAAGGGTATGTATTCTGGCTCAGGTGCCTCACTTCCAGATAAGGACACAGGTGAGGGGAGATCCAGTGATGACTGGCATCAACAAATAGTTATGGGGCAGCAGTAGGGCCTAACTCCTGGTTCTTTACATCTGACCTTGAAAGCCCACCTGCACGGAAGGGACTATTGCACCGTTGGAGATGCAGGCAGGACGTGGCCCTGATTCTGAACAGCTGCAAGCCACTTAGTGTCAACTGCTGATGCACAAAGTGAAAAACAATGATAGCAATCCAGTCACCCTCTCCTGACTGAGGTGAGGAAATAATTAGGAATATAATGCCAGCTTTCCAAAAAGGAAATGCATTATTTCAATTACCGTCAATATTCAGGCTGTTATCTTCTATGCCATAATTTTTGTTCGTTAAAACACACAAAAAAGGCTATATCTTGGTAGATGCTGAAATGTAGTATCACCGCAGTGCATATTCTGGTGCGTGTTCGTTTCCTGATGGGCTCATTTATAGAGCTAAGAGTAGCTGGTCTCACAGCCTGCATTTTCTAATAGTTATTTTGTTATATTTATTTTAAAAGTTAGCCTTTGAATCATAAAATTTTATTTCTCAAAGGGATGTAAATTATCAGCTACTTCAATATTTTCTAAACTGTTAGATGGGGAACCTGTTCTTCAAATAAATGTCATGAGGTTGCCCAGTATTTAAACAGAGCTGACGCAGCAGAGGAAGTTTTGGAGCCCCTCCAGCAATGTCTTCCCCAAATGCTTGTTCTCAGACAGTTTGCTGCATAAACCCCGCAATCTCAGTAGCTTACACCAACAAGCATTTGTTCTCATGAGATTCTGCTGATCTAGGCTGGGCTTATCTGGGCAGCTCTCCTTCGGACTGCCATCTGGGGGGGCGCTCCAGGCTGTCAGGCACACTCAGATCTGCCCTTCCATGTGTCTCCTGTGGATCAGGAGTTAAAGGGACATGAAATACCAGGGAGAAACTATACTTGTGATAGATCATGAAGCCTGAGGGCAGCCTCTGTCCCCGGGAACACTTCAGACCTCTTAGAACATCATGTCTGCTAATATCTCATTGGCCAAAACAATTCACATGTCCAAGCCCAGACTCAAAATGCAGGTAAGAATGCCCTAATGACCCTGGGACCACTGTAAAGGTGTAAATATAGGATTCTATTCCAGGAGAATGAAGAATTCAGACTACACATTCAGTCAACCACATAATACTACCCCATGGTGATGTCTGAGTCAGCTCCATGTAACTCATTAAACAACATCTAAACCCATGCGTGGAATCCAATCATCTCATTTTACAAATGGGAAAAACTGAGATCTCGAGAGATTTGCAACTCCTCAGAGCCATCCAGCTAGAGGCAGGCCTAGTGGCCTGATGAACTGACTCAGAATTCAGGCATCTCCCCACCACACCATAGCAGGTCTACCTTCAAAGAATGGCTTCAGGTACTTGAATTAAGTAGCAACATTGTAAATATCATTTGGAAGATACTGAGCTGTCTGTGTTCAGCTGGTGAGTTTAGAAGTCTATTTAACTCAGAGACAGGATGATGGCCTGAGCACAGTGTAAGTAATGGGACCATGTTCCTCTAAGGTCTGGCATTTAGTAGCCATGTAAATTCGCACAAAGTGTTTGCTTTTAAGCGTCTTTTCTTACAATTGGCAAACACAGTAAGTCCCCTACATACAAACGAGTTCCGTTCCAAGAGCATGTTCGTAAGTCCAATATGTTCGTTAAGTCCAACAAAGTTAGCCTAGGTACCCAACTAACACAGTTGGCTATATAGTACTACTGTACTGTAATAGGATTATAATACTTTTCACGCAAATAAAAAACAAACACAAAAAATAAAACATTTTTAACCTTACAGTACAGTACCTTGAAAAGTACAGTAGTACCAGCTACATCACTGATGCTTTCACGCCTGCTGCCAGACATCCTGGGCTTGAAATAAAGGTACTGTACTACTGTATACAGTATAGTACACAAAAGCACAACTACTTGTAGAGGATGCACGCATGTGACAATGTATGTATGACAGCGTATGCCAGACACGTGAACTAACTTATGTGATTGGACAGGCAAACACATGTTTGCATCTTTGAAAATTTACAACTTGAAGGCTTGTATGTAGGGGACTTACAGTAGGATGATAATGATGTCCTCAGCGTGTTGCTGTGAGGATTAAACGTCTGATACGGAATAACTGTGAGTTCTTTTTCACTGGTTTACCATTCCGTAGACCAGAGCTATGCCGTCCTTCTCTTCTGTGCTCTGAGGAAGCTGCTGTCCTGTTGGCTGGAGTATATCCCCCTCACTGAGGACATAAATATTCAGAGAAGACTGGACGATTCTCCATGCGGCAAAGGGCATCAAGGCCAGTCTTCTTTGCCCAATCCTCCAGGTTTTTTTCATATGGAATTTCCTAAGATATAAGCAAAATCAAAATGACTGCTTTGAAGTCAATATCTGAGATATCATACCTATTTAGGAATCATTGTGATGGCCAGCAAAACTCAAGAGGATTAAGTAACTTATTATGCAGTGGAATGTTTAAAGGCCATTTGGTCGGCACGGTGCTTATTTGAGATGTTGCTTGTGTGGTTTCTCCATTTCTTCTTGATGGTCAGATAGCATAATGAGAACCTCTGTGACATGTTTGTCTTACTTGAAAGTTTTATCACCTTGCCTTGCTGTTTTAAACTAGTTGCTCTTGAAACTAGTCTCTGCCCTGCCACGAAAATGGATCTGTCTATTCACTAGTCTGTCAAAATATCTATCAATGTTGGATTAAAAAAATATATCGGATTGCTTTTGAGAAGCAAGTGGCTAATTTGTAGAAAGAAAATATATTTCTAAAAGAATTTGCCCATAGCTTCTTTCTGCAAAATTTTTCTTAATGTAATTGTGTTCATAGAGTGTATTCACACCAGCTAGGTATAGTGATTTAAATTATCTTATGATTAAAATATTTTGTGAAGGGGCTTCCCTGGTGGCGCAGTGGTTGAGAATCTGCCTGGTAATGCAGGGGACACAGGTTTGAGCCCTGGTCTGGGAAGATCCCACATGCCACAGAGCAACTAGGCCCATGAGCCACAACTACTGAGCCTGCGCATCTGGAGCCTGTGCTCCGCAACAAGAGAGGCCGCGATAGCGAGAGGCCCGCGCACCGCGATGAAGAGTGGCCCCCGCTTGCCACAACTAGAGAAAACCCTCGCACAGAAACGAAGACCCAACACAGCAAAAAAGAATTAATTAATTAATAAACTCCTACCCCCAACATCTTCTAAAAAAATTTAAAAATAAATAAATAAAAACACCTGGGTTCTAGTCCTAGCTCTGCCGCTTACTATCTCAAGTTTAAATAAATAAATAAAGTAAAATATTTTGTGAAAATCACACTATTGACTGAAATAGATGTCATGATAGAAGTTTCTATAAATACATTTCTTCAAATACAAATTTCTTCAGATACAAATGTATGTCTCAGTATTCTGCAAATAGTCATGTATCCTGGCTGTTTTTAGCAACTGCTGTCCCTGCATTACGTAGTTCAAATATAGTTCCTTTTCCACCTGGGAATTTCCAGAGATCCCTTCCTTTTCCTTCAGTTCAATAATAAAACTTCACAGAATGCTGGGTAGAAGGTTATCCAGAGGGTTGTTGAGCAAATAATACTTATAACTATAAAGACACTCTCTTCCATTGCTTGTATTATATTGAAAGTGGAGGTCTATTAAGAAATTGGAGGAAAGAGAAGATTTGAATTAGTTTTCACAATTCTGGCACTTTCTGCCGCACCATATTCACGTTCGCTCTTCTGCTCCATTCATCTATTTGATACCTTTTCTTAGCCCCACAGGCCCCATTTAGTGGTATATTCCCATTGGTATTCTGTGATTATGAATAACAGAGGGGCTTCTACCTTCCAAGATGATTTTTTTTTGGGGGGGCGTACGCGGGCCTCTCCCTGCTGTGGCCTCTCCCGTTGCGGAGCACAGGCTCCAGATATGCAGGCTCAGCGGCCATGGCTCACGGGCCCAGCCGCTCCACGGCATGTGGGATCTTCCCGGACCGGGGCACGAACCCGTGTCCCCTGCATCGGCAGGCGGACTCTCAACCACTGCGCCACCAGGGAAGCCCCCAAGATGATTTTTAAATTAAAATTTCATTGAAGTGTAACATACATACAGTCAACTGTACAATTCATAAGTATATAGTTCAATGAATTTTCACAAAGTGAACACAGACAACCATCACACAGATCAGGAAATAGGAAACCAAGAACAGTCCAAAAGCCACCTTCCCGCTCCTGGTTACTAGCTCCCAAAATGGTAAACACTGTTCTGACTTCTAATTCCATAGATCAGTTTTGCTTCTGAACTTTTTAGAAATAGAATGCCATGATATGTCCTCTTCTGATTCATTGTGTTCCAAATTTCATTTCTGAAATTCCTTCATTTTATTACTCATAAGACCTATTTATTGGTTCTCCTTGCCATGTAGTATTACATGCTTGACTAAAACACAATTTAATTATCCATTCTATTCTTTTTTCCTTTTTTTATTGAATATTAGTTGATTTACAATCTTATATTAGCTTCAGGTGTACAATATTCTGATTTAATATTTTTATAGATTATACTCTGTTTAAAGTTATTATAAAATATTGGCTATATTCCTTAGGCTGTACAGCATATCCTTGTAGCTTATTTATTTTATACATAATAGTTTATACCTCTCAACCCCCATCCCTAACTTTCCCCTCCCCCCTTCCTGCTCCCCACTGGTAACCACTAGTTTGTTCTCTGTATCTGTGAGTCTGTTTCCTTTTTGGTATATTCATTCATTTTATTTTTCAGATTCCACATATAAGTGATAACATACAGTATTTATCTTCTTTGTATGACAGTTCACTAAGCATAATACCCTCCAGGTTCATCCATGTTGCAAATGGCAAAATTCCATTCTGTGGCTGAGTAGTATTCCATTGTGTGAGTATATATATATATATATGCCACATCTTCTTCATCCATTCATCTATTGATGGACATCTATTAGGTTGCTTCCATATCTTGGCTATTGTATTGTAAATAATGCTGCTACAAACACTGGGGTGTAAGTATCTTTTTGAATTAGTGTTTTTGTTTTCTCTGGATATATACCCAGGAGTGGAATTGCTGGGTAATATGGTAGTTCAGTTTTTAGTTATTTGAGTAAACTCCATACTGTTCTCCATAGTGACTGCATTCCCACCAACAGTGTACAAGGGTTCCCTTTCCTCTACATCCTCACCAACACTTGTTATTTGTGGTCTTTTTGATGATGGCATTCTGACAGGTGTAAGGTGATATCTCATTGTAGTTTTGATTTGTTTTTCTCTGATGATTAGTGATATTAAGCATCTTTTCATGTGCCTGTTGCCCATCTGTATGTCTTCTTTGGAAAAATGTCTGTTCGGGTCTTCTGCCCATTTTTAATTGGGTTCTTTGTTCTTTTGATATTGAGTTGTATGAGCTGGTTATATATTCTGGATATTAACCCCTTATCAGTCATATAATTTGCAAATATTTTCTCCCATTCAGTAGGTTGCCTTTTTGGGTTTTTTTTTTTGTTTTTTTTTTTTAAATTTATTTATTTATTTTTGCTGTGTTGGGTCTTCGTTTCTGTGCGAGGGCTTTCTCTAGTTTTGGCAAGCGGGGGCCACTCTTCATCGCAGTGCGTGGGCCTCTCACCATCGCGGCCTCTCTTGTTGCGGAGCACAGGCTCCAGACGCGCAGGCTCAGCAGTTGTGGCTCATGAGCTTAGTTGCTCTGCGGCATGTGGGATCCTCCCAGACCAGGGCTCGAACCCGTGTCCCCTGCATTACCAGGCAGATTCTCAACCACTGCGCCACCAGGGAAGCCTGCCTTTTTGTTTTGTTGATGGTTTCCTTTGCTGTGCAAAAGTTTTTAAATGTAACTAAGTCCTGTTTGTTAATTTTTGCTTTTGTTTCCTATGCCTGAATATACACTACAAAAAAAAAAAATCCTCAACAAAATGTTAGCAAACTGAATTCAACAATATATAAAAAGGATCATACACCATGATTAAGTGGGATTTATTCCAGGGATGTAAGGATGGATCAGTATCCATGAATCAATCAATGTGATATGCCACATTAACAAAACAGAGGATAAACATCACATATCATCTCAATAGATGCAGAAAAATCTTTGGACAAAATTCAACATCCATTCATGATAAAAACTCTCATCAAAGTTGGTACAGAGGGAATACATCTCAACATAATAAAGACCATTTATCACAAACCCATAGCTAACATCATACTCAATGGTGAAAAGCAGAAAGCTTTTCCTCTAAAACCAGGAGCAAGACAAGTATACCCACTCTCACCATGTCTATTTAACATAGTTTTGGAAGTCCTAGCTGCAGCAATCAGACAAGAAAAAGAAACAAAAGGAAGGGAAGAAGTAAAACTCATTGTTTGCATATGACATGATAACTTATTTAGAAAACCCTAAAGTCTCCAGCAAAAAACTATTAGAACTAATAAATGAATTCAGTAATGTTGCAGGTTACAAGATTAATATACAGAAATCTGTTGTTTTTCTATATACTAATAATGAGCTATCATTCAAGAAAACTACTCCATTTAAAATCACAACAAAAAGTATAAAATACCTGGGAATAAACTTAACCAAGGAGGTGAAAGATCTATACTCTGAAAACTATAAAACATTGATGAAGAAAATGGAAGATGATACAAAAATATGGAATGATATCCCGTGTTTCTGGTTTGGAAGAATTAATATTGTTATGTCAAAAAAATCTACAGATTTAATGCAATTTAAAATAAACTTTGATAAAAAGTTGTGAGTTCCTTAGCTTTGTTTTCCTTCTTTAAGATTGTCTTGGCTATTTGGGGGGTTGTTTGTTTATTTTTCCATATATCAATTTGTAATCAAATGTTCAAGAACTACAAAAAAAAAAAAAAAAAAAAGCCAGCTAGGATTTTGATTGTGATTGTCCTAAGTTTATAGATCAATATCTAGAGAGACATGAAATCTTTAAAATACTGAGAGTTGATTGGATCGTGATTGCACCCCTCCTCCCACCTCACTGTGGCTTCTTTGTCTTTGGGTGTAGAATATCTTTTTTGGTAGGTTCCAGTCTTTTTTGTCGATGGTTGTTCAGCAATTAGTTGTGATTTAGGTGTTTTCGTGAGAGGAGGTGAGCACAGGTCCTTCTACTCTGCCATCTTGTTCTCACTCCCCAGGAGGAAAACCCTAGGTTTTAAAATCTGTCTGACCTGGGTTCAAACTCCAGCTCCACCATTCAAAACAGCATGATCTGGGGCAAGTTATTTACCCACTATGAACATCAGTCTCATTTTTTTTTCCTTGGTGCTTAGTCTAGTTTTGCTGTCTCACAGGGGGCCACGTGCAGAGGCCTTTCCCCTGGCTCTTCAGACCAGAGTTCCCAGGGCAAAACAGCTGCAACGACACCTCAGCTCCTATTTTAGCGATTATTATGGGCAGTTAAGCATCTTGACTCCAGATTCTTGAGTTTACATACACTTACCTGAACTCAGGGAAATATCTTAAGCCTGAGGGCCTAAAATGTAGAGAGATTCCAGCCCCTCAAAACTGTTATTTTGGACAAAATTTGAATTGACCATGTATAACATCCCCATTCTAACTCCGTGACATAATCATTACACAACTGTGTAAGTGTCTCTGATTGTGAGAGCCATACCTTATAGTGAGGGGCTTAAGTAATCAAAACCATAAGTGCTTGAGACCTGAGCTCAACAATAGGGAGCTATTTTAATCATCAGGAGAGGGGTTTCTTCTGTCTTTTTTAAGGTTATACTGAGTGCAATCTCACTGGCAAATACCCATGCCAGGCAGGCAATGTAAAAAGCATGTACACTTCTGTTTGAAGTAGGCCATAGGAAGTGAGAGAGGCGATTAAATATGAATCCTGTCATCCGGCTCATTTCAATACTTTTCGTATTTTGCGTAGACTCTACCACATGCTGAGAGTTTATTAAATGCGTTAAACGGTTAGCAGCCCTTTTATGCAGAACATTTCTTTACCTGAGGTGCAGGTTACCATGTGACTGCTCCATCTGACAAAAACAATCCTCTTAAACTCTGCCTCTGTGACCAAACCATTCTTGACTGCATGAAAGTGAGGGCTTGTCATCTACACCATCCCATTGTGTCAAAAACTGTTGTTCAGGCCCTCCAGCCAGCTTTCAGTGTTTGTTTTCCTGTTGGTTCTTGTGTTAAGAAATGCTGAGTTTTCGCTGGGGAAAAAAATTGCTACTTTTACCCAGAATCACACATCTTTCCAAGTGAATGAGATGTGAAAATGCACACTTTCCAGAAAGACACTGAACACGTGGTTTCAGTGTCTTTCTTATGATCTCTCAATCTATGAATCATTATATATTACTTGTAATGGCATATGAAAGATATTTCTTATTGGGAAAATTGGAATCAAAGAGGTGAAAATAGTTTTAGCCTCAATTTGACAAAATTTTCATGTTTTTTCTTCCCTTGAAGATAGTAATAAACAAACAAACAAAAAAAACTGGAGTTTAGTGAATCTGGCTTTGGTTCAAAATATATGTTGAATGAAATTATATGGGCATTCTCTCAAGAGAATGCAGCCAGAAAGAAATTCTGATTAATTAAGTTTTTATCCCTAAGTAAGTTAAAGTGGCTGAGTCCACGGTGATAGTTAAAACTCTTTGTATAAGTCAGGATCCGTCAGGCAATGCCGCAATAACAAACACAACAAAATCTCGATGGCTTACTATAACAAATGTTTATTTCTTGCTCTTGAAAAATCTTCTGAATGTCTTGGTGAATCCCAGGGCATCCACCTACTATGCAGTGACTCAGCATTCCAGGACGGTTTGATTTGATGTTACCTCCATAGGAACATATGCTTACATCTCCCCTGTAGCAGGGAAAGGGTAGGTGAAGAATTGGATGACCATCAACCCACAAGTTAGAACTTGTTACATGGACCTGCCTACTGCAAAGAAGGGAGGGGAAGTGTAATGTGTCCAGGAAGGAAGGGAACCAGAGCCATCAGTGAGATAGTATCTTCTACTGGTCCTCCGTTTTTGCTGAGAACTTGGGCAGAAATAAGACAACGAGAGTTAGGTCCTTTTCTGCTATTACAGTCTTAGGGGGAGGGACCAACAGAAATCTTGTTCAGCTGCGATACACAAAAGTGGGGCAAGAGGGCTTCCCTGGTGGCGCAGTGGTTGGGAGTCCGCCTGCCGATGCAGGGGACACGGGTTCGTGCCCCGGTCCGGGAAGATCCCACATGCCGCAGAGTGTCTGGGCTCGTGAGCCATGGCCGCTGAGCCTGCGCGTCCGGAGCCTGTGCTCCGCAACGGGAGAGGCCACAACAGTGAGAGGCCCGCGTACCGCAAAAAAAAAAAAAAAGTGGTGCAAGAGCAGTAGTAGGTATGAGCTCAGCTCATAGACAAAGCTGTTATCAGTCAGTGTTACAGCCATTGCATTAGGAGGTAATTCTGAGACCCGGCCTTGCTTGTCTGACACCCTTTGACGTGAGAAGGAAGGGAGTGTCATCAGGTTTGCCCTAAGCCAAGCCCAATTTACCAGGAGAGCTGAGGGTCATCCACACTGGGACCAGAGGCAGTGTATTGGGAGGAGGGTTGGCTGGCCTTTTTTCTGTTTTCTCCCCTTTGCCCACAAACTCACTAAGTCAGCTTCATTTTGCTGTACACGCTTGGTATGAAATAAAGCTGAATTTAGTTGAGACTAAGAGATCGGCTGGGAAATGCCAAAGTTGTAAATGATTAGAATTAGTTCACAAATGTCAGTCTTGGCCTTAGTTCTGTCTGGATTACAAAGGAATTACTAAAAGGCACAAATCTTTTACCCTTTCATTGCAGCTCTAAAGCATTTGAGACACATTTCCACGAGTCCCAGTATTGATGGGGATGCAAAGATGAGCTTGGAAGGGGACTTCCCTGGTGGTCCAGTGGTTAAGACTCCACGCTTCCAATGCAGGGGACACGGGTTCCATGGCTGGTGGGGGAACTAAGATCCCACACGCATGCCATGTGGTGCAGCCAAAAAACCAAAAAAATGAGCTTGGCAGAGTCTGTTCCCTTAATGAAACCATTGTGTAGGGTGGGGGTAGGCACTCAGTATGGTCATTAGTGTAAACAGAGGGCAGGTCCGAGATGCTGAGGCAGAGAGGAAGAGTGAATGGTTGACTTTAGTTGGGTGGCAGCGGAGGTGGGATCAGGGAAGACCCCACAACAAGGAAAGCTTGGGTCTGAGCATTGAAGGGTAAGTAGGATTTTTGGCATGGAAGCCTGAGCACTCTGCCAGGTTACCGTGACAGATGATTCTCTCAGGTCTTACAACTAGCAACTAATTTGTTTTTTATCTTACATATCTGATGAAGCTTGTAACCGATTAGATTTCTTTCTTTGCCCTGGCTTACAGGAAGTGCGTATACAGATTTGGGGTCCCAGCAAACGATTGTACATGTTTTTATGACATGTTTCTTTACCTGTGATTTAATCTTTTTCTTACCATGTCTTCTTTTCTCTTTCTCTGTCTGTTTTTGCAGTCCTGTTGTATATTTCTCTTTAAGCTATTTCCAATTCCTTTCGGAACCAATTACAAAAGAAAAAAGATTTTGTAGAATTCTGCATAGTTGGTGCGGAAGGGAGGGTGAAAGGAAAGAGGCATGATGTGTTCATCATTAGCATAACATGGAGGATGGATTGAGGGGAACCCCTGAGAAACAAGGGAGGACTGCTTCTTTGTCATGTGTAGCAATAATAAATTCCTGTAAGGGCAGTAGCCCTGCAGCATAAATAGAATAGACTCAAGAGATAGTTTGAAGATATGCTATGCAAGATGTGTTTGAAGCTGTGCTCTGCAAGATGTAAGGACTGCTTGAAGATCAAGAATGGCTTCCGGATTTCTGGTTTGAGCTATTGGGTAGATGGTAGGTCCCCCACTGAACTAGGGAAACAGATGAAAGAGAAGAATAACAGACCTGAAAAGAAAATTCCAAGCATAAGTTCAGGTGATAACGGATCATCAACTTCAGGTAGAGAAGGGAAGGGTGTGAGGGCAGAAGGCGCTGAGAGACCAAGAGAAAATGCTGGAATTCAGTGACTACTAATTAAGTCTGGTAGAAATGCAGTAATTATGGAGGAAGAAGGATGGGATGTTGTGGGCAGAACTGTAGGGCTGTGAGATTTAAGAACTCACAGGAAGAACCATGGTGGGTGGTAACGAGGATGTGGTCCTAGGAAGAGCTGCTCGTGGGGATAGTAGGGGACAGTCATTGTGGTAGAGGACGTAAAGAACAATGATGAGGTGCAGTTACTTCCATGAAGAGGAAGATTCTTATGTGTGTACTGACAACGTGAGAATGATCTATAGATTGTTGGCAGGTAGGGACATGGGTAGGTAAAGGGCATGATGCCAGATGTTAAGAGATTCAGGTGAGGAGAATTTCTAAGTGTGTAACAGCAAATGGCATGGAATCAGAAGTGGGAGCTATTGATCTGGAAAACCATCCTTCAGTGTAGAGATTGAGAAAACAAGAGGCATTCCAGCATTTCAGATGAACCAAAGGCAATAGAAAAATTCCCCCTGCTTGGATCCTTCAGAAGACTGGTATCTGGGCAAATGGGATAAGATATATGAAAGTGCATGGCTGGAACACAAACTTAGAAGGTATTGATGATATTGTATCACAGTTAAATCCCCCATGTTGATCACTCTTTTTGCTCCAGGAGCTGCCTTATCTTGGCCTGAGGCTGTTTGCACAAGTCTAATCCTTGTGACCAAAGCACAGGCTTTGACACAGCTTTCAAATCTTTTGATCACACCTTGCCAAACCTGCTGGTTCTTTCCATAGATAAAAGAAGTAAAAATGAAGATTAAGGAATAAACAGATGACCAGATCTCTTCCCTAGCCTCCCCTTCAGTAATCTAGTTAGCAAACTGTGCCAACAAGATAACATCTAAAGAAAGATCACAGGAAGTCAACAAGGCTGCAGGCAGTAGGGGATGGCAATGACTCTCTCTGACCCCTTATCTCGAGGATTAACTGAGATTACTTCCCTTTTCCTTTTCACGGCCAAGCAGAATCTTTGGAGTTGGTTTTTGGGGACACTGAGTCTGCCTTCTCCCCAGATCCCCGGCTTTCTGATTAAAAGCAATGTTTTTCTTAATGCCAACACTTGCCTCTTGGTTATTGAGTTTCAAGTGTTGAACAGCCGGACCTGAGTTTGGTAACAATCCTATCCCGGGATACTGCCCATGCAGCATCAGGGGCTCACGGGCTCTGTGGGTTGTGTATGTTCTCGCCTTGCTCTGCCAAATACATCAGACTACGATACCTGCTAACCTTTGAAGGTCATGGGTAGCTTTCTGGCATCTGGTGCAAACTGTTTTATGCTCACATGTTATTTATTTTTTGATCTGCTTCTGATTTGAGTCTTGAGGGAAAGTCTTCAAGCCAGCTTTAGTAAGAGAAGCTGCTGTCATCTGTGAATGCAGTTAATTAGAGTAACATTTGCTTTTAAGTATTCAATATTTGGCATGATTATCAGACCTAAAGGTTATGTTGTTCTATCAGATAAGCTGGGCTCTAAGGGATGCCCGTTGTCTCCCCAGACTGGTGCTGGCCAAATATAGGAATCCGAGGTACATAGGAATAACTGCTTTAGATATTAAATCTGCACATTATAGCGATGAAGCTTATCTAAGGTTTTCATGGCGCTATTGACAGGTGGATTTCCTCTGTGTGGAAATTCTCCACAAGCACCTGGCTCATGGCTCAAGACTGTTCTTGGGGAGTGCTGGAGGGAAAGGTTGGTCTCACTGGGAGCTGTAACTGGTCAAGGTGGCTGCTTCAGAGGGGAAGCAGGTTTGGGCAAAAGCTATTTGATTACTGACAGGGCTTGGCATGCATTTCTGAGTGGCTGGCAATTAAACTGCCCAAGTAAGAGAAACATCCTCCATAGAGATCATAAACCCCACCCGACCCCAGTTTCAACACTCAGCTGCCGCTATCTAAGGGAACTACTCAAAGCATAAGACACATCTGTACTGGGAAATAACTCCTCTTCTCTCTTCAAGGATTTGCTGATGAAAACACCTAACGTAACAGCAACCAAAGTTCTGTCCCAGGCCATGTCATGCATCAGGTGGAAATGGGGAAGCTGGGAATTCACTCTTTAATAGAATCATCTACTTTGGAGGAAAAAGAGGAATGTGTGTGTTTGGTAGGGGCATGGGCGTGATGGAGGAAGCCGGTGTGAGAACAGTGCCTCCTGCCTCAGGCTGTGTTTCTAAGATACTTTTCCCCCTGAGGAATTAACACATGTTGACAATTTCACTCAGAAACTGTAGTTCATTGTGAGAGATGAAAGATGTATGAATAACATTAATGATAATGCTCAGTGGGGCCCAGGCTCATGAATAGTTTAAAAAAGAAACCCTGGTTGCTTTGATGGCTTCATTCATCACATCCTGAAGGAAGAATTCTGGTCGTGTGGGTACATTTCTCTTTCAAATCTTTGGCTTAAATACATTGTTTCTTTGCTTCTCATTAATTCAGTTTCCTTTCCCTTTTCTTAAGTTTCTAGCCTGGTTAGGGCTGAGAGAAAACTTAAAAGCAAACAAGTTACTGTGTGATAATTTGCTTCAGTCCCTTTAAATGATGTCATACTCTCTGAGGCCAGAATGCCAAGTTTTGATACTCTTCAACCTGGTCAATTACACATTTGTTAAGTTGGACTTCTGCTCTTTACCGTAGGTCCTTCCCTCCAGCTGGAAGTTTGGAAGTTTTGAAACAGGAGGGAAAGGGGCTGGGCACAACATTTAAAAGAATGACATAACCGTTGAGGATACAACATAAACTGGGTAGAACCAGCTAGGTCCAAGATGGCGGCAGATTTGACTTCCAGCGGACCTTGTGCCTCAGTATACGCTTATTGTCATACATTAGCTAAATGACACACCCTGGTTTCTGGCTGAATTCAAGTCCCGGCCCTTGGCTTCAAGTCCCAGTCTAGGTTCTGGCTGGGTTCCAGTTTCAGCCCATGGTTTCAAGTCCCATCTGAGTTGTGCGGTTCCAGTTGGATATCTCGATCGGTTCAGAAAAGTTTTTATTGTCCTGTAGATGGTAGAAAATTATCCAAACCTTGGTCTCCCCACTCAAGAAGTTACAGGCTGATTAGAGACTCAGAGTTTCAATCCTCACAAGTGTGGGCAAAGAATGTCACCTGCCATTTCAGTAAACAAAGGGTATTGTGGCCATCAAGCCATCAGCCACTGCAAAAGTGAGGGGATTCACAGGAAATAAATGGAGAAAAATAGGATACTGGCATAACAAAGGAATGATTTCAGTAAGCCCAGACTCTTGCATCTTCCCATACATAGAAAAGCACTAAAATCATTAACTGGAGATGTCTGTTTTTGTGATTAACAATAATCTTTTGATGTCCGACTACATGTTTTGTTTCTTTCTCAGCAAAAAATCCTATATATCCTGGCTCTCCCCGTACCCTCTTTGGAACAGTCCCTCAGAGCTATCCGAGAAGCTGTATTGGGGGTTTACATCCTCAGTAAGTCTGCTGAATAAAGCATAATTCTCAACTGTTAGGTTGTGAATTTTTTTTCAGTCGACACATGCATACATAAAAATATAATAGTTACAGAGGAAAATAACGACATGGCCACATAAGAGAAAATTTCAAGCAACGTAGAGTTAGCGGTAAACAAGAAATGTCATTAATTTGGGCTGGGAGTTCCCAGGTCAATGCAGTTTCCGGAATGATTTGAGAGTGGAAATGAGAATGTGAAGAATTCGCCTTCCCCCTTAATCTTGATTTCCCTGGGGGTTGAACGGTACACACCCCAGGCGTCTCTGAGGTTGAAAGGTGCTCAATCCCTTTCAGTGGTTGATGGCCGAGGGAGTGGATTGGCTGTGCTGGTACAGAATGCTGGAGCCACAGAGCTGGGGAACCCCACGACTTGCTTCAGCCCCTGGTCAGCCCTGGGGGAGAACAGGGGTGCCGCCGAGCACTAGGGTCCTTCCCGCTAAGGTGTTTTCATCTCTTCTCTCCTCTGTCCGTGTTATTTCAGCTAATACATGGCTTCTGCTGACACGTAGATTTTGCTGACTGCCTTTTCTTCTCCCCACAGCAAAGGAGTCTATGGGTGACTGTTTGGTTCTCTATGACTGTGTATCGTCCAATCTGTAAAACCACAACTATGTCATCTGCTCCCGATTCTGTGGGTCACGACATCACACAGGGTCAGCAGAGATGGTGGAACAGGAAAGAGCAAAATCTGACTCCACATTGAATCTGTTTCTCTAACTTTAACCTTTGCTTTTGGTTGCTTTTGTTATTATAATCATACATAATGGCCTGCCTCAGGGAACCCTGCCCCTCTGCCTGAATGTTAAACTAATGTGGCTTTGTTCAGCACACAGGGAGACAATCTGACCCTGCCCATCTGTGAATGGTTGCAGGAAGAGAAGAAATTAACACATCCCCTCTCCGATGCTGGCCAAGCCAGGACATATTTTGCAAAACTCGCCGCCTTTTTACTTTACATCCTCACCTCCTCCCCTTCTCTGTTCTATAAAAGAAACTGGCATTTAGATCCCAATAAGATGGTTTTGGGGGACACCAATCCACCATCTTCTTGGTCTGCCGGCTTTCCGAATACAGTGGCTATTCCTAGCCTCAGGACCTCGTCTCCCGATTTACCGGCCTGTCGTGTGGCGAGCAGAGTGAGCTTGAACTTGGTAACGATGGCTCTTGTGTCCCCGTGAGATGCGCGGCTTTTTCACCCACAAGTGGTGCCTCACCCAGGACAGCTCCATGCAAGGGCAGCTGGCACAGACTGGCAGAGTCCTGTATACAGGAATGTACCTGCCCTGTTGGTTGGCTTCCTCCTTTCTCCCCAGGCGGCCTCTCTCAGGATCCCTCCCTGCAGAGCATCTGGACTTCTTCTGGCGTAGCTCAGTGCTACAAAGAGAGCAAATGCAGATGCTGCTCCCAGAGATGCCAAAGCCGGGCATTAGTTACAGTGGTAAGAATAGATTAATTCAGGAATACCTACTGCAGGAGGGAGGAGTCCAGCATGAGCTGAACTGAACTTCACTGAAAGAAAAGGAGACTTTAAAGGCTGGGATGCTAGGGGGAAGGCACTGAGGGGTGACAAGTCTAAGTGACTAAGCCTCTGGGTTTGCTAATTGGCGCTTACCCAGAAGAGAAACGAACTTCTCATACCTCTACGGACAGGAGGCAGTGGTGCAAGCTGATGCAAGGCATCCACTTTCCGCAGGAACTAGGCGCTAGAGCAACAGTTGTGTCCCTGAATGTTTGCATTGCAAAGAGAAGTCTCTTAAGTCCTTGGAGAAATGGTCTGGGTAGCAGATTTACACCTGAAAAGGATTTTATAATTGCGAGCTCGCTAAAGTAACTGCTCTAGAGGACATTCAGCAGCTTCTCTAGCAACAGGTTTAGGCTGGAACAAACAATAACTTCTCCTGGTGGTGAGCTTTCTTAAGCAGGTATTTTAAGCAGGGGCTGGGATCATTCCAGGGACACGGCTTATGCTGCTAAAAGTCTTGCTAGTGTTTGGTCAAGTCTCCTAGTGTAAGGGGTTTGGATGGAGCTGTTATGTGCTGAGAATTTTGTAGCTCTCACTGGCAGACATTCTTTTTTTTTTTTTTTTTTAGCATCTTTATTGGAGTATAATTGCTTTACAATGGTGTGTCAGTTTCTGCTTTATAACCAAGTGAATCAGCTATATGTATACATATATCCCATATCTCCTCCCTCTTGCGTCTCCCTCCCACTCTCCCTATCCCACCCCTCTAGGTGGTCACAAAGCACCGAGCTGATCTCCCTGTGCTATATGGCTGCTTCCCACTAGCTATCTATTTTGCATTTGGTAGTGTATATATGTCCATGCCACTCTCTCACTTCGTCCCAGCTTACCCTTCCCCCTCCCCATATCCTCAAGCCCATTCTCTAGTAGGTCTGTGTCTTTATTCCTGTCTTACCCCTAGGTTCTTCATGAACTTTTTTTTTTCTTAGATTCCATATATATGTGTTAGCATACAGTATTTGTTTTTCTCTGACTTACATCACTCTGTATGACAGACTCCAGGTCCATCCACCTCACTACAAATAACTCAGTTTCGTTCCTTTTTATGGCTGAGTAATATTCCATTGTATATATGTGCCACATCTTCTTTATCCATTCATCTGTTGATGGACACTTGGCAGACATTCTTAATTCCTAAACCCACAAGTCCAGAGCTTCAATTCTGCTGCATTCTTTTTTTTCTTTAATCCGCACCACAGGGCCTGTGGGATCTTAGTACCCTGAGCAGAGATCAAACCCACTCCGCCTACAGTGGAAGCATGGAGTCTTAACCACTGAACCACCAGGGAAGTCCCTGCATTCTTTTGATTAAGGTAAGTCAACAGGCCCAGACCAGATTCAAAGGGAAGGGAGTGCCCAAGAGTGAATACTAAGAGGCCTTGTTATTGGGTCCACAATTGGAACTAAAACCACAGTTGCTTTTGTCCCTATGAAATGTGGCCATTCTTATGGGGCGGAACGCTCATGCCAAGGCCACCAGCCAACCCATAAGCCATTGCTTCTCTCCTAGGCAGCAGCCTGGCTCTGGCTCCACTCAGCTGTGGCAAAGGGCGTTGGAACCACTACCATGAAGTATGCGTTAAGCAAGAAAAAAGCTCTTGGAAGCTTTTCAGAATAGGTGTTCTGACACGGTAGGTTTTCAGTATTTCATGCGACTCCTTAGTAGTGACAGTGAGCCTGGAAATCAGCTCTGATGTGGACCTCAGAGAATACTTAGGTGTTATGTACTAGGGGTTCAGATGTAATTGGCTTCTGCAAATTATTATTGTTTAAATAAGGCCAGAAATTTTTGCTGTGGGTGTAGTTACTGTTGTTGGTTTTCAGTGCTTCATGCAGTCGGCGGGAAGGAACTACGACAGGCAGGACCTCGGAATCCTACTGGCTTTCTTCAAACTCAGGTCAGTTTTATTGGCACATATGACAGAAGTGATGCATATTGATAAACCAGTTAGAATGAATACCATTTAATTTGGGGGGAACCTGAGGTCAGGTTTACATACACTCTAGAGCAGCATTGTTGACACTTGTCCCATGGTGGCTCACCTGGAGGGTGAGGCTATACCTCTCTTTACAGTTCCCAGCATGCTGGTTGTAACTGCACCCCTTCCCCCCGCAAGACTCATGTTAGATGCCAGTGTGAGACATTGTGACTATCAGAGGAATAACCCTAAATCTGCTCTGATCTATAGATTATATGTATTTAGACAATCCCTTGCTACCCTACGCACTGCAACCACTGGTAGAGACAAAACAGTACAGCAATTGAAAGGACAGACCTGAGAGGCAGTTCTGAATGTGATCACCGGTTTCAATCAGCTACAACTTGACTGTGCACGGGAATCACCTGGGAATGCTGTTATGCTGCAGAGTCACCTTCAGCAGTGCTGTGGAAGCCAAGTTCATGTGCCTGATGCCCCAGAAAAGGGGCAAAAGAACCCAGGGAGAAAAGCAGTATTCGAGAGTGTGGGAGAGAGGCGGAGGTGGGATTGTGCAAGGTCTTCTGAGCCATGGAGAAGTATTATGATGCCATCCTCAGTGCAATGCAGACATCTTTGAAATACTTGACGTGGGCCCTCTACGTAGTAAAGTGTGTGCTTTGATGAGATGACCCATCGTGCCAAGTGAAGACCCGATTCAATGGGGCGAGAGTGGGTATGGGGAGAGCATTAGTGGGTGTTTCGGTAGTCTGGGCTAAAGATGCTTGTGACATGTAATTGGTTACTGAAAGTAGAGTGAAAGGCTGTGGATGTGTTTAATATATACAACACCCTTCCCAACCTGTGCTTACACCCACCCACCCAGACACCCAGCACCATCGTAGACTTACCTACAGGAAACTATACTAGGCTACGCTACCCTCCGGGACTCCGGTCTGCCTTAGCATGTAACAAAAATAAAAATAACAGTAATAATCAATATGGAATATCCATTGTATATATGTATATACTTATATCTTCGTTAGATTGCCAGTCCTTCAGGGGCAGGGACAGAGTTAGATATTTGTCTTCAGCAATGCAGCCCTGTGCTGTGCAGTTACTCAACACATGTTTACAGGCTAATTTGAGACATTCTGTGTCCCTCATTGTTTGAGGCCAATTCTCTCTTCATTTGGAAACCTGCTTCTTCTCCGTAAGAAGGTAAATAAATATTCATCCGTTGCTAAATCTTGGAGGCCCTGTTTAGGTTTTCTTTGACTTTTTTTTTTTTTTTTTCAGATTCTCTGTCAGTTGAAAATTTTATTGATATTCTCTGTAATCATTCCTAAGCAAGCAGGGCAGGATTAAACAGCTTGAAGGCAAAACTTCCTTTTGGTCAAGAACACATACGTACGTGTTTGTTTACTGGACCCCGTGCAGAGGGTTGAGACAGAAGAGGCACCTGATTAGAAGCTTTCTCTCTCTCTCTCTCTCTCTCTCTCTCTCTCTCTCGCTCTCTCTCTCTCTCTCTCTCTCTCGCTCTCTCTCTCTCTCTCTCAGTCCCTGAACGCCCCTTTCACTTCTGTTAGACGTTTCCCTTCCCCTTTTACACACCTGTCAACCTATCTCTCTAAAGCAGTCCCTGACAGAGCAAAGCCACACTTTCACTGGACTGAGTCCACTCAGAGTAGGGTTAGCAAAACTTCAGACCTCTATGAGAAAATCAACAGAAACCTGGCATGACACTTCTGAATGGTCACTGTCTCCTAACTCAGATCCCAGAAGATATTGACTGTGTTACACCTGTGAATTTGTCATTTACCTCATGTCAACTAGAGTTTATTATTCTTACCTTAGTTACATAGATTTTTCATCTGTGAGTTTGACATTGGTTACAAACTTCAGTGTTGGTTACAAACTTCCGTGTTGGTTACAAACTTCCAATGTGATAGGAGAGTTGTTAAAATAAAAATGTACCAAAAGTTTAGAGAAAAAAAAGGTGTTCTACATGATCAACTTCTTTGGATTTATATCAACAACAAAAACAAAAATGTAGAATGCCTTAAGGAAATTTAGATATTTTAAGTTTTCCATTTTTGTTTCATTTGCAATAGCCACAGGGTTCTAACCTGTACTTTTCAAAATAAAGTTTTGGACAGAAGCACACTGTATAATACATTTCAGATAACTTTTTGTTCTTCATTATTAATCCATGAGAAGAAAATTGTGAAACATAATTGAAAATGTATCACTGAATTTTGCTCTTATCAATTAATAATAGCAGTGTGGCAGAGGAGATAGCATAACTATGAATAAAGGCACAGATGTATTTTCTTTCTTTCTTTTTTTTTTTTTTTGCGGTACGCAGGCCTCTCACTGTTGCGGCCCCTCCCGTTGCGGAGCACAGGCTCCGGACGCGCAGGCTCAGCGGCCATGGCTCACGGGCCCAGCCGCTCCGCGGCATGTGGGATCTTCCCGAACCGGGGCACGAACCCGTGTCCCCTGCATCTGCAGGCGGACTCTCAACCACTGCACCACCAGGGAAGCCCACAGATGTATTTTCGAGATATTTCTAAGGCTAATGTAAACATATGTCTGAGATATTTTGGTCATTTGTTTTTAAGGAGTCTGGAGAGTTCATAAGCCCTTCATCAGAACTTTGTTGATGGTGGTCTGATCTGCAAACAAGGAACCTATAACATCTACCAGCTCTGTACACCTGAGAGCTCGGGGTGGCGGGGGGGGGGGCAAGACCATCTCACAAGAATGACACAGAGACAAGAAATTCCACTGCACTTGCAGCCCATCTGGTCAATTTCTAGGACATCTGGAGGTGTAATTATTTCACTCTACCTGTTGTTCTGTTCTCCAGGTAACTCTATTTCTTTCACCCTTAAATTTTCTTTCTCTCAAATTCCTGGCAGAAAGCAGTTTAGTAAACTCAGCCACAGGAAGGTGCTTATGACTGAAACAAGAAAAATAAATAGCATTTATTGAGTTTGAACAATGATCCCCAAATTATCACTAAACATCAAGGAAAAGGTAACATTGCTTATCCTTAAGCTACACCTAAAGAAATGGAAGCTTAGAGAGACTTCACAACATCTTTAAAATTATAGTTAGGAAATGACAAAGTTAGGATTTGAACCAAGTCATGTGACTCTGAAGGCCATGTTCCCATGACCACCATTCTAGGATTTTTCAGGAGGAAGAAAATATTTGAAGTATGAATAGTTAAACTAATTGAGATCATCTCTAAGGACGGAATTTTGGAAACTGTGGGGAAGTGGTACCTGAGAGTGTTTAAAATCTCAGTATCAATGCAGATTGCTGTGTGTTTAAATGTAATCTTGGAAACACACAAGAGAAGGGAGAACTCAAACTTTGCATCTTCTGTTCGCCTTTTCCCACCTCATTCTAGCCGGTAACCATTGTCCAACACAGAGGTTAAATCTGGACCACTCATCATTTTTCTTTAGCTTAAACAATATTTCTCTTTTTTCACCTGAACTAGTTGTTAAGATTTTAAAATATGTTCATTATACATAAAAATTCTTATTTCCAGTTTCTTAAAAAAAAAAAGGAAAATCTAGCATTACTAGGCTTGCATTTCCTCATGGCAAAAAGAAGCCAGAGCTGAATACTGCTGGGGTCCTGTAGTTGGGCCGATGGTCTGCCCAGGTCATCAAAGTCCTTGCTGGGCCCCCTGCCCTCAATCATGCTACCTGTCTTGTAGGGCCTCTGAGAGCAACCTGCACAGCTGCACACAGCTTCCCATCTCATGTAGGCATTTGAGATCCCTGAGCTTTCCATCCCTGTTATGAATCCAAAGTGAGTCAGGTCCATAGCGTACAACGTCTTGGCAGGCAAAGACATGTCTCAAATGACAATTTCCTGTTTCAGTGGTCATTTCCTGAATGCTTGGAGCCGTGGTTCTCATACTCTACCATACATCAGAATCACCTGGTGTGTGTTTTAACACATGGGTTGCTGGGTCCCAGCTCCAGAGCTTCTGATTCAGTAGGTCTGGAGTGGAAACTGGGAATTTACATTCCTAACAAATCCCCAGGTGATGCTGAGGCCACTGATTCAGGAACCACATTTCGTGAACTGTTGCTTTAGGACAGACATTTTTATGCTTGTGGACTGGATCATGGTAAAACCGATGCCTGCTCTTCTACCACTTTTTTGTTCTTTCTTACATAACTTCCTGATTTTTAAAAAAATTATATGCTTTATTTTCCACCCCCCAAAACCCTTCTCTTTTACTCTCCGGGAATTTCTCCAAGGCCAGGGCTAACAGTCATCCACCTGAAATGGCTTAGGGACAAGAGGATGGTGTGGGTCACATAGAGACTTCCTCTCCTGCTTTGATTTTATATTGTTCTTCTTCTGTGATGTCTTCCCATGTTCTATGGCACGGTGACTGCCAGTTTGTGCCTGCTGTCCAGGTGTTCCCTGCGCTGCCACCAATCCCAGGCAGATTTGAAAACTAGGGGCTTTTCCGCCTCCAACCGTTCATAGCCCAAATTCATATTTTCTTGTGAGTCTATTTATACTACACAGATGGCTGGAGTCATCCAGAAGAGTCCCACTTTGAAATCCAGAGAAAACGAATGTACTGTAAGAAAAAAACAGTTTGGCAATATTTTTTCTCTTGGCTATTTTCCACTGTGTGTACTTTTTCCCCATATATTGTTTCTTATATCCCTAATGATCACTTTTTGTTGTTGTTGTAGGTGTTGGGGGTAGGAGTTTATTGATTTATTTATTTTTGCTGTGTTGGGTCTTCGTTTCTGTGCGAGGGCTTTCTCTAGTTGTGGCAAGCGGGGGCCACTCTTCATCGCGGTACGCGGGCCTCTCACTATCGCAGCCTCTCCTGTTGCGGAGCACAGGCTCCAGACGCGCAGGCTCAGTAGTTGTGGCTCACGGACCTAGTTGCTCCGCGGCATGGGGGATCCTCCCAGACCAGGGCTTGAACCCGTGTCCCCTGCATTAGCAGGCAGACTCCCAACCACTGCGCCACCAGGGAAGCCCCGCTAACGATCACTTTTAAACTACTTTCCCCCAATACGTGGCTCATTCCTCAAACTTCCCATTAAATACATTGCAGTATATGCCACATGTATTCAAATTTTTCTCAATTCAGTTCAAGTAAAGTCCTGAGAGATATCAGGACTGAGGGTCGACGGGGGCGCTGAGGAAAAGTGAGCCTGGTGTGCAGTGGCCTCCAGCTTAAGCTGTGAGCAGTGGACGGAAATCTGTGCAGCCAGAATCATTAGTGTTAATTTCCTGTGTTCCTGCTTTGCACAGCAGGTGTAAACCCTTCCTTCCAGACACTGACCTTTCAAGAAAAAGAAGACCACAGGGATATAATTTGTTCAGGGCTTCATTTTTTTTTCTTTTTTTTTATTATTTATTTATTTTATTTTAATTTTTGGCTGGGTCAGGTCTTAGTTGTGGCAAGTGCGGTCTTCATTGTGGCACGGGAGTTTCTCTCTAGCTGTGGCATGTGGGCTCCAGAGCCTGTAGGCTCTGTAGTTGTGGCACGCAGGCTCTCTAGTTGAGGTGTGTGGGCTTAGTTGCCCCGAGGCATGTGGGATCTTAGTTCCCCGACCAGGGATGGAACCCACATCACCTGCTTTGGAAGGCGGATTCTTTACCACTGGACCACCAAGGAAGTCCCATTCAGGGCTTCCTTTAACAGGACTGCTTCATGAGATGAATATGTGCAATGACTGATATGAGGAAGGTGAGCCAATGTTAGGATTTTTTGAGATAGCAGCTATTTTTGATCAACAATATCTCTTCAGTTGCAGCTGTGCATAACACACGGCAGGAGCACCTGGTCTAGAAAAGGGGGAAAACAAAGTGTAAAAATACATGAAGCAGAGCCATTGGAAAGGAGATGGTGCTACTTATCAAGCAACAACTTTGTACCAGGGTCCATGTGAATCATAGACTTATAGTCCTTCAAAGCAACTTTCATTTCTATTTCATTAGAAAGGTATATGTTCTTGTAAGAAAACTCATTATGTAGCCATTAAATTTTATGGAGCAGAGGTTTTGATTGTCAATTCTGAAAAATGAGTCTGAGACAAAAATATTCCTATAAATAGAGGGTCAGCCTAGTGCATTTAAATTTTAAATGTATAGATCATCAGCTATTTGACTAAGAGATGGGATAGGACAGACTTGAGGCTAAAATCATTAGGATTTCAAAATGGTGATAAACGATGTCTGAAATCACAGAGTAAGTTACTGATAACTTATGATTTAGGTTACATCGACTGATGAATGCTCAGCTTTTCAGATATACCTTATCATTGGGAAAGGCGAAGTATAACTTGAATTTGAAAGAAAGAAACTATTTAATGTGGCCAGAGATAAAGATGGTGGAGTAGGAGGGCATTGAACTCATCTCCCACCACAAACCCATCAAAAATACAGCTACGTGTAACTCTCACTGAGAACAGCACGGAGGCTGGCAGAAAGGCTCTTCTATAACCAGAGCTGTAGAGAAAGACCCACACGGAGTTGGGGAGGAAGGGAGGAGAGGTGATGAGGTCAGGACCCACACCCCTAGCACGGACACAGAAAAGGAGGGGATATCACAGGCTTAGGGATCCTCCCTGGGAGCAAGGGGTTTGAGCCATATATTGGGCACCTCAGCCCTGAGGTCTTCCAAAGAAGACATACAGATGGCCAACAGGCACATGAACAGATGCTCAACATCATGAATCATAAGAGAAATGCTAATAAAAACCACAGTGAGATATCACCTCACACCTGTTAGAATGGCTATCATCAAAAATTCTACAAAAAACAAATGTTAGCAAGGATGTGGAGATAATGACCATCTCATGCACTATTGGTGCTCAAGTAAATTGGTGCAGCCACTACAAAGAACAGTACGGCGGTTCCTTAGAAAACTAAACATAGGACTTCCCTGCTGGCGCAGTGGCTAAGACTCTGCACTCCCAATGCAGGGGGCCCGGATTCAATCCCTGGTCAGGGAACTAGATCCCACATGCATGCTGCAACTAAGAGTTTGCATGCCACAGCTAAGGAGCCCACATGCAGCAACTAAGACCTGGCACAACCAAATAAATAAATAATTTTTTTTTTTTTTTTAAAAAAGGAAAGCTAAACATGGAGTTGCCATATGATCCAACAATTCCGCTCCTAGGTCTATATGTGAAGAAACTGAAAACACTAACTTGAAAAGATACATGTACCCCAGTGTTCATAGCAGCACTATTTACAATAGCCAAGACATGGAAGCAACCTAAATGTCCATCAACAGATGAATGGATAAAGAAGTTGTGGCACATATATACAATGGAATATTACTCAGCCATAAAAAAGAATAGAATTTTGCCATTTGGAAAAACATGGATGGACCTGCTTAGTGAAATAAGTCGGATAGAGAAAGGCAAATACTGTGTGTTATCACTTTTATATGGAATCTAAAAAATAAATGAATATGACAAAACAGAAACAGATTCACAGATATAGAAGACAAACTAGTGGTTACCAGGGGGGAGATGAAAGGGAGGAGAGGCAGATTCACAGATTCACAGATATAGAAGACAAACTAGTGGTTACCAGGGGGGAGATGAAAGGGAGGAGAGGCAAGATAGGGGAGGGGGATTAAGAGGCACAAACTACTATGTATAAAATAAATAAGCTACAGTGATATATTGTACAATATAGGGAGTAGACCCAAAATTTAATAACAATTTTACATGGAGTATAATCTATAAAAATATCAAATCACTATGCTGTACACCTTAAACTAATATTATAAATCGACTATATTTTAATAGAAAAAAACTTTAAAAGAAGAAACCACTTAATGTGGTAGTATTTTTCAGTGGGCAATAAATGAATAAAGCTTTTCTCCAAGTTTTCTCTTTATAATGCTGCTCCACCACTTGTTAAGCATAGGCTCTACTTTTAGTAATATGTACTTAGATTTCAAACAGTCTTCGCTTAATTTTACTTATGTTAGTGAAAGGCCCAGAATGCCTGCTCTTTCTTTCTCACAGTCTTTGTTTGAAAAAAGGGCAAGACACCTCAAAGAGTTGATGTCCAGAGAGGGAAAGTCTTCTCATGTGAACTGAATAATCCTGGTTATCTCTTAACAAGATTCCAGGGCTTCCCTGGTGGCGCAGTGGTTGGGAGTCCGCCTGCCGATGCAGGGGACACGGGTTCGTGCCCCGGTCCGGGAAGATCCCACATGCCGCGGAGCGGCTGGGCCTGTGAGCCAGGGCCTCTGAGCCTGTGCGTCCGGAGCCTGTGCTCCGCAACGGGAGAGGCCACAGCAGTGAGAGGCCCGTGTACCGCAAAAAAAAAAAGAAAAAAAAAGATTCCAATAATAAGAATTTAGGTGTAGGAGGAAGGTACAGGAACAAATGATTTCTCCTCAAAAGGCTTCTTGCTTTTGTGTCATATACAATGAAACAATTACCGAAGAAAATGCTAAAAGGCTCCTAAAGACCATCCCAGCGCTCAGTCTTTTAAATCATCTAGTCATCTTGGTTCTGCCAAGATGGAAACCTGGGCATGAAGGACTGGAGGGAGGATGCTGAACTGGAGACACACACCCACTTCTGGTTTTGAATACCAAGGCTACTTCAAAGTCATTTCTCTCCTCACTTGAAAATGTTTCTTCTTTTTTCTTTCTCTCTCTCTTTTTAAAATACAACTCTGTGAAGAAATACAACGAGTCTTTGAGAAACCAGCCTTCCCTCTCAGCTTTTCGTCATAAGTACACTTGGTGCTGTGATGAGAGAAAGGCACAAAGTGTTCCACAAGGTAAGAAAAATAAATCTTCGTCCAGGAAACTAGGAAGCCCTGTGTGCGTGAGTGTGTGTGTGTGTGAGAGAGAGAGAGAGAGAGAGAGAAAAGCAATTTGTTAAAGGATACCCCAGTCATCTTCATTTTCTGATAAAGGTGAGTGATTTGTTTAATTTAGGAACGTTTTATCAGGAGATATTAATTGCTATAGATCAAGAGTCCTTTGCTTTATCTAAAGATAAGGGAGCAGTCAGAAGATTCCCATACCTTTGATTTTATAGTCTTAGGACTACCAACTGTCTCTACACATCAGCCCGAATCTGCCTAGATAAATGACGGTTTATAACATATTTCATTTTCTGACATGTGAAAAAGCCACCACTTTGAACTTGGTAAAGTTGCTTTCAGGGCAGTAAATAGAAGCTGCGTTTCATTTAGCAGATGATGAACTTACAGGGTCCTTCTGTTGAAGAGCTAATGATGAGTGAATATATAAGTAGATTCAAAAAGGCTTAAAACCTTCACAAAGGTAGACCTAGAATAGGTTATGAAGGGAGCTAGGATATTTTAGGCTTAAATAACTTAGAATTGACAAACACACTGGCCCACCAGCCTGCTCCTTCAGCATCTGTGTCTTCATCCTGTTTCAGATCCTGAATATGACAGTGTGATATTTATTAGAGGTTGATGTCCTGATTATTCCCAGAGACCACAGGATTTGTTAACAGGACACAGGCAATATTGGTAGGAGTAGCAACGATAACAAGAATGAAGTGGACCTATTGAGTGGTATGATGTTTTTTATAGACACAGTGGATTTCACGTCCTAAATTCTTAGACAGAATTCAAGTGACTTGCTATCCCGTGCACAAAGACGTACCCTTCAACCTGCAAACTACAGAGGGTCCACCGCTGTGGAGCTGGGTTCATTTAACAAAGACGGCTGAAGCCTTTTTTTCTAGATGGTCTCTTATACAGCTATCATGACCAGAATCTGGCTGAAACACGGGCAGAAATCTCACTACTGGAAATTTTACTGAGGGGTGACCAACACTCTCTCAGTACTCAGAATATGACCTTATTTGAAAATAAGGTAATTGCAAATATAATTAGTTAAATGAAGATGAGGTCATTAGGGTGGGCCCTAATCCAATATAAGTAGTATCCTTATAAAAAAGAGAAATTTGGACACAAGGGACAAGCGCCCAGGGAGAACTCCTTATAAAGACAAAGGTAGAGATGCTTCTATAAGTCAAGGAATGCCAAAGATTGCCAGCAAATGTGTGTGTGTGTGTGTGTGTGTGTGTGTATCTATTCCCAATAGAAAACCCAGATTGTCAGGGAAACTATCTCATCTTACACCCTGATTAATATGATTTTTTAAATTCTCATTGGGTGTGTGGTCAGCAAATACAATATGAATTTTAAGCCACCTTTTATTATGTTGGCTGTCATCCATGTATGTATTAGAGTTGAGTGATAACAGCAAGAGTGAAAGTGGGCAGTGGCAGAGAGACAAAGGGAGAGAGAAAGCCGTGTGTGGTTCAGAAGAAGAGGACGCGTTTGATTTCGCTGTCAGGTCAGCGCTTCTCAAAGAACAGCATGCAGTGTGTGAGCGAGCACTCATCACCTGCATCTGGAGGAAGGCTGGCTTTTCTCTGGGTGATGGAAATGAGTAGACTGTTTATTGCACAATGGTGCATCCACAGTGCTTGGTCAACCCCCCTGGAACAACATGGACCAGCTGTCCATTCTGCTCTTCAAAAGTTTTTTTGAAAGAGGAAGGCATTCTACTGGCAAGTTACGAGTGATGTCATTCATATCAGTCTAACATTTGGAATCAAGCTGGTGGTCTTCTGCTCAATGTAGCTCTTTCCTGCTGCTTCTCAGGCCCTCAGGTAGGTATAAGAAATCACACTTTGTAGAATAGAAAGTTCTAATCCCTTTGGGAACCTATAGGTGGACTTCAGATGGAAGTCTGTACCTCCACAATTTATGTGCAAAATATTTCCTCTTTGTGCATGTGTGCATTTTAACAGTGAGACACATAGCTTTCAATGGATGCCCTAAAGGTCCAAAAGGACCCCTTTTCCCCCCAAAAAAAATAACAAACATAAGCCAATACCATTGGAACTCTCAGAACATGTGTCCATTTGGCCTCATTTTCCTTTTTGCTGATAGTTGTCAAGAGGAGGTGACTGGCGTATATTTTTGTGAACACCTTGCTAAAGAACAACAGAGATCCCAAGCGTTGTGTGTGCAGCACACTGTCCTAGGAGAGAAAACTGCTCTGTGTTACAGAAACACGGGGGCCCCTCAGAGAGGTTGGACCACACAGAGAGCTTCACGCTCTCTGGGCCACGTGACACTGCTCACTAAGTTCATCGAGAATTCCAAGTCTTTAGAAGTTTTCATGTTTACATTGGCCCTCGTTTACACCTCTATTCAAGAGCTTCCGTCTTTGACAGAAAGTAGACCTGATTCTAAACCATTGCCATTAGTCAGATGTCTGCAAACCAATGTCTTGTCAGAATTCTTCTCGGTTTTACACGGGAGGCTAGGTTGAAAACTGCTTGCGTGCCAAACCCAACTAAAATGAGTGGATATCTTGCTCCTTGGGTAATCGGGGGTTCACAGAAGATTGGGACAAGAAACTGCAGTTTATTAAGTGCATTTCAGCTCCCCCTACCACCTCAACAGGACTTTGTCCAGACTCTCCTCTTACCTTTGTGCCTTGATTGTGGTTCTATGTGGCAAGATCCTTTGGTTGCTAAAACAAAATATGGAACAAAGGATTCACTGAAGTGGGAAAAAAAAGTACTATTATGATACCCACCTGTTGGCTAGATTCATCAAAACTGTGAGTATTCATTGAAGAAATACAAAACAAAAAACAGTTTGGAGAAATCTTCTTGTCTTATTGATAACAGACCTTGAGTGACAGGGTCAAACATTATTTATGACTGTTGTTATGCTATTATTTTTTGCAATTGCAAAGTAAAGGCCCAGCTATAAATCTCTCAGGGTGGAGCTGGAGTTTTCCCAGAAAACTGGAGAAAAAAGTCAAGTTAGACTTTGGTTATTATCCAGCCTAATATTTCTATGAACAATTTTAACAACTTTTCGAGTTAGCTTGGTGTTTAAGAACTTTAAAAAGTGGTATTTAAAAACACTAATAAGACTCAACATAAATGAAAATTTGGAAAAGTACTAGTTTCATGTATGGCAAGAAAGGTATTCATATCCTAAATATATAATTACTTCAAAATAAATATGAACAAAGTTGCCACAAGTAAAAAATACCAGTAAGAAAGAAAAAATACCAGGTTATGGAAGCAACCAAAATGCCCATCGACAGACGAATGGATAAAGAAGATGTGGTACATATATACAATGGAATATTACTCAGCCATAAAAAGGAATGAAATTGGGTCATTTGTTGAGATGTGGATGGATCTAGAGACTGTCATACAGAGTGAAGTAAGTCAGAAAGAGAAAAACAAATATCGTATATTAACGCATATATGTTGAACCTAGAAAAATGGTACAGATGAACTGGTTTGCAAGGCAGAAATAGAGACACAGATGTAGAGAACAAATGTATGGACATCAAGCGGGGAAAGTGGCGGGGGGGGATGGTGGTCGGATGAATTGGACGATTGGGATTGATTGACATGTATACACTGATGTGTATAAAATGGATGACTAATAAGAACCTGATGTATAAAAAATAAAATAAAATAAAACTCGGGCTTCCCTGGTGGCCCAGTGGTTGAGAGTCCGCCTGCCGATGCAGGGGACACGGATTCGTGCCCCGGTCCGGGAAGATCCCACATGCCGCGGAGCGGCTGGGCCCGTGAGCCATGGCTGCTGAGCCTGCGCGTCCGGAGCTTGTGCTCCGCAACGGGAGAGGCTGCAACAGTGAGAGGCCCGCGTACCGCAAAAAAATAAATAAATAAAATAAAACTAAAAAAAAAAAACCAGTAAGAAAGGCAGTTCACAAAATAATACATACAATTTAATTAAAAACAAATGAAAAAAATTTCAACTTCACTAATACTTAAAGAAATTCAAGACACTCAGTTTTTATATTTATATTATGATATGTAAAAGTTAAGAGTGACAATATTAAGTGTTGCAGAAGGTTTAGAGAAATGGCTCTCTCATAAATGGTGTTGACATAAAAATCAGTGTCATTTGTTTGAATGGTAACCTGGCAATAAATCAGAAAAGCTTTAAAATGTGAAACCCTCTTGAGCAAGAAATTACATTTAGAAACAGGTAACCTAAGGCAGTGCTTGAGAACTTAGTGAAAAGATATTCACCAGTATTATTTACTATAAATAATATTTATAATTATAAATAGTTGAAAATATTTTCAACTCCAAAACATAAGGGATTATTTAGTTGTGCTACTATCAAATAATGGAATATGTTTATTGCATTACATGTAGAATTACATTTATAACGTAGATGATTTTTCTATGTTGCAAAGAAATAAAACACAAATTGTAGTATAAAATTATTTTGCATACATCTGTCTACAAAATGGGGGAAAAAATCTAAAAGCGTATACACCAAATGTTAGCAGTGGTGATTTCAATATAGTGAAAATATGAGTTGGTTTTGTATTAAATTTGCTTCTGTTTGTTCAGCTTTTTCTACAATGAGCATCCATTATTTGTAGAATGAAGTATAGTAAACATGAATTTTAAAAATATTATATATATTTTCCTTCATTCTTTTAGCATTAATGAAGTATTCGAAGAAGCTTTAGATTGTACTATTTAGATGTATTTATGTTGAAGATAAAATGATGGAAGCACTTTCTGTTCCTCAACTCCATTGAAAAGGAGAATTTTGACAATTTGTGATCAAGTAGAATAAATATGTAAAATTGCAGGAAGCTTGGTGGTGATATAAAAATTAAATAAACCTTAATCAGTAGATTGGGAATAACAAAAATTCCAATCTGATAAAGTCAGATTTTCCAAGCGTCTGTGGAAGGTGATTTAATCCAGGCAGTGCATACCGGGCTAGTTTCACCAAACAGAAAATTGTTCTATGGCAAAGCGGTTTCACCTTTCAGGTTAGATTTCTTCTGTAACTGTCACCTTATCCATTGTTAGTTACATGGACAGTTGAAATCTTTTATGAAGTAACTAAGCAAAGAATTACTACTGCAGCCATAAGGCAGAAAGAATAGCAGTTTTACTTAACTATAGGAACACGAGAGAAACGTCCTCTAATTTCTATAGATTTAAAACCTGCTTCAGAATTCGCTGTGTTGGCATTAGCTGAGCCTTAAATAATTCTGCACAGACTTTAGCTGACTTCTGTTAGAAATGTTTACTTCATAGCCGCTACATAGCTTTGAAGGGGAGGAAACTCTTTGATCAATAAGGACCTCGACAAGGATGGTTCTAAAGAATCCTGACTACTCCAAATTGTTCAAAGCAAGGTTAGTTAGAGTAACTATGATTCATGATGCCAAACTTTTACAGTGTGCCTCAGGAGAGTAGAGGTGTCCAAGAAAAGCTTCTTAGGCCTGGTATCTTTTTCTAGAATACATTTATTTATTTATTTATCTATTTTTGGCTGCGTTGGGTCTTTGTTGCTGCACGGGGTCTACTCTTCGTTGCGGTGCACGGGCTTTTTGCACTGGCTTCTCTTGTTGTGCAGCACGGGCTCTAGGCACGCAGGCTTCAGTAGTTGTGGTTCACGGGCTTAGTTGCCCCACGGCATGTGGGATCTTACCGGACCAGGGCTCAAACCCGTGTCCCCTGCCTTGGCAAGCGGATTCTTAACCACTGTGCCACCAGGGAAGTCCCTGGCCTGGTATCTTTAAGCAAGGTTCCATATGTGGATTGCCAAAGAGTCCTAATATTCCCAAACCTTAGTTTTAGCGTCAAGCAGTGGAATACGCCTTTGTGAAAGACAGAAATGGGAGAAAGCCTGGTAATACTTTGCTCAACTTTTAAACAGTGAAACTCGTATTTTCCAAAGGATAAACTCCCCACTTAGAAATTTTTATGAAACACTTATTGGATGTCAGGTTGCTTTTTTTTTCTATATATTTTCCTTGCAGTTAAATATTCAGCAAAAGTAATTGAACAAAATCATGATTATATTCAGATCAATGTCTTTAACAGTCAACACTTACTATAGCCTTATAACATATTGCTTTAGAAAATAAGCATAAAGGTTACCAATCATCTTCCTGTCCAGAGATGATCCCTTTTAAGACTGGTGTATATTCTAATCTACTTATCTTTATATATATACTTCATATATATATATAGATATATACACACTTCATATATATATATATATATATATATATATATACTTCATATGTATACTTATATGATTTTTACAAATTGGTAACAAATTTTACGTACTGTTTTATAAATAGATATTCTGAATTTTCATCAACAAGCAATGAATATTTAAAACAAATCCTGAACTATTATTTGAGAAGAAAAAAAAATAGCTACATAGTATTTCTTAATTGACTCAAATCCCTATTCTACAAATACATGGAGGGGGAGATCCTCACAAGTGATCTAGGCACTATGGAGATACAGTGGTTAGTAAGATGAAACAAGATCAGTCAGCCTGTGTTCTCATACTGAGGGGGCCAGAGAGGGGGGAACGAAAGGTAATGCTACAAGTGAAGAGGCATCACAGGAAAAGAGGCCATGGAGTGCCAAGGGATGAGAAAACACCTCGGATTTGGGGGATCAGAAGGGAGTGTTATCATGGTCAGAATGATGTCAGAATACTTCTTACCACAAGATGACAGAACTTGCGTTCAAGTTCAAATGAGATAAAACCTACTACCAGCCTACAATAGTGCCTGACATGTACTAAGTGCTCAGTAAGGCTTCAGTAGTATTATTGTTGTTGTTATTGTTAATATGGTACTAAAATCATACAGCAATTTTAAGAAAACATTGGCTCTGATGCCGTGTTTGAACCCTCTTCGCACTTCAGCCCCCAAGTCAACAGACCACGTATTTTCTGTAGCAAATGGGCCTCAAGCCTCAGCTGCTGTGTCCACTGATGTCAGCAAGTCAAGTCGTTCACCATGCATTAGGCCTGTTGGACATTTCCCCTCCAATTTCCAATTGCCTAAAATGATCCAAGGACCCCAAAACTTATTGAGTATTTAATTACTTCAATAAAATAGGCCCACGGTCCTTCCTTCTGGTTTCATAACTGCATTTCCATGCATTTCGAATCACTTACAGTATGCATTCTAAACCAGGGCACTTATTTGCTTTCATTATTGTTCCCACTCTGTTAATATGTGTTTATCCTAATGTCCGTCTCTGTGGGCTTGAAACAAGTACTTATTAATCAGAAGCCATTTAAATGCTGACACAACCTACTCTACATTAAGGAAACTAAAAGAACACCAACCAGCCAAGCACACATAGGCTCTTTTCCTCTTAATTAAGAGCTGGTTTGTACGTATAATTCTTCCCTGGCATGTTTTCGGAAGTATTCAAATTAGCTTCAACTAGGAGGGGGTTAGTATAGGCATCCTTCTTTAGCTGCACAAGAATCTTGTTTTAGGGACTTTACTCAGCTCTTCATACAAGGTAATATGTTGTGACTGCTTGTTCACTAATGGATTTCTGCAGATTTTTAGGACGAAATCTCCATGTGTAGCAAATATATTCCCCCCAACCCTGACTTAGAGTCCAAGGATCCCAAACGCAGTCGCTGCCTTGGAGAACATCCCCAGGTCTGTGCCTGATAGACTTTCCGTCTTCCTGTAGGCCCCATTGCGTCTTGGAGATGTTTGTGATCTAAACTGCAAAGCTAGCAGTTAATAGGAAGGGGCTTCCTGAAGGGGCAGGGAACATCCCTATAAGCACAGAAATGTAGGAAACAGAGCCAGAAGATCTTGTAAATGATCATATGTGTTGACCTGAATTTCTAGATGCAGCGTTGTTTGACAACAAAATCTTGGCTATAACTGGGGAAGGAGTATAGCATTCTCTACCTTAAGACACCCAAAGCCAAACACTTCCATTCTCATAGCTAATTTCTTTTATGGAGCAGCCCAGAAGATGTGGGGAATATTTGGGGACACAGATGTTGGGTGTTTAGTGAGGATCCTAGGAGGTAGGCCCTGCATAAGTCATTGAAAGAGCTTCTGTGGACTTGTGGTTTTGAAAGCCCCCTCATACACACATACACACACAGAGGCACACACACACAGAGCTCTGTTCATTTTGCTAGGTTCTCTGCTGAGCTTGAAAGGGACAGAATAAAGGGACAAAGTAGGTGATTAAATAGTTAATCCCACTAGGGGATTGTAAGTAAAGAAGTATGGGGGACCCTGTAAGTGAACGATCACTCAAGAAAGCAGGTGTGCTTAACCACAAAACCAAGAAGACCTGCTTAGCAACAAAACCATGCAACAGAAGCATGAGATGTGCTCCAAAACAATAAAACAATGGTGTCATGAGACCCACATCTTGCCCAGTGAGCTCAGTAAGTTAATGGTTCCTAGGACACCCTCCTCTGCGTACACTAGAAACAAAAGTATAGGGCTTCCCTGGTGGCGCAGTGGTTGAGAGTCCGCCTGCCGATGCAGGGGACACGGGTTCGTGCCCCGGTCCTGGAAGATCCCACATGCCACGGAGCGGTTGGGCCCGTGAGCCATGGCCGCTGAGCTTGCGCGTCCGGAGCCTGTGCTCTGCAATGGGAGAGGCCACAGCAGTGAGAGGCCCGCATACCGCAAAATAAATAAATAAATAAATAAGAATGAGGAAGAAGGTGGTCTTCTCCCTCTCCCCCTTTTTCCTTTGATTATAAAACTGCAACCCGCTAAGTTCTCAGGGCAGCACCCCTCCTGCCCACCCACTTGTAAACTTCACAAGCATCCTATTCTAATAAATCATTTCTTGTCTATCACTTTGCCTCTTGCTGAATTTTTTCTGCACCGAGACATAAAGAACTGGAGCTCTTCAGAGCCCTCCGAGAGATGCATTTCTGCAGTTTCAGCCTGAAGCGAGTTGGAGTGTGGCCAAGCCATATTTTTTTCTCCAGATTTGGAGAGTTGTAGTATGGGGGTAGGCCCTCTGAGATTGCATACCTCCCTAAAAATTTCACCAGCATAGATTTGTGGTCATGAACATGAAAGTAGCACAGAGTTGTTTTCTAGAACATTCCCGAATCATAGCAATAAATAAATTTTCCTCTCTCATCTTATCAAATCCCAGGCACCTGCCCATGAAATTGGCAACAGAAAGATTCTCTGTGCTGCCAGCGACAGGTTTCTTGTCATCTTGCCAACTTGCTTTGTCTTTACAACCTGGCAAAATATAGCTATTGGCACAAAGGTGAATATTTGAAAATAATTACAGTAAATGGGGATTTTTGGTTGCATAATGTTTAATTAAGTAATTTAAACACTGTTTTAGCCTAGGGATAGATTTGCTTTCTACTTTATAGTATGCAACATGTTCTGTAATTTGAGATCTTTGGCCACCAGTCCCTCAAATAAAGAATTAGAATGAGGATCTCAAGGCACAGTATCCATATTAAAGGTAATTTAGCAAAAATATTAATGACCTCTGTACTTTGTAATTTCATGGCCATAACCTTTCCCTTAGCTAAACTGAGAGATCCACCTGCCTGCAACGATAGAGAAAGGGGCACAGGAAGCAGAGAGGGATGCAAAGAGAAACATTGCATTCACCTTTTGAAAGAAAGAGTCAGTCATTAGTTGGACCAAAATATGATCCTTCAGAAAGACAGTTTTAAAGCCAGGCTTTCTTTAGAAAGACAGAGTTTTCCAAATATCTCGAGCATTTCTAGAACCAGGTCCTTCATAATGTGTAAAGAAAATACCCTGCCTTGCTATACAGCAAATGTGCTATTTTGCTTGTTGCCTAGGGTGGAAAAATATGCATGTAGGAGATGGGTGAGAAATAAAATATTTCCTGCCGTATCAGTAAACAAAGGATGTCACAGTCATCAGCCATTGCAGCCCCCCAGTGTGAGCCGGCAGGCCCTGAGGAAACTCGGAAAGGAAACAGAGAACACCTGCCATCAGCAACAATCAGACTGCAGCCACCTCCCCACGGTGAGCCCTGAGGAAACTCAGGATTTGAAAATAAAGAATACTGGCCCCAGTTAGCTGAGGTGCATATCAAAGGAATGATTTAAGTGAGCCTAGACTCTTGCATCTTCCCACACAGAGAAAAGTGCTTAATTCCTTAACTTGAGATGTCCAGTTTTCTTTTATAAAAAGTAGTCTTTTGTTCCTACTGCCTGCCTTTTGTTGCAAAACTCCTATATATCCTAGCTCCCACTTCGCCTTCTCAGACCAATTCTCTCAGGGTTACTTGAGATGCTCCTCGCCTCCTGGGCTTGAAGTCTTTAGTATGTCCTCCGAATCAAGCATAACTCTCAACTTTTAGGTTGTGCATATTTTTTTTAGTTGACATGGGAAAACCACATGCATTTATTTCGGTTCCAAAGGATTGTGAAGGGATGAAAAGATGTAAGGACATAGGGTGGAGGTGGGAAATATGAACAGTCAGAGAGACCCTGGGGTGTTAGATAAGAGGAACACCAAAGATGGGCTGTTTTTAAAAAATCATTTTAGGAATTCCAAAAGGTAACAATCCTGTAGGCTTTCATTAACCATATCGAGCCATATTAAGGTAGACTTGGAATCACCGACAATTCAGCTTTCCTCAGCTGGGCTGAGTTCTCCTATGGCCAGTGATGCCCAAAGCAGCAGCATCCTCAATGTCGGCATCTGCACCAACATCCTCTGGGAAAGTGTCAGAGATGCAAATCTTGGACCCCATCTCAGACCTACCGAATCAGAACCTCTGAGAATGGGGCCCAGCAACCTGTTTCCACAAATCTTCCAGACACTTCCTGTGCTCTAAAGTTGAGAGCTACTGTGCTATGGCCTGATTTTAGATTCAGAAACTTTCACTGGTCCCCAATGCAGACAACTAGGACGCTTAGCTGGATACAGGTGTCTCTGCCTTGGGGCCTCCCCAGGAAGAGGCCAGGAGTCTATAGTGTGGAACACCCAGACCAAGGCCTGGCTGGAGGGAGCAGATATTAGATGCCCTAATGACACTGATTAGAACAGAAGAGCAATCCCACTCCTGGGTGTATATGTGGAGAAAACCATAATTCAAAAAAGATACAGGCACCCCAGTGTTGATTGCAGCACTATTTACAACAGCCAGGACATGGAAGCAACCTAAGTGTCCAAAAACAGATGAATGGATAAAGATGGGGTACATATGTACGATGGAATAGTACTCAGCCATAAAATGAATGAAATAATGCCATTTGCAGCAACATGGATATAACTAGAGATTATCATACTAAGCAAAATAAGTCAGAAAGAGAAAGACAAATATCATATGATATCACTTATGTGTAGAATCTAAGAAAATGATACAAATGGACTTATTTACAAAACAGACACAGACTCACAGATTTCAAAAACAAATTTATGGTTACCAAAGGGGAAATGTGTGTGTGGGGGGGATGGGGGGATGGATAAATTAGGAGCTTGGGATTAACATACGCACACTACTATATATAACCAACAAGACCTACTGTATAGCACAGAGAACTCTACTCAGTATTCTGTAATAACCTATATGGGAAAGAATCTGTAAAAGAACAGATATATGTATAACTGAATCACTTTGCTGTACACCTGAAACTAACGCAACATTGTGTATAAATTAACTATATTCCAATAAAATTAAAAAAAAAAAAGAACAGAAGAGGTTGAGACCATGAGGAAGCCCCTTGGCCCATATGAGAGAGATCTACCTGCCAACTTTAGGTGCAAATGGCAATAGGACATCCGTCACATAAGACACCAGTCAGGGGACTTCTCCTCAGAAAGATGCCTGAGGAAGCAGAAGTTGCGCAGCATTGCAGGGACGGCTCCTCCATGACGTCTCCAACCATGACGTCACCCTAGTGACCCCTCTCTTCTCACTCTCCAGATACCAAATACCATCTTGGAAAAAAGAAATGGAAGGGAGAGGACACATGAAAGCACAGCCATCTTCTCTGAAAAGTCATGGTCTTCCCCAAAAAAGACCATTTACAGGTTTCAGAGACCTGATAAAGTGTTCAACTTGGAATCACCTAAAGTTTATACCGAGAGGAAGGTATCGAATCAGAAGACTCTGGCATTTCATTAATGGGAAGGTCTGCATTGTCCCCATAGGAGCTCTGTTCCCCTAGACTATACATGTGAAAGTGAGTTGCAGGAATCTGTAACTGTGCTATGTACTTCTGCAACTCTGTAGTACAGAGCTTGCATTTTGGCCACCCGGAAGGCTCTCTGGAAAGCAAAATATTTCAGTAGAGAGATGATAGAATGAAATAATTTTAAAGCGATCTTAAGAGTGTGAGAACTGATCGTGACATTTTTCCAGTTTGCCCTTGGCAAATTCTGCTCCATTCTACCCCTGTGATAGATAAACCATGAGGCAGATTTGCCAGCAGGGCCCGGACTCAGAGCCCCCAGGTGGAGAGAGCTTGGCAAGGTTAGAATGGTGGGCAAATTGGAAAGAGTCCAGCAGGAATTCCGTATTTGGAGACTCATTTAAGCAAAATGAACACGATGGGCCTAAAATAAAGAAATATTAAATAAAACAAAAGGCTAGAAAGCAATGGATTTCTTTGTTACTAAGATTAGTCGGTCTGCACTGAATTTTTCAACTTCTTCAATGTCCAGAGCATGATCTCAGAAAAACACACGGATGGACCTCTACTGGAAAGTATTAAAAGCTCTTTAGAAATGTTTCCAGGCAGCATGTTTAAAGATTTATGAACAATTTCCATAAATGGCTCCTGATCAGTTGTAACCATTAGATGTATTCAGATGATATGATAATCTTCCCATTGCCTGAAAATGTACTGAATATGTAAGTCTTACCCTGAAACAGGCTTCACTCAGTGTGCTGACTTGATATTCTTCCTGCAAAGACAACCTTTTTAGTTACTTTATTTTTTTATTTTTTGCGGTTCACGGGCCTCTCACTGTTGTGGCGTCTCCCGTTGTAGAGCACAGGCTCCGGACGCGCAGGCTCAGCGGCCACGGCTCATGTGCCCAGCTGCTCCGCAGCATGTGGGATCTTCCCGGACCGGGGCACGAACCCGTGTCCCCTGCATCGGCAGGCAGACTCTCAACCATTGCGCCACCAGGGAAGCCCTTGTCTATTTTTAAGTCACAAAAAGCTTCAATAAATTGAATTTCTTCCTAAGAAAGAAAGAAAGAGATATTTGGTTAAATCAAAAATAATAGCAACTAATAGCAACATACTGTGGGATTATAATACGTATATAAGTAAAACCTATGAAAACTCTTAAACAAAATATTGGAGAGGTGACAGGATTGGGTTCATTGCAATATGAGTCTCATAAGTGAAATAACACACTATTATATGAAGGTAGCTACAATAGCAAAAGAAATACATTGTACATTATAAACTCTTAGCAACAATTAAATCATTTTTTTTAATGACATGTAGCTAATAAGCAACAGAGAGGGTGAAATGGACTACTAACAATAAATAATAACTCAGAAGAAGACAAAAAAGACTAGGAAGAAACAGATGCGACAAAGAGAAAAAAAATAGTATAATCCTGGGTATAAAACCAACTTCTAACCCTTTATCTACATTTTTTTTTTTTTTTTTTTTTTTTTGCGGTACACGGGCCTCTCACTGTTGTGGCCCCTCCCGTTGCGGAGCACAGGCTCCGGACGCGCAGGCTCAGCGGCCATGGCTCACGGGCCCAGCCGCTCCGCGGCATGTGGGATCTTCCCGGACCGGGGCACGAACCCGTGTCCCCTGCATTGGCAGGCGGACTCTCAACCACTGCGCCACCAGGGAAGCCCTATCTACATTTTTATATAGATATCAGTGTAGGTCACCCAATAGTCCAGATAAAAGCAGAGATTATCAGATTAGGTTAAAAAGCAAAACTCAACTATATAGTTTCTATATAAAATGCATTTTAAATATATTCACAGAGGTAAAATTTGAGAATAGAAAGTATATACCGTACAAACACAAATTATAAGAATGACGTCATTAATGTCAGGGACAGTCGACTCTTCAATAAGCAATATTATCAAAGACTAAGAGGAACATTTTATAATACTATCTAGTTTAGTTGATAGTATTGTACCGTGGTTAATTTCTTACTTTTGATAAATGCATCACGGATGTAACATGTCAACATTAGAGGAAGATAGGTAAAGGATAAAAAGTAACACTTTATATAATCTTTGCAACTCTTCCATAAATCTAAAATTATTAGTTTTAAAATTTAAAGGCATCCTGATTGAAAAGGAAATCGAAAAACTCTTTATTCACAGATGGCATGATTAATTCTGAAGAAAATCTTAAAGACTCTACAAACAAGATACAAGACCCGGGCTTCCCTGGTGGCGCAGTGGTAGAGAGTCCGCCTGCCGATGCAGAGGACGCGGGTTCGTGACCCGGTCCGGGAAGACCCCACATGCCGCGGAGCGGCTGGGCCCGTGAGCCATGGCCGCTGAGCCTGCGTATCCGTAGCCTGTGCTCCCCAATGGGGGAGGCCACAGCAGTGAGAGGCCCGCGTACCGCAGAAAAAAAAAAAAAAAAGATACGAGACCCAATGTATGAATTTAGCTAAAGTGCTGGATCAAGATCAATATACTAAAATTATTTAATATATACTAGCGAGTGCAATACCATCACCATGTAAAATAGGGATAAATGTGATATAAGATATGTAAGACCTATAGATGGAAAACTACAAACATTGCTGTAAGAAAACAAAGAAGATTTAAGCAAATGGAGAGATTTACCTTGTTTGAGGATTAGAAGACTTAATATGTTTAAGATGTCATTTCTCCTTAAATTTATCTAGCGATTCAGTGCAATACCAAAAAAATCCCAGTAGAAAGTTTTAATAAGAATTGACAAGCTGATTCAAGTATTCATATAAAAATGCAGAGGACCTAGATTAGCTAAAGTAACTTGCAAAAAAAAAAAGGCCAAAGTTAGAAAAGTTATGCTACATGATTTCAAGACAGTATGATATTGGCATAAATTTAGACAAATAGATCATTAGGGCAAAATATAGAGTCCTGAAGTAGGCTTGCACACATACGACCTAGTGATTTTTTGACAAAGGTGCAAAGGCAATTCAGTGGAGAAAGTATACGTTCTTCAACAAATGGGCCTGAAAAATTTAACATCCAGAAATGCAAAACAAAATCGATATACAAAGAATGCAAAAAAATAAGTGCTGATTTCTATTTTAAACCATACACAAAAATAACTCTAGTAGATGATAGACTAAATGTAAAACCCAAAACTATAGAACTTATAAAAAGAAACACTGGAAAAATTCTGTGACTTTAAGTTAGGGAAAGGTTTCTTACATGCACCAAAATTGCGATCCATAAAAGAAATGTATAAACTGGACTTCATTAAAAGTAAGGATTCTCTCTCTGAAAGACATTCTTAAGAGAGTGAAAAGATATGTTTTTGCAAATCACATATCTATGAAAGGACTTTTAAACAGAATATATAATGAACTCTCAAAACTAAATAATAACAAAACAAGACACCCAAACAAAAAATGGGCAAAGGATTTAAACATAAACAGCTAGCAAAAAAAATCACCCAGAAGGGGTTCACAATCATTAGTTATTAGAGAAAAGCCAATTAAAACAACAAAGAGAGGGGACTTCCCTGGCGGTCCCCTGGTTAAGACTTCGCCTTCCGGTGCAGGGGGTGCAGGTTCGATCCCTGGTCAGGCAGCTAAGGTCCCACATGCCTCGCAGCCTAAAAACCAAAACATAAAACAGAAGCAATATTGTAACAAATTCAATAAAGACTTTAAAAAAGGTCCACATCCAAAAAATCTTTTTTAAAAAAATCATACAACAAAGAGATACCACTATACCTATTATAATGTCTAAAATTAAAAAGACTTGACCATACTAAGTGTTGCTTAAAGTGTGGAGCAACTGGAACTTTCATACACGCCTGATGGGGCTGTAAAATGGTGCCACAAACTTGGAAAACAGTTTGGTAATTTCGTAAAATGTTAAATATACACTCATAATATGACCTAGCTATTCCTCTCTCAGCGTTTTACCCAAGAGAATTGAGAGCCTACGCTTTTATAAAGACTTGTACGCAAACATTCACAGCAGCTTTATTCGTAATAGTAAAAACTGAAATCCATTCCATTGTCTACCAATAGCTGAAAGGAAAAACAAATTGTGTTATATCCATAGAATGGAACTCTTCTCAACAAGAAAAAGAACAAGTTATTGCCCACATGCAAAAAAAAAAAAAAAAAGATGAACCTCAAAATAATTATGCTGAATGAAAGAAGCCAGATCATGAGATTACATAGTATATGATTCTATTTATATAATATTTTAGAAAATACAGAGTAATGCATAATGATAGAAAGTAAATCAGGTAGCCTGAGCATAGGGGATGGGTTGGTGGGGAGGGACGGGAGGAGAATTGCAAAAGAAGCTTTGGGTTTGAAGCAAATATTTATTGTATTTGTTGGGGTGATGATTTCCCAACTACATACATATGTCAGAACATCAAATTGTATAATTTAAATATTTGCAGTTTGTATATGTCAAATATACCTTTAAGAAACTATAAAAATGACACATAAAATATTTGCATAGTGGCATAGAAACTAAAATACCTGACTACCTGGTGGTTATTAATCTTCATTAAATTATTACACATACTCCATAAAACTATGCACATTACATAAATGGGTACATGCAGGATACTTGAGCTCAATTCTAGTATTACATTCCCTAAAGTGGGAAATAAAAGAAGTATACAAATTGGAAAAAAACCGACTAGACAGATTAGTTTTTTTATGGCTTCACAATTAACTCCGTATTTGGAAAGAACAAATTCTTATTGGAGAGTTAGCATCAAAGCTTCCAAATTCTCATACTGGACTGTGTTCTGGAGTTTTCAGAATATTGCACTTGGATCCTCACCCAAATAAAAGGCACTAAGTGCCTATTTGTGTGGAGTAGACTCTGAACAGAGAGATGCTGAGTACTGCACACAATTACCTCCATCCTCTAGGAATTTACTATTTCTGAGAACATGTACAAAGTCAAAATCAAGTGGCCTTGTCAAAAAAAAAAAAAAATATATATATATATATATATTTATATATACTCAGCACTGGATACGTTGCAGTGACTTATCTTTTCCCTGGTGCCGTTAGGTCAGTGTGAGGGCATCAGTTTTGAAACAGATTCACCGGCTTTTGACAAAATAATGTGTTTATGTGCATTTGGTTAGAGAGCCTGCCTTCATTTTAACATTTTTCATTTTTTGCTCAGGCTTTTAGCTAGATGTACAAATAGCTTTTCCAACCAATTTTGTATTTTCCATGAATATTGAGAGCAGGAGCTGATAAACCTGAGGTAAACCCAAGGATTTTTAGGACATCTGTAGGCTACAGACAGAGCACCTAGTACCTAGAGGGCTGGGACAACACATCTCAGGTACCGAGCTCATTTCCTGGTACATGATGAAGGAAGGAAGGAATGAGTGAGAGGAAGGAAGGAGGGAAGGAGGGAAGGAAAGAAGGAAGAAAGAGAAAGAAAGAAAGAAAGAAAGAAAGAAAGAAAGAAAGGAAGGAAGGAAGGAAGGAAGGAAGGAAGAAGGAAGGGAGAAAGAAAGAAAGAAAGGAAGGAAGAAAGAAATAAAGAAAGGAAGGAAGGAAGAAAGAAAGAAAGGAAGAAAGAAAGGAAGTAAGGAAGAAAGAAAGAGAAAGAAAGAGAGGGAGGGAGGGAGGAAGAGATAAGGGAATGTATTCATTCCTCAGAAAAGTATTTCCACTTGGGAGATACACATACATATTAACAGGTAGGTGGTTTAACATGTGAGTTAGTTATCGATTGCTGCATATAATATACCCTCAAATCTAGCAGCTTAAAACAACATTATCTCACACAGTTCCTGTAGGACAGGAATTCAGAAGTGGCAGAGCTGAGCTGTCTGGCTTGGGGTCTCTTATCAAATATTATAGTCAAGATGTCAGCCAGAGCTGCTCAGAAGAGACTGGGACTGAGACTGGCAGAGCCACTCCCCAAGTCGCTCCCTCAAGTGAATGTGAGTGATTCTGGCTCCTGGCAGAAGGCCGCCGTCCCTCACCACGTGGTTCCCCCACTCAGCAGCATGTGTTCCTCATGTGACATGGCATCTGGTTCCCCCAAGAGTGAGTTGTCCCCGAGAACAAGATGGAAGCTACAGTGATTTTTATGACCTAGTCTCATAAGCGACACTCCATCATTCCTGCAATATCTTCTTTGATTCACAGGCAAACTCTATTCGGTGGAGCAGACTACATAAGAGCATAAAAGAGCAGAAGGCGAGAGTCACTGGTGGCCACGTTGCAGCGTGGCTACCACACCGTGCTGTGGATTCTTTAGAGCATTTCCCTAGCTATGGTAGTATTGACATATGAGCACTGCTTGAGCTCTGCAGAGAGCACCAAGCTCATTATCACCATGGTTTTGTGCCCTCAGTTTACCTGTCTATATCAACTATAGGTTCTTTTGGTAGGTGACCAACAAAAGGGACCTATACATTTTTACTTGAAGGATCATGAGTCTGCAAAGCTGATACTGCTGGGTGGAAACCCAGACCTCCTCCATGCTGAGCCCTTTTACCATTTATGCGCGCTCCTTTTCCGGCTTCAGGTTTTTGTTGTTCTTTTTCGTTTTTAGGGTTTAGTTTGCCTTTGGCTGCCTGCTTCTGCCACTCTCTTTGAAATACTACCCTTGTGCTGCTAGGGTCACTTCAATTTCATTCACAGAGAGCTAAAAGTGCCTTGGGTTTTATGTCCCCTTGGGCCAAGTTTTAGCCAGTTTCCATATGGGAGTATAAAATCCCAGCCCACATGTTTTGGGTTAAAGACAAATTATGAGCAACTTAACACTATAGGTTTCCCTTCAGAATAAGACTGACGTGATCCCTGGAGAGCTTTGCCCAACATCACACCTTGACTTAGCTTCATCCTCTTCTCATCCCTGCTTTGCCCACTCCCTGGTTTTTCCTTGCATCCCTGCCCCAAGAAAGAATGTGCACAGGAATCCTTGTCTCAGGGTTAGATTCTGGGAAACCCGAACTCAGGCAACTAGGTGCTTACAGTCACAAAGCATAAAACATTCAACTCAAACAGGCATAAACCATAAAAGCAGTTTATTGGTTCAGAAAATTAAATATTCTTGCAATAGGGAAAGTTCCAATGATCAGTGACGACGTGAAGGACGTGGTTTCTTTATGTCTCTTTGTTCTCCATTATGTTTCGTTTTCAAGCTGCCTTCCCTCATGGTGTAAAAATGCCTGCGGCAGTTCCAGCCTTCCATCGCACATTATCACCCATAAGAGAAGAGGCAGGCTTTTATGACCATTACTTTGCAAAGCAAGAATGATTTTTTCCGGTTTTCTCTCAGAAAACATCTTGTGTCTTCTTGGCCTAAACTGGGTGATGTGCCCAACAATCAAGTGATCCCTGTGGCCCAGGGAATGAACTGGTCTGTGTTACCTGAACCAGTCACTACGGCAAGGTAAACAGGGTCAACTGATTGGGTGAGTCCCACCAGTGCTCACATCCAATTGAAGGTGAGTCACCTTATCCAGAGGACAGACACCTGCATGTCAACCAGCGCCTTGTTAGAAAGTAGGAATCTGGGGATAGACAAATGCATGCTCACCGTACTCACATTGGAGTCTTAGGAGCTGTTGAAGGACCTTGGCTTTGGAGAGAAAAAAAAAAGATTCAGGACCTCATTCCCAGAAGAGCCCGTGGACTCTCCTTTCAAAGTTCCACCACCTTAAAGATACTCAGGACGAATCACTCTTGCTTGGTGTTTCTTCATTCCAAACTTTAAATTCCTCAGAGAGCAAATCTGATTGACACAATTTGATCAGATGTCCGATCACCATGGTCCAAAGGGCACGGTCATCCAGTAAAAGCATTGCTACTACAACTTAACTCCTCCATTCCTAAAAAAGGCAGCTGCTTGGCTGTTGGAGAGGCAGCTCCAGTGCCCTTCGGGCTAGGAAATCAATTAGGCTCTGATTGAATTCATCTTCATCCTCAGGGCTGTGTTAACACCATTAGAAGCCCTGAGCCCCGGTTACCATGTTTCCCCAATCACCGGTAGAATTCAGAATGAAAACAATTCTAACAATAACAGCAATGGGAGGAGGGTCGATAAAACTGTATTTCCCATGATCACAGTTTCAGTGCTTTTTCTCTTAAAAATCTTTTTGTTTTAAAAGCATTATTAGTACCCTAAACCCCCATTGGGTGTCTTGAGTCATTCAACATGGATCAATCTCATAAAGTTGACTGTGGAATTCAGGATCAAATTCAGTGAACACTGAATAAATAGGGTAGCAGCAGAAGGGAGATGCACGGCATGCAAGAGTGAAGTCTCTAAAAGGTATTGCTGAAGCCTTCTGTAGTCAATGGCCGTCCCCCCTCCCGCCCCCAGTCTTGTCTGGCAGACCTCACTCTGCCAGTGCACCCCAAGACCTTCTACTGCCAGTACCAGCAACTCTGTGGCTGAAGGCTTTCTTTAGCCAAAGACGCCTACTCAGCCTAAACCATGTCTTGGGCAGTTAACCCCCTGGGAGCAGTCCTCGGCCAACAAGGAAAGTGATGAGAATAAATACTGTCCAGTGGGACAGCTCTGAGGCCATGCCGCACGGTCTTCCAGAGTCTTCCAACGGGATTGAATCTCAGTTGACCACAGTGGCTTCTTCCCTTCTCTGACTCACTCCCCCTCTTCCCTTCTGGTGATTCCAAGGATCATCTCCAAAATAAACTAATGGCAGTCAAAACATTGTCTCAGGATTCTGTGGGGATCAAAACCAAAGATAGACAGTGCCCAAGGAGAGGCTATAACCAAGGGAAGGCTGTGGTCTTGCCGCTGCGAAGCCTCCCAGGGTACCATTTCCTAGATGAATTGATAAACATAGGCTGGGATTCAACCATACAGATATAGAAACTAGCCTTCTTCCGTTCATTGGCAGGATCAGTGTTTAGTGTCAAACTAAGTACATGTGACTATAGACTAAATGCCAGAAAGTTAATGAATAACTTTATGGTGTTCCTGGTAAAAGTAAGGTTCTTGTCTCATCTGAGAAAGAATTCAGAAACGAGACAGAGAGATCAAGAAAGTAAATGAGGGTTTATTTAAGCAGGAATACCCTCTCAGAGGCAGAGCGGGCAGACAGGTGAGAAGCTGCCTTGGGTGTCTTTGGCAAGAGGGTTATGAGGGGCATGCAAATGAGGGGACGGAATATTCACCGGGGAAGGGGGGGTTTGGGGGTCGTATTCCCTGATTTCATCCCAGCTCCATCTTCCGGAGCGGAGGAGGGATTTTTGTCCTTATTTATCCTTGACTGGAAGTGTCATGGCATCGGTGCAAGATGAGAACTTCTTAGCTGCAAGGCTAGTTGTATTGTAATGAGAGCACAGTAACCAACAGGTCACATTTGGACGCTGGAGATTCCTGCCTTTCCCCCGTTTCTTTGTCTGCTTCCAGGACGCTGATCACCCCAAAATGTGTGGTTTCCTGTCAGTCTAGAGGTTCCTGCTTTCCTTTGTCTGCCCAAGGGTGCCCGCTGTTAACAAGATTGCTCATTTCCTACCACTTGGCCCTGCCCCCCTTTCTCTGCTCATACCTATAGCTACCCGCCTGCTGCAACAACGGTAAGACAGAGTTTATTCTGGGAAAGTAAGCTTTCCCTTTCTGTTGATAGGACCCCCATCAAGGTGCCCGAAGCTCAGTAAATAATCAGAAATGTGCTAGGTTGGCAGTGATATAGAACAAAAGGAAATGCATGTGTGTAGAGCTCTTTACTCAGACCATGCTGAGGTCTGATGAATCTCATCTGCCCCACAATAGAGACCCTGCTGGCCAATGGCCGGAAGTCTTAGGACCTCCGGTTTATGTTTAGGAACTCTCTCTACAACAAGGGTGGACTGTCAAGTTGACATCTTCGAGCCCAGTTTTCTATCCAAGTTACCCCTTTCAGCGGAAACATCCCTCCTTCTGATGGAACGTACCTACCCTGATGTACCACCACACTTCCTGTGTTGCAGCAGGCGGGTCGCTAGGTATGAGCAGAGAAAGGGGGGCAGGGCCAGGAGGCAGGAAACCACGCAGCTTGTAAACAGCAGGGGTCCTTGGGCAGACAAAGAAATGTGGGGAAAGGCGGGAATCTCTAGGGTCCAAATGTAACTACCATGTTGACATTACTCTCTCATTACAATAAAATCAGCCTGACAGATAAGAAGTTCCCATCATGCCCCGATGCCAGGACACTTCTAATCTAAGTGAAATAAGGACAAAAATCTCTCCTCCCCTCGGGAAGGTGGAGCTGGGATGAAATTCAGGGAATATGACCCCTAAACCCCTCCTTCCCCAGTGAATATTCCTTCCCCTCATTTGTAGGCCCGTCATAACCCTCTTGCCAAAGACACTGGGCAGCTCCTCACTTGTCAGTCCGCTGTCCCTCCGAGAGCGTATTCCTGCTTCAATAAATCCTCACTTCACTTTCTTGATCTCCCTGTCTTGTTTCTGAAGTCTTTCTGAGATGAGATAAAAACCTTGCCTCCCCGGGAGCATGTGGGACACGGCGTCCCCTCCCTGGTGTGGGCTTCCTTGATTTTGGCCCCTAGAGGGACAACCTTCTTTCCAGATATTGAGTAGGATCCTTGTTATTGCCCACAATGTTTTTAGACTTTTAAAAATACCTCACTCTCCTCTAAAAATAACTTAAGGTAACTGACAATAATGCATAAAATACCACAAGAGAATATAAATAGGAAAAGGTGAGAGGAAATGTAGGTAAAAATCTAGGAAAGGATCCCAAAACAAAGCTAGGAGTGATGTTAAAATGAATACAGCAGGCCATTTTAATTCTAAGCTTTCTTAATACCCCAAAGGGATTAAACCTACAAATATAAACCCGCTAGTGGGAATCCCAGTATTCATAGTTTCTGGGTCCTGACGTTTGTGTTCTATCTTAGACACAAGGCCTTTTGCTCACGCACATAGGACCACACAGCAGCCTCCTTCAGATTAAAGGGAGACTGTCATACAGAGTGAAGAAGGTCAGAAAGAGAAAAACAAATATTGTTGGATATGGCTTAGATGTGGAATCTAGAAAAATGATACAGGTGAACTTATTTGCAAAGCAGAAATAGAGACACAGATATACAGGACAAACGGATGGACACCGCGGGGGAAAAAGGGGGGTGGGCTGAATTGCGAGATTGGGATTGACGCGTATACACTCCTATGTATAAAACAGGTAACATAAGGACCTACTGTATAGCACAGGGAACTCTACTCAGTGCTCTGCGGTGACCTAAATGGGAAGGAAATCCAAAAAAAGAGGGGATAAATGTACACGTATGGCCGATTCACTTTGCTGTACAGCAGAAACTAGCACAGTAATGTAAAGCAACTATGCTGCAATAAAGATTAATTAAAAAAAATTAAAGGGAGCACAGTTCAAAGGGTTTACAAGCTTTCCTGCCGCCTCGAGTCAAAACAGCAATAAGAAAAGGTGGAGTTCACCCTCTCTCCCCCAATCCCCTCCTGCCAACAAGAAACAGAGTCGAAGAGGCGCCAGGAGAATAAACAGACTCAGTGTCCTCTGCAAACAGGGGCTGATGCTCTTTGTCACTTGAAAAGAATTAAGCTGAAAATTGGAATGGCTTTGCTGTTGTTCAAACTAATGCAGACACTTCCCCCCGCCTTCCCTCCCTGCCACCACTTTCGCCATTTATTTTCGGGGTGACAATTTCCAGAGCCTTCCTCTTTGATTTTCTTATAATGAAATTCACGAAAGGAGAGGACAGAGAGCTTTCTCGAGGAGAATTATAAGCTTGACAGACTCTGACCGTTTAAACTATTTTAAGTCCTAAACACTTCAAGAGAACACAGCTCCCCAACAGCAATCACAAAGAAACAAGGGAAGGGCCTCGGCTTTACTGCCAGGAAAGCAGATAAAATGGAGTAGAACCATTCGGCCCAACACAAATCTTCCTTCCTTTATTCCTCAGGCTGTGCTTATCATGGGTCTGCCCTGTGCTGTTGGTTTCATGTGGCCCGAGGCGGAGATGTTCGAGAAGCAGCCTCTGGTTCGATCCGCATACCTGAGATCTGAGGTCTTTGCAGGCCGATAGAGAGCCAGTCTCCGGCTGGCTTTCCTTTGTTAGAAAAGATAACGTGCGTTTCAGAGATGCACAGAAATCTTACTTCGCAGTCCACGCCGAAAGATTCCTGGGCCCTTTCATTTCCCCACACGGTCTGCTGACAGAGGACTGCTTTTTGACATTTAAACTGGACCATTTTTTCGCTGAAGAAGCAGTTATGAAAACCCTGCTCCCCTTCTGAAATTAAAAAATAAAAAAAATGAGGAAGTGAATTGTATTGTGAATGGCCACATTTCTGCAATTGTGGTAAGGCCAGTACCTACCACAGAAGACTAGTATGAAAATTAAAAGAAAATAAAATGTAAAGTGCTAGGTGTAGTGTCTGTTATGTAGTAAGCACTCATTTACTTAGTAACGTTTATTAGCATTTTCTTGCTTTCGGGCCTCTCACTGCTGTGGCGTCTCCCGTTGCGGAGCACAGGCTCCAGACGCGCAGGCTCAGCGCCCATGGCTCACGGGCTCAGCCGCTCCGCGCCATGCGGGATCTTCCCGGACCGGGGCACGAACCCGCGTCCCCTGCATGGGCAGGTGGACGCTCAACCACTGCGCCACCAGGGAAGCCCGCATTTTCTTGCTTTTTAAAGGAACATACATTGAGTCCATATTCTGTGTCATGTACTGTAATAGACACTTTCTTTGGTACCAAAGCCCTGAAAAATGGACTTTTTAAAAATTTACCTTTTTCTGATTATAGTGTAATACATACTCTTTGAAGAAAACTTAAAAAATAAAGAAATTATAAAGAGAAATTATTTATTTCCTCACCACCCAGAATTAATCACAGTCTTTTTGATTGTTTTGTCCTAATTCTTACCCTTGTGTATAAAATATATGTACTTTACCAAATTAGACTCATACAGCAGATAAATGTGGCTTCCTCTATTCATTTAACGCCATAGCATGAGCCTTGTCCCAGTACATTTAATATTTTTGAATAACATTTGTTGTTGGTTATGCCATCAAAAATATGCATAATAATTTACTTAATATTCTGCAAGGTAGCTATTGCTGTTCCAGTTTATAGCTGGGAGAATGGATGACAGGACAGCTGAGTGTTATGCTGAGGCAGGACAGTTTATGGGGAGCAGACCCAGAATAATTATTATTTTGTACAATTTCCTGTTGAATCCCATTATATACAGATTCTCTTAAGTATTCCTGAATTGCTCCATATTTCACAGTCTAAAATAAAAAGGAGCTACGAGTGATCGGCAATTGGAGAAAAAATAATTGGTTAATTAAAAATTAAATAAGATGCTTAAAATCCTTAGAACTACTAAGTTTTAATGTTTTTCCCCATGAATTAGTAATACAGTTTAAATAACAATGAGTTTAACCTTCTCTGTTAAAAAAGGATGAATAAACTATGAAAAATGAAAGGTCACAGTTTTCAAAGGTAACTGTCTCTCCCTTTTTTGTATACTTTTTTTTTATTTTTCTGTCTGACAAAATGTTCCATTGGAGCTAATTGGTCAACATTAGGAAAGTGTACAAAAGGAATTTCATTCCGTGTGGAAGATTTGGAACTGATAGCAAGAAAAGGAGTTGCTCCGGGTGAAAGTCTGATATTTCAATCTCAATAAAATTATGCAGGACGCAGCCCACTGCTGATGGCATCTTCTGTGGAGGCTGCCCCAGAGCCTACAGCTCACTGCTCCTCTTTTCTTGGGTTCTCAGTCTTAGAGAATCCATCACCCCCATCACTTTGACTATGCTGTTCTTAGACGTTTTCTTAATCCAAAAATCAAGCTCTCTTTTATTCAGACTCCAATCTGTTTTCTTCAACTACGAACTAGGAATTTTTTTTAAATTAATTAATTAATTAATTTACTTTTGGCTGTGGTGGGTCTTCGTTTCTGTGCGAGGGTTTTCTCTAGTTGCGGCGAGCGGGGGCCACTCTTCATCACGGTGCGCGGGCCTCTCACTATCGCGGCCTTTCTTGTTGCGGAGCACAGGCTCCAGACGCGCAGGCTCAGTAGTTGTGGCTCACAGGCCCAGTTGCTCCGCGGCACGTGGGATCTTCCCAGACCAGGGCTCGAACCCGTGTCCCCTGCATTGGCAGGCAGATCCTCAACCACTGCGCCACCAGGGAAGCCTGGGAATTTTTATTTAGAGGGCCTAGAATGACTTCAAACTCAATGTCTTTAGAAGCAAAATTTGGAGTGTCTTTCCAGCATCGCCGTCTATGTCTACACCCTCTTTTACCCTGGAAATCTTGCGTCTTCTCTGACTCACTCTTCTTCATTGTTCTCTATCCTCAAAGACTAATTCTTATAATTTTTCCCATCCAACTGAGAGATTGTCATACTGAGTGAAGTAAGTCAGACAGAGAAAGACAAATATCATATGATATCACTTATAGGTGGAATCTAAAAAAAAAAAAAGGTACAGATGAAATTATTTACAAAACAGAAGTAGAATCACAGATGCAGAAAACAAACTTATCATTACCGGGGGGAAGGGGGGGATAAATTGGGAGATTGAGATGGACATATACACACTACTATATATATAATAGATAACTAAAAAGGACCTACTGTACAGCACAGGGACCTCTACTCAATACTCTGTAATAACCTATGTGGGAAAAGAATCTAAAAAAGAGTGGATACATGTATATGTATAACTGATTCACTTTGCTGTACACCTGAAACTAACACAACATTGTAAATCAACTCTACTCCAATTAAAATTTTAAAAATTAAATAAAGAAGATGTGGCACATATATACAATGGAATATTACTCAGCCATAGAAAGAAACGAAATTGAGTTATTTGTATGAGGTGGATGGACCTAGAGTCTGTCATACAGAGTGAAGTAAGTCAGAAAGAGAAAGACAAATACCGTATGCTAACACATATATATGGAATTTAAGAAAAAAAAAAAAAGGTCATGAAGAACCTAGGGGCAGGACAGGACTAAAGACGCAGATGTAGAGAATGGACTTGAGGACATGGGGAGGGGGAAGGGTAAGCTGGGACGAAATGAGAGAGTGGCATGGACATATATACACTACAAAACGTAAAATAGATAGCTAGTGGGAAGCAGCCGCATAGCACAGGGAGATCAGCTCGGTGCTATGTGGCCACCTAGAGGGGTGGGATAGGGCGGGTGGGAGGGAGACGCCAGAGGGAAGAGATATGGGGATATATGTATATGTATAACTGATTCACTTATACAGCAGAAACGAACACACCATTGTAAAGCAATTATACTCCAATAAAGATGTTAAAAAAAATTAAATGGAATGAAATTTAAAAAAATTTCCCATCCGCAATGGGATCCCGTTGCCACAAAGTCCTGTAATAACATCTGCTCAGTTATCTCAGCAGCGGCCCCCTTCGTCCACTCCGCGCACCCCCTTGCTCTGCTTGTACCGCTGCACCACGTACCATCAGGGCATCCCTCTGGATGAACCCCCAGTGACTCCCTTTACCAAGTGTAATTTCCTTTGTTGCATTCTTAGAACATTTCCTACTATGGCCCCATTTTGGTACAACCCTATTCTTTTTTATTCTGCTCCGTGTACTTTCTATATTTGTCCAGCGTCCAAAGTCCCAGAGATGACTGCTCTTCCAACTCACAATTTTTCCATTAGTTTATGCAGGTACACAAAATAGATGTTCTCTGAAGACAGGGTTTATTTCCGAGTGTCTGTTCACTAAAGGGCCTGGTACACAGTAGAACTTCCACAGTTATTCATCGACTCATTAAATGCTAAATCCTCATTTTTGAGAGAAAGGAGTACGTATTGTAGGTACCAATAAACGCATCTATCATACCAATATCCTAGGCCATAGAATAAGTTTTTTTTAAATTATTTTTCTGCGGTACGCGGGCCTCTCACTGCTGTGGCCTCTCCCGTGGCGGAGCACAGGCTCCGAGCGCGCAGGCTCAGTGGCCATGGCTCACGGGCCCAGCCGCTCCGCGGCACGTGGGGTCTTCCCGGACCGGGGCACGAACCCGCGTCCCCCGCATCGGCAGGCGGACTCTCAACTACTGTGCCACCAGGGAAGCCCCATAGAATAAGTTTTAATTTATACAAATTATAGTCACTAACTTCTTGCGTTGGCTCTTGTAACTATTACAGCTGATGCATTGCCTCAGAGCTTATAGGCTGAGAGGGACCCTTGTAGCCTACTCCCCAGGCAAAAATACATTGTTGCCCCGGTCAAGGGTGTGGCAGTCAGTGGGAATGAATTGCAGCACTGGGCTGGCAAGGATCCAGGGGGCTAGCTCCCCAGTCTCTGCTCATACCGCCGTTGGCTTGATCGGACTGTGGCTTGTGGAACCTTGAAGAAGAGAGGGAAACTCGCTGTTCTCTCCAAGGAGTGGCTGGTGGGGCGGACCCTGTCTCCAATGCTCTCTCCCCACTCAACCGAAACCTCCTCCTTGCTTAGTCAAGCTCACTCCTCCTGACTATAGAAGAAAGAGAAAATTCATGTTGTATGTGGAAAGAGGAAAACAAATTACATACTGCATCTGGCCTCATTTTCCAAGTTAAATCTCTTATAGGTAAGTCAAGTGTTGCTTGAATTTGGCCACTTAGAAGCAAGGGATCAACGGTAGCAGCGAGTTTGATGTCCTACTCAGTGTTTCCCAACTCTTGGCGGTTTATCAGGGTCATGGAAGGTGAAGGGATGCTGTCAAAGATACTGATGTCTGGGCCCAAACAACCACAGATAATGATTTTAGCTCTAAAGGCTCAAGCATGTGCATTTTTTATGAAGCTCCCCAGGGAATTTTGATGAGCATTCAGGGTTGGAAACCATCATTTTAAGATGTAGCAGCAGGGGGTAGATGTATGTGTAAGTTCCTTTCTGTCTTAAGAGTCTATGATTTGACGGAATAAACAAAGTACTATGGCAAAGAAAGTAATTCTGGGCCAGAAAAACATGACTTGGTGGAGAAAGAGTATGTTCTGTGGCCCATATCATTAAATTTTATTATCCCACATAGTAGACTGTAACACAGCTATATGCTTAAGCTAGTCTCCTTCCAAAAGTTAAAGGAAACAGGCCTGTTGGCTGTCCTATTGGGTTCTGAATGGCCACAATTTGCAACACCTAATGACCTTCCATCTCAGGGCTAAGGAGTATCAATATTTTAAACCTAATTAGAAACAGCCTTTGCAATCGTTTCAAGTAGGAAACTTTCAAAATTGAATCAACAAGTAGAAAAGGTTCAAGCAGGGAATTTGTCAACAAGGACAAATTCACAGGAAATTGACATATTTAATACAAGGGAAAGAGAAACCACTATTTTCTCAAAATACTTAGTTGAACTCCTTAAGTCCTCTCTAATTCCTGGAAGATTTGTCACTTTCTCCTGTGTTCCTTTCCATTTTCCTATTCAGATAATATGTTTGAACTTCCATATGAAATGTCAGATTCCATCACCCGTTCACCCCTGACAAAGTTACACGGAAACATTTGCATCTTTTCACAGAGAGCTTTTATTCATGTGTGCCGCTACCTTTAGTGTGCTTTTGATGTAAAGCATCACCAAATGAGGAGTTGTCATTTTGAAACAGGTGTGATCATTCTCAGAAACAGGAGAAGGTTTTATTTCAGAACTTAGTCTGCCCTATGGCTGGTCTTGAAAATATACTTTCCAGTGACACTCTTGGGAGAGTCTTTTATAGACCCTGCTTAGCCAATCAACAGAACTTGAATGGCTTGGTTTCTGTTGATTTAGGGTAGCCTCAGAAAGGAAAAGATGCATTTTCCACTTCAAAATAAGGTCCCGTGATCTGAAACTCTGCATAATGTATTCATTCCTTTGGATTAATTTGTTGCTGCATGTGAGACAAACTTATCTGCAGTCATTTACACCATAGTGTGAGCTAGTTCACTAGCCGCTTTCTGATGTGACTGCCAGCTGTTATTTTATTTGGATCAGAGAGAATAAGATGTATAGTGCCATGTCTAGGATAGCAAATTGCTGTGAAGACCACCAGCCCCTTGGGGAAAGGGCAGGAATTCCTCTGTAGCAGTTAAAGACTTGTGTCTGAAGCAGCAATGAAATAGGGCAGCCTGGGGCCAAGGAAAATGTTCCTCCAGTAGCACTAAGAAATAATCTGAGATGCAAATGCATACCCTTAACCTCTCTGTCCACACCCCTTAGCTATCAGCTGGAAGAAGAAAAAGGGTGAGCTCCTAAAATCCCCACATAGATCCCTGGGATTCTGTGGGTGAATTCGGAAGGTCCTTTTCCTCCTGGGTTTGTTTCCCTTTGACCAGTTTTCAACTGTTCAATAATCGTGAAGTAGGGAAAGGGCTGTAGAGTGATGGTGTGGGATACTACCCAGCAGGGTGAGGGGTTTGGACCGTGAGCTCTTCCCCGGGTCCTACTGGGGGCATCCTGAAGGTCAGAGCAACCTGAACATCAGCGGAAGAGCCCGGGAGAGGATGAAGAGACATGCTCAGAAGACGGGAGTGGAAACATCACCTGGTGACTTCTCTCTGTCACCGTGGTGCCCTCGTTTTCGCTCTCACCCAAGTTGAACCTCTGTCTTTTTTTTTTTTTTTTTTTTTTTTTTTTTTTTGCGGTACGTGGGCCTCTCACTGCTGTGGCCTCTCCCGTTGCGGAGCACAGGCTCCGGACGCGCAGGCTCAGCGGCCATGGCTCACGGGCCCAGCCGCTCCGCGGCATGTGGGATCTTCCCGGACCGGGGCACGAACCCGTGTCCCCCACATCGGCAGGTGGACTCTCAACCACTGCGCCACCAGGGAAGCCCAAGTTGAACCTCTGTAAGGCATCTTAGATTCTTTCTTTGCAGTCAGTCACCAAGCACGATCCATCTTCCCTGAATATTCCAACAGTGGCGTCTCTCCTCCACGGCTCCACAACACTTCTCAGTCAGACCTGTGTCACCTGACACCTGGGCTGAGTTTTCTTCTACCTGATCTCCTGGCCACCAGGGCCCATCAATCTGCAGCTCACCATATAGCCAGAAAGATGTCCTCCAAGGGTAACTTTTCTTCCCCCAAATCCTTAAAAGATCTCCTTGTCACCCCTAAAGGGTTCCCCTGATTGGGGGACCCTTACCGCTGACAGCTCTGGGGATCCTTTTGGAGACTCGTGGTGACGACGTCACCTCACAAGATTCCACATCATCAAGCCCGTTCCCTTTCCGTTTCCCTATCCATCTCCATCCTTCTAAGTGAAAAGTTTGCCATATGTGCTTGATGGCGTTCACACTCTTCGAAAACCTACTGATTTCCCTTTTTAGCCAAGAGACAGTAGGCTCAGAGCCTTTGTGGGCAAAAATGTCTAGCAAGAGTTTACTAAAGTATTTTGTTCTCACTTTGCTTCTTTCATCATTATATTGATCGCAAATTATACTGGTTATTACTGACCATAGTAATAAAGTTTTTTTTTTATAAAGTAAGTTTATTCAAGTTTTTTAAAAACGGTAAATCAATTTAAAGAAAATATTAGCTAAGAGTTACTGTATGACTCAGATCTGGCCAAAATTGTGAAGATGAAACTGACAGAAATTTGGAAAACACTGGCCCCGTGGAATCTAGTCCATCACTTACCATGCCACCCAAGGCCTCCAGTATCTGTATGTCTCCATGCCCCCCTCCAGCCATAACCTGAAAACCACCTCATCCTGGGGCACCGCGCCCCTGCCTGGAGTGAGGGCTCTGGCTACTTCTCATCTAGCAGTGACTTCTGTGTTCTTTGGGTCTCAGCTCAGTTTTCTGCTTTTCCGAGTCGTTCTCCTGCCATCTCCCCACCCCTCCCAGCTCCTCGTGTCCACCAGGAGAACTGGCCTTTCTGGATTTATTTATTCTTCATCTATTCTATGGCAGTCCCCTGTGTCTGCTCTGCCCCCTTCCCCTAGTGGGGCTGAGACCCTGTGTAAAGGAATGATATGACGGCAATGTAGTGCAGTAACTACTATGATCACAGTAGTTAATGTTTATTGAGTGTGTATTATGTGCCAGACATTCTGCTTATATATAATATATATTTTAAGTTTTCTTCATAATAAGAGTACGGCAAAGGAAGTACTATTAATATGGCCATTTTACAGATGAGAAAACTGAGACCTAAGGAGCTCAGGTAACTTTCTTCAGGCCACAGAACTACAGACAGTAAATAACAGTGCCAGGGAGGAAGTGGCAAGGGAGGGCAAGTTTTGGATGTGTGCTGTTGGTTCAAGACACATTTAAATGTAAATGCACCTGGATGCCACGGGCTCTAACATTTGCTAGGACACAGAGGGACAGCAAGGAGATCAGAGACCTTGCCCGAAGCAGGAGCCAGCAGTGCCTGCAACGCTTCTCTTCTGCCCTGTATTTGTGAGGGGAACTTAACAGAGAAGGCATCAAACAGTGCCTGCGAGCATCCCAACTGGACACATGAGGGCTCCTGATGGTAGAAGCTGATTACACTTCTCTGAGATTCTAAAATGACGTAGTTATCTCTCGCGCAGTCTAAAAGCTAGCAGTGGGTTTTCATGCATGAGTCTCCTTTCTGCTCACACCCCCCCTGCCACGTAAATATTAGCCCATTTTACAGTTAAGAAAACTGAGGCCCAGGGAAGGTAAGCCCTTTGTCCCAGATCAAAGAACTGTTTCATGCAAAGAGGTGGAGCTCAAGCCGGTACCCACAGCGTAATAGGGTCTCCTTGGCCGCTGGATCTGGAGTCTGGATGTTGCTCTATAAAGACCTTTAATAAAATCTTTTTAAAAGAAAAAAAAAAAAAGAGGTGGGGCTCAAATGTGAATGGTTGGTCACAAAACCAATGCTTCATTTAGTTATTTTTATGGTACCATATCTGCTCCCTTAGAGAAGAGGTAAGAGTTTTGCTGGTTTGGATTCACATTACATCCGAAAATGACATGCCAGCTTGGAGGGGGGGGGATGATTTCTGGTCTAGGATGATGTGGGAAAAGAATAGGATTATTAGAAACAAATCCTAGACTTGATATCACAATGAATGTCACCAGCAGGATGGTGGTTCCTCAGTTCTTGTCCTCTCAAAGAGAAAGAATTCAGCCGAGAGACATAGAGCAGATTTAAGTAGCAAGAGTTTTATTAAGCAGTGTGAAAGTACACTCTTGAGAAGGGAGGAGAGTGGGCTGTCTGGGAACCAGAAGCAGCCTCGCTGTGGGGTCGGGTTGGGTGTTTTAGAGTGGTGGTCCCTCCCCCTGTCCTGCGTCATTTGACTGACAAGTTGATTGACAACTTTAGGTTATATCACTTTTCTCCTAGTGTGCAGGTGCTTGCCCATAAGCACCCAACTGAAACCCACGGGGGTAGGGAGACAAAACCCTGATGCTAATTTATTATAAATAGGGCATAATGAACCCCGGGTTACTTTGAGTCACCTTTTAGGTCCTGGTGTGCCTGCACCAACCTGTGATGGTGGCTTTATCTTGCTTGGTCTTGATATGGCTGGAAACCTAGGGGTGGTCCTCAACCAGAAAAGGGAGGATCTCTGGGCATGTTCTGATCACCTGTGTCCAGGTGGGGGAGGGATGAATGACCCCTTCCCCGATGGGGTGTGACCTGCTCATGTCTGACTAACTACCTAACAAATTCAGTAAAGCACTGGTGCTCTGTGGAATGGTTGCGTCCAGGGTGGCATCGCTGTAGGGCACCATCAGTGTTGCCCACAGAGGCTAGAAGGAATGCCTTCCAGGCAGAGCCGGGCACCTTCTCTTCTTCATGATCGGCCAGGCTCAGGCCTGAGGTTCAGCTCGTCACTGTTTCCTCTTCTGCTGCTCTTCTCCCATCCTCAAACCCAGATGGCTGGACCGCTTGCAGTGTCTACAGTTCCGTGAGACTGTTTTCAGACAGGGATGCAGAAACTCAGCATCAACTGTGGGCAAAAGACTGATGGGGGGCTTCCCTGGTGGCGCAATGGTTGAGAGTCCGCCTGCCGATGCAGGGGACACGGGTTCGTGCCCCGGTCCGGGAAGATCCCACATGCCACGGAGCGGCTGGGCCCATGAGCCATGGCTGCTGAGCCTGCGTGTCCAGAGCCTGTGCTCTGCAACGGGAGAGGCCACAGCAGTGAGAGGCCCGCGTACAGCAAAAAAAAAAAAAAAAAAAAAGACTGATGGGGTAGCATGTTGCCAGTTCAGAGGTATCATAGGATGTGATCCTATGATATCCTATCCTATCCTCCCTGCCCACCGTCACCCTCTAAAGATGGGCTTGCATTTCCATCAGGTTGAGGATGACCGTTCTTGACCTTGACTCAATCCATCTTTTTGTCCCCAAGCTTTAGCCACACCAGACTCCTCCCCATTTCTCTGGGAGGTTCATGACTCTCATGCCCTCATAACCGTTAACATTTCTTGATCTAGAATGACTGGCTTTATCTTTTCCGTATGTAAAACCCTGCCCATCCTTAATACTCAGCTCAAATACCCTCTCTATGGGGAAGTCCTCACCATTTCCCCCTCTATCGTTTCTCTGAAATTGCATAACTCCTTAGTTCTGATACCACACATCGCAGTACTTACAAGCTCTTGTTTTAGAGTTATATAGCTCTAGGCCTAAAATCTAGTTCCTTCAATTACTAATAACAACATTGGGAAGTTATTAATTGCTCTGAATATCTCCAAATTCATCTCAAAGTAGGGATAATAATCATAGATTGCTCAGGAAGCTGGTTTGGAGCTAAATGACAAGGAATGATACACATATAGCATGATATCAAGATGAAGACAAAATACTATAACAATTAGGGACTTCCCTGGTGGTGCAGTGGTTAAGAATCCGCCTGCCAATGCAGGGATCACGGGTTCGAGCCCTGGTCCGGGAAGATCCCACATGCCGCGGAGCAACTAAGCCCGTGCACCACAACTACCGAGCCTGCCCTCTAGAGCCCACAAGCCACAACTGCTGAGCCTGTGTACTGCAACTCCTGAAGCCCGCATGCCTAGAGCCTATGCTCCGCAACAAGAGAAGCCACCGCAATGAGAGGCCCGCGCACCGCAACAAAGAGTAGACCCCGCTCGCCGCAACTAGAGAAAGCCCGCGCACAGCAACAAAGTCCCAACGCAGCCAAAAATAAATAAATAAAATATAAATAAATTTGTTTTAAAAAAATACTATAACAATTAGTTTTATTTCCTTTGCTACAAATAAAATTTTCCACTCCATCCTTTGTAGAGCAGTTACTGGGATACTGGTGTACACTGATCACAGCCTCAGTTTCCCCAGGGGGTGCAGTCTCTGGGGACCGACAGGGAGAGAGTGAGGAAGGGGAAAATGACGAGTACAGGACAGTGACGACAGCGCAGATTTTATTTGCCGTCTTCTGCCAGGGAGAAGGCTGCCGTGGACAAAAAGGTCACCCCTGCTTCTCCAGGTTACAGTCACTGAAGCCAGAGCATCCACAGATTGATGGATTTCTACGCACCGCAGCTTCACCTCTGAGATGCCTGGCTCTTGTCATTGCTTCCAGACAAAAGTTTGCAAATCTGGCTTTTCCCAGTGGATAGCAATAAAGACCCCTCACCTCATCTCTTGAAACCCTCTCAACACGCGCATCTTGGACCTCCCCTTTTAAGGACCCTAATTTTAATTCCCAAGACCCAGGAACATAACTGGGAGACTTTCCTGTGCAAAATTTTACTGTCTCTCTCCGTAGATAGAAAGAACTAATCCTCACGTAGAGCTTACTTATGCTAGGTATTCTTTCGAGCCCTTTAATTCAGTCAGCCATTTAGTTCCCATAATGATCATAGTGAGTAATTTCTATTATTCTCCCCATTTTACAGATGAGGAAATGAGGCAGCAAGAGGCTCACTTACCTCAGGTTACACAGTTAATAAGTGGCAGAGCTGGGATTCACACCAGAGCCTGTGATTGTAACCAGTAAGCAACACCCCTTTAATGGACGGATAGATGGAAAGTCAGTTATATAGATATGCATCTAAAGACTGACTTAAACTCTCTCTTTGAGGCTCACTTCCCCTTAAACTGAATTAGGTACCCCCTTTTCTCCTTCTTTTATCATTCTGGATCTGCCTCAAGAGAGACAACGTATTTGATTTCTCTTTGCCACACCAGTGTCTATCATAGTGCCTGATACAGAGGTATTTGGTGAATGAACGAATAAGTGTTTGGGGCGATGTCTGTCTATTACATCTATGGGAATCAATCGATAATATTCCACTTCTGGAAAGTAGGGCTTGTGCTTTAATAGTCTTAATATGCCCCCCAATGCTTAGCAGCTGTCTCATAATAAATGCTACCTAAAAGCTGGTGGAAGGAGTGAAAGAATAAAGCACTTTCTGGAACCCCCTGATGCAATCGGCCCCTGCTCCTTCCTGGGCTCTGAGGTTCGCTTGTCTAATGCTTTAGCCCCCTCAGGCTCCATTTGTGTAGCTTATTCATGTTTAAAAATGAAGATGACATTCTTCTATCCTAGAAATACTCTCAGCTCCAGTAGCTATTTTTAAAAGGACAAGTGCTGTAGTGGTTACAGAGCTATGTGAGGAACAGCGGGAGTTTATCATTCGTTGGTCTGTGGACTCATTCGAACATTTATGGTTCATTTCTCCGTTTCTTCCACCATTGGGTTTTCTTAGTTCCTGAGCTGGATTATGTCCTCCATGTTATGAGAAGAACTGTACTAAATCTGATAGTGAGTCTGCGTCCAGGGAGTCTGGAAAAGTAAGCTCTCTCTCTCTTTCTGTCTCTTGTCAAAAATGAGTGTGTGACACAAATGATCTTCTTTACCAAACAGAAACAGACTTACAGATATCAAAAACAAACTTATGGTTACCAAAGGGGAAACGTGAGGGGAAGGGATAAATTAGGAAGTTGGGATGAACATACACACAACTACTATATATAAAATAAGCATCAAAGACCTACTGTGTAGCACAGGGAACTCTACTCAATATTCTGTGATAACCTATATGAGAAAAAAATCTGAAAAAGAATGAATATATGTATAACTGAATCACTTTGCCGTACCCCTGAAATTAACACCACATTGTAAATCAACTATACTCCAATAAAATTAAAAATAAATTAATATTGCTGGAAAGGGATTCAAAGTATTTGAGGGTCAAAAACATCATGCTGAGTGAAAGGAGTCAGATGGAAAAGACTACATATTATATGACTCCATGTGTTTTCTCCTTTTTTTTTTAAAGTTTTAAAAACTTTAAAAAAGTTTTTAAACTTTCTTAAAGTTTAAATTTGGTAATTTTATTTTATTTAAAAAATGTTATTGAAGTATAGTTGATTTACAATGTTGTGTTAGTTTCAGGGGTACAGCAAAGTGAATCAGTTATACATATACATAGATCCACTGTTTTTTTTTTTTTTAGACTCTTTTCCCATATAGGCCATTACAGGGTATTGAGTAGAGTTCCCTGTGCTATACAGTAGGTTCTTATTAGTTATCTATTTTGTATATCATAGTGTTTTTATATATAGTAGTGTCATCTATTTGAATGTTAGGAAAAGGCACATCTATAGCAACAGAAAGCAGATCAGGGTTACCCTGGGCTGAGTGTAGGAACAGCATTGACCACAAATGGGCATAAAGATGCTTTTGGAGTTGGGGCAGGCATGGAAGGTTTCTAAAACTGGATTGTAGTGCTGGTTACAAAACTCTGTACGTGTAATGATTTGTAAAAACCATTGAATTATACACGTAAAGCGAGTGAGTTTTATGATACATAAATTGTAACTCATAAAGGATCTCAGTAAAATAAAAAAAAGAAATGGGTACGTGTGTGTGTCCTGAGAAGGGTTAGCTACCCTCAACAGAGCACACAGAGCTCACGCTATCCGAGGCACTGTGAAAGTTGTGAAAAGAATGAATTTTAGATAGCTTTCCTCTTCCGGTCTCCCGGTCTCTTATTAAGGAGAAGATGTCTGGGAAAAACATGCACCACCTTCTCCATGTTGATATGCAGCTGTACAGACACCTGGAGCCACGGGGACTGTGGGTCCCTTTCATGTGATGACATCGATCTCTGGTAGGTAAGGAAGTCCAACATCCAAGGCAGCCCAGGAGCCTGCCCCCCACCCGGGAGTCACAGCTTGCCCAGTGCCCTCATATTCTACCAGGGCTGGCCACTGGGACCAATAGCATCTTATGAAAAGAGTGAATGTCTCTTCTGAGATGCGATTAGACACGCCCTAGAGCTTTCATCTCAGTCAACGGCTCTCTCAGACGGTTCACTCTGAGGAAGCCAGCTGTCAGCTTGTCAGCCACCCTTCGGACAGAGCCACACTGTGGGGAACTGGCGCTTTCTGCCGGCACCCACGTGCGTGAGTTTGGGTCTTCTAATCCAGTGAAGCAATGGGACAACTGCAGCCCTAGGAAACATCTTGACCACAACTTCTAGAGAGACCTTCCACCAGAACCACCCATCTGACTGCTCCCTGACTCCTAACAGTCAGAAGCTGACATCATTAATCTTTGTTATCTTAAACTGCTAAGTTTGGGGATAATTTTTATGCAGAAATAGTTAACTACAGCTTTGCAGTGAGATCAGGGAGTTGCTATCAAACAGACTGGGGCTGGAATCACCCCTGTCTGGCTGTGTGACCTCTGTGGGCTCTTTACCTCTCTGAGCCCCAGGTTTCTCATTTAAAATACCAACTTTATCTCATAATTCTGACCTCATAAAGATATGACTAAATGGGGAAAAAAGTATGTGGCACACTTAATGCTGGGATTGCCCAGTGTTAGTGAGAGTTTAGTGCTCATTAATTCATAATTAACTTAAAGAAGTACCAGATATTAATCTAAATAATTTTAAGAACACCTCCTTGGTTCCTTAAAAAACTAAAAATAGAACTACCATATGACCCAGCAATCCCACTACTGGGCATAGACCCTGAGAAAACCATAATTCAAAAAGAGTCATGTACCACAATGTTCATTGCAGCTCTATTTACAATAGCCAGGACATGGAATCAGCCTAAAATGTCCATCGACAGATGAGTGGATAAAGAAGATGTGGCACATATATACAATGGAATATGACTCAGCCATAAAAAGAAATGAAATTGAGTTATTTGTATGAGGTGGATGGACCTAGAGTCTGTCATACAGAGTGAAGTAAGTCAGAAAGAGAAAAACGAATACCATATGCTAACACATATATATGGAATCCAAAAAAAAAAGTTCTGAAAAACCTAGGGGCAGGACAGGAATAAAGACGCAGGTGTAGAGAATGGACTTGAGGACATGGGGAGGGGGAAGGGTAAGCTGGGACGAAGTGAGAGAGGGGCATGGACATATATACACTACCAAACATAAAGTAGATAGCTAGTGGGAAGCAGCCGCATAGCACAGGGAGATCAGCTCAGTGCTTTGTGACCACGTAGAGGGGTGGGATAGGGAGGGTGGGAGGGAGACGCAAGAGGGAGGAGATATGGGGATATATGTATGTGTATAGCTGATACACTTTGTTATACAGCAGAAACTAACACACCATTGTAAAGCAGTTATACTCCAACAAAGATGTTAAAAAAAAAAAAACCCAAAACATCTCCTTAATCTACATTTGGTGTGCAAGTAGTTTCTAATGGAAACCATTGGAGAAGACAGATTGACTAGTAAGAATCCAATGGGCAGTACAGATAAGATGGATGGGAAGCAGGTAAAAATGGCGGATGTCTGGTGACGCAGAAGGGCCCCCTGGCCTGATTCACTTATGTATTAACATATATCTCCACAGAGAGATTTTTAGCTTGCCAGCAGGACCTGGAAGGTTTTTGCATGATGGCCTGTATCCTGATGGAATGTCCTGCTCAGGCAGACGTGAGCAGTCTCTTTTCTCCTTCAGGACGTTGTGTTGTAAATTCTTAAAACTTCCTATTTTCCTGGAACTTCATCACTCCCACATTCAGGCTGTGAGAACCTCTCCCAGGTGACCAGGTGCACAGGGGTAAGAAGGCTGGTCCCTGCCAGGAGTTCCCTTTCTTGCCCTTCCCTGCTGTGACCTAGTGACAGTCAAATGCAGCAGTGAGATCCCCTCCCGTTGGCTCCCGCCTCCACCCTGAGACCCTGGAAAGGCTTTAGCCCCCAGGTCCCCACTCTCTCGGCTTCCCCCCTGTTTGATTGAGTCTGCTCCCTGGTCCTGAGGCAGGGGATAGATGGGCTCCAGGTCAGACATTTACAACCAGCCCCCTGTTTATACTTTGAGATGGAAATAACAACAGAAACAGGATAAACAGCTGGACTTTGTCTCCTGTGGACACTTTAAGATAACAGTTATGGCAGGAACAGAGAGGGGCTAAACGCTGCTTGAGTAAAAGATGGAGAAGTCACATATTTCCCATCCTTAGGGCCAGAGAGATCTCGACTGCACATGCACAGAAAGACTCCTCAGGGGTCAAAAAGGGAGGGATGCCAGACCATAATAAGTTTTGCTAACTTCCCAAAGGCCCTGGTGCTGAAATCCATCTTGGCTAGAGGATGTGCACACACATAGGGGAGCCCTGAGTCAACGAATAAAGCAAGATGATTGGCCAGAGGAAAACAAAGACCCAGAAGACTGCCCCTTATAAATGACTTAACCTTCCCAAAGGCACGACTCTTTCTGAGCTCACCCGTGTATCTGTCTGCATGTACAGTACATCCCCTACATACAAACGAGTTCCGTTCTGAGAGCACGTTTATAAGTCCAATTTGTTTGTAAGTCCAAAAAAGTTAGCCTAGGTACCCAACTAACACAACTGGTTATATAGTACTACTGTAGTGTAATAGGTTTGTAATACTTTTCACAGAAATAATACATAAAAAAACACAAAATTTTTTTTTAATCTTGCAGTACAGTACCTTGAAAAGTACAGTAGTAACAGCTCCATCACCGCTGCTTTCACACTTGCTTCCAGACATCCTGGGCTTGAAACAAAGATACTGTACTACTGTACTCTGAACACTACTGTACAGTAAAGTACACAAAAGCACAACCACTTGTAGAGGATCCATGCACGTGACAGTGTACACCAGACACATGAACTAACTTAAGTGATTGGACATGCAAACACACATTCACTTCTTTGAAAGTTTGCAACTTGAAGGTTCGTATGTTGTGGACTTAACTGTATTCTCCTTTTCTAATAAACACCTTACTTTCCTCTCTACCTTCCATCTCCTTGCCAAATTCTTTCTTCAGGGCTGACAAGAACTGGGGCCCAGACTCTAGCCCCTGGCCGTCGTGGTCTGGTGGTTAGGATTTTGTACTCACTGCTGTGACCAGGATTTGACCCCTGGTCAAGAAACTAAGATTTTGTTTCAAGCTGCTCACTGCTATCTCTCCCAGACCAGTCCCTCCTCCCACATGGCCCCTGCATGGTATGCTGTGCCCCCTCTCTCGGACCTGTGAGTGTAACGAATGTCTCTCACTTTCTTACACCTCTCTTGTGTTATTTCATGTCTGCTCCTGACTGATTATCAAAAAAAAAAAAAAAAAAAAAAACCCTGTTTTAAGTAACATAATGATCATTTACAACACAGATGGTTTATCCTCAAGAAAATTTTTACTAGGGATGAGCAAATGGTTTCCCATTGGACAGAGAGAAACCCTGAAGCCCTCTAGCTGGAGGTACCTGGCTAGACATGTGTGGGCTGAGAAGTCTCGTCCTGCTCTCAGCCTCTGAGTCTCTTATCTCATCCCTGAGATGCAAGGACACAGCCCAGAGCATCTGAGACACCTTCAGCCTCTTATTCTTGCTTCACCAGAAAGCCAAGCATAGCAACGTGTGCCCAACACTCGTTCAGTAGAACACGGGCCAAAGGCATCACCTGGGACTTCTGCTCAAGGCTCTGCTTCTTGGTCTCCACGTTCGAAATGCAGTCCAGCAGAGGTTGTGCAGACAAACGCTCTGCCTCGAAGTGACCCTCGGGGCCTCCAGATGCGGTCTCAGGCTGCTCCGTCATTTGGGGTCGCTACTGACATCCTGAAGCTCCTGTGCTCTTGGGGACGCGCTGCCCTCCTCATGGCTCTGTGATGCAGCAGGGGCTGCAGAGCTGGGCACGGCTCCACAGCGCTGGGGACACTGGCCGCGTCTTGTGGTCAGAAGGAGCTTGCTGGCAAGCATGGCTTCCCTGCGCAGTCAGTACTGGGAGGACTCCAGCCCCACACACACCCTCTACACGGTGATCACAGCCCTACTAGGAGCTCAAGAGTCTGCAGTGGTAGCAGGTTTTGCAGAATTGGGTCTCTCAGCTTGCCAGTTTCATGCAAGCCTTTTCAGTTATTTTCTCAGGTTTCTCAAACTGGGGTTCCACACCAGAGAAACTGTTAGATCGCAAGTCACTTTCGTAAGGGAGGGAACAGTTCTCCTCTGCTCTCTTAGGGTCCCTGGCTGGCTCTGAAAATTAAACTCACAGAGACGGATTAGGAGAAAAGCATACACATTTCCTTGAATGTTTACACGTACATGGGCGCCTTCACAAGAGAATGAGGACCCAAAGGAGTCCCCAGAGCAGGAAATTTCCTGCCTTTTAGACAAAGAAACAATAAATTCGTGAAGAATTGGGAGAGGGTTTGGGCTGTAGGTAGTAAGTGAAGAGGTCACAGGGAGGATAAGGGTGAGTTTAACATGGTTTCCTTGCACGGATTTCTGCCCCGATTCCCTGTCTCAGGTGATGAGACCATCTCCCTTCCGCCTGGTGTAGGGCGCACCTTTCACAGGGGAGATTTATCTCCTGCTTTCTGGGAAGAAGGGCAAGGGATGGGGGTCAGAGAGATACTTTGGCTTCTGCCATTTAAAAAAGTCCTTCAGCTGAAGATATTAATATGCTGAGGCTATAATATTTGGGGGAGCGTGTCCTGGACCCAATAAATGACAATAGCATACTCAGAAGCGGGGTCAGCTGAGGTCACTTTTCTTTTTGCTGGACTGGGGGACTCTGCTTGTTCCCAAGGTGCATTTGGGCTGGTCACCAGGGCAGCGCTTAGCCATGTGTGTTTCTTGGAAGCCCAGACTGCCTGACCACTTTGAGTTATTCCTTCATGGTCTGCACTCTCACCTCCTCAAGTCTTTACCCAAATGTCACCTTCTCAGTGAGGTCTTTCCTAGCCACTGTGTCTAAAAATGCAGCTGTTCCCCCAATACTTCTCTTACCCTCTCTTCTTTTCCCCTCGGGACTTAGCACCCCTAACAACCTAAATATTTACTTATTTTCTCTATACTAGGATGTGTGTCAAGAAATTGTTTTATTTACCTCATGTCCTCAGAGCCTAGAACCTTGTCCGGCACCTCGTATGTACTCCATAAATATTTGTTGCATTAATTAATATTGGTAAAATGACAAGAAGGTACACACACCTTGCTTTGCAATGTTGTAATTCCCTAGTATATTACGGCATCTTTCTTTAAAATTTTTTTAAAATTTGCTTATTAAATTTATTTTATTTTTGGCTGCATGAGTCTTCGTTGCTGCACGCGGGCTTTCTCTAGTTGTGGTGAGCGGGGGCTACTCTTTGTTGCGGGGCGCAGGCTTCTCATTGCCGTGGCTTCTCTTGTTGCAGAGCACGGGCTCTAGGCACACGGGCTTCAGTAGTTGTGGCTCGTGGGCTCTAGAACACAGGCTCAGTAGTTGTGGCGCGTGGGCCTAGCTGCCCCGCGGCATGGGGGATCTTTCTGGACCAGGACTCGAACCCGTGTCCCCTGCATTGGCAGGCGGATTCTTAACCACTGCGCCACCAGGGAAGTCCTGTTACAGCATCTTAATATTTGCAAAATCTTCCCTACGCATTGCCACATTCTGACCCTCACCTTAGCTTGACATAGCCAGCACTATTGTAGCATAACCAAATTTGGGTCTGCTCCCTCGCGAGGTAAAGCCAGCCAGCCTACTGACACGGGGTTGAGGTGAAGGAAAGTGCGGCGTTTGTTGCAGGAGCTAAGCCACGAGTACAGGTGGCTCATGTTCAAAAGACCCGAACTCCATGATGGTTTTCAGGGAAGGGTTTTTAAAGGCCAGGTGAGGAAGGGGGTGAGATCAGCTCGTGCACAGTTCTCTGATTGGTTGGTGGTGAGGTAACAGGGTGGTGCCACAGGGGTCAACACCATCAATCCACAGGCTCTAGGAGGTCTGGGGGCTACATGCCCACGGTCATTATGCAGTTAACTTCTTCCATTTGGTGGCGGTTTTCGTATCTGTGAAACAACTCAGGAATGTGCATCAGACATTGTTATCGGTGTCCTTCAGGGAGGAACTAAAGATTCTGTGACTGCTACATGGCTGAACTATTGTTTCCGTTGTTACCCGTTCTCCTGGTCCAACTGCTATTTCTTATTATTTTTGGTTACTACACGTTCACATCCTTTCAATCACTAATTTTGAGCCAGCCTTTTGTGAGTCAGGGGAGACCTGGGAGACCACAGCTCTTCTACAAACAAGAGGCAGGCAGAGGGCATGGGGGTCTGTCCCAGGAAGGCCCCCAGAGAGTCCTGTTCAGTTTCACTATTAGGATCCTCACTTTGTGAAAAGTCAGGCTCAGAGTGGTGAAGTGATTTTCCTAAATTCACACAGCTGAGAAGTGTCACGGCATCCCACAGCAGTGTGCTATCACTCTTGAGTGTTTTCTTCTTACAGATGTGGTTAGTGATTTAGGGGAGATGCAGAGAAGAATTCTGAAAACCTTTGATGTTTTTCAAAGAAAGCTTTGATATTTCTTAAAGCCCAAGCCTTACTCTTTCTCCCCTTTCTTCTGAAGAACAATAAATTCATCAAACAGCAGTTATTCTGGTAGGATCAACGATCAGATCAGAAACATTTAAAGAAAAATACTGCCTTTTATTCTTGTTAAAGAATTTCACATTTTGGAAAACATCCAGGTGGGAGCATGAGCAGGGTCAGGGTACAGGGTGGCTTGGGGGTTCCTCCTATCCTACCCCACAGGGTTTGTTTCCTTCTCAGCACAGGATTGTGGGGTGAAGTGAAGCTACATACCACTGGATGAGGTTCCAGACGACATGTCCAACCTTGTTTCTCCAGAGAACCAGGCTGAATGCATTCAGAGACCTCCAGGAGAATTTTGTTAATTATAGCTGGCAAAGTGCAATGGCTGCAGACAGACTTGGGTTCTGATCTCTGCCTTGTCACTTACCATCTGTGTGACCTTTGGCAAGTTAACTAACTTGTCTGAACCTTGATTCATACAAAAAATAGCGTCGATTCTTGTGCCAGGCTGTCTGGCCTAGAACCCTGGTCCCTCTGCTAACCAGGTGCATAAACTTGGGTAAGATAGTTAACGTTTTCTGTCTTGCTTTCCTCATCTCTAACGGGGATAATATCAATACCCAGATCTTTATGGTGATGTGAGAATGATATCATCACTATGTCACCGGACTCAGTTGTTTATTATGAGCACCGAATGAAATATATAGGTTGTCTTGGGTTGGCCTCCCACGGAAGCAGACGCTGTGGCTATAATTTGGCTGTGGACCGTTTGTCTGGGAGCGGGGTCTCAAGAGGCACTGGTAGGGGGTCAGGAAGCTGCAGAAGGAAGAGAGGCGGCTCCCAGGTGTGCACTGTGGCCAGGTTACCGCTGTGGGCGCAGGAGACGCCGACCTGGGGGCGGGGGGCTTTGGGAAACTGGGTCAGACGTGCCTGAAAGTTGTGTCTCTGAGGGGTGAGGGTTGGCTGCTGCCCGCGCGCTTCGGAGTTGCTTCGCGAACATTCAGTCTGAGCAGGGCTGAAGCAGCCTCCGTGCAGGGGCGAGGGCTGCGGGCAGGCAGACGGCGCGGTTCCAGATTCCAGTCCTGCGCAGGGCGCGCACCGGGCAGAGAACCTGCCTCCTTTTAAGTTTTCAGGGAATGTCTGAAACCTCCCCTCTGCCTTTTAAAAAAGTTTCCATGGCCCGATTCTCTCCTTCAAGTCTACTCTGGCTATATTGGCGATTCCCTCCAAGGAGTGAGACAGAGATGGAGCGCCAGTGGTTTACTTGAGAGGTGACACCACGCAGCAAGGTTAGCGCGGTGGGGGGCGGGGGAGGGGCAGGGAGAAGACAGCCCCCCGCGGAGGCTTCATCATCATCTACCAGGGTCCCGGGGCGGGCGCCTGGGACTCAGCCCTTCGGGCACTCTGGAGCCTTTACAGGCACCTCAGAACCGTCTCTGCGCGGGGCAGGGATGCTGGGCGGCGTTTATCTACCAAGCCCCTGCCGCATCACGGGATGATGGCTGCATTCTCTCTCCAGGGTGAGGGAGAACCGTGGCCCGTTATCTCTCTTTCCTATCCTAGTTCAGTGCCTGGTTCCTAATAGTTAAAGCGCGGGCACCCAGGGTAAGAGCTAGGGGTTAGTGAATTCTGCCAGCTCTCAGCCGCGTAGCTTCTGTTGTATCAGAAAACACTTTGAGCAAGTTCTGGGCTAGGACAGTGCCTTTGGGCCATCACCTCACCATCCTCGTTAAGACCACACCGCACTGGGTCTGTCCCTTCCTGGTGTGGCAAACGGAGACACGGTTGCCTCACCCTGCCTGACCCTGCACTGACACCTATGTCACCCAGACAGAGCATAACCCAGGCTCTCGGGATGTCTGAGTTGGTGTCTCCCATGTGCTGTTTGCACGCCACGTCCGTGTGGCAAGCACATCCCAGAGACTGGAATTGCAGTTGCTGATGCCAAACACATTTCAGAAATGCTTGGGGGTTGAGTCAGGCTAGGAGTGATTTCACTGAGTGAACCGTGAAGCTAACATTTCTGGTGGCCCCGCTCCTCCAGGTTGGGTTACCTTTGCTTCATGATGGAAGCAGGACTTACAAGAGCCGGCTCGGCAGCTCCCAGGCTGGGGTGCTTACTGGGATGGGGGCGGGTAGACCACTCGTTCCATCCAACACCATTACTCCCTGGAGACTCTTTATCACAGGATGGTCCTGGCCGCAACTGGTTGGGAAAACTTATGGGGCACCTCAGACTTACATGCTAAGAGCCACAAGACATAGATCATACCTAGAGCTCTTCAAGGAGCTAGAAATCTATTTGAGGTGATAAATATAAACAGATTGGCAAGTACTCAGCAATTCTCTGCAGCGTATAGATGTGCCAAAAAGACATAAATAAGAAAAATGACTGCAGGGTGCAGAGGAGAAAAAAGATAGAGCCTATCAGCTGATGTGACCAAGGTTAGTCACCATTATAAGGTGGAGCCCAAGCAGAGCCTTGAAATTTAGGTAGGTGGGATTTAGGTAGGTCAAGAAGAAGAGGATAAAACACATCCACTCAGAAAGCACCCAGTAGCACAGAGCAAAGCCTGGACTTCTCAGTCTGTCACTTAGGGCCTCTCCTGTCGGTCTGGGTAGCCGTCTTGATCTACAGTCATGCAATCATTGCATCGGAACTTCTCAGCACTTACAGTCTCCCCTCGGTATTCCCGGTGGATTGGGTAAAGAATCTCGACAGAGTCCAAAATTCTGGGATACTCAAGTCCCTTGTTTAACCTAGGCACGTCTCCCCATATACTTTAAATCATCTTTAGACTGCTTATAATACCTAATCATACAATGCCAACCTATATAAACTGCTGTCTGTACGTGGCAAATTCAAGTTTTGCTTTTTGGAACTTCGTGGAATTTTTTTCTGAATACCTTTGCTCTGCGGTTGGTTGAATGCACAGATGCAGAACTGGTGGATTTGGATGGCTGACTGTACTCTGCACAGGCATTATTTTGTGCACTGCAGATACAGCAGTGAACCGGATGGGGGGGGGTATGTGTCCTGGTGGCATAGACAGGTGATGGATATATGAATAGGTAAGAAGCCAAGGTGACATTAGAGATTGTGGGTAGGGTGGTGTCTTTTCTATAGGTTTGTTGGGAACGGATTCTCTGAAAGAGACATTTGTGTTGAGTCTTGAATGAGGAAAGGGAGGTAACCACTCAGAGAATGAGGGAAGAACTTTGGCCAGAGGAACAGCAAGGGGAAAGCCCGGAGGAGGTAACGGCCTTCCCCTGTTCGAGGGACATAAGAAGGTCATAGGCCTGAGAGGGGAGGTGCGGTTAATGCAGGTGTGTTACGGTGAGGGCAAGATGGGGGAAGTTGTGCACGCCGGAGAAAGGGGTTTAGGGTTTTATAAGACGAACGGGAAACAGCAGAGGGAGGAGATAGCATGATTTCTACTTTGACCAACGTATGGAAAAGCACGCGAGCCAGGCCCTAAGGGTGAACGCAGAAGCAAGGAGGACCCACGGGAAGCCTTTGCAGCATTCCACGTGAGCGATGGATCCTGGGCCAGATGGTGGACATGAGGACAAACGGGTGAATTCGAATTTCATTTGGAAGTAGAGTGTACAGGACCCACTGACCCCTTACCCTGTACCATTCCATCAGTAATCCATGTCTCATCCCAGCTCCTGCCATCCCATATCCCACACACACTTCAACCACAACAGACAAAGCTCTCCTCTTCCAGCCACATCCAAGCCTCACGATGGCTCTAAAATAGAGTTTACTCATCATAACTACCTCTCAAGGCTACTCTCATCCTTCAGGACGAGTCAGATCTGATCTCTCCAAAGGCCTCCCAAATCCTCCATTAGAACTTTCCTATTCATAGCCATCATGACAATCACTTTAAAGTGATTTATTAATATGATATTTTTTTCAGCTTTGGAGGTACCATTCCACTGAGTATCTCCCTTGATACTGCTTCGGATGCAGTAGACACTCAGTAAGTGTTATATTGCACTGAATTAAAGTGAATGACGTAAAGAGTAAAAGTCCAGTATTTTAGCGTGGGGAAACCCTCCAGGAATGATGATATCCTGATGATGGCAGTAATGATGATGAAGATGATGCTGTTGACAACTATAATGATGATATTGATCACAGCCACCATTCACTGAGCACCTGGGATATACTGGACACTTTGCTAAACACTTCCTACATTTTATTCTCACAGCAATCCTATGATGCAAGATTTATTATTATTGCCATTTTCCAGATGAGGAAACTGTGTTGTAGAAATATAAAGTAAGTCACTCAAGCTCATACAGACAGTGGGGACAGTGCCTTTACTCTTAGAAAGCCTTGCTCTAAGGAAGATCTCTAGGATGCTTGTACAGAAGATCAGGTGTAGGGAGATGGGAATCGAGACAGGAAAACCCGGTGGGAGACTCTTGTGAGAGTCTTGGCAAGAGACGGTGTTTGAACTTGTGCAGTTCCTAAAATGGAGAAGAGAGGATGGATTCTAGACACAGTAGTTGACGACTAATTGGATGTAGGGGGTGAGAGGGAGGTAGGAAGACCCTGTCAGGGTTTCTGTTGAGGCAGTTGGGTAGCTGTTGGCACCAACAGACTCTATGGAGAAAACAAGACTTGCAAAGAAAAATAGCTGGACATACTACAGTGTGATGTGTTGACATTGAGACATCTGTGAGGCATCAGTTCTGCTCTAACACTTATTTTGAAACCTTGAATTGGTTCCAGTGTTATTAACACATTAAGGAACAGTTTGAGAATAACAAAATTTTGTGTCTGCTCATGTGTGATTTCATCCACAAGAAGCACTAGGTGATACAGAAAAGAGAACTGAACTGGACCAAGCCACACAGGAATATCAGAACTCACATACTTCATACACACACAGATACATACTTCACACATCTACCAGCTACCTCAGGTCACCTGTGTTATGAGCCACTCCTACCCACATCTAATACTACGCATTTCTTTTCTTTTTTTTTTTTTTCGTTAAGCCTTTGACTATATGGAATCTACTCCCCAGTACTTTTTTTTTTTTTAATATTTGTTTATTTGGTTGCACCAGGTCTTAGTTGCAGCAGGGAGGCTCCTTAGTTGCGGCTCCAGGGCTCCTTAGTTGTGGCATGCGAACTCCTAGTTGCGGCATGCATGTGGGATCTAGTTCCCCAACCAGGGATCAAACCCCAGCCCCCTGCATTGGAGCGTGGAGTCTTATCCACTGTACCACCAGGGAAGTCCCGTCCCCAGTACTTTGAATTTTCACCAGTGCAGTGGTAATTATTGTTAATAATCATACAATTTTGTGTAACTGCAAGTTCAGAAGTATTTCTTAAGTTATCAGTGACAAAATGATTAGATATTATTTATTAAAATGTCACTAGTAAGTGTATTTATCAGTTTTTAAATCTTTTGAAAATGAATACATATACATATAACGTGTATGAAATCTTAGATGATTAAATAAAATTAAACCAACCAGGACATGATTTTATCCAACCGTATTATGTAGTGAAGTGTTTGACATAATATAAATAGAAGAAAGTACTAGGGCTAATATTTTGTATCTACAATTTATATCTAGTTAACTGGAAATTACAACATATTACTATGCTTCATGCCCCATGAATGCAATAGATATCTGACATGGTAGAGTTAGTTTCTCTGATTGTTCACAGGGAAAATCATATCCAGAAAATCTGTCCTTTATGTATGGGTGAAACCACGATGAGTGATAATGTTTTGTAGTGCTACATGTTTCTGAATGATTTCACATATCCCTCTTTCCACCACTTCACAATAACTCACAAAGTACAGTGATTCCAAAGCACATTTCTACAGGCAAACTTCAGGTCTTTTTCAAGGTAAAGTGCTGTATTTATTGCAGTATTGTGTACTTCTTAACTGGTTAAGATGTACATCATAACATTGATTTTATTAGGTTTCATCTTTTTTTTTTTTTAATGTGTCATGAATAGAATTCTGGACTGTTGTTCCCCTAACCCTATTTTTTCCCTATAAGCCCTAGTGCTTTTATTGTGTAATTTTGCATAATGTTGCATCATAGCTGGGTCCTTGATCAGAGGTTGACAAACTATGGTCCACAGGCCAAATCTGGACGATTGCTTATTTTTGTGAATAGAATATTATTGGAAAACAGCCACGCCACTTTGTTTATATATTGGCTACGGCTGCTTTTGAACTACAGTGACAGACTTGAGCATCTGTGACAGAGACCCAATGGCCCATAAAGCCTAATGTATTTACTCTCTGGCCCTTTACAGAAAAAGTCTGGTAATGCCTCACCTAGATCAAAAGGAACATGAAGGATCCAAATGAGGGTGTCTAACCAAAGTTAAGAGAGTGAGGTTAAGTTCTCCAATCCAAGCTCATAAACCCTTCATTCCAAAGTCAAGGTCAACATGACTGATACAAATTAAACACATTTGCAAGAGGATGAAAGTACTCACTTACCAGTACTGCATACCCAACAGACGTAATAAATACTGGGAAAATATTTTTGAAAAAATATGATATTAGATGTTTCCAAAAAATCATCGATATATACATCATGGGAAAAATTAGAACTTTCTTGGGATTTCTTAAATTTATTTCATATTTTTAGTTGTTTTACTTTGAACTGCATATGGCATGGTTGGGGTGGGGGCGGGGGGCAACTCTTCCATACTTAGGGCCTACAAGGTCTTAATTCAAGGAAGAATTGTGTCTCCAGGACTGGACTTTACAGGCAGGATGACAAAGGGCTGTCAACATTTTGTGGCTATTTCTCTTCCCAAACCACCGTCTTTTTAGTAGCTGACCTGGCTCTTCTACTTTCCAATAGACCACTTCAGTACAAATTCCAGCCCCATCGTTTTCTGTTATTTGGGGGAAATTCGTTAAGTGCTCTCTGCTTCTTAATCTTCGTCTATACCTTGGGGATAGATAGTCGATAATCCATATAAAATGCTTAGAACAGTATCTGGTGCACATTTAGGTGTTCAGAAAATGTTAAATAAATGCCTGTTTAAACTCCCAATATACTTTCCCCCAAGAATATTTAGTAAAACCTGAAAGGGGAGAAGTAGGTGTGGCATCTTTTCCAATTAGAAGTCTTTTCCCTATCAACCTTAGATCTTTGAAGTTAAACCGTTCTTCCTGTCCTAACTGGTATAAAATGGTCCTTCAGTCACTCTTTTCCCCATAAGAATGCAAACCACTTTTGAAAGTACTTTAGTCCGGAAGGAAAGGAAGAGTGGTGACCCATAAGGACGGACATGCGAGGTTCTCTACTTAAGTCATCACAACTGCACTGCAGGGGTCGCTTTATCCTCACTTCACGAGTGATCCAACCAAGGTTTAGAACAGCTCGTTAGCTCGCTCGAGACACATAGTTTCTTTGGCTTTATTGATGGTTCTCATCCAGGAGCATTTTGTCCTCTGGGGGGCATTTGGCCATGTGAGGGGATGGAGGTGGGGCAGGGGTGGCACTAACCTCTAGTAGGTAGAGGGCAGGGATGGTGGTAAACATCCTACAATGCCCAGAACAGCCTCCAACTACCTGTCCCAAATGTAAATGGTACCGAGGTTGAGAACCCTGGGTGAGATCACACTGCTTCAGAGGGGTTTTTATTTGTTTTGTTTCAAGAAAATAAGTGAAAAGAAAATACATGCATATAACGAGACAGGCTGGGACCTGGGACCTGGGACCGTTTGCTGCAGGGCTTGCACCTGGACAAATATCTCCTCAAGCTACAAAATACAGAGAAACTATAAGGGACTAAAAATAACTGTGTGGATGCACGGCTGGGGCAAATTATGGACAACAAGATACAAAAAGACCAACTGCCACTTTTGAGGAGCCGGGAGCAAAAGCAGGGGGTCAGGAGAGAAAGCAGGGCACTGCGCATGCCCCCTGCACTCAGCACCACAGAGGGGTGGGCAGACCACCTAAGCCACACCTCTGGCCCCACCCCCTGGCCCCACCCCATATAAGGAACCAGCTCGACCCCCTTGGGGAGTGAGCGAGGGAACCTGTTACTTGTTCTCACTCCCCCTGTGCAGCAGGGGCCCCAATAAAGCCTTGCCTGGATTTCTTGTCTCCTCTTATCAATTTCTATTGATTGGGGAAGGCCAAGAAATCTGACTGGTAACAGTAAGATTTCTAAAGAACTTGCTGAAATGGTTTCATTCGATTATTATTCAATGTTGCTGATGAAATGGGACTCTTTTTTTTTTTAATCTTTAAATTGGATGATTTAACATCTATTTTTAACCTCTTACACTGCTCTCTGAGACTAGTTAATATGGCTTTTTGTAAAATGCTTGGAACATGTCAAGGAGAGAGGGAGATGCTATTCGACACTGCAAATACCACGTGGACATTGCCCTACATTAGCAGAATTGCCTGAGAAGAAGCTCAAGGGGCCAGACATGATTCTTAAGGCTACTGTGAATTATGCTGTGCTAAGCAGTGATACTTAGAGGAAGAGTTCCGGGGTATTTTTTTTTTTTTAAGCTGTGATTCACATCCCTTTGGGACTCCGGCAGACAAGAAGCAAATGCTGTTGGTGCCCCATCCCAGTCCGCTTACAAGATAGGGCGTCCAGCTACTGTGATTTTTCGCTGCTAAGGACCCACGGCTGCCTCCAGGGAGGTCATGCCCCATCCTACGGAGCAGAGGCCCAAGATGGACTTGTTACTGACCAGGGTTCTCGGCTTTCCCCAATCAATAGAAATTGATCAGAGGCCAGACCTGAAATCCAGGCAAGGCTTTTGGGGGGCTCCTGCTGCAGCAGAGGGGAGTGAGAACAAGTTACAGGTTCCCTTGCTGGCTCCCCGCTGGGGAGTGAGCTGATTCCTTATATGGGGTGAGAGTAGGGGCGGGTCCAGGGCTTAGGCCAGAGGTGTGGCTTAGGTGGTCTGCCCGCCCCCTTTGGTGGTGCTGAGTGCAGGGGGCATGCGCAGTGCCCTGCTTTTGCTCCTGACACCCTGCTTTTGCTCCCAGCTCTTCAGAAGTGGCAGTTGGGCTTTTTGGTCTTTTTGTATCTTGTTGTCCATAATTTGCCCCAACTGGACATGCACGCAGCTATTTCTAGTCCCTTATAGTTTCTTTGTATTTCGTTGCTGGAGGAGATGTTTGTCCAGGTGCAAGCCCTGCAGCAAACGGTCCCAGGTCCCAGGTCCCAGCCTGTCTCAGACTGACAAAGGGCTGTGAAAGGATGGTCCCCTGCCTGAAGGAAGACCATCTCCATGGCACACTTCATATTCCAGAGCTCTCCATGTGATCCGGTTGCAGCTGGACGCCAGCTACGATTTTCCTTAGATTTCTTCCCCTGTTCTATTCGACGCCCTACACTCCCTTTCTCCTGAGAGCAGCCCCCGATACATCACTTTCACAAAAGTACCCACTGGGGCTCTGGGTCTATGGAACCTGGCCCCAAAACACGTGGGGTCAGCAAATCCAAACGATGAGTGGTATTCCAGGTCCTTCTTCACGACACACTCTCTTCCCTCCATTACAGCCAGGGGCCCGAAGGAGATGCAGGGGACCCACCGGAACTCAGGCAGGTGTGGTCGGAGAGGATTCCAAGCTCTACCTGAGGAGCAAAGGGTTGCTGGGAGGTTGACTCTCCCAACCCAAACTTTTCCCTGAGAGAGCAATTTGTCTCTTGGGCCTGAAACCAGGCCCCAAGGCAATGGGAGCTTTGCCAGACACCCAGCTCCCATCAAGGTTAATGGGGAGGAATTTTTCTTACTTAACCATTCTTATTCAATTTACACATTTAAGATTATCCACACAAAGTAGTCTGTGAAACTGCATCCCTTAACAATACTATTAATCATGTCTTATGCGAATAGATCTAATTGAATGTTACTCTTTTCTTCCATGATCCCTGAAGTTCTAGAGAAATAGCTTGATCTATTTATACTCCTCCGTTCACAAAGACAGATTATGGTCACCAAATAATTAAAATGACAATTAGAGCTATTTCCTGATCATAATTCTGCAAACAGTCCTTGGTGAATGCAGGATTTTTTTTTTTTTTTTGGTAATGTCAGATTCTTAAAATACACAGTCATTGAGTTCAAGGGAAATTTATGTTTTTTCTCTTTATTCTGACCCCATTTCCAGATGGACTTTTTTTTCTAAGTGAACACACACATTTATTTATTCATTCCTCACTTGTTAGTCTAATATCACCTGTGGACCAGGCACTGTTCTAGGTACTGAAGATACAAAGATGAGAATAGACAACAGACAGACAAAACCCTGCCCTCCTGCAGCTCACTTTCTAATGGGGAGACAGATAAGAAACAGAATACACTGATAAATATACAGTATATTATGATATCAGATGTTGATAAATGAAAGGAAGAAACATTTAGCAGAATAACTCCTCACCTTAATGCAGGAGATGATAACTTAGATAAAATTGTGACACCGTGTTTCTCGTCAGATGACAATTTCACCGAGACCTGGATGAAGTGAGAGAGCCAGGCAGATGGGTTTTGGGGGAAGAGCTTTGAGTCAGGGAACAGTTAGTGCTAAATCCCTGAGATGCCAACATGATTGGCAGGTTCAGGGAGCATCAGGGTTGCTGAGTGCAGCACAGATGGCACGATGGAACATGGGGTCGGCAAGGAGGCTGCTGTGTCTTACCAGAGGCGCCAAATAGCGTGGGCAAGTCAGTTCTTTTTTAAAAAAATTTTATTATTTTTTATTGAAGTAGAGTTGATTTACAATGTTGTGTTAATTACTGCTGTACAGCAAAGTGATTCAGTTATACATACACATATATTCTTCTTTTAATATTCTTTTCCATTATGGTTTATCACAGGATATTGACTATAGTTCCCTGTGCTATACAATAGGACCTTGTTGTTTATCCATCCTGCATATAATAGTTTGCATCTGCTAATCCCAAACTCCCACTCCATCATGTCAGTTCTTCATAATCCCTCCGATTACAGGACAATTGGCTTCCTCTGCCCCCGTTACTAAAGGCTAGTGACACCTTACTTATTATGACAATCAAAAATATGCCCTACTGATTTCCAGTGGCACACTGGGACGTGGGATTAGTCCCAGTGAAGAACCAAGCTTTCCAACAAGGAAGTGACACGATCAGGTTCACATAGTTGAGGTCACTGTGGCTGCTGCATAGAAGACAGATCGAATGGGTGGAGAGTTGAAGAAGATCAACCATTTAGATGGTCCTTACAGTGGTCCAGGTGAAAGACAATAATGGCCAGACTACGAGGTATCAGTGGAGGTGGTGAGAAGCAGCTAGTTTCGAGGCAGAATCTGAAAGTGGAGCTGGCGGGATATGCTGATGTTGGAAGTGTCCTGGAAAACGTTAAGGTTTGCTGTTGCCATGACTGTTCTTGTCTTGCTTATCATGTTAGAAATGATGCACATGGCTATTTTATCCTCTTCTGTGTGTCATTTGTGTGTGTGTGTGTGCACGCGCGTGTGAGCTTGTGTGGAAGCCTTTACATGTGAGTGTCACTTCTATCCCTGGGTTTCCTCGCCTCGACACTACTGTGTTGGAGAACTGTTCTGTCAATTGCAGGATGTTTAACAACATCCCTGACCTTTACACACTGAATGCAAGAGGGCAGTAAGTGCATGTAGTACATTCCTCCTAGCGTGACAACCAAAAATGCCTCCAGACATTGTGCAATTTTTCTAGGGAGCAAAACTGCCACCAGTGGAGAATCACTGCTCTCAGCAAAGGTGGCACTGAAGCTGTCTCTACTGGAGTGACCTTGGGCAAGTCATTGAGCCTCTCAGGGCTCAATTTTTTCCTTTGTGTTTATCATACGTGTGAGTAAGATGTCTGCTAACCCAAGCTGGAAACTGTATAAATTAGTTAACCAACTCTGTCTTTCTAAGGAATTAACTTCCACTAAATTTCAGATGAGCAGTGCCTCAAAAATATCTTAATAAAAACACAAAATTAGTTTTTCTTTTGGGAGTGAAAAAATGTCCCCACCAATTATACAGCTCATTTTCTCAATGTTGGCCAAAATTTGGACAGGGAATATTTGCTAATAGGCATTCCCAGATTCTGAAAAAGCATCTGCAATTTCCAGGATAATTGAGGACTTATAACCTCAGCTGTCCATGTGTGGTTTTCTGTGGTCCTCATTGGGCAGTTTGGTCCAATAAAGTGTAGCTATTTGTTGACAATATTGAATTATGGCAGACACTGCTAGGGATTATTCTGTTACGTCACATCTGCTTCTTTGCCCAATTAGAGCTGTAGGTAATAATGGTACATTTTCTCTTATCTACCCTGAAAGTTGTGATTGAGAGGTGTTCATGATCAAAAGGATGGCACTCATTTGAATAAACTGAGGCTGAGATGGGCTTGTGTCTCTCCTCTAAGCAGCGAGGAGTTGGAACCACAGCCTGGGCCTTTTCCTCTGAGGTCTGGCCTTTGCTGGGCACAACTGCAAGGTCTGCTTTTTTGCCAGATGTTGAGGAAGCAAGTCCGCACACAGATTTACCATGGGCTATGAAGGTGTATTTACAAAACCATGGATACAACAGAAAGTCAAACCACATTGTTATATATTTGTGTATGTGTCGTAAGATGGCTGAAAGCTATTCTGTGTGTTCTCTATTTGGATGACCTATATGCAGCGTTTCTACTTTATGAAATCTACGGATGCTTTTGATTAAATGAAAAAGAGAAATCAATTTTCTATATGTAATGTCTGCATTCTAGCTTCTCTAAGCTTGGCCACTGCCAGAGATTTTTAAGGAAAGCAGAGTCAGCTGAATGTACCGGCCTCTTTTGGCTTTTCCTGATTTCTTTCCTGGCCATACTCATTTCTTTTCAGGCCATACTCATAAATGGTGGATTGATTTGTGACATTGATTAAATTAAGCAGCATATGTACAGAGTGGTCCCAAGAGGACCGTATCCGGTGACTGAGAGGAGAAACCTTGAGATGACTTTCATTATTCTGACAACTAAGCTCTACGGAGACGGCAGTGATGTGGTCCACCATGAAGAAGGCCCAACATTTATCGAGCATCTGGCCTCTGAAGAGCTCTGTCAATCAGCGTTCTACCTGGAAAAGTGGTTGAATAAGAAAACAGAATACATTTATAACCCCAGGCAGGTCATCAGCCTACTGGAGAAGCCATTAGGTCTACTTATTGGAAGTTCTAAAAATTTCAATGGCCAGAGGAATTGCAAAGAAATGATTATTCCATTTATTCTTTCCTTCAACAAATATTTGGACATTTGTTTTCACAGACCTTAATGCTAGGCAGAAAGGGGAAGACAAACCCAATAGGACATAGGCCTTCTCTTAAGGAGTTCATGAAGTCGTATGGTTCAGACTGACATGGACAGTTCTCACTGGACTCCATACGCATGACAAAATAAAACTCATCCAGTGATAGAGGAGAGGTCACATATGCAAAATAACAGAAAAGAGTACAGTTAATTCTACTTACGAAAGGAGATGTGTTTAGTGAGTATCTTAATTTGGGGGCTTCAACCACAATGAACAGAACACTGCACGCAATTAAAAGTGGCTTAAACTGGCGCTGGGGATCTTGTTAACATGCAGATTCTGATTCATTATTTCTGGGGTGTTACCCAGGATTCTGCAGTTTTAACACGTTTGGAGTTATGTTGATATAGTTCGTCCAGTGGCCACCCTTTGAGCAGCATGGACTTTTAAAACAAGATTTTGTATTATCTCACATAACAAAAGTTTGGAGGGAGGTAGGTGATGACAGGGCTGATTTAAAAGCTCAAACAACATTCATAAGGACCCAGGCGCTTTCCATTCTTCTTCTCCCCATCTTCAGCATCATGGCTCTGTCTTCAGGCTTTTCCCTCAAGGTCTCGAGATGGCTGCCAGGGCTCCAGGCATCACACACAGGCATGACAAAGTGCATGAGCAGCAGCAGATGAATAGTGCTCCTCTTGTGATTCTTTTCATAGGAAGAAAGGCCTTTACTAAAAAATTCTTGGCACCAAGCTTCCCCTTAGTTTCCATTGACTGAAATCATGTCTGATGCCCATCCTTCACTGCAAAGGCTGTGGGGAAAGTGAGTCTGAAATGGAGCAGGACCCTGTGGGGCTCCTGGGCATGGAAGCCTTTCTGTGTCGCCCAGTTTCTTGTTTGTAGGGAATAGGCTTCAGCCTCCATGACCTTCCCTGAGTTCCAAAGGGCAGGTTCAAACAGTTGCTAATCAGGGAAGGGAGGGGATGCAGAGACTAGGGAGGAGAAGCCAAGACACAATAGTGCAGCCTTGGGGCAGGGCCCTGGTTCCCCCTCAAGGGATATACATCACAATATCTTTGAGCTGTTTTGCAGATACTGAAACCCCTACTAGGTGGGAGAAGTTAAAGGTATGCTGCCCACAGGCATGTAAACCCCAGACGAGATGTAACCAGAAGGTTGATGATGCCGACTCCCACTTACCTCCCCACTAACCAATCAGAAGAATGTCTACCAGCTGATCACATCCTTTTCTTTGAACCATTACTATAAAACTCCTCACCGCCCCTCCAGGTTGAGACACACAGTTTTGGGAGTATTTACCTGCTGTGGCCCCCTTTGCCTGGCAAAGCAATAAAGCTATTCTCTTCCACTTCACCCAAAACTCTGTCTCTGAGATTTAATTCAGAACTGGTGCTCAGAGGCTAGACTCCGGTTGCAAGTGTTCAGCCGCTACAGTGAGATACGGGCTCTGATGGCAGAATGCTGGGGAGGAGAATGGTCATTCTGTTGGGCAGTCAACTGCATTCATCAGTGGGGCTGGCGTTCTCTTGGCCATGGAAATCTTGCAGGGCTAGGAAAACCCCGCTGAGCTGGCACAGGGAAGGGAAGATTGCCATCCATCCTATCACGTGTCACTTAGATTACGTCAGAGCCATCTCTCTCTACGGGTGCACGCCTCACCCCCCTTTCTCTTGTCTACATTCAGAACACTAACCTTTCTCACCTAGAGGACTGTAATTGAGTCCTAAATGACCTCACTACCCCATCCCTCCATTTACACCTCTCTCCATCCTGCATAGAGAGTCAGAGACTTCTAGCCCGCAAACGCGACTGTCATATACCTTGTTCAAAATTCTTTAATGGTTCCTCATATCCTTCATGATAAATGTTAATATTAAAATATTAACTCCATAGTATAGTATAGTCTTCAAGTGTCATTGAAACTTCCTGTCTACTACTTGTCCCGCCAGCTCTCCCAACACTCTCCATTAAAGGTCAATGTCTCTGATGTGTGTGTTGGGGGGTTCCCTGGTGGCCTAGTGGTTAGGGTTCTGAGCTTTCATTGCCGTGGTTCAGGTTTAGTCCCTGGTCGGGGAACTGAGATCCCGCAAGCCACGCAGCATAGCTACAAAAAAAAAAAAAAAAAAGGTCAACATCTTCGACGTTAAAGAGAATACTGATTCTCTTTAGTATTGCTAGAGACCAACGGTTGCTAGGACCAACGATTAAATTCTTTGGGTGTAAAGAATTCCTTTCAATATCTCTGCAGATCATGAAAAATGATTATTGGAATTCCCCTGATTTGGAACATCTACGTTTTCTGATCCACTCCATGTGCTAGATGCTTAATCATCAAGGTCATCTTCAAATATGCCAGGAGGCTCCTGTGAAGACTCCAGGGTCTTTCCACTCACTGAGGGAGTCAAAGTCATTTGGAGTCAAAGTTTGTATTTCCTTAACATTACCCTTAGTTTGCCTTCCCTTCCATGATTGATTAAGTTCTACCCAAGACTGGAAGACTGTCCAGCTGACCGACTTTTCAATAGGCATGGTTTTTGTGTATTGATGTCTCTGCCCAGCCTCTCATTGCTTTTATTATTCTGCCAGATGTGGCTCATAGACTCCTTCCTTTCCCTTCCTGTCCCTCACAGTCCCTCTCTCCCCTACCAAATCCAACACGGAGCCTGTCCTATCTTAGGCGCCTAGGAAATGCTCTTTCCATTTTCTTTCTTAGGAACTTATTTAACACCTCTTATCAGGTTTGGTGCTAGGGGCTTAAAGACCCAACACATGGCTGCAGACTTTAGGTGATCACACGTGTTCTCCATGGCCATGTGAGTCTGATGATTGCCATATTGAAAGCATGTCCATGGAGCACTGACAATGGGGAGGAAATAGTTCTTAGGTCTTCCTGATGGGCTAGAAAAGACAATTTGGGGAGGGTGTTGGTGACAGAAACCTAAAAGCAAGGAGAACCTGGCTGCAGAAGTGGAGATGCCATTTCCCTAATGATTAGTGATATAGAGCATCTTTTCATGTGTTTGTTGGCCATCTGTATGTCTTCTTTGGAGAAATGTTTATTTAGGTCTTCTACCCATTTTTGGATTGGGTTGTTTGTTTTTTTGATATTGAGCTGCATGAGCTATTTGTATTGTGGACACAGGGTGGGAAGGGGAGGGTGGGATGAATTGAGAGAGAGGCATGGACCTATATACACTACCATGTGTAAAATAGATAGTTAGTGGGAAGCAGCCGCATAGCACAGGGAGATCAGCTCGGTGCTTTGTGACCACCTAGAGGGGTGGGATGTGGAGGGTGGGAGGGAAACGCAAGAGGGAGGGGATATGGGGATATATGTATACGTATAGCTGATTAACTTTGTTCTACAGCAGAAAACTAACACACCATTGTAGAGCAATGATAATCTAATAAAGATTATATTAGAAAAAAAAAAAAGTGGAGATGGCAGGCAGGATCCCAGTGAGAGGCACACGGGTGTGGGGCATTTGAAAGAACCGTGAGCCGCTAAGCTTGGCTGGACCTAGAAGAAGCGGGAGTGGTAGAAGGTGAGGCTAATGAAAGAAGCAGCAGATCATGAATTTGGAGGCTGTATGGGAAGTGCAGACTTTTATCATGAACCACTGAAGAATTTTGAGCATGGCATGTCACAGTCACATCTGCAGGCTAGAGGGTCACTCCAGTCGCTGTGCTGAGAAGGGCGGGAGGGCGAGAGAGCCTTTCAGGAGGGAGTTCAGAGTTCAAGTGAGAAATGACCATGTTCCGAATCAAGGCAGCAGCAGAGGGCGCCTGATAGCGTGGTGTGGACCATTAGAGAGCTATTTGGGAGGTACACTTGGCTCTGTTAGGTGATGCATATGCAAGAGAAGAATATGCCTTCCAGGTTCCTTCATTCTGAAGAGATCCCCCCTCGCTGGAATTGCTGCATGACTTCTTGGGTAGAAAGTTGTGTGCCACACATATCCAGGAGCCTGCAACTGTAACGCAGGCTTGATTCCTGGTCAAACTCTCTAGCACACGCCTCTCCCCGCTGAACTCTTAAGGAATTGAATACCATCGCTCACAGAAGCAGAACACTGGCCATGTGTGAATACCGCACTTTTCCTCTTGGGTATGATCTCTATTTTTATTGAACAACTGTCAGTAGACCATGCAGCATTGCCAAAAACACACCGAAAATAGAATGAGGCAATTACCTCAGCACAGATTAACACAGAAAGTAAAATTGCACTTATGTAATGCTCATCCTCCAGGTACCGAGACCAGCCTGCCGCTGATTTCTGTGTGTCTGTTTAAGCATCACAACAGCACCATCCCTGACCACGTCGGAGGGACCGACTCTCTCCAGGATTCCCTCTTCTTGTGTTCTCTAAGCCTTTTCTCAGAGCAGACACCGGAACACCAAGTTGCTCTCAGGGATGAGTTCCCATCGAGACGCTGCAAACACAGAGGGATAATAGTAGCTAAGAACATTTCAGCACTCCTCTGGTGTTTGGGAACTACGTGTCAGTGAACTTCAGGAAAATACTTGTTTTTTTGGAGAACGTCAGGCCTGAGAGGAATTTTGCGGATGACTTAGGCCAATCCTCTAGTTTTCCAGAGGAAATCACTGAAGCCTAGGGGATTAAGTGACTTGACTGTGACTTCCTTTGTCCCTTGAGTTTAGAGAGAGGACTGAAACCTCAGCCTCCAACCCAACAAGGGCATTTCCCCTACACCCCTGGCTTCTTGCAAAGAAACAGGGACGATAGGAAAAGCTTCCCTGTCAAATCCCTAACACCCCCAGTGGGTGGAGAGAACTTTAATACAAAAGAAGGAAATCAGGACTTCCCTGGTGGCGCAGTGGTTGGGAGTCCACCTGCCGATGCAGGGGACGCGGGTTCGTGCCCCGGTCCGGGAAGATCCCACATGCCGCGGGAGCGGCTGTGCCCGTGAGCCATGGCCGCTGAGCCTGCGCGTCCGGAGCCTGTGCTCCGCAACGGGAGAGGCCACGACAGTGAGAGGCCCGCGTACCGCAAAAAAAAAAAAAAAAAAAAAAAAGAAAGAAGGAAACCACCCCCATAATTAGATACAGCACCGACTCCAGACCAACTAGCAGATATATTGCGCTGGCTTCCATGAGAGCTACAGAAGGAGAAAAGAAAGCCTGCATCAGCCACTAGAGCCTCACATGTGGGTCTGCTGGAATGATCGCATTTGCATAAAATCCAGCTAATAACAAAGATAGCTACAACTAATTGCTAAGGAGGGCCACTTGGGCATCTATTGTTAAGGTCACCCTGCTTTTTTCCCCCCAAATCTCTGGCATTGCAAACTGAGCTGGCTCATTGCAGTCTATTAAACTGTAGTCATAAAATGATTAACCTCACTGCTGGAACTCTGACCACACCTTGTCAGGCCGAATCTTATAGCAGAAAAGTAACAGGGGGGCATGGAAGATAACAGAGATCTTAGGAACAAATGGGATACCTGAGACACCGTGATGATTCTGTCCTATGCACCTAGGTCCCTATTATTTTAGTTAGAGAGAGAGAGGCTGTTTGCCAAATACATTGATGTCATATACACTATCTCTTGATGTCATATATACTATCTCAATTAATTCTTAAAACCGCCACATGAGAGGATTATGAGAAAATGTTGTCCCTTATAAGCAGAGAAACTGAGTCAGAAAGGTTTTGAACCTCCCCGTTTGGACCTTCGCAAGTTTAGACCCACTTAAAAAAACTATTCTGCAATCATCTCATACTTACAGAAGAGTTGCAAGTTTAAGCCAGAGCATTCTCATAGACCTTTTACCCAGCTTCCCCTAATCTTAACATTTAGCATCACCAGGTGGACCTAACTTTGACAGGTTTTTTGAGACGTAACTCACATATCATATAATTCACCCGTTTAAAGTGTACTGTTCAATGGTTTTTTTAGTACATTAACAGATATGGGTAACTGCCACTAGAGTCAATTTTAGAACATTTTCATGACCTCAAAAAGAAACCCCCTACCTTTTTTTTTTGTTGTTGCGGTACGCGGGCCTCCCACTGCTGTGGCCTCTCCCGTTGCGGAGCACAGGCTCCGGCCGCGCAGGCTCAGCGGCCGTGGCTCACGGGCCCAGCCGCTCCGCGGCATGAGGGATCCTCCCGGACCGGGGCACGAACCCGCGTCCCCTGCATCGGCAGGCGGACTCCCAACCACTGCGCCACCAGGGAAGCCCAACCCCATACTTTTTAGCTATCACTTTCCTTCCCCATCCTCCGCCCCAACCCTAAGCAACCACTAATCTGTTTGATGTCCCTATAGCTCTCCTGGCCATTTCGTATGAATGCGATTATACAATATGTGGTCCTCTGTGACTGATTCTTTCACTTACCATAATGTTTTCAAGGCCCATCCGTGCTGTAGCATGTACAAGTACTTTATTTCTTTTAATGGCCAAATAATATTCCACAGTATGGATATAACATATTTTTCTATTTGTCACTTGATGTATATTTGGGTTGTTTCCACCTTTTGGCTTTTATGAATCACGTGGACCTATTCTAGAATCAAACATGGACTCAAAATGTCTACTGTATTGCTAACAAAGCTGATTGGAGAACATGATTTTAGATCTGTAAGGACGTGGAGGGTGTCCTAATATATCACTCTTGAATTAAATTCACTTATCCATCCAGATGCTAATTAAAGACCTTTCCTTGAGGGCAAGTCCTCAAACACATGGCAGAGGGCAGTCCAAACACGCATGGCCTATGGATTTACCATTACCAAAAGGGGGGAATGTAATGGATAATGCTGTTTCTTTCTTCAAATTCATCAAGTCGGTCATTTGACCTGCTCCTCTAGGAATCAGTAGGGGCCAGAGAGATGACTTAGGTTACCCCAGAAGCAGACCCTTGAGATAAAGGTGAGAGTTCAGTTTCTTTGGAAAGTTCTATTAGAGGTCTAGGAAAGTGAAACAAGGAAGCCAATAAAGGCTTCACTTTTGAGCTAGTTAGCGTTGCGGATAATTGGGGCACAGTGATGCTGAGGGCCTCTGGGAGACAGTGTGGAACGTGCCTTAGAGTCATAACAGCAGAGGAGCTGTGTAGACTCTCTACCCATCAACTCCCATCAGTCAGTGGGGGAGAGGCAGTCAGACTACCTCTAAACGAGTTAAACTGAAAACACCAGTAAATCATGTTTGCCTCTGTATTTCTGTAGCATTTGTAATAGACACAGGCAAGTTTTACGAAAGCTCCACCTCCGACCCAGAGGGTCCACTATTGTAGATGTGAAGGTCACAGACTCTCATGGCCTTCAGTGCCAGGCTTTCTTCTCCGATTCACTAATCAAAAGTTACGAACATAGCTTCTGATCCCTTCTCTCTCCTCTGCTTTTTTTATTGGCTCTCAAGATAAGGCAGGGGCAGCAACCAGTCAGCTCTTCACATTAAGCAGCATATTTTGCTGAGCTGGGACTTGACTCCTAGTTGCTACAAAACAAATCTAAGTTTATATGAAAGGTGACAAACTCCATGCCCTGTCATTTATTCTTTTTATAGCATGCGCGATACCAAGAGTCAGCAAGTCTTGTTGATTACGTGAATCGACTAGAGCAGAAAGCATCCTAGTGTAGAGATTTCCTGTGTCCATAGTTAGAAATTGTTTGTTTTAATTAAGAGAAAACTAATTCCACTGCTTCTGATTACTACATACATTTTTACAAAGAAACCCATAATCCCAGTATTAAGAGGGATAAACGCAGTTTATCCCTCTTAATACTGGAGTGCATATTACTCTAGACAGGAGTCTAAATACATATAGATGTAATAAAAAATGTATTATACTTTAAACTCATTTTTAAACATTTAACGATTGCCAGAGAAAAACATATGGAGATTTTACTATGCCCTAGGCACTGCACTAAGTTCTTCATAAATACTATTTCATTTAAAGTACAACACTATGAGAGAAATAACATCAACCCGATTATTGGAGGTCACGGTCACGGCTGGCACGTTGAAATGTCTGACTCTAAACTGAGATCTGTCCATTCCAGATTTTAATTTTCACTATTCTCTCATCCCTGCAGCTGATTTTTTCAGTTAAAATTGTATTATAACCATCACTCCTGACAATATTCACCTATCCACTACAACAACAGTTGAATGTCTGACTAATACTCCATTTATAGTTCTTCAAAATATTTCACCATTTCTCTCTTGTTAAGACATTTGAGTTTGGTTTTGTTTGGTTTGAATTTTCTACTAGTACCAATATAAACAACGGCAATAAATACCCGGTAGATAAATCTTGTTGTACATCCTTAATTACTTCCTGAGGATGAATTTCTAGAAATAGAGTCATCGGGGCAATGACATACAAACATTTTATGCTTTCAATAGTAAAATTTCCCTTCAGAAAAACTATACCAAATTACACACCTGCCATTTATTGATCTGTGAATTCATTTAAAACAAAACAAAAAACCCCCAAATAAATGAAACTACAACCTTTCCAATCTCAGTATCATCTTAGAAATAGAAAAGATCTTAGGAGTCTTTTTTTTTTTTTTTTCCTAATCTCCTACACATTATGGACCTTTTTCACAGTGCATACCTGGTCTGGGGTATCTGTCCTATAATTCACAGAAAGTGGAGACAGAGAAGAATGATTTAAAATATCCCTAAAGCACAAACAGTCAGCAAGAAATACTGCTCTAACAGTTCAAAAATGCATCCAGAATAGGAGAGACTCATGGGGAAATGAGGAGATCGTGGCGGGATTCCAACATACTTGACACAGGTCACAAAATGATAATGATTTTCTGGTCCTTCTCCACCTGGAATGGGTTTGCTCTAGGTTTTGGCAGCTGAGTACATACCACTTGCCCTATGCAGTTGTGCAACAGCTCGGTTTTCTTTGCCTTTGGAGATTCCACAAACAGAGGTAGGGTGGTCAGTGGGAGAAGAAGATTGTTTAGAAACAAAAATGAATTAAAGAGTGTTACATTTCTAGGTCATAGGGGCTGTGAGTTTAACTTTTTGTGTCTTCTCTTCCACCCAAACTCTGAAAAATTTCATCGCTGAGTCCCTTTAATTTTAGAGACACTGGGATTTAGCTGTGTTTGAAGGAGAAAGTGACCTTCCGCTGGTTAAGCTTTCCTTGAGTACGTTACCCATTAGATACAAAACATGGCTGGATGTTGCAGTGGAAAAAAAAATAATAATACAGGTCAGTGAAGCAATAGAAATCTATAAAAAAATCTATCAATATGTAAATTCTGCGAATGATTGGCAAATACAACCGTGACAGCAAAGAGGAGGAAAGATTAATTCTACCTGGTGAGGGGATGAGGATAGGGGTGGAAAAGAAGGTTGTATCTGTAGACCGTGGCAAGGCCGGGTCCTATGGACCTTTTTTTTTTTTCTTCTTCTTTTGGTGTAGATCTGATAAAGAATTGAAATCATGAAACAGTAACATTATGAATACCAAGATTTGCTTTAATCGTACACACACTTTCTTCGGGGACATACAGACTCCATTTCGGCTGCACGTTCAAAGTCATCCTGGAAGAGGAAGGAAAAATGGAAATTTCTCACACCTCCTCTGCTTTGGGAAACTGGATTGATTGGGGGTAGGGCTCAGGGTCCAGGACTCAGTCCCAAAACTTTGGGCTTCAGGAGCTGCAAGGGACCATTCCGGGGTCTATCTTGTAGTCTTCGGGGCGGGGGTATCCCACTTTATTCACCCTACCGCAAAATCGCCTAGCGCAATACTTAGCACCCGGTTAAGCAATGGTTTGTCCAAAGGATTTCATGCATCAGCCTTTTTCCCTGTTAGAGGACCATTCCCCTATCAGCACGTTATGCATCCTCTGCCAGCTCGGCTCATCTCCGATCTCCAGAGTTAGAAAAGCAGGGAAAGCATCGGCCCGGAGTACCCTGAGAGCGGAGCTCTGCCGGGGGGCGGGGGGGCCGGGGGAGGGAGGGAGGGCGGCGAAGGCGGCGGGCCGAGCGAACACTCCCACCTCAGCTCCCTCCCCCCGCAGCAATCGCCCAACCCCCGCCCTCTCTCTCCATCCCGGACCACCGCCCGGGAGGCGGGAGAGTGGCGCCCGCGCCGCCGAGGCTGGCTCCGGCGGTCACGTTCGTCCCCTGCAGCTTTTGCAGTCCCCTCCTCCCTCCTCCCCGGCCCGGGTCTGGAGGCGATTCCCCTCTAGCGACTGAGCCGAGCGTTTCTGGGCGAGCGGCGCTTCGCCCCCTCCCGGCTTTGTCTCCTCCTCCGGCGAGGCTCCGGGCCCGGAGCAGGGTCTGCAGCGGCCGCCGCAGCGGCGAGAGCCCAGCGGTGCCTCCTGGCGCGGCCGCCCGGGGCCGCACCCTCTCTCGGCGGAGGCGCCGGAGGACAGCGGCCCAGCCACGCACCGCCCGCGTCCCGCGCACCAACGCCGCAGCCGCCGCGGGAGAACCAGCCCACCCGGCCGGCCGGGTCCGAGGCCGGCAGCCCCGCTGGCAGTCGGGTGGGGACGGCGGCTGCTACGGGTCTGGCAGTGCTCCCCGCGCTGCGAGGATGGAGCAGCCACCCCGGCCGCGGACCGGCGCAAGGTAAGGTGCAGCCGCCTGTTGCTTTTCGCAAAGCGCGGCATCGTCCCCTCGGCCCGGGCGCCTAGGCCATCCCTCCCGGCACCGGTAGAGGACAACTATCACCCCATTTCTGAGCCTTGTCCAACCCCCGCCCCCTCCCGGTTCCCTGGCGCAGATCCTTGGAGAGATTCCCTCCTGGCGAGTTGGGGGCGGGGGTGGGTGGTCTACCCTCTTCGCTCGCGAGCCGCTGGCTGCAGTGCAACAGTCTGCAAACTTTTGTGCCCCCTCCCTGCGTGCTGCTCAGCCAGTGCGGTGCAAGTTGCGTGTCCAGTTCTCGCTTGCGCCCTTCCCCCACTCCTCTCCCCACCCCAACCCCGAACCTCCCCTCGCCCTAGGCATCTGCCTGTTTCTCCGTGCGTTCTTGCCAGTCGACTTTTCGCTCCCTGCAGTTCCCGCTAGAGAGGCGAGGGTTTGGGACCCAGCGGGGCTGATCCTGCCTGTAGGGGTTGAGTGGGAGCGGAGATGGAGAGGTAGTATAGGTGGGACGTGGGGAAAGGCTTCCCCCGCCCCTGGGGCTCCGTCCGGCGCGGCGGGAGTCGGCCCGCTCTTCCATTTGCCACCTCCAGCTCGGGAATGAACCCCCTGGAGTGGCTCGAGGCTGTGCGCCGTGGGAAGGCAAGTGCAGCTGCGGGTGGGTGAAGTAAGTGGTTAGGGGAGGGACAGGGAGCTGGTGAGGCGGGGGGAGGAAGCTGAGGATGGGTACGGATCTGGTTGAGGGTGGACCAAAAGGCTCTGCTAAAGGGGGCGAGGGGCCGGCCCCAGGCCGCCTTCAGACGTGGAGGAAAAGGAATTTGAGCCTGGTGGGGGGGGGGGCGGGTGCGTACAGACGGATGGCGGAGGGGTTGATACCTGAGAAAAGCAGAGGGGCAGACCCGAGCCCTGGAATGCCGGGCCCCGGAGGCCTTGGGAAGGCAGGCTTCTGGGTGCCTGGGATGGGGCGACCTTTCTCCCCGGGAGAAACAGACCTCCCGATTCTGTGTACGTTGGCATCTTGGGCGGTGACTGAGTGGTCAGATCAGGGACCAGGGGAGCTTTTCCCTGCTCGAAGAGGACCCCCGTGTCCCCTCCTTTCTCCGACACCGGCTTCCACACCTTTCCACTTCCCACGCCCACAGTCCCTGCCCCGCGCCGGGGAGTTAGGGATGTTTCCACGGCCGCAGGGTGGGAAGGGGATTCCGGTACTCCGGCGGCAGGCTTGGGTGGTGGGTTGGGGATAGTCCCAGCGCCTGGCGAGTAGACCTCGGTCCCAACTGGTTGGAGGACAGCGCAGGGGGCGGAGGCTGCAGTGGGAGCCCCCGCCCCCCTCTCCCGCCCCTCCCCACATCGCACCTGGGCGGAGCGAGGGACCCGGGGAGCCCCAGACGCCCGGGAGGCTCGGTAGCGCGGCACGGAAGGGCGTGCGGCGAAACGCAGGGCGCTGGGCTAAGGAGTGTGAGCATCGGGTGAGGGGAGGCCTGGCTCTCAAACCCGGGGCCCCAGGCAGAGGTGCGTCTGCCCAGCTCTCAGCCCCCCAGGTAGATCCTCTGGTTGTTGCAGACGCTTTGGCGGATGCGGAAAGGCGAGGCGCTTTCCTCCTTTGCACCCCAGCAATCTGGAAGGGGGCCTAGACTGCTGTGGCGAGGCAAGGGCAGTTCCTGGGATCCACTGATGCTGGCGGGGAACACCCCGGGCTGTCAAAGGCCTGGAAGCACCTTATTTAACCTTTCTCTCTCTGAGGAGGTGCACGCCCCTCTCAAAGTGGCGCCTTGGGCTGAGAATCCAATTCCCGGCTGGTTCCTCCTGGCTCCATAGGAGGCGAATTTGGAGGTTGCGTAGGTCAGGAGCCCCGTAAATCCCTCTGGTCCTTCCTGTGCAGCTCTCCCACGTGCAGGCTTTGAGGGGCACCACCGGCTCTGCGGTTGCCCTGCGGACATCTTCTGCTCTCCGGACCCGAGCTGGGAGAAAGCAGAGCTCAGCGCAGTCCCCTTTTCTGGGCCCTACGCCCTGGCCAGACCCTTCCGGAAGAGACGTCGACTGGCCAGGGCTCCGGAGGAATCCTGAGTTCGGTCACTCCCATCCGGGCCCCCCCTGCAGCCGCGAGCTCCCTGTCTCCCTACAGCAAGCTCCAGAGTCCCAGGCGGCGGACAGGGGATGCCCTCGGAACAGGCTGGGGCGCACCTGCTGAGCGCAAACTCCACACCCTCCCAGGCCAGGCGTCGAGGGGGATAGAGCGTTGGCCTCCTCCGAATTCCCTGGATAACTGAGGTAGGATCCCAGAATGAAGTCCCTCACTCGGCACCACTGAACTTTGGACACCCGAGGACCTGGTTCTTTCTGGGTGCTTGTCGCCTGGTTTTGTGCTTGGGCCACTTGCTTTGCCTGTAGAAACAGATTGGAACGTGTCCCTTGGCGACTCTTGAAGGAAGACTTAAAATCCACACCAAGGTGGTTTTTTTTTTCAGATTGCTGAGCTATTCTGGGGAGACAGGTAGTAATAATAACCACCAGCATTCGCATTTACTCTGTGCCAGGCTCTAAAGATTTCATTCATGGGCACTAATCCTCACAACAACCCTGGAAGGTAGTTATTACTCCCGTTTTATTGGTGGGGAAACTAAGCCATGGAGAAATTAATTTCTTTGCTCGTTTTCACCCAGCCAGTAAGTGGTGGGACTGGTTAGGCTTGTGGGTAGAGAACACTGGTGTGTCCCCTTCTTTGAACCCCATTTGGTACCAAAGAACCTTTGTCCCAGGGAAGCATGGGTGAGGCCCCCCGTTTTCTACTCAAACCCCAGGCCATGCTGGCAGTGCCATCCTTGCACTGGAGGCCCCTGTAGCTGTGACCCTGGGGAGACGGATGGTGCACATCCCCCCTCAGAGCCCCATGGGGCGCACCTCCAGAGGATGGGATCCTGGCACCGGAAGCAGATTTGGGGAATTGGCTGCTGGCGCTGGATTTCTTTTCTGAATCTTTTGGAGGACATTCCCTTTGTAAACGTGAGGAGAAATGGAAGGGGGATCCGAATGTGAGCAGGGCTCTGCTCTAGGGACACACGCTGTAGACACAGTATTCTGCAAATAAGTCCCTTTCTAGTGACTGAATCACAGAACATTAGAGTCGGCTCAGGTATCACCCTTCCCAATCCAGAAGCCGGGAGGGGCCTCCTTGATGTGGTCAGGGCCACACGGTGTGTTTCTGGTACCACTAGTACTAGACCACTGTCTTCTGACCCGTGGTCAAAATAAGCTCTGTTTATGCATGTATAGATTAGGTTCACTGTGGCTGTTTTCAGCATCTTAGAATTAATTCATGAAAATTTAATTAGGGAAACGCTTGTTTATTTAAAAAGTAGACCCTTTTGCTGATTTCTCATAAATGCCTCCATCTGCATAACCAGAAAAAGCCACTATCATAGAGTGGGTAAGCCACCACAAATGTGTGTCTTTTGCCAGACATTGCAGTATGCTACTGATAAGCCTTCCAATAAAAAAATTAACTAACCGTGCAACCCTTTAGATGATTCTAAACAAAATTTAACGGATTCTCAACCATTTTAGCCAAGTCCTTCTGTTAAGTTTAGTGGCTCTGTCCTGCCCCAAACCCAATTATCTGTGAAAATAAGAAAATCTTGGGGCTTCCCTGGTGGCGCAGTGGTTGAGAGTCCGCCTGCCGATGCAGGGGACACGGGTTCGTGCCCCGGTCCGGGAAGATCCCACATGCCGCGGAGCGGCTGGGCCCGTGAGCCATGGCCGCTGAGCCTGCGCGTCCGGAGCCTGTGCTCCGCAACGGGAGAGGCCACAGCAGTGAGAGGCCCGCGTACCACCAAAAAAAAAAAAAAAAAAAAAAAAAGAAAATGTTGGACCTCAGAGGGAAAAATCCTTTTGCATGCAATGAGATGATTTGGTGTTAGTTCTTCGGGATTTCTGACCATTGCGTTAAACTTTAGGCCGATGTCAATTTGAGGCAAAATCACATCATACTTGAGGCTCAGAAAGGGGAAAATAATTCTTTGTCCCTTTCTCACTCCCTGAGTCCCTTTAACAAAGGGGACTTTCTCTAGCAGTTTAGGGATTCCATATGCCCCTAGGCATTCTTGTAGGACAGAATTCTGATTTCTAAGAGCATCCTATGTCTTTTCTCTGTAGCTACAATACTAGGATGTTCTCCCCCTGGAGCTGAACCAACAAAAAGTCAGTAAACAGAGAGGGGAATTGGGAAAGCCTGTTTCTCAGAGTCACATTGTGTGTGTGTGTTTGGGGGGTGGGCGGTAGCTAAGAGTTACAGGCGGAGGGTGGAAATTTGGTGCCTGTTATGTCACCTGAAATAAGATTTCCATCCCTGATGCTATGCTAAACGAGGACAGAGGCCCTCGGGCAGTGATGGGTAGGTTTGGGGTGAAGGAGGAAGAGGTGAGGATGAGGGGTATGGAAAGGAGGCTTGGCTGATGAAGGGCCTTGGGGTGGCAGAGATGACCCCGGAGAGCCTGCACTGAGAGATGCTGTCCTTCCCCCCCTTCCCCTCCTACCCACCTCCTCAGTCCGCCATCTGTGTTGGGTTGACTGATCTGAATCCCAGTGTCCTCAGTTATCTCAGGGGAAGCACTCACTTTCTAGAGAATTCATTAGAAACGCATATTGTTTTTATGTAAGGAGGGGAAAATGTGCACAGATGCCTCAGTCCTCAGGGAGAGCCCTGAACCTCAGATCATCCCAGAAGGGTGATCTTCTGAAGGTGGGGATACCGCTTTAGTTGGATTACTGCAGTGTTAGAGAATAAAAGATGTGGCATTGAAATCAGGTGTGACAACGTCCCAGAGAAATGGTTTCTTTTTTGGGAACCTCAGGAAGAAGAATTCTTTTGCACCTGGGCAGACATCCTGGTTTCCAATTCCTAGCTTTTCAGGGGTGTCAGGGAGTTAGCTGTATCCTTATCCCATGAGTGTGGTCTATACCCCCTCTACTTACTTACTCATTCCTGTGTGGCCCACATAACACTTCTAATGGGGCAATTGGTTGGGGGTGTATTTATTTTAATCATATAAACACAAGTTTGTTGACAGAATAACAATTATTATTAAGCAACAGGCTCTGGGAAAAGGTTATTAAAAAGAACGAAACCTTTTTATTCAGAACACAATGAATAAATATTTGTATGCAATACACAGTAAGAAGTATTGATAAGATTTTTGGTTTTGGTGAGATACTTAAAAATAAAAGAGAATCAAGAACCAGAGCATCTGAACTTGACCAATTTTTAATAACAAGAGAAGCCAAATAATAAGGATCTGTGGGATTTGAAGAGGACAGCGGGGGAAGAAAAGAAAAAGAAAACATAAGCAAGTAGAACCTGAGAAGCTATTCCCTCATGGATTTTATTTTAAATAAAAACATAATATCTTAATCTATGTTTAGATTTGAATAATCCATAGGATTAATAGTGTTAGTATTTTCTCTTCAGATTGTGGCTTCCATGAGCTTTATTCTACAAGTGACTGGGAACCATGATGGCAGCCCTTGTACCTGCCATACTAGTATCTACCTACCTGTGCTTTGTAAAAACCTGGTGAATTAATACATCACAACATGACATATGAAATGACCATTTGATATAAGAATGAAGTCTGCAACCTTCTCAAGAGCTGACAGGCCTGGAACATATTTTCCCAAAGTGAATAAGCTAAGAGTAAGGGCTGTATAATTCATTAAAAAAAAAAAAAGAAAAAAAACAAGAATACATATTGAAAAACAGCCACCGGGATAAAAACAAGATTTTTCTCTTTCAGAGGATAAATTAACAGATAAGTTTATAAAATTTATGGTTTCAATTTCTCCTAAGCTCTCTGAGATGCCTTTTATATTAATACTTGTCCAGTGACAGTTTTTGAAAAAGGATCTAAGACACTTTTTGAAAAAGGATTTATGCCTTTTTAAAAAATTTATTTTATTTATTTATTTTTGGCTGTGCTGGGTCTTCGTTTCTGCGCGCGGGCTTTCTCTAGTTGCGGTGAGCGGGGGCTACTCTTCGTTGCGATGCACGGGCTTCTCATTGCGGTGGCTTCTCTTGTTGCAGAGCACAGGCTCTAGGCACGCGGGCTTCAGTAGTCGTGGCATGTGGGCTCAGTAGTTGTGGCTCGCGGGTTCTAGAGCGCAGGCTCAGTAGTTGTGGAGCACGGGCTTAGTTGCTCTGCATCATGTGGGATCTTCCCGGACCAGGGATGGAACCCGTGTCCCCTGCATTAGCAGGCAGATTCTTAACCACTGCGCCACCAGGGAAGCTGTGTGCCTTTTATTAGAAGTAAAATGGAAAACAAATATAAAAAATAAAATATTGTGAGTCATTCTCAAGCATCGAATAATACAGATTTAGATTGATTTCCTTCTTTCTTTCTTCTTCTTCCTCTTTTTTTTCTTTTTAGGTCACTGATAGAATTTTCATTCTGCATGTAAATAATCAGTACCTTGCTGGCAGAGACAGCTGGACAAATATTTCCCCTGGTAGCAGCCGGAAGAAGGCACAGGGCACTTGTATATTTGTCCAGAACTAAAGCGCGAAGGTCCTGGCTTCCCCTCTAGTTTTTTAACCTCAGTTCTGGTCTAGGAAAGCAGTCCTTGCATAGGCCTGCATACAGCGGGCTCACCCCGGTAGCAGTGACTAAGCAGTATCCCTTCCTTGGCTACACTGGGAATTTATGCTCTGAGGAGGATCCTGGTCCAGCTTGCTGACCTTCCCTAGACATCTGGTCATGAGCAATTACCAAGCAGGAATGTTTCCCATCCTTTCTACAGATGATATTTAAGCTTGGGTTGGCAAAGTCGCGTCATCTCCTGCCGTGGAGTGTTTTGTAGTCATTTATTCGGGTGGTCGGTCTGTGTTTTAGTTGCTTCTCAAAAACACTTCCTACCAACAAAATTAATACCCCTCCCCAACGAAAGGTATAATGTAGACTCTTGGTGCTCAAAGCATCTGCTACAAAACTCATGAGAGAGGGATGGCTGAGAGCCAGCCAGGTCAGGAGGCCCAGGAGAGAGGCCACAGAGAAGCAGTGGGGGGGGGTGGGTAGGAAAGAAAGGGGGTAGGAGGGGCAAACATCAGGGGAAATGGGCCACCCAAAGGAAGGGGGCCCAGCGGTTAATACAGGAAGACTGAGAGATACTTGCTAAAAGCCAAATCCAAAGGATAAGGAAAAAAGGCGTAAAAATAAGAGAAGATGAAGAAAGCTAATGGGTGTGATAAAGGCCTGAAGAAGAGGTGTACAAGTTATTAATAATGCACCTAAATAATTCCTCAAGGTCTAGACCAACCCAAAGGCAAGCTGAGACCTCAGCCAGAGGGCAGGCTGTCTTTCCCACACTCCCTGTCCTTGGTAAATGTGGCTTCTCCGTCACCAGGCCCAGGGCTCTTAATCTTATTTATGCCATGGTGCCCTTTGGCAGTCTGACACATTTAGGGAGCCTAGAATGATGTGTTTAGATATATAAATGGCAGTACATAAGATTATAACACGAGCCGTGTAAACCATTGTGACCTACTAGTGTACGCACAACAAGATCTGATGGTGGACCCGTGGGATGAGTATAATGCTGCTGTGGGTGACTGCAGACCTGCACCGTGATAGGAGAACATCCCACCTGTATGTTTGGGTGGCAACATCACCGGTCCCGGTACTGTGCTCAAGGCTTGTGGCCTGCATTTATAATAGAGTGAAACGCTAAATTGTCGTTCAACATTAGTAAACAAATTCATGACTTTTGTCCCATTCGGGTTCCTGGATTGCTTGAATCCACTTGATAGATGCCTGGAGGTCTGCGACTGGGGTGACCATATCATTCATGACCGGGATACTTTTGAGAGTAAAAGGGAGTATAGTTGTTCCTCTAAGAAGTGGGTGTGAATTGGGATGGGCCTGGGCAAATTGTAGCACAGGGGCCCTCAGCTGTGGAGACCTCCTTGGGGTCTGTCTTCCCAGATGAGTTTTCACTTCTCTGGCCCAAGGAATTGGCATTATCCACCCTATTCCTAGGGGTCACCCTTGTAGATTCTGATGGGCATTGGGAAGTGGAGAACAGCTCTAGGTGAAAGGAGCCACGTGTCAGGGCCACAGCCGGCCGATGGGATGCCTTTGTGAGAACTGGAAAATGGGCTTCCTTGGAGCAGCTGCGGCTTCTGGCTCCTGGCTGGGTGAACACTGGCCTGCATTTCATTTCCCACTGGCTGTCTTGGCCGCATGTCCTGAAGCCTCGCCAATTTCTCCTGAAGTGAGGTTGAATTATTAGACTACGGTGCATTTCAGCCCACAGTTTCAACTTCTCCCAACAGTTTTTTTTTTTCAAAGCAGAGCTGCCACAATGGCTTTTCAAGGTTCACTTCCTGTCCCTACCCACTTCTTACTCATCAGGAAGTGGCGTCAGTGTGGGCAGGTGGATGGAGACCCATGGGAAGAGGCCAGGATCTGGAGAATTCTTAAACTGGATCATAAGGCCTCGAGTGACGGAGACGGACCGAGGTCACAGAGTGGTCCCTAAGCACGTGGTTCATGTTGTCCTGTGCTGGGGGAAGATGACAGCAGGTCCCTGAGCCTGGGGATCGCCGTGCGTCTGTCTGTGCCGACTGGTGAAGTGGAACCTGCTTAGTAGAAAAGAAGTCTCTTCTAAGAAAGCCTTTGACTCTGCAGGGGGGATGCAGCATCTCAGGAACCTTGTCTTTATGTGCATGTAGAGCATTTGGTCAGGAGCCGGGCAACCAGCTTTGGCCCTAACCAGCTTGGTGGTGATGGGCTGGTTAGGATGACTGCTCTCTGCTCCCTTTCCTCAGACAGAGGACGCTTGCAAGCTAGATGGTTTCTAAAGCCCCTTCCAGTGCGGTGGTCTGCGAGGGCATTTTTTAATTTATACTCCATTCGCTGGCCTTCGTCTTTAAGCGGGTCCAGGCTCATTTTCTTGCTCAGAGCTTCCAGACCCTACGTACCACAGATCCAACAATGATAGATGGAGACACTCTGCCATCCTTAGGGTCTGTGACTAGAGTGAGGGGATGGGGGTGGGAAGAGTAGCTGGGAGGCAAAGGGATAGACTAGGAAAGCAGTGGACCAACTGATAACTTTGCAACAATAATAATCGCTCAGGAGAGCTGGAGGGAAGATGAGTTCCTAAAATTTTGACTGTGTGTTCATCTGTGTCTAACTCTTTATAACCATGTAATCATGTCAGTCCCTGCTAAACACTTGTCAGTTCCTCCTGGTCGTCTCCAGGAGGATTACATCCTTACGATGGTTTAATAGGTCCTTCGTCACCCGGTCCTGCCTGTCTCTCCATCTGTCATTTTCCTGGGCACACCTACGCCCTGGTGTGTTCGAGCTGGTGTGTTAGTACTAGTTAGCAGTGACAAGGCTTCTCACTTCTTCTCTGAAACTCTGCCCTTGGTGATGCCACACGGCAGCCTGAAATCAGCTACGGCAGGGGCATCTACACCACAGAACCTGACAGGCATTATAAAGCAGTGCTGTTTTCCCAGACAGTCCCTTGTTAAAACTTGACTAGCACACACCACTGCCCCTGCCTCTCCCAAAGACTTGCACTTCCTGCCACAAAAGCTTCTCTTTCCGCTCTCTCCATCTGCTCTTCCGGCCTGCTGACAGCTCATCTGTCTTTCTTTCCTTCTCTCTTGCTTTCCCTTCTTCTTCCCCTCCCTCCCCTCCTTCTAAGTGTCCATCCACCTTCTCATATAGAGGCTGCCAGACTCTGTTCTCATCCCTCTTCTGCCACTTCACAGTCGAGTTGAGTGAATCTGGCAGAATTTCCTAACTTTTAATGTGCCTCAGTTTTCTCTACGTAAAATGGGTATAATCATTGGTCGTTGTGAGGCTTAAATGAGTTAATACGTATAAGGTACTGTGAATAGTACGTGATAAGTACCATTTAAAAGTCTTTGTTTCTAGTATTGATCACAGCATTACGGATCGCTTGCTACGTACCCGGCACTGAATATTGCACATAGGAAGAGAGGTTCAACAAAACAAGCACAAGACAAGGTTTAAGAGCCTTGAGCAAAGCCTTCTTCCAGGCATATCAGAATGGACTTCATGGAGTCAGCGGCATTGAAACTGAATCCTGAAAGACTGATGGCAAAAACCCACCAAACTGGCAAGACAGACAGAGGCATCTCAGGAGGAGCAGAGTCACATGAGCACCTGCACACAAGAGGGGACAGCATGGTCTGTTAAGTCTCTGTGTAGCTGAGCGTGAGGGCATGGAGGGAGAGGGGCTCTGATCGTATCTGGGTTATGGTAACATCCACCGGGGAGTCAGCTGCGGTCTCCTCTTATTTCTGCCTTTCTGTTGCCTGCAGCAGTGCGGGTCTGAGCTTCGGATTTGCCCAAAAAATGTCAGACGTCCAGATTTCTATGCGAAAGCTCGTAATGGTAATGGTTAATGGTAGAACGCATTCAATCAAAAAATAAACAAAATTAACAAAACAAAGCCTACCCAGAGGCTATATCCAGTCTCCTCTGGGAGAATGGGATTCTAGGTCCTCAGGCTGTGCCACGATAAGGTCTGCAGTTGAATACCTGACTTCCAATGTGGTTCTGCTCGGTGAGAGTGCCTCAAGGTCTCAGAGCCCTGGTTTTCTGCCAAACGGCCTCGCCACAAAGAACCTTTTGGCTTATGGAGATAAAAGCCATTGCAAAGAACCTGACACGTGTTAGAATTTTTCCCAGAACCCACGGACTGTGGCAGAGATGTCCCCTCAGTAGAGCCCAAGCCTGATCTCAGTCACCCAAAGATACCCGGATAGCCTTACCTGCCTTTTTAATTTTAACAATAGATGGGGGAAGAGAAATGTAGGAGTATTTTTTTTCCCCTTCATTCTGTTAAAAACATCACAAGGAACTTGACATTCCATTCTGGAAGGCTGGCTGTCACAGATCCAGCTGAGAGCGATTGATTGCTTCTGCTTGGATCTAAGATCCTGGGGAAAAGGTGCACTCAACTTCTATGCGGTGTGTGTTGATTGTTCCTTCGAGGCGGGGGAGATTCTCTGAGAAGCAGTCAGCCGCGCTAGGTGTTAGTCGGGGTCCTGTCAAGAGCTGCACTTACGTTTGTGAAATTTCCTGTCTTTTTTTTTTTTTTTAATTTTATTTATTTATTTATGGCTGTGTTGGGTCTTCGTTTCTGTGCGAGGGCTTTCTCTAGTTGTGGCAAGCGGGGGCCACTCATTGGCAGGCAGACTCTCAACCACTGTGCCACCAGGGAAGCCCAAAATGTCCCCTCTTTTGAGTACTTTCCATTCCAGGCTGGCTTTGATTGAGCAGGTTTTAAGAAAAATGATCAAACCTTAGAAGAGTGGAATTATTTCTAGTTGAGGGAGCTTGGTGGATGCCGGCTTCCGCGAAGTAGAGAGGTGGCTAGGCCACCAGCCTGCTTCATCAGGCCTGATGAAAAGCACTCTGTAATTGCAGCTTTGTGATATAATACATTGAATCCTGGTGTTATTCTGATTTTGGGTTATCCGTATTTGTTTCCTCGTATTGTCTGATTGAACTTGATCACGAGAAGCTTTGGAGTTGCAAGCAGGCCTTGGAGTAAGGACACCTGACTTACAAAAGCACATCAGAGGGCTTCCAAGCCCTAAGCCCCCCTGGGCCCTCAGGACTGAGGGGTCTGGTGCTGCTGTAGCTCTCACCCCCCGTTGGTGTCTGGGGTCCTGTCCCATACCAACCACTTCAGGAACCAAACCCCAGAGAAACCCAGGTCCTACTCTTCTGAGGTGGATTTGAAACACTTAAGTTTATTGAGTTAACATTATGGGTCAAATAGCACATTTGCTGTGACGGAGGTGTTGGAGGCCTAACCCCTAATGTGATGGTGTTTAGAGATGGGGCCTTTGGGAGGTGATTAGGTTTGGGTGAGGTCAGGAGGGTAGGGCCAGACACCACCGGAGAGCTTCCTTCCTGTTTTCCAGTTACACACACCCAGGAAAGGCCACCTCAGGATACAGCAAGAGCATGGCCTTCTGTAACCCAAGGAGAGGGCCCTCATCAGACCCTGACCATGCTGGCATCTTGATCTTGGACTCCAGTCACTAGAACTGAGAGAAATAAATTCCTGCTGCACCCGGCCTATGGAATTTATAACAAAATTAACAGGCAGCCTGAGATGACTAATATAGGAGGTTACTATAATTTAGCCTGGCACCTAGCCACCTTGTGAAACATATCTGGGCAAAGATGTGTCTTTTTTATACCGTGGTATCTGATGCTTACCACCAGCCTGGCACTTAGTAGGCACTCAGTAACTTCCTGTTGAATGAAAGAATGAGTGAACACTAATGAATGGAGTGGGAAACGTCCAATTTATAAACAAACATTTAGAAAACGGTTAATTTGAGTGTTGGAAATTTCCTGCAACTGTGGTTTGGAGATGAAGGAAACATAAATTCTTTTAGAGAAGAAGCTGTTAACACCTTGAAGTTTTTACTAGTTCACCCCACATAGGGTCTCCTGGAGCAGTTCTCCGTAAAGAGACGCTGAGTTGAGCTGCTGGCCTACCAAAAAAACATAATTAACTTAATTTTAGTAAAATAACAAAGAAAAGTCATTTCTTTATAAATGAATCATAGAACCTCAACATTGGAAAGGACTCGTGAGGTCCTTTTTCATTTTAAATACCCAATGGGCAGGTTGCATAGAAGGAAGTGATTTTTTTCTGACAAAATCGTGGCTTTCGGGGTCTTTCTTGTTCCTCTGAGAGATCCTTCAGACACGAGGAGGACTTTGCTCCATGGCTTTTGCAATTTGAGAATGGAGATACTGTTTCCTCAAGATGCTATTCATCTTTATTCATATCTGGGTGCAGAGGAGTTAAGAATGTGTGGGTGTGGGATTTGAAGAGTGACGTGCTTAGGTAACAGTTGGCGTGCCAGTTGTATAATGAAGAATAAGTATTGACAGTGTTAAATTGTGGATGAATCTTGGTTTTGGTGTTTAAAAAAAAACAAACAGAAGAAAATTTCTAAAAGCGACAGCGTTGTTTTTATGCCAGGGGTGTTTTCTAAATGTTGGGACAACAGTGCTGAGAAATGTGGACCTCCCATACGTGTCACTTTCTTCTGCCTAGCCTGGTTTTACTACTACCCGCATAACTTTCTTTTTAATTGGCAAGGGTTGTACTGTTTCTAAATACACATTTGTGTTGTACTCGATGGATGGAGGGAAATAGCTTTGGAAATAGGTAAAATCTTAATTCACTTTTCATATTGAAGGTGGAAGAGCCAACTGGTTTCTCAGGAAAATTAATGGCATTTTATTGAGTTACTAGGTAGTTACTGTTTGCCTCCCAAGCTCCGAAAACTCTGTCGTCATCAGCTTCCAGGGCTTTCTCAGGTGAAGCTGTGCACCATTACTTCTTTAAGAAGCAATGTTCCTTTCTCCACCTTTTCTGTGTGCCGACAAGAATAGAGACAGAAATACAGAGAGCCTCACTTGTGGGTGGAGTAGGCAGTGTGAGTGTTACCTGACGGGCGCTGGGTAACGTTGTGGATTCTACTAGATACAGGTGCCTCTAGTTAAAAAACACATGGATATTCAGAGTCCTGGATGAATAATGTAATGCTTAGGTCAGGGGGTTTTAACCATTTTTCCTGCTATGTATCCTTTTGGCAGTCTAGTGAAACCTACGTATCTCTTCTTATTTTGAAAAAATTTTATTTCAACAAATTAATATGTGTTTACATAAAATGTAAAATATTAAAATTAATATTTTTAATTTGTTTAAATAAAATGTAAAAAAATTTTTAAATGTAAGAAGTATGTAGGATTACAAAGAACAAAAAAAAATACACAAACACACTGATTTTCACAGAGCTTACAAATGTATGCATGACCTATATCACTGCCCAATCTATCAACAATATTTTAAAAATTACTTTAACACACTTTAATAGTTAGCTTAACCATCAGATGTGTCTGAACTTGCCTGTTATAGACTTGCAGCCCACATGCCTCTCATATTTCAAAAGACAGTGTTAACTTACGAAGAATTAAAAATTCTCATTTGAACGGTCCAGTTTTGCGAAACTCTAACAAATAATTTAAATGGCTGATTTCTTCCCACGTATTCATGAAGGACAAGCAAGTGTAGATACGTAAGGCTATACAGCATCCTAGTTGTCTGGTCGCTAGGTGGAGAATGCACCTTCCCTGTTTTGTAGCTGAACGATGACCAGATTAGAAATTGACTAAGAGTTGCCTCTGTATAGTATGAGGGGCTATAGTCAGGAAGAATTAACTACCATAAAGTTATGATGCACATAAACGATATTTCAGGATTTCTGGAACAACTGTGTGGTCGTGTGGAAAAAAGCTGTGATTTTTTTACTGCTCATGTCACAGGTACCGATAATACCAATGTACTTTGTTGCTTGCCTTGAAATTGGAAGGAAAGCTAAATTCCAGTTGGAGATCAGTGGAGAAAAAAAATCAGAAAGACCTCCCACGGTTGTGGATCCCTTGTATTCTAGCTATGACCACAATATAGGGAGGGGTAGGGCATGGACCCTGAGTTAAAAACCTCTGTCTCAAGGTGTGAGTAAACACCTGTAACAGACAAAGCAGTTTTCAGATGGATGAAACCCATTAGAAGGGATTATAAAAGAGTGTCATTTTCTGTTTGGTAGTTTATTTAACAAACATGGCTAAGGAGTGCGGCTGGCCTCATAACTGGTCCCTTCAGAGAGACACGCCATTGATTTGATCTAAAATAGTGTTGGGTCTTCTTTGAGAGTGGGGAGTATAATATTTTGAATATTTTCATCAGTGTTAATTCTTAAACCGTTTTGGGGTGGTTTGAAATAAGCCAAAGTTGTTTGAAGTAAGGCTGTTGAATGCAGAGGGTGGTCAAGGTGTGTAGACACCAGACTGGGACTTGAAAATCCCAAGGCTTCTTTTCAGAGGGGACTCGCCAGCTCCATCACGGGTGGAGGTGGGGTAGGGATGAGATCCAGAAAAGACTGTGTTTCTAAAATGATAGCATTTTTGGAGTCAGCCTTTGGTCCTCTGGGGTGACAACTTTATACACGCACTTCACTCTATAGAGTAACGTTCCAAGACGGTTTCAAAATACTTAGTGACAATATTCAGTGTCACAGTTTACACAGTCTTGACTAGAACTGCACTGTCCAGCAGAAGCATAATGCTAGCTACCTATGCAATTTCAGCTTTCCAGTAATACCCTACACATGTAAAAAGAAAAAGGTGAAATTAGTTTGAATAATATATTTTACTTAACCCAGTATCTCCAAAAGTATCATTTAAACTTAAATCCAAATTAAAACTCATTAAATGTTTTCCACACCGAGTCTTTGAAATCTCGTGTGTATTTTATATCCACAGCACATTGCGCTTTGGACACTGAATTTTCATCAGAAACACTTGACCTATATTTAGATTTCATAAAGGTACTGTTGAAAAATCAGATTTACGTATCCAAGTTGTAGCAGATATACTTAAACGTTTTCCAATAACTGAGTATTCGTTTTTAAACTTTAAATAAATCACAATTAAAATTCAACCTTTAGCTTCTCAGTCTTGCAGGCCCCATTTCCAGGGCTGAGTGGCCACACGTGACTGCTGGTTATCGTACTGGATGGTGCAGGTCAAGACTGTATACAGTCAAGTAGGACCCACTCTATAGCACAGGGAACTCTACTCAGGACTCTGTAATGGCCTATATGGGAAAAGAATCTAAAAAAAGTGGATATAGGTACATGTATAACTGAGTCACTTTGCTGTGCACTGGAAACTAATACAACATTGTAAATTAACTATACTCCAATAAAAATTAAAAAAAAAAAACAACTGTGTGGGATACCACTGGAGAGAAATCCACAGGCACCAAGCAGACAGTCAAAACTCATTGGCAAAATTATGGAGAGAGGCTTGTCTTTGCAGTTGTCTGTCCTTTCTGTGAATCAGTCCTATTAGTCTTTTTGTTAATCCAGTATTTTTCCAGAAGCTCCTGATCTTTTCTTTAGAATCTTTCATATGATCCCCGCCCCCCCCCCCCCCCCCCCCGCAAAGGGCCTTTTCTTAGGACTATTGGTCTCCTCCATCCAGGGGCATCCTATGGCTTCTGCCTCCTAGAAGGAAGTTTCAGGGATCAGGGTAGGTGGTTAGCTGGAGACAGGAAGCTCATGCCTCTGCCCCAGGTTCTCAAGACTGAGAGTACAGTTTTCTGACTCTGAGTCCCACTGGATGTCCAGTACCTCTGAATCTGAGAAATTGGAGTGGAACCCAGGAAACTGCATTTTTATCAAGTCTTCCTTGCTCTCCCTACCTTCCCCCACCAAGTGACTCAGAACAGCTTAGTTTAAGAACTGCTGACCTAAGCATCCCTCCTCCCCCGATTCTTTTTGTTAGTGGTTCATAAGGTGTGTTCTGAGGACCCTTTCATCAGAGGGCCCTGTGTCTCCTTAAACTGAAGAGTTGTAGGCCCTGCCCCTAACCAGCTAAATCAGAATATCTGAAGGTGTGACACTAGGAATTGACATTTTTAACAAGCTCCCCAAGTAATTCTTATGCCTACTAAAGTTTAAAGACTTTAAACCTTATGCATTGTGACCACGTAGAGGGGTGGGATAGGGAGGGTGGGAGGGAGACACAAGAGGGAGGGGATATGGGGATATATGTATACACACAGCTGATTCACTTTGTTATACAGCAGCAACTAACACAACAGTGTAAAGCAATTATACTCCAATAAAGATGTAAACAAACAAACAAACCTTATGCAGACCTTCCCACTTAGAAATTTGGAATTCTTCAATTCCATCCTTTCTCATTCACCCTTCCCCCATGTCTGACCTTTAGAAACCCACTTGCCATATTTATTCTACCTCCCTTGTGTTAGGGTTATTTAACGAATATGCATTTGTTCCAGGGACTGGGGAAAGAGAAATAAAGATCGTGAGATCCTGTCTCTGACTGCAGAGAGCTTGTAGACATAGGAGGGAGAGGCAGATTTATGGAAAACTGAGGTCATAAAGCACTACAGGTGGAGCGCCACATATATGTGCTGGGCACCTTGAGGACACGAAGAAGACAAGAGTCATATAGGCACCTGGGTCGGGAGTTGATGAGAATCGCTTCAAAAGGGCTTCAGAGACCTGCTACCCAACCAGGGTTCTGGGCCTCCTTAATCAGTAGAAATTGATCAGAGGCCAGACGAGAAATCCAGGCAAGGCTTTATTGGGGCTGCGGTGGCTGCCAGAGGGAGTAAAAACAAGCAACAAGTTCCCTTGCTCTCTTACCCGGGATGGGGGTGGGGGCGGTGAGCTTGTTCCTTACGTGAGGGTGAGGGTAGGGTTGTGGCCAGGGGTGGGGCCGGAGGTGTGGCTTAGGTGGTCTGCCCGCCCCTTTGGTGGTGTCGCGTGCAGGGGGCATGCGCAGTGTCCTGCGTTTGCTCCTGGCTCTTCAGAAGTGGCGGTTGGCTTTTTGGGTTTTTTTTTTTTGGTCTTTTTGTATCTTCTTGTCCATAATATGCCCCAACTGCACATGCCGCAGAGGTGTCCAGTCTGATGCTGTGGCTTCACTTCCGCTGCCATGGTTCACACAGATTTCTGCTGTGGTTGACCTTCCCTTGAAACCCACAGGCAAGGGAACTCTGGAGAACAAGGCCAAATGAAGCAAAATCAACCCAATACAAAACCACTGCAGCTCCTTGGGACACCTGTGCTGGGGTTGGCTGAGTGCAGGAGGGAGTGGGGTGATGGGTGGGATGCCCAGCCTCGAGGGCCCTGCTAAATCCATAAGGACTTTACCTGTGGATAGCAATGGCTTATACATTGGAGGTGTGACCTGATAAATGAATTTTCTTTACGAGAATAACTCAGACAGTGGTTCTCAAATTTCTGGCATTAGACACATTTCAGAGTCTCAGCCATGATGGAGGATCCCAAAGAGTTTTTGTTTACATGGGTTATAGTATCCATATTTACCAAATATGCTAAATTAGAAGTTAATACTGAGAACTTAAAAGTTTACTAATTTATTAAAAATAACAACAGTAAGCACATTTTGTGTTAACATAAAAGCAATTTTTTGTGAAAAATAATTTATTTTCCAAAACAAAAATTCAGTGAGGAGAGTGGCATCATGTTACGTTTCTGCACGTCACATTAATACCTGATTCCCACACCTGCTTCTGTGTTCATTCTCTTGTGATAGCCCATGGCAGAAAGCCTTGGGAAAACCCCAGTCCACTTGTGATAGGTGAAGAGTAGAAAAGGCAAGTCATGTCTTTAGTGTCGTGTCTGTGGTATTATGGAAATAGTCTATATCATAACTGGAGTCAAGTCATATCTACAGAATTATGGAAAGAGTCTTATATCCTCACCGATCCCTGGGAAGGGCCTCAGGAACCCCCCAGGAGTCCCTGGACCATGTTTTGAGAGCGTTGGTGAGGAGGGTGTCTTGGTGAGCAGGCAGTGTGACCAGGATACGGGGAGGAGACCTCATAACAGTGTTGGGGGAGGTGAGGGAGGGCCTGCATCAAGGTGTATCAGCGGGGATGAGAAGGGAGGGTGAGCGAGAGATGCTAAGGAGACAGATGCCACAGAACCAACCAAGTGGATGTGGGGGTGAAAGAGGGGAGAGGCCCTGAGGATGTCCTGGGTCAGTGGAGATCCACCAGCTGCTGGTATCCAGCCCTGAGCTGGCCAGGCGTCTGTTCCTCAGGATCACAGCTTAAGGGGAAGGGAGGTGTCAGGTCCAGCCCTAGAGTGATTGTCTGCAGGTCTAAAGCTGCCTTCTATGGTATGATAATACCTTGGTAGGAATGTATCTTTTAGGATGGGCAGAGTTCCTGAAAGCCTTCCAGGCTGCGTGGTTCATGTATGCAGGGATACAGGGAGAGAAGTCTGTTTGGTGAGTAGCAAAGATGACAAGGGTTGAGGTTTGGGGAACGCCCTTCTTTCTGGGACTGGACGCATTTGTGGTGAAAGAGCGTTCACAAGGCACTCAGGAAGCCAGAATGTGGTTTGACACAATGTAAGTGTGTGTGCGCATGTGTATGTGTGTATGTGTGTTCTCTATATATGTGTATAAATACGGTTTTATATATGTATATGGTGTGTATGGTTTTATATATAAATAGCTATAAAGGCTCAGGGAGCTGCGTGGGGGAATTCTGGGGGATGGAATGAACTGGCCTGGGCATCTGAAGCTGTGGATGAAGGTCCTGGTTTACCACCGACTCCCAGTGTGACCCTGGACAAGCCACTAGGCATCTCAGGGTCTCGAGCTCCTTGTCTGGGAAACGTAGAGGGTGTGAAACGTAGGAATCGTGTGATCCAATCCAGGTATTTTACAGGCCACAAAGAGTGATCTTCTGGAGGACACAGCGATTCCATCAGCGTCAGCATTTGCTCAAGTAATGTTTTCCTGGCCCCGTTTTCAATCTCACCTGCTGAGGGGTTGGGAAATGAACAGAGAAGCAGTCCATTTGGTGTCAAGGGACAGCAGCTGTGTCTCTCAGGAGCTGCAGGTCTTGTCATTGGTTTGAATGTGGTCCCCCGGCTTGGCCTGGCAACCTGGCCCCCTCTTGTTTCCTTAGTCCTTGAGAAAGCCTTTTGTGCTAATTCTGTCCACACGCGTGTGCACACAGAGCAGTTTGACCCTACTCTGCTCAGTGATTCCCCAAGTGTGCAATGGGAGGTGGTTTTAGATGTGCACAGATGGTATTTATGTATACTTTGATAGTATAGAAAAATACAGCAAGCATAGCAAAACCATTTATATTGGTATTATTTCATAGGCTAAGAAAGAGTTTAAATAAGTAAATTGAATTTTAAAAAGAGTGCATAAATGCTAATGCAGGAAAAACTTGGATGTAACAAAATTCTTTTTTTTTAAAATTTATTTATTTATTTTTGGCTGCGTTGAGTCTTCGTTGCTGCATGCGGGCTTTCTCTAGTTGCGGCGAGCAGGGGCTGCTCTTCGTTGCGGTGTGTGGGCTTCTCATTGCGGTGGCTTCTCTTGTTGCGGAGCACGGGCTCTAGGCGCCCAGGCTTCAGTAGTTGTGGCACGCGGGCTCAGTAGTTGTGGCTCACGGGCTCTAGAGTGCAGGCTCAGTAGTTGTGGCGCATGGGCTTAGTTGCTCCACAGCATGTGGGATCTTCCCGGACCAGGGCTCGAACCTGTGTCCCCTGCATTGACAGGCGGATTCTTAACCACTGTGCCACCAGGGAAACCCTGTAGCAAAATTCTTGAAGGTAGGATGTGAGTGACTAACATGTGAGTAACATTAACTTAATCATATTAATGAGGCTTTTGACAAATTCAGAAAAGGAGACGGTCTTATCACGTGATCCCTGATCCTGATACCTGTGTCAGGAGTGTTTTTATTTTTCATGGGTTTGGTATTTCAGCCTAAAAATTCCTTCTGGGGACCTGAGCTTTTTATATCTACTTTATATTGGTCATGTTAAGTACTTAAAATGTTAGATTTTAATCCGGATTTAACTAAGGGAAAGAATCAGGCAAATTAAAATGAAAGGAAATTCTGTAAAACGACTGACCCTGTACTCTACAAAAATGGCAATGTCAGAAACACCACCCCTCTCCAAAACAAACAAAAAGAAAGCCATGGCTTGGGGACCATTCTAGACTAAAGGAAACTAGAAGTTTGACAACTAAATATAATGAGTGATCCTTGATTGGACCCTGGATCAAAAAATAAGAAGTTATAAAGGACATGTTGGGACACTTAGGGAAATTTGGGAAAGCAGGTGTGACAGAAAATTAACAGTTGGTTCATCCAAAGTGCCCATTGTGCAATTCTTGTACCCTCTTCATAGATTCAGACTTAAATTTTTTTCAAAATAAAAAGTTGCAGAAACTATTAGACTTTGTGAAGTAGAGAAATCTAAGCGATAATCTAAGACTTTCATCAAGTAGATCAAGACGTAAGTGTTGAGAATGTGGATAACAGTTTCTCGAGCTTACTACTGTTAGCAAACCAAACTTGGGTCCACTCACCCGCACACAGTAAATCCAACCTACTGACACCAGGTTGTGGTGAAGAAAGTACAGCATTTATTGCAGGCACCAAGCAAGGAGAACAGGCAGCTCTTGTTCAAAAGACCTGAGCTCCCCAGTGGCTTTCACGGAAGGGATTTTAAAGGCATTGGAAGGGAGGGGGCTGTAGGTGCGTGATTAGCTTGTGCCCGGTTCTCAGACTGGTTGGCATCAAGGTGAAGTTTCAAGAATCATTGACCTTCTGGTTTCAACCAGTCTGGGGTCTCTGTCCTTGCAGTCAGCAGTTTTCATCTGGTGGGTTCTGCTTCCTGTACAAACAACTTAGGAAGGCGTGTCAGGCCTTTATCTATAGCTTTCAGGGAACTGGGAGTTCGGTGACTCTGCTATGTGGCGGATTTATAGTCTAAAGTGTTACCAGTTCCCCAGCCCAACAGCTATTCTTTGTTTCTCCATCTTCACGTTTCCTATCATTAACTCTCGATTCAGCCTTTTACTTCAAAAGACAGGGAAACAGGGGCTTGTGCACGGTTTCACTAAGGCACGTGCTTTCATAGTGCATAGACATACAGCTGCTCCACAGCTAAGATTCCCTCCTCCAAGTAACCGTTAGACATAGTCGGTCTCTGACCAGCAGAGCCAAGGTGGTTCACGGTGACTGCCTGGATTCTGGTTTGCACAGGCTTTACTATGACCGCTGATCAAACAACACTGTTACGTACAGGATAGCCTCTGGTATAATAAGAATTTTGTGAATTCAGAAGTCCTTCACTAGATACTCATCAAGGACTTCCACGCACCAGGCATTGTTCCTCGGGGCTCACGGAAGACCTTTGAGATCCTGCTTCTCATGGAAATTGTGCTCTGGGTGGGAGGGATAGAAGTAGCTAAGCAAGGAATGAGATGGACTGGGTGATTTCAAAAATTGCTAAGTCTTGTAAAGAAAAAGAAAATCATGAGGGTAACAGGACAGAGAGTGATGAGGCAGGTGCGACAGGATAGTCATGACGTGAAGGCTTCTCCGAGGAGGTGACCCATCATCAAGCTCACGAGGAAGAATGTTTTACTTTACATGTCTCTGTTACTGACTCCTCATTCCGCCAGCCTTCAAGTTTGCCCTTGATGTCAAAGTCAAGGATCTTCTGAAACCTGAGTGCCTGCCGGGCTGCCATGGGGTCTGTGCGTCTGGTTTATCCACGCCAAGTGACTGCAGGGTGTGCTCGTTTCCTCGTTCTCTTGTTTGATGAAGGCGGATGTTCTCCGTGTACTTTTCATCTTTATGATGGACTTTTAAGAAAGTTAAATCTAAAAACCACAGAAAGCCCATCGTTTGCTCACACTGACACATGGTGATGAAAGTGAGTTATTGTCTCCGAATAATGCTGCAGGAAGTCTTCCAACCAGCAGTTTTCAGGAACGCCGCACTGGCACCCCTCTGAATTACTATCTGCTTTTGCTAATTCACTATGACAGGTTTCTAAAGCAATTCAAGTTCATGTAAAAGCGGTGACAGAGAGATTATTCAAACTTGCGTAGAGGAGGGTGGAGGAAAGAACTCTATGACATTCTCCTCGTAGCACCAAGCAAGATCCATTGAGATTCATTTCCTGGAAGCATTAAATATGTTTTATTTTTTCCTCTTCAGCCACCTTTTCAGTTTCATCTGATAATTATATTCTATCTGCAGTGCTTGAATTTATCCCAGAGCATAGAATCAGTCAGCTGATTCTCTAGCCCGGAGGCCGCCAAGGACAGGAAGTGAAGACAGTATTCCTAAGCATTAGAGAAATTCCAATTTTTAAAATTCAGGCCAAAATTATGTCCCTCATATAAAAGCACTCAGGAGATAGTCTGGCAGGTAGAAAAGATCCTACGTAGGATTCAAGATATCTGTGTTCCTTTATTTCCCATTTCCACCTAGGTGAACCAGAGCTGGCCTTCCGGATGGCAGGGTGGGGGCCATAGCGCCACACATAAAGGATCTAGAGTCCGAGAGCCTCGTCCGAGGTCCAGCCCCTCCACTTACAATTGTGAACTTGGATCGAGGCCTGGCCCAGAGTAAACACTCTGTAGACATGAACCGGCTTTCCTCCTTCCCCCCCGTCTTGTTTCTTTTTTTTTTGTTTTTGTTTTTGTTTTTTTGCGGTACGCGGGCCTCTCACTGCCGTGGCCTCTCCCGTTGCGGAGCACAGGCTCCAGACGCACAGGCTCAGCGGCCATGGCTCACGGGCCCAGCCGCTCCGCGGCATGTGGGATCTTCCCGGACCGGGGGACGAACCCGCGTCCCCTGCATCGGCAGGCGGACTCTCAACCGCTGCGCCACCAGGGAAGCCCCCGTCTTGTTTCTTTATGCCTGGTGACTCACACTCCCACCCACCTTTCACCATCCACCCGCTCAGCGCCGGCCAGTCTGCTGGCCTTCGTTCTGTTTGTCGGAGACGCTGAGCATGTTCCTGCTCCAAACCTGCTGAGTTTGCACTTGATGCTGCTCCCTGGGTCCCCCCTTCAGCTCACCCGTGGCTGCTTCTCATGCTTAGCTCTCAACTCAGACGTCACCGCTCAGAGCAGCTCCCATCCTCGATCACACCAACACATTACCCTGATGGGTTTTCCTTGTGGCTTCTCTCCCTCTCCTGAGTTATCTTGATGCTTCCTTTGCTGGTTTTGATGATCTTTCCACCCTGAGCTCTGTGGGAGCAGTGGCCTTGACTACCGTGGGTGCACCAGCCCCCGGCATATACTAGTTGCTCACTAAATATTAGTTGCATGGGAGTTACGGGGGACTCCTTGCGAGGTGGAGGGGCCTCGTGGAGCCGGTCTGAAGGTCAGATGGTACGAGGTTTCTGAGAGGACTTTAGAAGTTATAAAACTCTATGCAAATAACACATCGTTCAGTCTTCCCTCCCATGGAAGCACCCCTTTCTTATTGCCCCAAACTAAGGCATACTCTTCATATTCTTGCAGCATGTTCTGTAAAGACCTGGCATTTCTGACACATGCCTTAACTCCTGATACATCTCATTAGCAGGAGTTTCAAATGAAACTCGGAGGAATTTGAAGCAAGAGGAAAAAATCCTTCGGCTTGGAAATTGGTCATCAGCAAACCGTTCCCAGGTGCAGCTTCGGTGCCGGAGAGCACGCAGAGCCTGCAGCATTGCAGTGATGCCCAGCATTCAAACTCCACACAGCTGCCCTGTGCCAAGTTTGGCTTCAAGATCACGGCATCCTGTGCCTGGTTTGGGGAGGAGGAGACAAATGCACAGATTTCAGCTCAGAGGTGAGCACAGCCCTTGTTCCTCACGTTCCTTCAAGACAGCAGTTCTGTGATCCAGGAGGGCAGCACTGATCATGAGGCTCTAAGCACATCCTGCCTGGGTGCAATGTAAGGACTTTTTCTCCCACATCTACCTACCTTTGTGGAAAATTTTCAACCTTTACCATTTATAACCTTTTCAGGCTTCAATCAAGATGTAGTATTTAGATTCCATATATATGTGTTAGCATATGGTATTTGTTTTTCTCTTTCTGACTTACTTCACTCTGTATGACAGACTCTAGGTCCATCCACCTCGAGACAAAGTGAGAGAGTGGCATGGACATATATACACTACCAAATGTAAAATAGATAGCTAGTGCAAAGCAGCCTCATAACACGGGGAGATCCACTCAGTGCTTTGTGACCACCTGGAGGGGTGGGATAGGGAGGGTGGGAGGGAGACGCAAGAGGGAGGGGATATGGGGATATATGTATACGTATATCTGATTCACTTTGTTATACAGCAGAAGCTAACGCACCATTGTAAAGCAATTCTACTCCAATAAAGATGTTTAAAAAAAAAAGATGCAGTATTTTGGCTTTGAAAGAGCTTCATTTAAATTGTGGAACGAAAAGAAGGGGGTTTCCGAAATATCAATCCATGATTCATGTTTAGAAAGATGTGTTTTTCTGGAAGTGTGACAATCATCCTGAGAGAGACTGGGTCAGGCAGCGAACAGCGCTGATTTTGGATGGCCAGAGCCCTCTTGGCCACCTCGTTGTAGACACAGTATGCAAGGGTCCTGTGCCTTTTCCTCTCTCCACTCCCTCTCAGGTTTTCCAGGAAATGAAAAGGGATTCAAGTTTCGGTGGAAATTGGAATCTCTAGTTTAAGAAAATGAAAACAGACCTTGAATTTGGGAAAAAAATGACTTTATCTGTGGCTCTCAAGATGGATAGTCTCCCCTTTATTGAAGTGTAAGGATTTTGGTTAACTGGGTCAGAAAAGGAAATTGCACATCCACTCTGTTCCTCTCCCCTCCCCAGAGGACCAGATCCTGTCCGCCTCCTGGGACATGCAGTTTCTTTGTCAAACTCCTCACATAAATGTCCATATCTACTGGAAAAAAAAAAGTATATAGCACAAGGATGTTGAGGCTTGATGCAAAAATATTTTAATTATATTCTTTTTAATTTTTAATTAGAATGAACAATGCAACACGAAATTTCTTTTTTAAGCAAAAATTTCCCTAGCTTTATTGAGATATAACTGACATATAACATTGTGTAAGTTTAAGGTGTACATTATAATGATTCAACATATGTACACATTGTGAAATGATTACCACAGCAAGTTTCTTTAACACAGTCATCACTTCATATATTTATAAAAATTTGTTTGAGAACTTTTAAGATCTACTGTCTTAGCAACTTTTAAGTATACAATACAGTATTGTTAACTATAGTCACCAGCCGCACGTTACATCCCCAGAATGTTTGCATCTTATAACTGGAAGTTTGTACCCTTTGAACACTTTCATCGATTTTCCCTATACAATGAGTAAACTTGAAGAATGGACAATATCTGTTCTTAGAATTGAACTTCATTTTAACAACATCTCGAGCCTAACTTATCTGTAATAACTGAGCGTAGGAGAAGTGACTAAATTTTTTATCAGTATCTAGAAATAAATACTTGAACCTTTAACTTTGCTTGACAAGAACCACGCTTTCATCTACTACTAAGTAGAGGCTAAGACTATTGCAGTGTATAGATTTTGTCTTACAAACATTATACCATTAGACAGGTAGACTGCTAGTGTTAATGAGAAGCTAAGAGAATCCAGGGGCGTTGAAGGTCATGGCCACGGCAACACCGAATTTCTAACATGGACTGTGCCTTAAAATCAGCTAATTATCTGTAATAAAGATAAATATAGTTTATAAACTTTATAAACTCTTAAATTTACATTCCTCCCTTAAGTCAACTCATAAATAAGAATGGGGCACTTTTCTGGAGAACTTAAGGATTCTTATACGGAGTTTTAAAGAGGAGAGTTGAATTAATTAGCACAGAAGCCATCACAAATTAAAACAGCTCTGAAATACGGCTCATTCAGAGGATTAAAACACACCTCTTTTTTCAATTGAAGTTACGTATGTTTTCAAGGAAAGAATTAGAAACAGAAGGTAGATCCTAAATTCCTAAGGGACTAAGGGTTTCACATCATCTGACTCTAGGCCAGGTTGTCTTGGGTGAGGCCAACCACCAGACAGAATGTTCCTGAACACTATTTAAGTGACCCTTTTGCTTGTTTGCTTGTTTTGGAGGATGGAAAGCTTTTTACTGGCTTTTGTGGAGAAACTAACATTTGAGCTCTAACGCTCAAAGAAGATTCTTTGTTCCTCAGACTTCTCTGTATTGCTTCTTCGGGAGCCTTTAGGTCAGAACATTTCATCTTTGATTCAGAATACTGCATCAACGAATCGAAAGGAACTTTCCTAGATGCCAGTTGTGGGACTATTTTCCCCATACCCTTATCTTCATGGTCTCCAAATTAAAAATAAATTCAGACTCTGAGTTTGAATCTGTGGTGTTTGATCCCTTGTCTAATGTCATATATTTCCATTATATTTGAAGGAGGATTTCCTCAGTTTGGGCCTTTATCACTTTTTGCCTTTATGTATGCAAATTTGCTCCTTCTTTACCCCCTTCCTCAGCTCAGTTCTTACTTTATATTTTCACCAGATTCGTTTTTTTTTTTTTAAATACCACTTTGAGTGGGTTACCTCTTTGCTTAAAGCATTTAATGACTCTCAGTCGTCTATAACGTCAGATTCCTAAACCCGGCATTCGAGGCCCCCGTGGCCCTATTTTACCCTCCTGATATATTTCATGGTGCATCTCACGTTGGACCGTCATCCAAACTGTCATTTGACTCTGTAACACACTCTGCATCTTCTCTCTCCTCTTCCTCTTTACTTATCCAAAGCCATTGCATCCTTTTGAGACCTGGGTCAAACACTAATGCAGAAGTTTTCCTTCCCCACCCCTGATTAAAGTAATCCCTCCTTTTAAATAAACTTCTATCTCTTGAATTTATTTGCTCTATGTTTTTCGCCTTTCATAAGCTGTGTCCAAGACTATATATGTCTTAGGGTCCCAGACCACGTCTCATAACTTTGTGTACCCCCATTCACTGCCTATCTCACCAACTTACACATTATAAGTATTCAGTAATATCTGTTATTTGCTCTCAAAAGGGAGGTAGTGCTCTTTCTAATAAACAGGAAGGCTGGGTGGCTTCCGTTTTGAAGGAGTCCAATGAGCTTTTCTGTTGAGCTTCAACAACCATGTCAGATCACTTTACTTGCAGGATGCGGGCTGCTGTATTCCAAGTTCTGAAAGGTCCATCAAGGAAAGTGTGAAACGTATTTGGAAGAAGGGATCCTGCTAGATCTGGAAATGAGGAGAGAGGGGTCACCCATCTCAGCCCATCGGTGGCATCTCTAGGGGGGCAGTGGGAGTGGCACATCCTGGGGGCAGGTAATAATAGCAGGCACATAGAGAATTTAAAACTAATGTGAAATGGACTCAGTTGTTTTGTTTCTTATCATCACCAAACACTAGCGTATCTAACTAATGTCAGTGATAAAATACTCTTTCTTCCCCAAAATATGTGTTGTTGTGGTTACTGTTAAATTTTAATAATATACGTAAGCTCCAAATTAGCACATTGTTACTATTTAATAAAAGCTGTAGTCTACGCGGAAGTTAATTCCAGGGGAGAAGTCCCGGCTACGCAGACCGCTCTCCCAATCATCCCGTGTGTCCCAGGACACACCCATTCTGGGACCTTTCTCCTGCTTCAGGCACAGCTCAGGTCTCCAGAACCTTTGGTATTCTTGCATTTAAATAGTAGCTTTGGAATAAGCCACAAGAACACAATGATTATAAAAATGAATAAACCTTGAGTTACATGCATTCTGTCATTCTCTGAGGCCACAATTCTGTCATTCTCTGAGGTTTTTATTTGTGTTTATCATTTGGATACTTCATGTGTGTGATTTCATTTGGTGAGGACGCATTTCATGACTATCACTGAAAATCACTTTTTCAGATAGAGGAGGGGTATGTTAAAAACGAATTACCCTGAGAGTACTGCAAGAATTTCTGTGTATCAGTTGTGCTCCTTTTACTGAGAACGGTTTCCAAAGAGGTCTCCAGAGAAGGCTCTACACAAATGTCAGAGAGGCGTTTTCTATCCAGCATCTGCAAGATGTGCTCACTCCTCTACCCTCTCCTGCCCGATCTCTAGCATTCTTATCCCCGTGAGTTTTTCTCCATAGCACTTATCACCTCCTGATATATTATACATCAGTGTGTGTGTTCACTTGTTAGTATTGTCGGCTCTGCTAGTCTCAGGTTCCATAGGGTCAGGAAATTTGTTTTATCGATGCAGTATCCCAGGCGCCTGTCAGATGGTCTGGCGTGTGGTCGATGCTCAATCCATATTTGCTGAGTGAATGAATAAATGAACGAATGAGAGAAGTGTCAGAATAAATCCCACAGAGGCCTTTCGTTTATTTTCTTCTCTCCGGAGCCCATCTGAAGTGGGGAGAATGGACAGACCTTCAGACGGGTTCCAGAAGTACCTTTTGCCGATCTTAAAGAACGTGGTTTTCTTGAGGTAGGTGGAAAATTGCCTCAGCTTCCCTCCACAGCCGTTTAACCTGTAAACCTAACTCGGAACGTGGCGGTATAATAAAAATGACCATATATTGACAATGTACTATAATTAGGCCCTTTAAAATGTCTTATCTCAATGAATTGTCAAAAAGCCATTGTATAGATGAGAAAATGATGCCACCAGTGTGGTCATCTGGGCCTGCCCCGTCCCCACGTCCCCAGGACCAGGGACCAGGAAGGAAGAGCAGCTGGGACCCGCGAGGCAGAGCCCAGCCCTTCGCGGGATCCTCTCCATCTCTCACAGCCTCTGCTGCTCTGGCACCGGCTCCCGCCAGCATATGCTACCGCGAAGTGTTAGGTGTCACCGCATCACCGCACAGCTGGGAAGTGGGGCGGAAGAGAGAAGCAAAAGGAAGAGCACAGCAGAGCCGGGGAGCGTAGTGCAAGGCTTCAGAGAGGTGGGAGAGCGGTGTCAGCTCCAATCCTGGAAGAATACAGAAGACGGTCCTCTGGGGAAGGATGTGTAACGAAGCCTTGATTCCAGAGTCATTGTGCGCAAGGAAGACGGGCCGTTTTCGAGCATCCGCGTACTAAGTGAAGTCTGCCTCTGCAGAAGTTCTCGTTATCTTCTGTCTCACTCTTTGAATTCCTCACCCTAGAGCCCTGCTTTTTTTTTTTTAACACTCTATAAATGTTTGAGAGATAAGTCACTTTTTTCAAAAGTGCATGCTTTTTTTAATTCCAAAGTTGAAAATTCTACTAACAAAGTGATAGCAACACTAGGGAAAGTAAGCAAAGCATCTACACACAGCACTACAAAAGATTTTCCATTTCTTCTGGACCTTTTCCTTTCCAGTCGTTGTACATATGCACTCCCGCTTTTATTATGGCATATGCTTCTATCTTTAATGTGCTAGGATCTGTTTCCAGACGGAATTGTTTCCACGGCTACCAGTACAAGCAGGGCATCACTGGGGCCAAGGATGAACTGAAGGGGTGAGAGCACCCCTGGTAGATTCACACTTGAGGAGAGGTCTCCCCCAAACCAGAGGCTGAGCTTGTGAGATTAAAGAATGAAGGAGGTGTCAGAGAAGATTCTAAGGAAGAGAGAACAAAAGGGCCTAAAAGACTGAATACAAAACATGGAACGTAGGTGGGGACAGAGAAGAATGAGGGGAGGAGAAGATATTAGTGGGAATTAATGAAAGGAAAATGACTTGCATCTCCCTGACATTTAGCTCGGCTGACTTGTACTAGCCACAGTCTCTATCTGGACAGCTTCTCCGTGAAATCCAGAAGGTCTGGCATTTTTCTACAGGCAGAGTAACGAAAATGGCAAAGAATGATTTAAAATATTCTCCAAGATGCACTTGGATATACATGTGAGTTCAGATGTTGCAGACCTTGGTCTGTCATTAATAATGTTTTAGGAGAAACAGACATGCCATTGCTCACTGATTTCAGAACCTGGGAGGCTGAGAGAGATGGAGTATAAAACGAAGCCTGTAAACTGTCAGAAGAACTCACAGAAAACAAGCTGACCGTGTCTTTTAAACAGCAGTAAGATAACCCGAAGTCTGGCAGAGATTGTGAGAGCTCTCGATCGTGTTGGGTATTTTAGGCTCTTAAATCATTTCTCTGGTTACAACTCGCGGCCCGGTGTTAGACTTTACCATGACTTATAATGGCCCCCATTTAAACTCATTCTGAACTGTCGCTTCCGGAGAACAGACTGTCCCCACCTGTATGCCCTGAGGGAGTCAGGCACAGCCACACTGAGAGACGCCGTATTGAAAACAATGCTTTCTCTAATCGATAGCATTTAGTTAATAGAGGTGAATTATATCATGTGGAAATCGGAGAGAAAACATTTTAGGGTCCATACTTGGTGGCCCCAGATGGCTATTGGTTTTTGCAACCTAAATTAACAACCTAAAATAGCCTGCATGATACTTTTCTTAGATGTGGAAGCAGTCCAATGCTTGGCTGAATTGTGCTGCCTTCCTGTTCCTGGTGGGCTGTTTTTAATAACGTGTGCAATAATGTAATAGAGTCATGATTGAAAAGCCATCAGAGATTTGGGTGTCCTGGAGCCAGACCAGGGAGGACTTAGCAAGCCCAGGCCCAGATGGGTTCAGGACACTGGAATGAATGCTCAAGCCTTTCTCAGCCATTCCATCCATTACAAGGTGAGCAAATATGAGACTGACCATCCGCTTGCAGGGGGCCTGGAGAAGATCACAAGTGTCTATAGCAATGGTTCTCAAACTTTGCTGCAGACCGGAGTCTACAGTCCTCCAAGGCCTGAGCTCTACTCTAGAAACCAGGATTTCTGAGGCTGGCGCTAAGGCGTTAGTAGTTTAAAATATCTCCCAGGTGGTTCTGATACATGGCTATAAAAAGAGTGAGGTATAATAATGCTCATGAGAAATGCAGGTAGCTCAAGGAGTATTTCAAAGAGAAATAGCAAAGAATTCTTTGTCAGGGAGTAAGGAGGGGATGCTAGGTGGAGGGTACAACCTGGGCAAAAACAGGAATAAGAAAGCAGGTAGTGGGCTGGTGTGAAGTTCCTATTGGCCAGAGCATGGAAGCGTAAAGGAAGAGCAGGGGAGAATGTCGGGGAGCCTCAGAATATGCTGGAAAGGGGCTTAGATGCGAGGCTGATACCATCTTAGTGGAAAACTGGTATCACTATTCATACGTAGAAGTTTAACCTTAGGGACCAGTACCATAAAAATAAAGTTGTTTCATGTTGGATACCATCACCTGCCAATGATTCTGTCTTTAACACCTTTAACTCTTTGCAAGAGGAGATTTGCAAGCGGTGTTAAAGATGGAGTAGCCCTGAGCGGGGTGGTGGCAGTGAGGATGGAGGGGAGGGGCTGGGAGTGAGACAGCTCAGGGACAGACACAGCGGGGCTTTGGCCAGTGACCCTTGTTGACTCTGCCCGGGGTGATGGGCATTTCGTCAGTGTTGCCCCGGAGAATGCAGAGCCTGCCGTGTGTCAGCTTGAATGCTGAGATACCTACAAGGGGTTGGCTGAGAAACATGGTAAAAATCACAACAGCAAATCTCTGAAAGTGCTTTCAGATCTAATCATCCCCTTTTATTCTGCCTGCAGAAAAGGCAGCTCCCAATGGTTTGATAATCCCATGAAGAATGTACTTGTTCTCACTGTGAATGAACTGAACTGGTAACATGTAATTTAACTCAACATACTTGGATTTAGAGAGTGTCATTTTTAAAATGCAATATTGAGTAACATAAGAATTTGAAATGTCATGGAATTTGAAAACCGTGTACTGCATGGCTCTTGTTTTTTATGGGCACATTTTATTTTGGTGATGGTTGGATTAGGTTTGAAACAATGGGAAAATTGTTGTGTCCATATGTGCGTGAGAGATGGTCACGAAGCACTAGGGTAAATGGGAATTTTCCAAAGTAAAGTTTTGAAATGACTAGCCAAAGAAAGTAATGAAAGAAATAAGCCTGCAGTCATAGAACAAATATTATGACCCTATCTTTAAAGTCAGTGGCCAAGAGATACGGAGATGTAATTCTCTCTAACCCTCTGGCGTTCTCTTAAGGACTCTGAGAGGTGTAATCATGTCTGTATTTGGGTCACATGCTGCTTTGATTACGTAGACTATTAGTAAAACCCAATCCACAGCCCCCTACGATGACGTGACTAAGCCATTTTGCTGATCGTAGATCTTACTTTGCACGGTGACCTAGAATTATTAGTGGAAGCCGGTAGTACTGGAGACAAATACGCTTCTGCTCATTTCACTAACTCATCTGTCCCCGTGGCATCAACAGCGCTTACCTTTACCTTTTTAATTGTCTTCACTGTCTTTGGTAGCTGCGTCCTCTTTAGAATAACAAATGAAGAGCTGCAGTCTCTACTTCTCCACTATTAGCCACCCACATTACCCTCAGCTACAATTCTACTGGTGTTGTGGTGACAGAAGAGCTCAGCAGTGCACATGTTGAAGATGAATAATGCCTCCTGGTGACCAAATATCCTTTATGTACCAGGGTCTGTGCCGAGCATGTCACTTAAGTCATGACATAGCTTAAAATTCACCATAACATTATTGCTGTTTAGTATCGCTATGTTACAGATGAGGAAACCAAGACTCAGAGAGGCTATGGGAGCAGCCAGGATTTGCGTAGCTAATAAATGATAGAGCAGGACTTCAAACCGAGGTGTGTTCACAAAGCCTGGTCTCTTCTGCTTCTCTACACCGCCTCCAAATGGCTCTGCCTGCTTTGCTTGGATCCCCGAATGCCCTGAAGCGTCACAGCAGGGATGGATTTGATAGTCTCTTAAGTAGAGCAGAAGGCACGGAGCTGCTGCCCCACTGAGCTGGCATTCACTACAGCTTGTGTATCCCAGCCAAGAAAATCCATAACTGATCCACCAAAACGTGTCATGACTCAACACAGTGAAAGTTTATTTCTTAATCACGTGGTTGTCCAGTTTGAGGGCAATTTGAGGCTGGTGGTGAGGTGGGAAGGGGACTTTGCTCCACGCATGCAGGGACCGAGAGGGACTGTGGCACTGTTATCATCAATACGTAGCTTCCAAGTTTGTCACTGTTGTCTCCATTGCACTCAGCCAGGAGCAGAGCAGGCTTAGAGGTGTGTACCTGGGAGACTTTGACGGACCAAGCCTTGGAAGAGGCATACATGCCTTGCACTCCCATTTCATTGGCTAGAATTCAGTTGCATGGCTACCGCTAATTGCAAAGAAGACTGTGAAATGTAATCAAGCCAGGTATGCAAGAAGAAGAGGAAATAGATTTTAGAGAGTGTTCATACCAGGGAAGAAGAAGAAAGCTCCCCAATCAGGAATCCAAAGATTGAGGTTTTGGTCCTGATGGCCCATTGTAGAGCCACTCGATAAGTTTTTCATCTGAAAATCAGAATCACCATCCCCTGCTGCTTTCTACTCCATAGGATAATTTAAGATCGAAATTAGCATTAAATAAAATATATGGGCATGCTTTATAAGCAACTTAAGACTTAGCATGGGAGAGCAGACAAAGTTCTAGACTGGGACATGGAATCCAAGTTGATATTCCTTTTTCCACTACTCCGTGGCCGTGCAAGCATGACTCACTCATTTGAGGTCTCTGAGCTGGGAAGCCTTTTCTGTAAAGTTGAAGGAAAAGCACTTACCTTACCTTCTTTATAGGGATGCAGAGCATATACAAATCAGCAGCCTGTGCAAAAGTGTTTGAAACTCATTACATGTCAAATTTTTGTTTTTGATATCACTGGGGACAATTTTACTTGGAGAGGGCTTTCTGAACCCAAACTCCCTGCTTTATCCTCTCCACCTGACTGAATGAAGTAGGACATTTATGCACAAAATAATATTTTTTTCAAAAAATCGAAATAGATGTCTCAGCACACACCATGAGTGACCATAAACTTCTGAGGGAACTGCCTGAATCACCTCCATGTTTGAAATTCCCATCATGCCAGGTGTGTATAGTCCCTGCCCAATTGATACTCACTGAATTACACCCAAGTTTCTTTCTTTTTATAAACAAGTCAAATGTAAATAGTGTGTCTTTTTTGTTTTTTTTTTGTATATTGGAGTACAGTTGATTAACAATGTTGTGTTAGTTTCAGGTGTACAGCAAAGAGATTCAGTTTTACATATACATGTATCTATTCTTTTTCAAATTCTTTTCCCATTTAGGTGATTACAGAATATTGAGTAGAGTTCCCTGTGCTGTACAGTAGATCCTTGCTGGTTATCTATTTTGAATATAGTAGTGGGAATCTAAATTTAAAAAATTAAAAAATGATACAAATGAACTTGTTTATAAAACAGAAACAGACTCACAGACTTAGAAAACAAACTTATGGTTACCAAAGGGGAAAGGTGGTGGGTAGCGGGATAAATTGGGAGTTTGGGACTGATACATTCAAGTTTCTTATTTATTTATTTTTGGCTGCGTTGGGTCTTCATTGCTGTGTGCGGACTATAGTTGCAGCGAGCGGAGGCTACTCTTCGTTGCGGTGCACAGTCTTCTCACTGTGGTGGCTTCTCTTGTTGTGGAGCATGGGCTCTAGGTGCGTGGGCTTCAGTAGTTGTGGCATGTGGGCTCAGAAGTTGTGGCTCATGGGCTGTAGAGCGCAGGCTCAGTAGTTGTGGCGCACGGGATTAGTTGCTCCGCGGCATGTGGGATCTTCCTGGACCAGGGCTCGAACCCGTGTCCCCTGCATTGGCAGGTGGATTCTTAACCACTGTGCCACCAGGGAAGCCCCTGAAGTTTCAAATAGACTATCTGGTCAAAGACAAAGTGACCAAGGGGCCAGCACAGTAATAGTTAGTGACACTGGCAGTAATGTGAAGCTCTCCCCGCTGCCATTCTGTCTTTGAAGGGAGGGTTTATCCTGACTGATCACATTCCAACTTTCTTATTTGCTAAGTCACTTCTCTGAATATGATAGCAGTCACTTACACAGACTCATACTTTCTTTCTGCATTGAGTGGTTCCAGAATTAGAGTGATTCATTCAGTTATCTTCCTTTCCCTCTCTTGTTGGAGTCTCTTGAAACTTCTGAATTCCAGCCAAGGCGCTGATTTCCTTCCAGGTTGCCTTCTGAGCCGAGTCGTGCAGAGAGATGATCTGGCCTGCCTTCTCATTCACTTCTGGGCTCAGTCAGCTACGAACCGACAGGCAGAGCTTGCTCTGCTAATTGTGGCGTGGGATGATTCACTCTTCCATTTTTCTGGGTTGTTGCAGGTGAGGCTGCATCTGCTTTTTTCAAGCTTTAACAAGTAACAAGAGACAGTAGAGAAAATCAGGAAGGGACTGGCTGCCTTTAGTTCTAGAATGGTTGCCGAAGTGTAGCACTGACGATCCAACTTAGGCTAATCTTGACTTTATCCCCCCACGGAACAACTAGCAGCATGTCATTCTGTAAATGGCCCCTCCAAGAAGAGAGAAATGGCAAATAAAGCACTTGCAGAGAGGGAACTCTGTGCTTCTTAAACTTTCATGTGCACAGGAATCACCTGGGATTTTCTTACCATGAAGATCCTGATGCATTCGACCTGAAGTGGGACCAGGGGGTTGGCATTTCCAACAAGCTCCCCAGGGTTGCTTCGGTCCAGCTACCACACTTTGAGGAGGCAGAAGAGTTTTTGAGGAAGGGCCCATACATACCAAGGCCTCACTCTTCATACATATTTTCAGATGATGTAGTTTCTGTAATAAGGAGTAATATCCAGGCTGCACTTGTAGAAACAGATAAGAAATTGCAATCAGGAGGAAAGTGGGATCTTATGTCTTTTCAATCTACAGTATTTTACAGAGTTCCTCCTCTGGGTCATTGTGAATCTGCATAAGTTAGGCAGCTCCAATTGTAAGATTGCATTTACACTGACAGTGAACAGGAAGGTAACATCCCGTTCCATCTGAGTGATGGTATGGGCGTCACTACCACTAATTACCCGGCGGAAGGGATCCTTAACTATAAAAGCAGGGATGTATCAGGATCACAGGAAATTAAGGATCTGGGTTGGGTTCAGATGCTAACTTGCTAATGATTTTGCACAGACATTGGGAGTTTTGGGATATCCAAAAATAAATGTTGGGAACATGACTTTACAAATATATTTGTATGTTTAAAAGAGGAGGTGGAACCAGATACCTGTACTTTATTAATAACAGCCACATGTATGGTGCTTCCTGTGTGCCGAGCACTTTGCAAATATCAACTCATTTCATTCTGACAACAACCTTATGTAGTAGGTACTGTTATTGACTCTATAGATAAAGAAATTGAGTCACAGAAAGGTGAAGTACATTCTCCAAATCACCAGTGTTCAGGTTTTGAATCTGGGTAGGCTGGCTCTTATCATGCTTTTCCTGGACTCACACACCGCGAGGACATGTGAGTTCAAGTTCAGACTCTGCCATTTGTACTTGCCCTTGAATAAGCTCTCTAGTCTCTGTCCTCATGATGCCCTGGGAACCTCTCAGGACTGTTGAGAAGTTGAAATAAGACAATGCATGTGAAATGTTATAAATTATATACAACTGTACAGACAGATTCAAAGATTAGATGGATGCATTGGATTACTATTGTTATATTTTGAATAGTATTGTGTAAATAGCCAACTTATGTTTCTTTAGTCTCTATGTTTATATTTCTGCTGCTTCCTTGGAAGAACTAGTTTTGCCAGGACCCTTAAAAGAAAAGCAACAGCAACAAAAAATATTTTTGGATTTGTTTTCTTAGGTTTTCTGAAAATAGACTATTCTGTAGAGGCTAAAAACCAGTTGATGGCCTCTCAGCTGATTTCATTCACTCCTATTTTGTGATATTATTCCCTGGAGGTACTTCTCCGAAGTGTTAGCCCATCTGGATTGAAATGATTTTCCAACACCTCTTGCATTTACTTCATTTGGAAAGGTGTTTTCGGATGAAATCAGTTTCACCCTAGAACTTTGCACTTGGACGTGGATCATGGTTATTTTGTTACCTTGTCTCATCCCAGCACAGTTACCATTCTTCAAAAACCCTCACTTTTCTTATAGTTTTGATGTTCCAGATGCACACATTTTTCTCCCTCTGAATCTTATTAGGAATTAATATAGGGTTTCCCTCATCATTGTATTATTACATCCCCCTCAGCCCAAGAATTCAGGGGACTTATGAAAATATGGAACTGTGAGAAGGAAGGATGACGGGGGTTTGCTTGTGTTGCTGGGGCCAGGATTTCTATGTCTCTGGCTCCTGGATGCAGGTGATGGAAGTGCCTCCTAATTATTAAATTATGAAAATTATAATTAGAGATGAATTTCCTTTCTTTTTGTCAAATCCATGGAAGTAAATTATTTTTTTATTTTATTTTATTTTAAAATTAAAAAAATTTTATTTTATGTTGGAGTATAGTTGATTAACAATGTTGTGTTAGTTTCATGTTGTTAGATTCTGTTTGCTACTATTTTGTTGAGGAGCTTTGCATCTATATTCATCAGTGATATTGGTCTGTAATTTTCTTTTTTTGTAGTATCTCTATCTGGTTTTGATATCAGAGGGATGGTGGCCTCATAGAATGAGTTTGGGAGTCTTCCTCCCTCTGCAATTTTTTGGAAGAGTTTGAGAAGGATGGGTGTTAGCTCTTCTCTAAAAGTTTGATAGAATTCACCTGTGAAGCCATCTAGTTCCTGGGCTTTTGTTTGTTGGAAGATTTTTAATCACAGTTTCAATTTCATTCCTTGTGATTGGTCTGCTCATATTTTCTATTTCTTCCTGGTTCAGTCTTGGAAGGTTATACCTTTCTAAGAATTTGTGCATTTCTTCCAGGTTGTCCACTTTATTGGCATAGAGTTGCTTGCAGTAGTCTCTTAGGATGCTTTGTATTTCTGTGGTGTCTGTTGTAACCTCTCCTTTTTCATTTCTAATTTTATTGATTTGAGTCCTCTCTCTCTTTTTCTTGATCAGTCTGGCTAATGGTTTATCAATTTTGTTTATCTTCTCAAAGAACCAGCTTTTAGTTTTATTGATCTTTGCTATTGTTTTCTTTGTTTCTATTTCATTTATTTCTGCTCTGATCTTTATGCTTTCTTTCCTTCTACTAACTTTGGGTTTTGTTTGTTCTTCTTTCTCTAGTTCCTTTAGGTGTAAGGTTAGATTGTTTATTTGAGATTTTTCTGGTTTCTTGAGGTTGGCTTGTATTGCTATAAACTTCCCTCTTAGAACTGCTTTTGCTGCATCCCATAGGTTTTGGATCGTTGTGTTTTCATTGTAATTTGTCTCTGGGAATTTTCTGATTTCCTCTTTGATTTGTTCAGTGATCTCTTGGTTATTTAGTAACATATTGTTTAGCCTCTGTGGGTTTGTGTTTTTTATGTTTTTTTCCTCTGTGATTGATTTCTAATCTCATAGCATTGTGGTCGGAAAAGATGCTTGATATGATTTCAGTTTCCTTAAATATACCGAGGCTTGATTTGTGACCCAAGATGTGATCTATCCTGGAGAATGTTCCATGTGCACTTGAGAAGAAAGTGTAACTGCTGTTTTCGAATGGAATGTCCTATAAATATCAATTAAGTCTATCTGGTCTATTGTGCCATTTAAAGCTTGTGTTTCCTTATTAATTTTCTGTCTGGATGATCTGTCCATTGGTGTAAGTGAGTTGTTAAAGTCCCCCACTATTATTGTGTTACTGTCGATTTCCTCTTTTAGAGCTGTTAGCAGTTGCCTTATGTATTGAGGTGCTCCTGTGTTGGGTGCATATATATTTATAATTGTCATATTTTCTTCCTGGATTGATCCCTTGATTGTTATGTAGTGTCCTTCCTTGTCTCTTGTTACATTCTTTATTTTAAAGTCTACTTTATCTGATATGAGAGTTGCTACTCCCGATTACTTTGGATTTCCATTTGCATGGAATATCTTTTTCCATCCCCTCACTTTCAGTCAGTGTGTGTCCCTAGGTCTGACTTGGGTCTCTTGTAGACAGCATATATATGGGTCTTATTTTTGTATCCATTCAGCGAGCCCGTGTCCTTTGGTTGGAGCATTTAATCCATTCACGTTTAAGGTAATTATCGATATGTATGTTCCTATTACCATTTTCTTAATTGTTATGAGTTTGTTTTTGTAGGTCCTTTTCTTCTCTTGTGTTTCCCATTTAGAGAAGTTCCTTTAGCACTTGTTTTAGAGCTGGTTTGGTGGCGCTGAATTCTCTTAGCTTTTGCTTGTCTGTAAAGCTTTTGATTTCTCCATCGAATCTGATGAGATCCTTGCTGGGTAGAGTAATCTTGGTTGTAAGTTCTTCCCCCTCATCACTTTAAATATATCATGCCACTCCCTTTTGGCTTGTAGAGTTTCTGCTGAGAAATTAGCTGTTAACCTTATGGGAGTTCCCTTGTATGTTATTTGTCATTTTTCCCTTGCTGCTTTCAATAATTTTTCTTTGTTTTTAATTTTTGCCAATTTGATTACTATGTGTCCTTGTGTGTTTCTCCCTGGGTTTATCCTACCTGGGACTCTCTGTGCTTCCTGGACTTGGGTGGCTATTTTCTTTCCCATGTTAGGGAAGTTTTTGACTATAATCTCTTCAAATATTGTCTAGGGTCCTTTCTTTCTCTTTTCCTTCTGGGACCCCTATAATGTGAATGTTGCTGCGTTTAATGTTGTCCCAGAGGTCTCTTAGGCTGTCTTCATTTCTTTTCATTCTTTTTTCTTTATTCTGTTCTGTGGCAGTGAATTCCACCATTCTGTCTTCCAGGTCACTTATCCGTTCTTCTGCCTCAGTTATTCTGCTATTGATTCCTTCTAGTGTAGTTTTCATTTCAGTTATTTTATTGTTCAACTCTGTTTGTTTGTTCTTTAATTCTTCTAGGTCTTTGTTAAACATTTCTTGCATCTCCTCAATCTTTGCCTCCATTCTTTTTCTGAGGTCCTGGATAATCTTCACTATCATTATTCTGAATTCTTTTTCTGGAAGGTTGCCTATCTCTTCTTCATTTAGTTGTTTTTCTGGGGTTTTATCTTGTTCCTTCATCTGGTATATAGTCCTCTGCCTTTTCATTTTGTCTGTCTTTCCGTGAATGTGGTTTCTATTTCACAGGCTGCAGAACTGTAGTTCTTCTTGCTTCTCCAGTCAGTAATTCTTCTTGTCTGTTCACTCGGTGCCAGCCCTTGTATGCCAGCTGTTGTGCTGCACTACTGTACCTTTCAAGGTACTGTACTGTAGGATTAAATATGTCTTCTTTATTTTTTGTGTTTGTTTGTTTGTTTCTGTATTATTTGTGTGAAAACTATTATAAAGCGATTACAGTAGAGGACCCTATAGCCGATTGTGTTAGTTGGGTACCTAGGCTAACTTTGTTGGACTTACGAACAAATTGGACTTAAGAACACGCTCTCAGAATGGAACTCATTTGTATGTAGGGGACTTACTGTAGCTTTGACATTGTCCACACTGATTGGTTTCCGTCTCTATCTTAAGATAGACAGATGTGTGTGTGTGTGTGTGTGTGTGTGTGTGTGTGTTAATAGCACCCTTTGCTTTATTCAAATTGGAATTTGAGTCTGTAACTATAAGTTTCTTGGAGAGAATCTACCTACTCTGGTGGTAGTGATATCATTGATTCCTACCACTGCCTCATGCTTTCACTCAATCCTTTACTGGAAGCCTTTTCTCAGATGGATGGTGGGTGATGAGGCCAATTGGCATCTCCATTATTTTTAGGAAAGCCTGAAACTGGCCTTTCCTGTTGATATTTCCCTCATTTTGAATACCAAGTAGTTGAAGTCAAATAGAGCAGAAAGGAAGATGTGTGTGCATCTTTGTTACTCCAGTGGCCTTTCTAGGAATCAAGAGACAGAACAGTTGGGCAGAAGGGGAACTGGACTCTTGCTCTGGCTCTGCCATTCTGTACCTTTTCCTCCCAGGGCATCAGGTGCAAGAGGACAGGGTAAACTGGGTTATGCTGTGACCCCTCCAGGCACAGTGACATCAGTAAACAACCTCTTCCAAGCCATTTCCCCAGGCTTCCCCCTATTGGCAGCAGCATTTGGCTCGATCGGGTTCTGTCTCTGACAAAGGGGCACATTTAATGGTTAGTCTTTATGAACCACAGTTAGGGTTAGGGATAGGGTTAGGGTTAGGGTTAGGGTTAAGGTTAGGGTTGTGTTTTGCTTCCGTCCAAATAGGAATCTGTGGGATTCATTTTGCAGTTTGCTTGTTGACAGATCACTCTGATTATGTTTTTGCTCCCCACCCATTACTCTTCATTGTACCGTTTCTTCTTCTAGTAAATTTAAGCATGTCTTTACGTCTTCTTTTATCAAGACTTAGAATTTCATTAATTAAATACTGAAAAATTTCATAAACTTTCCATTTAAAGTGATCATCCCTAAATTGTGTTTAACTGAAAAGTCTTGTGTATTAAATGTGCCTGGTGTTTTTGTTGATTAAGCAATTCTGTACCAGCACTAATGAGAGCTGCCTTATGTCTTTCAGCACTGAGGAGGTTTGGCAAAATAGAAAAGGTTATGACTCTAAGTTAATTGCAACACTCAAGCCAGAAACCTGGGTTTGTCCTTGTCTCACTCCTCCCTGTCATTTACTACTACATCTATTCAGTTGAAGTCCTGCCAGTTTCACCTCCTAAATCTTTCCTGGGTTCCACATTCTCCTCAAGTTCAGGCGCTTGTCATATCTTTCCTAGACTATCACTGTAGTCTTTGACTTGGTCTCCTTGCTGACAGATTGCCCTCTTAATTCAGCCAGGAGAAGCCTTATGCTGAAAATCCATCAGCAATGCCCATCATGCACAGAATAAAGGCCCCACTAGTTAGCAGGGCATAGCAGTCTTTCTGTGTCTCTATGTTTTTCAACTTCATCACCTGCCTCTCTTCAATTTGAATTTAACACCAGAGGAATGCCAAGTGATGCATGGTTTTCTCTGTTCCTCACTTCCATGTTTTGGTCCATGACTGTGGCAAGAATATTTTGTTCACTTTCCGTATCCTAACTCACTGATCCTCAACCACACTTCAGCAGTTAGCTTGGCCTACTACCTCTTCCAGGAATTTTGGGGGAAATGTTTTCCCAGCACTGTTGAGAATTTCAATGTTGTTCTATTGACAAGATCCATTCACGTGTATGCTCTGCACCATGACTCCACTAGCCCTAAGTGCTGTGAGGTCAGAGAGAGTTCTAACCTTGTTATCCTCAGACTCTAGTTAGTAGCTAGTGTAGAAAAAATTGCCAGGACACCAGACTGTAACCAATGAAGTTGAAGTTTTCGCGGAAAGAGGTATGTTTGGTTTGGTTCCCTAGAAGCTGACTCTGAGCTGAAGATTCCTGTGAAATTGATTGATTAGAAAGTGGTCCTAGGAAAAGCTGGTGGGGGAGTGGGAAAGTGAGACAAGGAGTTGAAAGGAAGGAGGCCAGGTGAGGTTGTGCTATTGAGAGAGTCCCACAGAGGGTAACTGTGGCTCAGTTCTGCAGGAGGTTCTGGAAACAGTCAGGGCCCTACCAGCAGTGAGGCAGAGGGGTGTTGATACACCCACTGTTCCAGCATTGGCTCAGGGCTGCCTCTCCCCAAAATATAAACTCCCAGTCGCTCAGCTGCCCATGTAGATAGATCAGTGGGGCTCAACATTTAGCATGTATCAGAAGAACCTAGGGGGCTTATTAAAATACAGTTTGTGGCACTATTTCACCTTTTTATGGCTGAGTAATATTCCACTGTATATATGTGCCACATCTTCTTTATCCATTCATCTGTCGATGGACACTTAGGTTGCTTCCATGTCCTGGCTGTTGTAAATAGTGCTGCAGTGAACATTGGGGTGCATGTGTCTTTTTGAATTTTGGTTTTCTCAGGGTATATGCCCAGTAGTGGGATTGCTGGATCATATGGTAGTTCTATTTTTAGTTTTTTGAAGAACCTCCATACTGTTCTCCATAATGATTGTATCAATTTACATTCCCACCAACAGTGTAGGAGGGTTCCCTTTTCTCCAAACCTTCTCCAGCATTTATTGTTTGTAGATTTTTTGATGATGGCCATTCTGACCAGTGTGAGGTGATACATCATTGTAGTTTTTTTTTTTTTTTGTGGTACGCGGGCCTCTCACTGTTGTGGCCTCTTCCGTTGCGGAGCACAGCCTCCGGACGCGCAGGCTCAGTGGGCATGGCTCACGGGCCCAGCCACTCGCAGCATGTGGGATCTTCCCGGACCAGGGCACGAACCCGTGTCCCCTGCATCGGCAGGCGGACTCTCAACCACTGCGCCACCAGGGAAGCCCCATTGTAGTTTTGATTTGCATTTCTCTAGTAATTAGCGATGATGAGTATCTTTCCATGTGTTTTTTGGCCATCTGTGTGTCTTCTTTGGAGAAGTGTGTATTTAGGTCTTCTGTCTATTTTTTGATTTGGTTGGTTGGTTGTTCGATATTGAGCTGCATGAGCTGTTTATATATTTTGGAGATTAATCCCTTGTCAGTTGCTTCATTTGCAAATATTTTCTCCTATTCTGAAGGTTGTCTTTTTGTCTTGTTTATGGTTTCCTTTGCTGTGTAAAAGGTTTTAAATTTCATTAGGTCCCTTTTTTTTTTTTTTTTTTTTTTGCGGTACGCGGGCCTATCAGTGTCGTTGCCTCTCCTGTTGCGGAGCACAAACTCCGGACGTGCAGGCTCAGCGGCCATGGCTCATGGGCCCAGCCGCTCTGTGGCATGTGGGATCCTCCCGGACCGGGACACGAATCCGTGTCCCCTGCATCGGCAGGTGGACTCTCGACCACTGTGCCACCAGGGAAGCCCTATTTTTGTTTTCATTAATCTAGGAGGTGTGTCCAAAAAGATATTGCTGCAATTTATGTCAGAGAGTGTTCTGCCTATGTTTTCCTCCAAGAATTTTACAGTGTTTGGCCTTACATTAGCCACCCCACTCCTAGAGTTTCTGATTCAGTGGGTTTGGGTGGGATCCACGTTTGCATTTCTAATGAGTTCCCCCATGATGTCGTTGCTGCTTGTCTGTGGATCACAATTTGAGGAGCACTAATTTAAGTTTACAGCAACCCAAGGGTCATCCTACAATAAATGTATGCGTGCAGGCTCTTGGGAGTGAAACACAGCAGAAGCGGTCATCACGGGGTCCACAGAGACAAGGGTAGAGCGTCAGCAGCACCTGCTTCAGGGGGTGGGGGCTCTGACTAATGTCCAAGAGGATTCAAGCTCTCGAGAGCAGAGAGCTGCTGGCCCCATTTATACTCCAAGTAACTCAGCTCCCAATTTGCAGGACTGACTCAGCTGAGTATCCAAATTCAAACCAAACTTCACTTTGCTGTGATTGAAAATCACACTTACTAAACTATTTCTTTTTACCATCTTTGGTCATCTTTTATCCTTCCTCATTCAGTTCTGCCAAAAATATTTCCTGGAGGCACCATTGCTTCGTCTTATTGACATGTTTTTCTTCCCAGTTGAACCTTTGTGTGTTCTTTTATTATAATTGACCAAAATTTCAAAATGTTGTTATTAGAAAAAGGTAGAGTTCAGTCCTGATAAGTACAGAAAAGAGAGTTGAGACAATAAATCATAAAAATATGTACAGTGAAAGAAAGAAATAACCAGATACCAAAATTGCAAGAAAGAACCTAGAGTAAAAGAAAGTTGTTGATTTGCCAGACATTCTTTGGAAATAGGGAGGAATTTTTTGGCAATTGTGGGAATTATGGTCAAACCTTAAGGTATGTTTTTATTTTACTAAGAGAGTTTCCATCGCCTTTTCCTCCTGGTTGATTGAAAGAGTTCATGGAGCTCCCAGAGTCACCTAATGTTCACAAGAGGAGCTCATGTACTGGAAAACCTGTCTAACTTGGTGCTTTGAAATAAATATGAAAGAGCTAAGTGTTTCGTGTCGTAATTAAATCTGACATTATGCTGGAATGCTTGCAAAGGTAATAAATCATTCAAAAATCATGAAACGGTCCTTTCATTATACTTGGTGTTCAGTAATTTAAATCAAGTTCACAGAAACATACTGAGAACCTACTCAGTGTAAAACTTATTCTGTCATGCCTAGAGTGTGGTCACATCTTCATGGACCAGAAGGGAGGGAAGGGAGGGGGGATCCCCATGGAGAAAAGCAACTTTGTCCTTAGGACACTTCTTATGGGACTTCCTTGGTGGTGCAGTGGTTAAGAATCTGCCTGCCAATTCAGGGGACCATGGGATTGAGCCCTGGTCTGGGAAGATCCCATATGCCATGGAGCAATTAAGCCCATGCTCCACAACTGCTGATCCTGTGCTCTAGAGCCTGTGAGCCACAACTACTAAGCCTGCGTGCCTAGAGCCTGTGCTCTGGAACAAGAGAAGCCACCACAATGAGAAGCCCGTGCACCGCAGTGAAGAGTAGCCCCTGCTTGCTGCAACTAGAGAAAGCCTGCGCACAGCAACGGAGACCCAACGCAGCAACGGAGACCCAACGCATTGAAAGACTACAGAAAGAAGCCTTCAAGGAAGTGTATGAGGAAAAGCTGACAACAAATACCTTAGTCATGGTGGAGAAGGAAAGGGCTGGAAAACATACAACCCATCTTCAAATTCGTGAAAGTTTATGACAAGAGGGTAAGTTGTTCAGCCAAGACAGAAGTACATGTCAAAGAATGTATCTGATAAGTTCAGTTAAATGATGAAATAAGTGGCTTATCTTGCCCCAGTTAGATTACTTTACCACTGATCCAATATTTTATCCATGGACGAAAACAAATGAAGTTCCTTACATCAGGTAGGAGGGAAGGGGGAGTGAGTACCAACTGGCATTCTATCAGGGTAGTTATTGGGTGATTGTCTGCTGAGTCTGAGAGGAAGTTAACCAATTCTGAGTCTTACCATGAGAGAGGAATTGAGCTAAGAAAAATGTTCAAGTAGGTATGCGTGTATGCATAATTTCACGTACTGCTGGATAGATATGGACTCAACCCCATAGGTCATAGTAAACCGTATTTTTGAATGATACATGATAATGATAAATATTTAGTTTATGAAAATATCATCTCAAAACTATTTTAGGGCAAAGAGTTTGCTTTGAGGGAGCGTGAGACTCTGTCTTGGGATCATATGCTCTTCTACTAAAAGAGACCCAATTTAAAAAAAAAACAAACAACAAAAAAAGAATTTATCTAATAACAAGTGGGTTGGTGGGATTTTAAGGGTTTACTTGAGAGGAAGTATATGAACACTTACCGTATTCCTTCTACAAGCATTTATACCTATTATCTCAACCAATCCTCCTGACTATTTAGCAGTACATATTGCTAATTTTTTAAATAAAAATTTAAAAATTAGAATGATTGTAGACATACACAAAGTTATAAAGATAGAACAGAGAGTTCTGTGTGCCATCACCCGTTTCCCCTGTTGTTCACATCTTACGTTAGTTTGGTTTGTTCGTCCCAGTTACAAATATTGGTGCATTGCTCTCAACCACATGCCAGACATTTTTCGGATGCCACCTGTTTTCCACTACTGTGCTTTTCTTTTCCAGAGTCCAATCCAGGATCCAGATTATCTTCCACTTTCCTGCCACCCTCTCTTCTGGTCTGTGATGATATCTCAGGCCTCCCTTGTGTTTCATGCCCTTGACAGTTTTGAGGATCACTGATGAGCTATTTCATAGGGTGGAAATTGCTAGACTAATAGAAATATATCGACTGCAACGTTTTCATCAAAGATAGGAATTTCAGCTGAAAAGAGGTTTCACTACTGTAGGAAGGAAATTGAAAGTCCCCAGTCCCAAACAGAGGAGTTAACCAGAATTAACATCCGCTAACTTTTTCTCATATAACCTTACAGAACTTTGCTATGGATATAATAGTCTACATCTGACCTTCAGAAACAGTGCATGCAGCTGGGACTTCCCTGGTGGTCCAGTGGTTAAGACTCTGTGCTTCCCCTGCAGGGGGTGCAGGTTTGATTCCTGGCCGGGGAACTAAGATCCTGCATGGTGTGGCCACTAAATAACTAGATAGACAGATAGTTAAATAAAATAAAAAATAGTGCAGCAATATACAAATATTGAATCATTATGTTTTATCCCTGAAGCTAATATAATGTTATATGTTAATTATACTTCAATTAAAAAATTGTAAAAGTGGAAAAGCAAAGAGGTATCACTAATAACTTTTGCCAGCAACAACATTTAAAACTAAGAATGAACTGGTTTGTAGCAATGCCTGGGCTCCTGGAATTCTGGGAATTCTCCCTCTGTGATTTTTTTTCACTGCTAGTAAAGCCTCCCTTCCAACAAAAAGAAAAAAGCCTCGGTTTAGGCAGGTATACCCAATCCCATGGCCTTTCAGCCCCTGGGAGATATGCTGAGGATACTAACCTTCTAAGTGACTTCTTAAGGATCACTAACACTTGTATTCACTAACTTAACGTAGTGCATTATTCAGTTTATTAAGGGTTCTAATTCTGTATTCTGCTAAAATGCCTGGTGTCAAGCAAAGCTCCATATATTCTATACGATTAGGTTTGGCTGCAAGTAAAAAGGCCTGAAAACAAATTGGCCTGCAAATAGAGACTTGAAGAAGGAAAATGTTTATTCTTTTCTCACCTAGGAACAATGCATAGTAGGCAATCCAGACCTGGAATAGAAGCTACAGAAATTACCTATTTAGGGACTTCAGCTCCTTCTGGCTCACTGTTCTGTCATCCCCAGGGTGTGGCCACATCCTCAGGATCCAGAGGGGCAGATAAAACTCTGGTCATCACCTCCACATTCCATGTAATAGGTTTTGGAGCAAGAAGACGGTGTGTCTTCTCTCTAATAAGAAGACTTTCTGGAGGTACAGCATGTTGCTGCCTCTTTATAGCCCCTTACCCAAAACCTAGTCACATGGGCACTCCCCAGCACAAAGGAGGCTGGGGTGTATGATTTTCATGGTGGGGGCCTTGTACCTGGCAAAAGGGAACATCTCTCACCAAAGATGAAGATGAGACTGGAAACTGGGAGATAAATAGTTGTCGCTACCACACTTGGCAACGCTATTCAACCCCTCATGCACATATAGACGCAGGTGACTGGTTTACTAAGAGTTCTCAGTGCGCCATCCATGTTGGGTCTTTGGACTCAACATTGCTTTGGACCTCTCAATTTTTGCATAAACAGTGTTTTGGACCTGTAGTTTTCCAATAACTAGATGATGGGAACATATCTGGGTTGCAGTTAAATCCTAAAGAAAATGTATTTGCTGTCTTTGTAGTGTGTCCTCAGAATGCGAGATGGCTTTCTTTCTCCCTGCAAAAAGGAGCTCTGGTAGGAGAACTGGGGAGCCTTGCTCCAGAGCACATCCTCTTCCAAGAAGTAGCAAGTAAGGTGGTTCTGACAGATCCAGGGTTGGTTACTCAACAGAGTGGTTAAGTATGAGGCTAGAGCGGTTAGTAGGACAGGATCAGGCAGTTTGGGGGACCATGGTGTTACCTTAAAAGTTAATGGGGTGCAGGACTTAAGCAGAAGCGTGACAGGATTACTTGTGCAACGACAAGGTAGTTGTTCTTGCCAGAAACTTATTTTTTGTGGAATATGTCGTGATGGTAGCATGAACATTACAGTTTCTATAATTTCCTATGTCACTTTGTAGAAATGGGTCCCCCGGACGACTGGGAGCAGATATTAGGGACGCTTTCCAAGAAACTGAGTTTTTGTTTTTTTAAAATTTTTATTGGAGTATAGTTGATTAAAAAATGTTGTGTTAGTTTCAGGTGTACAGCAAAGTGATTCAGTTATACGTATACATGTATCTATTCTTTTTCAAATTCTTTTCCCATTTAGGTTGTTACATAATATTGAGCAGAGTTCCCTGTGCTATAGAGTAGGTCCTTATTAGTTATCTATTGATATTTTATATATAGTAGTATGTATATGTTAATCACAACCTCCAAGTTTATCTCTCCCCCCGCCCCCAGTAACCATAAGTTTGTTTCCTACATCTGTGACTCTTATCTCTCTTTTGTTAAGTTTACAGACTACTGCTGGGGCCTTTCTGATCAAGTGGCATGGAGCCCTTTTGTTGTTTCTTTGTTTTGCTTTTTTGTTGTTTGTTTTTACTACAAAAGGGATGAATAATTATTCCTGAGAATTTGGAAAGCACAGCAAAGCAAATAAACCTCCCTAAACTATTCTAGTCAGTGAATATTGTTCATTTAAGCGTGTGATATTCCGGTTCTTTATTAATGCATATAGGCTGCAAATTTTTGCAGGATAACATGCTGGAATACCTTCCAAAGTCTATTTTTAGACCATGGAGTCTTTAGTAGAAGAGAAGGATTCAGTAGTTCTCGTCTGGCAGCTGAAAATCCTGGGGAGCCATGGATTACTTTCTAAGGGTCTTCAAATCCACACGCTTATCAAACATTGTCTGTAGATTGAACAACTTAGTATGTTGCACACACGTTCAACCATTGGGTAAACATACAAATATGCTCTTCATTGAGATTAATACATGCAAATGCATTCACAAGCCCCACTGAATTTAGAGTAGCTTGTTGCCATTAGTTATTTCTTTCAGTCAATGAATATTAAATAACTTCAACGGTTTTATGGGCCACAGATGTGCTGATGTTCCAAAGGGGTTCTTGTGCTTATAAAGGTGAAAACAAAAATGCGATGAGGGAAGGAGTGCAGAGTCATTGCTGTTTCCACCATGTCATACTTCAGCCCACGCTCTTTTGCGTGGACACGTCTTTTGCCTTTGAATTTACCATTTAGATCCTTTCATAAGGATCTAAATGTGCCCAGGACACCTCTGTGCCGAGGACACCTCTTTTGCCTTTGAATTTACCATTTAGATCCTTTCATAAGAGGGAGCAAATTGCTCACATTGTTGGGTGATCCTTCTTCCACAGTTGGATTAACTTTAACCGGCTTAGCTAAATCCAGAAAATGAAAGATTTGATTATCAAAGCAAAAATATCGTATAAATATACCATTACTTGTAAAATACGGAGATGGTGATTTTTACCTTTTTGCCCCACGGTGACCCCAAGGATACTATGGCTGAACCCCAACCTTTGCTACTTACTTGAAATGTAGTCTCAAGATTTACTCTCAGTACAATCTGTCCTATTTGAAGAGAGCAAACCAATAACTTGGAAAATGAAAGCGGTTTCCTATTTGCCATTCTAAAGAAAAAACTATCTCACACTTCATTACTTTTCTTTCTCCAAAGTTGACTCTTACCTGAAATCATACGGTTGCTGGTGAAAGATGATTTCCTGAATTTTCCATAAGCAGGATGTGTTAAAAGATACCCCTTCCCAGCCAATTATTTTAGTTTAGTTTGTTTTAGTTTGGTATGGTTCAGTTCTGTTACTTAGGGGTAGAAACGGGCCCCCAGGTGAAAGATAAAGCTCTCCTCTTCCACTCCAGTAAATTCCAACTATAAGCACATTTTTTTAAAAAAATCTTTATTGGAGTATAATTGCTTTACAACGGTGTGTTAGTTTCTGCTGTACAACAAAGTGAATCAGCTATACATATACATAGATCCCCATATCTCTTCCCTCTTGTGTCTCCTTCCCACCCTCCACATCCCACCCCTCTAGGTGGTCACAAAGCACCGAGCTGATCTCCCTGTGCTATGCGGCTGCTTCCCACTAGCTATGTGTTTTACATTTGGTAGTGTATATATGTCCATGCCACTCTCCCATTTCGTTCCAGCTTGCCCTTCCCTCTCCCCATGTCCTCAAGTCCATTCTCTACATCTGCATCTTTATTCCTGTCCTGCCTCTAGGTTCTTCAGAACCATTTTTTTTTCTTTTACGATTCCATATATATGTGTTAGCATATGGTATTTGTTTTTCTCTTTCTGACTTACTTCACTCTGTATGACAGACTCTAAGTCCATCCACGTCACTACAAATAACTCAGTTTCATTTCTTTTTATGGCTGAGTAATATTCCATTGTATATATGTGCCACATCTTCTTTATCCATTCATCTGTCGATGGACACCTAGGTTGCTTCCATGTCCTGGCTATTGTAAATGGTGCTGCAATGAACATTGTGGTACATGACTCTTTTTGAATTATGGTTTTCTCAGGGTATATGCCCAGTAGTGGGATTGCTGGGTCGTATGGTAGTTCTATTTTTAGTTTCATTGTAGTTTTGGTTTATATTTCCCTAATGATTAGTGATGTTGAGCATCCTTTCATCTGTTGGTTGGCAATCTGTATATCTTGCTAGGAGAAATGTCTATTTAGATCTTCTGCCCATTTTTGGATTGGGTTGTTTGTTTTTTTGATATTGAGGTGCATGAGCTGCTTGTATATTTTGGAGATTAATCCTTTGTCAGTTGCTTTGTTTGCAAATATTTTCTCCCATTCTGAGGGTTGTCTTTTCATCTTGGTTATGGTTTCCTTTGTGTGCAAAAGCTTTTAAGTTTCATTAGGGTCCCATTTATTTATTTTTGTTTTTATTTCCAATTCCTCTAGGAGATGGGTCAAAACTGATCTTGCTGTGATTTACGTCATAGAGTGTTCTGCCTATTTTTTCCTCTAAGAGTTTTATAGAGTCTGGCCTTCCATTTAGGTCTTTAATCCATTTTGAGTTTATTTTTGTGTATGGTGTTAGGGAGTGTTCTAATTTCATTCTTTTACATGTAGCTGTCCAGTTTTCCCAGCACCACTTATTGAAGAGGCAGTCTTTTCTACATTGTATATTCTTGCCTCCTTTATCAAAGGTAAGGTGACCATATGTGTGTGGGTTTATCTCTGGGATTTCTATCCTGTTCCATTGATCTATATTTCTGTTTTTGTGCCAGTACCATACTGTCTTGATTATTGTAGCTTTGTAGTATAGTCTGAGTTCAGGGAGTCTGATTCCTCCAGCTCCGTTTTTCTTCTTCAAGATTGCTTTGGCTATTTGGGGTCTTTTGTGTTTCCATACAAATTGTGAAATTTTTTGTTCTACTTTTGTGAAAAATGCCATTGGTAGTTTGATAGGGATTGCATTGAATCTGTAGATTGCTTTGGGTAATATAGTCATTTTCACAATATTGATTCTTCCAATCCAAGAACATGGTATGTCTCTCCATCTCTTTCTGTCATCTTTAATTTCCTTCATCAGTGTCTTATACTTTTCTGCATACAGCTTTTTTGTCTCCTTAGGTATGCTTATTCCTACGTATTTTTATTCTTTTTGTTGCAGTGATAAATGGGAGTGTTTCCTTAATTTCTCTTTCAGATTTTTCATCATTAGTGTATAGGAATGCAAGAGATTTCTGTGAATTAATTTTGTATCCTGCTACTTTACCAAATTCATGGATTAGCTCTGGTAGTTTTCTAGTAGCATCTTTAGGATTCTCTATGTATAGTATCATGTCATCTGTAAACAGTGAAAGTTTTACTTCTCCTTTTCCAATTTGGAATCCTTTTATTTCTTTTTATTCTCTGATTTCTGTTGCTAAAACTTCCAAAACTATGTTGAATAATAGTGGTGAGAGTGGACAACCTTGTCTTGTTTCTGATCTTAGAGGAAATGTTTTCAGTTTTTCACCATTGAGAATGATGTTGGCTGTGGGTTTGTCATGTATGGCCTTCATTATGTTGAGGTAAGTTCCCTCTGTGCCTACTTACTGGAGAGTTTTTATCATAACTGGGTGTTGAATTTTGTTGAAAGCTTTTTCTGCATCTATTGAGATTATCATATGAGTTTTCTCCTTCAATTTGTTGATATTGTGTATCACATTGATTATTTTGCATATATTGAAGAATCCTTGCATTCCTGGGATAAACCCCACTTGATCATAGTGTATGATCCTTTTAATGTGCTGTTGGCTTCTGTTTGCTAGTATTTTGTTGAGGATTTTTGCATCCATATTCATCAGTGATATTGGCCTGTAGTTTTCTTTCTTTGTGACATCTTTGGCTGGTTTTGGTATCAGGTTGTTGGTGGCCTCATAGAATGATTTGGGGAGTGTTCCTCCCTCTGCTATATTTTGGTAGAGTTTGCGAAGGAAAGGTGTTAGCTCTTCTCTAAATGTTGATAGAATTCACCTATGAAGACATCTGGTCCTGGGCTTTTGTTTGTTGGAAGATTTTAAAACACAGTTTCAATTTCAGTGCTTGTGATTGGTCTTTTTATATTTTCTGCTTCTTCCTGGTTCAGTCTCAGAAGGTTGTGCTTTTCTAAGAATTTGTCATTTTCTTCCAGGTTGTCCATTTTATTGGCATAGAGTAGCTTGTAGTAATCTCTTATGATCCTTTGTATTTCTGCAGTGTCAGTGGTTACTTTCTTTTTCATTTCTAATTCTGTTGATTTGAGTCTTCTCCCTTTTTTTCTTGATGAGTCTGGCTAATGGTTTATCAATTTTGTTCATCTTTTCAAAGAACGAGCTTTTAGTTTTATTGATCTTTGCTATCATTTCCTTCATTTCTTTTTCATTTATTTCTGAACTGATCTTTATGATTTCTTTCCTTCTGTTAACTTTGGAGTTTTTGTGTTCTTTCTCTTGATTGTTTTAGGTATAACGTTAAGTTGTTTATTTGAGATGTTTCTTGTTTCTTGAGGTAGGATCGTATTGCTTTAAACTTCCCTCTTAAACTGCATCCCATAGGTTTTGGGTCGTCCTGTTTTCATTGTCATTTGTTTCTATGTATTTTTTGATTTCCTGTTTGATTTCTTCAGTGAGCTCTTGGTTATTTAGTAGTGTATTGTTTAGCCCTCATGTGCTCATATTTTTTACAGTTTTTTTCCTGTAATTGATATCTAGTCTCATAGCATTGTGGTCAGTAAGGATACTTGATACGATTTCAATTTTCTTAAATTTAACAATGCTTGATTTGTGAACCAAGATATGATCTATCCTGGAGAATGTTCCATGAACGCTTGAGAAGAAAGCGTATTCTGTTGTTTTTGGATGGAATGTCGTATAAATATCACTTAAGTCCATATTGTTTAATGTATCATTTAAAGCTTGTGTTTCCTTATTTATTTTCATTTTGGTTGATGTGTCCATTAGTGGAAGTGGGGTGTTAAAGCCCCCTACTCTTATTGTGTTACTGTTGATTTCTCCTTTTATGGCTGTTAGCATTTGCCTTTTGTATTGAGGTGCTCCTATGTTGGGTACATAAATATTCACAATTGTTATATCTTCTTCTTGGATTGATCCCTTGATCATTATGTAGTGTCATTCTTTGTCTCTTGTAATAGTCTTTATTTTCAAGTCTATTTTGTCTCATATGAGAATTGCTACTCCAGCTTTCTTTTGATTTCCATTTGCATGGAATATCTTTTTCTGTCCCCTCATTTTCAGTCTCTATGTGTCCCTAGGTCTGAAGTGGGACTCTTGCGGACAGGCTATATATACAGGTCTTATTTTTGTATCCATTCAGCCAGTCTGTGTCTTTTGGTTGCAGCACTTAATCCATTTACATTTAAGGTAATTATTGATATATATGTTCCTATTACCATTTTCTTAATTGTCTTGGGTTTGTTATTGTAGGTCTTTTCCTTCTTTTGTGTTTCCTACCTAGAGATGTTCCTTTAGCATTTGTTGTAAAGCTGGTTTCTTGGTGCTGAGTTCTCTTAGCTTTTGCCTGTCTGAAAAGGTTTTAATATCTCCATCGAATCTGAGTGAGATCCTTGCTGCGTAGAATAATCTTGGTTGTAGTTTCTTCCCTTTCATCACTTTAAATATATCCTGCCACTCTCTTCTGGCTTGCAGAGTTTCTGCTGAAAGATCAGCTGTTAACCCTATGGGGATTCCCTTGTATGTTATTTGTTACTTTCCCCTTGCTGCTTTTAATATTTTTCTTCATATTTAATTTTTGAATAGTTTGATTAATATGTGTCTTGTCATGTTTCTCCTTGGATTTATCCTGTATTAGACTCTCTGCGCTTCCTAGACTTGATTATTTCTTTTCCCATATTAGGGAAGTTTTCAACTATAATCTCTTCAAATATTTTCTCAGTTTCTTTGTTTTTCTCTTCTTCTTATGAGACCCCTATAATTCAACTGTTGGTGTGTTTAATATTGTCCCAGAGTTCTCTGAGACTGTCTTTAATTCTTTTCATTCTTTTTTCTTTATTCTGCTCTGTGGTAGTTGTTTCCACTATTTTATCTTCCAGGTCACTTATCCGTTCTTCTGCCTCTGTTATTCTGCTATTGATTCCTTTTAGAGAATTTTAAATTTCACTTATTCTGTTGTTCATCATTGTTTGCTTTTTAGTTCTCCTAGGTCTTTGTTAAACGTTTCTGTGTTTTCTCCCTTCTATTTCCAAGATTTTGGATCATCTTTACTGTCATTACTCTGAATACTTTTTCAGGTAGACTGCCTATTTTCTCTTCATTTGTTTGGTCTGGTGGGTTTTTACCTTGCTCCTTCACCTGCTGCATATTTCTTTGTCTTTTCATTTTGCTTAACTTACTGTGTTTGGGGTGTCCTTTTTGCAGGCTGCAGGTTCGTAGTTCCCATTGTTTTTGGTGTCTGCCCCCAGTGGGTAAGCTTGGTTCAGTGGGTTGTGTAGGCTTCCAGGTGGAGGAGACTGGTGCCTGTGTTCTGGTGGATGAGGCTGGATGTTGTCTTTCTGGTGGGCAGGACCATGTCTGGTGGTGTGTTTTGGGGTGTCTCTGAGCTTAGTGTGATTTTAGGCAGCCTCTCTGCTAATTGGTGGGGTTGTGTTCCTGTCTTGCTAGTTGTTTGGCATAGGGTATCCAGCACTGTAGCTTGCTGGTCGTTGCGTGGAGCTGGATCTTAGCGTTGAGATGGAGATCTCTGGGAGAGCTCTTGCTGATTGATATTATGTATGGCCGGGAAGCCTCGGGTGGTCCAATGTCCTGAACTCAGCTCTCCCACCTCAGAGGCTGAGGCCTGACACCTGGCCAGAGCACCAAGACCCTGTCAGCCACATGGCCAGGTACGTGGGGAGTTTCTTGCCTTTTGGGAAGCCTGAGGTCTTCTGCCATCACTCAGTAGGTGTTCTGTAGGAGTTGTTCCACAGGTAGATGTATTTCTGATGTATTTGTGGGGAGGAAGGTGATCTCCACGTCTTACTCCTCTACCATCTTGAACATCCCTAAGCACATTTTTTTTAAGCTTAATAAAATGCTCTTTACCCCCTCTACACCCTGCTTAGCTTTGTCTTTGTAAATTAGTTGAGTTAATATCCCTGACCCTCTCTGTGCCTGAGTTTGCTATCAGTTTAGAGCCTCATCCGCATCATTTCTCTCCTTTGTCCCATTCATTTTTATCTGCATGTGCTGTTCATTGCTTTCATCACAGGAGAAGTGAAAGTGGTTTAGAGAATAAAGGACATTTCCTGGAGTATGCTCAGCTCCAAGGAGAAGTCATTTCATCCGTTTTACTTTCAGCATTTAGAGATGGGAAGCAGTCTCCTAGAATGTGGAGACACAGTGTGTTACTCAAAATAACTCAAGGGATTTGATTTTGAGGCCCATCGCCTCCTTCCTGCTTGCTAGAAGGGCACAGTGGTTGATATAGGGAATTTTCATTCTGTTATTATTCTGAAGGCTTGAAGTCTTGTTTCTTCTTTCTGAGCTTTTTTTTTTTTTAGCCCCATGGTATATGTGGGATCTTAGTTCCTTGACCAGGGATCAAACCTGGGATGCCCCCTGCATAGGAAACATGGAGTCTTAGCCACTGGACCGCCAGGGAAGTTCCTGAGCTTTGAGCTTTTTAACCTATAAAATGGAGCTAATGTTATTCCCAGGTTGTTTGGGTCATGAAATATCACATGTGCTATAAAAATATCAGGAATTGTTACTGCATCAAAGATTTTATGAGAAAGCTGAAGGCAAAAGCCATTTATTTTATTTTATTGAGTGTTTTTTAAAATTTTTATTTTATATTGGACTATAGTTGATTTACAGTGCTGTGCTAGCTGCAGGCATACAGTGAAGTGATTCAGTTATACATATACATATATCTATTCTTTTTCAAATTCTTTTCCCATTTACGTTATTACAGAATACTGAGCAGCGTTCCTTGTGCTATACAGTATGTCCTTGTTGTTTATCTATTTTATATATAGTAGTGTGTGTATGTTAATCCCAAACTCCCAATTTATCTCTCCCCCTCCATCTTTCCCCCTGGTAATCATAAGTTTGTTTTCTATGTCTGTGAGTCTGTTTCTGTTTTGTAAATAAGTTCATTTGTATCTTTTTTTTTGTTTTTTCTTAGATTCCACATATAAGTGATATCATATGGTATTTGTCTTTCTCTGTCTGACTCACTTCACTTAGTATGATAATCTCTAGGTCCATCCATGTTGCTGAAGTGGCATTATTTTGTTCTTTTTTATGGCTGAGTAACATTCCATTATATATATATACCACATCTTCTTTATCCATTCATCTGTTGATGGACATTTAGGTTGTTTCCGTGTCTTGGCTATTGTGAATAGAGCTGCAATGAACATTGGGGTGCGTGTATTCTTTCAAACCATGGTTTTCTCCAGATATATGCCCAAGAGTCGGATTTCTGGATCATATGGTAGCTCTATTTTTAGGTTTTTTAAAATTAGTTTCTTCATTGTAGAAGGAGATCATGAGTCCGGGTATGGATTCCCAGCCATAGTAGCTCACTATATGACCTTGGGCAAGTTATTTGACCTCTTTGTATCTCAGTTTCCCTGACCATAAAATAGAGATAATCGTAGTAACTACCTCATTAGGTTAGGGGAGTGGAAAGCAACAATCCACGTAAAGCATTCGGTGTGGTATTGGGAGAATAGCAAGCTGCACTTGAGGTGAGGTGAGGTAAGGATGCTGGGTGGGAGGTGGGCTAGTTACTGTCCAAAAGGTCCACTCACCCAGCCTCACAGCACTTGAGATTCCAATTCTAGCCTCAGCTTCTGTCGATGTTGCCATGTGAAACAAACCTTAGTGATCACTCCTGAATTGTCCAAACAAAAGTGTGCTGTGGTGGTGAGCCATCATTTCTGCACATATGTCAAATCAAAAAAAAAAATCAAAGTGTTCATAGGTTGCTTTCATTTTTTTCCTAGAAGTCATAACTTTAAAAAAGAAACCAAAAAAAGAATGTGAATTGTCTAAAACTGAGCTTACACTGTCTTTTATTTCTCTTAGGCTAAGGTTTTCATTTCAAGCAGTAACTGCAGTGCTGTGTCTTTAGATGTACCTGTGTGAGATGAAAGCCCATCTACATGGAAGGGGGCTTGTGGAATTTGTAGATGGGGAGAAAAACTTGGCACCAGATTGGCACCACGTTTGAGCCAGAGTACAATGAAAGTCTCCTTCTGTTAAGGTTTTTCTCAGATGCCTGGGGTGGTTTTGAGGGGCAGTCTTAGGAAATGGGGTAGCTCCATGGGGTGGGGTGGATACTCAGACCTACTAGTGAGTGCTTGCCTGTTCCATACCTAATTCCAGCCTGTAACACAGCAGAGAGAAGAACCCAGTTGTCCTGGTCCCCCAGTGTGGGGTGGGTGGGAGCAGCGCCCTCAGTCTTTCTTCCTGGTTTGCGCCTCTCTGGCTGCTCTTCCTTCTATGGTGTCATAGGCCCTGTGACGTCTTGGCCACCATCTCCCTGAGAATGTCCCCATCCCTGTTTCAGTCCTCGGATAGCATCCTTCTCAACCTTCTTAGTGAAGAGTCACCAGGTCTGACACCTGGGTGTCTCCCTAGACCAAGACCTAAACCTAGACCATCGTCCCTCCTCACTATTTATAGGAGACCACGTGCTCAAATACAATTTAAAATGGATTCAGAGTAGTTTATATAGGCTCTTGTGTTGATGTCCCATGACTTGAAACAATTGGAAACATCCTGGGATTTCCCAAGCAGAAAGGACAAGAATCCTCCTCTCATCATTTTCTAGCTTGGATGTATGTGTTCTGTGTCCTGTAGTACGATGACTTCCCTGTGGAGTGCTTTCCCACCTGATTTCAGATATAAAGGTGGATGAACTCTGCTAGTGCCAAAGGCGTTTTCTAAACACAGCCACGTGACTTGGTGAGTGACACTCACCCTTCTCCACTTTACTCTTCTGAATTCCTTGTTCCTGGGTTGTGTACCACATCAGAAAGCTAAACAGGCTGCAGGAGACCCAGTCTCATCCCCTGACCTTCTGTAGATGGTACATAACAAGTAATAACAAATAACAAAGAAACAAATAGATCTGCTGATGAGGGGTTTCTGAACTAAGTCAACTCCATGATTTGAGAGAAGTCATGTAAACCACTCGAATTTTTAGAGCAAGCGTACTCTGCATTTTACAGGAGAGGTTACGTTGAGTTAGTTTTTGAATTAATGGCGGAGCACCGTCAGAAATGTGGCTATGACGTTTACCATATCCCAAAGTTAATTGATGGAGATTTTTCTGAAGTCTGTGGGACGTTAAATATCTCCAATTCAACAGGTTAATTATGCACATTTGGTCAATATATGTTGTCATGCTGTCACAGGAAAAAAGCAAACGCACGTACTGATGAATGAAAAATATTAAGCTGGAATTAAATGGACCAAAATAAAATGTAAGCTCTTGACTAATGTAGCTATAGATCAAAAGAAGAAAAGTAAAATATGGGATTATGCAAATTACAGCACTTGGCTTCTATTTCTGTTTTCTCATAAAAAAAGAACGAAGGATGCTCTTTAAAATTTCCAAATGAATGGTATATTTTAAAACAAGTTTTCTCAAAGAATAAAAACATGCTCTCAGCTGACAGACTGGCGGGGCTGTGAGTCTGGCTGGGGCCCTCAGCCCTGGGTCTTTGCAGTGGCTCTGGGTACCACATCCCCCTTCTTTCAGCACTTGCCATCGTCAACCAGATACACAATCTGCCAACTACCCACTGCCTTCCTGGCGCTCCAGAGAGAGAGATGGTCAGAAAAGCAGCTGGTGGCGTGGAAACAATTAATTCTCAACTTCTTTGTTTGCCTAGAATATTCCAAGCTGTTGTGAAAAAGCCCCAGTGAGGGTTGTTTCCATTTTTGCCAAACAGAAATGAAACTGGAGGTTTGATAATGATAAGGATAAATATAAAGTTAAATGGAATAGTTTTCCTTACCTTGTTGAATGTATATGTATATATATTGTATGTACATATCTATAGGTACTGAGATTGACAATTAATAATTATATACAAAGCATACAGGAAAGTTATTTTAATTTTTCTGCATTTAAATTCAAAAATATAATTTATATTTTAAAAGATAGAGTGATATAAAATGCTTTCATGGTTGTTTCTTAGGAAAGGCTAAGCTCTTACTCTTAAGTGTTCCCCTTCTCATTTTCATGGTGAACATGTCACTTTTACGAAATAATGGTGGTGACTGGCTAGGCAAAATGTAGCAACCCTATGTCAGTCCTTGGTCTGCTTCTTTTCCAAATTGTACACTGCTGTGAACAGTGGTTTTGGAAGGTGGCGGTCTAGGCTTCATTGTAGGCACTGCCCTGGATTCACATGTAGAACGGAAATGTTTGCCACTCAGAATCATGGTATAAAGTAGGAGCTGGGTAAGGTGTCGGAGTAGACTAGGAATGACACTAGTCTAGGGGTCAGGGAGCACGGATTCTCATTCTCGCTCCATCACTGATTGGTCATAAGAAAAATGTATATTTTTCTTATCTCCCCATTAGAAACAAAGTGAAAACTAGAATTCCTCTTCCATAAATATTTGGGTGGACTTTCTGTTGACAACATGTCTGCTGGCCTATAACACGTCCAAATAGATTTGATGAGAAAAGAGTTTAATGAATATGGGATAACATTGGATTCTTGGCCTTGGGTAGCCAAAATCTGGACCACTAGAACCATTCATTGGCATATTCATTCAGTCATCAAACATCTGAACAGGAAGGCACGAAGTCCTCAAGGATGGACATTCTGTGGTATTGTAGATTTTTGTAGGAGAGATGATGGCAGGTGGTAGCCTTGGTGAGATCACAACAGCCAGCGTGACTTTTCTAATGAATAAATCAGACCATCTTGCTTCTCTGTGTAAAATCCTCCAATGGCTTTTTATCATGCTTAAGATAAACCCCAGCCCCCTCCATGTTCTGTGAGGACATCCGTGGTCTGGCCCCTCCTGACCTCCCTAAACCTCTCACTACCACCCTGCCCCTGCCCACCTGGCTTCGGCCACACTGGGCTTCTCACTCTTCTCAAAGAAGCTGAGGGTGTCTCAGGGTCTTAGCACATGCTGTTCCTTCTGCCTGGAACACTGTTCCCCCCACCAGCTTCATAAATCATTCCTCTGCTCAAAAGTTACCTCCTTGGAGAGGTTTCTACCAACTCTTCCATCTGAAATAGCACCCCAGAACACTTCTTTTATTCTGCTTTATTATTTTATGGAAGAAATGTCAAATATGCTTAAATAGTCCATTTTTTTAAATTGAGAAGGGGATGCCCAGAGCTTTAGTATTAACTGAAATTGATGGGGGAGCCTTAGGTTGTTTCCAAGGAATCTGAATCTCCTGGTTCTTGCCATTTCAATTTTTTTTCTTCTTATATGAGTCCAAAGGTATCAATAAATTGTGGCTATTGTCCCAAAGTTTCAAGAACTTTCCTGGTAAAAATATTCATGGAGAAAAAAATGATATGCATAAATGCTCTTTTTGAAGTTTCTATGTTTAGGAATCCTGCTAAGTTGCATTTTGAAATGTATGTCTTCTTAATTTAGGGATTGACTATGTCTTTATTTCTCAAATAAATAAAAAAGTTCTGATGGGAATTTCTCCTGGATGAGGTCTAATGCCATGGGCAGAGATTGTAAATTTCCCAGTGGGTCTGGGACATAGGATTTTACATTTTATCCGTTTGCTGGAAGGTTATCCCAGAAATGTCACACACACATAAGGTACTTCTGTAGTTTCCTTAAGCCTCTCTCACCCCAACTCACAAAAGCGCAGTTTCTACTCCACAGCTCAGAGCTGTTCAAACAATTGACCTTTTACACCTTCAAAGCGAATGCCTGCCTAAAGCCTATGGGTAATACGCAAACATCCTTTGGACTTTGCGTTTGGTAGAGGAAACTATAGCCGGCTTCTCCCTCTTGGTCTCCAAGAACTTTTATTTCACTGTGATCAAAAGAATCAAAGTATGTTCCAGCCCAGAGAGAGAACCTATTTTTGCATATCTCAAAACACAGGTTTCCAATAATTTCAGACAAGTATCCTAATCTAGAAAGATGACTTTACCTTTCCTACTGCATTATTAATCATCGCGTTTTCTTTTGGAAGCTAAAACCCAGAGGTATCATTGGACAGATAAGAGAAAATCTGTTCTTTTGTTCTCTCAGAAATGTGTTTTTGTCACTTACATGCTACACAAGACAATTGAAATACTGTGGTCTAGATCAGGCTTTAAAAAACATAGCTTTTAAGGGAGTGAGAAAGTAGGGAAAGATTGGAAGGTGAGATATTAATATATAGTTTCTGTTCTCGTTGGCATTTACTTGTTCTTTTTATTGTTCTTTTGTGTTTATGGAAGAAGTTCTTTTCGACAGGTAATCTGAGATCACAGTAAATTGTGTGAACACACATAATTATAGGTGTTGATTTTATGGTTAAAAACATGTAATATTGAATATGTAGTTATAACAGGGAAAGCAATTTGAAAACGAAGGCTGAATTCAATGTACTTATGAGAACATGGTAGCACGTGAAATCCCTCTTCCTCACAATCTAATAGGCAAGAATAGATGTAAACCACATCAATTCCACTCAGCAAGAGATGATATTCCATAATGTTGATGAACCCAAGATTATGAACTGGCAGATACGGGTCAAAATCGAGGCTGTGCCGCTGACTCAAGCAAGCTTTTCTGAGCTTCCATTCCTTCATCTATGAAAGGGAAGACGGTGGTTCCCACCTCTCTGGGTAGCTCTGAGGGTGGGATAGGATGATGCCATGTGTATAGAGCATCTGGTCCAAAGTAAGGGCTAAGTAACTGTCAGCCACCACAATTATAATCATCACTGTCATCACTATCACATCACATTCACATTCACATCACTATCACATCACTATCACATCACTGACATCACATTAATGTCAGTCACTGTCTGATACTAGAGTAGAAACCAGATGGCTGACCAACCTGGTATAAACAAAAGTATTTCTGAAATGGGCAAAGGCTCTTGAAAAATGTAAACAAAATGATTCATTTCATAAACCAGTCTGTGCAGTGTGTTTACGAGAGTTAGTAGTTAACCACACCCATTTTACGCCATGGCCAAGTTATACAGTTAATACCGAATCCCTTCTCACTCGGGACTTGGCAAAAGTTTTGTAACCACTCCCTCCTCTTTGTTCAAGCCATTTATTTTATGTTCATTTTGTTTTTCTTACATGCTACCTAGAATTTAGATCCCTCTGGACATTACCTGTATCCAGGTATCACCACCTTTCCCTTGCAGACTCTAAATGCATTCTCTTCTCCTTTGCTCCCCTCGCAGTGTATACACACATGTCACCTGCAGAAGAGAACTTCTTTGGTTGCTCTCTCGTCACCTGGTTTTCTGCATGACTAAATTTCCTTTTGCTTTTTTTTCCTGGTGCTGAGGAAGAGCTATTTATTTTCCCCCAGGAAGTCCTGTCCTTGAGATTGGGAAAATACGCTTCCTGGTCGAGCACCTCTGGAAAGACAGTCCCCAACCTGGAGAAAAAGCAGACACCCCCTTTGGTGGTGGCGTCGTTCACTCTAAAGCACCCCTGGGCCCGTGCACTGCCCCCACTCAGGACACTCACACCGGGGGCATCGTTACCCCAGTGGGGTGGGTCTCCTCTTCCATTGCAGTTGCACGTGGTGTCCACCCACAGAATGTCAGCATCAAAAGCTTGCTGTTTTTACTCCTTCTACATCAGTTATTTCCTATTTCCCTTTTCCATTGTGTTTACCCCAAACAATGCAAAATCTGAGATTTCCTAATTGACACCCGTGTTTCTCTACACAGGCGTTCTGCAGCATGTACGAAGAGCAGCACACTAAAACAATTCTGGCTGCATTTTTTGTTTATACCAGTTCAACCTGGGCAACTCAGTTCAGGAGATCTTTTATATTCTCGTCATGCTTAGTTCCTAGGCATGCTGAGGAGTCAGCTGCACCTCTGGGAAATGGGGGGAGGTTTGGAAAGGTCAAGTTCTGGGAAAGGGAAACTCAGGAGGCTCTGAGGCTTCTCTTGGCCCATCCAGGAAGGGGACAGCAGCTCAGGCCACACGTATAATAGGGGCATGGCAGACACTGGCTTGACACAGGGTGGCATTAGCATCACAGCCATCTCGTCTGTTGGGTAAGTGGCAGCACAGGCAGCAGCTGGACTCTCTAACCGCTGGCAAAGCCAGATTTGGGCACTTGCAGCACCTCAGTTCCTGGGGACCCAGCAGAAGCTCTAGCAAGATCTAGAAACATGAAGAAGGGGAGTGACAAGAGTGTTCCGGGGGTTGGATCCCCAAGGAGCAGGAGGTTCCCGGCAGGGCTCCCCCCAGGGTGTGTAGAACGCAGATCAGGAATGAAAGCGCAGCCATTTTCAAAGGTCTGGTCCAACGTGCACGGGCTGTGGCTACGTGGACTCATGGGTGCCAGAGGTTTCTGCCCGTTGAAGCGGTGAATGCCTCCCAGACTACATTCATAAAATCCTGCCTACTCCAAGCCGGTTGCTTCTATCACCCTGTCCAGCCCAGTGGTCACCAGTTCTTCTGGGCCAAGAGAGAAGCCCCTCAGGCTTCCATTTTGTATCCTACTGCTTATTTTACAGCGTTGGGATGCTCAGTTTTCCTAAAATACCTGCAACAGAATTTCTGGGGAATAAACCTCTGTTCTTACCTTATGACACTTTGCCCGACAAATCTTGGTGCCGGCTCTTTTCTGAGTGTCAGGCATGGTGAAGTCTGACAGAGGCTGAGCCTCTGCCCACATGGCTTGTTCCTCTCAGTATTTTCTCAGGATCCTTCTAGCCGAAGCGCCTGCCATGGCCTTGTCCCATTTCTGCTGGTGAATCAGCCAATGTAGACAGTTTGCCTAAGTTATTCAGAGAGGTCATGGCTGGATGAACAATTCCCTTGGGAGCTCCCGCCAACCTTTTAAAAAAGAAGGTTGGGAAAGTTCCAGCCCTCTCTGTGAAGGCTTTGCATTTTCTGATAGCGGCCAAGGAACCAAAGGTGAAAGCAGATTGCTTGGAACTGGTCAGTGGAGCTGGTTCCCGCGGCATCAAGTCAGAGAATCATTCTACGTGCCGTTTAAAAGACCGGGCAGTGGGCTTCCCTGGTGGCGCAGTGGTTGAGAATCCGCCTGCCGATGCAGCGGACACAGGTTCGAGCCCTGGTCTGGGAGGATCCCACATGCCGCGGAGCAACTAGGCCCGTGAGCCATGGCCGCTGAGCCTGTGCGTCCGGAGCCTGTGCTCCGCAACAGGAGAGGCCGCAATAGTGAGAGGCCTGTACATCGCGATGAAGAGTGGCCCCCGCTCCCTGCAACTAGAGAAAGCCCTCGCACAGAAACGAAGACCTAGCACAGCCAAAAATAAAAACAAAAAAACAAAAAAACAAAAAAACCAGGCAGTGTCAGGAATTGTGTGAGTTGGTAGGAAAATCTTGATGGTGTCCTGGCCCTGAGCAGGATGTGTGCTGCATCCGTGTTGACAGTTTTCTATCTCTTTTCTGACAATTTCCAGTCCTTTGCTCTAGCTTTCTTACTGACTTACTATAAACATTTAGTTCAGAATGAACTCGATATTCATGTGGAATTCAGAACTCTGATTTTCCCTGTCAGCAGCTCTCCATTCCCCACACTGGAATATTTACAGTGGCTCAAATGTACTCTCTTGCCTTCTTGACTTTGCTGGAGAGAGTGTGTGTGTGTGTGCATGCGTGTGTGTGTGCTTCCTAAAATGATTCCTCTTCTGAGTCTCTGCTTGTCAAAGGGCTTCTCAACTTACTAGCCTGTGTCCGTGGACAAATCATTAAGCTTCTCTGAACCTTAGTTTCTTTATCTGTAGAAGGAGGATAAGCAATTTACAATGGTGAGGATGGGCTTGGTAATGCTGCACTAATAAATGATCCCCAGATCTCAGTGGCTTAAAAGGACAAAAGTTGGGGACTTCCCTGGCAGGCCAGTGGTTAGGACTCTCAGCTCTCACTGCCTGCGGCGCAGGTTCAGTCCCTGGTCAGGGAACTAAGATCCCACAAGCTACGTGGAGCAGCAAAAAAATAAATAAGAAGGACAAAAGTTTATTTTTCATTCATGCTATGTGTCCAGTCTGTATCAGTGACAGGATCTGCTTTTCCCAGTTACTTATTGACCCAGGAAGATAGAGGAGGGGATTAAAAGGGTCCTTAATTCTCACTGAAGTTCTGCTCAGAATTCATTCACCAAAGTGATCACATGGCCACAACTAACTGCAAAGAGGGTGGGGATGTGTAGCCCTCTCCCTTCCTCAAAGAATGCTGACGATTTTCTGAAGCACTGTGATGACAGCACACCTCCATCAAGGTACATGGTAAACCCTAGAATATCATACAGCTGTCAGGCGGAGTCACTATACTTCCTCTTTGCAAGGGCCAGCGTCAATCTGGAGATGAGAGAGAGACAGAGCGCACACACACACACACACACACAGATTGAGCGAGAGAGAGAGAGAGAGAGAGAGAGAGAGAGAGAGAGACAAAGAAGTAGCTAGCAAGAATTCTACGCCAGTCCAAATAGTACCTTAACCAGTTACTAACTGTGTGATCTTGGGCAAATTAACGTCTCTGAGCGTCAATTTCTTCACCTGGAAAATGGGGACAGCAATTGTAAATTCCTCTAGAGGTGATTATGCATGTTAAATGTTAGCGATTGTGAAATTATCAGATGGAGTATCTGATGCCATATATGTATTTACTTATTAAATGGAATACAACTGGCTTTTTTCTTTTAATATTAAGATGTGGTAGACTTTATATATATATACATATATATACATATATATATATTTCCATGTGTATGTTTGTGCATATATGTGTGTGTATTCATCTTGTTTTTAAAAATAGCTACATACTGTTCTGGTTTGGGGCCATATCTTAATTGTCGTTCAATTGATTAAAACTTCCTGTAGTACAATTCAAGAAGACCATGGTTTCATGCGTCTCCATTCATTGACCTGTTTCCTGCCTTACCCCTTAGATGTAGTCTAAAGACTGTGTCTAATGCCATTTGGTGGGGAAGTATGTCCAGATTTACTGATAATTTAGTCCATTCTCTCTGTTATGACATCTTTATCTTGTGGCAGACATTCTCTTACGGTTGTATTGCCAAAACTTCCCCTAAATAGAAAGTACCATGTTCTTAGGTTTGGCCCCAAATGGTCACTTTCCCATCAATGGACTCAGCTGTGGTGTAGGAGCCACACAGACGCTACCCCTTGCCCTGACCAGGTGAACGCCACGCTTGACCCCTTCACTGTTCCCCGCAAAGCCTGGACCTGATCTGGGTGCCATAACATTTGCCGAATGATACAGCTGTGACTTCTTACTGCTCCCTCTTCCTTAGGGTCACTTCACCTGCTTCTTTTAATTTTCAATTGGAAGACCGATCTCGTTATCCTGTTTCCATTTCACTCATGCATAGCCTTTTTCTCTCCTCCATCCCCCATCTCCCCGACTTATATTTCTTGTTTTCTGTGTTTTATAGCTTCTCCTGTATACACCAATGTCATAAGCAAAAGTAAATCTTTTAGCTCAGAAAAAAACGATCAGCTGTACATCCCAGGCAGGATGGTCCCTTGTTGAGCTTTCAGGGGAGAAGACTCTGGAAATGGGACTCTACATCCAAGAGGTTTATTAAGAAGTACCTTTGGGCTCAACATTTGTGGGTGAGATGGGATGGGCTGGAGAGAGGAAGAAGTTTAACTGTGATGCAGGCCCTGCCGCAGCCTCAGCCAGCCCCATAGCTGCTCAGAGCTGTCCCAGATCGGGCCACCGTGGCCAGGACTTTCTCTCCTACATTGGCCAGTCATTGGATGTAGGCTCTTCCTGGGAGGCAAAGTCACTCTGCCATGGATACAGTCCCCAAAGGGGAACCTGTCCATTGGCATCCCAGTAGCTGGGACAAGCCCTCCACTGCAGGGCCGTGTGGGTGGCACATCACAGGGTCCACTGCAGAGCAGGACAGCACATTGGGAACCAGAGTCCAATCCTTTCCTCTTACATAAGCTCAGAGAGAAGAGGACATTCCCCGCCCTCTCCTGCCATCCTACCTGTGTGGGTGATAGCAGGGTTAAAGGTCTTTCATACAGTCCTTACTTGTTTCTGCTTTTGCGGTCCTTGCCATAATCTTTTCAGAATACTTTCTTTTTGTTGCTATGACAATCCGTGCATCTTCTGTATTATAATTGCTCTCAATATGGTCTCAGCATCCCTTTTCCTCTAGCTCTGAGGGGATGAGTCCAAACATGAGCTTGTTTAATAAAATTCGGGCCACTCTGTGTGACACCCTCTCCCTTTTCTTTGAAGAAGTTGCTTTTGGAGTGGGCGTTCCCGCTGCCTTTCTTCTGTCATCCCACAGATCATCTCCATCCTTCCCACTCAATATTGCCTGGCAGCAAGGGGGACGGGAATAGCACGGAGAATGGGAACCCACAGAAGGGCTGCAGCCTCCTCCCCCTTGTATGCTTGCGAGCTGAGCTGCTAACAAGTGGCAGAATTGATTCACTTGAATTTCATCTTCTTTCATTTCCTCTGCCTTCCCTCTGGTGCTGGTGATAATAAAGGGTGAAAAATGACCTGGGACCCAGGAGGTAGATGAAAGAGAGAACCGGGATTGAGAGAATTCAGAGTCTGACTAATCAAACATTAGCCCTTGGCTCCTATACCCTCCCGCAGGCGTATCACCTTGTGGCCACGGAGCAGAGCCTCCAAACAAGGAGACATTCCCGGGAAGGATGCCTGTCAGGGTGTTAACACTATAGAGACACCTCATTGAAGCCTCCATCCTGGTCATTGCAGAAAGAGGCTCAGGTACCCGAGGTCACCTGGGAAGACATAACATGGAAGTTTTGTGATAGATTAAGAGGAAAGAGGTCTTTAAAAATATGTCCACAGGGGCTTCCCTGGTGGCGCAGTGGTTGAGAGTCCGCCTGCCGATGCAGGGGACACGGGTTCGTGCCCCGGTCCGGGAAGATCCCACATGCCGCGGAGTGGCTGGGCCCGTGAGCCATGGCCGCCGCTGAGCCTGCGCGTCCGGAGCCTGTGCTCCGCAACGGGAGAGGCCACAGCAGTGAGAGGCCCGCGTACCGCAAAAAAAAAAAAAAAAAAACGTCCACAAACAGATACCCAGGCGTCTGCCCTTCTCAAGTCAGCAGATAAGAGTAATTCTCCTCTGCAGAGGATAACAGATATACGTTTTCTTTATTTTATTTTTTATTGAAGTATTGTTGATTTACAATGTGGTGTTAATTATTGCTGTATAGCAAAGGGATTCAGTTATACATATATATATACACACATATATACATTCTTTTTATATATATATTGTTTTCCGTTATGATTTATCACAGGATATTGAATATAGTTCTCTGTGCTATACAGTAGAACCTTGTTGTTTATCCATCCTGTATATAATAGTTTGCATCTGCTAATCCCAACCTCCCACTCCATCCCCTCCCCCAGCCCCCTTCCCCTTGGCAACCACCAGCCTGTTCTCTATGTCCATGATTCTATTTCTGTTTTGTAGATAAGTTCATTTGTGTCATATTTTAGATTCCCCATGTAAGTGATATCATATATTTGTCTTGGTCTGACTTACTTCACTTAGTATGATAATCTCTAGGTCCATCCATGTTGCTGCAAATGGCATTATTTCATTCTTTTTTATGGCTGAGTAATATTCCATTGTATATATGCACCACATCTTCTTTATCCATCCATCCGTTGATGGACATTTAGGTGGTTTCCACAGACATACAGTTAAAATAAAGGATCACAGAAGGAAGGGTGCTTGCTGCTTTATTGTGCTGGGGGAAAAGTCAAGTCTCATCAGGGAGTATCTGCCAGCATCAGCAGAGAATAATGACCTTTTCCAAACCACCCCAATCATCACTGCTTAGAGTAGACTTTTCAATCACTCTCTCCTACCTCTGCCTACAGAAAGGCAAGCACAGCCTCTGCCCTGTATAATTGCTGATCTGCTGGAACACATCTACCTGGATCCCCAAAGAGATAAGAATCTATTACGTGGATACTAGAAGAGTCTGCTCTTACTGTGGTCAAGGCCTTGGTCTCCCCATCACGGGATGAGTGCCATCTGTTTCTGCAGCTGGAGGGCACTCGGTGTCTCAGTCCTGCCAAGGTTTCCTTGATTCTGGGGAATTCCCTGCCGCTGAGCACAGGAGGCCTCGTAGACTCATAGACCCTTCATCTCCCTCAGGGTCGCTGATTAGGCGAGACACGGCACAGGCAAAGAGGGAAATGCTGCGAATTTAAAGTGAAAAACACAGTTGGTACAGATTCAGCCTCTGTCTGCCACTGCTTCCCCATAAATATTTTACCTTTGTGTTTTGACTATGTGTTTCTGAAACTCGTAGGCCAGGCCAATGTCACAGGCTTGATGACAGTGTGTCTGGGAGACTGGGCCCCACCTCGACGTGTCAAACACAGTGAGCCCTCCCAGGGCCCGACCTCCTGCGACTGTGGCCGTGCCTGGTTGTCTGCGTCTTTATTCCTGTCCTGCCCCTAGGTTCTTCAGAACATTTTTTTTTTTTAGATTCCATATATATGTGTTAGAGGCTGGTTTTCTTGCATTGGTCGCTGTCTTCTCCCTTTCCTCAGTGTGAAAAGCTACCTGTTTTCATTTTGAGCCCGACTGCAAGAGAAGCAGCTCACACTTAACTGTGCTCTCTCTCTTCCTGCGTTTCCACATGGGTTGCCATCTAGATGAAAGCGGGGTAAGTCTGCACCCCATCAGGCTCTTCGGTTCTTGAGAAACTTCCGCTTTGTTTTCAGCCATTCAGCCCTTCACTGAGCAGAGAGGTCCTGAGCACCTGCTGTGTCATTGGCCCCAAGACAGCCCTGGGGATGCTTACACCCACCCACACCTGGGCATTTGCTCTACCCTGTCCACCCTCCCACCTGTTACTTTAGGAATTGCTGAGGTGGAAAGGGTAAAAAGGAAAGAAGTGCTTGGTATGTGGAGGTGGGGAGCGGTGTCCCCCTCATGCTTAGATCAACTGTTTCTACGTCAGGGAGTTGGGAGACCAGCCCAGACTCACGTCCCTCCCATTCTCACATCCCGAGACCCTATGCAAAGCAAAAAGCCGCAGGTGGGGTAAAAAGAACACACTGTCACCTGACCAATCATTATTTCAGCTGAATATGTATAAAACTTGGTTTAATGCACTAGCAGTTTGGTCACAATTCCTGAAACTGTCCTATAGGCAATGAAGTTTGTGACTGCAGCTTAATATTGTGACGGTTTACGTTTTTTAAATTGTGCAAGCATTTAGAGGAGACAAAATGGGAATTTGTTATCTTTTATAGGAGTGGCTTTCTCTTCTCTGCTTGACTTTCTTGTCTTCGCCTGGACTGATTCTTACCTTTTTTACTTATGTTACCTGGCTGGTTGGCTCCCCAAGATAGAGTGAATGCTAGGATGGAGAACACAAATTCCGTTTCATTTACATTGGCATCCTAGGTCTGAGCGAGGAGATGGGGAAGTCTTACTGCAGCCTGCAGACAATTAAATGAGTTTGGAAAGTTTTCATTTGCTTTGTTGTTGACGAAAACTAAGTCCCTGGATGGCTGTTAATTTTTCTGGGTGATTCCCAGAGGAAAACCAAGCCAACACGGGGCCCTGCATTTCCCTATGGAACTTCGGTGAACTACGTAGTATGGAGATCTCAGTTCTGATTTCCGTGTTTTGTTTTGTTGAGTTTCCTTACGTAAAAGGAAGTTTTGGGGAAGAAACCTATGTTTAACTGAGAAGATAAAGGACTCAGGTGGAGAACAGGAAGAGGTAAGAACAATTCTAGACTAGATCCAACCCACTGATCTAAAAAGCACTGCTTCATTAACCCGTTGGCGTAATTTCATAAGCAGGAGGTGGCCTGTCTGATGATCTTTCTGTTAGAATTCAATTGTCGTCAGTAATATCCAAGCAAGTTCTTTGTATGACTTTACTGATATCGGTTGTTTTTTCCATTCTATCTTCTTCTTTAAGGAGGACTTGAGTTTTTTTAAAGCAGATTAGCATATTTATTTATTTAAAAAATTTTAAAATTTTATATTGGAGTATAGTTGATTCAAAATGTTGTGTTAGTTTCAGGTGTACAGCAAAGTAATTTAATTATACATATTCGTATATCTATTCTTTTTCAGATTCTTTTCCCACGTAGGTTATTACAGAGTACCGAGTAGGGCTCCCTGTGCTACACAGTAGAGGACTTAAGTTTTTTGAAAAACACGTATCACAGGATAAAATTAATGAGGAAAAGTTACATATTGCATGATTCCCCATGTGATCACTGAGAAGATGAAATTTGAAAGTAGGGTACTTAACAGTATGAAGACTCTAAGTCTGAAATCAAAGGCAAATCACATGAAGATTGAGGATGATTTATACACCACTTGGTTTTTGCTAACAGATTGAAGGGGTAGCAATTCTACCTGGTTTGATAGACAGTCATTCTGGAAAGGAAAAATTATGAGGTTCTAGAAGGAAGGATAATCTGAATGCAAACGAGTTCTCTGTTCACCTTAAACTGAAATCAGGGTTCAGGTGTCAGCCCCAGGTTATCAGCCTGGATTATTCAGTGACAATTTATGTGAAGTCACCAGGTTGGGTGAATGGCCAACCTGAAATCGAAGAAAACAGTCCCTCAGGGTTCTACCTTCAGGTGTCTGTAATGGAGAGCAGGTTTCATTGGATGGGAACCTTTCACAGACAAACAATAGGTGAGAATCTCAGAGTAACTCTATGCTGGCAGTAGCTCCTGAATTAATAAAACATTATTTATTTCAGTTCTGTTTCATCACGACTGTTAAAACATGACATTTAAATTCTTCACTGAATCTCTAGGAACTTTGGTTTCCCTGTAGCTGTCTCTTTGATATCTGTCTCTGTGTCTGCATGCTAGTTTCTGAAGCCTGGCAGAACAGGCAAGTGCTAGGATGGCTATAACAGAAATGCCCAGAACTACCACACAGGCTCCTTCTCCAAGAGTAGGTTTCAAGCAGAAATCACTCAACAAAGAGAAATAACTAACATCTATTGTGCACTGACTTTGTGCCAGGTACTATTTTAACTGCTTTGCCTAAATAATCTCGATCCACTACAAATAGAAGTAACTATTGCTTTTATCCTCATTTACAAATGAGGAGACTGAGTCAGGCGAAGTCCTGGAGAGAACTGGGGTTCCATCTCAGACAGTCTGACTCCTGAGCCCTTGCTCGTCGCCGTCGGGCTACACACAGAGCACTGACTTCATGCTGGCCACTGAGCCATAGGCACCAGGGATATGGGAGCAAACAGTATTGAGACGTATTGTTCAGATTTGACCCTGGCCTTGGATGGATATCTTTCATCTATGTATCGGTTTTCCTGGGCTACTGGGAGGATCCCATAACAATTTGGAACATTATTGATGATCACGGTCAGCAGATAGAATTAAATAACTTGGTTTCTACTGATAATGTAACTGCTAATGTCCTTCAGCATTGAGCCATCACAACATTCTTGAATGAGGTTTCTATGAGACTTTAAGAAGTTTACTCTTCTAACAGTTGTTGGTACAAATCTGTTAAACATCCATCAGGCCTTGTGATGATTAACATAAATATGTTAGCTTTTTAAATGGTTAAAATGGTCCTGCGTGTCAGCTAGCTTTTGCGACATAACCGTGTCCCCGGACTCGGTGGCATTTATCGCTTACAAGTTCACGAGCACCTGGGTGGCCCTCTGGTCTTAGCTGGGTTCGCCCATGAGTCTGTGGTCAGCCGCAGGTCAGGGCGGTGGCTCTGAGGATCTGGCTGGGCTTTCTCACATGCTGGGAGTGTGTCTGGCTCTAGGCTGGGACAGCGGGCCTCTCCTTCACAGGATCACTCATTAGCCAGTAGGCTAGCCAGGGACTGTCCCTACGGTGGCTGGGGAGAGCCCACGAGCAAAGGCCAGAGCGTGTACTGACTCCTGAAAAGGCCTAGGCTTAGAACTGGCATAACGTAACTTCTTCCTCATCTATGGTCAAAGCAAAGCCCAAGGCCAGCCTAGATCCGAGGGGTGGGGAAACAGACCCCACCTCTTGGTGTGAGGAGCTTGCAGGTTACCTGGTGAAAAAGCAGGAACAACACAAGGCAGGGGATCATGGGAGCCATTTTTGAAAACAACCCACAGCAAAGTAATCCGTTAACTCAGAGTTTCCCAAACATACCTGGTCCCCCTGCCAAAGGTCTCCCTTGCCCTGTAGTTTTTATAGCATAACCACCCACAGAATATGATATTTGCTAAATTCAGATTAATTAAAGAACATTTTCCATGAAAAATGAGTAGTAGTATGCCCATTTTATAGAGGGAGAAGCTGAGGTTCAGAGCTAAGTAACATACCCTAAAAATCGTAAAACTAATAAGTAGTAAGTTACTAGCATTAATTAGTATCTAATAAGTTGTTGGATGTCAAAGTTTGACAAGCTTAGGTAAGTCTAACTCCAAAGCCCTTTCTTTGAATTACCACTTTACAAGGTTTTCAAGGCCTTTAAAGGTCACGTTATTAATGATTTTTTCAAAAATGAAAGTGGTGCCTGAGGATGAGGAAATAGGAGAGGAGAAAATTCAAACACAATAATAGCCCATTTGTTGCAGTCTATTTACAGGCATGAGTGTTTTAATCAAGGAGCATTTCTTTCACTAAACAAAATGATCCTTTGTGATAGCTATGGATTATTAATTTTTTCATCTCTTCCTGCAATAAATATTTGGTGGTGGTGGGTGTTTCTGTATGGTAATATTATTTGGCTTGAGAAGGGTCAAGTGCAAATAGAATTCTCATTTGCAAAACTTGTCACCTATATTCCTTCAGAATATTTGGGGAAAGTAAGAGTAATAGCAGCAGTACAGGTAGTATTAAATGTTCTTTAATTAGATCTGAATTTACCAATTATCATATTCTGTGGGTGGTTATACTATAAAAACTACGGGACATGGGAGACCTTTGGCAGGGTGACCAGGTATGTTTGGGAAATTCTGAGTTAACAGGTTACTTTGCTGTAATTTCTCAGAATCTTACGTAGACTGATGACCATTGTAATTCTCAATGAGTCCATTTCTCAGACTTCCATAACTGCAGAATATTCATTTATTTGGTGCCACTCACAGATGCCTAGTATTCCGTAGAACCCTTGGGAAATCTGACCTTTATTCTGATCCCTTTGAAAGTATGTTTGGAGTCAATAGTATTTTGTCAAGCATCTGCTGTGAGAGAGGCACTATTAGAACCACATCAGAAACCCGTGAAATAGGTATTATTCTTATTGATAGTTGAGGAAACTGGGACTCCAAGCAGTTACTCTGTTTGCTCAAGATCTCCCATCTGGTACCAAAACTGAAAGTTGACCCTAGTTTTATCTAACTTCAGGCCTAGGGTATGTCTTGTAGCCTTTGCTGAGATTCAGAAAGTTTAAGTGACTTTTTAGGATGACTCAGCTGGTCAGAAGAGACACCATGTCTTACATACTTTTGTAGTTCCTGTAGCTCCTAAGAGAAAATAGCTTATCAGTCAGTACCTACAGGCCAATCCCTTTTTTTCATTACCTAGTTATTATTATCCTCATGCTCATGGCAAAAATTGTAATAGTAGAGAAGAGAATAAGGTAAAAAGTAAAAATTCTCCATACCATCAGCACCAGAACCATACTCTAAAGATAAGACTATTATCCATTTTGTATATGTTCTTCCATAACATTTTAACTATACAAGTGTGTGTGTGTGTGTGTGTGTGTGTGTGTGTGTGTGTGTGCATCCTTCTGTTTTGATTTACACAGATGAGATCATATATGTACATTTTCACTTAATATATCTTTGAAACCTTTTCTCAAAATATAATTGATGGGGGCTTCCCTGGTGGCACAGTGGTTAAGAATCCACCTGCCAATGGAGGGGACACGGGTTCGATCCCTGGTCCGGGAAGATCCCACATGCCGTGGAGCAACTAAAAGCCCCTGCACCACGACTACTGAGCCTGCGCTCTAGAGCCTGTGAGCCACAACTACTGAGCCCAAGTGCTACAACTGCTGAAGCCCGCATGCCTAGAGCCCAAGCTCCTCAACAAGAGAAGCCACCGCAGTGAGAAGTCCACGCACCACAAAGAAGAGTAGCCCCGGCTTGCTGCAACTAGAGAAAGCCTGCACACAGCAACGAAGACCCAACGCAGCCAAAAATAAATTAATTAAATAAATTAAATATATATATATTTAAGTAATGTGTAACATTATTTCAGGTATACAACATTGATTTGATAGTTGTATATATTGCAAAAAATTGTTACAAGTCTAGTTACCGTCCATCATCATGTATAGTTACAACTAGTTGATTTACAGTATTATATTAGTTTCAGATATATAATGTAGTGATTCTATATTTTAATAGGTTATACTCCATGCAAAGTTATTATAAAATATTGGCTATATTCCCTGTGCTGTCCATTACATCGTTGTATCTTATTTTTTTTAATACCTAGTAGTTTGTTACCTCTTAATCCCCTTTCCCTATTTTGCCTCTTCCCCCACCCCTCTCCCCACTGTTAACAGTTTGTTTTCTGTATCTGTGACACTGTTTGTTTTATTATACTCATTTGTTTGTTTCAATTTGTTAGATTTCACATACAAGTGAAAACAACAGTATTTGTCTTTCTCTGACTTACTTCACTATGCATAATACCCTCCAGGTCCATCTATGTTGTTGGAAAAGGCAAGATTTCATTCTTTTTTATGGCTGAATAATATTCCACTGTCTACACATATACCACATTTTATTTATCCATCCTTTATGCAAGTGTTGATGGACACGTAGGTTGATGTTTCCATTTCTTGGCTATTGTAAATAATGCTGCTGTGAACACTGGGGTGCATGTAGCCTTTCAAATTAGTGTTTTCCTTTTCTTTGGATATATACCCAGGAGTAGAATTGCTGGAAGATTCCACTACCATATGGTAGTTCTATTTTTAGTTATATGAGGAACCTCCATACTGTTTTCCATAGTGACTGCACCAATTTACATTCCCACCAGCAATGTACTAAGGTTCCTCTTCTCTAAATCCTTGCCAACATTTATTATTTATTTTTTGACAACAGCTATTCTGACAGGTGTGTGGTGATATCTCACTGTGGTTTTGATTTGCATTTCCCTGGTGTTGAGCATCTTTTCATGTGCCTGTTGGCCATCTATGTATCTTCTTTGGCAAAATGTCTATTCAAGTCTTCCCTGTTTTAATTGAGTTGTTTGTTTTTTTGATATTGAGTTGTATGAGCTGTTTTTATGTGTTGAATATTTACCCCTTAATGGTCATATCATTAGCAAATATCTTCTCCAGTTCAGTTGTTTGTCTTCTCATTTTGTTAATGGTTTCCTTCGCTGTGCAAATGCTTTAAGTTTGATTAGGTCCCATTTGTTTACTTTTGTTTTTATTACTTTTGCCTTAGGAGACAGATCCGATATATACATACATATATATATATATATATATATATATATATATATATATATATATATGGCTACAGTTTATGTCAAAGAGTGTTCTTTCTATGTTCTTTTCTAGGAGTTTTATGGTTTCTGGGCTTACATTTAGGTCTTTAATCCATTTGGGGTTTTTTTGTTTGTTTGTTTATCCTGTGAGAAAATGTTGTAATCTCATTTTTTTTTTTTTTTTTTTGCTGTACGCGGGCCTCTCACTGTCGTGGCCTCTCCCGTTGCGGAGCACAGGCTCTGGACACGCAGGCTCAGCAGCCATGGCTCACGGGCCCAGCCGCTCCGCAGCATGTGGGATCTTCCGGGACCGGGGCACGAACCTGTGTCCCCTGCATCGGCAGGCGGACTCTCAACCACTGCGCCACCAGGGAAGCCCCTAAACTCATTTTTTACATGTAGCTGTCCAGTTTCCCAGCACCACTTATTGAAGAGACTGTCTTTTCTTCACTGTATCTTCTTGCCTCCTTTGATGTAGATTAGTTGACCATAGGCACACATGGGTTTATTTCTGGGCTTTCTACTCTATTCTGCTGAGCTATGTGTCCATTTTTGTGCCAGTACTATAGTGTTTTGATTGCTGTAGCTTTATAATATAGTCTGAAGTCAGGGAGCATGATACCTCCAGCTTTGTTCTTCTTTCTCAAGATTGCTTTGGCTATTCAGGGTCTTTTGTCTCTCTATAGGCATTTTAAGACTATTTGTTCTAGTTCAGTGAGAAGTGTCATGGGTATTTTGGTAGGGATTGCATTAAATATGTAGATTGAGTTGGTTAACATGGATATTTTAACAATATTAATTCTTCCAATCCATTAACACAGGATATCTTTCCATTTCTTGGTATCATCTTCAATTTCCTTCATCAGAATATAGTTTTCAGAGAATAGGTCTGTAACCTCCTTGGTTAAGTTTATTCCTGGGTGTTTTATTCTTTTTGATGCGATTTTAAACTGGTTTGTTTTCTTGCTTTCTCTTTCTGCTATTTTTAGTGTATAGAAATACAACAGATTTCTCTATGTTAATCTTGTATCCTGCAACAGTCCTTTGGTGGAGACTTTAGGGTTTTCCATATATAGTATCATGTCATCCGCAAATAGTGACACAATATTTTTTCTTGGGAAGAGAACTTTTAAGATCTGTTCTCTTAGCAACTTTTAAATGTATAATGCAGTGTTATTAACTATAATCACCATGCTATACACCCGAGGATTTATTTATTTTATAACTGGAAGTTTGTACCTTATTTGGCATCATTTTTATCAGGATTTGTAGATTGTTTCTTTGTTTTGTATTGATGTACCATATTTATTTAATTAGCTTTTGTGTGATGGATTTTTAGGTTCCTTGTAGGTTTTTAATTTATTCATTTATTTATGTATATATTTATATATTTTTGCTATAACAAACAGCGCCTCAATGAAGAAACAATATTATACATATATCTTTGCACAGTTATGTTTCTAATGGAAAACAAAACCAAAAAATGCAGGGTACTGTATCATAGAAAAATAGTGTACTATTGCCAAGAAAATATTATAGGAACTGCAAATAAGCAGGTTTTTTTTTAATACACATTTTTTGACCAAGAAATAGTATCCTGTTTATCCGGTGGGCTGGGCTCTTACCAGGGAGCAAAATGACTGAGCCACTGGTCCCATTAGGTGCCTTTATGACCAAGATCAATGATGGCTAAATGAGGAGAAGCCAACTTAGCCTCCTGGAGCTGCTACCTTCCCCACTGGACGGCTCTGCATGGTTTGTTTTTGATGCTGTAGACACAGATGCAACACACATTGGACAGATGTAACCAACTTTTTTTGTCATTTTAAAGACATTGCTCATTATGTTACACAATGGCCCTTTCAATGATGCAGACCATGAACTGAATTCAGATGACAAGCTGAGAATCCTTTAACCCTATTAATTTCACCTCTAGGAATTTATCCAAAAGAGATAAATGTGTTGATGCAAAACATTCTTTTCAATTCCACATTGTTTATGAGAACAAAAATGGGGACAAAACCCCAAAATATCTAACAAAATTATAATTAGCTGTTAGATTTAACATATAACCCCATTCACTGGGGCCTCTTTAGCTTCAAGCATAAGGTGAAATTTAAAAGATATTATCCCTTATGCTGTATGGTAACCCTTTCACAGGACCTTCTAAAAATCCTGAAATTTGAAAAAGTTTATCTCTGCCAATAACCAGTCATCCTTCACTGTATCAGATAATTACCATTTTGTAATGACATTATTTATCTTCCTCTGGCTACCTGGAAACTCAGAGCTAAGCCAGGTACTTAGTTGCAGCAAAAGTCCTTAACCCGGTGTAATGGGGAGTCAGATAGAATGGACTTCGAGTTCTGTTTCTCACTTACTCTACTGTATTGGTTTCCTATGGTTGCTGAACAAATTACCAACAACTTTGTGGTTTAAAAAAAGCACATGTCTCTTATAATTCTGGAGGCCATAATTTTGAGTCAGTCTTTCTGGACCTAAATCAGTCTGTTGGCAGGGCCATATCTCCTCCAAAGGCTCTAGGGAAGAATCCACTCCCTGATGCTTCCAGCTTCTGGTGGTGGCCAGCATTCCTTGACTTGTAGCCACATCACTCCAAGCTCTAACTCAGTAGATATCATGCCTTCTCCTCTTCTGTGTCAACTGTCCCTCTGCCTCCTACTTAGAGGGTCACAAAGATTATTCAGGATAATCTCTCCATCTCAAGATCCCTAATTCAGTCCCATCTGCAAAGTCTCTTTTTCCTAAAAGTAACATTCATGGGTTCTAGGAATTAGGACCTAGATATTTGGGGGGCACCTTTTAGCCAACAACAACCTACCTTATGGCCCCTAAAGATTTATATTCATCCCCATGCAAAATATATTTATTCTACTCCAACATTCCCCAAAGTCTCAACCCATTACAGCATCAATTCAGAATCCAAAATCTCATCTAAATAGCATCAGCTTTAAAGTCCCAAATCTCATCATCTAAATTATTCAAAGTACATATGGGGAGACTCCAGGTATGATCCACCCTGGGGCAAAATTCCTTTTTATTTTTATTTTCTTTTGCGGTACGCGGGCCTCTCACTGTTGTGGCCTCTCCTGTTCGGAGCACAGGCTCCGGACGCGCAGGCTCAGCGGCCATGGATCACGGGCCCAGCCGCTCCGTGGCATGTGGGATCTTCCCGGACCGGGGCATGACCCCGCGTCCCCTGCATCGGCAGGCGAACTCTCAACCACTGCGCCACTAGGGAACCCCTTCTCTTTATTTTTAAAGTAAAGCATTTGGTTCAGTGTCTTGCATGTAGTAGAAATGTTAGCCACTGTCAGAATTATTCCCTTCATTGCATTAAGGGGATGGTAACACTTGTAGCCTCCACATTGCCCTAGCAGAGAGACGACAAGATATAAAAGGATGATAATGATAACAATAACAGTAGTAGTAGCAGAACTGGTGGTAGCAGTAACTCTCGCTGAGAGTTTTTCATGCAACCGAAGCTTTAAGTTTTTTTTGTTTTTAATTTTTACTGGAGTATAGCTGCTTTACAATGTTGTTCTAGTTCCTGCTGTACAGCAAAGTGAATCAGTTATACATATACATATATCCCCTCCTTTTTGGATTTCCTTCCCATTTAGGTCACCACAGAGCACTGAATAGAGTTCCCTGTGCTGTACAGTAGGTTCTCATTAGTTATCTCTTTTATACATGGTATCAATAGTGTATATATGTCAATCCCAATCTCCCAATTCATCCCACCCACCCTTCCCCCCTTGGTATCTGTAAGTTTGTTCTCTACAACTGTGTCTGTATTTCTGCTTTGCAAATAAGCTAATCTTTACCATTTTTCTAGGTTTCACATAGAAGCGATACCATATGGTATTTGTTTTTCTCTTTCTGACTTACTTCACTCTGTATGACAGACTCTAGGTCCATCCACGTCTCTGCAAATGGCACTATTTTGTTGCTTTTTATGGCTGAGTAATACATGTTATCTAAATTAATCCTCATGAAATCCCTTTGTGGTACGAACTATTGTTATCCCCATGTTCATTTGAGAAAACTGTGGGATAGAGAGGTTACATAATTAGTAAGGAGCCAAGCCATGATCTTCATGCTGCCCAATTAAAACTAGGTCCTCCTGACACATGAGTCTTATGTCAGCGTGCTCTCCTTTTTCTAGTCTTGATATTCATGAAATGCAGTTTTAAAGAATCGCTGCTCCTTTCACCTTGGGTTTGCATTTTGTGTATCTCTGAAGACATAAGTCAAACTCTGATTAGCATTCCTAAGATTCTCCTGATTTACCAGGAAGGGGTTTCTTCTCCTCTTGAAGTTCTTTTTTGTTGTTGTTTATTTATTTATTTTTGCAGCACGCGGGCCTCTCACTATTGTAGCCTCTCCCGTTGCGGAGCACAGGCTCCGGACGCGCAGGCTCAGCGGCCATGGCTCACGGGCCCAGCCGCTCTGCAGCATGTGGGATCTTCCCGGACTGGGGCTCGAACCCGTGTCCCCCACATCGGCAGGCGGACTCTCAACCACTGCGCCACCAGGGAAGCCCCTGTTGTTTATTTTTAAAACATAGAATCTCCCCTCCAAATTTTCATTTGAAAAAATTCAAAACTTTCAGATAAGTTGAAAAATTGGTACAATGAACACGTTCATCCTATCACTTTCCGTTTACCAATTGTTAATCTTTTGCCACTTTTGTCTTTTTCTTTCTACATATAAATATAGTTTTGTTTTTGCTGGACAATGGTAAAGTTGCAGTCGTCGTGACTCTTGACCCCCAAATCTTGTACCTTCAAAGAACAAGGACTCTCTTCTTTCTACTTATATCATGATAAAACCAAATAAATTTAAATTTGATACAATAATAGCTAACATTGTTTTTATGCAAAATTTCCCCTAATCGTTCCAAAAATGCCCTTTTCTAGCATTTTTTTTTAAATCCAGGGGTCAATCTCTCACAACACCTTTGTTACCAAGGCTGTTGCCCCAGAATCATATCCCTGCCCCTCCCTCGAATGGAAACCAATTACTCTTACTTAAGTTTAAGGAGGAAGCTGCAAAGAGGAAAAAACAAGAACTGGATGGAACCTACTGGACCCAAGATGGCAGAGAATTTGACTTCCAGTGGGTTTTGATCCTCATTATACGCTCGTTATATTAGCTAAATGACACTCCCACCGGCAGCATGACAGTTGACAGTTGCCATGACAACAGCCAGAAAAGCCCATATAAGGACTGAAAAGGAGTGTTGCCTCAGGTCTTAACCACACTCCTGTTCTCAGATAACTCACAAATATTCTTCCCACTCTTTCCAAACCTCTCCCTTTACTGTGAATCTCCTATATATTTGCTGTCTCCAAATAAATATACAGGAGAAGTTTACTTGCGAACTAAGTTCCTGCTTCTCCATTCTTGGCCATTGAATAAAGCTTGTGTTGTTCCAGCCTCAGCAGTGGTTTTGTTATTGGCTGTGCGAATCTGATCAGAAAAAGAACCTCCCTGGCCGAGACAAAGGGTCTCAGCCCAGGCTAGGACCCCAGTGTGGGTTCAGGCAACTAATTGGGTAACATGTTTAGTTGTCACGTCCCTTTTTTCTTTAATCTAGAACAGTTCTTCAGCCTGTTCTTATTTGATTTTGGTTTTGTTTCTTGTTTGTTTTGTTTTTTCCCTTCAGTGACTCTTTGAAGAATCCTGATCAGTCACCCTGTAAAATGTCTCAAGTTCTGGATTGGTCAGGTCGTTTCCTCTTGATTAGATTCAGGTTAAATATATTTTGGCATACTGTATCTACTGAAAAAAAAAAAAGCACAACCTAAAAGTTGAGATTTATGTTTTATTTGCGGACAACACCAAGGTCTTAAGCCTGGGAAACAGCCTTTCAGATCGTTCTGAGTGACTGCTGTGAAGCAATCAGGGGGCAGCCAAGATATATAGGAGTTTTTGCAACAAACACCAGGTAGTTGGAACACCAAAAGATTACTGTTCATTAAAGAAGACCAGACATCTCAAGTTAGGAATTTAGTGCTTTTCTGTGTATGGGAAGATGCAAGACTCTGGGCTTGTTCAAATCATTCCTTTGATATGCACCTCAGCTTTCTGGGACCAGTATCCTGTGTGTCCACATCCTTGTCAGGGTGCACAGTGTGTTGGGGGGGGTGGGTAGAGGGTGGCTGCAGCAGCTGGTGGCCTGATGGGAGGCGTCCAGTTTCTATCCTGAGTTCCCTCAGGGCTCACCTGGCGGCTGTAATGTGATGTCTGCAGCATCCTTTGTTTACTGATACGGCAGCAACATTTCTTCATTGACAACTGTATAAGTGATGTGAGAACTATTTCATAGTTGATTATGCCTAAGAAAAATAAATGTGAAGCTCTGGAAAAAATGATGATTGATATTTGAGAAAAACAACTAAATACTGAAACTCAGAGCATAATCTTTGAACAGTCATTGACAGTTTCTGAAGCACATTTCACATATATTTATTTTATTTTATCCTTATAATTATGAGACCAGTGAGGTGGATATTATTGGTCATAGTCCTAAGGCAACTAAGGCATGGGTGTGTAAGTGAGTCCGTAACTTCCTAGAATTCAAGGAAGCTGGACTTTGAATCCAGTTTCTGGACCTTGGGTTTGGACCTGAATCCTATACTTTTGCCACCAAGTCATTGGCTAGGGTTAAGTAGGAAAAGTTTTTTAAAAATGGTGACAATCATTCACCCCGCTCAGAAGTACAACTGAATACAGCATAAGTTAGTGCTATCTAAAAGCAGCTTTCAAGTTGCCTCTGGACCCTGGAGCATCTTTGGGACCCTACATTTATGTAGATTATGTAAGAGTTTGCAAAGCTCTCATGGTTGTAAATGCCTTAGGCACTTACGGAGAAATAATAACAGAGAAGCAGAAGGAAACTGAGACAGATGGGTTCCCACTCAGCCTTCCTATAAACTTGCAGCATGTTGAATACTAAATACAGATGTTAGCCAAGATATAATCTTATCTTTAATCTTTGTTAGTACCCAGAGAGGGATAGATGCTGGGTTCAAACAAAAGGTGCTGTTTATTTGTTAGTGTCGACTGGAAAAAAAAACACCACAACCTAAAAGTTTCCAGTTAAGTTTTATTCGGGGACCTTACTGAGGACTATAGCCCAGGAGAGACAGCCTCTCGGGTAGCTCTGAGGGACTGCTCAGAAGAGGTAAGGGAGGAGCCCAGATACATAGGAGTTTTTGCTGAAAAAGAACAAAAAACAAACAAAAAAACCCCAGGTAGTCAATCAAAAGATTACTGTAGTCACAAACAAACAAACAAACAAAAACCAGACATCTCAAGTTAAGGATTTTAGTGCTTTTCTATATATGGGATATGGTTTGCGGTAGAAGAGAGGTCATCGGGTGGGGTGGAAGGGTGAAAATGATTTTGCTTTTAGGGATGCCCAGTTTGAAGCCCGGTGGAATCTTTTGCTGATAGATGTTACGGAGTCCAAGCTCCCTCTGCTCGCCGCGCAACAGGCCAATAAATCAGGAGACGAAGTGTTGAGGCAAGGAATAACGACCGTATTCGGAAAGCCGGGCATCTGAGAAGATGGCGCAGTAGCGTCCCAGAGTACCATCTTATCGGGGTCTGGATGCCACTTTCTTTTATAGAACAGAGTGTGGGAGGAGGTGAGGAAGTAAAGTAAAAAGGCCACGAACCTTGCGAAATATCTCCTGGTTTTGGCCAGCCTCAGGGAGGGGATGTGTTAATTTCTTCTTTTCTGCAGCCATCCACAGGTGGGTGGGGTCCGGGGGTTTCCCTGTGAGCTGAACGAAGGCACTTCCTGTAACATTCAGGCAGAGGGGCAGGGCTCCCTGAGGCAGGCCATTATGTATGCCTATAGCTATAGACAGAACAAAAGCAATGGAAAGCAAAGGTCAAAGTAAAAGAAACAGATCCACCATGGGACCACATTTTGTTCTTCCCTGTTACAGTAGGTGTCTGTGGATGGAAATGTAGAACTAAAGTTCAAGGCAGGGCTCTGTGCTAAAGATGTGGAATAAGGCGTTGTACATACAAACGCAGCCTCCAAGAGCAGTGGCGAAAACTACCTCTGCAGTTCATTCACCTGAATGATTCAGGTCCCAACTCACTTCCCCTAATTTTTGGTCAGGAGTTATGCAGATTGATGGCATATGCAACCCATGCTTAGTTGATAGAGAATAAAGAAATTGGAATATAATTTCTCTAATAGGTTGGAAAGCTAATTTTGGAAATGTGGCATTGAAAATATCATGTACTCAAATGTTAGTCTTTTGGAAACTAATGAAAACTGACCAACTGAGAACAAGCAAAGGCTATTTATTCAGCTCTTTCTGTAGCAAGGGTGTCAACCACCATCTTCTGCATTTGGCAGAGATTCAAATGAAGGCAGGGGTGTGTAAAAGGTTTATAGTGGAAAAAAAGAAAACCTTCAAATATGCCCTGATGGGAGGCTCTTGGCGTGGGCAAGCTAGAGGTGGGCAAAATAGAAGCAGAGCGTCCTATGTGATTGGTTATGGGAGCAGATTTGGTTTTCCCTGGTTTGGTCCTACGTTGGAAGCAGGGACAGAGATCAGGGAAGCTGGAATTATTGATCAAATCCTGGCGATTTTGGTACAAACTACAGGTCATAGTTTAACTTTCCAGGCTGGTTGCTGCAGGTTGTGGGTTAGGGTTCTCTTTTTATATAGGATCTCACCACTGTCCCTTTGTATGTTCAGTCTTTCTTGTTGAAAATGTTCAGCTTTTCAAAATTTATCATCTTCTCATTTGCTTGTCCCTCTGGGCCACCATTGTTTAACTCAGGGGCTCAAAACTTGCTTTCGGAGGCATTACATTTGGATTGCTTTTTTATTAAATCAGTTTTAATTTTGGTCCTTTTGTATTAAATCAGTTAAATCTTTTGTATTAAATCAGTTAAATCTTTATTGTAAAACAAAATCAAAAGCAAACAAAACACCTTTATACCATAAGAAGTTAAAACCGTACAGAAGGGTATAAAACAAAAAAGACAATTCCTCTTCTCCCCCTACCAGCCCCTGAGTTCTACTATTCAGAGTTAACCACTATTAATAGTTTCTTATACATCCTTTCAAAAGTGATCTATGCATATGTAAATGTATAAATTATATACCTGTGGTTTCATATTTACCTCCTCTTTATAAAAATTTTACACAAATGCAGTTATACTATAATCCCTTTTCTATTAACCCTTTTTCAAGCTGATTTTGGAGGTCATCTTTGGAGATCTTTGCATCAGTACAAGTCAATCTAACTTGTTCTTAAATTTGAAATAGATATTCCTAAATTGCTCCTACAGAAAGAGTGCCCCATTTATTCCCTCATCAAGTGTCTGAGAGTGCTTTGTTCTTCACCCTTTCATTGACACTAGATAGTCTTCCTAATTTTAACCAAAATGAGAGGTACTTTAACTTGAATTCATTTTACTGTCAGATCAAGAATCTTTTCATATAATTTATTGTCCATTTGTATATATTGTTTTTCTGTCCATTTTTATATTGGATCCATTTCTTATTCCTCTGGGAAGACCTTCTTTTTTTTTTTTTTGCGGTACACGGGCCTCTCACTGTTGTGGCCTCTCCCGTTGCGGAGCACAGGCTCTGGACGCGCAGGCTCAGTGGCCATGGCTCACGGGCCCAGCCGCTCCGCGGCATGTGGGATCTTTCTGGACCGGGGCACGAACCCACGTCCCCTGCATCGGCAGGCAGACTCTCAACCACTGCGCCACCAGGGAAGCCCAAGACCTTCTTGTATATTAGAGAAATCAGCCTTTTATTTTATCATTGGTCATTTCACTTTGTATATTTGCCATACTCAAGTTTTAATTTTAAGTACTTACTTTTATGGTTTTTTATTGGTTTGAATTTTATGTCCTAAATTGAAATACCTTCCTGTTTTTCCATTTTTGGCCTTTTAATCAAATCCTTCTATTTGGTAGCAGAGTTGCATGGAAGAAATTGATGTGTCTGGTATCTCTCTCTGAATCAAGGCATATAGCTATCTCCGAAGAGTTCATGAAGCCCTGAGTGTCCCTGGGTATCCCCTAATGATGAGAAGAAAGAAACAGGAAACAAGACAGAGTTTTTAATCAGCCACTGAAAGAACGGTCTTCTCAGGCAGGCTGCCAAGTGAATTTTTTTTTCTTCTGGAAACAGCATTTGATGGTTGACACCCAATCCCAGCATTAATTGCTGTAGCTCTGAAACTCATGTGACAAGGAAATGGGAGCAAGACATGGATAGAGGGGTAAAATGGCCCTCTTTGGGGACTCAGCTCAGACCTGAACAACACATCCAGAAATCCTGTAGCTTCTTGGTTGCCCCAGACATATTTGAAAGGAATGAGGGTATGAGGATAGGGTAGTATAATGAGTTGAGAAATTTGAAGGGCGAGTCAGGAGGTAGAAAAGATGCTGTTTAATTTGGGCTCTCCTCTTGGTGGGTCTTCTTCCTTTCCAGGAGGGCAGGCGGGAATTGCTGCCACCACTGTTGCATCACCAGTGTGACCCCAAGCCTTCACTGTGTTCCACCCGCTCGTTCTGAAGTTAGCAAGGAGGCAGTTTTCCACCAGCAGTATGGCTTATTTGCTACTTTGGGTTTGCGGGTAGACCTGATGACGAACAGAGCGGGAGGGAGCTTTAGGTTTCCAGGCTTCTCTTTAGCTCTGTCCTCTGCTGGATGATCACTGATTTCTGCGGAATGCCCGGTGTTTTCCTCTGAGGCACATCTCCCCACGGCTTCCTTTCCTAGGAATCACTGTTTACCTTTCCAGTACTTTAAGGCAATGCCAAGCTGATAATCCCTTTGGAAAATAGTAATTCAGCACAATAGAGCAGAGAGGCAGCTCTTCTGTCCTTCCTGCTGAAGATAACCTTGATTCGATGTATTTGGACATCTAAGGGCTCAGCTCTGTACATCCTGCAACTTTTGTCACTTTATACTGGATGACAGTGGAGGCTCTAGAGGCTGTCATGGCAACCCAGTGATCCGGCCAGACCCAGAAGATTTTATTCCCTTTTTATGAATCGTAGAGAGAAAATGAAATAGTTTGAGTCCAACCTCTTTGAATGCAAGGAATATTCAGTATTTGTACACCCAATAGGCATTCCATCCGGTGTTCAGGTGGACCATTTGGTGCTTGAAGGATTTCATCTCAAGAAACTTTGCACCACTTCTTGTCTGTGACCATGACCATTGGACTGATCATTCTGGAGAAACAATAGATTAAGTCTAGAGACGTGTACTGGGAAAAAGTTCTATTCTCCAAATAAGAGTGTGCATTTGTGATTTTTCCAGAGGCCACCGTTTTGACATGTAAGACCAACAGACGTTTGATGAGCCAGTGCTTATGTTCGAGGTAATAAAAATAATTACCATAGGGAAGAAAAACCACAGCTAGATTGCTCAATACTTCATTGGTTCATTCATACAATAGATATTTATTTAGCCCTTCATACAGGCCAGGCACAATGCTAGGAGTTCGGAATGTATCTGGAATAATAATAATAACTCTAGCTAACGAGTCTTGTGCACTTACTATCTATCAGGCATTGTGCAAAATGCTTTACATGGATTATCTCATGTAATGCTCAAGTCAACATTGTTATTAGATGCTTTTATAATCTCTATATGAAGAGAAGGGGAGTGAGGTTTAGATAGCATAATGCTCATCAGGATTAGTTGAAATACAAACCCAGTGTACTTTTTCCTTCTTAATTGTTCACTATTGTCTCTACACAAGGTAGAAACAAGTCCCTGCCCTCCCAGAACTTAGAGTCTAAATTAGAGAACACTTCCCTCCAGGTAGACTTGGAATCAGTCTCTGGAGAGATGTGGAAAGTCCTCCAGAGAAGGCGTTCCTTCTTTCAGCACATACTCAGGTCGCACCTACTCAGGTGATGGAAGTCGCTTGATGACAGGGACTCCCTTTGTTTTCTCTAATCACACTCATTTCTCCCATCCCCTGTGTCCTTCTCATGTCCTCCTCACAGCCACATTTGCCTTGTCCTACTGCCACACTCTTTCTTCTCTGAGTGTCCCCCCCCTTCACACCTGTCCATGCTTTTTTTCTCCCATCTAGACAATTACTAGAGTCCCCAGGTGATATGTGATGAAGTTTTGAAGGAAGGAAAACATGGAAGGGAGGTAAAGTTTCACTGCAGATGAAATGAGCTGTTGACACACGGCTTAGTACGCCTAGGGGTTCATCTCTAGCATCTCTGGCATTGGAGGGATTCAGGATTCCAAAAGTACATTCATTGCATTCTGCTGTTGCTAATCTTACTTTTTTCCATGATGAACAACCCAGTTCATTATGTTTTCAGCTCACATTAATCTTCCTTTCTGTGAGTTTGGTAACATTTGGAGTCATTTCCCTCTGTATTTATCCATCTGGGATCTTTAGAAAAGACAAGTTTGCAGAGAGTCATTTGTTGCTCACTGCTGTAAGAGGAATGAATGCTCTCCTTGTTTCTCAGATCCTGAGAGACAATCCTTGGAAGTCAGGCATGGATCCCCTCCACAAGGCAGAGGGCCCCCTTCCTGGGATCCGATGGGGTCCTCAATGTGGGATAGAGCAGCAACGTAACAGCATCGGAAGTTACAGCAATCCCTGGATTCTGTTTGCCCTCATGGAGCAGATGGAATTGGGAAAGAGGGGTAAAGAAAGAATTGTGGAAAGAATTGTGAGATTAATGAGTCAGAGCAAAGTCTTTGGCTTGATTCCTTTCTCTACCCCCTGCAAGCTATTTGACCTTGGACAAGTCACATAATCTGTCCAAGATCCACTTGCCTAACCTGTGAGGATGCCTGTCCTCTTTACATGAGAGAGTAGTTTTGAATGTTCACTTATGTTCTCATCTCCATTTTGGGGTAAGTTCATAACTTTGCTCATATCACTAAAGTTTTGCAATTACTTTTGGCCTTTTTCCAACACTAATACATGTGTATATATACGACTAGAAAGAAAAATAAGCTATTGAGGAAGTCTTAGAGCCTAGTATTTCTTTTTTGGAGGGGATTTAAATTTTTGTTTAATTTTAGAACATTTCCCTAGAACAGATTACTTGAAAGAAAATTACAATGTCAAAAGATATATATATAGAGAGAGAGATGTATATGTATATAAAATTTAATGTTCTCAATAGATATTGCCAAATTTCTTTCCAAAACATATTCTCAAAAGATGTGTTAATGAGGATGCTATATTATACTATTCTTATAAGCATATGGATGGTATTTTCAAAAATTATACTGATAGAAGAAAAACATTCATATCTCATTTTATAGTTGCATTTCTTTGGCCGCTAATTACATCATTTTTTTCCAGTTTCATTGACATATAATTTGCATACAGCACTGTATAAGATTATGGTGCACAGCATAATGATTTGACTTACATATAAGAGGCTCGTATTTCTTAATTCTCTTTCTATACTAAAAAAAAAAGGCTTGGATGTGTGTGTCATATTTAAAGATCTATTAGAGAGGGGATACATTGTTTAGAAAACAAAGAGAGAATCCTTTGGAAGTTCAGTTAAGGACATCCTTCCGGGTATAATGTAATCTTAAGAGGTCACAAAGGAGGCAACCCTTTTGGAGATTCCATGCTGTAGGTCCTTAGCAACATTTTGTTGTGAAGGATGGAATGCACTCATACGTTCCGTAGTTCAAGTAAGAGATTTCTTTACAGAAAAGATTCCAAATTGGGCATCCATTCAAAAGCCATGAAAGATATTGTTATCTATGGTCATTAATTTTAAAATATCAGTATGATTTCTCACTGCTGCCCAAGGGAAGGGCTCGGTTGCCTTGATGCCTCTTGATTGCCGGAAGAAGCAAAGGGGTAATTAAATCTTATTGCTGTAAAATTCACAAAGGGTTCAGGATGCGGTGAAGGCCAGTAGAAATGAGAGAAATCTGGACTGTCTGCTCTAATTCTGCACAACGAACAACAAGTCAACATCCTTTGGAAATGTCATTTATTGACAGTCCTCTCCCCCGGGACCTGGGATTTGAGCAGGAGACTCCCATTACACAGATAACTCCCAGTGGTGTTGATGGAAATTACCTGCATAACCAACTCTCCTGCCCACATAAAATGCCAGATGCCTGAGAGCATTTTTAATTGCAGTGTACCTCCCTTTGCAAAAGAGCTAATTGCATCTGCTTTCCTTTCCTTTAGGTACCCAAGCATGGACCGGAATAATGAAGGGATACGTGTATTAGCTGCAGCCCCTTGAACCACGCAAGAAGGAAATCAACAGTGGGGACAGGGCTGGAAGCGTTACCACACCTGCTTGTTGGAATAAATGAAGAATGGGCTTGTGATTATGCTGACATTCCAGCATGAATCTGGTGGACCTGTGGTTAACTCGTTCCCTCTCCATGTGTCTCCTCCTACAAAGTTTTGTTCTTATGATACTGTGTTTTCATTCCGCCAGTATGTGTCCCAAGGGCTGTCTTTGTTCTTCCTCTGGGGGTTTAAATGTCACCTGCAGCAATGCAAATCTCAAGGAAATACCTAGAGATCTTCCTCCTGAAACAGTCTTACTGTATCTGGACTCCAATCAGATCACATCCATCCCCAATGAGATTTTTAAGGACCTCCATCAACTAAGAGTTCTCAACCTGTCCAAAAATGGCATTGAGTTTATCGATGAGCATGCCTTCAAAGGAGTCGCCGAAACTCTGCAGACTCTGGACTTGTCTGACAACCGGATTCAGAGCGTGCACAAAAACGCTTTCAATAACCTGAAGGCCAGGGCCAGGATTGCCAACAACCCCTGGCACTGCGACTGTACGCTCCAGCAAGTTCTGAGGGGCATGGTGTCCAATCACGAGACAGCCCACAATGTGATCTGCAAGACCTCCGTGCTGGATGAACACGCCGGGAGACCGTTCCTCAACGCTGCCAATGATGCTGACCTTTGTAACCTCCCTAAAAAAACGACTGATTATGCCATGCTGGTCACCATGTTTGGCTGGTTCACCATGGTGATCTCGTACGTGGTGTATTACGTGAGGCAAAATCAGGAAGATGCACGAAGACACCTCGAATACTTGAAATCCCTGCCGAGCAGGCAAAAGAAAGCCGACGAACCCGACGATATTAGTACAGTGGTGTAGTGTCCGCACTGACTGGCATGGAAAAAGAAATCCGTTTGGGATTGCAGTAGAATAAGTGGTTTACTTCTCTCATCCATTGTAAACATTTGAAACTTTGTATCTCAGTTTCTTTTGAATCCTGCCACTGTTGAACTTTTAACAAACATGACAGCATAAATCATTTGCGTTTCGGTAATCCACCCCTCCGTTGTACTCCTGGTGGTATATTCCTGAGTCAGCTACTTCCCTGAACCTTAGTTCTATCCATCTCAGTATTTAATAATGAAATTTATTTTTTTAATTTGAAACCAAATAAAAGCCTAACTTTGAACCATGAAAAACAGAGTGACTTATTGGTCCCGAAAACAGTACAGTCATTCCATTGCTTTAAAGAGAAACAGACAACTCTTGTGAACCTAAAGAATGATCACAATGAGAGATGTTATTAAGTTCTATTGTACACTGGGGCGCCATAGCTGAGTTATCAGCCAAGTAAAATACCTGTCAGACTTCAAAATACTAAGCCTTAGCAAACTTAAGTGACAATACATAGCATGGCAACCTGCAGAGGCGTAAATTGGGATGTCTCTAGGTGTTTGCTACCTAAAAGTCGGTGTGTTTAGCAAAACACACTACTTCTACTCTATGCTAGACACATGGGGAAAAAAAAAGGAGCACATATTCTGTCCTCAAGATTACCTTCTGGTGGACAGAGGTGTGTGACCAACATAGAAATAGCCATGCCAAAAAGGAAGGTCTTAATAATCACGTAGCATCAACTGTGTGCGAGCATGGTGCAAGGCATTTGTATACTATGACTTCAAACCCTGACTCCCAGAGGAGAAAGTGACAACCACCCCATCTGCGAGGAGGAAGCCGTGGGCGAAAGAAGTCCAGTGACCTGCCAAGTAGAAAGTAACAGAACTCAAACTTGAACCAAGTCTCCCTGACTCCAAAGACTGAGGTCTTCTCATTATGTTCTGACTGGGTTGGCTGCTAGAGGTATAATTTGCATATTAAAAAATGCACCCGTGTTAAGTGTACAGTTCCATATATTTGACAAATGCAAACACCTGTGTATCAAGATAGCCTGTCCCTGATATTGTTCAGAGATAGGAGAAAGCTCATTTGGTGCTTGGAGGAGGGAATTGTGTTTCTTTGGGTTTAAGCTGCAGTTAAGGTCATCCTTGAGACTTGGGTGGGATCTCATCAGATGCTGTAGGTGAGGAAGGTAAAGGAAGCAGAACACAGGGATAAAAGTAGGGAGGTGTGGGGGACGAAGGGTTCTATGTAACAGGAAGCGAGAAAAGGGCTGGAGCCACAGCATGGGGACTCGACCCCAGACTAACGAATAAAAGTAACTAATACTGTTTATGGAACACTTACTATACAGCAAGCACTTTCTTTGGGTTGTCCTGGTTAATCCTACCATTTACCCTATGAGATAGTCTTCTGTGAATGATGAGTCAGAGACGCAGGAGTTTAAGTAGTTAATTCAGGATGAGGATTATTATAGAGAAGTATTATAAGCTTGTAAGAAGTATTGCAGATATTGAAACCCTGTCCGTCAACTGCAGAACCAACGGACCTCTTAGCTGCTATACTGTATGCTTAGCAGTCGTAGACTTTTACCACTTCAAGTTGCTGGTTCGCCAGACCTAGAGGTTTGCAGACTCCCAAGTGATGGTTTCATTAAGAAATAACAGCAAAAATAGCCCTTTGAGGGGATTAAGTAGGAAGGAAGGATCCTTTGCCATTTTGACGGACATAGCCTTCTCCAGCTCATATGAGGTTACCTTTGGGCCTTCAGGAATCACACTTCTGCCCTTGGAAAGCACCATGGTTTCTATCCATAACAATAGTGTCTTGAAAAGTTTAGCAGTGAACCCTGAGGATCAGCCAGCCCAAGATTTGCCATCTGACATTCAGAGCACACGGCTGGGCTCGTGGCACGCACCTCACGGCCACCGGCTTTTCACGCCTGCGTTAGCCTTACTAAAAAGTATGAGGTCTCGTGTAGAAGCCTGAGATGTGAAATTCAGGATGTGGGCCCTAGAACTCCTGCACCCCCGTGAGGAGGAAGCCACGTTGTCTGCCTGTGCTAACTGGATTTGAATGCCTTTCAGCAGCACTGGAGCTTTGCTGAAGATTTAACACCCCCTGGAGGACAACCTTATAATATATCTCTGTGAGTATTACCATGGAAAGATGACTAACAGAATACGCTTTCTTTTCTCCCTAAAGAGTAGAAAAATCAAGGCTTTGCTAAGATAACCTTTAAAATAGTCAATAAATTAATTGTGTTACCTGAGTGTGTGAAACACATTCATTTTAGAAAATCTTTCATAAATCCCCAAATCCATTTCAGATTGCTTCTTCCAAAATAATCTGTATATTCTTAGGAATAAGAGCTTATTTTCCTACTGCCCAATTACATTAGTCGAGTGAAAGTACCTGTCAAGGGAAGAAAACCTCTGAAATGTGTTGACGTATAGTCCTGGTCTTGTCCAGATGTGGCCAAGTTCAATTCCCACATTTTAGTTTGTAATTCTCCACGTACGTAGAGATAAAAGCACATCCTAGGTTAAACCCTTTCCCTGCCTGTATATTTCCAGTTAACGGTGCCATAAGTGCAAATGCTTAAGAAAACCTAATGTTTTAAATTGCCATGAATTGGAATATATAAACCATTGGAGGAGAAAATTAATTCTTCTTTTTTTACACAAATAACAGGCTACAGGACCCCTTCAGGGCCAAAACTGAAAGGAAATACTCTTCCCATCAGCCTATAGGAATGATGCCAGGGTGTGGAAAGAGCTTGCTGAAGCTCACGGCTGGCTATATAGAAAAAGGCCCAATGTGCACACTCTGGTTTTGATCCCAACATGCTCTTTAATTTCCAAACCCTTGCACATGTTTACGTTACATGGAGAGCAACTTATTTTAGAGCTGTAAGGTTTTTGAAACGAACTATTATCTGAGGCACATGGCATCTTCCCTTCCAAATATTCCACGTAACAGCTTCTTTGCTCAGCTCTCTCCTTTGGCATCACTCTTTTAACTTCAACCTTTATTTATTTATTTATTTTAATTTTTATTTTATATTGGAGTGTAGTTGATTAACAATGTTGTGTTAGTTTCAGGTGTACAGCAAAGTGATTCAGTTATACATATATAAGCATCTGTATACTCAACAAAATGCACTGAGGAAAAAAGGAGAGATTTGAGTTACACAGTTTTACAATGTACAGGGTTGGGAGTAACTCAGATCAAGTCAGAAAATTTACTTTCTATCATTAAATATCTGGAGTTTGTTGAATGAATGGACACTCTCTCCAAACCAAATTTCTTCCCAGAATTTAACTTAAACTAAGGGACTTATAACGTGAAGCTTTTCCTGAGGAGCTTGGTTGGAGTACTGGAAGTTTGTTTGATATGCAGGAAATACTTTTATTTCTCTCTTGCATCTGCTGGAGGAATGGGTTGACGACTCACAGGCCTTCATAGATCTGTCAAAGCTCACCTTGCCCGGGCTTAGAGACTCCCTTCTGTATGATCTTGGTCAGTCAGAGGGGGCCACCTAAAGGTTATCACAGCATCAATGCAGCCAGCAGAGGTGACAGATCTCTTGCCTCTATCCCCCAAACCCACTAGGCTTCTGCCTTTCCCATCTTGAAGTTCCTGGAAACTCCCACTGCGTTTCGTGGGATCGTTTGGAGAGTTCAAGCCCAGATGAGAGGGTAGTCAAGTTTTGCATTTCTGGAAGATACCTGGCAGAAGTGGTCAGAATGAATTGTCAGGAGCGGTAGGATGATTGCGGATGAAGAGCCCAGGTATTTATTGCACCAGATCCAGGTAGAACACGCTGATGAATTGGGCAGAGATGTGGCAGTGGAGATGGAGTTTCAGTGACTTGGAGAGACATTAGGGAGATAATCGTGGTCACCGTCGTCATGGTCACTATCGTCATCATAGTTGTTACTGCTGGGGTCGTGCTCCAATCCTAAAGTCGAATGATTATACATGAAAATAATGGAATCAATGAAGAGGCCTCAGAAAACCAGCCTAATTATCCTAGCCGGGCCACATGATTTCACTGTCACGTTCAACCTGATGTAGCCAAAAATAGGTTTTATTTCAACTGCATCGCAGATTTAATGGTCTTACATTTTTCCTCTGTTTGTCATAAAAGGATGAAGTTCATTTCGTTTGAAGACCTCTTTTAATGAAGGCTTTAAATCAAGAGCTGTAACTGCTTGTCACCTTGCAGGGAGATGACTGAGCTCCGGCTAACGCAGTTTATTAAATTCCTTGTCTAACAAACACTTGACCTGAGAGCTGCAACCAGCTGGAATCTCTGTCTTTTTAGCTCCTACCACACACGTGGGGACCTGCTTCTTGGGAGACCTGGGCAACCTCTGTATTTCATTCAGGAGAGTAGAGTATGAGATGCCTATACCTTCACCTCACCCACGCCACTCAAATGGCATCTCATGGAGTCTAAAAGGCCAATAAAAGAATGTTCTATTATAAAGGTAAACCTAGTTGCCAAAAAATAAGATTAATTGCAACGTTTTTGAGACTCAATATAAGAAAATTGTCCCTGGGACCCTTCTGTGTTGCAGAAATTTAACATTTACCATAAAATAATGGAAATTTATCACTGTCAGCTAATAACATTTATTAAACAACTACTATGTGCTAGGTATCATGCTGAGCACTTCCTGGCCTTCCTTGGTTACTCTTCAGAGCAACCTTCTGAAGTAAATACTATTTTTTAAAATTAATTAATTAATTAATTAATTAATTTATGGCTGCATTGGGTCTTCGTTGCTGCGTGCAGGCTTTCTCTAGTTGCAGTGAGCAGGGGCACCGTTGCGGTGCGTGGGTTTCTCATTGCGGTGGCTTCTCTTGTTGCAGAGCAGGGGCGCTAGATGCGGGCTCAGTAGTTGTGTCACATGGGCTCAGTAGTTGTGACACATGGGCTTAGTTGTTCCAAGGCATGTGGGATCTTCCGGGACCAGGGCTCAAACTCGTGTCCCCTGCATTGGCAGGCGGATTCTTAACCACTGCGCCACCAGGGAAGTCCCTGAAGTAGAAACTATTATGGTTCACATAATAGTTCACAACAGCAGCATGGAGAGAGCAATTAACACACTGAGGCCACGACTTCTCCAAGGTACAGACGGGATTTCAGTACCATGATCGGACTCCAGCGGCAGCCTCACATTACTGCTCCATGCCAGGCGAACACGTGTCTCCACGTTTGTCATCCTGATGATAATTAACATGTGGGTTCATTCTTTTAAGCCTGAGAACCTTATATATAATTATTCTCCTCATTCTCTACATAAGGATTTATACCCAACAGCCTTTAGTGACTCACCAGGTCCCACAATTGAGTTAGGCAGAATAGGAACCATAACCTCAGTCTTCTCATACACAGAGGGCTAGGCTGCCTCTTCTTGTATCAGTATACGTCATTCCAAGCCTGTGTCGTCACTCTTGAAATTAGCTACCGCCTGTCATGGGGAGGCCTAGCTGGACATTTTGTGAATTAAGCGACATTGGACTTTATCCAAGTTAACAATTTGTATATCTTAACCAAGCTGCCAGGATTTAATAACTCTTGTCCATCATAAGGAACAGACTATACAATTTAATAACTACAGGAATATTTGATTTTCACCTATATTACAGTACATGTCAGTACTGAGAAAGTGCCAACCATTCTGAGAGTTGACAGCTGGAGTTAAGGTAAAAGGTCTTAAGATAATAAATTACAGTGTATTACATTGTGGGTACGTGCTGAATCCCAATTTATTAATGTTCCAATTGCTCTTCTCCATGACAGATTGGGTGCTGTTAGCCATAACACACTCTTTTCCTTGGGAAAGTATGTAGTAAATTTAGTTTCTCATTTTTCCAAAATAGGAGAGATATCGTCAAAACACAACTTAGTGATCCATCTAAAAAAAATCGAAAGTAAAAAAAATAAGCATTTTGGGGGATGAAGCAGTCCCTGTATGATTTTAGTCTTCCTTTTCCTGGAGTTTTAGCTCTGCCTAAACTAAATGACACTTTGAAGTGGCCTTTCATATACATAATATATTATTCAGAAGGCCCAATTTAAAAAACCAATAGGAAGAAAACAAATACTCCTGTGGTACATCGGACCATGCTACCGTCACATCTCATCTGTGGCCATGTGACCAGCACTACCTCTTTCTGGAAAGAATGAACAGTGTGCTGATTTAGTCTAGGCCTTAAAAAACATCAAATACTTGCACTCACCCTCCTGTGCTCTGGCTACTCATCATGAGAAAAACATGTGTCAGGTAGCCACTGGCCCAAAGAAGATGAAAGACCCGTGAAGCAGACTCCCTAAACTTCCTGAAGCAGATCTTCCAGTAGCTTAAAGCAGAGTCACCCCTGCTGACTGTCAGAACTAAAAGCACGAGAAATAAATGTTTCCTCCTTGTCTTAATCTGTTCAGCCTGCTGTAACAGAACACCGTGGACAGGTTGCCTTAAAAAACAAACACAGTTTGTTATTCCTCACAGTTCTGGACTCCAGGAAGTCCAAGATCAAGGTGCTGACAGAGTCAGTGTTTGGTGGGAACCCACTTCATGGTTCACAGATGGCCATCCTCTCGTGGTATCCTCACATAGCAGCGAGCAGAGAGAAGCAGGACCTTTCAGGATTCTTATAACAGCACTAATCCCATTCGTGAGGGCTTGGCCCTCGTGATGTCATCTGATCCTATGTCCCAAAGGCCCCACCTCTTGATACCATCACATTGGGGGTTAGGGTTTCTACATATGGATTTTAAGGGGACACAATTCAGTCCATAACTCTCCTTTAAGTCACAGATTTTTTGGTTGTTTGCTATGAGGTATTATGTCACTATAGCTGACTACTACAAACCCTAAGAAACAATCCTAAAAGTACACCAATAGGGATGAGCAAAAAAGGTGCCCTAAAGGAATCTGCCTACTGCTGTAAGTGAATGGTCCCCAGGATCAGTGGGGAGAAATAGGTCAGTTCTACTGTATTCTAAGACTGGAGGACACACTTCATTTCAAGGGGAAATAAACTATGCGTGTGTTGTGCATAGAAAAAAGCCATGCCCTTACTTTGTAAAATTCTTTGGGCAAACCTTTCATCAATATCAAAATGTCACTCTACTGTGTTCAATCTGATTCTCATATAAAAAGCAAATAACTGTAGGTATGAATATCAGTAAATATTTAGCTCATTTCCAAAATTCACCATAGATAAAGTTGATTAGAATCATTCCAAGTCACATGTCTACATTTTAAAGTGTCTCCCTGAGATTGGCCTGCAAACTTCATAAAACTCAGAGGACACTGAACCCATGGGGAATGGAGTGGAGGTTTTATAAGATAATTAGCACTTTGCTTAAGGACCAAGGTATTCACTGTATCCAAAGGCTTCCCATCATTGGGGCTGTAGCTCCCTGAGAAGACATTATGTACATGGCAGAAGCATCAAGAATCTCCCCTTCACTTTCTCGTTCACATCATGGTGTCAAAATGTGTTCTTGGTTGGAAGTATGGCCTGGTATTCCTTATTAGCAAAGAATCCCTCAAAGCTGTATCACTGTATATATCACAGCCGTAGTGTAATATCCAGCTTTGAAGCTTGGATTTTCCATTTCCTGAGAAGTCACCTGAGGTGACTTAAATTCTATGAACTTCAGTTCTTTACTGTAAAGTAAGAAGAAATAAGAGTAACTACAGGAGTTATTATGTAGGTTAAATGAGATATTGTGTGTCAAGCTATAATACTGAGATATAAGACCTAAGAATAAGTAAATTTCAATATTATGTGCTGCTTTGACAGCTGGTGAAATTGGGAGGGGCATGAATGGCTTAACTACTCATTCCCCTCCCCACCACTCTGCTCCCATGGATGAGTTCCCCAGGCCAAACAACTCTCCTTATCTTGGGAGCCTGTCACGGTCCTTGCTTACCCCTGAATAGCAGGCTTCAGTTTCCTGCCAGCCCACAGAATTATTCCTACAAGCCAATCACTTCTTCCTGTGGGAAGCAGGGGTTCCCCACCTTCTTGGTGATAACAGCCAGGGTTCTTGGTCTCCTTAATCGATAGAAATTGATGAGGCCAGCCGAGAAATTCAGGCAGGCTTTATTGGGGCCCCTGCTTCAGCAGGAGGGAGTGAGAACAAGTAACAGGTTCCCTTGCTCACTCCCCAAGGCGAGTGAGTTGATTCCTTATATGGGGTGAGAGTAGGGGCGGGTCCAGGTGTCAGGTGGGAGGGGTGCCTTAGGTGGTTTGCCCACCCCCTTTGGTGGTGTCGTGTGCAGGGGGCATGCGCAGTGCCCTGCTTTTGCTCCAGGCTCCTCAGAAGTGGCAGTTGGTCTTTTTGTATCTTGTGCATAATTTGCCCCAGCTGTGCATGCATGCAGTTATTTTTAGTCCCTCATAGTTTCTTTGTATTTTGTTGCTGGAGAAGTTTGCCCAGGTGCAAGCACTGCAGCCAAGAGGCCCAGGTCCCAGGTCCCAGCATGTCTCACTGGTACTACAAAGCCTGCCTCCACAGCCCTTGTCTGTTTACTCTGTTCTTAGCGCAACCCCTATTTAACTCTGCACACATGCAGTGTTCTCCTCCCTGGGCTGTGAGTACATGTGACTAATAAATATATGTCAACCTGATCTGCCCATTGTTGGATGTCTTCTGTTTGGCTATCCCTACAAGGTAGGAATTTCTCTCCACAATGTGATAAAGAGGAGACAATGAAAACAAATACCTAGCACACTGCAAGTAATAAATGGTAAATAATGTCATAGTTTTTGAGAAAAAGAAACCCTAGAATTGCTCTCAGCCTCTTAGAAACCCCTTTAATAAAGTTGCCCTTCTCTAAGACATAGAGGTGCTCATTCTCTATCTGTCATTACCCAGAGCTGGCATTTGAATACTGGGGCCAAAGGAGAGGAGTGAGCACCACAGTTGGGGAGAAATCAAGGTGCCTGCATGATTGATTCCTCTTCGACGTGACCCATAATGTAAAGGACACAGGAATGAAAAGTCAGATTCCATCCATGATAATTATCTCAACATTTCTAGGGCGTCTTGCCCCACTGTGATCTGACAGGACCACACCCACATGCCAGGCTGTGTCTCAGCATCCTGACACCTTCCTGCTCTGTGAGCCTGAACTTATACCCCCAGCAAAGCTTGAGTGTAAAGAGTTCTTAGAGGACAGAAGTGGAGATGGTACATCTCCTGTTGCTGGTTGCTACAGCTCCCTAAGGGATACTTCTTCCTGAAGTTTCAACCATTCTACTAAATAAGGTGTAGGGACTGTGCTGTCTCCTGTTGCCTTCACTGTACTTAGAGGAATTCTCACATTCAGAGGACTCTCCACAAACATGTGTTGAATGAGTTATTGATTCAATGCAAAAGTCAACTGAATTTGCCGTGTACCTAACACGCTGTAAGAGTGTGAGAATTATGAAACAAGGTCCCTAAACTTCAGGAGACTACAGTCAATCTGAAGAGACAGTAACTGGGAAGGAAGAGCTGGTGATGGCTCCTTGAAGAAGGTGGGGATTAGACTGAGTCTGAAAAGGGAAGGAGAGGAAAGCAAGGAGTCAGCCAGGAGTGAGGAGGGTGAACTGACTCCTGTGCTATCTCATTGGAGGCTGGCCTCCACATTTCTTGCACCCTGTTTCCAGAAGAAGGAAGCAAAAATGTGGCTGAATGGGTCTATGTTGTCATGCAGGAAATGCTTGTGTGCCTTTAAAACAAATCGTCATACTCAAAGCATGTAAATTAAATCAAAGGATTCTTGCAGAAAGAAAGAGACAGCAATTTTTTCCCATTTAACTTTCTTTTGAACAGAAACATAATCAATTTTCATTGTTCTCAGCCATGGAATTTACTGTACCCAGTGTCCTACTAAAATATCATTGATATGATGTACATGAATTCCAGCCTCAGGATAAACTCATGGAAAGTGTCAATTCTCCCTTGATGTTTTTTTTTTCATTATGTACAGAATAAAAAGGGAGCCATGGTGTAATGAAGGCTTGACAAATATCTGTGACATAAAATATGATCACTAGAAGAAAATAATGGTACCTTTCAAACTTTCCCCCCCAAATCCCATTATAGAAATAGGAAACCAGGAGTCATGCTTTTAGGAAAAGAATTGAAGCCAAATTCTTTCTCTCCTACTCTGGGAGTGTGGTTCTATGTCAAAATATTAGGATTAGAAGTTGAAATATAGTCTCAAAAGCCTGGATTAATGGACAAGATCATATTACCAACCTAAAAAGAATGGCTAAATTTCAAAATAAAATAGTTACATTTTGAGATTTTATCCCAACTTTATTGTAGATAGGAAAGATATAGGCCATTTACTGATATTTTTTAAATGTTTTATGGCTGATATAAATAGCTTCTGAGTATCAATGTTTAACATGCACAGACATACATACACAGAGTTCCTCAGTTATTATTTTGGAATAGAGGTTTCATTTTTAAGCCAAACAGACAACGTTATCTGTTTATGTCTGATGTTTGTGTCTCAGTATCTCACAATTTCCAGATAATCTGAAGCATGTCATTCCTTCCTTTAGTTAGAAACTCTAGATGACTAACATTCTGTGGCGTTGACTGAGTCTCTTCCAGGGCTTAGGGATTTGTGATTTGGGTTTAGAAAGTCTCATTGTCATGGTAATTTGGGATGCTTTTCAATAGAACTCAGGGAAAGTGGTAAATGGTTTCTTAGGAATTATAAGGTCAAGCTATTAGTTCATAAGAAAGAAAGTCAAAGTTAATATGAGGAACAGTTGTGGGTTTTTTGTTTGGTTGGCTTTTTGGGTTTGGTTTGGTTTTGTTTCATGTTGTCCGGACTTGAGAATCCAGGAAGGAAATTAAACTTTGCTGTCATGTGGTGTGTTTGAATTTAGATACTCCTGGAGAGAACCATCCATTTCTTGGAGAAGAACAACCTTCTCATTCTTTCCCTCCCCTCTTCTGTACTTCCCCACCCTGAATGCATGGGAGCTGAGATCAACCTCTTTGCTGTGTGAGTCTTGGACACCAAGACCAGAGCAATAGCAACTAGGCAGAGGAGAAAAAGGACTGACAGCCAATGTCCAAATTATAAAGATTATAAAACTTACAGGACACTAGGAGAGAGAGATGTGGGGAGAAGGGATAAATTAGGAGCTAGGATTAACATACACACGCTACTATATATAAAATAGATAACCAACAAGGACCTACTGTATAGCACAGGGAACTGTACTCAATATTCGGTAATGACATAAATGGGAGAGGAATCTGAAAAAGAATGAATATGTCTATGTGTATAACTGAATCACTTTGCTGTACACCTGAAACTAACACAATATTGTTAATCAACTATACCTCAATAAAATAAAATTTTTAAAAAAGGAGAGAGAGATGGAGACTAAGATTTCCTCATGTTCTCGGTAAATCTGGTGGTTCCCAAAAGAAAAAATGGACAACGGGGACGTGAGTGAAAAAGTGTAGGAAAAGTTTAGGGGAAAAAGTTTAGGAAGTGGGAAGAAAAAAGCAAACAAGTAACAAGGAGGTCCATGGCTGACACCTCCTTTCTGAGGCTTACAGGGTATTAGCTATTTCATGTGCATTTCCCAGAAGTGGGTGTAGGATGGGTTGCCATACCCTCCATCCTCTTACCTCGGCTCTCTACTCCTTTGGGGTAGTCCCACAAACCCCTTCAGTTAAGGACTTTTTAAAGGGCTCTTTGGGATCTACTGAGTGGAGAAGCTATTCCCTTCCTTCCTGATCTCTGGTGAGTAGATCTAGCTCCCTAGACACAACATGGGAAAGGAAGGAGCTTCTATCTGAAACCAACTACCTGGTGTGAAACACACAAAGGCTGAGTCCCTACAAGCTGCCAGCTTCTCCTCACACAGATCGTAGCTAGAGAGCCTAAGTGAGAGCAGAAAAACAGGAGTGAGACAGGGCTTCTTCTTCGGTTAATATTCCAGTTATGTTCTGCAGTTACAGAACTGACTGTATAGATATGAGACAGGCAATAGAAGAAAGAAATCTGGGCGTGATGTATAGGATGACCAACAAGTCAAATAGCTGGTGGGAACCACGCCTGGCAGCCAACGCCTTCCGTCAGACCTCATGAACTGAGCGCCCAACTTACTCCAGATGGAGACAAAGTCTCTGTAGCAGTTTCTTCATTCGAGTCTGTCATGTCGTCAGTCCCTGTGAAAATTTAGCAGGGGATGGAGATCGGTAAGAGGGAGGCAGTGAGGAGTGACTAGGGCAAGTGATGTGAGCTCTATGGGCTTTAGAATCTGGTCCAGGGAGGCCCTGTCTTGGCTGCAGTCACCTGGGAGGACATTAAAGTCCTGGTGTTCATGCCTGGACCGAGTAGCTCAGCATCTTCACGGGTGGGACCCAGGCATCAGTATTTTTGAAGGTCCCCAGGTGATTCCAACATGCAGCCAAGATCGTGAATCACAGCACTTGTACATTTTCATGTAAGGAATCTACCAGGAAGCACAGATTCAATCCCTCAGCAGCTTAGGAGTTTTGGGAACTCCCTGTGGTAACGTGTAGGTCTACAGAAACTATGCTGTGGGTGACAATGGTTCTCAAACTTTGCTGCACATGGGGGAGACTTCTTTTTTTAAAAAGTCCACTGGCCAGGTCACAGACCAAACAAATTAAGTCAGAATAGTATAGGGGCAGAACACAGGTATCAGTATTTTTTAAGTTTCTTGGGTTATTCCAGGTCCCGTTTCTGTGGCTTAATTTCTTCTCAGTTTTATAGGCAGGGAAATCACTGGTGGATGTTGATAGCATCAAGACTCGGGTTCAGCAGGTCTGGGCTGGAGCTCATGCTTCTGCATTTCTCCCAAGGTCCCAGGTGATGCTGACGCTTCTGGTCCATGGACAACACTTGGCTTTGGTCTATCTTCTTGTCAGTAAGACACGAGGGGCACATGTACAAGTCAGCAGCTGCCTTGGGAGTTTCAGAGAAGCCCCTGTGCTCTTGCCAGTGATGAGAGGGAGAGAGGGAGAAGAAAAAACCCCAAAGTCATCATTTCACAACATATACATTACCATATACAATATTATGTTTTATACTTTAAACAATTATAAAGTTATATGTCAATTATATCTCAATAAAAATGGAAAAAAAATCATGGCCTCTCTCAATACCACATTCTTTCATAACCAAGTCTAAATCCCCTGCTCACAGGAGAGAAAATGTCTCACAATTTTGTGGTCTGTGGGTCCTCATGACTTTTCTGCATTAGGTCTCACTTTTGCTAGTTATGCTGTGGCTAATAGAGCAACTTTCTACCTTTACGTGACCATGCAACTCCAAGAAGTGAGTTTGGAACTCACCTTTAAGAAGGTGTTGTTTGTAGGTTCACATGGAAAACATAAGGAAAAGGCAGGATTCCCAAGAGTGGGGATGTGGCTAATAAAATGAAAGACAACGCAGGGTTCTCCAGCTATCAAATCTCCCCAGGAACACACTGCAATATAACCTGTGTCAGGTCCTCCTTCCTTCAATGGAATGGTGGGAAAAGGGACACCATGAAGTAGCTAGCGCACAATTGTCCAGCCATTGAAAAGTGTTCAAGAATTCAGAAGCAAAAGACACAGTCCATTAGATCAAATCTAAAATGATAAACTGTAATGTAATAAATGGAATATTCCACACCTTAGGTCCAAGAAATCAATAACCCAAGTTTTGGTTGAGGAGATCTGAAATAATAGGACGAACGAATATAAAATATGTGCACATTTTAGCTGAAATGCAAGTGCAAATTAAGTCAATAGAGTAATGTTGCTGTTATTTATTCATTCAATTATTCAGAAAAAATCTAGGTCAAGTCCAGTGTTAAACCCTGTGCATACAGAAAATCAAACAGGATCTCTGTCCTTCATCTATTCATAATCTAGCCATGAGAAATGAAGTACAGAGTCTTGAGGCAAAGCCATATGTGCTCACTTCTTCTCTTCACAAGGAGCATGTTTGTTTCTGGAACAAATGCCTTAAGAGGAACCTTGACAAAACCCGTATCTTTAGGAGGCTGTCATTAGAACCACAAATCTACACATACAATGATGTTTGAAAAACAGGGGAAATTTTGCTATGATTTTCAAATATGGGAAGAGTGATTATTCAGAAGTGGGTTGGAACTTATTTCCTCAAGTTCTCTGGAAAGTCAGCTCAGCGCCAGGGGTGATACTTACTGGGAGGCAGGTCTGGCTCAGAAAAGAGCGGGACTGGAGGGGACTCACAGCTCAGAGATCCCCGCACACACGCTGAGTGTCGCTATGCAGAGCAAGTCCCTCATCCTCTCGGGGGTCTTCACGTGGGCAGTAGGTGACACTTTGTCAGGGGAGAGCTAGGAAGATCATGGCTGTGGGTAGGAGTAGAAGATGACAGACTCAGGAGAACGTCCAAATCTGAACACTCATGGGTGCATTACAGGCTACATGGTCATTGTCTTGTCTATGATGAAAAGAATAATTTTAAGGTGACTCCGGATTTCTCAGACCCTCTTTTCTTTGTAAAACCACACATCTAAATGGAGTCAGGGGCTGAATGTGCTCATCTAGAGACTGGGGTACAATTGACAGGAGTCACCCAGAGCCTTGGAGGTAAAACGTCCCAGGGGACATTCAGAGAAACTGATGGGAAAGGATCTCACAATCACAACCTAGGAATAAAAGGGAAGATTGAAGAAAGAAGTGGGCCTGAAAAATAAACTACAAGAGGCAAAAATAAAGCCTTGGAAACATGATCAGTACCTCTCCCCCTCACCCCCCAGTCAGTAGACTGGAAGAGGAGATGTGTAGAGGATGGATTTGGGCAAATTACTTTGGATCGGACTGGACATCTTTACATGTGACCAGCCATGTGACTAAGATGCCCGCTGGTACTGAAGAACAAGACACGTTGCCCTTAGCCCAGACCCTGGGACCAGCAGCTGGGCTTCGTGTCCATTAAAAGGTGACCAAGGTGAACTGGTTTTCTTATGGTCCTTCCAGCGCATGGCAGCAGTTCCCTCCTTTAGTTACTCACAGGCTTGGTGAATCTCCACCAGATAACTAGGGCTGATAACTAGAGCACACACGCTTCCAGTGTGCTCCAGAGTGGCCAGTACTTAGTGCTGGCCTGGGTGGGAAAGGAGAATCAAGTTTTCTCATATTTCTAAAAATAGCATCTTTGAAAGGATTTTAAACTTTGACATCCTTTGTGTCATTTTCACGCTTCACTCATTCTGTCCAAGTGAAGCTCAGCTTGAATTTCCTAACGATATCTTAATTAGTTCTCATAACTATTACATGTTAGTTCTCATAACTATTACATGTGGGTCTCTAGTGATGCTATGACCCATTTGTAAAAAGTTAGTTTCCTTGAAATTACTGTAAAACTATTCTGGAAACAGTATTATTTTCATTAGAATTAATAATGAATCCCTCACCCAATCCACCAGACTTTTTGTTTTTTTTATTCTCACTGTAGCTCAGTTCTCACTGTAGAGAACTACAGTGGCTGAGTCACTCAACCCAATGGCTGAGTCCCAGCCATTGAATTCTGCTCCTTAAGTCACCAATGGACAAACTTTATTTGATCATTCTAGGATTGGGGTTTAAACATTAGGTTTAATTTTTAAAAATCAGGATGAAATGACAGACCATTTCTTGACTCAGCGAGTTGACTGCGGATAATTCACTTGCAAACCCTTCTGTTAGGGGCAGATTTGCAAACCTCAACACAAAGGGAACCTTTCATAAAAGCTTTTCTCTGCCACAATGTTTTGCTACCTTATTCTCAAAAAGCAAGCCTTCTGTGAAGCTGCCTAACACACTACATGATTTAAAGTGTTTTTTATCTCACTTAAAATATTGCCGCACTAAAAAGTAAGATCAAGGAATAGTAGGTGTCACAGGGATAGGACAATTTTAAAAAATTGTCCTATCCCTGTAATTACCGATTTACCCTATTGCTTCCCTTCTTTGCGTTTGTCATTATCTTTTCATGTTTTCAGTTCTTATTCTTTGCTCTCTGTTTCATCAGCCTTTCTTCCCTTTACCCCTTTTGCTTCCCAGGGCAGACCACCCTAACATATATGCCATAGGACATTTCTAGAGAAATAGATTTTTCATGAATTTTCAAAGAGACAGATTCTTTTTATGCAATCATACCTCCTTTGCAATGGAAGGTGCATGTGGGTTATAAGATGCTTCTAGACTTCTCAGCCTCTTTGGATCTGGAGATGAAGGGGGAGAAAAGTTTTCTATTTTTATCTGTGAAACTTTCACTTGACATCTACAGCTCTGCTTGCAGATGATTTTTATCACTTTAAAAGTTTAAAGAGGACAAAGACTGATCCACTTCTTTTCTAAAGAAAAAAACTACAGCAATTGTGATAATCTTGTAGAAATAATGCCCTCTCAAGGAAAAATTGTTTTCAACTGAGAGGTTTCTGGGATTCTACAGCATTCTTCTGGAAGAATGAGCTGGTGTCCAAAGGGTGGAGATTTTTATAACTCAACTGGAGTTCATACACCAGGAAAAATAAGTGGTCAGCTCCAGAAAGACGCATCACGTTGGAATTTGGCAGATGGCATCAGTTTAGCCTAGGGCTGTAGTTCAATTCAGGGTCAATATATAGCCAATCCACGTGAATTCCTACTAATCCTATAACCCTACTTTTATTCTTATTCCTCCAGTGCTGAACTTAGAGCCTGGTTCAGACTAGGCTCTGAATAAATTTCTTTTTTTTTTAAAAAAATAATGAATATTTGTTGAGTGAAGGCTTCTGGGACTCTTTTTATTGTGAAGGAATAAAGGGGAACCATTCACATAAATCCAAACTCTAGTGGCTCCCCATGGCAGTGACATTAGCTATGGTGGTCTTAGGTCCATCTCACGAGCAACTCTTTGAAGACACCCAAAGCCTTGTAAAGCAGGAGTCCCAGGACCTTGTAAAATCCGTCACTGACATAGATTACATAGGTGGGTCATGGTCTCCAATATATGAAGTTAGAGCTGTCACATTCTGATGGCTTTTTAAAGTAAAAAGTTATTTAAAATTTGAATTTATAAAGCACCTCAAGGTTAAAAAATACTAAGGAAAACTTTTCTTTTTTTGTATCCAGAAGTGTGGATCAAATGTCAGTACTGAAAGGGTTTAAGCTCTCAAATAATATCGACAGAAAAATATACAACAGCCACAGACAAACGGAAAACAAAAACATCAGTTACGATTCTTGTTGAGACTGACTTCTCTATATTGAGCATATTAATCATACATGTCATGGTGCTTTTGGAAGTGGGGAGGAAAAAAGACAGGAGAAATAAAAATCAAGACGGCAGAGTAGAACAACGCTAAGCTCACTTCCCCTCATGAACACATCAAAAATACATCTACATGTGGAACAATTCTCATTGAAAACAAATTGGAGACCGGAAGAAAGACTCCTATACAGCCAAGGCTGTAAAGAAAGATTAACATGGAATCAGGGAGGGAGGGAAGAAAGCGACCAGGTCAGAACCCACACAGAAGAGCCGGGGGATACCCCAGGTTTGGGGATCCTCCCTGGGGAGCGAGGGGTTTAAACGGAGTATAATTTGTAAAAATACTGAACCATCAATATGTTCTACACCTGAAACTAACCTGATATTCTAAATCAACTCTACTTCAGTATAAATACATAAATGTATACATACATAAACAGACAAAATTCCTGAAACAAAACAAAACTGACCTCACTTTTAAAATCTTTCTTAAATAATACCTTGGGTGTTTAATTACAAATCCACGTGGTAGGTAAGGGTGGGTGGATGAAGTACTAACTCTCTGGCTTTATGTCATTCATTTATTCTTTTATTCACTTACACCATTGGCCATTTCAAAAATGACAGCTTTTCAAGCTTTCAAGGAAGCTTGAAAATATTTAGACAATACAGAAAAGTAATGTTTTATCTGTTTAACAATTTACTTTTGGGGTAAATCACTGCATAGAAATAACTGAGTGAGGTCACTAACCATCACCCAGGAGGGATCTTTCCTGAAAATAGGTAGGGAAAAATAGCGTAAATGCTGTACATTGAAGAAAATGAAGGTAAATTTTGCCTCCCTTATTGAAAAGGAAATTTCTTTGGCTTTCTATCTAGCGTACCATCCTATCTCTTATAGCCAGGCAGCATCCTGTTACCCACAGTTGTGGGTTCCCTTGTCTCCTGGGAAGGGCAGCTCATTGGAGACAAGATGGTAGGTGGAATGGATGGATGTTGCATGGGCCAAGCACTCAGAGGAGCAGGTCATGGGTTGGGGAGCATGAGATGGGCCCTCGTTCTCCTGTGATCCTACAAAACTCTAACAAACACAAGCTGGCTTTCTTAAGAAGCTTATCAGGATTGGCAGAGTGAAGAGTTCAGCAGCAAAACTAGAAGTAAGAGGTGTCTAAATTGAACATCTGAAATGCAGGGTCAAAGTGGAGGGTGCCAGGAGGATTTGACTGGAAATCTTCAGAGATCTCAGGACAGCCACATTTTTCAAAATCTCTGATGAAGTAAGGGCCTGGGTGACAGGTTCCGTATGGCTGCAGAGTCAATAGCAAGCCACCAACTGCCTTATTCCCGTCTACTCCATTATGCCCTATTCACATCATCATTCTTGCATCTTTGAGCCACTGATCGATGTTCTGGAAGATGACTATGTGATCCTTACCTATTGACTTCATTCAGGGTCTTCCTGCATTCGATTCACTGAAGCTAACACTTACTTAGCTTCAGTGAATTTATGCATCAGAATTCATCTACTGCTTAAAAAAGTAATTGACTCTTCTCTTCCAGGGAGGAAAGTTTTAATTGTGTTAAATTGTGTTAACTAGATACTTGTGTCTCATTGCTATTTCCAATTTTGCCTGAAGGTCTCAGGTTGGTATTTCACTAAGTTCTATTTTTAATTCATTCTCCTTGAAGGAGATACACCCCTAGATGGGGCGACCCATGGGGCCAGAGCTCTGGGAGAAATGGAAGAACATAACATTCTACGGGCGCAAAAGTCTCCCTTCAAACCAGCTCCAAGAACTGTCCTGGGAATTCCCTGGCAGTCCAGTGGTTAGGCCTCTACGCTTTTACTGCAGGGGCTGCAAGTTCAATCTCTGGTCGGGGAACTAAGGTCCCCCAAGCTGCACGGCCAAAAGAAACAAAACCTTCACCTTCACCAAAAACACAGAATCTCTGTGCTAAGGAGAATGCCCTCATCTAGTAGGGAGTAGCATCTTGATGTTCATGACAACGGCATCATCTTTCTGTATCCAGCTGGGTCCCTTCAAGCTCAGGCCCAGCGCCCTGCTCACTGAACAGTTCTCTGAGGCAAAGGGAAGTGGCACCTTGGGGTGATGAGAGTCCCTTCGTGACTCACTCACGTGTTAGTTCATATGCTGGCTGTAGCCCTTGTTTGCTGTGACGGAACGTACAAAGCAAATAAAATAAACAGACAATGATGGTGACGAGCCAGCTTTGTCTAGGTCACATTGCCCCTCATTGTAATTCTAGCTCCAACCCATCAGGCATTTGGGAATTAATGTGAACCATGTAGTACAGAAAGTCCAGGAATCAAAGGCCCGGGGTCCTACTCACTAGCAGGGTGGCCTCAGACAAACCATCGCCTTGTCTGTCAAGTAGTCCCTCAATGAAACAGAGACTGTGGCAAGATCATTCTGGGGGCTCCTTCCTTAGCAGAGGTCCTGGAGACTCCATTCACAAGTCCTATCTTCATTCTGTGGTTTATGAAATAAAGTTCAAATGTATCAGCTTGGCTTTCGATGCCCTCCGCCCTCTGATCCCAACTTAGGCTCATGTCCTTTCCTCCATGCACACCCAGCACACGATCCATTCTGAAGAAGGTGGGAGAGGAGTGTGCTCATCCTGAACCTCACAAAACCCGTGACATCTGTCGGCCTCCCCAAAGCGCCTCCCAGGAACGAAGCCATTTTTCCCCTTCATTGAGTGCCCAAGCTAGCCCAGAACGCGGCATTTTCTAATTGCTCAATAAATACTTGTAAAACGAAGGAATTCCATGTGTTGCTTTTCCCAAGGTCATTTGTTTTTCTTTTTTTTTTTTTAAATATACAATTCCTTTTATTTATTTATTTTTATTTATTTTTTTAACATCTTTATTGGAGTATAATTGCTTTACAATGGTATGTTAGTTTCAGCTTCACAACAAAATGAATCAGTTATATATATACATATATTCCCATATCTCTTCCCGCTTGCGTCTCCCTCCCTCCCACCCTCCCTATCCCACCCCTCCAGGTGGTCACAAAGCACCGAGCTGATCTCCCTGTGCTATGCGGCTGCTTCCCACTAGCTATCTACCTTACATTTGGTAGTGTATATATGTCCATGCCTCTTTATCGCTTTGTCACTGTTTACCCTTCCCCCTCCCCATAGTCTCAAGTCCATTCTCTAGTAAGTCTGTGTCTTTATTCCTGTTTCACCCCTAGGTTTTTCATGACATTTTTTTTTCTTAAATTCCATATATATGTGTTAGCATACGGTATTTGTCTCTCTCTTTCTGACTTACTTCACTCTGTATGACAGACTCTAGGTCTATCCACCTCATTACAAATAGCTCAATTTCGTCTCTTTTTATGGCTGAGTAATATTCCATTGTATATATGTGCCACATCTTCTTTATCCATTCATCCGATGATGGACACTTAGGTTGTTTCCATCTCTGGGCTATTGTAAATAGAGCTGCAATGAACATTTTGGTACATGACTCTTTTTGAATTATGGTTTTCTCAGGGTATATGCCCAGTAGTGGGATTGCTGGGTCATATGGTAGTTCTATTTGTAGCTTTTTAAGGAACCTCCATACTGTTCTCCACAGTGGCTGTATCAATTTACATTCCCACCAACAGTGTAAGAGGGTTCCCTTTTCTCCACACCCTCTCCAGCATTTATTGTTTCTAGATTTTTGGATGATGGCCATTCTGACTGGTGTGAGATGATATCTCATTGTAGTTTTGATTTGCATTTCTCTAATGATTAGTGATGTTGAGCATTCTTTCATGTGTTTGTTGGCACTCTGTATATCTTCTTTGGAGAAATGTCTATTTAGGTCTTCTGCCCATTTTTGGATTGGGTTGTTTGTTTTTTTGTTATTGAGCTGCATGAGCTGCTTATAAATTTTGGAGATTAATCCTTTGTCAGTTGCTTCATTTGCAAATATTTTCTCCCATTCTGAGGGTTGTCTTTTGGTCTTCTTTATGGTTTCCTTTGCTGCGCAAAAGCTTTTAAGTTTCATTAGGTCCCATTTGTTTACTTTTGTTTTTATTTCCATTTCTCTAGGAGGTGGGTCAAAAAGGACCTTGCTGTGATTTATGTCATAGAGTGTTCTGCCTATGTTTTCCTCTAAGAGTTTGATAGTTTCTGGCCTTACATTTAGGTCTTTAATCCATTTTGAGCTTATTTTTGTGTATGGTGTTAGGGAGTGATCTAATCTCATACTTTTACATGTAGCTGTCCAGTTTTCCCAGCACCACTTATTGAATAGGCTGTCCTTTCTCCACTGTACATTTCTGCCTCCTTTGTCAAAGATAAGGTGACCATATGTGCGTGGGTTTATCTCTGGGCTTTCTATCCTGTTCCATTGATCTATCTTTCTGTTTTTGTGCCAGTACCATACTGTCTTGATAACTGTAGCTTTGTAGTATAGTCTGAAGTCAGGGAGCCTGATTCCTCCAGTTCCTTCTTTCGTTCTCAAGATTGCTTTGGCTATTCGGGGTCTTTTGTGTTTCCATACAAATTGCAAAATTTTTTGTTCTAGTTCTGTGAAAAATGCCAGTGGTAGTTTGATAGGGATTGCATTGAATCTATAGATTGCTTTCGGTAGTAGAGTCATTTTCACAATGTTGATTCTTCCAATCCAAGAACATGGTATATCTCTCCATCTATTTGTATCATCTTTAATTTCTTTCATCAGTGTCTTATAATTTTCTGCATACAGGTCTTTTGTCTCCTTAGGTAGGTTTATTCCTAGATATTTTATTCTTTTTGTTGCAATGGTAAATGGGAGTGTTTTCTTGATTTCACTTTCAGATTTTTCATCATTAGTATATAGGAATGCCAGAGATTTCTGTGCATTAATTTTGTATCCTGCCACTTTACCAAATTCATTGATTAGCTCTAGTAGTTTTCTGGTAGCATCTTTAGGGTTCTCTATGTATAGGATCATGTCATCTGCAAACAGTGACAGCTTTACTTCTTCTTTTCCGATTTGGATTCCTTTTATTTCCTTTTCTTCTCTGATTGCTGTGGCTAAAACTTCCAAAACTATGTTGAATACGAGTGGTGAGAGTGGGCAACCTTGTCTTGTTCCTGATCTTAGTGGAAATGCTTTCAGTTTTTCACCATTGAGGATGATGTTTGCTGTGGGCTTGTCATATATGGCCTTTATTATGTTGAGGAAAGTTCCCTCTATGCCTACTTTCTGCAGGGTTTTTATCATAAATGGGTGTTGAATTTTGTCAAAAGCTTTCTCTGCATCTATTGAGATGATCATATGGTTTTTCTCCTTCAGTTTGTTAATATGGTTTATCACATTGATAGATTTGCGTATATTGAAGAATCCTTGCATTCCTGGAATAAACCCCACTTGATCATGGTGTATGATCCTTTTAATGTGCTGTTGGATTCTGTTTGCTAGTATTTTGTTGAGGATTTTTGCATCTATGTTCATCAGTGATAGTGGCCTGTAGTTTTCTTTCTTTGTGACATCCTTGTCTGGTTTTGGTATCAAGGTGATGGTGGCCTCGTAGAAGGAGTTTGGGAGTGTTCCTCCCTCTGCTATATTTTGGAAGAGTTTGAGAAGGATAGGTGTTAGCTCTTCTCTAAATGTTTGATAGAATTCGCCTGTGAAGCCATCTGGTCCTGGGCTTTTCTTTGTTGGAAGATTTTTAATCACAGTTTCAATTTCAGTGCTTGTGATTGGTCTGTTCATATTTTCTATTTCTTCCTGATTCAGTCTTGGCAGGTTGTGCATTTCTAAGAATTTGTCCATTTCTTCCAGATTGTCCATTTTATTGGCATAGAGTTGCTTGTAGTAATCTCTCATGATCTCTTTTATCTCTGCAGTGTCAGTTGTTACCTCTCCTTTTTCATTTCTAATTCTATTGATTTGAGTCTTCTCCCTTTTTTTCTTGATCAGTCTGGCTAGTGGTTTATCTATTTTGTTTATCTTCTCAAAGAACCAGCTTTTAGTTTTATTGATCTTTGCTATTGTTTCCTTCATTTCTTTTTCATTTATTTCTGATCTGATTTTTATGATTTCTTTCCTTCTGCTAGCTTTGGGGTTTTTTTGCTCTTCTTTCTCTAATTGCTTGAGGTGCAAGGTTAGGTTGTTTATTCGAGATGTTTCCTGCTTCTTAAGGTAGGCTTGTATTGCTATAAACTTCCCCCTCAGAACTGCTTTTGCTGCATCCCACAGGTTTTGGGTCGTTGTGTCTCCATTGTCATTTGTTTCTAGGTATTTTTTGATTTCCTCTTTGATTTCTTCAGTGATCACTTCATTATTAAGTAGTGTATTGTTTAGCCTCCATGTGTTTGTATTTTTTACAGATCTTTTCCTGTAATTGATATCTAGTCTCATGGCGTTGTGGTCAGAAAAGATACTTGATACAATTTCAATTTTCTTAAATTTACCAAGGCTTGACTTGTGACCCAGGATATGATCTATCCTGGAGAATGTTCCATGAGCACTTGAGAAAAATGTGTATTCTGTTGTTTTTGGATGGAATGTCCTATAAATATCAATTAACTCCATCTCGTTTAATGTATCATTTAAAGCTTGTGTTTCCTTATTTATTTTCATTTTGGATGATCTGTCCATTGGTGAAAGTGGGGTGTTAAAGTCCCCTACTATGAATGTGTTACTGTCGATTTCCCCTTTTATGGTTGTCAGTATTTGCCTTATGTATTGAGGTGCACCTATGTTGGGTGCATAAATATTTACAATTGTTATATCTTCCTCTTGGATCGATCCCTTGATCATTATGTAGTGTCCTTCTTTGTCTCTTCTAATAGTCTTTGTTTTAAAGTCTATTTTGTCTGATATGAGAATTGCTACTCCAGCTTTCTTTTGGTTTCCATTTGCATGAAATACCTTTTTCCATCCCCTTACTTTCAGTCTGTATGTGTCTCTAGGTCTGAAGTGGGTCTCTTGTAGACAGCAAATATATGGGTCTTGTTTTTGTATCCATTCAGCCAATCTGTGCCTTTTGGTGGGAGCATTTAGTCCATTTACATTTATGGTAATTATCGATATGTGTGTTCCTATTCCCATTTTCTTAATTGTTTTGGGTTCGTTATTGTAGGTCCTTTCCTTCTTTTGTGTTTCTTGCCTAGAGAAGTTCCTTTAGCAGTTGTTGTAAAGCTGGTTTGGTGGTGCTGAACTCTCTCAGCTTTTGCTTGTCTGTAAAGGTTTTAATTTCTCCATCAAATCTGAATGAGATCCTTGCTGGGTAATCTTGGTTGCAGGTTTTTCTCCTTCAACACTTTCAATATGTCCTGCCACTCCCTTCTGGCTTGCAGAGTTTCTGCTGAAAGATCAGCTGTTAACCTTATGGGGATTCCCTTGTGTGTTATTTGTTGTTTTTCCCTTGCTGCTTTTAATATGTTTTCTTTGTATTTAATTTTTGACAGTTTGATTAATATGTGTCTTGGCGTATTTCTCCTTGGATTTATCCTGTATGGGACTCTCTGTGCTTCCTGGACTTGATTAACTATTTCCTTTCCCATATTAGGGAAGTTTTCAACTATAATCTCTTCAAATATTTTCTCAGTCCCTTTCTTTTTCTCTTCTTCTTCTGGAACCCCTATAATTCGAATGTTGGTGCGTTTAATGTTGTCCCAGAGGTCTCTGAGACTGTCCTCAGTTCTTTTCATTCTTTTTTCTTTATTCTGCTCTGCAGTAGTTATTTCCACTATTTTATCTTCCAGGTCACTTATCCGTTCTTCTGCCTCAGTTATTCTGCTATTGATCCCATCTAGAGTACTTTTAATTTCATTTATTGTGTTGTTCATCGTTGCTTGTTTCATCTTTAGTTCTTCTAGGTCCCTGTTAACTGATTCTTGCAATTTGTCCATTCTATTGACCATTCTATCTCCAAGATTTCGGATCAACCTTACTATCATTATTCTGAATTCTTTTTCAGGTAGACTGCCTATTTCCTCTTCATTTGTTAGGTCTGGTGGGTTTTTATCTTGCTCCTTCATCTGCTGTGTGTTTTTCTGTCTTTTCATTTTGCTTATCTTACTGTGTTTGGGGTCTCCTTTTTTGCAGGCTGAAGGTTCATAGTTCCTGTTGTTTTTTGTGTCTGTCCCCAGTGGCTAAGGTTGGTTCAGTGGGTTGTGTAGGCTTCCTGGTGGAGGGTACTAGTGCCTGTGTTCTGGTGGATGAGGCTGGATCTTGTCTTTCTGGTGGGCAGGTCCACGTCTGGTGGTGTGTTTTGGGGTGTCTGTAGACTTATTATTATTTTGGGCAGCCTCTCTGCTAATGGGTGGGGTTGTGTTCCTGTCTTGCTAGTTGTTTGGCATAGGATGTCCAGCACTGTAGCTTGCTGGTCGTTGAGTGAAGCTGGGTGCTGGCGTTGAGATGGAGATCTCTCGGAGATTTTTGCTGTTTGATATTATGTGCAGCTGGGAGGCCTCTTGTGGACCAGTGTCCTGAAGTTGGCTCTCCCACCTCAGAGGCACAGCACTGACTCCTGGCTGCAGCACCAAGAGCCTTTCATCCACAGGGCTCCTTAATTTGGGATGATTCGTTGTCTATTCAGGTATTCCACAGATGCAGGGTATATCAAGTTGATTGTGGAGCTTTAATACGCTGCTTCTGAGGCTGCTGGGAGAGATTTCCCTTTCTCTTCTTTGTTCTCACAGTTCCCAGGGGCTCAGCTTTGGATTTGGCCCCGCCTGTGCGTGTAGGTCGCCGGAGGGCGTCTGTTCTTTGCTCAGACAGGACGGGGTTAAAGGAGCCGCTGATTCGGAGGCTCTGGCTCACCCAGGCCGGGGGGGTAGGGAGGGTCACGGAGTGTGGGGCGGGCCTACAGCGGCAGAGGCCGGTGTGACGTTGCAGCCTGAGGCGCGCCGTGCGTTCTCCCGGGGAAGTTGTCCCTGGATCCCGGGACCCTGGCAGTGGCGGGCTGCACAGGCTCCCCGGAAGGGCGTGTGGCTAGTGACCTGTGTTCGCACACAGGCCTCCCGGCGGCGGCAGCAGCGGCCTTAGCGTCCCATGTCCGTCTCTGGGCTCCGCACTCCCAGCCGCGGCTCGCGCCCGTCCCCGGAGCTCTCTCAAGCAGCGTTCTTAATCCCCTCTCCTCGTGCACCAGGAAACAAAGAGGGACGTAAAAGTCTCTTGCCTCTTCGGCAGGTCCAGACCCCTCCCCGGACTCTCTCCCGGCCAGCCGCGGCGCACTAACGCCCTGCAGGCTGTGTTCACGCCGCCAACCTCCGTCCTCTCCCGGTGCTCCGACAAAAGCCGGAGCCTCAGCTCCCAGCCCCGCCCGCCCCGGTGGGCGAGCAGACAAGCCTCTCGGCTGGTGAGTGCCGGTCAGCCCGATCCTCTGCGCTGGAATCTGTCCGCTTTGCCCTCCGCACCCCTGTTGCTGTGCTCTCCTCCGCGGCTCCCAAGCTCCCCCACTCCGCCTCCCGAAGTTTCCACCCGCGAAGGGGCTTCCTAGTGTGTGGACACTTTTCCTCCTTCACAGCTCTCTCCCGCGGGTGCAGGACCCGTCCCTATCCTTTTGTCTCTGTTTAGTTTTTTCTTTTGCCCTAACCAGGTACGTGGGGGGTTCCTTGCCTTTTGGGAGGTCTGAGGTCTTCTGCCAGCGTTCAGTAGGTGCTCCATAGGAGTTGTTCCACGCGTAGATGTATTTCTGGTGTATCTGTGGAGAGGAAGGTGATCTCCGCGTCTTACTCTTCCGCCATCTTCCCGGAAGTCTCCATTTGTTTTTCAAGTGGTGATGTGCAAAGGTTAAAATGGCTGATTTTCAAGTACCAGTAGCTAGTGAGCACATTTCTGAAGGATAGGGGAGTCTACTGATACCCTTGAAGGTTTATCTTGTAGGTGCCTATATACCCTATGTATCCCCCCAATTCTGTCCTTATTCTCAGTCCTTTTTTTCATGCATTTGCTGGGTCCTGGCATGGCTTTCTCGCTGCCTCTCATTTTTCCAAGCCCTGTACCACCCGTGAAGGGTTCTCAATCTCCAGGCCCATATTTCTTTCCTCTTCTAAAGTCCTATATGGCTACCATTCACCTTTTACTTATTAATACGTAACATTTCACAGGGAAAAGCACAGAGATCAGGAGACTCAGATTCTTGTCCTAAATCAGTACTGAAATTATGAATAAGTGTCTTCACGGAGCCTAATAATGAGGCGGTCTGATGAATCTGGCCTCCAAATAAGTTTCAACTTTTGTGATTAGTGAATGATAGGGTCCATGTGGAGCAGGGTTCCGTAAAGATTTCTAAGGCAGTCCTTGCCATAAGTGGGAAAGAGGTTAGTTAGCAACTTTTGCTGTGGCCAGAGCAGGAATGGCGTCCGAGCACGAGACCCAGGACTAAAACTTCAGGAGTCTCGGGGCACGTGCCACCTTCCTTGTGAGGTCCTAACATTATCTTTGCCTGGTCTTCCTCTGAAAGGGCTGTCCTTTGATAACAGCTCTCACGCAGACCTTTGCTCGGTATCCTGCACATAGTAGCTACTCCGTTAAGATATTTTGAATGAAGAAAGACTTAAACCTTGAAAAATTCTGCAGGTAGCCATTTCAATTCAATCAAAACACATTAAAAGAAATACACAGATTTGTTTTTCCAAAGCGTATTTTTTCACGAGTTTATTTTTACTTCACTCTCCGAAGACTTAAATGTAGGTTTCTCTAGAAAGAACGCTATACATCCAACGTGATGCTGAAAAGCTCTTAAATGCTACAAGACGCTTATAGCCACATGCTTGATGAATTCTGTATGATAAAGTGACTGAGTGTTTTTGTATGCAGCGTTTATTTTTTTTAAATAACAGCTTTATTGAGATATAATCACAGACCATAAAGTTTATCATTTTATTGGGTAGAATGTGACGGTTTTTAATATTCTCACAGTGTTGTATATTTATCACCACTCTCTAATTCTAGAGCATTCTAATAAGCCCCATATCCATTTGCCATCATTCTCCATTGCTGTTCCCCCTAACCTCTGGCAACTACTCAACTACATTCTGTCTCTCTGGGTTTGCCTGCTTTGGATATTTCATATAAATGACATCATACAATAGGTGTTTTGTGTGTGTCCGGCTTCTTTCACAGGGCATCATGTTTCCAAATTTCATCCATTTGTAGCATATAACAGCACTTCATTTCTTTTTTTGCGGTACGCGGGCCTCTCACTGTTGTGGCCTCTCCCGTTGCGGAGCACAGGCTCGGGACGCGCAGGCTCAGCGGCCATGGCTCACGGGCCCAGCCGCTCCGCGGCATGTGGGATCTTCCCGGACCGGGGCACGAACCCGTGTCCCCTGCACCAGCAGGCGGACTCCCAACCACTGCGCCACCAGGGAAGCCCTCAAATGGTAAATTTTAAACTTAGTGAGCAACTCCCCAAACTGAGATATTGGAGGATACACAGGTATCAACCGTATTTTAATTATACTGTTCCCAAACAATAAGTTCTAGCTTATCCCTCCACTCTTACAATCAAGCAACTTAGTGACACACTTGATCAGTAGCAGGGACGCTGAGAACATTGGGCCTGAGTTGTGAGTAGAATGTTGTAGCACGCAGGGGAAAAGCCTCATGATAACTCTGTTCCTTGCGTACCTTGAGATACAGACACCAGTTTCCAGAAATCAGTGGGGCAGGAAATTTCAGCAAAGAAAGGAGTTATCTATGAGACCTCTTCAAGGGACTGGGTGCTGAGTCTGATAGACACAGCACAGCCAGCCCCCTTTCCACAGACTCTAGAATTTATTGCCTGTGGGATGCAGTTCTGAGCCTGTGCCCTTACCTGTAATAACACCTACCCCAGGGGATTGTTTGGAAGAAATGTGGGATAACAAATGAAAGTGTCTGAGATGGTGCCCAGCCCATAGAACACTACATATGAGTATTTCAGGTGCTAACCCTTCTCTTCCAAAAAATGCAAATGTGAGTGGTCCAAAGAACAGTAGGCTTGTAATTAGAAGATACGGATTCGAGTTCTAGTTTTGCTATTTGCTAGCTCTATGAACTTGGATAACTCAACTTAAGCTGAACTTTCTCTGTCTTTAAAATGAAGATAATCATGCCTTCTTTGCCTTGCAATTGCTTGACTTCCAAGACTTTTAAGAATGTACGAAGAAGTGCTTTGTAAATGTACGTGTGCTCAATGAATATGTATTAATACAACGTATGGCCTCCATTCCTCCTGACAAAGTTCATGCTTGATTCCTGTCCTCACTGGTGACAAGAGATCAGAGGGAAAAAGATAACACCAGCTTCCAAGGGCTGCTATACTCAACCACGCTATGACACAGAGATTCCATAATATTCGGGATCAAAACTCGTCTTCTTCTGATTTCTGAAACTCAGGCCTGAGATAAACATAATGCTGCACTGAACTGAAAATAAAATCACCCAGCCTGGGGCAGCAGTAAGTCTCTAAGTTTCACAGAGATGCTACAGAATCACTGTGAGCCTTGCAGAGGTCCAGGGTGCCCAGGGTCCATGTAATTTCTATTACTGACCTTCCATCTTGGCAAAAGTACACAATGCCCCATACATGCCCCTACGTCACATGTAGGGAGAAAAAAAAATCTCCAAAGAAGAAAGTCTAATGCTTACGGTACATACTATAGATTGCTTGACTCAACAGATTCTAGCTCGCCTTCCTGAGCTATAGAAACTGTCACACTAAAAATTATATTTTAAAACTGTCAGGGAATTCCCTGGTGGTCCAGTGGTTAGGACTCCACGCTTCCACTACAGGAGGCAGGGGCTCGATCCCTGGTCGGGGAAACTAAGATCCCGCATGCCTCACAGTACGGCCCAAAACAAAACAAAACTATTATGAAGATAGAAATCCACAAGTAAACTAACTTGCACCACACAGACACAATCCCACATGTCTTAGCGGGGAAGGGAGAAAATCGAAGCCGTGCCCCACATTGAGAAGATCCAAGTTTTGGCAAGCAGGGCTATAGTTATTCTGGACCGTAGGGTGTGTTCTGAGGTCTAGGCATATGGCATATATGCTAGGGTGGCTCTGCCCTGGCATCTGGTAGGGGATGTCAGTACTGATGTTCCTAGTGAAGAGCTTCATTGCATCTGGCTTCATTGTTCTTCACCTAGTAACATCTAAGACCGAACCCCTGTGAACTGCTTGAATCAAATCACATCTCCGTCTGATTAATAGCTATAGTTAATAGCTATAGTCAATTCTGTTGTCAGTGACTAACAACCTCAACCAAGAGTACTACATCACAGCACCCTGATGAGAATGAAAAAGAACCATGGAATTCAGATTTGACAACATATTCGGAAAAGGTGAAAAGAGGTGTTATTTTTAAAAATCAGTTTTTAAATATGTAATATCTCTATTATGAAGTTGAGAGAAAAATAGAGTTCTTTTTTCTGGGATTGTAGTCAATTTAGTGCTATAGGTATGCAAGTTTTATATAGTCATAAAGTCTGTAGTTGCTGTTGTTGTTGTTTTTGGTAAAGTACATTTTTGTTTAATATTTCCAAACCTTTCTTCTAAATCTGTTGTCCTCAAGTTAAGAATAGCAGTTTCCTGCCAAAAGTTAATAATAAAAAAAAATATATATATATATATGTATATATATATATATTTTTTTTTTGCAGTACGCGGGCCTCTCACTGCTGTGGCCTCTCCCGTTGCGGAGCACAGGCTCCGGACGCGCAGGCTCAGCGGCCATGGCTCACAGGCCCAGTCGCTCCGCGGCATGTGGGATCCTCCCAGACCGGGGCACGAACCCGCGTCCCCCGCATTGGCAGGCGGACTCTCAACCACTGCGCCACCAGGGAAGCCCAATAAAAATATTTTAATTAACGTTGGGAAAGTTTCCTATTTTGCAAACACAATTATTTTAGAATTACGATTTATAAAATTAACAGTGTTAACCATATTTTGCCCTTCTGGGGACCTTCTGCTGGAGGACTTGTAGTTTTTCAGGTCTAGGATCTTGAGGGACTACATATAAATCATTGTTTGAGTCTTAGAAGAAATTTGAGAGGCAGAGACACCTTATTGTAGACAAGACAAGAGAGCCAGCCAAATGTTATTCTAACAACAGTCTACCACCTTATTCTTGCAAAAAAAAAAAAAAAAAAAAGGCCTTAAATGATAGTTAAACAGGCTATTAGTCTACTGAACTCTGAGGTCTCTATGATGAAGAAGGCTGGGTTACAAAGTCACATGGCCCTCCATAACTTTACAGCATCTCAAGGAGGCACCTGCACTAGAATTCAACCTGAATGCTACATTTTCATATCAGAAGAAACTTCTAAGATTACACATTTAAAGACACATGAAAAAATCAGATTTCTGCCTTAAGTGTTTCACTTCCTAGTCTTGGTGATTGTTTAGGGAGTTGGTTTGGTTCCTGAAGCTCATGGCTTAAATCCCTGTTTAAGACTTTATTAATATGACTAGCTGTATTATTTACATGCTGTCTGTTTCATAAGATTGCCGTCTCTTGTGTTACCCAATGTGTAACCAGGCCTCCAACAAAATTAATGAGGGCTAAACATCTTGAGGCAGTCGATCATATAAATAACTCTAAATAGAATAATTGTAATAGTACAACTCTAGATATGGGAAGAAGCAACAAGGGAAACATTTCCTGGATCGTAATAGACTAGTAAGACAGGTGATTCCGTTACCGAGCAAGCTCACTCTGCTCGCCGCATGACAGGACGTGGTGTTGAGGCAAGAAATAGTGACGTTATTCGGAGCCTGCAGACTGAGAGGATGGTGGACTCGTGTCCTAGAGTACCATCTTGTCAGGGTTTGGATGCCAGCTCCTTTTATAGCACAAAGAGGGGGAGGAGATGAGGAAGTAAATAAAAAGACCCTAAGTTTTGCAAAATATCCCCTGGAATGGCCAGCCTCAGGGAGGGGCAGCCATCCCCAGGTGGACAGGGTCAGGATGTTTCCCTGAACAAAGGCACTTTGGTTTAACATTCAGGGAGAGGGGCGGGGTTCCCGCAGGCAGGCCATTACGTATAGACAATATCCTTTTAGCCAACAAAAGCAACAGGAAGAAAAGGTTAAAGTAAAAGAAACAGATGCACCGTGTAGTCAGAATTGGCTCTTCCCTGTTACAATTCAGAGAATTTTCATGTTCAGCGCTGGATTTAGACTCCAAATCCGGAGAATTTTAGATTATCAACAGGGCCTAATCAAAAACAACAGCACATTGAGCGGGCTGTCAACAGAATCCTCACCTGATGAGCCATTTTTTTTCAGTTGACATATATCATAATCCAGCAGGATGACAGTTTGAAGAATTTGGTCTGGAACACAGAAAAGAGCCCTTGGTACTTGATCCGTGGAAAAAGGAGTGAATTATCCCCACTCACTCTATCTTCCCTACTAAGACTTGATTTAGTTCATTTGATTGTAAGTCTTAATCTTTCAGCTGTTTCCATGTACTCGTATGCTTTTGTCAGATTTGACTCCCTGCCTCCTAAACTAATGTTAATTTAAAATCTCACATCACCTAGCCATGTCACTGAAATGTACGCGTATTTAATGCCAGCACTTAATTGCCCAAGACATTAAAATAACTATCAAAATGCCAAGCTTGGCAGAAAGAGCCTATTGTCCGTAAATGACATTTTCAGTGGTTACTTTAAAGGGCTCGGCAGCTGTCATCCCCTGGGCAAGAGCTGGCAAATTGTTTTGCAAAATATCAACTTCTCTCAAAATAGAAACACATTCTGCTGATTATCAGTGCTTCTCTTTGAAAAAGATAATTACAATACTTTACTCTTGGACGGTTCTTCGTACCTTATAAACCACTCTATTATGTCATCTCTTGAAATTAATTCCTATTCCCAGTTCATGTAAAAGGAAATCACGATCGTTTCAATTATCAGTCAAATATTTAAGGCTTCCTTGTATATTTCTCGTCTTTCTTGATGTTGGGTTTGGTCATGTGACTTGCTTTGACCAATAGAATTGCTTAGTGTCTATGAGGTAAACAAAGGCAGGGATCTAGCTTGCCATGTTGGGCACACCTTCCGGGCTTCTTCTGTTGTGTGAAGAGCTTCCCCCACGTATCTCCTGTGCCTTCCACCCAGGCCACAGAATTAGCCCATGTAGAGGACTGAGTTTAATCCACAGCGAGGAGACAAGCCCAGCTCACCCCTTGAAGCAGAGCCACTCCAAATCGGCCAATCTGCAGTGGATCTATCGACTACAAACACGGGAATACATACCCATTGTTGTAACTGAGTTTGGTTACAAAGCATTATTGTCGATACAGAACCTGAAGTTTAGAGAGGTTGGAAAATTTTCCCAGCGTGACACGGCTGGTAAGTGTTGACGATGAGATTCACACCCAGGTCTGTTATACTCTGAATAGATTGCTTTCCCTACTGTACAGCTCAGTGGGGCGTGAATAAGAGAAAATATCCTTCATGCACTTATTCTTTCACTGTCCTTTAGAGGCACCCCTCCATAGCCCCATGTTCAGTGGAATGGTTTTGTGAAGGCAGAGCAAAGAAATATACTTTTCTCTTTTGGTTCTATATGTCAGAGCAGATTCTAGATGAGACAGGAAGCCCAGTCCCTCATGTCTTGTTAATGTCTTTCAAGTTAACGGCAGACTTGAAATCGAAACTTCAGAGGACTAGAGATTAAAGAAGGGATATATCGTTGTGATTAAGAGCACAAACTTTGGAATCAAGCAGACTTAGGCTTCAATACTGGTTAACACTCTATGTGTGATATATATATATATAGATATATAATTTGGATACATTGTTTAATTTTCCTAAGCTTTAGTTTCCTAACATATAAAATGAGTGCAGTACTATGAACCTTATAGGATTATCCTGAAGATAAATGGCCTGATATAAAAATAGGGTCTGATGCCTATTAGTATTAAAATTATGGATTCTAGAATTAGGCTGTCTAATGAGGCTGTGTGATCTTTCATTTAATGTGTGGACTTAGGTGAATTCATAAACTCTGTTCATTAGACTACTTTCATATAAAATGGGGACAAGATTGTATTTATAGGATTACTTCATAGATTAAATATGATAATAAATGATCTGACATACATTATGTATTTAATATATTTTAGCTATTATTTTTCTTTCTTAATAAGTACAGAGTAAAGAGTAGCTTTATTTAAAAAATTCATTATGATTATTCTACACTCTGATGCTATAGGGGATTGGAAAATTCTGGTAAATTCTCAATCTCTTTGCAGGGCGACTTTTTTGAGTATAAACTCAGTGCTGAACATGAAAAGAAAATTTCCAAAGGACAAGTTGCTAAAAGTTTAAACTTTTAGAACGAGAACCTTGATCACATGTTACGTGAACATTTTATAGAATGTTACAGTGCAAACCAAAGCCCAAGTCCCTTACTCCCAAATGCCAGGGAGAAAAGGATGGTATGTGTGTGTGTGGGAGACACTAAGGCTTTCAAAGGCCAGACAGGTAACATAAATGCGTATGGAATAAGAAAATAGTGAGTTGTGAGTACAGGTGAAAATGTAAAAATTAAGCCTTGCTTTAAGAAATTCAGTTTCCAAATTCTGAACACATTATGTTGGCAAAACAAGGCATGTGTACAAGGTACATTCCACTGATGTCTCTCTTTGGGTGGCAGGGGAGAGCATTTGTTTCACAGCCCTTGCTGGCAGTGGAAGGTAGTGAGATATTTCTGTGTTCACTGATGCAGTGAGGGTGTCAGATGTCCTTGAGCATCTATTTACATGGGCTGATTTCTACTCAGAAGAGACTGTTCTGAAGGTTTGTGTACAGGTACAGGGAACAGATCCTGGAAAGGAGTGGTGAGCTTGCTGTCCACCCACCCTTGTGCCAGAGCGTGCTGCAGAGTTGGGCAGGGTGATGTGTGAATGGAACCTCTAGGACTGTGCATTAAATCACATGTATGTGTAGTGGCCCTGCAGCACCAGGGACCATGGAGTTACATCAGAGCCCTGTGTAGGGATGACTGTTTTCTGAGAAGCCCTGTGACCCGAGCAACACAATGTGAGGCCCCAACAGCGCGTAACACAAAAGAACAAACACATCTTCCCCTACTGCTATAGAACAGACAGGGGGTGATTCTCTTTATGTCATTGTTTTGTTTTTGTTTTCAATTTAATTTTTATTTTATATTGGAGTATAGTTGATCAACAATGTTTTATTAGTTGCTGGTGTACAACAAAGTGATTCAGTTATACATATACATATATTCATTCTTTTTCAGATTCTTTTCCCATATAGGTCATTACAGAATATTGAGTAGAGTTCCCTGTGCTATACATCGGGTCCTTGTTGGTTATCTCTTTTATATAGAGTAGTGTGTATTATATATGTCGATCCCAAACTCCTAATTTAACCCTCCCCCAACCTTTCCCCTTTGGTAACCATAAGTTTGAAGTCTGAGAGTCTGTTTCTACAGACAAATACAAATAAGTTCATTTGTATCATCTTTTTAGGTTCTGCATCTAAGTGATGTCATATGATGTTAGACAGGGAGTCATTCTAACAGGAGACAGTGTCACCCCTCGGGGAAGCCCAACAGATGAGGAAAGAAGTGCGTCATTTGTAAAACTAAATTCCAAAATGATTTGACTGTTTGGTTATTTTTCATTCAAGCGACTTTGATGGGAAGTGAAATACTATTTTTATCCATGTATTAGAGAAAGCTTGAGCCCTGCCATGTCACGTCAGTCATGTCATTCTGAGCCCTCCTGAGTTTGGTGTAGATGGCAGATTCCAGAAGATGCCTGGGTGTGCAGGCTTCTTCCGGAGAGCATGGCTTTCCCCAGAGGGCTCTAGAAACCTTTACGTCTCAGGGCCTGAACAAAAGGGCAAAAGCTAGGGGAATCTGAATTTGAATGTCATGGTTACTTTCCTCTTATTCAACCACAGGCTGGAAAGTTCTTGGGAAACAAGTAGACGAGGCCCTGATTTTGAATAAATGCCAGTGAACGTTATACAGTTTCAAAATAGGCTAGTTACTAATTTTAGGAAAAATTATATTCAGAGATATTGCTACCTTGCAACTGTGGCCCATGTTTTGATGATGACATGTCAAGTTCTATCCTGTTATATCTGTACATCTATATTTGTATCTATATTTTATAAGAACCTTTCAAATTGAATCCTGTTATCTGCAGTTGAAAGATGGAAAATAGAGGCTTTGAAAAGTCAGCAACTTGCCCAGGATTACCCAGGAGGTGTTCAAACCCAAGCCTGATTGATTCCAAATCTGCAGTACCTACTCGGCTTCAGAAATCTCTGGACCTAACGTGTACCTCGCATTGACCATAATGTTTTGTAACCCACAGCTAGTTGCTCCACTATTATTTTCATTGCTTATCCATGTGGACATTATCCAGAACCTCCTCAGCCTTCTGGTTCACTGTCTGAGTGCACAGCATCCCATTAAGTTCAGCACTGAATCTATTTCATCAAGTCTCTTGGTTCATGGAGAAGTGAGTCATCACTGGCCCACTGATCCCATAGGTTGGAGCTATGGGATCATCCACTCACCCCTTCATCGACAGCTTCTTTATTTATGTCTGCACTTGAGATGATTGTAAGTAGGAAGAAAACTCCTGGCCTGACTTTTCAAGAAACATAGATTCACATATATAAATATTTATCTTTGAGAGGAGCCTTTTACCCTTCACAACTAAGGGGGACAGAAACTTGCTGCATCTTTTTAACTGAAGAGAGACTCTGTTTCCTTCCAACTGTGGGTCACTGCTTTGTCTCATTCTTTTCAGATTCTTTTTTAAAAATACTTTTTTATGGTAAATTGATGTATGAAAAGCTGAGCATATTTAATGCATACAATTTGATGATAATGTGTATTGGATTTAATGTACACAGTTTGGACATATACATACACCCAGCTGTGAAAGCATGACCACAATCAAGGTAATAGACATAACCATCCCCTCCAAGGTTTCCTTGTGTCCCTTTGTTTTGTGTGTAGGGGAGATAAGAAAACTTAACATGAGATCTACCCTCTTACATTTTTGAGTGCATGATATAGTATTAACTACAAGTACTATTTGCACAGCACATCTCCAGAACTTATTCATCTTCATAACTAAAATTTTATGCCCATTGGACAAGGGTTCCCCGCATATTGACCTTTGCAGAACATCCCATTTGGCACAAGATGATGACTTAATGAGTCTATTATGATGCTAAGGAACTGTTTGTTGAGAGAGAAACTCCTCGCAGCATATTTACTATTCCCTGTGCATCCCTGATTCCCAGAAAGAGATGGAAAACCTATGTAGAATAATCATATAAGTTTAGTATTAAAAATGCATTACCAAGAACTTACTGTATGCAGAGGAAAAGAAATGTTTGCCTCTAAGATTTTCCCAGGAAGAAAAGATTATGCAAGGAAAAGAGAAAGTGTGGAGATACGTTTGATTTTGGGGTAGGGACTCTGTACTATGTCATCAAATGAACAATGAGCAAGGGGGAAACGGTGTAAACTGAGATTACTCTGGTGACTTGCAGTTCTGATCAACTTGCCAGGACGATGCAGAGGCTCATGTTTCACAAGCAAGAGCTCTGAGCGATGGTTTTAGCGTCCCAGAGAGCTCAGTAACTGAGAAGTTTTCCACCTTATGGTGGATGTGTGTCTAATCACAGGAAGGAATCTTTTTTAAAATTATTTATTTGTTTGTTTTACATTTCTCCACTCAGCAGCAGAAAATCTTGGACTGGAGCCCTTAGCTACACTCTGCTTGAGTGCCAATTTCCAGTGTTTTAAAATGAATCTTTCAATGAATACTAATGTTCTCAAAAGAAAGTACGCAGAGGCCAGCAAAACAGTGTTCATGGCTTCAGGATGATAAAATGGGGAAAGCATTAAACTGGAAGTGCATGAACCCAATTTCTAATCCCAGCTCTGCTTTGTACCAACTGTGTGACCTTAGGCAACTCACCTTACCTCTCTCTGGGCCTTAGCTTTCTCCTCTGTAAAATAGGTAAAGACTTCTGAGTCGTCCAATACAATAGTCCCCAAGTATGTGAATTAAATTAAGATTCACTTTCTCAGTAACACTAGTGAACTTTAAAGTGCCACATGTGGTTAGTGGCTACAGTATTGCTAGCACAGATTGTAAACCATGTTCATCCTTAAAGAAAGTTCTTCTGAATAGTCTAGTAGAGATGATGTGTCTGTTCTATTCTAACTCAAAACTGTTGAATCTGTGCCCACATGCCATCTGTGTAAATCAGGATGATAAAGCATGGACTCCTGGCCCTAGAACAGTAGTGCTTGTCTGCTAAACTTGCTAATGAGGGTGGCATTTGTGACAGAGTGGTGAGGTATTGGCTGGGATCACTGTTCACCCACCAAGCAGATGCAACATGAAACACGATGGAAAACCCCACCAAAGAAGAATGAAAGAGAGAGGGGCTGGCAGATGGCACCCCTGCATTCCCATCCCCAAACCTCCCACGTGGTCAAACCTCAGAAAGGAGCAGAAATATTAGACCCAGCCCTCAGAGAACAAGGGTGTTTATTGTATACTTACCCATAACCAGCTGATTCTGGATAATTCACAATTTAGAACGTGGTTAATGCTATAAAGACTCAATTCCAAAGAAACCTGTGTCTAGAGTAGCTAGCATCATTGGCTCAACTTCCCAGCAAACCATCAAGAAAATGCTACCCAGTACCATCTCTCTGGGCCTCAGAACATGGTATTCAGAAGACCAAATCGTGATCATTTCTGGTCATTCAGCTCCTGTCCTTTGGCCACTTAACTCCTATTCTTTCCTTGGACACAGCTGACTTTGGTTGCTCCTGTGGTCGTTGGTTTTTACTTTTTGAGTCGAGAGCTCAGAGCATAGAAAAGGGGCACGGTTAGAAGGATGTGGGGATTCAGGCCAAATGCAAATAATTCCTGCACATTTTTCATTCTAATGGAGTGCAATTGAATCCACAGCTGAACCTCATTTAATCATGGCCTCGGGGTCTAGAGAGCTGGGCCAATGGAAAATCCACTGCAACAGTCTTTCAGCCTGAAGTTTACATTCTGTGCTCAACCCATGTCAGCTCTTGCTCTAATAAAGTAGGACTGATCACAAACATTTATCTAGCACTAGTTATGCACTTGGAATGCTTCCAAATGCTTTAGATAGAATTGCTCGTGTAATCCTCAGGGAAACTTATGAGGTAGATGTTGTGAGGTGTTCCCATCTGACAGTGTGAAACTAAGGCACAAAGAGGTGAAAAGATTTGCATGAGGTCACAGAACTAGGAAATGATGACCATGGATTCTGGACTCAGGGACTCTAGTTTCAGAGGACTCTGGTTTCCAGTTTAATCATGATGCTATATAGCTTTTCTGAATAAAATAGATTTTTAGCTGAAAGCCAGCTTGTAAATAGCAGAACTTTGGTAAATGAGGTAGTTTCCAGGTTGACATATTAGAAAATGAGGCAGAGCAGAGAGATTGTGACAGGAATGCGGGTGAGCCTGGTTGACCCTGTTTCAACAAATCAGTGACCACACCGGTCATGCAAATTAAAACCCCAAACACATTCTTTCAACAGAAGCTCTTAGCTAATACTTAGCATTATTAATTCATTAGACTTTCACCTTCTCCTTACCGGGAAAGTGCAACAATGATGTAGTCAGAAGGAAGCACATGATAATGTCGATGGGGGCATAAAAAGGTGATGTAGAAAAGCAAGGAGTTGAGAGAATAAATTTGAAATGTAGGGGAGGAGCCCACTTGAGATTGAGTTTGAGCTGATGGTGTTTGTCGTCTTTTAAGAGTGTACGAAGAAGTGCAGCAAGGGGCAAGGTACTTCTTCCTGCAATCCAGGCAGCTGCTACCCCATGGTTAGAGAATTTCCTATGATAGTAGTCAGGGTGAGACTCTTCCAGACACAATATGAGAAAAGGCTAAGAGGTTAATGCACAGTCATACATCTAATATGATTTGTCAGGAAAACAACCCTCCTTTGAGGCAGTAGTATGAAATAGTTTAATGCTTGCCCTAAGACATTGAGGGTCATATGTAGTAACTTAAAAAAAATCAGTTTATCTGAGTGCTATATGTCTATCTCTTTCATACTCACTTTGTATTGCTCTTTGGTGGTAAACATTCTGAAATTCATTTTAGAGACAGAGGCCGGCTTTAAGAAGATTTTGTCACTGTGTCCACTCCCATCACCAACATCCTCATTTCAGCACACATGCACACACTTGCACACACACCCACACACACACACTTCTCAATCTGAATTCCAGCGTGAACTATCAAGTTCTATAAGCATTTAGCATTCCATTTTCCTGGATCTGTTATTTCTATTCACTTCCTTTTGCACCTCCACTCCCTTTCCTAAATGATCAGCTCCTCTCTGGAGGCAAGGTCTGTAGGATTCAGCCATTACTAGGTTTGTAATTGGTTTTGGCCATTTACTAGCTGTGTCAATATGGAAAATGGAAACTTTTCTTATCCCCTCAGAGCCTCATTTTCCTCATCTGTAAAATACAACTGCCGTTTCCGACTTCTCTGAGCTGTTGGGTGCAGATCAAACGTCTAGGGCGTAATAGATGTTTAAAGGATCAGTTTCTTTTGCCGGTTTCTTCCGTTCTTAGCTCTAGAGCGTGGACAATGGTAGATATTAGTAAGCTCATTGAATGTTTGTATGAATGAAAGAGGATGGATTCTCAGTACATGGCAATGCTTCTGAGCTCAACACAGTAAAAACATCTCCGGAGCACACTATTAATTCGATTTTGATCCCTTACTTTCCTAAGTTCTTTTCTCTATCTTTTTACAGACTGTGCATCCCAATCCTTTTTGGTCGTACCATTATAATGGCATATCTGACTCTGCAGATATGTGGGTTCACTATGAGCTGTGTAGCCCTAATAGCTAGGAAGATGATGAAAATAATTCAGAATAAAAGCAAGCAGTTGAATCCAATCAAGGTTAAGATAGCATGCATTACAAATTTTCTTGAATAGACAAGAGAATAAGATACTGATAGAACTCCCACTCAAGGTAGTAGGCCATTTGCCTTGTTAAACTCTTAAAGTCTCCCCCACAGTGATCATAAAAAGCATGGAAATAAATTTTAATCAAGGTCCTAGACAGTATCTCTAGTTGTTTTTTGTTTTTTGTTTTTTTTGTGGTACGCGGGCCTCTGACTGTTGTGGCCTCTCCCGTTGTGGAGCACAGGCTCCGGACGCGCAGGCTCAGTGGCCATGGCTCATGGGCCCAGCCACTCCGCGGCATGTGGGATCTTCCCGGACCGGGGCGCGAACCCGTGTGCCCTGCATCAGCGGGCAGACTCTCAACTACTGCACCACCAGGGAAGCCCTCTCTAGTTCTTATGTAACCTTTACTAGTTGAGACAGTGACTTCAAAATTGTTTAGATAATATAACTCTTGTTAGCAAATAAGAATCTTTTAGCATTGAGAAAATTTGGAAATAAATGTAGGCATACTTAAGAGAATTATGGTATTAATATTGTGTATTAAATATGTGCTTGACATCTTAAGAGTTTGTAATATTTAAAACAATTTTGTCTTTGAGAGTAACGTATCAGCTTTATGATTTCAATGTGCAATAGCAATTGATTTAAATGAGTGATTTGAGATTGAAGTTTCACCATGCAATGTGAGACTGTTTAATACAAATTTAAAATTTCTATTTTTATAAGTTTAATTTCTGGATTTGAAAAAGGAGTGATTTAGGTGCTTGAGAAGATTTTTCACATGTCAAGTATTTGAAGTTCTTAAAAAAGAAATTTAATGTATTAAATTTATAAATTGAGTTTAAAATATTCAAAAGAGTTAAAAATTTGAAGTTTTAAATAGGACAGAATATTAGTTGAAGTCCCTTTAAAACTGTGTTAGATTTTGCTAAATTTATAAGTAAAATAAAAAGATTCGTAAGTAGAACTTAAAACAAAAAAAACTAGAATATTTAATTAATTGTAATAAATTAAATATTAATATTAAATGACTTCTGGATAATCTTTTCTATTAATGTCTTCCTAGGGAACCCGCAATCTTACCTCAACAGCTCATTAAACCTAGTTTTTTTCATTCTTCTTTTGATGACTATCCCAGCAATGAATTGGGGAGTTGGATGTCAGCCACCTGAAGGATCCGTGTTATGGGGTCTGAACCAGCACTGAAATTAATCAGGAAAATGACTTCAGGCAGCTCAGATCTCCACACACAATGTTGTCTATAATGGGCAAAGTGTAAATATAGTCTTCTCTCTCAGAGATGCCCACCTTCTTAGGTGAATAAAGAAAGATAAGGAGGGAAGAAAACTAAAAAATAACACAAAGTAACAGCAACAGGAAAATGAAACAAAATAAAAACAAAGCAGAAATCACCAGCCCTGAACTGAAGTTAGCTCTGCTGGAAAAGTTGGTACAGTCAAGCAGAAACCAAAGCATGATGGGAGATGTCATTCCAGCATGATGAAGAGTGATGTATCCTAATAGCTAAATGTCAAGCCATTTCATATGCATTACAAAAAAGACAACTGGAGTGAGAACAGGAACTGCAGAAAAGTGGCAAGCATTTAACCTTCATGAGAGTATTTCAGAAGATATTTTGTTGCTTTATGCCTGTAAGGTATGTCTGTCCATAGTGAGTGAAAATGACCATCTGTAATCAGTTACAAGTACCAAAATATGGTGACATAAAAGGTAATTTCAAATGAATCACAGCCTTGTATTATATTAGTACATATAATAAATGCCTTATTTTGAATATATACAATTTTATTAATGGACACTTAGCTCCTCACTAATAAATGTTAAACAAAAATAAAGAATATCGGTTTGAACTATATGCTGAGTTATGGCCTGTTGGGGCCCACATGACCCAGTTTAGCCCTCTTATTTATACAGGGGTGGAAGTTATGCTACAGGAAAATATGCTACAGAAAAATACGATACCCAGGTACATATAGTAGAGACTATATTACCCAAATAAAATCAATGTTTCGTTTAGTTTGGCATCACTGTGATGCCAGAAACACCCTGCTTTATCTCCCCCCTTTTCTAGCTAATCCCTCTTTGGTGTTTGAGCTAGCATTTAGTAATCTAATGTGCTGCTAAATATGGCACTGTTTTAAGTTTTCTTCTAACAGATTTTTGTTTTAAATAAAGAGAAGGCTCAGAATATTTCAAGGTGTTTTAACATTTCCATTTTCTGAAAAATATTTCAGAAAATTTTCTGAAATTTTTAAAAATTTTTTTCTGAATTTTTAAAAATTTTTTTAATTTTTAAATTAAAATTTTTAAAATTTTAAAATTTTTAAAAATTTTTAAAAATTTCTAAAAATTTTCTTAAAAAATATTTTGATCTGGATAGAATATAATCATTTGAAAACACAATTTAACAGTCTTCTTGTCCAACGCAGTTAAGACAGTGCATCTGAGGAGAAAATAATTTACATTTACTGAATTCCTTCCAGGTGCCAAACAAGCTTGAACCATAGTCCTTGAGAGATGCAATTTTGTCATCTCTCTACCTTTGGTACTTGGCACTAAGTCATGTCCAGCAAGAGTTTGTTGAAATGTACCAACTTACTAATGTAAAGGAGTCACTTGTTTATAAGGTCCAACTCCTGACAGAGAAGTGAGGGCTGTAACAGAAGCCTTCAGAAAGTTCTTGGAAACAAAGTAGAGAAAATGATGACTTCTAGACATGGGAGATGTGGGTTAGCTATAATTTTAGGGACTTCAACTACACTTGGATCAAATTTCCATAAATTTCTACAGCATTAGGGATTTTCTTTTCTTTCTTTTTTTTTTTTTTGATAGGCAAGAAGTGGATTTATTTAGAGAGATTCACATTCCATAGACAGAATGCGGACTGTCTCAAAAGGCGAGAGTGACCCTGGGAGAAACACACTCCACGGACAGAGTATGGGCCATCACAGAAGGTGAGCGGCACTAAGAATTTTCAATGGATATTCTTACTTAAGTGGCATGGTTTCATTTATAAAGCCAGTGGAAAGAAGCTGAAATGTATGTAGAAAGGAAAATGTGAAAATAGGAAGGCAAGAATCAGAGAATAGAGTAGGCATTCTGATAGTAATGGGTCATGTCAGTGTCCATCCACTGAAATGAGATTGCTCTAGACAGAAACAATTTTAAAAATCAGCTGAGACTGAGTTAGACCACACATTTCTGCCAAAATATTGTGTGTGTGTGTGTGTGTGTGTAGTGTGTCTGTCTGTCTGAGAAGTCAGTTGTTTATTCTGACATTCTGATTGTCTGGAACAGTGTCAGGAAATCCATGCAGTGGATTCTTGCATTTGGGTTAAGATATAGTCCCTGCAAAGATCTTATGAGACACTATTACATTTCTTATTTTAAATAATCATTTAGCCACATTTCTCCTTAGCCCATGGTTTTCTGGTCACACATACTGAACAATAGCTTCAGTTGTTTTTTGCTTGACTAATTATCACAAATCCTCACACCTAGACCGTGTCTCAACACAAAAGAAACTTTCAGGAAATGTCAGTGTTGATGAGTTTTTGCTGAGAAAATTAAACCCAACAGAGACTTCGCCTCTTGGTAACTAGGAGAAAAGCCCTATTGTTTCTTTGGGCCTGAGAGACTAATGATTTAAGCTGATAGATTATTAAATTTTGCTGTTTTAATACATTTATAAAAATACATGTATCAAATAAGTGAATTCTGCAAATTCCACACTATATTTCAAAGTGCTGTTCACTAGTCTATTGTAAAGTGTTGTAAGACACATATAAAAATATTTAAGGCCCTTCTGAGAGCTATAAAAATGACAATGACTGTCTACTGTTTAAACTCAAATACTAGGCCTAGTCCAGTCTCCTGAACTTGCGGATAATTTAATGAAAATTTCCTGAATAATGAACTGTTGCTACAATCAATTCAATGAGAAGAAAAAATAAATAAATCAACAAATTTGTGTCAACTAGGTAAAATGACAAATTAACAACATTTTATTTTATATCTGGTCAGTCAAGAGGAAGACTCTCTTCAGATGCCCGCAGCCTCAGAACCCACACCCATCTCTGAATGGCTGGCTGGTGAATCAGGAGTCCTCTTGAGGCAATTATAGAGAAAAAGAGGAAGAAGAACATGTTTCTCAGCCACTAAGTTTCCTATTAGTCTGTGTAGAAACAGAAAAGCGTTCAAAGTTTATTTTATTATTTTTTTCTTAAGAAAAAAAAGTTTTCTTAAACTTTGTAAGAAAGCAGACCACAATTTTTTAAAAAAGTTTAATATGGGCTTCCCTGGTGGCGCAGTGGTTGGGAGTCCACCTGCCGATGAAGGGGACGCGGGTTTGTGCCCCGGGCAGGGAAGATCCCGCATGCCGCCGAGCGGCTGGGCCCATGAGCCGCGGCCGCTGGGCCTGCGCGTCTGGAGTGCGCTCCGCGGCGGGAGAGGCCGCAGCGGTGAGAGGCCCGCGTACCGCAAGCAAAAAAAAAAAAGTTTAATATTCTGCTAGATGTATAAAATGATGATCTTGCAAGGAAGAGAAGAAAAAAGATCACGATGCCTCTGTAAGAGCATTTTGCTTCTGTGTCCTGTACTCCAAACTCCTTCTTACAGAAAGAGGTGAAAGAAGTCTCATGACCACAGCCTTCTCATCCGTCCCTACTCATTTTCGCTTGGCCATCCTGTGCTGCTTAAATATCAGCTAGATACAGACCACCCCAAAATATAATCTCCGGCCCAAATCACTTGACTGAACTCCATTTATGGGTCCCCAGTTGCTTATGGGCAAGATCCACCCGAGGGCTGCATAGACGTCTCAGATTTAGGGTGCTCAAAACAGATATTGTCTTTTGTTTTTTTAACCAGCCTACCCTCTTCTGTAGTGAATAGGTCTATGATCCACAGTCACCAAAACCAGAAACTGAGACATCACAGGGAACTCCTCTCTCCCTCCCCCCTCACACGTGAGAGATATTCATCATCACTGATGATCTGTACATCTATACATGATCTATACACTGATGACCGATACATCACTGAGATCTATTCATTCCACATGTGCAGTATATCCTAAGTCCATATATTCCTCTCTGTTCCCTGTGCCGCTGCTAACTGCAGAATTACTTTACAATTTAAAAAGTTAATTTCATTTTAACTAATTTAACTTTCATTAAAAACTTTATTATTTTTAAATTAGAACTCGGGGGGATCTAAATAAAATTCTAATGCAGTCTCATTACAAAGAAAAACAAAAATATATATAGAAGTATACATAATAAAGTCTCTTACATTTCCCCACCTCACTCTCATCTCCAGAGGTAGCAATTATTAACATATTATCTAGTGTCCTGCCAGATCTTTTTCTATGCATTCAAGGAAATATGCACTTATACACATAATCATAGCTATTCAAACATGAATGGAATTACAGTGTCTTGATTAATAATACTGTGTTAACCATGTCTTGGAGATTATTCCATTTTAGTGTATATAATAATATCTAACACTTATTTAGTAATAACTATGTGCTAAAAACTGTTCTAAGTGTTTGATGTGTATTATCTCACCTAATTATCACACTGTATCTGTGTAGTTAGTACTATAAATAATATCCCTATTTCACACATCAGAAAATGGAGGCATATAGAAGTTAACTAAGTACAGATAAAATAGACTTAAAAATGATTTAGCTAAGTTGCAGAATATAAAGCCAATTTAGATTTCTATATACCAGCAACAAACAAACTGAAAATATTAAAATACACAATAGCATAAGAAATCAAGTAACTAAGAATAAATAGAACATGTTGTAAACTAAAAGTTATGAAACATAATTGTGTGAACTTCAGAAAACACCTAAATGGAGAGAGAGATCATGTCCCTGGAAGATTCTATTTTGTAAAAAATTAAGATTCTCCACAAATTGGTCTATAAAATCAATATAATTAAAATCCCACAGAGGTATGTATATACAAATGAAAAGGGCCAAGAATAGCCAAAACAATACTGAAGAAGGTCAATGTGGAAGAAAAATTAGAGTCAAGTACCACATTTATTTTAAAGGAATAGGAAGATGGTATGGACAGCAAAACACATGTCACAGAATATAAGCTCAGTAACAGATTCATCCTTACACAGTCACTTGATTTATGAAAAGGGCACAACTGCAGAGAAAGTGGGAAAGGATGGTCTTTTCAATAAATGGTGCTAGAACAGTTGAATACCCACAAGAAAATGAAATCTTGACAATATCTTTTAACACACACACACACAATTCCAAATGAATTCTATACATTTTTTTTAACATCTTTATTGGCGTATAATTGCTTTACAATGGTGTGTTAGCTTCTGCTTTATAACAAAGTGAATCGGTTATACATATACATATGTTCCCATATCTCTTCCCTCTTGCGTCTCCCTCCCTCCCACCCTCCCTATCCCACCCCTCCAGGCGGTCACAAAGCCCCGAGCCGATATCCCTGTGCCATGCGGCTGCTTCCCACTAGCTATCTACCTTACGTTTGTTAGTGTGTACATGTCCATGACTCTCTCTCGCCCTGTCACAGCTCACCCTTCCCCCTCCCCATATCCTCAAGTCCATTCTCCAGTAGGTCTGTGTCTTTATTCCTGTCTTACCCCTAGGTTCTTCATGACATTTTATTTCTTCTTAAATTCCATATATATGTGTTAGCATACGGTATTTGTCTTTTTCTTTCTTTCTGACTTACTTCACTCTGTATGACAGACTCTAGGTCTATCCACCTCATTACAAATAGCTCAATTTCACTTCTTTTTATGGCTGAGTAATATTCCATTGTATATATTTGCCACATCTTCTTTATCCATTCATCCGATGATGGGCACTTAGGTTGTTTCCATCTCCGGGCTATTGTAAATAGAGCTGCAATGAACATTTTGGTACATGACTCTTTTTGAATTTTGGTTTTCTCAGGGTATATGCCCAGTAGTGGGATTGCTGGGTCATATGGTAGTTCTATTTGTAGTTTTTTAAGGAACCTCCATACTGTTCTCTATAGTGGCTGAACCAATTCACATTCCCACCAGCAGTGCAAGAGTGTTCCCTTTTCTCCACACCCTCTCCAGCATTTACTGTTTCTAGATTTTTTTGATGATGGCCATTCTGACTGGTGTGAGATGATATCTCATTGTAGTTTTGATTTGCATTTCTCTAATGATTAATGATGTTGAGCATTCTTTCATGTGTTTGTTGGCAATCTGTATATCTTCTTTGGAGAAATGTCATCCTTCAATTTTTAATTTTTTTTTTTTGCGGTACATGGGCCTCTCACTGATGTGGCCTCTCCCGTTGCGGAGCACAGGCTCCGGACGCGCAGGCTCAGCAGCCATGGCTCATGGGCCCAGCTGCTCCGCGGTATGTGGGATCCTCCCAGACCGGGGCACGAACCCGTGTCCCCTGCATTGGCAGGCGGACTCTCAACCACTGTGCCACCAGGGAAGCCCCCATCCTTCAATTTTTTATTAAAGTTTTTAAAGTTAGAAAATTCTGAGTATGATTCAATTTCTCATGGGTAATGGCCAAAAGACTTACACCTCTCTACTGGTTGTCATGGGTTTTTAACAATAAGTGCACACTGATGCATGAATGCAAAGTCAGAAAATGATGAGAAGTATTAGAAATTATTGGAAGAATTCTGAACTGAAATTGCAATTCACAGTAATCAGGTTTTCCATGCATAGCTCATAGCAGATACATAGACTACATCTGTATGCCCAGCTCTTAGCACATTCGTTGACACAATGTAGGCACTCAATGTATATGTGTTAAATTGAAACACTGGCTTGAACACTGAGGATAAGAGAGCATTCCAGCCACTCTTACAGTGATCAGTGGATTTTTGAAAATGTCCAAGATGGTGGAATATACAAATGAACTATCAGTTTACAACCCCCCAAAGTTGTTAGATTCCTGCTATAAGCATGACACAGGCTTCCAATAGGCTGGTGGGGTAACCCAAGATCCAGACAATATACCCCCATCATCACGTCAAGCTCCAAGAAAGAGAAAAGAATCTGGGAGAGGGTATGATAAAGTAGAAAGGATTATAATTAAAGATCAAGGATTCTTTCACAGAGAATCCTGTAGATTCCTTGGGTTTAGAAAGAAAATTCAGCTTTCTCTCTCTCTCTCTCTCTCTCTCTCCCAGAAATATTCTCAGGATGCCTTCTGCTCTCTGATTTAGTCAGTTTGGATATTCATGGGTCCATTCATTTTTCTAGCTAATTTCAAGCACTGTTGAATATAATTACCATTAAATCAGGCATATAACATGGTAAAATGTGTATTTGTAGTTCGTTCTTGGCTTACTCCAGAGACAAGGTCACGGAAAATAATTCTCTAAACTCTTGGGCTTTTGGGCTTTCAGGAACACAGCCTTTTTGTCATGTGACTTTCAGGGTGCATGTGTGCCCTCCTTTGTTTCAGCCTCCACTTTGGATGTTAAAAGTCAATAATACTCATCAACGTAAGTGTCTATCACACTAAATGAAGTAAGTCAGGAAGAGAAAGACAAATATCATATGATATCACTTATATGTAGAATCTAAAAAAATGATACAAGTGAACTTACTTACAAAACAGAGATATAGTCACAGATGTAGAAAACAAACTTATAGTTACCAGGGAGGAAGGGGGGGAGGGATAAATTGGGAGATTGGGATTGACATAAACTATATGTAAAATAACTAATAAGGGCCTACTGTATAGCACAGGGAACTCTACTCAATTCTCTGTAATGACCTATATGGGAAAAGAATCTAAAAAATAGTGGATACATGTATATATATATAATTGATTCATTTTGCTGTACAGCAGGAATTTACACAGCATTATAAATCAACTATACTCCAATAAAATTAAAAAAATAAAATTAATAAAAGTAAATGATTCTCTGCTTTTCTCCAAAAGAATTATGGGCTAAGCTTTGTGATCTTGAAGTTGAAACAAACAATTTGATGTGTATTCTCCCCTTAAATATTTCAAGTTATCTACAGAAGGATTCATTTGACATCCAAGACATTAATGTGTAGTCTGTTTATTTCTGCAAGAAAAATCTTCTCCACCTTGCCCTTCCAGCTACCTAGAGATGGAATAAAAAGGGAGAAGCCTATAAGTGTGGACAAGGAAGGACCCTGGGGCAGGGCTGTCACTGACCTTGGTGGTACCAGCTGCTCTGTGGGAAGTCATGAGTCTTGGTGGAAGTTTCCTGCCCACCCCTTTCAAGAACTTCTCCTGGAGTCACATATTTAGAATCAGTGTTGGAAGGGACTTGATATTACATTTAGTACAAGAAATATATAGATAACATTTCCCTGAGGGTATCCAAGTGTTGGTGTACAGCAGTTAATGCTATTCCCTAAATTTTTCCTAATTACGTTAAAAACAAGGCAATCACGTCTCAATCTTTGGTCCATTTGAAGCAACCACTGTAGTAATAATGCCTCTGTCTATCACACTAGAATCTAAATACAGATCATGAATAGACAGAATGAATATGGAAATGTGAGTTATGATACTGATATTAATATCTATGAAAAATCACACAAAGTGATGGATTTAAGAAAGAGTAAACATAAAGGAATGTGGGACAATGTAAAATAATCTAGGTCAGTGACTGTTTCTTACTAACTGTTTTTTATCAGGCATTGAACACAGGCAGAGTACGTGGTGGGGCTCAATTATCATGTATTAAAAGATAAATAAATGAATGAATGAATAAAATAAATATGAAATCAGGCAGCATATCCACAGTTATGAAATGTACATAATGAAATTTGCAAGACTCATATTACTGAGGAGGAGGGTGGTTGGACAGGAATACATGGATCAGCTCCAAAATGAAATTAAGTGTACTTTATCTTTAATAAATACCAATAAATGCAGATTATTCTTTTCTTAAATGAAATATAAAAGGAAATAGATGTCAAATGGAAAAAAGCATAGTGTAAACATGACAAATATGTTACAGAACTCAGGTCTGGCTTATGGTTACTAAAGGGGAAAGGTGGGGTGGGAGGGATAAATTGGGAGATTGGGATTGACATGTACACACTACTATATTTAAAATAGATAATCAACAAGGACCTACTGTATAGCACAGGGAACTCTGCTCAATATTCTGTAATAACCTAAATGGGAAAAGAATTTGAAAAAGAATGGAGATATATATATATGTGTGTATAATCTGGATCACTTTGCTGTACACCTGAAACAAGCACAACATTGTAAATCAACTATAATCCAATATAAATTAAAAAAAAATTTAGTGAAATAAAAATAAACCCAAAAAAAATCACTACTCAAGAGGCAAATGTTGATAGAAAAGAAAGTTGCTTTTAATCCCAAAGATGGCAATCTGGGAAGAAGGCAGGTTCATGTCCCCCTAAAACCAACTCTGAAGATTCTGCTCTGCCATGAAAGTTTTTAAAGGGAAAAGGGAATTAATCTCAGCTAATGCTTGATACAGGGGGTCAGAGTCATCATCATCCCCTACTGCCTGCAGGCTTGTTGTCTCCCTGTGATCTTTCTTTAGATGCTATCATGTTCACACAGTGTGTTTTCAAGATTACTGAAGGGGAAGCTAGAGAAGAGATCTGGTCATCTGTTAATTACGTATTCTTCTTTCCTACTTCTTTGATCTAAGAAAAGAACCAGCAGGTTAGGCAAGGTATTGTGTGATCCAAAGATTTAAAAGGTGTGCTTGCGACAGAGATGAGCAGAGCATGGGGCACCTGGTTTAAAGTTAGTTACAATACAGCTTTGCTAAAGTGACAAGAAAAGGGGTTTCCTGCAAAGATCTGCTTACGACCACCACCCCCATCAGATATCATTCCATTTCTATGGGGTTAGGGATTAAAGTTCATCTCCTAGAACTGTTTCATGCTGAGAAAAGGCATTGAGGTCTTAGAATGAAAGACATCAATATGGGTTTGAAGCATCTCTTTGCTGACGGTTTTAGTTGCCCCCTGCTTACATATACAGGCAGAACAAGCTACAATTATTTTGATGCCCAAAAATATATAGATTATTATGAGAAATAGGGTTAATCTCCTTCTCTTGAGGCCAGGTCTTGAAATTGTGCTAGCCATAGATTCATTACTGCTCAAGTTGGAGCAACTTATGTCATGGCTGTTGTGTTGTCATCATGCAGTCAGCCTTTCCCTCTGGTGGCAGCTATAGTATCTATAAAATGATTCAGGAATGTGCATCAGACACTGAATCTGTGACTCTGTCGTCCTGATCATTAACTGCTTGAGTCCATCCTTCTGTGACTCAGGGAGGCCTGAGAAACTTCAGCTTTTCTACAAACAAGGGCATGGAGGGGTCTTTGTACTTGGGTGGGGGAGGGGGGGTGCCCACAGGATTCTGCTTGGTTCCAAATAGAAATAAACGTACATAAATGAAATTATTAAAAACATGGTTAAAGAATAGGATGATGACATTTCATCCAAGGCTATGGAAGAGCTTCAGTGAAAAATCATAGCAGGTCAAGGACCAATAAATAGCTTATGACATGCAGTGGCAATAATTTTCAGTAAGTGCCAGGCTGTCCTAACCCAGTGTCTATGTTCCAGTAAATTAATCATTATTGAAAGTAGAATAATTTTCACCCAATTTGTCAATCATTGGAATACATTAGCCAGTTGATAAATGTTAGCTAAGCATGAAACAAAGTATACTGTGCAGCTAGCAAATCATTGTTAGCGAATCCCACTGTGAATGTCTAAAATGCTACCAACATAAAGTAAAAAAAAATTTTTTTAAATGCCTTCAAACTGCATTTTAAACGTGTTGGGGACTTCCATTTCCAAAAAGAATAAGGAAAACCGCACGTTACAGTTGCTCTCTCCTAACAAAAACAAGCTAGATAAGCTATAAAATCATAGTTTTAAAAAATAAGCTATAAAATCATAGTTTTAAAAAATAAGTCTGAGATCTAATAAGGCAAAGAAACCTAAATCAAGAACATGATAATTCTTCTTAGAAGTGGATCACTTTCATGACTTGCAAAGCAGTGAAAGAAGGCAGAATCTACCCTAAAGGATAAAGAGAAATGAAAAAAAATTAATGAACTTTTAAAATCGTATGTTGGATGATATGATACATTGGAATCCCGAGCAGGCCCAACTACAGATTGCCTGCACTCACCTACCAAATATTCCCTTTGAGCCTTTGCTAAGTGCATGGGGTAGTGGGCTGAAGGCTGGGTACAGGCAGAAGAGCTAGATAAATCCCCCCCTCCCCAGGGAACTTAAGACCTTCACCAAATGCATTGTGACTACATACCCTCCTAGGTTGGTGATGGGGCAGCAGGGTACATCTTTCTAAGAACAGAATGGCAGTGGTGAGACTGAAGAACAAAGAAAATGCTTTAGCAACCCAGAGAGCAGGTGACAAAGAAATAAACTGTAATCCAGAGTGTCATTATGGCAGCAGGACTATAAAGCATAAAGAGTTTTCTAAAATCTCAAAGATGTTCAGATCTTAAGCCCTGCTAAAGAGAAATTATATATCCTATTAACAAGACATACTAAGCCAATGGTGAGCTGAATCTAACAAAAGTTACAGAAATCTCAGCCCTTACCTCAATGACAGAATAGATTATCCAAGTTCCCCAAACCAGCAGACCTACAGAAGAAGGTGCAGGCCCTTTTTGGAGGAACATAATTATTTATTTTTCTACACATACACATTCAACATAAAATCAGAGATTATGAGACACATACAGAATCAAGAAAATTTGACCTAAAAGCAAAGATACTCACAATAGAAATAGCTTCAGAGGTGGGCCAGATGTTGGAATTATCAGAACTTTTTTTTTAATGAATGTGAAGAATGTATTAAAATATATACTCTAAAAAGTAAACACCATGGGATGGGAACAACCAATGCGGAATTTGAGCAAATATGTGGAAACATTAACCAAATGGAAATGTTAGTAATGAAAATACCATATCAAAAATGAAGAATCCATTTAATGAAATGAATAGCAGATTGAACGTAGCCCAAAAAAGAATCAGATACCTGAATATAGGTCAATAGTTTATTCAAACTGAAACACAAGAGAAAAAAACAGAAAAGAAAACATAACAGATCAATATCTGTGGGAAAATATCAGATAATTTACATAGGAATAATTGGAGAAGCAAGAGAGAAGAGAGAAAATGAAGCAAAATAAATATTTTAAGAGAAAACAACTGAGGATTTATCAAATGTTATCAAAGAAATTAACTCAGAGAGCCAAGAAATAATTTCAAATAAACCTCAATCAAGATATAGTAAAAGAAAACACACTAAATTATATCATAGTCAAACTGCAGAACACCAAAGATGAAAAGAATATTATAAAAATAACCAGAGAAAAATGGCAATGACATACAGGAGCACAAGAATAAGAGGGATGTCTTACTTCCAATAAGAAACAGAGTGCTCCAGGGGCTTCCCTGGTGGCGCAGTGGTTGAGAGTCTGCCTGCTGATGCAGGGGACACGGGTTCGTGCCCCGGTCCGGGAAGATCCCACATGCTGCGGAGCGGCTGGGCCCGTGAGCCGTGGCCACTGAGCCAGCACGTCCGGAGCCTGTGTTCCGCAATGGGAGAGGCCACAACAGTGAGAGGCCCACGTACCGCTAAAAAAAAAAAAAAAGAAAGAAAAAACAGAGTGCTCCAGAGAGAATATCATCTGAAATGCCGACAGAAAAAAATGTTAACACCCAAATTCTATGTTCAGTAAAAAAAAATAAAATAAATAGCACTAAAGAAGGAAGATGAAATAAAGACATTTCAAAATGAACAACAAGATCCTACTGTAGAGCACAGAGAACTATATTCACTATCTTATGATAAACCATAATGGAAAATAATATTTTAAAAAAAGAATATATATATACATACATATATATATAACTGAATCACTTTGCTGTACAGCAGAAATTAAAACAACACTGTAAGTCAACTATATTTCAATAATTAAATAAATAATGAAAGAAAGAAAGAAAGAAAGAAAGAAAAAAGAAAGAAAGAAAAATAAAGAAAGGGAGAGAAAGAAAAAGTGAGGGAACTTGTCAACAACAAACTGACACTACAAGAAATATTAAAATAATTTCTTCAGACTGAAGAGAAATAAAAGCAGGTGGGTAGGCTTGCATTTTCAAGAAGTGATCAAGAGCACTGTAAAGGGGACTTTTCATCATAGTTGTGTATGCATACATATTCACACATCACGCATTTCTCTAAAGCATCATTGACTGTTTAAAGAAAAATAATAATGACATATTGCTCGGTATATAGCATATGTAGAAGTAAATATGAGACAACAAGATCACAGAGAGGGGAGGTAAATGGAATTGTAATGTAAAATTCCTAAATTGCTTTGTAAGTAATATAATTATTACTCAAAAGTAGACAATAATACATTAAAAATGCACACTGTAATCTCTAGAGCAATTGCTAAATAGTTAACATCAAGAAGTATAATTAAAATGTCAATAGAAAATGAAACAAAGAATACTAACAAACCTTATTTTCTCATCCAAAATATAGCAGTGAAAGAGGAACATAGGAACAAATAGATGGGGCAAAAAGCAGCTCAGATGGTAGGCTTAACTCCAACCAGGTAATTAATTATATTAAATATAAATGGACCGACACTCCAGTTAAATCTATGACATACTAAATAAAAAACAAGACTCAAGTAAGTGTTGTTTGCAGGAAGCACACTTTAATAAGAAGACCCCAGAAAGATTAAAAGTAAAATGATAGGAAAAGATACACTGTGTAAACTCTAACCATAAATAGGTATGGCCATATTTTGTATTAGACAAAGGAGACTTCAGGACAAAGATTATTAATAGAGATAAAGAGGGACATTTTATCATAAAAGGTCAATTCATAAAAAAAAATTATATGCCTATGTATTTTTTTAAATTATTGACTCATTTTATTTATTTTTAAAATATTTATTTATTTATTTATTTTTGGCTGAGTTGGGCCTTTGTTGCTGCATGCGGGCTTTCTCTAGTTGCAGTGAGCAGGGGTTATTCTTCATTGTGGTGCAGGGGCTTCTCGTGGTGGCTTCTCTTGTTGTGGAGCACAGGCTCTAGGCACACAGGCTCAGTAGTTGTGGCTCGTGAGCTCTAGAGCGTAGGCTCAGTAGTTGTGGCACACAGGCTTAGTTGCTCCACAGCATGTGGGATCTTCCTGGACCAGATCTCAAACCTGTGTCCCCTGCATTGGCAGGTGGATTCTTAACCACTGTGCCACCAGGGAAGTCCCAATGCCTATGCATTTAATACCAGTCCAAGATCAAGGTGCCAGCTATTTTGATTTCTGGTGAGAGCACTCATCCTGGCTTGGTGGTGGCCACCTTCTCACTGTGTCCTCACAGGTGGACAGTGTGTGTTCTTTGCTATTTATTCCTAAAGGGCACTAATCCTATTGGATCAGTGTCCTGCCCTCATGACCTCATTTAATCTAAATTACTTCCATAAAAGTCCTGTCTCCAAGTACAGTCATTTGAGGGTTAAGGCTTCAACATATGAATGGGGGGGGGGTTGAGACTGAAACAGTCAGTTCAAAACAAGTAATAAATATTTAAGAAAAAAACATGAGTTTATTGGAGAGGAGTTGCTTTTGCTTTGTTGTATTTTTAAATTTATTTTAGAGATACCCTTCCATGGAATATGAAATTAGATTTAAAAAATGAAAAAAAAAAGTACAGTTCTGCAGCTTGAAAAGTATCTGGAATGTGCTGAAAGAAGTTATTCATTTTTTTGAAGTAATTCTCCCAATGCAAAACAGACAACAACTAATTTAGCAAATGGAAAAGCTTATGTAACAGCCCTTCAGTTATGAAAATGCAAATAATTCCAAACATTTGTAACACTTCCAGGAATTTCATGAAACAATGTTTTAACATCCTGACTCAAGATATAGTAGCAAAACATGCCAAACACCAACTAAACCAAATGATAAATTTCATTTTGAGAAATATGGAAAAAACCACATGGCCATAATGAAAAATAATGTCTTAATCAGATACTGTCTTGAAAAGATTCAGAGAAAGAATTCTATGGGAAAAATGTTTGGGGAGAAAAATTAATCTGAAGACACATACAGGCTGCTCCTTACTCCTAAAATTGATCTCAATTTCAAGAAGAAAATAGCCTCTTTTTCTAGTGTTGTATCTCATATATTCAGGACACACACTACAAGGCTGAAAATATGAAAAGAGAACTTGGCTCCTGACCTTTTATACTTTCTCCAGGAAATGTTGTTTTTTGCTGGTAGCCAACAAAAATAAAAGCCACTTGTAAACCTAGGATGTAATCAATGACAAGAAATAAACGTATTCATATGTGCTAAAAACAGTATTGCTCTCAGCTGAAAATTGGATATATCTTATGAATGCATGGACCATAATAAATCAGTGTTTTTTCCAGGTAGATTGTTTGCCTCTCAGGCTCAAAAGCCGCAAAGATTTCGAACTAATTCTTCTTCTGCATACTTTTGGGCCCAATATGTGAGGTATATTCCTTTCTCCTCTCATTTTATTTAGCACTTAGAACGTGCCTCTATTTTTTTTTTTTTTTTTTTTTTTTTTGCGGTACGCGGGCCTCTCACTGTTGTGGCCTCTCCCGTTGCGGAGCACAGGCTCCGGATGCGCAGGCTCAGCGGCCATGGCTTACGGTCCCAGCCGCTCCGCGACATGTGGGATCATTCCCGGACCGGGGCACGAATCCGCGTCCCCCGCATCGGCAGGCAGACTCTCAACCACTGCTCCACCAGGGAAGCCCGTGCCTCTATTTATAAGAATAATTTCTAAGGTTTTCATTTTAAAATGAATTCAGTGTTGGGATCCGTACCATCTTTGATCTTAAATATTGTTCTTCTGGAAATGATGATGGGATCCAGTTAAGAGAAGAGAAAGTTTAACATCAGGTTCTTTACAATATACTCTCAAATATTCTTGTGGAAAATCTCATGGAACATCATTGAAAGCGGTCTTTTTCATGAAACTTGAGTAGATTCATGACGATTCCAGTGCAAAAATTATGTATTTGTTTAAAAAACCAAATGAGACAAAGAAGCCAGCTCTATGTCATTATGATCTTTTGCCATATGTAGTATCCGAGTATATCATCACCCATGTAGCAAATTGAAGGAAATTAGCAATTCGTTATGTGTAGTAGCAGCTCTTGGTGCCCCATCCAAATTCCCTAGCACTTCCCACTCGGTGCACACCTGCTAGACTTCCAGCTGCATTCCTGCTTTACTTGAAGCCTTTCCCTGGCTCTTGGAGCTCACTTTGCTGCCTACATGGCAAGTTGGAAGCACCAGGGAGTTAACACTCCCTTGGGGCAGCTTCCATATTGCAGGGGTGGAGTTGTATGAATACCCCAGATCGCTCACACCATAGGAAGGATCACTCTGCAGTGTGGTCCACACTGGTTCCCACGTCCCCAGAAGGATTAAACTCCGTTTTCCCTCAGTGGGGACTAAAGTGGATACTAAAGCCTTTATTGGCTGCCTTCCTCCTCTGTCTCATTTCCTCACTCCTCTTCTAGTGACTTCAGAAATCACCTCCCAAATAGGCCTTTTGTTCTTTAATCTCTGTCTCAGGGTTTGCTTCTAGCGGACCAAAACAAAGACATTATGGACCATAGTCTGCGATTCTTCAGAGATTTAATTTTCCCAGATGGAGTGAATCACCACCTCTTGACATCAATTATAAAACTGACACTTTTAGTGGCTGAGCCAAAAAACCTTAACCAGTGAGATTATATTGCAAAACTATATTGTCTCTAGTAGAGCAGGTTTTACATAATTTGTTACTGAAAATGGGGATCCAGCTGCTCGCCGCTCAAAAGCCAATAAAGAGGCAAGTTTGGTGGAAAGGAAAGTTTGCTTTATTTTGGAAGCCAGCAGCCAGGGGGGAAGGTGGACTCCTGTCCAAAGGCCGACTCCCCCACTGACAATCAGGGGGCAAGAGCTTCTATAGATGGAGGGAGCGGGCTATGTGCAGAAACAGCACAGGCAGCTCTGACAGGCATCTTGCAATTAGTCATGCAGTGGTCTGACCAGCGTCATCTTGATTGTTTTAAGTACAGTGAATCTTTAGTTCCAGGGTCAGTTTGTTCTCACTTCTTTGAGGCCAGCTCTCAGAACTGTGGTTTATGTCATGGCTACAGTCTGGTCATCATGTAGTTAACTTCTCCCACCTGGTGGGGTTTTAGTATCTATTAGACAGCTCACAGGATACAGCTCAGAATATTACCTATAGCCTTTGAGGAGGAACTAAAGGACTTTGACTTTGCTTAATGACTAAACTATTATTATTTGGTCATTTTTGACTGTTTTCCTTTGTTTCTGCATTTTCTCACTTCTTTGAATAAACTTATTCTTTGGCCAAAATTGTTCCAAAGACAAAAGGCAGGCTGAGGATATCAGGGGGAAGGACCATAGCATCCGGCTTGGTGTCAATTTTAGCCTACCATACATGGATAGACCTTTCATTATGGTACTCCAAAGGTCATTATCTCAAGTCTTTAGTGGGGGACCCATTATTTTTCTAGAGAAGAATTCTCTCATCTCCTCCTTGGGGAATTATAAGCCTTGATGCTGGCTTTCTGAGGACGGCACAGAAGGGTTGCTGAGAGTCTCATAATTTGACACAGTCTCCCTGTTTTGATTTTGGTTTGTTACCTTTAACTTTGCCAATGCTGTGTGTCTCAGAGCCTCAAGACTGTTTCCTTTTTTAATTTCTTTTTCTCGCAATAAACCTCTACCTTTTCTCTGGGGTGGGGAGAGATACTTGTAGAAGGTGAGAATGGTAAATACCTTATACATTAATTTATCTAATATCCCTCTTTTCAGCCTCATGCTTTCACCCATATTCAGTTGGTTCTCCAATTTCTGGAACTTTCCAGGGAGGAGCAAGGGACATGGATTTCTCCTTAGGATCTTTCTTATGTGTTCTTAGGTTTCAGCTTTCTCTGCTGTGTTAGTTATCACTCTTCCAACTGAGGCCATACTTCCCCTACTGCTGTTCTCTTCTCCAGTTCTCTCTGTCCTCCTAGCCTTATTCTTTTGTTGCTTATTCCTTTTATGTAATTTTAGTGAGATTTCAGTATGGAACAGAGAGAAACAGATTAAAACCACCAAGTTCCACAGAAGCTAGAAATTGTTCTTTGTTTTTGGGTTTTTTTTCTTGTTTGTTTGCTTGTTTGTTTTGGCAGAGAAATGTTGGCTAAGGTTATCAAGGCCATCAAGAGTCCCACAGTCCTTCCAGTTTTGCAAAGTGCATGACCTGAAGATGTGCTGTGAGTGCTATGTGCCTTCGCTATATACAAGTTTCATTTTTATAACAAGGTCTGATTTCTCTGCTGCAAAATCATGTTGACATAAAAGCCCTTCACATTTCTGTGGAAACTGTGCTCTTTTAGAACCAGTAGCATAAAGTTTCATTTAATCTGCATGAATCTAGAATATTTGGTGCCAGAATGTTTTTTTTTTTTTTTTTTTGTCTTAAGGGAAAAATAAAAACATTAAGAGTTTGAATCGCTGCTCACACAGTGACTCTCAAACAGTCATACAGAGTCAGTCAGTCTCTGAGAGTAGATCAACTCTACCATTTTGAAAATCAAAGATTTAGGAAACACCATGGGGAAGGGTGTGGGGGAGGGATAGACTGGGAGTTTGGGATTGACATGTACACACTGATATGTTTAAAACAGATAACCAACAAGGACCTACTGTATAGCACAGGGAGCTCTGCTCAATACTCTGTAATAACCTAAATGGGAAAGAATAGACACATGTATATGTATAACGGAATCACTTTGCTGTACACCTGAAACTAATACAACATATTTAATCAACTATACTCCAATATAAAATAAAAACATTTAAAATAAAATTTATTTTCCTTAAAAGAAACAAAACAACAAACAAACAAAAACACCAACACTAAGGGCCAAGAAGAGGAACCAAAACAGAGATTTATAAAAATTGATCTAAGTTTATAAAAATTAAGATGTACTTAATGAAGCATGAACCTGGAGTGTAAAAGGGAAAAAAAATATTACCTTGAAATAGGGTGACCATATATACGTATGCCCAGTACAGCTTGCACCCAATGGCAACCAAGACCCAGATCAGGAGAAACACTTAGAAGTGCTTCCTTACCACTAAAATCAGAATGTACCGTGAACCAAGAATCTCAATAAAATAATGCGACTTCATTTTAATCAGGAAAGGAAGAAGTTCCAAGTTTTAAATTGGGTTCAGATTTGGCATGTCAAAAGAATAAAGAAATTGTTTCACCTGATAGAAACAAAATGGGTTTGCAAGAAGTATCAATATCAAAATTGATCAAAATTTTGGTTTGTTACCTTTAGAAGAGCAGTCAGTGGAAAAGTGGAAAGATTGCTTTTTATCCACTCGTACTTTTGTCTACACATTATATAAGTAATGGCTGTAAGTTACAGTGTTATCTGTGTAGATGAAATACAAGTCACAGATGTTATCTGTGAAGTCTGGTCATCTCCTCCAGGCAGAAGATGGTAGGGGCATTTATGGCTCCCTGTTTCCCACTTTTGCACTACAAAATTTATAAGAAACTCCTATGACATAAACCTACAGCAGCCTTCAGAGATTTCAACAATAACTAACCTGTCCATTAACTGCAAACTTGTGCGAACTTTTTTTTTACTTAGAAAGTCTGAGATATTTTAATTAAAGACCAGAATATACAACATTCGCATATAATTTACTTTTTTAATTTAAAAAATTCTTTATTCTAAAATAAAGTTTTAAAGTAATGTGAGTAGTGTAAGATATTCACATACACAAATGTGTAAAGTTGAAAGTCTGATGTAATCTACACAGTTCAAAGAAAGCCATTAATAGACTTTTCTGTGCATTATGAACATAAACACATACCTTTTTAAATGAGTTCATACTACACATATTTCTAGCAATGGTTTGTTTCACTTAATACATCATGGCCACTCTTCCATGCCCATACACAATGAATGTATTTTATTCATTTTAACAGACATGTAGATTTTCTTGTATGGCTGAACCATGTGTTATGTAACCGATTCTTTGCTGATAAACATTTAGGTTTTTTTTCTATATTTTTCTACCATGTAATTAATTTTTATTCTTAGGTAGTAACTTAACCATTGTCACTTCCTGTTGCGTCTTATCTTCTGAATTGAAAATAATTTCAGTGTGGCCTTGACCTCTAGTTTAATATTTGGATCTGTCAAATGTTGATATTGGTAGATAGTATATTAGGCCTCAGTTTCAAGTAATAGAAACCCAATCAGAGTAACTTAAGCAAAGAAAGGTATTTATTGGTTCACTTAACTGAAAAGTCAATAATTTACTTTTTGAAACATAATTAACGTATAACATTATATATAGTTTCAAGTGTATAACATAATGATTCCCTATTGTATATATTGTGAAATGATCACCACGGTAAGTCTAGTTAATATCTATCATCATACAAATTATTTCTTGTGATGAGAAGTTTTAAGATTAACTCTTTTAGCAACTTTCAGATGTGCAATATAGTATTATTGATTGTAGTCACCATGCTGTACATTATATTCCCATGACTTATAACTGGAATTTTGTACCTTTTGTGCCCCTTCACACATTTTGCTCACCCGCTTACCTTCTACCTATGGCAATCACTAAACTGTTCTCTCTACCTGTGAGTTTGGGGTTTTTCTGTTTGCTTTTTTTTTTTGGCAGTACGCGGGCCTCTCACTGTTGTGGCCTCTCCCGTTGCGGAGCACAGGCTCCGGACGCACAGGCTCAGAGGCCATGGCTCACGGGCCCAGCCGCTCCACAGCATGTGGGATCTTCCCGGACCGGGGCACGAACCCGCGTCCCCTGCAACGGCAGGCGGACTCCCAACCACTGCGCCACCAGGGAAGCCCATGTTTGCTATTTTCTTTTCGTTTTTTTGGATTCCATATATAAGTGAGATCAAACAGTATTTGTCTTTCTCTGTCTGATTATTTCACTTAGCATAATTCTCTCAAGGTTCATCCATGTTGTCATGCAAAATTTTATAAACATCTACCATAATATCAGATAACCTAATTCTAATATTTCTATTAAAAATCATGTGTTAGAAGTAAGTGATACCTTAGAAATCACTCACTTCCTTACTGATACATGAAGAAACAGCCCTAGAGAGGTGAAGTGACTGGATCATTGACTAGAATCCAGACCCTTTGATTCTCATTCCAGGGTCCATTTATCATTATGGGGGGAAGGGTGCAACTTGGGGGTAGCTATTCAACTTTTTGTTCCTCCACTAAACTATTTTTGATTCAAAGGTTTTCGAAATAGTCCTTTTGAAGACAAAAACACCAGCAGAAATGCTTACCACAGAGAGAAACAATTCATTCATTTTACTCATTCATTGAATAAGTGACATGTGCTGTTTCTGGCAGTGGACGTGGATCTCTTGCCTTTATGGAACTTGTGTTTTAGTGGGGAAGGAGAGGATGGAGACAGACAGTCTAAAGAAAATAGATAGAATGAAGAAATGCATAGAATGATCCATCCTAAGAGGAAAATAGAATGAAAAGAAGAAGCCAACTATTTGACCCAGCAATCCCACTCCTGGGCATATATCCGGAGGAAACCATAATTCGAAAAGACACATGCACCCCAATGTTCATAGCAGCACTATTTACAACAGCCAAGACATGGAAGCAACCTAAATGTCCATCGATGGAGGAATGGGTAAAGAAGGTGTGGTACATACATACAATGGAATAGAATTCAGCCATGAAAAAGAACGAAATAATGCCATTTGCAACCACATGGATGAACCTAGAGACTATCATACTGAGTGAAGTAAGTCAGACAGAGAAAGACAAATATCATATGATATCGCTTATATGTGGAATCTTAAAAAATGATACAAATGAACTTATTTAAGAAATAGAAACAGACTCACAGACTTCAGAAACAAACTTATGGTTACCAAAGGGGAAAGGTAGTGGGGGAGGGATAAATTAGGAGGTTGGGATTAACATATACACACTACTTTATATAAAATAGATAATCAATAGAGACCTACTGTATAGCACAGGGAACGCTACTCAATATTATGTAATAACCTATAAGGGAAAAGAATCTGAAAAAGAATAGATATATGAATATGTATAACTGAATCACTTTGCTGTACACCTGAAACTAACACAATATGGTAAATCAACTATAATGTAAAATTTAAAAATTAAGAAAAAAGAAGAGCGTGGCTATGTTCGTTTTAAAAAGTTCCTTCTAAGGCATAAATCCTTGCACTAGAAGCTGAATGAACGCAAGGAGCCAGCCATGTGAGGCTCCAGGGCAGCTCAGTCTAGATCGTGGAGGTGAAGGGCCTGAGGCCAGAACAACACTGGCAAATAATCCAGGAGGAGAAAAGCCAGAGTGGCTGGAAGGTGCTGACTGAGGGAGATGTGGGAGGGGATGAGGTCAGAGGGAGGTAGGAGCCCCGTCCTGTCCACGGCGAGAAGCTCGGATTTTATTCCCAGTGTAAAGGAATCCATTCAAAGGCTTTACACAGGAAAACATAATTTCTCAATTGATTTTCAGGTTTTTAAATCACCATGACTGCATAGGTGGAGAAAGATTACAGTGATGCCACGATAATTTGGTCTATGTTTTGCAACATACAATGGAGGGTAAAACAACCTAATCAAATAAGACAAGGGAAAATATAACTGGAATCATGTGAACTTTATTTTTATCCAAACACTGGGGAAAGAAAGTCACAGGAAAAGACAGCTGAAACCCACTACAGTTTAAGAATCCAGAACTTTGAAAATGCTTGTTAAAACTTGTGGTAGGGTTTCCCTGGTGGCTCAGTGGTTGAGAGTCCGCCTGCCGATGTAGGGGACACGGGTTCGTGCCCCGGTCCGGGAAGATCCCACATGCCGCGGAGCGGCTGGGCCCGTGAGCCATGGCCGCTGAGCCTGTGCATCTGGAAAAAACAAACAAACAAACAAAAAAACTCGTGGTACAAATTATGTGGTCAAAGTTAGTTTTGTGAAAGTCACAGTAATGAATCTTAATGAGAACATGAATGTGTTATATTCTAAATCTAGCTTATTTTCACATTCTTTTGTCTTTGATCATTTATTCTACTTTATCATGACCTGTCCTTGAGGGAACAGAGATTCTCCATAAGCCATTTGCCTCCTTTTCTGGGGACCAAAGCACAGAAGTGTCCTTACAGTATTTTATATATACCATCTCATTTATCTTAACTGAAAAATTACAAGATGGATTTTTTTTTCCATTTTCCAAATAAGAAAGTTGAGACTCAAAGTATTTGGCAAACTGTCCTGGGTCACACAGCCTGTAAATGGCAGAGTCGAGATTTTAATTCAGAGAGTAAGGCTCCAAAGACCAAAATCTTCTTCTTGGGGTATTCCAGAAAGACTTCTTCATGCTGTAAGAGAACCTCAGATAGACTTCTGCCTTGCCTGTGGGATGTGGAGTATGTATTAATTTTCAGTCATTAATAATCACCTTCCCAATCACTAACAGGAATATTCTTACACATTTTAAAAAACTTGAATGATAATTAATTGAATACTAATGGTGACCCAGGAAATTAAGATTAATGTAGCATCATAATAGCTTTAAAATTGTCTTCTATTAAAAAAAAATTTTAAAGGTTGGATGCCATGTCATAGCCTCCTCCAGTAATATTTATTGATACAAATTGTTTTCCTTTTTGTAGTAATTTAATGCTCTCCTGAACTGGCTCCTGTGATTTCAGAAGCTGGCCTCTGAACAGTCATGCACACTGATATGGACTCCCAAGATGAGAAATTCATTTTCTGCTTGACTTTGTAAGTGAAATTACACTCGGACACCACTCCTTTCTGCTGTCACTGAAAGGTATTAATGAAACATGGCACCAGAAATTTATTTGCAAGGTTGTCTTCTATTATATCCTTCGGTCTGGAAATGCATTTTTAGATTCCTGTAACAAGAGAAGGTGGGGAAAAGAAATCTCTCATGTGTCCTATAATCAAACTTATTGTCTGGTCTCCAGATTGAGAGGAAGTCAACATTTTCAGAGAGGTCTTAAAGTCATGCAGGAGAGCAATTCTCAAATGAAAACTATATCGATATTTACACTCTACCATTGGATCCCATGCCTCAGGTTGTCTTTAAACAGGATGTGCTAATTAACAATAAGTCAGAAATCATTGGAAAGCCTATACCACCCTTCAGAAATGGAAGTTATCTAGATGATGAAACCCATTGTTCAGGGTATGGTTGCAGAAGCAAGATGTTTAGTGTCAAGATGAAGTTTCTTGGAGTATTTCCCTGCTGAATGACTCCTTCTCCCCGCTCAGAGACCATACTTAAGCAGCAGCCTGTTCAGATGTTCTGATCCAAAGACAAGTCACCCAATACTCCTCGAACAACCTGTCCATATCCTCGCCAATTCACCACGATTTATTAATTACACCGACCTAACCAAGGTCAGCCAGTTTTCTATCTACTCTGCACTCAAGGGTCATCTACACGTGCCCGTGAGCTATCCTCCAGTGCCTTACTTCCACACCCAAAGTAAGTAACGTATACCCACATTCTTGTATCGCTATGTTAACACAATAGAGTGAGTGGTTTTGTGTCCTGGGTAACCTTGGTTGGCCGTTGAGTGTACCCTTCTTGACTACTGCTGTATCCCCAGCAAAAGCACTTAGCACACAGTAGAGAAGCAGAAGATATTTGTTGAGTAAATAAATGAGAAAATGATTCTAGGGTGGTTGTGAAAATCCTTCCAAAGTTGTGTAAACCATATTATGCTTCTAGAATCAAAATTATGGACAGAACCAGACTTAATTTCCATAACATTTTCTAGGTACTGTTGGGCTTTGAATTAATCCATTTTTCATTATCCTTTTATGTTTGATTTTGCCATTTGGTGGTTGCAGTTTTTGCCACAAATTGTTCACTACTTACTTTAAAAACAGTATCTGAACTCGAACATGGGCTAATGTTTGGTTCTCTGTAGACTTGATACATTTTGATCTTTCGCTTTTACCGATGGCAACACTTATAGACCAATTGGACTATGACAGTTCATTAAAAATCATTTATTTTTCTGGAATCTTTGAGGGGTCATTGTTTTCCCAGTAGCTCTAACATAACTTCTTCCAATTAATTTTCCTTCATCCCCAGGGCTGAGTTAGATGGTCCTCCCCTGGTTTTCATAACATCCCTTATCACTGTATTTACTATTACCTTCTGTTCTAATTGACTACCAGTCCCTCCCAAACTTGACAGTGTGTGTGCAGAGATCCTGTGACCTAGTCACTATTTCTCTTTTTCTCTGGAACTTAGCCCAGTGCTTAATATATAGTAAAGTCTTAATGTAAGTTTGGTGAATAAATGGATAAAGAAAGAAAAAATACATGATCGAGAGATAGAGGTAGAGAGAGAGAGAGAGAGATGGAATTTGAGGAGACAGGCAGGTCTCCCTTTGGACTCTGCCATAAACCCTTGACAGGCTTTTGTACACAGTGAATAACTTGATTTTGGAGTCTACTCTAAAAATTGATACCAATGGTCATGGGCAGAGTGGTGTTGAAAGCAAGCATCTGAGGACTTTTTAAGCAACTTCTCATACACTGAGACATTTTTCTCTAAGACTCAAAATTTCACATGGTTTTTGTCCAAGTTGTAAAGATGAGAAAGCATCCCAGATAGTAGCCATCCCTCAGTGAGGAATCTGAAGAGTCTGATGTAGTTGATAAGTTTGCCCTAGTTTTCTGAAACACCTACTGACATGGGGAGGGGTAGGCAACAATGATCAAATTCCTCCCTTATGTTCCTAAACAAACCAGTTTTGTACTAGAATAGAAAAAGATAGTTATTAGGTGAATTATTGCAAGATATAATTGGGAAACAGTAATTTTCTCTATCCCAAGTACCCAGTTTCAGTTCTTACTACTTGGAAATTGTTATTATTATTATTTTTTAAACTGGACTGAAGTATAGTGGATTTACAACATTGTGTTAATTTCTTCTGTGCAGCAAAGTGACTCAGTTATACATATATATATATTCTTTTCCATACTCTTTTCCATTATAGTTTGTCACAGGATGTTGAATGTAGTTCCCTGAGCTCTACAGTAGGACCTTGTTGTTTATCCATTCTATATGTCATAGTTTGCATCCACTAATCCCAAACTCCCAATTCTTCCCATCCCTTCCTCTGCCCTTGGCAACCACAAGTCTGTTCTCTATGTCTGTAAGTCTATTTTCGTTTTGTAGGTATGTTGATTTGTATTGTATTTTAGATTCCACATATAAGTGATATCGTACGGTATTTGCCTTCCACCTTCTGACTTACTTCACTTAGTATGATAATCTCTAGGTCCATCCATGTTGCTGCAAATGGCATTATTTCATTCTTTTCGATGGCTGAGTAATATTCCATTGTACATATGTACCACATCTTCTTTATCTGGACATGGTTATTATTAATAACCCCAGGCCCTGGCTGGGCTATGTCAGACTGGTGTCCATCAGCATATTTAATGCTCATGAAAACCCAGTAAGATCCAGGGCTAGTAACATTTTGTGCAAATTGGAATCATGCAAAATTTAATTTTGCAAATCTGAAAAAAATTAATATAAAGTTATCAACACATTCTAATTTTATTTACAAAATTTCAAACATAGCAGATGTCTCCTAATTGTAAAAAGCATGAAGAATTGCCACATTTAAATGACAAGCCTAGAGAATTTTAAATAATATTTATGCTTTGGTCACATGTGGATGTGTCACAGTTGCTGGAAAAAAATAATTGTTAGAAACAAGGCTAATACTTACTAAAAAGTAACTAAGCACTTCATAGTTATCTTCCCCTTTATTTTATTTTATTTTTAATTTATTTATTTTTTTGCGGTATGCGGGCCTCTCACTGTTGTGGCCTCTCCCGTTGCGGAGCACAGGCTCCGGACGCGCAGGCTCAGCGGCCATGGCTCACGGGCCCAGCCGCTCCGCGGCATGTGAGATCTTTCCCGACCGGGGCACGAACCCGCGTCCCCTGCATCGGCAGGCGGACTCTCAGCCACTGCGCCACCAGGGAAGCCCCTCCGCTTTATTTTTTACACGAAAAGAATTTTATGTGGTAAGACCACTATAATCCTTATTTTGCAGATAAGGAAAAAGTAAATAGCAGTAGGATTTAAATTCAGGGAGGCTGGCTCCAGGCTTAATTAATACCTGACTCACTTTCCAGGATTATTCTTGAATTATGTGCACTTTGAAGTAATATAACATTTATGAACTCTCTTCTTACATAAAGTGTACTTGCATTTTACGTACTAAAGCTTCAAACTGGTAAAGGAACTTGGCCAAGGCCTCAAAGCCAATAGAAGCCAAACTCATCTGTCAGGAGCATTAACTATTATGTCTAGATAAAGTCACAGACATACCCTGCAGACAAATCTGAGACTCTAAGTCCTCCAGTTTTGTGCCTGCCTGTACTCTCAGCTTTGGGCATAATGGGTAAATTAAGGCCATGCAACCCCTCATATTCAATTCCTAAGCCTCTTTCCTTCCCCAAGGCCATTCAGATACTAACATTGTCCTGAGAAAAATACACATGCCCCAAATTCCTGACAACCCTACCTTATCTTCCAACTAAATTCCAGACAAAAGAAGCCTCTGGGCACTTTCTCTACACGCCTAACAATGTTCTGTAACACTGTCTTGTCAAACAGCAACTGGGATCAATATATGTTCGACCCAGGCAACCATCAGGGGAGGTGGAGAGAGTTAGTCACAGATAACCCCACCTCACATTCTTGTTATCAAATTCAGATAGATTTTGGCAGTGCTTGTATTCTTTCTAGGTTGGAATCAGGATCAACAAAAACTATGTTGTAACTGGTGGAAGTTGAAAACTGAGGACACGTCCTTTTGCTATTCTCCAAATGTAGCTCCACAGCTGTTGAAGCAAAGCTTTTGTTTGAGAACAAGCTTACAAAGATGCGCTGTGCTGGATAACAACCGGCGACTTTTGCATAAAAGGTGCTGAAGTTTTCTGCCTTTTGTACTGGTGATAGATTTATGTTAAATTAACCCAGGTGTGTGTGTGTGTGTGTGTGTGTGTGTGTACATGTATGCACACATGTGCAACAGAATATGAGGAAGGAACAGTTTTCTCAAGCAAGATGACCACGGCCTGTAAATTGTCACAAAATAAATCCCTTTTCTTTGAAGAACCATAAAATAAGAAAGTCCTTAGCAATACACATCTCTGTGTCCTGGCTACCTCCTAGAGCGTGTGTGTGGCCACCGAACATTGATTTTAAAAAAGCATTTGCTTCCAGGCCAGCTGACGTAGCTCCTGGAATCAATAGAAACGAAAGAAAAGAAAACAAAACATTTTTTGAATTAAGTACACAGTCCAGTTTCTTCTTTCTTATCCTCAGCATCATTATTCAACATTTTAAATTTTCTGTTATCTATAGAGTCCTTAACTTATAACACTCATAACTTTTTAATACAATAATCTTATGAATTCCATTTACACATGTTGGAGTTGGAACCCAGAGAGGTTAAATTACTTGTCCAAAGGTCACATAGCAATGGATCTAAGGCTAGAAACTGGAGCCCACTGATTACTCTATCACCTCTGCAGCCTCTCTTCCTCGACTGAATGCCAAGAAAGCTCCTGATTTCTCCTGATCTCTGCTTCCAAGATATCATTATCTCTCTAGGTGGGCACTTTTAAGAAGAGGTCGCAGGGCCAAATTGCTTGAAGAAGCCCGTGAAAAATAAAGAAATGAAGACAAGTCAGATCCGCCGGCGGGCCTGACGTGGGGCAGAGCAGCCATCCCTCTCTGTCCTTCTCAGTCTGCTTGACTCTGCAGGAAACACTGGTCTTTGAAGAAATGTCAAGGAAGTGAGCTATTCGTTAAAGGTCAAGGCTGAATCATTTCAGTTTAGCGTAAAGGACGGTAGTTGCAATTACATAATGATGAAAAGAAGGCAGAGAGTGAAGCTAGGAAAGGCAGAGGCACTGGGGCATCTCTACAGACTGAGGAGCAAGACCTCGACAAGGACCTCAGGGAAGAGAGATGGGATTCCACAACTAGGACCGGATGGGAACCCAGCCACGGAAACACTCCGGTTTTCTAGGAAAGGACCCTCTGACTGGCCTGGTGTGGGTCACGTGTGGAAGTGAGGGCTGGCTTCCTGCTTATAGTCCCGAGGTGGAATAGATGGCAGGTAGTTAAAAGGAACAAGTGGCCACCTTGGCACTTTTTTTTTTTTTTTTTTTTTTTTTGCGGTACGCGGGCCTCTCACTGCTGTGGCCTCTCCCGTTGCGGAGCACAGGCTCCGGACGCGCAGGCTCAGCGGCCATGGCTCACGGGCCCAGCCGCTCCGCGGCATGTGGGATCTTCCCGGACCGGGGCACGAACCCGCATCCCCTGCATCGGCAGGCAGACTCTCAACCACTGCGCCACCAGGGAAGCCCGGCACATTTTTTTAATATCTGAATTTCCACACTTATTTTCAAATGGGACATGTATTACATTTTAAAATGTACTTTCAAAGTATTTTAAAAGCTATTATTTTGTTTGATTCCCACAAACTCATGCTTGAAGAACAAGTAGATATTGGTATTCTTGTTTTTAAGGTGAAAAAAGGAAGACTCAGAGATGCTAAGAGATAGACATAGGTCCATGTGATAGAAGGTGGCGTGTGTGCAGTAAAAGCCAAGTGTTTGCAGTTCTGTCTTAGGTGTACCCTTCCACCCCACCAACTCTATGATGTTGTATTGGTGATGGCTGATCACGCCAGAGAAATAAAAATAGAATCAGGTCACACCCCCAGATCAACTAATGAGAGTCTCTGGGGGGAAGAACTCAGGCATTTGCACTTTTTAAAAAAGTGCCCCAGGTAATTTTAAAATGCAAGCAGAGTAGAGAACCACTATTCTAAAAAAAAAAAAAAAAAAAAATTACTTCATTTGAATGTCAGCAGATCAGAGTCAAAATGTAATTCTTGAAACTTGAAATGTTAAAGGGATGCTTATACTTTTGTGGTGCTTTCCATTTAAATGCTGTCCTGTTGCAATAGGAACTTGGATTTATAACTGCCAACTCTGCAAAAGACAATGGTTTGAAAGATGTCGAGGTTGCTAGGGCTATCCAAATTACCAAGGGATCCACAGAGCTGTGGAGCAACAGTGAGTAGAGCAGCCCACAGCTAGAACACTCACTGTAGGAGGGCACACTCTCTTTGTTTCTTTAAGCAGAAATTGGAACATTATTCCTTTACCACTGGAAAAAGAGCATTTCACTCTTTGCTGAAAGATGCATTTGTTGGTGACGTTGGTTTTGTATGTATGGGAGAAGTAAAGACATTCTACATAGAACAAGATGCAGCCACAATCCTCTCTTCTTGGAACAATTTGATTTCTGTACTCTTTCCCCCTCTTGTGAAGCTTGTTGCAGGGAGGCTGCCAGTGGCACATGTGCCTACCCACCTCCTGCTACCCATAGGCCAAAAATAAAACAACACCAAACACGAATACTCAAAAAAAGGGGAGCACAGAACTTCTAGAACCAAATAGTGGCTTTTGAGTTTTGCCATGGTCAAGCTCCCATCAGATCTGATGAAGATTTGGGGCTGAAGCAATAAAGAGTGAGAGTTTTCCTGGAGTATGCTTTTGCATGTAACCCTAGCTGTGGTTGAAGTGACCTTGGTGTCTTCTGGTCTAGCCTTCAAAGTCAGGATGCTAGCTGTGTATTTACCCATAACACAGTTTGTATATGTTACTAGAGACCTGGCCCATTTATTACCAAAACAAAATGTTAACAGTCAATTAACACCCAATGACTGTTAGTGATTATTTTGAGGGAAAGGAAGACCAGCTGGGTGTGTTTCATGGCAGAAAATAGAATTATCATATACAGTTATTACAAGGTGCCACAGTGCTAGCATATTTGAAATAGAATCTCATTTAACCCTTATAACTATAATCGTGGTCCCATCTCAATGATGTCTCAATAGCTGATGAACTAAATGTATTCATCTGCAAGTTAGTTATTACTCTCATTTTCAGATAAAATGAAAATTAAAAAGTGTGACTTGTATGAGGTTATACTTTAATATCTTGATGAACTTGACCAGTGATATCCGTATTATGTGAAAAATTCTATCAGGATTTTCTCTGTCCATGTACTGTTTCTTCAACAATTTGTCCAGTGAGGTGACCAAGGTATAGAAGAAACAACCAGTTGGTAGTGTAAATGCTTACTTATTGTGGTATTATATATACAAGCAATACATGATACACACAGATGATAAATACATAATTATTATTAACAATAAATAGAATATACATCTACAAAGACTTGTCTGGATTTGTCTGATAAGTCATAAAGAGTTCCCCCACCTATATAATAGTCTTATGATTCTTAGTTTGTATATGTTTTATCTTAAAAATGTGGACTGTTTCTCTGGTATCTGAACGTTGAGGTAGCTCAAAGCTTGTCAATAACTTTGAAAGAAAAAGTGAATAAATAAGCTTGAATTTTCCATGAGATGACATGGAAGTTTGTGACCTACCTTCTCTTTTTCTTGAACTCCCTGATGTTTATATGTAAACTGTAGTCATTGACCACAAAGCAGGGTGCAGTAGACATACACTGAGATGCTCAATGACAGTGAATTCAATTCAGGGTAAAAACAAGATGGTACAGACTACCCTGAAATACAAGGCAGTGAGTCTGAAGAATTTGAAAATATTTTGGTATGTACTGGCTAATATTTCTTTAATCTTTTATCTCACAAATTTGTCTCTGCCAATTAAAAATGTCCAATTATACTTGTTTTGTACTCCACAGTTTACATGACTGTTTCATATATAATTACCAGATTTGATCCTTAAAACATCTAGTGAAATGACTATATTAATTATTCTCATATTATAAATAAAGGCACTGAGACTCAAACTGGTGAATGATCTGCCCAAGACTACAGGGTCAGGAAGATCTGAAGCTGGGATTCAACTCTAGGTCCTGCTAGTCTGATGACCTGTCCAGGAGAGCTTGCAAAGTATGGTTCTCATATCAGAGATTTTGTCTCTTGTCTCCACAGGTAGCAAACTCGAGTGCCAACATCAACAAGCTCACAAAGGCAATTCTCATTCATTGAACTTGTACAAACCGTGCAAGACCCGTTTCTAAGGGACCTGACGCAAAGTAAATGGAAAAGCGTGGCGTGTACTCTTAAGATACTCATGAACAAAAAAGAGCAATTCTACCTGAAAGTATCTTCTTGTGCCCAGCAACTTCAGGATGCCCCAGAGAGATAGTCACCAGACATTCACTTTTTTAAAAAAAATTTATTTATTTTTGACTGTGTTGGGTCTTCACTGCTGAGCGCGGGCCTTCTCTAGTTGCTGCGAGTGGGATTTACTCTTCACTGCAGTGTGCGGGCTTCTCTTTGCAGTGGCTTCTCTTGTGAAGCTGAGCTCTAGGCGCTTGGGCTTCAGCAGTTGTGGTACGCAAGCTCAGTTGTTGTGGCTCACGGGCTGTAGAGCGCAGGCTCAGTAGTTGTGGATCACGGACTTAGTTGCTGCGCGGCATGTGGAATCTTTGCGGACCAGGGCTCGAACCCTTGTCTCCTGCACTGGCAGGTGGATTCTTAACCATTGCACCACCCAGGAAGTCTGACATTCACTTTTAAGGCTCCTGATTCTTACAGCGAGTGGTCAGGCATTACAGGACTTAGGTATTCAAGTAGAAAATACCCATTAATCCTAAAAGTCTTTCCTAAAAGACAGTCACACTCATATTTCAAGGGGCATTTATGTCTAACTCTTAGGTATTGCACTATAATTAATTTCCATAACCTGTTTTTTCTTTCATGTTTATTTTATTTTAGTTTTTAATTTTTCTTTTATATTGGAGTATATTTGTTAACAGTGTTGTGTTAGTTTCAAGTGATTCAATTATACATATACATGTATCTATTCTTTTTCAAATTCTTTTCCCATTTAGGTTATCACAGAGTACTGAGCAGAGTTCCCTTTGCTATAAGTAGGTCCTTATTGGTTATCTACTCTAAACATAACAGTGTATATATGTCCATTACAAACTCCCAATTTCAGGACAATAGAGGGATTTTCTGATCACCAAACGGAGAAAATCATATTGCAAAGTGGTGCACACAAAATGACCGGCCCTGAAAAGCAGATCAGAGTGCTCTAGGAAAGCTTGGGAAAACGAGCATCAGAGGTAACCATTGGTTATGCCCACCCAAGCTCTTAACGAGGATGACAGCCTTGAGAAAGGCTAAGGTAGTGGGGATATGCAAAGAAGAGACAGAGCACACAAAAACAATTTTAATGTTGGTTTAAACAAGACAAAAACAAGAAGATACATTTTTAGTCTAAGTAGGATGGAAATTATTGTTTACCAAGAACCTACTATGCTAAACACTTTATATAAAGTTCCTTGAATACCATTTTCCTTAGTTCACCACAAATCATGAGAACCCTTTTGCATTAATAATTACTTGCAGTTTCCAGTAATTAAACTCTAATTTATTTGTTTATTGAACTGAATCTAATGTATTCCTTATGCTATGAGGAAAATGTAAGAACAGGATTGCCTTGAAGAATTGATCAGAAAGAACTAAAAACAGTACGCAAAATTTAAGTTATTTACAACTATTTACTCATTTCAGCATATTCCAGTGGCCTTGGGTACTTGTGACATATCAAACAGTGAATGCTTTTCTATCATACGTAATGAGAATTGTTTTTTCATATATTCCTTTAAGCGGTATGGTGTCCTTTACTTTCCTAAAAGACAATCGCACTCATATTTCACACGTCATTTATGTCTAAATCTTACCTATTGCAGATAGAACTTAAAGATCTTGGTAACCCACCAAATTTCTATCTCCCCTTTTGCATTCAATGAAGAGAAGAAACCCTCCGGGGGCGTACAGATGACGTCACGCTTTTCCTTCTTCCCGTCTCTGCTACGAAGCCGGGAGAGGAATATTCAGCTAACACAGAGCTACTTCCTTTACTCTTAGTGGTTGAGATTCTGAGGAATTCTGAAGTTGTAGAGAATTTTGTCCCCTGTGGGATTCCCCAGAGAAAATAAGAGCTAGCCTGAAGGATAAGGTTTATATTAGATTACATTTTGGCTATCCAGAGACGGTCTGTACCAGTCAGGGTCCAACAAGGAAAAGAGAAATGACTAAATATTTTAAATAGAGAGATTTAATTCACATATTTGGTGGCATAGGAGAGAGGACAGCTGGGTGAAAATAGGAGGTGATGGGAAAACTGGAGATCAGGAAAATTAGGGAGCCACACGCACTCCTAGGATAGTGTGGGCTGGCGGTAACACCAGAACCCAAGGATGAGGTCACTCAAGGCAAAGTGGCGCTATGGTGGGCGTGTCCAGCCTGAGCTGGAGCCATGGAGAAGGTAGAACCTGATGTAGAAAAGGTAGAGAATTACCCTGCCTTCTTCTTCCCAGGCTCTGGTCTCTGGGAAACACAGGAATGGATCTAAGGACAAACAGGTCTGAATCAGACAAATGCCTTAGTAAGAGAACTATTTCATCATAACGTACTTCACATCTTACCTACCAGCACTGAGATGCATCCATGAAAGGCAACACCATCTCACAAGCTCAGGCCACCCCCTCTCCAGCATGAGAAGCAGCTATAGGCCTGAAATGAAAATACCTGTAAGAATTTTCTGAACTCACATTTGACACCTGCAATGTCCCCCTTCCAATGGGGATTCCAGAAATCTCTGGGTGAGTTTAGGCAGGGGTGGGGAACGGGGAGTGCTACAGGCCCCCCAGTACTCAAAGAGGTGAAGTCAGTGAAACTTCAATCATTACCATGATAATAAGACCTAACATTACCTCTAGACTGCTGATACCTGGGAAAATTCAGATTATTCATGCATATGAGATTACTAAAAACATACATCAGAGTACAGTGATCATCATGTCTGTATGTTCTGAAAATTCTCCAATGAGTGTATTTTACTTTTATTACTTTCTAAGGTTTTTAAAAATAAGGTATCATAGTCCATTCTATTTAGAATACTTGCTGCGTTCTGTGTTCCTGGTTGGACCTTGACTCACAAGACCCTTTCTGGGTGGCTCGCAGCTGATTATCCATCTCAAGGCAGTTCAGCAAGGACCCATCTTCCAGAGTGCTTCTTGCTGTGAGCAGATTTAATTGACCTGACTTGTCAAAACCGGGCATTCATGCTCTGATTCTTGAGCGCTTCTGAAAACCTCTGACCAAGGCAGCTTTAATGTTTCCTTTAGCGTGACTAAACTCTGGGCAAGTTTCTTCCTGATTAGAGGCCCCTGACCTCCTTTTCTTAGAGCATTTACTTTAGAAAACTAATATTTGCTATTTTTTTTCTCTGTCTCCTTTGAAATATGTGTATATATATAAATCTCCTTAGAAGCCTGTCACCAGTTTTAGGACCCAGGAAATGTCTTTGTCAAGGACCTGGGAATCATCTCTTTACAATGTAAAAATCTAAGGCGAGAGCTTCCCACCTTCCCACAGTATTTGGGGGGTGGGGGTGGTAGGAACTTAACTTCTGTGGGTGCCTCGCTCCACATTGTAAAACCACTTACTGTCATGAAGATTGGAGAAAGTTTACTTTTCCTTTGGGTAAAGCCAATTAGCAAACACAGGCAGCTATGATGTCCCCATCCCAGCTTTTACACCCTGCAGAGAAACGTCTGTGAACTCATGTTTGACACCTGCAACATCCCTCTTTCCCCCACTGCAGTATTCTTGCATGAAATCTTCCTTTCCTATTTAATTTTTTTCCTGTGCAGTTCTTACTTTGACACCTCCCTGCTCCCTCCTCAGCTCTTCCTATATTTATGAAGCTTTTTTTTTTTTTTTTTAACAGAGAGAAGTAGGATTCGCAGGTTGACTCCTTCATCTCCTTGGGAAGCTGAGGAAGATGACTTAGGTGCATGCATGTTTTTTTCCTAAAGCAAGTTGCACTTTGTAAAACAAGTTTCCTTTATTCTCAAAAGGCTTCCAATTAAGAAAACGGTGTTAAGGGGACTTTCCTGTGGCCTAATGGTTCAGGCTTTACCTTCCAACAAAGGGGCTGAGGTTTTGACAGGGAGCTAAGATCCCACATGCCTCGCGGCCAAAAAACCAAAACAGAATCAATATTGTAACAGGTTCAATAAAGACTTAAAAAAAAAACAACCAGAAAATGGTGTTAGGTTTCAATCTCTTCCCACTCCTCTTTCTGCAAACACTACACACACACACATACACACACACACACACGTGCACACTTCTTTCTATCTCATTTGAAATAAGGATGTGCCCTTCTCATTTATTTAGGAAAGAAGATCCAAGCCCGGGGTATGTGGCAACAACTAGATCTCCCTGCAGCAAAGGACTTGTCACCCAGCAGCTGGGAGGGCTGTTGGTGCAAAGCCTTCAGCTGTCATTTTCTTCAGCAACTGCCTCACTGCAGACAGTGCCCGTGCCTGAGATCACTTGCCCATCAGACACAAAGCACCCTCACTCAGTGATGGACAGATGCAGGCGTAGAAAGACCTGGGCCTTTGGCCCAACTCAGGACAATTCTCCAACATCCCCTTCCAGCTCCAGAGCATATCCATGGAATCGACCAAAACTGTCATAGGGCCTGCATCGTATTTCAACTTCTCCCTTTGCCACATCCTGCTTTCTTTTCCCTCTTTCTTCCCTCGGTGTTGACCCCAAGAATATTTCATAATAAATATCCTGCCCACTAGACCATCTCAGAATCTGCTCCCAGGAAATGCAACCTGCAACAGGGTTGTTATGAGAACCAAATCAAATGTATGTGATATTCCTGCAGAATCTCGGACAGGGATTCAACTCAAAGGTAAGAGTAATGATGACCACTGATTGAGTACTGTGCTAGGCACTTTAATAAACCTTATATAATTCTCACAAAAACTGCAAGATAGATGTTTTCTCCTTTATTTTCAAGTGAGAAAGTGAAACCTCAGAGAGGTGCACATTTGTGGCCTAGACCGGGAGTGGCCCTGTGGTCTCGGTGCTTCCCCTTCATCCATCTCATCACTTACTACAGCCTCATCTTGGTCGGGACAGCTTCTTGGCTGCATGCCCTCTATGGACTTGCGAGCCATGACTTTGAGGAATAAGAGTAATGAGATGGGAATTAAAAAGTGCCTCCAGGTAGGGGGAGTGAAAAGTTCAGCTATCTCCTCCCCAGCAGCTCACGGATGTGCTTCCTGCTGCGAACAGAGAAAGGTTATCAGCTCCATGAACCTCAGGGAAGAAATGGGGACCCAGCTGCTCTCCTTGAAAATAAAATCCTCCCCAACAGATGGTCGGATTAAGAGACTGAAGCTTCCAAACAGCTCATCTGTATGAAAGCAGAACCAAATAGAACCAAAAAGCTGCAGCTAACCCACTTTCTGGGGCTTAGACATTGGTACCAGGAATGACCAGCAAGTAAAAGGAGCACTTCTCAGCAATGCCAGCCTCCACAAGGCAGACCGGATGGTTTCACTACTTGATCAAAGGAGGCCTGATCTGGTGACCAGAGACTGTCTAACATGAGATGATCCTGCAGGAAGACATGATTCACTCTTGAACAATGTTTAGTGGGCGACTAGCGTGTGCCAAGCACTGGCTCTGAGGTTGGAGGTATGCCAAGTAAGGAAGAGGCAGTACTTGTCCTTAAGGAGGCCATGGGTCACTGAGGATCAACAACCAATAAATAGAAGAGCCATTTCTACGCAGGAGCTTCAAAAAGGCACCAGGAAGATACACCGGTGCAGTGAGAGAAGGTCGAGGCCATCTTCTGAGCCGCTTCTCAGTCAAGGCCTGATTCCCCGAGGAGCAAGCAGAGGCTGAGACTTGGAGGATGAGTAGAAGTTAGCCAGGAGGTGTTTGGAAGGGAAGGAGAATGAATGAGAGGCAGAGGCAATTATTCTGCAAAGTCTCAAAAGAAGATTGGCATATCTGGGACAGTCTGAGTTCATTTGGGACAAAGGTTTTGACTGTTCTGTGAAAAATGTAAAATACTAAATACCACAATGTACTATTTTATCTACTTTATGAAGCATGATGAGTCTATGTAACACTCATTCAATAGGCAGTTATTGAGCTCCTACTAAGTTCCAGGTACTGTCCTAGCCCCGGGGGTTAGAGTCACCAGTGACAAGAGCTGCCCCCGTCACTAACAAGGTTTGTACTGAGTGTCTGCCATAAAGCAGAAACCGTAAATGTTACGTAGAACAGAGCCGTGGTTCATTTGGAATGGAATATTTGAATCACCTGGGGAGACTTTTAAAAATTCAGGGTCTTCCCTGGTGGTGCAGTGGTTGAGAGTCTGCCTGCCAGTGCAGGGGACACGGGTTCGTGCCTCAGTCTGGGAGGATCCCACATGCCACAGAGCAACTGGGCCCGTGAGCCACAACTACTGAGCCTGTGCATCTGGAGCCTGTGCTCCGCAACAAGAGAGGCCGCGATAGTGAGAGGCCCACACACCACGATGAAGAGTGGCCCCCGCTCGCCGCAACTAGAGAAAGCCCTCGCACAGAAACGAAGACCCAACACAGCCAAAAAATTAAAAAAAAAAAATTTCATTTGGCATTGAAGCTGGAAGTCAGCCTCAATGTGTTAAATATTTTTAAATTTATTTAGTTTTAAATGTTTTCCACTTTAAATGACATTATTGGGGTGTTTTCTAATTTTACAAGCAATACATATTCATTGCATACAACTGAACATACATAAAAGCGTAAAGAATAACAATCACCCATAATCCTTGCCCCACAGATAACCACCATTAGCATTTTGATGCATTGCCTTCCAGTTCCTACATTTTTTAATCAAACTATAATTGACCTACAATGCTGTGTTAGTTCCAGGTGCACAACATAGTGACTCAATATTTCTATACATTACAAAATGATCACCAGGATATGTCTAGTAACCGTCTGTGTCAAGGTGTTTCATTTTTGTAAATTAGGTTCTGGTACTTTTCCAAAGCAAATCTTAATTGTTTTTCATCTCTCCTGATTGCATATTTAGCATATTGACAGAAAGTTCTGAGTCTGATGGATCATGAGGTTTTCTAATTCTTGGCCATTTAGAAATTATGACATGGTGGGGATAAAAGTAATGACTGTCGCATCCCATACACTACCTTTCCTGGTGCTTCCCAGCCCAAGTGCATTGTCCGGGGCTGATAGAGTCTAGCTGTGCGAAAAAAAGAGGGTTGTATAGTATCATGAATCTTTCACCACTCTTCCCAGAATCTGGACCAGAGAGTCTTACACAGGCCACTGTTTGTGAGAGTTGAGAGATGGGAGGTGGTCAGAGGAAGGTCTGGGAAAGGTTAAGAAGGGCAGGGGATTATCTGAATTAACAAAATTCAGGATCTCCCCCAACCTGTGATTTCTGATTCTTTCCTCTCTCTCTCCCTCTCTCTCTGTCTCTGATCACCAGCACACTTACTTCTGTTTTATTCTATTTGTTAAAAATTAGTTACTAAGTCTAGTCCACATGCAAGCTAAGGGTAACTGTGCACTGTTTCTTAAAAGGAAGATTATCAAAGAATCTGTGGACATTTAAAAACCATAATTCAAAAAGATACATGCACCCCAATGTTCATTACAGCACTATTTACAATAGCCAGGACATGGAAGCAACCTAAATGTCCATCGACAGAGGAAAGGATAAAGAAGATGTGGTACATATATACAATGGTGTATTACTCAGCAATAAAAAAAGAATGAAATAATGCCATTTGCAGCAACATGGATGGACCTAGAGGTTGTCATACTGAGTGAAGTAAGTCAGACAGAGAAAGACAAACATCGTATGATATTGCCTGTATGTGGAATCTAAAAAAAAAAAAAAATGGTACAAATGAACCTATTTACAAAACAGAAATAGAGTCACGTATGTCCAAAACAAACTGATGGCTACCAAGGGGGAAAAGGGGGAGAGGGATAAATTGGGAGATTGGGATTGACATATACACACTACTATGTATAGAATAGATAACTAATAAGGACCTACTGTACAGCACAGGGAACTCTACTCAATACTCCATAATGACCTATATGGGAAGAATCTAAAAAAGAGTGGATAGATGTATATGTGTAACTGATTCACTTTGCTGTACACCTGAAGCTAGCACAACATTGTAAAGCAACTATGCTACAATAAAAATTTTAAAAATACAAGAATTAAAAGTAAATACACACATACATACCTACCGCTACACCACTTTTGCCTTTTAGCAATTCCACATAGACAGAATCTTGTGTGTCTGGCTTTCACTCAACACAATGTTGAAATTCATCGTGCTTTTGCCCGTGTCAGTGGTTTGTAGTGTCTTTTATTAACAAGAAGTCATCCGTTATACAAAAGGGCCACATTTTGTTTCCCTGTTCACTGATCGTGCTTATATCTTCAGGCACTTTTTAAGAAATACATGTTTTGGATAAGAAAATTATTTTGTGTTATGTAACGAACAATAAACAGTTTATTATAACTTTACTGCTAGGGCAATTACCTTAGAGTCCATGCTCTGGAATGTGTAATATGACTGATATTTGGGCAATCAGATGACAAAACATGCCACCTAACCAGAAATCTGTAATTCCGTTATTACAGATGTGGATCGCCTATACGGAGGTTACTTCAAGTAGCAGAATTTTCTAACTTTATACTCAACAAAATGTATTAAGAAAAGAAGGAGAGATTTGAGTTACACATTTTTACAATGTACAGGGTTGGGAACAACTCAGATCAAGTCAGAAAATTTACTTTCTATCATTAACTGTCTGGAGTTTGTTGAATGAATGAACACTCTCTCCAAACCAAATTTCTTCCCAAAATTTAACTTAAACTAAGGGACTTATAACGTGAAGCTTTTCCTGAGGAGCTTGGTTGGAGTATTGGAAGTTTGTTTGATATGCAGGAAATACTTTTATTTCTCTCTTGCATCTGCCGGAGGAATGGGTTGACGACTCACAGGCCTTCATAGATCTGTCAAAGCTCATCTTGCCCAGGCTTAGAGACTCCCTTCTGTATGATCTTGGTCAGTCAGAGGGGGCCGCCTAAAGGCTATCACAGCATCAATGCAGCCAGCAGAGGTGACAGGGCAGGGACTCAGCCCCAGTCTCAGACAGTCCTAGACTGGAGCCCAGTGGTCTCTGAACCTCCTCCCAGGATTTAACATGGGTTGAAGCATCTGCAGCTGTTGAATAATAATGGTTATCTTAGCAGTTGTTGTCACAAAGTATCAATATATAACACAGAGATAAGTAACTCAATAGTTCTCAATGTCTGGTGGGAAACTTGAGAAAGTTACCCTCATGTATATTTTTTTAATTTTTTATTGTAGTATAGTTGATTTACAATATTGGGTTAGTTTCAGGTGTACAGCAAAGTGAATCAGTTATACATATACATAGATCCATTCTTTTTAAGATTCTTTTCCAATATAGGCCATTGCAGAGTATTGAAAAGAGTTCCCTGTGCTGTACAGTAGGTCCTTATTAGTTATCTACTTTATATATAGTAGTGTGTATATGTGAATCCCAATCTCCCAATTTACCCTCACCCTTTTCCCCCTTGGTAACCATAAGTTTGTTTTGTACATATGTGACTCTATTTCTGTTTTGTAAATAGGTTAATTTGTACCATTTTTTAGAGTCCACATATAAATGATATCATATGATATTGGTCTTTGTGACTTACTTCACTCAGTATGACAATCTCTAGGTCCATCCATGTTGCTGCAAATGGCATTATTTCATTCTTTTTTATGGCTGAGTTATATTCCATTATATATATGTACCACCTCTACTTTATCCATTCATCTGACGATGGACATTTAGGTTGCTTCCATGTCCTGGCTATTGTAAATAGAGCTGCAATGAACATTTTGGTACATGACTATTTTTGAATTATGGTTTTCTCAGGGTATATGCCCAGTAATGGGATTGCTGGGTTGTATGGTAGTTCTATTTTTAGTTTTCTAAGGACCCTCCATACTGTTCTCCATAGTGGCTGTATCAATTTACATTCCCACCAACAGTGCAAGAGGGTTCCCTTTTCTCCCCACCCTCTCCAGCACTTATTGTTTGTAGATTTTTTGATGATGGCCATTCTGACCAGTGTGAGATGATATATCATTGTAGTTTTGATTTGCATTTCTCTGGTAATTAGCGATAATGAGTATCTTTCCATGTACTTTTTGGCCACCTGTATGTCTTCTTTGGAGAAATGTCTATTCAGGTCTTCTGACCATTTTTTGATTGTGTTGTTTGTTTTTTTGATGTTGAGCTGCATGAGCTGTTTGTATATTTTGGAGATTAATCCCTTGTCAGTTGCTTCCTTTGCAAGTATTTTCTCCCATTCTGTACCCACATGTATTTTTAAACACTCAGCCTCCAGAGCATGAAACTCAAAGTCAAGGATAGGAAGTATGGCCACAGACCTCTTTACCCATCTGATAAAGGACAGGGGGTCAGAATTACTTGGTAGTCTCTTGCAAGCTACCACAGGATTACCAAATCCTCCTGTAAAGCTCCTGTTGGGGTGAGGATTACTACCACGTTTAGTCACCTTTATCAATAGGAATGTGTTCTAGGCTTCACACAAAATGGGACGTGGGGAAAACGTGAGCCTCTTTTCCAAACCTACTTCGATTTGCTTTAAGTCATTATTTACTTTACTTTTGTGTTAACTAATATTGAAAGATGCTCCTTTTTACTTTACTTTTTGCATGGGATGAAAAAGGTTGAGAACCATAGTGTTTAATATTAACACATGAGCTATGAGAGAAGGCATGGAAAAGTTTAAAAGTGTTAACTTGGGAGTGTTGGAGATTCCTCAAATAGGGAGAATTGGACAATTCTGCATACCAGTCCAGAAATCATCCTTCCTTCCGTATGCATGCAATATGCCCTCTGGCTGCCTCTTTTAAATTTCACTTGAGATCTGGGCTTCCTCCTTCTAAAGGCTTCCCTTTATAAATACCTGTGTATTTGCTCCTCTCTCTGTTCCAGAACTTCCCTTCCAGGAGAGCTGCCCACCGGACCTTGTCTTGCCTGTATGAGCAATGGATATTTCTTTGATCCTCCCAAACGATTGATGTCATGAGTTTGCATCTGAAACCAAACTTGAGAGACAACATCTCCCATCCCAGGGAGGTTGCCGTAATACTTCTCCAGCTGTTAGTACATTAAGAAAGGAACTGATTGAACAAATATTTGCTGAGTGCCTAGTATGTGTCAGGTACAGTCCTAAGTACTGGGGTTGTAGCAAAGCATAAAGACAAAGCCCCTGACTTCACAGAGCTTACATTCTGTAATCTGTGTCAATGCTTGGACTACGTGGGGCCTACCTGATGGACACAGACAACCTACGAGATTTGCATACATTTTTTTGGCCCTCATCTCCTGCTCCACTCACTGGCCAGACCTGGTTCTCACATACAGATCAAGAGTAAACTCCACAGGGAGCAGCTCTCTGTGCTATGTGCTGCAAACATCGGTCCCAGTTGATGTGCACCCAGCCTTACTCTCTGAACCTGGCTGCAGAATTCATCCTAACAGTACAGGGCTCTCTGAAGTCTCTCCCTCTCTCTTTTTATAATCACTTAAGTTTCCAGGAAGCATAAGAATCAAATACTCAAGGAGTATTTCCATAGTTGTTATCTTTAAGGGAAGCTCTAAAACAATAGGAAAGTAGTTGGAATTAGGAGGTTTCCTGGTAGAGGTAGCTGAAAGTGCAGAAATCTAAAGAAATGACCAATTAGGGAAATCCAAGCATTAGATACCAAAAGATGTAACCTCCTTGCGTGAGCCTAGATCCAGAGAGAAGAATCAAGCTCTAACCAGAAAGCCAGATAGAAAGAGTGAGAGAGGGATGGGGTTTAAATGAGAGCAAATTGGTAACAGTGAATAAGGGCTGGGACTCCAAGGCCACCCCCTTAACACTGGGGGAATCCATGATCTACTCCGTGTAGGTCTGTGTAGTTGGGATGAAAACAAAATACGGGATATAAAAGAAACTCTCTCCATAATGAAGAGAAGGAAGAATTTTCAGCCTGAAATAGAGAAGAAGGTAGAGATTTGAGCCATATAAACTTGGGTTTGAATCCCAGCTCCCATATTTACCAGTTTTATGGCTTTGGGTAAGTCACTGAATCCTTCTGACCTTATAGCCCTTATCAGTAAAATGGGATTCTTTCATATTTGCTTTGCAGAAAAAAATAATAATGCATTTCATGCCGTACATTACATGCAATGCAATATATTGCACAGAGCAATTCTTCAGTCAATGGCAGCTTTGAGCACTGTAGTGCTGGATTTATAACACAAGATAACACTACTATCTTCCAAGCTAAGCACTTTACTCATGTTTTTAAGTCTGTCAGGAACTCTATAAAGAAGTGCTGTTAATATCATTTTACAGATGACAAAACTCAGGCTTACAGGGTATACTAACTTAGCAAATGTCTCAGAAATGAGAACAAGTATACTCAGGCAGATTTTCTGCTGAGTACCTTAAAACAGTGCTTGTCAAACACTAATGAGCACGTGAATCACCCGAAGATTTTATTTCAATGCTCATCCTGGTTCAGTAGGCCTGGGGTGAGGCTGAAGGTCTATCTGTCCAGGAAGGACCCAGGTGGCGCCAGTGTGGCTGACCTGTGGTGACAGCAAGGATGTGAAAGTGATCACGGTGTTGCCAAAATTCAGCCTCGGTACACCGGTGCCAGATTAAATCCCAGAGACAGAGTTTTGGGTGAAGCAGAAAGAGCTTAATTGCTTTGCTAGGCAAAGGGGGCCACAGGGGCTCGTGCCCTCAAGACTGTGCGCCCCGCCCTGGAGGGGGTCGAGAGGAGTCTTACGGTGTTCAAGGAGCAGGGCGAGGTCAGCTCGTGGACATTCTTCTGATTGGTTGGTGGTGACGTAATGGGGAGTCAGCCTTCTGGTTCCAACCGGTCTGAGGTCTACATGCCTGTGGGCAGCAGACAGTTAACTGCCTCCACCTGGTGGGGTTTTCAGTATCTGCAAAACAGCTCAAAGGATGTGGCTCTGAATATTCTCTATAGTCCTGGAGGAAGAACTAAAGGTCCTTGACTCTGTTTACTGGCTAAAGTATTGTTATTTTGTCTTGCTTGACTGTTTTCCTTTCTTTCTGCATTTTCTCACTTCTCTGACTAAATTTATTCTTTTTAAAAAAAATTAAAAAAAATTTTTTTTGCGGTACGCGGGCCTCGCACTGTTGTGGCGCACAGGCTCCGGACGCACAGACTCAGCGGCCATGGCTCACGGGCCCACCCGCTCCGCGGCATAGTGGGATCTTCCCGGACCGAGGCACGAACCTGTGTCCCCTGCATTGGCAGGCGGACTCTCAACCACTGCGCCACCAGGGAAACCCTAAATTTATTCTTTGACTCAAGTTTTTCTACAGACAAAAGGCAGGCGGAGGACATGGGTGGGGAGGGTCTATTCTGGGAAGGCCTCCTAGGGTCATGCTCCGTTACTCTGGAGAAGTAAGAAATAATTGTTTCTCTCTGCCCCACAATTGGCCTTAGAGGGAGTGAAGACGACCTGAACAAATAAACAGTCTCGCAGGTGCTCAGATTAACTGGCCCTCACACCATCCCACCAAACCACATTTACAATAAGGCCAACCAAAATGCCAACATTTGGAACTTCGTGAGTACCACCAGTTTCACCTATGAAAACTCATTTACATTCATTATGCCAATTAATAAGTCAGGAATATCACCAGTGGAAACCCATATGTTAGTTAGCAATGCTCTTGTGTTGCTCAGCAATAAAGACAGTGAAGTCCTGAGTGTGAACTTTCTGATAACTTTCTGCTCACCCTGCCTTGAGTAGAATTCCTCTTCAGGGACCTGACAGTACTGATGATGTAACTAAAGTGCACACATGACATTTGGCCCATCCTGAAGTATCTTAAAATAATAAAAGTGTTCAGTAAAAATTTTGGTTAAAATTAAAGGTGTTAAATAAAAAGTGTATAACACGTTGAACAATTCTAAGCATCAGCATATCATCATTGAGTTACAAAAACTTCACGCAGAAAGTTGTTTTGATCATATAACCATGACGCAAATCCTAGATTTGGTTTGCTGCCATTCCTGAACTTTAGAAAGCTTTTTCGTTTATTCTCTTTCATTTGCCCTCAAGTGGTTCATTGTTGTTAATTTGCCCACACATTACTGGCCTCTAAGTGTCTGTGTTTGGGAATTTTTGTTGACTTTCAGTTTGGCGTTATCCTCCCTGATTTTTGCTGTGCTAAGCCACAGCTCCATTGGAGCGAATAAGAAATGTGTGGTGGTGTTGAAAATATTTCTTAATCCGGCTGTTCTCATGTTGTCATTGATCAAGTGTTATGTGCCTCAAAAACCCCTGTGTGTTCCTCAATTATCTCTTTAAATCAGTATGAATTTCTTCCTATAGTAGAGAAGGATATCATTGCTGATCTACCACTAAGGAAAATGAGGCATAGATATATATTAAGTGACTCCATTTCTCCCCTGAAAATAGAGAGATGAACATCTTGCTCCATGTAGTATGGAACGTCACATCAGGTATGTGGTTTCGTCAAACACTAGGACAAGGACTGAGAATATCCTCTTAGTAATTTTAGTACACAGTAGAATCTTCTCCCCCGTTTCCCACATTTAGTGTTCTCCTGTACGTAAATGTCTAGGAAGTACGTCAGAAAAGATAAAGATAATTCATCTCAAAGAATTTCACATCTAGTCCATGAGCTACAGCACTTTTTTTGAGGGCAAGACACAAGCTACTGAATTGTACAGGCAGTAAAATAATAACAATTCTCATTTATGGTGGGTTTCTTGTTACAACTCTCATTCTAAAAAAAAATGCCTCTCAGATGATTCTCAAACACAGGGGAAATGAAAATGTGACAAAATTTAAAATTTCTACTTTATCCTTTACTGAGACACTATTTCAGAGGCCTAAGGCTACCATAAGATTGCAACGAACTCACATGCTTTCTTTTACGTTAGCAACTTTTCAAAGAAAGTAATCACCAGTTTCCATTGTCATCATTAGAAATGAGATATTGAGAATAAAGATGAGTGGTATGAGAGCTGATAAAAGGGGTGAACGATGGCCTAATTCTGAAGCTGCTAAATAATTTATTGTGGTATGTCCTTATTAGAGGCCAGCATCAAAAATAGCTTCCAGAAATGGGATGAGAATATTGTCAGAATTGAATTAATTTCCCAAAGAGAGAAGAACCCTATTTGGTCAAAGTACAGTAATTTTCTCTTCTCATAAAAATTTTAGCTCAGTAAAAAGCATGTGTATCATTGCTAATGTTCAACTTTTGCCCAACAGCTGAATGGATGTTTTCCATTTTACACAGTATTTCCTATGCAGAATGCCCCAGGCAACTTGTCACTGTACTGAAATTTTCCCTTCCCCTATATTTTAACACTGTATAAATTATGTATTTCATGGCTACTGTTCACTATTTGAGAACTACATAGATATTTCCCAAATTATGCAATTGTTCCATTTCAGAAGATTACTTGTAACTCAAATTTTGCAAGGTCAAAAAATATATATATTTTATGCATTCCAGGTACATAATGAGCCTATGGTGCAGAATAGATGCTAAGAGTTAAGTGATATAAGTTCTTCAGAGATCTTGGGAAGCACAGAGAAAAAAAATTTTTAACGTCTTTATTGGAGTATAATTACTTTACAATGGTGTGTTAGTTTCTGCTTTATAACAGAGTGAATCAGCTATATAACAAAGTGAATCAGCAATATATATACATATATCCCCATATCTCCTCCCTCTTGCGTCTCCCTCCCACCCACCCTATCCCACCCCTCTAGGTGGTCACAAAGCATTGAGCTGATCTCCCTGTGCTATGCGGCTGCTTCCCACTAGCTATTTTACATTTGGTAGTGTATATATGTCCATGCCACTCTCTCACTTCGTCCCAGCTTACCCTTCCCCCTCCCTGTGTCCTCAAGTCCATTCTCTATGTCTACGTCTTTATTCCTGTCCTGCCCCTATGTTCTTCAGAACTATGTTTTTTTTTTTTTCTTTTTTTTAGATTCCATATATATGTGTTAGCGTACGGTATTTATTTTTCTCTTTCTGACTTACCTCACTCTGTAGGACAGTCTCTACGTCCATCCACCTCACTACAAATAACTCAATTTCATTTCTTTTCAGGGCCGAGTAATATTCCATTGTATATATGTGCCACATCTTCTTTATCCATTCATCTGATGATGGACACTTAGGTTGCTTCCATCTCCTGGCTATTGTAAATAGAGCTGCAGTGAACATTGTGGTACATGACTCTTTTTGAATTATGGTTTTCTCAGGGTATATGCTGAGCAGTGGGATTCCTGGGTCGTATGGTAGTTCTATTTTTAGATTTTTAAGGAACCTCCATACTGTTGTCCATAGTGGCTGTATCAATTTACATTCCCACCAACCATGCAAGAGGTTTCCCTTTTCTCCACACCTTCTCCAGCATTTATTGTTTGTAGATTTTTTTGATGATGTCCATTCTGACTGGTGTGAGGTGATACCTCATTGTACTTTTGTTGTTGTTGTTGTTGTTTTTTGCGGTACGCGGGCCTCTCACCATTGTGGCCTCTCCCGTTGCGGAGCACAGGCTCCAGACGCGCAGGCCCAGCAGCCATGGCTCACGGGCCCAGCCGCTCCGCGGCATGTGGTATCTTCCCGGACCGGGACACGAAACCGTGTCCCCTGCATCGGCAGGCGGACTCTCAACCGCTGCACCACCAGGGAAGCCCCTCATTGTACTTTTGATTTGCATTTCTCTGATGATTAGTGATGTTGAGCATCCTTTCATGTGTTTGTTGGCAATCTGTATAACTTCTTTGGAGAAATGTCTATTTAGGTCTTCTGCCCATTTTTGGATAGGATTGTTTGTTTTTTTGACATTGAGCTGTGTGAGCTGCTTGTAAATTTTGGAGGTTAATCCTTTGTCAACTGCTTGGTTTGCAAATATTTTCTCCCATTCTGAGGGTTGTCTTTTCATCTTGTTTGTGGTTTCCTTTACTGAGCAAAAGCTTTTAAGTTTCATTAGGTCCCATTTGCTTATTTTTGTTTTTATTTCCTTTTCTCTAGGAGGTGGGTCAAAAAGGATCTTGCTGTGATTTATATCATAGAGTGTTCTGCTTATGCTTTCCTCTAAGAGTTTGATAGTGTCTGGCCTTACATTTAGGTCTTTAATCCATTTTGAGTTTATTTTTGTGTATGGTGTTAGGGAGTGTTCTAATTTCATTCTTTTACATGTAGCTGCCCAGTTTTCACAGCACCACTTATTGAAGAGGCTGTCTTTTCTCCACTGTATATTCTTGCCTCTTTTATCAAAAATAAGGTGACCATAGATGCATGGGTTTATCTCTGGGCTTTCTATCCTGTTCCATTGATCTACATTTCTGTTTTTGTGCCAGTACCATACTGTCTTGATTACTGTAGCTTTGTAGTATAGTCTGAAGTCCAGGATCCTGCTTCCTCCACCTCCGTTGTTTCTCTTTCTCAAGATTGCTTTGGCTATTCGGAGTCTTTTGTGTTTCCATACAAATTGTGAAATTTTTTATTCTAGTTCTGTGAAAATGCCATTGATAGTTTGATAGGGGTTGCATTGAATCTGTAGATTGCTTTGGGTAGTATAGTCATTTTCACAATGTTGATTCTTCCAATCCAAGAACATGGTATATCTCTCCATCTGTTTGTACCATCTTTAATTTCTTTCATTAGTGTCTTACAGTTTTCTGCATACAAGTCTCTTGTCTCCTTAGGTAGGTTTATTCCTAGGTATTTTATTCTTTTTGTTGCAATGGTAAATGGGGGTGTTTCCTTAATTTCTCTTTCAGATTTTTCATCATTACTGTGTAGGAATGCAAGAGATTTTGGTGCATTAATTTTGTATCCTGCTACTTTACCAAATTCATTGATTAGCTCTAGTAGTTTTCTGGTAGCATCTTAGGATTCTCTATGTATAGTATCATGTCATCTGCAAACAGTGACAAGCTCAGAGAATTTCAGGGAGGAGCCTGTGGTCTGATCACTCCAGGAGAGCTCCTTTAACAAGTAGGGTTTTTTTTTTTTTTGTTGTTGTTGTTTTTACAAGAACATGAGAGAAGCCATAGTATGCCATCTTTATTTAAACTGTTCTTGACTTCTCTCCTAACTTGCAGTGTACCATCTCCTCAGTCCTAAATTACAAAGATCACCAAGGATTGGGACTGCAATGCCTGCTTGTGTTATCTGGTCATCATTTGACATCTCACTTTAAGGTCTTGATTCAAGCACCTGACAACATTGATGTTCTGGAGCACATAACACAGTATTGTCTGTCTCTAAAATAATAAGGCTTATGGAATAAATTGTGTAAGATTTAATGCCTATATGTCAAGAGTTTCATGACTGAAATAGCACCCATTTAACTTCCAGAGTAATACGTATAGCTCAACACACACACACACACACACACACACATACACACACACACACATTATAATATGACATATGAGCCCACTTTCAGTTTTAGATTTGTGTCTGATATATTTTTATATTTGTTATTTGGTGGATTTTTAAATCCATCTGTGCAAAACATGAAAAGAAGAGCCTATTTTGAAAACTCTGTTGATCATTTAAACTGTTGAATTTTGTCAATGATATTATTATGCATAATGTTTAGCAATTGGCAAATATTTTTCTAGAAAATATTTATTGAATGATAGACCAACTAAAATTAGACTTATTCATATTATTTTTACTTGCCAGGTAAATCAAGAAAGATATAGTCAATGAATTAAACATATGTTCATGTCTCAACCAGGTGCTTTACTTTCTTCTAAATAGTAAAACTATCCAGTTTTGGTTTTTTTTTTGGCTAACTACACTGATATTCCTGAAAACATAGCAGTACCTGATAGCATATACATAGCAATAACCCCTTCACTGTATTTTTAGATCTCTATGTTGGGGATATATGTCTATCAAAATTTGGTACCACTTTGACCTCACCCACGTAGGATCATCAAAACCAAATTGTTCACCACCCATGTGTGTGAATCAGCATATCCGTGTTTACGCTGGGCCTGTAATCTGTCCTAGGCAATACAGGTACATATGCATCTCCACTCCCCTAAACATGCTTAGACATGAGACTGAGAACAGTGAATGCTACAGTATGAACACTGATACCGACTTTAGTACCAAATTTAATAATTTAATACCAACTTAATTATTTAGTACCAAATTTAATTCAGTACCAATACTGAGTCTACTCCTAGTACCAATAATTACTGCATGTCAGGCAACTGATTACATGAAGAATCCCCTTCCTTGTGGGGGAAATAGGTCTTGTTATTTTCATTGTTCAGATGAAGAAACAAAAATAAAGAGGACAAATTCCCATCACCTGTGGGAATGGAAGCTCATTTTGAATCCATATTTGTCAGACAAAAGTAAGCGATCTGTCACTTGTCATTTTCCACTACATACTATTGGAAATATCCTCATTATTTTCATTTTAACAAGTTTCCTTAAACTCTTGATTTCTTCTTGCAGTTGCACTCTCCTTATATCAAGGATTTGTAGTTTAAAATATTTCTGCCTTATAAAAAGAAACATCTACAATGTTTCATTATATTCTGTAAATGTTTACTGGTTTATATTCCCTGTGTTCACTTCCTGGTCTTTCATTCAAGACTTTTTGTCACTTGACCACCTTGCTATCTTCAATTTGTCAGTCTCTGACTGTCGCAGTCCTGGTCATCCTCATTGCCTTGACTCCAATCCACCTTTAAATCATTACTGAAGTTCACACTATTTTTGGATTATCAAAAATACTGATGCTTGGGCTTCCCTGGTGGCGCAGTGGTTGAGAGTCCGCCTGCCGATGCAGGGGACACGGGTTCATGCCCCCGTCCGGGAAGATCCCACATGCCGCGGAGTGGCTGGGCCCATAAGCCATGACCGCTGAGCCTGCGCGTCCGGAGCCTGTGTTCCGCAACGGGAGAGGCCACAACAGTGAGAGGCCCGCGTACCGCAGAAACAAAACAAAACAAAAAAAACCTGATGCTCTCTTTTTGCCCTGACCAGAGCTATGCTTGGTTTGATCCATAAGAGATTTCTAACAGTGTTTTAAAAACTTCTGTCACATGTGTATGTGACCCAGAAGGTTGTCATAATCTCCTTTTTCAGGGACAAATCTTACTAACTAATCAGGTAATTAGAAGTTTGGGGAGGGATAAATCAGGAGCTTGGGATGAACACACACACAGTGCTATATATGAGATAGACAACAAACAAGGACCTACTGTATAGCACAGGGAACTCTACTCAATATTCTGTGATAACCTATATGAGAAAAGAATCTAAAAAAGAATGAATATATGTATATGTATAACAGAATCACTTTGCTGTACACCTGAAATTAACATAACATTGTAAATCAGCTATAATTCAGTAAAATTAAAATTAAAAAGAAGTTTGGTTATGATCTGTCTTGCAGATTCCTTTTCTGGGACACTTTCTAAGGTTGTGGGTCTTTGGCCTTCCCTGCCTTCCCTCTGGCCCTTCTTTCAGGGTGGCCAGCTGACACAGGGAACTCAAAGCTGCAGTGCACTTGGTGACGCTTTGAAAGGACAGGGCAAGCTTAGAAGGGACCATGGAATGGAATATTATTCTGTGCTAAAAGATATAAACTATCAAGCCATGAAAAGACATGAAGGAACCTTAAATGCCGATTACTAAGTGGAAGAAGCCAATGTGAAATGGTACCTACTTAAAAGAAAAAAAAATTCTCCTTCTTAACGTTCTGTACTTTTAGGCTCCATAAGCCGATGTGGGCAGATGAAAATCTCTTTATTGACAGGGTCAAACAGTTTTGGAAATAGTTAATAATACACAAGGTTATAAGTATAAAGTTGAAACCAATTTGGACTTTCTCTAAGGTCTCACAAGGTGAGGGCTCACGAGGAGGAGTCTCCAGGGGGCTAATTTGAGTCATAATCTCAGATTTGAGCTTCTTTCAAGCCTCTCATACTGAAAACTCCTCTTCCTTTAATCAAGAAAATTCCCAGGGCTTCCCTGGTTGCGCAGCGGTTGAGAGTGCGCCTGCCGATGCAGGGGACGCGGGTTCGTGTCCCGGTCCGGGAAGATCCCACATGCCGCGGAGCAGCTGGGCCCGTGAGCCGTGGCCGCTGGGCCTGCGCGTCTGGAGCCTGTGCTCCGCAACGGGAGAGGCCACAACAGTGAGAGGCCCGCGTACCGCAAAAAAAAAAAAAAAAAAAAAAAAGGAAAATTCCCATAGGAAAAGATGCTCCACATATGCCATCAGGGAACTGCAAATTAAAACAATGAGATACCACTACACACCTATTACAATGGCTGAAATACAGAAGACTGACAACACCAAATCCAGGCCAGGATGTGCAGCAACAGGAACTCTCATTCATTGCTGGTGGGAATGCAAGATGGTGCAGCCTCTTTGGAAGACAGTTTGGCAGTTTCTTACAGAATTAAGCATACTCTTACCATACAACCCAGCAATCACTCTCGTTGCTCATTACCAAAGGAGTTGAAAACTTATGTCCACTCAAAAACCTACACATCAATGTTTATAGCAGCTTTATTCATAATTGCCAAAATTTGGAAGCAACCATGATGTCCTGCAGTAGATGAATGGATAAATAAACTATGGTACAGCCAGTCAAAGGAATATTATTCTATGCTAAAAGAAATGAAGTATCACGCCATGAAAAGACACGGAGGAACCTTAAATGCTGATTACTAAGTGGAAGAATCCAATCTGAAACGGCACCTACTTGAAAGAAAAAAAATTCCAACTATGTGACGTTCTGGAAAAGGCAAATGCATAGGGACAATAAACATTTCAGTGGTTGCCAGGGGTTAGGGAGGAGTGAGAAACAAATGGGTGGAACCCAGGGATTTTGAGGGCAGTGAAAATAGTCCACTTAATACTACAATGATGGAAACATGTCATTATACATTTATCCAGACATGCAGAATGTCCAACGCCAAGAGTGAACCCGAGGTAAACTCTGGACTTCGGGTGATCATGGCGTGTCAATGCAGGTTCATCACTTGTAACAATGTACCCTTTGGTAAAGGATGCTGATATTGGAGGAGGCTGTGCATGTGTAAGCATATGGGAAGTTCTGTATTTTCTACTCAGTTTTGCCGTGAACCTAAAACTGTTCTTAAAAATAAAGTCTATTTAAAAGGAAAAAAAGTGAAAAGTCCCAGCTTTTTACTCCCGAGGTTATTCTACTTTCAGTATTCCTACCAGTGCCAAATTATTTCTTCAGCAGAAAATCTCTAAGGTAGAAATATCACTCAAGGATGAACATGTTTGTTTGTCGTTGCAGTGTTTTCAGACACGCTCCAGTATAAGCCCTGTAGAGAGAAGACTATTTTCTCCATCAACAGTTACTTACCTGTCCGTGGAGTCAAAGGTCTCTATCATTATGTTTTTTAGGATTTCTGGTTTCCTTTCTTCTCTATTCCAGGTGTCAACTAGAGTCCCCCAAATCTCTGTTAGCCTTGAACATCTGATACACCTTGGGAAGGGTATATCAGTGTGGCTTAAATTTTTTTTCATCCTAAAGTCCTCTTGTGATGAAAGTTGATCAACAATTTTTCCTCCCCTGCCTTACATTTTAAAACTAGATTTAATACCATCTTTCCCACTAAGAGTTTCTTAATTTGTTTACTCTTTAATTTAACAGCAGCAACATTGAAAGAAGGGATGTAATCAGTTTGCCCAGTTTTCAATCACTTTCTTACCCTACAAGATATGCTTTATCAAAAAAAAATCATTATTTGTTTAGAGAATGTCAGTGTATAAATTTAAAATAGAACTATATTAATAATTAAAAGGAAGAAATAATAAAAGTTGAATATAAGATGTCCAAGGACAAGCAAAGGCCATTTCTTGTTTGATACCAGCATGCCAGTTTTAACAGAAATCAGGCTTCATTTATTAGAGTTGGCATTTTCAATAAAAACATGATTATTGGGAATTCCCTGGCAGTCCAGTGGTTAGGACTCAGCTTTCACTGCTGGGACCCAGGTTCAATTCCTGGCTGGGGAACTAAGACCCCACAGGCCACTTGGCATGGCCAAAAAATTTTTTTTAAAATTATGATTATTAGCAGCGACTGGGACTGATGGTAATAAAGGAAACTCAAGAACCTAGTTTTGACAACAGAGAAGAAAAGAAATACAGAAGAGCCAGGAGAAAAGATAAATTTATAATGCAGTTAGCAGTTAGTGTCTAGATGAAAAATGCTTCCTGGGGACTGACTGTGAGGTCATTTTTTTCATCTGTGTCAAATAATGGGAAACATTATGTATGTGTACGTATCGATCTTTCATTTATTCAGTTAATTAGTCACTCCACAAATATTTGTTGCAAGACACCGTACTGGGGTGGGTGGGATATAAAACGATGGTTGAGACCCAGTGTGTGCCATCTTTGATGCTTTAACCGGTGGGCAACATAAGACAAACATACATATAATTCAATACCAGTTGGTCAATGATAGATGAATGGCAGAATGCTCTGTTCCTTAGCAGTGTGACTCAAAGTGTGGTCTGCAGACCCAGACCAGTCTGGGGAGTGCTCGTCGCCTGTCTATAATGAGCAGGATACAGATTTTGAGAGCACCTGTGTAGACACTTGGATAGCATTTGTCATTGCCAAAATATCCCATGTGATCAGTGGTCTTGCCTGTTGAATCTAATAGTAAAACTTGGGGGGTAATGTTTTATATAGATTTTTTTATTGGAGTATCATTGCTTTATAATGTTGTGTTAGTTTCTGTTGTACAACGGAGTGAATCAGCTGTATGTATATCTATATCCCCTCCCTCTTGAGCCTCCCTCCCACCCACCCCCAAATCCCGCCCATCTAGGTCATCACAGAGCACAGGGCTGAGCTCCCTGTGCTATACAACAAGTAGCTTTTTATTTTGTTTTACTAGTACCTCACTTTTATGGTAATTTATAAATGTATCAGTCTGCAACAGATTGGGGAGGGAAAAGTGTGGGCCCTTCATTGCTATTTTTAAAAATATATGAAAAAACAATCTTAAATTTCAGAAGATAGGAATTGTAGCTCTACTCCAAGGTAAAAAATGAATGCTAAATGAAGGACCTGGCATATTGAAGGGGTCTTGGAGGATGGCTAGGCTTTAAGAGGTGGAATAGAATAACAAAACATCCATATAGTTTAGGAAAGAAAATAACTTGAATTTACAATGTGCTCAAAAAGCAGCAAATACATAACGTTGGTAGCAATGGAACAACCATAAAGAAAATGGGGAATGTGGGTAAGGGTTTCAGGCTAGAAGAAATAGAAAGTTCAGAAAGGAATCTGGATGTATTCTTCAGCTTTTTAGCAACTGAGATATGTAGATAACAGAGTATTCAAAGAGGTGTGTCTTTTGGTAGCATGCAAAATGGATTAGAAATGTCAGTCCTAGAAACCAGAAGACCATTTAGAGAACTATTGTCATAGCATGGACATAGGTTAACAGGGCTTCATCTGAGGGCTGGCAGAAAGACTATGGCAACAGTTGATTGATACAAGCTTTCAGCAGATCTAAACTATAATTCCCTTTCAGCACCACACACAGTACTTGATCCCTGGGAGACATTTGCTATTGTTGCTTTGTTGAGCTAGAATTAGAATTTCCACAAAGATCGGGAAATGAGAAAAATAGAAAGTGTCCAAAGTCTTATCAGAAATCTGAAAATTTCAGGTCTGAAGTGAGGACAAAATGGGCTCCTTTTTAGACATGGTCCAGGTCACACCTATTTGAAATATGGCATTAAGACAAGGGATGAGGATGGAAAGATGAAGAGTCAACCATTGAGGTTACAGTGTTTAGGACACACCATTTCTAAGAGGAAGAATGGAGGGGAAGGAATAATGCTAAGAAGGACAGATGCCAACTGGAGAGGTGAGAGGAGGTCAAGGAGTCCAGCAGGGAGTCTGCCGAGCATGACGGCAGTAACTCAGAGCCGCAGGATCCGCACAGGAAACGTTTCCGGAACATCGACCACAGTTCGTGGGGATCCTGAAGGCTCTGGCTGGGGTGGCCAGAAGATCATTGGCGAGTTTTATTTTTTAATTTAGAAATGACTTGGCATTTATTTCACACATATTTCCTTTTGGATAGTCACCCTTTTAGAGTTTGTTTTTTTTAATTTTCACTTTATATTGGAGTAGAGTTGATTAACAATGTTGTGTTAGTTTCAGGGCTACAACGTAGTGATTCAGTTATACATATGCATGTACCTATTCTTTTTCCAATTCTTTTCCCATTTAAGTTATCACAGAATACTGAGTAGCATTCCCTGGGCTATACAGCAGGTCCTTGTTAGTTATCTATTTTAAATATAATTGTGTGTATATGTCAATGGCGAGCTTTCAGGGAGACATTTCCTCAGTGTAACAAGGGTTGAAACTGAGTTGGAGCAGTTCAGGGCAAGACTGAATAGTGAGAAACGATAAGCAGAGGATAACGGTCAGTATATATATTTTTCAGTTATGAAAAATGTGGTAGAAATCTACCTGGGGTGGAGGAAGTGGCAGGACTGTGTGAAGGTTTGGGGATGGAAATCAGGAGGTGGATAAGGAGGGAGCTATTTGGGAAGGGAAGCTAACTGAGGAACCATTTGGAAGAAGTGAGAAGGGGAAGAATTAGAAGCTGGGAAGAGAGGATGAGATGTGTCTTCTGGGGAAGGAGGAGGGTAGAAGAGACAGGTGCCCTACAACCTGAAAAGTACAGAGGAAAACAGGAGGTATTGATCTTTTTTTTTTTTTTAGAACTTAAGTTTATTTTTAAAATTTTATTTTATTTTTGGCTGCGTTGGGTCTTCATTATTTAGCAGGGGCTTTCTCTAGTTGTGGCGAGCGGTGGCTACCCTTCATTATGGTGCGCGGGCTTCTCAATGTCGTGGCTTCTCTTGTTGCAGAGCATGGGCTCTAGGCACACGGGATTCAGTAGTTGTGGCTCGCAGGCTCAGTAATTGTGGCACACAGGCTTAGTTGCTCCGCGGCATGTGGGATGTGCCAAGATCTGGGATCGAAACCGTGTCCCCTGCATTGGCAGGCGGATTCTTACCCACTGCACCATCAGGGAAGCCCTTGATCATTTTTAAGAGAAAATTATTTAAGTGACTCAGCTGAGGTTAAAGGCTTCATTCAGTCAACATGCTCCTGACTGGAGCCCGGTCAGAGGTTATAGGATAGAAAGGGCCAGCTGAGTAGCTGTCCTTGCAGTGGGGTCACAGGCAGCAGTTTAATTTCATCAAAACTTGGGGTTGGGAGGGTCATTCCTGCTTTTGTGCTCCTTGCTCAAGCTCCCATAAAACACAAGAAGAGTATTTGCCGAGAACTGTTTCTGGGAGCCTTGCAGCTTACCAGCTACTCAAAGTTCATGGAGCAGGGGAGCCAGATAGCAAAAAAGAAGGAAAAGGGAGGCAATGTGGAGGGGCGCAGAGTATGCAACCCCAACATACGCCTCTGTGGCATATTGATTATTTTAAGCTGGTTATTTTTAAGAAGAAGCAGACCCAGGAGAAGCTCTGAAACCTAGGTAGAAGATCCCCTTTTGTAAGAGATATTTACATCTATAAGGGAAATCTCCACTTGTAAGGGTATCTTCCTCTTGGTACCAGAAATAGAAGGATGACTCTAAATCCCTAGACATTTTTATCAATGGAGAAGGTAACACTTAGATCTGCATAACACCCTTACCCTTGTTTCCTGTTCTTTTCCAGGTCACCACATCACCTCCTAGAACTGGCTCCCTCCCCCCGTCCAACATCATCTTATGCCTTTAGCTGGAGATGGTATTTAAGGTGGTGGCCATTTCAAGGAGTTACTCATCTTTCCTGGGTATCTCCCATGTATACAGGAGGAATACATGTTATTAAACTTCTGTTTCTTTTTCTCTTGTTATTGTCTTTTATTACAAGGAATGTCTCAGACAAGAATGTAAGAGTAAAGGGAAAATTCCTCCCCCCACAGAAGTTAGAAAACAAAGGGAGACCTAGAGGCCTTGTTGTCTGTTTATCCTAGTCCTCTTACAGCTTTCTCTTTTTCTTTCTTTCTTTCTTTCCTTCTTTCTTTTTCTTCCTTCCTTCCTTTCTTTCTTTTTCTTTAGAACAGTTTTAGATTTACAGAAAAATTGAGGAGATAGTACAGAGAATTCCCCTATACCCTCCAAACACACACTGTTTCCCCTAGAGTGTCTTGCATTAGTATACATTTGTTACAGTTAATGAACAAGTATTAATACATTATTATTAATTCAAGTCCGTAGTTTACATTAAAGTTCACTCTATGTTGTACATCCTGTGTGTTTTGACAATTGCATAATGTAATATATCTAACAGTCCAATACCATATGGAAGGCTTTCACTGCCCTGAAAATTCCCTTTCCGCCACCCCCATTCATCTCCTCCCTCCCCCTTGAACGCCTGGCCACCACTGATCTTTTTACTCTCTCCCTAGTTTTGCCTTTTCCTGAATGTCACGTGCTTGGAATCCTACAGCATCTTCAGACTGGCTTCTTTCACTTAGCCATGTGCATTTAAGGGTCCTCCATGTTTCTGTGTGGCTTGATACTTCACTTCTTTTTATCTCTGAGTTCACTGAACAGATGTGCCACCGTTTGTTCCTCTATTCATTTATCAAAGGGCTTCTTTTTTGCTTCCAATTTTTGACAATTATGAATATAGCAGCTATAAATCATTCTGTGCAGGTTTTGTGTGGACATACAAAATTTTCAAAACAATTGGGCAAATACCTAGGAGTGTGATTGCTGGATCCTATGATGAAGCCTATGTGTAGCTTTTCAAGGAACTTTCAAACTGTCTTTCATCATCACGTCATCATCATCACATCATTATTTCTTGTACTGCTTTTCTCGTCCTCTCAGCTACCAACTTTATCCTGAATGACTGACATGAGTAAGTTGAAGTCGTCTTTTCCTTGAACTATCTCTCTTCTCACCTATCACTCCTCACCTAGCCCTGCTGGGCAGGCAGCACACAACCCCGTGTGGGCTCCTGGACTTACAAGTTGATCTTTTTCTCTCTCTGTGCTCCCTTTTCAATGACCGAGAATCTTCATCCTTTCCTAGCTTCACCCTTACTGCCTTTAGTGAGGAGAGCATAATAAAAAGAAGAACATTCATTATTCGTTACTTTGGGAACCAAAATGCAACTTAAAGCTTAGCTCTGCTGTTTACACGTTGTGTGACTTTCAACTAGTATGTTAATTTCTCTGATATTCAACTTTTTTCATCTTCAAAGTGAGGAAAACAATTCCTTCCTTAAATGTATTTCAAAGATTAAATTAGATGAAAGCATAGTGGTAAACTCCTTGTTACATTGTAGAGAACGCTTTATTCTTACTGTGGGCATATGGCTTATTTTACACGGGTCAGTCTCTGCTTCTGCAGCACTGCCGGAGCTATAATATTCACTGGACATGTGCAGGCAGAATTCCAGTCTTGAAATTAACTCATGTCTAACTAGGGTCGACCACGAAACACAGAAGTTTGCAAATAAGAAAAGCGTTTATTAGTGGCCTTAGGAATTGCAATTCGGGATTTGCCCCAAAGACTATCCTGGGAAAGAGGAAGGGTCAGGGGCTTATTTAGAAAAGCAAAAGCCAAAACGTCGTTAAAGTCATCTGGCAAGAGTTATGATTGACTCTGGTGCAAGAAGGGAAATGTCTATCTTTAAGGGATGGGTTGTCATGAGTCACTTAGGGTAAATGTCCAATATGTAGCTGTGCTGTCACGAGTTATTTTAGAGGAAGCGTCTGATAAATATCTTGAGTTTCTGGAACATTGGGCAGAGGTTCTGGATGACTATGTAATGACAGTAAGCGGTCAAAGTTCAGATTCCATTCAGGCTGAGATGTGCCTAAATCATGCTTCCTCAATGTCTTCCCGGCTCCATTTTGGAGAGCTCTCTTAGCAATACTGACTTCCTTCTGATCTTTTTTTTTTTTTTTTTTTTTTCTGTATACGGGCCTCTCACTGTTGTGGCCTCTCCCGTTGCGGAGCACAGGCTCCAGACGGGCAGGTTCAGCGGCCACGGCTCACGGGCCCAGCCACTCCACGGCATATGGGATCTTCCCAGACCGGGGCACGAACCCATGTCCCCTGCATCAGCAGGCGGACTCTCAACCACTGCGCCACCAGGGAAGCCCCCTTCTGATCTTTTATCACACTAGAGACAAGCTTAAAAAGCCACTAGCGGTGTCCCTTCCCCTAGAAGGTAGAATCTGGAAAGAGTTGACCACCTTCCTCAGAGTCCTGGCACCTGGAGGCAAACAGACATGAATGTCCCCTTCACGGACACCCTTCCAACATTCCTTTTTCCCCAGGACATGGCCACTTGAGTTTCCAGTTAGCTCCACCCCCTCTAAGTGCAGAAATGCCTTTTTCTGCAAACATGCCCCCTTTTTAATTTTTCTCCCTTTTTCTAGATATGTTCCCACACTCCCAGACTCGCGTGGAAGCCTTTAACACACCCACATGGCTGGTGCTTAACTTAGTAGCAGCTCTTCAAGAACAATCAACATTTATTGAGCACCTACTATATACTCAGAACCCCTCTCCAGTGTTTCCTTTTAGAAGGTTGAGGTCACACTTAGCTACTCAGGAGACATCCTCCAGTCCCTTTCATTACTCCCCTGCATTCTTCAAACATATGTTTGTTTCCTCTGGGGGATCCTGCTGTACGTGTGCGTGTACACGGACACACACATACCACAGAGCAATGGACACAAATCGGTATCATCAGTGAGAAATCCCGCAAGTGGAGACACACAACAGCATCCCACTCACTTCCACCCCAAAGGTCCTCAAGTCCGCATGGGTGAGCCCAGGTGTACAGAACAGAAGGAACCTTTTCTATGGCATCAATACTTGACCTAGAGCAAGAATGACCACACACAAGGTGCTCCTGATGGGGAAGCTGAGACACTAGTTCATTGGTGCCTGACAGCCTGGAGGCTCGGGCTCAGCCATATGGGTCTCTGACTCCCATCCCTCTGTCTCTTTATAATTCTCCCTCTCTTCACATTATTGAACCCAGAAGTTGCAAATTAAACTGGCGGCTCAGATGTTAAATCTAGCCAGCAGATGGCCAGAAGGGTGTAATCATAGGTTTTGGATTAGTTGCTAAAAAAGAGGAGAATTAAAAATGAAACTCTGAAATTCCAGATTCCCTCCTCAGTCCTTTCAACCTGCCTGGCCCTGGAATGCATGGGACTTTGAAACCTCAAAGTCACACCAGGCTGCTTCTTAAAGATTCTTTTATGTACCCTTATCGCAAGCATCCCCAAACAAACCCCCCCTCCCAGCAACCCTCTTATTGACACAGCCTTCCTCTGGCTGACAACGCTCTACAAAACGTTTATCACACACAATTCCCCACTTTCCACACATCACATGGATCTGCCTGGCCCTTTTGTCAGAACAGGACAAGGAGGGTAGGAAACAGCCACCCGGGGGGTTTACAGGAAGCAGGAGCCAGAGGTAGCCAGGTCCACCTGCTCCAAACTGCTTCAATAAATTATTCATTTAACAACTTCTGCCAAGACCTTGTTGCTGCTTAATTACTTGCTTGCTTTCTTCTTTCCCTTTTCAACTTTCTTTTAATTGAAAAGCCAAGCCAGCCTTGTCCCAACCTGGGAAGTTGGATCACTTGGAGACATGTTCTGACTCTGTCTCCTTAGGTGTCCAGCCACTGAAAAATGTATGATGCTTGGAGAAAAGGATGTAGGAGGAAACAAATGCAAAAAAAAAAAAAAAAAAAAGCAGACTTACCAGCAACCTCTAATAAGGGAAACAGTGCTTTGAAAAAATACTCGGTTTTCTATTTAACAAGCAAAGCGACAAACTGCACTCACACAAATGAGCTGGGAATCTAAGAGCGACTTCTGGAAAATGATGGCTGGAATCACTAATGGAGAAAACAAACAGCAGGGGCGGACACAGCTGGTACCCCATTGTTGTCTGAAAGGGACTTGAGACCAAAGGAGGGCTCTAAAATCCGTGCCTCAAGAACAGGGAAATGGAGCCCGTCTGAGCCATCAAATCGGAAATAGGAACTCAGTGTTTAGTACTGGGAAAAAGACTTTGCATTTGACCCAAGCTCATGGGTTTCAGGCTGGGTTCTCAGATGCCCAGAGCTGGTGGGAGGGCCAGAAGGGGCCAGACAGGTACTCTTTGATCCTACAGCCATTGTCACACTTTCCATATTGAGTGCCAGAAAAGATTTTCTCCAAAATATTTCATTTAATATCAATAGTATTTTATTATTAATTAATGTTAAATATTAGTACTTTCATATTATATTCTTCTTATATTTCTATATAAAACTTTTATTTCAAAATTTAATCAACATAAAAATATTACTGATCTATCTTACCTTATTTTGTATTAAGTCTTCAAAATCTGGTGTGTGTTTAATAATTATAGCACTTTGGACTAGCCACATTTTGAGCACTCAGTAGCCACATGGAGCTAATGGCTACCATATTTGAAAGTACAGCTCTAGAGCATTTATCTTTTCTTGCATATTTTCTCTACATTATGGCAATGAACCTCAATTTTATCTTCCACCTCTCCTCCTAAACGTTTTATTTCTGCAATCACTTAGAACTTCCCAGAATGTTTCTGTTCTCATTATTTTTAAGTGAAAAAAAATAGTAGAAGGTATCTAGTTCTTATTTAATAAATCCAATAGTTTCTCCCATCTGTGGACCCCAATAAAAAATTTTGTTGTATTGTTTTGCTTTAGGTCTCTTCTGTTCCATTCTCTTTCCTCTGGTATCAGTTTTTGCCTTTGTTTCCTTTGGCCTCCCTATGCCTGGTGAGCTCTGTATAATCCTATTTGAAAATCAAGGATTCTGTTGATGAACCTAGGGAGGAGATGCGGGTTTCTTCTGGGGCAGGGGGCTGGCTGTGAGGGTAAAGCGGATGGGAGATCTTTAAGGGGATGCTCCCATGGCACTGGCAACCCTAATTGCCCATGGGGTTGGTAGTTTGTTTAGAGATGAGTGCTAGGGGTTTTAGCTGGGGCAAAATGCTACACTGCTGAACTCTGTGATGGGGGATATGTATTGGGGTGGCTTTTCTAAATTAAGACTTTCTAGTAACCACACTCCCCCAACACACACACATACTTCTCTCTCCTCTCCTGCCCATTTTGAGCCTCGGAGTCTCTTTCTACAGGGATGACTTCCGCTCGCCCACTGATGACCTAGTCAACATGCCCCTCACACACTGTTCACTATTACCAGCTGCTGTGGTTTGGGGTCCCTAGAAGGAACATCTGAGATGGGAGTTCTTACACAAGTGACTTATTGGGAGAGGGTTTTCCGGAGAGGGGGATTAGGGGAGGACACGAGCTAAGTAGAGGGTGGTCTCAGCTAGAGCCTAGTACCAGCCTGACCCCCTGGGTGCTCTGGAACAGGAATTCCCTGGAACACTCATGAGCCTTTAGCACACCCACAGCACCTGGGGGAAGGATGCACCTCCACTTAAAGTGAACTGGGAGGGTCATCAACATCTTCCATATCATGGGATTGCTCCATTAAAAAAATCTTTTTGTTATTTTAATGTATTCTTAGGAGCAAAGGGAGAGAGACACAGTGTTCAGTATTCCATCTTGAACCAATAGTCCCTTGATATTGATTTGGAAAGCTTTGTTCTAACCAAGAAAAGAAAAAGTTCCCTCAATATTATGCACAAAACTGTTATATAGGGAAAAAGGTCTAAATTTCAAAATATCTCAATTTTTCTAGAAAAGAAAGTAATTGCGGTGCAGAATCAACAAATATTTATTGACTGCTTACAGCAGCGTTGGCCCTTTTCCAATATATGATGTCGTTTAATACTACACCACTATTGTCACTTATTCTTAACAGACGAGCAAACTGAGATTCAGTAAGTATCTGGCTCAAATTCTGTGGTACGTAATAGAACTGGGACTTTTATCCTTTACATTTTATCCTATTAGATGCCGTACCATCAGCCTCTCTGAAATGAGCAACTGCCTTGACTGAGTAACAGGTGTGTTAGCTGAAATTCCCATCAAGGAGAAGGTGTCTTGCTGACCAAGGAATTGTACATTTCCACGATCCCATTTTATTTAAAAAGGAAAACAGGAAGAATCCTCATCCTGGGTCACATGCTATTCATTTACTTATAATCTTTCAGTTAATTGTCTAAACATGTTTATGTTACAGTATTTCAAATTCTGAAACATTAAATATCTTACCTAGAGTAGAACAGGTAGTGAATATTGCAGCTAACATTTAAATTCCAGTCTTTCTAATCCCACCCCGATGCTGTTTACTAACAATCAAGTAGGTACTAATGCAAGAGCTTGAAAAATCCCCTCGGTATTTGATGGGTCAAATGAAACCCAGACACGGCACCAAATTCAATCAGTTCATTAATTTTTTTTTTAATTTCAAGTTTCGTAGTTGACGGAATAATGCCTAATCACAATTATTGAAATCTAAGCAGTTTAATGATTCATATTTGTCAGGAGGGTACTGTTCTTGGAAGTTACCTATAGTCTGTTAATGAAACAGAAACAAATCCTACAACCGTCATCTATTTTCCAGGGGACGGGAATAGGGATAGAAGTAAGATTTTCTGTTTACTTTCTGCACCCATTTTCCTATTAGCAAACCCAATTTATCTACCCTCACAATGCTTCACTCTGTCCATGTAGATCAAGCCATCAGCCACTCCCATTAATCTCCCATCCGACTTGGAGAGATCACTACCGGTAGATGATGATATTGTTTCTGACATAGCCTTATTCTGGACATATCTCTGATAAGATATTCTCCCCCAGGAATTACCTGGGTAGATGGTTACCCAAACCCTCTTATTTGCACGTTTCTTCTAAATAAATTCCATGCAGAAAATGAACAAACATAAACCTTTGCACCTTTCCCAGACTTTAGACATGGAAGTACTTCAATGTGTATCAATGACGCTTTTCACAAGCCCATGAGGATCTAACCTTCCTTGCAGTCTTCATGATTAATATGTTTGCATTGGGGCTTCCCTGGTGGCGCAGTGGTTGAGAGTCTGCCTGCTAATGCTGGCGACATGGGTTCGAGCCCTGGTTTGGGAAGATCCCACATGCCACGGAGCAACTAGGCCCGTGAGCCACGACTACTGAGCCTGCGCGTCTGGAGCCTGTGCTCCTCAACAAGAGAGGCCGCGATAGTCAGAGGCCCGCGCACCGCGATGAAGACTGGCCCCCGCATGCCACAACTAGAGAAAGCCCTCGCACAGAAACGAAGACCCAACACAGCCAAAAATAAATAAATAAATATAAAAAAAAAATAATAAATATGTTTGCAGCAGAATCAGGTCTCTAAGGGGTTTTTAAATCCCAGAAGAAGATAAGAGACTCCTAAAATAAAATAATAGTTCCTGAGTTTTAGTAGAGCAGAACACTTTTTCCCAAGAATGACATCAAACATGATAAAATGATATCTCTCAACACATCTCAGTGATGGCATCTGGAGAAGAACAAAGGCTGACTCACGTCTGTGGAAGTGCCAAGTGCAATTTGGTCTAATTGAGAGATTACTACTTTCTGTAGGCAGGGGAGTTCAGAAACCAGTATGGATTCCATATTTCAGTAGCAGAACATAGGAGTGACTGAACTAAGAGATATTTGGGGGTTTCCAGAGGATCCGGTTGTCATTTTCTTTCATTAGAAAGTTCCAAGAATACAGATAAGTAATGTTAGTAAGTTTTCTGAGGGGAAAAGCCATCAGAAGCAAACTGTATTAGAACAGACAGCATGATCACAAAGTACTGTTCGCATAAAGTCCCCTGACACTCTGCAAGGACGTCTTCTACAGCCATGCACACTTCACAGAGTAAAAAGTAAGGCTGAGCCAATAATAACAGGAATGATAACTGAAACCATCACATACACAATACTGGGATAGAGTGGACGTACTTCCCTAACACTGTAATAAAAAACACCGGTACCAAACAATAACTTAACTGCTTGTTCCAGGAAAGTGTTGCACCTGGAAGTAAAGGCTGTTAGCCAACCCAACAGTTAACTCATCCAAACGGACGGCTTGCTCATCGAGCCTTACTTCAATACCTCCATCTCTCTGTTACCACCAATCTACAGCGACTACGTCATAAACCCTGTTCAGCCCTAAACAGTTCCCGCCTGCAAGGCCTACCTTAAAGTCGCCCCCCTCAGACTCTAAAACCCTAAACTCCCAGGACTCTCTCAAGGCACTGTTCTCCCTTGATGCAATCAATCCAATCAATTTATCTTTGCTGATCAATAGGGTTTGGGGGTGGTCAGTAGTCAACAGTAGCTAGAGCTTTGTTGATTGGGAGACTGGGATGTACCAGGTACCATGCCCTCTGCTTTATGTACCGTATTTCTAATCTTTACCACAGCTCTGCAAGGTAATGTTGTTTTTCCTAAGGTAGAAAGAGGACATGGAGACTCAGGGAGGTTGGTAAATTGTCCCATGACACAAATAGGAAGTGACCAGATCCAATGTCAATCTAAGTCGGTCTGGCTCCAAAACCTTGTGACCCACCGGGTGGATCACTACTCATTTGATAACAGAGCATAGAAAGTCACATTCCTACCTCATTCCTTAAGCTAAAATGGACTCCAAATGTACGAATTACAATGTCAAAAATTACCCTATGATTCCATTCCTCCATTAAATTTTAGTTATACATTCTTTGACAATTTTAGTGGTAGTTACAGATAATAACACCATGTATTTTTGACTTAGATGAAATCATAGAATTTTCAATTTCCTAGAAAAACACGAAAGCTCCAGAACTCTTCAACTGCACTTGCTTCTTCCTACTTTAGGCACCATTATTGCCCCGAGTTTTCATTCTATGAACTGTTTAAACTACATGAGATACAATATTACTGGTATATATAGCCAATATTTATTTTTATTCACCCACATATCTAACCTTATCGGTAACTGTTCTTTCCTGCAATTTTGAGCTTCCATCTGGGATAATTTCTGTTTTTGAAAACTCCTTTATTTTGCACGAATTTGAAGAAAATTATTACTTGCCAAACAATTCAGGGCTAGTAGCTATATTCTCTTATCAATTTGAAAACATAATTTCATTGCTTTATCTTTATCTCTGTAGAGAAGTCAGCAGAAATCAGAAGTCAGTCTTATTTTTGTTATTTTGGAGACAGTCTGTCCTTTTCCTCCAGCTATTTTTAAATATTTCCTCTTTGTCTTTGATTCCCAGCAGTTTTACTATGATGTCTTTAGTTGTGGTTTACTTTTCATTTATTTTTGCTTGGGGTTCATTGTTCCTCTTGAATCTGAGGCTTAATTTTTTTTTTTTTTTTTTGGCCTTGGGAACATTTTGACCACTATCTCTTCAGCTGTTGCTCTGACCTCTCTCTCTCTCCATCACTGTTGGTATTCCAACTGCATGCCCCATGAGTTTCATATACAGTTTTCTATACTTTCCATCACTTCACTTCTTTGCGAAGAGATGCGGATGTGGACCCCCTGGGATTCGGCTGAAGAGCACTGCAGTGGAAAAACCCAAGATACATGAGCAGAGTGCAGACAGCCGCTGCCCTATGTCCTAAAACAGGAATTCCCTCATTCCTTGGCTTTGGGTGGTTGCAGACTTTCCTGAGCCCTGTCTGAATTGGAAAAGGAAAGCTCTAGCTAAAGGACAACTTGAGGGAAACTACAGACTCCATTTTAATGAGCACCTCTTCAGGTGACTCTGCACACATTTTTCCTAATGACATCCATGGAGTTGTTTCATTCCCAAGGCTTTGTGCACGGGGGAAAGACGAAAGGAAGAGGCAGACCACAGCATAATAGCCATTTTGTATGGGGTCCTTACCATGGGCCAAGCATTGGGTTAACTGCTTTCTATGCATTATTATCATTTAACAACACTGCAAGCTAGGTATGAGGCAAGGAAACTAAGACTTAAGTAAATGGAAGACCTGGGACTTGAATCCAGTTAGTTATAATCCAGAGAAAACACTCTTCACCCCCATGTTAGGTTGGGCTGTGTTGGAAGGAATGAGCTTAGACCTCTCATTTCAGCCTTGCTCTCTTCCTACGTCACTGGTCCAAAGGTACAGGCTGCCCTCCAGGGGAAGACAGAGCCTGAAAACCTGGCACAGAAGAGAGCCTTGGAGCAGGAAGAAGTGAACGAACACCAGGCTTCCTTCCAAAAGGAGAGAAACCCCCAAGAAGGGGGACTTTCTTCTCAACGTGGCCCCTCCTCTGAATCTTGGCACCTGCAGCTTCAACATCGTGGAAATCACAGAAGCCTGAACACACCTCTGTGGGCCGGGAGGGGCTACTTAAAGTCCCCTTCCTCTTCCCTCACCTTCCCCCTTGGCACGCCTTCTTCTCTCTTCAGGGGAATTCCTAATAAGCATTCTTGTTTCCCAGGCTGAGTTTAGACATCTATAACAGGTGATGTGACAGGAGCGCTTTGCTATTAATGGCCTTTTCCAGAACCCAGAGGGAACCAACATTCTTCTCAAAGGCAATAACAGCTATGGAATTCTGCCTGTGTGGCAACCCTGCAAGCATCATCTGCACAGCTACTCTTTACAGTAGCCCAGAAGCTTCTATGGGTCCCATTTTTCAGATGAGGCACATGGGCTTTCTCTGACCGTGAAGTTTGAGTTTGCTTATTTTTGAAGTTTTTCTAAGAGGCCTCACAAAATCTCCATTCAGGAAGAATGGAATCTATGTTCAGGAATACAGCTCTCGAGACCTCTCCCACAGGGCAGGCAAAGGACTATCTGACCTTTGGAGAAGAGAAATAAGCTCCAATATCCTGGGTAAAAGTATAAACTTTATAAATCCCTTCTGTGGATGAAAATAGATCAGAGGATGAAATCCTGGGTGTGAAACTTTCTAGGTTAATTGCTTTGATTTTCAGTAGGCACATTTAGGTGGTTTCATCTGAGTGCATCCCTTGGAGAGAGTATGTGCTTAGATTATTAATCAAGGCTGTGTTACGCTGGGGCAGCATCTAATTCCATTCAGAATGTGCAGTGGGAGTATAGTAGCAAGGGGAGCCTGGGGAGATGTGTGCCCCATGTTGAGTCCTAAGTGCTATTTTTTTGTGAGCCTAGAATTTAAAGAGAAAGTGGGGAGCCTTCCTTGTTCCCTGGGAGTTCCCCCCTCTTCCCAGGAACAGCATTAAGACTCTTTGGTGGGGCTTCCCTGGTGGCGCAGTGGTTGAGAGTCCGCCTGCCGATGCAGGGGACACGGGTTCGTGCCCCGGTCCGGGAGGATCCCACGTGCCGCGGAGCGGATAGGCCCGTGAGCCATGGCCGCTGGGCCTGCGCGTCCGGAGCCTGTGCTCCGCAATGGGAGAGGCCACAGCGGTGAGAGGCCCGTGTACCACACACACACACAAAAATTGGCTGCACATACATACACCATTGTTGGTTAAGCACCACCCAACACTAAAATAAAAAACGTGTCCCTTTCCTATTTCCTGACCTTTATTTCCAGATAGAAGTCTATGTGAATCTTTTGTTGCCTCTATGGTGCCTGATGTATAATTAATGTCCCCATAATGGATGTATGGCTGGCCAGATGGATTCATGACTAAATGGCAATATGAATAAATGAATGAAACACTAAACGCTCTTCTTCTCGAGTCATACACAATGCACAGAGTCAGATACCTGCTCCTAGAATCTAGCCCCTTAGCAGCTTGGAATGGCTCCTGGAATATTTTAGTTTACTGAACAAACTCAGAATGGCAACGCTTGTCATGGTTCCAGCAGCAGCATAAAACTTAATTAAACAGCCTGAGCTACCAAGGAAAATGTCAGTCTACATAGGAGGAAGGTCTTAGATGTTTGCTTATGACTCAAAATGTGAAGAAATTGATTGTGGTTGCTCTGCCATTTTCCCCCCTAACTCACTTGCCCATAGAAACCCCTTTGAACAATTCCTGGGACTTCTACCGGTAAGGAATTAGCATGCTAATTAATCTAGACAACCATCAGATTCCTAAGCAATACATTTAGAGACTGGGCTTTCCAAGTTCATGCCCATCTTTCTAAATAATCGTGCAAGAGCAATTTGGTATCGTAAATCCATTAAGCCATGGTCATAGAGGTTACAAGCTGCCATTCATTCCCTTCCGTGCCTTGGAGTCTAAAAGTTTTAATAGATCCAGAGCCTATAGAGGCTAAGATTTTCTCCATGGAATTAGTGGTACCAGAAGGAAAAGGCACATTCTACTGCTCTTGGCTTTCGATTTATAGGATGTTAGAGCTAGAAATTAGAGATCACCCAATCTAGGCTTAGATTGTCGCTAGTTCCGATACTTTAAATATGGAAACTTAACTGTTCTGCTTTCTTCCTTTTCTTTGCAGAACGGAAAGCTCAGGTTTCGCCACACCTCCAAGGAAGAGTTGAAAATTAAGCCTGCCCTACCCGCTGAGAACAGAGCAACCAGTCCTTCTGTTATCATGGTTCCAGGCCTGCTTTATTTCTCAAGCTTTATCGGGAAAAGGGAGGTGATCCTAAGGAGGTTTCCATAGCAGGAGAGGCCAGCCACATAGTAAGAGCTGGGTGAGTGAAACTCACCAAGTTCGCTGCATGAATCAGGTGTCTCGGAGATAAATGGGAGCTGATCTATCACCGCCAACTACCAAAGCTTCTTATGGAGGCGAATATTGCACCACCCAGGTTGGGTGCCTTTACCGAGTGTGCCTCCCCAGGGGTGGCCAGTGAGAATATAACTTTGTCGCTATGCATCACTGCCCTAAGGACTGGCCATTGGCAGGGACATTTGCTCATGAACCATAGTCTGCTTTTAATTGCTCCCTGTGGATACTCCCTATAATATGCAGGGGACTCAGAAGAAGGAAATGGAACCCTATAAGTGGAAGGGGCTAAAATAAAAGTCTCAAGGACCCCTGAGCTGTGTGACAAATGTCACTTCGGTACTGTTGTATTTTACATGTGAAAAACCAGCGTTCTGACAGGATTTTAGGATTTGCTTGAGTCATAGAATATAGTAAAAACCAAGGCAAACCTAGGATCCAAGTTGCCTGGGTCCATGGTCCTCAAGGCTTCTTTGCTGAACATACGTCCTATGCACGTAACTGTTATAACTGGTAGAACTCATCCTAAAGCATTTTTTAATAAACAAGGAAATAATCTACAAAGGTCAAGGTAAGAAATCCCAAAGTCTAAGTGACTTATTGGTGGGCAGACTCTCTGGAAATCTTTGACTCTGCCTCACATGAAACCCAGGGTGAATTCTCTTTTGCTCCTTGTATCTTGTGGTCTTTCATCTTAGACTCTGCCCACAGATTAAATAAGCCTCACCTAATAATTATCTCTGTGAGGTGACACCTACCATTTGTAAATTTTAAATGAGGACCCGCAGTTTTACTATTTAAGTTAAAAGCTTGGGTACCATGCTCAAACAGGGAGAGACATCACTTTTGTATTTGCGATGTCTGTTCCTTTCCTGCTTTTCCTGGTTGAACTGTTCTCTCTAATTTCTCCTCCAGGTTGCCTCACTCCCGGTCTTTGCAAAAACACGTTCTTTTTTTTTTATCCTTTGTCATTAATTTTCCGTTTGGGATTTCCAACTGCTCTCTCCTTTACTAATTATGAATAAAATGATATTCATGCAGAGACCTTCTCATTGCAAAAAAAAAAAAAAAAAAAGCAGTGCAGAGTCAGAGGCTAAGGTAGCTCCTTTTCCTGGCTCTGGTAGATGGACAGCAGCAGTGCAGGGCAGTAACTTTGGTCATTGTAGTTGGTGTCACAGATCTTTGCCACTTGAAGGGCATATTCTTTTTTTTTTTTTTTTTTGCGGTACGCGGGCCTCTCACTGTTGTGGCCTCTCCCGTTGCGGAGCACAGGCTCCGGACGCGCAGGCTCAGCGGCCATGGCTCACGGGCCCAGCCGCTCCGCGGTATGTGGGATCTTCCCGGACCGGGGCACGAACCCGTGTCCCCTGCATCGGCAGGCGGACTCTCAACCACTGCGCCACCAGGGAAGCCCTGAAGGGCATATTCTTGATGCTCTTTTTAAAGCACTCCTAGCAGAGTTATCTTGAGCTTCCTATGTTCTTTTCCTCCAAAATCTTCATATAACCAAGGACACACTGTTGTAGGGTATCAAAGTTCACAGAGCATGGTCACGCAGAAGAGCATGTCATGGACACCAACTAGTCCAGAAAAAGAATAAAACTATGACTTTGAGAGGCAAAGAAGGTTGCCAGTTATGGTGAAACCTATTCCCATTCCCATTCTTTTCAGGTTTATAAACAGAAAGTCAAAAATGTGTTCAGAAGAGTTGAGGCAGTCTTCCAACCCATATGTTTCTGATCCAGAGCCTGTGTTCCATCCTTCACAGCATCTTGCACTTTAACCTAAGAAACAGAGCCAGACATCGTCAAGTTAGGCATTTCCTTGAAAATAAGGAGGGGATGTGAAATGGTGGAGTATCTGCATTGACCTACAAACTAGTCGGCTATTTACAGGGGTCTTCTGTGTTGATCAGTGAGAACTCCCAGAAGATTTGAGCTGACTCTGCTGTTTCTTTAGGTCCTTCAGGTGTCTGCTGAGACTACCCTTCAAGGTTTAAAGAAAATTGGCTCAAGACCAGCATTGCGTATCTTGTGAGAAGTCGAGTCTTCTCGGAGACAAATTACCATCTCTCCTTTATCCTTCCTCTCCTTTGCACTCCCTCTCTGTGGCTGGACTGCTCACTCCTTTTTGTTTCAGCTTTACCCAGACAGGGACTCAATCCCCTTTCCTTAATTGTACTCCACACCTATAATATGATGGTTTGTGTGTTGACATCCTGAGGGGGGCGAGAGTGATGAATATTTACATTCAGAGAGAGGGAGAGAATTAAAATGGGACGTCAGAGCTCTCAGTCCTCGGGTGCCTTTCAAGGCCCCCCCTGACTGCCATCTTCCTCCTGGCTGCCCTCCCATTGTATTGCCAGATTCCCTCTCTCCCTCATGTATGCTCTTTCGCAAATTCTTTTTTTTTTTTGCGGTACGCGGGCCTCTCACTGTTGTGGCCTCTCCCGTTGCGGAGCACAGGCTCCGGACGCGCAGGCTCAGCGGCCACGGCTCACGGGCCCAGCCGCTCCGCGGCATGTGGGATCCTCCCAGACCGGGGCATGAACCTACGTCCCTTGCATCGGCAGGCAGACTCTCAACCACTGCGCCACCAGGGAAGCCCCCCAATTCTTGTTTGTTTCTTATGCAAACTATTTACGTAAGAGCTTTATTCTTCATCATACCATTGTCTTCCTAATCATTCTCCCTGGGTTTCATCTTCCACATCTGAAGTGTCCTATAAGGGTTCTTGTCTAAATTGAGATTGCTCTTTCCCTAAGAGAATCTCTGCTGCCAGATATTCAGAGAGTGCTTTTTTATTCACGCTGCTACGTTTGGACACCCCGAATATAGCACCACATGTGAGCAAGGTGCTCAGCAAGAGAATTTGAAGTCACTTTGTATTTGAAGAGAACAAGGTAAAGAAAAACAGAATCACAAACCATTACTCCCAACATTCTGAAATGCAGGCTTTGTGTATGTCAGTTAAAAAAACTAAGTAAAAGATTTTCTCCCCACCGTCTCACCGTCTCCTCGTCTCCCCGTGGGTGTCAAGCTAACAATCACTTCGGGGAGGGAGCAAAAGGCAGGACAAATGGCATTCACACCTCTTAATTGGTGTCATTCCACCCTTGTTTCCAGAGCAGCGGCAGTTGAGAACCAGCCTCCAGCCTGGCACTGTCCTCTCAGGGCCATACCAGACGGGAAAGCAGCAGACACTGAATGGCTTCTTAGAAAACATTGTTCTTCCATGAAAATGGACTTCTCACTGCCCCCCATGCCCCCAATTCTTTGGATCCATCATGCAGATTGAGCGGCTTCACTGAGGATTTTGGCATCTCATCGTGCACGTCACACATTCATCGGGCAGACGCAATAACCATCTATCCTGCTTCAGTTTGCCTGATAAATTAATAGGCATCTGATCTGTATATGAGCCAACCGTAACCTCAGAAATGAGTGACTGGATAGACCATTTGGCTGCAGCTCTCTGGCCAAAGGTCAGCATTCAAAGCATATGTTTCAGGGAATATCTCACTGGCTTGAGGAATGGGGAGAAATCCAAGATTCTTCAGTGCATTGCACACATTTCCCCAGGTGGTTTGGTAAAGTGATTAAGAACCAGGCTCTAGAATCAGACCCTGGCTAAGCAACCTGTCTTTGCCATTCAAAGCCTAAGTGATGCTGGACCACTTATCTAGAAGTTGCAAGCTTCATTTTCTCAACTGCGATCACAGTAGAATTACAGCAGCTGCAGTACCTCATAGCGTTGTTGCGAATACACGTACTACGTGCAGGACAGCGTCTGGCACACAGTGCTGATAAATCTGCGTGATTAGCGTCATACGGACAAGCAGATTTCTACTAGTCTGTGGACATAAGATCTGACCTCCACATACGTGGGTTTCTAAGTGAGCTAATGTGATACTGGGGTTGTGCAGCCAACCAAGAGCACTCAGACCCACAAGATAAATGTCCGTCTTCCTGGAGTATCAATTTGACTCCTAGGAAGGAATTTAAAGGAATAAACTCACCTATCTGTAGCAACATGGATAGATGTAGAAACCATCACTTTTGAGTGAAGAAGACAAGCTGCAAAATTATGTACAGTGTAATCCTATTTATTTTAAAACACAAAAACATGGTAAATGTTCTTAGTGTATATAAATGAGTGCAAGTTTGTAAAGATAAACCACAGAGAAGTAGTGATTACATTTAGTGGATGAGAGGAGGGAGACAGGGGTTATTGGTTTTGGTCAAGGGGGGGCTTCAGCCTACAGGGTTCTAAAGGGTTTCGAGGTGGGAGACTAGATTTGCAAATTATTTATTTAATCAACATTTTTGTTTAAAACATTATTTCATTTTGCCACAAGACCAGATATATAATGGAATAGAAAATGGAATTTGCATAGATTTTCAAAATAAAACATACCTCGAAGAAGTTTTCCAGTTGCAGGATGAACTACCTACTGGAGCCTTCCAGTATACACGTATTTACCTTATTGTGCTATTAAAGGAATTTTGAAAGAAAAGCTTGAGAAAAGATTGAATGAGATCCTACTCCTTTTTCCTCAAACTTGGTTGGTAACACAACATACACCCACTTACTCAGGCCAGAATGTCAGCTTGCCATTGTTTTCCATTCTCTTCATATTCAACTACTTCCCAAGGCCGGCTTCTTAAATCCCTCGAAAACTTGTCTATTTCTCTTAATTCTCATTTATCTAGGGTATCCTCATCTTTTGCCTGAATTACGGCAAAAGCCCCCATACTGGCTCCCTTGGCTTCATTCTCATGACTCCCTCCAATCCACCAACACAAAGGTGTCCTCATGACCTTTAAAATGCAAATACCATCAGGTCATTCTGCTGCTTAGACTTCTTTGGTGGCTCTGCACCATCTATAATTCACTGAAGCACCTTAGTAGCAAAGGCAATTCATGACATGAAAGAGGGGCTCACTGACCACCAGACTGTCCTTGTCTTCATTAGCATAGTTTCAACTTGCAGGCAAACGTCCAGAGGAAGCTGATTTTGTAGATCCCCTTGCACCTACATAGGGCCAGGTGACAGGTTCTGACCATTGGAAAGTGAGCTAAAGTGATGGATTTCCTCTATGGTCCACAGCCTCCTTGCTTTCTTTCCTCTTCCCCCAACTGGATGAATATCACAGGGTTCTGGGGCAGGAAGGGGCCTGGGTACCTGAATCACTACCTGATCAGCCCACTACCTGCTGATCAAGAACACTTATCAAATTGTTATATGTGTAAGAAATCAATTTCTGTTACATTTGAGCTATATGAAATAATAAGAAATATATTGGTCCCTTCCCCCAGTTCCTGACACAGGGCTCCTAAAACCCTTATAATTTCCTATGCGACAAGAACACTAAGAGCCTCTCTTGTTCTAAAATTTGGTCTTTGGCCTGTCCTTGACACAGGGCTTCTAAATCCCTTGTAATTTCCTAAGTGACAAGAGCACTAGGGGCATCTTTTGTTCTATTGAGGTGACTCTGGGTGACTCTGGGTGGCTCCTGGGTGGCTGCTGGTTGGGGGGTGCTGGTCATCGGAAAGATTAAGCCATGATGATAAGATTAGAATCTTCACTCCCCCAATACTCCAGAGAGGGGAGAGAGAAGGAAATGAAGTTAATAACTGATCATGCCTATGTGAGGAAACGGCCATAAACTCACAGCAGTACAGCGTTCAGAGAACATCCAGGCTGGTGAACACATCCACACCAGGAGGGCAATGCTCCCCAACTCCATGGGGAGAGAAGTTTCTGCCCTCAGGACCTTGTCTGAGCTATCTCTTCTTCTGGTGTTCCTCTGTATCCTTTATCTTATCTTTTAATAAACTGTAAGCATAAGTATTTCCCTGAGTTCTGTGAGCCACTGTAATAAATTAATTGAACCTGAGTAGGGGTCATGGGAACCTCTGATTTGTAGCCAAACTGGACGGAAGTTGATGAAGGTACCAGTTTAATAAGACCCATCCTGTCCGCTTAATCTCCACTCACCGCCTTCCTTCTTATCTCACCCACCCCTATTGGATTCCCAAAGAGTGGCTGGAGAGGAAAAAGGTGAAGTACGGGGCAGAGAAGTATAGGTGGAGCTATCACACCTCACTTCCTCACTCACCTGAAGCCGCCAACACTGGGGTGGGGGGAGGAGAGTCTCCATTACAGTCAGTTCATGGTTTTGAATAGTATCTTTGAGCACTGTAATCACTCAAACAACCTATTTTTATTTGTCTACTAGTTAAAGTGAACAGAAAATTCTTAGACCTGTCAGAGTTTTCCCTTGGAAAAGAAAATGATCTCCCCCGAATAAATTTAAAAGAGATGGTGGAAAATAAAAATAAATGTGTGCTTTGATTTGTGAACTTGAGTTTCAGAAGTTCTGCATGTATGGAGGTTCCTTAAATAATGAAAAATAGAACTACCCTATGACCCAGAAATCCCACTACTGGGCATACACCCTGAGAAAACCATAATCCAAAAAGAGCCATGTACCAAAATGTTCATTGCAGCTCTATTTACAATAACCAGGACATGGAAGCAGCCTAAGTGTCCATTGACAGATGAATGGATAAAGAAGATGTGGTATATATACAGTTGAATATTACTCAGCCATAAAAAGAAACAAAATTGAGTTATTTGGAGTGAGGTGGATGGACCTAGAGTCTGTCACACAGAGTGAAGTAAGTCCGAAAGAGAAAAACAAATACCATATGCTAACACATAGATATGGAATCTAAAAAAAAATGTTTCTGATGAACCTAGCGGCAGGACAGGAATAAAGACACAGACGTAGAGAATGGACTTGAGGACACGGGAGTGGGGGGAAGCTGGGACAAGGTGAGAGAGTAGCATTGATATATATACACTACCAAATGTAAAATAGCTAGCTAGTGGGAAGCAGCTGCATAGCACAGGGAGATCAGCTCGATGTGCTGTGACCACCTAGAGGGGTGGGATAGGGAGGGTGGGAGGGAGACGCAAGAGGGAGGGGATATGGGGATATATGTATACGTGTAGCTGATTCACTTTGTTATACAGCAGAAACTAACACAACATTGTAAAGCAATTATACTCCAATAAAGATGTAAAAAAAAAAAAGTTCTGTATATTCCAAACAAGGTCCTACTCTATAGCACAGAGAACTATATTCAATATCCTATGATAAACCATAATAGAAAAGAATATTAAAAAGAATATATGTATATATGTATAACTGAGTCACTTTGCTGTACAGCAGAAATAAACACAACATTGTAAATCGACTATACTTTGATTTAACAATAATAATAATAAAAAGAAGTTCTGCATATTCCATAAACCTGTTTCATCACCGTCAGCACCACTAGGATAATCATAATTCAGAGTCAGGGGTAGACTGTGGAAAAATAGGTTTTCCAGAAAATAGGAGTATAAAGGTGAAAATATTATCCAGGCCCACCTAGGCCTGACTATACTTTCTGGATGAAGAGTTAGTCTTTATAGTATTGAGGATGAGTCAGAAGCCCAACATTTTTGAACATCCTCGTAAATGAGGATGTCTAAAGTTTCAGCGTAGGGCAATGGCTCTCAAACTGTGACCTTTAAACCAAACCATCGTCAGCATCACCTGGGAACTGATTAGAAACACAAATTCTTAGTCCCCATCCCAGGCTCACTGAATGAAATTCAGGGAGGGGGCCCGGCAGTCTGCGTTTAACAAGCCTTCCAGGTGATGCCGGCACAGCGAACGCGTGAGAACCACAGGTGGAGGATATTTCAGAATATTGAACTATCTGAAGTCCTCATATCAAAAGGCAGTGATTGAACAAAATTTCAGGTGAAAAAAAAAAAAAAAGATTCAGGTAGCAGGGAGGACAGTACCTGAGCTAGGAGAAGGTTGTACCAAAATACAGATGGGGGCATCTAGACACAGCTGACCGGAAGAGGCCTGCAGCAGCAGGAGACCATTCAGGAAATTATGCCAGCCATTTGACAAGTGTTTTCTAAGCCAATAAGCAGTCAGGTGGGAATAAAACTGAGTACAAAAGTGTATTTATTCACACAAGTCACATAAATATCATGACCGTGACTGTTATGCATGTGCAGCTGATTTTAAAAATTAGTTGGATTCTTCACTGGACACTTGAGAATCCAGGTAAAGTGTTTTCTATACATGAGCCATACAACTGCGCTATTTATTAAATGAGCTGGAAGCTTGTGGTTTGTTACATGTGTAAGTAGTTGAATTGTGTCCTTCTCTCTCCCACCCCCTACTCACACAACACACATGTATTTATTAAAACCTGCACCAGAAGAGGGAGAGGTGGAGGAGGGAAGAATTGGGAGTTTGAGATTAGCAGATGCAAACTATTATATTTATGATGGATAAACAGCAAGGTCCTGCTGTATCGCACAGGGAACTATATTCAACATCCCGTGATAAACCATCATGGAAAGGAATACGAAAAAGAATGCATATATGTATACCTGAGTCACTTTGCTGTACAGCAGAAATGAACACAATATTGTAAATTAACTATACTTCAATAAAATAAAATTTTTAAAAAACCTGCACCAGTATATAAGCAAGTGCAAAGCTACAGCTAGGATCCACCTGGTGGGGATGAAACAAGTCAAGAGTCTCAGATTCCTGAAAGAACAAGTCGCCCAGGAGCATTCATTTATTCAACTTGCATCTATCGGGCACCTAACTGCTTGCACCAGCATCATTACAACATTACTATAGCTCATACGTAATATACCTCTTTACAAGTCAGGCATATCATGCTTCTAGGGATTTTCTCACTTAACCCTCATGATAATTCATCATGGCAGTACCATTATCATTCCCATTTCAGAGGGGTAACTGACGCTACTTAACACCCACAGTCGCCTAGCTGGGAAGTGGTAGGCAGTGTGTTGTCTGATCTCTTAAGCACTACACTATAGTGCTCCCTACAATACTGAGTGCTTTATATATTCATCTGTAATAACGTATAGTCTCTGCTTTTTGCATATAGGTTGTCCATTTTCTGCCTAAAATGTATCAAGCTCTGGATATGCCATTTACTACTTGCAGGAACTGGGGCAAGGGACCTAATCTCACTGAGCCAAAGTATTCTCTTCTAGCTTGTAAGGCTGTTATAAAGATGATATGACGTATGTATAGCACTTGGCACATAGAAGGTTAATAACATTCTTAGGAACACTTTGAAGAACAAGGGCTCCACCTCCACCATGAATCAGTCCTGTTTCAATCAAGGCAGACCTGTAAAGTCTAAGTCAGGGGAGGGTCATCCTCTATATCTCCTCTATATCACTATTAAACTGATCGACTTAACAGCGTCTCCTGTGAAAAATGTGGCGTTGTATATACAATTGAAAGAATCTATCAACATGCCCCCAATCACATGAAGGTGCATGCCAGGGCCAGAGGGCCACAAGCTGCTATGGACCAGCTCAGGAATTCAACCAGGCCCTATAATGAGGGCTTGTTTACACTACCTTATTTAATCCTCATGACAGTGAGCTTGGCATCATTCTCAACACATTCTAGATGAGAAAATTAAAGCACAGACCACAACTTGCCCGTGTGGTACATTGGAAGAGCTGGCATTCCAACCCAGGCCGGTCTTAGTATAAAAGTCCAAACTATTGCCTGTAAATGACACTGACTCCCTAGTATAAGGACACACGTGGATTATGCACCATTTGAAAAATAGACAACCTTCTGTTCTTTACCATTAGTGTAAATGATTAGGTAAATGACTAATATCACCTTAAGTTTGCTCTGTAGGAGGTAATACATCCTTGTCATGAGAAATGGGCTTCCTGACTGGGCAGTGGACCCTTCAAATGTATGGGATTAGGTTAGTGCTTTCCAGTTCTCATGCACTTGTGTGCCACCTTCATGACTTTTGCTATTTCCAAGTGTTACTTGTAAGGGACCACCATTATTACCTACCACAGATAGAAGGAAATCATAGAAATAAATACAAAGAAAATAAGCAATGACATTACACCCTAGCTACATCGTATTTCCTCTCTTTTTGTGAAAATAGATTTAAAACATTAGAAAAGTGGTAAACACTTACTAGCATCAACCTGAAACTTTCTGCTTAACATAATCAGAACAATACTATAGTATTGAAAAGTAAACACCATTCAGTAGGTGATTTAGTATCATTTCGTGCCTTGCCCAGTTGCCAACTCATCTCATATGTCACCGAAAAGCATTCGTTGTGGCCCCAATGGTAACTACCACACTTTAGGAAATAATGCACCTAAAATATTTGCAGAGCTCTTTCTGATCCTTCGATTTTATGGAAAATTTTCCTACTTATGCCTCTGGCAATCCACCTACTACCTAAATTAATGTACATTCAAGCAGTGCTCAGCAATGCATATGTGTGTGTCATAAATACTGGTAATGGATAAGTAATACAATCCTCACCCTGACACTCAAAGGTACACTGACAATCAGAACACAAGAAAGCAAGTTATCCAATTCACCTGGAACTTTAACAGTTCCCTGAAGCTGAATCTGTACTCAGTGACTAGAAACAAAGGCTGGAAAAAAAATCTGCCTGTCAAAACCACACAGCTCACATCAGCTCAGAACAGCATGAGGAAATTGTGCTCGCTATTTTCCACGAGTAAAGAACACTATCAAGTTACATCTGGAGTTTATCTGTAACGAAGAATTGCCTTCCAAACGTTCCTCTCTGGCTCCCATGAATATTTTATTTTTATACAAGAGATAAGACAGACAATTCTTAGGAAGAAGGAAGAAGCTATGCAGAAAGAGAATTCACCTATCTGCTTGCTCCCTGCTGGTTTTCCCCAAACGGTAAACATTAAAACAGTGAATAATGTATTGGGGAAATAACAAGTAATTACAAATAAGACTACTTGATAAGAGACAGTTCTCTGTTGATTCCTCTTACTATATAGTCAGGGAGATGTTCCCAGATATGCAAATACTGGTGATTTTCAAATAAAAATGTCTCTTCTGTTTCTAATTGCCCTCCTGGGAAATTTCCTTTGAAAAATTCATTAGATACAATTATCACCTCCATAAATTTTTCTCTCCCTTTCATAGACTTGAGAGTCAGTGGAGATCAAGTATAAATGATTTGGTAAAGCAAGTAACCAAACGTTATGCTTAGTTTTAAGCTATATCCGAGAACACCATGCCAAGTAATCAGAAGATGCTAATGGAAAAGTCAAGGACAAAAATCTTGCAAGGGCATCCCTCATGTCTATTGTGATTATATCTTTATCATCCAAACAGGGATGGAGTTATGAAATGAAGAATGTATCAGTTAGATACTACTATGTTACAAACCACACCAAAATTCACTGGTTTAAAAGAACTATTATTTATTATTTCTCTTGAGTCTTTGCATTGGCTAGGGGTCAACTGATTTAAGCTGGGCTTCGCTGGGAGTAGCTCTGCCCCATGCGTCTCTCCTCCACCTCCTGGGTCGAACTGGCTGGCCTGGACATATATCCTCATGTCCATGGGGGAAATTCTCTTAATGGTCTTTCTACATGGTCTTTCCTTAAGCATTTGTGCTTAAGGGTAGCCAGACTTCTTACACGGCAGTTCAAGGCTGAAATGCAAGTGTCCCCAAAGAGAGCTAGACAGCACCTATATTACCTTTTCTCATCTGGCTGTGGGAGTTACCCCCTATTACTTATTACTACATTCTGTTTGTTAAGGAAGTCACGTTGTTCCACCAGTTTTAAGGGGAAAGACAGACTCCCGCCTCTTGATGGGGGGTTGGCAAGGTTCTAAAAGAGCATGTGGGAGAAAAAATATTTTTGTGCTTATTTGGGAAAATACAATTTGCTAGAAAGGAATAATGTCATGGAGTAGCTCATCATTTTGTTGGCTACTCTCTTCTTTCCCATTCCTGTCCTCTTACTGCATTCTTCACACATTCTCTTTGAGCTCAAAGGTTTTCTTCCTCTGCTATGCAGAAAGTTCAGTTCTCTCCCCAATCCTATTTCCTCTGCTAGTGAAAACAAAGGCACTCCCTTCCCCAGGAACCTTAACTTCTACTTTCTTTAGAAAGCAATTTGTGGGGGGGACCTTCAAGATGGCAGGGGAGTAAGACGTGGAGATCACCTTCCTCCCCACAAATACGGCAAAAATACACCTACATGTGGATCAGCTCTTACAGAACACCTACTGAACGCTGGCAAAATACCTCAGACCTCCCAAAAGACAAGAAACTCCCCACGTACCTGGGTAGGGCAAAAGAAAAAAGAATAAACAGAGACAAAAGAATAGGGACGGGACCTGCACCAGTGGGAGTGAGCCGTGAAGGAGGAGAGGTTTCCACACACTAGGAAGCCCCTTCGCGGGCAGAAACCGCGGGTGGCGGAGGTGGGAAGCTTCGGAGCCGCGGAGGATAGCGCAGCAACAGGGGTGCGGAGGGCAAAGCGGAGAGATTCCCGCACAGAGGGAACTCACCAGCCCGAGAGGCTTGTCTGCTCACCAGCCGGGTCGGGCGGGGCTGGGAGCTGAGGCTCGGGCTTCGGTCGCATCCCAGGGAGAGGACTGGGGTTGGCGGCGTGAACACAGCCTGCAGGGGTTAGTGCACCACGGCTAGCCGGGAGGGAGCCCGGGGAAAAGTCTGGAGCTGCCGAAGAGGCAAGAGACAATTGTTTTGGGGCGCACAAGGAGAGGGTATTCAGAGCACTACCTAAACGAGCTCCAGAGACGGGCACGAGCCGTGGCTAAAAGTGCGGACCCCAGAGACGGGCATGAGACGCTAAGGCTGCTGCTGCTGCCACCAAGAAGCCTGTGTGCGAGCACAGGTCACTATCCACACCTCCCCTTCCGGGGAGCCTGTGCAGCCTGCCACTGCCAGGGTCCCGGGATCCAGGGACAACTTCCCCGGGAGAATGCACGGTGCACCTCAGGCTGGTGCAACGTCACGCCGGCCTCTGAAGCCACAGGCTCGCCCCGCATTCCGTGCCCCTCCCTCGCCGCGGCCTGAGTGAGCCAGAGCCCCCGAACCAGCTGCTCATTTAACCCCATCCTGTCTGAGCGAAGAACAGATGCCCTCCAGCTATCTACACGCAGAGGCTGGGCCAAATCCAAAGCTGAACCCCAGGAGCTGTGCGAACAAAGAAGAGAAAGGGAAATCTCTCCCAGCAGCCTCAGGAGCAGCAGATTAAATCTCCACAATCAACTTGATGTACGCTGCATCTGTGGAATGCCCGAATAGACAACGAATCATCCCAAAATCGAGGCAGTGGATTTTGGGAGCAACTGTAGACTTGGGGTTTGCTGTATGTGACTGACTAGTTTATGATTTATATATTTATCTTAGTTTAGTTTTTAGCACTTGTTATCACTGGTGGATTTATTTACTGGTTTTGCGAATCTTTTTTTTTTCAATTATATGTTTTACTTTAAAAAATATTTTTATAAAAAATTTTATTTTAATTATTTTATTTTTCTTTCTTTCTTCTTTTTCTCACTTTTCTTCTGAGCCGTGTGGCTGACAGGGTCTTAGTGCTCCAGTTGGGTGTCAGGCCTGAGCCTCTGAGGTGGGAGAGCGGGGTTCAGGACATTGGTCCACCAGAGACTTCCTGGTCCCACGTACTATCAATCGGCAAGAGCTCTCCCAGAGATCTCCGTCTCAATGCTAAGATGCAGTTCCACTCAACAACCAGTAAGCTACAGTGCTGGACACCCCATGCCAAACAACTAGCAAGACAGGAACACAACCCAACACATTAGCAGAGAGGCTGCCTAAAATCACACTAAGTTTACAGACACCTCAAAACATACCACCGGATGCGGTCCTCCCACCAGAGGGACAATATCCAACCTCATCCACAAGAACACAGGCACCAATCTCCTCCACCAGGAAGCTTACACAACCCACTGAACCAATCTTACCCACTGGGGGCAGACACCAAAAGCAACACAAACTACGAACCTGCAGTCTGCGAAAAGGAGACACTAAACATAGTAAGTTAAGCAAAATGAGAAGACAGAGAAATATGCAGCACATGAAGGAACAAGTTAAAAACCCACCAGACCAAACAAATGAAGAGGAAATAGGCAGTCTACCTGAAAAAGAATTCAGAGTAATGATAGTAAAGATGATCCAAAATCTTGGAAATAGAATGGAGAAAATACAAGAAACGTTTAACAAGGACCTAGAAGGACTAAAGAGCAAACAAACAATAATGAACAACACCATAAAGGAAATTAAAAATTCTCTAGAAGGAAACAAGCACAATAACAGAGGCAGAAGAAAGGATAAGTGACCTGGAAGATAAAATAGTGGAAATGATTACTGGAGAGCAGATTAAAGAAAAAAGAATGAACAGAATTGAGGACAGTCTCAGAGACCTCTGGGACAACATTAAATGCACCAACATTTGAATTATAGGGGTCCCAGAAGAAGAAGAGAAAAAGAAAGGGACGAGAAAATATTTGAAGAGATTATAGTTGAAAACTTCCCTAATATGGGAAAGGAAATAGTCAATCAAGTCCAGGAAGTGCAGAGAGTCCCATACAGGAAAAATCCAAGGAGAAACATGCCAAGACACATATTAATCAAACTATCAAAGATTAAATACAAAGAAAAAATATTAAAAGCAGCAAGGGAAAAGCAACAAATAACATACAAGAGAATCCCCATAAGGTTAACAGCCGTTCTTTCAGCAGAAACTCTGCAAGCCAGAAGGGAGTGGCAGGACGTATTTAAAATGATGAAAGGGAAAAACCTACAAGCAAGATTACTCTACCCAGCAAGAATCTCATTCAGATTTGACGAAGAATTTAAAACCTTTACAGACAAGCAAAAGCTAAGAGAATTCAGCACCACCAAACCAGCTTTACAACAAATGCTAAACTTGTTTTAGTAGTAAACCTTCTAACCAGTAGTAAACCTTCTCTAGGCAGGAAACACAAGAGAAGGAAACAGACGTACAATAACAAACACAGAAACTTTGGAGACTGAATTAGGAAGAAATAGGAAATATAAACAGACCAATCACAAGCACTGAAATTGAAACTGTGATTTGAAATCTTCCAACAAACAAAAGCCCAGGACCAGATGCGTTCACAGGTGAATTCTATCAAACATTTAGCGAAGAGCTAACACCTATGCTTCTCAAACTCTTCCAAAATATAGCAGAGGGAGGAACACTCTCAAACTAATTCTAGGAGGCCACCATCACCATGACACCAAAACCAGACAAAGATATCAAAAGAAAAGAAAACTACAGGCCAATATCACTGATGAACATAGATGCAAAAATCCTCAACAAAATACTAGCAAACAGAATCCAACAGCACATTAAAAGGATCATACACCATGATCAAGTGGGGTTTATACCAGGGATGCAAGGATTCTTCAATATATGCAAATCAATCAATGTGATACACCATATTAACAAATTGAAGGATAAAAACCATATGATCACCTCAATAGATGAAGAAAAAGCTTTCAACAAAATTCAGCACCCAATTATGGTAAAAACTCTCCAGAAAGTAGGCATAGAGAGAACTTACCTCAACATAGTAAAGACCATATATGACAAACCCACAGGCAACATCGTTCTCAGCAATGAAAAACTGAAACCATTTCCTCAACAATCAGGAACAGGACAAGGTTGCCCACTCTCACCACAATTATTCAACATAGTTCTGGAAGTTTTAGCCAAAGCAATCAGAGATGAAAAAGAAATAAAAGGAATCCAAAGAGAAGTAAAACTGTCACTATTTGCAGATGACATGATACTATACATAGAGAATCCTAAAGATGCTCTAGAAAACCAATCAATTTGGTAAAGTAGCAGGATACAAAATTAATGCACTGAAATCTCTTGCATTCCTATACAATAATGATGAAAAATCTGAAAGAGAAATTAAGGAAACACTCCTATTTACCATAGCAACAAAAAGAATTAAATACCTAGGAATAAACATACCTAAGCAGACAAAAGACTTGTATGCAGAAAACTATAAGACACTAATGAAAGAAATTAAAGATGATACAAACAGATGGAGAGATATACCATGTTCTTGGATTGGAAGAATCAACATTGTGAAAATGACTATACTACCCAAAGCAATCTACAGATTCAATACAACCCCTATCAAACTACCAATGGCATTTTTCACAGAACTAGAATAAAAAATTTCATAATTTGTATGGAAACACAAAAGACCCCAAATAGCCAAAGCAATCTTGAGAAAGAAAAACGGAGCTGGAGGAATCAGGCTCCTAGACTTCAGACTCTACTACAAAGCTACATAAACAAGACAGTATAGTACTGACACAGAAACAGAAATATAGATCAGTGGAACGGGATAGAAAGCCCAGAGATAAACCCACGCACCTATGGTCACCTTATCTTTGATAAAGGAGGCAAGAACATACAATGGAGAAAAGACAGGCTCTTCAATAACTGGTGGTGGGAAAACTGGACAGCTACATGTAAAAGAATGAAATTAGAACACTCCCTAACACCATACACAAAAATAAACTCAAAATGGATTAAAGACCTAAATGTAAGGCCAGACACTATCAAACTCTTAGAGGAAAGCCTAGGTAGAACATTCTATGACATAAATCACAGCAAGATTCTTTTTGACCCACCTCCTAGAGAAATGGAAATAAAATTTAAAAATAGGGGCTTCCCTGGTTGTGCAGTAGTTGAGAGTCCGCCTGCTGATGCAGGGGAAACGGGTTTGTGCCACGGTCTGGGAAGATCCCACATGTCGCGGAGTGGCTGGGCCCATGAGCCATGGCCGCTGAGCCTGTGCGTCCGGAGCCTGTGCTCCGCAACGGGAGAGGCCACAGCAGTGAGAGGCCCGAGTGCCGCAAAATAAATAAATAAATAAAAATAAATATAATCAAAAATAAACAAATGGGACCTAATGAAACTTAAAAGCTTTTGCACAGCAAAGGAAGCCATAAAAAAGATGAAAAGACAACCCTCAGAATGGGAGAAAATATTTGCAAATGAATCAACTGACAAAAGATTAATCTCCAAAATATACAAGCAGCTCACGCAGCTCAATATCAAAAAAACAAACAACCCAATCCAAAATGGGCAGAAGACCTAACTAGACATTTCTCCAAAGAAGTTATACAGGTTGCCAACAAACATATGAAAGGATGCCCAACATCACTAATCATTAGAGAAATGCAAATCAAAACTACAATGAGGTATCACCTCACACCAGTCAGAATGGCCATCATCAAAAAATCTACAAAAAATAAGTGCTGGAGAGGGTGTGGAGAAAAGGGAACCCTCTTGCACTGTTGGTGGGAATGTAAGTTGATACAACCACTATGGAGAACAGTATGGAGATTCCTTAAAAAACTAAAAATAGAACTACCATACGACCCAGCAATCGCACTACTGGGCATATACCCTGAAAAAAACATCATTCAAAAAGAGTCATGTACCACAATATTCATTGCAGCTCTATTTACAATAGCCAGGAGATGGAAGCAACCTAAGTGTCCATTGACAGATGAATGGATAAAGAAGATGTGGCACATATATACAATGGAATACTACTCAGCCATAAAAAGAAACGAAATTGAGTTATTTGTCGTGACGTGGATGGACCTAGAGTCTGTCATGCAGAGTGAAGTAAGTCAGAAAGTGAAAAACAGATACCATATGCTAACACATATATATGGAATCTAAAAGAAAGAAAAATGGTTCTGAAGAACGTGGGGGCAGGACAGGAATAAAGATGCAGATGTAGAGAATGGACTTGAGGACACGGGGAGGGAGAAGTGTAAGCTGGGGTGAAGCGAGATAGTGGCATGCACATATATACACTACCACATGTAAAATAGATAGCTAGTGGGAAGGAACTGCATATCACAGGGAGATCAGCTCGGTGCTTTGTGACCACCTAGAGGGGTGGGATAGGGAGGGTGAGAGGGAGATGCAAGAGGGAGGGGATATGGGGATATATGTATACGTATGGCTGCTTCACTTTGTTATACAGCACAAACTAAGACAACATTGTAAAGCAATTATACTCCAGTAAAGATGTTAAAAAAAAAAAGGAAGAAGAAAGCAATTTTGTTCCCTTACTCAGATTTAGAAGTTAATGACACGTGGACTCATCCTCTATAGGACTGCAGAGAACAGTGTGAGAGAAAACAAGGAGAATATCAGAAGATAGGATATTCTTTGTGATGGCCATAGTCTTTGATAAAGAATTCTTCTCCTTGAGATAGAGCCTGGAAAGACTAAAGGATAAGGAAGTCTCACTTGTTCCAAGAAGCAGGATACATCTTCTATAATGCAAGGGAGAAACATATGTGGACAAGACTCCTGAGGCTTGGACACCATCATCTACCGGTCTTTTTGAAGATGGAGGAATTCCAATGCTTCAGTATGGAGTAAGTGATTAGTCAATAAGATAAGAATGTCAGACACAGAAAAGGCCTCAGAAAGAGAAACAAAAATTCTGTAACTGTTGGAGCAACAGCAAAACCCTCCTGGAGAAATATCCTGCTTCATGCTTCCATTTCTTCTCCTGTGTGTAACCGTTTTGCAAGTGGAAAAAGATTATTATTATAGTGTCTCTGAAGGTGCCTACTGCATAAGATTGTTCTAATGCAATAGTGTCCTTCACATTGCATTCTAGAAAAATTAGTTTTCCTTGAGAGAAAATGTTTGAGATGTATTTGTGTCAGTTTAGATTATATTCTGTAGCATGTAAGCACAAATTTAATTAATAATAACAAAAAATTGAGGGTTTTTTCTTAAGTAAAAAGAAGTCCAATGATTGCGAGAACAGTCACTCTAATATTTTTATGATTTCATCAAGGATTCAGTTTTCTTCTATTTTTTCCACTCCACTAAATTTACTGTGTGGCTTTTATCCATGTGGTTTCAAGATGGCTGCTGCTGCTTCAGGCATCACATCCATATTCCAGGTCAGAAAAAGGGAGAGGAATCAAAAGTCTTCTCCTTATGAGGCTTTGTTTTTGTATGACAAAAAAAGAAATACTTCTCAGTGACTTCTGCCTACATCATATTAAGATTTGTCACAAGGCCACAACAAATCAAAGTGATATTTTAATTTTCTAGTAAAGCTAGGCAAAGACATAGGATGGAAGTTGCAAATGACATTTGGTTACAAAAGTACAGTGTCTGCCACAGTAGCAGACCAGGAGTCAAGAGTGGTGGCTTCTATCTAATCCTCCATCCTAAAAAATATCTAATCATGAAGAAGCCTTTTAACCTCCACAAGCCCATTTTTCCCATTAAAAAAATGGAATAATGAAATAGAAGATCTCTAATACTCTATGATCATCTACACCCAGGATAACTTTAAGGCAGGATGGTTGGGGCAGACATGGTTGGTCACCTGCCGAACAGCTATTTCCTACTTGTCTTCTTTATTGGCAGAAACTAGCTCCCACTATAAAACCTGGTGAGGTTTTCTAAGCCTCTTTTCCAGCTAGAGCATGATCATGTGACCAAAAATTGGCCAAGGACGCCACCCAAGGAAAAGTGTATGCCATGGCATCTGGGAAAGATTTTCCACCAGACTCTAAGATGAATGTATAAGGAGAAGTCTTCTGGCTCCCTCTTCCATCTCTATTCCCATCCAATTAGAGCTGTAGCAGCCATTTTGTACCAATGAGGAAACAAATTAAACACATTGAAAATGATGGAATGGAAGGCTGATAAAGAATTTTAGCCATTGATGAAATCAGTTGTGGGACCACCTTTTTCTGACTTCATTTTATGGGAAACAATAAGGACCCAGTTTTGTTTTGTTTTGTTTTGTTTTTCCAGGATACAGAGTCCCTTTATTTATTTTTAAAAAATTTTTATTGGAGTATAGTTGATTTACAATGTTGCATTAATTTCAGGTGTACAGAAAAGTGAGTCAGTTATACATATACATATATCTGCTCTTTTTTTTTAAGTTTCTTTTCCATATAGGTTCTAACAGAGTATTGAGTAGAGTTCCCTGTGCTATACAGTAAGTCCTTATTAGTTATCTCTTTTATATATAGTACTGTATATATGTCAGTCCCAACCTCCCAATTGACCCCTGCCCCCCCACATCCCCTGCTGACAATAAGTTTTCTACATCTGGAACTTTACTTATGTTTTGTAAATAAGTTCATTTGTACCCCCCCACCTTTTTTAGATTTCACTTATAAGCGATATCATATGATATTTGTCTTTCTGTGTCTGACTTAACTTCACTCAGTATGACAATCTCTAGGTCCATCCATGTTGCTGCAACTGGAATTATTTTGTTCTTTTTTATGACTGAGTAATATTTCATTGCATATATGTACCACATCTTCTTTACCCATTCCTCTGTTGATGGACACTTAGGTTGCTTCCATTTCCTGACTATTGTAAATAGTGCTGCAGTGAATATTGGGGTGCATGACTCTTTGTGAATTATGGTTTTCTCCAGGTATATGCCCAGTAGTGGGATTGCTGGGTCATATAGTAGTTCTATTTTTAGGTTTTGTTTGTTTTGTTTGTTTTAGTTTTTGTTTTTTTTCTGTGGTACGCGGGCCTCTCACTGCTGTGGCCTCTCCCACTGCGGAGCACAGGCTCTGGATGCGCAGGCCCAGCGGCCATGGTTCACGGGCCCAGCCGCTCCGTGGCATGTGGGATCCTCTTGGACCGGGGCACGAACCCACATCCCTTGCATCAGCAGGAGGACTCCCAACAACTGCACCACCAGGGAAGCCCTATTTTTAGGTTTTTAAGGAACCTCCATACTGTTCTCCATAGTGGCTGTACCAATTTACATTCCCACCAATAGCATAGGAGGGTCCCCTTTTCTCCATACCTTCTCCAGCATTTATAGTTTGTAGGTTTTTTGATGATGGCCACTCTGACCAGTGTGAGGTGATACCTCATTGTAGTTTTGATATGCAGTTCTCTAATAATTAGTGATGTTGAGCATCTTTTCATGTGCTTTTTGGCCATCTGTATGTCTCCTTTGTGAAATGTCTATTTAGATCTTCTGCCCATTTTTTGATTGGGTTATTTATTTATTTATTTTTTTGATATTGACCTGCATGAACTGTTTTGTATATTTTGGAGATTAACCCCTTGTCAGTTGCTTCATTTGCAAATATTTTCTGTCAGTCTGAGGGGTTTTTTTTTGTTTTGTTTATGGTTTCCTTTGCTGTGCAAAAGCTTTTAAGTTTAATTAGATCCCATTTGCTTATTTTTGTTTTTATTTTCATCACTCTAGGAGGTGGACCTGGTTTATTTATGTTATTTTTGTTTGATGTTCTTACTTGCAGCCCAAAAGATCCTATACAAAACAGTGATCTAATAGAAACAATTGTACAGTCTAAACTAGCACACATCCGTCTTACTCGTTCTGGGCATATGAATCCCCAGGGTAGCTTGTTAAAATGCAGATTTCTGATGCAGTAGTACTGGGATGGGGTCTAAAATTCTGCACGTCTATCAGGCAGGTGGTGTTTTTGCTCCTGCTCTGCAGATGATCTGCACTACAGTTTGGACAGCAAGATGATAACCCACGTGTGGCTATTTTACATTGATCAAGCCACAGCACTTCCTTGGGCCTCAGTTTTCTCACAGGATCCCACTTCTTATGATTCTAAGTACCATCAGAAGAAAATACAGTAATTTATTCCAGAAATGGAGATACACATGAAAAGCAAACCAAGGAAACATAAATGCTGAGATTTATTTTAATCCCTGTACTGAATGATCATTCATCTCATTACTTGATACAAATTGCATCCGGGATGAGGTGCACAGGCCAGTGCTCATTTCCATGACTGTCCAATAACCCCCCCTACACACACACGCTCAGAAATATCCTGGGAACAGAATGTTAACTGAGCTGAATTTGCAGCTGCTCCTTGGAACCTCATTATGAATAATGTGTGTGCTCATCAGAAATTCAATTAATAAAGATTTGAAAAGATTTAGGAGCAATCCATCCTCTTCTCCACCCCTTTTTCAATGGGAATGAAGAATGACTGTGGTTATTTTAATAACAAAAAAGCCATCTGCCTGCAAAGGTGACTGCTCCTTTGTTCCCTCTGCCCCAGGTGCTCCTGGAAGCCCACAAACATCTTGGTCCAACACTGAAATCTGGCTGCTTTCATATCTGGGTGTTCTCTCTCTGCCTCCTACCATCAGCGCACTTCACTTATGCAACTGGTGGAAAATAACCTGCTCTACCCTGGTACACTTCAAACCAAAGTCTTGGACGTCCATTTAGTATACCCTGAAATATGTCAGGTGTCAGGAAGGGATCGAGCACAAGAGCTCTATGGTACCATGAGTGGAGAAATGAGATTTTTTTTTCTTTTGTATAGTTTTTAATAAACTTTATTTCTTGGAACTGTTTTTTTCTCTTTAGTTCTCATTGTGTTATTTTTTCAGCTTTATTGAGACATAATTGGCCAATAAAACTGTAACGTATTTGAAGCATACATCATAATTCTGTATTTACATATGCATAATATATATAAGCATACATATTATATATAATACGTATATATAATTTCATGAAAACATTTACATGTACTCTTAAAAATGTTAATTATACAACATAGCATAGCAACTCTATTAATCACATTACATGTAGATCCTCAGACTTTATTCATCTTACAGCTAAAAAAAAAAAATAGAAGTTGGTCTGAAAGAACTGGTTCAGATTTACAGAAAAATTAAGATAGCACAGTGGTCTCATTTACCTCACATTTGTTTCCCCTATTATTAGCCTCTTACATTAGTATGACACTTTGTTGCAAATAATGAACAAATAGTGATACATTATTATAAACTAAAGCTCACAGTTTATTTAAATTTCCTTGTTTTTGTTTAAACCTAATGCTCTTTTTTTGTTGCAGGATCCCACACTGCACTGATGTTATGTCCCTTTAGTCTCCTCTTGGCTGTGACTACTTCTCAGACTTTGTTTAGATGATCTTGAGAGTTTTGAGGAGCAGCGGTCAGGTATTTTGTAGGACGCCAAACTATCAGAATTTGTCTGATGTTTTTATCATGATTACACTGGGGTTATGTTATTAGGAAGAAAGGCCAGAGAAATGAAGTGCCATTTTCATCCCATTCTATCAAGCAAACATACTCCAACTGATTTATAACCATTGATGTTGGCCTTGACCACCTGGCTGAGGTAGCGTTCTTCAGGTTTTTTCACTGTAAAGTTACTCTTAGTCACTCTTTCCATGCTGCTCATTGTGAAACAAAGTCACTATGGGAAACCTATATCTAAGGGGTGAGGGTTTATGCTCCAGCTCTTTGAGGATATAGATCTGCATAAAATATTTGGAATTCTTCCATGTGGGAGATTTGTCAATTCTCCCCCATTTTCTCATCTATTCAATCACTTATTTATATCAATATGGACTCATGTATATTTACTTTATACTTTGAGTTAAAATCTAACATTGATTAATTGACTTATTGAGTGCTCAAATTGTTTTGGCCATTGGGAACTCTTTGAGTTGGCTCCTATTTCCCTGTGGCATATCCCCATCACTGTGTGTATGCGGGGAGGGGTGGGGGGAGGGAAGTCCTTTTCATTTTTTACTTTAAAAAAAATTATTGGAGTATAGTCGATTTAAAATGTTGTGTTACTTTCTACTGTACAGCAAAGTGAGTCAGTTATACACACATATATCCATTCTTTTTAAATTACTTTCTGATACAGGTCATTACAGAGTATTGAGCAGAGTTCCCTGTGCTATACAGTAGGTCCTTGTTGATTATCTATTTTATATATAGTAGTGTGTATATGTCAATCCCAGTCTCCCAATTTATCCCTCCCCCCACCCCAGCTACATGTAAAAAATGAAATTAGAACACTCCCTAACACCATACACAAAAATAAACTGAAAATGGATTAAAGACTTAAATGTAAGGCTGGGTACCATAAAACTCTTTTTTTTCTTTGTTTTCTTTCTTTCTTTTCTTTTCTGAGTACTTTCTTACTTTCTGGTACTACAAGATGATCAAGGCTCATCTTGTATATTTCCTCTTCCATTTATAGAATCGGTCATTTTCCCAAGCAGCTCTGCTTTTTTTAAAAATTGGAGAATCGTATTAGAAACCAAGATCTGGGTTCTAGGTGTGTTCATTGCTGTTGGAGTGTCATTTATTTTAGGCCCTCTCAGCTAACAGAGCAAAACAATACATGTTTATACTAACTCATATATATACACAAAACTATGACTATTTCTATATGTAAACATCTGTATCTATATGACACTAAACATGAGTTCTTACTGGTGTCCCCAACTCTAAGCCATTGCTTTGTGTCTCATTCTAGCATCCTCTCCTTGCTTACCTGGAACCTACCACTCCAACAGTGAGAAAACTTGGCTCCCGTGATCTACTATCCATTTAATTAATTCTTCCATTCTAGTATACATTGCAGTATCAGAATTGTTAACCTGTACCCTCATGGGAAACAATTTTGTCAACTAGGCTACAGGTCATATGTGCAATTCCTTTTGCCTTTAGCTTTACAAACTCAACTCATTTCCACAGATGTTTAGGTCTGCACCTTTTCCCCCAATGCTTTTCAGTGAGATTGTTTCATCCATTTATAATACAGTTATATGCTCTTGTCACTGTCTATATTTCTTCTTGGGACCCTAAGACTCTATATTTATATCTTTTTATATTTGATGGTAATTTGGAGTTCAAAGTAAATACTGCAGCTCAATGTTCTGGAAAGAAACTCTTATTTACCCCACTTCTCAAACATTTCCACACAATGATTCTTCTGCTTCTCATTTCATATCATTGAATTAAATTATAAAATAATATACTGTAACAACTATTGGGAATCTTAGGGGTTTCTTCACCTGTTTAGCCAAGAAATAGCAGGCCAGATAAATTATATGTTTTGTCTAAAGACTGAGCTAGTTAGAGATAAAAGCAGGTATAGGACTCAACTCTCTTGGTTCCCAATCCAAGGCTACTTTTCTTATACTACCTAATATATAGGGAGAAGAGTGTTTTTTGTATGCATCTAAGTTCTCAATTGCTGGTGACACTGCACTATGGATGCAAACTTGGGCTTGCTACACTTTGGGTTTTACACAGTGTGTTAACTATCCCCCTTGTCCTATAAGTGTATTGATGACTAGCTGAGCATAATGTGGTCACTTCCAGGGTAGCCACTAAGTACCTCCCATTGGACATGGATTGGATTTTCTTTCCAAATCCTGTGAAAAAAGAAGGGGAAGAATAAGTGAGAATCCCTTTGGATCAATAAAACTCAGAAATACTTGGTTCTCATTGCTCAGAGCATCAGCTCTGACATTGCCTCTTCCTAGAGCCTTCCCTGACTCATCTCTCTCTGCCCCAAGGTTTCCTTTTCTCTGTGTTTCTATAGCATTTTTCCCACTACCCTCTGTCATTAGACAGTGAACTCTTGAGGTCTAGAACCATGGCATTTATCTTTATTCCCTCCACAACTGACTTTGTATGTGGCAAGTAAGATCTTTTCAATTAATATTTGTTTAAGTAATGAGTAAAAGATGAATGGATCTAGAAACACCATTAAAAAGTTAGAAACAGGAGTAAGATAGGAAAAAGGAAAAGCCAATGCCAGCCATGTGAGGAACAGGAGAAGGATGAAAAAGAATAGGGTTAAAGTTGCCTTAGCAACAATAGGGCCCAGAGAGGAAAGGGGATTGAGGTTACCTAGGAAGGAGTCCACACCCTCCACAAATAACGTAGATATGGGGCAGTCATGGATGTACAGTCCTTCCAGGATGTTAACCACCCATGATATTGGTAAAGGATCCTTCTGTGTCTCCAAGGTAGAGGTTGGAAGAAATCTAAAACAGCTATTTCACCTAACTTTCTTTCACTCAGTCCTCTACTTAAAACTGCCACAGCACTGTGAATGGAAGTCAGAAAATCACAGGACGCCGGTGTTGCATGAGACAGGGATTCTTGACAGGATCAAAGGCCATGAGAGGAAAAGCCTCATACTCCCATTTGAGGCACCTCTTGGCCAAGAGACAGAAACTTGATCTTTGGGTTCAAAGTCACAGAACCCCAAAGATCTGTCCAAAACAGTGACTAATGGCTTCACAGAGACATGAGGGGGGTGATAGATAGAAGTTAGACTAGGTTTGAATGAAAAAGCTAATAAAAGAACCACCTTGTATTATTGATGTTAGACAGAATGATGGAAGAGGCTAGTAACTGAAATAGCTTCAGAGAGGCCAAAAAAAAAAAAAATAAGAAAAAGAAAAAGTAATGTAGAATGGCCAAGAATGTCTACAGAATCATATAGACAGGAATGCAAATCTGGCCACTTGTGCTCACTAACTAGGTGACTTTGGACATGTTAATTGTACTTCCCTATCCTTACCCTCATTCCTTATAAAGTTAGGATAATGATACTCATCTGGTAAGTTGGGTATGAGGGTGAAATGAGAAAAAATAGGTAAAACAACACAAAATCTGAAAGATACAGAAAATCAACAACCACCACAATTTATCAAGTACTTATTGTTTGATAAACATTATACTAGATGTATTATGTAGTTTTTATGGTTGGTATATTACTGACCTATCAGTAAATGTCAGAAGGTTCCAAATTTTCCTTCTTACAGGTCCTCAAATCTGAATCGTTTTCTTCTACCTTGGAGAATTTGTATGAAGCAACCCAAAGGCAAGAAAATGGTAAATGATCCTACCCCAAGTATTCTGCATTGGCATAATCCATGAAACAGTGAGACGTCTAGGGCAATGCTGGTTACAAAATAGACAGGAAGAAAGATGGTGGCATTTGTACAGTAGCCCCATCTTCTTAAAGACAGCCTTCAACATCTAGTGCCTTTTATCAGGCCAGAGAGCTGGTTTTGTGAACTAGTTTCTTCTCAGACTCAGGCAGCTGCTGACTGGTGTTAGAATAAGGGTTGCATTTCTCGGTAACTTGTAACAATTTCTCTCAATGAAGAGGAAAGCAAATTGTCACTTAAAAAAAACTTTTTTTATATAAATTGCAGGAGCAGTAATTTCTATTGCCCTTTGGCTCCCAGAGACTCACGCTGTCTTTCCATGGTGATTATCATGATTACATGCTATTTAATTGTATATTTAGGTCTCTACAGAAACTGCAGACATGTTTCAGCTTTGCTAGAGGAGTTTTCAATAAAAATTCCTTGTGAGAATAAGGAATACTCTTCCTTATTCTATATTAAACACAGTATCTTGTATTCATCTTAAATGCATGATCACATCCTTGGTGTTTTCAATGGGAAATTTTGGATAGGCATCCAGTCCTCACTGTCACCATCTGGAAAGCCTTGTGGGAACATTCGGTCGAGGTCCTGACCTTTAGTACTAGGCTAGTCCAGTGAGGAAACAGAGGCCAGGCTATACCCTTCTCCCTCACTGGGTGGAAAGAATCTGAAGCTAATGACAGATTCCCAGTGGTTCACATTAACCTTGACTGATACAACACAGTAAGACTTTCCTGGCCAAGTAAAGTGACAGATAATTCCTGACAAGTCTGGGAGCCAGGAGGGTCTGTGTCCAGGGCTTTGGTGACCCTACTGTTCCTTCAAAATGGAGATGTAAGTTGCTGAAACTGTTGCCAAAATTCAGCCTCTGTACACTGGTGCTGGATTAAATCTCAGAAACAGAGTTTTGGGTGAAGTAGAAAGAAATGGCTTAATTGCTTTGCCAGGGAAAGGGAGCCACAGTGGGCTCATGCCCTCAAGACTGTGCGCCCTGCCCTGGAGGGGGTCGTGAGGGGTCTTATAATGTTCAAGGAGCAGGGCGTGGTCAGCTCATGGATATTCTTCTGATTGGTTGGTGGTGAGGTAATGGGGAGTCGGCATCGTCAGCCTTCTGGTTCCAACCGCTCTGGGGTCTACATGCCTGTGGGCAGCAGTTAACTTCCTCCACCTGGTGGGGTTTTCAGTACTGCAAAACGGCTCAAAGGACACGGCTCAGAATATTCTCTATAGTCCTGGAGGAAGAACTAAAAGTCCTTGACTCTGTTTAATAGCTAAAGTATCATTATTTGGACTTGCTTGACTGTTTTCCTTTCTGCAGTTTTTCACTTCTCTGATTAAATTTATTCTTTGACTAAAGTTTTTCTACAGACAAAAGTCAGGAGAAGGACATGGGTGGGGGTCTATTCTGGGAAGGCCTCCTAGGGTCCTGCTTGGTTACAAAACCAGGTGAGGAAAAGAGGAATATGGCAGGTTCCTGGTTCTGTAAGCGTCTATTCCTTCCTCTACTGACTGGGACTTTAATCCCAAAGCTCAGAGAATATTAGAGCTGAATGACAAGGGTTTACAGTACCATTCATTGAGTAAATGGCAAGTTAGAGTAAAGAACTTATCTAAGAAAGAGATGACCAAACCCAGGAAAAGGGCTTACCACTAAACACTATCTTAGGACCCATCGGTCCATGAGGTGGTATAGTTTGCCCTTTCAGATATCTTGCCAAAAGAGCTCACCCACCTTTCAAAATGACACAGCCTAGGTACTCATTTCATCCATGTCAGAAAAGTAATAACATCACACATAAGGATCAAATAATTTTCCACAATCAAAAATACATTTCTCCAAACAGGAATTGTTTTACACCAACTTTCCTAAACTAAGTAAGTTTTATTTATGTTTTCACTCTTGAAGCTGGGAAATCCATATTGGTACAAAGAAGTTGGCTATAGAACAGAGAGAATTTGATCTGGCTTTGGTCAAATCTACCTACAGGACTTTTTGCCTTAAAAGCCCCACATGACAAGTTAGACATACCTCCACAAGGTAACATTTATTTATTCAGTGCTAGGAAAGCCTGACCATTGCTAGGAGACCTGGGTCTAACCCTACCTCTGTCACTAACTGAATACATGTGCTTCAAGAAGACATGATCTTCCTGGGATTCAGGTCCCTCATCTATGAAATAAAGCAGTTGCACTAGATCAGTATTTCTCAACACTGAACATATATGAATCACTTGGGAATATTTTTTTAAATGCCATGCTCAGGCATTACTCTAGACTAATTAAATCAGACTCTCCAGGGCTGGAACTATGTGTTGAAAGTTCCTCAGGTGATTCTATTTCAGCCAGGGCTGAGAACTATGAGGCCGCATTATTCCTGAGTTTATACTATATTGACATTTTGTCACTTTCAGGTTTTTACCTCACCTCTGAACTTTCTGTCATCTCTGAACTTTCTCTCCTGTGGAAGGAAGAATTCTAAGGTGACTCTCAATGGTTTATGCCCTTTTATCAACCCCCTTTGTGTCAGGTGGAAACTGTGTCTTGCTTCTGGCCAAGAGAATATGGCAAAGGTGATGAGATAATCTCTCTCATGATTAGGTCACATTACATATAGCAGATGGGACAGTGAGATTCTCCTGTGGGCTCTGAAAAAGCAAACTGCCGTGCTGTGAGAGGGTCTCTGATATGACTGAATGTCTGACCCCCAACCCCATAATTCTTAAGTTGACATCCAATCCCCAGTGTGATAGAATTGGAGATGGGGTCTTTGTTAAAATGTTAATACTGTCAGACATACATGTATGTATGTAATCTATAAATTGTAGCAATATTATTTTGGACCTGTCTCCTAAAGTTAAGGAAATAAAAGCAAAAATAAATAAATGGGACTTAAACTCTAAAAGCTTTGCACAGTGAAGAAAACCATTGACAAAATGAAAAGACAACCTACTGAATGGAAGAAAATACTTGCAGATGATATTGTTAAAATGTCAATCCTACCAAAATCCATCTATAGATGGATTGAAATAAAAAATAAAATTTTTTATTAAAATAAAAAAAAATTAAGTATTAAAAATAAAAAACACTAAAAAGTAATAAAAAAAAAAGAAAGGAGAGCAACCAAACCAAAAAACAAATCCACCAATGATAACAAGTGCTACAAACTGTACTAAAAAAAATAAATAAATAGACAGACAGACAGAACCCTAGGATACATGGTAAAAGCAAAGCTATACAGACAAAATCACACAAAGAAGCATACACATACACACTCACAAAAAGAGATAAAGGAAAAAATATATATATATCTATATTTTTAAAAAAAGGAAGAGAGCAACCAAATCAATAAACAAATCTACCAATGATAATAAGCTCTAAATACTAAACTAAGATAAACATAAAACCAGAAACAAGTCAGTCGCATACAGCAAACCCCAAGTCTACAGTTGCTCCCAAAATCCACTGCCTCGATTTTGGGATGATTCGTTGTCTATTCGGGCATTCCACAGATGCAGGGTACATCAAGTTGATTGTGGAGATTTAATCTGCTGCTCCTGAGGCTGCTGGGAGAGATTTTCCTTTCTCTTCTTTGTTCGCACAGCTCCTGGGGTTCAGCTTTGGATCTGGACCCGCCTCTGTATGTAGGTCACCTGAGGGCGTCTGTTCTTCTCTCATACAGGACAGGGATAAAGGAGCAGGTGATTAGGGGGCTCAGGCTCTCTCAGGCCGCGGGGAGGGAATGCGGGGCGAGACTGCAGGGGCAGAGGCCAACATGACATTGCACCAGCCTGAGGTGCGCCGTGTGTTTTCCTGGGGAATTTGTCCCTGAATCATGGGACCTTGGCAGTGGCGGGCTGCACAGGCTCCCAGGAGGGGAGGTGTGACACCTGTGCTTGCACACAGTCTTCTTGGTGTCTGCAGCAGCAGCCTTAGCGTCTCATGCCTGTCTCTGGAGCTTGTTTAGGCCGTGTTCTGAATCCCCTCTCCTCAAGCATCCCAAAACTATGGTCTCTTGCTTCTTCCGCAGGTCCAGACCTTTTCCCGGACTCCCTCCTGGCTAGCTGTAGCGCACTAGCCCCCTTCAGGCTGTGTTCACACAGCCAACCCCAGTCCTCTCCCTGCAATCCAACAGAAGCCCGAGCCTCAGCTCCCAGTCCCTGCCTTCCCCGGCGGGTGAGCAGACAAGCCTCTCGGGCTGGTGAGTGCCGGTCAGCACCGATCCTCTGTGCGGGAATTTCTCCGCTTTGCCCTCCGCACCCCTGTTGCTGCGCTAATCCTCCACGGCTCCGAAGCTTCCACCCCATCACCCTCTGTCTCTGCCAGTGAAGGGGTTTCCTAGTGTGTGGAAACTTTTCCTCCTTCACAGTTCCCTCCCAGAGGGGCAGGTCCTGTCCCTATTCTTTTGTCTCTGTTTTTTCTTTTTTCTTTGGCCCTACCCAGGTACGTGGAGTTTCTTGCGTTTTGGGAAGTCTGAGGTCTTCTCCCAGCATTCAGTAGGTGTTCTGTAGGAGTTGTTCCACATGTAGATGTATTTCTGATATATTTGTGGGGAGGAAGGTGATCTCCACATCTTACTTCGCCACCATCTTGAAGGTCTCGCCCCCCCCCCCCCGACTTTTTTAAAAAAATTGTACCTACATGAGGGCTTCCCTGGTGGCGCAGTGGTTGAAAGTCCGCCTGCCGATGCAGGGGACACGGGTTCGTGCCCCGGTCCGGGAAGATCCCACCTGCCACGGAGTGGCTGGGCCCGTGAGCCGTGGCCGCTGGGCCTGCGCGTCTGGAGCCTGTGCTCCGCAGCGGGAGAGGCCACAGCAACGAGAGGCCCGCGTACCACAAAAAAAAAAAAAAAATTGTATCTATATAAGAAGATGGATGTTAACTGAACCTATTTTGATAATCATTTCACAATATATGTAAATCAAACCATCATGCAGTATTTCTTAAACTTATATAGTGATGTCTGTCAATTATTTCTCAATAAAACAAAAAAAGTTGTTTGCTCTTCTTGTATTTCAGAGTGGGTTTATTATATGAGTCAATGAATATAATGGGTTTAATTAAACACAGGACTTAACACATAGTAATGACTCAAAAATGGTAATGGTGGTGGTTGTTGCTTTTGACTCGATTGCATTAGGGAACATTTGTTTATTTTCAGCACCTATTATGATCCTTCCTAGGTGATTAGAAAGCCTGAAAGGTTTACTAGGCACGTATGAAAATGTGGGGTTGAGAGGAGAATGTGGTAGTGGTACCCCATCTTTAGGGGGAGGCAGTGTCTTCTTCTCCCTGTTCCCTATCTTCATTGCTTCTTGCTTCAACAGTAAGAGGGCCAATGCCAAGAGGATGGACATCACAGTGATTAACAATGCATTTGTAGTAGCTTATCTGGATTAAAGAACAAAAACATGACTTTTTTGCCCACTCTCTAACTTGTCCCTAATACATTCTTCCTTTTTCACTATTAAAGCGAGTCTTTCTCAGGCACTGTTCTGAACTGCTTCCAGAGACTAGATGCCATTCTTTTGAAGTCATAGGATAGGAGGCTGCTTGATAGCCTTCAAAGTCTTAAAATATATATTGTATTTGTGCTGCATCACCCAGGAGGACCACGGCCGAAATACAACCTCTTTGCTCAACAGAGCTGTAAAAAAAAATTAAGTTCCAAAGTTTGCTTTTCAGGGTTTCACACTCAGTGTGAAAAAACTATAAAGCTGGGCCCCAGAAAGCTTTCTCTTTGGCTGAAAAGAACTGTCAAGAAAGTTGCCCAACAATCCCCAGAACTCAGATTTATTTGTCAAAGAGTGGACTGCTTTTCAAAAGAGAGACAAGTCAGTAAAATAAGAGGCAACTTCCCTTCCATGAAACAGAAAATAAGAGAGAAACAAAAGAAGATTTAGAGGATAAGTAAAGGAAATACTAAATTATATTGAAAAATGAAAGTAAGAACTTAAATTCATTACCAGAAATTTGGCATGAGCTAAAACAAAGATGCTTAGATAAATTCTTGGATATGTGAGCCATAAGGAATCATCAACTTCAGAGGCCTTGGAGCTGTTCAGAAAATCTAAAATACATGTCACAAACATCAAGCACACCCTCCCACAAAAGGTCCTTTTGTGATACCTTCAGAAAAGTAATTCATCCCAGATTGATCCCCGTGTTGCATTTGTTTTTTCTTGGACACGAAAAAGAATAAGAGAGAAGAATGAAAGACTTATTTTTAAAATGCTTTATCTCAAGCATAACTACTTTCAGCACCAAGGTGTTGATCTGAGGGGGAATCTGAATGAAAGTTACCTTTGTTCAGTCTCCATGATCACTGCAAGCTTTATGATCAAAATTAGAAACAACTGAAACATGAGAACCATGTTCCGATGTACAGCTAGCTCTTGCTCACAGAAAACAGAACATTACTGGAGGCCTTCGGGGATCTTCTCTGGTTCACTCTGCAGATGAAAGGCTGAAAACAGAGCTGTCTTGAAGGCTTAGAAAACAAACTTATGGTTACGGAAGGGGAAAGGTCAGGGGAGGGATAAATTATGAGTTTGGGATTAACATACACATACTACTATATATAAAACTGATAACCAAATAGGACCTACTGTAGAGCACAGGGAACTCTATTCAATACTCTGTAATAATCTATATGAGAAAAGAATCTGAAAAAGAATGGATAGATGTATATGTATAACCAAATCACTTTGCTGTACACCTGAAACATTGCAAATCAACTATACTCCAATATAAAATAAAAATTAAATTAAAAAATAAGCTAGAAAAAAAGAAAAAGAAAGAAAGAAAGCTAAGGAGTGAGAGAATAAAAGGAGGAAAGAAAGAAGAAAATCACTGGGAAACTGTGCCTGAGATAGCCTCTTGTCACTCCTGTTGTGGGGCGATCTTGGAAGGAAAAGTGAGTTTTAGGACCTACCGCACACCCCGCAAATCCCCTTGGAGACATCTCTCCACACTGGGACCCAAGGATTGAGTCAAGGGACTCCAGGTGCAGCAGGTTATGAAAAGCACATCCCAAGTGTTCTGAATGTTCTCGTGGAAATTTCGGGACCACATCCACACTTTTATTCAGCATTTTTCCAGGTCTGATACTTCTCCAAGTAATTAGAAAACCATCTGTTAAACCCTGATCATATCTTACATCAAAACTGAATTGACTAAAAAAAAAAAAAAAAAAAAAAACTGAATTGAAAAGAATAACATCATTGCCTTCCCTTTTTGAGGTGACAGAGGATGTGAGAGTTGAACCTGTGTGTGGCTTGTTTGCATTGGATTCCCAGCAGGTAGCCAAATGTGTTCAACAAATGCACTGGAACACTTATTTTCTCCTTTCAACTGGGAGAGATGAAAATTGTCCATTAACTTCTCCCATAATTCACAAAACTGGCAGCTAATTAGATGTTTTCTGGATCCATGATGATTTGTAGGACTTTTAACTTTTTTATAAATATTTTATGAATAATCAAGTTGCAGAGTAAGAAGCAAGATAACCAATATATATATGAAAATTATTAAGCCTCATTTATAATCAAAGAAATGGAAATGAAGACATTTGGAGAGCCTCCTTCTTATAAAATTGGTGAGGATCAAAGACAATAGTCGTGTTCATACGCTGCTGATGACAGTGCAAAGTGGTATAAGTTTTCTGTGTGGGGGAGGAAGGTTTGGCAAAATTTATCAAATGCTTTAAAAATTCACATACCCTTAGTTCCAAAATTCCACTCTATGAATGTATTCTAAGAAAATAACGGATGTGCACAAGCATTCGACTTCAAGAACATTCAGCACAGTATTTTTTATAATAGTGAAAAAGCAGAACCTAAAATTTTTAAACAGTATAAGTTAAGGAAAATATTGTATATCCATATAAGAGAATGCCATTTTGCTATTGAAAATTACGTTGAAGGTTTTTTTTTTATTATTGTTTCAAAGACATACTTGTAGCATATTTTGGTTAAAAAGGAGTTTACAAAAATTATGACTATATTTTTGGTAAAAGCAAAGTGTTAAAGGTGAAAAGGTAGATAGGGTTTTGATGGTATTAAGTACTAATTGGGCCAGGGAACACAAGAATGCCTGGCTTTTGCCCTGCCAAATTTCCCTGTTTCTTTCAGTTTTCTCAAAGAAGAGAAATGCAGGGAAAAAATCCCAATAGTAAACAGAGTACCAGCTTATTAGCTGGGTCAGTGCCTGAGAGGTCCGTGAGATTTCTTAGTTAAAGGTGAAGGGGGGACCTATATGGTGCTTCTGTCTCCCCACCACAGCCCAAAGCAGGGACTCTACTTAGGCATACATACAGAGAAGAGGAAGGAAAGCCAGGCCTGAGTAAGTTATTGATCTCATTGCATAGAATGAGGAGAGTCAATGAAAGTAAACTACCAAGGCACCACCTTTTTCATCGGTCACCAGACGCACTAGTAAACACAGCCTAATGAATGCCATAGAATTCCATCAATAACAGTAGCAGATTTCCTTCCCTGGGGTCATGAGGCAGGGTGGGGAGGGAGGTATGCTTACAGGTCAGATGAAAGACCCAGGGCCACAAGGTCCTGCCTGCACTGCACCATTTCAGCAATCTGCTGCTGCTGCCTACAAAATTGCTCCAAACCCAGCGGTTTACCACACGTTTCTGTGGGTTGGCCAGGCTCTGACATGCTGCTCCGCCCCGTAGCTGAGTTGAGTCACGCAGCTGCATTCAGCTGGGTGCTCGGCTGGTGCCAGAACCTCGCAGCTGGAATCTCACACTCCAGTCTCGCTCCTCACTCCCTAGTGTTACCTGAATCTCTTTGTGCACGGCGACCGGCTTTAAAGAAAAAGTGTTCTAAGAAAATAAACCCTGTCCTAAAAAGGTACCCAGGATTTGTCATAATCAGGTATGGCAGGACACTCAGACACAGAAATGATTGTCATGAAGGAAGACGTGTATACTCAAGATCCCGAGAACCAAGGGTCAGGGGCACATTGGCTTGGTGTGTGAGAGTCAGATAAAGGAGCTGGTTGGAGGTGTGGGCTCTGGATTGGTTGGTTTATACATCAAAGTTGTTCTCACAGGGAAGTCATTTACAATCTCTAGGAATCAGAGAGCCTGGGAAGGTCAGTGTCTCCAGGATCAAGGCCCCAAATGCCAGCGCATCAAGAATACAGAGAAAAAGAAAATATAGTCCATACAAGCCCCAGTATGCAAGCTCTTGCCACGCCTCTGCTTCCATCATGTTTGCTGAGATTCCCTTGACAAAAGCCAATCACACGATCAATGCAAGAGATAATATAGGAGAGAAGTAAACAAGGGCATGGATTTGGGAGATAGTACCCATTGAGGGCCATCAACGTCATAGTTACTTCATGAATATTGCTGAATGAAAGAATATTTGCCAAAGTCAACACTGGTCACCTTTGAGTCTAGAGTTATTTATTTTGTTCTTTTATTCTATCTTGTCCTTTTCACCCTATAAAATTTCTTATTTTCAACATGAACATGCATCATTTTTGTAATAAGGACAAAGCCAAAATTAATCAACTAAATAAATACTACTGTCTTAGATCAGATTCCCTAGAAACAGAACCTAATCTGAGGATTCTTGTGCAAGTGATTTTGTGCTGCCATGAGAAAACCAACCCGAGGGAAGTGAGAAAAGCAGAAGAGGACCAGAGAAGGAGCTGAGCAAGTGTGATCTCAGGTGAGGTCGAGTAAGGAGAGCTAAAGGATGACCAGCACCATGGAGCCGGCTCACCTTGAGGCTATAGGATCAGGTGTTTGTACCTCGTTTAGTCATCGTCTGTGGCTACCCCTGGGGAAGAGGGTATAACCTCTCAGACATCTCCTGGAAATAGAAGTCCCACAGTGGAGAGCAAGTCTCTGGAGAAGGACGCAGCTTTCAGCCCTTAGGGGGCAAGCTCCGAGCCGCTGGGGGATAGGTGTACCCCCTCTATAAAGGGGACCACTATCATCTACTACAGCTACTCTAGCTTGTTCCACAGGGTGATCTGGATCTTCTCACGTGAGTGCCTCTGAACCCCACCACAGAGTCCAAATATGCCCCCTAAACAGAGAAGAGACATCAAGTATTGTATACTGCTCAATGGATGTTAAGTATTTGGAACTCAGAATTTCTGTTATGCATATACTATGAATCCTTTATGACTTCAGGGCGTGGGATTCTAGGGAGCCCACCAGGATATTACAGATAAAACATCACTCTTTTCTCTTGGAATAGCTGTGACTCTGATGATAAGGCAGATTTTGCTAAACACTTCCCCCATAATTTTTTCCTCTGGGCTGAAATCATGCATGAGAAATTCCAAAAGGGATCATTTTCTTCTAAAGGTTACAGGCCTAAATTATAAATTCAAGTCCATAAGTTAGATGTCTAAAAATTCTAAAAATAAGGGTGGATAATAAGAGTGTTTTCTCAACCAAAACCACAAACTTCCCTCTGCTGCACTCAGAGAAAGCAGGAGAAACTCATCTTTCTCCCCAAGTGGAAAAACGGGAAAGAGAAATCTAGCAGATGCCTTGGATTTTGTGCAATGTATTTCCATCAATCTCATTTATTTTTGCTTGGTCTTATTTTCAGGCCATTACATTCAAATACTGAATCAGGCCATATCCACAAAGGTGCTCTGGGAGAAGGAAATGGCCGTTTACTAGCAGGCATGCTTGTTTTCTGGTTTCTACCATCGGTGATAACATGTAACTGAAGGAGGGAGAAATGATGGCTCATAGAATCTTCAGTAAGCAATTTTTCTTTTTTTTTCTTGCGGGATCTTAGTTCCCTGACCAGTGATCAAACCGTGCCCCCTGCAGTGGAATCGGGGATTCTTCACCACTGGACAGCCAGGGAAGTCCCTTAAGTAAGCAATTTGATAGAGGTTCCTGGAAACATGGAGCATCTGGATGTCTCTGCTAGGTGAGCTGTGGACAGAACAGAGAATGGCCTTGTCAAAGGGGCTCCCATATTCACCAAATTGAGAGATAGACAATAAAAATGAGACACAGGGTTCCAGCACTGCCATGGTCCAAGTGAGATGCAGTGTGAGGCCAAAGTACTGCCACCCAGCTTCTTCCCAAACCCCACCTGCCTTCAACAACTAACCTATATGACCAGGCAGAAAGAAAGTAATTGAGGCCAGGAATTTAAAAAATTAAATTAAAAAGAAATGGGCACATAGCTATACAGCTGGCTAGAAAGACAGCCAAAACTGTAATCCAGAAGTATCAATATGATGATCTTTGTAAATCATTGTTCAACCATTGATTAAATAGAATTTTATTCTTTTCAACACAATTAATAGGTTTTACACATTTTTAGAACGTTTTTATATACATAAAGCCACAGAACATAAATCAATCGATCTTTTTACGCATGATATTTCTTGTTTGGGATTTGGACAGTTCAACTGCTTTAATTTTCTCATGGGAGATTAGCGTTGAGGTCCACAGTTAGCAAACTAGTCTTCTGTTTCCAAACTTCTCATTCTAGTTCTTTCTCAATTTCTCCCCTCTCTCTCCCTCTCTCAGTCTTTCTCCCTCTTTTCCTCCTTCCCATTATCCTCATCTCCACTCCAATAAAAAGTTTGGGGCTTCCCTGGTGGCGCAGTGGTTGAGAGTCCACCTGCCGATGCAGGGGACTCGGGTTCGTGCCCTGGTCCGGGAAGATCCCACATGCCACGAAGCGGCTGGGCGCGTGAGTCATGGCCGCTGAGCCTGCGTGTCCGGAGCCTGTGCTCCACAATGGGAGAGGCCACAACGGTGAGAGGCCCGCGTACCACAAAAAAAAAAAAAAAAAAAAAAAGTTTGACAGATCCATCCGTTCCCCTTCTCACAGGGGCTCACTACAGGCCATCTGGTCATGTGATCTATGGTCGCCTCTCTGGGAGACTCTGCAGGTTAACAACAGTCCTTTGAAGAAGCCAGTGGCTCTTCTCAGTCCTGGGAAGTTGAAGGTGTGAGCACCACATGCTAACACTTCCTCCCCCTGAGAAGCTGGCTTTGGAAGGAGAGGGAGATCAGCAGGACTTCTCTAATGCTGGCCTGCAAGTGACTCCACCTGGCAGGGGTCGAGGGAGGAAGAGTCCTTGGGGGTCCTCCCCTGGGTGTTGCCCATCTTCCGGTGGCAGGACACAGCGGCTGCCAATGGACAGGATGAAGAACACATTAGAGATTCCACTCCCAAACCAGAAGTTTCAAGCTAGTTCTAGTTACTTTGCTTGGAATATATTAGGTGAAACCCCATGAAATTGCCAACAGTCGACTGCTTTGACCTAAAAAAGAAGGTCAAACGGAATCTCACATGTGTCACCTAATCTATCCTGCATGACGTCTCTGAATGACAAGGAAATTGTGGCAGTAAAAGAAAACCTTTGTAGGGACTCCATTCCTCACATCGACTGCATCACTCCCGTGCTCAGAAATATTCATTGGAATCCCCATGATAATGCTCACATCCATCACTGTGGCACAAAGCCCTCTTCAAGGGCTTCAGCCCACCTATCAATAGTATTCATTCCTACTTCCCAGTACCCACCCAATCTGTCTTTACCTTTCCAAACCTTTCTCTCCCTCCACCTCTTGAAGTTCAGTGTAAGTCATAAGTGTTTGCAAAGTTTCCAACTTGCCTCCAATTGTTTTACACATTCAACATAACCTGTCTCCCAAAAAGCAAAGGATAACAGACAGAAGAACTATAATCAAAGCATGATGATGAACTTGACCTTCTTTTCCAGAGCTCGAATAATTATTTGAAATTGACCTCACAAATTCAAAAGACAATTCTGAGTTTCTGTTGAAACAAAAATACATTACTTGCTCTTCAACCAATGAAAGGAGAGAGATGACAGGATAAGCCTCAGTCCATGGGACTCTTCCATGGGGTTGAGGAAACTGACAGTTGTGCATCTTCCAGGACAATGTCACCCAGAATTCCTCGGAGGAAAAAATAAATGTTTTCTCAGTAGCTTAGGTGGGGGCACTCATGTTGGGTCTTCCTTCGGCAGTTCCTCGGGTGATTGGATTCACAGAAAATTGGCCTTTCTGGCACCATATTCTTCCATAAAAGTGACGGACCATACGAATCATGAGAAGTCGGAACCCAAAGGACCCTCTTGCTAATACTCACACTAGGAGGTTACCGGGCTGGTTAGGAACTGCAAACGTGTCCACTACAGAGGCCAGTGTTCTGGACTGGATCTCTTCCCAGAGATTCTACAGACCATATTTCCTTTGTCATACTCCGACCCTGACAATGGGCATGTGATCTATTTTCTGGGACATTGCTAATGAGAACCATGTTTTATCGGAATTTCTACCCCTTCCTCTTCGCACCTATCTCTTCTGTTACTTTTTTCTAGTAAACACGTTTCTTTTAACTTTCAGATAGGTTGAATCGGGGGTTGATGAAAGCCTATTTTAGTTTGGGTTCCCCCAGCCACATGATTCATGGCCCCCAAGACATGGATTCGTGTGAAAGTAGTTTTTCTGGAAGGCAATGCCAGCAAATACGTGCAAGGGACTGGGAAAGTGAGCTGGGTAGGAAATGGAGCCAGTCAAAGGTGCAGTGTCAATCAAGTTACCCCTGAGGGCAACCGGAGCTTACACAGCTGAGGAGTTCTGAGAGCCAGTGTAGGACACATGCTTCAGAGTTTTCTCAGCTGAGGGGTACCAGGGAACCACAATATGTATACTTACCCCCTCCATCATTGGGGGAGAGCGGCTGAGGAGTGGGGGAGTGGTGAATTCCACAAATGTCCGATCATCTGGCAGGTGTGCAAAGGGAGTTTTGGGTCAGGGAGAGATGTCAGGCAAAGTAAATGCTGGCAGTTGGAAGGTAAGGGGGTGAGAAACAAGAACTGGGGGGAGGGGTGCTGATGGTGTCTGCTACAAAGCTAAAACTCAATTAAAGAAGAGAAGAGCTTTTTTTTTTTCCGGTAAGCGGCCTGAGATGACCTCTAAAAATGGTCCGCTATTCGCTCGACCCAGAAAACCCCAAAGCAAGTCAAGAGGCTCAAACCTTTGTGTTCACTTTAAGAACACTCGTGAAACTGTCCAGGCCATGAAGGGTATGCATATCTGAAAAACCACCAAGTATCTGAAGGGTGTCACTTTAGAAGCAATGTGTGCCATTCCGTCATTACAATGGTGGAGTTGGTAGGTGTGCCCAGGCCAAACAGTGGGGCTGGATGCAGGGTCGGTAGCCCGAAAAGAGTGCTGAATTTTTACTGCACATGCTCAAAAATGCAAACAGTAATGCTGAACTTAAGGGCTTAGACGTAGATTCTCTGGCATTGAGCACATGCAAGTGAACAGAGCCCCCAAGATGTGTCACAGGACTTACAGAGTTAATGGCCGGATCAACCCATACATGAGCTCTCCCTGCCACATTGAGATGATCCTTACTGAAAAAGAACAGATTGTTCCTAAACCAGAAGAGGAGGTTGCCCAGAAGGAGAAGATATCCCAGAAGAAACTGAAGAAATAAAAACTTATGGCCTGGGAATAAATGCCGCAAAAAATAAATGCAAATAAAAGTAAAAAAAGAAGAAGAAGAAGAAGAAAACAGGCAAATGCATCAGGAAAGACAAAGTGAAAAAGATGCTAATCAGAAAAGCAGCTCTGGAGCCTGGAGCCTGTTCAGTGGGGCTGCGTCCTGATGCCAAAATGGTGACCTCTGGGAGAGCTCACACCGATCAGTATTCTCTGGGGCCTCCACCACCAGTGTCCTTGCCCCCTCAGTGGGCTACACCCAACCCCCTCCTCCCCAGGAGACCCTCCAAGACCCCTAGATAGGTCTGGCCCAGGCTGATATGGAGTCACTTTGCCTGGGTCCCAGTGGACGTGAAGCCTTGTGTGTCCCCTCCAAGAGTAGAGCCTCTGTTTCCCCCAGTCTTGTGGAGCTCTTACTCAAACCCTGCTGGCCTTCAAAGCCAAATGATTTGAGGGCTTCTTCTCCTGATGTGAGCTCCCCAGGTTTGGGAGCCTGACATGGGGCTCAGGACTCTAACTCTTGTGGGAGAACCTCTGTATGAGAAAAGAATCTGCAAAAGAGTGAATATATGTATATGTATAATTGAATGACTTTGCTGTACACCTGATACTGACACAACGTTGTAAATCAACTATATTCCAATAGAATTATAAAAAAAAGAAAGAAAAGAAGCTCTGTTATAGAATCTTAGAAGGGTACTTAATCCATTCCTAATTTCCAGCAAAGACCATGCATACATTATACTGAAATGTTAATTGTGGAAAAGCAAGCACTGTGCTCTAAATTTCCTAGTTGAATAGTTGAGGCTCCATCCCAACATTTTCTCAGATTTGGTTCCCCTCATTTTCCAACTCTCACCTGTTTTCTTCAGTGACACCCATCCCCTTCCTGCCCCGGTGTTCATGCTAGGCTCATTGTAACTGCCATGCCTTCACTCATGCTGCACAGCCTGGCTGGGGTCCTCTCCACCTCATGAAATCTCCCCACCTTTAAGACCTAGCCCACACTTTCTCTGCTCGGTGAGGTCTTACCTTTGCAGATTGTTCCCTCCCTATAGATCTGTCCTTGTTGGTGCTTGTGCTGAGCAGAACGATGGCTCCAAAGAAGCCCGAGTCCTGATTCCTGAAATCTGTGAATCTTACTTGGCAAAAGGGACTTTGCAGGTGTGATTAAGTTAATGATTTTCAGTTGGGGAGATTATTTTCAATTATTCAAGTGGGTCCAATGTAATTAAAAGGGGCCTTTAAAGATGGAAGAAGAGTCACAGCCAAAGACAGAACCTGAGAATATGACCTTATTTGGAAACAAAGTCATGGATTCGAAATTCGGTACGGCTGGTGTCCTTCTAAGAAGAAGAGGGACACACAGAGAGAATGCCATTTAATGACAGAGACAGAGATTGGAATGATGCTTGTAAAAACTAAAGAATGTCAAGGATCGTCAGCAACCCTGGAAGCTAAGAGAAAGGTATGAAACAGAGCCTTCAGAGAAAGCCTGGCCTTACCAACACACTTCCAGCCTCCAGAAATTTTAGAGAGTAACTCTCTATTGTTTAAAGCCACTCAGTTTGTGTTACATTACTAAGAGAAGCCCTAGAAATGAATCCACTACCTCGTATAATTGTCTTGAAGATTAAATTTAACAATAACATGTAAAGTTCTTAGGCCATATCCTGGCATATTGGAAGTTTCAAATGAATGTTAGGTATCATTATTGCTTCATATATATTAGATGTATTATCATTATTTTTTTCTATTTTCCCTTAGATATTTTAATATTTTTTTATTGAAGCATAGTTGATTTAAAATATTGTGTTAGTTTCAGGTGTAAAGCAAAGTGATTCAGTTATACATATTTTCTTTTCAGATTTTCTATTATAGGTTATATCATTAATTTAAATTTAAAATACTAGTAGAGTGACTACAGGCACTATTCTTTAAGCACCTCATGCGTAGAGATGGCGTCTCATACCTCCTCACTGATAATAAACCGTTTTAAGTTTGTCAGTTTTAATTCCTAATATGATAGACATTGCTATATCTCACATAAACAAAAGGTCTTGAGGGTCCTCAATAATTTTGAAAAGGGGTCCTGAGACCACAATGCTTGAGAAATTCTGGAATAGGTGGTCTTGTTTATTTTTAATCATTCCGGCAGCTGGTCTTCATTCAATATATGGTTTTCAAGAAAATTGGTGGTGTCAACCCTCTGTGGGGCTGGACTTGGCCAGTGAGATTCCAGAAAATTATTTTATGTTTCTTTAATACTGACTAGGGTAAGAAGATACATATATTTAAGTGTGTGCCTGTGGGTTTGTGTGTATATTTGTGTAAAGCAATCCCACCGCTTAATGAACACACCCCAGTTAAAACTGAAGGAATGAGCAAGAATAAAAACAAAAGAAGAATCCAACTGATATACACATCAGAGACAAGCTTAGTTGCAGGAAAGGAAGACAAGTGAAGAGAAATGATGTTGACCACAAAGAGCCCACGATCCCCACACACAAGCATGTAGAGAGACTCACTTTGAGACTTTCTCACTTCTTTCCCTCTTTTCTTGTTATTTTAGGAAGCCATCAAAGTTACTTCTAACTTTGTGTGCAGTCCCAGAAGACAGTCAAGACTATCCAGACAGACATGTCACAGCTTAGATCATGGCAGGTTTTTCTTTCCTGCCTCAAATTCTCAGATAAGAATCCAGAGAAGCTAGATGTGGTGTCTGAATCGAATATTTCTCAGCAAGAAGGCAGTCTCCATAGTTTTAAAAGGGACTCCACGGTCCCCATACTGAAGTGCTCATTTCTCACACCCATCTTCAGTCTTTAGGAACCCAAAAGGGGGTCCACTCAGACACGGCCAGGCTGCCGAGGAGGCAGCTTCTGAATGCTGACCTGAATTTTCTCCGTCTACCTGAATTACACCAAGAGTCAGTAGATGCTTGTCAATGATTCAAGGCATTTAGGAGCCCACAAGCCTGAGGATTGGAGAGCTGTTGTCTGGAGAGGTGCTGATGTTGAAGTTGGGAAAGGTTACATGAGGATGGACACACAGACTTGTTGAGATCCCCACTTAAGTTCCTCCAGTGGTGAGAGATCCTGCCTTTCCCAGTCAACATAGTTGGCTTATGGCATGGTCTGTCTAGGTCAAGTCTGCAACACCCGTTATAACCCTGAAGTGTATCAGCAATTCCTTGATAATATCATAATAATTTCCTTCAGCTACCACAAGTGCTCACAGGATATGACCAGAAAGACTGAGAGTCCTTCTGTTCCAACACAAGGAGCAACACGGAGACCCAACTTTCCAACTGAATCCCTGATGGAACTCAGCACACCACAGCCTCGGAAATCCTGGTGAATTCCTCCGGGTAAAATGAAGGTGTTGGGCCAGATGGCCTCTGCACTCACTGATTCTATGATTTCCAGAGACCTTGCCTCAACTCCAACAGAAATCTGTCACTTTTATTTATTCCTGTCTCCAAGACTAAAAGCTGTACATCTAATTGGCCATCACCCAAAAAATTGATAAAAAGAAATGTTCAATCTTATGAAATGAGAGGCAGGGCTTACCACATTAAGGTGATGCAACCACACCATCTGAGCTTACCAGCATTTTACAGCTTGAAAGTCTCCTTCAGGAGGTGACACTCATAAACATGTCCCGTGTGAAAAAGGGACATTATGTAGGATGGCCTTCTCCTGCCCCATAAGGACTTTTTGTCTACCTATAATGTTAACAGAGTTGGTATCACTGCAAGAAGGTGGCACAGTGCTCCTGTGGTTCTCCACTCGTGCTCCAATAACAGCTAGAAACTAATAAGCATTTAGCCAGGAAATTTGAGAACAGTCACAGAAAAGGAATACAGTGATCCTACTGACAGTAAATTGTTTTTGCAAGACCGCTTGATTGTGAGATTGCCTGATAGGCCAGGTTGATTCTGGCTAGCCATGACCAAGAGCATTTATTCAATCTAAATGAAAGTAGATATGGATTATGAAAAAGGAGTGGGGTTAGAGAACAGTAGCCAGTCAAAATAAGCCAAGATTTCTGCTGAAGGGACGCAAGATCCCTAGTTCCTGAGATCACACAAGGTCTTTCCAGTAACATGTATGGTACTGGATGATCACAAACATCCACAGTCATCTTTATACACCAAGATTAGAGTCAAGTGCATATCCTTGAATACAATTATGCACACACTGATTTATCAAAGAAGTTGTGAACCACAGGCATCTCTGGATACCGCAGGATACCGCAAACATCCAATGTCTCAAACCAGCCTGCCAACTGTATGTACCCTGTTGCCTTGGCAACAGGATGCAAGCAGGCATGGAAAAATCCTGTTGCCTCAGCAACGGGATCTCAGAAAAAAGGGGTGGAGGCCTTAAGCTGTGACTATGGCAAAGGCTGTAGGTTCAAGACAGTAGTTGAGATTTTAGTCCCATTACAGTGAGAAATACGGAATTTATGCTAAGATAAGAGTCATTCATCTATTAATTGACAAATATTTGTGGACTGGCCCCTATGTGCAATACACTGTGCCCTACGGAATGCAGAGATGGACCAGACATAGTCTGGTATGTGCCAGCAAACAGTAATAAATATTAATGATGAATCAATGGATGTTCTTAAGAAGGTCATAATACAGTGACCAAAGCTTACTAGGACTTGAGTGTATGTGATAAAGAAAGTGAAACTCCTGTGTGTACTAACAAATTCCACTCTACAGGATAATTTATTTGTAAATTGAAATAAAATGCTATGACACTGAATTAGAACCATTGACATATATATCAACTGAGTAAGACTATAAAACCTAGACAGAAACTGGTAAAGGCCAAGCCCATTTGTAATTCTCTCCCTGCAAGTAGTAATGCAGGCAGAGGATTCTAGATCACTTAGATCACTGAAAATGATTAAAGTTGGAAATTTCAAAGAAAGTACTAATTATTGAATTTTAATTGCTTTTTTCTTGACACATTTCAGATTTTGGCTAAGTCTGTCAATATGCACAAAACATCAAACAAACATTAACAATAAGAATATTTATATCATATGATTATTTCAAAGTAGAATATTTTGTGAGAGTTTGACCACAAAAAGTGAATTGAATTTTCCCTCTTACTCCTTATGACTTTGGAGATGCACAAATCAAAGATGGTTTCCACAAATACTATAATTCACTTCAACCTCTCTCAATACACACATAGAGTTCAAATCTCTCAAACCGGGAATGTGAAAGGTTACAACCGCTCTAGGAAACAGTTTGGCCGTTTCTTCAAAAGTTAATTACACACCTATCATATGACCCAGCCATTTCACTTCTAGGTATTTACCCCAAAGGAAAAAAAAGTCTGTGTCCATACAGACACAGATGTTCATCACAGCTTTCTTGATATTTTCAATAGCCAAATATGGAACTCAAATGTTCATTAACAGATGAATGGATGAACAACCTGTGGTGTACAACAGAAAACTACTTAACAGTAAAAAGGAATGAAGTATCGATACACAAAACAACATAGATCTCAAAATAATGATGCTGACTGAATGAAGTCAGAGATATGGGAGTATGTGCTATATAACCCCATTTATATTGTTTTAAAATTAAAACCAATCTACAGTGCAGCAAGCAGATCAATGATTGTCTGGGATGAGGCGTGAGGGGCACAAGCAAGGGGCACAAATGGGCAGCAGGACACTTTGGGATGGATGTGTTCACTGCCTTCATTGTGATTTCACAGGGATACACATACTCAAAACCTCAAATTTCACACTTTCAATAAATGCAGTTGATTTTGTGTGGATTATACCTCATTGACTCTTAAAATAACTTCTCACATTCTCCAGAAAAGTTACTCAAACACACCATCACATGATCTGTATGCATTCATTAAAAGCAATATATAAAAAGACACCATGAACTTAGTTTTTGTCTGCCTCTTACTACTTACTAGATGGCATTTAAGTGTAAGTCAGATTTAGTTATCGGTTGAAGAAACGTGCAGTTGAAGGAACATTTTAATTTTCTTTGTCTAGTCCTCTATTAGCTGTTCAAAGTCTTCCTGTTTCTGTGCCTTAGAATTGTTCATTCCTGCTTCTTGGGTCCACCCTGGTCTGCTATCTTAGCACCTGAAATTGGAAGAGCTTTGGATACCCCTTGCCAGAGCTGAAAGTGTGCTTCTCAGAAATGTTTCCAATGCCTAAGCTCTTACAAGGGGCTTCCAATACCAGCCTCAGTCCTGCCCATGCCCAGCCCTGATACAAACCTACGAGCACGTTCGGAGGCTCAAACCTTTCCTTAGAAAACCACACAACCTCTTTCATACCTCTTCCTTTTTCTGTCCCAACCCACAGATCCTTCTCCCTCAAATTATTCTCAACCGAGATCATTAGAAATGTACTTAAACACTCACAACTAGCTCGAGAGAAAGCAGCCAACTCAAGATTACAGAGATAGCTTGTAGGTGCCAAAAACAGGGCCTGCAGCCAGGTCTATCTAATACCAATACCCGTCCTGTACTTTAAAAAATGACTCCTTGGGGCTTCCCTGGTGGCGCAGCGGTTAAGAATCCACCTGCCAATGCAGGGGACACGGGTTCGAGTCCTGGTCCAGGGAGATCCCACCTGCCGCGGAGCAATTAAGCCCGTGCGCCACAACTACTGAAGTTCGTGCACCTAGAACCCATGCTCCACAACAAGGGAAGCCATCGCAATGAGAAGCCCGCGCACTGCAACGAAGACCCAACGCAGTCAAAAATAAATAAATTAAAAAAAATTTTTTTAATAGAAAATGACTCCTTGATTTAAACAAATTTCAATCTTCCCTTGGTGTTTCAATGGAAATTTCAAGAATATAATTGTAAAATAAGTCATTGTGGGTTATTTCTGCTCATCATGATGATTCTAGAAAGTGATACCTTGTTATATTTAAGGAATTCAACTGGCTTTCTAGTTTAGGACACCTGGAATAAAAAAAATAAAATCTGAAAAAAAGCATTCAATTTAAGGCTTTCTCCTCCTGTGACCCTTTCTATTCTTTTAGCTTGAGAGCCTTTCTTCGTTTGAGGGTTGAGGCCCTTATGATGTTTTCAAAAGTTGCCTCCAGCAAATACACAAACCTGTTAAAGGGAGTTGGGAGGAAAACGTGCAGCTTGAACAATGGAATCTGGCTACTGTCATCCGTTTTTACTTTCTAATTACTTAAGATTTTTCTAGGAGTAGGAGAGGGAGTTAACTCACATCTGCATCTCCTAAGAAGGATGGACACATTCTGTGCATCAATATGGCAGCAAGGAGAAGACAGTGCAAACCAGGCAAGAAAATTATCACTGACATGGGAGTCATCACCATTATAGGAGGCACTTCCTGTCCCAGTGCTGGTGGCACAATTATGTTTAGCTCAGTTTTGCTCATTATAATGTCATTTTTTTAAATGTGTGCAGCAGATCATAATACATTTTCAGTTAAATAGTAATTCTAACAGTAACAGACTGACACTGCCTAAATTAACTGAGACAGTAGGGAAAGAATTAAGAGAGCCTATTTTATTAAGACTAGTGTAATTTTTTTTTAATTGCCCAGAATGTTGGTTTTATAGGAAGAGAGAGAGAGAAAGGCAAGAAACAAATATAAAGCATAACACCCGTTATATCTTGTGGAAGGTCTCCTTTAGAACCACAAACAATGCACTATTTCTTCTGTGTTCTGAAATATTCATATTCTATTTCAGTTATAGCTTTACCTAGTTTCTTCCATGCACTTTGTTAATAACCGTAACCTTAAATACATACATTTAGGGCTCTCCGGTGCTGGATGGAAGTTCATCTCATGGAGGTGATCGCTTTTCAGCGGCAAACCACATTCCATGCTTTTCATGAATGATAGCACAAAGAAAATTCAAAGTAGGAGACAGATCACTGACTACATATTATTGTACATAAACTTAGTCCCTCAATTTCAAGGTATTAAAAAAATCAGCCAGTGTGGTCAGGTGGCTGAAGGGGCCACTCTGGGAAACTGGCTTTGTCACTATGGACTCGTGGGCAGATGAAGCAAGCATGCAGCAGGTTGTTCACTATGTAGATGGAGATCTGTTAGCTCCAAAGTCATTTGAATTATATCATTGCCTAATTTATTTATGAAACCCTAAAGCATGCTCCTTCTTCTGTGCCTCACTTATCAAGGAAAAGAGCAATATGTTCAAACTAAATCAGAAAAACTGGTGTCTGGAGCCCTGAAAGTAGCTAAATCTATAAATATTATATAATGAAGGAAAATGTCCTCTTCAAGTTTAGATGTTAAGGATTATTTTGCTTTGAACTTGAAAATAATTATACAAAGCTAAATATTTTGCTTTACTATAATTAAATGCATATAATTATCACCACCATTATCATGATACTTTCTTAATTAGAACTTCTTAAAAGCACAAGAACATATTAATGAACTGTCACTAAATTAAATAAATTAGAGAGTGAATTATTACAATTAGATCTAAAATTTGAGTATCAAATTTACCATACTTGATAATGTTTCACCGCCATCCCATAATTAACCTCGTATCCACAGTGGGCTCTCTATTAGTATTACTAATTCAAAGACAAGTTTTCAAGAAGCAACTATATTAATAAAGATGAGGAGAAGAATAGTGTCATAATCTGAAAGTAAAACGTTCAAAATACAGAAGATATGGTGTACATCAACAGTTACTGACCACCATTTTGTTTGAAGACTACATATAAAAAAGGAAAATAACTGAATGTATATGTTAATGTTTCTAAAAGCAATTCAAGAGGCCAGAATCAGGTAATTCCTCTCAGCTTAGAGAAGAAACAATACACAGAGAATCATCAAGTGGTCAAGTTTTAAGACATTCTAATTTGGATTGCTCAAAAACGAGAAATGCAACTGAAAACCAGCAATGTTTAAGGCATTAAACAGTCTGGAATTAGACATGAACACTGTAAATGGACCCCACAAATTAGAATGACACTCTTCCATTTTAACGCAGAATTACATGAGGTCTAATTCTTAAACTGCACACTTCGTACATGACATCTAATCATCTAACTGATTGTGGGAAAATAATTAAAAAATGAAAGAAAAAAATTTAAAATTATTATCATCTTTTGCCTGGTCCACTGCAATCTTCTCTTAACCAATCTCACTACTTCGGCTCCTGGCTCTCGGCAAGCTATTGCTAAACTGCAGCCAGATGTACCTTTTTTAAACATAATGTCGCCTCCTTTCTCTAAACTCACATCTCTTGTCTATACCATGGCGGATAGCCTCCTCACCTCCTGCTGTCTCTCCTGCTTCACTGCACTGGAGCCACAGAGGCCTCCTTGCCCACTCCCTGAGCCTGTCAGGCAGGCTCCACCTCAGGAGCCTTGAATTTGCTGTTCCTTTTGCCATCAATGCTGTGCCTCCAGATATTTGCATGACTTGTCCCTTTAATGCATTCAGGTTTCTGCTCAAATGTTGCATAATTACAGAGGTTTTCCCATTCCATTTTGACATTTCTATGCAAAATAGCCTGTCTCTCCATATCTACCAATTACCTTCTATTATCTTGCCTTTTTATATTTTTGTCCATAGCACTTAAATATATTTTATGTATCTATTATATGTCTCCGCCCACTATGAAGGTGGGGGCTGTCAGCTGTTTTGTTCACTGTTATAGCATTAAACTGGAATAGTCTCCAGAAGAGAATAGATGCTCAATAAATTGTGTTGAATAAATGAAATAAGAGACTGATTTTTCAAAGTGTTGCAAAGATATTCTCCATGTTAAAACAAAGGGCAGAAATCAAAATTAGAGCATGATTTTTTAAAGAAATTGTCAAATGGATTCTAAAATTAATAAGGAAATACAACAGGTCTCCAAGAGCTAAATCAAACTTGACAAAGAAAAACAGAATGGGAGGACTTACACAATCTAATTTCAAGATGTATTACAAAGCTACAATGATCAAGACAGTGTAGAATTGGCCTAAGAATAGACATATAGATCAATGGAACAGAATAGAATTCAGAAACAGATCCACACATATACTGTCAAATTATTTTCAACAAAGATGCCTAGTAAAATCAATGTAAAAAGATTAGACATTTTAAGAAATGATGCTGGAAAAGTTTGATACCCACATGGATACCCTCTTTATTATTCTATGTACAAAATTAAATCAAAATGGATCATAGACATAAATGTAAAAGCTATAGCCATAAATAATTTATTTTTTAAAAAAGAGCCTATTTTTGCAACCTTGGGATAAGCAACAATTTCTTTAATACGATGTAAAAAGCAGTAACAACAACAAAAACTAACTAAATAAATTGGACTTTAACAAAATTTAAAATCTCTGTTCATCAAAAAAATACCATGAATAAAATCAATAATCAAGTCATAGACTGGGGAAAATATTTTCAATATGTATGTTTGACAACAGACTCATATCTGGGACATATAAAGAACTCCTACATATCAACAAAAACAGACAAATAATTCAATAAAATAATGAGGAAAAGATTTGAACAGTTACTTCATTCACATACAAATAGACATATAAATGGCCAATAAGCACATGTAAAGGTGTTCCACATCCATGGTTATAGGGGGAATGCAAAAAAAAAACCAAAAACAAAACAAAAAAACAAAACCACAAAGAAATACCCTTTTACACCCACTACAAAGGCTAAAATAAAAAAGACTGGCAATACCAAATGTTGGCAAGAGTGTGGAACAATTTTGGAACTCTCATACATTGCTCCTGAATGTTTTAAACAGTATAATTTTGGAGAATTGTTTGGTAGTTTCTTTAAACATACAATACCTTATGACCCTGAAATTCTATTCCTAGGTATTTACCTAAGAGAAATAAAAATATATCTACCAGAAACTTGTAGAAGAAAATGTATACCAATCTTATTTATTATAAAAGCCCAAATCTGAAAACATGTAAGTGTTCATCAACAGGAAAATAAACAAATTGGGATACAGTCATATGATGTAATATTACCTAGCAGGATAAACAAATTATTGATATTCACAACAACAACATAAATGAATCTCAGAGATGTTATATCATGTGAAAGAAGCCAGATGCTGAAGAGTAGTACATACTGTTGGATTTACATGAAGCCAAACAATAGGCAAAAGTAATCTATAATGACAGAAATATTAAGTCTGTCCATAGGCAGGGGACTGCACCGTTTACTGTATATAAATTATATCTTAATAAAGGGGGGGGTGTAGCATGGATGTGAGAATTGTATATATATACCTCTGTGGGAGGCTATAAAGCTTTGCTTTATTTTCTGAAAACATAAGAAATATAGAACATTTCCAACACAAGTCATGATTTTTCCTGATATTTCTTTCACTGCATCATTACTTGTTGCATTTTCACTGACTTGGGGGAAATTCAGCCAACAATTAACCTGACAATAAAAGCAAAGATGTTTACAAAAATATTGTCCTTTTAAAATATATCATTTTCTACATGGTTTAATTTAATCTCTTAGCAGAGACCTGCAGACTCAGGCATGCTCAGCAATTTTAAATGACATATGGTATAATAAAAGTAAAGCAACTCCAATAAAACATTTTAAAAAATTTGCACTAGGAAAATTTGCACTAGGTGCTTACATATTTGCTCAATTCTTAAGTGGTCAACTTTAAAGATATGTGAAAATTTAAGAAAAGATATCAAATGCCTGTGAATAAAGTTTGCTAAGAACATATATAAAATGTATTATAAAACTACAATAAGAATTCTAAAAGTTAAAAAATTATAAAATTAGGAAATCCAAAAAAGAGGCGATATATGTATATGTATAGCTGATTCACTTTGCCATACAGTAGAAACTAACACAACATTGTAAGGCAACTATACTCCAATAAAAATTAATTTAAAAAATTATAAAATTATTATGAAGGGCTTGTGAATTTAGAAAACAATCTTTGCTGATAAGTACTCTACTAGCTGCCTGGGCCCCCAAAGTAGGTAGAATTTAAGATGATGATTATTTGGGCCATGTTTCAATAGTGTGACAATATCAGATTATCATAGAATTTTTTCTTTTTTATTTCAACAAAAGCTTAGGATAAATTTCTAGGACTCACTATATAAGCACTTAATTTATCCAGATAAGACGTAATTTTTTGAAATATGATATTTGTGGTCACATAGAAAGAGAGGGAGATGCTAGAAAACTGAGTGGAATGGATTCAATCTTTTGGAAGGTCCTCGAAGCAGAGCTGACGCTTCTGTGAGTTGAAAAAGAAATTATATCCCTGGACAGCAGTTTCATCTTGTCCCCACAGTTTCAGCCTTCCCTAGGGATTTCTGACTTGCCGAGCTAGCCGCCCCCCGCACTATCATATAAGCCAATTCCTCACGATAAATCTCTGAATATGCATCTCCTACTGGCTTTGCTTCACACATTTTGTGTAGGACTGTCCTGCACATGGCGTAGTATTAGCATCCCTAGCTGATGCCCCTTATGTATCAGTAGCATTCAAGGTCATTGTGATAAACAAAATGGCACCCCTCAACACACACACCCATTTCCTATCGATCCCTTTTGGACAGTACAGACGTGGTACCCTGAATCACTGCTAGGAGTGGGGAAGAGACTAGAAGCAAGAAAGGTAGATATTGTAATGAGATAATAAAATAATGAGAATGAGATAATGAAATAATATCTCATGAGATAATGAGAATGAGAACTGAAATAAGATGGATTTGTCAGACATTTCAAAGATAGAATTGGTAAAAGTTTGCTAGTGAAGTGGATGTAGGATTTGAGGGAGAGTAAATTGAAGAAGATGTCAAGGTTCTACTTTAGGTGATGAGGTGTAGAACATGACTAGGTTCAAGCCATCCACTGTGGGAGTGGCTGACTATGAGGTACCTGTTACACATGCAGGTAAACATCCAGTTCAAAATTTAGGTCTGGCACACAGGAGAAGCTGAGATCAGACAGATAGCTTTGGAGGTCTTCAGAATATGAGTATGGAAACTATGTTGTAAAACACACCCCAATGTATTTTGTTGTCTTAGAAAATGTTGTGCACTTCTCTTCCCATGGCCCTTATGCTACTGAGACCATGCCAGGAAGCTGAAGCTTATAAACCACAGGGTAAGGAATACCCAGGGAGGGAGAAGTACGTGATGGAAGGGCAATCTCTGGCAGAGTGGACGGGGAACTGGGGAGTCTTTCTGAAACTCAAAGAAGACATCTGAGAGAAAGAAAAAGATGTGAAGGCAGGTGCAAGCATCCTTGTTTTTCCTTTGCATACCCACTCCAGCATGGCTGAGCCCCAGCAGTGGGATAGAAACACACAGAAGATTTGAGGGGGACAAACCAGGTCCAGCCACAAAAAGCTAGAAGCTTCAGAGAAGCTTTGTGATCATAATGGCACTATATACTCTGTGGTTGGTATGGGCATTTAACATAAAGCTCGTGAGGGTAGACTCCTTGTCTGTTTTGTTCACTGTGGCCTAGCACATAGAATAGTGCCTGACACCTAGAAGGTATTCACTAAGTATTTGCTGAATGGATAATTGGATGACTGGTACATGGAATAGAAATATAGTTGGAAAGTATGAAAAAAGCACCTCGGCTGGTGGTACCCCTGACTGCCAGTTTGTTCCCCCTGAGCTGTATATGGATGGATGGGAATTCAAAGCTCCCCTGTACCCTGCTGGGAATGTAGAAGATGGCTGTAGTGCTAGCTAGCAAGTTCACCAGGCCATCATCGCTGCATTGTGGGGGGCGGGCACAGAGAAGACAGCTCAACCCACGAACACCAAGATAGGTTCTCCAAAGCCACAGAAATGGGTTCACCCCACCGGAGGTCAGTAGAGGCCAATAGAAGAAGTGGGTACAGAGCCCCTGGCCCTCTTCCAGTGGCGTGGGGATGCTGAAGCTTCCTCCTGCCCCCGGCTGTCACCTTGGGAGAAAGAAATGAAGAGGTGAACGCTTGAAATGCGAAAGAGACTTTTAGGCCAAAAGAGACTAATATAATTGATAATGACTCCATTCACAATTTCTGCCATCAGCAGGAAAAGGAGTTCAAAACAAAATGATACATGAGCATAAAAGTAAAGTTCCCATTTTGTACAACTGATTTTTATGCAAGTTCATATGAAATGAAAAACCACTGGGCCGGATGGATCTCACTCAAGGGAAGAGCAAGAAGAGAAACAAAACATGTAAATTTAAGAAGCCAGGGTTGAAAGAAAAAATAAGAGACTATTCAGAAAGGTAAGATGGAAACCAGGACAGAGAAGTATAGTGAAAATTACAGCCAAAAAAAAAAAATCAAGAAGAGGATATGAACAATAAGGATGACTTAGCCTTCAGTTTGATAATGTAGTTAGTTGGTAGCTGTTGGAGAAATTCAAGGTTTTAGTCCATACTACACAGGATTGAATCCAAACACCTTAACTTAGGCATTCACAAACATCTAGCATCTAGCATCAGCCTGCTATCCCAGACTTTTCAAAAAATATAATGCATTGTAAGTAAAAATATGCATTGTAAATCAGGAGACCCTAGTTTCAGTCCTAGGTCTGTCACTAACTCGGTGACCTTGAATAAGTCTCTTAACATCATTGGAACAGAAGTGGTTAATCCCTGCAAATCTCACATGGAAGAACATGCTTTTCTCAGAAGTACTCTCCAGTCTCCCTGGAACATTCAACTCTGCTTCATTTGTACACATAGAAATATGCTTTATTCACCCTCATTAATATTAGTCTAAAGCTGGATTCCGAAAATCCCAATAACCTGAATGAAACTGAAGTTTTCCATTGATTAGCCAGATTTTTCCAGGCTGGATTTTTTATTTTAAACACTCATCCTTATATTTGTTGGTGAAGTCTAAGTAGCACACTCTTTAGAAATGTCTGTAACAAATTTTGCTGTCTGGGATATAAGATAATATCCAAAAGATAATTATGTTGAGTTTAACATGTTGTGTACAGTGTCAAAACACCAATTTTGATTTTGATTATTAAAATGCCACAATGCCCCCTATATCACAATAGCCTTTTATTACTACACATTTAACTAAAAATTGTACCTCATTTTTCTCTGCTTACTTCTTGTCAGTTTGACTCTGTGCTCTCCTTATTATCGCTCATTTTGAATTACAAAAATTAGAAAGCTTAACATCCTTCAAAATAAAAGTTTTGTTTCACTTTTATATAGGATAAACCAGAGTACACAGGCGTGAACTTTATGGGTGAAGACTTCTCTGTCCTCTTGAAATATGTATCAATTTTATTTCTTTACTAGCCTGTTATGCAAATTGCCATTACCAAGAATAAGCTAACATGTGAAAATAAATAGCATATGTTCTATGAGACAGGAGCCCTTAATATTTCTTATCAGTTGTTTGCTTACCCACTAATGGATCTCCTTTTTCGTGCTGGGAATTTATACAGTTCTACTGAATCCATTAATTTCTTTCTTTTGACTATTATTCATCATTGGATTATGTACTTACACTGTTGATATGAACTGCTCTGGGAAAACATTCCACTCTATTTGAAAGGAAACAATCATAATACCATAACACTGCTTAAGAAAAAAAGAAACATCAAATTTAATACCTATAACTTTTTCACCAGCAATGGTGTAAATGTAAGTTATAAAAAATAATAATTGGTACCCGGTGAAAATAATGCCAATTAACTACATGTTGTCTTTTGATAAAATATAATCATATTTCCTTCTCAGTTCTTTAATAAAGCTGCAATTTTTCCTCTTAGAAAATGTTTCATTAATCTTGAAATGAAACAATTATCAGTATGCCTAAAATAGTGCAAGGGAAGAAGGTATTTTAGGGCTCCTTAAAATAGGAGTATAAATTTTGCTTTGAAGCAAAGTAGTTCTCTAGGGTGCCTATAAGATGAACACTCCATGAGGCATTGCGGCTGGCCAGTAGCCAGTACTCAAGAAAGATTTTTAAGCTGCATGAATAACATACACAGATTTAGTACTAATGGGCCAGTTAGCACTAAATTAACAAGTTGCATCAACAAACTATTCTTCTAACATAGGCATTGCTCATTTTATAAATTGATGCTATCTTATAGTTTATGTCAATTAAAAAATTTCACAGTATATTTAAACACATTAACTTATTTAATTCTAGTGCCCTCTGCAATAGGTAATATTTCCCTCCCCTAATTTACAGATGAATACAAAACCTCTAGAATCTCAAAAATCCCTCCATGACTGTAGATCTCACCCTCGTGGCCTGGGAGCTAGATTTCTCCAGTTAAAATGTCCCTGCAAACACATATGGAAATATGGATGGATAAAATGGTATGGAACTTTGCATCTGTTTCAAAATAATCTAGGGATAGCAATGATAAACAATTGGTCCAGAGTACAAAATTTTTGGAGCTGTGGGTGGGTACATAAAGCATTTCTCTTTACTTATGTAAATGTATGAAATTTTTCACAATAAAGAGGTTTATTTAAAAGCTGAGAAGAATAAATAAATAAATAGGTCCTTCTCAAGGTGTTTTGCTAAAGATAAGAGGGTTTCTGATATTTGACTTTAGATTAACTCCACCCACTCCCACATCAGCTACATGAATCTAATACAAATCGCTTTTCTTATATCTAACTGGAAATTGGCTAAGTAGCTTTGCAGTGCAGAACCTAACAGAAAAACCCCAAATACTTAAGATATAGAAATAGCTAAGTCTCTTGCATTTGAGTTTACTGGGAGTACTATACTCTGAATGCAACAAGAGATCCAGAGAATGATGTGTTTCTCATTGTTGCCTCGTTTTTACAGAGTCTGGTAATACAATACCAAGCAATGTGCACTCTGACTCCCCTTGTATAACATTTAACTGAGCTCTGCAAGAGCTGTAACTCCAAGTTATATGCTCCTAGACATAAACCTGGGCCTTAGATATCATCATGGATTGTTCTGTGAAATTACAGCTGCACTCAGCATTTAAGGCAATAAAGATAATAGAGTTTTTCCCCAAATAAAACTATATTGAATCTTTAATTTCTGGATTCCAAGTATGTCAAGACAAACCCACCAAACAGTAGTGCTTTCCTTCTAAAAAAAAAAGGAGTTTGCTATTCAAGATATCAGAATGGTTCTTCTTTGAGACCAAATTCTTATATAATTTTCCCAGCTGAGGCAGAGCAGGTCCTTAGGAACCTGGAAAGGAATTTAATGACCAGGTACCCTGATCAAGAATGGGCATTATAACCCTTCTACTAGATCCCTGCTTTGGGGAAGCCCAGGGTGTGACTGAAGGATGAGTTATGGGTCATGATACAACAAAGGCACACAGGAAGGAAGATAAGACATAGCAACAAGAGCATCACCAATACCATCACTCGCAGACGTGGAAATTTGTAGCTTTAGCTATGCTCAAAATAGCATTAAATGTCAAAATAATTTAGAGGTTACTGGCAATAAAATAAAAGCACATATTCTGATTTGAAGCATGATAACATTATTACCACCACAGATAGTAATGAAAGCAATTACCCAATTCACTGCTATTTATGCAACGATCATATTATAAACTTAAATAATTTCTGAAAGATCTTATTGATACCTCTGGTTTTGTTATAGACAATAAATTATGGGTTAGTCCTTTGGAGCACCAGTTATACTGACTTAAGATATCAAAATGGATGCAAATATGTACCTATACAGTGGTAAAATATTACATGTAGCAATTAATATTTTTCTAACTTAAGATGAATTTTCCTTAAGACAATCATGAACAACTTCAGACAGCCCATCAGAATACATGCTGAAGAGACTGAAAGATTCCCACTTACCTGAGATCGCAGAGCCAGCTTACTCTGACACGCGAGTGTGTTCTGGTTAACTTCCATAAAATACTCTGTGCGGACCTCCACTCTCCTTCCAACTTCTTCTCCAAGGCCAGCTGAGATGGCATAAATTGTCTACATACTTCATCATGACATCCGATATCATGGAGCTGACTTCTACAATATCTGGGTGGGCTTCTGCACCAGCAGTGAGGCATCTAAGAGAAGATAAGCTAATTACAGCCCTCTGGTCAAAGTCGGGACCAGGCCCCGTGATGTGAAGGGTCAAGGTTAAAATCTGCTGTGTGTCCACCATGGTGTTTGTACCCAAGAGAATCTGAGGTAAGACGGACATCAAGCATAGTTTTGAATCCAAGACTTCTCAAAAGGCATTTGGAAAGTTTGGGAAGGAGAGGGAGCTGCACGGCTCTCTTTGCAGTTGGGCTGGTGGGCGAGAGTTACAGGCTAGACAGGAAGCTTCTCCCAGTCTCAGCATGGGCGGGTGGGGTCTGCATCTCCTGCATCTCAGTGGCCAGTGAAACAAAGAGGGGTCCCAACAATTTAGGCCCTGATGATCACACGTGATACACCAAAAGGAAGGAAGGATTCTGGGGGTCACACTTACTGGCCTTTTCCAGCTGTCTGGGGGCAAAATCAACACACCTTGATTAGTGAGAGTCTTACAAAACATGACATCACAAAAATCAAACTCAACCCAGTTACTTAGAGGTTTAAGATGTATGTAGTAATTTTTTTTTTAAGTAGCAAGTTTGACACATTGCATGGCAATATTTTCTGTGATTTTGGAGGTAGGAACACCAGACATCCTACTAAAGGGAGCATTGTTCTTGTCACAGCTAAACCCTAGGAGAAGGCTATTCTAGATGCCTGTGGAACACATTATCAAGACCATTGGTTATCATGCTTTAAATACTTTGAGCACTCACTATTATATTTTGTCTATTTTGTAAATTCAAATTCTCGAACACTGAAGTCATGTGTACTTCTCAATAAAATTTAACTTTTTTGGACTTTGAGAAAAAGATCTAATTTTCACATCTTTGATTTCACAACCCATAGTTAATACAATTTTCACCTGTACTGATGTCTCCAGGCAAGATTTAAGAATTATTATGTACAATTACTCTTCATAACAGAAGTCAAAATAAAACTCTAACTTGTTAATATTTTAATTGTTCTTTCTCAAGTTTCCCAAGTTTATTAACTATGAGTAAAGTGTACACATTATAATTAGATTTTAAGTCATTATTTTATCATTTCATGCTTTATCTACATGCTATTTCTTTCTTTCTTTTTTTTTTTGCGGTACGCGGGCCTCTCACTGCTGTGGCCTCTCCCGTTGTGGAGCACAGGCTCCGGACGCGCAGGCCCAGCGGCCACGGCTCACAGGCCCAGCTGCTCCGCGGCATGCGGGACCCTCCCGGACTGGGGCACGAACCCGCGTCCCCTGCATTGACAGGCGGACTCTCAACCACTGTGCCACCAGGGAAGCCCTATTTCTTTTTAAGTCCTAAAGAAGTGGGCTAGCACATGGTTATGACAGGCACTTCTACATTTGCTGAATTCATATTTAACAAAGTTCAGACAATGCGTTTATTATATACAAAGTAAGGCAAGAGATAGTGGACACCGTGTCAGCTACATAATCTGTGGGGTGGCCCATGCAAAATAAAAGTGTGGTGCCCCATCTGGGAGTGGGGAAGTCAATCTCCCCTTCCCACATTCCAGCATCCCAACTGGAGGTAGATGAGAGAGCCCCAAGAGATTGCAACCTCCATGCCTGCAGGATGTGGGCAAGAAGCCACAACTGAATTACCCACCAAACAGGCCATGGTGCTGCCAGCCCGGTCAGGGATGACCTCTTCTTTGCCCCACCCCAAGATGTCACAACACAGGGCACAAGCTCCCCCCTGACCTTCTCCTCACCTGCATTCATACCTTACAGGTGGAGAAGAGTAAAGGTGAAACACAGGTCTCCCCTGCTGACACAGCCATTCGCCATACCAGGTAGACGGCAGCAGCAGTAATCAGACAGGGATGAGGAGATGGAGCTGGAGGCCAGGCAGAGGCCCAGGGGGCTGGGAGCAGATTGCTGAGAATCTAAGCCCAGGAGGGTGGGCACTGGAGGGACTACGCATGAGCTAGGGTCCAAGCCCCCAACACACATGCCCCCTGTCCTAACAGACTTCACTTCCAATACACAGATTCAAAGATGAAATTATTAAGAATTTCATGACCTCAAATGCAAAGCCTTAAACTGCAAGCACAGGGCCATTCTGAGGGCAGGGGCCCTGTGCATTGGTCATAGCATGTGAAGCCGTCTTTTGTGGCAATGACATATCTGTATTAAAGTTTCTTACTTTTGCTCAAAATCACAAAAGAAGCTAAGTGTTGAATTTCATTTTATAATGAAATCAGGTTCTTCAACTACCTTCACTTAATTAGCAAAAGGGGTTAAAGATGTTAAAAATGCCTCGCTGACCTAGTGTTGGTTATGACTATCATGTGAACAAAAAACCCCAGCATACAAGTCTTTCATGAGTGCAGATATTCTCAATTCTTAGCAGATATGTAAACTGATTCAAGGTAATATCAGTTGAATTATCAGATGAGCTTTCTTTCTTTTTTTTTTTTTTTACACAAAAGGCAATGTAAGTTGGTTTTACAAATTATGTAGTTACATATGATGGTAAGTGGGAACCAGAATAGCCTCTGTTCTATCATTTAGTCATCTCTCCTCCTACAGTTTCTCCTCATCTTCTATTGGCCATGAAGGGAAAAGGAACCACCTGGAAGATGCAGTTTACCATCATAATTAAGCCTGCAGGCCCTGGGTTCATATTGCTGGGGGTTAAATCCAAGCTTACTCTTTATCAACTCTGATCTTGGGCAAGATTTAGCGTCTAAGTTTCAGATAGCCCAACTATAAAATGGGATAATCACAGTGAAAGATGGTCCTTCCCCTCCATGTTCTCAGCCTAACTTTTGTCTGTGAAAAAACTTTAGTCAAACAATAAGTTTAATCAGAGAAGTGAGAAAATGTAGAAACAAAGGAAAACAGTCCCACAAGACTAAATAATAATAGTTTAGTCATTAAGCAAAGTCAAGGACCTTTAGTTCCTCCTCAAAGGCTATAGATAATATTGAGCCTTCTCCTGTGAGCTGTTCTGTAGATATTGAAACCCCACCAGGTGGAAAAAGTTAACTACATGATGGCCAGACTGTGGCCATGACATAAGCTGCCACAATTCCAAGAATTGGCCTCAAAGAAATAGGAGCAAACCAATCCTGGAACTGAAGATTAACTGTACCTAAAACAATCAAGATGATGCTGATCAGATCACCGCATGACCAATTTCAAGATGACCGTCAGAGCTGCCTGTGCTGTTTCTGCATGTAGCCCCTTCCCTCTGTCTATAAAAGCTCTTGCCCACTGACTGTCAGTGGGGGCAGTCGGCCTTTGGACAGGAGTGCCCCCACCCCCAGTTGCCAGTCTCTGAAATAAAACAAACTTTCCTTCCCACCAGCTTTGCCTCTTTATTGGCTTCAGAGCGGCGAGCAGCCGGACCCCCACTTTCGGTTACAGTTTTTTGGCACCCAATGTGGGACTGCTGTGCTCTAGCGATATCTGGATCCTGGGGGTTTCCGAGCAGAGCTGCAGCCATGACAATGCTCTGGGATGGCTGCGAGGAGACCGCTGCTTATGGCTTACTGGCCCAGAAAGGGGATTTTGGGGAGACATTCCTAGCACCTGCCAAAACCATTTGTTTTGGGGATCCTCCCTGTTTCTCCCCTGCTCGACATTGACTGCCAACTGATGCTTTTCCTTGGTGGAACAGAAAGATGCTTCTGGATGAGCTGATGAGCTCCAGGACCAAGTAAGTCCACTGCTGTGCACCTGGGCTAACTTCTCTTTTGAGCATGAAGTGCTATTGGGCATTTTGCTAGTTGGTTCTTACGTGTGTCTGACGTTGAGGACTGTTTGTGAGTGCTGAGTGTCATTTGAGCATTTTGCCAATTGGCTCTGATGTGTGTCTGACGTTGAGGACCATTTGTGTTGGGAAAGTGTTTGTTTGGGACTCCATATGGGTCATCCTCTTGGGAGATTTGTGACAGTTCTCTCTTCTGGTGTGTGAGTGTGTATTCCATTTGTGTGATTGGTATCGTTGTCTTTTGTAAAATGGGAAATTCAGGTTCAATTCATTAGAAAAATTTTAGCTAAGAAATTATGACTAAAGAAAAAGGAAGATAATTTTTAAACAATGTATGGCAACAGTATTCTTCAGACTCCAGAGAAAATTATTAAAATGAAATTCTTTTAAAGCTCCAAAACTGGTTCTTTTTGCACATGCAGTTGGAGAAAGCCAGCTTGATAAAATACTGTTTTCAGAATTCTGACCCTGACAGAATAAACGTAGGCCTAAGAGAAAGTTTGAAGTTAACTCTTATCATGTCCTTGAAATACAAACACAGCCCACGTTGCCTGAAACTTTAGCATTGGGTTAATTATAACTTTAAAAGATGTTTGGGTTCACTAAACACACATCTCATTCCACATTAAAGAGGAACTGTGCTATGAGAAAAATGTATGTTCTTAGAGGTTATGGAATATGTTCTTAAGTTTGCCAATCAGAAAATGCTGGTATAATAGTTCAATTACTTGTCTTTTGGTTTTGTTAAGGTCTTTTAAAGGTGAAAAAAATCATAATATGTAATTAAAGTTACTAAAGTGATAAGGGAAACAGTTCAGTGTGTAAAGCAAATAAGATATGTGTTGTTGGCAAGAGAAGATATAAAGACTGGAGATATTTTTGTAGAGGAAAAAAGGGAGAAAAATTTTGTCCTGGAGCTGGTTGCTTATATATGGGGAAAATAAGGGACTAGTTAATATGGATCCAGAAAGTGATAAAATGTTTGTAAACAATGAACTTTGAGAAAAGAATTTTGTACATTTTCAGGATTAAGATTAGATTGAATTTAAGTAGATAAATGAATTTTGTTATTAATAAGAAGCTGGTGCAGGACTGGAATTTGGGTTTCTCTCTCTGTTAAGAACACAAAGTGCTTTTGGAATATTAAAGTGCTTTTGATAAAAAATTGTAAGTTTCTTCTCTAGCTAATTTTGAGTATTCCTGAAGGTCCCTGAGCCATCTCAAAAGAAACATTAAAGTAACTAGGATTATTTGGTACATTAAGTTACATGGAAAACATTGTCAAATAATAATGATAAACATTCTTAGGTTATACTGAATAGGTAAATGTCATTAATATTAATGTTCTACAAGTTATTAAACAGATACAGGTTTTTGATAACTTTCAGATCAGACTGCTAAACTGAGTTAAAAATTTAAAGAATTTCAATAGAAAGTTATTATTTTGCTTTTAACCATTTTTTTTGTTTGTTTTTGTAAATAAAGTTGTTTTTTGTTGTTGTTTTTTTTTTTTGCGGTACACGGGCCTCTGACTGTTGTGGCCTCTCCCTTTGCAGAGCACAGGCTCCAGATGCGCAGGTTCAGCGGCCATGTCTCTCCGGCCCAGCCGCTTCGCGGCATGTGGGATCTTCCTGGACTGGGGCACGAACCTGTGTCCCCTGCATTGGCAGGTGGACTCTCAACCACTGTGCCACCAGGGAAGCCCCGTGTTTTTGTAAATAAAGTTTTATTGGAACATACTCACACTCCTTGATTTATATATTGTCTTTGGTGGCTTCTTTTTTCTTTTTTACATCTTTATTGGAGTATAATTGCTTTACAATGGTGTGTTAGTTTCTGCTTTATAACAAAGTGAATCAGTTATACATATACATACGTTCCCATATCTCCTCCCTCTCGCTTTTAACCATATTTTTGATGCCAATATTTAGGTTGGAAAAAAATTGTCTAGTGAAGTTGTCACAGAATATAACCAATTATGATGTGTATCACTGCTGGCTTAAAGTTTACTGCTTGAAGCACATGTACAATGTTTGCATGACAATTGGATATAAGTGATAAAATGTATAGCTTATAAAGTATTTCCCCATCAGCATACCTCTGTACTTGTTACGTCTGATTAGTTTCCCCCCAACATGGATGACTAGGCAAATATATAAACAAAACTGTAGTCCTAGCACTGAGGGACATGAACGGACCCAGAGCAGGCAACTGAAGCATTCTGGCAATGTTGGAAAAATATATTGATTACCAATGCTTTCTATGGAAAGATTTGCAATTAGAAGGGGAAAATGATGGAAGAAAATATTGAAGCATGGGGAAGTCATTCTGGCTTATATATGATTTAATGTGAACTTTAGGCCAACCAAAACAGCCTGTCTGTGGCCTATTAAACATACACCGTACAACTGCTTTAACCATTAAGGGAAAAAATATTGACACATTCAGAGAATAATACAAAGATGCATTTTAATTATTATCCTCATCGTAATATGCCTACTAATTATCAAATGTCCAGGTACTATGACAAAGTAGTCAAAGAGAGAGGTAATGTTTTCATAACACAAAATATTGTTGATAAGCTTGGAACCTGAGATTATTTCCAACTCTGTGTCCAGTCCCCAAATTAGTCAGGACTGAGCCCCACTTCAGCAGGAAGTAGCCAGAGCAGTCATCACCCCTGCCCCATTTCCTCAAGAGTTGGGGAAAATTGAAAAAGAAATGGAAATAAAACTGAGTTCCTCTGCCAAGTTTATGATTAACCTCTCTATTCGAAACTTTATTCCCTTTCTTGTTCTATACCTGTCCCTCCTCAAGATTGAGGAGTATCAAAGAAAAGGGAGGATTGAAATAGAGTAGGTCTCTCAGCCTGCATTTCGTCTGTGAAAAAACTTTAGCCAAACAATAAGTTTAATCAGAGAAGTGAGAAAATGCAAAAACAAAGGAAAACAGTCAAACGAGACCAAATAATAATAGTTCAGTCAAGGACTTTAGTTTCTCATCAAGGGCTACAGATAATATTCTGAGCCATATCCTTTGAGCTGTCTTATAGATACTGAAACCCCCACCAGGTGGAAGAATTTAACTACATGATGACCAGACTATAGCCATGACATAGCTGCCACAATTCTGGGAACTGGCCTCAAATAAATGGGAACAAACCAACCCTGGAACTAAAGACTAACTGTACTTAAAACAATCAAGATGACACTGATCAGACCACTGCATGACGAATTTTAAGATGACTGTCAGAGCTGACTGTGCTGTTTCTGCATGTAGCCCCCTCCCTCCATCTATAAAAGCTCTTTCCCACTGATTGTCAGTGGGGGGAGTCAGCCACTGGACAGGAGTCCACCCTCCCCTCCAGTTTCTCACCTCCAAAATAAAGCAAACTTTCCTTTCCACCCCTTGCCTCTTTATTGACTTCAGAGTGACAGGTAACCAGATCCTACTTTCAGTAACAATAGTAACTACCACGTCAGGCTGGTTTGGTGATTAAATGAAGCCTTCCCTGAAAAGTGCTGGCACATTGTAGAAGCCTAATAAATTAAAAAAGAATCCACAATTTTGTTTCTCTTCCATACCCTCCCTCATTCAACTAATGCCAATTTCCATAGCTTCTATCTCCTAAATATTTCCTGAATCCATATCCTTCCCCTCTAATTCCATGGCTATTGGCCTATTTCATTATCATTTGCTTGGACCATTGAAATAGTGTCCTAGATGACAGGCATGTCTTTTGTTTACTTCTGATCCATACTGTAAACTGCTACCATAAAATATTCCAAAACTGACGACATCACTCCTCTGTTCAGAATTCTTCAATATCTCCTCATGGCCCAAGAAGACAAAATTAAAACTCCTAGCATGCCATACAAGCCTCTCCTGAACTGGCCCTTAGCTCCCTCTACAGCCTCACCCTTTCTCCCTCCCCGTCAGCAACACACCAAATGCTCCTACCTATTCTCTCCCAAACAGCCCACGACTGTCCTATGACACCATTTCACGGTCATTTTATTCCCTCTGCTTAAATCTGGTTTGTGCTGATTGTATCTATCATTTCCCAAATCATATCCCTTATTTGCTTACCACTCTTTTCCAAGTCTCCACGAGCAAGTCTTCTTGGATCACCCTTAGATATACTTACTGTCTCACTTTTGTATGTTCTCTTTGCACTGTCTATATTAAAGTACTTAAAACTACTATAATTTTTGTATTGCAACAATCTCTTTCACCATTAGAAATGGAAACTTTGAGATGAAGTACCTGTGTCTCCTTCACCATAATCTCACCAGCATGTAAAATGGAATATGAGTCCTGATGGGCACTCAGTGAAGGAATAAATGAATGAATGAATGAAAGCCTAACATCTAAGAATTAACCTTCCATAACCTAAAATATTTGGCCACACATTTTGGGAATCCCAGGTACATTTCCTACCAGGAGTCCCAATTTACCTCATAGCTTTGAAATGCCTCCCTGCTTAGATATTTCAGAGAAATTCTTAACAGCAACCCAATGCTTCAATGATTCTCTAATCAAATAAGCATAAAATCATGTTCTGGAACGTTCCACTCACTCTACCTACTTTGTCCCCATTTTTCTCTGAGAGACCAGATGGAAACAATTAGAGGAATACAATGTCCAGCTGTATTCATTTCATGTTTTAAGAAACAAAGAGTTAAATGTAGGGTGAAAAATGTAAAGACCTACTTGTGCTTAGAACTAGCTGAAAGCATTAACTTTTTTAGTCATTATGATTGCCTCTGAAGCTTATGCAACCAGGCATGGATAGAAAAAAATTAGGCAATTGGAATATTTTGTGCATAGAGGGAAATGTTCTTCCTTTTTAAAAAGTAAACAGACAATACTCTCTTAACAGTGTACAGGAAGGTAAAAATAGTAACACTGGTGTGGGGCAGAGCAACAAAATCTATTTATTTTTCTGCCCCAAACTCTTCAGGGTTACTAAGTTATTCTCCCAATTTAAAAAATTTCCTTAGCCCCTGCTCGCCGCAACTAGAGAAAGCCCGCGTGCATCAATGAAGACCCAACACAGCCAAAAATTAAATAAATAAATAACATAAATTTAATTTAAAAAAAGAAAAAAAAATTCCTGCTAGGGAAAAAAAGTTCCAGTGACAAAATGTACTTGTACACCATATGAACAAACAGGAAAAAGGAAAAATACTGTACATTAAAAAAACAAACTGTGGGCTCTACTTGACAAGGATATAGAAAGTAAAAATGAGAAGATAGTAAGGTGGAAGAAGAAAGAAGATATATGTGACTGGATACAACACCTAGTTTAGAATTAAGAATGAGTATAGTGACCTCTACCATTGGCTGTCTTATATTTCAAAGGCTCTATACCATTACTAGCGACTGGCTCTGAGCATGATATGCTGAGTCATACATGATTATTAAGAACACTTTTGCCTTTAGGTGTCCATTGCATCAATTTCCTGAAGAAAATGGGAAACAAAGAAAACAGGAAATTGAGTTTGTTCTCTAATTCTTTTGGAACTTAATTTTCAAAGTCTAAATATTCAAAGCAAATTAAATATGTAATTGCATGCAACTCATGACTGATTTTGGATTTATGTCAAATGTTCTAAAGATAAAACTATATCTGTGATGTGAACCTGATGAATCTTGAATAACTTTAAATGAAAACTATACCTGTTATAGACTGCACACCACAATGTTAATTGTTAGTCATTTATAAAATTGTTAGTTCTTATGTATTATGACATCTTAATATTTTAAGTTAAAAGTGTACTCAGAAACATCTTTTAGAGTTCTCTAATAGTGATCACTCATCCTCTTAAACTCTCTGGTGACAGGGAACTCACTACCCATCCAGCAACTTGCTCCACTGTGTGTATCTCTAATTCTGAAACACACACTTCCTAATGGTGAGTTGACCATGCTCCCCCAACCCAGAATTCCCACTCCATGATCCCGTTTCCATTTGTTGAAGTTCCACATAATAAAACCAATTATTTCTACATTTTCAATGTCATTAGAGTTTCTCAGTTAACGGAAGTATTTTTTAATCCTCTTATGACTGTACTCCAAAACTTGACTCAACTTCCAACCCACAATGGAAACAACTCTACTTCTCTCCATCAACACCACCACTCCAGTCAAAGCCACCATCATCTCTCAATGGACAGTTGGACCTGCTTTTCTCTCCCATTCTCACTTCCTCCAATCTATTCCCCAGATATCAGCCAGCATGATTTTTGCTAAAGAATAAATTTTCACTATGTCCCAACTGGTTAATAACACTTCAGTCCTTTCCTCAGTACTGGAGATAAAAATTCAAAACCTTTAGTGTGGCCTGTAGAACCTAGTCATCTGGGACCCTGTCAGCCTCGCAGGACATTTTGCTGGATATTCTCTTCCTTACTTGACATTCTACATCTCCAGTTTCTTTCGATTGGTTCTACAAGCTCTTTCACTCAGGAAGGCTTCACAGATGTGGGTCTATGAAATCCTTTCTCCACTCTGTTACTATTTGAGAACTAGTGAATGTTCAGGTCTCAGATTACATGTCCTTTCTTCATAGAAACTTTTCCCAAATCCCCAGACTAGACCAAGTCCTTCTGTAATCTTTCATTGCTCCCTTTACCATCCTTCATCAAATTTATCATAATTTTAATATACTTAATTCCATAAATAAAATAATATTATTAATAATAACAATACTTAATGTATTGAGGGCTTACCACATGCTCTGTGCTAAGAGCATCAGAACCATTATCTCATTTAGGATTCAAAGCAAGCCCATGAGTAGTTACTATTGCTACCTATTCATCACAGATAAGAAAAGTGGGGCTTGAGAAGGTTAAGGTGAGTGGAAGAGTGGAGATTAGAATCAACTCAATTCTAGAACCTATTGATGTTCTAACCTTTTCATGTTGAACCTTCCACTAACCTCCTAGCCCCAAGAGGTTAGATACTAATAGCCAGGGAGCTGTCAGAAGGAAATTATGGGCCTGTTTGCCCAACGCCACAAAATCAAGATAATGTCTCTGTACTTTTTCTCTGCACTACCCTCCCTTGTTCTTTGTGACACTCAAATACCTAAGAAAGGGAGAAATTAAATGAGTAAAACTACTACTCTTATCTTGACATCTCTGGAGACTTCTTGAATTATTTAGGCAGTTTCCAGAAAACAAATAGCAGAGAATAGAAACAAATCATGGAGACATGCAGTTTAATTACATTTATCTGCATTCATTAGCAACGAATCCAGTATATGCAAAATTCAGAATGACACAGTGAAGATTGAGCATGACCTCCGCACAACGATGGAATGTAAATCTGTGAAACATTCCATATTTTACAGGCAGTAAGAAGACAGGCAAAAAGTGAGGACTATAGTTAAGTGCAGGATCATATGGTAGTTCTAGTTTTAGTTTTCTAAGGAACCTCATTACTGTTCTCTGTAGTGGCTGTACAATTTACATTTTCACCAACAGCATAGGAGGGTTCCACTTTCTCCAGACCCTCTCCAGCATTTATTATTTGTAGACTTTTTGACGATGGTTATTCTGACAAGTGTGAGGTGTTACCTCATTGTAGTTTTGATTTTCATTTCTCTAATAATTAGTAATGTTGAGCATCTCTTCATGTGCCTTTTGGCCATGTATGTCTTTTTTGGGGAAATGCCTATTTGGATCTTCTGCCCATTTCGTTGATGGGGCTGTTTGTTTTTTTTAAATATTGAGCTGCATGAGATTTGTATATTTAGGAAATTAATCCCTTGTAGGTCACATCATCTGCAAATATTTTCTCCCATTCTATATATATATATATATATTTTTTTTTTTTTTTTTCTGTACGCGGGCCTCTCACTGTTGTGGCCTCTCCTGTTGTGGAGCACAGGCTCCGGACGTGCAGGCCCAGCGGCTATGGCCCACAGGCCCAGCCGCTCCGCGGCATGTGGGATCCTCCCAGACCGGGGCACGAACCCGCATCCCCTGCATCAGCAGGCGGACTCTCAACCACTGCGCCACCAGGGAAGCCCCTCCTGCATGCTCCTAATGAAAAGTTACACACATTATAAAAGTATAAAAACATAGAGAGGAATGGTATACACCAACCTCAGGATAGTGATTACCTCTGGGGAGGAGGCAAAATAGAATGATGAGCGGCCTTCAGTTGAATCATAACATTGTTTATTTTAAAATTTTTTCTTAAGTAAACATAATAAAGCTATTACTGTACTGAAACCAGTGTGCATAAACAGATGTTCATTAACTTATGAAATATTTCACAATAAAAAAGAATTTAAAATATTGAAATAATGGTTAGCGATAGGTGGTAGAATTATATTTGATTATAATTCTTTGATATATTTATATATTTTTCAAATCCTTCCAACCATCATGATTTTATTTTATAATGATAGACAATACATGAGTTTTTCAAAAGGCTATAATGACCAATAAATTTACTTAAACAAAGAGCTTTAAAAAATGAACCAGTATTAAAAATCTCATTTTGGTGTTTTTAATAGTACAGGGCTGAGAAATGCTTGTTTTGAATGCAAGGCAATATTTAAAGGTGAAATTTACATATATCCAAATTTTAAGTGCTAGTCAGGAACTGAAATGCAAATAATTACAGCTATAATAGTTATTCCTGTCAATTTAGTTCCTTCTGAAGACATGACCTTAAATAAACCAGGATTATCTGAATGAGTTTATTCAGGCTATTACTGTACATTACTCTGTATAGAGCTATAGGTAATGACTGACTGTTTTTTAGAGCTGAAACATCTAATTCAATAGTTTTCAAAGATTTTCCAGAACTCTCTTTATATTAAATAATGGGCAAAATGTATGGAAGAGATCAAAACAAAGGCACTTTGTCTAAAGTAGGAGGCTGAGCCCTGAGTTCTTGCTTGCCCCAACAGATTATGCCCTCTCTCCCACCTTTAATCTCTTTCTCCATCAATGGCTCCTTCTGCTCTGAACAAAAACATGCTCAAGTCTCCTGATTTCTAGCCATCAGCCTCACTCTAACGTTCCTTCACAGCAGAGTTTTCTCTACTAACTGTTGCCATAGTTCTACCTGCCATTGCTTGTCACCTCCCCTCCCCGCTGAAGTCTTGCCTCAGCCCTTACCACTACCCCAAAACCACTCTTGATAATCATTGCCTATCTGCATATCCAAGGGATATTCTTCAGTCCTTTCCACTGAGTCATGTAATCATTCTATGAAGATGAAAATTCTCAGTAAACCTTTCTACAGTGCAGGATGCTGTTGGCCTAAAAAAAGCATTGTGTTCCTTCTCAGAAACTTTTTCATGTCTTGTCTGACACTATTTTCTCTTGGCTTTTCTTCTTCTACCTCCTGTTTGCCTACTCTTTTTCAAGCCTCCCCAAGGCTCCCCCCTCTGTGTCCGCCCCTTAAATGCTGCGGCCCCTCAAGGTACCATTCAGCACTCGTCTGTTTCACAGCCACCTAGATACTGATGACTCTATGTTTCCTCACCAGCCAGAAACTCTCTGCTGAGGCTCCTTAAACATATATGGGTTGCTTATTGGACATGACAGTCTTACTGCTTTAAAGCAACTCAAACTCAACATACTCAAAACTAAATTAATCACCCCCGCTTCTTTGCAAATTCTTAGCTATGTCTTCCTTAATTACATAAATGCTGTTGTGGGTTAAATTGTGTCCCCCAAAAGATATGTTGAGGTCCTAACTCCTGGTGTTACCAAGGAAGGGCTTGCTGCCTGAAATGTATAGAAGCCAACATCATGGCACCGGATTTTGAGAAAAGAAAAAGGTTTATTGGCAGGTTGACAGCAATGAGACAGGAGGCAAAGCTCTCAAATCTGTCTCTTGGATTTGGGGTTTGGTCAAACTTTTATGAGTTAGGGGTTGATATGCAGAAAAACTGGTGGGGCAGGTTTTGATTGGAGGGCTTTGGAACTTGGCCATTTATGGTAAGGTATGGGAAAAGAGGCTTTTCTTCCTGGAGAATGGACCCTTCACCTCTGAAAGTGAATAGTTAACTAGAAAGCTTAACTGGTGAAAAAGTATCTGTAATGTTAGATAATAGGGTTTTTATTCTTAAAAGAAAGAGGTATATAAAAAATGAAAATACTTCAAGCAAGAAAACAAATTACTCTTATCAAATATATCCATCCATTGTACCACCAATTAATCTTATCCTCAAACATAGAATTCTAAAATTATGGGATATTTCCTCTCCTATGTTACGTATACAATTTATATGGGAACGATACAGGAGTTAGGACAACGACCCTCTACAAAGTTGAAAATCCTTGCATAACTTATAATCGGTCCTCCATATACTTGATTCCTTCATATACGAGGTTCCACATCTGGAGGTTCAACCAACTTTGGATGGTGTAGTAATGTAATATTTTCTATTAAAAAAAAAATCCCCACATGTAAAATAGATAGCTAGTGGGAAGCAGCCGCATAGCACAGGGAGATCAGCTCAGTGCTTTGTGACCACCTGGAGGGTGGGAGGGAGACGCAAGAGGGAGGGGATACGGGGATATATGTATACGTATAGCTGATTCACTTGGTTATACAGTAGAAGCTAATGCACCACTGTAAAGCAATTAGACTGTAATAAAGATGTTAAAAAAAAATTCCCACATTTAAGTGAACCCATTCAGTTCAAACCCATGTTGTTTAAGGGTCAACTGTGTATAAAATGTCACCATGGATTTAAAATTTTTCCTTCAAAGTTTATATACTACCTCCCCCTTTTTTTAAAAGATTATTTTTAGAGCATTTTTAGGTTTAAAACAAAATTGAGAGGAAGTTATGGGGATTTTTCCATATACCCCCTACCCCCACATCCCATCTCTCTTTTGTTCTCATTAACAGTAGGCTCAAATGAGCCCACACCTGGATTATCACAAAGGCCTTACTCCCTTAACTGCTTTCATTTGTTCGTTTACTCAACAATTATTTACTGAGCACCTACTGTATGCCAAGTCCTCTCTTTCAGAGTTTTGCTACAAAAGAACAGAGAAAACTCGGTCATTAGCTGGAAGAGAAAAAGAAAAATACAAATTTTGTGCTTGTTTTTTAAGAAGGAAAACATGACAGTAAGCTTGTCAATTGGTAGGAATGAGTCAGTGGAGGCAGAGAAATTAACGATGCAGAATTGAGAGGGCTGGCCTGGGGGAAATGGAGATGCAGGGGGAGGCTTGGGTTCCACTAGGAGTGCAGGGGTGCTGGCCATTCAGAGACATGGGTGCAGGTAGACATGGCAGCAGAGCTTATGGGAATTCTCTTCCTATAGCTCCTAGTTTCTCAGTGAAGTAGGGAGCCGCGTCACTAGTGTAAAGGTTAAAATTGAAACGCCTCCCTTTTGCTGTTAATCCAAATCTTACACAGTTAAACACCCCTCCACACAAGGCTTCAGCACAGATTGATTTCCTATTTCACTAATCTCTTAAAGCCCCTTCAACTACCCTTGTCCTTCACTAGACTTGCTCTGCTGTTCCCCCATTGATGCAGCCACAGAGGGGGTTGTGATAAACGTTGCATTCTCTCAAAACACAGATTATTTGTCATTAATTCATTACTACAAAACTTGAAAATATATATCACTAGGTAGGTGATACTCATAATTAAGGAAACATAACTTTACTCATATGGCAAGAGTACAAAAAGAGGATAATTAAAATCTTTTGTTAATTGTATATGAATAGATTAGGAGTAGAGACCCTGTTAACTGGAAGTGTTGTAGGGATGGCTACTTTTCCAGCAGCTAAGAATTTGGTCAAAAACTACTTAGACAAAAATCATTCAAGTTAACACTGACCTAGTTTAAACTCTGACACTGATACATATAAATGTATAGAAACTTCTAGCTAGTTATTTTTATTTCAATGGTCAAGTAAAAATTCTGATGAAAATAAAAATTTCTTTAAGAAAATGAGAAATTGATCACCAATTAATATTTGCTGTCTTTGAATTTTCCACATATTCATAATTACTTTGCCACAAAAAATTTTGCCTTTTTATTTATAATTTATTTTTAGCCAATTATACATATCCTGTGTTATATAAATTAGAAGCTGGAAATCATTTGAATACCTTAAAAAAGGAGACTGGTTGAATAAATTATGATTTAGCCAGATAATAAAATACACATATTTTAAAATAGTTTAATTACAGTTTAATACAGATATTAAAACTAAACGTACAGGAAAGCATTCATTAACATCAGTGTGTGTGTGTTATTTGCATAGGAAAAGATTTGAAATTAGGACACCAAGTTGTTTCTGTAAGTTTTATCCCCACTCTGGGTTAGTAGGATTATGAGTTCTCTTACCTGAATTTTTTTTCTTATTTTTGGCAATGAGAATTATAAAAGATAATAAACAGAAACCTCAATTAAATAGAATCAGGAGACCAGAAGGGGGCACTCTCACACCCTTCAACAATAGCAGAGCCCAACAGGAAGAAGAAAGACTCCTCTTCTTTCCTGGCCAGAACACAGCCAATGACAAGCCCTGGACTCTTTGTTTACTACAGCCCTCCCAACTTCCTTTTCCTCTCTATACAAGTGTTTTCATCCCCTTGCCCTGTGGGGACTTGCACATGGCTCACTGTCGTTGTAGACACCAAACTGTAATTCTCTGCTGATCCCAAATGAACCCATCTTTGCTGGAGAAATATCTGGCCATCTATTTGCTTTAGGTCAACATTTCAGTGGCCCATACGGGGACCAGAGAAGACTCCCAACAGCTCCAGGTTTGGTGAACAAACAGGTGGGGTACTGACAGTTGAGCCCATTGTCATTCACTACTTTTCTCACAGACACTGGCATTTGAAAGTACACCTTTCTTCTGGATCCAAGCTCATGGTATCTTTGCATTTGAAACTCTCCAGGCTTTATTTGGGATTTTTTTTAAAGATTTCATCTTTTTACTTAAGGCCCTATTCTGTATGTAAGTACCTGTTTGGCACTTTGGTCTGATTTGAGATCAGACTGTTTCACTGAAATGGGCTGAGAAGTCTTCTGCCCATTCCCTTTGGAACAGAGGCTGCTTCTCCTGAAGCTGGCTAGTCTTTGACTCATTCCTTCAGGAACAGTGATTGTTTCTCTGAAATGGTGCTGTTTTTCAGCCTTTGGTCTATTCCTTTGGAAGGGCTGCCTCTAGAGACTTGCTTAAAAAGTAGCCTTCAGCCTGGCTCCTCCAGGCCCAAGCTGTTTCCTTAGGACTGGCTGGGATTGGCTTGCAAGCTGTTTGAATTGAGCTATTTGTGCTGGAAGTTGTTTGAGCTGATTTAAAATTATCCTTTATTCTACAGGAAAAGCCTGTAGGAAATGGGATCCCAGATATCTAAGTATTTTGAGGGAGCCCCCCCTTACAGGAACTTTGGCTGATTCTATGTTTAAAAACAGTGGTCCTTCCTTATGTGCATTTATAACTAAATGGAGTGATCTGACCAAAGGCAGTTTAGAATATCTATGGTCATTATGGGAAAATTTTGAAATCCTCAAACTTAATTTTCTTAAAACTGGATTGGATCACAGTAGCTCAAAAATTTGCAGAACTGAGGGGATGCTTATTTTTATTGGAATTTTGAGGCTTCCCAATGTTATCAGAGTCCAAAATTGCCTCTCTGCAAAATAATATTTTAAGGTTAACTGAAGCAAAAATAATGATTAAAGATAAAATGTCCCCAAGGCCTCAGACTCTTCTTCCTTGGCTTCTTTTTCTCAGGCTTTGTCTCTGTGCCCTCTTGTCTCTCTCCCTCAGCTTGTGGCCAGACTTCAACTCCAGCACCATCTTCCTCCTTCCCTTCTATGCCACCTACACTCTTCAGTACCCTCAAATCCCTCATACTAAGTGTTTCACCATACTTCCTCTTGTCCCTGAAACTCTCCCCACTCTCTTTTCTTCTGAACATGTCAGTACCTGTCCCTTCAAAATTAACACTTCTGATGATCCAAAGGCTAAACCCTTAATTTCTTATATTCCCTGGACTAAAGCTGAACTGCAAGCCATAGTCAAAGATTTTCCCAAAGTAACTGAAGATCCGATCTCACAGATTTGATGAGGAATTTAAAGTAGTCATTCAAACTTAACAACTGGGTTCTCTGACTTACATAAGTTAGTTCATATGCTTGTCAATAAAGACAAAGCCCAGCATTGGATGAAACCTTCTAGTTGGAGAAGTCTTTAAAGGTCTCTAGAATTACAGCTGCGAGACTAGCCCACTAATCTTATAAGTTCAGGCTCAGGCAATCACTAGGCAACTTCATTGAGCAATTCCTAGGGCTTTTCCAAAGCCTGTTGATAAGAACAAAATTCAGGCTCACACACGCACAAAAAAATATGATGAATCTGTTCATTATTACTACTTCAGGTTGTTTTTAAAGAAAATTCTGGTCTTCCTTCCTTCAGATGTTGATTCCACCAGTAGCTTTTAAGTCTATATTTATTAATAGGCTGAACTGGGACCTTCCTCTTCTAGTAAAAAGGACCAGGATAGAATGGAAAACAATGTCCACTCCAGATTGAGTTAATCTGGCAAAACAACTCTCTCACACTCTAGATGAGTCACCTCAAAGGAAGACCACCAAAATTCTTAACCTTCAGCTTTAGCAAATGAAAGCTCCCAAACAAAACTAAAACCCTCCTAGTTTCTGCTATTACTACAAAAAGCCAGGACATTGGAAAAGAGATTGTTACAAATTTAAGCACTTAGATGCCTTCATCCTTCTAACCAGCCTTCCAATACCCTCCCAATCCTCAGTGATAGAGTTCTGAGGAACTACAGGGGCTTTTCCCAATCCTCCCTCTTAATCAGTTTGGAGAAACATTTCACCATATTGGGAATTAACTTCTTCCAGTCCTAACTGACACCAGAGCCACATTCTTGGTGCTCAGCCCCACTACTATAAAGCTGCCCCTGCCTCCGAGTACTAAAACAGTTCAAATAGTGGGGAGCTCTAATGAACCTCAAGAAGTTCCTGTCTCTGAACCTATTCCCTTTTGTTTAGGCTCTTTGAGAGATACACACACATTTCTCCTTAGTTTCTCTGCCCTGTCCATTTATTAGGCCAAGACCTCTTAGAGAAGTATCACTCCAGAATTTCTTTCTCCCAAAAAGGGGAAATAATTGTACACATTGACAGTAGTCATCAAAGTAACTCTCCAGATGAATTAAATGACACTTTGACCTATTTTATTTGTCCCATATTTGTACCCTGATGGTACTAGTGCTGATTCTGGAAATACTGACCATTTGTCCTTCTTGAATCAACTACCACTTTCCTTATGTGCAAAATCTCCAACTGATGTTGGCAAAATTCACAGTGTACCTCTCATAAAAATTCAAACAGACCCCTCAAAACATCTTTCAAGGATTAATCAATATCCTATAATTAAAGAAGCCCTTCAAGGCATAAAGCCCATAATAGAAGATTACAAGGCTCAAGGCCTCATTTTCTCTTGTACCAGTTCCTGTAACTCTCCCATTTTACTGGTGAGAAAACCTAAGGGCTGAGGATGGAGGTTTGTCCAGGACCTTCAAGCAAGAAACAATATTCTTATCCCATGACACCCTTTTGTTCCTAACCCTTATAAAGCTCTAACATCCATTCCCACTGAAGTAAATTCTTTACTATAATTGATTTATGCAGTGCATTCTTTAGTATTCCAGTTGATAAAACTAGTCAATAATTTTCTGCCTTCACTTGGGAAGACAGACAATTCAAGTGGACAATAACGCCTCAGGGTTTTACTGGGAGTCCTTATTTCTCAAAAGTCCTGAAGGCTGATATGGATCATATAAAGTTCCCTAGAGGTTCTACTTTGTTGCAACATGTGGATAATATGTTTTTTGCTCTCCTCAAGCCTTCTCACAGGAAGACAGCAACCACTTGCTTTGAGCTAAGCCTTAAAGGAACATGAAGTCACCAAAGAAAAATTGCAGTTTGCCTAAACCCTGTTTCTCTCTTTTGGCCAAATCTCTGTATGTTTTACTCAAAAATGGCAATCCTAATTTTATGGGAAAAACTGAACTACATAGCCTTTAAGGCCTTAAAGGAGAGTTTGATGAACTCATCTGCCCTTGGGCATCCCAATTATCAGGTTCCCCTTTTTCTTTTGTATATGAAAAGGAAGGGAATGTCCTTGGGGTATTCACCTCCAAACACGGGAACTGCCATCAATCCATAGGGTATTTTAGCCAGGAACTGGACCGCTAATGCCTTAGAGCCATTATAGTCTCTGTCCTTTTGGTTAAGGTCACTGAGAAAATTGTTGTGAGATCCACTTTAACCATTTTTGTACCTCCTGTATTAGAAGCTCTCCTGAATTCTCATCATGATCAATACTTCTCACCAATGGCCTCACCTCCTATGAAATCCTTTTGTTAAACTCCCCTTACATAACTCTTTTACACTGTAATAACCTTAACCCAGCTACTCTTCTCCCCTTTGTCACCAGTGAAGTCCCTTATGACTGCTTAATGCTGGTGGACTACCTCCTGACTCCTTGGAATGATCTACAGGAAATTCCGTGGGTAATGTTGACTTCTTATGGTTCACTGATGTTTCTTATTTAAAAGGTGATAATGGAAAATACTGTGCTGGATATACTATTACAACTCCTTTTGATATTGTTGAGGCAGCATTTTTACCTGTGGCTATTTCAGCCTAACAAGCTAAATTATATGCTCTTACATGGGCCTGTACCTTAGCCACATACAAAACTGCCAAAATTTATACTGACAGTAGATATGCTTTCAGAGTACCTCATGATTTTAGAATGTTGCAGAAGCAACATGGCTTCCGTACTTCCTGTGGAAATAAAATTTGTAATGGCCCTTATGTTCAGAAATTGTTACATTCAATACTGTTACCTGCCATTTTAGTTATTAAGATTCTAGAGCATTCTAAACTTGGCTCTCTGGAAGCTAGGGGAAATCATCTTGATGACATTTCCACAAGGAATGCTGTCCTTAAAGGGATCCACAGCAGCTAAACATCTGTCATGTCTCAAAGGGATATTTTCCCAAATGATGATTTAGAAAAACTGGCTAGAGAAGCCCAATAGTTGGCCTCTGAATAGGAAAACCAAGATTGGAAATTCAACGATTTTTGGTTTGATAAGAAGAGAAAGCTCTGTTTTGGCCCAAATAAAAACCCAGTTCTACCAGAGACTAAAATTCTCACTCCTCACTGGTGAACATGCATTAAATGATTGGTCTACTGACACAATGACAGCCTTCATGAATCAGTATTGGTGGGGAAACATTAACAAGGCTGCAAAAACTGCCTGCCTCACTTGTCTCACGTGTCCAAAGGACAACCCCAGGAAGTTCGTTCATACTGTTCCTGGATATTTTGAACTGCCTAATGGATCATTTGAAGTTTCACAAATGGATTTCATACAACTTATTCCATCTCATGGATATAAATATATTTTAGTCATGGTCTGTATGTTTTCACATGGAACTGATGCCTTCCCTTGAAGACAGGCTACTGCCTCTTCTGTTGGTAAAATCCTTTCAGAAAAGTTTATCCCTACATGGGGAACTCCTCTCAAAATTCATAGTGATAAAAGGTCCCATTTTACTGGCCAGGTGCTTCAACATGCAGGTTCTGTTTGGCTGGTTATACAACTGCATTTACCATCCTCAATCCTCTAGTCAAATACATTAGTGGCATAATTAAGACTCAATCGGAAACATTCATAGAGGTCCTCCAAATACCTTGGCCAAAAGCATTGCCACTGGTCCTTTTAAATCTCAGATCCACCCCTCTTGGAAGTCATAATGGTCATCCTTTGAAATAGTCACAGGACCCCATGCACTTGGCTTCTACCTCTTTTGACCCACAACCGATAAAAGGAAAGTTACTTCAATATTGCAAAGATCTAACTGATCCTGTTAAAAATAACCATGTTTTGGTAGAGTAGTCTTTTCACAGTGTGCCCTTGCGAGATGAAGACTTTAAGCATCACACCTTGCAACCTGGAGATTTCATCTATTGGAAAAGCCATCTCCAGAAGAACTTTCTTCAACCTAGCTGGACAGGGCCCTATCAAGTATTGCTAACCAACTCTTGTGCTACCAAACTCCAAGTAATAGACTCTTGGGTTCACTGTACACACCTAAAGAAATTGCCAAACCTTCACTGGACTTGCACAGCATCTGGTAACCTGAAAGTAAAGATTTCCCAGAACTGAAGCAGAGGACATCTGATGAGAGCTTTCCCAAGATATCTGAACAAGACCTGTTGGAAGTTTGTCATCCAACTCTTTTTTTTTTTTTTTTTTGCAGTACGCGGGCCTCTCACTGTTGCGGCCGTTCCCGTTGTGGAGCACAGACTCTGGATGCGCATGCTCAGCGGCCATGGCCCACGGGCCCAGCCGCTCCATGGCATGTGGGATCTTCCCGGACCGGGGCACGAACCCGTGTCCCCTGCATCGGCAGGCGGACTCCCAACCACTGCGCCACCAGGGAAGCCCTGTCATCCAACTTTTGATGATGACATAATGCTTCAGAAGAGCTCCAGTGACTATGATCTTGGTAACAAGATCTTGGTAATCTTTAACTTTAGATTAAAAGTGCTTGAGAGTTCTCCCTTCTACCCACCCTTATTACTCGAATGTGCCCTTAATAGGTTTCCAATCTGTGTACTTTTTCTCTGACGTGAAACACTACATGCAGGAAAAGACCTTCTTAACACCGAAAGACCAAAAGTCACTGAAACTAGAACACCTGACTCATGATCAGTGATACTTTCAGAGAAAGATATTGATCAAAAGAGGGAAATGCAAAAATGAATGAACAGAAACCTCAATTAAATAGAATCAGGAGACCAGAAAGGGGAGGCCTCACACCCTGCAACAATAGCAGGGTCCAAAAGGAAGAAGAAAGACTCCTCTTCTTTCCTGGCAAGGACTCAGCCCATGACAAGCCCTAGACTCTTTGTTTACTATAGCCCTCTCAACTTTTTGTCTCCCAACCCCCAACCCCTGATATAAAAGTATTCTCCTTCCCTTGCTGTGTGGGGACTTTTCTGTGGCTAAACATGGTTGTACACCCTAAATTGCAGTTCTCTGATGATCCTGAATAAACTTATCTTTGCTGGGGAAACATATGGAAGTCTATTTTTATCAGGTCAGTGGAATATACTGCTTCTGTAATAAAGAAACAATAGAAGAAACTTTAATCACCAAGTTTTGAAACTTTCGTGATATGAGGGCATTGGGGAGTTTTGTTTGTTTCTTTTGTTTATCTTTATTTATCATCCTTTCATTTTTAATTAACTTTTTGCCCATGAAGCCTCCAGAAATATTTTCTGATAATTCTGCTTTTAATGGAATCATAATATATATACTACCGGCAACCTATCTTTCTACTTAATAATATATTGCAGATATGTTTCTAGGTCAAAAAACACATTGCTGTACTACCACTTACCATTATTTACTTAATCAATCTAATCTGCCCCCCCATTTCACTGTAAAATAGCCACAATAGCTGAAAATGAATTAAATATCAAATACACACGGGAACAAAAAGAAAAATTAAAAATAAGTAAAAAATGATTGTGTCCAAAAATAATGTAAAGATTCCTGAAAATTGCCAATAAATTTTAGAAAGCAGTGATAAAAATATTCATTTATAGTAATTTCTTTATTTTGATTACATTATCACTGCAACCAATTTACTTTTTTTTTTTTTTTTAACATCTTTATTGGGGTATAATTGCTTTACAATGGTGTGTTAGTTTCTGCTTTATAACAAAGTGAATCAGTCATACATAAACATATGTTCCCATATGTCCAATTTACTTTTAACCAAATTCTTTCCAAATTCTCAGAAGCTCAACTGATGTAGGGAAGCTCCAGGATTTGTAGTGAAAGGGCACAAATTAAATGGTCTTTTTCAGGTTTCTCTAATTCTACTGCTTTATAGTCTCTATTAAGAGGCCTATAATGGGAACCAATTAATTGTAGATACAGTGAGGAGTCTGGGCAATTAAACAAATGGATTACATTTACCCAGTGATTACACTAGCCATCAAATGATTATTAGGCACTGCCTACTGTGAGTCACAAATACAAATTAAATTCAGATCCAACAGCCTTGAAATTTCTCATTGTATATCAATTTCTCATTGTATATCAACTCATTGTATATCAACTGTATATCATTATCTCTAATGATGTATAAAAAGATAGCTGGCATATAGATTGACATCACACATTCTGTATTTGTGTTCAAGCTGAATAACACCAGCTGTTAAAAATCAAGTATATAACTAACTAATTATGGTGATTTCACAAAGAAGGATAATACAATCTCTCAATTACAATATATCAGTATACAACTTTCTCTAAATATAAAGTCACATAAAAATGTATATTCTGACACCTTAACAGAACACTGATTTTTAAAAAAAGAAGTCAAGGGGCTTCCCTGGTGGCGCAGTGGTTGAGAGTCGGCCTGCCGATGCAGGGGACACGGGTTCGTGCCCCGGTCCGGGAGGATCCCACATGCCGCGGAGCAGCTGGGCCCGTGAGCCATGGCCGCTGAGACTGCGCGTCTGGAGCCTGTGCTCCGCAACGGGAGAGGCCACAACAGTGAGAGGCCCGCGTACCACAAAAAAAAAAAAGTCAAGCAACTTCCAAGTAAACAATGAATGGAGAGTCTTTATACAAGGAAGCAGAGATTGTCACAGAGAGAAGACTATTATCTGCTTGTGATTTACAATTATTACTCTCACATCTATTTTTAAATGATAAGTACATCATCAGCCTCATATTGCCATCCTATTTGCAAAGTCAGTTCCAGCAATGGCAGCCCAGAACTACAGGAGACAGAAAGTTTCTCTGGATGAGACTGTGGGAAAAAAAAATTCTCAACTCCATCTAACTATGAAGAAAATCTAAAAACAATTGTCCAGGATTTCTTTAATGACTTCCAACTATCAACATAGAAGAATATGTCCAGAAAGAGTTGGGAAAGTTTAGATTTGTTTAGAGAACAGAAGAGGATCAGACAAACAGCTTCTGCCTGGCTCACACAGAGGCCATGAGGCCGTGCTGTAAGGGTGTCTGTAATGCACCAGTTCAGAGCTTTTTACCTTGTTAGTCCAAGCAGATGCTGTAGGTGTCCTGCCCACATTCCCTACCCTTACTTCTTCACAGCACACTGGCCTGAATGCCAGCCATTTGTAGTTTTGTCTGAGGATTTTCTTTAACTCCCTGGACCTTCTCTGCCTACAGCACAACAAGCCTGAGGTGTCAGTGAATTCATGTACACTCAAAACAGCCCTTTACCCGTGAGAAGTATGAGCTGTTGTACAATCACCCCTATCTCCCCTTTTAGGTGGGGTCATTGAGTTATGCATTTAAACAGGCTCCAGCAGGTTTGAGCTCCAGTGGCCCACGGTGGTAGCTTGCCACAAGAGATTCTTTATCGGCTGCCTTCCCTTCCCTCTCTCATGTCCCAACCCCTTACCCTTGTTTTCTAGGATCCCTTCCCGAATAAACCACTTGCACTTGAATCTTTATCTCAGAGTGTGCTTTGGAGGCCAACCCAAACTAAGAGACAAGTGAAAGGATCCAGCAAGGTCAGGCTAATAGAGGCATTTATCGAGAGGCTTCTGTCAGTACAGGGAGAAGAAAGCTGCAGCTGGGTCTTGGGGAGAATGTAATCTAGGGCAGCACATGGCCTGACTCCTTCTCTTCTTCTCTCCAAGTGCTGGCCTCATTCTCTCAGACTGACTTCCTCCATGGCTGCAGACATGGCCACCACACAGCCCTGGGCCTTACAACCTCCAAGCTTTACCTTTTTACTGAGTCCTGCTACATGCATTCTCGGGAAAGAATTTTAATTAGATCTGCTTGAATGAAAGAAAGACTCCTAGCATTTCTGCCAACAAGGGCAGAAATGCTAGAACTGGGCAGCCTGGGGACAAGTGCCAAGTCTGGACAAAGCAAATATGGCCCAAGAGGCAAATTCTCTGAAGCATGGGAGTCACTTGGAATGGAGCAGGGGAAGAGTTATTTTCCTAAAGAATGAGACTGTTGCTCCCAGCATAATAGCAGTTAATCTTTATGGAATCCCTGCTATACTCCAGTGCTATTGCTATCTACCTCTATCTACCTCTATCTACCTCTATCTACCTCTATCTATCTATCTATCTATCAGTCATTTATCTATCTATCCTTTTAATCCTCACAACAACCCTATGAGGTAGGAACTAACATTATCACCACCAGTGCCTCAGTTTCAAATAAGGACATTGAGGCTTACAAATATTAAAGTGTCCAAATTCATACAGGAAGGTGTAAAGCCAGGATTAAACCAAGGCTGTCCAGTTCTAGAGTCTGTACTGTGTCATATTGGCCCCTAAGGGGGAGGGACAGCCCTGCAGGCAAACCACTGACATCTCATTACTTCTCTCACTGCTACTGTTTGGGGCACTGTTTACTAAGTTTATGTAAGAAGTACAAAGGATTATCAGAGATAGCTATGAACAATTATACACCAATAAAATGGACATACTAAGACACATAGATAAATTCCTAGAAGCATACAATGTCCAAAAACTGAATCAGGGAGAGAGAGAAAATATGAACGGACAAATTACCATTAATGAAATTGAATCTGTAATCATCATAACAATAAAAACTCATAACAAACAAAAGTCCAGGAGCACATGGCTTTATAGATGAATTCTACAAAACATTTAATGAAGAGTTAACACCGATCCTTCTCAAATTATTCCAAAAAAATGATGAGAAAGGAATGCTTCTGAACGAATTCTACAAGGCCAGCATCATGCTGATAACCAAAACCAGACAAAGACGTCACACAAAAAAATTACAGGCCAATATAAGTGATGAACATAAGTGAAATAACCAGCAAAAAGTTAGCAAACTGAATTCAAGAATACATTAAAAGGATCATACACCATGATCAAGTGGGATTTATCCCAGGGATGTGAGGATTATTCAACAACCATAAATCAATCAATGTGATATGATACATTAACAAACTGAAGAATAAAAATCATGATCATCTCAAAACATGCAAGAAAATTTCTGACAAAATTTAACATCCATTTACGATAAAAACTCTCAACAAAGTGACTACAGAGGGAACATACCTAAACATAATAAATGCCATATGACAAACCCACATCCAACATCATGTTCAGTGATGAAAAGCTGAAACTATTTCTTCCAGCTTTAGGAAAAAGACCTGGATGCCCACTCTTGCCACTTTTATTTGACATAGTATTAGAAGACATAGCTACAGCAATGAGACAAGAAAAAGAAAAGAAAGGCATCCAAATTGGAAAGGAAGAAGTAAAATTGTTACTCCTTCCAGATGACATAGTACTACATATAGAAAATCCCCCAAACAACCCAATCAAAAAATGGGCAGAACATCTAAACAGACATTTCTCCAAAGAAGACATACGGATGGCCAACAGACACATGGAAATATGTTCAACAACACCAATCATCAGGGAAACGTAAATTGAAACCACAAATGATATTACTTCATACCTGCCAGAATGGCTATCATCAAAAAGACAACAAATAACAAGCATTAACAAGGATATGGAGAAAAGGGAAACCTTGTGCATTTTTGGTGGGATTGTGAATTGGTGCATCTACTACAGAAAGAGTATGGAGGCCCCTCAAAAAATTAAAAATGGAATTGCCATACAATCAAGCAGTTTTAATTCTGGTTATTAACCCTCTCAAAACCCAAAACCACTAACTGAAAATCATATATATGTACACCAATGTTCACTGCAGCATTTTTTACAAAAGCCAAGATATGGAAGCAACCTAAGTTCCCATCCATGGATGATCAGATAAAGAAGATATTGTGTGTGTGTGTATATACATGTGTGTGTGTGTGTGTGTGTGTGTGTGTGTGTGTATAATAGAATATCACTCAGTCATAAAAATATGAAATCTTGCCATCTGTGACAACATGAATGGATCTAGAGGGTACTATGCTAAGCGAAATAAGTCAGGCAGAGAAAGGTCAATACCACATGATCCCATTTATATGTGTAGTCTAAAAACCAACCAACAAACAAAACAAAATGATAAAACAGAGAACAAATATGTAGTTGGTGGTAGCTGGGGGAGGAGGGCAAAATACGTGAAGGGGATTAAGAGGTACAGAACTTCAATTATAAAATAAGTAAGTCACTGGTGTGTAATATACAGTATAGGAATATGATCAATAATATTGTAGTAACTTTGTATGGAGACAGTTTGGTTACTAGACTTATCATAATGGTCATTTCATAATGTATGCAAATGACTAATCACTATGTGGTATCCCTAAAATTAACATAATGTTGTAAATCAACTATATTTCAATGTGAATATAAAGGGAAAAAATAAAATAAAATTATATTTCCTAAATGGGGGAAGGGACGGGGATTTAATACTGGTATACCAAGGAGTTCTTCTACCATGTCACTTCCCATTGTTCCAAACTTCCCACCCAATGCAGACCCTACCCTGGATGAGATAGAGTGAATATATTTCTCTTTCTCAACAGCATCATTATTTGATTGATTTCTATTGGTGGGGTTATTATGATTGGCGCTTCAGGATGAAATTTAACACCTGACACAGAGTATTTTATGAATTCTGGATAACTCCATATCTATGATACAAGAATATCACTTCACTCTAGGACATCTATCAGTAGAAGGGATTATTGGGGACACCAATGTTCTTACTAAATACTGGCTCTTCTAAAATTATTTTTCAGTGTGGAGTTTGTTTCTGATTACTCTTACTTGGGAAAATGGAACTTTACACAAAGTTCTAATATTAAGTAGGAGTGCTAAGGGTCAGATTCTTACAAAAGCAGGAAATCAGGGGTTCTCTCTCTCTCTCTCTCTCACACACACACACACACCACACACACACATGCACACACACACACACTGTGGCATGATTCTAGAATCTAAGTCTCCAATAGCTTCAGCACACTTATGAAGTTGGGCAGATTGATCAATCAGATGTAGTACCATACACTGTTGAAGTAGTCTCTGTAAAAATAGACACTCCCACCTACTCACCATGCTGCTTCAGAGAACACACTTTGGGAAAACTTACAGAATGAAAAAATAATGTGTCCAGAACACATCAGATTCTACTCCCTAGATTAAAAATTTCTCAGAGGAATAAATCATATCCCAATATGCCCATATGAAAACACACACTAAAATAACCTCTACTTTATTATCCTTCATCTTCAGTGTTTTTATATGGCCACATATATACCTAAAAGGCTTTATAAACCAAACATTGGGGAGTTTTTATTTCCAATTTTTTCCTGAGGTGGTGAAGATTTGGTGTCTCCATATTCTCTCTCCCAGCCCACTGTCTCATCAGAAGAGGCTAACAATCAGCTGGCCCAGGGTTAGGAACCCCCCCGTGCTCTTTCCCTCTACTACTGTTCGCATCTCTTCCTCCAAGCAAGTACTATTCAACTCTCAGAATTGCAGAATGACCCACTAACAGTGTGAGAATTTTATACAAAATTGGGTTTGACTGAATTTGCTTCAATATTTCTCCATTTTACATGACCCAATGGTAATATAAGGAAATTTGGTTTTTTTTCCATAACATGAAAGCTATATGAGAGAAATTCCAGAAATTCTATGGCTACCCTTCCAACAACAGATGCTATGAGGGTATGCAGTACAAATGACTCAATATTCTGTAGTATTTTGAGAGCACTCAAAGTTCTGTGTCAGCTCAAACTCAAATAGACACTATACCTGGTTAACAGGAAGTAGACCACAGAAAAGGTTCAAGGCAAGATAGGTCAAGAGACCTACAAAAGCCACAAATAGAGTCATCATATACATATTTACCAGGATATCTTACAGGTGTATGAGATAACATACATATAAAGACTTTGAGTTCCCTATCAGAAGAGCAAAACTAATTCCTTTCTCCTGTGAGGGCACAGATTTCTCAGAAGCAGTTGAGCCAACCAACACCAATTAAAATCCTCTAATTCTCTAGAAACAATTAAAATGCCAAGCATTCTGGCAATACAAGACAGATCTAATTTGATTTCTCAAACTTTGCTGGTATTCAAGAAAGTAAAATCTTTCATTTCAATACTTTTGGTTACACTGTTTGCTGACATGACAGTGGGAACCGCTTGTATCTTTCCCCATTTATGGACCCGATTTCCACCTTTATCCCCAATTCTTCCTGCATTGAAGCACTCTTTTCAGGCAATCTTAGCTATCATATCAAGACCTCAAAATTAATTCACTCACTCATTCATTCTTTTATATATTTATTCAATAAATACTTATTAAGTACTCTCAGAGGAACAAAGTCACGGTTTCCCTTACCTCAAGGAGAGGATGGCAATAAACCAATGTCTCAGGTGTTATGGGCAAGGCAAGCTCACTGTACTAAGGGAGCCCAGACTTGGAACCTATCAGATGTGGGCATCGAAGATGCCACCTGGAGAAGTGGCATTAGAAGTGAGTAGCAGCAGGTCATTCCAGACAGAGAGCAGCATTTTGGAAGCTGCAGAGCAATACAACCACAGCCTTGTCCATTCGGAAAACAGCAATCTGTCCCATGAATCCAGAGCAAAGGGCAATGGTGAGATCAGGAAGAAAGGGCCTTGAGTGCCCTAAGGAATCTAAACTCTATCTTAAAAGTCATGGGGAGCTACTTGAAGAATTTTAACCAGGAATGGATATAATCAGATTTCTAAATCAGTATGTCTAAAATCCCACACCTTAAATTTCCTCACCCAATTCTTTTCCAATGTTGTCACAATCCCACAAACTCAGACTCTTTCTCAACTGTTCTCATACCTCATTAACTGACCAGGAAATCTTTTTGATTCTGGGTCCCAGTTAACTGCTGAATACAATCTTTCTGCCACATCTTCTTCTCCTTCTGCCATAGGTAAAACCCACATCATGTTTTCACGAAAAATGTCAAGAGGTTTTAGTGGCAAGTGCCACGAGTTAGCTCTCCAAAAGTCGTTGCCCAGCCCCACTCCCTTTCTCATCTGCAACTGTAGAAGCTGGGAGCTCACCTACAGGATCTCCTTTACAGCCAGGGTGGGTCACATAAATTGGCTTTGGCCAACAGAATGTAAAAAGTTTAACAAGGGCCTCTGTGAAAGATTCTCTTTCATGATAAAAGGAGTAGGCATTAGAAGAGCAGAATATTTTTTCATCCTAGCTGCCACCCTGCTTCCTGTGTTTGAATTTGGTAATGATACCTGGAGATCTGGCCAATCTGCTGGGGAAAATGGAGAGAAAGGATAGAAAAACCAAGATTGTGGCTGACCTCCTTGAGCTGCTGAACCAGCCCTGGCATGGCCCACATCCAGTCCTCTTGTTATGAGATAACTATGTGTCCTCATGGATTAAACCATTGGTATTCTGGCTTTTTGAACCCAAACACATCCTAACTGATACATCTCCTAAACTGGGGATCTGTCTCTGACCTTTCCCCACAGTGCCCCCTCACCTGCCATAACAATGATCCCTCCATCCCAAATCTAATCACAGAATTTCCAGTCTGAAATCCTGAAGATAAACCTCTGAACAGAGGTCGGTGTCCCATTTCTCACCCACCAAATCCTCTACTGAGCGTCTTGCTACTAGGCACACGGTACTACTTCAGGTCTCCAATCCTTTGCATTTGCTGTACCCCTGCCTGACACGCTTTTACCTCTCCTGGCCAACTCTTCACCAAAAGACCCCCCCAACCCCGGGCAGAGTTAGTCACATTTTTACCCCTGTGCATAATAGTCGTGGAAGATTATATAACTGCTCACTCACATTCTTTCCAGGGGAGGAACACATCCTCACCCTGGCAAACTTGTCTTGCTTTGACCAGTGAGTTCTGAGTAGAAGTAATATGTGACACTTTGGGGCAGAAGTTTTAGGAGTCGAGGTATGGTGTGCCATGCTGTTTCTTTCCTGTCTCTGATATGGAAGCAGGAATGGAGGGCTTCAGCCAGTCTGGTCTCTTGAGCACAGCTCCCCTACAGTGCTGGTGGACAGACTTTTCCTATAAAGGGCCAGATGATAAATACTTAAGCTTTGGGGGTCACTGTCATATGTCACATATTTTTCCTTTTAGCACCGTTTAAAAATATAAAACCCTTCTTAGCTCACAGGACGTACGAAAACAGGCCACAGCTGGATGTGTCCCACAGGCTGCAGTTTGCCACTGTTTTAAGCTGCTGAGACTTTCAAGTTACTTGTTACCACAGCCAACCATGGCCCATCCTGACTAATGTAACAGTATTTTGCCTAGACAATACTCTAGCCTTTATCACCCTATAATGCCACTATAAGCTCCATGAAGATAGTGATCATGTCTGGCATATGTGGCTTCTTCACCACAAGATGCTGTAGTTGAATGAGTTTTGTTTTTTCCTTTTTCTTCCTTTTTTATTTGGGAGCAGGGGGGAAAAGAGGACATGCAGGTTTTAGATTAAAATGTGTATTTGAAAAGGTCAAGAATGTAAACTGGTGGGTTCAGAGGCAAGTTCACTTTTAGCAGATTCCCTCCATCAGAGTCACTCTGTAATGGGATGGTGCAGCATGGAGCCTACTTGGCAGGTGTCGGCATGTAGGGCCAACTTTGTGCCTTACCCAGTCTGCCACTGTTCTTTGTCCCACAGTCAGGGTCTGTTCCCTTGTGTAGCTAGCCTCCAAGGCTGCAAATAAATTCAGGGGTGAGACCTGGGTATGTTTCACAGCACAAATCATTAAAAGATACAGTCTTTTAAATGGAAATCTATTTGGACAATAAATTAGACACAATTTAAAAAACCATACATCCCCAGTTATGTTGTTACTTTCTACTCTGCTGCCTGAAAAACTCCAGCCGGTACACTTACTATATAAATAATAGCAAACCAGCTTCAATCTTTAAAAGTATAATTTACCTACACCAAGAAAAAAAAAGGGAAATTTTCATTTTTCTGAAACATTTTTTTTTCTGGTCACATTTTTAATACATTTTGTCTCATGTAGCTTAAACATCACTTGGCAATTCTGTGATTCTTTTCTGGGAGTAAATAAACCTAGCACAAGGAAAGAGAAAAATAAGACAAGGCTGCCCCCTTGTGGTGATATGCTTTTGTGCCCAAATACACACACACCCCACAGCCTACTTTTACAGTCTCTATAAATTCCAGCTTTGTTTAAACCTCCCCCAAAATACGATTTGGTTTCAAATCAATGCTGTAAGATTTTAATTTAAACATAGCATAACCCCTCTTAAACTTAAGAATCTATAATGTCCATATTTATATCCATAGTGATAGACACTGAAAAACATATTTCATCACTATTTTATTTAAAATGTTTTTTAAAATCATGTCAGATTTCTTTGGATTATCTTCTTGTTTTATACTCACTGAAAATAATGGCACCTCATCAATGCCCTGTCCATACAATATCTTTAGTGGAGAGAAACTGGACCAGGATAAGATTCTGTTCTGAGATTTATCGCTGCTTCTTTATTTGAAACTAGAAAAATACTGCCTCACTTAAAACTAAAAAGTCTTGAAAATAACATTTAAATGAATAACCCCTGAGTATAAAATAGCAATAAAAATAAATAGTGATAAGTATAAGTTTAGTCAGAATGGCAATGAGGGGCAAGACAGAATCAAAGAAAAGTTTGCTTATTCATGTAAAATGAAGTAACTTTTTCTAGAGAACTTTTACAATCTGAGTGCAAATAAAAATCATATTTCCATTAAAGTTTGAGAGTAAACATAAAAGTGGGATATTTTGTTAAGTTTAACGTGTAGACTTAATAATGTAAACTGCCTGCCCATTTTGCGTTAAAGGGCGGTTTGACAATATGCATTTATCTCATCTAGCTCTCAAAACCTTGCTAAAATGAAGGAAAAGAAATTTTCTTTGAAAAGTTACTCAGAGGGACAATGAGAATATGCCTGGTAACAACAGAGGATGAAATATTCCAATGAATTTTTGGAAGATGGAAAGTAGATGAAGAACAGAATTCCCAACCCATGTGTCTGAGAATAGGAAGGCCCAAAGGGAGCGCATTTAGAGCCCAGGGATCTTCCCAAAGGAGAAATGAAGTAAAAAGCTAAAAACATGAAATCAAGATCAAGTCCCCAGGTCCCTTCCCAAACCCACACATGGCACTACCAGTAAACTGAGTTCCCTTTGCCACTAAGAGAAAAACAGATTGATTTTCCAAAGAAATTGAACCAGAAAGACACCAAGCAGGGAGAGGCTGAACTCATGGGAATTCAGTAAAAATCTATCAACCGAATGTGGCTCTGTGAGATCTCTTCATCCACACTGCTCCCAGAATGACAGCAGACAGATGGACATTGCCTCAGGAAAGATACTGGAGGTGTATTATTATCTGGAAAAAGTTTAAGTAATGATGTGGGAGATCTCCAAAGAAAAATGTCCACCGTGCTCTACTGAAGTCCACCAGATGACAGCCTTAACTGGAACACACAGCCTTTTCAGTGTCTTCCTCATAAGCATTAAGGGCCAGCTTAGATCAACAGACATTTGAGGAAAATCTCCAACAGAAAATAGAGTGCAAATGAAACAGGAAAGAAAAAAAAAAAAAAAGACGGACCCAGAAGATACAGAAACAATGCAAGTTGCTGAAAAGTCTATATTATCCTGAGAGAGAATAAAAGCAGCATTCCATGAAAATGGGATAAAGAACAGATGAAATGTGGGGGAATTAAAAATATGATCATCAAAGTAAAATATTCAATAGAATCAGCAGAAATAACTCTAAAGTACTAAGGGCTGAAAACTAAGAGAAGAATTAATTTTTAAGTTAGATAATTTAGAATACAACATCTAAGACTAACAGGAATTTTAGAAGAGGAAACAGAAAGCAGAGAGAAGAAAAGTAGTGAAGAAACAATGCAGGAAAAATTCCCAGGACTGAAGTTTTAAGTCTCCAGATTGAAGAGCACACTTAGTGCTCCAGACACATTGAATGGAAAGCGACCCATCCAAAGCAGTGGATACAAGGACTATCCTAACGTTTCCAGAGAGATAAAAAACTCATGTATCAAACAATGGAAATAGGAATAGCATTGGATTTCTTAAGAGCAAAGCTAGGTATCATCAGAAGACTGAAGTAAAGCCTTCAAAATTTGGAAGGATTATGATGTTCACTTGGGAATAGTACACCTAGCCAAACTACCAACCAAATATGAGGGTTTCCAAAATATTTTGTGATATGCAAGCATCTAAAAATTATAACTTCAAATGATGTTGGGAAAACTGGACAGCCACAAGGAAAAGAATGAAACTGGACCCCATCTTACACCATACACAAAAATTAACTCAAAATGGATTAAAGACTTGACCCCAAACTGTAAAACTCCTTGAAGAAAAACATATAGGCTCCTTGACATAGGTCTTGGGAATAAATTTTTGAACTGACACCAAAAGCAAAGTAACAAAAGAAAAAAACAAGTGGGATTTCATCAACCGAAAAAGCTTCTGCACAGAAAATAAAACCACTAACAAAATTAAAAAGCAGCCAACTGAATGGGAGAAAATATTTGCAAATCATATATCCAATAAGGGGTTAACATCAAAATATACAAAAAACTCATACAACACAATAGCAAAAATAAAACCAAAAAAACAAAAAAAACCCCCTAACAATCCAATTTAATAATGGGCAGAAGATCTGAATAGACCTTTTTTTCTGGTCACATTTTCAATACATTTTGTCTCATGCAGCTTAAACATCACTTGGCAATTCTGTGATTCTTTTCTGAGAGTAAATAAACGTAGCACAAGAAAATAGAAAAATAAAATATGACAAGGCTGCCCCCTTGTGGTGATATGCTTTCATGTGTGTGTGTTTGCGTGCACACAGGCACACGCACACACACACACACACACCGCAGCTTATTTTTATAGGCTCTATGAATTGCAGCTTTACTTAAATCTGCATAGATAAATACCATCAGAGTAACTCGGGTATTAATAACTAAAGAAGGGCAGTAGAAAGCTAATACATGATTCTAAGCTAAGAAGTTAATTTTAAGTTATGATTGAGAATTAGACAACTGTGGGTGAAAAAACTAATTTTCTCATTTGTAAAATTTTATGTAGCATTAGGACGATCTGCTACAGTTGAAAATATTGTGATAAAAACTGAATGTTGATGTATTTTTTATAGCCCTTGATATGTGCATTTGTCACCCACATGTCATAGATAATTACATAGCTCAAAAATGTGCTTATGTGGTGGTTGAAAAGCCTGTGTTCATGAAGTAGTGTTCTACAGAAAGAAAAAATCTAGAAATGATTTATTTGGGAATTAAATGCTCAAACATCCTAAGAGTACTTTATTCTCTCATTTGGGCAAAATACAACTCAGTCATTAAGAACTACACTAGTCATCATCCAATAAGTAGCCACTAGTCATACAGGGATGTTTAAAGTAATTAAAATTTAATAAGATTCATATCCTCAATCACACTAGCCACATTTCAAGTGCCCAATAGTCACATGTAGTTAGTGGCTACTATATTAGACAATACAGATATAGAACATGCCCATCAGTGCAGAAGAGTTGCAGTGATATATATGCCATGGAGAAGTAACGTACAGCATGGTGCCTATTGTTAATAATAACGTATTACATATTTGTAAGTTGCTAAGAGAATAGATCTTAGAAGTTCTCAACACAAGGGAAAAAAATTGTAACTATGTAAGGTGATAGATGTTAACTAGACTTATTGTGATGACCACTTCATAACATATATAAATATTGAATCATTATGTCATATACCTGAAACTGATATAATTTTGTATGTCAATGACACCTCAACAACAAATTTAAATACGAATTTTTTTATAAAATAAAAAATGATAATTCCAAAGCACTCTTTCTTAGGAAAGTACTAGAAGATACACTTCAGCCAAATAGGGAAGTTAAAAAAGAAAAAGACACAAGATGTAAGAAATAGAGACTACAGTTGGATAGGGGCATGAAAGTTCCAGGACAATGTCTGTGCAGCAGACCTGAAGTCAAACCCAGTCTACATGACAGCAAACATCTACAGGAAATGAGTGTCCAGAAAAACAACATTGAGAGTAACTGTCATGTTGACTATGTGGAAATAGTACAGAGAGGGATTTTATAATCATTTTGGAAGATCTGAGAAGAAGAAATAATAGATACATAGAAAACTAGGAATACAAACAACAAAAAAGGCAATTATTAACCCCAAGAAAAAGAAAATGGCCTATGAGGAAGGAAAGGTAATCAACATTGAACAATAATTACACAGTAGTAATAATGTAAACATAGAATATTGATTGAACCCCAAATTGTGCTGTAACTGTATTACAGGTTGGTAGATGGGGAAGGAGAGAAAATAAGAAAACTGAATCCTCAGCTATCACAATGGAAAATCAAATACCAGAAGAAAGAGCTAAAAATAATTAAAAGTGGTTGTTTTAGGGAAACAGAACTGGGAGTTGCAATGGGTAGGTTTTTCTTTATAAGCTTTTTAGCACTATTTTGTTTTGTAAACCATTTTGATGGATGGTGCTAGTTAAAGAAAATAAATATAAAAATTACTTTAAATAAGTTTATAAAGAAAACAAATCAGGCTACTGCAATAAAAGATTAACCTCAATGTATTTAAATGTACTCAAAGGAAATGAATACGGCTAACCTTAGTAAGAAAATGGAGTGTGGAGTCATCCGTTACTCAGAAAATAGGGCCTGAAGAGTCATTTAAGAAGGGTTAACAAAAATAAACAAATGGGACCTAATGAAACTTAAAAGCTTTTGTATAGCAAAGGAAACCATAAACAAGGCCAAAGGACACCCCTCAGAATGGGAGAAAATATTTGCAAATGAAGCAACTGACAAAGGATTAATCTCCAAAATTTACAAGCAGCTCATGCAGCTCAATAGCAAAAAAACAAACAACCCAATCCAAAAATGGGCAGAAGACCTAAATAGACATTTCTCCAAAGACGATATACAGATTGCCAACAAACATATGAAAGAATGCTCAACATCACTAATCATGAGAGAAATGCAAATCAAAACTACAATGAGGTGTTGCCTCACACCAGTCAGAATGGCCATCATCAAAAAATCTAGAAACAATAAATGCTGGAGAGGGTGTGGAGAAAAGGGAACCCTCTTGAACTGTTGGTGGGAATGTGAATTGGTAGAGCCACTATGGAGAACAGTATGGAGGTTCCTTAAAAAACTAAAAATAGAACTACCATATGATCCAGCAATCTCACTACTGGGCATATACCCTGAGAAAACCAAAATTCAAAAAGAGTCATGTACCAAAATGTTCATTGCAGCTCTATTTACAATAGCCAGGACATGGAAGCAACCTAAGTGTCCATCATCGGATGAATGGATAAAGAAGATGTGACACATATATACAATTGAATATTACTCAGCCATAAAAAGAAACGAAATTGAGATATTTGTAGTGAGGTGGATGGACATAGAGTCTGTCATACAGAGTGAAGTAAGTCAGAAAGAGAAAAACAAATACCGTATGTTAACACATATATATGGAATCTAAGGAAAAAAAAAAAAAGGTCATGAAGAACCTAGACGGGAATAAAGACACAGACCTACTAGAGAATGGACTTGAGGACACGGGGAGGGGGAAGGGTAAGTTGTGACAAAGTGAGAGAGTGGCATGGACATATATACACTAGCAAACGTAAAATAGATAGCTAGTGGGAAGCAGCCGCATAGCACAGCGAGATCAGCTCGATGGTTTGTGACCACCTAGAGGGGTGGGATAGGGAGGGTGGGAGGGAGGGAGACGCAAGAGGGAAGAGATATGGGAACATATGTATATGTATAACTGATTCACTTTGTTATAAAGCAGAAACTAACACACCATTGTAAAGGAATTATACTGCGATAAATATGTTAAAAAAAAGAAGGGTTAAACAGATCTGTTAAACTATTAAACAAGTCTGTTTTGTAGTGTTTAATATTATATATACTATTTGCTATGAAATTCAGACACAATTTGTAATAATTCTTATTAATATAAATTGAAATACCTACATGTGTATAAATAGTAAAAACTCTTAAGGAAACAAGTCTAATTTATATAAAGAAAAACAGTAAAAAGCTTATGGTAAACAAAATTATAATTAATTTCAAATAATTAAGCCAATGTGTATTCAAGATGAAAATTCACAATTAATTGGTCTCATTTTATATATTTCACTAAGTACGAGCTTGAAATATTTCCAAGTAACTTTGCATTGAAAGTCATCTATAGAGTCTCTGTTTTGGGTTTTGGTTTTGGGTATTTTTTTTCAAATTGATGTAGCATACTCTCCTTATAAAAATCTGGACAGTAAATCTAATCATTGTTAATGAAGACACGGGTATGGTACCTGTGTACATTTGGAATTGCGTTCATGAGGAATCAGATTCTTCTGAAACTAAGAGACTCAGCTTTCAAGTTTTGTCATATGTCTTTTGCATCAGCAACCTTTAGGACAGTGGTCTCCAAAACTCGGTACCTAAGGCGATCCACTGGGGAGGGTGCAGAAAAAATATCAAAGTCTCCATTTTGATTTTTAATGCACCACTCTATATTTTATTCCTGTAGACTTTATATACTATAGAATAATTGTACAATTATATAGGTATAGAATTTATAAATGAGCATACATATATTAGCTGTGTATTATCAAAAAATTTACTGATGGGATGACATGATTAAAAATATTTGCAAACCACTGATTTAGAGATTTCTCCCTACTGTTGTTGGTCAACTATTAATAGTCCATGCGAGTAATTGTTTTATCAACCAGATTTTTATGTAAGCCTTGTGGTAGTAAAAATCTAGAGTAGATTCAGGAAAACATTCAAAAATGCGGAAAAGAATACCACAGATTTACAAAAGTAAGCAGAAACAAAGGGAAAAAGAATCAATGGGAATTCAAACAACCAGAAAGCAATCACTGAGATGGCAGTGGTCAGTCCTTACATTTCAATAACCACTCTCAGTGCTAATGGAGTAAATTCAAACAGAAGACACGGGTTTGCTGGGATGGATAAAAAGAAGACCCGACTATATGCTGCCTGCAAGAGATGCACTTCAGCTCTAAAGACACACAAAAGCTCAAAGTGAAGGGGTGGAAAAATATATTCAACAGGAGTGAAAATGAAAAGACAGTGGGGGTAGTAATACTTATATCAGCCAAAATATACTTTAAGCAAAAAACAGTAGCAAGAATCAAGGGAGGTCATTATGGCAAAGGGGTAATTACATCAGAAAGATACACCAATCGTAAGTCTGTATATACACACCCAACATCGGCACAGGTAAGCATTTTAAGCAAATATTAACAGATCTGACGGAGAAAATAGACAACATTACAAAAATGTAGGGGATGTCAACATCTATTATAGTAATGATCAGCAATGAATAGTAATATTATTATTAATTATTAATATAATATCAGTAATCATTAATAATATGGATGGTTGTTAATGATTATTAATAAAAGTAAGCAATGGACAGATCATTCAGGCAGAAAATCAATAAGGCAATGTTGTAATTGAACCATACTTTAGATCAAATTGAATTAAGAGACACATATAGGACATTCCATCCAACAGAAGCAGAATACACATTCTTCTCAAGTGTACATGGAACATTCTCCATAGATAGATCATATGATAAGACACAAAACAAGTCTTAGCAAATTTAAGAAGATTGAAATCATACCCACTATATTTTCTGAACACAAGTGTGTGGAACTAGTAATCAACAAGAGGAAAGCTAGAAAATTTACAGATATGTAGAAACTAAACAATACACTTTTGAACAACCAACATATCAAAAAATAAATCAAAAGGGAAATTTTAAAAATATATTGAAACAAATGAAAATGGAAGTACAACATATCAAACCTATGGCATGCTGCAAAGGCAGTTCTGAGATGATGTTTTAGTGTTAGATGCATATGTTAAGATATTAAAGTGGTCTCAAATAAAGAGACAAAATTTACACCTCAAGAACTTGAAAAAAAATTAAGCCCAATGTTAGCAAAATGAATAATAAACATCAGAGTGGAAATAAATGAAACACACACCAGGAAAACAATAGAAAGGATCAACAAAACTAAAAGCTGGTTCTTTGAGAACATAAACAAAATTGACAAATTATTGTCTAGAATAACTAAAAGAGAGAAGAGAGAGAGAGGTTTCAAATAAATAAAATCAGAAACGAGACAGGAGACATTACAACTGATACTACAGAAGTGTATAGGATCATCAGAAGCTACTATGAACTATATGCCAACAAATTATATAATCTAAAAGAAATGGATACATTTCTAGAAACACACAACCTACCAAGGATGAATTATGAACAGAAAATCTGAACAAATAACAAATAAAGACATTAAGTCAGTAATCAAAAATCCTCCAAACACAGAAAACCACAGGACCAGATGGCTTCACTAGCAATTTCTACCAAACATTTAAAAAAGAATTAACACAAATCCTTCTCAAAGTCTTTCAAAAACTTGAAGAGGAGGGAACACATCCAAAATTATTCTACAAGGCCAGCATTACACTGATACCAAAGCAAGATAAGGACATTGCAAGGAGAGAAAATGATAGCCCAATATGGCTGATGAACATACATACAAAAATTCTCAACAAAATGCAAAACTTTTAAAAAAAAACAGTGTCTCTCTGAAACAGGCAACTTTATATGTCTATTTAAAGTTGAACATAGAAATGGAACACACTTCTGTGTTTGCTGTGTGAAGGAAAACGTTATTCTTGTATGTTATCAAGTTGTAATTATTGGCAATATTTGTATGAAATACTTGGGAAATAGTTATACTGAAATAAGTATTCATTATTTATCTGACTTCACATTTGACTGAGTGCCTTGTACTTTAGGTGTCAACCAAAATCTACAGGAAGTGTGGCTCAACTGTTCAGCCTCAGCAGCAATGACCTCTAGAATCTCACTGAAAAAGATGCCATTTGATAATCCAGCAGCTAATGCATTTTTCAGAATTATGTAATATTCATTTTTGAATCAGGGAGGGTAAGCTTTATATCTCATAGGGTAAGAGAAGACAATATTTAAATCCTTACCTGTTATTGTATCTATTTTATGATCTTTTTGGTAATGCTTTATAGTACATGCAGGATATTAATAAAAATTACATATATTATATATTTGTATATATATAAACACACACGTATGTATATTATATATGTAAATGTAAAACAGCATTGTGCATGGGCTACTATTATAGGTGTAATTACTTACATAGTAGTAGTCCATGTGCAGTGTTTCTTTGCTGGTGCTTGGACGGTGATCCTTCAAATGTGCAGATTAGTGTGTCTGTAAGTTTATATTTTCCTCTGGGTGCAACATGAAAGCAGAACCCAACATGCTGTGAGTAAAGATTTCTGTTGCTGGCGTGTTGTGTTGTTTGGTGTTGGCAGTTGAGATAAAAGTGTCCCTTTACTACCTTAAGCTTTTGAAGAAATAGAGACAACCATTTAATCAAATATGCAATTTATCTTTTATAAACTCATACATATCAGAGAGTTTTAGAGCAATGCTCTATCTCAGTCATGGATTTCTGAGTAAGAGTCAATAATACTAAATTATTTGCATTGCCTTACACATTTATATGAACTACTATAGTTAGAAGTGACCTTGAAAACATAATTTAACACTTCCAACTCAGAAGATTCTGAGTGGATATGGTGATTTTCTAATATTTTTTTTATTGTCACGTAAGTCCTAGGTTGAATCAAGTGTATAAAATAATTTTGCCTGTGTCAATGGCCCATAACACAAGACAGTAATTGCTAAATTATTCAGTGAAATTTTACGAAGGGTTCTGATATCTTGATTAAGACATGAGGGGAATTGTCTTCATTACTAGGGACTTAAGTGGTTTTTTTCTTTTTTCTTTTTAAGGCATGAGAGGATTTCCCTATGTTAAGCACAATCTCTAGAAAAAGATCACAATGTGATTACTTTGATGCAACTTCATAGACAAAATAAAGAAAAAAAATCTCTTGAAAATTGAGAGCTAGGTCTATTCCACTGTCAGTCCTCTTATGCTAATCAGTTCTGATCAATCCACATAAAATATATGACAGAATGCCATCATTTTTAATGTTAATTGTCTGAAAAATAGATTATTCTGTTATCAGTCAAATTATTTAAGATGCACAAGATTAGCGATCTGATTTAAGTAAGATGTATGGGATTACACTTTTGATATGTCCAAATACTTTTGAAACAGATGCTGTAGGGTTTTCCGTGTGCTTTTTTAGTTCAATGCCCATGATGATCTAATATTCCCATATGTTTACAAGTTTCTTACTTTGATTTTTAGTTTCAGACCTTCATACAGGAAGGCTTTTCTTTCTTCTTGAATGTGGTCTTAAGAAGCTTCTGTTGGTAATCAAATCTCTTAGTGCTTTTTTTTTTCCTTATCCACTACAGATATTTTATCTAAGTATCCAATTCTGACAGTCTTAACCTGTATTTCTCTGTGTTTTGACTTCTAACACGTCTGTGGAGATTTTGTTCTCAACTTTGCAGTTTATCTCTATCAGTGCTTTTAAGTTTTTCCTTTCTTTTTGGTGTTGTGCAGCTTGGCTATAATTTCTAATGTATATTTCTTTATTTTTCTATTTTTGGAACAAGGCATATCTTAATTCAAGATTTGTGTCTGGTTTTTAAATGTAGAACTATTTACTATCTTGTGGCTCTTCATCCTGGTAGCATGGTTCCTTCTGTGCTCCATAATTTATAATGATTTAGTTCTTTTATTTGGGAGCTCTCACATCTTGGATGTCTCAGATCAGTATATATGTTTATTCCAATTGACTTGGGACAAGATGATCAGTCTTGCCTTGTGATCAGTCAGTGAGGGATCACTGGCTTTGCACTTTTATTGCTCCTCTGAATCTTTCTCTTGACTTGTTTCTGGTATTTTAATTTCAGCTCTATTGGCCCCTTTAAGGATACTTGTAAATTCTGAGGTTTTTACTTGTCTACATGAAAATAGTTATCAGAAAATATATTATTTTTCTCTAAAAACATAAACACCCATATTGTTTACAAGGGTAAATATTTCACCTAGATATTTTCTAGCAGACAACAGTGTCTCATGAGACATCCTTAGTTTCTTAATTTGAACACCACCCCCAATTTACCGTATATTAAAATTATTTATAGTGTCATTATTTTCTTAGTATTTGAAAGCATTTTTATGTTTTGAATGCATTTCTGATACTATTATCTTCTGCTTTAATGAATACAAATTGTCCATGGCCAGAATTGATGTTTTTCTGTAACATTAAGTTAATATTGGTAGAATTAGTTACATGAAAGTCCTTTGACTCCTTCTCCTCGGCACTTCATTGACTCTATAAGATAACCTCAGTTTGATATTGATTTTTAATCCAATAGTGCTTTAAAATGATCTTAGGTACTTCCCTGGTGGTCCAGTGGTTAAAATTCTGCGCTTCCACTGCAGCGGGCACAGGTTCAATCCCTGATCAGGGAATTAAGATCCGGCATGCCACGTGGTGTGCCCCCCCCAAAAAAGATCTTAGATAAAATTTGTATATTGCTAGGTATTACTGCTTGGTTGCATTTTAATCAATATTTTCTATTTTCATTTCATAGTGCAAGAAAATATGACATGTAGAATTTTTGTTTTCAAGAAGTTTATGACCTTTTCAGGCCTAAAGCTTTTCCATTTTAAGAATCTCTGATATTTGAAAATAATGTATATCCTGTACTTACTGGGCAAAAATAATTTCTATTTGACCATCTTCTTAACTGGTCAAACTAACAAAGTTATTTAACACTATGTTTATTTATCTGTTATATATCAACACAGTTGATTTCTACAATATTCTTAATGTCACTAAATATTCTTTTTTTTATGATAGGGGTGTGACGTAACTCAGTATAGGGAGAACACTGCTGTAGAAACAGCAAAGTTAGAGGGTACAAATTACTGTGTATTGTCAGTCCTGTTCAGGGTGAAGTGCATCGATTCTAATGACTGGTTCCAGGTGTCTAGACTGAAATACCACTGCAGGAAAGAAGAATAACACCTAAAGATATGCTAATTTGATGTAAATCTCTTTTGTCACGCAGAATTTTCCTGTTAGGGCTCACTCGAGAGGATTTTGGTTTGTTATTTGGTCTCAGGAGTGCTCTGCCCTTCAACAAAGGAGTTGAGGCATAATTTACCTTCCATGATAAATTAAAAGCCATCATCTGATCTGCAAACCATTGTCCTATGTGCTTGGTTTGGGTAAATAATTTTCCACTCTCTAATTGTTGTAAAGTAATAAAACCAATGTCTGAGTCTGAGCCTAAAGAGAGTCCCTGCTAAAACTCAAATATTTAGGAAACCCCATGTAAGCATAATTTGTCAGTCAGTATGTGTCTTTTTATTCCATACCAGCTTGACCTAACCAAAGTTCAAGGATTCTTCTAGACATTATTGATGACAGTGTCATAAAAACTTACCTCTATGTGCAAAATCTTGTAAGCATTCAGAGCTATCTCATTTTACTGAGAACAAGGTTGACATCATTTGCATGCTCAGGCATACTATTCAACAAACACTGGACCAACTGACAGAAACAGAAGAAGCTTGGTCATTAAATTTTTTTTTTTTACAATAAAAACTTTATTTTCAGAGAATTTTTAGGTTTTGCGAACAAAGAAAAGAACAGTGTCACTCATCATTCAGATATACAAGGCTTAAGTCACAACCCACTGCAGTGGCCCAGCAACAGTGTGCCCTGAGGGGAATTCAGGATAAAAAAACAAGTTGAGGCATTCTCTGCTGTGGAGAGACGAGCCTCTAGATAGCCAAGATGCATATCTAAGAGAGAACATCAATGACCCCAGACTCTGTTTAGAAAAACACTAAAATTATTAACTTGAGATATCTGCTCTTTGTGATTAGCAGTAATCTCTTACCAAGATGTATACTTGACTACATGTATCTCCCAGACAAAAACTTCATGTATATATATGGCCCCTCCTCTACCTCTTCAGAGCAGTTTACTCAGAGCTCCTGAGTCGCTGTCTCCTGGGCTATAGTCCTCAGTAAGACCCCGATAGAAAAAAATTAAAGCACAACTCTCATGGTGTGTGTTTTAAGGTTGACAGTTAACAAAGTAATTGGGAGAAAGGTACAGAGAGTTCCTGTGTACCCCCGTCCCCGCACATGCATGGAATCCCCTGTTATCAATATCCCCACCAAGTTGGTACATTTGATACAAGTGACACAACATTGACAGAACCCTAGTCCATAGTGTATATTAGGGTTCACTTTTGCTTCAAAAGTCCTCATTAAATGCTAGCAAACCAAATTCAACAACACATCACAAAAAGATTATAGGGCTTCCCTGGTGGCACAGTGGTTAAGAATCCACCTGCCAATGCAGGGGACACGGGTTCGAGCCCTGGTCCGGGAAGATCCCACATGCTGCAGGGCAACTAAGCCCGTGCACCACAGCTACTGAGCCTGTGCTCTAGAGCCCGCGAGCCACAACTACTGAAGCCTGGGTGCCTAGAGCCCGTGCTCCGCAACAAGAGAAACCACCGCAATGAGAAGCCTGCGCACCACAACGAAGAGTAGCCCCCGTTCGCCGCAATTGGAGAAAGCCCGTACGCAGCAACGAAGACCCTACGCAGCCATAAATTAATTAATTAATTTTTAAAAAGATTATACACCATGATCAAGTGAGATTTTTACCTGGGATGCAAGATTTGTTTAACTTACACAAATCAATCAGTGTGATAAACCACATTAATAAAATGAAAGATTAAAAAATGATTGTCTCAGGGAATTCCCTGGTGGTCCCGTGGTTAGGACTTGGCGTTTTCATTGCCAAAGGCCCGGGTTCAATCCCTGGTCGGGAACTAAGATCCCACGAGCCACGTGGCACGGCCAAAAAAAAAACATTTCACAAAGTTCAAAATCCAGGCATGATAAAACTGAACAACAAAATAGGTGCAGGAGAAACTTCACAATATAATAAAGCACCTTTATGAAAAGCGCAACCTCATGTTATTAACAAGGGGAAGCTGTGAGCTTTCCCTCTAAGTTCTCACTGAAGGCAAGGATGCCCACTCTCACCATTCCTATTCAATACAGTACTGCAAGTCCTAGCCTGAGGAATCAAGCACGCAAAAGAAATCAAACACCTGAATGTGTGCAAGGACCTTAAAGGCTGCAGGAAAGGGCTTGGAGCCGCAGTGAGAGCACGCTTGCCGAGTTTGCTCCCGCAGGCCACAAGGGATGGTCCTGGTCCAAGCGCTTTTCTGAAAGCTTTCCATTTCCCTGCCTGAGCTAACCCTCCTCTCCGGGCCCCCACTGCTTTTCTCTTGTTTCCTCACCCCTGTCTGTGCAGAACTTAAAACAGCTGGTGCGGGTGACACATCCCCTTCCTTAGCAGATGGCAGCCCAGCAACTCCTGCAAAAGGTCCAGCAGAGGCCCACACAAACCAGGCCCCTTATACAGCTATGGCCCCTCACTCCCAACTGCCAGCCCAGCCTCGCAGCTGCTGACAGGGCCAGGAGCACAGCCTGAGGTGCCCCTGTAGGTGCTCCTACTGCCTGGAGGGGATATTTACAGACCTCCATCCAGGCACAGCTGGGAAGGGCTGGCCGGCCAGGTCAGGCTGCCCGGGTCAGCCAATCCACACCCATCAGGGGCTCACAGTTGCAGAAAATGGGTTTTGCTGTGCTGGCCCGGTACTAGGAACAGCTGTGGAGCTCTGAGTGTCAGGGTGAATATGGGGCTGCAGCTCTGGCTTGTTTTCCAATCATTTTATCTGGCCCATGAGTGGGAGACAACTTCAAGAAGACCCTCTCCTAATGAGAGGAACCCAGGAGTCAGGGAGAGGAACCCAGGAGTCAGGGAGAGGAGGGGTGGTGGATGGAGACAGAGTCCTGGTGCCCCGGCTGCAGTGGAAGCCTCTGGAAGACCAGGCGGAGGGAGGCCGCACAGAGTGAAGCCCAGGGTCACAGACCTGTCGGAGCTGCTGTTTGTTAGTTCAAGTCTTGCTCTGAGGTGCTCTGTGTGAGCCCTGACAGACAGGTGAGCTGGGGGTGCTCTGCAATGAGGGCTATGTGCACGGTTCCTGTGTGCCCAGCCCTGCCGGGGTACCTGCCCAGGGGAGCTCCGTATCCAGGGAGGGGCCTGAACAAAAGAGCCCCGTGGGCTGCTGGGTACCTGCCCAGGTGAGCTCCATATCCTGGGAGGGCCCCGACCACGAGAGCCCTGTGGGCTGCTGGGTACCTGCCCAGGTGAGCTCCATATCCTGGGAGGGGCCTGACCACGAGAGCCCCGTGGGCTGGGAGGGGCATATGAACAAGTGTCCTCTCTGTGCAGCCGGCACAGAGCTACTTAGTGACTCACCCATGGACAGCGGTGGGATGAAACGGGAACCAGAAGATGCTGCAGGCCTCTGAACACCGCCCTGGCCCATCTAGAGCAACAAGGTCAGTAGGTGGGTGCTGGCTGCTGTACTGGGTGAGGACGACCCCACGGGAGCTTCTCGTTTCTTCCATTTGAAAACATGGAGGCCTCCCCAGGACAGAGTGAACAGCCTACCCTGGAGTGGGTGGGAGCTCCTGGTGACCCTGCTGGGGACAGAGGAGGGAGGGACCAGGCAGGAGGGGAGTGGGAGCCCAGGCAGAGCCATGGGGCTCTGGGCACGAGGGGCCTTTCTGGGTCTGAGCTGAGCAAGTATAGTGAGTGTGACCCAAGAAAGCTGCCCTGGTGACGTGGGCTGAACCCACTTCAGGATGACAAGCCTCCCGGGTGACCCCAAAAATAGGGTTGTAAGAAATCTTGTTTAAAGGCTTTGTAACATGAATCTCACTGAAGGGGAGATTTTGCAACGCTAATCCCCACAAAGGGGTGACGTAGAGTCTTCCAGGAGCGGGCAGACACCCTAGGTGGGCAGTGGGTGCAGACCACACTCTGCAGCCCCGCGTCTCTGCTTCTGGGGACTTGGCTTCTCACGGCCTCAGCTTCCCAGTCTGCTCAAGGGGTGATGGCAACATGGATTGACTAGTAAGTTGCTCAGAACAAGGTATTCAGAAAGGGGTCTTGTGGAAATTTCACAGAACTTTGTCTTTAGGAGAATCCCAGATCCCATTTCCTGTGTGTCTGCCTATAGGATCAGGAGAGCGAATCCAAGCAGATTTGCAGCAGAGCCCAGGGATGGGCTCGGTTTGGTTGTCCTCCTGTTTCCTGAATCACATACGGGGAGGCTCCAGTGTTCATCCCACATCTGAAAGTGTCTGGACCTCAAGGCCCAGCAGCCCCCGAGCCCTGTGTCTGGACCCCTGGGTGGTGGGCAGTACAGGCTGGCTTCCTCCCCAGCCTCTTTCTTTCCCAGCACATGCGAGGGCCAGGCTATTTTCAGGGAGAAGCAGGGATGGAGGGGCGTCTCGTGTGGGAAGAGGACACAGGGCAGCTTGTGTACACAGATGTCCACACCAGGAATGTTGGGCAGTGGAGCGGAACTCGGACTTTGAGAGGTTTACGTGATGGGCCTGAGTAAGCAGATCGGGGCTGGAGGGGGTGTCCCGTGGAGGGGGTGGGTTGAGCTTCACCGATGCTGGGCCTCAGACTCCGCTGGCCTTTGCTCTCCTGGTCACTCAGGACCTGAGCGGTGTTGGTGGAGTGACCACTTTCATCCCAGGCCCTGCCAGCATTGGCCCCTCAGGTTATCGGGGAGCCCGGGAAGTGCGGGTCCAACCGTGCCCACCAGGGAGGCCTGGGTGGTCGGGCAGGAAGCACGGGTGTGGCCAGCACCTGTGCAGAGGCTTCTGAGCCCGTGTCCGGAGGGAGCTCTATCCCTGCGTGTGGGTTTCAAGTCCACACATGGAGACCAGCTTCTAGTGGGCTCGGTTTATTTTCTAGACACAACGTCCTGACACCCTGTGTGTCCACTGCCCATGGAAAGGCACGTCTGATGTGGTGCCGGGTGCTGCCCCTGGGTCCTCCTGACTGGGCCAGTGTCCCTGTGTCATGACTGTGTGTCAGGTGGTGTTGGGGCGGGGGAGATGAGAGCGAATGGTCCAGGCCCCCGAGGGGTCGCACTCTCCCTGGAGCTGGTGCTGTGGCTGTAGGTGTGCCCCCCACTCGCCCCATGGGCAGAGACCACCATCCCCTTCCAGATGAGATGAGGCAGTCGGTCTGACACCTGCCTTGGGGCCTGTGGTCGCCATGTGGAGACAGTCAGCTGGGGACGTGAGGTCAGGGAATGCTTTCAGTGTGTCTGCAGGGCAGATGTGAAAATGGTGCAGATGCAGAGCTGCCTGCAGAAGCTTCTGTGAACACTCCTGAATTCTTTCCTGAGAATATCACGGGGGCATTCAGGCAGCAGGGAAAACAGCGTGTCTGGTGGCTCTTGTTGGGGAGTGGGTGGCATAGGCAGGGGCTCAGCTGGCAAAACCCCAGAACCGCTCCCAGGATGCAAGAAGTGATTCTTCCACCTACTAGACGTGGAGGGAAGGGGTGGGGTCTGCAGGGCCACCCTCACCTTCAGGGACCTGCTGGGAGGCTCATGGGGCTTAGCACACGCTCAGGTGCTCAAGGCTAAGATGGGTCACAATGCACAGTAGGGGTGCACGGTTGGGGGGATCCCTGGGCCGGCTTCCTCGTGCCCCCTCCTTCCCTCTAGGGTCTCCAGAACATCTCTTCCCCCAGTGACAAAGGGTAAAACCATGACATTTCCCCCCCAGGGAAGTTCACTAGAGACTTGGCCCCTGGCTGGGGGCAGGTCATGTGGTGTTTTCTGCCCTCACCCTCCAAAATGCCAGTGCCCAGAAGGGGAGCCGGGGTTCAGCATGAACCACATGCTTTGTTCAAACAGTCTAGCTGCAGGGGGCAGCCCCTAATGGGAGGGGGGTTTAGATCATGTCAGGGAGTTGTTCACCAGCTGTATCAGCTTCCTGGAGTTTACATGACAGATGACCACAGAGGCTCAGAACAGCAAAAACCTACCCTCCCTGTGCTGGAGACCAGAAGACTGAGATCAAGTGTCTCAGGGCTGAGTTCCCTCCAGAGGCTCCAAGAGAGGGTCTTATCTGCCTTTTCAAGTTTCTGGAGACTCCAGGCATCCCTGGGCTTGTGGCCGCATCCTTCCAGTATCTGTCTCCATCTTCAGGTGTCTTCTCCTCTGTCTGTCCTCTTCTGTCTCCTGTGAGGATACCTGTCACTGGGCCACCTTCATCTCTAGGTACTTAACTAATTATAACTGCCAAGACCCTATTTCCAAACAAGTTTCCATTCCCAGGTTCTAGGGGTCAGGACATGGACATAATTTTTAGGAGGGGGCATTCAACCCACTACAGCAGCCCAGTTCCCAGACACTGGCCTAGAGCCATCTGTGCTGACTTCCTTTTTTTTTTTAATTAATATTTATTGGAGTATAGTTGCTTTACAATGCTGTTAGTTTCTGCTGCACAGCAAAGTGAATCAGCTATATGTATACATACATCCTCTTTTTCAGATTTCCTTCCCATTTAGGTCACCACAGAGCATGAGTAGAGTTCCCTGTACTATACAGTCAGTTCTCATTAGTTATCTATTTTATACATAGTAGTGTGTATATGCTGACTGACTTCTTTAGGACATCAGCCTAGCGATGTTCTGTCTTGCTGCACAGAGGCATCTTTTGCTTCAGGCATTTGGGGGAGGAAGTGCTGTTGGCAGACCTTCCAGCCTTTCCAGGGACCATGCTGAGGTGTCATCTCTGGGAGTTGGGGAACATGGCCAGGGCTCCAGGTACACACTCTACACTGACCTGACTGCTGGGTGGTCAGACACCTGCACCGGACTGGGCACCCTCAACAGGCTGCACTGTTCCCTGGACCACTGCACCTTCTACCACATAGACAGATGCACTGTGTGTGGACCTATGACCATGACGTGTGGACAGGCAGGTTGGGTGGGAGCCCTCCTGCCTGGAGTGTGGACTCCCACCCACCACAGAGTCTCCAGTCCTGCCATGGACACCACCATCCTGTCATGGACCCCGTTCCTGCTGTGGAGATCCCCAATCCATTAGCCCCCCAAAGAGGTCTTCTGGGAGGGGTGAGAACTCCACCTAAAAGAAGAGACAGGGTGGCCCTAACCACAGCAGTAGGGAATTACTGGGAGTACTTGGGTGCTTGTCTTCCAAAAAATCCAGGATGTCAGTGTCCAAGCCATGAGGGCTCCAACTTGAGTGGTCCAACTCAGCCTGCAGCTGGGGTCACCTGGGGCAGGGGTCGCTTCAGGGAAAGCATGTCCTTGGGTGATTTTCCAACTCTACCTCCCCTCCCCTGCCTTGGGCACCGCCCCCAACCCCTCGTCCCCCAGGGCATTCCAAAGAGGCCAGAGACTGGGCCAAGGAGGGAGGGAGCTGGCCGCTTCCTGATCCACAGGGCTAGGATGCTCCTAACATAGGAGGGCCCTGGACTCAGCTTAAGTATAACTTGGGGTCTCCTACACCTTACCTGGTAGAGGGGTCCTGCAGATTCTAGGGCTCTGAGACCACCCCTACTTCTGACCCTGACTGCAGGGCTGGGGGTCCTGAGACTACCCTGGGTTCATTTTTACTTGGAGGCTCCCAGAACTCACTGAAGCTTTATACTCAGGGTCAGTGTTGGTTATGGTGAAAGGACACAGATAAAATTAGCTGAGGGCAGAGGTCAGGAGTAGAGTTGGAGGTCCGTCAAGTTTGGCCACCTAGGGAAGCTCACCTGAGTCCTGGGGTGCTGATTCACAACATACACAACCTCCTGGAGAAAATGGACCCAACTTTGCCATGTCCTGCCACTTAGCTGACCTGTAACTGAGTCACCAGAAGGTTTTGTTGTTTCCCTGATTCTTAATTCCTTTAGAATTCAATATTTTACTGTCATAAATGCTTAGTGTCCTTGTAATAAATCGTTAAAAAATAAATATGAACTAATGTACATTAATTACTCTATAAATAAGTGATGAATGGATTATACTTTATAATTTAATTATTTTTTAGAATTATTAAAGTAATACACATTATAGAAAATGGAAATATCACCTAAAGGAGAAGAGAAGAGGTTTGCAAATCCCACCCCCAGAGGTGACCGTCTTGAATGGTTTGGTACATCTCTCTCACACTCTGTCTCTCTTTCTATCCCTGTCTCTCTCTCACACACAAACGCACACACAAGCAGATTCATCTGCATCTATGTTGATTTCACATCCATGTGTTCTTAACAGATGGGATCCTGGATGCAGACAATTGGTCCTCCTGTGTCCCACATAGGGAACCCTGAGGTCTCCCCTGTCATCAGGTTGACACCCTGCCCCCACTTTCTCAGCTGCACAGCATTCATTCATTCAAGTGGACCAGAACTGTTGGATCCCATCCCCTCTCCATGAACATTCCTGTTGTTGCCAATTCCCTACTATTTCAACCAGTGCTGTGATGGATACTCTTGAAAAGACATCTTTAAAAAATTGTTGAAGAATTTTAGTGGGATCAGTTCTAAGGATCAGCACTTCTGGGAAAGGGATACCCCTGTGGGACTCTGAGGGATTCTGCACACTCTTCTCCCAGAGAGGAGTGTCGGTTCACTCTCCCCCCTAGGGGATCTGCTGGGGCCTCTGCTTCCTCACGTTGTCACCAGGGCTGGTGGTCACCAGAATGACAACCAGCCAGTGTAGTGGTGACCAGTGCTGTCTCCATAGTGTTTACATTTGCGTGTGTCCTCAGCTGAGAGGTCAAGCGTCTCTAACATTGACTGGCAGTATGCACTAGCTCTCCTTAGAAATGCCTGTGTTTGTTCTGTTTCTTGTTAAAACACTGGTTTTCAAAAAGTTTTTGGACCACAGGCATGTTAAATCTCTGGCCTTGGGTTATGAGGAATGCTTTTCCAGTTTATGGTTTGTCTTTCCAGTTGTCTCTGTTGGTTTTTTGTTTATTTGTTGTTTACTTGTTTTTGATTGTTTCTTTGTTGTTTTGTTTTTATCTTTGCCACTGAAGAGCTAAGCATTTCCATTCTGTATTCTAGCTCTGGTGTCACACTTAGAAAATCAGCATCTACTTCAAGATTATGTACACACTTACCAATAGAACTTCATTTTGTACGTCTCTTTTTAAAATCCGGCTGGGTTTTCCTTTCAAATAATAAAACAAAAACAGAAATTTACAAGTCACCTCTTAAAATATGTGGACAGAAACAAAAAGCCACCTTTTGTATGGTTTTGTTTACAGGAAACATCCAGAATAGGTACAGAAACAGAGAGAGAGAAATGGGATTAGGTACTGTCAGGGGCTGTGGGAGGGAGGAATGGGGACTGTATGATAATTGATAAGTGATGTTGACCATCCTTTCATGTGTCTGTTGGCCATAAGTATGTATTCTTTAAAAAAATGTTCAGGGGCTTCCCTGGTGGTGCAGTGGTTGAGAGTCCGCCTGCCGAGGCAGGGGACACGGGTTCGTGCCCCGGTCCAGGAAGATCCCACATGCCGCGGAGCAGCTGGGCCTGTGAGCCATGGCCACTGAGCCTGCGCCTCTGGAGCCTGTGCTCCGCAACGGGAGAGGCGACAACAGTGAGAGGCCCGCGTACTGCAAAAAAAAAAAAAAAATGTTCAGTCTTCTACCAATTTTTCTTACTTGGGTTTTTGTCTTTTGAAGGTTGACTTGGATGAGTTCTTGGTCCATTTTGGGTATGAACCCCTTTTTAGATACATAGTTTGCAAATATTTTCTCAGGCTCAGTAGGCTGCCTTTTTGTTTTGTGTATGATTTCCTTTGCCATTGGAAAGCTTTTCAGTGGGATGCGGTCCCATTGGTTTATTTGGCTTGGTTTCCCTTGCTTAAGGAGACAGGTCCAAAAAATATTGCTAAGAGCAAACTGCATACTCTGCAGTATGCTCTGCATTGTCAAAGAATATAGTGCCGGGCTTCCCTGGTGGCGCAGTGGTTGAGAGTCCGCCTGCCGATGCAGGGGACACGGGTTCGTGCCCCGGTCCGGGAAGATCCCACATGCTGCGGAGCGGCTGGGCCCGTGAGCCATGGCCGCTGAGCCTGCGCCTCTGGAGCCTGTGCTCCGCAACGGGAGAGGCCACAACAGTGAGAGGCCTGTGCACCGCAAAAAAAAAAAAAAAAAAAAAAGAATATAGTGCCTATGTTTTCTCCTAGGAGTTCCGTGGCTTCAGGTCTTACATGGAAGTATTTGCTTCATCTTGACATTAGTTTTGTAGATGATATGAGAAAGTAGTCCAGTTTGATTCTTGGGCATGTAACTGTCCAGTTTTCCCAACACCATTAATTGAAGAGGTTATCTTTTCCCTGTTGTATATTCTCACCTCCTTTGTCACAGATAAGTTGACCATAGAAGCCTGGGTTTATTTCTGGGCTCTCCGTTCTATTTCATGGATCTATGTGTATATTTTTGGTGTGTGCCAAAATCATACTGTCTTGATGATTCTAGATCTGTAGTATAGTTTGAAATCAGGGATGGTGATATATCCAGGTTTGTGCTTCTTTCTTAAGATTGTATTGACTATTCAGATTCTTCTGTGTTTCCATACACATTTTAGAATGCTTTGTTCTAGTTCTGCATATAATTTCATTGCTATCTTGATATAAAGAGCCTCAAATCTCTAGATTACCTTGGGGTGTGGAGAACCATTTGAGCAACACAAATTCTTCCAATCCACGAGCACAGCATATCTTGTCATTTATTCATGTGGTCTTCAACTTCTTTCATCAAGGTCTTCCAATTTTCTGAGTACAGGTCTTTTAACTCCTGGGTTAGGTGTATCCCTAGGTATTTTATTTTGGTTAATGTCATTTTCATTGGGCTTATTTTCTCTTTTTAATATTTATTTGGCTGCATCAGGTCTTAGTTGCAGCACGTGGGACTTTCATTGCAGCATGTGGGATTTTTTTTAGTTGTGCCATGTGGGGTCTTTAGTTGTGGCATATGGGATCTCATTCCCTGACCAGGAATTGAACCCGAGCCCCCTGCTTTGGGAGCACAGAGTCTTAGCCACTGGACCACGAGGGAAGTCCCAGCATTTATTTTCTTAATTTCTCATTCTGATAATTTTTTGTGAGTGTATAGAAATGCAGCTGATTTTTAGATATTAATTTTGTATACTTCAACTTATCTGAATTTTCTGATGAGGTCTATTTGATTTTGGGTGTCATTTTCAGGATTTTCTATGTACAGTATTGTGTCATTTACCGCCAGTGACAGTGTTACTTTTTCCTCTGCCATCAGATTTCTTTTAGTTCTTTTCTTCATTTAATTACTATGGCTAGGGCTTCCTAGACCATGTCAAATGAAAGTGGCTAAAGTGGTCAAGGTTAGAGTTAAGTTTAAGCATAACTTTTCCTCTTCCCCTTTTTCAATCAAAATAAGCAATAAATAATCAATACTAAAAATAGAATAAAGTTTTCTTTGAGACAAACTGAAGACTAACCCAGAAGACTGCTTCCCAGATTACTCTAAGAAACTGCTCTAGAGAAGCACATTTTCAGCAATTTCATTTTGTCAGAACAAAGAACACTAAACAAGTCAGGGATACATTTCTATATGGTTTCAAAAAACAGACCAGCACGTAGAAGTACACCACACACAGTATGGGCTTGGCATCTGGGAAGGGAGTCTTATCCTCAAAGGGGTACAGTCATTGGTGTCCCAGGAAGAGGGGCATTTAATCATGATTTTTAACATACACATTATTTGTTTCTGGTCAGTGTGCCCTTTTCTTTAAGAATTAAAGCAGATGTACACTGTATGTTTGATAGGCCCAAAGCAGGCTATTTTTATTAGCATAAAATTCAAGTTAACTCACGTATAGGCCAGAATGACTTCCCTATATTTCAGTATGTGAAAATTTCTTTTATCAATTCCCCCCATTTGATCATATATCTTTCAGTAGAAAGCATTAATTATCAAAAATTGTCCCTAGAGGCTGGGATGGTCATTGTTCCTGCCCTGGGTCCGTCCCATCCCTCGGTGCTAGGCCTGCCTCTTTCCTCTTTTTTTCCCTTAGGAATAGAGTTGCTTAGTTATTCTCCTTGGGGGGCAGGTAATTAATTGAATGTAATGGATAAGCATGGAGATATATTGGCAGGGAAGCATTTTCATAGTCTATACATTTTATCAACCATATCAAATTGTCACACAAACATTGTGTGCTTTTATTAGCAGTAGACTGGAAGCACACAATGATACATGTTATGAGAAGCTTGATAGCTAAGAAAAGAATAATATGTATTATGAAAATGATAATTATATGTAAAGCAGAGCGGAAAAAAATGTCTATTCCTGAAGGGAGCCAACTAAACAGGTCATTTCAAGTGTCAGTTTTGCTTACATCTGGCCTTTTGAGAAATCCTTTCTAGGTGTGTCTCAACTTCTCCAGAGGTATTAATATAAGTGCAACAAGTAGTATAAGCAATAGCACAAATACCTCCTTGTTTAGCCAGTAGAGGATCTAGTATTAACTGAGCTAAGAAATTTAGGGATGTCTGCTGTGCTACACTGTTGTTTGCAATCTTTTCAGTTATTTGACCAATGATGGCTGATAGATTTCTGAGCATAACTTTGTTGATACAAATCTTGCATTAGGAGCCAAGATTCCCAAAAGATTTTTGCCACCAGATAACTTGGTATTTTGCTAATATGGATCTCTTGTCTCTTGAAGAGAGAAAGGAGGTTCATCTACTTCCTGATGTATAGACAATGGGGTAACATAATATCCTAATAAACATAAACCTGCTATCTGTCAGTTATTAAGACATTTATGTGCCCACCCTTGGGAAGGTGAGTCAATTCCAATACTACGTATAAAGACAAAACTGGGGGTGGGGCACAAGTGATCCCTCCAAGAATGCTCTCATTGATAGCCTCATTAATTGGGGGTTTTGTTCAGATGATATTAAACCATGGGTCATTTCTCTTGCAGGCTTTCCAAAAAAATATTTCTATGTAATTTGGTATAAGGGAGTTGCTGGCATAATTTTCTTGCGTTTTTAAAGACATTTTTCAATTAAGTAAGAGACAGAGCAAAGGAGTCCTAGGGTGAGTTGTGCTCAGTCTCTAAGAACTGAGGATAGTACGAAACGATAGACATATTAATATGTTAAATAATTTGAACCTGAAAGGTTATGCCAGAGGGAGGTTTGTCTAGGTAAGTGGTTACATTGGTGACATCTGACGCTTAGGATATACTTTTAATAATTCAGTTAAATTGTACAATGATGCTACATACCACAAAGAAACATCTTGGGTGTAGGTAGTAAATACAAAATCTCTGATGTATATATAAAAAACATCAATATTCACAGAGGTATATCATTGAAACAAAATTTTTCTCTCTAAATTACCCTCATTTTTACCAAATAGAGTCAAATTAAGACTGATTTGTCTGCAAAACAAGTCTGGTTTCAGTACACTTTGCCTGATTATCTACATAAGTGGCATTGATTATATGGGCTCTTTTAAATTTGGTTTTGTGAAACTTTTCCTAAGGGATCTCAAACAAATTTTTTTTTTTTTTTTTTTTTGCGGTACGCGGGCCTCTCACTGTTGTGGCCTCTCCCGTTGCGGAGCACAGGCTCCGGACGCGCAGGCTTAGCGGCCATGGCTCACGGGCCCAGCCCCTCCGCGGCATGTGGGATCTTCCCGGACCGGGGCATGAACCTGTGTCCCCTGCATCGGCAGGCGGACTCTCAACCACTGTGCCACCAGGGAAGCCCTCAAACAAATTTTTAAAGGCCTCTCAAAGCTAGGAAAGCCATGCCATTAGCCATGAACGGAAATACCTGCAGATTTAGATGGATTTCTCTCTTCTCGAGTTCCAACATGTCTTGAGATTCTTCATCTGTTGGGAAACAACCTTCCTTATTCACCTGGAAAGGCTGCTAGGAATCTAAGAGTTTCCAAATTCTGGAGGGATTGGGTGGAGAGAAAACATAAATGCTTCAATTCTGTTTATGAAGGGTATAATTTTCCAAATTGCTGCAAGTCATAATTAGGTTAAGGGGATAATCTTTAAAAACAAAGATTAAAAGTCAGCAATATGGGCTTCCCTGGTGGCACAGTAGTTGAGAGTCCGCCTGCCGATGCAGGGGACATGGGTTCGTGCCCGGTCCGGGAAGATCCCACATGCCGCGGAGTGACTGGGCTCGTGAGCCATGGCCGCTGAGCCTGTGCGTCCAGAGCTTGTGCTCCACAACGGGTGAGGCCACAACAGTGAGAGGGCCGCGTACCACACACACACAAAAAAATCAGCAATATTTCAAAGAGTTGTAAAAAATATAATCATATTTATCAATTCATTCAATCCTATGTAATTAATTCTTGTTCTGTTTGAGTCCAGTTTTTCCATTAGTTTTGTTGAGCTCTCCTGATGGTTGAGGATGATAGTGACAGTGACAATTTCAAGAAGTTTGTGAGGGGTTTGTGTTAAGGCTTGTAGGATTTGCCCAGTGAAGCAGGTGCCCTGATCACTGGAGATTGTAGAAGGTATGCCCCAAATGGAAAACATATTTTTAAACAGTTTCTTTGTCATTGTGAGAGCATCAACCTTGCAGCAAGGGAAAGCTTTAACACATCAAATAAAAAGGAGGGTTTGGGGACTTCCCTGGGAGTCCAGTGGTAAAGAACCCGCCTTCCAATGCAGGGGATGCGGGTTTGATCTCTGGTCATGGAACTAAGGTCCCGCATGCCTCAGGGCAACTAAGCCCATGTGCTGCAACTACTTAGCCTGCAAGCCTCAACTAGAGAGCCAGCTTGCTGCAAACTACAGAGCCCATGCGCTCTGGAGCCCACGCCCCACAGCTAGAGAGCCTGCGCACCGCAACGAAGAGCCCGAGCTCCCCAATGAAAGATCCTGCATGCCGCAATGAAGATCCCACCTGCTGCAACTAAGACCCAATGCAGCCAAAAGTAAAAATAAAAAAGTGGGGTTTGCCAGGGAGCAGGGAAGAGCCAAGCAGCTGTCTTGGGTTTCCCATAGCCCTGATTGTTTAATTCACAGCTATTGAATTAAACAGACACCTTAATTTCTTTCATTTAGGAGCACGCTGTTACAAGGACATCAGGATGGCAGAAATCTGACAATGAGAGGTTAATTTTGTAGAAGCAGAATGGACTTTATCTACATGTGCCATAATCTTTACAGATTCTGTTGTGGTTGCCTTTGTAAGAAAGTCAGGGCATTTTCCTAATACTTGGGTTCACTGCCTTTAGTGTGAGCCTCAGTTTTGATGACATGACAGATAATATTTTATGTCAGGACATATAAGATTTCTAGGAGTTTCATATCATTTCTGGAACATTTATAATATATATACTTATGTAGACATAACGTGAAGAAGGCTTAATGTTACCTTTTATTGACAATGCTTCCCATGTAATATACTAAATAATCCTAAAGACTTTATTTTCTATTCAAAAACAACCAACTCTATGACAAACTTATCTATCCTTTTTTCCATTCTTTATATCTTCTATCACTGACAACATATATGCTACTTTTTACATACTGAAATGCTTTCCTTGTTATTTTAGTAATGTTAATTATATGTTATAATTTTTAACCCTTAAAGAAACCCTTAATCTCTAATGAAAATCAAGAGGCAAGTAATTGATTCTCTTTGTCATACCAGTATTTCCTGATTAGCAAATTTAAGAACATACTCCATAACCTCTAAAAACATATGTTTCTCTCATAGCATAATTTCTTTTTAATGTGGTACAAGGTATGTGTCTAGTAAGCCCAAACATCTTTAGTTTTTCTCTAAAGAAGACAAAGCAGACAAATTGAGACATGCTTAGCAATGAATGTTTCAGTATTTTTATCTAAATTGGAAATTATCTGGATATTCAATGAATTTGCATCATTTAATTTAATTTAGCAAACCTCTAAAGTTTCAAGTTACCAAATATCTGGAGAAACTATTTTTAGTTAGACATACCATAAAGCATAATCATTTTGAAAGAGTTCACCTAAACACTTTTATCCCATTGATCTCTGTTTCATCACTTATGAGAATATCATAGTACTAAGTTAATATTTTGCTGACTAATTTTGAAGCAGAGATAATGTGAACTTATTAACTTTTAGTAAACCTGGGAACAATAAAAGTACTATACTTAGTGTTGATGACCCTAAAGACATTTCTGAATTAATCAAGCTAAAAACTTAAGATTGTTTTCATTTATTGAAGATTACTTCTAGATCACATGATCCTTTAAAAATTTGGATTAGTTTTTTGTTACATTTAGAAATATTTAATTTGTAAGCACTTGCTTTTAAGTCAATTACATAGCGCTCTTTTACAAATTCATATTAATAATGTCACCTGGAGGTAGAAACTGATCACATTTATAACATATACACGAGCATACATACATCTGGGTAGACATAGTGCAGAGAGAGATCTCATAGCTTTCCTGCTTGCATTTAAAAGTTTTTTTTTGTTTGTTTGTTTTTTAGATTCTACTAATTGAGCCAAGGCTGTAGTCTCAAGCAGTGTGGGCTGTCTTTGCATTTCAGGAGTGTGATAAGAGTTATAACTTCAAGTGTTCTCCTAGGAGTACTTTTTTCTCTCAGGATCAAAATTTTGAAAAGGTATTTTATCAAGCCAGCTGTATTTAATTGTGCATGCAAAAATCAGTTTTGGAATGTCAAAAATTTTTCATCCTAGCCATTTTAGGGTTAGATAAGTACTTGTAAGTATTGGCTCCACACCAGTTGTAGAAGCCAGCCAGAGTTCCAGTGGGTGGCTCCCTGTCCAGGAGCTGGGAGGCTTTAGAAGCACAACCTTCCGCTTTCTCTTAGTTTCATTTTATTATGAAGTGTGAGTCAAAAATTAAATTTAAATGTTCAATTTTATGCCACATTCTAAAAAGTTAGCCAGTTCGCTTCACTCTAAAATTCATTCCAAGCCTTCCTGCCTGGAAATTCCCTCTAGGTCTCCTGCCTAGGAACATCCCCCTATGGTCTCTGGATAGGAAATTTACCAATACACACTTAAGACTTCAAGTCTTAAGATAACAGCTCAAATAAAAGTCATGTGCCATCACTTAATACAAGGAGATTCAGATATCAGGAAAAACTCACTGAATCACCTGAAAGGTGCTGTGAAGCTGGAGGAGCTCAAGGGGCCGGCCCAGGTTTGATACCAAGCGCCACTCCAAAGTAGACCCCAGGTGACCTCAAATGGGTTTTTCTGATATCCTACCGACCATGTCAAATAATATCTATGAAAATAATCAATAACCAATCAATATTAAGAATAGAAAAGAGTTTTATTTGAGCTAAACTGAGGACTAGCCCAGATGCCTTCTTCTCAGATGACTCTGAGAAACTGCTCTGGAAAAATCAGTGTTTCCAGCACAGTTTTACCTTGTCAGAACAAAGAACATTAAACAAGTCAGGGATACATTTCTTCAAGGTTTCAAAAAACAGACCAGCACGTACACATCCAGCACATCCAGACTGGCCTTGGCACCTGGGAAGGGAGTCTTATCATAAAAGGAGGACCAGAATTGGTGTCCCAGGAAGAGAAGAATTTAATCTTTATTTTTAACATGAACATGCTATACTTCTGGTCAACGTGCCCTTTCCTTTAATAATTAAAGCAGATGTACAACATATGTGTGATAGGCCACAAACAGGCTATTTTAGTTAGCATAAAATTCATATTAACTCATGTATAAGCCAGAATGACTGCCCTATATTTCAATATGTGAAAGTTTCTTTCATCACCTTCCCCCTCTCTATCTCTCTGAGGCCTCCAGGAAAGACAAAACTAGTTCACTGTCACACATGATGCAGGGAGTCTAGCTGGACTATTGTTTTTCTACCCTCAGTCCTGGGCATAATTTTGTATACTATCTGTGCATGTTCGCTGACCAGGTGTCCGTTCAGATCTTTCCCAATTTTTTAAAATTATGGAACGTTTCATGAATTTGCATATCATTTTTACTCAGGGTTCATGGTAATTGTATTGTTCCGACTTTTGGTATATGTGCTGCCGAAGCAAACACTTTTCCAAGTTTTAATGGGGTCGTCTGCGTTAGAGTTGTGTACATGTGTCTATAGTTTTATTGAAGTATAGTTGATTTACAATGTTGTGTTCATTTCTGCTGTACAGCAAAGTGATTCAGTTTACATATACATATTCTTTTCCATATTCTTTTCCATTATGGTTTATCCCAGGATATTGACTATCGTTCCCTGGGCTATACAGTAAGAGCTTGTTGTTTATCCATCCTGCATATAATACTTTTCATCTGCTGAACTCAAACTCCCTATCATTCCTTCCCCCACCCCCATATGCCCTTGTCAACCACAGGTCTGTTTTCTATATCTTTGTGTATGTTTCTGTTTCACTGATATGTTCATTTGTGTCGTATTTTAGGTTCCACATATAAGTGATATCGTATGGTATTTGTCTTTCTCTTTCTGACTTAACTTAGTATGATCTCTAGATCCATCCATGTTGCTGCAAATGGCATTATTTCATTCTTTTTTATAACATATGTAAAGTGATTCATTATATATATGTCACATCTTCTTTATCCATTCATCTGTCGATGGACATTTAGGTTTCCATGTCTTGGTTGTTGTAAATAGTGCTGCTATGAACATAGGGGGGCATGCATCTTTTTAAAGTATAGTTTTCTTTGGATATATGCCCAGAAGTGGGATTGCTGGATCACATGGAAACTCTCTTTTTAGTTTTTTGAGGAACCTCCATACTATTTTCCATAGTGGCTGCACCTAGTTACATTCCCACCAACAATACAGAAGGGTTCCCTTTTCTCCACACACTCTCCAGCATTAGTTATTTGTAGACTTTTTGATGATGGCCATTCTGACTGGTATGAGGTGGTACTCATGATAGTTTTGATTTGCATTTCTGTAATAATCAATGATGATGAGCATCTTTTCATGTGCCTATTGGCCATCTGTATGTATGGAGATATGTCTATTTAGATCTTCTGCCCATTTTTCTATTGGGTTGTTTGTTTGTTTGCTGTTAATGAATTGTATGAGCTGTTTGTATATTTTGAAAATTAAGCCCTTATCGATCACGTCATTTGCAAATATTTTCTCTCGGTTTGTAAGTTGTCCTTTCATTTTGTTTATGGTTTCCTTTGATGTCCAAAACCTTATTAATTTGATTATTTCCCATTTGTTTATTTTTGCTTTTATTTCTATTGCCTTGGGAGACTGACCTAAGAAAACATGGGTAAAATTTATTTCAGAGAATGTCTTGTCTATGTCCTCTTCTAGGAGCTTTATGGCATCATGTCATATATTTAAGTCTTTAAGCCATTTTGAGTTTATTTTTGTGTATGGTGTGAGGGTGTGTTCTAACTGCATTGATTTGCATGCAGCTGTCTAACTTTCCCAGCATCACTTGCTGAAGAGACTTTTTCCCATTTTATATTCTTGCCTCCTTTGTCGAAGATTAATTGACCATAGGTGTGTGGGTTTATTTCTGGGCTCTCAGTTCTGCTCCATTGATCTGTATGTCTTTTGTTGTGCTGATACCACACTGTTTCAATTACTGTAGCTTTGTGGTATAGTCTGGAGTCTGGGAAGGTTATGCCTCCTGCTTTGTTCTTTTTCCTCAGAATTACTTTGGCAATTCTGGGTCTTTTATGGTTCCATATAAATTTTAGAATTATTTGTTTTAGTTCTGTGAAAAATGTTGTGTAATCTGATAGGGATTGCATTAAATCTATAGATTGCTTTGGATAGTATAGCCATATTAACAATATTAATTCTTCCAATACAAGAGCATGAGATATCTTCCATTTCTTTGAATTATCTTTAATTTTCTTTATTAATGTGTTATAGTTCTCAGCATATATGTTTCACCTCCTTGGTCATGTTAATTCCTATTTATTTATTTGTTTGTTTGTTTGATTTTCAAAGGGATTGTTTGTTTACATTCCCTTTCTGATATTTCATTGTTAGTGTAAAGAAATGCAACCGATTTCTGTATGTTAATCTTGTATCCTGCTACCTTGCTGAATTCGTTTATCAGTTCTAATATTTTTTTGTGTGGAGTCTTTAGGGTTTTCTACATATAGTATCATGTCATCTGTATATACTGAAAATTTTACCTCTTTCCTACCAGTTTGAATACCTTTTATTTATATTTTTCTTGTCTGATTACTCTGGCTAGAACTTCCAGTACAATGTTGAATAGAAGTGGTGAGAGTGGGTATCCTTTTCTTCTTCCAGATATTACTTGGTAGGCTTTCAGCTTGTCACTGGTGAGTATTATATTGGCTGTGAGTTTGTCATAAACACCATTTATTATGTTGAGAAATGTTCCCTCTCTACCCACTTTGGTAAGAGTTTTTTTTAAAATCATGAATGGATGTTGAATTTTATCAGATGCCTTTATTCTGCATCTATTGAGATGATCATTGGTTTTGTCTTTTCTTTTGTTGTTGTGGTGTAACACATTGATTTCCATATGTTGAACCATCCTTGTGACCCTGGGATGAATCCAACTTGGTCATGGTGTACAATCTTTTTTATGTGTTGTTGGATTCAGTTTGCTAATATTTTGTTGAGAATTTTTGCATCTATATTCATTAAAGATATTGGCCTGTAATTTCTTTTCTTGATACTGTCTTTGGTTTTGGTATCAGGTTGATGATAGCTTCAAAGAATGTCTTTAGGAGTGTTCCTTCCTGTTCAATCTTTTGGGAGAGTTTGACAACAATCAGTATAAGTTCTTCTTTGTATGTTTGGTAGAGCTCACCTGTGAAGCCATCTGGTCCTAGACTTTTTTTGTAGGGTTTTTTTTTGTTTTCAGATTCTATTTCATTTCTAGTGATTGGTCTATTGAAGTTATCTATTTCTTCTTGATTCAATTTTGGTGGGTTGTGTGTTTCTAGAAACTTGTCCATTTCTCTAGGTTGCAAATTTTTTGGCATAACATTGTTGATAGTATTCTCTTATGTTTTGTATTTCTGGGGTATCAGTTGTGATTTATACTCTTTCATTTCTTATTTTGTTTATTTGGGTCTTCCCTCTTGTCTTCTTGGTGAGCCTGGCCAGAGGTTTGTCAATACTTTTTACCCTTTCAAAGAAAGCTCTTGATTTTATTGATTTTTTTCTGTTGTTTCTTTTTGATCTCTATTTAATTTCCTCTCTGATCTTTATTTTTTTACTTCCATCTGCTGACTTTAGGCTTTGTTTGTTCTTCTTTTTCTAACTATTTTAGGTGGTGGATTTGGCTTTTTATTTGATATATTTCTTGTTTCTTGAAGAGAGCCTGTGTTGCTATGAGCCTCCCTCTAAGAACTACTTTTGCTGCATCCCATAGATTTTTTATGGTTGTGTTTTCACTGTCATTTCTCTCAAGCTTATTTTTAAGTTTCTTCTTGATTTCATCATTGATCCATTGTTTTTTTAATAGCATGTTTAGTCTCCATGTAATCATTTTTTTTACTTGTTTCTTTTTTCATGGTTGTTTTCTAGTTTCATGACATTGCAGTCAGAAAAGATGTCTGAAGAAGTTTCTATCCTCTTAAATTTGTTGAGGCTTGTTTTGTGCCCTAGTATGTGGTCAATTCTAGAGAATGTTCCCTGTACACTCAAAAAGGATGTGTATTCTGTTTTTTGGGGATGTAATGTCCTGAAAATACCAATTAAGTATAACTGTTCTATTGTATTATTTAGGATCTCCGTTGCCTTATTGATCTTCCATCTTGAAGATCTGTCCATTGATGAGGGTGGGGAGTTAAATTCTCCTACTATTATTGTATTATTGTCAGTTTCTCCCTTTATGTCTGTTAGTACTTTTTTATGTATTTGGGTGCTCCTATATTGGGTGCATATATATTGACAGATGTAATATCCTCTTCTTGCATGCTTTTATCATTCTATAATGACCTTCTTTATCTTTCTTTTTAGCCTTTGTTTTAAAGTCTAAATTGTCTCATATGAGTATTGTGACTTCTACTTTCTTCTCATTTCCATTTGTATGAAATATCTTTTTCCATCTCCTCACTTTCAATCTATGTGTATCCTTTGTGCTGAAGTGGGTCTCTTGAAGGCAGCATGTTGTATGCTCTTGTTTCTCTATCCAATCTGCCACTCTATGTCTTTTGATAGGAACACCTAATCCTTTGACATTTAAGGTAATTATTGATAGTGTTTTCCCATTTATTTTGTATTTCTTCTTTGTCCCTTTTGTTTTTCTTTTTTTCCTTTTATGGTTTGATGACTTTCATTTGTATTAGCCTTGTGTTCTCTTCTTTGGGGTTTTTGTGAATCTATTGTATGATTTTGATTTGATGTTATCCTGTTTTTCAAGTATGTTAACTCCTATATCTACATTCCTTAGACTGGTAGTCGTGTAGTATCAAACACATTCTGGAGGAAAAACCCCCCTATATTTTCATAGTATCTTCCACCACGTTTTATGATTTTCATGTTCTCTTTTACATCATCATGTTCATCTTTTTGCTATTCATTGTGGTTATCATCACTTCATATAAATTTTTTCTTTTCTTTCTTTTTTTTTTAAATCTGTGTACTGGCTTCTTTAAGTGATTTACTTTCCAATCATGATTTTCTCTTTTCTACAGATTCTTCATTCTTTTCCTTTTTCTTTTATTGGAGCATAGTTGATTTACAATGTTGTGTTAGTTTCAAGTGTACAGCAATGTGATTCATTTATACACATACATATATTCATTATTTTTTAGATTATTTTCTCATATAGGTTATCACAGAATATTGAGTTGAATTCCCTGTGCTATACAGTAAATCTTTGTCAGTTATCTGTCTTACATATAGCAGTGTGTCTACATTCATCCCAAGTTCCTGATTTATCCCTCCCCTCCACATTTCCCCTTTGGTAACCATAAGTTTGTTTTTGATATCTGTGAATCTGTTTCTCTTTTGTAAATAAGTTCATTTGTATTATTTTTAATTACATTACACATATGAGTGATATCATATGATATTTGTCTTTCTCTGTCTGACTTGCTTCACTTAGTATGATCATCTCTAAGTCCATCCATGTTGCTGCAAATGGCATTATTTTGATATTTTTTATGGCTGAGTAATATTCTATTGTATATATGTACTACGTGTTCTTTATGAATTCCTTTGTCAGTGGACTTTTTGGTTGCTTCCATGTCTTGGCTATTGCAAATAGTGCTAGAATGAACATTGGGGTGAATGTATCTTTTTGAAGTGTGGTTTTCTCCAGATATATGCACAGGACTGGGATTGCTGGATCATATGGTAGTTCTATTTTTAGTTTTTAAAGGAACTTCCATACAGTTCTCTAGAGTGTTTGTACCAATTTAAATTCCCACCAACAGTGTAGGAGGGTTCCTTTTTCTCCACACCATCCCCAGCATTTATTGTTTGCAGACTTTTTGGTGATGGCCCTTCTGATCAGTGTGAGGTGATAACTCACTGTAGTTTTGATTTGCATTTCTTTGAAAATTAGTGACGTTGAGCATATTTTCTTGTGCTTTTTTGCTATCTGTACGTCTTCTTTGGAGAAGTGTCTCTTTAGGGATTCTACTCATTTTTTGATTGGGTTGTTTGGGTTTTTTGTTTTTTGTTTTTTTACATAGAGATGCATGAGCTGTTTGTGTATCTTGGAGATTAAACCCTTGTCAGTAGCTTCATTTGAAAACATTTTCTCCCATTCTGAGGGTTGTATTTTCATTTTGTTTATGATTTCTTTTGCTGTGCAAAAGCTTTTGAGTTAAATTAGGTCCCATTTGTTTATTTTTGCTTTTATTTTCGTTACTCTAGGAGTTTCATCAAAAAAGATATTGCTGCAGTTTATGTCAAAGAATGTTTCTGGTAACATCTTTCAGATTTTCTATGTATAGTATCACATCATCTGCAAATAATGACAGGTTTACTTTTTCTTTTCCAAAATCCCTTTTATGTTTTTTTCTTCTCTGATTGCTATGTCTAGGACTTCCCAAACTATGTTGAATACAAGTGGTGAGACTGGACATCCTTGTCTTGTCCCTTGTCTTAGAGGAAATGTTTTCAGCTTTTCACCATTGAGTATGATGTTAGCTGTAGTTTTATCATATATGGCCTTTATTTTGTTGAGGTTGGTTCCCTCTATTTCCACTTTCTGAAGAGTTTTTATCATAAATGGATATGAATTTTGTCAAAGCTTTTCCTGTATCTATTGAGATGATCGTATGGTTTTTATTCTTCAATTAGTTGACGTGGTGTATCACACTGATTGATTTGCAGATATTGAAAAATCTCTGTCTCCCTGGGATAAATTCCACTTGATCATGCTGTATGATCCTTTTAATGTATTGTTGGATTCAGTTTGCTAGTATTTTGTTGAGGATTTTTATGTCTATGTTCATCAGTGATATTGGCCTCTAATTTTCCTTTTTTTCTGATATCTTTGTCTGGTTTTGGTATCAGGATGATGGTGGCCTCATAGAATGAGTTTGGTAGTGTTCCACCCTCTGCAGTGTTTTTTTTTTTTTTTTTTTTTTTTTGGAATAGTTTCAGAAGGATAGGTGTTAATTCTTCTCTAAATGTTTGACAGAATTACCCAGTGAAGCCATCTGGCCCTGGAATTTCGTTTATTGGGCTTATTATTATTATTATTATTATTACTGTTTTTTGGCTATGTCACACAACATGCAGGATCTTAGTTTCCCAACAAGGGATCAAACCTGTGCCACCTGCAGTGGAAGTGTGGAGTCTTAACCACTGGAACACCAGGGAAGTCCCTGTTGGGATTTATTTAATCACACTTTCAATTTCAGTACTTGTGATTGGTCTGTTCATATTTTCTACTTCTTGGTTCAGTCCTGGGAGATTGTACCTCTCTAGGAATTTATCTTTTTCTTCAAGTTGTCCATTTTATTGGCATATAGTTTCTTGTAGTAGTCTTTTATGATCCTTTGTATTTGTTGATGCCCATTGTAACATCTTTTTCGTTTCTAATTTTATTGATTTGAGCCCTCTCCCTCTTTTTTTTGATGAGTCTGGCTGAAGGTTTATAATTTTTGTTTATCTTTTTAAAGAACGAGATTTTAGTTTCATTGACCTTTTCTATTGTTTTCTTTGTCTCTATTTCATTTATTCCTCCTCTGATATTTATTATTTCTTTTCTCCTACTAACTTAGATTTTGTTTGTTCCTATTTCTCTAGTTGCTTTAGGTTTAAGGTTAGATTGTTTATTTGAGATTTTTCTTGTTTCCTGAGGTAAAGTTTATACTGCTATAAACTTCCCTCTTAGAGCATTTGCTGCATCCAATAGGTTTTGGATCATTGTACTTTTGTTTTCATGTCTCTAGGTATTTTTTCATTTCCTCTTTGATTTTTTCAGTGATACATTGGTTGTTTAGTAGCATATTGTTTAGCTTCCATATGTTTGTGTTTTTTATATTTTTTTCTTGTAGTTGATTTCTAATCGCATAACATTGTGGTTGGAAAAGATGCTTGATATGATATGAATTTTCTTAAATTTACTGAGGTTCAGTTTGTGGCCCAGCATGTGATCAGTCCTGGCTAATGTTCCATGTGCACTGGAAAAGAATATGTATTCTGCTGCTTTTGCATGAAATGCTCTATAAATATCAATTAAGTCCATCTGGTCTAATGTGTCATTTAAGGCCTATATTTCATTGTTGATATTCTTTCTTGATGGTCTGTTTATTGATGGAAGTGGGGTGCTAAAATTCCCCACTATTATTGTGCTACTGTCTATTTCTCCTTTTATGGCTGTTAGCTTTTGCTTTATATATTGAGGTGCACCTATGTTGGGTTCATATATATTTACAATTGTTATAACTTCCTTTAGAATTGATCCCTTGATCATTATGTTGTGTCCTTCTTTGTCTCTTGTAACATTCTTTATTTTAAAGTCAATTTTGTCTCCAGGTTTCTTTTGATTTACAGTTACATGGAATACCTTTTTCCATCTGCTCACTATCAGTCTCTGTGTATACCTATATCTGAAGTGGTTCTCTTATAGACAGCCTATATATGGGTCTTCTTTTGTATCCATTCAGCCAGTGTATGCCTTTTGGTTGGAGCATTTAATTCATTTACATTTAAGGTAATTATTGATATGTATATTCCTGTTGCTGTTTTCTTAATTGTTTGGGGTTTGTTTTTGGAGGTCTTTTTTCTTCCTTCCTCTTTTGTTCTCTTGTGATTTGATGACTAACTTTAGTGTTGTGTTTGGGATTCCTTTTTCTTTTTTGGGTGTGTATCTATTATAGATTTTCTTTTTGCAGTTACCATGAGTTTTTGATATAGCAGTCTATGTATAAAGAAGATTGTTTTAAGTTGCTGTTTTTTTTTTTTAAATTTCAAATGTATTTCCAGTATCCTGCATCTGTGCTCCCCTCTTCTGACAAGAGCTCATTTTGATATCATATTTGTGTTTGGATGATTTCCTACCTTTATTGTATGTTTGCCCCTACCAGTGGGTTTTTTTGTTCATAATTTTCTTGTTTCTAGTTGTGGCCTTTTCTTTTCCACCTAGAGAATTTCCTTTAGCATTTGTTCCAGAGCTGGTCAGGTGGTGCTCAATTCTCTTAGCTTTTGCTTGTATGTAAAGCTTTTGATTTCTCTATTGAATCTGAATGAGAGCCTTGCTGGATTGAGTATTCCTGGTTGTAGATTCTTCCCTTTCATCATTTAAAATATATCCTGCCACTCCCTTCTGTCCTGCAGGGTTTTTGTTGAGAAATGAGCTGATCACCTTATGGGAATTCAGTGTATATTATTTGTTGCTTTTCCCTTGTTGCTTTTAATATTTTTTTCTTTGTCTTTAATGTTTGTCAGTTTGATTACTCTGTGTCTCAGAGTGTTTCTCCTTGGATTTATCCTGCCTGGGACTCTCTGCACTTCCTGGACTTGGGTGACTGTGTCTTTTCCCACATTAGAGAAGTTTTCAGTTATTATCTCTTCAAATATTTTCTTAGGTCCTTCTCTCTCCCTTCTCCTTATGGGACCCCTATAATGTGAATGTTGGCACATTTAATGTTTTCCCAGCTATCTCTTAGACTGTCCTTATTTTTTTAATTCATTTTTCTTTATTCTGTTCCATGGCAATGATTTCCACCATTCTGTCTTCCAGCTCCCTTATCTGTTCTTCTGCCTCAGTTTTTCTGATATTGATTCCTTCTAGTGTATTTTTCATTTCAATTAGTGTATTGTTCATTTCTGTTTGCTTGTTTTTTATTTCATCTAGGTCTTTGCTAAACATTTCTTGTATCTTCTTGGTCTGTGCCTCCATTTTTTCAAGATTTTGGATCATCTTTACTATTATTACTCTGAATTCTTTTTCATTTAGATTGCCTGTCTCCACTTCACTTAGTTGTTCTTTTGGGGTTTTATCTTGTTGCTTCATCTGGGACATATTTCTCTGCCCTCTTATTTTGTCTAACTTTCTGTGTTTGTGATCTCTGTTCCACAGGCTGCAGGGTTCTAGTTATTCTTGCTTCTTCTGTCTGCTCCTGGTGGATGAGGCTAAGAGGCTTGTGCAGGCTTCCTGGTTGGTGGGACTGGTTCCTGCCCACTGTTGTGTAGAGCTGGGTCTTGTACTTCTGGTGGGCAGGGCCATGTCAGGAGGTGTGTTTATCAGGCAGCTGTGTGCTCAGGAAGACTTTAAGCAGCCTGTCTGCTGATGAGTGTGGCTGTGTTCTCACCCTGTTGGTGTTTTGGCCTGAGACATCCCGGCACTGGAGCCTACAAGTTATTTGATGGGGCCAGGTCTTGGTGGGAAAATGGCAGCCTCCAGGAGGGCTCACCCCAGTGAATACTCCCCAGAATTATTGCTGGCTGTGTCTTTGTCCTGGCAGTGAGACTTAATCACCTCTGTCTCTGTAGGAGATCCTCCAATACTAGCAGGTAGGTCTGGCTCAGTCTCTTATGAGGTCACTGCTTTTTTTTCCTGGGTTCTGGTGCACACAATTCCTTGTGTACACCCTCCAGTACTGGAGTCTCTTTTACCCCCAGTCCACTGGAATCCCTGCATTTTAACCCCACTGGCCTTCAAAGCCAGATTCTCTGGGGGCTCTTCCTCCTATTGCCAGAACCCCAAGCTGGGGAGCCTGACGTGGGGCTCAGAACTTTCACTCTTGTGGGAGAACTTCTGTTGTATATTTATTTCCCAGTTTGTTGGTCACCTTCCCAGTGGGTATGGGATTTGATTTTATCACAGTTGTGCCCCTCCTACTATCTCGTTGTAGCTTCTTCTTTGTCTTTTGACGTAGGGTATCTTTTGTTGTAGGTTCCAGCATTTTTGTGTTTACAGTTGTAACTTTGTTGTTTTTGTAAGAAGAGGTGAGCTCACGTCCTACTCTGACATCTTGTTTCCATCAAGAATCAAAGCTCATGATTTAAGTGATGAAACCAAAGTTCACGTTTATTTTTTTGTCTATGTTTTCTTCTATAATTTTGAACAGTTTTGTATTTAAGATTGGCCTATGAATAATTGTCAGGGAATTTGGCATAAGTTGTAAAGTTTATGTCTGTGTTCATTTTAGGCCAAACTGTTTCCAATGGAATATTCCTTAACTATTGTTAGAAATGTTATGGGATATAGTCTCTATTTTAGTTTGAAAATCCTAAGTGAAATTGATTCAGCAGTTTTGCCAGAAGGGAGTGCTGTCTACAGGGATCTGTTAGATAGGCAGGGCCTACACTTCCAACTCTGCCCACAAAGAGGCCAAGTCCACCTCTCTGACTCACAGGGCATGCACGTTACACCCACGGACTTGGCTCCTCAGCAGCTGAAATGGGTTCTGTCTCCTCAGACACTACTACAGCTTCCATTCAGATGGTGCAAGTAAGCATCTATGCTGACAGGAGCTCAGTCTCCTTAGGACTTTCTGGGTTTTTGGCTTCAACACAACACAGGTCTGTATCCATGCTGACAGGAGTCTGGTTCTTCAAGACCAAATGGGGCTTCGGCTTCATGACAAGGTGTGACTGTGTCCACACTGACAGGAATTTTGTTTCCTGAAAACCCAGGGGACACCTAGAGAAAAGATGAGGAAAAAGTAGTAGTGAGGTAAAGTGGGGAGAAGCTTATAAGTGGAGCTGTAGAACAATATGTTAATTGTATGTTAGTATTGTAAATATATGTTGCATCCTTTTCCATTTCCACAAGTAATGTTTAAAGTTTCCAATTTCTTTGCATAGTTGCCAACATTTGTCATTTTTAATTTTCTTGAATATAACCATTTTAGCCTGTGTGAAATAGTTATGGTATAGTGGTTGTAATTTGCATTTTCATCCTATCTTTTAATCTGCTTGTTGACCATTTGTATGTCTTGTGTGGAGAAGTGTCTACATCAGTCATTTGTTCATATTTAAAATGGATTGTTTTTCTTGGTTAACAAGTTGTAAAAGTTCTTGAGATATACTTGATAAAGACTCATCAGATATATACTTTGGAAGTATTTTCTTCCATTCTGTGGGCTGTTTTTCACTTTCTGAATTGCATCTTTTGATGCACAAAGTCTTTTCATTTTGAGGAAATCCAATTTATTTTTCTTGTTGCTTGTGCTTTGCTGTCAGATCAAAGAAAACATTGCTAAATCCACGGTTACGAAGGTTTATTCTCATGTTTTATTGGAGAGTTTACACAGTTGTCTCTTGATATTCGTGGGGAATTGGTTCCAGAGCATCCTGCAGACACCAAAATTTGCAGAGTATCAAGTCCCTTATATAAAATGGCATAGTATTTGCACATAACCTGGGCACATCTTCCTGTATACTTTAAGATATCTCTGGGTTACTTAAAAGAAATAATACAATACAAAAGATATGTAAATGTTGTATATACAATGTAAATGCTATGTAAATATTTGCTGGCAAGTGGAAAATTCAAGTTTTTCCTTCTGAAAATTTTGGAAAATTTTTGTTAATATTTGTGATCTGGAGTTTGTTGAATCCATGGATGTGGTCACGTGGATACAAAGGACTGAGTGAAATTTTACTTTTTACATTTAAACCTTTTATGTATTTTGAAATACTTTTTGTATGTGGTATAAAGTAACGGTCCAATGTCATTCCTCTGCATGAGGATAGCTAATTGCCTAGCATCATTTGCTAAAAACACCACTTTCTCCCAATTTAGTGCTGTTGACTGTTTTCTAAAATCTGTTCATCATAGATGCATGGGTTTACTTCTGGGATCTCTTTTCACTACCATTCACTTATTTGTAAATCTTCATGTTTGTATCACAGTGTTTTGTTTACTGCTGTTATATACTAACATTTGAAATTGGAAATGTAAGCCTCCAATTTTGATTTCTTTTTGAAAATTATTTTAACTCCTTGGTGTCTCTTGAAGTTCCATATTCTGGGGTGTCCTATTCATCTCCCTTTCACATGGATGTACCCCTATTTGCTTATGCATTCATCTCATGAAGACCTCCTGATTCCTGTAAGTTTTTGACATTATGACTAGAGCTTCCATGCATAATGGCATCCTTGTTTTCATTTGGATAGAGTTTTTCAAAGCAGTTGTGTGAATACTGAAGTTGTGATGGATGGACCTCAAGATGCAAGACTTCTTTGACTTTGGAAAATACTGCCAAACTCTATCTCAAGAAGGTGTATTTGAGTTCCATCATCAATGAGAGTAGCTCTGGTTCCCCATCCTCCAGTAATTGATATTGTCATTTTTGGAGGAGGTTAACAGTTCTAATAGGGGTGTAGTGCTGTCTTGTTTTTTCAATTTATAAGTCCCTAATGATATGTGATATTGATCATATTTTTGTCCACTTATTTATTATCTTTATATCTTCTTTGGACAGGTGTCTTTTAAGATCTTTGTCAATTTTAATGTACCTGTTATATACTTCTGTATGTAATGTGAGTAAAAATTCTTTATATTTTGCAAAGATTTTTTCCCCTCTGTTGCTTGCCTTTTTCTGAATAAGATATTTCATGGAGCAGAAATATTTTATTGGATAAAGTACATGTTATTAACTTTTTTTCCTTTTGTGTGTGGGATTTTCATGTTGTGTGTTAAAAGTCAAAGCTCATGATCTATGTCACCAGACCCATGGCCATATAGATTTTCTTCTATGTTTTCTTCTACAATTTTTAGGGTTTCATATTTTAAATTTGTTTATGGACAGTTTGGAGTGATTTTTGTTGTAAGCTATAAAGTCTGTGTCTACATTTATTTCATTGCATATGTTTTTTAATTGTTCTATAACTGTTTTTTTGAGAAGTCATGGGATATTTTCTTCCATCCATTTGAATTTCTAAAATGTAGTGAATTCAGCAGGAGTGCCAGCAGGAAAATAGGCCTCCACTGAATTATGATTGGGTGTGGCCAGCATTTCCCACATTACCTGCAGAGAGCAATAAGCCTGCATCTCTTACCAGTGCAGTGCCTGACTGTTCTGTCCACAGACTTGGCTCTCTACACAGATGACCGGAGCTATGTCTCCTCAGGACTTGTCAGGGATTTGGCTTCCAGACAACTTGGGAATGCATGCACATTGAGAGGAGCTCGGTTTCCTCACAACAAGCTGGGAGATTCCACTGCGGGAGGAAAACTTTAAAAAGAATTTGGGAGAAGTCTTCTGTGCAAGGCTGACTGACAGGGGTCCATCTTCAGAAGACCGAGCAAATGAAGGGCTTGGAAAGCTGTGGGTTTTAGTTAGTTTTGTGTGTGGTGCAGATGGTGTCCAGTGTCCTTTTATGGCTTGTGAGGTTCCGTTTTCCAGGAAATTTATTGAGGGGAGTGTTCTTTCCCTGGTGTATGTCCTTGGCAGCTTTGCTATAAATTAACTGAGCACAGATATGTGGGTTTATTCCTGGGCTCTCTTCCATTCCTCTGGCCTGTGTGCCTCTTTTTGTGCCATTTTTATGCTGTACCCTGTTTGTTTACTGTAGCTTCATAATATTGTTTAAGTTAGGGAGGGAGTTTCCTACCACTGCTGCTCTCCTTTCTCAGGGTTCTTTAAGATTCCATAGAAAAGTCAATCCTTTCTCAGGGTCCCCGTGGCTCTTCAGGGTTCTTTAAGTTTCCATAGAGAAGTCAAGATTGTTCAGTTTTTGTGATAAATGCCATTTTCACAGGAATTGCATTGAATGTGTATAATATTTTGGGTAGAATGGACATTTTACCACTATTAATTTTTTTTTTTTTTGCGGTACACGGGCCTCTCACTGTTGTGGTCTCTCCCATTGTGGAGCACAGGCTCCGGACATGCAGGCTCAGTGGCCATGACTTACAGGCCCAGCTGCTCCGCGGCATGTGGGATCTTCCCGGACCGGGGCACGAACCCGTGTCCCCTGCATCGGCAGGTGGACTCTCAACCACTGCACCACCAGGGAAGCCCACCACTACTAATTTTTTATATCCACGAGCACAGGATATCTTTCCATTTATTTTCACCTTCAATTTCTTCATGAATGTCAACATTTTCAGTGTGTGGGTCTTCCACAACTTGAGTGAAATGTATTCCTAGGTATTTGGTTCTTTTGATGTTATTGTAAATGGGGTTGTTTTCTTAATTTCTCTTTCTGACGTTTCATTATTAGTGTATAGGAACATATTAGTGTATGGTTTTTGTCTCTTGATTTTGTATTTTGCAACTTTACTAGATTCATTTATTAATTGTAACAGTTTTTTGGTGGCTTGATGTGGAAAACTGGAATTAGAAATCCCATTGTTCCTACCACATCCAGGTGATCCACATCAGTGAAGACATAGTGGCTACTAATATCTTTCCAGAGTGCCCCATAAAAACCTGTGATTTCATACAACAGGGAACTGCATCATCACTTTGAGTCAACAGGATAAGCATAGGGCTCGGCCTCTGTAACAAAACTTGATATCATTTCTATTTTTCTGTCCTTATATTGACATTATTGTTATAAAAGTAATTTATTTTCCGGTCATTTCAAATGTATAGAAAAATTTCAACAGCAGTACAAAGTACTCACATTTGCAACTTCACAAAAAAAAACTCCAGTAGGTTTTACACAAAATAGAAACACTCTTCCAGGGAACAAGCACATAACCTCTAAATGAGGAAATTATAGTTTCCACATTACAATCCTATCCACAGGACCACTTCAGGTTTCACCAGCTGCCCCAACTCTAGGGAAGTGACTTTTTTCATTCTGATCCAGTTATTTTTTCTGGAACCGTGACTGATACTTTCCCTCATGTTTACAACCGTGATGGATTGAAAGTGCACAGGATATGTAGGATCTTGCTGGCCTTTTATGTATGGTAGCAGTGCTTCATTCATTTTTTAAAATCTTGATGAAATGTACATAACATTTATAATTTAAACCATTGTAAGTGCACAGTTCTGTGGCATTAACTATACTCACATTTGTGCACCAATATCTTCATCATCTGTGTTCAGAAACCTTCCATTTTCACCAGTGAAGCTCTGTGGCCATTAGCCACTAATTTCCCTCAGCTCCTGGCAACCACATTCTAAATTCTCCTTAGAAATTGACTTCATTGGGGCTTCCCTGGTGGCTGAGTGGTTAAGAATCTGCCTGCCAATGCAGGGAACACGGGTTCGAGCCCTGGTCCAGAAAGACCCCACATGCTGCGGAGCAGCTGGGCCTATGTGCCACAACTACTGAGTCTGAGCTCTAGAGCCCGTGAGCCACAACTACTGAGCCCATACGCCACAACTGCTGAAGCCCACGTGCCTGGAGCCCATGCTCTGTGATGAGAAGTCACGGCAGTGAGAAGCCTGTGCACCACAATGAAGAGTAGCCCCCACTTGCTGCAACCAGAAAAAGCCCGCAGGCATCAATAAAGACCAAACACAGCCAAAAATAAACTAATTAATTAATTAAAAAAAAGAAATTGACTTCTCTGGTTATGTTGTATAAGTGCAATCATATCATTGTGTGTGTGTGTGACAGGGTTATTTTACTTCACATAATGGCTTCAAGGTTCATACATGTTGTAACATATGTCAGAGTTTCCTGAGAGTTTAAGGCTGAATGACACTCCTTTGTGTGTATACCACATTTATTTTAGCCATTCTTCCATTGATAGACAATTGGGGCACTTCCGACTTTTGTGATTGTAGTTAATGCTGCTATAACTATGGGTATGCCCATATCTCTTCCAGTTCTTGAATTCAGTTTTTTGGGAATTGGTAGATCATACATTAATTCTATGTTGAATTTTTTTTGAGAACTGTCATACTGTTTTCCACAGAGACTGCATTATTTTACTTGATTCTTTTCATGGCAGAATAATATGGTGGGTTATGAATCAACCACCATATTATTTATCTCTTTAAGCATTGGTGGACGTTTGCATTGTTTCTAACATTTGACTATTGTGAAGAGTGCTGGCATCAATAGATTTGAACACTTGTTTTCCATTCGGTTTGGTATTTATCTAGGTTTGAATTCTTTGAACCATATGGTCGTTGTATGTTTGTAGGGTAAATATAGGTTTCACGTTTTTCCATGTCCACCAGTAATGATTAAAGGTTCCAATGTCTCCTCATTGTTTCCAGTATTTGCTATTGTTAATTTTCTTTATTAAAACCATCATAGAGTGTATAAAGGACTTATTGCATTGTGGTTTTAATGTGCATTTCCATTGTATCTTTTTACCTCCTTCTTGACCATTTTTCATATATTGTGTGGAGAAGGGTCAATTTAATTCCTTCGTCCATATTTAAAATGAGTTGTTTGTTTTGTTGATGAGTTTGTAAAAGTTCTTGATATACAATGGATAAAGTCTCACCAGATAACATAGTGTGGAATTATTGTCTTCCATTCTGTGAGCCCTCTTTCACTTTCTGAATTGCCTCTTTTGAAGCACACAGGCTTATTTTGAGGAAATTCAAACTATTTTTCATGTGTTGCTTGCGCTTAGATGTCAGATCTAAGAAACACCATTGCTAATTACAAGGTTATGAAGGTTTACCCTAATGTTTTCTTGGAGATTTTACACTGCCATCCCTTGGAATCCATCAGGGATTTGTTCCAGGGCAGCCAGCGATTATCAAAACCTGAAGATGTTCAAGTCTTTTATATAAAATGGTATAGAATTTGCAAATAACCTAGCACTTCTTCCTGTATGCATTTAATTATCTGTAGATTACTTTTAAGAACTAATACAATATAAATGCTATATAAATATTATAAACACAATGTGTATGCTATGTAAATAGTTCCTAGACTGTGGCAAATTCAAGTTTTCTTTTTTTTTTTTTGAAACTTTTTGAATTTTCTAGTATTTCTGATTTGGAGTTGGTTTAATCCATGGTTGTGCAACCCATGGATACAAGGGGCTGAGTGAGTGAAATTTTACTTTTTACTTAAAGTCTTTTATGTATTTTGAGATCCTCATTGTATTTTGTATGAGGTAAGGGTCTAATTTCATTCCTCTGCATGTGGATGCCAATTGACTAGCACCATTTGTTGAAAACATCATTTTCTCCCAATTTCATGCTGTTGACTGTTGCCTAAAATTATTTCATACTAGACAGATGGGTTTATTTCTGGGATCTCCATTCAATTTTATTCATCTCTATGTATAACTTCATGCCAGCATGAGTGTATTTTATTTCCTGATGCTGTGTACTAATATTTGAAATCGGGAAGTGTAAGCCTCGCTCTTTGATTTTCTTTGTCAAAATTCTTTTAGATCTTAGGGGTCTCTAGAAATTCTATGATTTGGGGTGTCCTCTTCTACAACCTTTCACATGGATGTACCCCAATTTGCTTTGCATTCATCTTCTGAAGTTATCCTGATTCTTGTAAGGTTTAGGCATTATGAGAATAGCTTCCGTGCCTAGTACCATCCTTGGTTTTGTTTAGATATAATTTTTCAAAAGAACTCTGTGAATACTGGAGGTGTGATGGATGGATCTCAGGGTGTGAGACTTGTTTGGCTTTGGACAATCCTGCCAAAGTATCTCAAGAGGCCCTGTATGTGTTCTGTCAGCAAGGAGAGTTGCTTTTGTTCCCCATACTCCAGTAATCAGTATTGTCATTTCAGGAGGAGGTTAACAGTTCTCATAGGTGTGTAGTGCTGTCTTATTGTGTTAATTTGTAATTCCCTAATGGTATTTGATGTTGATTGTATTTCTGTCTACTTATTTATTATCTGTATATCTTCTTTGGCCAGGTGTCTGTTCAGATCCTTACCCATTTTTAATGCAGCTGTTTGTTTTATAGTTCTTTGTATAATGTGTGTACAAATTCTTTATCTGATATGCTTTGCAAATATTTTTCCCATGTTGTTGCTTGTCTTTTGGTTTTTAGAATAAGGTATTTCACTGAATACAAATTTTTAATTTTATAAAACACACGTTATTAATTTTTTACCCTTTTGTGTGAGGGCTCTTTGTGTTGTGTTTAATGTCAAAGCTCATGATCTACATGACCAATTCCATGGCCATGAAGATTTCCTTTTATGTTTTCTTCTACAATGTTTATAGTTTTATATTTTAAATGTGTCTGTGGACAACTTGAGGGGACTTTGTTGTAAGCTGTGAAGTTTGTGTCTACATTCAGTTCAGTGCATATGGTTTCTAACTGTTCTATAACTTTTTCGAGAAGTCATAGGGTATTTGCCTTCATCCGTCTGTATTTCCAAATTTTATTGGATTCAGCAGGACGGCCAGCAGGGGACTTGGCTTTCGCCAAACTTGAGTGGGTACAGCCTGAATTTCCCAGTTTTCCAGCAGAGGGTGACAAGCCCCTCTTTTACCAGTGCAGGCCCTGCCTCCTCTGCCCACAGTCCTGGGTCTGTGCACAGCAGCCAGGAGCTGTGTCTCCTCAATACCCTCCAGGGATTTGGTTTCAGACAAAGTGGGGCTTCATCCACATTGAGAGGCACTCAGTTTCCTCAGGACTGGCTGGGAGGTGCCATAGTGGAGGAAATGCTAAGGAAAACATGGGGAGAATCTTCCTGTGTGTGGCTGACTGTTGGTGGGTCCATCTCCCTCTTCAAAGGACCCAGCAAAGGAAGAGCTTGATGTGGAAAATTGGGGGTTTTAGTTAGTTTTGTGTGTGGTGCAGATGATGTCCAGCATCCTTTTTTTGGACTGTGATATTCTGTTTTCCAGGCAATTTATTGAGGGGACTGTGCTTTTTTCTGTTGTATGTCCTTGGCAGCTTTGTCATAATTTAACTGACCATGTATTTGTGGGTTTCTTCCCAGGCTCTCAATTCTATTCCTCTGGCCCATGTGCCTCTTTTTGTGCCATTTCTACAGTGTTTGGATTCTGTAGCTTTGCAATGTGATTTAAAGTCATGGAGTGTGTTTTCTACATGTTCTGTTCTTCTTTCTTAAGATCCTCTTGGCTGTTTAGGATCCTTTGGGATTCCACACAAATATCAGGATGGATTGTTTAGTTTCATCAACAATGTCTTTGAAATTTTGGTAGGAACTGCATTGAATGTTGTAATAATACATGGCTTTAGACTAATGCATAGTGACAGGCATCTAACACTAAAGTATCATATGGAATATTTCAACACCCCCCTGCCATAACCTGTTTACCATCTGTTTTACCTTTTCCAGAATGCCATATAAATCAAGTCATACAGTGTGCGGCCTCCATAGACTGAATTTTTTCACTTAGCAATATACATGTAAGATTCATCCATGCTTTTTGCCAAGGTTGACAGTTTATTTCTATTTCTGAATGGTATTCTGTTGCATGTGTGTAGAAGGAAAAATAATTTTCCTTCTACTCTCCTACTTTTTTTTGTTTTTGTGGTACACGGGCCTCTCACTGTTGTGGTCTCTCCCGTTGCAGAGCACAGGCTCCAGATGCACAGGATCAGCGGCCATGGCTCACGGGCCCAGCCGCTCTGCGGCATGTGGGATCCCCCTGGACCGGGGCATGAACCCGTGTCCCCTGCATCGGCAGGCAGACTCTCAACCACTGCACCACCAGGGAAGCCCTCTCCTACGTTCTTGATTGAGGACTCCCCATCCCCCTAATAAAAGACAAACATAATTATACATTCAAATTCAAATAGACATATCATCTTTTTTTCCAAAATTTTAGTCATGGTTCAGTAAAAGTGAGTAATACAAAATCATCCATTTATATAAAATAGTAGGCTCTGAATTGTGTTTCTGTCAGATGGAACAAAAATCACTACTTAGTGGAAGCTGAAGATTTTTACTGACATTTGTGGAGAAGACTTCAGATTTAGATTTGCCCTGATAGGTAATCTTATGGAGAATATGGACTCAATTCTGGACAAAGGCACTTTTGTAAATATGTTGTGGCCTTTTTGGTGTTATTTAAAGCGAATCTGAGTGGATGAACTATCCAGTTTGTCTACAATTAGCATTTTCCTTCCCAGTCTCAGATAGTCATTTTAATGTTCTAAGTTACTTTCAATGGCTGGGCAAGGAAAGGAAGAAAATACCTACGAGGTGTTTTATTTTGGGGAGGAGGGGTGTAGGTGAAGGAGGTTTTAATTGCGCTTAATATGAGAAATAAATGTCTCCTACTTTATGACTGTAGGCAAGATTCACAATTAAAAGCAAGGCAAGCTCAAGTTAGTTATTTCCCTGGATGTTCACATTTAAAGAGTTGGTTTTTAATTCTTCAAAGAATTACATATCCTACTCTATGATAACTTCAAGAGGCTGACCTGTCCATCCAACTTCACTATCTTAAATTTGCTTCTTTATATCAAGGAGAAGATTGCCAACTATGATTTAAATCTTAAGATGACTATGCCCAGACTTAGAACATTTTGCTTTCAGATATTTTCATATATCTTTCTACAAAGAACAGGTTGGGGACATAAGCTACCGAGGTGGGAATCAGCATGTTGGCCTGGCCTGTGTTGACCTGCCCTGGGCCTTCCTGTTTTACCTTTGCATTCCTCTTGGCAAACAGCCAAAGTCATCTTGGGTGAAAACTGACCCAACTTCTCCAGAGTTGGTACAGTCTCTCACTGCAGCCTATCCTGAGGCAATGGGCTCCAAATATTAGGACACAGCAGAACACATCCATCTGAGAGTCTCTAACCAAGGGATCTGGGTAGGGGGCTTCTCTAGAATGCAGGTTCCTGGTTACCCAAGTTTCAAGTTCTGTTGGGCTTTATTGCCAGGGAAGTGAGGTAACTTCCTGAGGTCCACTTACCTGGGCTTCTTTCTTACACAAAGCTCCCCAGGGCCACCTCTGGGATATAGACTGATCACCCTCTACCCCATGTCAATTCCAAGCACAGTGACACAACACAGCCCACCTTACAGCCAGGGGGAGGCCTAGGTTCAGCCAGGACCCCAGCTCTGTGGGCACAGCTGGGTTCAGACCCAGCTCCTCCCCCTCACCAGTGATGTGGCCTGGGATAAGTCACATACCTCTTGGTCTCCCTAGTCTCCCATCTGCAATGTGAGGGGTCATTCTGCCATCAACTTCCTAGGTAAGCCATTCGGTGTATAGACCTGTAAACACCTAGAGTGCCTGTAAAGCCCTTGGGCTGGTATCACATGGAGCTCATGCACAGACATAGCAAAGGAAAGATAATATCAAGGGCTGGCATAGCACAGAATATAACTGAAACAGGCCTGGTTCTGCTCTGGGATCTAGGGGAAGTCACTCCCCTTTCTGCCTGTTTCCAAGTTCCCCCCATGGGATTGTTGAAATTACATAAAATTAAGACATTGTCCCCTCTGGCATACAACATTCCAGGTCCTCCTCTTATGTTTAGACTCAGGTCCAAGTGTTTCATCTTGGCCCTGGTGGTGGGCTGCCCTCACGATGGCTCCAGGCATTCTTGCTTCCTGGTCAAACATCCTTGTGTAATCCCCACTAATGGACTGGATTCTAACATGTAGACTAATTGATGAGAATTTGGTGACTTCTACTCATTCCCTTTCTCCTGTGTTCATTCTTTCTCTGTTTCTCAGTGCCTCTCTCTGTCTCTCTCTCCTTCTGCCTTTCTGTGTTTCTGTCTTGTCTCTCCCTTTCTCTGTCCCTACTTTATCTGTCTCTCTGTCTTTTATGTATGTATGTGTGTATGTATGTATTGTTAGGGCACAGGGCATGTCACTTCAAAATATGTCTTACTGACATATTCCTTTAATTAATGTTACTTAAGGAAAGACCCATGCAAGAGAGACACTTTCCATCTCTTGTCTACCTCCCTGAAATCAGGAAATAAATCTCTCTTATGAAAGGTATACCACGTGGGGGATGAGGCCTGAGGGCTGAGGGCTGAAGGCATGCTGGCTCCTGCAAATCACTTCATTCTGGGAACCTACTGTTGGGACTACTGTGGTGCTGGTTAGCTTTTCAAAGACCAAAGGCAACTCCACGCTCTGCTTATTTCGGAGAATAGCGTGTGTGAGTGTGTGTGTGTGTGTGTGTGTGTGTGTGTGTTCTTTATTCACCAGTGAATGGACACTTTGGCGGCTTCCACATCTTGTCTATAAAGCTGCCATGACCTTAGGGGTGCATATATCTTTTTGAATTTGTGGCTTTGTTTCCTTCAGAAAGATACCCCCAAGTGTAATTCCTGCATCATATAGTTCTATTTTTAATTTCTTGAGGACCCTCCATACCGTTTTCCATAATCATAGTGGATGTACCAAGAAACATTCCCAACGAAAGTACATGAGGGCTTCCTTTTCTCCACATCCTCGCCAATACTTGTTACTTTTTGTCTTTTTGATTATAGCCATTCTTTCAGGTGTGAGGTGGTCATCTCATTGTGGTTTAGATGTGCATTTCCCTGATGATAAGTTATGTTGACCGTTCTTTCATGTGTCTGTTGGACATCTGTATGTCTTCTTTGGGAAAATTTTTGGTCTTCTGCCAATTTTTTACTTGGGTTTTTGTCTTTTGGAGGTTGAGTTGAGTGGTTCTTGGTCCATTTTGGATATGAACCCCTTTTCAGATATATGGTTTGGAAATACTTTCTCACATTCAGTAGGCTGCCTTTTTGTTTTGTGGATGGTTTCCTTTGTCGTTGAAAAGCTTTTCAGTTGGAAGTCCCATTGGTATATTTTGCTTTTGTTTCCCTCACTTGAGGAGACAGATCCAAAAACATGTTGCTAAGGCTGTCAAAGAGCATACTGTGTATGTTTTCTTCTATGAGTTTTGTGGCTTCAGGTCATATGTTGAAGTATTTGATTCATTTTGAGGTTATTTTTGTAGATGATATGAAAAAGGATTACAGTCTGATTCTTGTGCATGTAGCTGTCCAGTTTTACCAACACCATTTATTGAAGTGGCTGTCTTTTCCCCACTGTCTATTTTCACCTCCTTTGTCATAGATGAGTTGACCATAGAAGCGTGGTTTTATTTCTGGGCTCTCAGTTCTGTTCCATGGATCTATGTGTATTTCTTTGGTGCCAATACCATGTTGTTTGATGATTCTAGATTTGTAGTACAGTTTGAAGTCAGGCAGCATGATTTGTTCAGGTTTGTGCTTCTTTTTTTTTTTTTTTTTTTTGTGGTACGTGGGCCTCTCATTGTTGTGCCCTCTTCCATTGTGGAGCACAGGCTCCGGACGTGCAGGCTCAGTGGCCATGGCTCACGGGCCCAGCTGCTCCGCGGCATGTGGGATCTTCCCGGACCAGGGCACGAACCCTCGTCCCCTGCATTGGCAGATGGACTCTCAACCACTGTGCCACCAGGGAAGCCTGTGCTTCTTTCTTAAGATTGCATTGACTCTTCAGGTTTTTATTTGTGTTTCCATATACATTGTAGAATGCTTTGTTCTAGTTCTCCAAATAATCCCATTGGTATTTTGGTAGGAATGGCTTTGAAGCTCTAGATTGCCTTGGGTGAGGAATCATTTTAACAGTATGAATTTCTCTAATCCATGAGCACAGCATATGTTTCCATTTGTTCATGTCATCTTCAATTTCTTTCATCAGTGTCTTCCAGTTTTTGGAGTACAGGTCTTTTACCTCCTGGGTTAGATGTATCCCTAGGTCTTTTATGTTTGGTAATGTCATTGTCCATGGAGTTATTTTCTGAATTTCCCATTCTGATAGTTTGTTGTGAGTGTATAGAAATGCAACTGATTTCTGTAGATTAATTTTGTATCCTGCAACTTAACTGAATTTCCCAATGAGTTCTATTTGTTTTTGGGTGTCATCTTCAGGATTCTCTATATAGAGTACCATGTTATCTACAATCTATGTTTTAATAGATGTACCTCTATTTTTAATGTGGTTGTTTGTGTTAGAGTTCTTTTTATATTTCAAGAAAAATCCCTTACTAGATATGTGTTCACAACCATTTTTCTACCAGTTGGTGACTTGTCTTTTGATTTTCTGAATAAGGTCTTTCACAGAGTCCAAATATTTATAAAGTCCACAGTATTCCTTGTTTTTCATTTCTGGATTGCTTTTTTTGTGTTGTGTGTTAAAGCTCAAAGCTCATGACCTACATGACCAAACCCAGGGTCCTGTCGATTTTCTACTATCTTTTCTCCTATAATTTTTAATCGTTTTGCATTTAAAATTTGTCTATGAATAACTTTGAGTGAATTTGGCATAAGTTGTAAACTTTGCATCTGCATTCATTTCATGCCAAATGATTTCCAATTAATTGTTCCTTAATTATTCTTACAAAAGTTATGTGGTATAGTCTCCATTTCAGTGTGACTGACCAAAGTTGAATGGATTCAGCAGTTCTGCCAGCAGGGATTGCTGAGACCAGTGACCTGTGAGGGAGGTGGGACAAACACTTCCCTCACTGCCTGCAGAAGTTGAGCCTGCTTCTCTGACCCACAAGGCATGCATGTTCCACCCTTGGACTTGGCTCCTCAGGGAGCTGCAAGGAGTTTTGTCTCCTTAGGCACCATCAGGGCTTGGGCTTGGGAAGCATCTCTGCTGACAGGAGCTCAGTCACCTTAGGACTCACCAGGGTTTTGGCTTCAGGACAACACAGGACTGTGTCCACACTGATGGGAGCAGGGTTTCCTAAGGATGCAGGTGACGCTGGCAGAAAAAGGGAAGAAAAGTGTGGAGAAGCTTTCTGTGTGCCATTGACTTGGAGAGCTGGGGTGGGGATCCATCTTCACATGACCCAGGAAGGGCTTGATATGGAAAACTGTGTTTTTAGTCAGTTTCGTGTGTGGTGTAGACAGCATGTGGCATGTGCTGTCCAGTTTTCACAGCACTGTTTATTGTGAGGACTGTCCTTTCCCCTTGGTATGTCCTTGGCCCCTTCGTCATAAATTAACTGACCCCATCCATGTGGGTTGACTTTCGGGCTCTCTGTCCTGTTCCTCTTGTGTGTGTGCCTGCTTTGTTGCCAACTCTACACTGTTTTGGTGACTGTAGCTTTGCAATATCATTTGAAGTCACAGCCTGAGATGCTTCCAACCTGTTCTCCTTTCTGAGGATCACTTTGGCTATTTAGAGTCCTTTGCATTTCCATAGGAATATTAGGAGAATCTTCTCAATTTCTGTGAAAAATGCCATTGGAAATTAGGCAGGGATTGCATTCACAGTGTACATATCTTTGGGAAGAAGGGACATTTTAACAATATGAATTCTTCCATTCCATGAACATGAGATATCTTTCCATTTATTTGTGTCTTCTTCAGTTTCTTCATCAATGTCTTAAAGTGTTCAGTGTGCAGGTCTTTCAAGTTGTTGGTTAAATTTATTCCTTGGTATTTTGTTCTTTTTGATGCAGTTGTCAACTGGATTGTTTTCTTTCTCTTTCTGATGGTTCATTATTCATGTTTAGAAGTGCAATTGATTTTTGTATATTGATTTTGTAACTTTGCTAAATTCATGGATTAGTTCAATTTTTTTGATGGAATGATGTAGAAAATTAGAAATCGAAAATTCCACTGTTTCTATAACATCCAAGTCATCCACAACATGGAAGACATAGTGGCTCCTACAATAACCTTCCCACAGTGCCTGTAAATTACATGTGGACTCCTACAGGGGCGATTAGGTTCATGACTTTGTGTGAAGTGGAGTTGGGTAATAGGGCTTGGCATCTATAAAGAAATATAATGTTTTCTCTGCTTTTCTGGTGTAGTATTGACATGGTGTTTTGGAAAGTTATTGACTTTCTAGTAATTCCAAACCTACAGAAAACTTGCAATAGCAGAAGAAAGTACTGTGTATCTGCACACTTAGATTCCCCAGCCATCCTTACTTCACTGCACTTGCCACTTCACACAAAATATTCCAGTGCATTTTACCCAAAACAAGGACGCTGTTCCAGGGAACCAGCATATAACCTCCAAATGAGGAAATTTAAGATGGTGTCCACATTACAGTCCAATCCACAGGCCCCCTTCAACTTTCACCAGCTACTCCAACTCTAGGGAAACGTCTTTTCCCATTCTGATCCAGTTTTCTTTTCCTTGAACCATTACAGATACTTTCTCATTTTTACAACCTTGATGGATTTAAAGCACACAAGATGAGTATGATCTGGGTGGCTTTTCTGTATTTTAACAGGTATCAGTACTTCTTTCATTGTGTGTGTGTGTGTGTGTGTGTGTGTGTCTGTGTGATTAAATGTACAGATCATTTAAACCATTTTAAGTACACATTTCTATGTCATTAAACACACTCACATTGTTGTACAAATATCTTCACCATCCATGTTCAGAACCTTTCAATTTTCACCAGTGAAACTCTGTTGTCATTAAACACAAATTCCCCTCAGCTCCTGCCAATGGCATTCTGCTTTCTGCCTTTGAATTTGACTTCTCTGGGTACCTCATATAAGTGGAATCATGTCATTTTGTTCTGTTTGTGACAGGGTTATTTCACTTATAATAATGGCTCCAGGGTTCATGAATGTTGTAACACATGTCAGAATTTCCTTAGCTTTCCAGGTTGAATTCCATTCCTTGTGTGTATACCACCACATTTAGTTCATCCACTTATCCATTGATGGACAGTTAGGTCACTTCCAACTTTTGCTATTGTGATGAATACTGCTCTTAATATGGGTGTACCCATATCTCTTCCAGTCCCTGCTTTCAGTATTTTCGGTCTGTATCCTGATGTGGAATTGATGGATTATATGTTAATTCTATGGTGAAGTGTTTGAAGAACTGCCATACTGTCTTTGACATGGGCAGCACCATTTCTCTTGATTCCTTTTATGGCAGAATAACACGGCAGTGTATGGATCAATTGGTTTTCTTTATCCATTTACATATTGGTGGACGTTTGCATTGTTTCTTCCTTTTGGTTGTGGTGAACAGTACTGCTAGCAATATATGTGTACATCTGTTTTCAGTTCTTTGAGGTATATATCTAGGAGTAGGTTTGTTGAACCGTATGGTAATTGTACATTCATATTGTAAACATAGGTTGTGCCTTTTTTCATTTCCAGAGGTGATTAAATATTCCAACTGCTCTGCATTGTTGCCAACAATTGATATTTTTAATTTTCTTGATTATAACCATTTTAGTGTTGTGAAGAAGTTATTGCATTGTAGATTTAATTTGCATTTCCATCTTATCTTTTCATCTGCTTTTGACCACTTGTATGTCTTGTGTGGAGGAGGGTCAATTGAAGTTCATTGTCCATATTTAAAATTTTAAAAGTTGTAAAAGTTCTTGGCATACACTGGATACATCTCATCAGGTACATAGTGTGAAAATATTTTCTTCCATTCTGTGGGCTGTTTCCACTTGTTGGATTGCCTCTTTGGGCACACAAATGTTTTTATTTTTGAGGAAGTGCATTTTTTTCTCTTCATTGCTTGCACCTTGCTGTCAGATCTAAGAAATCATTGCTAAATCCAAGGTTATGAAGATTTATCCCCACATTTTATTGGAGAGTTTATAGTCATCCCTTGGTATCCATGGGGGATTGGTTCAAGGACACAGCATAGATACCAAAATCCATGTATGTTAAAGTCTCACATAAAATGGTATGGTATTTGCAAATAGCCTAGGCACATTTTCCTGTATGCTTTATACCATCTCTAGATTACTTATAATAACTAATACAGTATAAATGCTATATGCGTTTATATTGTGATTACCATGTAAATACTATGTAAATAGTTGCTGGTACATGGAAAATTCAAGTTTTTTTTCTTTTGAAACTTTGGAATTATATTTTTCAATATTTATTTATTTAGGCTGTGCTGGGTCTTCGTTGCAGCATGCCGACTCTTAGTTGAGGCATAAATGTGGGATCTAGTTCCCTGACCAGGTATTGAACCTGGGCCCCCTGCATTGGGAATGCAGAGTCTTACCCACTGGACCGCCAGGGAAGTCCCGAAAATTTTTGGAATTTACTTTTTCTAATATTATCGATCTGGAGTTGGTTGAATCCATGGCTTTGGAACCCGTGGATACAATGTGTTGACTGTAATTTTACTTTCTACATTTAAGCTTTGTATATATTTTGAGATACCTTTTTGTATGTGGTATGAGGTAAGGGTCCAATTTCATTTCTCTGCCTTTGGATAGCAAATTGCCTAGCATCATTTGTTGAAAATACCATTTCATCCCAATTTAATGATGTTATCTAAATCAGTTCTTCCTAGATGGATGGGTTTATTTGTGGGATCCCCATTCAAATCCATTCAACTCTATGTATATCTTTATGCTGTTATCACAGTGTTTTATCTACTGATGCTTTGTACTAACATTTGAAATTGGAAAGTATGAGCCTCCAACTTTGAATTTCTTTTTTTAAAATGGTCTTAGTTCTTTGGAGTCTCTTGAAATCCCATAATTCAGGGAGTCATATTCTCCCTTTCACATGGATGTCCCCCAATTTGCTTATGCATTCATCTACTAAAGACATCCTGATACCTTTAAGGTTGAGATATCATGAGTAGAGTTTGTGTGCAGAGCAGCATCCTCATTTTTGTTTGGATATAGTTTTTTAAAGCAGTTGTGTAAATACTGCAGATGGATGGATATCAAGGTGTGAGACTTGTTTAGCTTTGGAAAATCCTCCCAAACTGTACCTCAAGAGGCCTTTTATGCATTGCATCAGCAATTAAATAGAGTTTCTGTTGTTCCCCATCCTACAGTAATTGGTATTGTCATTGTGGGAAGAACTTAGTAGTTCTCATAGGTGTGTAGTGCTGTATTGTTGTTTTACTTTGTGTCCCTAATGATAAAAGATGTTGCTCATATTTTTGTCCACTTATTATCTGTTTATCTTCTTTGACCAGATGTCTGTTCAGATCTTTACCCATTTTTAATGTAGTTATTTGTGGTATAGTTCTTTGTATGATTTGAGTACAAATTCTTTATCAGATACGTGTTTTGCAAATATTTTTCTTCCAGTTTTTTGCTTGTCTTTTGGCTTTCTCAAGAAGGTATTTCATGGAGTAGAAATTTTTAATTTTATATGTTATTAACTTTTTTCCTTTTGTGTGTTGGCTTTTTGTGTTGTCTGTTAAAAGTCAAAGCTCATCATCTATGTGACCAAACCCATGGTCATATAGATTTCTTCTATAATTTTTTTTATAGTGTTCTATGTTAAATGTGTCTGTGGGCAATTTTGCATGACTGTTGGTGTAAGCTGTGAAGTTTGTGTCTACAGTCTGTTCATTGCATATGGTTTCTAACTGTTTTTTGAGAAGTTACGTGATATTTGCCTCCGTCCATTTGAATTCCCAAAGGTGAGTGGATTCAGCAGGACGGCCAGCCTCCTGGGAACTTGGCCTCCACTGAACTGTGGGAGGTGCGGCCTGCATTTCCCAGTCTTCGCCAGCAGAGGGCGACAAGCCCGCCCCTCTTACCAGTGCAGCACCTGCCTGTTCTGCCCACAGTCTTGGCCTCCTCAGGACCCGCCTGGGATTTGGCTTCAGGACAGTGCAGGGCTCTGTCCACACTGAGAGGCACTCAGTTTCCATGGAAAGAAAAGGTGAGGAAAGTGGGGAGAAGCTTCCTGTGCATGGCTGACTGCCTGGGGAAGGGGATCCATCTGCAGAGGATCCAGCAGACGAAGAGCTTGATGTAGAAAATAGTGGTTTTATTTAATTTTGTGTGTGGTGCAGACATTTTGACATGGTGTGCTTATGTAGTTCTGTAATATGGCTTGAAGTCAGGCAGTGAGTTTCCTCCAGCTGCTGTTCTCCTTTCTCAGGATCTCCTTGGCTGTTTGGCATCCTTTGTGATTCCACATAAATGTTAGGATTGTTTGTTCAGTTTCTGTGAAAAATGCTATTGGAATTTTAGCAGGAATTGCTTTGAATGTGTCTATTTGGGTAGAATGGACACTTCAGGATGATCATTTCTTTCCATCCATGAACACAGGATCTCTTTCCATTTATTTGCATCTTCAATTTCTTCATCAATATCTTAACATTTTCATTGTGCAGGTCTTTCACATCTTTGGTTAAATTTATTCTTAAGCATTTTGTTCTTTTGATGTTATTGTAAATGAGTTTTCTTAATTTCCCTCTTTGATGGTTCACTACTAGCTGTCTAGGAAGATAAATGTTTTTGTCTATTTTGTATCCTGCAGCTTTCCAGAATTCATTTATTAGCTCTCACTCCCGTGGGAGAACTTCTGTGGTATAATTTATTCTCCAGTTTTGTGGTTTGCCCACTGGGTGGTATGGGGTTTGATTATATCACGAGTGTGCCCCTCCTACCATCTCATGGTTTCTTCTTTAAGTCTTTGGTTGTAGGTATCCTTTATTGGTAAATTATACTCCTTTTGTATCAGTGGTTGTTGAGTGGTTAGTTGTGATTTTGGTGTGCTTGTGAGAGGAGGTGAGTGCAAGGTCCTTTTACTCTGCCATCTTGTCCCAAATGAAATCAGTTTTTAAAAATACTTCTTTCTTCTGTCCCAGAGCCTTTCCCCCATTGTCCTCATCCAGGCTCCCAATAGAGCATGGAGAATTATCTCCATGAATTAATAACTTTCAGGTATTGAAATTACTCCCTTTGTGAGAGATGAAGACCGGAAGGCATGGATATCCAAGATTCCCAGTGCTATGGGGTTCACTGTTGGGCTCTTCAGAAAGTAGGGGGAAATGTGTGATTAGTTTACAACTGGATGCTACATCAGCTATTTGAATCAGGAATAAGAAAATACTCATATATACAGATGACCTTAATGGTCTTGAATTCTTCAGAAAGTTCTAAAAATAAATAGTATGAGAGACCATTCTCTATATTGGTAAGAAAGACTATTTAAATGGGCTATTAGGAATACAGAATATGGGAGGTATATTTGGGTTGAAATTTGCTTAAACCTAACATTTTTCATGATAGATTCAGATTATGATTTTCCTTATTGTGGCAAAAATACCCAAGTAGATATAGTGTGTCTTTCATTCTGCTTCAGTCACCTGCTATTTATTTCTCCCATTACACCTGATATTTGCTGGTTCAAGGTGCTTTCTGTGACCTTCCAGGACTAAGAAATTCATTCTTTTTTCCTATTTATCTTTAACAAGAGTCTTGAAATATTTAGTGAGGTATGTGTATATACCATCTCAGTCATTGTAGAAACATCATTTCTTTCTAGTTTCTCTTTGCTTGTCATTGGCTTCGAAATATGAACTCTCAACTGCGTTGAGTAGAGATACTGCACTTTGTAAGTGGAGGTTTTCACTAGTCAAACTTATGATCTGACAGTATTCAGTATACTCAACACTCATATCTCAGATTTAATATTCTTTGTCACTTCTTTGCATTTTCCAAAAAGTTTACAAGAATCATATTACTTAACTATGTTCAACAGTGTTAAGTTTCTGAAATATAGCTCAGCACAAATGATAAAGTTTTTCAAAGAAATAAAAGATTCAAAAACAAGAGCACTAATTTATTTTATATCATTGTGTATGTTCTCATCCTAGTGTATTTTAAAAACAAAGAATATAATCCACAAATAGATTTATAAGACTAAATTAAAAATGATTTTGATTTCACCGACATGAATATTTTCCTCAGTATGACTTTTAATATGTACAAAGTGCCCATTTAAATATATGTCTGTATGTATGAAATGTCAACAATATTTAATCTACTTTTTCTTGTTTCTCTTATTCTTCCTAGTTAAAGAAACTTCTGTAGAAATTAATTAGGGTTGTCTTTGTCTATTTCTGTGTCTTTAAACAAATTCTACTTCAGGTAAACTGGAGTAAAACCAAAGCTCTAATATTTACTGAGGGTTTGACAAAATATCTCAAAAAAGAGGAATTGTAATATTATTTTTCTTAAACTATAAAAACTATTCATGTGGTGCATTCAGTACTTTTCAAAAATTGTTATAAAGATATATAGTACATAGTAAATATTTAAAAAGGATTGTTGCTGTTATGCTTACTATTCTATTAAACATGTAAATCCATAGAACTCTTTCAGTTTCAAGTTAACTATGAATTCTTACTTTTCATTCCTACCTCTGCTATTCAAAATTGTGGCTAATGAATCAGAACCTGTGGCATCACTAGCTAAAATTGAGCTTGTTAAAAAAGTGGAATTCAGGCCTGATCCCAGAATTACTGAATTGGAATCTGCATTTTTACAATATCCCCAGTGTACATGTATATCCATTAAAAACTGAAAGGTATCTTTCTAACTCACAATGTTCTTACCATATGAGAAATACACAAATTTTATCCAATATGATATAAACAAAACAGTCAAAAATGCATATGCCTGTGTTGGGACCATCACTTTATAAGTTTTCTTCCAGATAACTACAGTCTCTACAGTGGTTTTGTGGATCACATGTCATCCCCTTTTCTTGTAGCTAGAAACACAGTAGAGAATATTACTTTGTAAACAATTATATTATTGGATAATACATGACACTCTCATAATTAAAACCAGTTCTCTTAACTTGCTGTTTTCATCTTGGGTCCAATTATGAATTCTTCCTATGACCCACATGGCATATGTACTTTCTTTTATTAAGTTTTATTGGAGTATATTTGCTTTACAATGTTGTGTTAGTTTCTGCTGTATAGCAAAGTGAATCAGCTATACATATACATATATCCCCACTTTTTTGGATTTCCTTCCCATTTAGGTCAGCACAGAGCACTGAGTAGAGTTCCCTTTGCTATACAGTAGGTTCTCATTAGTTATCTATTCTAAATTTGGTAGTGTATATATGTCAATCCCAATCTCCCAATTCATCCCACCTTACCCCCAGGTATCCATATGTTTGTTCTCTATGTCTGTGTCTCTCTTTCTGCTTTGCAAATAAGTTCATCTGTATGATTTTTCCAGGTTCTACATATAAGCAATACTATACAATATTTGTTTTTCTCTTTCTGACTTACTTCACTCTGTATGACAGTCTCTAGGTCCATCCATGTCTCTGCACATGGCACAATTGTGTTCCTTTTGATGTCTGAGTAATATTCCATTGTATATATGTACCACATCTTCTTTATCCATTCCTATGTTGATGGACATTTAGGTTGCTTCCGTGTCCTGGCTATCGTAAATAGTGCTGCAATGAATATAGGGATGCATGTATTTTTTGAATTATGTTTTCCTCTGGGTATGTTCCCAGGAGTAGGATTGCTGGATCATATGGTAGTTCTATTTTTAGTTTTTTAAGGAACCTCCACACTGTTCTCCATAGTGGCTGTAATAATTTACATTCCCACCAACAGTGTAAGAGGGTTCCCTTTTCCATAAATACTTTTTATTTCAGGGACTACTGACATCCAGGATGTGGCTATAGATTTCTCTAAAGAGGAGTAGGAATGACTGGGCATTGATGAATGGGAATTGCACAGGGATGTGATGTTTGATATTTATAGGAACCTAGTCTCCTTGGGTGAGGATACCTTCCTTTCAGAATTCATTATCCACCCACAGAGTCAAGGTTCCTTCATTTGTAGAATGTCTCTTGGAATCTTCTGCTTCCTACAATAGAGTTTCAGATCCAAACTTTTTGGGAAAATTTGGGAGTCTGTGGGTATAGATAGAAGGGCTTGGTGATAATTCATCATAATTCTAATGTTCCTCTTACTTGAGGTAATCTGCAGCCTTCACTTTAGATTAGTGTCAATTCTATAGGATCATTTGTATAAAATAGTGTTGCCTCCATTTTAAAATCATGTTTCCACCCATAATTTTGACTCAGCATTACTTGAATATAGATCCCAGGATCTGATTTTTTGCTGTTGCCTACTATAATAAAGGTTCTTTTAAAAATCAGTATTTGGGATTCCCTGGTGGTGCAGTGGTTGAGAGTCTGCCTGCCGATGCAGGGGACACGGGTTCGTGCCCCAGTCCGGGAAGATCCCACATGCCGCAGAGCAGCTGGGCCCATGAGCCATGGCCATGGAGCCTGTGCATCCGGAGCCTGTGCTCCACAATGGGAGAGGCCAGAACAGTGAGAGACCTGTGTACGACAAAAAAACAAAAAACAAGTATTTTGGGAAATCATATTCTAGACTATTTTACTCTTCCTTCTCTTAACACCTGATCATAATACTAGACTGGAAATAGAAAAACCTCCACCAAAACGTATGTTGCTTTTTCTGTTGAAGAAGTCTTGTTGTTACTAAGTCACAACTGGTCACTTTTTTTCTTTTTTTGCTGTGTCCAGCTACAAACCATTCTTAGTACCCACTGTTCTGAGCACTGAGCATAGAAATAGCCACTTCCTCTCTGACCCAATGTCACAGGTGCAGCAGAGCAGCTGCACTGCTAGGGCCAGAAGGTCTGGCATCTGCAGGGTACTATCCCCTCATTTCACCCACTGGAACTGATCACCTTCATGGAGCAAAAGAAGGATCCTTAGATTTGAAGGGAAATAAGACAATAGCTATATACCCAGGTATGTGTGAATGGATAAAGTGTATTTGTTCCAAATTCACACTGCTAAAATAATGTGTATCTATTTAGTCTTACAATGATTTCTTTGCAGATATATGGAATATATTTATTATTGATATTGAATGAAATATTTTAAAATTCCATATTGCTTTACAACAATAGTAGAGGATTTTTAACACCCCATTTACACTAGTGGATAGATCATCCAGACAGAAAATTAATAAGAGAACACAAGCCTTATATGACACATTAGACCAGATAGACTTAATTGATATTTATAGGACATTCCATCAAAAAGCAACAGAATAAACTTTCTTCTCAAGTGTACATGAAATATTCTCCAGGATAGATCACATCTTGGGTCATAAATCAAGCCTTGGTAAATTTTTAAAAATTGAAATCATATCAAGCACCTTTTCTGGCCACAATGCTATGAGATTAGAAATCAATTACAGGACAAAAAACTGTAAAAGACACACACATGGAAGCTAAACAATATGTTACTAAATAATCAATAGATCACTGAAGAAATCAAAGCGGATTTTAAAAAATACCTAGAGACAAGTGACAACAAAAACACAAAAATTCAAAACACATGGGATTCAGCAAAAGCAGTTCTAAGAGGGAAGTTTATAGCAATACAATCTTACCTCACAAAACAAGAAAAATCTCAAATAAATATATCCTTAAATCTAAAGCAACTAGAGAAAGAACAAACAAAACCTAAAGTTAGTAGAAGGAAAGAAATCATAAAGATAAGATCAGAAGTAAATGAAATAGAGATGAAGAAAACAATAGCAAAGATCAATGAAACTAAAAGCTCATTCTTTGAGAAGATAAACAAAATTGATAAACCTTTAGCCAGACTCATCAAGGAAAATGTAGAGAAAACTCATATCAATCAAATTAGAAATGAAAAAGAAGTTACAGCCAACACCACAGAAATACAAAAGATCATAACAGACTACTACAAGCAGCTATATCCCAATAAAATGGACAACCTGGAAGAAATGGACAAATTCTTAGAAAGGTACACCCTTCCAAGACTGAACTGGGAAGAAATAGAAAATATAAACAGACCTATCACAAGTAATGAAATTAAAACTGTGATTAAAAATCTGCTAACAAACAAAAGTCCAGGACCATATGGCTTCACAGGCACTATCAAACATTTAGAGAAGAGTTAACACCTATCCTTCTCAAACTATTACAAAAAATTGCAGAGGGAGGAACACTCCCAAGCTGATCCTAAGAGGCCACCATCACCCTGATACCAAAATCAGACAAAGATACCACAACAAAAAGAAAATTACAGGTCAATACCTCTGATGAACGTAGACGCAAAAATCCTCAACAAAATACTAGAAAACAGAATCTAACACCTCATTAAAAGGATCATACACCATGATCAAGTGGGATTTATCCCAGGGATGTAAGGTTTTTTCAATATATGCAAATCAATCAATGTGATACACCATATTAACAAACTGAAGAATAAAAACCATATGATCATCTCAATAGATGCAGAAATAGCTTTTGACAAAGTTCAACACCTATTCATGATAGAAACTCTTCATGGGGCTTCCCTGGTGGCGCAGTGGTTGAGAGTCTGCCTGCTGATGCAGGGGACGTGGGTTCGTGCCCCAGTCTGGGAGGATCTCCCATGCAATGGAGCGGCTGGGCCCATGAGCCATGGCCGCTGGGCCTGTGCGTCCGGAGCCTGTGCTCTGCAATGGGAGAGGCCACAACAGTGAGAGGCCCGCATACTGCAAAAAAACCCAAAAAACAAACAAACAACAAAAAAACAACTCTGCAGAAAGTGAGCATATAGGGAACCTACCTCAACATAATAAAAGCCATATATGACAAACCCACAGCAAAAATTGTTCTCAATGGTGAAAAACTGAAAGCATTTCCTTTAAGATCAGGAACAAGACAAGGATGTCCACTCTCGCCACTATTATTCAACATAGTTTTGAAACTCCTAGCCATGGCAATCAGCGAAGAAAAAAAAGAAATCCAAGTCAGAAAAGAAGTAAAACTGTCACTGTTTGCATATAACATGGCACTATACATAGAAAATCCTAAAAATGCTACCAGAAAACTACTACAGCTCATCAATGAATTTGGTAAAGTTGCAGGATACAGAATTAATACACAGAAATCTCTTGCATTCCTATACACTAACAATGAAAGACCAGAAAGAGAAGTTAAAGAAACAATCCCATTTACCATCACAACAAAAAGAATAAAATACCTAGGAATAAACTTACCTAAGGAGGCAAAAGACATGTACTCAGAAAACTATATAAGATACTGATGAAAGAAATCAAAGATGATACAAACAGATGGAGAGATATATCATATTCATGGAGTGGAAGAATCAATATTGTGAAAATGACTATACTACACAAAGCAAGCTACACAGATTCAATGCAATCTCTATCAAACTACCAATGACATTTTTCACAGAATTAGAACAAAAATGTTTACAATTTATATGGAAACACAAAAGACCCTGAATAGCTGAAACAATCTTGAGAAATAAAAATGGAACTAGAGGAATCAGGCTCCCTGACTTCAGAATATACTACAAAGCTACAGTCATCAAAAGAGTATCCTACTAGCACAAAAGCAGAAATATATATCAATGGAACAGGATAGAAAGCCCAAAGATAAACCCACATACATATGGTCACCTAATCTATGACAATGGAGGCAAGAATATACAATGGAGAAAAGATAGTCGCTTTGATAAGAGGTGCTGAGAAAACTGGACAGCTACATGTAGAAGAATGAAATTAGAACACTTCCTAATACCATATACAAAAATAAACTCAAAATGGATTAAAGACCTAAATGTAAGGCCAGACACTATAAAATTCTTAGAGGAAAACATAGGCAGAACACTCTGATATAAATCGCAGCAAGATATTTTTTGATCCACCTCCTAGAGTAATGAAAGTAAAAACAAAAGTAAGCAGATGGGGGTCTTCCCTGGTGGCACAGTGGTTGGGGGTCTGCTGCCAATGTGGGGGCTGCGGGTTCGTGCCCCAGTCCGGGAGGATCCCACGTGCCGTGGAGTGGCTGGGTCCGTGGGCCATGGCTGCTGGGCCTGCGCATCCGGAGCCTGTGCTCTGCAACGGGAGAAACCACAGCAGTGAGAGGCCCGCGTACCACAAAAAAAAAAAAAAAAAAAGTAAGCAGATGGGACCTTATGAAATGTAAAAGCTTTTGCACAGAAAAGCAAACCATAAACAAGATGAAAAGACAACCTTCAGAATGGGAGGAAATATTTGCAAATTAAGTAACTGACAAAGGATTTATCTCCAAAATATACAAACAGATCATGCAGCTCAATATCAAAAAATATTACCCAATCAAAAACTTGGCAGAATGTCTAAATAGACATTCCTCTGAAGAAGACATACAGATGGCCAAAAAGCACATGAAAATATGCTCAACATCACTAATTATTAGAGAAATGAAATCAAAACTACAATATGGTATCACCTCACATCGGTCAGAATGGTCATCATCAAAAAATCTACAAACAGTAAATGCTGGAGAGGGAGTGGAGAAAAGGGAACACTCCTACACTGTTTGTGGGACTATATATTGGCACAGCAACTATGGAGAACATTATGGAGGCTCCTTTCAAAACTAAAATAGAACTACCATATGACTCAGCAATCCCACTCCTGGGCATATACCCAGAGAAAACCATAATTGGAAAAGATACATGCACCCCAGTGTTCATTGCAGCACTATTTACAATAGCCAGGACATGGAAGTAAACTAAATGTCAATCAACAGAGGAATGGAAGAAGATGTGGTACATATATACAATGGAATATTACTCAGCCATATAAAAACAAGACAATGTCATGTGCAGCAACATGGATGGACCTAGAGATTGTCATACTGAGTGAAGTAAGTCAGACACAGGAAGACAAATATCATATGATATTGTTTATATGTGGAATCTGAAGAAAAGGGTACAAATTAACTTATTTACAAAACAAGGTAGAGTCACAGATGTAGGAAACAAACATGGTTACCAGGGGATAAGTGGGAGGAGGGATGAATTGAGAGATTTGGACTGACATGTACACACTACTATATATATAATAGATAATTAATAAGGACCTACTGTATAGCACAGGGAACTCTACTGAATACTCTGTAATGCCCTATATGGGAAAAGAATCTTAAACAAAAGAAAGAGTGGATATATGGGAAAAAAACATGGTATCTTGAGTACAATTGCAAGGAGTATGAGATCTGTAAAAAAGCATTTCTTTTCTGTATTGCTTGGATGCCAATTGGGCATTTTTGCAAGAGAGATTTCAGGATGCAAATCTCATATCTCTATTGTAGAAAGTTATTCATGGTGGAACAGTCTATTAATCTTGCAAGGGTGGAGAAATATTTCTTTGGAGGGAAGAAGTCATGTATCTGTTTTTTATGAAGTTAGTGGTATATACTTTATCAAATGAGCAAAATGGCTATTTCCGAACTTTAGGAAAAAAAGTTTTCTGCATTTATATTATGAAGCTGATGCAAAATATCAAAAATTCTTTATTTTGAAAAACAATGTAATGTAACAAAATTGGTATATATTGAACCTTTCGTACACATGCATTTTTTTGCATTTAAAATTTTTTTGCATTATAGTTGACTTACAATGTTGCATTAATTTTGGCTGTACAGCAAAATGATTGAAATACATATATATATATATATAAAGCATATATATATAACTAAATATACGTATTTTTCATGTTCTTTTCCATTATGATTTATCACAGAATATTAACTATATTTCTTTCTACTATACAGTAGGACCTTGTTGTTTATCTATCCTATATATAATAGTTTGCATCTGCTATTCCCAAACTCCCAATCCTTTTCTCACCCCTCCTTAGCAAACACAAATCAGTTTTCTATATCTGTGAGGCTGTTTCTGCTTCATAGATATGTTCATTTGTGTCATGTTTTAGATTCCACATATAAGTGATATTATATGGTATTTGTCTTTCTCTTTCTGACATAATTCACTTAGTATGTTAAGCTCTGGGTTGTTTCCATGTCTTGGCTATTATAAATATTTCATATATGAACATAGGGGTGAGTGTGTATTTTTGAATTATAGTTCTGTCTGGATATATGCCCAGGAGTGAGATTGCTGGGTTGTAGTTTTAGTTTTTGAAAAACCTCTGTACTCTTTTCCATAGTGGCTGCAGTAATTTATATTGCCACCAACAGTGTAAGAGAGTTCCCTTTTCTCCACACTCCCTCCTGCATTTGTCATTTGTAGAGTTTTTAATGAAACTAGTACGACTAGTATGAAGTGGTAACTCATTGTAGTTTTGATTTACATTTCTCTAATAATCAGTGATAATGAGCATCTTTTTATGTACCTTTTGGCCATTTGTATGTCTTCTTTGGAGAAATGTCTGTTTAGGTCTTCTGCCCATTTTTCGATTGAGTTATTTTTTATTTTGTTGAGTTGTATGAGCTGTTTGTATATTTTGGAAATTAAGCCCTTGTCAGTATCATCATTTGCAATCCAAGACATGGAACACCTTTCCATTTCTTTGAATCATCTTCAATTTTTTTATTAATGTTTTTCTCAGCGTATAAGTCTTTCACCATTTTCGTGAGGTTTATTCCTAAGTATTTTATCTTTTGATGTGATTTGAAAGGGACCGTTTGTTTACATTCACTTTCTGTTATTTCATTGTTAGTTTAAAGAAATGCAACCCATTTCTGATTGTTAATCTTGTATCTGCTACCTTGCTGAATTCATATATTAGTTCTAGTAGTTCTGTGTGGAGTCTTTAGGGTTTTCTATATATAGTATGTCATCTGCATATAATGAACATTTTTCCTCTTCCCTTCCAATTTGGATATCATTCATTTCTTTTTCTTGTCAGATTGCTGCGGCTAGGACAGCCAATACTATGTTGAATAGAAGTGGTGAGAGTGGGCATCCTTGTCTTGTTCCAGATTTTAGTGGGAAGGTTTTTTAGCTTTTTACTGATGAGTATTGTATTGGCTATTTTGTCATAAATAGCTTTTATTATGCTGAGATGTGTTCCCTCTATATACAATTTTATAAGAGTTTTTTTTATCATTAATGGATGTTGAATCTTATCTAATGCTTTTTCTGTATCTATTGAGGTGATCATTTGGTTTTTATTTTTCTTTTGTGATGTGGTGTATCACATTGATTGATTTGCATATGTTGAACAATCCTTTTGTTTTTCAATGTGTTGTGGTGTATCACGTTGATTGATTTGCATATGTTGAACAATCCTTGTGACCCTGGGATGAATCTAACTTGGTCATGGTGTATAATCTCTTTTATGTGTTGTTGGATTTGGTTTTCTAATATTCTGTTGAGAATTTCTGCATCTATATTTATCAAAGATATTGGCCTGCATTTTTTTTTTCTTTTTTTGGTAGTGTCTTCACTGGATTTTGGTATCAGCGTGATGGTGGCTTCATAAAATACCACTGGGGGTGTTCCTTCCCTTCAAACTTTTGGAAGAGTTTGAGAAGGATCATATAAGTTCTTCTTTGTATATTTGGTAGAATTCACCTGTGAAGCCATCTGTCCCTGGACTTTTGTTTATAGCGAGGTTTTTTCTTATTATTATTACAGATTCTATTTCAGCTCTAGTGATCAGTCTGTTCAAGTTATTTATTTCTTCTTGATTCAATTTTGGTGGGCTGTAAAAAAGAACATTTTTATATTGGTTAGTACCTAAGTATTTACTATGTATTAGACCACAAAAATGCAAAGAAAAAACTTGAAATATTTTTTCAAATAAAAAAGTATTGAAATATTGTTCAAGAAATTGGGATAATAATGTTAGTTACAATAATGGCAAATTGTTTAAGCTTTAAAACTACCTTATCTAAGATGTATATTATATGCTAACTGTTTTATTGGTTTTATTTACAAGGAATGTATTTTCCTTTCCACTTTAATTATTTATTTTACCTGTATCTTGTGAAAAAAGTTTAATTACACATAATATTAAAAATACACTTTGATATTAGTCTATTTACATTTACTCTACTACTGTACACATTTAGGTTTAGATTTACCATGTTATTGTGTGCTCTTTTTTAAACCTAGTCTATTCTCATTATTTTCTATCTTAACTATTCTGTATTAATTTTTAAAAATCAATTCTCCTTTCTAACCTTCCTCTTTGAGGATTAGATATGAAGTATATCCTTTTTATTAATCTCAAAATTTCAGCTTACTTTTAAAAAGTAATCACAGTGTCAAGTACTTAATACCTCTCACTTCCACTGCCACAAAACATGGATATTTAAATGCTAATATAATTACCTTCCCTTGCCTATATTATTTATTAGTGATATGTATAAAAATAACTAAAGACATGAAAGGTTTATAAGGAAATGACAAATTTCAGAAAATCTAGAATCTAAATACACTCTATACATAGCCTCCAAGATAAAGACACAGAGAATTGTTAGACATGCAGTGGCCCTCTGGTTCCCATTCTAGTCACTACCCTTAAGGTTTGCTATTGTTCTGGTATCTAACAAAAAAAATCAGTTTTCCTGTGTTTTATATTTTATATAAATGAAGTGACACAGCATTAACTCTTTTGTATTTGGCTTTTTTTTATTATTTATGTTGTTTGTAAATATACCTATATGGTTGCCTGTTGTTGCAATAATGCATTGCTGTTGCTGTATATGATTCCATAGTGTAAATATCTAACTATTAATTTATTCCAATGCGTATTACAATATGAGTGATTTTCAGTATATGTCTACTGAGAATAGCACTGGTATTTAAATTCTAGAACTTGTGCTTTGGTGATATGTGTATAAATTATTGTTCATTATATACGTAGTAGTAAAATTTTCAAGTCATAAGTTTCATGTGTTTATCTGTTTTAGATACTTTTAAATATTTTCCAAACATTTGTATGAATTTCCATACTCACCAGCAGGGAATGAGATTCATGGATTTATACACATTTTTGCCAAAATGTGATAATTCTTGTCGTTTTCACTTCAGTTTTCTGGCTGATGAGTGATAATTACAGATATTGGTTTCATTGCATTTCATTGATTACAAAAGAGTCAAGCATATTTTGATATGTTTACTTAACATTTTGTATTCTCATTTTTGAAATAAATTTTGGTATGTTTTCCACATTTTTCCTATTGCATTAACTTCTTATTGAAGGACTTCTTATTTAGGAGTTCTTTATATATGTTTGGTATGTGTTCTCTCTTTCTGTCTCTCCTTTTCTATCTTCAGATGATTGTCAGTTTTTAATTTTAATAAATTCTAATTTGTTATTTTCCCCTTTATAGTTAGTCTTTTTATCTGTAGCAAAACTAATTTTTTAATTTTAAACCACAGATGTTTCCTTTTCTTCAATAAATTTAATTATTAAGCTTTAAATTTAATTTAGCTATCTAAACAAAATCAAATTGTTGTATCACAGTGAGAATTTTTTTCAATTCTGGCTAGAAAATTACCTTTATTCAGAAAATGTTGTATTCAGCTTTCTTTTCATTTGCTTCTATCTCTATTGATTCACAGAGGTAAACATCACTTATTCCATGACCCTGACTTTTCCCTGAAGTCTCATGGTCATTCTCACCAACTCTTTTTTTGCCTTCTGAAATCTTTAGCAACCCCATTGTATCATAAAAGCAAAAGCTTTCCTTGGGCTTTTTCCTCAGAGGATTCATTATTCCCACACTTTATTTTATTTTATTTTAATATCATCCTTGATCTTTTTTTAAAAAATTTATTTTTGGCTGTGTTGGGTCTTGGTTGCTGCACATGCGCTTTCTCTAGTTGTGGCAAGCGGGGGCTACTCCTCATTGCAGTGTGCGGTCTTCTCACTGTGGTGGCTTCTCCCATTGTGGAGCACAGGCACTAGGTGCACGGGCTTCAGTAGTTGTGGCTCTCAGGCTCCGTAGTTGTGGCTTGTGGGCTCTACAGCACAGGCTCACCAGCTGTGGCACACGGACTTAGTTGCTCTGTGGCATGTGGGATCTTCCTGGACCAGGGCTTGAATCCATATCCCCTGCATTGCCAGGCGGACTCTTAACCACTGCCCCACCAGGGAAGCCCTATTCCCACATTTTAAATGGGAGATTGCAACATGTTAAGAGAAGATTCCACAAAGGTCTCACATTTTTTCACATCTTGTATCAGCCTCTGCTTGCACACTGTGGTCAAGGATTTTTGTACAACACACTGATGGAAGACGCCAATTGTTTCTCTCATTGGAGCAAAGGACAGATTAATTACCTGACAAATAAAATAAAGTCAGTGTCTTGCTCTGTTCAAATACTGGACAGAATTACTTGCATCCTAATTTAAAAGCTTCGGGTGACTGAAGCTTAAGATTTCTAAGATTTAATCCTACCTACTCCATGCACAGCATCCAACTGGACTATTTTACATCACCCTGTGGGATTGTGTGTACAGAGGAATAGATAAAAACATAAAACTATTGTTGTCAGTTTGTGTCATAAAAATAATTTTTGTCTCATACTAAGGCATCTAAAATATTTTTTCTAAAATCTATAAAACTGTCAGGCTAAAATAGTGGAATTTCAAATGTGGAAAAATCTAAGACCCTTCAAATTTCTTCCCAGTTTTGGTGATTGACAGGGTGCTGTTGAGAGATATGACTTTTTTAAACAAAATAGATAAGGCTTCTTCATAAACTGGACTGGGAAATATGAAAATTTTCCCTGGAAAAATGTAGAAATTCTCTAGGCCAAGTAATGGGTAACATGGGGGTAAGGGTCCTCTGTTATTGTACATGTTAATGCAGATGATGTCAGAGGTGAGGATAAAACAGCCTAAATATACTTATTTTTTTTTGTTGTTGTACTACTAGTAAAAAGAGTAAGAGTCAAATAGTCACCATGGTCGATATAGCAAATAGGCTGCTTGAAACTACACAGAAGTGTACTTGCTTATATTTTCTGTGCAGTTACTCTCTTTCTTAGTGTGCCCTGGTATCTCCATCAACTTATACATCAACTCCAGCAGCATTAAGCAGAAATCCAAGTCTGTTCTTTGGAATTATGAGGAAGGGAAGAATTGAACTATTTATAGCATGTTTTATACAGGTATACATGTCAGCATCCTCTTCTATGTCATGCCATGCGTGGAGGGTCAGTAGGTTCAGAGGAGTCTGGAAGCACCAAAGTCTGTGGGGTTAATCATGGCTGCATTCGTGGGCATAAAAAAGAAGTCCCTTATCCTTGTCACTATCTAGATGCCTGTAGCTCCAAAGAGAAGAAGGCAGTAGAGATCTCAGAAGAGCCAACATTAAATGAAATGTCCTCATTACTCTAGGCAACCTCTCATGATAGCCTCCCATAGCTCCTTGAATCCCCACATACTTGCACAGGGGATAGTGTAATATCACTAGAGCATGTTACTCCTTCAGATTAACATTATTATTGTTGAAAAAATAAAACAGGTTCAAGTTATTGATAGGGTTTGAAAAGGGTTCATAGTGGGTGGGAAAATACTTTAACAATGTAGACAGAAATCTTTGGATAGATTCATCATCTTGTGATTTTGTTTTTGTTTTGTTTTTTGCTGCTTCAGAATCTATAGTAGATTGGTGTGTTACACGATGTACTCCCCCATCTTGAAAGTTTAGATGGAGCACTTAGGAAGAAGTTTGTTAGTGAGGCAAACTTCCTGGTCCTTGGTCAGCAGTGAGTGCAAAAGGATTTAGCCCAAGTGCTTTCATCCTTTGATGTACAAAGTTTTCACTATATGAATGATGCTTTGTTTGTTGGCAGTTGAGGAGCCTTGGTCTCAATATCCCTGTTTAAAAAGTGTTATCACTGTCTGCCAGAAAGAATATCTGACAAAATAGGAAAAATCTGAGAGTTATTCTTAACAATTAAGGGTTTTGGGGATTTTATAATAAATATAAATTTGCAAAACCTTTAACATGAAAGGAAAAATCAATTAACTGTGGTCCCTGCTATGCTGTAAATATTTGGTCCCTCTAATTTTCAGAATTTGAAACCCAGCTCCCATGTTGATGGTATTAATGGGTGTGGATTTGGGGAAGTGATTAGGTCATGAGGCTAGAGACCTCAAACATGGGATTAGTGACATCATAAATGTAGCCTAAAGGAGCTCTATTTCCCATTCCATCATTTCATTGAACAGCAAGACCCACTTTATGAACCAGAAATTGGCCCCTCACCAGATACTGAGTCAGTTGGTAATTTGTTCTTGAACTTTTCAGCCTCAGCCACTATGAGAAAAAAATATTCTGTTGTTTATGAACTACCAAGTTTCTGATATTTTTTTTAGCAGCCAAAGAGCTGACTGAAGATAAATATCTCTGAGCTTGAAGACATATCAAGAGAAAACTTCAAATCTCAAAAGAAAAGAGAAAATGGTCTGGAAAGAAATTAACAGAACAGAATAATCAAACAACTAAAAATGCTATGACATATACATAATGGGCATAGCAGGAGGAGAATAAAGATAGAAGAGAAGATAGAAAAGACTTTTTAAAAATGACTGAGAATTTCCCCAAGTAAATGTCTGACACCAAAATCACAACATCCAAACTCAGACAAAAATATGAATAGTAAACAAAGCTACCGACCGATATCACTCAGGAACATAGATTCAAAAATCCTCAACAAAATATTAACAAATCAAATCCAACAATGTTTTGAGAGAACTGTATATCATGACTGAGAGGGATTAATATCAGGTATGAAAGGCTGGTTCAACATTCTAAAATCAAGTAATTATATCCGTCATATCAACACCCTGAAGAAGAAAATTATCAATAGATTCAGAAGACCTTTGAAAAAATCCAACACCTAAACTTCATAAAAAACTATCCGTAAAATAGAAATAAAATGGAGCTTTCTTAAGTAAATAAAAATTCAAAAAACTTTTATCTCACATCATGCTTAATGGTAAAACAAACAAATCCTCAAGCTTTCTCACTGAGTTAAGATAAAAAGCAAGAATGACCCCTTTCATCACTCCTTTTCAGTATTTTACTTAAAGTCCTTGCTAACATGATAAGGCAAGAAAAGAAATAAAGTATATTAAGATTAGGTAGAAAAAACAAAGCAACCCAATTAAAAAGTGGACCAACAAACTTTACAGACACCTCACCAAAGAAAATAGACATTTTGCATATAAGTATATGGGAGAATAATCCATGCTGTCATTAAAATGAAAATTAAAATTACAATATTATACTAATACATAACTCTTAGAATGGCCAAAATGTGGAACAATGACAAGAACACATGTTGTAGAGGATGTGGGGCAATAGGAACTCTCATTTGTAATTGGTGGAAATGAAAAATAATACAGCTATTTTGGTAGGGAGATTAACACTTTCTATGATATTGAACATACTCTTACCATACGATCCAGCATGTGTTCTCATGGACACATACAGGAAAAATTTGAAAATATATGTCCATACAAAAACCTGCATGTGGATATTTATAGCACACTTATTGAATATTGCTAAAACGTGAATGAAACCAAGGTGTCCTTCAGTAGATGAATGAAAACATAGAGTATATTCTAAGAATGGAGTAATATTAAGAACCGAATAAGTAAGCTATCAAGCCATAAAAATATATGGAGAATTCTGTTTTTTTTCCTTTGAGGTATAGGTAATTTTTTAAATTTTATTGGAGTATAGTTGATGTACAATGTTCTGTTAGTTTCAGGTGTACAGCAAGTAATTCAGTTATATATACACATTTATAAATATATTCATTCATTTTCATATTCCTTTTTTTAAAAAGATTTATTTATTTATTTTTGGCTGCGTCGGGTCTTAGTTGCAGCACTCAGGATCTTTGTTGAGGCATGTGGAATCTTTCGTTGCAGGGCGTGGGGTTCTCTTCTAGATGTGGCATGCGGGTTTTCTCTTCTCTAGTTGTGGCATGGGCTGCAGCACATGTGGGCTCTGTAGTTTGTGGCACATGGACTCTCTAGTTGAGGTGCACGAGCTCAGTAGTTGTGGAATGCGGGCTTACCTGCCCTGTGACATGTGGGATCCTAGTTCCCCGACCAGGGATCGAACCCACATTCCCTGCATTGTAAGGTGGATTCTTTACCACTTGACCACCAGGGAAGTCCCATTTTCATATTCTTTTCTCATACAGATTATCCCAGAGTACTGATTAGAGTTCCATATGCTATACAGTTGATCTTGTTGGTTGTCTATCCTATACCTATCTTATATATAGTAGTGTTTGTATGTTCATCCCAAACTCCTGATTTATCCTTAGCAGCCAATTTTTCCCTTTGATAACCGTAGTTTGTTACGGAGACTCTGTTTCCGTTTGGGAAATTAATTCATTTATATCAATTTTTATATTCTACCTGTAAGTCATATCATATATTTTTCTTTGTCTGACTTACTTCATTTAGTATGATTATGTCTAGGTCCATCTGTGTTGCTGCAAATGGCATTATTTCATTCATTCTATGGCTGAGTAATATTCCATTGCATATATGTACCACATCTTCTTTATCCATTCGTCTGCTGGTGGACATTTTGGTTCCTTCCATTTGTTTGCCATTGTAGTAGTGTTTCACTGAAGGTTGGGGTGCATCTGTGTTTTCTAATTATGGTTTTCTCTGGATATATGCCCAGGAGTGAAACTGCCTGATCATCTGGTAGCTCTCTTTTTATTGTATTGTATTGTATTGTATTGTGTTGCAGTATAGTATAGTATAGTATTGTATTGTATTGTGTTGCAGTATAGTTAATTTACAGTGCTGGTTACTTTATGCTGTACAACAAAATGAATCAATTACACAGATACATATATCCACTCCTTTTAGATTCTTTTCCCATATAGGTCATTAAAGATATAGAGTTCCCTGTGCTATACAATTGATCATTATTAGTTATCTATTTTATATATAACAGTGTATATGTCAATCCCAATCTCACAATTTATCCCTCTCCCCTTTCCCACCTGGTAACCATAAGACTATTTTCTACATCTGTAACTCTATTTCTGTTTTGTAAATAAGTTCATTTGTACCTTTTTTTTTAAGATTCCTACTATAAGCGGTATCATATGATGTTTCTCCATAATTTTCAGACTATTTTACTCAGGATGACAATCTCTAGGTCTATCCATTTTGCTCAAAATGGCATTATTTCATTATTTTTATGGCAAAGTAATATCCCATTGTATATATGTATTCATATCTTCTTTATCAATTAATCTATTGGGAAACATTTATGTTGCTTCCATGTCCTGGCTATTGTAAACAGTGCTGCAATGAACATGGGGGTGAAAGAATTTTCAAATAGAGCTTTTCTCTGAGTATACACCCAGGAGTGGGATTGCTGGATCATATGGTAGCTCTATTTTCAGTTTCTTAAGGAAGCTCCATACTGTTTCCATAGTGGCTGTTACCAGTTTACATTCCCACAAATGATGCAGCAGCGTTGAATTTTCTCCACACTTTCTCCAGCACTTCTTTTTGTAGACTTTTTGATAATGGCCATTCTGACTGGGGTGAGGTGATACCTCACTGTAGTTTGGATTTCCTTTTTGCTATTAATTACTAATATTGACAACCTTTTCATATTCTATTGCTTTTAAAACAGTGTAAGTAAAAATCACCTCTTGATATTGGATTCATAAAAGTCAGCCTGGTTCTGAATTCCTCTTCCATTACATACACTAAGATTTTTTTTATAACTTTTTTTTTTTTGCAGTACATGGGCCTCTCACTGTTGTGGCCTCTCCTGTTGTGGAGCACAGGCTCCTGATGTGCAGGCTCAGTGGCCATGGCTCATGAGCCCAGCCGCTCCGTGGCATGTGGGATCTTCCCGGACTGGGGCACAAACCCATGTCCCCTGCATTGACAGGTGGACTCTCAACAACTGCATCACCAGGGAAGCCCGACACTAAGATATTTTTTGAGGGCAGTTGTTACTCATTGTCCCCCAGGCCTTCCAAATATGAAGTGGCCATAAGCACCAAGATTAAAGTTGTTGTTATAGGAATCTGACACAAGACAGCAGAATGTCTTCAAAAATAACACTTTACTGGGAAAACCAAAGCCTTACTGAAAGTCCTGTACCTAGTTTGCAACTTAGAGTGGAATGTGCCTGATGAAACACCCAAGGGCTGTGTCTCATTACTTATTCTCCCTTACCCTACATGTCCCAGATAAATCACAACCCCTGCCAAACTGCCTGTTGAGGGTGCTAATTTCCAGAGGTGGTGCAACTCAAATAAAGGAGGATGGAAGAGAGAACACCACAACAAGGAGATGTGGAGACAAGGTAAATTTTCAAAGCCCTTTCATCCCAGACAGTCCACCAGCTTCGGGTGCCCATGGCTGGGTCTGGCTGTAGGAGGTCCAACATGAACCTGAATATTGTGGTCCCATGCAGAGGGGACCAGGCACTACAGGTCCAATGGGGGAGGGTGCATTTCCTGGTATATTCTAGCGTTCCCTCAAACCCATGACAGTCCAGCCTTGGGCCCAAGCATGCTCTGGTCTGGCTCCAGGGATGTGACACCAGCTTGGGTCACCAATAATTAGGGGGATTCAATAACCATATCTTAATCTTTTAATTTCTACATTGTATTGGAGTATAGTTGATTTATAATGTTCTGTTTCATTTTCTTTCTTTCTTTTGGGGTACAGCAAATTGATTCATTTCTATAGAAACTTCTCTATATTTTCTCAGAGTGTTTGCTATATGAGTCATTACAGTTTGTTGAGTAGAGTTCCCTGTGCTATGCATACGTCCTTGTTGATGAGATATTTTCTATACATAAGGGTTTCTATGCTAATTCGACCACCCAATTTATCCCTCCATTCCTCCTTTCCCTTTTCATAACCATAAGTTTGCTTTCTAAGTCTGTGACTCTGTTTCTCTTTTGTAAATTCATCCATTTTAGTCCATTATTAGATTTCACCTCTAAGTGATATCATATGATAATTGTCTTTCTCTGTCTGATTTATTTCACTTAGCATGATCATCTGTAGGTCCATCCTACTTGCTGCAAATGACATTATTTCATTATTTTATGAATGAGAAGTATTTTGTTGTATATATTTCCCACATCTTTTTAATCTATTCATATAACAATAGACATTTTGGTTGCTTCCAAGTCATGCCTATTGTAAGTAGTTCTGCAGTGAACACTGCATGTGTCTTTTCAAATTATGTTTTAGCCTGGGTATGTGACCAAGAGTGGAACCGCCAAATGGTCTGCCAGCTCTATTTTGAGATTTTGTAGGAAACTCCACACTGTTCTCCATAGTGGCTGTATGCATTTACATTTCCACCCACAGTGTAGCAGTGTTCCCTTTTCTCCATGCCTTCTCCAGCACCTCTTGTTAGGAGGCTTTGTGTTAACGGCCATTCTGACTGGTGCGAGGTGACACCTCATGGTCATTTTGATTTGCATTTCCCTGATAATTAGCCATGTTGAGCATCTTTTCATGTGCTTCTCTTTTTCAATAGTGTGAGTAAAATTTATCTCTTTAAATCGGGTTCTTGGAAGCCTGAGCCTGATTTGAAGTTGGTCTCTATTACCTGTCCCAAGACACTTTTTGAGGGCAGGTGGCATGTGCAGCCCCACAGGCCTTGTGACTATGCAGTGCCAATAAGCACCGGTTTTCTAGCGGTTGTTCCGGGAATCGGCCACAAGGCGGCAGGATTTCTTCATACCCCACTCTGGTTACTAAGGGAACCTGAGCCTTAGGGAAAGTCCTCTTCCTGTGTTATCAGCGTGGAATGTGCCTGACCAAACACCCAAGAGCTTCTGTCTTCTTACTTCTTCTTCCTTATCCTTCTTCTCATGGACTAATATGAACGTCTAAAAACCATCTATTGAAGTGCTGTCTTCCAGAGGTGGGGTGACTCTAAGGAAGGAGGCTGGGAGTGGGAACCCCACCTCGAGATGTTGTGGAGACTAGGTGACTTTAAATCTCTTCTATCCCAGAGGCTCCACCATCCTTTTGGGTGCCCAGGGTTTGCTTTAACTGTACGAGGGACTGCCTGGCCCTGGAGTACATTTTCCCAGTGCAGACAGGACCAGGCATTGCAGGTCTAAGGAGAGTGCTTTCTGGTTCATATGTCCCAGGTCCCTCCGTCCCATGACATTCCCACCTTGGGAACCATGCCTGCTCTGGTTCCACGGTGTGACACCAGCAGTTGGAATATCAGACTCATCACTGAATTACAGACTTAAGATCCTAATTTTTGAATATTATTATTGCTTGTAACAAACTAACAACCTTTATCAGTGAGAATAATATTAAAACACTTTAGTACCTATTAGAGATTGGTGTGGAATGTCACACATCTAACCTCTCTCCACAGCCTCACCTCAATTTTTAGCAATATGACATCTTCCCGTGTGGTTATGGCACCCCAGAAAAATTGATTTTGTACCCAGACCCTGAAGGACTCTCAGAGTGAAGTTTTAAAAATACTCATTTGTGCACCTAAATTCCTAATCACATTTTAAAAAACCTAAGGGGATAAATGGACAGTACAACAGTACAACACTAACAGGGGGTTTTAATTGTCCACTTCCTTCAATGGGCAAATCATTCAGACAAAAATATCAATAAGAAAACTCTTCAAAAGAATGACACATTAGACCATACAGACTTAACAGACTGATATCAAATACTCCATTCTAATGCAGAATACATTCCTAAATGCACATGGGATATTCTCTATTATAGATCACATACTGGACCATGAAACAACTCATTAAATGTAAGAAAACTGGAAACATATCAAACATCTCTTCTCACCAAAATGCCATGAGAATAGAAATCAACTATAAAACTACAAAAAAACAGAAAACATATTGAGGCTAAATAATAAACAACCAATGGATCACTGAAAAAGTCAAGAAGATATTTTAAATTGCAGACAAAGGAAAATGAAATCATGATGATCCAAAATACACGGGATACAGCAAAAGGGTTATAAAAGGGAAGTTTATACCATTACAATTCTACCTCAAGAAATAAGAAAAGTAAACAACCTAGCCTTACACCTAAAGTAACTGAGAAAACAAGGACAAACAAATCTCAAGTTAGTAGAAGAAAATAATCATAAAGATCACATCAAAAATACACCAAATAGAGAACTTCTGCTGCCAGTGACCTTGTCCCCCTGGTGAGCCACAGCCACTCCCCACCTCTGCAGGAGACCCTCCAACACTAGCAGAGGGAAGACAGCAGAAGCATGAAGAACTACAATCCTGCAGCGTGTGGAACAAAAACCAAATTCACAGAAAGATAGACAAGATGAAAAGGCAGAGAGCTATGTACCAGATAAAACCCCAGAAAAACAACTGAATGAAGTGGAGATAGGCAACCTTCCAGAAAAAGAATTCAGAATAATGATAGTGAAGATGATCCAGGACCTCAGGAAAAGAATGGAGGCAAAGATCAAGAAGATGCAAGAAATGTTTAACAAAGACCTAGAAGAATTAAAGAACAAACAGAGATGAACAATAAAATAACTGAAATGAAAACTACACTAGAAGGAATCAATAGCAGAATAACTGAGGCAGAAGAAGGGATAAGTGACTTGGAAAACAGGATGGTGGAATTCACTGATGTGGAACAGAATAAAGAAAAAAGAATGAAAAGAAATGAAGACAGCCAAAGAGACCTCTGGGACAGCATTAAATGCAAAAACATTTGCATTATAGGGGTCCCTGAAGGAGAAGAGAGAGCAAAAGGACCAGAGAAAATATTTGAAGAGATTATAGTCGAAAACTTCCCTAACATGGGAAAGGAAATAGCCACCCAAGTCCAGGAAGTGCAGAGAGTCCATACAGGATAAACCCAAGGAGAAACATGCCGAGACACATAGTAATCAAATTAGCAAAAATTAAAGATAAAAGTTATTAAAAGCAGCAAGGGAAAAACAACAAATAACTTACAAGGGAACTCTCATAAGGTTAACAGCTGATGTCTCAGCAGAAACTCTACAAGCCAGAAGGGAGTGGCATGATATACTTAAAGTGATGAAAGGGAAGAACCTACAACCAAGATTACTCTACCTGGCAAGGATCTCATTCATATTCGATGGAGAAATCAAAAGTTTTACAGACAAGCAAAAGCTAAGAGAATTCAGCGTCACAAAACCAGCTCTACAACAAATGCTAAACGAACTTCTCTAAGTGGGAAACATGGTCATAGGAACATACATATCGATAATTACCCTAAAGGTGAATGGATTAAATGCTCCAACTAAAAGACACAGCCTTGCTGAATGGATACAAGAACAAGACCCATATACATGCTGTCTACAAGAGACCCACTTCAGACCTAGGGACACATTCAGACTGAAAGTGAGGAGATGGAAAAAGATAATCCATGCAAATGGAAATAAAAAAAAAGCTGGAGTAGCAATACTCATATCAGATAAAATAAACTTTAAAATAAAGAATGTTACAAGAGACAAGGAAGTACACTGCATAATGATCAAGGGATGAATCCAAGAAGAAGATATAACAATTATATATGCACCCAACATAGGAGCACCTCAGTACATAAGGCAGCTGCTAACAGCTATAAAAGAGGAAATCAATAGTAACACAATAATAGTGGGGGACTTTAACACCTCACTTACACCAACGGACAGATCATCAAAAATAAAAATAAGGAAACAGAAACTTTAAATGACACAATAGACCAGATAGATTTAATTGATATTTATAGGGCATTCCACCCAAAAACAGCAGATTACACTTTTTTCTCAAGTGCACTCAGAACATTCTCCAGGATAGATAACAGTTTGGGTCACAAATCAAGCTTCAGTAAATTTAAGAAAATTGAAATCATATCAAGCATCTTTTCTGACCACAATGCTATGAGATTAGAAACCAATTAGAGGGGAAAAAAACGTAAAAAACACAAACACATGGAGGCTAAAGAATACATTATTAAATAACCAAGAGATCACTGAAGAAATCAAAGAGGAAATCAAAAATAGAGAAAAATGACAATGAAAACATGAAAATCCCAAACCTATGGGCTGTGGCAAAAGCAGTTCTAAGAGGGAAGTTTGTAACAATACCAGCCTACCTCAAGAAACAAGAAAAATCTCAAATAAACAATCTAACCTTACAACTAAAGGAACTAGAGAAAGAAGAACAAACAAAACCCAAAGTTAGCAGAAGGAAAGAAATCATAAAGATCAGAGCAGAAGTAAATGAAATAGAAACTAAGAAAACAATAGCAAACATCAATAAAACTAAAAGCTGGTTCTTTTTTTTTTTTCTTTTTTTTTCTTTTTTGTGGTACTTGGGCCTCTCACTGTTGTGGCCTCTCCCGTTGTGGAGCGCAGGCTCCGGACGCGCAGGCTCAGCGGCCATGGCTCATGGGCCCAGCCGCACGGCATGTGGGATCCTCCCGGACCGGGGCATGAACCCGTGTCCCCTGCATCGGCAGGCGGACTCCCAACCACTGCACCACCAGGGAAGCCCTAAAAGCTGGTTCTTTGAGAAGATAAACAAAATTGATAAACCATTAGCCAGACTCAACAAGAAAAAGAGGGAGAGGACTCAAATCAATACAATTAGAAACGAAAAAGGAGAAGTTACAACAGAGGCTGCAGAAATACAAAGCATCCTAAGAGACTACTACAAGCAACTGTATACCAATAAAATGGACAACCTGGAAGAAATAGACAAATTCTTAGAAAGGTATAACCTTCCAAGACTGACCCAGGGAGAAATAGAAAATATGAACAGACCAATCAAAGGCAATGAAATTGAAACTGTGATTAAAAATCTTCCAACAAATAAAAGTTCAGGACCAGATGGCTTCACAGGTGTATTATATCAAACATTTAGAGAAGAGCTAACACCCATCCTTCTCAAACTATTCCAAAAAATTGCAGAGGAAGGAATACTCCCAAACTCATTCTAAGAGGCCACCATCACCCTGATATGAAAACCAGACAAAGATACTACAAAAAAAGAAAACTACACACCAATATCACTGATGAATATAGATGCAAAAATCCTCAACAAAATACTAGCAAACAGAATCCAACAAGACATGAAAAGGATCATACACCATGACCAAGTGGGATTTATCCCAGGGATGCAAGGATTCTTCAATATATGCAAATCAATCAATGTGATACACCATATTAACAAATTGAAGAATAAGAACCATATGATCATCTCAATAGATGCAGACAAAGCTTTTGACAAAATTCAACACCGAGTTATGATAAAAACTCTGCAGAAAGTGGGCATAGAGGGAACCTACCTCAACATAACAAAGGCCATATATGACAAACCCACAGCAAACATCATTCTCAATGGTGAAAAACTGAAAGCATTTCCTCTAAGATCAGGAACAAGACAAGGACGTCCACTTTCACCACTATTATTCAACATAGTTTTGGAAGTCCTAACCACAGCAATCAGAGAAGAAAAAGAAAGAAAATGCATACAAATTGGAAAAGAAGAAGTAAAACTGTCACTGTTTGCAGATGACATGATACTATACATAGAGAATCCTAAAGATGCCACCAGAAAACTACTAGAGCTAATCAATGAATTTGGTAAAGCTGCAGAATACAAAATTAATGCACAGAAATCTCTTGCATTCCTATACACTAATGATGAAAAATCCGAAAGAGAAATTAAGGAAACACTCCCATTTATCATTGTAATAAAAAGAATAAAATACCCAGGAATAAACCTACCTAGGGGGACAAAAGACCTGTAGGCAGAAAACTATAAGACACTGATGAAAGAAATTAAAGATGATACTAACAGATGGAGAGATATACCATGTTCTTGGATTGGAAGAATCAGTATTGTGAAAATGACTATACTACCCAAAGCAATCTACAGATTCAATGCAATCCATATTAAATTACCAATGGCCTTTGTTATGGAATGAAAAATCTTAGAATTTGTATCGAGACACAAAAGACCCCGAATAGCGAAAGCGGTCTTGAGGGGAAAAAAACGGAGCTGGAGGAATCAGACTCCCTGACTTCAGACTACACTATAAAGCTACAGTAATCAAGACAATATGGTACTGGCACAAAAACAGAAACATAGATCAGTGAAACAAGATAGAAAGCCCAGAGATAAACCCATGCACCTATGGTCAACTAATCTATGACAAAGGAGGTAAGGACATACAATGGAGAAAAGATCTCTTCAATAAGTGGTGCTGGGAAAACTGGACAGATAGATGTAAAAGAATGAAATTAGAACACTCCCTAACACCATACTCAAAAATAAACTCAAAATGGATTAGAGACCTAAATGTAAGACTGGACACTAAAACACTCTTAGAGGAAAACATAGGAAGAACACTCTTTGACATAAATCACAGCAAGATCCTTTTTGATCCACCTCCTAGAGTAATGGAAATAAAAACAAAAATAAGCAAATGGGACCTAATGAAACTTAAAAGCTTTTGCATAGCAAAGGAAACCATAAACAAGACGAAAAGACAACCCTCAGAATGGGAGAAAATATTTGCAAACAAATCAATGGACAAAGGATTAATCTCCAAAATATACAAGCAGCTCATGAAGCCCAATATCAAAAAAGCAAACAACCCAATCGAAAAACTGGGCAGACGACCTAAATAGACACTTCTCCAAAGAAGATATACAGATTGCCAACAAACACATGAAAGGATGCTCAACATCACTAATCATTAGAGAAATGCAAATCCAAACTACAATGAGGTATCACCTCACACCAGTCGGAATAACCATCATCAAAAAAATCTACAAACAGTAAATGCTGGAGAGGGTGTGGAGAAAAGGGAACACACTTGCACTGTTGGTGGGAATGTAAATTGATACAGCCACTATGGAGAACAGTAAGGAGGTTCCTTAAAAAACTAAAAATAGTACTACCATATGACCCAGCAATCCCACTACTGGACATATACCCTGAGAAAACCATAATTCAAAGTCATGTACCACAGTGTTCATTGCAGCACAATTTACAATAGCCAGGACATGGAAGCAACCTAAGTGTCCATTGACAGATGAATGGATAAAGAAGATGTGGCACATACATACAATGGAATATTACTCAGCCATAAAAAGAAACGAAATTGAGTTATTTGTAGTGAGGTAGATAGACCCAGAGTCTGTCATACAGAGTGAAGTAAGTCAGAAAGAGAAAAACAAATACTGTATGCTAACACATATATATGGAATCTAAAAAAAAAAAGGTTCTGAAGGACCTAGGGGCAGGACAGGACAGGACAGGAATGAAGATGCAGATATAGAGAATGGACTTCAGGATATGGGGAAGGGAAAGGGTCAGCTGTGACAAAGTGAGAGAGTGGCATGGACATGTATACACTACCAAAGGTGAAATAGATATCTAGTGGGAAGCAGCCGCATAGCACAGGGAGATCAGCTCGGTGCTTTGTGACCACCTAGAGGGGTGGGATAGGGAGGGTGGGAGGGAGATGCAAGAGGGTGGGGATATGGGGATATATGTATACATATAGCTGATTCACTTTGTTATACAGCAGAAACTAACACACCATTGTAAAGCAATTATACTCCAATAAAGATGTCCAAAAAAATAAGAAATAAAAGATAAGGGAGGAGAAATAAGAAATAAAAGATAAGGGAGGAGAAACTCACGTAAGAAATAAGAAATAAAAGATAAGGGAGGAGAAACTCACGTAAACTCCATGAAAGAACTTTGTAAGTGCACAGTTTTTCCCAGGCCCCCATAAGCAATGGAAGAAGATGCAGAACATACAGACTTTCACTCGCCATGGGGAAGACTTTTGCTCTCACTGTGATTGCCATGGAAGATCACTGGAGCAGAGGGAAAATCCTTAGAGAATTTAGAAGCATGATTCGAGTGGAGCAGGAGATGCATCTCTGGGACAGCAATAACCTAGGCTTCTCAAAATAATTTCCACCGAAGCAAAGCTTCCCAAACAATATTTATTTTTTTGGCGGTACGCGGGCCTCTCACTGTTGTGGCCTCTCCCATTGCAGAGCACAGGCTCTGGACGTGCAGGCTCAGCAGCCATGGCTCACGGGCCCAGCCACTCCGCGGCATGTGGGATCTTCCCAGACTGGTGCATGAACCCGTGTCCCCTGCATCGGCAGGCTGACCCTCAACCACTGCACCATGAGGGAAGCCCCCAAACAATATTTTAAAGCCTAGATACCTCCTTCACATGTGGACATCACACCTACACTATGTGCTTTATTCATTCCCACCTACCTGGGTGTATGACTGTTGTCTCCTTTTCTTCACGTCCCAGGGCTCATTCCTTTGCTCATAAAAGGTGACCAGATTCAGCTTAGAGACAGCAAGACCTGTTTATTAAAAAAAAGGGACATGACTCATCCTGGGGATTCTACAATTTCCAATCCAGTACTGTGTTCAGTAGAGAAGAGAGGACACTATATGTTATAGAAAATCACTTCGCCAAATAGTATTTCCTGACAGCCACTTTAAAAGACTTAGGAAGTATTTTTATTTTTTTAAAAATATTTATTTATTTATGGCTGTGTTGGGTCTTCATTTCTGTGTGAGGACTTTCTCCATTTGTGGCAAGTGGGGACCACTCTTCTTCATGGTGTGCGGGTCTCTCACTGTTGCGGCCTCTCTTGTTGCGGAGCAGAGGCTCCAGATGCGCAGGCTCAGTAGTTGTGGCTCATGGGCCTAGTTGCTTCGCGGCATGTGGGATCTTCCCAGACCAGGCTCGAACCTGTGTCCCCTGCACTGGCAGGCAGATTCTCAACCACTGCGCCACCAGGGAAGTCCAGGAAGTATATTTAAATTGCAGATCCTAAAATCTACTTCCAAATACTCAGTCTATTCAAAATAAAGAATATATATTTGATTTTAAGATGTGGGCAACAATATTTTTCCTCATTTTATGGATATCTAGAATTATCACTGATCTAGAGTGACAGATGCAGATCAGCTCAAAACTGAGGAGATGAAACATATTGAATATTTTCTTTGCAGCAACAAACCCATTTGCTTGACATGATTTCATTTCTCATTTTTGCTGATTATATTATAGCACTTTAAAATACTTGAACATATACTATAGGACTCTTGTTTTCTTTTCCTGAAGATACAAAAATTAATAAACAAGAGAGTAACTGTGACATGATGGTGGAGTAAAAAGGAAATTTACAGAACATTTACTAACAAAAGTGTGAACAAAAGTGAGAATGATAATTTTCCAAAAGAATCTACATGTAAAGGGAAATGAACTAGACGAGGAGTTTTCAGATTAAATGCGATGGTTTATGCAGGTCTCCCAGTAAATACACCCAAGGCCCTATTAATGATAATTGTAAAATTACTAGCTTCTCAGTTGAGGAACCTGGCAGACAGCCCCTGAATCAAGTGAACAAAATTGACATCAGCTGTACTGGGACAAACTGATACCACCTGCCCCATGCACACAGGACTCATCATCATTCTTGTGATAGTTTTGCAAAAAAAAAAAAAACCCAAAAAATATTAACCAGGAGATCAGGGTTCAGCACATTTAAAGCCACATATACCATTCACATCCTGTACTCTTTTGTATTTTAAATAGTAACCCTTTCCTTGATGCAATTGAGAGATCTGTTTATTTTCAGAATTTTGAGTTACTCTGGACCATATAGTAATCTGCATTATTGGTGTGTTTTCATAATCCTAGTCTACATAGACTGATGCTGCATCCAGACAGGACATAAATATTACATAGTCTCCTTCTTCACTGATATCCCAGGACCCAATCTCATATTCAGTGGGAATCTGTGTATCAACACATCCCCAAGTTGATCTGACAAAAAGGGAACATTTTCAACATCTGCACATCACTAATTGATGGCAGGAATTCTTTATGCTGTAAAGGGAGCCTGGATGGAGAAAATGGAGAGAAGCAATGGGATATGAGAGAGGAATATCCAAAAGCTCTACCCTAGGCTACCAGTAGGAAAAACAGAAAAGTACTGAAAACAAATTTGTCAGGCAGGACCACCAGAGGTACAGAAGTAAATGTTTACAAATTCTAAATACCTGGGATTTCAACAAGAAAATGGAACACAGCCTCTGACCTGGGTCATAATATTTCCCTGAGAACCTGCATTTCTCCTGCTTCCTCATTCATTTCTAGCTGTCTTAGGCGATTTTATGTAGAGAAATCACATCTGTACATCTTTAAAGGCAACAGCACAGTGCCTTCACCTACTACCCCCGTATTCAGAGACAGAACTTTGACATGCAGAAAGACAGTGTTCCCCATCCTTTGTCACATGACAGATTCAGAAAAAAAAAGAGCTCATACATGAAGACAAAAGGTGATCTTCTCCTTCCCTTTTCCTTCATATGCCTCACATTCAGCCACAAATTCTGCTACAGCAACAGAACATGTGATTTGCACTGACCTGACCTGCCCACAAAGACTCTATTACCTTTCCTTAACCCAAAAGTTGGATTAAACTCTCACACCACAAAAATATCTGAGAGCCCTCTCTTTTTCTTTTCTTTCTTTTTTCCAGTATGCGGGCCTCTCACTGTTGTGGCCTCTCCCGTTGCAGAGCACAGGCTCCGGACGCGCAGGCTCAGCGGCCATGGCTCACGGGCCCAGCCGCTCCGCGGCATGTGGGATCTTCCCAGACCGGGGCACGCACTCATGTCCCCTGCATCGGCAGGCGGACTTTCAACCACTGTGCCACCAGGGAAGCCCTGAGAGCCCTTTTGCATAACTCTGATTTCAACCTGGCATTGCCTGGAGAACATAATTAAAACAAATTTACTTGTCATCTATATACATTATGTTCACGTGAGAATATGTTGTACACATGAATCAAATACAATATTGTATGTCAAATTTACTTCATTTTAGAAAAATACACTCTCACCCAGGCCAACACAAAATCTGTGAGGGAGGTCCCAGGTGATAGTACTTATTAAAACCCACTAAGTCATCTTTATTGTAAGCCTAGAGTGATAAGCACTTATGTAAATAGTGCCTCTAAAAATTTAAATATGTATACAAAGCTTTCCAGGATGCTTGGAAGAAATTTGATTCTGCCCAATTAGAGTGGGGTCCATGTATTGGTATCTTTAACAAGTTTCTTCTTTGGGCTGATGCTGCTTCCCCAGATTGGTTTTTAATAGCACTACACTACAGAAAGTAGGCAAAGCACACCTGAGCCCCTTATATGAAGCAACTTATCACAAAATGATTACTATTCATTCAAATGAAAACCACCATCACCTTAATCCTGAGGAATTTGTTTCTAAAATGAACCTGAAATACTGTATTTTTCTCCTTTTGTGTCCACGGAGAGAGCTCTAGTTTAATAAGTCATTTTTAAAAAGTTATAAACATGACATGATATTCTGGGCAAGAGATAAAACACCCACATTTTAGGGCCCCCTGGACCCCACTGCCCTTCAAGTCAAGTGATGTTCTTTAAAATCAGTCAGCTGACCACTCCATCTCACCAATTAGTGGTTAAATCATCTCCGCCCCACTATTCCTGACCCAGCATTAAGCCACTTTCTGACCCTGAAACCTGCAACTTCAAAATTTGGGAGCTTCACGGTTATCCCAGCCCCAAACGTAGCTTTGGGCATAGAGGCTCTGATCACTGATGGTTCAACAGATGATTAGAGACACACTTCTGCTGAGGCTAGGGGTGTGAGAACGAGAGAAAAAAGCTCAGATGGAAAGGGAAGAAAGGAGTTTGGGAAGAACTCTCAAGAGAAAGGCAATAGAGATGAACAAAGCCCACCGGCCAAAATACCACTGTTTTTACAGGCTCCACCTTCAGACTGCCAGCCCAAAATTCAAGCAAGAGATTTCCAGGTGCAGAGTTCTGCCTCTGGTGAAAGAAAAAGCACTCACAGTGCACACAGTCTGTCAGAGTGAATGGCCACTATGACACCTGACCAGGCTTTAAGTTCCCTTACCCATGTTTATGGCAGAGGGATGTCGCCTGTGTGCAGCATGCCAATGTGGGCCGTAAAGTCAGGGACGCATGGTGATAAACCCCCTCCAATCTAGACACCTCCTTAGGGTTGCAGCCACCCACCTCCAATCCCATCGCAGATTCCAGAGGTCTGAACTGAGAGCTGCAGGTGGGCTCCACCGGTGCTCTGGCACCCTAGCGGCCACCGCTCTAACAACTACTCTCAACCCTGCCTCCGGCCTCCTGCCTCAGTCTCGCGGCTGCACCGACTAAAATATTCCAGCCTGAGTACCTTCCTCCTCTTCCTCTCATCACAATGGCGTGACCTACAGAGTTTCAGGGTCCTCTGAGATCAATACACCTTAATCCAAAGAAGTGTGTTTCAAGAATGAACCTGGGGGACTTCCCTGGGGGTCCAGTGGTGAAGAATCCACCTTCCAGTGCAGGGGACGAGAGTTCGAGCCCTGGTCTGGGAAGATCACAAATGCCACAGAGCAACTAAGCCCGTGTGCCACAGCTACTGAGCTGGCGGGCCTCAACTAGAGCCCATGTGCTGCAAACCACACAGCCACGCACCCTGGAGCCTGCGGGCCACAACTAGAGAAGAGAAAACCCACACACCACAGCTAGGGGGAAGGCCATGTGTCACAACAAAAGATCCCGTGGGCTGCAACAAAGACCTGATGCAGCCAAAAATAAATAAATAAATAGTAAATAAATAAATCTTTAAAAAAAGATCAGTTAGGAGGCAATTGTACAAGGTACTTGAGGTTTCAACAATAATCTAAAAAAATGTCAGAATAAAAATAACTTATTAAAAAAAACGAATGAACCTGAAATACTGTATTTTTCTCCTTTTGTTTCCAAGGAGAAACAGCTCTAGGTTTCTATATAAAAGAAAATGTTCTTTGATAAAAGAAAATGTTCTCACTATGATATTTTGGACCAAAGATGGAAAAGCAACATTTTAGGGCCCCCTCCACCCCCTCTCTCTAAACGTCATGTGATTGGGCTTTAAATCCATCAGCTGACCCCTGCATCTTACAGATCAGTCTTTAAATCAGCTCCACCCCACTTCTATATTCCTGACGCAGTATTAAGTCACTGTGGGCCCCTGGAGACTACAACTTCAAAAGTTATGATGTTCAGGTTGATTCCAGCGCAGAACATAGCTTTGGGCCTAGCGGCTATGATGGTTCAACATATAAGTAAGTGAGACTCTTCTACTGAGGGCAGGAGTGTGAGGACAGGAGGAAGAGGCTCAGAGGGAATGGGAAGAAGGAAGTTTGGGTAGAACTCTCCAGAGAAAGGCCGCAGGGATGAGCCCAGCCCTCCCACCAAAATACCACCACTTTTACAGGCTCCACATTCACGACCACCAGCTCTGTTTTCCAGATTTCAACACTCAGAAAGAAAAGAAAAACATTTAGGTCCCCTTCCACCTCACCGCCCTTCAATCACGTACTGAGCTTTAGATCAGTCAGCTGAGCCCTGTATCTCATGGACCAGGCTTTAAATCAGCTCTGCCCTCTGATTACATCAAGTTCTGTGCCAGAAACCTGCAACTTCTAAACTTAGGAGCTTCAGGCTGATCCCAACTCTGATGGAGCTTCGGGCCTACAGGCTGTGATCACTGACTGCTCAACAGATAAGTAAGTCAGGGGCATGAGGACAGGAGGAAGAGGTGCAGATGAAAAGGAAAGAAAGAAGTTCGGTGGAAAACTGTCCAGAGAGAGTGCACGGGAATGAGCACAGCCCGCCCACCAACATGCCACCTCTTCTACAAGCTCCACCTTTACAACCACCAGCTTTCTTTTCCAGATTCCAACACTCACAAAGGCCTGCAGCTATATTTCTGGGTCCAGAGTCCTGCTTCCGATGAAATAAAATGCAGTCAGAGCACAAACAGACTCTCAGGGGTCCAGTCACTGTGAAACCAGACCAGGCATTAAGTGTCCAATGGGATACTGATGACAGACTTATGTTCCCTCTGTGAAGCAAGTCTGTTTGGGCCAGAGAGTCAGAGTTGCAGGGTAACCAAACCCCTCACCTCTGGGCACCTCCTTAAAGTTACAGCAACCACGTCTTCAAGCCCCTGTCTGACTCTGGAGGTCCAAACTGGGAAATGCATCTGGCTCTAGTGGCCATCCACTCTAAGAGCAACTCTCAGCCCTTCCCCCACCTCCCTCCCCAGCCCAGGTGGCCTCACTGGCCTTGGGCAACTTCCACAGTGATTTCATTTTTCTTCTTCCTCTAATTGCAATAACCTGATGTACAGTGTTTTATTCTCTCTTGGAGAAAGAACATCTTTTAGTCAATAAACCTTAGGCATGAAAAGTTTGAGAATGAACCTGAAATACTGTATTTTTCTCCTTTTTGTTTCCAAAAGAAACAGCTCTAGTTTTCTGTTATAAAAAATAAAAAGTTCTGGGCTTCCCTGGTGGCGCAGTGGTTGAGAGTCCACCTGACGATGTGGGGGATGTGGGTTCGTGCCCCAGTCCGGGAAGATCCCACATGCCATGGAGCAGCTAGGCCCGTGAGCCATGGCCAATGAGCCTGCGTGTCCGGAGCCTGTGCTCCACAATGGGAGAGGCAACAACAGTGAGAGGCCCACGTACCACAAAAAAAAAAAAAATAAATAAATAAATAAAAATAAAAAGTTCTAAATATGATGATCTGAGCCACTGCCTGGGCTTTAAGTTAATCAGCTGACCCATGTTTCTCACTGACCTTGCTTTAACTCAGCTCTGCCCCCTTTTATATTCCTGATCCAGTATTACATCACTGTCTGCCTCTGAAACCTGCAACTACAAAATTAGGGGGCTTCACATTGATCACGGTGCCAAACATAGCAATGGGCATAGAGGCTGTCATCTCTGATGGTTCACCAGATGAAGCATGAGACCCTTCTGCTGAGGTCAGAGGTTTGTGGGCAGGAGGAAGAGGCTAAGATGGAAAGGGAAGAAAGAATTTGGGGAGAACTCTGGAGAGACATGACATAATGATGAGCACAGCCCACCTACCAAAATACCACCGCATTTACAGGCTCCACATTCATGGCCACCAGCTCTGTTTTCCAGATTCCAACACACATGCAGGTCTGCAGCTTGAAAACTGCCAGCCCAAGATTCAAGCAAGAGATTTCTGAGTCCAGAGTCTTGCCTGTGCTGCAAGCAAAGGCAGCCAGGGGGAAGAGAACATTCCCCAGCGTCTGGCCACTGTGCAACCCAATCAGGCTGCCAAGTTCCCAATCAGAGAGTAATAGCAGACCTACATTCCCTTTTTGAAGGGACCCAAGTTGAACCAGAGTGTCTGCTGTATCTAATCATGTATCTGCAAGTGCCCTCTAGATTGAAGGAATTGGACAAAAATTTATTTTCTCTGAAGTCAAGTTAGTTTTTCGAAAGAATACTTTAGTCTTATTTAAGTAGCATACTTTTAAATAGCTTCAACATCTCAAAACTGCTGTTTAGGGAACTAAAAGCCAAGTCAGAAAAGAATAATGCATTAAAACTCCTTGGAAATTAGCAAGAGATGAGGATTTGGTTTTGCATAGTTTTAAACATAGGAGTAAAGAAGCAAAGCCATGTCCTCACAAAAGGCACTGAAATCCTATGGCATCATTGGATCACATGCAGGGGCAGGGGTTGCGGAAGGTATTTCTGCATCAAAATCTCCCAGGGCACTCACCCCTCTCTATGTCACCCCACTACTCCATTCACTATTCCACCCTCAATTTCAGGAACCCCAGGGGCAGCACTTTTTAAGGTGGAGTCCCCAGGGAAAACTTCTGCAGTCCAAATATTTCATGGAATCTGGCAAATTCTCAACTGGAAGCCAAGTTGCAAGACCACCGGGGGGGCATGGTCAGACCTGGAGGGATGGCGGACTGGATCCTTAAAGCCCACTTATGTACAATGAATGATCAGAAAGAGAAATTAAGGAGACACTCCCATTTACCATCATGTCAAAAGAAATAAAATACCTAGGAAGAAACCTACCTGATGAGACAAAATAATTGTACTCTGAAAACTATAAGATGCTGATTAAAGAAATTAAAGATGACACAAACAGATGGAGAGATATACTGTGTTCTTGGATTGGAAGAATCAATATTTTTAAACTGACTATATTAGCCATGGCAATCTGCAGATTTAATGTAATCCCTATCAAATGACCACTGGCATTTTTCACAGAACTAGAAGAAAAAACTTTTAAATTGTATGAAAACACAGAAGACCCCTAGTAGCCACACCAACAAGAAAAATGGAGCTGGAGGAATCAGGCTCCATGACTTCAGACTATACTACAAGGTTTCAGTCATCAAGACAATATGGGACTTACCTGGTGGCACAGTGGTTAAGAATCTGCCTGCCAATGCAGGGGACACAGGTTTGAGCCCTGGTCCAGGAAGATCCCACATGCCACGGAGCAACTAAGCCCGTGCACCACAACTACTGAGCCTGTGCTCTAGAGCCTGTAAGCCACAACTGCTGAGCCCACGTGCCACAACTACTGAAGCACACATGCCTAGAGCCCGTGCTCCGCAACAAGCAAAGCCACTGCAATATGAAGCCCATACATTGCAATGAAGAGTAGCTCCTTTTTTTTGTGTGTATGGTGTTAGGGAGTGATCTAATCTCATACTTTTACATGTACCTGTCCAGTTTTCCCAGCACCACTTATTGAAGAGGCTGTCCTTTCTCCATTGTACATTACTGCCACCTTTATCAAAGATAAGGTGTCCATATGTGCATGGGTTTATCTCTGGGCTTTCTATCCTGTTCCATTGATCTATCTTTCTGTTTTTGTGCCAGTACCATACCATCTTGATGACTGTAGCTTTGTAGTATAGTCTGAAGTCAGGGAGCCTGATTCCTCCAGTTCCTTCTTTCGTTCTCAAGATTCCTTTGGCTATTCGGGGTCTTTTGTGTTTCCATACAAATTGTGAAATTGGTTCAGCCACTATGGAGAACAGTATGGAGGTTCCTTAAAAAACTACAAATAGAACTACCATATGACCCAGCAAGCCCACTACTGGGCATATACCCTGAGAAATACAAAATTCAAAAAGAGTCATGTACCAAAATGTTCATTGCAGCTCTATTTACAATAGCCCGGAGATGGAAACAACCTAAGTGCCCGTCATCGGATGAATGGATAAAGAAGATGTGACACATATATACAATGGAATATTACTCAGCCATAAAAAGAAACGAAATTGAGCTATTTGTAATGAGGTGGATAGACCTAGAGTCTGTCATACAGAGTGAAGTAAGTCAGAAAGAAAAAGACAAATACCGTATGCTAACACATATATATGGAATTTAAGAAAAAAATGTCATGAAGAACCTAGGGGTAAAGCAGGAATAAAGATGCAGACCTCTTAGAGAACGGACTTGAGGTTATGGGGAGGGGGAAGGGTGAGCTGTGACAGGGCGAGAGAGAGTCATGGGCATATACACACTAACAAACGCAGTAAGGTAGATAGCTAGTGGGAAGCAGCCGCATGGCACAGGGATATTGGCTCGGTGCTTTGTGACAGCCTGGAGGGGTGGGATGGGGAGGGTGGGAGGGAGGGAGACGCAACAGGGAAGACATATGGGAACATATGTTTATGTATGACTGATTCACTTTGTTATAAAGCAGAAACTAACACACCATTGTAAAGCAATTATACCCCAATAAAGATGTTAAAAAAAAAAAAAAGAGTAGCTCCTACTTACCACAACTAGAGAAAGTCAGCACGCAGCAACAAAGACCCAACACAGCCAAAAATAAACAAACAAACAAACAAAAAACCACACACACACAACATAGTACTTCACAAAAACAGAAATACAGATCAATGGAATAGGATAGAAAGCCCAGAAATAAACTCTGTGTCAGTTAATCTATAACAAGGGAGGCAAGAATATACAATGGAGAAAAAGAGTCTCTTAAATAAGTGGTGCTGAGAAACTGGACATCTACATGTAAAAGAATGAAATTAGAACATTCTTTAACATCATTCAAAAAAATAATCTTAAAATCAATTAAAGACCTAAATGTAAGAATGGATAATATAAAACTCCTAGAGGAAAACATAGGCAGAACACACTTTGACATAAATCGCAGCAATATCTTTTTGGATCTGCCTCCTAGAGTAATGGAAATAAAAACAAAAATAAACAAACGGGACCTAGTTAAACCGAAAATCTTTTGCACGGCAAAGGTTACCATTAACAAAATGAAAAGACAACCTGTGGAATGGGAGAAAATATTTGCAAACAATGCAACCTACAAGAGATTAAACTCTAAAATACACAAACAGCTCATGTAGTTCAATATCAAAAAAACAAAAACAAAACAAACAACCCAATCAAAAATTGGTAGATTTAAATAGACATTTCTCCAAACAAGACATACAGATGGCCAAAAGGCACATGAAAAGATGCTCAACATCACTAATTATTAAAGAAATGCAAATCAAAACTACAATGAGGTATCACCGCACATTAGTCAGCATGGCCATCATCAAAAAAGTCTACAAATAATAAATTGTGGAGAGGGTGTGGAGAAAAGGGAACCCTCCTACTCTGTTGGTGGGAATGTTAATTGGTACAGCCACTATGAAGAACAGTACAGAGGTTCCCAGAAAAACTAAAAATAGAACTATATCATATGACCCAGCAATCCCAATCCTGGGCATATATCTAGAGAAAACCATAATTAGAAAAGATACATGCACCCCAACATTCATTGCAGCACTATTTACAGTGGAAGGACATGGAAGCAACCTAAATGTCCATCGACAGATGAATGGACAAATAAGATGTGGTACATATGTACAATGGAACACTGCTCAGACATAGAAAAAGATGAAATAATGCCATTTTGCAACAGCATGGATAGACCTAGAGATGATCATACTAAGTGAAGTAAATCAGACAGAGAAAGACAAATATATGATATCACTCATATGTGAACCCCCCCAAAAAATGATACAAATGGACTTTTTTACAAAACAGAATCCAGCTCACAGATAAAGAAAATAAACTTATGGTTCCCAAAAGGGAAAGGTGGGGGAGGGATAAATTACGAATTTGGGAGTAACATATACACAGTACTAGATATAAAATAGATAAACAACAAGGACCAGAATCTGTAGAACAAAGGCAAGTTGTGCCATCCATAAACAGTGGGCTCTATAGTTCTTTCCTATGGTGGTAGAAGCTAACAATACTGAAACTAGTATATCTGTAATCTGGAATGGAGCAAGCAGTGAATGCAATGAAGGAAAAATGGTGGAAGCCAGGTTTCTTACCTTTAAAGTGAGAGGTTACAGACAAGCAAAGGAAGAAGGTTACAATACCCATGTGATAATGGATAGATTATATTTCCTCAATTTAAAAAACTTTAGTGCATCAAAAAGTGCTATCCAGAAAGTGAAAATACAGCCCAAAGAAGGGAAGAAAATATGTGCAGGTGATGTATCTGACAAGAGCGTGCTCTTCAGAATACATCAACAACTTTTACAAAATCATCAACAGCAAAAAGATAACCGAAAGGACTTGAACAGACCCTTCTCCAGATGAGAAATGCAAATGACCAACAAGCACATAAAAAAAGGTGCACCAAGAAGAAAGGAAACCCACAAGACAGAACTATGTCAGAGGAAAGCAGGAGCCCGTGGAAGGAGCTCTCAAGAGCCAAAACAAGAGTGAATGGAACAACCAAATACCGTTCTGCTGAATTATAACCAAAAGCTTAAAATAACGATCTGTGTGGAGTGTCCACACTGGTAAAAGTAAATGATTATATACAGTGTGTGTCTGTGTGTATGTGTGTGTGTGTTTTATGAGTACTGTTGAAATCCAACTGTGTGGAACAACTCCAAATAATTGATGTAGATATTCAGTCATTCATTAAGGAAGTGGGGCTAAACTCTCCTGGCCTGAAGTGTAAGGGCCTCATAGTGACTTCATCCTAAAGAAGACACACGGTGCAGACTTAAGGAAAAAGTGACATTACAGTAGGGGAAAAACACTACCTAAGCCAGGAAGACAAAATTAACATGAACAGTGATAATTTGCCTTTATGTGTGTTCCCATGATATAAAGTCATGAGAAAGCACTTTACCTCTGGGATCGGCTTCCTCATAACCCATGACCCCATTCTAAACACAAGAAAAACACCAAGTAAATCCCAATGTGGGACAGTCTTCAAAATACCAGACTAGTCCTCCTCAACACTGTCTAGGTCACTGAGAGGAGGACAGTGTGAGAAAATGCCAAAGCCAAAGAGATCCTAAAGTGACATGATAACTCAATGCCATGTGATACACTGGATGGGATCCTAGGACAGAAAAAGGAAGAACGATGGGAACCTGAATAAAATATGGATTATAGTTCATGGTAAAGTATCCATCTTTGTTCATTAACTGTGACAATTCTGTAGAAATCTAGAATGAGAGGTGAAATTACATGTCAAATGAGAACAAACGATTGCACCACCCTGTAAATCTAGAACAAAAAGGTGATCTCTTAATAACACACAAACAAAATGAACCCTAAAATACAGAAAATACAAGCAGAACAATTATCCATCCTATGACCCTTTCTCCAGGCTGGTTCTCCTCTCGTTGTTCTGAGGTTTCCCTCCCCCAGGACATAGAAGAAACAGGCACAGTGTTGTTGGCTGCTCCCCTTAGATCCGACCCAACCCAGTGTCTTCATCACCCCCAGACACGCCCGCCCAATGAGGACAGCAGGCCAGAGGGAATCTCAGGAATCATTGGTCCTGATGTGTCAGGACTTTTTTGATTACAAGGAACTAGACATGCTTACTCAAGTAAAATAAATAATATTATTATAAATTACAGAAATAAATTAATACTTACAAGAGACAAGTTGAAGAGTGGGGTTGGAGGTATCAGGCCCAAGGGAACACATTCTCATAGTGTGACCTGGTCCCTCTCCAACCATCAGTCCTGCTGAGGGCCTTGGGTGGTCCCAATCATAGCACAGTCTTCTCACTGCAACCAGGGCCTCCAGCAACTCCAGGATGTAACCCACTCAATCTCCATTCTTGCTGGAAGGGTTTCTCTTTCCCTAAGGCTCCTTGAAAACTCATGACTTTCAATGTCTTTGGTCTGGCTTGGGTCACTTTCTCATCCTTGAACTGGTCACAGCAAGCACAGGATGGAAAATGGGATTGGCTATAAATGGATTATACACCCATCTTCCATATGGGTGGAACATGGGATCAGACCCCCGAAATTTTTCGACAGGAAGCAGGTGAGAGTTAGCTCCCAAAGGAAAGTGGAGGTGCTGCACTTGGACATGGGGAAAGATGCTAGCTCAGTGAAAGCATGAGATTTCACATCACAACACTAACAACAATATCTATTTTGAGACACCTCCTAGAGTAATGGAAATAAAGACAAAAATAAACAAATGGGACCTAATGAAATTCAAAATCCTTCCACAACATGCACCAAGAAAGCAAGAGAAGGTTGTCACTGAGAGACGGTTTTCGTAATTCCACTAGGGTGTGTTTGTGGCTACAAGCTACGGGAATAGACAGGGGTATCTGGACCAAATTCCATGCTGTCCCAGACCAAGGGAGGGATTTCAACTCCCAGAGGAAATGCGGGAGAAATCAAAGCGACCAAATCACAACCAAGAACTGGAACTGATTGCCAAGATCTATTCATTGGATCAATGGAATGTCACATACAATGGGGAAATCCAGTTCAGCATTGGATCTTCCTCATTGTCATTGGAAGGTTTGAATTCCTTGAGGCTTCAGAGAGGGTGTCCCTCTTGGTGCGCATGCTTCGTGACAGCCCGTGTGGAGCATGACATTGCTCCTGGGCAAAATGAAGTTGCTGACGAAAGTCAACTTGCCTTGTTCTTCCTGCCAGACAATATCATGAGCATTGCCTGTTCCTTCTTTCTCTCCCACATAGCTCTGCGTCCCAGGAAAGAGAGCTTGAAAGTGGTTTGGGGGAAGGCCTTCCTTCCTCCCCCTAAACCTGGGGCACTGGGGAGACTGACAGCATGTTGAACAGGGCCTTGAATTATTCCGCGCTGAGGGGGGCTTCCAGGGTTGCCACAAGATCCTTTTCCTCTGTGGCTGTATTCAGAAAAGGGCCTGCCTTGTCCAGAATGTCCACGTCTGACAAGAGTTCATCCAGGAGGCTTGAGGAGCCTGTAAGGGCTGAGCGCTGGGGCTGTTGCTCCAGCTGGGGAGAGGTCTCTTCACCTGAGCTTGCCTGCTGCTGCCAGAAGTGTGTCTCTGGTGGAACAGGTGGCCAGATGGCCCCCTGGGCAGGCTGCCCACTGGCGATGAGAGCATGTGACCGTTCGTCCAAGGAACTGTGGCCAGAAGAGGCTGTGGGTTCTGGCATCTCTGAAGGGCTGCGAGGCTGGGCTGGAGCATGATGAACATCAATGGCTGGCCCACACAGCACCCATAGGAAGCCTCTGGCACAAAAAAGGAGGGGGAGAAAACAGCAGTGGCCGCAGCAAGGGATTGCATGCTATCAGGTGCATGAGAGGGAGGATAACGATGAGAGCTTCTATGGACAGTGGGCAGGGTGCTTTGGTCCGACAGGGCAGTCACAGCTGATGTGGCATCAGGGCCTTTGGCTAAGGCATTCACAGGCCCACTAGCTCTCTGCTTTGGGTGCCGAGCTCTTCTGTTCTGGAACCATATCTAGGGAACCATATGGGGCGACAGGAGCATTAGCAGCGAGACAATCCAGATCGACTAGCCGCTGTCTAATTCCCGGCCCACCCCAGCCCGCCCCAACCTGCCCTGCCCTGACCTGACATGCCCTCCAATCTGTCAGACCCATGGCAAGTACTGTTGGGCCTCACCTAAGGGCCATTTTTCCTATAGAGCTTTCACCTTGGCTCTTGAAAATGCGGGAGGATGTCAGGGCAACACAGGACACACACCACTCTCCGCACCCCTCCCCACCCCTGTCTTTGAGGACAGCTGGCATCGACCAGCTACAAACTCAGGACCCTCCTGGCTGCCCAGGACTTCCATTGCCCTGTCCTCTTCTGGAAATGGATGCCTTCAGATCAGCCCCCGTAGCGTATTCGTAAGACGAAGGGAACATCCTCACAATCCCCCATCTCCAAACCTACATATATCCAGCAACAACCCGCTGCAAGGATTAACCCTCCTTTCTCGTGGGAGAAGCCAAGTTCCACCCACTGGTGGAGAACTTACCTGGATTCGAGGTTCGGGAATTCCTGTCTGGTGAGCCAATTCTTCCCTGGCAGCAATAGATGGAAATCGATCCCTCTCAAAGGCTTGCATAAGGACCCTTGTTTGAGAAGGAGAGATGAAAGTCCTCTTTCGCCTGGCCTCTCTTCCCATGCTTCCTAAAGAAGAACACACAGAGAAGAGAGGACATTCAGGTCAATTTCAGCACATTCACAGCAGATCCAGTGTGTGGTATGTAGGAAGCGGTATGTCATAGATCAAGATCGATACATCGATACACCTTACTCAGTGCTATGTGAAAACGCCCCATGTGACGGAAGAAGGCATTTCTGCACGTCCGGGAAGGTTCTGGACCCAAAGATTCCAAGCCTTCCTGAGCATGCATCTCCCCACCCTCCAAGAGGGGCATGATGCTCCTGGGTGGAAGAGGAATGGGGCAAGATCCCAAGATATCATGGTTTCCTCTCTGAAGCGTTCTTGGCCTCCCATGGTCATCCACGTTCATAGATGATTCTGTCTCAAGGAGATACTCCGGGGAAATGCCTATGGAATGCCGGGTACTTACCTCGAGTCAAAGCCTCAGGTGGTGGGGGCCGCAGCGGCTGTGACTGCCCTCCTTTGAAGGCATTCTCCGACAGCAATCGGCTCTGCTTTAGGCATCTTCTTCGTTGGTTTTGAAACCAAACCTGGGTACAAAGAAAGAAAGCCTTGTCTTTCAATGCTTATGCACGTACTTCCAAGATCTATTGCAGGGATGCACCAGAGAACAAACGCACAAACGCACCAGCCAGCCGGCCGGCCAGCCAGTCGGCCAGCAACAAGCCGACTGATGGAGACCCAGTATGGCCCGTCTGCCCCCAGTGGAAATATTTACGATTCAAAGGGACTGAAGTCTCACTAGCATGTAGAATGTAGACTCCGGCTTTTACCTCTGAAGAAGTGCACCAGATTCCAGAATACACAATCTGTGTCCGTGAAAATAATCCCTCTTCGAGTCACCTTACTGGTGTCCAGAGTAATGACTTGTGACACAGGAGGAGACAATGCTTGCTTTCCCACAGTCAGAATGGGATGGATAGCTAACTCTCTCTGTCTCTCTCCCCCGCCCCAGCCGTTCTCATCAAAACTACCATTTTCTCTGTGGGTCTTTTGGTCTCTGTCTACGATTCTCCACATCTACCTGTTGACGTCTGTCTCTGTTGCGACCCCCCCAGCTGCCCAAGTGACTGCCTGCCTGCCTTCCCCTCTCTCTGTCTCTGTCCCAGGCTCTCAGGCTCAATCTCCTTTCCCTCATTTGGTCTCTTTGCCTCCCGTTTCCCATAGTCCATGCCCGATTCATGTCTCCCTGCCTCTCTTATGTCCCCACAGGCAGTACTGTCTCATAACATGCAATCGTATCCATTAGCAAGTGCCCCCATGAAAACCACTCTTCTCATGCTGCCTGGGAACTACTCATTGACAGTTACTTCTCAGGGACTACATGCCTCCATCACTTTTAGGTCAGGAGGCTCTTATGTACCCGCTCCCCTTCTTCAGAATATGTGTTCTTGTCTTCAACAGTGAAACATTGTGCATGCTACCTCATTCCCCGAGGCCGAACAGCAGTGTGGACCTGTGCTTGTGTGCGTGTGTGTGTGCATGTCTTTAGACATTTCTGATGGTGGTGCACGGAAAATTGGACACCCTGAGAAAAAGTGTCCGTAGGGAAAGTCAATCAGTCTTCGGTGAAACTATGTAAGGTCGCAGGCACGGTGTTCCTAACTTTGGTGACACCTCTCCAACCTGCCCAGAGAGGGAAGTCTTCAGCACAGCTAGTTCCTCGGAGGCCAGCCATCAAGGTAACATCTCCTTGACACCACCAGGCCTTCCTGCTTCCTTGGCCCCTCGCCCTTTATACTTGACCACACATTTGAATGGACCTCTCGCCACACAGCTCAGTCCAGCCACGTTTTCCAAAGGGAGCCACCTTCTTGCCAAGATTCGAGTTCCTGCTGTCTGGAGCACCCCGAAGAGGAAAGCCCTAGAGTAAGGAGTGCAACTGGAGTGGGGCAACTTGCGTCTGGACATGGACCCCGAGAGGGAAAATGGATCGAGAGACTCGGTTGTACCTGAATTCTGCTTTCTGGAATGTCCAGTTCTCGTGCCAGCCATTCTCTGGTCGTTATCCCGGGGTAGGGGTTCTGTTGAAAGAGTGCTTGCAGGGTGTCCTTCTGACTCAGACTCAGAACAAGCCTCCTCCTTCGCGATGGTCTTGAGAGTCGGCCTGTGGGAGAGAAGAGGGGGAATGTGTCAGGGGAGAATCCATGGAGGTGCAAATCAACGGTGCCGGCCCAGTGCTGGTTCTTGTGCCATGAGAAAAAGCTCTAAGCCAGGGGAAGACTGTGCATTTGGAAAAACCGTGGGTACACCCCGAAAGCCACGCTGAGTGGGACCCTGGGGGCTCAAGCTAAGCTGAGGGTCAAGGCTATGGGGATCTCCTCACCATCGCCAATGATCCACAGGACGCAATGCAAACAGAAGGGGAAAGCCCTAGGAAAACAGGCTACCGTGACCAAAACGGGTGGAAGGATTTTCCACCTGTGGAGGCCTTGGAAAATCTTGATGGCTTCTACCAGATTTACCTCTAACTCTATGCTAACCATAGGAACCTGGCTTCTGAACTATCATTCGCACAGCATATCTGCACTTTCACTATTGGAAAGGAAAGTAGACGAAAGCCAAATGAAGCCAGACAAACACACAAGCCAACCCCCAACACAGAACACACTAGAGGATTGTTTAGAAAACCTATTTTTTTGAGCCATGACCAACGTGCTGCCCTGTCTGATGGCGCCAACCCACCCACACACCCACAACAGCCCAGTACTCCTCAGAAGATGAGTTTCCCTTTTAGTCACCGAGGTCATGGTGACTCGCCCCGTGTGCGTGCTATTCTTTCAGTTGGGCAGTCTGAAGGGCTGCCCCCCGCCCCTTTCCTATTTGAGGTTGCATATTTCTTGTAGCAAGGGAATGGATGGGTGTTTGTTTCCTGCATTCTAAGGTGGGAGCCGGGTGTGATGGCCAGGGAGGGTGTGGTTTCAGGCATGTCAGGCACACCCTTGAGATCTTGAGTTTCCTGAAATCTCTCCAACTCTAGGTCAATGCCAACCCTTCTGCAAGGGCTACCTGCCCTAGCAGCTGGCAGCTGGTGATGTAGGGTCGTCTCCAGGTCTCCCTCTGGAAGGATTCAAGACAAGGCAAGGGTTTCAGATCCCCAACGGGGACTCCTTTTTAAAGCGCCCTTCCTTCCTGCCAGCTCCAAGGAACATATTTGGAAAGCACTCAAGGAACGGACTTGTCACACTGCAGATTTTGGCTTTCCAGAGACTCCTGCAGTGCCTACCTTGGAGTCTAATGAAAGACAGTTTGAGTGCTCCTGGAATCTCTGTTTCCCAGGTTCTAGCTTTCAGTTGTGCTCAAAGAAAATCTCTCTTTGTCTCCTAATCTTAACACATACTGGATGTGGATTATTTCCATGGACACCGTGGAAGTTAACCAGTTCATATGGAACACGCAACATAACAGAGCAAATCCGCAACAACAGCAAGAATAGAACATGCGAAACAAATTCAAAATCCCAAACACTGTCAACTGGAAAAGAGTGTCAGTTTAGTTGGGAACGTTATCAAATACTCGTGTTCCGTTCACTGCAACCACAGGCTGGGATTTTTAGTAGAGAAGCCATTGTCAGGCAACAGGGCTACCAACTTCCATGTGGATTTCTAGAAGGAAAACAAATGAAGCAGCAAACCAGAAATATGTACGTGAAATGCCCAAACCAAGGTGCATCCTTTTGCCCAAGTGATTCCAGAAACATGTCCCAGCATATCAGTGCATGCCATTTGGTGGTCATTGGGAAACTTCAATCTTCGTGGTGATCAACCCTTGGGTCGGGGAGGTGCATGAGTGTATTTGGATGATCCAAGCGCAGAGCCCAGATTCTGAGGGCAACGTACCTCTGGAGTTGCTGTATGTGCCGGATGAGCTGGACGAATCCATGGTGGGAGACGGAAAGTGCTGGCCAACTGTTCACTTCTCAGAAGCTCAGGGTTTATAATGGATGAGGATGCCACGCCCCTATTTATGTAAATAGCCACAGATGGTGTGGAACCCTTCCTTGCCAATTGAGAACCTGGAAGGAATCCCGAGAGGCAAGTGGGCGTTTGAATGGAAGGCCTGCTGGGAGGCTCCCAGGTCCCTTTGAAGCTGCCGCCCTCGTCATCCTTTTCCAGAATGCTTGGGGTCCAGTGCTCTCTCCTTTTCACATCTTTCCACATTCCACACATACTTTCCATCTCCGTGGAATTCCCCACCTCTGAGTCCTTCACGCTTAAGTGTGTCACTGTACTTTCCCAAATGGAGAGAGAACCTAGAGCCTAGTTTGCGTCGAGTACGTTTCCCACTTCCCTCATCACCACCAGGACATCATTGCCTCACACTCCTAAAGCATTTCCTTGGCTGGGGTTTGAGTTCCCGATAATTCACATACTAAGCTTGAGTGCTTATCTAGTGTCTACCCATGGTCCTCAGCTCTTTGGGACTTTTTCAGAGGTACTCTGAAACCCACCACGTTGCTCACATGCCATGGAGAGACCAGAGAAAGGGGCATGCCACACGTGTATGGTTCACAAGGAAAGGAACTTATTTTCAGTGCTTATCCTTGGCATACAAAAGACAAAGTCGGTTTCACATTCAGTGGTCAACTGACATCTGTACCAAGAAGAAGAAGTAGAAGAAGGAGAAGGAGAAGAGGAAGGGGAAGGGGAAGGGGAAGGAGAGGGATATGTAGCACGTTACATGATGGATGATGACACAGCTGAGTTTGAAAGGAAAGCTTTGGATTCCAAGTACAGCCATCCCAACATTTTCGGTGCATTTGGGCTGCAGAGAATAGAAAAATTTAAAACAAACCAACAAAAAAAACCCACCCAGAAATACAGAAACATGCCAAATGTGTTCTTTTGCCACCATGCTTCTTTTGCCACCACGTGGATTAACATGAGGATAGTGAGCTTATTCAGAAACAGTTGGCAATCAGAGTAATTACACCAGCAATTCGTGAAAACGTGGCTGGTGTGTGTGTGTGTGTGTGTGTGTGTGTGTGTGTGTGTGTGTGTGTGTGTGTGTGTGTGTATGTGTGTGTGTGTGTGTAGGGGTGTTTGTGTGATCTGTGTGTTTGATTTTCTGTACCCACTAAGGTCGGTTGTCAGGTGGTACCCTTGGACGGATGTCACCGGGACCAGTAGGTGTCTGCAAGTCCCAGAGGGCCCAGGAGGATGTCCTGAGGAGGTGTATGTCCTAGTCCCTTGTCCTGAAGTGCCAGAGATCAGAGGGAGGCATGACCATCTTGTTGGATCAGGGGGGGTTTTCCCGAGTAGTTGGAAGTTTTGGCTGAGAAAATTAATCACTGAAACATGGGATTTGCTGGCTTCTCCCAGAAGGCACTGCCTGCCAGACCTGGATCACCTCCCTCCTGGACAATCCAGGTGGGATAAGCTTGCTTGGGGGAGCAGAAGCTGTGATCTGCATGGCAGCCAGGGAATCCTGAGAGCCCGCAGGTGTGTTTATGCACAGTGCACCGGTGGCCTCCCTGTGGAGGTACCGCTGCCTGTCCCTGGGCTCCGAGGTTTCTCTGGAGCGGCCAGCATTGGACAACCAAGATGGTAAAGCCACAGTTCCTAGCTCTAGGAAGAGCCTGTGCAAGTCCTTCCACCCACAAGCATCTCAGTGTTTCCCGGAACACTGTGACCCAGTGTTCCCCCCACCCTCTTGACAGCACCAACTCTTCCATAAGCTGTCTCTTTCCACATCTCCAATCCTACTTGTCCTCAGGCTACCATGGCCAGATTCTTTTCCCAGAAGGCCTATGCCACCTGTGTGGCTCTTGAAAATGATGTTCCATTTCTGCCCAGTGAAAAGAAGGAGAGAGAGGGAGAGAGAAAGTGAAAGAGAAAGAGAGAGAGAAAGTGAGGGAGAGAGAGAGAGGGAGAGAGAGCGAGAGAGCGCTGTTTATAGCTCTAGAACTCTGGACAAATGGGAGCCTAAGACAGGGGAGTGACTGGGAGGGAGTTGAGGACTAGATGTATCTGCAGAGATATGCACACAATAGAGCTAGAGACCCGGATGCAGTTGTATCCAGAGACTCAGATACATTGTTGTTTACACATTAGATTATTTTAATACTTTGTGCCACTGACACTCCCATGCTGGACATGGGGCACACGGATTGAGCCAGTGGAGAATCACTCAACACAGAGTGTACGAGGCACATGTGTTGGAAAATATTTTTGAAAGAAGCAGTGGAAGGGATCATCTGCCATGACGTAACAATGCCACAGGCATTTGGTTTTTCAGTTCATTTGTGCATCACTTTAGTTATAACTTGGCTTATCTTTTGAGAGGTGTGTGCCTGTAGTGTGTAGCCGTGGACAGATAATGAGCCAGAGAGAGAGAGAGAGACAGAGAGAGAGAGAGAGCGAGAGAGAGAAAGAGAGAGAGAGAGAGATGGAGAGAGATGATTTGTGTGCATAATACATTGGGCACATTTGTTACTATGAACCCTGGCAATGAAAGTGTTTGCATAGTTCTGTCCTTGTGTGCAAAGGCAATGCCCTCGAGGAACCCTTCCATACCATGCACCCAGAAAGCAAGTGAATGTTGTCACTGAGAGACTGTTTTCGTGATTCCACTAAGGTGTGTTTGTGGCTACAAGCTACGGGACTAGACAGGGGTATCTGGACCGCCTTCCATGTTGTCCCAGGTCATGGGAGGGATTTCACCTCTCTGAGGAAACACGGGAGAAATCAAAGTGACAAAATCACAACCAAGAACTTGAACTGAGTGCCAAGATTTATTGATTGGATCAATGGAATGTCACATACAACGGGGAAATCCAGTTCAGCGTTGGGTCCTCCTCGTTCTCATTGGAAGGTTTGAATTCCTTGAGGCTTCAGAGAGGGTGTCCCTCTTGGTGTGCAAGCTTTGTGACAGTCCGTGTGGAGCATGGCATCCCTCCTGGGCACAACGCAGTTGCTGTCAACAGTCAACTTGCCTTGTTCTCCCTGCCAGACACTATCATGAACGTTGCTTGTTCCTTCTTCTTTCTCTCCCCCATGGCTCTGCCTCCCAGGAAAGGAGGCTTGAAAGGGGCTCGGGGGAAGGCCTTCCTTCCTGTCCCTAAACCTGTGGCACTGGGGAGCCTGGCAGTATGTCAAGCAGGGCGTTGAATTCTTCCTCGCTGAGGGGGGCTTCCAGGGTTGCTGCAAGTTCCTCTTCCTCTGTGTCCACATTCAGAAAAGGGCCTGCCTTGTCCAGAATGTCCACGTCTGACAAGAGTTCATCCAGGAGGCTTGAGGAGCCTGTAAGGGCTGAGCACTGGGGCTGTTGCTCCAGCTGGGGAGATGTCTCTTCACCTGAGCTTGCCTGCTGCTGCCAGAAGTGTGTCTCTGGTGGTGCAGGTGGCCAGATGGCCCCCTGGGCAGGCTGCCCACTGGCGATGAGACCACGTGACCGTTCGCCCCACGGAACTGTGGCCAGAAGAGGCTGTGGGTTCTGGCATCTCTGAAGGGCTGCCAGGCTGGGCTGGAGCATGATGAACATCAACGGCTGGCCCACACAGCACCCATAGGAAGCCTCTGGCACAAGAAAGGAGGGGGAGAAAACAGGAGTGGCCGCAGCAAAGGATTGCATGCTATCAGGTGCATGAGAGGGAGGATAACGATGAGAGCTTCTATGGACAGTGGGCAGAGTGCTTTGGTCCGACAGGGCAGTCACAGCTGATGTGGCATCAGGGCCTTTGGCTAAGGCATTCACAGGCCCACTAGCGCACTGCTTTGGGTGCCGAGCTCTTCGGTTCTGGAACCATATCTAGGGAACCATATGGGGAGACAGGAGCATTAGCAGTGTGACAATCCAGATCGACTTGCCACCGCCTCATTCCCGGCCTGCCCCAGCCCGCCCAACCCTGCCCTGCCCTGCCCTGACCTGACATGCCCTCCAATCTGTCAGACCCATGGCAAGTACTGTTGGGCCTCACCTAAGGGCCATTTTTCCTATAGAGCTTTCACCTTGGCTCTTGAAAATGCGGGAGGACGTCAGGGCAACACAGGACTCACACCACTCTCCGCACCCCTCCCCACCCCTGCCTTTGAGGAGAGCTGGCATTGACCAGCTACAAACTCAGGCCCCTCCCTGGCTGCCCAGGACTTCCATTGCCCTGTCCTCTTCTGGAAATGGATGCCTTCAGATCAGCCCCCGTAGCATATTCGTAAGACGAAGGGAACGTCCTCCCAATTCCCTGTCTCCAAGCCTACATATATCCAGCAACAACACGTCGCAAGGGTTAACACTCCTTTCTCGTGGGAGAAGCCAAGTTCCACCCACTGGTGGAGAACTTACCTGGATTCGAGGTTCGGGAATTCCTGTCTGGTGAGCCAATTCTTCCCTGGCAGCAATAGATGGAAATTGATCCCTCTCAAAGGCTTGCACAAGGACCCTTGTTTGAGAAGGAGAGATGAAAGTCCTCTTTCGCCTGGTCTCTCTTCCCATGCTTCCTAAAGAAGAACACACAGAGAAGAGAGGACATTCAGGCCAATTTCAGCACATTCACAGCAGATCCAGTGTGTGGTATGTAGGAAGCGGTATGTCATAGATCAAGATCGATACATCGATACACCTTACTCAGTGCTATGTGAAAAGGCCCCATGTGATGGAAGAAGGCATTTCTGCATGTCCGGGCAGGATCTGGACCCAAAGATTCCAAGCCTTCCTGGGCATGCATCTCCCCACCCTCCAAGAGGGGCATGATGCTTCTGGGTTGAACAGGAATGGGGCAAGAACCCAAGATATCATGGTTTCCTCTCTGAAGCGTTCTTGGCCTCCCATGGTCATCCACGTTCATAGATGATTCTGTCTCAAGGAGATGCTCTTGGGAAATGCCTATGGAATGCCGGGTACTTACCTCGAGTCAAAGCCTCAGGTGGTGGGGGCCGCAGCGGCTGTGACTGCCCTCCTTTGAAGGCATTCTCCGACAGCAATCGGCTCTGCTTTAGGCATCTTCTTCGTTGGTTTTGAAACCAAACCTGGGTACAAAGAAAGAAAGCCTTGTCTTTCAATGCTTATGCACGTACTTCCAAGATCTATTGCAGGGATGCACCATAGAACAAACGAACAAACACACCAGCCAGCCGGCTGGCCGGCCAGCCGGCCAGCAACAAGCCGACTGATGGAGACCCAGTATGGCCCGTCTGCCCCCAGTGGAAATATTTACGATTCAAAGGCACTGAAGTCTCACTAGCATGTAGAATGTAGACTCCGGCTTTTACCTCTGAAGAAGTGCACCAGATTCCAGAATACACAATCTGTGTCCGTGAAAATAATCCTTCCTCTTCGAGTCACCTTACTGGTGTCCAGAGTAATGACTTGTGACACAGGAGGAGACAATGCTTGCTTTCCCACAGTCAGAATGGGATGGATAGCTAACTCTCTCTGTCTCTCTCCCCCGCCCCAGCCGTTCTCATCAAAACTACCATTTTCTCTGTGGGTCTTTTGGTCTCTGTCTACGATTCTCCACATCTACCTGTTGACGTCTGTCTCTGTTGTGACCCCCCCGGCTGCCCAAGTGACTGCCTGCCTGCCTTCCCCTCTCTCTGTCTCTGTCCCAGGCTCTCAGGCTCTATCTCCTTTCCCTCATTTGGTCTCTTTGCCTCCCGTTTCCCATAGTCCATGCCCGATTCATGTCTCCCTGCCTCTCTTATGTCCCCACAGGCAGTACTGTCTCATAACATGCAATCGTATCCATTAGCAAGTGCCCCCATGAAAACCACTCTTCTCATGCTGCCTGGGAACTACTCATTGACAGTTACTTCTCAGGGACTACATGCCTCCATCACTTTTAGGTCAGGAGGCTCTTATGTACCCGCTCCCCTTCTTCAGAATATGTGTTCTTGTCTTCAACAGTGAAACATTGTGCATGCTACCTCATTCCCCGAGGCCGAACAGCAGTGTGGACCTGTACTTGTGTGCGTGTGTGTGTGCATGTCTTTAGACATTTCTGATGGTGGTGCACGGAAAATTGGACACCCTGAGAAAAAGTGTTCGTAGGGAAAGTCAATCAGTCTTCGGCGAAACTATGTAAGGTCGCAGGCATGGTGTTCCTAACTTTGGTGACACCTCTCCAACCTGCCCAGAGAGGGAAGTCTTCAGCACAGCTAGTTCCTCGGAGGCCAGCCATCAAGGTAACATCTCCTTGACACCACCAGGCCTTCCTGCTTCCTTGGCCCCTCGCCCTTTATACTTGACCACACATTTGAATGGACCTCTCGCCACACAGCTCAGTCCAGCCACGTTTTCCAAAGGGAGCCACCTTCTTGCCAAGATTCGACTTCCTGCTGTCTGGAGCACCCCGAAGAGGAAAGCCCTAGAGTAAGGAGTGCAACTGGAGTGGGGCAACTTGCATCTGGACATGGACCCCGAGAGGGAAAATGGATCGAGAGACTCGGTTGTACCTGAATTCTGCTTTCTGGAATGTCCAGTTCTCGTGCCAGCCATTCTCTGGTCGTTATCCCGGGGTAGGGTTTCTGTTGAAAGAGTGCTTGCAGGGTGTCCTTCTGACTCAGACTCAGAACAAGCCTCCTCCTTCGCGATGGTCTTGAGAGTCGGCCTGTGGGAGAGAAGAGGGGGAATGTGTCAGGGGAGAATCCATGGAGGTGCAAATCAACCGTGCCGGCCCAGTGCTGGTCCCTGTGCCATGAGAAAAAGCTCTAAGCCAGGGGAAGACTGTGCATTTGGAAGAACCGTGGGTACACCCCGAAAGCCACGCTGAGTGGGACCCTGGGGGCTGAAGCTAAGCTGAGGGTCAAGGCTATGGGGATCTCCTCACCATCGCCAATGATCCACAGGACGCAATGCAAACAGAAGGGGAAAGCCTTAGGAAAACAGGCTACCGTGACCAAAACGGGTGGAAGGATTTTCCACCTGTGGAGGCCTTGGAAAATCTTGATGGCTTCTACCAGATTTACCTCTAACTCTATGCTAACCATAGGAACCTGGCTTCTGAACTATCATTCGCACAGCATATCTGCACTTTCACTATTGGAAAGGAAAGTAGACGAAAGGCAAATGAAGCCAGACAAACACACAAGCCAAACCCCAACACAGAACACACTAGAGGATTGTTTAGAAAACCTATTTTTTTGAGCCATGACCAACGTGCTGCCCTGTATGATGGTGCCAACCCACCCACACACCCACAACAGCCCAGTACTCCTCAGAAGATGAGTTTCCCTTTTAGTCACCGAGGTCATGGTGACTCGCCCCATGTGCGTGCTATTCTTTCAGTTGGGCAGTCTGAAGGGCTGCCCCCCACCCCTTTCCTATTTGAGGTTGCGTATTTCTTGTAGCAAGGGAATGGATGGGTGTTTGTTTCCTGCATTCTAAGGTGGGAGCCGGGTGTGATGGCCAGGGAGGTTGTGGTTTCAGGCACGTCAGGCACACCCTTGAGATCTTGAGTTTCCTGAAATCTCTCCAACTCTAGGTCAATGCCAACCCTTCTGCAAGGGCTACCTGCCCTAGCAGCTGGCAGCTGGTGACGTAGTGTCATCTCCAGGTCTCCCTCTGGAAAGATTCAAGACAAGGCAAGGGTTTCGGATCCCAACGGGGACACCCTTTAAAAGCGCCCTTCCTTCCTGCCAGCTCCAAGGAACATATTTGGAAAGCACTCAAGGAACGGACTTGTCACACTGCAGATTTTGGCTTTCCAGAGACTCCTGCAGTGCCTACCTTGGAGTTTAATGAAAGACAGTTCGAGTGCTCCTGGAATCTCTGTTTCCCAGGCTCTAGCTTTCAGTTATGCTCAAAGAAACTCTCTGTGTCATCTAATCTTAATACATACTGAATGTGGCTTATTTCCATGGACACCGTGGAAATTAACCAGTTCAAATAGAACACGCAACATAACAGAGCAAATCCACAACAACAGCAAGAATAGAACATGCGAAACAAATTCAAAATCCCAAACACTGTCAACTGGAAAAGAGTGTCAGTTTAGTTGGGAACGTTATCAAATACTCGTGTTCCGTTCACTGCAACCACAGGCTGGGATTTTTAGTAGAGAAGCCATTGTCAGGCAACAGGGCTACCAACTTCCATGTGGATTTCTAGAAGGAAAACAAATGAAGCAGCAAACCAGAAATATGTACGTGAAATGCCCAAACCAAGGTGCATCCTTTTGCCCAAGTGATTCCAGAAACATGTCCCAGCATATCAGTGCATGCCATTTGGTGGTCATTGGGAAACTTCAATCTTCGTGGTGATCAACCCTTGGGTCGGGGAGGTGCATGAGTGTATTTGGATGATCCAACCGCAGAGCCCAGATGCTGAGGGCAACGTACCTCTGGAGGTGCTGTATGTGCCGGATGAGCTGGACGAATCCGTAGTGGGAGACAGAAACTGCTGGCCAACTGTTCAGTTCTCAGAAGCTCAGGGTTTATAATGGATGAGGATGCCACGCCCCTATTTATGTAAATAGCCACAGATGGTGCGGAACCCTTCCTTGCCAATTGAGAACCTGGAAGGAATCCCGAGAGGCAAGTGGGCATTGGAATGGAAGGCCTGCTGGGAGGCTCCCAGGTCCCTTTGAAGCTGCCGCCCTCGTCATCCTTTTCCAGAATGCTTGGGGTCCAGTGCTCTCTCCTTTTCACACCTTTCCACATTCCACACATACTTTCTGTCTCCGTGGAATTCCCCACCTCTGAGTCCTTCACGCTTAAGTGTGTCACTGTACTTTCCCAAATGGAGAGAGAACCTAGAGCCTAGTTTGCGTCGAGTACGTTTCCCACTTCCCTCATCACCACCAGGACATCATTGCCTCACACTCCTAAAGCATTTCCTTGGCTGGGGTTTGAGTTCCCGATAATTCACATACTAAGCTTGAGTGCTTATCTAGTGTCTACCCATGGTCCTCAGCTGTTTGGGACTTTTTCAGAGGTACTCTGAAACCCACCCCGTTGCTCACATGCCATGGAGAGACCAGAGAAAGGGGCATGCCACACGTGTATGGTTCACAAGGAAAGGAACTTATTTTCAGTGCTTATCCTTGGCGTACAAAAGACAGAGTCGGTTTCACATTCAGTGGTCAACTGACATCTGTACCAAGAAGAAGAAGTAGAAGAAGGAGAAGGAGAAGAGGAAGGGGAAGGGGAAGGGGAAGGGGAAGGGGAAGGAGAGGGATATGTAGCACGTTACATGATGGATGATGACACAGCTGAGTTTGAAAGGAAAGCTTTGGATTCCAAGTACAGCCATCCCAACATTTTCGGTGCATTTGGGCTGCAGAGAATAGAAAAATTTAAAACAAACCAACAAAAAAACCCCACCCAGAAATACAGAAACATGCCAAATGTGTTCTTTTGCCACCATGCTTCTTTTGCCACCACGTGGATTAACATGAGGATAGTGAGCTTATTCAGAAACAGTTGGCAATCAGAGTAATTACACCAGCAATTTGTGAAAACATGGCTGGTGTGTGTGTGTGTGTGTGTGTGTGTGTGTGTGTGTGTGTGTGTATGTGTGTGTGTGTGTGTAGGGGTGTTTGTGTGATCTGTGTGTTTGATTTTCTGTACCCACTAAGGTCGGTTGTCAGGTGGTAACCTTGGACGGATGTCGGCGGGACCAGTAGGTGTCTGCAAGTCCCAGGGGGCCCAGGAGGATGTCCTGAGGAGGTGTATGTCCTAGTCCCTTGTCCTGAAGTGCCAGAGATCAGAGAGAGGCATGACCATCTTGTTGGATCAGGGGGGGTTTTCCCGAGTAGTTGGAAGTTTTGGCTGAGAAAATTAATCACTGAAACATGGGATTTGCTGGCTTCTCCCAGAAGGCACTGCCTGCCAGACCTGGATCACCTCCCTCCTGGACAATCCAGATGGGATAAGCTTGCTTGGGGGAGCAGAAGCTGTGATCTGCATGGCAGCCAGGGAATCCTGAGAGCCCGCAGGTGTGTTTATGCACAGTGCACCGGTGGCCTCCCTGTGGAGGTACCGCTGCCTGTCCCTGGGCTCCGAGGTTTCTCTGGAGCGGCCAGCATTGGACAACCAAGATGGTAAAGCCACAGTTCCTAGCTCTAGGAAGAGCCTGTGCAAGTCCTTCCACCCACAAGCATCTCAGTGTTTCCCGGAACACTGTGACCCAGTGTTCCCCCCACCCTCTTGACAGCACCAACTCTTCCATAAGCTGTCTCTTTCCACATCTCCAATCCTACTTGTCCTCAGGCTACCGTGGCCAGATTCTTTTCCCAGAAGGCCTATGCCACCTGTGTGGCTCTTGAAAATGATGTTCCATTTCTGCCCAGTGAAAAGAAGGAGAGAGAGGGAGAGAGAAAGTGAAAGAGAAAGAGAGGGAGAAAGTGAGGGAGAGAGAGAGAGGGAGAGAGAGCGAGAGAGAGCTGTTTATAGCTCTAGAACTCTGGACAAATGGGAGCCTAAGACAGGGGAGTGACTGGGAGGGAGTTGAGGACTAGATGTATCTGCAGAGATATGCACACAATAGAGCTAGAGACCCGGATGCAGTTGTATCCAGAGACTCAGATACATTGTTGTTTACACATTAGATTATTTTAATACTTTGTGCCACGGACACTCCCATGCTGGACATGGGGCACACGGATTGAGCCAGTGGAGAATCACTCAACACAGAGTGTACGAGGCACATGTGTTGGAAAATATTTTTGAAAGAAGCAGTGGAAGGGATCATCTGCCATGACGTAACAATGCCACAGGCATTTGGTTTTTCATTTCATTTGTGCATCACTTTAGTTATAACTTGGCTTATCTTTTGAGAGGTGTGTGCCTGTAGTGTGTAGCCGTGGACAGATAATGAGCCAGAGAGAGAGAGAGAGACAGAGAGAGAGAGAGAGAGAGAAAGAGAGATGGAGAGAGATGATTTGTGTGCATAATACATTGGGCACATTTGTTACTATGAACCCTGGCAATGAAAGTGTTTGCATAGTTCTGTCCTTGTGTGCAAAGGCAATGCCCTCGAGGAACCCTTCCATACCATGCACCCAGAAAGCAAGTGAATGTTGTCACTGAGAGACTGTTTTCGTGATTCCACTAGGGTGTGTTTGTGGCTACAAGCTACGGGACTAGACAGGGGTATCTGGACCGCCTTCCATGCTGTCCCAGGTCATGGGAGGGATTTCACCTCTCTGAGGAAACACGGGAGAAATCAAAGTGACAAAATCACAACCAAGAACTTGAACTGAGTGCCAAGATTTATTGATTGGATCAATGGAATGTCACATACAATGGGGAAATCCAGTTCAGCGTTGGGTCCTCCTCGTTGTCATTGGAAGGTTTGAATTCCTTGAGGCTTCAGAGAGGGTGTCCCTCTTGGTGTGCAAGCTTTGTGACAGTCCGTGTGGAGCATGGCATCCCTCCTGGGCACAACGCAGTTGCTGTCGACAGTCAACTTGCCTTGTTCTCCCTGCCAGACACTATCATGAGCGTTGCTTGTTCCTTCTTCTTTCTCTCCCCCATGGCTCTGCCTCCCAGGAAAGGAGGCTTGAAAGGGGCTCGGGGGAAGGCCTTCCTTCCTACCCCTAAACCTGTGGCACTGGGGAGCCTGGCAGTATGTCAAGCAGGGCGTTGAATTCTTCCTCGCTAAGGGGGGCTTCCAGGGTTGCTGCAAGTTCCTCTTCCTCTGTGTCCACATTCAGAAAAGGGCCTGCCTTGTCCAGAATGTCCACGTCTGACAAGAGTTCATCCAGGAGGCTTGAGGAGCCTGTAAGGGCTGAGCACTGGGGCTGTTGCTCCAGCTGGGGAGATGTCTCTTCACCTGAGCTTGCCTGCTGCTGCCAGAAGTGTGTCTCTGGTGGTGCAGGTGGCCAGATGGCCCCCTGGGCAGGCTGCCCACTGGCGATGAGAGCACGTGACCATTCGCCCCACGGAACTGTGGCCAGAAGAGGCTGTGGGTTCTGGCATCTTTGAAGGGCTGCCAGGCTGGGCTGGAGCATGATGAACATCAACGGCTGGCCCACACAGCACCCATAGGAAGCCTCTGGCACAAGAAAGGAGGGGGAGAAAACAGGAGTGGCCGCAGCAAAGGATTGCATGCTATCAGGTGCATGAGAGGGAGGATAACGATGAGAGCTTCTATGGACAGTGGGTAGGGTGCTTTGGTCCGACAGGGCAGTCACAGCTGATGTGGCATCAGGGCCTTTGGCTAAGGCATTCACAGGCCCACTAGCGCTCTGCTTTGGGTGCCGAGCTCTTCGGTTCTGGAACCATATCTAGGGAACCATATGGGGAGACAGGAGCATTAGCAGTGTGACAATCCAGATCGACTTGCCACCGCCTCATTCCCGGCCTGCCCCAGCCCGCCCCACCCTGCCCTGCCCTGACCTGACATGCCCTCCAATCTGTCAGATCCATGGCAAGTACTGTTGGGCCTCACCTAAGGGCCATTTTTCCTATAGAGCTTTCACCTTGGCTCTTGAAAATGCGGGAGGACGTCAGGGCAACACAGGACTCACACCACTCTCCGCACCCCTCCCCACCCCTGTCTTTGAGGAGAGCTGGCATTGACCAGCTACAAACTCAGGCCCCTCCCTGGCTGCCCAGGACTTCCATTGCCCTGTCCTCTTCTGGAAATGGATGTCTTCAGATCAGCCCCCATAGCGTATTCGTAAGACGAAGGGAACGTCCTCCCAATTCCCCGTCTCCAAGCCTACATATATCCAGCAACAACCCGTCGCAAGGGTTAACACTCCTTTCTCGTGGGAGAAGCCAAGTTCCACCCACTGGTGGAGAACTTACCTGGATTCGAGGTTCGGGAATTCCTGTCTGGTGAGCCAATTCTTCCCTGGCAGCAATAGATGGAAATCGATCCCTCTCAAAGGCTTGCACAAGGACCCTTGTTTGAGAAGGAGAGATGAAAGTCCTCTTTCGCCTGGTCTCTCTTCCCATGCTTCCTAAAGAAGAACACACAGAGAAGAGAGGACATTCAGGCCAATTTCAGCACATTCACAGCAGATCCAGTGTGTGGTATGTAGGAAGCGGTATGTCATAGATCAAGATCGATACATCGATACACCTTACTCAGTGCTATGTGAAAACACCCCATGTGATGGAAGAAGGCATTTCTGCGCATCCAGGCAGGATCTGGACCCAAAGATTCCAAGCCTTCCTGGGCATGCATCTCCCCACCCTCCAAGAGGGGCATGATGCTTCTGGGTTGAAAAGGAATGGGGCAAGAACCCAAGATATCATGGTTTCCTCTCTGAAGCGTTCTTGGCCTCCCATGGTCATCCACGTTCATAGATGATTCTGTCTCAAGGAGATGCTCTTGGGAAATGCCTATGGAATGCCGGGTACTTACCTCGAGTCAAAGCCTCAGGTGGTGGGGGCCGCAGCGGCTGTGACTGCCCTCCTTTGAAGGCATTCTCCGACAGCAATCGGCTCTGCTTTAGGCATCTTCTTCGTTGGTTTTGAAACCAAACCTGGGTACAAAGAAAGAAAGCCTTGTCTTTCAATGCTTATGCACGTACTTCCAAGATCTATTGCAGGGATGCACCATAGAACAAACGCACAAACGCACCAGCCAGCCGGCCGGCCGGCCAGCCGGCCAGCAACAAGCCGACTGATGGAGACCCAGTATGGCCCGTTTGCCCCCAGTGGAAATATTTACGATTCAAAGGGACTGAAGTCTCACTAGCATGTAGAATGTAGACTCCGGCTTTTACCTCTGAAGAAGTGCACCGGATTCCAGAATACACAATCTGTGTCCGTGAAAATAATCCTTCCTCTTCGAGTCACCTTACTGGTGTCCAGAGTAATGACTTGTGACACAGGAGGAGACAATGCTTGCTTTCCCACAGTCAGAATGGGATGGATAGCTAACTCTCTCTGTCTCTCTCCCCCGCCCCAGCCGTTCTCATCAAAACTACCATTTTCTCTGTGGGTCTTTTGGTCTCTGTCTACGATTCTCCACATCTACCTGTTGACGTCTGTCTCTGTTGCGACCCCCCCAGCTGCCCAAGTGACTGCCTGCCTGCCTTCCCCTCTCTCTGTCTCTGTCCCAGGCTCTCAGGCTCAATCTCCTTTCCCTCATTTGGTCTCTTTGCCTCCCGTTTCCCATAGTCCATGCCCGATTCATGTCTCCCTGCCTCTCTTATGTCCCCACAGGCAGTACTGTCTCATAACATGCAATCGTATCCATTAGCAAGTGCCCCCATGAAAACCACTCTTCTCATGCTGCCTGGGAACTACTCATTGACAGTTACTTCTCAGGGACTACATGCCTCCATCACTTTTAGGTCAGGAGGCTCTTATGTACCCGCTCCCCTTCTTCAGAATATGTGTTCTTGTCTTCAACAGTGAAACATTGTGCATGCTACCTCATTCCCCGAGGCCGAACAGCAGTGTGGACCTGTGCTTGTGTGCGTGTGTGTGTGCATGTCTTTAGACATTTCTGATGGTGGTGCACGGAAAATTGGACACCCTGAGAAAAAGTGTCCGTAGGGAAAGTCAATCAGTCTTCGGTGAAACTATGTAAGGTCGCAGGCATGGTGTTCCTGACTTTGGTGACACCTCTCCAACCTGCCCAGAGAGGGAAGTCTTCAGCACAGCTAGTTCCTCGGAGGCCAGCCATCAAGGTAACATCTCCTTGACACCACCAGGCCTTCCTGCTTCCTTGGCCCCTCGCCCTTTATACTTGACCACACATTTGAATGGACCTCTCGCCACACAGCTCAATCCAGCCACGTTTTCCAAAGGGAGCCACCTTCTTGCCAAGATTCGAGTTCCTGCTGTCTGGAGCACCCCGAAGAGGAAAGCCCTAGAGTAAGGAGTGCAACTGGAGTGGGGCAACTTGCATCTGGACATGGACCCCGAGAGGGAAAATGGATCGAGAGACTCGGTTGTACCTGAATTCTGCTTTCTGGAATGTCCAGTTCTCGTGCCAGCCATTCTCTGGTCGTTATCCCGGGGTAGGGGTTCTGTTGAAAGAGTGCTTGCAGGGTGTCCTTCTGACTCAGACTCAGAACAAGCCTCCTCCTTCGCGATGGTCTTGAGAGTCGGCCTGTGGGAGAGAAGAGGGGGAATGTGTCAGGGGAGAATCCATGGAGGTGCAAATCAACGGTGCTGGCCCAGTGCTGGTCCCTGTGCCATGAGAAAAAGCTCTAAGCCAGGGGAAGACTGTGCATTTGGAAAAACCGTGGGTACACCCCGAAAGCCACGCTGAGTGGGACCCTGGGGGCTCAAGCTAAGCTGAGGGTCAAGGCTATGGGGATCTCCTCACCATCGCCAATGATCCACAGGACGCAATGCAAACAGAAGGGGAAAGCCCTAGGAAAACAGGCTACCGTGACCAAAACGGGTGGAAGGATTTTCCACCTGTGGAGGCCTTGGAAAATCTTGATGGCTTCTACCAGATTTACCTCTAACTCTATGCTAACCATAGGAACCTGGCTTCTGAACTATCATTCGCACAGCATATCTGCACTTTCACTATTGGAAAGGAAAGTAGACGAAAGCCAAATGAAGCCAGACAAACACACAAGCCAACCCCCAACACAGAACACACTAGAGGTTTGTTTAGAAAACCTATTTTTTTGAACCATGACCAACGTGCTGCCCTGTCTGATGGCGCCAACCCACCCACACACCCACAACAGCCCAGTACTCCTCAGAAGATGAGTTTCCCTTTTAGTCACCGAGGTCATGGTGACTCGCCCCGTGTGCGTGCTATTCTTTCAGTTGGGCAGTCTGAAGGGCTGCCCCCCACCCCTTTCCTATTTGAGGTTGCGTATTTCTTGTAGCAAGGGAATGGATGGATGTTTGTTTCCTGCATTCTAAGGGGGGAGCCGGGTGTGATGGCCAGGGAGGGTGTGGTTTCAGGCACGTCCGGCACACCCTTGAGATCTTGAGTTTCCTGAAATCTCTCCAACTCTAGGTCAATGCCAACCCTTCTGCAAGGGCTACCTGCCCTAGCAGCTGGCAGCTGGTGACGTAGGGTCGTCTCCAGGTCTCCCTCTGGAAGGATTCAAGACAAGGCAAGGGTTTCAGATCCCCAACGGGGACTCCTTTTTAAAGCGTCCTTCCTTCCTGCCAGCTCCAAGGAACATATTTGGAAAGCACTCAAGGAACGGACTTGTCACACTGCAGATTTTGGCTTTCCAGAGACTCCTGCAGTGCCTACCTTGGAGTCTAATGAAAGACAGTTTGAGTGCTCCTGGAATCTCTGTTTCCCAGGTTCTAGCTTTCAGTTGTGCTCAAAGAAAATCTCTCTTTGTCTCCTAATCTTAACACATACTGGATGTGGATTATTTCCATGGACACCGTGGAAGTTAACCAGTTCAAATGGAACACGCAACATAACAGAGCAAATCTGCAACAACAGCAAGAATAGAACATGCGAAACAAATTCAAAATCCCAAACACTGTCAACTGGAAAAGAGTGTCAGTTTAGTTGGGAACGTTATCAAATACTCGTGTTCCGTTCACTGCAACCACAGGCTGGGATTTTTAGTAGAGAAGCCATTGTCAGGCAACAGGGCTACCAACTTCCATGTGGATTTCTAGAAGGAAAACAAATGAAGCAGCAAACCAGAAATATGTACGTGAAATGCCCAAACCAAGGTGCATTCTTTTGCCCAAGTGATTCCAGAAACATGGCCCAGCATATCAGTGCATGCCATTTGGTGGTCATTGGGAAACTTCAATCTTCGTGGTGATCAACCCTTGGGTCGGGGAGGTGCATGAGTGTATTTGGATGATCCAACCGCAGAGCCCAGATGCTGAGGGCAACGTACCTCTGGAGGTGCTGTATGTGCCGGATGAGCTGGACGAATCCATGGTGGGAGACCCACAGGGATGGCACGGAAACTGCTGGCCAACTGTTCAGTTCTCAGAAGCTCAGGGTTTATAATGGATGAGGATGCCACGCCCCTATTTATGTAAATAGCCACAGATGGTGCGGAACCCTTCCTTGCCAATTGAGAACCTGGAAGGAATCCCGAGAGGCAAGTGGGCATTGGAATGGAAGGCCTGTTTGGAGGCTCCCAGGTCCCTTTGAAGCTGCCGCCCTCGTCATCCTTTTCCAGAATGCTTGGGGTCCAGTGCTCTCTCCTTTTCACACCTTTCCACATTCCACACATACTTTCTGTCTCCGTGGAATTCCCCACCTCTGAGTCCTTCACGCTTAAGTGTGTCACTGTACTTTCCCAAATGGAGAGAGAACCTAGAGCCTAGTTTGCGTCGAGTACGTTTCCCACTTCCCTCATCACCACCAGGACATCATTGCCTCACACTCCTAAAGCATTTCCTTGGCTGGGGTTTGAGTTCCCGATAATTCACATACTAAGCTTGAGTGCTTATCTAGTGTCTACCCATGGTCCTCAGCTGTTTGGGACTTTTTCAGAGGTACTCTGAAACCCACCCCGTTGCTCACATGCCATGGAGAGACCAGAGAAAGGGGCATGCCACACGTGTATGGTTCACAAGGAAAGGAACTTATTTTCAGTGCTTATCCTTGGCGTACAAAAGACAGAGTCGGTTTCACATTCAGTGGTCAACTGACATCTGTACCAAGAAGAAGAAGTAGAAGAAGGAGAAGGAGAAGAGGAAGGGGAAGGGGAAGGGGAAGGGGAAGGAGAGGGATATGTAGCACGTTACATGATGGATGATGACACAGCTGAGTTTGAAAGGAAAGCTTTGGATTCCAACTACAGCCATCCCAACATTTTCGGTGCATTTGGGCTGCAGAGAATAGAAAAATTTAAAACAAACCAACAAAAAAAACCCACCCAGAAATACAGAAACATGCCAAATGTGTTCTTTTGCCACCATGCTTCTTTTGCCACGACGTGGATTAACATGAGTATAGTGAGCTTATTCAGAAACAGTTGGCAATCAGAGTAATTACACCAGCATTTCGTGAAAACGTGGCTGGTGCGTGTGTGTGTGTGTGTGTGTGTGTGTGTGTGTGTGTGTGTGTGTGTGTGTAGGGGTGTTAGTGTGATCCGTGTGTTTGATTTTCTGTACCCACTAAGGTCGGTTGTCTGGTGGTACCCTTGGACGGATGTCACCGGGACCAGTAGGTGTCTGCAAGTCCCAGGGGGCCCAGGAGGATGTCCTGAGGAGGTGTATGTCTTAGTCCCTTGTCCTGAAGTGCCAGAGATCAGAGGGAGGCATGACCATCTTGTTGGATCAGGGGGGGTTTTCCCGAGTAGTTGGAAGTTTTGGCTGAGAAAATTAATCACTGAAACATGGGATTTGCTGGCTTCTCCCAGAAGGCACTGCCTGCCAGACCTGGATCACCTCCCTCCTGGACAATCCAGGTGGGATAAGCTTGCTTGGGGGAGCAGAAGCTGTGATCTGCATGGCAGCCAGGGAATCCTGAGAGCCCGCAGGTGTGTTTATGCACAGTGCACCGGTGGCCTCCCTGTGGAGGTACCGCTGCCTGTCCCTGGGCTCCGAGGTTTCTCTGGAGCGGCCAGCATTGGACAACCAAGATGGTAAAGCCACAGTTCCTAGCTCTAGGAAGAGCCTGTGCAAGTCCTTCCACCCACAAGCATCTCAGTGTTTCCCGGAACACTGTGACCCAGTGTTCCCCCCACCCTCTTGACAGCACCAACTCTTCCATAAGCTGTCTCTTTCCACATCTCCAATCCTACTTGTCCTGAGGCTACCGTGGCCAGATTCTTTTCCCAGAAGGCCTATGCCACCTGTGTGGCTCTTGAAAATGATGTTCCATTTCTGCCCAGTGAAAAGAAGGAGAGAGAGGGAGAGAGAAAGTGAAAGAGAAAGAGAGGGAGAAAGTGAGGGAGAGAGAGAGAGGGAGAGAGAGCGAGAGAGAGCTGTTTATAGCTCTAGAACTCTGGACAAATGGGAGCCTAAGACAGGGGAGTGACTGGGAGGGAGTTGAGGACTAGATGTATCTGCAGAGATATGCACACAATAGAGCTAGAGACCCGGATGCAGTTGTATCCAGAGACTCAGATACATTGTTGTTTACACATTAGATTATTTTAATACTTTGTGCCACGGACACTCCCATGCTGGACATGGGGCACACGGATTGATCCAGTGGAGAATCACTCAACACAGAGTGTACGAGGCACATGTGTTGGAAAATATTTTTGAAAGAAGCAGTGGAAGGGATCATCTGCCATGACGTAACAATGCCACAGGCATTTGGTTTTTCAGTTCATTTGTGCATCACTTTAGTTATAACTTGGCTTATCTTTTGAGAGGTGTGTGCCTGTAGTGTGTAGCCGTGGACAGATAATGAGCCAGAGAGAGAGAGAGAGACAGAGAGAGAGAGAGAGAGAGAGAGAAAGAGAGAGAGAGAGAGATGGAGAGAGATGATTTGTGTGCATAATACATTGGGCACATTTGTTACTATGAACCCTGGCAATGAAAGTGTTTGCATAGTTCTGTCCTTGTGTGCAAAGGCAATGCCCTCGAGGAACCCTTCCATACCATGCACCCAGAAAGCAAGTGAATGTTGTCACTGAGAGACTGTTTTCGTGATTCCACTAGGGTGTGTTTGTGGCTACAAGCTACGGGACTAGACAGGGGTATCTGGACCGCCTTCCATGCTGTCCCAGGTCATGGGAGGGATTTCACCTCTCTGAGGAAACACGGGAGAAATCAAAGTGACAAAATCACAACCAAGAACTTGAACTGAGTGCCAAGATTTATTGATTGGATCAATGGAATGTCACATACAACGGGGAAATCCAGTTCAGCATTGGGTCCTCCTCTTTCTCATTGGAAGGTTTGAACTCCTTGAGGCTTCAGAGAGGGTGTCCCTCTTGGTGTGCAAGCTTTGTGACAGTCCGTGTGGAGCATGGCATCCCTCCTGGGCACAACGCAGTTGCTGTCGACAGTCAACTTGCCTTGTTCTCCCTGCCAGACACTATCATGAGCGTTGCTTGTTCCTTCTTTCTCTCCCCCATGGCTCTGCCTCCCAGGAAAGGAGGCTTGAAAGGGGCTCGGGGGAAGGCCTTCCTTCCTGCCCCTAAACCTGTGGCACTGGGGAGCCTGGCAGTATGTCAAGCAGGGCGTTGAATTCTTCCTCGCTAAGGGGGGCTTCCAAGGTTGCTGCAAGTTCCTCTTCCTCTGTGTCCACATTCAGAAAAGGGCCTGCCTTGTCCAGAATGTCCACGTCTGACAAGAGTTCATCCAGGAGGCTTGAGGAGCCTGTAAGGGCTGAGCGCTGGGGCTGTTGCTCCAGCTGGGGAGATGTCTCTTCACCTGAGCTTGCCTGCTGCTGCCAGAAGTGTGTCTCTGGTGGTGCAGGTGGCCAGATGGCCCCCTGGGCAGGCTGCCCACTGGCGATGAGAGCATGTGACCGTTCGCCCCACGGAACTGTGGCCAGAAGAGGCTGTGGGTTCTGGCATCTGTGAAGGGCTGCCAGGCTGGGCTGGAGCATGATGAACATCAACGGCTGGCCCACACAGCACCCATAGGAAGCCTCTGGCACAAGAAAGGAGGGGGAGAAAACAGGAGTGGCCGCAGCAAAGGATTGCATGCTATCAGGTGCATGAGAGGGAGGATAACGATGAGAGCTTCTATGGACAGTTGGCAGGGTGTTTTGGTCTGACAGGGCAGTCACAGCTGATGTGGCATCAGGGCCTTTGGCTAAGGCATTCACAGGCCCACTAGCGCTCTGCTTTGGGTGCCGAGCTCTTCGGTTCTGGAACCATATCTAGGGAACCATATGGGGAGACAGGAGCATTAGCAGTGTGACAATCCAGATCGACTTGCCACCGCCTCATTCCCGGCCTGCCCCAGCCCGCCCCACCCTGCCCTGCCCTGACCTGACATGCCCTCCAATCTGTCAGACCCATGGCAAGTACTGTTGGGCCTCACCTAAGGGCCATTTTTCCTATAGAGCTTTCACCTTGGCTCTTGAAAATGCGGGAGGACGTCAGGGCAACACAGGACTCACACCACTCTCCGCACCCCTCCCCACCCCTGTCTTTGAAGAGAGCTGGCATTGACCAGCTACAAACTCAGGCCCCTCCCTGGCTGCCCAGGACTTCCATTGCCCTGTCCTCTTCTGGAAATGGATGCCTTCAGATCAGCCCCCGTAGCGTATTCGTAAGACGAAGGGAACGTCCTCCCAATCCCCCATCTCTAAGCCTACATATATCCAGCAACAACCCGTCGCAAGGGTTAACACTCCTTTCTCGTGGGAGAAGCCAAGTTCCACCCACTGGTGGATAACTTACCTGGATTCGAGGTTCGGGAATTCCTGTCTGGTGAACCAATTCTTCCCTGGCAGCAATAGATGGAAATCGATCCCTCTCAAAGGCTTGCACAAGGGCCCTTGTTTGAGAAGGAGAGATGAAAGTCCTCTTTCGCCTGGCCTCTCTTCCCATGCTTCCTAAAGAAGAACACACAGAGAAGAGAGGACATTCAGGCCAATTTCAGCACATTCACAGCAGATCCAGTGTGTGGTATGTAGGAAGCGGTATGTCATAGATCAAGATCGATACATCGATACACCTTACTCAGTGCTATGTGAAAAGGCCCCATGTGATGGAAGAAGGCATTTCTGCATGTCTGGGCAGGATGTGGACCCAAAGATTCCAAGCCTTCCTGGGCATGCATCTCCCCACCCTCCAAGAGGGGCATGATGCTTCTGGGTTGAACAGGAATGGGGCAAGAACCCAAGATATCATGGTTTCCTCTCTGAAGCGTTCTTGGCCTCCCATGGTCATCCACGTTCATAGATGATTCTGTCTCAAGGAGATGCTCTTGGGAAATGCCTATGGAATGCCGGGTACTTACCTCGAGTCAAAGCCTCAGGTGGTGGGGGCCGCAGCGGCTGTGACTGCCCTCCTTTGAAGGCATTCTCCGACAGCAATCGGCTCTGCTTTAGGCATCTTCTTCGTTGGTTTTGAAACCAAACCTGGGTACAAAGAAAGAAAGCCTTGTCTTTCAATGCTTATGCACGTACTTCCAAGATCTATTGCAGGGATGCACCATAGAACAAACGCACAAATGCACCAGCCAGCTGGCCGGCCGGCCAGCCGGCCAGCAACAAGCCGACTGATGGAGACCCAGTATGGCCCGTCTGCCCCCAGTGGAAATATTTACGATTCAAAGGGACTGAAGTCTCACTAGCATGTAGAATGTAGACTCCGGCTTTTACCTCTGAAGAAGTGCACCAGATTCCAGAATACACAATCTGTGTCCGTGAAAATAATCCTTCCTCTTCGAGTCACCTTACTGGTGTCCAGAGTAATGACTTGTGACACAGGAGGAGACAATGCTTGCTTTCCCACAGTCAGAATGGGATGGATAGCTAACTCTCTCTGTCTCTCTCCCCCGCCCCAGCCGTTCTCATCAAAACTACCATTTTCTCTGTGGGTCTTTTGGTCTCTGTCTACGATTCTCCACATCTACCTGTTGACGTCTGTCTCTGTTGCGACCCCCCCGGCTGCCCAAGTGACTGCCTGCTTGCCTTCCCCTCTCTCTGTCTCTGTCCCAGGCTCTCAGGCTCAATCTCCTTTCCCTCATTTGGTCCCTTTGCCTCCCGTTTCCCATAGTCCATGCCCGATTCATGTCTCCCTGCCTCTCTTATGTCCCCACAGGCAGTACTGTCTCATAACATGCAATCGTATCCATTAGCAAGTGCCCCCATGAAAACCACTCTTCTCATGCTGCCTGGGAACTACTCATTGACAGTTACTTCTCAGGGACTACATGCCTCCATCACTTTTAGGTCAGGAGGCTCTTATGTACCCGCTCCCCTTCTTCAGAATATGTGTTCTTGTCTTCAACAGTGAAACATTGTGCATGCTACCTCATTCCCCGAGGCCGAACAGCAGTGTGGACCTGTGCTTGTGTGCGTGTGTGTGTGCATGTCTTTAGACATTTCTGATGGTGGTGCACGGAAAATTGGACACCCTGAGAAAAAGTGTCCGTAGGGAAAGTCAATCAGTCTTCGGCGAAACTATGTAAGGTCGCAGGCACGGTGTTCCTAACTTTGGTGACACCACTCCAACCTGCCCAGAGAGGGAAGTCTTCAGCACAGCTAGTTCCTTGGAGGCCAGCCATCAAGGTAACATCTCCTTGACACCACCAGGCCTTCCTGCTTCCTTGGCCCCTCGCCCTTTATACTTGACCACACATTTGAATGGACCTCTCGCCACACAGCTCAGTCCAGCCACGTTTTCCAAAGGGAGCCACCTTCTTGCCAAGATTCGACTTCCTGCTGTCTGGAGCACCCCAAAGAGGAAAGCCCTAGAGTAAGGAGTGCAACTGGAGTGGGGCAACTTGCGTCTGGACATGGACCCCGAGAGGGAAAATGGATCGAGAGACTCGGTTGTACCTGAATTCTGCTTTCTGGAATGTCCAGTTCTCGTGCCAGCCATTCTCTGGTCGTTATCCCGGGGTAGGGGTTCTGTTGAAAGAGTGCTTGCAGGGTGTCCTTCTGACTCAGACTCAGAACAAGCCTCCTCCTTCGCGATGGTCTTGAGAGTCGGCCTGTGGGAGAGAAGAGGGGGAATGTGTCAGGGGAGAATCCATGGAGGTGCAAATCAACGGTGCTGGCCCAGTGCTGGTCCCTGTGCCATGAGAAAAAGCTCTAAGCCAGGGGAAGACTGTGCATTTGGAAAAACCGTGGGTACACCCCGAAAGCCACGCTGAGTGGGACCCTGGGGGCTCAAGCTAAGCTGAGGGTCAAGGCTATGGGGATCTCCTCACCATCGCCAATGATCCACAGGACGCAATGCAAACAGAAGGGGAAAGCCCTAGGAAAACAGGCTACCGTGACCAAAACGGGTGGAAGGATTTTCCACCTGTGGAGGCCTTGGAAAATCTTGATGGCTTCTACCAGATTTACCTCTAACTCTATGCTAACCATAGGAACCTGGCTTCTGAACTATCATTCGCACAGCATATCTGCACTTTCACTATTGGAAAGGAAAGTAGACGAAAGCCAAATGAAGCCAGACAAACACACAAGCCAACCCCCAACACAGAACACACTAGAGGATTGTTTAGAAAACCTATTTTTTTGAGCCATGACCAACGTGCTGCCCTGTCTGATGGCGCCAACCCACCCACACACCCACAACAGCCCAGTACTCCTCAGAAGATGAGTTTCCCTTTTAGTCACCGAGGTCATGGTGACTCGCCCCGTGTGCGTGCTATTCTTTCAGTTGGGCAGTCTGAAGGGCTGCCCCCCACCCCTTTCCTATTTGAGGTTGCGTATTTCTTGTAGCAAGGGAATGGATGGGTGTTTGTTTCCTGCATTCTAAGGTGGGAGCTGGGTGTGATGGCCAGGGAGGGTGTGGTTTCAGGCACGTCAGGCACACCCTTGAGATCTTGAGTTTCCTGAAATCTCTCCAACTCTAGGTCAATGCCAACCCTTCTGCAAGGGCTACCTGCCCTAGCAGCTGGCAGCTGGTGACGTAGGGTCGTCTCCAGGTCTCCCTCTGGAAGGATTCAAGACAAGGCAAGGGTTTCAGATCCCCAACGGGGACTCCTTTTTAAAGCGCCCTTCCTTCCTGCCAGCTCCAAGGAACATATTTGGAAAGCACTCAAGGAACGGACTTGTCACACTGCAGATTTTGGCTTTCCAGAGACTCCTGCAGTGCCTACCTTGGAGTCTAATGAAAGACAGTTCGAGTGCTCCTGGAATCTCTGTTTCCCAGGTTCTAGCTTTCAGTTGTGCTCAAAGAAAATCTCTCTTTGTCTCCTAATCTTAACACATACTGGATGTGGATTATTTCCATGGACACCATGGAAGTTAACCAGTTCAAATGGAACACGCAACATAACAGAGCAAATCCGCAACAACAGCAAGAATAGAACATGCGAAACAAATTCAAAATCCCAAACACTGTCAACTGGAAAAGAGTGTCAGTTTAGTTGGGAACGTTATCAAATACTCGTGTTCCGTTCACTGCAACCACAGGCTGGGATTTTTAGTAGAGAAGCCATTGTCAGGCAACAGGGCTACCAACTTCCATGTGGATTTCTAGAAGGAAAACAAATGAAGCAGCAAACCAGAAATATTTACGTGAAATACCCAAACCAAGGTGCATTCTTTTGCCCAAGTGATTCCAGAAACATGGCCCAGCATATCAGTGCATGACATTTGGTGGTCATTGGGAAACTTCAATCTTCATGGTGATCAACCCTTGGGTCGGGGAGGTGCATGAGTGTATTTGGATGATCCAACCACAGAGCCCAGATGCTGAGGGCAACGTACCTCTGGAGGTGCTGTATGTGCCGGATGAGCTGGACGAATCCATGGTGGGAGACCCACAGGGATGGCACGGAAACTGCTGGCCAACTGTTCAGTTCTCAGGAGCTCAGGGTTTATAATGGATGAGGATGCCACGCCCCTATTTATGTAAATAGCCACAGATGGTGCTGAACCCTTCCTTGCCAATTGAGAACCTGGAAGGAATCCCGAGAGGCAAGTGGGCGTTGGAATGGAAGGCCTGTTCGGAGGCTCCAAGTTCCCTTTGAAGCTGCCGCCCTCGTCATCCTTTTCCAGAATGCTTGGGGTCCAGTGCTCTCTCCTTTTCACACCTTTCCACATTCCACACATACTTTCCATCTACGTGGAATTCCCCACCTCTGAGTCCTTCACGCTTAAGTGTGTCACTGTACTTTCCCAAATGGAGAGAGTACCTAGAGCCTAGTTTGCGTCGAGTACGTTTCCCACTTCCCTCATCACCACCAGGACATCATTGCCTCACACTCCTAAAGCATTTCCTTGGCTGGGGTTTGAGTTCCCGATAATTCACATACTAAGCTTGAGTGCTTATCTAGTGTCTACCCATGGTCCTCAGCTGTTTGGGACTTTTTCAGAGGTACTCTGAAACCCACCCCGTTGCTCACATGCCATGGAGAGACCAGAGAAAGGGGCATGCCACACGTGTATGGTTCACAAGGAAAGGAACTTATTTTCAGTGCTTATCCTTGGCGTACAAAAGACAGAGTCAGTTTCACATTCAGTGGTCACCTGACATCTGTACCAAGAAGAAGAAGTAGAAGAAGGAGAAGGAGAAGAGGAAGGGGAAGGGGAAGGGGAAGGGGAAGGGGAAGGAGAGGGATATGTAGCACGTTACATGATGGATGATGACACAGCTGAGTTTGAAAGGAAAGCTTTGGATTCCAACTACAGCCATCCCAACATTTTCGGTGCATTTGGGCTGCAGAGAATAGAAAAATTTAAAACAAACCAACAAAAAAACCCCGCCCAGAAATACAGAAACATGCCAAATGTGTTCTTTTGCCACCATGCTTCTTTTGCCACCACGTGGATTAACATGAGGATAGTGAGCTTATTCAGAAACAGTTGGCAATCAGAGTAATTACACCAGCATTTCGTGAAAACGTGGCTGGTGTGTGTGTGTGTGTGTGTGTGTGTGTGTGTGTGTGTGTGTGTGTGTGTGTGTGTGTAGGGGTGTTAGTGTGATCCGTGTGTTTGATTTTCTGTACCCACTAAGGTCGGTTGTCTGGTGGTACCCTTGGACGGATGTCACCGGGACCAGTAGGTGTCTGCAAGTCCCAGGGGGCCCAGGAGGATGTCCTGAGGAGGTGTATGTTCTAGTCCCTTGTCCTGAAGTGCCAGAGATCAGAGGGAGGCATGACCATCTTGTTGGATCAGGGGGGGTTTTCCCGAGTAGTTGGAAGTTTTGGCTGAGAAAATTAATCACTGAAACATGGGATTTGCTGGCTTCTCCCAGAAGGCACTGCCTGCCAGACCTGGATCACCTCCCTCCTGGACAATCCAGGTGGGATAAGCTTGCTTGGGGGAGCAGAAGCTGTGATCTGCATGGCAACCAGGGAATCCTGAGAGCCCGCAGGTGTGTTTATGCACAGTGCACCGGTGGCCTCCCTGTGGAGGTACCGCTGCCTGTCCCTGGGCTCCGAGGTTTCTCTGGAGCGGCCAGCATTGGACAACCAAGATGGTAAAGCCACAGCTCCTAGCTCTAGGAAGAGCCTGTGCAAGTCCTTCCACCCACAAGCATCTCAGTGTTTCCCGGAACACTGTGACCCAGTGTTCCCCCCACCCTCTTGACAGCACCAACTCTTCCATAAGCTGTCTCTTTCCACATCTCCAATCCTACTTGTCCTGAGGCTACCGTGGCCAGATTCTTTTCCCAGAAGGCCTATGCCACCTGTGTGGCTCTTGAAAATGATGTTCCATTTCTGCCCAGTGAAAAGAAGGAGAGAGAGGGAGAGAGAAAGTGAAAGAGAAAGTGAGGGAGAGAGAGAGAGGGAGAGAGAGTGAGAGAGCGCTGTATATAGCTCTAGAACTCTGGACAAATGGGAGCCTAAGACAGGGGAGTGACTGGGAGGGCGTTGAGGACTAGATGTATCTGCAGAGATATGCACACAATAGAGCTAGAGACCCGGATGCAGTTGTATCCAGAGACTCAGATACATTGTTGTTTACACATTAGATTATTTTAATACTTCGTGCCACTGACACTCCCATGCTGGACATGGGGCACACGGATTGAGCCAGTGGAGAATCACTCAACACAGAGTGTACGAGGCACATGTGTTGGAAAATATTTTTGAAAGAAGCAGTGGAAGGGATCATCTGCCATGACGTAACAATGCCACAGGCATTTGGTTTTTCAGTTCATTTGTGCATCACTTTAGTTATAACTTGGCTTATCTTTTGAGAGGTGTGTGCCTGTAGTGTGTAGCCGTGGACAGATAATGAGCCAGAGAGAGAGAGAGAGACAGAGAGAGAGAGAGAGAGAGAGAGAAAGAGAGAGAGAGAGAGATGGAGAGAGATGATTTGTGTGCATAATACATTGGGCACATTTGTTACTATGAACCCTGGCAATGAAAGTGTTTGCATAGTTCTGTCCTTGTGTGCAAAGGCAATGCCCTCGAGGAACCCTTCCATACCATGCACCCAGAAAGCAAGTGAATGTTGTCACTGAGAGACTGTGTTCGTGATTCCACTAGGGCGTGTTTGTGGCTACAAGCTACGGGACTAGACAGGGGTATCTGGACCGCCTTCCATGCTGTCCCAGGTCATGGGAGGGATTTCACCGCTCTGAGGAAACACGGGAGAAATCAAAGTGACAAAATCACAACCAAGAACTTGAACTGAGTGCCAAGATTTATTGATTGGATCAATGGAATGTCACATACAACGGGGAAATCCAGTTCAGCGTTGGGTCCTCCTCGTTCTCATTGGAAGGTTTGAATTCCTTGAGGCTTCAGAGAGGGTGTCCCTCTTGGTGTGCAAGCTTTGTGACAGTCCGTGTGGAGCATGGCATCCCTCCTGGGCACAACGCAGTTGCTGTCGACAGTCAACTTGCCTTGTTCTCCCTGCCAGACACTATCATGAGCGTTGCTTGTTTCCTTCTTCTTTCTCTCCCCCATGGCTCTGCCTCCCAGGAAAGGAGGCTTGAAAGGGGCTCGGGGGAAGGCCTTCCTTCCTGCCCCTAAACCTGTGGCACTGGGGAGCCTGGCAGTATGTCAAGCAGGGCGTTGAATTCTTCCTCGCTAAGGGGGGCTTCCAGGGTTGCTGCAAGTTCCTCTTCCTCTGTGTCCACATTCAGAAAAGGGCCTGCCTTGTCCAGAATGTCCACGTCTGACAAGAGTTCATCCAGGAGGCTTGAGGAGCCTGTAAGGGCTGAGCGCTGGGGCTGTTGCTCCAGCTGGGGAGATGTCTCTTCACCTGAGCTTGCCTGCTGCTGCCAGAAGTGTGTCTCTGGTGGTGCAGGTGGCCAGATGGCCCCCTGGGCAGGCTGCCCACTGGCGATGAGAGCATGTGACCATTCGCCCCACGGAACTGTGGCCAGAAGAGGCTGTGGGTTCTGGCATCTGTGAAGGGCTGCCAGGCTGGGCTGGAGCATGATGAACATCAACGGCTGGCCCACACAGCACCCATAGGAAGCCTCTGGCACAAGAAAGGAGGGGGAGAAAACAGGAGTGGCCGCAGCAAAGGATTGCATGCTATCAGGTGCATGAGAGGGAGGATAACGATGAGAGCTTCTATGGACAGTTGGCAGGGTGTTTTGGTCTGACAGGGCAGTCACAGCTGATGTGGCATCAGGGCCTTTGCCTAAGGCATTCACAGGCCCACTAGCGCTCTGCTTTGGGTGCCGAGCTCTTCGGTTCTGGAACCATATCTAGGGAACCATATGGGGAGACAGGAGCATTAGCAGTGTGACAATCCAGATCGACTTGCCACCGCCTCATTCCCGGCCTGCCCCAGCCCGCCCCACCCTGCCCTGCCCTGCCCTGACCTGACATGCCCTCCAATCTGTCAGACCCATGGCAAGTACTGTTGGGCCTCACCTAAGGGCCATTTTTCCTATAGAGCTTTCACCTTGGCTCTTGAAAATGCGGGAGGACGTCAGGGCAACACAGGACTCACACCACTCTCCGCACCCCTCCCCACCCCTGTCTTTGAGGAGAGCTGGCATTGACCAGCTACAAACTCAGGCCCCTCCCTGGCTGCCCAGGACTTCCATTGCCCTGTCCTCTTCTGGAAATGGATGCCTTCAGATCAGCCCCCGTAGCGTATTCGTAAGACGAAGGGAACGTCCTCCCAATCCCCCATCTCTAAGCCTACATATATCCAGCAACAACCCGTCGCAAGGGTTAACACTCCTTTCTCGTGGGAGAAGCCAAGTTCCACCCACTGGTGGAGAACTTACCTGGATTCGAGGTTCGGGAATTCCTGTCTGGTGAGCCAATTCTTCCCTGGCAGCAATAGATGGAAATCGATCCCTCTCAAAGGCTTGCACAAGGGCCCTTGTTTGAGAAGGAGAGATGAAAGTCCTCTTTCGCCTGGCCTCTCTTCCCATGCTTCCTAAAGAAGAACACACAGAGAAGAGAGGACATTCAGGCCAATTTCAGCACATTCACAGCAGATCCAGTGTGTGGTATGTAGGAAGCGGTATGTCATAGATCAAGATCGATACATCGATACACCTTACTCAGTGCTATGTGAAAAGGCCCCATGTGATGGAAGAAGGCATTTCTGCATGTCTGGGCAGGATCTGGACCCAAAGATTCCAAGCCTTCCTGGGCATGCATCTCCCCACCCTCCAAGAGGGGCATGATGCTTCTGGGTTGAACAGGAATGGGGCAAGAACCCAAGATATCATGGTTTCCTCTCTGAAGCGTTCTTGGCCTCCCATGGTCATCCACGTTCATAGATGATTCTGTCTCAAGGAGATGCTCTTGGGAAATGCCTATGGAATGCCGGGTATTTACCTCGAGTCAAAGCCTCAGGTGGTGGGGGCCGCAGCGGCTGTGACTGCCCTCCTTTGAAGGCATTCTCCGACAGCAATCGGCTCTGCTTTAGGCATCTTCTTCGTTGGTTTTGAAACCAAACCTGGGTACAAAGAAAGAAAGCCTTGTCTTTCAATGCTTATGCACGTACTTCCAAGATCTATTGCAGGGGTGCACCATAGAACAAACGCACAAACGCACCAGCCAGCTGGCCGGCCGGCCAGCCGGCCAGCAACAAGCCGACTGATGGAGACCCAGTATGGCCCGTCTGCCCCCAGTGGAAATATTTACGATTCAAAGGGACTGAAGTCTCACTAGCATGTAGAATGTAGACTCCGGCTTTTACCTCTGAAGAAGTGCACCAGATTCCAGAATACACAATCTGTGTCCGTGAAAATAATCCTTCCTCTTCGAGTCACCTTACTGGTGTCCAGAGTAATGACTTGTGACACAGGAGGAGACAATGCTTGCTTTCCCACAGTCAGAATGGGATGGATAGCTAACTCTCTCTGTCTCTCTCCCCCGCCCCAGCCGTTCTCATCAAAACTACCATTTTCTCTGTGGGTCTTTTGGTCTCTGTCTACGATTCTCCACATCTACCTGTTGACGTCTGTCTCTGTTGCGACCCCCCCGGCTGCCCAAGTGACTGCCTGCCTGCCTTCCCCTCTCTCTGTCTCTGTCCCAGGCTCTCAGGCTCAATCTCCTTTCCCTCATTTGGTCTCTTTGCCTCCCGTTTCCCATAGTCCATGCCCGATTCATGTCTCCCTGCCTCTCTTATGTCCCCACAGGCAGTACTGTCTCATAACATGCAATCGTATCCATTAGCAAGTGCCCCCATGAAAACCACTCTTCTCATGCTGCCTGGGAACTACTCATTGACAGTTACTTCTCAGGGACTACATGCCTCCATCACTTTTAGGTCAGGAGGCTCTTATGTACCCGCTCCCCTTCTTCAGAATATGTGTTCTTGTCTTCAACAGTGAAACATTGTGCATGCTACCTCATTCCCCGAGGCCGAACAGCAGTGTGGACCTGTGCTTGTGTGCGTGTGTGTGTGCATGTCTTTAGACATTTCTGATGGTGGTGCACGGAAAATTGGACACCCTGAGAAAAAGTGTCCGTAGGGAAAGTCAATCAGTCTTCGGCGAAACTATGTAAGGTCGCAGGCATGGTGTTCCTAACTTTGGTGACACCTCTCCAACCTGCCCAGAGAGGGAAGTCTTCAGCACAGCTAGTTCCTCGGAGGCCAGCCATCAAGGTAACATCTCCTTGACACCACCAGGCCTTCCTGCTTCCTTGGCCCCTCGCCCTTTATACTTGACCACACATTTGAATGGACCTCTCGCCACACAGCTCAGTCCAGCCACGTTTTCCAAAGGGAGCCACCTTCTTGCCAAGATTCGACTTCCTGCTGTCTGGAGCACCCCGAAGAGGAAAGCCCTAGAGTAAGGAGTGCAACTGGAGTGGGGCAACTTGCATCTGGACATGGACCCCGAGAGGGAAAATGGATCGAGAGACTCGGTTGTACCTGAATTCTGCTTTCTGGAATGTCCAGTTCTCGTGCCAGCCATTCTCTGGTCGTTATCCCGGGGTAGGGGTTCTGTTGAAAGAGTGCTTGCAGGGTGTCCTTCTGACTCAGACTCAGAACAAGCCTCCTCCTTCGCGATGGTCTTGAGAGTCGGCCTGTGGGAGAGAAGAGGGGGAATGTGTCAAGGGAGAATCCATGGAGGTGCAAATCAACGGTGCCGGCCCAGTGCTGGTCCCTGTGCCATGAGAAAAAGCTCTAAGCCAGGGGAAGACTGTGCATTTGGAAAAACCGTGGGTACACCCCGAAAGCCACGCTGAGTGGGACCCTGGGGGCTCAAGCTAAGCTGAGGGTCAAGGCTATGGGGATCTCCTCACCATCGCCAATGATCCACAGGACGCAATGCAAACAGAAGGGGAAAGCCCTAGGAAAACAGGCTACCGTGACCAAAACGGGTGGAAGGATTTTCCACCTGTGGAGGCCTTGGAAAATCTTGATGGCTTCTACCAGATTTACCTCTAACTCTATGCTAACCATAGGAACCTGGCTTCTGAACTATCATTCGCACAGCATATCTGCACTTTCACTATTGGAAAGGAAAGTAGACGAAAGCCAAATGAAGCCAGACAAACACACAAGCCAACCCCCAACACAGAACACACTAGAGGATTGTTTAGAAAACCTATTTTTTTGAACCATGACCAACGTGCTGCCCTGTCTGATGGCGCCAACCCACCCACACACCCACAACAGCCCAGTACTCCTCAGAAGATGAGTTTCCCTTTTAGTCACCGAGGTCATGGTGACTCGCCCCGTGTGCGTGCTATTCTTTCAGTTGGGCAGTCTGAAGGGCTGCCCCCCACCCCTTTCCTATTTGAGGTTGCGTATTTCTTGTAGCAAGGGAATGGATGGGTGTTTGTTTCCTGCATTCTAAGGTGGGAGCTGGGTGTGATGGCCAGGGAGGGTGTGGTTTCAGGCACGTCCGGCACACCCTTGAGATCTTGAGTTTCCTGAAATCTCTCCAACTCTAGGTCAATGCCAACCCTTCTGCAAGGGCTACCTGCCCTAGCAGCTGGCAGCTGGTGACGTAGGGTCGTCTCCAGGTCTCCCTCTGGAAGGATTCAAGACAAGGCAAGGGTTTCAGATCCCCAACGGGGACTCCTTTTTAAAGCGCCCTTCCTTCCTGCCAGCTCCAAGGAACATATTTGGAAAGCACTCAAGGAACGGACTTGTCACACTGCAGATTTTGGCTTTCCAGAGACTCCTGCAGTGCCTACCTTGGAGTCTAATGAAAGACAGTTTGAGTGCTCCTGGAATCTCTGTTTCCCAGGTTCTAGCTTTCAGTTGTGCTCAAAGAAAATCTCTCTTTGTCTCCTAATCTTAACACATACTGGATGTGGATTATTTCCATGGACACCGTGGAAGTTAACCAGTTCAAATGGAACACGCAACATAACAGAGCAAATCCGCAACAACAGCAAGAATAGAACATGTGAAACAAATTCAAAATCCCAAACACTGTCAACTGGAAAAGAGTGTCAGTTTAGTTGGGAACGTTATCAAATACTCGTGTTCCATTCACTGCAACCACAGGCTGGGATTTTTAGTAGAGAAGCCATTGTCAGGCAACAGGGCTACCAACTTCCATGTGGATTTCTAGAAGGAAAACAAATGAAGCAGCAAACCAGAAATATGTACGTGAAATGCCCAAACCAAGGTGCATTCTTTTGCCCAAGTGATTCCAGAAACATGTCCCAGCATATCAGTGCATGCCATTTGGTGGTCATTGGGAAACTTCAATCTTCGTGGTGATCAACCCTTGGGTCGGGGAGGTGCATGAGTGTATTTGGATGATCCAACCGCAGAGCCCAGATGCTGAGGGCAACGTACCTCTGGAGGTGCTGTATGTGCCGGATGAGCTGGACGAATCCATGGTGGGAGACCCACAGGGATGGCACGGAAACTGCTGGCCAACTGTTCAGTTCTCAGGAGCTCAGGGTTTATAATGGATGAGGATGCCACGCCCCTATTTATGTAAATAGCCACAGATGGTGCGGAACCCTTCCTTGCCAAATGAGAACCTGGAAGGAATCCCGAGAGGCAAGTGGGCGTTGGAATGGAAGGCCTGTTCGGAGGCTCCCAGGTCCCTTTGAAGCTGCCGCCCTCGTCATCCTTTTCCAGAATGCTTGGGGTCCAGTGCTCTCTCCTTTTCACACCTTTCCACATTCCACACATACTTTCTGTCTCCGTGGAATTCTCCACCTCTGAGTCCTTCACGCTTAAGTGTGTCACTGTACTTTCCCAAATGGAGAGAGAACCTAGAGCCTAGTTTGCATCGAGTACGTTTCCCACTTCCCTCATCACCACCAGGACATCATTGCCTCACACTCCTAAAGCATTTCCTTGGCTGGGGTTTGAGTTCCCGATAATTCACATACTAAGCTTGAGTGCTTATCTAGTGTCTACCCATGGTCCTCAGCTGTTTGGGACTTTTTCAGAGGTACTCTGAAACCCACCCCGTTGCTCACATGCCATGGAGAGACCAGAGAAAGGGGCATGCCACACGTGTATGGTTCACAAGGAAAGGAACTTATTTTCAGTGCTTATCCTTGGCGTACAAAAGACATAGTCGGTTTCACATTCAGTGGTCAACTGACATCTGTACCAAGAAGAAGAAGTAGAAGAAGGAGAAGGAGAAGAGGAAGGGGAAGGGGAAGGGGAAGGGGAAGGGGAAGGAGAGGGATATGTAGCACGTTACATGATGGATGATGACACAGCTGTGTTTGAAAGGAAAGCTTTGGATTCCAACTACAGACATCCCAACATTTTCGGTGCATTTGGGCTGCAGAGAATAGAAAAATTTAAAACAAGCCAACAAAAAAACCCCACCCAGAAATACAGAAACATGCCAAATGTGTTCTTTTGCCACCATGCTTCTTTTGCCACGACGTGGATTAACATGAGTATAGTGAGCTTATTCAGAAACAGTTGGCAATCAGAGTAATTACACCAGCATTTCGTGAAAACGTGGCTGGTGTGTGTGTGTGTGTGTGTGTGTGTGTGTGTGTGTGTGTGTGTGTGTGTGTGTGTGTGTGTGTGTGTGTGTGTGTGTAGGGGTGTTAGTGTGATCCGTGTGTTTGATTTTCTGTACCCACTAAGGTCGGTTGTCTGGTGGTACCCTTGGACGGATGTCACCGGGACCAGTAGGTGTCTGCAAGTCCCAGGGGGCCCAGGAGGATGTCCTGAGGAGGTGTATGTCCTAGTCCCTTGTCCTGAAGTGCCAGAGATCAGAGGGAGGCATGACCATCTTGTTGGATCAGGGGGGGTTTTCCCGAGTAGTTGGAAGTTTTGGCTGAGAAAATTAATCACTGAAACATGGGATTTGCTGGCTTCTCCCAGAAGGCACTGCCTGCCAGACCTGGATCACCTCCCTCCTGGACAATCCAGGTGGGATAAGCTTGCTTGGGGGAGCAGAAGCTGTGATCTGCATGGCAACCAGGGAATCCTGAGAGCCCGCAGGTGTGTTTATGCACAGTGCACCGGTGGCCTCCCTGTGGAGGTACCGCTGCCTGTCCCTGGGCTCCGAGGTTTCTCTGGAGCGGCCAGCATTGGACAACCAAGATGGTAAAGCCACAGCTCCTAGCTCTAGGAAGAGCCTGTGCAAGTCCTTCCACCCACAAGCATCTCAGTGTTTCCCGGAACACTGTGACCCAGTGTTCCCCCCACCCTCTTGACAGCACCAACTCTTCCATAAGCTGTCTCTTTCCACATCTCCAATCCTACTTGTCCTGAGGCTACCGTGGCCAGATTCTTTTCCCAGAAGGCCTATGCCACCTGTGTGGCTCTTGAAAATGATGTTCCATTTCTGCCAGTGAAAAGAGGGAGAGAGAGGGAGAGAGAAAGTGAAAGAGAAAGAGAGAGAGAAAGTGAGGGAGAGAGAGCGAGAGAGCGCTGTATATAGCTCTAGAACTCTGGACAAATGGGAGCCTAAGACAGGGGAGTGACTGGGAGGGAGTTGAGGACTAGATGTATCTGCAGAGATATGCACACAATAGAGCTAGAGACCCGGATGCAGTTGTATCCAGAGACTCAGATACATTGTTGTTTACACATTAGATTATTTTAATACTTCGTGCCACTGACACTCCCATGCTGGACATGGGGCACACGGATTGAGCCAGTGGAGAATCACTCAACACAGAGTGTACGAGGCACATGTGTTGGAAAATATTTTTGAAAGAAGCAGTGGAAGGGATCATCTGCCATGACGTAACAATGCCACAGGCATTTGGTTTTTCAGTTCATTTGTGCATCACTTTAGTTATAACTTGGCTTATCTTTTGAGAGGTGTGTGCCTGTAGTGTGTAGCCATGGACAGATAATGAGCCAGAGAGAGAGAGAGAGACAGAGAGAGAGAGAGAGAGAGAGAGAAAGAGAGAGAGAGAGAGATGGAGAGAGATGATTTGTGTGCATAATACATTGGGCACATTTGTTACTATGAACCCTGGCAATGAAAGTGTTTGCATAGTTCTGTCCTTGTGTGCAAAGGCAATGCCCTCGAGGAACCCTTCCATACCATGCACCCAGAAAGCAAGTGAATGTTGTCACTGAGAGACTGTTTTCGTGATTCCACTAGGGCGTGTTTGTGGCTACAAGCTACGGGACTAGACAGGGGTATCTGGACCGCCTTCCATGCTGTCCCAGGTCATGGGAGGGATTTCACCTCTCTGAGGAAACACGGGAGAAATCAAAGTGACAAAATCACAACCAAGAACTTGAACTGAGTGCCAAGATTTATTGATTGGATCAATGGAATGTCACATACAACGGGGAAATCCAGTTCAGCGTTGGGTCCTCCTCGTTCTCATTGGAAGGTTTGAATTCCTTGAGGCTTCAGAGAGGGTGTCCCTCTTGGTGTGCAAGCTTTGTGACAGTCCGTGTGGAGCATGGCATCCCTCCTGGGCACAACGCAGTTGCTGTCGACAGTCAACTTGCCTTGTTCTCCCTGCCAGACACTATCATGAGCGTTGCTTGTTCCTTCTTCTTTCTCTCCCCCATGGCTCTGCCTCCCAGGAAAGGAGGCTTGAAAGGGGCTCGGGGGAAGGCCTTCCTTCCTGCCCCTAAACCTGTGGCACTGGGGAGCCTGGCAGTATGTCAAGCAGGGCGTTGAATTCTTCCTCGCTAAGGGGGGCTTCCAAGGTTGCTGCAAGTTCCTCTTCCTCTGTGTCCACATTCAGAAAAGGGCCTGCCTTGTCCAGAATGTCCACGTCTGACAAGAGTTCATCCAGGAGGCTTGAGGAGCCTGTAAGGGCTGAGCGCTGGGGCTGTTGCTCCAGCTGGGGAGATGTCTCTTCACCTGAGCTTGCCTGCTGCTGCCAGAAGTGTGTCTCTGGTGGTGCAGGTGGCCAGATGGCCCCCTGGGCAGGCTGCCCACTGGCGATGAGAGCATGTGACCGTTCGCCCCACGGAACTGTGGCCAGAAGAGGCTGTGGGTTCTGGCATCTGTGAAGGGCTGCCAGGCTGGGCTGGAGCATGATGAACATCAACGGCTGGCCCACACAGCACCCATAGGAAGCCTCTGGCACAAGAAAGGAGGGGGAGAAAACAGGAGTGGCCGCAGCAAAGGATTGCATGCTATCAGGTGCATGAGAGGGAGGATAACGATGAGAGCTTCTATGGACAGTTGGCAGGGTGTTTTGGTCTGACAGGGCAGTCACAGCTGATGTGGCATCAGGGCCTTTGGCTAAGGCATTCACAGGCCCACTAGCGCTCTGCTTTGGGTGCCGAGCTCTTCGGTTCTGGAACCATATCTAGGGAACCATATGGGGAGACAGGAGCATTAGCAGTGTGACAATCCAGATCGACTTGCCACCGCCTCATTCCCGGCCTGCCCCAGCCCGCCCCACCCTGCCCTGCCCTGACCTGACATGCCCTCCAATCTGTCAGACCCATGGCAAGTACTGTTGGGCCTCACCTAAGGGCCATTTTTCCTATAGAGCTTTCACCTTGGCTCTTGAAAATGCGGGAGGACGTCAGGGCAACACAGGACTCACACCACTCTCCGCACCCCTCCCCACCCCTGTCTTTGAGGAGAGCTGGCATTGACCAGCTACAAACTCAGGCCCCTCCCTGGCTGCCCAGGACTTCCATTGCCCTGTCCTCTTCTGGAAATGGATGCCTTCAGATCAGCCCCCGTAGCGTATTCGTAAGACGAAGGGAACGTCCTCCCAATCCCCCATCTCTAAGCCTACATATATCCAGCAACAACCCGTCGCAAGGGTTAACACTCCTTTCTCGTGGGAGAAGCCAAGTTCCACCCACTGGTGGATAACTTACCTGGATTCGAGGTTCGGGAATTCCTGTCTGGTGAGCCAATTCTTCCCTGGCAGCAATAGATGGAAATCGATCCCTCTCAAAGGCTTGCACAAGGGCCCTTGTTTGAGAAGGAGAGATGAAAGTCCTCTTTCGCCTGGCCTCTCTTCCCATGCTTCCTAAAGAAGAACACACAGAGAAGAGAGGACATTCAGGCCAATTTCAGCACATTCACAGCAGATCCAGTGTGTGGTATGTAGGAAGCGGTATGTCATAGATCAAGATCGATACATCGATACACCTTACTCAGTGCTATGTGAAAAGGCCCCATGTGATGGAAGAAGGCATTTCTGCATGTCTGGGCAGGATCTGGACCCAAAGACTCCAAGCCTTCCTGGGCATGCATCTCCCCACCCTCCAAGAGGGGCATGATGCTTCTGGGTTGAACAGGAATGGGGCAAGAACCCAAGATATCATGGTTTCCTCTCTGAAGCGTTCTTGGCCTCCCATGGTCATCCACGTTCATAGATGATTCTGTCTCAAGGAGATGCTCTTGGGAAATGCCTATGGAATGCCGGGTACTTACCTCGAGTCAAAGCCTCAGGTGGTGGGGGCCGCAGCGGCTGTGACTGCCCTCCTTTGAAGGCATTCTCCGACAGCAATCGGCTCTGCTTTAGGCATCTTCTTCGTTGGTTTTGAAACCAAACCTGGGTACAAAGAAAGAAAGCCTTGTCTTTCAATGCTTATGCACGTACTTCCAAGATCTATTGCAGGGATGCACCATAGAACAAACGCACAAACGCACCAGCCAGCCGGCCGGCCGGCCAGCCGGCCAGCAACAAGCCGACTGATGGAGACCCAGTATGGCCCGTCTGCCCCCAGTGGAAATATTTACGATTCAAAGGGACTGAAGTCTCACTAGCATGTAGAATGTAGACTCCGGCTTTTACCTCTGAAGAAGTGCACCAGATTCCAGAATACACAATCTGTGTCCGTGAAAATAATCCTTCCTCTTCGAGTCACCTTACTGGTGTCCAGAGTAATGACTTGTGACACAGGAGGAGACAATGCTTGCTTTCCCACAGTCAGAATGGGATGGATAGCTAACTCTCTCTGTCTCTCTCCCCCGCCCCAGCCGTTCTCATCAAAACTACCATTTTCTCTGTGGGTCTTTTGGTCTCTGTCTACGATTCTCCACATCTACCTGTTGACGTCTGTCTCTGTTGCGACCCCCCCGGCTGCCCAAGTGACTGCCTGCCTGCCTTCCCCTCTCTCTGTCTCTGTCCCAGGCTCTCAGGCTCAATCTCCTTTCCCTCATTTGGTCTCTTTGCCGCCCGTTTCCCATAGTCCATGCCCGATTCATGTCTCCCTGCCTCTCTTATGTCCCCACAGGCAGTACTGTCTCATAACATGCAATCGTATCCATTAGCAAGTGCCCCCATGAAAACCACTCTTCTCATGCTGCCTGGGAACTACTCATTGACAGTTACTTCTCAGGGACTACATGCCTCCATCACTTTTAGGTCAGGAGGCTCTTATGTACCCGCTCCCCTTCTTCAGAATATGTGTTCTTGTCTTCAACAGTGAAACATTGTGCATGCTACCTCATTCCCCGAGGCCGAACAGCAGTGTGGACCTGTGCTTGTGTGCGTGTGTGTGTGCATGTCTTTAGACATTTCTGATGGTGGTGCACGGAAAATTGGACACCCTGAGAAAAAGTGTCCGTAGGGAAAGTCAATCAGTCTTCGGCGAATCTATGTAAGGTCGCAGGCACGGTGTTCCTAACTTTGGTGACACCACTCCAACCTGCCCAGAGAGGGAAGTCTTCAGCACAGCTAGTTCCTCGGAGGCCAGCCATCAAGGTAACATCTCCTTGACACCACCAGGCCTTCCTGCTTCCTTGGCCCCTCGCCCTTTATACTTGACCACACATTTGAATGGACCTCTCGCCACACAGCTCAGTCCAGCCACGTTTTCCAAAGGGAGCCACCTTCTTGCCAAGATTCGACTTCCTGCTGTCTGGAGCACCCCAAAGAGGAAAGCCCTAGAGTAAGGAGTGCAACTGGAGTGGGGCAACTTGCGTCTGGACATGGACCCCGAGAGGGAAAATGGATCGAGAGACTCGGTTGTACCTGAATTCTGCTTTCTGGAATGTCCAGTTCTCGTGCCAGCCATTCTCTGGTCGTTATCCCGGGGTAGGGGTTCTGTTGAAAGAGTGCTTGCAGGGTGTCCTTCTGACTCAGACTCAGAACAAGCCTCCTCCTTCGCGATGGTCTTGAGAGTCGGCCTGTGGGAGAGAAGAGGGGGAATGTGTCAGGGGAGAATCCATGGAGGTGCAAATCAACGGTGCTGGCCCAGTGCTGGTCCCTGTGCCATGAGAAAAAGCTCTAAGCCAGGGGAAGACTGTGCATTTGGAAAAACCGTGGGTACACCCCGAAAGCCACGCTGAGTGGGACCCTGGGGGCTCAAGCTAAGCTGAGGGTCAAGGCTATGGGGATCTCCTCACCATCGCCAATGATCCACAGGACGCAATGCAAACAGAAGGGGAAAGCCCTAGGAAAACAGGCTACCGTGACCAAAACGGGTGGAAGGATTTTCCACCTGTGGAGGCCTTGGAAAATCTTGATGGCTTCTACCAGATTTACCTCTAACTCTATGCTAACCATAGGAACCTGGCTTCTGAACTATCATTCGCACAGCATATCTGCACTTTCACTATTGGAAAGGAAAGTAGACGAAAGCCAAATGAAGCCAGACAAACACACAAGCCAACCCCCAACACAGAACACACTAGAGGATTGTTTAGAAAACCTATTTTTTTGAGCCATGACCAACGTGCTGCCCTGTCTGATGGCGCCAACCCACCCACACACCCACAACAGCCCAGTACTCCTCAGAAGATGAGTTTCCCTTTTAGTCACCGAGGTCATGGTGACTCGCCCCGTGTGCGTGCTATTCTTTCAGTTGGGCAGTCTGAAGGGCTGCCCCCCACCCCTTTCCTATTTGAGGTTGCGTATTTCTTGTAGCAAGGGAATGGATGGGTGTTTGTTTCCTGCATTCTAAGGTGGGAGCTGGGTGTGATGGCCAGGGAGGGTGTGGTTTCAGGCACGTCCGGCACACCCTTGAGATCTTGAGTTTCCTGAAATCTCTCCAACTCTAGGTCAATGCCAACCCTTCTGCAAGGGCTACCTGCCCTAGCAGCTGGCAGCTGGTGACGTAGGGTCGTCTCCAGGTCTCCCTCTGGAAGGATTCAAGACAAGGCAAGGGTTTCAGATCCCCAACGGGGACTCCTTTTTAAAGCGCCCTTCCTTCCTGCCAGCTCCAAGGAACATATTTGGAAAGCACTCAAGGAACGGACTTGTCACACTGCAGATTTTGGCTTTCCAGAGACTCCTGCAGTGCCTACCTTGGAGTCTAATGAAAGACAGTTCGAGTGCTCCTGGAATCTCTGTTTCCCAGGTTCTAGCTTTCAGTTGTGCTCAAAGAAAATCTCTCTTTGTCTCCTAATCTTAACACATACTGGATGTGGATTATTTCCATGGACACCATGGAAGTTAACCAGTTCAAATGGAACACGCAACATAACAGAGCAAATCCGCAACAACAGCAAGAATAGAACATGCGAAACAAATTCAAAATCCCAAACACTGTCAACTGGAAAAGAGTGTCAGTTTAGTTGGGAACGTTATCAAATACTCGTGTTCCGTTCACTGCAACCACAGGCTGGGATTTTTAGTAGAGAAGCCATTGTCAGGCAACAGGGCTACCAACTTCCATGTGGATTTCTAGAAGGAAAACAAATGAAGCAGCAAACCAGAAATATTTACGTGAAATACCCAAACCAAGGTGCATTCTTTTGCCCAAGTGATTCCAGAAACATGGCCCAGCATATCAGTGCATGCCATTTGGTGGTCATTGGGAAAGTTCAATCTTCATGGTGATCAACCCTTGGGTCGGGGAGGTGCATGAGTGTATTTGGATGATCCAACCGCAGAGCCCAGATGCTGAGGGCAACGTACCTCTGGAGGTGCTGTATGTGCCGGATGAGCTGGACGAATCCATGGTGGGAGACCCACAGGGATGGCACGGAAACTGCTGGCCAACTGTTCAGTTCTCAGGAGCTCAGGGTTTATAATGGATGAGGATGCCACGCCCCTATTTATGTAAATAGCCACAGATGGTGCTGAACCCTTCCTTGCCAATTGAGAACCTGGAAGGAATCCCGAGAGGCAAGTGGGCGTTGGAATGGAAGGCCTGTTCGGAGGCTCCAAGTTCCCTTTGAAGCTGCCGCCCTCGTCATCCTTTTCCAGAATGCTTGGGGTCCAGTGCTCTCTCCTTTTCACACCTTTCCACATTCCACACATACTTTCCATCTACGTGGAATTCCCCACCTCTGAGTCCTTCACGCTTAAGTGTGTCACTGTACTTTCCCAAATGGAGAGAGTACCTAGAGCCTAGTTTGCGTCGAGTACGTTTCCCACTTCCCTCATCACCACCAGGACATCATTGCCTCACACTCCTAAAGCATTTCCTTGGCTGGGGTTTGAGTTCCCGATAATTCACATACTAAGCTTGAGTGCTTATCTAGTGTCTACCCATGGTCCTCAGCTGTTTGGGACTTTTTCAGAGGTACTCTGAAACCCACCCCGTTGCTCACATGCCATGGAGAGACCAGAGAAAGGGGCATGCCACACGTGTATGGTTCACAAGGAAAGGAACTTATTTTCAGTGCTTATCCTTGGCGTACAAAAGACAGAGTCAGTTTCACATTCAGTGGTCACCTGACATCTGTACCAAGAAGAAGAAGTAGAAGAAGGAGAAGGAGAAGAGGAAGGGGAAGGGGAAGGGGAAGGGGAAGGGGAAGGAGAGGGATATGTAGCACGTTACATGATGGATGATGACACAGCTGAGTTTGAAAGGAAAGCTTTGGATTCCAACTACAGCCATCCCAACATTTTCGGTGCATTTGGGCTGCAGAGAATAGAAAAATTTAAAACAAACCAACAAAAAAACCCCACCCAGAAATACAGAAACATGCCAAATGTGTTCTTTTGCCACCATGCTTCTTTTGCCACCACGTGGATTAACATGAGGATAGTGAGCTTATTCAGAAACAGTTGGCAATCAGAGTAATTACACCAGCATTTCGTGAAAACGTGGCTTGTGTGTGTGTGTGTGTGTGTGTGTGTGTGTGTGTGTGTGTGTGTGTGTAGGGGTGTTAGTGTGATCCGTGTGTTTGATTTTCTGTACCCACTAAGGTCGGTTGTCTGGTGGTACCCTTGGACGGATGTCACCGGGACCAGTAGGTGTCTGCAAGTCCCAGGGGGCCCAGGAGGATGTCCTGAGGAGGTGTATGTCCTAGTCCCTTGTCCTGAAGTGCCAGAGATCAGAGGGAGGCATGACCATCTTGTTGGATCAGGGGGGGTTTTCCCGAGTAGTTGGAAGTTTTGGCTGAGAAAATTAATCACTGAAACATGGGATTTGCTGGCTTCTCCCAGAAGGCACTGCCTGCCAGACCTGGATCACCTCCCTCCTGGACAATCCAGGTGGGATAAGCTTGCTTGGGGGAGCAGAAGCTGTGATCTGCATGGCAACCAGGGAATCCTGAGAGCCCGCAGGTGTGTTTATGCACAGTGCACCGGTGGCCTCCCTGTGGAGGTACCGCTGCCTGTCCCTGGGCTCCGAGGTTTCTCTGGAGCGGCCAGCATTGGACAACCAAGATGGTAAAGCCACAGCTCCTACCTCTAGGAAGAGCCTGTGCAAGTCCTTCCACCCACAAGCATCTCAGTGTTTCCCGGAACACTGTGACCCAGTGTTCCCCCCACCGTCTTGACAGCACCAACTCTTCCATAAGCTGTCTCTTTCCACATCTCCAATCCTACTTGTCCTGAGGCTACCGTGGCCAGATTCTTTTCCCAGAAGGCCTATGCCACCTGTGTGGCTCTTGAAAATGATGTTCCATTTCTGCCCAGTGAAAAGAAGGAGAGAGAGGGAGAGAGAAAGTGAAAGAGAAAGTGAGGGAGAGAGAGAGAGGGAGAGAGAGTGAGAGAGCGCTGTATATAGCTCTAGAACTCTGGACAAATGGGAGCCTAAGACAGGGGAGTGACTGGGAGGGCGTTGAGGACTAGATGTATCTGCAGAGATATGCACACAATAGAGCTAGAGACCCGGATGCAGTTGTATCCAGAGACTCAGATACATTGTTGTTTACACATTAGATTATTTTAATACTTCGTGCCACTGACACTCCCATGCTGGACATGGGGCACACGGATTGAGCCAGTGGAGAATCACTCAACACAGAGTGTACGAGGCACATGTGTTGGAAAATATTTTTGAAAGAAGCAGTGGAAGGGATCATCTGCCATGACGTAACAATGCCACAGGCATTTGGTTTTTCAGTTCATTTGTGCATCACTTTAGTTATAACTTGGCTTATCTTTTGAGAGGTGTGTGCCTGTAGTGTGTAGCCGTGGACAGATAATGAGCCAGAGAGAGAGAGAGAGACAGAGAGAGAGAGAGAGAGAGAGAGAAAGAGAGAGAGAGAGAGATGGAGAGAGATGATTTGTGTGCATAATACATTGGGCACATTTGTTACTATGAACCCTGGCAATGAAAGTGTTTGCATAGTTCTGTCCTTGTGTGCAAAGGCAATGCCCTCGAGGAACCCTTCCATACCATGCACCCAGAAAGCAAGTGAATGTTGTCACTGAGAGACTGTTTTCGTGATTCCACTAGGGCGTGTTTGTGGCTACAAGCTACGGGACTAGACAGGGGTATCTGGACCGCCTTCCATGCTGTCCCAGGTCATGGGAGGGATTTCACCGCTCTGAGGAAACACGGGAGAAATCAAAGTGACAAAATCACAACCAAGAACTTGAACTGAGTGCCAAGATTTATTGATTGGATCAATGGAATGTCACATACAACGGGGAAATCCAGTTCAGCGTTGGGTCCTCCTCGTTCTCATTGGAAGGTTTGAACTCCTTGAGGCTTCAGAGAGGGTGTCCCTCTTGGTGTGCAAGCTTTGTGACAGTCCGTGTGGAGCATGGCATCCCTCCTGGGCACAACGCAGTTGCTGTCGACAGTCAACTTGCCTTGTTCTCCCTGCCAGACACTATCATGAGCGTTGCTTGTTCCTTCTTCTTTCTCTCCCCCATGGCTCTGCCTCCCAGGAAAGGAGGCTTGAAAGGGGCTCGGGGGAAGGCCTTCCTTCCTGCCCCTAAACCTGTGGCACTGGGGAGCCTGGCAGTATGTCAAGCAGGGCGTTGAATTCTTCCTCGCTAAGGGGGGCTTCCAAGGTTGCTGCAAGTTCCTCTTCCTCTGTGTCCACATTCAGAAAAGGGCCTGCCTTGTCCAGAATGTCCACGTCTGACAAGAGTTCATCCAGGAGGCTTGAGGAGCCTGTAAGGGCTGAGCGCTGGGGCTGTTGCTCCAGCTGGGGAGATGTCTCTTCACCTGAGCTTGCCTGCTGCTGCCAGAAGTGTGTCTCTGGTGGTGCAGGTGGCCAGATGGCCCCCTGGGCAGGCTGCCCACTGGCGATGAGAGCATGTGACCGTTCGCCCCACGGAAATGTGGCCAGAAGAGGCTGTGGGTTCTGGCATCTGTGAAGGGCTGCCAGGCTGGGCTGGAGCATGATGAACATCAACGGCTGGCCCACACAGCACCCATAGGAAGCCTCTGGCACAAGAAAGGAGGGGGAGAAAACAGGAGTGGCCGCAGCAAAGGATTGCATGCTATCAGGTGCATGAGAGGGAGGATAACGATGAGAGCTTCTATGGACAGTTGGCAGGGTGTTTTGGTCTGACAGGGCAGTCACAGCTGATGTGGCATCAGGGTCTTTGGCTAAGGCATTCACAGGCCCACTAGCGCACTGCTTTGGGTGCCGAGCTCTTCGGTTCTGGAACCATATCTAGGGAACCATATGGGGAGACAGGAGCATTAGCAGTGTGACAATCCAGATCGACTTGCCACCGCCTCATTCCCGGCCTGCCCCAGCCCGCCCCACCCTGCCCTGCCCTGACCTGACATGCCCTCCAATCTGTCAGACCCATGGCAAGTACTGTTGGGCCTCACCTAAGGGCCATTTTTCCTATAGAGCTTTCACCTTGGCTCTTGAAAATGCGGGAGGACGTCAGGGCAACACAGGACTCACACCACTCTCCGCACCCCTCCCCACCCCTGTCTTTGAGGAGAGCTGGCATTGACCAGCTACAAACTCAGGCCCCTCCCTGGCTGCCCAGGACTTCCATTGCCCTGTCCTCTTCTGGAAATGGATGCCTTCAGATCAGCCCCCGTAGCGTATTCGTAAGACGAAGGGAACGTCCTCCCAATCCCCCATCTCTAAGCCTACATATATCCAGCAACAACCCGTCGCAAGGGTTAACACTCCTTTCTCGTGGGAGAAGCCAAGTTCCACCCACTGGTGGAGAACTTACCTGGATTCGAGGTTCGGGAATTCCTGTCTGGTGAGCCAATTCTTCCCTGGCAGCAATAGATGGAAATCGATCCCTCTCAAAGGCTTGCACAAGGGCCCTTGTTTGAGAAGGAGAGATGAAAGTCCTCTTTCGCCTGGCCTCTCTTCCCATGCTTCCTAAAGAAGAACACACAGAGAAGAGAGGACATTCAGGCCAATTTCAGCACATTCACAGCAGATCCAGTGTGTGGTATGTAGGAAGCGGTATGTCATAGATCAAGATCGATACATCGATACACCTTACTCAGTGCTATGTGAAAAGGCCCCATGTGATGGAAGAAGGCATTTCTGCATGTCTGGGCAGGATCTGGACCCAAAGACTCCAAGCCTTCCTGGGCATGCATCTCCCCACCCTCCAAGAGGGGCATGATGCTTCTGGGTTGAACAGGAATGGGGCAAGAACCCAAGATATCATGGTTTCCTCTCTGAAGCGTTCTTGGCCTCCCATGGTCATCCATGTTCATAGATGATTCTGTCTCAAGGAGATGCTCTTGGGAAATGCCTATGGAATGCCGGGTACTTACCTCGAGTCAAAGCCTCAGGTGGTGGGGGCCGCAGCGGCTGTGACTGCCCTCCTTTGAAGGCATTCTCCGACAGCAATCGGCTCTGCTTTAGGCATCTTCTTCGTTGGTTTTGAAACCAAACCTGGGTACAAAGAAAGAAAGCCTTGTCTTTCAATGCTTATGCACGTACTTCCAAGATCTATTGCAGGGATGCACCATAGAACAAACGCACAAACGCACCAGCCAGCCGGCCGGCCGGCCAGCCGGCCAGCAACAAGCCGACTGATGGAGACCCAGTATGGCCCGTCTGCCCCCAGTGGAAATATTTACGATTCAAAGGGACTGAAGTCTCACTAGCATGTAGAATGTAGACTCCGGCTTTTACCTCTGAAGAAGTGCACCAGATTCCAGAATACACAATCTGTGTCCGTGAAAATAATCCTTCCTCTTCGAGTCACCTTACTGGTGTCCAGAGTAATGACTTGTGACACAGGAGGAGACAATGCTTGCTTTCCCACAGTCAGAATGGGATGGATAGCTAACTCTCTCTGTCTCTCTCCCCCGCCCCAGCCGTTCTCATCAAAACTACCATTTTCTCTGTGGGTCTTTTGGTCTCTGTCTACGATTCTCCACATCTACCTGTTGACGTCTGTCTCTGTTGCGACCCCCCCGGCTGCCCAAGTGACTGCCTGCCTGCCTTCCCCTCTCTCTGTCTCTGTCCCAGGCTCTCAGGCTCAATCTCCTTTCCCTCATTTGGTCTCTTTGCCTCCCGTTTCCCATAGTCCATGCCCGATTCATGTCTCCCTGCCTCTCTTATGTCCCCACAGGCAGTACTGTCTCATAACATGCAATCGTATCCATTAGCAAGTGCCCCCATGAAAACCACTCTTCTCATGCTGCCTGGGAACTACTCATTGACAGTTACTTCTCAGGGACTACATGCCTCCATCACTTTTAGGTCAGGAGGCTCTTATGTACCCGCTCCCCTTCTTCAGAATATGTGTTCTTGTCTTCAACAGTGAAACATTGTGCATGCTACCTCATTCCCCGAGGCCGAACAGCAGTGTGGACCTGTGCTTGTGTGCGTGTGTGTGTGCATGTCTTTAGACATTTCTGATGGTGGTGCACGGAAAATTGGACACCCTGAGAAAAAGTGTCCGTAGGGAAAGTCAATCAGTCTTCGGCGAATCTAAGTAAGGTCGCAGGCACGGTGTTCCTAACTTTGGTGACACCACTCCAACCTGCCCAGAGAGGGAAGTCTTCAGCACAGCTAGTTCCTCGGAGGCCAGCCATCAAGGTAACATCTCCTTGACACCACCAGGCCTTCCTGCTTCCTTGGCCCCTCGCCCTTTATACTTGACCACACATTTGAATGGACCTCTCGCCACACAGCTCAGTCCAGCCACGTTTTCCAAAGGGAGCCACCTTCTTGCCAAGATTCGAGTTCCTGCTGTCTGGAGCACCCCAAAGAGGAAAGCCCTAGAGTAAGGAGTGCAACTGGAGTGGGGCAACTTGCGTCTGGACATGGACCCCGAGAGGGAAAATGGATCGAGAGACTCCGTTGTACCTGAATTCTGCATCTGGAATGTCCAGTTCTCGTGCCAGCCATTCTCTGGTCGTTATCCCGGGGTAGGGGTTCTGTTGAAAGAGTGCTTGCAGGGTGTCCTTCTGACTCAGACTCAGAACAAGCCTCCTCCTTCGCGATGGTCTTGAGAGTTGGCCTGTGGGAGAGAAGAGGGGGAATGTGTCAGGGGAGAATCCATGGAGGTGCAAATCAACGGTGCTGGCACAGTGCTGGTCCCTGTGCCATGAGAAAAAGCTCTAAGGCAGGGGAAGACTGTGCATTTGGAAAAACCGTGGGTACACCCCGAAAGCCACGCTGAGTGGGACCCTGGGGGCTCAAGCTAAGCTGAGGGTCAAGGCTATGGGGATCTCCTCACCATCGCCAATGATCCACAGGACGCAATGCAAACAGAAGGGGAAAGCCCTAGGAAAACAGGCTACCGTGACCAAAACGGGTGGAAGGATTTTCCACCTGTGGAGGCCTTGGAAAATCTTGATGGCTTCTACCAGATTTACCTCTAACTCTATGCTAACCATAGGAACCTGGCTTCTGAACTATCATTCGCACAGCATATCTGCACTTTCACTATTGGAAAGGAAAGTAGACGAAAGCCAAATGAAGCCAGACAAACACACAAGCCAACCCCCAACACAGAACACACTAGAGGATTGTTTAGAAAACCTATTTTTTTGAGCCATGACCAACGTGCTGCCCTGTCTGATGGCGCCAACCCACCCACACACCCACAACAGCCCAGTACTCCTCAGAAGATGAGTTTCCCTTTTAGTCACCGAGGTCATGGTGACTCGCCCCGTGTGCGTGCTATTCTTTCAGTTGGGCAGTCTGAAGGGCTGCCCCCCGCCCCTTTCCTATTTGAGGTTGCGTATTTCTTGTAGCAAGGGAATGGATGGGTGTTTGTTTCCTGCATTCTAAGGTGGGAGCCGGGTGTGATGGCCAGGGAGGGTGTGGTTTCAGGCACGTCCGGCACACCCTTGAGATCTTGAGTTTCCTGAAATCTCTCCAACTCTAGGTCAATGCCAACCCTTCTGCAAGGGCTACCTGCCCTAGCAGCTGGCAGCTGGTGATGTAGGGTCGTCTCCAGGTCTCCCTCTGGAAGGATTCAAGACAAGGCAAGGGTTTCAGATCCCCAACGGGGACTCCTTTTTAAAGCGCCCTTCCTTCCTGCCAGCTCCAAGGAACATATTTGGAAAGCACTCAAGGAACGGACTTGTCACACTGCAGATTTTGGCTTTCCAGAGACTCCTGCAGTGCCTACCTTGGAGTCTAATGAAAGACAGTTTGAGTGCTCCTGGAATCTCTGTTTCCCAGGTTCTAGCTTTCAGTTGTGCTCAAAGAAAATCTCTCTTTGTCTCCTAATCTTAACACATACTGGATGTGGATTATTTCCATGGACACCGTGGAAGTTAACCAGTTCATATGGAACACGCAACATAACAGAGCAAATCCGCAACAACAGCAAGAATAGAACATGCAAAACAAATTCAAAATCCCAAACACTGTCAACTGGAAAAGAGTGTCAGTTTAGTTGGGAACGTTATCAAATACTCGTGTTCCGTTCACTGCAACCACAGGCTGGGATTTTTAGTAGAGAAGCCATTGTCAGGCAACAGGGCTACCAACTTCCATGTGGATTTCTAGAAGGAAAACAAATGAAGCAGCAAACCAGAAATATGTACGTGAAATGCCCAAACCAAGGTGCATTCTTTTGCCCAAGTGATTCCAGAAACATGTCCCAGCATATCAGAGCATGCCATTTGGTGGTCATTGGGAAACTTCAATCTTCGTGGTGATCAACCCTTGGGTCGGGGAGGTGCATGAGTGTATTTGGATGATCCAACCACAGAGCCCAGATGCTGAGGGCAACGTACCTCTGGAGGTGCTGTATGTGCCGGATGAGCTGGACGAATCCATGGTGGGAGACCCACAGGGATGGCACGGAAACTGCTGGCCAACTGTTCAGTTCTCAGAAGCTCAGGGTTTATAATGGATGAGGATGCCACGCCCCTATTTATGTAAATAGCCACAGATGGTGCGGAACCCTTCCTTGCCAATTGAGAACCTGGAAGGAATCCCGAGAGGCAAGTGGGCGTTGGAATGGAAGGCCTGTTCGGAGGCTCCCAGGTCCCTTTGAAGCTGCCGCCCTCATCATCCTTTTCCAGAATGCTTGGGGTCCAGTGCTCTCTCCTTTTCACACCTTTCCACATTCCACACATACTTTCTGTCTCCGTGGAATTCCCCACCTCTGAGTCCTTCACGCTTAAGTGTGTCACTGTACTTTCCCAAATGGAGAGAGAACCTAGAGCCTAGTTTGCGTCGAGTACGTTTCCCACTTCCCTCATCACCACCAGGACATCATTGCCTCACACTCCTAAAGCATTTCCTTGGCTGGGGTTTGAGTTCCCGATAATTCACATACTAAGCTTGAGTGCTTATCTAGTGTCTACCCATGGTCCTCAGCTGTTTGGGACTTTTTCAGAGGTACTCTGAAACCCACCCCGTTGCTCACATGCCATGGAGAGACCAGAGAAAGGGGCATGCCACACGTGTATGGTTCACAAGGAAAGGAACTTATTTTCAGTGCTTATCCTTGGCGTACAAAAGACATAGTCGGTTTCACATTCAGTGGTCAACTGACATCTGTACCAAGAAGAAGAATTAGAAGAAGGAGAAGGAGAAGAGGAAGGGGAAGGGGAAGGGGAAGGGGAAGGAGAGGGATATGTAGCACGTTACATGATGGATGATGACACAGCTGAGTTTGAAAGGAAAACTTTGGATTCCAAGTACAGCCATCCCAACATTTTCGGTGCATTTGGGCTGCAGAGAATAGAAAAATTTAAAACAAACCAACAAAAAAACCCCACCCAGAAATACAGAAACATGCCAAATGTGTTCTTTTGCCACCATGCTTCTTTTGCCACCACGTGGATTAACATGAGGATAGTGAGCTTATTCAGAAACAGTTGGCAATCAGAGTAATTACACCAGCATTTCGTGAAAACGTGGCTGGTGTGTGTGTGTGTGTGTGTGTGTGTGTGTGTGTGTGTGTGTGTGTGTGTGTGTGTGTGTGTGTGTGTGTGTGTGTGTGTGTGTAGGTGTGTTAGTGTGATCCGTGTGTTTGATTTTCTGTACCCACTAAGGTCGGTTGTCAGGTGGTACCCTTGGACGGATGTCACCGGGACCAGTAGGTTTCTGCAAGTCCCAGGGGGCCCAGGAGGATGTCCTGAGGAGGTGCATGTCCTAGTCCCTTGTCCTGAAGTGCCAGAGATCAGAGGGAGGCATGACCATCTTGTTGGATCAGGGGGGGTTTTCCCGAGTAGTTGGAAGTTTTGGCTGAGAAAATTAATCACTGAAACATGGGATTTGCTGGCTTCTCCCAGAAGGCACTGCCTGCCAGACCTGGATCACCTCCCTCCTGGACAATCCAGGTGGGATAAGCTTGCTTGGGGGAGCAGAAGCTGTGATCTGCATGGCAGCCAGGGAATCCTGAGAGCCCGCAGGTGTGTTTATGCACAGTGCACCGGTGGCCTCCCTGTGGAGGTACCGCTGCCTGTCCCTGGGCTCCGAGGTTTCTCTGGAGCGGCCAGCATTGGACAACCAAGATGGTAAAGCCACAGCTCCTAGCTCTAGGAAGAGCCTGTGCAAGTCCTTCCACCCACAAGCATCTCAGTGTTTCCCGGAACACTGTGACCCAGTGTTCCCCCCACCCTCTTGACAGCACCAACTCTTCCATAAGCTGTCTCTTTCCACATCTCCAATCCTACTTGTCCTGAGGCTACCGTGGCCAGATTCTTTTCCCAGAAGGCCTATGCCACCTGTGTGGCTCTTGAAAATGATGTTCCATTTCTGCCCAGTGAAAAGAAGGAGAGAGAGGGAGAGAGAAAGTGAAAGAGAAAGAGAGAGAGAAAGTGAGGGAGAGAGAGAGAGGGAGAGAGAGCGAGAGAGCGCTGTATATAGCTCTAGAACTCTGGACAAATGGGAGCCTAAGACAGGGGAGTGACTGGGAGGGAGTTGAGGACTAGATGTATCTGCAGAGATATGCACACAATAGAGCTAGAGACCCGGATGCAGTTGTATCCAGAGACTCAGATACATTGTTGTTTACACATTAGATTATTTTAATACTTCGTGCCACTGACACTCCCATGCTGGACATGGGGCACACGGATTGAGCCAGTGGAGAATCACTCAACACAGAGTGTACGAGGCACATGTGTTGGAAAATATTTTTGAAAGAAGCAGTGGAAGGGATCATCTGCCATGACGTAACAATGCCACAGGCATTTGGTTTTTCAGTTCATTTGTGCATCACTTTAGTTATAACTTGGCTTATCTTTTGAGAGGTGTGTGCCTGTAGTGTGTAGCCGTGGACAGATAATGAGCCAGAGAGAGAGAGAGAGACAGAGAGAGAGAGAGAGAGAGAGAGAGAAAGAGAGAGAGAGAGAGAGATGGAGAGAGATGATTTGTGTGCATAATACATTGGGCACATTTGTTACTATGAACCCTGGCAATGAAAGTGTTTGCATAGTTCTGTCCTTGTGTGCAAAGGCAATGCCCTCGAGGAACCCTTCCATACCATGCACCCAGAAAGCAAGTGAATGTTGTCACTGAGAGACTGTTTTCGTGATTCCACTAGGGTGTGTTTGTGGCTACAAGCTACGGGACTAGACAGGGGTATCTGGACCGCCTTCCATGCTGTCCCAGGTCATGGGAGGGATTTCACCTCTCTGAGGAAACACGGGAGAAATCAAAGTGACAAAATCACAACCAAGAACTTGAACTGAGTGCCAAGATTTATTGATTGGATCAATGGAATGTCACATACAACGGGGAAATCCAGTTAAGCGTTGGGTCCTCCTCGTTCTCATTGGAAAGTTTGAATTCCTTGAGGCTTCAGAGAGGGTGTCCCTCTTGGTGTGCAAGCTTTGTGACAGTCCGTGTGGAGCATGGCATCCCTCCTGGGCACAACGCAGTTGCTGTCGACAGTCAACTTGCCTTGTTCTCCCTGCCAGACACTATCATGAGCGTTGCTTGTTCCTTCTTCTTTCTCTCCCCCATGGCTCTGCCTCCCAGGAAAGGAGGCTTGAAAGGGGCTCGGGGGAAGGCCTTCCTTCCTGCCCCTAAACCTGTGGCACTGGGGAGCCTGGCAGTATGTCAAGCAGGGCGTTGAATTCTTCCTCGCTAAGGGGAGCTTCCAAGGTTGCTGCAAGTTCCTCTTCCTCTGTGTCCACATTCAGAAAAGGGCCTGCCTTGTCCAGAATGTCCACGTCTGACAAGAGTTCATCCAGGAGGCTTGAGGAGCCTGTAAGGGCTGAGCGCTGGGGCTGTTGCTCCAGCTGGGGAGATGTCTCTTCACCTGAGCTTGCCTGCTGCTGCCAGAAGTGTGTCTCTGGTGGTGCAGGTGGCCAGATGGCCCCCTGGGCAGGCTGCCCACTGGCGGTGAGAGCATGTGACCGTTCGCCCCACGGAACTGTGGCCAGAAGAGGCTGTGGGTTCTGGCATCTTTGAAGGGCTGCCAGGCTGGGCTGGAGCATGATGAACATCAACGGCTGGCCCACACAGCACCCATAGGAAGCCTCTGGCACAAGAAAGGAGGGGGAGAAAACAGGAGTGGCCGCAGCAAAGGATTGCATGCTATCAGGTGCATGAGAGGGAGGATAACGATGAGAGCTTCTATGGACAGTGGGCAGGGTACTTTGGTCTGACAGGGCAGTCACAGCTGATGTGGCATCAGGGCCTTTGGCTAAGGCATTCACAGGCCCACTAGCGCACTGCTTTGGGTGCCGAGCTCTTCGGTTCTGGAACCATATCTAGGGAACCATATGGGGAGACAGGAGCATTAGCAGTGTGACAATCCAGATCGACTTGCCACCGCCTCATTCCCGGCCTGCCCCAGCCCGCCCCACCCTGCCCTGCCCTGACCTGACATGCCCTCCAATCTGTCAGACCCATGGCAAGTACTGTTGGGCCTCACCTAAGGGCCATTTTTCCTATAGAGCTTTCACCTTGGCTCTTGAAAATGCGGGAGGACATCAGGGCAACACAGGACTCACACCACTCTCCGCACCCCTCCCCACCCCTGTCTTTGAGGAGAGCTGGCATTGACCAGCTACAAACTCAGGCCCCTCCCTGGCTGCCCAGGACTTCCATTGCCCTGTCCTCTTCTGGAAATGGATGCCTTCAGATCAGCCCCCGTAGCGTATTCGTAAGATGAAGGGAACGTCCTCCCAATCCCCCGTCTCTAAGCTTACATATATCCAGCAACAACCCGTCGCAAGGGTTAACACTCCTTTCTCGTGGGAGAAGCCAAGTTCCACCCACTGGTGGAGAACTTACCTGGATTCGAGGTTCGGGAATTCCTGTCTGGTGAGCCAATTCTTCCCTGGCAGCAATAGATGGAAATCGATCCCTCTCAAAGGCTTGCACAAGGGCCCTTGTTTGAGAAGGAGAGATGAAAGTCCTCTTTCGCCTGGCCTCTCTTCCCATGCTTCCTAAAGAAGAACACACAGAGAAGAGAGGACATTCAGGCCAATTTCAGCACATTCAGAGCAGATCCAGTGTGTGGTATGTAGGAAGCGGTATGTCATAGATCAAGATCGATACATAGATACACCTTACTCAGTGCTATGTGAAAAGGCCCCATGTGATGGAAGAAGGCATTTCTGCATGTCCGGGCAGGATCTGGACCCAAAGATTCCAAGCCTTCCTGGGCATGCATCTCCCCACCCTCCAAGAGGGGCATGATGCTCCTGGGTGGAACAGGAATGGGGCAAGAACCCAAGATATCATGGTTTCCTCTCTGAAGCATTCTTGGCCTCCCATGGTCATCCACGTTCATAGATGATTCTGTCTCAAGGAGATGCTCTGGGGAAATGCCTATGGAATGCCGGGTACTTACCTCGAGTCAAAGCCTCAGGTGGTGGGGGCCGCAGCGGCTGTGACTGCCCTCCTTTGAAGGCATTCTCCGACAGCAATCGGCTCTGCTTTAGGCGTCTTCTTCGTTGGTTTTGAAACCAAACCTGGGTACAAAGAAAGAAAGCCTTGTCTTTCAATGCTTATGCACGTACTTCCAAGATCTATTGCAGGGATGCACCATAGAACAAACGCACAAACGCACCAGCCAGCCGGCCGGCCGGCCAGCCGGCCAGCAACAAGCCGACTGATGGAGACCCAGTATGGCCCGTCTGCCCCCAGTGGAAATATTTACGATTGTAAGGGACTGAAGTCTCACTAGCATGTAGAATGTAGACTCCAGCTTTTACCTCTGAAGAAGTGCACCAGATTCCAGAATACACAATCTGTGTCCGTGAAAATAATCCTTCCTCTTCGAGTCACCTTACTGGTGTCCAGAGTAATGACTTGTGACACAGGAGGAGACAATGCTTGCTTTCCCACAGTCAGAATGGGATGGATAGCTAACTCTCTCTGTCTCTCTCCCCCGCCCCAGCCGTTCTCATCAAAACTACCATTTTCTCTGTGGGTCTTTTGGTCTCTGTCTACGATTCTCCACATCTACCTGTTGACGTCTGTCTCTGTTGCGACCCCCCCAGCTGCCCAAGTGACTGCCTGCCTGCCTTCCCCTCTCTCTGTCTCTGTCCCAGGCTCTCAGGCTCAATCTCCTTTCCCTCATTTGGTCTCTTTGCCTCCCGTTTCCCATAGTCCATGCCCGATTCATGTCTCCCTGCCTCTCTTATGTCCCCACAGGCAGTACTGTCTCATAACATGCAATCGTATCCATTAGCAAGTGCCCCCATGAAAACCACTCTTCTCATGCTGCCTGGGAACTACTCATTGACAGTTACTTCTCAGGGACTACATGCCTCCATCACTTTTAGGTCAGGAGGCTCTTATGTACCCGCTCCCCTTCTTCAGAATATGTGTTCTTGTCTTCAACAGTGAAACATTGTGCATGCTACCTCATTCCCCGAGGCCGAACAGCAGTGTGGACCTGTGCTTGTGTGCATGTGTGTGTGCATGTCTTTAGACATTTCTGATGGTGGTGCACGGAAAATTGGACACCCTGAGAAAAAGTGTCCGTAGGGAAAGTCAATCAGTCTTCGGTGAAACTATGTAAGGTCGCAGGCACGGTGTTCCTAACTTTGGTGACACCTCTCCAACCTGCCCAGAGAGGGAAGTCTTCAGCACAGCTAGTTCCTCGGAGGCCAGCCATCAAGGTAACATCTCCTTGACACCACCAGGCCTTCCTGCTTCCTTGGCCCCTCGCCCTTTATACTTGACCACACATTTGAATGGACCTCTCGCCACACAGCTCAGTCCAGCCACGTTTTCCAAAGGGAGCCACCTTCTTGCCAAGATTCGAGTTCCTGCTGTCTGGAGCACCCCGAAGAGGAAAGCCCTAGAGTAAGGAGTGCAACTGGAGTGGGGCAACTTGCGTCTGGACATGGACCCCGAGAGGGAAAATGGATCGAGAGACTCGGTTGTACCTGAATTCTGCTTTCTGGAATGTCCAGTTCTCGTGCCAGCCATTCTCTGGTCATTATCCCGGGGTAGGGGTTCTGTTGAAAGAGTGCTTGCAGGGTGTCCTTCTGACTCAGACTCAGAACAAGCCTCCTCCTTCGCGATGGTCTTGAGAGTCGGCCTGTGGGAGAGAAGAGGGGGAATGTGTCAGGGGAGAATCCATGGAGGTGCAAATCAACGGTGCCGGCCCAGTGCTGGTTCTTGTGCCATGAGAAAAAGCTCTAAGCCAGGGGAAGACTGTGCATTTGGAAAAACCGTGGGTACACCCCGAAAGCCATGCTGAGTGGGACCCTGGGGGCTCAAGCTAAGCTGAGGGTCAAGGCTATGGGGATCTCCTCACCATCGCCAATGATCCACAGGACGCAATGCAAACAGAAGGGGAAAGCCCTAGGAAAACAGGCTACCGTGACCAAAACGGGTGGAAGGATTTTCCACCTGTGGAGGCCTTGGAAAATCTTGATGGCTTCTACCAGATTTACCTCTAACTCTATGCTAACCATAGGAACCTGGCTTCTGAACTATCATTCGCACAGCATATCTGCACTTTCACTATTGGAAAGGAAAGTAGACGAAAGCCAAATGAAGCCAGACAAACACACAAGCCAACCCCCAACACAGAACACACTAGAGGATTGTTTAGAAAACCTATTTTTTTGAGCCATGACCAACGTGCTGCCCTGTCTGATGGCGCCAACCCACCCACACACCCACAACAGCCCAGTACTCCTCAGAAGATGAGTTTCCCTTTTAGTCACCGAGGTCATGGTGACTCGCCCCGTGTGCGTGCTATTCTTTCAGTTGGGCAGTCTGAAGGGCTGCCCCCCGCCCCTTTCCTATTTGAGGTTGCGTATTTCTTGTAGCAAGGGAATGGATGGGTGTTTGTTTCCTGCATTCTAAGGTGGGAGCCGGGTGTGATGGCCAGGGAGGGTGTGGTTTCAGGCATGTCAGGCACACCCTTGAGATCTTGAGTTTCCTGAAATCTCTCCAACTCTAGGTCAATGCCAACCCTTCTGCAAGGGCTACCTGCCCTAGCAGCTGGCAGCTGGTGATGTAGGGTCGTCTCCAGGTCTCCCTCTGGAAGGATTCAAGACAAGGCAAGGGTTTCAGATCCCCAACGGGGACTCCTTTTTAAAGCGCCCTTCCTTCCTGCCAGCTCCAAGGAACATATTTGGAAAGCACTCAAGGAACGGACTTGTCACACTGCAGATTTTGGCTTTCCAGAGACTCCTGCAGTGCCTACCTTGGAGTCTAATGAAAGACAGTTTGAGTGCTCCTGGAATCTCTGTTTCCCAGGTTCTAGCTTTCAGTTGTGCTCAAAGAAAATCTCTCTTTGTCTCCTAATCTTAACACATACTGGATGTGGATTATTTCCATGGACACCGTGGAAGTTAACCAGTTCATATGGAACACGCAACATAACAGAGCAAATCCGCAACAACAGCAAGAATAGAACATGCGAAACAAATTCAAAATCCCAAACACTGTCAACTGGAAAAGAGTGTCAGTTTAGTTGGGAACGTTATCAAATACTCGTGTTCCGTTCACTGCAACCACAGGCTGGGATTTTTAGTAGAGAAGCCATTGTCAGGCAACAGGGCTACCAACTTCCATGTGGATTTCTAGAAGGAAAACAAATGAAGCAGCAAACCAGAAATATGTACATGAAATGCCCAAACCAAGGTGCATTCTTTTGCCCAAGTGATTCCAGAAACATGTCCCAGCATATCAGAGCATGCCATTTGGTGGTCATTGGGAAACTTCAATCTTCGTGGTGATCAACCCTTGGGTCGGGGAGGTGCATGAGTGTATTTGGATGATCCAACCGCAGAGCCCAGATGCTGAGGGCAACGTACCTCTGGAGGTGCTGTATGTGCCGGATGAGCTGGACGAATCCATGGTGGGAGACCCACAGGGATGGCACGGAAACTGCTGGCCAACTGTTCAGTTCTCAGAAGCTCAGGGTTTATAATGGATGAGGATGCCACGCCCCTATTTATGTAAATAGCCACAGATGGTGCGGAACCCTTCCTTGCCAATTGAGAACCTGGAAGGAATCCCGAGAGGCAAGTGGGCGTTGGAATGGAAGGCCTGTTTGGAGGCTCCCAGGTCCCTTTGAAGCTGCCGCCCTCATCATCCTTTTCCAGAATGCTTGGGGTCCAGTGCTCTCTCCTTTTCACACCTTTCCACATTCCACACATACTTTCTGTCTCCGTGGAATTCCCCACCTCTGAGTCCTTCATGCTTAAGTGTGTCACTGTACTTTCCCAAATGGAGAGAGAACCTAGAGCCTAGTTTGCGTCGAGTACGTTTCCCACTTCCCTCATCACCACCAGGACATCATTGCCTCACACTCCTAAAGCATTTCCTTGGCTGGGGTTTGAGTTCCCGATAATTCACATACTAAGCTTGAGTGCTTATCTAGTGTCTACCCATGGTCCTCAGCTGTTTGGGACTTTTTCAGAGGTACTCTGAAACCCACCCCGTTGCTCACATGCCATGGAGAGACCAGAGAAAGGGGCATGCCACACGTGTATGGTTCACAAGGAAAGGAACTTATTTTCAGTGCTTATCCTTGGCGTACAAAAGACAGAGTCGGTTTCACATTCAGTGGTCAACTGACATCTGTACCAAGAAGAAGAAGTAGAAGAAGGAGAAGGAGAAGAGGAAGGGGAAGGGGAAGGGGAAGGGGAAGGAGAGGGATATGTAGCACGTTACATGATGGATGATGACACAGCTGAGTTTGAAAGGAAAACTTTGGATTCCAAGTACAGCCATCCCAACATTTTCGGTGCATTTGGGCTGCAGAGAATAGAAAAATTTAAAACAAACCAACAAAAAAACCCCACCCAGAAATACAGAAACATGCCAAATGTGTTCTTTTGCCACCATGCTTCTTTTGCCACCACGTGGATTAACATGAGGATAGTGAGCTTATTCAGAAACAGTTGGCAATCAGAGTAATTACACCAGCATTTCGTGAAAACGTGGCTGGTGTGTGTGTGTGTGTGTGTGTGTGTGTGTGTGTGTGTGTGTGTGTGTGTGTGTGTGTGTGTGTGTGTGTGTAGGGGTGTTAGTGTGATCCGTGTGTTTGATTTTCTGTACCCACTAAGGTCGGTTGTCAGGTGGTACCCTTGGACGGATGTCACCGGGACCAGTAGGTTTCTGCAAGTCCCAGGGGGCCCAGGAGGATGTCCTGAGGAGGTGCATGTCCTAGTCCCTTGTCCTGAAGTGCCAGAGATCAGAGGGAGGCATGACCATCTTGTTGGATCAGGGGGGGTTTTCCCGAGTAGTTGGAAGTTTTGGCTGAGAAAATTAATCACTGAAACATGGGATTTGCTGGCTTCTCCCAGAAGGCACTGCCTGCCAGACCTGGATCACCTCCCTCCTGGACAATCCAGGTGGGATAAGCTTGCTTGGGGGAGCAGAAGCTGTGATCTGCATGGCAGCCAGGGAATCCTGAGAGCCCGCAGGTGTGTTTATGCACAGTGCACCGGTGGCCTCCCTGTGGAGGTACCGCTGCCTGTCCCTGGGCTCCGAGGTTTCTCTGGAGCGGCCAGCATTGGACAACCAAGATGGTAAAGCCACAGCTCCTAGCTCTAGGAAGAGCCTGTGCAAGTCCTTCCACCCACAAGCATCTCAGTGTTTCCCGGAACACTGTGACCCAGTGTTCCCCCCACCCTCTTGACAGCACCAACTCTTCCATAAGCTGTCTCTTTCCACATCTCCAATCCTACTTGTCCTGAGGCTACCGTGGCCAGATTCTTTTCCCAGAAGGCCTATGCCACCTGTGTGGCTCTTGAAAATGATGTTCCATTTCTGCCCAGTGAAAAGAAGGAGAGAGAGGGAGAGAGAAAGTGAAAGAGAAAGAGAGAGAGAAAGTGAGGGAGAGAGAGAGAGGGAGAGAGAGCGAGAGAGCGCTGTATATAGCTCTAGAACTCTGGACAAATGGGAGCCTAAGACAGGGGAGTGACTGGGAGGGAGTTGAGGACTAGATGTATCTGCAGAGATATGCACACAATAGAGCTAGAGACCCGGATGCAGTTGTATCCAGAGACTCAGATACATTGTTGTTTACACATTAGATTATTTTAATACTTCGTGCCACTGACACTCCCATGCTGGACATGGGGCACACGGATTGAGCCAGTGGAGAATCACTCAACACAGAGTGTATGAGGCACATGTGTTGGAAAATATTTTTGAAAGAAGCAGTGGAAGGGATCATCTGCCATGACGTAACAATGCCACAGGCATTTGGTTTTTCAGTTCATTTGTGCATCACTTTAGTTATAACTTGGCTTATCTTTTGAGAGGTGTGTGCCTGTAGTGTGTAGCCGTGGACAGATAATGAGCCAGAGAGAGAGAGAGAGACAGAGAGAGAGAGAGAGAGAGAGAGAGAAAGAGAGAGAGAGAGAGATGGAGAGAGATGATTTGTGTGCATAATACATTGGGCACATTTGTTACTATGAACCCTGGCAATGAAAGTGTTTGCATAGTTCTGTCCTTGTGTGCAAAGGCAATGCCCTCGAGGAACCCTTCCATACCATGCACCCAGAAAGCAAGTGAATGTTGTCACTGAGAGACTGTTTTCGTGATTCCACTAGGGTGTGTTTGTGGCTACAAGCTACGGGACTAGACAGGGGTATCTGGACCGCCTTCCATGCTGTCCCAGGTCATGGGAGGGATTTCACCTCTCTGAGGAAACACGGGAGAAATCAAAGTGACAAAATCACAACCAAGAACTTGAACTGAGTGCCAAGATTTATTGATTGGATCAATGGAATGTCACATACAACGGGGAAATCCAGTTAAGCGTTGGGTCCTCCTCGTTCTCATTGGAAAGTTTGAATTCCTTGAGGCTTCAGAGAGGGTGTCCCTCTTGGTGTGCAAGCTTTGTGACAGTCCGTGTGGAGCATGGCATCCCTCCTGGGCACAACGCAGTTGCTGTCGACAGTCAACTTGCCTTGTTCTCCCTGCCAGACACTATCATGAGCGTTGCTTGTTCCTTCTTCTTTCTCTCCCCCATGGCTCTGCCTCCCAGGAAAGGAGGCTTGAAAGGGGCTCGGGGGAAGGCCTTCCTTCCTGCCCCTAAACCTGTGGCACTGGGGAGCCTGGCAGTATGTCAAGCAGGGCGTTGAATTCTTCCTCGCTAAGGGGAGCTTCCAAGGTTGCTGCAAGTTCCTCTTCCTCTGTGTCCACATTCAGAAAAGGGCCTGCCTTGTCCAGAATGTCCACGTCTGACAAGAGTTCATCCAGGAGGCTTGAGGAGCCTGTAAGGGCTGAGCGCTGGGGCTGTTGCTCCAGCTGGGGAGATGTCTCTTCACCTGAGCTTGCCTGCTGCTGCCAGAAGTGTGTCTCTGGTGGTGCAGGTGGCCAGATGGCCCCCTGGGCAGGCTGCCCACTGGCGGTGAGAGCATGTGACCGTTCGCCCCACGGAACTGTGGCCAGAAGAGGCTGTGGGTTCTGGCATCTTTGAAGGGCTGCCAGGCTGGGCTGGAGCATGATGAACATCAACGGCTGGCCCACACAGCACCCATAGGAAGCCTCTGGCACAAGAAAGGAGGGGGAGAAAACAGGAGTGGCCGCAGCAAAGGATTGCATGCTATCAGGTGCATGAGAGGGAGGATAACGATGAGAGCTTCTATGGACAGTGGGCAGGGTACTTTGGTCTGACAGGGCAGTCACAGCTGATGTGGCATCAGGGCCTTTGGCTAAGGCATTCACAGGCCCACTAGCGCACTGCTTTGGGTGCCGAGCTCTTCGGTTCTGGAACCATATCTAGGGAACCATATGGGGAGACAGGAGCATTAGCAGTGTGACAATCCAGATCGACTTGCCACCGCCTCATTCCCGGCCTGCCCCAGCCCGCCCCACCCTGCCCTGCCCTGACCTGACATGCCCTCCAATCTGTCAGACCCATGGCAAGTACTGTTGGGCCTCACCTAAGGGCCATTTTTCCTATAGAGCTTTCACCTTGGCTCTTGAAAATGCGGGAGGACATCAGGGCAACACAGGACTCACACCACTCTCCGCACCCCTCCCCACCCCTGTCTTTGAGGAGAGCTGGCATTGACCAGCTACAAACTCAGGCCCCTCCCTGGCTGCCCAGGACTTCCATTGCCCTGTCCTCTTCTGGAAATGGATGCCTTCAGATCAGCCCCCGTAGCGTATTCGTAAGATGAAGGGAACGTCCTCCCAATCCCCCGTCTCTAAGCTTACATATATCCAGCAACAACCCGTCGCAAGGGTTAACACTCCTTTCTCGTGGGAGAAGCCAAGTTCCACCCACTGGTGGAGAACTTACCTGGATTCGAGGTTCGGGAATTCCTGTCTGGTGAGCCAATTCTTCCCTGGCAGCAATAGATGGAAATCGATCCCTCTCAAAGGCTTGCACAAGGGCCCTTGTTTGAGAAGGAGAGATGAAAGTCCTCTTTCGCCTGGCCTCTCTTCCCATGCTTCCTAAAGAAGAACACACAGAGAAGAGAGGACATTCAGGCCAATTTCAGCACATTCAGAGCAGATCCAGTGTGTGGTATGTAGGAAGCGGTATGTCATAGATCAAGATCGATACATAGATACACCTTACTCAGTGCTATGTGAAAAGGCCCCATGTGATGGAAGAAGGCATTTCTGCATGTCCGGGCAGGATCTGGACCCAAAGATTCCAAGCCTTCCTGGGCATGCATCTCCCCACCCTCCAAGAGGGGCATGATGCTCCTGGGTGGAACAGGAATGGGGCAAGAACCCAAGATATCATGGTTTCCTCTCTGAAGCATTCTTGGCCTCCCATGGTCATCCACGTTCATAGATGATTCTGTCTCAAGGAGATGCTCTGGGGAAATGCCTATGGAATGCCGGGTACTTACCTCGAGTCAAAGCCTCAGGTGGTGGGGGCCGCAGCGGCTGTGACTGCCCTCCTTTGAAGGCATTCTCCGACAGCAATCGGCTCTGCTTTAGGCGTCTTCTTCGTTGGTTTTGAAACCAAACCTGGGTACAAAGAAAGAAAGCCTTGTCTTTCAATGCTTATGCACGTAGTTCCAAGATCTATTGCAGGGATGCACCATAGAACAAACGCACAAACGCACCAGCCAGCCGGCCGGCCGGCCAGCCGGCCAGCAACAAGCCGACTGATGGAGACCCAGTATGGCCCGTCTGCCCCCAGTGGAAATATTTACGATTGTAAGGGACTGAAGTCTCACTAGCATGTAGAATGTAGACTCCAGCTTTTACCTCTGAAGAAGTGCACCAGATTCCAGAATACACAATCTGTGTCCGTGAAAATAATCCTTCCTCTTCGAGTCACCTTACTGGTGTCCAGAGTAATGACTTGTGACACAGGAGGAGACAATGCTTGCTTTCCCACAGTCAGAATGGGATGGATAGCTAACTCTCTCTGTCTCTCTCCCCCGCCCCAGCCGTTCTCATCAAAACTACCATTTTCTCTGTGGGTCTTTTGGTCTCTGTCTACGATTCTCCACATCTACCTGTTGACGTCTGTCTCTGTTGCGACCCCCCCAGCTGCCCAAGTGACTGCCTGCCTGCCTTCCCCTCTCTCTGTCTCTGTCCCAGGCTCTCAGGCTCAATCTCCTTTCCCTCATTTGGTCTCTTTGCCTCCCGTTTCCCATAGTCCATGCCCGATTCATGTCTCCCTGCCTCTCTTATGTCCCCACAGGCAGTACTGTCTCATAACATGCAATCGTATCCATTAGCAAGTGCCCCCATGAAAACCACTCTTCTCATGCTGCCTGGGAACTACTCATTGACAGTTACTTCTCAGGGACTACATGCCTCCATCACTTTTAGGTCAGGAGGCTCTTATGTACCCGCTCCCCTTCTTCAGAATATGTGTTCTTGTCTTCAACAGTGAAACATTGTGCATGCTACCTCATTCCCCGAGGCCGAACAGCAGTGTGGACCTGTGCTTGTGTGCGTGTGTGTGTGCATGTCTTTAGACATTTCTGATGGTGGTGCACGGAAAATTGGACACCCTGAGAAAAAGTGTCCGTAGGGAAAGTCAATCAGTCTTCGGTGAAACTATGTAAGGTCGCAGGCACGGTGTTCCTAACTTTGGTGACACCTCTCCAACCTGCCCAGAGAGGGAAGTCTTCAGCACAGCTAGTTCCTCGGAGGCCAGCCATCAAGGTAACATCTCCTTGACACCACCAGGCCTTCCTGCTTCCTTGGCCCCTCGCCCTTTATACTTGACCACACATTTGAATGGACCTCTCGCCACACAGCTCAGTCCAGCCACGTTTTCCAAAGGGAGCCACCTTCTTGCCAAGATTCGAGTTCCTGCTGTCTGGAGCACCCCGAAGAGGAAAGCCCTAGAGTAAGGAGTGCAACTGGAGTGGGGCAACTTGCGTCTGGACATGGACCCCGAGAGGGAAAATGGATCGAGAGACTCGGTTGTACCTGAATTCTGCTTTCTGGAATGTCCAGTTCTCGTGCCAGCCATTCTCTGGTCGTTATCCCGGGGTAGGGGTTCTGTTGAAAGAGTGCTTGCAGGGTGTCCTTCTGACTCAGACTCAGAACAAGCCTCCTCCTTCGCGATGGTCTTGAGAGTCGGCCTGTGGGAGAGAAGAGGGGGAATGTGTCAGGGGAGAATCCATGGAGGTGCAAATCAACGGTGCCGGCCCAGTGCTGGTTCTTGTGCCATGAGAAAAAGCTCTAAGCCAGGGGAAGACTGTGCATTTGGAAAAACCGTGGGTACACCCCGAAAGCCATGCTGAGTGGGACCCTGGGGGCTCAAGCTAAGCTGAGGGTCAAGGCTATGGGGATCTCCTCACCATCGCCAATGATCCACAGGACGCAATGCAAACAGAAGGGGAAAGCCCTAGGAAAACAGGCTACCGTGACCAAAACGGGTGGAAGGATTTTCCACCTGTGGAGGCCTTGGAAAATCTTGATGGCTTCTACCAGATTTACCTCTAACTCTATGCTAACCATAGGAACCTGGCTTCTGAACTATCATTCGCACAGCATATCTGCACTTTCACTATTGGAAAGGAAAGTAGACGAAAGCCAAATGAAGCCAGACAAACACACAAGCCAACCCCCAACACAGAACACACTAGAGGATTGTTTAGAAAACCTATTTTTTTGAGCCATGACCAACGTGCTGCCCTGTCTGATGGCGCCAACCCACCCACACACCCACAACAGCCCAGTACTCCTCAGAAGATGAGTTTCCCTTTTAGTCACCGAGGTCATGGTGACTCGCCCCGTGTGCGTGCTATTCTTTCAGTTGGGCAGTCTGAAGGGCTGCCCCCCGCCCCTTTCCTATTTGAGGTTGCGTATTTCTTGTAGCAAGGGAATGGATGGGTGTTTGTTTCCTGCATTCTAAGGTGGGAGCCGGGTGTGATGGCCAGGGAGGGTGTGGTTTCAGGCATGTCAGGCACACCCTTGAGATCTTGAGTTTCCTGAAATCTCTCCAACTCTAGGTCAATGCCAACCCTTCTGCAAGGGCTACCTGCCCTAGCAGCTGGCAGCTGGTGATGTAGGGTCATCTCCAGGTCTCCCTCTGGAAGGATTCAAGACAAGGCAAGGGTTTCAGATCCCCAACGGGGACTCCTTTTTAAAGCGCCCTTCCTTCCTGCCAGCTCCAAGGAACATATTTGGAAAGCACTCAAGGAACGGACTTGTCACACTGCAGATTTTGGCTTTCCAGAGACTCCTGCAGTGCCTACCTTGGAGTCTAATGAAAGACAGTTTGAGTGCTCCTGGAATCTCTGTTTCCCAGGTTCTAGCTTTCAGTTGTGCTCAAAGAAAATCTCTCTTTGTCTCCTAATCTTAACACATACTGGATGTGGATTATTTCCATGGACACCGTGGAAGTTAACCAGTTCATATGGAACACGCAACATAACAGAGCAAATCCGCAACAACAGCAAGAATAGAACATGCGAAACAAATTCAAAATCCCAAACACTGTCAACTGGAAAAGAGTGTCAGTTTAGTTGGGAACGTTATCAAATACTCGTGTTCCGTTCACTGCAACCACAGGCTGGGATTTTTAGTAGAGAAGCCATTGTCAGGCAACAGGGCTACCAACTTCCATGTGGATTTCTAGAAGGAAAACAAATGAAGCAGCAAACCAGAAATATGTACGTGAAATGCCCAAACCAAGGTGCATTCTTTTGCCCAAGTGATTCCAGAAACATGTCCCAGCATATCAGAGCATGCCATTTGGTGGTCATTGGGAAACTTCAATCTTCGTGGTGATCAACCCTTGGGTCGGGGAGGTGCATGAGTGTATTTGGATGATCCAACCGCAGAGCCCAGATGCTGAGGGCAATGTACCTCTGGAGGTGCTGTATGTGCCGGATGAGCTGGACGAATCCATGGTGGGAGACCCACAGGGATGGCACGGAAACTGCTGGCCAACTGTTCAGTTCTCAGAAGCTCAGGGTTTATAATGGATGAGGATGCCACGCCCCTATTTATGTAAATAGCCACAGATGGTGCGGAACCCTTCCTTGCCAATTGAGAACCTGGAAGGAATCCCGAGAGGCAAGTGGGCGTTGGAATGGAAGGCCTGTTCGGAGGCTCCCAGGTCCCTTTGAAGCTGCCGCCCTCATCATCCTTTTCCAGAATGCTTGGGGTCCAGTGCTCTCTCCTTTTCACACCTTTCCACATTCCACACATACTTTCTGTCTCCGTGGAATTCCCCACCTCTGAGTCCTTCATGCTTAAGTGTGTCACTGTACTTTCCCAAATGGAGAGAGAACCTAGAGCCTAGTTTGCGTCGAGTACGTTTCCCACTTCCCTCATCACCACCAGGACATCATTGCCTCACACTCCTAAAGCATTTCCTTGGCTGGGGTTTGAGTTCCCGATAATTCACATACTAAGCTTGAGTGCTTATCTAGTGTCTACCCATGGTCCTCAGCTGTTTGGGACTTTTTCAGAGGTACTCTGAAACCCACCCCGTTGCTCACATGCCATGGAGAGACCAGAGAAAGGGGCATGCCACACGTGTATGGTTCACAAGGAAAGGAACTTATTTTCAGTGCTTATCCTTGGCGTACAAAAGACAGAGTCGGTTTCACATTCAGTGGTCAACTGACATCTGTACCAAGAAGAAGTAGAAGAAGGAGAAGGAGAAGAGGAAGGGGAAGGGGAAGGGGAAGGGGAAGGAGAGGGATATGTAGCACGTTACATGATGGATGATGACACAGCTGAGTTTGAAAGGAAAACTTTGGATTCCAAGTACAGCCATCCCAACATTTTCGGTGCATTTGGGCTGCAGAGAATAGAAAAATTTAAAACAAACCAACAAAAAAACCCCACCCAGAAATACAGAAACATGCCAAATGTGTTCTTTTGCCACCATGCTTCTTTTGCCACCACGTGGATTAACATGAGGATAGTGAGCTTATTCAGAAACAGTTGGCAATCAGAGTAATTACACCAGCATTTCGTGAAAACGTGGCTGGTGTGTGTGTGTGTGTGTGTGTGTGTGTGTGTGTGTGTGTGTGTGTGTGTGTGTAGGGGTGTTAGTGTGATCCGTGTGTTTGATTTTCTGTACCCACTAAGGTCGGTTGTCAGGTGGTACCCTTGGACGGATGTCACCGGGACCAGTAGGTTTCTGCAAGTCCCAGGGGGCCCAGGAGGATGTCCTGAGGAGGTGCATGTCCTAGTCCCTTGTCCTGAAGTGCCAGAGATCAGAGGGAGGCATGACCATCTTGTTGGATCAGGGGGGGTTTTCCCGAGTAGTTGGAAGTTTTGGCTGAGAAAATTAATCACTGAAACATGGGATTTGCTGGCTTCTCCCAGAAGGCACTGCCTGCCAGACCTGGATCACCTCCCTCCTGGACAATCCAGGTGGGATAAGCTTGCTTGGGGGAGCAGAAGCTGTGATCTGCATGGCAGCCAGGGAATCCTGAGAGCCCGCAGGTGTGTTTATGCACAGTGCACCGGTGGCCTCCCTGTGGAGGTACCGCTGCCTGTCCCTGGGCTCCGAGGTTTCTCTGGAGCGGCCAGCATTGGACAACCAAGATGGTAAAGCCACAGCTCCTAGCTCTAGGAAGAGCCTGTGCAAGTCCTTCCACCCACAAGCATCTCAGTGTTTCCCGGAACACTGTGACCCAGTGTTCCCCCCACCCTCTTGACAGCACCAACTCTTCCATAAGCTGTCTCTTTCCACATCTCCAATCCTACTTGTCCTGAGGCTACCGTGGCCAGATTCTTTTCCCAGAAGGCCTATGCCACCTGTGTGGCTCTTGAAAATGATGTTCCATTTCTGCCCAGTGAAAAGAAGGAGAGAGAGGGAGAGAGAAAGTGAAAGAGAAAGAGAGAGAGAAAGTGAGGGAGAGAGAGAGAGGGAGAGAGAGCGAGAGAGCGCTGTATATAGCTCTAGAACTCTGGACAAATGGGAGCCTAAGACAGGGGAGTGACTGGGAGGGAGTTGAGGACTAGATGTATCTGCAGAGATATGCACACAATAGAGCTAGAGACCCGGATGCAGTTGTATCCAGAGACTCAGATACATTGTTGTTTACACATTAGATTATTTTAATACTTCGTGCCACTGACACTCCCATGCTGGACATGGGGCACACGGATTGAGCCAGTGGAGAATCACTCAACACAGAGTGTACGAGGCACATGTGTTGGAAAATATTTTTGAAAGAAGCAGTGGAAGGGATCATCTGCCATGACGTAACAATGCCACAGGCATTTGGTTTTTCAGTTCATTTGTGCATCACTTTAGTTATAACTTGGCTTATCTTTTGAGAGGTGTGTGCCTGTAGTGTGTAGCCGTGGACAGATAATGAGCCAGAGAGAGAGAGAGAGACAGAGAGAGAGAGAGAGAGAGAAAGAGAGATGGAGAGAGATGATTTGTGTGCATAATACATTGGGCACATTTGTTACTATGAACCCTGGCAATGAAAGTGTTTGCATAGTTCTGTCCTTGTGTGCAAAGGCAATGCCCTCGAGGAACCCTTCCATACCATGCACCCAGAAAGCAAGTGAATGTTGTCACTGAGAGACTGTTTTCGTGATTCCACTAGGGTGTGTTTGTGGCTACAAGCTACGGGACTAGACAGGGGTATCTGGACCGCCTTCCATGCTGTCCCAGGTCATGGGAGGGATTTCACCTCTCTGAGGAAACACGGGAGAAATCAAAGTGACAAAATCACAACCAAGAACTTGAACTGAGTGCCAAGATTTATTGATTGGATCAATGGAATGTCACATACAACGGGGAAATCCAGTTAAGCGTTGGGTCCTCCTCGTTCTCATTGGAAAGTTTGAATTCCTTGAGGCTTCAGAGAGGGTGTCCCTCTTGGTGTGCAAGCTTTGTGACAGTCCGTGTGGAGCATGGCATCCCTCCTGGGCACAACGCAGTTGCTGTCGACAGTCAACTTGCCTTGTTCTCCCTGCCAGACACTATCATGAGCGTTGCTTGTTCCTTCTTCTTTCTCTCCCCCATGGCTCTGCCTCCCAGGAAAGGAGGCTTGAAAGGGGCTCGGGGGAAGGCCTTCCTTCCTGCCCCTAAACCTGTGGCACTGGGGAGCCTGGCAGTATGTCAAGCAGGGCGTTGAATTCTTCCTCGCTAAGGGGAGCTTCCAAGGTTGCTGCAAGTTCCTCTTCCTCTGTGTCCACATTCAGAAAAGGGCCTGCCTTGTCCAGAATGTCCACGTCTGACAAGAGTTCATCCAGGAGGCTTGAGGAGCCTGTAAGGGCTGAGCGCTGGGGCTGTTGCTCCAGCTGGGGAGATGTCTCTTCACCTGAGCTTGCCTGCTGCTGCCAGAAGTGTGTCTCTGGTGGTGCAGGTGGCCAGATGGCCCCCTGGGCAGGCTGCCCACTGGCGGTGAGAGCATGTGACCGTTCGCCCCACGGAACTGTGGCCAGAAGAGGCTGTGGGTTCTGGCATCTTTGAAGGGCTGCCAGGCTGGGCTGGAGCATGATGAACATCAACGGCTGGCCCACACAGCACCCATAGGAAGCCTCTGGCACAAGAAAGGAGGGGGAGAAAACAGGAGTGGCCGCAGCAAAGGATTGCATGCTATCAGGTGCATGAGAGGGAGGATAACGATGAGAGCTTCTATGGACAGTGGGCAGGGTACTTTGGTCTGACAGGGCAGTCACAGCTGATGTGGCATCAGGGCCTTTGGCTAAGGCATTCACAGGCCCACTAGCGCACTGCTTTGGGTGCCGAGCTCTTCGGTTCTGGAACCATATCTAGGGAACCATATGGGGAGACAGGAGCATTAGCAGTGTGACAATCCAGATCGACTTGCCACCGCCTCATTCCCGGCCTGCCCCAGCCCGCCCCACCCTGCCCTGCCCTGACCTGACATGCCCTCCAATCTGTCAGACCCATGGCAAGTACTGTTGGGCCTCACCTAAGGGCCATTTTTCCTATAGAGCTTTCACCTTGGCTCTTGAAAATGCGGGAGGACATCAGGGCAACACAGGACTCACACCACTCTCCGCACCCCTCCCCACCCCTGTCTTTGAGGAGAGCTGGCATTGACCAGCTACAAACTCAGGCCCCTCCCTGGCTGCCCAGGACTTCCATTGCCCTGTCCTCTTCTGGAAATGGATGCCTTCAGATCAGCCCCCGTAGCGTATTCGTAAGATGAAGGGAACGTCCTCCCAATCCCCCGTCTCTAAGCTTACATATATCCAGCAACAACCCGTCGCAAGGGTTAACACTCCTTTCTCGTGGGAGAAGCCAAGTTCCACCCACTGGTGGAGAACTTACCTGGATTCGAGGTTCGGGAATTCCTGTCTGGTGAGCCAATTCTTCCCTGGCAGCAATAGATGGAAATCGATCCCTCTCAAAGGCTTGCACAAGGGCCCTTGTTTGAGAAGGAGAGATGAAAGTCCTCTTTCGCCTGGCCTCTCTTCCCATGCTTCCTAAAGAAGAACACACAGAGAAGAGAGGACATTCAGGCCAATTTCAGCACATTCAGAGCAGATCCAGTGTGTGGTATGTAGGAAGCGGTATGTCATAGATCAAGATCGATACATAGATACACCTTACTCAGTGCTATGTGAAAAGGCCCCATGTGATGGAAGAAGGCATTTCTGCATGTCCGGGCAGGATCTGGACCCAAAGATTCCAAGCCTTCCTGGGCATGCATCTCCCCACCCTCCAAGAGGGGCATGATGCTCCTGGGTGGAACAGGAATGGGGCAAGAACCCAAGATATCATGGTTTCCTCTCTGAAGCATTCTTGGCCTCCCATGGTCATCCACGTTCATAGATGATTCTGTCTCAAGGAGATGCTCTGGGGAAATGCCTATGGAATGCCGGGTACTTACCTCGAGTCAAAGCCTCAGGTGGTGGGGGCCGCAGCGGCTGTGACTGCCCTCCTTTGAAGGCATTCTCCGACAGCAATCGGCTCTGCTTTAGGCGTCTTCTTCGTTGGTTTTGAAACCAAACCTGGGTACAAAGAAAGAAAGCCTTGTCTTTCAATGCTTATGCACGTAGTTCCAAGATCTATTGCAGGGATGCACCATAGAACAAACGCACAAACGCACCAGCCAGCCGGCCGGCCGGCCAGCCGGCCAGCAACAAGCCGACTGATGGAGACCCAGTATGGCCCGTCTGCCCCCAGTGGAAATATTTACGATTGTAAGGGACTGAAGTCTCACTAGCATGTAGAATGTAGACTCCAGCTTTTACCTCTGAAGAAGTGCACCAGATTCCAGAATACACAATCTGTGTCCGTGAAAATAATCCTTCCTCTTCGAGTCACCTTACTGGTGTCCAGAGTAATGACTTGTGACACAGGAGGAGACAATGCTTGCTTTCCCACAGTCAGAATGGGATGGATAGCTAACTCTCTCTGTCTCTCTCCCCCGCCCCAGCCGTTCTCATCAAAACTACCATTTTCTCTGTGGGTCTTTTGGTCTCTGTCTACGATTCTCCACATCTACCTGTTGACGTCTGTCTCTGTTGCGACCCCCCCAGCTGCCCAAGTGACTGCCTGCCTGCCTTCCCCTCTCTCTGTCTCTGTCCCAGGCTCTCAGGCTCAATCTCCTTTCCCTCATTTGGTCTCTTTGCCTCCCGTTTCCCATAGTCCATGCCCGATTCATGTCTCCCTGCCTCTCTTATGTCCCCACAGGCAGTACTGTCTCATAACATGCAATCGTATCCATTAGCAAGTGCCCCCATGAAAACCACTCTTCTCATGCTGCCTGGGAACTACTCATTGACAGTTACTTCTCAGGGACTACATGCCTCCATCACTTTTAGGTCAGGAGGCTCTTATGTACCCGCTCCCCTTCTTCAGAATATGTGTTCTTGTCTTCAACAGTGAAACATTGTGCATGCTACCTCATTCCCCGAGGCCGAACAGCAGTGTGGACCTGTGCTTGTGTGCGTGTGTGTGTGCATGTCTTTAGACATTTCTGATGGTGGTGCACGGAAAATTGGACACCCTGAGAAAAAGTGTCCGTAGGGAAAGTCAATCAGTCTTCGGTGAAACTATGTAAGGTCGCAGGCACGGTGTTCCTAACTTTGGTGACACCTCTCCAACCTGCCCAGAGAGGGAAGTCTTCAGCACAGCTAGTTCCTCGGAGGCCAGCCATCAAGGTAACATCTCCTTGACACCACCAGGCCTTCCTGCTTCCTTGGCCCCTCGCCCTTTATACTTGACCACACATTTGAATGGACCTCTCGCCACACAGCTCAGTCCAGCCACGTTTTCCAAAGGGAGCCACCTTCTTGCCAAGATTCGAGTTCCTGCTGTCTGGAGCACCCCGAAGAGGAAAGCCCTAGAGTAAGGAGTGCAACTGGAGTGGGGCAACTTGCGTCTGGACATGGACCCCGAGAGGGAAAATGGATCGAGAGACTCGGTTGTACCTGAATTCTGCTTTCTGGAATGTCCAGTTCTCGTGCCAGCCATTCTCTGGTCGTTATCCCGGGGTAGGGGTTCTGTTGAAAGAGTGCTTGCAGGGTGTCCTTCTGACTCAGACTCAGAACAAGCCTCCTCCTTCGCGATGGTCTTGAGAGTCGGCCTGTGGGAGAGAAGAGGGGGAATGTGTCAGGGGAGAATCCATGGAGGTGCAAATCAACGGTGCCGGCCCAGTGCTGGTTCTTGTGCCATGAGAAAAAGCTCTAAGCCAGGGGAAGACTGTGCATTTGGAAAAACCGTGGGTACACCCCGAAAGCCATGCTGAGTGGGACCCTGGGGGCTCAAGCTAAGCTGAGGGTCAAGGCTATGGGGATCTCCTCACCATCGCCAATGATCCACAGGACGCAATGCAAACAGAAGGGGAAAGCCCTAGGAAAACAGGCTACCGTGACCAAAACGGGTGGAAGGATTTTCCACCTGTGGAGGCCTTGGAAAATCTTGATGGCTTCTACCAGATTTACCTCTAACTCTATGCTAACCATAGGAACCTGGCTTCTGAACTATCATTCGCACAGCATATCTGCACTTTCACTATTGGAAAGGAAAGTAGACGAAAGCCAAATGAAGCCAGACAAACACACAAGCCAACCCCCAACACAGAACACACTAGAGGATTGTTTAGAAAACCTATTTTTTTGAGCCATGACCAACGTGCTGCCCTGTCTGATGGCGCCAACCCACCCACACACCCACAACAGCCCAGTACTCCTCAGAAGATGAGTTTCCCTTTTAGTCACCGAGGTCATGGTGACTCGCCCCGTGTGCGTGCTATTCTTTCAGTTGGGCAGTCTGAAGGGCTGCCCCCCGCCCCTTTCCTATTTGAGGTTGCGTATTTCTTGTAGCAAGGGAATGGATGGGTGTTTGTTTCCTGCATTCTAAGGTGGGAGCCGGGTGTGATGGCCAGGGAGGGTGTGGTTTCAGGCATGTCAGGCACACCCTTGAGATCTTGAGTTTCCTGAAATCTCTCCAACTCTAGGTCAATGCCAACCCTTCTGCAAGGGCTACCTGCCCTAGCAGCTGGCAGCTGGTGATGTAGGGTCGTCTCCAGGTCTCCCTCTGGAAGGATTCAAGACAAGGCAAGGGTTTCAGATCCCCAACGGGGACTCCTTTTTAAAGCGCCCTTCCTTCCTGCCAGCTCCAAGGAACATATTTGGAAAGCACTCAAGGAACGGACTTGTCACACTGCAGATTTTGGCTTTCCAGAGACTCCTGCAGTGCCTACCTTGGAGTCTAATGAAAGACAGTTTGAGTGCTCCTGGAATCTCTGTTTCCCAGGTTCTAGCTTTCAGTTGTGCTCAAAGAAAATCTCTCTTTGTCTCCTAATCTTAACACATACTGGATGTGGATTATTTCCATGGACACCGTGGAAGTTAACCAGTTCATATGGAACACGCAACATAACAGAGCAAATCCGCAACAACAGCAAGAATAGAACATGTGAAACAAATTCAAAATCCCAAACACTGTCAACTGGAAAAGAGTGTCAGTTTAGTTGGGAACGTTATCAAATACTCGTGTTCCGTTCACTGCAACCACAGGCTGGGATTTTTAGTAGAGAAGCCATTGTCAGGCAACAGGGCTACCAACTTCCATGTGGATTTCTAGAAGGAAAACAAATGAAGCAGCAAACCAGAAATATGTACGTGAAATGCCCAAACCAAGGTGCATTCTTTTGCCCAAGTGATTCCAGAAACATGTCCCAGCATATCAGAGCATGCCATTTGGTGGTCATTGGGAAACTTCAATCTTCGTGGTGATCAACCCTTGGGTCGGGGAGGTGCATGAGTGTATTTGGATGATCCAACCGCAGAGCCCAGATGCTGAGGGCAACGTACCTCTGGAGGTGCTGTATGTGCCGGATGAGCTGGACGAATCCATGGTGGGAGACCCACAGGGATGGCACGGAAACTGCTGGCCAACTGTTCAGTTCTCAGAAGCTCAGGGTTTATAATGGATGAGGATGCCACGCCCCTATTTATGTAAATAGCCACAGATGGTGCGGAACCCTTCCTTGCCAATTGAGAACCTGGAAGGAATCCCGAGAGGCAAGTGGGCGTTGGAATGGAAGGCCTGTTCGGAGGCTCCCAGGTCCCTTTGAAGCTGCCGCCCTCATCATCCTTTTCCAGAATGCTTGGGGTCCAGTGCTCTCTCCTTTTCACACCTTTCCACATTCCACACATACTTTCTGTCTCCGTGGAATTCCCCACCTCTGAGTCCTTCATGCTTAAGTGTGTCACTGTACTTTCCCAAATGGAGAGAGAACCTAGAGCCTAGTTTGCGTCGAGTACGTTTCCCACTTCCCTCATCACCACCAGGACATCATTGCCTCACACTCCTAAAGCATTTCCTTGGCTGGGGTTTGAGTTCCCGATAATTCACATACTAAGCTTGAGTGCTTATCTAGTGTCTACCCATGGTCCTCAGCTGTTTGGGACTTTTTCAGAGGTACTCTGAAACCCACCCCGTTGCTCACATGCCATGGAGAGACCAGAGAAAGGGGCATGCCACACGTGTATGGTTCACAAGGAAAGGAACTTATTTTCAGTGCTTATCCTTGGCGTACAAAAGACAGAGTCGGTTTCACATTCAGTGGTCAACTGACATCTGTACCAAGAAGAAGAAGTAGAAGAAGGAGAAGGAGAAGAGGAAGGGGAAGGGGAAGGGGAAGGGGAAGGAGAGGGATATGTAGCACGTTACATGATGGATGATGACACAGCTGAGTTTGAAAGGAAAACTTTGGATTCCAAGTACAGCCATCCCAACATTTTCGGTGCATTTGGGCTGCAGAGAATAGAAAAATTTAAAACAAACCAACAAAAAAACCCCACCCAGAAATACAGAAACATGCCAAATGTGTTCTTTTGCCACCATGCTTCTTTTGCCACCACGTGGATTAACATGAGGATAGTGAGCTTATTCAGAAACAGTTGGCAATCAGAGTAATTACACCAGCATTTCGTGAAAACGTGGCTGGTGTGTGTGTGTGTGTGTGTGTGTGTGTGTGTGTGTGTGTGTGTGTGTGTGTGTAGGGGTGTTAGTGTGATCCGTGTGTTTGATTTTCTGTACCCACTAAGGTCGGTTGTCAGGTGGTACCCTTGGACGGATGTCACCGGGACCAGTAGGTTTCTGCAAGTCCCAGGGGGCCCAGGAGGATGTCCTGAGGAGGTGCATGTCCTAGTCCCTTGTCCTGAAGTGCCAGAGATCAGAGGGAGGCATGACCATCTTGTTGGATCAGGGGGGGTTTTCCCGAGTAGTTGGAAGTTTTGGCTGAGAAAATTAATCACTGAAACATGGGATTTGCTGGCTTCTCCCAGAAGGCACTGCCTGCCAGACCTGGATCACCTCCCTCCTGGACAATCCAGGTGGGATAAGCTTGCTTGGGGGAGCAGAAGCTGTGATCTGCATGGCAGCCAGGGAATCCTGAGAGCCCGCAGGTGTGTTTATGCACAGTGCACCGGTGGCCTCCCTGTGGAGGTACCGCTGCCTGTCCCTGGGCTCCGAGGTTTCTCTGGAGCGGCCAGCATTGGACAACCAAGATGGTAAAGCCACAGCTCCTAGCTCTAGGAAGAGCCTGTGCAAGTCCTTCCACCCACAAGCATCTCAGTGTTTCCCGGAACACTGTGACCCAGTGTTCCCCCCACCCTCTTGACAGCACCAACTCTTCCATAAGCTGTCTCTTTCCACATCTCCAATCCTACTTGTCCTGAGGCTACCGTGGCCAGATTCTTTTCCCAGAAGGCCTATGCCACCTGTGTGGCTCTTGAAAATGATGTTCCATTTCTGCCCAGTGAAAAGAAGGAGAGAGAGGGAGAGAGAAAGTGAAAGAGAAAGAGAGAGAGAAAGTGAGGGAGAGAGAGAGAGGGAGAGAGAGCGAGAGAGCGCTGTATATAGCTCTAGAACTCTGGACAAATGGGAGCCTAAGACAGGGGAGTGACTGGGAGGGAGTTGAGGACTAGATGTATCTGCAGAGATATGCACACAATAGAGCTAGAGACCCGGATGCAGTTGTATCCAGAGACTCAGATACATTGTTGTTTACACATTAGATTATTTTAATACTTCATGCCACTGACACTCCCATGCTGGACATGGGGCACACGGATTGAGCCAGTGGAGAATCACTCAACACAGAGTGTACGAGGCACATGTGTTGGAAAATATTTTTGAAAGAAGCAGTGGAAGGGATCATCTGCCATGACGTAACAATGCCACAGGCATTTGGTTTTTCAGTTCATTTGTGCATCACTTTAGTTATAACTTGGCTTATCTTTTGAGAGGTGTGTGCCTGTAGTGTGTAGCCGTGGACAGATAATGAGCCAGAGAGAGAGAGAGAGACAGAGAGAGAGAGAGAGAGAGAGAGAGAAAGAGAGAGAGAGAGAGATGGAGAGAGATGATTTGTGTGCATAATACATTGGGCACATTTGTTACTATGAACCCTGGCAATGAAAGTGTTTGCATAGTTCTGTCCTTGTGTGCAAAGGCAATGCCCTCGAGGAACCCTTCCATACCATGCACCCAGAAAGCAAGTGAATGTTGTCACTGAGAGACTGTTTTCGTGATTCCACTAGGGTGTGTTTGTGGCTACAAGCTACGGGACTAGACAGGGGTATCTGGACCGCCTTCCATGCTGTCCCAGGTCATGGGAGGGATTTCACCTCTCTGAGGAAACACGGGAGAAATCAAAGTGACAAAATCACAACCAAGAACTTGAACTGAGTGCCAAGATTTATTGATTGGATCAATGGAATGTCACATACAACGGGGAAATCCAGTTAAGCGTTGGGTCCTCCTCGTTCTCATTGGAAAGTTTGAATTCCTTGAGGCTTCAGAGAGGGTGTCCCTCTTGGTGTGCAAGCTTTGTGACAGTCCGTGTGGAGCATGGCATCCCTCCTGGGCACAACGCAGTTGCTGTCGACAGTCAACTTGCCTTGTTCTCCCTGCCAGACACTATCATGAGCGTTGCTTGTTCCTTCTTCTTTCTCTCCCCCATGGCTCTGCCTCCCAGGAAAGGAGGCTTGAAAGGGGCTCGGGGGAAGGCCTTCCTTCCTGCCCCTAAACCTGTGGCACTGGGGAGCCTGGCAGTATGTCAAGCAGGGCGTTGAATTCTTCCTCGCTAAGGGGAGCTTCCAAGGTTGCTGCAAGTTCCTCTTCCTCTGTGTCCACATTCAGAAAAGGGCCTGCCTTGTCCAGAATGTCCACGTCTGACAAGAGTTCATCCAGGAGGCTTGAGGAGCCTGTAAGGGCTGAGCGCTGGGGCTGTTGCTCCAGCTGGGGAGATGTCTCTTCACCTGAGCTTGCCTGCTGCTGCCAGAAGTGTGTCTCTGGTGGTGCAGGTGGCCAGATGGCCCCCTGGGCAGGCTGCCCACTGGCGGTGAGAGCATGTGACCGTTCGCCCCACGGAACTGTGGCCAGAAGAGGCTGTGGGTTCTGGCATCTTTGAAGGGCTGCCAGGCTGGGCTGGAGCATGATGAACATCAACGGCTGGCCCACACAGCACCCATAGGAAGCCTCTGGCACAAGAAAGGAGGGGGAGAAAACAGGAGTGGCCGCAGCAAAGGATTGCATGCTATCAGGTGCATGAGAGGGAGGATAACGATGAGAGCTTCTATGGACAGTGGGCAGGGTACTTTGGTCTGACAGGGCAGTCACAGCTGATGTGGCATCAGGGCCTTTGGCTAAGGCATTCACAGGCCCACTAGCGCACTGCTTTGGGTGCCGAGCTCTTCGGTTCTGGAACCATATCTAGGGAACCATATGGGGAGACAGGAGCATTAGCAGTGTGACAATCCAGATCGACTTGCCACCGCCTCATTCCCGGCCTGCCCCAGCCCGCCCCACCCTGCCCTGCCCTGACCTGACATGCCCTCCAATCTGTCAGACCCATGGCAAGTACTGTTGGGCCTCACCTAAGGGCCATTTTTCCTATAGAGCTTTCACCTTGGCTCTTGAAAATGCGGGAGGACATCAGGGCAACACAGGACTCACACCACTCTCCGCACCCCTCCCCACCCCTGTCTTTGAGGAGAGCTGGCATTGACCAGCTACAAACTCAGGCCCCTCCCTGGCTGCCCAGGACTTCCATTGCCCTGTCCTCTTCTGGAAATGGATGCCTTCAGATCAGCCCCCGTAGCGTATTCGTAAGATGAAGGGAACGTCCTCCCAATCCCCCGTCTCTAAGCTTACATATATCCAGCAACAACCCGTCGCAAGGGTTAACACTCCTTTCTCGTGGGAGAAGCCAAGTTCCACCCACTGGTGGAGAACTTACCTGGATTCGAGGTTCGGGAATTCCTGTCTGGTGAGCCAATTCTTCCCTGGCAGCAATAGATGGAAATCGATCCCTCTCAAAGGCTTGCACAAGGGCCCTTGTTTGAGAAGGAGAGATGAAAGTCCTCTTTCGCCTGGCCTCTCTTCCCATGCTTCCTAAAGAAGAACACACAGAGAAGAGAGGACATTCAGGCCAATTTCAGCACATTCAGAGCAGATCCAGTGTGTGGTATGTAGGAAGCGGTATGTCATAGATCAAGATCGATACATAGATACACCTTACTCAGTGCTATGTGAAAAGGCCCCATGTGATGGAAGAAGGCATTTCTGCATGTCCGGGCAGGATCTGGACCCAAAGATTCCAAGCCTTCCTGGGCATGCATCTCCCCACCCTCCAAGAGGGGCATGATGCTCCTGGGTGGAACAGGAATGGGGCAAGAACCCAAGATATCATGGTTTCCTCTCTGAAGCATTCTTGGCCTCCCATGGTCATCCACGTTCATAGATGATTCTGTCTCAAGGAGATGCTCTGGGGAAATGCCTATGGAATGCCGGGTACTTACCTCGAGTCAAAGCCTCAGGTGGTGGGGGCCGCAGCGGCTGTGACTGCCCTCCTTTGAAGGCATTCTCCGACAGCAATCGGCTCTGCTTTAGGCGTCTTCTTCGTTGGTTTTGAAACCAAACCTGGGTACAAAGAAAGAAAGCCTTGTCTTTCAATGCTTATGCACGTACTTCCAAGATCTATTGCAGGGATGCACCATAGAACAAACGCACAAACGCACCAGCCAGCCGGCCGGCCGGCCAGCCGGCCAGCAACAAGCCGACTGATGGAGACCCAGTATGGCCCGTCTGCCCCCAGTGGAAATATTTACGATTGTAAGGGACTGAAGTCTCACTAGCATGTAGAATGTAGACTCCAGCTTTTACCTCTGAAGAAGTGCACCAGATTCCAGAATACACAATCTGTGTCCGTGAAAATAATCCTTCCTCTTCGAGTCACCTTACTGGTGTCCAGAGTAATGACTTGTGACACAGGAGGAGACAATGCTTGCTTTCCCACAGTCAGAATGGGATGGATAGCTAACTCTCTCTGTCTCTCTCCCCCGCCCCAGCCGTTCTCATCAAAACTACCATTTTCTCTGTGGGTCTTTTGGTCTCTGTCTACGATTCTCCACATCTACCTGTTGACGTCTGTCTCTGTTGCGACCCCCCCAGCTGCCCAAGTGACTGCCTGCCTGCCTTCCCCTCTCTCTGTCTCTGTCCCAGGCTCTCAGGCTCAATCTCCTTTCCCTCATTTGGTCTCTTTGCCTCCCGTTTCCCATAGTCCATGCCCGATTCATGTCTCCCTGCCTCTCTTATGTCCCCACAGGCAGTACTGTCTCATAACATGCAATCGTATCCATTAGCAAGTGCCCCCATGAAAACCACTCTTCTCATGCTGCCTGGGAACTACTCATTGACAGTTACTTCTCAGGGACTACATGCCTCCATCACTTTTAGGTCAGGAGGCTCTTATGTACCCGCTCCCCTTCTTCAGAATATGTGTTCTTGTCTTCAACAGTGAAACATTGTGCATGCTACCTCATTCCCCGAGGCCGAACAGCAGTGTGGACCTGTGCTTGTGTGCGTGTGTGTGTGCATGTCTTTAGACATTTCTGATGGTGGTGCACGGAAAATTGGACACCCTGAGAAAAAGTGTCCGTAGGGAAAGTCAATCAGTCTTCGGTGAAACTATGTAAGGTCGCAGGCACGGTGTTCCTAACTTTGGTGACACCTCTCCAACCTGCCCAGAGAGGGAAGTCTTCAGCACAGCTAGTTCCTCGGAGGCCAGCCATCAAGGTAACATCTCCTTGACACCACCAGGCCTTCCTGCTTCCTTGGCCCCTCGCCCTTTATACTTGACCACACATTTGAATGGACCTCTCGCCACACAGCTCAGTCCAGCCACGTTTTCCAAAGGGAGCCACCTTCTTGCCAAGATTCGAGTTCCTGCTGTCTGGAGCACCCCGAAGAGGAAAGCCCTAGAGTAAGGAGTGCAACTGGAGTGGGGCAACTTGCGTCTGGACATGGACCCCGAGAGGGAAAATGGATCGAGAGACTCGGTTGTACCTGAATTCTGCTTTCTGGAATGTCCAGTTCTCGTGCCAGCCATTCTCTGGTCGTTATCCCGGGGTAGGGGTTCTGTTGAAAGAGTGCTTGCAGGGTGTCCTTCTGACTCAGACTCAGAACAAGCCTCCTCCTTCGCGATGGTCTTGAGAGTCGGCCTGTGGGAGAGAAGAGGGGGAATGTGTCAGGGGAGAATCCATGGAGGTGCAAATCAACGGTGCCGGCCCAGTGCTGGTTCTTGTGCCATGAGAAAAAGCTCTAAGCCAGGGGAAGACTGTGCATTTGGAAAAACCGTGGGTACACCCCGAAAGCCATGCTGAGTGGGACCCTGGGGGCTCAAGCTAAGCTGAGGGTCAAGGCTATGGGGATCTCCTCACCATCGCCAATGATCCACAGGACGCAATGCAAACAGAAGGGGAAAGCCCTAGGAAAACAGGCTACCGTGACCAAAACGGGTGGAAGGATTTTCCACCTGTGGAGGCCTTGGAAAATCTTGATGGCTTCTACCAGATTTACCTCTAACTCTATGCTAACCATAGGAACCTGGCTTCTGAACTATCATTCGCACAGCATATCTGCACTTTCACTATTGGAAAGGAAAGTAGACGAAAGCCAAATGAAGCCAGACAAACACACAAGCCAACCCCCAACACAGAACACACTAGAGGATTGTTTAGAAAACCTATTTTTTTGAGCCATGACCAACGTGCTGCCCTGTCTGATGGCGCCAACCCACCCACACACCCACAACAGCCCAGTACTCCTCAGAAAATGAGTTTCCCTTTTAGTCACCGAGGTCATGGTGACTCGCCCCGTGTGCGTGCTATTCTTTCAGTTGGGCAGTCTGAAGGGCTGCCCCCCGCCCCTTTCCTATTTGAGGTTGCGTATTTCTTGTAGCAAGGGAATGGATGGGTGTTTGTTTCCTGCATTCTAAGGTGGGAGCCGGGTGTGATGGCCAGGGAGGGTGTGGTTTCAGGCATGTCAGGCACACCCTTGAGATCTTGAGTTTCCTGAAATCTCTCCAACTCTAGGTCAATGCCAACCCTTCTGCAAGGGCTACCTGCCCTAGCAGCTGGCAGCTGGTGATGTAGGGTCGTCTCCAGGTCTCCCTCTGGAAGGATTCAAGACAAGGCAAGGGTTTCAGATCCCCAACGGGGACTCCTTTTTAAAGCGCCCTTCCTTCCTGCCAGCTCCAAGGAACATATTTGGAAAGCACTCAAGGAACGGACTTGTCACACTGCAGATTTTGGCTTTCCAGAGACTCCTGCAGTGCCTACCTTGGAGTCTAATGAAAGACAGTTTGAGTGCTCCTGGAATCTCTGTTTCCCAGGTTCTAGCTTTCAGTTGTGCTCAAAGAAAATCTCTCTTTGTCTCCTAATCTTAACACATACTGGATGTGGATTATTTCCATGGACACCGTGGAAGTTAACCAGTTCATATGGAACACGCAACATAACAGAGCAAATCCGCAACAACAGCAAGAATAGAACATGCGAAACAAATTCAAAATCCCAAACACTGTCAACTGGAAAAGAGTGTCAGTTTAGTTGGGAACGTTATCAAATACTCGTGTTCCGTTCACTGCAACCACAGGCTGGGATTTTTAGTAGAGAAGCCATTGTCAGGCAACAGGGCTACCAACTTCCATGTGGATTTCTAGAAGGAAAACAAATGAAGCAGCAAACCAGAAATATGTACGTGAAATGCCCAAACCAAGGTGCATTCTTTTGCCCAAGTGATTCCAGAAACATGTCCCAGCATATCAGAGCATGCCATTTGGTGGTCATTGGGAAACTTCAATCTTCGTGGTGATCAACCCTTGGGTCGGGGAGGTGCATGAGTGTATTTGGATGATCCAACCGCAGAGCCCAGATGCTGAGGGCAACGTACCTCTGGAGGTGCTGTATGTGCCGGATGAGCTGGACGAATCCATGGTGGGAGACCCACAGGGATGGCACGGAAACTGCTGGCCAACTGTTCAGTTCTCAGAAGCTCAGGGTTTATAATGGATGAGGATGCCACGCCCCTATTTATGTAAATAGCCACAGATGGTGCGGAACCCTTCCTTGCCAATTGAGAACCTGGAAGGAATCCCGAGAGGCAAGTGGGCGTTGGAATGGAAGGCCTGTTCGGAGGCTCCCAGGTCCCTTTGAAGCTGCCGCCCTCATCATCCTTTTCCAGAATGCTTGGGGTCCAGTGCTCTCTCCTTTTCACACCTTTCCACATTCCACACATACTTTCTGTCTCCGTGGAATTCCCCACCTCTGAGTCCTTCATGCTTAAGTGTGTCACTGTACTTTCCCAAATGGAGAGAGAACCTAGAGCCTAGTTTGCGTCGAGTACGTTTCCCACTTCCCTCATCACCACCAGGACATCATTGCCTCACACTCCTAAAGCATTTCCTTGGCTGGGGTTTGAGTTCCCGATAATTCACATACTAAGCTTGAGTGCTTATCTAGTGTCTACCCATGGTCCTCAGCTGTTTGGGACTTTTTCAGAGGTACTCTGAAACCCACCCCGTTGCTCACATGCCATGGAGAGACCAGAGAAAGGGGTATGCCACACGTGTATGGTTCACAAGGAAAGGAACTTATTTTCAGTGCTTATCCTTGGCGTACAAAAGACAGAGTCGGTTTCACATTCAGTGGTCAACTGACATCTGTACCAAGAAGAAGAAGTAGAAGAAGGAGAAGGAGAAGAGGAAGGGGAAGGGGAAGGGGAAGGGGAAGGAGAGGGATATGTAGCACGTTACATGATGGATGATGACACAGCTGAGTTTGAAAGGAAAACTTTGGATTCCAAGTACAGCCATCCCAACATTTTCGGTGCATTTGGGCTGCAGAGAATAGAAAAATTTAAAACAAACCAACAAAAAAACCCCACCCAGAAATACAGAAACATGCCAAATGTGTTCTTTTGCCACCATGCTTCTTTTGCCACCACGTGGATTAACATGAGGATAGTGAGCTTATTCAGAAACAGTTGGCAATCAGAGTAATTACACCAGCATTTCGTGAAAACGTGGCTGGTGTGTGTGTGTGTGTGTGTGTGTGTGTGTGTGTGTGTGTGTGTGTGTGTGTGTGTGTGTGTGTGTGTAGGGGTGTTAGTGTGATCCGTGTGTTTGATTTTCTGTACCCACTAAGGTCGGTTGTCAGGTGGTACCCTTGGACGGATGTCACCGGGACCAGTAGGTTTCTGCAAGTCCCAGGGGGCCCAGGAGGATGTCCTGAGGAGGTGCATGTCCTAGTCCCTTGTCCTGAAGTGCCAGAGATCAGAGGGAGGCATGACCATCTTGTTGGATCAGGGGGGGTTTTCCCGAGTAGTTGGAAGTTTTGGCTGAGAAAATTAATCACTGAAACATGGGATTTGCTGGCTTCTCCCAGAAGGCACTGCCTGCCAGACCTGGATCACCTCCCTCCTGGACAATCCAGGTGGGATAAGCTTGCTTGGGGGAGCAGAAGCTGTGATCTGCATGGCAGCCAGGGAATCCTGAGAGCCCGCAGGTGTGTTTATGCACAGTGCACCGGTGGCCTCCCTGTGGAGGTACCGCTGCCTGTCCCTGGGCTCCGAGGTTTCTCTGGAGCGGCCAGCATTGGACAACCAAGATGGTAAAGCCACAGCTCCTAGCTCTAGGAAGAGCCTGTGCAAGTCCTTCCACCCACAAGCATCTCAGTGTTTCCCGGAACACTGTGACCCAGTGTTCCCCCCACCCTCTTGACAGCACCAACTCTTCCATAAGCTGTCTCTTTCCACATCTCCAATCCTACTTGTCCTGAGGCTACCGTGGCCAGATTCTTTTCCCAGAAGGCCTATGCCACCTGTGTGGCTCTTGAAAATGATGTTCCATTTCTGCCCAGTGAAAAGAAGGAGAGAGAGGGAGAGAGAAAGTGAAAGAGAAAGAGAGAGAGAAAGTGAGGGAGAGAGAGAGAGGGAGAGAGAGCGAGAGAGCGCTGTATATAGCTCTAGAACTCTGGACAAATGGGAGCCTAAGACAGGGGAGTGACTGGGAGGGAGTTGAGGACTAGATGTATCTGCAGAGATATGCACACAATAGAGCTAGAGACCCGGATGCAGTTGTATCCAGAGACTCAGATACATTGTTGTTTACACATTAGATTATTTTAATACTTCGTGCCACTGACACTCCCATGCTGGACATGGGGCACACGGATTGAGCCAGTGGAGAATCACTCAACACAGAGTGTACGAGGCACATGTGTTGGAAAATATTTTTGAAAGAAGCAGTGGAAGGGATCATCTGCCATGACGTAACAATGCCACAGGCATTTGGTTTTTCAGTTCATTTGTGCATCACTTTAGTTATAACTTGGCTTATCTTTTGAGAGGTGTGTGCCTGTAGTGTGTAGCCGTGGACAGATAATGAGCCAGAGAGAGAGAGAGAGACAGAGAGAGAGAGAGAGAGAGAGAGAGAAAGAGAGAGAGAGAGAGATGGAGAGAGATGATTTGTGTGCATAATACATTGGGCACATTTGTTACTATGAACCCTGGCAATGAAAGTGTTTGCATAGTTCTGTCCTTGTGTGCAAAGGCAATGCCCTCGAGGAACCCTTCCATACCATGCACCCAGAAAGCAAGTGAATGTTGTCACTGAGAGACTGTTTTCGTGATTCCACTAGGGTGTGTTTGTGGCTACAAGCTACGGGACTAGACAGGGGTATCTGGACCGCCTTCCATGCTGTCCCAGGTCATGGGAGGGATTTCACCTCTCTGAGGAAACACGGGAGAAATCAAAGTGACAAAATCACAACCAAGAACTTGAACTGAGTGCCAAGATTTATTGATTGGATCAATGGAATGTCACATACAACGGGGAAATCCAGTTAAGCGTTGGGTCCTCCTCGTTCTCATTGGAAAGTTTGAATTCCTTGAGGCTTCAGAGAGGGTGTCCCTCTTGGTGTGCAAGCTTTGTGACAGTCCGTGTGGAGCATGGCATCCCTCCTGGGCACAACGCAGTTGCTGTCGACAGTCAACTTGCCTTGTTCTCCCTGCCAGACACTATCATGAGCGTTGCTTGTTCCTTCTTCTTTCTCTCCCCCATGGCTCTGCCTCCCAGGAAAGGAGGCTTGAAAGGGGCTCGGGGGAAGGCCTTCCTTCCTGCCCCTAAACCTGTGGCACTGGGGAGCCTGGCAGTATGTCAAGCAGGGCGTTGAATTCTTCCTCGCTAAGGGGAGCTTCCAAGGTTGCTGCAAGTTCCTCTTCCTCTGTGTCCACATTCAGAAAAGGGCCTGCCTTGTCCAGAATGTCCACGTCTGACAAGAGTTCATCCAGGAGGCTTGAGGAGCCTGTAAGGGCTGAGCGCTGGGGCTGTTGCTCCAGCTGGGGAGATGTCTCTTCACCTGAGCTTGCCTGCTGCTGCCAGAAGTGTGTCTCTGGTGGTGCAGGTGGCCAGATGGCCCCCTGGGCAGGCTGCCCACTGGCGGTGAGAGCATGTGACCGTTCGCCCCACGGAACTGTGGCCAGAAGAGGCTGTGGGTTCTGGCATCTTTGAAGGGCTGCCAGGCTGGGCTGGAGCATGATGAACATCAACGGCTGGCCCACACAGCACCCATAGGAAGCCTCTGGCACAAGAAAGGAGGGGGAGAAAACAGGAGTGGCCGCAGCAAAGGATTGCATGCTATCAGGTGCATGAGAGGGAGGATAACGATGAGAGCTTCTATGGACAGTGGGCAGGGTACTTTGGTCTGACAGGGCAGTCACAGCTGATGTGGCATCAGGGCCTTTGGCTAAGGCATTCACAGGCCCACTAGCGCACTGCTTTGGGTGCCGAGCTCTTCGGTTCTGGAACCATATCTAGGGAACCATATGGGGAGACAGGAGCATTAGCAGTGTGACAATCCAGATCGACTTGCCACCGCCTCATTCCCGGCCTGCCCCAGCCCGCCCCACCCTGCCCTGCCCTGACCTGACATGCCCTCCAATCTGTCAGACCCATGGCAAGTACTGTTGGGCCTCACCTAAGGGCCATTTTTCCTATAGAGCTTTCACCTTGGCTCTTGAAAATGCGGGAGGACATCAGGGCAACACAGGACTCACACCACTCTCCGCACCCCTCCCCACCCCTGTCTTTGAGGAGAGCTGGCATTGACCAGCTACAAACTCAGGCCCCTCCCTGGCTGCCCAGGACTTCCATTGCCCTGTCCTCTTCTGGAAATGGATGCCTTCAGATCAGCCCCCGTAGCGTATTCGTAAGATGAAGGGAACGTCCTCCCAATCCCCCGTCTCTAAGCTTACATATATCCAGCAACAACCCGTCGCAAGGGTTAACACTCCTTTCTCGTGGGAGAAGCCAAGTTCCACCCACTGGTGGAGAACTTACCTGGATTCGAGGTTCGGGAATTCCTGTCTGGTGAGCCAATTCTTCCCTGGCAGCAATAGATGGAAATCGATCCCTCTCAAAGGCTTGCACAAGGGCCCTTGTTTGAGAAGGAGAGATGAAAGTCCTCTTTCGCCTGGCCTCTCTTCCCATGCTTCCTAAAGAAGAACACACAGAGAAGAGAGGACATTCAGGCCAATTTCAGCACATTCAGAGCAGATCCAGTGTGTGGTATGTAGGAAGCGGTATGTCATAGATCAAGATCGATACATAGATACACCTTACTCAGTGCTATGTGAAAAGGCCCCATGTGATGGAAGAAGGCATTTCTGCATGTCCGGGCAGGATCTGGACCCAAAGATTCCAAGCCTTCCTGGGCATGCATCTCCCCACCCTCCAAGAGGGGCATGATGCTCCTGGGTGGAACAGGAATGGGGCAAGAACCCAAGATATCATGGTTTCCTCTCTGAAGCATTCTTGGCCTCCCATGGTCATCCACGTTCATAGATGATTCTGTCTCAAGGAGATGCTCTGGGGAAATGCCTATGGAATGCCGGGTACTTACCTCGAGTCAAAGCCTCAGGTGGTGGGGGCCGCAGCGGCTGTGACTGCCCTCCTTTGAAGGCATTCTCCGACAGCAATCGGCTCTGCTTTAGGCGTCTTCTTCGTTGGTTTTGAAACCAAACCTGGGTACAAAGAAAGAAAGCCTTGTCTTTCAATGCTTATGCACGTACTTCCAAGATCTATTGCAGGGATGCACCATAGAACAAACGCACAAACGCACCAGCCAGCCGGCCGGCCGGCCAGCCGGCCAGCAACAAGCCGACTGATGGAGACCCAGTATGGCCCGTCTGCCCCCAGTGGAAATATTTACGATTGTAAGGGACTGAAGTCTCACTAGCATGTAGAATGTAGACTCCAGCTTTTACCTCTGAAGAAGTGCACCAGATTCCAGAATACACAATCTGTGTCCGTGAAAATAATCCTTCCTCTTCGAGTCACCTTACTGGTGTCCAGAGTAATGACTTGTGACACAGGAGGAGACAATGCTTGCTTTCCCACAGTCAGAATGGGATGGATAGCTAACTCTCTCTGTCTCTCTCCCCCGCCCCAGCCGTTCTCATCAAAACTACCATTTTCTCTGTGGGTCTTTTGGTCTCTGTCTACGATTCTCCACATCTACCTGTTGACGTCTGTCTCTGTTGCGACCCCCCCAGCTGCCCAAGTGACTGCCTGCCTGCCTTCCCCTCTCTCTGTCTCTGTCCCAGGCTCTCAGGCTCAATCTCCTTTCCCTCATTTGGTCTCTTTGCCTCCCGTTTCCCATAGTCCATGCCCGATTCATGTCTCCCTGCCTCTCTTATGTCCCCACAGGCAGTACTGTCTCATAACATGCAATCGTATCCATTAGCAAGTGCCCCCATGAAAACCACTCTTCTCATGCTGCCTGGGAACTACTCATTGACAGTTACTTCTCAGGGACTACATGCCTCCATCACTTTTAGGTCAGGAGGCTCTTATGTACCCGCTCCCCTTCTTCAGAATATGTGTTCTTGTCTTCAACAGTGAAACATTGTGCATGCTACCTCATTCCCCGAGGCCGAACAGCAGTGTGGACCTGTGCTTGTGTGCGTGTGTGTGTGCATGTCTTTAGACATTTCTGATGGTGGTGCACGGAAAATTGGACACCCTGAGAAAAAGTGTCCGTAGGGAAAGTCAATCAGTCTTCGGTGAAACTATGTAAGGTCGCAGGCACGGTGTTCCTAACTTTGGTGACACCTCTCCAACCTGCCCAGAGAGGGAAGTCTTCAGCACAGCTAGTTCCTCGGAGGCCAGCCATCAAGGTAACATCTCCTTGACACCACCAGGCCTTCCTGCTTCCTTGGCCCCTCGCCCTTTATACTTGACCACACATTTGAATGGACCTCTCGCCACACAGCTCAGTCCAGCCACGTTTTCCAAAGGGAGCCACCTTCTTGCCAAGATTCGAGTTCCTGCTGTCTGGAGCACCCCGAAGAGGAAAGCCCTAGAGTAAGGAGTGCAACTGGAGTGGGGCAACTTGCATCTGGACATGGACCCCGAGAGGGAAAATGGATCGAGAGACTCGGTTGTACCTGAATTCTGCTTTCTGGAATGTCCAGTTCTCGTGCCAGCCATTCTCTGGTCGTTATCCCGGGGTAGGGGTTCTGTTGAAAGAGTGCTTGCAGGGTGTCCTTCTGACTCAGACTCAGAACAAGCCTCCTCCTTCGCGATGGTCTTGAGAGTCGGCCTGTGGGAGAGAAGAGGGGGAATGTGTCAGGGGAGAATCCATGGAGGTGCAAATCAACGGTGCCGGCCCAGTGCTGGTTCTTGTGCCATGAGAAAAAGCTCTAAGGCAGGGGAAGACTGTGCATTTGGAAAAACCGTGGGTACACCCCGAAAGCCACGCTGAGTGGGACCCTGGGGGCTCAAGCTAAGCTGAGGGTCAAGGCTATGGGGATCTCCTCACCATCGCCAATGATCCACAGGACGCAATGCAAACAGAAGGGGAAAGCCCTAGGAAAACAGGCTACCGTGACCAAAACGGGTGGAAGGATTTTCCACCTGTGGAGGCCTTGGAAAATCTTGATGGCTTCTACCAGATTTACCTCTAACTCTATGCTAACCATAGGAACCTGGCTTCTGAACTATCATTCGCACAGCATATCTGCACTTTCACTATTGGAAAGGAAAGTAGACGAAAGCCAAATGAAGCCAGACAAACACACAAGCCAACCCCCAACACAGAACACACTAGAGGATTGTTTAGAAAACCTATTTTTTTGAGCCATGACCAACGTGCTGCCCTGTCTGATGGCGCCAACCCACCCACACACCCACAACAGCCCAGTACTCCTCAGAAGATGAGTTTCCCTTTTAGTCACCGAGGTCATGGTGACTCGCCCTGTGTGCGTGCTATTCTTTCAGTTGGGCAGTCTGAAGGGCTGCCCCCCGCCCCTTTCCTATTTGAGGTTGTGTATTTCTTGTAGCAAGGGAATGGATGGGTGTTTGTTTCCTGCATTCTAAGGTGGGAGCCGGGTGTGATGGCCAGGGAGGGTGTGGTTTCAGGCATGTCAGGCACACCCTTGAGATCTTGAGTTTCCTGAAATCTCTCCAACTCTAGGTCAATGCCAACCCTTCTGCAAGGGCTACCTGCCCTAGCAGCTGGCAGCTGGTGATGTAGGGTCGTCTCCAGGTCTCCCTCTGGAAGGATTCAAGACAAGGCAAGGGTTTCAGATCCCCAACGGGGACTCCTTTTTAAAGCGCCCTTCCTTCCTGCCAGCTCCAAGGAACATATTTGGAAAGCACTCAAGGAACGGACTTGTCACACTGCAGATTTTGGCTTTCCAGAGACTCCTGCAGTGCCTACCTTGGAGTCTAATGAAAGACAGTTTGAGTGCTCCTGGAATCTCTGTTTCCCAGGTTCTAGCTTTCAGTTGTGCTCAAAGAAAATCTCTCTTTGTCTCCTAATCTTAACACATACTGGATGTGGATTATTTCCATGGACACCGTGGAAGTTAACCAGTTCATATGGAACACGCAACATAACAGAGCAAATCCGCAACAACAGCAAGAATAGAACATGCGAAACAAATTCAAAATCCCAAACACTGTCAACTGGAAAAGAGTGTCAGTTTAGTTGGGAACGTTATCAAATACTCGTGTTCCGTTCACTGCAACCACAGGCTGGGATTTTTAGTAGAGAAGCCATTGTCAGGCAACAGGGCTACCAACTTCCATGTGGATTTCTAGAAGGAAAACAAATGAAGCAGCAAACCAGAAATATGTACGTGAAATGCCCAAACCAAGGTGCATTCTTTTGCCCAAGTGATTCCAGAAACATGTCCCAGCATATCAGAGCATGCCATTTGGTGGTCATTGGGAAACTTCAATCTTCGTGGTGATCAACCCTTGGGTCGGGGAGGTGCATGAGTGTATTTGGATGATCCAACCGCAGAGCCCAGATGCTGAGGGCAACGTACCTCTGGAGGTGCTGTATGTGCCGGATGAGCTGGACGAATCCATGGTGGGAGACCCACAGGGATGGCACGGAAACTGCTGGCCAACTGTTCAGTTCTCAGAAGCTCAGGGTTTATAATGGATGAGGATGCCACGCCCCTATTTATGTAAATAGCCACAGATGGTGCGGAACCCTTCCTTGCCAATTGAGAACCTGGAAGGAATCCCGAGAGGCAAGTGGGCGTTGGAATGGAAGGCCTGTTCGGAGGCTCCCAGGTCCCTTTGAAGCTGCCGCCCTCATCATCCTTTTCCAGAATGCTTGGGGTCCAGTGCTCTCTCCTTTTCACACCTTTCCACATTCCACACATACTTTCTGTCTCCGTGGAATTCCCCACCTCTGAGTCCTTCATGCTTAAGTGTGTCACTGTACTTTCCCAAATGGAGAGAGAACCTAGAGCCTAGTTTGCGTCGAGTACGTTTCCCACTTCCCTCATCACCACCAGGACATCATTGCCTCACACTCCTAAAGCATTTCCTTGGCTGGGGTTTGAGTTCCCGATAATTCACATACTAAGCTTGAGTGCTTATCTAGTGTCTACCCATGGTCCTCAGCTGTTTGGGACTTTTTCAGAGGTACTCTGAAACCCACCCCGTTGCTCACATGCCATGGAGAGACCAGAGAAAGGGGTATGCCACACGTGTATGGTTCACAAGGAAAGGAACTTATTTTCAGTGCTTATCCTTGGCGTACAAAAGACAGAGTCGGTTTCACATTCAGTGGTCAACTGACATCTGTACCAAGAAGAAGAAGTAGAAGAAGGAGAAGGAGAAGAGGAAGGGGAAGGGGAAGGGGAAGGGGAAGGAGAGGGATATGTAGCACGTTACATGATGGATGATGACACAGCTGAGTTTGAAAGGAAAACTTTGGATTCCAAGTACAGCCATCCCAACATTTTCGGTGCATTTGGGCTGCAGAGAATAGAAAAATTTAAAACAAACCAACAAAAAAACCCCACCCAGAAATACAGAAACATGCCAAATGTGTTCTTTTGCCACCATGCTTCTTTTGCCACCACGTGGATTAACATGAGGATAGTGAGCTTATTCAGAAACAGTTGGCAATCAGAGTAATTACACCAGCATTTCGTGAAAACGTGGCTGGTGTGTGTGTGTGTGTGTGTGTGTGTGTGTGTGTGTGTGTGTGTGTGTGTGTGTGTGTGTGTGTGTGTGTGTGTGTGTGTGTGTGTAGGGGTGTTAGTGTGATCCGTGTGTTTGATTTTCTGTACCCACTAAGGTCGGTTGTCAGGTGGTACCCTTGGACGGATGTCACTGGGACCAGTAGGTTTCTGCAAGTCCCAGGGGGCCCAGGAGGATGTCCTGAGGAGGTGCATGTCCTAGTCCCTTGTCCTGAAGTGCCAGAGATCAGAGGGAGGCATGACCATCTTGTTGGATCAGGGGGGGTTTTCCCGAGTAGTTGGAAGTTTTGGCTGAGAAAATTAATCACTGAAACATGGGATTTGCTGGCTTCTCCCAGAAGGCACTGCCTGCCAGACCTGGATCACCTCCCTCCTGGACAATCCAGGTGGGATAAGCTTGCTTGGGGGAGCAGAAGCTGTGATCTGCATGGCAGCCAGGGAATCCTGAGAGCCCGCAGGTGTGTTTATGCACAGTGCACCGGTGGCCTCCCTGTGGAGGTACCGCTGCCTGTCCCTGGGCTCCGAGGTTTCTCTGGAGCGGCCAGCATTGGACAACCAAGATGGTAAAGCCACAGCTCCTAGCTCTAGGAAGAGCCTGTGCAAGTCCTTCCACCCACAAGCATCTCAGTGTTTCCCGGAACACTGTGACCCAGTGTTCCCCCCACCCTCTTGACAGCACCAACTCTTCCATAAGCTGTCTCTTTCCACATCTCCAATCCTACTTGTCCTGAGGCTACCGTGGCCAGATTCTTTTCCCAGAAGGCCTATGCCACCTGTGTGGCTCTTGAAAATGATGTTCCATTTCTGCCCAGTGAAAAGAAGGAGAGAGAGGGAGAGAGAAAGTGAAAGAGAAAGAGAGAGAGAAAGTGAGGGAGAGAGAGAGAGGGAGAGAGAGCGAGAGAGCGCTGTATATAGCTCTAGAACTCTGGACAAATGGGAGCCTAAGACAGGGGAGTGACTGGGAGGGAGTTGAGGACTAGATGTATCTGCAGAGATATGCACACAATAGAGCTAGAGACCCGGATGCAGTTGTATCCAGAGACTCAGATACATTGTTGTTTACACATTAGATTATTTTAATACTTCGTGCCACTGACACTCCCATGCTGGACATGGGGCACACGGATTGAGCCAGTGGAGAATCACTCAACACAGAGTGTACGAGGCACATGTGTTGGAAAATATTTTTGAAAGAAGCAGTGGAAGGGATCATCTGCCATGACGTAACAATGCCACAGGCATTTGGTTTTTCAGTTCATTTGTGCATCACTTTAGTTATAACTTGGCTTATCTTTTGAGAGGTGTGTGCCTGTAGTGTGTAGCCGTGGACAGATAATGAGCCAGAGAGAGAGAGAGAGACAGAGAGAGAGAGAGAGAGAGAGAAAGAGAGAGAGAGAGAGATGGAGAGAGATGATTTGTGTGCATAATACATTGGGCACATTTGTTACTATGAACCCTGGCAATGAAAGTGTTTGCATAGTTCTGTCCTTGTGTGCAAAGGCAATGCCCTCGAGGAACCCTTCCATACCATGCACCCAGAAAGCAAGTGAATGTTGTCACTGAGAGACTGTTTTCATGATTCCACTAGGGTGTGTTTGTGGCTACAAGCTACGGGACTAGACAGGGGTATCTGGACCGCCTTCCATGCTGTCCCAGGTCATGGGAGGGATTTCACCTCTCTGAGGAAACACGGGAGAAATCAAAGTGACAAAATCACAACCAAGAACTTGAACTGAGTGCCAAGATTTATTGATTGGATCAATGGAATGTCACATACAACGGGGAAATCCAGTTAAGCGTTGGGTCCTCCTCGTTCTCATTGGAAAGTTTGAATTCCTTGAGGCTTCAGAGAGGGTGTCCCTCTTGGTGTGCAAGCTTTGTGACAGTCCGTGTGGAGCATGGCATCCCTCCTGGGCACAACGCAGTTGCTGTCGACAGTCAACTTGCCTTGTTCTCCCTGCCAGACACTATCATGAGCGTTGCTTGTTCCTTCTTCTTTCTCTCCCCCATGGCTCTGCCTCCCAGGAAAGGAGGCTTGAAAGGGGCTCGGGGGAAGGCCTTCCTTCCTGCCCCTAAACCTGTGGCACTGGGGAGCCTGGCAGTATGTCAAGCAGGGCGTTGAATTCTTCCTCGCTAAGGGGAGCTTCCAAGGTTGCTGCAAGTTCCTCTTCCTCTGTGTCCACATTCAGAAAAGGGCCTGCCTTGTCCAGAATGTCCACGTCTGACAAGAGTTCATCCAGGAGGCTTGAGGAGCCTGTAAGGGCTGAGTGCTGGGGCTGTTGCTCCAGCTGGGGAGATGTCTCTTCACCTGAGCTTGCCTGCTGCTGCCAGAAGTGTGTCTCTGGTGGTGCAGGTGGCCAGATGGCCCCCTGGGCAGGCTGCCCACTGGCGGTGAGAGCATGTGACCGTTCGCCCCACGGAACTGTGGCCAGAAGAGGCTGTGGGTTCTGGCATCTTTGAAGGGCTGCCAGGCTGGGCTGGAGCATGATGAACATCAACGGCTGGCCCACACAGCACCCATAGGAAGCCTCTGGCACAAGAAAGGAGGGGGAGAAAACAGGAGTGGCTGCAGCAAAGGATTGCATGCTATCAGGTGCATGAGAGGGAGGATAACGATGAGAGCTTCTATGGACAGTGGGCAGGGTACTTTGGTCTGACAGGGCAGTCACAGCTGATGTGGCATCAGGGCCTTTGGCTAAGGCATTCACAGGCCCACTAGCGCACTGCTTTGGGTGCCGAGCTCTTCGGTTCTGGAACCATATCTAGGGAACCATATGGGGAGACAGGAGCATTAGCAGTGTGACAATCCAGATCGACTTGCCACCGCCTCATTCCCGGCCTGCCCCAGCCCGCCCCACCCTGCCCTGCCCTGACCTGACATGCCCTCCAATCTGTCAGACCCATGGCAAGTACTGTTGGGCCTCACCTAAGGGCCATTTTTCCTATAGAGCTTTCACCTTGGCTCTTGAAAATGCGGGAGGACATCAGGGCAACACAGGACTCACACCACTCTCCGCACCCCTCCCCACCCCTGTCTTTGAGGAGAGCTGGCATTGACCAGCTACAAACTCAGGCCCCTCCCTGGCTGCCCAGGACTTCCATTGCCCTGTCCTCTTCTGGAAATGGATGCCTTCAGATCAGCCCCCGTAGCGTATTCGTAAGATGAAGGGAACGTCCTCCCAATCCCCCGTCTCTAAGCTTACATATATCCAGCAACAACCCGTCGCAAGGGTTAACACTCCTTTCTCGTGGGAGAAGCCAAGTTCCACCCACTGGTGGAGAACTTACCTGGATTCGAGGTTCGGGAATTCCTGTCTGGTGAGCCAATTCTTCCCTGGCAGCAATAGATGGAAATCGATCCCTCTCAAAGGCTTGCACAAGGGCCCTTGTTTGAGAAGGAGAGATGAAAGTCCTCTTTCGCCTGGCCTCTCTTCCCATGCTTCCTAAAGAAGAACACACAGAGAAGAGAGGACATTCAGGCCAATTTCAGCACATTCAGAGCAGATCCAGTGTGTGGTATGTAGGAAGCGGTATGTCATAGATCAAGATCGATACATAGATACACCTTACTCAGTGCTATGTGAAAAGGCCCCATGTGATGGAAGAAGGCATTTCTGCATGTCCGGGCAGGATCTGGACCCAAAGATTCCAAGCCTTCCTGGGCATGCATCTCCCCACCCTCCAAGAGGGGCATGATGCTCCTGGGTGGAACAGGAATGGGGCAAGAACCCAAGATATCATGGTTTCCTCTCTGAAGCATTCTTGGCCTCCCATGGTCATCCACGTTCATAGATGATTCTGTCTCAAGGAGATGCTCTGGGGAAATGCCTATGGAATGCCGGGTACTTACCTCGAGTCAAAGCCTCAGGTGGTGGGGGCCGCAGCGGCTGTGACTGCCCTCCTTTGAAGGCATTCTCCGACAGCAATCGGCTCTGCTTTAGGCGTCTTCTTCGTTGGTTTTGAAACCAAACCTGGGTACAAAGAAAGAAAGCCTTGTCTTTCAATGCTTATGCACGTAGTTCCAAGATCTATTGCAGGGATGCACCATAGAACAAACGCACAAACGCACCAGCCAGCCGGCCGGCCGGCCAGCCGGCCAGCAACAAGCCGACTGATGGAGACCCAGTATGGCCCGTCTGCCCCCAGTGGAAATATTTACGATTGTAAGGGACTGAAGTCTCACTAGCATGTAGAATGTAGACTCCAGCTTTTACCTCTGAAGAAGTGCACCAGATTCCAGAATACACAATCTGTGTCCGTGAAAATAATCCTTCCTCTTCGAGTCACCTTACTGGTGTCCAGAGTAATGACTTGTGACACAGGAGGAGACAATGCTTGCTTTCCCACAGTCAGAATGGGATGGATAGCTAACTCTCTCTGTCTCTCTCCCCCGCCCCAGCCGTTCTCATCAAAACTACCATTTTCTCTGTGGGTCTTTTGGTCTCTGTCTACGATTCTCCACATCTACCTGTTGACGTCTGTCTCTGTTGCGACCCCCCCAGCTGCCCAAGTGACTGCCTGCCTGCCTTCCCCTCTCTCTGTCTCTGTCCCAGGCTCTCAGGCTCAATCTCCTTTCCCTCATTTGGTCTCTTTGCCTCCCGTTTCCCATAGTCCATGCCCGATTCATGTCTCCCTGCCTCTCTTATGTCCCCACAGGCAGTACTGTCTCATAACATGCAATCGTATCCATTAGCAAGTGCCCCCATGAAAACCACTCTTCTCATGCTGTCTGGGAACTACTCATTGACAGTTACTTCTCAGGGACTACATGCCTCCATCACTTTTAGGTCAGGAGGCTCTTATGTACCCGCTCCCCTTCTTCAGAATATGTGTTCTTGTCTTCAACAGTGAAACATTGTGCATGCTACCTCATTCCCCGAGGCCGAACAGCAGTGTGGACCTGTGCTTGTGTGCGTGTGTGTGTGCATGTCTTTAGACATTTCTGATGGTGGTGCACGGAAAATTGGACACCCTGAGAAAAAGTGTCCGTAGGGAAAGTCAATCAGTCTTCGGTGAAACTATGTAAGGTCGCAGGCACGGTGTTCCTAACTTTGGTGACACCTCTCCAACCTGCCCAGAGAGGGAAGTCTTCAGCACAGCTAGTTCCTCGGAGGCCAGCCATCAAGGTAACATCTCCTTGACACCACCAGGCCTTCCTGCTTCCTTGGCCCCTCGCCCTTTATACTTGACCACACATTTGAATGGACCTCTCGCCACACAGCTCAGTCCAGCCACGTTTTCCAAAGGGAGCCACCTTCTTGCCAAGATTCGACTTCCTGCTGTCTGGAGCACCCCGAAGAGGAAAGCCCTAGAGTAAGGAGTGCAACTGGAGTGGGGCAACTTGCGTCTGGACATGGACCCCGAGAGGGAAAATGGATCGAGAGACTCGGTTGTACCTGAATTCTGCTTTCTGGAATGTCCAGTTCTCGTGCCAGCCATTCTCTGGTCGTTATCCCGGGGTAGGGGTTCTGTTGAAAGAGTGCTTGCAGGGTGTCCTTCTGACTCAGACTCAGAACAAGCCTCCTCCTTCGCGATGGTCTTGAGAGTCGGCCTGTGGGAGAGAAGAGGGGGAATGTGTCAGGGGAGAATCCATGGAGGTGCAAATCAACGGTGCCGGCCCAGTGCTGGTTCTTGTGCCATGAGAAAAAGCTCTAAGCCAGGGGAAGACTGTGCATTTGGAAAAACCGTGGGTACACCCCGAAAGCCATGCTGAGTGGGACCCTGGGGGCTCAAGCTAAGCTGAGGGTCAAGGCTATGGGGATCTCCTCACCATCGCCAATGATCCACAGGACGCAATGCAAACAGAAGGGGAAAGCCCTAGGAAAACAGGCTACCGTGACCAAAACGGGTGGAAGGATTTTCCACCTGTGGAGGCCTTGGAAAATCTTGATGGCTTCTACCAGATTTACCTCTAACTCTATGCTAACCATAGGAACCTGGCTTCTGAACTATCATTCGCACAGCATATCTGCACTTTCACTATTGGAAAGGAAAGTAGACGAAAGCCAAATGAAGCCAGACAAACACACAAGCCAACCCCCAACACAGAACACACTAGAGGATTGTTTAGAAAACCTATTTTTTTGAGCCATGACCAACGTGCTGCCCTGTCTGATGGCGCCAACCCACCCACACACCCACAACAGCCCAGTACTCCTCAGAAGATGAGTTTCCCTTTTAGTCACCGAGGTCATGGTGACTCGCCCCGTGTGCGTGCTATTCTTTCAGTTGGGCAGTCTGAAGGGCTGCCCCCCGCCCCTTTCCTATTTGAGGTTGCGTATTTCTTGTAGCAAGGGAATGGATGGGTGTTTGTTTCCTGCATTCTAAGGTGGGAGCCGGGTGTGATGGCCAGGGAGGGTGTGGTTTCAGGCATGTCAGGCACACCCTTGAGATCTTGAGTTTCCTGAAATCTCTCCAACTCTAGGTCAATGCCAACCCTTCTGCAAGGGCTACCTGCCCTAGCAGCTGGCAGCTGGTGATGTAGGGTCGTCTCCAGGTCTCCCTCTGGAAGGATTCAAGACAAGGCAAGGGTTTCAGATCCCCAACGGGGACTCCTTTTTAAAGCGCCCTTCCTTCCTGCCAGCTCCAAGGAACATATTTGGAAAGCACTCAAGGAACGGACTTGTCACACTGCAGATTTTGGCTTTCCAGAGACTCCTGCAGTGCCTACCTTGGAGTCTAATGAAAGACAGTTTGAGTGCTCCTGGAATCTCTGTTTCCCAGGTTCTAGCTTTCAGTTGTGCTCAAAGAAAATCTCTCTTTGTCTCCTAATCTTAACACATACTGGATGTGGATTATTTCCATGGACACCGTGGAAGTTAACCAGTTCATATGGAACACGCAACATAACAGAGCAAATCCGCAACAACAGCAAGAATAGAACATGCGAAACAAATTCAAAATCCCAAACACTGTCAACTGGAAAAGAGTGTCAGTTTAGTTGGGAACGTTATCAAATACTCGTGTTCCGTTCACTGCAACCACAGGCTGGGATTTTTAGTAGAGAAGCCATTGTCAGGCAACAGGGCTACCAACTTCCATGTGGATTTCTAGAAGGAAAACAAATGAAGCAGCAAACCAGAAATATGTACGTGAAATGCCCAAACCAAGGTGCATTCTTTTGCCCAAGTGATTCCAGAAACATGTCCCAGCATATCAGAGCATGCCATTTGGTGGTCATTGGGAAACTTCAATCTTCGTGGTGATCAACCCTTGGGTCGGGGAGGTGCATGAGTGTATTTGGATGATCCAACCGCAGAGCCCAGATGCTGAGGGCAACGTACCTCTGGAGGTGCTGTATGTGCCGGATGAGCTGGACGAATCCATGGTGGGAGACCCACAGGGATGGCACGGAAACTGCTGGCCAACTGTTCAGTTCTCAGAAGCTCAGGGTTTATAATGGATGAGGATGCCACGCCCCTATTTATGTAAATAGCCACAGATGGTGCGGAACCCTTCCTTGCCAATTGAGAACCTGGAAGGAATCCCGAGAGGCAAGTGGGCGTTGGAATGGAAGGCCTGTTCGGAGGCTCCCAGGTCCCTTTGAAGCTGCCGCCCTCATCATCCTTTTCCAGAATGCTTGGGGTCCAGTGCTCTCTCCTTTTCACACCTTTCCACATTCCACACATACTTTCTGTCTCCGTGGAATTCCCCACCTCTGAGTCCTTCATGCTTAAGTGTGTCACTGTACTTTCCCAAATGGAGAGAGAACCTAGAGCCTAGTTTGCGTCGAGTACGTTTCCCACTTCCCTCATCACCACCAGGACATCATTGCCTCACACTCCTAAAGCATTTCCTTGGCTGGGGTTTGAGTTCCCGATAATTCACATACTAAGCTTGAGTGCTTATCTAGTGTCTACCCATGGTCCTCAGCTGTTTGGGACTTTTTCAGAGGTACTCTGAAACCCACCCCGTTGCTCACATGCCATGGAGAGACCAGAGAAAGGGGCATGCCACACGTGTATGGTTCACAAGGAAAGGAACTTATTTTCAGTGCTTATCCTTGGCGTACAAAAGACAGAGTCGGTTTCACATTCAGTGGTCAACTGACATCTGTACCAAGAAGAAGAAGTAGAAGAAGGAGAAGGAGAAGAGGAAGGGGAAGGGGAAGGGGAAGGGGAAGGAGAGGGATATGTAGCACGTTACATGATGGATGATGACACAGCTGAGTTTGAAAGGAAAACTTTGGATTCCAAGTACAGCCATCCCAACATTTTCGGTGCATTTGGGCTGCAGAGAATAGAAAAATTTAAAACAAACCAACAAAAAAACCCCACCCAGAAATACAGAAACATGCCAAATGTGTTCTTTTGCCACCATGCTTCTTTTGCCACCACGTGGATTAACATGAGGATAGTGAGCTTATTCAGAAACAGTTGGCAATCAGAGTAATTACACCAGCATTTCGTGAAAACGTGGCTGGTGTGTGTGTGTGTGTGTGTGTGTGTGTGTGTGTGTGTGTGTGTGTGTGTGTGTGTGTGTAGGGGTGTTAGTGTGATCCGTGTGTTTGATTTTCTGTACCCACTAAGGTCGGTTGTCAGGTGGTACCCTTGGACGGATGTCACCGGGACCAGTAGGTTTCTGCAAGTCCCAGGGGGCCCAGGAGGATGTCCTGAGGAGGTGCATGTCCTAGTCCCTTGTCCTGAAGTGCCAGAGATCAGAGGGAGGCATGACCATCTTGTTGGATCAGGGGGGGTTTTCCCGAGTAGTTGGAAGTTTTGGCTGAGAAAATTAATCACTGAAACATGGGATTTGCTGGCTTCTCCCAGAAGGCACTGCCTGCCAGACCTGGATCACCTCCCTCCTGGACAATCCAGGTGGGATAAGCTTGCTTGGGGGAGCAGAAGCTGTGATCTGCATGGCAGCCAGGGAATCCTGAGAGCCCGCAGGTGTGTTTATGCACAGTGCACCGGTGGCCTCCCTGTGGAGGTACCGCTGCCTGTCCCTGGGCTCCGAGGTTTCTCTGGAGCGGCCAGCATTGGACAACCAAGATGGTAAAGCCACAGCTCCTAGCTCTAGGAAGAGCCTGTGCAAGTCCTTCCACCCACAAGCATCTCAGTGTTTCCCGGAACACTGTGACCCAGTGTTCCCCCCACCCTCTTGACAGCACCAACTCTTCCATAAGCTGTCTCTTTCCACATCTCCAATCCTACTTGTCCTGAGGCTACCGTGGCCAGATTCTTTTCCCAGAAGGCCTATGCCACCTGTGTGGCTCTTGAAAATGATGTTCCATTTCTGCCCAGTGAAAAGAAGGAGAGAGAGGGAGAGAGAAAGTGAAAGAGAAAGAGAGAGAGAAAGTGAGGGAGAGAGAGAGAGGGAGAGAGAGCGAGAGAGCGCTGTATATAGCTCTAGAACTCTGGACAAATGGGAGCCTAAGACAGGGGAGTGACTGGGAGGGAGTTGAGGACTAGATGTATCTGCAGAGATATGCACACAATAGAGCTAGAGACCCGGATGCAGTTGTATCCAGAGACTCAGATACATTGTTGTTTACACATTAGATTATTTTAATACTTCGTGCCACTGACACTCCCATGCTGGACATGGGGCACACGGATTGAGCCAGTGGAGAATCACTCAACACAGAGTGTACGAGGCACATGTGTTGGAAAATATTTTTGAAAGAAGCAGTGGAAGGGATCATCTGCCATGACGTAACAATGCCACAGGCATTTGGTTTTTCAGTTCATTTGTGCATCACTTTAGTTATAACTTGGCTTATCTTTTGAGAGGTGTGTGCCTGTAGTGTGTAGCCGTGGACAGATAATGAGCCAGAGAGAGAGAGAGAGACAGAGAGAGAGAGAGAGAGAGAGAGAGAAAGAGAGAGAGAGAGAGATGGAGAGAGATGATTTGTGTGCATAATACATTGGGCACATTTGTTACTATGAACCCTGGCAATGAAAGTGTTTGCATAGTTCTGTCCTTGTGTGCAAAGGCAATGCCCTCGAGGAACCCTTCCATACCATGCACCCAGAAAGCAAGTGAATGTTGTCACTGAGAGACTGTTTTCGTGATTCCACTAGGGTGTGTTTGTGGCTACAAGCTACGGGACTAGACAGGGGTATCTGGACCGCCTTCCATGCTGTCCCAGGTCATGGGAGGGATTTCACCTCTCTGAGGAAACACGGGAGAAATCAAAGTGACAAAATCACAACCAAGAACTTGAACTGAGTGCCAAGATTTATTGATTGGATCAATGGAATGTCACATACAACGGGGAAATCCAGTTAAGCGTTGGGTCCTCCTCGTTCTCATTGGAAAGTTTGAATTCCTTGAGGCTTCAGAGAGGGTGTCCCTCTTGGTGTGCAAGCTTTGTGACAGTCCGTGTGGAGCATGGCATCCCTCCTGGGCACAACGCAGTTGCTGTCGACAGTCAACTTGCCTTGTTCTCCCTGCCAGACACTATCATGAGCGTTGCTTGTTCCTTCTTCTTTCTCTCCCCCATGGCTCTGCCTCCCAGGAAAGGAGGCTTGAAAGGGGCTCGGGGGAAGGCCTTCCTTCCTGCCCCTAAACCTGTGGCACTGGGGAGCCTGGCAGTATGTCAAGCAGGGCGTTGAATTCTTCCTCGCTAAGGGGAGCTTCCAAGGTTGCTGCAAGTTCCTCTTCCTCTGTGTCCACATTCAGAAAAGGGCCTGCCTTGTCCAGAATGTCCACGTCTGACAAGAGTTCATCCAGGAGGCTTGAGGAGCCTGTAAGGGCTGAGCGCTGGGGCTGTTGCTCCAGCTGGGGAGATGTCTCTTCACCTGAGCTTGCCTGCTGCTGCCAGAAGTGTGTCTCTGGTGGTGCAGGTGGCCAGATGGCCCCCTGGGCAGGCTGCCCACTGGCGGTGAGAGCATGTGACCGTTCGCCCCACGGAACTGTGGCCAGAAGAGGCTGTGGGTTCTGGCATCTTTGAAGGGCTGCCAGGCTGGGCTGGAGCATGATGAACATCAACGGCTGGCCCACACAGCACCCATAGGAAGCCTCTGGCACAAGAAAGGAGGGGGAGAAAACAGGAGTGGCCTCAGCAAAGGATTGCATGCTATCAGGTGCATGAGAGGGAGGATAACGATGAGAGCTTCTATGGACAGTGGGCAGGGTACTTTGGTCTGACAGGGCAGTCACAGCTGATGTGGCATCAGGGCCTTTGGCTAAGGCATTCACAGGCCCACTAGCGCACTGCTTTGGGTGCCGAGCTCTTCGGTTCTGGAACCATATCTAGGGAACCATATGGGGAGACAGGAGCATTAGCAGTGTGACAATCCAGATCGACTTGCCACCGCCTCATTCCCGGCCTGCCCCAGCCCGCCCCACCCTGCCCTGCCCTGACCTGACATGCCCTCCAATCTGTCAGACCCATGGCAAGTACTGTTGGGCCTCACCTAAGGGCCATTTTTCCTATAGAGCTTTCACCTTGGCTCTTGAAAATGCGGGAGGACATCAGGGCAACACAGGACTCACACCACTCTCCGCACCCCTCCCCACCCCTGTCTTTGAGGAGAGCTGGCATTGACCAGCTACAAACTCAGGCCCCTCCCTGGCTGCCCAGGACTTCCATTGCCCTGTCCTCTTCTGGAAATGGATGCCTTCAGATCAGCCCCCGTAGCGTATTCGTAAGATGAAGGGAACGTCCTCCCAATCCCCCGTCTCTAAGCTTACATATATCCAGCAACAACCCGTCGCAAGGGTTAACACTCCTTTCTCGTGGGAGAAGCCAAGTTCCACCCACTGGTGGAGAACTTACCTGGATTCGAGGTTCGGGAATTCCTGTCTGGTGAGCCAATTCTTCCCTGGCAGCAATAGATGGAAATCGATCCCTCTCAAAGGCTTGCACAAGGGCCCTTGTTTGAGAAGGAGAGATGAAAGTCCTCTTTCGCCTGGCCTCTCTTCCCATGCTTCCTAAAGAAGAACACACAGAGAAGAGAGGACATTCAGGCCAATTTCAGCACATTCAGAGCAGATCCAGTGTGTGGTATGTAGGAAGCGGTATGTCATAGATCAAGATCGATACATAGATACACCTTACTCAGTGCTATGTGAAAAGGCCCCATGTGATGGAAGAAGGCATTTCTGCATGTCCGGGCAGGATCTGGACCCAAAGATTCCAAGCCTTCCTGGGCATGCATCTCCCCACCCTCCAAGAGGGGCATGATGCTCCTGGGTGGAACAGGAATGGGGCAAGAACCCAAGATATCATGGTTTCCTCTCTGAAGCATTCTTGGCCTCCCATGGTCATCCACGTTCATAGATGATTCTGTCTCAAGGAGATGCTCTGGGGAAATGCCTATGGAATGCCGGGTACCTACCTCGAGTCAAAGCCTCAGGTGGTGGGGGCCGCAGCGGCTGTGACTGCCCTCCTTTGAAGGCATTCTCCGACAGCAATCGGCTCTGCTTTAGGCGTCTTCTTCGTTGGTTTTGAAACCAAACCTGGGTACAAAGAAAGAAAGCCTTGTCTTTCAATGCTTATGCACGTAGTTCCAAGATCTATTGCAGGGATGCACCATAGAACAAACGCACAAACGCACCAGCCAGCCGGCCGGCCGGCCAGCCGGCCAGCAACAAGCCGACTGATGGAGACCCAGTATGGCCCGTCTGCCCCCAGTGGAAATATTTACGATTGTAAGGGACTGAAGTCTCACTAGCATGTAGAATGTAGACTCCAGCTTTTACCTCTGAAGAAGTGCACCAGATTCCAGAATACACAATCTGTGTCCGTGAAAATAATCCTTCCTCTTCGAGTCACCTTACTGGTGTCCAGAGTAATGACTTGTGACACAGGAGGAGACAATGCTTGCTTTCCCACAGTCAGAATGGGATGGATAGCTAACTCTCTCTGTCTCTCTCCCCCGCCCCAGCCGTTCTCATCAAAACTACCATTTTCTCTGTGGGTCTTTTGGTCTCTGTCTACGATTCTCCACATCTACCTGTTGACGTCTGTCTCTGTTGCGACCCCCCCAGCTGCCCAAGTGACTGCCTGCCTGCCTTCCCCTCTCTCTGTCTCTGTCCCAGGCTCTCAGGCTCAATCTCCTTTCCCTCATTTGGTCTCTTTGCCTCCCGTTTCCCATAGTCCATGCCCGATTCATGTCTCCCTGCCTCTCTTATGTCCCCACAGGCAGTACTGTCTCATAACATGCAATCGTATCCATTAGCAAGTGCCCCCATGAAAACCACTCTTCTCATGCTGCCTGGGAACTACTCATTGACAGTTACTTCTCAGGGACTACATGCCTCCATCACTTTTAGGTCAGGAGGCTCTTATGTACCCGCTCCCCTTCTTCAGAATATGTGTTCTTGTCTTCAACAGTGAAACATTGTGCATGCTACCTCATTCCCCGAGGCCGAACAGCAGTGTGGACCTGTGCTTGTGTGCGTGTGTGTGTGCATGTCTTTAGACATTTCTGATGGTGGTGCACGGAAAATTGGACACCCTGAGAAAAAGTGTCCGTAGGGAAAGTCAATCAGTCTTCGGTGAAACTATGTAAGGTCGCAGGCACGGTGTTCCTAACTTTGGTGACACCTCTCCAACCTGCCCAGAGAGGGAAGTCTTCAGCACAGCTAGTTCCTCGGAGGCCAGCCATCAAGGTAACATCTCCTTGACACCACCAGGCCTTCCTGCTTCCTTGGCCCCTCGCCCTTTATACTTGACCACACATTTGAATGGACCTCTCGCCACACAGCTCAGTCCAGCCACGTTTTCCAAAGGGAGCCACCTTCTTGCCAAGATTCGAGTTCCTGCTGTCTGGAGCACCCCGAAGAGGAAAGCCCTAGAGTAAGGAGTGCAACTGGAGTGGGGCAACTTGCGTCTGGACATGGACCCCGAGAGGGAAAATGGATCGAGAGACTCGGTTGTACCTGAATTCTGCTTTCTGGAATGTCCAGTTCTCGTGCCAGCCATTCTCTGGTCGTTATCCCGGGGTAGGGGTTCTGTTGAAAGAGTGCTTGCAGGGTGTCCTTCTGACTCAGACTCAGAACAAGCCTCCTCCTTCGCGATGGTCTTGAGAGTCGGCCTGTGGGAGAGAAGAGGGGGAATGTGTCAGGGGAGAATCCATGGAGGTGCAAATCAACGGTGCCGGCCCAGTGCTGGTTCTTGTGCCATGAGAAAAAGCTCTAAGCCAGGGGAAGACTGTGCATTTGGAAAAACCGTGGGTACACCCCGAAAGCCATGCTGAGTGGGACCCTGGGGGCTCAAGCTAAGCTGAGGGTCAAGGCTATGGGGATCTCCTCACCATCGCCAATGATCCACAGGACGCAATGCAAACAGAAGGGGAAAGCCCTAGGAAAACAGGCTACCGTGACCAAAACGGGTGGAAGGATTTTCCACCTGTGGAGGCCTTGGAAAATCTTGATGGCTTCTACCAGATTTACCTCTAACTCTATGCTAACCATAGGAACCTGGCTTCTGAACTATCATTCGCACAGCATATCTGCACTTTCACTATTGGAAAGGAAAGTAGACGAAAGCCAAATGAAGCCAGACAAACACACAAGCCAACCCCCAACACAGAACACACTAGAGGATTGTTTAGAAAACCTATTTTTTTGAGCCATGACCAACGTGCTGCCCTGTCTGATGGCGCCAACCCACCCACACACCCACAACAGCCCAGTACTCCTCAGAAGATGAGTTTCCCTTTTAGTCACCGAGGTCATGGTGACTCGCCCCGTGTGCGTGCTATTCTTTCAGTTGGGCAGTCTGAAGGGCTGCCCCCCGCCCCTTTCCTATTTGAGGTTGCGTATTTCTTGTAGCAAGGGAATGGATGGGTGTTTGTTTCCTGCATTCTAAGGTGGGAGCCGGGTGTGATGGCCAGGGAGGGTGTGGTTTCAGGCATGTCAGGCACACCCTTGAGATCTTGAGTTTCCTGAAATCTCTCCAACTCTAGGTCAATGCCAACCCTTCTGCAAGGGCTACCTGCCCTAGCAGCTGGCAGCTGGTGATGTAGGGTCGTCTCCAGGTCTCCCTCTGGAAGGATTCAAGACAAGGCAAGGGTTTCAGATCCCCAACGGGGACTCCTTTTTAAAGCGCCCTTCCTTCCTGCCAGCTCCAAGGAACATATTTGGAAAGCACTCAAGGAACGGACTTGTCACACTGCAGATTTTGGCTTTCCAGAGACTCCTGCAGTGCCTACCTTGGAGTCTAATGAAAGACAGTTTGAGTGCTCCTGGAATCTCTGTTTCCCAGGTTCTAGCTTTCAGTTGTGCTCAAAGAAAATCTCTCTTTGTCTCCTAATCTTAACACATACTGGATGTGGATTATTTCCATGGACACCGTGGAAGTTAACCAGTTCATATGGAACACGCAACATAACAGAGCAAATCCGCAACAACAGCAAGAATAGAACATGCGAAACAAATTCAAAATCCCAAACACTGTCAACTGGAAAAGAGTGTCAGTTTAGTTGGGAACGTTATCAAATACTCGTGTTCCGTTCACTGCAACCACAGGCTGGGATTTTTAGTAGAGAAGCCATTGTCAGGCAACAGGGCTACCAACTTCCATGTGGATTTCTAGAAGGAAAACAAATGAAGCAGCAAACCAGAAATATGTACGTGAAATGCCCAAACCAAGGTGCATTCTTTTGCCCAAGTGATTCCAGAAACATGTCCCAGCATATCAGAGCATGCCATTTGGTGGTCATTGGGAAACTTCAATCTTCGTGGTGATCAACCCTTGGGTCGGGGAGGTGCATGAGTGTATTTGGATGATCCAACCGCAGAGCCCAGATGCTGAGGGCAACGTACCTCTGGAGGTGCTGTATGTGCCGGATGAGCTGGACGAATCCATGGTGGGAGACCCACAGGGATGGCACGGAAACTGCTGGCCAACTGTTCAGTTCTCAGAAGCTCAGGGTTTATAATGGATGAGGATGCCACGCCCCTATTTATGTAAATAGCCACAGATGGTGCGGAACCCTTCCTTGCCAATTGAGAACCTGGAAGGAATCCCGAGAGGCAAGTGGGCGTTGGAATGGAAGGCCTGTTCGGAGGCTCCCAGGTCCCTTTGAAGCTGCCGCCCTCATCATCCTTTTCCAGAATGCTTGGGGTCCAGTGCTCTCTCCTTTTCACACCTTTCCACATTCCACACATACTTTCTGTCTCCGTGGAATTCCCCACCTCTGAGTCCTTCATGCTTAAGTGTGTCACTGTACTTTCCCAAATGGAGAGAGAACCTAGAGCCTAGTTTGCGTCGAGTACGTTTCCCACTTCCCTCATCACCACCAGGACATCATTGCCTCACACTCCTAAAGCATTTCCTTGGCTGGGGTTTGAGTTCCCGATAATTCACATACTAAGCTTGAGTGCTTATCTAGTGTCTACCCATGGTCCTCAGCTGTTTGGGACTTTTTCAGAGGTACTCTGAAACCCACCCCGTTGCTCACATGCCATGGAGAGACCAGAGAAAGGGGCATGCCACACGTGTATGGTTCACAAGGAAAGGAACTTATTTTCAGTGCTTATCCTTGGCGTACAAAAGACAGAGTCGGTTTCACATTCAGTGGTCAACTGACATCTGTACCAAGAAGAAGAAGTAGAAGAAGGAGAAGGAGAAGAGGAAGGGGAAGGGGAAGGGGAAGGGGAAGGAGAGGGATATGTAGCACGTTACATGATGGATGATGACACAGCTGAGTTTGAAAGGAAAACTTTGGATTCCAAGTACAGCCATCCCAACATTTTCGGTGCATTTGGGCTGCAGAGAATAGAAAAATTTAAAACAAACCAACAAAAAAACCCCACCCAGAAATACAGAAACATGCCAAATGTGTTCTTTTGCCACCATGCTTCTTTTACCACCACGTGGATTAACATGAGGATAGTGAGCTTATTCAGAAACAGTTGGCAATCAGAGTAATTACACCAGCATTTCGTGAAAACGTGGCTGGTGTGTGTGTGTGTGTGTGTGTGTGTGTGTGTGTGTGTGTGTGTGTGTGTGTGTGTGTGTGTGTGTAGGGGTGTTAGTGTGATCCGTGTGTTTGATTTTCTGTACCCACTAAGGTCGGTTGTCAGGTGGTACCCTTGGACGGATGTCACCGGGACCAGTAGGTTTCTGCAAGTCCCAGGGGGCCCAGGAGGATGTCCTGAGGAGGTGCATGTCCTAGTCCCTTGTCCTGAAGTGCCAGAGATCAGAGGGAGGCATGACCATCTTGTTGGATCAGGGGGGGTTTTCCCGAGTAGTTGGAAGTTTTGGCTGAGAAAATTAATCACTGAAACATGGGATTTGCTGGCTTCTCCCAGAAGGCACTGCCTGCCAGACCTGGATCACCTCCCTCCTGGACAATCCAGGTGGGATAAGCTTGCTTGGGGGAGCAGAAGCTGTGATCTGCATGGCAGCCAGGGAATCCTGAGAGCCCGCAGGTGTGTTTATGCACAGTGCACCGGTGGCCTCCCTGTGGAGGTACCGCTGCCTGTCCCTGGGCTCCGAGGTTTCTCTGGAGCGGCCAGCATTGGACAACCAAGATGGTAAAGCCACAGCTCCTAGCTCTAGGAAGAGCCTGTGCAAGTCCTTCCACCCACAAGCATCTCAGTGTTTCCCGGAACACTGTGACCCAGTGTTCCCCCCACCCTCTTGACAGCACCAACTCTTCCATAAGCTGTCTCTTTCCACATCTCCAATCCTACTTGTCCTGAGGCTACCGTGGCCAGATTCTTTTCCCAGAAGGCCTATGCCACCTGTGTGGCTCTTGAAAATGATGTTCCATTTCTGCCCAGTGAAAAGAAGGAGAGAGAGGGAGAGAGAAAGTGAAAGAGAAAGAGAGAGAGAAAGTGAGGGAGAGAGAGAGAGGGAGAGAGAGCGAGAGAGCGCTGTATATAGCTCTAGAACTCTGGACAAATGGGAGCCTAAGACAGGGGAGTGACTGGGAGGGAGTTGAGGACTAGATGTATCTGCAGAGATATGCACACAATAGAGCTAGAGACCCGGATGCAGTTGTATCCAGAGACTCAGATACATTGTTGTTTACACATTAGATTATTTTAATACTTCGTGCCACTGACACTCCCATGCTGGACATGGGGCACACGGATTGAGCCAGTGGAGAATCACTCAACACAGAGTGTACGAGGCACATGTGTTGGAAAATATTTTTGAAAGAAGCAGTGGAAGGGATCATCTGCCATGACGTAACAATGCCACAGGCATTTGGTTTTTCAGTTCATTTGTGCATCACTTTAGTTATAACTTGGCTTATCTTTTGAGAGGTGTGTGCCTGTAGTGTGTAGCCGTGGACAGATAATGAGCCAGAGAGAGAGAGAGAGACAGAGAGAGAGAGAGAGAGAGAGAGAGAAAGAGAGAGAGAGAGAGATGGAGAGAGATGATTTGTGTGCATAATACATTGGGCACATTTGTTACTATGAACCCTGGCAATGAAAGTGTTTGCATAGTTCTGTCCTTGTGTGCAAAGGCAATGCCCTCGAGGAACCCTTCCATACCATGCACCCAGAAAGCAAGTGAATGTTGTCACTGAGAGACTGTTTTCGTGATTCCACTAGGGTGTGTTTGTGGCTACAAGCTACGGGACTAGACAGGGGTATCTGGACCGCCTTCCATGCTGTCCCAGGTCATGGGAGGGATTTCACCTCTCTGAGGAAACACGGGAGAAATCAAAGTGACAAAATCACAACCAAGAACTTGAACTGAGTGCCAAGATTTATTGATTGGATCAATGGAATGTCACATACAACGGGGAAATCCAGTTAAGCGTTGGGTCCTCCTCGTTCTCATTGGAAAGTTTGAATTCCTTGAGGCTTCAGAGAGGGTGTCCCTCTTGGTGTGCAAGCTTTGTGACAGTCCGTGTGGAGCATGGCATCCCTCCTGGGCACAACGCAGTTGCTGTCGACAGTCAACTTGCCTTGTTCTCCCTGCCAGACACTATCATGAGCGTTGCTTGTTCCTTCTTCTTTCTCTCCCCCATGGCTCTGCCTCCCAGGAAAGGAGGCTTGAAAGGGGCTCGGGGGAAGGCCTTCCTTCCTGCCCCTAAACCTGTGGCACTGGGGAGCCTGGCAGTATGTCAAGCAGGGCGTTGAATTCTTCCTCGCTAAGGGGAGCTTCCAAGGTTGCTGCAAGTTCCTCTTCCTCTGTGTCCACATTCAGAAAAGGGCCTGCCTTGTCCAGAATGTCCACGTCTGACAAGAGTTCATCCAGGAGGCTTGAGGAGCCTGTAAGGGCTGAGCGCTGGGGCTGTTGCTCCAGCTGGGGAGATGTCTCTTCACCTGAGCTTGCCTGCTGCTGCCAGAAGTGTGTCTCTGGTGGTGCAGGTGGCCAGATGGCCCCCTGGGCAGGCTGCCCACTGGCGGTGAGAGCATGTGACCGTTCGCCCCACGGAACTGTGGCCAGAAGAGGCTGTGGGTTCTGGCATCTTTGAAGGGCTGCCAGGCTGGGCTGGAGCATGATGAACATCAACGGCTGGCCCACACAGCACCCATAGGAAGCCTCTGGCACAAGAAAGGAGGGGGAGAAAACAGGAGTGGCCGCAGCAAAGGATTGCATGCTATCAGGTGCATGAGAGGGAGGATAACGATGAGAGCTTCTATGGACAGTGGGCAGGGTACTTTGGTCTGACAGGGCAGTCACAGCTGATGTGGCATCAGGGCCTTTGGCTAAGGCATTCACAGGCCCACTAGCGCACTGCTTTGGGTGCCGAGCTCTTCGGTTCTGGAACCATATCTAGGGAACCATATGGGGAGACAGGAGCATTAGCAGTGTGACAATCCAGATCGACTTGCCACCGCCTCATTCCCGGCCTGCCCCAGCCCGCCCCACCCTGCCCTGCCCTGACCTGACATGCCCTCCAATCTGTCAGACCCATGGCAAGTACTGTTGGGCCTCACCTAAGGGCCATTTTTCCTATAGAGCTTTCACCTTGGCTCTTGAAAATGCGGGAGGACATCAGGGCAACACAGGACTCACACCACTCTCCGCACCCCTCCCCACCCCTGTCTTTGAGGAGAGCTGGCATTGACCAGCTACAAACTCAGGCCCCTCCCTGGCTGCCCAGGACTTCCATTGCCCTGTCCTCTTCTGGAAATGGATGCCTTCAGATCAGCCCCCGTAGCGTATTCGTAAGATGAAGGGAACGTCCTCCCAATCCCCCGTCTCTAAGCTTACATATATCCAGCAACAACCCGTCGCAAGGGTTAACACTCCTTTCTCGTGGGAGAAGCCAAGTTCCACCCACTGGTGGAGAACTTACCTGGATTCGAGGTTCGGGAATTCCTGTCTGGTGAGCCAATTCTTCCCTGGCAGCAATAGATGGAAATCGATCCCTCTCAAAGGCTTGCACAAGGGCCCTTGTTTGAGAAGGAGAGATGAAAGTCCTCTTTCGCCTGGCCTCTCTTCCCATGCTTCCTAAAGAAGAACACACAGAGAAGAGAGGACATTCAGGCCAATTTCAGCACATTCAGAGCAGATCCAGTGTGTGGTATGTAGGAAGCGGTATGTCATAGATCAAGATCGATACATAGATACACCTTACTCAGTGCTATGTGAAAAGGCCCCATGTGATGGAAGAAGGCATTTCTGCATGTCCGGGCAGGATCTGGACCCAAAGATTCCAAGCCTTCCTGGGCATGCATCTCCCCACCCTCCAAGAGGGGCATGATGCTCCTGGGTGGAACAGGAATGGGGCAAGAACCCAAGATATCATGGTTTCCTCTCTGAAGCATTCTTGGCCTCCCATGGTCATCCACGTTCATAGATGATTCTGTCTCAAGGAGATGCTCTGGGGAAATGCCTATGGAATGCCGGGTACTTACCTCGAGTCAAAGCCTCAGGTGGTGGGGGCCGCAGCGGCTGTGACTGCCCTCCTTTGAAGGCATTCTCCGACAGCAATCGGCTCTGCTTTAGGCGTCTTCTTCGTTGGTTTTGAAACCAAACCTGGGTACAAAGAAAGAAAGCCTTGTCTTTCAATGCTTATGCACGTACTTCCAAGATCTATTGCAGGGATGCACCATAGAACAAACGCACAAACGCACCAGCCAGCCGGCCGGCCGGCCAGCCGGCCAGCAACAAGCCGACTGATGGAGACCCAGTATGGCCCGTCTGCCCCCAGTGGAAATATTTACGATTGTAAGGGACTGAAGTCTCACTAGCATGTAGAATGTAGACTCCAGCTTTTACCTCTGAAGAAGTGCACCAGATTCCAGAATACACAATCTGTGTCCGTGAAAATAATCCTTCCTCTTCGAGTCACCTTACTGGTGTCCAGAGTAATGACTTGTGACACAGGAGGAGACAATGCTTGCTTTCCCACAGTCAGAATGGGATGGATAGCTAACTCTCTCTGTCTCTCTCCCCCGCCCCAGCCGTTCTCATCAAAACTACCATTTTCTCTGTGGGTCTTTTGGTCTCTGTCTACGATTCTCCACATCTACCTGTTGACGTCTGTCTCTGTTGCGACCCCCCCAGCTGCCCAAGTGACTGCCTGCCTGCCTTCCCCTCTCTCTGTCTCTGTCCCAGGCTCTCAGGCTCAATCTCCTTTCCCTCATTTGGTCTCTTTGCCTCCCGTTTCCCATAGTCCATGCCCGATTCATGTCTCCCTGCCTCTCTTATGTCCCCACAGGCAGTACTGTCTCATAACATGCAATCGTATCCATTAGCAAGTGCCCCCATGAAAACCACTCTTCTCATGCTGCCTGGGAACTACTCATTGACAGTTACTTCTCAGGGACTACATGCCTCCATCACTTTTAGGTCAGGAGGCTCTTATGTACCCGCTCCCCTTCTTCAGAATATGTGTTCTTGTCTTCAACAGTGAAACATTGTGCATGCTACCTCATTCCCCGAGGCCGAACAGCAGTGTGGACCTGTGCTTGTGTGCGTGTGTGTGTGCATGTCTTTAGACATTTCTGATGGTGGTGCACGGAAAATTGGACACCCTGAGAAAAAGTGTCCGTAGGGAAAGTCAATCAGTCTTCGGTGAAACTATGTAAGGTCGCAGGCACGGTGTTCCTAACTTTGGTGACACCTCTCCAACCTGCCCAGAGAGGGAAGTCTTCAGCACAGCTAGTTCCTCGGAGGCCAGCCATCAAGGTAACATCTCCTTGACACCACCAGGCCTTCCTGCTTCCTTGGCCCCTCGCCCTTTATACTTGACCACACATTTGAATGGACCTCTCGCCACACAGCTCAGTCCAGCCACGTTTTCCAAAGGGAGCCACCTTCTTGCCAAGATTCGAGTTCCTGCTGTCTGGAGCACCCCGAAGAGGAAAGCCCTAGAGTAAGGAGTGCAACTGGAGTGGGGCAACTTGCGTCTGGACATGGACCCCGAGAGGGAAAATGGATCGAGAGACTCGGTTGTACCTGAATTCTGCTTTCTGGAATGTCCAGTTCTCGTGCCAGCCATTCTCTGGTCGTTATCCCGGGGTAGGGGTTCTGTTGAAAGAGTGCTTGCAGGGTGTCCTTCTGACTCAGACTCAGAACAAGCCTCCTCCTTCGCGATGGTCTTGAGAGTCGGCCTGTGGGAGAGAAGAGGGGGAATGTGTCAGGGGAGAATCCATGGAGGTGCAAATCAACGGTGCCGGCCCAGTGCTGGTTCTTGTGCCATGAGAAAAAGCTCTAAGCCAGGGGAAGACTGTGCATTTGGAAAAACCGTGGGTACACCCCGAAAGCCATGCTGAGTGGGACCCTGGGGGCTCAAGCTAAGCTGAGGGTCAAGGCTATGGGGATCTCCTCACCATCGCCAATGATCCACAGGACGCAATGCAAACAGAAGGGGAAAGCCCTAGGAAAACAGGCTACCGTGACCAAAACGGGTGGAAGGATTTTCCACCTGTGGAGGCCTTGGAAAATCTTGATGGCTTCTACCAGATTTACCTCTAACTCTATGCTAACCATAGGAACCTGGCTTCTGAACTATCATTCGCACAGCATATCTGCACTTTCACTATTGGAAAGGAAAGTAGACGAAAGCCAAATGAAGCCAGACAAACACACAAGCCAACCCCCAACACAGAACACACTAGAGGATTGTTTAGAAAACCTATTTTTTTGAGCCATGACCAACGTGCTGCCCTGTCTGATGGCGCCAACCCACCCACACACCCACAACAGCCCAGTACTCCTCAGAAGATGAGTTTCCCTTTTAGTCACCGAGGTCATGGTGACTCGCCCCGTGTGCGTGCTATTCTTTCAGTTGGGCAGTCTGAAGGGCTGCCCCCCGCCCCTTTCCTATTTGAGGTTGCGTATTTCTTGTAGCAAGGGAATGGATGGGTGTTTGTTTCCTGCATTCTAAGGTGGGAGCCGGGTGTGATGGCCAGGGAGGGTGTGGTTTCAGGCATGTCAGGCACACCCTTGAGATCTTGAGTTTCCTGAAATCTCTCCAACTCTAGGTCAATGCCAACCCTTCTGCAAGGGCTACCTGCCCTAGCAGCTGGCAGCTGGTGATGTAGGGTCGTCTCCAGGTCTCCCTCTGGAAGGATTCAAGACAAGGCAAGGGTTTCAGATCCCCAACGGGGACTCCTTTTTAAAGCGCCCTTCCTTCCTGCCAGCTCCAAGGAACATATTTGGAAAGCACTCAAGGAACGGACTTGTCACACTGCAGATTTTGGCTTTCCAGAGACTCCTGCAGTGCCTACCTTGGAGTCTAATGAAAGACAGTTTGAGTGCTCCTGGAATCTCTGTTTCCCAGGTTCTAGCTTTCAGTTGTGCTCAAAGAAAATCTCTCTTTGTCTCCTAATCTTAACACATACTGGATGTGGATTATTTCCATGGACACCGTGGAAGTTAACCAGTTCATATGGAACACGCAACATAACAGAGCAAATCCGCAACAACAGCAAGAATAGAACATGCGAAACAAATTCAAAATCCCAAACACTGTCAACTGGAAAAGAGTGTCAGTTTAGTTGGGAACGTTATCAAATACTCGTGTTCCGTTCACTGCAACCACAGGCTGGGATTTTTAGTAGAGAAGCCATTGTCAGGCAACAGGGCTACCAACTTCCATGTGGATTTCTAGAAGGAAAACAAATGAAGCAGCAAACCAGAAATATGTACGTGAAATGCCCAAACCAAGGTGCATTCTTTTGCCCAAGTGATTCCAGAAACATGTCCCAGCATATCAGAGCATGCCATTTGGTGGTCATTGGGAAACTTCAATCTTCGTGGTGATCAACCCTTGGGTCGGGGAGGTGCATGAGTGTATTTGGATGATCCAACCGCAGAGCCCAGATGCTGAGGGCAACGTACCTCTGGAGGTGCTGTATGTGCCGGATGAGCTGGACGAATCCATGGTGGGAGACCCACAGGGATGGCACGGAAACTGCTGGCCAACTGTTCAGTTCTCAGAAGCTCAGGGTTTATAATGGATGAGGATGCCACGCCCCTATTTATGTAAATAGCCACAGATGGTGCGGAACCCTTCCTTGCCAATTGAGAACCTGGAAGGAATCCCGAGAGGCAAGTGGGCGTTGGAATGGAAGGCCTGTTCGGAGGCTCCCAGGTCCCTTTGAAGCTGCCGCCCTCATCATCCTTTTCCAGAATGCTTGGGGTCCAGTGCTCTCTCCTTTTCACACCTTTCCACATTCCACACATACTTTCTGTCTCCGTGGAATTCCCCACCTCTGAGTCCTTCATGCTTAAGTGTGTCACTGTACTTTCCCAAATGGAGAGAGAACCTAGAGCCTAGTTTGCGTCGAGTACGTTTCCCACTTCCCTCATCACCACCAGGACATCATTGCCTCACACTCCTAAAGCATTTCCTTGGCTGGGGTTTGAGTTCCCGATAATTCACATACTAAGCTTGAGTGCTTATCTAGTGTCTACCCATGGTCCTCAGCTGTTTGGGACTTTTTCAGAGGTACTCTGAAACCCACCCCGTTGCTCACATGCCATGGAGAGACCAGAGAAAGGGGCATGCCACACGTGTATGGTTCACAAGGAAAGGAACTTATTTTCAGTGCTTATCCTTGGCGTACAAAAGACAGAGTCGGTTTCACATTCAGTGGTCAACTGACATCTGTACCAAGAAGAAGAAGTAGAAGAAGGAGAAGGAGAAGAGGAAGGGGAAGGGGAAGGGGAAGGGGAAGGAGAGGGATATGTAGCACGTTACATGATGGATGATGACACAGCTGAGTTTGAAAGGAAAACTTTGGATTCCAAGTACAGCCATCCCAACATTTTCGGTGCATTTGGGCTGCAGAGAATAGAAAAATTTAAAACAAACCAACAAAAAAACCCCACCCAGAAATACAGAAACATGCCAAATGTGTTCTTTTGCCACCATGCTTCTTTTACCACCACGTGGATTAACATGAGGATAGTGAGCTTATTCAGAAACAGTTGGCAATCAGAGTAATTACACCAGCATTTCGTGAAAACGTGGCTGGTGTGTGTGTGTGTGTGTGTGTGTGTGTGTGTGTGTGTGTGTGTGTGTGTGTGTGTGTGTGTAGGGGTGTTAGTGTGATCCGTGTGTTTGATTTTCTGTACCCACTAAGGTCGGTTGTCAGGTGGTACCCTTGGACGGATGTCACCGGGACCAGTAGGTTTCTGCAAGTCCCAGGGGGCCCAGGAGGATGTCCTGAGGAGGTGCATGTCCTAGTCCCTTGTCCTGAAGTGCCAGAGATCAGAGGGAGGCATGACCATCTTGTTGGATCAGGGGGGGTTTTCCCGAGTAGTTGGAAGTTTTGGCTGAGAAAATTAATCACTGAAACATGGGATTTGCTGGCTTCTCCCAGAAGGCACTGCCTGCCAGACCTGGATCACCTCCCTCCTGGACAATCCAGGTGGGATAAGCTTGCTTGGGGGAGCAGAAGCTGTGATCTGCATGGCAGCCAGGGAATCCTGAGAGCCCGCAGGTGTGTTTATGCACAGTGCACCGGTGGCCTCCCTGTGGAGGTACCGCTGCCTGTCCCTGGGCTCCGAGGTTTCTCTGGAGCGGCCAGCATTGGACAACCAAGATGGTAAAGCCACAGCTCCTAGCTCTAGGAAGAGCCTGTGCAAGTCCTTCCACCCACAAGCATCTCAGTGTTTCCCGGAACACTGTGACCCAGTGTTCCCCCCACCCTCTTGACAGCACCAACTCTTCCATAAGCTGTCTCTTTCCACATCTCCAATCCTACTTGTCCTGAGGCTACCGTGGCCAGATTCTTTTCCCAGAAGGCCTATGCCACCTGTGTGGCTCTTGAAAATGATGTTCCATTTCTGCCCAGTGAAAAGAAGGAGAGAGAGGGAGAGAGAAAGTGAAAGAGAAAGAGAGAGAGAAAGTGAGGGAGAGAGAGAGAGGGAGAGAGAGCGAGAGAGCGCTGTATATAGCTCTAGAACTCTGGACAAATGGGAGCCTAAGACAGGGGAGTGACTGGGAGGGAGTTGAGGACTAGATGTATCTGCAGAGATATGCACACAATAGAGCTAGAGACCCGGATGCAGTTGTATCCAGAGACTCAGATACATTGTTGTTTACACATTAGATTATTTTAATACTTCGTGCCACTGACACTCCCATGCTGGACATGGGGCACACGGATTGAGCCAGTGGAGAATCACTCAACACAGAGTGTACGAGGCACATGTGTTGGAAAATATTTTTGAAAGAAGCAGTGGAAGGGATCATCTGCCATGACGTAACAATGCCACAGGCATTTGGTTTTTCAGTTCATTTGTGCATCACTTTAGTTATAACTTGGCTTATCTTTTGAGAGGTGTGTGCCTGTAGTGTGTAGCCGTGGACAGATAATGAGCCAGAGAGAGAGAGAGAGACAGAGAGAGAGAGAGAGAGAGAGAGAGAAAGAGAGAGAGAGAGAGATGGAGAGAGATGATTTGTGTGCATAATACATTGGGCACATTTGTTACTATGAACCCTGGCAATGAAAGTGTTTGCATAGTTCTGTCCTTGTGTGCAAAGGCAATGCCCTCGAGGAACCCTTCCATACCATGCACCCAGAAAGCAAGTGAATGTTGTCACTGAGAGACTGTTTTCGTGATTCCACTAGGGTGTGTTTGTGGCTACAAGCTACGGGACTAGACAGGGGTATCTGGACCGCCTTCCATGCTGTCCCAGGTCATGGGAGGGATTTCACCTCTCTGAGGAAACACGGGAGAAATCAAAGTGACAAAATCACAACCAAGAACTTGAACTGAGTGCCAAGATTTATTGATTGGATCAATGGAATGTCACATACAACGGGGAAATCCAGTTAAGCGTTGGGTCCTCCTCGTTCTCATTGGAAAGTTTGAATTCCTTGAGGCTTCAGAGAGGGTGTCCCTCTTGGTGTGCAAGCTTTGTGACAGTCCGTGTGGAGCATGGCATCCCTCCTGGGCACAACGCAGTTGCTGTCGACAGTCAACTTGCCTTGTTCTCCCTGCCAGACACTATCATGAGCGTTGCTTGTTCCTTCTTCTTTCTCTCCCCCATGGCTCTGCCTCCCAGGAAAGGAGGCTTGAAAGGGGCTCGGGGGAAGGCCTTCCTTCCTGCCCCTAAACCTGTGGCACTGGGGAGCCTGGCAGTATGTCAAGCAGGGCGTTGAATTCTTCCTCGCTAAGGGGAGCTTCCAAGGTTGCTGCAAGTTCCTCTTCCTCTGTGTCCACATTCAGAAAAGGGCCTGCCTTGTCCAGAATGTCCACGTCTGACAAGAGTTCATCCAGGAGGCTTGAGGAGCCTGTAAGGGCTGAGCGCTGGGGCTGTTGCTCCAGCTGGGGAGATGTCTCTTCACCTGAGCTTGCCTGCTGCTGCCAGAAGTGTGTCTCTGGTGGTGCAGGTGGCCAGATGGCCCCCTGGGCAGGCTGCCCACTGGCGGTGAGAGCATGTGACCGTTCGCCCCACGGAACTGTGGCCAGAAGAGGCTGTGGGTTCTGGCATCTTTGAAGGGCTGCCAGGCTGGGCTGGAGCATGATGAACATCAACGGCTGGCCCACACAGCACCCATAGGAAGCCTCTGGCACAAGAAAGGAGGGGGAGAAAACAGGAGTGGCCGCAGCAAAGGATTGCATGCTATCAGGTGCATGAGAGGGAGGATAACGATGAGAGCTTCTATGGACAGTGGGCAGGGTACTTTGGTCTGACAGGGCAGTCACAGCTGATGTGGCATCAGGGCCTTTGGCTAAGGCATTCACAGGCCCACTAGCGCACTGCTTTGGGTGCCGAGCTCTTCGGTTCTGGAACCATATCTAGGGAACCATATGGGGAGACAGGAGCATTAGCAGTGTGACAATCCAGATCGACTTGCCACCGCCTCATTCCCGGCCTGCCCCAGCCCGCCCCACCCTGCCCTGCCCTGACCTGACATGCCCTCCAATCTGTCAGACCCATGGCAAGTACTGTTGGGCCTCACCTAAGGGCCATTTTTCCTATAGAGCTTTCACCTTGGCTCTTGAAAATGCGGGAGGACATCAGGGCAACACAGGACTCACACCACTCTCCGCACCCCTCCCCACCCCTGTCTTTGAGGAGAGCTGGCATTGACCAGCTACAAACTCAGGCCCCTCCCTGGCTGCCCAGGACTTCCATTGCCCTGTCCTCTTCTGGAAATGGATGCCTTCAGATCAGCCCCCGTAGCGTATTCGTAAGATGAAGGGAACGTCCTCCCAATCCCCCGTCTCTAAGCTTACATATATCCAGCAACAACCCGTCGCAAGGGTTAACACTCCTTTCTCGTGGGAGAAGCCAAGTTCCACCCACTGGTGGAGAACTTACCTGGATTCGAGGTTCGGGAATTCCTGTCTGGTGAGCCAATTCTTCCCTGGCAGCAATAGATGGAAATCGATCCCTCTCAAAGGCTTGCACAAGGGCCCTTGTTTGAGAAGGAGAGATGAAAGTCCTCTTTCGCCTGGCCTCTCTTCCCATGCTTCCTAAAGAAGAACACACAGAGAAGAGAGGACATTCAGGCCAATTTCAGCACATTCAGAGCAGATCCAGTGTGTGGTATGTAGGAAGCGGTATGTCATAGATCAAGATCGATACATAGATACACCTTACTCAGTGCTATGTGAAAAGGCCCCATGTGATGGAAGAAGGCATTTCTGCATGTCCGGGCAGGATCTGGACCCAAAGATTCCAAGCCTTCCTGGGCATGCATCTCCCCACCCTCCAAGAGGGGCATGATGCTCCTGGGTGGAACAGGAATGGGGCAAGAACCCAAGATATCATGGTTTCCTCTCTGAAGCATTCTTGGCCTCCCATGGTCATCCACGTTCATAGATGATTCTGTCTCAAGGAGATGCTCTGGGGAAATGCCTATGGAATGCCGGGTACTTACCTCGAGTCAAAGCCTCAGGTGGTGGGGGCCGCAGCGGCTGTGACTGCCCTCCTTTGAAGGCATTCTCCGACAGCAATCGGCTCTGCTTTAGGCGTCTTCTTCGTTGGTTTTGAAACCAAACCTGGGTACAAAGAAAGAAAGCCTTGTCTTTCAATGCTTATGCACGTACTTCCAAGATCTATTGCAGGGATGCACCATAGAACAAACGCACAAACGCACCAGCCAGCCGGCCGGCCGGCCAGCCGGCCAGCAACAAGCCGACTGATGGAGACCCAGTATGGCCCGTCTGCCCCCAGTGGAAATATTTACGATTGTAAGGGACTGAAGTCTCACTAGCATGTAGAATGTAGACTCCAGCTTTTACCTCTGAAGAAGTGCACCAGATTCCAGAATACACAATCTGTGTCCGTGAAAATAATCCTTCCTCTTCGAGTCACCTTACTGGTGTCCAGAGTAATGACTTGTGACACAGGAGGAGACAATGCTTGCTTTCCCACAGTCAGAATGGGATGGATAGCTAACTCTCTCTGTCTCTCTCCCCCGCCCCAGCCGTTCTCATCAAAACTACCATTTTCTCTGTGGGTCTTTTGGTCTCTGTCTACGATTCTCCACATCTACCTGTTGACGTCTGTCTCTGTTGCGACCCCCCCAGCTGCCCAAGTGACTGCCTGCCTGCCTTCCCCTCTCTCTGTCTCTGTCCCAGGCTCTCAGGCTCAATCTCCTTTCCCTCATTTGGTCTCTTTGCCTCCCGTTTCCCATAGTCCATGCCCGATTCATGTCTCCCTGCCTCTCTTATGTCCCCACAGGCAGTACTGTCTCATAACATGCAATCGTATCCATTAGCAAGTGCCCCCATGAAAACCACTCTTCTCATGCTGCCTGGGAACTACTCATTGACAGTTACTTCTCAGGGACTACATGCCTCCATCACTTTTAGGTCAGGAGGCTCTTATGTACCCGCTCCCCTTCTTCAGAATATGTGTTCTTGTCTTCAACAGTGAAACATTGTGCATGCTACCTCATTCCCCGAGGCCGAACAGCAGTGTGGACCTGTGCTTGTGTGCGTGTGTGTGTGCATGTCTTTAGACATTTCTGATGGTGGTGCACGGAAAATTGGACACCCTGAGAAAAAGTGTCCGTAGGGAAAGTCAATCAGTCTTCGGTGAAACTATGTAAGGTCGCAGGCACGGTGTTCCTAACTTTGGTGACACCTCTCCAACCTGCCCAGAGAGGGAAGTCTTCAGCACAGCTAGTTCCTCGGAGGCCAGCCATCAAGGTAACATCTCCTTGACACCACCAGGCCTTCCTGCTTCCTTGGCCCCTCGCCCTTTATACTTGACCACACATTTGAATGGACCTCTCGCCACACAGCTCAGTCCAGCCACGTTTTCCAAAGGGAGCCACCTTCTTGCCAAGATTCGAGTTCCTGCTGTCTGGAGCACCCCGAAGAGGAAAGCCCTAGAGTAAGGAGTGCAACTGGAGTGGGGCAACTTGCGTCTGGACATGGACCCCGAGAGGGAAAATGGATCGAGAGACTCGGTTGTACCTGAATTCTGCTTTCTGGAATGTCCAGTTCTCGTGCCAGCCATTCTCTGGTCGTTATCCCGGGGTAGGGGTTCTGTTGAAAGAGTGCTTGCAGGGTGTCCTTCTGACTCAGACTCAGAACAAGCCTCCTCCTTCGCGATGGTCTTGAGAGTCGGCCTGTGGGAGAGAAGAGGGGGAATGTGTCAGGGGAGAATCCATGGAGGTGCAAATCAACGGTGCCGGCCCAGTGCTGGTTCTTGTGCCATGAGAAAAAGCTCTAAGCCAGGGGAAGACTGTGCATTTGGAAAAACCGTGGGTACACCCCGAAAGCCATGCTGAGTGGGACCCTGGGGGCTCAAGCTAAGCTGAGGGTCAAGGCTATGGGGATCTCCTCACCATCGCCAATGATCCACAGGACGCAATGCAAACAGAAGGGGAAAGCCCTAGGAAAACAGGCTACCGTGACCAAAACGGGTGGAAGGATTTTCCACCTGTGGAGGCCTTGGAAAATCTTGATGGCTTCTACCAGATTTACCTCTAACTCTATGCTAACCATAGGAACCTGGCTTCTGAACTATCATTCGCACAGCATATCTGCACTTTCACTATTGGAAAGGAAAGTAGACGAAAGCCAAATGAAGCCAGACAAACACACAAGCCAACCCCCAACACAGAACACACTAGAGGATTGTTTAGAAAACCTATTTTTTTGAGCCATGACCAACGTGCTGCCCTGTCTGATGGCGCCAACCCACCCACACACCCACAACAGCCCAGTACTCCTCAGAAGATGAGTTTCCCTTTTAGTCACCGAGGTCATGGTGACTCGCCCCGTGTGCGTGCTATTCTTTCAGTTGGGCAGTCTGAAGGGCTGCCCCCCGCCCCTTTCCTATTTGAGGTTGCGTATTTCTTGTAGCAAGGGAATGGATGGGTGTTTGTTTCCTGCATTCTAAGGTGGGAGCCGGGTGTGATGGCCAGGGAGGGTGTGGTTTCAGGCATGTCAGGCACACCCTTGAGATCTTGAGTTTCCTGAAATCTCTCCAACTCTAGGTCAATGCCAACCCTTCTGCAAGGGCTACCTGCCCTAGCAGCTGGCAGCTGGTGATGTAGGGTCGTCTCCAGGTCTCCCTCTGGAAGGATTCAAGACAAGGCAAGGGTTTCAGATCCCCAACGGGGACTCCTTTTTAAAGCGCCCTTCCTTCCTGCCAGCTCCAAGGAACATATTTGGAAAGCACTCAAGGAACGGACTTGTCACACTGCAGATTTTGGCTTTCCAGAGACTCCTGCAGTGCCTACCTTGGAGTCTAATGAAAGACAGTTTGAGTGCTCCTGGAATCTCTGTTTCCCAGGTTCTAGCTTTCAGTTGTGCTCAAAGAAAATCTCTCTTTGTTTCCTAATCTTAACACATACTGGATGTGGATTATTTCCATGGACACCGTGGAAGTTAACCAGTTCATATGGAACACGCAACATAACAGAGCAAATCCGCAACAACAGCAAGAATAGAACATGCGAAACAAATTCAAAATCCCAAACACTGTCAACTGGAAAAGAGTGTCAGTTTAGTTGGGAACGTTATCAAATACTCGTGTTCCGTTCACTGCAACCACAGGCTGGGATTTTTAGTAGAGAAGCCATTGTCAGGCAACAGGGCTACCAACTTCCATGTGGATTTCTAGAAGGAAAACAAATGAAGCAGCAAACCAGAAATATGTACGTGAAATGCCCAAACCAAGGTGCATTCTTTTGCCCAAGTGATTCCAGAAACATGTCCCAGCATATCAGAGCATGCCATTTGGTGGTCATTGGGAAACTTCAATCTTCGTGGTGATCAACCCTTGGGTCGGGGAGGTGCATGAGTGTATTTGGATGATCCAACCGCAGAGCCCAGATGCTGAGGGCAACGTACCTCTGGAGGTGCTGTATGTGCCGGATGAGCTGGACGAATCCATGGTGGGAGACCCACAGGGATGGCACGGAAACTGCTGGCCAACTGTTCAGTTCTCAGAAGCTCAGGGTTTATAATGGATGAGGATGCCACGCCCCTATTTATGTAAATAGCCACAGATGGTGCGGAACCCTTCCTTGCCAATTGAGAACCTGGAAGGAATCCCGAGAGGCAAGTGGGCGTTGGAATGGAAGGCCTGTTCGGAGGCTCCCAGGTCCCTTTGAAGCTGCCGCCCTCATCATCCTTTTCCAGAATGCTTGGGGTCCAGTGCTCTCTCCTTTTCACACCTTTCCACATTCCACACATACTTTCTGTCTCCGTGGAATTCCCCACCTCTGAGTCCTTCATGCTTAAGTGTGTCACTGTACTTTCCCAAATGGAGAGAGAACCTAGAGCCTAGTTTGCGTCGAGTACGTTTCCCACTTCCCTCATCACCACCAGGACATCATTGCCTCACACTCCTAAAGCATTTCCTTGGCTGGGGTTTGAGTTCCCGATAATTCACATACTAAGCTTGAGTGCTTATCTAGTGTCTACCCATGGTCCTCAGCTGTTTGGGACTTTTTCAGAGGTACTCTGAAACCCACCCCGTTGCTCACATGCCATGGAGAGACCAGAGAAAGGGGCATGCCACACGTGTATGGTTCACAAGGAAAGGAACTTATTTTCAGTGCTTATCCTTGGCGTACAAAAGACAGAGTCGGTTTCACATTCAGTGGTCAACTGACATCTGTACCAAGAAGAAGAAGTAGAAGAAGGAGAAGGAGAAGAGGAAGGGGAAGGGGAAGGGGAAGGGGAAGGAGAGGGATATGTAGCACGTTACATGATGGATGATGACACAGCTGAGTTTGAAAGGAAAACTTTGGATTCCAAGTACAGCCATCCCAACATTTTCGGTGCATTTGGGCTGCAGAGAATAGAAAAATTTAAAACAAACCAACAAAAAAACCCCACCCAGAAATACAGAAACATGCCAAATGTGTTCTTTTGCCACCATGCTTCTTTTGCCACCACGTGGATTAACATGAGGATAGTGAGCTTATTCAGAAACAGTTGGCAATCAGAGTAATTACACCAGCATTTCGTGAAAACGTGGCTGGTGTGTGTGTGTGTGTGTGTGTGTGTGTGTGTGTGTGTGTGTGTGTGTGTGTGTGTGTGTGTAGGGGTGTTAGTGTGATCCGTGTGTTTGATTTTCTGTACCCACTAAGGTCGGTTGTCAGGTGGTACCCTTGGACGGATGTCACCGGGACCAGTAGGTTTCTGCAAGTCCCAGGGGGCCCAGGAGGATGTCCTGAGGAGGTGCATGTCCTAGTCCCTTGTCCTGAAGTGCCAGAGATCAGAGGGAGGCATGACCATCTTGTTGGATCAGGGGGGGTTTTCCCGAGTAGTTGGAAGTTTTGGCTGAGAAAATTAATCACTGAAACATGGGATTTGCTGGCTTCTCCCAGAAGGCACTGCCTGCCAGACCTGGATCACCTCCCTCCTGGACAATCCAGGTGGGATAAGCTTGCTTGGGGGAGCAGAAGCTGTGATCTTCATGGCAGCCAGGGAATCCTGAGAGCCCGCAGGTGTGTTTATGCACAGTGCACCGGTGGCCTCCCTGTGGAGGTACCGCTGCCTGTCCCTGGGCTCCGAGGTTTCTCTGGAGCGGCCAGCATTGGACAACCAAGATGGTAAAGCCACAGCTCCTAGCTCTAGGAAGAGCCTGTGCAAGTCCTTCCACCCACAAGCATCTCAGTGTTTCCCGGAACACTGTGACCCAGTGTTCCCCCCACCCTCTTGACAGCACCAACTCTTCCATAAGCTGTCTCTTTCCACATCTCCAATCCTACTTGTCCTGAGGCTACCGTGGCCAGATTCTTTTCCCAGAAGGCCTATGCCACCTGTGTGGCTCTTGAAAATGATGTTCCATTTCTGCCCAGTGAAAAGAAGGAGAGAGAGGGAGAGAGAAAGTGAAAGAGAAAGAGAGAGAGAAAGTGAGGGAGAGAGAGAGAGGGAGAGAGAGCGAGAGAGCGCTGTATATAGCTCTAGAACTCTGGACAAATGGGAGCCTAAGACAGGGGAGTGACTGGGAGGGAGTTGAGGACTAGATGTATCTGCAGAGATATGCACACAATAGAGCTAGAGACCCGGATGCAGTTGTATCCAGAGACTCAGATACATTGTTGTTTACACATTAGATTATTTTAATACTTCGTGCCACTGACACTCCCATGCTGGACATGGGGCACACGGATTGAGCCAGTGGAGAATCACTCAACACAGAGTGTACGAGGCACATGTGTTGGAAAATATTTTTGAAAGAAGCAGTGGAAGGGATCATCTGCCATGACGTAACAATGCCACAGGCATTTGGTTTTTCAGTTCATTTGTGCATCACTTTAGTTATAACTTGGCTTATCTTTTGAGAGGTGTGTGCCTGTAGTGTGTAGCCGTGGACAGATAATGAGCCAGAGAGAGAGAGAGAGACAGAGAGAGAGAGAGAGAGAGAGAGAGAAAGAGAGAGAGAGAGAGATGGAGAGAGATGATTTGTGTGCATAATACATTGGGCACATTTGTTACTATGAACCCTGGCAATGAAAGTGTTTGCATAGTTCTGTCCTTGTGTGCAAAGGCAATGCCCTCGAGGAACCCTTCCATACCATGCACCCAGAAAGCAAGTGAATGTTGTCACTGAGAGACTGTTTTCGTGATTCCACTAGGGTGTGTTTGTGGCTACAAGCTACGGGACTAGACAGGGGTATCTGGACCGCCTTCCATGCTGTCCCAGGTCATGGGAGGGATTTCACCTCTCTGAGGAAACACGGGAGAAATCAAAGTGACAAAATCACAACCAAGAACTTGAACTGAGTGCCAAGATTTATTGATTGGATCAATGGAATGTCACATACAACGGGGAAATCCAGTTAAGCGTTGGGTCCTCCTCGTTCTCATTGGAAAGTTTGAATTCCTTGAGGCTTCAGAGAGGGTGTCCCTCTTGGTGTGCAAGCTTTGTGACAGTCTGTGTGGAGCATGGCATCCCTCCTGGGCACAACGCAGTTGCTGTCGACAGTCAACTTGCCTTGTTCTCCCTGCCAGACACTATCATGAGCGTTGCTTGTTCCTTCTTCTTTCTCTCCCCCATGGCTCTGCCTCCCAGGAAAGGAGGCTTGAAAGGGGCTCGGGGGAAGGCCTTCCTTCCTGCCCCTAAACCTGTGGCACTGGGGAGCCTGGCAGTATGTCAAGCAGGGCGTTGAATTCTTCCTCGCTAAGGGGAGCTTCCAAGGTTGCTGCAAGTTCCTCTTCCTCTGTGTCCACATTCAGAAAAGGGCCTGCCTTGTCCAGAATGTCCACGTCTGACAAGAGTTCATCCAGGAGGCTTGAGGAGCCTGTAAGGGCTGAGCGCTGGGGCTGTTGCTCCAGCTGGGGAGATGTCTCTTCACCTGAGCTTGCCTGCTGCTGCCAGAAGTGTGTCTCTGGTGGTGCAGGTGGCCAGATGGCCCCCTGGGCAGGCTGCCCACTGGCGGTGAGAGCATGTGACCGTTCGCCCCACGGAACTGTGGCCAGAAGAGGCTGTGGGTTCTGGCATCTTTGAAGGGCTGCCAGGCTGGGCTGGAGCATGATGAACATCAACGGCTGGCCCACACAGCACCCATAGGAAGCCTCTGGCACAAGAAAGGAGGGGGAGAAAACAGGAGTGGCCGCAGCAAAGGATTGCATGCTATCAGGTGCATGAGAGGGAGGATAACGATGAGAGCTTCTATGGACAGTGGGCAGGGTACTTTGGTCTGACAGGGCAGTCACAGCTGATGTGGCATCAGGGCCTTTGGCTAAGGCATTCACAGGCCCACTAGCGCACTGCTTTGGGTGCCGAGCTCTTCGGTTCTGGAACCATATCTAGGGAACCATATGGGGAGACAGGAGCATTAGCAGTGTGACAATCCAGATCGACTTGCCACCGCCTCATTCCCGGCCTGCCCCAGCCCGCCCCACCCTGCCCTGCCCTGACCTGACATGCCCTCCAATCTGTCAGACCCATGGCAAGTACTGTTGGGCCTCACCTAAGGGCCATTTTTCCTATAGAGCTTTCACCTTGGCTCTTGAAAATGCGGGAGGACATCAGGGCAACACAGGACTCACACCACTCTCCGCACCCCTCCCCACCCCTGTCTTTGAGGAGAGCTGGCATTGACCAGCTACAAACTCAGGCCCCTCCCTGGCTGCCCAGGACTTCCATTGCCCTGTCCTCTTCTGGAAATGGATGCCTTCAGATCAGCCCCCGTAGCGTATTCGTAAGATGAAGGGAACGTCCTCCCAATCCCCCGTCTCTAAGCTTACATATATCCAGCAACAACCCGTCGCAAGGGTTAACACTCCTTTCTCGTGGGAGAAGCCAAGTTCCACCCACTGGTGGAGAACTTACCTGGATTCGAGGTTCGGGAATTCCTGTCTGGTGAGCCAATTCTTCCCTGGCAGCAATAGATGGAAATCGATCCCTCTCAAAGGCTTGCACAAGGGCCCTTGTTTGAGAAGGAGAGATGAAAGTCCTCTTTCGCCTGGCCTCTCTTCCCATGCTTCCTAAAGAAGAACACACAGAGAAGAGAGGACATTCAGGCCAATTTCAGCACATTCAGAGCAGATCCAGTGTGTGGTATGTAGGAAGCGGTATGTCATAGATCAAGATCGATACATAGATACACCTTACTCAGTGCTATGTGAAAAGGCCCCATGTGATGGAAGAAGGCATTTCTGCATGTCCGGGCAGGATCTGGACCCAAAGATTCCAAGCCTTCCTGGGCATGCATCTCCCCACCCTCCAAGAGGGGCATGATGCTCCTGGGTGGAACAGGAATGGGGCAAGAACCCAAGATATCATGGTTTCCTCTCTGAAGCATTCTTGGCCTCCCATGGTCATCCACGTTCATAGATGATTCTGTCTCAAGGAGATGCTCTGGGGAAATGCCTATGGAATGCCGGGTACTTACCTCGAGTCAAAGCCTCAGGTGGTGGGGGCCGCAGCGGCTGTGACTGCCCTCCTTTGAAGGCATTCTCCGACAGCAATCGGCTCTGCTTTAGGCGTCTTCTTCGTTGGTTTTGAAACCAAACCTGGGTACAAAGAAAGAAAGCCTTGTCTTTCAATGCTTATGCACGTACTTCCAAGATCTATTGCAGGGATGCACCATAGAACAAACGCACAAACGCACCAGCCAGCCGGCCGGCCGGCCAGCCGGCCAGCAACAAGCCGACTGATGGAGACCCAGTATGGCCCGTCTGCCCCCAGTGGAAATATTTACGATTGTAAGGGACTGAAGTCTCACTAGCATGTAGAATGTAGACTCCAGCTTTTACCTCTGAAGAAGTGCACCAGATTCCAGAATACACAATCTGTGTCCGTGAAAATAATCCTTCCTCTTCGAGTCACCTTACTGGTGTCCAGAGTAATGACTTGTGACACAGGAGGAGACAATGCTTGCTTTCCCACAGTCAGAATGGGATGGATAGCTAACTCTCTCTGTCTCTCTCCCCCGCCCCAGCCGTTCTCATCAAAACTACCATTTTCTCTGTGGGTCTTTTGGTCTCTGTCTACGATTCTCCACATCTACCTGTTGACGTCTGTCTCTGTTGCGACCCCCCCAGCTGCCCAAGTGACTGCCTGCCTGCCTTCCCCTCTCTCTGTCTCTGTCCCAGGCTCTCAGGCTCAATCTCCTTTCCCTCATTTGGTCTCTTTGCCTCCCGTTTCCCATAGTCCATGCCCGATTCATGTCTCCCTGCCTCTCTTATGTCCCCACAGGCAGTACTGTCTCATAACATGCAATCGTATCCATTAGCAAGTGCCCCCATGAAAACCACTCTTCTCATGCTGCCTGGGAACTACTCATTGACAGTTACTTCTCAGGGACTACATGCCTCCATCACTTTTAGGTCAGGAGGCTCTTATGTACCCGCTCCCCTTCTTCAGAATATGTGTTCTTGTCTTCAACAGTGAAACATTGTGCATGCTACCTCATTCCCCGAGGCCGAACAGCAGTGTGGACCTGTGCTTGTGTGCGTGTGTGTGTGCATGTCTTTAGACATTTCTGATGGTGGTGCACGGAAAATTGGACACCCTGAGAAAAAGTGTCCGTAGGGAAAGTCAATCAGTCTTCGGTGAAACTATGTAAGGTCGCAGGCATGGTGTTCCTAACTTTGGTGACACCTCTCCAACCTGCCCAGAGAGGGAAGTCTTCAGCACAGCTAGTTCCTCGGAGGCCAGCCATCAAGGTAACATCTCCTTGACACCACCAGGCCTTCCTGCTTCCTTGGCCCCTCGCCCTTTATACTTGACCACACATTTGAATGGACCTCTCGCCACACAGCTCAGTCCAGCCACGTTTTCCAAAGGGAGCCACCTTCTTGCCAAGATTCGAGTTCCTGCTGTCTGGAGCACCCCGAAGAGGAAAGCCCTAGAGTAAGGAGTGCAACTGGAGTGGGGCAACTTGCGTCTGGACATGGACCCCGAGAGGGAAAATGGATCGAGAGACTCGGTTGTACCTGAATTCTGCTTTCTGGAATGTCCAGTTCTCGTGCCAGCCATTCTCTGGTCGTTATCCCGGGGTAGGGGTTCTGTTGAAAGAGTGCTTGCAGGGTGTCCTTCTGACTCAGACTCAGAACAAGCCTCCTCCTTCGCGATGGTCTTGAGAGTCGGCCTGTGGGAGAGAAGAGGGGGAATGTGTCAGGGGAGAATCCATGGAGGTGCAAATCAACGGTGCCGGCCCAGTGCTGGTTCTTGTGCCATGAGAAAAAGCTCTAAGCCAGGGGAAGACTGTGCATTTGGAAAAACCGTGGGTACACCCCGAAAGCCATGCTGAGTGGGACCCTGGGGGCTCAAGCTAAGCTGAGGGTCAAGGCTATGGGGATCTCCTCACCATCGCCAATGATCCACAGGACGCAATGCAAACAGAAGGGGAAAGCCCTAGGAAAACAGGCTACCGTGACCAAAACGGGTGGAAGGATTTTCCACCTGTGGAGGCCTTGGAAAATCTTGATGGCTTCTACCAGATTTACCTCTAACTCTATGCTAACCATAGGAACCTGGCTTCTGAACTATCATTCGCACAGCATATCTGCACTTTCACTATTGGAAAGGAAAGTAGACGAAAGCCAAATGAAGCCAGACAAACACACAAGCCAACCCCCAACACAGAACACACTAGAGGATTGTTTAGAAAACCTATTTTTTTGAGCCATGACCAACGTGCTGCCCTGTCTGATGGCGCCAACCCACCCACACACCCACAACAGCCCAGTACTCCTCAGAAGATGAGTTTCCCTTTTAGTCACCGAGGTCATGGTGACTCGCCCCGTGTGCGTGCTATTCTTTCAGTTGGGCAGTCTGAAGGGCTGCCCCCCACCCCTTTCCTATTTGAGGTTGCGTATTTCTTGTAGCAAGGGAATGGATGGGTGTTTGTTTCCTGCATTCTAAGGGGGGAGCCGGGTGTGATGGCCAGGGAGGGTGTGGTTTCAGGCACGTCCGGCACACCCTTGAGATCTTGAGTTTCCTGAAATCTCTCCAACTCTAGGTCAATGCCAACCCTTCTGCAAGGGCTACCTGCCCTAGCAGCTGGCAGCTGGTGACGTAGGGTCGTCTCCAGGTCTCCCTCTGGAAGGATTCAAGACAAGGCAAGGGTTTCAGATCCCCAACGGGGACTCCTTTTTAAAGCGCCCTTCCTTCCTGCCAGCTCCAAGGAACATATTTGGAAAGCACTCAAGGAACGGACTTGTCACACTGCAGATTTTGGCTTTCCAGAGACTCCTGCAGTGCCTACCTTGGAGTCTAATGAAAGACAGTTTGAGTGCTCCTGGAATCTCTGTTTCCCAGGTTCTAGCTTTCAGTTGTGCTCAAAGAAAATCTCTCTTTGTCTCCTAATCTTAACACATACTGGATGTGGATTATTTCCATGGACACCGTGGAAGTTAACCAGTTCAAATGGAACACGCAACATAACAGAGCAAATCCGCAACAACAGCAAGAATAGAACATGCAAAACAAATTCAAAATCCCAAACACTGTCAACTGGAAAAGAGTGTCAGTTTAGTTGGGAACGTTATCAAATACTCGTGTTCCGTTCACTGCAACCACAGGCTGGGATTTTTAGTAGAGAAGCCATTGTCAGGCAACAGGGCTACCAACTTCCATGTGGATTTCTAGAAGGAAAACAAATGAAGCAGCAAACCAGAAATATGTACGTGAAATGCCCAAACCAAGGTGCATTCTTTTGCCCAAGTGATTCCAGAAACATGGCCCAGCATATCAGTGCATGCCATTTGGTGGTCATTGGGAAACTTCAATCTTCGTGGTGATCAACCCTTGGGTCGGGGAGGTGCATGAGTGTATTTGGATGATCCAACCGCAGAGCCCAGATGCTGAGGGCAACGTACCTCTGGAGGTGCTGTATGTGCCGGATGAGCTGGACGAATCCATGGTGGGAGACCCACAGGGATGGCACGGAAACTGCTGGCCAACTGTTCAGTTCTCAGAAGCTCAGGGTTTATAATGGATGAGGATGCCACGCCCCTATTTATGTAAATAGCCACAGATGGTGCGGAACCCTTCCTTGCCAATTGAGAACCTGGAAGGAATCCCGAGAGGCAAGTGGGCGTTGGAATGGAAGGCCTGTTCGGAGGCTCCCAGGTCCCTTTGAAGCTGCCGCCCTCATCATCCTTTTCCAGAATGCTTGGGGTCCAGTGCTCTCTCCTTTTCACACCTTTCCACATTCCACACATACTTTCTGTCTCCGTGGAATTCCCCACCTCTGAGTCCTTCACGCTTAAGTGTGTCACTGTACTTTCCCAAATGGAGAGAGAACCTAGAGCCTAGTTTGCGTCGAGTACGTTTCCCACTTCCCTCATCACCACCAGGACATCATTGCCTCACACTCCTAAAGCATTTCCTTGGCTGGGGTTTGAGTTCCCGATAATTCACATACTAAGCTTGAGTGCTTATCTAGTGTCTACCCATGGTCCTCAGCTGTTTGGGACTTTTTCAGAGGTACTCTGAAACCCACCCCGTTGCTCACATGCCATGGAGAGACCAGAGAAAGGGGCATGCCACACGTGTATGGTTCACAAGGAAAGGAACTTATTTTCAGTGCTTATCCTTGGCGTACAAAAGACAGAGTCGGTTTCACATTCAGTGGTCAACTGACATCTGTACCAAGAAGAAGAAGTAGAAGAAGGAGAAGGAGAAGAGGAAGGGGAAGGGGAAGGGGAAGGGGAAGGAGAGGGATATGTAGCACGTTACATGATGGATGATGACACAGCTGAGTTTGAAAGGAAAACTTTGGATTCCAAGTACAGCCATCCCAACATTTTCGGTGCATTTGGGCTGCAGAGAATAGAAAAATTTAAAACAAACCAACAAAAAAACCCCACCCAGAAATACAGAAACATGCCAAATGTGTTCTTTTGCCACCATGCTTCTTTTGCCACCACGTGGATTAACATGAGGATAGTGAGCTTATTCAGAAACAGTTGGCAATCAGAGTAATTACACCAGCATTTCGTGAAAACGTGGCTGGTGTGTGTGTGTGTGTGTGTGTGTGTGTGTGTGTGTGTGTGTGTGTGTGTGTGTGTGTGTGTGTGTGTGTAGGGGTGTTAGTGTGATCCGTGTGTTTGATTTTCTGTACCCACTAAGGTCGGTTGTCAGGTGGTACCCTTGGACGGATGTCACCGGGACCAGTAGGTTTCTGCAAGTCCCAGGGGGCCCAGGAGGATGTCCTGAGGAGGTGCATGTCCTAGTCCCTTGTCCTGAAGTGCCAGAGATCAGAGGGAGGCATGACCATCTTGTTGGATCAGGGGGGGTTTTCCCGAGTAGTTGGAAGTTTTGGCTGAGAAAATTAATCACTGAAACATGGGATTTGCTGGCTTCTCCCAGAAGGCACTGCCTGCCAGACCTGGATCACCTCCCTCCTGGACAATCCAGGTGGGATAAGCTTGCTTGGGGGAGCAGAAGCTGTGATCTGCATGGCAGCCAGGGAATCCTGAGAGCCCGCAGGTGTGTTTATGCACAGTGCACCGGTGGCCTCCCTGTGGAGGTACCGCTGCCTGTCCCTGGGCTCCGAGGTTTCTCTGGAGCGGCCAGCATTGGACAACCAAGATGGTAAAGCCACAGCTCCTAGCTCTAGGAAGAGCCTGTGCAAGTCCTTCCACCCACAAGCATCTCAGTGTTTCCCGGAACACTGTGACCCAGTGTTCCCCCCACCCTCTTGACAGCACCAACTCTTCCATAAGCTGTCTCTTTCCACATCTCCAATCCTACTTGTCCTGAGGCTACCGTGGCCAGATTCTTTTCCCAGAAGGCCTATGCCACCTGTGTGGCTCTTGAAAATGATGTTCCATTTCTGCCCAGTGAAAAGAAGGAGAGAGAGGGAGAGAGAAAGTGAAAGAGAAAGAGAGAGAGAAAGTGAGGGAGAGAGAGAGAGGGAGAGAGAGCGAGAGAGCGCTGTATATAGCTCTAGAACTCTGGACAAATGGGAGCCTAAGACAGGGGAGTGACTGGGAGGGAGTTGAGGACTAGATGTATCTGCAGAGATATGCACACAATAGAGCTAGAGACCCGGATGCAGTTGTATCCAGAGACTCAGATACATTGTTGTTTACACATTAGATTATTTTAATACTTCGTGCCACTGACACTCCCATGCTGGACATGGGGCACACGGATTGAGCCAGTGGAGAATCACTCAACACAGAGTGTACGAGGCACATGTGTTGGAAAATATTTTTGAAAGAAGCAGTGGAAGGGATCATCTGCCATGACGTAACAATGCCACAGGCATTTGGTTTTTCAGTTCATTTGTGCATCACTTTAGTTATAACTTGGCTTATCTTTTGAGAGGTGTGTGCCTGTAGTGTGTAGCCGTGGACAGATAATGAGCCAGAGAGAGAGAGAGAGACAGAGAGAGAGAGAGAGAGAGAGAGAGAAAGAGAGAGAGAGAGAGATGGAGAGAGATGATTTGTGTGCATAATACATTGGGCACATTTGTTACTATGAACCCTGGCAATGAAAGTGTTTGCATAGTTCTGTCCTTGTGTGCAAAGGCAATGCCCTCGAGGAACCCTTCCATACCATGCACCCAGAAAGCAAGTGAATGTTGTCACTGAGAGACTGTTTTCGTGATTCCACTAGGGTGTGTTTGTGGCTACAAGCTACGGGACTAGACAGGGGTATCTGGACCGCCTTCCATGCTGTCCCAGGTCATGGGAGGGATTTCACCTCTCTGAGGAAACACGGGAGAAATCAAAGTGACAAAATCACAACCAAGAACTTGAACTGAGTGCCAAGATTTATTGATTGGATCAATGGAATGTCACATACAACGGGGAAATCCAGTTCAGCATTGGGTCCTCCTCGTTCTCATTGGAGGGTTTGAATTCCTTGAGGCTTCAGAGAGGGTGTCCCTCTTGGTGTGCAAGCTTTGTGACAGTCCGTGTGGAGCATGGCATCCCTCCTGGGCACAACGCAGTTGCTGTCGACAGTCAACTTGCCTTGTTCTCCCTGCCAGACACTATCATGAGCGTTGCTTGTTCCTTCTTTCTCTCCCCCATGGCTCTGCCTCCCAGGAAAGGAGGCTTGAAAGGGGCTCGGGGCAAGGCCTTCCTTCCTGCCCCTAAACCTGTGGCACTGGGGAGCCTGGCAGTATGTCAAGCAGGGCGTTGAATTCTTCCTCGCTAAGGGGGGCTTCCAAGGTTGCTGCAAGTTCCTCTTCCTCTGTGTCCACATTCAGAAAAGGGCCTGCCTTGTCCAGAATGTCCACGTCTGACAAGAGTTCATCCAGGAGGCTTGAGGAGCCTGTAAGGGCTGAGCGCTGGGGCTGTTGCTCCAGCTGGGGAGATGTCTCTTCACCTGAGCTTGCCTGCTGCTGCCAGAAGTGTGTCTCTGGTGGTGCAGGTGGCCAGATGGCCCCCTGGGCAGGCTGCCCACTGGCGATGAGAGCATGTGACCGTTCGCCCCACGGAACTGTGGCCAGAAGAGGCTGTGGGTTCTGGCATCTGTGAAGGGCTGCCAGGCTGGGCTGGAGCATGATGAACATCAACGGCTGGCCCACACAGCACCCATAGGAAGCCTCTGGCACAAGAAAGGAGGGGGAGAAAACAGGAGTGGCCGCAGCAAAGGATTGCATGCTATCAGGTGCATGAGAGGGAGGATAACGATGAGAGCTTCTATGGACAGTTGGCAGGGTGTTTTGGTCTGACAGGGCAGTCACAGCTGATGTGGCATCAGGGCCTTTGGCTAAGGCATTCACAGGCCCACTAGCGCTCTGCTTTGGGTGCCGAGCTCTTCGGTTCTGGAACCATATCTAGGGAACCATATGGGGAGACAGGAGCATTAGCAGTGTGACAATCCAGATCGACTTGCCACCGCCTCATTCCCGGCCTGCCCCAGCCCATCCCACCCTGCCCTGCCCTGACCTGACATGCCCTCCAATCTGTCAGACCCATGGCAAGTACTGTTGGGCCTCACCTAAGGGCCATTTTTCCTATAGAGCTTTCACCTTGGCTCTTGAAAATGCGGGAGGACGTCAGGGCAACACAGGACTCACACCACTCTCCGCACCCCTCCCCACCCCTGTCTTTGAGGAGAGCTGGCATTGACCAGCTACAAACTCAGGCCCCTCCCTGGCTGCCCAGGACTTCCATTGCCCTGTCCTCTTCTGGAAATGGATGCCTTCAGATCAGCCCCCGTAGCGTATTCGTAAGACGAAGGGAACGTCCTCCCAATCCCCCATCTCTAAGCCTACATATATCCAGCAACAACCCGTCGCAAGGGTTAACACTCCTTTCTCGTGGGAGAAGCCAAGTTCCACCCACTGGTGGATAACTTACCTGGATTCGAGGTTTGGGAATTCCTGTCTGGTGAGCCAATTCTTCCCTGGCAGCAATAGATGGAAATCGATCCCTCTCAAAGGCTTGCACAAGGGCCCTTGTTTGAGAAGGAGAGATGAAAGTCCTCTTTCGCCTGGCCTCTCTTCCCATGCTTCCTAAAGAAGAACACACAGAGAAGAGAGGACATTCAGGCCAATTTCAGCACATTCACAGCAGATCCAGTGTGTGGTATGTAGGAAGCGGTATGTCATAGATCAAGATCGATACATCAATACACCTTACTCAGTGCTATGTGAAAAGGCCCCATGTGATGGAAGAAGGCATTTCTGCATGTCTGGGCAGGATGTGGACCCAAAGATTCCAAGCCTTCCTGGGCATGCATCTCCCCACCCTCCAAGAGGGGCATGATGCTTCTGGGTGGAACAGGAATGGGGCAAGAACCCAAGATATCATGGTTTCCTCTCTGAAGCGTTCTTGGCCTCCCATGGACATCCACGTTCATAGATGATTCTGTCTCAAGGAGATGCTCTTGGGAAATGCCTATGGAATGCCGGGTACTTACCTCGAGTCAAAGCCTCAGGTGGTGGGGGCCGCAGCGGCTGTGACTGCCCTCCTTTGAAGGCATTCTCCGACAGCAATCGGCTCTGCTTTAGGCATCTTCTTCGTTGGTTTTGAAACCAAACCTGGGTACAAAGAAAGAAAGCCTTGTCTTTCAATGCTTATGCACGTACTTCCAAGATCTATTGCAGGGATGCACCATAGAACAAACGCACAAACGCGCCAGCCAGCCGGCCGGCCGGCCAGCCGGCCAGCAACAAGCCGACTGATGGAGACCCAGTATGGCCCGTCTGCCCCCAGTGGAAATATTTACGATAGTAAGGGACTGAAGTCTCACTAGCATGTAGAATGTAGACTCCGGCTTTTACCTCTGAAGAAGTGCACCAGATTCCAGAATACACAATCTGTGTCCGTGAAAATAATGCTTCCTCTTCGAGTCACCTTACTGGTGTCCAGAGTAATGACTTGTGACACAGGAGGAGACAATGCTTGCTTTCCCACAGTCAGAATGGGATGGATAGCTAACTCTCTCTGTCTCTCTCCCCCGCCCCAGCCGTTCTCATCAAAACTACCATTTTCTCTGTGGGTCTTTTGGTCTCTGTCTACGATTCTCCACATCTACCTGTTGACGTCTGTCTCTGTTGCGACCCCCCCGGCTGCCCAAGTGACTGCCTGCCTGCCTTCCCCTCTCTCTGTCTCTGTCCCAGGCTCTCAGGCTCAATCTCCTTTCCCTCATTTGGTCTCTTTGCCTCCCGTTTCCCATAGTCCATGCCCGATTCATGTCTCCCTGCCTCTCTTATGTCCCCACAGGCAGTACTGTCTCATAACATGCAATCGTATCCATTAGCAAGTGCCCCCATGAAAACCACTCTTCTCATGCTGCCTGGGAACTACACATTGACACTTACTTCTCAGGGACTACATGCCTCCATCACTTTTAGGTCAGGAGGCTCTTATGTACCCGCTCCCCTTCTTCAGAATATGTGTTCTTGTCTTCAACAGTGAAACATTGTGCATGCTACCTCATTCCCCGAGGCCGAACAGCAGTGTGGACCTGTGCTTGTGTGCGTGTGTGTGTGCATGTCTTTAGACATTTCTGATGGTGGTGCACGGAAAATTGGACACCCTGAGAAAAAGTGTCCGTAGGGAAAGTCAATCAGTCTTCGGTGAAACTATGTAAGGTCGCAGGCACGGTGTTCCTAACTTTGGTGACACCTCTCCAACCTGCCCAGAGAGGGAAGTCTTCAGCACAGCTAGTTCCTCGGAGGCCAGCCATCAAGGTAACATCTCCTTGACACCACCAGGCCTTCCTGCTTCCTTGGCCCCTCGCCCTTTATACTTGACCACACATTTGAATGGACCTCTCGCCACACAGCTCAGTCCAGCCACGTTTTCCAAAGGGAGCCACCTTCTTGCCAAGATTCGAGTTCCTGCTGTCTGGAGCACCCCGAAGAGGAAAGCCCTAGAGTAAGGAGTGCAACTGGAGTGGGGCAACTTGCGTCTGGACATGGACCCCGAGAGGGAAAATGGATCGAGAGACTCGGTTGTACCTGAATTCTGCTTTCTGGAATGTCCAGTTCTCGTGCCAGCCATTCTCTGGTCGTTATCCCGGGGTAGGGGTTCTGTTGAAAGAGTGCTTGCAGGGTGTCCTTCTGACTCAGACTCAGAACAAGCCTCCTCCTTCGCGATGGTCTTGAGAGTCGGCCTGTGGGAGAGAAGAGGGGGAATGTGTCAGGGGAGAATCCATGGAGGTGCAAATCAACGGTGCCGGCCCAGTGCTGGTTCTTGTGCCATGAGAAAAAGCTCTAAGCCAGGGGAAGACTGTGCATTTGGAAAAACCGTGGGTACACCCCGAAAGCCATGCTGAGTGGGACCCTGGGGGCTCAAGCTAAGCTGAGGGTCAAGGCTATGGGGATCTCCTCACCATCGCCAATGATCCACAGGACGCAATGCAAACAGAAGGGGAAAGCCCTAGGAAAACAGGCTACCGTGACCAAAACGGGTGGAAGGATTTTCCACCTGTGGAGGCCTTGGAAAATCTTGATGGCTTCTACCAGATTTACCTCTAACTCTATGCTAACCATAGGAACCTGGCTTCTGAACTATCATTCGCACAGCATATCTGCACTTTCACTATTGGAAAGGAAAGTAGACGAAAGCCAAATGAAGCCAGACAAACACACAAGCCAACCCCCAACACAGAACACACTAGAGGATTGTTTAGAAAACCTATTTTTTTGAGCCATGACCAACGTGCTGCCCTGTCTGATGGCGCCAACCCACCCACACACCCACAACAGCCCAGTACTCCTCAGAAGATGAGTTTCCCTTTTAGTCACCGAGGTCATGGTGACTCGCCCCGTGTGCGTGCTATTCTTTCAGTTGGGCAGTCTGAAGGGCTGCCCCCCACCCCTTTCCTATTTGAGGTTGCGTATTTCTTGTAGCAAGGGAATGGATGGATGTTTGTTTCCTGCATTCTAAGGGGGGAGCCGGGTGTGATGGCCAGGGAGGGTGTGGTTTCAGGCACGTCCGGCACACCCTTGAGATCTTGAGTTTCCTGAAATCTCTCCAACTCTAGGTCAATGCCAACCCTTCTGCAAGGGCTACCTGCCCTAGCAGCTGGCAGCTGGTGACGTAGGGTCGTCTCCAGGTCTCCCTCTGGAAGGATTCAAGACAAGGCAAGGGTTTCAGATCCCCAACGGGGACTCCTTTTTAAAGCGCCCTTCCTTCCTGCCAGCTCCAAGGAACATATTTGGAAAGCACTCAAGGAACGGACTTGTCACACTGCAGATTTTGGCTTTCCAGAGACTCCTGCAGTGCCTACCTTGGAGTCTAATGAAAGACAGTTTGAGTGCTCCTGGAATCTCTGTTTCCCAGGTTCTAGCTTTCAGTTGTGCTCAAAGAAAATCTCTCTTTGTCTCCTAATCTTAACACATACTGGATGTGGATTATTTCCATGGACACCGTGGAAGTTAACCAGTTCAAATGGAACACGCAACATAACAGAGCAAATCCGCAACAACAGCAAGAATAGAACATGCAAAACAAATTCAAAATCCCAAACACTGTCAACTGGAAAAGAGTGTCAGTTTAGTTGGGAACGTTATCAAATACTCGTGTTCCGTTCACTGCAACCACAGGCTGGGATTTTTAGTAGAGAAGCCATTGTCAGGCAACAGGGCTACCAACTTCCATGTGGATTTCTAGAAGGAAAACAAATGAAGCAGCAAACCAGAAATATGTACGTGAAATGCCCAAACCAAGGTGCATTCTTTTGCCCAAGTGATTCCAGAAACATGTCCCAGCATATCAGAGCATGCCATTTGGTGGTCATTGGGAAACTTCAATCTTCGTGGTGATCAACCCTTGGGTCGGGGAGGTGCATGAGTGTATTTGGATGATCCCACCACAGAGCCCAGATGCTGAGGGCAACGTACCTCTGGAGGTGCTGTATGTGCCGGATGAGCTGGACGAATCCATGGTGGGAGACCCACAGGGATGGCACGGAAACTGCTGGCCAACTGTTCAGTTCTCAGAAGCTCAGGGTTTATAATGGATGAGGATGCCACGCCCCTATTTATGTAAATAGCCACAGATGGTGCGGAACCCTTCCTTGCCAATTGAGAACCTGGAAGGAATCCCGAGAGGCAAGTGGGCGTTGGAATGGAAGGCCTGTTCGGAGGCTCCCAGGTCCCTTTGAAGCTGCCGCCCTCATCATCCTTTTCCAGAATGCTTGGGGTCCAGTGCTCTCTCCTTTTCACACCTTTCCACATTCCACACATACTTTCTGTCTCCGTGGAATTCCCCACCTCTGAGTCCTTCATGCTTAAGTGTGTCACTGTACTTTCCCAAATGGAGAGAGAACCTAGAGCCTAGTTTGCGTCGAGTACGTTTCCCACTTCCCTCATCACCACCAGGACATCATTGCCTCACACTCCTAAAGCATTTCCTTGGCTGGGGTTTGAGTTCCCGATAATTCACATACTAAGCTTGAGTGCTTATCTAGTGTCTACCCATGGTCCTCAGCTGTTTGGGACTTTTTCAGAGGTACTCTGAAACCCACCCCGTTGCTCACATGCCATGGAGAGACCAGAGAAAGGGGCATGCCACACGTGTATGGTTCACAAGGAAAGGAACTTATTTTCAGTGCTTATCCTTGGCGTACAAAAGACAGAGTCGGTTTCACATTCAGTGGTCAACTGACATCTGTACCAAGAAGAAGAAGTAGAAGAAGGAGAAGGAGAAGAGGAAGGGGAAGGGGAAGGGGAAGGGGAAGGAGAGGGATATGTAGCACGTTACATGATGGATGATGACACAGCTGAGTTTGAAAGGAAAACTTTGGATTCCAAGTACAGCCATCCCAACATTTTCGGTGCATTTGGGCTGCAGAGAATAGAAAAATTTAAAACAAACCAACAAAAAAACCCCACCCAGAAATACAGAAACATGCCAAATGTGTTCTTTTGCCACCATGCTTCTTTTGCCACCACGTGGATTAACATGAGGATAGTGAGCTTATTCAGAAACAGTTGGCAATCAGAGTAATTACACCAGCATTTCGTGAAAACGTGGCTGGTGTGTGTGTGTGTGTGTGTGTGTGTGTGTGTGTGTGTGTGTGTGTGTGTGTGTGTGTGTGTGTGTGTAGGGGTGTTAGTGTGATCCGTGTGTTTGATTTTCTGTACCCACTAAGGTCGGTTGTCAGGTGGTACCCTTGGACGGATGTCACCGGGACCAGTAGGTTTCTGCAAGTCCCAGGGGGCCCAGGAGGATGTCCTGAGGAGGTGCATGTCCTAGTCCCTTGTCCTGAAGTGCCAGAGATCAGAGGGAGGCATGACCATCTTGTTGGATCAGGGGGGGTTTTCCCGAGTAGTTGGAAGTTTTGGCTGAGAAAATTAATCACTGAAACATGGGATTTGCTGGCTTCTCCCAGAAGGCACTGCCTGCCAGACCTGGATCACCTCCCTCCTGGACAATCCAGGTGGGATAAGCTTGCTTGGGGGAGCAGAAGCTGTGATCTGCATGGCAGCCAGGGAATCCTGAGAGCCCGCAGGTGTGTTTATGCACAGTGCACCGGTGGCCTCCCTGTGGAGGTACCGCTGCCTGTCCCTGGGCTCCGAGGTTTCTCTGGAGCGGCCAGCATTGGACAACCAAGATGGTAAAGCCACAGCTCCTAGCTCTAGGAAGAGCCTGTGCAAGTCCTTCCACCCACAAGCATCTCAGTGTTTCCCGGAACACTGTGACCCAGTGTTCCCCCCACCCTCTTGACAGCACCAACTCTTCCATAAGCTGTCTCTTTCCACATCTCCAATCCTACTTGTCCTCAGGCTACCGTGGCTAGATTCTTTTCCCAGAAGGCCTATGCCAACTGTGTGGCTCTTGAAAAATGATGTTCCATTTCTGCCCAGTGAAAAGAAGGAGAGAGAGGGAGAGAGAAAGTGAAAGAGAAAGAGAGAGAGAAAGTGAGGGAGAGAGAGAGAGGGAGAGAGAGAAAGTGAAAGAGAAAGAGAGAGAGAAAGTGAGGGAGAGAGAGAGAGGGAGAGAGAGCGAGAGAGCGCTGTATATAGCTCTAGAACTCTGGACAAATGGGAGCCTAAGACAGGGGAGTGACTGGGAGGGAGTTGAGGACTAGATGTATCTGCAGAGATATGCACACAATAGAGCTAGAGACCCGGATGCAGTTGTATCCAGAGACTCAGATACATTGTTGTTTACACATTAGATTATTTTAATACTTCATGCCACTGACACTCCCATGCTGGACATGGGGCACACGGATTGAGCCAGTGGAGAATCACTCAACACAGAGTGTACGAGGCACATGTGTTGGAAAATATTTTTGAAAGAAGCAGTGGAAGGGATCATCTGCCATGACGTAACAATGCCACAGGCATTTGGTTTTTCAGTTCATTTGTGCATCACTTTAGTTATAACTTGGCTTATATTTTGAGAGGTGTGTGCCTGTAGTGTGTAGCCGTGGACAGATAATGAGCCAGAGAGAGAGAGAGAGACAGAGAGAGAGAGAGAGAGAGAAAGAGAGATGGAGAGAGATGATTTGTGTGCATAATACATTGGGCACATTTGTTACTATGAACCCTGGCAATGAAAGTGTTTGCATAGTTCTGTCCTTGTGTGCAAAGGCAATGCCCTCGAGGAACCCTTCCATACCATGCACCCAGAAAGCAAGTGAATGTTGTCACTGAGAGACTGTTTTCGTGATTCCACTAGGGTGTGTTTGTGGCTACAAGCTACGGGACTAGACAGGGGTATCTGGACCGCCTTCCATGCTGTCCCAGGTCATGGGAGGGATTTCACCTCTCTGAGGAAACACGGGAGAAATCAAAGTGACAAAATCACAACCAAGAACTTGAACTGAGTGCCAAGATTTATTGATTGGATCAATGGAATGTCACATACAACGGGGAAATCCAGTTCAGCATTGGGTCCTCCTCTTTCTCATTGGAAGGTTTGAATTCCTTGAGGCTTCAGAGAGGGTGTCCCTCTTGGTGTGCAAGCTTTGTGACAGTCCGTGTGGAGCATGGCATCCCTCCTGGGCACAACGCAGTTGCTGTCGACAGTCAACTTGCCTTGTTCTCCCTGCCAGACACTATCATGAGCGTTGCTTGTTCCTTCTTCTTTCTCTCCCCCATGGCTCTGCCTCCCAGGAAAGGAGGCTTGAAAGGGGCTCGGGGCAAGGCCTTCCTTCCTGCCCCTAAACCTGTGGCACTGGGGAGCCTGGCAGTATGTCAAGCAGGGCGTTGAATTCTTCCTCGCTAAGGGGGGCTTCCAAGGTTGCTGCAAGTTCCTCTTCCTCTGTGTCCACATTCAGAAAAGGGCCTGCCTTGTCCAGAATGTCCACGTCTGACAAGAGTTCATCCAGGAGGCTTGAGGAGCCTGTAAGGGCTGAGCGCTGGGGCTGTTGCTCCAGCTGGGGAGATGTCTCTTCACCTGAGCTTGCCTGCTGCTGCCAGAAGTGTGTCTCTGGTGGTGCAGGTGGCCAGATGGCCCCCTGGGCAGGCTGCCCACTGGCGATGAGAGCATGTGACCGTTCGCCCCACGGAACTGTGGCCAGAAGAGGCTGTGGGTTCTGGCATCTCTGAAGGGCTGCCAGGCTGGGCTGGAGCATGATGAACATCAACGGCTGGCCCACACAGCACCCATAGGAAGCCTCTGGCACAAGAAAGGAGGGGGAGAAAACAGGAGTGGCCGCAGCAAAGGATTGCATGCTATCAGGTGCATGAGAGGGAGGATAACGATGAGAGCTTCTATGGACAGTTGGCAGGGTGTTTTGGTCCGACAGGGCAGTCACAGCTGATGTGGCATCAGGGCCTTTGGCTAAGGCATTCACAGGCCCACTAGCGCTCTGCTTTGGGTGCCGAGCTCTTCGGTTCTGGAACCATATCTAGGGAACCATATGGGGAGACAGGAGCATTAGCAGTGTGACAATCCAGATCGACTTGCCACCGCCTCATTCCCGGCCTGCCCCAGCCCGCCCCACCCTGCCCTGCCCTGACCTGACATGCCCTCCAATCTGTCAGACCCATGGCAAGTACTGTTGGGCCTCACCTAAGGGCCATTTTTCCTATAGAGCTTTCACCTTGGCTCTTGAAAATGCGGGAGGACGTCAGGGCAACACAGGACTCACACCACTCTCTGCACCCCTCCCCACCCCTGTCTTTGAGGAGAGCTGGCATTGACCAGCTACAAACTCAGGCCCCTCCCTGGCTGCCCAGGACTTCCATTGCCCTGTCCTCTTCTGGAAATGGATGCCTTCAGATCAGCCCCCGTAGCGTATTCGTAAGACGAAGGGAACGTCCTCCCAATCCCCCGTCTCCAAGCCTACATATATCCAGCAACAACCCGTCGCAAGGGTTAACACTCCTTTCTCGTGGGAGAAGCCAAGTTCCACCCACTGGTGGAGAACTTACCTGGATTCGAGGTTCGGGAATTCCTGTCTGGTGAGCCAATTCTTCCCTGGCAGCAATAGATGGAAATCGATCCCTCTCAAAGGCTTGCACAAGGACCCTTGTTTGAGAAGGAGAGATGAAAGTCCTCTTTCGCCTGGCCTCTCTTCCCATGCTTCCTAAAGAAGAACACACAGAGAAGAGAGGACATTCAGGCCAATTTCAGCACATTCACAGCAGATCCAGTGTGTGGTATGTAGGAAGCGGTATGTCATAGATCAAGATCGATACATCGATACACCTTACTCAGTGTTATGTGAAAAGGCCCCATGTGATGGAAGAAGGCATTTCTGCATGTCCGGGCAGGATCTGGACCCAAAGATTCCAAGCCTTCCTGGGCATGCATCTCCCCACCCTCCAAGAGGGGCATGATGCTCCTGGGTGGAACAGGAATGGGGCAAGAACCCAAGATATCATGGTTTCCTCTCTGAAGCGTTCTTGGCCTCCCATGGTCATCCACGTTCATAGATGATTCTGTCTCAAGGAGATGCTCTGGGGAAATGCCTATGGAATGCCGGGTACTTACCTCGAGTCAAAGCCTCAGGTGGTGGGGGCCGCAGCGGCTGTGACTGCCCTCCTTTGAAGGCATTCTCCGACAGCAATCGGCTCTGCTTTACGCGTCTTCTTCGTTGGTTTTGAAACCAAACCTGGGTACAAAGAAAGAGAGCCTTGTCTTTCAATGCTTATGCACGTACTTCCAAGATCTATTGCAGGGATGCACCATAGAACAAACGCACAAACGCACCAGCCAGCCGGCCAGCAACAAGCCGACTGATGGAGACCCAGTATGGCCCGTCTGCCCCCAGTGGAAATATTTACGATTCAAAGGGACTGAAGTCTCACTAGCATGTAGAATGTAGACTCCGGCTTTTACCTCTGAAGAAGTGCACCAGATTCCAGAATACACAACCTGTGTCCGTGAAAATAATCCTTCCTCTTCGAGTCACCTTACTGGTGTCCAGAGTAATGACTTGTGACACAGGAGGAGACAATGCTTGCTTTCCCACAGTCAGAATGGGATGGATAGCTAACTCTCTCTGTCTCTCTCCCCCGCCCCAGCCGTTCTCATCAAAACTACCATTTTCTCTGTGGGTCTTTTGGTCTCTGTCTACGATTCTCCACATCTACCTGTTGACGTCTGTCTCTGTTGCGACCCCCCCGGCTGCCCAAGTGACTGCCTGCCTGCCTTCCCCTCTCTCTGTCTCTGTCCCAGGCTCTCAGGCTCAATCTCCTTTCCCTCATTTGGTCTCTTTGCCTCCCGTTTCCCATAGTCCATGCCCGATTCATGTCTCCCTGCCTCTCTTATGTCCCCACAGGCAGTACTGTCTCATAACATGCAATCGTATCCATTAGCAAGTGCCCCCATGAAAACCACTCTTCTCATGCTGCCTGGGAACTACACATTGACACTTACTTCTCAGGGACTACATGCCTCCATCACTTTTAGGTCAGGAGGCTCTTATGTACCCGCTCCCCTTCTTCAGAATATGTGTTCTTGTCTTCAACAGTGAAACATTGTGCATGCTACCTCATTCCCCGAGGCCGAACAGCAGTGTGGACCTGTGCTTGTGTGCGTGTGTGTGTGCATGTCTTTAGACATTTCTGATGGTGGTGCACGGAAAATTGGACACCCTGAGAAAAAGTGTTCGTAGGGAAAGTCAATCAGTCTTCGGCGAAACTATGTAAGGTCACAGGCATGGTGTTCCTAACTTTGGTGACACCTCTCCAACCTGCCCAGAGAGGGAAGTCTTCAGCACAGCTAGTTCCTCGGAGGCCAGCCATCAAGGTAACATCTCCTTGACACCACCAGGCCTTCCTGCTTCCTTGGCCCCTCGCCTTTTATACTTGACCACACATTTGAATGGACCTCTCGCCACACAGCTCAGTCCAGCCACGTTTTCCAAAGGGAGCCACCTTCTTGCCAAGATTCGACTTCCTGCTGTCTGGAGCACCCCAAAGAGGAAAGCCCTAGAGTAAGGAGTGCAACTGGAGTGGGGCAACTTGCGTCTGGACATGGACCCCGAGAGGGAAAATGGATCGAGAGACTCGGTTGTACCTGAATTCTGCTTTCTGGAATGTCCAGTTCTCGTGCCAGCCATTCTCTGGTCGTTATCCCGGGGTAGGGGTTCTGTTGAAAGAGTGCTTGCAGGGTGTCCTTCTGACTCAGACTCAGAGCAAGCCTCCTCCTTCGCGATGGTCTTGAGAGTCGGCCTGTGGGAGAGAAGAGGGGGAATGTGTCAGGGGAGAATCCATGGAGGTGCAAATCAACGGTGCCGGCCCAGTGCTGGTTCTTGTGCCATGAGAAAAAGCTCTAAGCCACGGGAAGACTGTGCATTTGGAAAAACTGTGGGTGCACCCCGAAAGCCATGCTGAGTGGGACCCTGGGGGCTCAAGCTAAGCTGAGGGTCAAGGCTATGGGGATCTCCTCACCATCGCCAATGATCCACAGGACGCAATGCAAACAGAAGGGGAAAGCCCTAGGAAAACAGGCTACCGTGACCAAAACGGGTGGAAGGATTTTCCACCTGTGGAGGCCTTGGAAAATCTTGATGGCTTCTACCAGATTTACCTCTAACTCTATGCTAACCATAGGAACCTGGCTTCTGAACTATCATTCGCACAGCATATCTGCACTTTCACTATTGGAAAGGAAAGTAGACGAAAGCCAAATGAAGCCAGACAAACACACAAGCCAACCCCCAACACAGAACACACTAGAGGATTTTTTAGAAAACCTATTTTTTTGAGCCATGACCAACGTGCTGCCCTGTCTGATGGTGCCAACCCACCCACACACCCACAACAGCCCAGTACTCCTCAGAAGATGAGTTTCCCTTTTAGTCACCGAGGTCATGGTGACTCGCCCCGTGTGCGTGCTATTCTTTCAGTTGGGCAGTCTGAAGGGCTGCCCCCCACCCCTTTCCTATTTGAGGTTGCGTATTTCTTGTAGCAAGGGAATGGATGGGTGTTTGTTTCCTGCATTCTAAGGGGGGAGCCGGGTGTGATGGCCGGGGAGGGTGTGGTTTCAGGCACGTCCGGCACACCCTTGAGATCTTGAGTTTCCTGAAATCTCTCCAACTCTAGGTCAATGCCAACCCTTCTGCAAGGGCTACCTGCCCTAGCAGCTGGCAGCTGGTGACGTAGGGTCGTCTCCAGGTCTCCCTCTGGAAGGATTCAAGACAAGGCAAGGGTTTCAGATCCCCAACGGGGACTCCTTTTTAAAGCGCCCTTCCTTCCTGCCAGCTCCAAGGAACATATTTGGAAAGCACTCAAGGAACGGACTTGTCACACTGCAGATTTTGGCTTTCCAGAGACTCCTGCAGTGCCTACCTTGGAGTCTAATGAAAGACAGTTTGAGTGCTCCTGGAATCTCTGTTTCCCTGGTTCTAGCTTTCAGTTGTGCTCAAAGAAAATCTCTCTTTGTCTCCTAATCTTAACACATACTGGATGTGGATTATTTCCATGGACACCGTGGAAGTTAACCAGTTCAAATGGAACACGCAACATAACAGAGCAAATCCGCAACAACAGCAAGAATAGAACATGCGAAACAAATTCAAAATCCCAAACACTGTCAACTGGAAAATAGTGTCAGTTTAGTTGGGAACGTTATCAAATACTCGTGTTCCATTCACTGCAACCACAGGCTGGGATTTTTAGTAGAGAAGCCATTGTCAGGCAACAGGGCTACCAACTTCCATGTGGATTTCTAGAAGGAAAACAAATGAAGCAGCAAACCAGAAATATGTACGTGAAATGCCCAAACCAAGGTGCATTCTTTTGCCCAAGTGATTCCAGAAACATGGCCCAGCATATCAGTGCATGCCATTTGGTGGTCATTGGGAAACTTCAATCTTCGTGGTGATCAACCCTTGGGTCAGGGAGGTGCATGAGTGTATTTGGATGATCCAACCGCAGAGCCCAGATGCTGAGGGCAACGTACCTCTGGAGTTGCTGTATGTGCCGGATGAGCTGGACGAATCCATGGTGGGAGACCCACAGGGATGGCACGGAAAGTGCTGGCCAACTGTTCAGTTCTCAGAAGCTCAGGGTCTATAATAGATGAGGATGCCACGCCCCTATTTATGTAAATAGCGACAGATGGTGCTGAACCCTTCCTTGCCAATTGAGAACCTGGAAGGAATCCCGAGAGGCAAGTGGGCGTTGGAATGGAAGGCCTGTTCGGAGGCTCCCAGGTCCCTTTGAAGCTGCCGCCCTCGTCATCCTTTTCCAGAATGCTTGGGGTCCAGTGCTCTCTCCTTTTCACACCTTTCCACATTCCACACATACTTTCTGTCTCCGTGGAATTCCCCACCTCTGAGTCCTTCACGCTTAAGTGTGTCACTGTACTTTCCCAAATGGAGAGAGAACCTAGAGCCTAGTTTGCGTCGAGTACGTTTCCCACTTCCCTCATCACCACCAGGACATCATTGCCTCACACTCCTAAAGCATTTCCTTGGCTGGGATTTGAGTTCCCGATAATTCACATACTAAGCTTGAGTGCTTATCTAGTGTCTACCCATGGTCCTCAGCTGTTTGGGACTTTTTCAGAGGTACTCTGAAACCCATCCCGTTGCTCACATGCCATGGAGAGACCAGAGAAAGGGGCATGCCACACGTGTATGGTTCACAAGGAAAGGAACTTATTTTCAGTGCTTATCCTTGGCGTACAAAAGACAGAGTCGGTTTCACATTCAGTGGTCAACTGACATCTGTACCAAGAAGAAGAAGTAGAAGAAGGAGAAGGAGAAGAGGAAGGGGAAGGGGAAGGGGAAGGGGAAGGGGAAGGGGAAGGAGAGGGATATGTAGCACGTTACATGATGGATGATGACACAGCTGAGTTTGAAAGGAAAGCTTTGGATTCCAAGTACAGCCATCCCAACATTTTCAGTGCATTTGGGCTGCAGAGAATAGAAAAACTTAAAACAAACCAACAAAAAAACCCCACCCAGAAATACAGAAACATGCCAAATGTGTTCTTTTGCCACCATGCTTCTTTTGCCACCACGTGGATTAACATGAGGATAGTGAGCTTATTCAGAAACAGTTGGCAATCAGAGTAATTACACCAGCATTTCGTGAAAACATGGCTGGTGTGTGTGTGTGTGTGTGTGTGTGTGTGTGTGTGTGTTTGTATGTGTGTGTGTGTGTAGGGGTGTTAGTGTGATCCGTGTGTTTGATTTTCTGTACCCACTAAGGTCGGTTGTCTGGTGGTACCCTTGGACGGATGTCACCGGGACCAGTAGGTGTCTGCAAGTCCCAGGGGGCCCAGGAGGATGTCCTGAGGAGGTGTATGTCCTAGTCCCTTGTCCTGAAGTGCCAGAGATCAGAGGGAGGCATGACCATCTTGTTGGATCAGGGGGGGTTTTCCCGAGTAGTTGGAAGTTTTGGCTGAGAAAATTAATCACTGAAACATGGGATTTGCTGGCTTCTCCCAGAAGGCACTGCCTGCCAGACCTGGATCACCTCCCTCCTGGACAATCCAGGTGGGATAAGCTTGCTTGGGGGAGCAGAAGCTGTGATCTGCATGGCAGCCAGGGAATCCTGAGAGCCCGCAGGTGTGTTTATGCACAGTGCACCGGTGGCCTCCCTGTGGAGGTATCGCTGCCTGTCCCTGGGCTCCGAGGTTTCTCTGGAGCGGCCAGCATTGGACAACCAAGATGGTAAAGCCACAGCTCCTAGCTCTAGGAAGAGCCTGTGCAAGTCCTTCCACCCACAAGCATCTCAGTGTTTCCCGGAACACTGTGACCCAGTGTTCCCCCCACCCTCTTGACAGCACCAACTCTTCCATAAGCTGTCTCTTTCCACATCTCCAATCCTACTTGTCCTGAGGCTACCGTGGCCAGATTCTTTTCCCAGAAGGCCTATGCCACCTGTGTGGCTCTTGAAAATGATGTTCCATTTCTGCCCAGTGAAAAGAAGGAGAGAGAGGGAGAGAGAAAGTGAAAGAGAAAGAGAGAGAGAAAGTGAGGGAGAGAGAGAGAGGGAGAGAGAGCGAGAGAGCGCTGTATATAGCTCTAGAACTCTGGACAAATGGGAGCCTAAGACAGGGGAGTGACTGGGAGGGAGTTGAGGACTAGATGTATCTGCAGAGATATGCACACAATAGAGCTAGAGACCCGGATGCAGTTGTATCCAGAGACTCAGATACATTGTTGTTTACACATTAGATTATTTTAATACTTCGTGCCACTGACACTCCCATGCTGGACATGGGCACACGGATTGAGCCAGTGGAGAATCACTCAACACAGAGTGTACGAGGCACATGTGTTGGAAAATATTTTTGAAAGAAGCAGTGGAAGGGATCATCTGCCATGACGTAACAATGCCACAGGCATTTGGTTTTTCAGTTCATTTGTGCATCACTTTAGTTATAACTTGGCTTATATTTTGAGAGGTGTGTGCCTGTAGTGTGTAGCCGTGGACAGATAATGAGCCAGAGAGAGAGAGAGAGACAGAGAGAGAGAGAGAGAGAGAAAGAGAGATGGAGAGAGATGATTTGTGTGCATAATACATTGGGCACATTTGTTACTATGAACCCTGGCAATGAAAGTGTTTGCATAGTTCTGTCCTTGTGTGCAAAGGCAATGCCCTCGAGGAACCCTTCCATACCATGCACCCAGAAAGCAAGTGAATGTTGTCACTGAGAGACTGTTTTCGTGATTCCACTAGGGTGTGTTTGTGGCTACAAGCTACGGGACTAGACAGGGGTATCTGGACCGCCTTCCATGCTGTCCCAGGTCATGGGAGGGATTTCACCTCTCTGAGGAAACACGGGAGAAATCAAAGTGACAAAATCACAACCAAGAACTTGAACTGAGTGCCAAGATTTATTGATTGGATCAATGGAATGTCACATACAACGGGGAAATCCAGTTCAGCATTGGGTCCTCCTCTTTCTCATTGGAAGGTTTGAATTCCTTGAGGCTTCAGAGAGGGTGTCCCTCTTGGTGTGCAAGCTTTGTGACAGTCCGTGTGGAGCATGGCATCCCTCCTGGGCACAACGCAGTTGCTGTCGACAGTCAACTTGCCTTGTTCTCCCTGCCAGACACTATCATGAGCGTTGCTTGTTCCTTCTTCTTTCTCTCCCCCATGGCTCTGCCTCCCAGGAAAGGAGGCTTGAAAGGGGCTCGGGGCAAGGCCTTCCTTCCTGCCCCTAAACCTGTGGCACTGGGGAGCCTGGCAGTATGTCAAGCAGGGCGTTGAATTCTTCCTCGCTAAGGGGGGCTTCCAAGGTTGCTGCAAGTTCCTCTTCCTCTGTGTCCACATTCAGAAAAGGGCCTGCCTTGTCCAGAATGTCCACGTCTGACAAGAGTTCATCCAGGAGGCTTGAGGAGCCTGTAAGGGCTGAGCGCTGGGGCTGTTGCTCCAGCTGGGGAGATGTCTCTTCACCTGAGCTTGCCTGCTGCTGCCAGAAGTGTGTCTCTGGTGGTGCAGGTGGCCAGATGGCCCCCTGGGCAGGCTGCCCACTGGCGATGAGAGCATGTGACCGTTCGCCCCACGGAACTGTGGCCAGAAGAGGCTGTGGGTTCTGGCATCTCTGAAGGGCTGCCAGGCTGGGCTGGAGCATGATGAACATCAACGGCTGGCCCACACAGCACCCATAGGAAGCCTCTGGCACAAGAAAGGAGGGGGAGAAAACAGGAGTGGCCGCAGCAAAGGATTGCATGCTATCAGGTGCATGAGAGGGAGGATAACGATGAGAGCTTCTATGGACAGTTGGCAGGGTGTTTTGGTCCGACAGGGCAGTCACAGCTGATGTGGCATCAGGGCCTTTGGCTAAGGCATTCACAGGCCCACTAGCGCTCTGCTTTGGGTGCCGAGCTCTTCGGTTCTGGAACCATATCTAGGGAACCATATGGGGAGACAGGAGCATTAGCAGTGTGACAATCCAGATCGACTTGCCACCGCCTCATTCCCGGCCTGCCCCAGCCCGCCCCACCCTGCCCTGCCCTGACCTGACATGCCCTCCAATCTGTCAGACCCATGGCAAGTACTGTTGGGCCTCACCTAAGGGCCATTTTTCCTATAGAGCTTTCACCTTGGCTCTTGAAAATGCGGGAGGACGTCAGGGCAACACAGGACTCACACCACTCTCTGCACCCCTCCCCACCCCTGTCTTTGAGGAGAGCTGGCATTGACCAGCTACAAACTCAGGCCCCTCCCTGGCTGCCCAGGACTTCCATTGCCCTGTCCTCTTCTGGAAATGGATGCCTTCAGATCAGCCCCCGTAGCGTATTCGTAAGACGAAGGGAACGTCCTCCCAATCCCCCGTCTCCAAGCCTACATATATCCAGCAACAACCCGTCGCAAGGGTTAACACTCCTTTCTCGTGGGAGAAGCCAAGTTCCACCCACTGGTGGAGAACTTACCTGGATTCGAGGTTCGGGAATTCCTGTCTGGTGAGCCAATTCTTCCCTGGCAGCAATAGATGGAAATCGATCCCTCTCAAAGGCTTGCACAAGGGCCCTTGTTTGAGAAGGAGAGATGAAAGTCCTCTTTCGCCTGGCCTCTCTTCCCATGCTTCCTAAAGAAGAACACACAGAGAAGAGAGGACATTCAGGCCAATTTCAGCACATTCACAGCAGATCCAGTGTGTGGTATGTAGGAAGCGGTATGTCATAGATCAAGATCGATACATCGATACACCTTACTCAGTGTTATGTGAAAAGGCCCCATGTGATGGAAGAAGGCATTTCTGCATGTCCGGGCAGGATCTGGACCCAAAGATTCCAAGCCTTCCTGGGCATGCATCTCCCCACCCTCCAAGAGGGGCATGATGCTCCTGGGTGGAACAGGAATGGGGCAAGAACCCAAGATATCATGGTTTCCTCTCTGAAGCGTTCTTGGCCTCCCATGGTCATCCACGTTCATAGATGATTCTGTCTCAAGGAGATGCTCTGGGGAAATGCCTATGGAATGCCGGGTACTTACCTCGAGTCAAAGCCTCAGGTGGTGGGGGCCGCAGCGGCTGTGACTGCCCTCCTTTGAAGGCATTCTCCGACAGCAATCGGCTCTGCTTTACGCGTCTTCTTCGTTGGTTTTGAAACCAAACCTGGGTACAAAGAAAGAGAGCCTTGTCTTTCAATGCTTATGCACGTACTTCCAAGATCTATTGCAGGGATGCACCATAGAACAAACGCACAAACGCACCAGCCAGCCGGCCAGCAACAAGCCGACTGATGGAGACCCAGTATGGCCCGTCTGCCCCCAGTGGAAATATTTACGATTCAAAGGGACTGAAGTCTCACTAGCATGTAGAATGTAGACTCCGGCTTTTACCTCTGAAGAAGTGCACCAGATTCCAGAATACACAACCTGTGTCCGTGAAAATAATCCTTCCTCTTCGAGTCACCTTACTGGTGTCCAGAGTAATGACTTGTGACACAGGAGGAGACAATGCTTGCTTTCCCACAGTCAGAATGGGATGGATAGCTAACTCTCTCTGTCTCTCTCCCCCGCCCCAGCCGTTCTCATCAAAACTACCATTTTCTCTGTGGGTCTTTTGGTCTCTGTCTACGATTCTCCACATCTACCTGTTGACGTCTGTCTCTGTTGCAACCCCCCCGGCTGCCCAAGTGACTGCCTGCCTGCCTTCCCCTCTCTCTGTCTCTGTCCCAGACTCTCAGGCTCAATCTCCTTTCCCTCATTTGGTCTCTTTGCCTCCCGTTTCCCATAGTCCATGCCCGATTCATGTCTCCCTGCCTCTCTTATGTCCCCACAGGCAGTACTGTCTCATAACATGCAATCGTATCCATTAGCAAGTGCCCCCATGAAAACCACTCTTCTCATGCTGCCTGGGAACTACACATTGACACTTACTTCTCAGGGACTACATGCCTCCATCACTTTTAGGTCAGGAGGCTCTTATGTACCCGCTCCCCTTCTTCAGAATATGTGTTCTTGTCTTCAACAGTGAAACATTGTGCATGCTACCTCATTCCCCGAGGCCGAACAGCAGTGTGGACCTGTGCTTGTGTGCGTGTGTGTGTGCATGTCTTTAGACATTTCTGATGGTGGTGCACGGAAAATTGGACACCCTGAGAAAAAGTGTTCGTAGGGAAAGTCAATCAGTCTTCGGCGAAACTATGTAAGGTCACAGGCATGGTGTTCCTAACTTTGGTGACACCTCTCCAACCTGCCCAGAGAGGGAAGTCTTCAGCACAGCTAGTTCCTCGGAGGCCAGCCATCAAGGTAACATCTCCTTGACACCACCAGGCCTTCCTGCTTCCTTGGCCCCTCGCCTTTTATACTTGACCACACATTTGAATGGACCTCTCGCCACACAGCTCAGTCCAGCCACGTTTTCCAAAGGGAGCCACCTTCTTGCCAAGATTCGACTTCCTGCTGTCTGGAGCACCCCAAAGAGGAAAGCCCTAGAGTAAGGAGTGCAACTGGAGTGGGGCAACTTGCGTCTGGACATGGACCCCGAGAGGGAAAATGGATCGAGAGACTCGGTTGTACCTGAATTCTGCTTTCTGGAATGTCCAGTTCTCGTGCCAGCCATTCTCTGGTCGTTATCCCGGGGTAGGGGTTCTGTTGAAAGAGTGCTTGCAGGGTGTCCTTCTGACTCAGACTCAGAGCAAGCCTCCTCCTTCGCGATGGTCTTGAGAGTCGGCCTGTGGGAGAGAAGAGGGGGAATGTGTCAGGGGAGAATCCATGGAGGTGCAAATCAACGGTGCCGGCCCAGTGCTGGTTCTTGTGCCATGAGAAAAAGCTCTAAGCCACGGGAAGACTGTGCATTTGGAAAAACTGTGGGTGCACCCCGAAAGCCATGCTGAGTGGGACCCTGGGGGCTCAAGCTAAGCTGAGGGTCAAGGCTATGGGGATCTCCTCACCATCGCCAATGATCCACAGGACGCAATGCAAACAGAAGGGGAAAGCCCTAGGAAAACAGGCTACCGTGACCAAAACGGGTGGAAGGATTTTCCACCTGTGGAGGCCTTGGAAAATCTTGATGGCTTCTACCAGATTTACCTCTAACTCTATGCTAACCATAGGAACCTGGCTTCTGAACTATCATTCGCACAGCATATCTGCACTTTCACTATTGGAAAGGAAAGTAGACGAAAGCCAAATGAAGCCAGACAAACACACAAGCCAACCCCCAACACAGAACACACTAGAGGATTTTTTAGAAAACCTATTTTTTTGAGCCATGACCAACGTGCTGCCCTGTCTGATGGCGCCAACCCACCCACACACCCACAACAGCCCAGTACTCCTCAGAAGATGAGTTTCCCTTTTAGTCACCGAGGTCATGGTGACTCGCCCCGTGTGCGTGCTATTCTTTCAGTTGGGCAGTCTGAAGGGCTGCCCCCCACCCCTTTCCTATTTGAGGTTGCGTATTTCTTGTAGCAAGGGAATGGATGGGTGTTTGTTTCCTGCATTCTAAGGGGGGAGCCGGGTGTGATGGCCGGGGAGGGTGTGGTTTCAGGCACGTCCGGCACACCCTTGAGATCTTGAGTTTCCTGAAATCTCTCCAACTCTAGGTCAATGCCAACCCTTCTGCAAGGGCTACCTGCCCTAGCAGCTGGCAGCTGGTGACGTAGGGTCGTCTCCAGGTCTCCCTCTGGAAGGATTCAAGACAAGGCAAGGGTTTCAGATCCCCAACGGGGACTCCTTTTTAAAGCGCCCTTCCTTCCTGCCAGCTCCAAGGAACATATTTGGAAAGCACTCAAGGAACGGACTTGTCACACTGCAGATTTTGGCTTTCCAGAGACTCCTGCAGTGCCTACCTTGGAGTCTAATGAAAGACAGTTTGAGTGCTCCTGGAATCTCTGTTTCCCTGGTTCTAGCTTTCAGTTGTGCTCAAAGAAAATCTCTCTTTGTCTCCTAATCTTAACACATACTGGATGTGGATTATTTCCATGGACACCGTGGAAGTTAACCAGTTCAAATGGAACACGCAACATAACAGAGCAAATCCGCAACAACAGCAAGAATAGAACATGCGAAACAAATTCAAAATCCCAAACACTGTCAACTGGAAAATAGTGTCAGTTTAGTTGGGAACGTTATCAAATACTCGTGTTCCATTCACTGCAACCACAGGCTGGGATTTTTAGTAGAGAAGCCATTGTCAGGCAACAGGGCTACCAACTTCCATGTGGATTTCTAGAAGGAAAACAAATGAAGCAGCAAACCAGAAATATGTACGTGAAATGCCCAAACCAAGGTGCATTCTTTTGCCCAAGTGATTCCAGAAACATGGCCCAGCATATCAGTGCATGCCATTTGGTGGTCATTGGGAAACTTCAATCTTCGTGGTGATCAACCCTTGGGTCAGGGAGGTGCATGAGTGTATTTGGATGATCCAACCGCAGAGCCCAGATGCTGAGGGCAACGTACCTCTGGAGTTGCTGTATGTGCCGGATGAGCTGGACGAATCCATGGTGGGAGACCCACAGGGATGGCACGGAAAGTGCTGGCCAACTGTTCAGTTCTCAGAAGCTCAGGGTCTATAATAGATGAGGATGCCACGCCCCTATTTATGTAAATAGCGACAGATGGTGCTGAACCCTTCCTTGCCAATTGAGAACCTGGAAGGAATCCCGAGAGGCAAGTGGGCGTTGGAATGGAAGGCCTGTTCGGAGGCTCCCAGGTCCCTTTGAAGCTGCCGCCCTCGTCATCCTTTTCCAGAATGCTTGGGGTCCAGTGCTCTCTCCTTTTCACACCTTTCCACATTCCACACATACTTTCTGTCTCCGTGGAATTCCCCACCTCTGAGTCCTTCACGCTTAAGTGTGTCACTGTACTTTCCCAAATGGAGAGAGAACCTAGAGCCTAGTTTGCGTCGAGTACGTTTCCCACTTCCCTCATCACCACCAGGACATCATTGCCTCACACTCCTAAAGCATTTCCTTGGCTGGGGTTTGAGTTCCCGATAATTCACATACTAAGCTTGAGTGCTTATCTAGTGTCTACCCATGGTCCTCAGCTGTTTGGGACTTTTTCAGAGGTACTCTGAAACCCATCCCGTTGCTCACATGCCATGGAGAGACCAGAGAAAGGGGCATGCCACACGTGTATGGTTCACAAGGAAAGGAACTTATTTTCAGTGCTTATCCTTGGCGTACAAAAGACAGAGTCGGTTTCACATTCAGTGGTCAACTGACATCTGTACCAAGAAGAAGAAGTAGAAGAAGGAGAAGGAGAAGAGGAAGGGGAAGGGGAAGGGGAAGGGGAAGGGGAAGGGGAAGGAGAGGGATATGTAGCACGTTACATGATGGATGATGACACAGCTGAGTTTGAAAGGAAAGCTTTGGATTCCAAGTACAGCCATCCCAACATTTTCAGTGCATTTGGGCTGCAGAGAATAGAAAAACTTAAAACAAACCAACAAAAAAACCCCACCCAGAAATACAGAAACATGCCAAATGTGTTCTTTTGCCACCATGCTTCTTTTGCCACCACGTGGATTAACATGAGGATAGTGAGCTTATTCAGAAACAGTTGGCAATCAGAGTAATTACACCAGCATTTCGTGAAAACGTGGCTGGTGTGTGTGTGTGTGTGTGTGTGTGTGTGTGTGTTTGTATGTGTGTGTGTGTGTGTGTGTAGGGGTGTTAGTGTGATCCGTGTGTTTGATTTTCTGTACCCACTAAGGTCGGTTGTCTGGTGGTACCCTTGGACGGATGTCACCGGGACCAGTAGGTGTCTGCAAGTCCCAGGGGGCCCAGGAGGATGTCCTGAGGAGGTGTATGTCCTAGTCCCTTGTCCTGAAGTGCCAGAGATCAGAGGGAGGCATGACCATCTTGTTGGATCAGGGGGGGTTTTCCCGAGTAGTTGGAAGTTTTGGCTGAGAAAATTAATCACTGAAACATGGGATTTGCTGGCTTCTCCCAGAAGGCACTGCCTGCCAGACCTGGATCACCTCCCTCCTGGACAATCCAGGTGGGATAAGCTTGCTTGGGGGAGCAGAAGCTGTGATCTGCATGGCAGCCAGGGAATCCTGAGAGCCCGCAGGTGTGTTTATGCACAGTGCACCGGTGGCCTCCCTGTGGAGGTATCGCTGCCTGTCCCTGGGCTCCGAGGTTTCTCTGGAGCGGCCAGCATTGGACAACCAAGATGGTAAAGCCACAGCTCCTAGCTCTAGGAAGAGCCTGTGCAAGTCCTTCCACCCACAAGCATCTCAGTGTTTCCCGGAACACTGTGACCCAGTGTTCCCCCCACCCTCTTGACAGCACCAACTCTTCCATAAGCTGTCTCTTTCCACATCTCCAATCCTACTTGTCCTGAGGCTACCGTGGCCAGATTCTTTTCCCAGAAGGCCTATGCCACCTGTGTGGCTCTTGAAAATGATGTTCCATTTCTGCCCAGTGAAAAGAAGGAGAGAGAGGGAGAGAGAAAGTGAAAGAGAAAGAGAGAGAGAAAGTGAGGGAGAGAGAGAGAGGGAGAGAGAGCGAGAGAGCGCTGTATATAGCTCTAGAACTCTGGACAAATGGGAGCCTAAGACAGGGGAGTGACTGGGAGGGAGTTGAGGACTAGATGTATCTGCAGAGATATGCACACAATAGAGCTAGAGACCCGGATGCAGTTGTATCCAGAGACTCAGATACATTGTTGTTTACACATTAGATTATTTTAATACTTCGTGCCACTGACACTCCCATGCTGGACATGGGGCACACGGATTGAGCCAGTGGAGAATCACTCAACACAGAGTGTACGAGGCACATGTGTTGGAAAATATTTTTGAAAGAAGCAGTGGAAGGGATCATCTGCCATGACGTAACAATGCCACAGGCATTTGGTTTTTCAGTTCATTTGTGCATCACTTTAGTTATAACTTGGCTTATCTTTTGAGAGGTGTGTGCCTGTAGTGTGTAGCCGTGGACAGATAATGAGCCAGAGAGAGAGAGAGAGACAGAGAGAGAGAGAGAGAGAGAGAGAGAAAGAGAGAGAGAGAGAGATGGAGAGAGATGATTTGTGTGCATAATACATTGGGCACATTTGTTACTATGAACCCTGGCAATGAAAGTGTTTGCATAGTTCTGTCCTTGTGTGCAAAGGCAATGCCCTCGAGGAACCCTTCCATACCATGCACCCAGAAAGCAAGTGAATGTTGTCACTGAGAGACTGTTTTCGTGATTCCACTAGGGTGTGTTTGTGGCTACAAGCTACGGGACTAGACAGGGGTATCTGGACCGCCTTCCATGCTGTCCCAGGTCATGGGAGGGATTTCACCTCTCTGAGGAAACATGGGAGAAATCAAAGTGACAAAATCACAACCAAGAACTTGAACTGAGTGCCAAGATTTATTGATTGGATCAATGGAATGTCACATACAACGGGGAAATCCAGTTCAGCGTTGGGTCCTCCTCGTTCTCATTGGAAGGTTTGAATTCCTTGAGGCTTCAGAGAGGGTGTCCCTCTTGGTGTGCAAGCTTTGTGACAGTCCGTGTGGAGCATGGCATCCCTCCTGGGCGCAACGCAGTTGCTGTCGACAGTCAACTTGCCTTGTTCTCCCTGCCAGACACTATCATGAGCGTTGCTTGTTCCTTCTTCTTTCTCTCCCCCATGGCTCTGCCTCCCAGGAAAGGAGGCTTGAAAGGGGCTCGGGGGAAGTCCTTCCTTCCTGCCCCTAAACCTGTGGCACTGGGGAGCCTGGCAGTATGTCAAGCAGGGCGTTGAATTCTTCCTCGCTAAGGGGGGCTTCCAGGGTTGCTGCAAGTTCCTCTTCCTCTGTGTCCACATTCAGAAAAGGGCCTGCCTTGTCCAGAATGTCCACGTCTGACAAGATTTCATCCAGTAGGCTTCAGGAGCCTGTAAAGGCTGAGTGCTGGGGCTGTTGCTCCAGCTGGGGAGATGACTCTTCACCTGAGCTTGCCTGCTGCTGCCAGAATTGTGTCTCTGGTGGTGCAGGTGGCCAGATGGCCCCCTGGGCAGGCTGCCCACTGGCGGTGAAAGCATGTGACCGTTCGCCCCACGGAACTGTGGCCAGAAGAGGCTGTGCGTTCTGGCATCTTTGAAGGGCTGCCAGGCTGGGCTGGAGCATGATGAACATCAACGGCTGGCCCACACGGCACCCATAGGAACCCTCTGGCACAAGAAAGGAGGGGGAGAAAACAGGAGTGGCCGCAGCAAAGGATTGCATGCTATCAGGTGCATGAGAGGGACGATAACGATGAGAGCTTCTATGGACAGTGGGCAGGGTGCTTTGGTCTGACAGGGCAGTCACAGCTGATGTGGCATCAGGGCCTTTGGCTGAGGTATTCACAGGCCCACTAGCACTCTGCTTTGGGTGCCGAGCTCTTCGGTTCTGGAACCATATCTAGGGAACCATATGGGGAGACAGGAGCATAAGCAGTGTGACAATCCAGATCGACTTGCCACTGCCTCATTCCCGGCCTGCCCCAGCCCGCCCCACCCTGCCCTGCCCTGACCTGACATGCCCTCCAATCTGTCAGACCCATGGCAAGTACTGTTGGGCCTCACCTAAGGGCCATTTTTCCTATAGAGCTTTCACCTTGGCTCTTGAAAATGCGGGAGGACGTCAGGGCAACACAGGACTCACACCACTCTCCGCACCCCTCCCCACCCCTGTCTTTGAGGAGAGCTGGCATTGACCAGCTACAAACTCAGGCCCCTCCCTGGCTGCCCAGGACTTCCATTGCCCTGTCCTCTTCTGGAAATGGATGCCTTCAGATCAGCCCCCGTAGCGTATTCGTAAGACAAAGGGAACGTCCTCCCAATCCCGCATCTCCAAGCCTACATATATCCAGCAACAACCCATCGCAAGGGTTAACACTCCTTTCTCGTGGGAGAAGCCAAGTTCCACCCACTGGTGGAGAACTTACCTGGATTCGAGGTTCGGGAATTCCTGTCTGGTGAGCCAATTCTTCCCTGGCAGCAATAGATGGAAATCGATCCCTCTCAAAGACTTGCACAAGGATCCTTGTTTGAGAAGGAGAGATGAAAGTCCTCTTTCGCCTGGCCTCTCTTCCCATGCTTCCTAAAGAAGAACACACAGAGAAGAGAGGACATTCAGGCCAATTTCAGCACATTCACAGCAGATCCAGTGTGTGGTATGTAGGAAGCGGTATGTCATAGATCAAGATCGATACATTAATACAACTTACTCAGTGCTATGTAAAAACGCCCCATGTGATGGAAGAAGGCATTTCTGCATGTCCGGGCAGTTTCTGGACCCAAAGATTCCAAGCCTTCCTGGGCATGCATCTCCCCACCCTCCAAGAGGAGCATGATGCTCCTGGGTGGAACAGGAATGGGGCAAGAACCCAAGATATCATGGTTTCCTCTCTGAAGTGTTCTTGGCCTCCCATGGTCATCCACGTTCATAGATGATTCTGTCTCAAGGAGATGCTCTGGGGAAATGCCTATGGAATGCCGGGTACTTACCTCGAGTCAAAGCCTCAGGTGGTGGGGGCCGCAGCGGCTGTGACTGCCCTCCTTTGAAGGCATTCTCTGACAGCAATTGGCTCTGCTTTAGGCGTCTTCTTCGTTGGTTTTGAAACCAAACCTGGGTACAAAGAAAGAAAGCCTTGTCTTTCAATGCTTATGCACGTAGTTCCAAGATCTATTGCAGGGATGCACCATAGAACAAACGCACCAGCCAGTCGGCTGGCCGGCCAGCCGGCCAGCAACAAGCCGACTGATGGAGACCCAGTATGGCCCGTCTGCCCCCAGTGGAAATATTTACGATTCAAAGGGACTGAAGTCTCACTAGCATGTAGAATGTAGACTCCGGCTTTTACCTCTGAAGAAGTGCACCAGATTCCAGAATACACAATCTGTGTCTGTGAAAATAATCCTTTCTCTTCGAGTCACCTTACTGGTGTCCAGAGTAATGACTTGTGACACAGGAGGAGACAATGCTTGCTTTCCCACAGTCAGAATGGGATGGATAGCTAACTCTCTCTGTCTCTCTCCCCCGCCCCAGCCGTTCTCATCAAAACTACCATTTTCTCTGTGGGTCTTTTGGTCTCTGTCTACGATTCTCCACATCTACCTGTTGACGTCTGTCTCTGTTGCGACCCCCCGGCTGCCCAAGTGACTGCCTGCCTGCCTTCCCCTCTCTCTGTCTCTGTCCCAGGCTCTCAGGCTCAATCTCCTTTCCCTCATTTGGTCTCTTTGCCTCCCATTTCCCATAGTCCATGCCCGATTCATGTCTCCCTGCCTCTCTTATGTCCCCACAGGCAGTACTGTCTCATAACATGCAATCGTATCCATTAGCAAGTGCCCCCATGAAAACCACTCTTCTCATGCTGCCTGGGAACTACTCATTGACACTTACTTCTCAGGGACTACATGCCTCCATCACTATTAGGTCAGGAGGCTCTTATGTACCCGCTCCCCTTCTTCAGAATATGTGTCCTTGTCTTCAACAGTGAAACATTGTGCATGCTACCTCATTCCCCGAGGCCGAACAGCAGTGTGGACCTGTGCTTGTGTGCGTGTGTGTGTGCATGTCTTTAGACATTTCTGATGGTGGTGCAGGGCAAATTGGACACCCTGAGGAAAAGTGTTCGTAGGGAAAGTCAATCAGTCTTTGGTGACGCTATGTAAGGTCACAGGCACGGTGTCCCTAACTTTGGTGACTCCTCCCCAACCTGCCCAGAGAGGGAAGTCTTCAGCACAGCTAGTTCCTCGAAGGCCAGCCATCAAGGTAACATCTCCTTGACACCACCAGGCCTTCCTGCTTCCTTGGCCCCTTGCCCTTTATACTTGACCACACATTTGAATGGACCTCTCGCCACACAGCTCAGTCCAGCCACGTTTTCCAAAGGGAGCCACCTTATTGCCAAGATTTGAGTTCCTGCTGTCTGGAGCACCCCGAAGAGGAAAGCCCTAGAGTAAGGAGTGCAACTGGAGTGGGGCAACTTGCGTCTGGACATGGACCCCGAGAGGGAAAATGGATCGAGAGACTCGGTTGTACCTGAATTCTGCTTTCTGGAATGTCCAGTTCTCGTGCCAGCCATTCTCTGGTCGTTATCCCGGGGTAGGGGTTCTGTTGAAAGAGTGCTTGCAGGGTGTCCTTCTGACTCAGACTCAGAACAAGCCTCCTCCTTCGCGATGGTCTTGAGAGTCGGCCTGTGGGAGAGAAGAGGGGGAATGTGTCAGGGGAGAATCCATGGAGGTGCAAATCAACGGTGCCGGCCCAGTGCTGGTTCCTGTGCCATGAGAAAAAGCTCTAAGCCACGGGAAGACTGTGCATTTGGAAAAACCGTGGGTAACCCCGAAAGCCACGCTGAGTGGGACCCTGGGGGCTCAAGCTAAGCTGAGGGTCAAGGCTATGGGGATCTCCTCACCATCGCCAATGATCCACAGGACGCAATGCAAACAGAAGGGGAAAGCCCTAGGAAAACAGGCTACCGTGACCAAAACGGGTGGAAGGATTTTCCACCTGTGGAGGCCTTGGAAAATCTTGATGGCTTCTACCAGATTTACCTCTAACTCTATGCTAACCATAGGAACCTGGCTTCTGAACTATCATTCGCACAGCATATCTGCACTTTCACTATTGGAAAGGAAAGTAGACGAAAGCCAAATGAAGCCAGACAAACACACAAGCCAACCCCCAACACAGAACACACTAGAGGATTGTTTAGAAAACCTATTTTTTTGAGCCATGACCAACGTGCTGCCCTGTCTGATGGCGCCAACCCACCCACACACCCACAACAGCCCAGTACTCCTCAGAAGATGAGTTTCCCTTTTAGTCACCGAGGTCATGGTGACTCGCCCCGTGTGCGTGCTATTCTTTCAGTTGGGCAGTCTGAAGGGCTGCCCCCCACCCCTTTCCTATTTGAGGTTGCGTATTTCTTGTAGCAAGGGAATGGATGGGTGTTTGTTTCCTGCATTCTAAGGTGGGAGCCGGGTGTGATGGCCGGGGAGGGTGTGGTTTCAGGCATGTCCGGCACACCCTTGAGATCTTGAGTTTCCTGAAATCTCTCCAACTCTAGGTCAATGCCAACCCTTCTACAAGGGCTACCTGCACTAGCAGCTGGCAGCTGGTGACGTAGGGTCGTCTCCAGGTCTCCCTCTGGAAGGATTCAAGACAAGGCAAGGGTTTCGAATCCCCAACGGGGACTCCTTTTTAAAGCGCCCTTCCTTCCTGCCAGCTCCAAGGAACATATTTGGAAAGCACTCAAGGAACGGACATGTCACACTGCAGATTTTGGCTTTCCAGAGACTCCTGCAGTGCCTACCTTGGAGTCTAATGAAAGACAGTTTGAGTGCTCCTGGAATCTCTGTTTCCCAGGTTCTAGCTTTCAGTTGTGCTCAAAGAAAATCTCTCTTTGTCTCCTAATCTTAACACATACTGGATGTGGATTATTTCCATGGACACCATGGAAGTTAACCAGTTCAAATGGAACACGCAACATAACAGAGCAAATCCGCAACAACAGCAAGAATAGAACATGCGAAACAAATTCAAAATCCCAAACACTGTCAACTGGAAAATAGTGTCAGTTTAGTTGGGAACGTTATCAAATACTCGTGTTCCATTCACTGCAACCACAGGCTGGAATTTTTAGTAGAGAAGCCATTGTCAGGCAACAGGGCTACCAACTTCCATGTGGCTTTCTAGAAGGAAAACAAATGAAGCAGCAAACCAGAAATATGTACGTGAAATGCCCAAACCAAGGTGCATTCTTTTGCCCAAGTGATTCCAGAAACATGTCCCAGCATATCAGTGCATGCCATTTGGTGGTCATTGGGAAACTTCAATCTTCGTGGTGATCAACCCTTGGGTCGGGGAGGTGCATGAGTGTATTTGGATGATCTAACCGCAGAGCCCAGATGCTGAGGGCAACGTACCTCTGGAGGTGCTGTATGTGCCGGATGAGCTGGACGAATCCATGGTGGGAGACCCACAGGGATGGCACAGAAAGTGCTGGCCAACTGTTCAGTTCTCAGAAGCTCAGGGTTTATAATGGATGAGGATGCCACGCCCCTATTTATGTAAATAGCCACAGATGGTGCGGAACCCTTCCTTGCCAATTGAGAACCTGGAAGGAATCCCGAGAGGCAAGTGGGCGTTGGAATGGAAGGCCTGTTCGGAGGCTCCCAGGTCCCTTTGAAGCTGCCGCCCTCGTCATCCTTTTTCAGAATGCTTGGGGTCCAGTGCTCTTTCCTTTTCACACCTTTCCACATTCCACACATACTTTCCGTCTCCGTGGAATTCCCCACCTCTGAGTCCTTCACGCTTAAGTGTGTCACTGTACTTTCCCAAATGGAGAGAGAACCTAGAGCCTAGTTTGCGTCGAGTACGTTTCCCACTTCCCTCATCACCACCAGGACATCATTGCCTCACACTCCTAAAGCATTTCCTTGGCTGGGGTTTGAGTTCCCGATAATTCACATACTAAGCTTGAGTGCTTATCTAGTGTCTACCCATGGTCCTCAGCTGTTTGGGACTTTTTCAGAGGTACTCTGAAACCCACCCCGTTGCTCACATGCCATGGAGAGACCAGAGAAAGGGGCATGCCACACGTGTATGGTTCACAAGGAAAGGAACTTATTTTCAGTGCTTATCCTTGGCGTACAAAAGACAGAGTCGGTTTCACATTCAGTGGTCAACTGACATCTGTACCAAGAAGAAGAAGTAGAAGAAGGAGAAGGAGAAGAGGAAGGGGAAGGGGAAGGGGAAGGGGAAGGGGAAGGAGAGGGATATGTAACACGTTACATGATGGATGATGACACAGCTGAGTTTGAAAGGAAAGCTTGGATTCCAAGTGCAGCCATCCCAATATTATCGTTGCATTTGGGCTGCAGAGAATAGAAAAATTTAAAACAAACCAACAAAGAAAACCCCACCCAGAAATACAGGACCATGCCAAATGTGTTCTTTTGCCATTATGCTTGTTTTGCCATCATGTGGATTAACATGAGGATAGTGAGCTTATTCAGAAACAGTTGGCAATCAGAGTAATTACACCAGCAATTCGTGAAAACGTGGCTGGTGTGTGTGTGTGTGTGTGTGTGTGCACGTAGGGGTGTTTGTGTGATCTGTGTGTTTGATTTTCTGTACCCACTAAGGTCGGTTGTCAGGTGGTACCCTTGGACGGATGTCCCCGGGACCAGTAGGTGTCTGCAAGTCCCAGGGGGCCCAGGAGGATATCCTGAGGAGGAGTATGTCCTAGTCCGTTGTCCTGAAGTGCCAGAGATCAGAGGGAGGCATGACCATCTTGTTGGATCAGGGGGGGGGTTTCCCGAGTAGTTGGAAGTTTTGGCTGAGAAAATTAATCACTGAAACATGGGATTTGCTGGCTTCTCCCAGAAGGCACTGCCTGCCAGACCTGGATCACCTCCCTCCTGGACAATCCAGGTGGGATAAGCTTGCTTGGGGGAGCAGAAGCTGTGATCTGCATGGCAGCCAGGGAATCCTGAGAGCCCGCAGGTGTGTTTATGCACAGTGCACCGGTGGCCTCCCTGTGGAGGTACCGCTGCCTGTCCCTGGGCTCCGAGGTTTCTCTGGAGCGGCCAGCATTGGACAACCAAGATGGTAAAGCCACAGTTCCTAGCTCTAGGAAGAGCCTGTGCAAGTCCTTCCACCCACAAGCATCTCAGTGTTTCCTGGAACACTGTGGCCCTGTGTTCCCCCCACCCTCTTGACAGCACCAACTCTTCCATAAGCTGTCTCTTTCCATATCTCCAATCCTACTTGTCCTGAGGCTACCGTGGCCAGATTATTTTCCCAGAAGGCCTATGCCACCTGTGTGGCTCTTGAAAATGATGTTCCATTTCTGCCCAGTGAAAAGAAAGAGAGAGAGAGAGAGAGAAAGTGAAAGAGAAAGAGAGAGAGAAAGTGAGGGAGAGAGAGAGAGAAAGAGAGAGAGAGAGAGAGAGAGAGAGAGATGGAGAGTGATGATTTGTGTGCATAATACATTGGGCACAGTTGTTACTATGAACCCTGGCAATGAAAGTGTTTGCATAGTTCTGTCCTTGTGTGTAAAGGCAATGCCCTCGACGAACCCTTCCATACCATGCACCCAGAAAGCAAGGAATGTTGTCACTGAGAGCCTGTTTTCGTGATTCCACTAGGGTGTGTTTGTGGCTACAAGCTACGGGACTAGACAGGGGTATCTGGACCGCCTTCCATGCTGTCCCAGGTCATGGGAGGGATTTCACCTCTCTGAGGAAATGCGGGAGAAATCAAAGCGACAAAAGTACAACCAAGAACTTGAACTGAGTGCCAAGATTTATTGATTGGATCAATGGAATGTCACATACAACGGGGAAATCCAGTTCAGTGTTGGGTCCTCCTCATTCTCATTGGAAGGTTTGAATTCCTTGAGGCTTCAGAGAGGGTGTCCCTCTTGGTGCGCAAGGTTTGTGACAGTCCATGTGGAGCATGGCATCCCTCCTGGGCACAACGCAGTTGCTGTCGACAGTCAACTTGCCTTGTTCTCCCTGCCAGACACTATCATGAGCGTTGCTTGTTCCTTCTTCTTTCTCTCCCCCATGGCTCTGCCTCCCAGGAAAGGAGGCTTGAAAGGGGCTCGGGGCAAGGCCTTCCTTCCTGCCCCTAAACCTGTGGCACTGGGGAGCCTGGCAGTATGTCAAGCAGGGTCTTGAATTCTTCCTCGCTAAGGGGGGCTTCCAGGGTTGCTGCAAGTTCCTCTTCCTCTGTGTCCACATTCAGAAAAGGGCCTGCCTTGTCCAGAATGTCCACGTCTGACAAGAGTTCATCCAGGAGGCTTGAGGAGCCTGTAAGGGCTGAGCGCTGGGGCTGTTGCTCCAGCTGGGGAGATGTCTCTTCACCTGAGCTTGCCTGCTGCTGCCAGAAGTGTGTCTCTGGTGGTGCAGGTGGCCAGATGGCCCCCTGGGCAGGCTGCCCACTGGCGATGAGAGCATGTGACCGTTCGCCCCACGGAACTGTGGCCAGAAGAGGCTGTGGGTTCTGGCATCTCTGAAGGGCTGCCAGGCTGGGCTGGAGCATGATGAACATCAACGGCTGGCCCACACAGCACCCATAGGAAGCCTCTGGCACAAGAAAGAAGGGGGAGAAAAGAGCAGTGGCCGCAGCAAGGGATTGCATGCTATCAGGTGCTTGAGAGGGACGATAACGATGAGAGCTTCTATGGACAGTGGGCAGGGTGCTTTGGTCCGACAGGGCAGTCACAGCTGATGTGACATCAGGGCCTTTGGCTAAGGCATTCACAGGCCCACTAGCGCTCTGCTTTGGGTGCCGAGCTCTTCGGTTCTGGAACCATATCTAGGGAACCATATGGGGAGACAGGAGCATTAGCAGCGTGACAATCCAGATCGACTTTGCACCGCCTCATTCCCGCCCCGCCCCAGCCCGCCCCACCCTGCCCTGCCCTGACCGGACATGCCCTCCAATCTGTCAGACCCATGGCAAGTACTGTTGGGCCTCACCTAAGGGCCATTTTTCCTATAGAGCTTTCACCTTGGCTCTTGAAAATGTGGGAGGATGTTAGGGCAACACAAGACTCACACCACTCTCCGTACCCCTCCCCACCCCTGTCTTTGAGGAGAGCTGGCATTGACCAGCTACAAACTCAGGCCCCTCCCTGGCTGCCCAGGACTTCCATTGCCCTGTCCTCTTCTGGAAATGGATGCCTTCAAATCAGCCCCCTTTAGCGTATTCATAAGACGAAGGGAACTTCCTCCCAGTCCCCTGTCTCCAAGCCGACATGTATCCAGCAGCAACCCATCGCAAGGTTAACACTCCTTTTTCGTGGGAGAAACCAAGTTCCACCCACTGGTGGAGAACTTACCTGGATTCGAGGTTCGGGAATTCCTGTCTGGTGAGCCAATTCTTCCCTGGCAGCAATAGATGGAAATCGATCCCTCTCAAAGGCTTGCACAAGGACCCTTGTTTGAGAAGGAGAGATGAAAGTCCTCTTTCGCCTGGTCTCTCTTCCCATGCTTCCTAAAAAAGAACACACAGAGAAGAGAGGACATTCAGGCCAATTTCAGCACATTCACAGCAGATCCAGTGTGTGGTATGTAGGAAGCGGTATGTCATAGATCAAGATCTATGTATGTGTGTATAATTGGTATGTGAATATGAATGTCTTGCCTCTCTATGTATCTTTGTATGTATACATGTATCTATCGAACTCCCTCATTTCTGCTTTCTTGATTCCCTACAGTTCATGGGATCTAGTCACTCCCCTTTCGGTAAGGTCAAATAAATTTGACATTAGTTCAAATGTCATCGCCTACTTTCCCTAGTTTCTACGTATATTGAAATTTCCCATTTTTCAGTATCTTTGTTTCTGGCTCACAAGTTAGGTCAGGAAACAGGGAGAGAGATCTCTATTATTTAGAGGGTAGGGTGCCCATAAAACGAAAATAATTGAAAAAAAGAAAAGTAGATTGACCATTTCATGAAAGAACTCAAATTAACAAAAAACAATTTAAAAAAGTCATAGGGCTGAATTCTGATTTCCTACTGGGAGTGTTCTCAAAGGAAGTGCCCCATGAGAAATGGAGGATGACGGGATGATACCTGAAGGCACGTTGTTGGGTGTGAGTTTGTTCATGTGATTCTTTGTTTGCTTTCGTTTCGGCTTTGTGCGAAAAAGGGAAATTCAAATACAGTGCTGTTGTAGAAATGAAACTTCCTAAGTACTATTCCAGTGATTCCTCTGTAAATCAAGGGGTGTTTACTCCATTGCCTGAGGACAACCTCACACCTCACAACTCACTCGTACTTTGAGTACTGTTCTACTTCCCTCAGGAACAAGGGGAAGAAACGTGAGTGCTGGACAAACTCCACTGGACATGGTGCAGAACCCACGGGACTGGTGAAGAGACTGGTGAAAGTCAGAACCCCGCTGACTTTTATATGGCTTTACTGTCACTTGATCTCCAATCTCGTGGAGAATTTCTCATCAAAGGAACCTTATCTCTCACCTTTTTGTACACCTTAACATCAAAGAAAGGGACTGCATTTTGTGTGGCAGTGTTTTTCACAACCTTTAGGCTTTGGTGGAAAACTGTTTCTCTTTTTACCCATAGGTTTATTTGTGGAAAGAGCCACTTAATCACTTTTCCATACACCTTTTTTTCCCTTTCTTTTTTTTTTTTTTGAATTCCCGAACATCATCATGGTAAATATATCCATAACGTGATATTTACTGTGGACGTCCATTGAAGTGTGTTTCATGTGGCCTCCATTATTTCGAATGGAATTGACTTTTGGGGTGCCTGCCCACCAGGTTTCTCCTCTGTCAAGTGGCTCTTCTGCTCTTGGTCATTCAGAAAGTACTCAGCGGGGCGAAAGCGGGACAGGACATCAGCAGGGAAATACAGACCTCATGTGAGTGTCCTGTCTGAGGATGTTGATTGGTGGGATGGATTCTCCCTAGGGGAATGCCTCGAATTCTGTCTTTGCTTCTCATGGGATTAGTTCCCACTCCACGGTACTGGGGGAGGGCAGTGGAACACTCTTCATCTCACACATGTTATCACTGCCACATCTAGGTCGGGATGGACTTCCAGAAGGCCCTCCATCATGGAACTCCCTGGGTTATTCGCCATCACCAACTGAATGTATCCTTTAGAATTCTCCAATGACCCAAGTGTGGGTAAGCAGGTGCCCCTTCCAGCTGGTACCTGTGTCCCTCTCCTTCTGAAAAGAGACAGGGTTCCTCTGAGCAGCTTCATGCTGGTTGGAAAGAGTGATGAGAAATGACGGGAAGGAAGGGCGGGGGAAGGAGTGGGGATGCAGGGGAGAGGGTGATGGAAAAAAAGAATCGTCCTGTCTCCAATGCTCACACCACACCTCCCCCCACCCCCACGAGTTCCCCTAGAAACCAGGAGATGATTTGAGCCAGGAAACGAGCCCATGCGAGTGGGCGCATGGGGTGGAGGGGTGGGGGCTGTTGTCCCTGCCATCTGCAGTGTTGCCCACAAGGATGCCAGCAGGCTGGGGGTGCCGGCCAGAGGGGCCTGGGGACGGGAGGGTGAGAGTGTCCTGCCCATAAGTGCGGGGGTGCTGAGGACAGCCTTGAGACTGTTCTGTCTTGAGAGCCAGTGGGTGACAATTGCAAGGTGAAGGGCAAGGGTGTGTGTGCCAGCAGGATGCATGAAGGTCTCTTCCATGGGGAGGCGTGTGACAGTGACTGGCACTGTGGAGAAAGGCAAGACCCATGCTCGTGTGGGCCCGGCCTTTGGCCCATGGCTGGGGTCAAGAAACCACAAGGGAGAGTGTCAGTGAGGCCATGGGTGTATCCCAGTGTGATACCAGGTGAGTATGTGAACCCTCGAAAATATCCAGGAGTCACTGCTGGATAAAGGGGAAACAAAGGGGAGTAAAGCTCAGAGGTCTGTGAGATGACAGGGCTTTTTGATCTGGGACGAGCTGACTCGGGCAGAAATTTGTGAGTGGTGGGAGAGGAGCTGGGGGCCACGAGAAAGTCCCAGGGGGCTGTGGGTGGACCCAGGGGGAACCCAGTGGAAGAGATGGGGGAGGTCTGCCAGAGATTAGCGGTGCCCCAGAGTCTCGATTCAGACCCCCACCGGGATGAGGTGTTGGGGGTCACAGGTGAGGCCAGGGTAGACTGGCCTCAGGTAGAGATGCTGACAGGCAAGTAGCTCAGGGACGAGGGTGAGCACAGGGGAGACTCCGTGGAAGAGATCAGGATGATGTGTCAGGCACCAGTGATATCCCGGGGTCTGCCTTCTGTCTCCAGCCAGGGTCTCGGAGGGGTGTTGGTTGAGCAGCCAGTGCCCACGGGTGAACCCAGAGGAATCCCTGTGGAAGAGATGCTGATGGGTGAGTAGCTCAAGGCTGAGGGTGAGCCCAGGGGAGACCCTGCCAAAGAGATCGGGGAGGTTTTCCTAGGCACCAGTTATGTTCCGGGTGTGTGGTAAAGAAATGCAACATCAATAAAAATGTTATCAAAAGTGAAACCTGGAGGATTCCAGGGCCAACTTCAGAATGTGACAGCAGAGATGTGGGTTCGGACAGGACCTGTGTGTCTGACAGCCCAATGTGTCCAAGGTGTCTGATGGCACCTTGTGAAATTCTCCCTGTGGCGTCAGAAGCGTGGAGTGCTAGTGTGGCTAGGCCTCAGGCAGAGAGGCTGGATTCTGTGGCCTTGCTGTCTTCTCTTAGGGACTGTGGCATTGTCTCTGTAGAAGGAGGTGGGTCAGCTTGAAGCCCAGTTCCCTCTTCTGCACGTTTCTTCTTTCTCTCCCAGTGACGGTGCTGGTCAAGCTGTGCCAGAGCAACCAAGGCAAAAGAGTCGTGCACAGAATGACTGAGAACTTTGACCAGGTGCCATGGACTCCTTAGAGGAAGTGACCCAGGACTGAGGCCCCAGAGTCTCCTTCTGAGTGTCATGATCCCAGTGCCCCTCTCATGGGAATTGTTGTCAGGTTTGATGGTTGAAGCAGCCATGGTATCAAGATTTCACTCGTAGAAACTATTCCTTTTCTTTCCTGGGAGAAGTAGGTCTCTTTCTCCTTTGTTGAGGAGACCCCCTTTTTAATAAAGAAAAATGATAAGCTGTAAGTACATATTAAGGATTAAGTTATACATATGTAGAGAAAATCATAAAGATCAAGAAACAGAACATGATGAGTGGACACCCAGGAGTTCCCTTCCCTCATCACAGCATCCTCCCCACCATGAGGTAGCTGTTCTCCTGATTTTGTGTCAGTGACTTGGCCTCATAGTTTATGCCCAAACATGCATCCCTAAATAACACAGCCCAGCTTTGCCTAGTTCCAAAGTCTGTAAGTGGGTGTACTGTGCATGCTGCTTTATTGCTCTTGATGGCTCAGCATTGTGTCCATGAGATTTTTTCATCTTGTGAATATAGTTTTTTAAAATAATTTTTATAGTTTTACTACCTTTAAACAAAATGTACTCCATTGCTGTGGAATATTCCTTCCTAGGAGCGTGCATGGTTCATTTCTGCATCTGCTTGTGATGGCCTTCAAGTTCTTTCAGGTTTGGCTCCTGTGGCTGCAGAGTCCATGTCCGTGTGTCCTGGTGCAGGGCTGAGGGGTTTGTGTTCAGCTGGGAGGAGCACTGTGGGTCTGTGTGCACGGACTTTGCACTCTGAGGCCCGATTGTTTCAGAAGTGGTTGCACCCCCCGCTGTGCACCAGGCTTTCCATTGCTCCACATCCTGCTGATATTTGATACTGTGTCTTCATGTCTGTCATTCTGGTAGGTGTGTGCACAGTGGTTTTCTTATGGTTTTAATCCCTCGATTGTTAGTGAAGGTGTGCATCTTTTGGTATTCACGGACTACTTCCTGTTGTTTTTAAAAAAGTTTTAAAAATTGCGGCCAGATACACATAACATAAAATTTACTACCTTAACCATTTTTAAGTGCACATTTCAGGGTCATGAAGTAATTTGCACTGTTGTGCAACCCTGACTGCCATCCTCCTCGAGAAATTTTTCATCTTACAAAACTGAAACAGTCCCCATTAAACACTCACTCCCATTCTCCCTCCCTCAGCCCCTGGTACCCACCATCCAATTTTCTGTCTCTATGGTTCTGACTGCTCTAGGGGCATTGTATGAATGGATCAAGCACTGTTTGTTTTTTTGTATCTAGCTTACATCACTGAGCATAATGCCTTCAAGGTTCATCACTGCTGCAGCCTGTGTCAGAATTGCCTTCCTTTTTAGGCTGAATAACATTCCCTTGTATGGAAGGACCATGTTTTGCTTCTCCATTCATCCATTAGTGGACACATGTAATATCTACATTCATTTCTCATGTCATAATATTTGTGGAATAATGTCAGAAAGTCCTATGAATCAAAAGTCATTTGCCATTAACTTTTTTCTTAAACTTTTAATTGTGAAAAACATCAAAGCTAAGAAAAAGGGAAGAATACATGTCAGCTTCACTTGTGTTCAGGAATTAATGCTTTACAGTATTCACTTTAGCCCCTGTGTGTGTGCTATGCGTGTGCATGTGCCTGTTTGCATACATATGCTGTGCATGTGCATAGGTATGTGCACTTGCACACATTAGTGTGTGAATGGGCATATGCATGCATGTGTGTTCATATGCTAGTGTGTGAATATATTTGTGCTGTGCACGTGCATATGTTTGTGTGTGTGCTGTGCTTGCCTGTGCGCACAACTGTGTGTTTGCTGGAACCACTTGCAAGTTGGTTGCAGACAGAATTGTGACCCAGGTATGTCCACAGGCACCTGCTCTAACAATCCTGTGTAGCCACGTAAAGGTCACAGATCTCAGGGATTTAAATGAATGGAGCAGGAGGTCCTGGCACAGAGTCTGTCTTCCAATGACTGTCACTGTCTCAGTAACATCCTTCAAACTTTCTTTAAGCCCCATTCAAGGTCCAGTTTAGAGCCCCATTACATTCAGTCACCTGCCCTAGGTCCCCTAAAGCTACAATGTCACAGTTGGAGAGCCTGGCCGGGGTTGGGGGTATCCCTCCTGTTGGCCTGGCCTCCAGGCCCTGAACTTGGCTCCTGGTATCCCATCTCTCAGCCAAGCCCCGACTAGGATGGGGCCACCACATCTTTCCTCACAGGTCCCATCGCCCAGTCAAGGTGCTGCATTCTCCCAAACACAGCATCAAGTGTGGGGGAGTGGGACAGCCCCCACTGGGTCTCCTTCATGTGAGACCCTGTGCTTTTTATTTTTTATGAGTTAGGCTTTTAATTTTTATTTATTTATTTTTATTTTTTGTCCAAATTATTTATTTTTTATTTGTTTATTTTAACATCTTTATTGGAGTATAATTGCTTTACAATGGTGTGTTAGTTTCTGCTTTATAACAAGGTGAATCAGTTATACATATACATATGTTACCATATCTGTTCCCTCTTGCATCTCCCTCCCTCCCACCCTCGCTATCCTACCCCTCTAGGTGGTCACAAAACACTAAGCTGGTCTCCCTGTGCTGTGCGGCTGCTTCCCACTAGCTATGTATTTTACTTTTGGTAGTGTATATATGTCCATGCCACTCTCTCACTTTGTCACAGCTTACCCTTCCCCCAATATCCTCAAGTCCATTCTCTAGTAGGTCTGTGTCTTTATTCCCATCTTACCCCTAGGTTCTTCATGACATTTTTTTTCTTAGATTCCATATATATGTGTTAGCATATGGTATTTGTATTTCTATTTCTGACTTACTTCACTCTGTATGACAGACTCTAGGTCCATCCACCTCACTACAAATAACTCAATTTCTTTTCCTTTAATGGCTGAGTAATATTCCATTGTATATATGTGCCACATCTTCTTTATCCATTCATCCAATATGGACACTTAGGTTGCTTTCATGTCCTGGCTGTTGTAAATAGAGCTGCAATGAACAATTTGGTACATGACTGTTTTTGAATTATGGTTTTCTCAGGGTATATGCCCAGTAGTGGGATTGCTGGGTTGTATGGTAGTTCTATTTGTAGTATTTTAAGGAACCTCCATACTGTTCTCCACAGTGGCAGTATCAATTTACATTCCCACCAGCAGTGCAAGAGTGTTCCCTTTTCTCCACACCCTCTCCAGCATTTATTGTTTATAGATTTTTTGATGGCCATTCTGAACGGTGTGAGATGATATCTCATTGTAGTTTTGATTTGCATTTCTCTAATGATTAATGATGTTGAGCATTCTTTCATGTGTTTGTTGGCAATCTGTATATCTTCTTTGGAGAAATGTCTATTTAGGTCTTCTGCCCATTTTTGGATTGGGTTGTTTGTTTTTTTGTTATTGAGCTGCATAAGCTGCTTGTAAATTTTGGAGATTAATCCTTTGTCAGTTGCTTCATTTGCAAATATTTTCTCCCATTCTGAGGGTTGTCGTTTGGTCTTTTTTATGGTTTTCTTTGCTGTGCAAAAGCTTTGAAGTTCCATTAGGTCCCATTTGTTTATTTTTGTTTTTATTTCCATTTCTCTAGGAGGTGGGTCAAAAAGGATCTTGCTGTGATTTATGTCATAGAGTGTTCTGCCTATGTTTTCCTCTAAGAGTTTGATATATTCTGGCCTTAAATGTAGGTCTTTAATCCATTTTGAGCTTATTTTTGTGTATGGTGTTAGGGAGTGTTCTAATATCATACTTTTACATGTACCTGTCCAGTTTTCCCAGCACCACTTATTGAAGAGGCTGTCTTTTCTCCACTGTATATTCTTGCCTCCTTTATCAAAAATAAGGTGACCATATGTGTGTGCATTAATCTCAGGGCTTTCTATCCTGTTCCATTGATCTATATTTTCTGTTTTTGTGCCAGTACCATACTGTCTTGATTACTGTAGCTTTGTAGTATAGTCTGAAGTCAGGGAGCCTGATTCCTCCAGCTGCATTTTTCGTTCTCAAGATTGATTTGGCTATTCGGGGTCTTCTGTGTTTCCATACAAATTGTGAAATTTTTTGTTCTAGTTCTGTGAAAAATGCCAGTGGTAGCTTGAAAGTGATTGTATTGAATCTGTAGATTGCTTTGGGTAGTAGAGTCATTTTCACAATGTTGATTCTTCCAATCCAAGAATATGGTATATCTCTCCATCTATTTGTATCATCTTTAATTTCTTTCATCAGTGTCTTATAGTTTTCTGCATACAGGTCTTTTGTCTCCTTAGGTAGGTTTATTCCTAGATACTTTATTCTTTTTGTTGCAATTGTAAATGGGAATGTTTTCTTGATTTCACTTTTAGATTTTTCATCATTAGTGTATAGGAATGCCAGAGATTTCTGTGCATTAATGTTGTATCCTGCTACTTTACCAAATTCATTGATTAGCTCTAGTAGTTTTCTGGTAGCATCTTTAGGATCCTCTATGTATAGTATCATGTCATCTGCAAACAGTGACAGCTTTACTTCTTTTCCGATTTGGATTCATTTTATTTCCTTTTCTTCTCTGATTGTTGTGGCTAAAACTTCCAAAGCTATGTTGAGAGAGTGAGAGTGGGCAACCTTGCCTTGTTCCTGATCTTAGTGGAAATGCTTTCAGGTTTTCACCATTGAGGACTATGTTGGATGTGGGTTTGTCATATACGGCCTTTATTATGTTGAGGAAAGTTTCCTCTATGCCTACTTTCTGCAGGGTTTTTATCATAAATCGGTGTTGAATTTTGTCGAAAGATTTCTCTGCATCTACTGAGATGATCATATGGTTTTTGTCCTTCAATTTGTTAATATGGTGTATCACGTTTATTGATTTGTGTATTGAAGAATACGCAATATGTACTGAAGAATCCTTGCATTCCTGGAATAAACCCCACTTGATCATAGTGCATCATCCTTTTAATGTGCCGTTGGATTCTGTTTGCTAGTATTTTGTTAAGGATTTTTGCATCTATGTTGATCAGTGATATTGGTCTGTAGATTTCTTTCTTTGTGACATCTTTGTCTGCTTTTGGTATCAGGCTGATGGTGGACTCATAGAATGAGTTTGGGAGTGTTCCTCCCACTGCTATATTTTAGATGATTTTGAGAAAGATAGGTGTTAGCTCTTCTCTAAATGTTTGATAGAATTCGCCTGTGAAGCCATCTGGTCCTGGGCTTTTATTTGTTGGAAGATTTTTAATCACAGTTTCAATTTCAGTGCTTGTGATTGGTCTGTTCATATTTTCTATTTCTTGCTGATTCAGTCTTGGCAGGCTGTGGAAAGAGAAGTGGAAAAAGAATTTGGCAGGTCGTGGAAAGAGAAATGGAAAAAGAATTTGTCCATTTCTTCCAGGTTGTCCATTTTATTGGCATAGAGTTGCTTGTAGTAATCTCTCATGATCTTTTGTATTTCTGCAGTGTCAGTTGTTACTTCTCCTTTTTCATTTGTAATTCTATGGATTTTAGTCTTCTCCCTTTTTTTCTTGATGAGTCTGGCTAATGGTTTATCAATTTTTTTAATCTTCTCAAACAGCCAGCTTTTAGTTTTATTGATGTTTGCTCTCATTTCCTTCATTTCGTTTTCATTTGTTTCTCATCTGATCTTTATGATTCCTTCTGCTAACTTTGGGCGGTTTTTTTTTTTGTTCTTCTTTCTCTAATTGCTTGAGGTGCAAGGTTAGGTTGTTTATTCGGGCTGTTTCCTGTTTCTTAAGGTAGGATTGTATTGCTATAAACTTCCCTCTTTGAACTGCTTTTGCTGCCTCCCATAGGTTTTGGGTCGTCGTGTCTCCATTGTCATTTGTTTCTAGGTATTTTTTAAATTTCCTCTTTGATTTCTTCAGTGATCACTTCATTATTAAGCAGTGTATTGTTTAGCCTCCATGTCTTTGTATTTTTTACAGATCTTTTCCTGTAATTGATATCTAGTCTCATAGCATTGTGGTCGGAAAAGATAGTTGATACAATTTCAATTTTCTTAAATTTACCAAAGCTTTATTTATGACCCAAGATATGATCTATCCTGGAGAATTTTCCATGAGCACTTGAGAAAAATATTCTGTTGTTTTTGGATGGAATGTCCTACAAATATCAATTAAGTCCGTCTTGTTTAATGTATCATTTAAAGCTTGTGTTTCCTTACTTATTTTCCTTTTGGATTTATCTATCCATTGGTGAAAGTGAGGTGTTAAATTCCCCTATTATGAATGTATTACTGTTGATTTCCCCTTTTATGGCTGTTAGTATTTTCCTTATATATTGAGGTGCTCCTATGTTGGATTCATAAATATTTACAATTGTTATATCTTCTTGGATCCATCCCTTGAAGATTAGGTAGTGTCCTTCTTTGTCTCTTGTAATAGTCTTTATTTTAAAGGCTATTTTGTCTGATATGAGAATTGCTACTCCAGCTTTCTTTTGATTTCCATTTGCATGGAATATTTTTTTCCATCCCCTCACTTTCAGTCTGTATGTGTCCCTAGGTCTGAAGTGGGTCTCTTGTAGACAGTATATATATGGGTCTTGTTTTTGTATCCATTCAACCAGTCTGTGTCTTTTGGTGGGAGCAATTAATCTATTTACATTTAAGGTAATTGTTGATATGTATGTTCCTATTCCCATTTTCTTAATTGTTTTGGTTTTGTTACTTTAACTCTTTTCCTTCTCTTCTGTTTCTTGTCTAGAGAAGTTACTTTAGCATTTGTTTTAAAGCTGGTTTGGTGGTGCTGAACTCTCTCAGCTTTTGATTGTCTGTAAATATTTTAATTTCTCCATCAAATCTGAGTGAGATCCTTGCTGGTTAGAGTAATCTTGGTTGTAGGTTTTTCTCCTTCATCACTTTAAATATGTCCTGCCACTCCCTTCTGTCTTGCAGAGTTTCTGCTGAAAGATCAGCTGTTAACCTTATGGGGATTCCCTTGTGTGTTATTTGTTGTTTTTCCCTTGCTGATTTTAATATGTTTTCTTTGTATTTAATTTTTATAGTTTGATTAGTATGTGTCTTGTCGTGTTTCTCCTTGGATTTATCCTGTATGGGACTCTCTGTGCTTCCTGGAGTTGACTAACTATTTCCTTTCCCATATTAAGGAAGTTTTCAACTATAATCTCTTCAAATATTTTCTCAGTCCCTTTCTTTTTCTCTTCTTCTTCTGGGAGCCCTATAATTCGAATGTTGGTGTGTTTAATGCTGTCCCAGAGGTCTCTGGGAGACTGTCCTCTGTTCTCTTCTTTCTTTTTTCTTTATTCTGCTCTGCAGTAGTTATGTCCACTATTTTATCTTCCAGGTCATGTATCCGGTCTTCTGCCTCAGTTATTCTGCTACTGATACCTTCTAGAGTACTTTTAATTTCATTTATTGTGTTGCTCATCATTGCTTGTTTCCTCTTTAGTTCTTCTAGGTCTTTGTTAAATGTTTCTTGCATTTTCTCTATTCTATTTCCAAGATTTTGGATCATCTTTACTATCATTATTCTGAATTCTTTTTCAGGTAGAATGCCTATTTCCTCTTCATTTGTTAGGTCTGGTGGGTTTTTACCTTGCTCCTTCATCTGCTTTGTGTTTTTCTGTCTTCTCATTTTGCTTATCTTACTGTGTTTGGGGTCTCCTTTTTGTAGGCTGCAGGTTCGTAGTTCCCATTGTTTTTGGTGTCTCTCCCCAGTGGCTAAGGTTGGTTCAGTGCATTGTGTAGGAGTCTTGGTGGAGGGGACTAGTGCTTGTGTTCTGGTGGATGAGGCTGGATCTTGTCTTTCTGGTGGGCAGGTCCATGTCTTGTGGTGTGTTTTGGGGTGTCTGTGGCCTTATTATGATTTTAGGCAGCCTCTCTGCTAATGGATGGGGCTGTGTTTCTGTCTTGTTAGTTGTTTGGCATAGGGTGTCCGGCACTGTAGCTTGCTGGTCATTGAGTGAAGCTGGGTCTTGACATTGAGATGGAGAACTCTGGGAGATTTTCGCCATTTGATATTACATGGAGCTGGGAGGTCTCTTGTGGACCAGTGTCCTGAAGTTGGCTCTCCCACCTCAGAGGCACAGCACTGACTCCTGGCTGCAACACGAAGAGCCTTTCATCAACACGGCTCAGAATAAAATGGAGAAAAAAATAGAAAGAGAGAGGATAAAATAAAATAAAATAAGGTAAAAAATAAAGGTATTAAAATAAAAAATAAGAAATAATTATTAAGAAAAAAAATTTTTAAGTAAAAAAACACAACAAAAGAAAAACGGTCAGACAGAACCCTAGGACAAATGGTGAAAGCAAAGCTATACAGACAAAATCTCACACAGAAGCATACACATACACACTCACATAAAGAGGATAAGGGGAAAAATGATATATCTTGTTCTCAAAGTCCTCTTACTCATTTTGGGATGATTCATTGTCTATTCAGGTATTCCACAGATCCAGGGTATATCAAGTTGATTTTGGAGATTTAATCTGCTGCTTCTGAGGCTACTGGAAGAAATTCCCCTTTCTCTTCTTTTTGGGCACATCTCCTGGGGTTCAGCTTTGGATTTGGCCCTGCCTCTGCATGTATGTCACCTGAAGGCATCTGTTCTTCGCTCAGACAGGACGGGGTTAAAGGAGCAGCTCATTCTGGGGCTCTGGCTCACTCTGTCAGGGGGAGGGAGGGGTACAGAGGCAGGGCGAGCCTGCAGCAGCAGAGGCCAGCGTGACATTGCACCAGCCTGAGGTGTGCCATGCGTTCTCCCAGGGAAGGTGTCCCTGGATCACGGGACCCTGGCAGTGGTGGGCTGCACAGTCTCCCAGGAGGGGAAGTGTGGAGAGTGACCTGTGCTCACACACAGGCTTCTTGGTGGTGGCAGCAGCAGCCTTAGCATCTCATGCCTGTCTCTGTGGTCTGCGCTGATAGCCGTGGCTCGTGCCCATCTCTGGAGCTCATTTAGGTGGTTCTCTGAATCTCCTTTCCTCGTGCGCCAGGAAACAGGGAAGAAAAAGTCTCTTGCCTCTTCGGCAGCTCCAGACTATTCCCTGGACTCCCTCCCGGCTAGCCATGGTGCACTAACCCCCTTCAGGCTGTGTTCACACCGCCAACCCCAGTCCTCTCCCTACAATCCAACCAAAGCCCAAGCCTCAGCTCCCAGCCCCGCCTGAACTGGTGGGCGAGCAGACAAGCCTCTCGGGCTGGTGAGTGCTCATCAGCTCTGATCCTCTGTGTGGGAATCTATCCGTTTTGCCCTCCGCACCACTGTGGCTGTGCTATCCTCCATGGATCCAAAGCTTCCCCCTCCAGCACCCGCAGTCTCTACCCATGAAGGGGCTCCTAGTGTGTGGAAACCTTTCCTCCTTCACAGCTCCCTCCCACTGGTGCAGGTACTGTCCCTATTCTTTTGTCTCTGTTTATTCTTTTTTCTTTTGCCCTACCCAGGTACGTGGGGGGGGGGTTCTTGCCTTTTGGGAGGTCTGAGGTCTTCTGCCAGCATTCAATAGGTGTTCTGTAGGAGTTGTTCCACGTGTAGATGTATTTCTGGTGTATCTGTGGGGAAGAAGGTGATCTCCGCATCTTACTCTTCCACCATCTGCTTCCTCCACTCTTGACCCTGTGCTTTTGAAAGAGCAGCACCCTGCCCTCAGGGGTGGTGGAGTGAGGGGTGACATGGGGCCCATGATGGGAAGGTGGGTCTTTGGGTGGGGATGACCCAGTGTGCAAGGAGTTCCACGGTGGGTTCTCCCCTCCAATGGCTTCTGTTCCCCTACCTCTCCCCATGCCTCCCCTCGAAGACAGCGCGGTGCCCGTTCTGGTTGTCAGCCCCAGGGAATAAGTTCACATGACTGGGAGCCATAGGAGTCATCAACCACCAACCCTCCATCCCCCCGCCCCTTGCACAGCAGACCGGATCTCCCGGCCCGGATGATGCAGGACTGTCCTGCCTGGGCTTCCAGTGCAGCCGCCTCCTTCTGAAAGCCTGGGAGTCTGGAATCAGGCTACTTCTTAACTGTCCTTGCAGGAGACTGGGCTGCACTACAAGAAGTTCATGGCTCACCTGTGGATCCTGACCATCAGGTGGCCATATAAATTGGTAACATTTTTCTTTTGCCTGTTGAAATGTTTAATGACAAAGATTTTGTTCAGTTTCCTGATGTGGGTGTCCAAACATGAGTGACCCATGTGTGTGATCTGTACCTCCTATGAGATCAGTCTTAAGCTAGTTTAAACATGATCAAGTTCTGTCTGCATGGTAGATTTAGACCTCTGCGTGTCCTGTCTACTGATTATGTTTAGAGCTGACCATGTGCTGTCTATAATAAGAAGATTTAGACCTGACCATGTTGTGTATGCTAGGAGTATGGTAACCTGGGTAGAAACCCGGCCTGGCCTCAGTACTGAGAAGCTCCGTGCCTGCATCTGAAGGTCAGTGCTTAGATGTCTGGGGTCTGGAGCTGAGGTGGGCTTGTCTACGTAACAGCCTCTCTTCTGAGTGTGGTTACCTGGTCCTCCCAAGTGTCAGTGCTATGGTCGGGGCCTTAGTCTTTTTCTTTTTGCAGTACGCGGGCCTCTCACTGTTGTGGCCTCTCTGTGGAGCACAAGGCTCCAGATGCACAGGCTTAGCAGCCATGGCTCATGGGCCCAGCTGCTCCGTGGCATGTGTGATCTTCCCAGACCGGGGCATGAACCCGTGTCCCCTCCTTTGGCAGGCGAACTCTCAACCACTGCACCACCAGGGAAGCCCGGGACCTTAGTCTTAATTTCTGAAAGGTTCACATTCCCTGGGACTCGTGGAGAATCCTCAGGAGGGCTACCTGGCAATATTTCCAATTTACCAGCACGTGCATTGTGCATAAGGAGGCAGGTTTAGCTGGTGAATTGATTGCAGGGCACGCAGATCGGGCAAAAGGCCGATGGGCAACAGCTGAGGCTGCTGCTGAGCTCTCCTTCCAGTCTACTGCCCCTACTCAGCAGCATCCAGAGCTGCCCCTCGGCTTTCAGCCCTGCTGTCCTGTGAATTTTCTCAACATGTAAGTGAGAGGAGAAAGAACTGAGCCTGCCAGAACCAAGGTAGTGTGTTCAACTCTAGCATGAAAGCTTTAAAAACAGTTAAAATCACACAGAACCAAGGTGAGAAGAGGAGGACTTCTCTGGGACAAGTGTGGGGAAAGGAGAACCACCTTACACTTTTTCTCACACCAGGAGGTCCCAGGAATCCAGCTTGTTTCCACATTAAGGGGGCAACAAGCAGAACCATTGTGTCTTGACCAAGGGGACGTGTGACCCCAGGTTCAGGGTCCGGGGAGGAGGGTTTACTGTGGTAAGTTTGGATGTGTGACCCAGGTATAGGCTGTGGGGATTGTGTGGGTCTCACCACATCTGCATGTGTCAGGATCACATGTACAGGGAGACCACATATGTGCTCTTTGCCTGCAGTGTGTCATGTCCCCTTTGAGATTTCCAATATCTGCATCAAGGGTGTTGCCCTGATTAAGCTGTGGTTCCTTTTCTTCTCTTAATATTGTCACATTCATATGAGGTCAGACATGTTTGAGTGGCTGGCTGCTCTGTGGTCTGGTGAGGGACAATGCTTGGTGGTATCATATTAATATCATAGCATATCATATATCTAATCTATGGGGGTCATCACTGCGTGGGTCCCCCTGGACAGAGGTCAGGTGGCACAGACTAACCCCCCAAGAATGAACCCCATGTACCATGACAGGGTACCATGGTGGCCTCTCAGGTGGGGGACTGTGTATGGGTCTCTGACATTTTTGATGTAGGGGAGTCAAAATGGAATCTCAAATAACCAGACATTATTTTAAGAATTTATTTTAAGTGAAATAAAACACACATCACATATACTTTACCATCATCACCTTTTTAAGTGCACGTTTCTGAGACATCAGATATATTCACTTTCTCGTGGAGCCATCATCACCATCCGTAGAACTTTTCGTCTTGCAAAACCAAAATTCCACAACCATGAAAGTCTCACTCCCCATTCCCTCCCACTGCCCCTAGCACTGATATCCATTTCAGTCCCTGAGTTGTAGACTCCAGGGCAACCACTGGAGTGGAATCCTGCAGTGTTTGCTGATGGGTCATTTTGGAAGAGCTGACTTTCAGTCTGAAGCTGTGCCTGTTTGCATCTGAAGAATCTGCATTTAAGGAGAGGGTGTATGAGGAAGGGGGTGTATGAGGGACAAAGTTGTCCGGGGTGCAGATGAGCCAGGACCTGACCAGCTGCCTTTTGGGTCCTCTGGTTCCACCTCTTGGTCTGTGCCTCATCTGCATCATCACTGTCCCCTCTGGCACACCTGGGGTGTTGTTGTCTGAGTGAGATTCCCCTGGTGCCTCTTCTCTCCTCCCCTCATCCTGCTGGTTGGGGAGGGAACTGCTTGCTGTGTGGTCTCTACCTCTGAGGCACGAAGGACCCTGCAACATAGACCTGCAGAGTGTGGGGTGTGGTCGCAAGAGCATGGGGCCCACATAGGACACAGGATTGGTGCATGACAAGTGCTAGGGCTGCCTCATCACTGATAGGGAGTGTTGCCAAGATCCTGCTCGGGAGGACTTGGTGGGTGGCCTGAGACCCCATAGGCCTCATTCCTATCCTGGAGCTTGGAGAGTGTGTCTCCATTGGCTCCGAATTCACCCATATCTCAGCTATATGCCTCGGACATATCTTTGAACTCAGGAAAATGACCTCTACTGATCATTGTCCACAACATAGGCCTGGTCCTGTCGGTATTAGGATTCTTTAATTTAGGCGTCCTGGGAAAGCATCTCTTTTTAGGCCTGAGATGGAACAGCTCAGGAGTGTAAAACATTTTCAGATGAAACTAATATTCAATGACTATCTGTATACTACTCGGTTGTTGACTTCTATTAGTCATTATTCTCCTGGTTTTAGGTCTGATGTGGGGATTACAGAGGAGTCAACATTTAAATCTTCATAATCTCTGTATTTGTAGTTTCAGCATCATTACTGACCCATAGCTTTTTCTTTTTGTGGTACATGGGCCTCTCACTGTTGTGGCCTCTCCCATTGCAGAGCACAGGTTCCGGACACGCAGGCCCAGTGACCATGGCTCACGGACCCAACTGCTCTGCGGCATGTGGGATCCTCCCAGACTGGGGCACGAACCCATGTCCCCTGCATCAACAGGCGAACTCTCAACCCCTGTGCCACCAGGGCAGACCTGACCCATAGTTTTCATGGTATGGGAAGAGTTATTGATTTCATGTATCATGTAAAGGATTTACAATGATGATAGGGCAATTAAGATTACAATAATGGCTGGCAAGTTGTTCACATTTTCTCTACTTGTGCATCTATTGTACGTGTATGAGTTAGTTTAGTTGTCAATATTAGTGAAATAATATAGAGGACTTAAGAACTTATTTTAACAATGACTATTAATGTGTGATGATGAAAGTGTAAAAGTTCTTCCATAATCGGCAATGTTGCATCTTCAGAGCCTAGATGAAATTGACATGCCTTAGAGATATGCAGGATTTTAGCCTATGATTTAAGTTTGAAAATTTTACATTACTTTTCACTTTTATCTCATTTATTGAGAAAAACATAATTGTTATGGTGTTGGCTTGAAACTGGTTGAAAACGTCTTGAGTCCTTCCTTATTTTTCATTTACATAAGTAGGATCTTCAAACAAAGGATATTGTGGAGGGCATCCATGTAACCATTATAGGTTAGGAGTAGCAGTTTCCATTGCTGAGACTTCTAATTTGGACTCCAAAGTTTTTCAAAGTATGAAGATTATTAACATTACTGCTGCTACTGAGATGAATGAGACTAAAGACAAAATTGTTCATGTTGTGTGTGCATCAGGGTACTCAGGGTAATGTAGTGACATCCCAGAGAGGCCAAGGAAGTGCTGCAGGAAGTCATATTTACTACTACAAATATACTTATGCAGTGAATTTTTGCTCATGCTGAGTTAACTGTATAACCTGAGAATAGTAGGAATCAGTGTAGGAAGCCTCCTATAATAGTGAAGACTGCTCCCATGGACGTTAGGTCATGGAAGTGTGCTACCACATAGTATGTATCCTGGAGGACAACATCTGGGCATGAGTTGGCTAAGATGATTCCTATCAAACCACCTAGGGTAAAAAGAAAAATCAAGCCTAAAACTCATAATATAGTGGGAGATCATATAATATTACCTCCATGAATAGTTGCTAATCAGGGACTTCCCTGGTGACGCAGTCAATAAGAATTCACCTGCAAATGCAGGGGACATGGGTTCGAGCCCTCATCTGGGAAGAACCCACATGCTGTGGAGCAACAAAACCTTTGCACCACAGCTACTCAATTTGCTCTCTAGAGCCTGCGAGCCACAACAACTGAAGCCCACATGCCTAGAGCCCGTGCTCTGCAACAAGAGAAGCCACTGCAATGAAAAGGCCATGCACCACAACAAAGAGTAGCCCCTGCTCACCGGAACTAGAGAAAGCCTGCGTGCAGCAATGAAGACACAATGCAGCCAAGAAAAATATTAAAAAAGAGTTGCTAATCAGCTAGATACTTTTACTCCTGTAGGGATAGAAGTAATTATGGTAGCTGATGCAAAGTATGCTCCTGAGTTGACAGCTATCCCTATGGTAAACATATGATGAGCCCACAAGAGCAATCCTAAAAAGCCAGTGGACCTGACTCATACTATTCCCAAATAGCTGAAAGGCACTTTTTGTCCTAAATAGTTCGTAATGATATGTGAGTTTATAACAAACCTTGGTAGGCCATGAATACAGACTTCAGTGTGAGCAAAGAATCAAAATAGGTGTTGGTATAGGATTCAGTCTCCTCCTGCAGGGTCAAAGAATGTAGTGTTTAGATTTCTGTCTCTTAACAGTATGGCAATTCTGGCTGCTTGGACTGACATTGGTAATTATAGTAATATGGCTATAGTTGGGGAAGATTAAACCAATAATGGTATTTGCTATTGGGATGTGACTGCTGGTTTTGTATGAAAGACTATAGTAATAAAAGTAATGATACCAAGAATTGAAGGGACACCTGCTAAATGTAAGGAGAAAATGGTTAGTTCGGCAGAGGCTCCTGCGTTGTCAGATTGCAGGCTAGAGCTGAATGTACAGTTCCACTTGTAACAGAACCAGCTTCTACTATTGGTGATATGAGTAGGAGTAAGAATCATGGGGGAATTAGTCAAAAGTTTATATGATTTATTTGGGGAAATGCTACCTCAGGTGCCCCAGTTATTAGTGGCCCAAGTCAGTTTTCAAACTATGCAATCACAATGGGTACAACTATAAAGAAAATTATTACAAGTGCAGGGACTGTTATAACTACCTTACAGATTTGGGTATCTCCAACTAGCGCTCCAGGTTAGCATAACTCAGCCTTGATTAATATATTTAAGGTGCTGCCTGCTACTCGAGCTCAAGCACCAATTAGTAAATATAAAATGCCGATATCTTTGTGGTTTGTTGAAAATAATCAGCAGTGTATGAACAGAGGTAAAATGACTGAGCTAGCATTAAACTGTAAATCTAAAGACAGAGTTGGAGCCCCCTTTCTGGCAAACCCTGTGGTGAATCAACAAATTGAATTGTAACTTCAGAGAAGCAGCTTCAATTCTGCCAGTGAATTTCCTGCATTTTTTTTCTTTCTCAAATGAAGAAGAAGTAGACTGAAGCCAGTTGACTAGAGGATTTGCCTGTTAACTAAAGTTTCCTGGGGTTAAAACTCATCAATCTCTTAAAGATTTGGCTTAATTACATTGTTTGCTTTACATTCAATTGATGTAGGATAAAGTCTTGCAATCCTTATTTTTAGGAATTAAGTAAATTTTACTTGTTTAGGGTTTTGAAACCTCTTGGTCTGAACTAACCTATATTCCTAGTCCAGCACCAATAGAATGGATGTTATGTGTAGTAATCTTGTGGGTGTTATGATTGGTAATGATAGGAAGGTTATTTCTTTGTATGTTCAAATTGTTTTGTTTTTGTGTTGTTTCATGAAGAGAATATAGTTAGTGATGTGGAGTATGTTAGCTGCAAGTAAAAATATATGCTGAGGACTGCTATGATGGCTATTAGTGTTAGTAGAATGATATTGTCATTTTTGTTATCTCTTGGATAATTATTCATTTGGGTAAAAACCCTGATAGTGATGGGTGAAGTCCTAATGATACTATAATGGTGAGGAAAAGTATTGTGTTGGGAGGTGTTTTATCTCATGTGTGTGATAATTATACTCTTATAGTACATAATCTGGGCATAAATAATAAGAAGAGAGTGTTGTTATGATATAAATTAGTATGTTTAGGATTGTTATAATCTGAATATACATTATAATAGCTGTTATTCATCCTATATGGGAAATTGATGAGGAGGGTGTAATTTTTTCCAGGTGAGTATGGTGAAGTCTGCCTCAGCCTCCAGCTATGATTTATAATATCACTATGATTAATAGTATATTGAGGTTGATGGATGGTGACATGCGATATAAAACTGATAGGGATGCAATTTTGTCAGGCTGATAGCATCAGGCCTGCTGTTCATGGGATGCCTTGTGTGACTTCAGGCACTCAGAAGTGAAATGGGGAAAGTCCTGTTTTTGTGACAAGGGCAATTGTCATGAGGGTGGATGCTGCTGGATTAAAGATTTTTGTTATTCATTGTGTTCTTTGACCAGAGTATATTAGATTAATGATAATAGCTATTATAAGTAGCATTGATGTGGTGGATCGTTTTAGGAAATATTTGTTGGATGCTTCTGTAACTTATGGGTTCGTGTTTTTTATTAGAATGGGGATACCATTAACCAGTGTGAGCTTGTTATACAATTATATTTCCTGAGAAAATGGTCAGTAGAATAATAGTAAAAAACAATGAGAGTTTATTAGTACAGGAAGGATATACGACAACATTTTGGGGGTATGGGCCTGAAGCTTACTTAGAGAACCTTACTATATAGCATGTGGTGTAATGTGGTAAGATGGAGAATGTAAAATTCTTAGGAAGAATTCAATTCCAGGAATAAGAGCATTGAAACCTCTATGATTTCCTCTATCAAAGTAGCTCTTCTGTCAGACATATTTCTTAAGTTTGTGGTGGGTTGCCTGGTATGATGACAGGTAGTGAAAACTCTCATATACAAAGGGCTAATGTTAGTAGTAAAAACACTTTTTATAAAAGATGTGTACGTTGATCATATCAAACTTCTGGGTAGGATGTTCAAATTCATAGAAAGGAGATTGTTAGATGTGTTTTAATGATGACTTGGGATGTATATAATTCTGACACCTAGGGATTGTCGAATGCTCCTAAAAATAGATTGTTGTGGAAATGTTTATTATAAGGAAATTGACATATTCTGTAGGAAGGATGGGGTGAATTGGCCTGCTACATTTTCTACTTTGAAGATATATACAGGTTTTGATTCTACTTCTGTTAAATCAAGTGGGGTTTCATTGGATTTCTGCTACTGCCGAGATAATCAAATTCTCGGTAGGGGTCAGGAGAAAATTAGTCATAGGTGTTCTCGTGTAATAATTACTGTTGAAAGTGTAAATGGTCCATTTATCAGTAAGACTGAGAATAGAATAACTGCTACATTACTTCATATGAGATTGTGTGTGCTACTGTCCCTAGAGCTCCAGTGAGTGAGTATTTTGAATGTGAAGCTCATCCAGATCTGATGATGGAATAAATGGCTAGGTGTGATATGGCTAATATAAATAATATGCCTACATTTATATTAATTAGTGGATAAGATATGGGAAGAGGAATTCATGTTGTGAGAGCAAGGGTTAAGGCTAGCATTGGGGCAATAATATATAAATTGATGATGTTGATGGACATAGTGGTTCTTTAATAAGAAATTTAAATGCCTCAGCAATGGGTTGCAATAATCCATTGGGGCTGATGATTTTGGCCCTTTCTGGATTTGTATATAGCCTAGGATTTTCCATTTAGTTAATATGAGGAATGCTGTGATGAATTAAATTGGGTCATTTGTGAAAGAATATTGATTATAAACATATTCTTAGGAAGAGGACATGAACCAGTGCAGATAAAGGTTTCAATTTTACCTAATTACTGGGCTCTGCCACTGTAACAAACCCTGGTTCTACAGTAGGGTATGTATAAATTAATTGAATGTAGATTATATCATCATTTAGTTTGCAGACATTTTGTAAAGTAAACCGTATTGCTCTTGTCCTTTCATACTGGAAGAAATCTGCAATAGACAGTAAGCAACCAGTATGATTCCAGTCTGAACTCAGATCATGTGAGACTTTAATCATTGAACAAACAGACAATTAATAGCAGTTTTACCATAGAAATGTCATGATCCAGCATCAAGGTCATAAACAATATTGCCAAAATGAACTCCAGAATACAATTACACTGTTATCCCTAGTAAAACTTGTTCCATTGATCAGTGTTTTGGAAGAACAGGTGAAAAAAACATTTTGACTAGCTGGTCTAAATTTTAATCACTCAGAGGTGGTTTTATTCTCCAAAAAATAAATGGCACACGGGCTCAGGGTGCACCGGCTTCAGTAGTTGTGGCACACAGGCTCAGTAGTTTTGGCCCGCTAGCTTAGTTGCTCTGTGGCATGTGGGATCTTCCCAGACCGGGGATTGAATCCGTGTCCCCTGCATTGGCAGGAGAATTCTTAACCACTGCATCACCAGGGAAGTCCCAGAATCACAGTCTCCATTTTAATATACCTTAAGCCCAAAGAATCCATGGAAAATTGTTACAGAAAATAAGACAATAACATATTGTAAGGACTATAACAGAAGCATATAGTACACAGTTCATATAGACACATCCCAAGGAGTTACAAAGTATATTAAAAGGTAGGCTGCAATTTTATTTTATTTTTTATTATTTTTTAACATCTTTATTGGAATATAATTGCTTTACAATGATGTGTTATTTTCTGCTTTATAACAAAGTGAATCAGTTATACATATGCATATATTCCCATATTTCTTCCCTCTTGCATCTCCCTCCCTCCCACTCTCCCTATCCTACCCCTCTAGGTGGTCACAAAGTACCGAGCTGCTGTCCCTGTGCTATGCAGCTGAGGGAGGCTGCAATTTTAGAAGAATAAGGTAAATTATACCCACAAACTCCCAATATTTCCTGAAATGTTGCAATCTGAAACCCTATTGTAGGAAGCAGAAGATTCCAGGAGACATTCTACAAATGAAGGACTCTAAACCCTGTGGTTGGATAAGGAATTCTGGAAGGAAGGTATCCTCACCCAAGGAGAGCAGGTTCCTATACTTCTCTAACATCACATCCCTGTAGAATTCCCACTGATCTTGGTCCAGGCATTCTCACTCCTCTTGAGAGAAATCTATGGCCATATCCTGGAATGTCAGCAGTCCCTGAAATTAAAAGTATACATGCCATGTGGCCAAGGGAAGGTTCATAATGTGACCCAAGAAGAAAACAGCAAGTTAAGAGAACTGGTTTTAATTTAGAAGAGTGTCTTCAATTATCCACTATATACACATATATATTTTACAAAGTCACTTTCTTTACTGTATTTCTAACTACAAGAAAAGAGTGTGGCATGTGATCCACAAAACCAGTATAAAGACTATACTTATCTGGAAAAGAAATGATAAAATGATGGTTTCAACACAGGCATATGCATTTTTGAGTGTTTTATTTATATCACATTGGATAAAATGTGTGTACTTCTCAGACAGAAAAGACATGTCCAGGTAGAAATGTACCTTTCAACTATTCATGGATACACAAGTACACTGGAGAGATTGTAAAAGTGCCGATTATGATTTAGTAGGTCCGGTGGGCCTGAGTTCTCTCTTTTTTAACAAGCTTATTTATTTCTTTATTTATTTTGTGATACTTGGGCCTCTCACTGTTGTGGCCTCTCCTGTTGAGGAACACGGGCTCTGGACACGCAGGCTCAGCGGCCATGGCTCACGGGCCCAGCTGCTCCACGGCATGTGGGATCTTCCCAGACCGGGGCACGAACCTGTGTCCCCTGCATCAGCAGGCAGACTCTCAACTACTGCGCCACCAGGGAAGCCCAACAAGCTTATTTTTAACTAGTGATGTCACAGTCTCTGATTCATTAACGACAATTGTGAATAGCAGAGACATAATTAGAAAGGTAAAAATTCATATTTAATTTTGAACTTAAAGTGTTTTATGTTGCACAGCAGCAACAATCATTTGTGAATAATTACTATAGACCGTGTGTCTTTCTAACATTTTTGTGTAGTATTCCAGGAAAAATGCCTGGGTTGCAGTCACAGTGGGTGGGGTCCCAATACAGGGCCATCCCCCCAGGACCCCCAATGGGGCCCTAAGCTCCTGGCGGCTCCTCCCCCCAGTGCCCCCCTCCCTCACAGAAGGCCTCGGGGCAGAGTTGTCCCACCCTTTGCGCCCGGAACAGAGCCCACATTTCCACAGACCTGGAACTCCTGGCTGGGGGTCTCTTCCCTCCACCATCACAGAACTGCCCTGGAGACCAAGGGGAGGGTGGCCTCACTGAGGCTGCCGGCTCTGGAGGGGCCCCAGCGGCTGAAGCCATGACAGTCGTGGGGACAGCGGGCTGGGTAAGTGGGCGCTAACCCTCCGCCTGGTCCGGTGCCTTGGCAGCAGTGCAAGACCAGCTTCTGAGGGGCAGGGGTTCGCTGCTACCAGCTGCTGCTGTGTAGAAAGAGTGGCCACCAGCGTCTGGTCCCGGGGAACTTCAGTTCCTCCTCTCGCCTCTGCCTTCGGCCTGGCTTGCAGGGCCTGGGGGACATGGGGAGAGGGTCAGCCTGAGCGTCCTGAGGGGAAATGGGGCAAGAGAGGCGCAGGGTCCAGCTGCAGTGTCAGCGCCCCTCCTCCCAACTGCAGGGAAAGCGGCTGAAAACTCCTCCGGAGGCTTGCAGGCCACTTATTCAGCCCAGCCCCTCTGTGCTATTTCCTCCCAGAGCTAAAGTACCATGGGGAGGGGACAGGGCAGGGGACTGATGCAGGTAATGGGGAACATCAAAAGGTGATCGTTAACTAAGGAAAACCTGCTCTCCCAACGTGAGGAATGTAGCGCTTTTCTTTGTATGTGAAGATGCCAGAGTCTGGGCCCACTGAAATACTTCCTTTGATATGCACCTCAGCTCTCTGGGGCCTGCATTCTGTATTTGCATATCCTGAGTTCCTCAGGGCCCACAGTGGCTCACACTGGAGGGCTGCAAGTTCTGATGACTGTGACATCCTTTGTTTACTGAGATGGCAAGTAATATTCCATTTCTCACAGGCTTGAGGGGCAGACAGTGAAAAAGTGTCAGAGAATCTCACTCAGCATGTACTTTGGTTTACATATAGATAATATTTATACTTAACTGTGCTAATAGAGGTTCTCAAGTCCAATCAACTTGTACTACTGCCCTCTGTGTATTAATTTCATCAATATCATAAGATAAATGCCTATAGAATTGACTTAATCCATTTAATAGGATAATGATTTTTAAAGGAAACATAATAGAAATATAACAACAAAACCTTTACCACTAAAGGTTGGGTCTGGAACAACCTAAATAAATGTTCCATTGTTAAAATATTGAAAGATGTATTCAATAGAAATATCAACAAAAATGACAAATAATAAGGGCAGCAGAATGTTGAAATGTTCTATCTTTATAATTAAAGTGGCAGAAAATCATTTATTTGTAGGCACTGGGGGCAGAAGATGCCTGATTTTATATCTTTGTCATATTTGTACAGTAGTTTCAACAAGTAACTTAAAGACAAAATGGAAAAACAAAGAGGTTTTTGCCTGAGATCATGTTGATGTGAAATCAGGGATGGTCGCCTTGTGCCAGGTGAGTTAAGTTTACCTGGCAGGTAGACCGCAGAGCTCCTGAGAAGCAAGGGTTGGAATTTTTCTGCTGGGTGCCCCTTAGGTTCTGTGACTTGACTGATTGTGAGTCATGTTTCTGGAAAGACCTTATCACAGGAAAAGGGTGGGAATAGAGTGATTTGGGGAGGAGCTAACAACATTCATCACAGCTCACGGCCTGAATGAATTTTAAAGAAACAGGAAAACAAATGCTTCTTATGGAATCAGAGAATGTGAGGGCTGGACAATCCCAGAAAATGAGGAACACCCGTCCCATTTTCCAGATAAGAAAACAGAGGCCCAGCAAGGTGAAATCCCTCACCCAAGTTGCACCCGTCTCTCCTCCCCACTACATGGTTCATAAAAGCAGGACTCTTCCTGTCATGATCACTGCTGAACCCCAAAAAGGGCCAGGCACCTAGCAGCTGCTCCAAAAATTTTGGTTGACTGTAGGAACAATGCTATTTCTTTCTTTCTCACTCTTATTCAGGATTGTGCCAAGAACTCCTCAGGTTGCAATGTAATTCAATAAATGTAAATATTAATTGAGTTTTGTTGTGATGAGGACTTAGGCTTTGAAGGTAACAGACTTGGTTCAGATCTTGGTACTGCCACTCAATAGCTGTTTGGCCTTGGGAAAATTACTAAACCTCTCTGAGCTTATTTCCTCCTTTGTAAACTGGGGATAAATATATCTGAGCCAGCAGAGCACCTGCATGAGAGATGTGCACTAAATATTGGTCTTTCTCACTCTCCCACACCATCTTTCTGTTCTTCCCAGAGAATTTGTACAGAAGGATATAGTACTTTTAAATTAATTAATTAATTAATTTTTGGCTGCTTTGGGTCTTCCTTGCTATATGCGGGCTTTCCCTAGTTGCGGTGAGTGGGGGCTACTCTTTGTTATGGTGCACGGGCTTCTCATTGCGGTGGCTTCTCTTGCTGCACTTGTTGTGGAGCACTGGCTCTAGGCACGCAGGCTTCAGTAGTTGTGGCCTGCAGGCTCAGTAGTTGTGGCACATGGGCATAGCTGCTCCATGGCATGTGGGATCTTCCCTGACCAGGGCTCGAACCCATGTCCCCTGCATTGACAGGCAGATTCTTAACCACTGTGCCACCAGGGAAGTCCGATATAGTACTTTATAAAGAGGGATTTTAACTTATTTAAGATAGTGTACATTTTTCTTGCAGGAAAGTTCATTCCACTATAGAAACATTAACATGCAATACCACTACAAATACAGTATTCTATGGGTTAGATATTATCTGTAAATTTTATAAGTAATTGGGCAAATGCCAAAGCACTGGGTACTGGGGAGTAAGAATACACAAATCTGGGGTGCCCCCACCCCAATTTCAAGAGCAGGTGTGTTTTTCAAATCCATATGTCATCTGGTCTTTGTTTCTCATCTATCCTCTGTGTCTGCCTTTCTCAAGAAGGCTCGGATCCTCCACTTTCACACTGTCCTGGCTGGCTGTGCCCCAGCTCCTGTCCTGGAACCTCTGCATACATGGGTGTGCCTGCTCTCTCTGTGCATCATCAGCTTTGCCAGGGAGCTGCTGTATCGTGCACTGCTTGCTGTAACCCAGAGTACCTAGACCCTTCTGGTACATGAAGTACACTCTCATCACCATGAGTGCACGCCCATCCCCTTACCTTATATCCTGCCTCTAAGCCAGGCTTGGGGGTGACTACAGTGTACATTCAGCTATGTGAGCTGCTGGGATCAAAGTGAAGTTCCCAACTTTTGAAGTTGCAGGCTTGAGGGGCACACAGTGATGAAAAGTTGGGCCACCTGACTTAAAGGGGGGGGCTGACTGATTTAAAGCCAGGGCAGCTGACTTAAAGCCTGCGTCCCTCAGCTGCAGGACAAGACCAAATTTGGCGGTGCACGGCTTCGCTCCAAGCCAGCCCTGCTGTTCAGGAAGAGCTTCCAATAGTGTCTCAGTGCAGGGGTACTTGGTCAGTTGTCTTGCCGCTGCGCTCAGAGTGAGGCCACCTGCTCTTCTGGAGGAGAATCAGGGAGGGGGAAGTGCAGAGTCCTGGCTGCAGTTGTGACACCCCTTGTCTGATGGCAGGGAAGTGGGGGCGGGGCTGTGTGGTGTCCTGGGGCTGGACCCACCAGGTCGATTCAGCCTCTCAGCCTTCTAACCTTCCCCCACACACGCCACAAGAGTTTCCAATAATATGTAATTGCGCCTTAGGTTCTCAGTCTTCAAACTCATACCCTGGCTCCCAGGTCCCTTGATTCAACCAATTCCTCTGTGCTCTTTCTTCTATTAGATACAGTCCCAGAGGGAGGGGCTGGGGTATGGGACTGGAGGGACCCTGGCAACACTGGGCTCAGCTGACTAAAGAGAGCCGGGGCCTGCGCTCTCACGTATGTGCGAGGACCCTCAAGGCAGAATAAAGGGGGCCAGTTAGAGGCAGTCCTTGCTGCCTCAAGTGAGTATGGATCACCGTCAGGTGGGGAGCATGCTGAGCCCTTAGAAGTACTGTTAGGAGGATGTGTTCCTCCCTCAGCTTCAAGGAGGTGGGTGGGCTTCAGGGTTTCAGTTTCCCTCCAGGCCTCCAGGTCCGACTACATCCCAGCAGACTTGCAGACCTGTCATCCTGTCCCAGAACTTGTCAGGCTCCAGGAAGAATCCAGACTGCAGAGATGTTGCCTGAGCGCTCCAGCTTAAGAAGTGCTGTCCCTGGGGAACCAACAGTGGAGAGAGGAAGGGTGAAGGGAGTAGGGGGGTGGAGTAGGGAGGGATGGCTGCCCTGGGAGACGTTGAGAGAGAAATATCACCCCCCACAAGCCCTGCCCCTGCAACTGACCCATTGATGCCATAGGATCTCAGGGCCTTTTAGTCAGAGATGCCTCTGTTTCTTTACTCCTGTGTTCAAAACTATGCAAAACCAACTCTTCATCCTCTTGCTGCCTTGCCAGGACTTTTAAAGCACTGTTCTTTTGAAGCACTCGTTCCCTAAACTGCAGTTTGGAGCTATCCCAGTTATTTAAAAGTGTTCTCCTTAAACAGAGACTAAATTATACTCTTTTGGAAAAATGACCTTCACTTCAGAGATCGTCTTTTCTGCCCATTCTTTCCTTCTACTTCCCTCTTAAAAACCCCTGTGCTCAAAGTGCTTGGTGATATATTTTTTTGCTTGATGTCAAAAAGAAACCTTCCCCATGCACCCCAAAAATCTTTCCTGGAACATAGGTGTTTCAAAACCATGACAGTGTTTTGCAGTTAGTATACACTGGCTAGACTGCCTAGCAATCCCTCCAAGAGCCAGAGGTGAGCAACACCTTTACTTATTTGATTGGATGCCCTTCAAGTTTAGGAAGGTCCCATTCTTATGTCTCAGCAGATAAGACAGAGCCCTGGATGGCTGTGGCTGTGATTAGATAACTTCTGATGATTTTATTTCCCTTACTGATCTGCTGCTTCTAGGTTAAATTCATTTTATTACCTGTCGTTTTTTTTTTTTTTTTTTTTTTTTTGCGGTATTTGGGCCTCTCACTGTTGTGGCATCTCCCATTGCAGAGCATAGGCTCTGGACACACAAGCTCAGCGGCCATGGCTCATGGGCTCAGCCACTCCGCATCATGTGGGATCCTCCTGGACCAGGGCACGAACTCGTGTCCCTCGCATTGCAGGTGGACTGTCAACCACTGCGCCACCACAGAAGCCCTACCTCTCCAGTTTTAAAGAAAGACTGACAAAGTCACCATAATAGGTCAGGAGTCTGAGCTCAGGGTTGGTCAAAGGTACTCACAGGGAGGAAGGAGGATAAAAATAGGTGGGTAAAATAGGAGGGTTGGCAAGTACAGCCAGGACAACCATGTTCACCGTGCATACTAATAAAGGCCAGAATCTCGTCATTTATCTCTGGAGGGAAGTTCTGATGGTTTCACAGGATCAAACTCAAATCATATTCAAACTAGGGGGCTTCCCAGAGGGTGCTGAAGCACTGGCAGAGCCCACCTGCACTCCCACTTTGGCAACCCAGTATCACAGTTTGGTTTGGAGATGGGGTTGCTGTAACCCTAAGGAGGTGAGCAGAGAGGAGGAGTTGATTACCAGTTTCCTCTGACTCTCTGGCCCAAATTGCCTGGCTTCACAGTGGGGACAGAGTTTTGTTTTCAGCAACTGATGGGGCACTTCCAGGCTGGTGGGGTTGCCCAGTGGCCCGACAGCCTGATGTGCTGTCTGCGGTGGGACCACCCTTTGTTTCTCCAGAATCTGTACATCAGGAGGTGCATGGTTGCAGAAGCCTATTCACCGCCCCCTCCAAGGGGGATGGCACCTTCCCTGGCTGTGCCCTGTGATCACCAGGTACTTGAAATGAACGCAAGTTTTTTGACTTCAAGGAAGAGCTCACATAACCCCTTCTGCCTCATAATCTGTGGGATTTACTATAATGGAAGGACATTATAAAGAACAGGTAGAAAACTCACCTGTTGTTCTCCATATAGGAGTTTATTTTGCATGAATCCCTCCTACATGAGTAGATAGCAGAGATTTATTTTTGTTCCCGTGTGGGTAGTTGTGGCAGAGGATGTAGGTATGGTGATTTGAAGCCCTCAAAGAAATATATTCAGAATTCTCAAGACTTCTCTTGATTGGAACTGAAAGAGACCTGGAAAAGGAGGAAAAGAAAAGGAGGAGGGAGAACGAATGACTGGTTCTCAGTAAATTCACCTTCCTGGTTGATTGTTCTGTCTTCTCATTTCTTTTAACTTCTATGTAGGTCTAATGGAATAATGTAGAAAGGCTGATTTTTATGCTTTAAAAGATTTTACATCACAAAGAAACTAGAAGTGGCTAACAGAACTTATTCAAATCCATGTTACATAGAGACTTTGATATTAAATTTGTATACTAAAATTGGTTAATCCAAATTTTCTCTTTCTTTTTGAGTGAATATTTGTAACATATTTTTATAGATAATAATTTATCCTAGATATACAAAATTGTGAGAATTGGTACCATTTTTCACCACTTAAATGAATAGATCGTACACTCTAAATGCCAATGTTGTGTCTTACATGTTGTTTTTTAATTCCTTCTTTTCCTTGTGTTTATTTAGTTGACTTTTATCTAATAATCGGTGTCTCCCTTTATTGTTTTTTACTTTATATTTTATTGATCTATAGTTAATTTACATTATTATATTAGTTTCAGAGGTACAACATAGTGATTCATAAATGTTTAGGTTGTTCTCCATTTATACTTATTACAAAACAGTGGCTCTATTCCCCATGCTATATAGTACGTCACTGTAGATTATTGATTTTATACATAGTGGATTCTTCCTCAGAATCTCCTACCACTATTTTTCTCTTCCACCCTGTCTCTCCCTGCTGGTAACCACTAGTCTGTTCTTTAATCTGTGAGTCTGTTTTGTTGTTGTTGTTGTTGTATTCAATTTTTTAGATGTCACATGTAAGTGATAACCTACCAGGCTTGTTTTCTCTGTGGCTTATTTTACTAAGCATAATACTCTCAAAGTCCATCCATGTTCTTGCAAATGGCAAAATTTTACTTTTTGCTGAAGTCATCATAAAAAATCTTTTTTATCCCCTAGCCTATTGATGAACACTTAGTTTGACTCTATATCTTGGCTATGGCAAATAACACTATTATGAACATTGGTGTGCGTTATTTTTCTGAAATCGTGTTTTTGTTTTCTTCTGATATACCCAAGAGTGAAATTGATGGATATTATGGTAGTTGTATTTTTAGTTTTTTGTGGAACCTCCATTCTGCTGTCCACAGTATCTGCACTACTTCACATTAACATCAAGAGTGTACAAGAGTTTCCCTTTCTCCACATCCTCATTAACCTTTGTTATTTGTGACCTTTTTGATGACAGCCATTCTGACAAGACTGAGGTGATATATCTCATTGTTTTGATTTGCATTTTATTGCCGATTAGCTATGTTTAGCATCTTTGTGAGTTCTGGCTCTCTATCTGTATTTTTTCCTTGGAAAAATGTCTATTTAGGTCTTCTCATTTTTTTAAAAAAAGATTTTGGGTGTTGTTCTGATATTGAGTTGTATGTGCTTTTTCTGTAGTTTAGATATGAACCCTTGCTTGGTCATCTTTTTGGTGTTAACCTCTTATCATGTGCAAATATTTCTGTCCTTCAGCAGGTTGGCTTTTCATTTTGTCTTTGGTGTTTCCTTTGCTGTGCAGAATCTTTTAAGTTTAGTGAAGTCCCATTTGTTTATTTTTGCTTTTGTTTCATTTGCCTTAGTAGACTGAACCTAAAACTGTTGCTATCATTTATGTTGAAGAATGTTCTGTATTTGCCTCTAGGGGTTTTATTGTCCTACATTTAGGTCTTTATTCAGTTTTGCATTTATTTTATATATGGTGTGCTAGAATACTCTAATTTTATTCTTTTCCATGTAGCTGACCAGTTTTCCTGGTACCACTTATTGAAGAGACAGTTTTTTCTCCATATTGCCTGCTTTGTCATAAATCAATTAAATATAAGCGTGTGGGCTTATTTCTGGGATCTCTATTCTATTCCAGTGAACTTTGTGTCTGTTTCTGCTCTGGTCCGATTCTCTTTGATTACTGTCACTTTGCAGTATAATCTGAAGTTAAGGTGTGTGATGCCTCCAGCTCTGTTCTTTCTCAAGATTGTTTGGCTATTTGGGGTCTTTGTGTTTCTATACAAATTTTAAAATTACTTTTTCAAGTTCTGTGAAAATGCTTTGGTATTCTGATAGGGATTGCATTAAATCTGTAGATTGTCTTTGGTAGTATGGTTATTTTAACAGTATTAATTCTTCCAGTCCATGCACCTGCTATATTTTCCCATCTTTTTGTGTTGCCTTCAACTTCTTTCACCAATGGCTGATAGATTTCTGAGTACATGTCTTTTACCTGCTTAGGTGTGTTTGTTCCTAGGTATCTTATTCTTTTTGGTGTGATTGCATATGGTATCGTTTTCTTAATTTTTTTCTTTCTGACGGCTTTGAGTTTTGTTTTTTCTAATTCCTTCAGGTGTAATGTTAAGTTGTTTATTTGATATTTTTCTTGTTTCCTCAGAATAAGCTTGTATCACTATAACTTCCCCCTGTGAACCTCTTTGGCTGTGTCCCACTGATTTTGGATCATTGTGTGTTCATTTTCATTTGTCTTGGGTGTTTTTAGAATCCCTCTTTAATTTCTTCAGTGTTCCTTTCTTCCCCTTTTATTCCCTTCATCTGTGATGTGAGGACTATCTTTAATATTATGTTTAGCTTCCTTTCAGTTGTGTGTGTGTGTGTGTGTGTGTGTGTGTGTGTGTGTGTGATTATTTAAGTTGCTGAGCTCTTAATTTCACATGGACAGTAACAACCCTGCATTGTTACTCTGCTCCCCCACAGTTACTGAATTTGACCTTATATTTTACATCTACTTGTTTTGTATTCCTGGAGCTGGTGTGTGCCTGTTGTTGTATGAGGCTGATCCCACTGCTAGAGCAGGTTTGCTGTTGGGTAAGTCCAAGCTCCATCCAGTCCCTGTGCAGTAATCACCTGCCAATGGTGAGGCTGATTCCAGGCAAGAGCAGGCTCACTTGTCAGAGGGGCCAGGGACTCTGGGGCTGGTGCCTGTCCACTGAGGTGTGGAGGCTGGTCCTGGGGCTTTTGGTGGCTGGGCCCATGTCCAGGGGCAGCTGTGCATTGAGAGCATCTGAAGGCAGCCTGTTTCCTGGTGGATGGGGCTATGCCCCTGCTCAGTTAGTTGCTTTGCCTGCAGCATCCTAGTACTTGTGTCTATAGTCTGGTGGATATGGGTAGAGCTAGGTCCTGAGACTAAAAAGATAGAGGGAGGATTGTGAAATTATGCTTGCTGGTACCAGTTGCCACAAGGTAGAAGGAGCTCCCCCAAATGACTGCTGCCAGTGTCTATGTTCCTGAGGCTGTGCTGTAGTTTCCTCTTGCCTCTCTGGGAGACTCTCCAAGATCAGGAGGTAGGTGTGACCCAGGATCCTTTCAAATGACTGCTTCTGTTCTGATTCTCGGGTCATGTGGGATTTTGTGAGCATCTTTTTTGTGTGTGTGGTACACAGGCCTCTCACTGTTGTGGTCTCTCCCATTGTGGAGCACAGGCTTGGAACACGCAGGCTCAGTGGCCATGGCTCACGGGCCCAGCTGCCTCACCGTATGTGGGATCCTCCTGGACTGGGGAATGAACCTGTGTCCCCTGCATCAGCAGGCAGACTCTCAACCACTGTGCCACCCGGGAAGCCCTGTAAGCATCTTTTAAGTATGGAATCTCTATTTCCCACAACACTCTGGCTCTCTGGAAAATAAGCACTACTGGTATTCAAAGCCCAACTTTCTAGGAACTCTTCTTTCCAGCACAGTATCCCTGGGCCTGGGAGCCTGATGTTCTGTTCATACCCCTTGCTACCTGGGAGCACCTCAGAAATTGTAATTATTCTCCCATTTGTGAGCCACCCACCTGGTGGTATGGGTCTTGACTCTATTGAGATTTTTCCCTTCCTCCTTGTCTTGCCTAGGTGCCTTCCTTATATCTTTAGCTCTAAAACATCTTTTATGGTAGGTCCCGGCCTTTTTCATTAATTGCTGTTCTGTAAAGAGTTGTGACTTTGGTGTGCCCATGAGAGGCATCAAGCTCTGGGTCTTTGAATGCTACCATCTTGGACGATCTCTCCACTTCATTCTTAAATCATATTATTTAATTTTTCTTAGTATCTTATTTAATTAGTGACAGTTTGAAATTTATTATCACTCATGTTTACTTCTCCTGTTTTAAAAAATTGAATAGTGCATTCATTCATTTTGAAATGAAGGTAGTGACTTGTGAATTTCCCTACCTCAAAAATCAAGGATAGGACAAAAGCCTTTTCTACCTGTGTTACCCTGAAACTCTGCACCCCACCTCAGCCTGGGGATTAACCTCTTGCACCCATGCTCACCTTCTGTTTTTGGACTGTTAATCATCACTGCATCGGTATGTGTGTTGACAAAGTGAACTCTAGTCTTTCCAGTTTTTGTGTTTTGTTTTTTGGATTAGGGAACAGTCCTACTATGAATGTACATTTACTGGTCTGCTGAAGTTCATACATAAACCTGTCAAGCACATTACCAGAATTGGGATTGCTTATATATACACTTTGATAAATTTTAGAGACAATGGTAGAACCGAAGTAAATTGTATATCAAATCCCACAATATTCTCACACCATGAAAACCCTTCCCTTTTTAATATATTTGTGTGTATTTTATCTTTATGCCCATACTATATTTCCCAGAGATGGGTAAGTGTTATGTTTCTTGCTAGCACATTTACCGTATTGTTCAAAGTCAGGCGTTTAGTGGTTTAACATGATCATATTTCCATGAACTTGCAAATACAAGATCTTCTCTCACAGTGTCTTTTACTCCCTGCTGTTTTATATTGCCCTCCTAATTCTCAGTCCTGGTCTTTCTTTATGTTCTTCATCAACCTGGATAGGTTATACTATTTTCTCCCTTATTCAAGACCAATAGAATAGAATAGAACACCCAGAAATAAACCCTGATACATGGACAAATGATTTTTGACAAGTTGCCAAGACTTTTCAAAGTAGGAAGGATAGTATATTCAACAAATGGTGTTGAGAGGTCTTGTTGTCAACATGCAAAAGAAGGAAGATGGACCCTTACCTAACATCATAGGTAAAAATTAATGAAAACGTATCAAGGAACTAAATATAAGACCTAAAAAAATAAAAAGTCTTAGAAGAAGACACAGGACAAGAGCTTCATGACATTGGATTTGGCAGTGTTTTCCTCAATATGAAACGAAGGAACAACAAATGTACAGCTAACAAAAAAATAAACAATTTGCAGTACATAATTTTTAAAAATGTGTATAAAAGAAATGTAAACAGAATAAAATAGCAATCCACAAGATGGGAGAAAATATTTGAAAGCCATCTATCTGACAAGAGATTTCTATTCAGAATATACAGAGAACTCCTACAACTCAACAAAAAGCAAACACCCTGATTCAAAAATGGATAAAAGAGTTGAATAGATGGTTCTTCAAAAAGATGTACAAATGACTAAGCACTTGAATAAATGCTCCATATCACTAAATGCATGTTTATATATTTGTGTGCATGTATACACACACAAGCACACAGACACATACACAAGCAGAAAACAAGTATTGGTGAGGATGTGAAGGAGTTGGAAGCATTGTGCTATGTCAGTGGGAATGTAGAATGATACAGCTGCTTTGCAAAAGAGTATGGCAATTTTTCAGATATTGAAAAATAGAGTTACTACATGATCCAGGAATTTTACTATGAGATATACCCAAAGGTATTGAAATCAGGGTCCTAAAGAAATATTTGTACTCCAGTGTTTAGAGCAGTAATAATCACAGTAGCTAAAATATGAAAGCAACCTAAGTGTTCATTCACTAGTTCCTAGATAAGCAAAGTGTGGTATACCCATATAATACAATATTATTCAGTGTTAAGAAGGAAAAGATCTAGGAATATGCTACAACATGGATGAATCTTGAGAAAATTTAGCTACCAAAATGCCATTTTTGTGACTTTTAGTGAGTCATAACAATACAACTACTTATTTCAATTACATGGGGTATTTAGTGTAGTCAAAACCATAGAAATTGGGATGGTAATGATGCTTTTCAGGTGGTTGTGGAACAAAAAGGAAAGTTATGTTTAAAGGATATACAGTTACAGTTTTAAAACGTAGAAAGGAATTAAAAAGATAAGTGGTGATGTTCATCACCTAATAATATGAATGTATTTAATATCACTGAACAGTGCACTTTATAATAATTAACATGTTATATTTTATGTTATTTGATTTTATTAACATACAAAGTTGGGAAAGAATGTAATATCAGGAAAGGGAGTGGCCCTGGGATAGAGCATAGAGTAATCAGAAGGGTGAGACAATGCATATGTTGAAGAAGAAGAGCTGAGAGTCTTCATTGAACAGAAGAGACTTTATAAGAAAGAAAAAAAATTACTGTGAGGGTGTATTAAATAGATGTCTGTGGGTGTACTGCTATCTCCCATGGGTTATCTTAAAGAGTCTTTAATAAAGTCCATAAGGCTTGCTGAGGCTTTTTTAAAAACTGGATTCCCTAGGAGTTAATTAGAGGGTGGTACTTAAGTCTATGCCTAGGTTGACAGATTTTGCAGGAAAGATGAATCTGAGAACAGTGGAGGTCCTGAGAGTGTAAGTACATGGAAATTAGAAAAAAATAATAAAGGGAATTAGGAAAACTTTGGACTTCGAAGGTCATGTATTACTGAGTCAGACCTGAGGTTTCTAAGGAGTTATATACAAAGTTGCTCTTTGGATTACTTGTTGATAAAGATAAGTGGAAAAACTAGAGTCATTTCCAAATGTAGGTAAGATATAATGAGAGGATGGAGGTGGAAAGTAGGGAGGCCCAGAGAAAAGTAGGAAGGTCATATTGGGCCAAGATGGTGGTAATATCCAGCAGAACAGATGGTAGGGCAGACTATGGATTCATCTTTTTAATTTCGGATCCCCACTTCATCCTTAATAATTCTTTGGGAATATTTCATTGCTCTGTGATGCAGGTACAGAATTAGAGTGAGGAGACTACACCCTCAGTGTCCAGCTGTCTGAGTCCTCAGTGTGCTTCAAATGATGGAGAACTATTTCTTCTTTATGAGAAGAGTTAGTACCTCGTAGCTAAGCTTATGCTGGAGCTTATGCAATATTGATTCCATTTTATATATACTGTTGGCATGGAGGTTCCTCCTCCTCTTTTCCTGACCATTATGAAATGAATCTATATTTCTCAATATTTGGGTATATCAGATAAATACATTAAGTAAAGGAATCTTATATATTGCTCCATGTATAGTTTGCTCTTTCTTGTTTCTCTTTTACCTTTACTAAATTAGCACAGGGAGAGACTTTGAAATGTTCTAATCAGGAGAGATTAGAACATCATATTTCTAGAGAGGTTGGTTGGACAGAGCAGCGGTCCCAGTGAGAATGAAAGCTTCTGTTTCTACTTGGAAGTGTACCTGTATAGAGTACAGGGCTCCAGAAAATATCCTAAAATATTGCAATATCCCTGCAGGAGATCATTAAGAGAGGCAGGATCTGGTATGTGATCAGTGTACTATGACATGTTTGTCAGTCATCTGATGTGAGATTCTCAGAACAAATCCCATATGGTAGGGCTGAGTGCAGAGTGATGAAGAACCTGTGAAAGCCTTTGATTGCATGTTAAAGATGAAGCTCTGATTTTGGGGAGAATTTTCTTACCTGACTGAATGTCACCCTTCTGTGGGGATGAGATTCTGTGCTTTTCCTCTCTTAATGACCACTGACTAAAAATCATTAGAGGATCATGTCTAGAAAGCATTCTTTATTTAATTTCTTAAAGAAGAAAACATAGAAAACATTTTTATCCACTTGCAAATTGAGGATCAAGGGGAATGGCATCAGTGAAAATGTCAGAGTAGGGAACTCTGGCTTGTGTCCATCACCAGAAACACTGACATACGTGGTAAAACCTGTCAGAATGATCTTATCAACACATGTAAGTTTTCTTTTCTTTTTCGCCCTGTAGATTTATCTTTCATTGAAACTTAACTTACTACAGGATGTGGAGAATAAACAGGGAAGTAGAAACTGTATTTCCTGATGAGAGAATCACTAAGTCACATTAGCTGTTCTGAGCTATGTATTACTCACCGTGACTGTAATTAAAACAAACAAAGAAACAAAACACTTTTTTTTGTGAGTCAGTTCTGACATTTCCTCGTTAAAGACAAGATACAGACTTAGATCTACCAGAATTGAGCAAAATTTTGATTGTACCTGTGTTGAATATATGAGCATGACCTGCTACAAATCTTCATTATACTTATTGCCACAACTGACAAATTCCCTTTTTCCACTCCTGATATGTTGCATGTAAGGAATACATAGGTCACTAACCCCAGCTGGTCACATGTAAACTCTGCCACATGGATTACTGCATGTTTTCCTGCTGGAAGGCCACACGTTCTCGAGTATCATGCCTGAAGAGTATCTGGGCTCTTCTTTTTACTGGATAAAGTTTAGATAATCACCTAATTTTATGAGAAATATATAAATTGTACTTGCATATTCTTCAGGTTTTTATTTATCCATTCTCTTTCAAGTCCTAAGTGTAAATATTAAATTGATTTCCAAGAGGGTGGTAAATAAGACAGCTACATTTATGCTCCAAAATTAGCAATAAAGCATAACACAATTGTAAATGCATTAATGTGTGATCAATATGTAGATACTTATGTAAATGCAATTTTAGTAATGCTTTGTGGAGAGCTTCAGAATCTGGGTATTAAAAAAAAAGAAGAAGTTCTTGAAACTCTCAGGGAATTATAGAGAAGTCTTTGTGTCTATAAATATCAATCTGAAATAATGCATATTCTCAGAAATAATCTAGACATAAAATTGTAGGAAAACACTTCATGAAATGAAAGAGCATGTGATGGCCATACAAGAAAAAGAATATTCTCAGAGAATAATGAACAGTGTAGAGTTCAGCAGAAGGGTAATACAGATTCAGAGAGTAATACTTTGGAGGGCCTAATTATGAGTTCCTCATATTTCATCTTTGGAGAGACGGTAGTCATTTGAAATATGATGTTATAAAATGACGTTAACATACTTAAATACTTTCGTTTAGAAATGACCATTTAGAATCAGAATAAATGAAAGAGAACAGAAAATTATGTTTTTGTTGATTTTTGAAGATCTCAGGTGAGTGATGATAATTTAAAAATACATGATGCCTTTCCTGGACTGAATGTCAATATTATGACAGTGTGAGTGTGTTTCATGTTTGGTAATTGCAATCATTGTTGCTTTTGTTGTGGTCATCCATTTACAATGCTTGGTGTCAGTTGATTTATCTCTCGTAAAAATAAAGTACAGTCTGTGTGTGTGAATAAAAAACATACATGATGTCTTGATAAAGTTCTATGGAATTTGAGATCTGGAAAAAAGCATTTCTTTTCTGTAATGCTAGGATGCTAATTGGACATTTTTGCAAGAAAGAGATTTCAGGATGCAAATCTCGTGCCTCTAAGGTGGGAAGTCAGTTCATGGCGGAACATTCTATTAAACTTGTGTGAGTGCAGAAATATTTCTTTGGAAGGAAGAGGTCACGAATCCCTTTTTAACAGTTAGTGGTTTATAGTATACAGAATGAGCAAAATGGCTATTTCTGAACTTTAGAAAAAAATATAATTTTTCTGCATTTATATTATGAAGCTGATGTAGAATATCAAAAATTCTTTATTTTGAGAAACAGTGTAATCAATTTGACATAATTCATATATATTGAACCTGTGGTATACACACACAATAAAACTTACATTCAAAAAATCTTTTGCACTTAAGAAATATTTTCTAGTGTAGTTGATTTACAATGTTGTGGGTTTTTAAAATACATGTTTATTGGAGTATAATTGCTTTATAACACTGTATTAGTTTCTGCTTTACAACAAAGTGAATCACCTATATGTATACATATATCCCCATATCTCCTCCTCTTGCATCTCCCTCCCACACTCCCTATCCCACCCCTGTGGGGGACATAAAGCACCGAGCTGATCTCCCTGTGCTATGTGGCAGCTTACCACTAGCTCTTTTACATTTGGTAGTGTATATATGTCAGTGCTACTCTCTTACTACATCCCTGTCTCCCCTTCTGTCCTGTGTCCTTAAGTCCTTTCTCTACATCTGTGTCTTAATTCCTGTCCTGTCACTAGCTTCGTCAGTACCATTTTTCTAGATTCCATATATATGTGTTCACGTACTGTATTTGTTTTTCTCTTTCTGACTTACTTCACACTATATGACAGACTCTGGGTCCAACCACCTCACTACAAGTAACTCAATTTTGTTCCTTTTTATGGCTGAGTAATACTCCATTGTATATATGGGCCACATCTTCTTTACATATTCATCTGTCGATGGACATTTAGGTTGCTTCTATGTCCTGGCTATTGTAAATAGTGCTACAGTGAACATTGTGGTACATGTATCTTTTTAAATTATGGTTTTCTCCGGGTATATGCCCAGTAGTGGAATTGCTGGGTCATATGATAGTTCTAATTTTAGCTTTTAAGGAGCCTCCATACTGTTCTCCATAGTGGCTGTATCAGTTTACATTCCCACCAACAGTGAAGGAGGATTCCTTTTTCTCCACACCCTCTGCAGCCTTTATACATTGTTGTATTAATTTCTGCTCTGCAGTGAAGTGATTCAGTTTTATATATATATATATATATATAAATTTTCCATTATGGTTTATCACAGGATATTGAATATAGTTTCCTCTGCTATACAGTAGGTCTTTGTGGTTTGTCCAACCTATGTAGAATAGTTTTCTTCTGCTATTCCAAAACTCTCAATATTTCCATCACTCTCTCCTTGGTAACCACAACTCTGTTTTCTATATCTGTGTGTTTGTTTCTGTTTCACTGACATTTTCATTTGTGTCCTGTTTTCGATTCCACATATAAGTGATATTATATGGTATTTGTCTTTCTCTTTCTGACTTACTTCACTTAGTATCATTATCTCTAGGTCCATCCATGTTGCTGCAAATGGCATTATTTCATTCTTTTTTTATGTCTGAGTAATATCTATTGTATATGTATACCACACTTTCTTTATACATTCATTTTTCAATGAACATTTAGGTTGTTTCCATGTCTTGGCTATTATAAATACTGCTGCAATGAACATAGGGTTTTATGTATCTTTTTGAATTATAATTTTGTCTAGATATATGTCCACAAGTGGGATTGCTACATAATATTGCAACTCTCTTTATAGTTTTTTTGAGGAACCGCCATACTGTTTTCCATAGTGGCTGCACCAACTTACATGGCCACTAACAGTGTAGAAGGGTTCCCTTTTCTCCATACCCCATCCAGCATTTGTTAATTGTAGATTTTTTAAATGATGGCCATTCTGATCAGTGTGAAATGATACCTCATTGTAATTTGGATTTGCATTTCTCTAATAATTAGTGATGATGAGCATCTTTCATGTGCCTATTGGCTATCTGTATGTCTTCTTTGTAGAAAAGTTTATTTAGGTTTTCTACCCATTTTTCTATTGAATTATTTGTTATTTTGTTATTGAGTTGTATGAGTTGCTTGTATAGTTTGGAAATTAAGCCCTTGTGAGTCTCATCATTTGCTAATATTTTCTCCCAGTCCATAGGCTGTATTTTCATTTTGATTATGGTTTCCTTTGCTGTGCAACAGCTTGTAAGTTTGATTAGTTCCTGTTTCTTTTTTGCTTTTTCAGTAAATCCCCTACATATGAACAAGTTCTGTTCCAAGGGTGCGTTTGTAAGCCCAATTTGTTTGTAAGTCCAACAAAGTTAGCTTAGGTACCCAACTTACACAGTCGGCTATGTGGTATTGTACTGTAATAGGTTTATAATACTGTTCACACAAACAATACATAAAAAACAAACACAAAAATAAAGAAAACATTTTTAATATTACAGTACAGTAACTTGAAAAGTACAGTAATACAGTACAACAGCTGGGATACTCGGGCTGGCATCGAGGGAACAGGCGAGAAGAGTTACTGATTAGAGGAGGGAGAGGAGGTGGGAGAAGGTAGAGGTGAAGGATTATCAGCAGTAGGAGACAGAGGGCAAGCTGCCATTTCACTCATACCTGATGTTGATGGCACAAGTTCTGGTTCCTTGCTGGATTTAATTCTATCTACCCTCTTGAAAAAATGATCCATTGATGTCTGGGTCATAGCTCTTTTTTTCTCATCATAGATGACAAGGTTGCACTGGATTTCATTCTGAATGGCTGCTGCCACCTTTGGGTACCATTCTAGGTTCGGGCTCTGTGCCTCAAAAACTAACAGTGCTTCCTCAAATAAAGAAGATTCCTTTGCCATTTTCTGTGTCGTGAATCTCTTCAGTTCTTCAGTTACTTCTTCTTCTTCCTGTCCCTCTTCATCCTTTCTCTGGGCCTCCAATTCCATCAGTAAACTCCTCATGTTGCACAGCAAGGAGTTCAATGAAATAGTCCTCTTGCAGATCTAGCTCCAGCTTCTCATGAGGGTCACTACGTTGCTGAAGACCTCTTCAGACTTCTGATCTACCTTCTCAAATCCACAAAAATCATGAACAAACTGTGGGCAAATGTTCTTCCAAACCCCACTCATGGTGACCACCATACCCTCACACCATGCAAAGTCAATGTTTTTATGGTCTTGTAGATGTTACAGTCCTTCCAAAATTGTCCCTAGGTTGTTCCTGATTTGTCACTTACCTTTACTGCCTGACAAAAAGTGTGACATAAATAATATTTCTTGAAAGTCGCTCTAACTCCCTGGTCCATAGGTTGGATGAGCAATGTAGTATTCGGTGAGAGATGCACTACTTTGACGTTGGGATGAAAGTCATCCATGGATGGGGGGTGGCCCAGAGTATTGTCGAGCAGCAAAATAATGTTTTGTTGGAACATTCTTCTCCAAGCAATATTTCTCTACATCTGGGATAAAGTGGTGGCAAAACCAGTCCTGGAACGTGGCCTGTGTATACAGGATTTGGGGTTACACTTCCACACAACAGGAAGAGAGCCCTTGGCTATGCGTTTAAGGGTTCTTGGGTTCTCTGAATGATAAACTAAGAGAGGCTTCAGCTTCAATTCACCAGAAACATTGCCACCAAACAACAGTTAGCCTATCCTTTGCTGTTTTACAGCCCAGCATCAACTTTTCCTCCTTACTGATGTAACTTTGGTATGGCATCCTCTTCCAGTACAGTTGTGTCTCATCCACATTAAAAACCTGGCTGGGTAAATACACACCATCATCAATAATTTCTCAAAGTGTTTCTGGAAGTTCCTGGACAGCTACCCTATCTGCACTTGTTGCCTCTCCACTTACTTTTACATTGTGAAGGTTGGCTCTAACCTTGAACCGATGAAACCAGCCATGGCTGGCATTAAAAGACGTGCCCTCTGATTCTTTGCCGTGTTTCTCCTTCAAGTCTTCATAAAGGCTTTTAGCTTTCTCTTGAATCAGCATTAAGTTGAGCAGGACTCAGCGCTGATGTTGATCCTGCATCTGCACACTGAGAAGTTTCTCCAACTCCTTCATCACTTTTCCATGCTTCTTCAATATTTTGTCAACATCATCAGCACAGCAGACTTCACATGTTCCATGATCTTGTCCTTGTTCTTTAGATTCATGCCAATGATTGAATGATTCATGTTATAAGAATGAGTGATGTCTAACATCTTTTTGCCTCGCTCCACTCTCTCAATTACTTTCACTTTTGTTTCCATCATTATTGCTTCTCCATTCTTAACAGTACCAGCTACATCACCACTGCTTTTACGCTTGCTTCCAGACATCTTGGGCTTGAAATAAAGGTACTGTACTACTGTACTCTATACAGTACTGTAAAGAACACAAAAGCACAACCACTTATAGAGGATGCACGCATATGACAATGTATGCCAGACATGTGAACTAACTTACATGCGAATTGGACATGCGAATGGACGTTTGCATCTTTGAAAGTTTGCAACTTGAAGGTCCGTATGTAGGTGACTTACTGTATTTGTACTGCTTAGGGAGAACTACCTAGGAAAACTGTGGTATGATTTATGTCAGAGAATGTTTTGCTTATGGTCTCTTCTAAGAGTTTTAAGGTGTCCTATCTTATATTTATGCATGTAAGCCGTTTTGAGTTCATTTCTGTGTATGGTGTGAGGGTATGTTCTGACTTCACTGATTTGAATACGGCTGTCCCACTTTCAAAACCACTTGCTGAAGAGATTATCTTTTCCCCATTGTATATTCTTCCCTCCTTTGTCGAAGGTTAATTGACCATAGGTGTGTGGGTTTATTTCTGGGCTCTCTAGTCCATTCCATTGATCCATGTATCTCCTTCTGTGCCAATACCATGCAGTTTTGATTACTGTAACTTTGTAGTATTGTCTGAAGTTTAGGAGGGTTATGCCTCCTGCTTTGTTCTTTTTCCTCAGGATTGTGTTGACAGGTCTGACATTTTATGGTTCCAGATACATTTTAGGATTATTTGTTCTAGTTCTGGGGAAAGTGTCATGGGCAATTTGATAGGGATCACATTAAATCTGTAGATTGCTTTGGATAGTATAGCCATTTTAACAGTTTTAATTCTTCCCATCCAAGAGTGTGGGATGTCTTTCCATTTCTCTGAATCATCTTCAGTTTCCTTTACTAATGTTTTGTAGTTCTCAACATATAAGTCTTTCACGTCCTTGGTGAGGTTTATTCATAAGTATTTTATTTTCTTGATGCCATTTTAAAAAGTATTGCTTGTTTACATTTTCTTTCTGATATTTCATTGTTAGGGTAAAGAAATGCATCCAGGGACTTCCCTGGTGGCTCCATGGTTGAGAATCCACCTGCCAATACAGGGGGCATGGGTTTGAGCCCTGGTGCAGGAAGATCTCACATGCCATGGAGCAACTAGACCTGTGTGCCACAAGTACTTAGCATGCACACTAGAGCCCATGAGGCACAACTACTGAGCCCATGTGCCACAACTACTTAAGCCCGCGTGACTAGAGCCCATGCTCCGCAACAAGAGAAGCCACTGCAATGAGAAGCCTGCACACCAAAATGAAGACTAACCCCCACTGGCCACAACTAGAGAAAGCCTGTGCACAGCAATGAAGACCCAATGCAGCCAAAATAAATTAAAAACAGAAAAAGGAAAACCAAGAAATGCAGCCAATATTTGTATGTTAATCTTGTATCCTGCTACTTTGCTGAATTTGTTTATCAGTTCTAATAGTTTTTGTGTGGAACTTTTAGGGTTTCCTTTATATATATTATCATGTCATCTGCATATAATGACAACTTTACCTCTTCCCTTCCAATGAGGTTAGATTTTATTTCTTTTTCTTGTCTGATTGTTGTGGCAAGGACTTCCAATACTATGTTGAAGAGAAGAGGTGAGAGCGGGCATCCTTGTCTTGTTCCAGATTTTAGAGGGAAGGCTTTCAGCCTATGAACATTGAGTATTATATTGGTTGTCATTTGTCATAACTAGCTTTTATTATGTTGAGATATGTTTCCTCTATACTCACTTTGGTAAGTGTTTTTTTTTTTTTTTTTTTTTTTTGGTACACAGGCCTCTCACTGTTGTGACTTCTCCAGTTGTGGAGCACAGTCTCCGGACGTGCAAGCACAAGCTCAGTGGCCATGGCTCATGGGTCCAGCCACTCGGCAGCATGTGGGATCTTCCCAGACCAGGGCACGAACCCGTGTCCCCTTCATCAGCAGGCAGACTCTCAACCACTGCGCCACCAGGGAAGCCCTGGTAAGTGTTTTTTATCATGAATGGATGTTGACGTTTTTCAAATGCCTTTTCAACATCTATTGAGATGATCATTTGTTTTGTGTTTTTCCTTTGTTGATGGGGTGTATCATGTTGATTGATTTGCATATGTTGAAACAACTTTGTGACACTGGGGAGAATCAAATTTGGTCATGGTGTATGATCCTCTTATGTGTTGTTGGATTCAGTTTTCTAATATTCAGTTGAGAATTTTTGCATCCATATTTATCAAAGATATTGGCCTGCAATTTTCTTTTTTCGATAGTGTCTTTCTCTGTGTTTTTTTTTAAGTCTTTATTGAATTTGTTCCAATATTGTTTCTGTTTTATGTTTCGGTTTCTTGTTTGTGAGGCATGTGGGATCTTAGCTCCACCATGAGGGATTGAACCTGCTCCCCCTGCACTGGAAGGTGAAATCTTAACTGCTGGACCACCAGAAAAGTCCCCATCTGTTTTTTTTGTTTGTTTGTTAGTTTTGTTTTTTTAGTAAATTTCTTTCTTTATTTATTTTTGGATGTATTGGGTGTCCATTGCTGTGCACAAGCTCTCTCTAGTTGTGGTGAGCGGGGGCTTCTCTTCATTGTGGTGTGCAGGCTGTTCATTGAGGTGGCTTCTTTTGTTGCAGAGCATGGGCTCTAGGTGCGTGAGATTCAGCAGTTGTGACTATCAGGCTCAGTAGTTGTGGTTCCTGGGCTGTAGAGCGCAGGCTCAGTAGTTGTGGCACACAGGCTTAGTTGCTTCATGGCATGTGGGATCTTCCCAGACCAGGGGTCGAACCTGTCTCCTTCATTGTCAGATGGATTCTTAACCCCTGTGCCACCAGGGAAGTCCCCCCCCCATCTGTTTTTGATATCAGGGTTATGGTGGCTTCATAGAATGCCTTTGGAAGTATTCCTTACTCTTCAATCTTTTCAAAGAGTTTGAGAAGAATAAGTGTAAGTTTTGCTTTGTATATTTGGTAGAATTTGCCTGTGAAACCATCTGATACTGGACTTTTGTTGGTAGGGAGGTTTTTTAAGTTACAGATTCTATTTTGCTTTTAGTGATCAGTATGTTCAAGTTATCTATTTCTTCTTGATTCAGTTTTGTTCGGCTGTAAAAAAGCAACATACATTTTTAGGTTATGTTAGCACCTAAATACTTACCATGTATTAGACCACAAAAGAGTGAAAAAAAATATTTTTTTCAAATAGAAAACAATTGAAATATTTTTAAGAAATTGGGATAATAATACTAATTACAATAATGACAAATTGTTCTGAACTTAAAGACTACTTTATCTAAGATGCTTATTATAAGCATGATATTATATGCTTATTGTTTTATTGTTTTTAAATACTTGGAATTTTTTCTCCTTTCTAATGTAATTCTTTTATTTTACCTGTATATTGTGAAAAAAATTTAGTTGCACATAATATAAAAAATTACGCTTTAATAGGAGATATTAATCCAGTTACATTTACTATAGTGCTGAAAATATTTAGGTTTAGAGTTACCATGTTATTGAGTGCTCTTTTTAATTTATTTATTTTTAAAAAAGATTTAATTTGGGGGGGCATAATTATTTATTTATTTATATCATCTTATTGGACTATAATTGCTTTACAATGGTGTGTTAGTTTCTTCTTTATAACAAAGTGAACAAGCTATACATATACATATATCCCCATATCCCCTCCCTCTTGCGTCTCCCTCCCACCCTCCCTATCCCTCCCACTCTCCCTATCCCTCCCCTCGAAGTGGTCACAAAGCACTGAGCTGATCTCCCTGTGCTATGCAGCTGTTTCTTACTAGCTATCTATTTTACATTTGGTAGTATATATAAGTCAATGCCACTCTCTCACTTTATCTCAGCTTACCCTTCTCCCTCCCCATGTCCCCAAGTCCATTCTCTATGTCTACGTCTTTATTCCTGTCCTGCCCCTAGGTTCTTCTGAACCATTTTTTTCTTTTTGTTTAGATTCCATATATATGTGTTAGCATACAGTATTTGTTTTTCTCTTTCTGATTTATTTCACTCTGTATGACAGACTCTAGGTCCATCCACCTCACTACAAATAACTCAATTTCATTTCTTTTTATGGCTGAGTAATATTCCATTTTATATTGAAGATGTGCAACATCTTCTTTATCCATTCACCAGTTGATGGACACTTAGATTGCTTCCATGTCCTGGCTATTGCAAATAGAGCAGCAATGAACATTGTGGAACATGACTCTTTTTGAATAATGGTTTTCTCCAGGTATATGCCCAGTAGTGGGATTGCTGTGTCATATGGTAGTGGTAGTTCTATTTTTAGGTTTTTAAGGAACCTCCATACTGTTCTCAAGGGTGGCTGTATCAATTTACACTCCCACTAATGGTACAAGAGTGTTCCCATTTCTCCACACCTCTGCAGCATTTATTGTTTGTAGAATTTTTTGATGATAGCCATTCTTACCTGTGTGCAGTGATACCTCATTGTAATTTTGATTTACATTTCTCTAATGATCAGTGATGTTGAGAATCCTTTCATGTGTTTGTTGGTAATCTGTATATCTTCTTTGGAGAAATGTCTATTTAGGTCTTCTGCCCATTTATGGATTGGGTTTTTTGTTTTTTTGATATTGATCTGCATGGGCTGCTTGTAAAGTTTGGAGATTAATCCTTTGTCAGTTGCTTCATTGGCAAATATTTTCTGCCATTCTGAGGGTTGTCTTTTCGTCTTGTTTAATTTTCTTTTGCTGTGCAAAAGCTTTTAAGTCTCATTAGGTCTCATTTGTTTACATTTGTTTTTATTTCCATTTCTCTAGGAGGTGGGTCATAAAGGATCTTGCTGTGATTGATGTCATAAAGTGTTTTGCCTATGTTTTCCTCTAAGAGTTTTATAGTGTCTGGCCTTACATTTAGGTCTTTAATCCATTTTGAGTTTATTTTTGTGTATGGTGTTAGGGAATCTTCTAATTTCATTCTTTCACCTATAGCTGCCCAGTTTTCCCAGCACCACTTATTGAAGAGGCTGTTATTTCTCCATTGTATATTCTTGCCTCCTTTATCATAAATAAGGTGACCATATGTGTATGGGTTTATCTCTGGGCTTTCCCTCCTGTTCCATTGATCTATATTTCTGTTTTTGTGCCAGTACCATACTGTCTTGACTACTGTAGCTTTGTAGTATTGTATGAAGTGAGGGAGCCTGATTCTTCCAGCTCTGTTTTTCTTCTCAAGATTGCTTTGGCTGTTCGGGGTCTTTTGTGTTTCCATACAACTTGTGAAATTTTTTGTTCCACTTCTCTGAAAAATGCCATTGGTAGTTTGATAGGGATTGCATTGAATCTGTAGATTGCTTTGGGTAGTATAGTCATTTTCACAATGTTGATTCTTCCAACCCAAGAACATGGTATATCTCTCTATCTATTTGTGTCATCTTTGATTTCTTTCATCAGTGTCTTTTAGTTTGTTGAGGGAACGACTTTTGTCTCCTTAGGTAGGTTTATTCCTAGATATTTTATTCTTTTTGTTGCAGTGGTAAATGGGAGTGTTTCCTTAATTTCTGTTTCAGATTTTTCATCTTTAGTGTATAGGAATGAAAGAGATAACTGTACATTAATTTTGTATGCTGCAACCTTACCAGATTCATTGATTAACTCTAGTAGGTTTCCGGTAGCATCTTTAGGATTCCCTAAAGACATGTGTATAGTATCATGTCATCTGCAAACAGTGAGAGCTTAACTTCTTCTTTTCCGATTTGGATTCCTTTAATTTCTTTTTCATCTCTGGTTGCTGTAGCTAAAAATTCCAAAAGTGTGTTGAATAATAGTGGTGAGAGTGGGCAACCTTGTCTTCTTCCTGATCTTGGTGGAAATTGTTTCACTTTTTCACCATTGAGAATGATATTGTCTGTGGGTTTGTTATATATGGCCTTTATTATGTTGAGGAAATTTCCTTCTATGCCTACTTTCTGCAGGTTTTTTTTTATCATAAATGGGTATTTAATATTGTTGAAAACATTTTCTGTGTCTATTGAGATGACCATATCGTTTTGATCCTTCAGGTTTTTAATATGGTGTATCACATTGATTTGCATGTATTGAAGAATTCTTGCATCCCTGGGATAAACCCCACTTGATCTTGGTGTATGATCCTTATAATGCACTGTTGGATTCTGTTTGCTAGTATTTTGTTGAGGATTTTTGCTTCCATATTCATCAGTGATATTGGCCTGTAGTTTTCTTTGTTTGTGACATCCTTGTCTGGTTTTGGTATCAGGGAGATGGTGGTCTCATAGAATGAGTTTGGGAGTGTTCCTCCCTCTGCTATATTTTGGAAGAGCTTGAGAAGGATAGGTGTTAACTCTTCTCTAAATGTTTGATAGAATTTGCCTGTGAAGCCATCTGGTCCTGGGCTTTTGTTTGTTGGAAGACTTTTAATCACAGTCTCAATTTTAGTGCTTGGGATTGGTTTGTTTATAGTTTCTATTTCTTCCTGGTTGAGTCTTGGAAGCTTGTGCTTTTCTAAGAATTTGTCCATTTCTTCCAGGTTGTCCATTTTATTGGCATATAGTTGCTTGCAGTAATCTCTCATGATTCTTTGTATCTCTGCAGTGTCACTTGTTACTTCTCCTTTTTCATTTGTAATTCTATTGATTTGAGTCTTCTCCCTTTTTTTCTTGATGAGTCTGGCTAATGGTTTATCAATTTTGTTTATCTTCTCAGAGAATCAGCTTTTAGTTTTTTTGATCTTTGCTATTGTTTCCTTCATTTCTTTTTCATTTATTTCTGATCTGATCTTTATGATTTCTTTCCTCTGCTGACTTTGGGATTTTTTTCTTTCTTTCTCTAATTGCTTTAGGTGTAAGGTTAGCTTGTTTATTTGAGATGTTTCATTTTTCTTGAGGTAGGATTGTATTGCTATAAACCTCCCTCTTAGAACTGCTTTTGCTGCATCCCATAGATTTTGGGTCTTCATGTTTTCATTGGCATTTTTTTCCAGGTATTTTTTTATTTCCTCTTTGATTTCTTCAGTGATGTCTTGGTTATGAAGTAGTGTATTGTTTAGCGTCCATGTGTTTGTATTTTTTACAGATTATTTCCTGTAATTGATATCTAGTCTGATAGCATTGTGGTCGGAAAAGATACTTGATACGATTTCAGTTTTCTTAAATTTACCAAGGTTTTTTTTGTGACCCAAGATATGATCTATCTTGGAGAATGTTCCATGAGCACTTGAGAAAAAGGTGTATTCTGTTGTTTTTGATGGAATGTCCTATAAATATCAATTAAGTCCATCTTGTTTAATGTATCATTTAAAGCTCGTGTTTCCTTATTTATTTTCATTTTGGATGATCTGTTCATTGGTGAAAGAGGGGTGCTAAAGTCCCCTAGTATGATTGTGTTACTGTCGATTTCCCCTTTTATGGCTGTTAGCATTTTCCTTATGTATTGAGGTGCTCCTATGTTGGGTGCATAAATATGTACAATTGTTATATCTTCTTCTTGGATTGATCCCTTGATCATTATGTAGTGTCCTTCTTTGTCTCCTGTAATAGTCTTTATTTTAAAGTCCTTTTTGTCTGATATGGGAATTGCTACTCTAGCTTTCTTTTGATTTCCATTTGCATGGAATATCTTATTCTATCCTCTCACTTTCAGTCTGTATGTGTCTCTAGGTCTGATGTGGGTCTCTTGTAGACCGCATATTTACTGGTCATGTTTTTGGATCCATTCAGCCAGTCTATGTCTTTTGATTGGAGCATTTAAGCCATTTACATTTAAGCTAATTATTGATATGTATGTTCTTATTACCATTTTTTAAATTGTTTTGGGTTTGTTATTGTAGATCTTTTCCTTCTTTTGTGTTTCCTGCCTAGAGAAGTTCCTTTAGCATTTGTTATAAAGCTGGTTTGGTGATGCTGAATTCTCTTAGCTTTTGCTTGTCTGTAAAGGTTATAATTTCTCTGTCAAATCTGAATGAGATCCTTGCTGGGTCGATTAATCTTGGTTGTAGCTTTTCCCCTTTCATCACTTTAAATATGTCCTGCCAGTCCCATCTGGCTTGCAGAGTTTCTGCTGAAAGATCAGCCATTAACCTTATGGGGATTCCCTTGTATGTTATTTGTTGTTTTGCTGCTTTTAATATTTTTTCTTTGTATTTAATTTCTGATAGTTTGATTAATATATGTTTTGGCATGTTTCTCCTTGGGTGTACCTTGTATGGGACTCTCTGCACTTCCTGGACTTCATTAATGATTTCCTTTCCCATATTAGGGAAGTTTTCAACTATTATCTCTTCAAATATTTTCTCAGTCTGTTTCTCTTTCTCTTCTACTTCTGGGACCCCTATATTCGAATGTTGGTGTATTTAATGTTGTCCCAGAGTTGTCTCAGATTGTCCTCAATTCTTTTCATTCTTTTTTCTTTATTCTGCTCTGCAGTAGTTTTTTCTACTATTTTGTCTTCCAGGTCATTTATCCATTCTTCTGCCTCAGTTATTCTGCTATTGTTTCCTTCTACAGTATTTTAATTCCATTTATTGTGTTGTTCATCATTGTTTGTTTGCTCTTTAGTTCTTCTAGGTCCTTGTTAAACGTTTCTTGTATATTCTCCATTCCAGTTCCAAGATTTGGGATCATGTTTACTATCATTACTCTGAATTCTTTTTCTGGTAGACTGCCTATTTCCTCTACATTTGTTTGTTCTGGTGGGACTTTACCTTGCTCTTTCATCTGCTGTGTGTTTCTCTGTCTTCTCATTTGGCTTTGGGGACTGTGTTTGGGGTCTCCTTTCCACAGGCTGCAGATTAGTAGTTCCCGTTGTTTTTGGTGTCTGGCCCCAGTGGCTAAGGTTGTTTCAGTGGGTTGTGTAGGCTTTCTGGTGGAGGGGACTGGTGCCTGTGTTCTGGTGGGTGTGTCTGGATCTTGTCTTTCTGGTTGGCAGGTCCTCATCTGGTGGTGTGTTCTGGGGTGTCTGTGGCCTTATTATGATTTAGGCAGCCTCTCTGCTAATGGGTGGGCCTGTATTCCTGTCTTGCTAGTTGTTTGGCATGGGATGTCCAGCACTGGATCTTGCTGGTCTCTGAGTGGAGCTGGGTCTTAGCGTTGAGACGGATATCTCTGGGAGGCTTTTGCCGTTTGATATTACAAGGTGCTGGAGGTCTCTGGTAGACCAATGTCCTGAACTTGGCTCTCCCAACTCAGAGGCACAGGTCTGACACCCGGCTGGAGCACCAACACCCTGTCAGCCACATGGCTGGGGGTGAGAGCAAGACGGTAGCTTTGGTACATCTCAAAGACCACCAGTGAGATTCACTGACCATTTTCTCTCCAGAAGTGAAGAAAACACAATTCAGTCTTCAGCTAGTCATCCACTTTGGTAGCCAGCCTGCAAGATGGCCCTAATTTCCCCCTAATTATCTCCCAGTCTTCATGTACCTGTGTGCTCCTCACATTTGAAAAGGGCTGACTGTTTAACTAATAAGAAATTGCAGAAATGACAAAGTGCAGCTTCCAAAGTTATAAAAGTCATTGTAGCTTCTGCTTTTGGTTCTGCTGGATCACTCATCCTGGGGTAAGCCAGCTGCCATGTCATGAGGACACTCAAGGAGCTCTAAGGAGAGATCCATGTGGCAAAGAACCGAGGCCTGTTACCTACAGCCACATGAGTGAGTCATCTCAGAAGTCAAAATATTTAATTTTATTTATTTTTGGTTGTGTTGGGTCTTCATTGCTGCACAAGGTTTCTCTAGTTGTGTCAAGTAGGGGTTACTCATCGTTGTGGTGCACGGACTTCTCCTTGTGGTCATTTCTCTTGTTGTGCAGTATGGGCTCTAGGTGCATGGGCTTCAGTAGTTGTGACATGCAGGCTCAATAGTTGTTGCTTGCTGGCTCTAGAGCGCAGGCTCAGTAGTTGTGGCACACGGGCTTAGCTGCTCTGTGGCATGTGGGATCTTCCCACTGCAGGGATTGAACCCCTGTCCCTTGCATTGGCAGGCAAATTCTTACCAACTGTGCCACCAGGGAAGTCCAGTGTGCTCTTTTTTAAACCTAGTTTGTTTTCATTATTTTCTATCTTAATGATTCTGTATTAAATAAAAAATAATAATACTCCTTTCTACCCCTCCTGTTTGAGGATTATATATGAAGAAGTATGTCTTATTTATTAATCTCAAATTTTCACCTTTTAAGAAGTAATCACAATGTCAAGTATTTAATACCTTTCAGTTCCACCTTGAAAATCATGGATATTAAAATGCTAATATAATTACCTTCCCTAGTCTATCGTTTTTACATTTTGTTATGTATAAAAAACAACTAAAAACATGCATGGCTTGTAAGGAAATGACAAATTTCAGAAAATTCAGAATCTGAATACACTCTATACATAGCTTCTAGATAAAGACACAGTAAATTGCCAGATACTCAGAGCCCCCCTGGTCCCATTCTAGTGACTCCCCTTAAGGTTTAATATTGTTCTTATATCTAACAAAAAGGTGATGTTACCTGTATTTTGTATTTTATATAAATGTTATGGCACAGTAAAATCACTTTTGGATTGGACTTTTTTATTTTATGTTGCTTGTGAATATGCCTATATGGTTGCTTGTTGTTGTGATCATGCATTGCCACTGTTGCATAGGATTCCATAGTGTAAATATTTAATTATTAATTAATTTATTCCAATGTGTATTACAATATGAGTGATTTTCAGTTTGTGTCTATTGAGAATAGCACTGGTATATAAATTCTAGAACTTAAGCTTTGGTGGTGTGTGTATAAATTATTGTTTGGTATACATGTAGTAGTAAAATTTTCGAGTTATAGCTTTCATGTGTTTATCTTTTTAGATATTTCTAAATATTTTCAAAACATTTGTATGATTTTTCTTTTTTTTACATCTTTATTGGAGTATAATTGCTTCACAATGGTGTGTTACTTTCTGCTTTATAACAAAGCGAATCAGTTATACATATACATATGTTCCCATATCTCTTACCTCTTGCATCTCCCTCCCTCCCACCCTCCCCATCCCACCCCTCTACGTGGTCACAAAGCACCGAGCTGATCTCCCTGTGCTATGCGGCTGCTTCCCACTAGCTATCTATTTTACATTTGGTAGTGTATATATGTCCATGCCACTCTCTTGCTTTGTCACAGCTTACCATTTTCCTCCCCATATCCTCAAGTCCATTCTCTAGTAGGTCTGTGTCTTTATTCCTGTCTTATCCCTAGGTTTTTTATGACATTTTTTCCCTTAAATTCCATATATATGTGTTAGCATACTGTATTTGTCTTTCTCTTTCTGACTTACTTCACTTATTTGTATGATTTTTGATCCTCTGCAGCAGTGAATGAGATTCAAGGATTATACACATTCTTGTCAAACTTGATAATACCTGTCATTTTCATTTGAACTTTCTGGTTGGTGAGTGATAATTCCAGGTATCACATTTTTGCATTTAATTGACTACTAAGAAGCCAAACATCTTTTGATATGTTTACTTAACATTCTGTACTCTCTTTTTTGAAATATCTTTTGGTATATTTTCCCCATTTTTGCTATTACATTATCTTCTTATTGAAGACTTCTTTTTTTTTTAACATCCGAAGACTTCTTATGTAGGAATTTTTTAATATATGCTTGCTATGAGTTCTTCTCTCTATCTCTCCTTCTCTTTCTTTAGTTGAGTGTCAATTTTTAATGTTAATAACACCTAATTTGTTATTTACCTATTTATTTATTTAGGTTTATTTTTATTTATTTATGTAGTCTTCTTATCTCTAGGAGAACACATTATTTATTCTAAACCACAAATATGGTTTCGTTTCTTCAATAAATCTAATTATTAAGCTTTAAATTTAAGTTCACTTTCTAAACTAAATACGTTGTATCATTTTTGAGGGAAATTATTGTAATAATGTGGACAGAACCCTTTGTATGGATTCATCATGTTTTTGTTTTTGTTTTTTTGCTGCTTCAGAATCTGTAGTAGAGATTGGATATTCCATGATATATATTATATGTATATCATGGATATACACATATATATGTATATATATATACATATATACATACATATATATATATTATATGTATATCATGGATATACATATTCCATGATATATTCCTGCTTCTTAAAAGTTTTAGATGGAATACCCCATTAGGAAGAAGTGCACGTAGGGAAGATTAGTGAGTCAAACTCCTCTGCCCTTTGTCAGCAGTGGGTGCAAAGGGATTTAGACCAAGTGCTTTCATCCTTTGATGTGCAAAGTTTTCATTACATAAATGATGTTTTGTTTGTTTGAAGGTCAGGAACCTTGGTCTCAATATCCCTGTTTAAAAAGTGTTATCAGGGGCTTCCTTGGTGGTGCAGTGGTTGAGATTCTGCCTGCCAGTGCAGGGGACATGAGTTCGTGCCCCAGTCCGGGAGGATCTCACATGCCATGGAGTGGCTGGGCCCATGAGCCATGGCCGCTGAGCCTGCACATCCGGAGCGAGCCTGTGCTCTGCAATGGGAGAGGCCACAGCAGTGAGAGGCACACGAACCACAAAAAAAAAAAAGTGTTATCACATGTCTGCCAGAAAGAATTGCTGATGATACTGGAAAAAATTGAAAATTGAGAGTTATCTTTACCAATTAAGGGTTTTGTAGCAACATGGATGGACCTAGAGATTGTTATACTGAGTGAAGCAAGTCAGACACAGAAAGACAGATATCATTTGATATTGCTTATATGAGGAATGTAAAAAAGAAAAAAAAAGGTACAAATGAACTAATTTACACAACAGAAATAGAGTCATGTATATAGAAAACAAACTTATGGTTACCAGGGGATAAGTGGGGAAGGGATAAATTGGGAGATTGGGACTGACCTATACACACTACTATATATAAAATAGATAAGTATTGATAAGGACATGCTTTATAGCACAGGGAACTCTACCCAATAGTGTGTACTGGCATATACGGGAAACGAATCTTAAAATAAACAACAAGGGTTTTGGGATTACATAATAAATATAAATGTGCAAAGCTTTAACATGAAAGGAAAAATCAGTTAACTCTGTGGTCCCTGTTATGGTGTAAACATTTCGTACCTCTAATTTTAAAATTTTGAAACCCACCTCCCATGTTGATGGTATTAGGAGGTGGGGCTTTTGGGAGGTGAGTAAGTCATGAGGCCAAATACCTCAAACATGGGATTAGTGACCTAATAAATGTAGCACACAGATCTCATGCCCATCACATGATTTCATTGCTGAGTGAGAAGACCCACATTATGAACCAGATATTGGTACCTCATTAGACACTAAGTCAGCTGGCAACTTGTTCTTTTCTTTTTAAATTAATTAATTATTTTTTGGCTGCGTTGGCTCTTTGTTGCAGTGTGCAGGCTTCTCATTGGGTGGCTTCTCTTGTTGCGGAGCACAGGCTCTAGGTGTGCGGGTTTCAGTAGTTGTGGCACATGGGCTCAGTAGTTGTGGCCTGTGGGCTCTAGAGTACAGGCTCAGTATTTGTGGTGCACGGGCTTAGTTGTTCCATGGCATGTGGGATCTTCCTGGACCAGGGCTAGAACCCATGTCCGCTTTATTGGTAGGCAGATTCTTAACCATTGAACCACCAGGGAAGCCCCCTGTGACTTGTCCTTGAACTTTTCAGCCCCAGCAATTATGAGAAAACAAAAATATTCTGTTGTTTGTAAAATACCAAGTCTCTCGTATTTTGTTTTAGCAGTCAAAGAGCTGGCTGAGGAGAAATATCTGTGAGCTTGAAGACATATCAAGAGAAACCTTTAAGTCTCAAAAGAAAAGAGAAAATGGGCAGGAAAGAAATCAACAGAACAGAGTAATCAATAATTGTGGAACAATGAAAATGCTGTGACCTATACATAATGGGTATAGCAGGAGGAGAATAAAGATAACAAAGAACAGAAAATATTTTTTAAAAATGACTGAGAATCTCCCCAAATGAATGTCTGACACTAAATCCACAACATCCAAACTTAGAGGAACATATGAATAGTAAAGAAAACTGACCAATATCTCTCAGGAACATCAATGCAAAAATCCTCAACAAAATAGTAACAAATCGAATCCAACAATATTTTGAGAGAATTTTATATCATGAATGAGAGGAAATAATCCCAGGTATGCAAGGCTGGTTCAACATTCTAAAAGCAAATAATTATATCCATCATATCAACACCCTAAAGACAATCATTAGCATATCAATAGATTCAGAAGACCTTTGAAAAAATCTAACACCCATTCTTCATAAAAACTCTCAGTTAAAGAAATAGACTGGAGCTTTCTCAAGTTGATAACAAAGATCTACAGGAAACTTTTATCTTATATCATGATTAATGGTCAAAAATATGAAGCTGGGCTTCCCTGGTGGCACAGTGGTTGGGAGTCTGCCTGCCGATGTGGGGGACTTGGGTTAGTGCCCCAGTCCAGGAGGATCCCACATGCCATGGAGTGGCTGGGCCTGTGAGCCATGGCCACTGGGCCTGCGTGTCCGGAGCCTGTGCTCCATAGCAGGAGAGGCCACAGCGGTGAGAGGTCCTCATACTGCAAAAAAAAAAAAAAAAAAAAATGAAGCTTTTCCACTAAATTCAGGTAAAAGCAAGATGTCCCCTTTCATGACTCCTTTTCCATATTTTACTCCAAGTCCTTGCTAATGCAATAAGGCACGAAAATAAATAAAACAAATACAGACTGGGTAGAAAAAAATGAAAGCAGCCTAAATAAAATGTGAACCAATATACTTTATGGACACCTCTCCAAAGAAAATAGACACTATGCATATAAGTATACAGAAGAATAATTCAGATTACATGCTGCCATCAAAAATCAAATTAACAATAAAATTACATACGATTTTAGCCATTAGAATGGCTAAAATGTGAACAATGACAAGAACAAATTCTGTAGGGGATGTGGAACAATAGGAAATGTCATTTGTTATTGGTGGAAATGAAAAATAATATAGCTACTTTGGTAGTCTGATTGACACTTGCTATAATATTGAACATTCCCTTACTGTACAATCTGGCAAGTGTTCTCATTGATATTTACTGAAAGTAGTTTAAAACATACTTCCAGACGAAAACCTGCATATGGATATTTATAGCACCTAATTCAATATTGCCAAAATGTGAATGAAACTAAGACGTCCTCCAATAGGTGAATGAAATGATATAGTATTAATATATTCTGTGAATAGGATAATATTGAGCACTAAAAAAGTAAGCTATCAAGCCATAAAAATATATGGGAATTCTTTTTTCTCTTTTGAAATATAGGTGCTTTTCCTTATTTTGTAATTTAAATTTTCTTGGAGTATAGTTGATTTACAATGTTGTGTTCATTTCAGCTGCACAGCAAGTGATTCAGTTACACATATGCATATATTCATTCTTTTTCAGATTCTTTTCTGATAAAGGTATTCCCAGAATATTGAGTAGAGTTCCCTGTGCTATACAATAGGTCCTTGTTTCTTATCTATGTTATATATAGTAGTATTCGTATGTTTACCCCAAGTTCCTGATTTATCCCTATCCCCCACCTTTCCCCTTTGGTAAGCATAAGTTTGTTTTCCAAGTCTGTGCGTCTGCCTCTGTTTTGTAAGTTAGTTCATTTGTATCAATTTTTAGGTTCCACCTAGAAGTGATATCATACAATATTTTTCTTACTGTGTCTGACTTACTTCACTTAGCACAATCATCTCTATGTCCATGCATGTTACTGCAATTGGCATTATTTTCTTCCATTTTATGTCTGAGTCATATTCCATTATATATATGTATCACATATTCTTTACCTATATTCATATGTTGATGGACATTTTGGTTGCTTCCATGTCTTCGGTATTGTAAAGAGTGTTGCAGTGAACATTGGGGAAGATGTGTCTTTTCGATTTATGCTTTTCATCAGATATGTGCACAGGAATGAACTTGTTGGATCATCTGGTAGCTCTATTTTATTTTATTTCATTTCATTTCAATTTCAATTTTTTTGGAGTTTAGTTGATTTACAATGTTGTGTTACTTTCTGCTGCACAGCAGAGTGAAGCAGTTATACATATATCCAGTCCTTTTTGGATTCCTTTCCCATACAGGTCATTACAGAGTATTGAGTAGAGTTCCCTGTGCTATACAATAGGCCCTTATTTGTTATATCTTTTATATATAGTGGTGTGTATATGTCAATCCCAATTTCGAGTTTATCCCTCCCACCTCCCCTTACTCTGGTAACTTCCATTCTGTGCTCCATAGTGGCTGTTACCAATTGGCATTGCCAACAGTAATGTAGTATTGGTGGTGCAGTGGTTAAGAATCTGACTGCCAGTGCAGGGGACACAGGTTCGAGCCCTGGCCCAGGAAGATCCCACACGCTGCAGAGCAGCTAAGCCCATGCACCACAACTATTGAGTCTGTGCTCTAGAGCCCACAAGCCACAACTACTGAGCTCACGTGCCACAACTACAGAAGCCTGTGTGCCTAGAGCCTGTGCTCCACAACAAGAGAAGCCACTGCAAACAGAAGGCTGCATACCACAACGATGAGTAGCCTCCGCTTGCTGCAACTATAGAAAAGCCGCATGCAGAAACGAAGACCCAACGCAGATTAAAAAAAGAAAATAAGTAGTAGGTTTCTCTTTTTTCCACACCCTCTGAAATATTTCTTGTTTCTAGACATTGTGAGGATGGCTACTCTGAGTGGTTCCAGGTGATACTTCTTTGTACATCTGATTTGCATTTGTCTAACATAAAGCAATGGTGAGCATCTTCATATGTGCTTTTTTTTTTAACAGTTTGAGTAAAATTTACCCCTTGAAAAAGGGTTATTGAAAGTTTGCCTTGTTTTGAAGTCTATTTCGATTACCTACCCCAAGACATTTTTTTTTTTGGCGGTACGTGGGCCTCTCACTGTTGTGGCCTCTCCCATTGTGGAGAACAGGCTCCGGACGCGCAGGCTCAGGGGCCATGGCTCACGGGCCTAGCCACTCTGCGGCATGTGGGATCTTCCCAGACCGGGGCACGAACCCGTGTCCCCTGCATTGGCAGGCGGACGCTCAACCACTGTGCCACCAGGGAAGCCCGCCCAAGACATTTTTTGAGGGCTGTTGTCATTTACAGCTCCCCAGGCATTGTGAATATGAAGTGCCTATAAGGTCCAGGTTTAGAATTGTTGTTATGGGAAACATAAGGTGGCAGGATTTCTACTGTCCCTCTCTGGTTACTGACACAACCTTAGATGTAGGGAAAGTCCTGTTCCTGGGTTTTAAATTAGATTGGAATGTGCCTGACCAAACATGTAAGGGCTTCTGTCCCATTCCTTCTTCCCCCTTACCCTTCATCCCCCAAACAAGTATAAACCCCTGCAAAATCACCTTTTGAGGGTGCTGTCTTGTAGAGTGGGATTACCCTAATGAAGGAGTCGGGAGGTCAGAACCCAAACACCAGGATATGTTGAGACCAGGTGATTTTCCAAATGTCATCCAGCCCAGAGAGTCCACCATCTTTTGGGTGTCAGAGGGTTGGTTTAGTAGTATGAGGGCACACTTAGATCTGGAGATTGTGATCCCATGCAGAGGAGACCAGGTACTACATGTTCAAGGGGTTGAATTAGCTGGCATATCCTCCCGAGGTCCTCAGGCCCACAACAGTCCAGCCTTGGGACCAAATTGGGTCTGTGTCCAGGGATGTGACACTAGCATGTTAACCATGACTAAATGAATTTAGTGATCATTTTTCTTTTCTATAATTTAATTTTAAATTTATAATGGAGTATAGTTGATTTACCACGTTGTGTTCATTTTTGATATACACCAACATGATTCATTTATACAGAGATGACTATATATTCTTTTTGGAATTATTTTCCCATTGAGGTTACTAAAGGGTGTTGAGAAGTGTTCCAAGTGCTTTACAGCAGGTCCATGTTGATTACAAGTTTTCTCTCTGTAAATATGTATATTACTAACTCCAACCTCATGATTTATGCCTTCAACACACCTTTCCAGTTTGGTAACCATAAGTTTGTGTTCTAAGTCTGGGACTCTGTTTCTGTGCTGTAAGATAGTACCTTTGTATCAGTTGTTAGATTCCACCAATAAGTAATATCATATGATATTTATCATTGTCTGATTTATGACACTTAGCATGAATGTATCTATGTCCTTCCGAGTGGCTGCAAATGGTCTTATTCCATTCATTTCATGGCTGAGTAATATTCCATTGTACATATCTACCATAATTTCTTTATCCAGTCTTCCTTCCAAGGACGTTTATGTAGCTTCCAAGTAGAGGCTCTTGTAAACAGGGCTGCATAAATTTGCAGTGCCTGGGTCCTGTCAATTTACGTTTTTTCCAAGATACAGGCCCAGGAGTGGAAGCGCCATATGCTGTGAAGCTCTGTTTGTTAGATTTTTAAGGAATCACCACTCATTTCTCCACATTGGCTGTTAGCAATTTACATTCCCACCATCAGCTTGTCAGGGTTCCCTTTTCTCCACGCTCTGTCCTGCATTTCAGGTTTTACACATTGTGAGCTTGACCATTCTGACTGGTGCAAAGTGATACCTCTTTGTAGTATTAATTTACATTGCCCACCTGTTTTGTTGGCCAAAAACGGAGTAAGGGTTTTTCCTGAATATATTAAGGAATAACGCATACGGCCTTTTTGGCAAACTGCATCATTGGCGATGTTCAGCAGCTTTGCATGTGCTTTAATGGCGATTGCAAACTACCTCTTGAAATCCGTTTCCTGCAATTCTGCCTTGCTTACAAGGCCTTTACCAATACTTGGCTCAAGAAATGACTCCATTAGAGGTGTCAATTACAACCCTGTATGTTTGTGAATTGCAGTGCCCCTGAGCACTTTTCAACTTGTTGTTTAGGGAAGCAGCCACAAAGGGGCAGGATTTCTATAGACCCATTCCGGTTACTGGGGCACCTGAAGGATAGGGAATTTCTTCTTCCAGATTATGAAACTAGAGTGGCATATGCCTGTCCAAACATCTAGGGCTTGTGTCTCATTCCAACCCTCCATTCCCCTTCTTCACATGGAAAATTCCAAGCTGTGAAAAACCGGCTGCTGAGTGTGCTGCCTTCCCAAAGTGGGAGACTCTAAGGAAAGGACCTGGGGAACCTGAATACCAGGAGAAGTGGAGATGAGGTGACTTTCTCAAACTCTGCCCGAACAGACGGTGTACCATCCTCTGGATGTCCCATTCATGTTTTAGCTGTAGGAAGGGTCCCCTGCACCTGGGGATATGGGACCCATGGAATGGGGGCACGGCAGTATTACTCTAAAAGTGCTCTACATCTATCCACTTGATTCACTTAAAGAGAGACATCAATAAATTCTTTTACAGATTTTAACCAGTCTTATATATCGTTTTCCAGTGACAACAGTTTGCTGAGCCCAGCTCTTTGAGCTATACAGTAGGTCCTGTCGATTACCTATTTTGTTTATGGAACTGTAACTATGCTAACTCCAACCTCCTGGTTTATGCATCACCCCACCCCACCATTCTCCTTTAGCAGCCATAAGTGTGTTTTCTAAATGTGGGACTCTGTTTCTCTTTCGTAATTGAGTTCATGTGTAGACATTTTTAGATACCATCTATAAGTGATACCTTATGATGTCTCTTTTTATGTCTGACTTATGTCAATTAGAATGATCATACCTCAGACTCCACGAGTTGCTGCAACTGGCCTTATTTCACTGATTTAATTGATCAATAATATTCCATTGTACATAAGTACCACATTTTCTTTATCCATTTTTTACTTCCAAGGACATGTAAGTTGTACCTAAGTTGAGGTATTTCTAAACAGAGCAGCACTAAACGTAGGGGTGCCTGGGTCCTGTCGATTTTTGGTTTTCCCAAGATATACGCCCAAGAGTGGAAGTGCAGTATGCTCTCTAGCTCTGTATTTTAGATGTTTTAGTAAACACCATACACTGTTCCACAGTGGCTGTTGGCAATTTACATCCCACCCATAAGCATAAAAAGGCTACCTGTCCTCCAAGGCCTGTGCTGCATTTCTGGTTTTACACTTTTCCAGGATGGCCATTTTGAAGAATGCAAAGTGAGACTTCTTTGTAGTGCTGATTTGCATTTGGCAGTTGTTTGGATGGCCAAAAAGAGCATATGTGTATTCCTGAATATATTTATATTTTATGGGGTTTAGATGATTCCCACTGCTGTGATTTTGCCGCTTTACACCCAATGATTCACTTACAGAGACATATCAATAAGTACATTTTAAGATACCCATGGAATGGGTAGCACGCAGTATTGGTTTAAAGGGTCTGCATTTGCTCACCCAACGTCACCAATACACTCAGGCCAAGTGCCCAGCCTTATGTCTCATCCAGCTGTGAGTGTAGTCAATCCAGATTGCATCACAGCCCCTGAACGAATTTTGTAAGAATTTCTCTCTGTTTCGCTATCTTTGTGTTTTGTTTTTGAAATTTATTTTTATAATGGGGTTTGGCTGATTTTCACTGCTGTGTTTATGCTGTTCTACACACACTTGATTCTCTTATGGAGACACATCAATACTTAGGTTTTAAGAGTCTTATTAGTCAGATATATTCCTCTGCAGTGAATAGGGGGTGTTGAGTCCAGTTCATTGAGCAAGGAGTAGGTCTTTTCTATTACATATTTGGTTTATGGAACGGTATCTGTGCTAATTTCTAGTGTGGGTTTTATGCATCACACCACCTCACCTTTCCCCTTAAGCTGGCATAAGTGTATTTTCTAAATGTGAGACTCTATTCTGTTTTGTAATTCAGTTCATGTGCAGCCATGTTTATATTCCCTATATAAGTAATATCTTATGATAAGTTTCTTTTTCTGTGTGACTTATTTCACTTAGAATCATCGTACCTAAATCAACTCATTATGCTGCTGCTGGCCTTATGACATTGATTTCATGGCTGAGTGATATTCCATTGTACATAAGTACCACAACTTTTATATCCATTTTTCTGTTTCCTGGGATATTTAAGGTGTACCAAAGTCGAGGTTCTTGTAAACAGAGCAGCCCTAAACTTTGGGGTGGCTCTTTCTTGTTGATTTTCAGTTTTCCCAAGATATACGCCATGAGTGGAAGTGCCCTATGTTATGTAGCTGTGTTTTTTAGATGTTTTAGGAAACACCATACACTTTACCAGAGTGGCTGTTGGCAATTTACATCCCACCCATCAGTGTAAAAAGGCTCCCTGTAATCCATGGCCTGTCCTGCCTTTCTGGATTTTACAAATTTTTCGGATGGCCTTTTTGACTGGTGTGAAGTGAGACTACTTTGTAGTGCAGATTTGAATTGCCCGCTTGCTTGGTTGGCCAAAAAGGGCGTATGCGTTTTTTCCTGAATATATTCAGGAAAAAACACATATGCACGTTTTGGCCAACTGCATCATTGTTGAAGTTTTGCCGCTGTTCATGTGCTTTAAGGGCGACTCCAATCTACCTCTTGAAATCTGTTTCCTGCAATTCTGCCTTACTTTCAAATCCTCTTCTTTGTCTAACCACAATATATTTTTCAGCGATAGTTGTCCTTTATGACTCTACAGGTTTGTGAATTGCAGTGCCCCTGAGCGCCATTTTTGAATTCTCTTTTCTGTGAGCTGACCGCAAAACTGCAGGATTGCTTCAGGCCCTATTCTTGTTCCAGGGTGGCAGGCTGAGCCTTTGGTTAATTCTTCTTCCTGATGGGAAATTAGAGTGACATGTGCCTGCCCAAACACCTACAGCTAGTCTCTCATTGGTTCCCCCTCTTCCCGTTCATCCTCTGCACAAACTGCAAACTGGGCAAAACAGGAGGTTAAAGGCGCTCACTCTCCAAGTAGGGAGATTGTTAGTAAAGCAGCTGGAATGGCGAAGCCGAGCACCAAAAGAGGAAAAATGAGGTGCGTTTTAGAAACCTTTCCCAATCACACGGTGTACCATGCACTGAGTTTCTCATGCATGATTTAGCTGTAGGAAGATTCCCTTAAACCTGGAAAGTTGGGACCCATGGAATGGGTAGCATGCGGTATTGCATTGAAGGGTCTGCATTTGCTCACCCAACCTCACAAATCCTCTCAGCCCCAAGTGTCCAACCTTATGTCTCATCCAGCTATGGGTTAGATGTTGTCAATCCAGGTTTCATCACAACCCCGGAATGAATTCTCTAAGAAATTCTCTCTCTTTCACTATATTTGGTTTTGAAATTTATTTTTGTAATGGGGTTTAGCTGATATTCACTGCTGTGTTTATGCCACTTTACAAACCCTTGATTCACTTACAGAGAGATATCAATATATAGATTTTAAGATTCTTACTAGTCAGATATATTCCTCTGTGGTGAATAGGGGGTGTTGAGTCCAGTTCACTGAACAAGGAGTAGGTTTTCTCTATTACAAATTTGGTTTATGGAATGGTATCTGTGCTAATTTCTAACGCTGGTTTCATGCATCACCCCACCTCACTTTCACCTTAAGCTGGCATAAGTGTGTTTTCTAAATGTGAGACTCTGTTCTGTTTTGTCATTCAGTTCATGTGTAGCCATGTTTACATTCTCTCTAAAAGTTATATTTTATAATAAGTTTCTTTGTCTGTGTGACTTAATTCACTAAGAATCATCGTACCAAAAGCCACTCATTATGCTGCTACTGGCCTTATGACATTGATTTCATGGCTGAGTGATATTTCATTGTTCATAAGTATCACAACTTCTTTATCCATTTTTCTTTTTCCTGGGATATTTAAGGTATACCGAAGTCGCCATTCTTGTAAGCAGAGCAGCCCTAAACTTTGGGGTAGCTGTTTCGTGTTGATTTTTAGTTTTCTCAAGATAAACGCCCATGAGTGGAAGTGCCCTGTGTTCTGTAGGTTTGTTTTTTACATTGTTTAAGGAAACACCATACACTTCTCCAGAGTGGCTGTTGACAATTTACATCCCACCATCAGCGTAAAAAGGCTCCCTGTACTCCATGGCCTGTCCTGACTTTCTGGATTTTATTCGTTTTTCGGCTGGCCCTTTTGACCGGTGGGAAGTGAGACTTCTTTGTAGTGCGGATTTGCATTGCCCGCTTGCTTAGTTGGCCAAAAAGGGTGTATGTGGTTTTTTCTGAGTATATTCAGGAAGAAAAGCATACGCCCTTTTGGGCCAACTGCACCATTGTCGAAGTTCTGCTGCTTTTCATGTGCTTTAAATGGGACTGCAATCAACCTCTTGAAAACTGTTTCCTGCAATTCTGCCTTGCTTTCAAATGCTGTTCTTTGCCTTACCTCAATATATTTTTCTCTGATAGTTGTCATTTATGGCTCTGCAGGTTTGTGAATTTCAGTGCCCGTGAGCTCCATTTTTCAACTCCCTTTTCTGTGAGCTGGCCACAAAACCACAGGATTGCTTCAGGCCCTATTCTGGTTCCGGGTCGGCAGGCTGAGCATTTCGTTAATTCTTCTTCCTGATGGGAAATTATAGTGACATGTGCCCGTCTAAACACCTACAGCTAGCCTCTCATTGGTTCCCCCTCTTCCCGTTCATCCTCCACACAATATGCAAACTGTGTGAAACAGGAGGTTAAAGGCGCTGACTCTCCAAGTAGGGAGACTTTTAGTAAAGCAGCTGGAGTGGCGAAGCTGAGCACCAGAAGAGGAAATATGAGGTGCGTTTTAGAAACCTTTCCTGATCACACAGTGTACCATCCTCTGGCTTTCCCATGCATGTTTAAGCTGTAGGAAGATTCCCTTAAACCTGGAGAGTTGGGACACATGGAATGGGCAGCAGGCAGTATTGCTTTAATGGGTCTGCATTGGCTCACCCAACCTAACCAATCTGCTCAGCCCAAAGTTTCCAGCCTTATGTCTCATCCATTTGTGGGTGTAGATGTGGACATTCCAAGTTGCATCACAGCCCCTGAACGAACTTTGTAAGAATTCCTCTCTCTTTCACTGTCTTTGTGTTTTGTTTTTGAAATTTATTTTTATAATGGGGTTTAGCTGATTTTCACTGCTGTGTTTATGCTGCTTTACACACACTTGATTCCCTTACGGAGACATATCAATACATAGGTTTTAAGGTTCTTACTAGTCAGATATATTCCTCTGTGGCGAATAGGGGGTGTTGAGTCCAGTTCACTGAGCAAGGAGTAGGTCTTTTTTATTACATATTTGGTTTATAGAACAGTATCTGTGCTAATTTCAAACTCTGGTTTTATGCATCATCCCACCTCAACTTTCCCCTTAAGAAGTCATAAGTGTGTTTTCAAAATGTGAGATTCTGTTCTGTTCTGTAATTCAGTTCATGTGTAGCTATGTTTACATTCCCTTTATGAGTGATAGCTTATGATAAGTTTCTGTTTCTGTGTGACTTATTTCACTTAGAATCATCAAACCTAAATCCACTCATTATGCTGCTACTGACCTTATGACATTGATTTCATGGCTAAGTGATATTCCATTTTACATAAGTACTATGACTTCTTGTTCCATTTTTCTCTTTCCTGGGATATTTGAGGTGTACCAAAGTCAAGGTTCTTGTAAACAGAGTAGCCCTGAACTTTGGGTTCGCTGTTCCTTGTTGATATTCAGTCTTCCCAAGATACATGCCCTGGAGTGGAAGTGGCCTATGCTCTGTAGCTCTGTTTTTTAGATGTTTAAGGAAACACCATTCACTTCTCCAGAGTGGCTCTCAGCAGGTTACCCACCACCTTTCAGCGTATCAAGTCTCCGTGTTCTCCAGGGCCTGTCCTGCATTTCTGGTTTTTACAGTTTTTTTGGATCGCTGTTTTGACCGGTGGGTAATGAGACTTTTTGTTGTGTGCATTTGCATTGCCAACTTGCTTGGTTGCCCAAAAAGGGAGTACACGTTTTTTCCAGAATATATTTAGGAAAAACCGCATACACTCTTTTTGGCCAACTGGCTCATTGTCGAGCTTCTGCTGCTTTTCTTGTGCTTTAAATGCGAGTCCAATGTACCTCTTGAAATCTGTTTCCTGCAATTCTTCCTTGCATTCAGATCCTCTTCATTGCCTTACCTCAATATATTTTTGGACGTTAGTTGTCATTTATAACTGTGCAGGTTTGTGAATTGCAGTGCCCCTGAGCTCCATATTTCAAATCACTTTTTTCTGAGCTTGCCGCAAAATCGCAGGATTGCTTCAGGCTGAATTTCTTTCCAGGGTGGCAGGCTGAGCCTTTGGTTAATTCTTCTTCCTGATGGGAAATTAGAGTGACATGTGCCCATCCAAACTCCTACAGATAGTCTCTTATTGGTTCCCACTATTCCCGTACATTCTCCGCAATAATTTCAGATTGTGTGAAACAGGAGGTTAAAGGCACTGACTCTCCAAGTTGGGAGATTTTTAGTAAGGCAGCTGGAATGGTGAACCCAAGCACCAGGAGAGGAAAAATGCAGTTGCATTTTAGAAACCTTTCTCGATCACACAGTGTACCATCATCTGGGTTTCCCATGCATGTTTTAGCTCTAGGAAGATTCCCTTAAACCTGGAGAGTTGGGAACCATAGAATGGGTAGCACACAGTATTGCTTTAAAACGTCTACATTTGCTCAACCAACTCACCCATGAGTGGAAGTGCCCTATGCTCTGTAGCTCTGTTTTTTAGATGTTATAGGAAACACCATACACTTCTCCAGGGTGGCTGTTGGCAATTTACAGCCCACCCATCCATGTGAAAAGGCTCCCAGTTCTCCATGGTCTATCCTACCTTTCTGTACTTTACACATTTTTTAAGATGGCCCTTTTGACCGGTGGGAAGTTAGACTTCTATGTAGTGCAGATTTGCATTGCCCGCTTGCTTGGTTGGCCAAAAATGGCGTACCTAAATCCACTCTTTATGCTGCTACTAGCCTTATTACATTGATTTCATGGTGGACAGATGTTCCATTGTACATAAGTACCACATCTTCTTTATCCATTGTTCTCTTTCCTGGGATAGTTAAGGTGTACTGAAGTCGAGGTTCTTGTAAACAGACCAGCCCTAAACTGTGGTGTGCCTCTGTCTTGTTGATTTTTAGACTTACCTGGATATACTCCTGTGATTGGAAGTTCCCTATGCTCTGTAGCTCTGTTTTTTAGATGATTTAGGAACTACCATACGCTTCTCCAGAGTGGCTCTTGGCAGTTCACACACTGCCCATCAGTGAATAAAGGCTCCCTGTTCTCCATGGCCTGTCCTGCATTTCTGGTTTTTACAATTTTTTTGGATGGCCCTTTTGACCGGTGGGAAATGAGACTTCTTTGTTGTGCAGATTTGCATTGCTTGCTTCCTTTGTTGCCCATAAAGTGCATATGCGTTTTTTCTTGAATATATTCAGGAAAAAACGCATACGCCCTTTTCGGCCAACTGCATCATTGTCGAAATTCTGCCGCTTTTCATGTGCTTTAAAGACGAGTCCAATCTATCTCTTGAAATCTGTTTCCTGCAATTCCGTCTTACATTCAGATCATCTTCTTTGCCTTACCTCAACATATTTTTGGACGTTAGTTTCCATTTATAACTCTGCAGGTTTGTGAATTGCAGTGACACTGAGTTCCATTTCTTAAGTTGCTCTTTTGTGAGCTGGCCCCAAAACTGCAGGATTGCTTCAGGCCCTATTTTGGCTCCAGCGAGGTGGGCTCAGCCTTTTTTTAATTCTTATACTTAATGGGAAATTAGAGTGACATGTGCCCGTCCAATCCCCTACAACTATTCTCTCATTATTTCCCCCTCTTCCCATTCATCCTCCTCACAATTTGCAAAATGTGCGAAACAGAAGGTTAAATGTGCTTATTCTCCAAGTGGGGAGATTCTAAGTAACATGGCTGCAATAGTGAACAGGAGCACCAGGAGAGGATAAATGAGGTGCATTTTAGACACATCTCCCGATCACATGGTGTACAGTCCTCTGGGTTTTCCATGCATGTTTTAGCTGTAGGAAGATCCCTTGAACCTGCAGATTTGGGACCCATTGAATGGGTACCAGGTAGTATTACTTTCAAGGGTGTGCATTTCCTCACCCAACCTCACATTTCTCTTAGCGCGAACAGTTTCCAGCCTTATGTCTCATCCTGCTGTGGGTCTAGATGTGTTCAATCCATGTTGCATCACTGCCCCTGAGGAAAAGTTGTAAGAGGTTTTCTGTGTCTCTCTGTCATTTATTTTTTTCAATTTATTACTATATTGGTTACAGCTGATTTTCAAAGCCCTGTTTCTTGCTGCTGTACATCCACATAATTCACGTACAGAGAGACATCGATAAATTCTTTTTCAGATTCTTACCAGTCGTATATATTCTTTTCCAGTGACTTAAGTATGCTGAGTGCAGTTCTTTTAGCTACCATGTAGGACTTGTTGATTATCAATTTGGTATTTGGAATGGTATCTTTGCTAATTTCAACCTCCTGGATAATGCCTCACCTCTCCCCACCTTTCCCGTTTAGCAGCCTTATGCGTGTTTTCTACATATTTGACTATGTTTTTGTTTTGTAATTTATTTCATGTGTGGCCATTGTGGATTCCACCTTTAAGTGATATCTTATGATATGTGTCTTTTTCTTTTTGAATTATGTCACTTAGAATGATCATACGTAACTCCTCCGGAGTTGTTGCAACTGGCCATATTTCATTGATTTCCAGTCTCAGTAATATTCCACTCTACATAAGTACCACATCTCTATCCATTGTTTCCCTCCAGAGACATTTAAGTTATATCGTAGTCGAGGATCTTTTAAACAGAGAGGGGGTAAACATTGGGGTGCCTGTGTCCTCTCGATTTTTGTTTTTTCCAAGATATACGCCCATGAGTGCAAGTGCCCTATGCTCTGTAGCTCATTTTTTAGATGCTTTAGTAAACACAATACACTTCTCCAGAATGGCCGTTGGCAATATACATTTCCACTATAAGCCTCACAGGGCTCCCTTTTCTCCTTGCTCTGTCCTGCATTTCTGCTGTTTACACTTGATGAGGACAGCTCTTCTGACTGATGCGAAGTGATATCTTTTGTAGTATTGATTTCCAGTGCCCACCTGTTTGGTTGACTATAAAGGGTGTATGCCCTTTTCTTGAATATATTCAGAAAAAACGCATACACCCTTTTTGGCCAACTGCAATGTTGGCAATGTTCAGCCCTTTTCTTGTGCTTAATGGCGAGTCCTTTCTACCTCTTCAAATCCCTTTCCTGCCATTCTCTGTTGCTTACAAGTCCTTTTCTCTGACTTTCCTCAAGACATTTTTCAGTGATAGATATTTTCAACTCTGCAGTTTCATGAATTTTAGTGGCCCTGAGTTCCATTTTTCAAGTTGTGTTTATGGGAACTGGCCACAAAGCAGCGGGATTTCCTCAAGCCCTATTCTATTTCCATGGGCAATCCCAGCCTTTGTTCAATTCGTCTTCCTGATTGGAAATTAGAGTGACATGTGCCTGTCCAAACACCTAGGACTCGTCTCTCATTGTTCCTCATCCTTCCGCTTCATCCTCTGGACAAATTCCAAACTGTACACAACAGGATGCTGACAGTGCTGACATCTCCAAGTGGGGAGATTGTTAGTAAAGACGCTGGAGGGGTGAACCCAAGCACCAGGAGATGAGGAGATGAGATGCCTTTTTCAAGCTCTTCCCGATCAGATGGTGTACCATCCTCTGGGTGTGACAGGCATGTTTTAGCAGTAGGAAGGGTCCCATTCACGTAAGGAGAACACCAGGGCTTTTTCAAAATCAGTGTATCCCTGAAACCCAAAATGGGGAATTTTTTAAGGTACGGCTACACATATGTTCATTAAGGGCCTTGGGAAGTAGGCAGAGTCCAAACTTTAGATGATTGAAGTCTTCAGGGTCAGAAGCGCTCACCACCAGCTTCCCTTAGGTCACATTTTAAGTGTCATTGATAGATGATGTCAATAAAAATATCTATTCTTTTTCAGATTATTTCCCCTTATAGGTTATTGCAAAATATTGAGTGTAGTTCCCTGTGCTATACAGTAGTTCCTTGTTGATGATCTATTTTATACATAGCAGTGTGAATGTGTTAATCCCAAACTGTTAATTTATCCCTCTTCCCACCTTTCCCCTTTGGTAATAATAAATTATAAGATTTTAAACCTCTCAGAAATGGAGGAGCTGAAAAAGAGGTATCAATTTCAATGGAAAAGCATTTAAAACAAGATTGAAGCTTTAACCAAGATTATTAGATGTACATCCTTGGAAAGAAATCACTTCGTTTCTCTAATATTGACCTGACAAATAAGACAAACCTTTTCACTGAACTTGCTTATAATAAAGTGATGGAAATATCAAATGGAAGTGTTAGAAACATCTTATTTTACCCGAGTCTTATACACTTTTCTATGTTAATTACAGTTTGGCTCACACATCTGTTCATTGAAGTTATAATGTTCTCAATTTCTGTTATTGATCCTCCAGAGTGGACCCCAACAAGTGTCCCCCTGCCCAGTGTCATTGGAGCCCACAGATCGAGACTGAGTTAGGTTCAGAAGCAAAGGAAACTTTATATTTTTATCAGAGAATGGAGAGGTGAGAGCATGCCCTACTCCACAGGCTGTGGGCTGGGCTGCTGTGTAGAGATCCTGTCAGAGTCAGTGGGAGGGTGGGGGCGGAGCTCTCGAGGGCCGGGTTGGCTGCAGCTCAGGCTCTATATCGCAGAGTCTGCACTGGGCCCCAGGAGCTGACGTGTCGACCCAGCCATTCTGCACTAGGAAATCTGGTCTGAAGTGCCGGGTGTGGAACCTCTGCATGCGGGACCCTAGGAGCACGTGAAATTAGACAAAGCACAAAGGATAAAAAAGTTTAGACTTGACTTTATTGCCCAGATTCTATTTTCATTTCCCAAGGATATTTAATGGGCTTTGCTGGTGACAATCCCCTCCTCTGCCTTTTGTCCCGTTCCTCATTCTTGGAGTGCTGAGGGTGCAGATCCTTCTTCTGTAACTGCTGAGTGCTGAGTTGGTAACCCTCATACCCGGGGGCGAGGGTTAGAACTTCTCCCCAGCAGCCTCCAGGTGACGTTGATTGTCCCCAGGCCCCCTGCCTCCCTGCTCGTCCACCTGAGCACCAGCATTGGAAGTGTTATAGATTCTAATGACCTTTAAGGGTCCAGGAAAGAGATGTGCAGAGATGCTGTGGGGGCCGGTTTCACCCCGCCCCACATTTGTTCGGCCACCTTAGGCTGACCGTTTCTGCCAGCCTAGATGCTCTGACCAGTAGTCTGCGCTTTCTTCAATTAGGCCCCTGAATTAACGTACAAACAGCACCAGGTGTCAGAGCCCTGCCCGCTCAACTCCCAGACAGTCCAGGGTCAGTGGTGATCAAGGACCATGATGGCCACTGAGTCAACAGCCTTTTGAAGTAACCAGGAGTCCAGCCGGTCTTATTGGCCACCATCACCATGATGTCTGTAGGCTTTTCTATGGTGACAGTGTGATATACGGTTCCCCCGCCAAGATTATTAGCTCCCCTCTGGGTGCAGTAAGTCCTGCAAGCAGTAGTCTACTCTTTTGGGACACACTCTTGTTGTTTTATGAGAGAAACTCCAGGTCAAGTGATGGTCACATGAGTCGTAATGGTACCCCATTGCCCCCGGTTATCTCTCTGGATGTTGGAGTCGGAGGGCCTCCTCACTCAAGGTCGGTGTGCCCACAGAGCGAACCCTGCAACTTCAGAGCATGGTTGGTGGTTAGGATCACCATGTGGGGTCCTTTTCCCTTAGGAGGGAGGTGGCCTTTGGGGCTGCTGATTTCCAGGTTTTTAGATACCGCCAGTATCTTGGCCAGATGTGGCGGTGGGCCAAGTCCCTTGGTTCTCATAGTTTATCCTACCTGGATGGCATTCTTGCATTGTTCCATTTCAAGTGGTCCCAGTTTTTGCACTAATACTCCAATGGGGATTCATCTTTCACCAGGAATGTAAAGGTGAAAGGGTTTAGCTAAATTAGGGAGTTCCAGGGCAAGGGTCTGAATTGACTGCTCTTTCCATTCTTGAAAGGCCACTTCTGGATTCTATTAAAAAGGATCATCATCTTTTCCTTTCAGTGTTTCATATAGAGGCCCAGCTATTAGACTGTAGTTAGGGATACAGATGCAGAAAACCCCGGCCTCCTCAGGAACCCCTAAGCTGTCTTCTAGTTTTAGAAAGGGGTAAGGCTGAAAATGGTTTCTTCCCTTTCCTGGGATGGGCTTCTCCGACCTTCTGTGAGAATGAAGCCCAGGCAGGTCACCGCAGTCTGTGATATAAGAGCTTTTACTTGGAAAAATTCTATCCTTTATTGGCTTGGCAGTTCAGAGGCCTCCTTAGTAGGGATGGCAATCAGAATGTCATCTGCGTATTGAAGGAGGGTTTCCTTTTCCAGAGGTAGAAATTTTAGGTCCTTAGCTAAGCTTTCCCCAAAGATGGTGTGGAAATTTTTGAACCCTTGGGGCAAGACAGCCCGGCCGTATTGTTTTTGTTGTATGTTGAGTCCTGCCACTCACAAGCCAAAATTTCTTGTGACTCTGGGACTAATGGAATACAAAAGAAGGCATCATTGAAGACTAATACAGAATACCATGTCCTGGTGGTTGGTAGAATGACCAGCAGTGTGTAGGAATAAGGAACTACTGGAGATATATCGGTGGCTTCACTGACTGTCCTGACATCCTTTACCAGGTCCCCAGCAGCCCTTGGGGCTCTCATGGTCAGGCCAATCCCAGGATATGGAGCTTACCTGGGCAGGCACCCCACCTAACCCCCAGCATATGGGGCTCTCGTGGTCAGGCCAATTCTAGGATATGGGGCTCAACTCGGCAGGTCCCCAGAGGCCCACGGGGCTCTCATGGTCAGGCCCCTCCCAGGATACAGAGTTACCCTGGCAGGTATCATGGCAGGGCTGGGCACACAGGAACCATGCACATAGCCCTCACTGAAAAGCACCACCAGCTCACCTGTCACTCAGAGCTGACACTGAGCACCTCAGAGCAGGACTTGAACTAACAAACAGCAGCTCCGACAGGTCTGTGACACTGGGCATCACTCTGTGTGGCCTTCTTCTGCCTGGTCTTCCAGAGACTTCCACTGCACCTGGGGCACCAGGCCTCTGTCTCCACCCACCACCCACCCCTCCTCTCCCTGACTCCTGGGTTCCTCTCATTAGGAGAGGGTTTTCTTGAAGTTGTCTCCCACTCATGGGCCAGATAAAATGATTAGAAAACAAGCCAGAGCTGCAGCCCCTTGTCTATCCTGACTCTCAGGAGCCCACACCTGTTCCTTGGACCTGGCCAGTTCAGCAAGTTCCATTTTCTGCAACTGTGAGCACCTGAGGGGTGATGATTGGCTGACCTGGGCAGCCTGACCATGCCAGCCAGCCCTCCCCAGGTGTGTCTGGGTTGAGATCAATATAAACACGGCTCCAGGCAGCAAGAGCCCCTGCAGCCGTGCCTGACGCCATTTTCTCTGCCCTGTCAGCAGTCTCGGGGCTGGGCTGGTGGGAGGGAGTGAGAGGCCACGGCTTTGTGGGTGGCCCAGTGTGAGTGGGGCTCTGCTGGACTTTCTGCAGCAGTTGCCAGGCTGCCACCTGCTAAAGAAGAGGATGTGTCACCCATACCTGCTGCTGGAATTCCTGCCTGGGTAGAGGTGAGGAAGGAAGAAAGCAGTGGGGGCAGGGACAGGCCAGATATCTTAGGCAGGGAAATGGAAAGTTTCCAGAAGAGCACCCAGGGCCAGGACCATCCTGGCTGGCCTGCAGGCACCAAGTCGGCCGACATGCTGTCTCTCGTGTTGCTCCATGGCCCTGCCTCTAGGCTTTCAAGTCCTTGTACATATTCAGGTGTTTCACCTGGGACGGGTGGGAATAGTTCAGCAGCAACTGGCCTGGGGCTCAGCTCACGTTTACTCACAGATGCCTCGGCACGGTGCCCCAGCTTTGCAATGAGGACGTTTGTTGAGTGGGGGCTGCTGGCTGAATGGGAGATGATTCCCCACCACTGATCAACTTCAGAACTGTTTACAACTGGAGCAAGTGCCCTGATACGGTTTTCCTCTGTGTAACTGGTGGGTTCTGTTTTTTTTTCTTTTTTTCGTTGTTGGTTCAAGGTAGATTTTATTCCTCATTTTTGTATTTACAGATATAAGCATAGAAATAATTTATTCATATAAATACATGTATGTGAAGGGAATAATTTTTTTTCTGTTTTACTTTTTTAAATTTTATTTCTTTTTAATCTTGTATTTTATTTTATATTTTTATACAGCAGTTTCTTATTGGTTATCTATTTTATACATATAAATGTATACATGCCAATCCCAATCTCTCCACTCCTCCCACCACCACCCCCCCAACAGCTTTCCCCCCTTGTTGTCCATACGTTTGTTGTCTACATCTGTTGCTCTATTTATGCCTTGCAAAACGGTTTATCTGTACAATTTTTCTAGGTTCCACATATATGCATGAATATACAAGATTTGTTTTTCTCTTTCTGACTTACTTCACTCTGTATGACAGTCTCTAGATCCTTCGACGTCTCTACAAATGACCCAATTTCATTCCTTTTTATGGCTTAGTAATATTCCATTTGATATATGTACCACATCTTTATGCATTCGTCTGTCTGTGGGCATTTAGGTTGCTTCCATTACCTGGCTATTGTAAATAGTGATGCAATGAACATTGCGATGAATGTCTCTTTTAGATTTTTGGTTTTGTCTGGGTATATGCCCAGTAGTGGGATTGTTGGATCATATGATAATTCTATTGTTCATTTTTTAAGAAACTCCATACTGTACTCCATACTGACTATATCAAGTTACATTCCCAGAAAGAGTGGAAGAGGGTTCCTTTTCTACACACCCTTTCCAGCATTTGTTGTTTGTAGATTTTCTGATGACGCCCATTCTAACAGGTGTGAGGTGAGACCTCATTGTTGAGTCTATTTCATTGAGCAAGGAGTAGGTATTGTCTATTACATATTTGGCATATGGAACGGTATCTGTGCTAATTTCAATCTCTGGTTTTATGCAGCACCCCAACTCACCTTTCCCCTTAAGCAAGCATAAGATTTTTTTCTAAATGAGAGTCTCTGTTCTGTTTTGTAATTCAGTTCATGTGTAGCCAAGTTTACTCTTCCTCTACTAGTGATGTCTTATGATAATTTTCTTGCTCTGTGTGACATATTTCACCTAGAATCATCGTACCTAAATCCACTCATTTTGAAGCTACAGGCCTGATGACATTGATTTCATTGCTGAGTGATATTCCATTGTACATAAGTACCACAACTTCTTTATCCATTTTTTTCTTTCTGGGATATTTAAGTAGCACTGGACTCAAGGTTCTTCTGTACACAGCAGCCCCAAATTTTGGGGTGGCTGTGTCTTTTTTATTTTAATTTTCCTAAGCTATAGGGCCATAAGTGAAAGTAACCTAGGCTCTGTGGCTTTGTTTTTTAGATGTGTCAGGAAACACCATACACTTCTACAGAGCGGCTGTTGGCAAAATACATCCCACCCATCAGCATAACAAGGCTCCCAGTTCTCCATGGCCTGTCCTGCCTTTCTGGTTTTTACACATTTTTCAGATGGCCATTTTGACCGTGGGAAATGAGACTTCAGTGTAATGAGGATTTCCATTGCACGCTAGCTTGGTTGGCCAAAAAGGGCGTATGCCTTTTCTCCTGAATATATTTGGGAAAAAAGGCATACGCCCTTTTTGGCCAAGTGCATCATGTCAAAGTTCTGCTGCATTTCATATGCTTTAAATGCAATTCCAATCTACCCACTGATATATGTTTCCTGCAATTGTGCCTTGCTTTCAGTCCTCTTTGCAGCCTTACCTCAATATATTTTTGGATGATAGTTGTCCTTTGTAACTCTGCAGGTTTGTAAATTGCACTGTCCCTGACCTCACTTTTTCAACTTGATTTATGGTAGCTGGCTGCAAAACTGCAGGATTGTTTCAGGCCCTATTGTGGTTCAGGCTCGGCATGCTGAGCCTTTGGTTAATTCTTCTTCATGGTGGGAAATTATAGTTAAATGTGCCAGTCCAAACAACTACAGCTAGGCTCTCATTGGCTCTCCCTATTCCTGTACATCTTCCGCAGAAATTGCAAACTGTGCCAAACAGGAGGTTAAAGGCACTGACTCTCAAAGTGAGGAGAGTGTTAGTAGTGTCTGGAATGGCGAACCCGAGTACCAGGGGATGAAAACTGAGCTGCGTTTTAGAAACCTTTCCCGATCACATGGAAACCATACTCTGGGGTCCCCAAGCATGATTTAGCTGAAGGAAGAATCCCTTAAACCTGGAGAGTTTGGACACATGGAATGGGTACGATGGAGTATTATTTCAAAGGGTCTGCATTTGGGCTTCCCTGCGGGCACAGTGGTTGAGAGTCCGCCTGCCGATGCAGGGGACACGGGTTCGTGCCCTGGTCTGGGAAGATCCCACATGCCACGGAGCGGCTGGGCCCATGAGCCATGGCCACTGAGCCTGCGCGTCCGGAGCCTGTGCTCCGCAACGGGACAGGCCACACAGTGAGACGCCAGCATACGGAAAAAAAAAAAAAAGGGTGTGTATTTGCTCACCGAACCTCACCAATCGTATCAGCCCCTAGAGTCCAGCCTGATGTCTCACCCAGCTGTGTGTGTAGTTGTGGTAAATCCAGGTTGCATCACAAGCCCTGAATGAATTACTTTAGAATTGCTCTCTATTTCCGTGTCATTGTGTTTTGTTTTTGAAATTTATTTTTATAATGGGAATTAGGTGATTTTCAATGCTGCGTTTATGCCACTGAACACACACTTGATTCTCTTACGGAGACATATAAATACATAGGTTTTAAGATTCTTACTAGTCAGGAATATACCTATGCGTTGAATATGGGGTGCTGAGTCCATTTCCTTGAGCAAGGAGTAGGTCTTGTATATTACATATTTGGTTTATGGAAAGGTATCTGTGCTAATTTCAATCTCTGGTTTTATGCAGCACTCCAACTCACCTTTCCCCTTAAGCAAGCATAAGTTGGTTCTCTAAATTTGAGACCCTGTTCTGTTTTGTAATTCAGTTCCTGTGTAGCCAAGTTTACATTCCGTGTATTAGTGATATCTTATGATGTTTCTTTTTCTGTGTGACTTATTTCAGTTAGAATCATCGTACCTGAATCCACTCATTATGCTGCTACGGGCCTGATGACATAGATTTCATTGCTGAGAGATATTGCATTGTACGTAAGTACCACCACTTCTTTATCCATTTTTCGATTTCTGGGATATTTAACGTGTTCTGTACATGAGGTTCTTGTAAACAGAGCCGTCCCAAACTTTGCCATGGCTCTGCCTTTTTGATTTTAATTTCCCTAAGCTATAAGACCATAAGTGGAAGTGCCCTAGGCTCTGTTGCTTTGTTTTTTAGATGTTTCAGGAAACACCATACAATTCTCCAGAGTGGTTGTTGGCAATTTAAACCCACCCATCAGCAAAACAAGGCTCCCAGTTCTCCATGGCCTGTCCTGCCTTTCTGGATTTTATACTTTTTTCAGATGGCATTTTTGAACAAGGAGGAGGTGACTTCATTTTAGGGTGGATTTCTATTGTACGATTGCTTGGTTGGCCAAAAAGTGCCTATGCGTTTTTCAGCCAAGTGCATCATTGTCAACGTTCTGCCTCTTTTCCTATGCTTTAAATGCAATTGCAGTCTACCTCCTGAAATCAGTAAACTTCATTTCTGCCCCGCTATCAAGTACTCTTGGCAGCCTTACTTCAGTATATTTTTGGACCATAGCTGTCATTTATAACTCTGCATGTTTTTGAATTACAGTGCCCCTGAGTTCCTTTCTTCAACTCGCTTTTTCGTGACCTGGCCACAAAACCTCAGGATTACTTCAGGCCCTAATCTGGTTCCCGTATGGCATGCTGAGCCTTTGGTTAACTCTTTTTCCTGGTGGAAAATTAGAGTTCAAAATGCCCTTCAAAATCCCTGCAGCTAGTCTTTCATTGGTTCTCCCTATTCCTGTTCATCTTCCGCAGAAATTGCAAACTGGGCCAAGCAGGAGGTTAAAGGCACTGACTCTCCAAGTCGGGAGAGTGTTAGTAGAGCATCTGCAATAGCAAACCCGAGTACCAGGAGACGAAAGCTGAGATGCATTTAAAAACGTTTCCCGATCACACAGTGGACCATACCCTGGGTTCCCCATGCATGTTTTAGCTGAAGAAAGAATCCCTTAAACCAGGAGAGTTGGGACCCATGGAATGGGTACCGGGCAAAATGACTTCAAAGGGTCTGCATTTGCTCACCGAACCTCACCAATCCTATCACCCCAAGTGTCCGGCCTTATGTGCCACCCAGCTCTGGGTGTAGATGTGGTAAATCCAGGTTGCATCACAAGCCCTGAATGAATAATTTAAGAATTGCTCTCTATTTCACTGTCATTGTGTTTGGTTTAAGAAATTTATTTTTATAACGGGATTTAGCTGATTTTCATTGCTGCATTTATGCCGCTGTACACATGCTTGATTCTCTTACGGAGACATAGCAATCCATAGGTTTTAAGATTCTTCCTAGACAGGTATATTCCTAGGCGTTCAATATGGGGTGTTCAGTCCATTTCGTTGAGCAAGGAGTAGGTCTTCTTTATTACATATTTGGCTTATGGAACGGTATCTGTGCTAATTTCAATCTCTGGGTTTATGCAGCACGCCAACTCGCCTTTCCCCTTAAGCAAGCATAAGTTGGTTTTCTAAATTTGAGACCCTGCTCTGTTTTGTAATTCAATTCCTGTGTAGCCAAGTTTATATTCCGTGTATTAGTGATATCTTATGATGTTTCTTTTTCTGTGTGACTTATATCACTTAGAATCATCGTACCTGAATCCACTCATTATGCTGCTACAGGCCTGATGACATAGATTTCATTGCTGAGTGATATTGCATTGTATGTAAGTACCACCCATTCTTTTTCCAGTTTTCGCTTTCTGGAATATTGAACTTGTACCGTAAATGACGTTCTTGTAAACAGAGACGTCCCAAATTTTGGGATGGCTGTGTGTTTTTGACTTCAATTTCCCTAAGCTATAGGACCATAAGTGGAAGTGCCCTAGGCTCTGTTGCTTTGCTTTTTAGATGTTTCAGGAAACATCATACACTTCTCCCGAGTGGCTGTTGGCAATTTACATCCCGCCCATCAGCATAACAAGGCTCCCAGTTCTCCATGGCCTGTCCTGCCTTTCTGGATTTTACACTTTTTTCAGATGGCCCTTTTGACCGGGGGGAAGTGAGACTTCATTGTAGTGCAGATTTCCTTTGCAAGCTTGCTTGGTTGCCAAAAAGGGCGTATGCGTTTTTTCCTGAATATATTCAGGAAAAAACGCATACGCCCTTTTTGGCCATGTGCATCATTGTCGACGTTCTGCCTCTTTTCCTATGCTTTAAATGCAATTCCAGTCTACCTCCTGAAATTGGTTTCCTGCATTCTGCCCCGCTTTCAAGTCCTCTTGGCAGCATTACTTCAATATATTTTTGTACGATAGCTGTCATTTATAACTCTGCAGGTTTGTTAATTACAGTGCCCCTGAGCTCCTTTCTTCAACTCACTTTCTTGTGAGCTGGCCGCAACACCTCACGATTGCTTCAGGCCATAATCTGGTTCCGGCCCGGCATGCTGAGCCTTTGGTTTATTCCTCTTCCTGGTGGTTAACGAGAGTTAAATTTGCCCGTCCAGACACCTCCAGCTAGTCTCTCATTGGTTCTCCCTATTCCTGTTCATCTTCCGCAGAAATTGCAAACTGGGCCAAACAGGAGGTTAAAGGCACTGACTCTCCAAGTCGGGAGAGTGTTAGTAAAGCGTCTGGAATGTTGCACCCGAGTACCAGGGGACGAGAACTGACATATATTGGAATACGTCTCCCGATCCCACGGTTGATCATACTCTGGGTTCCACATGCATGCTTTAGCTGAAGGAAGAATCCCTTAAACCTGGAGAGTTGAGACCCGTGGAATGGGTACCATGCAATATGACTTCAAAGGGTCTTCATTTGCTCACCGAACCTCTCCAATCCTATCACTGCTGCGTTTATGCCACTGTACACACTCTTGATTCTCTTTCAGAGACATAGCAATCCATAGGTTTTAAGATACTTACTAGTCAGTCAGCTATAATCTTAGGCGTTTAATATGGGGTGTTGAGTCCATTTCGTTGAGCAAGGAGTAGCTCTTGTCTATTACATATTTGGCTTAAGGAACTTTATCTGTGCTCATTTCAATCTCTGGTTTTATGCAGCACCCCAACTCACCTTTCCCCTTAAGCAAGCATAAGTTGGTTTTCTAAATTTGAGACCCTGTTCTGTTTTGTAATCCAGTTCCTGTGTAGCCAAGTTTACATTCCGTGTATTAGTGATATCTTATGATGTTTCTTTTTCTGTGTGAGTTATTTCAGTTAGAATCATCATACCTGAATCCACTCATTATGCTGCTACGGGCCTGATGACATAGATTTCATTGCTCAGTGATATTGCATTGTACGTAAGTACCACAACTTCTTTATCCATTTTTCGCTTTCTACGATATTGAACTTGTACCGTAAACGAGGTTCTTGTAAACAGAGCCGTCCCAAACATTGGGGTGGCTGTGTCTTTTTGATTTTAATTTCCCGAAGCTATAGGACCATAAGTGGAAGTGCCCTAGGCTCTGTTGCTTTGTTTTTTAGATGTTTCAGGAAACACCATACACTTCCCCCAGTGGCTGTTGGCAATTTACATCCCGCCCATCAGCATAACAAGACTCCCAGTTCTCCATGGCCTGTCCTGCCTTTCTGGATTTTACACTTTTTTCAGATGACTATTTTGACCAGGGGGAAGTGAGACTTCATTGTAGTGCAGATTTCCTTTGCAAGCTTGCTTGGTTGGCCAAAAAGGGCGTATGCGTTTTTTCCTGAATATATTCAGGAAAAAACGCATACGCCCTTTTTGGCCAGGTGCATCATTGTCGGCGTTCTGCCTCTTTTCCTATGCTTTAAATGCAATTCCAGTCTACCTCCTGAAATCGGTTTCCTGCAATTCTGCCCCGCTTTCAAGTCCTCTTGGCAGCCTTACTTCAGTATATTTTTGGACGATAGCTGTCATTTATAACTCTGCAGGTTTGTGAATTACAGTGCCCCTGAGCTCCTTTCTTCAACTCGCTTTCTTGTGAGCTGGCCGCAACACCGCAGGATTGCTTCAGGCCCTAATCTGGTTCCGGCCCGGCATGCTGAGCCTTTGGTTAATTCCTCTTATTGGTGGGAAATGAGAGTTAAATTTGCCAGTCCAGACACTTCTAGCTAGTCTCTCATTTGTTCTCCCTATTCCTGTTCATCTTCCTCGGAATTTGCAAACTGGGCCAAACAGGAGGTTAAAGGCACTGACTCTCGAAGTCGGGAGAGTGTTAGTAAAGCGTCTGGAATGTTGCACCCGAGTACCAGGGAATGAAAACTGAGACATATTTGAACACGTGTCCCGATCACACGGTTGATCATACTCTGGGTTCCACATGCATGTTTTAGCTGAAGGAAGAATCCCTTAAACCTGGAGAGTTGAGACCCGTGGAATGGGTACCATGCAATACGACTTCAAAGGGTCTTCATTTGCTCACCGAACCTCTCCAATCCTATCACTGCTGCATTTATGCCCCTGTACACACGCTTGATTCTCTATCAGAGACATAGCAATCCATAGGTTTTAAGATACTTACTAGTCAGGTACATTCTTAGGCGTTTAATATGGGGTGTTGAGTCCATTTCGTTGAGCAAGGAGTAGCTCTTGTCTATTCCATATCTCGCATAAGGAACTTTATCTGTGCTCATTTCAATCTCTGGTTTTATGCAGCTCCCCAACTCACCTTTCCCCTTAAGCAAGCATAAGTTGGTTTTCTAAATTTGAGACCCTGTTCTGTTTTGTAATTCAGTTCCTGTGTAGCCAAGTTTACATTCCGTGTATTAGTGATATCTTATGATGTTTCTTTTTCTGTGTGACTTATTTCAGTTAGAATCATCATAACTGAATCCACTCATTATGCTGCTATGGGCCTGATGACATAGATTTCATTGCTGAGTGATATTGCATTGTACGTAAGTACCACAACTTCTTTATCCATTTTTCACTTTCTGCAATATTGAACTTGTACCGTAAACGAGGTTCTTGTAAACAGAGCCGTCCCAAACTTTGGGGTGGCTGTGTCTTTTTGATTTTAATTTCCCGAAGCTATAGGACCATAAGTGGAAGTGCCCTAGGCTCTGTTGCTTTGTTTTTTAGATGTTTCAGGAAACACCATACACTTCCCCCAGTGGCTGTTGGCAATTTACATCCCGCCCATCAGCATAACAAGACTCCCAGTTCTCCATGGACTGTCCTGCCTTTCTGGATTTTACACTTTTTTCAGATGGCCCTTTTGACCGGGGGGAAGTGAGACTTCATTGTAGTGCAGATTTCCTTTGCAAGCTTGCTTGGTTGGCCAAAAAGGGCGTATGCGTTTTTTCCTGAATATATTCAGGAAAAAACGCATATGCACTTTTTGGCAAAGTGCATCATTGTCGACGTTCTGCCTCTTTTCCTATGCTTTAAATGCAATTCCAGTGTACCTCCTGAAATCGGTTTCCTGCAATTCTGCCCCGCTTTCAAGTCCTCTTGGCAGCCTTACTTCAGTATATTTTTGGACGATAGCTGTCATTTATAACTCTGCAGGTTTGTGAGTTACAGTGCCCCTTAGCTCCTTTCTTCAACTCGCTTTCTTGTGAGCTGGCCGCAACACCGCAGGATTGCTTCAGGCCCTAATCTGGTTCCGGCACGGCAACCTGAGCCTTTGGTTAATTCCTCTTCCTGGTGGGAAATGAGAGTTCAATTTGCCCGTCCAGACACCTGCAGCTAGTCTCTCATTGGTTCTCCCTATTCCTGTTCATCTTCCGCAGAAATTGCAAACTGGGCCAAACAGGAGGTTAAAGGCACTGACTCTCCAAGTCAGGAGAGTGTTAGTAAAGCGTCTGGAATGTTGCACCCGAGTACCAGGGGACGAGAACTGAGACATATTAGAACACGTCTCCCGATCACATGGTTGATCATACTCTGGGTTTCACATGCATGTTTAGCTGAAGGAACAATCCCTTAAACCTGGAGAGTTGAGACCCGTGGAATGGGTACCATGCATATGACTTCAAAGGGTCTTCGTTTGCTCACCGAACCTCTCCAATCCTATCACTGCTGCGTTTATGCCCCTGTACACATGCTTCATTCTCTTTCGGAGACATAGCAATCCATAGGTTTTAACATACTTATTAGTCAGGTACATTCTTAGGCGTTTAATATGGGGTGTTGAGTCCATTTCGTTGAGCAAGGAGTAGCTCTTGTCTATTCCATATTTGGCTTAAGGAACTTTATCTGTGCTCATTTCAATCTCGGTTTTTATGCAGCACCCCAACTCACCTTTCCCCTTAAGCAAGCATAAGTTGGTTTTCTAAATTTGAGACCCTGTTCTGTTTTGTAATCCAGTTCCTGTGTAGCCAAGTTTACATTCCGTGTATTAGTGATATCTTATGCTGTTTCTTTTTCTGTGTGATTATTTCAAGTAGTATTATCGGACATAAATCCACTCTTTATCCTTCTACTAGCCTTATTACATTGATTTCATGGTGAAGAGATATTCCATTGTACATAAGTACCACATCTTCTTTATCCATTGTTCTCTTTCCTGGGATATTTAAGGTGTACTGAAGTTGAGGTTCTTGTAAACAGAGTAGCCCTAAACTGTGGTGTGCTTGTGTCTTGTTGATTTTTAGACTTCCCTAGATATACTCCCATGATTGGAAGTGTCCTATGCTCTGTAGCTCTGTTTTTTAGATGATTTAGGAACCACCATACACTTCTCCAGAGTGGCTCTCAGGAGTTCACACACTGCCCATCAGCATATAAAGGCTCCCTGTTCTCCATGGCCTGTCTTGCATTTCTGGTTTTTACAATTTTTTAGGATGGCCCTTTTGACCGGTGGGAAATGAGACTTCTTTGTTGTGCACATTTGCATTGCTTGCTTACTTCGTTGCCCATAAAGTGCATATGCGTTTTTTCCTGGATATAATCAGGAAAAAACGCATACGCCCTTTTGGGCCAACTGCATCATTGTCGAAATTCTGCTGCTTTTCATGCGCTTTAAAGACGAGTCCAATCTATCTCTTGAAATCTGTTTCTTGCAATTCTGTCTTGCTTTCAGATCCTCTTCTTTGCCTTACCTCAACATATTTTTGGACGTTAGTTTTCATTTATAACTCTGCAGGTTTGTGAATTGCAGTGACACTGAGTTCCATTTTTTAAGTTGCTCTTTTGTGAGCTGGCCTCAAACCCTCAGGATTGCTTCAGGCCCTATTTTGGCTCCGGCGAGGCGGGCTGAGCCTTTTTTCAATTCTTATTCTTAATGGGAAATTAGAGTGATATGTGCCCGTCCAAACCCCTACAACTATTCTCTCATTGGTTCCCCCTCTTCCCGTTCATCCTCCTCACAATTTGCAAAATGTGTGAAACAGAAGTTGAAATGTGCTGATTCTCCAAGTGGGGGGATTCTAAGTAACGTGGCTGGAATGGTGAACAGAGCACCAGGAGAGGATAAATGAGCTGCATTTTAGACACATCTCCCGATCACATGGTGTACAGTCCTCTGGGTTTTCCATGCATGTTTTAGCTGTAGGAAGATCCCTGGAACCTGCAGATTTGGGACCCATTGAATGGGTACCAGGTAGTATTACTTTCAAGGGTGTGCATTTCCTCACCCAACCTCACATTTCTCTTAGTGCAAACAGTTTCCAGCCTTATGTCTCATCCTGCTGTGGGTCAAGATGTGTTCAATCCATGTTGCATCACCGTCCCTGAGGAAAAGTTGTAAGAGGTTTTCTCTGTCTCACTGTCGTTTATTTTTTTCAATTTATTACTATATTGGTTACAGCTGATTTTCAAAGCTCTGTTTCTTGCTGCTGTACATCCACTTGATTCACGTACAGAGAGACATCAGTAAATTCTTTTTCAGATTCTTACCAGTCGTATATATTCTTTTCCGGTGACTTGAGTGTGCTGAGTGCAGTTCTTTTAGATACCGCGTAGGCCTTGTTGATTATCAGTTTGGTATTTGGAATGGTATCTTTGCTAATTTCAACCTCCTGGATGATGCCTCACCCCTCCCCACCTTTCCCGTTTAGCAGCCTTATGCGTGTTTTCTACATATTTGACTATGTTTTTGTTTTGTAATTTATTTCATGTGTAGCCATTTTGGATTCCACCTTTAAGTGATATCTTATGATATGTGTCTTTTTCTTTTTGAATTATGTCACTTAGAATGATCATACGTAACTCCTCCGCAGTTGTTACAACTGGCCATATTTCATTGATTTCCAGGCTGAATAATATTCCACTCTGCCTAAGTACCACATCTCTATCCATTTTTTCTCTCCAGAGACATTTAAGTTATATCCTAGTCGAGGATCTTTTAAACAGAGAGGGGGTAAACATTGGGGTGCCTGTGTCCTCTCGATTTTTGTTTTTCCCAAGATATACGCCCATGAGTGCAAGTGCCCTATGCTCTGTAGCTCATTTTTTACATGCTTTAGTAAACACAGTACACTTCTCCCGAATGGCCGTTGGCAATATACATTTCCACTATAAGTCTCACAGGGCTCCCTCTTCTCCTTGCCCTGTCCTGCATTTCTGTTGTTTACGCTTTATGAGGATGGCTCTTCTGACTGATGCGAAGTGATATCTTTTGTAGTATTGACTTCCAGTGCCCACCTGTTTGGTTGGCTAAAAAAGTGTATGCCCTTTTCTTGAATATATACAGAAAAAAACGCATACACCCTTTTTGGCCAACTGCAATGTTGGCAATGTTCAGCTCCTTTTCTTGTGCTTAATGGCGAGTCCTTTCTACCTCCTCAGATCCCTTTCCTGCCATTCTGCCTTGCTTACAAGTCCTTTTCTCTGACTTTCCTCAAGACATTTTTCAGTGATGGATATTTTCAACTCTGCAGTTTCGTGAATTTTACTGCCCCTGAGTTCCATTGTTCAACTTGTGTTTATGGGAACTGGCCACAAAGCAGCGGGATTTCCTCAAGCCCTATACTGTTTCCATGGGCAACCCTAGCCTTTGGTCAATTCGTCTTCCTGATTGGAAATTAGAGTGACATGTGCCTGTCTGAACACCTAGGACTTGTCTCTCATTGTTCCTCATCCTTCCGCTTCATCCTCTGGACAAATTCCAAACTGTACGCAACAGGATGTTGACAGTGCTGACATCTCCAAGTGGGGAGACTGTTAGTAAAGACGCTGGAGGGGTGAACCCGAGCACCAGGAGATGAGGAGATGAGATGCCTTTTCCAAACTCTTCCCGATCAGACGGTATACCATCCTCTGGGTGTGACAGACATGTTTTAGCAGTAGGAAGAGTCCCATTCATGTAAGGAGAACACCAGGGCTTTTTCAAAATCAGTGTCTCCCCGAAACCCAAACTGGGGAATTTTTTAAGCTACGGCTACACATATGTTCATTAAGGGCCTTGGGAAGTAGGCAGAGTCCAAACTTTAGATGATTGAAGTCTTCAGGGTCAGAAGCACTCACCACCAGCTTCCCTTAGGTTACACTTTAACTGTCATTGATAGATGATGTCAATAAAAATATCTATTCTTTTTCAGATTATTTCCCCTTATAGGTTATTGCAAAATGTTGAGTGTAGTTCCCTGTGCTATACAGTAGTTCCTTGTTGATGATCTATTTTATACATAGCAGTGTGTATGTGTTAATCCCAAACTTTTAATTTATCCCTCCTCCCACCTTTCCCCTTTGGTAATAATAAATTATAAGATTTTATACTTCTCAGAAATGGGGGAGCTGAAAGAGAGGTATCATTTTCAATGGAAAAGCATTTAAAACAAGATTGAAGCTTTAACCAAGATTATTAGATGTACATCCTTGGAAAGAAATCACTTCGTTTCTCTAATATTGACCTGACAAATAAGACAAATCTTTTCACTGAACTTGCTTATAATAAAGTGATGGAAATATCAAATGGAAGTGTTAGAAACATCTTATTTTACCCGAGCCTTATACACTGTTTTATGTTAACTACAGTTTGGCTCACACATCTGTTCATTGAGGTTACAATAGTCTCAATTTCTGTTACTGATCCTCCAGAGTGGACCCCAACAAGTGTCCCCCTGCCCAGTGTCATTGGGGCCAACAGATCGAGACTGAGTTAGGTTCAGAAGCAAAGGAAACTTTATATTTTTATCAGAGAATGGAGAGGTGAGAGCATGCACTACCCCGTGGGCTGTGGGCTGGGCTGCTGTGTAGAGATCCTGTCAGAGTCAGTGGGAGGGAGGGGCCGGAGCTCTCGAGGGCCGAGTTGGCTGCAGCTCAGGCTCTATATCGCGGAGTCTGCACTGGACCCCAGGAGCTGAGGTGTCATCCCAGCCATTCTGCACTAGGAAATCTGGTCTGAAGTGCCGGGTGTGGAACCTCTGCATGCGGGACCCTAGGAGCACATGAAATTAGACAAAGCACAAAGGATAAAAAAGGTTAGACTTGACTTTATTGCCCAGATTCTATTTTTATCTCCCAGGGATTTTTAATGGGCTTTGCTGGGGACAAACCCCTCCTCTGCCGTTTGTCTCGTTCCTCATTCTTGGAGTGCTGAGGGTGCAGACCCTTCTTCTGTAACTGCTGAGTGCTGAGTTGGGAGCCCTCATACCCGGGGGCGAGGGTCAGAGCTTCTCCCCAGCAGCCTCCGGGTGACGTTGATTGTCCCCAGGCCCCCTGCCTCCCTGCTCGTCCACCTGAGCACCAGCATTGGAAGTGTTATAGATTCTAATGACCTTTAAGGGTCCAGGAAAGAGATGTGCAGAGACGCTGTGGGGGCCGGTTTCACCCCGCCCCACATTTGTTCGGCCACCTTAGGCTGACCGTTTCTGCCAGCCTAGATGCTCTGACCAGTAGTCTGCGCTTTCTTCAATTAGGCCCCTGAATTAACGTACAAACAGCACCAGGTGTCAGAGCCCTGCCCGCTCAACTCCCAGACAGTCCAGGGTCAGTGGTGATCAAGGACCATGATGGCCACTGAGTCAACAGCCTTTTGAAGTAAACAGGAGTCCAGCCGGTCTTATTGGCCACCATCATCACGGTGTCTGTAGGCTTTTCTATGGTGACAGTGTGATATACGGTTCCCCCGCCAAGATTATTAGCTCCCCTCTGGGTGCAGTATGTCCTGCAAGCAGTAGTCTACTCTTTTGGGACACACTCTTGTTGTTTTATGAGAGAAACTCCAGGTCAAGTGATGTTCACACGAGTCGTCATGGTGCCCTGTTGCCCCCGGTTATCTCTCTGGATGTTGGAGTCAGAGGGCCTCCTCACTCAAGGTCGGTGTGCCCATGGAGCGGACCCTGCAACTTCAGGGCATGGTTGGTAGTTAGGATCACCACGTGGGGTCCTTTTCCCTTAGGAGGGAGGTGGCCTTTTGGGCTGCTGATTTCCAGGTTTTTAGATACCGCCAGTATCTTGGCCAGATGTGGCAGTGGGCCAAGCACCTTGGTGACCGTAGTTTATCCTACCTGGATGGCATTCTTGCATTGTTCCATTTCAAGTGGTCCCAGTTTTTGCACTAATTCTCCAGTGGTGATTCACCTTTCACCGGGAATGTAAAGGTCAAAGGGTTTAGCTAAATTAGGGAGTTCCAGGGCAAGGGTCTGAATTGACTGCTCTTTCCATTCTTGAAAGGCCACTTCTGGATTCTATTCAAAAGGATCATCATCTTTTCCTTTCAGTGTTTCATATAAAGGCCCAGCTAGTAGACTGTAGTTAGGGATCCAGAAGCAGCAAACCCTGGCCTCCCCAGGAATCCCTAAGCTGTCTTCTAGTTTTAGAAAGGGGTAAGGCTGAAAATGGTTTCTTCCCTTTCCTGGGATGGGCTTCTCCGACCTTCTGTGAGAATGAAGCCCAGGCAGGTCACCGCAGTCTGTGATATTTGAGCTTTTTCTTGGACAACTTCTATCCTTTATTGGCTTGGTAGTTCAGAGGCCTCCTTAGTAGGGCTGGCGATCAGAATGTCGTCTGCGTACTGAAGGAGGGTTTCCTTTTCCAGAGGTAGAACTTTTAGGTCTTTAGCTAAGCTTTCCCCAAAGATGGTGTGGGAATTTTTGCACCCTTGGGGCAAGACGGCCCGGAAGTATTGTTTTAGTTGTATTTTGAGTCCTGCCACGCACAAGCCAAAATTTCTTGTGACTCTGGGACTAATGGAATACAAAAGAAGGCATCATTGAAGACTAATACAGAATACCATGTCCTGGTGGTTGGTAGAATGACCAGCAGGGTGTAGGAATTAGGAGCAGCTGGAGGTATATCCTCGGTGGCTTCACTGACTGTCCTGACATCCTTTACCAGGTCCCCAGCAGCCCATGGGGCTCTCGTGGTCAGACCAATCCCAGAATATGGAGCTCACCTGGGCAGGTACCCCACCCCCACCCCAGCCCACGGGGCTCTCGTGGTCAGGCCCCTCCCAGGATACAGAGCTACCATTGCAGGTACCGTGGCAGGGCTGGGCACACAGGAACCGTGCACATAACCCTCATTGCAGAGCACCCCTAGCTCACCTGTCGCTCAGAGCTGACACAGAGCACCTCAGAGCAGGACTTGAACTAACAAACAGCAGCTGCGACAGGTCTGTGACCCTGGGCATCACTCTGTGCGGCCTCCCTCCACCTGGTCTTCCAGAGAGTTCCACTGCACCCGGGGCACCAGGCCTCTGTCTCCAACCACCACCCACCCCTCCTCTCCCTGACTCCTGGGTTCCTCTCATTAGGAGAGGGTTTTCTTGAAGTTGTCTCCCACTCATGGGCCAGATAAAATGATTAGAAAACAAGCCAAAGCTGCAGCCCCTTGTCTATCCTGACTCTCAGGAGCCCACACCTGTTCTTTGGACCTGGCCGGTTCAGCAAGTTCCATTTTCTGCACCTGTGAGCCCCTGAGGGGTGATGATTGGCTGACGTGGGCAGCCTTACCGTGCCGGCCAGCCCTCCCCAGGTGTGCCTGGGTTGAGATCAATATAAATACCACTCCAGGCAGCAAGAGCCCCTGCAGCCATGCCTGATGCCATTTTCTCTGCCCTGTCAGCAGTCTCGGGGCTGGGCTGGTGGGAGGGAGTGAGAGGCCACGGCTTTGTGGGTGGCCCAGTGTGAGTGGGGCTCTGCTGGACTTTCTGCAGCAGTTGCCAGGCTGCCACCTGCTAAAGAAGAGGATGTGTCACCCATACCTGCTGCTGGAATTTCTCGCTGGGCAGAGGTGAGGAAGGAAAAATGCAGTGGGGGCAGGGACAGGACGGGTATCTCAGGCAGGGAAATGGAAATCTTCCAGAAGAGCACCCAGGGCCAGGACCATCCTGGCTGGCCTGCAGGCACCAAGTCGGCCGGCATGCTGTCACTCGTGTGGCTCTATGGCCCTTCCTCTAGGCTTTCAAGTCCTTGTACATATTCAGGTGTTTTACCTGGGACGGGTGGGAATAGTTCAGCAGCAACTGGCCTGGGGCTCAGCTCACGTTTACTCACAGATGCCTCGGCACGGTGCCCCAGCTTTGCAATGAGGACGCTTGTTGCGTGGGGGCTGCTGGCTGAATGGGAGACGATTCCCCACCACTGACCAACTTCAGAATTGTTTACAACTGGAGCAAGTGCCCTGATACGGTTTTCCTCTGTGGAACTGGTGGGTTCTGTGTTTTTTTTCTCTTTTTCGTTTTTGGTTCAAGGTAGATTTTATTCCTCTTTTTTGTATTTACAGATATAAGCATGGAAATAATTTATTCATAAATACATGTATGTGAAGGGAATAATTGTTTTTTCTGTTTTATTTTTTAAATTTTATTTCTTTTTAATTTTGAATTTTATTTTATATTTTTATACAGCAGGTTCTTATTGGTTATCTATTTTATACATATAAATGTATACATGCCAATCCCAGTCTCTCAACTCCTCCCACCACCACCCCCCCAACAGCTTTCCCCCTTGTTGTCCATACGTTTGTTGTCTACATCTGTTGCTCTATTTATGCCTTGCAAAACGGTTAATCTGTACAGTTTTTCTAGGTTCCACATATATGCATGAATATACAAGATTTGTTTTTCTCTTTCTCACTTACTTCACTCTGCCTGACAGTCTCTAGATCCATCGACGTCACTACAAATGACCCAATTTCATTCCTTTTCATGGCTTAGTAATATTCCATTTTATATATGTACCACAGCTTTATGCATTCGTCTGTCTGTGGGCATTTAGGTTGCTTCCATTACCTCGATATTGTAAATAGTGATGCAATGAACATTGCGGTGAATGTCTCTTTTTGATTTATGGTTTTGTCTGGGTATATGTCCAGTACTGGGATTGCTGTATCATATGGTAATTCTATTGTTAGTTTCTTAAGAAACTCCATATTGTTCTCCAGGGTGACTGTATCAATTTATATTCCCAACAATAGTGGAAGAGGGTTCCTTTTCTCCACACCCTTTCCAGCATTTTTTGTTTGTAGATATTCTGATGATGCCCATTCTAACAGGTGTGAGGTGATACCTCATAGTTGAGTCGATTTCGTTGAGCAAGGGGTAGGTCTTGTCTATTACATATTTGGCTTATGGAACGGTATCTGTGCTAATTTCAAACTCTGGTTTTATGCAGCACCCCAACTCACCTTTCCCCTAAGCAAGCATAAGTTGGCTTTCTAAACTTGAGACCCTGTTCTGTTTTGTAATTCAGTTCATGTGTAGCCAAGTTTACATTCCGTGTATTAGTGATACCTTATGATGTTTCTTTTTCTGTGTGACTTATTTCACTTAGAATCATCGTGCCTCAATCCACTCATTAGGCTGGTATGGGCCTGGTGACATAGATTTCATTGCTGAGTGGTATTCTGTTGTACGTAAGTACTGCAACTTCTTTATCCATTTTTAACTTTCTGTGAAATTGAACTTCTACCGTAAAGGAGGTTCTTGTAAACAGAGCCGTCCCAAACTTTGGGGTGGCTGTGTCTTTTTGATTTTAATTTCCCTATGCTATAGGACCATAAGTGAAAGTGCCCTAGGCTCTGTTGCTTTGTTTTTTAGATGTTTCAGGAAACACCATACACTTCTCCCGAGTGGCTGTTGGCAATTTATATCCCGCCCATCAGCATAACAAGGCTCCCAGTTCTCCATGGCCTGTCCTGCCTTTCTGGATTTTACACTTTTTTCAGATGGCCCTTTTGACCGGGGGGAAGTGAGACTTCATTGTAGTGCAGATTTCCTTTGCAAGCTTGCTTGGTTGGCCAAAAAGGGCGTATGCATTTTTTCCTGAATATATTCAGGAAAAAACGCATACGACCTTTTTGGCCAAGTGCATCATTGTCGACGTTCTGCCTCTTTTCCTATGCTTTAAATGCAATTCCTGTCTACCTCCTGAAATCGGTTTCCTGCAATTCTGCCCCGCTTTCAAGTCCTCTTTGCAGCCTTACTTCAGTATATTTTGGATGATAGCTGTCATTTATAACTCTGCATGTTTTTGAATTACAGTGCCCCTGAGCTCCTTTCTTCAACTCGCTTTCTTGTGAGCTGGCCGCAACACCGCAGGATTGCTTCAGGCCCTAATCTGGTTCCGGCACGGCACGCTGAGCCTTTGGTGAATTCCTCTTCCTGGTGGGAAATGAGAGTCAAATTTGCCCGTCCAGACACGTACAGCTAGTCTCTCATTGGTTCTCCCTATTACTGTTCATCTTCCACAGAAATTGCAAACTGGGCCAAACAGGAGGTTAAAGGCACTGACTCTCCAAGTCGGGAGAGGGTTAGTAAAGCATCTGGAATGTTGCACCCGAGTACCAGGGGACGAGAACTGAGACATATTTGAACACGTCTCCCGATCACAAGGTTGATCATACTCTGGGTTCCACATGCACACTTTAGCTGAAGGAAGAATCCCTTAAACCTGGAGAGTTGAGACCCGTGGAATGGGTACCATGCAATATGACTTCAAAGGGTCTTCATTTGCTCACCGAACCTCTCCAATCCTATCACTGCTGTGTTTATGCCCCTGGACACATGCTTGATTCTCTTTCGGAGACATAGCAATCCATAGGTTTTAAGATACTTACTAGTCAGGTACATTCTTAGGCGTTTAGTATGGGGTGTTGAGTCCATTTCGTTGAGCAAGGAGTAGCTCTTGTCTATTCCATATTTGGCTTAAGGAACTTTATCTGTGCTCATTTCAATCTCTGGTTTTATGCAGCACCCCAACTCACCTTTCTCCTTAAGCAAGCATAAGTTGGTTTTGTAAATTTGAGACCCTGTTCTGCTTTGTAATTCAGTTCCTGTGTAGCCAAGTTTACATTCCGTGTATTAGTGATATCTTATGATGTTTCTTTTTCTGTGTGACTTATTTCAGTTAGAATCATCATACCTGAATCCACTCATTATGCTGCTACGGGCCTGATGACATAGATTTCATTGCTGAGTGATATTGCATTGTACGTAAGTACCACAACTTCTTTATCCATTTTTCACTTTCTGTGATATTGAACTTGTACTGTAAACGAGGTTCTTGTAAACAGAGCCGTCCCAAACTTTGGGGTGGCTGTGTCTTTTTGATTTTAATTTCCCTAAGCTATAGGACCATATCTGGAAGTGCCCTAGGCTCTGTTGCTTTGTTTTTTAGATGTTTCAGGAAACACCATACACTTCTCCCGAGTGGCTGTTGGCAATTTACATCCCGCCCATCATCATAACAAAGCTCCCAGTTCTCCATGGCCTGTCCTGCCTTTCTGGATTTTACACTTTTTTCAGATGGCCCTTTTGACTGGGGGGAAGTGAGACTTCATTGTAGTGCAGATTTCCTTTGCAAGCTTGCTTGGTTGGCCAAAAAGGACGTATGCGTTTGTTCCTGAATCAGGAAAAAACGCATACACCCTTTCTGGCCAAGTGCATCATTATGGACGTTCTGCCTCTTTTCCTCTGCTTTAAATGCAATTCCAGTCTACCTCCTGAAATCGGTTTCCTGCAATTCTGCCCCACATTCAAGTCCTCTTGGCAGCCTTACTTCAGTATATTTTTGGACGATAGCTGTCATTTATAACTCTGCAGGTTTGTGAATTACAGTGCCCCTGAGCTCCTTTATTCAACTCGCTTTCCTGTGAGCTGGCCACAACACTGCAGGATTGCTTCAGGCCCTAATCTGGTTCCGGCACGGCACGCTGAGCCTTTGGTTAACTCCTCTTCCTGGTGGGAAATGAGAGTTAATTTGCCCGTCCAGACACTTCCAGGTAATCTCTCATTGGTTCTCCCTATTCCTGTTCATCCTCCACAGAAATTGCAAACTGGGCCAAACAGGAAGTTAAAGGCACTGACTCTCCAAGTCGGGAGAGTGTTAGTAAAGTGTCTGGAATGTTGCACCCGAGAACCAGGGGACGAGAACTGAGACATATTGGAACACATCTCACGATCACATGGTTGATCATACTCTGGGTTCCACATGCATGTTTTAGCTGAAGGAAGAATCCCTTAAACCTGGAGAGTTGCGACCCGTGGAATGGGTACCATGCATTATGACTTCAAAGGGTCTTCGTTTGCTCACCGAACCTCTCCAATCCTATCACTGCTGCGTTTATGTCCCTGTACACACGCTTGATTCTCTTTCGGAGACATAGCAATCCATAGGTTTTAAGGTACTTACTAGTCAGGTACATTCTTAGGCATTTAATATGGGGTGTTGAGTCCATTTCGTTGAGCAAGGAGTAGCTCTTGTCTATTACATATTTGGCTTAAGGAACTTTATCTGTGCTCATTTCAATCTCTGGTTTTATGCAGCACCCCAACTCACCTTTCCCCTTAAGCAAGCATAAGTTGGTTTTCTAAATTTGAGACCCTCTTCTGTTTTGTAATGCAGTTCCTGTGTAGCCAAGTTTACATTCCGTGTATTAGTGATATCTTATGATGTTTCTTTTTCTCAGTGACTTATTTCAGTTAGAATCATCATACCTGAATCCACTCATTATGCTGCTACGGGCCTGATGACATAGATATCATTGCTGAGTGATATTGCATTGTACGTAAGTACCACAACTTCTTTATCCATTTTTTACTTTCTGCGATATTGAACTTGTACCGTAAACGAGGTTCTTGTAAACAGAGCCATCCCAAACTTTGGGGTGGCTGTGTCTTTTTGATTTTAATTTCCCTAAGCTATAGGACCATAACTGGAAGTGCCCTAGGCTCTGTTGCTTTGTTTTTTAGATGTTTCTGGAAACACCATACAGTTCTCGCGAGTGGCTGTTGACAATTTACATCCCACCCATCAGCATAACAAGGCTCCCAGTTCTAGATGGCCTGTCCTGCCTTTCTGGATTTTACACTTTTTTCAGATGACCCTTTTGACAGGGGGGAATTGAGACTTCATTGTAGTGCAGATTTCTTTGCAAGCTTGCTTGGTTGGCCAAAAAGGGCGTATGCGTTTTTTCCTGAATATATTCAGGAAAAAACGCATACGCCCTTTTTGGCCAACTGCATCATTGTGGACGTTCTGCCTCTTTTCCTATGCTTTAAATGCAATTCCAGTCTACCTCCTGAAATCGGTTTCCTGCAATTCTGCCCCGCTTTCAAGTCCTCTTGGCAGCCTTACTTCAGTATATTTTTGGACCATAGCTGTCATTTATAACTCTGCATGTTTTTGAATTACAGTGCCCCTGAGCTCCTTTCTTCAACTCGCTTTCTTGTGAGCTGGCCGCAACACCGCAGGATTGCTTCAGGCCCTAATCTGGTTCCGGCACGGCACGCTGAGCCTTTGGTTAATTCCTCTTCCTGGTGGGAAATGAGAGTTAAATTTGCCCGTCCAGACACCTCCATCTAGTCTCTCATTGGTCCTCCCTATTCCTGTTCATCTTCCACAGAAATTGCACACTGGGCCAAACAGGAGGTTAAAGGCACTGACTCTCCAAGACGGGAGAGTGTTAGTAAAGCATCTGGAATGTTGCACCCGAGTTCCAGGGGTCGAAAACTGAGACATATTCGAACACGTCTCCTGATCACACAGTTGATCATACTCTGGGTTCCACATGCATGTTTTAGCTGAAGGAAGAATCCCTTAAACCTGGAGAGTTGAGACCTGTGGAATGGGTACCATGCAATATGACTTCAAATGGTCTTCATATGCTCACCAAACTTCTCCAATCCTATCACTGCTGCGATTATGCCCCTGTACAAAAGCTTGTTTCTCTTTCGGAGACATAGCAATCCATAGGTTTTAATATACTTACTAGTCAGATACATTCTTATGCGTTTAATATGGGGTTTTGAGCCCATTTCGTTGAGCTAGGAGTAGCTCTTGTCTATTCCATATTTGGCTTAAGGAACTTTATCTGTGCTCATTTCAATCTCTGGTTTTATGCAGCACCCCAACTCACCTTTCCCCTTAAGCAAGCATAAGTTGGTTTTCTAAATTTGAGACCCTGTTCTCTTTTGTAATCCAGTTCCTGTGTAGCCAAGATTACATTCCATGTATTAGTGATATCTTATGATGTTTCTTTTTCTGTGTAACTTATTTCAGTTAGATTCATCATAGCTGAATCCACTCATTATGCTGCTACGGGCCTGATGACATAGATTACATTGCTGAGTGATATTGCATTGTACGTAAGTACCACAACTTCTTTATCCATTTTTCGCTTTCTTCAATATTGAACTTGTACCGTAAACGATGTTCTTGTAAACAGAGCCGTCCCAAACTTTGGGGTGGCTGTGTCTTTTTGATTTTAATTTCCCTAAGCTATAGGACCATAAGTGGAAGTGCCCTATGCTCTGTTGCTTTGTTTTTTAGATGTTTCAGGAAACACCATACACTTCTCCCCATTGGCTGTTGATAATTTACATCCCACCCATCAGGATAACAAGGCTCCCAGTTCTCCATGGTCTGTCTTGCCTTTCTGGATTTTACACCTTTTTCAGATGGCCCTTTTGACCAGGGGGAAGTGAGACTTCATTGTAGTGCAGATTTCCTTTGCAAGATTGCTTGGTTGGCCAAAAAGGGCATATGCGTTTTTTCCTGAATATATTCAGGAAAAAACGCATATGCCCTTTTTGGCCAAGTGCATCATTGTCGACGTTCTGCCTCTTTTCCTATGCTTTAAATGCAATTCCAGTCTACCTCCTGATCAGTTTCCTGCAATTCTGTCCCGCTTTCAAGTCCTCTTGGCAGCCTTACTTCAGTATATTTTTGGACGATAGCTGTCATTTATAACTCTGCAGGTTTGTGAATTACAGTGCCACTGAGCTCCTTTCTTCAACTCGCTTTTTTGTGAGCTGGCCGCAACACCGCACGATTGCTTCAGGCCCTAATCTGGTTCCGGCATGGCATGCTGAGCCTTTGGTTAATTCCTCTTCCTGGTGGGAAATGACAGTTAAATTTGCCCGTCCAGACACCTCCAGCTAGTCTCTCATTGGTTCTCCCTATTCCTGTTCATCTTCCGCACAAATTGCAAACTGGGCCAAACAGGAGGTTAAAGGCACTGACTCTCCAAGTCAGGAGACTGTTAGTAAAGCGTCTGGAATGTTGCACCCGAGTACCAGGGGACGAGAACTGAGACATATTGGAACACGTCTACCGATCACATGGTTGATCATACTCTGGGTTCCACATGCATGATTTAGCTGAAGGAAGAATCCCTTAAACCTGGAGAGTTGAGACCCGTGGAATGGGTACCATGCAATATGACTTCAAAGGGTCTTCATTTGCTCACCGAACCTCTCCAATCCTATCACTGCTGCTTTTATGCCCCTGTACACACGCTTGATTCTCTTTTGGAGACATAGCAATCCATAGGTTTTAAGATACTTACTAGTCAGATACATTCTTAGGCGTTTAATATGGGGTGTTGAGTCCATTTCGTTTAGCAAGGAGTAGCTCTTGTCTATTACATATTTGGCTTAAGGAAGTTTATCTGTGCTCATTTCAATCTCTGGTTTTATACAGCACCCCAACTCACCTTTCCCCTTAAGCAAGCATAAGTTGGTTTTCTAAATTTGAGACCCTCTTCTGTTTTGTAATCCAGTTCCTGTGTAGCCAAGTTTATATTCCATGTATTAGTGATATCTTATGATGTTTCTTTTTCTTGTGACTTATTTCAGTTAGAATCATCATACCTGAATCCACTCATTATGCTGCTATGGGCCTGATGACATAGATTTCATTGCTGAGTGATATTGCATTGTAGGTATGTACCACAACTTCTTTATCCATTTTTAACTTTCTGCGAAATTGAACTTCTACCGTAAAGGAGGTTCTTGTAAACAGAGCCGTCCCAAACTTTGGGGTGGCTGTGTCTTTTTGATTTTAATTTCCCTAAGCTATAGGACCATAAGTGGAAGTGCCCTAGGCTCTGTTGCTTTGTTTTTTAGATGTTTCAGGAAACACCATACACTTCTCCCGAGTGGCTGTTGGCAATTTATATCCCGCCCATCAGCATATCAAGGCTCCCAGTTCTCCATGGCCTGTCCTGCCTTTCTGGATTTTACACTTTTTTCAGATGGCCCTTTTGACCGGGGGGAAGTGAGACTTCATTGTAGTGCAGATTTCCTTTGCAAGCTTGCTTGGTTGGCCAAAAAGGGCGTATGCATTTTTTCCTGAATATATTCAGGAAAAAACGCGTACGACCTTTTTGGCCAAGTGCATCATTGTCGACGTTCTGCCTCTTTTCCTTTGCTTTAAATGCAATTCCTGTCTACCTCCTGAAATCGGTTTCCTGCAATTCTGCCCCACTTTCAAGTCCTCTTTGCAGCCTTACTTCAGTATATTTTTGGATGATAGCTGTCATTTATAACTCTGCATGTTTTTGAATTACAGTGCCCCTGAGCTCCTTTCTTCAACTCGCTTTCTTGTGAGCTGGCCGCAACACCGCAGGATTGCTTCAGGCCCTAATCTGGTTCCGGCACGGCACGCTGAGCCTTTGGTTAATTCCTCTTCCTGGTGGGAAATGAGAGTCAAATTTGCCCGTCCAGACACGTACAGCTAGTCTCTCATTGGTTCTCCCTATTACTGTTCATCTTCCACAGAAATTGCAAACTGGGCCAAACAGGAGGTTAAAGGCACTGACTCTCCAAGTCGGGAGAGGGTTAGTAAAGCATCTGGAATGTTGCACCCGAGTACCAGGGGACGAGAACTGAGACATATTTGAACACGTCTCCCGATCACACGGTTGATCATACTCTGGGTTCCACATGCACACTTTAGCTGAAGGAAGAATCCCTTAAACCTGGAGAGTTGAGACCCGTGGAATGGGTACCATGCAATATGACTTCAAAGGGTCTTCATTTGCTCACCGAACCTCTCCAATCCTATCACTGCTGTGTTTATGCCCCTGGACACATGCTTGATTCTCTTTCGGAGACATAGCAATCCATAGGTTTTAAGATACTTACTAGTCAGGTACATTCTTAGGCGTTTAGTAAGGGGTGTTGAGTCCATTTCGTTGAGCAAGGAGTAGCTCTTGTCTATTCCATATTTGGCTTAAGGAACTTTATCTGTGCTCATTTCAATCTCTGGTTTTATGCAGCACCCCAACTCACCTTTCCCCTTAAGCAAGCATAAGTTGGTTTTGTAAATTTGAGACCCTGTTCTGCTTTGTAATTCAGTTCCTGTGTAGCCAAGTTTACATTCCGTGTATTAGTGATATCTTATGATGTTTCTTTTTCTGTGTGACTTATTTCAGTTAGAATCATCATACCTGAATCCACTCATGCTGCTACGTGCCTGATGACATAGATTTCATTGCTGAGTGATATTGCATTGTACGTAAGTACCACAACTTCTTTATCCATTTTTCACTTTCTGTGATATTGAACTTGTACCGTAAACGAGGTTCTTGTAATAAGAGCCGTACCAAAATTTGGGGTGGCTGTGTCTTTTTGATTTTAATTTCCCTAAGCTATAGGACCATAAGTGGAAGTGCCCTAGGCTCTGTTGCTTTGTTTTTTAGATGTTTCAGGAAACAGCATACACTTCTCCCGAGTGGCTGTTGGCAATTTACATCCCACCCATCAGCATAACAAGGCTCCCAGTTCTCCAACGCCTGTCCTGCCTTTCTGGATTTTAAACTTTTTTCAGATGGCCGTTTTGACTGCGGGGAAGTGAGACTTCATTGTAGTGCAGATTTCCTTTGCAAGCTTGCTTGGTTGGCCAAAAAGGGAATATGCGTTTTTTCCTGAATATATTCAGGAAGAAACGCATACGCCCTTTTTGGCCAAGTGCTTCATTGTGGACGTTCTGCTTCTTTTCCTATGGTTTAAATGCAATTCCAGTCTACCTCCTGAAATCGGTTTCCTGCAATTCTGCCCCACTTTGAAGTCCTGTTGGCAGCCTTACTTCAGTATATTTTTGGACGATAGCTGTCATTTATAACTCTGCATGTTTGTGAATTACAGTGCCCCTGAGCTCCTTTCTTCAACTCGCTTTCTTGTGAGCTGGCCGCAACACCGCAGGATTGCTTCAGGCCCTAATCTGATTCCGGCACGGCACGCTGAGCCTTTGGTTAATTCCTCTTCCTGGTGGGAAATGAGAGTTAAATTTGCCCGTCCAGACACCTCCAGCTAGTCTCTCATTGGTTCTCCCTATTCCTGTTCATCTTCCGCAGAAATTGCAAACTGGGCCAAACAGGAGGTTAAAGGCACTGACTCTCCAAGTCGGGAGAGTGTTAGTAAAGCGTCTGGAATGTTGCACCCGAGTACCAGGAGACGAGAACTGAGACATATTTGAACACGTCTCCCAATCACACGGTTGATCATACTCTGGGTTCCACAGGCATGTTTCAGCTGAAGGAAGAATCCCTTAAAACTGGAGAGTTGAGACCTGTGGAATGGGTACCATGCAATATTACTTCAAAGGGTTTTCATTTGCTCACCGAACCACTCCAATCCTATCACTGCTGCGTTTATGCCACTGTACACACGCTTGATTCTCTTTCGGAGACATAGCAATCCATAGGTTTTAAGGTACTTACTAGTCAGGTACATTCTTAGGCATTTAATATGGGGTGTTGAGTCCATTTCGTTGAGCAAGGAGTAGCTCTTGTCTATTACATATTTGGCTTAAGGAACTTTATCTGTGCTCATTTCAATCTCTGGTTTTATGCAGCACCCCAACTCACCTTTCCCCTTAAGCAAGCATAAGTTGGTTTTCTAAATTTGAGACCCTCTTCTGTTTTGTAATGCAGTTCCTGTGTAGCCAAGTTTACATTCCGTGTATTAGTGATATCTTATGATGTTTCTTTTTCTCAGTGACTTATTTCAGTTAGAATCATCATACCTGAATCCACTCATTATGCTGCTACGGGCCTGATGACATAGATATCATTGCTGAGTGATATTGCATTGTACGTAAGTACCACAACTTCTTTATCCATTTTTTACTTTCTGCGATATTGAACTTGTACCGTAAACGAGGTTCTTGTAAACAGAGCCATCCCAAACTTTGGGGTGGCTGTGTCTTTTTGATTTTAATTTCCCTAAGCTATAGGACCATAACTGGAAGTGCCCTAGGCTCTGTTGCTTTGTTTTTTAGATGTTTCTGGAAACACCATACAGTTCTCGCGAGTGGCTGTTGACAATTTACATCCCACCCATCAGCATAACAAGGCTCCCAGTTCTAGATGGCCTGTCCTGCCTTTCTGGATTTTACACTTTTTTCAGATGACCCTTTTGACAGGGGGGAATTGAGACTTCATTGTAGTGCAGATTTCTTTGCAAGCTTGCTTGGTTGGCCAAAAAGGGCGTATGCGTTTTTTCCTGAATATATTCAGGAAAAAACGCATACGCCCTTTTTGGCCAACTGCATCATTGTGGACGTTCTGCCTCTTTTCCTATGCTTTAAATGCAATTCCAGTCTACCTCCTGAAATCGGTTTCCTGCAATTCTGCCCCGCTTTCAAGTCCTCTTGGCAGCCTTACTTCAGTATATTTTTGGACCATAGCTGTCATTTATAACTCTGCATGTTTTTGAATTACAGTGCCCCTGAGCTCCTTTCTTCAACTCGCTTTCTTGTGAGCTGGCCGCAACACCGCAGGATTGCTTCAGGCCCTAATCTGGTTCCGGCACGGCACGCTGAGCCTTTGGTTAATTCCTCTTCCTGGTGGGAAATGAGAGTTAAATTTGCCCGTCCAGACACCTCCATCTAGTCTCTCATTGGTCCTCCCTATTCCTGTTCATCTTCCACAGAAATTGCACACTGGGCCAAACAGGAGGTTAAAGGCACTGACTCTCCAAGACGGGAGAGTGTTAGTAAAGCATCTGGAATGTTGCACCCGAGTTCCAGGGGTCGAAAACTGAGACATATTCGAACACGTCTCCTGATCACACAGTTGATCATACTCTGGGTTCCACATGCATGTTTTAGCTGAAGGAAGAATCCCTTAAACCTGGAGAGTTGAGACCTGTGGAATGGGTACCATGCAATATGACTTCAAATGGTCTTCATATGCTCACCAAACTTCTCCAATCCTATCACTGCTGCGATTATGCCCCTGTACAAAAGCTTGTTTCTCTTTCGGAGACATAGCAATCCATAGGTTTTAATATACTTACTAGTCAGATACATTCTTATGCGTTTAATATGGGGTTTTGAGCCCATTTCGTTGAGCTAGGAGTAGCTCTTGTCTATTCCATATTTGGCTTAAGGAACTTTATCTGTGCTCATTTCAATCTCTGGTTTTATGCAGCACCCCAACTCACCTTTCCCCTTAAGCAAGCATAAGTTGGTTTTCTAAATTTGAGACCCTGTTCTCTTTTGTAATCCAGTTCCTGTGTAGCCAAGATTACATTCCATGTATTAGTGATATCTTATGATGTTTCTTTTTCTGTGTAACTTATTTCAGTTAGATTCATCATAGCTGAATCCACTCATTATGCTGCTACGGGCCTGATGACATAGATTACATTGCTGAGTGATATTGCATTGTACGTAAGTACCACAACTTCTTTATCCATTTTTCGCTTTCTTCAATATTGAACTTGTACCGTAAACGATGTTCTTGTAAACAGAGCCGTCCCAAACTTTGGGGTGGCTGTGTCTTTTTGATTTTAATTTCCCTAAGCTATAGGACCATAAGTGGAAGTGCCCTATGCTCTGTTGCTTTGTTTTTTAGATGTTTCAGGAAACACCATACACTTCTCCCCATTGGCTGTTGATAATTTACATCCCACCCATCAGGATAACAAGGCTCCCAGTTCTCCATGGTCTGTCTTGCCTTTCTGGATTTTACACCTTTTTCAGATGGCCCTTTTGACCAGGGGGAAGTGAGACTTCATTGTAGTGCAGATTTCCTTTGCAAGATTGCTTGGTTGGCCAAAAAGGGCATATGCGTTTTTTCCTGAATATATTCAGGAAAAAACGCATATGCCCTTTTTGGCCAAGTGCATCATTGTCGACGTTCTGCCTCTTTTCCTATGCTTTAAATGCAATTCCAGTCTACCTCCTGATCAGTTTCCTGCAATTCTGTCCCGCTTTCAAGTCCTCTTGGCAGCCTTACTTCAGTATATTTTTGGACGATAGCTGTCATTTATAACTCTGCAGGTTTGTGAATTACAGTGCCACTGAGCTCCTTTCTTCAACTCGCTTTTTTGTGAGCTGGCCGCAACACCGCACGATTGCTTCAGGCCCTAATCTGGTTCCGGCATGGCATGCTGAGCCTTTGGTTAATTCCTCTTCCTGGTGGGAAATGACAGTTAAATTTGCCCGTCCAGACACCTCCAGCTAGTCTCTCATTGGTTCTCCCTATTCCTGTTCATCTTCCGCACAAATTGCAAACTGGGCCAAACAGGAGGTTAAAGGCACTGACTCTCCAAGTCAGGAGACTGTTAGTAAAGCGTCTGGAATGTTGCACCCGAGTACCAGGGGACGAGAACTGAGACATATTGGAACACGTCTACCGATCACATGGTTGATCATACTCTGGGTTCCACATGCATGATTTAGCTGAAGGAAGAATCCCTTAAACCTGGAGAGTTGAGACCCGTGGAATGGGTACCATGCAATATGACTTCAAAGGGTCTTCATTTGCTCACCGAACCTCTCCAATCCTATCACTGCTGCTTTTATGCCCCTGTACACACGCTTGATTCTCTTTTGGAGACATAGCAATCCATAGGTTTTAAGATACTTACTAGTCAGATACATTCTTAGGCGTTTAATATGGGGTGTTGAGTCCATTTCGTTTAGCAAGGAGTAGCTCTTGTCTATTACATATTTGGCTTAAGGAAGTTTATCTGTGCTCATTTCAATCTCTGGTTTTATACAGCACCCCAACTCACCTTTCCCCTTAAGCAAGCATAAGTTGGTTTTCTAAATTTGAGACCCTCTTCTGTTTTGTAATCCAGTTCCTGTGTAGCCAAGTTTATATTCCATGTATTAGTGATATCTTATGATGTTTCTTTTTCTTGTGACTTATTTCAGTTAGAATCATCATACCTGAATCCACTCATTATGCTGCTATGGGCCTGATGACATAGATTTCATTGCTGAGTGATATTGCATTGTAGGTATGTACCACAACTTCTTTATCCATTTTTAACTTTCTGCGAAATTGAACTTCTACCGTAAAGGAGGTTCTTGTAAACAGAGCCGTCCCAAACTTTGGGGTGGCTGTGTCTTTTTGATTTTAATTTCCCTAAGCTATAGGACCATAAGTGGAAGTGCCCTATGCTCTGTTGCTTTGTTTTTTAGATGTTTCAGGAAACACCATACACTTCTCCCGAGTGGCTGTTGGCAATTTATATCCCGCCCATCAGCATATCAAGGCTCCCAGTTCTCCATGGCCTGTCCTGCCTTTCTGGATTTTACACTTTTTTCAGATGGCCCTTTTGACCGGGGGGAAGTGAGACTTCATTGTAGTGCAGATTTCCTTTGCAAGCTTGCTTGGTTGGCCAAAAAGGGCGTATGCATTTTTTCCTGAATATATTCAGGAAAAAACGCGTACGACCTTTTTGGCCAAGTGCATCATTGTCGACGTTCTGCCTCTTTTCCTTTGCTTTAAATGCAATTCCTGTCTACCTCCTGAAATCGGTTTCCTGCAATTCTGCCCCACTTTCAAGTCCTCTTTGCAGCCTTACTTCAGTATATTTTTGGATGATAGCTGTCATTTATAACTCTGCATGTTTTTGAATTACAGTGCCCCTGAGCTCCTTTCTTCAACTCGCTTTCTTGTGAGCTGGCCGCAACACCGCAGGATTGCTTCAGGCCCTAATCTGGTTCCGGCACGGCACGCTGAGCCTTTGGTTAATTCCTCTTCCTGGTGGGAAATGAGAGTCAAATTTGCCCGTCCAGACACGTACAGCTAGTCTCTCATTGGTTCTCCCTATTACTGTTCATCTTCCACAGAAATTGCAAACTGGGCCAAACAGGAGGTTAAAGGCACTGACTCTCCAAGTCGGGAGAGGGTTAGTAAAGCATCTGGAATGTTGCACCCGAGTACCAGGGGACGAGAACTGAGACATATTTGAACACGTCTCCCGATCACACGGTTGATCATACTCTGGGTTCCACATGCACACTTTAGCTGAAGGAAGAATCCCTTAAACCTGGAGAGTTGAGACCCGTGGAATGGGTACCATGCAATATGACTTCAAAGGGTCTTCATTTGCTCACCGAACCTCTCCAATCCTATCACTGCTGTGTTTATGCCCCTGGACACATGCTTGATTCTCTTTCGGAGACATAGCAATCCATAGGTTTTAAGATACTTACTAGTCAGGTACATTCTTAGGCGTTTAGTATGGGGTGTTGAGTCCATTTCGTTGAGCAAGGAGTAGCTCTTGTCTATTCCATATTTGGCTTAAGGAACTTTATCTGTGCTCATTTCAATCTCTGGTTTTATGCAGCACCCCAACTCACCTTTCCCCTTAAGCAAGCATAAGTTGGTTTTGTAAATTTGAGACCCTGTTCTGCTTTGTAATTCAGTTCCTGTGTAGCCAAGTTTACATTCCGTGTATTAGTGATATCTTATGATGTTTCTTTTTCTGTGTGACTTATTTCAGTTAGAATCATCATACCTGAATCCACTCATGCTGCTACGTGCCTGATGACATAGATTTCATTGCTGAGTGATATTGCATTGTACGTAAGTACCACAACTTCTTTATCCATTTTTCACTTTCTGTGATATTGAACTTGTACCGTAAACGAGGTTCTTGTAATAAGAGCCGTACCAAAATTTGGGGTGGCTGTGTCTTTTTGATTTTAATTTCCCTAAGCTATAGGACCATAAGTGGAAGTGCCCTAGGCTCTGTTGCTTTGTTTTTTAGATGTTTCAGGAAACAGCATACACTTCTCCCGAGTGGCTGTTGGCAATTTACATCCCACCCATCAGCATAACAAGGCTCCCAGTTCTCCAACGCCTGTCCTGCCTTTCTGGATTTTAAACTTTTTTCAGATGGCCGTTTTGACTGCGGGGAAGTGAGACTTCATTGTAGTGCAGATTTCCTTTGCAAGCTTGCTTGGTTGGCCAAAAAGGGAATATGCGTTTTTTCCTGAATATATTCAGGAAGAAACGCATACGCCCTTTTTGGCCAAGTGCTTCATTGTGGACGTTCTGCTTCTTTTCCTATGGTTTAAATGCAATTCCAGTCTACCTCCTGAAATCGGTTTCCTGCAATTCTGCCCCACTTTGAAGTCCTGTTGGCAGCCTTACTTCAGTATATTTTTGGACGATAGCTGTCATTTATAACTCTGCATGTTTGTGAATTACAGTGCCCCTGAGCTCCTTTCTTCAACTCGCTTTCTTGTGAGCTGGCCGCAACACCGCAGGATTGCTTCAGGCCCTAATCTGATTCCGGCACGGCACGCTGAGCCTTTGGTTAATTCCTCTTCCTGGTGGGAAATGAGAGTTAAATTTGCCCGTCCAGACACCTCCAGCTAGTCTCTCATTGGTTCTCCCTATTCCTGTTCATCTTCCGCAGAAATTGCAAACTGGGCCAAACAGGAGGTTAAAGGCACTGACTCTCCAAGTCGGGAGAGTGTTAGTAAAGCGTCTGGAATGTTGCACCCGAGTACCAGGAGACGAGAACTGAGACATATTTGAACACGTCTCCCAATCACACGGTTGATCATACTCTGGGTTCCACAGGCATGTTTCAGCTGAAGGAAGAATCCCTTAAAACTGGAGAGTTGAGACCTGTGGAATGGGTACCATGCAATATTACTTCAAAGGGTTTTCATTTGCTCACCGAACCACTCCAATCCTATCACTGCTGCGTTTATGCCACTGTACACACGCTTGATTCTCTTTCGGAGACATAGCAATCCATAGGTTTTAAGGTACTTACTAGTCAGGTACATTCTTAGGCATTTAATATGGGGTGTTGAGTCCATTTCGTTGAGCAAGGAGTAGCTCTTGTCTATTACATATTTGGCTTAAGGAACTTTATCTGTGCTCATTTCAATCTCTGGTTTTATGCAGCACCCCAACTCACCTTTCCCCTTAAGCAAGCATAAGTTGGTTTTCTAAATTTGAGACCCTCTTCTGTTTTGTAATGCAGTTCCTGTGTAGCCAAGTTTACATTCCGTGTATTAGTGATATCTTATGATGTTTCTTTTTCTCAGTGACTTATTTCAGTTAGAATCATCATACCTGAATCCACTCATTATGCTGCTACGGGCCTGATGACATAGATATCATTGCTGAGTGATATTGCATTGTACGTAAGTACCACAACTTCTTTATCCATTTTTTACTTTCTGCGATATTGAACTTGTACCGTAAACGAGGTTCTTGTAAACAGAGCCATCCCAAACTTTGGGGTGGCTGTGTCTTTTTGATTTTAATTTCCCTAAGCTATAGGACCATAACTGGAAGTGCCCTAGGCTCTGTTGCTTTGTTTTTTAGATGTTTCTGGAAACACCATACAGTTCTCGCGAGTGGCTGTTGACAATTTACATCCCACCCATCAGCATAACAAGGCTCCCAGTTCTAGATGGCCTGTCCTGCCTTTCTGGATTTTACACTTTTTTCAGATGACCCTTTTGACAGGGGGGAATTGAGACTTCATTGTAGTGCAGATTTCTTTGCAAGCTTGCTTGGTTGGCCAAAAAGGGCGTATGCGTTTTTTCCTGAATATATTCAGGAAAAAACGCATACGCCCTTTTTGGCCAACTGCATCATTGTGGACGTTCTGCCTCTTTTCCTATGCTTTAAATGCAATTCCAGTCTACCTCCTGAAATCGGTTTCCTGCAATTCTGCCCCGCTTTCAAGTCCTCTTGGCAGCCTTACTTCAGTATATTTTTGGACCATAGCTGTCATTTATAACTCTGCATGTTTTTGAATTACAGTGCCCCTGAGCTCCTTTCTTCAACTCGCTTTCTTGTGAGCTGGCCGCAACACCGCAGGATTGCTTCAGGCCCTAATCTGGTTCCGGCACGGCACGCTGAGCCTTTGGTTAATTCCTCTTCCTGATGGGAAATGAGAGTTAAATTTGCCCGTCCAGACACCTCCATCTAGTCTCTCATTGGTCCTCCCTATTCCTGTTCATCTTCCACAGAAATTGCACACTGGGCCAAACAGGAGGTTAAAGGCACTGACTCTCCAAGACGGGAGAGTGTTAGTAAAGCATCTGGAATGTTGCACCCGAGTTCCAGGGGTCGAAAACTGAGACATATTCGAACACGTCTCCTGATCACACAGTTGATCATACTCTGGGTTCCACATGCATGTTTTAGCTGAAGGAAGAATCCCTTAAACCTGGAGAGTTGAGAGCTGTGGAATGGGTACCATGCAATATGACTTCAAATGGTCTTCATATGCTCACCAAACTTCTCCAATCCTATCACTGCTGCGATTATGCCCCTGTACAAAAGCTTGTTTCTCTTTCGGAGACATAGCAATCCATAGGTTTTAATATACTTACTAGTCAGATACATTCTTATGCGTTTAATATGGGGTTTTGAGCCCATTTCGTTGAGCAAGGAGTAGCTCTTGTCTATTCCATATTTGGCTTAAGGAACTTTATCTGTGCTCATTTCAATCTCTGGTTTTATGCAGCACCCCAACTCACCTTTCCTCTTAAGCAAGCATAAGTTGGTTTTCTAAATTTGAGACCCTCTTCTGTTTTGTAATCCAGTTCCTGTGTAGCCAAGTTTACATTCCGTGTATTAGTGATATCTTAAGATGTTTCTTTTTCTGTGTGACTTATTTCAGTTAGAATCATCATACCTAAATCCACTCATTATGCTGCTATGGGCCTGATGACGTAGATTTCATTGCTGAGTGATATTGCATTGTACGTAAGTACCACAATTTCTTTATCGATTTTTTGCTTTCTGTGATATTGAACTTGTACCGTAAACGAGCTTCTTGTTAACAGAGCCGTCCCAAACTTTGGGGTGTCCGTGTCTTTTTGATTTTAATTTCCCTAAGCTATAGGACCATAAGTGGAAGTGCCCTAGGCTCTGTTCCTCTGTTTTTTAGATGTTTCAGGAAACACCATACACTTCTCCCGAGTGGCTGTTGGCAAATTACATCCCGCCCATCAGCATAACAAGGCTCCCAGTTCTCCATGGCCTGTCCTGCCTTTCTGGATTTTACACTTTTTTCAGATGGCCCTTTTGACTGGGGGGAAGTGAGACTTCATTGTAGTGCAGATTTCCTTTGCAAGCTTGCTTGGTTGGCCAAAAAGGACATATGCTTTTTTTCCTGAATATATTCAAGAAAAATCGCATATGCCCTTTTTGGCCCAGTGCATCATTGTGGACGTTCTGCCTCTTTTCCTTTGCTTTAAATGCAATTCCAGACTACCTCCTGAAATCGGTTTCCTGCAATTCTGCCCCGCTTTCAAGTCGTCTTGGCAGCCTTACTTCATTATATTTCTGGACGATAGCTGTCATTTATAACTCTGCAGGTTTGTGAATTACAGTGCCCCTGAGCTCCTTTCTTCAACTCACTTTCTTGTGAGCTGGCCGCAACACCGCAGGATTGCTTCAGGCCCTAATCTGGTTCCGGCACGGCACGCTGAACCTTTGGTTAATTCCTCTTCCTGGTGGGAAATGAGAGTTAAATTTGCCCGTCCAGACACCTCCAGCTAGTCTCTCATTGGTTCTCCCTATTCCTGTTCATCTTCCGCAGAAATTGCAAACTGGGCCAAAGAGGAAGTTAAAGGCACTGACTCTCCAAGTCGGGAGACTGTTAGTAAAGCGTCTGTAAGGTTGCACCCGAGTACCATGGGACGAGAACTGAGACATATTTGAACACGTCTCCCGATCACACGGTTGATAATACTCTGCGTTCCACATGCATGTTTTAGCTGAAGGAAGAATCCCTTAAACCTGGAGAGTTGAGACCCGTGGAATGGGTACCATGCAATATGTTTCAAAGGGTCTTCATTTGCACACCGAACCTCTCCAATCCTATCACTGCTGCGTTTATGTCCCTGTACACACGCTTGATTCTCTTTTGGAGACATAGCAATCCATAGGTTTTAAGATACTTACTAGTCAGGTACATTCTTAGGCGTTTAATATGGGGTGTTGTGTCCATTTCGTTGAGCTAGGAGTAGCTCTTGTCTATTCCATATTTGGCTTAAGGAACTTTATCTGTGCTCATTTCAATCTCTGGTTTTATGCAGCACCCCAACTCACCTTTCCCCTTAAGCAAGCATAAGTTGGTTTTCTAAATTTGAGACCCTGTTCTCTTTTGTAATCCAGTTCCTGTGTAGCCAAGATTACATTCCATGTATTAGTGATATCTTATGATGTTTCTTTTTCTGTGTAACTTATTTCAGTTAGATTCATCATAGCTGAATCCACTCATTATGCTGCTACGGGCCTGATGACATAGATTACATTGCTGAGTGATATTGCATTGTACGTAAGTACCACAACTTCTTTATCCATTTTTCGCTTTCTTCAATATTGAACTTGTACCGTAAACGATGTTCTTGTAAACAGAGCCGTCCCAAACTTTGGGGTGGCTGTGTCTTTTTGATTTTAATTTCCCTAAGCTATAGGACCATAAGTGGAAGTGCCCTATGCTCTGTTGCTTTGTTTTTTAGATGTTTCAGGAAACACCATACACTTCTCCCCATTGGCTGTTGATAATTTACATCCCACCCATCAGGATAACAAGGCTCCCAGTTCTCCATGGTCTGTCTTGCCTTTCTGGATTTTACACCTTTTTCAGATGGCCCTTTTGACCAGGGGGAAGTGAGACTTCATTGTAGTGCAGATTTCCTTTGCAAGATTGCTTGGTTGGCCAAAAAGGGCATATGCGTTTTTTCCTGAATATATTCAGGAAAAAACGCATATGCCCTTTTTGGCCAAGTGCATCATTGTCGACGTTCTGCCTCTTTTCCTATGCTTTAAATGCAATTCCAGTCTACCTCCTGATCAGTTTCCTGCAATTCTGTCCCGCTTTCAAGTCCTCTTGGCAGCCTTACTTCAGTATATTTTTGGACGATAGCTGTCATTTATAACTCTGCAGGTTTGTGAATTACAGTGCCACTGAGCTCCTTTCTTCAACTCGCTTTTTTGTGAGCTGGCCGCAACACTGCACGATTGCTTCAGGCCCTAATCTGGTTCCGGCATGGCATGCTGAGCCTTTGGTTAATTCCTCTTCCTGGTGGGAAATGACAGTTAAATTTGCCCGTCCAGACACCTCCAGCTAGTCTCTCATTGGTTCTCCCTATTCCTGTTCATCTTCCGCACAAATTGCAAACTGGGCCAAACAGGAGGTTAAAGGCACTGACTCTCCAAGTCAGGAGACTGTTAGTAAAGCGTCTGGAATGTTGCACCCGAGTACCAGGGGACGAGAACTGAGACATATTGGAACACGTCTACCGATCACATGGTTGATCATACTCTGGGTTCCACATGCATGATTTAGCTGAAGGAAGAATCCCTTAAACCTGGAGAGTTGAGACCCGTGGAATGGGTACCATGCAATATGACTTCAAAGGGTCTTCATTTGCTCACCGAACCTCTCCAATCCTATCACTGCTGCTTTTATGCCCCTGTACACACGCTTGATTCTCTTTTGGAGACATAGCAATCCATAGGTTTTAAGATACTTACTAGTCAGATACATTCTTAGGCGTTTAATATGGGGTGTTGAGTCCATTTCGTTTAGCAAGGAGTAGCTATTGTCTATTACATATTTGGCTTAAGGAAGTTTATCTGTGCTCATTTCAATCTCTGGTTTTATACAGCACCCCAACTCACCTTTCCCCTTAAGCAAGCATAAGTTGGTTTTCTAAATTTGAGACCCTCTTCTGTTTTGTAATCCAGTTCCTGTGTAGCCAAGTTTATATTCCATGTATTAGTGATATCTTATGATGTTTCTTTTTCTTGTGACTTATTTCAGTTAGAATCATCATACCTGAATCCACTCATTATGCTGCTATGGGCCTGATGACATAGATTTCATTGCTGAGTGATATTGCATTGTAGGTATGTACCACAACTTCTTTATCCATTTTTAACTTTCTGCGAAATTGAACTTCTACCGTAAAGGAGGTTCTTGTAAACAGAGCCGTCCCAAACTTTGGGGTGGCTGTGTCTTTTTGATTTTAATTTCCCTAAGCTATAGGACCATAAGTGGAAGTGCCCTAGGCTCTGTTGCTTTGTTTTTTAGATGTTTCAGGAAACACCATACACTTCTCCCGAGTGGCTGTTGGCAATTTATATCCCGCCCATCAGCATATCAAGGCTCCCAGTTCTCCATGGCCTGTCCTGCCTTTCTGGATTTTACACTTTTTTCAGATGGCCCTTTTGACCGGGGGGAAGTGAGACTTCATTGTAGTGCAGATTTCCTTTGCAAGCTTGCTTGGTTGGCCAAAAAGGGCGTATGCATTTTTTCCTGAATATATTCAGGAAAAAACGCGTACGACCTTTTTGGCCAAGTGCATCATTGTCGACGTTCTGCCTCTTTTCCTTTGCTTTAAATGCAATTCCTGTCTACCTCCTGAAATCGGTTTCCTGCAATTCTGCCCCGCTTTCAAGTCCTCTTTGCAGCCTTACTTCAGTATATTTTTGGATGATAGCTGTCATTTATAACTCTGCATGTTTTTGAATTACAGTGCCCCTGAGCTCCTTTCTTCAACTCGCTTTCTTGTGAGCTGGCCGCAACACCGCAGGATTGCTTCAGGCCCTAATCTGGTTCCGGCACGGCACGCTGAGCCTTTGGTTAATTCCTCTTCCTGGTGGGAAATGAGAGTCAAATTTGCCCGTCCAGACACGTACAGCTAGTCTCTCATTGGTTCTCCCTATTACTGTTCATCTTCCACAGAAATTGCAAACTGGGCCAAACAGGAGGTTAAAGGCACTGACTCTCCAAGTCGGGAGAGGGTTAGTAAAGCATCTGGAATGTTGCACCCGAGTACCAGGGGACGAGAACTGAGACATATTTGAACACGTCTCCCGATCACACGGTTGACCATACTCTGGGTTCCACATGCACACTTTAGCTGAAGGAAGAATCCCTTAAACCTGGAGAGTTGAGACCCGTGGAATGGGTACCATGCAATATGACTTCAAAGGGTCTTCATTTGCTCACCGAACCTCTCCAATCCTATCACTGCTGTGTTTATGCCCCTGGACACATGCTTGATTCTCTTTCGGAGACATAGCAATCCATAGGTTTTAAGATACTTACTAGTCAGGTACATTCTTAGGCGTTTAGTATGGGGTGTTGAGTCCATTTCGTTGAGCAAGGAGTAGCTCTTGTCTATTCCATATTTGGCTTAAGGAACTTTATCTGTGCTCATTTCAATCTCTGGTTTTATGCAGCACCCCAACTCACCTTTCCCCTTAAGCAAGCATAAGTTGGTTTTGTAAATTTGAGACCCTGTTCTGCTTTGTAATTCAGTTCCTGTGTAGCCAAGTTTACATTCCGTGTATTAGTGATATCTTATGATGTTTCTTTTTCTGTGTGACTTATTTCAGTTAGAATCATCATACCTGAATCCACTCATTATGCTGCTACGGGCCTGATGACATAGATTTCATTGCTGAGTGATATTGCATTGTACGTAAGTACCACAACTTCTTTATCCATTTTTCACTTTCTGTGATATTGAACTTGTACTGTAAACGAGGTTCTTGTAAACAGAGCCGTCTGAAACTTTGGGGTGGCTGTGTCTTTTTGATTTTAATTTCCCTAAGCTATAGGACCATAAGTGGAAGTGCCCTAGGCTCTGTTGCTTTGTTTTTTAGATGTTTCAGGAAACACCACACACTTCTCCCAAGTGCCTGTTGGCAATTTACATCCCGCCCATCAGCATAACAAGTCTCCCAGTTCTCCATGGCCTGTCCTGCCTTTCTGGATTTTACACTTTTTTCAGATGGCCCTTTTGACGGGGGGAAGTGAGACTTCATTGTAGTGCAGATTTCCTTTGCAAGCTTGCTTTGTTGGCCAAAAAGGGCGTATGCGTTTTTTCCTGAATATATTCAGGAAAAAACGCATACGCCCTTTTTGGCCAAGTGCATCATTGTCGACGTTCTGCCTCTTTTCCTATGCTTTAAATGCAATTCCAGTCTACCTCCTGAAATCAGTTTCCTGCAATTCTGCCTTGCCTTCAATGCCTCTTCATAGCCTACCTCAATATATTTTTTGAAAATAGTTGGCCTTTATATCTCTGCAGGTTTTTGAATTGCAGTGGCCCTTAGCTCCATTTTTCAGCTCTTATTTTTGTGATCTTGCCTCATAACCACAGCATTCCTTCAGGCCCTATTCTTCTTCTGGGGCACCTTGCTGTGCCTTTGGTTTATTCTTCTTACTGATGTGAAATTAGAGTGACATGTGCCCATTGAAACTGCTACAGCTAATTTCTCACTGGTTCCCCCTATTCCCATTCATCCTCCGCACTAACTGCAGACTGTGCGATACCAGAACTTAAAGGCATTGACTCTCCATGTGGGGATATTGTTAGTAAAGCGGCTGGAATGTCGATCCGGAGTCCCAGGAGAGGAAAAATGAGGTGTGTTTTAGAAACCTTTCCCGATCATATGGTATACCAGTCGCTGGGTTTCCCAAGCATGGTTTAGCTGTAGGAAGATTCCCTTCAACCTGGAGTTTTGGGACCCTTGGAATGAGTAGCATGAAGTATTGCATTAAACTTTTGGGAGTTGCTCACCAAAGCTCACCAATCCTCTCAGCCCCAAGTGTCCAGCCTTATGTCTTATCCAGCTGTGGGTTTATATGTGGTCAATCCAGGTTGCATCACAGCCCCTGAGCAAATTTTGTAAGAATTTTTCTCTCTTTCATTGTTTCTGCATTTTGTTTTTAAAATTTATTTCTATAATGGGGTTTATCTCATTTTCACTGCTGTGTTTGTGCCACTCTGCACACACTTGATTCCCTTATGGAGATATATCAATACATGGGTTTTAAGATTCTTATTACTCAGATATATTTCTCTGCGGTGTATAGGGTGTGTTGAGGCCAGTTCATTGAGCAAGGTGTAGATCTTGTCTAATATCTATTTGGTTTATTGAACGGTATCTGTGCTAATTTCAAACTCTGGTTTTATGCATCACCCCACCTCTCCTTTCCCCTTAAGCTGACATAAGTGTGTTTTCTAAATGTGAGACACTGTTCTGTTCTGTAATTCATTTCTTGTGCAGCCATATTTACCCTCCCAATATAAGTGATATCTTATGATATGTTTCTTTTTCTGTTTGACTTATTTCAAGTAGTATTATCGGACCTAAATCCACTCTTTATCCTTCTACTAGCCTTATTACATTGATTTCATGGTGAAGAGATATTCCATTGTACATAAGTACCACATCTTCTTTATCCATTGTTCTCTTTCCTGGGATATTTAAGGTGTACTGAAGTTGAGGTTCTTGTAAACAGAGTAGCCCTAAACTGTGGTGTTCTTGTGTCTTGTTGATTTTTAGACTTCCCTAGATACACTCCCATGATTGGAAGTGTCCTATGCTCTGTAGCTCTGTTTTTTAGATGATTTAGGAACCACCATACACTTCTCCAGAGTGGCTCTTGGGAGTTCACACACTGCCCATCAGCGTATAAAGGCTCCCTGTTCTCCATGGCCTGTCCTGCATTTCTGGTTTTTACAATTTTTAGGATGGCCCTTTTGACCGGTGGGAAATGAGACTTCTTTGTTGTGCACATTTGCATTGCTTGCTTGCTTCATTGCCCATAAAGTGCGTATGCGTTTTTTCCTGGATATAATCAGGAAAAAACACATACGCCCTTTTGGGCCAACTGCATCATTGTCGAAATTCTGCCGCTTTTCATGTGCTTTAAAGACGAGTCCAATCTATCTCTTGAAATCTGTTTCTTGCAATTCTGTCTTGCATTCAGATCCTCTTCTTTGCCTTACCTCAACATATTTTTGGACGTTAGTTTTCATTTATAACTCTGCAGGTTTGTGAATTGCAGTGACCCTGAGCTCCATTTTTTAAGTTGCTCTTTTGTGAGCTGGCCTCAAACCCGCAGGATTGCTTCAGGCCCTATTTTGGCTCCGGTGAGGCGGGCTGAGCCTTTTTTCAATTCTTATTCTTAATGGGAAATTAGAGTGATATGTGCCCGTCCAAACCCCTACAACTATTCTCTCATTGGTTCCCCCTCTTCCCGTTCATCCTCCTCACAATTTGCAAAATGTGTGAAACAGAAGTTGAAATGTGCTGATTCTCCAAGTGGGGAGATTCTAAGTAACGTGGCTGGAATGGTGAACAGGAGCACCAGGAGAGGATAAATGAGCTGCATTTTAGACACATCTCCCGATCACATGGTGTACAGTCCTCTGGGTTTTCCATGCATGTTTTAGCTGTAGGAAGATCCCTGGAACCTGCAGATTTGGGACCCATTGAATGGGTACCAGGTAGTATTACTTTCAAGGGTGTGCATTTCCTCACCCAACCTCACATTTCTCTTAGTGCAAACAGTTTCCTGCCTTATGTCTCATCCTGCTGTGGGTCTAGATGTGTTCAATCCATGTTGCATCACCGTCCCTGAGGAAAAGTTGTAAGAGGTTTTCTCTGTCTCTCTGTCGTTTATTTTTTTCAATTTATTACTATATTGGTTACAGCTGATTTTCAAAGCTCTGTTTCTTGCTGCTGTACATCCACTTGATTCACGTACAGAGAGACATCAGTAAATTCTTTTTCAGATTCTTACCAGTCGTATATATTCTTTTCCGGTGACTTGAGTGTGCTGAGTGCAGTTCTTTTAGCTACCGTGTAGGCCTTGTTGATTATCAGTTTGGTATTTGGAATGGTATCTTTGCTAATTTCAACCTCCTGGATGATGCCTCACCCCTCCCCACCTTTCCCGTTTAGCAGCCTTATGCGTGTTTTCTACATATTTGACTATGTTTTTGTTTTGTAATTTATTTCATGTGTAGCCATTTTGGATTCCACCTTTAAGTGATATCTTATGATATGTGTTTTTTTCTTTTTGAATTATGTCACTTAGAATGATCATACGTAACTCCTCCGGAGTTGTTACAACTGGCCATAGTTCATTGATTTCCAGGCTGAATAATATTCCACTCTACCTAAGTACCACATCTCTATCCATTTTTTCCCTCCAGAGACATTTAAGTTATATCCTAGTCGAGGATCTTTTAAACAGAGAGGGGGTAAACATTGGGGTGCCTGTGTCCTCTCGATTTTTGTTTTTCCCAAGATATACGCCCATGAGTGCAAGTGCCCTATGCTCTGTAGCTCATTTTTTAGATGCTTTAGTAAACACAATACACTTCTCCAGAATGGCCGTTGGCAATATACATTTCCACTATAAGTCTCACAGGGCTCCCTCTTCTCCTTGCCCTGTCCTGCATTTCTGTTGTTTACGCTTTATGAGGATGGCTCTTCTGACTGATGCGAAGTGATATCTTTTGTAGTATTGACTTCCAGTGCCCACCTGTTTGGTTGGCTAAAAAAGTGTATGCCCTTTTCTTGAATATATACAGAAAAAAACGCATACACCCTTTTTGGCCAACTGCAATGTTGGCAATGTTGGCAATGTTCAGCTCCTTTTCTTGTGCTTAATGGCGAGTCCTTTCTACCTCCTCAAATCCCTTTCCTGCCATTCTGCCTTGCTTACAAGTCCTTTTCTCTGACTTTCCTCAAGACATTTTTCAGTGATGGATATTTTCAACTCTGCAGTTTCGTGAATTTTACTGCCCCTGAGTTCCATTGTTCAACTTGTGTTTATGGGAACTGGCCACAAAGCAGCGGGATTTCCTCAAGCCCTCTACTGTTTCCATGGGCAACCCTAGCCTTTGGTCAATTCGTCTTCCTGATTGGAAATTAGAGTGACATGTGCCTGTCTGAACACCTAGGACTTGTCTCTCATTGTTCCTCATCCTTCCGCTTCATCCTCTGGACAAATTCCAAACTGTACGCAACAGGATGTTGACAGTGCTGACATCTCCAAGTGGGGAGACTGTTAGTAAAGACGCTGGAGGGGTGAACCCGAGCACCAGGAGATGAGGAGATGAGATGCCTTTTCCAAACTCTTCCCGATCAGACGGTATACTATCCTCTGGGTGTGACAGACATGTTTTAGCAGTAGGAGGAGTCCCATTCATGTAAGGAGAACACCAGGGCTTTTTCAAAATCAGTGTCTCCCCGAAACCCAAACTGGGGAATTTTTTAAGCTACGGCTACACATATGTTCATTAAGGGCCTTGGGAAGTAGGCAGAGTCCAAACTTTAGATGATTGAAGTCTTCAGGGTCAGAAGCACTCACCACCAGCTTCCCTTAGGTTACACTTTAACTGTCATTGATAGATGATGTCAATAAAAATATCTATTCTTTTTCAGATTATTTCCCCTTATAGGTTATTGCAAAATGTTGAGTGTAGTTCCCTGTGCTATACAGTAGTTCCTTGTTGATGATCTATTTTATACATAGCAGTGTGTATGTGTTAATCCCAAACTGTTAATTTATCCCTCCTCCCACCTTTCCCCTTTGGTAATAATAAATTATAAGATTTTATACTTCTCAGAAATGGGGGAGCTGAAAGAGAGGTATCATTTTCAATGGAAAAGCATTTAAAACAAGATTGAAGCTTTAACCAAGATTATTAGATGTACATCCTTGGAAAGAAATCACTTCGTTTCTCTAATATTGACCTGACAAATAAGACAAACCTTTTCACTGAACTTGCTTATAATAAAGTGATGGAAATATCAAATGGAAGTGTTAGAAACATCTTATTTTACCCGAGCCTTATACACTGTTCTATGTTAACTACAGTTTGGCTCACACATCTGTTCATTGAGGTTACAATAGTCTCAATTTCTGTTACTGATCCTCCAGAGTGGACCCCAACAAGTGTCCCCCTGCCCAGTGTCATTGGGGCCAACAGATCGAGACTGAGTTTGGTTCACAAGCAAAGGAAACTTTATATTTTGATCAGAGAATGGAGAGGTGAGAGCATGCACTACCCCGTGGGCTGTGGGCTGGGCTGCTGTGTAGAGATCCTGTCAGAGTCAGTGGGAGGGAGGGGGCAGAGCTCTCGAGGGCCGGGTTGGCTGCAGCTCAGGCTCTGTATCGCGGAGTCTGCACTGGGCCCCAGGAGCTGAGGTGTCGTCCCAGCCATTCTGCACTAGGAAATCTGGTCTGAAGTGCCGGGTGTGGAACCTCTGCATGCGGGACCCTAGGAGCACATGAAATTAGACAAAGCACAAAGGATAAAAACGGTTAGACTTGACTTTATTGCCCAGATTCTATTTTTATCTCCCAGGGATTTTTAATGGGCTTTGCTGGGGACAAACCCCTCCTCTGCCTTTTGTCCTGTTCCTCATTCTTGGAATGCTGAGGGTGCAGACCCTTCTTCTGTAACTGCTGAGTGCTGAGTTGGGAGCCCTCATACCCGGGGGCGAGGGTCAGAGCTTCTCCCCAGCAGCCTCCAGGTGACGTTGATTGTCCCCAGGCCCCCTGCCTCCCTGCTCGTCCACCTGAGCACCAGCATTGGAAGTGTTATAGATTCTAATGACCTTTAAGGGTCCAGGAAAGAGATGTGCAGAGACGTTGTGGGGGCCGGTTTCACCCCGCCCCACATTTGTTCGGCCACCTTAGGCTGACCGTTTCTGCCAGCCTAGATGCTCTGACCAGTAGTCTGCGCTTTCTTCAATTAGGCCCCTGAATTAACGTACAAACAGCACCAGGTGTCAGAGCCCTGCCCGCTCAACTCCCAGACAGTCCAGGGTCAGTGGTGATCAAGGACCATGATGGCCACTGAGTCAACAGCCTTTTGAAGTAAACAGGAGTCCAGCCAGTCTCATTGGCCACCATCATCACGGTGTCTGTAGGCTTTTCTATGGTGACAGTGTGATATACGGTTCCCCCGCCAAGATTATTAGCTCCCCTCTGGGTGCAGTAAGTCCTGCAAGCAGTAGTCTACTCTTTTGGGACACACTCTTGTTGTTTTATGAGAGAAACTCCAGGTCAAGTGATGTTCACACGAGTCGTCATGGTGCCCTGTTGCCCCCGGTTATCTCTCTGGATGTTGGAGTTGGAAGGCCTCCTCACTCGAGGTTGGTGTGCCCACAGAGCGAACCCTGCAACTTCAGGGCATGGTTGGTGGTTAGGATCACCATGTGGGGTCCTTTTCCCTTAGGAGGGAGGTGGCCTTTGGGGCTGCTGATTTCCAGGTTTTTAGATACCGCCAGTATCTTGGCCAGATGTGGCAGTGGGCCAAGCCCCTTGGTGACCGTAGTTTATCCTACCTGGATGGCATTCTTGCATTGTTCCATTTCAAGTGGTCCCAGTTTTTGCACTAATTGTCCAGTGGTGATTCACCTTTCACCGGGAATGTAAAGGTCAAAGGGTTTAGCTAAATTAGGGAGTTCCAGGGCAAGGGTCTGAATTGACTGCTCTTTCCATTCTTGAAAGGCCACTTCTGGATTCTATTCAAAAGGATCATCATCTTTTCCTTTCAGTGTTTCATATAAAGGCCCAGCTAGTAGACTGTAGTTAGGGATCCAGAAGAAGCAAACCCTGGCCTCCCCAGGAACCCCTAAGCTGTCTTCTAGTTTTAGAAAGGGGTAAGGCTGAAAATGGTTTCTTCCCTTTCCTGGGATGGGGTTCTCCGACCTTCTGTGAGAATGAAGCCCAGGCAGGTCACCGCAGTCTGTGATATTTGAGCTTTTTCTTGGACAACTTCTATCCTTTATTGGCTTGGTAGTTCAGAGGCCTCCTTAGTAGGGCTGGCGATCAGAATGTCATCTGCGTCCTGAAGGAGGGTTTCCTTTTCCAGAGGTAGAACTTTTAGGTCTTTAGCTAAGCTTTCCCCAAAGATGGTGTGGGAATTTTTGCACCCTTGGGGCAAGACGGCCCGGAAGTATTGTTTTAGTTGTATGTTGAGTCCTGCCACTCACAAGCCAAAATTTCTTGTGACTCTGGGACTAATGGAATACAAAAGAAGGCATCATTGAAGACTAATACAGAATACCATGTCCTGGTGGTTGGTAGAATGACCAGCAGGGTGTAGGAATTAGGAGCAGCTGGAGGTATATCCTCGGTGGCTTCACTGACTGTCCTGACATCCTTTACCAGGTCCCCAGCAGCCCATGGGGCTCTCGTGGTCAGACCAATCCCAGAATATGGAGCTCACCTGGGCAGGTACCCCACCCCCACCCCAGCCCACGGGGCTCTCGTGGTCAGGCCCCTCCCAGGATACAGAGCTACCGTTGCAGGTACCGTGGCAGGGCTGGGCACACAGGAACCGTGCACATAGCCCTCATTGCAGAGCACCCCCAGCTCACCTGTCACTCAGAGCTGACACAGAGCACCTCACAGCAGAACTTGAATTAACAAACAGCAGCTGCGACAGGTCTGTGACCCTGGGCATCACTCTGTGTGGCCTCCCTCCACCTGGTCTTCCAGAGACTTCCACTGCACCCGGGGCACCAGGCCTCTGTCTCCAACCACCACCCACCCCTCCTCTCCCTGACTCCTGGGTTCCTCTCATTAGGAGAGGGTTTTCTTGAAGTTGTCTCCCACTCATGGGCCAGATAAAATGATTAGAAAACAAGCCAAAGCTGCAGCCCCTTGTCTATCCTGACTCTCAGGAGCCCACACCTGTTCCTTGGACCTGGCCGGTTCAGCAAGTTCCATTTTCTGCAACTGTGAGCCCCTGAGGGGTGATGATTGGCTGACCTGGGCAGCCTTACCGTGCCGGCCAGCCCTCCCCAGGTGTGCCTGGGTTGAGATCAATATAAATACCACTCCAGGCAGCAAGAGCCCCTGCAGCCGTGCCTGACGCCATTTTCTCAGCTCTGTCAGCAGTCTCGGGGCTAGGCTGGTGGGAGGGAGTGAGAGGCCACGGCTTTGTGGGTGGCCCAGTGTGAGTGGGGCTCTGCTGGACTTTCTGCAGCAGTTGCCAGGCTGTCACCTGCTAAAGAAGAGGATGTGTCACCCATACCTGCTGCTGGAATTTCTCCCTGGGCAGAGGTGAGGAAGGAAAAAAGCAGTGGGGGCAGGGACAGGACGGGTATCTCAGGCAGGGAAATGGAAATCTTCCAGAAGAGCACCCAGGGCCAGGACCATCCTGGCTGGCCTGCAGGCACCAAGTCGGCCGGCATGCTGTCACTCGTGTGGCTCTATGGCCCTTCCTCTAGGCTTTCAAGTCCTTGTATATATTCAGGTGTTTTACCTGGGATGGGTGGGAATAGTTCAGCAGCAACTGGCCTGGGGCTCAGCTCATGTTTACTCACAGATGCCTCAGCACAGTGCCCCAGCTTTGCAATGAGGACGCTTGTTGCGTGGGGGCTGCTGGCTGAATGGGAGACGATTCCCCACCACTGACCAACTTCAGAATTGTTTACAATTGGAGCAAGTGCCCTGATACGGTTTTCCTCTGTGGAACTGGTGGGTTCTGTGTTTTTTTTCTCTTTTTCGTTTTCGGTTCAAGGTAGATTTTATTCCTCTTTTTTGTATTTACAGATATAAGCATGGAAATAATTTATTCATATAAATACATGTATGTGAAGGGAATAATTGTTTTTTCTGTTTTATTTTTTAAATTTTATTTCCTTTTAATTTTGAATTTTATTTTATATTTTTATACAGCAGGTTCTTATTGGTTATCTATTTTATACATATAAATGTATACATGCCAATCCCAGTCTCTCAACTCCTCCCACCACCACCCCCCCAACAACTTTCCCCCCTTGTTGTCCATACGTTTGTTGTCTACATCTGTTGCTCTATTTATGCCTTGCAAAACGGTTAATCTGTACAGTTTTTCTAGGTTCCACATATATGCATGAATATACAAGATTTGTTTTTCTCTTTCTGACTTACTTCACTCTGTATGACAGTCTCTAGATCCATCGACATCTCTACAAATGACCCAATTTCATTCCTTTTCATGGCTTAGTAATATTCCATTTTATATATGTACCACAGCTTTATGCATTCGTCTGTCTGTGGGCATTTAGGTTGCTTCCATTACCTCGATATTGTAAAGAGTGAGGCAATGAACATTGCGGTGAATGTCTCTTTTTGATTTACGGTTTTGTCTGGGTATATATCCAGAACTGGGATTGCTGTATCATATGGTAATTCTACTGTTAGTTTCTTAAGAAACTCCATATTGTTCTCCATAGTGACTGTATCAATTTATATTCCCAACAATAGTGGAAGAGGGTTCCTTTTCTCCACACCCTTTCCAGCATTTTTTGTTTGTAGATTTTCTGATGATGCCCATTCTACCAGGTGTGAGGTGATACCTCATTGTTGAGTCCATTTCCTTGAGCAAGGGGTAGGTCTTGTCTATTACATATTTAGCTTACGGAACGGTATCTGTGCTAATTTCAAACTCTGGTTTTATGCAGCACCCCAACTCACCTTCCCCCTTAAGCAAGAATAAGTTGGTTTTCTAAACATGAGACCCTCTTCTGTTTTGTAATTCAGTTCATGTGTAGCCAAGTTCTCATTCCATGTATTAGTGGTACCTTATGATGTTTCTTTTTCTGTGTGACTTTTTTCACTTAGAATCACCATGCCTCAATGCACTCATTATGTTGGTACGGGCCTGGTGACATAGATTTCATTGCTGAGAGGTATTCTGTTGTACGTAAGTACCGCACCTTCTTTATCCATTATTTGCTCTCTGGCATATTTAACTTGTGCTTCAGAAGAGGTTCCTGTAAACAGAGCCGTCCCAAATTTTGGGGTGGCTGTGTCTTTTTGATTTTAATTTCCCTAAGCTATAGGACCATAAGTGGAAGTGCCCTAGGCTCTGTTCCTCTGTTTTTTAGATGTTTCAGGAAACACCATACACTTCTCCTGAGTGGCTGTTGGCAAATTACATCCCGCCCATCAGCATAACAAGGCTCCCAGTTCTCCATGGCCTGTCCTGCCTTTCTGCATTTTACACTTTTTTCAGATGGCCCTTTTGACCGGGGGGAAGTGAGACTTCATTGTAGTGCAGATTTCCTTTGCAAGCTTGCTTGGTTGGCCAAAAAGGACATATGCTTTTTTTCCTGAATATATTCAAGAAAAATCGCATATGCCCTTTTTGGCCAAGTGCATCATTGTGGACGTTCTGCCTCTTTTCCTTTGCTTTAAATGCAATTCCAGACTACCTCCTGAAATCGGTTTCCTGCAATTCTGCCCCGCTTTCAAGTCGTCTTGGCAGCCTTACTTCATTATATTTCTGGACGATAGCTGTCATTTATAACTCTGCAGGTTTGTGAATTACAGTGCCCCTGAGCTCCTTTCTTCAACTCGCTTTCTTGTGAGTTGGCCGCAACACCGCAGGATTGCTTCAGGCCCTAATCTGGTTCCGGCACGGCACGCTGAGCCTTTGGTTAATTCCTCTTCCTGGTGGGAAATGAGAGTTAAATTTGCCCGTCCAGACACCTCCAGCTAGTCTCTCATTGGTTCTCCCTATTCCTGTTCATCTTCCACAGAAATTGCAAACTGGGCCAAACAGGAGGTTAAAGGCACTGACTCTCTAAGTCGGGAGACTGTTAGTAAAGCGTCTGGAATGTTGCACCCGAGTACCAGGGGACGAGAACTGAGACATATTTGAACACGTCTCCCGATCACACGGTTGATCATACTCTGCGTTCCACATGCATGTTTTAGCTGAAGGAAGAATCCCTTAAACCTGGAGAGTTGAGACCCGTGGAATGGGTACCATGCAATATGTTTCAAAGGGTCTTCATTTGCACACCGAACCTCTCCAATCCTATCACTGCTGCGTTTATGTCCCTGTACACACGCTTGATTCTCTTTTGGAGACATAGCAATCCATAGGTTTTAAGATACTTACTAGTCAGGTACATTCTTAGGCGTTTAATATGGGGTGTTGTGTCCATTTCGTTGAGCTAGGAGTAGCTCTTGTCTATTCCATATTTGGCTTAAGGAACTTTATCTGTGCTCATTTCAATCTCTGGTTTTATGCAGCACCCCAACTCATCTTTCCCCTTAAGCAAGCATAAGTTGGTTTTCTAAATTTGAGACCCTGTTCTCTTTTGTAATCCAGTTCCTGTGTAGCCAAGATTACATTCCATGTATTAGTGATATCTTATGATGTTTCTTTTTCTGTGTAACTTATTTCAGTTAGATTCATCATAGCTGAATCCACTCATTATGCTGCTACGGGCCTGATGACATAGATTACATTGCTGAGTGATATTGCATTGTACGTAAGTACCACAACTTCTTTATCCATTTTTCGCTTTCTTCAATATTGAACTTGTACCGTAAACGATGTTCTTGTAAACAGAGCCGTCCCAAACTTTGGGGTGGCTGTGTCTTTTTGATTTTAATTTCCCTAAGCTATAGGACCATAAGTGGAAGTGCCCTAGGCTCTGTTGCTTTGTTTTTTAGATGTTTCAGGAAACACCATACACTTCTCCCCATTGGCTGTTGACAATTTACATCCCGCCCATCAGGATAACAAGGCTCCCAGTTCTCCATGGTCTGTCTTGCCTTTCTGGATTTTACACTTTTTTCAGATGGCCCTTTTGACCAGGGGGAAGTGAGACTTCATTGTAGTGCAGATTTCCTTTGCAAGCTTGCTTGGTTGGCCAAAAAGGGCATATGCGTTTTTTCCTGAATATATTCAGGAAAAAACGCATATACCCTTTTTGGCCAAGTGCATCATTGTCGACGTTCTGCCTCTTTTCCTATGCTTTAAATGCAATTCCAGTCTACCTCCTGATCAGTTTCCTGCAATTGTGTCCCGCTTTCAAGTCCTCTTAGCAGCCTTACTTCAGTATATTTTTGGACGATAGCTGTCATTTATATCTCTGCAGGTTTGTGAATTACAGTGCCACTGAGCTCCTTTCTTCAACTCGCTTTCTTGTGAGCTGGCTGCAACACCGCAGGATTGCTTCAGGTCCTAATCTGGTTCGGGCACGGCACGCTGAGCCTTTGGCTAATTCTTCTTCCTGGTGGGAAATGACAGTTAAATTTGCCCGTCCAGACACCTCCAGCTAGTCTCTCATTGGTTCTCCCTATTCCTGTTCATCTTCCGCAGAAATTGCAAACTGGGCCAAACAGGAGGTTAAAGGCACTGACTCTCTAAGTCGGGAGACTGTTAGTAAAGCGTCTGGAATGTTGCACCCGAGTACCAGGGGACGAGAACTGAGACATATTGGAACACGTCTCCCGATCACACAGTTGATCATACTCTGGGTTCCACATGCATGTTTAGCTGAAGGAAGAATCCCTTAAACCTGGAGAGTTGAGATCTGTGGAACGGGTACCATGCAATATGACTTCAAAGGGTCTTCATTTGCTCACCGAACCTCTCCAATCCTATCACTGCTGCGTTTATGCCCCTGTACACACGCTTGATTCTCTATCAGAGACATAGCGATCCATAGGTTTTAAGATACTTACTAGTCAGGTACATTCTTAGGCGTTTAATATGGGGTGTTGAGTCCATTTCGTTGAGCAAGGAGTAGCTCTTGTCTATTACATATTTGGCTTAAGGAACTTTATCTGTGCTCATTTCAATCTCTAGTTTTATGCAGCACCCCAACTCACCTTTCCCCTTAAGCAAGCATAAGGTGGTTTTCTAAATTTGAGACCCTGTTCTCTTTTGTAATCCAGTTCCTGTGTAGCCAAGTTTACATTCCGTGTATTAGTGATATCTTATGATGTTTCTTTTTCTGTGTGACTTATTTCAGTTAGAATCATCATACCTGAATCCACTCTTTATGCTGCTATGTGCCTGATGACATAGATTTCATTGCTGAGTGATATTGCATTGTACGTAAGTACCAAAACTTCTTTATCCATTTTTCACTTTCTGCGATATTGAACTTGTACTGTAAACGAGTTTCTTGTAAACAAAGCCGTCCCAAACTTTGGGGTGGCTGTGTCTTTTTGAATTTAATTTCCCTAAGCTATAGGACCATAAGTGGAAGTGCCCTAGGCTCTGTTCCTCTGTTTTTTAGATGTTTCAGGAAACACCATACACTTCTCCTGAGTGGCTGTTTGCAATTTTCATTCCGCCCATCAGCATAACAAGGCTCCCAGTTCTCCATGGCCTGTCCTGCCTTTCTGGATTTTACACTTTTTTCAGATGGCCCTTTTGACCGGGGGGAAGTGAGACTTCATTGTAGTGCAGATTTCCTTTGCAAGCTTGCTTGGTTGGCCAAAAAGGGCATATGCGTTTTTTCCTGTACATATTCAGGAAACAACGCATACGCCCTTTTTGGCCAAGTGCATCATTGTCGACGTTCTGCCTCTTTTCCTATGCTTTAAATGCAATTACAGTCTACCTCCTGAAATCGGTTTCCTGTAATTCTGCCCCGCATTCAAGTCCTCTTGGCAGCCTTACTTCAGTATATTTTTGGACGATAGCTGTCATTTATAACTCTGCAGGTTTGTGAATTACAGTGCCCCTGAGCTCCTTTCTTCAACTCGCTTTCTTGTGAGCTGGCCGCAACACCGCAGGATTGCTTCAGGCCCTAATCTGGTTCCGGCACGGCACGCTGAGCCTTTGGTTAATTCCTCTTCCTTGTGGGAAATGAGAGTTAAATTTGCCCGTCCAGACACCTCCAGCTAGTCTCTCATTGGTTCTCCCTATTCCTGTTCATCTTCCGCAGAAATTGCAAACTGGGCCAAGCAGGAGGTTAAAGGCACTGACTCTCCAATTCAGGAGAGTGTTAGTAAAGCGTCTGGAATGTTGCACCCGACTACCAGGGGTAGAAACCTGAGACATATTTGAACATGTCTCCCGATCACATGGTTGATCATACTCTGGGTTCCACATGCATGTTTTAGCTGAAGGAAGAATCCCTTAAACCTGGAGAGTTGAGACCCGTGGAATGGATACCATGCAATATGACTTCAAAGGGTCTTCATTTGCTCACCAAAACTCTCCAATCCTATCACTGCTGTGTTTATGCCCCTGTACACACGCTTGATTCTCTTTTGGAGACATAGCAATCCATAGGTTTTAAGATACTTACTAGTCAGGTACATTATTAGGCGTTTAATATGGGGTGTTGAGTCCATTTCGTTGAGCAAGGAGTAGCTCTTGTCTATTCCATATTTGGCTTAAGGAACTTTATCTGTGCTCATTTCAATCTCTGGTTTTATGCAGCACCCCAACTCACCTTTCCCCTTAAGCAAGCATAAGTTGGTTTTGTAAATTTGAGACCCTGTTCTGCTTTGTAATTCAGTTCCTGTGTAGCCAAGTTTACATTCCGTGTATTAGTGATATCTTATGATGTTTCTTTTTCTGTGTGACTTATTTCAGTTAGAATCATCATACCTGAATCCACTCATTATGCTGCTACAGGCCTGATGACATAGATTTCATTGCTGAGTGATATTGCATTGTACGTAAGTACCACAACTTCTTTATCCATTTTTCGCTTTCTGCGATATTGAGCTTGTACCGTAAACGAGGTTCTTGTAAACAGAGCCTTCCCAAACTTTGGGGTGGCTGTGTCTTTTTTATTTTAATTTCCCTAAGCTATAGTACCATAAGTGGAAGTGACCTAGGCTCTGTTGCTTTGTTTTTTAGATGTTTCAGGAAACACCATACACTTCTCCCGAATGGCTGTTGGCCATTTACATCCCGCCCATCAGCATAACAAGGCTCCCAGTTCTCCATGGACTGTGTTGCCTTTCTGGATTTTACACTTTTTTCACATGGCCCTTTTGACAGGGTGGAAGTGAGACTTCATTGTACTTCAGATTTCCTTTGCAAGCTTGCTTGGTTGGCCAAAAAGAGCGTATGCGTTTTTTCCTGAATATATTCAGGAAAAAACGCATACGCCCTTTTTAGCCAAGTGCATCATTGTCGACGTTCTGCCTCTTTTCCTATGCTTTCAATGCAATTCCAGTCTACCTCCTGAAATCGGTTTCTTGCAATACTGCCCCGCATTCAAGTCCTCTTGGCAGCCTTACTTCAGTATATTTTTGGACGATAGCTGTCGTTTATAACTCTGCAGTTTTGTGAATTACAGTGCCCCTGAGCTCCTTTCTTCAACTTGCTTTCTTGTGAGCTGGCCGCAACACCGCAGGATTGCTTCAGGCCCTAATCTGGTTCCGGCACGGCACGCTGAGCCTTTGGTTAATTCCTCTTCCTGGTGGGAAATGAGAGTTAAATTTGCCCGTCCAGACACCTCCAGCTAGTCTCTCATTGGTCCTCCCTATCCCTGTTCATCTTCTGCAGAAATTGCAAACTGGGCCAAACAGGAGGTTAAAGGCACTGACTCTCCAAGTTGGTAGAGTGTTAGTAAAGCGTCTGGAATGTTGCACCCGAGTACCAGGGGACAAGAACTGAGACATATTTGAACCCGTCTCCCGATCTCATGGTGGATCATACTCTGGGTTCCACATGCATGTTTTAGCTGAAGGAAGAATCCCTTAAACCTGGAGAGTTGAGACCCGTGGAATGGGTACCATGCAATATGACTTCAAAGGGTCTTCGTTTGCTCACCGAACCTCACCAATCCTGTCACTGCTGCGTTTATGCCCTTGTACACATGCTTGATTCTCTTTCGGAGACATAGCAATCCATAGGTTTTAAGATACTTACTAGTCAGGTACATATTAGGCGTTTAATATGGGGTGTTGAGTCCATTTCGTTGAGCAAGGAGTAGCTCTTGTCTATTACATAAGTGGCTTAAGGAACTTTATCTGTGCTCATTTCAATCTCTGGTTTTATGCAGCACCCCAACTCACGTTTCCCCTTAAGCAAGCATAAGTTGGTTTTCTAAATTTGAGACCCTGTTCTGTTTTGTAATTCAGTTCCTGTGTAGCCAAGTTTACATTTGTATTAGTGATATCTTATGACGTTTCTTTTTCTGTTTGACTTATTTCAGTTAGAATCATCATACCTGAATCCACTCATTATGCTGCTACGGGCCTGATGACATAGATTTCATTGCTGAGTGATATTGCATTGTACGTAAGTACCACAACTTCTTTATCCATTTTTCACTTTCTGCGATACTGAACTTGTACCGTAAACGAGGTTCTTGTAAACAGAGCCGTCCCAAACTTTGGGGTGGCTGTGTCTTTTTTATTTTAATTTCCCTAAGCTATAGAACCATAAGTGGAAGTGCCCTAGGCTCTGTTGTTTTGTTTTTTAGATGTTTCAGGAAACACCATACACTTCTCCCCAGTGGCTGTTGGCAATCTACATCCCGCCCATCAGCATAACAAGGCTCCCAGTTCTCCATGGCCTGTCCTACCTTTCTGGATTTTCCACTTTTTTCAGATGGCCCTTTTGACAGGGGCAAGTGAGACTTCATTGTAGTGCAGATTTCCTTTGCAAGCTTGCTTGGTTGGCCAAAAAGGACGTATGCGTTTTTTCCTGAATATATTCAGGAAAAAACGCATACGCACTTTTTGGCCAAGTGCATCATTGTCGACGTTCTGTCTCTTTTCCTATGCTTTAAATGCAATTCCAGTCTACCTCCTGAAATCGGTTTCCTGCAATTCTGCCCCGCTTTCAAGTCCTCTTGGCAGCCTTACTTCAGTATATTTTTGGACGATAGCTGTCATTTATAACTCTGCAGGTTTGTGAATTACAGTGCCGCTGAGCTCCTTTCTTCAACTCGCTTTTTTGTGAGCTGGCCGCAACACCACAGGATTGCTTCAGACCCTAATCCGGTTCCTGCAGGGCACGCTGAGCCTTTGGTTAATTCCTCTTCCTGGTGGGAAATGAGAGTTAAATTTGCCTGTCCAGACACCTCCAGCTAGTCTCTCATTGGTTCTCCCTATTCCTGTTCATCTTCCACAGAAATTGCAACCTGGGCCAAACAGGAGGTTAAAGCCACTGACTCTCCAAGTCGGGAGAGTGTTAGTAAAGCGTCTGGAATGTTGCACCCGAGTACCAGGGGTTGAAAACTGAGGCATATTTGAACACGTCTCCCGATCAAATGGTTTATCATACTCTGGGTTCCACATGCATGTTTTAGCTGAAGGAAGAATCCCTTAAACCTGGAGAGTTGAGACCCGTGGAATGGGTACCATGCAATATGACTTCAAAGGGTCTTCATTTGCTCACCGAACCTCTCCAATCCTATCACTGTTGCATTTATGCCCCTGTACACATGCTTGATTCTCTTTCGGAGACATAGCAATTCATAGGTTTTAAGATACTTACTAGTCAGGTACATTCCTAGGCGTTTAATATGGGGTTTTGAGTCCATTTCGTTGAGCAAGGAGTAGCTCTTGTCTATGACATATTTGGCTTAAGGAACTTTATCTGTGCTCATTTCAATCTCTGGTTTTATGCAGCACCCCAACTCACCTTTCCCCTTAAGCAAGCATAAGTTGGTTTTCTAAATTTGAGACCCTGTTCTGTTTTGTAATCCAGTTCCTGTGTAGCCAAGTTTACATTCCGTGTATTAGTGATACCTTATGATGTTTCTTTTTCTGTGTGATTTATTTCAGTTAGAATCATCATACCTGAATCCACTCATTATGCTGCTACGGGCCTGATGACATAGATTTCATTGCTGAATGATATTGCATTGTATGTAAGTACCACAACTTCTTTATCCATTTTTCACTTTCTGTGATATTGAACTTGTCCCGTAAACGAGTTTCTTGTAAACAGAGCCGTCCCAAACTTTGGGGTGGCTGTGTCTTTTTGATTTTAATTTCCCTAAGCTGTAGGACCATAAGTGGAAGTGTCCTATGCTCTGTTGCTTTGTTTTTTATATGTTTCAGGAAACACCATACACTTCTCCTGAGTGGCTGTTGGCAGTTTACATCCCACCCATCAGCATAACAACGCTCCCAGTTCTCCATGGCCTGTCCTGCCTTTCTGGATTTTACACTTTTTTCAGATGGCCCTTTTGACCGGGGGAAGTGAGACTTCATTGTAGTGCAGATTTCCTTTGCATGCTTGCTTGGTTCGCCAAAAAGGGCGTATGCGTTTTTTCCTGAATATATTCAGGAAAAAACGCATACATCCTTTTTCGCCAAGTGCATCATTGTCGACGTTCTGCCTCTTTTCCTATGCTTTAAATGCAATTCCAGTCTACCTCCTGAAATCGGTTTCCTGCCATTCTGCCCCGCTTTCAACTCCTCTTGGCAGCCTTACTTCAGTATATTTTTGGACGATCGCTGTCATTTATAACTCTGCAGGTTTGTGAATTACAGTGCCCCTGAGCTCCTTTCTTCAACTCGCTTTCTTGTGAGCTGGCTGCAACACCGCAGAATTGCTTCAGGCCCTAATCTGGTTCCGGCACGGCACTCTGAGCCTTTGGTTAATTCCTCTTCCTGGTGGGAAATGAGAGTTAAATTTGCCCGTCCAGACACCTCCAGCTAGTCTCTCATTGGTTCTCCCTATTCCTGTTCATCTTCCGCAGAAATTGCAAACTGGGCCAAACAGGAGGTTAAAGGCACTGACTCTCCAATTCAGGAGAGTGTTAGTAAAGCGTCTGGAATGTTGCACCCGAGTACCAGGGGTAGAAAACTGAGACATATTTGAACATGTCTCCCGATCACATGGTTGATCATACTCTGGGTTCCACATGCATATTTTAGCTGAAGGAAGAATCCCTTAAACCTGGAGAGTTGAGACCCGTGGAATGGGTACCATGCAATATGACTTCAAAGGGTCTTCATTTGCTCACCGAACCTCTCCAATCCTATCACTGTTGCGTTTATGCCCCTGTACACATGCTTGATTCTCTTTCGGAGACATAGCAATTCATAGGTTTTAAGATACTTACTAGTCAGGTACATTCCTAGGCGTTTAATATGGGGTTTTGAGTCCATTTCGTTGAGCAAGGAGTAGCTCTTGTCTATGACATATTTGGCTTAAGGAACTTTATCTGTGCTCATTTCAATCTCTGGTTTTATGCAGCACCCCAACTCACCTTTCCCCTTAAGCAAGCATAAGTTGGTTTTCTAAATTTTAGACCCTGTTCTGTTTTGTAATCCAGTTCCTGTGTAGCCAAGTTTACATTCCGTGTATTAGTGATACCTTATGATGTTTCTTTTTCTGTGTGATTTATTTCAGTTAGAATCATCATACCTGAATCCACTCATTATGCTGCTACGGGCCTGATGACATAGATTTCATTGCTGAATGATATTGCATTGTATGTAAGTACCACAACTTCTTTATCCATTTTTCACTTTCTGTGATATTGAACTTGTCCCGTAAACGAGTTTCTTGTAAACAGAGCCGTCCCAAACTTTGGGGTGGCTGTGTCTTTTTGATTTTAATTTCCCTAAGCTATAGGACCATAAGTGGAAGTGCCCTAGGCTCTGTTGCTTTGTTTTTTATATGTTTCAGGAAACACCATACACTTCTCCCGAGTGGCTGTTGGCAGTTTACATCCCACCCATCAGCATAACAACGCTCCCAGTTCTCCATGGCCTGTCCTGCCTTTCTGGATTTTACACTTTTTTCAGATGGCCCTTTTGACCGGGGGAAGTGAGACTTCATTGTAGTGCAGATTTCCTTTGCATGCTTGCTTGGTTCGCCAAAAAGGGCGTATGCGTTTTTTCCTGAATATATTCAGGAAAAAACGCATACGTCCTTTTTGGCCAAGTGCATCATTGTCGACGTTCTGCCTCTTTTCCTATGCTTTAAATGCAATTCGAGTCTACCTCCTGAAATCGGTTTCCTGCCATTCTGCCCCGCTTTCAACTCCTCTTGGCAGCCTTACTTCAGTATATTTTTGGACGATCGCTGTCATTTATAACTCTGCAGGTTTGTGAATTACAGTGCCCCTGAGCTCCTTTCTTCAACTCGCTTTCTTGTGAGCTGGCTGCAACACCGCAGAATTGCTTCAGGCCCTAATCTGGTTCCGGCACGGCACTCTGAGCCTTTGGTTAATTCCTCTTCCTGGTGGGAAATGAGAGTTAAATTTGCCCGTCCAGACACCTCCAGCTAGTCTCTCATTGGTTCTCCCTATTCCTGTTCATCTTCCGCAGAAATTGCAAACTGGGCCAAAGAGGAGGTTAAAGGCACTGACTCTCCAATTCAGGAGAGTGTTAGTAAAGCGTCTGGAATGTTGCACCCGAGTACCAGGGGTAGAAAACTGAGACATATTTGAACATGTCTCCCGATCACATGGTTGATCATACTCTGGGTTCCACATGCATATTTTAGCTGAAGGAAGAATCCCTTAAACCTGGAGAGTTGAGACCCGTGGAATGGGTACCATGCAATATGACTTCAAAGGGTCTTCATTTGCTCACCGAACCTCTCCAATCCTATCACTGCTGCGTTTATGCCCCTGGACACATGCTTCATTCTCTTTCGGAGACATAGCAATCCATAGGTTTTAATATACTTACTAGTCAGTAACATTCTTAGGCGTTTAATATAGGGTGTTGAGTCCATTTCAGTGAGCAAGGAGTAGCTCTTGTCTATTACATATTTGGCTTAAGGAACTTTATGTGTGCTCATTTCAATCTCTGGTTTTATGCAGCACCCCAACTCACCTTTCCCCTTAAGCAAGCATAAGTTGGTTTTCTAAATTTGAGACCCTGTTCTGTTTTGTAATTCAGTTCCTGTGTAGCCAAGTTTACATTCCGTGTATTAGTGATATCTTATGATGTTTCATTTTCTGTGTGACTTATTTCAGTTTGAATCATCATACCTGAATCCACTCATTATGCTGCTACAGGCCTGATGACATAGATTTCATTGCTGAGTGATATTGCATAGTATGTAAGTAACACAACTTCTTTATCCATTATTCACTTTCTGCGATATTGAACTTGTCCCGTAAACGAGGTTCTTGTAAACAGAGCTGTCCCAAACTTTGGGGTGGCTGTGTGTTTTTGATTTTAATTTCGCTAAGCTATAGGACCATAAGTGGGAGTGCCCTAGGCTCTGTTGCTTTGTTTTTTAGATGTTTCAGGAAACACCATACACTTCTCCCCAGTGGCTGTTGGCAGTTTACATCCCGCCCATCAGCATAACAAGGCTCCCAGTTCTCCATGGCCTGTCCTGCCTTTCTGAATTTTACACTTTTTTCAGATGGCCCTTTTGACTGTGGGGAAGTGAGACTTCATTGTAGTGCAGATTTCCTTTGCAAGCTTGCTTGGTTGGCCAAAAAGGATGTATGCGTTTGTTCCTGAATCAGGAAAAAATGCATACGCCCTTTTTGGCTAAGTGCATCATTGTCGACGTTCTGCCTCTTTTCCTATGCTTTAAATGCAATGCCAGTCTACCTCCTGAAATCGGTTTCCTGCAATTCTGCCCCGCTTTCAAGTCCTCTTGGCAGCCTTACTTCAGTATATTTTTGGACGATAGCTGTCATTTATAACTCTGCAGGTTTGGAATTACAGTGCCCCTGAGCTCCTTTCTTCAATTCGCTTTCTTGTGAGCTGGCCGCAACACCGCTGGATTGCTTCAGGCCCTAATCTGCTTCCGGCACGGCACGGTGAGCCTTTGGTTAATTCCTCTTCCTGGTGGGAAATGAGAGTTAAATTTGCCCGTCCAGACACCTCCAGCTAGTCTCTCATTGGTTCTCCCTATTCCTGTTCATCTTCCGCAGAAATTGCAAACTGGGCCAAACAGGAGGTTAAAGGCACTGACTCTCCAAGTCGGGAGAGTGTTAGTAAAGCGTCTGGAATGTTGCACCCGAGTACCAGGGGTCGAAAACTGAGACATATTTGGACACGTCTCCCGATCACATGTTTGATTATACTCTGGGATCCATATGCATGTTTAGCTGAAGGAAGAATCTCTTAAACCTGGAGAGTTGAGACCCGTGGAATGGGTACCATGCAATTTGACTTCAAAGGGTCTTCATTTGCTCACCGAACCTCTCCAATCCTATCACTGCTGCGTTTATGCCCCTGTACACACGCTTCATTCTCTTTCAGGCACATAGCAATCCATAGGTTTTAAGATACTTACTAGTCAGGTACATTCTTAGGCGTTTAATATGGGTTGTTGAGTCTATTTCGTTGAGCAAGGAGTAGCTCCTATCTATTACATGTTTGGCTTAAGGAACTTCTTCTGTGCTCATTTCAATCTCTGGTTTTATGCAGCACCCCAACTCACCTTTCCCCTTAAGCAAGCATAAGTTGTTTTTCTAAATTTGAGACCTTGTTCTGTTTTGTAATTCAGTTCCTGTGTAGCCAAGTTTACATTCCGTGTATTAGTGATATCTTATGATGTTTCTTTTTCTGTGTGACTTATTTCAGTTAGAATCATCATACCTGAATCCACTAATTATGCTGCTACGTGCCTGATGACATAGATTTCACTGCTGAGTGATATTGCATTGTACGTAAGTACCACAACTTCTTTATCCATTTTTCACTTTCTGCGATATTGAACTTGTACCGTAAACAAGGTTCTTGTAAACAGAGCCATCCCAAACTTTGGGGTGGCTGTGTCTTTTTGATTTTAATTTCCCTAAGCTATAGGACCATAAGTGGAAGTGCCCTAGGCTCTGTTGCTTTGTTTGTTAGGTGTTTCAGGAAACACCATACAATTCTCCCAAGTGGCTGTTGGCAATTTACATCCCGCCCATCAGCATAACAAGGCTCCCAGTTCTCCATGGCCTGTTCTGCCTTTCTGGATTTTACACTTTTTTCAGATGGCCCTTTTGACTGTGGGGAAGTGAGACTTCATTGTAGTGCAGATTTCCTTTGCAAGCTTGCTTGGTTGGCCAAAAAGGACGTATGCGTTTGTTCCTGAATCAGGAAAAAATGCATACGCCCTTTTTGGCCAAGTGCATCATTGTCGACGTTCTGCCTCTTTTCCTATGCTTTAAATGCAATTCCAGTCTACCTCCTGAAATCGGTTTCCTGCAATTGTGCCCCGCCTTCAAGTCTTCTTGGCAGCCTTACTTCAGTATATTTTTGGACGATAACTGTCATTTATAACTCTGCAGGTTTGTGAATTACAGTGCCCCTGAGCTCCTTTCTTCAATTCGCTTTCTTGTGAGCTGGCCGCAACACCGCAGGATTGCTTCAGGCCCTAATCTGGTTCCGGCACGGCACGCTGAACCTTTGGTTAATTCCTCTTCCTGGTGGGAAATGAGAGTTAAATTTGCCCGTCCAGACACCTCCAGCTAGTCTCTCATTGGTTCTCCCTATTCCTGTTCATCTTCCGCAGAAATTGCAAACTGGGCCAAACAGGAGGTTAAAGGCACTGACTCTCCAATTCAGGAGAGTGTTAGTAAAGCGTCTGGAATGTTGCACCCGAGTACCAGGGGTAGAAAACTGAGACATATTTGAACATGTCTCCCGATCACATGGTTGATCATACTCTGGGTTCCACATGCATGTTTCAGCTGAAGGAAGAATCCCTTAAACCTGGAGAGTTGAGACCCGTGGAATGGGTACCATGCAATATGACTTCAAAGGGTCTTCATTTGCTCACCGAACCTCTCCAATCCTATCACTGCTGCGTTTATGCCCCTGGACACATGCTTCATTCTCTTTCGGAGACATAGCAATCCATAGGTTTTAATATACTTACTAGTCAGTAACATTCTTAGGCGTTTAATATAGGGTGTTGAGTCCATTTCAGTGAGCAAGGAGTAGCTCTTGTCTATTACATATTTGGCTTAAGGAACTTTATGTGTGCTCATTTCAATCTCTGGTTTTATGCAGCACCCCAACTCACCTTTCCCCTTAAGCAAGCATAAGTTGGTTTTCTAAATTTGAGACCCTGTTCTGTTTTGTAATTCAGTTCCTGTGTAGCCAAGTTTACATTCCGTGTATTAGTGATATCTTATGATGTTTCATTTTCTGTGTGACTTATTTCAGTTTGAATCATCATACCTGAATCCACTCATTATGCTGCTACAGGCCTGATGACATAGATTTCATTGCTGAGTGATATTGCATAGTATGTAAGTAACACAACTTCTTTATCCATTATTCACTTTCTGCGATATTGAACTTGTCCCGTAAACGAGGTTCTTGTAAACAGAGCTGTCCCAAACTTTGGGGTGGCTGTGTGTTTTTGATTTTAATTTCGCTAAGCTATAGGACCATAAGTGGGAGTGCCCTAGGCTCTGTTGCTTTGTTTTTTAGATGTTTCAGGAAACACCATACACTTCTCCCCAGTGGCTGTTGGCAGTTTACATCCCGCCCATCAGCATAACAAGGCTCCCAGTTCTCCATGGCCTGTCCTGCCTTTCTGAATTTTACACTTTTTTCAGATGGCCCTTTTGACTGTGGGGAAGTGAGACTTCATTGTAGTGCAGATTTCCTTTGCAAGCTTGCTTGGTTGGCCAAAAAGGATGTATGCGTTTGTTCCTGAATCAGGAAAAAATGCATACGCCCTTTTTGGCTAAGTGCATCATTGTCGACGTTCTGCCTCTTTTCCTATGCTTTAAATGCAATGCCAGTCTACCTCCTGAAATCGGTCCTGCAATTCTGCCCCGCTTTCAAGTCCTCTTGGCAGCCTTACTTCAGTATATTTTTGGACGATAGCTGTCATTTATAACTCTGCAGGTTTGGAATTACAGTGCCCCTGAGCTCCTTTCTTCAATTCGCTTTCTTGTGAGCTGGCCGCAACACCGCTGGATTGCTTCAGGCCCTAATCTGCTTCCGGCACGGCACGCTGAGCCTTTGGTTAATTCCTCTTCCTGGTGGGAAATGAGAGTTAAATTTGCCCGTCCAGACACCTCCAGCTAGTCTCTCATTGGTTCTCCCTATTCCTGTTCATCTTCCGCAGAAATTGCAAACTGGGCCAAACAGGAGGTTAAAGGCACTGACTCTCCAAGTCGGGAGAGTGTTAGTAAAGCGTCTGGAATGTTGCACCCGAGTACCAGGGGTCGAAAACTGAGACATATTTGGACACGTCTCCCGATCACATGTTTGATTATACTCTGGGATCCATATGCATGTTTAGCTGAAGGAAGAATCTCTTAAACCTGGAGAGTTGAGACCCGTGGAATGGGTACCATGCAATTTGACTTCAAAGGGTCTTCATTTGCTCACCGAACCTCTCCAATCCTATCACTGCTGCGTTTATGCCCCTGTACACACGCTTCATTCTCTTTCAGGCACATAGCAATCCATAGGTTTTAAGATACTTACTAGTCAGGTACATTCTTAGGCGTTTAATATGGGTTGTTGAGTCTATTTCGTTGAGCAAGGAGTAGCTCCTATCTATTACATGTTTGGCTTAAGGAACTTCTTCTGTGCTCATTTCAATCTCTGGTTTTATGCAGCACCCCAACTCACCTTTCCCCTTAAGCAAGCATAAGTTGTTTTTCTAAATTTGAGACCTTGTTCTGTTTTGTAATTCAGTTCCTGTGTAGCCAAGTTTACATTCCGTGTATTAGTGATATCTTATGATGTTTCTTTTTCTGTGTGACTTATTTCAGTTAGAATCATCATACCTGAATCCACTAATTATGCTGCTACGTGCCTGATGACATAGATTTCACTGCTGAGTGATATTGCATTGTACGTAAGTACCACAACTTCTTTATCCATTTTTCACTTTCTGCGATATTGAACTTGTACCGTAAACAAGGTTCTTGTAAACAGAGCCATCCCAAACTTTGGGGTGGCTGTGTCTTTTTGATTTTAATTTCCCTAAGCTATAGGACCATAAGTGGAAGTGCCCTAGGCTCTGTTGCTTTGTTTGTTAGGTGTTTCAGGAAACACCATACAATTCTCCCAAGTGGCTGTTGGCAATTTACATCCCGCCCATCAGCATAACAAGGCTCCCAGTTCTCCATGGCCTGTTCTGCCTTTCTGGATTTTACACTTTTTTCAGATGGCCCTTTTGACTGTGGGGAAGTGAGACTTCATTGTAGTGCAGATTTCCTTTGCAAGCTTGCTTGGTTGGCCAAAAAGGACGTATGCGTTTGTTCCTGAATCAGGAAAAAATGCATACGCCCTTTTTGGCCAAGTGCATCATTGTCGACGTTCTGCCTCTTTTCCTATGCTTTAAATGCAATTCCAGTCTACCTCCTGAAATCGGTTTCCTGCAATTGTGCCCCGCCTTCAAGTCTTCTTGGCAGCCTTACTTCAGTATATTTTTGGACGATAACTGTCATTTATAACTCTGCAGGTTTGTGAATTACAGTGCCCCTGAGCTCCTTTCTTCAATTCGCTTTCTTGTGAGCTGGCCGCAACACCGCAGGATTGCTTCAGGCCCTAATCTGGTTCCGGCACGGCACGCTGAACCTTTGGTTAATTCCTCTTCCTGGTGGGAAATGAGAGTTAAATTTGCCCGTCCAGACACCTCCAGCTAGTCTCTCATTGGTTCTCCCTATTCCTGTTCATCTTCCGCAGAAATTGCAAACTGGGCCAAACAGGAGGTTAAAGGCACTGACTCTCCAATTCAGGAGAGTGTTAGTAAAGCGTCTGGAATGTTGCACCCGAGTACCAGGGGTAGAAAACTGAGACATATTTGAACATGTCTCCCGATCACATGGTTGATCATACTCTGGGTTCCACATGCATGTTTCAGCTGAAGGAAGAATCCCTTAAACCTGGAGAGTTGAGACCCGTGGAATGGGTACCATGCAATATGACTTCAAAGGGTCTTCATTTGCTCACCGAACCTCTCCAATCCTATCACTGCTGCGTTTATGCCCCTGGACACATGCTTCATTCTCTTTCGGAGACATAGCAATCCATAGGTTTTAATATACTTACTAGTCAGGTACATTCTTAGGCGTTTAATATAGGGTGTTGAGTCCATTTCAGTGAGCAAGGAGTAGCTCTTGTCTATTACATATTTGGCTTAAGGAACTTTATGTGTGCTCATTTCAATCTCTGGTTTTATGCAGCACCCCAACTCACCTTTCCCCTTAAGCAAGCATAAGTTGGTTTTCTAAATTTGAGACCCTGTTCTGTTTTGTAATTCAGTTCCTGTGTAGCCAAGTTTACATTCCGTGTATTAGTGATATCTTATGATGTTTCATTTTCTGTGTGACTTATTTCAGTTTGAATCATCATACCTGAATCCACTCATTATGCTGCTACAGGCCTGATGACATAGATTTCATTGCTGAGTGATATTGCATAGTATGTAAGTAACACAACTTCTTTATCCATTATTCACTTTCTGCGATATTGAACTTGTCCCGTAAACGAGGTTCTTGTAAACAGAGCTGTCCCAAACTTTGGGGTGGCTGTGTGTTTTTGATTTTAATTTCCCTAAGCTATAGGACCATAAGTGGAAGTGCCCTAGGCTCTGTTGCTTTGTTTTTTAGATGTTTCAGGAAACACCATACACTTCTCCCCAGTGGCTGTTGGCAGTTTACATCCCGCCCATCAGCATAACAAGGCTCCCAGTTCTCCATGGCCTGTCCTGCCTTTCTGAATTTTACACTTTTTTCAGATGGCCCTTTTGACTGTGGGGAAGTGAGACTTCATTGTAGTGCAGATTTCCTTTGCAAGCTTGCTTGGTTGGCCAAAAAGGATGTATGCGTTTGTTCCTGAATCAGGAAAAAATGCATACGCCCTTTTTGGCTAAGTGCATCATTGTCGACGTTCTGCCTCTTTTCCTATGCTTTAAATGCAATGCCAGTCTACCTCCTGAAATCGGTTTCCTGCAATTCTGCCCCGCTTTCAAGTCCTCTTGGCAGCCTTACTTCAGTATATTTTTGGACGATAGCTGTCATTTATAACTCTGCAGGTTTGGAATTACAGTGCCCCTGAGCTCCTTTCTTCAATTCGCTTTCTTGTGAGCTGGCCGCAACACCGCTGGATTGCTTCAGGCCCTAATCTGCTTCCGGCACGGCACGCTGAGCCTTTGGTTAATTCCTCTTCCTGGTGGGAAATGAGAGTTAAATTTGCCCGTCCAGACACCTCCAGCTAGTCTCTCATTGGTTCTCCCTATTCCTCTTCATCTTCCGCAGAAATTGCAAACTGGGCCAAACAGGAGGTTAAAGGCACTGACTCTCCAAGTCGGGAGAGTGTTAGTAAAGCGTCTGGAATGTTGCACCCGAGTACCAGGGGTCGAAAACTGAGACATATTTGGACACGTCTCCCGATCACATGTTTGATTATACTCTGGGATCCATATGCATGTTTAGCTGAAGGAAGAATCTCCTAAACCTGGAGAGTTGAGACCCGTGGAATGGGTACCATGCAATTTGACTTCAAAGGGTCTTCATTTGCTCACCGAACCTCTCCAATCCTATCACTGCTGCGTTTATGCCCCTGTACACACGCTTCATTCTCTTTCAGAGACATAGCAATCCATAGGTTTTAAGATACTTACTAGTCAGGTACATTCTTAGGCGTTTAATATGGGTTGTTGAGTCTATTTCGTTGAGCAAGGAGTAGCTCCTATCTATTACATGTTTGGCTTAAGGAACTTCTTCTGTGCTCATTTCGATCTCTGGTTTTATGCAGCACCCCAACTCACCTTTCCCCTTAAGCAAGCATAAGTTGTTTTTCTAAATTTGAGACCTTGTTCTGTTTTGTAATTCAGTTCCTGTGTAGCCAAGTTTACATTCCGTGTATTAGTGATATCTTATGATGTTTCTTTTTCTGTGTGACTTATTTCAGTTAGAATCATCATACCTGAATCCACTCATTATGCTGCTACGGGCCTGATGACATAGATTTCATTGCTGAGTGATATTGCATTGTACATAAGTACCACAACTTCTTTATCCATTTTTCACTTTCTGCGATATTGAACTTGTAGCATAAACGAGGTTCTTGTAAACAGAGCCGTCGCAAAATTAGGGTGGCTGTGTCTTTTTTTTTAAATTCCCTAAGCTATAGGACCATAAGTGGAAGTGTCGTAGGCTCTGTTGCTTTGTTTTTTAGATGTTTCAGGAAACACCATACACTTCTCCCGAGTGGTGTTGGCAGTTTACATCCCACCCATCAGCATAACAATGCTCCCAGTTCTCCATGGCCGGTCCTGCCTTTCTGGATTTTACACTTTTTTCAGATGGCCCTTTTGACTGTGGGGAAGTGAGACTTCATTGTAGTGCAGATTTCCTTTGCAAGCTTGCTTGGTTGGCCAAAAAGGACGTATGCGTTTTTTCCTGAATCAGGAAAAAATGCATACGCCCTTTTTGGCCAAGTGCATCATTGTCGACGTTCTGCCTCTTTTCCTATGCTTTAAATGCAATTCCAGTCTACCTCCTGAAATCGGTTTCCTGCAATTCTGCCCTGCTTTCAAGTCCTCTTGGCAGCCTTACTTCAGTATATTTTTGGACGATAGCTGTCATTTATAACTCTGCAGGTTTGGAATTACAGTGCCCCCGAGCTCCTTTCTTCAACTCGCTTTCTTGTGAGCTGGCCGCAACACCGCTGGATTGCTTCAGGCCCTAATCTGCTTCCGGCACGGCACGCTGAGCCTTTGGTTAATTCCTCTTCCTGGTGGGAAATGAGAGTTAAATTTGCCCGTCCAGACACCTCCAGCTAGTCTCTCATTGGTTCTCCCTATTCCTGTTCATCTTCCGCAGAAATTGCAAACTGGGTCAAACAGGAGGTTAAAGGCACTGACTCTCCAAGTCGGGAGAGTGTTAGTAAAGCGTCTGGAATGTTGCACCCGAGTACCAGGGGTCGAAAACTGAGACATATTTGAACACGTCTCCCGATCACATGGTTGATTATACTCTGGGATCCACATGCATGTTTAGCTGAAGGAAGAATCTCTTAAACCTGGAGAGTTGAGACCCTTGGAATGGGTACCATACTATTTGACTTCAAAGGGTGTTCATTTGCTCACCGAACCTCTCCAATCCTATCACTGCTGCGTTTATGCCCCTGTACACACGCTTGATTCTCTTTCAGAGACATAGCAATCCATAGGTTTTAAGATATTACTAGTCAGGTACATTCTTAGGCGTTTAATATGGGGTGTTGAGTCCATTTCGTTGAGCAAGGAGTAGCTCTTGTCTTTTACATATTTGGCTTAAGGAACTTTATCTGTGCTCATTTCAATCTCTGGTTTTATGCAGCACCCCAACACACCTTTCCCCTTAAGCAAGCATAAGTTGGTTTTCTACATATGAGACCCTGTTTTGTTTTGTAATCCAGTTCCTGTGTAGCCAAGTTTACATTCCGTGTATTAGTGATATCTTATGATGTTTCTTTTTCTGTGTGACTTATTTCAGTTAGAATCATCATACCTGAATCCACTCATTATGCTGCTATGGGCCAGATGACATAGATTTCATTGCTGAGTGATATTGCATTGTACGTAAGTACCACAACTTCTTTATCCATTTTTCACTTTCTGCGATATTGAACTTGTACCGTAAACAAGGTTCTTGTAAGCAGAGCCATCCCCAAACTTCGGGGTGGCTGTGTCTTTTTGATTTTAATTTCCCTAAGCTATAGGACCATAAGTGGAAGTGCCCTAGGCTCTGTTGCTTTGTTTTTTAGATGTTTCAGGAAACACCATACACTTCTCCCTAGTGGCTGTTGGCAATTTACATCCCGCCCATCAGCATACAAAGGCTCCCAGTTCTCCATGGCCTGTCCTGCCATTCTGGATTTTACACTTTTTTCAGATGGCCCTTTTGACTGTGGGGAAGTGAGACTTCATTGTAGTGCAGATTTCCTTTGCAAGCTTGTTTGGTTTGCCAAAAAGGGCTTATGCGTTTTTTCCTGAATATGTTCAGGAAAAAACGCATACGCCCTTTTTGGCCAAGTGCATCATTGTCGACGTTCTGCCTCTTTTCCTATGCTTTAAATTGAATTCCAGTCTACCTCCTGAAATCGGTTACCTGAAATTCTGCCCCGCTTTCAAGTCCGCTTGGCAGCCTTACTTCAGTATATTTTTGGACGATAGCTGTCATTTATAACTCTGCAGGTTTCTGAATTACAGTGCCCCTGAGCTCCTTTCTTCAACTCGCTTTCTTGTGAGCTGGCCGCAACACCGCAGGATTGCTTCAGGCCCTAATCTGGTTCCGGCACGGCACGCTGAGCCTTTGGTTCTTTCCTCTTCCTGGTGGGAAATGAGAGTTAAATTTGCCCGTCCAGACACCTTCAGCTAGTCTCTCATTGGTTCTCCCTATTCCTGTTCATCTTCCACAAAAATTTCAAACTGGGCCCAAGAGGAGGTTAAAGGCACTGACTCTCCAAGTCGGGAGAGTGTTAGTAAAGCGTCTAGAATCTTGCACCCGAGTACCAGGGGATGAGAACTGAGACATATTTGAACACGACTCACGATCACACGGTTGATCATAGTCTGGGTTCAACATACATGTTTAGCTGAAGGAAGAATCCCTTAAAGCTGGAGAGTTGAGACCCGTGGAATGGGTACCATGCAATATGACTTCAAAGGGTCTTCATTTGCTCACCCAACCTCTCTGATCCTATCACTGCTGCGTTTATGCCCCTGTACACACGCTTTATTCTCTTTCAGAGACTTAGCAATCCATAGGTTTTAAGATACTTACTAGTGAGGTACATACTTAGGCGTTCAATATGGTGTGTTGAGCCCATTTCGTTGAGCAAGGAGTAGCTCTTGTCTATTACATATTTGGCTTAAGGAACTTTATCTGTGCTCATTTCAATCTCTGGTTTTATGCAGCACCCCAACTCACCTTTCCCCTTAAGCAAGCATAAGTTGGTTTTCTAAATTTGAGACCCTGTTCTGTTTTGTAATCCAGTTCCTGTGTAGCCAAGTTTACATTCCATGTATTAGTGATATCTTATGATGTTTCTTTTTCTGTGTGACTTATTTCAGTTAGAATCATCATACCTGAATCCACTCATTATGCTGCTACAGGCCTGATGACATAGATTTCATTGCTGAGTGATATTGCATTGTACGTAAGTACCACAACTTCTTTATCCATTTTTCGCTTTCTGCGATATTGAGCTTGTACCGTAAACGAGGTTCTTGTAAACAGAGCCTTCCCAAACTTTGGGGTGGCTGTGTCTTTTTTATTTTAATTTCCCTAAGCTATAGGACCATAAGTGGAAGTGCCCTAGGCTCTGTTGCTTTGTTTTTTAGATGTTTCAGGAAACACCATACACTTCTCCCGAATGGCTGTTGGCCATTTACATCCCGCCCATCAGCATAACAAGGCTCCCAGTTCTCCATGGACTGTCTTGCCTTTCTGGATTTTACACTTTTTTCACATGGCCCTTTTGACAGGGTGGAAGAGAGACTTCATTGTACTTCAGATTTCCTTTGCAAGCTTGCTTGGTTGGCCAAAAAGAGCGTATGCGTTTTTTCCTGAATATATTCAGGAAAAAACGCATACGCCCTTTTTAGCCAAGTGCATCATTGTCGACGTTCTGCCTCTTTTCCTATGTTTTCAATGCAATTCCAGTCTACCTCCTGAAATCGGTTTCTTGCAATACTGCCCCGCATTCAAGTCCTCTTGGCAGCCTTACTTCAGTATATTTTTGGACGATAGCTGTCGTTTATAACTCTGCAGTTTTGTGAATTACAGTGCCCCTGAGCTCCTTTCTTCAACTTGCTTTCTTGTGAGCTGGCCGCAACACCGCAGGATTGCTTCAGGCCCTAATCTGGTTCCGGCACGGCACGCTGAGCCTTTGGTTAATTCCTCTTCCTGGTGGGAAATGAGAGTTAAATTTGCCCGTCCAGACACCTCCAGCTAGTCTCTCATTGGTCCTCCCTATCCCTGTTCATCTTCTGCAGAAATTGCAAACTGGGCCAAACAGGAGGTTAAAGCACTGACTCTCCAAGTTGGTAGAGTGTTAGTAAAGCGTCTGGAATGTTGCACCCGAGTACCAGGGGACAAGAGCTGAGACATATTTGAACCCGTCTCCCGATCTCATGGTGGATCATACTCTGGGTTCCACATGCATGTTTTAGCTGAAGGAAGAATCCCTTAAACCTGGAGAGTTGAGACCCGTGGAATGGGTACCATGCAATATGACTTCAAAGGGTCTTCGTTTGCTCACCGAACCTCACCAATCCTGTCACTGCTGCGTTTATGCCCCTGTACACATGCTTGATTCTCTTTCGGAGACATAGCAATCCATAGGTTTTAAGATACTTACTAGTCAGGTACATATTAGGCGTTTAATATGGGGTGTTGAGTCCATTTCGTTGAGCAAGGAGTAGCTCTTGTCTATTACATAAGTGGCTTAAGGAACTTTATCTGTGCTCATTTCAATCTCTGGTTTTATGCAGCACCCCAACTCACGTTTCCCCTTAAGCAAGCATAAGTTGGTTTTCTAAATTTGAGACCCTGTTCTGTTTTGTAATTCAGTTCCTGTGTAGCCAAGTTTACATTTGTATTAGTGATATCTTATGACGTTTCTTTTTCTGTTTGACTTATTTCAGTTAGAATCATCATACCTGAATCCACTCATTATGCTGCTACGGGCCTGATGACATAGATTTCATTGCTGAGTGATATTGCATTGTACGTAAGTACCACAACTTCTTTATCCATTTTTCACTTTCTGCGATACTGAACTTGTACCGTAAACGAGGTTCTTGTAAACAGAGCCGTCCCAAACTTTGGGGTGGCTGTGTCTTTTTTATTTTAATTTCCCTAAGCTATAGAACCATAAGTGGAAGTGCCCTAGGCTCTGTTGCTTTGTTTTTTAGATGTTTCAGGAAACACCATACACTTCTCCCCAGTGGCTGTTGGCAATCTACATCCCGCCCATCAGCATAACAAGGCTCCCAGTTCTCCATGGCCTGTCCTACCTTTCTGGATTTTCCACTTTTTTCAGATGGCCCTTTTGACAGGGGCAAGTGAGACTTCATTGTAGTGCAGATTTCCTTTGCAAGCTTGCTTGGTTGGCCAAAAAGGACGTATGCGTTTTTTCCTGAATATATTCAGGAAAAAACGCATACGCACTTTTTGGCCAAGTGCATCATTGTCGACGTTCTGTCTCTTTTCCTATGCTTTAAATGCAATTCCAGTCTACCTCCTGAAATCGGTTTCCTGCAATTCTGCCACGCTTTCAAGTCCTCTTGGCAGCCTTACTTCAGTATATTTTTGGACGATAGCTGTCATTTATAACTCTGCAGGTTTGTGAATTACAGTGCCCCTGAGCTCCTTTCTTCAACTCGCTTTCTTGTGAGCTGGCCGCAACACCGCAGGATTTCTTCAGGCCCTAATCTGGTTCTGGCACCCCATGCTGAGCCTTTGCTTAATTCCTCTTCCTGGTGGGAAATGAGAGTTAAATTTGCCCGTCCAGACACCTCCAGCTAGTCTCTCATTGGTTCTCCCTATTCCTGTTCATCTTCCTTGGAATTTGCAAACTGGGCCAAACAGGAGGTTAAAGGCACTGATTCTCCAAGTCGGGAGAGTGTTAGTAAAGCATCTGGAATGTTGCACCCGAGTACCAGGGGACAAGAACTGAGACATATTTGAACCTGTTTCCCGATCTCATGGTTGATCATACTCTGGGTTCCACATGCATGTTTTAGCTGAAGGAAGAATCCCTTAAACCTGGAGAGTTGAGACCCGTGGAATGGGTACCATGCAATATGACTTCAAAGGGTCTTCATTTGCTCACCGAACCTATCCAATCCTGTCACTGCTCCGTTTATGCCCCTGTACTCACGCTTGATTCTCTTTCAGAGACATAGCAATCCATAGGTTTTAAGATACTTACTAGTCAGGTACATTATTAGGCGTTTAATATGGTGTTTTGAGTCCATTTCGTTTAGCAAGGACTAGCTCTTGTCTTTTACATATTTGGCTTAAGGAACTTTATCTGTGCTCATTTCAATCTCTGGTTTTATGCAGTACCCCAACACACCTTTCCCCTTAAGCAAGCATAAGTTGGTTTTCTACATATGAGACCCTGTTTTGTTTTGTAATCCAGTTCCTGTGTAGCCAAGTTTACATTCCGTGTATTAGTGATATCTTATGATGTTTCTTTTTCTGTGTGACTTATTTCAGTTAGAATCATCATACCTGAATCCACTCATTATGCTGCTATGGGCCAGATGACATAGATTTCATTGCTGAGTGATATTGCATTGTACGTAAGTACCACAACTTCTTTATCCATTTTTCACTTTCTGCGATATTGAACTTGTACCGTAAACAAGGTTCTTGTAAGCAGAGCCGTCCCCAAACTTCGGGGTGGCTGTGTCTTTTTGATTTTAATTTCCCTAAGCTATAGGACCATAAGTGGAAGTGCCCTAGGCTCTGTTGCTTTGTTTTTTAGATGTTTCAGGAAACACCATACACTTCTCCCTAGTGGCTGTTGGCAATTTACATCCCGCCCATCAGCATACAAAGGCTCCCAGTTCTCCATGGCCTGTCCTGCCTTTCTGGATTTTACACTTTTTTCTGATGGCCCTTTTGACTGTGGGGAAGTGAGACTTCATTGTAGTGCAGATTTCCTTTGCAAGCTTGCTTGGTTTGCCAAAAAGGGCATATGCGTTTATTCCTGAATATGTTCAGGAAAAAAAGGAAACGCCCTTTTTGGCCAAGTGCATCATTGTCGACGTTCTGCCTCTTTTCCTATGCTTTAAATTGAATTCCAGTCTACCTCCTGAAATCGGTTACCTGAAATTCTGCCCCGCTTTCAAGTCCGCTTGGTAGCCTTACTTCAGTATATTTTTGGACGATAGCTGTCATTTATAACTCTGCAGGTTTCTGAATTACAGTGCCCCTGAGCTGCTTTCTTCAACTCGCTTTCTTGTGAGCTGGCCGCAAAACCGCAGGATTGCTTCAGGCCCTAATCTGGTTCCGGCACGGCACGCTGAGCTTTTGGTTCATTCCTCTTCCTGGTGGGAAATGAGAGTTAAATTTGCCCGTCCAGACACCTCCAGCTAGTCTCTCATTGGTTCTCCCTATTCCTGTTCATCTTCCACAAAAATTGCAAACTGGGCCAAACAGGAGGTTAAAGGCACTGACTCTCCAAGTCGGGAGAGTGTTAGTAAAGTGTCTGGAATGTTGCACCCGAATACCAGGGGATGAGAACTGAGACATATTTGAACACGTCTCCCGATCACATGGTTGATCATACTCTGGGTTCCACATGCATGTTTTAGCTGAAGGAAGAATCCCTTAAACCTGGAGAGTTGAGACCCGTGGAATGGGTACCATGCAATATGACTTCAAAGGGTCTTCATTTGCTCACCCAACCTCTCTGATCCTATCACTGCTGCGTTTATGCCCCTGTACACACGCTTGATTCTCTTTCGGAGACATAGCAATCCATAGGTTTTAAGATACTTACTAGTCAGGTACATTCTTAGGCGTTTAATATGTGGTGTTGAGTCCATTTCGTTGAGCAAGGAGTAGCTCTTGTCTATTACATATTTGGCTTAAGGAACTTTATCTGTGCTCATTTCAATCTCTGGTTTTATGCAGCACCCCAACCCACCTTTCCCCTTAAGCAAGCATAAGTTGGTTTTCTAAATTTGAGACCCTGTTCTGTTTTGTAATCAAGTTCCTGTGTAGCCAAGTTTACATTCCGTGTATTAGTGATATCTTATGATGTTTCTTCTTCTCTCTTGAGTTATTTCAGTTAGAATCATCATACCTGAATCCACTCATTATGCTGCTACGGGCCTGATGACATAGATTTCATTGCTGAGTGATATTGCATTGTACGTAAGTACCACAACTTCTTTATCCATTTTTCACTTTCTGCGATATTGAACTTGTACCGTAAACGAGGTTCTTGTAAACAGAGGCGTCCCAAACTTTGGGGTGGCTGTGTCTTTTTGATTTTAATTTCCCTAAGCTATAGGACCATAAGTGGAAGTGCCCTAGGCTCTGTTGCTTTGTTTTTTAGATGTTTCAGGAAACACCATACACTTCTCCGGAGTGGCAGTTGGCAATTTACATCCCGCCCATCAGCATAACAAGGCTCCCAGTTCTCCATGGCCTGTCCTGCCTTTCTGGATTTTACACTTTTTTCAGATGGTCCTTTTGACCGGGGGGAAGTGAGACTTCATTGAGGTGCAGATTTCCTTTGCAAGCTTGCTTGGTTGGCCTAAAAGGGCGTATGCGTTTTTTCCTGAATATATTCAGGAAAAAACGCATACGCCCTTTTTGGCCAAGTGCATCATTGTCGACGTTCTGCCTCTTTTCCTATGCTTTAAATGCAATTCCAGTGTACCTCCTGAAATCGGTTTCCTGCAATTCTGCCCCGCTTTCAAGTTCTCTTGCCAGCCATACTTCAGTATATTTTTGGACGATAGCTGTCATTTATAACTCTGCAGGTTTGTGAATTACAGTGCCCCTGAGCTCCTTTCTTCAACTCGCTTTCTTGTGAGCTGGCCGCAACACCGCAGGATTGCTTCAGGCCCTAATCTGGTTCCGGCACGGCACGCTGAGCCTTTGGTTAATTCCTCTTCCTGGTAGGAAATGAGAGTTAAATTTGCCCGTCCAGACACCTTCAGCTAGTCTCTCATTGGTCCTCCCTATCTCTGTTCATATTCCGTAGAAATTGCAAACTGGGCCAAACAGGAGGTTAAAGGCACTGACTCTCCAAGTCGGGAGAGTGTTAGTAAAGCGTCTGTAATGTTGCACCTGAGTACCACGGGACGAGAATGGAGACATATTTGAACACGTCTCCCGATCACACAGTTGATCATACTCTGGGTTCCACATGCATGTTTTAGCTGAAGGAAGAATCCCTTAAACGTGGAGAGTTGAGACCCGTGGAATGGGTACTATGCAATATGACTTCAAAGGGTCTTCATTTGCTCACCCAACCTCTCCAATCCTATCACTGCTGCGTTTATGCCCCTGTACACACGCTTGATTCTCTTTCAGAGACATAGCAATCCATAGGTTTTAAGATACTTACTAGTCAGTTACATACTTAGGGGTTTAATATGGGGTGTTGAGTCCATCTCGTTGAGCAAGGAGTAGCTCTTGTCTATTACATATTTGGCTTAAGGAACTTTATCTGTGCTCATTTCAATCTCTGGTTTTATGCAACACCCCAACTAACCTTTGCTCTTAAGCAAGCATAAGTTGGTTTTCTAAATTTGAGACCCTGTTCTGTTTTGTAATTCAGTTCCTGTGTAGCCAAGTTTACATTTGTATTAGTGATATCTTATGACGTTTCTTTTTCTGTGTGACTTATTTCAGTTAGAATCGTCATACCTGAATCCACTCATTATGCTGCTACGGGCCTGATGACATAGATTTCTTTGCTGAGTGAGATTGCATTGTACGTAAGTACCACAAGTTCTTTATCCATTTTTCACTTTCTGTGATATTGAACTTGTACCGTAAACGAGGTTCTTGTAAACAGAGCCGTCCCAATCTTTGGGGTGGCTGTGTCTTTTTGATTTTAATTTCCCTAAGCTATAGGACCATAAGTGGAAGTGCCCTAGGCTCTGTTGCTTTGTTTGTTAGGTGTTTCAGGAAACACCATACAATTCTCCCGAGTGGCTGTTGGCCATTTACATCCCGCCCATCAGCATAACAAGGCTCCCAGTTCTCCATGACCTGTCCTACCTTTCTGGATTTTACACTTTTTTCAGATGGCCCTTTTCACAGGGGTGAAGAGAGACTTCATTGTAGTGCAGATTTTCTTTGCAAGCTTGCTTAGTTGGCCAAAAAGTGCGTATGCGTTTTTTCCTGAATATATTCAAGAAAAAACGCATACGCCCTTTTTGGCCAAGTGCATCATTGTCGACGTTCTGCCTCTTTCCTATGCTTTAAATGCAATTCCAGTCTACCTCCTGAAATCGGTTTCCTGCAATTTTGCCCCGCTTTCAAGTCCTCTTGGCAGCCTTACTTCACTATATTTTTGGACGATAGCTATCATTTATAACTCTGCAGGTTTGTGAATTATAGTGCCCCTGAGCTCCTTTCTTCAACTCGCTTTCTTGTGAGCTGGCCGCAACACCGCAGGATTGCTTCAGGCCCTAATCTGGTTCCGGCACGGCACACTGAGCCTTTGGTTAATTCCTCTTCCTGGTGGGAAATGAGAGTTAAATTTGCCCGTCCAGACACCTCCAGCTAGTCTCTCATTGGTTCTACCTATCCCTGTTCATCTTCCGCAGAAATTGCAAACTGGGCCAAACAGGAGGTTAAAGGCACTGACTGTTCAAGTCGGGACAGTGTTAGTAAAGCATCTGGAATGTTGCACCCGAGTACCAGGGGACGAAAACTGAGACATATTGGAACACGTCTCCCGATCACACTGTTGATCATACTCTGGGTTCCACATGCATGTTTTTGCTGAAGGAAGAATCCCTTAAACCTCCAGAGTTGAGACCCGTGGAATGGGTACCATGCAATATGACTTCAAAGGGTCTTCATTTGCTCACCAAACTTCTGAATCCTATCACTGCTGCATTTACACCCCTGTACACATGCTTGATTCTCTTTCGGAGACATAGCAAACCATAGGTTTTAAGATACTTACTAGTCAGGTACATACTTAGGCATTTAATATGGGTTGTTGAGTCCATTTCGTTGAGCAAGGAGTAGCTCTTGTCTATTACATAAGTGGCTTAAGGAACTTTATCTGTGCTCATTTCAATCTCTGGTTTTATGCAGCACCCCAACTCACCTTTCCCCTTAAGCATGCATAAGTTGGTTTTCTAAATTTGAGACCCTGTTCTGTTTTGTAATTCAGTTCCTGTGTAGCCAGGTTTACATTCCGTGTATTAGTGATATCTCATGATGTTTCTTTTTCTGTGTCACTTATTTCAGTTAGAATCATCATACCTGAATCCACTCATTATGCTGCTACGGGCCTGATGACATAGATTTCATTGCTGAGTGATATTGCATTGTACGTAAGTACCACAACTTCTTTATCCATTTTTCACTTTCTGCGATATTGAACTTGTACCGTAAACGAGGTTCTTGTAAACAGAGCCGTCCCAAACTTTGGGGTGGCTGTGCCTTTTTGATTTTAATTTCCCTAAGCTATAGGACCATAAGTGGAAATGCCCTAGGCTCTGTTGCTTTGTTTTTTAGATGTTTCAGGAAACACCATACACTTCTCCCCAGTGGCTGTTGGCAATTTACATCCCGCCCATCAGCATAACAAGGCTCCCAGTTTTCCATGGCCTGTCCTGCCTTTCTGGATTTTACAGTTTTTTCAGATGGTCCTTTTGACCAGGGGGAAGTGAGACTTCATTGTAGTGCAGATTTCCTTTGCAAGCTTGCTTGGTTGGCCAAAAAGGGCGTATGCGTTTTTTCCTGAATATATTCAGGAAAAAACGCATACGCCCTTTTTGGCCAAGGGCATCATTGTCGACGTTCTGCCTCCTTTCCTATGCTTTAAATGCAATTCCAGTCTACCTCCTGAAATCGGTTTCCTGCAATTTTGCCCCGCTTTCAAGTCCTCTTGGCAGCCTTACTTCACTATATTTTTGGACGATGGCTGTCATTTATAACTCTGCAGGTTTGTGAATTACAGTGCCCCTGAGCTCCTTTCTTCAACTCGCTTTCTTGTGAGCTGGCCGCAACACCGCAGGATTGCTTCAGGCCCTAATCTGGTTCCGGCACGGCACGCTGAGCCTTTGGTTAATTCCTCTTCCTGGTGGGAAATGAGAGTTAAATTTGCCCGTCCAGACACCTCCAGCTAGTCTCTCATTGGTTCTCCCTATTCCTGTTCATCTTCCGCAGAAATTGCAAACTGGGCCAAAGAGGAGGTTAAAGGCACTGACTCTCCAAGTCGGGAGAGTGTTAGTAAAGCGTCTGGAATGTTGCACCCGAGTACCAGGGTATGAGAACTGAGACATATTGGAACACGTCTCCCGATCACGTGGTTGAACATACTCTGGGTTCCACATGCATGTTTTAGCTGAAGGAAGAATCCCTTAAACCTGGAGAGTTGAGACCCGTGGAATGGGTACCATGCAATATGACTTCAAAGGGTCTTCATTGGCTCACCGAACCTCTCCAATCCTATCACTGCTGCGTTTATGCCCCTCTACACACGCTTGATTCTCTTTCGGAGACAAAGCAATCCATAGGTTTTAAGATACTTACTAGTCAGGTACATTCTTAGGCGTTTAATATGCGGTGTTGAGTCCATTTTGTTGAGCAAGGAGTAGCTCTTGTCTATTCCATATTTGGCTTAAGGAACTTTATCTGTGCTCATTTCAATCTCTGGTTTTATGCAGCACCCCAACTCACCTTTCCCCTTAAGCAAGCATAAGTTGGTTTTCTAAATTTGAGACCCTGTTCTGTTTTGTAATTCAGTTCCTGTGTAGCCAAGTTTACATTCTGTGTATTAGTGATATCTTATGATGTTTCTTTTTCTGTGTGAGTTATTTCAGTTAGAATCATCATACCTGAATCCACTCATTATGCTGCTACAGGCCTGATGACATAGATTTCATTGCTGAGTGATATTGCATTGTACGTAAGTACCACAACTTCTTTATCCATTTTTCACTTTCTGCGATATTGAAGTTGTACTGTAAACGAGGTTCTTGTAAACAGAGCCGTCCCAAACTTTGGGGTGGCTGTCTCTTTTTTATTTTAATTTCCCTAAGCTATAGGACCATAAGTGGAAGTGCCCTAGGCTCTGTTGCTTTGTTTTTTAGATGTTTCATGAAACACCATACACTTCTCCGGAGTGGCTGTTGGCAATTTACATCCCGCCCATCAGCATAACAAGGCTCTCAGTTCTCCATGACCTGTCCTGCCTTTCTGGATTTTACACTTTTTTCAGATGGCCCTTTTGACCGGGGGGAAGTGAGACTTCATTGTAGTGCAGATTTCCTTTGCAAGCTTGCTTGGTTGGCCAAAAAGGGCGTATGCCTTTTTTCCTGAATATATTCAGGAAAAAACGCATACGCCCTTTTTGGCCATGTGCATCATTGTCGACGTTCTGCCTCTTTTCCTATGCTTTAAATGCAATTCCAGTCTACCTCCTGAAATTGGTTTCCTGCAATTGTGCCTTGCTTTCAATGCCTCTTCATAGCCTTACCTCAATATATTTTTTGAAAATAGTTGGCCTTTATAACTCTGCAGGTTTTTGAATTGCAGTTTCCCTTAGCTCCATTTTTCAGCTCTTATTTTTGTGATCTTGCCTCATAACCACAGGATTCCTTCAGGCCCTATTCTTCTTCTGGTCTACCTTGCTGTGCCTTTGGTTTATTCTTCTTACTGATGTGAAATTAGAGTGACATGTGCCCATTGAAACTGCTACAGCTAGTTTCTCACTGGTTCCCCCTATTCCCATTCATCCTCCGCACTAACTGCAGACTGTGCGATACCAGAACTTAAAGGCATTGACTCTCCATGTGGGGATATTGTTAGTAAAGCAGCTGGAATGTCGATCCGGAGCCCCAGGAGAGGAAAAATGAGGTGTGTTTTAGAAACCTTTCCCGATCATATGGTATACCAGTCGCTGGGTTTCCCAAGCATGGTTTAGCTGTAGGAAGATTCCCTTCAACCTGGATTGTTGGGACCCTTGGAATGAGTAGCATGAAGTATTGCATTAAACTTTTGGGAGTTGCTCACCAAAGCTCACCAATCCTCTCAGCCCCAAGTGCCCAGCTTTATGTCTTATCCAGCTGTGGGTTTATATGTGGTCAATCCAGGTTGCATCACAGCCCCTGAGTGAATTTTGTAAGAATTTTTCTCTCTTTCATTGTTTCTGCGTTTTGGTTTTAAAATTTATTTCTATAATGGGGTTTAGCTCATTTTCACTGCTGTGTTTGTGCCACTCTGCACACACTTGATTCCCTTATGGAGATATATCAATACATGGGTTTTAAGATTCTTATTACTCAGATATATTTCTCTGCGGTGTATAGGGTGTGTTGAGGCCAGTTCATTGAGCAAGGTGTAGATCTTGTCTAATATCTATTTGGTTTATTGAACGGTATCTGTGCTAATTTCAAACTCTGGTTATGCATCACCCCACCTCTCCTTTCCCCTTAAGCTGACATAAGTGTGTTTTCTACATGTGAGACACTGTTCTGTTCTGTAATTCATTTCTTGTGCAGCCATATTTACCCTCCCTCTATAAGTGATATCTTATGATATGTTTCTTTTTCTGTTTGACTTATTTCAAGTAGTATTATCGGACCTAAATCCACTCTTTATCCTTCTACTAGCCTTATTACATTGATTTCATGGTGAAGAGATATTCCATTGTACATAAGTACCACATCTTCTTTATCCATTGTTCTCTTTCCTGGGATATTTAAGGTGTACTGAACTTGAGGTTCTTGTAAACAGAGTAGCCCTAAACTGTGGTGTGCTTGTGTCTTGTTGATTTTTAGACTTCCCTAGATATACTCCCATGATGGAAGTGTCCTATGCTCTGTAGCTCTGTTTTTTAGATGATTTAGGAACCACCATACACTTCTCCAGAGTGGCTCTCGGCAGTTCACACACTGCCCATCAGCGTATAAAGGCTCCCTGTTCTCCATGGCCTGTCCTGCATTTCTGGTTTTTACAATTTTTTAGGATGGCCCTTTTGACCGGTGGGAAATGAGACTTCTTTGTTGTGCACATTTGCATTGCTTGCTTGCTTCGTTGCCCATAAAGTGCGTATGCGTTTTTTCCTGGATATAATCAGGAAAAAACGCATACGCCCTTTTGGGCCAACTGCATCATTGTCGAAATTCTGCCGCTTTTCATGTGCTTTAAAGACGAGTCCAATCTATCTCTTGAAATCTGTTTCTTGCAATTCTGTCTTGCATTCAGATCCTCTCCTTTGCCTTACCTCAACATATTTTTGGACGTTAGTTTTCATTTATAACTCTGCAGGTTTGTGAATTGCAGTGACCCTGAGCTCCATTTTTTAAGTTGCTCTTTTGTGAGCTGGCCTCAAACCCGCAGGATTGCTTCAGGCCCTATTTTGGCTCCGGCGAGGCGGGCTGAGCCTTTTTTCAATTCTTATTCTTAATGGGAAATTAGAGTGATATGTGCCCGTCCAAACCCCTACAACTATTCTCTCATTGGTTCCCCCTCTTCCCGTTCATCCTCCTCACAATTTGCAAAATGTGTGAAACAGAAGTTGAAATGTGCTGATTCTCCAAGTGGGGAGATTCTAAGTAACGTGGCTGGAATGGTGAACAGGAGCACCAGGAGAGGATAAATGAGCTGCATTTTAGACACATCTCCCGATCACATGGTGTACAGTCCTCTGGGTTTTCCATGCATGTTTTAGCTGTAGGAAGATCCCTTGAACCTGCAGATTTGGGACCCATTGAATGGGTACCAGGTAGTATTACTTTCAAGGGTGTGCATTTCCTCACCCAACCTCACATTTCTCTTAGTGCAAATGGTTTCCAGCCTTATGTCTCATCCTGCTGTGGGTCTAGATGTGTTCAATCCATGTTGCATCACCGTCCCTGAGGAAAAGTTGTAAGAGGTTTTCTCTGTCTCTCTGTCGTTTATTTTTTTCAATTTATTACTATATTGGTTACAGCTGATTTTCAAAGCTCTGTTTCTTGCTGCTGTACATCCACTTGATTCACGTACAGAGAGACATCAGTAAATTCTTTTTCAGATTCTTACCAGTCGTATATATTCTTTTCCGGTGACTTGAGTGTGCTGAGTGCAGTTCTTTTAGCTACCGTGTAGGCCTTGTTGATTATCAGTTTGGTATTTGGAATGGTATCTTTGCTAATTTCAACCTCCTGGATGATGCCTCACCCCTCCCCACCTTTCCCGTTTAGCAGCCTTATGCGTGTTTTCTACATATTTGACTATGTTTTTGTTTTGTAATTTATTTCATGTGTAGCCATTTTGGATTCCACCTTTAAGTGATATCTTATGATATGTGTCTTTTTCTTTTTGAATTATGTCACTTAGAATGATCATACGTAACTCCTCCGGAATTGTTACAACTGGCCATAGTTCATTGATTTCCAGGCTGAATAATATTCCACTCTACCTAAGTACCACATCTCTATCCATTTTTTCCCTCCAGAGACATTTAAGTTATATCCTAGTCGAGGATCTTTTAAACAGAGAGGGGGTAAACATTGGGGTGCCTGTGTCCTCTCGATTTTTGTTTTTCCCAAGATATACGCCCATGAGTGCAAGTGCCCTATGCTCTGTAGCTCATTTTTTAGATGCTTTAGTAAACACAATACACTTCTCCCGAATGGCCGTTGGCAATATACATTTCCACTATAAGTCTCACAGGGCTCCCTCTTCTCCTTGCCCTGTCCTGCATTTCTGTTGTTTACGCTTTATGAGGATGGCTCTTCTGACTGATGCAAAGTGATATCTTTTGTAGTATTGACTTCCAGTGCCCACCTGTTTGCTTGGCTAAAAAAGTGTATGCCCTTTTCTTGAATATATACAGAAAAAAACGCATACACCCTTTTAGGCCAACTGCAAAGTTGGCAATGTTCAGCTCCTTTTCTCGTGCTTAATGGCGAGTCCTTTCTACCTCCTCAAATCCCTTTCCTGCCATTCTCCCTTGCTTACAAGTCCTTTTCTCTGACTTTCCTCAAGACATTTTTCAGTGATGGATATTTTCAACTCTGCAGTTTCGTGAATTTTACTGCCCCTGAGTTCCATTGTTCAACTTGTGTTTATGGGAACTGGCCACGAAGCAGCGGGATTTCCTCAAGCCCTCTACTGTTTCCATGGGCAACCCTAGCCTTTGGTCAATTCGTCTTCCTGATTGGAAATTAGAGTGACATGTGCCTGTCTGAACACCTAGGACTTGTCTCTCATTGTTCCTCATCCTTCCGCTTCATCCTCTGGACAAATTCCAAACTGTACGCAACAGGATGTTGACAGTGCTGACATCTCCAAGTGGGGAGACTGTTAGTAAAGACGCTGGAGGGGTGAACCCGAGCACCAGGAGATGAGGAGATGAGATGCCTTTTCCAAACTCTTCCCGATCAGACGGTATACCATCCTCTGGGTGTGACAGACATGTTTTAGCAGTAGGAAGAGTCCCATTCATGTAAGGAGAACACCAGGGCTTTTTCAAAATCAGTGTCTGCCCGAAACCCAAACTGGGGAATTTTTTAAGCTATGGCTACACATATGTTCATTAAGGGCCTTGGGAAGTAGGCAGAGTCCAAACTTTAGATGATTGAAGTCTTCAGGGTCAGAAGCACTCACCACCAGCTTCCCTTAGGTTACACTTTAACTGTCATTGATAGATGATGTCAATAAAATTATCTATTCTTTTTCAGATTATTTCCCCTTATAGGTTATTGCAAAATGTTGAGTGTAGTTCCCTGTGCTATACAGTAGTTCCTTGTTGATGATCTATTTTATACATAGCAGTGTGTATGTGTTAATCCCAAACTGTTAATTTATCCCTCCTCCCACCTTTCCCCTTTGGTAATAATAAATTATAAGATTTTATACTTCTCAGAAATGGGGGAGCTGAAAGAGAGGTATCATTTTCAATGGAAAAGCATTTAAAACAAGATTGAAGCTTTAACCAAGATCATTTGATGTACATCCTTGGAAAGAAATCACTTCGTTTCTCTAATATTGACCTGACAAATAAGACAAACCTTTTCACTGAACCTGCTTATAATAAAGTGATGGAAATATCAAATGGAAGTGTTAGAAACATCTTATTTTACCCGAGCCTTATACACTGTTCTATGTTAACTACAGTTTGGCTCACACATCTGTTCATTGAGGTTACAATAGTCTCAATTTCTGTTACTGATCCTCCAGGGTGGACCCCAACAAGTGTCCCCCTGCCCAGTGTCATTGGGGCAACAGATCGAGACTGAGTTTGGTTCACAAGCAAAGGAAACTTTATATTTTGATCAGAGAATGGAGAGGTGAGAGCATGCACTACCCCGTGGGCTGTGGGCTGGGCTGTTGTGTAGAGATCCTGTCAGAGTCAGTGGGAGGGAGGGGGCGGAGCTCTCGAGGGCCGGGTTCGCTGCAGCTCAGGCTCTATATCGCGGAGTCTGCACTGGGCCCCAGGAGCTGAGGTGTCGTCCCAACCATTCTGCACTAGGAAATCTGGTCTGAAGTGCCGGGTGTGGAACCTCTGCATGCGGGACCCTAGGAGCACATGAAATTAGACAAAGCACAAAGGATAAAAAAGGTTAGACTTGGGCTTCCCTGGTGGCGCAGTGGTTGAGAGTCCGCCTGCCGATGCAGGGGACACGGGTTTGTGCTCCGGTCCGGGAAGATCCCACATGCCGTGGAGCGGCTGCACCCTTGAGCCATGGCCGCTGAGCCTGCGCGTCCGGAGCCTGTGCTCCGCAGTGGGAGAGGCCAAAACAGTGAGAGGCCCGCATACTGCAAAAAAAAAAAAAAAAAAAAAAGGTTAGACTTGACTTTATTGCCCAGATTCTATTTTTATCTCCCAGGGATTTTTAATGGGCTTTGCTGGGGACAAACCCCTCCTCTGCCTTTTGTCCTGTTCCTCATTCTTGGAGTGCTGAGGGTGCAGACCCTTCTTCTGTAACTGCTGAGTGCTGAGTTGGGAGCCCTCATACCCGGGGGCGAGGGTCAGAGCTTCTCCCCAGCAGCCTCCAGGTGACGTTGATTGTCCCCAGGCCCCCTGCCTCCCTGCTCCTCCACCTGAGCACCAGCATTGGAAGTGTTATAGATTCTAATGACCTTTAAGGGTCCAGGAAAGAGATGTGCAGAGATGCTCTGGGGGCCGGTTTCACCCCGCCCCACATTTGTTCAGCCACATTAGGCTGACCGTTTCTGCCAGCCTAGATGCTCTGACCAGTAGTCTGCGCTTTCTTCAATTAGGCCCCTGAATTAACGTACAAACAGCACCAGGTGTCAGAGCCCTGCCCGCTCAACTCCCAGACAGTCCAAGGTCAGTGGTGATCAAGGACCATGATGGCCAGAGTCAACAGCCTTTTGAAGTAAACAGGAGTCCAGCCGGTCTTATTGGCCACCATCATCATGGTGTCTGTAGGCTTTTCTATGGTGACAGTGTGATATACGGTTCCCCCGCCAAGATTATTAGCTCCCCTCTGGGTGCAGTAAGTCCTGCAAGCAGTAGTCTACTCTTTTGGGTCACACTCTTGTTGTTTTATGAGAGAAACTCCAGGTCAAGTGATGTTCACACGAGTCGTCATGGTGCCCTGTTGCCCCCGGTTATCTCTCAGGATGTTGGAGTTGGAGGGCCTCCTCACTCGAGGTTGGTGTGCCCACGGAGCGGACCCTGCAACTTCAGGGCATGGTTGGTGGTTAGGATCACCACGTGGGGTCCTTTTCCCTTAGGAGGGAGGTGGCCTTTTGGGCTGCTGATTTCCAGGTTTTTAGATACCACCAGTATCTTGGCCAGATGTGGCAGTGGGCCAAGCCCCTTGGTGACCGTAGTTTATCCTACCTGGATGGCATTCTTGCATTGTTCCATTTCAAGTGGTCCCAGTTTTTGCACTAATTCTCCAATGGTGATTCACCTTTCACCGGGAATGTAAAGGTCAAAGTGTTTAGCTAAATTAGGGAGTTCCAGGGCAAGCGTCTGAATTGACTGCTCTTTCCATTCTTGAAAGGCCACTTCTGGATTCTATTCAAAAGGATCATCATCTTTTCCTTTCAGTGTTTCATATAGAGGCCCAGCTAGTAGACTGTAGTTAGGGATCCAGAAGCAGCAAACCCTGGCCTCCCCAGGAACCCCTAAGCTGTCTTCTAGTTTTAGAAAGGGGTAAGGCTGAAAATGGTTTCTTCCCTTTCCTGGGATGGGGTTCTCCGACCTTCTGTGAGAATGAAGCCCAGGCAGGTCACCGCAGTCTGTGATATTTGAGCTTTTTCTTGGACAACTTCTATCCTTTAATGGCTTGGTAGTTCAGAGGCCTCCTTAGTAGGGCTGGCGATCAGAATGTCGTCTGCGTCCTGAAGGAGGGTTTCCTTTTCCAGAGGTAGAGCTTTTAGGTCTTTAGCTAAGCTTTCCCCAAAGATGGTGTGGGAATTTTTGCACCCTTGGGGCAAGACGGCCCGGAAGTATTGTTTTAGTTGTATGTTGAGTCCTGCCACTCACAAGCCAAAATTTCTTGTGACTCTGGGACTAATGGAATACAAAAGAAGGCATCATTGAAGACTAATACAGAATACCATGTCCTGGTGGTTGGTAGAATGACCAGCAGGGTGTAGGAATTAGGAGCAGCTGGAGGTATATCCTTGGTGGCTTCACTGACTGTCCTGACATCCTTTACCAGGTCCCCAGCAGCCCATGGGGCTCTCGTGGTCAGACCAATCCCAGAATATGGAGCTCACCTGGGCAGGTACCCCACCCCCACCCCAGCCCACGGGGCTCTCGTGGTCAGGCCCCTCCCAGGATACAGAGCTACCCTTGCAGGTACCGTGGCAGGGCTGGGCACACAGGAACCGTGCACATAGCCCTCATTGCAGAGCACCCCCAGCTCACCTGTCGCTCAGAGCTGACACAGAGCACCTCAGAGCAGGACTTGAACTAACAAACAGCAGCTGCGACAGGTCTGTGACACTGGGCATCACTCTGTGCGGCCTCCCTCCACCTGGTCTTCCAGAGACTTCCACTGCACCCGGGGCACCAGGCCTCTGTCTCCAACCACCACCCAACCCTCCTCTCCCTGACTCCTGGGTTCCCCTCATTAGGAGAGGGTTTTCTTGTAGTTGTCTCCCACTCATAGGCCAGATAAAATGATTAGAAAACAAGCCAAAGCTGCAGCCCCTTGTCTATCCTGACTCTCAGGAGCCCACACCTGTTCCTTGGACCTGGCCGGTTCAGCAAGTTCCATTTTCTGCAACTGTGAGCTCCTGAGGGGTGATGATTGGCTGACCTGGGCAGCCTTACCATGCCGGCCAGCCCTCCCCAGGTGTGCCTGGGTTGAGATCAATATAAATACCACTCCAGGCAGCAAGAGGCCCTGCAGCCGTGCCTGACGCCATTTTCTCTGCCCTGTCAGCAGTCTCGGGGCTGGGCTGGTGGGAGGGAGTGAGAGGCCACAGCTTTGTGGGTGGCCCAGTGTGAGTGGGGCTCTGCTGGACTTTCTGCAGCAGTTGCCAGGCTGCCACCTGCTAAAGAGGAGGATGTGTCACCTATACCTGCTGCTGGAATTTCTCCCTGGGCAGAGGTGAGGAAGGAAAAAAGCAGTGGGGGCAGGGACAGGACGGGTATCTCAGGCAGGGAAATGGAAATCTTCCAGAAGAGCACCCAGGGCCAGGACCATCCTGGCTGGCCTGCAGGCACCAAGTCGGTCGGCATGCTGTCACTCGTGTGGCTCTATGGCCCTTCCTCTAGGCTTTCAAGTCCTTGTATATATTCAGGTGTTTTACCTGGGACGGGTGGGAATAGTTCAGCAGCAACTGGCCTGGGGCTCAGCTCACGTTTACTCACAGATGCCTCGGCACGGTGCCCCAGCTTTGCAATGAGGACGCTTGTTGCGTGGGGGCTGCTGGCTGAATGGGAGACGATTCCCCACCACTGACCAACTTCAGAATTGTTTACAACTGGAGCAAGTGCCCTGATACGGTTTTCCTCTGTGGAACTGGTGGTTTCTGTGTTTTTTTTTCTCTTTTTCGTTTTTGGTTCAAGGTAGATTTTATTCCTCTTTTTTGTATTTACAGATATAAGCATGGAAATAATTTATTCATATAAATACATGTATGTGAAGGGAATAATTGTTTTTTCTGTTTTATTTTTTAAATTTTATTTCTTTTTAATTTTGAATTTTATTTTATATTTTTATACAGCAGGTTCTTATTGGTTATCTATTATATACATATAAATGTATACATGCCAATCCCAGTCTCTCAAACTCCTCCCACCACCACCCCCCCAACAGCTTTCCCCCCTTGTTGTCCATACATTTGTTATCTACATCTGTTGCTCTATTTATGCCTTGCAAAATGGTTAATCTGTACAGTTTTTCTAGGTTCCACATATATGCATGAATATACAAGATTTGTTTTTCTCTTTCTGACTTACTTCACTCTGTATGACAGTCTCTAGATCCATCGACGTCTCTACAAATGACCTAATTTCATTCCTTTTCATGTCTTAGTAATATTCCATTTTATACATGTACCACAGCTTTATGCATTCGTCTGTCTGTGGGCATTTAGGTTGCTTCCATTACCTCGATATTGTAAAGAGTGATGAAATGAACATTGCGGTGAATGTCCCTTTTTGATTTATGGTTTTGTCTGGGTATATGTCCAGAACTGGGATTGCTGTATCATATGGTAATTCTACTGTTAGTTTCTTAAGAAACTCCATATTGTTCTCCATAGTGACTGTATCAATTTATATTCCCAACAATAGTGGAAGAGAGTTCCTTTTCTCCACACATTTCCAGCATTTTTTGTTTGTAGATTTTCTGATGATGCCCATTCTACCAGGTGTGAGGTGATACCTCATTGTTGAGTCCATTTTGATGAGCAAGGGGTAGGTCTTGTCTATTACATATTTAGCTTATGGAATGGTATCTGTGCTAATTTCAAACTCTGCTTTTATGCAGCACCACAACTCACCTTCCCCCTTAAGCAAGCATAAGTTGGTTTTCTAAACATGAGACCCTGTTCTGTTTTGTAATTCAGTTCATGTGTAGCCAAGTTCACATTCCATGTATTAGTGATACCTTATGATGTTTCTTTTTCTGTGTGACTTTTTTCACTTAGAATCACCGTGCCTCAATCCACTCATTATGCTGGTACAGGCCTGGTTACATAGTTTTCATTGCTGAGAGGTATTCTGTTGTACGTAAGTACCACAACTTCTTTATCCATTATTTGCTCTCTGGCATATTTAACTTTTGCTGCAGAAGAGGTTCCTGTAAACAGAGCCGTCCCAAATTTTGGGGTGGCTGTGTCTTTTTGATTTTAATTTCCCTAAGCTATAGGACCATAAGTGGAAGTGCCCTAGGCTCTGTTGCTTTGTTTTTTAGATGTTTCAGGAAACACCATACACTTCTCCCTAGTGGCTGTTGGCAATTTACATCCCGCCCATCAGCATAACAAGGCTCCCAGTTCTCCATGGACTGTCCTGCCTTTCTGGATTTTACACTTTTTTCAGATGGCCCTTTTGACCGGGGGGAAGTGAGACTTCATTGTAGTGCAGATTTCCTTTGCAAGCTTGCTTGGTTGGCCAAAAAGGGCGTATGCGTTTTTTCCTGAATATATTCAGGAAAAAACGCATACGCCCTTTTTGGCCAAGTGCATCATTGTCGACGTTCTGCCTCTTTTCCTATGCTGTAAATGCAATTCCAGTTTACCTCCTGAAATCGGTTTCCTGCAATTCTGCCCCGCTTTCAAGTCCTCCTGGCAGCCTTACTTCAGTATATTTTTGGACGATAGCTGTCATTTATAACTCTGCAGGTTTGTGAATTACAGTGCCCCTGAGCTCCTTTCTTCAACTCGCTTTCCTTTGAGCTGGCCGCAACACCGCAGGATTGCTTCTGGCCCTAATCTGGTTCCGGCACGGCACGCTGAGCCTTTGGTTAATTCCTCTTCCTGGTGGGAAATGAGAGTTAAATTTGCCCGTCCAGACACCTCCAGCTAGTCTCTCATTGGTTCTCCCTATTCCTGTTCATCTTCTGCAGAAATTGCAAACTGGGCCAAACAGGAGGTTAAAGGCACTGACTTTCCAAGTCGGGAGAGTGTTAGTAAAGCGTCTGGAATGTTGCAGCCGAGTACCAGGGGACGAGAACTGAGACATATTGGAACACGTCTCCCGATCACACGGTTGATCATACTCTGGGTTCCACATGCATGTTTTAGCTGAAGGAAGAATCCCTTAAACCTGGAGAGTTGAGACCCGTGGAATGGGTACCATGCAATATGACTTCAAACGGTCTTCATTTGCTCACCGAATGTCTCCAATCCTATCATTGCTGCATTTATGCCCCTGTACACACGCTTGATTCTCTTTCGGAGACATAGCAATCCATAGGTTTTAAGATACTTACTAGTCAGGTACATTCTTAGGCATTTAATATGGGGTGTTGAGTCCATTTCTTTGAGCAAGGAGTAGCTCTTGTCTACTACATATTTGGCTTAAGGAACTTTATCTGTGCTCATTTCAATCTCTGGTTTTATGCAGCACCCCAACTCACCTTTCCGCTTAAGCAAGCATAAGTTGGTTTTCTAAATTTGAGACACTCTTCTGATTTGTAATCCAGTTCCTGTGTAGCGAAGTTTACATTCCGTGTATTAGTGATATCTTATGATGTTTCTTTTTCTGTGTGACTTATTTCAGTTAGAATCATCATACCTGAATCCACTCATTATGCTGCTACGGGCCTGATGACATAGATTTCATTGCTGAGTGATATTGCATTGTACGTAAGTACCACAACTTCTTTATCCATTTTTCACTTTCTGCGATATTGAACTTATCCCGTAAACGCGGTTCTTGTAAACAGAGCCGTCCCAAACTTTGGGGTGGCGGTGTGTTTTTGATTTTAATTTCCCTAAGCTATAGGACCATAAGTGGAAGTGCCCTAGGCTCTGTTGCTTTGTTTTTTAGATGTTTCAGGAAACACCATACACTTCTCTGCAGTGGCTGTTGACAATTTACATCCCGCCCATCAGCATAACAAGGCTCCCAGTTCTCCATGGCCTGTCCTGCCTTTCTGGATTTTACACTTTTTTCAGTTGGCCCTTTTGACCGGGGGGAAGTGAGACTTCATTGTAGTGCAGATTTCCTTTGCAAGCTTGCTTGGTTGGCCAAAAAGGGCCTATGCGTTTTTTCCTGAATATATTCAGGAAAAAACGCATAGGCCCTTTTTGGCCAAGTGCATCATTGTCGACGTTTTGCCTCTTTTCCTATGCTTTAAATGCAATTCCAGTCTACTTCCTGAAATTGGTTTCCTGCAATTCTGCCCCGCTTTCAAGTCCTCTTGGCAGCCTTACTTCAGTATATTTTTGGACGATAGCTGTCATTTACAACTCTGCAGATTTGTGAATTACAGTGCCCCTGAGCTCCTTTCTTTAACTCGCTTTCTTGTGAGCTGGCTGCAACACAGCAGGATTGCTTCAGGCCCTAATCTGGTTCCGGCACGGCACACTGAGCCTTTGGTTAATTCCTCTTCCTGGTGAGAAATGAGAGTTAAATTTGCCCGTCCAGACACCTCCAGCTAGTCTCTCATTGGTTCTCCCTATTCCTGTTCATCTTCCGCAGAAATTGCAAACTGGGCCAAACAGGAGGTTAAAGGCACTGACTCTCCAAGTCGGGAGAGTGTTAGTAAAGCGTCTGGAATGTTGCACCCGAGTACCAGGGGACGAGAACTGAGACATATTGGAACACGTCTCCCGATCACACGGTTGATCATACTCTGGGTTCCACATGCATGCTTTAGCTGAAGGAAGAATCCCTTAAACCTGGAGAGTTGAGACCCGTGGAATGGGTACCATGCAATATGACTTCAAAGGGTCTTCATTTGCTCACCGAATGTCTCCAATCCTATCATTGCTCCATTTATGCCCCTGTACACATGCTTGATTCTCTTTCGGAGACATAGCAATCCATAGGTTTAAAATACTTACAAGTCAGGTACATTCTTAGGCGTTTAATATGGGGTGTTGAGTCCATTTCGTTGAGCAAGGAGTAGCTCTTGTCTATTACATATTTGGCTTAAGGAACTTTATCTGTGCTCATTTCAATCTCTGGTTTTATGCAGCACCCCAACTCACCTTTCCACTTAAGCAAGCATAAGTTGGTTTTCTAAATTTGAGACCCTGTTCTGTTTTGTAATTCAGTTCCTGTGTAGCCAAGTTTACATTCCGTGTATTAGTGATATCTTATGATGTTTCTTTTTCTGTGTGACTTATTTCAGTTAGAATCATCATACCTGAATCCACTCATTATGCTGCTACAGGCCTGATGACATAGATTTCATTGCTGAGTGATATTGCATTGTACATAAGTACCACAAATTCTTTATCCATTTTTCACTTTCTGCGATATTGAACTTGTCCCGTAAACGAGGTTCTTGTAAACAGAGCCGTCCCAACCTTTGGGGTGGCTGTGTCTTTTTGATTTTAATTTCCCTAAGCTATAGGGCCATAAGTGGAAGTGCCCTAGGCTCTGTTGCTTTGTTTTTTAGATGTGTCAGGAAACACCATACACTTCTCCAGAGTGGCTGTTGGCAATTTACATCCCGCCCATCAGCATAACAAGGCTCCCAGTTCTCCATGGCCTGTCCTGCCTTTCTGGATTTTACACTTTTTTCAGTTGGGCCTTTTGACCAGGGGGAAGTGAGACTTCATTGTAGTGCAGATTTCCTTTGCAAGCTTGCTTGGTTGGCCAAAAAGGGCGTATGCATTTTTTCCTGAATATATTCAGGAAAAAATGCATACGCCCCTTTTGGCCAAGTGCATCACTGTCGACGTTCTGCCTCTTTTCCTATGCTTTAAATGCAATTCCAGTCTACCTCCTGAAATCGCTTTCCTGCAGTTCTGTCCCGCTTTCAAGTCCTCTTGGCAGCCTTACTTCAGTATATTTTTGGACGATAGCTGTCATTTATAACTCTGCAGGTTTGTGAATTACAGTGCCCCTGAGCTCCTTTCTTCAACAAGCTTTCTTGTGATCTGGCCGCAACAGCACAGGATTGCTTCAGGCCCTAATCTGGTTCCGGCACGGCACGCTGAGCCTTTGGTTAATTCCTCTTCCTGGTGGGAAATGAGAGTTAAATTTGCCCGTCCAGACACCTCCAGCTAGTCTCTCATTGGTTCTCCCTATTCCTGTTCATCTTCTGCAGAAATTGCAAACTGGGCCAAACAGGAGGTTAAAGGCACTGACTCTCCAAGACGGGAGAGTGTTAGTAAAGCGTCTGGAATGTTGCACCCGAGTACCAGGGGACGAGAACTGAGACATATTGGAACACGTCTCCCGATCACACGGTTGATCATACTCTGGGTTCCACATGCATGATTTAGCTGAAGGAAGAATCCCTTAAACCTGGAGTGTTGAGACCCATGGAATGGGTACCTTGCAATATGACTTCAAAGGGTCTTCATTTGCTCACCGAACCTCTCCAATCCTATCACTGCTGCGTTTATGCCCCTGTACACACGCTTGATTCTCTTTCGGAGACATAGCGATCCATAGGTTTTAAGATACTTACTAGTCTGGTACATTCTTAGGCATTTAATATGGGGTGCTGAGTCCATTTCGTTGAGCAAGGAGTAGCTCTTGTCTATTACATATTTGGCTTAAGGAACTTTATCTGTGCTCATTTCAATCTCTGGTTTTATGCAGCACCCCAACTCACCTTTCCGTTTAAGCAAGCATAAGTTGGTTTTCTAAATTTGAGATCCTGTTCTGTTTTGTAATCCAGTTCCTGTGTAGCCAAGTTTACATTCCGTGTATTAGTGATATCTTATGATGTTTTTTTTCTGTGTGACTTATTTCAGTTAGAATCATCATACCTGAATCCACTCATTATGCTGCTACGGGCCTGATGACATAGATTTCATTGCTGAGTGATATTGCATTGTACGTAAGTACCACAACTTCTTTATCCATTTTTCACTCTCTGCGATATTGAACTTGTACCGTAAACGAGGGTCTTTTAAACAGAGCCATCCCAAACTTTGGGGTGGCTGTGTCTTTTTGATTTTAATTTCCCTAAGCTATAGGACCATAAGTGGAAGTGCCCTAGGCTCTGTTGCTTTGTTTCTTAGATGTTTCAGGAAACACCATACACTTTTCCTAAGTGGCTGTTGGCAATTTACATCCCGCCCATCAGCATAACAAGGCTCCCAGTTCTCCATGGCCTGTCCTGCCTTTCTGGATTTTACACTTTTTTCAGATGGCCCTTTTGACCGTGGGGAAGTGAGACTTCATTGTAGTGCAGATTTCCTTTGCAAGCTTGCTTGGTTGGCCAAAAAGTGCATATGCTTTTTTTCCTGAATATATTCAGGAAAAAACGCATACGCCCTTTTTGGCCAAGTGCATCATTGTCGACGTTCTGCCTCTTTTCCTATGCTTTAAATGCAATTCCAGTCTACCTCCTGAAATCGGTTTCCTGCAATTCTGGCCCGCTTTCAAGTCCTCTTGGCAGCCTTACTTCAGTATATTTTTGGACGATAGCTGTCATTTATAACTCTGCAGGTTTGTGAATTACAGTGCCCCTGAGCTCCTTTCTTCAACTCGCTTTCTTGTGAGCTGGCCGCAACACCGCAGGATTGCTTCAGGCCCTAATCTGGTTCCGGCACGGCACGCTGAGCCTTTGGTTAATTCCTCTTCCTGGTGGGAAATGAGAGTTAAATTTGCCCGTCCAGACACCTCCAGCTAGTCTCTCATTGGTTCTCCCTATTCCTGTTCATCTTCTGCAGAAATTGCAAACTGGGCCAAACAGGAGGTTAAAGGCACTGACTCTCCAAGACGGGAGAGTGTTAGTAAAGCGTCTGGAATGTTGCACCCGAGTACCAGGGGACGAGAACTGAGACATATTGGAACACGTCTCCCGATCACACGGTTGATCATACTCTGGGTTCCACATGCATGATTTAGCTGAAGGAAGAATCCCTTAAACCTGGAGTGTTGAGACCCATGGAATGGGTACCTTGCAATATGACTTCAAAGGGTCTTCATTTGCTCACCGAACCTCTCCAATCCTATCACTGCTGCGTTTATGCCCCTGTACACACGCTTGATTCTCTTTCAGAGACATAGCGATCCATAGGTTTTAAGATACTTACTAGTCTGGTACATTCTTAGGCATTTAATATGGGGTGTTGAGTCCATTTCGTTGAGCAAGGAGTAGCTCTTGTCTATTACATATTTGGCTTAAGGAACTTTATCTGTGCTCATTTCAATCTCTGGTTTTATGCAGCACCCCAACTCACCTTTCCGTTTAAGCAAGCATAAGTTGGTTTTCTAAATTTGAGATCCTGTTCTGTTTTGTAATCCAGTTCCTGTGTAGCCAAGTTTACATTCCGTGTATTAGTGATATCTTATGATGTTTTTTTTCTGTGTGACTTATTTCAGTTAGAATCATCATACCTGAATCCACTCATTATGCTGCTACGGGCCTGATGACATAGATTTCATTGCTGAGTGATATTGCATTGTACGTAAGTACCACAACTTCTTTATCCATTTTTCACTCTCTGCGATATTGAACTTGTACCGTAAACGAGGGTCTTTTAAACAGAGCCATCCCAAACTTTGGGGTGGCTGTGTCTTTTTGATTTTAATTTCCCTAAGCTATAGGACCATAAGTGGAAGTGCCCTAGGCTCTGTTGCTTTGTTTCTTAGATGTTTCAGGAAACACCATACACTTTTCCTAAGTGGCTGTTGGCAATTTACATCCCGCCCATCAGCATAACAAGGCTCCCAGTTCTCCATGGCCTGTCCTGCCTTTCTGGATTTTACACTTTTTTCAGATGGCCCTTTTGACCGTGGGGAAGTGAGACTTCATTGTAGTGCAGATTTCCTTTGCAAGCTTGCTTGGTTGGCCAAAAAGTGCATATGCTTTTTTTCCTGAATATATTCAGGAAAAAACGCATACGCCCTTTTTGGCCAAGTGCATCATTGTCGACGTTCTGCCTCTTTTCCTATGCTTTAAATGCAATTCCAGTCTACCTCCTGAAATCGGTTTCCTGCAATTCTGGCCCGCTTTCAAGTCCTCTTGGCAGCCTTACTTCAGTATATTTTTGGACGATAGCTGTCATTTATAACTCTGCAGGTTTGTGAATTACAGTGCCCCTGAGCTCCTTTCTTCAACTCGCTTTCTTGTGAGCTGGCCGCAACACCGCAGGATTGCTTCAGGCCCTAATCTGGTTCCGGCACGGCTCGCTGAGCCTTTGGTTAATTCCTCTTCCTGGTGGGAAATGAGAGTTAAATTTGCCCGTCCAGACACCTCCAGCTAGTCTCTCATTGGTTCTCCCTATTCCTGTTCATCTTCCACAGAAATTGCAAACTGGGCCAAACAGGAGGTTAAAGGCACTGACTCTCCAAGTCGGGAGAGTGTTAGTAAAGCATCTGGAATGTTGCACCCGAGTACCAGGGGACGAGAACTGAGACATATTGGAACACGTCTCCCGATCACACGGTTGATCATACTCTGGGTTCCACATGCATGATTTAGCTGAAGGAAGAATCCCTTAAACCTGGAGCGTTGAGACCCGTGGAATGGGTACCATGCAATATGACTTCAAAGGGTCTTCATTTGCTCACCGAACCTCTCCAATCCTATCACTGCTTCGTTTATGCCCCTGTACACACGCTTGATTCTCTTTCGGAGACATAGCGATCCATAGGTTTTAAGATACTTACTAGTCAGGTACATTCTTAGGCGTTTAATATGGGGTGTTGAGTCCATTTCGTTGAGCAAGGAGTAGCTCTTGTGTATTACATATTTGGCTTAAGGAACTTTATCTGTGCTCATTTCAATCTCTGGTTTTATGCAGCACCCCAACTCACCTTTCCCCTTAAGCAAGCATAAGTTGGTTTTCTAAATTTGAGACCCTGTTGTGTTTTGTAATCCAGTTCATGTGTAGCCAAGTTTACATTCCATTTATTAGTGATATCTTATGATGTTTCTTTTCCTGTGTGACTTATTTCAGTTAGAATCATCATACCTGAATCCACTCATTATGCTGCTACGGGTCTGATGAGATAGATTTCATTGCTGAGTGATATTGCATTCTACCTAAGTACCACAACTTCTTTATCCATTTTTCAATTTCTGTGATATTGAACTTGTACCATAAACGAGGTTCCTGTAAACAGAGCCGTCCCAAACTTTGGGGTGGCTGTGTCTTTTTGATTTTAATTTCCCTAAGCTATAGGACCATAAGTGGAAGTGCCCTAGGCTCTGTTGCTTTGTTTTTTAGACGTTTCGGGAAACACCATACACTTCTCCCGAGTGGCTGTTGGCAATTTACATCCCGCCCATCAGCATAAAAAGGCTCCTAGTTTTCCATGGCCTGTCCTGCCTTTCTGGATTTTACACATTTTTCACATGGCCCTTTTTACCAGGGGGAAGTGAGACTTCATTGTAGTGCAGATTTCCTTTGCAAGCTTGCTTGACTGGCCAAAAAGGGCATATGCCTTTTTTCCTGAATATATTCAGGAAAAAATGCATACACCCTTTTTGGCCAAGTGCATCATTGTCGACGTTCTGCCTCTTTTCCTATGCTTTAAATGCAATTCCAGTCTACCTCCTGAAATCGGTTTCCTTCAATTCTGCCCCGCTTTCAAGTCCTCTTGGCAGCCTTACTTCAGTATATTTTTGGACGATAGCTGTCATTTATAACTCTGCAGGTTTGTGAATTACAGTGCCCCTGAGCTCCTTTCTTCAACTCGCTTTCTTGTGAGCTGGCTGCAACACCGCAGGATTGCTTCAGGCCCTAATCTGGTTCAGGCATGGCACGCTGAGCCTTTGGTTAATTCCTCTTCCTGGTGGGAAATGAGAGTTAAATTTGCCCGTCCAGACACCTCCAGCTAGTCTCTGACTTGTTCTCCCTATTCCTGTTCATCTTCCACAGAAATTGCAAACTGGGCCAAACAGGAGGTTAAAGGCACTGACTCTCTAAGTCGGGAGACTGTTAGTAAAGCGTCTGGAATGTTGCACCCGAGTACCAGGGGACGAGAACTGAGACATATTTGAACACGTCTCCCGATCACACGGTTGATCATACTCTGGGTTCCACATGCATGATTTAGCTGAAGGAAGAATCCCTTAAACCTGGAGAGTTGAGACCCGTGGAATGGGTACCATGTAATATGACTTCAAAGGGTCTTCATTTCCTCACCGAATCTCTCCAGTCCTATCACTGCTGTGTTTATGCCCCTGTACACACGCTTGATTCTCTTTCAGAGACATAGCAATCCATAGGTTTTAAGATACTTACAAGTCAGGTACATCCTTAGGCGTTTAATATGGGGTGTTGAGTCCATTTCGTTGAGCAAGGAGTAGCACTTGTCTATTACATATATGGCTTACGGAACTTTATCTGTGCTCATTTCAATCTCTGGTTTTATGCAGCACCCCAACTCACCTTTCCCCTTAAGCAAGCATAAGTTGGTTTTCTACATTTGAGACCCTGTTCTGTTTTGTAATTCAGTTCCTGTGTAGCCAAGATTACATTCCGTGTATTAGTGATATCTTATGATGTTTCTTTTTCTGTGTGACTTATTTCAGTTAGAATCATCATACCTGAATCCACTCATTATGCTGCTACGGGCCTGATGACATAGATTTCATTGCTGAGTGATGTTGCATTGTATGTAAGTACCACAACTTCTTTATCCATTTTTCACTTTCTGCGATATTGAACTTGCACCGTAAACGAGGTTCTTGTAAACAGAGCCGTCCCAAACTTTGGGGTGGCTGTGTCTTTTTGATTTTAATTTCCCTAAGCTATAGGACCATAAGTGGAAGTGCCCGAGGCTCTGTTGCTTTGTTTTTTAGATGTTTCAGGAAACACCATACACTTTTCCCAAGTGGCTGTTGGCAATTTACATCCCGCCCATCAGCATAACAAGGCTCCCAGTTCTCCATGGCCTGTCCTGCCTTTCTGGATTTTACACTTTTTTCAGATGGCCCTTTTGACCCGGGGGAAGTGAGGCTTCATTGTAGTGCAGGTTTCCTTTGCAAGCTTGCTTGGTTTGCTAAAAAGGACATATGCGTTTTTTCCTGAATATATTCAGGAAAAAACTCATATGCCCTTTTTGGCCAAGTGCATCACTGTCGATGTTCTGCCTCTTTTCCTATGCTTTAAATGCAATTCCAGTCTACCTCCTGAAATCGGTGTCCTGCAATTCTGCCCCGTATTCAAGACCTCTTGGCAGCCGTACTTCAGTATATTTTTGGACGATAGCTGTCATTTATAACTCTGCAGGTTTGTGAATTACAGTGCCCCTGAGCTCCTTTCTTCAACTCGCTTTCTTGTGAGCTGGCCGCAACACCGCAGGATTGCTTCAGGCCCTAATCTGGTTCAGGCATGGCATGCTGAGCCTTCGGTTAATTCCTATTCCTGGTGGGAAATGAGAGTTAAATTTGCCCGACCAGACACCTCCAGCTAGTCTCTCATTGGTTCTCCCTATTCCTGTTCATCTTCCACAGAAATTGCAAACTGGGCCAACAGGAGGTTAAAGGCACTGACTCTCCAAGTCGGGAGAGTTTTAGTAAAGCGTCTGGAATGTTGCACCCGAGAAGCAGGCGACGAGAACTGAGACATATTGGAACACGTCTCCCGATCACACGGTTGATCATACTCTGGGTTTCACATGCATGGTTTAGCTGAAGGAAGAATCCCTTAAACCTGGAGAGTTGAGACCCGTGGAATGGGTACCATGCAATATGACTTCAAAGGGTCTTCATTTGCTCACCGAACCTCTCCAATCCTATCACTGCTGCGTTTATGCCCCTGTACACACGCTTGATTCTCTTTTGGAGACATAGCAATCCATAGGTTTTAAGATACTTACTAGTCAGGTACATTCTTAGGCGTTTAATATGGGGTGTTGAGTCCATTTCGTTGAGCAAGGAGTAGCTCTTGTCTATTCCATATTTGGCTTAAGGAACTTTATCTGTGCTCATTTCAATCTCTGGTTTTATGCAGCACCCCAACTCACCTTTCCCCTTAAGCAAGCATAAGTTGGTTTTCTACATTTGAGACCCTATTCTGTTTTGTAATTCAGTTCCTGTGTAGCCAAGTTTACATTCCGTGTATTAGTGATATCTTATGATGTTTCTTTTTCTGTGTGACTTATTTCAGTTAGAATCATCATACCTGAATCCACTCATTATGCTGCTACGGGCCTGATGACATAGATTTCATTGCTGAGTGATGTTGCATTGTATGTAAGTACCACAACTTCTTTATCCATTTTTCACTTTCTGCGATATTGAACTTGCACCGTAAAGGAGGTTCTTGTAAACAGAGCCGTCCCAAACTTTGGGGTGGCTGTGTCTTTTTGATTTTAATTTCCCTAAGCTATAGGACCATAAGTGGAAGTGCCCTAGGCTCTGTTGCTTTGTTTTTTAGATGTTTCAGGAAACACCATACACTTTTCCCAAGTGGCTGTTGGCAATTTACATCCCGCCCATCAGCATAACAAGGCTCCCAGTTCTCCATGGCCTGTCCTGCCTTTCTGGATTTTACACTTTTTTCAGATTGCCCTTTTGACCCGGGGGAAGTGAGGCTTCATTGTAGTGCAGGTTTCCTTTGCAAGCTTGCTTGGTTTGCTAAAAAGGACATATGCGTTTTTTCCTGAATATATTCAGGAAAAAACTCATATGCCCTTTTTGGCCAAGTGCATCACTGTCGATGTTCTGCCTCTTTTCCTATGCTTTAAATGCAATTCCAGTCTACCTCCTGAAATCGGTTTCCTGCAATTCTGCCCCGCATTCAAGACCTCTTGGCAGCCTTACTTCAGTATATTTTTGGACGATAGCTGTCATTTATAACTCTGCAGGTTTGTGAATTACAGTGCCCCTGAGCTCCTTTCTTCAACTCGCTTTCTTGTGAGCTGGCCGCAACACCGCAGGATTGCTTCAGGCCCTAATCTGGTTCAGGCATGGCATGCTGAGCCTTCGGTTAATTCCTATTCCTGGTGGGAAATGAGAGTTAAATTTGCCCGACCAGACACCTCCAGCTAGTCTCTCATTGGTTCTCCCTATTCCTGTTCATCTTCCACAGAAATTGCAAACTGGGCCAACAGGAGGTTAAAGGCACTGACTCTCCAAGTCGGGAGAGTTTTAGTAAAGCGTCTGGAATGTTGCACCCGAGAAGCAGGCGACGAGAACTGAGACATATTGGAACACGTCTCCCGATCACACGGTTGATCATACTCTGGGTTTCACATGCATGGTTTAGCTGAAGGAAGAATCCCTTAAACCTGGAGAGTTGAGACCCGTGGAATGGGTACCATGCAATATGACTTCAAAGGGTCTTCATTTGCTCACCGAACCTCTCCAATCCTATCACTGCTGCGTTTATGCCCCTGTACACACGCTTGATTCTCTTTTGGAGACATAGCAATCCATAGGTTTTAAGATACTTACTAGTCAGGTACATTCTTAGGCGTTTAATATGGGGTGTTGAGTCCATTTCGTTGAGCAAGGAGTAGCTCTTGTCTATTCCATATTTGGCTTAAGGAACTTTATCTGTGCTCATTTCAATCTCTGGTTTTATGCAGCACCCCAACTCACCTTTCCCCTTAAGCAAGCATAAGTTGGTTTTCTACATTTGAGACCCTATTCTGTTTTGTAATTCAGTTCCTGTGTAGCCAAGTTTACATTCCGTGTATTAGTGATATCTTATGATGTTTCTTTTTCTGTGTGACTTATTTCAGTTAGAATCATCATACCTGAATCCACTCATTATGCTGCTACGGGCCTGATGACATAGATTTCATTGCTGAGTGATGTTGCATTGTATGTAAGTACCACAACTTCTTTATCCATTTTTCACTTTCTGCGATATTGAACTTGCACCGTAAAGGAGGTTCTTGTAAACAGAGCCGTCCCAAACTTTGGGGTGGCTGTGTCTTTTTGATTTTAATTTCCCTAAGCTATAGGACCATAAGTGGAAGTGCCCTAGGCTCTGTTGCTTTGTTTTTTAGATGTTTCAGGAAACACCATACACTTTTCCCAAGTGGCTGTTGGCAATTTACATCCCGCCCATCAGCATAACAAGGCTCCCAGTTCTCCATGGCCTGTCCTGCCTTTCTGGATTTTACACTTTTTTCAGATGGCCCTTTTGACCCGGGGGAAGTGAGGCTTCATTGTAGTGCAGGTTTCCTTTGCAAGCTTGCTTGGTTTGCTAAAAAGGACATATGCGTTTTTTCTTGAATATATTCAGGAAAAAACTCATATGCCCTTTTTGGCCAAGTGCATCACTGTCGATGTTCTGCCTCTTTTCCTATGCTTTAAATGCAATTCCAGTCTACCTCCTGAAATCGGTGTCCTGCAATTCTGCCCCGTATTCAAGACCTCTTGGCAGCCGTACTTCAGTATATTTTTGGACGATAGCTGTCATTTATAACTCTGCAGGTTTGTGAATTACAGTGCCCCTGAGCTCCTTTCTTCAACTCGCTTTCTTGTGAGCTGGCCGCAACACCGCAGGATTGCTTCAGGCCCTAATCTGGTTCAGGCATGGCATGCTGAGCCTTCGGTTAATTCCTATTCCTGGTGGGAAATGAGAGTTAAATTTGCCCGACCAGACACCTCCAGCTAGTCTCTCATTGGTTCTCCCTATTCCTGTTCATCTTCCACAGAAATTGCAAACTGGGCCAACAGGAGGTTAAAGGCACTGACTCTCCAAGTCGGGAGAGTTTTAGTAAAGCGTCTGGAATGTTGCACCCGAGAAGCAGGCGACGAGAACTGAGACATATTGGAACACGTCTCCCGATCACACGGTTGATCATACTCTGGGTTTCACATGCATGGTTTAGCTGAAGGAAGAATCCCTTAAACCTGGAGAGTTGAGACCCGTGGAATGGGTACCATGCAATATGACTTCAAAGGGTCTTCATTTGCTCACCGAACCTCTCCAATCCTATCACTGCTGCGTTTATGCCCCTGTACACACGCTTGATTCTCTTTTGGAGACATAGCAATCCATAGGTTTTAAGATACTTACTAGTCAGGTACATTCTTAGGCGTTTAATATGGGGTGTTGAGTCCATTTCGTTGAGCAAGGAGTAGCTCTTGTCTATTCCATATTTGGCTTAAGGAACTTTATCTGTGCTCATTTCAATCTCTGGTTTTATGCAGCACCCCAACTCACCTTTCCCCTTAAGCAAGCATAAGTTGGTTTTCTACATTTGAGACCCTATTCTGTTTTGTAATTCAGTTCCTGTGTAGCCAAGTTTACATTCCGTGTATTAGTGATATCTTATGATGTTTCTTTTTCTGTGTGACTTATTTCAGTTAGAATCATCATACCTGAATCCACTCATTATGCTGCTACGGGCCTGATGACATAGATTTCATTGCTGAGTGATGTTGCATTGTATGTAAGTACCACAACTTCTTTATCCATTTTTCACTTTCTGCGATATTGAACTTGCACCGTAAAGGAGGTTCTTGTAAACAGAGCCGTCCCAAACTTTGGGGTGGCTGTGTCTTTTTGATTTTAATTTCCCTAAGCTATAGGACCATAAGTGGAAGTGCCCTAGGCTCTGTTGCTTTGTTTTTTAGATGTTTCAGGAAACACCATACACTTTTCCCAAGTGGCTGTTGGCAATTTACATCCCGCCCATCAGCATAACAAGGCTCCCAGTTCTCCATGGCCTGTCCTGCCTTTCTGGATTTTACACTTTTTTCAGATGGCCCTTTTGACCCGGGGGAAGTGAGGCTTCATTGTAGTGCAGGTTTCCTTTGCAAGCTTGCTTGGTTTGCTAAAAAGGACATATGCGTTTTTTCTTGAATATATTCAGGAAAAAACTCATATGCCCTTTTTGGCCAAGTGCATCACTGTCGATGTTCTGCCTCTTTTCCTATGCTTTAAATGCAATTCCAGTCTACCTCCTGAAATCGGTGTCCTGCAATTCTGCCCCGTATTCAAGACCTCTTGGCAGCCGTACTTCAGTATATTTTTGGACGATAGCTGTCATTTATAACTCTGCAGGTTTGTGAATTACAGTGCCCCTGAGCTCCTTTCTTCAACTCGCTTTCTTGTGAGCTGGCCGCAACACCGCAGGATTGCTTCAGGCCCTAATCTGGTTCAGGCATGGCATGCTGAGCCTTCGGTTAATTCCTATTCCTGGTGGGAAATGAGAGTTAAATTTGCCCGACCAGACACCTCCAGCTAGTCTCTCATTGGTTCTCCCTATTCCTGTTCATCTTCCACAGAAATTGCAAACTGGGCCAACAGGAGGTTAAAGGCACTGACTCTCCAAGTCGGGAGAGTTTTAGTAAAGCGTCTGGAATGTTGCACCCGAGAAGCAGGCGACGAGAACTGAGACATATTGGAACACGTCTCCCGATCACACGGTTGATCATACTCTGGGTTTCACATGCATGGTTTAGCTGAAGGAAGAATCCCTTAAACCTGGAGAGTTGAGACCCGTGGAATGGGTACCATGCAATATGACTTCAAAGGGTCTTCATTTGCTCACCGAACCTCTCCAATCCTATCACTGCTGCGTTTATGCCCCTGTACACACGCTTGATTCTCTTTTGGAGACATAGCAATCCATAGGTTTTAAGATACTTACTAGTCAGGTACATTCTTAGGCGTTTAATATGGGGTGTTGAGTCCATTTCGTTGAGCAAGGAGTAGCTCTTGTCTATTCCATATTTGGCTTAAGGAACTTTATCTGTGCTCATTTCAATCTCTGGTTTTATGCAGCACCCCAACTCACCTTTCCCCTTAAGCAAGCATAAGTTGGTTTTCTACATTTGAGACCCTATTCTGTTTTGTAATTCAGTTCCTGTGTAGCCAAGTTTACATTCTGTGTATTAGTGATATCTTATGATGTTTCTTTTTCTGTGTGACTTATTTCAGTTAGAATCATCATACCTGAATCCACTCATTATGCTGCTACGGGCCTGATGACATAGATTTCATTGCTGAGTGATGTTGCATTGTATGTAAGTACCACAACTTCTTTATCCATTTTTCACTTTCTGCGATATTGAACTTGCACCGTAAAGGAGGTTCTTGTAAACAGAGCCGTCCCAAACTTTGGGGTGGCTGTGTCTTTTTGATTTTAATTTCCCTAAGCTATAGGACCATAAGTGGAAGTGCCCTAGGCTCTGTTGCTTTGTTTTTTAGATGTTTCAGGAAACACCATACACTTTTCCCAAGTGGCTGTTGGCAATTTACATCCCGCCCATCAGCATAACAAGGCTCCCAGTTCTCCATGGCCTGTCCTGCCTTTCTGGATTTTACACTTTTTTCAGATTGCCCTTTTGACCCGGGGGAAGTGAGGCTTCATTGTAGTGCAGGTTTCCTTTGCAAGCTTGCTTGGTTTGCTAAAAAGGACATATGCGTTTTTTCCTGAATATATTCAGGAAAAAACTCATATGCCCTTTTTGGCCAAGTGCATCACTGTCGATGTTCTGCCTCTTTTCCTATGCTTTAAATGCAATTCCAGTCTACCTCCTGAAATCGGTTTCCTGCAATTCTGCCCCGCATTCAAGACCTCTTGGCAGCCTTACTTCAGTATATTTTTGGACGATAGCTGTCATTTATAACTCTGCAGGTTTGTGAATTACAGTGCCCCTGAGCTCCTTTCTTCAACTCGCTTTCTTGTGAGCTGGCCGCAACACCGCAGGATTGCTTCAGGTCCTAATCTGGTTCAGGCATGGCATGCTGAGCCTTCGGTTAATTCCTATTCCTGGTGGGAAATGAGAGTTAAATTTGCCCGACCAGACACCTCCAGCTAGTCTCTCATTGGTTCTCCCTATTCCTGTTCATCTTCCACAGAAATTGCAAACTGGGCCAACAGGAGGTTAAAGGCACTGACTCTCCAAGTCGGGAGAGTTTTAGTAAAGCGTCTGGAATGTTGCACCCGAGAAGCAGGCGACGAGAACTGAGACATATTGGAACACGTCTCCCGATCACACGGTTGATCATACTCTGGGTTTCACATGCATGGTTTAGCTGAAGGAAGAATCCCTTAAACCTGGAGAGTTGAGACCCGTGGAATGGGTACCATGCAATATGACTTCAAAGGGTCTTCATTTGCTCACCGAACCTCTCCAATCCTATCACTGCTGCGTTTATGCCCCTGTACACACGCTTGATTCTCTTTTGGGGACATAGCAATCCATAGGTTTTAAGATACTTACTAGTCAGGTACATTCTTAGGCGTTTAATATGGGGTGTTGAGTCCATTTCGTTGAGCAAGGAGTAGCTCTTGTCTATTCCATATTTGGCTTAAGGAACTTTATCTGTGCTCATTTCAATCTCTGGTTTTATGCAGCACCCCAACTCACCTTTCCCCTTAAGCAAGCATAAGTTGGTTTTCTACATTTGAGACCCTATTCTGTTTTGTAATTCAGTTCCTGTGTAGCCAAGTTTACATTCCGTGTATTAGTGATATCTTATGATGTTTCTTTTTCTGTGTGACTTATTTCAGTTAGAATCATCATACCTGAATCCACTCATTATGCTGCTACGGGCCTGATGACATAGATTTCATTGCTGAGTGATGTTGCATTGTACGTAAGTACCACAACTTCTTTGTCCATTTTTCATTTTCTGTGATATTGAACTTGTACCGTAAAGGAGCTTCTTGTAAACAGAGCCATCCCAAACTTTGGGGTGGCTGTGTCTTTTTGATTTTAATTTCCCTAAGCTATAGGACCATAAGTGGAAGTGCCCTAGGCTCTGTTGCTTTGTTTTTTAGACGTTTCAGGAAACACCATACACTTTTCCCAAGTGGCTGTTGGCAATTTACATCCCGCCCATCAGCATAACAAGGCTCCCAGTTCTCCATGGCCTGTCCTGCCTTTCTGGATTTTACACTTTTTTCAGATGGCCCTTTTGACCCGGGGGAAGTGAGGCTTCATTGTAGTGCAGGTTTCCTTTGCAAGCTTGCTTGGTTTGCTAAAAAGGACATATGCGTTTTTTCCTGAATATATTCAGGAAAAAACTCATATGCCCTTTTTGGCCAAGTGCATCACTGTCGATGTTCTGCCTCTTTTCCTATGCTTTAAATGCAATTCCAGTCTACCTCCTGAAATCGGTGTCCTGCAATTCTGCCCCGCATTCAAGACCTCTTGGCAGCCGTACTTCAGTATATTTTTGGACGATAGCTGTCATTTATAACTCTGCAGGTTTGTGAATTACAGTGCCCCTGAGCTCCTTTCTTCAACTCGCTTTCTTGTGAGCTGGCCGCAACACCGCAGGATTGCTTCAGGCCCTAATCTGGTTCAGGCATGGCATGCTGAGCCTTCGGTTAATTCCTATTCCTGGTGGGAAATGAGAGTTAAATTTGCCCGACCAGACACCTCCAGCTAGTCTCTCATTGGTTCTCCCTATTCCTGTTCATCTTCCACAGAAATTGCAAACTGGGCCAACAGGAGGTTAAAGGCACTGACTCTCCAAGTCGGGAGAGTTTTAGTAAAGCGTCTGGAATGTTGCACCCGAGAAGCAGGCGACGAGAACTGAGACATATTGGAACACGTCTCCCGATCACACGGTTGATCATACTCTGGGTTTCACATGCATGGTTTAGCTGAAGGAAGAATCCCTTAAACCTGGAGAGTTGAGACCCGTGGAATGGGTACCATGCAATATGACTTCAAAGGGTCTTCATTTGCTCACCGAACCTCTCCAATCCTATCACTGCTGCGTTTATGCCCCTGTACACACGCTTGATTCTCTTTTGGAGACATAGCAATCCATAGGTTTTAAGATACTTACTAGTCAGGTACATTCTTAGGCGTTTAATATGGGGTGTTGAGTCCATTTCGTTGAGCAAGGAGTAGCTCTTGTCTATTCCATATTTGGCTTAAGGAACTTTATCTGTGCTCATTTCAATCTCTGGTTTTATGCAGCACCCCAACTCACCTTTCCCCTTAAGCAAGCATAAGTTGGTTTTCTACATTTGAGACCCTATTCTGTTTTGTAATTCAGTTCCTGTGTAGCCAAGTTTACATTCCGTGTATTAGTGATATCTTATGATGTTTCTTTTTCTGTGTGACTTATTTCAGTTAGAATCATCATACCTGAATCCACTCATTATGCTGCTACGGGCCTGATGACATAGATTTCATTGCTGAGTGATGTTGCATTGTATGTAAGTACCACAACTTCTTTATCCATTTTTCACTTTCTGCGATATTGAACTTGCACCGTAAAGGAGGTTCTTGTAAACAGAGCCGTCCCAAACTTTGGGGTGGCTGTGTCTTTTTGATTTTAATTTCCCTAAGCTATAGGACCATAAGTGGAAGTGCCCTAGGCTCTGTTGCTTTGTTTTTTAGATGTTTCAGGAAACACCATACACTTTTCCCAAGTGGCTGTTGGCAATTTACATCCCGCCCATCAGCATAACAAGGCTCCCAGTTCTCCATGGCCTGTCCTGCCTTTCTGGATTTTACACTTTTTTCAGATGGCCCTTTTGACCCGGGGGAAGTGAGGCTTCATTGTAGTGCAGGTTTCCTTTGCAAGCTTGCTTGGTTTGCTAAAAAGGACATATGCGTTTTTTCCTGAATATATTCAGGAAAAAACTCATATGCCCTTTTTGGCCAAGTGCATCACTGTCGATGTTCTGCCTCTTTTCCTATGCTTTAAATGCAATTCCAGTCTACCTCCTGAAATCGGTTTCCTGCAATTCTGCCCCGCATTCAAGACCTCTTGGCAGCCTTACTTCAGTATATTTTTGGACGATAGCTGTCATTTATAACTCTGCAGGTTTGTGAATTACAGTGCCCCTGAGCTCCTTTCTTCAACTCGCTTTCTTGTGAGCTGGCCGCAACACCGCAGGATTGCTTCAGGTCCTAATCTGGTTCAGGCATGGCATGCTGAGCCTTCGGTTAATTCCTATTCCTGGTGGGAAATGAGAGTTAAATTTGCCCGACCAGACACCTCCAGCTAGTCTCTCATTGGTTCTCCCTATTCCTGTTCATCTTCCACAGAAATTGCAAACTGGGCCAACAGGAGGTTAAAGGCACTGACTCTCCAAGTCGGGAGAGTTTTAGTAAAGCGTCTGGAATGTTGCACCCGAGAAGCAGGCGACGAGAACTGAGACATATTGGAACACGTCTCCCGATCACACGGTTGATCATACTCTGGGTTTCACATGCATGGTTTAGCTGAAGGAAGAATCCCTTAAACCTGGAGAGTTGAGACCCGTGGAATGGGTACCATGCAATATGACTTCAAAGGGTCTTCATTTGCTCACCGAACCTCTCCAATCCTATCACTGCTGCGTTTATGCCCCTGTACACACGCTTGATTCTCTTTTGGAGACATAGCAATCCATAGGTTTTAAGATACTTACTAGTCAGGTACATTCTTAGGCGTTTAATATGGGGTGTTGAGTCCATTTCGTTGAGCAAGGAGTAGCTCTTGTCTATTCCATATTTGGCTTAAGGAACTTTATCTGTGCTCATTTCAATCTCTGGTTTTATGCAGCACCCCAACTCACCTTTCCCCTTAAGCAAGCATAAGTTGGTTTTCTACATTTGAGACCCTATTCTGTTTTGTAATTCAGTTCCTGTGTAGCCAAGTTTACATTCCGTGTATTAGTGATATCTTATGATGTTTCTTTTTCTGTGTGACTTATTTCAGTTAGAATCATCATACCTGAATCCACTCATTATGCTGCTACGGGCCTGATGACATAGATTTCATTGCTGAGTGATGTTGCATTGTACGTAAGTACCACAACTTCTTTGTCCATTTTTCACTTTCTGTGATATTGAACTTGTACCGTAAAGGAGCTTCTTGTAAACAGAGCCATCCCAAACTTTGGGGTGGCTGTGTCTTTTTGATTTTAATTTCCCTAAGCTATAGGACCATAAGTGGAAGTGCCCTAGGCTCTGTTGCTTTGTTTTTTAGACGTTTCAGGAAACACCATACACTTCTCCGGAGTGGCTGTTGGCAATTTACATCCCGCCCATCAGCATAACAAGGCTCCCAGTTCTCCATGGCCTGTCCTGCCTTTCTGGATTTTACACTTTTTTCAGATGGCCCTTTTGACCGGGGGGAAGTGAGACTTCATTGTAGTGCAGATTTCCTTAGCAAGCTTGCTTGGTTGGCCAAAACGGGCATATGCTTTTCTTCTTGAATATATTCAGGAAAAAACGCATACGCCCTTTTTGGACAAGTGCATCATTGTCGACGTTCTGCCTCTTTTCCTATGCTTTAAATGTAATTCCAGTCTACCTCCTGAAATCGGTTTCCTGCAATTCTGCCCCACTTTCAAGTCCTCTTGGCATCGTTACTTCAGTATATTTTTGGACGATAGCTGTCATTTATAACTCTGCAGGTTTGTGAATTACAGTGCCCCTGAGCTCCTTTCTTCAACTCGCTTTCTTGTGAGCTGTCCGCAACACCGCAGGTTTGCTTCAGGCCCTAATCTGGTTCTAGCACGGCACGTTAAGCCTTTGGTTAATTCCTCTTCCTTGTGGGAAATGAGAGTTAAATTTGCCCGTCCAGACACCTCCGGCTAGTCTCTCATTTGTTCTCCCTATTCCTGTTCCTCTTCCGCAGAAATTGCAAACTGGGCCAAACAGGAGGTTAAAGGCACTGACTCTCCAAGTCGGGAGAGTGTTAGTAAAGCGTCTGGAATGTTGCACCCGAGTACCAGGGGATGAAAACTGAGACATATTGGAACAAGTCTCCCGATCACATGGTTGATCATACTCTGGGTTCCACATGCATGTTTTAGCTGAAGGAAGAATCCCTTAAACCTGGAGAATTGAGACCCGTGGAATGGGTACCATGCAATATGACTTCAAAGGGTCTTCCTTTGCTCACCGAACCTCTCCAATCCTATCACTGCTACGTTTATGCCCCTGTACACACGCTTGATGCACTTTCGGAGACATAGCAATCCATAGGTTTTAAGATACTTACTAGTTAGGTACATTCTTAGGCGTTTAATATGGGGTGTTGAGTCCATTTCCTTGAGCAAGGATTAGCTCTTGTCTATTACATGTTTGGCTTAAGGAACTTTATCTGTGCTCATTTCAATCTCTGGTTTTATGCAGCACCCCAACTCACCTTTCCCCTTAAGCAAGCATAAGTTGGTTTTCTACATTTGAGACCCTGTTCTGTTTTGTAATCCAGTTCCTGTGTAGCCAGGTTTACATTCCGTGTATTAGTGATATCTTATGATGTTTCTTTTTCTGTGTGACTTATTTCAGTTAGAATCATCATACCTGAATCCACTCATTATGCTGCTACGGGCCTGATGACATAGCTTTCATTGCTGAGTGATATTGCATTGTACGTAAGTACCACAACTTCTTTATCCATTTTTCACTTTCTGCGATATTGAACTTGTACCGTAAACGAGGTTCTTGTAAACAGAGCCGTCCCAAACTTTGGGGTGGCTGTGTCTTTTTGATTTTAATTTCCCTAAACTATGGGACCATAAGTGGAAGTGCCCTAGGCTCTGTTGCTTTGTTTTTTAGATGTTTCAGGAAACACCATACACTTCTCCAGAGTGGCTGTTGGCAATTTACATCCCGCCCATCAGCATAACAAGGCTCCCAGTTCTCCATGGCCTGTCCTGCCTTTCTGGATTTTACACTTTTTTCAGATAGCCCTTTTGACCGGGGGAAAGTGAGACTTCATTGTAGTGCAGATTTCCTTTGCAAGCTTGCTTGGTTGGCCAAAAAGTGCGTATGCGTTTTTTCCTGAATATATTCAGGAAAAAACGCATACGCCCTTTTTGGCCAAGTGCATCATTGTCGACGTTCTGCCTCTTTTCCTATGCTTTAAATGCAATTCCAGTCTACCTCCTGAAATCAGTTTCCTGCAATTCTGCCTTGCCTTCAATGCCTCTTCATAGCCTTACCTCAATATATTTTTTGAAAATAGTTGGCCTTTATAACTCTGCAGATTTTTGAATTGCAGTGGCCCTTAGCTCCATTTTTCAGCTCTTATTTTTGTGATCTTGCCTCATATCCACAGGATTCCTTCAGGCCCTATTCTTCTTCTGGGGCACCTTGCTGTGCCTTTGGTTTATTTTTCTTACTGATGTGAAATTAGAGTGACATGTGCCCGTTGAAACTGCTACAGCTAGTTTCTCACTGGTTCCCCCTATTCCCATTCATCCTCCGCACTAACTGCAGACTGTGCGATACCAGAACTTAAAGGCATTGACTCTCCATGTGGGGATATTGTTAGTAAAGTGGCTGGAATGTCGATCCGGCGTACCAGGAGAGGAAAAATGAGGTGCGTTTTAGAAACCTTTCCCGATCATATGGTATACCAGTCGCTGGGTTTCCCAAGCATGGTTTAGCTGTAGGAAGGTTCCCTTCAACCTGGAGTTTTGGGACCCTTGGAATGAGTAGCATGAAGTATTGCATTAAACTTTTGGCAGTTGCTCACCAAAGCTCACCAATCCTCTCAGCCCCAAGTGTGCAGCCTTATGTCTTATCCAGCTGTGGGTTTATATGTGGTCAATCCAGGTTGCATCACAGCCCCTGAGCAAATTTTGTAAGAATTTTTCTCTCTTTCATTGTTTCTGCATTTTGTTTTTAAAATTTATTTCTATAATGGGGTTTAGCTCATTTTCACTGCTGTGTTTGTGCCACTCTGCACACACTTGATTCCCTTATGGAGATATATCAATACATGGGTTTTAAGATTCTTATTACTCAGATATATTTCTCTGTGGTGTATAGGGTGTGTTGAGGCCAGTTCATTGAGCAAGGTGTAGATCTTGTCTAATATCTATTTGGTTTATTGAACGGTATCTGTGCTAATTTCAAACTCTGGTTTTATGCATCACCCCACCTCTCCTTTCCCCTTAAGCTGACATAAGTGTGTTTTCTACATGTGAGACACTGTTCTGTTCTGTAATTCATTTCTTGTGCAGCCATATTTACCCTCCCTCTATAAGTGATATCTTATGATATGTTTCTTTTTCTGTTTGACTTATTTCAAGTAGTATTATCGGACCTAAATCCACTCTTTATCCTTCTACTAGCCTTATTACATTGATTTCATGGTGAAGAGATATTCCATTGTACATAAGTACCACATCTTCTTTATCCATTGTTCTCTTTCCTGGGATATTTAAGGTGTACTGAAGTTGAGGTTCTTGTAAACAGAGTAGCCCTAAACTGTGGTGTGCTTGTGTCTTGTTGATTTTTAGACTTCCCTAGATATATTCCCATGATTGGAAGTGTCCTATGCTCTGTAGCTCTGTTTTTTAGATGATTTAGGAACCACCATACACTTCTCCAGAGTGGCTCTCGGCAGTTCACACACTGCCCATCAGCGTATAAAGGCTCCCTGTTCTCCATGGCCTGTCCTGCATTTCTGGTTTTTACAATTTTTTAGGATGGCCCTTTTGACCGGTGGGAAATGAGACTTCTTTGTTGTGCACATTTGCATTGCTTGCTTGCTTCGTTGCCCATAAAGTGTGTATGCGTTTTTTCCTGGATATAATCAGGAAAAAACGCATACGCCCTTTTGGGCCAACTGCATCATTGTCGAAATTCTGCCGCTTTTCATGTGCTTTAAAGACGAGTCCAATCTATCTCTTGAAATCTGTTTCTTGCAATTCTGTCTTGCATTCAGATCCTCTCCTTTGCCTTACCTCAACATATTTTTGGACGTTAGTTTTCATTTATAACTCTGCAGGTTTGTGAATTGCAGTGACCCTGAGCTCCATTTTTTAAGTTGCTCTTTTGTGAGCTGGCCTCAAACCCACAGGATTTCTTCAGGCCCTATTTTGGCTCCGGCGAGGCGGGCTGAGCCTTTTTTCAATTCTTATTCTTAATGGGAAATTAGAGTGATATGTGCCCGTCCAAACCCCTACAACTATTCTCTCATTGGTTCCCCCTCTTCCCGTTCATCCTCCTCACAATTTGCAAAATGTGTGAAACAGAAGTTGAAATGTGCTGATTCTCCAAGTGGGGAGATTCTAAGTAACGTGGCTGGAATGGTGAACAGGAGCACCAGGAGAGGATAAATGAGCTGCATTTTAGACACATCTCCCGATCACATGGTGTACAGTCCTCTGGGTTTTCCATGCATGTTTTAGCTGTAGGAAGATCCCTTGAACCTGCAGATTTGGGACCCATTGAATGGGTACCAGGTAGTATTACTTTCAAGGGTGTGCATTTCCTCACCCAACCTCACATTTCTCTTAGTGCAAACAGTTTCCAGCCTTATGTCTGATCCTGCTGTGGGTCTAGATGTGTTCAATCCATGTTGCATCACCGTCCCTGAGGAAAAGTTGTAAGAGGTTTTCTCTGTCTCTCTGTCGTTTATTTTTTTCAATTTATTACTATATTGGTTACAGCTGATTTTCAAAGCTCTGTTTCTTGCTGCTGTACATCCACTTGATTCACGTACAGAGAGACATCAGTAAATTCTTTTTCAGATTCTTACCAGTCGTATATATTCTTTTCCGGTGACTTGAGTGTGCTGAGTGCAGTTCTTTTAGCTACCGTGTAGGCCTTGTTGATTATCGGTTTGGTATTTGGAATGGTATCTTTGCTAATTTCAACCTCCTGGATGATGCCTCACCCCTCCCCACCTTTCCCGTTTAGCAGCCTTATGCGTGTTTTCTACATATTTGACTATGTTTTTGTTTTGTAATTTATTTCATGTGTAGCCATTTTGGATTCCACCTTTAAGTGATATCTTATGATATGTGTCTTTTTCTTTTTGAATTATGTCACTTAGAATGATCATACGTAACTCCTCCGGAGTTGTTACAACTGGCCATATTTCATTGATTTCCAGGCTGAATAATATTCCACTCTACCTAAGTACCACATCTCTATCCATTTTTTCCCTCCAGAGACATTTAAGTTATATCCTAGTCGAGGATCTTTTAAACAGAGAGGGGGTAAACATTGGGGTGCCTGTGTCCTCTCAATTTTTGTTTTTCCCAAGATATACGCCCATGAGTGCAAGTGCCCTATGCTCTGTAGCTCATTTTTTAGATGCTTTAGTAAACACAATACACTTCTCCCGAATGGCCGTTGGCAATATACATTTCCACTATAAGTCTCACAGGGCTCCCTCTTCTCCTTGCCCTGTCCTGCATTTCTGTTGTTTACGCTTTATGAGGATGGCTCTTCTGACTGATGCGAAGTGATATCTTTTGTAGTATTGACTTCCAGTGCCCACCTGTTTGCTTGGCTAAAAAAGTGTATGCCCTTTTCTTGAATATATACAGAAAAAAACGCATACACCCTTTTTGGCCAACTGCAATGTTGGCAATGTTCAGCTCCTTTTCTTGTGCTTAATGGCGAGTCCTTTCTACCTCCTCAAATCCCTTTCCTGCCATTCTGCCTTGCTTACAAGTCCTTTTCTCTGACTTTCCTCAAGACATTTTTCAGTGATGGATATTTTCAACTCTGCAGTTTCGTGAATTTTACTGCCCCTGAGTTCCATTGTTCAACTTGTGTTTATGGGAACTGGCCACAAAGCAGCGGGATTTCCTCAAGCCCTCTACTGTTTCCATGGGCAACCCTAGCCTTTGGTCAATTCGTCTTCCTGATTGGAAATTAGAGTGACATGTGCCTGTCTGAACACCTAGGACTTGTCTCTCATTGTTCCTCATCCTTCCGCTTCATCCTCTGGACAAATTCCAAACTGTACGCAACAGGATGTTGACAGTGCTGACCTCTCCAAGTGGGGAGACTGTTAGTAAAGACGCTGGAGGGGTGAACCCGAGCACCAGGAGATGAGGAGATGAGATGCCTTTTCCAAACTCTTCCCGATCAGACGGTATACCATCCTCTGGGTGTGACAGACATGTTTTAGCAGTAGGAAGAGTCCCATTCATGTAAGGAGAACACCAGGGCTTTTTCAAAATCAGTGTCTCCCCGAAACCCAAACTGGGGAATTTTTTAAGCTACGGCTACACATATGTTCATTAAGGGCCTTGGGAAGTAGGCAGAGTCCAAACTTTAGATGATTGAAGTCTTCAGGGTCAGAAGCACTCACCACCAGCTTCCCTTAGGTTACACTTTAACTGTCATTGATAGATGATGTCAATAAAAATATCTATTCTTTTTCAGATTATTTCCCCTTATAGCTTATTGCAAAATGTTGAGTGTAGTTCCCTGTGCTATACAGTAGTTCCTTGTTGATGATCTATTTTATACATAGCAGTGTGTATGTGTTAATCCCAAACTGTTAATTTATCCCTCCTCCCACCTTTCCCCTTTGGTAATAATAAATTATAAGATTTTATACTTCTCAGAAATGGGGGAGCTGAAAGAGAGGTATCATTTTCAATGGAAAAGCATTTAAAACAAGATTAAAGCTTTAACCAAGATTATTAGATGTACATCCTTGGAAAGAAATCACTTCGTTTCTCTAATATTGACCTGACAAATAAGACAAACCTTTTCACTGAACTTGCTTATAATAAAGTGATGGAAATATCAAATGGAAGTGTTAGAAATATCTTATTTTACCCGAGCCTTATACACTGTTCTATGTTAACTACAGTTTGGCTCACACATCTGTTCATTGAGGTTACAATAGTCTCAATTTCTGTTACTGATCCTCCAGAGTGGACCCCAACAAGTGTTCTGTCCCCCTGCCCAGTGTCATTGGGGCCAACAGATCGAGACTGAGTTTGGTTCACAAGCAAAGGAAACTTTATATTTTGATCAGAGAATGGAGAGATGAGAGCATGCACTACCCCCTGGGCTGTGGGCTGGGCTGCTGTGTAGAGATCCTGTCAGAGTCAGTGGGAGGGAGGGGGCGGAGCTCTCGAGGGCCGGGTTGGCTGCAGCTCAGGCTCTGTATCGCGGAGTCTGCACTGGGCCCCAGGAGCTGAGGTGTCGTCCCAGCCATTCTGCACTAGGAAATCTGGTCTGAAGTGCCGGGTGTGGAACCTCTGCATGCGGGACCCTAGGAGCACATGAAATTAGACAAAGCACAAAGGATAAAAACGGTTAGACTTGACTTTATTGCCCAGATTCTATTTTTATCTCCCAGGGATTTTTAATGGGCTTTGCTGGGGACAAACCCCTCCTCTGCCTTTTGTCCCGTTCCTCATTCTTGGAGTGCTGAGGGTGCAGACCCTTCTTCTGTAACTGCTGAGTGCTGAGTTGGGAGCCCTCATACCCGGGGGCGAGGGTCAGAGCTTCTCCCCAGCAGCCTCCAGGTGACGTTGATTGTCCCCAGGCCCCCTGCCTCCCTGCTCGTCCACCTGAGCACCAGCATTGGAAGTGTTATAGATTCTAATGACCTTTAAGGGTCCAGGAAAGAGATGTGCAGAGACGCTGTGGGGGCCGGTTTCACCCCGCCCCACATTTGTTTGGCCACCTTAGGCTGACCGTTTTTGCCAGCCTAGATGCTCTGACCAGTAGTCTGCGCTTTCTTCAATTAGGCCCCTGAATTAACGTACAAACAGCACCAGGTGTCAGAGCCCTGCCCGCTCAACTCCCAGACATTCCAGGGTCAGTGGTGATCAAGGACCATGATGGCCACTGAGTCAACAGCCTTTTGAAGTAAACAGGAGTCCAGCCAGTCTTATTGGCCACCATCATCACGGTGTCTGTAGGCTTTTCTATGGTGACAGTGTGATATACGGTTCCCCCGCCAAGATTATTAGCTCCCCTCTGGGTGCAGTAAGTCCTGCAAGCAGTAGTCTACTCTTTTGGGACACACTCTTGTTGTTTTATGAGAGAAACTCCAGGTCAAGTGATGTTCACATGAGTCGTCATGGTGCCCTGTTGCCCCCGGTTATCTCTCTGGATGTTGAAGTTGGAAGGCCTCCTCACTCGAGGTTGGTGTGCCCACAGAGCGAACCCTGAAACTTCAGGGCATGGTTGGTGGTTAGGATCACCACGTGGGGTCCTTTTCCCTTAGGAGGGAGGTGGCCTTTGGGGCTGCTGATTTCCAGGTTTTTAGATACCGCCAGTATCTTGGCCAGATGTGGCAGTGGGCCAAGCCCCTTGGTGACCGTAGTTTATCCTACCTGGATGGCATTCTTGCATTGTTCCATTTCAAGTGGTCCCAGTTTTTGCACTAATTCTCCAATGGCGATTCACCTTTCACCAGGAATGTAAAGGTCAAAGGGTTTAGCTAAATTAGGGAGTTCCAGGGCAAGGGTCTGAATTGACTGCTCTTTCCATTCTTGAAAGGCCACTTCTGGATTCTATTCAAAAGGATCATCATCTTTTCCTTTCAGTGTTTCATATAGAGGCCCAGCTAGTAGACTGTAGTTAGGGATCCAGAAGCAGCAAACCCTGGCCTCCCCAGGAACCCCTAAGCTGTCTTCTAGTTTTAGAAAGGGGTAAGGCTGAAAATGGTTTCTTCCCTTTCCTGGGATGGGCTTCTCCAACCTTCTGTGAGAATGAAGCCCAGGCAGGTCACCGCAGTCTGTGATATTTGAGCTTTTTCTTGGACAACTTCCATCCTTTATTGGCTTGGTAGTTCAGAGGCCTCCTTAGTAGGGCTGGTGATCAGAATGTCGTCTGTGTACTGAAGGAGGGTTTCCTTTTCCAGAGGTAGAACTTTTAGGTCTTTAGCTAAGCTTTCCCCAAAGATGGTGTGGGAATTTTTGCACCCTTGGGGCAAGACGGCCCGGAAGTATTGTTTTAGTTGTATGTTGAGTCCTGCCACTCACAAGCCAAAATTTCTTGTGACTCTGGGACTAATGGAATACAAAAGAAGGCATCATTGAAGACTAATACAGAATACCATGTCCTGGTGGTTGGTAGAATGACCAGCAGGGTGTAGGAATTAGGAGCAGCTGGAGGTATATCCTCGGTGGCTTCACTGACTGTCCTGACATCCTTTACCAGGTCCCCAGCAGCCCATGGGGCTCTCGTGGTCAGACCAATCCCAGAATATGGAGCTCACCTGGGCAGGTACCCCACCCCCACCCCAGCCCACGGGGCTCTCGTGGTCAGGCCCCTCCCAGGATACAGAGCTACCCTTGCAGGTACCGTGGCAGGGCTGGGCACACAGGAACCGTGCACATAGCCCTCATTGCAGAGCACCCCCAGCTCACCTGTCGCTCAGAGCTGACACAGAGCACCTCAGAGCAGGACTTGAACTAACAAACAGCAGCTGCGACAGGTCTGTGACCCTGGGCATCACTCTGTGCGGCCTCCCTCCACCTGGTCTTCCAGAGACTTCCACTGCACCCGGGGCACCAGGCCTCTGTCTCCAACCACCACCCAACCCTCCTCTCCCTGACTCCTGGGTTCCTCTCATTAGGAGAGGGTTTTCTTGAAGTTGTCTCCCACTCATGGGCCAGATAAAATGATTAGAAAACAAGCCAAAGCTGCAGCCCCTTGTCTATCCTGACTCTCAGGAGCCCACACCTGTTCCTTGGACCTGGCCGGTTCAGCAAGTTCCATTTTCTGCAACTGTGAGCCCCTGAGGGGTGATGATTGGCTGACCTGGGCAGCCTTACCGTGCCGGCCAGCCCTCCCCAGGTGTGCCTGGGTTGAGATCAATATAAATACCACTCCAGGCAGCAAGAGGCCCTGCAGCCGTGCCTGACGCCATTTTCTCTGCCCTGTCAGCAGTCTCGGGGTGGGCTGGTGGGAGGGAGTGAGAGGCCACGGCTTTGTGGGTGGCCCAGTGTGAGTGGGGCTCTGCTGGACTTTCTGCAGCAGTTGCCAGGCTGCCACCTGCTAAAGAAGAGGATGTGTCACCTATACCTGCTGCTGGAATTTCTCCCTGGGCAGAGGTGAGGAAGGAAAAAAGCAGTGGGGGCAGGGACAGGACGGGTATCTCAGGCAGGGAAATGGAAATCTTCCAGAAGAGCACCCAGGGCCAGGACCATCCTGGCTGGCCTGCAGGCACCAAGTCGGCCGGCATGCTGTCACTCGTGTGGCTCTATGGCCCTTCCTCTACGCTTTCAAGTCCTTGTATATATTCAGGTGTTTTACCTGGGACGGGTGGGAATAGTTCAGCAGCAACTGGCCTGGGGCTCAGCTCACGTTTACTCACAGATGCCTCGGCACGGTGCCCCAGCTTTGCAATGAGGACACTTGTTGCGTGGGGGCTGCTGGCTGAATGGGAGACGATTCCCCACCACTGACCAACTTCAGAATTGTTTACAACTGGAGCAAGTGCCCTGATACGGTTTTCCTCTGTGGAACTGGTGGTTCTGTGTTTTTTTTCTCTTTTTCGTTTTTGGTTCAAGGTAGATTTTATTCCTCTTTTTTGTATTTACAGATATAAGCATGGAAATAATTTATTCATATAAATACATGTATGTGAAGGGAATAATTGTTTTTCTGTTTTTTTTTAAATTTTATTTCTTTTTAATTTTGAATTTTATTTTATATTTTTATACAGCAGGTTCTTATTGGTTACCTATTTTATACATATAAATGTATACATGCCAATCCCAGTCTCTCAACTCCTCCCACAACCACCCCTCCAACAGCTTTCCACCCTTGTTGTCCATATGTTTGTTGTCTACATCTGTTGCTCTATTTATGCCTTGCAAAATGGTTAACCTGTACAGATTTTCTAGGTTCCACATATATGCATGAATATACAAGATTTGTTTTTCTCTTTCTGACTTACTCCACTCTGTATGACACTCTCTAGATCAATCGACGTCTTGACAAATGACCCAATTTCATTCCTTTTCATGGCTTAGTAATATTCCATTTTATATATGTACCACAACTTTATGCATTCGTCTGTCTGTGGGCATTTAGGTTGCTTCCATTACCTCGATATTGTAAAGAGTGAGGCAATGAACATTGCGGTGAATGTCTCTTTTTGATTTATGGTTTTGTCTGGGTATATGTCCAGAACTGGGATTGCTGTATCATATGGTAATTCTACTGTTAGTTTCTTAAGAAACTCCATATTGTTCTCCATAGTGACTGTATCAATTTATATTCCCAACAATAGTGGAAGAGGGTTCCTTTTCTCCACACCCTTTCCAGCATTTTTTGTTTGTAGATTTTCTGATGATACCCATTCTACCAGGTGTGAGGTGATACCTCATTGTTGAGTCCATTTCCTTGAGCAAGGGGTAGGTCTTGTCTATTAAATATTTGGCTTATGGAACGGTATCTGTGCTAATTTCAAACTCTGGTTTTATGCAGCACCCCAACTCACCTTCCCCCTTAAGCAAGCATAAGTTGGTTTTCTAAATTTGAGACCCTGTTCTGTTTTGTAATTCAGTTCATGTGTAGCCAAGTTCTCATTCCATGTATTAGTGGTACCTTATGATGTTTCTTTTTCTGTGTGACTTATTTCAGTTAGAATCATCATACCTGAATCCACTCATTATGGTGCTACGGGCCTTATGACGTAGATTTCATTGTTGAGTGATATTACATTCTACGTAAGTACCACAACTTCTTTATCCAGTTTTCACTTTCTGCGATATTGAACTTGCACCGTAAACGAGGTTCTTGTAAACAGAGCCGTCTGAAATTTTGGGTGGCTGTGTCTTTTTGATTTTAATTTCCCTAAGCTATAGGACCATAAGTGGAAGTGCCCTAGGCTCTGTTGCTTTGTTTTTTAGATGTTTCAGGAAACACCATACACTTTTCCCGAGTGGCTGTTGGCAATTTACATCCCGCCCATCAGCATAACAAGGCTCCCAGTTCTCCATGGCCTGTCCTGCCTTTCTGGATTTTACACTTTTTTCAGATGTCCCTTTTGACCGGGGGGAAGTGAGACTTCATTGTACTGCAGATTTCCTTTGCAAGCTTGCTTGGTTGGCCAAAAAGGGCGTATGCGTTTTTTCCTGAATATATTCAGGAAAAAACGCATACGTCCTTTTTGGCCAAGTGCATCATTGTGGACGTTCTGCCTCTTTTCCTATGCTTTAAATGCAATTCCAGTCTACCTCCTGAAATCGGTTTCCTGCAATTCTGCCCCGCTTTCAAGTCCTCTTGGCAGCCTTACTTCAGTATATTTTTGGACGATAGCTGTCATTTATAACTCTGCAGGTTTGTGAATTACAGAGCCCCTGAGCTCCTTTCTTCAACTCGCTTTCTGGTGAGCTGGCCGCAACACCGCAGGATTGCTTCAGGCCCTAATCTGGTTCCGGCACGGCACACTGAGCCTTTGTTTAATTCCTCTTCCTGGTGGGAAATGAGAGTTAAATTTGCCCGTCCAGACACCTCCAGCTAGTCTCTCATTGGTTCTCCCTATTCCTGTTCATCTTCCGCAGAAATTGCAAACTGGGCCAATCAGGAGGTTAAAGGCACTGACTCTCCAAGTTGGGAGAGTGTTAGTAAAGCATCTGAAATGTTGCACCCGAGTACCAGGGCATGAGAACTGAGACATATTTCAACAAGTCTCCCGAGCACACGGTTGATCATACTCTGGGTTCCACATGCATGTTTTAGCTGCAGGAAGAATCCCTTAAACCTGGAGAGTTGAGACCCGTGTAATGGGTACCATGCAATATGACTTCAAAGGGTCTTCATTTGCTCACCGAACCTCTCCAATCCTATCACTGCTGCGTTTATGCCCCTGTACTCATGCTTGATTCTCTTTCAGAGACATAGCAATCCATAGGTTTTAAGATACTTACTAGTCAGGTACATTATTAGGTGTTTAATATGGGGTTTTGAGTCTATTTCGTTGAGCAAGTAGTAGCTCTTCTCTATTACATATTTGGCTTAAGGAAGTTTATCTGTGCTCATTTCAATCTCTGGTTTTATGCAGCACCCCAACTCACCTTTCCCCTTAAACAAGCATAAGTTGGTTTTCTAAATTTGAGACCCTGTTCTGTTTTGTAATCCAGTTCCTGTGTAGCCAAGTTTACATTCCGTGTATTAGTGATATCTTATGAAGTTTCTTTTTCTGTGTGACTTATTTCAGTTAGAATCATCATACCTGAATCCACTCATTATGCTGCTATGGGCCAAATGACATAGATTTCATTGCTGAGTGATATTGCATTGTACGTAAATACCACAAATTCTTTATCCATTTTTCACTTTCTGCGATATTGAACTTTTACCGTAAACGAGGTTCTTGTAAGTAGAGCCGTCCCAAACTTTGGGGTGGCTGTGTCTTTTTGATTTTAATTTCCCTAAGCTATAGGACCATAAGTGGAAGTGCCCTAGGCTCTGTTGCTTTGTTTTTTAGATGTTTCAGGAAACATCATACACTTCTCCTGAGTGCCTGTTGGCAATTTACATCCCGCCCATCAGCATAACAAGGCTCCCAGTTCTCCATGGCCTGTCCTGCCTTTCTGGATTTTACACTTTTCTCAGATTGCCCTTTTGACCGGGAGGGAAGTGAGACTTCATTGTAGTGCAGATTTCCTTTGCAAGCTTGCTTGGTTGGCCAAAAAGTGCGTATGCGTTTTTTCCTGAATGTATTCGGGAAAAAACGCATACACACTTTTTGGCCACGTGCATCATTGTCGATCTTCTGCCTCTTTTCCTATGCTTTAAATGCAATTCCTGTGTACCTCCTGAAATCGGTTTCCTGCAATTCTGCCCCGCTTTCAACTCCTCTTGGCAGCCTTACTTCAGTATATTTTTGGACGATAGCTGTCATTTATAACTCTGCAGGTTTGTGAATTACAGTGCCCCTGAGCTCCTTTCTTCAACTCGCTTTCTTGTGAGCTGGCGCAACACTGCAGGATTGCTTCAGGCCCTAATCTGGTTCCGGCACGGCACGCTGAGCCTTTGGTTAATTCCTGTTCCTGGTGGGAAATGAGAGTTAAATTTGCCCGTCCAGACACCTCCAGCTAGTCTCTCATTGGTTCTCCCTATTCCTGTTCATCTTCCGCAGAAATTGCAAACTGGGCCAAACAGGAGGTTAAAGGCACTGACTCTCCAAGTCGGGAGAGTGTTAGTAAAGCGTCTGGAATGTTGCACCCGAGTACCAGGGGACGAAAACTGAGACATAGTTGAACACGTCTCCCGATCACACAGTTGATCATACTCTGGGCTCCACATGCATGTTTTAGCTGAAGGAAGAATCCCTTAAACCTGGAGAGTCGAGACCCGTGGAATGGGTACCATTCAATATGACTTCAAAGGGTCTTCATTTGCTCACCGAACCTCTCCAATCCTATCACTGCTGCGTTTATGCCCCTGTACACACGCTTGATTCTGTTTTGGAGACATAGCAATCCATAGGTTTTAAGATACTTAGTAGTCAGGTACATTGTTAGGCGTTTAATATGGTGTGTTGAATCCATTTTGTTGAGCAATGAGTAGCTCTTGTCTATTCCATATTTGGCTTAAGGAACTTTATCTGTGCTCATTTCAATCTCTGGTTTTATGCAGCACCCCAACTCACCTTTCCCCTTAAGCAAGCATAAGTTGCTTTTCTAAATTTGAGACCCTGTTCTGTTTTGTAATCCAGTTCCTGTGTAGCCAAGTTTACATTCCGTGTATTAGTGATATCTTATGATGTTTCTTTTACTGTGTGACTTATTTCAGTTAGAATCATCATACCTGAATCCACTCATTATGCTGCTATGGGCCTGATGACATAGATTTCATTGCTGATTGATATTGCATTGTACATAAGTACCACAAGTTCTTTATCCATTTTCCGCTTTCTGCGATATTGAACTTGTACCATAAACGTGGTTCTTGTAAACAGAGCTGTCCCAAATTTTGGGGTGGCTGTGTCTTTTTGATTTTAATTTCCCTAAGCTATAGGACCATAAGTGGAAGTGCCCTAGGCTCTGTTGCTTTGTTTTTTAGATGTTTCAGGAAACACCATACACTTCTCCCTAGTGGCTGTTGGCAATTTACATCCCGCCCATCAGCATAGCAAGGTTCCCAGTTCTCCATGGCCTGTCCTGCCTTTTTGGATTTTACACTTTTCTCAGATGGCCCTTTTGTCCGGGGGGAAGTGAGACTTCATTGTAGTGCAGATTTCCTTTGCAAGCTTGCTTGGTTGGGCAAAAAGGGCGTATGCGTTTTTTCCTGAATATATTCAGGAAAAAACGCATACGCCCTTTTTGGCCAAGTGCATCATTGTGCACGTTCTGCCTCTTTTCCTATGCTTTGAATGCAATTCCAGTGTACCTCCTGAAATCGGTGTCCTGAAATTCTGCCCCACTTTCATGTCCTCTTGACAGCCTTACTTCAGTATATTTTTGGAAGATAGCTGTCATTTATAACTCTGCAGCTTTGTGAATTACAGTGCCCCTGAGCTCCTTTCTTCAACTCGCTTTCTTGTGAGCTGGCCGCAACACCGCAGGATTGCTTCAGGCCCTAATCTGGTTCCGGCACGGCCCGCTGAGCCTTTGGTTAATTCCTCTTCCTGGTGGGAAATGAGAGTTAAATTTGCCGGTCCAGACACCTCCAGCTAGTCTCTCATTGGTTCTCCCTATTCTTGTACAACTTCCAAAGAATTTGCAAACAGAGCCAAACAGGAGGTTAAAGGCACTGACTCTCCAAGTCGGGAGAGTGTTAGTAAAGCGTCTGGAATGTTGCACCCGAGTACCAGGGGACGAGAACTGAGACATATTTCAACACGTCTCCCGGTCACACGGTTGATCATACTCTGGGTTCCACATGCATGTTTTAGCTGAAGGAAGAATCCCTTAAACCTGGAGAGTTGAGACCCGTGGAATGGGTACCATGCAATATGACTTCAAAGGGTCTTCATTTGCTCAGCGAACCTCTCCAATCCTATCACTGCTGCGTTTATGCCCCTGTACTCACGCTTGATTCTCTTTCAGACACATAGCAATCTTTAGGTTTTAAGATACTTACTAGTCAGGTACATTATAAGGTGTTTAACATTGGGTTTTGAGTCCATTTCGTTGAGCAAGGAGTAGCTCTTGTCTATTACATATTTGGCTTAAGGAACTTTATCTGTGCTCATTTCAATCTCTGGTTTTATGCAGCACCCCAACTCAACTTTCCCCTTAAGCAAGCATAAGTTGGTTTTCTAAATTTGAGACCCTGTTCTGTTTTGTAATCCAGTTCCTGTGTAGCCAAGTTTACATTCCGTGTATTAGTGATATCTTATGATGTTTCTTTTTCTGTGTGACTTATTTCAGATAGAATCATCATACCTGAATCCACTCATTATGCTGCTACGGGCCTGATGACATAGATTTCATTGCTGAGTGATAGTGCATTGTACGTAAGTACCACAACTGCTTTATCCATTTTTCACTTTCTGCGATATTGAACTTGTCCCGTAAACGAGTTTCTTCTAAACAGAGCCGACCCAAACTTAGGGGTGGCTGTGTCTTTTTGATTTTAATTTCCCTAAGCTATAGGACCATATGTGGAAGTGCCCTAGGTTCTGTTGCTTTGTTTTTTAGATGTTTCAGGAAACACCATACACTTCTCCCGAGTGGCTGTTGGCAATTTACATCCCGCCCATCAACATAACAAGGCTCCCAGTTCTCCATGGTCTGTCCTGCCTTTCTGGATTTTACACTTTTTTCAGATGGCCCTTTTGACAAGGGGGAAGTGAGACTTCATTGTAGTGCAGAATTCCTTTGCAAGCTTGCTTGGTTGGCCAAAAAGGGCGTATGCGTTTTTTCCTGAATATATTCAGGAAAAAATGTATACGCCCTTTTTGGCCAAGTGCATCATTGTCGACGTTCTGCCTCTTTTCCTGTGCTTTCAGTGCAATTCCAGTCTACCTCCTGAAATTGGTTTCCTGCAATTCTGCCCCGCTTTCAAGTCCTCTTGGCAGCCTTACTTCAGTATATTTTTGGACGATAGCTGTCATTTATAACTCTGCAGGTTTGTGAATTACAGTGCCCCTGAGCTCCTTTCTTCAACTCGCTTTCTTGTGAGCTGGCCGCAACACCGCAGGATTGCTTCAGGCCCTAATCTGGTTCCGGCACGGCACGCTGAGCCTTTGGTTAATTCCTCTTCCTGGTGGGAAATGAGAGTTAAATTTGCCCGTCCAGACACCTCCAGCTAGTCTCTCATTGGTTCTCCCTATTCCTGTTTATCTTCCGCAGAAATTGCAAACTGGGCCAAACAGGAGGATAAAGACAGTGACTCTCCAAGTCGGGAGAGTGTTAGTAAAGCGTCTGGTATGTTGCACCCGAGTACCAGGGGACGAGAACTGAGACATATTGGAACACGTCTCCCGATCCCACGGTTGATCATACTCTGGGTTCCACATGCATGATTTAGCTGAAGGAAGAATCCCTTAAACCTGGAGAGTTGAGACCCGTGGAATGGGTACCATACAATATGATTTCAAAGGGTCTTCATTTGCTCACCGAACCTCTCCAATCCTATCACTGCTGCGTTTATGCCCCTGTACACACGCTTGATTCTCTTTCAGAGACATAGTAATCCATAGCTTTTAAGATACTTACTAGTCAGTTACATTCATAGGCGTTTAATATGGGGTTTTGAGTCCATTTCGTTGAGCAAGGAGTAGCTCTTGTCTATTTCATATTTGGCTTAAGGAACTTTATCTGTGCTCATTTCAATCTCTGGTTTTATGCAGCACCCCAACTCACCTTTCCCCTTAAGCAAGCATAAGTTGGTTTTCTAAATTAGAGACCCTGTTCTGTTTTGTAATCCAGTTCCTGTGTAGCCAAGTTTCCATTCCGTGTATTAATGATATCTTATGATGTTTCTTTTCCTTGTGACTTATTTCAGTTAGAATCATCATACCTGAATCCACTCATTATGCTGCTACGGGCCTGATGACATAGATTTCATTGCTGAGTGATATTGCATTGTACGTAAGTACCAAAACTTCTTTATCCATTTTTCACTTTCTGCGATATTGAACTTGTCCCGTAAACGAGGTTCTTGTCAACAGAGCCGTCCCAAACTTTGGGGTGGCTGTGTCTTTTTGATTTTAATTTCCCTAAGCTATAGGACCATAAGTGGAAGTGCCCTAGGTTCTGTTGCTTTGTTTCTTAGATGTTTCAGGAAACACCATACACTTCTCCCGAGTGGCTGTTGGCAATTTACATCCCGCCCATCAGCATAACAAGGCTCCCAGTTCTCCATGGTCTGTCCTGCCTTTCTGGATTTTACACATTTTTCAGATGGCCCTTTTGACCGGGGGGAAGTGAGACTTCATTGTAGTGCAGATTTCCTTTGCAAGCTTGCTTGGTTGGCCAAAAAGGGCGTATGCATTTTTTCCTGAATATATTCAGGAAAAAATGTATACGCCCTTTTTGGCCAAGTGCATCATTGTCGACGTTCTGCCTCTTTTCCTATGCTTTAAGTGCAATTCCAGTCTACCTCCTGAAATTGGTTTCTTGCAATTCTGCCCCGCTTTCAAGTCCTCTTGGCAGCCTTACTTCAGTATATTTTTGGACGATAGCTGTCATTTATAACTCTGCAGGTTTGTGAATTACAGTGCCCCTGAGCTCCTTTCTTAATCTCACTTTCTTGTGAGCTGGCCGCAACACCGCAGGATTGCTTCAGGCCCTAATCTGGTTCCGGCACGGCACGCTGAGCCTTTGGTTAATTCCTCTTCCTGGTGGGAAATGAGAGTTAAATTTGCCCGTCCAGACACCTCCAGTCTCTCATTGGTTCTCCCTATTCCTGTTCATCTTCTGCAGAAATTGCAAACTTGTCCAAACAGGAGGTTAAAGGCACTGACTCTCCAAGACGGGAGAGTGTTAGTAAAGCGTCTGGAATGTTGCACCCGAGTACCTGGGGACGAGAACTGAGACATATTTAAAAACGTCTCCCAATCACACGGTTCATCATACTCTGGGTTCCACATGCATGTTTTAGCTGAAGGAAGAATCCCTTAAAACTGGAGAGTAGAGACCTGTGGAGTGGGTACCAAGCAATATGATTTCAAAGGGTCGTCATTTGCTCACCGAACCTCTCCAATCCTATCACTGCTGCGTTTATACCCCTGTACACACGCTTGATTCTCTTTCGGAGACATAGCAATCCATAGGTTTTAAGATACTTACTAGTCAGGTACATTCTTAGGCGTTTAATATGGTGTGTTGAGTCCATTTCGTTGAGCAAGGAGTAGCTCTTGTCTATTACATATTTGGCTTAAGGAACTTTATCTGTGCTCATTTCAATCTCTGGTTTTATGCAGCACCCCAACTAACCTTTCCCCTTAAGCAAGCATAAGTTGGTTTTCTAAATTTGAGACCCTGTTCTGTTTTTTAATCCAGTTCATGTGTAACTAAGTTTACATTCTGTGTATTAGTGATATCTTATGATGTTTCTTTTTCTGTGTGACTTACTTCAGTTAGAATCATCATACCTGAATCCACTCATTATGCTGCTATGGGCCTGATGACATAGATTTCATTGCTGAGTGATATTGCATTGTATGTAAGTACGACAACTTCTTTATCCATTTTTCACTTTCTGCGATATTGAACTTGTCCCGTAAACGAGGTTCTTGTAAACAGAGCCGTCCCAAACTTTGGGGTGGCTGTGTCTTTTTGATTTTAATTTCCCTAAGCTATAGGGCCATAAGTGGAAGTGCCCTAGGCTCTGTTGCTTTGTTTTTTAGATGTTTCAGGAAACACCATACAGTTCTCCCAAGTGGCTGTTGGCAATTTACATACCGCCCATCAGCATAACAAGGCTCCCAGTTCTCCATGGCCTGTCCTGCCTTTCTGGATTTTACACTTTTTTCAGATGGCCCTTTTGACCAGGGGGAAGTGAGACTTCATTGTAGTGCAGATTTCCTTTGCAAGCTTGCTTGGTTGGCCAAAAAGTGCGTATGCGTTTTTTCCTGAATATATTCAGGAAAACACACATACGCCCTTTTTGGCCAAGTGCATCATTGTGGACATTCTGCCTCTTTTCCTATGCTTTAAATGCAATTCCAGTCTACCTCCTGAAATCGGTTTCCTGCAATTCTGCCCTGCTTTCAACTCCTCTTGGCAGCCTTACTTCAGTATATTTTTCGACGATAGCTGTCATTTATAACTCTGCAGGTTTGTGAATTACAGGGCCCCTGAGCTCCTTTCTTCAACTCGTTTTCTTGTGAGCTGGCCGCAACACTGCAGGATTGCTTCAGGCCCTAATCTGCTTCCGGCACGGCATGCTGAGCCTTTGGTTAATTCCTCTTCCTGGTGGGAAATGAGAGTTAAATTTGCCCGTCCAGACACCTCGAACTAGTCTCTCATTGGTTCTCCCTATTCCTGTTCATCTTCCGCAGAAATTGCAAACTTGACCAAACAGGAGGTTAAAGGCACTGACTCTCCAAGATGGGAGAGTGTTAGTAAAGCGTCTGGAATGTTGCACCCGAGTACCAGTGGACGAGAACTGAGACATATGGGAACACGTCTCCCAATCACACGGTTGATCATACTCTGGGTTCCACATGCATGTTTTAGCTGAAGGAAGAATCCCTTAAACCTGGAGAGTTGAGACCCGTGGAATGGGTACCATGCAATATGACTTCAAAGGGTCTTCGTTTCCTCACCGAACCTCTCCAATCCTATCACGGCTGCGTTTATGCCCCTCTACACATGCTTGATTCTCTTTCGGAGACATAGCAATCCATAGATTTTAAGATATTACTAGTCAGGTACATTCTTAGGCGTTTAATATGGGGTTTTGAGTCCATTTCGTTGAGCAAGGAGTAGCTCTTGTCTATTACATATTTGGCTTTAGGAACTTTATCTGTGCTCATTTCAATCTCTGGTTTTATGCAGCACCCCAGCTCACCTTTCCCCTTAAGCAAGCATAAGTTGGTTTTCTAAATTTGAGACCCTGTTCTGTTTTGTAATTCAGTTCCTGTGTCGCCAAGTTTACATTCCGTGTATTAGTGATATCTTATGATGTTTCTTTTTCTGTGTGACTTATTTCAGTTAGAATCATCATAGCTGAATCCCCTCATTATGCTGCTACGGGCCTGATGACATACATTTCATTGCTGAGTGATATTGCATTGTACGTAAGTACCACAACTTCTTTATCCATTTTTTGCTTTCTGCGATATTGAACTTGTACAGTAAACGAGGTTCTTGTAAACAGAGCCATCCCAAACTTTGGGGGGGCTGTGTCTTTTTGATTTTAATTTCCCTAAGCTATAGGACCATAAGTGGAAGTGCCCTAGGCTCTGTTCCTCTGTTTTTTAGATGTTTCAGGAAGCACCATACACTTCTCTCGAGTGGCTGTTGGCAATTTACATCCCGCCCGTCAGCATAACAAGGCTCCCAGTTCTCCATGGCCTGTCCTGCCTTTCTGGATTTTACACTTTTTTCAGATGGCCCTTTTGACCGGGGGGAAGTGAGACTTCATTGTAGTGCAGATTTCCTTTGCAAGCTTGCTTGGTTGGCCAAAAAGGGCGTATGCGTTTTTTCCTGAATATATTCAGGAAAAAACGCATACGCCCTTTTTGGCCAAGTGCATCATTGTCGACATTCTGCCTCTTTTCCTATGCTTTAAATGCAATTCCAGTCTACCTCCTGAAATCGGTTTCCTGCAATTCTGCCCCGCTTTCAAGTCCTCTTGGCAGCCTTACTTCAGTATATTTTTGGACGATAGCTGTCATTTATAACTCTGCAGGTTTGTGAATTACAGTGCCCCTGAGCTCCTTTCTTCAACTCGCTTTCTTGTGAGCTGGCCGCAACACCGCAGGATTGCTTCAGGCCCTAATCAGGTTCCGGCACGGCATGCTGAGCCTTTGGTTAACTCCTCTTCCTGGTGGGAAATGAGAGTTAAATTTGCCCGTCCAGACACCTCCAGCTAGTCTCTCATTAGTCCTCCCTATTCCTGTTCATCTTCCGCAGAAATTGCAAACTGGGCCAAATAGGAGGTTAAAGGCACTGACTCTCCAAGTCGGGAGAGTGTTAGTAAAGCGTCTGGAATGTTGCACCCGAGTACCAGGGGACGAGAACTGAGACATATTGGAACACGTCTCCCGATCACATGGTTGATCATAGTCTGGGTTCCACATGCATGTTTTAGCTGAAGGAAGAATCCCTTAAACCTGGAGAGTTGAGACCCGTGGAATGGGTACCATGCAATATGACTTCAAAGGGTCTTCATTTGCTCACCGAACCTCTCCAATCCTATCACTGCTGCGTTTATGCCCCTGTACACACGCTTGATTCTCTTTTGGAGACATAGCAATCCATAGGTTTTAAGATACTTACTAGTCAGGTACATACTTAGGCGTTTAATATGGGGTGTTGAGTCCATCTCGTTGAGCAAGGAGTAGCTCTTGTCTATTCCATATTTGACTTAAGGAACTTTATCTGTGCTCATTTCAATCTCTGGTTTTATGCAGCACCCCAACTCACCTTTCCCCTTAAGCAAGCATAAGTTGGTTTACTAAATTTGAGAAAATTTTCTGTTTTGTAATCCAGTTCCTGTGTAGCCAAGTTTACATTCCGTGTATTAGTGATATCTTATGATGTTTCTTTTTCTGTGTGACTTATTTCAGTTAGAATCATCATACCTGAATCCACTCATTATGCTGCTACGGGCCTGATGACATAGATTTCATTGCTGAGTGATATTGCATTGTACGTAAGTACCACAACTTCTTTATCCATTTTTCGCTTTCTGCGATATTGAACTTGTACCGTAAACGAGGTTCTTGTAAACAGAGCCGTCCCAAACTTTGGGGTGGCTGTGTCTTTTTTATTTTAATTTCCCTAAGCTATAGGACTATAAGTGGAATTGCCTTAGGCTCTGTTGATTTGTTTTTTACATGTTTCAGGAAGTACCATACATTTCTCCCGAGTGGCTGTTGGCAATTTACATCCCGCCCATCAGCATAACAAGGCTCCCAGTTCTCCATGGCCTTTCCTGCCTCCTGGATTTTATACTTTTAACAGATGGCACTTTTGACCCGGGGAATTTAGACTTCATTGTAGTGCAGATTTCCTTTGCAAGCTTGCTTTGTTGGCCAAAAAGGGCGTATGCGTTTTTACCTGAATATATTCAGGAAAAAACGCATACGCCCTTTTTGGCCAAGTGCATCATTGTGGACGTTCTGCCTCTTTTCCTATGTTTTAAATGCAATTCCTCTCTACCTCCTGAAATCGGTTTCCTGCAATCCTCCCCACTTTCAGGGCCTCTTGGCAGCCTTACTTCAGTATATTTTGTGACGATAGCTGTCATTTATAACTCTGCAGGTTTGTGAATACAGTACCCTTGAGCTCCTTTCTTCAACTTGCTTTCTTGTGAGCTGGCCGCAACACCGCAGGATTGCTTCAGGCCCTAATCTGTTTCCGGCACGGCATGCTGAGCCTTTGGTTAATTCCTCTTCCTGGTGGGAAATGAGAGTTAAATTTGCCCGTCCAGACACCTCCAGCTAGTCTCTCATTGGTTCTCCCTATTCCTGTTCATCTTCCGCAGAAATTGCAAACTGGCCCAAACAGGAGGTTAAAGGCACTGACTCTCCAAGTCGGGAGAGTGTTACTAAAGCGTCTGGAATGTTGCACCCGAGTACCAGGGGACGAGAACTGAGACATATTGGAACACGTCTCCCGATCACATGGTTGATCATAGTCTGGGTTCCACATGCATGTTTTAGCTGAAGGAAGAATCCCTTAAACCTGGAGAGTTGAGACCCGTGGAATGGGTACCATGCAATATGACTTCAAAGGGTCTTCATTTGCTCACCGAACCTCTCCAATCCTATCACTGCTGCGTTTATGCCCCTGTACACACGCTTGATTCTCTTTTGGAGACATAGCAATCCATAGGTTTTAAGATACTTACTAGTCAGGTACATACTTAGGCGTTTAATATGGGGTGTTGAGTCCATCTCGTTGAGCAAGGAGTAGCTCTTGTCTATTCCATATTTGACTTAAGGAACTTTATCTGTGCTCATTTCAATCTCTGGTTTTATGCAGCACCCCAAATCACCTTTCCCCTTAAGCAAGCATAAGTTGGTTTACTAAATTTGAGAAAATTTTCTGTTTTGTAATCCAGTTCCTGTGTAGCCAAGTTTACATTCCGTGTATTAGTGATATCTTATGATGTTTCTTTTTCTGTGTGACTTATTTCAGTTAGAATCATCATACCTGAATCCACTCATTATGCTGCTACGGGCCTGATGACATAGATTTCATTGCTGAGTGATATTGCATTGTACGTAAGTACCACAACTTCTTTATCCATTTTTCGCTTTCTGCGATATTGAACTTGTACCGTAAACGAGGTTCTTGTAAACAGAGCCGTCCCAAACTTTGGGGTGGCTGTGTCTTTTTTATTTTAATTTCCCTAAGCTATAGGACTATAAGTGGAATTGCCTTAGGCTCTGTTGATTTGTTTTTTACATGTTTCAGGAAGTACCATACATTTCTCCCGAGTGGCTGTTGGCAATTTACATCCCGCCCATCAGCATAACAAGGCTCCCAGTTCTCCATGGCCTTTCCTGCCTCCTGGATTTTATACTTTTAACAGATGGCACTTTTGACCCGGGGAATTTAGACTTCATTGTAGTGCAGATTTCCTTTGCAAGCTTGCTTTGTTGGCCAAAAAGGGCGTATGCGTTTTTACCTGAATATATTCAGGAAAAAACGCATACGCCCTTTTTGGCCAAGTGCATCATTGTGGACGTTCTGCCTCTTTTCCTATGTTTTAAATGCAATTCCTCTCTACCTCCTGAAATCGGTTTCCTGCAATCCTCCCCACTTTCAGGGCCTCTTGGCAGCCTTACTTCAGTATATTTTGTGACGATAGCTGTCATTTATAACTCTGCAGGTTTGTGAATACAGTACCCTTGAGCTCCTTTCTTCAACTTGCTTTCTTGTGAGCTGGCCGCAACACCGCAGGATTGCTTCAGGCCCTAATCTGTTTCCGGCACGGCATGCTGAGCCTTTGGTTAATTCCTCTTCCTGGTGGGAAATGAGAGTTAAATTTGCCCGTCCAGACACCTCCAGCTAGTCTCTCATTGGTTCTCCCTATTCCTGTTCATCTTCCGCAGAAATTGCAAACTGGCCCAAACAGGAGGTTAAAGGCACTGACTCTCCAAGTCGGGAGAGTGTTACTAAAGCGTCTGGAATGTTGCACCCGAGTACCAGGGGATGATGACTGAGACATATTGGAACACGTCTCCGGATCACACGGTTGATCATAATCTGGGTTCCACATGCATGTTTTAGCTGAAGGAAGAATCCCTTAAACTTGGAGACTTGAGACCCGTGGAATGGGTACCATGCAATATGACTTCAAAGGGTCTTCGTTTGCTCACCGAACCTCTCCAATCCTATCACTGCTGCGTTTATGCCCCTGTACACATTCTTGATTCTCTTTCAGATACATAGCAATCCATAGGTTTTAAGATACTTACTAGTCAGGTACATTCTTAGGCGTTTAATATGGGGTGTGGAGTCCATTTCGTTGAGCAAGGAGTAGCTCTTGTCTATTACATGTTTGGCTTGAGGAACTTTATCTGTGCTCATTTCAATCTCTGGTTTTATGCAGCACCCCAACTCACCTTTCCCCTTAAGCAAGCATAAGTTGGTTTTCTAAATTTGAGACCGTATTCTGTTTTGTAATTCAGTTCCTGTGTAGCCAAGTTTACATTCCGAGTATTAGTGATATTTTATGATGTTTCTTTTTCTGTGTGACTCTTTTCAGTTAGAATCCTCATACCTGAATCCACTCATTATGCTGCTACGGGCCTGATGACATAGATGTCATTGCTGAGTGATATTGCATTGTACGTAAGTACCACAACTTCTTTATCCATTTTTCGCTTTCTGCGATATTGAACTTGTACCGTAAATGAGGTTCCTGTAAACAGAGACATCCAAAACTTTGGGTGGCTGTGTCTTTTTGATTTTAATTACCCTAAGCTATAGGAGCATAAGTGGAAGTGCCCTAGGCTCTGTTGCTTTGTTTTTTAGGCGTTTCAGGAAACACCATACACTTCTCCCGAGTGGGTGTTGGGAATTTACATCCAGCCCATAAGCATAACGGGGCTCCCACTTATCCATGGCCTGTCCTGCCTTTCTGGATTTTACACATTTTTCAGATGGCCCTCTTGACCAGGGGGAAGTGAGACTTCATTGTAGTGCAGATTTCCTTTGCAAGGCTTGCTTGGTTGGCCAAAAAGTGCGTATGCGTTTTTTCCTGAATATATTCAGGAAAAAACGCATACGCCCTTTTTCGCCAAGTGCATCATTGTCGACGTTCTGCCTCTTTTCCTATGATTTAAATGCAATTCCAGTCTACCTCCTGAAATCAGTTTCCTGCAATTCTGCCCCACTTTCAAGTCCTCTTGGCAGCCTTACTTCAGTATATTTTTCGACGATAGCTGTCATTTATAACTCTGCAGGTTTTTGAATTACAGTGCCCCTGAGCTCCTTTCTTCAACTTGCTTTCTTGTGAGCTGGCCGCAACACCGCAGGATTGCTTCAGGCCCTAATCTGGTTCCAGCATGGCGCCCTGAGCCTTTGGTTAATTCCTCTTCCTGGTGGGAAATGAGAGTTAAATTTGCCCGTCCAGACACCTCCAGCTAGTCTCTCATTGGTTCTCCCTATTCCTGGAAATCTTCCGCAGAAATTGCAAACTGGGCCAAACAGGAGGTTAAAGGCACTGACTCTCTAAGTCGAGAGAGTATTAGTAAAGCGTCTGGAATGTTGCACCCGAGTACCAGGGGACATAAACTGAGATATATTGGAACACGTCTCCCGATCACACGGTTGATCATACTCTGGGTTCCACATGCATGTTTTAGCTGAAGGAAGAATCCCTTAAAACTGGAGAGTTGAGACCCGTGGAATGGGTACCATGCAATATGACTTCAAAGGGTCTTCGTTTGCTCACCGAACCTCTCCAATCCTATCACTGCTGCGTTTATGCCCCTGAACACACGCTTGATTCTCTTTCGGAGACATAGCAATCCATAGGTTTTAAGATACTTAATAGTCAGGTACATTCTTAGGCGTTTAATATGGGGTGTTGTGTCCATTTCGTTGAGCAAGGAGTAGCTTTTGTCTATTACATATTTGGCTTAAGGAACTTTATCTGTGCTCATTTCAATCTCTGGTTTTATGCAGCACCCCAACTCACATTTCCCCTTAAGCAAGCATAAGTAGGTTTTCTAAATTTGAGACCCTGTTCTGTTTCGTAATTCAGTTCCAGTGTAGCCAAGTTTACATTCCGTGTATTAGTGATATCTTATGATGTTTCTTTTTCTGTGTGACTTATTTCAGCTAGAATCATCATACCTGAATCCACTCATTATGCTGCTACGGGCCTGATGACATAGATGTCATTGCTGAGTGATATTGCATTGTACGTAAGTACCACAACTTCTTTATCCATTTTTCGCTTTCTGCGATATTGAACTTGTACCGTAAACGAGTTTCTTATAAACAGAGCTGTCCCAAACTTTGGGGTGGCTGTGTCTTTTTGATTTTAATTTCCCTAAGCTATAGGACCATAAGTGGAATTGCCCTAGGCTCTGTTGCTTTGTTTTTTAGATGTTTCAGGAAACACCATACACTTCTCCCGAGTGGCTGTTGGCAATTTACATCCCGCCCATCAGCATAACAAGACTCCCAGTTCTCCATGGCCTGTCCTGCCTTTCTGGATTTTACACTTTTTTCAGATGGCCCTTTTGACCAGGGGGAAGTGAGACTTCATTGTAGTGCAGATTTCCTTTGCAAGCTTGCTTGGTTGGCCAAAAAGGGCGTATGCGTTTTTTCTGAATATATTCAGGAAAAAACACATACGCCCTTTTTGGCCAAGTGCATAATTGTCCACGTTCTGCCTCTTTTCCTATGCTTTAAATGCAATTCCAGTCTACCTCCTGAAATCGGTTTCCTGCAATTCTGCCCCGCTTTCAAGTCCTCTTGGCAGCCTTACTTCAGTATATTTTTCGACGATAGCTGTCATTTATAACTCTGCAGGTTTGTGAATTACAGTGCCCCTGAGCTCCTTTCTTCAACTCGCTTTCTTGTGAGCTGGCCGCAACACCGCAGGATTGCTTCAGGCCCTAATCTGGTTCCGGCACGGCACGCTGAGCCTTTGGTTAATTCCTCTTCCTGGTGGGAAATGAGAGTTAAATTTGCCCGTCCAGACACCTCCAGCTAGTCTCTCATTGGTTCTCCCTATTCCTGTTCATCTTCCGCAGAAATTGCAAACTGGGCCAAACAGGAGGTTAAAGGCACTGACTCTCCAAGACGGGAGAGTGTTAGTAAAGTGTCTGGAATGTTGCACCCGAGTACCAGAGGACGAGAACTGAGACATATTGGAACACGTCTCCCAATCACACGGTTGATCATACTCTGGGTTCCACATGAATGCTTTAGCTGAAGGAAGAATCCCTTAAACCTGGAGAGTTGAGACCCGTGGAATGGGTACCATGCAATATGACTTCAAAGGGTCTTCATTTGCTCACCGAACCTCTCCAATCCTATCACTGCTGCGTTTATGCCCCTGGACACACGCTTGATTCTCTTTCGGAGACATAGCAATCCATAGGTTTTAAGATACTTACTAGTCAGGTACATTCTTAGGCGTTTAGTATGGTGTGTTGAGTCTATTTCGTTGAGCAAGGAGTAGCTCTTGTGTATTACATATTTGGCTTAAGGAACCTTATCTGTGCTCATTTAAATCTCTGGTTTTATGCAGCACCCCAACTCACCTTTCCCCTTAAGCAAGCATAAGTTGGTTTTCTAAATTTGAGACCCTCTTCTGTTTTGTATTCCAGTTCCTGTGTAGCCAAGTTTACATTCCGTGTATTAGTGATATCTTATGATGTTTCTTTTTCTGTGTGACTTATTTCAGTTAGAATCATCATACCTGAATCCACTCATTATGCTGCTACGGGCCTGATGACATAGATTTCATTGCTGAGTGATATTGCATTGTACGTAAGTACCACAACTTCTTTATCCATTTTTCACTTTCTGCGATATTGAACTTGTACCGTAAACGAGGTTCTTGTAAACAGAGCCGTCCCAACCATTGGGGTGGCTGTGTCTTTTTGACTTTAATTTCCCTAAGCTATAGGACCATAAGTGGAAGTGCCTTAGGCTCTGTGGCTTTGTTTTTTAGATGTTTCAGGAAACACCACACACTTCTCCCTAGTGGCTGTTGGCAATTTACAACCCGCCCATCAGCATAACAAGTCTTCCAGTTCTCCATGACCTGTCCTGCCTTTCTGGATTTTACACTTTTTTCAGATGGCCATTTTGACGGGGGTGGGGGAAGTGAGACTTCATTGTAGTGCAGATTTCCTTTGCAAGCTTGCTTTGTTGGCCAAAAAGGACGTATGCGTTTTTTCCTGAATATATTCAGGAAAAAACGCATACGCCCTTTTTCGCCAAGTGCATCATTGTCGACGTTCTGCCTCTTTTCCTATGCTTTAAGTGCAATTCCAGTCTACCTCCTGAAATCGGTTTCCTGCAATTTTGCCCCACTTTCAAGTCCTCTTGGCAGCCTTACTTCAGTATATTTTTGGACGATAGCTGTCATTTATAACTCTGCAGGTTTGTGAATTACAGTGCCCCTGAGCTCCTTTCTTCAACTCGCTTTCTTGTGAGCTGGCCGCAACACCGCAGGATTGCTTCAGGCCCTAATCTTGTTCCAGCACGGCACGCTGAGCCTTTGGTTAATTCCTCTTCCTGGTGGGAAATGAGAGTTAAATTTGCCCGTCTAGACACCTCCAGCTAGTCTCTCATTGGTTCTCCCTATTCCTGTTCATCTTCCACAGAAATTGCAAACTGGGCTAAACAGGAGGTGAAAGGCACTGACTCTCCAAGTCGGGAGAGTGTTAGTAAAGCGTCTGGATTGTTGTACCCGAGTACCAGGGGACGACAACTGAGACATAGTGGAACACGTCTCCCGATCACATGGTTGATCATACTCTGGGTTCCACATGCATGATTTAGCTGAAGGAAGAATCCCATAAACCTGGAGAGTTGAGACCCGTGGAATGGTTACCATGCAATATGATTTCAAAGGTTCTTCATTTGCTCACCGAAAGTCTCCAATCCTATCATTGCTGCATTTATGCCCCTGTACACACGCTTGATTCTCTTTCAGAGACATAGCAATCCATAGGTTTTAAGATACTTACTAGTCAGGTACATTCTTAGGCGTTTAATATGGGGTGTTGAGTCCACTTCGTTGAGCAAGGAGTAGCTCTTGTCTATTACATATTTGGCTTAAGGAACTTTATCTGTGCTCATTTCAATCTCTGGTTTTATGCAGCACCCCAACTCACCTTTCCCCTTAAGCAAGCATAAGTTGGTTTTCTAAATTTGAGACCCTGTTCTGTTTTGTAATTCAGTTCCTGTGGAGCCAAGTTTACATTCCGTGTATTAGTGATATCTTATGATGTTTCTTTTTCTGTGTGACTTATTTCAGTTAGAATCATCATACCTGAACCCACTCATTATGCTGCTATGGGTCTCATGACATAGATTTCATTGCTGAGTGATATTGCATTGTACGTAAGTACTACAACTTCTTTATCCATTTTTCGCTTTCTGCGATATTGAACTTGTACCGTAAACGACGTTCTTGTAAACAGAGCCAATCCAAACTTTGGGGTGGCTGTGTCTTATTTATTTTAATTTCCCTAAGCTATAGGACCATAAGTGGAATTGACCTAGGATCTGTTGCTTTGTTTTTTACATGTTTCAGGAAACACCATACACTTCTCCCGAGTGGCTGTTGGCCATTTACATCCCGACCATCAACATAACAAGGCTCAAAGTTCTCCATGGCCTGTCCTGCCTTTCTGGATTTTACACATTTTTCAGATGGCCCTTTTGACCGGGGGGAAGTGAGACTTCATTGTAGTGCAGATTTCATTTGCAAGCTTGCTTGGTTGGCCAAAAAGGGCGTATGCGTTTTTTCCTGAATATATTCAGGTAAGAACGCATATGCCCTTTTTGGCCAAGTGCATCATTGTCAACGTTCTGCCTCTTTTCCTATGCTTTATATGCATTTCCAGTCTACCTCCTGAAATCGGTTTCCTGCAATTCTGCCCCACTTTCAAGTCCTCTTGGCAGCCTTACTTCAGTATATTTTTAGACCATAGCTGTCATTTATAACTCTGCAGGTTTGTGAATTACAGTGCCCCTGAGCTCCTTTCTTCAACTCGCTTTCTTGTTAGCTGGCCGCAACACCGCAGGATTGCTTCAGGCCCTAATCTGGTTCCGGCACGGCATGCTGAGCCTTTGGTTAATTCCTCTTCCTGGTGGGAAATGAGAGTTAAATTTGCCCGTCCAGACACCTCCAGCTAGTCTCTCATTGGTCCTCCCTATTCCTGTTCATCTTCTACAGAAATTGCAAACTGGGCCAAACAGGAGGTTAAAGGCACTGACTCTCCAAGTCGGGAGAGTGTTAGTAAAGCGTCTGGAATGTTGCACCCAAGTACCAGGGGACGAGAACTGAGACATATATGAACATGTCTCCCAATCACATGGTTGATCATACTCTGGGTTCCACATGCATGTTTTACCTGAAAGAAGAATCCCTTAAACCTGGAGAGTTGAGACCCGTGGAATGGGTACCATGCAATATGACTTCGAAGGGTCTTCATTTGCTCACCAAACCTCTCCAATTCTATCACTGCTGCGTTTATACCCCTGTACACATGCTTGATTCACTTTCAGAGACATAGCAATCCATAGGTTTTAAGATAATTACTATTTAGGTACATTCTTAGGTGTTAAATATGTGGTGTTGAGTCCATTTCTTTGAGCAAGGAGTAGCTCTTGTCTATTCCATATTTGGCTTAAGGAACTTTATCTGTGCTCATTTCAATCTCTGGTTTTATGCAGCACCCCAACTCACCTTTCCCCTTAAGCAAGCATAAGTTGGTTTTCTAAATTTGAGACCCTGTTGTGTTTTGGAATTCAATTCCAGTATAGCCAAGTTTACATTCCGTGTATTAGTGATATCTTATGATGTTTCTTTTTCTGTGTGACTTATTTCAGTTAGAATCATCATACCTGAATCCACTCATTATGCTGCTATGGGCCTGATGACATAGATTTCATTGCTGAGTGATATTGCATTGTACGTAAGTACCACAACTTCTTTATCCATTTTTCACTTTCTGCGATATTGAACTTGTACCGTAAATGAGGTTCTTGTAAACAGAGCCATCCCAAACTTTGGGGTGGCTGTGTCTTTTTGATTTTAATTTCCCTAAGCTATAGGACCATAAGTGGAAGTGCCCTAGGCTCTGTTGCTTTGTTTTTTAGATGTTTCAGGAAACACCATACACTTCTCCCGAGTGGCTATTGGCAATTTTCATCCCGCCCATCAGCATAACAAGGCTCCCAGTTCTCCATGGCCTGTCCTGCCTTTCTGGATTTTACACTTTATTCAGATGGCCCTTTTGACCAGGGGGAAGTGAGACTTCATTGTAGTGCATATTTCCTTTGCAAGCTTGCTTTGTTGGCCAAAAAGGGCGTATGCGTTTATTCCTGAATATATTCAGGAAAAAACGCATACGCCCTTTTTGGCCAAGTGCATCATTGTGGACGTTCTGCCTCTTTTCCTATGCTTTAAATGCAATTCCAGTCTACCTCCTGAAATCGGCTTCCTGCAATTCTGCCCCGCTTTCAAGTCCTCTTGGCAGCCTTACTTCAGTATATTTTTGGACGATAGCTGTCATTTATAACTCTGCAGGTTTGTGAATTACAGTGCCCCGAACGCCTTTCTTCAACTCGCTTTCTTGTGAGATGGCCGCAACACCGCAGGATTGCTTCAGGCCGTAATCTGGTTCCGGCATGGCACGCTGAGCCTTTGGTTAATTCCTCTTCCTGGTGGGAAATGAGAGTTAAATTTGCCCGTCCAGACACCTCCAGCTAGTCTCTCATTGGTTCTCCCTATTCCTGTTCATCTTCCGCAGAAATTGCAAACTGGGCCAAACAGGAGGTTAAAGGCACTGACTCTCCAAGTCGGGAGAGTGTTAGTAAAGCGTCTGGAATGTTGCACCCGAGTACCAGGGGACGAGAACTGAGACATATTGGAACACGTCTCCCGATCACACGGTTGATCATACTGTGGGTTCCACATGCATGTTGTAGCTGAAGGAAGAATCCCTTAAACCTGGAGAGTTGAGACCCGTGGAATGGGTACCATGCAATATGACTTCAAAGGGTCTTCATTTGCTCACCGAACCTCTCCAATCCTATCACTGCTGCGTTTATGCCCCTGTACAGACGCTTGATTCTCTTTCGGAGACATAGAAATCCATAGGTTTTAAGATACTTAGTAGTCAGGTACATTCTTAGGCGTTTAATATGGGGTGTTGAGTCCATTTCGTTGAGCAAGGAGTAGCTCTTGTCTATTCCATATTTGGCTTAAGGAACTTTATCTGTGCTCATTTCAATCTCTGGTTTTATGCAGCACCCCAACTCACCTTTCCCCTTAAGCAAGCATAAGTTGGTTTTCTAAATTTGAGACCCTGTTGTGTTTTGTAATCCAGTTCCTGTGTAGCCAAGTTTACATTCCGTGTATTAGTGATATCTTATGATGTTTCTTTTTCTGTGTGACTTATTTCAGTTAGAATCATCATACCTGAATCCACTCATTATGCTGCTATGGGCCTGATGACATAGATGTCATTGCTGAGTGATATTGCATTGTACGTAAGTACCACAACTTCTTTATCCATTTTTCACTTTCTGCGATATTGAACTTGTACCGTAAATGAGGTTCTTGTAAACAGAGCCATCCCAAACTTTGGGGTGGCTGTGTCTTTTTGATTTTAATTTCCCTAAGCTATAGGACCATAAGTGGAAGTGCCCTAGGCTCTGTTGCTTTGTTTTTTAGATGTTTCAGGAAACACCATACACTTCTTCCGAGTGGCTGTTGGCAATTTTCATCCCGCCCATCAGCATAACAAGGCTCCCAGTTCTCCATGGCCTGTCCTGCCTTTCTGGATTTTACACTTTATTCAGATGGCCCTTTTGACCAGGGGGAAGTGAGACTTCATTGTAGTGCAGATTTCCTTTGCAAGCTTGCTTTGTTGGCCAAAAAGGGCGTATGCGTTTATTCCTGAATATATTCAGGAAAAAACGCATACGCCCTTTTTGGCCAAGTGCATCATTGTCCACGTTCTGCCTCTTTTCCTATGCTTTAAATGCAATTCCAGTCTACCTCCTGAAATCGGCTTCCTGCAATTCTGCGCCGCTTTCACGTCCTCTTGGCAGCCTTACTTCAGTATATTTTTGGACGATAGCTGTCATTTATAACTCTGCAGGTTTGTGAATTACAGTGCCCCTGAGCTCCTTTCTTCAACTCGCTTTCTTGTGAGCTGGCCGCAACACCGCAGGATTGCTTCAGGCCCTAATCTGGTTCCGGCAAGGCATGCTGAGCCTTTGGTTAATTCCTCTTCCTGGTGGGAAATGAGAGTTAACTTTGCCCGTCCAGACACCTCCAGCTAGTCTCTCATTGGTTCTCCCTATTCCTGTTTATCTTCCGCAGAAATTGCAAACTGGGCCAAACAGGAGGTTAAAGGCACTGACTCTCCAAGTCGGGAGAGTGTTAGTAAAGCGTCTGGAATGTTGCACCCGAGTACCAGGGGACGAAAACTGAGACATATTTGAACCCGTCTCCCGGTCACACGGTTGATCATACTGTGGGTTCCACATGCATGTTGTAGCTGAAGGAAGAATCCCTTAAACTTGGAGACTTGAGACCCGTGGAATGGGTACCATGCAATATGACTTCAAAGGGTCTTCGTTTGCTCACCGAACCTCTCCAATCCTATCACTGCTGCGTTTATGCACCTGTACACATTCTTGATTCTCTTTCAGATACATAGCAATCCATAGGTTTTAAGATACTTACTAGTCAGGTACATTCTTAGGCGTTTAATATGGGGTGTGGAGTCCATTTCGTTGAGCAAGGAGTAGCTCTTGTCTATTACATGTTTGGCTTGAGGAACTTTATCTGTGCTCATTTCAATCTCTGGTTTTATGCAGCACCCCAACTCACCTTTCCCCTTAAGCAAGCATAAGTTGGTTTTCTAAATTTGAGACCGTATTCTGTTTTGTAATTCAGTTCCTGTGTAGCCAAGTTTACATTCCGAGTATTAGTGATATTTTATGATGTTTCTTTTTCTGTGTGACTCTTTTCAGTTAGAATCCTCATACCTGAATCCACTCATTATGCTGCTACGGGCCTGATGACATAGATGTCATTGCTGAGTGATATTGCATTGTACGTAAGTACCACAACTTCTTTATCCATTTTTCGCTTTCTGCGATATTGAACTTGTACCGTAAATGAGGTTCCTGTAAACAGAGACATCCAAAACTTTGGGTGGCTGTGTCTTTTTGATTTTAATTACCCTAAGCTATAGGACCATAAGTGGAAGTGCCCTAAGCTCTGTTGCTTTGTTTTTTAGGCGTTTCAGGAAACACCATACACTTCTCCCGAGTGGGTGTTGGGAATTTACATCCAGCCCATAAGCATAACGGGGCTCCCACTTATCCATGGCCTGTCCTGCCTTTCTGGATTTTACACATTTTTCAGATGGCCCTCTTGACCAGGGGGAAGTGAGACTTCATTGTAGTGCAGATTTCCTTTGCAAGGCTTGCTTGGTTGGCCAAAAAGTGCGTATGCGTTTTTTCCTGAATATATTCAGGAAAAAACGCATACGCCCTTTTTCGCCAAGTGCATCATTGTCGACGTTCTGCCTCTTTTCCTATGATTTAAATGCAATTCCAGTCTACCTCCTGAAATCAGTTTCCTGCAATTCTGCCCCACTTTCAAGTCCTCTTGGCAGCCTTACTTCAGTATATTTTTCGACGATAGCTGTCATTTATAACTCTGCAGGTTTTTGAATTACAGTGCCCCTGAGCTCCTTTCTTCAACTTGCTTTCTTGTGAGCTGGCCGCAACACCGCAGGATTGCTTCAGGCCCTAATCTGGTTCCAGCATGGCGCCCTGAGCCTTTGGTTAATTCCTCTTCCTGGTGGGAAATGAGAGTTAAATTTGCCCGTCCAGACACCTCCAGCTAGTCTCTCATTTGTTCTCCCTATTCCTGGAAATCTTCCGCAGAAATTGCAAACTGGGCCAAACAGGAGGTTAAAGGCACTGACTCTGCAAGTCGAGAGAGTATTAGTAAAGCGTCTGGAATGTTGCACCCGAGTACCAGGGGACATAAACTGAGATATATTGGAACACGTCTCCCGATCACACGGTTGATCATACTCTGGGTTCCACATGCATGTTTTAGCTGAAGGAAGAATCCCTTAAAACTGGAGAGTTGAGACCCGTGGAATGGGTACCATGCAATATGACTTCAAAGGGTCTTCGTTTGCTCACCGAACCTCTCCAATCCTATCACTGCTGCGTTTATGCCCCTGAACACACGCTTGATTCTCTTTCGGAGACATAGCAATCCATAGGTTTTAAGATACTTACTAGTCAGGTACATTCTTAGGCGTTTAATATGGGGTGTTGTGTCCATTTCGTTGAGCAAGGAGTAGCTTTTGTCTATTACATATTTGGCTTAAGGAACTTTATCTGTGCTCATTTCAATCTCTGGTTTTATGCAGCACCCCAACTCACATTTCCCCTTAAGCAAGCATAAGTAGGTTTTCTAAATTTGAGACCCTGTTCTGTTTCGTAATTCAGTTCCAGTGTAGCCAAGTTTACATTCCGTGTATTAGTGATATCTTATGATGTTTCTTTTTCTGTGTGACTTATTTCAGCTAGAATCATCATACCTGAATCCACTCATTATGCTGCTACGGGCCTGATGACATAGATGTCATTGCTGAGTGATATTGCATTGTACGTAAGTACCACAACTTCTTTATCCATTTTTCGCTTTCTGTGATATTGAACTTGTACCGTAAACGAGTTTCTTGTAAACAGAGCTGTCCCAAACTTTGGGGTGGCTGTGTCTTTTTGATTTTAATTTCCCTAAGCTATAGGACCATAAGTGGAATTGCCCTAGGCTCTGTTGCTTTGTTTTTTAGATGTTTCAGGAAACACCATACACTTCTCCCGAGTGGCTGTTGGCAATTTACATCCCGCCCATCAGCATAACAAGACTCCCAGTTCTCCATGGCCTGTCCTGCCTTTCTGGATTTTACACTTTTTTCAGATGGCCCTTTTGACCAGGGGGAAGTGAGACTTCATTGTAGTGCAGATTTCCTTTGCAAGCTTGCTTGGTTGGCCAAAAAGGGCGTATGCGTTTTTTCTGAATATATTCAGGAAAAAACACATACGCCCTTTTTGGCCAAGTGCATAATTGTCCACGTTCTGCCTCTTTTCCTATGCTTTAAATGCAATTCCAGTCTACCTCCTGAAATCGGTTTCCTGCAATTCTGCCCCGCTTTCAAGTCCTCTTGGCAGCCTTACTTCAGTATATTTTTCGACGATAGCTGTCATTTATAACTCTGCAGGTTTGTGAATTACAGTGCCCCTGAGCTCCTTTCTTCAACTCGCTTTCTTGTGAGCTGGCCGCAACACCGCAGGATTGCTTCAGGCCCTAATCTGGTTCCGGCACGGCACGCTGAGCCTTTGGTTAATTCCTCTTCCTGGTGGGAAATGAGAGTTAAATTTGCCCGTCCAGACACCTCCAGCTAGTCTCTCATTGGTTCTCCCTATTCCTGTTCATCTTCCGCAGAAATTGCAAACTGGGCCAAACAGGAGGTTAAAGGCACTGACTCTCCAAGACGGGAGAGTGTTAGTAAAGTGTCTGGAATGTTGCACCCGAGTACCAGGGGACGAGAACTGAGACATATTGGAACACGTCTCCCGATCACACGGTTGATCATACTCTGGGTTCCACATGAATGCTTTAGCTGAAGGAAGAATCCCTTAAACCTGGAGAGTTGAGACCCGTGGAATGGGTACCATGCAATATGACTTCAAAGGGTCTTCATTTGCTCACCGAACCTCTCCAATCCTATCACTGCTGCGTTTATGCCCCTGGACACACGCTTGATTCTCTTTCGGAGACATAGCAATCCATAGGTTTTAAGATACTTACTAGTCAGGTACATTCTTAGGCGTTTAGTATGGGGTGTTGAGTCCATTTCGTTGAGCAAGGAGTAGCTCTAGTGTATTACATATTTGGCTTAAGGAACCTTATCTGTGCTCATTTAAATCTCTGGTTTTATGCAGCACCCCAACTCACCTTTCCCCTTAAGCAAGCATAAGTTGGTTTTCTAAATTTGAGACCCTCTTCTGTTTTGTATTCCAGTTCCTGTGTAGCCAAGTTTACATTCCGTGTATTAGTGATATCTTATGATGTTTCTTTTTCTGTGTGACTTATTTCAGTTAGAATCATCATACCTGAATCCACTCATTATGCTGCTACGGGCCTGATGACATAGATTTCATTGCTGAGTGATATTGCATTGTACGTAAGTACCACAACTTCTTTATCCATTTTTCACTTTCTGCGATATTGAACTTGTACCGTAAACGAGGTTCTTGTAAACAGAGCCGTCCCAACCATTGGGGTGGCTGTGTCTTTTTGACTTTAATTTCCCTAAGCTATAGGACCATAAGTGGAAGTGCCTTAGGCTCTGTTGCTTTGTTTTTTAGATGTTTCAGGAAACACCACACACTTCTCCCTAGTGGCTGTTGGCAATTTACAACCCGCCCATCAGCATAACAAGTCTTCCAGTTCTCCATGACCTGTCCTGCCTTTCTGGATTTTACACTTTTTTCAGATGGCCATTTTGACGGGGGTGGGGGAAGTGAGACTTCATTGTAGTGCAGATTTCCTTTGCAAGCTTGCTTTGTTGGCCAAAAAGGACGTATGCGTTTTTTCCTGAATATATTCAGGAAAAAACGCATACGCCCTTTTTCGCCAAGTGCATCATTGTCGACGTTCTGCCTCTTTTCCTATGCTTTAAGTGCAATTCCAGTCTACCTCCTGAAATCGGTTTCCTGCAATTTTGCCCCACTTTCAAGTCCTCTTGGCAGCCTTACTTCAGTATATTTTTGGACGATAGCTGTCATTTATAACTCTGCAGGTTTGTGAATTACAGTGCCCCTGAGCTCCTTTCTTCAACTCGCTTTCTTGTGAGCTGGCCGCAACACCGCAGGATTGCTTCAGGCCCTAATCTTGTTCCAGCACGGCACGCTGAGCCTTTGGTTAATTCCTCTTCCTGGTGGGAAATGAGAGTTAAATTTGCCCGTCTAGACACCTCCAGCTAGTCTCTCATTGGTTCTCCCTATTCCTGTTCATCTTCCACAGAAATTGCAAACTGGGCTAAACAGGAGGTGAAAGGTACTGACTCTCCAAGTCGGGAGAGTGTTAGTAAAGTGTCTGGATTGTTGTACCCGAGTACCAGGGGACAACAACTGAGACATAGTGGAACACGTCTCCCGATCACATGGTTGATCATACTCTGGGTTCCACATGCATGATTTAGCTGAAGGAAGAATCCCATAAACCTGGAGAGTTGAGACCCGTGGAATGGTTACCATGCAATATGATTTCAAAGGGTCTTCATTTGCTCACCGAAAGTCTCCAATCCTATCATTGCTGCATTTATGCCCCTGTACACACGCTTGATTCTCTTTCAGAGACATAGCAATCCATAGGTTTTAAGATACTTACTAGTCAGGTACATTCTTAGGCGTTTAATATGGGGTGTTGAGTCCACTTCGTTGAGCAAGGAGTAGCTCTTGTCTATTACATATTTGGCTTAAGGAACTTTATCTGTGCTCATTTCAATCTCTGGTTTTATGCAGCACCCCAACTCAACTTTCCCCTTAAGCAAGCATAAGTAGGTTTTCTAAATTTGAGACCCTGTTCTATTTTGTAATCCAGTTCCCGTGTAGCTAAGTTTACATTCCGTGTATTAGTGATATCTTATGATGTTTCTTTTTCTGTGTGACTTATTTCAGTTAGAATCATCACACCTGAATCCACTCATTATGCTGCTATGGGCCTGATGACATAGATTTCATTGCTGAGTGATATTGCATTGTACGTAAGTACCACAACTTCTTTATTCATTTTTCGCTTTCTGCGATATTGAACTTGTACCGTAAACGAGGTTCTTGTAAACAGAGCTGTCCCAAACTTTGGGGTGGCTGTGTGTTATTGATTTTAATTTCCCTAAGCTATAGGACCATAAGTGGAAGTGCCCTAGGCTCTGTTGCTTTGTTTTTTAGATATTTCAGGAAACACCATACAGTTCTCCCAAGTGGCTGTTGGCAATTTACATACCGCCCATCAGCATAAGAAGGCTTCCAGTTCTCCATGGCCTGTCCTGCCTTTCTGGATTTTACACTTTTTTCAGATGGCCCTTTTGACCGGGGGGAAGTGAGACTTCATTGTAGTGCAGATTTCCTCTGCAAGCTTGCTTGGTTGGCCAAAAGGGCGTATGCGTTTTCTCCTGATATATTCAGGAAAGAACGCATATGCCCTTTTTGGCCAAGTGCATCATTGTCGACGTTCTGCCTCTTTTCCTATGCTTTATATGCATTTCCAGTCTACCTCCTGAAATCGGTTTCCTGCAATTCTGCCCCACTTTCAAGTCCTCTTGGCAGCCTTACTTCAGTATATTTTTAGACCATAGCTGTCATTTATAACTCTGCAGGTTTGTGAATTACAGTGCCCCTGAGCTCCTTTCTTCAACTCGCTTTCTTGTTAGCTGGCCGCAACACCGCAGGATTGCTTCAGGCCCTAATCTGGTTCCAGCACGGCATGCTGAGCCTTTGGTTAATTCCTCTTCCTGGTGGGAAATGAGAGTTAAATTTGCCCGTCCAGACACCTCCAGCTAGTCTCTCATTGGTCCTCCCTATTCCTGTTCATCTTCTACAGAAATTGCAAACTGGGCCAAACAGGAGGTTAAAGGCACTGACTCTCCAAGTCGGGAGAGTGTTAGTAAAGCGTCTGGAATGTTGCACCCAAGTACCAGGGGACGAGAACTGAGACATATATGAACATGTCTCCCAATCACATGGTTGATCATACTCTGGGTTCCACATGCATGTTTTACCTGAAAGAAGAATCCCTTAAACCTGGAGAGTTGAGACCCGTGGAATGGGTACCATGCAATATGACTTCAAAGGGTCTTCGTTTGCTCACCGAACCTCTCCAATCCTATCACTGCTGCGTTTATGCCCCTGTACACATTCTTGATTCTCTTTCAGATACATAGCAATCCATAGGTTTTAAGATACTTACTAGTCAGGTACATTCTTAGGCTTTTAATATGGGGTGTGGAGTCCATTTCGTTGAGCAAGGAGTAGCTCTTGTCTATTACATGTTTGGCTTGAGGAACTTTATCTGTGCTCATTTCAATCTCTGGTTTTATGCAGCACCCCAACTCACCTTTCCCCTTAAGCAAGCATAAGTTGGTTTTCTAAATTTGAGACCCTGTTCTGATTTGTAATTCAGTTCCTGTGTAGCCAAGTTTACATTCCGTGTATTAGTGATATCTTATGATGTTTCTTTTTCTGTGTGACTTATTTCAGTTAGAATCATCATACCTGAATCCACTTTTGCTGCTATGGGCCTGATGACATAGATTTCGTGGCTGAGTGATACTGCATTGTACGTAAGTACCACAACTTCTTTATCCATTTTTCACTTTCTGCGATTTTGAACTTGTACTGTAAATGAGGTTCTTGTATACAGAGGCATCCCAAACTTTGGGGTGGCTGTGTCTTTTTGATTTTAATTTCCCTAAGCTATAGGACCATAAGTGGAAGTGCCCTAGGCTCTGTTGCTTTGTTTTAGATGTTTCAGGAAACACCATACACTTCTCCTGAGTGGCTGTTGGCAATATACATCCCGCCCATCAGCATAACAAGGCTCCCAGTTCTCCATGGACTGTCCTGCCTTTCTGGATTTTACACTTTTTTCAGATGGCTCTTTTGACTGGGGGAAAGTGAGACTTCATTGTAGTGCAGATTTCCTTTGCAAGCTTGCTTGGTTGGCCAAAAAGTACGTATGCTTTTTTTTCCTGAATATATTCAGGAAAAAAAGCATACGCCCTTTTTGGCCAAGTGCATCATTGTGGACGTTCTCCCTCTTTTCCTATGCTTTAAATGCAATTCCAGTCGCCCTCCTGATATCGGTTTCCTGCAATTCTGCCCCACTTTCAAGTCCTCTTGGCAGCCTTACTTCAGTATATTTTTGGACGATAGCTGTCATTTATAACTCTGCAGGTCTGTGAATTACAGTGCCCCTGAGCTCCTTTCTTCAACTCGCTTTCTTGTGAGCTGGCCGCAACACGGCAGGATTGCTTCAGGCCCTAATCTGGTTCCCAACGGCATGCTGAGCCTTTGGTTAATTCCTCTTCCTGGTGGGAAATGAGAGTTAAATTTGCCCGTCCAGACACCTCCAGCTAGTCTCTCATTGGTTCTCCCTATTCCTGTTCATCTTCCGCAGAAATTGCAAACTGGGCCAAACAGGAGGTTAAAGGCACTGACTCTCCAAGTCGGGAGAGTGGTAGTAAAGTGTCTGGAGTATTGCACCCGAGTACCAGGGGACGAGAACTGAGATATATTGGCACACGTCTCCCGATCACACGGTTGATCATACTCTGGGTTCCACATGCATGTTTTACCTGAAAGAAGAATCCCTTAAACCTGGAGAGTTGAGACCCGTGGAATGGGTACCATGCAATATGATTTCAAAGGGTCTTCGTTTGCTCACCGAACCTCTCCAATCCTATCACTGCTGCGTTTATGCCCCGGTACACATGCTTGATTCTTTTTCGGAGACATAGCAATCCATAGGTTTTAAGATACTTACTAGTCAGGTACATTCTTAGGCGTTTAATATGGGGTGTTGAGTCCATTTCATTGAACAAAGAGTAGCTCTTGTCTATTACATATTTGGCTTAAGGAACTTTATCTGTGCTCATTTCAATCTCTGGTTTTATGCAGCACCCCAACTCACCTTTCCCCTTAAGCAAGCATAAGTTGGTTTTCTAAATTTGAGACCCTGTTCTGTTTTGTAATTCAGTTCCTGTGTAGCCAAGTTTACATTCCGTGTATTAGTGATATCTTATGATGTTTCTTTTTCTGTGTGACTTATTTCAGTTAGAATCATCATACCTGAACCCACTCATTATGCTGCTATGGGTCTCATGACATAGATTTCACTGTTGAGTGATATTGCATTGTACGTAAGTAGTACAACTTCTTTATCCATTTTTCGCTTTCTGCGATATTGAACTTGTACCGTAAACGACGTTCTTGTAAACAGAGCCAATCCAAACTTTGGGGTGGCTGTGTCTTATTTATTTTAATTTCCCTAAGCTATAGGACCATAAGTGGAATTAACCTAGGATCTGTTGCTTTGTTTTTTACATGTTTCAGGAAACACCATACACTTCTCCCGAGTGGCTGTTGGCCATTTACATCCCGACCATCAACATAACAAGGCTCAAAGTTCTCCATGGCCTGTCCTTCCTTTCTGGATTTTACACATTTTTCAGATGGCCCTTTTGACCAGCGGGAAGTGAGACTTCATTGTAGTGCAGATTTCATTTGCAAGCTTGCTTGGTTGGCCAAAAAGGGCGTATGCGTTTTTTCCTGAATATATTCAGGTAAGAACGCATATGCCCTTTTTGGCCAAGTGCATCATTGTCAACGTTCTGCCTCTTTTCCTATGCTTTATATGCATTTCCAGTCTACCTCCTGAAATCGGTTTCCTGCAATTCTGCCCCACTTTCAAGTCCTCTTGGCAGCCTTTCTTCAGTATATTTTTAGACCATAGCTGTCATTTATAACTCTGCAGGTTTGTGAATTACAGTGCCCCTGAGCTCCTTTCTTCAACTCGCTTTCTTGTTAGCTGGCCGCAACACCGCAGGATTGCTTCAGGCCCTAATCTTGTTCCGGCACGGCATGCTGAGCCTTTGGTTAATTCCTCTTCCTGGTGGGAAATGAGAGTTAAATTTGCCCGTCCAGACACCTCCAGCTAGTCTCTCATTGGTCCTCCCTATTCCTGTTCATCTTCTACAGAAATTGCAAACTGGGCCAAACAGGAGGTTAAAGGCACTGACTCTCCAAGTCGGGAGAGTGTTAGTAAAGCGTCTGGAATGTTGCACCCAAGTACCAGGGGACGAGAACTGAGACATATATGAACATGTCTCCCAATCACATGGTTGATCATACTCTGGGTTCCACATGCATGTTTTACCTGAAAGAAGAATCCCTTAAACCTGGAGAGTTGAGACCCGTGGAATGGGTACCATGCAATATGACTTCAAAGGGTCTTCATTTGCTCACCAAACCTCTCCAATTCTATCACTGCTGCGTTTATACCCCTGTACACATGCTTGATTCACTTTCAGAGACATAGCAATCCATAGGTTTTAAGATAATTACTATTTAGGTACATTCTTAGGTGTTAAATATGTGGTGTTGAGTCCATTTCTTTGAGCAAGGAGTAGCTAGTGTCTATTCCATATTTGGCTTAAGGAACTTTATCTGTGCTCATTTCAATCTCTGGTTTTATGCAGCACCCCAACTCACCTTTCCCCTTAAGCAAGCATAAGTTGGTTTTCTAAATTTGAGACCCTGTTGTGTTTTGGAATTCAATTCCAGTATAGCCAAGTTTACATTCCGTGTATTAGTGATATCTTATGATGTTTCTTTTTCTGTGTGACTTATTTCAGTTAGAATCATCATACCTGAATCCACTCATTATGCTGCTATGGGCCTGATGACATAGATTTCATTGCTGAGTGATATTGCATTGTACGTAAGTACCACAACTTCTTTATGCATTTTTCACTTTCTGCGATATTGAACTTGTACCGTAAATGAGGTTCTTGTAAACAGAGCCATCCCAAACTTTGGGGTGGCTGTGTCTTTTTGATTTTAATTTCCCTAAGCTATAGGACCATAAGTGGAAGTGCCCTAGGCTCTGTTGCTTTGTTTTTTAGATGTTTCAGGAAACACCATACACTTCTCCCAAGTGGCTATTGGCAATTTTCATCCCGCCCATCAGCATAACAAGGCTCCCAGTTCTCCATGGCCTGTCCTGCCTTTCTGGATTTTACACTTTATTCAGATGGCCCTTTTGACCAGGGGGAAGTGAGACTTCATTGTAGTGCAGATTTCCTTTGCAAGCTTGCTTTGTTGGCCAAAAAGGGCGTATGCGTTTATTCCTGAATATATTCAGGAAAAAACGCATACGCCCTTTTTGGCCAAGTGCATCATTGTGGACGTTCTGCCTCTTTTCCTATGCTTTAAATGCAATTCCAGTCTACCTCCTGAAATCGGCTTCCTGCAATTCTGCCCCGCTTTCAAGTCCTCTTGGCAGCCTTACTTCAGTATATTTTTGGACGATAGCTGTCATTTATAACTCTGCAGGTTTGTGAATTACAGTGCCCCGAACGCCTTTCTTCAACTCGCTTTCTTGTGAGATGGCCGCAACACCGCAGTATTGCTTCAGGCCGTAATCTGGTTCCGGCATGGCACGCTGAGCCTTTGGTTAATTCCTCTTCCTGGTGGGAAATGAGAGTTAAATTTGCCCGTCCAGACACCTCCAGCTAGTCTCTCATTGGTTCTCCCTATTCCTGTTCATCTTCCGCAGAAATTGCAAACTGGGCCAAACAGGAGGTTAAAGGCACTGACTCTCCAAGTCGGGAGAGTGTTAGTAAAGCGTCTGGAATGTTGCACCCGAGTACCAGGGGACGAGAACTGAGACATATTGGAACACGTCTCCCGATCACACGGTTGATCATACTGTGGGTTCCACATGCATGTTGTAGCTGAAGGAAGAATCCCTTAAACCTGGAGAGTTGAGACCCGTGGAATGGGTACCATGCAATACGACTTCAAAGGGTCTTCATTTGCTCACCGAACCTCTCCAATCCTATCACTGCTGCGTTTATGCCCCTGTACAGACGCTTGATTCTCTTTCGGAGACATAGAAATCCATAGGTTTTAAGATACTTAGTAGTCAGGTACATTCTTAGGCGTTTAATATGGGGTGTTGAGTCCATTTCGTTGAGCAAGGAGTAGCTCTTGTCTATTCCATATTTGGCTTAAGGAACTTTATCTGTGCTCATTTCAATCTCTGGTTTTATGCAGCACCCCAACTCACCTTTCCCCTTAAGCAAGCATAAGTTGGTTTTCTAAATTTGAGACCCTGTTGTGTTTTGGAATTCAGTTCCAGTATAGCCAAGTTTACATTCCGTGTATTAGTGATATCTTATGATGTTTCTTTTTCTGTGTGACTTATTTCAGTTAGAATCATCATACCTGAATCCACTCATTATGCTGCTATGGGCCTGATGACATAGATGTCATTGCTGAGTGATATTGCATTGTACGTAAGTACCACAACTTCTTTATCCATTTTTCACTTTCTGCGATATTGAACTTGTACCGTAAATGAGGTTCTTGTAAACAGAGCCATCCCAAACTTTGGGGTGGCTGTGTCTTTTTGATTTTAATTTCCCTAAGCTATAGGACCATAAGTGGAAGTGCCCTAGGCTCTGTTGCTTTGTTTTTTAGATGTTTCAGGAAACACCATACACTTCTTCCGAGTGGCTGTTGGCAATTTTCATCCCGCCCATCAGCATAACAAGGCTCCCAGTTCTCCATGGCCTGTCCTGCCTTTCTGGATTTTACACTTTATTCAGATGGCCCTTTTGACCAGGGGGAAGTGAGACTTCATTGTAGTGCAGATTTCCTTTGCAAGCTTGCTTTGTTGGCCAAAAAGGGCGTATGCGTTTATTCCTGAATATATTCAGGAAAAAACGCATACGCCCTTTTTGGCCAAGTGCATCATTGTCCACGTTCTGCCTCTTTTCCTATGCTTTAAATGCAATTCTAGTCTACCTCCTGAAATCGGCTTCCTGCAATTCTGCGCCGCTTTCACGTCCTCTTGGCAGCCTTACTTCAGTATATTTTTGGACGATAGCTGTCATTTATAACTCTGCAGGTTTGTGAATTACAGTGCCCCTGAGCTCCTTTCTTCAACTCGCTTTCTTGTGAGCTGGCCGCAACACCGCAGGATTGCTTCAGGCCCTAATCTGGTTCCGGCACGGCATGCTGAGCCTTTGGTTAATTCCTCTTCCTGGTGGGAAATGAGAGTTAACTTTGCCCGTCCAGAAACCTCCAGCTAGTCTCTCATTGGTTCTCCCTATTCCTGTTTATCTTCCGCAGAAATTGCAAACTGGGCCAAACAGGAGGTTAAAGGCACTGACTCTCCAAGTCGGGAGAGTGTTAGTAAAGCGTCTGGAATGTTGCACCCGAGTACCAGGGGACGAAAACTGAGACATATTTGAACCCGTCTCCCGGTCACACTGTTGATCATACTGTGGGTTCCACATGCATGTTGTAGCTGAAGGAAGAATCCCTTAAACCTGGAGAGTTGAGACCCGTGGAATGGGTACCATGCAATATGACATCAAAGGGTCTTCATTTGCTCACCGAACCTCTCCAAACCTATCACTGCTGCGTTTATGCCCCTGTACACACGCTTGATTCTCTTTCGGAGACATAGCAATCCATAGGTTTTAAGATACTTACTAGTCAGGTACATTCTCAAGCGTTTAAAATAGGGTGTTGAGTCCATTTCGTTGAGCAAGGAGTAGCTCTTGTCTATTACATATTTGGCTTAAGGAACTTTATCTGTGCTCATTTCAATCTCTGGTTTTATGCAGCACCCCAGCTCACCTTTCCCCTTAAGGAAGCATAAGTTGGTTTTCTAAATTTGAGACCCTGTTCTGTTTTGTAATTCAGTTCCTGTGAAGCCAAGTTTACATTCCGTGTATTAGTGATATCTTATGATGTTTCTTTTTCTGTGTGACTTATTTCAGTTAGAATCATCATACCTGAATCCACTCACTATGCTGCTACGGGCCTGATGACATAGATTTCATTGCTGAGTGATATAGCATTGTACGTAAGTACCACAACTTCTTTATCCAGTTTTCGCTTTCTGCGATATTGAACTTGTACCGTAAACGTGGTTCTGGTAAACAGAGCCGTCACAAACTTTGGGGTGGCTGTGTCTTTTTGATTTTAATATCCCTAAGCTATAGGACCATAAGTGGAAGTGCCCTAGGCTCTGATGGTTTGTTTTTTAGATGTTTCAGGAAACACCATACACTTCTCCAGAGTGGCTGTTGGCAATTTACATCCCGCCCATCAGCACAACAAAGCTCCCAGTTCTCCATTGCCTGTCCTGCCTTTGTGGATTTTACACTTTTTTCAGATGGCCCTTTTGACCGGGGGGAAGTGAGACTTCATTGTAGTGCAGATTTCCTTTGCAAGCTTGCTTGGTTGGCCAAAAAGGGCGTATGTGTTTTTTCCTGAATATATTCAGGAAAAAATGCATATGCCCTTTTTGGCCAAGTGCATCATTGTGGACGTTCTGCCTCTTTTCCTATGCTTTAAATGCAATTCCAGTCTACCTCCTGAAATCAGTTTCTTGCAGTTCTGCCCCGCTTTCACGTCCTCTTGGCAGCCTTACTTCAGGATATTTTTGGACGATAGCTGTCATTTATAACTCTGCAGGTTTGTGAATTACAGTGCCCCTGAGCTCCTTTCTTCAACTCACTTGCTTGTAAGCTGGCCGCAACACCGCAGGATTGCTTCAGGCCCTAATCTGGTTCCGGCATGGCATGCTGAGCCTTTGGTTAATTCCTCTTCCTGGTGGGAAATGAGAGTTAAATTTGCCCGTCCAGACACCTCCAGCTAGTCTCTCATTGGTTCTCCCTATTCCTGTTCATCTTCTACAGAAATTGCAAACTGGGCCAAACAGGAGGTTAAAGGCACTGACTCTCCAAGTCGGGAGAGTGTCAGTAAAGCATCTGGAATGTTGCACCCGAGTACCAGGGGACGAAAACTGAGACATATTTGAACACGTCTCCCGATCACACGGTTGATCATACTCTGGGTTCCACATGCATGTTTTAGCTGAAGGAAGAATCCCTTAAACCTGGAGAGTTGAGACCCGTTGAATGGGTACCATGCAATATGACTTCAAAGGGTCTTCATTTGCTCACCGAACCTCTCCAATCCTATCACTGCTGCGTTTATGCCCCTGTACACACGCTTGATTCTCTTCCGGAGACATAGCGATCCATAGGTTTTAAGATACTTACTAGTCAGTTACATTCTTAGGCGTTTAATATGGGGTGTTGTGTCCATTTCGTTGAGCAAGGAGTAGCTCTTGTCTATTACGTATTTGGCTTAAGGAACTTTATCTGTGCTCATTTCAATCTCTGGTTTTATGCAGCACCCCAAATCACCTTTCCCCTTAAGCAAGCATAAGTTGGTTTTCTAAATTTGAGACCCTCTTCTCTTTTGTAATCCAGTTCCTGTGTAGCCAAGTTTACATTCCGTGTATTAGTGATATCTTATGATGTTTTTTTTCTGTGTGACTTATTTCAGTTAGAATCATCATACCTGAATCCACTCATTATGCTGCTACGGGCCTGATGACATAGATTTCATTGCTGAGTGATATTGCATTGTACGTAAGTACCACAACTTCTTTATCCATTTTTCACTCTCTGCGATATTGAACTTGTACCGTAAACGAGGGTCTTTTAAACAGAGCCATCCCAAACTTTGGGGTGGCTGTGTCTTTTTGATTTTAATTTCCCTAAGCTATAGGACCATAAGTGGAAGTGCCCTAGGCTCTGTTGCTTTGTTTCTTAGATGTTTCAGGAAACACCATACACTTTTCCTAAGTGGCTGTTGGCAATTTACATCCCGCCCATCAGCATAACAAGGCTCCCAGTTCTCCATGGCCTGTCCTGCCTTTCTGGATTTTACACTTTTTTCAGATGGCCCTTTTGACCGTGGGGAAGTGAGACTTCATTGTAGTGCAGATTTCCTTTGCAAGCTTGCTTGGTTGGCCAAAAAGTGCATATGCTTTTTTTCCTGAATATATTCAGGAAAAAACGCATACGCCCTTTTTGGCCAAGTGCATCATTGTCGACGTTCTGCCTCTTTTCCTATGCTTTAAATGCAATTCCAGTCTACCTCCTGAAATCGGTTTCCTGCAATTCTGGCCCGCTTTCAAGTCCTCTTGGCAGCCTTACTTCAGTATATTTTTGGACGATAGCTGTCATTTATAACTCTGCAGGTTTGTGAATTACAGTGCCCCTGAGCTCCTTTCTTCAACTCGCTTTCTTGTGAGCTGGCCGCAACACCACAGGATTGCTTCAGGCCCTAATCTGGTTCCGGCATGGCTCGCTGAGCCTTTGGTTAATTCCTCTTCCTGGTGGGAAATGAGAGTTAAATTTGCCCGTCCAGACACCTCCAGCTAGTCTCTCATTGGTTCTCCCTATTCCTGTTCATCTTCCACAGAAATTGCAAACTGGGCCAAACAGGAGGTTAAAGGCACTGACTCTCCAAGTCGGGAGAGTGTTAGTAAAGCATCTGGAATGTTGCACCCGAGTACCAGGGGACGAGAACTGAGACATATTGGAACACGTCTCCCGATCACACGGTTGATCATACTCTGGGTTCCACATGCATGATTTAGCTGAAGGAAGAATCCCTTAAACCTGGAGCGTTGAGACCCGTGGAATGGGTACCATGCAATATGACTTCAAAGGGTCTTCATTTGCTCACCGAACCTCTCCAATCCTATCACTGCTTCGTTTATGCCCCTGTACACACGCTTGATTCTCTTTCGGAGACATAGCGATCCATAGGTTTTAAGATACTTACTAGTCAGGTACATTCTTAGGCGTTTAATATGGGGTGTTGAGTCCATTTCGTTGAGCAAGGAGTAGCTCTTGTGTATTACATATTTGGCTTAAGGAACTTTATCTGTGCTCATTTCAATCTCTGGTTTTATGCAGCACCCCAACTCACCTTTCCCCTTAAGCAAGCATAAGTTGGTTTTCTAAATTTGAGACCCTGTTGTGTTTTGTAATCCAGTTCATGTGTAGCCAAGTTTACATTCCATTTATTAGTGATATCTTATGATGTTTGTTTTTCTGTGTGACTTATTTCAGTTAGAATCATCATACCTGAATCCACTCATTATGCTGCTACGGGTCTGATGAGATAGATTTCATTGCTGAGTGATATTGCATTCTACCTAAGTACCACAACTTCTTTATCCATTTTTCAATTTCTGTGATATTGAACTTGTACCATAAACGAGGTTCCTGTAAACAGAGCCGTCCCAAACTTTGGGGTGGCTGTGTCTTTTTGATTTTAATTTCCCTAAGCTATAGGACCATAAGTGGAAGTGCCCTAGGCTCTGTTGCTTTGTTTTTTAGACGTTTCGGGAAACACCATACACTTCTCCCGAGTGGCTGTTGGCAATTTACATCCCGCCCATCAGCATAAAAAGGCTCCTAGTTTTCCATGGCCTGTCCTGCCTTTCTGGATTTTACACATTTTTCACATGGCCCTTTTTACCAGGGGGAAGTGAGACTTCATTGTAGTGCAGATTTCCTTTGCAAGCTTGCTTGACTGGCCAAAAAGGGCATATGCCTTTTTTCCTGAATATATTCAGGAAAAAATGCATACACCCTTTTTGGCCAAGTGCATCATTGTCGACGTTCTGCCTCTTTTCCTATGCTTTAAATGCAATTCCAGTCTACCTCCTGAAATCGGTGTCCAGCAATTCTGCCCCGTATTCAAGACCTCTTGGCACCCGTACTTCAGTATATTTTTGGACGATAGCTGTCATTTATAACTCTGCAGGTTTGTGAATTACAGTGCCCCTGAGCTCCTTTCTTCAACTCGCTTTCTTGTGAGCTGGCCGCAACACCGCAGGATTGCTTCAGGCCCTAATCTGGTTCAGGCATGGCATGCTGAGCCTTCGGTTAATTCCTATTCCTGGTGGGAAATGAGAGTTAAATTTGCCCGTCCAGACACCTCCAGCTAGTCTCTCATTGGTTCTCCCTATTCCTGTTCATCTTCCACAGAAATTGCAAACTGGGCCAACAGGAGGTTAAAGGCACTGACTCTCCAAGTCGGGAGAGTTTTAGTAAAGCGTCTGGAATGTTGCACCCGAGAAGCAGGCGACGAGAACTGAGACATATTGGAACACGTCTCCCGATCACACGGTTGATCATACTCTGGGTTTCACATGCATGGTTTAGCTGAAGGAAGAATCCCTTAAACCTGGAGAGTTGAGACCTGTGGAATGGGTACCATGCAATATGACTTCAAAGGGTCCTCATTTGCTCAGCAAACCTCTCCAATCCTATCACTGCTGCGTTTATGCCCCTGTACTCACGCTTGATTCTCTTTCAGAGACATAGCAATCTTTAGGTTTTAAGATACTTACTAGTCAGGTACATTATAAGGTGTTTAACATTGGGTGTTGAGTCCATTTCGTTGAGCAAGGAGTAGCTCTTGTGTATTACATATTCGGCTTAAGGAACTTTATCTGTGCTCATTTCAATCTCTGGTTTTATGCAGCACCCCAACTCACCTTTCCCCTTAAGCAAGCATATGTTGGTTTTCTAAATTTGAGACCCTGTTCTGTTTTGTAATCCAGTTCCTGTGTAGCCAAGTTTACATTCCGTGTATTAGTGATATCTTATGATGTTTCTTTTTCTGTGTGACTTATTTCAGTTAGAATCATCATAGCTGAATCCTCTCATTATGCTGCTACGTGCCTGATGACATAGATTTCATTGCTGAGTGATATTGCATTGTACGTAAGTACCACATCTTCTTTATCCATTTTTCACTTTCTGTGATATTGAACTTGTACCGTAAACGAGGTTCTTGTAATAAGAGCCGTACCAAATTTTGGGGTGGCTGTGTCTTTTTGATTTTAATTTCCCTAAGCTATAGGACCATAAGTGGAAGTGCCCTAGGCTCTGTTGCTTTGTTTTTTAGATGTTTCAGGAAACACAATACACTTCTCCCGAGTGGCTGTTGGCAATTTACATCCCACCCATCAGCATAACAAGGCTCCCAGTTCTCCAACGCCTGTCCTGCCTTTCTGGATTTTACACTTTTTTGAGATGGCCCTTTTGACCGCGGGGAAGTGAGACTGCATTGTAGTGCACATTTCCTTTGCAAGCTTGCTTGGTTGGCCAAAAAGGGCGTATGCGTTTTTTCCTGAATATATTCAGGAAAAAACGCATACGCCCTTTTTGGCCAAGTGCATCATTGTGGACGTTCTGCCTCTTTTCCTATGCTTTAAATGCAATTCCAGTCTACCTCCTGAAATCGGTTTCCTGCAATTCTGCCCCGCTTTCAAGTCCTCTTGGCAGACTTACTTCAGTATATTTTTGGACGATAGCTGTCATTTATAACTCTGCAGGTTTGTGAATTACAGTGCCCCTGAGCTCCTTTCTTCAACTCGCTTTCTTGTGAGCTGGCCGCAACCCCGCAGGATTGTTTCAGGCCCTAATCTGGTTCCGGCACGGCACGCTGAGCCTTTGGTTAATTCCTCTTCCTGGTGGGAAATGAGAGTTAAATTTGCCCGTCCAGAAACCTCCAGCTAGTCTCTCACTGGTCCTCCCTATTCCTGTTCATCTTCCGCAGAAATTGCAAACTGGGCCAAACAGGAGGTTAAAGGCACTGACTCTCCAAGTCTGGAGAGTGTTAGTAAAGCATCTGGAATGTTGCACCCGAGTACCAGTGGACGAAAACTGAGACATATTTGAACACATCTCCGGATCACACGGTTGATCATACTCTGGGTTCCACAGGCATGTTTCAGCTGAAGGAAGAATCCCTTAAACCTGGAGAGTTGAGACCCGTGGAATGGGTACCATGCAATATGACTTCAAAGGGTCTTCATTTGCTCACCGAACCTCTCCAATCCTATCACTGTTGCGTTTATGCCACTGTACACACGCTTGATTCTCTTTCGGAGACATAGCAATCCATAGGTTTTAAGATACTTACTAGTCAGGTACATACTTAGGCTTTTAATATGGGGTGTTGAGTCCATTTCGTTGAACAAGGAGTAGCTCTTGTTTATTACATATATGGCTTAAGGAACTTTATCTGTGCTCATTTCAATCTCTGGTTTTATGCAGCACCCCAACTCACGTTTCCCCTTAAGCAAGCATAAGTTGGTTTTCTACATTTGAGACTCTGTTCTGTTTTGTAATCCAGTTCCTGTGTAGCCAAGTTTACATTCCATGTATTAGTGATATCTTATGATGTTTCCTTTTCTGTGTGACTTATTTCAGTTAGAATCGTCATACCTGAATCCACTCACTATGCTGCTACGGGCCTGATGACATAGATTTCATTGCTGAGTGATATTGCATTGTACGTAAGTACCACAACTTCTTTATCCATTTTTCACTTTCTGCGATATTGAACTTGTAACATAAACGAGGTTCTTGTAAACAGAGCCGTCCCAAACATTGGGGTGGCTGTGTCTTTTTGATTTTAATTTCCCTAAGCTATAGGACCATAAGTGGAAGTGCCCTAGGCTCTGTTGCTTTGTTTTTTAGATGTTTCAGGAAACACCATACAATTCTCCCCAGTGGCTGTTGGTAATTTACATCCCACCCATCAGCATAACAAGGCTCCCAGTTCTCCATGGCCTGTCCTGCCTTTCTGGATTTTACCCTTTTTTCAGATGGTCCTTTTGACCGGGGGGAAGTGAGACTTCATTGTAGTGCAGATTTCATTTGCAAGATTGCTTGGTTGGCCAAAAAGGGCATATGCGTTTTTTCCTGAATATATTCAGGAAAAAACGCATACGCCCTTTTTGGCCAAGTGCTTCATTGTGGACGTTCTGCCTCTTTTCCTATGCTTTAAATGCAATTCCAGTCTACCTCCTGAAATCGGTTTCCTGCAATTCTGCCCCGTTTTCAAGTCCTCTTGGCAGCCTTACTTCAGTATATTTTTGGACGATAGCTGTAATTTATAACTCTGCAGGTTTGTGAATTACAGTGCCCCTGAGCTCCTTTCTTCAACTCGTTTTCTTGTGAGCTGGCCGCAACACCGCAGGATTGCTTCAGGCCCTAATCTGGTTCCGGCACGTCACGCTGAGCCTTTGGTTAATTCCTCTTCCTGGTGGGAAATGGGAGTTAAATTTGCCCGTCCAGACACCTCCAGCTAGTCTCTCATTGGTTCTCCCTATTCTTGTACATCTTCCACGCAATTTGCAAACTGGGCCAAACAGGAGGTTAAAGGCACTGACTCTCCAAGTCGGGAGAGTGTTAGTAAAGTGTCTGGAATGTTGGACCCGAGTACCAGGGGATGAGAACTGAGACATATTTCAACACGTCTAGCGATCACACGGTTGATCATACTCTGAGTTCCACATGCATGTTTTAGCTGAAGGAAGAATCCCTTAAACCTGGAGAGTTGAGACCTGTGGAATGGGTACCATGCAATATGACTTCAAAGGGTCTTCATTTGCTCAGCGAACCTCTCCAATCCTATCACTGCTCCGTTTATGCCCCTGTACTCACGCTTTATTCTCTTTCAGAGACATAGCAATCTTTAGGTTTTAAGATACTTACTAGTCAGGTACATTATAAGGTGTTTAACATTGGGTTTTGAGTCCATTTCGTTGAGCAAGGAGTAGCTCTTGTCTATTCCATATTTGGCTTAAGGAACTTTATCTGTGCTCATTTCAATCTCTGGTTTTATGCAGCACCCCAACTCACCTTTCCCCTTAAGCAAGCATAAGTTGGTTTTCTAAATTTGAGACCCTGTTCTGTTTTGTAATCCAGTTCCTGTGTAGCCAAGTTTACATTCCGTGTATTAGTGATATCTTATGATGTTTCTTTTTCTGTGTGACTTATTTCAGTTAGAATCATCATAGCTGAATCCTCTCATTATGCTGCTACGTGCCTGATGACATAGATTTCATTGCTGAGTGATATTGCATTGTACGTAAGTACCACAACTTCTTTATCCATTTTTCACTTTCTGTGATATTGAACTTGTACCGTAAACGAGGTTCTTGTAATAAGAGCCGTACCAAAATTTGGGGTGGCTGTGTCTTTTTGATTTTAATTTCCCTAAGCTATAGGACCATAAGTGGAGGTGCCCTAGGCTCTGTTGCTTTGTTTTTTAGATGTTTCAGGAAACAGCATACACTTCTCCCGAGTGGCTGTTGGCAATTTACATCCCACCCATCAGCATAACAAGGCTCCCAGTTCTCCAACGCCTGTCCTGCCTTTCTGGATTTTAAACTTTTTTCAGATGGCCGTTTTGACTGCGGGGAAGTGAGACTTCATTGTAGTGCAGATTTCCTTTGCAAGCTTGCTTGGTTGGCCAAAAAGGGCATATGCGTTTTTTCCTGAATATATTCAGGAAGAAACGCATACGCCCTTTTTGGCCAAGTGCTTCATTGTGGACGTTCTGCTTCTTTTCCTATGGTTTAAATGCAATTCCAGTCTACCTCCTGAAATCGGTTTCCTGCAATTCTGCCCCACTTTGAAGTCCTGTTGGCAGCCTTACTTCAGTATATTTTTGGACGATAGCTGTCATTTATAACTCTGCATGTTTGTGAATTACAGTGCCCCTGAGCTCCTTTCTTCAACTCGCTTTCTTGTGAGCTGGCCGCAACACCACAGGATTGCTTCAGGCCCTAATCTGATTCCGGCACGGCACGCTGAGCCTTTGGTTAATTCCTCTTCCTGGTGGGAAATGAGAGTTAAATTTGCCCGTCCAGACACCTCCAGCTAGTCTCTCATTGGTTCTCCCTATTCCTGTTCATCTTCCGCAGAAATTGCAAACTGGGCCAAACAGGAGGTTAAAGGCACTGACTCTCCAAGTCGGGAGAGTGTTAGTAAAGCGTCTGGAATGTTGCACCCGAGTACCAGGAGACGAGAACTGAGACATATTTGAACACGTCTCCCAATCACACGGTTGATCATACTCTGGGTTCCACAGGCATGTTTCAGCTGAAGGAAGAATCCCTTAAAACTGGAGAGTTGAGACCTGTGGAATGGGTACCATGCAATATTACTTCAAAGGGTTTTCATTTGCTCACCGAACCACTCCAATCCTATCACTGCTGCGTTTATGCCACTGTACACACGCTTGATTCTCTTTCGGAGACCTAGCAATTCATAGGTTTTAAGATACTTACTAGTCAGGTACATACTTAGGCGTTTAATATGGGGTGTTGAGTCCATTTCGTTGAACAAGGAGTAGCTCTTGTTTATTACATATTTGGCTTAAGGAACTTTATCTGTGCTCATTTCAATCTCTAGTTTTATGCAGCACCCCAACTCACCTTTCCCCTTAAGCAAGCATAAGTTGGTTTTCTACATTTGAGACCCTGTTCTGTTTTGTAATTCAGTTTCTGTGTAACCAAGTTTACATTCCATGTATTAGTGATATCTTATGATGTTTTTTTTTTCTGTGTGACTTATTTCAGTTAGAATCGTCATACCTGAATCCACTCACTATGCTCCTACGGGCCTGATGACATAGATTTCATTGCTTAGTGATATTGCATTGTACGTAAGTACCACAACTTCTTTATCCATTTTTCACTTTCTGTGATATTGAACTTGTACCATAAACGAGGTTCTTGTAAACAGAGCCGTCCCAAAATTTAGGGTGGCTGTGTCTTTTTGATTTTAATTTCCCTAAGCTATAGGACCATAAGTGGAAGTGCCCCAGGCTCTGTTTCTTTGTTGTTTAGATGTTTCAGGAAACACCATACACTTCTCCCGAGTGGCTGTTGGCAATTTACATCCTGCCCATCAGCATAACAAGGCTCCCAGTTCTCCAACGCCTGTCCTGCCTTTCTGTATTTTACACTTTTTTCAGATGGCCCTTTTGACCGCGGGGAAGTGAGACTTCATTGTAGTGCAAATTTCCTTTGCAAGCTTGCTTGCTTGCCCAAAAAGGGCGTATGCTTTTTTTCCTGAATATATCCAGGAAAAAACATATACGCCCTTTTTGGCCAAGTGCATCATTGTGGACGTTCTGCCTCTTTTCCTATGCTTTAAATGAAATTCCAGTCTACCTCCTGAAATCGGTTTCCTGCAATTCTGCCCCGCTTTCAAGTCCTCTTGGCAGCCTTACTTCACTATATTTTTGGACGATAGCTGTCATTTATAACTCTGAAGTTTTGTGAATTACAGTGCCCCTGAGCTCCTTTCTTCAACTCGCTTTCTTGTGAGCTGGCCGCAACACCGCAGGATTGCTTCAGGCCCTAATCTGGTTCCGGCACGGCCCGCTGAGCCTTTGGTTAATTCCTCTTCCTGGTGGGAAATAAGAGTTAAATTTGCCCGTCCAGACACCTCCAGCTAGTGTCTCATTGGTTCTCCCTATTCCTGTTTATCTTCCGCAGAAACTGCAAACTGCACCAAACAGGAGGTTAAAGGCACTGACTCTCCAAGTCGGGAGAGTGTTAGTAAAGCATCTGGAATGTTGCACCCGAGTACCAGGGGATGAGAACTGAGACATATTTGAACACGTCTCCCGATCACACGGTTGATCATACTCTGGGTTCCACATGCATGTTTTAGCTGAAGGAAGAATCCCTTAAACCTGGAGAGTTGAGACCCGTGGAATGGGTACCATGCAACATGACTTCAAAGGGTCTTCATTTGCTCACCGAACCTCTACAATCCTATCACTGCTGCGTTTATGCCCCTGTACACATGCTTGATTCTCTTTCGGAGACATAGCAATCCATAGGTTTTAAGATACTTACTAGTCAGGTACATCCTTAGGCGTTTAATATGGGGTGTTGAGTCCATTTCGTTGAGCAAGGAGTAGCTCTTGTCTATTACATATTTGGCTTAAGGAACTTTATCTGTGCTCATTTCAATCTCTGGTTTTATGCAGCACCCCAGCTCACCTTTCCCCTTAAGCAAGCATAAGTTGGTTTTCTAAATTTGAGACCCTGTTCAGTTTTGTAATTCAGTTCCTGTGTAGCTAAGTTTACATTCCGTGTATTAGTGATATCTTATGATGTTTCTTTTTCTGTGTGACTTATTTCAGTTAGAATCATCATACCTGAATCCACTCATTATGCTGCTACGGGCCTGATGACATAGATTTCATTGCTGAGTGATATTGCATTGTACGTAAGTACCACAACTTCTTTATCCATTTTTTGCTTTCTGCGATATTGAACTTGTACCGTAAACGTGGTTCTGGTAAACAGAGCCGTTCCAAACTTTGGGGTGGCTGTGTCTTTTTGATTTTAATATCCCTAAACTATAGGACCATAAGTGGAAGTGCCCTAGGCTCTGATGCTTTGTTTTTTCGATGTTTCAGGAAACACCATACACTTCTCCAGAGTGGCTGTTGGCAATTTACATCCCGCCCATCAGCATAACAAGGCTCCCAGTTCTCCATGGCCTTTCCTGCCTTTCTGGATTTTACACTTTTTTCAGATGGCCCTTTTGACCGGGGGGAAGTGAGACTTCATTGTAGTGCAGATTTCCTTTGCAAGCTTGCTTGGTTGGCCAAAAAGGGCGTATGCGTTTTTTCCTGAATATATTCAGGAAAAAACGCATACGCCCTTTTTGGCCAAGTGCATCATTGTCGACGTTCTGCCTCTTTTCCTATGCTTTAAATGCAATTCCAGTCTACCTCGTGACATCGGTTTCTTGCAATTCTGCCCCGCTTTCAAGTCCTCTTGGCAGCCTTACTTCAGTATATTTTTGGACGATAGCTGTCATTTATAACTCTGCAGGTTTGTGAATTACAGTGCCCCTGAGCTCCTTTCTTCAACTCGCTTTCTTGTGAGCTGGTCGCAACACCGCAGATTGCTTCAGGCACTAATCTGGTTCCGGCACGGCACGCTGAGCCTTTGGTTAATTCCTCTTCCTGGTGGGAAATGAGAGTTAAATTTGCCCGTCCAGACACCTCCAGCTAGTCTCTCATTGGTTCTCCCTATTCCTGTTCATCTTCCGCAGAAATTGCAAACTGGGCCAAACAGGAAGTTAAAGTCACTGACTCTCCAAATGGGGAGAGTGTTAGTAAAGCGTCTGGAATGTTGCACCCGAGTACCAGGGGACGAGAATTGAGACACATTTGAAGACATCTCCCGATCACACGGTTGATCATACTCTGGGTTCCAGATGCATGTTTCAGCTGAAGGAAGAATCCCTTAAACCTGGAGAGTTGAGACCCGTGGAATGGGTACCATGCAATATGATTTCAAAGGGTCTTCATTTGCTCACCGAACCTCTCCAATCCTATCACTGCTGCGTTTATGCCCCTGTTCTCACGCTTGATTCTCTTTCGGAGACATAGCAATCCATAGGTTTTAAGATACTTACTAGTCAGGTACATTATTAGGCGTTTAATATGGGGTGTTGAGTCCATTTCGTTGAGCAAGGAGTAGCTCTTGTCTATTCCATATTTGGCTTAAGGAACTTTATCTGTGCTCATTTCAATCTCTGGTTTTATGAAGCACCCCAACTCACCTTTCCCCTTAAGCAAGCATAAGTTGGTTTTCTAAATTTGAGACCCTGTTCTGTTTGGTAATTCAGTTCCTGTGTAGCCAAGTTTACATTCCGTGTATTAGTGATATCTTATGATGTTTCTTTTTCTGTGTGACTTATTTCAGTTAGAATCATCATACCTGAATCCACTCATTATGCTGCTACGGGCCTGATGACATAGATTTCATTGCTGAGTGGTATTGCATTGTACGTAAGTACCACAAATTCTTTATCCATTTTTCACTTTCTGCGATATTGAACTTGTAGCGTAGACTAGGTTCTTGTAAACAGAGCTGTCCCAAAGTTTGGGGTGGCTGTGTCTTTTTGATTTTAATTTCCCTAAGCCATAGGACCATAAGTGGAAGTGCCCTAGGCTCTGTTGGTTTGTTTTTTAGATGTTTCAGGAAACACCATACACTTCCCCCAAGTGGCTGTTGGCAATTTACATCCCGCCCATCAGCATAACAAGGCTCCCAGTTCTCCATGGCCTGTCCTGCCTTTCTGGATTTTACACTTTCTTCAGATGGCCCTTTTGACCGGAGGGAAGTGAGACTTCATTGTAGAGCAGATTTCCTTTGCAAGCTTGCTTGGTTGGCCAAAAGGGCGTATGCGTTTTTTCCTGAATATATTCAGGAAAAAATGCATACGCCCTTTTTGGCCAAGTGCATCATTGCCGACGTTCTGCCTCTTTCCTATGGTTTAAATGCAATTCCAGTCTACCTCCTGAAATCGGTTTCCTGCAATTCTGCCCCGCATTCAAGTCCTCTTGGCAGCCTTACTTCAGTATATTTTTGGATGATACCTGTCATTTATAACTCTGCAGGTTTGTGAATTACAGTGCCCCTGAGCTCCTTTCTTCAACTCGCTTTCTTGTGAGCTGGCCGCAACACCGCAGGATTGCTTCAGGCCTTAATCTGGTTCCGGCACGGCACACTGAGCCTTTGGTTAATTCCTCTACCTGGTGGGAAATGAGAGTTAAATTTGCCCGTCCAGACACCTCCAGCTAGTCTCTCATTGGTTCTCCCTATTCCTGTTTATCTTCCGCAGAAATTGCAAACTGGGCCAAACAGGAGGTAAAAGGCACTGACTCTCCAAGTCGGGAGAGTGTTAGTAAAGCATCTGGAATGTTGCACCCGAGTACCAGGGGACGAGAACTGAGACATATTGGAACACGTCTCCCGATCACATGGTTGATCATACTCTGGGTTCCACATGCATGATTTAGCTGAAGAAAGAATCCCTTAAACCTGGAGAGTTGAGACCCGTGGAATGGGTACCATGCAATATGACTTCAAAGGGTCTTCATTTGCTCACCGAACCTCTCCAATCTTATCACTGCTGCGTTTATGCCCCTATACACACGCTTGATTCTCTTTCGGAGACATAGCAATCCATAGGTTTTAAGATACTTACTAGTCAGGTACATTCTTAGGTGTTTAATATGAGTTGTTGAGTCCATTTCGTTGAGCAGGGAGTAGCTCTTGTCTATTCCATATTTGGCTTAAGGAACTTTATCTGTGCTCCTTTCAATCTGGTTTTATGCAGCACCCCAACTCACCTTTCCCCTTAAACAAGCATAAGTTGGTTTTCTGAATTTGAGACCCTGTTCTGTTTTGTAATCCAGTTCCTGTGTAGCCAAGTTTACATTCCGTGTATTAGTGATATCTTATGATGTTTCTTTTTCTGTGTGACTTATTTCAGTTAGAATCATCATACCTGAATCCACTCATTATGCTGGTACGGGCCTGATGACATAGATTTCATTGCTGAGTGATATTGCATTGTACGTAAGTACCACAACTTCTTTATCCATTTTTCGCTTTATGCGATATTGAAGTTGTACCGTAAACGAGGTTCTTGTAAACAGAGCCGTCCCAAACTTTGGGGTGGCTGTGTCTTTTTGATTTTAATTTCCCTAAGCTATAGGACCATAAGTGGAAGTGCCCTAGGCTCTGTTGCTTTGTTTTTTAGATGTTTCAGGAAACACCATACACTTCTCCAGAGTGGCTGTTGGCAATTTACATCCCGACCATCAGCATAACAAGGCTCCCAGTTCTCCATGGCCTGGCCTGCCTTTCTGGATTTTACACTTTTTTCAGATGGCCCTTTTGACCAGGGGGAAGTGAGACTTCATTGTAGTGCAGATTTCCTTTGCAAGCTTGCTTGGTTGGCCAAAAAGGGCGTATGCGTTTTTTCCTGAACATATTCAGGAAAAAACGCATACGCCCTTTTTGGCCAAGTGCATCATTGTCGACGTTCTTCCTCTTTTCCTATGCTTTAAATGCAATTCCAGTCTACCTCCTGAAATCGGTTTCCTGCAATTCTGCCCCGCTTTGAAGTCCTCTTGGCATCCTTACTTCAGTATATTTTTGGACGATAGTTGTCATTTATAACTCTGCAGGTTTGTGAATTACAGTGCCCCTGGGCTCCTTTCTTCAACTCGCTTTCTTGTGAGATGGCCGCAACACCGCAGGATTGCTTCAGGCCTTAATCTGGTTCCGGCATGGCACGCTGAGCCTTTGGTTAATTCCTCTTCCTGGTGGGAAATGAGAGTTAAATTTGCCGGTCCAGACACCTCCAGCTAGTCTCTCATTGGTTCTCCCTATTCCTGTTCATCTTCCGCGGAATTTGCAAACTGGGCCAAACAGGAGGTTAAAGGCACTGACTCTCCAAGTCAGGAGAGTGTTAGTAAAGCGTCTGGAGTGTTGCACCCGAGTACCAGGGGACGAGAACTGAGCCATATTTCAACACGTCTCCCGATCACACGTTTGATCATACTCTGGGTTCCACTGAATGTGGAACTCAAGGAAGGAATGTTTTAGCTGAAGGAAGAATCCCTTAAACCTGGAGAGTTGAGACCCGTGGAATGGGTACCATGCAATATGACTTCAAAGGGTCTTCATTTGCTCACCGAAACTCTCCAATCCTATCACTGCTGCGTTTATGCCCCTGTACTCACGCTTGATTCTCTTTCAGAGACATAGCGATCCATAGGTTTTAAGATACTTACTAGTCAGGTACATTATTAGGCGTTTAATATGGGGTTTTGAGTCCATTTCGTTGAGCAAGGAGTAGCTCTTGTCTATTACATATTTGGCTTAAGGAACTTTATCTGTGTTCATTTCAATCTCTGGTTTTATGCAGCAGCCAAACTCACCTTTCCCCTTAAGCAAGCATAAGTTGGTTTTCTAAATTTGAGACCCTGTTCTGTTTTGTAATCCAGTTCCTGTGTAGCCAAGTTTCCATTCCGTGTATTAGTGGTAACTTATGATGTTTCTTTTTCTGTGTGACTTATTTCAGTTAGAATTATCATACCTGAATCCACTCATTATGCTGCTACGGGCCTGATGACATAGATTTCATTGCTGAGTGATATTGCATTGTACGTAAGTACCACAACTTCTTTATCCATTTTTTGCTTTCTGCGATATTGAACTTGTACCGTAAACGAGGTTCTTGTAAAGAGAGCCGTCACAAATTTTGGGGTGGCTGTGTCTTTTTGATTTTAATTTCCCTAAGCTATAGGACCATAAGTGGATGTGCCCTAGGCTCTGTTGCTTTGTTTTTTAATTGTTTCAGAAAACACCATACACCTCTCCAGAGTGGCTGTTGGCAATTTCCATCCCGCCCATCAGCATAACAAGGCTCCCAGTTCTCCATGGCCTGTCCTGCCTTTCTGGATTTTACACGTTTTCAGATGGCCCTTTTGACCAGGGGGAAGTGAGACTTCATTGTAGTGCAGATTTCCTTTGCAAACTTGCTTGGTTGGCCAAAAAGGGCGTATGCGTTTTTTCCTGAATATATTCAGGAAAAAACACATACGCACTTTTTGGCCAAGTGCATCATTGTTGACGTTCTGCCTCTTTTCCTATGCTTTAAAGGCAATTCCAGTCTACCTCCTGAAATCGGTTTCCTGCAATTCTGCCCCGCATTCAAGTCCTCTTGGCAGCCTTACTTCAGTATATTTTTGGACGATAGCTGTCATTTATAACTCTACAGGTTTGTGAATTACAGTGCCCCTGAGCTCCTTTCCTGAACTCGCTTTCTTGTGAGCTGGCCGCAATACCGCAGGATTGCTTCAGGCACTAATCTGGTTCTGGCACGGCACGCTGAGCCTTGTTTAATTCCTCTCCCTGGCAGGAAATGAGAGTTAAATTTGCCCCGTCCAGACACCTCCAGCTAGTCTCTCATTGGTTCTCCCTATTCCTGTTCATCTTCCGCAGAAATTGCAAACTGGGCGAAACAGGAGGTTAAAGTCACTGACTCTCCAAGTCGGGAGAGTTTTAGTAAAGCGTCTGGAATGTTGCACCCGAGTACCAGGGGACGAGAACTGAGACATATTAGAACACGTCTCCCGATCACACGGTTGATCATACTCTGGGTTCCACATGCATGCTTTAGCTGAAGGAAGAATCCCTTAAACCTGGAGAGTTCAGACCCGTGCAATGGGTACCATGCAATATGACTTCAAAGGGTCTTCATTTGCTAACCGAACCTCTCCAATCCTATCACTGCTGCGTTTATGCCCCTGTACATACGCTTGATTCTCTTTCGGAGACATAGCAATCCATAGGTTTTAAGATACTTACTAGTCAGGTACATTCTTAGGCATTTAATATGGGGTGTTGAGTCCATTTCGTTGAGCAAGGAGTATCTCTTGACTATTACATATTTGGCTTAAGGAACTTTATCTGTGCTCATTTCAATCTCTGGTTTTATGCAGCACCCCAACTCACCTTTCCCCTTAAGCAAGCATAAGGTGGTTTTCTACATTTGAGGCCCTGTTGTGTTTTGTAATTCAGTTCCTGTGTAGCGAAGTTTACATTCCGTGTATTAGTGATATCTTATGATGTTTCTTTTTCTGTGTGACTTATTTCAGTTTGAATCATCATACCTGAATCCACTCATTATGCTGCTACGGGCCTGATGACATAGATTTCATTGCTGAGTGATATTGCATTGTACGTAAGTACCAAAACTTCTTTCTCCATTTTTCCCTTTCTGCGATATTGAACTTGTACCGTAAACGAGGTTCTTGTAAACAGAGCCGTCCCAAACATTGGGGTGGCTGTGTCTTTTTGATTTTAATTTCCCTAAGCTATAGGACCATAAGTGGAAGTGCCCTAGGCTCTGTTGCTTTGTTTTTTCGATGTTTCAGGAAACACCATACACTTCTCCCGAGTGGTTGTTGGCAATTTACATCCTGCTCATCAGCATAACAAGGCTCCCAGTTCTCCATGGCCTGTCCTGCCTTTCTGGATTTTACACTTTTTTCAGATGGCCCTTTTGACCGGGGGGAAGTGAGACTTCATTGTAGTGCAGATTTCCTTTGCAAGCGTGCTTGGTTGGCCAAAAAGGGCATATGCGTTTTTTCTTCAATATATTCAGGAAAAAACGCATACGCACTTTTTGGCCAAGTGCATCATTGTGGACGTTCCGCCTCCTTTCCTATGCTTTAAATGCAATTCCAGTCTACCTCCTGAAATCGGTTTCCTGCAATTCTGCCCCGCATTCAAGTCCTCTTGTCAGGCTTACTTCAGTATATTTTTGGATGATAGCTGTCATTTATAACTCTGCAGGTTTGTAAATTACAGTGCCCCTGAGCTCCTTTCTTCAACTCGCTTTCTTGTGAGCTGGCCGCAACACCGCAGGATTGCTTCAGGCACTAATCTGGTTCCGGCACGGCACGCTGAGCCTTTGGTTAATTCCTCTTCCTGGTGGGAAATGAGAGTTAAATTTGCCTGTCCAGACACCTCCTGCTAGTCTCTCATTGGTTCTCCCTATTCCTGTTCATCTTCTGCAGAAATTGCAAACTGGGCCAAACAGGAGGTTAAAGGCACTGACTCTCCAAGTAGGGAGAGTGTTAGTAAAGCGTCTGGAATGTTGCACCCGAGTACCAGGGGACGAGAACTGAGACATATTTGAACACGTCTCCCGATCACACGGTTGATCATACTCTGGGTTCCACATGCATGTTTTAGCTGAAGGAAGAATCCCTTAAACCTGGAGAGTTGAGACCCGTGGAATGGGTACCATGCAATATGACTTCAAAGGGTCTTCATTTGCTCACTGAACCTCTCCAATCCTATCACTGCTGCGTTTATGCCCCTGTACACATGCTTGATTCTATTTCGGAGCCATAGCAATCCATAGGTTTTAAGATACTTACTAGTCAGGTACATTCTTAGGCGTTTAATATGGGGTGTTGAGTCCATTTCGTTGAGCAAGGAGTAGCTCTTGTCTATTACATATTTGGCTTAAGGAACTTTATCTGTGCTCATTTCAATCTCTGGTTTTATGTAGCACCCCAACTCACCATTCCCCTTAAGCAAGCATAAGGTGGTTTTCTACATTTGAGGCCCTGTTGTGTTTTGTAATTCAGTTCCTGTGTAGCCAAGTTTACATTCCGTGTATTAGTGATATCTTATGATGTTTCTTTTTCTGTGTGACTTATTTCAGTTAGAATCATCATACCTGAATCCACTCATTATGCTGCTACGGGCCTGATGACATAGATTTCATTGCTGAGTGATATTGCATTGTACGTAAGTACCAAAACTTCTTTATCCATTTTTCGCTTTCCTCGATATTGAACTTGTACCGTAAATGAGGTTCTTGTAAACAGAGCCGTCCCAAATTTTGGGGTGGCTGTGTCTTTTTGATTGTAATTTCCCTATGCTATAGGACCGTAAGTAGAAGTGCCCTAGGCTCTGTTGCTGTGTTTTTTAGATGTTTCAGTAAACACCATACACTTCTCCCGAGTGGCTGTTGGCAATTTACATCCCGCCCATCAGCATAACAAGGCTCCCAGTTCTCCATGACCTGTCCTGCCTTTCTGGATTTTACACTTTTTAAAGATGGTCCATTTGACCGGGGGGAAGTGAGACTTCATTGTAATGCAGATTTCCTTTGCAAGCTTGCTTGGTTGGCCAAAAAGTGCGTATGCGTTTTTTCCTGAACATATTCAGGAAAAAACTCATACCCCCTTTTTGGCCAAGTGCATCATTGTGGACGTTCTGCCTCTTTTCCTATGCTTTAAATGCAATTCCAGTCTACCTCCTGATATCGGTTTCCTGCAATTCTGCCCCGCATTCAAGTCCTCTTGGCAGCCTTACTTCAGTATATTTTTGGACGATAGCTGTCATTTATAACTCTGCATGTTTGTGAGTTACAGTGCCCCTGAGCTCCTTTCTTCAACTCGCTTTCTTGTGAGCTGGCCTCAACACCGCAGGATTGATTCAGGCCCTAATCTGGTTCTGGCATGGCACGCTGAACCTTTGGTTAATTCCTCTTCCTGGTGGGAAAAGAGAGTTAAATTTGACCGTCCAGACACCTCCAGCTAGTCTCTCATTGGTTCTCCCTATTCCTGTTCATCTTCCGCAGAAATTGCAAACTGGGCCAAACAGGAGGTTACAGGCACTGACTCTCCAAGACGGGAGAGTGTTAGTAAAGCGTCTGGAATGTTGCACCCGAGTACCAGGGCACGAGAATGGAGACATATTTGAACTCGTCTCCTGATCACATAGTTGATCATACTCTGGGTTCCACATGCATGTTTTAGCTGAAGGAAGAATCCCTTAAACCTGGAGAGTTGAGACCCGTGGAATGGGTACCATGCAATATGACTTCAAAGGGTCTTCATTTGCTCACCGAACCTCTCCAATCCTATCACTGCTGCATTTATGCCCCTGTACACATGCTTGATTCTCTTTCGGAGACATAGCAATCCATAGGTTTTAAGATAGTTACTAGTCAGGTACATTCTTAGGCGTTTAATATGCGGTGTTGAGTACATTTCGTTGAGCAAGGAGGAGCTCTTGTCTATTCCATATTTGGCTTAAGGAACTTTATCTGTGCTCATTTCAATCTGTGGTTTTATGCAGCACCCCAACTCACCTTTCCCCTTAAGCAAGCATAAGTTGGTTTTCGAAATTTGAGACCCTGTTCTCTTTTGTAATTCTGTTCCTGTGTAGCCAAGTTTACTTTCCGTGTATTAGTGATATCTTATGATGTTTCTTTTTCTGTGTGACTTATTTCAGTTAGAATCATCATACCTGAAAGCACTCATTATGCTGCTATGGGCCTGATGACATAGATTTCATTGCTGAGTGATATTGCATTGTACGTAAGTACCACAAATTCTTTATCCATTTTTCGCTTTATGCGATATTGAACTTGTACCGTAAATTAGGTTCTTGTAAACAGAGCCATCCCAAACTTTGGGGTGGCTGTGTCTTTTTGATTTTAATTTCCCTAAGCTATAGGACCATAAGCGGAAGTGCCCTAGGCTCAGTTCCTCTGTTTTTTAGATGTTTCAGGAAGCACCATACACTTCTCTCCAGTGGCTGTTGGCAATTTACATCCCACCCATCAGCATAACAAGGCTCCCAGTTCTCCATGGCCTGTCCTGCCTTTCTGGATTTTACACGTTTTTCAGATGGCCCTTTTGACCGGGGGGAAGTGAGACTTCATTGTAGTGCAGATTTCCTTTGCAAGCTTGCTTGGTTGGCCAAAAAGTGCATACGCTTTTTTACCTGAATATATTCAGGAAAAAACGCGTACGCCCTTTTTGGCCAAGTGCATGATTGTGGACGTTCTGCCTCTTTTCCTATGCTTTAAATGCAATTCCAGTCTACCTCCTGAAATCGGTTGCCTGCAATTCTGCCCCGCTTTCAAGTCCTCTTGGCAGCCTTACTTCAGTATATTTTTGGACGATAGCTGTCATTTATAACTCTGCAGGTTTGTGAATTACAGTGCCCCTGAGCTCCTTTCTTCAACTCGCTTTCTTGTGAGCAGGCCGCAACACCGCAGGATTGCTTCAGGCCCTGTTGTGGTTCCGGCACGGCACGCTGCGCCTTTGGTTAATTCCTCTTCCTGGTGGGAAATGAGAGTTAAATTTGCCCGTCCAGAAACCTCCAGCTAGTCTGCATTGGTCCTCCCTATTCTTGTTCATCTTCCGCAGAATTTGCAAACTGGGCCAAACAGGAGTTTAAGGGCATTGACTCTCCAAGTCAGGAGAGTGTTAGTAAAGCATCTGGAATGTTGCACCCGAGTTCCAGGGGACAAGAAATGAGACATATTGGAACATGTCTCCCGATCAAATGGTTGATCATACTCTGGGTTTCACATGAATGTTTAGCTGAAGGAAGAATCACTTAAACCTGGAGAGTTGAGACCCGTGGAATGGGTACCATGCAATATGACTTCAAAGGGTCTTCGTTTGCTCACCGAACTCTCCAATCCTATCACTGCTGCGTTTATGCCCCTGTACACACGCTTGATTCTCTTTCGGAGACATAGCAATCCATAGGTTTTAAGATACTTACTAGTCAGGTACTTTCTTAGGCGTTTAATATGGGGTGTTGAGTCCATTTCGTTGAACAAGGAGTAGCTCTTGTCTATTACACATTTGGCTTAAGGAACTTTATCTGTGCTCATTTCAATCTCTGGTTTTATGCAGCACCCCAACTCACCTTTCCCCTTAAGCAAGCATAAGTTGGTTTTCTAAATTTGAGACTCTGTTCTGTTTTGTAATCCAGTTCCTGTGTAGCCAAGTTTACATTCCGTGTATTAGTGATATCTTATGATGTTTCTTATTCTGTGTGACTTATTTCAGTTAGAATCATCATACCTGAATCCACTCTATGCTGCTACGGGCCTGATGACATAGATTTCATTGCTGAGTGAAATTGCATTGTACGTAAGTACCACAACTTCTTTATCCATTTTTCACTTTCTGCGATATTGAACTTGTACCGTAAAAGAGGTTCTTGTAAACAGAGCCGTCCCAAACTTTGGGGTGACTGTGTCTTTTTGATTTTAATTTCCTTAAGCTATAGGACCATAAGTGGAAGTGCCCTAGGCTCTGTTGCTTTGTTTTTTAGATGTTTCAGGAAACACCATACCCTTCTCCCGAGTGGCTGTTGGCAATTTACATCCCGCCCATCAGCATAACAAGGCTCCCAGTTCTCCATGGCCTGTCCTGCCTTTCTGGATTTTACACTTTTTTCAGATGGCCCTTTTGACCGGGGGGAAGTGAGACTTCATTGTAGTGCAGATTTCCTTTGCAAGCTTGCTTGGTTGGCCAAAAAGGGCGTATGGGTTTTTTCCTGAATATATTCAGGAAAAAACGCATAGGCCCTTTTTGCCCAAGTGCATCATTGTGGACGTTCTGCCTCTTTTCCTATGCTTTAAATGCCATTCCTGTCTACCTCCTGAAATCGGTTTCCTGCAATTCTGCCCTGCTTTCAAGTCCTCTTGGCATCCTTACTTCAGTATATTTTTGGACGATAGCTGTCATTTATATCTCTGCAGGTTTGTGAATTACAGTGCCCCTGAGCTCCTTTCTTCAACTCGCTTTCTGGTGAAATGGCCGCAACACCGCAGGATGGCTTCAGGCCCTAATCTGGTTCCGGCACGGCACGCTGAGCCTTCGGTTAATTCCTCTTCCTGGTGGGAAATGAGAGTTAAATTTGCCCATCCAGACACCTAGTCTCACATTGGTCCTCCCTATTCCTGTTCATCTTCCACAGAAATTGCAAACTGGGCCAAACAGGAGGTTAAAGGCACTGACTCTCCAAGTCGGGAGAGTGTTAGTAAAGCGTCTGGAATGTTGCACCCGAGTACCAGGGGATGAGAACTGAGACATATTGGAACACGTCTCCCGATCAGATGGTTGATCATACTCTGGGTTCCACATGCATGTTTCAGCTGAATGAAGAATCCCTTAAACCTGGAGAGTTGAGACCCGTGGAATGGGTACCATGCAATATGACTTCAAAGGGTCTTCATTTGCTCAGCGAACCTCTCCAATCCTATCATTGCTGCGTTAATGCCCCTTTACTCATGCTTGATTCTCTTTCAGAGACATAGCAAATCATAGGTTTTAAGATACTTACTAGTCAGGTATATTATAAGGCGTTTAACATGGGGTTTTGAGTCAATTTCATTGAGCACGGTGTAGCTCTTGTCTATTACATATTTGGCTTAAGGAACTTTATCTCTGCTCATTTCAATCTCTGGTTTTATGCAGCACCCCAACTCACCTTTCCCCTTAAGCAAGCATAAGTTGGTTTTCTAAATTTTAGACCCTGTTCTGTTTTGTAATTCAGTTCCTGTGTAGCGAAGTTTACATTCCGTGTATTAGTGATATCTTATGATGTTTCTTTTTCTGTGTGACTTATTTCAGTTAGAATCATCATACCTGAACCCACTCATTTTCTGCTACAGGCCTGTTGACAGAGATTTCATTGCTGAGTGATATTGCATTGTACGTAAGTAGCACAACTTCTTTATCCATTTTTCACTTTCTGCGATATTGAACTTGTACCATAAACGAGGTTCTTGTAAACAGAGCCGTCCCAAATTTTGGGGTGGCTGTGTCTTTTTGATTTTAATTTCCCTAAGCTATACGACCATAAGTGGAATTGCCCTATGCTCTGTTGCTTTGTTTTTTAGATGTTTCAGGAAACACCATACACTTCTCCCTAGTGGCTGTTGGCAAATTACATCCAGCCCATCAGCATAACAAGGCTCCCAGTTCTCCATGGCCTGTCCTGCCTTTCTGGATTTTACACTATTTTCAGATGGCCCTTTTGACCGGGGAGATGTGAGACTTCATTGTAGTGCAGATTTCCTTTGCAAGCTTGCTTGGCTTGCCAAAAGGCGTATGCGTTTTTTCCTGAATATATTCAGGAAAAACCGCATAGGCCCTTTTTGCCCAAGTGCATCATTGTCGACGTTCTGCCTCTTTTCCTATGCTTTAAATGCAATTCCAGTCTACCTCCTGAAATCGGTGTCCTGCAATTCTGCCCTGCTTTCAAGTCCTGTTGGCAGCCTTACTTCAGTATATTTTTGGACGATAGCTGTCATTTATAACTCTGCAGTTTTGTGATTACAGTGCCCCTGAGCTCCTTTCTTCAACTCGCTTTCTTGTGAGCTGGCCGCAACACCGCAGGATTGCTTCAGGCACTAATCTGGTTCCGGCACGGCACGCTGAGCCTTTGGTTAATTCCTCTTCCTGGTGGGAAATGAGAGTTAAATTTGCCCGTCCAGACACCTCCAGCTTGTCTCTCATCGGTTCTCCCTATTCCTGTTCATCTTCCGCAGAATTTGCAAACTGGGCCAAACAGGAGGTTAAAGGCACTGACTCTCCAAGTCGGGAGAGTGTTAGTAAAGCATCTGGAATGTTGCACCCAAGTACCAGGGGATGATAACTGAGACATATTTCAACACTTCTCCCGATCACATGGTTGATCATACCCTGGGTTCCACATGCATGTTTTAGCTGAAGGAAGAATCCCTTAAACCTGGAGAGTTGAGACCCGTGGAATGGGTACCATGCAATATGACTTCAAAGGGTCTTCATTTGCTCACCAAAACTCTCCAATCCTATCACTGCTGCGTTTATGCCCCTATACTCACGACTGATTCACTTTCAGAGACATAGCAATCCATAGGTTTTAAGATACTTACTAATCAGGTACATTATTAGGTTTTTAATATGGGGTTTTGAGTCCATTTCGTTGAGCAAGGAGTAGCTCTTGTCTATTACATATTTGGCTTAAGGAACTTTATCTGTGCTCATTTCAATCTCTGATTTTATGCAGCACCCCAACTCACCTTTCTCCTTAAGCAAGCATAAGTTGGTTTTCGAAATTTGAGACTCTGTTCTGTTTTGTAATCCAATTCCTGTGTAGCCAAGTTTACATTCCGTGTATTAGTGATATCTTATGATGTTTCTTATTCTGTGTGACTTATTTCAGTTAGAATCATCGTACCTGAATCCACTCTATGCTGCTACGGGCCTGATGACATAGATTTCATTGCTGAGTGATATTGCATTGTACGTAAGTACCACAACTTCTTTATCCATTTTTCACTTTCTGTGATATTGAACTTGTACCGTAAACGAGGTTCTTGTAAACAGAGCCGTCCCAAACTTTGGGGTGGCTGTGTCTTTTTGATTTTAATTTCCCTAAGCTCTAGGACCATAAGTGGAAGTGCCCTAGGCTCTGTTGCTTTGTTTTAGATGTTCCAGGAAACACCATACACTTTTCCTGAGTGGCTGTTGGCAATTTACATCCCGCCCATCAGCATAACAAGGCTCCCAGTTCTCCATGGCCTGTCCTGCCTTTCTGGATTTTACACTTTTATCAGATGGCCCTTTTGACTGGGGGGAAGTGAGACTTCATTGTAGTGCAGATTTCCTTTGCAAGCTTGCTTGGTTGGCCAAAAAGGGCGTATGCCTTTTTTCCTGAATATATTCAGGAAAAAACGCATACGCCCTTTTTGGCCAAGTGCATCATTGTCGACGTTCTGCCTCTTTCCCTATGCTTTAAATGCAAATCCAGTCTACTCCTGAAATCGGTTTCCTGTAATTCTGCCCCGCTTTCAAGTCCTCTTGGCAGCCTTACTTCAGTATATTTTTGGACGATAGCTGTCATTTATAACTCTGCAGGTTTGTGAATTACAGTGCCCCTGAGCTCCTTTCTTCAACTCGCTTTCTTGTGAGCTGGCCGCAACACCGCAGGATTGCTTCAGGCCCTAATCTGGTTCCGGCACGGCACGCTGAGCCTTTGGTTAATTCCTCTTCCTGGTGGGAAATGAGAGTTAAATTTGCCCATCCAGACAACTCCAGCTAGTCTCTCATTGGTTCTCCCTATTCCTGTTCATCTTCCGCGGAATTTGCAAACCGAGCCGAACAGGAGGTTAAAAGCACTGACTCTCCAAGTCGGGAGAGTGTTAGTAAAGCATCTGGAATGTTGCACCCGAGTACCAGGGGATGAGAACTGAGACATATTGGAACACATCTCCCGACCACACGGTTGATCATACTCTGGGTTCCACATGCATGTTTTAGCTCAAGGAAGAATCCCTTAAACCTGGAGAGTTGAGACCCGTGGAATGGGTACCATGCAATATGACTTCAAAGGGTCTTCGTTTGCTCACCGAACCTCTCCAATCCTATCACTGCTGCGTTTATGCCCCTGTACACAAGCTTGATTCTCTTGCGGAGACATAGCAATCCATAGGTTTTAAGATACTTACTAGTCAGGTACATTCTTAGGCGTTTAATATGGGGTGTTGAGTCCATTTCGCTGAACAAGGAGTAGCTCTTGTCTATTACATATTTGGCTTAAAGAACTTAATCTGTGCTCATTTCAATGTCTGGCTTTATGCAGCACCCCATCTCACCTTTCCCCTTAAGCAAGCATAAGTTGGTTTTCTAAATTTGAGACCCTGTTCTGTTTTGTAATTCAGTTCCTGTGTAGCCAAGTTTACATTCCATGTATTAGTGATATCTTATGATGTTTCTTTTTCTGTGTGACTTATTTCAGTTAGAATCATCATACCTGAATCTACTAATTATGCTGCTACGGGCCTGATGACATAGATTTCATTGCTGAGTGATATTGCATTGTACGTAAGTACCACAACTTCTTTATCCATTTTTTGCTTTCTGCGATATTGAACTTGTACAGTAAACGAGGTTCTTGTAAACAGAGCCGTCTCAAACTTTGGGGTGGCTGTGTCTTTTTGATTTTAATTTCCCTAAGCTATAGGACCATAAGCGGAAGTGCCCTAGGCTCAGTTCCTCTGTTTTTTAGATGTTTCAGGAAGCACCATACACTTCTCTCCAGTGGCTGTTGGCAATTTACATCCCGCCCATCAGCATAACAAGGCTCCCAGTTCTCCATGGCCTGTCCTGCCTTTCTGGATTTTACACTTTTTTCAGATGGCCCTTTTGACCGGGGGGAAGTGAGACTTCATTGTAGTGCAGATTTCCTTTGCAAGCTTGCTTGGTTGGCCAAAAAGTGCGTATGCGTTTTTTCCTGAATATATTCAGGAAAAAACGCATATACCCTTTTTGGCCAAGTGCATCATTGTCGACATTCTGCCTCTTTTCCTAAGCTTTAAATGGAATTCCAGTCTACCTCCTGAAATCGGTTTCCTGCAATTCTGCCCCGCTTTCAAGTCCTCTTGGCAGCCTTACTTCAGTATATTTTTGGACGATAGCTGTCATTTATAACTCTGCAGGTTTGTGAATTACAGTGCCCCTGAGCTCCTTTCTTCAACTCGCTTTCTTGTGAGCTGGCCGCAACACCGCAGGATTGCTTCAGGCCCTAATATGGTTCTGGCACGGCATGCTGAGTCTTTGGTTAATTCCTCTTCCTGGTGGGAAATGAGAGTTAAATTTGCCCGTCCAGAAACCTTCAGCTAGTCTCTCATTGGTCCTCCCTATTCTTGTTCATCTTCCGCAGAATTTGCAAACTGGGCCAAACAGGAGGTTAAGGGCATTGACTCTCCAAGTTAGGAGAGTGTTAGTAAAGCATCTGGAATGTTGCACCCGAGTTCCAGGGGACAAGAAGTGAGACATATTGGAACATGTCTCCCGATCACATGGTTGATCATACTCTGGGTTTCACATGAATGTTTAGCTGAAGGAAGAATCACTTAAACCTGGAGAGTTGAGACCCGTGGAATGGGTACCATGCAATATGACTTCAAAGGGTCTTCGTTTGCTCACTGAACCTCTCCGATCCTATCAGTGCTGCGTTTATGCCCCTGTACACATGTTTGATTCTCTTTCGGAGACATAACAATCCATAGGTTTTAAGATACTTACTAGTCAGGTACATTCTTAGGCGTTTAATATGGGGTGTTGAGTCCATTTCCTTGAGCAAGGAGTAGCTCTTGTCTATTACATATTTGGCTTAAGGAACTTTATCTGTGCTCATTTCAATCTCTGGTTTTATGCAGCACCCCAACTCACCATTCCTCTTAAGCAAGCATAAGTTGGTTTTCTAAATTTGAGACCTTGTTCTGTTTTGTAATTCAGTTCCTGTGTAGCCAAGTTTACATTCTGTGTATTAGTGATATCTTATGATGTTTCTTTTTCTGTGTGACTTATTTCAGTTAGAATCATCATACCTGAATCCACTCATTATGCTGCTACGCGCCTGATGACATAGATTTCATTGCTGAGTGATATTGCATTGTACGTACGTACCACAACTTCTTTATCCATTTTTCACTTTCTGTGATATTGAGCTTGTACCATAAACGAGGTTCCTGTAAACAGAGCCATCCCAAATTTTGGGGTGGCTGTGTCTTTTTGATTTTAATTTCCCTAAGCTATAGGACCATATGTGGAAGTGCCCTAGGCTCTGTTGCTTTGTTTTTTAGATGTTTCAGGAAACACCATACACTTCTCCCGAGTGGCTGTTGGCAATTTACATCCCACCCATCAGCATAACAAGGCTCCCAGTTCTCCATGGCCTGTCCTGCCTTTCTGGATTTTACACTTTTTTCAGATGGCCCTTTTGACCGGGGAGAAGTGAGACTTCATTGTAGTGCAGATTTCCTTTGCAAGCTTGCTTGGTTGGCCAAAAAGGGCGTATGCGTTGTTTCCTGAATATATTCAGGAAAAATCGCATACGCCTTTTTTGGACAAGTGCATCATTGTCGACGTTCTGCCTCTTTTCCTATGCTTTAAATGCAATTCCTCTCTACCTCCTGAAATCGGTTTCCTACAATTCTGCCTTGCTTTCGATGCCTCTTCATAGCCTTACCTCAATATATTTTTTGAAAATAGTTGGCCTTTATAACTCTGCACGTTTTTGAATTGCAGTGGCCCTTAGCTCCAATTTTCAGCTCATATTTTTGTGATCTTGCCTCATAACCACAGGATTCCTTCAGGCCCTATTCTTCTTCTGGGGCACCTTGCTGTGCCTTTGGTTTATTCTTCTTGTTGATGTGAAATTAGAGTGACATGTGCCCATTGAAACCGCTACAGCTAGTTTCTCACTGGTTCCCCCTATTCCCATTCATCCTCCACACTAATTGCAGACTGTGCGATACCAGAACTTAAAGGCATTGACTCTCCATGTGGGGATGTTGTTAGTAAAGCGGCTGGAATGTCGATCCGGAGTCCCAGGAGAGGAAAAATGAGGTGCGTTTTAGAAACCTTTCCTGATCATATGGTATACCAGTCAATGGGTTTCCCAAGCATGGTTTAGCTGTAGGAAGATTCCCTTCAACCTGAATTGTTGGGACCCTTGGAATGAGTAGCATGAAGTATTGCATTAAACTTTTGGCAGTTGCTCACCAAAATTCACCAATCCTCTCAGCCCCAAGTGTGCAGCCGTATGTCTTATCCAGCTGTGGGTTTATATGTGGTCAATCCAGGTTGCATCACAGCCCCTGAGCAAATTTTGTAAGAATTTTTCTCTCTTTCATTGTTTCTGCGTTTTGTTTTTAAAATTTATTTCTATAATGGGGTTTAGCTCATTTTCACTGCTGTGTTTGTGCCGCTCTGCACACACTTGATTCCCTTATGGAGATATATCAATACATGGATTTTAAGATTCATATTACTCAGATATATTTCTCTGCAGTGTATAAGGTGTGTTGAGGCCAGTTCATTGAGCAAGGTGTAGATCTTGTCTAATATCTATTTGGTTTATTGAACGGTATCTGTGCTAATTTCAAACTCTGGTTTTATGCATCACCCCACCTCTCCTTTCCCCTTAAGCTGACATAAGTGTGTTTTCTACATGTGAGACACTGTTCTGTTCTGTAATTCATTTCTTGTGCAGCCATATTTACCCTCCCTCTATTAGTGATATCTTATGATATGTTTCTTTTTCTGTTTGACTTATTTCAAGTAGTATTATCGGACCTAAATCCACTCTTTATCCTTCTACTAGCCTTATTACATTGATTTCATGGTGAAGAGATATTCCATTGTACATAAGTACCACATCTTCTTTATCCATTGTTCTCTTTCCTGGGATATTTAAGGTGTACTGAAGTTGAGGTTCTTGTAAACAGAGTAGCCCTAAACTGTGGTGTGCTTGTGTCTTGTTGATTTTTAGACTTCCCTAGATATACTCCCATGATTGGAAGTGTCCTATGCTCTGTAGCTCTGTTTTTTAGATGATTTAGGAACCACCATACACTTCTCCAGAGTGGCTCTCGGCAGTTCACACACTGCCCATCAGCGTATAAAGGCTCCCTGTTCTCCATGGCCTGTCCTGCATTTCTGGTTTTTACAATTTTTTAGGATGGCCCTTTTGACCGGTGGGAAATGAGACTTCTTTGTTGTGCACATTTGCATTGCTTGCTTGCTTCGTTGCCCATAAAGTGCGTATGCGTTTTTTCCTGGATATAATCAGGAAAAAACGCATACGCCCTTTTGGGCCAACTGCATCATTGTCGAAATTCTGCCGCTTTTCATGTGCTTTAAAGACGAGTCCAATCTATCTCTTGAAATCTGTTTCTTGCAATTCTGTCTTGCATTCAGATCCTCTTCTTTGCCTTACCTCAACATATTTTTGGACGTTAGTTTTCATTTATAACTCTGCAGGTTTGTGAATTGCAGTGACCCTGAGCTCCATTTTTTAAGTTGCTCTTTTGTGAGCTGGCCTCAAACCCACAGGATTGCTTCAGGCCCTATTTTGGCTCCGGCGAGGCGGGCTGAGCCTTTTTTCAATTCTTATTCTTAATGGGAAATTAGAGTGATATGTGCCCGTCCAAACCCCTACAACTATTCTCTCATTGGTTCCCCCTCTTCCCGTTCATCCTCCTCACAATTTGCAAAATGTGTGAAACAGAAGTTGAAATGTGCTGATTCTCCAAGTGGGCAGATTCTAAGTAACGTGGCTGGAATGGTGAACAGGAGCACCAGGAGAGGATAAATGAGCTGCATTTTAGAAACATCTCCCGATCACATGGTGTACAGTCCTCTGGGTTTTCCATGCATGTTTTAGCTGTACGAAGATCCCTTGAACCTGCAGATTTGGGACCCATTGAATGGGTACCAGGTAGTATTACTTTAAAGGGTGTGCATTTCCTCACCCAACCTCACATTTCTCTTAGTGCAAACAGTTTCCAGCCTTATGTCTCATCCTGCTGTGGGTCTAGATGTGTTCAATCCATGTTGCATCACCGTCCCTGAGGAAAAGTTGTAAGAGGTTTTCTCTGTCTCTCTGTCGTTTATTTTTTTCAATTTATTACTATATTGGTTACAGCTGATTTTCAAAGCTCTGTTTCTTGCTGCTGTACATCCACTTGATTCACGTACAGAGAGACATCAGTAAATTCTTTTTCAGATTCTTACCAGTCGTATATATTCTTTTCCGGTGACTTGAGTGTGCTGAGTGCAGTTCTTTTAGCTACCGTGTAGGCCTTGTTGATTATCAGTTTGGTATTTGGAATGGTATCTTTGCTAATTTCAACCTCCTGGATGATGCCTCACCCCTCCCCACCTTTCCCGTTTAGCAGCCTTATGCGTGTTTTCTACATATTTGACTATGTTTTTGTTTTGTAATTTATTTCATGTGTAGCCATTTTGGATTCCACCTTTAAGTGATATCTTATGACATGTGTCTTTTTCTTTTTGAATTATGTCACTTAGAATGATCATACGTAACTCCTCCTGAGTTGTTACAACTGGCCATAGTTCATTGATTTCCAGGCTGAATAATATTCCACTCTACCTAAGTACCACATCTCTATCCATTTTTTCTCTCCAGAGACATTTAAGTTATATCCTAGTCGAGGATCTTTTAAACAGAGAGGGGGTAAACATTGGGGTGCCTGTGTCCTCTCGATTTTTGTTTTTCCCAAGATATACGCCCATGAGTGCAAGTGCCCTATGCTCTGTAACTCATTTTTTAGATGCTTTAGTAAACACAATACACTTCTCCAGAATGGCCGTTGGCAATGTACATTTCCACTATAAGTCTCACAGGGCTCCCTCTTCTCCTTGCCCTGTCCTGCATTTCTGTTGTTTACGCTTTATGAGGATGGCTCTTCTGACTGATGCGAAGTGATATCTTTTGTAGTATTGACTTCCAGTGCCCACCTGTTTGCTTGGCTAAAAAAGTGTATGCCCTTTTCTTGAATATATACAGAAAAAAACGCATACACCCTTTTTGGCCAACTGCAATGTTGGCAATGTTCAGCTCCTTTTCTCGTGCTTAATGGCGAGTCCTTTCTACCTCCTCAGATCCCTTTCCTGCCATTCTCCCTTGCTTACAAGTCCTTTTCTCTGACTTTCCTCAAGACATTTTTCAGTGATGGATATTTCCAACTCTGCAGTTTCGTGAATTTTACTGCCCCTTAGTTCCATTGTTCAACTTGCGTTTATGGGAACTGGCCACAAAGCAGCGGGATTTCCTCAAGCCCTATACTGTTTCCATGGGCAACCCTAGCCTTTGGTCAATTCGTCTTCCTGATTGGAAATTAGAGTGACATGTGCCTGTCTGAACACCTAGGACTTGTCTCTCATTGTTCCTCATCCTTCCGCTTCATCCTCTGGACAAATTCCAAACTGTACACAACAGGATGTTGACAGTGCTGACATCTCCAAGTGGGGAGACTGTTAGTAAAGATGCTGGAGGGGTGAACCCGAGCACCAGGAGATGAGGAGATGAGATGTCTTTTCCAAACTCTTCCCGATCAGACGGTATACCATCCTCTGGGTGTGACAGACATGTTTTAGCAGTAGGAAGAGTCCCATTCATGTAAGGAGAACACCAGGGCTTTTTCAAAATCAGTGTCTGCCCGAAACCCAAACTGGGGAATTTTTTAAGCTACGGCTACACATATGTTCATTAAGGGCCTTGGGAAGTAGGCAGAGTCCAAACTTTAGATGATTGAAGTCTTCAGGGTCAGAAGCACTCACCACCAGCTTCCCTTAGGTTACACTTTAACTGTCATTGATAGATGACAATGACAATAAAAATATCTATTCTTTTCCAGATTATTTCCCCTTATAGCTTATTGCAAAATGTTGAGTGTAGTTCCCTGTGCTATACAGTAGTTCCTTGTTGATGATCTATTTTATACATAGCAGTGTGTATGTGTTAATCCCAAACTGTTAATTTATCCCTCCTCCCACCTTTCCCCTTTGGTAATAATAAATTATAAGATTTTATACTTCTCAGAAATGGGGGAGCTGAAAGAGAGGTATCATTTTCAATGGAAAAGCATTTAAAACAAGATTGAAGCTTTAACCAAGATTATTAGATGTACATCCTTGGAAAGAAATCACTTCGTTTCTCTAATATTGACCTGACAAATAAGACAAACCTTTTCACTGAACTTGCTTATAATAAAGTGATGGAAATATCAAATGGAAGTGTTAGAAACATCTTATTTTACCCGAGCCTTATACACTGTTCTATGTTAACTACAGTTTGGCTCACACATCTGTTCATTGAGGTTACAATAGTCTCAATTTCTGTTACTGATCCTCCAGAGTGGACCCCAACAAGTGTCCCCCTGCCCAGTGTCATTGGGGCCAACAGATCGAGACTGAGTTTGGTTCACAAGCAAAGGAAACTTTATATTTTGATCAGAGAATGGAGAGGTGAGAGCATGCACTACCCCCTGGGCTGTGGGCTGGGCTGCTGTGTAGAGATCCTGTCAGAGTCAGTGGGAGGGAGGGGGCAGAGCTCTCGAGGGCCGGGTTGGCTGCAGCTCAGGCTCTGTATCGCGGAGTCTGCACTGGGCCCCAGGAGCTGAGGTGTCGTCCCAGCCATTCTGCACTAGGAAATCTGGTCTGAAGTGCCGGGTGTGGAACCTCTGCATGCGGGACCCTAGGAGCACATGAAATTAGACAAAGCACAAAGGATAAAAACGGTTAGACTTGACTTTATTGCCCAGATTCTATTTTTATCTCCCAGGGATTTTTAATGGGCTTTGCTGGGGACAAACCCCTCCTCTGCCTTTTGTCCTGTTCCTCATTCTTGGAATGCTGAGGGTGCAGACCCTTCTTCTGTAACTGCTGAGTGCTGAGTTGGGAGCCCTCATACCCGGGGGCGAGGGTCAGAGCTTCTCCCCAGCAGCCTCCAGGTGACGTTGATTGTCCCCAGGCCCCCTGCCTCCCTGCTCGTCCACCTGAGCACCAGCATTGGAAGTGTTATAGATTCTAATGACCTTTAAGGGTCCAGGAAAGAGATGTGCAGAGACGTTGTGGGGGCCGGTTTCACCCCGCCCCACATTTGTTCGGCCACCTTAGGCTGACCGTTTCTGCCAGCCTAGATGCTCTGACCAGTAGTCTGCGCTTTCTTCAATTAGGCCCCTGAATTAACGTACAAACAGCACCAGGTGTCAGAGCCCTGCCCGCTCAACTCCCAGACAGTCCAGGGTCAGTGGTGATCAAGGACCATGATGGCCACTGAGTCAACAGCCTTTTGAAGTAAACAGGAGTCCAGCCAGTCTCATTGGCCACCATCATCACGGTGTCTGTAGGCTTTTCTATGGTGACAGTGTGATATACGGTTCCCCCGCCAAGATTATTAGCTCCCCTCTGGGTGCAGTAAGTCCTGCAAGCAGTAGTCTACTCTTTTGGGACACACTCTTGTTGTTTTATGAGAGAAACTCCAGGTCAAGTGATGTTCACACGAGTCGTCATGGTGCCCTGTTGCCCCCGGTTATCTCTCTGGATGTTGGAGTTGGAAGGCCTCCTCACTCGAGGTTGGTGTGCCCACAGAGCGAACCCTGCAACTTCAGGGCATGGTTGGTGGTTAGGATCACCATGTGGGGTCCTTTTCCCTTAGGAGGGAGGTGGCCTTTGGGGCTGCTGATTTCCAGGTTTTTAGATACCGCCAGTATCTTGGCCAGATGTGGCAGTGGGCCAAGCCCCTTGGTGACCGTAGTTTATCCTACCTGGATGGCATTCTTGCATTGTTCCATTTCAAGTGGTCCCAGTTTTTGCACTAATTGTCCAGTGGTGATTCACCTTTCACCGGGAATGTAAAGGTCAAAGGGTTTAGCTAAATTAGGGAGTTCCAGGGCAAGGGTCTGAATTGACTGCTCTTTCCATTCTTGAAAGGCCACTTCTGGATTCTATTCAAAAGGATCATCATCTTTTCCTTTCAGTGTTTCATATAAAGGCCCAGCTAGTAGACTGTAGTTAGGGATCCAGAAGAAGCAAACCCTGGCCTCCCCAGGAACCCCTAAGCTGTCTTCTAGTTTTAGAAAGGGGTAAGGCTGAAAATGGTTTCTTCCCTTTCCTGGGATGGGGTTCTCCGACCTTCTGTGAGAATGAAGCCCAGGCAGGTCACCGCAGTCTGTGATATTTGAGCTTTTTCTTGGACAACTTCTATCCTTTATTGGCTTGGTAGTTCAGAGGCCTCCTTAGTAGGGCTGGCGATCAGAATGTCATCTGCGTCCTGAAGGAGGGTTTCCTTTTCCAGAGGTAGAACTTTTAGGTCTTTAGCTAAGCTTTCCCCAAAGATGGTGTGGGAATTTTTGCACCCTTGGGGCAAGACGGCCCGGAAGTATTGTTTTAGTTGTATGTTGAGTCCTGCCACTCACAAGCCAAAATTTCTTGTGACTCTGGGACTAATGGAATACAAAAGAAGGCATCATTGAAGACTAATACAGAATACCATGTCCTGGTGGTTGGTAGAATGACCAGCAGGGTGTAGGAATTAGGAGCAGCTGGAGGTATATCCTCGGTGGCTTCACTGACTGTCCTGACATCCTTTACCAGGTCCCCAGCAGCCCATGGGGCTCTCGTGGTCAGACCAATCCCAGAATATGGAGCTCACCTGGGCAGGTACCCCACCCCCACCCCAGCCCACGGGGCTCTCGTGGTCAGGCCCCTCCCAGGATACAGAGCTACCGTTGCAGGTACCGTGGCAGGGCTGGGCACACAGGAACCGTGCACATAGCCCTCATTGCAGAGCACCCCCAGCTCACCTGTCACTCAGAGCTGACACAGAGCACCTCACAGCAGAACTTGAATTAACAAACAGCAGCTGTGACAGGTCTGTGACCCTGGGCATCACTCTGTGTGGCCTCCCTCCACCTGGTCTTCCAGAGACTTCCACTGCACCCGGGGCACCAGGCCTCTGTCTCCAACCACCACCCACCCCTCCTCTCCCTGACTCCTGGGTTCCTCTCATTAGGAGAGGGTTTTCTTGAAGTTGTCTCCCACTCATGGGCCAGATAAAATGATTAGAAAACAAGCCAAAGCTGCAGCCCCTTGTCTATCCTGACTCTCAGGAGCCCACACCTGTTCCTTGGACCTGGCCAGTTCAGCAAGTTCCATTTTCTGCAACTGTGAGCCCCTGAGGGGTGATGATTGGCTGACCTGGGCAGCCTTACCGTGCCGGCCAGCCCTCCCCAGGTGTGCCTGGGTTGAGATCAATATAAATACCACTCCAGGCAGCAAGAGCCCCTGCAGCCGTGCCTGACGCCATTTTCTCAGCTCTGTCAGCAGTCTCGGGGCTAGGCTGGTGGGAGGGAGTGAGAGGCCACGGCTTTGTGGGTGGCCCAGTGTGAGTGGGGCTCTGCTGGACTTTCTGCAGCAGTTGCCAGGCTGTCACCTGCTAAAGAAGAGGATGTGTCACCCATACCTGCTGCTGGAATTTCTCCCTGGGCAGAGGTGAGGAAGGAAAAAAGCAGTGGGGGCAGGGACAGGACGGGTATCTCAGGCAGGGAAATGGAAATCTTCCAGAAGAGCACCCAGGGCCAGGACCATCCTGGCTGGCCTGCAGGCACCAAGTCGGCCGGCATGCTGTCACTCGTGTGGCTCTATGGCCCTTCCTCTAGGCTTTCAAGTCCTTGTATATATTCAGGTGTTTTACCTGGGACGGGTGGGAATAGTTCAGCAGCAACTGGCCTGGGGCTCAGCTCACGTTTACTCACAGATGCCTCGGCACAGTGCCCCAGCTTTGCAATGAGGACGCTTGTTGCGTGGGGGCTGCTGGCTGAATGGGAGACGATTCCCCACCACTGACCAACTTCAGAATTGTTTACAATTGGAGCAAGTGCCCTGATACGGTTTTCCTCTGTGGAACTGGTGGGTTCTGTGTTTTTTTTCTCTTTTTCGTTTTCGGTTCAAGGTAGATTTTATTCCTCTTTTTTGTATTTACAGATATAAGCATGGAAATAATTTATTCATATAAATACATGTATGTGAAGGGAATAATTGTTTTTTCTGTTTTATTTTTTAAATTTTATTTCCTTTTAATTTTGAATTTTATTTTATATTTTTATACAGCAGGTTCTTATTGGTTATCTATTTTATACATATAAATGTATACATGCCAATCCCAGTCTCTCAACTCCTCCCACCACCACCCCCCCAACAACTTTCCCCCCTTGTTGTCCATACGTTTGTTGTCTACATCTGTTGCTCTATTTATGCCTTGCTAAACGGTTAATCTGTACAGTTTTTCTAGGTTCCACATATATGCATGAATATACAAGATTTGTTTTTCTCTTTCTGACTTACTTCACTCTGTATGACAGTCTCTAGATCCATCGACATCTCTACAAATGACCTAATTTCATTCCTTTTCATGGCTTAGTAATATTCCATTTTATATATGTACCACAGCTTTATGCATTCGTCTGTCTGTGGGCATTTAGGTTGCTTCCATTACCTCGATATTGTAAAGAGTGATACAATGAACATTGCGGTGAATGTCTCTTTTTGATTTATGGTTTTGTCTGGGTATATGTCCAGAACTGGGATTGCTGTATCCTATGGTAATTCTACTGTTAGTTTCTTAAGAAACTCCATATTGTTCTCCATAGTGACTGTATCAATTTATATTCCCAACAATAGTAGAAGAGGGTTCCTTTTCTCCACACATTTCCAGCATTTTTTGTGTGTAGATTTTCTGATGATGCCCATTCTACCAGGTGTGAGGTGATACCTCATTGTTGAGTCCATTTTGTTGAGCAAGGGGTAGGTCTTGTCTATTACATATTTAGCTTATGGAACGGTATCTGTGCTAATTTCAAACTCTGCTTTTATGCAGCACCACAACTCACCTTCCCCCTTAAGCAAGCATAAGTTGGTTTTCTAAACATGAGACCCTGTTCTGTTTTGTAATTCAGTTCATGTGTAACCAAGTTCACATTCCATGTATTAGTGATACCTTATGATGTTTCTTTTTCTGTGTGACTTTTTTCACTTAGAATCACCGTGCCTCAATCCACTCATTATGCTGGTACGGGCCTGGTGACATAGTTTTCATTGCTGAGAGGTATTCTGTTGTACGTAAGTACCGCAACTTCTTTATCCATTATTTGCTCTCTGGCATATTTAACTTGTGCTGAAGAAGAGGTTCCTATAAAAGAGCCATCCCAAATTTTGGGGTGGCTGTGTCTTTTTGATTTTAATTTCCCTAAGCTATAGGACCATAAGTGGAAGTGCCCCAGGCTCTGTTGCTTTGTTTTTTAGATGTTTCAGGAAACACCATACACTTCTCCCAAGTGGCTGTTGGCAATTTACATCCCGCCCATCAGCATAACAAGGCTCCCAGTTCTCCATGGCCTGTCCTGCCTTTCTGGATTTTACACTTTTTTCAGATGGCCCTTTTGACTGGGGGAAAGTGAGACTTCATTGTAGTGCAGATTTCCTTTGCAAGCTTGCTTGGTTGGCCAAAAAGGGCGTATGCGTTTTTTCCTGAATATATTCAGGAAAAAACGCATACGCCCTTTGTGGCCAAGTGCATCATTGTCGATGTTCTGCCTCTTTTCCTATGCTTTAAATGCAATTCCAGTCTACCTCCTGAAATCGGTGGCCTGCAATTCTGCCCCGCTTTCAAGTCCTCTTGGCAGCCTTACTTCAGTATATTTTTGGACGATAGCTGTCATTTATAACTCTGCAGTTTGTGAATTACAGTGCCACTGAGCTCCTTTCTTCAACTCGCTTTCTTGTGAGCTGGCCGCAACACCGCAGGATTGCTTCAGGCCCTAATCTGGTTCTGGCACGGCATGCTGAGCCTTTGGTTAATTCCTCTTCCTGGTGTGAAATGAGAGTTAAATTTGCCCGTCCAGACACCTCCAGCTAGTCTCTCATTGATTCTCCCTATTCCTGTTCATCTTCCGCAGAAATTGCAAACTGGGCCAAACAGGAGGTTAAAGGCACTGACTCTCCAAGTCGGGAGAGTGTTAGTAAAGCGTCTGGAATGTTGCACCCGAGTACCAGGGGATGAGAACTGAGACATATTTGAACACGTCTCCCGATCACACGGTTGATCATACTCTGGGTTCCACATGCATGTTTTAGCTGAAGGAAGAATCCCTTAAACCTGGAGAGTTGAGACCCGTGGAATGGGTACCATGCAATATGACTTCAAAGGGTCTTCATTTGCTCACGGAACCTCTCCAATCCTATCACTGCTGTGTTTATGCCCCTGTACACACGCTTGATTCTCTTTTGGAGACATAGCAATCCATAGGTTTTAAGATACTTACTAGTCAGGTACATTCTTAGGCATTTAATATGGGGTGTTGAGTCCATTTCGTTGAGCAAGGAGTAGCTCTTGTCTATTACATATTTGGCTTAAGGAACTTTATCTGTGCTCATTTCAATCTCTGGTTTTATGCAGCACCCCAACTCACCATTCCCCTTAAGCAAGCATAAGTTGGTTTTCTAAATTTGAGACCCTGTTCTGTTTTGTAATCCAGTTCCTGTGTAGCCAAGTTTACATTCCGTTTATTAGTGATATCTTATGATGTTTCTTTTTCTGTGTGACTTATTTCAGTTACAATCATCATACCTGAATCCACTTATTATGCTGCTATGGGCCTGATGACATAGATTTCATTGCTGAGTGATATTGCATTGAACGTAAGTACCAAAACTTCTTTATCCATTTTTCACTTTCTGTGATATTCAACTTGTCCCGTAAACGAGGTTCTTGTAAACAGAGCCGTCCCAAAGTTTAGGGTGGCTGTGTCTTTTTGATTTTAATTTCCCTAAGCTATAGAACCATAAGTGGAAGTGCCCTAGGCTCTGTTGCTTTGTTTCTTAGATGTTTCAGGAAACTCCATACACTTCTCCCAAGTGGCTGTTGGCAATTTACATCCCGCCCATCAGCATAACAAGGCTCCCATTTCTCCATGGCCTGTCCTGCCGTTCTGGATTTTACACTTTTTTCAGATGGCCCTGTTGACCAGGGGGAAGTGAGACTTCATTTTAGTGCAGATTTCCTTTGCAAGCTTGCTTGGTTGGCCAAAAAGGGCGTATGCGTTTTTTCCTGAATATATTCAGGAAACAACGCATACGCCCATTTTGCCCAAGTGCATCATTGTGGACGTTCTGCCTCTTTTCCTATGCTTTACATGCAATTCCAGTCTACCTGCTGAAATCGGTTTCCTGCAATTCTGCCCCGCTTTCAAGTCCTCTTGGCAGCCTTACTTCAGTATATTTTTGGACGATAGCTGTCATTTATAACTCTGCAGGTTTGTGAATTACAGTGCCCCAAGCTCCTTTCTTCAACTCGCTTTCTTGTGAGCTGGCCGCAACACCGCAGGATTGCTTCAGGCCCTAATCTTGTTCTGGCACGGCTCGCTGAGCCTTTGGTTAATTCCTCTTCCTGATGGGAAATGAGAGTTAAAATTGCCCATCCAGACACCTCCAGCTAGTCTCTCATTGGTTCTCCCTATTCCTGTTCATCTTCCGCAGAAATTGCAAACTGGGCCAAACAGGAGGTTAAAGGCACTGACCCTCCAAGTCGGGAGAGTGTTACTAAAGCGTCTGGAATGTTGCACCCGAGTACCAGGGGACGAGAACTGAGACATATTGGAACACGTCTCCCGATCACACGGTTGATCATACTCTGGGTTCCACATGCATGCTTTAGCTGAAGGAAGAATCCCTTAAACGTGGAGAGTTGAGACCTGTGGAATGGGTACGATGCAATATGACTTCAAAGGGTCTTCATTTGCTCACCGAACCTCTCCAATCCTATCACTGCTGCGTTTATGCCCCTGTACACACGCTTGATTCTCTTTTGGAGACATAGCAATCCATAGGTTTTAAGATACTTACTAGTCAGGTACATTCTTAGGCGTTTAATATGGGGTGTTGAGTCCATTTCGTTGAGCAAGGAGTAGCTCTTGTCTATTCCATATTTGGCTTCAGGAACTTTATCTGTGCTCATTTCAATCTCTGGTTTTATGCAGCACCCCAACTCACCTTTCCCCTTAAGCAAGCATAAGTTGGTTTTCTAAATTTGAGACCCTGTTCTGTTTTGTAATCCAGTTCCTGTGTAGCCAAGTTTACATTCCGTGTATTAGTGATATCTTATGATGTTTCTTTTTCTGTGTGACTTATTTCAGATAGAATCATCATTCCTGAATCCACTCATTATGCTGCTATGGGCCTGATGACATAGATTTCATTGCTGAGTGATATTGCATTGTACGTAAGTACCACAACTGCTTTATCCATTTTTCACTTTATGCGATATTGAACTTTTCCCGTAAACGAGGTTGTTGTAAACAGAGCCGTCCCAAACTTTGGGGTGGCTGTGTCTTTTTGATTTTAATTTCCCTAAGCTAAAGGACCATAAGTGGAAGTGCCCTAGGCTCTGTTGCTTTGTTTCTTAGATGTTTCAGGAAACACCATACACTTCTCCCGAGTGGCTGTTGGCAATTTACATCCCACCCATCAGCATAACAAGGCTCCCAGTTCTCCATGGCCTGTCCTGCCTTTCTGGATTTTACACTTTTTTCAGATGGCCCTTTTGACCGGGGGGAAGTGAGACTTCATTGTAGTGCAGATTTCCTTTGCAAGCTTGCTTGGTTGGCCAAAAAGGGCGTATGCGTTTTGTCCTGAATATATTCAGGAAAAAACGCATACGCCCTTTTTGGCCAAGTGCATCATTGTCGACGTTCTGCCTCTTTTCCTATGCTTTAAATGCAATTCCAGTCTACCTCCTGAAATCGGTTTCCTGCAATTCTGACCCGCTTTCAAGTCCTCTTGGCAGCCTTACTTCAGTATATTTTTGGACGATAGCTGTCATTTATAACTCTGCAGTTTTGTGAATTACAGTGCCCCGAGCTCCTTTCTTCAACTCGCTTTCTTGTGAGCTGGCCGCAACACTGCAGCATTGCTTCAGGCCCTAAACTGTTTCCGGCACGGCACACTGAGCCTTTGGTTAATTCCTCTTCCTGGTGGGAAATGAGAGTTAAATTTGCCCGTCCAGACACCTCCAGCTAGTCTCTCATTGGTTCTCCCTATTCCTGTTCATTTTCCGCAGAAATTGCAAACTGGGCCAAACAGGAGGTTAAAGGCACTGACTCTCCAAGTCGGGAGAGTGTTAGTAAAGCATCTGGAATGATGCACCCGAGTACCAGGAGACGAGAACTGAGACATATTGGAACACGTCTCCCGATCACACGGTTGATCATACTCTGGGTTCCACATGCATGTTTTAACCGAAGGAAGAATCCCTTAAACCTGGAGAGTTGAGACCCGTGGAATGGGTGCCATGCAATATGACTTCAAAGGGTCTTCATTTGCTCACCGAACCTCTCCAATCCTATCACTGCTGCGTTTATGCCCCTGTACACACGCTTGATTCTCTTTCAGAGACAGAGCGATCCATAGGTTTTAAGATACTTACTAGTCAGGTACATTCTTAGGCGTTTAATATGGGGTGTTGAGTCCATTTCGTTGAGCAAGGAGTAGCTCTTGTCTATTCCATATTTTGCTTAAGGAACTTTATCTATGCTCATTTCAATCTCTGGTTTTATGCAGCACCCCAACTCACGTTTCCCCTTAAGCAAGCATAATTTGGTTTTCCAAATTTGAGACCCTGTTCTGTTTTGTAATCCAGTTCCTGTGAAGCCAAGTTTACATTCCGTGTATTAGTGATATCTTATGATGTTTCTTTTTCTTGTGACTTATTTCAGTTAGAATCATCATACCTGAATCCACTCATTATGCTGCTACGGGCCTGATGACATAGATTTCATTGCTGAGTGATATTGCATTGTACGTAAGTACCACAAATTCTTTATCCGTTTTTCACTTTCTGCGATACTGAACTTTTCCCGTAAACGAGGTTGTTGTAAACAGAGCCGTCCCAGACTTTGGGGTGGCTGTGTCTTTTTGATTTTAATTTCCCTAAGCTATAGGACCATAAGTGGAAGTGCCCTAGGCTCTGTTGCTTTGTTTTTTAGATGTTTCAGGAAACACCATACACTTTTCCCCAGTGGCTGTTGGCAATTTACATCCCGCCCATCAGCATAACAAGGCTCCCAGTTCTCCATGGCCTGTCCTGCCTTTCTGGATTTTACACTTTTTTCAGATGGCCCTTTTGACCGGGGGGAAGTGAGACTTCATTGTAGTGCAGATTTCCTTTGCAAGCTTGCTTGGTTGGCCAAAAAGGGCGTATGCGTTTTTTCCTGAATATATTCAGGAAAAAACGCATACGCCCTTTTTGGCCAAGTGCATCATTGTCGACGTTCTGCCTCTTTTCCTATGCTTTAAATGCAATTCCAGTCTACCTCCTGAAATCGGTTTCCTGCAATTCTGCCCCGCTTTCAAGTCCTCTTGGCAGCCTTACTTCAGTATATTTTTGGACGATAGCTGTCATTTATAACTCTGCAGGTTTGTGAATTACAGTGCCCCTGAGCTCCTTTCTTCAACTCGCTTTCTTGTGAGCTGGCCGCAACACTGCAGCATTGCTTCAGGCCCTAATCTGTTTGCGGCACGGCACGCTGAGCCTTTGGTTAATTCCTCTTCCTGGTGGGAAATGAGAGTTAAATTTGCCCGTCCAGACACCTCCAGCTAGTCTCTCATTGGTTCTCCCTATTCCTGTTAATCTTCCGCAGAAATTGCAAACTGGGCCAAACAGGAGGTTAAAGGCACTGACTCTCCAAGTCGGGAGAGTGTTAGTAAAGCGTCTGGAATGTTGCGCCCAAGTACCAGGGGACGAGAACTGAGACATGTTGGAACACGTCTCCTGATCACATGGTTGATCATACTCTGGGTTCCACATGCATGATTTAGCTGAAGGAAGAATCCCTTAAACCTGGAGACTTGAGACCCGTGGAATGGGTACCATGCAATATGACTTCAAACGGTCTTCATTTGCTCACCGAACCTCTCCAATCCTATCACTGCTGCGTTTATGCCCCTGTACACACGCTTGGTTCTCTTTCGGAGACATAGCGATCCATAGGTTTTAAGATACTTACTAGTCAGGTACATTCTTAGGCGTTTAATATGGGGTTTTGAGTCCATTTCGTTGAGCAAGGAGTAGCTCTTGTCTATTACATATTTGGCTTAAGGAACTTTATCTGTGCTCATTTCAATCTCTGGTTTTATGCAGCACCCCAACTCACCTTTCCCCTTAAGGAATCATAAGTTGGTTTTCTAAATTGGAGACCCTGTTCTGTTTTGTAATCCAGTTCCTGTGTAGCCAAGTTTACATTCCATGTATTAGTGATATCTTATGATGTTTCTTTTCCTGTGTGACTTATTTCAGTTAGAATCATCATACCTGAATCCACTCCTTATGCTGCTACGGGCCTGATGACGTAGATTTCTTTGCTGAGTGATATTGCATTGTACATAAGTACCACAACTTCTTTATCCATTTTTTGCTTTCTGCGATATTTATCTTGTACCGTAAACGAGGTTCTTGTAAAGAGAGCCGTCCCAAACTTTGGGGTGGCTCTGTCTTTTTGATTTTAATTTCCCTAAGCTATAGGACCATAAGTGGAAGTGCCCTAGGCTCTGTTCCTCTGTTTTTCAGATGTTTCAGGAAGCACCATACACTTCTCTCCAGTGACTGTTGGCAATTTACATCCCGCTCATCAGCATAACAAGGCTCCCAGTTCTCCATGGCCTCTCCTGCCTTTCTGGATTTTACACTTTTTTCAGATGGCCCTTTTGACCGGGGGGAAGTGAGACTTCATTGTAGTGCAGATTTCCTTTGCAAGCTTGCTTGGTTGGCCAAAAAGGGCGTATGCGTTTTTTCCTGAATATATTCAGGAAAAAACGCATACGCCCTTTTTGGCCAAGTGCATCATTGTGGACCTTCTGCCTCTTTTCCTATGCTTTAAATGCAATTCCAGTCTACCTCCTGAAATCGGTTTCCTGCAATTCTGCCCGGCTTTCAAGTCCTCTTGGCATCCTTACTTCAGTATATTTTTGGACGATAGCTGTCATTTATAACTCTGCAGGTTTGTGAATTACAGTGCCCCTGAGCTCCTTTCTTCAACTCGCTTTCTTGTGAGCTGGCCGCAACACCGCAGGATTGCTTCAGGCCCTAATCTGGTTCCGGCACGGCACGTTGAGCCTTTGGATAATTCCTCTTCCTGGTGGGAAATGAGAGTTAAATTTGCCCGTCCAGACACCTCCAGCTAGTCTCTCATTGGTTCTCCCTATTCCTGTTCATCTGCCGCAGAAATTGCAAACTGGGCCAAACAGGAGGTTAAAGGCACTGACTCTCCAAGTCGGGAGAGTGTTAGTAAATCATCTGGAATGTTGCACCCGAGTACCAGGGGACGAGAACTGAGACATATTGGAACACGTCTCCCGATCACACGGTTGATCATACTCTGGGTTCCACATGCATGATTTAGCTGAAGGAAGAATCCCTTAAACCTGGAGAGTTGAGACCCGTGGAATGGGTACCATGCAATATGATTTCAAAGGGTCTTCATTTGCTCACCGAATGTCTCCAATCCTATTATTGCTGCATTTATGCCCCTGTACACACGCTTGATTCTCTTTCGGAGACATAGCAATTCATAGGTTTTAAGATACTTACTAGTCAGGTACATTCTTAGGCGTTTAATATGGGGTGTTGAGTCCATTTCGTTGAACAAGGAGTAGCTCTTGTCTATTACATATTTGGCTTAAGGAACTTTATCTGTGCTCATTTCAATCTCTGGTTTTATGCAGCACCCCAACTCACCTTTCTCCTTAAGCAAGCATAAGTTGGTTTTCTAAATTTGAGACCCTGTTCTGTTTTGTTATCCAGTTCCTGTGTAGCCAAGTTTATATTCCGTGTATTAGTGATATCTTATGATGTTTCTTTTTCTGTGTGACTTATTTCAGTTAGAATCATCATACCTGAACCCACTCATTTTCTGCTACGTGCCTGATGACATAGATTTCATTGCTGAGTGATATTGCATTGTACGTAAGTACCACAACTTCTTTATCCATTTTTCACTTTCTGCAATATTGAACTTGTACCGTAAACGAGGTTCTTGTAAACAGAGCCATCCCAAATTTTGGGGTGGCTGTGTCTTTTTGATTTTAATTTCCCTAAGCTATAGGACCATAAGTGGAAGTGCCCTAGGCTCTGTTGATTTGTTTTTTAGATGTTTCAGGAAACACCATACACTTCTCCTGAGTGGCTGTTGGCAATTTACATGCCACCCATCAGCATAACAAGTTCTCCATGGCCTGTCCTGCCTTTCTGGAGTTTACACTTTTTTCAGATGGCCCTTTTGACCAGGCGGAAGTGAGAATTCATTGTAGTGCAGATTTCCTTTGCAAGCTTGCTTGGTTGGCCAAAAAGGGCGTATGCGTTTTTTCCTGAATATATTCAGGAAAAAACGCATACACACTTTTTGGCCAAGTGCATCATTGTGGACGTTCTGCCTCTTTTCCTATGCTTTAAATGCAATTCCAGTCTACCTCCTGAAATCGGTTTCCTGCAATTCTGCCCCGCTTTCAAGTCCTCTTGGCAGCCTTACTTCAGTATATTTTTGGACGATAGCTGTCATTTATAACTCTGCAGATTTGTGAATTACAGTGCCCCAGAGCTGCTTTCTTAAACTCGCTTTCTTATGAGCTGGCCGCAACACCGCAGGATTCCTTCAGGCCCTAATCTGGTTCCGGCATGGCATGCTGAGCCTTTGGTTAATTCCACTTCCTGGTGGGAAATGGGAGTTAAATTTGCCCGTCCAGACACCTCCAGCTAGTCTCTCATTGGTTCTCCCTATTCCTGTTCATCTTCCGCGGAATTTGCAAACTGGGCCAAACAGAATGTTAAAGGCACTGACTCTCCAAGTTGGGATAGTGTTAGTAAAGCGTCTGGAATGTTGCACCCGAGTACCAGGGGACGAGAACTGAGACATATTTCAACACGTCTCCCGATCACACGGTTGATCATACTCTGGGTTCCACATGCATGTTTCAGCTGAAGGAAGAATCCCTTAAACCTGGAGAGTTGAGACCCTTGGAATGGGTACAATGCAATATGACTTCAAAGGGTCTTCATTTGCTCACTGAACCTCTCCAATCCTATCACTGCTGTGTTTATGCCCCTGTACACACGCTTGATTCTCTTTCAGAGACATAGCAATCCATAGGTTTTAAGATACTTACTAGTCAGGTATATTATTAGGCATTTAATATGGGGTGTTGAGTCCATTTCGTTGAGCAAGGAGTAGCTCTTGTCTATTACATATTTGGCTTAAGGAACTTTATCTGTGCTCATTTCATTCTCTGGTTTTATGCAGCACCCCAACTCACCTTTCCCCTTAAGCAAGCATAAGTTGGTTTTCTAAATTGGAGACCCTGTTCTGTTTTGTAATTCAGTGCCTGTGTAGCCAAGTTTACATTCCGTGTATTAGTGATATCTTATGATGTTTCTTTTCCTGTGTGACTTATTTCAGTCAGAATCATCATACCTGAATCCACTCCTTATGCTGCTACGGGCCTGATGACATAGATTTCTTTGCTGAGTGATATTGCATTGTACATAAGTACCACAACTTCTTTATCCATTTTTTGCTTTGTGCGATATTGAACTTGTACCGTAAACGAGGTTCTTGTAAACAGAGCCATCCCAAACTTTGGGGTGGCTGTGTCTTTTTGATTTTAATTTCCCTAAGCTATAGGACCATAAGTGGAAGTGCCCTAGGCTCTGTTGATTTGTTTTTTAGATGTTTCAGGAAACACCATACACTTCTCCTGAGTGGCTGTTGGCAATTTACATCCCACCCATCAGCATAACAAGTTCTCCATGGCCTATCCTGCCTTTCTGGATTTTAGTCTTTTTTCAGATGGCCCTTTTGACCCGGCAGAAGTGAGACTTCATTGTAGTGCAGATTTCCTTTGCAAGCTTGCTTGGTTGGACAAAAAGGGCGTATGCTTTTTTTCCTGAATATATTCAGGAAAAAACGCATACGCCCTTTTTGGCCAAGTGCATCATTGTGGACGTTCTGCCTCATTTCCTATGCTTTAAATGCAATTCCTGTCTACCTCCTGAAATCGGTTTCCTGCAATTCTGCCACGCTTTCAAGTCCTCTTGGCAGCCTTACTTCAGTATATTTTTGGACGATAGCTGTCATTTATAACTCTGCAGGTTTGTGAATTACAGTGCCCCAGAGCTGCTTTCTTAAACTCGCTTTCTTGTGAGCTGGCCGCAACACCGCAGGATTCCTTCAGGCCCTAATCTGGTTCCGGCACGGCACGCTGAGCCTTTGGTTAATTCCTCTTCCTGGTGGGAAATGGGAGTTAAATTTGCCCGTCCAGACACCTCCAGCTAGTCTCTCATTGGTTCTCCCTATTCCTGTTCATCTTCCATGGAATTTGCAATCTGGGCCAAACAGGAGGTTAAAGGCACTGACTCTCCAAGTCGGGAGAGTGTTAGTAAAGCGTCTGGAATGTTGCACCCGAGTACCAGGGGACGAGAACTGAGACATATTTCAACAAGTCTCCCGATCACACGGTTGATCATACTCTGGGTTCCACATGCATGTTTCAGCTGAAGGAAGAATCCCTTAAACCTGGAGAGTTGAGACCCTTGGAATGGGTACAATGCAATATGACTTCAAAGGTTCTTCATTTGCTCACTGAACCTCTCCAATCCTATCACTGCTGCGTTTATGCCCCTGTACACACGCTTGATTCTCTTTCAGAGACATAGCAATCCATAGGTTTTAAGATACTTACTAGTTAGGTATATTATTAGGCATTTAATATGGGGTGTTGAGTCCATTTCATTGAGCAAGGAGTAGCTCTTGTCTATTCCATATTTGGCTTAAGGAACTTTATCTGTGCTCATTTCAATCTCTGGTTTTATGCAGCACCCCAACTCACCTTTCCCCTTAAGCATGCATAAGTTGGTTTTCTAAATTTGAGACCCTGTTCTCTTTTGTAATCCAGTTCCTGTGTAGCCAAGTTTACATTCCGTGTATTAGTGATATCTTATGATGTTTCTTTTTCTGTGTGACTTATTTCAGTTAGAATCATCATACCTGAATCCACTGATTATGCTGCTATGGGCCTGATGACATAGATTTCATTGCTCAGTGATATTGCATTGTACGTAAGTACCACAACTTCTTTATCCATTTTTCACTTTCTGTGATATTGAACTTGTCCCATAAACGAGTTTCTTGTAAGCAGAGCCGTCCCAAACTTTGGGGTGGCTGTGTCTTTTTGATTTTAATTTCCCTAAGCTATAGGGCCATAAGTGGCAGTGCCCTAGGCTCTGTTGCTTTGTTTTTTAGATGTTTCAGGAAACACCATACACTTCTCCCGAGTGGCTGTTGGCAATATACATCCCGCCCATCAGCATAACAAGGCTCCCAGTTCTCCATGGCCTTCCTGCCTTTCTGGATTTTACACTTTTTTAGTGGTCCTTTTGACCGGGGGGAAGTGAGACTTCATTGTAGTGCAGATTTCCTTTGCAAGCTTGCTTGGTTGCCCAAAAAGGGCATTTGCGTTTTTTCCTGAATATATTCAGGAAAAAACGCATATGCCCTTTTGGCCAAGTGCATCATTGTCCACGTTCTGCCTCTTTTCCTATGCTTTAAATGCAATTCCAGTCTACCTCCTGAAATCGGTTTCCTGCAATTCTGCCCCACTTTCAAGTCCTCTTGGCAGCCTTACTTCAATATATTTTTGGACGATAGCTGTCATTTATAACTGTGCAGGTTTGTGAATTACAGTGCCCCTGAGCTCCTTTCTTCAACTCTCTTTCTTGTGAGCTGGCCGCAACACCGCAGGATTGCTTCAGGCCGTAATCTTGTTCCGGCACAGCACGCTGAGCCTTTGGTTAATTCCTCTTCCTGGTGGGAAATGAGAGTTAAATTTGCCTGTCCAGACACCTCCAGCTAGTCTCTCATTGGTTCTCCCTATTCCTGTTCATCTTCTGCAGAAATTGCAAACTGGGCCACACAGGAGGTTAAAGGCACTGACTCTCCAAGTCGGGAGAGTGTTAGTTAAGCGTCTGGAATGTTGCACCCGAGTACCAGGGGACGAGAACTGAGACATATTGGAATACATCTCCCGATCACACGGTTGATCATACTCTGGGTTCCACATGCATGTTTTAGCTGAAGGAAGAATCCCTTAAACATGGAGAGTTGAGACCCGTGGAATGGGTACCATGCAATATGACTTCAAAGGGTCTTCGTTTGCTCAGCGAACCTCTCCAATCCTATCACTGCTGCGTTTATGCCCCTGTACACACACTTGATTCTCTTTCAGAGACATAGCAATCCATAGGTTTTAAGATGCTTACTAGTCAGGTACATTCTTAGGCGTTTAATATGGGGTTTTGAGTCCATTTCGTTGAGCAAGGAGTAGCTCTTCTCTATTACATATTTGGCTTAAGGAAATTTATCTGTGCTCATTTCAATCTCTGGTTTTATGCAGCACCCCAACTCACCTTTCCCCTTAAGCAAGCATAAGTTGGTTTTCTAAATTTGAGACCCTGTTCTGTTTTGTAATTCAGTTCCTGTATAGCCAAGTTTACATTCCGTGTATTAGTGATACCTTATGATGTTTCTTTTTCTGTGTGACTTATTTCAGTTAGAATCATCATACCTGAATCCACTCATTATGCTGCTACGGGCCTGATGACATAGATTTCATTACTGAGTGATATTGCATTGTACGTAAGTACCACACCTTCTTTATCCATTTTTCGCTTTCTGCGATATTGAACTTGTACCATAAATGCGGTTGTTGTAAACAGAGCCGTCCCAAACTTTGGGGTGGCTGTGTCTTTTTGATTTTAATTTCCCTAAGCTACAGGATCATAAGTGGAAGTGCCCTAGGCTCTGTTGCTTTGTTTTTTAGATGTTTCAGGAAACACCATACACTTCTCCCAAGTGGCTGTTGGGAATTTACATCCCGCCCATCAGCATAACAAGGCTCCCAGTTCTCCATGGCCTGTCCTGCCTTTCTTGATTTTACACTTTTTTCAGATGGCCCTTTTGACCGGGGTGAAGTGAGACTTCATTGTAGTGCAGATTTCCTTTGCAAGCTTGCTTGGTTGGCCAAAAAGGGCGTATGCGTTTTTTCCTGAATATATTCAGGAAAAAACGCATACGCCCTTTTTGGCCAAGTGCATCATTGTGGACGTTCTGCCTCTTTTCCTATGCTTTAAATGCAATTCCCGTCTACCTCCTGAAATCGGTTTCCTGCAATTCTGCCCCGCTTTCAAGTCCTCTTGGCAGACTTACTTCAGTATATTTTTGGACGATAGCTGTCATTTATAACTCTGCAGGTTTGTTAATTACAGTGCCCCTGAGCTCCTTTCTTCAACTCGCTTTCTTGTGAGCTGGCCGCAACACCGCAGGATTGCTTCAGGCCCTAATCTGCTTCCGGCACGGCACGTTGAGCCTTTGGTTAATTCCTCTTCCTGGTGGGAAATGAGAGTTAAATTTTCCCGTCCAGACACCTCCAGCTAGTCTCTCATTGGTTCTCCCTATTCCTGTTCATCTTCCGCAGAAATTGCAAACTGGGCCAAACAGGAGGTTAAAGGCACTGACTCTCCAAGTCGGGAGAGTGTTAGTAAAGTGTCTGGAATGTTGCACCCGAGTACCAGGGGACGAGAACTGAGACATTGGAACACGTCTCCCGATCACACGGTTGATCATACTGTGGGTTCCACATGCATGTTTTAGCTGAAGGAAGAATCCCTTAAACCTGGAGAGTTGAGACCCGTGGAATGGGTACCATGCAATATGACTTCAAAGGGTCTTCATTTTCTCACCGAACCTCTCCAATCCTATCACTGCTGCGTTTATGCCCCTGTACACATGCTTGATTCTCTTTCGGAGACATAGCAATCCATAAGTTTTAAGATACTTACTAGTCAGGTACATTCTCAGGCGTTTAATATGGGGTGTTGAGTCCATTTCGTTGAGCAAGGAGTAGCTCTTGTCTATTCCATATTTGGCTTAAGGAACTTTATCTGTGCTCATTTCAATCTCTGGTTTTATGCAGCACCCCAACTCACCTTTCCCCTTAAGCATGCATAAGTTGGTTTTCTAAATTTGAGACCCTGTTCTGTTTTGTAATCCAGTTCCTGTGTAGCCAAGTTTACATTCCGTGTATTAGTGATATCTTATGATGTTTCTTTTTCTGTGTGACTTATTTCAGTTAGAATCATCATACCTGAATCCACTCATTATGCTGCTACGGGCCTGATGACATAGATTTCATTGCTGAGTGATATTGTATTGTACGTAAGTACCACAACTTCTTTATCTATTTTTCACTTTCTGCGATATTGAACTTGTACCATAAACGAGGTTCTTGTAAACAGAGCCATCCGAAACTTTTGGGTGTCTGTGTCTTTTTGATTTTAATTTCCCTAAGCTATAGGACCATAAGTGGAAGTGCCCTAGGCTCTGTTCATCTGTTTTTTAGATGTTTCAGGAAACACCATACACTTCTCCCGAGTGGCTGTTGGCAATTTACATCCCGCCCATCAGCATAACAAGGCTCCCAGTTCTCCATGACCTGTCCTGCCTTTCTGGATTTTACACTTTTTTCAGATGGCCCTTTTGACCGGGGAGAAGTGAGACTTCATTGTAGTGCAGATTTCCTTTGCAAGCTTGCTTGGTGGGCCAAAAAGGACCTATGCCTTTTTTCCTGAATATATTCAGGAAAAAACGAATATGCCGTTTTTGGCCAAGTGCATCATTGTCGACATTCTGCCTCTTTTCCTATGCTTTAAATGCAATTCCAGTCTACCTCCTGAAATCGGTTTCGTGCAATTCTGCCCCGCTTTGAAGTCCTCTTGGCAGCCTTACTTCAGTATATTTTTGGACGATAGCTGTCATTTATAACTCTGCAGGTTTGTGAATTACAGTGCCCCTGAGCTCCTTTCTTCAACTCGCTTTCTTGTGAGCTGGCCGCAACACCGCAGGATTGCTTCAGGCCATAATCTTGTTCTGGAACGGCACGCTGAGCCTTTGGTTAATTCCTCTTCCTGGTGGGAAATGAGAGTTAAATTTTCCCGTCCAGACACCTCCAGCTAGTCTCTCATTGGTTCTCCGTATTCCTGTTCATCTTCCTCAGAAATTGCAAATTGGGACAAACAGGAGGTTAAAGGCACTGACTCTCCAATTTGGGAGAATGTTAGTAAAGCGTCTGCAATGTTGCACCCGAGTACCAGGGGTCAAAACCTGAGACATATTGGAACACGTCTCCCGATCACACGGTTGATCATACTCTGGGTTCCACATACATGTTTTACCTGAAGGAAGAATCCCTTAAACCTGGAGAGTTGAGACCCATGGAATGGGTACCATGCAATATGACTTCAAAGGGTCTTCATTTGCTCACCGAATGTCTCCAATCCTATCACTGCTGTGTTTATGCCCCTGTACTCACGCTTGATTCTCTTTCAGAGACATAGCAATCCATAGGATTTAAGATACTTACTAGTCAGGTAGATTATTAGGCGTTTAATATGGGGTTTTGAGTCCATTTCGTTGAGCAAGTAGTAGCTCTTGTCTATTCCATATTTGGCTTAAGGAACTTTATCTGTGCTCATTTCAATCTCTGGTTTTATGCAGCACCCCAACTCACCTTTCCCCTTAAGCAAGCATAAGTTGGTTTTCTAAATTTGAGACCCTGTTCTGTTTTGTAATCCAATTCCTGTGTAGCCAAGTTTACATTCCGTTTATTAGTGATATCTTATGATGTTTCTTTTTCTGTGTGACTTATTTCAGTTAGAATCATCGTACCTGAATCCACTCTATGCTGCTATGGGCCTGATGACATAGATTTCATTGCTGAGTGATATTGCATTGTACGTAAGTACCACAACTTCTTTATCCATTTTTCGCTTTCTGTGATATTGAACTTGTACCGTAAACGAGGTTCTTGTAAACAAAGCCGTCCCAAACTTTTGGGTGGCTGTGTCTTTTTTATTTTAATTTCATTTCCCTAAGCTATAGGACCATAAGTGGAAGTGCCCTTGGCTCTGTTGCTTTGTTTTTTAGATGTTTCAGGAAACAGCATACACTTCTCCCGAGTGGCTGTTGGCAATTTACATCTTGCCCATCAGCATAACAAGGCTCCCAGTTCTCCATGGCCTGTCTTGCCTTTCTGGATTTTACACTTTTTTCAGATGGCGCTTTTGACCGGGGGAAGTGAGACTTCATTGTAGTGCAGATTTCCTTTGCAAGCTTGCTTGGTTGGCAAAAAAGGGCGTATGCGTTTTTTCCTGAATATATTCAGGAAAAAACGCATACGCCCTTTTTGGCCAAGTGCATCATTGTCCACGTTCTTCCTCTTTTCCTATGCTTTAAATGCAATTCCACTCTACCTCCTGAAATCGGTTTCCTGCAATTCTGCCCCACTTTCAAGTCCTCTAGGCAGCCTTACTTCAGTATATTTTTGGATGATAGCTGTCATTTGTAACTCTGCAGGTTTGTGAATTACAGTGCCCCTGAGCTCCTTTCTTCAACTCGCTTTCTTGTGAGCTGGCCGCAACACCGCAGGATTGCTTCAGGCCCTAATCTGGTTCCGGCATGGCACGCTGAGCCTTTGGATAATTCCTCTTCATGGTGGGAAATGAGAGTTAAATTTGCCCGTCCAGACACCTCCAGCTAGTCTCTCATTGGTTCTCCCTATTCCTGTACATCTTCCACGGAATTTACAAAGTGGGTCAAACAAGGTTAAAGGCACTGACTCTCCAAGTTGGGAGAGTGTTAGTAAAGCGTCTAGAATGTTGCACCCGAGTACCAGGGGATGAGAACTGAGACATATTTGAACATGACTCCCGATCACACGGTTGATCATACTCTGGATTCCACATGCATGTTTTAGCTGAAGGAAGAATCCCTTAAACCTGGAGAGTTGAGACCCGTGGAATAGGTACCATACAATATGACTTCAAAGGGTCTTCATTTGCTCACCGAACCTCTGCAATCCTATCACTGCTGCGTTTATGCCCCTGTACTCACGCTTGATTCTCTTTCAGAGACATAGCAATCCCTAGGTTTTAAGATACTTACTAGTCAGGTACATTATTAGGCGTTTAATTTTGCATTTTGAGTCCATTTCATTGAGCAAGGAGTAGCTCTTGTCTATTCCATATTTGCCTTAAGGAACTTTATCTGTGCTCATTTCAATCTCTGGTTTTATGCAGCACCCCAACTCACCTTTCCCCTTAAGCAAGCATAAGTTGGTTTTCTAAATTTGAGACCCTGTTCTGTTTTGTAATCCAGTTCCTGTGTAGCCAAGTTTACATTCCGTGTATTATTGATATCTTATGATGTTTCTTTTTCTCTGTGACTTATTTCAGTTAGAATCATCATACCTGAATCCACTCATTATGCTGCTATGGGCCAATGACATAGATTTCATTGCTGAGTGATGTTACATTGTACGTAAGTACCACAACTTCTTTATCCATTTTTCGCTTTCTGCGATATTGAACTTGTACCGTAAACGAGGTTCTTGTAAACAGAGCCGTCCGAAACTTTGGGGTGGCTGTGTCTTTTTGATTTTAATTTCCCTAAGCTATAGGACCATAAGCGGAATTGACCTAGGCTCTGTTGCTTTGTTTTTTAGATGTTTCAGGAAACACCATACACTTCTCCCGAGTGGCTGTTGGCAATTTACATCCCGCCCATCAGCATAACAAGGCTCCCAGTTCTCCATGGCCTGTCCTGCCTTTCTGGATTTTACACTTTTTTCAGATGGCCCTTTTGACTGGGGGGAAGTGAGACTTCATTGTAGTGCAGATTTCCTTTGCAAGCTTGCTTGGTTGGCCAAAAAGGGCGTATGCTTTTTTTCCTGAATATATTCAGGGGAAAATCATATGCCCGTTTTGGCCAAGTGCATCATTGTGGATATTCTGCCTCTTTTCCTATGCTTTAAATGCAATTCCAGTCCACCTCCAGAAATCGGTTTCCTGCAATTCTGCCCCACTTTCAAGTCCTCTTTTCAGCCTTACTTCAGTATATTTTTGGACGATAGCTGTCATTTATAACTCTGCATGTTTGTGAATTACAGTGCCCCTGAGCTCCTTTCTTCAACTCGCTTTCTTGTGAGCTGGCCGCAACACCGCAGGATTGATTCAGGCCCTGATCTGGTTCCCGCACGGCATGCTGAGCCTTTGGTTAGTTTCTCTTCCTGGTGGGAAATGAGAGTTAAATTTGCCCGTCCAGACACCTCCAGATAGTCTCTCATTGGTCCTCCCTATCTCTGTTCATCTTCCGCAGAAATTACAAACTGGGCCAAACAGGAGGTTAAAGGCACTGACTCTCCAAATCGGGAGAGTGTTAGTAAAGCGTCTGGAATGTTGCACCCGAGTACCAGGGGACGAAAACTGAGACATATTTGAACACGTCTCCCGATCACATAGTTATCATACTCTGGGTTCCACATGCATGTTTCAGCTGAAGGAAGAATCCCTTAAACCTGGAGAGTTGAGACCCGTGGAATGGGTACCATGCAATATGAATTCAAAGGGTCTTCATTTGCTCACCGAAACTCTCCAATCCTATCACTGCTGCATTTATGCCCCTGTACACACGCTTGATTCTCTTTCGGAGACATAGCAATCCATAGGTTTTAAGATACTTACTACTCAGGTACATTATTAGGCGTTTAATATGGGGTGTTGAGTCCATTTCGTTGAGCAAGGAGTAGGTGTTGTCTATTACATATTTGGCTTAAGGAACGTTATCTGTGCTCATTTCAATCTCTGGTTTTATGCAGCACCCCAACTCACCTTTCCCCTTAAGCAAGCATAAGTTGGTTTTCTAAATTTGAGACCCTGTTCTGTTTTGTAATTCAGTTCCTGTGTAGCCAAGTTTACATTCCATGTATTAGTGATATCTTATGATGTTTCTTTTTCTGTGTGACTTATTTCAGTTAGAATCATCATACCTGAATCCACTCTACGCTGCTGTGGACCTGATGACATAGATTTCATTGCTGAGTGATATTGCATTGTACGTAAGTACCACAACTTCTTTATCAATTTTTCACTTTCTGCGATATTGAACTTGTACCGTAAACGAGGTTCTTGTAAACAGAGCTGTCCCAAAATTTGGGGTGGCTGTGTCTTTTTGATTTTAATTTCCCTAAGCTATAGGACCATAAGTGGAAATGCCCTAGGCTCTGTTGCTTTGTTTTTTAGATGTTTCAGGAAATACCATACACTTCTCCCAAGTTGCTGTTGGCAATTTACATCCCGCCCATCAGCATAACAAGGCTCCCAGTTCTCCATGGCCTGTCCTGCCTTTCTGGATTTTACACTTTTTTCAGATGGCCATTTTGACCGGGGTGAAGTGAGACTTCATTGTAGTGCAGATTTCCTTTGCAAGCTTGCTTGGTTGGCCAAAAATGGCGTATGCGTTTTTTCCTGAATATATTCAGGAAAAAACGCATATGCACTTTTTCGCCAAGTGCATCATTGTGGACGTTCTGCCTCTTTTCCTATGCTTTAAATGCAATTCCAGTGTACCTCCTGAAATTGGTTTCCTGCAATTCTGCCCCGCTTTCAAGTCCTCGTGGCAGCCTTACTTCAGTATATTTTTGGATGATAGCTGTCATTTATAACTCTGCAGGTTTGTGAATTAGAGTGCCCCTGAACTCCTTTCTTCAACTCGCTTTCTTGTGAGCTGGCCGCAACACCGCAGGATTGCTTCAGGCCCTAATCTGGTTCCGGCACGGCACGCTGAGCCTTTGCTTAATTGCTTTTCCTGGTGGGAAATGAGAGTTAAATTTGCCCGTTCAGACACCTCCAGCTAGTCTCTCATTGGTCCTCCCTATCCGTGTTCATCTTCCGCAGAAATTGCAAACTGGGCCAAGCAGGAGGTTAAAGGCACTGACTCTCCAAGTTGGGAGAGTGTTACTAAAGCGTCTGGAATGTTGCACCTGAGTACCAGCGGTCGAAAACTGAGACATATTTGAACACGTCTCCGAATCACACGGTTGATCATACTCTGGGTTCCACATGCATGTTTCAGCTGAAGGAAGAATCCCTTTAAGCTGGAGAGTTGAGACCCGTTGAATGGGTACCATGCAATATGAATTCAAAGGGTCTTCATTTGCTCACCGAACCTCTCCAATCCTATCACTGCTGCGTTTATGCCCCTGTACACACGCTTGATTCTCTTTTGGAGACATAGCAATCCATAGGTTTTAAGATACTTACTAGTCAGGTACATTCTTAGGCATTTAATATGGTGTTTTGAGTCCATTTCGTTGAGCAAGGAGTAGCTCTTCTCTATTACATATTTGGCTTAAGGAACTTTATCTGTGCTCATTTCAATCTCTGGTTTTATGCAGCACCCCAACTCCCCTTTCCCCTTAAGCAAGCATAAGTTGGTTTTCTAAATTTGAGACACTGTTCTGTCTTGTAATTCAGTTCCTGTGTAGCCAAGTTTACATTCCGTGTATTAGTGATATCTTATGATGTTTCTTTTTCTGTGTTACATATTGTAGTTAGAATCATCATACCTGAATCCACTCATTATGCTGCTACGGGCCTGATGACATAGATTTCATTGCTGAGTGATATTGCATTGTACATAAGTACCACAACTTCTTTATCCATTTTTCACTTTCTGCGATATTAAACTTGCCCCGTAAACGAGTTTCTTGTAAACAGAGCCGTCCCAAACTTTGGGGTGGATCTGCCTTTTTTATTTTATTTCCCTAAGCTATAGGACCATAAGTGCAAGTGCCCTAGGCTCTGTTCCTCTGTTTTTTAGATGTTTCAGGAAACACCATACACTTCTAACCAGTGGCTGTTGGGAATTTACATCCCGCCCATCAGCATAACAAGGCTCCCAGTTCTCCATGGCCTGTCCTGCCTTTCTGGATTTTACACTTTTTTCAGATGGCCCTTTTGACCGGGGGGAAGTGAGACTTCATTGTAGTGCAGATTTCCTTTGCAATCTTGCATGGTTGGCCAAAAAGGGCGTATGCGTTTTTTCCTGAATATATTCAGGAAAAAACGCATATGCCCATTTTGGCCAAGTGCATCATTGTCGACCTTCTGCCTCTTTTCCTATGCTTTAAATGCAATTCCAGTCTACCTCCTGAAATCGGTTTCCTGCAATTCTGCCCCGCTTTCAAGTCCTCTTGGCAGCCTTACTTCAGTATATTTTTGGACGATAGCTGTCATTTATAACTCTGCAGGTTTGTGAATTACAGTGCCCCTGAGCTCCTTTCTTCAACTTGCTTTCTTGTGAGCTGGCCACAACACCGCAGGATTGCTTCAGGCCCTAATCTGGTTCCGGCACGGCACGCTGAGCCTTTGGTTAATTCCTCTTCCTGGTGGGAAATGAGAGTTAAATTTGCCCGTCCAGACACCTCCAGCTAGTGTCTCATTGGTTCCCCCTATTCCTGTTCATCTTCTTCAGAAATAGCAAACTGGGCCAAACAAGAGGTTAAAGGCACTGACTCTCCAAGTCGGGAGAGTGTTAGTAAAGCGTCTGGAATGTTGCACCCGAGTACCAGGGGATGAGAACTGAGACATATTGGAACACGTCTCCCGATCACACGGTTGATCATACTCTGGGTTCCACATGCATGCTTTAGCTGAAGGAAGAATCCCTTAAACGTGGAGAGTTGAGACCCGTGGAATGGGTACCATGCAATATGACTTCAAAGGGTCTTCATTTGCTCACCGAACCTCTCCAATCCTATCACTGCTGCGTTTATGCCCTTGTACACACGCTTGCTTCTCTTTTGGAGACATAGCAATCCATAGGTTTTAAGATACTATCTAGTGAGGTACATTCTTAGGCGTTTCATATGGGGTGTTGAGTCCATTTCGTTGAGCAAGGAGTAGCTCTTGTCTATTACATGTTTGGCTTAAGGAACTTTATCTGTGCTCATTTCAATCTCTGGTTTTATGCAGCACCCCAACTCACCTTTCCCCTTAAGCAAGCATAAGTTGGTTTTCTAAATTTGAGACCCTGTTCTCTTTTGTAATACTCTTCCTGTGTAGCCAAGTTTACATTCCGTGTATTAGTGATATCTTATGATGTTTCTTTTTCTGTGTGACTTATTTCAGATAGAATCATCATACCTGAATCCACTCATTATGCTGCTACGGGTCTGATGACATAGATTTCATTGCTGAGTGATATTGCATTGTACGTAAGGACCACAACTGCTTTGTCCATTTTTCACTTTCTGCGATATTGAACTTGTCCCGTAAACGAGATTCTTGTAAACAGAGCCGTTGCAAATTTAGGGGTGGCTGTGTCTTTTTATTTTCATTTCCCTAAGCTATAGGACCATATGTGGAAGTGCCCTAGGCTCTGTTGCTTTGTTTTTTAGATGTTTCAGGAAACACCATACACTTCTCCTGAGTGGCTGTTGGCAATTTTCATCCCGCCCATCAGCATAACAAGGCTCCCAGTTCTCCATGGCCTGTCCTGCCTTTCTGGATTTTACACTTTTTTCAGATTGCCCTTTTGACCGAGGGAAAGAGAGTCTTCATTGTAATGCAGATTTCCTTTGCAAGCTTGCTTGGTTGGCCAAAAAGGGCGTATGCGTTTTTTCCTGAATATATTCAGGAAACAACGCATACGCCCTTTTTGGCCAAGTACATCATTGTCGACGTTCTGCCTCTTTTCCTATGCTTTAAACGCAATTCCAGTCTACCTCCTGAAATCGGTTTCCTGCAATTCTGCCCCGCTTTCAAGTCCTCTTGGTAGCCTTACTTCAGTATATTTTTGGACGATAGCTGTCATTTATAACTCTGCAGGTTTGTGAATTACAGTGCCCCTGAGCTCCTTTCTTCAACTCGCTTTCTTGTGAGCTGGCCGCAACACCGCAGTATTGCTTCCGGCCCTAATCTGGTTCCGGCACGGAACGTTGAGCCTTTGGTTAATTCCTCTTCCTGGTGGGAAATGAGAGTTAAATTTGCCCGTCCAGACACCTCCAGCTACTCTCTCATTGGTCCTCCCTATTCCTGTTCATCTTCCGCAGAAATTGCAATCTGGGGCAAACAGGAGGTTAAAGGCACTGACTCTCCAAGTCGGGAGAGTGTTAGTAAAGCGTCTGGAATGTTGCACCCGAGTACCAGGGGATGAGAACTGAGACATATTGGAACACGTCTCCCGATCACATGGTTGATCATACCCTGGTTTCCACATGCATGTTTTAGCTGAAGGAAGAATCCCTTAAACCTGGAGAGTTGAGACCCATGGAATGGGTACCATGCAATATGACTTCAAAGGGTCTTTATTTGCTCACCGAACCTTTCCAATCCTATCACAGCTGCGTTTATGCCCCTGTACACACGCTTGATTATCTTTCGGAGACATAGCAATCCATAGGTTTTAAGGTACTTACTAGTCAGTTACATTTTTAGGCGTTTAATATGGGGTGTTGAGTCCATTTTGTTGAGCAAGGAGTAGCTCTTCTCTGTTACATATTTGGCTTAAGGAACTTTATCTGTGCTCATTTCAATCTCTGGTTTTATGCAGCACCCCAACTCACCTTTCCCCTTAAGCAAGCATAAGTTGGTTTTGTAAATTTGAGACCCTGTTCTGTTTTGTAATCCAGTTCCTGTGTAGCCAAGTTTCCATTCCGTGTATTTGTGATATCTTATGATGTTTCTTTTTCTGTGTGACTTATTTCAGTTAGAATCATCATACCTGAATCCACTCATTATGCTGCTATGGGCCTGATGACATAGATTTCATTGCTGAGTGATATTGCATTGTACGTGAGTACCACAACTTCTTTATCCATTTTTCACTTTCTGCGATATTGAACATGTACCGTAAACGAGGTTCTTGTAAACAGAGCCATCCGAAACTTTGGGGTGGCTGTGTCTTTTTGATTTTAATTTCCCTAAGTTATAGGACCATAAGTGGAAGTGCCCTAGGCTCTGTTGCTTTGTTTTTTAGATGTTTCAGGAAACACCATACACTTCTCCCGAGTGGCTGTTGGCAATTGACATCCCGCCCATCAGCATAACAAGGCTCCCAGTTCTCCATGGCCTGTCCTGCCTTTCTGGATTTTACACTTTTTTCAGATGGCCCTTTTGAGCGGGGGGAAGTGAGACTTCATTGTCGTGCAGATTTCCTTTGCAAGCTTGCTTGGTTGGCCAAAAAGGGCGTATGTGTTTTTTCCTGAATATATTCAGGAAAACACGCATACGCCCTTTTTGGGCAAGTGCATCATTGTCGACGTTCTGCCTCTTTTCCTATGCTTTAAATGCAATTCCAGTCTACCTCCTGAAATCGGTTTCCTGCAATTCTGCCCCGCATTCAAGTCCTCGTGGCAGCCTTACTTCAGTATTTTTTTGGACGATAGCTGTAATTTATAACTCTGCAGGTTTGTGAATTACAGTGCCCCTGAACTCCTTTCTTCAACTCGCTTTCTTGTGAGCTGGCCGCAACACCGCAGGATTGCTTCAGGCCCTAATCTGGTTCCGGCACGGAACGCTGAGCCTTTGCTTAATTGCTCTTCCTGGTGGGAAATGAGAGTTAAATTTGCCCGTCCAGACACCTCCAGCTAGTCTCTCATTGGTCCTCCCTATCCCTGTTCATCTTCCGCAGAAATTGCAAACTGGGCCAAGCAGGAGGTTAAAGGCACTGACTCTCCAAATCGGGAGTGTGTTACTAAAGCGTGTGGAATGTTGCACCCGAGTACCAGGAGAGGAGAACTGAGACATATTTGAACACGTCTTCCGATCACACGGTTGATCATACTCTGGGTTTCACATGCATGTTTTAGCTGAAGGAAGAATCCCTTAAACCTGGAGAGTTGAGACCCGTGGAATGGGTACCATGCAATATGACTTCAAAGGGTCTTCGTTTGCTCACCGAACCTCTCCAATCCTATCACTGCTGCGTTTATGCCCCTGTACACATGCTTGATTCTCTTTCGGAGACATAGCAATCCATAGGTTTTAAGATACTTACTACTCAGGTACATTCTTAGGCGTTTAATATGGGGTGTTGAGTCCATTTCGTTGAGAAAGGAGTAGCTGTTGTCTATTACATATTTGGCTTAAGGAACTTTATCTGTGCTCATTTCAATCTCTGGCTTTATGGAGCACCCCAACTCACCTTTCCCCTTAAGCAAGCATAAGTTGGTTTCGTAAATTTGAGACCGTGTTCTCTTTTGTAATCCAGTTCCTGTGTAGCCAAGTTTTCATTCCGTGTATTAGTGATATCTTATGATGTTTCTTTTTCTGTGTGACTTATTTCAGTTAGAATCATCATACCTGAATCCACTCATTATGCTCTTACGGGCCTGATGACATAGATTTCATTGCTGAGTTATATTGAATTGTACGTAAGTACCACAACTTCTTTATCCATTTTTCGCTTTCTGCGATATTGAACTTGTACTGTAAAGGAGGTTCTTGTAAACACAGCCGTCCCAAACTTTGGGTTGGCTGTGTCTTTTTGATTTTAATTTCCCTAAGCTATATGACCATAAGTGGAAGTGCCCTAGGCTCTGTTGCTTTGTTTTTTAGATGTTTCAGGAAACACCATACACTTCTCCAGAGTGGCTGTTGGCAATTTACATCCCGCCCATCAGCATAAAAAGGCTCCCAGTTCTCCATGGCCTGTCCTGCCTTTCTGGATTTTACACTTTTTTCAGATGGCCCTTTTGACCGGGGGGAAGTGAGACTTCATTGTAGTGCAGATTTCCTTTGCAAGCTTGCTTGGTTGGCCAAAAAGGGCGTATGCGTTTTTTCCTGAATATATTCAGGAAAAAACGCATACGCCCTTTTTGGCCAAGTGCATGATTGTCTACGTTCTGCCTCTTTTCCAATGCTTTAAATGCAATTCCAGTCTACCTCCTGAAATCGGATTCCTGCCATTCTGCTCCGCTTTCTAGTCCTCTTGGCAGCCTTACTTCAGTATATTTTTGGAGGATAGCTGTCATTTATAACTCTGCAGGTTTGTGAATTACAGTGCCCCTGAGCTCCTTTCTTCAACTCGCTTTCTTGTGAGCTGTCCGCAACACCGCAGGATTGCTTCAGACCCTAATCTGGTTCCAGCACGGCACGCTGAGCCTTTGGATAATTCCTCTTCCTGGTGGGAAATGAGAGTTAAATTTGCCCGTCCAGACACCTCCAGCTAGTCTCTCATCGGTTCTCCCTATTCCTGTTCATCTTTTGCAGAAATTTCAAACTGGGCCAAGCAGGAGGTTAAAGGCACTGACTCTCCAAGTCGGGAGAGTGTTAGTAACGCATCTGGAATGTTGCACCCGAGTACCAGGGGACGAGAACTGAGACATATTTGAACACGTCTCCCGATCACATGGTTGATCATACTCTGGGATCCACATGCATGTTTTAGCTGAAGGAAGAATCCCTTAAACCTGGAGAGTTTAGACCCGTGGAATGGGTACCATGCAATATGCCTTCAAAGGGTCTTCATTTGCTTACCAAACTTCTCCAATCCTATCACTGCTGCGTTTATGCCCCTGTACACACGCTTGTTTATCTTTCGGAGACATAGCAATCCATAGGTTTTAAGATACTTACTAGTCAGGTACATTCTTAGGCGTTTAATATGGGGTGTTGAGTCCATTTCGTTGAGCAAGGAGTAGCTCTTGTCTATTACATATTTGGCTTAAGGAAATTTATCTGTGCTCATTTCAATCTCTGGTTTTATGTAGCACCCCAACTCACCTTTCCCCTTAAGCAAGCATAAGTTGGTTTTCTAAATTTGAGACCCTCTTCTGTTTTGTAATCCAGTTCCTGTGTAGCCAAGTTTACATTCCGTGTATTAGTGATATCTTATGATGTTTCTTTTTCTGTGTGACTTATTTCAGTGAGAATCATCATACCTGAATCCACTCATTATGCTGTTACGGGCCTGATGACATAGATTTCATTGCTGAGTGATATTGCATTGTACGTAACTACCACAACTTCTTTATCCATTTTTCGCTTTCTACGATATTGAACTTCTACCGTAAATGAGGTTCTTGTAAACAGAGAGGTCCCAAACTTTGGGGTGGCTGTGTCTTTTTGATTTTAATTTCCCTAAGGTATAGGACTATAAGTGGAAGTGCCCTAGGCTCTGTTGCTTTGTTTTTTAGATGTTTCAGGAAACACCATACACTTCTCCCCAGTGGCTGTTGGCAATTTTCATCCCGCCCATCAGCATAACAAGGCTCCCAGTTCTCCATGGCCTGTCCTGCCTTTCTGGATTTTACACTTTTTTCAGATGGCCCTTTTGACCGGGGGGAAGTGAGACTTCATTGTAGTGCAGATTTCCTTTGCAAGCTTGCTTGGTTGGCCAAAAAGGGCGTATGCGTTTTTTCCTGAATATATTCAGGAAAAAACGCATACGCGCTTTTTGGCCAAGTGCATCATTGTCGACCTTCTGCCTCTTTTCCTATGCTTTAAATGCAATTCCAGTCTAACTCCCGAAATCGGTTTCCTGCAATTCTAACCCGCTTTCAAGTCCTCTTGGCAGCCTTATTTCAGTGTATTTTTGGACGATAGCTGTCATTTATAACTCTGCAGGTTTGTGAATTACAGTGCCCCTGAGCTCCTTTCTTCAACTCGCTTTCTTGTGAGCTGGCCGCAACACCGCAGAATTGCTTCAGGCCCTAATCTGGTTCCGGCACGGCACGCTGAGCCTTTGCTTAATTCCTCTTCCTGGTGGGAAATGAGAGTTAAATTTGCCCGTCCAGACATCTCCAGCTAGTCTCTCATTGGTTTTCCCTATTCCTGTTCATCATCCGCGGAATTTGCAAACTGGGCCAAACAGGAGGTTAAAGGCACTGACTCTCCAAGTCGGGAGAGTGTTAATAAAGCGTCTGGAATGTTGCACCCGAGTACCAGGGGACGAAAACTGAGACATATTTGAACCCGTCGCCCGATCACATGGTTGATCATACTCTGGGATCCACATGCATGTTTTAGCTGAAGGAAGAATCCCTTAAACCTGGAGAGTTGAGACCCGTGGAATGGGTACCATGCAATATGACTTCAAAGGGTCTTCATTTGCTCACCGAACCTCTCCAATCCTATCACTGCTGCGTTTATGCCCCGGTACTCACGCTTGATTCTCTTTCGGAGACATAGCAATCCATAGGTTTTAAGATACTTACTAGTCAGGTACATTATTAGGCGTTTAATATGGGGTTTTGAGTCCATTTCGTTGAGCAAGGAGTAGCTCTTGTCTATTCCATATTTGGCTTAAGGAACTTTATCTGTGCTCATTTCAATCTCTGGTTTTATGCAGCACCCCAACTCACCTTTCCCCTTAAACAAGCATAAGTTGGTTTTCTAAATTTGAGACCCTCTTGTGTTTTGTAATCCAGTTCCTGTGTAGCCAAGTTTACATTCCATGTATTAGTGATATCTTATGATGTTTCTATTTCTGTGTGACTTATTTCAGTTAGAATCATCATACCTGAATCCACTCATTATGCTGCTATGGGCCAGATGACATAGATTTCATTGCTGAGTGATATTGCATTGTACGTAAGTACCACAACTTCTTTATCAATTTTTCACTTTCTGCGATATTGAACATGTACCGTAAACGAGGTTCTTGTAAACAGAGCCATCCCAAACTTTGGGGTGGCTGTGTCTTTTTGATTTTAATTTCCCTAAGCTATAGGACCATAAGTGGAAGTGCCCTAGGCTCTGTTGCTTTGTTTTTTAGATGTTTCAGGAAACACCATACACTTCTCCCGAGTGGCTGTTGGCAATTTACATCCCGCCCATCAGCATAACAAGGCTCCCAGTTCTCCATGGCCTGTCCTGCCTTTCTGGATTTTCCACTTTTTACAGATGGCCCTTTTGACCCGGGGAAAGTGAGACTTCATTGTAGTGCAGATTTCCTTTGCAAGCTTGCCTGGTTGGCCAAAAAGTGCCTATGCTTTTTTTCCTGAATATATTCAGGAAAAAACGCATATGCCCTTTTTGGCCTAGTGCATCATTGTCGACGTTCTGCCTCTTTTCCTATGCTTTAAATGCAATTCCAGTCTAACTTCTGAAATTGGTTTCCTGCAATTCTGCCCCGCTTTCATGTCCTCTTGGCAGCCTTACTTCAGTATATTTTTGGACGATAGCTGTCATTTATAACTCTGCAGGTTTGTGAATTACAGTGCCCCTGAGCTCCTTTCTTCAACTCGCTTTCTTGTGAGCTGGCCGCAACACCGCAGGATTGCTTCAGGCCCTAATCTGGTTCCGGCACGGCACGCTGAGCCTTTGCTTAATTCCTCTTCCTGGTGGGAAATGAGAGTTAAATTTGCCCGTCCAGACATCTCCAGCTAGTCTCTCATTGGTTCTCCCTATTCCTGTTCATCATCCGCGGAATTTGCAAACTGGGCCAAACAGGAGGTTAAAGGCACTGACTCTCCAAGTCGGGAGAGTGTTAGTAAAGTGTCTAGAATGTTGCACCCGAGTACCAGGGGATGAGAATTGAGACATATTTGAACATGACTCACTATCACACGGTTGATCATAGTCTGGGTTCCAAATGCATGTTTAGCTGAAGGAAGAATCCCTTAAACCTGGAGAGTTGAGACCCGTGGAATGGGTACCATGCAATATGAATTCAAAGGGTCTTCATTTGCTCACTGAACCTCTCCAATCCTATCACTGCTGCGTTTATGGTGCTGTACTCATGCTTGATTCTCTTTCAGAGACATAGCAATCCATAGGTTTTAAGATACTTATTGTCAGGTACATTATTAGGCGTTTAATATGGGGTTTTGAGTCCATTTCGTTGAGCAAGGAGTAGCTCTTGTCTATTACATATTTGGCTTAAGGAACCTTATCTGTGCTCATTTCAATCTCTGGTTTTATGCAGCACCCCAACTCACCTTTCCCCTTAAGCAAGCATAAGTTGCTTTTCTACATTTGAGACCCTGTTCTGTTTTGTAATCCAGTTCCTGTGTAGCCAAGTTTACATTCCGTGTATTAGTGATATCTTATGATGTTTCATTTTCTGTGTGACTTATTTCAGTTAGAATCATCATACCTGAATCCACTCATTATGCTGCTACGGGCCTGATGACATAGATTTCATTGCTGAGTGATATTGCATTGTACGTAAGTACCACAACTTCTTTATCCATTTTTCACTTTCTGCGATATTGAACTTGTACTGTAAACGAGGTTCTTATAAACAGAGCCGTCCCAAACTTTTGGGTGGCTGTGTCTTTTTGATTTTAATTTCCCTAAGCTATAGGACCATAAGTGGAAGTGCCCTAGGCTCTGTTGCTTTGTTTTTTAGATGTTTCAGGAAAAACCATACACTTCTCCCAAGTGGCTGTTGGCAATTTACATCCCGCCCATCAGCATAACAAGGCTCCCATTTCTCCATGGCCTGTCCTGCCTTGCTGGATTTTACACTTTTTTCAGATGGCCCTTTTGACCGGGGGGATGTGAGACTTCATTGTAGTGCAGATTTCCTTTGCAAGCTTGCTTGGTTGGCCAAAAAGGGCGTATGCGTTTTTTCCTGAATATATTCAGGAAAAAACGCATACGCCCTTTTTGGCCAAGTGCATCATTGTCGACGTTCTGCCTCTTTTCCTATGCTTTAAATGCAATTCCAGTCTACCTCCTGAAATCGGTTTCCTGCAATTCTGCCCCGCTTTCAAGTCCTCTTGGCAGCCTTACTTCAGTATATTTTTGGACGATAGCTGTCATTTATAACTCTGCAGGTTTGTGAATTACAGTGCCCCTGAGCTCCTTTCTTCAACTCGCTTTCTTGTGAGCTGGCCGCAACACCGCAGGATTGCTTCAGGCCCTAATCTGGTTCCGGCACGGCACGTTGAGCCTTTGCTTAATTGCTATTCCTGGTGGGAAATGAGAGTTAAATTTGCCCGTCCAGACACCTCCAGCTAGTCTCTCATTGGTTCTCCCTATTCCTGTTCATCTTCCGCAGAAATTGCAAACTGGGCCAAACAGGAGGTTAAAGGCACTGACTCTCCACGTCGGGAGAGTGTTAGTAAAGCGTCTGGAATGTTGCACCTGAGTACCAGCGGTCGAAAACTGAGACATATTTGAACACGTCTCCCGATCACACGGTTGATCATACTCTGGGTTCCACATGCATGTTTCAGCTGAAGGAAGAATCCCTTAAAGCTGGAGAGTTGAGACCCGTGGAATGGGTACCATGGAATATGACTTCAAAGGGTCTTCGTTTGCTCACCGAACCTCTCCAATCCTATCACTGCTGCGTTTATGCCCCTGTACACACGCTTGATTCTGTTTTGGAGACATAGCAATCCATAGGTTTTAAGATACTTACTAGTCAGGTACATTCTTAGGCGTTTAATATGGGGTGTTCAGTCCATTTCTTTGAGCAAGGAGTAGCTCTTGTCTATTCCATATTTGGCTTAAGGAAATTTATCTGTGCTCATTTCAATCTCTGGTTTTATGTAGCACCCCAACTCACCTTTCCCCTTAAGCAAGCATAAGTTGGTTTTCTAAATTTGAGACCCTCTTCTGTTTTGTAATCCAGTTCCTGTGTAGCCAAGTTTACATTCCGTGTATTAGTGATATCTTATGATGTTTCTTTTTCTGTGTGACTTATTTCAGTGAGAATCATCATACCTGAATCCACTCATTATGCTGTTACGGGCCTGATGACATAGATTTCATTGCTGAGTGATATTGCATTGTACGTAACTACCACAACTTCTTTATCCATTTTTCGCTTTCTACGATATTGAACTTCTACCGTAAATGAGGTTCTTGTAAACAGAGAGGTCCCAAACTTTGGGGTGGCTGTGTCTTTTTGATTTTAATTTCCCTAAGGTATAGGACTATAAGTGGAAGTGCCCTAGGCTCTGTTGCTTTGTTTTTTAGATGTTTCAGGAAACACCATACACTTCTCCCCAGTGGCTGTTGGCAATTTTCATCCCGCCCATCAGCATAACAAGGCTCCCAGTTCTCCATGGCCTGTCCTGCCTTTCTGGATTTTACACTTTTTTCAGATGGCCCTTTTGACCGGGGGGAAGTGAGACTTCATTGTAGTGCAGATTTCCTTTGCAAGCTTGCTTGGTTGGCCAAAAAGGGCGTATGCGTTTTTTCCTGAATATATTCAGGAAAAAACGCATACGCGCTTTTTGGCCAAGTGCATCATTGTCGACCTTCTGCCTCTTTTCCTATGCTTTAAATGCAATTCCAGTCTAACTCCCGAAATCGGTTTCCTGCAATTCTAACCCGCTTTCAAGTCCTCTTGGCAGCCTTATTTCAGTGTATTTTTGGACGATAGCTGTCATTTATAACTCTGCAGGTTTGTGAATTACAGTGCCCCTGAGCTCCTTTCTTCAACTCGCTTTCTTGTGAGCTGGCCGCAACACCGCAGAATTGCTTCAGGCCCTAATCTGGTTCCGGCACGGCACGCTGAGCCTTTGCTTAATTCCTCTTCCTGGTGGGAAATGAGAGTTAAATTTGCCCGTCCAGACATCTCCAGCTAGTCTCTCATTGGTTTTCCCTATTCCTGTTCATCATCCGCGGAATTTGCAAACTGGGCCAAACAGGAGGTTAAAGGCACTGACTCTCCAAGTCGGGAGAGTGTTAATAAAGCGTCTGGAATGTTGCACCCGAGTACCAGGGGACGAAAACTGAGACATATTTGAACCCGTCGCCCGATCACATGGTTGATCATACTCTGGGATCCACATGCATGTTTTAGCTGAAGGAAGAATCCCTTAAACCTGGAGAGTTGAGACCCGTGGAATGGGTACCATGCAATATGACTTCAAAGGGTCTTCATTTGCTCACCGAACCTCTCCAATCCTATCACTGCTGCGTTTATGCCCCGGTACTCACGCTTGATTCTCTTTCGGAGACATAGCAATCCATAGGTTTTAAGATACTTACTAGTCAGGTACATTATTAGGCGTTTAATATGGGGTTTTGAGTCCATTTCGTTGAGCAAGGAGTAGCTCTTGTCTATTCCATATTTGGCTTAAGGAACTTTATCTGTGCTCATTTCAATCTCTGGTTTTATGCAGCACCCCAACTCACCTTTCCCCTTAAACAAGCATAAGTTGGTTTTCTAAATTTGAGACCCTCTTGTGTTTTGTAATCCAGTTCCTGTGTAGCCAAGTTTACATTCCATGTATTAGTGATATCTTATGATGTTTCTATTTCTGTGTGACTTATTTCAGTTAGAATCATCATACCTGAATCCACTCATTATGCTGCTATGGGCCAGATGACATAGATTTCATTGCTGAGTGATATTGCATTGTACGTAAGTACCACAACTTCTTTATCAATTTTTCACTTTCTGCGATATTGAACATGTACCGTAAACGAGGTTCTTGTAAACAGAGCCATCCCAAACTTTGGGGTGGCTGTGTCTTTTTGATTTTAATTTCCCTAAGCTATAGGACCATAAGTGGAAGTGCCCTAGGCTCTGTTGCTTTGTTTTTTAGATGTTTCAGGAAACACCATACACTTCTCCCGAGTGGCTGTTGGCAATTTACATCCCGCCCATCAGCATAACAAGGCTCCCAGTTCTCCATGGCCTGTCCTGCCTTTCTGGATTTTCCACTTTTTACAGATGGCCCTTTTGACCCGGGGAAAGTGAGACTTCATTGTAGTGCAGATTTCCTTTGCAAGCTTGCCTGGTTGGCCAAAAAGTGCCTATGCTTTTTTTCCTGAATATATTCAGGAAAAAACGCATATGCCCTTTTTGGCCTAGTGCATCATTGTCGACGTTCTGCCTCTTTTCCTATGCTTTAAATGCAATTCCAGTCTAACTTCTGAAATTGGTTTCCTGCAATTCTGCCCCGCTTTCATGTCCTCTTGGCAGCCTTACTTCAGTATATTTTTGGACGATAGCTGTCATTTATAACTCTGCAGGTTTGTGAATTACAGTGCCCCTGAGCTCCTTTCTTCAACTCGCTTTCTTGTGAGCTGGCCGCAACACCGCAGGATTGCTTCAGGCCCTAATCTGGTTCCGGCACGGCACGCTGAGCCTTTGCTTAATTCCTCTTCCTGGTGGGAAATGAGAGTTAAATTTGCCCGTCCAGACATCTCCAGCTAGTCTCTCATTGGTTCTCCCTATTCCTGTTCATCATCCGCGGAATTTGCAAACTGGGCCAAACAGGAGGTTAAAGGCACTGACTCTCCAAGTCGGGAGAGTGTTAGTAAAGTGTCTAGAATGTTGCACCCGAGTACCAGGGGATGAGAATTGAGACATATTTGAACATGACTCACTATCACACGGTTGATCATAGTCTGGGTTCCAAATGCATGTTTAGCTGAAGGAAGAATCCCTTAAACCTGGAGAGTTGAGACCCGTGGAATGGGTACCATGCAATATGAATTCAAAGGGTCTTCATTTGCTCACTGAACCTCTCCAATCCTATCACTGCTGCGTTTATGGTGCTGTACTCATGCTTGATTCTCTTTCAGAGACATAGCAATCCATAGGTTTTAAGATACTTATTGTCAGGTACATTATTAGGCGTTTAATATGGGGTTTTGAGTCCATTTCGTTGAGCAAGGAGTAGCTCTTGTCTATTACATATTTGGCTTAAGGAACCTTATCTGTGCTCATTTCAATCTCTGGTTTTATGCAGCACCCCAACTCACCTTTCCCCTTAAGCAAGCATAAGTTGCTTTTCTACATTTGAGACCCTGTTCTGTTTTGTAATCCAGTTCCTGTGTAGCCAAGTTTACATTCCGTGTATTAGTGATATCTTATGATGTTTCATTTTCTGTGTGACTTATTTCAGTTAGAATCATCATACCTGAATCCACTCATTATGCTGCTACGGGCCTGATGACATAGATTTCATTGCTGAGTGATATTGCATTGTACGTAAGTACCACAACTTCTTTATCCATTTTTCACTTTCTGCGATATTGAACTTGTACTGTAAACGAGGTTCTTATAAACAGAGCCGTCCCAAACTTTTGGGTGGCTGTGTCTTTTTGATTTTAATTTCCCTAAGCTATAGGACCATAAGTGGAAGTGCCCTAGGCTCTGTTGCTTTGTTTTTTAGATGTTTCAGGAAAAACCATACACTTCTCCCAAGTGGCTGTTGGCAATTTACATCCCGCCCATCAGCATAACAAGGCTCCCATTTCTCCATGGCCTGTCCTGCCTTGCTGGATTTTACACTTTTTTCAGATGGCCCTTTTGACCGGGGGGATGTGAGACTTCATTGTAGTGCAGATTTCCTTTGCAAGCTTGCTTGGTTGGCCAAAAAGGGCGTATGCGTTTTTTCCTGAATATATTCAGGAAAAAACGCATACGCCCTTTTTGGCCAAGTGCATCATTGTCGACGTTCTGCCTCTTTTCCTATGCTTTAAATGCAATTCCAGTCTACCTCCTGAAATCGGTTTCCTGCAATTCTGCCCCGCTTTCAAGTCCTCTTGGCAGCCTTACTTCAGTATATTTTTGGACGATAGCTGTCATTTATAACTCTGCAGGTTTGTGAATTACAGTGCCCCTGAGCTCCTTTCTTCAACTCGCTTTCTTGTGAGCTGGCCGCAACACCGCAGGATTGCTTCAGGCCCTAATCTGGTTCCGGCACGGCACGTTGAGCCTTTGCTTAATTGCTATTCCTGGTGGGAAATGAGAGTTAAATTTGCCCGTCCAGACACCTCCAGCTAGTCTCTCATTGGTTCTCCCTATTCCTGTTCATCTTCCGCAGAAATTGCAAACTGGGCCAAACAGGAGGTTAAAGGCACTGACTCTCCACGTCGGGAGAGTGTTAGTAAAGCGTCTGGAATGTTGCACCTGAGTACCAGCGGTCGAAAACTGAGACATATTTGAACACGTCTCCCGATCACACGGTTGATCATACTCTGGGTTCCACATGCATGTTTCAGCTGAAGGAAGAATCCCTTAAAGCTGGAGAGTTGAGACCCGTGGAATGGGTACCATGGAATATGACTTCAAAGGGTCTTCGTTTGCTCACCGAACCTCTCCAATCCTATCACTGCTGCGTTTATGCCCCTGTACACACGCTTGATTCTGTTTTGGAGACATAGCAATCCATAGGTTTTAAGATACTTACTAGTCAGGTACATTCTTAGGCGTTTAATATGGGGTGTTCAGTCCATTTCTTTGAGCAAGGAGTAGCTCTTGTCTATTCCATATTTGGCTTAAGGAAATTTATCTGTGCTCATTTCAATCTCTGGTTTTATGTAGCACCCCAACTCACCTTTCCCCTTAAGCAAGCATAAGTTGGTTTTCTAAATTTGAGACCCTCTTCTGTTTTGTAATCCAGTTCCTGTGTAGCCAAGTTTACATTCCGTGTATTAGTGATATCTTATGATGTTTCTTTTTCTGTGTGACTTATTTCAGTGAGAATCATCATACCTGAATCCACTCATTATGCTGTTACGGGCCTGATGACATAGATTTCATTGCTGAGTGATATTGCATTGTACGTAACTACCACAACTTCTTTATCCATTTTTCGCTTTCTACGATATTGAACTTCTACCGTAAATGAGGTTCTTGTAAACAGAGAGGTCCCAAACTTTGGGGTGGCTGTGTCTTTTTGATTTTAATTTCCCTAAGGTATAGGACTATAAGTGGAAGTGCCCTAGGCTCTGTTGCTTTGTTTTTTAGATGTTTCAGGAAACACCATACACTTCTCCCCAGTGGCTGTTGGCAATTTTCATCCCGCCCATCAGCATAACAAGGCTCCCAGTTCTCCATGGCCTGTCCTGCCTTTCTGGATTTTACACTTTTTTCAGATGGCCCTTTTGACCGGGGGGAAGTGAGACTTCATTGTAGTGCAGATTTCCTTTGCAAGCTTGCTTGGTTGGCCAAAAAGGGCGTATGCGTTTTTTCCTGAATATATTCAGGAAAAAACGCATACGCGCTTTTTGGCCAAGTGCATCATTGTCGACCTTCTGCCTCTTTTCCTATGCTTTAAATGCAATTCCAGTCTAACTCCCGAAATCGGTTTCCTGCAATTCTAACCCGCTTTCAAGTCCTCTTGGCAGCCTTATTTCAGTGTATTTTTGGACGATAGCTGTCATTTATAACTCTGCAGGTTTGTGAATTACAGTGCCCCTGAGCTCCTTTCTTCAACTCGCTTTCTTGTGAGCTGGCCGCAACACCGCAGAATTGCTTCAGGCCCTAATCTGGTTCCGGCACGGCACGCTGAGCCTTTGCTTAATTCCTCTTCCTGGTGGGAAATGAGAGTTAAATTTGCCCGTCCAGACATCTCCAGCTAGTCTCTCATTGGTTTTCCCTATTCCTGTTCATCATCCGCGGAATTTGCAAACTGGGCCAAACAGGAGGTTAAAGGCACTGACTCTCCAAGTCGGGAGAGTGTTAATAAAGCGTCTGGAATGTTGCACCCGAGTACCAGGGGACGAAAACTGAGACATATTTGAACCCGTCGCCCGATCACATGGTTGATCATACTCTGGGATCCACATGCATGTTTTAGCTGAAGGAAGAATCCCTTAAACCTGGAGAGTTGAGACCCGTGGAATGGGTACCATGCAATATGACTTCAAAGGGTCTTCATTTGCTCACCGAACCTCTCCAATCCTATCACTGCTGCGTTTATGCCCCGGTACTCACGCTTGATTCTCTTTCGGAGACATAGCAATCCATAGGTTTTAAGATACTTACTAGTCAGGTACATTATTAGGCGTTTAATATGGGGTTTTGAGTCCATTTCGTTGAGCAAGGAGTAGCTCTTGTCTATTCCATATTTGGCTTAAGGAACTTTATCTGTGCTCATTTCAATCTCTGGTTTTATGCAGCACCCCAACTCACCTTTCCCCTTAAACAAGCATAAGTTGGTTTTCTAAATTTGAGACCCTCTTGTGTTTTGTAATCCAGTTCCTGTGTAGCCAAGTTTACATTCCATGTATTAGTGATATCTTATGATGTTTCTATTTCTGTGTGACTTATTTCAGTTAGAATCATCATACCTGAATCCACTCATTATGCTGCTATGGGCCAGATGACATAGATTTCATTGCTGAGTGATATTGCATTGTACGTAAGTACCACAACTTCTTTATCAATTTTTCACTTTCTGCGATATTGAACATGTACCGTAAACGAGGTTCTTGTAAACAGAGCCATCCCAAACTTTGGGGTGGCTGTGTCTTTTTGATTTTAATTTCCCTAAGCTATAGGACCATAAGTGGAAGTGCCCTAGGCTCTGTTGCTTTGTTTTTTAGATGTTTCAGGAAACACCATACACTTCTCCCGAGTGGCTGTTGGCAATTTACATCCCGCCCATCAGCATAACAAGGCTCCCAGTTCTCCATGGCCTGTCCTGCCTTTCTGGATTTTCCACTTTTTACAGATGGCCCTTTTGACCCGGGGAAAGTGAGACTTCATTGTAGTGCAGATTTCCTTTGCAAGCTTGCCTGGTTGGCCAAAAAGTGCCTATGCTTTTTTTCCTGAATATATTCAGGAAAAAACGCATATGCCCTTTTTGGCCTAGTGCATCATTGTCGACGTTCTGCCTCTTTTCCTATGCTTTAAATGCAATTCCAGTCTAACTCCTGAAATTGGTTTCCTGCAATTCTGCCCCGCTTTCATGTCCTCTTGGCAGCCTTACTTCAGTATATTTTTGGACGATAGCTGTCATTTATAACTCTGCAGGTTTGTGAATTACAGTGTCCCTGAGCTCCTTTCTTCAACTCGCTTTCTTGTGAGCTGGCCGCAACACCGCAGGATTGCTTCAGGCCCTAATCTGGTTCCGGCACGGCACGCTGAGCCTTTGCTTAATTCCTCTTCCTGGTGGGAAATGAGAGTTAAATTTGCCCGTCCAGACATCTCCAGCTAGTCTCTCATTGGTTCTCCCTATTCCTGTTCATCATCCGCGGAATTTGCAAACTGGGCCAAACAGGAGGTTAAAGGCACTGACTCTCCAAGTCGGGAGAGTGTTAGTAAAGTGTCTAGAATGTTGCACCCGAGTACCAGGGGATGAGAATTGAGACATATTTGAACATGACTCACGATCACACGGTTGATCATAGTCTGGGTTCCAAATGCATGTTTAGCTGAAGGAAGAATCCCTTAAACCTGGAGAGTTGAGACCCGTGGAATGGGTACCATGCAATATGAATTCAAAGGGTCTTCATTTGCTCACTGAACCTCTCCAATCCTATCACTGCTGCGTTTATGGTGCTGTACTCACGCTTGATTCTCTTTCAGAGACATAGCAATCCATAGGTTTTAAGATACTTATTGTCAGGTACATTATTAGGCGTTTAATATGGGGTTTTGAGTCCATTTCGTTGAGCAAGGAGTAGCTCTTGTCTATTACATATTTGGCTTAAGGAACCTTATCTGTGCTCATTTCAATCTCTGGTTTTATGCAGCACCCCAACTCACCTTTCCCCTTAAGCAAGCATAAGTTGCTTTTCTACATTTGAGACCCTGTTCTGTTTTGTAATCCAGTTCCTGTGTAGCCAAGTTTACATTCCGTGTATTAGTGATATCTTATGATGTTTCATTTTCTGTGTGACTTATTTCAGTTAGAATCATCATACCTGAATCCACTCATTATGCTGCTACGGGCCTGATGACATAGATTTCATTGCTGAGTGATATTGCATTGTACGTAAGTACCACAACTTCTTTATCCATTTTTCACTTTCTGCGATATTGAACTTGTACTGTAAACGAGGTTCTTATAAACAGAGCCGTCCCAAACTTTTGGGTGGCTGTGTCTTTTTGATTTTAATTTCCCTAAGCTGTAGGACCTTAAGTGGAAGTGCCCTAGGCTCTCTTGCTTTGTTTTTTAGATGTTTTAGGAAACACCATACAATTTTCCCTAGTGGCTGTTGGAAATTTACATCCCGCCCATCAGCATAACAAGGCTCCCAGTTCTCCATGGCCTGTCCTGCCTTTCTGGATTTTACACTTTTTACAGATGGCCCTTTTGACCCGGGGGAAGTGAGACTTCATTGTAGTGCAGATTTCCTTTGCAAGCTTGCCTGGTTGGCCAAAAAGTGCGTATGCTTTTTTTCCTAAATATATTCAGGAAAAAACGCATATGCCCTTTTTGGCCAAGTGCATCATTGTCGACGTTCTGCCTCTTTTCCTATGCTTTAAATGCAATTCCAGTCTACCTCCTGAAATCGGTTTCCTGCAATTCTGCCCCGCTTTCAAGTCCTCTTGGCAGCCTTACTTCAGTATATTTTTGGACGATAGCTGTCATTTATAACTCTGCAGGTTTTTGAATTACAGTGCCCCTGAGCTCCTTTCTTCAACTCGCTTTCTTGTGAGCTGGCCGCAACACCGCAGGATTGCTTCAGGCCCTATTCTGGTTCCGGCATGGCATGCTGAGTCTTTGGTTAATTCCTCTTCCTGGTGGGAAATGAGAGTTAAATTTGCCCGTCCAGACATCTCCAGCTAGTCTCTCATTGGTTCTCCCTATTCCTGTTCATTTTCCGCAGAAATTGCAAACTGGGCCAAACAGGAGGTTAAAGGCACTGACTCTCCAAGTCGGGAGAGTGTTAGTAAAGCATCTGGAATGATGCACCCGAGTACCAGGAGACGAGAACTGAGACATATTGGAACACGTCTCCCGATCACACGGTTGATCATACTCTGGGTTCCACATGCATGTTTTAACCGAAGGAAGAATCCCTTAAACCTGGAGAGTTGAGACCCGTGGAATGGATACCATGCAATATTCCTTCAAAGGGTCTTCATTTGCTCACCGAACCTCTCCAATCCTATCACTGCTGCGTTTATGCCCCTGTACACATGCTTGATTCTCTTTCGGAGACATAGCAATCCATAGGTTTTAAGATACTTACTAGTCAGGTACATTCTTAGGCGTTTAATATGGGGTGTTGAGTCCATTTCGTTGAGCAAGGAGTAGCTCTTGTCTATTACATATTTGGCTTAAGGAACTTTATCTGTGCTCATTTCAATCTCTGGTTTTATGCAGCAACCCAACTCACCTTTCCCCTTAAGCAAGCATAAGTTGATTTTCTAAATTTGAGACCCTGTTCTGTTTTGTAATCCAGTTCCTGTGTAGCCAAGTTTACATTCCGTGTATTAATGATATCTTATGATGTTTCTTTTTCTGTGTGACTTATTTCAGTTAGAATCATCATACCTGAATCCACTCATTATGCTGCTACGGGCCTGATGACATAGATTTCATTGCTGAGTGATATTGCATTGTACGTAAGTACCACAACTTCTTTATCCATTTTTCGCTTTCTGCGATATTGAACTTGTACCGTAAACGAGGTTCTTGTAAACAGAGCCATCCCAAACTTTGCGGTGGCTGTGTCTTTTCGATTTTAATATCCCTAATCTATAGGACCATAAGTAGAAGTGCCCTAAGCTCTGTTGCTTTGTTTTTTAGATCTTTCTGGAAACAGCATACACTTCTCCGGAGTGGCTGTTGGCAATATACATCCCGCCCATCAGCATAACAAGGCTCCCAATTCTCCATGGCCTGTCCTCCCTTTCTGGATTTTACACTTTTTTCAGATGGCCCTTTTGACAGGGGGGAAGTGAGACTTCATTGTAGTGCAGATTTCCTTTGCAAGCTTGCTTGGTTGGCCAAAAAGGGCGTATGCGTTTTTTCCTGAATATATTCAGAAAAAAACGCATATGCCCTTTTTGGCCAAGTGCATCATTGTCGACGTTCTGCCTCTTTTCCTATGCTTTAAATGCAATTCCAGTCTATCTCCTGAAATCGGTTTCCTGCAATTCTGCCCGGCTTTCAAGTCGTCTTGGCAGGCTTACTTCAGTATATTTTTGGACGATAGCTGTCATTTATAACTCTGCAGTTTTGTGAATTACAGTGCCACTGAGCTCCTTTCTTCAACTCGCTTTCTTGTGAGCTGGCCGCAACACCGCAGGATTGCTTCAGGCCCTAATCTGGTTCCGGCACGGCACGCTGAGCCTTTGGTTAATTCCTCTTCCTGGTGGGAAATGAGAGTTAAATTTGCCCGTCCAGACACCTCCAGCTAGTCTCTCATTGTTCCTCCCTATTCCTGTTCATCTTCCACAGAAATTGCAAACTGGGCCAAACAGGAGGTTAAAGGCAGTGACTCTCCAAGTTGGGAGAGTGTTAGTAAAGCGTCTAGAATGTTGCACCCGAGTTCCAGGGGTCGAAAACTGAGAAATATTCGAACACGTCTCCTGATCACACGGTTGATCATACTCTGGGTTCCACACGCATGTTTTAGCTGAAGGAAGAATCCCTTAAACCTGGAGAGTTGAGACCCGTGGAATGGGTACCATGCAATATGACTTCAAAGGGTCTTCATTTGCTCACCGAACCTCTCCAATCCTATCACTGCTGCGTTTATGCCACTGTACACACGCTTGATTCTCTTTCAGAGACATAGCAATCCATAGGTTTTAAGATACTTACTAGTCAGGTACATTCTTAGGCGTTTAATATGGGGTGTTGAGTCCATTTCGTTGAGCAAGGAGTAGCTCTTGTATATTACATATTTGGCTTAAGGAACTTTATCTGTGCTCATTTCAATCTCTGGTTTTATGCAGCACCCCAAGTCACCTTTCCCCTTAAGCAAGCATAAGTTGGTTTTCTATATTTGAGACCCTGTTGTGTTTTGTAATCCAGTTCCTGTGTAGCCATGTTTACATTCCGTGTATTAGTGATATCTTATGATGTTTCTTTTTCTGTGTGACTTATTTCAGTTAGAATCATCATACCTGAATCCACTCATTATGCTGCTACGGGCCTGATGACATAGATTTCATTGCTGAGTGATATTGCATTGTACATAAGTAACACAACTTCTTTATCCATTTTTCACTTTCTGCGATATTAAACTTGCCCCGTAAACGAGTTTCTTGTAAACAGAGCCGTCCCAAACTTTGGGGTGGCTGTGCCTTTTTGATTTTAATTTCCCTAAGCTATAGGACCATAAGTGGAAGTGCCCTAGGCTCTGTTGCTTTGTTTTTTAGATGTTTCAGGAAACACCATACACTTCTCCCCAGTGGCTGTTGGCAATTTACATCCCGCCCATCAGCATAACAAGGCTCCCATTTCTCCATGGCCTGTCCTGCCTTTCTGGATTTTACACTTTTTTCAGATGGCACTTTTGACCGGGGGGAAGTGATACTTCATTGTAGTGCAGATTTCCTTTGCAAGCTTGCTTGGTTGGCCAAAAAGTGCGTATGCGTTTTTTCCTGAATATATTCAGGAAAAACCGCATACGCCCTTTTTGGCCAAGTGCATCATTATTGACGTTCTGCCTCTTTTCCTATGCTTTAAATGCAATTCCAGTCTACCTCCTGAAATCGGTTTCCTGCAATTCTGCCCCGCTTTCAAGTCCGCTTGGCAGCCTTACTTCAGTATATTTTTGGACGATAGCTGTCATTTATAACTCTGCAGGTTTGTGAATTACAGTGCTCTTGAGCTCCTTTCTTCAACTCGCTTTCTTGTGAGCTGCCCGCAACACCGCAGGATTGCTTCAGGCCCTAATCTGGGTACGGCATGGCATGCTGAGCCTTTGGTTAATCCTCTTCCTGGTGTGAAATAAGAGTTAAATTTGCCCGTCCAGACACCTCCAGCTAGTCTCTCATTGGTTCTCCCTATTCCTGTTCATCTTCCGCAGAAATTGCAAACTGGGCCAAACAGGAGGTTAAAGGCACTGACTCTCCAAGTCGGCAGAGCGTTAGTAAAGCGTCTGGAATGTTGCACCCGAGTACCAGGGGACGAGAACTGAGACATATTGGAACACGTCTCCCGATCACACGGTTGATCATACTCTGGGATCCACAAGCATGTTTTAGCTGAAGGAAGAATCCCTTAAACCTGGAGAATTGAGACCCGTGGAATGGGTACCATGCAATATGACTTCAAAGGGTCTGTATTTGCTCACCGAACCTCTCCAATCCTATCACTGCTGCATTTACGCCCCTGTACACATGCCTGATTCTCTTTCGGAGACATAGCAATCCATAGGTTTTAAGATCCTTACTGGTCAGGTACATACTTCGGCGTTTAATAAGGGGTGTTCAGTCCATTTCGTTGAGCAAGGAGTAGCTCTTGTCTAATACATAAGTGGCTTAAGGAACTTTATCTGTGCTCATTTCAATCTCTGGTTTTATGCAGCACCCCAACTCACCTTTCCCCTTAAGCAAGCATAAGTTTGTTTTCTAAATTTGAGACCCTGTTTTGTTTTGTAATTCAGTTCCTGTGTAGCAAGTTTACATTCCGTGTATTAGTGATATCTTATGATGTTTCATTTTCTGTGTGACTTATTTCAGTTAGAATCATCATACCTGAATCCACTCATTATGCTGCTACGGGCCTGATGACATAGATTTCATTGCTGAGTGATATTGCATTGTACGTAAGTACCACAACTTCTTTATCCATTTTTCACTTTCTGCGATATTGAACTTGTACTGTAAACGAGGTTCTTATAAACAGAGCCGTCCCAAACTTTTGGGTGGCTGTGTCTTTTTGATTTTAATTTCCCTAAGCTGTAGGACCTTAAGTGGAAGTGCCCTAGGCTCTCTGGCTTTGTTTTTTAGATGTTTTAGGAAACACCATACAATTTTCCCTAGTGGCTGTTGGAAATTTACATCCCGCCCATCAGCATAACAAGGCTCCCAGTTCTCCATGGCCTGTCCTGCCTTTCTGGATTTTACACTTTTTACAGATGGCCCTTTTGACCCGGGGGAAGTGAGACTTCATTGTAGTGCAGATTTCCTTTGCAAGCTTGCCTGGTTGGCCAAAAAGTGCGTATGCTTTTTTTCCTGAATATATTCAGGAAAAAACGCATATGCCCTTTTTGGCCAAGTGCATCATTGTCGACGTTCTGCCTCTTTTACTATGCTTTAAATGCAATTCCAGTCTACCTCCTGAAATCGGTTTCCTGCAATTCTGCCCCGCTTTCAAGTCCTCTTGGCAGCCTTACTTCAGTATATTTTTGGACGATAGCTGTCATTTATAACTCTGCAGGTTTTTGAATTACAGTGCCCCTGAGCTCCTTTCTTCAACTCGCTTTCTTGTGAGCTGGCCGCAACACTGCAGGATTGCTTCAGGCCCTAATCTGGTTCCGGCACGGCACGCTGAGCCTTTGCTTAATTCCTCTTCCTGGTGGGAAATGAGAGTTAAATTTGCCCGTCCAGACATCTCCAGCTAGTCTCTCATTGGTTCTCCCTATTCCTGTTCATCATCCGCGGAATTTGCAAACTGGGCCAAACAGGAGGTTAAAGGCACTGACTCTCCAAGTCGGGAGAGTGTTAGTCAATTGTCTGGAATGTTGCACCCGAGTACCAGGGGATGAGAACTGAGACATATTTTAACATGACTCACGATCACACGGTTGATCATAGTCTGGGTTCCAAATGCATGTTTAGCTGAAGGAAGAATCCCTTAAACCTGGAGAGTTGAGACCCGTGGAATGGGTACCATGCAATATGACTTCAAAGGGTCTTCATTTGCTCACCGAACCTCTCCAATCCTATCACTGCTGCGTTTATGCCCCTGTACACATGCTTGATTCTCTTTCGGAGACATAACAATCCATAGGTTTTAAGATACTTATTGTCAGGTACATTCTTAGGCGTTTAATATGGGGTGTTGAGTCCATTTCGTTGAGCAAGGAGTAGGTCTTGTCTATTTCATATTTGGCTTAAGGAACTTTATCTGTGCTCATTTCAATCTCTGGTTTTATGCAGCACCACAACTCACCTTTCCCCTTAAGAAAGCATAAGTTGGTTTTCTAAATTTGAGACCCTGTTCTGTTTGTAATCCAGTTCCTGGGTAGCCAAGTTTACATTCCGTGTATTAGTGATATCTTATGATGTTTCTTTTTCTGTGTGACTTATTTCAGTTAAAATCATCATACCTGAATCCACTCATTATGCTGCTACGGGCCTGATGACATAGATTTCATTGCTGAGTGATATTGCGTTGTACGTAAGTACCACAACTTCTTCATCCATTTTGCGCTTTCTGCAATACTGAACTTGTACCGTAAACGAGGTTGCTGTAAACAGAGCCGTCACAAACTTTCGGGTGGCTGTGTCTTTTTGATTTTAATTTCCCTAAGCTATAGGACCATAAGTGGAAGTGCCCTAGGCTCTGTTGCTTTGTTTTTTAGATGTTTCAGGAAAAACCATACACTTCTCCCAAGTGGCTGTTGGCAATTTACATCCCGCCCATCAGCATAACAAGGCTCCCAGTTCTCCATGGCCTCTCCTGCCTTGCTGGATTTTACACTTTTTTCAGATGGCCCTTTTGACCGGGGGGATGTGAGACTTCATTGTAGTGCAGATTTCCTTTGCAAGCTTGCTTGGTTGGCCAAAAAGGGCATATGCGTTTTTTCCTGAATATATTCAGGAAAAAACGCATACGCCCTTTTTGGCCAAGTGCATCATTGTCGACGTTCTGCCTCTTTTCCTATGCTTTAAATGCAATTCCAGTCTACCTCCTGAAATCGGTTTCCTGCAATTCTGCCCCGCTTTCAAGTCCTCTTAGGCAGACTTACTTCAGTATATTTTTAGACGATAGCTGTCATTTATAACTCTGCAGGTTTGTGAGTTACAGTGCCCCTGAGCTCCTTTCTTCAACTCGTTTTCTTGTGAGCTGGCCGCAACACCGCAGAATTGCTTCAGGCCCTATTCTGGTTCCGGCACGGCATGCTGAGTCTTTGGTTAATTCCTCTTCCTGGTGGGAAATGAGAGTTAAATTTGCCCGTCCAGACACCTCCAGCTAGTCTCTCATTGGTTCTCCCTATTCCTGTTCATCTTCCGCAGAAATTGCAAACTGGGCCAAACAGGAGGTTAAAGGCACTGACTCTCCACGTCGGGAGAGTGTTAGTAAAGTGTCTGGAATGTTGCACCCGAGTACCAGGGGACGAGAATGGAGACATGTTGGAACACGTCTCCCGATCACACGGTTGATCATACTCTGGGTTCCACATGCATGTTTTAGCTGAAGGAAGAATCCCTTGAACCTGGAGAGTTGAGACCCGTGGAATGGATACCATGCAATATTCCTTCAAAGGGTCTTCATTTGCTCACCGAACCTCTCCAATCCTATCACTGCTGCGTTTATGCCCCTGTACACATGCTTGATTCTCTTTCGGAGACATAGCAATCCATAGGTTTTAAGATACTTACTAGTCAGGTACATTCTTAGGCGTTTAATATGGGGTGTTGAGTCCATTTCGTTGAGCAAGGAGTAGCTCTTGTCTATTACATATTTGGCTTAAGGAACTTTATCTGTGCTCATTTCAATCTCTGGTTTTATGCAGCAACCCAACTCACCTTTCCCCTTAAGCAAGCATAAGTTGGTTTTCTAAATTTGAGACCCTGTTCTGTTTTGTAATCCAGTTCCTGTGTAGCCAAGTTTACATTCCGTGTATTAATGATATCTTATGATGTTTCTTTTTCTGTGTGACTTATTTCAGTTAGAATCATCATACCTGAATCCACTCATTATGCTGCTACGGGCCTGATGACATAGATTTCATTGCTGAGTGATATTGCATTGTACGTAAGTACCACAACTTCTTTATCCATTTTTCGCTTTCTGCGATATTGAACTTGTACCGTAAACGAGGTTCTTGTAAACAGAGCCATCCCAAACTTTGCGGTGGCTGTGTCTTTTCGATTTTAATATCCCTAATCTATAGGACCATAAGTAGAAGTGCCCTAAGCTCTGTTGCTTTGTTTTTTAGATCTTTCTGGAAACAGCATACACTTCTCCGGAGTGGCTGTTGGCAATATACATCCCGCCCATCAGCATAACAAGGCTCCCAATTCTCCATGGCCTGTCCTGCCTTTCTGGATTTTACACTTTTTTCAGATGGCCCTTTTGAGAGGGGGGAAGTGAGACTTCATTGTAGTGCAGATTTCCTTTGCAAGCTTGCTTGGTTGGCCAAAAAGGGCGTATGCGTTTTTTCCTGAATATATTCAGAAAAAAACGCATATGCCCTTTTTGGCCAAGTGCATCATTGTCGACGTTCTGCCTCTTTTCCTATGCTTTAAATGCAATTCCAGTCTATCTCCTGAAATCGGTTTCCTGCAATTCTGCCCGGCTTTCAAGTCGTCTTGGCAGGCTTACTTCAGTATATTTTTGGACGATAGCTGTCATTTATAACTCTGCAGGTTTGTGAATTACAGTGCCACTGAGCTCCTTTCTTCAACTCGCTTTCTTGTGAGCTGGCCGCAACACCGCAGGATTGCTTCAGGCCCTAATCTGGTTCCGGCACGGCACGCTGAGCCTTTGGTTAATTCCTCTTCCTGGTGGGAAATGAGAGTTAAATTTGCCCGTCCAGACACCTCCAGCTAGTCTCTCATTGTTCCTCCCTATTCCTGTTCATCTTCCACAGAAATTGCAAACTGGGCCAAACAGGAGGTTAAAGGCAGTGACTCTCCAAGTTGGGAGAGTGTTAGTAAAGCGTCTAGAATGTTGCACCCGAGTTCCAGGGGTCGAAAACTGAGAAATATTCGAACACGTCTCCTGATCACACGGTTGATCATACTCTGGGTTCCACACGCATGTTTTAGCTGAAGGAAGAATCCCTTAAACCTGGAGAGTTGAGACCCGTGGAATGGGTACCATGCAATATGACTTCAAAGGGTCTTCATTTGCTCACCGAACCTCTCCAATCCTATCACTGCTGCGTTTATGCCACTGTACACACGCTTGATTCTCTTTCAGAGACATAGCAATCCATAGGTTTTAAGATACTTACTAGTCAGGTACATTCTTAGGCGTTTAATATGGGGTGTTGAGTCCATTTCGTTGAGCAAGGAGTAGCTCTTGTATATTACATATTTGGCTTAAGGAACTTTATCTGTGCTCATTTCAATCTCTGGTTTTATGCAGCACCCCAAGTCACCTTTCCCCTTAAGCAAGCATAAGTTGGTTTTCTATATTTGAGACCCTGTTGTGTTTTGTAATCCAGTTCCTGTGTAGCCATGTTTACATTCCGTGTATTAGTGATATCTTATGATGTTTCTTTTTCTGTGTGACTTATTTCAGTTAGAATCATCATACCTGAATCCACTCATTATGCTGCTACGGGCCTGATGACATAGATTTCATTGCTGAGTGATATTGCATTGTACATAAGTACCACAACTTCTTTATCCATTTTTCACTTTCTGCGATATTAAACTTGCCCCGTAAACGAGTTTCTTGTAAACAGAGCCGTCCCAAACTTTGGGGTGGCTGTGCCTTTTTGATTTTAATTTCCCTAAGCTATAGGACCATAAGTGGAAGTGCCCTAGGCTCTGTTGCTTTGTTTTTTAGATGTTTCAGGAAACACCATACACTTCTCCCGAGTGGCTGTTGGCAATTTACATCCCGCCCATCAGCATAACAAGGCTCCCATTTCTCCATGGCCTGTCCTGCCTTTCTGGATTTTACACTTTTTTCAGATGGCACTTTTGACCGGGGGGAAGTGAGACTTCATTGTAGTGCAGATTTCCTTTGCAAGCTTGCTTGGTTGGCCAAAAAGTGCGTATGCGTTTTTTCCTGAATATATTCAGGAAAAACCGCATACGCCCTTTTTGGCCAAGTGCATCATTATTGACGTTCTGCCTCTTTTCCTATGCTTTAAATGCAATTCCAGTCTACTTCCTGAAATCGGTTTCCTGCAATTCTGCCCCGCTTTCAAGTCCGCTTGGCAGCCTTACTTCAGTATATTTTTGGACGATAGCTGTCATTTATAACTCTGCAGGTTTGTGAATTACAGTGCTCTTGAGCTCCTTTCTTCAACTCGCTTTCTTGTGAGCTGCCCGCAACACCGCAGGATTGCTTCAGGCCCTAATCTGGGTACGGCATGGCATGCTGAGCCTTTGGTTAATCCTCTTCCTGGTGTGAAATAAGAGTTAAATTTGCCCGTCCAGACACCTCCAGCTAGTCTCTCATTGGTTCTCCCTATTCCTGTTCATCTTCCGCAGAAATTGCAAACTGGGCCAAACAGGAGGTTAAAGGCACTGACTCTCTAAGTCGGCAGAGCGTTAGTAAAGCGTCTGGAATGTTGCACCCGAGTACCAGGGGACGAGAACTGAGACATATTGGAACACGTCTCCCGATCACACGGTTGATCATACTCTGGGATCCACAAGCATGTTTTAGCTGAAGGAAGAATCCCTTAAACCTGGAGAATTGAGACCCGTGGAATGGGTACCATGCAATATGACTTCAAAGGGTCTTTATTTGCTCACCGAACCTCTCCAATCCTATCACTGCTGCATTTACGCCCCTGTACACATGCCTGATTCTCTTTCGGAGACATAGCAATCCATAGGTTTTAAGATACTTACTGGTCAGGTACATACTTCGGCGTTTAATAAGGGGTGTTCAGTCCATTTCGTTGAGCAAGGAGTAGCTCTTGTCTAATACATAAGTGGCTTAAGGAACTTTATCTGTGCTCATTTCAATCTCTGGTTTTATGCAGCACCCCAACTCACCTTTCCCCTTAAGGAAGCATAAGTTGGTTTTCTAAATTTGAGACCCTGTTTTGTTTTGTAATTCAGTTCCTGTGTAGCAAGTTTACATTCCGTGTATTAGTGATATCTTATGATGTTTCTTTTTCTGTGTGACTTATTTCAGTTAGAATCATCATACCTGAATCCACTCATTATGCTGCTACGGGCCTGATGACGTAGATTTCATTGCTGAGTGATATTGCATTGTACGTAAGTACCAAAACTTCTTTATCCATTTTTTGCTTTCTGCGATATTGAACTTGTACCATAAACGAGGTTCTTGTAAACAGAGCCGTCCCAAACTTTGGGGTGGCTGTGCCTTTTTGATTTTAATTTCCCTAAGCTATAGGACCATAAGTGGAAGTGCCCTAGGCTCTGTTCCTCTGTTTTTTAGATGTTTCAGGAAGCACCATACACTTCTCCCCAGTGGCTGTTGGCAATTTACATCCCGCCCATCAGCATAACAAGGCTCCCAGTTCTCCATGACCTGTCCTGCCTTTCTGGATTTTACACTTTTTTCAGATGGCCCTTTTGACCGGGGGGAAGTGAGACTTCATTGCAGTGCAGATTTCCTTTGCAAGCTTGCTTGGTTGGCCAAAAAGGGCGTATGCGTTTTTTCCTGAATATATTCAGGAAGAAACGCATACGCCCTTTTTGGCCAAGTGCATCATTGTGGACGTTCTGCCTCTTTTCCTATGCTTTAAATGCAATTCCAGTCTACCTCCTGAAATCGGTTTCCTGCAATTCTGCCCCGCTTTCAAGTCCTCTTGGCAGCCTTACTTCAGTATATTTTTGGACGATAGCTGTCATTTATAACTCTGCAGGTTTGTGAATTACAGTGCCCCTGAGCTCCTTTCTTCAACTCGTTTTCTTGTGAGTTGACCGCAACACCACAGGATTGCTTTAGGCCCTAATCTGGTTGCGGCACGACACGCTGAGCCTTTGGTTAATTCCTCTTCCTGGTGGGAAATGAGAGTTAAATTTGCCCGTCCAGACACCTCCAGCTAGACTGACATTGGTTCTCCCTATTCCTGTTCATCTTCCGCAGAAATTGCAAACTGAGCCAAACAGGAGGTTAAAGGCACTGACTCTCCTAGTCGGGAAAGTGTTAGTTAAGCGTCTGGAATGTTGCACCCAAGTACCAGGGGACGAGAACTGAGCCATATTTGAACACGTCTCCCGATCACACAGTTGATCATACTCTGGGCTCCACATGCATGTTTTAGCTGAAGGAAGAATCCCTTAAACCTGGAGAGTTGAGAACCGTGGAATGGGTACCATGCAATATGAGTTCAAAGGGTCTTCATTTGCTCACTGAACCTCTCCAGTCCTATCACTGCTGCGTTTATGCCCCTGTACACATGCTTGATTCTCTTTCGGAGACATAGCAATCCATAGGTTTTAAGATACTTACTAGTCAGGTACATTCTTAGGCGTTTAATATGGGGTGTTGAGTCCATTTCGTTGAGCAAGGAGTAGCTCTTGTCTATTACATATTTGGCTTAAGGAACTTTATCTGTGTTCATTTCAATCTCTGGTTTTATGCAGCACCCCAACCCACCTTTCCCCTTAAGCAAGCATAAGTTGGTTTTGTAAATTTGAGACCCTGTTCTGTTTTGTAATTCAGTTCCTGTGTAGCCAGGTTTACATTCCATGTATTACTGATATATTATGATGTTTCTTTTTCTGTGTGACTTATTTCAGTTAGAATCATCATACCTGAATCCACTCATTATGCTGCTACGGGCCTGATGACATAGATTTCATTGCTGAGTGATATTGCATTGTACGTAAGTACCACTTCTTGTTTATCCATTTCTCACTTTCTGCGATAGTGAACTTGTACAGTAAACGAGGTTCTTTTAAACACAGACGTCCCAAACATTGGGGTGGCTGTGTCTTTTTGATTTTAATTTCCCTAAGCCATAGGACCATAAGTGGAAGTGCCCTAGGCTCTGTTGCTTTGCTTTTTAGATATTTCAGGAAACACCATACACTTCTCCCGAGTGGCTGTTGGCAATTTACATCCCGCCCATCAGCATAACAAGGCTCCCAGTTCTCCATGGCCTGTCCTGCCTTTCTGGATTTTACTCTTTTTTCTGATGGCCTTTTTGACCGGGGGGAAGTGAGACTTCATTGTAGCGCAGATTTCCTTTGCAAGCTTGCTTGGTTGACCAAAAAGGGCGTATGCGTTTTTTGCTGAATATATTCAGGAAAAAATGCATACGCCCTTTTTGGCCAATTGCATCATTGTCGACGTTCTGCCTCTTTTCCTATGCTTTAAATGCAATTCCAGTCTACCTCCTGAAATTGGTTTCCTGCAATTCTGCCCTGCATTCAAGACCTTTTGGCAGCCTTACTTTTGTATATTTTTGGACGATAGCTGTCATTTATAACTCTGCAGGTTTGTGAATTACAGTGCCCCTGAGATCCTTTCTTCAACTCGCTTTCTTGTGAGCTGGCCGCAACACCGCAGGATTGCTTCAGGCCCTAATCTGGTTCCGGCACGGCACGCTGAGCATTTGGTTAATTCCTCTTCCTGGTGGGAAATGAGAGTTAAATTTTCCAGTCCAGACACCTCCAGCTAGTCTCTCATTGGTTCTCCCTATTCCTGTTCATCTTCCGCAGAAATTGCAAACTGGGCCAAACAGGAGGTTAAAGCCACTGACTCTCCAAGTCGGGAGAGTGTTAGTAAAGCGTCTGGAATGTTGCACCCGAGTACCAGGGGAAGAAAACTGAGACATATTTGAACAGGTCTCCCGATCACACAGTTGATCATACTCTGGGCTCCACATGCATGTTTTAGCTGAAGGAAGAATCCCTTAAACCTGGAGAGTTGAGACCCGTGGAATGGGTACCATGCAATATGACTTCAAAGGGTCTTCATTTGCTCACCGAACCTCTCCAATCCTATCACTGCTACGTTTATGCCCCTGTACACACGCTTGATGCTCTTTCGGAGACATAGCGATCCATAGGTTTTAAGATACTTACTAGTCAGGTACATTCTTAGGCGTTTAATATGGGGTGTTGAGTCCATTTCGTTGAGCAAGGAGTAGCTCTTGTCTATTACATATTTGGCTTCAGGAACTTTATCTGTGCTCATTTCAACCTCTGCTTTTATGCAGCACCCCAACTCACCTTTCCCCTTAATCAAGCATAAGTTGGTTTTCTAAATTTGAGATGCTCTTCTGCTTTGTAATCCAGTTCCTGTGTAGCCAAGTTTACATTCCGTGTATTAGTGATATCTTATGATGTTTCTTTTTCTGTGTGACTTATTCCAGTTAGAATCATCATACCTGAATCCACTCATTATGCTGCTATGGGCCTGATGACATAGATTTCATTGCTGAGTGATATTGCATTGTATGTAAGTACCACAACTTCTTTATCCATTTTTCACTTTCTGCGACATTGAACTTGTACCGTAAATGAGGTTCTTGTAAACAGAGCCTTCCCAAACTTTGGGGTGGCTGTGTCTTTTCGATTTTAATTTCCCTAAGCTATAAGACCATAAGTGGAAGTGCCCTAGGCTCTGTTGCTTTGTTTTTTAGATGTCTCAGGAAACACCATACACTTCTCCCCAGTGGCTGTTGGCAATTTACATCCCGCCCATCAGCATAACAAGGCTCCCAGTTCTCCATGGCCTGTCCTGCCTTTCTGGATTTTACACTTTTTTCAGATGGCCCCTTTGACAGGGGGGAAGTGAGACTTCATTGTAGTGCAGATTTCCTTTGCAAGCTTGCTTGGCTGGCCAAAAAGGGCGTATACGTTTTTTCCTTAATATATTCAGGAAAAAACACATACGCCCTTACTGGCCAAGTGCATCATTGTGCACGTTCTGCCTCTTTTCCTATGCTTTAAATGCAATTCCAGTCTACCTCCTGAAATCAGTTTCCTGCAATTCTGCCCCACTTTGCAGTCCTCTTGGCAACCTTACCTCAGTATATGTTTGGATGATAGCTGTCATTTATAACTCTGCAGGTTTGTGAATTACAGTGCCGCTGAGCTCCTTTCTTCAACTCGCTTTCTTGTGAGCTGCCCGCAACACCGTAGGATTGCTTCAGGCACTAATATGGTTCCGGCATGGCACGCTGAGCCTTTGGTTAATTCCTCTTCCTGGTGGGAAATGAGAGTTAAATTTGCCCGTCCAGACACCTCCAGCTAGTCTCTCATTGGTTCTCCCTATTCCTGTTCATCTTCCGCAGAAATTGCAAACTGGGCCAAACAGGAGGTTAAAGGCACTGACTCTCCTAGTCGGGAAAGTGTTAGTTAAGCGTCTGGAATGTTGCACCCAAGTACCAGGGGACGAGAACTGAGCCATATTTGAACACTTCTCCCGATCACACAGTTGATCATACTCTGGGCTCCACATGCATGTTTTAGCTGAAGGAAGAATCCCTTAAACCTGGAGAGTTGAGAACCGTGGAATGGGTACCATGCAATATGAGTTCAAAGGGTCTTCATTTGCTCACTGAACCTCTCCAGTCCTATCACTGCTGCGTTTATGCCCCTGTACACATGCTTGATTCTCTTTCGGAGACATAACAATCCATAGGTTTTAAGATACTTACTAGTCAGGTACATTCTTAGGCGTTTAATATGGGGTGTTGAGTCCATTTCGTTGAGCAAGGAGTAGCTCTTGTCTATTACATATTTGGCTTAAGGAACATTATCTGTGTTCATTTCAATCTCTGGTTTTATGCAGCACCCCAACCCACCTTTCCCCTTAATCAAGCATAAGTTGGTTTTCTAAATTTGAGACCCTGTTCTGTTTTGTAATCCAGTTCCTGTGTAGCCAAGTTTACATTCCGTGTATTAGTGATATCTTATGATGTTTCTTTTTCTGTGTGACTTATTCCAGTTAGAATCATCATACCTGAATCCACTCATTATGCTGCTAAGTGCCTGATGACATAGATTTCATTGCTGAGTGATATTGCATTGTACGTAAGTACCACAACTTCTTTATCCATTTTCCGCTTTCTGCGACATTGAACTTGTACCATAAACAAGGTTCTTGTAAACAGAGCCGTCCCAAACATTGGGGTGGCTGTGTCTTTTTGATTTTAATTTCCCTAAGCCATAGGACCATAAGAGGAAGTGTCCTAGGCTCCGTTGCTTTGCTTTTTAGATGTTTCAGGAAACACCATACACTTCACCCGAGTGGCTGTTGGCAGTTTACATCCTGCCCATCAGCATAACAAGGCTCCCAGTTCTCCATGGCCTGTCCTGCCTTTCTGGATTTTACTCTTTTTTCTGAAGGCCTTTTTGGCCAGGGGGAAGTGAGACTTCATTTTAGCGCAGATTTCCTTTGCAAACTTGCTTGGTTGGCCAAAAAGGGCGTATGCGTTTTTTCCTGAATATATTCAGGAAAAAACGCATACGCCCTTTTTGGCCAAGTGCATCATTGTCGACCTGCTGCCTCTTTTCCTATGCTTTAAATGAAATTCCAGTCTACATCCTGAAATTGGTTTCCTGCAATTCTGCCCTGCATCAAGACCTCTCGGCAGCCTTACTTCAGTATATTTTTGGACGATAGCTGTCATTTATAACTCTGCAGGTTTGTGAATTACAGTGCCCCTGAGCTCCTTTCTTCAACTCGCTTTCTTGTGGGCTGGCCGCAACACCGCAGGATTGCTTCAGGCCCTAATCTAGTTCTGGCATGGCACGCTGAGCCTTTGGTTAATTCCTCTTCCTGGTGGGAAAAGAGAGTTAAATTTTGCAGTCCAGACACCTCCAGCTAGACTGTCATTGGTTCTCCCTATTCCTGTTCATCTTCCGCAGAAATTGCAAACTGGGCCAAACAGGAGGTTAAAGCCACTGACTCTCCAAGTCGGGAGAGTGTTAGTAAAGCGTCTGGAATGTTGCACCCGAGTACCAGGGGACGAGAACGGAGAAATATTTGAACACGTCTCCCGATCACACGGTTGATCATACTTTGGGTTCCACATGCATGTTTTAGCTGAAGGTAGAATCCCTTAAACCTGGAGAGTTAGACCTGTGGAATGGGTACCATGCAATATGACTTCAAAGGGTCTTCATTTGCTCACCGAACCTCTCCAATCCTATCACGGCTGCGTTTGTGCCCCTGTACACATGCTTGATTCTCTTTCAGAGACATAGCAATCCATAGGTTTTAAGATACTTACTAGTCAGGTACATTCTTAGGCGTTTAATACGGGGTGTTGAGTCCATTTCGTTGAGCAAGGAGTAGCTCTTGTCTATTACATATTTGGCTTAAGGAACTTTATCTGTGCTCATTTCAATCTCTGGTTTTATGCAGCACCCCAACTCACCTTTCCCCTTAAGCAAGCATAAGTTGTTTTTCTAAATTTGAGAACCTGTTCTGTTTTGTAATCCAGTTCCTGTGTAGCCAAGTTTACATTCCGTGTATTAGTGATATCTTATGATGTTTCTTTTTCTGTGTGACTTATTTCAGATAGAATCATCATACCTGAATCCACTCATTATGCTGCTACGGGCCTGATGACATAGATTTCATTGCTGAGTGATATTGCATTGTACGTAAGTACCACAACTTCTTTATCCATTTTTCACTTTCTGCGATATTGAACTTGTACCGTAAACGAGGTTCTTGTAAACAGAGCCGTCCCAAACATTGGGGTGGCTGTGTCTTTTTGATTTTAATTTCCCTAAGCTATAGGACCATAAGTGGAAGTGCCTTAGGCTCTGTTGCTTTGTTTTTTACATGTTTCATGAAACACTATACACTTTTCCTGAGTGGCTGTTGGCAATTTACATCCCGCCCATCAGCATAACAAGGCTCCCAGTTCTCCATGGCCTGTCCTGCCTTTCTGGATTTTACACTTTTTTCAGATGGCCCTTTTGATGGGGGGGAAGTGAGACTTCATTGTAGTGCAGATTTCCTTTGCAAGCTTGCTTGCTTGGCCAAAAAGAGCATATGCTTTTTTTCCTGAATATATTCAGGAAAAAACGCATACGCTCTTTTTGGCCGAGTGCATCATTGTCGACGTTCTGCCTCTTTTCATATGCTTTAAATGCAATTCCAGTCTACCTCCTGAAATCCGTTTCCTGCAATTCTGCCCCGCTTTCAAGTCCTCTTTGCAGCCTTTCTTCAGTATATTTTTGGACGATAGCTGTCATTTATAACACTGCAGGTTTGTGAATTACAGTGCCCCTGAGCTCCTTTCTCCTACTCGCTTTCTTGGAGCTGGCCGCAACACCGCAGGATTGCTTCAGGTCCTAATTTGGTTCCGGCACGGCACGCTGAGCCTTTGGTTAATTCCTCTTCTTGGTAGGAAATGAGAGTTAAATTTGCCCGTCCAGACACCTCCAGCTAGTCTCTCATTGGTTCTCCCTATTCCTGTTCATCTTCCGCAGAAATTGCAAACTGGGCCAAACAGGAGGTTAAAGGCACTGACTCTCCAAGTCGGGAGAGTGTTAGTAAAGCGTCTGGAATGTTGCACCCGAGTACCAGGGGATGAGAACTGAGACATATTGGAACACGTCTCCCGATCATACGGTTGATCATACTCTGGGTTCCACATTCATGTTTTAGCTGAAGGAAGAATCCCTTAAACCTGGAGTGTTGAGACCCGTGGAATGGGTACCATGCAATATGACTTCAAAGGGTATTCATTTGCTCACCAAACCTCTCCAATCCTATCACTGCTGCGTTTATGCCCCTGTACACACGCTTGATTCTCTTTTGGAGACATAGCAATACATAGGTTTTAAGATACTTACTAGTCAGGTACATTATTAGGCGTTTAATGTGGGGTGTTGTGTCCATTTCGTTGAGCAAGGAGTAGCTCTTGTCTATTAAATATTTGGCTTAAGGAACTTTATCTGTGCTCATTTCAATCTCTGGTTTTATGCAGCACCCCAACTCACCTTTCCCCTTAAGCAAGCATAAGTTGGTTTTTTGAATTTGAGACCCTGTTCTGTTTTATAATTCAGTTACTGTGTAGCCAAGTTTACATTCCGTGTATTAGTGATATTTTATGATGTTTCTTTTTCTGTGTGAATTTTTTCAGTTAGAATCATCATACCTGAATCCACTCATTATGCTGCTACGGGCCTGATGACATAGATTTCATTGCTGAGTGATATTGCATTGTACGTAAGTACCACATCTTCTTTATCCATTTTTCGCTTTCTGCGATATTGAACTTGTACCGTAAACGAGGTTCTTGTAAACAGAGCCGTCCCAAACTTTGGGGTGGCTGTGTCTTTTTTATTTTAATTTCCCTAAGCTATAGGACCATAAGTGGAAGTGCCCTAGGCTCTGTTGCTTTGTTTTTCAGATGTTTCAGGAAACACCATACACTTCTCCCCAGTGGCTGTTGGCAATTTACATCCCGCCCATCAGCATAACAAGGTTCCCAGTTCTCCATGGCCTGTCCTGCCTTTCTGGATTTTACACTTTTTTCAGATGGCCCTTTTGTCCGGGGGGAAGTGAGACTTCATTGTAGTGCAGATTTCCTTTGCAAGCTTGCTTGCTTGGCCAAAAAGGGCGTATGCGTTTTTTCCTGAATACATTCAGGAAAAAACGCATACGCCCTTTTTGGACAAGTGCATCATTGTGGACGTTCTGCCTCTTTTCCTATGCTTTAAATGCAATTCCAGTCTACCTCCTGAAATCGGTTTCCTGCAATTTTGCCGCACTTTCAAGTCCTCTTGGCAGCCTTACTTCAGTATATTTTTGGATGATAGCTGTCATTTATAACTCTGCAGATTTGTGAATTACAGTGTCCCTGAGCTCCTTTCTTCAACTCGCTTTCTTGTGAGCTGGCCGCAACACCGCAGGATTGCTTCAGGCCTTAATCTTGTTCCGGCACAACACGCTGAGCCTTTGGTTAATTCCTCTTCCTGGTGGGAAATGAGAGTTAAATTTGCCCGTCCAGACACCTCCAGCTAGTCTCTCATTGGTTCTCCCTATTCCTGTTCATCTTCCACAGAAATTGCAAACTGGGCTAAAGAAGAGGTTAAAGGCACTGACTCTCCAAGTCGGGAGAGTGTTAGTAAAGCATCTGGAATGTTGCACCCGAGTACCAGGGGAGGAAAACTGAGACATATTTGAACACGTCTCCCGATCACACGGTTGATCATACTCTGGGTTCCACATGCATGTTTTAGCTGAAGGAAGAATCCCTTAAACCTGGAAAGTTGAGACCCGTGGAATGGGTACCATGCAATATGACTTCAAAGGGTCTTCATTTGCTCACCGAACCTCTCCAATCCTATCACTGCTGTGTTTATGCCCCTCTACACATGCTTGATTCTCTTTCGGAGACATAGCAATCCATAGGTTTTAAGATACTTACTAGTCAGGTACATTCTTAGGCGTTTAATATGGGGTGTTGAGTCCATTTCGTTGAGCAAGGAGTAGCTCTTGTCTATTACATATTTGGCTTAAGGAACTTTATTTGTGCTCATTTCAATCTCTCATTTTATGCAGCACCCCAACTCACCTTTCCCCTTAAGCAAGCATAAGTTGATTTTCTAAATTTGGGACCATGTTCTGTTTTGAAATTCAGTTCCTGTGTAGCCAAGTTTACATTCCGTGTATTAGTGATATCTTATGATGTTTCTTTTTCTGTGTGATTTATTTCAGTTAGAATCATCATACCTGAATCCACTCATTATGCTGCTATGGGCCTGATGACATAGATGTCATTGCTGAGTAATATTGCATTGTACGTAAATACCACAACTTCTTTATCCATTTTTCGCTTTATGCGATATTGAACTTGTACCGTAAACTAGTTTCTTGTAAACAGAGCCATCCCCAACTTTGGGGTGGCTGTGTCTTTTTGATTTTAATTTCCCTAAGCTGTAGGACCATAAGTGGAAGTGCCCTAGGCTCTGTTGCTTTGTTTTTTAGATGTTTCAGGAAACACCATACACTTCTCCCGAGTGGCTGTTGGCAATTTACATCCCGCCCATCAGCATAACAAGGCTCCCAGTTCTCCATGGCCTGTCCTGCCTTTCTGGATTTTACACTTTTTTCAGATGGCCCTTGTGACCGGGGGGAAGTGAGACTTCATTGTAGTGCAGATTTCCTTTGCAAGCTTGCTTGGTTGGCCAAAAAGGGCGTATGCGTTTTTTCCTGAATATATTCAGGAAAAAACGCATACGCCCTTTTTGGCCAAGTGCATCATTGTTGACCTTCTGCCTCTTTACCTATGCTTTAAATGCCATTCCAGTCTACCTCCTGAAATCGGTTTCCTGCAATTCTGCCCGGCTTTCAAGTGCTCTTGGCAGCCTTACTACAGTATATTTTTGGATGATAGCTGTCATTTATAACTCTGCAGGTTTGTGAATTACAGTGCCCCTGAGCTCCTTTCTTCAACTCGCTTTCTTGTGAGCTGGCCGCAACACCGCAGGATTGCTTCAGGCCCTAATCTGGTTCCGGCACGGCACGCTGAGCCTTTGGTTAATTCCTCTTCCTGGTGGGAAATGAGAGTTAAATTTTCCCGTCCAGACACCTCCAGCTAGTCTCTCATTGGTTCTCCCTATTCCTGTTCATCTTCCGCGGAATTTGCAAACTGGGCCAAACAGGAGGTTAAAGGCACTGACTCTCCAAGTCGGGAGAGTGTTAGTAAAGCATCTGGAATGTTGCACCCGAGTACCAGGGGACGAGAACTGAGACATATTTCAACACGTCTCCCGATCACATGGTTGATCATACTCTGGGTTCCACATGCATGTTTTAGCTGAAGGAAGAATCCCTTAAACCTGGAGAGTTGAGACCCGTGGAATGGGTACCATGCAATATGACTTCAAAGGGTCTTCATTTGCTCACCAAAACTCTCCAATCCTATCACTGCTGCGTTTTTGCCCCTGTACTCACGATTGATTCACTTTCAGAGACATAGCAATCCATAGGTTTTAAGATACTTACTAGTCAGGTACATTATTAGGCGTTTAATATGGGGTTTTGAGTCCATTTCGTTGAGCAAGGAGTAGCTCTTGTCTATTACATATTTGGCTTAAGGAACTTTATCTGTGCTCATTTCAATCTCTGGTTTTATGCAGCACCCCAACTCACCTTTCCCCTTAAGCAAGCATAAGTTGGTTTTCTAAATTTGAGACCCTGTTCTGTTTTGTAATCCAGTTCCTGTGTAGCCAAGTTTACATTCCGTGTATTAGTGATATCTTATGATGTTTCTTTTTCTGTGTGACTTATTTCAGTTAGAATCATCATACCTGAATCCACTCTATGCTGCTACGGGCCTGATGACATAGGTTTCATTGCTGAGTGATATTGCATTGTACGTAAGTACCACAACTTCTTTATCCATTTTTCGCTTTCTGTGATATTGAACTTGTACCGTAAACGAGTTTCTTGTAAACAGAGCCATCCCAAACTTTGGGGTGGCTGTGTCTTTTTGATTTTAATTTCCCTAAGCTATAGGACCATAAGTGGAAGTGCCCTAGGCTCTGTTGCTTTGTTTTTTAGATGTTTCAGGAAACACCATACACTTCTCCGGAGTGGCTGTTGGCAATTTACATCCCGCCCATCAGCATAACAAGGCTCCCAGTTCTCCATGGCCTGTCCTGCCTTTCTGGATTTTACACTTTTTTCAGATGGCCCTTTTGACCGGGGGGAAGTGAGACTTCATTGTAGTGCAGATTTCCTTTGCAAGCTTGCTTGGTTGGCCAAAAAGGGCGTATGCGTTTTTTCCTGAATATATTCAGGAAAAAACGCATACGCCCTTTTTGGCCAAGTGCATCATTGTCGACCTTCTGCCTCTTTTCCTATGCTTTAAATGCAATTCCAGTCTACCTCCTGAAATCGGTTTCCTGCAATTCTGCCCGGCTTTCAAGTCCTCTTGGCAGCCTTACTTCAGTATATTTTTGGATGATAGCTGTCATTTATAACTCTGCAGGTTTGTGAATTACAGTGCCCCTGAGCTCCTTTCTTCAACTCGCTTTCTTGTGAGCTGGCCGCAACACTGCAGGATTGCTTCAGGCCCTAATCTGGTTCCGGCATGGCACGCTGAGCCTTTGGTTAATTCCTCTTCCTGGTGGGAAATGAGAGTTAAATTTTCCCGTCCAGACACCTCCAGCTAGTCTCTCATTGGTTCTCCCTATTCCTGTTCATCTTCCGCGGAATTTGCAAACTGGGCCAAACAGGAGGTTAAAGGCACTGACTCTCCAAGTCGGGAGAGTGTTAGTAAAGCATCTGGAATGTTGCACCCGAGTACCAGGGGACGAGAACTGAGACATATTTCAACACGTCTCCCGATCACACGGTTGATCATACTCTGGGTTCCACATGCATGTTTTAGCTGAAGGAAGAATCCCTTAAACCTGGAGAGTTGAGACCCGTGGAATGGGTACCATGCAATATGACTTCAAAGGGTCTTCATTTGCTCACCAAAACTCTCCAATCCTATCACTGCTGCGTTTTTGCCCCTGTACTCACGATTGATTCACTTTCAGAGACATAGCAATCCATAGGTTTTAAGATACTTACTAGTCAGGTACATTATTAGGCGTTTAATATGGGGTTTTGAGTCCATTTATTTGAGCAAGGAGTAGCTCTTGTCTATTACATATTTGGCTTAAGGAACTTTATCTGTGCTCATTTCAATCTCTGGTTTTATGCAGCACCCCAACTCACCTTTCCCCTTAAGCAAGCATAAGTTGATTTTCTAAATTTGGGACCATATTCTGTTTTGAAATTCAGTTCCTGTGTAGCCAAGTTTACATTCCGTGTATTAGTGATATCTTATGATGTTTCTTTTTCTGTGTGACTTATTTCAGTTAGAATCATCATACCTGAATCCACTCATTATGCTGCTATGGGCCTGATGACATAGATGTCATTGCTGAGTGATATTGCATTGTACGTAAGTACCACAACTTCTTTATCCATTTTTCGCTTTATGCGATATTGAACTTGTACCATAAACGAGTTTCTTGTAAACAGAGCCATCCCAAACTTTGGGGTGGCTGTGTCTTTTTGATTTTAATTTCCCTAAGCTATAGGGCCATAAGTGGAAGTGCCCTAGGCTCTGTTGCTTTGTTTTTTAGATGTTTCAGGAAACACCATACACTTCTCCCGAGTGGCTGTTGGCAATTTACATCCCGCCCATCAGCATAACAAGGCTCCCAGTTCTCCATGGCCTGTCCTGCCTTTCTGGATTTTACACTTTTTTCAGATGGCCCTTTTGACGGGGGGGGGGTGGGAAGTGAGACTTCATTGTAGTGCAGATTTCCTTTGCAAGCTTGCTTGCTTGGCCAAAAAGGGCGTATGCGTTTTTTCCTGAATATATTCAGGAAAAAACGCATACGCCCTTTTTGGCCAAGTGCATCATTGTCGACCTTCTGCCTCTTTTCCTATGCTTTAAATGCAATTCCAGTCTACCTCCTGAAATCGGTTTCCTGAAATTCTGCCCGGCTTTCAAGTCCTCTTGGCAGCCTTACTTCAGTATATTTTTGGATGATAGCTGTCATTTATAACTCTGCAGGTTTGTGAATTACAGTGCCCCTGAGCTCCTTTCTTCAACTCGCTTTCTTGTGAGCTGGCCGCAACACCGCAGGATTGCTTCAGGCCCTAATCTGGTTCCGGCATGGCACGCTGAGCCTTTGGTTAATTCCTCTTCCTGGTGGGAAATGAGAGTTAAATTTTCCCGTCCAGACACCTCCAGCTAGTCTCTCATTGGTTCTCCCTATTCCTGTTCATCTTCCGCGGAATTTGCAAACTGGGCCAAACAGGAGGTTAAAGGCACTGACTCTCCAAGTCGGGAGAGTGTTAGTAAAGCATCTGGAATGTTGCACCCGAGTACCAGGGGACGAGAAATGAGACATATTTCAACACGTCTCCCGATCACACGGTTGATCATACTCTGGGTTCCACATGCATGTTTTAGCTGAAGGAAGAATCCCTTAAACCTGGAGAGTTGAGACCCGTGGAATGGGTACCATGCAATATGACTTCAAAGGGTCTTCATTTGCTCACCAAAACTCTCCAATCCTATCACTGCTGCGTTTTTGCCCCTGTACTCACGATTGATTCACTTTCAGAGACATAGTAATCCATAGGTTTTAAGATACTTACTAGTCAGGTACATTATTAGGCGTTTAATATGGGGTTTTGAGTCCATTTCGTTGAGCAAGGAGTAGCTCTTGTCTATTACATATTTGGCTTAAGGAACTTTATCTGTGCTCATTTCAATCTCTGGTTTTATGCAGCACCCCAACTCACCTTTCCCCTTAAGCAAGCATAAGTTGATTTTCTAAATTTGGGACCATGTTCTGTTTTGAAATTCAGTTCCTGTGTAGCCAAGTTTACATTCCGTGTATTAGTGATATCTTATGATGTTTCTTTTTCTGTGTGACTTATTTCAGTTAGAATCATCATACCTGAATCCACTCATTATGCTGCTATGGGCCTGATGACATAGATGTCATTGCTGAGTGATATTGCATTGTACGTAAGTACCACAACTTCTTTATCCATTTTTCGCTTTATGCGATATTGAACTTGTACCGTAAACGAGTTTCTTGTAAACAGAGCCATCCCAAACTTTGGGGTGGCTGTGTCTTTTTGATTTTAATTTCCCTAAGCTGCAGGACCATAAGTGGAAGTGCCCTAGGCTCTGTTGCTTTGTTTTTTAGATGTTTCAGGAAACACCATACACTTCTCCCCAGTGGCTGTTGGCAATTTACATCCCGCCCATCAGCATAACAAGGCTCCCAATTCTCCATGGCCTGTCCTGCCTTTCTGGATTTTACACTTTTTTCAGATGGCCCTTTTGACGGGGGGGGGGGGGGAAGTGAGACTTCATTGTAGTGCAGATTTCCTTTGCAAGCTTGCTTGGTTGGCCAAAAAGGGCGTATGCGTTTTTTCCTGAATATATTCAGGAAAAAACGCATACGCCCTTTTTGGCCAAGTGCATCATTGTCGACCTTCTACCTCTTTTCCTATGCTTTAAATGCAATTCCAGTCTACCTCCTGAAATCGGTTTCCTGCAATTCTGCCCGGCTTTCAAGTCCTCTTGGCAGCCTTACTTCAGTATATTTTTGGATGATAGCTGTCATTTATAACTCTGCAGGTTTGTGAATTACAGTGCCCCTGAGCTCCTTTCTTCAACTCGCTTTCTTGTGAGCTGGCCGCAACACCGCAGGATTGCTTCAGGCCCTAATCTGGTTCCGGCATGGCACGCTGAGCCTTTGGTTAATTCCTCTTCCTGGTGGGAAATGAGAGTTAAATTTTCCCGTCCAGACACCTCCAGCTAGTCTCTCATTGGTTCTCCCTATTCCTGTTCATCTTCCGCGGAATTTGCAAACTGGGCCAAACAGGAGGTTAAAGGCACTGACTCTCCAAGTCGGGAGAGTGTTAGTAAAGCATCTGGAATGTTGCACCCGAGTACCAGGGGACGAGAACTGAGACATATTTCAACACGTCTCCCGATCACACGGTTGATCATACTCTGGGTTCCACATGCATGTTTTAGCTGAAGGAAGAATCCCTTAAACCTGGAGAGTTGAGACCCGTGGAATGGGTACCATGCAATATGACTTCAAAGGGTCTTCATTTGCTCACCAAAACTCTCCAATCCTATCACTGCTGCGTTTTTGCCCCTGTACTCACGATTGATTCACTTTCAGAGACATAGCAATCCATAGGTTTTAAGATACTTACTAGTCAGGTACATTATTAGGCGTTTAATATGGGGTTTTGAGTCCATTTCGTTGAGCAAGGAGTAGCTCTTGTCTATTACATATTTGGCTTAAGGAACTTTATCTGTGCTCATTTCAATCTCTGGTTTTATGCAGCACCCCAACTCACCTTTCCCCTTAAGCAAGCATAAGTTGGTTTTCTAAATTTGGGACCATGTTCTGTTTTGAAATTCAGTTCCTGTGTAGCCAAGTTTACATTCCGTGTATTAGTGATATCTTATGATGTTTCTTTTTCTGTGTGACTTATTTCAGTTAGAATCATCATACCTGAATCCACTCATTATGCTGCTATGGGCCTGATGACATAGATGTCATTGCTGAGTGATATTGCATTGTACGTAAGTACCACAACTTCTTTATCCATTTTTCGCTTTATGCGATATTGAACTTGTACCGTAAACGAGTTTCTTGTAAACAGAGCCATCCCAAACTTTGGGGTGGCTGTGTCTTTTTGATTTTAATTTCCCTAAGCTGCAGGACCATAAGTGGAAGTGCCCTAGGCTCTGTTGCTTTGTTTTTTAGATGTTTCAGGAAACACCATACACTTCTCCCGAGTGGCTGTTGGCAATTTACATCCCGCCCATCAGCATAACAAGGCTCCCAGTTCTCCATGGCCTGTCCTGCCTTTCTGGATTTTACACTTTTTTCAGATGGCCCTTTTGACGGGGGGGGGGGGGAAGTGAGACTTCATTGTAGTGCAGATTTCCTTTGCAAGCTTGCTTGGTTGGCCAAAAAGGGCGTATGTGTTTTTTCCTGAATATATTCAGGAAAAAACGCATACGCCCTTTTTGGCCAAGTGCATCATTGTCGACCTGCTGCCTCTTTTCCTATGCTTTAAATGCAATTCCAGTCTACCTCCTGAAATCGGTTTCCTGCAATTCTGCCCGGCTTTCAAGTCCTCTTGGCAGCCTTACTTCAGTATATTTTTGGATGATAGCTGTCATTTATAACTCTGCAGGTTTGTGAATTACAGTGCCCCTGAGCTCCTTTCTTCAACTCGCTTTCTTGTGAGCTGGCCGCAACACCGCAGGATTGCTTCAGGCCCTAATCTGGTTCCGGCATGGCACGCTGAGCCTTTGGTTAATTCCTCTTCCTGGTGGGAAATGAGAGTTAAATTTTCCCGTCCAGACACCTCCAGCTAGTCTCTCATTGGTTCTCCCTATTCCTGTTCATCTTCCGCGGAATTTGCAAACTGGGCCAAACAGGAGGTTAAAGGCACTGACTCTCCAAGTCGGGAGAGTGTTAGTAAAGCATCTGGAATGTTGCACCCGAGTACCAGGGGACGAGAAATGAGACATATTTCAACACGTCTCCCGATCACACGGTTGATCATACTCTGGGTTCCACATGCATGTTTTAGCTGAAGGAAGAATCCCTTAAACCTGGAGAGTTGAGACCCGTGGAATGGGTACCATGCAATATGACTTCAAAGGGTCTTCATTTGCTCACCAAAACTCTCCAATCCTATCACTGCTGCGTTTTTGCCCCTGTACTCACGATTGATTCACTTTCAGAGACATAGTAATCCATAGGTTTTAAGATACTTACTAGTCAGGTACATTATTAGGCGTTTAATATGGGGTTTTGAGTCCATTTCGTTGAGCAAGGAGTAGCTCTTGTCTATTACATATTTGGCTTAAGGAACTTTATCTGTGCTCATTTCAATCTCTGGTTTTATGCAGCACCCCAACTCACCTTTCCCCTTAAGCAAGCATAAGTTGATTTTCTAAATTTGGGACCATGTTCTGTTTTGAAATTCAGTTCCTGTGTAGCCAAGTTTACATTCCGTGTATTAGTGATATCTTATGATGTTTCTTTTTCTGTGTGACTTATTTCAGTTAGAATCATCATACCTGAATCCACTCATTATGCTGCTATGGGCCTGATGACATAGATGTCATTGCTGAGTGATATTGCATTGTACGTAAGTACCACAACTTCTTTATCCATTTTTCGCTTTATGCGATATTGAACTTGTACCGTAAACGAGTTTCTTGTAAACAGAGCCATCCCAAACTTTGGGGTGGCTGTGTCTTTTTGATTTTAATTTCCCTAAGCTGCAGGACCATAAGTGGAAGTGCCCTAGGCTCTGTTGCTTTGTTTTTTAGATGTTTCAGGAAACACCATACACTTCTCCCCAGTGGCTGTTGGCAATTTACATCCCGCCCATCAGCATAACAAGGCTCCCAATTCTCCATGGCCTGTCCTGCCTTTCTGGATTTTACACTTTTTTCAGATGGCCCTTTTGACGGGGGGGGGGGGGGAAGTGAGACTTCATTGTAGTGCAGATTTCCTTTGCAAGCTTGCTTGGTTGGCCAAAAAGGGCGTATGCGTTTTTTCCTGAATATATTCAGGAAAAAACGCATACGCCCTTTTTGGCCAAGTGCATCATTGTCGACCTTCTACCTCTTTTCCTATGCTTTAAATGCAATTCCAGTCTACCTCCTGAAATCGGTTTCCTGCAATTCTGCCCGGCTTTCAAGTCCTCTTGGCAGCCTTACTTCAGTATATTTTTGGATGATAGCTGTCATTTATAACTCTGCAGGTTTGTGAATTACAGTGCCCCTGAGCTCCTTTCTTCAACTCGCTTTCTTGTGAGCTGGCCGCAACACCGCAGGTTTGCTTCAGGCCCTAATCTGGTTCCGGCATGGCACGCTGAGCCTTTGGTTAATTCCTCTTCCTGGTGGGAAATGAGAGTTAAATTTTCCCGTCCAGACACCTCCAGCTAGTCTCTCATTGGTTCTCCCTAATCCTGTTCATCTTCCGCGGAATTTGCAAACTGGGCCAAACAGGAGGTTAAAGGCACTGACTCTCCAAGTCGGGAGAGTGTTAGTAAAGCATCTGGAATGTTGCACCCGAGTACCAGGGGACGAGAACTGAGACATATTTCAACACGTCTCCCGATCACACGGTTGATCATACTCTGGGTTCCACATGCATGTTTTAGCTGAAGGAAGAATCCCTTAAACCTGGAGAGTTGAGACCCGTGGAATGGGTACCATGCAATATGACTTCAAAGGGTCTTCATTTGCTCACCAAAACTCTCCAATCCTATCACTGCTGCGTTTTTGCCCCTGTACTCACGATTGATTCACTTTCAGAGACATAGCAATCCATAGGTTTTAAGATACTTACTAGTCAGGTACATTATTAGGCGTTTAATATGGGGTTTTGAGTCCATTTCGTTGAGCAAGGAGTAGCTCTTGTCTATTACATATTTGGCTTAAGGAACTTTATCTGTGCTCATTTCAATCTCTGGTTTTATGCAGCACCCCAACTCACCTTTCCCCTTAAGCAAGCATAAGTTGGTTTTCTAAATTTGGGACCATGTTCTGTTTTGAAATTCAGTTCCTGTGTAGCCAAGTTTACATTCCGTGTATTAGTGATATCTTATGATGTTTCTTTTTCTGTGTGACTTATTTCAGTTAGAATCATCATACCTGAATCCACTCATTATGCTGCTATGGGCCTGATGACATAGATGTCATTGCTGAGTGATATTGCATTGTACGTAAGTACCACAACTTCTTTATCCATTTTTCGCTTTATGCGATATTGAACTTGTACCATAAACGAGTTTCTTGTAAACAGAGCCATCCCAAACTTTGGGGTGGCTGTGTCTTTTTGATTTTAATTTCCCTAAGCTGCAGGACCATAAGTGGAAGTGCCCTAGGCTCTGTTGCTTTGTTTTTTAGATGTTTCAGGAAACACCATACACTTCTCCCGAGTGGCTGTTGGCAATTTACATCCCGCCCATCAGCATAACAAGGCTCCCAGTTCTCCATGGCCTGTCCTGCCTTTCTGGATTTTACACTTTTTTCAGATGGCCCTTTTGACAGGGGGGGGGGGAAGTGAGACTTCATTGTAGTGCAGATTTCCTTTGCAAGCTTGCTTGGTTGGCCAAAAAGGGCGTATGCGTTTTTTCCTGAATATATTCAGGAAAAAACGCATACGCCCTTTTTGGCCAAGTGCATCATTGTCGACCTGCTGCCTCTTTTCCTATGCTTTAAATGCAATTCCAGTCTACCTCCTGAAATCGGTTTCCTGCAATTCTGCCCGGCTTTCAAGTCCTCTTGGCAGCCTTACTTCAGTATATTTTTGGATGATAGCTGTCATTTATAACTCTGCAGGTTTGTGAATTACAGTGCCCCTGAGCTCCTTTCTTCAACTCGCTTTCTTGTGAGCTGGCCTCAACACCGCAGGATTGCTTCAGGCCCTAATCTGGTTCCGGCATGGCACGCTGAGCCTTTGGTTAATTCCTCTTCCTGGTGGGAAATGAGAGTTAAATTTTCCCGTCCAGACACCTCCAGCTAGTCTCTCATTGGTTCTCCCTATTCCTGTTCATCTTCCGCGGAATTTGCAAACTGGGTCAAACAGGAGGTTAAAGGCACTGACTCTCCAAGTCGGGAGAGTGTTAGTAAAGCATCTGGAATGTTGCACCCGAGTACCAGGGGACGAGAACTGAGACATATTTCAACACGTCTCCCGATCACACGGTTGATCATACTCTGGGTTCCACATGCATGTTTTAGCTGAAGGAAGAATCCCTTAAACCTGGAGAGTTGAGACCCGTGGAATGGGTACCATGCAATATGACTTCAAAGGGTCTTCATTTGCTCACCAAAACTCTCCAATCCTATCACTGCTGCGTTTTTGCCCCTGTACTCACGATTGATTCACTTTCAGAGACATAGCAATCCATAGGTTTTAAGATACTTACTAGTCAGGTACATTATTAGGCGTTTAATATGGGGTTTTGAGTCCATTTCGTTGAGCAAGGAGTAGCTCTTGTCTATTACATATTTGGCTTAAGGAACTTTATCTGTGCTCATTTCAATCTCTGGTTTTATGCAGCACCCCAACTCACCTTTCCCCTTAAGCAAGCATAAGTTGGTTTTCTAAATTTGGGACCATGTTCTGTTTTGAAATTCAGTTCCTGTGTAGCCAAGTTTACATTCCGTGTATTAGTGATATCTTATGATGTTTCTTTTTCTGTGTGACTTATTTCAGTTAGAATCATCATACCTGAATCCACTCATTATGCTGCTATGGGCCTGATGACATAGATGTCATTGCTGAGTGATATTGCATTGTACGTAAGTACCACAACTTCTTTATCCATTTTTCGCTTTATGCGATATTGAACTTGTACCGTAAACGAGTTTCTTGTAAACAGAGCCATCCCAAACTTTGGGGTGGCTGTGTCTTTTTGATTTTAATTTCCCTAAGCTGCAGGACCATAAGTGGAAGTGCCCTAGGCTCTGTTGCTTTGTTTTTTAGATGTTTCAGGAAACACCATACACTTCTCCCGAGTGGCTGTTGGCAATTTACATCCCGCCCATCAGCATAACAAGGCTCCCAATTCTCCATGGCCTGTCCTGCCTTTCTGGATTTTACACTTTTTTCAGATGGCCCTTTTGACGGGGGGGGGGGGGAAGTGAGACTTCATTGTAGTGCAGATTTCCTTTGCAAGCTTGCTTGGTTGGCCAAAAAGGGCGTATGCGTTTTTTCCTGAATATATTCAGGAAAAAACGCATACGCCCTTTTTGGCCAAGTGCATCATTGTCGACCTTCTACCTCTTTTCCTATGCTTTAAATGCAATTCCAGTCTACCTCCTGAAATCGGTTTCCTGCAATTCTGCCCGGCTTTCAAGTCCTCTTGGCAGCCTTACTTCAGTATATTTTTGGATGATAGCTGTCATTTATAACTCTGCAGGTTTGTGAATTACAGTGCCCCTGAGCTCCTTTCTTCAACTCGCTTTCTTGTGAGCTGGCCGCAACACCGCAGGATTGCTTCAGGCCCTAATCTGGTTCCGGCATGGCACGCTGAGCCTTTGGTTAATTCCTCTTCCTGGTGGGAAATGAGAGTTAAATTTTCCCGTCCAGACACCTCCAGCTAGTCTCTCATTGGTTCTCCCTATTCCTGTTCATCTTCCGCGGAATTTGCAAACTGGGCCAAACAGGAGGTTAAAGGCACTGACTCTCCACGTCGGGAGAGTGTTAGTAAAGCATCTGGAATGTTGCACCCGAGTACCAGGGGACGAGAACTGAGACATATTTCAACACGTCTCCCGATCACACGGTTGATCATACTCTGGGTTCCACATGCATGTTTTAGCTGAAGGAAGAATCCCTTAAACCTGGAGAGTTGAGACCCGTGGAATGGGTACCATGCAATATGACTTCAAAGGGTCTTCATTTGCTCACCAAAACTCTCCAATCCTATCACTGCTGCGTTTTTGCCCCTGTACTCACGATTGATTCACTTTCAGAGACATAGCAATCCATAGGTTTTAAGATACTTACTAGTCAGGTACATTATTAGGCGTTTAATATGGGGTTTTGAGTCCATTTCGTTGAGCAAGGAGTAGCTCTTGTCTATTACATATTTGGCTTAAGGAACTTTATCTGTGCTCATTTCAATCTCTGGTTTTATGCAGCACCCCAACTCACCTTTCCCCTTAAGCAAGCATAAGTTGGTTTTCTAAATTTGGGACCATGTTCTGTTTTGAAATTCAGTTCCTCTGTAGCCAAGTTTACATTCCGTGTATTAGTGATATCTTATGATGTTTCTTTTTCTGTGTGACTTATTTCAGTTAGAATCATCATACCTGAATCCACTCATTATGCTGCTATGGGCCTGATGACATAGATGTCATTGCTGAGTGATATTGCATTGTACGTAAGTACCACAACTTCTTTATCCATTTTTCGCTTTATGCGATATTGAACTTGTACCATAAACGAGTTTCTTGTAAACAGAGCCATCCCAAACTTTGGGGTGGCTGTGTCTTTTTTATTTTAATTTCCCTAAGCTGCAGGACCATAAGTGGAAGTGCCCTAGGCTCTGTTGCTTTGTTTTTTAGATGTTTCAGGAAACACCATACACTTCTCCCGAGTGGCTGTTGGCAATTTACATCCCGCCCATCAGCATAACAAGGCTCCCAGTTCTCCATGGCCTGTCCTGCCTTTCTGGATTTTACACTTTTTTCAGATGGCCCTTTTGACGGGGGGGGGGGGGAAGTGAGACTTCATTGTAGTGCAGATTTCCTTTGCAAGCTTGCTTGGTTGGCCAAAAAGGGCGTATGCGTTTTTTCCTGAATATATTCAGGAAAAAACGCATACGCCCTTTTTGGCCAAGTGCATCATTGTCGACCTTCACCTCTTTTCCTATGCTTTAAATGCAATTCCAGTCTACCTCCTGAAATCGGTTTCCTGCAATTCTGCCCGGCTTTCAAGTCCTCTTGGCAGCCTTACTTCAGTATATTTTTGGATGATAGCTGTCATTTATAACTCTGCAGGTTTGTGAATTACAGTGCCCCTGAGCTCCTTTCTTCAACTCGCTTTCTTGTGAGCTGGCCGCAACACCGCAGGTTTGCTTCAGGCCCTAATCTGGTTCCGGCATGGCACGCTGAGCCTTTGGTTAATTCCTCTTCCTGGTGGGAAATGAGAGTTAAATTTTCCCGTCCAGACACCTCCAGCTAGTCTCTCATTGGTTCTCCCTATTCCTGTTCATCTTCCGCGGAATTTGCAAACTGGGCCAAACAGGAGGTTAAAGGCACTGACTCTCCAAGTCGGGAGAGTGTTAGTAAAGCATCTGGAATGTTGCACCCGAGTACCAGGGGACGAGAACTGAGACATATTTCAACACGTCTCCCGATCACACGGTTGATCATACTCTGGGTTCCACATGCATGTTTTAGCTGAAGGAAGAATCCCTTAAACCTGGAGAGTTGAGACCCGTGGAATGGGTACCATGCAATATGACTTCAAAGGGTCTTCATTTGCTCACCAAAACTCTCCAATCCTATCACTGCTGCGTTTTTGCCCCTGTACTCACGATTGATTCACTTTCAGAGACATAGCAATCCATAGGTTTTAAGATACTTACTAGTCAGGTACATTATTAGGCGTTTAATATGGGGTTTTGAGTCCATTTCGTTGAGCAAGGAGTAGCTCTTGTCTATTACATATTTGGCTTAAGGAACTTTATCTGTGCTCATTTCAATCTCTGGTTTTATGCAGCACCCCAACTCACCTTTCCCCTTAAGCAAGCATAAGTTGGTTTTCTAAATTTGGGACCATGTTCTGTTTTGAAATTCAGTTCCTGTGTAGCCAAGTTTACATTCCGTGTATTAGTGATATCTTATGATGTTTCTTTTTCTGTGTGACTTATTTCAGTTAGAATCATCATACCTGAATCCACTCATTATGCTGCTATGGGCCTGATGACATAGATGTCATTGCTGAGTGATATTGCATTGTACGTAAGTACCACAACTTCTTTATCCATTTTTCGCTTTATGCGATATTGAACTTGTACCGTAAACGAGTTTCTTGTAAACAGAGCCATCCCAAACTTTGGGGTGGCTGTGTCTTTTTGATTTTAATTTCCCTAAGCTGCAGGACCATAAGTGGAAGTGCCCTAGGCTCTGTTGCTTTGTTTTTTAGATGTTTCAGGAAACACCATACACTTCTCCCGAGTGGCTGTTGGCAATTTACATCCCGCCCATCAGCATAACAAGGCTCCCAGTTCTCCATGGCCTGTCCTGCCTTTCTGGATTTTACACTTTTTTCAGATGGCCCTTTTGACAGGGGGGGGGGGGAAGTGAGACTTCATTGTAGTGCAGATTTCCTTTGCAAGCTTGCTTGCTTGGCCAAAAAGGGCGTATGCGTTTTTTCCTGAATATATTCAGGAAAAAACGCATACGCCCTTTTTGGCCAAGTGCATCATTGTCGACCTGCTGCCTCTTTTCCTATGCTTTAAATGCAATTCCAGTCTACCTCCTGAAATCGGTTTCCTGCAATTCTGCCCGGCTTTCAAGTCCTCTTGGCAGCCTTACTTCAGTATATTTTTGGATGATAGCTGTCATTTATAACTCTGCAGGTTTGTGAATTACAGTGCCCCTGAGCTCCTTTCTTCAACTCGCTTTCTTGTGAGCTGGCCGCAACACCGCAGGATTGCTTCAGGCCCTAATCTGGTTCCGGCATGGCACGCTGAGCCTTTGGTTAATTCCTCTTCCTGGTGGGAAATGAGAGTTAAATTTTCCCGTCCAGACACCTCCAGCTAGTCTCTCATTGGTTCTCCCTATTCCTGTTCATCTTCCGCGGAATTTGCAAACTGGGCCAAACAGGAGGTTAAAGGCACTGACTCTCCAAGTCGGGAGAGTGTTAGTAAAGCATCTGGAATGTTGCACCCGAGTACCAGGGGACGAGAACTGAGACATATTTCAACACGTCTCCCGATCACACGGTTGATCATACTCTGGGTTCCACATGCATGTTTTAGCTGAAGGAAGAATCCCTTAAACCTGGAGAGTTGAGACCCGTGGAATGGGTACCATGCAATATGACTTCAAAGGGTCTTCATTTGCTCACCAAAACTCTCCAATCCTATCACTGCTGCGTTTTTGCCCCTGTACTCACGATTGATTCACTTTCAGAGACATAGCAATCCATAGGTTTTAAGATACTTACTAGTCAGGTACATTATTAGGCGTTTAATATGGGGTTTTGAGTCCCTTTCGTTGAGCAAGGAGTAGCTCTTGTCTATTACATATTTGGCTTAAGGAACTTTATCTGTGCTCATTTCAATCTCTGGTTTTATGCAGCACCCCAACTCACCTTTCCCCTTAAGCAAGCATAAGTTGATTTTCTAAATTTGGGACCATATTCTGTTTTGAAATTCAGTTCCTGTGTAGCCAAGTTTACATTCCGTGTATTAGTGATATCTTATGATGTTTCTTTTTCTGTGTGACTTATTTCAGTTAGAATCATCATACCTGAATCCACTCATTATGCTGCTATGGGCCTGATGACATAGATGTCATTGCTGAGTGATATTGCATTGTACGTAAGTACCACAAATTCTTTATCCATTTTTCGCTTTATGCGATATTGAACTTGTACCGTAAACGAGTTTCTTGTAAACAGAGCCATCCCAAACTTTGGGGTGGCTGTGTCTTTTTGATTTTAATTTCCCTAAGCTGCAGGACCATAAGTGGAAGTGCCCTAGGCTCTGTTGCTTTGTTTTTTAGATGTTTCAGGAAACACCATACACTTCTCCCGAGTGGCTGTTGGCAATTTACATCCCGCCCATCAGCATAACAAGGCTCCCAGTTCTCCATGGCCTGTCCTGCCTTTCTGGATTTTACACTTTTTTCAGATGGCCCTTTTGACGGGGGGGGGGGGTGGGAAGTGAGACTTCATTGTAGTGCAGATTTCCTTTGCAAGCTTGCTTGCTTGGCCAAAAAGGGCGTATGCGTTTTTTCCTGAATATATTCAGGAAAAAACGCATACGCCCTTTTTGGCCAAGTGCATCATTGTCGACCTTCTGCCTCTTTTTCTATGCTTTAAATGCAATTCCAGTCTACCTCCTGAAATCGGTTTCCTGCAATTCTGCCCGGCTTTCAAGTCCTCTTGGCAGCCTTACTTCAGTATATTTTTGGATGATAGCTGTCATTTATAACTCTGCAGGTTTGTGAATTACAGTGCCCCTGAGCTCCTTTCTTCAACTCGCTTTCTTGTGAGCTGGCCGCAACACCGCAGGATTGCTTCAGGCCCTAATCTGGTTCCGGCATGGCACGCTGAGCCTTTGGTTAATTCCTCTTCCTGGTGGGAAATGAGAGTTAAATTTTCCCGTCCAGACACCTCCAGCTAGTCTCTCATTGGTTCTCCCTATTCCTGTTCATCTTCCGCGGAATTTGCAAACTGGGTCAAACAGGAGGTTAAAGGCACTGACTCTCCAAGTCGGGAGAGTGTTAGTAAAGCATCTGGAATGTTGCACCCGAGTACCAGGGGACGAGAACTGAGACATATTTCAACACGTCTCCCGATCACACGGTTGATCATACTCTGGGTTCCACATGTATGTTTTAGCTGAAGGAAGAATCCCTTAAACCTGGAGAGTTGAGACCCGTGGAATGGGTACCATGCAATATGACTTCAAAGGGTCTTCATTTGCTCACCAAAACTCTCCAATCCTATCACTGCTGCGTTTTTGCCCCTTTACTCACGATTGATTCACTTTCAGAGACATAGCAATCCATAGGTTTTAAGATACTTACTAGTCAGGTACATTATTAGGCGTTTAATATGGGGTTTTGAGTCCATTTCGTTGAGCAAGGAGTAGCTCTTGTCTATTACATATTTGGCTTAAGGAACTTTATCTGTGCTCATTTCAATCTCTGGTTTTATGCAGCACCCCAACTCACCTTTCCCCTTAAGCAAGCATAAGTTGATTTTCTAAATTTGGGACCATGTTCTGTTTTGAAATTCAGTTCCTGTGTAGCCAAGTTTACATTCCGTGTATTAGTGATATCTTATGATGTTTCTTTTTCTGTGTGACTTATTTCAGTTAGAATCATCATACCTGAATCCACTCATTATGCTGCTATGGGCCTGATGACATAGATGTCATTGCTGAGTGATATTGCATTGTACGTAAGTACCACAACTTCTTTATCCATTTTTCGCTTTATGCGATATTGAACTTGTACCGTAAACGAGTTTCTTGTAAACAGAGCCATCCCAAACTTTGGGGTGGCTGTGTCTTTTTGATTTTAATTTCCCTAAGCTGCAGGACCATAAGTGGAAGTGCCCTAGGCTCTGTTGCTTTGTTTTTTAGATGTTTCAGGAAACACCATACACTTCTCCCTAGTGGCTGTTGGCAATTTACATCCCGCCCATCAGCATAACAAGGCTCCCAATTCTCCATGGCCTGTCCTGCCTTTCTGGATTTTACACTTTTTTCAGATGGCCCTTTTGACGGGGGGGGGGGGGGGGGGGGGGAAGTGAGACTTCATTGTAGTGCAGATTTCCTTTGCAAGCTTGCTTGGTTGGCCAAAAAGGGCGTATGCGTTTTTTCCTGAATATATTCAGGAAAAAACGCATACGCCCTTTTTGGCCAAGTGCATCATTGTCGACCTTCTACCTCTTTTCCTATGCTTTAAATGCAATTCCAGTCTACCTCCTGAAATCGGTTTCCTGCAATTCTGCCCGGCTTTCAAGTCCTCTTGGCAGCCTTACTTCAGTATATTTTTGGATGATAGCTGTCATTTATAACTCTGCAGGTTTGTGAATTACAGTGCCCCTGAGCTCCTTTCTTCAACTCGCTTTCTTGTGAGCTGGCCGCAACACCGCAGGTTTGCTTCAGGCCCTAATCTGGTTCCGGCATGGCACGCTGAGCCTTTGGTTAATTCCTCTTCCTGGTGGGAAATGAGAGTTAAATTTTCCCGTCCAGACACCTCCAGCTAGTCTCTCATTGGTTCTCCCTATTCCTGTTCATCTTCCGCGGAATTTGCAAACTGGGCCAAACAGGAGGTTAAAGGCACTGACTCTCCAAGTCGGGAGAGTGTTAGTAAAGCATCTGGAATGTTGCACCCGAGTACCAGGGGACGAGAACTGAGACATATTTCAACACGTCTCCCGATCACACGGTTGATCATACTCTGGGTTCCACATGCATGTTTTAGCTGAAGGAAGAATCCCTTAAACCTGGAGAGTTGAGACCCGTGGAATGGGTACCATGCAATATGACTTCAAAGGGTCTTCATTTGCTCACCAAAACTCTCCAATCCTATCACTACTGCGTTTTTGCCCCTGTACTCACGATTGATTCACTTTCAGAGACATAGCAATCCATAGGTTTTAAGATACTTACTAGTCAGGTACATTATTAGGCGTTTAATATGGGGTTTTGAGTCCATTTCGTTGAGCAAGGAGTAGCTCTTGTCTATTACATATTTGGCTTAAGGAACTTTATCTGTGCTCATTTCAATCTCTGGTTTTATGCAGCACCCCAACTCACCTTTCCCCTTAAGCAAGCATAAGTTGGTTTTCTAAATTTGGGACCATGTTCTGTTTTGAAATTCAGTTCCTGTGTAGCCAAGTTTACATTCCGTGTATTAGTGATATCTTATGATGTTTCTTTTTCTGTGTGACTTATTTCAGTTAGAATCATCATACCTGAGCCCACTCATTATGCTGCTATGGGCCTGATGACATAGATGTCATTGCTGAGTGATATTGCATTGTACGTAAGTACCACAACTTCTTTATCCATTTTTCGCTTTATGCGATATTGAACTTGTACCGTAAACGAGTTTCTTGTAAACAGAGCCATCCCAAACTTTGGGGTGGCTGTGTCTTTTTGATTTTAATTTCCCTAAGCTGCAGGACCATAAGTGGAAGTGCCCTAGGCTCTGTTGCTTTGTTTTTTAGATGTTTCAGGAAACACCATACACTTCTCCCGAGTGGCTGTTGGCAATTTACATCCCGCCCATCAGCATAACAAGGCTCCCAGTTCTCCATGGCCTGTCCTGCCTTTCTGGATTTTACACTTTTTTCAGATGGCCCTTTTGACAGGGGGGGGGGGAAGTGAGACTTCATTGTAGTGCAGATTTCCTTTGCAAGCTTGCTTGCTTGGCCAAAAAGGGCGTATGCGTTTTTTCCTGAATATATTCAGGAAAAAACGCATACGCCTTTTTTGGCCAAGTGCATCATTGTCGACCTGCTGCCTCTTTTCCTATGCTTTAAATGCAATTCCAGTCTACCTCCTGAAATCGGTTTCCTGCAATTCTGCCCGGCTTTCAAGTCCTCTTGGCAGCCTTACTTCAGTATATTTTTGGATGATAGCTGTCATTTATAACTCTGCAGGTTTGTGAATTACAGTGCCCCTGAGGTCCTTTCTTCAACTCACTTTCTTGTGAGCTGGCCGCAGCACTGCAGGATTGCTTCAGGCCCTAATCTGGTTCCGGCATGGCACGCTGAGCCTTTGGTTAATTCCTCTTCCTGGTGGGAAATGAGAGTTAAATTTTCCCGTCCAGACACCTCCAGCTAGTCTCTCATTGGTTCTCCCTATTCCTGTTCATCTTCCGCGGAATTTGCAAACTGGGCCAAACAGGAGGTTAAAGGCACTGACTCTCCAAGTCGGGAGAGTGTTAGTAAAGCATCTGGAATGTTGCACCCGAGTACCAGGGGACGAGAACTGAGACATATTTCAACACGTCTCCCGATCACACGGTTGATCATACTCTGGGTTCCACATGCATGTTTTAGCTGAAGGAAGAATCCCTTAAACCTGGAGAGTTGAGACCCGTGGAATGGGTACCATGCAATATGACTTCAAAGGGTCTTCATTTGCTCACCAAAACTCTCCAATCCTATCACTGCTGCGTTTTTGCCCCTGTACTCACGATTGATTCACTTTCAGAGACATAGCAATCCATAGGTTTTAAGATACTTACTAGTCAGGTACATTATTAGGCGTTTAATATGGGGTTTTGAGTCCATTTCGTTGAGCAAGGAGTAGCTCTTGTCTATTACATATTTGGCTTAAGGAACTTTATCTGTGCTCATTTCAATCTCTGGTTTTATGCAGCACCCCAACTCACCTTTCCCCTTAAGCAAGCATAAGTTGGTTTTCTAAATTTGGGACCATGTTCTGTTTTGAAATTCAGTTCCTGTGTAGCCAAGTTTACATTCCGTGTATTAGTGATATCTTATGATGTTTCTTTTTCTGTGTGACTTATTTCAGTTAGAATCATCATACCTGAGTCCACTCATTATGCTGCTATGGGCCTGATGACATAGATGTCATTGCTGAGTGATATTGCATTGTACGTAAGTACCACAACTTCTTTATCCATTTTTCGCTTTATGCGATATTGAACTTGTACCGTAAACGAGTTTCTTGTAAACAGAGCCATCCCAAACTTTGGGGTGGCTGTGTCTTTTTGATTTTAATTTCCCTAAGCTGCAGGACCATAAGTGGAAGTGCCCTAGGCTCTGTTGCTTTGTTTTTTAGATGTTTCAGGAAACACCATACACTTCTCCCGAGTGGCTGTTGGCAATTTACATCCCGCCCATCAGCATAACAAGGCTCCCAGTTCTCCATGGCCTGTCCTGCCTTTCTGGATTTTACACTTTTTTCAGATGGCCCTTTTGACAGGGGGGGGGGGAAGTGAGACTTCATTGTAGTGCAGATTTCCTTTGCAAGCTTGCTTGGTTGGCCAAAAAGGGCGTATGCGTTTTTTCCTGAATATATTCAGGAAAAAACGCATACGCCCTTTTTGGCCAAGTGCATCATTGTCGACCTGCTGCCTCTTTTCCTATGCTTTAAATGCAATTCCAGTCTACCTCCTGAAATCGGTTTCTTGCAATTCTGCCCGGCTTTCAAGTCCTCTTGGCAGCCTTACTTCAGTATATTTTTGGATGATAGCTGTCATTTATAACTCTGCAGGTTTGTGAATTACAGTGCCCCTGAGCTCCTTTCTTCAACTCACTTTCTTGTGAGCTGGCCGCAACACCGCAGGATTGCTTCAGGCCCTAATCTGGTTCCGGCATGGCACGCTGAGCCTTTGGTTAATTCCTCTTCCTGGTGGGAAATGAGAGTTAAATTTTCCCGTCCAGACACCTCCAGCTAGTCTCTCATTGGTTCTCCCTATTCCTGTTCATCTTCCGCGGAATTTGCAAACTGGGCCAAACAGGAGGTTAAAGGCACTGACTCTCCAAGTCGGGAGAGTGTTAGTAAAGCATCTGGAATGTTGCACCCGAGTACCAGGGGACGAGAACTGAGACATATTTCAACACGTCTCCCGATCACACGGTTGATCATACTCTGGGTTCCACATGCATGTTTTAGCTGAAGGAAGAATCCCTTAAACCTGGAGAGTTGAGACCCGTGGAATGGGTACCATGCAATATGACTTCAAAGGGTCTTCATTTGCTCACCAAAACTCTCCAATCCTATCACTGCTGCGTTTTTGCCCCTGTACTCACGATTGATTCACTTTCAGAGACATAGCAATCCATAGGTTTTAAGATACTTACTAGTCAGGTACATTATTAGGCGTTTAATATGGGGTTTTGAGTCCATTTCGTTGAGCAAGGAGTAGCTCTTGTCTATTACATATTTGGCTTAAGGAACTTTATCTGTGCTCATTTCAATCTCTGGTTTTATGCAGCACCCCAACTCACCTTTCCCCTTAAGCAAGCATAAGTTGGTTTTCTAAATTTGGGACCATGTTCTGTTTTGAAATTCAGTTCCTGTGTAGCCAAGTTTACATTCCGTGTATTAGTGATATCTTATGATGTTTCTTTTTCTGTGTGACTTATTTCAGTTAGAATCATCATACCTGAATCCACTCATTATGCTGCTATGGGCCTGATGACATAGATGTCATTGCTGAGTGATATTGCATTGTACGTAAGTACCACAACTTCTTTATCCATTTTTCGCTTTATGCGATATTGAACTTGTACCGTAAACGAGTTTCTTGTAAACAGAGCCATCCCAAACTTTGGGGTGGCTGTGTCTTTTTGATTTTAATTTCCCTAAGCTGCAGGACCATAAGTGGAAGTGCCCTAGGCTCTGTTGCTTTGTTTTTTAGATGTTTCAGGAAACACCATACACTTCTCCCGAGTGGCTGTTGGCAATATACATCCCGCCCATCAGCATAACAAGGCTCCCAGTTCTCCATGGCCTGTCCTGCCTTTCTGGATTTTACACTTTTTTCAGTTGGCCCTTTTGACCGGGGGGAAGTGAGACTTCATTGTAGTGCAGATTTCCTTTGCAAGCTTGCTTGGTTGGCCAAAAAGGGCGTATGCGTTTTTTCCTGAATATATTCAGGAAAAAACGCATACGCCCTTTTTGGCCAAGTGCATCATTGTGCACGTTCTGCCTCTTTTCCTATGCTTTAAATGCAATTCCAGTCTACCTCCTGAAATTGGTTTCCTGCAATTCTGCCCCGCTTTCAAGTCCTCTTGTCAGCCTTACTTCAGTATATTTTTGGACGATAGCTGTCATTTATAACTCTGCAGGTTTGTGAATTACAGTGCCCCTGAGCTCCTTTCTTCAACTCGCTTTCTTGTGAGCTGGCTGCAACACCGCAGGATTGCTTCAGGCCCTAATCTTGTTCCGGCATGGTACGCTGAGCCTTTGGTTAATTCCTCTTCCTGGTTGGAAATGAGAGTTAAATTTGCCCGTCCAGACACCTCCAGCTAGTCTCTCATTGGTTCTCCCTATTCCTGTTCATCTTCCGCAGAAATTGCAAACTGGGCCAAACAGGAGGTTAAAGGCACTGACTCTCCAAGTCGGGAGAGTGTTAGTAAAGCATCTGGAATGTTGCACCCGAGTATCAGGGGACGAAAACTGAGACATATTTTAACACGTCTCTCGATCACACGGTTGATCATACTATGGGTTCCACATGCATGATTTAGCTGAAGGAAGAATCCCTTAAACCTGGAGAGTTGAGACCCGTGGAATGGGTACCATGCAATATGACTTCAAAGGGTCTTCATTTGCTCACCGAACCTCTCCAATCCTATCATTGCTGCATTTATTCCCCTGTACACACGCTTGATTCTCTTTCGGAGACATAGCAATCCATAGGTTTAAAATACTTACAAGTCAGGTACATTCTTAGGCGTTTAATATGGGGTGTTGAGTCCATTTCGTTGAGCAAGGAGTAGCTCTTGTCTATTACATATTTGGCTTAAGGAACTTTATCTGTGCTCATTTCAATCTCTGGTTTTATGCAGCACCCCAACTCACCTTTCCCCTTAAGCAAGCATAAGTTGGTTTTCTAAATTTGAGACCCTGTTCTGTTTTGTAATTCAGTTCCTGTGTAGCCAAATTTACATTCCGTTTATTAGTGATATCTTATGATGTTTCTTTTTCTGTGTGACTTATTTCAGTTAGAATCATCATACCTGAATCCACTCATTATGCTGCTACGGGCCTGATGATATAGATTTCATTGCTGAGTCATATTCAATTGTACATAAGTACCACAACTTCTTTATCCATTTTTCACTTTCTGCGATATTGAACTTGTCCCGTAAACGAGGTTCTTGTAAAGAGAGCCTTCCCAAACTTAGGGGTGGCTGTGTTTTTTTTATTTTAATTTCGCTAAGCTATAGGACCATATGTGGAAGTGCCCTAGGCTCTGTTGCTTTGTTTTTTAGATGTTTCAGGAAACACCATACACTTCTCCCCAGTGGCTGTTGGCAATTTACATCCCGCCCATCAGCATAACAAGGCTCCCAGTTCTCCATGGCCTGTCCTGCCTTTCTGGAGTTTACACTTTTTTCAGATGGCCCTTTTGACCTGGGGGAAGTGAGACTTAATTGTAGTGCAGATTTCCTTTGCAAGCTTGCTTGCTTGGCCAAAAAGGGGGTATGCGTTTTTTTCTGAATATATTCAGGAAAAAACGCGTACGCCCTTTTTGGCCAAGTGCATCATTGTCGACTTTCTGACTGTTTTCCTATGCTTTAAGTGCAATTCCAGTCTACCTCCTGAAATCGGTTTCCTGCAATTCTGCCCGGCTTTCAAGTCCTCTTGGCAGCCTTACTTCAGTATATTTTTGGAATATAGCTGTCATTTATAACTCTGCAGGTTTGTGAATTACAGTGCCCCTTAGCTCCTTTCTTCAACTCGCTTTCTTGTGAGCTGGCCGCAACACCGCAGGATTGCTTCAGGCCCTAATCTGGTTCCGGCACGGCACGCTGAGCCTTTGGTTAATTCCTCTTCCTGGTGGGAAATGAGAGTTAAATTTGCCCGTCCAGACACCTCCAGCTAGTCTCTCATTGCTTCTCCCTATTCCTGTTCATCTTCCGCAGAAATTGCAAACTGGGCCAAACAGGAGGCTAAAGGCACTGACTCTCCAAGTCGGGAGAGTGTTAGTAAAGCGTCTGGAATGTTGCACCCGAGTACCAGGGGACGAGAACTGAGACATATTGGAACACGTCTCCCGATCACACGGTTGATCATACTCTGGGTTCCACATGCATGATTTAGCTGAAGGAAGAATCCCTTAAACCTGGAGAGTTGAGACCCGTGGAATGGGTACCATGCAATATGACTTCAAAGGGTCTTCATTTGCTCACCGAACCTCTCCAATCCTATCACTGCTGCGTTTATGCCCCTGTACACACGCTTGATTCTCTTTTGGAGACATAGCGATCCATAGGTTTTAAGATACTAAGTAGTCAGGTACATTCTTAGGCGTTTAATATGGGGTGTTGTGTCCATTTCGTTGAGCAAGGAGTAGCTCTTGTCTATTACATATTTGGCTTAAGGAACTTTATCTGTGCTCATTTCAATCTCTGGTTTTATGCAGCACCCCAACTCACCTTTCCCCTTAAGCAAGCATAAGTTGGTTTTCTAAATTTGAGACCCTGTTCTGTTTTGTAATTCAGTTCCTGTGTAGCCAAATTTACATTCCGTTTATTAGTGATATCTTATGATGTTTCTTTTTCTGTGTGACTTATTTCAGTTAGAATCATCATACCTGAATCCACTCATTATGCTGCTACGGGCCTGATGACATAGATTTCATTGCCAAGTGATATTGCATTGTACGTAAGTACCACAACTTCTTTATCCATTTTTCACTTTCTGCGATATTGTACTTGTACCGTAAACGAGGTTCTTGTAAGCAGAGCCGTCCCAAACTTTGGGGTGGCTGTGTCTTTTTGATTTTAATTTCCCTAAGCTATAGGACCATAAGTGGAAGTGCCCTAGGCTCTGTTGCTTTGTTTTTTAGATGTTTCAGGAAACACCATACACTTCTCCCAAGTGGCTGTTGGCAATTTACATCCCACCCATCAGCATAACAAGGCTCCCAGTTCTCCATGGCCTGTCCTGCCTTTCTGGATTTTACACTTTTTTCAGATGGCCATTTTGACCGGGGGGAAGTGAGACTTCATTGTAGTGCAGATTTCCTTTGCAAGCTTGCTTGGTTGGCCTAAAAGGGCGTATGCGTTTTTTCCTGAATATATTCAGGAAAAAACGCATACGCCCTTTTTGGCCAAGTGCATCATTGTTGACGTTCTGCCTCTTTTCCTATGCTTTAAATGCAATTCCACTCTACCTCCTGAAATTGGTTTCTTGCAATTCTGCCCCGCTTTCAAGTCCTCATGGCAGCGTTACTTCAGTATATTTTTGGACGATAGCTGTCATTTATAACTCTGCAGGTGTGTGAATTACAGTGCCCCTGAGCTCCTTTCTTCAACTCGCTTTCTTGTGAGCTGGCCGCAACACCGCAGGATTGCTTCAGGCCCTAATCTGGTTCCGGCACGGCACGCTGAGCCTTTGGTTAATTCCTCTTCCTGGTGGGAAATGAGAGTTAAATTTGCCCGTCCAGACACCTCCAGCTAGTCTCTCATTGCTTCTCCCTATTCCTGTTCATCTTCCGCAGAAATTGCAAACTGGGCCAAACAGGAGGCTAAAGGCACTGACTCTCCAAGTCGGGAGAGTGTTAGTAAAGCGTCTGGAATGTTGCACCCGAGTACCAGGGGACGAGAACTGAGACATATTGGAACACGTCTCCCGATCACACGGTTGATCATACTCTGGGTTCCACATGCATGATTTAGCTGAAGGAAGAATCCCTTAAACCTGGAGAGTTGAGACCCGTGGAATGGGTACCATGCAATATGACTTCAAAGGGTCTTCATTTGCTCACCGAACCTCTCCAATCCTATCACTGCTGCGTTTATGCCCCTGTACACACGCTTGATTCTCTTTTGGAGACATAGCGATCCATAGGTTTTAAGATACTAAGTAGTCAGGTACATTCTTAGGCGTTTAATATGGGGTGTTGTGTCCATTTCGTTGAGCAAGGAGTAGCTCTTGTCTATTACATATTTGGCTTAAGGAACTTTATCTGTGCTCATTTCAATCTCTGGTTTTATGCAGCACCCCAACTCACCTTTCCCCTTAAGCAAGCATAAGTTGGTTTTCTAAATTTGAGACCCTGTTCTGTTTTGTAATTCAGTTCCTGTGTAGCCAAATTTACATTCCGTTTATTAGTGATATCTTATGATGTTTCTTTTTCTGTGTGACTTATTTCAGTTAGAATCATCATACCTGAATCCACTCATTATGCTGCTACGGGCCTGATGACATAGATTTCATTGCCAAGTGATATTGCATTGTACGTAAGTACCACAACTTCTTTATCCATTTTTCACTTTCTGCGATATTGTACTTGTACCGTAAACGAGGTTCTTGTAAGCAGAGCCGTCCCAAACTTTGGGGTGGCTGTGTCTTTTTGATTTTAATTTCCCTAAGCTATAGGACCATAAGTCGAAGTGCCCTAGGCTCTGTTGCTTTGTTTTTTAGATGTTTCAGGAAACACCATACACTTCTCCCAAGTGGCTGTTGGCAATTTACATCCCACCCATCAGCATAACAAGGCTCCCAGTTCTCCATGGCCTGTCCTGCCTTTCTGGATTTTACACTTTTTTCAGATGGCCATTTTGACCGGGGGGAAGTGAGACTTCATTGTAGTGCAGATTTCCTTTGCAAGCTTGCTTGGTTGGCCTAAAAGGGCGTATGCGTTTTTTCCTGAATATATTCAGGAAAAAACGCATACGCCCTTTTTGGCCAAGTGCATCATTGTTGACGTTCTGCCTCTTTTCCTATGCTTTAAATGCAATTCCACTCTACCTCCTGAAATTGGTTTCTTGCAATTCTGCCCCGCTTTCAAGTCCTCATGGCAGCGTTACTTCAGTATATTTTTGGACGATAGCTGTCATTTATAACTCTGCAGGTGTGTGAATTACAGTGCCCCTGAGCTCCTTTCTTCAACTCGCTTTCTTGTGAGCTGGCCGCAACACCGCAGGATTGCTTCAGGCCCTAATCTGGTTCCGGCACGGCACGCTGAGCCTTTGGTTAATTCCTCTTCCTGGTGGGAAATGAGAGTTAAATTTGCCCGTCCAGACACCTCCAGCTAGTCTCTCATTGCTTCTCCCTATTCCTGTTCATCTTCCGCAGAAATTGCAAACTGGGCCAAACAGGAGGCTAAAGGCACTGACTCTCCAAGTCGGGAGAGTGTTAGTAAAGCGTCTGGAATGTTGCACCCGAGTACCAGGGGACGAGAACTGAGACATATTGGAACACGTCTCCCGATCACACGGTTGATCATACTCTGGGTTCCACATGCATGATTTAGCTGAAGGAAGAATCCCTTAAACCTGGAGAGTTGAGACCCGTGGAATGGGTACCATGCAATATGACTTCAAAGGGTCTTCATTTGCTCACCGAACCTCTCCAATCCTATCACTGCTGCGTTTATGCCCCTGTACACACGCTTGATTCTCTTTTGGAGACATAGCGATCCATAGGTTTTAAGATACTAAGTAGTCAGGTACATTCTTAGGCGTTTAATATGGGGTGTTGTGTCCATTTCGTTGAGCAAGGAGTAGCTCTTGTCTATTACATATTTGGCTTAAGGAACTTTATCTGTGCTCATTTCAATCTCTGGTTTTATGCAGCACCCCAACTCACCTTTCCCCTTAAGCAAGCATAAGTTGGTTTTCTAAATTTGAGACCCTGTTCTGTTTTGTAATTCAGTTCCTGTGTAGCCAAATTTACATTCCGTTTATTAGTGATATCTTATGATGTTTCTTTTTCTGTGTGACTTATTTCAGTTAGAATCATCATACCTGAATCCACTCATTATGCTGCTACGGGCCTGATGACATAGATTTCATTGCCAAGTGATATTGCATTGTACGTAAGTACCACAACTTCTTTATCCATTTTTCACTTTCTGCGATATTGTACTTGTACCGTAAACGAGGTTCTTGTAAGCAGAGCCGTCCCAAACTTTGGGGTGGCTGTGTCTTTTTGATTTTAATTTCCCTAAGCTATAGGACCATAAGTGGAAGTGCCCTAGGCTCTGTTGCTTTGTTTTTTAGATGTTTCAGGAAACACCATACACTTCTCCCAAGTGGCTGTTGGCAATTTACATCCCACCCATCAGCATAACAAGGCTCCCAGTTCTCCATGGCCTGTCCTGCCTTTCTGGATTTTACACTTTTTTCAGATGGCCATTTTGACCGGGGGGAAGTGAGACTTCATTGTAGTGCAGATTTCCTTTGCAAGCTTGCTTGGTTGGCCTAAAAGGGCGTATGCGTTTTTTCCTGAATATATTCAGGAAAAAACGCATACGCCCTTTTTGGCCAAGTGCATCATTGTTGACGTTCTGCCTCTTTTCCTATGCTTTAAATGCAATTCCACTCTACCTCCTGAAATTGGTTTCTTGCAATTCTGCCCCGCTTTCAAGTCCTCATGGCAGCGTTACTTCAGTATATTTTTGGACGATAGCTGTCATTTATAACTCTGCAGGTTTGTGAATTACAGTGCCCCTGAGCTCCTTTCTTCAACTCGCTTTCTTGTGAGCTGGCCGCAACACCGCAGGATTGCTTCAGGCCCTAATCTGGTTCCGGCACGGCACGCTGAGCCTTTGCTTAATTCATCTTCCTGGTGGGAAATGAGAGTTAAATTTGCCCGTCCAGACACCTCCAGCTAGTCTCTCATTGGTTCTCCATATTCCTGTTCATCTTCCGCAGAAATTGCAAACTGGGCCAAACAGGAGGTTAAAGGCACTGACTCTCCAAGTCGGGAGAGTGTTAGTAAAGCGTCTGGAATGTTGCACCCGAGTACCAGGGGACGAGAACTGAGACATATTGGAACACGTCTCCCGATCACACGGTTGATCATACTCTGGGTTCCACATGCATGATTTAGCTGAAGGAAGAATCCCTTAAACCTGGAGAGTTGAGACCCGTGGAATGGGTACCATGCAATATGACTTCAAAGGGTCTTCATTTGCTCACCTAACCTCTCCAATCCTATCACTGCTGCGTTTATGGCCCTGTACACACGCTTGATTCTCTTTCGGAGACAGAGCGATCCATAGGTTTTAAGATACTTAGTAGTCAGGTACATTCTTAGGCGTTTAATATGGGGTGTTGTGTCCAAATCGTTGAGCAAGGAGTAGCTCTTGTCTATTACATATTTGGCTTAAGGAACTTTATCTGTGCTCATTTCAATCTCTGGTTTTATGCAGCACCCCAACTCACCTTTCGCCTTAAGCAAGCATAAGTTGATTTTCTAAATTTGAGACCCTGTTCTCTTTTGTAATTCAGTTCCTGTGTAGCCAAGTTTACATTCCGTGTATTAGTGATATCTTACGATGTTTCTTTTCCTGTGTGACTTATTTCAGTTAGAATCATCATACCTGAATCCACTCATTATGCTGCTACGGGCCTGATGACATAGATTTCATTGCTGAGTGATATTGCATTGTACGTAAGTACCACAACTTCTTTATCCATTTTTCACTTTCTGCGATATTGAACTAGTCCCGTAAACGAGTTTCTTGTAAACAGAGCCATCCCAAACTTTGGGGTGGCTGTGTCTTTTTGATTTTAATTTCCCTAAGCTATAGGGCCATAAGTGGAAGTGCCCTAGGCTCTGTTGCTTTGTTTTTTAGATGTTTCAGGAAACACCATACACTTCTCCCGAGTGGCTGTTGGCAATATACATCCCGCCCATCAGCATAACAAGGCTCCCAGTTCTCCATGGCCTGTCCTGCCTTTCTGGATTTTACACTTTTTTCAGATGGCCCTTTTGACCGGGGGGAAGTGAGACTTCATTGTAGTGCAGATTTCCTTTGCAAGCTTGCTTGGTTGGCCAAAAACGACGTATGCGTTTTTTCCTGAATATATTCAGGAAAAAACGCATACGCTCTTTTTGGCCAAGTGCATCATTGTCGACGTTTTGCCTCTTTTCCTATGCTTTAAATGCAATTCCAGTGTACCTCCTGAAATTGGTTTCCTGCAATTCTGCCCCGCTTTCAAGTCCTCTTGGCAGCCTTACTTCAGTATATTTTTGGACGATAGCTGTCATTTATAACTCTGCAGGTTTGTGAATTACAGTGCCCCTGAGTTCCTTTCTTCAACTCGCTTTCTTGTGAGCTGGCCGCAACACCGCAGGATTGCTTCAGGCCCTAATCTGTTTCCGGCACGGCACGCTGAGCCTTTGGTTAATTCTTCTTCCTGGTGGGAAATGAGAGTTAAATTTGCCCGTCCAGACACCTCCAGCTAGTCTCTCATTGGTTCTCCCTATTCCTGTTCATCTTCCGCAGAAATTGCAAACTGGGCCAAGCAGGAGGTTAAAGGCACTGACTCTCCAAGTCGGGAGAGTGTTAGTAAAGCGTCTGGAATGTTGCACCCGAGTATCAGGGGACGAGTACTGAGACATATTGGAACACGTCTCCCGATCACACGGTTGATCATACTCTGGGTACCACATGCATGATTTAGCTGAAGGAAGAATCCCTTAAACCTGGAGAGTTGAGACCAGTGGAATGGGTACCATGCAATATGACTTCAAAGGGTCTTCATTTGCTCACCGAACCTCTCCAATCCTATCACTGCTGCGTTTATGCCCCTGTACACACGCTTGATTCTCTTTCGGAGACATAGCGATCCATAGGTTTTAAGATACTTACTAGTCAGGTACATTCTTAGGCGTTTAATATGGGGTGTTGTGTCCAAATCGTTGAGCAAGGAGTAGCTCTTGTCTATTACATATTTGGCTTAAGGAACTTTATCTGTGCTCATTTCAATCTCTGGTTTTATGCAGCACCCCAACTCACCTTTCCCCTTAAGCAAGCATAAGTTGGTTTTCTAAATTTGAGACCCTGTTCTCTTTTGTAATCCAGTTCCTGTGTAGCCAAGTTTACATTATGTGTATTAGTGATATCTTACGATGTTTCTTTTCCTGTGTGACATATTTCAGTTAGAATCATCATACCTGAATCCACTCATTATGCTGCTACGGGCCTGATGACATAGATTTCATTGCTGAGTGATATTGCATTGTACGTAAGTACCACAACTTCTTTATCCATTTTTCACTTTCTGCTATATTGAACTAGTCCCGTAAACGAGTTTCTTGTAAACAGAGCCGTCCCAAACTTTGGGGTGGCTGTGTCTTTTTGATTTTAATTTCCCTAAGCTATAGGGCCATAAGTGGAAGTGCCCTAGGCTCTGTTGCTTTGTTTTTTAGATGTTTTAGGAAACACCATACACTTCTCCCGAGTGGCTGTTGGCAATATACATCCCGCCCATCAGCATAACAAGGCTCCCAGTTCTCCATGGCCTGTCCTGCCTTTCTGGATTTTACACTTTTCTCAGATGGCCCTTTTGACCGGGGGCAAGTGAGACTTCATTGTAGTGCAGATTTCCTTTGCAAGCTTGCTTGGTTGGCCAAAAAGGTCGTATGCGTTTTTTCCTGAATATATTCAGGAAAAAACGTATACACCCTTTTTGGCCAAGTGCATCATTGTCGACGATTTGCCTCATTTCCTATGCTTTAAATGCAATTCCAGTCTACCTCCTGAAATTGGTTTCCTGCAATTCTGCCCCGCTTTCAAGTCCTCTTGTCAGCCTTACTTCAGTATATTTTTGGACGATAGCTGTCATTTATAACTCTGCAGCTTTGTGAATTACAGTGCCCCTGAGTTCCTTTCTTCAACTCGCTTTCTTGTGAGCTGGCCGCAACACCGCAGGATTGCTTCAGGCCCTAATCTGGTTCTGGCACGGCACGCTGAGCCTTTGGTTAATTCCTCTTCCTGGTGGGAAATGAGAGTTAAATTTGCCCGTCCAGACACCTCCAGCTAGTCTCTCATTGGTTCTCCCTATTCCTGTTCATCTTCCGCAGAAATTGCAAACTGGGCCAAACAGGAGGTTAAAGGCACTGACTTTCCAAGTCGGGAGAGTGTTAGTACAGCATCTGGAATGTTGTACCCGAGTACCAGGGGACGAGAAATGAGACATATTGGAACACGTCTCCCGATCACACGGTTGATCATATTCTGGGTTCCACATGCATGTTTTAGCTGAAGGAAGAATCCCTTAAACCTGGAGAGTTGAGACCCGTGGAATGGGTACCATGCAATATGACTTCAAAGGGTCTTCATTTGCTCACCGAACCTCTCCAATCCTATCACTGCTGCGTTTATGCCCCTGTACACACGCTTGATTCTCTTTCGGAGACATAGCGATCCATAGGTTTTAAGATACTTACTAGTCAGGTACATTCTTAGGCGTTTAATATGGGGTGTTGTGTCCAATTCGTTGAGAAAGGAGTACCTCTTGTCTATTACATATTTGGCTTAAGGAACTTTATCTGTGCTCATTTCAATCTCTGGTTTTATGCAGCACCCCAACTCACCTTTCCCCTTAAGCAAGCATAAGTTGGTTTTCTAAATTTGAGACCCTGTTCTCTTTTGTAATCCAGTTCCTGTGTAGCCAAGTTTACATTCCGTGTATTAGTGATATCTTACGATGTTTCTTTTCCTGTGTGACTTATTTCAGTTAGAATCATCATACCTGAATCCACTCATTATGCTGCTACGGGCCTGATGACATAGATTTCATTGCTGAGTGATATTGCGTTGTACGTAAGTACCACAACTTCTTTATCCATTTTTCACTTCTGCGATATTGAACTAGTTCCGTAAACGAGTTTCTTGTAAACAGAGCAGTCCCAAACTTTGGGGTGGCTGTGTCTTTTTGATTTTAATTTCCCTAAGCTATAGGGCCATAAGTGGAAGTGCCCTAGGCTCTGTTGCTTTGTTTTTTAGATGTTTCAAGAAACACCATACACTTCTCCCGAGTGGCTGTTGGCAATATACATCCCGCCCATCAGCATAACAAGGCTCCCAGTTCTCCATGGCCTGTCCTGCCTTTCTGGATTTTACACTTTTCTCAGATGGCCCTTTTGACCGGGGGCAAGTGAGACTTCATTGTAGTGCAGATTTCCTTTGCAAGCTTGCTTCGTTGGCCAAAAAGGGCGTATGCGTTTTTTCCTGAATATATTCAGGAAAAAACGCATATGCACTTTTTGGCCAAGTGCATCATTGTCGACTTTCTGCCTCTTTTCCTATGCTTTAAATGCAATTCCAGTCTACCTCCTGAAATCGGATTCCTGCAATTCTGCCCCGCTTTCAAGTCCTCTTGGCAGCCTTACTTCAGTATATTTTTGGACGATAGCTGTCATTTATAACTCTGCAGGTTTGTGAATTACAGTGCCCCTGAGCTCCTTTCTTCAACTCGCTTTCTTGTGAGCTGGCCGCAACACCGCAGGATTGCTTCAGGCCCTAATCTGTTTCCGGCACGGCACGCTGAGCCTTTGGTTAATTCCTCTTCCTTGTGGGAAATGAAAGTTAAATTTGCCCGTCCAGACACCTCCTGCTAGTCTCTCATTGGTTCTCCCTATTCCTGTTCATCTTCCGCAGAAATTGCAAACTGGGCCAAACAAGAGGTTCAAGGCACTGACTCTCCAAGTCGGGAGAGTGTCAGTTAAGCGTCTGGAATGTTGCACCTGAGTACCAGGGGAATAGAACTGAGACATATTAGAACACGTCTCCCGATCACACGGTTGATCATACTCTGGGTTCCACATGCATGATTTAGCTGAAGGAAGAATCCCTGAAACCTGGAGAGTTGAGACCCGTGGAATGGGTACCATGCAATATGACTTCAAAGGGTCTTTGCTCACCGAACCTCTCCAATCCTATCACTGCTGCGTTTATGCCCCTGTACACATGCTTGATTCTCTTTCGGAGACATAGCAATCCATAGGTTTTAAGATAATTAGTAGTCAGGTACATTCTTAGGCGTTTAATATGGGGTGTTGAGTCCATTTCGTTCAGCAAGGAGTAGCTCTTCTCTATTACATATTTGGCTTAAGGAACTTTATCAGTGCTCATTTCAATCTCTGGTTTTATGCAGCACCCCAACTCACCTTTCCCCTTAAACAAGCATAACTTGGTTTTCTAAATTTGAGACCCTGTTCTGTTTTGTAATTCAGTTCCTGTGTAGCCAAGTTTACATTCCGTGTATTAGTGATATCTTATGATGTTTCTTGTTCTGTGTGACTTATTTCAGTTAGAATCATCATACCTGAATCCACTCATTATGCTGCTACGGGCCTGATGACATAGATTTCATTGCCAAGTGATATTGTATTGTACGTAAGTACCACAACTTCTTTATCCATTTTTTGCTTTCTGCGATATTGAACTTGTACCGTAAACGAGGTTCTTGTAAAGAGAGCCGTCACAAACTTTGGGGTGGCTGTGTCTTTTTGATTTTAATTTCCCTAAGCTATAGGACCATACGTGGAATTGCCCTAGGCTCTGTTCCTCTGTTTTTTAGATGTTTCAGGAAGCACCATACACTTCTCCCGAGTGGCTGTTGGCAATTTACATCCCGCCCATCAGCATAACAAGGCTCCCAATTCTCCATGGCCTGTCCTGCCTTTCTGGATTTTACACTTTTTTCAGATGGCCGTTTTGACCAGGGGGAAGTGAGACTTCATTGTAGTGTAGATTTCCTTTGCAAGCTTGCTTGGTTGGCCAAAAAGGGCGTATACGTTTTTTCCTGAATATATTCAGGAAAAAACGCATACGCCCTTTTTGGCCAAGTGCATCATTGTGGACATTGTGCCTCTTTTCCTATGCTTTAAATGCAATTCCAGTCTACCTCCTGAAATCGGTTTCCTGCAATTCTGCCCCACTTTCAAATCCTCTTGGCAGCCTTACTTCAGTATATTTTTGGACGATAGCTGTCATTTATAACTCTGCAGGTTTGTGAATTACAGTGCCCCTGAGCTCCTTTCTTCAACTCGCTTTCTTGTGAGCTGGCCGCAACACCGCAGGATTGCTTCAGGCCCTAATCTGGTTCCGGCACGGCACGCTGAGCCTTTGGTTAATTCCTCTTCCTGGTGGGAAATGAGAGTTAAATTTGCCCGTCCAGACACCTCCAGCTAGTCTCTCATTTGTTCTCCCTATTCCTGTTCATCTTCCGCAGAAATTGCAAACTGGGCCAAACAGGAGGTTAAAGGCACTGACTCTCCAAGTCGGGAGAGTGTTAGTTAAGCGTCTGGAATGTTGCAACTGAGTACCAGGGGACGAGAACTGAGACATATTGGAACATGTCTCCCGATATCATGGTTGATCATACTCTGAGATCCACATGCATGTTTTAGCTGAAGGAAGAATCCCTTAAACCTGGAGAGTTGAGACCCGTGGAATGGGTACCATGCAATATGACTTCAAAGGGTCTTTGTTTGCTCACCGAACCTCTCCAATCCTATCACTGCTGCGTTTATGCCCCTGTACACATGCTTGATTCTCTTTCGGAGACACAGCAATCCATAGATTTTAAGATAATTAGTAGTCAGGTACATTCTTAGGCGTTTAATATGGGGTGTTGAGTCCATTTCGTTGAGCAAGGAGTAGCTCTTGTTTATTCCATATTTGGCTTAAGGAAGTTTATCTGTGCTCATTTCAATCTCTGGTTTTATGCAGCACCCCAACTCACCTTTCCCCTTAAGCAAGCATAAGTTGGTTTTCTGCATTTGAGACACTGTTCTGTTTTGTAATTCAGTTCCTGTGTAGCCAAGTTTACATTCCGTGTATTAGTGATATCTTATGATGTTTCTTTTTCTGTGTGACTTATTTCAGTTAGAATCATCATACCTGAATCCACTCATTATGCTGCTACGGCCCTGATGACATAGATTTCATTGCTGAGTGATATTGCATTGTACGTAAGTACCACAACTTCTTTGTCCATTTTTCGCTTTCTGCGATATTGAACTTGTACCGTGAACGAGGTTCTAGTAAACAGAGCCATCCCAAACTTTGGGGTGGCTGTGTCTATTTGATTTTAATTTCCCTAAGCTATAGGACCATACGTGGAAGTGCCCTAGGCTCTGTTGCTTTGTTTTTTAGATGTTTCAGGAAACACCATACACTTCTCCTGAGTGGCTGTTGGCAATTTACAACCCGCCCATCAGCATAACAAGGCTCCCAGTTCTCCATGGCCTGTCCTGCCTTTCTGGATTTTACACATTTTTCAGATGGCCCTTTTGACCGGGGGATAGTGAGACTTCATTGTAGTGCAGATTTCCTTTGCAAGCTTGCTTGGTTGGCCAAAAAGGGCGTATCCGTTTTTTCCTGAGTATATTCAGGAAAAAACGCATACGCCCTTTTTGGCCAAGTGCATCATTGTCGACGTTCTGCCTCTTTTCCTATGCTTTAAATGCAATTCCAGTCTACCTCCTGAAATCGGTTTCCTGCAATTCTGCCCCGCTTTCAAGTCCTCTTGGCAGCCTTACTTCAGTATATTTTTGGACGATAGCTGTCATTTATAACTCTGCAGGTTTGTGAATTACAGTGCCCCTGAGCTCCTTTCTTCAACTTGCTTTCTTGTGAGCTGGCCGCAACACCGCAGAATTGCTTCAGACCCTAATCTGGTTCCGGCACGGAAGGCTGAGCCTTTGGTTAATTCCTCTTCCTTGTGGGAAATGAGAATTAAATTTGCCCGTCCAGACACCCCCAGCTAGTCTCCATTGGTTCTCCCTATTCCTGTTCATCTTCCGCAGAAATTGCAAACTGGGCCAAACAGGAGGTTAAAGGCACTGACTCTCCAAGTCGGGAGCGTGTTAGTAAAGCGTCTGGAATGTTGCACCCGAGTACCAGGGGACAAGAACTGAGACATATTGGAACACGTCTCCCGATCACACGGTGGATCATACTGTGGGTTCCACATGCATGTTTTAGCTGAAGGAAGAATCCCTTAAACCTGGAGAGTTGAGACCCGTGGAATGGGTACCATGCAATATGACTTCAAAGGGTCTTCATTTGCTCACCGAATGTCTCCAATCCTATGACTGCTGCGTTTATGCCCCTGTACACATGCTTGATTCTCTTTCGGAGACATAGCAATCCATAGGTTTTAAGATAGTTACTAGTCAGGTACATTCTTAGGCGTTTAATAGGGGGTGTAGAATCCATTTCCTTGGCAAGGGGTAGCACTTGTCTATTACATGTTTGGCTTAAGGAACTTTATCTGTGCTCATGTCAATCTCTGGTTTTATGCAGCACCCCAACTCACCTTTCCTCTTAAGCAAGCATATGTTGGTTTTCTAAATTTGAGACCCTGTTCTGTTTTGTAATTCAGTTCCTGTGTAGCCAAGTTTACATTCCGTGTATTAGTGATATCTTATGATGTTTCTTTTTCTGTGTGACTTATTTCAGTTAGAATCATCATACCTGAATCCACTCATTATGCTGCTACGGGCCTGATGACATAGATTTCATTGCTGAGTGATATTGCATTGTACGTAAGTAACACAACTTCTTTGTCCATTTTTCACTTTCTGCGATATTGAACTTGTACCGTAAACTAGGTTCTTGTAAACAGAGCCATTCCAAACTTTGGGGTGGCTGTGTCTTTTGGATTTTAATTTCCCTAAGCTATAGGACCATAAGTGGAAGTGCCCTAGGCTATGTTGCTTTGTTTTTTACATGTTTCAGGAAACACCAGACACTTCTCCACAGTGGCTGTTGGCAATTTACATCCCGCCAATCAGCATAACAAGGCTCCCAGTTCTCCATGGCCTGTCCTGCCTTTCTGGATTTTACACTTTTTTCAGATGGCCCTTTTGACCGGGGGGAAGTGAGACTTCATTGTAGTGCAGATTTCCTTTGCAAGCTTGCTTGGTTTGCCAAAAAGTGCGTATGCGTTTTGTCCTGAATACATTCAGGAAAAAACGCATACGCCCTTTTTTGCCAAGTGTATCATGGTCGACGTTCTGCCTCTTTTCCTATGCTTTCAATGCAATTCCAGTCTACTTCCTGAAATTGGTTTCCTGCAACTCTGCCCTGCTTTCAAGTCCTCTTGGCAGGCTTACTTCAGTATATTTTTGGACGATAGCTGTCATTTATAACTCTGCAGGTGTGTGAATTACAGTGCCCCTGAGCTCCTTTCTTCAACTCGCTTTCTTGTGAGCTGGCCGCAACACCGCAGGATTGCTTCAGGCCCTAATCTGGTTCCGGCACGGCACGCTGAGCCTTTGGTTAATTCCTCTTCCTGGTGGGAAATGAGAGTTAAATTTGCCCGTCCAGACACCTCCAGCTAGTCTCTCATTGGTTCTCCGTATTCCTGTTCATCTTCCGCAGAAATTGCAAACTGGGCCATACAGGAGGTTAAAGGCACTGACTCTCCAAGTCGGGAGAGTGTTAGTAAAGCGTCTGGAATGTTGCACACGAGTACCAGGGGTTGAAAACTGAGACATATTTGAACACGTCTCCCGATCACACGGTTGATCATACTCTGGGTTCCACATGCATGATTTAGCTGAAGGAAGAATCCCTTAAACCTGGAGAGTTGAGACCCGTGGAATGGGTACCATGCAATATGACTTCAAAGGGTCTTCATTTGCTCACCGAACCTCTCCAATCCTATCACTGCTGCGTTTATGCCCCTGTACACACGCTTGATTCTCTTTCGGAGACATAGCGATCCATAGGTTTTAAGATACTTACTAGTCAGGTACATTCTTAGGCGTTTAATATGGGGTGTTGTGTCCAAATCGTTGAGCAAGGAGTAGCTCTTGTCTATTACATATTTGGCTTAAGGAACTTTATCTGTGCTCATTTCAATCTCTGGTTTTATGCAGCACCCCAACTCACCTTTCCCCTTAAGCAAGCATAAGTTGGTTTTCTAAATTTGAGACCCTGTTCTCTTTTGTAATCCAGTTCCTGTGTAGCCAAGTTTACATTCCGTGTATTAGTGATATCTTACGATGTTTCTTTTCCTGTGTGACTTATTTCAGTTAGAATCATCATACCTGAATCCACTCATTATGCTGCTACGGGCCTGATGACATAGATTTCATTGCTGAGTGATATTGCGTTGTACGTAAGTACCACAACTTCTTTATCCATTTTTCACTTCTGCGATATTGAACTAGTTCCGTAAACGAGTTTCTTGTAAACAGAGCAGTCCCAAACTTTGGGGTGGCTGTGTCTTTTTGATTTTAATTTCCCTAAGCTATAGGGCCATAAGTGGAATTGCCCTAGGCTCTGTTCCTCTGTTTTTTAGATGTTTCAGGAAGCACCATACACTTCTCCCGAGTGGCTGTTGGCAATTTACATCCCGCCCATCAGCATAACAAGGCTCCCAATTCTCCATGGCCTGTCCTGCCTTTCTGGATTTTACACTTTTTTCAGATGGCCGTTTTGACCAGGGGGAAGTGAGACTTCATTGTAGTGTAGATTTCCTTTGCAAGCTTGCTTGGTTGGCCAAAAAGGGCGTATACGTTTTTTCCTGAATATATTCAGGAAAAAACGCATACGCCCTTTTTGGCCAAGTGCATCATTGTCGACGATTTGCCTCTTTTCCTATGCTTTAAATGCAATTCCAGTCTACCTCCTGAAATCGGTTTCCTGCAATTCTGCCCCACTTTCAAATCCTCTTGGCAGCCTTACTTCAGTATATTTTTGGACGATAGCTGTCATTTATAACTCTGCAGGTTTGTGAATTACAGTGCCCCTGAGCTCCTTTCTTCAACTCGCTTTCTTGTGAGCTGGCCGCAACACCGCAGGATTGCTTCAGGCCCTAATCTGGTTCCGGCACGGCACGCTGAGCCCTTGGTTAATTCCTCTTCCTGGTGGGAAATGAGAGTTAAATTTGCCCGTCCAGACACCTCCAGCTAGTCTCTCATTTGTTCTCCCTATTCCTGTTCATCTTCCGCAGAAATTGCAAACTGGGCCAAACAGGAGGTTAAAGGCACTGACTCTCCAAGTCGGGAGAGTGTTAGTTAAGCGTCTGGAATGTTGCAACTGAGTACCAGGGGACGAGAACTGAGACATATTGGAACATGTCTCCCGATATCATGGTTGATCATACTCTGAGATCCACATGCATGTTTTAGCTGAAGGAAGAATCCCTTAAACCTGGAGAGTTGAGACCCGTGGAATGGGTACCATGCAATATGACTTCAAAGGGTCTTTGTTTGCTCACCGAACCTCTCCAATCCTATCACTGCTGCGTTTATGCCCCTGTACACATGCTTGATTCTCTTTCGGAGACACAGCAATCCATAGATTTTAAGATAATTAGTAGTCAGGTACATTCTTAGGCATTTAATATGGGGTGTTGAGTCCATTTCGTTGAGCAAGGAGTAGCTCTTGTTTATTCCATATTTGGCTTAAGGAAGTTTATCTGTGCTCATTTCAATCTCTGGTTTTATGCAGCACCCCAACTCCCCTTTCCCCTTAAGCAAGCATAAGTTGGTTTTCTGCATTTGAGACACTGTTCTCTTTTGTAATCCAGTTCCTGTGTAGCCAAGTTTACATTCCGTGTATTAGTGATATCTTATGATGTTTCTTTTTCTGTGTGACTTATTTCAGTTAGAATCATCATACCTGAATCCACTCATTATGCTGCTACGGGCCTGATGACATAGATTTCATTGCTGAGTGATATTGCATTGTACGTAAGTACCACAACTTCTTTGTCCATTTTTCGCTTTCTGCGATATTGAACTTGTACCGTAAACGAGGTTCTAGTAAACAGAGCCATCCCAAACTTTGGGGTGGCTGTGTCTATTTGATTTTAATTTCCCTAAGCTATAGGACCATACGTGGAAGTGCCCTAGGCTCTGTTGCTTTGTTTTTTAGATGTTTCAGGAAACACCATACACTTCTCCTGAGTGGCTGTTGGCAATTTACATCCCGCCCATCAGCATAACAAGGCTCCCAGTTCTCCATGGCCTGTCCTGCCTTTCTGGATTTTACACTTTTTTCAGATGGCCCTTTTGACCGGGGGATAGTGAGACTTAATTGTAGTGCAGATTTCCTTTGCAAGCTTGCTTGCTTGGCCAAAAAGGGCGTATGCGTTTTTTCCTGAATATATTCAGGAAAAAACGCGTACGCCCTTTTTGGCCAAGTGCATCATTGTCGACTTTCTGACTGTTTTCCTATGCTTTAAGTGCAATTCCAGTCTACCTCCTGAAATCGGTTTCCTGCAATTCTGCCCCGTTTTCAAGTCCTCTTGGCAGCCTTACTTCAGTATATTTTTGGACGATAGCTGTCATTTATAACTCTGCAGGTTTGTGAATTACAGTGCCCCTGAGCTCCTTTCTTCAACTTGCTTTCTTGTGAGCTGGCCGCAACACCGCAGAATTGCTTCAGACCCTAATCTGGTTCCGGCACGGAAGGCTGAGCCTTTGGTTAATTCCTCTTCCTTGTGGGAAATGAGAATTAAATTTGCCCATCCAGACACCCCCAGCTAGTCTCCATTGGTTCTCCCTATTCCTGTTCATCTTCCGCAGAAATTGCAAACTGGGCCAAACAGGAGGTTAAAGGCACTGACTCTCCAAGTCGGGAGCGTGTTAGTAAAGCGTCTGGAATGTTGCACCCGAGTACCAGGGGACAAGAACTGAGACATATTGGAACACGTCTCCCGATCACACGGTGGATCATACTGTGGGTTCCACATGCATGTTTTAGCTGAAGGAAGAATCCCTTAAACCTGGAGAGTTGAGACCCGTGGAATGGGTACCAAGCAATATGACTTCAAAGGGTCTTCATTTGCTCACCGAATGTCTCCAATCCTATGACTGCTGCGTTTATGCCCCTGTACACATGCTTGATTCTCTTTCGGAGACATAGCAATCCATAGGTTTTAAGATAGTTACTAGTCAGGTACATTCTTAGGCGTTTAATAGGGGGTGTAGAGTCCATTTCCTTGAGCAAGGGGTAGCACTTGTCTATTACATGTTTGGCTTAAGGAACCTTATCTGTGCTCATTTCAATCTCTGGTTTTATGCAGCACCCCAACTCACCTTTCCTCTTAAGCAAGCATATGTTGGTTTTCTAAATTTGAGACCCTGTTCTGTTTTGTAATTCAGTTCCTGTGTAGCCAAGTTTACATTCCGTGTATTAGTGATATCTTATGATGTTTCTTTTTCTGTGTGACTTATTTCAGTTAGAATCATCATACCTGAATCCACTCATTATGCTGCTACGGGCCTGATGACATAGATTTCATTGCTGAGTGATATTGCATTGTACGTAAGTAACACAACTTCTTTGTCCATTTTTCACTTTCTGCGATATTGAACTTGTACCGTAAACTAGGTTCTTGTAAACAGAGCCATTCCAAACTTTGGGGTGGCTGTGTCTTTTGGATTTTAATTTCCCTAAGCTATAGGACCATAAGTGGAAGTGCCCTAGGCTATGTTGCTTTCTTTTTTACATGTTTCAGGAAACACCAGACACTTCTCCACAGTGGCTGTTGGCAATTTACATCCCGCCAATCAGCATAACAAGGCTCCCAGTTCTCCATGGCCTGTCCAGCCTTTCTGGATTTTACACTTTTTTCAGATGGCCCTTTTGACCGGGGGGAAGTGAGACTTCATTGTAGTGCAGATTTCCTTTGCAAGCTTGCTTGGTTTGCCAAAAAGTGCGTATGCGTTTTGTCCTGAATACATTCAGGAAAAAACGCATACGCCCTTTTTTGCCAAGTGTATCATGGTCGACGTTCTGCCTCTTTTCCTATGCTTTAAATGCAATTCCAGTCTACTTCCTGAAATTGGTTTCCTGCAACTCTGCCCTGCTTTCAAGTCCTCTTGGCAGGCTTACTTCAGTATATTTTTGGACGATAGCTGTCATTTATAACTCTGCAGGTGTGTGAATTACAGTGCCCCTGAGCTCCTTTCTTCAACTCGCTTTCTTGTGAGCTGGCCGCAACACCGCAGGATTGCTTCAGGCCCTAATCTGGTTCCGGCACGGCACGCTGAGCCTTTGGTTAATTCCTCTTCCTGGTGGGAAATGAGAGTTAAATTTGCCCGTCCAGACACCTCCAGCTAGTCTCTCATTGGTTCTCCCTATTCCTGTTCATCTTCCGCAGAAATTGCAAACTGGGCCACACAGGAGGTTAAGGGCACTGACTCTCCAAGTCGGGAGAGTGTTAGTAAAGCGTCTGGAATGTTGCACACGAGTACCAGGGGTTGAAAACTGAGACATATTTGAACACGTCTCCCGATCACACGGTTGATCATACTCTGGGTTCCACATGCATGTTTTAGCTGAAGGAAGAATCCCTTAAACCAGGAGAGTTGAGACCCGTGGAATGGGTACCATGCAATATGACTTCAAAGGGTCTTTGTTTGCTCACCGAACCTCTCCAATCCTATCACTGCTGCGTTTATGCCCCTGTACACATGCTTGATTCTCTTTCGGAGACACAGCAATCCATAGATTTTAAGATAATTAGTAGTCAGGTACATTCTTAGGCGTTTAATATGGGGTGTTGAGTCCATTTCGTTGAGCAAGGAGTAGCTCTTGTTTATTCCATATTTGGCTTAAGGAAGTTTATCTGTGCTCATTTCAATCTCTGGTTTTATGCAGCACCCCAACTCCGCTTTCCCCTTAAGCAAGCATAAGTTGGTTTTCTGCATTTGAGACACTGTTCTGTTTTGTAATTCAGTTCCTGTGTAGCCAAGTTTACATTCCGTGTATTAGTGATATCTTATGATGTTTCTTTTTCTGTGTGACTTATTTCAGTTAGAATCATCATACCTGAATCCACTCATTATGCTGCTACGGCCCTGATGACATAGATTTCATTGCTGAGTGATATTGCATTGTACGTAAGTACCACAACTTCTTTGTCCATTTTTCGCTTTCTGCGATATTGAACTTGTACCGTAAACGAGGTTCTAGTAATCAGAGCCATCCCAAACTTTGGGGTGGCTGTGTCTATTTGATTTTAATTTCCCTAAGCTATAGGACCATACGTGGAAGTGCCCTAGGCTCTGTTGCTTTGTTTTTTAGATGTTTCAGGAAACACCATACACTTCTCCTGAGTGGCTGTTGGCAATTTACATCCCGCCCATCAGCATAACAAGGCTCCCAGTTCTCCATGGCCTGTCCTGCCTTTCTGGATTTTACACTTTTTTCAGATGGCCCTTTTGACTGGGGGGAATTGAGACTTCATTGTAGTGCAGATTTCCTTTGCAAGCTTGCTTGCTTGGCCAAAAAGGGCGTATCCGTTTTTTCCTGAGTATATTCAGGAAAAAACGCATACGCCCTTTTTGGCCAAGTGCATCATTGTCGACGTTCTGCCTCTTTTCCTATGCTTTAAATGCAATTCCAGTCTACCTCCTGAAATCGGTTTCCTGCAATTCTGCCCCGCTTTCAAGTCCTCTTGGCAGCCTTACTTCAGTATATTTTTGGACGATAGCTGTCATTTATAACTCTGCAGGTTTGTGAATTACAGTGCCCCTGAGCTCCTTTCTTCAACTTGCTTTCTTGTGAGCTGGCCGCAACACCGCAGAATTGCTTCAGGCCCTAATCTGGTTCCGGCACGGAAGGCTGAGCCTTTGGTTAATTCCTCTTCCTTGTGGGAAATGAGAATTAAATTTGCCCGTCCAGACACCCCCAGCTAGTCTCCATTGGTTCTCCCTATTCCTGTTCATCTTCCGCAGAAATTGCAAACTGGGCCAAACAGGAGGTTAAAGGCACTGACTCTCCAAGTCGGGAGCGTGTTAGTAAAGCGTCTGGAATGTTGCACCCGAGTACCAGGGGACAAGAACTGAGACATATTGGAACACGTCTCCCGATCACATGGTGGATCATACTGTGGGTTCCACATGCATGTTTTAGCTGAAGGAAGAATCCCTTAAACCTGGAGAGTTGAGACCCGTGGAATGGGTACCATGCAATATGACTTCAAAGGGTCTTCATTTGCTCACCGAATGTCTCCAATCCTATGACTGCTGCGTTTATGCCCCTGTACACATGCTTGATTCTCTTTCGGAGACATAGCAATCCATAGGTTTTAAGATAGTTACTAGTCAGGTACATTCTTAGGCGTTTAATAGGGGGTGTAGATTCCATTTCCTTGAGCAAGGCGTAGCACTTGTCTATTACATGTTTGGCTTAAGGAACTTTATCTGTGCTCATGTCAATCTCTGGTTTTATGCAGCTCCCCAACTCACCTTTCCTCTTAAGCAAGCATATGTTGGTTTTCTAAATTTGAGACCCTGTTCTGTTTTGTAATTCAGTTCCTGTGTAGCCAAGTTTACATTCCGTGTATTAGTGATATCTTATGATGTTTCTTTTTCTGTGTGACTTATTTCAGTTAGAATCATCATACCTGAATCCACTCATTATGCTGCTACGGGCCTGATGACATAGATTTCATTGCTGAGTGATATTGCATTGTACGTAAGTAACACAACTTCTTTGTCCATTTTTCACTTCCTGCGATATTGAACTTGTACCTTAAACTAGGTTCTTGTAAACAGAGCCATTCCAAACTTTGGGGTGGCTGTGTCTTTTGGATTTTAATTTCCCTAAGCTATAGGACCATAAGTGGAAGTGCCCTAGGCTATGTTGCTTTCTTTTTTACATGTTTCAGGAAACACCATACACTTCTCCCCAGTGGCTGTTGGCAATTTACATCCCGCCAATCAGCATAACAAGGCTCCCAGTTCTCCATGGCCTGTCCTGCCTTTCTGGATTTTACACTTTTTACAGATGGCCCTTTTGACAGGGGGGAATTGATACTTTATTGTAGTGCAGATTTCCTTTGCAAGCTTGCTTGGTTGGCCAAAAAGTGCGTATGCTTTTTTTCCTGAATATATTCAGGAAAAAACGCATACGCCCTTTTTGTCCAAGTGCATCATTGTGGACGTTCTGCCTCTTTTCCTATGCTTTAAATGCAATTCCAGTCTACCTCCTGAGATCGGTTTCCTGCAATTCTCCCGTGCTTTCAAGTCGTCTTGGCAGGCTTACTTCAGTATATATTTGGACGATAGCTGTCATTTATAACTCTGCAGGTTTGTGAATTACAGTGCCTCTGAGCTCCTTTCTTCAACTCGTTTTCTTGTGAGCTGGCCGCAACACCGCAGTATTGCTTCAGGCCCTAATCTGGTTCCGGCACGGCATGCTGAGCCTTTGGTTAATTCCTCTTCCTGGTGGGAAATGAGAGTTAAATTTGCCCGTCCAGACACCTCCAGCTGGTCTCTCATTGGTTCTCCCTATTCCTGTTCATCTTCCGCAGAAATTGCAAACTGGGCCAAACAGGAGGTTAAAGGCACTGACTCTCCAAGTCGGGAGAGTGTTAGTAAAGCATCTGGAATGTTGCACACGAGTACCAGGGTTTGAAAACTGAGACATATTTGAACACGTCTACCGATCACACGGTTGATCATACTCTGGGTTCCACATGCATGTTTTAGCTGAAGGAAGAATCCCTTAAACCTGGAGAGTTGAGACCCGTGGAATGGGTACCATGCAATATGACTTCAAAGGGTCTTTGTTTGCTCACCGAACCTCTCCAATCCTATCACTGCTGCGTTTATGCCCCTGTACACACGCTTGATTCTCTTTTGGAGACATAGCAATCCATAGGTTTTAAGATACTTACAAGTCAGCTACATTCTTAGTCATTTATTACAGGTTGTTCAGCCCATTTCTTTGAGCAAGGAGTAGCTCTTGTCTATTACATGTTTGGCTTAAGGAACTTTATCTGTGCTCATTTCAATCTCTGGTTTTATGCAGCACCCCAACTCACCTTTCCGCTTAAGCAAGCATAGGTTGTTTTCTAAATTTGAGACACTGTTCTGTTTTTTAATCCAGTTCCTGTGTAGCCAAGTTTACATTCCGTGTATTAGTGATATCTTATGATGTTTCTTTTTCTGTGTGACTTATTTCAGTTAGAATCATCATACCTGAATCCACTCTATGCTGCTACGGGCCTGATGACATAGATTTCATTGCTGAGTGATATTGCATTGTACGTAAGTACCACAACTTCTTTATCCATTTTTCACTTTCTGCGATATTGAACTTGTACTGTAAACGAGGTTCTTGTAAACAGAGCCGTCCCAAACTTTGGGGTGGCTGTGTCTTTTTGATTTTAATTTCCCTAAGCTATAGGACCATAAGTGGAGGTGCTCTAGGCTCTGTTCCTCTGTTTTTTAGATGTTTCAGGAAACACCATACACTTCTAAACAGTGGCTGTTGGCAATTTACATCCCGCCCATCAGCATAACAAGGCTCCCAGTTCTCCATGGCCTGTCCTGCCTTTCTGGATTTTACACTATTTTCAGATGGCCCTTTTGACCGGGGGGAAGTGAGACTTCATTGTAGTGCAGATTTCCTTTGCAAGCTTGCTTGGTTGGCCAAAAAGGGCGTATGCGTTTTTTCCTGAATATATTCAGGAAAAAACGCATACGCCCTTTTTGGCCAAGTGCATCATTGTGGACGTTCTGCCTCTTTTCCTATGCTTTAAATGCAATTCCAGTCTACCTCCTAAAATTGGTTTCCTGCAATTCTGCCCCGCTTTCAAGTCGTCTTGGCAGCCTTACTTCAGTATATTTTTGGACGATAGCTGTCATTTATAACTCTGCAGGTTTGTGAATTACAGTGCCCCTGAGCTCCTTTCTTCAACTCGCTTTCTTGTGAGCTGGCCGCAACACCGCAGGATTGCTTCAGGCCCTAATCTAGTTCCGCCACGGCACGCTGAGCCTTTGGTTAATTCCTCTTCCTGGTGGGAAATGAGAGTTAAATTTGCCCGTCCAGACACCTCCAGCTACTCTCTCATTGGTTCTCCCTATTCCTGTTCATCTTCCGCAGAAATTGCAAACTGGGCCAAACAGGAGGTTAAAGGCATTGACTCTCCAAGTCGGGAGAGTGTTAGTAAAGCGTCTGGAATGTTGCACCCGAGTACCAGGGGATGAAAACTGAGACATATTTGAACACGTCTCCCGATCACATGGTTGTTCATACCCTGGTTTCCACATGCATGTTTTAGCTGAAGGAAGAATCACTTAAACCTGGAGAGTTGAGACCCGTGGAATGGGTACCATGCAATATGACTTCAAAGGGTCTTTATTTGCTCACCGAACCTCTCCAATCCTATCACAGCTGCGTTTATGCCCCTGTACACACGCTTGATTCTCTTTTGGAGACATAGCAATCCATAGGTTTTAAGATACTTACTAGTCAGGTACATTTTTAGGCGTTTAATATGGGGTGTTGAGTCCATTTCGTTGAGCAAGGAGTAGCTCTTGTCTGTTACATATTTGGCTTAAGGAACTTTATCTGTGCTCATTTCAATCTCTGGTTTTATGCAACTCCCCAACTCACCTTTCCCCTTAAGCAAGCATAAGTTGGTTTTCTAAATTTGAGACCCTGTTCTGTTTTGTAATCCAGTTCCTGTGTAGCCAAGTTTACATTCCGTGTATTAGTGATATCTTATGATGTTTCTTTTTCTGTGTGACTTATTTCAGTTAGAATCATCATACCTGAATCCACTCATTATGCTGCTATGGGCCAGATGACATAGATTTCATTGCTGAGTGATATTGCATTGTACTTGAGTACCACAACTTCTTTATCCATTTTTCACTTTCTGCGATATTGAACATGTACCGTAAACGAGGTTCTTGTAAACAGAGCCGTCCCAAACTTTGGGGTGGCTGTGTCTTTTTGATTTTAATTTCCCTAATCTATAGGACCATAAGTGGAAGTGCCCTAGGCTCTGTTGCTTTGCTTTTTAGATGTTTCAGGAAACACCATACACTTCTCCCGAGTGGCTGTTGGCAATTTACATCCCGCCCATCAGCATAACAAGGCTCCCAGTTCTCCATGGCCTGTCCTGCCTTTCTGGATTTTACACTTTTTTCAGATGGCCCTTTTGACTGGGGGGAAGTGAGACTTCATTGTAGTGCAGATTTCCTTTGCAAGCTTGCTTGGTTGGCCAAAAAGGGCGTATGCGTTTTTTCCTGAATATATTCAGGAAAAAACGCATACGCCCTTTTTGTCCAAGTGCATCATTGTGGACGTTCTGCCTCTTTTCCTATGCTTTAAATGCAATTCCAGTCTACCTTCTAAAATCGGTTTCCTGCAATTCAGCCCCGCTTTCAAGTCCTCTTGGCAGCGTTACTTCAGTATATTTTTGGATGATAGCTGTCATTTATAACTCTGCAGGTTTGTGAATTACAGTGCCACTGAGCTCCTATCTTCAACTCACTTTCTTGTGAGCTGGCCGCAACAACGCAGGATTGCTTCGGGCCCTAATCTAGTTCCGGCACGGCACGTTGAGCCTTTGCTTAATTGCTATTCCTGGTGGGAAATGAGAGTTAAATTTGCCCGTCCAGACACCTCCAGCTAGTCTCTCATTGGTCCTCCCTATCCCTGTTCATCTTCCGCAGAAATTGCAAACTGGGCCAAGCAGGAGGTTAAAGGCACTGACTCTCCAAGTCGGGAGAGTGTTAGTAAAGCGTATGGAATGTTGCACCTGAGTACCAGCGGACGAAAACTGAGATATATTTGAACACGTCTCCCAATCACACGGTTGATCATACTCTGGGTTCCACATGCATGTTTCAGCTGAAGGAAGAATCCCTTAAAGCTGGAGAGTTGAGACCCGTGGAATGGGTACCATGCAATATGACTTCAAAGGGTCTTCATTTGCTCACCGAACCTCTCCAATCCTATCACTGCTGCGTTTATGCCCCTGTACACAGTCTTGATTCTCTTTCGGAGACATAGCAATCCATAGGTTTTAAGATACTTACTAGTCAGGTACATTCTTAGGCGTTTAATATGGGGTGTTGAGTCCATTTCATTGAGCAAGGAGTAGCTCTTGTCTATTCCATATTTGGCTTAAGGAACTTTATCTGTGCTCATTTCAATCTCTGGTTTTATGTAGCACCCCAACTCACCTTTCCCCTTAAGCAAGCATAAGTTGGTTTTCTAAATTTGAGACCCTCTTCTGTTTTGTAATCCAGTTCCTGTGTAGCCAAGTTTACATTCCGTGTATTAGTGATATCTTATGATGTTTCTTTTTCTGTGTGACTTATTTCAGTGAGAATCATCATACCTGAATCCAGTCTATGCTGCTACGGGCCTGATGACATAGATTTCATTGCTGAGTGATATTGCATTGTATGTAACTACCACAACTTCTTTATCCATTTTTCACTTTCTGCAATATTGAACTTCTACGGTAAATGAGGTTCTTGTAAACAGAGAGGTCCCAAACTTTGGGGTGGCTGTGTCTTTTTGATTTTAATTTCCCTAAGCTATAGGACTATAAGTGGAAGTGCCCTAGGCTCTGTTGCTCTGTTTTTTAGATGTTTCAGGAAACACCATACACTTCTCCTGAGTGGCTGTTGGCAATTTTCATCCCGCCCATCAGCATAACAAGGCTCCCAGTTCTCCATGGCCTGTCCTGCCTTTCTGGATTTTACACTTTTTTCACATGGCCCTTTTGACTGGGGGGAAGTGAGACTTCATTTTAGTGCAGATTTCCTTTGCAAGCTTGCATGGTTGGCCAAAAAGGGCGTATGCGTTTTTTCCTGAATATATGCAGGAAAAAACGCATACGCACTTTTCGGCCAAGTGCATCATTGTCGACGTTCTGCCTCTTTTCCTATGCTTAAATGCAATTCCAGTCTACCTCCTGAAATCGGATTCCTGCAATTCTGCCCCGCTTTCAAGTCCTCTTGGCAGCCTTACTTCAGTATATTTTTGGACGATAGCTGTCATTCATAACTCTGCAGGTTTGTGATAACAGTGCCCCTGAGCTCCTTTCTTCAACTCGCTTTCTTGTGAGCTGGCCGCAACACCGCAGGATTGCTTCAGGCCCTAATCTGGTTCCGGCACGGCACACTGAGCCTTTGGTTAATTCCTCTTCCTGGTGGGAAATGAGAGTTAAATTTGCCCGTCCAGACACCTCCAGCTAGTCTCTCATTGGTTCTCCCTATTCCTGTTCATCATCCACGGATTTTGCAAACTGGGCCAAACAGGAGGTTAAAGGCACTGACTCTCCAAGTCGGGAGAGTGTTAGTAAAGAATCTGGAATGTTGCACACGAGTACCAGGGTTTGAAAACTGAGACATATTTGAACACGTCTACCGATCACACGGTTGATCATACTCTGGGTTCCACATGCATGTTTTAGCTGAAGGAAGAATCCCTTAAACCTGGAGAGTTGAGACCCGTGGAATGGGTACCATGCAATATGACTTCAAAGGGTCTTCATTTGCTCACCGAACCTCTCCAATCCTATCACTGCTGCGTTTATGCCCCTGTACACACGCTTGATTCTGTTTCGGAGACATAGCGATCCATAGGTTTTAAGATACTTACTAGTCAGGTACATTCTTAGGCGTTTAATATGGGGTGTTGAGTCCATTTCGTTGAGCAAGGAGTAGCTCTTGTCTATTACATATTTGGCTTAAGGAAGTTTATCTGTGCTCATTTCAATCTCTGGTTTTATGCAGCACCCCAACTCACCTTTCCCCTTAAGCAAGCATAAGTTGGTTTTCTAAATTTGAGACCCTGTTCTCTTTTGTAATCCAGTTCATGTATAGCCAAGTTTACATTCCGTGTATTAGTGATATCTTATGATGTTTCTTTTTCTGTGTGACTTATTTCAGTTAGAATCATCATACCTGAATCCACTCATTATGTTGCTACGGGCCTGATGACATAGATTTCATTGCTGAGTGATATTGCATTGTACGTAAGTACCACAACTTCTTTATCCATTTTTCGCTTTCTGCGATATTGAACTTGTACCGTAAACGAGGTTCTTGTAAACAGAGCCGTCCCAAACTTTGGGGTGGCTGTATCTTTTTGATTTTAATTTCCCTAAGCTATATGACCATAAGTGGAATTGACCTAGGCTCTGTTGTTTTGTGTTTTATATGTTTCAGGAAACAACATACACTTCTCCCGAGTGGCTGTTGGCAATTTACATCCTGCCCATCAGCTTACAAGGCTCCCAGTTCTCCATAGCCTGTCCTGCCTTTCTGGATTTTACACTTTTTTCAGATGGCCCTTTTGATCGGGGTAAGTGAGACTTCATTGTAGTGCAGATTTCCTTTGCAAGCTTCCTTGGTTGGCCAGAAAGGGCGTATGCGTTTTTTTCCTGAATATAATCAGGAAAAAACGCATACGCCCTTTTTGGCCAAGTGCATCATTGTCGACGTTCTGCCTCTTTTCCTATGCTTTAAATGCAATTCCAGTCTACCTCCTGAAATCGGTTTCCTGCAATTCTGTCCCGTTTTCAAGTCCTCTTGGCAGCCTTACTTCAGTATATTTTTGGACGATAGCTGTCATTTATAACTCTGCAGGTTTGTGAATTACAGTGCCCCTGAGCTCCTTTCTTCAACTCGCTTTCTTGTGAGCTGGCTGCAACACTGCAGGATTGCTTCAGGCCCTAATCTGGTTCCGGCACGGCACGCTGAGCCTTTGGTTAATTCCTCTTCCTTGTGGGAAATGAGAGTTAAATTTGCCCGTCCAGACACCTCCAGCTAGTCTCTCATTGTTTCTCCCTATTCCTGTTCATCTTCCACAGAAATTGCAAACTGGGCCAAACAGGAGGTTAAAAGCACTGACTCTCCAAGTCGGCAGAGTGTTAGTAAAGCATCTGAAATGTTGCACCCGAGTACCAGGGGACGAGAACTGAGACATATTGGAACATGTCTCCCGATCACACGGTTGATCATACTGTGGGTTCCACATGCATGTTTTAGCTGAAGGAAGAATCCCTTAAACCTGGAGAGTTGAGCCCCGTGGAATGCGTACCATGCAATATGACTTCAAAGGGTCTTCATTTGCTCACTGAACATCTCCAATCCTATGACTGCTGTGTTTATGCCCCTGTACACACGCTTGATTCTCTTTCGGAGACATAGCAATCTATAGGTTTTAAGATACTTACTAGTCAGGTACATTCTTAGGCGTTTAATATGGGGTGTTGAGTCCAATTTGCTGAGGAAGGAGTAGGTCTTGTCTATTCCATATTTGGCTTAAGGAAATATATCTGTGCTCATTTCAATCTCTGGGTTTATGCAGCACCCCAACTCACCTTTCCCCTTAAGCAAGCATAAGTTGGTTTTCTCAATTTGAGACCCTGTTCTGTTTTGTAATTCAGTTCCTGTGTAGTCAAGTTTACATTCCGTGTATTAGTGATATCTTATGATGTTTCTTTTTCTGTGTGACTTATTTCAGTTAGAATCATCATACCTGAATCCACTCATTATGCTGCTACGGGCCTGATGACATAGATTTCATTGCTGAGTGATATTGTATTATACGTAAGTACTACAATTTCTTTATCCATTTTTCACTTTCTGCGATATTGAACTTCTACCGTAAACGAGGTTCTTGTAAACAGAGCCCTCCCAAACTTTGGGGTGGCTGTGTCTTTTTTATTTTAATTTCCCTAAGCTATAGGACCATAAGTGGAAGTGCCCTAGGCTCTGTTGCTTTGTTTTTTAGATGTTTCAGGAAACACCATACACTTCTCCCCAGTGGCTGTTGGCAATTTACATCCCGCCTCTCAGCATAACAAGGCTCCCAGTTCTCCATGGCCTGTCCTGCCTTTCTGGATTTTACACTTTTTTCAGATGGCCCTTTTGACCCGGGGGAAGTGAGACTTCATTGTAGTGCAGATTTCCTTTGCAAGCTTGCCTGGTTGGCCAAAAAGTGCGTATGCTTTTTTTCCTGAATATATTCAGGAAAAAACGCATATGCCCTTTTTGGCCTAGTGCATCATTGTCGACGTTCTGCCTCTTTTCCTATGCTTTAAATGCAATTCCAGTCTACCTCCTGAAATCGGTTTCCTGCAATTCTGCCCCGCTTTCAAGTGGTCTTGGCAGCCTTACTTCAGTATATTTTTGGACGATAGCTGTCATTTATAACTCTGCATGTTTGTGAATTACAGTGCCCCTGAGCTCCTTTCTTCAACTCGCTTTCTTGTGAGCTGGCCGCAAGACCGCAGGATTGCTTCAGGCCGTAATCTGGTTCCGGCACAGCACGCTGAGCCTTTGCTTAATTCCTTTTCCTGGTGGGAAATGAGAGTTAAATTTGCCCGTCCAGACACCTCCAGCTAGTCTCTCATTGGTTCTCCCTATTCCTGTTCATCTTCCGCGGAATTTGCAAACTGGGCCAAACAGGAGGTTAAAGGCACTGACTCTCCAAGTCGGCAGAGTGTTAGTAAAGGGTCTGGAATGTTGCACCCGAGTACCAGGGGACGAGAACTGAGACATATTTGAACACGTCTCCCGATCACACGGTTGATCATACTCTGGGTTCCACATGCATGTTTTAGCTGAAGGAAGAATCCCTTAAACCTGGAGAGTTGAGACCCGTGGAATGGGTACCATGCAATATGACTTCAAAGGGTCTTCATTTGCTCACCGGTCCTCTCCAATCCTATCACTGACGCATTTATGCCCCTGTATACATGCTTGATTCTCCTTCAGAGACATAGCAATCCATAGGTTTTAAGATACTTACTAGTCAGGTACATTCTTAGGCGTTTAATATGGGGTGTTGAGTCCATTTCGTTGAGCAAGGAGTAGCTCTTGTCTATTACGTATTTGTCTTAAGGGACTTTATCTGTGCTTATTTCAATCTCTGGTTTTATGCAGCACCCCAACTCACCTTTCCCCTTAAGCAAGCATAAGTTGGTTTTCTAAATTTGAGACCCTGTTCTCTTTTGTAATCCAGTTCCTATGTAGCCAAGTTTACATTCCGTGTATTACTGATATGTTATGATGTTTCTTTTTCTGTGTGACTTATTTCAGTTAGAATCATCATACCTGAATCCACTCATTATGCTGCTATGGGCCAGATGACATAGATTTCATTGCTGAGTGATATTGCATTGTACGTGAGTACCACAACTTCTTTATCCATTTTTCACTTTCTGCGATATTGAACATGTACCGTAAACGAGATTCTTGTAAACAGAGCCGTCCCAAACTTTGGGGTGGCTGTGTCTTTTTGATTTTAATTTCCCTAATCTATAGGACCATAAGTGGAAGTGCCCTAGGCTCTGTTTCTTTGTTTTTTAGATGTTTCAGGAAACACCATAAACTTCTCCGGAGTGGCTGTTGGCAATTTACATCCCGCCCATTAGCATAACAAGGCTCCCAGTTCTCCATGGCCGGTCCTGCCTTTCTGGATTTTACACTTTTTTCAGATGGCCCTTTTGACCGGGGGAAGTGAGACTTCATTGTAGTGCAGATTTCCTTTGCAAGCTTGCTTGGTTGGCCAAAAAGGGCGTATGCGTTTTTTCCTGAATATATTCAGGAAAAAACGCATACGCCCTTTTTTGCCAAGTGTATCATCGTCGACGTTCTGCCTCTTTTCCTATGCTTTAAATGCAATTCCAGTCTACCTCCTGAAATTGGTTTCCTGCAACTCTGCCCTGCTTTCAAGTCCTCTTGGCAGGCTTACTTCAGTATATTTTTGGACGATAGCTGTTATTTATAACTCTGCAGGTTTGTGAATTACAGTGCCCCTGAGCTCCTTTCTTCAACTCGCTTTCTTGTGAGCTGGCCGCAACACCGCAGGATTGCTTCAGGCCCTAATCTGGTTGCGGCACGGCACGCTGAGCCTTTGGTTAATTCCTCTTCCTTGTGGGAAATGAGAGTTAAATTTGCCCGTCCAGACACCTCCAGCTAGTCTCTCATTGGTTCTCCCTATTCCTGTTCATCTTCCGCAGAAATTGCAAACTGGGCCAAACAGGAGGTTAAAGGCACTGACTCTCCAAGTCGGGAGAGTGTTAGTAAAGCGTCTGGAATGTTGCACACGAGTATCAGCGTTTGACAACTGAGACATATTTGAACACGTCTACCGATCACACGGTTGATCATACTCTGGGTTCCACATGCATGTTTTAGCTGAAGGAAGAATCCCTGAAACCTGGAGAGTTGAGACCCGTGGAATGGGTACCATGCAATATGACTTCAAAGGGTCTTCATTTGCTCACTGAACCTCTCCAATCCTATCACTGCTGCGTTTATGCCCCTGTACACACGCTTGATTCTCTTTTGGAGACATAGAAATCCATAGGTTTTAAGATACTTACTAGTCAGGTACATTCTTAGGCGTTTAATATGGAGTGTTGAGTCCATTTCGTTGAGCAAGGAGTAGCTCTTGTCTATTCCATATTTGGCTTAAGGAACTTTATCTGTGCTCATTTCAATCTCTGGTTTTATGCAGCACCCCAACTCACCTTTCACCTTAAGCAAGCATGAGTTGGTTTTCTACATTTGAGACACTGTTCTGATTTGTAATCCAGTTCCTGTGTAACCAAGTTTACATTCCGTGTATTAGTGATATCTTATGTTACTTTTTCTGTGTGACTTATTTCAGTTAGAATCATCATACCTGAATCCACTCATTATGCTGCTATGGGCCTGATGACATAGATTTCATTGCTGAGTGATATTGCATTGTACTTAAGTACCACAACTTCTTTATCCATTTTTCGCTTTCTGCGATATTGAACTTGTACCGTAAACGAGGTTCTTGTAAACAGAGCCATCCCAAACATTGGGGTGGCTGTGTCTTTTTGATTTTAATTTCCCTAAGCTATAGGACCATAAGTGGAAGTGCCCTAGGCTCTGTTGCTTTGTTTTTTAGATGTTTCAGGAAACACCATACACTTCTCCTGAGTTGCTGTTGGCAATGTACATCCCGCCCATCAGCATAACAAGGCTCCCAGTTCTCCATGGTCTGTCCTGCCTTTCTGGATTTTACACATTTTTCAGATGGCCCTTTTGACCGGGGGGAATTGAGACTTCATTGTAGTGCAGATTTCCTTTGCAAGCTTGCTTGGTTCGCCAAAAAGGGCGTATGCGTTTTTTCCTGAATATATTCAGGAAAAAACGCATACGCCCTTTTTGGCCAAGTGCATCATTGTCGACGTTCTGCCTCTTTTCCTATGCTTTAAATGCAATTCCAGTCTACCTCCTGAAATCGGTTACCTGCAATTATGCCCCACTTTCTAGTCCTCTTGGCAGCCTTACTTCAGTATATTTTTGGACGATAGCTGTCATTTATAACTCTGCAGGTTTGTGAATTACAGTGCCCCTGAGCTCCTTTCTTCAACTCGCTTTCTTGTGAGCTGGCCGCAACACCACAGGATTGCTTCAGGCCCTAATCTGGTTCCAGCACGGCACGTTGAGCCTTTGGTTAATTCCTCTTCCTTGTGGGAAATGAGAGTTAAATTTGCCCGTCCAGACACCTCCAGCTAGTCTCTCATTTGTTCTCCCTATTCCTGTTCATCTTCCGCAGAAATTGCAAACTGGGCCAAACAGGAGGTTAAAGGCACTGACTCTCCAAGTCGGGTGAGTGTTAGTAAAGCGTCTGGAATGTTGCACCCGAGTACCAGGGGACGAGAACTGAGACATATTGGACCACGTTTCCCGATCAGACGGTTGATCATACTCTGGGTTCCACATGCATGTTTTAGCTGAAGGAAGAATCCCTTAAACCTGGAGAGTTAGGACCCGTGGAATGGGTACCATGCAATATGACTTCAAAGGGTCTTCATTTGCTCACCGAACCTCTCCAATCCTATCACTGCTGCGTTTATGCCCCTGTACACACGCTTAATTCTCTTTCGGAGACATAGCAATCCATAGGTTTTAAGATACTTACTAGTCAGGTACATTCTTAGGCATTTAATAGGGGGGGTTGAGTCCATTTTGTTGAGCAAGGAGTAGCTCTTGTCTATTGCATATTTGGCTTAAGGAACTTTATCTGTGCTCATTTCAATCTTTGGTTTTATGCAGCACCCCAACTCACCTTTCACCTTAAGTAAGCATAAGTTGGTTTTCTAAATTTGAGACCCTCTTCTGTTTTGTAATCCAGTTCCTGTGTAGCCAAGTTTACATTCCGTGTATTAGTGATATCTTATGTTACTTTTTCTGTGTGACTTATTTCAGTTAGAATCATCATACCTGAATCCACTCATTATGCTGCTATGGGCCTGATGACATAGATTTCATTGCTGAGTGATATTGCATTGTACGTAAGTACCAAATCTTCTTTATCCATTTTTCGCTTTCTGCGATATTGAACTTGTACCGTAAACGAGGTTCTTGTAAACAGAGCCATCCCAAACTTTGGGGTGGCTGTGTCTTTTTGATTTTAATTTCTCTAAGCTATAGGACCATAAGTGGAAGTGCCCTAGGCTCTGTTGCTTTGTTTTTTAGATGTTTCAGGAGACACCATACACTTCTCCTGAGTTGCTGTTGGCAATGTACATCCCGCCCATCAGCATAACAAGGCTCCCAGTTCTCCATGGTCTGTCCTACCTTTCTGGATTTTACACATTTTTCAGATGGCCCTTTTGACCGGGGGGAATTGAGACTTCATTGTAGTGCAGATTTCCTTTGCAAGCTTGCTTGGTTGGCCAAAAAGTGCGTATGCGTTTTTTCCTGAATATATTCATGAAAAAACGCATACGCCCTTTTTGGCCAAGTGCATCATTGTCGACGTTCTGCCTGTTTTCCTATGCTTTAAATGCAATTCCAGTCTACCTCCTGAAATCGGTTACCTGCAATTATGCCCCGCTTTCAAGTCCTCTTGGCAGCCTTACTTCAGTATATTTTTGGACGATAGCTGTCATTTATAACTCTGCAGGTTTGTGAATTACAGTGCCCCTGAGCTCCTTTCTTCAACTCGCTTTCTTGTGAGCTGGTCGCAACACCACATGATTGCTTCAGGCCCTAATCTGGTTCCGGCACGGCACGTTGAGCCTTTGGTTAATTCCTCTTACTTGTGGGAAATGAGAGTTAAATTTGCCCATCCAGACACCTCCAGCTAGTCTCTCATTGGTTCTCCATATTCCTGTTCATCTTCCGCAGAAATTGCAAACTGGGCCAAACAGGAGGTTAAAGGCACTGACTCTCCAAGTCGGGTGAGTGTTAGTAAAGCGTCTGGAATGTTGCACCCGAGTACCAGGGGACGAGAACTGAGACATATTGGACCACGTTTCCCGATCAGACGGTTGATCATACTCTGGGTTCCACATGCATGTTTTAGCTGAAGGAAGAATCCCTTAAACCTGGAGAGTTGAGACCCGTGGAATGGGTACCATGCAATATGACTTCAAAGGGTCTTCATTTGCTCACCGAACCTCTCCAATCCTATCACTGCTGCGTTTATGCCCCTGTACACACGCTTGATTCTCTTTCGGAGACATAGCAATCCATAGGTTTTAAGATACTTACTAGTCAGGTACATTCTTAGGCATTTAATATGGGGTTTTGAGCCCATTTCGTTGAGCAAGGAGTAGCTCTTGTCTATTCCATGTTTGGCTTAAGGAAGTTTATCTGTGCTCATTTCAATCTCTGGTTTTATGCAGCACCCCAACTCACCTTTCCCCTTAAGCAAGCATAAGTTGGTTTTCTAAATTTTAGACACTGTTCTGTTTTGTAATTCAGTTCCTGTGTTGCCAAGTTTACATTCCGTGTATTAGTGATATCTTATGATGTTTCTTTTTCTGTGTGACTTATTTCAGTTAGAATCATCATACCTGAATCCACTCATTATGCTGCTACGGGCCTGATGACCTAGATTTCATTGCTGAGTGGTATTGCATTGTACGTAAGTACCACAACTTCTTTATCCATTTTTCACTTTCAGCGATATTGAACTTGTAGCGTAGACTAGGTTCTTGTAAACAGAGCCGTCCCAAACTTAGGGGTGGCTGTGTCTTTTTGATTTTAATTTCCCTAAGCTATAGAACTATTAGTGGAAGTGCCCTAGGCTCTGTTGCTTTGTTTTTTAGATCTTTCAGGAAACACCATACACTTCTCCAGAGTGGCTGTTGGCAATTTACATCCCGCCGATCAGCATAACAAGGCTCCCAGTTCTCCATGGCCTGTCCTGCGTTTCTGTATTTTACACTTTTTTCAGATGGCCCTTTGACCGGGGGGAAGTGAGACTTCATTGTAGTGCAGATATCCTTTGCAAGCTTGCTTGGTTGGCCAAAAAGGGTGTATGCGTTTTTTCCTGAATATATTCAGGAAAAAACGCATTCGTCCTTTTTGGCCAAGTGCATCATTGTCGACGTTCTGCCTCTTTTCCTATGCTTTAAATGCAATTCCAGTCTACCTCCTGAAATCGGTTTCCTGCTATTCTGCCCCGCTTTCAAGTCCTCCTGGCAGCCTTACTTCAGTATATTTTTGGACGATAGCTGTCATTTATAACTCTGCAGGTTTGTGAATTACAGTGCCCCTGGACTCCTTTCTTCAACTTGCTTTCTTATGAGCTGGCCGCAACACCGCAGAATTGCTTCAGGCCCTAATCTGGTTCCGGCACGGAAGGCTGAGCCTTTGGTTAATTCCTCTTCCTGGTGGGAAATGAGAGTTAAATTTGCCCGTCCAGACACCTCCAGCTGGTCTCTCATTGGTTCTCCCTATTCCTGTTCATCTTTCGCAGAAATTGCAAACTGGGCCAAACAGGAGGTTAAAGGCACTGACTCTCCAAGTCGGGAGAGTGTTAGTAAAGCGTCTGGAATGTTGCACACGAGTATCAGGGTTTGACAACTGAGACATATTTGAACACGTCTACCGATCACACGGTTGATCATACTCTGGGTTCCACATGCATGTTTTAGCTGAAGGAAGAATCCCTTAAACCTGGAGAGTTGAGACCCGTGGAATGGGTACCATGCAATATGACTTCAAAGGGTCTTCATTTGCTCACCGAACCTCTCCAATCCTATCACTGCTGCGTTTATGCTCCTGTACACACGCTTGATTCCCTTTTGGAGACATAGCAATCCATAGGTTTTAAGATACTTACAAGTCAGCTACATTCTTAGTCATTTATTATGGGGTGTTGAGCCCATTTCTTTGAGCAAGGAGTAGCTCTTTTCTATTACATGTTTGGCTTAAGGAACTTTATCTGTGCTCATTTCAATCTCTGGTTTTACGCAGCACCCCAACTCACCTTTCCCCTTAAGCAAGCATAAGTTGTTTTCTAAATTTGAGACCCTGTTCTGTTTTGTAATCCAGTTCCTGTGTAGCCAAGTTTACATTCCGTGTATTAGTGATATCTTATGATGTTTCTTTTTCTGTGTGACTTATTTCAGTTAGAATCATCATACCTGAATCCACTCTATGCTGCTACGGGCCTGATGACATAGATTTCATTGCTGAGTGATATTGCATTGTACGTAAGTACCACAACTTCTTTATCCATTTTTCACTTTCTGCGATATTGAACTTGTACTGTAAACGAGGTTCTTGTAAACAGAGCCGTCCCAAACTTTGGGGTGGCTGTGTCTTTTTGATTTTAATTTCCCTAAGCTATAGGACCATAAGTGGAAGTGCCCTAGGCTCTGTTCCTCTGTTTTTTAGATGTTTCAGGAAACACCATACACTTCTAAACAGTGGCTGTTGGCAATTTACATCCCGCCCATCAGCATAACAAGGCTCCCAGTTCTCCATGGCCTGTCCTGCCTTTCTGGATTTTACACTTTTTTCAGATGGCCCTTTTGACCAGGGGGAAGTGAGACTTCATTTTAGTGCAGATTTCCTTTGCAAGCTTGCTTGGTTGGCCAAAAAGGGCGTATGCGTTTTTTCCTGAATATATTCAGGAAAAAACGCATACGCCCTTTTTGGCCAAGTGCATCATTGTGGACGTTCTGCCTCTTTTCCTATGCTTTAAATGCAATTCCAGTCTACCTCCTGAAATCGGTTTCCTGCAATTCTGCCTTGCCTCCAATGCCTCTTCATAGCCTTACCTCAATATATTTTTTGAAAATAGTTGGCCTTTATAACTCTGCAGGTTTTTGAATTGCAGTGGCCCTTAGCTCCATTTTTCAGCTCTTATTTTTGTGATCTTGCCTCATAACCACAGGATTCCTTCAAGCCCTATTCTTCTTCTGGGGCACCTTGCTGTGCCTTTGGTTTATTCTTCTTACTGATGTGAAATTAGAGTGACATGTGCCCATTGAAACCGCTACAGCTAGTTTCTCACTGGTTCCCCCTATTCCCATTCATCCTCCGCACTAACTGCAGACTGTGCGATACCAGAACTTAAAGGCATTGACTCTCCATGTGGGGATATTGTTAGTAAAGTGGCTGGAATGTCGATCCGGAGTCCCAGGAGAGGAAAAATGAGGTGCGTTTTAGAAACCTTTCCCGATCATATGGTATACCAGTCGCTGGGTTTCCCAAGCATGGTTTAGCTGTAGGAAGATTCCCTTCAACCTGGAGTTTTGGGACCCTTGGAATGAGTAGCATGAAGTATTGCATTAAACTTTTGGCAGTTGCTCACCAAAGCTCACCAATCCTCTCAGCCCCAAGTGTCCAGCCTTATGTCTTATCCAGCTGTGGGTTTATATGTGGTCCATCCAGGTTGCATCACAGCCCCTGAGCAAATTTTGTAAGAATTTTTCTCTCTTTCATTGTTTCTGCATTTTGTTTTTAAAATTTATTTCTATAATGGGGTTTAGCTCATTTTCACTGCTGTGTTTGTGCCACTCTGCACACACTTGATTCCCTTATGGAGATATATCAATACATGGGTTTTAAGATTCTTATTACTCAGATATATTTCTCTGCGGTGTATAGGGTGTGTTGAGGCCAGTTCATTGAGCAAGGTGTAGATCTTGTCTAATATCTATTTGGTTTATTGAACGGTATCTGTGCTAATTTCAAACTCTGGTTTAATGCATCACCCCACCTCTCCTTTCCCCTTAAGCTGACATAAGTGTGTTTTCTAAATGTGAGACACTGTTCTGTTCTGTAATTCATTTCTTGTGCAGCCATATTTACCCTCCCTCTATAAGTGATCTCTTATGATATGTTTCTTTTTCTGTTTGACTTATTTCAAGTAGTATTATCGGACCTAAATCCACTCTTTATCCTTCTACTAGCCTTATTACCTTGATTTCATGGTGAAGAGATATTCCATTGTACATAAGTACCACATCTTCTTTATCCATTGTTCTCTTTCCTGGGATATTTAAGGTGTACTGAAGTTGAGGTTCTTGTAAACAGAGTAGCCCTAAACTGTGGTGTGCTTGTGTCTTGTTGATTTTTAGACTTCCCTAGATATACTCCCATGATTGGAAGTGTCCTATGCTCTGTAGCTCTGTTTTTTAGATGATTTAGGAACCACCATACACTTCTCCAGAGTGGCTCTCGGCAGTTCACACACTGCCCATCAGCGTATAAAGGCTCCCTGTTCTCCATGGCCTGTCCTGCATTTCTGGTTTTTACAATTTTTTAGGATGGCCCTTTTGACCGGTGGGAAATGAGACTTCTTTGTTGTGCACATTTGCATTGCTTGCTTGCTTCGTTGCCCATAAAGTGCGTATGCATTTTTTCCTGGATATAATCAGGAAAAAACGCATACGCCCTTTTGGGCCAACTGCATCATTGTCGAAATTCTGCCGCTTTTCATGTGCTTTAAAGACGAGTCCAATCTATCTCTTGAAATCTGTTTCTTGCAATTCTGTCTTGCATTCAGATCCTCTTCTTTGCCTTACCTCAACATAGTTTTGGACGTTAGTTTTCATTTATAACTCTGCAGGTTTGTGAATTGCAGTGACCCTGAGCTCCATTTTTTAAGTTGCTCTTTTGTGAGCTGGCCTCAAACCCGCAGGATTGCTTCAGGCCCTATTTTGGCTCCGGCGAGGCGGGCTGAGCCTTTTTTCAATTCTTATTCTTAATGGGAAATTAGAGTGATATGTGCCCGTCCAAACCCCTACAACTATTCTCTCATTGGTTCCCCCTCTTCCCGTTCATCCTCCTCACAATTTGCAAAATGTGTGAAACAGAAGTTGAAATGTGCTGATTCTCCAAGTGGGGAGATTCTAAGTAACGTGGCTGGAATGGTGAACAGGAGCACCAGGAGAGGATAAATGAGCTGCATTTTAGACACATCTCCCGATCACATGGTGTACAGTCCTCTGGGTTTTCCATGCATGTTTTAGCTGTAGGAAGATCCCTTGAACCTGCAGATTTGGGACCCATTGAATGGGTACCAGGTAGTATTACTTTAAAGGGTGTGCATTTCCTCACCCAACCTCACATTTCTCTTAGTGCAAACAGTTTCCAGCCTTATGTCTCATCCTGCTGTGGGTCTAGATGTGTTCAATCCATGTTGCATCACCGTCCCTGAGGAAAAGTTGTAAGAGGTTTTCTCTGTCTCTCTGTCGTTTATTTTTTTCAATTTGTTACTATATTGGTTACAGCTGATTTTCAAAGCTCTGTTTCTTGCTGCTGTACATCCACTTGATTCACGTACAGAGAGACATCAGTAAATTCTTTTTCAGATTCTTACCAGTCGTATATATTCTTTTCCGGTGACTTGAGTGTGCTGAGTGCAGTTCTTTTAGCTACCGTGTGGGCTTTGTTGATTATCAGTTTGGTATTTGGAATGGTATCTTTGCTAATTTCAACCTCCTGGATGATGCCTCACCCCTCCCCACCTTTCCCGTTTAGCAGCCTTATGCGTGTTTTCTACATATTTGACTATGTTTTTGTTTTGTAATTTATTTCATGTGTAGCCATTTTGGATTCCACCTTTAAGTGATATCTTATGATATGTGTCTTTTTCTTTTTGAATTATGTCACTTAGAAAGATCATACGTAACTCCTCCGGAGTTGTTACAACTGGCCATATTTCATTGATTTCCAGGCTGAATAATATTCCACTCTACCTAAGTACCACATCTCTATCCATTTTTTCCCTCCAGAGACATTTAAGTTATATCCTAGTCGAGGATCTTTTAAACAGAGAGGGGGTAAACATTGGGGTGCCTGTGTCCTCTCAATTTTTGTTTTTCCCAAGATATACGCCCATGAGTGCAAGTGCCCTATGCTCTGTAGCTCATTTTTTAGATGCTTTAGTAAACACAATACACTTCTCCAGAATGGCCGTTGGCAATATACATTTCCACTATAAGTCTCACAGGGCTCCCTCTTCTCCTTGCCCTGTCCTGCATTTCTGTTGTTTACGCTTTATGAGGATGGCTCTTCTGACTGATGCGAAGTGATATCTTTTGTAGTATTGACTTCCAGTGCCCACCTGTTTGGTTGGCTAAAAAAGTGTATGCCCTTTTCTTGAATATATACAGAAAAAAACGCATACACCCTTTTTGGCCAACTGCAATGTTGGCAATGTTCAGCTCCTTTTCTTGTGCTTAATGGCGAGTCCTTTCTACCTCCTCAAATCCCTTTCCTGCCATTCTCCCTTGCTTACAAGTCCTTTTCTCTGACTTTCCTCAAGACATTTTTCAGTGATGGATATTTTCAACTCTGCAGTTTCGTGAATTTTACTGCCCCTGAGTTCCATTGTTCAACTTGTGTTTATGGGAACTGGCCACAAAGCAGTGGGATTTCCTCAAGCCCTATACTGTTTCCATGGGCAACCCTAGCCTTTGGTCAGTTCGTCTTCCTGATTGGAAATTAGAGTGACATGTGCCTGTCTGAACACCTAGGACTTGTCTCTCATTGTTCTTCATCCTTCCGCTTCATCCTCTGGACAAATTCCAAACTGTACACAACAGGATGTTGACAGTGCTGACATCTCCAAGTGGGGAGACTGTTAGTAAAGACGCTGGAGGGGTGAACCCGAGCACCAGGAGATGAGGAGATGAGATGCCTTTTCCAAACTCTTCCCGATCAGACGGTATACCATCCTCTGGGTGTGACAGACATGTTTTAGCAGTAGGAAGAGTCCCATTCATGTAAGGAGAACATCAGGGCTTTTTCAAAATCAGTGTCTCCCCGAAACCCAAACTGGGGAATTTTTTAAGCTACGGCTACACATATGTTCATTAAGGGCCTTGGGAAGTAGGCAGAGTCCAAACTTTAGATGATTGAAGTCTTCAGGGTCAGAAGCACTCACCACCAGCTTCCCTTAGGTTACACTTTAACTGTCATTGATAGATGATGTCAATAAAAATATCTATTCTTTTTCAGATTATTTCCCCTTATAGCTTATTGCAAAATGTTGAGTGTAGTTCCCTGTGCTATACAGTAGTTCCTTGTTGATGATCTATTTTATACATAGCAGTGTGTATGTGTTAATCCCAAACTGTTAATTTATCCCTCCTCCCACCTTTCCCCTTTGGTAATAATAAATTATAAGATTTTATACTTCTCAGAAATGGGGGAGCTGAAAGAGAGGTATCATTTTCAATGGAAAAGCATTTAAAACAAGATTGAAGCTTTAACCAAGATTATTAGATGTACATCCTTGGAAAGAAATCACTTCGTTTCTCTAATATTGACCTGACAAATAAGACAAACCTTTTCACTGAACTTGCTTATAATAAAGTGATGGAAATATCAAATGGAAGTGTTAGAAACATCTTATTTTACCCGAGCCTTATACACTGTTCTATGTTAACTACAGTTTGGCTCACACATCTGTTCATTGAGGTTACAATAGTCTCAATTTCTGTTACTGATCCTCCAGAGTGGACCCCAACAAGTGTCCCCCTGCCCAGTGTCATTGGGGTCAACAGATCGAGACTGAGTTTGGTTCACAAGCAAAGGAAACTTTATATTTTGATCAGAGAATGGAGAGGTGAGAGCATGCACTACCCCCTGGGCTGTGGGCTGGGCTGCTGTGTAGAGATCCTGTCAGAGTCAGTGGGAGGGAGGGGGCGGAGCTCTCGAGGGCCGGGTTGGCTGCAGCTCAGGCTCTGTATCGCGGAGTCTGCACTGGGCCCCAGGAGCTGAGGTGTCGTCCCAGCCATTCTGCACTAGGAAATCTGGTCTGAAGTGCCAGGTGTGGAACCTCTGCATGCGGGACCCTAGGAGCACATGAAATTAGACAAAGCACAAAGGATAAAAACGGTTAGACTTGACTTTATTGCCCAGATTCTATTTTTATCTCCCAGGGATTTTTAATGGGCTTTGCTGGGGACAAACCCCTCCTCTGCCTTTTGTCCCATTCCTCATTCTTGGAGTGCTGAGGGTGCAGACCCTTCTTCTGTAACTGCTGAGTGCTGAGTTGGGAGCCCTCATACCCGGGGGCGAGGGTCAGAGCTTCTCCCCAGCAGCCTCCAGGTGACGTTGATTGTCCCCAGGCCCCCTGCCTCCCTGCTCGTCCACCTGAGCACCAGCATTGGAAGTGTTATAGATTCTAATGACCTTTAAGGGTCCAGGAAAGAGATGTGCAGAGACGCTGTGGGGGCTGGTTTCACCCCGCCCCACATTTGTTCGGCCACCTTAGGCTGACCGTTTCTGCCAGCCTAGATGCTCTGACCAGTAGTCTGCGCTTTCTTCAATTAGGCCCCTGAATTAACGTACAAACAGCACCAGGTGTCAGAGCCCTGCCTGCTCAACTCCCAGACAGTCCAGGGTCAGTGGTGATCAAGGACCATGATGGCCACTGAGTCAACAGCCTTTTGAAGTAAACAGGAGTCCAGCCAGTCTTATTGGCCACCATCATCACGGTGTCTGTAGGCTTTTCTATGGTGACAGTGTGATATACGGTTCCCCCGCCAAGATTATTAGCTCCCCTCTGGGTGCAGTAAGTCCTGCAAGCAGTAGTCTACTCTTTTGGGACACACTCTTGTTGTTTTATGAGAGAAACTCCAGGTCAAATGATGTTCACATGAGTCGTCATGGTGCCCTGTTGCCCCCGGTTATCTCTCTGGATGTTGAAGTTGGAAGGCCTCCTCACTCGAGGTTGGTGTGCCCACAGAGCGAACCCTGAAACTTCAGGGCATGGTTGGTGGTTAGGATCACCACGTGGGGTCCTTTTCCCTTACGAGGGAGGTGGCCTTTGGGGCTGCTGATTTCCAGGTTTTTAGATACCGCCAGTATCTTGGCCAGATGTGGCAGTTGGCCAAGCCCCTTGGTGACCGTAGTTTATCCTACCTGGATGGCATTCTTGCATTGTTCCATTTCAAGTGGTCCCAGTTTTTGCACTAATTCTCCAATGGCGATTCACCTTTCACCGGGAATGTAAAGGTCAAAGGGTTTAGCTAAATTAGGGAGTTCCAGGGCAAGGGTCTGAATTGACTGCTCTTTCCATTCTTGAAAGGCCACTTCTGGATTCTATTCAACAGGATCATCATCTTTTCCTTTCAGTGTTTCATATAGAGGCCCAGCTAGTAGACTGTAGTTAGGGATCCAGAAGCAGCAAACCCTGGCCTCCCCAAGAACCCCTAAGCTGTCTTCTAGTTTTAGAAAGGGGTAAGGCTGAAAATGGTTTCTTTCCTTTCCTGGGATGGGCTTCTCCGACCTTCTGTGAGAATGAAGCCCAGGCAGGTCACCGCAGTCTGTGATATTTGAGCTTTTTCTTGGACAACTTCTATCCTTTATTGGCTTGGTAGTTCAGAGGCCTCCTTAGTAGGGCTGGTGATCAGAATGTCGTCTGTGTACTGAAGGAGGGTTTCCTTTTCCAGAGGTAGAACTTTTAGGTCTTTAGCTAAGCTTTCCCCAAAGATGGTGTGGGAATTTTTGCACCCTTGGGGCAAGACGGCCCGGAAGTATTGTTTTAGTTGTATGTTGAGTCCTGCCACTCACAAGCCAAAATTTCTTGTGACTCTGGGACTAATGGAATACAAAAGAAGGCATCATTGAAGACTAATACAGAATACCATGTCCTGGTGGTTGGTAGAATGACCAGCAGGGTGTAGGAATTAGGAGCAGCTGGAGGTATATCCTCGGTGGCTTCACTGACTGTCCTGACATCCTTTACCAGGTCCCCAGCAGCCCATGGGGCTCTCGTGGTCAGACCAATCCCAGAATATGGAGCTCACCTGGGCAGGTACCCCACCCCCACCCCCGCCCACGGGGCTCTCGTGGTCAGGCCCCTCCCAGGATACAGAGCTACCCTTGCAGGTACCGTGGCAGGGCTGGGCACACAGGAACCGTGCACATAGCCCTCATTGCAGAGCACCCCCAGCTCACCTGTCGCTCAGAGCTGACACAGAGCACCTCAGAGCAGGACTTGAACTAACAAACAGCAGCTGCGACAGGTCTGTGACCCTGGGCATCACTCTGTGCGGCCTCCCTCCACCTGGTCTTCCAGAGACTTCCACTGCACCCGGGGCACCAGGCCTCTGTCTCCAACCACCACCCACCCCTCCTCTCCCTGACTCCTGGGTTCCTCTCATTAGGAGAGGGTTTTCTTGAAGTTGTCTCCCACTCATGGGCCAGATAAAATGATTAGAAAACAAGCCAAAGCTGCAGCCCCTTGTCTATCCTGACTCTCAGGAGCCCACACCTGTTCCTTGGACCTGGCCGGTTCAGCAAGTTCCATTTTCTGCAACTGTGAGCCCCTGAGGGGTGATGATTGGCTGACCTGGGCAGCCTTACCATGCCGGCCAGCCCTCCCCAGGTGTGCCTGGGTTGAGATCAATATAAATACCACTCCAGGCAGCAAGAGCCCCTGCAGCCGTGCCTGACGCCATTTTCTCTGCCCTGTCAGCAGTCTCGGGGCTGGGCTGGTGGGAGGGAGTGAGAGGCCATGGCTTTGTGGGTGGCCCAGTGTGAGTGGGGCTCTGCTGGACTTTCTGCAGCAGTTGCCAGGCTGCCACCTGCTAAAGAAGAGGATGTGTCACCTATACCTGCTGCTGGAATTTCTCCCTGGGCAGAGGTGAGGAAGGAAAGAAGCAGTGGGGGCAGGGACAGGACGGGTATCTCAGGCAGGGAAATGGAAATCTTCCAGAAGAGCACCCAGGGCCAGGACCATCCTGGCTGGCCTGCAGGCACCAAGTCGGCTGGCATGCTGTCACTCGTGTGGCTCTATGGCCCTTCCTCTAGGCTTTCAAGTCCTTGTATATATTCAGGTGTTTTACCTGGGACGGGTGGGAATAGTTCAGCAGCAACTGGCCTGGGGCTCAGCTCACGTTTACTCACAGATGCCTCGGCACGGTGCCCCAGCTTTGCAATGAGGACGCTTGTTGCGTGGGGGCTGCTGGCTGAATGGGAGACGATTCCCCACCACTGACCAACTTCAGAATTGTTTACAACTGGAGCAAGTGCCCTGATACGGTTTTCCTCTGTGGAACTGGTGGGTTCTGTGTTTTTTTTCTCCTTTTCGTTTTTGGTTCAAGGTAGATTTTATTCCTCTTTTTTGTATTTACAGATATAAGCATGGAAATAATTTATTCATATAAATACATGTATGTGAAGGGAATAATTGTTTTTTCTGTTTTATTTTTTAAATTTTATTTCTTTTTAATTTTGAATTTTATTTTATATTTTTATACAGCAGGTTCTTATTGGTTATCTATTTTATACGTATAAATGTATACATGCCAATCCCAGTCTCTCAACTCCTCCCACCACCACCCCCCCAACAGCTTTCCACCCTTGTTGTCCATACGTTTGTTGTCTACATCTGTTGCTCTATTTATGCCTTGCAAAATGGTTAACCTGTACAGTTTTTCTAGATTCCACATATATGCATGAATATACAAGATTTGTTTTTCTCTTTCTGACTTACTTCACTCTGTATGACAGTCTCTAGATCCATCGACGTCTTGACAAATGACCCAATTTCATTCCTTTTCATGGCTTAGTAATATTCCATTTTATATATGTACCACAGCTTTATGCATTCGTCTGTCTGTGGGCATTTAGGTTGCTTCCATTACCTCGATATTGTAAAGAGTGAGGCAATGAACATTGCGGTGAATGTCTCTTTTTGATTTATGGTTTTGTCTGGGTATATGTTCAGAACTGGGATTGCTGTATCATATGGTAATTCTACTGTTAGTTTCTTAAGAAACTCCATATTGTTCTCCATAGTGACTGTATCAATTTATATTCCCAACAGTAGTGGAAGAGGGTTCCTTTTCTCCACACCCTTTCCAGCATTTTTTGTTTGTAGATTTTCTGATGATGCCCATTCTACCAGGTGTGAGGTGATACCTCATTGCTGAGTCCATTTCCTTGAGCAAGGGGTAGGTCTTGTCTATTAAATATTTGGCTTATGGAACGGTATCTGTGCTAATTTCAAACTCTGGTTTTATGCAGCACCCCAACTCACCTTCCCACTTAAGCAAGCATAAGTTGGTTTTCTAAATTTGAGACCCTGTTCTGTTTTGTAAATCAGTTCATGTGTAGCCAAGTTCTCATTCCATGTATTAGTGGTACCTTATGATGTTTCTTTTTCTGTGTGACTTTTTTCACTTAGAATCACCGTGCCTCAATCCACTCATTATGCTGGTACGGGCCTGGTGACATAGTTTTCATTGCTGAGAGGTATTCTGTTGTACGTAAGTACCACAACTTCTTTATCCATTATTTGCTCTCTGGCATATTTAACTTGTGCTGCAGAAGAGGTTCCTGTAAACAGAGCCATCCCAAATATTGGGGTGGCTGTGTCTTTTTGATTTTAATTTCCCTAAGCTATAGGACCATAAGTGGAAGTGCCCTAGGCTCTGTTGCTTTGTTTTTTATATGTTTCAGGAAACACCATACAATTCTCCCCAGTGGCTGTTGGCAATTTACATCCCGCCCATCAGCATAACAAGGCTCCCAGTTCTCCATGGCCTGTCCTGCCTTTCTGGATTTTACACTTTTTTCAGATGGCCCTTTTGACCAGGGGCAAGTGAGACTTCATTGTAGTGCAGATTTCCTTTGCAAGCTTGCTTGGTTGGCCAAAAAGTGCCTATGCGTTTTTTCCTGAATATATATATATATATTCAGGAAAAAACGCATACGCCCTTTTTGGCCAAGTGCATCATTGTCGACGTTCTGCCTCTTTTCCTATGCTTTAAATGCAATTCCAGTCTACCTCCTGAAATCGGTTTCCTGCAATTCTGCCGTGCTTTCAAGTCGTCTTGGCAGGCTTACTTCAGTATATTTTTGGACGATAGCTGTCATTTATAACTCTGCAGGTTTGTGAATTACAGTGCTCCTGAGCTCCTTTCTTCAACTCGCTTTCTTGTGAGCTGGCCGCAACACCGCAGGATTGCTTCAGGCCCTAATCTTGTTCCGGCACGGCACGCTGAGCCTTTGGTTAATTCCTCTTCCTGGTGGGAAATGAGAGTTAAATTTGCCCGTCCAGACACCTCCAGCTGGTCTCTCATTGGTTCTCCCTATTCCTGTTCATCTTCCTCAGAAATTGCAAACTGGGCCAAACAGGAGGTTAAAGGCACTGACTCTCCAAGTCGGGAGAGTGTTAGTAAAGCGTCTGGAATGTTGCACACGAGTATCAGGGTTTGACAACTGAGACATATTTGAACACGTCTACCGATCACACGGTTGATCATACTCTGGGTTCCACATGCATGTTTTAGCTGAAGGAAGAATCCCTTAAACCTGGAGAGTTGAGACCCGTGGAATGGGTACCATGCAATATGACTTCAAAGGGTCTTCATTTGCTCACCGAACCTCTCCAATCCTATCACTGCTGCGTTTATGCCCCTGTACACACGCTTGATTCTCTTTTGGAGACATAGCAATCCATAGGTTTTAGATACTAGTCAGGTACATTCTTAGGCGTTTAATATGGGGTGTTGAGTCCATTTCGTTGAGCAAGGAGTAGCTCTTGTCTATTCCATGTTTGGCTTAAGGAACTTTATCTGTGCTCATTTCAATCTCTGGTTTTATGCAGCACCCCAACTCCCCTTTACCCTTAAGCAAGCATAAGTTGGTTTTCTAAATTTGAGACCCTGTTCTGTTTTGTAATTCAGTTCCTGTGTAGCCAAGTTTACATTCCGTGTATTAGTGATATCTCATGATGTTTCTTTTTCTGTGTGACTTATTTCAGTTACAATCATCATACCTGAATCCACTCATTATGCTGCTATGGCCCTGATGACATAGATTTCATTGCTGAGTGATATTGCATTGTACGTAAGTACCACAACTTCTTTGTCCATTTTTCGCTTTCTGCGATATTGAACTTGTACCGTAAACGAGGTTCTTGTAAACAGAGCCATCCCAAACTTTGGGGTGGCTGTGTCTATTTGATTTTAATTTCCCTAAGCTATAGGACCATAATTGGAAGTGCCCTAGGCTCTGTTGCTTTGTTTTTTAGATGTTTCAGGAAACACCATACACTTCTCCAGAGTGGCTGTTGGCAATTTACATCCCACCCATCAGCATAACAAGGCTCCCATTTCTCCATGGCCTGTCCTGCCTTTCTGGATTTTACACTTTTTTCAGATGGCCCTTTTGACCCCGGGATAGTGAGACTTCATTGTAGTGCAGATTTCCTTTGCAAGCTTGCTTGGTTGGCCAAAAAGTGCGTATCCGTTTTTTCCTGAATATATTCAGGAAAAAACGCATACGCCCTTTTTGGCCAAGTGCATCATTGTCGACGTTCTGCCTCTTTTCCTATGCTTTAAATGCAATTCCAGTCTACCTCCTGAAATCGGTTTCCTGCAATTCTGCCCCGCTTTCAAGTCCTCTTGGCAGCCTTACTTCAGTATATTTTTGGACGATAGCTGTCATTTATAACTCTGCAGGTTTGTGAATTACAGTGCCCCTGAGCTCCTTTCTTCAACTTGCTTTCTTATGAGCTGGCCGCAACACCGCAGAATTGCTTCAGGCCCTAATCTGGTTCCGGCACGGAAGGCTGAGCCTTTGGTTAATTCCTCTTCCTTGTGGGAAATGAGAATTAAATTTGCCCGTCCAGACACCCCCAGCTAGTCTCCATTGGTTCTCCTTATTCCTGTTCATCTTCCGCAGAAATTGCAAACTGGGCCAAACAGGAGGTTAAAGGCACTGACTCTCCAAGTCGGGAGAGTGTTAGTAAAGCGTCTGGAATGTTGCACCCGAGTACCAGGGGACGAGAACTGAGACATATTGGAACACGTCTCCCGATCACACGGTGGATCATACTCTGGGTTCCACATGCATGTTTTAGCTGAAGGAAGAATCCCTTAAACCTGGAGAGTTGAGACCCGTGGAATGGGTACCATGCAATATGACTTCAAAGGGTCTTCATTTGCTCACCGAACCTCTCCAATCCTATGACTGCTGCGTTTATGCCCCTGTACACATGCTTGATTCTCTTTCGGAGACATAGCAATCCATAGGTTTTAAGATACTTACTAGTCAGGTACATTCTTAGGCGTTTAATAGGGGGTGTTGAGTCCATTTCCTTGAGCAAGGAGTAGCACTTGTCTATTACATGTTTGGCTTAAGGAACTTTATCTGTGCTCATGTGAATCTCTGGTTTTATGCAGCACCCCAACTCACCTTTCCTCTTAAGCAAGCATAAGTTGGTTTTCTAAATTTGAGACCCTGTTCTGTTTTGTAATTCAGTTCCTGTGTAGCCAAGTTTACATTCCATGTATTAGTGATATCTTATGATGTTTCTTTTTCTGTGTGACTTATTTCAGTTAGAATCATCATACCTGAATCCACTCATTATGCTGCTACGGGCGTGATGACATAGATTTCATTGCTGAGTGATATTGCATTGTACGTAAGTACCACAACTTCTTTGTCCATTTTTCACTTTCTGCGATATTGAACTTGTACCTTAAACTAGGTTCTTGTAAACAGAGCCATCCCAAACTTTAAGGTGGCTGTGTCTTTTTGATTTTTATTTCCCTAAGCTATAGGACCAAAAGTGGAAGTGTCCTAGGCTCTGTTGCTTTGTTTTTTAGATGTTTCAGGAAACACCATACACTTCTCCAGAGTGGCTGTTGGCAATTTACATCCCGCCCATCAGCATAACAAGGCTCCCAGTTCTCCATTGCCTGTCCTGCCTTTCTGGATTTTACACTTTTTTCAGATGGCCCTTTTGACCGGGGGAAAGTGAGACTTCATTGTAGTGCAGATTTCCTTTGCTAGCTTGCTTGGTTGGCCAAAAAGGGCGTATGCGTTTTTTCCTGAATATATTCTGGAAAAAACGCATACGCCCTTTTTGGCCAAGTGCATCATTGTCGACGTTCTACCTCTTTTCATATGCTTTAAATGCAATTCCAGTCTACCTCCTGAAATCGGTTTCCTGCAATTCTGCCCCGCTTTCAAGTCCTCTTGGCAGCCTTACTTCAGTATATTTTTGGACGATAGCTGTCATTTATAACTCTGCAGGTTTGTGAATTACAGTGCCCCTGAGCTCCTTTCTTCAACTCGCTTTCTTGTGAGCTGGCCGCAACACCGCAGGATTGCTTCAGGCCCTAATCTCGTTCCGGCACTGAAGGCTGAGCCTTTGGTTAATTCCTCTTCCTTGTGGGAAATGAGAATTAAATTTGCCCGTCCAGACACCTCCAGCTAGTCTCCATTGGTTCTCCCTATTCCTGTTCATCTTCCGCAGAAATTGCAAACTGGGCCAAACAGGAGGTTAAAGGCACTGACTCTCCAAGTCGGGAGAGTGTTAGTAAAGCGTCTGGAATGTTGCACCCGAGTACCAGGGGACGAGAACTGAGACATATTGGAACACGTCTCCCGATCACACGGTGGATCATACTCTGGGTTCCACATGCATGTTTTAGCTGATGGAAGAATCCCTTAAACCTGGAGAGTTGAGACCCGTGGAATGGGTACCATGCAATATGACTTCAAAGGGTCTTCATTTGCTCACCGAATGTCTCCAATCCTATGACTGCTGCGTTTATGCCCCTGTACAAATGCTTGATTCTCTTTCGGAGACATAGCAATCCATAGGTTTTAAGATACTTAGTAGTCAGGTACATTCTTAGGCGTTTAATAGGGGGTGTTGAGTCCATTTCGTTGAGCAAGGAGTAGCACTTGTCTATTACATGTTTGGCTTAAGGAACTTTATCTGTGCTCATGTGAATCTCTGGTTTTATGCAGCACCCCAACTCACCTTTCCTCTTAAGCAAGCATAAGTTGGTTTTCTAAATTTGAGACCCTGTTCTGTTTTGTAATTCAGTTCCTGTGTAGCCAAGTTTACATTCCATGTATTAGTGATATCTTATGATGTTTCTTTTTCTGTGTGACTTATTTCAGTTAGAATCATCATACCTGAATCCACTCATTATGCTGCTACGGGCGTGATGACATAGATTTCATTGCTGAGTGATATTGCATTGTACGTAAGTACCACAACTTCTTTGTCCATTTTTCACTTTCTGCGATATTGAACTTGTACCTTAAACTAGGTTCTTGTAAACAGAGCCATCCCAAACTTTAAGGTGGCTGTGTCTTTTTGATTTTTATTTCCCTAAGCTATAGGACCAAAAGTGGAAGTGTCCTAGGCTCTGTTGCTTTGTTTTTTAGATGTTTCAGGAAACACCATACACTTCTCCAGAGTGGCTGTTGGCAATTTACATCCCGCCCATCAGCATAACAAGGCTCCCAGTTCTCCATTGCCTGTCCTGCCTTTCTGGATTTTACACTTTTTTCAGATGGCCCTTTTGACCGGGGGAAAGTGAGACTTCATTGTAGTGCAGATTTCCTTTGCTAGCTTGCTTGGTTGGCCAAAAAGGGCGTATGCGTTTTTTCCTGAATATATTCTGGAAAAAACGCATACGCCCTTTTTGGCCAAGTGCATCATTGTCGACGTTCTACCTCTTTTCATATGCTTTAAATGCAATTCCAGTCTACCTCCTGAAATCGGTTTCCTGCAATTCTGCCCCGCTTTCAAGTCCTCTTGGCAGCCTTACTTCAGTATATTTTTGGACGATAGCTGTCATTTATAACTCTGCAGGTTTGTGAATTACAGTGCCCCTGAGCTCCTTTCTTCAACTCGCTTTCTTGTGAGCTGGCCGCAACACCGCAGGATTGCTTCAGGCCCTAATCTCGTTCCGGCACTGAAGGCTGAGCCTTTGGTTAATTCCTCTTCCTTGTGGGAAATGAGAATTAAATTTGCCCGTCCAGACACCTCCAGCTAGTCTCCATTGGTTCTCCCTATTCCTGTTCATCTTCCGCAGAAATTGCAAACTGGGCCAAACAGGAGGTTAAAGGCACTGACTCTCCAAGTCGGGAGAGTGTTAGTAAAGCGTCTGGAATGTTGCACCCGAGTACCAGGGGACGAGAACTGAGACATATTGGATCACGTCTCCCGATCACACGGTGGATCATACTCTGGGTTCCACATGCATGTTTTAGCTGATGGAAGAATCCCTTAAACCTGGAGAGTTGAGACCCGTGGAATGGGTACCATGCAATATGACTTCAAAGGGTCTTCATTTGCTCACCGAATGTCTCCAATCCTATGACTGCTGCGTTTATGCCCCTGTACAAATGCTTGATTCTCTTTCGGAGACATAGCAATCCATAGGTTTTAAGATACTTAGTAGTCAGGTACATTCTTAGGCGTTTAATAGGGGGTGTTGAGTCCATTTCGTTGAGCAAGGAGTAGCTCTTGTCTATTACATGTTTGGCTTAAGGAACTTTATCTGTGCTCATTTCAATCTCTAGTTTTATGCAGCACCCCAACTCACCTTTCCCCTTAAGCAAGCATAAGTTGGTTTTCTAAATTTGAGACCCTGTTCTGTTTTGTAATTCAGTTCCTGTGTATGCAAGTTTACATTCCGTGTATTAGTGGTATCTTATGATGTTTCTTTTTCTGTGTGACTTATTTCAGTTAGAATCATCATACCTGAATCCACTCATTATTCTGCTATGGGGCTGATAACATAGCTTTCATTGCTGAATGATACTGCATTGTACGAAAGTACCACAACTTCTTTATCCATTTTTCACTTTCTGCGATATTGAACTTGTACCATAAATGCGGTTCTTGTAAACAGAGCCGTCCCAAACTTAGGGGTGGCTGTGTCTTTTTGATTTTAATTTCCCTAAGCTATAGGACCATAAGTGGAAGTGCCCTGGGCTCTGTTGCTTTGTTTTTTAGATGTTTCAGGAAACACCATACACTGCTCCCCAGTGGCTGTTGGCAATTTACATCCCGCCCATCAGCATAACAAGGCTCCCAGTTCTCCATGGCCTGTCCTGCCTTTCTGGATTTTACACTATTTTCAGATGGCCCTTTTGACCAGGGGGAAGTGAGACTTCATTGTAGTGCAGATTTCCTTTGCAAGCTTGCTTGGTTGGCCAAAAAGGGCGTATGCGTTTTTTCCTGAATATATTCAGGAAAAAACGCATACGCCCTTTTTGGCCAAGTGCATCATTGTGGACGTTCTGCCTCTTTTCGTATGCTTTAAATGCAATTCCAGTCTACCTCCTGAAATTGGTTTCCTGCAACTCTGCCCCGCTTTCAAGTCCTCTTGGCAGCCTTACTTCAGTATATTTTTGGACGATAGCTGTCATTTATAACTCTGCAGATTTGTGAATTACAGTGCCCCTGAGCTCCTTTCTTCAACTTGCTTTCTTGTGAGCTGGCCGCAACACCGCAGGATTGCTTCAGGCCCTAATCTAGTTCCGCCACGGCACGCTTAGCCTTTGGTTAATTCCTCTTCCTGGTGGGAAATTAGAGTTAAATTTGCCCGTCCAGACACCTCCAGCTAGTCTCTCATTGGTTCTCCATATTCCTGTTCATCTTCCGCAGAAATTGCAAACTGGGCCAAACAGGAGGTTAAAGGCACTGACTCTCCAAGTCGGGAGAGTGTTAATAAAGCATCTGGAATGTTGCACCCGAGTACCAGGGGACGAGAACTGAGACATATTTCAACACGTCTCCCGATCACATGGTTGATCATACTCTGGGTTCCACATGCATGTTTTAGCTGAAGGAAGAATCCCTTAAACCTGGAGAGTTGAGACCCGTGGAATGGGTACCATGCAATATGACTTCAAAGGGTCTTCATTTGCTCACCGAACCTCTCCAATCCGATCACTGCTGCGTTTATGCCCCTGCACACATGCTTGATTCTCTTTCAGAGACATAGCAATCCATAGGTTTTAAGATGCTTACTTGTCAGGTACATTCTTAGGTGTTTAATATGGGGTGTTGAGTCCATTTGGTTGAGCAAGGAGTAGCTCTTGTCTATTACATATTTGGCTTAAGGAACTTTATGTGTGCTCATTTCAATCTGTGGTTTTATGCAGCACCCCAACTCACCTTTCCCCTTAAGCAAGCATAAGTTGGTTTTCTAAATTTGAGACCCTCTTCGTCTTTGTAAACCAGTTCCTGTGTAGCCAAGTTTACATTCCGTGTATTAGTGATATCTTATGATGTTTCTTTTTCTGTGTGACTTATTTCAGTTAGAATCATCATACCTGAATCCACTCATTATGCTGCTATTGGCCTGATGACATAGATTTAATTGCTGAGTGATATTGCATTGTACGTAAGTACCACAACTTCTTTATGCATTTTCCACTTTCTGCGATATTGAACTTGTACCATAAACGCGGTTCTTGTAAACACAGTTGTCCCAAACTTTGGGGTTGCTGTGTCTTTTTGATTTTAATTTCCCTAAGCTATAGTACCATAAGTGGATGTGCCCTAGGCTCTGTTGCTTTGTTTTTTAGATATTTCGGGAAACACCATACACTTCTCCCGAGTGGCTGTTGGCAATTTACATCCCGCCCATCAGCATAACAAGGCTCCCAGTTCTCCATGGCCTGTCCTGCCTTTCTGGATTTTACACTTTTTTCAGATGGCCCTTTTGACCGTGGGGAAGTGAGACTTCATTGTAGTGCAGATTTCCTTTGCAAGCTTGCTTGGTTGGCCAAAAAGGGCGTATGCGTTTTTTCCTGAATATATTCAGGAAAAAACGCATACGCCCTTTTTGGCCAAGTGCATCATTGTGGACGTTCTGCCTCTTTTCCTATGCTTTAAATGCAATTCCAGTCTACCTCCTGAAATCGGTTTCCTGCAATTCTGCCTTGCCTCCAATGCCTCTTCATAGCCTTACCTCAATATATTTTTTGAAAATAGTTGGCCTTTATAACTGTGCAGTTTTTTGAATTGCAGTGGCCCTTAGCTCCATTTTTCAGCTCTTATTTTTGTGATCTTGCCTCATAACCACAGGATTCCTTCAGGCCCTATTCTTCTTCTGGGGCACCTTGCTGTGCCTTTGGTTTATTCTTCTTACTGATGTGAAATTAGAGTGACATGTGCCCATTGAAACTGCTACAGCTAGTTTCTCACTGGTTCCCCCTATTCCCATTCATCCTCCGCACTAACTGCAGACTGTGCGATACCAGAACTTAAAGACATTGACTCTCCATGTGGGGATATTGTTAGTAAAGTGGCTGGAATGTCGATCCAGAGTCCCAGGAGAGGAAAAATGAGGTGCGTTTTAGAAACCTTTCCCGATCATATAGTATACCAGTCGCTGGGTTTCCCAAGCATGGTTTAGCTGTAGGAAGATTCCCTTCAACCTGGAGTTTTGGGACCCTTGGAATGAGTAGCATGAAGTATTGCATTAAACTTTTGGCAGTTGCTCACCAAAGCTCACCAATCCTCTCAGCCCCACGTGTGCAGCCTTATGTCTTATCCAGCTGTGGGTTTATATGTGGTCCATCCAGGTTGCATCACAGCCCCTGAGCAAATTTTGTAAGAATTTTTCTCTCTTTCATTGTTTCTGCATTTTGTTTTTAAAATTTATTTCTATAATGGGGTTTAGCTCATTTTCACTGCTGTGTTTGTGCCACTCTGCACACACTTGATTCCCTTATGGAGATATATCAATACATGGGTTTTAAGATTCTTATTACTCAGATATATTTCTCTGCGGTGTATAGGGTGTGTTGAGGCCAGTTCATTGAGCAAGGTGTAGATCTTGTCTAATATCTATTTGGTTTATTGAACGGTATCTGTGCTAATTTCAAACTCTGGTTTAATGCACCCCACCTCTCCTTTCCCCTTAAGCTGACATAAGTGTGTTTTCTAAATGTGAGACACTGTTCTGTTCTGTAATTCATTTCTTGTGCAGCCATATTTACCCTCCCTCTATAAGTGATCTCTTATGATATGTTTCTTTTTCTGTTTGACTTATTTCAAGTAGTATTATCGGACCTAAATCCACTCTTTATCCTTCTACTAGCCTTATTACCTTGATTTCATGGTGAAGAGATATTCCATTGTACATAAGTACCACATCTTCTTTATCCATTGTTCTCTTTCCTGGGATATTTAAGGTGTACTGAAGTTGAGGTTCTTGTAAACAGAGTAGCCCTAAACTGTGGTGTGCTTGTGTCTTGTTGATTTTTAGACTTCCCTAGATATACTCCCATGATTGGAAGTGTCCTATGCCCTGTAGCTCTGTTTTTTAGATGATTTAGGAACCACCATACACTTCTCCAGAGTGGCTCTCGGCAGTTCACACACTGCCCATCAGCGTATAAAGGCTCCCTGTTCTCCATGGCCTGTCCTGCATTTCTGGTTTTTACAATTTTTTAGGATGGCCCTTTTGACCGGTGGGAAATGAGACTTCTTTGTTGTGCACATTTGCATTGCTTGCTTGCTTCGTTGCCCATAAAGTGCGTATGCATTTTTTCCTGGATATAATCAGGAAAAAACGCATACGCCCTTTTGGGCCAACTGCATCATTGTCGAAATTCTGCCGCTTTTCATGTGCTTTAAAGACGAGTCCAATCTATCTCTTGAAATCTGTTTCTTGCAATTCTGTCTTGCATTCAGATCCTCTTCTTTGCCTTACCTCAACATAGTTTTGGACGTTAGTTTTCATTTATAACTCTGCAGGTTTGTGAATTGCAGTGACCCTGAGCTCCATTTTTTAAGTTGCTCTTTTGTGAGCTGGCCTCAAACCCGCAGGATTGCTTCAGGCCCTATTTTGGCTCCGGCGAGGCGGGCTGAGCCTTTTTTCAATTCTTATTCTTAATGGGAAATTAGAGTGATATGTGCCCGTCCAAACCCCTACAACTATTCTCTCATTGGTTCCCCCTCTTCCCGTTCATCCTCCTCACAATTTGCAAAATGTGTGAAACAGAAGTTGAAATGTGCTGATTCTCCAAGTGGGGAGATTCTAAGTAACGTGGCTGGAATGGTGAACAGGAGCACCAGGAGAGGATAAATGAGCTGCATTTTAGACACATCTCCCGATCACATGGTGTACAGTCCTCTGGGTTTTCCATGCATGTTTTAGCTGTAGGAAGATCCCTTGAACCTGCAGATTTGGGACCCATTGAATGGGTACCAGGTAGTATTACTTTCAAGGGTGTGCATTTCCTCACCCAACCTCACATTTCTCTTAGTGCAAACAGTTTCCAGCCTTATGTCTGATCCTGCTGTGGGTCTAGATGTGTTCAATCCATGTTGCATCACCGTCCCTGAGGAAAAGTTGTAAGAGGTTTTCTCTGTCTCTCTGTCGTTTATTTTTTTCAATTTATTACTATATTGGTTACAGCTGATTTTCAAAGCTCTGTTTCTTGCTGCTGTACATCCACTTGATTCACGTACAGAGAGACATCAGTAAATTCTTTTTCAGATTCTTACCAGTCGTATATATTCTTTTCCGGTGACTTGAGTGTGCTGAGTGCAGTTCTTTTAGCTACCGTGTAGGCCTTGTTGATTATCAGTTTGGTATTTGGAATGGTATCTTTGCTAATTTCAACCTCCTGGATGATGCCTCACCCCTCCCCACCTTTCCCGTTTAGCAGCCTTATGCGTGTTTTCTACATATTTGACTATGTTTTTGTTTTGTAATTTATTTCATGTGTAGCCATTTTGGATTCCACCTTTAAGTGATATCTTATGATATGTGTCTTTTTCTTTTTGAATTATGTCACTTAGAAAGATCATACGTAACTCCTCCGGAGTTGTTACAACTGGCCATATTTCATTGATTTCCAGGCTGAATAATATTCCACTCTACCTAAGTACCACATCTCTATCCATTTTTTCCCTCCAGAGACATTTAAGTTATATCCTAGTCGAGGATCTTTTAAACAGAGAGGGGGTAAACATTGGGGTGCCTGTGTCCTCTCAATTTTTGTTTTTCCCAAGATATACGCCCATGAGTGCAAGTGCCCTATGCTCTGTAGCTCATTTTTTAGATGCTTTAGTAAACACAATACACTTCTCCAGAATGGCCGTTGGCAATATACATTTCCACTATAAGTCTCACAGGGCTCCCTCTTCTCCTTGCCCTGTCCTGCATTTCTGTTGTTTACGCTTTATGAGGATGGCTCTTCTGACTGATGCGAAGTGATATCTTTTGTAGTATTGACTTCCAGTGCCCACCTGTTTGGTTGGCTAAAAAAGTGTATGCCCTTTTCTTGAATATATACAGAAAAAAACGCATACACCCTTTTTGGCCAACTGCAATGTTGGCAATGTTCAGCTCCTTTTCTTGTGCTTAATGGCGAGTCCTTTCTACCTCCTCAAATCCCTTTCCTGCCATTCTCCCTTGCTTACAAGTCCTTTTCTCTGACTTTCCTCAAGACATTTTTCAGTGATGGATATTTTCAACTCTGCAGTTTCGTGAATTTTACTGCCCCTGAGTTCCATTGTTCAACTTGTGTTTATGGGAACTGGCCACAAAGCAGTGGGATTTCCTCAAGCCCTATACTGTTTCCATGGGCAACCCTAGCCTTTGGTCAGTTCGTCTTCCTGATTGGAAATTAGAGTGACATGTGCCTGTCTGAACACCTAGGACTTGTCTCTCATTGTTCTTCATCCTTCCGCTTCATCCTCTGGACAAATTCCAAACTGTACACAACAGGATGTTGACAGTGCTGACATCTCCAAGTGGGGAGACTGTTAGTAAAGACGCTGGAGGGGTGAACCCGAGCACCAGGAGATGAGGAGATGAGATGCCTTTTCCAAACTCTTCCCGATCAGACGGTATACCATCCTCTGGGTGTGACAGACATGTTTTAGCAGTAGGAAGAGTCCCATTCATGTAAGGAGAACATCAGGGCTTTTTCAAAATCAGTGTCTCCCCGAAACCCAAACTGGGGAATTTTTTAAGCTACGGCTACACATATGTTCATTAAGGGCCTTGGGAAGTAGGCAGAGTCCAAACTTTAGATGATTGAAGTCTTCAGGGTCAGAAGCACTCACCACCAGCTTCCCTTAGGTTACACTTTAACTGTCATTGATAGATGATGTCAATAAAAATATCTATTCTTTTTCAGATTATTTCCCCTTATAGCTTATTGCAAAATGTTGAGTGTAGTTCCCTGTGCTATACAGTAGTTCCTTGTTGATGATCTATTTTATACATAGCAGTGTGTATGTGTTAATCCCAAACTGTTAATTTATCCCTCCTCCCACCTTTCCCCTTTGGTAATAATAAATTATAAGATTTTATACTTCTCAGAAATGGGGGAGCTGAAAGAGAGGTATCATTTTCAATGGAAAAGCATTTAAAACAAGATTGAAGCTTTAACCAAGATTATTAGATGTACATCCTTGGAAAGAAATCACTTCGTTTCTCTAATATTGACCTGACAAATAAGACAAACCTTTTCACTGAACTTGCTTATAATAAAGTGATGGAAATATCAAATGGAAGTGTTAGAAACATCTTATTTTACCCGAGCCTTATACACTGTTCTATGTTAACTACAGTTTGGCTCACACATCTGTTCATTGAGGTTACAATAGTCTCAATTTCTGTTACTGATCCTCCAGAGTGGACCCCAACAAGTGTCCCCCTGCCCAGTGTCATTGGGGTCAACAGATCGAGACTGAGTTTGGTTCACAAGCAAAGGAAACTTTATATTTTGATCAGAGAATGGAGAGGTGAGAGCATGCACTACCCCCTGGGCTGTGGGCTGGGCTGCTGTGTAGAGATCCTGTCAGAGTCAGTGGGAGGGAGGGGGCGGAGCTCTCGAGGGCCGGGTTGGCTGCAGCTCAGGCTCTGTATCGCGGAGTCTGCACTGGGCCCCAGGAGCTGAGGTGTCGTCCCAGCCATTCTGCACTAGGAAATCTGGTCTGAAGTGCCGGGTGTGGAACCTCTGCATGCGGGACCCTAGGAGCACATGAAATTAGACAAAGCACAAAGGATAAAAACGGTTAGACTTGACTTTATTGCCCAGATTCTATTTTTATCTCCCAGGGATTTTTAATGGGCTTTGCTGGGGACAAACCCCTCCTCTGCCTTTTGTCCCGTTCCTCATTCTTGGAGTGCTGAGGGTGCAGACCCTTCTTCTGTAACTGCTGAGTGCTGAGTTGGGAGCCCTCATACCCGGGGGCGAGGGTCAGAGCTTCTCCCCAGCAGCCTCCAGGTGACGTTGATTGTCCCCAGGCCCCCTGCCTCCCTGCTCGTCCACCTGAGCACCAGCATTGGAAGTGTTATAGATTCTAATGACCTTTAAGGGTCCAGGAAAGAGATGTGCAGAGACGCTGTGGGGGCTGGTTTCACCCCGCCCCACATTTGTTCGGCCACCTTAGGCTGACCGTTTCTGCCAGCCTAGATGCTCTGACCAGTAGTCTGCGCTTTCTTCAATTAGGCCCCTGAATTAACGTACAAACAGCACCAGGTGTCAGAGCCCTGCCTGCTCAACTCCCAGACAGTCCAGGGTCAGTGGTGATCAAGGACCATGATGGCCACTGAGTCAACAGCCTTTTGAAGTAAACAGGAGTCCAGCCAGTCTTATTGGCCACCATCATCACGGTGTCTGTAGGCTTTTCTATGGTGACAGTGTGATATACGGTTCCCCCGCCAAGATTATTAGCTCCCCTCTGGGTGCAGTAAGTCCTGCAAGCAGTAGTCTACTCTTTTGGGACACACTCTTGTTGTTTTATGAGAGAAACTCCAGGTCAAATGATGTTCACATGAGTCGTCATGGTGCCCTGTTGCCCCCGGTTATCTCTCTGGATGTTGAAGTTGGAAGGCCTCCTCACTCGAGGTTGGTGTGCCCACAGAGCGAACCCTGAAACTTCAGGGCATGGTTGGTGGTTAGGATCACCACATGGGGTCCTTTTCCCTTACGAGGGAGGTGGCCTTTGGGGCTGCTGATTTCCAGGTTTTTAGATACCGCCAGTATCTTGGCCAGATGTGGCAGTTGGCCAAGCCCCTTGGTGACCGTAGTTTATCCTACCTGGATGGCATTCTTGCATTGTTCCATTTCAAGTGGTCCCAGTTTTTGCACTAATTCTCCAATGGCGATTCACCTTTCACCGGGAATGTAAAGGTCAAAGGGTTTAGCTAAATTAGGGAGTTCCAGGGCAAGGGTCTGAATTGACTGCTCTTTCCATTCTTGAAAGGCCACTTCTGGATTCTATTCAACAGGATCATCATCTTTTCCTTTCAGTGTTTCATATAGAGGCCCAGCTAGTAGACTGTAGTTAGGGATCCAGAAGCAGCAAACCCTGGCCTCCCCAAGAACCCCTAAGCTGTCTTCTAGTTTTAGAAAGGGGTAAGGCTGAAAATGGTTTCTTTCCTTTCCTGGGATGGGCTTCTCCGACCTTCTGTGAGAATGAAGCCCAGGCAGGTCACCGCAGTCTGTGATATTTGAGCTTTTTCTTGGACAACTTCTATCCTTTATTGGCTTGGTAGTTCAGAGGCCTCCTTAGTAGGGCTGGTGATCAGAATGTCGTCTGTGTACTGAAGGAGGGTTTCCTTTTCCAGAGGTAGAACTTTTAGGTCTTTAGCTAAGCTTTCCCCAAAGATGGTGTGGGAATTTTTGCACCCTTGGGGCAAGACGGCCCGGAAGTATTGTTTTAGTTGTATGTTGAGTCCTGCCACTCACAAGCCAAAATTTCTTGTGACTCTGGGACTAATGGAATACAAAAGAAGGCATCATTGAAGACTAATACAGAATACCATGTCCTGGTGGTTGGTAGAATGACCAGCAGGGTGTAGGAATTAGGAGCAGCTGGAGGTATATCCTCGGTGGCTTCACTGACTGTCCTGACATCCTTTACCAGGTCCCCAGCAGCCCATGGGGCTCTCGTGGTCAGACCAATCCCAGAATATGGAGCTCACCTGGGCAGGTACCCCACCCCCTCCCCCGCCCACGGGGCTCTCGTGGTCAGGCCCCTCCCAGGATACAGAGCTACCCTTGCAGGTACCATGGCAGGGCTGGGCACACAGGAACCGTGCACATAGCCCTCATTGCAGAGCACCCCCAGCTCACCTGTCGCTCAGAGCTGACACAGAGCACCTCAGAGCAGGACTTGAACTAACAAACAGCAGCTGCGACAGGTCTGTGACCCTGGGCATCACTCTGTGCGGCCTCCCTCCACCTGGTCTTCCAGAGACTTCCACTGCACCCGGGGCACCAGGCCTCTGTCTCCAACCACCACCCACCCCTCCTCTCCCTGACTCCTGGGTTCCTCTCATTAGGAGAGGGTTTTCTTGAAGTTGTCTCCCACTCATGGGCCAGATAAAATGATTAGAAAACAAGCCAAAGCTGCAGCCCCTTGTCTATCCTGACTCTCAGGAGCCCACACCTGTTCCTTGGACCTGGCCGGTTCAGCAAGTTCCATTTTCTGCAACTGTGAGCCCCTGAGGGGTGATGATTGGCTGACCTGGGCAGCCTTACCGTGCCGGCCAGCCCTCCCCAGGTGTGCCTGGGTTGAGATCAATATAAATACCACTCCAGGCAGCAAGAGCCCCTGCAGCCGTGCCTGACGCCATTTTCTCTGCCCTGTCAGCAGTCTCGGGGCTGGGCTGGTGGGAGGGAGTGAGAGGCCATGGCTTTGTGGGTGGCCCAGTGTGAGTGGGGCTCTGCTGGACTTTCTGCAGCAGTTGCCAGGCTGCCACCTGCTAAAGAAGAGGATGTGTCACCTATACCTGCTGCTGGAATTTCTCCCTGGGCAGAGGTGAGGAAGGAAAGAAGCAGTGGGGGCAGGGACAGGACGGGTATCTCAGGCAGGGAAATGGAAATCTTCCAGAAGAGCACCCAGGGCCAGGACCATCCTGGCTGGCCTGCAGGCACCAAGTCGGCTGGCATGCTGTCACTCGTGTGGCTCTATGGCCCTTCCTCTAGGCTTTCAAGTCCTTGTATATATTCAGGTGTTTTACCTGGGACGGGTGGGAATAGTTCAGCAGCAACTGGCCTGGGGCTCAGCTCACGTTTACTCACAGATGCCTCGGCACGGTGCCCCAGCTTTGCAATGAGGACGCTTGTTGCGTGGGGGCTGCTGGCTGAATGGGAGACGATTCCCCACCACTGACCAACTTCAGAATTGTTTACAACTGGAGCAAGTGCCCTGATACGGTTTTCCTCTGTGGAACTGGTGGGTTCTGTGTTTTTTTTCTCCTTTTCGTTTTTGGTTCAAGGTAGATTTTATTCCTCTTTTTTGTATTTACAGATATAAGCATGGAAATAATTTATTCATATAAATACATGTATGTGAAGGGAATAATTGTTTTTTCTGTTTTATTTTTTAAATTTTATTTCTTTTTAATTTTGAATTTTATTTTATATTTTTATACAGCAGGTTCTTATTGGTTATCTATTTTATACGTATAAATGTATACATGCCAATCCCAGTCTCTCAACTCCTCCCACCACCACCCCCCCAACAGCTTTCCACCCTTGTTGTCCATACGTTTGTTGTCTACATCTGTTGCTCTATTTATGCCTTGCAAAATGGTTAACCTGTACAGTTTTTCTAGGTTCCACATATATGCATGAATATACAAGATTTGTTTTTCTCTTTCTGACTTACTTCACTCTGTATGACACTCTCTAGATCCATCGACGTCTTGACAAATGACCCAATTTCATTCCTTTTCATGGCTTAGTAATATTCCATTTTATATATGTACCACAGCTTTATGCTTTCGTCTGTCTGTGGGCATTTAGGTTGCTTCCATTACCTCGATATTGTAAAGAGTGAGGCAATGAACATTGCGGTGAATGTCTCTTTTTGATTTATGGTTTTGTCTGGGTATATGTCCAGAACTGGGATTGCTGTATCATATGGTAATTCTACTGTTAGTTTCTTAAGAAACTCCATATTGTTCTCCATAGTGACTGTATCAATTTATATTCCCAACAGTAGTGGAAGAGGGTTCCTTTTCTCTACACCCTTTCCAGCATTTTTTGTTTGTAGATTTTCTGATGATGCCCATTCTACCAGGTGTGAGGTGATACCTCATTGCTGAGTCCATTTCCTTGAGCAAGGGGTAGGTCTTGTCTATTAAATATTTGGCTTATTGAACGGTATCTGTGCTAATTTCAAACTCTGGTTTTATGCAGCACCCCAACTCACCTTCCCACTTAAGCAAGCATAAGTTGGTTTTCTAAATTTGAGACCCTGTTCTGTTTTGTAAATCAGTTCATGTGTAGCCAAGTTCTCATTCCATGTATTAGTGGTACCTTATGATGTTTCTTTTTCTGTGTGACTTTTTTCACTTAGAATCACCGTGCCTCAATCCACTCATTATGCTGGTACGGGCCTGGTGACATAGTTTTTTTGCTGAGAGGTATTCTGTTGTACGTAAGTACCGCAACTTCTTTATCCATTATTTGCTCTCTGGCATATTTAACTTGTGCTGCAGAAGAGGTTCCTGTAAACAGAGCCATCCCAAATATTGGGGTGGCTGTGTCTTTTTGATTTTAATTTCCCTAAGCTATAGGACCATAAGTGGAAGTGCCCTAGGCTCTGTTGCTTTGTTTTTTAGATGTTTCAGGAAACACCATACACTTCTCCCCAGTGGCTGTTGGCAATTTACATCCCACCCATCAGCATAACAAGGCTCCAAGTTCTCCATGGCCTGTCCTGCCTTTCTGGATTTTACACTTTTTTCAGATGGCCCTTTTGACCGGGGGGAAGTGTGACTTCATTGTAGTGCAGATTTCCTTTGCAAGCTTGCTTGGTTTGCCAAAAAGTACGTATGCATTTTTTCCTGAATATATTCAGGATAAAACACATACGCCCTTTTTGGCCAAGTGCATCATTGTGGACGTTCTGCCTCTTTTAGTATGCTTTCAATGCAATTCCAGTCTACCTCCTGAAATCGGTTTCCTGCAATTCTGCCCCGCTTTCAAGTCCTCTTGGCAGCCTTACTTCAGTATATTTTTGGATGATACCTGTCATTTATAACTCTGCAGGTTTGTGAATTATAGTGCCCCTGAGCTCCTTTCTTCAACTCGGTTTCTTGTGAGCTGACCGCAACACTGCAGGATTGCTTCAGGCCCTAATCTGGTTCCGGCACGGCACGCTGAGCCTTTGGTTAATTCCTCTTCCTGGTGGGAAATGAGAGTTAAATTTGCCCGTCCAGACACCTCCAGCTAGTCTCTCATTGGTTCTCCCTATTCCTGTTCATCTTCCGTAGAAATTGCAAACTGGGCCAAACAGGAGCTTAAAGGCACTGACTCTCCAAGTCGGCAGAGTGTTAGTAAAGCGTCTGGAATGTTGCACCCGATTACCAGGGGACGAGAATGGAGACATATTTGAACACGTCTCCCGGTCACACGGTTGATCATACTCTGGGTTCCACATGCATGCTTTAGCTGAAGGAAGAATCCCTTAAACCTGGAGAGTTGAGACCCGTGGAATGGGTACCATGCAATATGACTTCAAAGGGTCTTCATTTGCTCACCGAACCTCTCCAATCCTATCACTGCTGTGTTTATGCCCCTGTACACACGCTTGATTCTCTTTCGGAGACATAGCAATCCATAGGTTTTAAGATACTTACTAGTCAGGTACATTCTTAGGCGTTTAATATGGGATGTTGAGTCCATTTCGTTGAGCAAGGAGTGGCTCTTGTCTATTCCATATTTGGCTTAAGGAACTTTATCTGTGCTCATTTCAATCTCTGGTTTTATGCAGCACCCCAACTCATCTTTCCCCTTAAGCAAGCATAAGTTGGTTTTCTAAATTTGAGACCCTGTTCTGTTTTGTAATCCAGTTCCTGTGTAGCCAAGTTTACATTCCATGTATTAGTGATTTCTTATGATGTTTCTTTTTCCGTGTGGCTTATTTCAGTTAGAATCATCATACCTGAATCCACTCATTATGCTGCTACGGGCCTGATGACATAGATTTCATTGCTGAGTGATATTGCATTGTACGTAAGTACCACAACTTCTTTATCCATTCTTCACTTTCTGCGAAAAAGAACTTGTACGGTAAACGAGGTTCTTGTAAACAGAGCCATCCCAAACTTTGGGGTGGCTGTGTCTTTTTGATTTTAATTTCCCTAAGCTATAGAACCATATGTGGAAGTGCCCTAGGCTCTGTTGCTTTGTTTTTTAGATGTTTCAGGAAACACCATACACTTCTCCCCAGTGGCTGTTGGCAATTTACATCCCGCCCATCAGCATAACAAGGCTCCCAGTTCTCCATGGCCTGTCCTGACTTTCTGGATTTTACACTTTTTTCAGATGGCCCTTTTGACCGGGGGGAAGTGAGACTTCACTGTAGTGCAGATTTCCTTTGCAACCTTGCTTGGTTGGCCAAAAAGGGCGTATGCGTTTTTTCCTGAATATATTCAGGAAAAAACGCATACGCCCTTTTTGGCCAAGTACATCATTGTCGACATTCTGCCTCTTTTCCTATGCTTTAAATGCAATTCCAGTCTACCTCCTGAAATCGGTTTCCTGCAATTCTGCCCTGCTTTCAAGTCCTCTTGGCAGCCTTACTTCAGTATATTTTTGGACGATAGCTGTCATTTATAACTCTGCAGGTTTGTGAATTACAGTGACCCTGAGCTCCTTTCTTCAACTTGCTTTCTTGTGAGCTGCCCGCAACACCGCAGGATTGCTTCAGGCCCTAATCTGGTTCCGGCACAGCTCGCTGAGCCTTTGGTTAATTCCTCTTCCTGGTGGGAAATGAGAGTTAAATTTGCCTGTCCGGACACCTCCAGCTAGTCTCTCATTTGTTGTCCCTATTCCTGTTTATCTTCCGCAGCAATTGCAAACTGGGCCAAACAGGAGGTTAAAGGCACTTACTCTCCAAGTCGGGAGAGTGTTAGTAAAGCGTCTGGAATGTTGCACCCGAATACCAGGGGACGAAAACTGAGACATATTGGAAAACGTCTCCCGATCACACAGTTGATCATACTCTAGGCTCCACATGCATGTTTTAGCTGAAGGAAGAATCCCTTAAACCTGGAGAGTTGAGACCCGTGGAATGGGTACCATGCAATATGACTTCAAAGGGTCTTCATTTTCTCACCGAACCTCTCCAATCCTATCACTGCTGTGTTTATGCCCCTGTACACATGCTTGATTCTCTTTTGGAGACATAGCAATCCATAGGTTTTAAGATACTTACTAGTCAGGTACATTCTTAGGCGTTTAATATGGGGTGTTGAGTTCATTTCGTTGAGCAAGGAGTAGCTCTTGTCTATTACATATTTGGCTTAAGGAACTTGATCTGTGCTCATTTCAACCTCTGGTTTTATGCAGCACCCCAACTCACCTTTCCCCTTAAGCAAGCATAAGTTGTTTTTCTAAATTTGAGACCCTGTTCTGTTTTGTAATCCAGTTCCTGTGTAGCCAAGTTTACATTCCGTGTATTAGTGATATCTTATGATGTTTCTTTTTCTGTGTGACTTATTTCAGTTAGAATCATCATACCTGAATCCACTTATTATGCTGCTACGGGCCTGATGACATAGATTTCATTGCTGAGTGATATTGCATTGTACGTAAGTACCACAACTTCTTTATCCATTCTTAACTTTCTGCGACGTTGAACTTGTACCGTAAATGAGGTTCTTGTAAACAGAGCCATCCCAAACTTTGCGGTGGCTGTGTCTTTTTGATTTTAATTTCCCTAAGCTATAGGACCATAAGTGGAAGTGCCCTAGGCTCTGTTGCTTTGATTTCTAGATGTCTCAGGAAACACCATACACTTCTCCCCAGTGGCTGTTGGCAATTTACATCCCACCCATCAGCATAACGAGGCTCCCAGTTCTCCATGACCTGTCCTGCCTTTCTGGATTTTACACTTTCTTCAGATGGCCCCTTTGACCGGGGGGAAGTGAGACTTCATTGTAGTGCAGATTTCCTTTGCAAGCTTGCTTGGTTGGCCAAAAAGGGCGTATGCGTTTTTTCCTTAATATATTCAGGAAAAAACGCATACGCCCTTATTGGCCAAGTGAATCATTGTGCACGTTCTGCCTCTTTTCCTATGCTTTAAATGCAATTCCAGTCTACCTCCTGAAATCAGTTTCCTGCAATTCTGCACCGTTTTGAAGTCCTCTTGGCAGCCTTACTTCAGTATATTTTTGGATGATAGCTGTCATTTATAACTCTGCAGGTTTGTGAATTACAGTGCCCCTGAGCTCCTTTCTTCAACTCGCTTTCTTGTGAGCTGGCCGTAAAACCGCAGTATTGCTTCAGGCCCTAATCTGGTTCCGGCATGGCACGCTGAGCCTTTGGTTAATTCCTCTTCCCGGTGAGAATTGAGAGTTAAATTTGCCCGTCCAGAGACCTCCAGCTAGTCTCTCATTGGTTCTCCCTATTCCTGTTCATCTTGCGCAGAAATTACAAACTGGGCCAAACAGGAGGTTAAAGGCACTGACTCTCGAAGTCGGGAGAGTGTTAGTAAAGCATCTGGAATGTTGCACCCGAGTACCAGGGGACTAGAATGGAGACATATTTGAACACGTCTCCCGGTCACACGGTTGATCATACTCTGGGTTCCACATGCATGTTTTAGCTGAAGGAAGAATCCCTTAAACCTGGAGAGTTGAGACCCGTGGAATGGGTACCATGCAATATGACTTCAAAGGGTCTTCATTTGCTCACCGAACCTCTCCAATCCTATCACTGCTGTGTTTATGCCCCTGTACACACGCTTGATTCTCTTTCGGAGACATAGCAATCCATAGGTTTTTAGATACTTACTAGTCAGGTACATTCTTAGGCGTTTAATATGGGATGTTGAGTCCATTTCGTTGAGCAAGGAGTAGCTCTTGTCTATTCCATATTTGGCTTAAGGAACTTTATCTGTGCTCATTTCAATCTCTGGTTTTATGCAGCACCCCAACTCATCTTTCCCCTTAAGCAAGCATAAGTTGGTTTTCTAAATTTGAGACCCTGTTCTGTTTTGTAATCCAGTTCCTGTGTAGCCAAGTTTACATTCCGTGTATTAGTGATATCTTATGATGTTTGTTTTTCTGTGTGACTTATTTCAGTTAGAATCATCCTACCTGAATCCACTCATTATGCTGCTACGGGCCTGATGACATAGATTTCATTGCTGAGTGATATTGCATTGTACGTAAGTACCACAACTTCTTTATCCATTCTTCACTTTCTGCGACATTGAACTTGTACCGTAAATGAGGTTCTTGTAAACAGAGCCATCCCAAACTTTGGGGTGGCTGTGTCTTTTTGATTTTAATTTTCCTAAGCTATAGGACCATAAGTGGAAGTGCCCTAGGCTCTGTTGCTTTGATTTCTAGATGTCTCAGGAAACACCATACACTTCTCCCCAGTGGCTGTTGGCAATTTACATCCCGCCCATCAGCATAACAAGGCTCCCAGTTCTCCATGGCCTGTCCTGCCTTTCTGGATTTTACACTTTCTTCAGATGGCCCCTTTGACTGTGGGGAAGTGAGACTTCATTGTAGTGCAGATTTCCTTTGCAAGCTTGCTTGGTTGGCCAAAAAGGGCGTATGCGTTTTTTCCTTAATATATTCAGGAAAAAACACATACGCCCTTACTGGCCAAGTGAATCATTGTGCACGTTCTGCCTCTTTTCCTATGCTTTAAATGCAATTCCAGTCTACCTCCTGAAATCAGTTTCCTGCAATTCTGCCCCGTTTTGAAGTCCTCTTGGCAGCCTTACTTCAGTATATTTTTGGATGATAGCTGTCATTTATAACTCTGCAGGTTTGTGAATTACAGTGCCCCTGAGCTCCTTTCTTCAACTCGCTTTCTTGTGAGCTGGCCGTAACACCGCAGGATTGCTTCAGGCCCTAATCTGGTTCCGGCATGGCACGCTGAGCCTTTGGTTAATTCCTCTTCCTGGTGGGAATTGAGAGTTAAATTTGCCCGTCCAGAGACCTCCAGCTAGTCTCTCATTGGTTCTCCCTATTCCTGTTCATCTTCCGCAGAAATTGCAAACTGGGCCAAACAGGAGGTTAAAGTCACTGACTCTCCAAGTTGGGAGAGAGTTAGTAAAGCGTCTGGAATGTTGCACCCGAGTACCAGGGGACGAGAACTGAAGCATATTGGAACATGTCTCCCCATCACACGGTTGATCATACTCTGGGTTCCACATGCATGTTTTAGCTGAAGGAAGAATCCCTTAGACCTGGAGAGTTGAGACCCGTGGAATGGGTACCATGCAATATGACTTCAAAGGGTCTTCATTTGCTCACCGAACCTCTCCAATCCTATCACTGCTGCGTTTATGCCCCTGTACACACGCTTGATTCTCTTTCCGAGACATAGCAATCCATAGGTTTTAAGATACTTACTACTCAGGTACATTCTTAGGCGTTTAATATGGGGTGTTGAGACCATTTCATTGAGCAAGGAGTAGCTCTTGTGTATTACATATTTGGCTTAAGGAACTTTATCTGTGCTCATTTCAATCTCTGGTTTTATGCAGCACCCCAACTCACCTTTCCCCTTAAGCAAGCATAAGTTGGTTTTCTACATTTGAGACCCTGTTGTGTTTTGTAATCCAGTTCCTGTGTAGCCAAGTTTACATTCTGTGTATTAGTGATATCTTATGATGTTTCTTTTTCTGTGTGACTTATTTCAGTTAGAGTCATCATACCTGAATCCACTCATTATGCTGCTACGGGCCTGATGACATAGATTTCATTGCTGAGTGATATTGCATTGTACGTAAGTACCACAAATTCTTTATCCATTTTTCACTTTCTGCGATATTGAACTTGTACCGTAAACGAGGTTCTTGTAAACAGAGCCGTCCCAAATTTTGGGGTGGCTGTGTCTTTTTCATTTTAATTTCCCTAAGCTATAGGACCATAAGTGGAAGTGCCCTGGGCTCTGTGGCTTTGTTTTTTAGATGTTTGAGGAAACACCATACACTTCTCTGGAGTGGCTGTTGGCAATTTACATCCCGCCCATCAGCATAACAAGGTTCCCAGTTCTCCATGACCTGTCCTACCGTTCTGGATTTTACACTTTTTTCAGATGGCCCTTTTGACCGGGGGGAAGTGTGACTTCATTGTAGTGCAGATTTCCTTTGCAAGCTTGCTTGGTTTGCCAAAAAGTACGTATGCATTTTTTCCTGAATATATTCAGGATAAAACACATACGCCCTTTTTGGCCAAGTGCATCATTGTGGACGTTCTGCCTCTTTTAGTATGCTTTCAATGCAATTCCAGTCTACCTCCTGAAATCGGTTTCCTGCAATTCTGCCCCGCTTTCAAGTCCTCTTGGCAGCCTTACTTCAGTATATTTTTGGATGATACCTGTCATTTATAACTCTGCAGGTTTGTGAATTATAGTGCCCCTGAGCTCCTTTCTTCAACTCGGTTTCTTGTGAGCTGACCGCAACACTGCAGGATTGCTTCAGGCCCTAATCTGGTTCCGGCATGGCACGCTGAGCCTTTGGTTAATTCCTCTTCCTGGTGGGAAATGAGAGTTAAATTTGCCCGTCCAGACACCTCCAGCTAGTCTCTCATTGTTTCTCCCTATTCCTGTTCATCTTCCGCAGAAATTGCAAACTGGGCCAAACAGGAGCTTAAAGGCACTGACTCTCCAAGTCGGCAGAGTGTTAGTAAAGCGTCTGGAATGTTGCACCCGAGTACCAGGGGACGAGAATGGAGACATATTTGAACACGTCTCCCGGTCACACGGTTGATCATACTCTGGGTTCCACATGCATGTTTTAGCTGAAGGAAGAATCCCTTAAACCTGGAGAGTTGAGACCCGTGGAATGGGTACCATGCAATATGACTTCAAAGGGTCTTCATTTGCTCACCGAACCTCTCCAATCCTATCACTGCTGTGTTTATGCCCCTGTACACACGCTTGATTCTCTTTCGGAGACATAGCAATCCATAGGTTTTAAGATACTTACTAGTCAGGTACATTCTTAGGTGTTTAATATGGGATGTTGAGTCCATTTCGTTGAGCAAGGAGTGGCTCTTGTCTATTCCATATTTGGCTTAAGGAACTTTATCTGTGCTCATTTCAATCTCTGGTTTTATGCAGCACCCCAACTCATCTTTCCCCTTAAGCAAGCATAAGTTGGTTTTCTAAATTTGAGACCCTGTTCTGTTTTGTAATCCAGTTCCTGTGTAGCCAAGTTTACATTCCATGTATTAGTGATTTCTTATGATGTTTCTTTTTCCGTGTGGCTTATTTCAGTTAGAATCATCATACCTGAATCCACTCATTATGCTGCTACGGGCCTGATGACATAGATTTCATTGCTGAGTGATATTGCATTGTACGTAAGTACCACAACTTCTTTATCCATTCTTCACTTTCTGCGAAAAAGAACTTGTACGGTAAACGAGGTTCTTGTAAACAGAGCCATCCCAAACTTTGGGGTGGCTGTGTCTTTTTGATTTTAATTTCCCTAAGCTATAGAACCATATGTGGAAGTGCCCTAGGCTCTGTTGCTTTGTTTTTTAGATGTTTCAGGAAACACCATACACTTCTCCCCAGTGGCTGTTGGCAATTTACATCCCGCCCATCAGCATAACAAGGCTCCCAGTTCTCCATGGCCTGTCCTGACTTTCTGGATTTTACACTTTTTTCAGATGGCCCTTTTGACCGGGGGGAAGTGAGACTTCACTGTAGTGCAGATTTCCTTTGCAACCTTGCTTGGTTGGCCAAAAAGGGCGTATGCGTTTTTTCCTGAATATATTCAGGAAAAAACGCATACGCCCTTTTTGGCCAAGTACATCATTGTCGACATTCTGCCTCTTTTCCTATGCTTTAAATGCAATTCCAGTCTACCTCCTGAAATCGGTTTCCTGCAATTCTGCCCTGCTTTCAAGTCCTCTTGGCAGCCTTACTTCAGTATATTTTTGGACGATAGCTGTCATTTATAACTCTGCAGGTTTGTGAATTACAGTGACCCTGAGCTCCTTTCTTCAACTTGCTTTCTTGTGAGCTGCCCGCAACACCGCAGGATTGCTTCAGGCCCTAATCTGGTTCCGGCACAGCTCGCTGAGCCTTTGGTTAATTCCTCTTCCTGGTGGGAAATGAGAGTTAAATTTGCCTGTCCGGACACCTCCAGCTAGTCTCTCATTTGTTGTCCCTATTCCTGTTTATCTTCCGCAGCAATTGCAAACTGGGCCAAACAGGAGGTTAAAGGCACTGACTCTCCAAGTCGGGAGAGTGTTAGTAAAGCGTCTGGAATGTTGCACCCGAATACCAGGGGACGAAAACTGAGACATATTGGAAAACGTCTCCCGATCACACAGTTGATCATACTCTAGGCTCCACATGCATGTTTTAGCTGAAGGAAGAATCCCTTAAACCTGGAGAGTTGAGACCCGTGGAATGGGTACCATGCAATATGACTTCAAAGGGTCTTCATTTTCTCACCGAACCTCTCCAATCCTATCACTGCTGTGTTTATGCCCCTGTACACATGCTTGATTCTCTTTTGGAGACGTAGCAATCCATAGGTTTTAAGATACTTACTAGTCAGGTACATTCTTAGGCGTTTAATATGGGGTGTTGAGTCCATTTCGTTGAGCAAGGAGTAGCTCTTGTCTATTACATATTTGGCTTAAGGAACTTGATCTGTGCTCATTTCAACCTCTGGTTTTATGCAGCACCCCAACTCACCTTTCCCCTTAAGCAAGCATAAGTTGTTTTTCTAAATTTGAGACCCTGTTCTGTTTTGTAATCCAGTTCCTGTGTAGCCAAGTTTACATTCCGTGTATTAGTGATATCTTATGATGTTTCTTTTTCTGTGTGACTTATTTCAGTTAGAATCATCATACCTGAATCCACTCATTATGCTGCTACGGGCCTGATGACATAGATTTCATTGCTGAGTGATATTGCATTGTACGTAAGTACCACAACTTCTTTATCCATTCTTAACTTTCTGCGATGTTGAACTTGTACCGTAAATGAGGTTCTTGTAAACAGAGCCATCCCAAACTTTGCGGTGGCTGTGTCTTTTTGATTTTAATTTCCCTAAGCTATAGGACCATAAGTGGAAGTGCCCTAGGCTCTGTTGCTTTGATTTCTAGATGTCTCAGGAAACACCATACACTTCTCCCCAGTGGCTGTTGGCAATGTACATCCCACCCATCAGCATAACGAGGCTCCCAGTTCTCCATGACCTGTCCTGCCTTTCTAGATTTTACACTTTCTTCAGATGGCCCCTTTGACCGGGGGGAAGTGAGACTTCATTGTAGTGCAGATTTCCTTTGCAAGCTTGCTTGGTTGGCCAAAAAGGGCGTATGCGTTTTTTCCTTAATATATTCAGGAAAAAACGCATACGCCCTTATTGGCCAAGTGAATCATTGTGCACGTTCTGCCTCTTTTCCTATGCTTTAAATGCAATTCCAGTCTACCTCCTGAAATCAGTTTCCTGCAATTCTGCCCCGTTTTGAAGTCCTCTTGGCAGCCTTACTTCAGTATATTTTTGGATGATAGCTGTCATTTATAACTCTGCAGGTTTGTGAATTACAGTGCCCCTGAGCTCCTTTCTTCAACTCGCTTTCTTCTGAGCTGGCCGCAACACCGCATGATTGCTTCAGGCCCTAATCTGGTTCCGGCACGGCACGCTGAGCCTTTGGTTAATTCCTCTTCCTGGTAGGAATTGAGAGTTAAATTTGCCCGTCTGGACACCTCCAGCTAGTCTCTCATTGGTTCTCCCTATTCCTGTTCATCTTCCGCAGAAATTGCAAACTGGGACAAACAGGAGGTTAAAGGCACTGACTCTCCAAGTCGGCAGAGTGTTAGTAAAGCGTCTGGAATGTTGCACCCGAGTACCAGGGGACGAGACTGGAGACATATTCGAACACGTCTCCCGATCACATGGTTGATCATACTCTGGGTTACACATGCATGTTTTAGCTGAAGGAAGAATCCCTTAAACCTGGAGAGTTGAGACCCGTGGAATGGGTACCATGCAATATGACTTCAAAGGGTCTTCATTTGCTCACCGAACCTCTCCAATCCTATCACTGCTGTGTTTATGCCCCTGTACACACGCCTGATTCTCTTTCGGAGACATAGCGATCCATAGGTTTTAAGATACTTTCTAGTCAGGTACATTCTTAGGCGTTTAATATGGGGTGTTGAGTCCATTTCATTGAGCAAGGAGTAGCTCTTGTCTATTACGTATTTGGCTTAAGAAACTTTATCTGTGTTCATTTCAATCTCTGGTTTTATGCAGCACCCCAACTCACCTTTCCCCTTAAGCAAGCATAAGTTGATTTTCTAAATTTGAGACCCTGTTCTGTTTTGTAATCCAGTTCCCGTGTAGCCAAGTTTACATTCCATTTATTAGTAATATCTTATGATGTTTCTTTTTCTGTGTGACTTATTTCAGTTAGAATCATCATACCTGCATCCACTCATTATGCTGCTATGGGCCTGATGACATAGATTTCATTGCTGAGTGATATTGCATTGTACGTATGTACCACAACTTCTTTATCAACTTTTCACTTTCTGCGATATTGAACTTGCACCGTAAACGAGGTTCTTGTAAACAGAGCCGTCCCAAATTTTGGGGTCGCTGTGTCTTTTTGATTTTAATTTCCCTAAGCTATAGGACCATAAGTGGAACTGCCCTAGGCTCTGTTGCTTTGTTTTTTAGATATTTCAGGAAACACCATACACTCCTCCCGAGGGCCTGTTGGCAATTTACATCACGCCCATCAGCATAACAAGGCTCCCAGTTCTCCATGGCCTGTCTTGCCTTTCTGGATTTTACACTTTTTTAGATGGCCCTTTTGACCAGGGGTAAGTGAGACTTCATTGTAGTGCAGATTTCCTTTGCAAGCTTGCTTGGTTGGCCAAAAAGGTCGTATGCGCTTTTTCTTGAATATATTCAGGAAAAAACGCATACGCCCTTTTTGGCCAAGTGCATCATTGTCGACGTTCTGCCTCTTTTCCTATGCTTTAAATGCAATTCCAGTCTACCTCCTGAAATCGGTTTCCTGCAATTCTGCCCCGCTTTCAAGTTCTCTTGGCAGCCTTACTTCAGCATATTTTTGGACGATAGCTGTCATTTATAACTCTGCAGGTTTGTGAATTACAGTGCCCCTGAGCTCCTTTCTTCAACTCGCTTTCTTGTGAGCTGGCCGCAACACCGCAGGATTGCTTCAGGCCCTAATCTGGTTCCGGCACGGCACGCTGAGCCTTTGGTTAATTCCCCTTCTTGGTGGGAAATGAGAGTTAAATTTGCCTGTCCAGACACCTCCAGCTGGTCTCTCATTGTTTCTCCCTATTCCTGTTCATCTTCCGCAGAAATTCCAAACTGGGCCAAACAGGAGGTTAAAGGCACTGACTCTCCAAGTCGGGAGAGTGTTAGTAAAGCATCTGGAATGTTGCACCCGAGTACCAGGGGAGGAAAACTGAGACATATTTGAACACGTCTCCCGATCACACGGTTGATCATACTCTGGGTTCCACATGCATGTTTTAGCTGAAGGAAGAATCCCTTAATCTTCGAGAGTTGAGACCCATGGAATGGCTACCGTGCAATATGACTTCAAAGGGTCTTCATTTGCTCACCGAACCTCTCCAATCCTATCACTGCTGCGTTTATGCCCCTCTACACATGCTTGATTCTCTTTCGGAGACATAGCAATCCATAGATTTTAAGATATTACTAGTCAGGTACATTCTTAGGCGTTTAATATGGGGTTTTGAGTCCATTTCGTTGAGCAAGGAGTAGCTCTTGTCTATTACATATTTGGCTTAAGGAACTTTACTTGTGCTCATTTCAATCTCTGGTTTTATGCAGCACCCCAACTCACCTTTCCCCTTAAGCAAGCGTAAGTTGATTTTCTAAATTTGGGACCATGTTCTGTTTTGAAATTCAGTTCCTGTGTAGCCAAGTTTACATTCCGTCTATTAGTGATATCTTATGATGTTTCTTTTTCTGTGTGACTTATTTCAGTTAGAATCATCATACCTGAATCCACTCATTATGCTGCTATGGGCCTGATGACATAGATGTCATTGCTGAGTGATATTGCATTGTACGTAAGTACCACAACTTCTTTATCCATTTTTCGCTTTATGCGATATTGAACTTGTACCGTAAACGAGTTTCTTGTAAACAGAGCCATCCCAAACTTTGGGGTGGCTGTGTCTTTTTGATTTTAATTTCCCTAAGCTATAGGACCATAAGTGGAAGTGCCCTAGGCTCTGATGCTTTGTTTCTTAGATGTTTCAGGAAACACCATACACTTTTCCCAAGTGGCTGTTGGCAATTTACATCCTGCCCATCAGCATAACAAGGCTCCAAATTCTCCATGGCCTGTCCTGCCTTTCTGGATTTTACACTTTTTTCAGATGGCCCTTTTGACCAGGGGGAAGTGAGACTTCATTGTAGTTCAGATTTCCTTTGCAAGCTTGCTTGGTTGGCCAAAAAGGGCGTATCCTTTTTTTCCTGAATATATTCAGGAAAAAACGCATACGCCCTTTTTGGCCAAGTGCATCGTTGTCGACGTTCTGCCTCTTTTCCTATGCTTTAAATGCAATTCCAGTCTACCTCCTGAAATCGGTTTCCTGCAATTCTGCCCCGCTTTCAAGTCCTCTTGGCAGGCTTACTTCAGTATATTTTTGGACGATAGCTGTCATTTATAACTCTGCAGGTCTGTGAATTACAGTGCCCCTGAGCTCCTTTCTTCAACTCGCTTTCTTGTGAGCTGGCCGCAACACCAGAGGTTTGCTTCATGCCCTAATCTGGTTCCGGCACGGCACGCTGAGCCTTTGGTTAATTCCTATTCCTGGTGGGAAATGAGAGTTAAATTTGCCTGTCCAGACAACTCCAGCTAGTCTCTCATTGGTTCTCCCTATTCCTGTTCATCTTCCGCAGAAATTGCAAACTGGGCCAAACAGGAGGTTAAAGGCACTGACTCTCCAAGTCGGGAGAGTGTTAGTAAAGCGGCTGGAATGTTGCACCCGAGTACCAGGGGATGAGAACTGAGACATATTGGAACACGTCTCCCGATCACACGGTTGATCATACTCTGGGTTCCACATGCATGTTTTAGCTGAAGGAACAATCCCTTAAACCTGGAGAGTTGAGACCCGTGGAATGGGTACCATGCAATATGACTTCAAAGGGTCTTCATTTGCTCACCGAACCTCTCCAATCCTATCACTGCTGCGTTTATGCCCCTGTACACACGCTTGATTCTCTTTCGGAGACATAGCGATCCATAGCTTTTAAGATACTTACTAGTCAGGTACATTCTTAGGCGTTTAATATGGGGTGTTGAGTCCATTTCGTTGAGCAAGGAGTAGCTCTTGTCTATTACATATTTGGCTTAAGGAACTTTATCTGTGCTCATTTCAATCTCTGGTTTTATGCAGCACCCCAACTCACCTTTCCCCTTAAGCAAGTATAAGTTGGTTTTCTAAATTTGAGACCCTGTTCTCTTTTGTAATCTAGTTCCTGTGTCGCCAAGTTTGCATTCCGTGTATTAGTGATATATTATGATGTTTCTTTTTCTGTGTGACTTATTTCAGTTAGAATCTTCATACCTGAATCCACTCATTATGCTGCTAAGGGCCTGATGACATAGATTTCATTGCTGAGTGATATTGCATTGTACGTAAGTACCACAACTTCTTTATCCATTTTTCGCTTTCTGCGATATTGAACTTGTCCCGTAAACGATGTTCTTGTAAACAGAGCCATCCCAAACTTTGGGGTGGCTGTGTCTTTTTGATTTTAATTTCCCTAAGCTATAGGACCATAAGTGGAAGTGCCCTAGGCTTTGTTGCTTTGTTTTCTAGATGTTTCAGGAAACACCATACACTTCTCCTGAGTGGCTGTTGGCAGTTTACATCCCACCCATCAGCATAACAAGGCTCCCAGTTCTCCATGGCCTGTCCTGCATTTCTGGATCTTACACTTTTTTCAGATGGCCCTTTTGACCGGGGGAAAGTGAGACTTCATTGTAGTACAGATTTCCTTTGCAAGCTTGCTTGGTTGGCCAAAAAGGGCGTATGCGTTTTTTCCTGAATATATTTAGGAAAAAACGCATACGCCCTTTTTGGCCAAGTGCATCATTGTGGACGTTCTGCCTCTTTTCCTATGCTTTAAATGCAATTCCAGTCTACCTCCTGAATTCAGTTTCCTGCAATTCTGCCCCACTTTCAAGTCCTCTTGGCAGCCTTACTTCAGTATATTTTTGGACGATAGCTGTCATTTATAACTCTGCAGGTTTGTGAGTTACAGTGTCCCTGAGCTCCATTCTTCAACTCGCTTTCTTGTGAGCTGGCCGCAACACGCAGGATTGCTTCAGGCCCTAATCTGGTTCCGGCACGGCACACTGCACCTTTGGTTAACTCCTCTTCCTGGTGGGAAATGAGAGTTAAATTTGCCCGTCCAGACACCTCCAGCTAGTCTCTCATTGGTTCTCCCTATTCCTGTTCATCTTCCGCAGAAATTGCAAACTGGGCCAAACAGGAGGTTAAAGGCACTGACTCTCCAAGTCGGGAGAATCTTAGTAAAGCGTCTGGAATGTTACAACCGAGTAAAAGGGGTCGAAAACTGAGACATATTCGAACATGTCTCCTGATCACACGGCTGATCATAATTTGGATTCCACATGCATGTTTTAGCTGAAGGAAGAATCCCTTAAACCTGGAGAGTTGAGACCCGTGGAATGGGTACCATGCGATATGACTTCAAAGGGTCTTCATTTGCTCACCGAACCTCTCCAATTCTATCACTGCTGCGTTTATGACCCTGTACTCATGCTTGATTCTCTTTCAGGGACATAGCAATCCATAAGTTTTAAGATACTTACTAGTCAGGTACATTATTCGGCGTTTAATATGGGGTTTTGAGTCCATTTCGTTGAGCAAGGAGTAGCTCTTGTCTATTACATATTTGGCTTAAGGAACTTTATCTGTGCTCATTTCAATCTCTGGTTTTATGCAGCACCCCAACTATCCTTTCCCCTTAAGGAAGCATAAGTTGGTTTTCTAAATTTGAGACCATGTTCTGTTTTGTAATTCAGTTCCTGTGTAGCCAAGATTACATTCCGTGTATTAGTGATATCTTATGATGTTTCTTTTTCTGTGTGACTTATTTCAGTTAGAATCATCATACCTGAACCCAGTCATTTTCTGCTACAGGCCTATTGACATAGATTTCATTGCTGAGTGATATTGCATTGTACGTAAGTACCACAACTTCTTTATCCATTTTTCACTTTCTGTGATATTGACCTTGTACCGTAAACGAGGTTCTTGTAAACAGAGCCGTCCCAAACTTTGGGGTGGCTGTGTCTTTTTGATTTTAATTTCCCTAAGCTATAGGACCATAAGTGGAAGTGCCCTAGGCTCTGTTGCTTTGTTTTAGATGTTCCAGAAAACACCATACACTTCTCCCCAGTGGCTGTTGGCAATTTACATGCCGCCCATCAGTATAACAAGGCTCCCAGTTCTCCATGGCCTGTCCTGCCTTTCTGGATTTTACAGGTTTTTCAGATGGCCCTTTTGACCTGGGGGAAGTGAGACTTCATTGTAGTGCAGATTTCCTTTGCAAGCTTGCTTGGTTGGCCAAAAAGCGCGTATGCGTTTTTTCCTGAATATATTCAGGATAAAACGCATACGCCCTTTTTGGCCAAGTGCATCATTGTGGACGTTCTGCCTCTTTTCCTATGCTTTAAATGCAATTCCAGTCTACCTCCTGAAATCGGTTTCCTGCAATTCTGCCCTGCTTTCAAGTCCTCTTGGCATCCTTACTTCAGTATATTTTTGGACGATAGCTGTCATTTATAACTCTGCAGGTTTGTGAATTACAGTGCCCCTGAGCTCCATTCTTCAACTCGCTTTCTTGTGAGCTGGCCGCAACACCGCAGGATTGCTTCAGGACCTAATCTTGTTCCGGCATGGCACGCTGAGCCTTTGGTTAATTCCTCTTCCTGGTGGGAAATGAGAGTTAAATTTGTCCATCCAGACACCTCCAGCTAGTCTCTCATTGGTTCTCCCTATTCCTGTTCATCTTCCGCAGAAATTGCAAACTGGGCCAAACAGGAGGTTAAAGGCACTGACTCTCCAAGTTGGGAGAAAGTTAGTAAAGCATCTGGAATGTTGTACCCGAGTACCAGGGGACGAAAACTGAGACATATTTGAACACGTCTCCCAGTCACACGGTTGATCATACTCTGGGCTCCACATGCATGCTTTAGCTGAAGGAAGAATCCCTTAAACCTGGAGAGTTGAGACCCGTGGAATGGGTACCATGCAATATGACTTCAAAGGGTCTTTATTTACTCAACGAACCTCTCCAATCCTATCACTGCTGAGTTTATGCCCCTGTACACACGCTTGATTCTCTTTCGGAGACATAGCAATCCATAGGTTTTAAGTTACTTACTATTCAGGTACATTCTTAGGCGTTTAATATGGGGTGTTGAGTCCATTTCGTTGAGCAAGGAGTAGCTCTTGTCTATTACATATTTGGCTTAAGGAACTTTATCTGTGCTCATTTCAATCTCTGGTTTTATGCAGCACCCCAACTCACCTTTCCCCTTAAGCAAGTATAAGTTGGTTTTCTAAATTTGAGACCCTGTTCTCTTTTGTAATCTAGTTCCTGTGTAGCAAAGTTTACATTCCGTGTATTAGTTATATCTTATGATGTTTCTGTACCTGTGTGATTTATTTCAGTTAGAATCTTCATACCTGAATCCACTCATTATGCTGCTACTGGCCTGATGACATAGATTTCATTGCTGCGTGATATTGCATTGTACGTAAGTAACAAAATTTCTTTATCCATTTTTCACTTTCTGTGATATTGAACTTGTCCCATAAAAGAGGTTCTTGTAAACAGAGCCATCCCAAACTTTGGGGTGGCTGTGTCTTTTTGATTTTAATTTCCCTAAGCTATAGGACCATAAGTGGAAGTGCCCTAGGCTCTGATGCTTTGTTTCTTAGATGTTTCAGGAAACACCATACACTTTTCCCAAGTGGCTGTTGGCAATTTACATCCTGCCCATCAGCATAACAAGGCTCCAAATTCTCCATGGCCTGTCCTGCCTTTCTGGATTTTACACTTTTTTCAGATGGCCCTTTTGACCAGGGGGAAGTGAGACTTCATTGTAGTTCAGATTTCCTTTGCAAGCTTGCTTGGTTGGCCAAAAAGGGCGTATCCTTTTTTTCCTGAATATATTCAGGAAAAAACGCATACGCCCTTTTTGGCCAAGTGCATCGTTGTCGACGTTCTGCCTCTTTTCCTATGCTTTAAATGCAATTCCAGTCTACCTCCTGAAATCGGTTTCCTGCAATTCTGCCCCGCTTTCAAGTCCTCTTGGCAGGCTTACTTCAGTATATTTTTGGACGATAGCTGTCATTTATAACTCTGCAGGTCTGTGAATTACAGTGCCCCTGAGCTCCTTTCTTCAACTCGCTTTCTTGTGAGCTGGCCGCAACACCAGAGGTTTGCTACATGCCCTAATCTGGTTCCGGCACGGCACGCTGAGCCTTTGGTTAATTCCTATTCCTGGTGAGAAATGAGAGTTAAATTTGCCTGTCCAGACAACTCCAGCTAGTCTCTCATTGGTTCTCCCTATTCCTGTTCATCTTCCGCAGAAATTGCAAACTGGGCCAAACAGGAGGTTAAAGGCACTGACTCTCCAAGTCGGGAGAGTGTTAGTAAAGCGGCTGGAATGTTGCACCCGAGTACCAGGGGATGAGAACTGAGACATATTGGAACACGTCTCCCGATCACACGGTTGATCATACTCTGGGTTCCACATGCATGTTTTAGCTGAAGGAACAATCCCTTAAACCTGGAGAGTTGAGACCCGTGGAATGGGTACCATGCAATATGACTTCAAAGGGTCTTCATTTGCTCACCGAACCTCTCCAATCCTATCACTGCTGCGTTTATGCCCCTGTACACACGCTTGATTCTCTTTCGGAGACATAGCGATCCATAGCTTTTAAGATACTTACTAGTCAGGTACATTCTTAGGCGTTTAATATGGGGTGTTGAGTCCATTTCGTTGAGCAAGGAGTAGCTCTTGTCTAATACATATTTGGCTTAAGGAACTTTATCTGTGCTCATTTCAATCTCTGGTTTTATGCAGCACCCCAACTCACCTTTCCCCTTAAGCAAGCATAAGTTGGTTTTGTAAATTTGAGACCCTGTTCTGTTTTGTTATTCAGTTCCTGTGTCGCCAAGTTTACATTCCGTGTATTAGTGATATATTATGATGTTTCTTTTTCTGTGTGACTTATTTCAGTTAGAATAATCATACCTGAATCCACTCATTATGCTGCTAAGGGCCTGATGACATAGATTTCATTGCTGAGTGATATTGCATTGTACGTAAGTACCACAACTTCTTTATCCATTTTTCGCTTTCTGCGATATTGAACTTGTCCCGTAAACGATGTTCTTGTAAACAGAGCCATCCCAAACTTTGGGGTGGCTGTGTCTTTTTGATTTTAATTTCCCTAAGCTATAGGACCATAAGTGGAAGTGCCCTAGGCTTTGTTGCTTTGTTTTCTAGATGTTTCAGGAAACACCATACACTTCTCCTGAGTGGCTGTTGGCAGTTTACATCCCACCCATCAGCATAACAAGGCTCCCAGTTCTCCATGGCCTGTCCTGCATTTCTGGATCTTACACTTTTTTCAGATGGCCCTTTTGACCGGGGGAAAGTGAGACTTCATTGTAGTACAGATTTCCTTTGCAAGCTTGCTTGGTTGGCCAAAAAGGGCGTATGCGTTTTTTCCTGAATATATTCAGGAAAAAACGCATACGCTCTTTTTGGCCAAGTGCATCATTGTGGACTTTCTGCCTCTTTTCCTATGCTTTAAATGCAATTCCAGTCTACCTCCTGAATTCAGTTTCCTGCAATTCTGCCCCGCTTTCAAGTCCTCTTGGCAGCCTTACTTCAGTATATTTTTGGACGATAGCTGTCATTTATAACTCTGCAGGTTTGTGAGTTACAGTGTCCCTGAGCTCCATTCTTCAACTCGCTTTCTTGTGAGCTGGCCGCAACACGCAGGATTGCTTCAGGCCCTAATCTGGTTCCGGCACGGCACACTGCACCTTTGGTTAACTCCTCTTCCTGGTGGGAAATGAGAGTTAAATTTGCCCGTCCAGACACCTCCAGCTAGTCTCTCATTGGTTCTCCCTATTCCTGTTCATCTTCCGCAGCAATTGCAAACTGGGCCAAACAGGAGGTTAAAGGCACTGACTCTCCAAGTCGGGAGAATCTTAGTAAAGCGTCTGGAATGTTACAACCGAGTACCAGGGGTCGAACACTGAGATATATTCGAACATGTCTCCTGATCACACGGCTGATCATAATCTGGGTTCCACATGCATGTTTTAGCTGAAGGAAGAATCCCTTAAACCTGGAGAGTTGAGACCCGTGGAATGGGTACCATGCGATATGACTTCAAAGGGTCTTCATTTGCTCACCGAACCTCTCCAATTCTATCACTGCTGCGTTTATGACCCTGTACTCATGCTTGATTCTCTTTCAGGGACATAGCAATCCATAAGTTTTAAGATACTTACTAGTCAGGTACATTATTCGGCGTTTAATATGGGGTTTTGAGTCCATTTCGTTGAGCAAGGAGTAGCTCTTGTCTATTACATATTTGGCTTAAGGAACTTTATCTGTGCTCATTTCAATATCTGGTTTTATGCAGCACCCCAACTATCCTTTCCCCTTAAGGAAGCATAAGTTGGTTTTCTAAATTTGAGACCATGTTCTGTTTTGTAATTCAGTTCCTGTGTAGCCAAGATTACATTCCGTGTATTAGTGATATCTTATGATGTTTCTTTTTCTGTGTGACTTATTTCAGTTAGAATCATCATACCTGAACCCAGTCATTTTCTGCTACAGGCCTATTGACATAGATTTCATTGCTGAGTGTATTGCATTGTACGTAAGTACCACAACTTCTTTATCCATTTTTCACTTTCTGTGATATTGACCTTGTACCGTAAACGAGGTTCTTGTAAACAGAGCCATCCCAAACTTTGGGGTGGCTGTGTCTTTTTGATTTTAATTTCCCTAAGCTATAGGACCATAAGTGGAATTGCCCTAGGCTCTGTTGCTTTGTTTTAGATGTTCCAGAAAACACCATACACTTCTCCCCAGTGGCTGTTGGCAATTTACATGCCGCCCATCAGTATAACAAGGCTCCCAGTTCTCCATGGCCTGTCCTGCCTTTCTGGATTTTACAGGTTTTTCAGATGGCCCTTTTGACCTGGGGGAAGTGAGACTACATTGTAGTGCAGATTTCCTTTGCAAGCTTGCTTGGTTGGCCAAAAAGCGCGTATGCGTTTTTTCCTGAATATATTCAGGATAAAACGCATACGCCCTTTTTGGCCAAGTGCATCATTGTGGACGTTCTGCCTCTTTTCCTATGGTTTAAATGCAATTCCAGTCTACCTCCTGAAATCGGTGTCCTGCAATTCTGTCCCGCTTTCAAGTCCTCTTGGCAGCCTTACTTCAGTATATTTTTGGACGATAGCTGTCATTTATAACTCTGCAGGTTTGTGAATACAGTGCCCCTGAGCTCCTTTCTTCAACTCGCTTTCTTGTGAGCTGGCTGCAACACCGCAGGATTGCTTCAGGCCCTAATCAGGTTCCGGCACGGCACGCTGAGCCTTTGGTTAATTCCTCTTCCTGGTGGGAAATGAGAGTTAAATTTGCCCGTCCAGACACCTCCAGCTAGTCTCTCATTGGTTCTCCCTATTCCTGTTCATCTTCCGCAGAAATTGCAAACTGGGCCAAACAGGAGGTTAAAGGCACTGACTCTCCAAGTTGGGAGAGTGTTAGTAAAGCGTCTGGAATGTTGCACCCGAGTACCACGGGATGAGAACTGAGACATATTTGAACACGTCTCCCGATCACACGGTTGATCATACTCTGGGCTCCACATGCATGCTTTAGCTGAAGGAAGAATCCCTTAAACCTGGAGAGTTGAGACCCGTGGAATGGGTACCATGCGATATGACTTCAAAGGGTCTTCATTTGCTCACCGAACCTCTCCAATTCTATCACTGCTGCGTTTATGACCCTGTACTCATGCTTGATTCTCTTTCAGGGACATAGCAATCCATAAGTTTTAAGATACTTATTAGTCAGGTACATTATTCGGCGTTTAATATGGGGTTTTGAGTCCATTTCGTTGAGCAAGGAGTAGCTCTTGTCTATTACATATTTGGCTTAAGGAACTTTATCTGTGCTCATTTCAATCTCTGGTTTTATGCAGCACCCCAACTATCCTTTCCCCTTAAGGAAGCATAAGTTGGTTTTCTAAATTTGAGACCATGTTCTGTTTTGTAATTCAGTTCCTGTGTAGCCAAGATTACATTCCGTGTATTAGTGATATCTTATGATGTTTCTTTTTCTGTGTGACTTATTTCAGTTAGAATCATCATACCTGAACCCAGTCATTTTCTGCTACAGGCCTATTGACATAGATTTCATTGCTGAGTGTATTGCATTGTACGTAAGTACCACAACTTCTTTATCCATTTTTCACTTTCTGTGATATTGACCTTGTACCGTAAACGAGGTTCTTGTAAACAGAGCCGTCCCAAACTTTGGGGTGGCTGTGTCTTTTTGATTTTAATTTCCCTAAGCTATAGGACCATAAGTGGAAGTGCCCTAGGCTCTGTTGCTTTGTTTTAGATGTTCCAGAAAACACCATACACTTCTCCCCAGTGGCTGTTGGCAATTTACATGCCGCCCATCAGTATAACAAGGCTCCCAGTTCTCCATGGCCTGTCCTGCCTTTCTGGATTTTACAGGTTTTTCAGATGGCCCTTTTGACCTGGGGGAAGTGAGACTTCATTGTAGTGCAGATTTCCTTTGCAAGCTTGCTTGGTTGGCCAAAAAGCGCGTATGCGTTTTTTCCTGAATATATTCAGGATAAAACGCATACGCCCTTTTTGGCCAAGTGCATCATTGTGGACGTTCTGCCTCTTTTCCTATGCTTTAAATGCAATTCCAGTCTACCTCCTGAAATCGGTTTCCTGCAATTCTGTCCCGCTTTCAAGTCCTCTTGGCAGCCTTACTTCAGTATATTTTTGGACGATAGCTGTCATTTATAACTCTGCAGGTTTGTGAATACAGTGCCCCTGAGCTCCTTTCTTCAACTCGCTTTCTTGTGAGCTGGCCGCAACACCGCAGGATTGCTTCAGGCCCTAATCTGGTTCCGGCACGGCACGCTGAGCCTTTGGTTAATTCCTCTTCCTGGTGGGAAATGAGAGTTAAATTTGCCCGTCCAGACACCTCCAGCTAGTCTCTCATTGGTTCTCCCTATTCCTGTTCATCTTCCGCAGAAATTGCAAACTGGGCCAAACAGGAGGTTAAAGGCACTGACTCTCCAAGTCGGGAGAGTGTTAGTAAAGCGTCTGGAATGTTGCACCCGAGTACCAGGGGACGAGAACTGAGACATATTTGAACACGTCTCCTGATCACACTCTGGGTTCCACATGCATGTTTCAGCTGAAGGAAGAATCCCTTAAACCTGGAGAGTTGAGACCCGTGGAATGGGTACCATGCAATATGAATTCAAAGGGTCTTCATTTGCTCACCGAACCTCTCCAATCCTATCACTGCTGCGTTTATGGCCCTGTACACACGCTTGATTCTCTTTCGGAGACATAGCAATCCATAGCTTTTAAGATACTTACTAGTCAGGTACATTCTTAGGCGTTTAATATGGGGTGTTGAGTCCATTTCGTTGAGCAAGGAGTAGCTCTTGTCTATTACATATTTGGCTTAAGGAACTTTATCTGTGCTCATTTCAATCTCTGGTTTTATGCAGCACCCCAACTCACCTTTCCCCTTAAGCAAGCATAAGTTGGTTTTCTAAATTTGAGACCCTGTTTTGTTTTGTAATTCAGTTCCTGTGTAGCCAAGTTTACATTCCGTGTATTAGTGATATCTTACGATGTTTCTTTTTCTGTGTGACTTATTTCAGTTAGAATCATTATACCTGAATCCACTCATTATGCTGCTACGGGCCTGATGACATAGATTTGATTGCTGAGTGATATTGCATTGTACGTAAGTACCACAATTTCTTTATCCATTTTTCGCTTTATGCGATATAGAACTTGTACCGTAAACGAGGTTCTTGTACACAGAGCCGTCCCAAACTTTGGGGTGGCTGTGTCTTTTTGATTTTAATTACCCTAAGCTATAAAACCATATGTGGAAGTGCCCTAGGCTCTGTTGCTTTGTTTTTTAGATGTTTCAGGAAACACCATACACTTCTCCCAAGTGGCTGTTGGCAATTTACATCCTGACCATCAGGATAACAAGGCTCCCAGTTCTCCATGGCCTGTCCTGCCTTTCTGGATTTTACACTTTTTTCAGATGGCCCTTTTGACCGGGGGGAAGTGAGACTTCATTCTAGTGCAGATTTCCTTTGCAAGCTTGCTGGGTTGGCCAAAAAGGGCGTATTCGTTTTTTCCTGAATATATTCAGAATAAAACGCATACGCCCTTTTTGGCCAAGTGCATCATTGTGGACGTTCTGCCTCATTTCCTATGCTTTAAATGCAATTCCAGTCTACCTCCCGATATCGGTTTCCTGCAATTCTGCCCCACTTTCAAGTCCTCTTGGCAGCCTTACTTCAGTATATTTTTGGACGATAGCTGTCATTTATAACTCTGCAGGTTTGTGAATTACAGTGCCCTGAGCTCCTTTCTTCAACTCGCTTTCTTGTGAGCTGGCCGCAACACCGCAGGATTGCTTCAGGCCCTAATCTGCTTCCGGCACGGCACGCTGAGCCTTTGGTTACTTCCTCTTCCTGGTGGGAAATGAGAGTTAAATTTGCCCGTCCAGACACCTCCAGCTAGTGTCTCATTGGTTCTCCCTATTCCTGTTCATCTTCCGCAGAAATTGCAAACTGGGCCAAACAGGAGGTTAAAGGCACTGACTCTCCAAGTCGGGAGAGTGTTAGTAAAGTGTCTGGAATGTTGCAGCAGAGTACCAGGGGATGAGAACTAAGACATATTGGAACATGTCTCCCGATCACACGGTTGATCATACTCTGGGTTCCACATGCATGTTTTAGCTGAAGGAAGAATCACTTAAACCTGGAGAGTTGAGACCCGTGGAATGGGTACCATGCAATATGACTTCAAAGGGTCTTCGTTTGCTCAGCGAACCTCTCCAATCCTATCACTGCTGCGTTTATGCCCCTGTACACATGCTTGATTCTCTTTCGGAGACATAGCAATCCATAGGTTTAAGGATACTTACAAGTCAGGTACATTCTTAGGCGTTTAATATGGGGTGTTGAGTCCATTTCGTTGAACAAGGAGTAGCTCTTGTCTATTCCATATTTGGCTTAAGGAACTTTATCTGTGCTCATTTCAATCTCTGGTTTTATGCAGCACCCCAACTCACCTTTCCCCTTAAGCAAGCATAAGTTGGTTTTCTACATTTGAGACCCTGTTGTGTTTTGTAATCCAGTTCTTGTGTAGCCAAGTTTACATTCTGTGTATTAGTGATATCTTATGATGTTTCTTTTTCTGTGTGACTTATTTCAGTTAGAGTCATCATACCTGAATCCACTCATTATGCTGCTACGGGCCTGATGACATAGATTTCATTGCTGAGTGATATTGCATTGTACGTAAGTACCACAAATTCTTTATCCATTTTTCACTTTCTGCGATATTGAACTTGTGCCGTAAACGAGTTTCTTGTAAACAGAGCCGTCCCAAATTTTGGGGTGGCTGTGTCTTTTTCATTTTAATTTCCCTAAGCTATAGGACCATAAGTGGAAGTGCCCTAGGCTCTGTTGCTTTGTTTTCTAGATGTTTGAGGAAACACCATACACTTCTCCGGAGTGGCTGTTGGCAAATTACATCCCGCCCATCAGCATAACAAGGCTCCCAGTTCTCAATGGCCTGTCCTGCCTTTCTGGATTTTATACTTTTTTCAGATTGTCCTTTTGACCGGGAGGACGTGAGACTTCATTGTAGTGCAGATTTCCTTTGCAAGCTTGCTTGGTTGGCCAAAAAGGGCGTATTCGTTTTTTCCTGAATATATTCAGGAAAAAGGTATACGCACTTTTTGGCGAAGTGCATCATTGTTGACGTTCTGCCTCTTTTCCTATGCTTTAAATGCAATTCCAGTCTAACTCCTGAAATCGGTTTCCTGCAATTCTGCCCCACTTTCAAGTCCTCTTGGCAGCCTTACTTCAGTATATTTTTGGACGATAGCTGTCATTTATAACTCTGCAGGTTTGTGAATTACAGTGCCCCTGAGCTCCATTCTTCAACTCGCTTTCTTGTGAGCTGGCAGCAACACGCAGGATTGCTTCAGGCCCTAATCTGGTTCCGGCACGGCACACTGCGCCTTTGGTTAATTCCTATTCCTGGTGGGAAATGAGAGCTAAATTTGCCCGTCCAGACACCTCCAGCTAGTCTCTCATTGGTTCTCCCTATTCCTGTTCATCTTCCGCAGAAATTGCAAACTGGGCCAAACAGGAGGTTAAAGGCACTGACTTTCGACGTCGGGAGAGTGTTAGTAAAGCGTCTGGAATGTTGCACCCGAGTACCAGGGGACCAGAACTGAGACATATTGGAACACGTCTCCCGATCACACGGTTGATCATATTCTGGGTTCCACATACATGATTTAGCTGAAGGAAGAATCCCTTAAACCTGGAGAGTTGAGACCCGTGGAATGGGTACCATGCAATATGACTTCAAAGGGTCTTCATTTGCTCACCGAACCTCTCCAATCCTATCACTGCTGCGTTTATGCCCCTGTACACACGCTTGATTCTCTTTCGGAGCCATAGCAATCCATAGGTTTTAAGATACTTACTAGTAGGGTACATTCTTAGGCGTTTAATATGGGGTGTTGAGTCCATTTCGTTGAGCAAGGAGTAGCTATTGTCTATTCCATATTTGACTTAAGGAACTTTATCTGTGCTCATTTCAATCTCTGGTTTTATGCAGCACCCCAACTCACCTTTCCCCTTAAGCAAGCATAAGTTGGTTTTCTAAATTTGAGACCCTGTTCTCTTTTGCAATCCAGTTCCTGTGTAGCCAAGTTTACATTCCGTGTATTAGTGATATCTTATGATGTTTCTTTTCCTGTGTGACTTATTTCAGTTAGAATCATCATACCTGCATCCACTCATTATGCTGCTATGGGCCTGATGACATAGATTTCATTGCTGAGTGATATTGCATTGTACGTAAGTACCACAACTTCTTTATCCATTTTTCACTTTCTGCGATTTTGATCTTGTACCGTAAACCTGGGTCTTGTAAACAGAGCCATCACAAACTTTGGGGTGGCTGTGTCTTTTTGATTTTAATTTCCCTAAGCTATAGGACCATAAGTGGAAGTGCCCTAGGCTCTGTTGCTTTGTTTTTTAGATGTTTCAGGAAACACCATGCACTTCTCCCCAGTGGCTGTTGGCAATTTACATCCCGCCCATCAGCATAACAAGGCTCCCAGTTCTCCATGGCCTGTCCTGCCTTTCTGGATTTTACACTTTTTTCAGATGGCCCTTTTGACCAGGGGGAAGTGAGACTTCATTGTAGTGCAGATTTCCTTTGCAAGCTTGCTTGGTTGGCCAAAAAGGGCGTATGCGTTTTTTCCTGAATATATTCAGGAAAAAACGCATACGCCCTTTTTGGCCAAGTGCATCATTGTCGACGTTCTGCCTCTTTTCCTATTCTTTAAATGCAATTCCAGTCTACCTTCTGAAATCGGTTTCCTGCAATTCTGCCCCGCTTTCAAGTCCTCTTGGCAGCCTTACGTCACTATATTTTTGGACGATAGCTGTCATTTATAACTCTGCAGCTTTGTGAATTACAGTGCCCCTGAGCTCCTTTCTTCAACTCGCTTTCTTGTGAGCTGGCCGCAACACCGCAGGATTGCTTCAGGCCCTAATCTGGTTCCAGCACGGCACGCTGAGCCTTCGGTTAATTCCTCTTCCTGGTGGGAAATGAGAGTTAAATTTGCCCATCCAGACACCTCCAGCTAGTCTCTCATTGGTTCTCCCTATTCCTGTTCATCTTCCGCAGAAATTGCAAACTGGGCCAAACAGGAGGTTAAAGGCACTGACTCTCGAAGTCGGGAGAGTGTTAGTAAAGCGTCTGGAATGTGGCACCCGAGTACCAGGGGACCAGAATTGAGACATATTGGAACACGTCTCCCGATCACGGTTGATCATATTCTGGGTTCCACATACATGCTTTAGCTGAAGGAAGAATCCCTTAAACCTGGAGAGTTGAGACCCGTGGAATGGGTACCATGCAATATGAGTTCAAAGGGTCTTCATTTGCTCACCGAACCTCTCCAATCCTATCACTGCTGCGTTTATGACCCTGTACACACGCTTGATTCTCTTTCGGAGCCATAGTGATCCATAGGTTTTAAGATACTTACTAGTAGGGTACATTCTTAGGCGTTTAATATGGGGTGTTGAGCCCATTTCGTTGAGCAAGGAGTAGCTCTCGTCTATTACATATTTGGCTTAAGGAACCTTATCTGTGCTCATTTCAATCTCTGGTTTTATGCAGCACCCCAACTCACCTTTCCCCTTAAGCAAGCATAAGTTGGTTTTCTAAATTTGAGACCCTGTTCTCTTTTGTAATCCAGTTCCGGTGTAGCCAAGTTTACATTCCGTGTATTAGTGATATCTTATGATGTTTCTTTTTCTGTGTGACTTATTTCAGTTAGAATCATCATACCTGAATCCACTCATTATGCTGCTACAGGCCTGATGACATAGATTTCATTGCTGAGTGATATTGCATTGTACGTAAGTACCACAACTTCTTTATCCATTTTTCACTTTCTGCGATATTGAAGTTGTACCGTAAACGAGGTTCTTGTAAACAGAGCCGTCTCAAACTTTGGGGTGGCTGTGTCTTTTTGATTTTAATTTCCCTAAGCTATAGGACCACAAGTGGAAGTGCCCTAGGCTCTGTTGCTTTGTTTTTTAGATGTTTCAGGAAACACCATACACTTATCCCGAGTGGCTGTTGGCAATATACATCCCGCCCATCAGCATAACAAGGCTCCCAGTTCTCCATGGCCTGTCCTGCCTTTCTGGATTTTACACTTTTTTCAGATGGCCCTTTTGACCAGGGGGAAGTGAGACTTCATTGTAGTGCAGATTTCCTTTGCAAGCTTGCTTGCTTGGCCAAAAAGGGCGTATGCGTTTTCTCCTGAATATATTCAGGAAAAAACGCATACGCCCTTTTTGGCCAAGTGCATCATTGTCGACTTTCTGACTCTTTTCCTATGCTTTAAGTGCAATTACAGTCTACCTCCTGAAATCGGTTTCCTGCAATTCTGCCCCGCTTTCAAGTCCTCTTGGCAGCCTTACTTCAGTATTTTTTTGGACGATAGCTGTCATTTATAACTCTGCAGGTTTGTGAATTACAGTGCCCCTGAGCTCCTTTCTTCAACTCGCTTACTTGTGAGCTGGCCACAACACCGCAGGATTGCTTCAGGCCCTAATCTGGTTCCAGCACGGCATGCTGAGCCTTTGGTTAATTCCTCTTCCTGGTGGGAAATGAGAGTTAAATTTGCCCGTCCAGACACCTCCAGCTAGTCTCTCATTGGTTCTCCCTATTCCTGTTCATCTTCCGCAGAAATTGCAAACTGGGCCAAACAGGAGGTTAAAGGCACTGACTCTCCAAGTCGGGAGAGTGTTAGTAAAGCGTCTGGAATGTTGCACCCGAGTACCAGGGGACGAGAACTGAGACATATTGGAACACGTCTCCCGATCACACGGTTGATCATACTCTGGGTTCCACATGCATGCTTTAGCTGAAGGAAGAATCCCTTAAACCTGGAGAGTTGAGACCCGTGGAATGGGTACCATGCAATATGACTTCAAAGGGTCTTCATTTGCTCACCGAAACTCTCTAATCCTATCACTGCTGCATTTATGGCCCTGTACACACGCTTGATTCTCTTTCGGAGACATAGCAATCCATAGGTTTAGAATACTTACAAGTCAGGTACATTCTTAGGCGTTTAATATGGGGTGTTGAGTCCATTTCGTTGAGCAAGGAGTAGCTCTTGTCTATTACATATTTGGCTTAAGGAACTTTATCTGTGCTCATTTCAATCTCTGGTTTTATGCAGCACCCCAACTCACCTTTCCCCTTAAGCAAGCATAAGTTGGTTTTCTAAATTTGAGACCCTGTTCTGTTTTGTAATTTAGTTCTTGTGTAGCCAAATTTACATTCCGTGTATTAGTGATATCTTATGATGTTTCTTTTTCTGTGTGACTTATTTCAGTTAGAATCATCATACCTGAATCCACTCATTATGCTGCTACGGGCCTGATAACATAGATTTCATTGCTGAGTCATATTCAATTGTACATAAGTACCACAAATTCTTTATCCATTTTCCGCTTTCTGCGATATTGAACTTGTACCATAAACGCAGTTCTTGTAAACAGAGCCGTCTCTAACTTTGGGGTGGCTGTGTCTTTTTGATTTTAATTTCCCTAAGCTATAGGACCATCAGTGGAAGTGCCTTAGGCTCTGTTGCTTTGTTTTTTAGATGTTTCAGGAAACACCATACACTTCTCCAGAGTGGCTGTTGGCAATTTACATCCCACCCATCAGCATAACAAGGCTCCCAGTTCTCCATGGCCTGTCCTGCCTTTCTGGATTTTACACTTTTTTCAGATGACCCATTTGACCCGGGGTAAGTGAGACTTCATTGTAGCGCAGTTTTCCTTTGCCAGCTTGCTTGGTTGGCCAAAAAGGGCGTATGCGTTTTTTCCTGAATATATTCAGGAAAAAACGCATACGCCCTTTTTTGCCAAGTGCATCATTGTCGATGTTCTGCCTCTTTTCCTATGCTTTAAATGAAATTCCAGTCTACCTCCTGAAATTGGTTTCCTGAAATTCTGCCCTGCATTCAAGAACTCTCGGCAGCCTTACTTCAATATATTTTTGGACGATAGCTGTCATTTATAACTCTGCAGGTTTGTGAATTACAGTGCCCCTGAGCTCCTTTCTTCAACTCGCTTTCTTGTGAGCTGGCCGCAACACCGCAGGATTGCTTCAGGCCCTAATCTGGTTCCGGCATGGCACGCTGAGCCTTTGGTTAATTCCTCTTCCTGGTGGGAAATGAGAGTTAAATTTGCCCGTCCAGACACCTTCCAGCTAGTCTCTCATTGGTTCTCCCTATTCCTGTTCATCTTCCGCAGAAATTGCAAACTGGGCCAAACAGCAGGTTAAAGGCACTTACTCTGCAAGTCGGGAGAGTGTTAGTAAAGCATCTGGAATGTTGCACCCGAGTACCAGGGGACGAGAACTGAGACATATTGGAACATGTCTCCCGATCACACGGTTGATCATACTGTGGGTTTCACATGCATGTTTTAGCTGAAGGAAGAATCCCTTAAACCTGGAGAGTTGAGACCCGTGGAATGGGTACCATGCAATATGACTTCAAAGGGTCTTCATTTGCTCACCGAACCTCTCCCATCCTATCACTGCTGCGTTTATGCCCCTGTACACACGCTTGATTCTGTTTCTGAGACATAGCGATCCATAGGTTTTAAGATACTTAGTAGTCAGGTACATTCTTAGGCGTTTAATATGGGCTGTTGAGTCCATTTCTTTGAGCAAGGAGTAGCTCTTGTCTATTACATATTTGGCTTAAGGAACTTTATCTGTGCTCATTTCAATCTCTGGTTTTATGCAGCACCCCAACTCACCTTTCCCCTTAAGCAAGCATAAGTTGGTTTTCTAAATTTGAGACCCTGTTCTGTTTTGTAATTCAGTTCCTGTGTAGCCAAGTTTACATTCCGTGTATTAGTGGTATCTTATGATGTTTCTTTTTCTGTGTGACTTATTTCAGTTAGAATCATCATACCTGAATCCACTCATTATTCTGCTATGGGGCTGATGACATAGCTTTCATTGTTGAATGATACTGCATTGTCCGTAAGTACCACAACTTCTTTATCCATTTTTCACTTTCTGCGATATTGAACTTGTACCATAAATGCGGTTCTTGTAAACAGAGCCGTTCCAAACTTTGGGGTGGCTGTGTCTTTTTGATTTTAATTTCCCTAAGCTATAGAACCATAAGTGGAAGTGCCCTGGGCTCTGTTGCTTTGTTTTTTAGATGTTTCAGGAAACACCATACACTTCTCCAGAGTGGCTGTTGGCAATTTACATCCCGCCCATCAGCATAACAAGGCTCCCTGTTCTCCATGGCCTGTCCTGCCTTTCTGGATTTTACACTTTTTTCAGATGGCCCTTTTGACCGGGGGAAAGTGAGACTTCATTGTAGTGCAGATTTCCTTTGCAAGCTTGCTTGGTTGGCCAAAAAGTGCGTATGCGTTTTTTCCTGAATACATTCAGGAAAAAACGCATACGCCCTTTTTTGCCAAGTGTATCATGGTCGACGTTCTGCCTCTTTTCCTATGCTTTAAATGCAATTCCAGTCTACCTCCTGAAATTGGTTTCCTTCAACTCTGCCCTGCTTTCAAGTCCTCTTGTCAGGCTTACTTCAGTATATTTTTGGACGATAGCTGTTATTTATAACTCTGCAGGTTTGTGAATTACAGTGCCCCTGAGCTCCTTTCTTCAACTCGCTTTCTTGTGAGCTGGCCGCAACACCGCAGGATTGCTTCAGGCCCTAATCTGGTTCCAGCACGGCACGCTGAGCCTTTGTTTAATTCCTCTTCCTGGTTGGAAATGAGAGTTAAATTTGCCCGTCCAGACACCTCCAGCTGGTCTCTCATTGGTTCTCCCTATTCCTGTTCATCTTCCGCAGAAATTGCAAACTGGGCCAAACAGGAGGTTAAAGACACTGACTCTCCAAGTTGGGAGAGTGTTAGTATAGCTTCTGGAACGTTGCACACGAGTATCAGGGTTTGACAACTGAGACATATTGGAACACGTTTCCCGATCACACGGTTGATCATACTCTGGGTTCCACATGCATGTTTTAGCTGAAAGAAGAATCCCTTAAACCTGGAGAGTTGAGACCCGTGGAATGGGTACCATACAATATGACTTCAAAGGGTTTTCATTTGCTCACCGTATCTCTCCAATCCTATCACTGCTGCGTTTATGCCCCTGTACACACGCTTGTTTCTCTTTCGGAGACATAGCGATCCATAGGTTTTAAGATACTTACTAGTCAGGTACATTCTTAGGCGTTTATTATGGGGTGTTGAGCCCATTTCTTTGAGCAAGGAGTAGCTCTTGTCTATTACATGTTTGGCTTAAGGAACTTTATCTGTGCTCATTTCAATTTCTGGTTTTACGCAGCACCCCAACTCACCTTTCCCCTTAAGCAAGCATGAGTTGGTTTTCTACATTTGAGACCCTGTTCTGTTTTGTAATCCAGTTCCTATGTAGCCAAGTTTACATTCCGTGTATTAGTGATATCTTATGATGTTTCTTTTTCTGTGTGACTTATTTCAGTTAGAATCATCATACCTGAATCCACTCTATGCTGCTACGGGCCTGATGACATAGATTTCATTGCTGAGTGATATTGCATTGTACGTAAGTACCACAACTTCTTTATCCATTTTTCACTTTCTGCGATATTGAACTTGTACTGTAAACGAGGTTCTTGTAAACAGAGCCATCCCAAACTTTGGGGTGGCTGTGTCTTTTTGATTTTAATTTCCCTAAGCTATAGGACCATAAGTGGAAGTGCCCTAGGCTCTGTTCCTCTGTTTTTTAGGTGTTTCAGGAAACACCATACACTTCTAACCAGTGGCTGTTGGCAATTTACATCCCGCCCATCAGCATAACAAGGCTCCCAGTTCTCCATGGCCTGTCCTGCCTTTCTGGATTTTACACTATTTTCAGATGGCCCTTTTGACAGGGGGGAAGTGAGACTTCATTGTAGTGCAGATTTCCTTTGCAAGCTTGCTTGGTTGGCCAAAAAGGGCGTATGCGTTTTTTCCTCAATATATTCAGGAAAAAACGCATACGCCCTTTTTGGCCAAGTGCATCATTGTGGACGTTCTGCCTCTTTTCCTATGCTTTAAATGCAATTCCAGTCTACCTCCTGAAATTGGTTTCCTGCAATTCTGCCCCGCTTTCAAGTCCTCTTGGCAGCCTTACTTCAGTATATTTTTGGACGATAGCTGTCATTTATAACTCTGCAGATTTGAGAATTACAGTGCCCCTGAGCTCCTTTCTTCAACTCGCTTTCTTGTGAGCTGGCCGCAACACCGCAGGATTGCTTCAGGCCCTAATCTGGTTCCGGCACGGCATGCTGAGCCTTTGGTTAATTCCTCTTCCTGGTGGGAAATGAGAGTTAAATTTGCCCGTCCAGACACCTCCAGCTAGTCTCTCATTGGTTCTCCATATTCCTGTTCATCTTCCGCAGAAATTGCAAACTGGGCCAAACAGGAGGTTAAAGGCACTGACTCTCCAAGTCGGGATAGTGTTAATAAAGCATCTGGAATGTTGCACCCGAGTACCAGGGGACGAGAACTGAGACATATTTCAACACGTCTCCCGATCACATGGTTGATCATACTCTGGGTTCCACATGCATGTTTTAGCTGAAGGAAGAATCCCTTAAACCTGGAGAGTTGAGACCTGTGGAATGGGTACCATGCAATATGACATCAAAGGGTCTTTATATGCTCACCGAACGTCTCCAATCCTATCACTGCTGCGTTTATGCCCCTGCACACATGCTTGATTCTCTTTCGGAGACATAGCAATCCATAGGTTTTAGATACTAGTCAGGTACATTCTTAGGCGTTTAATATGGGGTGTTGAGTCCATTTCGTTGAGCAAGCAGTAGCTCTTGTCTATTCTATATTTGGCTTAAGAAAGTTTATCTGTGCTCATTTCAATCTCTGGTTTTACGCAGCACCCCAACTCACCTTTCCCCTTAAGCAAGCATAAGTTGTTTTCTAAATTTGAGACCCTGTTCTGTTTTGTAATCCAGTTCCTATGTAGCCAAGTTTACATTCCGTGTATTAGTGATATCTTATGATGTTTCTTTTTCTGTGTGACTTATTTCAGTTAGAATCATCATACCTGAATCCACTCTATGCTGCTATGGGCCTGATGACATAGATTTCATTGCTGAGTGATATTGCATTGTACGTAAGTACCACAACTTCTTTATCCATTTTTCACTTTCTGCGATATTGAACTTGTACTGTAAACGAGGTTCTTGTAAACAGAGCCGTCCCAAACTTTGGGGTGGCTGTGTCTTTTTGATTTTAATTTCCCTAAGCTATAGGACCATAAGTGGAAGTGCCCTAGGCTCTATTCCTCTGTTTTTTAGGTGTTTCAGGAAACACCATACACTTCTCCTGAGTTGCTGTTGGCAATGTACATCCCGCCCATCAGCATAACAAGGCTCCCAGTTCTCCATGGTCTGTCCTGCCTTTCTGGATTTTACACATTTCTCAGATGGCCCTTTTGACCGGGGGGAATTGAGACTTCATTGTAGTGCAGATTTCCTTTGCAAGCTTGCTTGGTTGGCCAAAAAGTGCGTATGCGTTTTTTCCTGAATATATTCAGGAAAAACGCATACGACCTTTTTGGCCAAGTGCATCATTGTCAACGTTCTGCCTCTTTTCCTATGCTTTAAATGCAATTCCAGTCTACCTCCTGAAATCGGTTACCTGCAATTATGCCCCGCTTTCAAGTCCTCTTGGCAGCCTTACTTCAGTATATTTTTGGACGATAGCTGTCATTTATAACTCTGCAGGTTTGTGAATTACAGTGCCCCTGAGCTCCTTTCTTCAACTAGCTTTCTTGTGAGCTGGCCGCAACACCGCAGGATTGCTTCAGGCCCTAATCTGGTTCCGGCATGGCACGTTGAGCCTTTGGTTAATTCCTCTTCGTTGTGGGAAATGAGAGTTAAATTTGCCCATCCAGACACCTCCAGCTAGTCTCTCATTGGTTCTCCATATTCCTGTTCATCTTCCGCAGAAATTGCAAACTGGGCCAAACAGGAGGTTAAAGGCACTGACTCTCCAAGTCGGGTGAGTGTTAGTAAAGCGTCTGGAATGTTGCACCCGAGTACCAGGGGACGAGAACTGAGACATATTGGACCACGTTTCCGGATCTGACGGTTGATCATACTCTGGGTTCCACATGCATGTTTTAGCTGAAGGAAGAATCCCTTAAACCTGGATTGTTGAGACCCGTGGAATGGGTACCATGCAATATGACTTCAAAGGGTCTTCATTTGCTCACCGAACCTCTCCAATCCTATCACTGCTGCGTTTATGCCCCTGTACACACGCTTGATTCTCTTTCGGAGACATAGCAATCCATAGGTTTTAAGATACTTACTAGTCAGGTACATTCTTAGGCATTTAATATGGGGTTTTGTGCCCATTTCGTTGAGCAAGGAGTAGCTCTTGTCTATTCCATGTTTGGCTTAAGGAAGTTTATCTGTGCTCATTTCAATCTCTGGTTTTATGCAGCACCCCAACTCACCTTTCCCCTTAAGCAAGCATAAGTTGGTTTTCTAAATTTGAGACACTGTTCTGTTTTGTAATTCAGTTCCTGTGTTGCCAAGTTTACATTCCGTGTATTACTGATATCTTATGATGTTTCTTTTTCTGTGTGACTTATTTCAGTTAGAATCATCATACCTGAATCCACTCATTATGCTGCTACGGGCCTGATGACCTAGATTTCATTGCTGAGTGGTATTGCATTGTACGTAAGTACCACACCTTCTTTATCCATTTTTCACTTTCAGCGATATTGAACTTGTAGCGTAGACTAGGTTCTTGTAAACAGAGCCGTCCCAAACTTTGAGGTGGCTGTGTCTTTTTGATTTTAATTTCCCTAAGCTATAGAACCGTAAGTGGAAGTGCCCTAGGCTCTGTTGCTTTGTTTCTTAGGTGTTTCAGGAAACACCATACACTTCTCCCAAGTGGCTGTTGGCAATTTACATCCCGCACGTCAGCATAACAAGGCTCCCAGTTCTCCATGGCCTGTCCTGCCTTTCTGGATTTTACACTTTTTTCAGATGGCCCTTTTGACCGGGGGGAAGTGAGACTTCATTGTAGTGCAGATTTCCTTTGCAAGCTTGCTTGGTTGTCCAAAAAGGGCGTATGCGTTTTTTCCTGAATATATTCAGGAAAAAACGCATACGCCCTTTTTGGCCAAGTGCATCATTCTCGACGTTCTGCCTCTTTTCCTATGCTTTAAATGCAATTCCAGTCTACCTCCTGAAATCGGTTTCCTGCAATTCTGCCCCGCTTTCAAGTCCTCTTGGCAGCCTTACTTCAGTATATTTTTGGACGATAGCTGTCATTTATAACTCTGCAGGTTGTGAATTACAGTGACCCTGAGCTCCTTTCTTTAACTCGTTTTCTTGTGAGCTGGCCGCAACACCGCAGGATTGCTTCAGGCCCTAATCTGGTTCCAGCACGGCACGCTGAGCCTTTGGTTAATTCCTCTTCCTGGTGGGAAATGAGAGTTAAATTTGCCCGTCCAGACACCTCCAGCTAGTCTCTCATTGGTTCTCCCTATTCCTGTTCATCTTCCGCAGAAATTGCAAACTGGGCCAAACAGGAGGTTAAAGGCACTGACTCTCCAAGTCGGGAGAGTGTTAGTAAAGCATCTGGAATGTTGCACCCAAGTACCAGGGGACGAGAACTGAGACATATTGGAACACGTCTCCTGATCACACGGTTGATCATATTCTGGGTTCCACATGCATGAGTTAGCTGAAGGAAGAATCCCTTAAACCTGGAGAGTTGAGACCCGTGGAATGGGTACCATGCAATATGACTTCAAAGGGTCTTCATTTGCTCACCATACCTCTCCAATCCTATCACTGCTGCATTTATGCCCCTGTGCACACACTTGATTCTCTTTCGGAGACATAGCAATCCATAGCTTTTAAGATACTTACTAGTCAGGTATATTCTTAGGCGTTTAATATGGGGTGTTGAGTCCATTTCGTTGAGCAAGGAGTAGCTCTTGTCTATTACATATTTGGCTTAAGGAACTTTATCTGTGCTCATTTCAATCTCTGGTTTTATGCAGCACCCCAACTCACCTTTCCTCTTAAGCAAGCATAAGTTGGTTTTCTAAATTTGAGACCCTGTTCTCTTTTGTAATCCAGTTCCTGTGTAGCCAAGTTTACATTCCGTGTATTAGTGATATCTTATGATGTTTCTTTTTCTGTGTGACTTATTTCAGTTAGAATCATCATACCTGAATCCACTCATTATGCTGCTACGGGCCTGATGACATAGATTTCATTGCTGAGTGATATTGCATTGTACGTAAGTACCACAACTTCTTTATCCATTTTTCACTTTCTGCGATATTGAACTTGTCCCATAAACGAGGTTCTTGTAAACAGAGCCGTCCCAAACTTTGAGGTGGCTGTGTCTTTTTGATTTTAATTTCCCTAAGCTATAGGATCGTAAGTGGAAGTGCCCTAGGCTCTGTTGCTTTGTTTCTTAGGTTTTTCAGGAAACACCATACACTTCTCCCAAGTGGCTGTTGGTAATTTACATCCCGCACATCAGCATAACAAGGCTCCCAGTTCTCCATGGCCTGTCCTGCCTTTCTGGATTTTACACTTTTTTCAGATGGCCCTTTTGACCGGGGGGAAGTGAGACTTCATTGTAGTGCAGATTTCCTTTGCAAGCTTGCTTGGTTGGGCAAAAAGGGCATATGCGTTTTTTCCTGAATATACTCAGGAAAGAACGCATACGCCCTTTTTGGCCAAGTGCATCATTGTCGACGTTCTGCCTCTTTTCCTATGCTTTAAATGCAATTCCAGTGTACCTCCTGAAATCGGTTTTCTGCAATTCTGCCCCGCTTTCAAGTCCTCTTGGCAGCCTTACTTCAGTATATTTTTGGACGATAGCTGTCATTTATAACTCTGCAGGTTTGTGAATTACAGTGCCCCTGAGCTCCTTTCTTCAACTCGCTTTCTTGTGAGCTGGCCGCAACACCGCAGGATTGCTTCAGGCCCTAATCTGGTTCCGGCACGGCACGCTGAGCCTGTGGTTAATTCCTCTTCCTGGTGGGAAATGAGAGTTAAATTTGCCCGTCCAGACACCTCCAGCTAGTCTCTCATTGGTTCTCCCTATTCCTGTTCATCTTCCGCAGAAATTGCAAACTGGGCCAAACAGGAGGTTAAAGACACTGACTCTCCGAGTCGGGAGAGTGTTAGTAAAGCGTCTGGAATGTTGCACCCGAGTACCAGGGCACGAGAACTGAGACATATTGGAACACGTCTCCCAATCACACGGTTGATCATACTCTGGGTTCCACATGCATGTTTTAGCTGAAGGAAGAATCCCTTAAACCTGGAGAGTTGAGACCCGTGGAATGGGTACCATGCAATATGACTTCAAAGTGTCTTCATTTGCTCACCGAACCTCTCCAATCCTATCACTGCTGCGTTTATGCCCCTGTACACACGCTTGATTCTCTTTCGGAGACATAGCGATCCATAGGTTTTAAGATACTTACTAGTCAGGTACATTCTTAGGCGTTTAATATGGGGTGTTGTGTCCAATTCGTTGAGCAAGGAGTAGCTCTTGTCTATTACATATTTGGCTTAAGGAACTTTATCTGTGCTCATTTCAATCTCTGGTTTTATGCAGCACCCCAACTCAGCTTTCCCCTTAAGCAAGCATAAGTTGGTTTTCTAAATTTGAGACCCTCTTCTCTTTTGTAATCCAGTTCCTGTGTAGCCAAGTTTACATTCCGTGTATTAGTGATATCTTATGATGTTTCTTTTTCTGTGTGACTTATTTCAGTTAGAATCATCATACCTGAATCCACTCATTATGCTGCTACTGGCCTGATGAAATAGATTTCATTGCTGAGTGATATTTCATTGTACGTAAGTACCAAAACTTCTTTATCCATTTTTCACTTTCTGTGATATTGAACTTGTACCGTGAATGAGGTTCTTGTAAACAGAGCCGTCCCAAACTTTGAGGTGGCTGTGTCTTTTTGATTTTAATTTCCCTAAGCTATAGGACCGTAAGTGGAAGTGCCCTAGGCTCTGTTGCTTTGTTTCTTAGGTGTTTCAGGAAACACCATACACTTCTCCCAAGTGGCTGTTGGCAATTTACATCCCGCACGTCAGCATAACAAGGCTCCCAGTTCTCCATGGCCTGTCCTGCCTTTCTGGATTTTACACTTTTTTCAGATGGCCCTTTTGACCGGGGGGAAGTGAGACTTCATTGTAGTGCAGATTTCCTTTGCAAGCTTGCTTGGTTGGCCAAAAAGGGCGTATGCGTTTTTTCCTGAATATATTCAGGAAAAAACGCATACGCCCTTTTTGGCCAAGTGCATCATTCTCGACGTTCTGCCTCTTTTCCTATGCTTTAAATGCAATTCCAGTCTACCTCCTGAAATCGGTTTCCTGCAATTCTGCCCCGCTTTCAAGTCCTCTTGGCAGCCTTACTTCAGTATATTTTTGGACGATAGCTGTCATTTATAACTCTGCAGGTTGTGAATTACAGTGCCCCTGAGCTCCTTTCTTTAACTCGCTTTCTTGTGAGCTGGCCGCAACACCGCAGGATTGCTTCAGGCCCTAATCTGGTTCCAGCACGGCACGCTGAGCCTTTGGTTAATTCCTCTTCCTGGTGGGAAATGAGAGTTAAATTTGCCCGTCCAGACACCTCCAGCTAGTCTCTCATTGGTTCTCCCTATTCCTGTTCATCTTCCGCAGAAATTGCAAACTGGGCCAAACAGGAGGTTAAAGGCACTGACTCTCCAAGTCGGGAGAGTGTTAGTAAAGCATCTGGAATGTTGCACCCAAGTACCAGGGGACGAGAACTGAGACATATTGGAACACGTCTCCTGATCACACGGTTGATCATATTCTGGGTTCCACATGCATGAGTTAGCTGAAGGAAGAATCCCTTAAACCTGGAGAGTTGAGACCCGTGGAATGGGTACCATGCAATATGACTTCAAAGGGTCTTCATTTGCTCACCATACCTCTCCAATCCTATCACTGCTGCATTTATGCCCCTGTGCACACACTTGATTCTCTTTCGGAGACATAGCAATCCATAGCTTTTAAGATACTTACTAGTCAGGTATATTCTTAGGCGTTTAATATGGGGTGTTGAGTCCATTTCGTTGAGCAAGGAGTAGCTCTTGTCTATTACATATTTGGCTTAAGGAACTTTATCTGTGCTCATTTCAATCTCTGGTTTTATGCAGCACCCCAACTCACCTTTCCTCTTAAGCAAGCATAAGTTGGTTTTCTAAATTTGAGACCCTGTTCTCTTTTGTAATCCAGTTCCTGTGTAGCCAAGTTTACATTCCGTGTATTAGTGATATCTTATGATGTTTCTTTTTCTGTGTGACTTATTTCAGTTAGAATCATCATACCTGAATCCACTCATTATGCTGCTACGGGCCTGATGACATAGATTTCATTGCTGAGTGATATTGCATTGTACGTAAGTACCACAACTTCTTTATCCATTTTTCACTTTCTGCGATATTGAACTTGTCCCATAAACGAGGTTCTTGTAAACAGAGCCGTCCTAAACTTTGAGGTGGCTGTGTCTTTTTGATTTTAATTTCCCTAAGCTATAGGACCGTAAGTGGAAGTGCCCTAGGCTCTGTTGCTTTGTTTCTTAGGTTTTTCAGGAAACACCATACACTTCTCCCAAGTGGCTGTTGGTAATTTACATCCCGCACATCAGCATAACAAGGCTCCCAGTTCTCCATGGCCTGTCCTGCCTTTCTGGATTTTACACTTTTTTCAGATGGCCCTTTTGACCGGGGGGAAGTGAGACTTCATTGTAGTGCAGATTTCCTTTGCATGCTTGCTTGGTTGGGCAAAAAGGGCATATGCGTTTTTTCCTGAATATACTCAGGAAAGAACGCATACGCCCTTTTTGGCCAAGTGCATCATTGTCGACGTTCTGCCTCTTTTCCTATGCTTTAAATGCAATTCCAGTGTACCTCCTGAAATCGGTTTTCTGCAATTCTGCCCCGCTTTCAAGTCCTCTTGGCAGCCTTACTTCAGTATATTTTTGGACGATAGCTGTCATTTATAACTCTGCAGGTTTGTGAATTACAGTGCCCCTGAGCTCCTTTCTTCAACTCGCTTTCTTGTGAGCTGGCCGCAACACCGCAGGATTGCTTCAGGCCCTAATCTGGTTCCGGCACGGCACGCTGAGCCTGTGGTTAATTCCTCTTCCTGGTGGGAAATGAGAGTTAAATTTGCCCGTCCAGACACCTCCAGCTAGTCTCTCATTGGTTCTCCCTATTCCTGTTCATCTTCCGCAGAAATTGCAAACTGGGCCAAACAGGAGGTTAAAGACACTGACTCTCCGAGTCGGGAGAGTGTTAGTAAAGCGTCTGGAATGTTGCACCCGAGTACCAGGGGACGAGAACTGAGACATATTGGAACACGTCTCCCAATCACACGGTTGATCATACTCTGGGTTCCACATGCATGTTTTAGCTGAAGGAAGAATCCCTTAAACCTGGAGAGTTGAGACCCGTGGAATGGGTACCATGCAATATGACTTCAAAGTGTCTTCATTTGCTCACCGAACCTCTCCAATCCTATCACTGCTGCGTTTATGCCCCTGTACACACGCTTGATTCTCTTTCGGAGACATAGCGATCCATAGGTTTTAAGATACTTACTAGTCAGGTACATTCTTAGGCGTTTAATATGGGGTGTTGTGTCCAATTCGTTGAGCAAGGAGTAGCTCTTGTCTATTACATATTTGGCTTAAGGAACTTTATCTGTGCTCATTTCAATCTCTGGTTTTATGCAGCACCCCAACTCAGCTTTCCCCTTAAGCAAGCATAAGTTGGTTTTCTAAATTTGAGACCCTCTTCTCTTTTGTAATCCAGTTCCTGTGTAGCCAAGTTTACATTCCGTGTATTAGTGATATCTTATGATGTTTCTTTTTCTGTGTGACTTATTTCAGTTAGAATCATCATACCTGAATCCACTCATTATGCTGCTACTGGCCTGATGAAATAGATTTCATTGCTGAGTGATATTTCATTGTACGTAAGTACCAAAACTTCTTTATCCATTTTTCACTTTCTGTGATATTGAACTTGTACCGTGAATGAGGTTCTTGTAAACAGAGCCGTCCCAAACTTTGAGGTGGCTGTGTCTTTTTGATTTTAATTTCCCTAAGCTATAGGACCGTAAGTGGAAGTGCCCTAGGCTCTGTTGCTTTGTTTCTTAGGTGTTTCAGGAAACACCATACACTTCTCCCAAGTGGCTGTTGGCAATTTACATCCCGCACGTCAGCATAACAAGGCTCCCAGTTCTCCATGGCCTGTCCTGCCTTTCTGGATTTTACACTTTTTTCAGATGGCCCTTTTGACCGGGGGGAAGTGAGACTTCATTGTAGTGCAGATTTCCTTTGCAAGCTTGCTTGGTTGGCCAAAAAGGGCGTATGCGTTTTTTCCTGAATATATTCAGGAAAAAACGCATACGCCCTTTTTGGCCAAGTGCATCATTCTCGACGTTCTGCCTCTTTTCCTATGCTTTAAATGCAATTCCAGTCTACCTCCTGAAATCGGTTTCCTGCAATTCTGCCCCGCTTTGAAGTCCTCTTGGCAGCCTTACTTCAGTATATTTTTGGACGATAGCTGTCATTTATAACTCTGCAGGTTGTGAATTACAGTGCCCCTGAGCTCCTTTCTTTAACTCGCTTTCTTGTGAGCTGGCCGCAACACCGCAGGATTGCTTCAGGCCCTAATCTGGTTCCAGCACGGCACGCTGAGCCTTTGGTTAATTCCTCTTCCTGGTGGGAAATGAGAGTTAAATTTGCCCGTCCAGACACCTCCAGCTAGTCTCTCATTGGTTCTCCCTATTCCTGTTCATCTTCCGCAGAAATTGCAAACTGGGCCAAACAGGAGGTTAAAGGCACTGACTCTCCAAGTCGGGAGAGTGTTAGTAAAGCATCTGGAATGTTGCACCCAAGTACCAGGGGACGAGAACTGAGACATATTGGAACACGTCTCCTGATCACACGGTTGATCATATTCTGGGTTCCACATGCATGAGTTAGCTGAAGGAAGAATCCCTTAAACCTGGAGAGTTGAGACCCGTGGAATGGGTACCATGCAATATGACTTCAAAGGGTCTTCATTTGCTCACCATACCTCTCCAATCCTATCACTGCTGCATTTATGCCCCTGTGCACACACTTGATTCTCTTTCGGAGACATAGCAATCCATAGCTTTTAAGATACTTACTAGTCAGGTATATTCTTAGGCGTTTAATATGGGGTGTTGAGTCCATTTCGTTGAGCAAGGAGTAGCTCTTGTCTATTACATATTTGGCTTAAGGAACTTTATCTGTGCTCATTTCAATCTCTGGTTTTATGCAGCACCCCAACTCACCTTTCCTCTTAAGCAAGCATAAGTTGGTTTTCTAAATTTGAGACCCTGTTCTCTTTTGTAATCCAGTTCCTGTGTAGCCAAGTTTACATTCCGTGTATTAGTGATATCTTATGATGTTTCTTTTTCTGTGTGACTTATTTCAGTTAGAATCATCATACCTGAATCCACTCATTATGCTGCTACGGGCCTGATGACATAGATTTCATTGCTGAGTGATATTGCATTGTACGTAAGTACCACAACTTCTTTATCCATTTTTCACTTTCTGCGATATTGAACTTGTCCCATAAACGAGGTTCTTGTAAACAGAGCCGTCCTAAACTTTGAGGTGGCTGTGTCTTTTTGATTTTAATTTCCCTAAGCTATAGGACCGTAAGTGGAAGTGCCCTAGGCTCTGTTGCTTTGTTTCTTAGGTTTTTCAGGAAACACCATACACTTCTCCCAAGTGGCTGTTGGTAATTTACATCCCGCACATCAGCATAACAAGGCTCCCAGTTCTCCATGGCCTGTCCTGCCTTTCTGGATTTTACACTTTTTTCAGATGGCCCTTTTGACCGGGGGGAAGTGAGACTTCATTGTAGTGCAGATTTCCTTTGCATGCTTGCTTGGTTGGGCAAAAAGGGCATATGCGTTTTTTCCTGAATATACTCAGGAAAGAACGCATACGCCCTTTTTGGCCAAGTGCATCATTGTCGACGTTCTGCCTCTTTTCCTATGCTTTAAATGCAATTCCAGTGTACCTCCTGAAATCGGTTTTCTGCAATTCTGCCCCGCTTTCAAGTCCTCTTGGCAGCCTTACTTCAGTATATTTTTGGACGATAGCTGTCATTTATAACTCTGCAGGTTTGTGAATTACAGTGCCCCTGAGCTCCTTTCTTCAACTCGCTTTCTTGTGAGCTGGCCGCAACACCGCAGGATTGCTTCAGGCCCTAATCTGGTTCCGGCACGGCACGCTGAGCCTGTGGTTAATTCCTCTTCCTGGTGGGAAATGAGAGTTAAATTTGCCCGTCCAGACACCTCCAGCTAGTCTCTCATTGGTTCTCCCTATTCCTGTTCATCTTCCGCAGAAATTGCAAACTGGGCCAAACAGGAGGTTAAAGACACTGACTCTCCGAGTCGGGAGAGTGTTAGTAAAGCGTCTGGAATGTTGCACCCGAGTACCAGGGGACGAGAACTGAGACATATTGGAACACGTCTCCCAATCACACGGTTGATCATACTCTGGGTTCCACATGCATGTTTTAGCTGAAGGAAGAATCCCTTAAACCTGGAGAGTTGAGACCCGTGGAATGGGTACCATGCAATATGACTTCAAAGTGTCTTCATTTGCTCACCGAACCTCTCCAATCCTATCACTGCTGCGTTTATGCCCCTGTACACACGCTTGATTCTCTTTCGGAGACATAGCGATCCATAGGTTTTAAGATACTTACTAGTCAGGTACATTCTTAGGCGTTTAATATGGGGTGTTGTGTCCAATTCGTTGAGCAAGGAGTAGCTCTTGTCTATTACATATTTGGCTTAAGGAACTTTATCTGTGCTCATTTCAATCTCTGGTTTTATGCAGCACCCCAACTCAGCTTTCCCCTTAAGCAAGCATAAGTTGGTTTTCTAAATTTGAGACCCTCTTCTCTTTTGTAATCCAGTTCCTGTGTAGCCAAGTTTACATTCCGTGTATTAGTGATATCTTATGATGTTTCTTTTTCTGTGTGACTTATTTCAGTTAGAATCATCATACCTGAATCCACTCATTATGCTGCTACTGGCCTGATGAAATAGATTTCATTGCTGAGTGATATTTCATTGTACGTAAGTACCAAAACTTCTTTATCCATTTTTCACTTTCTGTGATATTGAACTTGTACCGTGAATGAGGTTCTTGTAAACAGAGCCGTCCCAAACTTTGAGGTGGCTGTGTCTTTTTGATTTTAATTTCCCTAAGCTATAGGACCGTAAGTGGAAGTGCCCTATGCTCTGTTGCTTTGTTTCTTAGGTGTTTCAGGAAACACCATACACTTCTCCCAAGTGGCTGTTGGCAATTTACATCCCGCACGTCAGCATAACAAGGCTCCCAGTTCTCCATGGCCTGTCCTGCCTTTCTGGATTTTACACTTTTTTCAGATGGCCCTTTTGACCGGGGGGAAGTGAGACTTCATTGTAGTGCAGATTTCCTTTGCAAGCTTGCTTGGTTGGCCAAAAAGGGCGTATGCGTTTTTTCCTGAATATATTCAGGAAAAAACGCATACGCCCTTTTTGGCCAAGTGCATCATTCTCGACGTTCTGCCTCTTTTCCTATGCTTTAAATGCAATTCCAGTCTACCTCCTGAAATCGGTTTCCTGCAATTCTGCCCCGCTTTCAAGTCCTCTTGGCAGCCTTACTTCAGTATATTTTTGGACGATAGCTGTCATTTATAACTCTGCAGGTTGTGAATTACAGTGCCCCTGAGCTCCTTTCTTTAACTCGCTTTCTTGTGAGCTGGCCGCAACACCGCAGGATTGCTTCAGGCCCTAATCTGGTTCCAGCACGGCACGCTGAGCCTTTGGTTAATTCCTCTTCCTGGTGGGAAATGAGAGTTAAATTTGCCCGTCCAGACACCTCCAGCTAGTCTCTCATTGGTTCTCCCTATTCCTGTTCATCTTCCGCAGAAATTGCAAACTGGGCCAAACAGGTGGTTAAAGGCACTGACTCTCCAAGTCGGGAGAGTGTTAGTAAAGCATCTGGAATGTTGCACCCAAGTACCAGGGGACGAGAACTGAGACATATTGGAACACGTCTCCTGATCACACGGTTGATCATATTCTGGGTTCCACATGCATGAGTTAGCTGAAGGAAGAATCCCTTAAACCTGGAGAGTTGAGACCCGTGGAATGGGTACCATGCAATATGACTTCAAAGGGTCTTCATTTGCTCACCATACCTCTCCAATCCTATCACTGCTGCATTTATGCCCCTGTGCACACACTTGATTCTCTTTCGGAGACATAGCAATCCATAGCTTTTAAGATACTTACTAGTCAGGTATATTCTTAGGCGTTTAATATGGGGTGTTGAGTCCATTTCGTTGAGCAAGGAGTAGCTCTTGTCTATTACATATTTGGCTTAAGGAACTTTATCTGTGCTCATTTCAATCTCTGGTTTTATGCAGCACCCCAACTCACCTTTCCTCTTAAGCAAGCATAAGTTGGTTTTCTAAATTTGAGACCCTGTTCTCTTTTGTAATCCAGTTCCTGTGTAGCCAAGTTTACATTCCGTGTATTAGTGATATCTTATGATGTTTCTTTTTCTGTGTGACTTATTTCAGTTAGAATCATCATACCTGAATCCACTCATTATGCTGCTACGGGCCTGATGACATAGATTTCATTGCTGAGTGATATTGCATTGTACGTAAGTACCACAACTTCTTTATCCATTTTTCACTTTCTGCGATATTGAACTTGTCCCATAAACGAGGTTCTTGTAAACAGAGCCGTCCTAAACTTTGAGGTGGCTGTGTCTTTTTGATTTTAATTTCCCTAAGCTATAGGACCGTAAGTGGAAGTGCCCTAGGCTCTGTTGCTTTGTTTCTTAGGTTTTTCAGGAAACACCATACACTTCTCCCAAGTGGCTGTTGGTAATTTACATCCCGCACATCAGCATAACAAGGCTCCCAGTTCTCCATGGCCTGTCCTGCCTTTCTGGATTTTACACTTTTTTCAGATGGCCCTTTTGACCGGGGGGAAGTGAGACTTCATTGTAGTGCAGATTTCCTTTGCATGCTTGCTTGGTTGGGCAAAAAGGGCATATGCGTTTTTTCCTGAATATACTCAGGAAAGAACGCATACGCCCTTTTTGGCCAAGTGCATCATTGTCGACGTTCTGCCTCTTTTCCTATGCTTTAAATGCAATTCCAGTGTACCTCCTGAAATCGGTTTTCTGCAATTCTGCCCCGCTTTCAAGTCCTCTTGGCAGCCTTACTTCAGTATATTTTTGGACGATAGCTGTCATTTATAACTCTGCAGGTTTGTGAATTACAGTGCCCCTGAGCTCCTTTCTTCAACTCGCTTTCTTGTGAGCTGGCCGCAACACCGCAGGATTGCTTCAGGCCCTAATCTGGTTCCGGCACGGCACGCTGAGCCTGTGGTTAATTCCTCTTCCTGGTGGGAAATGAGAGTTAAATTTGCCCGTCCAGACACCTCCAGCTAGTCTCTCATTGGTTCTCCCTATTCCTGTTCATCTTCCGCAGAAATTGCAAACTGGGCCAAACAGGAGGTTAAAGACACTGACTCTCCGAGTCGGGAGAGTGTTAGTAAAGCGTCTGGAATGTTGCACCCGAGTACCAGGGGACGAGAACTGAGACATATTGGAACACGTCTCCCAATCACACGGTTGATCATACTCTGGGTTCCACATGCATGTTTTAGCTGAAGGAAGAATCCCTTAAACCTGGAGAGTTGAGACCCGTGGAATGGGTACCATGCAATATGACTTCAAAGTGTCTTCATTTGCTCACCGAACCTCTCCAATCCTATCACTGCTGCGTTTATGCCCCTGTACACACGCTTGATTCTCTTTCGGAGACATAGCGATCCATAGGTTTTAAGATACTTACTAGTCAGGTACATTCTTAGGCGTTTAATATGGGGTGTTGTGTCCAATTCGTTGAGCAAGGAGTAGCTCTTGTCTATTACATATTTGGCTTAAGGAACTTTATCTGTGCTCATTTCAATCTCTGGTTTTATGCAGCACCCCAACTCAGCTTTCCCCTTAAGCAAGCATAAGTTGGTTTTCTAAATTTGAGACCCTCTTCTCTTTTGTAATCCAGTTCCTGTGTAGCCAAGTTTACATTCCGTGTATTAGTGATATCTTATGATGTTTCTTTTTCTGTGTGACTTATTTCAGTTAGAATCATCATACCTGAATCCACTCATTATGCTGCTACTGGCCTGATGAAATAGATTTCATTGCTGAGTGATATTTCATTGTACGTAAGTACCAAAACTTCTTTATCCATTTTTCACTTTCTGTGATATTGAACTTGTACCGTGAATGAGGTTCTTGTAAACAGAGCCGTCCCAAACTTTGAGGTGGCTGTGTCTTTTTGATTTTAATTTCCCTAAGCTATAGGACCGTAAGTGGAAGTGCCCTAGGCTCTGTTGCTTTGTTTCTTAGGTGTTTCAGGAAACACCATACACTTCTCCCAAGTGGCTGTTGGCAATTTACATCCCGCACGTCAGCATAACAAGGCTCCCAGTTCTCCATGGCCTGTCCTGCCTTTCTGGATTTTACACTTTTTTCAGATGGCCCTTTTGACCGGGGGGAAGTGAGACTTCATTGTAGTGCAGATTTCCTTTGCAAGCTTGCTTGGTTGGCCAAAAAGGGCGTATGCGTTTTTTCCTGAATATATTCAGGAAAAAACGCATACGCCCTTTTTGGCCAAGTGCATCATTCTCGACGTTCTGCCTCTTTTCCTATGCTTTAAATGCAATTCCAGTCTACCTCCTGAAATCGGTTTCCTGCAATTCTGCCCCGCTTTCAAGTCCTCTTGGCAGCCTTACTTCAGTATATTTTTGGACGATAGCTGTCATTTATAACTCTGCAGGTTGTGAATTACAGTGCCCCTGAGCTCCTTTCTTTAACTCGCTTTCTTGTGAGCTGGCCGCAACACCGCAGGATTGCTTCAGGCCCTAATCTGGTTCCAGCACGGCACGCTGAGCCTTTGGTTAATTCCTCTTCCTGGTGGGAAATGAGAGTTAAATTTGCCCGTCCAGACACCTCCAGCTAGTCTCTCATTGGTTCTCCCTATTCCTGTTCATCTTCCGCAGAAATTGCAAACTGGGCCAAACAGGAGGTTAAAGGCACTGACTCTCCAAGTCGGGAGAGTGTTAGTAAAGCATCTGGAATGTTGCACCCAAGTACCAGGGGACGAGAACTGAGACATATTGGAACACGTCTCCTGATCACACGGTTGATCATATTCTGGGTTCCACATGCATGAGTTAGCTGAAGGAAGAATCCCTTAAACCTGGAGAGTTGAGACCCGTGGAATGGGTACCATGCAATATGACTTCAAAGGGTCTTCATTTGCTCACCATACCTCTCCAATCCTATCACTGCTGCATTTATGCCCCTGTGCACACACTTGATTCTCTTTCGGAGACATAGCAATCCATAGCTTTTAAGATACTTACTAGTCAGGTATATTCTTAGGCGTTTAATATGGGGTGTTGAGTCCATTTCGTTGAGCAAGGAGTAGCTCTTGTCTATTACATATTTGGCTTAAGGAACTTTATCTGTGCTCATTTCAATCTCTGGTTTTATGCAGCACCCCAACTCACCTTTCCTCTTAAGCAAGCATAAGTTGGTTTTCTAAATTTGAGACCCTGTTCTCTTTTGTAATCCAGTTCCTGTGTAGCCAAGTTTACATTCCGTGTATTAGTGATATCTTATGATGTTTCTTTTTCTGTGTGACTTATTTCAGTTAGAATCATCATACCTGAATCCACTCATTATGCTGCTACGGGCCTGATGACATAGATTTCATTGCTGAGTGATATTGCATTGTACGTAAGTACCACAACTTCTTTATCCATTTTTCACTTTCTGCGATATTGAACTTGTCCCATAAACGAGGTTCTTGTAAACAGAGCCGTCCTAAACTTTGAGGTGGCTGTGTCTTTTTGATTTTAATTTCCCTAAGCTATAGGACCGTAAGTGGAAGTGCCCTAGGCTCTGTTGCTTTGTTTCTTAGGTTTTTCAGGAAACACCATACACTTCTCCCAAGTGGCTGTTGGTAATTTACATCCCGCACATCAGCATAACAAGGCTCCCAGTTCTCCATGGCCTGTCCTGCCTTTCTGGATTTTACACTTTTTTCAGATGGCCCTTTTGACCGGGGGGAAGTGAGACTTCATTGTAGTGCAGATTTCCTTTGCATGCTTGCTTGGTTGGGCAAAAAGGGCATATGCGTTTTTTCCTGAATATACTCAGGAAAGAACGCATACGCCCTTTTTGGCCAAGTGCATCATTGTCGACGTTCTGCCTCTTTTCCTATGCTTTAAATGCAATTCCAGTGTACCTCCTGAAATCGGTTTTCTGCAATTCTGCCCCGCTTTCAAGTCCTCTTGGCAGCCTTACTTCAGTATATTTTTGGACGATAGCTGTCATTTATAACTCTGCAGGTTTGTGAATTACAGTGCCCCTGAGCTCCTTTCTTCAACTCGCTTTCTTGTGAGCTGGCCGCAACACCGCAGGATTGCTTCAGGCCCTAATCTGGTTCCGGCACGGCACGCTGAGCCTGTGGTTAATTCCTCTTCCTGGTGGGAAATGAGAGTTAAATTTGCCCGTCCAGACACCTCCAGCTAGTCTCTCATTGGTTCTCCCTATTCCTGTTCATCTTCCGCAGAAATTGCAAACTGGGCCAAACAGGAGGTTAAAGACACTGACTCTCCGAGTCGGGAGAGTGTTAGTAAAGCGTCTGGAATGTTGCACCCGAGTACCAGGGGACGAGAACTGAGACATATTGGAACACGTCTCCCAATCACACGGTTGATCATACTCTGGGTTCCACATGCATGTTTTAGCTGAAGGAAGAATCCCTTAAACCTGGAGAGTTGAGACCCGTGGAATGGGTACCATGCAATATGACTTCAAAGTGTCTTCATTTGCTCACCGAACCTCTCCAATCCTATCACTGCTGCGTTTATGCCCCTGTACACACGCTTGATTCTCTTTCGGAGACATAGCGATCCATAGGTTTTAAGATACTTACTAGTCAGGTACATTCTTAGGCGTTTAATATGGGGTGTTGTGTCCAATTCGTTGAGCAAGGAGTAGCTCTTGTCTATTACATATTTGGCTTAAGGAACTTTATCTGTGCTCATTTCAATCTCTGGTTTTATGCAGCACCCCAACTCAGCTTTCCCCTTAAGCAAGCATAAGTTGGTTTTCTAAATTTGAGACCCTCTTCTCTTTTGTAATCCAGTTCCTGTGTAGCCAAGTTTACATTCCGTGTATTAGTGATATCTTATGATGTTTCTTTTTCTGTGTGACTTATTTCAGTTAGAATCATCATACCTGAATCCACTCATTATGCTGCTACTGGCCTGATGAAATAGATTTCATTGCTGAGTGATATTTCATTGTACGTAAGTACCAAAACTTCTTTATCCATTTTTCACTTTCTGTGATATTGAACTTGTACCGTGAATGAGGTTCTTGTAAACAGAGCCGTCCCAAACTTTGAGGTGGCTGTGTCTTTTTGATTTTAATTTCCCTAAGCTATAGGACCGTAAGTGGAAGTGCCCTAGGCTCTGTTGCTTTGTTTCTTAGGTGTTTCAGGAAACACCATACACTTCTCCCAAGTGGCTGTTGGCAATTTACATCCCGCACGTCAGCATAACAAGGCTCCCAGTTCTCCATGGCCTGTCCTGCCTTTCTGGATTTTACACTTTTTTCAGATGGCCCTTTTGACCGGGGGGAAGTGAGACTTCATTGTAGTGCAGATTTCCTTTGCAAGCTTGCTTGGTTGGCCAAAAAGGGCGTATGCGTTTTTTCCTGAATATATTCAGGAAAAAACGCATACGCCCTTTTTGGCCAAGTGCATCATTCTCGACGTTCTGCCTCTTTTCCTATGCTTTAAATGCAATTCCAGTCTACCTCCTGAAATCGGTTTCCTGCAATTCTGCCCCGCTTTCAAGTCCTCTTGGCAGCCTTACTTCAGTATATTTTTGGACGATAGCTGTCATTTATAACTCTGCAGGTTGTGAATTACAGTGCCCCTGAGCTCCTTTCTTTAACTCGCTTTCTTGTGAGCTGGCCGCAACACCGCAGGATTGCTTCAGGCCCTAATCTGGTTCCAGCACGGCACGCTGAGCCTTTGGTTAATTCCTCTTCCTGGTGGGAAATGAGAGTTAAATTTGCCCGTCCAGACACCTCCAGCTAGTCTCTCATTGGTTCTCCCTATTCCTGTTCATCTTCCGCAGAAATTGCAAACTGGGCCAAACAGGAGGTTAAAGGCACTGACTCTCCAAGTCGGGAGAGTGTTAGTAAAGCATCTGGAATGTTGCACCCAAGTACCAGGGGACGAGAACTGAGACATATTGGAACACGTCTCCTGATCACACGGTTGATCATATTCTGGGTTCCACATGCATGAGTTAGCTGAAGGAAGAATCCCTTAAACCTGGAGAGTTGAGACCCGTGGAATGGGTACCATGCAATATGACTTCAAAGGGTCTTCATTTGCTCACCATACCTCTCCAATCCTATCACTGCTGCATTTATGCCCCTGTGCACACACTTGATTCTCTTTCGGAGACATAGCAATCCATAGCTTTTAAGATACTTACTAGTCAGGTATATTCTTAGGCGTTTAATATGGGGTGTTGAGTCCATTTCGTTGAGCAAGGAGTAGCTCTTGTCTATTACATATTTGGCTTAAGGAACTTTATCTGTGCTCATTTCATTCTCTGGTTTTATGCAGCACCCCAACTCACCTTTCCTCTTAAGCAAGCATAAGTTGGTTTTCTAAATTTGAGACCCTGTTCTCTTTTGTAATCCAGTTCCTGTGTAGCCAAGTTTACATTCCGTGTATTAGTGATATCTTATGATGTTTCTTTTTCTGTGTGACTTATTTCAGTTAGAATCATCATACCTGAATCCACTCATTATGCTGCTACGGGCCTGATGACATAGATTTCATTGCTGAGTGATATTGCATTGTACGTAAGTACCACAACTTCTTTATCCATTTTTCACTTTCTGCGATATTGAACTTGTCCCATAAACGAGGTTCTTGTAAACAGAGCCGTCCCAAACTTTGAGGTGGCTGTGTCTTTTTGATTTTAATTTCCCTAAGCTATAGGACCGTAAGTGGAAGTGCCCTAGGCTCTGTTGCTTTGTTTCTTAGGTTTTTCAGGAAACACCATACACTTCTCCCAAGTGGCTGTTGGTAATTTACATCCCGCACATCAGCATAACAAGGCTCCCAGTTCTCCATGGCCTGTCCTGCCTTTCTGGATTTTACACTTTTTTCAGATGGCCCTTTTGACCGGGGGGAAGTGAGACTTCATTGTAGTGCAGATTTCCTTTGCATGCTTGCTTGGTTGGGCAAAAAGGGCATATGCGTTTTTTCCTGAATATACTCAGGAAAGAACGCATACGCCCTTTTTGGCCAAGTGCATCATTGTCGACGTTCTGCCTCTTTTCCTATGCTTTAAATGCAATTCCAGTGTACCTCCTGAAATCGGTTTTCTGCAATTCTGCCCCGCTTTCAAGTCCTCTTGGCAGCCTTACTTCAGTATATTTTTGGACGATAGCTGTCATTTATAACTCTGCAGGTTTGTGAATTACAGTGCCCCTGAGCTCCTTTCTTCAACTCGCTTTCTTGTGAGCTGGCCGCAACACCGCAGGATTGCTTCAGGCCCTAATCTGGTTCCGGCACGGCACGCTGAGCCTGTGGTTAATTCCTCTTCCTGGTGGGAAATGAGAGTTAAATTTGCCCGTCCAGACACCTCCAGCTAGTCTCTCATTGGTTCTCCCTATTCCTGTTCATCTTCCGCAGAAATTGCAAACTGGGCCAAACAGGAGGTTAAAGACACTGACTCTCCGAGTCGGGAGAGTGTTAGTAAAGCGTCTGGAATGTTGCACCCGAGTACCAGGGGACGAGAACTGAGACATATTGGAACACGTCTCCCAATCACACGGTTGATCATACTCTGGGTTCCACATGCATGTTTTAGCTGAAGGAAGAATCCCTTAAACCTGGAGAGTTGAGACCCGTGGAATGGGTACCATGCAATATGACTTCAAAGTGTCTTCATTTGCTCACCGAACCTCTCCAATCCTATCACTGCTGCGTTTATGCCTCTGTACACACGCTTGATTCTCTTTCGGAGACATAGCGATCCATAGGTTTTAAGATACTTACTAGTCAGGTACATTCTTAGGCGTTTAATATGGGGTGTTGTGTCCAATTCGTTGAGCAAGGAGTAGCTCTTGTCTATTACATATTTGGCTTAAGGAACTTTATCTGTGCTCATTTCAATCTCTGGTTTTATGCAGCACCCCAACTCAGCTTTCCCCTTAAGCAAGCATAAGTTGGTTTTCTAAATTTGAGACCCTCTTCTCTTTTGTAATCCAGTTCCTGTGTAGCCAAGTTTACATTCCGTGTATTAGTGATATCTTATGATGTTTCTTTTTCTGTGTGACTTATTTCAGTTAGAATCATCATACCTGAATCCACTCATTATGCTGCTACTGGCCTGATGAAATAGATTTCATTGCTGAGTGATATTTCATTGTACGTAAGTACCAAAACTTCTTTATCCATTTTTCACTTTCTGTGATATTGAACTTGTACCGTGAATGAGGTTCTTGTAAACAGAGCCGTCCCAAACTTTGAGGTGGCTGTGTCTTTTTGATTTTAATTTCCCTAAGCTATAGGACCGTAAGTGGAAGTGCCCTAGGCTCTGTTGCTTTGTTTCTTAGGTGTTTCAGGAAACACCATACACTTCTCCCAAGTGGCTGTTGGCAATTTACATCCCGCACGTCAGCATAACAAGGCTCCCAGTTCTCCATGGCCTGTCCTGCCTTTCTGGATTTTACACTTTTTTCAGATGGCCCTTTTGACCGGGGGGAAGTGAGACTTCATTGTAGTGTAGATTTCCTTTGCAAGCTTGCTTGGTTGGCCAAAAAGGGCGTATGCGTTTTTTCCTGAATATATTCAGGAAAAAACGCATACGCCCTTTTTGGCCAAGTGCATCATTCTCGACGTTCTGCCTCTTTTCCTATGCTTTAAATGCAATTCCAGTCTACCTCCTGAAATCGGTTTCCTGCAATTCTGCCCCGCTTTCAAGTCCTCTTGGCAGCCTTACTTCAGTATATTTTTGGACGATAGCTGTCATTTATAACTCTGCAGGTTGTGAATTACAGTGCCCCTGAGCTCCTTTCTTTAACTCGCTTTCTTGTGAGCTGGCCGCAACACCGCAGGATTGCTTCAGGCCCTAATCTGGTTCCAGCACGGCACGCTGAGCCTTTGGTTAATTCCTCTTCCTGGTGGGAAATGAGAGTTAAATTTGCCCGTCCAGACACCTCCAGCTAGTCTCTCATTGGTTCTCCCTATTCCTGTTCATCTTCCGCAGAAATTGCAAACTGGGCCAAACAGGAGGTTAAAGGCACTGACTCTCCAAGTCGGGAGAGTGTTAGTAAAGCATCTGGAATGTTGCACCCAAGTACCAGGGGACGAGAACTGAGACATATTGGAACACGTCTCCTGATCACACGGTTGATCATATTCTGGGTTCCACATGCATGAGTTAGCTGAAGGAAGAATCCCTTAAACCTGGAGAGTTGAGACCCGTGGAATGGGTACCATGCAATATGACTTCAAAGGGTCTTCATTTGCTCACCATACCTCTCCAATCCTATCACTGCTGCATTTATGCCCCTGTGCACACACTTGATTCTCTTTCGGAGACATAGCAATCCATAGCTTTTAAGATACTTACTAGTCAGGTATATTCTTAGGCGTTTAATATGGGGTGTTGAGTCCATTTCGTTGAGCAAGGAGTAGCTCTTGTCTATTACATATTTGGCTTAAGGAACTTTATCTGTGCTCATTTCAATCTCTGGTTTTATGCAGCACCCCAACTCACCTTTCCTCTTAAGCAAGCATAAGTTGGTTTTCTAAATTTGAGACCCTGTTCTCTTTTGTAATCCAGTTCCTGTGTAGCCAAGTTTACATTCCGTGTATTAGTGATATCTTATGATGTTTCTTTTTCTGTGTGACTTATTTCAGTTAGAATCATCATACCTGAATCCACTCATTATGCTGCTACGGGCCTGATGACATAGATTTCATTGCTGAGTGATATTGCATTGTACGTAAGTACCACAACTTCTTTATCCATTTTTCACTTTCTGCGATATTGAACTTGTCCCATAAACGAGGTTCTTGTAAACAGAGCCGTCCCAAACTTTGAGGTGGCTGTGTCTTTTTGATTTTAATTTCCCTAAGCTATAGGACCGTAAGTGGAAGTGCCCTAGGCTCTGTTGCTTTGTTTCTTAGGTTTTTCAGGAAACACCATACACTTCTCCCAAGTGGCTGTTGGTAATTTACATCCCGCACATCAGCATAACAAGGCTCCCAGTTCTCCATGGCCTGTCCTGCCTTTCTGGATTTTACACTTTTTTCAGATGGCCCTTTTGACCGGGGGGAAGTGAGACTTCATTGTAGTGCAGATTTCCTTTGCATGCTTGCTTGGTTGGGCAAAAAGGGCGTATGCGTTTTTTCCTGAATATACTCAGGAAAGAACGCATACGCCCTTTTTGGCCAAGTGCATCATTGTCGACGTTCTGCCTCTTTTCCTATGCTTTAAATGCAATTCCAGTGTACCTCCTGAAATCGGTTTTCTGCAATTCTGCCCCGCTTTCAAGTCCTCTTGGCAGCCTTACTTCAGTATATTTTTGGACGATAGCTGTCATTTATAACTCTGCAGGTTTGTGAATTACAGTGCCCCTGAGCTCCTTTCTTCAACTCGCTTTCTTGTGAGCTGGCCGCAACACCGCAGGATTGCTTCAGGCCCTAATCTGGTTCCGGCACGGCACGCTGAGCCTGTGGTTAATTCCTCTTCCTGGTGGGAAATGAGAGTTAAATTTGCCCGTCCAGACACCTCCAGCTAGTCTCTCATTGGTTCTCCCTATTCCTGTTCATCTTCCGCAGAAATTGCAAACTGGGCCAAACAGGAGGTTAAAGACACTGACTCTCCGAGTCGGGAGAGTGTTAGTAAAGCGTCTGGAATGTTGCACCCGAGTACCAGGGGACGAGAACTGAGACATATTGGAACACGTCTCCCGATCACACGGTTGATCATACTCTGGGTTCCACATGCATGTTTTAGCTGAAGGAAGAATCCCTTAAACCTGGAGAGTTGAGACCCGTGGAATGGGTACCATGCAATATGACTTCAAAGTGTCTTCATTTGCTCACCGAACCTCTCCAATCCTATCACTGCTGCGTTTATGCCCCTGTACACACGCTTGATTCTCTTTCGGAGACATAGCGATCCATAGGTTTTAAGATACTTACTAGTCAGGTACATTCTTAGGCGTTTAATATGGGGTGTTGTGTCCAATTCGTTGAGCAAGGAGTAGCTCTTGTCTATTCCATATTTGGCTTAAGGAACTTTATCTGTGCTCATTTCAATCTCTGGTTTTATGCAGCACCCCAACTCAGCTTTCCCCTTAAGCAAGCATAAGTTGGTTTTCTAAATTTGAGACCCTCTTCTCTTTTGTAATCCAGTTCCTGTGTAGCCAAGTTTACATTCCGTGTATTAGTGATATCTTATGATGTTTCTTTTTCTGTGTGACTTATTTCAGTTAGAATCATCATACCTGAATCCACTCATTATGCTGCTACTGGCCTGATGAAATAGATTTCATTGCTGAGTGATATTTCATTGTACGTAAGTACCAAAACTTCTTTATCCATTTTTCACTTTCTGTGATATTGAACTTGTACCGTGAATGAGGTTCTTGTAAACAGAGCCGTCCCAAACTTAGGGGTGGCTGTGTCTTTTTGATTTTAATTTCCTTAAGCTATAGAACTATTAGTGGAAGTGCCCTAGGCTCTGTTGCTTGGTTTTTTAGATGTTTCAGGAAACACCATACACTTCTCCTGAGTTGCTGTTGGCAATGTACATCCCGCCCATCAGCATAACAAGGCTCCCAGTTCTCCATGGTCTGTCCTGCCTTTCTGGATTTTACACATTTTTCAGATGGCCCTTTTGACCGGGGGGAATTGAGACTTCATTGTAGTGCAGATTTCCTTTGCAAGCTTGCTTGGTTGGCCAAAAAGGGCGTATGCGTTTTTTCCTGAATATATTCAGGAAAAAACGCATACGACCTTTTTGGCCAAGTGCATCATTGTCAACGTTCTGCCTCTTTTCCTATGCTTTAAATGCAATTCCAGTCTACCTCCTGAAATCGGTTACCTGCAATTCTGCCCCGCTTTCAAGTCCTCTTGGCAGCCTTACTTCAGTATATTTTTGGACGATAGCTGTCATTTATAACTCTGCAGGTTTGTGAATTACAGTGCCCCTGAGCTCCTTTCTTCAACTCGCTTTCTTGTGAGCTGGCCGCAACACCGCAGGATTGCTTCAGGCCCTAATCTGGTTCCGGCACGGCACGTTGAGCCTTTGGTTAATTCCTCTTCCTTGTGGGAAATGAGAGTTAAATTTGCCCGTCCAGACACCTCCAGCTAGTCTCTCATTGGTTCTCCCTATTCCTGTTCATCTTCCGCAGAAATTGCAAACTGGGCCAAACAGGAGGTTACAGGCACTGACTCTCCAAGTCGGGTGAGTGTTAGTAAAGCGTCTGGAATGTTGCACCCGAGTACCAGGGGACGAGAACTGAGACATATTGGACCACGTTTCCCAATCAGACGGTTGATCGTACTCTGGGTTCCACATGCATGTTTTAGCTGAAGGAAGAATCCCTTAAACCTGGAGAGTTGAGACCCGTGGAATGGGTACCATGCAATATGACTTCAAAGGGTCTTCATTTGCTCACCGAACCTCTCCAATCCTATCACTGCTGCGTTTATTCCCCTATACACACGCTTGATTATCTTTTGGAGACATAGCAATCCATAGGTTTTAAGATACTTACTAGTCAGGTACATTCTTAGGCATTTAATAGGGGGGGTTGAGTCCATTTCGTTGAGCAAGGAGTAGCTCTTGTCTATTCCATATTTGGCTTAAGGAAGTTTGTGCTCATTTCAATCTCTGGTTTTATGCAACACCCCAACTCACCTTTCCCCTTAAGCAAGCATAAGTTGGTTTTCTAAATTTGAGACCCTGTTCTGTTTTGTAATTCAGTTCCTGTGTAGCCAAGTTTACATTCCGTGTATTAGTGGTATCTTATGATGTTTCTTTTTCTGTGTGACTTATTTTAGTTAGAATCATCATACCTGAATCCACTCATTATTCTGCTATGGGGCTGATGACATAGCTTTCATTGCTGAATGATACTGCATTGTACGTAAGTACCACAACTTCTTTATCCATTTTTCACTTTCTGCCATATTGAACTTGTACCATAAATGCGGTTCTTGTAAACAGAGCCGTCCCAAACTTTGGGGTGGCTGTGTCTTTTTGATTTTAATTTCCCTAAGCTATAGGACCATAAGTGGAAGTGCCCTGGGCTCTGATGCTTTGTTTTTTAGATGTTTCAGGAAACACCATACACTTCTCCAGAGTGGCTGTTGGCAATTTACATCCCGCCCATCAGCATAAAAAGGCTCCCAGTTCTCCATGGCCTGTCCTGCCTTTCTGGATTTTACACTTTTTTCAGATGGCCCTTTTGACCGGGAGGAAGTGAGACTTCATTGTAGTGCAGATTTCCTTTGCAAGCTTGCTTGGTTTGCCAAAAAGTGCGTATGCGTTTTTTCCTGAATACATTCAGGAAAAAACGCATACGCCCTTTTTTGCCAAGTGTATCATGGTCGACGTTCTGCCTCTTTTCCTATTCTTTAAATGCAATTCCAGTCTACCTCCTGAAATTGGTTTCCTGCAACTCTGCCCTGCTTTCAAGTCCTCTTGGCAGGCTTACTTCAGTATATTTTTGGACGATAGCTGTTATTTATATCTCTGCAGGTTTGTGAATTACAGTGCCCCTGAGCTCCTTTCTTCAACTCGCTTTCTTGTGAGCTGGCCGCAACACCGCAGGATTGCTTCAGGCCCTAATCTGCTTCCGGCACGGCACGCTGAGCCTTTGGTTAATTCCTCTTCCTGGTGGGAAATGAGAATTAAATTTGCCCGTCCAGACACCCCCAGCTAGTCTCCATTGGTTCTCCTTATTCCTGTTCATCTTCCACAGAAATTGCAAACTGGGCCAAACAGGAGGTTAAAGGCACTGACTCTCCAAGTCGGGAGAGTGTTAGTAAAGCGTCTGGAATGTTGCACACGAGTACCAGGGGACGAGAACTGAGACATATTGGAACACGTCTCCCGATCACACGGTGGATCATACTCTGGTTTCCACATGCATGTTTTAGCTGATGGAAGAATCCCTTAAACCTGGAGAGTTGAGACCCGTGGAATGGGTACCATGCAATATGACTTCAAAGGGTCTTCATTTGCTCACCGAATGTCTCCAATCCTATGACTGCTGCGTTTATGCCCCTGTACACATGCTTGATTCTCTTTCGGAGACATAGCAATCCATAGGTTTTAAGATACTCACTAGTCAGGTACATTCTTAGGCGTTTAATAGGGGGTGTTGAGTCCATTTCCTTGAGCAAGGAGTAGCACTTGTCCATTACATGTTTGGCTTAAGGAACTTTATCTGTGCTCATGTCAATCTCTGGTTTTATGCAGCACCCCAACTCACCTTTCCTCTTAAGCAAGCATAAGTTGTTTTCTAAATTTGAGACCCTGTTCTGTTTTGTAATTCAGTTCCTGTGTAGCCAAGTTTACATTCCATTTATTAGTGATATCTTATGATGTTTGTTTTTCTGTGTGACATATTTCAGTTAGAATCATCATACCTGAATCCACTCATTATGCTGCTACGGGCCTGATGACATAGATTTCATTGCTGAGTGATATTGCATTGTACGTAAGTACCACAACTTCTTTGTCCATTTTTCACTTTCTGCGATATTGAAGTTGTACCGTAAATGAGGTTCTTGTAAACAGAGCCATCCCAAATTTTGGGGTAGCTGTGTCTTTTTGATTTTAATTTCCCTAAGCTATAGGACCATAAGTGGAAGTGCCCTAGGCTCTGTTGCTTTGTTTTTTATATGTTTCAGGAAACACCATACACTTCTCCCCAGTGGCTGTTGGCAATTTACATCCCGCCCATCAGCATAACAAGGCTCCCAGTTCTCCATGGCCTGTCCTGCCTTTCTGGATTTTACACTTTTTTCAGATGGCTCTTTTGACAGGGGGGAATTGAGACTTCATTGTAGTGCAGATTTCCTTTGCAAGCTTGCTTGTTTGGCCAAAAAGGGCGTATGTGTTTTTTCCTGAATATATTCAGGAAAAAACGCATACGCCCTTTTTGGCCAAGTGCATCATTGTCGACGTTCTGCCTCTTTTCCTATGCTTTAAATGCAATTCCAGTCTACCTCCTGAAATCGGTTTCCTGCAATTCTGCCGTGCTTTCAAGTCGTCTTGGCAGGCTTACTTCAGTATATTTTTGGACGATAGTTGTCATTTATAACTCTGCAGGTTTGTGAATTACAGTGCCCCTGAGCTCCTTTCTTCAACTCGCTTTCTTGTGAGCTGGCCGCAACACCGCAGGATTGCTTCAGGCCCTAATCTGGTTCCGGCACGGCACGCTGAGCCTTTGGTTAATTCCTCTTCCTGGTGGGAAATGAGAGTTAAATTTGCCCGTCCAGACACCTCCAGCTGGTCTCTCATTGGTCCTCCCTATTCCTCTTCATCTTCCGCAGAAATTGCAAACTGGGCCAAACAGGAGGTTAAAGGCACTGACTCTCCAAGTCGGGAGAGTGTTAGTAAAGCGTCTGGAATGTTGCACACGAGTATCAGGGTTTGACAACTGAGACGTATTTGAACACGTCTACCGATCACACGGTTGATCATACTCTGGGTTCCTCATGCATGTTTTAGCTGAAGGAAGAATCCCTTAAACCTGGAGAGTTGAGACCCGTGGAATGGGTACCATGCAATATGACTTCAAAGGGTCTTCATTTGCTCACCGAACCTCTCCAATCCTATCACTGCTGCGTTTATGCCCCTTTACACACGCTTGATTCTCTTTTGGAGACATAGCAATCCATAGGTTTTAGATACTAGTCAGGTACATTCTTAGGCGTTTAATATGGGGTGTTGAGTCCATTTCGTTGAGCAAGGAGTAGCTCTTGTCTATTCCATATTTGGCTTAAGGAAGTTTATCTGTGCTCATTTCAATCTCTGGTTTTATGCAGCACCCCAACTCCCCTTTACCCTTAAGCAAGCATAAGTTGGTTTTCTGCATTTGAGACCCAGTTCTGTTTTGTATTTCAGTTCCTGTGTAGCCAAGTTTACATTCCGTGTATTAGTGATATCTCATGATGTTTCTTTTTCTGTGTGACTTATTTCAGTTAGAATCATCATACCTGAATCCACTCATTATGCTGCTACGGCCCTGATGACATAGATTTCATTGCTGAGTGATATTGCATTGTACGTAAGTACCACAACTTCTTTGTCCATTTTTCGCTTTCTGCGATATTGAACTTGTACCGTAAACGAGGTTCTTGTAAACAGAGACATCCCAAACTTTGGGGTGGCTGTGTCTATTTGATTTTAATTTCCCTAAGCTATAGGACCATAATTGGAAGTGCCCTAGGCTCTGTTGCTTTGTTTTTTAGATGTTTCAGGAAACACCATACACTTCTCCAGAGTGCCTGTTGGCAATTTACATCCCACCCATCAGCATAACAAGGCTCCCAGTTCTCCATGGCCTGTCCTGCCTTTCTGGATTTTACACTTTTTTCAGATGGCCCTTTTGACCCCGGGATAGTGAGACTTCATTGTAGTGCAGATTTCCTTTGCAAGCTTGCTTGGTTGGCCAAAAAGTGCGTATCCGTTTTTTCCTGAATATATTCAGGAAAAAACGCATACGCCCTTTTTGGCCAAGTGCATCATTGTCGACGTTCTGTCTCTTTTCCTATGCTTTAAATGCAATTCCAGTCTACCTCCTGAAATCGGTTTCCTGCAATTCTGCCGTGCTTTCAAGTCGTCTTGGCAGCCTTACTTCAGTATATTTTTGGACGATAGCTGTCATTTATAACTCTGCAGGTTTGTGAATTACAGTGCCCCTGAGCTCCTTTCTTCAACTCGCTTTCTTGTGAGCTGGCCGCAACACCGCAGGATTGCTTCAGGCCCTAATCTGGTTCCGGCACGGCACGCTGAGCCTTTGGTTAATTCCTCTTCCTGGTGGGAAATGAGAGTTAAATTTGCCCGTCCAGACACCTCCAGCTGGTCTCTCATTGGTTCTCCCTATTCCTGTTCATCTTCCGCAGAAACTGCAAACTGGGCCAAACAGGAGGTTAAAGGCACTGACTCTCCAACTCGGGAGAGTGTTAGTAAAGCGTCTGGAATGTTGCACACGAGTATCAGGGTTTGACAACTGAGACGTATTTGAACACGTCTACCGATCACACGGTTGATCATACTCTGGGTTCCTCATGCATGTTTTAGCTGAAGGAAGAATCCCTTAAACCTGGAGAGTTGAGACCCGTGGAATGGGTACCATGCAATATGACTTCAAAGGGTCTTCATTTGCTCACCGAACCTCTCCAATCCTATCACTGCTGCGTTTATGCCCCTGTACACACGCTTGATTCTCTTTTGGAGACATAGCAATCCATAGGTTTTAGATACTAGTCAGGTACATTCTTAGGCGTTTAATATGGGGTGTTGAGTCCATTTCGTTGAGCAAGGAGTAGCTCTTGTCTATTCCATATTTGGCTTAAGGAAGTTTATCTGTGCTCATTTCAATCTCTGGTTTTATGCAGCACCCCAACACCCCTTTACCCTTAAGCAAGCATAAGTTGGTTTTCTGCATTTCAGACCCTGTTCTGTTTTGTAATTCAGTTCCTGTGTAGCCAAGTTTACATTCCGTGTATTAGTGATATCTCATGATGTTTCTTTTTCTGTGTGACTTATTTCAGTTAGAATCATCATACCTGAATCCATTCATTATGCTGCTACGGGCCTGATGACATAGATTTCTTTGCTGAGTGATATTGCAGAGCGGTCCCAAACTTTGGGGTGGCTGTGTCTTTTTCATTTTAATTTCCCTAAGCTATAGGACCATAAGTGGAAGTGCCCTAGGCTCTGTTGCTTTGTTTTTTAGATGTTTCAGGAAACACCATACACTTCTCCTGAGTGGCTGTTGGCAATTTACATCCCGCCCATCAGCATAACAAGGCTTCCAGTTCTCCATGGCCTGTCCTGCCTTTCTGGATTTTACACTTTTTTCAGATGGCCCTTTTGACCGGGGGAAAGTGAGACTTCATTGTAGGGCAGATTTCCTTTGCAAGATTGCTTGGTTGGCCAAAAAGTGTGTATGCGTTTTTTCCTGAATATATTCAGGATAAAACGCATACGCCCTTTTTGGCCAAGTGCATCATTGTCGACGTTCTGCCTCTTTTCCTATGCTTTAAATGCAGTTCCAGTCTACCTCCCGATATCGGTTTCCTGCAATTCTGCCCCACATTCAGGTCCTCTTGGCAGCCTTACTTCAGTATATTTTTGGACGATAGCTGTCATTTATAACTCTGCAAGTTTGTGAATTACAGTGCCCTGAGCTCCTTTCTTCAACTCGCTTTCTTGTGAGCTGGCCGCAGCACCGCAGGATTGCTTCAGGCCCTAATCTGCTTCCGGCACGGCACGCTGAGCCTTTGGTTAATTCCTCTTCCTGGTGGGAAATGAGACTTAAATTTGCCCGTCAGACACCTCCAGCTAGTCTCTCATTGGTTTTCCATATTCCTGTTCATCTTCCGCAGAAATTGCAAACTGGGCCAAACAGGAGGTTAAAGGCACTGACTCTCCAAGACGGGAGAGGGTTAGTAAAGTGTCTGGAATGTTGCACCCGAGTACCAGGGGACGAGAACTGAGACATATTGGAACATGTCTCCCGATCACATGGTTGATCATACTCTGGGTTCCACATGCATGATTTAGCTGAAGGAAGAATCCCTTAAACCTGGAGAGTTGAGACCCGTGGAATGGGTACCATGCAATATGATTTCAAAGGGTCTTCGTTTGCTCACCGAACCTCTCCAATCCTATCAATGCTGCCTTCATGCCCCTGTACACATGCTTGATTCTCTTTCGGAGACATAGCAATCCATAGGTTTAAAGATACTTACAAGTCAGCTTCATTCTTAGGCGTTTAATATGGGGTGTTGAGTCCATTTCGTTGAGCAAGGAGTAGCTCTTGTCTATTACATATTTGGCTTAAGGAACTTTATCTGTGCTCATTTCAATCTCTGGTTTTATGTAGCACCCCAACTCACCTTTCCCCTTAAGCAAGCATAAGTTGGTTTTCTAAATTTGAGACCCTGTTCTGTTTTGTAATCCAGTTCCTGTGTAGCCAAGTTTACATTCCGTGTATTAGTGATATCTTATGATGTTTCTTTTTCTGTGTGACTTATTTCAGATAGAATCATCATACCTGAACCCAGTCATTTTCTGCTACAGGCCTGTTGACATAGATTTCATTGCTGAGTGATATTGCATTGTATGTAAGTACCACAACTTCTTTATCCATTTTTCACTTTCTGTGATATTGAACTTGTACCATAAACAAGGTTCATGTAAACAGAGCCGTCCCAAATTTTGGGGTGGCTGTGTCTTTTTGATTTTAATTTCCCTAGGCTATAGGACCATAAGTGGAAGTGCCCTAGGCTCTATTGCTTTGTTTTTTAGATGTTTCAGGAAACACCATACACTTCTCCCCAGTGGCTGTTGGCAAATTACATCCCTCCCATCAGCATAACAAGGCTCCCAGTTCTCCATGGCCTGTCCTGCCTTTCTGGATTTTACACTTTTTTCAGATGGCCCTTTTGACCGGGGGGAAGTGAGACTTCATTGTAGTGCAGATTTCCTTTGCAAGCTTGCTTGGTTGGCCAGAAAGGGCGTATGCATTTTTTCCGGAATATATTCAGGAAAAAACGCATACGCCCTTTTTGGCCAAGTGCATCATTGTCGACGTTCTGCCTCTTTTCCTATGCTTTAAATGCAATTCCAGTCTACCTCCTGAAATCGGTTTCCTGCAATTCTGCCCCACTTTCAAGTCCTCTTGGCAGCCTTTCTTCAATATATTTTTGGATGATAGCTGTCATTTATAACTCTGCAGGTTTGTGAATTAGAGTGCCCCTGAGCTCCTTTCTTCAACTCGCTTTCTTGTGAGCTGGCCGCAACACCGCAGGATTGCTTCAGGCCCTAATCTTGTTCTGGCACGGCATGCTGAGCCTTTGGTTAATTCCTCTTCCTGGTGGGAAATGAGAGTTAAATTTGCCCGTCCAGACACCTCCAGCTAGTCTCTCGTTGGTCATCCCTATCCCTGTTCATCTTCCGCAGAAATTGCAAACTGGGCCAAACAGGAGGTTAAAGGCACTGACTCTCCAAGTCTGGAGAGAGTTAGTAAAGCATCTGTAATGTTGCACCTGAGTACCAGGGGACGAGAACTGAGACATATTGGAACACGTCTCCCGATCACACGGTTGATCATACTCTGGGCTCCACATGCATGTTTTAGCTGAAGGAAGAATCCCTTAAACCTGGAGAGTTGAGACTTGTGGAATGGGTACCATGAAATATGACTTCAAAGGGTCTTTATTTGCTCACCGAACCTCTCCAATCCTATCACTGCTGCGTTTATGCCCCTGTACACACACTTGATTCTCTTTCGGAGACAAGCAATCCATAGGTTTTCAGATGCTTACTAGTCAGGTACATTCTTAGGCGTTTAATATGGGGTGTTGAGTCCATTTCATTGAGCAAGGAGTAGCTCTTGTCTATTCCATATTTGGCTTAAGGAACTTTATCTGTGCTCATTTCAATCTCTGCTTTTATGCAGCACCCCAACTCACCTTTCCCCTTAAGCAAGCATAAGTTGGTTTTCTAAATTTGAGACCCTGTTCTGTTTTGTAATTCAGTTCCTGTGTAGCCAAGTTTACGTTCCGTGTATTAGTGATATATTATGATGTTTCTTTTTCTGTGTGACTTATTTCAGTTAGAATCATCATACCTGAATCCACTCATTATGCTGCTACGGGCCTGATGACATAGATTTCATTGCTGAGTGATATTGCATTGTACGTAAGTACCACAACATCTTTATCCATTTTTCACTTTCTGCAATATTGAACTTGTCCCGTAAAAGAGTTTCTTGTAAACAGAGCCGTCCCAAACTTTGGGGTGGCTGTGTCTTTTTGATTTTAATTTCCCTAAGCTATAGGACCATAAGTGGAAGTGCCCTAGGCTCTGTTGCTTTGTTTTTTAGATGTTTCAGGAAACACCATACACTTCTCCCCAGTGGCTGTTGGCAAATTACATCCCTCCCATCAGCATAACAAGGCTCCCAGTTCTCCATGGCCTGTCCTGCCTTTCTGGATTTTACACTTTTTTCAGTTGGCCCTTTTGACCTGGGGGAAGTGAGACTTCATTGTAGTGCAGATTTCCTTTGCAAGCTTGCTTGGTTGGCCAAAAAGGGCGTATGCATTTTTTCCTGAATATATTCAGGAAAAAACGCATACGCCCTTTTTGGCCAAGTGCATCATTGTTGACGTTCTGCCTCTTTTCCTATGCTTTAAATGCAATTCCAGTCTACCTCCGGAAATCGCTTTCCTGCAATTCTGCCCAACTTTCAAGTCCTCTTGGCAGCCTTACTTCACTATATTTTTGGACGATAGCTGTCATTTATAACTCTGCAGATTTGTGAATTACAGTGCCCCTGAGCTCCATTCTTCAACTCGCTTTCTTGTGAGCTGGCCGCAACACGCAGGATTACTTCAGGCCCTAATCTGGTTCCGGCACGGCACAATGCGCCTTTGGTTAATTCCTCTTCCTGGTGGGAAATGAGAGCTAAATTTGCCCGTCCAGACACCTCCAGCTAGTCTCTCATTGGTTCTCCCTGTTCCTGTTCATCTTCCGCGGAATTTGCAAACTGCGCCAAACAGGAGGTTAAAGGCACTGACTCTCCAAGTCGGGAGAGTGTTAGTAAAGCGTCTGGAATGTTGCACCCGAGTACCAGCGGACGAGAACTGAGACATATTTTAACACGTCTCCCGATCACACGGTTGATCATACTGTGGGTTCCACATGCATGTTTTAGCTGAAGGAAGAATCCCTTAAACCTGGAGAGTTGAGACCCGTGGAATGGGTACCATGCAATATGACTTCAAAGCGTCTTCATTTGCTCACCGAACCTCTCCAATCCTATCACTGCTGCATTTATGCCCCTGTACTCACGCTTGAGTTTCTTTCAGAGACATAGCAATCCTTAGGTTTTAAGATACTTACTAGTCAAGTACATTATTATGCGTTTAATATGGGGTTTTGAGTCCATTTCGTTGAGCAAGGAGTAGCTCTTGTCTATTCCATATTTGGCTTAAGGAACTTTATCTGTTCTCATTTCCATCTCTGGTTTTATGCAGCACCCCATCTCACCTTTCCCCTTAAGCAAGCATAAGTTGGTTTTCTACATTTGAGAGCCTGTTCTGTTTTGTAATCCAGTTCCTGTGTAGCCAAGTTTATATTCCGTGTATTAGTGATATCTTATGATGTTTCTTTTTCTGTGTGACTTATTTCAGTTAGAATCATCATACCTGAATCCACTCTATGCTGCTACGGGCCTGATGACATAGATTTCATTGCTGAGTGATATTGCATTGTACGTAAGTACCACAACTTCTTTATCCATTTTTCACTTTCTGCGATATTGAACTTGTATCATAAACGAGGTTCCTGTAAACAGAGCTGTACCAAAGTTTGGGGTGGCTGTGTCTTTTTTATTTTAATTTCCCTAAACTATAAGACCATAAGTGGAAGTGCCCTAGGCTCTGTTGCTTTGTTTTTTAGATGTTTCAGGAAACACCATACACTTCTCCCGAGTGGCTGTTTGCAATTTACATCCCACCCATCAGCATACCAAGGCTCCCAGTTCTCCATGGCCTGTCCTGCCTCCTGGATTTTACACTTTTTTCAGATGGCCCTTTTGACCAGGGGGAAGTGAGACTGCATTGTAGTGCAGATTTCCTTTGCAAGCTTGCTTGGTTGGCCAAAAAGGGCGTATGCGTTTTCTCCTGAATATATTCAGGAAAAAACGCATACGCCCTTTTTGGCCAAGTGCATCATTGTCGACGTTTTGCCTCTTTTCCTATGCTTTAAATGCAATTCCAGTCTACCTCCTCAAATCGGTTTCCTGCAATTCTGCCCCGCTTTCAAGTCCTCTTGGCAGCCTTACTTCAGTATATTTTTGGACGATAGCTGTCATTTATAACTCTGCAGGTTTGTGAATTACAGTGCCCCTGAGCTCCTTTCTTCAACTCGCTTTCTTGTGAGCTGGCCGCAACACTGCAGCATTGCTCCAGGCCCTAAAGTGGTTCCGGCACGGCACGCTGAGCCTTTGGTTAATTCCTCTTCCTGGTGGGAAATGAGAGTTAAATTTGCCCGTCCAGACACCTCCAGCTAGTCTCTCATTGGTTCTCCCTATTCCTGTTCATCTTCCGCAGAAATTGCAAACTGGGCCAAACAGGAGGTTAAAGGCACTGACTCTCCAAGTCGGGAGAGTGTTAGTAAAGCATCTGGAATGTTGCACCCGAGTACCAGGGGACGAGAACTGAGACATATTGGAACACGTCTCCCGATCACACGGTTGATCATACTCTGGGTTCCACATGCATGCTTTAGCTGAAGGAAGAATTCCTTAAACGTGGAGAGTTGAGACCCGTGGAATGGGTACCATGCAATATGACTTCAAAGGGTCTTCATTTGCTCACGGAAACTCTGCAATCCTGTCACTGCTGCATTTATGGACCTGTACACACGCTTGATTCTCTTTCTGAGACATAGCGATCCATAGGTTTTAAGATACTTACTAATCAGGTACATTCTTAGGCGTCTAATATGGGGTGTTGAGTCCATTTCGTTGAGCAAGGAGTAGCTCTTGTCTATTACATATTTGGCTTAAGGAACTTTATCTGTGCTCATTTCAATCTCTGGTTTTATGCAGCACCCCAACTCACCTTTCCCCTTAAGCAAGCATAAGTTGGTTTTCTAAATTTGAGACCCTGTTCTGTTTTGTAATTCAGTTCCTGTATAGCCAAGTTTACATTCCGTGTATTAGTGATATCTTATGATGTTTCTTTTCCTGTGTGACTTATTTCAGTTAGAATCATCATACCTGAATCCACTCATTATGCTGCTACGGGCCTGATGACATAGATTTCATTGCTGAGTGATATTGCATTGTACGTAAGTACCACAACTTCTTTATCCATTTTTCGCTTTATGCGATATTGAATTTGTACCGTAAACAAGGTTCTTGTAAACAGAGCCGTCACAAACTTTGGGGTGGCTGTGTCTTTTTGATTTTAATTTCCTTAAGCTATAGGACCATAAGTGGAAGTGTCCTAGGCTCTGTTGCGTTGTTTTTTAGATGTTTAAGGAAACAACATACACTTCTCCCGAGTGGCTGTTGGCAATTTACATCCCGCCCATCAGCATAAGAAGGCTCCCAGTTCTCCATGGCCTGTCCTGCCTTTCTGGATTTTACACTTTTTTCAGATGGCCCTTTTGACCAGGGGCAAGTGAGACTTCATTGTAGTGCAGATTTCCTTTGCAAGCTTGCTTGGTTGGCCAAAAAGTGCGTATGCGTTTTTTCCTGAATATATTCAGGAAAAAACGCATATGCCCTTTTTGGCCAAGTGCATCATTGTCGACGTTCTGCCTCTTTTCCTATGCTTTAAATGCAATTCCAGTCTACCTCCTGAAATCGGTTTCCTGCAATTCTGCTCCGCTTTCAAGTCCTCTTGGCAGCCTTACTTCAGTATATTTTTGGATGATAGCTGTCATTTATAACTCTGCAGGTTTGTTAATTACAGTGCCCCTGAGCTCCTTTCTTCAACTCGCTTTCTTGTGAGCTGGCCGCAACACCGCAGGATTGCTTCAGGCCGTAATCTGGTTCCAGCACAGCACGCTGAGCCTTTGGTTAATTCCTCTTCCTGGTGGGAAATGAGAGTTAAATTTGCCCGTCCAGACACCTCCAGCTAGTCTCTCATTGGTTCTCCCTATTCCTGTTCATCTTCCACAGAAATTGCAAACTGGGACAAACAGGAGGTTAAAGGCACTGACTCTCCAAGTCGGGAGAGTGTTAGTAAAGTGTCTGGAATGATGCACCCGAGTACCAGGGGATGAGAACTGAGACATATTGGAACACGTCTCCCGATCACATGGTTGATCATACTCTGTGTTCCACATGCATGCTTTAGCTGAAGGAAGAATCCCTTAAACGTGGAGAGTTGAGACCCGTGGAATGGGTACCATGCAATATGACTTCAAAGGGTCTTCATTTGCTCACGGAAACTCTCCAATCCTATCACTGCTGCATTTATGGCCCTGTACACATGCTTGATTCTCTTTCGGAGACATAGCGATCCATAGGTTTTAAGATACTTACTAATCAGGTACATTCTTAGGCGTTTAATATGGGGTGTTGAGTCCATTTCGTTGAGCAAGGAGTAGCTCTTGTCTATTCCATATTTGGCTTAAGGAACTTTATCTGTGCTCATTTCAATCTCTGGTTTTATGCAGCACCCCAACTCACCTTTTCCCTTAAGCAAGCATAAGTTGGTTTTCTAAATTTGAGACCGTGTTCTCTTTTGTAATCCAGTTCCTGTGTAGCCAAGTTTAAATTCCGTGTATTAGTGATATCTTATGATGTTTCTTCTTCTGTGTGAGTTATTTCAGTTAGAATCATCATACCTGAATCCACTCATTATGCTGCTCTGGGCCTGATGACATAGATTTCATTGCTGAGTGATATTGCATTGTACGTAAGTACCACAACTTCTTTATCCATTTTTCACTTTCTGCGATATTGAACTAGTCCCGTAAACGAGTTTCTTGTAAACAGAGCCGTCCCAAACTTAGGGGTGGCTGTGTCTTTTTGATTTTAATTTCCCTAAGCTATAGGGCCATAAGTGGAAGTGCCCTAGGCTCTGTTGCTTTGTTGTTTAGATGTCTCAGGAAACACCATACATTTCTCCCGAGTGGCTGTTGGCAATATACATCCCGCCCATCAGCATAACAAGGCTCCCAGTTCACCATGGCCTCTCCTGCCTTTCTGGATTTTACACATTTTTCAGATGGCTCTTTTGACCGGGGGGAAGTGAGACTTCATTGTAGTGCAGATATCCTTTGCAAGCTTGCTTGGTTGGCCAAAAAGGGCGTATGCGTTTTTTCCTGAATATATTCAGGAAAAAACGCATACGTCCTTTTTGGCCAAGTGCATCATTGTCGACGTTTTGCATCTTTTCCTATGCTTTAAATGCAATTCCAGTCTACCTCCTGAAATCGGTATCCTGCAATTCTGCCCCGCTTTCAAGTCCTCTTGGCAGCCTTACTTCACTATATTTTTGGACGATAGCTGTCATTTATAACTCTGCAGCTTTGTGAATTACAGTGCCCCTGTACTCCTTTCTTCAACTCGCTTTCTTGTGAGCTGGCCGCAACATCGCAGGATTGCTTCAGGCCCTAATCTGGTTCCGGCACGGCACGCTGAGCCTTCGGTTAATTCCTCTTCCTGGTGAAATGAGAGTTAAATTTGCCCGTCCAGACACCTCCAGCTAGTCTCTCATTGGTTCTCCCTATTCCTGTTCATCTTCCGCAGAAATTGCAAACTGGGCCAAACAGGAGGTTAAAGGCACTGACTCTCCAAGTCGGGAGAGTGTTAGTAAAGCGTCTGGAATATTGCACCCGAGTACCAGTGGACGAGAACTGAGACATATTGGAACACGTCTCCCGATCACACGGTTGATCATACTCTGGGTTCCACATGCATGATTTAGCTGAAGGAAGAATCCCTTAAACCTGGAGAGTTGAGACCCGTGGAATGGGTACCATGCAATATGACTTCAAAGGGTCTTCATTTGCTCACCGAACCTCTGCAATCCTATCACTGCTGCATTTATGCCCCTGTACACACGCTTGATTCTCTTTCGGAGACATAGCGATCCATAGGTTTTAAGATACTTACTAGTCAGGTTCATTCTTATGCGTTTAATATGGGGTGTTGAGTCCATTTCATTGAGCAAGGAGTAGCTCTTGTCTATTCCATATTTGGCTTAAGGAACTTTATCTGTGCTCATTTCAATCTCTGGTTTTATGCAGCACCCCAACTCACCTTTCCCCTTAAGCAAGCATAAGTTGGTTTTCTAAATGTGAGACCCTGTTCTCTTTTGTAATCCAGTTCCTGTGTAGCCAAGTTTACATTCCGTGTATTAGTGATATCTTATGATGTTTCTTTTTCTGTGTGACATATTTCAGTTAGAATCATCATACCTGAATCCACTCATTATGCTGCTATGGGCCTGATGACATAGATTTCATTGCTGAGTGATATTGCATTGTACGTAAGTACCACAACTTCTTTATCCATTTTTCACTTTCTGCGATATTGAAGTTGTCCCATAAACGAGTTTCTTGTAAACAGAGCCGTCCCAAAGTTAGGGGTGTCTGTGTCTTTTTGATTTTAATTTCCCTAAGCTATAGGACCATAAGTAGAAGTGCCCTAGGCTCTGTTGCTTTGTTTTTTAGATGTTTCAGGAAACACCATACACTTCTCCCGAGTGGCTGTTGGCAATATACATCCTGCCCATCAGCATAACAAGGCTCCCACTTCTCCTTGGCCTGTCCTGCCTTTCTGGATTTTACACTTTTTTCAGATGGCCCTTTTGACCGGGGGGGAAGTGAGACTTCATTGTAGTGCAGATTTCCTTTGCAAGCTTGCTTGGTTGGCCAAAAAGGGCGTATGCGTTTTCTCCTGAATATATTCAGGAAAAAACGCATACGCCCTTTTTGGCCAAGTGCATCATTGTCGACGTTCTGCCTCTTTTCCTATGCTTTAAATGCAATTCCAGTCTACTTCCTGAAATCAGTTTCCTGCAATTCTGCCCTGCTTTCAAGTCCTCTTGGCAGCCTTACTTCAGTATATTTTTGGACGATAGCTGTCATTTATAACTCTGCAGGTCTGTGAATTACAGTGCCCCTGAGCTCCTTTCTTCAACTCGCTTTCTTGTGAGCTGGCCGCAACACCGCAGGATTGCTTCAGGCCCTAATCTGGTTCCGGCACGGCACGCTGAGCCTTTGGTTAATTCCTCTTCCTGGTGGGAAATGAGAGTTAAATTTGCCCGTCCAGACACCTCCAGCTAGTCTCTCATTGGTTCTCCCTATTCCTGTTCATCTTCCGCAGAAATTGCAAACTGGGCCAAACAGGAGGTTAAAGGCACTGACTCTCCAAGTCGGGAGAGTGTTAGTAAAGCATCTGGAATGTTGCACCCGAATACCAGGGGACGAAAACTGAGACATATTGGAACACGTCTCCCGATCACACGGTTGATCATACTCTGGGTTCCACATGCATGATTTAGCTGAAGGAAGAATCCCTTAAACCTGGAGAGTTGAGACCCGTGGAATGGGTACCATGCAATATGACTTCAAAGGGTCTTCATTTGCTCACTGTACCTCTCCAATCCTATCACTGCTGCGTTTATGCCCCTGTACACACGCTTGATTCTCTTTCGGAGACATAGCGATCCATAGGTTTCAAGATACTTACTAGTCAGCTACATTCTTAGGCGTTTAATATGGGGTGTTGAGTCCATTTCGTTGAGCAAGGAGTAGCTCTTGTCTATTACATGTTTGGCTTAAGGAACTTTATCTGTGCTCATTTCAATCTCTGGTTTTATGCAGCACCCCAACTCACCTTTCCCCTTAAGCAAGCATAAGTTGCTTTTCTAAATTTGAGACCCTCTTCTCTTTTGTAATCCAGTTCCTGTGTAGCCAAGTTTACATTCCGTGTATTAGTGATATCTTATGATGTTTCTTTTTCTGTGTGACTTATTTCAGTTAGAATCATCATACCTGAATCCACTCATTATGCTGCTACGGGCCTCATGACATAGATTTCATTGCTGAGTGATATTGCATTGTACGTAAGTACCACAACTTCTTTATCCATTTTTCACTTTCTGCGATACTGTACTTGTACCGTAAACAAGGTTCTTGTAAACAGAGCCGTCCCAAACTTTGGGGTGGCTGTGTCTTTTTGATTTTAATTTCCCTAAGCTAGAGGACCATAAGTGGAAGTGCTCTAGGCTCTGTTGATTTGTTTTTTAGATGTTTCAGGAAACACCATACACTTCTCCACAGGTGCTGTTGGCAATTTACATCCCGCCCATCAGCATAACAAGGCTCCCAGTTCTCCATGGCCTGTCCTGCCTTTCTGGATTTTACACTTTTTTCAGATGGCCCTTTTGATCGGCAGGAAGTGAGACTTCATTGTAGTGCAGATTTCCTTTGCAAGCTTGCTTGGTTGGCCAAAAAGGGCGTATGCGTGTTTTCCTGAATATACTCAGGAAAAAACGCATACGCCCTTTTTGGCCAAGTGCATCATTGTCGACGTTCTGCCTCTTTTCCTATGCTTTAAATGCAATTCCAGTCTACCTCCTGAAATCTGTTTCCTGCAATTCTGCCCCGCTTTCAAGTCCTCTTGGCAGCCTTACTTCAGTATATTTTTGGACGATAGCTGTCATTTATAACTCTGCAGGTTTGTGAATTACAGTGCCCCTGAGCTCCTTTCTTCAACTCGCTTTCTTGTGAGCTGGCCGCAACACCGCAGCACTGCTTCAGGCCCTAATCTGGTTCCGGTACGGCATGCTGAGCCTTTGGTTAATTCCTCTTCCTGGTGGGAAATGCGAGTTAAATTTGCCCGTCCAGACACCTCCAGCTAGTCTCTCATTGGTTCTCCCTATTCCTGTTCATCTTCCGCAGAAATTGCAAACTGGGCCAAACAGGAGGTTAAAGGCACTGACTCTCCAAGTCGGGAGAGTGTTAGTAAAGCATCTGGAATGTTGCACCCGAGTACCAGGGGACGAGAACTGAGACATATTGGAACACGTGTCCCGATCACACAGTTGATCATACTGTGGGCTCCACATGCATGTTTTAGCTGGAGGAAGAATCCCTTAAACCTGGAGAGTCGAGACCCGTGGAATGGGTACCATTCAATATGACTTCAAAGGGTCTTCATTTGCTCACCGAACCTCTGCAATCCTATCACTGCTGCGTTTATGCCCCTGTACACACGCTTGATTCTCTTTCGGAGACATAGCGATCCATAGGTTTTAAGATACTTACTAGTCAGGTACATTCTTAGACGTTTAATATGGGGTGTTGAGTCCATTTCGTTGAGCAAGGAGTAGCTCTTGTCTATTCCATATTTGGCTTAAGGAACTTTATCTGTGCTCATTTCAATCTCTGGTTTTATGCAGCACCCCAACTCACCTTTCCCCTTAAGCAAGCATAAGTTGGTTTTCTAAATTTGAGACCCTGTTCTCTTTTGTAATCCAGTTCCTGTGTAGCCAAGTTTACATTCCGTGTATTAGTGATATCTTATGATGTTTCTTTTTCTGTGTGACTTATTTCAGTTAGAATCATCATACCTGAATCCACTCATTATGCTGCTACGGGCCTGATGACATAGATTTCATTGCTGAGTGATATTGCATTGTACGTAAGTACCACAACTTCTTTATCCATTTTTCACTTTCTGCGATATTGAAGTTGTCCCATAAACGAGTTTCTTGTAAACAGAGCCGTCCCAAAGTTAGGGCTGGCTGTGTCTTTTTGATTTTAATTTCCCTAAGCTATAGGACCATAAGTAGAAGTGGCCTAGGCTCTGTTGCTTTGTTTTTTAGATGTTTCAGGAAACACCATACACTTCTCCCGAGTGGCTGTTGGCAATATACATCCTGCCCATCAGCATAACAAGGCTCCCACTTCTCCTTGGCCTGTCCTGCCTTTCTGGATTTTACACTTTTTTCAGATGGCCCTTTTGACCGGGGGGAAGTGAGACTTCATTGTAGTGCAGATTTCCTTTGCAAGCTTGCTTGGTTGGCCAAAAAGGGCGTATGCGTTTTTTCCTGAATATATTCAGGAAAAAACGCATACGCCCTTTTTGACATAGTGCATCATTTTCGACGTTCTGCCTCTTTTCCTATGCTTTAAATGCAATTCCACTCTACCTCCTGAAATCGGTTTCCTGCAATTCTGGCCCACTTTCACGTCCTCTTGGCAGCCTGACTTCAGTATATTTTTGGACGATAGCTGTCATTTATAACTCTGCAGGTTTGTGAATTACAGTGCCCCTGAACTCCTTTCTTCAGCTCACTTTCTTGTGAGCTGGCCGCAACACCGCAGGATTGCTTCAGGCCCAAATCTGATTCTGGCACGGCATCCTGAGTCTTTGGTTAATTCCTCTTCCTGGTGGGAAATGAGAGTTAAATTTGCACGTCCAGACACCTCCAGCTAGTCTCTCATTGGTTCTCCCTATTCCTGTTCATCTTCCGCAGAAATTGCAAACTGGGCCAAACAGGAGGTTAAAGGCACTGACTCTCCAAGTCGGGAGAGTGTTAGTAAAGCGTCTGGAATGTTGCACCCGAGTACCAGGGGACGAGAACTGAGACATATTGGAATACGTCTCCCGATCACACGGTTGATCATACTCTGGGTTCCACATGCATGATTTAGCTGAAGGAAGAATCCCTTAAAACTGGAGAGTTGAGACCCGTGGAATGGGTACCATGCAATATGACTTCAAAGGGTCTTCATTTGCTCACCGAACCTCTGCAATCCTATCACTGCTGCGTTTATGCCCCTGTACACACGCTTGATTCTCTTTCGGAGACATAGCGATCCATAGGTTTTAAGATACTTACTAGTCAGGTACATTCTTAGACGTTTAATATGGGGTGTTGAGTCCATTTCGTTGAGCAAGGAGTAGCTCTTGTCTATTCCATATTTGGCTTAAGGAACTTTATCTGTGCTCATTTCAATCTCTGGTTTTATGCAGCACCCCAACTCACCTTTCCCCTTAAGCAAGCATAAGTTGGTTTTCTAAATTTGAGACACTGTTCTCTTTTGTAATCCAGTTCCTGTGTAGCCAAGTTTACATTCCGTGTATTAGTGATATCTTATGATGTTTCTTTTTCTGTGTGACTTATTTCAGTTAGAATCATCATACCTGAATCCACTCATTATGCTGCTATGGGCCTGATGACATAGATTTCATTGCTGAGTGATATTGCATTGTACGTAAGTACCAAAACTTCTTTATCCATTTTTCACTTTCTGCGATATTGAACCTGTCCCATAAACGAGTTTCTTGTAAACAGAGCTGTCCCAAACTGAGGGGTGGCTGTGTCTTTTTGATTTTAATTTCCCTAAGCTATAGGACCATAAGTGGAAGTGTCTTAGGCTCTGTTGCTTTGTTTTTTAGATGTTTCAGGAAACACCATACACTTCTCCCGAGTGGCTGTTGGCAATATACATCCTGCCCATCAGCATAACAAGGCTCCCAGATCTCCATGGCCTGTCCTGACTTTCTGGATTTTACACTTTTTTCAGATGGCCCTTTTGACCGGGGGGAAGTGAGACTTCATTGTAGTGCAGATTTCCTTTGCAAGCTTGCTTGGTTGGCCAAAAAGGGCATAGGCGTTTTTTCCTGAATATATTCTGGAAAAAACGCATACGCCCTTTTTGGCCAAGTGCATCATTGTCGACGTTCTGCCTCTTTTCCTATGCTTTAAATGCAATTCCAGTCTACCTCCTGAAATCGGTTTCCTGAAATTCTAGCCCGCTTTCAAGATCTCTTGGCAGCCTTACTTCAGTATATTTTTGGACGATAGCTGTCATTTATAACTCTGCAGGATTGTGAATTACAGTGCCCCTGAGCTCCTTTCTTCAACTCGCTTTCTTGTGAGCTGGCCGCAACACCGCAGGATTGCTTCAGGCCCTAATCTGGTTCCGGCACGGCACGCTGAGCCTTTGGTTAATTCCTCTTCCTGGTGGGAAATGAGAGTTAAATTTGCCCGTCCAGACACCTCCAGCTAGTCTCTCATTGGTTCTCCCTATTCCTGTTCATCTTCCGCAGAAATTGCAAACTGGGCCAAACAGGAGGTTAAAGGCACTGACTCTCCAAGTCGGGAGAGTGTTAGTAAAGCGTCTGGAATATTGCACCCGAGTACCAGTGGACGAGAACTGAGACATATTGGAACACGTCTCCCGATCACACGGTTGATCATACTCTGGGTTCCACATGCATGATTTAGCTGAAGGAAGAATCCCTTAAACCTGGAGAGTTGAGACCCGTGGAATGGGTACCATGCAATATGACTTCAAAGGGTCTTCATTTGCTCACCGAACCTCTGCAATCCTATCACTGCTGCATTCATGCCCCTGTACACACGCTTGATTCTCTTTCGGAGACATACCGATCCATAGGTTTTAAGATACTTACTAGTCAGGTTCATTCTTATGCGTTTAATATGGGGTGTTGAGTCCATTTCATTGAGCAAGGAGTAGCTCTTGTCTATTCCATATTTGGCTTAAGGAACTTTATCTGTGCTCATTTCAATCTCTGGTTTTATGCAGCACCCCAACTCACCTTTCCCCTTAAGCAAGCATAAGTTGGTTTTCTAAATGTGAGACCCTGTTCTCTTTTGTAATCCAGTTCCTGTGTAGCCAAGTTTACATTCCGTGTATTAGTGATATCTTATGATGTTTCTTTTTCTGTGTGACATATTTCAGTTAGAATCATCATACCTGAATCCACTCATTATGCTGCTACGGGCCTGATGACATAGATTTCATTGCTGAGTGATATTGCATTGTACGTAAGTACCACAACTTCTTTATCCATTTTTCACTTTCTGCGATATTGAAGTTGTCCCATAAACGAGTTTCTTGTAAACAGAGCCGTCCCAAAGTTAGGGGTGGCTGTGTCTTTTTGATTTTAATTTCCCTAAGCTATAGGACCATAAGTAGAAGTGCCCTAGGCTCTGTTGCTTTGTTTTTTAGATGTTTCAGGAAACACCATACACTTCTCCCGAGTGGCTGTTGGCAATATACATCCTGCCCATCAGCATAACAAGGCTCCCACTTCTCCTTGGCCTGTCCTGCCTTTCTGGATTTTACACTTTTTTCAGATGGCCCTTTTGACCGGGGGGGAAGTGAGACTTCATTGTAGTGCAGATTTCCTTTGCAAGCTTGCTTGGTTGGCCAAAAAGGGCGTAGTCGTTTTCTCCTGAATATATTCAGGAAAAAACGCATACGCCCTTTTTGGCCAAGTGCATCATTGTCGACGTTCTGCCTCTTTTAGTATGCTTTCAATGCAATTCCAGTCTACTTCCTGAAATCAGTTTCCTGCAATTCTGCCCTGCTTTCAAGTCCTCTTGGCAGCCTTACTTCAGTATATTTTTGGACGATAGCTGTCATTTATAACTCTGCAGGTCTGTGAATTACAGTGCCCCTGAGCTCCTTTCTTCAACTCGCTTTCTTGTGAGCTGGCCGCAACACCGCAGGATTGCTTCAGGCCCTAATCTGGTTCCGGCACGGCACGCTGAGCCTTTGGTTAATTCCTCTTCCTGGTGGGAAATGAGAGTTAAATTTGCCCGTCCAGACACCTCCAGCTAGTCTCTCATTGGTTCTCCCTATTCCTGTTCATCTTCCGCAGAAATTACAAACTAACCCAAAAGGAGGTTAAAGGCACTGACTCTCCAAGGCGGGAGAGTGTTAGTAAAGCATCTGAAATGTTGTACCCGAGTACCAGGGGACGAGAACTGAGACATATTGGAACACGTCTCCCGATCACACGGTTGATCATACTCTGGGTTCCACATGCATGCTTTAGCTGAAGGAAGAATCCCTTAAACCTGGAGAGTTGAGACCCGTGGAATGGGTACCATGCAATATGACTTCAAAGGGTCTTCATTTGCTCACCGAACGTCTCCAATCCTATCACTGCTGCATTTATGCCCCTGTACACATGCTTGATTCTCTTTCAGAGACATAGCGATCGATAGGTTTTAAGATACTTACTAGTCAGGTACATTCTTAGGCGTTTAATATGGGGTGTTGAGTCCATTTCGTTGAGCAAGGAGTAGCTCTTGTCTATTCCATATTTGGCTTAAGGAACTTTATCTGTGCTCATTTCAATCTCTGGTTTTATGCAGCACCCCAACTCACCTTTCCCCTTAAGCAAGCATAAGTTGGTTTTCTAAATTTGAGACCCTGTTCTCTTTTGTAATCCAGTTCCCATGTAGCCAAGTTTACATTCCATGTATTAGTGATATCTTATGATGTTTCTTTTTCTGTGTGACTTATTTCAGTTAGAATCATCATACCTGAATCCACTCATTATGCTGCTACGGGCCTGATGACATAGATTTCATTGCTGAGTGATATTGCATTGTACGTAAGTACCACAACATCTTTATCCATTTTTCACTTTCTGCGATATTGAACTTGTCCCGTAAAAGAGTTTCTTGTAAACAGAGACGTCCCAAACTTTGGGGTGCCTGTGTCTTTTTGATTTTAATTTCCCTAACCTATAGGACCATAAGTGGAAATGCCCTAGGCTCTGTTGCTTTGTTTTTTATATGTTTCAGGAAACACCATACACTTCTCCAGAGTGGCTGTTGGCAATTTACATCCCGCCCATCAGCATAACAAGGCTCCCAGTTCTCCATGGCCTGTCCTGCCTTTCTGGATTTTACACTTTTTTCAGATGGCCCTTTTTACCAGGGGGAAGTGAGACTTCATTGTAGTGCAGATTTCCTTTGCAAGCTTCCTTGGTTGGCCAAAAAGGGCGTATGCGTTTTTTCCTGAATATATTCAGGAAAAAACGCATACGCCCTTTTTGGCCAGGTGCATCATTGTGGACGTTCTGCCTCTTTTCCTATGCTTAAATGCAATTCCAGTCTACCTCCTGAAATCGGTTTCCTGCAATTCTGCCTCGCTTTCAAGTCCTCTTGTCAGGCTTACTTCAGTATATTTTTGGAAGATAGCTGTCATTTATAACTCTGCAGGTTTGTGAATTACAGTGCCCCTGAGCTCCTTTCTTCAACTCGTTTTCTTGTGAGCTGCCCGCAACACCGCAGGATTGCTTCAGGCCCTAATCTTGTTCTGGCATGGCAGGCTGAGCCTTTGGGTAATTCCTCTTCCTGGTGGGAAATGAGAGTTAAATTTGCCCGTCCAGACACCTCCAGCTAGTCTCTCATTGGTTCTCCCTATTCCTGTTCATCTTCCGCAGAAATTGCAAACTGGGCCAAACAGGAGGTTAAAGGCACTGACTCTCCAAGTCGGGAGAGTGTTAGTAAAGCATCTGGAATGTTGCACCCAAGTACCAGGGGACGAGAACTGAGACATATTGGAACACGTCTCCCGATCACACGGTTGATCATACTCTGGGTTCCACATTCATGCTTTAGCTGAAGGAAGAATCCCTTAAACCTGGAGAGTTGAGACCCGTGGAATGGGTACCATGCAATATGACTTCAAAGGGTCTTCATTTGCTCACCGAACCTCTCCAATCCTATCACTGCTGCGTTTATGCCCCTGTACACATGCTTGATTCTCTTTCAGAGACATAGCGATCGATAGGTTTTAAGATACTTACTAGTCAGGTACATTCTTAGGTGTTTAATATGGGCTGTTGAGTCCATTTCGTTGAGCAAGGAGTAGCTCTTGTCTATTCCATATTTGGCTTAAGGAACTTTATCTGTGCTCATTTCAATCTCTGGTTTTATGCAGCACCCCAACTCACCTTTCCCCTTAAGCAAGCATAAGTTGGTTTTCTAAATTTGAGACCCTGTTCTCTTTTGTAATCCAGTTCCCGTGTAGCCAAGTTTACATTCCATGTATTAGTGACATCTTATGATGTTTCTTTTTCTGTGTGACTTATTTCAGTTAGAATCATCATACCTGAATCCACACATTATGCTGCTACGGGCCTGATGACATAGATTTCATTGCTGAGTGATATTGCATTGTACGTAAGTACCACAACTTCTTTATCCATTTTTCACTTTCTGCGATATTGAACTTGTCCCATAAAAGAGTTTCTTGTAAACAGAGACGTCCCAAACTTTGGGGTGGCTGTGTCTTTTTGATTTTAATTTCCCTAACCTATAGGACCATAAATGGAAGTGACCTAGGCTCTGTTGCTTTGTTTTTTAGATGTTTCAGGAAACACCATACACTTCTTCCCAGTGGCTGTGGGCAATTTACATCCCGCCCATCAGCATAACAAGGCTCCCAGTTCTCCATGGCCTGTCCTGCCTTTCTGGATTTTACACTTTTTTCAGATGGCCCTTTTGACCTGGGGGAAGTGAGACTTCATTGTAGTGCAGATTTCCTTTGCAAGCTTGCTTGGTTGGCCAAAAACGGCGTATGCGTTTTTTCCTGAATATATTCAGGAAAAAACGCATACGCCGTTTTTGGCCAAGTGCATCATTCTCGACGTTCTGCCTCTTTTCCTATGCTTTAAATGCAATTCCAGTCTACCTCCTGAAATCGGTTTCCTGCAATTCTGCCCCGCTTTCAAGTCCTCTTGGCAGCCTTACTTCAGTATATTTTTGGACGATAGCTGTCATTTATAACTCTGCAGGTTTGTGAATTACAGTGCCCCTGAGCTCCTTTCTTCAACTCGCTTTCTTGTGAGCTGGCCGCAACACCGCAGGATTGCTTCAGGCCCTAATCTTGTTCCGGCACGGCACGCTGAGCCTTTGGTTAATTCCTCTTCGTGGTGGGAAATGAGAGTTAAATTTGCCCGTCCAGACACCTCCAGCTAGTCTCTCATTGGTTCTCCCTATTCCTGTTCATCTTCCGCAGAAATTACAAACTAACCCAAAAGGAGGTTAAAGGCACTGACTCTCCAAGGCGGGAGAGTGTTAGTAAAGCATCTGAAATGTTGTACCCGAGTACCAGGGGACGAGAACTGAGACATATTGGAACACGTCTCCCGATCACACGGTTGATCATACTCTGGGTTCCACATGCATGCTTTAGCTGAAGGAAGAATCCCTTAAACCTGGAGAGTTGAGACCCGTGGAATGGGTACCATGCAATATGACTTCAAAGGGTCTTCATTTGCTCACCGAACGTCTCCAATCCTATCACTGCTGCGTTTATGCCCCTGTACACATGCTTGATTCTCTTTCAGAGACATAGCGATCGATAGGTTTTAAGATACTTACTAGTCAGGTACATTCTTAGGCGTTTAATATGGGGTGTTGAGTCCATTTCGTTGAGCAAGGAGTAGCTCTTGTCTATTCCATATTTGGCTTAAGGAACTTTATCTGTGCTCATTTCAATCTCTGGTTTTATGCAGCACCCCAACTCACCTTTCCCCTTAAGCAAGCATAAGTTGGTTTTCTAAATTTGAGACCCTGTTCTCTTTTGTAATCCAGTTCCCATGTAGCCAAGTTTACATTCCATGTATTAGTGATATCTTATGATGTTTCTTTTTCTGTGTGACTTATTTCAGTTAGAATCATCATACCTGAATCCACTCATTATGCTGCTACGGGCCTGATGACATAGATTTCATTGCTGAGTGATATTGCATTGTACGTAAGTACCACAACATCTTTATCCATTTTTCACTTTCTGCGATATTGAACTTGTCCCGTAAAAGAGTTTCTTGTAAACAGAGACGTCCCAAACTTTGGGGTGCCTGTGTCTTTTTGATTTTAATTTCCCTAACCTATAGGACCATAAGTGGAAATGCCCTAGGCTCTGTTGCTTTGTTTTTTATATGTTTCAGGAAACACCATACACTTCTCCAGAGTGGCTGTTGGCAATTTACATCCCGCCCATCAGCATAACAAGGCTCTCAGTTCTCCATGGCCTGTCCTGCCTTTCTGGATTTTACACTTTTTTCAGATGGCCCTTTTTACCAGGGGGAAGTGAGACTTCATTGTAGTGCAGATTTCCTTTGCAAGCTTCCTTGGTTGGCCAAAAAGGGCGTATGCGTTTTTTCCTGAATATATTCAGGAAAAAACGCATACGCCCTTTTTGGCCAGGTGCATCATTGTGGACGTTCTGCCTCTTTTCCTATGCTTAAATGCAATTCCAGTCTACCTCCTGAAATCGGTTTCCTGCAATTCTGCCGCGCTTTCAAGTCCTCTTGTCAGGCTTACTTCAGTATATTTTTGGAAGATAGCTGTCATTTATAACTCTGCAGGTTTGTGAATTACAGTGCCCCTGAGCTCCTTTCTTCAACTCGCTTTCTTGTGAGCTGCCCGCAACACCGCAGGATTGCTTCAGGCCCTAATCTTGTTCTGGCATGGCACGCTGAGCCTTTGGGTAATTCCTCTTCCTGGTGGGAAATGAGAGTTAAATTTGCCCGTCCAGACACCTCCAGCTAGTCTCTCATTGGTTCTCCCTATTCCTGTTCATCTTCCGCAGAAATTGCAAACTGGGCCAAACAGGAGGTTAAAGGCACTGACTCTCCAAGTCGGGAGAGTGTTAGTAAAGCATCTGGAATGTTGCACCCAAGTACCAGGGGACGAGAACTGAGACATATTGGAACACGTCTCCCGATCACACAGTTGATCATACTCTGGGTTCCACATTCATGCTTTAGCTGAAGGAAGAATCCCTTAAACCTGGAGAGTTGAGACCCGTGGAATGGGTACCATGCAATATGACTTCAAAGGGTCTTCATTTGCTCACCGAACCTCTCCAATCCTATCACTGCTGCGTTTATGCCCCTGTACACATGCTTGATTCTCTTTCGGAGACATAGCGATCCATAGGTTTTAAGATACTTACTAGTAGGGTACATTCTTAGGCGTTTAATATGGGCTGTTGAGTCCATTTCGTTGAGCAAGGAGTAGCTCTTGTCTATTACATATTTGGCTTAAGGAACTTTATCTGTGCTCATTTCAATCTCTGGTTTTATGCAGCACCCCAACTCACCTTTCCCCTTAAGCAAGCATAAGTTGGTTTTCTAAATTTGAGACCCTGTTGTGTTTTGTAATCCACTTCCTGTGTAGCCAAGTTTACATTCTGTGTATTAGTGATAACTTATGATGTTTCTTTTTCTGTGTGACTTATTTTAGTTAGAATCATCATACCTGAATCCACTCATTATGCTGCTACGGGCCTGATGAAATAGATTTCATTGCTGAGTGATATTTCATTGTACGTAAGTACCAAAACTTCTTTATCCATTTTTCACTTTCTACGATATTGAACTTGTACCGTGAATGTGGTTCTTGTAAACAGAGCCGTCCCAAACTTTGAGGTGGCTGTGTCTTTTTGATTTTAATTTCCCTAAGCTATAGGACCATAAGTGGAAGTGCCCTAGGCTCTGGTGCTTTGTTTCTTAGGTGTTTCAGGAAAAACCATACACTTCTCCCAAGTGGCTGTTGGCAATTTACATCCCGCCCATCAGCATAACAAGGCTCCCAGTTCTCCATGGCCTGTCCTGCCTTTCTGGATTTTACACTTTTTTCAGATGGCCCTTTTGACCGGGGGGAAGTGAGACTTCATTGTAGTGCAGATATCCTTTGCAAGCTTGCTTGGTTGCCCAAAAAGGGCGTATGCGTTTTTTCCTGAATATATTCAGGAAAAAACGCATTCGCCCTTTTTGACCAAATGCATCATTGTCGACGTTCTGCCTCTTTTCCTATGCTTTAAATGCAATTCCAGTCTACCTCTTGAAATTGGTTTCCTGCAATTCTGCCCCGCTTTCAAGTCCTCTTGGCAGCCTTACTTCAGTATATTTTTGGACAATAGCTGTCATTTATAACTCTGCAGGTTTGTGAATTACAGTGCCCCTGAGCTCCTTTCTTCAACTCGCTTTCTTGTGAGCTGGCCGCAACACCGCAGGATTCCTTCAGGCCCTAATCTGGTTCCGGCACGGCCCGCTGAGCCTTTGGTTAATTCCTCTAACTGGTGGGAAATGAGAGTTAAATTTGCCCGTCCAGACACCTCCAGCTAGTCTCTCGTTGGTTCTCCCTATTCCTGTTCGTCTTCCGCAGAAATTGCAAACTGGGCCAAACAGGAGGTTAAAGGCACTGACTCTCCAAGTCGGGAGAGTGTTAATAAAGTGTCTGGAATGTTACACCCGAGTACCGGGGGACGAGAACTGAGACATATTGGAACACGTCTCCCGATCACACGGTTGATCATACTCTGGGTTCCACATGCATGTTTTAGCTGAAGGAAGAATCCCTTAAACCTGGAGAGTTGAGACCCGTGGAATGGGTACCATGCAATATGACTTCAAAGGGTCTTCATTTGCTCACCGAACTTCTACAATCCTATCACTGCTGCGTTTATGCCCCTGTACACATGCTTGATTCTCTTTCGGAGACATAGCAATCCATAGCTTTTAAGATACTTACTAGTCAGGTACATTCTTAGGCGTTTAATATGGGGTGTTGAGTCCATTTCGTTGAGCAAGGAGCAGCTCTTGTCTATTACATATTTGGCTTAAGGAACCTTATCTGTGCTCATTTCAATCTCTGGTTTTATGCAGCACCCCAACTCACCTTTCCCCTTAAGCAAGCATAAGTTGGTTTTCTAAATTTGAGACCCTGTTCTGTTTTGTAATCCAGTTCCTGTGTAGCCAAGTTTACATTCCGTGTATTAGTGATATCTTATGATGTTTCTTTTTCTTGTGACTTATTTCAGTTAGAATCATCATACCTGAACCCACTGATTATGCTGCTATGGGCCTGATGACATAGATTTCATTGCTGAGTGATATTGCATTGTACGTAAGTACCACAACTTCTTTATCCATTTTTCACTTTTTGTGATATTGAACTTGTCCCGTAAACGAGGTTCTTATAAACAGAGCCGTCCCAAACTTTGGGGTGGCTGTGTCTTTTTGATTTTAATTTCCCTTATCTATAGGACCATAAGTGGAAGTGCGCTAGGCTCTGTTGCTTTGTTTCTTAGATGTTTCAGGAAACACCATACACTTCTCCCAAGTGGCTGTTGGCAATTTACATCCCACCCATCAGCATAACAAGGCTCCCAGTTCTCCATGGCCTGTCCTGCCTTTCTGGATTTTACACTTTTTTCAGATGGCCCTTTTGACCGGGGGGAAGTGAGACTTCATTGTAGTGCAGATATCCTTTGCAAGCTTGCTTGGTTGGGCAAAAAGGGCATAGGCGTTTTTTTCCTGAATATATTCAGGAAAAAACGCATACGCACTTTCTGGCCAAGTGAATCATTGTCGACGTTCTGACTCTTTTCCTATGCTTTAAGTGCAATTCCAGTCTACCTCCTGAAATCGGTTTCCTGCAATTCTGCCCCACTTTCAAGTCCTCTTGGCAGCCTTACTTCAGTATATTTTTGGACGATAGCTGTCATTTATAACTCTGCAGGTTTGTGAATTACAGTGCCCCTGAGCTCCTTTCTTCAACTCGCTTTCTTGTGAGCTGGCCGCAACACCGCAGGATTGCTTCAGGCCCTAATCTTGTTCCGGCACGGCACGCTGAGCCTTTGGTTAATTCCTCTTCCTGGTGGGAAATGAGAGTTAAATTTGCCCGTCCAGACACCTCCAGCTAGTCTCTCATTGGTTCTCCCTATTCCTGTTCATCTTCCGCAGAAATTACAAACTAACCCAAAAGGAGGTTAAAGGCACTGACTCTCCAAGGCGGGAGAGTGTTAGTAAAGCATCTGAAATGTTGTACCCGAGTACCAGGGGACGAGAACTGAGACATATTGGAACACGTCTCCCGATCACACGGTTGATCATACTCTGGGTTCCACATGCATGCTTTAGCTGAAGGAAGAATCCCTTAAACCTGGAGAGTTGAGACCCGTGGAATGGGTACCATGCAATATGACTTCAAAGGGTCTTCATTTGCTCACCGAACGTCTCCAATCCTATCACTGCTGCGTTTATGCCCCTGTACACATGCTTGATTCTCTTTCAGAGACATAGCGATCGATAGGTTTTAAGATACTTACTAGTCAGGTACATTCTTAGGCGTTTAATATGGGGTGTTGAGTCCATTTCGTTGAGCAAGGAGTAGCTCTTGTCTATTCCATATTTGGCTTAAGGAACTTTATCTGTGCTCATTTCAATCTCTGGTTTTATGCAGCACCCCAACTCACCTTTCCCCTTAAGCAAGCATAAGTTGGTTTTCTAAATTTGAGACCCTGTTCTCTTTTGTAATCCAGTTCCCATGTAGCCAAGTTTACATTCCATGTATTAGTGATATCTTATGATGTTTCTTTTTCTGTGTGACTTATTTCAGTTAGAATCATCATACCTGAATCCACTCATTATGCTGCTACGGGCCTGATGACATAGATTTCATTGCTGAGTGATATTGCATTGTACGTAAGTACCACAACATCTTTATCCATTTTTCACTTTCTGCAATATTGAACTTGTCCCGTAAAAGAGTTTCTTGTAAACAGAGACGTCCCAAACTTTGGGGTGGCTGTGTCTTTTTGATTTTAATTTCCCTAACCTATAGGACCATAAGTGGAAATGCCCTAGGCTCTGTTGCTTTGTTTTTTATATGTTTCAGGAAACACCATACACTTCTCCAGAGTGGCTGTTGGCAATTTACATCCCGCCCATCAGCATAACAAGGCTCCCAGTTCTCCATGGCCTTTCCTGCCTTTCTGGATTTTACACTTTTTTCAGATGGCCCTTTTTACCGGGGGGAAGTGAGACTTCATTGTAGTGCAGATTTCCTTTGCAAGCTTCCTTGGTTGGCCAAAAAGGGCGTATGCGTTTTTTCCTGAATATATTCAGGAAAAAACGCATACGCCCTTTTTGGCCAGGTGCATCATTGTGGACGTTCTGCCTCTTTTCCTATGCTTAAATGCAATTCCAGTCTACCTCCTGAAATCGGTTTCCTGCAATTCTGCCGCGCTTTCAAGTCCTCTTGTCAGGCTTACTTCAGTATATTTTTGGAAGATAGCTGTCATTTATAACTCTGCAGGTTTGTGAATTACAGTGCCCCTGAGCTCCTTTCTTCAACTCGCTTTCTTGTGAGCTGCCCGCAACACCGCAGGATTGCTTCAGGCCCTAATCTTGTTCTGGCATGGCACGCTGAGCCTTTGGGTAATTCCTCTTCCTGGTGGGAAATGAGAGTTAAATTTGCCCGTCCAGACACCTCCAGCTAGTCTCTCATTGGTTCTCCCTATTCCTGTTCATCTTCCGCAGAAATTGCAAACTGGGCCAAACAGGAGGTTAAAGGCACTGACTCTCCAAGTCGGGAGAGTGTTAGTAAAGCATCTGGAATGTTGCACCCAAGTACCAGGGGACGAGAACTGAGACATATTGGAACACGTCTCCCGATCACACAGTTGATCATACTCTGGGTTCCACATTCATGCTTTAGCTGAAGGAAGAATCCCTTAAACCTGGAGAGTTGAGACCCGTGGAATGGGTACCATGCAATATGACTTCAAAGGGTCTTCATTTGCTCACCGAACCTCTCCAATCCTATCACTGCTGCGTTTATGCCCCTGTACACATGCTTGATTCTCTTTCGGAGACATAGCGATCCATAGGTTTTAAGATACTTACTAGTAGGGTACATTCTTAGGCGTTTAATATGGGCTGTTGAGTCCATTTCGTTGAGCAAGGAGTAGCTCTTGTCTATTACATATTTGGCTTAAGGAACTTTATCTGTGCTCATTTCAATCTCTGGTTTTATGCAGCACCCCAACTCACCTTTCCCCTTAAGCAAGCATAAGTTGGTTTTCTAAATTTGAGACCCTGTTGTGTTTTGTAATCCACTTCCTGTGTAGCCAAGTTTACATTCTGTGTATTAGTGATAACTTATGATGTTTCTTTTTCTGTGTGACTTATTTTAGTTAGAATCATCATACCTGAATCCACTCATTATGCTGCTACGGGCCTGATGAAATAGATTTCATTGCTGAGTGATATTTCATTGTACGTAAGTACCAAAACTTCTTTATCCATTTTTCACTTTCTACGATATTGAACTTGTACCGTGAATGTGGTTCTTGTAAACAGAGCCGTCCCAAACTTTGAGGTGGCTGTGTCTTTTTGATTTTAATTTCCCTAAGCTATAGGACCATAAGTGGAAGTGCCCTAGGCTCTGGTGCTTTGTTTCTTAGGTGTTTCAGGAAAAACCATACACTTCTCCCAAGTGGCTGTTGGCAATTTACATCCCGCCCATCAGCATAACAAGGCTCCCAGTTCTCCATGGCCTGTCCTGCCTTTCTGGATTTTACACTTTTTTCAGATGGCCCTTTTGACCGGGGGGAAGTGAGACTTCATTGTAGTGCAGATATCCTTTGCAAGCTTGCTTGGTTGCCCAAAAAGGGCGTATGCGTTTTTTCCTGAATATATTCAGGAAAAAACGCATACGCCCTTTTTGACCAAATGCATCATTGTCGACGTTCTGCCTCTTTTCCTATGCTTTAAATGCAATTCCAGTCTACCTCTTGAAATTGGTTTCCTGCAATTCTGCCCCGCTTTCAAGTCCTCTTGGCAGCCTTACTTCAGTATATTTTTGGACAATAGCTGTCATTTATAACTCTGCAGGTTTGTGAATTACAGTGCCCCTGAGCTCCTTTCTTCAACTCGCTTTCTTGTGAGCTGGCCGCAACACCGCAGGATTCCTTCAGGCCCTAATCTGGTTCCGGCACGGCCCGCTGAGCCTTTGGTTAATTCCTCTAACTGGTGGGAAATGAGAGTTAAATTTGCCCGTCCAGACACCTCCAGCTAGTCTCTCGTTGGTTCTCCCTATTCCTGTTCGTCTTCCGCAGAAATTGCAAACTGGGCCAAACAGGAGGTTAAAGGCACTGACTCTCCAAGTCGGGAGAGTGTTAATAAAGTGTCTGGAATGTTACACCCGAGTACCGGGGGACGAGAACTGAGACATATTGGAACACGTCTCCCGATCACACGGTTGATCATACTCTGGGTTCCACATGCATGTTTTAGCTGAAGGAAGAATCCCTTAAACCTGGAGAGTTGAGACCCGTGGAATGGGTACCATGCAATATGACTTCAAAGGGTCTTCATTTGCTCACCGAACTTCTACAATCCTATCACTGCTGCGTTTATGCCCCTGTACACATGCTTGATTCTCTTTCGGAGACATAGCAATCCATAGCTTTTAAGATACTTACTAGTCAGGTACATTCTTAGGCGTTTAATATGGGGTGTTGAGTCCATTTCGTTGAGCAAGGAGCAGCTCTTGTCTATTACATATTTGGCTTAAGGAACCTTATCTGTGCTCATTTCAATCTCTGGTTTTATGCAGCACCCCAACTCACCTTTCCCCTTAAGCAAGCATAAGTTGGTTTTCTAAATTTGAGACCCTGTTCTGTTTTGTAATCCAGTTCCTGTGTAGCCAAGTTTACATTCCGTGTATTAGTGATATCTTATGATGTTTCTTTTTCTTGTGACTTATTTCAGTTAGAATCATCATACCTGAACCCACTGATTATGCTGCTATGGGCCTGATGACATAGATTTCATTGCTGAGTGATATTGCATTGTACGTAAGTACCACAACTTCTTTATCCATTTTTCACTTTTTGTGATATTGAACTTGTCCCGTAAACGAGGTTCTTATAAACAGAGCCGTCCCAAACTTTGGGGTGGCTGTGTCTTTTTGATTTTAATTTCCCTTATCTATAGGACCATAAGTGGAAGTGCCCTAGGCTCTGTTGCTTTGTTTCTTAGATGTTTCAGGAAACACCATACACTTCTCCCAAGTGGCTGTTGGCAATTTACATCCCACCCATCAGCATAACAAGGCTCCCAGTTCTCCATGGCCTGTCCTGCCTTTCTGGATTTTACACTTTTTTCAGATGGCCCTTTTGACCGGGGGGAAGTGAGACTTCATTGTAGTGCAGATATCCTTTGCAAGCTTGCTTGGTTGGGCAAAAAGGGCATAGGCGTTTTTTTCCTGAATATATTCAGGAAAAAACGCATACGCACTTTCTGGCCAAGTGAATCATTGTCGACGTTCTGACTCTTTTCCTATGCTTTAAGTGCAATTCCAGTCTACCTCCTGAAATCGGTTTCCTGCAATTCTGCCCCACTTTCAAGTCCTCTTGGCAGCCTTACTTCAGTATATTTTTGGACGATAGCTGTCATTTATAACTCTGCAGGTTTGTGAATTACAGTGCCCCTGAGCTCCTTTCTTCAACTCGCTTTCTTGTGAGCTGGCCGCAACACCGCAGGATTGCTTCAGGCCCTAATCTTGTTCCGGCACGGCACGCTGAGCCTTTGGTTAATTCCTCTTCCTGGTGGGAAATGAGAGTTAAATTTGCCCGTCCAGACACCTCCAGCTAGTCTCTCATTGGTTCTCCCTATTCCTGTTCATCTTCCGCAGAAATTACAAACTAACCCAAAAGGAGGTTAAAGGCACTGACTCTCCAAGGCGGGAGAGTGTTAGTAAAGCATCTGAAATGTTGTACCCGAGTACCAGGGGACGAGAACTGAGACATATTGGAACACGTCTCCCGATCACACGGTTGATCATACTCTGGGTTCCACATGCATGCTTTAGCTGAAGGAAGAATCCCTTAAACCTGGAGAGTTGAGACCCGTGGAATGGGTACCATGCAATATGACTTCAAAGGGTCTTCATTTGCTCACCGAACGTCTCCAATCCTATCACTGCTGCGTTTATGCCCCTGTACACATGCTTGATTCTCTTTCAGAGACATAGCGATCGATAGGTTTTAAGATACTTACTAGTCAGGTACATTCTTAGGCGTTTAATATGGGGTGTTGAGTCCATTTCGTTGAGCAAGGAGTAGCTCTTGTCTATTCCATATTTGGCTTAAGGAACTTTATCTGTGCTCATTTCAATCTCTGGTTTTATGCAGCACCCCAACTCACCTTTCCCCTTAAGCAAGCATAAGTTGGTTTTCTAAATTTGAGACCCTGTTCTCTTTTGTAATCCAGTTCCCATGTAGCCAAGTTTACATTCCATGTATTAGTGATATCTTATGATGTTTCTTTTTCTGTGTGACTTATTTCAGTTAGAATCATCATACCTGAATCCACTCATTATGCTGCTACGGGCCTGATGACATAGATTTCATTGCTGAGTGATATTGCATTGTACGTAAGTACCACAACATCTTTATCCATTTTTCACTTTCTGCAATATTGAACTTGTCCCGTAAAAGAGTTTCTTGTAAACAGAGACGTCCCAAACTTTGGGGTGGCTGTGTCTTTTTGATTTTAATTTCCCTAACCTATAGGACCATAAGTGGAAATGCCCTAGGCTCTGTTGCTTTGTTTTTTATATGTTTCAGGAAACACCATACACTTCTCCAGAGTGGCTGTTGGCAATTTACATCCCGCCCATCAGCATAACAAGGCTCCCAGTTCTCCATGGCCTTTCCTGCCTTTCTGGATTTTACACTTTTTTCAGATGGCCCTTTTTACCGGGGGGAAGTGAGACTTCATTGTAGTGCAGATTTCCTTTGCAAGCTTCCTTGGTTGGCCAAAAAGGGCGTATGCGTTTTTTCCTGAATATATTCAGGAAAAAACGCATACGCCCTTTTTGGCCAGGTGCATCATTGTGGACGTTCTGCCTCTTTTCCTATGCTTAAATGCAATTCCAGTCTACCTCCTGAAATCGGTTTCCTGCAATTCTGCCGCGCTTTCAAGTCCTCTTGTCAGGCTTACTTCAGTATATTTTTGGAAGATAGCTGTCATTTATAACTCTGCAGGTTTGTGAATTACAGTGCCCCTGAGCTCCTTTCTTCAACTCGCTTTCTTGTGAGCTGCCCGCAACACCGCAGGATTGCTTCAGGCCCTAATCTTGTTCTGGCATGGCACGCTGAGCCTTTGGGTAATTCCTCTTCCTGGTGGGAAATGAGAGTTAAATTTGCCCGTCCAGACACCTCCAGCTAGTCTCTCATTGGTTCTCCCTATTCCTGTTCATCTTCCGCAGAAATTGCAAACTGGGCCAAACAGGAGGTTAAAGGCACTGACTCTCCAAGTCGGGAGAGTGTTAGTAAAGCATCTGGAATGTTGCACCCAAGTACCAGGGGACGAGAACTGAGACATATTGGAACACGTCTCCCGATCACACGGTTGATCATACTCTGGGTTCCACATGCATGATTTAGCTGAAGGAAGAATCCCTTAAACCTGGAGAGTTGAGACCCGTGGAATGGGTACCATGCAATATGACTTCAAAGGGTCTTCATTTGCTCACCGAACCTCTCCAATCCTATCACTGCTGCGTTTATGCCCCTGTACACATGCTTGATTCTCTTTCAGAGACATAGCGATCGATAGGTTTTAAGATACTTACTAGTCAGGTACATTCTTAGGCGTTTAATATGGGCTGTTGAGTCCATTTCGTTGAGCAAGGAGTAGCTCTTGTCTATTCCATATTTGGCTTAAGGAACTTTATCTGTGCTCATTTCAATCTCTGGTTTTATGCAGCACCCCAACTCACCTTTCCCCTTAAGCAAGCATAAGTTGGTTTTCTAAATTTGAGACCCTGTTCTCTTTTGTAATCCAGTTCCCGTGTAGCCAAGTTTACATTCCATGTATTAGTGACATCTTATGATGTTTCTTTTTCTGTGTGACTTATTTCAGTTAGAATCATCATACCTGAATCCACTCATTATGCTGCTACGGGCCTGATGACATAGATTTCATTGCTGAGTGATATTGCATTGTACGTAAGTACCACAACTTCTTTATCCATTTTTCACTTTCTGCGATATTGAACTTGTCCCGTAAAAGAGTTTCTTGTAAACAGAGACGTCCCAAACTTTGGGGTGGCTGTGTCTTTTTGATTTTAATTTCCCTAACCTATAGGACCATAAGTGGAAATGCCCTAGGCTCTGTTGCTTTGTTTTTTAGATGTTTCAGGAAACACCATACACTTCTTCCCAGTGGCTGTGGGCAATTTACATCCCGCCCATCAGCATAACAAGGCTCCCAGTTCTCCATGGCCTGTCCTGCCTTTCTGGATTTTACACTTTTTTCAGATGGCCCTTTTGACCTGGGGGAAGTGAGACTTCATTGTAGTGCAGATTTCCTTTGCAAGCTTGCTTGGTTGGCCAAAAAGGGCGTATGCGTTTTTTCCTGAATATATTCAGGAAAAAACGCATACGCCGTTTTTGGCCAAGTGCATCATTCTCGACGTTCTGCCTCTTTTCCTATGCTTTAAATGCAATTCCAGTCTACCTCCTGAAATCGGTTTCCTGCAATTCTGCCCCGCTTTCAAGTCCTCTTGGCAGCCTTACTTCAGTATATTTTTGGACGATAGCTGTCATTTATAACTCTGCAGGTCTGTGAATTACAGTGTCCCTGAGCTCCTTTCTTCAACTCGCTTTCTTGTGAGCTGGCCGCAACACCGCAGGATTGCTTCAGGCCCTAATCTGGTTCTGGCATGGCCCACTGAACCTTTGGTTAATTCCTCTAACTGGTGGGAAATGAGAGTTAAATTTGCCCGTCCAGACACCTCCAGCTAGTCTCTCGTTGGTTCTCCCTATTCCTGTTCATCTTCCGCAGAATTTGCAAACTGGGCCAAACAGGAGGTTAAAGGCACTGACTCTCCAAGTCGGGAGAGTGTTAATAAAGTGTCTGGAATGTTGCACCCGAGTACCAGGAGACAAGAACTGAGACATATTGGAACACGTCTCCCGATCACATGGTTGATCATACTCTGGGTTCCACACGCATGCTTTAGCTGAAGGAAGAATCCCTTAAACCTGGAGAGTTGAGACCCGTGGAATGGGTACCATGCAATATGACTTCAAATGGTCTTCATTTGCTCACCGAACCTCTACAATCCTATCACTGCTGCGTTTATGTCCCTGTACACACGCTTGATTCTCTTTCGGAGACATAGCGATCCATAGGTTTTAAGATACTTACTAGTAGGGTACATTCTTAGGCGTTTAATATGGGGTGTTGAGTCCATTTCGTTGAGCAAGGAGTAGCTCTTGTCTATTACATATTTGGCTTAAGGAACTTTATCTGTGCTCATTTCAATCTCTGGTTTTATGCAGCACCCCAACTCACCTTTCCCCTTAAGCAAGCATAAGTTGGTTTTCTAAATTTGAGACCCTGTTGTGTTTTGTAATCCACTTCCTGTGTAGCCAAGTTTACATTCTGTGTATTAGTGATAACTTATGATGTTTCTTTTTCTGTGTGACTTATTTTAGTTAGAATCATCATACCTGAATCCACTCATTATGCTGCTACGGGCCTGATGAAATAGATTTCATTGCTGAGTGATATTTCATTGTACGTAAGTACCAAAACTTCTTTATCCATTTTTCACTTTCTACGATATTGAACTTGTACCGTGAATGTGGTTCTTGTAAACAGAGCCGTCCCAAACTTTGAGGTGGCTGTGTCTTTTTGATTTTAATTTCCCTAAGCTATAGGACCATAAGTGGAAGTGCCCTAGGCTCTGGTGCTTTGTTTCTTAGGTGTTTCAGGAAACACCATACACTTCTCCCAAGTGGCTGTTGGCAATTTACATCCCGCCCATCAGCATAACAAGGCTCCCAGTTCTCCATGGCCTGTCCTGCCTTTCTGGATTTTACACTTTTTTCAGATGGCCCTTTTGACCGGGGGGGAAGTGAGACTTCATTGTAGTGCAGATATCCTTTGCAAGCTTGCTTGGTTGCCCAAAAAGGGCGTATGCGTTTTTTCCTGTATATATTCAGGAAAAAACGCATTCGCCCTTTTTGAACAAATGCATCATTGTGGACGTTCTGCCTCTTTTCCTATGCTTAAATGCAATTCCAGTCTACCTCCTGAAATCGGTTTCCTGCAATTCTGCCGCGCTTTCAAGTCCTCTTGTCAGGCTTACTTCAGTATATTTTTGGAAGATAGCTGTCATTTATAACTCTGCAGGTTTGTGAATTACAGTGCCCCTGAGCTCCTTTCTTCAACTCGCTTTCTTGTGAGCTGCCCGCAACACCGCAGGATTGCTTCAGGCCCTAATCTTGTTCTGGCATGGCACGCTGAGCCTTTGGGTAATTCCTCTTCCTGGTGGGAAATGAGAGTTAAATTTGCCCGTCCAGACACCTCCAGCTAGTCTCTCATTGGTTCTCCCTATTCCTGTTCATCTTCCGCAGAAATTGCAAACTGGGCCAAACAGGAGGTTAAAGGCACTGACTCTCCAAGTCGGGAGAGTGTTAGTAAAGCATCTGGAATGTTGCACCCAAGTACCAGGGGACGAGAACTGAGACATATTGGAACACGTCTCCCGATCACACGGTTGATCATACTCTGGGTTCCACATTCATGCTTTAGCTGAAGGAAGAATCCCTTAAACCTGGAGAGTTGAGACCCGTGGAATGGGTACCATGCAATATGACTTCAAAGGGTCTTCATTTGCTCACCGAACCTCTCCAATCCTATCACTGCTGCGTTTATGCCCCTGTACACATGCTTGATTCTCTTTCAGAGACATAGCGATCGATAGGTTTTAAGATACTTACTAGTCAGGTACATTCTTAGGCGTTTAATATGGGCTGTTGAGTCCATTTCGTTGAGCAAGGAGTAGCTCTTGTCTATTCCATATTTGGCTTAAGGAACTTTATCTGTGCTCATTTCAATCTCTGGTTTTATGCAGCACCCCAACTCACCTTTCCCCTTAAGCAAGCATAAGTTGGTTTTCTAAATTTGAGACCCTGTTGTGTTTTGTAATCCACTTCCTGTGTAGCCAAGTTTACATTCTGTGTATTAGTGATAACTTATGATGTTTCTTTTTCTGTGTGACTTATTTTAGTTAGAATCATCATACCTGAATCCACTCATTATGCTGCTACGGGCCTGATGAAATAGATTTCATTGCTGAGTGATATTTCATTGTACGTAAGTACCAAAACTTCTTTATCCATTTTTCACTTTCTACGATATTGAACTTGTACCGTGAATGTGGTTCTTGTAAACAGAGCCGTCCCAAACTTTGAGGTGGCTGTGTCTTTTTGATTTTAATTTCCCTAAGCTATAGGACCATAAGTGGAAGTGCCCTAGGCTCTGGTGCTTTGTTTCTTAGGTGTTTCAGGAAAAACCATACACTTCTCCCAAGTGGCTGTTGGCAATTTACATCCCGCCCATCAGCATAACAAGGCTCCCAGTTCTCCATGGCCTGTCCTGCCTTTCTGGATTTTACACTTTTTTCAGATGGCCCTTTTGACCGGGGGGAAGTGAGACTTCATTGTAGTGCAGATATCCTTTGCAAGCTTGCTTGGTTGCCCAAAAAGGGCGTATGCGTTTTTTCCTGAATATATTCAGGAAAAAACGCATTCGCCCTTTTTGACCAAATGCATCATTGTCGACGTTCTGCCTCTTTTCCTATGCTTTAAATGCAATTCCAGTCTACCTCTTGAAATTGGTTTCCTGCAATTCTGCCCCGCTTTCAAGTCCTCTTGGCAGCCTTACTTCAGTATATTTTTGGACAATAGCTGTCATTTATAACTCTGCAGGTTTGTGAATTACAGTGCCCCTGAGCTCCTTTCTTCAACTCGCTTTCTTGTGAGCTGGCCGCAACACCGCAGGATTCCTTCAGGCCCTAATCTGGTTCCGGCACGGCCCGCTGAGCCTTTGGTTAATTCCTCTAACTGGTGGGAAATGAGAGTTAAATTTGCCCGTCCAGACACCTCCAGCTAGTCTCTCGTTGGTTCTCCCTATTCCTGTTCGTCTTCCGCAGAAATTGCAAACTGGGCCAAACAGGAGGTTAAAGGCACTGACTCTCCAAGTCGGGAGAGTGTTAATAAAGTGTCTGGAATGTTACACCCGAGTACCGGGGGACGAGAACTGAGACATATTGGAACACGTCTCCCGATCACACGGTTGATCATACTCTGGGTTCCACATGCATGTTTTAGCTGAAGGAAGAATCCCTTAAACCTGGAGAGTTGAGACCCGTGGAATGGGTACCATGCAATATGACTTCAAAGGGTCTTCATTTGCTCACCGAACTTCTACAATCCTATCACTGCTGCGTTTATGCCCCTGTACACATGCTTGATTCTCTTTCGGAGACATAGCAATCCATAGCTTTTAAGATACTTACTAGTCAGGTACATTCTTAGGCGTTTAATATGGGGTGTTGAGTCCATTTCGTTGAGCAAGGAGCAGCTCTTGTCTATTACATATTTGGCTTAAGGAACCTTATCTGTGCTCATTTCAATCTCTGGTTTTATGCAGCACCCCAACTCACCTTTCCCCTTAAGCAAGCATAAGTTGGTTTTCTAAATTTGAGACCCTGTTCTGTTTTGTAATCCAGTTCCTGTGTAGCCAAGTTTACATTCCGTGTATTAGTGATATCTTATGATGTTTCTTTTTCTTGTGACTTATTTCAGTTAGAATCATCATACCTGAACCCACTGATTATGCTGCTATGGGCCTGATGACATAGATTTCATTGCTGAGTGATATTGCATTGTACGTAAGTACCACAACTTCTTTATCCATTTTTCACTTTTTGTGATATTGAACTTGTCCCGTAAACGAGGTTCTTATAAACAGAGCCGTCCCAAACTTTGGGGTGGCTGTGTCTTTTTGATTTTAATTTCCCTTATCTATAGGACCATAAGTGGAAGTGCCCTAGGCTCTGTTGCTTTGTTTCTTAGATGTTTCAGGAAACACCATACACTTCTCCCAAGTGGCTGTTGGCAATTTACATCCCACCCATCAGCATAACAAGGCTCCCAGTTCTCCATGGCCTGTCCTGCCTTTCTGGATTTTACACTTTTTTCAGATGGCCCTTTTGACCGGGGGGAAGTGAGACTTCATTGTAGTGCAGATATCCTTTGCAAGCTTGCTTGGTTGGGCAAAAAGGGCATAGGCGTTTTTTTCCTGAATATATTCAGGAAAAAACGCATACGCACTTTCTGGCCAAGTGAATCATTGTCGACGTTCTGACTCTTTTCCTATGCTTTAAGTGCAATTCCAGTCTACCTCCTGAAATCGGTTTCCTGCAATTCTGCCCCACTTTCAAGTCCTCTTGGCAGCCTTACTTCAGTATATTTTTGGACGATAGCTGTCATTTATAACTCTGCAGGTTTGTGAATTACAGTGCCCCTGAGCTCCTTTCTTCAACTCGCTTTCTTGTGAGCTGGCCGCAACACCGCAGGATTGCTTCAGGCCCTAATCTTGTTCCGGCACGGCACGCTGAGCCTTTGGTTAATTCCTCTTCCTGGTGGGAAATGAGAGTTAAATTTGCCCGTCCAGACACCTCCAGCTAGTCTCTCATTGGTTCTCCCTATTCCTGTTCATCTTCCGCAGAAATTACAAACTAACCCAAAAGGAGGTTAAAGGCACTGACTCTCCAAGGCGGGAGAGTGTTAGTAAAGCATCTGAAATGTTGTACCCGAGTACCAGGGGACGAGAACTGAGACATATTGGAACACGTCTCCCGATCACACGGTTGATCATACTCTGGGTTCCACATGCATGCTTTAGCTGAAGGAAGAATCCCTTAAACCTGGAGAGTTGAGACCCGTGGAATGGGTACCATGCAATATGACTTCAAAGGGTCTTCATTTGCTCACCGAACGTCTCCAATCCTATCACTGCTGCGTTTATGCCCCTGTACACATGCTTGATTCTCTTTCAGAGACATAGCGATCGATAGGTTTTAAGATACTTACTAGTCAGGTACATTCTTAGGCGTTTAATATGGGGTGTTGAGTCCATTTCGTTGAGCAAGGAGTAGCTCTTGTCTATTCCATATTTGGCTTAAGGAACTTTATCTGTGCTCATTTCAATCTCTGGTTTTATGCAGCACCCCAACTCACCTTTCCCCTTAAGCAAGCATAAGTTGGTTTTCTAAATTTGAGACCCTGTTCTCTTTTGTAATCCAGTTCCCATGTAGCCAAGTTTACATTCCATGTATTAGTGATATCTTATGATGTTTCTTTTTCTGTGTGACTTATTTCAGTTAGAATCATCATACCTGAATCCACTCATTATGCTGCTACGGGCCTGATGACATAGATTTCATTGCTGAGTGATATTGCATTGTACGTAAGTACCACAACATCTTTATCCATTTTTCACTTTCTGCAATATTGAACTTGTCCCGTAAAAGAGTTTCTTGTAAACAGAGACGTCCCAAACTTTGGGGTGGCTGTGTCTTTTTGATTTTAATTTCCCTAACCTATAGGACCATAAGTGGAAATGCCCTAGGCTCTGTTGCTTTGTTTTTTATATGTTTCAGGAAACACCATACACTTCTCCAGAGTGGCTGTTGGCAATTTACATCCCGCCCATCAGCATAACAAGGCTCCCAGTTCTCCATGGCCTGTCCTGCCTTTCTGGATTTTACACTTTTTTCAGATGGCCCTTTTTACCGGGGGGAAGTGAGACTTCATTGTAGTGCAGATTTCCTTTGCAAGCTTCCTTGGTTGGCCAAAAAGGGCGTATGCGTTTTTTCCTGAATATATTCAGGAAAAAACGCATACGCCCTTTTTGGCCAGGTGCATCATTGTGGACGTTCTGCCTCTTTTCCTATGCTTAAATGCAATTCCAGTCTACCTCCTGAAATCGGTTTCCTGCAATTCTGCCGCGCTTTCAAGTCCTCTTGTCAGGCTTACTTCAGTATATTTTTGGAAGATAGCTGTCATTTATAACTCTGCAGGTTTGTGAATTACAGTGCCCCTGAGCTCCTTTCTTCAACTCGCTTTCTTGTGAGCTGCCCGCAACACCGCAGGATTGCTTCAGGCCCTAATCTTGTTCTGGCATGGCACGCTGAGCCTTTGGGTAATTCCTCTTCCTGGTGGGAAATGAGAGTTAAATTTGCCCGTCCAGACACCTCCAGCTAGTCTCTCATTGGTTCTCCCTATTCCTGTTCATCTTTCGCAGAAATTGCAAACTGGGCCAAACAGGAGGTTAAAGGCACTGACTCTCCAAGTCGGGAGAGTGTTAGTAAAGCATCTGGAATGTTGCACCCAAGTACCAGGGGACGAGAACTGAGACATATTTGAACACGTCTCCCGATCACACGGTTGATCATACTCTGGGTTCCACATTCATGCTTTAGCTGAAGGAAGAATCCCTTAAACCTGGAGAGTTGAGACCCGTGGAATGGGTACCATGCAATATGACTTCAAAGGGTCTTCATTTGCTCACCGAACCTCTCCAATCCTATCACTGCTGCATTTATGCCCCTGTACACATGCTTGATTCTCTTTCAGAGACATAGCGATCGATAGGTTTTAAGATACTTACTAGTCAGGTACATTCTTAGGCGTTTAATATGGGGTGTTGAGTCCATTTCGTTGAGCAAGGAGTAGCTCTTGTCTATTCCATATTTGGCTTAAGGAACTTTATCTGTGCTCATTTCAATCTCTGGTTTTATGCAGCACCCCAACTCACCTTTCCCCTTAAGCAAGCATAAGTTGGTTTTCTAAATTTGAGACCCTGTTCTCTTTTGTAATCCAGTTCCCGTGTAGCCAAGTTTACATTCCATGTATTAGTGACATCTTATGATGTTTCTTTTTCTGTGTGACTTATTTCAGTTAGAATCATCATACCTGAATCCACTCATTATGCTGCTACGGGCCTGATGACATAGATTTCATTGCTGAGTGATATTGCATTGTACGTAAGTACCACAACTTCTTTATCCATTTTTCACTTTCTGCGATATTGAACTTGTCCCGTAAAAGAGTTTCTTGTAAACAGAGACGTCCCAAACTTTGGGGTGGCTGTGTCTTTTTGATTTTAATTTCCCTAACCTATAGGACCATAAGTGGAAATGCCCTAGGCTCTGTTGCTTTGTTTTTTAGATGTTTCAGGAAACACCATACACTTCTTCCCAGTGGCTGTGGGCAATTTACATCCCGCCCATCAGCATAACAAGGCTCCCAGTTCTCCATGGCCTGTCCTGCCTTTCTGGATTTTACACTTTTTTCAGATGGCCCTTTTGACCTGGGGGAAGTGAGACTTCATTGTAGTGCAGATTTCCTTTGCAAGCTTGCTTGGTTGGCCAAAAAGGGCGTATGCGTTTTTTCCTGAATATATTCAGGAAAAAACGCATACGCCGTTTTTGGCCAAGTGCATCATTCTCGACGTTCTGCCTCTTTTCCTATGCTTTAAATGCAATTCCAGTCTACCTCCTGAAATCGGTTTCCTGCAATTCTGCCCCGCTTTCAAGTCCTCTTGGCAGCCTTACTTCAGTATATTTTTGGACGATAGCTGTCATTTATAACTCTGCAGGTCTGTGAATTACAGTGTCCCTGAGCTCCTTTCTTCAACTCGCTTTCTTGTGAGCTGGCCGCAACACCGCAGGATTGCTTCAGGCCCTAATCTGGTTCTGGCATGGCCCACTGAACCTTTGGTTAATTCCTCTAACTGGTGGGAAATGAGAGTTAAATTTGCCCGTCCAGACACCTCCAGCTAGTCTCTCGTTGGTTCTCCCTATTCCTGTTCATCTTCCGCAGAATTTGCAAACTGGGCCAAACAGGAGGTTAAAGGCACTGACTCTCCAAGTCGGGAGAGTGTTAATAAAGTGTCTGGAATGTTGCACCCGAGTACCAGGAGACAAGAACTGAGACATATTGGAACACGTCTCCCGATCACATGGTTGATCATACTCTGGGTTCCACACGCATGCTTTAGCTGAAGGAAGAATCCCTTAAACCTGGAGAGTTGAGACCCGTGGAATGGGTACCATGCAATATGACTTCAAATGGTCTTCATTTGCTCACCGAACCTCTACAATCCTATCACTGCTGCGTTTATGTCCCTGTACACACGCTTGATTCTCTTTCGGAGACATAGCGATCCATAGGTTTTAAGATACTTACTAGTAGGGTACATTCTTAGGCGTTTAATATGGGGTGTTGAGTCCATTTCGTTGAGCAAGGAGTAGCTCTTGTCTATTACATATTTGGCTTAAGGAACTTTATCTGTGCTCATTTCAATCTCTGGTTTTATGCAGCACCCCAACTCACCTTTCCCCTTAAGCAAGCATAAGTTGGTTTTCTAAATTTGAGACCCTGTTGTGTTTTGTAATCCACTTCCTGTGTAGCCAAGTTTACATTCTGTGTATTAGTGATAACTTATGATGTTTCTTTTTCTGTGTGACTTATTTTAGTTAGAATCATCATACCTGAATCCACTCATTATGCTGCTACGGGCCTGATGAAATAGATTTCATTGCTGAGTGATATTTCATTGTACGTAAGTACCAAAACTTCTTTATCCATTTTTCACTTTCTACGATATTGAACTTGTACCGTGAATGTGGTTCTTGTAAACAGAGCCGTCCCAAACTTTGAGGTGGCTGTGTCTTTTTGATTTTAATTTCCCTAAGCTATAGGACCATAAGTGGAAGTGCCCTAGGCTCTGGTGCTTTGTTTCTTAGGTGTTTCAGGAAACACCATACACTTCTCCCAAGTGGCTGTTGGCAATTTACATCCCGCCCATCAGCATAACAAGGCTCCCAGTTCTCCATGGCCTGTCCTGCCTTTCTGGATTTTACACTTTTTTCAGATGGCCCTTTTGACCGGGGGGGAAGTGAGACTTCATTGTAGTGCAGATATCCTTTGCAAGCTTGCTTGGTTGCCCAAAAAGGGCGTATGCGTTTTTTCCTGTATATATTCAGGAAAAAACGCATTCGCCCTTTTTGACCAAATGCATCATTGTGGACGTTCTGCCTCTTTTCCTATGCTTAAATGCAATTCCAGTCTACCTCCTGAAATCGGTTTCCTGCAATTCTGCCGCGCTTTCAAGTCCTCTTGTCAGGCTTACTTCAGTATATTTTTGGAAGATAGCTGTCATTTATAACTCTGCAGGTTTGTGAATTACAGTGCCCCTGAGCTCCTTTCTTCAACTCGCTTTCTTGTGAGCTGCCCGCAACACCGCAGGATTGCTTCAGGCCCTAATCTTGTTCTGGCATGGCACGCTGAGCCTTTGGGTAATTCCTCTTCCTGGTGGGAAATGAGAGTTAAATTTGCCCGTCCAGACACCTCCAGCTAGTCTCTCATTGGTTCTCCCTATTCCTGTTCATCTTCCGCAGAAATTGCAAACTGGGCCAAACAGGAGGTTAAAGGCACTGACTCTCCAAGTCGGGAGAGTGTTAGTAAAGCATCTGGAATGTTGCACCCAAGTACCAGGGGACGAGAACTGAGACATATTGGAACACGTCTCCCGATCACACGGTTGATCATACTCTGGGTTCCACATTCATGCTTTAGCTGAAGGAAGAATCCCTTAAACCTGGAGAGTTGAGACCCGTGGAATGGGTACCATGCAATATGACTTCAAAGGGTCTTCATTTGCTCACCGAACCTCTCCAATCCTATCACTGCTGCGTTTATGCCCCTGTACACATGCTTGATTCTCTTTCAGAGACATAGCGATCGATAGGTTTTAAGATACTTACTAGTCAGGTACATTCTTAGGCGTTTAATATGGGCTGTTGAGTCCATTTCGTTGAGCAAGGAGTAGCTCTTGTCTATTCCATATTTGGCTTAAGGAACTTTATCTGTGCTCATTTCAATCTCTGGTTTTATGCAGCACCCCAACTCACCTTTCCCCTTAAGCAAGCATAAGTTGGTTTTCTAAATTTGAGACCCTGTTCTCTTTTGTAATCCAGTTCCCGTGTAGCCAAGTTTACATTCCATGTATTAGTGACATCTTATGATGTTTCTTTTTCTGTGTGACTTATTTCAGTTAGAATCATCATACCTCAATCCACTCATTATGCTGCTACGGGCCTGATGACATAGATTTCATTGCTGAGTGATATTGCATTGTACGTAAGTACCACAACTTCTTTATCCATTTTTCACTTTCTGCGATATTGAACTTGTCCCGTAAAAGAGTTTCTTGTAAACAGAGACGTCCCAAACTTTGGGGTGGCTGTGTCTTTTTGATTTTAATTTCCCTAACCTATAGGACCATAAGTGGAAATGCCCTAGGCTCTGTTGCTTTGTTTTTTAGATGTTTCAGGAAACACCATACACTTCTTCCCAGTGGCTGTGGGCAATTTACATCCCGCCCATCAGCATAACAAGGCTCCCAGTTCTCCATGGCCTGTCCTGCCTTTCTGGATTTTACACTTTTTTCAGATGGCCCTTTTGACCTGGGGGAAGTGAGACTTCATTGTAGTGCAGATTTCCTTTGCAAGCTTGCTTGGTTGGCCAAAAAGGGCGTATGCGTTTTTTCCTGAATATATTCAGGAAAAAACGCATACGCCGTTTTTGGCCAAGTGCATCATTCTCGACGTTCTGCCTCTTTTCCTATGCTTTAAATGCAATTCCAGTCTACCTCCTGAAATCGGTTTCCTGCAATTCTGCCCCGCTTTCAAGTCCTCTTGGCAGCCTTACTTCAGTATATTTTTGGACGATAGCTGTCATTTATAACTCTGCAGGTCTGTGAATTACAGTGTCCCTGAGCTCCTTTCTTCAACTCGCTTTCTTGTGAGCTGGCCGCAACACCGCAGGATTGCTTCAGGCCCTAATCTGGTTCTGGCATGGCCCACTGAACCTTTGGTTAATTCCTCTAACTGGTGGGAAATGAGAGTTAAATTTGCCCGTCCAGACACCTCCAGCTAGTCTCTCGTTGGTTCTCCCTATTCCTGTTCATCTTCCGCAGAATTTGCAAACTGGGCCAAACAGGAGGTTAAAGGCACTGACTCTCCAAGTCGGGAGAGTGTTAATAAAGTGTCTGGAATGTTGCACCCGAGTACCAGGAGACAAGAACTGAGACATATTGGAACACGTCTCCCGATCACATGGTTGATCATACTCTGGGTTCCACACGCATGCTTTAGCTGAAGGAAGAATCCCTTAAACCTGGAGAGTTGAGACCCGTGGAATGGGTACCATGCAATATGACTTCAAATGGTCTTCATTTGCTCACCGAACCTCTACAATCCTATCACTGCTGCGTTTATGTCCCTGTACACACGCTTGATTCTCTTTCGGAGACATAGCGATCCATAGGTTTTAAGATACTTACTAGTAGGGTACATTCTTAGGCGTTTAATATGGGGTGTTGAGTCCATTTCGTTGAGCAAGGAGTAGCTCTTGTCTATTACATATTTGGCTTAAGGAACTTTATCTGTGCTCATTTCAATCTCTGGTTTTATGCAGCACCCCAACTCACCTTTCCCCTTAAGCAAGCATAAGTTGGTTTTCTAAATTTGAGACCCTGTTGTGTTTTGTAATCCACTTCCTGTGTAGCCAAGTTTACATTCTGTGTATTAGTGATAACTTATGATGTTTCTTTTTCTGTGTGACTTATTTTAGTTAGAATCATCATACCTGAATCCACTCATTATGCTGCTACGGGCCTGATGAAATAGATTTCATTGCTGAGTGATATTTCATTGTACGTAAGTACCAAAACTTCTTTATCCATTTTTCACTTTCTACGATATTGAACTTGTACCGTGAATGTGGTTCTTGTAAACAGAGCCGTCCCAAACTTTGAGGTGGCTGTGTCTTTTTGATTTTAATTTCCCTAAGCTATAGGACCATAAGTGGAAGTGCCCTAGGCTCTGGTGCTTTGTTTCTTAGGTGTTTCAGGAAACACCATACACTTCTCCCAAGTGGCTGTTGGCAATTTACATCCCGCCCATCAGCATAACAAGGCTCCCAGTTCTCCATGGCCTGTCCTGCCTTTCTGGATTTTACACTTTTTTCAGATGGCCCTTTTGACCGGGGGGGAAGTGAGACTTCATTGTAGTGCAGATATCCTTTGCAAGCTTGCTTGGTTGCCCAAAAAGGGCGTATGCGTTTTTTCCTGTATATATTCAGGAAAAAACGCATTCGCCCTTTTTGAACAAATGCATCATTGTGGACGTTCTGCCTCTTTTCCTATGCTTAAATGCAATTCCAGTCTACCTCCTGAAATCGGTTTCCTGCAATTCTGCCGCGCTTTCAAGTCCTCTTGTCAGGCTTACTTCAGTATATTTTTGGAAGATAGCTGTCATTTATAACTCTGCAGGTTTGTGAATTACAGTGCCCCTGAGCTCCTTTCTTCAACTCGCTTTCTTGTGAGCTGCCCGCAACACCGCAGGATTGCTTCAGGCCCTAATCTTGTTCTGGCATGGCACGCTGAGCCTTTGGGTAATTCCTCTTCCTGGTGGGAAATGAGAGTTAAATTTGCCCGTCCAGACACCTCCAGCTAGTCTCTCGTTGGTTCTCCCTATTCCTGTTCGTCTTCCGCAGAAATTGCAAACTGGGCCAAACAGGAGGTTAAAGGCACTGACTCTCCAAGTCGGGAGAGTGTTAATAAAGTGTCTGGAATGTTACACCCGAGTACCGGGGGACGAGAACTGAGACATATTGGAACACGTCTCCCGATCACACGGTTGATCATACTCTGGGTTCCACATGCATGTTTTAGCTGAAGGAAGAATCCCTTAAACCTGGAGAGTTGAGACCCGTGGAATGGGTACCATGCAATATGACTTCAAAGGGTCTTCATTTGCTCACCGAACCTCTCCAATCCTATCACTGCTGCGTTTATGCCCCTGTACACATGCTTGATTCTCTTTCAGAGACATAGCGATCGATAGGTTTTAAGATACTTACTAGTCAGGTACATTCTTAGGCGTTTAATATGGGCTGTTGAGTCCATTTCGTTGAGCAAGGAGTAGCTCTTGTCTATTCCATATTTGGCTTAAGGAACTTTATCTGTGCTCATTTCAATCTCTGGTTTTATGCAGCACCCCAACTCACCTTTCCCCTTAAGCAAGCATAAGTTGGTTTTCTAAATTTGAGACCCTGTTGTGTTTTGTAATCCAGTTCCTGTGTAGCCAAGTTTACATTCCGTGTATTAGTGATATCTTATGATGTTTCTTTTTCTTGTGACTTATTTCAGTTAGAATCATCATACCTGAACCCACTGATTATGCTGCTATGGGCCTGATGACATAGATTTCATTGCTGAGTGATATTGCATTGTACGTAAGTACCACAACTTCTTTATCCATTTTTCACTTTTTGTGATATTGAACTTGTCCCGTAAACGAGGTTCTTATAAACAGAGCCGTCCCAAACTTTGGGGTGGCTGTGTCTTTTTGATTTTAATTTCCCTTATCTATAGGACCATAAGTGGAAGTGCCCTAGGCTCTGTTGCTTTGTTTCTTAGATGTTTCAGGAAACACCATACACTTCTCCCAAGTGGCTGTTGGCAATTTACATCCCACCCATCAGCATAACAAGGCTCCCAGTTCTCCATGGCCTGTCCTGCCTTTCTGGATTTTACACTTTTTTCAGATGGCCCTTTTGACCGGGGGGAAGTGAGACTTCATTGTAGTGCAGATATCCTTTGCAAGCTTGCTTGGTTGGGCAAAAAGGGCATAGGCGTTTTTTTCCTGAATATATTCAGGAAAAAACGCATACGCACTTTCTGGCCAAGTGAATCATTGTCGACGTTCTGACTCTTTTCCTATGCTTTAAGTGCAATTCCAGTCTACCTCCTGAAATCGGTTTCCTGCAATTCTGCCCCACTTTCAAGTCCTCTTGGCAGCCTTACTTCAGTATATTTTTGGACGATAGCTGTCATTTATAACTCTGCAGGTTTGTGAATTACAGTGCCCCTGAGCTCCTTTCTTCAACTCGCTTTCTTGTGAGCTGGCCGCAACACCGCAGGATTGCTTCAGGCCCTAATCTTGTTCCGGCACGGCACGCTGAGCCTTTGGTTAATTCCTCTTCCTGGTGGGAAATGAGAGTTAAATTTGCCCGTCCAGACACCTCCAGCTAGTCTCTCATTGGTTCTCCCTATTCCTGTTCATCTTCCGCAGAAATTACAAACTAACCCAAAAGGAGGTTAAAGGCACTGACTCTCCAAGGCGGGAGAGTGTTAGTAAAGCATCTGAAATGTTGTACCCGAGTACCAGGGGACGAGAACTGAGACATATTGGAACACGTCTCCCGATCACACGGTTGATCATACTCTGGGTTCCACATGCATGCTTTAGCTGAAGGAAGAATCCCTTAAACCTGGAGAGTTGAGACCCGTGGAATGGGTACCATGCAATATGACTTCAAAGGGTCTTCATTTGCTCACCGAACGTCTCCAATCCTATCACTGCTGCGTTTATGCCCCTGTACACATGCTTGATTCTCTTTCAGAGACATAGCGATCGATAGGTTTTAAGATACTTACTAGTCAGGTACATTCTTAGGCGTTTAATATGGGGTGTTGAGTCCATTTCGTTGAGCAAGGAGTAGCTCTTGTCTATTCCATATTTGGCTTAAGGAACTTTATCTGTGCTCATTTCAATCTCTGGTTTTATGCAGCACCCCAACTCACCTTTCCCCTTAAGCAAGCATAAGTTGGTTTTCTAAATTTGAGACCCTGTTCTCTTTTGTAATCCAGTTCCCATGTAGCCAAGTTTACATTCCATGTATTAGTGATATCTTATGATGTTTCTTTTTCTGTGTGACTTATTTCAGTTAGAATCATCATACCTGAATCCACTCATTATGCTGCTACGGGCCTGATGACATAGATTTCATTGCTGAGTGATATTGCATTGTACGTAAGTACCACAACATCTTTATCCATTTTTCACTTTCTGCAATATTGAACTTGTCCCGTAAAAGAGTTTCTTGTAAACAGAGACGTCCCAAACTTTGGGGTGGCTGTGTCTTTTTGATTTTAATTTCCCTAACCTATAGGACCATAAGTGGAAATGCCCTAGGCTCTGTTGCTTTGTTTTTTATATGTTTCAGGAAACACCATACACTTCTCCAGAGTGGCTGTTGGCAATTTACATCCCGCCCATCAGCATAACAAGGCTCCCAGTTCTCCATGGCCTGTCCTGCCTTTCTGGATTTTACACTTTTTTCAGATGGCCCTTTTTACCGGGGGGAAGTGAGACTTCATTGTAGTGCAGATTTCCTTTGCAAGCTTCCTTGGTTGGCCAAAAAGGGCGTATGCGTTTTTTCCTGAATATATTCAGGAAAAAACGCATACGCCCTTTTTGGCCAGGTGCATCATTGTGGACGTTCTGCCTCTTTTCCTATGCTTAAATGCAATTCCAGTCTACCTCCTGAAATCGGTTTCCTGCAATTCTGCCGCGCTTTCAAGTCCTCTTGTCAGGCTTACTTCAGTATATTTTTGGAAGATAGCTGTCATTTATAACTCTGCAGGTTTGTGAATTACAGTGCCCCTGAGCTCCTTTCTTCAACTCGCTTTCTTGTGAGCTGCCCGCAACACCGCAGGATTGCTTCAGGCCCTAATCTTGTTCTGGCATGGCACGCTGAGCCTTTGGGTAATTCCTCTTCCTGGTGGGAAATGAGAGTTAAATTTGCCCGTCCAGACACCTCCAGCTAGTCTCTCATTGGTTCTCCCTATTCCTGTTCATCTTTCGCAGAAATTGCAAACTGGGCCAAACAGGAGGTTAAAGGCACTGACTCTCCAAGTCGGGAGAGTGTTAGTAAAGCATCTGGAATGTTGCACCCAAGTACCAGGGGACGAGAACTGAGACATATTTGAACACGTCTCCCGATCACACGGTTGATCATACTCTGGGTTCCACATTCATGCTTTAGCTGAAGGAAGAATCCCTTAAACCTGGAGAGTTGAGACCCGTGGAATGGGTACCATGCAATATGACTTCAAAGGGTCTTCATTTGCTCACCGAACCTCTCCAATCCTATCACTGCTGCATTTATGCCCCTGTACACATGCTTGATTCTCTTTCAGAGACATAGCGATCGATAGGTTTTAAGATACTTACTAGTCAGGTACATTCTTAGGCGTTTAATATGGGGTGTTGAGTCCATTTCGTTGAGCAAGGAGTAGCTCTTGTCTATTCCATATTTGGCTTAAGGAACTTTATCTGTGCTCATTTCAATCTCTGGTTTTATGCAGCACCCCAACTCACCTTTCCCCTTAAGCAAGCATAAGTTGGTTTTCTAAATTTGAGACCCTGTTCTCTTTTGTAATCCAGTTCCCGTGTAGCCAAGTTTACATTCCATGTATTAGTGACATCTTATGATGTTTCTTTTTCTGTGTGACTTATTTCAGTTAGAATCATCATACCTGAATCCACTCATTATGCTGCTACGGGCCTGATGACATAGATTTCATTGCTGAGTGATATTGCATTGTACGTAAGTACCACAACTTCTTTATCCATTTTTCACTTTCTGCGATATTGAACTTGTCCCGTAAAAGAGTTTCTTGTAAACAGAGACGTCCCAAACTTTGGGGTGGCTGTGTCTTTTTGATTTTAATTTCCCTAACCTATAGGACCATAAGTGGAAATGCCCTAGGCTCTGTTGCTTTGTTTTTTAGATGTTTCAGGAAACACCATACACTTCTTCCCAGTGGCTGTGGGCAATTTACATCCCGCCCATCAGCATAACAAGGCTCCCAGTTCTCCATGGCCTGTCCTGCCTTTCTGGATTTTACACTTTTTTCAGATGGCCCTTTTGACCTGGGGGAAGTGAGACTTCATTGTAGTGCAGATTTCCTTTGCAAGCTTGCTTGGTTGGCCAAAAAGGGCGTATGCGTTTTTTCCTGAATATATTCAGGAAAAAACGCATACGCCGTTTTTGGCCAAGTGCATCATTCTCGACGTTCTGCCTCTTTTCCTATGCTTTAAATGCAATTCCAGTCTACCTCCTGAAATCGGTTTCCTGCAATTCTGCCCCGCTTTCAAGTCCTCTTGGCAGCCTTACTTCAGTATATTTTTGGACGATAGCTGTCATTTATAACTCTGCAGGTCTGTGAATTACAGTGTCCCTGAGCTCCTTTCTTCAACTCGCTTTCTTGTGAGCTGGCCGCAACACCGCAGGATTGCTTCAGGCCCTAATCTGGTTCTGGCATGGCCCACTGAACCTTTGGTTAATTCCTCTAACTGGTGGGAAATGAGAGTTAAATTTGCCCGTCCAGACACCTCCAGCTAGTCTCTCGTTGGTTCTCCCTATTCCTGTTCATCTTCCGCAGAATTTGCAAACTGGGCCAAACAGGAGGTTAAAGGCACTGACTCTCCAAGTCGGGAGAGTGTTAATAAAGTGTCTGGAATGTTGCACCCGAGTACCAGGAGACAAGAACTGAGACATATTGGAACACGTCTCCCGATCACATGGTTGATCATACTCTGGGTTCCACACGCATGCTTTAGCTGAAGGAAGAATCCCTTAAACCTGGAGAGTTGAGACCCGTGGAATGGGTACCATGCAATATGACTTCAAATGGTCTTCATTTGCTCACCGAACCTCTACAATCCTATCACTGCTGCGTTTATGTCCCTGTACACACGCTTGATTCTCTTTCGGAGACATAGCGATCCATAGGTTTTAAGATACTTACTAGTAGGGTACATTCTTAGGCGTTTAATATGGGGTGTTGAGTCCATTTCGTTGAGCAAGGAGTAGCTCTTGTCTATTACATATTTGGCTTAAGGAACTTTATCTGTGCTCATTTCAATCTCTGGTTTTATGCAGCACCCCAACTCACCTTTCCCCTTAAGCAAGCATAAGTTGGTTTTCTAAATTTGAGACCCTGTTGTGTTTTGTAATCCACTTCCTGTGTAGCCAAGTTTACATTCTGTGTATTAGTGATAACTTATGATGTTTCTTTTTCTGTGTGACTTATTTTAGTTAGAATCATCATACCTGAATCCACTCATTATGCTGCTACGGGCCTGATGAAATAGATTTCATTGCTGAGTGATATTTCATTGTACGTAAGTACCAAAACTTCTTTATCCATTTTTCACTTTCTACGATATTGAACTTGTACCGTGAATGTGGTTCTTGTAAACAGAGCCGTCCCAAACTTTGAGGTGGCTGTGTCTTTTTGATTTTAATTTCCCTAAGCTATAGGACCATAAGTGGAAGTGCCCTAGGCTCTGGTGCTTTGTTTCTTAGGTGTTTCAGGAAACACCATACACTTCTCCCAAGTGGCTGTTGGCAATTTACATCCCGCCCATCAGCATAACAAGGCTCCCAGTTCTCCATGGCCTGTCCTGCCTTTCTGGATTTTACACTTTTTTCAGATGGCCCTTTTGACCGGGGGGGAAGTGAGACTTCATTGTAGTGCAGATATCCTTTGCAAGCTTGCTTGGTTGCCCAAAAAGGGCGTATGCGTTTTTTCCTGTATATATTCAGGAAAAAACGCATTCGCCCTTTTTGACCAAATGCATCATTGTGGACGTTCTGCCTCTTTTCCTATGCTTAAATGCAATTCCAGTCTACCTCCTGAAATCGGTTTCCTGCAATTCTGCCGCGCTTTCAAGTCCTCTTGTCAGGCTTACTTCAGTATATTTTTGGAAGATAGCTGTCATTTATAACTCTGCAGGTTTGTGAATTACAGTGCCCCTGAGCTCCTTTCTTCAACTCGCTTTCTTGTGAGCTGCCCGCAACACCGCAGGATTGCTTCAGGCCCTAATCTTGTTCTGGCATGGCACGCTGAGCCTTTGGGTAATTCCTCTTCCTGGTGGGAAATGAGAGTTAAATTTGCCCGTCCAGACACCTCCAGCTAGTCTCTCATTGGTTCTCCCTATTCCTGTTCATCTTCCGCAGAAATTGCAAACTGGGCCAAACAGGAGGTTAAAGGCACTGACTCTCCAAGTCGGGAGAGTGTTAGTAAAGCATCTGGAATGTTGCACCCAAGTACCAGGGGACGAGAACTGAGACATATTGGAACACGTCTCCCGATCACACGGTTGATCATACTCTGGGTTCCACATTCATGCTTTAGCTGAAGGAAGAATCCCTTAAACCTGGAGAGTTGAGACCCGTGGAATGGGTACCATGCAATATGACTTCAAAGGGTCTTCATTTGCTCACCGAACCTCTCCAATCCTATCACTGCTGCGTTTATGCCCCTGTACACATGCTTGATTCTCTTTCAGAGACATAGCGATCGATAGGTTTTAAGATACTTACTAGTCAGGTACATTCTTAGGCGTTTAATATGGGCTGTTGAGTCCATTTCGTTGAGCAAGGAGTAGCTCTTGTCTATTCCATATTTGGCTTAAGGAACTTTATCTGTGCTCATTTCAATCTCTGGTTTTATGCAGCACCCCAACTCACCTTTCCCCTTAAGCAAGCATAAGTTGGTTTTCTAAATTTGAGACCCTGTTCTCTTTTGTAATCCAGTTCCCGTGTAGCCAAGTTTACATTCCATGTATTAGTGACATCTTATGATGTTTCTTTTTCTGTGTGACTTATTTCAGTTAGAATCATCATACCTCAATCCACTCATTATGCTGCTACGGGCCTGATGACATAGATTTCATTGCTGAGTGATATTGCATTGTACGTAAGTACCACAACTTCTTTATCCATTTTTCACTTTCTGCGATATTGAACTTGTCCCGTAAAAGAGTTTCTTGTAAACAGAGACGTCCCAAACTTTGGGGTGGCTGTGTCTTTTTGATTTTAATTTCCCTAACCTATAGGACCATAAGTGGAAATGCCCTAGGCTCTGTTGCTTTGTTTTTTAGATGTTTCAGGAAACACCATACACTTCTCCCAAGTGGCTGTTGGCAATTTACATCCCGCCCATCAGCATAACAAGGCTGCCAGTTCTCCATGGCCTGTCCTGCCTTTCTGGATTTTACACTTTTTTCAGATGGCCCTTTTGACCGGGGGGAAGTGAGACTTCATTGTAGTGCAGATTTCCTTTGCAAGCTTGCTTGGTTGGCCAAAAAGGGCGTATGCGTTTTTTCCTGAATATATTCAGGAAAAAACGCATACGCCCTTAAGGCCAAGTGCATCATTGTCGACGTTCTGCCTCTTTTCCTATGCTTTAAATGCAATTCCAGTGTACCTCCTGAAATCGGTTTCCTGCAATTCTGCCCCGCTTTCAAGTCCTCTTGGCAGCCTTACTTCAGTATATTTTTGGACGATAGCTGTCATTTATAACTCTGCAGGTTTGTGAATTACAGTGCCCCTGAGCTCCTTTCTTCAACTCGCTTTCTTGTGAGCTGGCCGCAATACCGCAGGATTGCTTCAGGCCCTAATCTGGTTCTGGCACGGCCCGCTGAGCCTTTGGTTAATTCCTCTTCCTGGTGGGAAATGAGAGTTAAATTTGCCCGTCCAGACACCTCCAGCTAGTCTCTCATTGGTTCTCCCTATTCTTGTTCATCTTCCGCAGAAATTGCAAACTGGGCCAAACAGGAGGTTAAAGGCACTGACTCTCCAAGTCGGGAGAGCGTTAGTAAAGCGTCTGGAATGTTGCACCCGAGTACCAGGGGACGAGAACTGAGACATATTGGAACACGTCTCCCGATCACTCGGTTGATCATACTCTGGGTTCCACATGCATGATTTAGCTGAAGGAAGAATCCCTTAAACCTGGAGAGTTGAGACCCGTGGAATGGGTACCATGCAATATGACTTCAAAGGGTCTTCATTTGCTCACCAAAACTCTCCAATCCTATCACTGCTGCGTTTATGCCCCTGTACACACGCTTGATTCTCTTTCGGAGACATAGCGATCCATAGGTTTTAAGATACTTACTAGTCAGGTACATTCTTAGGCGTTTACTATGGGGTGTTGAGTCCATTTCGTTGAGCAAGGAGTAGCTCTTCTGTATTACATATTTGGCTTAAGGAACTTTATCTGTGCTCATTTCAATCTCTGGTTTTATGCAGCACCCCAACTCACCTTTCCCCTTAAGCAAGCATAAGTTGGTTTTCTAAATTTGAGACCCTGTTCTCTTTTGTAATCCAGTTCCTGTGTAGCCAAGTTTACATTCCGTGTATTAATGATATCTTATGATGTTTCTTTTTCTTGTGACTTATTTCAGTTAGAATCATCATACCTGAATCCACTCATTATGCTGCTACGGGCCTGATGACATAGATTTCATTGCTGAGTGATGTTGCATTGTACGTAAGTACCAAAGTTTCTTTATGCATTTTTCACTTTCTGCGTTATTGAACTTGTCCCGTAAACGAGGGTCTTGTATGCAGAGCCGTCCCAATGTTTGGGGTGGCTGTGTCTTTTTGATTTTAATTTCCCTAAGCTATAGGACCATAAGTGGAAGTGCCCTAGGCTCTGTTGCTTTGTTTCTTAGATGTTTCAGGAAACACCATACACTTCTCCCAAGTGGCTGTTGGCAATTTACATCCCGCCCATCAGCATAACAAGGCTCCCAGTTCTCCATGGCCTGTCCGGCCTTTCTGGATTTTACACTTTTTTCAGATGGCCCTTTTGACCGGGGGGAAGTGAGACTTCATTGTAGTGCAGATTTCCTTTGCAAGCTTGCTTGGTTGGCCAAAAAGGGCGTATGTGTTTTTTCCTGAATATATTCAGGAAAAAACGCATACGCCCTTTTTGGCCAAGTGCATCATTGTCGACGTTCTGCCTCTTTTCCTATGCTTTAAATGCAATTCCAGTCTACCTCCTGAAATCGGTTTCCTGCAATTCTGCCCCGCTTTCAAGTCCTCTTGGCAGCCTTACTTCAGTATATTTTTGGACGATAGCTGTCATTTATAACTCTGCAGGTTTGTGAATTACAGTGCCCCTGAGCTCCTTTCGTCAACTCGCTTTCTTGTGAGCTGGCCGCAACACCGCAAGATTGCTTCAGGCCCTAATCTTGTTCTGGCATGGCCCGCTGAGCCTTTGGTTAATTCCTCTTCCTGGTGGGAAATGAGAGTTAAATTTGCCCGTCCAGACACCTCCAGCTAGTCTCTCATTGGTTCTCCCTATTCCTGTTCATCTTCCTTAGAAATTGCAAACTGGGCCAAACAGGAGGTTAAAGGCACTGACTCTCCAAGTCGGGAGAGTGTTAGTAAAGCGTCTGGAATGTTGCACCCGAATACCAGGGGACGAGAACTGACACATATTGGAACACGTCTCCCGATCACACGGTTGTTCATACTCTGGGTTCCACATGCATGCTTTAGCTGAAGGAAGAATCCCTTAAACGTGGAGAGTTGAGACCCATGGAATGGGTACCATGCAATATGACTTCAAAGGGTCTTCATTTGCTCACCGAACCTCTCCAATCCTATCACTGCTGCTTTTATGCCCCTGTATACACGCTTGATTCTCTTTTGGAGACATATCAATCCATAGGTTTTAAGATACTTTCTAGTCAGCTACATTCTTAGGCATTTAATATGGGGTGTTGAGTCCAATTCGTTGAGCAAGGAGTAGCTCTTGTCTATTCCATATTTGGCTTAAGGAACTTTATCTGTGCTCATTTCAATCTCTGGTTTTATGCAGCACCCCAACTCACCTTTCCCCTTAAGCAAGCATAAGTTGGTTTTCTAAATTTGAGACCCTGTTCTGTTTTGTAATTCAGTTCCTGTGTAGCCAAGTTTACATTCCGTGTATTAGTGATATCTTATGATGTTTCTTTTTCTGTGTGACTTATTTCAGTTAGAATCATCATACCTGAATCCACTCATTATGCTGCTATGGGCCTGAGGACATAGATTTCATTGCTGAGTGATATTGCATTGTACGTAAGTACCACAACTTCTTTATCCATTTTTCACTTTCTGCGATATTGAACTTGTACCGTAAAAGAGTTTCTTGTAAACAGAGCCATCCCAAATTTTGGGGTGGCTGTGTCTTTTTGATTTTAATTTCCCTAAGCTATAGGACCATAAGTGGAAGTGCCCTAGGCTCTTTTGCTTTGTTTTTTAGATGTTTCAGGAAACACCATACACTTCTCCCCAGTGGCTGTTGGCAATTTACATCCCGCCCATCAGCATAACAAGGCTCCCAGTTCTCCATGGCCTGTCCTGCCTTTCTGGATTTTACACTTTTTTCAGATGGCCCTTTTGACCGGGGGGAAGTGAGACTTCATTGTAGTGCAGATTTCCTTTGCAAGCTTGCTTGGTTGGCCAAAAAGGGCGTATGCGTTTTTTCCTGAATATATTCAGGAAAAAACGCATACGCCCTTTTTGGCCAAGTGCATCATTGTCAACGTTCTGCCTCTTTTCCTATGCTTTAAATGCAATTCCAGTCTAGCTCCTGAAATCGGTTTCCTGTAATTCTGCCCCGCTTTCAAGTCCTCTTGGCAGGCTTACTTCAGTATATTTTTGGACGATAGCTGTCATTTATATCTCTGCAGGTTTGTGAATTACAGTGCCCCTGAGCTCCTTTCTTCAACTCGCTTTCTTGTGAGCTGGCCGCAACACCGCAGGATTGCTTCAGGTCCTAATCTGGTTCCGGCACGGCAGGCTGAGCCTTTGGTTAATTCCTCTTCCTGGTGGGAAATGGGAGTTAAATTTGCCCGTCCAGACACCTCCAGCTAGTCTCTCATTGGTTCTCCCTATTCCTGTTTATCTTCCGCAGAAATTGCAAACTGGGCCAAACAGGAGGTTAAAGGCACTGACTCTCCAAGTCGGGAGAGTGTTAGTAAAGCATCTGGAATGTTGCACCCGAGTACCAGGGGACGAGAACTGAGACATATTGGAACACGTCTCCCGATCACATGGTTGATCATACTCTGGGTTCCACATGCATGATTTAGCTGAAGGAAGAATCCCTTAAACCTGGAGAGTTGAGACCCGTGGAATGGGTACCATGCAATAACACTTCAAAGGGTCTTCATTTGCTCACCGAACCTCTCCAATCCTATCACTGCTGCGTTTATGCCCCTGTACACACTCTTGATTCTCTTTCGGAGACAGAGCGATCCATAGGTTTTAAGATACTTATTAGTCAGGTACATTCTTGGGCGTTTAATATGGGGTGTTGAGTCCATTTCATTGAGCAAGGAGTAGCTCTTGTCTATTCCATATTTGGCTTAAGGAACTTTATCTGTGCTCATTTCAATGTCTGGTTTTATGCAGCACCCCAACTCACCTTTCCCCTTAAGCAAGCATAAGTTGGTTTTCTAAATTTGAGACCCTGTTCTCTTTTGTAATCCAGTTCCTGTGTAGCCAAGTTTACATTCCGTGTATTAGTGATATCTTATGATGTTTCTTTTTCTTGTGACTTATTTCAGATAGAATCATCATACCTGAATCCACTCATTATGCTGCTACGGGCCTGATGACATAGATTTCATTGCTGAGTGATATTGCTTTGTACGTAATACCACAACTGCTTTATCCATTTTTCACTTTCTGCGATATTGAACTTGTACCGTAAACGAGGTTCTTGTAAAGAGAGCCGTCAGAAACTTTGGGGTGGCTGTGTCTTTTTTATTTTAATTTCCGTAAGCTATAGGACCATAAGTGGAAGTGCTCTAGGCTCTGTTGCTTTGTTTTTTAGATGTTTCAGGAAACACCGTACACTTCTCCCGAGTGGCTGTTGGCAATTTACATCCCGCCCATCAGCACAACAAGGCTCCCAGTTCTCCATGGCCTGTCCTGCCTTTCTGGATTTTACACTTTTTTCAGATGGCCCTTTTGACCGGGGGGAAGTGAGACTTCATTGTAGTGCAGATTTCCTTTGCAAGCTTGCTTGGTTGGCCAAAAAGGGCGTATGCGTTTTTTCCTGAATATATTCAGGAAAAAACGCATACGCCCTTTTTGGCCAAGTGCATCATTGTGGACGTTCTGCCTCTTTTCCTATGCTTTAAATGCAATTCCAGTCTACCTCCTGAATTCGGTTGCCTGCAATTCTGCCCCGCTTTCAGGTCCTCTTGGCAGCCTTACTTCAGTATATTTTTGGACGATAGCTGTCATTTATAACTCTGCAGGTTTGTGAATTACAGTGCCCCTGAGCTCCTTTCTTCAACTCGCTTTCTTGTGAGCTGGCCGCAACACCACAGGATTGCTTCAGGCCCTAATCTGGTTCCGGCACGGCACGCTGAGCCTTTGGTTAATTCCTCTTCCTGGTGGGAAATGAGAGTTAAATTTGCCGTCCAGACACCTCCAGCTAGTCTCTAATTGGTTCTCCCTATTCCTGTTCATCTTCCGCAGAAATTGCAAACTGGGCCAAACAGGAGGTTAAAGGCACTGACTCTCCAAGTCGGGAGAGTGTTAGTAAAGCATCTGGAATGTTGCACCCGAGTACCAGGGGACGAAAACTGAGAGATACTTGAACACGTCTCCCAATCACATGGTTGATCATACTCTGGGTTCCACATGCATGTTTTAGCTGAAGGAAGAATCCCTTAATCCTGGAGAGTTGAGACCCGTGGAATGGGTACCATGCAATATGACTTCAAAGTGTCTTCTTTTGCTCACTGAACCTCTCCAATCCTATCACTGCTGCGTTTATGCCCCTGTACACATGCTTGATTCTCTTTCAGAGACATAGCAATCCATAGGTTTTAAGATACTTACTAGTCAGGTACATTCTTAGGCGTTTAATATGGGGTGTTGAGTCCATTTCGTTGAGCAAGGAGTAGCTCTTGTCTATTCCATATTTGGCTTAAGGAACTTTATCTGTGCTCATTTCAATCTCTGGTTTTATGCAGCACCCCAACTCACCTTTCCCCTTAAGGCAGCATAAGTTGGTTTTCTAAATTTGAGACCCTCTTCTGTTTTGTAATCCAGTTCCTGTGTAGCCAAGTTTACATTCCGTGTATTAGTGATATCTTATGATGTTTCTTTTTCTGTGTGACTTATTTCAGTTAGAATCATCATACCTGAATCCACTCATTATGCTGCTACGTGCCTGATGACATAGATTTCATTGCTGAGTGATATTGCATTATACATAAGTACCACAACTTCTTTATCCATTTTTCACTTTCTGCGATATTGAACTTGTACCGTAAACGAGGTTCTTGTAAACAGAGCCGTCCGAAACTTTTGGGTGGCTGTGTCTTTTTGATTTTAATTTCCCTAAGCTATAGGACCATAAGTGGAAGTGCCCTAGGCTCTGTTGCTTTGTTTTTTAGATGTTTCAGGAAACACCATACACTTCTCCCAAGTGGCTGTTCGCAATTTACATCCCGCCCATCAGCATAACAAGGCTCCCAGTTCTCCATGGCCTGTCCTGCCTTTCTGGATTTTACACTTTTTTCAGATGGCCCTTTTGACCGGGGGGAAGTGAGACTTCATTGTAGTGCAGATTTCCTTTGCAAGCTTGCTTGGTTGGCCAAAAAGTGCGTATGCGTTTTTTCCTGAATATATTCAGGAAAAAACGCATACGCCCTTTTTGGCCAAGTGCATCATTGTGGACGTTCTGCCTCTTTTCCTATGCTTTAAATGCAATTCCAGTCTACCTCCTGAATTCGGTTGCCTGCAATTCTGCCCCGCTTTCAGGTCCTCTTGGCAGCCTTACTTCAGTATATTTTTGGACGATAGCTGTCATTTATAACTCTGCAGGTTTGTGAATTACAGTGCCCCTGAGCTCCTTTCTTCAACTCGCTTTCTTGTGAGCTGGCCGCAACACCACAGGATTGCTTCAGGCCCTAATCTGGTTCCGGCACGGCACGCTGAGCCTTTGGTTAATTCCTCTTCCTGGTGGGAAATGAGAGTTAAATATGCCGTCTAGACACCTCCAGCTAGTCTCTCATTGGTTCTCCCTATTCCTGTTCATCTTCCGCGGAAATTGCAAACTGGGCCAAACAGGAGGTTAAAGGCACTGACTCTCCAAGTCGGGAGAGTGTTAGTAAAGCATCTGGAATGTTGCACCCGAGTACCAGGGGACGAAAACTGAGAGATACTTGAACACGTCTCCCAATCACATGGTTGATCATACTCTGGGTTCCACATGCATGTTTTAGCTGAAGGAAGAATCCCTTAATCTTGGAGAGTTGAGACCCGTGGAATGGGTACCATGCAATATGACTTCAAAGTGTCTTCTTTTGCTTACTGAACCTCTCCAATCCTATCACTGCTGCGTTTATGCCCCTGTACACACGTTTGATTCTCTTTTGGAGACATAGCAATCCATAGGTTTTAAGATACTTACTAGTCAGGTACATTCTTAGGCGTTTAATATGGGGTGTTGAGTCCATGTCATTGAGCAAGGAGTAGCTCTTGTCTATTCCATATTTGGCTTAAGGAACATTATCTGTGCTCATTTCAATCTCTGCTTTTATGCAGCCCCCCAACTCACCTTTCCCCTTAAGCCAGCATAAGTTGGTTTTCTAAATTTGAGACACTCTTCTGTTTTGTAATCCAGTTCCTGTGTAGCCAAGTTTACATTCCATGTATTAGTGATATCTTATGATGTTTCTTTTTCTGTGTGACTTATTTCAGTTAGAATCATCATACCTGAATCCACTCATTATGCTGCTGCGGGCCTGATGACATAGATTTCATTGCTGAGTGATATTGCATTGTACGTAAGTACCACAACTTCTTTATCCATTTTTCACTTTCTGCGATATTGAACTTGTACCGTAAACGAGGTTCTTGTAAACAGAGCCGTCCCAAACTTTAGGGTGGCTGTGTCTTTTTGATTTTAATTTCCCTAAGCTATAGGACCATAAGTGGAACTGCCCTAGGCACTGTTGCTTTGTTTTTTAGATGTTTCCGGAAACACCATACACTTCTCCCGAGTGGCTGTTGGCAATTTACATCCCGCCCATCAGCATAACAAGGCTCCCAGTTCTCCATGGCCTGTCCTGCCTTTCTGGATTTTACACTTTTTTCAGATGGCCCTTTTGACCGGGGGGAAGTGAGACTTCATTGTAGTGCAGATTTCCGTTGCAAGCTTGCTTGGTTGGCCAAAAAGGGCGTATGCGTTTTTTCCTGAATATATTCGCCCTTTTTGGCCAAGTGCATCATTGTCGACGTTCTGTCTCTTTTCCTATGCTTTAAATGCAATTCCAGTCTACCTCCTGAATTCGGTTGCCTGCAATTCTGCCCCGCTTTCAAGTCCTCTTGGCAGCCTTACTTCAGTATATTTTTGGACGATAGCTGTCATTTATAACTCTGCAGGTTTGTGAATTACAGTGCCCCTGAGCCCCTTTCTTCAACTCGCTTTCTTGTGAGCTTGCCGCTACACCGCAAGATTGCTTCAGGCCCTAATCTGGTTCTGGCACGGCACACTGAGCCTTTGGTTAATTCCTCTTCCTGGTGGGAAATGAGAGTTAAATTTGTCCGTCCAGACACCTCCAGCTAGTCTCTCATTGGTTCTCCCTATTACTGTTCATCTTCAGCAGAAATTGCAAACTGGGCCAAACAGGAGGTTAAAGGCACTGACTCTCCAAGTCGGGAGAGTGTTAGTAAAGCATCTGGAATATTGCACCCGAGTACCAGGGGACGAAAAATGAGATATATTTGAACACGTCTCCCAATCACACAGTTGATCATACTCTGGGTTCCACATGCATGTTTTAGCTGAAGGAAGTATCCCTTAAACCTGGAGAGTTGAGACCCGTGGAATGGGTACCATGCAATATGACTTCAAAGGGTCTTCATTTGCTCACCGAAACTCTCCAATCCTATCACTGCTCCTTTTATGCCCCTGTACACACGCTTGATTCTCTTTCAGAGACACAGCAATGCATAGGTTTTAAGATACTTACTAGTCAGGTACATTCTTAGGCGTTTAACATGGGGTGTTGAGTCCATTTCACTGAGCACGGAGTAGCTCTTGTCTATTCCATATTTGGCTTAAGGAACTTTATCTGTGCTCATTTCAATCTCTGGTTTTATGCAGCACCTCAACTCACCTTTCCCCTTAAGCAAGCATGTTGGTTTTCTAAATTTGAGACCCTGTTCTGTTTTGTAATCCAGTTCCTGTGTAGCCAAGTTTACATTCCATGTATTAGTGATGTCTTATGATATTTCTATTTCTGTGTGACTTATTTCAGATAGAACCATCATACCTGAATCCACTCATTATGCTGCTACGGGCCTGATGACCTAGATTTCATTGCTGAGTGATATTGCATTGTACGTAAGTACCACAACTTCTTTATCAATTTTTCACTTTCTGCGATATTGAACTTGTACCGTAAACGAGGTTCTTGTAAACAGAGCCTTCCCAAACTTTTGCGTGGCTGTGTCTTTTTGATTTTAATTTCCCTAAGCTATAGGACCATAAGTGGAAGTGCCCTAGGGTCTGTTGCTTAGTTTTTTAGATGTTTCACGAAACACCATACACTTCTCCCGAGTGGCTGTTGGCAATTTACATCCCGCCCATCAGCATAACAAGGCTCCCAGTTCTCCATGGCCTGTCCTGCCTTTCTGGATTTTACACTTTTTTCAGATGGCCCTTTTGACCGGGGGAAGTGAGACTTCATTGTAGTGGAGATTTCCTTTGCAATCTTGCTTGGTTGGCCAAAAAGGGCGTATGTGTTTTTTCCTGAATATATTCAGGAAAAAACGCATACCCCATTTTTGGCCAAGTGCATCATTGTGGACGTTCTGCCTCTTTTCCTATGCTTTAAATGCAATTCCAGTCTACCTCCTGAAATCGGTTTCCTGCAATTCTGGCCCGCATTCAAGTCCTCTTGGCAGCCTTACTTCAGTATATTTTTGACGATAGCGGTCATTTATAACTCTGCAGGTTTGTGAATTACAGTGTACCTGAGTTCCTTTCTTCAACTCGCTTTCTTGTGAGCTGCCCGCAACACCGCAGGATTGCTTCAGGCCCTAATCTTGTTCCGGCATGGCACGCTGAGCCTTTGGTTAATTCCTCTTCCTGCTGGGAAATGAGAGGTAAATTTGTCCGTCCAGACACCTCCAGCTAGTCTCTCATTGGTTCTCCCTATTCCTGTTCATCTTCCGCAGAAATTGCAAACTGGGCCAAACAGGAGGTTAAAGGCACTGACTCTGCAAGTCGGGAGAGTGTTAGTAAAGCATCTGGAATGTTGCACCCGAGTACCAGGGGACGAAAACTGAGACATATTTGAACACGTCTCCCGATCACATGGTTGACCATACTCTGGGTTGCACATGCATGTTTTAGCTGAAGGAAGAATCCCTTAAACCTGGAGAGTTGAGACCCGTGGAATGGGTACCATGCAATATGACTTCAAAGGGTGTTCATTTGCTCACCGAACCTCTCCAATCCTATCACTGCTGCGTTTACGCCCCTGTACACACGCTTGATTCTCTTTCGGAGACATAGCAATCCATAAGTTTTAAGATACTTACTAGTCAGGTATATTCTTAGGCGTTTAATATGGGGTGTTGAGTCCATTTCATTGAGCAAGGAGTAGCTCTTGTCTATTCCATATTTGGCTTAAGGAACTTTATCTGTGCTCATTTCAGTCTCAGGTTTTATGCAGCACCCCAAGTCACCTTTACCCTTAAGCAAGAATAAGTTGGTTTTCTACATTTGAGACCCTGTTCTGTTTTGTAATCCAGTTACTGTGTAGCCAAGTTTACATTCCGTGTATTAGTGATATCTTATGATGTTTCTTTTTCTGTGTGACTTATTTCAGTTAGAATCATCATACCTGAATCCACTCATTATGCTGAAACGGGCCTGATGACCTAGATTTCATTGCTGAGTGATATTGCATTGTACGTAAGTACCACAACTTCTTTATCCATTTTTCACTTTCTGCGATATTGAACTTGTACCGTAAACGAGGTTCTTGTAAACGGAGCCACCCCAAAATTTGGGGTGGCTGTGTGTTTTTGATTTTAATTTCCCAAAGCTATAGGACCATAAGTGGAAGTGCCCTAGGCTCTGTTGTTTTGTTTTTTAGATGTTTCAGGAAAAACCATACACTTCTCCAGAGTGGCTGTTGGCAATTTACATCCCGCCCATCAGCATAACAAGGCTCCCAGTTCTCCATGGCCTGTCCTGCCTTTCTGGATTTTACACTTTTTTCAGATGGCCCTTTTGACCGGGGGGAAGTGAGACTTCATTGTAGTGCAGATTTCCTTTGCAAGCTTGCTTGGTTGTCCAAAAAGTGCGTATGCGTGTTTTCCTGAATATATTCAGGAAAAAACGCATACGCCCTTTTTGGCCAAGTGCATCATTGTGGACGTTCTGCCTCTTTTCCTATGCTTTAAATGCAATTCCAGTCTACCTCCTGAATTCGGTTTCCTGCAATTCTGCCCCGCTTTCAAGTCCTCTTGGAAGCCTTACTTCAGTATATTTTTGGACGATAGCTGTCATTTATAACTCTGCAGGTTTGTGAATTACAGTGCCCCTGAGCCCCTTTCTTCAACTCGCTTTCTTGTGAGCTGGCCGCAACACCGCAGGATTGCTTCAGGCCCTAATCTGGTTCCGGCATGGCACGCTGAACCTTTGGATAATTCTTCTTCCTGGTGGGAAATGAGAGTTAAATTTGCCCGTCCAGACACCTCCAGCTAGTCTCTCATTGGTCCTCCCTATTCCTGTTCATCTTCCGCAGAAATTGCAAACTGGGCCAAACAGGAGGTTAAAGGCACTGACTCTCCAAGTCGGGAGAGTGTTATTAAAACAACTGGAATGTTGCACCCGAGTACCAGGGGACGAAAACTGAGACATATTTGAACACGTCTCCCGATCACATGGTTGATCATACTCTGGGTTCCACATGCATGTTTTAACTGAAGGAAGAATCCCTTAATCCTGGAGAGTTGAGACCCGCTGAATGGGTACCATGCAATATGACTTCAAAGGGTCTTCATTTGCTCACCGAACCTCTCCAATCCTATCACTGCTGCGTTTATGCCCCTGTACACATGCTTGATTCTCTTTCAGAGACATAGCAATCCATAGGTTTTAAGATATTTACTAGTCAGGTACATTCTTAGGCGTTTAATATGGGGTGTTGAGTCCATTTCGTTGAGCAAGGAGTAGCTCTTGTCTATTATATTTGGCTTAAGAAACTTTATCTGTGCTCATTTCAATCTCTGGTTTTATGCAGCACCCCAACTCACCTTTCCCCTTAAGCAAGCATAAGTTGGTTGTCTACATTTGAGACCCTGTTCTGTTTTGTAATCCAGTTCCTGTGTAGCCAAGTTTACATTCCGTGTATTAGTGATATCTTATGATGTTTCTTTTTCTGTGTGACTTATTTCAGTTAGAATCATCATACCTGAATCCACTCATTATGCTGCTACGGGCCTGATGACATAGATTTCATTGTTGAGTGATATTGCATTGTACGTAAGTACCACAACTTCTTTATCCATTTTTCACTTTCTGCGATATTGAACTTGTACTGTAAAGGAGGATCTTGTAAACAGAGCCGTCCCAAACCTTTGGGTGGCTGTGTCTTTTTGATTTTAATTTCCCTAAGCTATAGGACCATAAGTGGAAGTGCCCTAGGCTCTGTTGCTTTGTTTTTTAGATGTTTCAGGAAACACCATACACTTCTCCCGAGTGGCTGTTGGCAATTTACATCCCGCCCATCAGCATAACAAGACTCCCAGTTCTCCATGGCCTGTCCTGCCTTTCTGGATTTTACACTTTTTTCAGATGGCCCCTTTGACCGGGGGGAAGTGAGACTTCATTGTACTGCAGATTTCCTTTGCAAGCTTGCTTGTTGGCCAAAAAGTGCGTATGCGTTTTTTCCTGAATATATTCAGGAAAAAACGCATACACCCTTTTTGGCCAAGTGCATCATTGTGGACGTTCTGCCTCTTTTCCTATGCTTTCAAAGCAATTCCAGTCTACCTCCTGAAATCGGTTTCCTGCAATTCTGCCCCGCTTTCAAGTCCTCTTGGCAGCCTTACTTCAGTATATTTTTGGACGATAGCTGTCATTTATAACTCTGCAGGTTTGTGAATTACAGTGCCCCTGAGCTCCTTTCTTCAACTCGCTTTCTTGTGATCTGGCCGCAACACCGCAGGATTGCTTCAGGCCCTAATCTGGTTCCGGAACGGCACGCTGAGCCTTTGGTTAATTCCTCTTCCTGGTGGGAAATGAGAGTTAAATTTGCCCGTCCAGACACCTCCAGCTAGTCTCTCATTGGTTCTCCCTATTCCTGTTCATCTTCCGCAGAAATTGCAAACTGGGCCAAACAAGAGGTTAAAGGCACGGACTCTCCAAGTCGGGAGAGTGTTAGTAAAGCATCTGGAATGTTGCACCCGAGTACCAGGGGACGAAAACTGAGACATATTTGAGCACGTCTCCCGATCACACGGTTGATCATACTCTGGGTTCCACATGCATGTTTTAGCTGAAGGAAGAATCCCTTAAACCTGGAGAGTTGAGACCCGTGGAATGGGTACCATGCAATATGACTTCAAAGGGTCTTCATTTGTTCACCGAACCTCTCCAATCCTATCACTGCTGCGTTTATGCCCCTGTACACACGCTTGATTCTCTTTCAGAGACATAGCAATCCATAGGTTTTTTTTTTTTTTTTTTTTTTTTTTGCGGTACGCGGGCCTCTCACTCCTATGGCCTCTCCCGTTGCGGAGCACAGGCTCCAGACTCGCAGCCTCAGCGGCCATGGATCACGGGCCCAGCCGCTTCACGGCATGTGGGATCTTCCCGGACCGAGGCACGAACACCTGTCCCCTGCATCGGCAGGCGGACTCTCAACCCTGCGCCACCAGGGAAGCCCAATCCATAGGTTTTAAGATACTTACTAGTCAGGTACATTCTTAGGCGTTTAATATGGGGTGTTGAGTCCATCTCGTTGAGCAAGGAGTAGCTCTTGTCTCTTCCATATTTGGCTTAAGGAATTTTATCTGTGCTCATTTCAATCTCTGGTTTTATGCAGCACCCCAACTCACCTTTCCCCTTAAGAAAGCATAAGTTGGTTTTCTAAATTTGAGACCCTGTTCTGTTTTGTAATTCAGTTCCTGTGTAGCCGAGTTTACATTCCGTGTATTAGTGATATCTTATGATGTTTCTTTTTCTGTGTGACTTATTTCAGTGAGAATCATCATACCTGAATCCACTCATTATGCTGCTACGGGCCTGATGACATAGATTTCATTGCTGAGTGATATTGCATTGTACGTAAGTACCACAACATCTTTATCCATTTTTCACTTTCTGCGATATTGAACTTGTACCGTAAACGAGGTTCTTGTAAACAGAGCTGTCCCAAACATTGGGGTGGCTGTGTCTTTTTGATTTTAATATCCCTAAGCTATAGGACCATAAGTGGAAGTGCCCTAGGCTCTGTTGCTTTGTTTTCTGGATGTTTCAGGAAACACCATACACTTCTCCAGAGTGGCTGTTGGCAATTTACATCCTGCCCATCAGCATAACAAGGCTCCCAGTTCTCCATGGCCTGTCCTGCCTTTCTGGATTTTACACTTTTTTCAGATGGCCCTTTTTCACCGGGGGGAAGTGACACTTCATTGTAGTGCAGATTTCCTTTGCAAGCTTGCTTGGTTGGCCAAAAAGGGCATATGCGTTTTTTCCTGAATATATTCAGGAAAAAACGCATACACCCTTTTGGCCAAGTGCATCATTGTCGACGTTCTGCCTCTTTTCCTATGCTTTCAATGCAATTCCAGTCTACCTCCTGGAATCGGTTTCCTGCAATTCTGCCCCGCTTTCAAGTCCTCTTGGCAGCCTTACTGCAGTATATTTTTGGACGATAGCTGTCATTTATAACTCTGCAGGTTTGTGAATTACAGTGCCCCTGAGCTCCTTTCTTCAACTCGCTTTCTTGTGAGCTGGCCGCAACACCGCAGGATTGCTTCAGGCCCTAATCTGGTTCCGACACGGCACGCTGAGCCTTTGGTTAATTCCTCTTCCTGGTGGGAAATGCGAGTTAAATTTGCCCGTCCAGACACCTCCAGCTAGTCTCTCATTGGTTCTCCCTATTCCTGTTCATCTTCCGTAGAAATTGCAAACTGGGCCAAACAGGAGGTTAAAGGCACTGACTCTCCAAGTCGGGAGAGTGTTAGTAAAGCGTCTGGAATGTTGCACCCGAGTACCAGAAGACGAGAACTGAGACATATTTGAACACGTCTCCCAATCACACGGTTGATCATACTCTGGGATCCACATGCATGTTTTAGCTGAAGGAAGAATCCCTTAAACCTGGAGAGTTGAGACCCGTGGAATGGGTACCATGCAATATGACTTCAAAGGGTCTTCATTTGCTCACCGAACCTCTCCAATCCTATCACTGCTGCATTTATGCCCCTGTACACACGCTTCATACTCTTTCGGAGACATAGCGATCCAAAGCTTTTAAAATACTTACTAGACACGTACATTCTTAGGCGTTTAATATGGGGTGTTGAGTCCATCTCGTTGAGCAAGGAGTAGCTCTTGTCTATTCCATATTTGGCTTAAGGAATTTTATCTGTGCTCATTTCAATCTCTGGTTTTATGCAGCACCCCAACTCACCTTTCCCCTTAAGAAAGCATAAGTTGGTTTTTTAAATTTGAGACCCTGTTCTGTTTTGTAATTCAGTTCCTGTGTAGCCGAGTTTACATTCCGTGTATTAGTGATATCTTATGATGTTTCTTTTTCTGTGTGACTTATTTCATTTAGAAACATCATACCTGAATCCACTCATTATGCTGCTACGGGCCTGATGACATAGATTTCATTGCTGAGTGATATTGCATTGTACGTAAGTACCACAACTTCTTTATCCATTTTTCAATTTCTGTGATATTGAACTTGTACCATAAACGAGGTTCTTGTAAACAGAGCCGTCCCAAACTTTGGGGTGGCTGTGTCTTTTTGATTTTAATTTCCCTAAGCTATAGGACCTTAAGTGGAAGTGCCCTAGGCTCTGTTGCTTTGTATTTTAGATGTTTCAGGAAACACCATACACTTCTCCCCAGTGGCTGTTGGCAATTTACATCCCGCTCATCAGCATAACAAGGCTCCCAGTTCTCCATGGCCTGTCCTGCCTTTCTGGATTTTACACTTTTTTCAGATGGCCCTTTTTCCCGGGGGGAAGTGAGACTTCATTGTAGTGCAGATTTCCTTTGCAAGCTTGCTTGGTTGGCCAAAAAGGGCGTATGCGTTTTTTCCTGAATATATTCAGGAAAAAACGCATAAGCCCTTTTTGGCCAAGTGCATCATTGTCGACGTTCTGCCTCTTTTCCTATGCTTTCAATGCAATTCCAGTCTACCTCCTGAAATCGGTTTCCTGCAATTCTGCCCCGCTTTCAAGTCCTCTTGGCAGCCTTACTTCAGTATATTTTTGGACGATAGCTGTCATTTATAACTCTGCAGGTTTGTGAATTACAGTGCCCCTGAGCTCCTTTCTTCAACTCGCTTTCTTGTGAGCTGGCCGCAACACCGCAGGATTGCTTCAGGCCCTAATCTGGTTCCGTCACTGCACGCTGAGCCTTTGGTTAATTCCTCTTCCTGGTGGGAAATGAGAGGTAAATATGCCCGTCCAGACACCTCCAGCTAGTCTCTCATTGGTTCTCCCTATTCCTGTTCATCTTCCGCAGAAATTGCAAACTGGGCCAAACAGGAGGTTAAAGGCACTGACTCTCCAAGTCGGGAGAGTGTTAGTAAAGCGTCTGGAATGTTGCACCCGCTTTCCAGGGGACGAGAACTGAGACATATTTGAACACGTCTCCCAATCACACGGTTGATCATACTCTGGGTTCCACATGCATGTTTTAGCTGAAGGAAGAATCCCTTAAACCTGGAGAGTTGAGACCCGTGGAATGGGTACCATGCAATATGACTTCAAAGGGTCTTCATTTGCTCACCGAACCTCTCCAATCCTATCACTGCTGCATTTATGCCCCTGTACACACGCTGATACTCTTTTGGAGACATAGCGATCCAAAGCTTTTAAAATACTTTCTAGTCAGGTACATTCTTAGGCGTTTAATATGGGGTGTTGAGTCCATCTCGTTGAGCAAGGAGTAGCTCTTGTCTCTTCCATATTTGGCTTAAGGAATTTTATCTGTGCTCATTTCAATCTCTGGTTTTATGCAGCACCCCAACTCACCTTTCCCCTTAAGAAAGCATAAGTTGGTTTTCTAAATTTGAGACCCTGTTCTGTTTTGTAATTCAGTTCCTGTGTAGCCGAGTTTACATTCCGTGTATTAGTGATATCTTATGATGTTTCTTTTTCTGTGTGACTTATTTCAGTGAGAATCATCATACCTGAATCCACTCATTATGCTGCTACGGGCCTGATGACATAGATTTCATTGCTGAGTGATATTGCATTGTACGTAAGTACCACAACATCTTTATCCATTTTTCACTTTCTGCGATATTGAACTTGTACCGTAAACGAGGTTCTTGTAAACAGAGCTGTCCCAAACATTGGGGTGGCTGTGTCTTTTTGATTTTAATATCCCTAAGCTATAGGACCATAAGTGGAAGTGCCCTAGGCTCTGTTGCTTTGTTTTCTGCATGTTTCAGGAAACACCATACACTTCTCCAGAGTGGCTGTTGGCAATTTACATCCTGCCCATCAGCATAACAAGGCTCCCAGTTCTCCATGGCCTGTCCTGCCTTTCTGGATTTTACACTTTTTTCAGATGGCCCTTTTTCACCGGGGGGAAGTGACACTTCATTGTAGTGCAGATTTCCTTTGCAAGCTTGCTTGGTTGGCCAAAAAGGGCATATGCGTTTTTTCCTGAATATATTCAGGAAAAAACGCATACGCCCTTTTTGGCCAAGTGCATCATTGTCGACGTTCTGCCTCTTTTCCTATGCTTTCAATGCAATTCCAGTCTACCTCCTGGAATCGGTTTCCTGCAATTCTGCCCCGCATTCAAGTCCTCTTGGCAGCCTTACTGCAGTATATTTTTGGACGATAGCTGTCATTTATAACTCTGCAGGTTTGTGAATTACAGTGCCCCTGAGCTCCTTTCTTCAACTCGCTTTCTTGTGAGCTGGCCGCAACACCGCAGAATTGCTTCAGGCCCTAATCTGGTTCCGACACGGCACGCTGAGCCTTTGGTTAATTCCTCTTCCTGGTGGGAAATGAGAGTTAAATTTGCCCGTCCAGACACCTCCAGCTAGTCTCTCATTGGTTCTCCCTATTCCTGTTCATCTTCCGCAGAAATTGCAAACTGGGCCAAACAGGAGGTTAAAGGCACTGACTCTCCAAGTCGGGAGAGTGTTAGTAAAGCGTCTGGAATGTTGCACCCGAGTACCAGAAGACGAGAACTGAGACATATTTGAACACGTCTCCCAATCACACGGTTGATCATACTCTGGGATCCACATGCATGTTTTAGCTGAAGGAAGAATCCCTTAAACCTGGAGAGTTGAGACCCGTGGAATGGGTACCATGCAATATGACTTCAAAGGGTCTTCATTTGCTCACCGAACCTCTCCAATCCTATCACTGCTGCATTTATGCCCCTGTACACACGCTGATACTCTTTTGGAGACATAGCGATCCAAAGCTTTTAAAATACTTTCTAGTCAGGTACATTCTTAGGCGTTTAATATGGGGTGTTGAGTCCATCTCGTTGAGCAAGGAGTAGCTCTTGTCTCTTCCATATTTGGCTTAAGGAATTTTATCTGTGCTCATTTCAATCTCTGGTTTTATGCAGCACCCCAACTCACCTTTCCCCTTAAGAAAGCATAAGTTGGTTTTCTAAATTTGAGACCCTGTTCTGTTTTGTAATTCAGTTCCTGTGTAGCCGAGTTTACATTCCGTGTATTAGTGATATCTTATGATGTTTCTTTTTCTGTGTGACTTATTTCAGTGAGAATCATCATACCTGAATCCACTCATTATGCTGCTACGGGCCTGATGACATAGATTTCATTGCTGAGTGATATTGCATTGTACGTAAGTACCACAACATCTTTATCCATTTTTCACTTTCTGCGATATTGAACTTGTACCGTAAACGAGGTTCTTGTAAACAGAGCTGTCCCAAACATTGGGGTGGCTGTGTCTTTTTGATTTTAATATCCCTAAGCTATAGGACCATAAGTGGAAGTGCCCTAGGCTCTGTTGCTTTGTTTTCTGGATGTTTCAGGAAACACCATACACTTCTCCAGAGTGGCTGTTGGCAATTTACATCCTGCCCATCAGCATAACAAGGCTCCCAGTTCTCCATGGCCTGTCCTGCCTTTCTGGATTTTACACTTTTTTCAGATGGCCCTTTTTCACCGGGGGGAAGTGACACTTCATTGTAGTGCAGATTTCCTTTGCAAGCTTGCTTGGTTGGCCAAAAAGGGCATATGCGTTTTTTCCTGAATATATTCAGGAAAAAACGCATACGCCCTTTTTGGCCAAGTGCATCATTGTCGACGTTCTGCCTCTTTTCCTATGCTTTCAATGCAATTCCAGTCTACCTCCTGGAATCGGTTTCCTGCAATTCTGCCCCGCATTCAAGTCCTCTTGGCAGCCTTACTGCAGTATATTTTTGGACGATAGCTGTCATTTATAACTCTGCAGGTTTGTGAATTACAGTGCCCCTGAGCTCCTTTCTTCAACTCGCTTTCTTGTGAGCTGGCCGCAACACCGCAGGATTGCTTCAGGCCCTAATCTGGTTCCGACACGGCACGCTGAGCCTTTGGTTAATTCCTCTTCCTGGTGGGAAATGAGAGTTAAATTTGCCCGTCCAGACACCTCCAGCTAGTCTCTCATTGGTTCTCCCTATTCCTGTTCATCTTCCGCAGAAATTGCAAACTGGGCCAAACAGGAGGTTAAAGGCACTGACTCTCCAAGTCGGGAGAGTGTTAGTAAAGCGTCTGGAATGTTGCACCCGAGTACCAGGGGACGAGAACTGAGACATATTTGAACACGTCTCCCAATCACACGGTTGATCATACTCTGGGATCCACATGCATGTTTTAGCTGAAGGAAGAATCCCTTAAACCTGGAGAGTTGAGACCCGTGGAATGGGTACCATGCAATATGACTTCAAAGGGTCTTCATTTGCTCACCGAACCTCTCCAATCCTATCACTGCTGCATTTATGCCCCTGTACACACGCTGATACTCTTTTGGAGACATAGCGATCCAAAGCTTTTAAAATACTTTCTAGTCAGGTACATTCTTAGGCGTTTAATATGGGGTGTTGAGTCCATCTCGTTGAGCAAGGAGTAGCTCTTGTCTATTCCATATTTGGCTTAAGGAATTTTATCTGTGCTCATTACAATCTCTGGTTTTATGCAGCACACCAACTCACCTTTCCCCTTAAGAAAGCATAAGTTGGTTTTTTAAATTTGAGACCCTGTTCTGTTTTGTAATTCAGTTCCTGTGTAGCCGAGTTTACATTCCGTGTATTAGTGATATCTTATGATGTTTCTTTTTCTGTGTGACTTATTTCAGTTAGAATCATCATACCTGAATCCACTCATTATGCTGCTACGGGCCTGATGACATAGATTTCATTGCTGAGTGATATTGCATTGTACGTAAGTACCACAACTTCTTTATCCATTTTTCACTTTCTGCGATATTGAACTTGTACCGTAAACGAGGTTCTTGTAAACAGAGCCGTCCCAAACTTTGGGGTGGCTGTGTCTTTTTGATTTTAATTTCCCTAAGCTATAGGACCTTAAGTGGAAGTGCCCTAGGCTCTGTTGCTTTGTTTTTTAGATGTTTCAGTTAACACCATACACTTCTCCAGAGTGGCTGTTGGCAATTTACATCCCGCCCATCAGCATAACAAGGCTCCCAGTTCTCCATGGCCTGTCCTGCCTTTCTGGATTTTACACTTTTTTCAGATGGCCCTTTTTCCCGGGGGGAAGTGAGACTTCATTGTAGTGCAGATTTCCTTTGCAGGCTTGCTTGGTTGGCCAAAAAGGGCGTATGCGTTTTTTCCTGAATATATTCAGGAAAAAACGCATAAGCCCTTTTTGGCCAAGTGCATCATTGTCGACGTTCTGCCTCTTTTCCTATGCTTTCAATGCAATTCCAGTCTACCTCCTGAAATCGGTTTCCTGCAATTCTGCCCCGCTTTCAAGTCCTCTTGGCAGCCTTACTTCAGTATATTTTTGGACGATAGCTGTCATTTATAACTCTGCAGGTTTGTGAATTACAGTGCCCCTGAGCTCCTTTCTTCAACTCGCTTTCTTGTGAGCTGGCCGCAACACCGCAGGATTGCTTCAGGCCCTAATCTGGTTCCGTCACGGCACGCTGAGCCTTCGGTTAATTCCTCTTCCTGGTGGGAAATGAGAGGTAAATATGCCCGTCCAGACACCTCCAGCTAGTCTATCATTGGTTCTCCCTATTCCTGTTCATCTTCCGCAGAAATTGCAAACTGGGCCAAACAGGAGGTTAAAGGCACTGACTCTCCAAGTCGGGAGAGTGTTAGTAAAGCGTCTGGAATGTTGCACCCGCTTTCCAGGGGACGAGAACTGAGACATATTTGAACACGTCTCCCAATCACACGGTTGATCATACTCTGGGTTCCACATGCATGTTTGAGCTGAAGGAAGAATCCCTTAAACCTGGAGAGTTGAGACCCGTGGAATGGGTACCATGCAATATGACTTCAAAGGATCTTCATTTGCTCACTGAACCTCTCCAATCCTATCACTGCTGCGTTTATGCCCCTGTACACACGCCTGATTCTCTTTCGGAGACAGAGCAATCCATAGGTTTTAATATACTTACAAGTCAGATACATTCATAGGCGTTTAATATGGGGTGTTGAGTCCATTTCGTTGAGCAAGGAGTAGCTCTTGTCTATTCCATATTTGGCTTAAGGAACTTTATCTGTGCTCATTTCAATCTCTGGTTTTATGCAGCACCCCAACTCACCTTTCCCCTTAAGCAAGCATAAGTTGGTTTTCTACATTTGAGACCCTGGTCTGTTTTGTAATCCAGTTCCTGTGTAGCCAAGTTTACATTCCGTGTATTAGTGACATCTTATGATGCTTGCTTTTCTGTGTGACTTATTTCAGTTAGAATCATCATACCTGAATCCACTCATTATGCTGCTACAGGCCTGATGACATAGATTTCACTGCTAAGTGATATTGCATTGTACGTAAGTACCACAACTTCTTTATCCATTTTTCACTTTCTGCTATATTGAACTTGTTCTGTAAACGAGGTTCTTGTAAACAGAGCCGTCCCAAACTTTGGGGTCGCTGTGTCTTTTAGATTTTAATTTCCCTTAGCTATAGGACCATAAGTGGAAGTGCCCTAGGCTCTGTTGCTTTGTTTTTTAGATGTTTCAGGAAACACCATACACTTCTCCGGAGTGGCTGTTGGCAATTTACATCCCGCCCATCAGCATAACAAGGCTCCCAGTTCTCCATGGCCTGTCCTGCCTTTCTGGATTTTACACATTCTTCAGATGGCCCTTTTGTGCGGGGGGAGGTGAGACTTCATTGTAGTGCAGATTTTCTTTGCAAGCTTGCTTGGTTGGCCAAAAAGGGCGTATGCGTTTTTTCCTGAATATATTCAGGAAAAAACACAAACGTCCTTTTTGGCCAAGTGCATCATTGTCCACGTTCTGCCTCTTTTCTTTTGCATTAAATGCAATTCCAATCTACTTCCTGAAATCGGTTGCCGGCAATTCTGCCCCGTTTTCAAGTCCTCTTGGCAGCCTTACTTCAGTATATTTTTGGACGATAGCTTTCATTTATAACTCTGCAGGTTTGTGAATTACAGTGCCCCTGAGCTCCTTTCTTCAACTCGCTTTCTTGTGAGCTGGCCGCAACACCACAGGAATGCTTCAGGCCCTAATCTGGTTCCGGCACAGCACGCTGAGCCTTTGGTTAATTCCTCTTCCTGGTGGGAAATGAGAGTTAAATTTGCCCGTCCAGACACCTCCAGCTAGTCTCTCATTGGTTCTCCCTATTCCTGTTCATCTTCCGCAGAAATTGCAAACTGGGCCAAACAGGAGGTTAAAGCAGTGACTCTCCAATTCGGGAGAGTGTTAGTAAAGCGTCTGGAATGTTGCACCCGAGTACCAGGGGACGAGAATTGAGACATATTGGAACACGTCTCCCGATCACACGGTTGATCATACTCTGGGTTCCACATGCATGATTTAGCTGAAGGAAGAATCCCTTAAACCTGGAGAGTTGAGACCCATGGAATGGGTACCATGCAATATGACTTCAAAGGGTATTCATTTGCTCACCGAACCTCTCCAATCCTATCACTGCTGCGTTTTTTCCCCGTACACACGCTTGATTCTCTTTTGGAGACATAGCAATCCATAGTTTTTAAGATACTTACTAGTCAGGTACATTCTTAGGCGTTTAATATGGGGTGTTGAGTCCATTTCGTTGAGCAAGGAGTAGCTCTTGTCTATTCCATATTTGGCTTAAGGAACTTTATCTGTGCTCATTTCATTCTCTGGTTTTATGCAGCACCCCAACTCACCTTTCCCCTTAAACCAGCATAAGTTGGATTTCTAAATTTGAGACCCTCTTCTGTTTTGTAATCCAGTTCCTGTGTAGCCAAGTTTACATTCCGTGTATTAATGATATCTTATGATGTTAGTTTTTCTGTGTGACTTATTTCAGTTAGAATCATCATACCTGAATCCACTCATTATGCTGCTATGGTCCTGATTACATAGATTTCATTGCTGAGTGATATTGTATTGTATGTAAGTACCACGACTTCTTTATCCATTTTTCACTTTCTGCGATATTGAACTTGTCCCGTAAACGAGGTTCTTGTAAACAGAGCCGTCCCAAACTTTGGGGTGGCTGTGTCTTTTTTTTTTTTTAACATCTTTATTGGGGTATAATTGCTTTACAATGGTGTGTTAGTTTCTGCTTTATAACAAAGTGAATCAGTCATACATAAACATATGTTCCCATATGTCTTCCCTGTTGCGTCTCCCTCCCTCCCACCCTCCCTATCCCACCCCTCCAGGCTGTCACAAAGCACCGAGCCAATATCCCTGTGCTATGTGGCTGCTTCCCACTAGCTATCTACCTTACTGCCTTTGTTAGTGTGTATATGCCCATGACTCTCTCTCGCCGTGTCACAGCTCACCCTTCCCCCTCCCCATAACCTCAAGTCCATTCTCTAAGAGGTCTGCATCTTTATTCCTGCTTTACCCCTAGGTTCTTCATGACATTTTTTTCTTAAATTCCATATATATGTGTTAGCATACGGTATTTGTCTTTTTCTTTCTGACTTACTTCACTCTGTATGACAGACTCTAGGTCTATCCACCTCATCACAAATAGCTCAATTTCGTTTCTTTTTATGGCTGAGTAATATTCCATTGTATATATGTGCCACATCTTCTTTATCCATTCATCCGATGACGGGCACTTAGGTTGTTTCCATCTCCGGGCTATTGTAAATAGAGCTGCAATGAACATTTTGGTACATGACTCTTTTTGAATTTTGGTTTTCTCAGGGTATATGCCCAGTAGTGGGATTGCTGGGTCATATGGTAGTTCTATTTGTAGTTTTTTAAGGAACCTCCATACTGTTCTCCATAGTGGCTGAACCAATTCACATTCCCACCAGCAGTGCAAGAGTGTTCCCTTTTCTCCACACCCTCTCCAGCATTTATTGTTTCTAGATTTTTTCATGATGGCCATTCTGACTGGTGTGAGATGATATCTCATTGTAGTTTTGATTTGCATTTCTCTAATGATTAATGATGTTGAGCATTCTTTCATGTGTTTGTTGGCAGTCTGTATATCTTCTTTGGAGAAATGTCTATTTAGGTCTTTTGCCCATTTTTGGATTGGGTTGTTTGTTTTCTTGTTATTGAGCTGCATGAGCTGCTTGTAAATTTTGGAGATTAATCCTTTGTCGGTTGCTTCATTTGCAAATATTTTCTCCCATTCTGAGGGTTGTCTTTTGGTCTTGTTTATGGTTTCCTTTGCTGTGCAAAAGCTTTGAAGTTTCATTAGGTCCCATTTGTTTATTTTTGTTTTTATTTCCATTACTCTAGGAGGTGGGTCAGAAAGGATCTTGCTTTGATTTATGTCATAGAGTGTTCTGCCTATGTTTTCCTCTAAGAGTTTTACAGTGTCTGGCCTTACATTTAGGTCTTTAATCCATTTTGAGCTTATTTTTGTGTATGGTGTTAGGGAGTGATCTAATCTCATACTTTTACATGTACCTGTCCAGTTTTCCCAGCACCACTTATTGAAGAGGCTGTCCTTTCTCTATTGTACATTACTGCCACCTTTATCAAAGATAAGGTGTCCATATGTGCATGGGTTTATCTCTGGGCTTTCTATCCTGTTCCATTGATCTATCTTTCTGTTTTTGTGCCAGTACCATACCGTCTTGATGACTGTAGCTTTGTAGTATAGTCTGAAGTCAGGGAGCCTGATTCCTCCAGTTCCTTCTTTCGTTCTCAAGATTGCTTTGGCTATTCGGGGTCTTTTGTGTTTCCATACAAATTGTGAAATTTTTTGTTCTAGTTCTGTGAAAAATGCCAGTGGTAGTTTGATAGGGATTGCATTGAATCTATAGATTGCTTTGGGTAGTAGAGTCATTTTCACAATGTTGATTCTTCCAATCCAAGAACATGGTATATCTCTCCATCTATTTATATCATCTTTAATTTCTTTCATCAGTGTCTTATAATTTTCTGCATACAGGTCTTTTGTCTCCTTAGGTAGGTTTATTCCTAGATATTTTATTCTTTTTGTTGCAATGGTAAATGGGAGTGTTTTCTTGATTTCACTTTCAGATTTTTCATCATTAGTATATAGGAATGCCAGAGATTTCTGTGCATTAATTTTGTATCCTGCCACTTTACCAAACTCATTGATTAGCTCTAGTAGTTTTCTGGTAGCATCTTTAGGGTTCTCTATGTATAGGATCATGTCATCTGCAAACAGTGACAGCTTTACTTCTTCTTTTCCAATTTGGATTCCTTTTATTTCCTTTTCTTCTCTGATTGCTGTGGCTAAAACTTCCAAAACAATGTTGAATAATAGTGGTGAGAGTGGGCAACCTTGTCTTGTTCCTGATCTTAGTGGAAATGCTTTCAGTTTTTCACCATTGAGGATGATGTTTGCTGTGGGCTTGTCATATATGGCCTTTATTATGTTGAGGAAAGTTCCCTCTATGCCTACTTTCTGCAGGGATTTTATCATAAATAGGTGTTGAATTTTGTCAAAAGCTTTCTCTGCATCTATTGAGATGATCATATGGTTTTTCTCCTTCAATTTGTTAATATGGTTTATCACATTGATAGATTTGCGTATATTGAAGAATCCTTGCATTCCTGGAATAAACCCCACTTGATCATAGTGTATGATCCTTTTAATGTGCTGTTGGATTCTGTTTGCTAGTATTTTGTTGAGGATTTTTGCATCTATGTTCATCAGTGATATTGGCCTGTAGTTTTCTTTCTTTGTGACATCCTTGTCTGGTTTTGGTATCAAGGTGATGGTGGCCTCGTAGAAGGAGTTAGGGAGTGGTCCTCCCTCTGCTATATTTTGGAAGAGTTTGAGAAGGATAGGTGTTAGCTCTTCTCTAAATGTTTGATAGAATTCGCCTGTGAAGCCATCTGGTCCTGGGCTTTTCTTTGTTGGAAGATTTTTAATCACAGTTTCAATTTCAGTGCTTGTGATTGGTCTGTTCATATTTTCTATTTCTTCCTGATTCAGTCTTGGCAGGTTGTGCATTTCTAAGAATTTGTCCATTTCTTCCAGATTGTCCATTTTATTGGCATAGAGTTGCTTGTAGTAATCTCTCATGACCTCTTTTATCTCTGCAGTGTCAGTTGTTACCTCTCCTTTTTCATTTCTAATTCTATTGATTTGAGTCTTCTCCCTTTTTTTCTTGATGAGTCTGGCTAGTGGTTTGTCTATTTTGTTTATCTTCTCAAAGAACCAGCTTTTAGTTTTATTGATCTTTGCTATTGTTTCCTTCATTTCTTTTTCATTTATTTCTGATCTGATTTTTATGATTTCTTTCCTTCTGCTAGCTTTGGGGTTTTTTTGTTCTTCTTTCTCTAATTGCTTGAGGTGCAAGGTTAGGTTGTTTATTCGAGATGTTTCCTGCTTCTTAAGGTGGGCTTGTATTGCTATAAACTTCCCCCTTAGAACTGCTGTTGCTGCATCCCACAGGTTTTGGGTCGTTGTGTCTCCATTGTCATTTGTTTCTAGGTATTTTTTGATTTCCTCTTTGATTTCTTCAGTGATCTCTTCATTATTAAGTAGTGTATTGTTTAGCCTCCATGTGTTTGTATTTTTTACAGATCTTTTCCTGTAATTGATATCTAGTCTCATGGCGTTGTGGTCAGAAAAGATACTTGATACAATTTCAATTTTCTTAAATTTACCAAGGCTTGATTTGTGACCTAAGATATGATCTATCCTGGAGAATGTTCCATGAGCACTTGAGAAAAATGTGTATTCTGTTGTTTTTGGATGGAGTGTCCTATAAATATCAATTAAGTCCATCTTGTTTAATGTATCATTTAAAGCTTGTGTTTCCTTATTTATTTTCATTTTGGATGATCTGTCCATGGGTGAAAGTGGGGTGTTTAAGTCCCCTACTATGAATGTGTTACTGTCGATTTCCCCTTTTATGGCTGTTAGTATTTGCCTTATGTATTGAGGTGCTCCTATGTTGGGTGCATAAATATTTACAATTGTTATATCTTCTTCTTGGATCGATCCCTTGATCATTATGTAGTGTCCTTCTTTGTCTCTTTTAATAGTCCTTATTTTAAAGTCTATTTTGTCTGATATGAGAATTGCTACTCCAGCTTTCTTTTGGTTTCCATTTGCATGGAATATCTTTTTCCATCCCCTTACTTTCAGTCTGTATGTGTCTCTAGGTCTGAAGTGGGTCTCTTGTAGACAGCATATATAAGGGTCTTGTTTTTGTATCCATTCAGCTAATCTGTGTCTTTTGGTGGGAGCATTTAGTCCATTTACATTTAAGGTAATTATCGATATGTATGTTCCTATTCCCATTTTCTAAATTGTTTTGGGTTCGTTATTATAGGTCTTTTCCTTCTCTTGTGTTTCTTGCCTAGAGAAGATCCTTTAGCATTTGTCGTAAAGCTGGTTTGGTGGTGCTGAACTCTCTCAGCTTTTGCTTGTCTGTAAAGGTTTTAATTTCTCCATCAAATCTGAATGAGATCCTTGCTGGGTAGAGTAGTCTTGGCTGCAGGTTTTTCTCCTTCATCACTTTCAGTATGTCCTGCCACTCCCTTCTGGCTTGTAGGGTTTCTGCTGAGAGATCAGCTGTTAACCTTATGGGATTCCCTTATGTGTTATTTGTTGTTTTTCCCTTGCTGCTTTTAATATGCTTTCTTTGTATTTAATTTTTGACAGTTTGATTAATATGTGTCTTGGTGTATTTCTCCTTGTATTTATCTTGTATGGGACTCTGTGCTTCCTGGACTTGATTAACTATTTCCTTTCCCATATTAGGGAAGTTTTCAACTATAATCTCTTCAAATATTTTCTCAGTCCCTTTCTTTTTCTCTTCTTCTTCTGGAACCCCTATAATTCGAATGTTGGTGCGTTTAATGTTGTCCCAGAGGTCTCTGAGACTGTCCTCAGTTCTTTTCATTCTTTTTTCTTTATTCTGCTCTGCTGTAGTTATTTCCACTATTTTATCTTCCAGGTCACTTATCCGTTCTTCTGCCTCAGTTACTCTGCTATTGATCCCATCTAGAGTACTTTTAATTTCATTTATTGTGTTGTTCATCGTTGCTTGTTTCATCTTTAGTTCTTCTAGGTCCTTGTTAACTGATTCTTGCATTTTGTCCAATCTATTGTCCATTCTATCTCCAAGATTTCGGATCAACCTTACTATCATTATTCTGAATTCTCTTTCAGGTAGACTGCCTATTTCCTCTTCATTTGTTAGGTCTGGTGCATTTTTATCTTGCTCCTTTATCTGCTGTGTGTTTTTCTGTCTTCTCATTTTGCTTATCTTACTGTGTTTGGGGTCTCCTTTTTGCAGGCTGCAGGTTTGTAGTTCCTCCTGTTTTTGATGTCTGTCTCCAGTGGCTAAGGTTGGTTCAGTGGGTTGTGTAGGCTTCCTGGTGGAGGGGACTAGTGCCTGTGTTGTGGTGGATGAGGCTGGATCTTGTCTCTCTAGTGGGCAGGTTCACGTCTGGTGGTGTGTTTGGGGGTGTCTGTGGCCTTATTATGATTTTAGGCAGCCTCTCTGCTAATGGGTGGTGTTGTGTTCCTGTTTTGCTAGTTGTTTGGCATAGGTTTTCCAGCACTGTGGCTTGCTGGTCGTTGAGTGAAGCTGGGTGCTGGTGTCAAGATGGAGGTCTCTGGGAGATTTTCACCGTTTCATATTATGTGGAGCTGGGAGGTCTCTTGTTGATCAGTGTCCTGAAGTTGGCTGTCCTACCTCAGAGGCAGAGCCCTGCCTCCTGGCTGGAGCACCAAAAGCTTTTCATCCACAGGCTCAGGATAAAAGGGAGAAAAAGTAGAGGGAATTAGTAGAAGTATGAGGAAAGAAAGAAGGAAAGGAGGGTAGGAAGGAAGGAATAAAGAAAGAAAGAAGCAAAGAAGGAAAGAAGGCAAGAAGGAAAGAAAGGAGGGAGGGAGGGAGGGAGGAAGGAAGGAAGGAGGGAAAGAAGGAAAAAAGAAAGAAAGAAGATACAGTAAAAATAAAATAAAGTATAATAAAGTTATTGAATTAAAAAATTCTTATTTAGAAAAAAAAAAAGGGACGGAAAGAACCTTAGGACAAATGTTGGAAGCAAAGCTATACAGACAAAATCTTACACAGAAGCATACACATACACCCTCACTAAAAGAGGTAAATGGGGAAAAATCCTAAATCTTGCTGTCAGAGACCACCTCCTCAATTTGGGATGATTCGTTGTCTAAAGGAGGGAAGGAAGGACGGAAAGAAAGAAAGAAAGAACGAAGGTAAAGTATAATAAGGTTATTAAAATTAATTATTAAGAAACAAAAATTTAAAAAAAAACATGGACGGATAGAACCCTAGGACAAATGGTGGAAGCAAGACTATACAGACAAGCTCTCACATAGAAGCATACACATACACATTCACAAAAAGAGGAAAGGGGAAAAAATCATAGATCTTGCTCCTAAAGTCCACTTCCTTAATTTGGGATGATTGGTTGTCTATTCAGGTATTCCACAGATGCAGGGTACATCAAGTTGATTGTGGAGCTTTAATCCGCTGCTTCTGAGGCTGCTGGGAGAGATTTCCCTTTCTCTTCTTTGTTCTCACAGCTCCCAGGGCTAAGCTTTGGATTTGGCCCTGCCACTGCGTGTAGATCGCTGGAGGGCGTCTGTTTTTTGCTCAGACAGGATGGGGTTAAAAGAGCCGCTGATTGGGGGCTCTGGCGCACTCAGGCCGGCGGGGACGGAGGGGCACAGAGTGCGGGGCGGGCCTGCGGTGGCAAAGGCCGGCGTGACTTTGCACCAGCCTGAGGCGCGCTGTGCGCTCTCCCGGGGAAGTTGTCCCTGGATCCCGGGAACCCGGCAGTGGCGGGCTGCACAGGCTCCGCGGAAGAGGGGTGTGGAGAGTGACCTGTGCTCGCACACAGGCCCCTCGGTGGCGGCAGCAGCAGCCTTAACGTCTCCCGCCTGCCTCTGGGGTCCGCGCTTTTAGCCGCGGCTTGCGCCCGTCTCTGGATTCCGCACTTTCAGCCGCGGCTCGCGCCCGTCTCTGGATTCCGCGCTTTCAGCCACGGCTCGCGCCCGTCTCTGGATTCCGCGCTTTCAGCCGCGGCTCGCGCCCGTCTCTGGGGTCCGTGCTTTCAGCCGCGGCTCGCACCCGTCTCTGGGGTTCGCGCTTTTAGCCGCGGCTCGCGCCCGTCTCTGGAGTTCCTTTAAGCAGCATTCTTAAACCCCTCTCCTCACGCCCCAGGAAACAAAGAGGGAAGGAAAATTCTCCTGCCTCTTCTGCAGGTGCAGGCTTTTCCCCGGACTCCCTCCCGGCTAGCTGTGGTGCACTAACCCCTTCAGGCTATGTTCAAGCCGCCAACCCCAGTCCTCTCCCTGCGCTCCGGCCTCAGCTCGCAGCTCGGCCCGCCCCGGCGGGTGAGCAGACAAGCCTCTCGGGCTGGTGAGTGCCGGTCGGCACCGATCCTCTGTGCGGGAATCTCCCCGCTTTGCCCTCCGCACCCGTTGCTGTGCACTCCTCTGCGGCTTCGAAGCTCCCCCCTCCGCCTCCCGCAGTCTCCGCCCGTGAAGGGGCTTCCTAGACTGTGGAAACTTTTCCTCCTTCACAGCTCCCTCCCACTGGTGCAGGTGCCGTCCCTATTCTTTTGTCTCTGTTTTTTCTTTTGCCCTACCCAGGTACGTGGGGAGTTTCTTGCCTTTTGAGAGGTCTGAGGTCTTCTGCCAGCCTTCAGTAGGTGTTCTGTAGGAGTTGTTCCACGTGTAGATGTATTTCTGGTGTATCTGTGGGGAGGAAGGTGATCTCCGCGTCTTACACTTCCGCCATCTTCCGCCTTCTCTGGCTGTGTCTTTTTGATTTTAATTTCCCTAAGCTATAGGACCATATGTGGAAGTGCCCTAGGCTCTGTTGCTTTGTTTCTTAGATGTTACAGGAAACACCATAAACTTCTCCCGAGTGGCTGTTGGCAATTTACATCCCACCCATCAGCATAACAAGGCTCCCAGTTCTCCATGGCTACTCCTGCCTTTCTGGATTTTACACTTTTTTCAGATGGCCCTTTTGACCGGGGGGAAGTGAGACTTCATTGTAGTGCAGATTTCCTTTGCAAGCTTGCTTGGTTGACCAAAAAGGGCGTATGCGTTTTTTCCTGAATATATTCAGGAAAAAACGCATACGCCCTTTTTGGCCAAGTGCATCATTGTCGACGTTCTGCCTCTTTTCCTATGCTTTCAATGCAATTCCAGTCTACCTCCTGAAATCAGTTTCCTGCAATTCTGCCCCACTTTCAAGTCCTCTTGGCAGCCTTACTTCAGTATATTTTTGGACGATAGCTGTCATTTATAACTCTGCAGGTTTGTGAATTACAGTGTCCCTGAGCTCCTTTCTTCAACTCGCTTTCTTGTGAGCTGGCCGCAACACCGCAGGATTGCTTCAGGCCCTAATCTGGTTCCGGCACGGCACGCAGAGCCTTTGGTTAATTCCTCTTCCTGGTGGAAAATGAGAGTTAAATTTGCCCGTCCAGACACCTCCAGCTAGTCTCTCATTGGTTCTCCCTATTCCTGTTCATCTTCCGCTAAATTGCAAACTGTGCCAAACAGGAGGTTAAAGGCACTGACTCTCCAAGGCGGGAGAGTGTTAGTAAAGCGTCTGGAATATTGCACCCGAGTACCAGGGGACGAAAACTGAGACATATTTGAACAGGTCTCCCGATCACATGGTTGATCATACTATGGGTTCCACATGCATGTTTTAGCTGAAGGAAGAATCCCTTAAACCTGGAGAGTTGAGACCCGTGGAATGGGTAACATGCAATATGACTTCAAAGGGTCTTCATTTGCTCACCGAACCTCTCCAATCCTATCACTGCTGTGTTTATGCCCCTGTACACACACTTGATTCTCTTTCGGAGACATAGCAATCCATAGGTTTTAAGATACTTACTAGTCAGGTACATTCTTAGGCGTTTAATATGGGGTGTTGAGTCCATTTCATTGAGCAAGGAGTAGCTCTTGTCTATTACATATTTGGCTTAAGGAACTTTATGTGTGCTCATTTCAATCTCTGGTTTTATGCAGCACCCCAACTCACCTTCCCCCTTAAGCAAGCATAAGTTGGTTTTCTAAACATGAGACCCTGTTCTGTTTTGTAATTCAGTTCATGTGTACCCAAGTTCACATTCCATGTATTAGTGATACCTTATGATGTTTCTTTTTCTGTGTGACTTTTTTCACTTAGAATCACCGTGACTCAATCCACTCATTATGCTGGTACAGGCCTGGTGACATAGGTTTCATTGCTGAGAGGTATTCTATTATACATAAGTACCGCAACTTCTTTATCCATTATTTGCTCTCTGGCATATTTAACTTGTGCTACAGAAGAGGTTCCTGTAAACAGAGCCGTCCCAAATTTTGGGGTGGCTGTGACTTTTTGATTTTAATTTCCCTAAGCTATAGGACCATAAGTGGAAGTGCCCTAGGCTCTGTTGCTTTGTTTTTTAGATGTTTCAGGAAAAACCATACACTTCTCCCCAGTGGCTGTTGGCAATTTACATTCCGCCCATCAGCATAACAAGGCTCCCAGTTCTCCATGGCCTGTCCTGCCTTTCTGGATTTTACACTTTTTTCGATGGCCCTTTTGACCGGGGGGAAGTGAGACTTCATTGTAGTGCAGATTTCCTTTGCAAGCTTGCTTGGTTGGCAAAAAACGGCTTATGGGTTTTTTCCTGAATATATTCAGGAAAAAACGCATACGCCCTTTTTGGCCAAGTGCATCATTGTCGACGTTCTGCCTCTTTTCCTATGCTTTAAATGCAATTCCAGTCTACCTCCTGAAATTGGTTTCCTGCAATTCTGCCCCGCTTTCAAGTCCTCTTGGCAGCCTTACTTCAGTATATTTTTGGACGATAGCTGTCATTTATAACTCTGCAGGTTTGTGAATTACAGTGCCCCTGAGCTCCTTTCTTCAACTCGCTTTCTTGTGAGCTGGCCGCAACACCGCAGGATTGCTTCAGGCCCTAATCAGGTTCCGGCACGGCACGCTGTGCCTTTGGTTAACTCCTCTTCCTGGTGGGAAATGAGAGTTAAATTTGCCTGTCCAGACACCTCCAGCTAGTCTCTCATTGGTTCTCCCTATTCCTGTTCATCTTCCGCAGAAATTGCAAACTGGGCCAAACAGGAGGTTAAAGGCACTGACTCTCCAAGTCGGGAGAGTGTTAGTAAAGCATCTGGAATGTTGTACCCAAGTACCAGGGGACTAAAACTGAGACATATTTGAACACGTCTCCCGATCACACAGTTGATCATACTCTGGGTTCCACATGCATGTTTTAGCTGAAGGAAGAATCCCTTAAACCTGGAGAGTTGAGACCCGTGGAATGGGTACCATGCAATATGACTTCAAAGGGTCTTCATTTGCTCACCGAACCTCTCCAATCCTATCACTGCTGCGTTTATGCCCCTGTACACACGCTTGATTCTCTTTCGGAGACATAGCAATCCATAGGTTTTAAGATACTTACTAGTCAGGTAAATTCTTAGGTGTTTAATATGGGGTGTTGAGTCCATTTCGTTGAGCAAGGAGTAGCTCTTGTCTATTCCATATTTGGCTTAAGGAACTTTATCTGTGCTCATTTCAATCTCTGGTTTTATGCAGCACCCCAACTCACCTTTCCCCTTAAGCAAGCATGTTGGTTTTCTAAATTTGAAAACCTGTTCTGTTTTGTAATCCAGTTCCTGTGTAGCCAAGTTTACATTCAGTGTATTAGTGATATCTTATGATGTTTCTTTTCCTGTGTGACTTATTTCAGTTAGAATCATCATTCCTGAATACACTCATTATGCTGCTACGGGCCTGATGACATAGATTTCATTGCTGAGTGATATTGCATTGTACGTAAGTACCACAACTTCTCTGTCCATTTTTCACTTTCTGTGATATTGAACTTGTACCGTAAACGAGGTTCTTGTAAACAGAGCCTTCCCAAACATTGGGGTGGCTGTGTCTTTTTGATTTTAATTTCCCTAAGCTATAGGACCATAAGTGGAAGTGCCCTAGGCTCTGTTGTTTTGTTTTTTACATGTTTCAGGAAACACCATAGGCTTCTCCCCAGTGGCTGTTGGCAATTTACATCCCGCCCATCAGCATAACAAGGCTCCCAGTTCTCCATGGCCTGTCCTGCCTTTCTGGATTTTACACTTTTTTCAGATGGCCCTTTTGACCGGGGGGAAGTGAGACTTCATTGTAGTGCAGATTTCCTTTGCAAGCTTGCTTGGTTGGCCAAAAAGGGTGTATGCGTTTTTTCCTGAATATATTCAGGAAAAAATGCATACGCCCTTTTTGGCCAAGTGCATCATTGTCGACGTTCTGCCTCTTTTCCTATGCTTTAAATGCAATTCCAGTCTACCTCCTGAAATTGGTTTCCTGCAATTCTGCCCCGCTTTCAAGTCCTCTTGGCAGCCTTACTTCAGTATATTTTTGGATGATAGCTGTCATTTATAACTCTGCAGGTTTGTGAATTACAGTGCCCCTGAGCTCCTTTCTTCAACTCGCTTTCTTGTGAGCTGGCCGCAACACCGCAGGATTGCTTCAGGCCCTAATCTGGTTCTGGCATGGCACGCTGAGCCTTTGGTTAGTTCCTCTTCCTGGTGGGAAATGAGAGTTAAATTTGCCCGTCCAGACACCTCCAGCTAGTCTCTCATTGTTTCTCCCTATTCCTGTTCATCTTCCGCAGAAATTGCAAACTGGGCCAAACAGGAGGTTAAAGGCACTGACTCTCCAAGTCGGGAGAGTGTTAGTAATGCGTCTGAAATATTGCACCCTAGTAGCAGGGGACGAAAACTGAGACGTATTTGAACACGTCTCCCGATCACACGGTTGATCATACTCTGGGTTCCACATGTATGTTTTAGGTGAAGGAAGAATCCCTTAAACCTGGAGAGTTGAGACCCGTGGAATGGGTACCATGCAATATGATTTCAAAGGGTCTTCATTTGCTCACCGAACCTCTCCAATCCTATCACTGCTGCTTTTATGCCCCAGTACACACGCTTGATTCTCTTTCACAGACATACCAATCTATAGGTTTTAAGATACTTACTAGTCAGGTACATTCTTAGGCGTTTAATATGGGGTGTTGAGTCCATTTCGTTGAGCAAGGAGTAGCTCTTGTCTATTCCGTATTTGGCTTAAGGAACTTTACCTGTGCTCATTTCAATCTCTGGTTTTATGCAGCACCCCAACTCACCTTTCCCCTTAAGCAAGCATAAGTTGGTTTTCTACATTTGAGACCCTGTTCTGTTTTGTAATCCAGTTCCTGTGTAGCCAAGTTTACATTCAGTGTATTAGTGATATCTTATGATGTTTCTTTTCCTGTGTGACTTATTTCAGTTAGAATCATCATACCTGAATACACTCATTATGCTGCTACGGGCCTGATGACATAGATTTCATTGCTGAGTGATATTGCATTGTACGTAAGTACCACAACTTCTTTATCCATTTTTCGCTTTCTGCGATATTGAACTTGTACCGTAAACGAGGTTCTTGTAAACAGAGCCGTCCCAAAGTTTGGGGTGGCTGTGTCTTTTTGATTTTAATTTCCCTAAGCTATAGGACCATAAGTGGAAGTGCCCTAGGCTCTGTTGCTTTGTTTTTTAGATGTTTCAGGAAACACCATACACTTCTCCCGAGTGGCTGTTGGCAATTTACATCCTGCCCATCAGCATAACAAGGCTCCCAGTTCTCCATGGCCTGTCCTGCCTTTCTGTATTTTACACATTTTTCAGATGGCCCTTTTGACCGGGGGGAAGTGAGACTTCATTGTAGTGCAGATTCCCTTTGCAAGCTTGCTTGGTTGGCCAAAAAGGGCGTATGCGTTTTTTCCTGAATATATTCAGGAAAAAACGCATACGCCCTTTTTGGCCAAGTGCATCATTGTCGACGTTCTGCCTCTTTTCCTATGCTTTAAATGCAATTCCAGTCTACCTCCTGAAATCGGTTTCCTGCAATTCTGCCTTGCTCTCAATGCCTCTTCATAGCCTTACCTCAATATATTTTTTGAAAATAGTTGGCCTTTATAACTCTGCAGGTTTTTGAATTGCAGTGGCCCTTAGCTCCATTTTTCAGCTCTTATTTTTGTGATCTTGCCTCATAACCACAGGATTCCTTCAGGCCCTATTCTTCTTCTGGGGCACCTTGCTGTGCCTTTGGTTTATTCTTCTTACTGATGTCAAATTAGAGTGACATGTGCCCATTGAAACCGCTACAGCTAGTTTCTCACTGGTTCCCCCTATTCCCATTCATCCTCCGCACTAACTGCAGACTGTGCGATACCAGAACTTAAAGGCATTGACTCTCCATGTGGGGATATTGTTAGTAAAGTGGCTGTAATGTCGATCCGGAGCCCCAGGAGTGGAAAAATGAGGTGTGTTTTAGAAACCTTTCCCGATCATATGGTATACCAGTCACTGGGTTTCCCAAGCATGGTTTAGCTGCAGGAAGATTCCCTTCAACCTGGAGTGTTGGGACCCTTGGAATGAGTAGCATGAAGTATTGCATTAAACTTTTGGCAGTTGCTCACCAAAGCTCACCAATCCTCTCAGCCCCAAGTGTCCAGTCTTATGTCTTATCCAGCTGTGGGTTTATATGTGTTCAATCCAGGTTGCATCACAGCCCCTGAGCGAATTTTGTAAGAATTTTTCTCTCTTTCATTGTTTCTGCGTTTTGTTTTTAAAATTTATTTCTATAATGGGGTTTAGCTCATTTTCACTGCTGTGTTTGTGCCGCTCTGCACACACTTGATTCCCTTATGGAGATATATCAATACATGGGTTTTAAGATTCTTATTACTCAGATATATTTCTCTGCGGTGTATAGGGTGTGTTGAGGCCAGTTCATTGAGCAAGGTGTAGATCTTGTCTAATATCTATTTGGTTTATTGAACAGTTTCTGTGCTAATTTCAAACTCTGGTTTTATGCATCACCCCACCTCTCCTTTCCCCTTAAGCTGACATAAGTGTGTTTTCTAAATGTGAGACACTGTTCTGTTCTGTAATTCATTTCTTGTGCAGCCATATTTACCCTCCCTCTATAAGTGATATCTTATGATATGTTTCTTTTTCTGTTTGACTTATTTCAAGTAGTATTATCGGACCTAAATCCACTCTTTATCCTTCTACTAACCTTATTACATTGATTTCATGGTGAAGAGATATTCCATTGTACATAAGTACCACATCTTCTTTATCCATTGTTCTCTTTCCTGGGATATTTAAGGTGTACTGAAGTTGAGGTTCTTGTAAACAGAGTAGCCCTAAACTGTGGTGTGCTTGTGTCTTGTTGATTTTTAGACTTCCCTAGATATACTCCCATGATTGGAAGTATCCTATGCTCTGTAGCTCTGTTTTTTAGATGATTTAGGAACCACCATACACTTCTCCAGAGTGGCTCTCGGCAGTTCACACACTGCCCATCAGCGTATAAAGGCTCCCTGTTCTCCATGACCTGTCCTGCATTTCTGGTTTTTACAATTTTTTAGGATGGCCCTTTTGACCGGTGGGAAATGAGACTTCTTTGTTGTGCACATTTGCATTGCTTGCTTGCTTCATTGCCCATAAAGTGCGTATGCGTTTTTTCCTGGATATAATCAGGAAAAAACGCATACGCCCTTTTGGGCCAACTGCATCATTGTCGAAATTCTGCCGCTTTTCATGTGCTTTAAAGACGAGTCCAATCTATCTCTTGAAATCTGTTTCTTGCAATTCTGTCTTGCATTCAGATCCTCTTCTTTGCCTTACCTCAACATATTTTTGGACGTTAGTTTTCATTTATAACTCTGCAGGTTTGTGAATTGCAGTGACCCTGAGCTCCATTTTTTAAGTTGCTCTTTTGTGAGCTGGCCTCAAACCCGCAGGATTGCTTCAGGCCCTATTTTGGCTCCGGCGAGGCGGGCTGAGCCTTTTTTCAATTCTTATTCTTAATGGGAAATTAGAGTGATATGTGCCCGTCCAAACCCCTACAACTATTCTCTCATTGGTTCCCCCTCTTCCCGTTCATCCTCCTCACAATTTGCAAAATGTGTGAAACAGAAGTTGAAATGTGCTGATTCTCCAAGTGGGGAGATTCTAAGTAACGTGGCTGGAATGGTGAACAGGAGCACCAGGAGAGGATAAATGAGCTGCATTTTAGACACATCTCCCGATCACATGGTGTACAGTCCTCTGGGATTTCCATGCATGTTTTAGCTGTAGGAAGATCCCTTGAACCTGCAGATTTGGGACCCATTGAATGGGTACCAGGTAGTATTACTTTAAAGGGTGTGCATTTCCTCACCCAACCTCACATTTCTCTTAGTGCAAACAGTTTCCAGCCTTATGTCTCATCCTGCTGTGGGTCTAGATGTGTTCAATCCATGTTGCATCACCGTCCCTGAGGAAAAGTTGTAAGAGGTTTTCTCTGTCTCTCTGTCATTTATTTTTTTCAATTTATTACTATATTGGTTACAGCTGATTTTCAAAGCTCTGTTTCTTGCTGCTGTACATCCACTTGATTCACGTACAGAGAGACATCAGTAAATTCTTTTTCAGATTCTTACCAGTCGTATATATTCTTTTCCGGTGACTTGAGTGTGCTGAGTGCAGTTCTTTTAGCTACCGTGTAGGCCTTGTTGATTATCAGTTTGGTATTTGGAATGGTATCTTTGCTAATTTCAACCTCCTGGATGATGCCTCACCCCTCCCCACCTTTCCCGTTTAGCAGCCTTATGCGTGTTTTCTACATATTTGACTATGTTTTTGTTTTGTAATTTATTTCATGTGTAGCCATTTTGGATTCCACCTTTAAGTGATATCTTATGATATGTGTCTTTTTCTTTTTGAATTATGTCACTTAGAAAGATCATACGTAACTCCTCCGGAGTTGTTACATCTGGCCATATTTCATTGATTTCCAGGCTGGATAATATTCCACTCTACCTAAGTACCACATCTCTATCCATTTTTTCCCTCCAGAGACATTTAAGTTATATCCTAGTCGAGGATCTTTTAAACAGAGAGGGGGTAAACATTGGGGTGCCTGTGTCCTCTCGATTTTTGTTTTTCCCAAGATATACGCCCATGAGTGCAAGTGCCCTATGCTCTGTAGCTCGTTTTTTAGATGCTTTAGTAAACACAATACACTTCTCCAGAATGGCCGTTGGCAATATACATTTCCACTATAAGTCTCACAGGGCTCCCTCTTCTCCTTGCCCTGTCCTGCATTTCTGTTATTTACGCTTTATGAGGATGGCTCTTCTGACTGATGCGAAGTGATATCTTTTGTAGTATTGACTTCCAGTGCCCACCTGTTTGGTTGGCTAAAAAAGTGTATGCCCTTTTCTTGAATATATACAGAAAAAAACGCATACACCCTTTTTGGCCAACTGCAATGTTGGCAATATTCAGCTCCTTTTCTTGTGCTTAATGGCGAGTCCTTTCTACCTCCTCAAATCCCTTTCCTGCCATTCTCCCTTGCTTACAAGTCCTTTTCTCTGACTTTCCTCAAGACATTTTTCAGTGATGGATATTTTCAACTCTGCAGTTTCGTGAATTTTACTGCCCCTGAGTTCCATTGTTCAACTTGTGTTTATGGGAACTGGCCACAAAGCAGCGGGATTTCCTCAAGCCCTATACTGTTTCCATGGGCAACCCTAGCCTTTGGTCAGTTCGTCTTCCTGATTGGAAATTAGAGTGACATGTGCCTGTCTGAACATCTAGGACTTGTCTCTCATTGTTCCTCATCCTTCCGCTTCATCCTCTGGACAAATTCCAAACTGTACGCAACAGGATGTTGACAGTGCTGACCTCTCCAAGTGGGGAGACTGTTAGTAAAGACGCTGGAGGGGTGAACCCGAGCACCAGGAGATGAGGAGATGAGATGCCTTTTCCAAACTCTTCCCGATCAGACGGTATACCATCCTCTGGGTGTGACAGACATGTTTTAGCAGTAGGAAGAGTCCCATTATGTAAGGAGAACACCAGGGCTTTTTCAAAATCAGTGTCTCCCCGAAACCCAAACTGGGGAATTTTTTAAGCTACGGCTACACATATGTTCATTAAGGGCCTTGGGAAGTAGGCAGAGTCCAAACTTTAGATGATTGAAGTCTTCAGGGTCAGAAGCACTCACCACCAGCTTCCCTTAGGTTACACTTTAACTGTCATTGATAGATGATGTCAATAAAAATATCTATTCTTTTTCAGATTATTTCCCCTTATAGGTTATTGCAAAATGTTGAATGTAGTTCCCTGTGCTATACAGTAGTTCCTTGTTGATGATCTATTTTATACATAGCAGTGTGTATGTGTTAATCCCAAACTGTTAATTTATCCCTCCTCCCACCTTTCCCCTTTGGTAATAATAAATTATAAGATTTTATACTTCTCAGAAATGGGGGAGCTGAAAGAGAGGTATCATTTTCAATGAAAAAACATTTAAAACAAGATTGAAGCTTTAACCAAGATTATTAGATGTACATCCTTGGAAAGAAATCACTTCGTTTCTCTAATATTGACCTGACAAATAAGACAAACCTTTTCACTGAACTTGCTTATAATAAAGTGATGGAAATATCAAATGGAAGTGTTAGAAACACCTTATTTTACCTGAGCCTTATACACTGTTCTATGTTAACTACAGTTTGGCTCACACATCTGTTCATTGAGGTTACAATAGTCTCAATTTCTGTTACTGATCCTCCCGAGTGGACCCCAACAAGTGTCCCCCTGCCCAGTGTCATTGGGGCCAACAGATTGAGACTGAGTTTGGTTCACAAGCAAAGGAAACTTTATATTTTGATCAGAGAATGGAGAGGTGAGAGCATGCACTACCCCGTGGGCTGTGGGCTGGGCTGCTGTGTAGAGATCCTGTCAGAGTTAGTGGGAGGGAGGGGGCAGAGCTCTCGAGGGCCGGGTTGGCTGCAGCTCAGGCTCTATATCGCGGAGTCTGCACTGGGCCCCAGGAGCTGAGGTGTCGACCCAGCCATTCTGTACTAGGAAATCTGGTCTGAAGTGCCGGGTGTGGAACCTCTGCATGTGGGACCCTAGGAGCACATGAAATTAGACAAAGCACAAAGGATAAAAAAGGTTAGACTTGACTTTATTGCCCAGATTTTATTTTTATCTCCCAGGGATTTTTAATGGGCTTTGCTGGGGACAAACCCCTCCTCTGCCTTTTGTCCTGTTCCTCATTTTTGGAGTGCTGAGGGTGCAGACCCTTCTTCTGTAACTGCTGAGTGCTGAGTTGGGAGCCCTCATACCCGGGGGCGAGGGTCAGAGCTTCTCCCCAGCAGCCTCCAGGTGACGTTGATTGTCCCCAGGCCCCCTGCCTCCCTGCTCGTCCACCTGAGCACCAGCATTGGAAGTGTTATAGATTCTAATGACCTTTAAGGGTCCAGGAAAGAGATGTGCAGAGACGCTGTGGGGGCCGGTTTCACCCCGCCCCACATTTGTTCGGCCACCTTAGGCTGACCGTTTCTGCCAGCCTAGATGCTCTGACCAGTAGTCTGCGCTTTCTTCAATTAGGCCCCTGAATTAACGTACAAACAGCACCAGGTGTCAGAGCCCTGCCCGCTCAACTCCCAGGCAGTCCAGGGTCAGTGGTGATCAAGGACCATGATAGCCACTGAGTCAACAGCCTTTTGAAGTAAACAGGAGTCCAGCCAGTCTTATTGGCCACCATCATCACGGTGTCTGTAGGCTTTTCTATGGTGACAGTGTGATATATGGTTCCCCCGCCAAGATTATTAGCTCCCCTCTGGGTGCAGTAAGTCCTGCAAGCAGTAGTCTACTCTTTTGGGACACACTCTTGTTGTTTTATGAGAGAAACTCCAGGTCAAGTGATGTTCACACGAGTCGTCATGGTGCCCTGTTGCCCCCGGTTATCTCTCTGGATGTTGGAGTTGGAGGGCCTCCTCACTCGAGGTTGGTGTGCCCACAGAGCGAACCCTGAAACTTCAGGGCATCGTTGGTGGTTAGGATCACCACGTGGGGTCCTTTTCCTTTAGGAGGGAGGTGGCCTTTTGGGCTGCTGATTTCCAGGTTTTTAGATACCGCCAGTATCTTGGCCAGATGTGGCAGTGGGCCAAGCCCCTTGGTGACCGTAGTTTATCCTACCTGGATGGCATTCTTGCATTGTTCCATTTCAAGTGGTCCCAGTTTTTGCACTAATTGTCCAGTGGTGATTCACCTTTCACCGGGAATGTAAAGGTCAAAGGGTTTAGCTAAATTAGGGAGTTCCAGGGCAAGGGTCTGAATTGACTGCTCTTTCCATTCTTGAAAGGCCACTTCTGGATTCTATTCAAAAGGATCATCATCTTTTCCTTTCAGTGTTTCATATAGAGGCCCAGCTAGTAGACTGTAGTTAGGGATCCAGAAGCAGCAAACCCTGGCCTCCCCAGGAACCCCTAAGCTGTCTTCTAGTTTTAGAAAGGGGTAAGGCTGAAAATGGTTTCTTCCCTTTCCTGGGATGGGCTTCTCTGACCTTCTGTGAGAATGAAGCCCAGGCAGGTCACCGCAGTCTGTGATATTTGAGCTTTTTCTTGGACAACTTCTATCCTTTATTGGCTTGGTAGTTCAGAGGCCTCCTTAGTAGGGCTGGCGATCAGAATGTCGTCTGCGTACTGAAGGAGGATTTCCTTTTCCAGAGGTAGAACTTTTAGGTCTTTAGCTAAGCTTTCCCCAAAGATGGTGTGGGAATTTTTGCACCCTTGGGGCAAGACGGCCCGGAAGTATTGTTTTAGTTGTATGTTGAGTCCTGCCACTCACAAGCCAAAATTTCTTGTGAATCTGGGACTAATGGAATACAAAAGAAGGCATCATTGAAGACTAATACAGAATACCATGTCCTGGTGGTTGGTAGAATGACCAGCAGGGTGTAGGAATTAGGAGCAGCTGGAGGTATATCCTCGGTGGCTTCACTGACTGTCCTGACATCCTTTACCAGGTCCCCAGCAGCCCATGGGGCTCTCATGGTCAGACCAATCCCAGAATATGGAGCTCACCTGGGCAGGTACCCCACCCCCACCCCAGCCCACGGGGCTCTTGTGGTCAGGCCCCTCCCAGGATACAGAGCTACCCTTGCAGGTACCGTGGCAGGGCTGGGCACACAGGAACTGTGCACATAGCCCTCATTGCAGAGCACCCCCAGCTCACCTGTCGCTCAGAGCTGACACAGAGCACCTCAGAGCAGGACTTGAACTAACAAACAGCAGCTGCAACAGGTCTGTGACCCTGGGCATCACTCTGTGCGGCCTCCCTCCACCTGGTCTTCCAGAGACTTCCACTGCACCCGGGACACCAGGCCTCTGTCTCCAACCACCACCCACCCCTCCTCTCCCTGACTCCTGGGTTCCTCTCATTAGGAGAGGGTTTTCTTGAAGTTGTCTCCCACTCATGGGCCAGATAAAATGATTAGAAAACAAGCCAAAGCTGCAGCCCCTTGTCTATCCTGACTCTCAGGAGCCCACACCTGTTCCTTGGACCTGGCCGGTTCAGCAAGTTCCATTTTCTGCAACTGTGAGCCCCTGAGGGGTGATGATTGGCTGACCTGGGCAGCCTTACTGTGCCAGCCAGCCCTCCCCAGGTGTGCCTGGGTTGAGATCAATATAAATACCACTCCAGGCAGCAAGAGCCCCTGCAGCCGTGCCTGACGCCATTTTCTCTGCCCTGTCAGCAGTCTCGGGGCTGGGCTGGTGGGAGGGAGTGAGAGGCCACGGCTTTGTGGGTGGCCCAGTGTGAGTGGGGCTCTGCTGGACTTTCTGCAGCAGTTGCCAGGCTGCCACCTGCTAAAGAAGAGGATGTGTCACCCATACCTGCTGCTGGAATTTCTCCCTGGGCAGAGGTGAGGAAGGAAAAAAGCAGTGGGGGCAGGGACAGGACGGGTATCTCAGGCAGGGAAATGGAAATCTTCCAGAAGAGCACCCAGGGCCAGGACCATCCTGGCTGGCCTGCAGGCACCAAGTCGGCCGGCATGCTGTCACTCGTGTGGCTCTATGGCCCTTCCTCTAGGCCTTCAAGTCCTTGTATATATTCAGGTGTTTTACCTGGGACGGGTGGGAATAGTTCAGCAGCAACTGGCCTGGGGCTCAGCTCACGTTTACTCACAGATGCCTCGGCACGGTGCCCCAGCTTTGCAATGAGGACGCTTGTTGCGTGGGGGCTGCTGGCTGAATGGGAGACGATTCCCCACCACTGACCAACTTCAGCATTGTTTACAACTGGAGCAAGTGCCCTGATACGGTTTTCCTCTGTGGAACTGGTGGGTTCTGTGTTTTTTTTCTCTTTTTCGTTTTTGGTTCAAGGTAGATTTTATTCCTCTTTTTTGTATTTACAGATATAAACATGGAAATAATTTATTCATATAAATACATGTATGTGAAGGGAATAATTGTTTTTTCTGTTTTATTTTTTAAATTTTATTTCTTTTTAATTTTGAATTTTATTTTATATTTTTATACAGCAGGTTCTTATTGGTTATCTATTTTATACATATAAATGTATACATGCCAATCCCAGTCTCTCAACTCCTCCCACTACCACACCCCCAACAGCTTTCCCCCCTTGTTGTCCATACGTTTGTTGTCTACATCTGTTGCTCTATTTATGCCTTGCAAAATGGTTAATCTGTACAGTTTTTCTAGGTTCCACATATATGCATGAATATACAAGATTTGTTTTTCTCTTTCTGACTTACTTCACTCTGTATGACAGTCTCTAGATCCATCGACGTCTCTACAAATGACCCAATTTCATTCCTCTTCATGGCTTAGTAATATTCCATTTTATATATGTACCACAGCTTTATGCATTCGTCTGTCTGTGGGCATTTAGGTTGCTTCCATTACCTCGATATTGTAAAGAGTGAGGCAATGAACATTGCGGTGAATGTCTCTTTTTGATTTATGGTTTTGTCTGGGTATATGTCCAGAACTGGGATTGCTGTATCCTATGGTAATTCTACTGTTAGTTTCTTAAGAAACTCCATATTGTTCTCCATAGTGACTGTATCAATTTATATTCCCAACAGTAGTGGAAGAGGGTTCCTTTTCTCCACACCCTTTCCAGCATTTTTTGTTTGTAGATTTTCTGATGATGCCCATTCTACCAGGTGTGAGGTGATACCTCATTGTTGAGTCCATTTCCTTGAGCAAGGGGTAGGTCTTGTCTATTACATATTTAGCTTATGGAACGCTATCTGTGCTAATTTCAAACTCTGGTTTTATGCAGCACCCCAACTCACCTTCCCCCTTAAGCAAGCATAAGTTGGTTTTCTAAACATGAGACCCTGTTCTGTTTTGTAATTCAGTTCATGTGTAGCCAAGTTCACATTCCATGTATTAGTGATACCTTATGATGTTTCTTTTTCTGTGTGACTTTTTTCACTTAGAATCACCGTGACTCAATCCACTCATTATGCTGGTACAGGCCTGGTGACATAGGTTTCATTGTTGAGAGGTATTCTATTGTACGTAAGTACCGCAACTTCTTTATCCATTATTTGCTCTCTGGCATATTTAACTTGTGCTACAGAAGAGGTTCCTGTAAACAGAGCCGTCCCAAATTTTGGGGTGGCTGTGACTTTTTGATTTTAATTTCCCTAAGCTATAGGACCATAAGTGGAAGTGCCCTAGGCTCTGTTGCTTTGTTTTTTAGATGTTTCAGGAAACACCATACACTTCTCCCCAGTGGCTGTTGGCAATTTACATTCCGCCCATCAGCATAACAAGGCTCCCAGTTCTCCATGGCCTGTCCTGCCTTTCTGGATTTTACACTTTTTTCGATGGCCCTTTTGACCGGGGGGAAGTGAGACTTCATTGTAGTGCAGATTTCCTTTGCAAGCTTGCTTGGTTGGCAAAAAACGGCCTATGGGTTTTTTCCTGAATATATTCAGGAAAAAACGCATACGCCCTTTTTGGCCAAGTGCATCATTGTCGACGTTCTGCCTCTTTTCCTATGCTTTAAATGCAATTCCAGTCTACCTCCTGAAATCGGTTTCCTGCAATTCTGCCCCGCTTTCAAGTCCTCTTGGCAGCCTTACTTCAGTATATTTTTGGACGATAGCTGTCATTTATAACTCTGCAGGTTTGTGAATTACAGTGCCCCTGAGCTCCTTTCTTCAACTCGCTTTCTTGTGAGCTGCCCGCAACACCGCAGGATTGCTTCAGGCCCTAATCTGGTTCCGGCACGGCACGCTGTGCCTTTGGTTAACTCCTCTTCCTGGTGGGAAATGAGAGTTAAATTTGCCTGTCCAGACACCTCCAGCTAGTCTCTCATTGGTTCTCCCTATTCTTGTTCATCTTCCGCAGAAATTGCAAACTGGGCCAAACAGGAGGTTAAAGGCACTGACTCTCCAAGTCGGGAGAGTGTTAGTAAAGCATCTGGAATGTTGTACCCGAGTACCAGGGGACTAAAACTGAGACATATTTGAACACGTCTCCCGATCACACGGTTGATCATACTCTGGGTTCCACATGCATGTTTTAGCTGAAGGAAGAATCCCTTAAACCTGGAGAGTTGAGACCCGTGGAATGGGTACCATGCAATATGACTTCAAAGGGTCTTCATTTGCTCACCGAACCTCTCCAATCCTATCACTGTTGCGTTTATGCCCCTGTACACACGCTTGATTCTCTTTCGGAGACATAGCAATCCATAGGTTTTAAGATACTTACAAGTCAGGTAAATTCTTAGGTGTTTAATATGGGGTGTTGAGTCCATTTCGTTGAGCAAGGAGTAGCTCTTGTCTATTCCATATTTGGCTTAAGGAACTTTATCTGTGCTCATTTCAATCTCTGGTTTTATGCTGCACCCCAACTCACCTTTCCCCTTAAGCAAGCATGTTGTTTTTCTAAATTTGAGAACCTGTTCTGTTTTGTAATCCAGTTCCTGTGTAGCCAAGTTTACATTCAGTGTATTAGTGATATCTTATGATGTTTCTTTTCCTGTGTGACTTATTTCAGTTAGAATCATCATTCCTGAATACACTCATTATGCTGCTATGGGCCTGATGACATAGATTTCATTGCTGAGTGATATTGCATTGTACGTAAGTACCACAACTTCTCTGTCCATTTTTCACTTTCTGCAATATTGAACTTGTACCGTAAACGAGGTTCTTGTAAACAGAGCCGTCCCAAACATTGGGGTGGCTGTGTCTTTTTGATTTTAATTTCCCTAAGCTATAGGACCATAAGTGGAAGTGCCCTAGGCTCTGTTGCTTTGTTTTTTAGATGTTTCAGGAAAAACCATACACTTCTCCCGAGTGGCTGTTGGCAATTTACATCCCGCCCATCAGCATAACAAGGCTCCCAGTTCTCCATGGCCTGTCCTGCCTTTCTGGATTTTACACTTTTTTCACATGGCCCTTTTGACCTGGGGGAAGTGAGACTTCATTGTAGTGCAGATTTCCTTTGCAAGCTTGCTTGGTTGGCCAAAAAGGGCGTGTGCGTTTTTTCCTGAATATATTCAGGAAAAAATGCATACGCCCTTTTTGGCCAAGTGCATCATTGTCGACGTTCTGCCTCTTTTCCTATGCTTTAAATGCAATTCCTGTCTACCTCCTGAAATCGGTTTCCTGCAATTCTACCCCGCTTTCAAGTCCTCTTGGCAGCCTTACTTAAGTATATTTTTGGACGATAGCTGTCATTTATAACTCTGCAGGTTTGTGAATTACAGTGCCCCTGAGCTCCTTTCTTCAACTCGCTTTCTTGTGAGCTGGCCGCAACACCGCAGGATTGCTTCAGGCCCTAATCTGGTTCCGGCACGGCACGCTGAGCCTTTGGTTAGTTCCTCTTCCTGGTGGGAAATGAGAGTTAAATTTGCCCGTCCAGACACCTCCAGCTAGTCTCTCATTGGTTCTCCCTATTCCTGTTCATCTTCCGCAGAAATTGCAAACTGGGCCAAACAGGAGGTTAAAGGCACTGACTCTCCAAGTCTGGAGAGTGTTAGTAATGCGTCTGAAATATTGCACCCAGTAGCAGGGGACGAAAACTGAGACGTATTTTAACATGTCTCCCGATCACACGGTTGATCATACTCTGGGTTCCACATGTATGTTTTAGCTGAAGGAAGAATCCCTTAAACCTGGAGAGTTGAGACCCGTGGAATGGGTACCATACAATATGATTTCAAAGGGTCTTCATTTGCTCACCGAACCTCTCCAATCCTATCACTGCTGCTTTTATGCCCCGGTACACACGCTTGATTCTCTTTCACAGACATACCAATCTATAGGTTTTAAGATACTTACTAGTCAGGTACATTCTTAGGCGTTTAATATGGGGTGTTGAGTCCATTTCGTTGAGCAAGGAGTAGCTCTTGTCTATTCCGTATTTGGCTTAAGGAACTTTACCTGTGCTCATTTCAATCTCTGGTTTTATGCAGCACCCCAACTCACCTTTCCCCTTAAGCAAGCATAAGTTGGTTTTCTATATTTGAGACCCTGTTCTGTTTTGTAATCCAGTTCTTGTGTAGCCAAGTTTACATTCAGTGTATTAGTGATATCTTATGATGTTTCTTTTCCTGTGTGACTTATTTCAGTTAGAATCATCATACCTGAATACACTCATTATGCTGCTACGGGCCTGATGACATAGATTTCATTGCTGAGTGATATTGCATTGTACGTAAGTACCACAACTTCTTTATCCATTTTTCGCTTTCTGCGATATTGAACTTGTACCGTAAACGAGGTTCTTGTAAACAGAGCCGTCCCAAAGTTTGGGGTGGCTGTGTCTTTTTGATTTTAATTTCCCTAAGCTATAGGACCATAAGTGGAAGTGCCCTAGGCTCTGTTGCTTTGTTTTTTAGATGTTTCAGGAAACACCATACACTTCTCCCCAGTGGCTGTTGGCAATTTACATTCCGCCCATCAGCATAACAAGGCTCCCAGTTCTCCATGGCCTGTTCTGCCTTTCTGGATTTTACACTTTTTTCGATGGCCCTTTTGACCGGGGGGAAGTGAGACTTCATTGTAGTGCAGATTTCCTTTGCAAGCTTGCTTGGTTGGCAAAAAACGGCCTATGGGTTTTTTCCTGAATATATTCAGGAAAAAACGCATACGCCCTTTTTGGCCAAGTGCATCATTGTCGACGTTCTGCCTCTTTTCCTATGCTTTAAATGCAATTCCAGTCTACCTCCTGAAATCGGTTTCCTGCAATTCTGCCTTGCTCTCAATGCCTCTTCATAGCCTTACCTCAATATATGTTTTGAAAATAGTTGGCCTTTATAACTCTGCAGGTTTTTGAATTGCAGTGGCCCTTAGCTCCATTTTTCAGCTCTTATTTTTGTGATCTTGCCTCATAACCACAGGATTCCTTCAGGCCCTATTCTTCTTCTGGGGCACCTTGCTGTGCCTTTGGTTTATTCTTCTTACTGATGTCAAATTAGAGTGACATGTGCCCATTGAAACCGCTACAGCTAGTTTCTCACTGGTTCCCCCTATTCCCATTCATCCTCCGCACTAACTGCAGACTGTGCGATACCAGAACTTAAAGGCATTGACTCTCCATGTGGGGGTGTTGTTAGTAAAGTGGCTGTAATGTCGATCCGGAGTCCCAGGAGAGGAAAAATGAGGTGCATTTTAGAAACCTTTCCCGATCATATGGTATACCAGTCGCTGGGTTTCCCAAGCATGGTTTAGCTGTAGGAAGATTCCCTTCAACCTGGAGTGTTGGGACCCTTGGAATGAGTAGCATGAAGTATTGCATTAAACTTTTGGCAGTTGCTCACCAAAGCTCACCAATCCTCTCATCCCCAAGTGTCCAGCCTTATGTCTTATCCAGCTGTGGGTTTATATGTGGTCAATCCAGGTTGCATCACAGCCCCTGAGCGAATTTTGTAAGAATTTTTCTCTCTTTCATTGTTTCTGCGTTTTGTTTTTAAAATTTATTTCTATAATGGGGTTTAGCTCATTTTCACTGCTGTGTTTGTGCCGCTCTGCACACACTTGATTCCCTTATGGAGATATATCAATACATGGGTTTTAAGATTCTTATTACTCAGATATATTTCTCTGCGGTGTATAGGGTGTGTTGAGGCCAGTTCATTGAGCAAGGTGTAGATCTTTTCTAATATCTATTTGGTTTATTGAACGGTATCTGTGCTAATTTCAAACTCTGGTTTTATGCATCACCCCACCTCTCCTTTCCCCTTAAGCTGACATAAGTGTGTTTTCTAAATGTGAGACACTGTTCTGTTCTGTAATTCATTTCTTGTGCAGCCATATTTACCCTCCCTCTATAAGTGATATCTTATGATATGTTTCTTTTTCTTTTTGATTTATTTCAAGTACTATTATCGGACCTAAATCCACTCTTTATCCTTCTACTAACCTTATTACATTGATTTCATGGTGAAGAGATATTCCATTGTACATAAGTACCACATCTTCTTTATCCATTGTTCTCTTTCCTGGGATATTTAAGGTGTACTGAAGTTGAGGTTCTTGTAAACAGAGTAGCCCTAAACTGTGGTGTGCTTGTGTCTTGTTGATTTTTAGACTTCCCTAGATATACTCCCATGATTGGAAGTGTCCTATGCTCTGTAGCTCTGTTTTTTAGACGATTTAGGAACCACCATACACTTCTCCAGAGTGGCTCTCGGCAGTTCACACACTGCCCATCAGCGTATAAAGGCTCCCTGTTCTCCATGGCCTGTCCTGCATTTCTGGTTTTTACAATTTTTTAGGATGGCCCTTTTGACCGGTGGGAAATGAGACTTCTTTGTTGTGCACATTTGCATTGCTTGCTTGCTTCATTGCCCATAAAGTGCGTATGCGTTTTTTCCTGGATATAATCAGGAAAAAACGCATACACCCTTTTGGGCCAACTGCATCATTGTCGAAATTCTGCCGCTTTTCATGTGCTTTAAAGACGAGTCCAATCTATCTCTTGAAATCTGTTTCTTGCAATTCTGCCTTGCATTCAGATCCTCTTCTTTCCCTTACCTCAACATATTTTTGGACGTTAGTTTTCATTTATAACTCTGCAGGTTTGTGAATTGCAGTGACCCTGAGCTCCATTTTTTAAGTTGCTCTTTTGTGAGCTGGCCTCAAACCCGCAGGATTACTTCAGGCCCTATTTTGGCTCCGGCGAGGCGGGCTGAGCCTTTTTTCAATTCTTATTCTTAATGGGAAATTAGAGTGATATGTGCCCGTCCAAACCCCTACAACTATTCTCTCATTGGTTCCCCCTCTTCCCGTTCATCCTCCTCACAATTTGCAAAATGTGTGAAACAGAAGTTGAAATGTGCTGATTCTCCAAGTAGGGAGATTCTAAGTAACGTGGCTGGAATGGTGAACAGGAGCACCAGGAGAGGATAAATGAGCTGCATTTTAGACACATCTCCCGATCACATGGTGTACAGTCCTCTGGGTTTTCCATGCATGTTTTAGCTGTAGGAAGATCCCTTGAACCTGCAGATTTGGGACCCATTGAATGGGTACCAGGTAGTATTACTTTAAAGGGTGTGCATTTCCTCACCCAACCTCACATTTCTCTTAGTGCAGTTTCCAGCCTTATGTCTCATCCTGCTGTGGGTCTAGATGTGTTCAATCCATGTTGCATCACCATCCCTGAGGAAAAGTTGTAAGAGGTTTTCTCTGTCTCTCTGTCGTTTATTTTTTTCAATTTATTACTATATTGGTTACAGCTGATTTTCAAAGCTCTGTTTCTTGCTGCTGTACATCCACTTGATTCACGTACAGAGAGACATCAGTAAATTCTTTTTCAGATTCTTACCAGTCGTATATATTCTTTTCCGGTGACTTGAGTGTGCTGAGTGCAGTTCTTTTAGCTACCGTGTAGGCCTTGTTGATTATCAGTTTGGTATTTGGAATGGTATCTTTGCTAATTTCAACCTCCTGGATGATGCCTCACCCCTCCCCACCTTTCCCGTTTAGCAGCCTTATGCGTGTTTTCTACATATTTGACTATGTTTTTGTTTTGTAATTTATTTCATGTGTAGCCATTTTGGATTCCACCTTTAAGTGATATCTTATGATATGTGTCTTTTTCTTTTTGAATTATGTCACTTAGAAAGATCATACGTAACTCCTCCAGAGTTGTTACAACTGGCCATATTTCATTGATTTCCAGGCTGGATAATATTCCACTCTACCTAAGTACCACATCTCTATCCATTTTTTCCCTCCAGAGACATTTAAGTTATATCCTAGTCGAGGATCTTTTAAACAGAGAGGGGGTAAACATTGGGGTGCCTGTGTCCTCTCGATTTTTGTTTTTCCCAAGATATACGCCCATGAGTGCAAGTGCCCTATGCTCTGTAGCTCGTTTTTTAGATGCTTTAGTAAACACAATACACTTCTCCAGAATGGCCGTTGGCAATATACATTTCCACTATAAGTCTCACAGGGCTCCCTCTTCTCCTTGCCCTGTCCTGCATTTCTGTTATTTACGCTTTATGAGGATGGCTCTTCTGACTGATGCGAAGTGATATCTTTTGTAGTATTGACTTCCAGTGCCCACCTGTTTGGTTGGCTAAAAAAGTGTATGCCCTTTTCTTGAATATATACAGAAAAAAACCGCATACACCCTTTTTGGCCAACTGCAATGTTGGCAATGTTCAGCTCCTTTTCTTGTGCTTAATGGTGAGTCTTTTCTACCTCCTCAAATCCCTTTCCTGCCATTCTCCCTTGCTTACAAGTCCTTTTCTCTGACTTTCCTCAAGACATTTTTCAGTGATGGATATTTTCAACTCTGCAGTTTCGTGAATTTTACTGCCCCTGAGTTCCATTGTTCAACTTGTGTTTATGGGAACTGGCCACAAAGCAGCGGGATTTCCTCAAGCCCTATACTGTTTCCATGGGCAACCCTAGCCTTTGGTCAATTCGTCTTCCTGATTGGAAATTAGAGTGACATGTGCCTGTCTGAACACCTAGGACTTGTCTCTCATTGTTCCTCATCCTTCCGCTTCATCCTCTGGACAAATTCCAAACTGTACGCAACAGGATGTTGACAGTGCTGACCTCTCCAAGTGGGGAGACTGTTAGTAAAGACGCTGGAGGGGTGAACCCGAGCACCAGGAGATGAGGAGATGAGATGCCTTTTCCAAACTCTTCCCGATCAGACGGTATACCATCCTCTGTGTGTGACAGACATGTTTTAGCAGTAGGAAGAGTCCCATTATGTAAGGAGAACACCAGGGCTTTTTCAAAATCAGTGTCTCCCCGAAACCCAAACTGGGGAATTTTTTAAGCTACGGCTACACATATGTTCATTAAGGGCCTTGGGAAGTAGGCAGAGTCCAAACTTTAGATGATTGAAGTCTTCAGGGTCAGAAGCACTCACCACCAGCTTCCCTTAGGTTACACTTTAACTGTCATTGATAGATGATGTCAATAAAAATATCTATTCTTTTTCAGATTATTTCCCCTTATAGGTTATTGCAAAATGTTGAGTGTAGTTCCCTGTGCTATACAGTAGTTCCTTGTTGATGATCTATTTTATACATAGCAGTGTGTATGTGTTAATCCCAAACTGTTAATTTATCCCTCCTCCCACCTTTCCCCTTTGGTAATAATAAATTATAAGATTTTATACTTCTCAGAAATGGGGGAGCTGAAAGAGAGGTATCATTTTCAATGGAAAAGCATTTAAAACAAGATTGAAGCTTTAACCAAGATTATTAGATGTACATCCTTGGAAAGAAATCACTTTGTTTCTCTAATATTGACCTGACAAATAAGACAAACCTTTTCACTGAACTTGCTTATAATAAAGTGATGGAAATATCAAATGGAAGTGTTAGAAACATCTTATTTTACCCGAGCCTTATACACTGTTCTATGTTAACTACAGTTTGGCTCACACATCTGTTCATTGAGGTTACAATAGTCTCAATTTCTGTTACTGATCCTCCAGAGTGGACCCCAACAAGTGTCCCCCTGCCCAGTGTCATTGGGGCCAACAGATCGAGACTGAGTTTGGTTCACAAGCAAAGGAAACTTTATATTTTGATCAGAGAATGGAGAGGTGAGAGCATGCACTACCCCGTGGGCTGTGGGCTGGGCTGCTGTGTAGAGATCCTGTCAGAGTTAGTGGGAGGGAGGGGGCGGAGCTCTCGAGGGCCGGGTTGGCTGCAGCTCAGGCTCTATATCGCGGAGTCTGCACTGGGCCCCAGGAGCTGAGGTGTCGACCCAGCCATTCTGCACTAGGAAATCTGGTCTGAAGTGCCGGGTGTGGAACCTCTGCATGCGGGACCCTAGGAGCACATGAAATTAGACAAAGCACAAAGGATAAAAAAGGTTAGACTTGACTTTATTGCCCAGATTCTATTTTTATCTCCCAGGGATTTTTAATGGGCTTTGCTGGGGACAAACCCCTCCTCTGCCTTTTGTCCTGTTCCTCATTTTTGGAGTGCTGAGGGTGCAGACCCTTCTTCTGTAACTGCTGAGTGCTGAGTTGGGAGCCCTCATACCCGGGGGCGAGGGTCAGAGCTTCTCCCCAGCAGCCTCCAGGTGACGTTGATTGTCCCCAGGCCCCCTGCCTCCCTGCTCGTCCACCTGAGCACCAGCATTGGAAGTGTTATAGATTCTAATGACCTTTAAGGGTCCAGGAAAGAGATGTGCAGAGACGCTGTGGGGGCCGGTTTCACCCCGCCCCACATTTGTTCGGCCACCTTAGGCTGACTGTTTCTGCCAGCCTAGATGCTCTGACCAATAGTCTGCGCTTTCTTCAATTAGGCCCCTGAATTAACGTACAAACAGCACCAGGTGTCAGAGCCCTGCCCGCTCAACTCCCAGGCAGTCCAGGGTCAGTGGTGATCAAGGACCATGATGGCCACTGAGTCAACAGCCTTTTGAAGTAAACAGGAGTCCAGCCGGTCTTATTGGCCACCATCATCACGGTGTCTGTAAGCTTTTCTATGGTGACAGTGTGATATATGGTTCCCCCGCCAAGATTATTAGCTCCCCTCTGGGTGCAGTAAGTCCTGCAAGCAGTAGTCTACTCTTTTGGGACACACTCTTGTTGTTTTATGAGAGAAATTCCAGGTCAAGTGATGTTCACACGAGTCGTCATGGTGCCCTGTTGCCCCCGGTTATCTCTCTGGATGTTGGAGTTGGAGGGCCTCCTCACTCGAGGTTGGTGTGCCCACGGAGCGAACCCTGCAACTTCAGGGCATGGTTGGTGGTTAGGATCACCACGTGGGGTCCTTTTCCCTTAGGAGGGAGGTGGCCTTTTGGGCTGCTGATTTCCAGGTTTTTAGATACCGCCAGTATCTTGGCCAGATGTGGCAGTGGGCCAAGCCCCTTGGTGACCTTAGTTTATCCTACCTGGATGGCATTCTTGCATTGTTCCATTTCAAGTGGTCCCAGTTTTTGCACTAATTCTCCAGGGGCGATTCACCTTTCACCGGGAATGTAAAGGTCAAAGGGTTTAGCTAAATTAGGGAGTTCCAGGGCAAGGGTCTGAATTGACTGCTCTTTCCATTCTTGAAAGGCCACTTCTGGATTCTATTCAAAAGGATCATCATCTTTTCCTTTCAGTGTTTCATATAGAGGCCCAGCTAGTAGACTGTAGTTAGGGATCCAGAAGCAGCAAACCCTGGCCTCCCCAGGAACCCCTAAGCTGTCTTCTAGTTTTAGAAAGGGGTAAGGCTGAAAATGATTTCTTCCCTTTCCTGGGATGGGCTTCTCCGACCTTCTGTGAGAATGAAGCCCAGGCAGGTCACCGCAGTCTGTGATATTTGAGCTTTTTCTTGGACAACTTCTATCCTTTATTGGCTTGGTAGTTCAGAGGCCTCCTTAGTAGGGCTGGCGATCAGAATGTCGTCTGCGTACTGAAGGAGGATTTCCTTTTCCAGAGGTAGAACTTTTAGGTCTTTAGCTAAGCTTTCCCCAAAGATGGTGTGGGAATTTTTGCACCCTTGGGGCAAGACGGCCCGGAAGTATTGTTTTAGTTGTATGTTGAGTCCTGCCACTCACAAGCCAAAATTTCTTGTGACTCTGGGACTAATGGAATACAAAAGAAGGCATCATTGAAGACTAATACGGAATGCCATATCCTGGTGGTTGGTAGAATGACCAGCAGGGTGTAGGAATTAGGAGCAGCTGGAGGTATATCCTCGGTGGCTTCACTGACTGTCCTGACATCCTTTACCAGGTCCCCAGCAGCCCATGGGGCTCTCGTGGTCAGACCAATCCCAGAATATGGAGCTCACCTGGGCAGGTACCCCACCCCCACCCCAGCCCACGGGGCTCTCGTGGTCAGGCCCCTCCCAGGATACAGAGCTACCCTTGCAGGTACCGTGGCAGGGCTGGGCACACAGGAACTGTGCACATAGCCCTCATTGCAGAGCACCCCCAGCTCACCTGTCACTCAGAGCTGACACAGAGCACCTCAGAGCAGGACTTGAACTAACAAACAGCAGCTGCGACAGGTCTGTGACCCTGGGCATCACTCTGTGCGGCCTCCCTCCACCTGGTCTTCCAGAGACTTCCACTGCACCCGGGACACCAGGCCTCTGTCTCCAACCACCACCCACCCCTCCTCTCCCTGACTCCTGGGTTCCTCTCATTAGGAGAGGGTTTTCTTGAAGTTGTCTCCCACTCATGGGCCAGATAAAATGATTAGAAAACAAGCCAAAGCTGCAGCCCCTTGTCTATCCTGACTCTCAGGAGCCCACACCTGTTCCTTGGACCTGGCCGGTTCAGCAAGTTCCATTTTCTGCAACTGTGAGCCCCTGAGGGGTGATGATTGGCTGACCTGGGCAGCCTTACCGTGCCGGCCAGCCCTCCCCAGGTGTGCCTGGGTTGAGATCAATATAAATACCACTCCAGGCAGCAAGAGCCCCTGCAGCCGTGCCTGACGCCATTTTCTCTGCCCTGTCAGCAGTCTCGGGGCTGGGCTGGTGGGAGGGAGTGAGAGGCCACGGCTTTGTGGGTGGCCCAGTGTGAGTGGGGCTCTGCTGGACTTTCTGCAGCAGTTGCCAGGCTGCCACCTGCTAAAGAAGAGGATGTGTCACCCATACCTGCTGCTGGAATTTCTCCCTGGGCAGAGGTGAGGAAGGAAAAAAGCAGTGGGGGCAGGGACAGGACGGGTATCTCAGGCAGGGAAATGGAAATCTTCCAGAAGAGCACCCAGGGCCAGGACCATCCTGGCTGGCCTGCAGGCACCAAGTCGGCCGGCATGCTGTCACTCGTGTGGCTCTATGGCCCTTCCTCTAGGCCTTCAAGTCCTTGTATATATTCAGGTGTTTTACCTGGGACGGGTGGGAATAGTTCAGCAGCAACTGGCCTGGGGCTCAGCTCACGTTTACTCACAGATGCCTCGGCACGGTGCCCCAGCTTTGCAATGAGGACGCTTGTTGCGTGGGGGCTGCTGGCTGAATGGGAGACGATTCCCCACCACTGACCAACTTCAGCATTGTTTACAACTGGAGCAAGTGCCCTGATACGGTTTTCCTCTGTGGAACTGGTGGGTTCTGTGTTTTTTTTCTCTTTTTCGTTTTTGGTTCAAGGTAGATTTTATTCCTCTTTTTTGTATTTACAGATATAAACATGGAAATAATTTATTCATATAAATACATGTATGTGAAGGGAATAATTGTTTTTTCTGTTTTATTTTTTAAATTTTATTTCTTTTTAATTTTGAATTTTATTTTATATTTTTATACAGCAGGTTCTTATTGGTTATCTATTTTATACATATAAATGTATACATGCCAATCCCAGTCTCTCAACTCCGCCCACCACCAACCCCCCCAACAGCTTTCCCCCCTTGTTGTCCATACGTTTGTTGTCTACATCTGTTGCTCTATTTATGCCTTGCAAAATGGTTAATCTGTACAGTTTTTCTAGGTTCCACATATATGCATGAATATACAAGATTTGTTTTTCTCTTTCTGACTTACTTCACTCTGTATGACACTCTCTAGATCCATCGACGTCTCTACAAATGACCCAATTTCATTCCTCTTCATGGCTTAGTAATATTCCATTTTATATATGTACCACAGCTTTATGCATTCGTCTGTCTGTGGGCATTTAGGTTGCTTCCATTACCTCGATATTGTAAAGAGTGAGGCAATGAACATTGCGGTGAATGTCTCTTTTTGATTTATGGTTTTGTCTGGGTATATGTCCAGAACTGGGATTGCTGTATCCTATGGTAATTCTACTGTTAGTTTCTTAAGAAACTCCATATTGTTCTCCATAGTGACTGTATCAATTTATATTCCCAACAATAGTGGAAGAGGGTTCCTTTTCTCCACACCCTTTCCAGCATTTTTTGTTTGTAGATTTTCTGATGATGCCCATTCTACCAGGTGTGACGTGATACCTCATTGTTGAGTCCATTTCCTTGAGCAAGGGGTAGGTCTTGTCTATTACATATTTAGCTTATGGAACGCTATCTGTGCTAATTTCAAACTCTGGTTTTATGCAGCACCCCAACTCACCTTCCCCCTTAAGCAAGCATAAGTTGGTTTTCTAAACATGAGACCCTGTTCTGTTTTGTAATTCAGTTCATGTGTAGCCAAGTTCACATTCCATGTATTAGTGATATCTTATGATGTTTCTTTTTCTGTGTGACTTTTTTCACTTAGAATCACCGTGACTCAATCCACTCATTATGCTGGTACAGGCCTGGTGACATAGGTTTCATTGCTGAGAGGTATTCTATTGTACGTAAGTACCGCAACTTCTTTATCCATTATTTGCTCTCTGGCATATTTAACTTGTGCTACAGAAGAGGTTCCTGTAAACAGAGCCATCCCAAATTTTGGGGTGGCTGTGTCTTTTTGATTATAATTTCCCTAAGCTATAGGACCATAAGTGGAAGTGCCCTAGGCTCTGTTGCTTTGTTTTTTAGATGTTTCAGGAAACACCATACACTTCTCCCCAGTGGCTGTTGGCAATTTACATTCCGCCCATCAGCATAACAAGGCTCCCAGTTCTCCATGGCCTGTTCTGCCTTTCTGGATTTTACACTTTTTTCGATGGCCCTTTTGACCGGGGGGGAAGTGAGACTTCATTGTAGTGCAGATTTCCTTTGCAAGCTTGCTTGGTTGGCAAAAAACGGCCTATGGGTTTTTTCCTGAATATATTCAGGAAAAAACGCATACGCCCTTTTTGGCCAAGTGCATCATTGTCGACGTTCTGCCTCTTTTCCTATGCTTTAAATGCAATTCCAGTCTACCTCCTGAAATCGGTTTCCTGCAATTCTGCCTTGCTCTCAATGCCTCTTCATAGCCTTACCTCAATATATGTTTTGAAAATAGTTGGCCTTTATAACTCTGCAGGTTTTTGAATTGCAGTGGCCCTTAGCTCCATTTTTCAGCTCTTATTTTTGTGATCTTGCCTCATAACCACAGGATTCCTTCAGGCCCTATTCTTCTTCTGGGGCACCTTGCTGTGCCTTTGGTTTATTCTTCTTACTGATGTCAAATTAGAGTGACATGTGCCCATTGAAACCGCTACAGCTAGTTTCTCACTGGTTCCCCCTATTCCCATTCATCCTCCGCACTAACTGCAGACTGTGCGATACCAGAACTTAAAGGCATTGACTCTCCATGTGGGAGTGTTGTTAGTAAAGTGGCTGTAATGTCGATCCGGAGTCCCAGGAGAGGAAAAATGAGGTGCATTTTAGAAACCTTTCCCGATCATATGGTATACCAGTCGCTGGGTTTCCCAAGCATGGTTTAGCTGTAGGAAGATTCCCTTCAACCTGGAGTGTTGGGACCCTTGGAATGAGTAGCATGAAGTATTGCATTAAACTTTTGGCAGTTGCTCACCAAAGCTCACCAATCCTCTCATCCCCAAGTGTCCAGCCTTATGTCTTATCCAGCTGTGGGTTTATATGTGGTCAATCCAGGTTGCATCACAGCCCCTGAGCGAATTTTGTAAGAATTTTTCTCTCTTTCATTGTTTCTGCGTTTTGTTTTTAAAATTTATTTCTATAATGGGGTTTAGCTCACTTTCACTGCTGTGTTTGTGCCGCTCTGCACACACTTGATTCCCTTATGGAGATATATCAATACATGGGTTTTAAGATTCTTATTACTCAGATATATTTCTCTGCGGTGTATAGGGTGTGTTGAGGCCAGTTCATTGAGCAAGGTGTAGATCTTGTCTAATATCTATTTGGTTTATTGAACGGTATCTGTGCTAATTTCAAACTCTGGTTTTATGCATCACCCCACCTCTCCTTTCCCCTTAAGCTGACATAAGTGTGTTTTCTAAATGTGAGACACTGTTCTGTTCTGTAATTCATTTCTTGTGCAGCCATATTTACCCTCCCTCTATAAGTGATATCTTATGATATGTTTCTTTTTCTTTTTGATTTATTTCAAGTACTATTATCGGACCTAAATCCACTCTTTATCCTTCTACTAACCTTATTACATTGATTTCATGGTGAAGAGATATTCCATTGTACATAAGTACCACATCTTCTTTATCCATTGTTCTCTTTCCTGGGATATTTAAGGTGTACTGAAGTTGAGGTTCTTGTAAACAGAGTAGCCCTAAACTGTGGTGTGCTTGTGTCTTGTTGATTTTTAGACTTCCCTAGATATACTCCCATGATTGGAAGTGTCCTATGCTCTGTAGCTCTGTTTTTTAGACGATTTAGGAACCACCATACACTTCTCCAGAGTGGCTCTCGGCAGTTCACACACTGCCCATCAGCGTATAAAGGCTCCCTGTTCTCCATGGCCTGTCCTGCATTTCTGGTTTTTACAATTTTTTAGGATGGCCCTTTTGACCGGTGGGAAATGAGACTTCTTTGTTGTGCACATTTGCATTGCTTGCTTGCTTCATTGCCCATAAAGTGCGTATGCGTTTTTTCCTGGATATAATCAGGAAAAAACGCATACACCCTTTTGGGCCAACTGCATCATTGTCGAAATTCTGCCGCTTTTCATGTGCTTTAAAGACGAGTCCAATCTATCTCTTGAAATCTGTTTCTTGCAATTCTGCCTTGCATTCAGATCCTCTTCTTTGCCTTACCTCAACATATTTTTGGACGTTAGTTTTCATTTATAACTCTGCAGGTTTGTGAATTGCAGTGACCCTGAGCTCCATTTTTTAAGTTGCTCTTTTGTGAGCTGGCCTCAAACCCGCAGGATTGCTTCAGGCCCTATTTTGGCTCCGGCGAGGCGGGCTGAGCCTTTTTTCAATTCTTATTCTTAATGGGAAATTAGAGTGATATGTGCCCGTCCAAACCCCTACAACTATTCTCTCATTGGTTCCCCCTCTTCCCGTTCATCCTCCTCACAATTTGCAAAATGTGTGAAACAGAAGTTGAAATGTGTTGACTCTCCAAGTAGGGAGATTCTAAGTAACGTGGCTGGAATGGTGAACAGGAGCACCAGGAGAGGATAAATGAGCTGCATTTTAGACACATCTCCCGATCACATGGTGTACAGTCCTCTGGGTTTTCCATGCATGTTTTAGCTGTAGGAAGATCCCTTGAACCTGCAGATTTGGGACCCATTGAATGGGTACCAGGTAGTATTACTTTAAAGGGTGTGCATTTCCTCACCCAACCTCACATTTCTCTTAGTGCAGTTTCCAGCCTTATGTCTCATCCTGCTGTGGGTCTAGATGTGTTCAATCCATGTTGCATCACCATCCCTGAGGAAAAGTTGTAAGAGGTTTTCTCTGTCTCTCTGTCGTTTATTTTTTTCAATTTATTACTATATTGGTTACAGCTGATTTTCAAAGCTCTGTTTCTTGCTGCTGTACATCCACTTGATTCACGTACAGAGAGACATCAGTAAATTCTTTTTCAGATTCTTACCAGTCGTATATATTCTTTTCCGGTGACTTGAGTGTGCTGAGTGCAGTTCTTTTAGCTACCGTGTAGGCCTTGTTGATTATCAGTTTGGTATTTGGAATGGTATCTTTGCTAATTTCAACCTCCTGGATGATGCCTCACCCCTCCCCACCTTTCCCGTTTAGCAGCCTTATGCGTGTTTTCTACATATTTGACTATGTTTTTGTTTTGTAATTTATTTCATGTGTAGCCATTTTGGATTCCACCTTTAAGTGATATCTTATGATATGTGTCTTTTTCTTTTTGAATTATGTCACTTAGAAAGATCATACGTAACTCCTCCAGAGTTGTTACAACTGGCCATATTTCATTGATTTCCAGGCTGGATAATATTCCACTCTACCTAAGTACCACATCTCTATCCATTTTTTCCCTCCAGAGACATTTAAGTTATATCCTAGTCGAGGATCTTTTAAACAGAGAGGGGGTAAACATTGGGGTGCCTGTGTCCTCTCGATTTTTGTTTTTCCCAAGATATACGCCCATGAGTGCAAGTGCCCTATGCTCTGTAGCTCGTTTTTTAGATGCTTTAGTAAACACAATACACTTCTCCAGAATGGCCGTTGGCAATATACATTTCCACTATAAGTCTCACAGGGCTCCCTCTTCTCCTTGCCCTGTCCTGCATTTCTGTTATTTACGCTTTATGAGGATGGCTCTTCTGACTGATGCGAAGTGATATCTTTTGTAGTATTGACTTCCAGTGCCCACCTGTTTGGTTGGCTAAAAAAGTGTATGCCCTTTTCTTGAATATATACAGAAAAAAACCGCATACACCCTTTTTGGCCAACTGCAATGTTGGCAATGTTCAGCTCCTTTTCTTGTGCTTAATGGTGAGTCTTTTCTACCTCCTCAAATCCCTTTCCTGCCATTCTCCCTTGCTTACAAGTCCTTTTCTCTGACTTTCCTCAAGACATTTTTCAGTGATGGATATTTTCAACTCTGCAGTTTCGTGAATTTTACTGCCCCTGAGTTCCATTGTTCAACTTGTGTTTATGGGAACTGGCCACAAAGCAGCGGGATTTCCTCAAGCCCTATACTGTTTCCATGGGCAACCCTAGCCTTTGGTCAATTCGTCTTCCTGATTGGAAATTAGAGTGACATGTGCCTGTCTGAACACCTAGGACTTGTCTCTCATTGTTCCTCATCCTTCCGCTTCATCCTCTGGACAAATTCCAAACTGTACGCAACAGGATGTTGACAGTGCTGACCTCTCCAAGTGGGGAGACTGTTAGTAAAGACGCTGGAGGGGTGAACCCGAGCACCAGGAGATGAGGAGATGAGATGCCTTTTCCAAACTCTTCCCGATCAGACGGTATACCATCCTCTGGGTGTGACAGACATGTTTTAGCAGTAGGAAGAGTCCCATTATGTAAGGAGAACACCAGGGCTTTTTCAAAATCAGTGTCTCCCCGAAACCCAAACTGGGGAATTTTTTAAGCTACGGCTACACATATGTTCATTAAGGGCCTTGGGAAGTAGGCAGAGTCCAAACTTTAGATGATTGAAGTCTTCAGGGTCAGAAGCACTCACCACCAGCTTCCCTTAGGTTACACTTTAACTGTCATTGATAGATGATGTCAATAAAAATATCTATTCTTTTTCAGATTATTTCCCCTTATAGGTTATTGCAAAATGTTGAGTGTAGTTCCCTGTGCTATACAGTAGTTCCTTGTTGATGATCTATTTTATACATAGCAGTGTGTATGTGTTAATCCCAAACTGTTAATTTATCCCTCCTCCCACCTTTCCCCTTTGGTAATAATAAATTATAAGATTTTATACTTCTCAGAAATGGGGGAGCTGAAAGAGAGGTATCATTTTCAATGGAAAAGCATTTAAAACAAGATTGAAGCTTTAACCAAGATTATTAGATGTACATCCTTGGAAAGAAATCACTTTGTTTCTCTAATATTGACCTGACAAATAAGACAAACCTTTTCACTGAACTTGCTTATAATAAAGTGATGGAAATATCAAATGGAAGTGTTAGAAACATCTTATTTTACCCGAGCCTTATACACTGTTCTATGTTAACTACAGTTTGGCTCACACATCTGTTCATTGAGGTTACAATAGTCTCAATTTCTGTTACTGATCCTCCAGAGTGGACCCCAACAAGTGTCCCCCTGCCCAGTGTCATTGGGGCCAACAGATCGAGACTGAGTTTGGTTCACAAGCAAAGGAAACTTTATATTTTGATCAGAGAATGGAGAGGTGAGAGCATGCACTACCCCGTGGGCTGTGGGCTGGGCTGCTGTGTAGAGATCCTGTCAGAGTTAGTGGGAGGGAGGGGGCGGAGCTCTCGAGGGCCGGGTTGGCTGCAGCTCAGGCTCTATATCGCGGAGTCTGCACTGGGCCCCAGGAGCTGAGGTGTCGACCCAGCCATTCTGCACTAGGAAATCTGGTCTGAAGTGCCGGGTGTGGAACCTCTGCATGTGGGACCCTAGGAGCACATGAAATTAGACAAAGCACAAAGGATAAAAAAGGTTAGACTTGACTTTATTGCCCAGATTCTATTTTTATCTCCCAGGGATTTTTAATGGGCTTTGCTGGGGACAAACCCCTCCTCTGCCTTTTGTCCTGTTCCTCATTTTTGGAGTGCTGAGGGTGCAGACCCTTCTTCTGTAACTGCTGAGTGCTGAGTTGGGAGCCCTCATACCCGGGGGCGAGGGTCAGAGCTTCTCCCCAGCAGCCTCCAGGTGACGTTGATTGTCCCCAGGCCCCCTGCCTCCCTGCTCGTCCACCTGAGCACCAGCATTGGAAGTGTTATAGATTCTAATGACCTTTAAGGGTCCAGGAAAGAGATGTGCAGAGACGCTGTGGGGGCCGGTTTCACCCCGCCCCACATTTGTTCGGCCACCTTAGGCTGACTGTTTCTGCCAGCCTAGATGCTCTGACCAATAGTCTGCGCTTTCTTCAATTAGGCCCCTGAATTAACGTACAAACAGCACCAGGTGTCAGAGCCCTGCCCGCTCAACTCCCAGGCAGTCCAGGGTCAGTGGTGATCAAGGACCATGATGGCCACTGAGTCAACAGCCTTTTGAAGTAAACAGGAGTCCAGCCGGTCTTATTGGCCACCATCATCACGGTGTCTGTAAGCTTTTCTATGGTGACAGTGTGATATATGGTTCCCCCGCCAAGATTATTAGCTCCCCTCTGGGTGCAGTATGTCCTGCAAGCAGTAGTCTACTCTTTTGGGACACACTCTTGTTGTTTTATGAGAGAAATTCCAGGTCAAGTGATGTTCACACGAGTCGTCATGGTGCCCTGTTGCCCCCGGTTATCTCTCTGGATGTTGGAGTTGGAGGGCCTCCTCACTCGAGGTTGGTGTGCCCACGGAGCGAACCCTGCAACTTCAGGGCATGGTTGGTGGTTAGGATCACTACGTGGGGTCCTTTTCCCTTAGGAGGGAGGTGGCCTTTTGGGCTGCTGATTTCCAGGTTTTTAGATACCGCCAGTATCTTGGCCAGATGTGGCAGTGGGCCAAGCCCCTTGGTGACCTTAGTTTATCCTACCTGGATGGCATTCTTGCATTGTTCCATTTCAAGTGGTCCCAGTTTTTGCACTAATTCTCCAGGGGCGATTCACCTTTCACCGGGAATGTAAAGGTCAAAGGGTTTAGCTAAATTAGGGAGTTCCAGGGCAAGGGTCTGAATTGACTGCTCTTTCCATTCTTGAAAGGCCACTTCTGGATTCTATTCAAAAGGATCATCATCTTTTCCTTTCAGTGTTTCATATAGAGGCCCAGCTAGTAGACTGTAGTTAGGGATCCAGAAGCAGCAAACCCTGGCCTCCCCAGGAACCCCTAAGCTGTCTTCTAGTTTTAGAAAGGGGTAAGGCTGAAAATGATTTCTTCCCTTTCCTGGGATGGGCTTCTCCGACCTTCTGTGAGAATGAAGCCCAGGCAGGTCACCGCAGTCTGTGATATTTGAGCTTTTTCTTGGACAACTTCTATCCTTTATTGGCTTGGTAGTTCAGAGGCCTCCTTAGTAGGGCTGGCGATCAGAATGTCGTCTGCGTACTGAAGGAGGATTTCCTTTTCCAGAGGTAGAACTTTTAGGTCTTTAGCTAAGCTTTCCCCAAAGATGGTGTGGGAATTTTTGCACCCTTGGGGCAAGACGGCCCGGAAGTATTGTTTTAGTTGTATGTTGAGTCCTGCCACTCACAAGCCAAAGTTTCTTGTGACTCTGGGACTAATGGAATACAAAAGAAGGCATCATTGAAGACTAATACAGAATACCATGTCCTGGTGGTTGGTAGAATGACCAGCAGGGTGTAGGAATTAGGAGCAGCTGGAGGTATATCCTCGGTGGCTTCACTGACTGTCCTGACATCCTTTACCAGGTCCCCAGCAGCCCATGGGGCTCTCGTGGTCAGACCAATCCCAGAATATGGAGCTCACCTGGGCAGGTACCCCACCCCCACCCCAGCCCACGGGGCTCTCATGGTCAGGCCCCTCCCAGGATACAGAGCTACCGTTGCAGGTACCGTGGCAGGGCTGGGCACACAGGAACTGTGCACATAGCCCTCATTGCAGAGCACCCCCAGCTCACCTGTCACTCAGAGCTGACACAGAGCACCTCAGAGCAGGACTTGAACTAACAAACAGCAGCTGCGACAGGTCTGTGACCCTGGGCATCACTCTGTGCGGCCTCCCTCCACCTGGTCTTCCAGAGACTTCCACCGCACCCGGGACACCAGGCCTCTGTCTCCAACCACCACCCACCCCTCCTCTCCCTGACTCCTGGGTTCCTCTCATTAGGAGAGGGTTTTCTTGAAGTTGTCTCCCACTCATGGGCCAGATAAAATGATTAGAAAACAAGCCAAAGCTGCAGCCCCTTGTCTATCCTGACTCTCAGGAGCCCACACCTGTTCCTTGGACCTGGTCAGTTCAGCAAGTTCCATTTTCTGCAACTGTGAGCCCCTGAGGGGTGATGATTGGCTGACCTGGGCAGCCTTACCGTGCCGGCCAGCCCTCCCCAGGTGTGCCTGGGTTGAGATCAATATAAATACCACTCCAGGCAGCAGGAGCCCCTGCAGCCGTGCCTGACGCCATTTTCTCTGCCCTGTCAGCAGTCTCGGGGCTGGGCTGGTGGGAGGGAGTGAGAGGCCACGGCTTTGTGGGTGGCCCAGTGTGAGTGGGGCTCTGCTGGACTTTCTGCAGCAGTTGCCAGGCTGCCACCTGCTAAAGAAGAGGATGTGTCACCCATACCTGCTGCTGGAATTTCTCCCTGGGCAGAGGTGAGGAAGGAAAAAAGCAGTGGGGACAGGGACAGGACGGGTATCTCAGGCAGGGAAATGGAAATCTTCCAGAAGAGCACCCAGGGCCAGGACCATCCTGGCTGGCCTGCAGGCACCAAGTCGGCCGGCATGCTGTCACTCGTGTGGCTCTATGGCCCTTCCTCTAGGCCTTCAAGTCCTTGTATATATTCAGGTGTTTTACCTGGGACGGGTGGGAATAGTTCAGCAGCAACTGGCCTGGGGCTCAGCTCACGTTTACTCACAGATGCCTCGGCACGGTGCCCCAGCTTTGCAATGAGGACGCTTGTTGCGTGGGGGCTGCTGGCTGAATGGGAGACGATTCCCCACCACTGACCAACTTCAGCATTGTTTACAACTGGAGCAAGTGCCCTGATACGGTTTTCCTCTGTGGAACTGGTGGGTTCTGTGTTTTTTTTCTCTTTTTCGTTTTTGGTTCAAGGTAGATTTTATTCCTCTTTTTTGTATTTACAGATATAAACATGGAAATAATTTATTCATATAAATACATGTATGTGAAGGGAATAATTGTTTTTTCTGTTTTATTTTTTAAATTTTATTTCTTTTTAATTTTGAATTTTATTTTATATTTTTATACAGCAGGTTCTTATTGGTTATCTATTTTATACATATAAATGTATACATGCCAATCCCAGTCTTTCAACTCCTCCCACCACCACCCCCCCAACAGCTTTCCCCCCTTGTTGTCCATACGTTTGTTGTCTACATCTGTTGCTCTATTTATGCCTTGCAAAATGGTTAATCTGTACAGTTTTTCTAGGTTCCACATATATGCATGAATATACAAGATTTGTTTTTCTCTTTCTGACTTACTTCACTCTGTATGACAGTCTGTAGATCTATCGACGTCTCTACAAATGACCCAATTTCATTCCTTTTCATGGCTTAGTAATATTCCATTTTATATATGTACCACAGCTTTATGCATTCGTCTGTCTGTGGGCATTTAGGTTGCTTCCATTACCTCGATATTGTAAAGAGTGAGGCAGTGAACATTGCGGTGAATATCTCTTTTTGATTTATGGTTTTGTCTGGGTATATGTCCAGAACTGGGATTGCTGTATCCTATGGTAATTCTACTGTTAGTTTCTTAAGAAACGCCATATTGTTCTCCATAGTGACTGTATCAATTTATATTCCCAACAATAGTGGAAGAGGGTTCCTTTTCTCCACACCCTTTCCAGCATTTTTTGTTTGTAGATTTTCAGATGATGCCCATTCTACCAGGTGTGAGGTGATACCTCATTGTTGAGTCCATTTCCTTGAGCAAGGGGTAGGTCTTGTCTATTACATATTTAGCTTATGGAACGCTATCTGTGCTAATTTCAAACTCTGGTTTTATGCAGCACCCCAACTCACCTTCCCCCTTAAGCAAGCATAAGTTGGTTTTCTAAACAGGAGACCCTGTTCTGTTTTGTAATTCAGTTCATGTGTAGCCAAGTTCACATTCCATGTATTAGTGATAACTTATGATGTTTCTTTTTCTGTGTGACTTTTTTCACTTAGAATCACCGTGCCTCAATCCACTCATTATGCTGGTACAGGCCTGGTGACATAGTTTTCATTGCTGAGAGGTATTCTGTTGTACGTAAGTACCGCAACTTCTTTATCCATTATTTGCTCTCTGGCATATTTAACTTGTGCTACAGAAGAGGTTCCTGTAAACAGAGCCGTCCCAAATTTTGGGGTGGCTGTGTCTTTTTGATTTTAATTTCCTTAAGCTATAGGACCATAAGTGGAAGTGCCCTAGGCTCTGTTGCTTTGTTTTTTAGATGTTTCAGGAAACACCATACACTTCTCCCGAGTGGCTGTTGGCCATTTCCATCCCGCCCATCAGCATAACAAGGCTCCCAGTTCTCCATGACCTGTCCTGCCTTTCTGGATTTTACACTTTTTTCGATGGCCCTTTTGACCGGGGGGAAGTGAGACTTCATTGTAGTGCAGATTTCCTTTGCAAGCTTGCTTGGTTGGCCAAAAACGGCCTATGCGTTTTTTCCTGAATATATTCAGGAAAAAACGCATAGGCCCTTTTTGGCCAAGTGCATCATTGTCGACGTTCTGCCTCTTTTCCTATGCTTTAAATGCAATTCCAGTCTACCTCCTGAAATCGGTTTCCTGCAATTCTGCCCCGCTTTCAAGTCCTCTTGGCAGCCTTACTTCAGTATATTTTTGGACGATAGCTGTCTTTTTTAACTCTGCAGGTTTGTGAATTACAGTGCCCCTGAGCTCCTTTCTTCAACTCACTTTCTTGTGAGCTGGCCGCAACACCACAGGGTTGCTTCAGGCCCTAATCTGGTTCCGGCAAGGCATGGTGAGCCTTTAGTTAGTTCCACTTCCTGGTGGGAAATGAGAGTTAAATTTGCCCATCCAGACACCTCCAGCTAGTCTCTCATTGGTTCTCACTATTCCTGTTCATCTTCCGCAGAAATTGCAAACTGGGCCAAACAGGAGGTTAAAGGCACTGACTGTCCAAGTCGGGAGAGTGTTAGTAAAGCATCTGGAATGTTGCACCCGAGTACCAGGGGACGAAAACTGAGACATATTTGAACACGTCTCCCGATCACATGGTTGATCATACTCTGGGTTCCACATGCATGTTTTAGCTGAAGGAAGAATCCCTTAAACCTGGAGAGTTGAGACCCGTGGAATGGTTACCATGCAATATGACTTCAAAGGGTCTTCATTTGCTCACCGAACCTCTCCAATCCTATCACTGCTGCGTTTATGCACCTGTACACACGCTTGATTGTCTTTCGGAGACATAGCAATCCATAGGTTTTAAGATACTTACTAGTCAGGTACATTCTTAGGCGTTTAATATGGGGTGTTGAGTCCATTTCGTTGAGCAAGGAGTAGCTCTTGTCTATTCCATATTTGGCTTAAGGAACTTTATCTTTGCTCATTTCAGTTTCTGGTTTTATGCAGAACCCCAACTCACCTTTCCCCTTAAGCAAGCATAAGTTGGTTTTCTACATCTGAGACCCTGTTCTGTTTTGTAATCCAGTTCCTGTGTAGCCAAGTTTACATTCCGTGTATTAGTGATATCTTATGATGTTTCTTTTCCTGTGTGACTTATTTCAGTTAGAATCATCATACCTGAATCCACTCACTATGCTGCTACGGGCGTGATGACATAGATTTCATTGCTGAGTGATATTGCATTGTACGTAAGTACCACAACTTCTTTATCCATTTTTCACTTTCTGCGATATTGAACTTGTACATAAACGAGGTTCTTGTAAATAAAGCCATCCCAAACTTTGGGGTGGCTGTATCTTTTTGATTTTAATTTCCCTAAGCTACAGGACCATAAGTGGAAGTGCCCTAGGCTCTGTTGCTTTGTTTTTTAGATGTTTCAGGAAACACCATACACTTCTCCCAATTGGCTGTTGGCAATTTACATCCCGCCCATCAGCATAACAAGGCTCCCAGTTCTCCATGGCCTGTCCTGCCTTTCTGGATTTTACACTTTTTTCAGATGGCCCTTTTGACCAGGAGGAAGTGAGACTTCATTGTAGTGCAGATTTCCTTTGCAAGCTTGCTTGGTTGGCCAAAAAGGGCGTATGCGTTTTTTCCTGAATATATTCAGGAAAAAACGCATACACCCTTTCTGTCCAAGTGCATCATTGTGGACGTTCTGCCTATTTCCCTATGCTTTAAATGCAATTCCAGTCTACCTCCTGAAATCGGTTTCCTGCAATTCTGCCCCGCGTTCAAGTCCTCTTGGCAGCCTTACTTCAGTATATTTTTGGACGATAGCTGTCATTTATAACTCTGCAGGTTTGTGAATTACGGTGCCCCTGAGCTCCTTTCTTCAACTCGCTTTCTTGTGAGCTGGCCGCAACACCGCAGGATTGCTTCAGGCCCTAATCTGGTTCCGGCACGGCACGCTGAGCCTTTTGTTAATTCCTCTTCCTGGTGGGAAATGAGAGGTAAATTTGCCCGTCCAGACACCTCCAGCTAGTCTCTCATTGGTTTTCCCTATTCCTGTTCATCTTCCGCAGAAATTGCAAACTGGGCCAAACAGGAGGTTAAAGGCACTGACTCTCCAAGTCGGGAGAGTGTTATTAAAGCTTCTAGAATGTTGCACCCAAGTACCAGGGGATGAAAACTGAGACATATTTGAACACGTCTCCCGATCACACGGTTGATCATACACTGGGTTCCACATGCATGTTTTAGCTGAAGGAAGAATCCCTTAAACCTGGAGAGTTGAGACCCGTGGAATGGGTACCATGCAATATGATTTCAAAGGGTTTTCATTTGCTCACCGAACCTCTCCAATCCTATCACTGCTGCGTTTATGCCCCTGTACACACGCTTGATTCTCTTTCGGAGACATAGCAATCCATAGGTTTTAAGATACTTACTAGTCAGGTACATTCTTAGGCGTTTAATATGGGGTGTTGAGTCCATTTCGTTGAGCAAGGAGTAGCTCTTGTCTATTCCATATTTGGCTTAAGGAACTTTATCTGTGCTCATTTCAATCTCTGGTTTTATGCAGCACCCCAACTCACCTTTACCCTTAAGCAAGCATAAGTTGGTTTTCTACTTTTGAGACCATGTTCTGTTTTGTATTGCAGTTCCTGTGTAGCCAAGTTTACGTTCCGTGTATTAGTGATGTCTTATGATATTTCTATTTCTGTGTGACATATTTCAGTTAGAATCATCATACCTGAATGCACTCATTATGCTGCTACGGGCCTGATGACATAGATTTCATTGCTGAGTGATATTGCATTGTACGTAAGTACCACAACTTCTTTATCCATTTTTCACTTTCTGCGATATTGAACTTGTAATGTAAACGAGGTTCTTGTAAACAGAGCCGTTCCAAACTTTGGGGTGGCTGTGTCTTTTTGATTTTAATTTCCCTAAGCTATAGGACCATAAGTGGAAGTGCCCTAGGCTCTGTTGCTTTGTTTTTTAGATGTTTCAGGAAACACCATACACTTCTCCCGAGTGGCTGTTGGCAATTTACATCCCGCCCATCAGCATAACAAGGCTCCCAGTTCTCCATGGCCTGTCCTGCCTTTCTGGATTTTACACTTTTTTCGATGGCCCTTTTGACCGGGGGGAAGTGAGACTTCATTGTAGTGCAGATTTCCTTTGCAAGCCTGCTTGGTTGGCCAAAGAGGGCGTATGCGTTTTTCCATGAATATATTCAGGAAAAAACGCATACGCACTTTTTGGCCAAGTGCATCATTGTGGACGTTCTGCCTCTTTTCCTATGCTTTCAATGCAATTCCAGTCTACCTCCTGAAATCGGTTTCCTGCAATTCTGCCTCCCTTTCAAGTCCTCTTGGCAGCCTTGCGTCAGTATATTTTTGGACGATAGCTGTCATTTATAACTCTGCAGGTTTGTGAATTACAGTGCCCCTGAGCTCCTTTCTTTAACTCGCTTTCTTGTCAGCTGGCCGCAACACCGCACGATTGCTTCAGGCCCTAATCTGGTTCTGGTACAGCACGCTGAGCCTTTGGTTTATTCCTCTTCCTGGTGGGAAATGAGAGTTAAATTTGCCCGTCTAGACACCTCCAGCTAGTCTCTCACTGGTTCTCCCTATTCCTGTTCATCTTCCGCAGAAATTGCAAACTGGGCCAAACAGGAGGTTAAAGGCACTGACTCTCCAAGTCGGGAGAGTGTTAGTAAAGCTTCTGGAATGCTGCACCCGAGTACCAGGGGACGAGAACTGAGACATATTGGAACACGTCTCCCGATCACACGGTTGTTCATACTCAGGGTTCCACAAGCATGTTATAGCTGAAGGAAGAATCCCTTAAACCTTGAGAGTTGAGACCTGTGGAATGGGTACCATGCAATATGACTTCAAAGGGTCTTCATTTGCTCACTGAACCTCTCCAATCCTATCACTGCTGTGTTTATGCCCCTGTACACACGTTTGATTCTCTTTCGGAGATATAGCAATCCATAGGTTTTAAGATATTTACTAGTCAGGTACATTCTTAGGCGTTTAGTATGCGGTGTTGAGCCCATTTCGTTGAGCAAGGAGTAGCTCTTGTCTATTACATATTTGGCTTAAGGAACTTTATCTGTGCTCATTTCAATCTCTGGTTTTATGCAGCACCCCAACTCACCTTTCCCCTTAAGCAAGCATAAGTTGGTTTTCTAAATTTGAGACCCTGCTCTGTTTTGTAATTCAGTTCCTGTGTAGCCAAGTTTAAATTCCATGTATTAGTGATAACTTATGATGTTTCGTTTTCTGTGTGACTTATTTCAGTTAGAATTATCATACCTGAATCCACTCATTATGCTGCTACGGGCCTGATGACATAGATTTCATTGCTGAGTGATATTGCATTGTACGTAAGTACCACAACTTCTTTATCCATTTTCCACTTTCTGCGATATTGAACGTGTACCGTAAACGAGGTTCTTGTAAATAGAGCCGTCCCAAACTTTGGGGTGGCTGTGTCTCTTTGATTTTAATTTCCCTAAGCTATAGGACCATATGTGGAAGTGCCCTAGGCTCTGTTGCTTTGTTTTTTAGATGTTTCAGGAAACACCATACACTTCTCCCGAGTGGCTGTTGGCAATTTACATCCCGCGCATCAGCATAACAAGGCTGCCAGTTCTCCATGGCCTGTCCTGCCTTTCTGGATTTTACACTTTTTTCAGATGACCCTTTTGACAAGGGGAAAGTGACACTTCAATTTAGTGCAGATTTCCTTTGCAAGCATGCTTGGTTGGCCAAAAAGGGCGTATGTGTTTTTTCCTGAATATATTCAGGATAAAACGCATATGCCCTTTTTGGCCAAGTGCATCATTGTCGACGTTCTGCCTCTTTTCCTATGCTTTAAATTCAATTCCAGTCTACCTCCTGAAATCGGTTTCCTGCAGTTCTGCCCCGCTTTCAATTCCTCTTGGCAGCCTTACATCAGTATATTTTTGGACGATAGATGTCATTTATAACTCTGCAGGTTTGTGAATTACAGTGCCCCGAACTCCTTTCTTCAACTCGCTTTCTTGTGAGCTGGCCGCAACACCGCAGGATTGCTTCAGGCCCTAATCTGGTTCCGGCACGGCACGCTGAGCCTTTGGTTAATTCCTCTTCCTGGTGGGAAATGAGAGTTAAATTTGCCCGTCCAGTCACCTCCAGCTAGTCTCTCATTGGTCCTCCCTATTCCTGTTCATCTTCCGCAGAAATTGCAAACTGGGCCAAACAGGAGGTTAAAGGCACTGACTTTCCAAGTCAGGAGAGTGTTAGTAAAGCGTCTGGAATGTTGCACCCGAGTACCAGGGGTCGAAAATTGAGACATATTTGAACACCTCTCCCGATCACACGGTTGATCATACTCTGGGTTCCACATGCATGTTTGAGCTGAAGGAAGAATCCCTTAAAACTGGAGAGTTGAGACCCGTGGAATGGGTCCCATGCAATATGACTTCAAAGGGTCTTCATTTTCTCACCAAACCTCTCCAATCCTATCACTGCTGCGTTTATGCCCCTGTACACATGCTTGATTCGCTTTCGGAGACATAACAATCCATAGGTTTTAAGATATTTACTAGTCAGATACATTCTTATGCGTTTAGGATGGGGTGTTGAGCCCATTTCGTTGAGCAAGGAGTAGCTCTTGTCTATTACATGTTTGGCTTAAGGAACTTTATCTGTGCTCATTTCAATCTCTGGTTTTATGCAGCACCCCAACTCACCTTTCCCCTTAAGCAAGCATAAGTTGGTTTTCTAAGTTTGTGACCCTGTTCTGTTTTGGAAATCAGTTCCTGTGTAGCCAAGTTTACATTCCGTGTATTAGTGATATCTTATGATGTTTCTTTTTCTTTGTGAATTATTTCAGTTAGAATCATCATACCTGAATCCACTCATTATGCTGCTATGGGCCTGATGACATAGATTTCATTGCTGAGTGATATTGCATTGTACGTAAATACCACAACTTCTTTATCCATTTTTCACTTTTTGCGATATTGAACTTGTACCGTAAACGAGGTTCTTGTAAACAGAGCCGTCCCAAACTTTGGGGCGGCTGTGTCTTTTTGATTTTATTTTCCCTAAGCTATAGGACCATAAGTGGAAGTGCCCTAGGCTCTGTTGCTTTGTTTTTTAGATGTTTCAGGAAACACCATACACTTCTCCCCAGTGGCTGTTGGCAATTTACATCCCGCACATCAGCGTAACAAGGCTGCCAGTTCTCCATGGCCTGTCCTGACTTTCTGGATTTTACACTTTTTTCAGATGGCCCTTTTGACAAGGGGAAAGTGACACTTCATTTTAGTGCAGATTTCCTTTGCAAGCGTGCTTGGTTGGCCAAAAAGGGCGTATGTGTTTTTTCCTGAATATATTCAGGAAAAAACGCATATGCCCTTTTTGGCCAAGTGCATCATTGTCGACGTTCTGCCTCTTTTTCTATGCTTTAAATTCAATTCCAGTCTACCTCCTGAAATCGGTTTCCTCTAATTCTGCCCCGCTTTCAAGTCCTCTTGGCAGCCTTACGTCAGTATATTTTTGGACGATAGCTGTCATTTATAACTCTGCAGGTTTGTGAATTACAGTGCCCCGAACTCCTTTCTTCAACTCGCTTTCTTGTGAGCTGGCCGCAACACCGCAGGATTGCTTCAGGCCCTAATCTGGTTCCGGTACGGCACGCTGAGCCTTTGGTTAATTCCTCTTCTTCGTGGGAAATGAGAGTTAAATTTGCCCGTCCAGACACCTCCAGCTAGTCTCTCACTGGTTCTCCCTATTCCTGTTCATCTTCCGCAGAAATTGCAAAGTGGGCCAAACAGGAGGTTAAAGGCACTGACTCTCCAATTCGGGAGAGTGTTAGTAAAGCTTCTGGAATGCTGCACCCGAGTACCAGGGGAAGAGAACTGAGACATATTGGAACACGTCTCCCGGTCACATGGTTGATCACTCTGGGTTCCACATGCATGTTTTAGCTGGAGGAAGAATCCCTTAAACCTGGAGAGTTGAGACCCGTGGAATGGGTCCCATGCAATATGACTTCAAAGGGTCTTCATTTGCTCACCGAACCTCTCCAATCCTATCACTGCTGCGTTTATGCCCCTGTACGCACGCTTGATTCTCTTTCAGAGACATAGCAATCCATAGGTTTTAAGATACTTACTCGTCAGGTACATTCTTAGGCGTTTAATATGGGGTGTTGAGTGCATTTCGTTGAGCAAGGAGTAGCTCTTGTCTATTCCATATTTGGCTTAAGGAACTTTATCTGTGTTCATTTCAATCTCTGGTTTTATGCAGCACCCCAACTCACCTTTCCCCTTAAGCAAGCATAAGTTGGTTTTCTACATTTGAGACCCTGTTCTGTTTGTAATCCAGTTCCTGTGTAGCCAAGTTTACATTCCGTGTATTAGTGATATCTTATGATGTTTCTTTTTCTGTGTGACTTATTTCAGTTAGAATCATCATACCTGAATCCACTCATTATGCTGCTACGGGCCTGATGACATAGATTTCATTGCTGAGTGATATTGCATTGCACGTAAGTACCACAACTTCTTTATCCATTTTTCACTTTCTGTGATATTGAACTTGTACAGTAAACGAGGTTTTTGTAAACAGAGCCGTCCGAAACTTTGGGGTGGCTGTGTCTTTTTGATTTTAATTTCCCTAAGCTATAGGACCATAAGTGGAAGTGCCCTAGGCTCTGTTGCTTTGTTTTTTAGATGTTTCAGGAAACACCATACACTTCTCCCCAGTGGCTGTTGGCAATTTACATCCTGCCCATCAGCATAACAAGGCTCCCAGTTCTCCATGGCCTGTCCTGCTTTTCTGGATTTTACAATTTTTTTCAGATGGCCGTTTTGCCCAAGGGGAAGTGAGACTTCATTGTAGTGCAGATTTCCTTTGCAAGCTTGCTTGGTTGGCCAAAAAGTGCGTATGCGTTTTTTCCTGAATATATTCAGGAAAAAACGCATACGCCGTTTTTGGCCAAGTGCATCATTGTCGACGTTCTTTCCCTTTTCCTATGCTTTAAATGCAATTCCAGTCTACCTCCTGAAATCGGTTTCCTGCAATTCTGCCTCGCTTTCAAGTCCTCTTGGCAGCCTTGCGTCAGTATATTTTTGGACGATAGCTGTCATTTATAACTCTGCAGGTTTGTGAATTACAGTGCCCCTGAGCTCCTTTCTTTAACTCGCTTTCTTGTCAGCTGGCCGCCACACTGCACGATTGCTTCAGGCCCTAATCTGGTTCCAGCAAGGCACGCTGAGCCTTTGGTTAATTCCTATTCCTGGTGGGAAATGAGAGTTAAATTTGCCCGTCCAGACACCTCCAGCTAGTCTCTCATTGGTTCTCCCTATTCCTGTTCATCTTCCACAGAAATTGCAAACTGGGCCAAACAGGAGGTTAAAGGCACTGACTCTCCAAGTCGGGAGAGTGTTAGTAAAGCATCTGGAATATTGCACCCGAGTATCAGGGGAGGAAAACTGAGACATATTGGAACACATCTCCCGATCACACGGTTGATCATACTCTGGGTTCCACATGCATGTTTTAGCTGAAGGAAGAATCCATTAAACCTGGAGAGTTGAGACCCGTGGAATGGGTACATGCAGTATGACTTCAAAGGGTTTTCATTTGCTCACCAATCCTCTCCAATCCTATCACTGCTGCATTTATGCCCCTGTAAACACGCTTGATTCTCTTTCGGAGACATAGCAATCCACAGGTTTTAAGTTACTTACAAGTCAGGTACATTCTTAGGCGTTTAACATGGGGTGTTGAGTCCATTTCGTTAAGCAAGCAGTAGCTCTTGTCTATTACATATTTGGCTGAAGGAACTTTATCTGTGCTCATTTCAATCTCTGGTTTTATGCAGCACCCCAACTCACCTTTCCCCTTAAGCAAGCATAAGTTGGTTTTCTAAATTGAGACCCTGTTCTGTTTTGTAATCCACTTCCTGTGTAGCCAGGTTTACATTCCTTGTATTAGTGATATCTTATGATGTTTCATTTTCTGTGTGACTTATTTCAGTTAGAATCATCATACCTGAATCCACTCATTATGCTGCTACGGGCCTGATGACATAGATTTCATTGCTGAGTGATATTGCATTGTACGTAAGTACCACAACTTCTTTATCCATTTTTCACTTTCTGCGATATTGAACTTGTACCGTAAAAGAGGTTCTTGTAAACAGAGCCATCCCAAACTTTGGGGTGGCTGTGTCTTTTTGATTTTAATTTCCCTAAGCTATAGGACCATAAGTGGAAGTGCCCTAGGCTCTGTTGCTTTGTTTTTTAGATGTTTCAGGAAACACCATACACTTCTCCCGAGTGGCTGTTGGCAATTTACATCCCGCCCATCAGCATAACAAGGCTGCCAGTTCTCCATGGCCTGTCCTGCCTTTCTGGATTTTAAACTTTTTTCAGATGGCCCTTTTGACCGGGGGGAAGTGAGACTTCATTGTAGTGCAGATTTCCTTTGCAAGCTTGCTTGGTTGGCCAAAAAGGGCGTATGCGTTTTTTCCTGAATATATTCAGGAAAAAACGCATACGCCCTTTTTGGCCAAGTGCATCATTGTCGACGTTCTGCCTCTTTTCCTATGTTTTAAATGCAATTCCAGTCTACCTCCTGAAATCGGTTTCCTGCAATTCTGCCCCGCATTCAAGTCCTCTTGGCAGCCTTACTTCAGTATATTTTTGTACGATAGCTGTCATTTATAACTCTGCAGGTTTGTGAATTACAGTGCCCCTGAGCTCCTTTCTTCAACTCGCTTTCTTGTGAGCTGGCCGCAACACCGCAGGATTGCTTCAGGCCCTAATCTGGTTGCGGCACGGCACGCTGAGCCTTTGGTTAATTCCTCTTCCTGGTGGGAAATGAGAGTTAAATTTGCCCGTCCAGACACCTCCAGCTAGTCTCTCATTGGTTCTCCCTATTCCTGTTCATCTTCCGCAGAAATTGCAAACTGGGCCAAACAGGAGGTTAAAGGCACTGACTCTCCAAGTCGGGAGAGTGTTAGTAAAGCGTCTGGAATGTTGCACCCGAGTACCAGGGGACGAGAACTGAGACATATTGGAACACTTCTCCCGATCACATGGTTGATCATACTCTGGGTTCCACATGCATGTTTTAGCTGAAAGAAGAATCCCTTAAACCTGGAGAGTTGAGACCCGTGGAATGGGTACCATGCAATATGACTTCAAAGGGTCTTCATTTGCTCACCGAACCTCTCCAATCCTATCACTGCTGTGTTTATGCCCCTGTACAGACGCTTGATTCTCTTTCGGAGAAATAGCAATCCATAGGTTTTAAGATACTTACTAGTCAGGTACATTCTTAGGCGTTTAATATGGGGTGTTGAGTCCGTTTCGTTGAGCAAGGAGTAGCTCTTGTCTATTACATATTTGGCTTAAGGAACTTTATGTGTGCTCATTTCAATCTCTGGTTTTATGCAGCACCCCAACTCACCTTTCCCCTTAAGCCAGCATAAGTTGGTTTTCTACATTTGAGACCCTGTTCTGTTTTGTAATCCAGTTCCTGTGTAGCCAAGTTTACATTCCGTGTATTAGTGATAACTTATGATGTTTCTTTTTCTCTGTGACTTATTTCAGTTAGAATCATCATACCTGAATCCACTCATTATGCTGCTACGGGCCTGATGACATAGATTTCTTTGCTGAGTGATATTGCATTGTACGTAAGTACCACAACTTCTTTATCCATTTTCCACTTTCTGCGATATTGAACGTGTACCGTAAACGAGGTTCTTGTAAATAGAGCCGTCCCAAACTTTGGGGTGGCTGTGTCTCTTTGATTTTAATTTCCCTAAGCTATAGGACCATATGTGGAAGTGCCCTAGGCTCTGTTGCTTTGTTTTTTAGATGTTTCAGGAAACACCATACAGTTCTCCTGAGTGGCTGTTGGCAATTTACATCCCGCCCATCAGCATAACAAGGCTGCCAGTTCTCCATGGCCTGTCCTGCCTTTCTGTATTTTACACTTTTTTCAGATGGCCCTTTTGACCTGGGGAATTGAGACTTCATTGTAGTGCAGATTTCCTTTGCAAGCTTGCTTGGTTGACCAAAAAGTGCATATGTGTAGTTTCCTGAATATATCCAGGAAAAACGCATACGACCTTTTTGGCCAAGTGCATCATTTTCGACGTTCTGCCTCTTTTCCTATGCTTTAAATGCAATTCCAGTCTACCTCCTGAAATCGGTTTCCTGCAATTCTGCCCCGCTTTCAAGTCCTCTTGGCAGCCTTACTTCAGTATATTTTTGGACGATAGCTGTCATTTATAACTCTGCATGTTTGTGAATTACAGTGCCCCTGAGCTCCTTTCTTCAACTCGCTTTCTTGTGAGCTGGCCGCAACACCGCAGGATTGCTTCAGGCCCTAATCTGGTTGCGGCACGGCACGCTGAGCCTTTGGTTAATTCCTCTTCCTGGTGGGAAATGAGAGTTAAATTTGCCCGTCCAGACACCTCCAGCTAGTCTCTCATTGGTTCTCCCTATTCCTGTTCATCTTCCGCAGAAATTGCAAACTGGGCCAAACAGGAGGTTAAAGGCACTGACTCTCCAAGTCGGGAGAGTGTTAGTAAAGCGTCTGGAATGTTGCACCCGAGTACCAGGGGACGAGAACTGAGACATATTGGAACACTTCTCCCAATCACATGGTTGATCATACTCTGGGTTCCACATGCATGTTTTAGCTGAAAGAAGAATCCCTTAAACCTGGAGAGTTGAGACCCGTGGAATGGGTACCATGCAATATGACTTCAAAGGGTCTTCATTTGCTCACCGAACCTCTCCAATCCTATCACTGCTGTGTTTATGCCCCTGTACAGACGCTTGATTCTCTTTCGGAGAAATAGCAATCCATAGGTTTTAAGATACTTACTAGTCAGGTACATTCTTAGGCGTTTAATATGGGGTGTTGAGTCCGTTTCATTGAGCAAGGAGTAGCTCTTGTCTATTACATATTTGGCTTAAGGAACTTTATGTGTGCTCATTTCAATCTCTGGTTTTATGCAGCACCCCAACTCACCTTTCCCCTTAAGCCAGCATAAGTTGGTTTTCTACATTTGAGACCCTGTTCTGTTTTGTAATCCAGTTCCTGTGTAGCCAAGTTTACATTCCGTGTATTAGTGATAACTTATGATGTTTCTTTTTCTCTGTGACTTATTTCAGTTAGAATTATCATACCTGAATCCACTCATTATGCTGCTACGGGCCTGATGACATAGATTTCTTTGCTGAGTGATATTGCATTGTACGTAAGTACCACAACTTCTTTATCCATTTTCCACTTTCTGCGATATTGAACGTGTACCGTAAACGAAGTTCTTGTAAATAGAGCCGTCCCAAACTTTGGGGTGGCTGTGTCTCTTTGATTTTAATTTCCCTAAGCTATAGGACCATATGTGGAAGTGCCCTAGGCTCTGTTGCTTTGTATTTTAGATGTTTCAGGAAACACCATACACTGCTCCCGAGTGGCTGTTGGCAATTTACATCCCGCCCATCAGCATAACAAGGCTCCCAGTTCTCCATGGCCTGTCCTGCCTTTCTGGATTTTACACTTTTTTCAGATGGCCCTTTGGACTGTGGGGAAGTGAGACTTCATTGTAGTGCAGATTTCCTTTGCAAGCTTGCTTGGTTGGCCAAAAAGGGCGTATGCGTTTTTTCCTGAATATATTCAGGAAAAAACGCATACGCCCTTTTTGGCCAAGTGCATCATTGTCGACGTTCTGCCTCTTTTCCTATGCTTTCAATGCAATTCCAGTCTACCTCCTGAAATCGGTTTCCTACAATTCTGCCCCGCTTTCAAGTCCTCTTGGCAGCCTTACTTCAGTGTATTTTTGGACGATAGCTGTCATTTATAACTCTGCATGTTTGTGAATTGCAGTGCCTCTGAGCTCCTTTCTTCAACTCGCTTTCTTGTGAGCTGGCCGCAACACCGCAGGATTGCTTCAGGCCCTAATCTGGTTCCGGAATGGCACGCAGAGCCTTTGGTTAATTCCTCTTCCTGGTGGGAAATGAGAGTTAAATTTGCCCGTCCAGACACCTCCAGCTAGTCTCTCATTGGTTCTCCCTATTCCTGTTCATCTTCCGCAGAAATTGCAAACTGGGCCAAACAGGAGGTTAAAGGCACTGACTCTCCAAGTCAGGAGAGCGTTAGTAAAGCGTCTGGAATGTTGCACCCGACTACCAGTGGTCAAAAACTGAGACATATTTGAACACGTCTTCTGATCACATGGTTGATCATACTCTGGGTTCCACATGCATGTTTTAGCTGAAGGAAGAATCCCTTAAACCTGGAGAGTTGAGACCCGTGGAATGGGTACCATGCAATATGACTTCAAAGGGTCTTCATTTGCTCACCGAACTTCTCCAATCCTATCACTGCTGCGTTTATGCCCGTGTACACACGCTTGATTCTCTTTCAGAGATATAGCAATCCATAGGTTTTAAGATACTTACTAGTCAGGTACATTCTTATGCGTTTAATATGGGATGTTGAGTCCATTTCGTTGAGCAAGGAGTAGCTCTTGTCTATTCCATATTTGGCTTAAGGAACTTTATCTGTGCTCATTTCAATCTCTGGTTTTATGCAGCACCCCAACTCACCTTTCCCCTTAAGCAAGCATAAGTTATTTTTCTAAATTTGAGACCCTCTTCTGTTTTGTAATCCATTTCCTGTGTAGCCAAGTTTTCATTCCGTGTATTAGTGATATCTTATGATGCTTCTTTTTCTGTGTGACTTATTTCAGTTAGAATCTTCATTCCTGAATCCACTCATTATGCTGCTACGAGCCTGATGACATAGATTTCATTGCTGAGTGATATTGCATTGTACGTAAGTACCACAACTTCTTTATCCATTTTTCACTTTCTGCGATATTGAACTTGTACCGTAAACGAGGTTCTTGTAAACAGAGCCGTCCCAAACTTTGGGGTGGCTGTGTCTTTTTGATTTTAATTTCCCTAAGCTATAGGACCATAAGTGGAAGTGCCCTAGGCTCTGTTGCTTTGTTTTTTAGATGTTTCAGGAAACAGCATACACTTCTCCCCAGTGGTTGTTGGCAATTTACATCCCGCCCATCAGCATAACAAGGCTCCCAGTTCTCCATGGCCTGTCCTGCCTTTCTGGATTTTACACTTTTTTCAGATGGCCCTTTTGACCAGGGGGAAGTGAGAGTTCATTGTAGTGCAGATTTCCTTTGCAAGCTTGCTTGGTTGTCCAAAAAGGGCGTATGCATTTTTTCCTGAATATATTCAGGAAAAAACGCATACGCCCTTTTTGGCCAAGTGCATCATTGTCGACGTTCTGCCTCTTTTCCTATGCTTTAAATGCAATTCCAGTCTACCTCCTGAAATCGGTTTCCTGCAATTCTGCCCCACTTTCAAGTCCTCTTGTCAGCCTTACTTCAGTATATTTTTCGACGATAGCTGTCATTTATAACTCTGCAGGTTTGTGAATTACAGTGCCCCTGAGCTCCTTTCTTCAACTCGCTTTCTTGTGAGCTGGCCGCAACACCGCAGCCTTGCTTCAGGCCCTAATCTGGTTCCGGAACGGCACGCTGAGCCTTTGGTTAATTCCTCTTCCTGGTGGGAAATGAGAGTTAAATTTGCCCGTCCAGACACCTCCAGCTAGTCTCTCATTGGTTCTCCCTATTGTTGTTCATCTTCCGCAGAAATTGCAAACTGGGCCAAACAGGAGGTTAAAGGCACTGACTCTCCAAGTCGGGAGAGTGTTAGTAAAGCGTCTGGAATGTTGCACCCGAGTACCAGGGGACGAAAACTGAGACATATTTGAACACGTCTCCCAATCACACTGTTGATCATACTCTGGGTTCCACATGCATGTTTTAGCTGAAGGAAGAATCCCTAAAACCTGGAGAGTTGAGACCCGTGGAATGGGTACCATGCAATATGAATTCAAAGGGTCTTCATTTGCTCATCGAACCTCTCCAATCCTATCACTGCTTCGTTTAGGCCCCTATACACATGCCTGATTCTCTTTCGGACACATGGCGATCCATAGGTTTTAAGATACTTACTAGTCAGGTACATTTTTAGGCGTTTAATATGGGGTGTTGAGTCCATTTCGTTGAGCAAGGAGTAGCTCTTGTCTATTCCATATTTGGCTTAAGGAACTTTACCTTTGCTCATTTAAATCTCTGGTTTTATGCAGCACCCCAACTCACCTTTCCCCTTAAGCAAGCATAAGGTGGTTTTCTACATTTGAGACTCTGTTTTGTTTTGTAATCCAGTTCCTGTTTAGCCAAGTTTACATTCCGTGTATTAGTGATATCTTATGATGTTTCTTTTTCTGTGTGACTTATTTCAGTTAGAATCATCATACCTGAATCCACTCATTATGCTGCTACGGGCCTGATGACATAGATTTCATTGCTGAGTGATATTGCATTGTACCTAAGTACCACAACTTCTTTATCCATTTTTCACTTTCTGCGATATTGAACTTGTACCTTAAACGAGGTTCTTCTAAACAGAGCTGTCCCAAACACTGGGGTGGCTGTGTCTTTTTGATTTTAATTTCCCTAAGCTATAGGACCATAAGTGGAAGTGCCCTAGGCTCTGTTGCTTTGTTTTTTAGATGTTTCAGGAAACACCATACACTTCTCCCGAGTGGCTGTTGGCAGTTTTCATCCCGCCCATCAGCATAACAAGGCTCCCAGTTGTCCATGGACTGTCCTGCCGTTCTGGATTTTACACTTTTTTCAGATGGCCCTTTTGACCAGGGGGAAATGAGACTTCATTGTAGTGCAGATTTCCTTTGCAAGCTTGCTTGGTTGGCCAAAAAGGGCGTATGCGTTTTTTCCTGAATATATTCAGGAAAAAACGCATACGCCCTTTTTGGCCAAGTGCATCATTGTCGACGTTCTGCCTCTTTTCCTATGCTTTCAATGCAATTCCAGTGTACCTCCTGAAATCGGTTTCCTGCAATTCTGCCCCGCTTTCAAGTCCTCTTGGCAACCTTACTTCAGTATATTTTTGGACGATAGCTGTCATTTATAACTCTGCAGGTTTGTAAATTACAGTGCCTGTGAACTCCTTTCTTCAACTCGCTTTCTTGTGAGCTGCCCGCAACACCACAGGATTGCTTCAGGCCCTAATCTGGTTCCGGCACGGCACGCTGAGCCTTTGGTTATTTCCTCTTCCTGGTGGGAAATGAGAGTTAAATTTGCCCGTCCAGACACCTGCAGCCAGTCTCTCATTGGTTCTCCCTATTCCTGTTCATCTTCCACAGAAATTGCAAACTGGGCCAAACAGGAGGTTAAAGGCACTGACTCTCCAAGTCGGGAGAGTGTTAGTAAAGCGTCTGGAATGTTGCACCCGAGTACCAGGGGTCGAAAATTGAGACATATTTGAACACGTCTCACGATCACACGGTTGATCATACTCTGAGTTCCACATGCATGTTTTAGCTGAAGGAAGAATCCCTTAAACCTGGAGAGTTGAGACCCGTCGAATGGGTACCATCCAATATGACTTCAAAAGGTCTTCATTTGCTCACCGAACCTCTCCAATCCTATCACTGCTGCGTTTATGCCCCTGTACACATGCTTGATTCTCTTTCAGAGACATAGCAATCCATAGGTTTTAAGATACTTACTAGTCAGGTACATTCTTAGGCGTTTAATATGGGGTGTTGAGTCCATTTCGTTGAGCAAGGAGTAGCTCTTGTCTATTCCATATTTGGCTTAAGGAACTTTATCTGTGCTCATTTCAATCTCTGGTTTTATGCAGCACCCCAACTCACCTTTCCCCTTAAGCAAGCATAAGTTGGTTTTCTAAATTTGAGACCCTGTTCTGTTTTGTAATCCAGTTCCTGTGTAGCCAAGTTTACATTCCGTGTATTAGTGATATCTTATGATGTTTCTTTTTCTGTGTGACTTATTTCAGTTAGAATCATCATACTTGAATCCACTCATTATGCTGCTATGGGCCTGATGACATAGATTTCATTGCTGAGTGATATTGCATTGTACGTAGGTACCACAACTTCTTTATCCATTTTTCACTTTCTGCGATATTGAACTCGTACCGTAAACGAGGTTCTTGTAAACAGAGCCGTCCCAAACATTGGGGTGGCTGTGTCTTTTTGATTTTAATTTCCCTAAGCTATAGGACCATAAGTGGAAGTGCCCTAGGCTCTGTTGCTTTGTTTTTTAGATGTTTCTGGAAACACCATACACTTCTCCCCAGTGGCTGTTGGCAATTTACATCCGGCCCATCAGCATAACAAGGCTCCCAGTTCTCCATGGCCTGTCCTGCCTTTCTGGATTTTACACTTTTTTCAGATGGCCCTTTTGACCGGGGGGAAATGAGACTTCATTGTAGTGCAGATTTCCTTTGCAAGCTTGCTTGGTTGGCCAAAAAGTGCATATGCGTTTTTTCCTGAATATATTCAGGAAAAAACGCATACGCCGTTTTTGGCCAAGTGCATCATTGTCGACGTTCTGCCTCTTTTCCTATGCTTTAAATGCAATTCCAGTCTATCTCCTGAAATCGATTTCCTGCAATTCTGCCCCGCTTTCAAGTCCTCTTGGCAGCCTTACTTCAGTATAATTTTGGACGATAGCTGTCATTTATAACTCTGCAGGTTTGTGAATTACAGTTACCCTGAGCTCCTTTCTTCAACTCATTTCTTGTGAGCTGGCCGCAACACCTCAGGATTGTTTCAGGCCCTAATCTGGTTTCCGACATGGCACGCTGAGCCTTTGGTTAATTCCTCTTCCTGATGGGAAATGAGAGTTAAATTTGCCCGTCCACACACCTCCAGCTAGTCTCTCATTGGTTCTCCCTATTCCTGTTAATCTTCCGCAGAAATTGCACACTGGACCAAACAGGGGGTTAAAGGCACTGACTCTCCAAGTCAGGAGAGTGTTAGTAAAGCGTCTGGAATGTTGCACCCGAGTACCAGGGGACGAAAACAGACATATTGGAACACGTCTCCCGATCACACGGTTGATCATACTCTGGGTTCCACATGCATGTTTTAGCTGAAGGAAGAATCCCTTAAACCTGGAGAGTTGAGACCCGTGGAATGTGTACCATGCAATATGACTTCAAAGGGTCTTCATTTGCTCACCGAACCTCTCCAATCCTATCACTGCTGCGTTTATGCCCCTGTACACATGCTTGATTCTCTTTCAGAGACATAGCAATCCACAGGTTTTAAGATACTTACTAGTCAGGTACATTCGTAGGCATTTAATATGGGGTGTTGAGTCCATTTCGTTGAGCAAGGAGTAGCTCTTGTCTATTCCATATTTGGCTTAAGGAACTTTACCTTTGCTAATTTAAATCTCTGGTTTTATGCAGCACCCCAACTCACCTTTCCCCTTAAGCAAGCATAAGGTGGTTTTCTACATTTGAGACTCTGTTTTGTTTTGTAATCCAGTTCCTGTTTAGCCAAGTTTACATTCCGTGTATTAGTGATATCTTATGATGTTTCTTTTTCTGTGTGACTTATTTCAGTTAGAATCATCATACCTGAATCCACTCATTATGCTGCTACGGGCCTGATGACATAGATTTCATTGCTGAGTGATATTGCATTGTACATAAGTACCACAACTTCTTTATCCATTTTTCACATTCTGCGATATTTAACTTGTACCGTAAACGAGGTTCTTGTAAACAGAGCCGTCCCAGACTTTGGTATGGCTGTGTCTTTTTGATTTTAGTTTCCCTAAGCCATAGTACCATAAGTGGAAGTGCCCTAGGCTCTGTTGCTTTGTTTTTTAGATGTTTTAGGAAACACCATACACTTCTCCCGAGTAGCTGTTGGCAATTTAAATCCCACCCATCAGCAAAACTAGGCTCCCAGTTCTCCATGGCCTGTCCTGCCTTTCTGGATTTTACACTTTTTTCAGATGGCCCTTTTGACCGGGGGGAAGTGAGACTTCATTGTAGTGCAGATTTCCTTTGCAAGCTTGCTTGGTTGGCCAAAAAGGGCGTATGCGTTTTTTCCTGAATATATTCAGGAAAAAACGCATACGCCCTTTTTGGCCAAGTGCATCATTGTCGACGTTCTGCCTCTTTTCCTGTGCTTTAAATGCAATTCCAGTCTACCTCCTGAAATCGGTTTCCTGCAATTCTGCCCTGCTTTCAAGTCCTCTTGGCAGCCTTACTTCACTATATTTTTGGACGATAGCTGTCATTTATAACTCTGCAGGTTTGTGAATTACAGTGCCCCAGAGCTTCTTTCTTCAACTCGCTTTCTTGTGAGTGGCCGCAACACCGCAGGATTGCTTCAGGCCCTAATCTGGTTCTGGCACGGCACGCTGAGCCTTTGGTTAATTCCACTTCCTGGTGGGAAATGAGAGTTAAATTTGACGGTCCAGTCACCTCCAGCTAGTCTCTCATTGGTTCTCCCTATTCCTGTCCATTTTCCACAGAAATTGCAAACTGGGCCAAACAGGAGGTTAAAGGCACTGTGTCTCCAAGTCGGGAGAGTGTTAGTAAAGCGTCTGGAATGTTGCACCTGAGTACCAGGGGACGAGAACTGAGACATATTTGAACACGTCTCCCGATCACGCGGTTGATCATACTCTGGGTTCCACATGCATGTTTTAGCTGAAGGAAGAATCCCTTAAACCTGGAGAGTTGAGACCCGTGGAATGGGTACCATGCAATGTGACTTCAAAGGTTCTTCATTTGCTCACCGAACCTTCCAATCCTATCACTGCTGCGTTTATGCCCCTGTGCACACGCTTGATTCTCTTTCAGAGACATAGCAATCCATAGGTTTTAAAATACTTAGTAGTCAGGTACATTCCTAGGCATTTAATATGGGGTGTTGAGTCCATTTTGTTGAGCAAGGAGTAGCTCTTGTCTATTCCATATTTGGCTTAAGGAACTTTATCTGTGCTCATTTCAATCTCTGGTTTTATGCAGCACCCCAACTCACCTTTCCCCTTAAGCAAGCATAAGTTGTTTTTCTACATTTGAGACCCTGTTCTGTTTTGTAATCCTGTTCCTGTGTAGCCAAGATTACATTACATGTGTTAGTGATATCTTATGATGTTTCTTTTTCTGTGTGACTTATTTCAGTTAGAATCATCATACCTGAATCCACTCATTATGCTGCTATGGGCCTGTTGACATAGATTTCATTGCTGAGTGATATTGCATTGTACGTAAGTACCACAACTTCTTTATCCATTTTTCACTTTCTGCGATATTGAACTTGTACCACAAACGAGGTTCTTGTAAAGAGAGACGTCCCAAACATTGGCGTGGCTGTGTCTTTTTGATTTTAATTTCCCGAAGCTATAGGACCATACGTGGAAGTGCCCTAGGCTCTGTTGCTTTATTTTTTAGATGTTTCAGGAAACACCATACACTTCTCCCGAGTGGCTGTTGGCAATTTACATCCCGCCCATCAGCATAACAAGGCTCCCAGTTATCCAAGGCCTTTCCTGCCTTTCTGGATTTACACTTTTTTCAGATGGCCCTTTTGACCTGGGGGAAGTGAGACTTCATTGTAGTGCACATTTCCTTTGCAAGCTTGCTTGGTTGTCCAAAAAGTGCGTATGCGTGTTTTCCTGAATATATTCAGGAATATATATATTATATATATATTATCGCCCTTTTTGGCCAAGTGCATAATTGTCAACGTTCTGCCTCTTTTCCTGTGATTTAAGTGCAATTCCAGTCTACCTCCTGAAATCGGTTTCCTGCAATTCTGCCCCAATTTCAAGTCCTCTTGGTATCCTTACTTCAGTATATTTTTGGAGGATAGCTGTCATTTATAACTCTGCAGGTTTGTGAATTTCAGTGCCCCTGAGCTCCTTTCTTCAACTCGCTTTCTTGTGTGCTGGCCGCAACACCGCAGGATTGTTTCAGGCCCTAATCTGGTTACGGCATGGCACGCTGAGCGTTTGGTTAATTCCTCTTCCTGGTGGGAAATGAGAGTTAAATTTGCACGTCCAGACACCTCCAGCTAGTCTCTCATTGGTTCTCCCTATTCCTGTTCATTTTCCGCAGAAATTGCAAACTGGGCCAAACAGGAGGTTAAAGGCACTGACTCTCCAAGTCGGGAGAGTGTTAGTAAAGCGTCTGGAATGTTGCACCTGAGTACCAGGGGACGAAATGTGAGACATATTGGAACACGTCTCCCGATCACACGGTTGATCACACTCTGGTTTCCACATGCATGTTTTAGCTGAAGGAAGAATCCCTTAAACCTGAAGAGTTGAGACCCGTGGAATGGGTACCATGCAATATGACTTCAAAGGGTCTTCATTTGCTCACCGAACCTCTCCAATCCTATCACTGCTGCGTTTATGCCCCTGTACACATGCTTGTTTCTCTTTCGGAGACACAGCAATCCATAGGTTTTAAGATACTTACTAGTCAGGTACATTCTTAGGCGTTTAATATGGGGTGTTGAGTCCATTTCGTTGAGCAAAGAGTAGCTCTTGTCTATTACATATTTGGCTTAAGGAACTTTATCTGTGCTCATTTCAATCTCTGGTTTTATGCAGCACCCCAACTCACCTTTCCCCTTAAGCAAGCATAAGTTGGTTTTCTACATTTGAGACCCACTTCTGTTTTGTAATCCAGTTCCTGTGTAGCCAAGTTTACATTCCGTGTATTAGTGATATCTTATGATGTTTCTTTTTCTGTGTGATTTAGTTCAGTTAGAATCATCATACCTGAATCCACTCATTATGCTGCTACGGGCCTGATGACATAGATTTCATTGCTGAGTGATATTGCATTGTATGTAAGTACCACAACTTCTTTATCCATTTTTCACTTTCTGCGATATTGAACTTGTACCGTAAACGAGGTTCTTGTAAAGAGAGACGTCCCAAACTTTGGGTGGCTGTGTATTTTTGATTTTAATTTCCCTAAGCTATAGGACCATAAGTGGAAGTGCCCTAGGCTCTGTTGCTTTGTTTTTTAGATGTTTCAGGAAACACCATACACTTCTCCCGAGTGGCTGTTGGCAAATTACATCCCGCCCATCAGCATAACAAGGCTCCCAGTTCTCCATGGCCTGTCCTGCCTTTCTGGATTTTACACTTTTTTCAGACGGCCCTTTTGACCGGGGCGAAGTGAGACTTCATTTTAGTGCAGATTTCCTTTGCAAGCTTGCTTGGTTGGCCAAAAAGTGCGTATGCGTTTTTTCCTGAATATATTCAGGAAAAAACGCATACGCCCTTTTTGGCCAAGTGGATCATTGTCGACGTTCTGCCTCTTTTCCTATGCTTTAAATGCAATTCCAGTCTACCTCCTGAAATCAGTTTCCTGCAATTCTGCCCCGCTTTCAAGTCCTCTTAGCAGCCTTACTTCAGTATATTTTTGGACGATAGCTGTCATTTAAAACTCTGCAGGTTTGTGAATTACAGTGCCCCTGAGCTCCTTTCTTCAACTCGCTTTCTTGTCAGCTGGCCGCAACACCGCAGGATTGTTTCAGGCCCTAATCTGGTTCCGGCACGGCACGCTGAGCCTTTGGTTAATTCCTCTTCCTGGTGGGAAATGAGAGTTAAATTTGCCCGTCCGGTCACCTCCAGCTAGTCTCTCATTGGTTCTCCCTATACCTGTTCATCTTCCGCAGAAATTGCAAACTGGGCCAAACAGGAAGTTAAAGGCACTGACTCTCCAAGTCGGGAGAGTGTTAGTAAAGCGTCTGGAATGTTGCACCCGAGTACCAGTGGTCGAAAACTAAGGCATATTTGGACACGTCTCCCGATCACACGGTTGATCATACTCTGGGTTCCACATGCATGTTTTAGCTGAAGGAAGAATCCCTTAAACCTGGAGAGTTGAGACCCGTGGAATGGGTACCATGCAATATGACTTCAAAGGGTCTTCATTTGCTCACCGAACCTCTCCAATCCTATCACTGCTGCTTTTATGCCCCTGTACACACGCTTGATTCTCTTCCAGAGACACAGCAGTCTGTAGGTTTTAAGATTACTTACTAGTCAGGTATAATCCTAGGCATTTAATATGGGGTGCTGAGTCCATTTCATTGAGCAAGGAGTAACTCTTGTCTATTACATATATGGCTTAAGGAACGTTATCTGTGCTCATTTCAGTCTCTGGTTTTATGCAGCACCCCAACTCACCTTTCCCCTTAAGCAAGCATATGTTGGTTTTCTAAATTTGAGACCCTGTTCTGTTTTGTAATCCAGTTCCTGTGTAGCCAAGTTTACATTCCGTGTATTAGTGATATCTTATGATGTTTCTTTTTCTGTGTGACTTAGTTCAGTTAGAATCATCATACCTGAATCCACTCATTATGCTGCTATGGGCCTGATGACATAGATTTCATTGCTGAGTGATATTGCATTGTACATAAGTACCACAACTTCTTTATCCAGTTTTCACTTTCTGCAATATTGAACTTGTACCGTAAACGAGGTTCTTGTAAACAGAGCCGTCCCAAACTTTGGGGTTGCTGTGTTTTTTTTGATTTTAATTTCCCTAAGGTATAGGACCATAAGTGGAAGTGCCCTAGGCTCTGTTGCTTTGTTGTTTAGATGTTTCAGGAAACACCATACACTTCATCCGAGTGGCTGTTGGCAATTTACATCCCGCCCATCAGCATAACAAGGCTCCCAGTTCTACATGGCCTGTCCTGCCTTTCTGGATTTTACACTTTTTTCACATGACCCTGTTGACCAGGGGATGTGAGACTTCATTGTAGTGCAGATTTCCTTTGCAAGCTTGCTTGGTTGGCCAAAAAGTGTGTATGCGTGTTTTCCTGAATATATTCAGGAAAAAACGCATACGCCCTTTTTGGATAAGTGCATCATTGTCGACGTTCTGCCTCTTTTCCTATGCTTTCAATGCAATTCCAGTCTACCTCCTGAAATCGGTTTCCTGCAATTCTGCCCCGCATTCAAGTCCTCTTGGCAGCCTTACTTCAGTATGTTTTTGGACGATAGCTGTCATTTATAACTCTGCAGGTTTGTGAATTACAGTGCCCCTGAGCTCCTTTCTTCAACTCGCTTTCTTGTGAGCTGGCCGCAACACCGCAGGATTGCTTCAGGCCCTAATCTGGTTCCGGCACGGCACGCTGAGCCTATGGTTAATTCCTCTTCCTGGTGGGAAATGAGAGTTAAATTTGCCCGTCCACACACCTCCAGCTAGTCTCTCATTGGTTCTCCCTATTCCTGTTCATCTTCCGCAGAAATTGCAAACTGGACCAAACAGGAGGTTAAAGGCACTGACTCTCCAAGTCGGGAGAGTGTTAGTAAAGCATCTGGAATGTTGCACCCGAGTACCAGGGGACGAAAACTGAGACATATTTGAACACGTCTCCCGATCACACGGTTGATCATACTCTGGGTTCCACATGCATGTTTTAGCTGAAGGAAGAATCCCTTAATCCTGGAGAGTTGAGACTCGTGGAATGGGTACCATGCAATATGACTTCAAAGGGTCTTCATTTGCTCACCGAACCTCTCCAATCCTATCACTGCTGCGTTTATGACCCTGTACACACGCTTGATTCTCTTTCGGAGACATAGCAATCCATAGGTTTTAAGATACTTACTAGTCAGGTACATTCTTAGGCGTTTAATATGGGGTGTTGAGTCCATTTCGTTGAGCAAGGAGTAGCTCTTGTCTATTCCATATTTGGCTTAAGGAACTTTATCTGTGCTCATTTCAATCTCTGGTTTTATGCAGCACCCCAACTCACCTTTCCCCTTAAGCCAGCATAAGTTGGTTTTCTAAATTTGAGACCCCCTTCTGTTTTGTAATCCAGTTCCTGTGTAGCCAAGTTTACATTCCGTGTATTAGTGATATCTTATGATGTTTCTTTTTCTGTGTGACTTATTTCAGTTAGAATCATCATACCTGAATCCACTCATTATGCTGCTACGGACCTGATGACATAGATTTCATTGCTGAGTGATATTGCATTGTACGTAAGTACCACAACTTCTTTATCCATTTTTCACTTTCTGCGATATTGAACTTGTACCGTAAACGAGGTTCTTGTAAACAGAGCTGTCCCAAACTTGGGGTGGCTGTGTCTTTTTGATTTTAATTTCCCTAAGGTATAGGACCATAAGTGGAAGTGCCCTAGGCTCTGTTGCTTTGTTTTTTAGATGTTTCAGGAAACACCATACACTTCTCCCAAGTGGCTGTTGGCAATTTACATCCCGCCCATCAGCATAACAAGGCTCCCAGTTCTCCATGGCCTGTCCTGCCTTTCTGGATGTTACACTTTTTTCAGATGGCCCTTTTGACCGGGTGGAAGTGAGACTTCATTGTAGTGCAGATTTCCTTTGCAAGCTTGCTTGGTTGGCCGAAAAGGGCGTATGCGTTTTTTACTGAATATATTCAGGAAAAAACGCATACGCCCTTTTTGGCCATGTGCATCATTGTCGACGTTCTGTCTCTTTTCCTATGCTTTAAATGCAATTCCAGTCTACCTCCTGAAATCGGTTTCCTGCAATTCTGCCCCGCTTTCAAGTCCTCTTGGCAGCCTTATTTCAGTATATTTTTGGACGATACCTGTCATTTATAACTCTGCAAGTTTGTGAATTACAGTGCCCCTGAGCTCCTTTCTTCAACTCGCTTTCTTGTGAGCTGGCCGCAACACCGCAGGATTGCTTCAGGCCCTAATCTGGTTCCGGCACGGCACGCTGAGCCGTTGGTTAACTCCTCTTCCTGGTGGGAAATGAGAGTTAAATTTGCCCGTCCAGACACCTCCAGCTAGTCTCTCATTGGTTCTCCCTATTCCTGTTCATCTTCCACAGAAATTGCAAACTGGGCCAAACAGGAGGTTAAAGGCACTGACTCTCCAAGTCCGGAGAGTGTTAGTAAAGCATCTGGAATGTTGCACCCGAGTACCAGGGGACGAGAACTGAGACATATTGGAACACGTCTCCCGATCACACGGTTGATCATACTCTGGGTTCCACATGCATGTTTTAGCTGAAGGAAGAATCCCTTAAACCTGGAGAGTTGAGACTCGTGGAATGGGTACCATGCAATATGACTTCAAAGGGGCTTCATTTGCTCACCGAACCTCTCCAATCCTATCACTGCTGTGTTTATGCCCCTGTACACACGCTTGATTCTCTTTCGGAGACATAGCAATCCATAGGTTTTAAGATACTTACTAGTCAGGTACATTCTTAGGCGTTTAATATGGGGTGTTGAGTCCATTTCGTTGAGCAAGGAGTAGCTCTTGTCTATTCCATATTTGGCTTAAGGAACTTTATCTGTGCTCATTTCAATCTCTGGTTTTATGCAGCACCCCAACTCACCTTTCCCCTTAAGCAAGCATAAGTTGGTTTTCTACATTTGAGACCCTCTTCTGTTTTGTAATCCAGTTCCTGTGTAGCCAAGTTTACATTCCGTGTATTAGTGATATCTTATGATGTTTCTTTTTCTGTGTGACTTATTTCAGTTAGAATCATCATACCTGAATCCACTCATTATGCTGCTACGGACCTGATGACATAGATTTCATTGCTGAGTGATATTGCATTGTACGTAAGTACCACAACTTCTTTATCCATTTTTCACTTTCTGTGATATTGAACTTGTACCGTAAACGAGGTTCTTGTTAACAGAGCCGTCCCAAACTTTGGGGTGGCTGTGTCTTTTTGATTTTAATTTCCCTAAGCTATAGGACCATAAGTGGAAGTGCCCTAGGCTCTGTTGCTTTGTTTTTTAGATGTTTCAGGAAACACCATACACTTCTCCCGAGTGGCTGTTGGCAATTTACATCCCGCCCATCAGCATAACAAGGCTCCCAGTTCTCCATGGCCTGTCCTGCCTTTCTGGATTTTACACATTTTTCAGATGGCCCTTTTGACCGGGGGAAGTGAGACTTCATTGTAGTGCAGATTTCCTTTGCAAGCTTGCTTGGTTGGCCAAAAAGGACGTATGCGTTTTTTCCTGAATATATTCAGGAAAAAACGCATACGCGCTTTTTGGCCAAGTGCATCATTGTGGACGTTCTGCCTCTTTTCCTATGCTTTAAATGCAATTCCAGTCTACCTCCTGAAATCGGTTTCCTGCAATTCTGCCCCGCTTTCAAGTCCTCTTGGCAGCCTTACTTCAGTATATTTTTGGACGATAGCTGTCATTTATAACTCTGCAGGTTTGTGAATTACAGTGCCCCTGAGCTCCTTTCTTCAACTCGCTTTCTTGTGAGCTGGCCGCAACACCGCAGGATTGCTTCAGGCCCTAATCTGGTTCCGGCACGGCACGCTGAGCCTTTGGTTAATTCCTCTTCCTGGTGGGAAATGAGAGTTAAATTTGCCCGTCCAGACACCTCCAGCTAGTCTCTCATTGGTTCTCCCTATTCCTGTTCATCTTCCGCAGAAATTGCAAACTGGGCCAAACAGGAGGTTAAAGGCACTGACTCTCCAAGTCGGGAGAGTGTTAGTAAAGAGTCTGGAATGTTGCACCCGAGTACCAGGGGACGAGAACTGAGACATATTTGAACACGTCTCACGATCACACGGTTGATCATACTCTGTGTTCCACAAGCATGTTTTAGCTGAAGGAAGAATCCCTTAAACCTGGAGAGTTGAGACCCGTGGAATGGGTACCATGCAATATGACTTCAAAGGGTCTTCATTTGCTCACCGAACCTCTCCACTCCTATCACTGCTGCGTTTACGCCCCTGTACACACGCTTGATTCTCTTTTGGAGACATAGCAATCCGTAGGTTTTAAGATTCTTACTAGTCAGGTACATTATTAGGCGTTTAATATGGGGTGTTGAATCCATTTCGTTGAGCAAGGAGTAGCTCTTGTCTATTCCATATTTGGCTTAAGGAACTTTATCTGTGCTCATTTCAATCTCTGGTTTTATGCAGCACCCCAACTCACCTTTCCCCTTAAGCCAACATAAGTTGGTTTTCTAAATTTGAGACCCTCTTTTGTTTTGTAATCCAGTTCCTGTGTAGCCAAGTTTACATTCCGTGTATTAGTGATATCTTATGATGTTTCTTTTTCTGTGTGACTTATTTCAGTTAGAATCATCATACCTGAATCCACTCATTATGCTGCTACGGGCCTGATGGCATAGATTTCATTGCTGAGTGATATTGCTTTGTACGTAAGTACCACAGCTTCTTTATCCATTTTTCACTTTCTGTGATATTGAACTTGTACCGTAAACGAGGTTCTTGTAAACAGAGCTGTCCCAAACTTTGTGGTGCCTGTGTGTTTTTGATTTTAATTTCCCTAAGCTATAGGACCATAAGTGGAAGTGCCCTAGGCTCTGTTGCTTTGTTTTTTAGATGTTTCAGGAAACACCATACACTTCTCCCAATTGGCTGTTGGCAATTTACATCCCGCCCATCAGCATAACAAGGCTCCCAGTTCTCCATGGCCTTTGCTGCCTTTCTGGATTTTACACTTTTTTCAGATGGCCCTTTTGACGGGGGGGAAGTGAGACTTCATTGTAGTGCACATTTCCTTTGCAAGCTTGCTTGGTTGGCCAAAAAGGGCGTATGCGTTTTTTCCTGAATATATTCAGGAAAAAACGCATACGCCCTTTTTGGCCAAGTGCATCATTGTCGACGTTCTGCCTCTTTTCCCATGCTTTAAATGCAATTCCAGTCTACCTCCTGAATTCGGTTGCCTGCAATTCTGCCCCGCTTTCAAGTCCTCTTGGCAGCCTTACTTCAGTATATTTTTGGACGATAGCTGTCATTTATAACTCTGCAGGTTTGTGAATTACAGTGCCCCTGAGCTCCTTTCTTCAACTCGCTTTCTTGTGAGCTGGCCGCAACACCGCAGGATTGCTTCAGGCCCTAATCTGGTTCCGGCACGGCACGCTGAGCCTTTGGTTAATTCCTCTTCCTGGTGGGAAATGAGAGTTCAATTTGCCCGTCCAGACACCTCCAGCTAGTCTCTCATTGGTTCTCCCTATTCCTGTTCATCTTCTGCAGAAATTGCAAACTGGGCCAAACAGGAGGTTAAAGGCAGTGACTCTCCAAGTCGGGAGAGTGTTAGTAAAGCATCTGGAATGTTGCACCCGAGTACCAGCGGACGAAAACTGAGACATATTTGAACACGTTTCCCGATCACACGGTTGATCATACTCTGGGTTCCACATGCATGTTTTAGCTGAAGGAAGAATCCCTTAATCCTGGAGAGTTGAGACCCGTGGAATGGGTACCATGCAATATGACTTCAAAGGGTCTTCATTTGCTCACTGAAACTCTCCAATCCTATCACTGCTGCGTTTATGCTACTGTACACATGCTTGATTCTCTTTCAGAGACATAGCAATCCATAAGTTTTAAGATACTTACTAGTCAGGTACATTCTTAGGCGTTTAATATGGGGTGTTGAGTCCATTTCGTTGAGCAAGGAGTAGCTCTTGTCTATTCCATATTTGGCTTAAGGAACTTTATCTGTGCTCATTTCAATCTCTGGTTTTATGCAGCACCCCAACTCTCCTTTCCCCTTAATCAAGCATAAGTTGGTTTTCTAAATTTGAGACCCTCTTCTGTTTTGTAATCCAGTTCCTGTGTAGCCAAGTTTACATTCCGTGTATTAGTGATATCTTATGATGTTTCTTTTTCTGTGTGACTTATTTCAGTTAGAATCATCATACCTGAATCCACTCATTATGCTGCTACGGACCTGATGACATAGATTTCATTGCTGAGTGATATTGCATTGTACGTAAGTACCACAACTTCTTTATCCATTTTTCACTTTCTGCGATATTGAACTTGCACCGTAAACGAGTTTCTTGTAAACAGAGCCGTCCCAAACTTTGGGGTGGCTGTGTCTTTTTGATTTTAATTTCCCTAAGCTATAGGACCATAAGTGGAAGTGCCCTAGGCTCTGTTGCTTTGTTTTTTAGATGTTTCAGGAAACACCATACACTTCTCCCGAGTGGCTGTTGGCAATTTACATCCCGCCCATCAGCATAACAAGGCTCCCAGTTCTCCATGGCCTGTCCTGCCTTTCTGGATTTTACATTTTGTTCAGATGGCCCTTTTGACTGGGGGGAAGTGAGACTTCATTGTAGTGCAGATTTCCTTTGCCAGCTCCATTGGTTGGCCAAAAAGGGCGTATGCGTTTTTTCCTGAGTATATTCAGGAAAAAACGCATACACCCTTTTTGGCCAAGTGCATCATTGTCGACGTTCTGCCTCTTTTCCTATGCTTTAAATGCAATTCCAGTCTACCTCCTGAATTCGGTTGCGTGCAATTCTGCACCGTTTTCAGGTCCTCTTGGCAGCCTTACTTCAGTATATTTTTGGATGATAGCTGTCATTTATAACTCTGCAGGTTTGTGAATTACAGTGCCCCTGAGCTCCTTTCTTCAACTCGCTTTCTTGTGAGCTGGCCGCAACACCGCAGGATTGCTTCAGGCCCTAATCTGGTTCCGGCATGGCATGCTGGCCTTTGGTTAATTCCTCTTCCTGGTGGGAAATGAGAGTTAAATTTGCCCGTCCAGACACCTCCAGCTAGTCTCTCATTGGTTCTCCCTATTCCTGTTCATCTTCCGCAGAAATTGCAAACTGGGCCAAACAGGAGGTTAAAGGCACTGACTCTCCAAGTCGGGAGAGTGTTAGTAAAGCATCTGGAATGTTGCACCCGAGTACCAGGGGACGAAAACTGAGACATATTGGAACACGTCTCCCGATCACACGGTTGATCATACTCTGGGTTCCACATGCATGTTTTAGCTGAAGGAAGAATCCCTTAAACCTGGAGAGTTGAGACCCGTGGAATGGGTACCATGCAATATGACTTCAAAGGGTCTTCATTTGCTCACCGAACCTCTCCAATCCTATCACTGCTGCTTTTATGCCCCTGTACACACGCTTGATTCTCTTTCAGAGACATAGCAATCCACAGGTTTTAAGATACTTACTAGTCAGGTACATTGTTAGGCGTTTAATATGGGGTGTTGAGTCCATTTCGTTGAGCAAGGAGTAGCTCTTGTCTATTCCATATTTGGCTTAAGGAACTTTATCTGTGCTCATTTCAATCTCTGGTTTTATGCAGCACCCCAACTCACCTTTCCCCTTAAGCAAGCATAAGTTGGTTTTCTAAATTTGAGACCCTGTTCTGTTTTGTAATTCAGTTCCTGTGTAGCAAGTTTACATTCCGTGTATTAGTGATATCTTATGATGTTTCTTTTTCTGTGTGACTTATTTCAGTTAGAATCATCATACCTGTATCCACTCATTATGCTGCTATGGTCCTGATGACATAGATTTCATTGCTGAGTGATATTGCATTGTATGTAAGTACCACAACTTCTTTATCCATTTTTCATTTTCTGCGATATTGAACTTGTACCGTAAACGAGGTTCTTGTAAAGAGAGACGTCCCAAGTTTTGGGTGGCTGTGTCTTTTTGATTTTAATTTCCCTAAGCTATAGGACCATAAGTGGAAGTGCCCTAGGCTCTGTTGTTTTGTTTTTTACATGTTTCAGGAAACACCATAGGCTTCTCCCGAGTGGCTGTTGGCAATTTACATCCCACCCATCAGCATAACAAGGCTCCCAGTTCTCCATGGCCTGTCCTGCATTTCTGGATTTTACACTTTTCAGATGGCCCTTTTGACCGGGGGGAAGTGAGACTTCATTGTAGTGCAGATTTCCTTTGCAAGCTTGCTTGGTTGGCCAAAAAGGGCATATGCGTTTTTTTCTGAATATATTCAGGAATATAGTTGGCCTTTATAACTCTGCAGGTTTTTGAATTGCAGTGGCCCTTATCTCCATTTTTCAGCTCTTATTTTTGTGATCTTGCCTCATAACCACAGGATTCCTTCAGGCCCTACTCTTCTTCTGGGGCACCTTGCTGTGCCTTTAGTTTATTCTTCTTACTGATGTGAAATTAGAGTGACATTTGCCCATTGAAACCGCTACAGCTAGTTTCTCACTGGTTCCCCCTATTCCCATTCATCCTCCGCACTAACTTCAGACTGTGCGATACCAGAACTTAAAGGCATTGACTGTCCATGTGGGGATGTTTTTAGTAAAGCGGCTGGAATGTCGATCCGGAGTCCCAGGAGAGGAAAAATGAGGTGCATTTTAGAAACCTTTCCCGATCATATGGTATACCAGTCGCTGGGTTTCCCAAGCATGGTTTAGCTGTAGGAAGATTCCCTTCAACCTGGAGTGTTGGGACCCTTGGAATGAGTATCATGAAGTATTGCATTAAACTTTTGGCAGTTGCTCACCAAAGCTCACCAATCCTCTCAGCCCCAAGTGTCCAGCCTTATGTCTTATCCAGCTGTGGGTTTATATGTGGTCAATCCAGGTTGCATCACAGCCCCTGAGCGAATTTTGTAAGAATTTTTCTCTCTTTCATTGTTTCTGTGTTTTGTTTTTAAAATTTATTTCTATAATGGGGTTTAGCTCACTTTCACTGCTGTGTTTGTGCCGCTCTGCACACACTTGATTCCCTTATGGAGATATATCAATACATGGGTTTTAAGATTCTTATTACTCAGATATATTTCTCTGCGGTGTATAGGGTGTGTTGAGGCCAGTTCATTGAGCAAGGTGTAGATCTTGTCTAATATCTATTTGGTTTATTGAACGGTATCTGTGCTAATTTCAAACTCTGGTTTTATGCATCACCCCACCTCTCCTTTCCCCTTAAGCTGACATAAGTGTGTTTTCTAAATGTGAGACACTGTTCTGTTCTGTAATTCATTTCTTGTGCAGCCATATTTACCCTCCCTCTATAAGTGATATCTTATGATATGTTTCTTTTTCTGTTTGACTTATTTCAAGTAGTATTATCAGACCTAAATCCACTCTTTATCCTTCTACTAACCTTATTACATTGATTTCATGGTGAAGAGATATTCCATTGTACATAAGTACCACATCTTCTTTATCCATTGTTCTCTTTCCTGGGATATTTAAGGTGTACTGAAGTTGAGGTTCTTGTAAACAGAGTAGCCCTAAACTGTGGTGTGCTTGTGTCTTGTTGATTTTTAGACTTCCCTAGATATACTCCCAGGATTGGAAGTGTCCTATGCTCTGTAGCTCTGTTGTTTAGATGATTTAGGAACCACCATACACTTCTCCAGAGTGGCTCTCGGCAGTTCACACACTGCCCATCAGCGTATAAAGGCTCCCTCTTCTCCATGGCCTGTCCTGCATTTCTGGTTTTTACAATTTTTTAGGATGGCCCTTTTGACCGGTGGGAAATGAGACTTCTTTGTTGTGCACATTTGCATTGCTTGCTTGCTTCGTTGCCCATAAAGTGTGTATGCATTTTTTCCTGGATATAATCAGGAAAAAACGCATACGCCCTTTTGGGCCAACTGCATCATTGTCGAAATTCTGCCGCTTTTCATGTGCTTTAAAGACAAGTCCAATCTATCTCTTGAAATCTGTTTCTTGCAATTCTGTCTTGCATTCAGATCCTCTTCTTTGCCTTACCTCAACATATTTTTGGACGTTAGTTTTCATTTATAACTCTGCAGGTTTGTGAATTGCAGTGACCCTGAGCTCCATTTTTTAAGTTGCTCTTTTGTGAGCTGGCCTCAAACCCGCAGGATTGCTTCAGGCCCTATTTTGGCTCCGGTGAGGCGGGCTGAGCCTTTTTTCAATTCTTATTCTTAATGGGAAATTAGAGTGATATGTGCCCGTCCAAACCCCTACAACTATTCTCTCATTGGTTCCCCCTCTTCCCGTTCATCCTCCTCACAATTTGCAAAATGTGTGAAACAGAAGTTGAAATGTGTTGACTCTCCAAGTGGGGAGATTCTAAGTAACGTGGCTGGAATGGTGAACAGGAGCACCAGGAGAGGATAAATGAGCTGCATTTTAGACACATCTCCCGATCACATGGTGTACAGTCCTCTGGGTTTTCCATGCATGTTTTAGCTGTAGGAAGATCCCTTGAACCTGCAGATTTGGGACCCATTGAATGGGTACCAGGTAGTATTACTTTAAAGGGTGTGCATTTCCTCACCCAACCTCACATTTCTCTTAGTGCAAACAGTTTCCAGCCTTATGTCTCATCCTGCTGTGGGTCTAGATGTGTTCAATCCATGTTGCATCACCGTCCCTGAGGAAAAGTTGTAAGAGGTTTTCTCTGTCTCTCTGTCGTTTATTTTTTCAATTTATTACTATATTGGTTACAGCTGATTTTCAAAGCTCTGTTTCTTGCTGCTGTACATCCACTTGATTCACGTACAGAGAGACATCAGTAAATTCTTTTTCAGATTCTTACCAGTCGTATATATTCTTTTCCGGTGACTTGAGTGTGCTGAGTGCAGTTCTTTCAGCTACCGTGTAGGTCTTGTTGATTATCAGTTTGGTATTTGGAATGGTATCTTTTCTAATTTCAACCTCCTGGATGATGCCTCACCCCTCCCCACCTTTCCCGTTTAGCAGCCTTATGCGTGTTTTCTACATATTTGACTATGTTTTTGTTTTGTAATTTATTTCATGTGTAGCCATTTTGGATTCCACCTTTAAGTGATATCTTATGATATGTGTCTTTTTCTTTTTGAATTATGTCACTTAGAATGATCATACGTAACTCCTCCAGAGTTGTTACAACTGGCCATATTTCATTGATTTCCAGGCTGAATAATATTCCACTCTACCTAAGTACCACATCTCTATCCATTTTTTCTCTCCAGAGACATTTAAGTTATATCCTAGTCGAGGATCTTTTAAACAGAGAGGGGGTAAACATTGGGGTGCCTGTGTCCTCTCGATTTTTGTTTTTCCCAAGATATACGCCCATGAGTGCAAGTGCCCTATGCTCTGTAGCTCATTTTTTAGATGCTTTAGTAAACACAATACACTTCTCCAGAATGGCCGTTGGCAATATACATTTCCACTATAAGTCTCACAGGGCTCCCTCTTCTCCTTGCCCTGTCCTGCATTTCTGTTGTTTACGCTTTATGAGGATAGCTCTTCTGACTGATGCGAAGTGATATCTTTTGTAGTATTGACTTCCAGTGCCCACCTGTTTGGTTGGCTAAAAAAGTGTATGCCCTTTTCTTGAATATATACAGAAAAAAACGCATACACCCTTTTTGGCCAACTGCAATGTTGGCAATGTTCAGCTCCTTTTCTTGTGCTTAATGGCGAGTCCTTTCTACCTCCTCAAATCCCTTTCCTGCCATTCTCCCTTGCTTACAAGTCCTTTTCTCTGACTTTCCTCAAGACATTTTTCAGTGATGGATATTTTCAACTCTGCAGTTTCGTGAATTTTACTGCCCCTGAGTTCCATTGTTCAACTTGTGTTTATGGGAACTGGCCACAAAGCAGCGGGATTTCCTCAAGCCCTATACTGTTTCCATGGGCAACCCTAGCCTTTGGTCAATTCGTCTTCCTGATTGGAAATTAGAGTGACATGTGCCTGTCTGAACACCTAGGACTTGTCTCTCATTGTTCCTCATCCTTCCGCTTCATCCTCTGGACAAATTCCAAACTGTACGCAACAGGATGTTGACAGTGCTGACCTCTCCAAGTGGGGAGACTGTTAGTAAAGACGCTGGAGGGGTGAACCCGAGCACCAGGAGATGAGGAGATGAGATGCCTTTTCCAAACTCTTCCCGATCAGACGGTATACCATCCTCTGGGTGTGACAGACATGTTTTAGCAGTAGGAAGAGTCCCATTCATGTAAGGAGAACACCAGGGCTTTTTCAAAATCAGTGTCTCCCCGAAACCCAAACTGGGGAATTTTTTAAGCTACGGCTACACATATGTTCATTAAGGGTCTTGGGAAGTAGGCAGAGTCCAAACTTTAGATGATTGAAGTCTTCAGGGTCAGAAGCACTCACCACCAGCTTCCCTTAGGTTACACTTTAACTGTCATTGATAGATGATGTCAATAAAAATATCTATTCTTTTTCAGATTATTTCCTCTTATAGGTTATTGCAAAATGTTGAGTGTAGTTCCCTGTGCTATACAGTAGTTCCTTGTTGATGATCTATTTTATACATAGCAGTGTGTATGTGTTAATCCCAAACTGTTAATTTATCCCTCCTCCCACCTTTCCCCTTTGGTAATAATAAATTATAAGATTTTATACTTCTCAGAAATAGGGGAGCTGAAAGACAGGTATCATTTTCAATGGAAAAGCATTTAAAACAAGATTGAAGCTTTAACCAAGATTATTAGATGTACATCCTTGGAAAGAAATCACTTCGTTTCTCTAATATTGACCTGACAAATAAGACAAACCTTTTCACTGAACTTGCTTATAATAAAGTGATGGAAATATCAAATGGAAGTGTTAGAAACATCTTATTTTACCCGAGCCTTATACACTGTTCTATGTTAACTACAGTTTGGCTCACACATCTGTTCATTGAGGTTACAATAGTCTCAATTTCTGTTATTGATCCTCCAGAGTGGACCCCAACAAGTGTCCCCCTGCCCAGTGTCATTGGGGCCAACAGATCGAGACTGAGTTTGGTTCACAAGCAAAGGAAACTTTATATTTTGATCAGAGAATGGAGAGGTGAGAGCATGCACTACCCCGTGGGCTGTGGGTTGGGCTGCTGTGTAGAGATCCTGTCAGAGTCAGTGGGAGGGAGGGGGCGGAGCTCTCGAGAGCCGGGATGGCTGCAGCTCAGGCTCTATATCGCGGAGTCTGCACTGGGCCCCAGGAGCTGAGGTGTCGACCCAGCCATTCTGCACTAGGAAATCTGGTCTGAAGTGCCGGGTGTGGAACCTCTGCATGCGGGACCCTAGGAGCACATGAAATTAGACAAAGCACAAAGGATAAAAAAGGTTAGACTTGACTTTATTGCCCAGATTCTATTTTTATCTCCCAGGGATTTTTAATGGGCTTTGCTGGGGACAAACCCCTCCTCTGCCTTTTGTCCCGTTCCTCATTCTTGGAGTGCTGAGGGTGCAGACCCTTCTTCTGTAACTGCTGAGTGCTGAGTTGGGAGCCCTCATACCCGGGGCCGAGGGTCAGAGCTTCTCCCCAGCAGCCTCCGGGTGATGTTGATTGTCCCCAGGCCCCCTGCCTCCCTGCTCGTCCACCTGAGCACCAGCATTGGAAGTGTTATAGATTCTAATGACCTTTAAGGGTCCAGGAAAGAGATGTGCAGAGACGCTGTGGGGGCCGGTTTCACCCCGCCCCACATTTGTTCGGCCACCTTAGGCTGACCGTTTCTGCCAGCCTAGATGCTCTGACCAGTAGTCTGCGCTTTCTTCAATTAGGTCCCTGAATTAACGTACAAAGAGCACCAGGTGTCAGAGCCCTGCCCGCTCAACTCCCAGACAGTCCAGGGTGAGTGGTGATCAAGGACCATGATGGCCACTGAGTCAACAGCCTTTTGAAGTAAACAGGAGTCCAGCCGGTCTTATTGGCCACCATCATCACGGTGTCTGTAGGCTTTTCTATGGTGACAGTGTGATATATGGTTCCCCCGCCAAGATTATCAACTCCCCTCTGGGTGCAGTAAGTCCTGCAAGCAGTAGTCTACTCTTTTGGAACACACTCTTGTTGTTTTATGAGAGAAACTCCAGGTCAAGTGATGTTCACATGAGTCGTCATGGTGCCCTCTTGCCCCCAGTTATCTCTCTGGATGTTGGAGTTGGAGGGCCTCCTCACTCGAGGTTGGTGTGCCCACGGAGCGAACCCTGCAACTTCAGGGCATGGTTGGTGGTTAGGATCACCACGTGGGGTCCTTTTCCCTTAGGAGGGAGGTGGCCTTTGGGGCTGCTGATTTCCAGGTTTTTAGATACCGCCAGTATCTTGGCCAGATGTGGCAGTGGGCCAAGCCCCTTGGTGCCCGTAGTTTATCCTACCTGGATGGCATTCTTGCATTGTTCCATTTCAAGTGGTCCCAGTTTTTGCACTAATTCTCCAGTGGCGATTCACCTTTCACCAGGAATGTAAAGGTCAAAGGGTTTAGCTAAATTAGGGAGTTCCAGGGCAAGGGTCTGAATTGACTGCTCTTTCCATTCTTGAAAGGCCACTTCTGGATTCTATTCAAAAGGATCATCATCTTTTCCTTTCAGTGTTTCATATAGAGGCCCAGCTAGTAGACTGTAGTTAGGGATCCAGAAGCAGCAAACCCTGGCCTCCCCAGGAACCCCTAAGCTGTCTTCTAGTTTTAGAAAGGGGTAAGGCTGAAAATGGTTTCTTCCCTTTCCTGGGATGGGCTTCTCTGACCTTCTGTGAGAATGAAGCCCAGGCAGGTCACCGCAGTCTGTGATATTTGAGCTTTTTCTTGGACAACTTCTATCCTTTATTGGCTTGGTAGTTCAGAGGCCTCCTTAGTAGGGCTGGCGATCAGAATGTCGTCTGCGTACTGAAGGAGGATTTCCTTTTCCAGAGGTAGAACTTTTAGGTCTTTAGCTAAGCTTTCCCCAAAGATGGTGTGGGAATTTTTGCACCCTTGGGGCAAGACGGCCCGGAAGTATTGTTTTAGTTGTATGTTGAGTCCTGCCACTCACAAGCCAAAATTTCTTGTGACTCTGGGACTAATGGAATGCAAAAGAAGGCATCATTGAAGACTAATACGAAATACCATGTCCTGGTGGTTGGTAGAATGACCAGCAGGCTGTAGGAATTAGGAACAACTGGAGGTATATCCTCGGTGGCTTCACTGACTGTCCTGACATTCTTTACCAGGTCCCCAGCAGCCCATGGGGCTCTCGTGGTCAGACCAATCCCAGAATATGGAGCTCACCTGGGCAGGTACCCCACCCCCACCCCAGCCCATGGGGCTCTCGTGGTCAGGCCCCTCCCAGGATAAAGAGCTACCCTTGCAGGTACCGTGGCAGGGCTGGGCACACAGGAACCGTGCACATAGCCCTCATTGCAGAGCACCCCCAGCTCACTTGTCACTCAGAGCTGACACAGAGCACCTCAGAGCAGGACTTGAACTAACAAACAGCAGCTGCGACAGGTCTGTGACCCTGGGCATCACTCTGTGCGGCCTCCCTCCACCTGGTCTTCCAGAGACTTCCACTGCACCCAGGGCACCAGGCCTCTGTCTCCAACCACCACCCACCCCTCCTCTCCCTGACTCCTGGGCTCCTCTCATTAGGAGAGGGTTTTCTTGAAGTTGTCTCCCACTCATGGGCCAGATAAAATGATTAGAAAACAAGCCAAAGCTGCAGCCCCTTGTCTATCCTGACTCTCAGGAGCCCACACCTGTTCCTTGGACCTGGCCGGTTCAGCAAGTTCCATTTTCTGCAACTGTGAGCCCCTGAGGGGTGATGATTGGCTGACCTGGGCAGCCTTACCGTGCCGGCCAGCCCTCCCCAGGTGTGCCTGGGTTGAGATCAATATAAATACCACTCCAGGCAGCAAGAGCCCCTGCAGCCGTGCCTGACGCCATTTTCTCTGCCCTGTCAGCAGTCTCGGGGCTGGGCTGGTGGGAGGGAGTGAGAGGCCACGGCTTTGTGGGTGGCCCAGTGTGAGTGGGGCTCTGCTGGACTTTCTGCAGCAGTTGCCAGGCTGCCACCTGCTAAAGAAGAGGATGTGTCACCCATACCTGCTGCTGGAATTTCTCCCTGGGCGGAGGTGAGGAAGGAAAAAAGCAGTGGGGGCAGGGACAGGACGGGTATCTCAGGCAGGGAAATGGAAATCTTCCAGAAGAGCACCCAGGGCCAGGACCATCCTGGCTGGCCTGCAGGCACCAAGTCGGCCGGCATGCTGTCACTCGTGTGGCTCTATGGCCCTTCCTCTAGGCTTTCAAGTCCTTGTATATATTCAGGTGTTTTACCTGGGATGGGTGGGAATAGTTCAGCAGCAACTGGCCTGGGGCTCAGCTCACGTTTACTCACAGATGCCTCGGCACGGTGCCCCAGCTTTGCAATGAGGACGCTTGTTGCGTGGGGGCTGCTGGCTGAATGGGAGACGATTCCCCACCACTGACCAACTTCAGAATTGTTTACAACTGGAGCAAGTGCCCTGATACGGTTTTCCTCTGTGGAACTGGTGGGTTCTGTGTTTTTTTTCTCTTTTTCGTTTTTGGTTCAAGGTAGATTTTATTCCTCTTTTTTGTATTTACAGATATAAGCATGGAAATAATTTATTCATATAAATACATGTATGTGAAGGGAATAATTGTTTTTTCTGTTTTATTTTTTAAATTTTATTTCTTTCTAATTTTGAATTTTATTTTATATTTTTATAGAGCAAGTTCTTATTTGTTATCTATTTTATACATATAAATGTATACAGGCCAATCCCAGTCTCTCAACTCCTCCCACCACCACCCCCCCAACAGCTTTCCCCCCTTGTTGTCCATACATTTGTTGTCTACATCTGTTGCTCTATTTATGCCTTGCAAAATGGTTAATCTGTACAGTTTTTCTAGGTTCCACATATATGCATGAATATACAAGATTTGTTTTTCTCTTTCTGACTTACTTCACTCTGTATGACAGTCTCTAGATCCATCGACGTCTCTACAAATGACCCAATTTCATTCCTTTTCATGGCTTAGTAATATTCCATTTTATATATGTACCACAGCTATATGCATTCGTCTGTCTGTGGGCATTTAGGTTGCTTCCATTACCTCGATATTGTAAAGAGTGAGGCAATGAACATTGCGGTGAATGTCTCTTTTTGATTTATGGTTTTGTCTGGGTATATGTCCAGTACTGGGATTGCTGTATCATATGGTAATTCTATTGTTAGTTTCTTAAGAAACTACATATTGTTCTCCATAGTGACTGTATCAATTTATATTCCCAACAATAGTGGAAGAGGGTTCCTTTTCTCCACACACTTTCCAGCATTTTTTGTTTGTAGATTTTCTGATGATGCCCATTCTATCAGGTGTATGGTGATACCTCATTGTGGAGTCCATTTTGTTGAGCAAGGGGTAGGTCTTGTCTATTACATATTTGGCTTATGGAATGGTATCTGTCCTAAATTCAAACTCTGGTTTTATGCAGCACCCCAACTCACCTTCCCCCTTAAGCAAGCATAAGTTGGTTTTCTAAACTTGAGACCCTGTTCTGTTTTGTAACTCAGTTCATGTGTAGCTAAGATCACATTCCGTGTATTAGTGATACCTTATGATGTTTCTTTTTCTGTGTCACTTTTTTCACTTAGAATCACCGTGCCTCAATCCACTCATTATGCTGGTATGGGCCTGATGACATAGATTTCATTGCTGAGTGATATTGCATTGTACGTAAGTACCACAACTTCTTTATCCATTTTTCACTTTCTGCGATATTGAACTTGTACCATAAATGAGGTTCTTGTAAACAGAGCCGTCCCAAAAATTGGGGTGGCTGTTTCTTTTTGAATTTAATTTCCCTAAGCTATAGGACCATAAGTGGAAGTGCCCTAGGCTCTGTTGCTTTGTTTTTTAGATGTTTCAGGAAACACCATACACTTCTCCCGAGTGGCTCTTCTGAATTCACATCCCGCCCATCAGCATAATAAGGCTCCCAGTTCTCCATGGCCTGTCCTGCCTTTCTGGATTTTACACTTTTTTCATATGGCCCTTTTGACCGGAGGGGAAGTGAGACTTCATTGTAGTGCAGATTTCTTTGGAAGCTTGCTTGGTTGGCCAAAATGGGCGTATGCGTTTTTTCCTGAATATATTCAGGAAAAAACTCATACGCCCTTTTTGGCCAAGTGCATCATTGTCGATGTTCTGCCTCTTTTCCTATGCTTTAAATGCAATTCCAGTCTACCTCCTGAAATCGGTTTCCTGTAACTCTGCCCCACTTTCAAGTCCTCTTGGCAGCCTTACTTCAGTATATTTTTGGACGATAGCTGTCATTTATAACTCTGCAGGTTTGTGAATTACAGTGCCCCTGAGCTCCTTTCTTCAACTCGCTCTCTTGTGAGCTGGCTGCAACACCGCAGGATTGCTTCGGACACTAAAATGGTTTGGCATGGCACACTGAGCCTTTGGTTATTTCCTCTTCCTGGTGGGAAATGAGAGTTAAATTTGCCCGTCCAGACACCTCCAGCTAGTCTCTCATTGGTTCTCCCTATTCCTGTTCATCTTCCGCAGAAATTGCAAACTGGGCCAAACAGGAGGTTAAAGGCACTGACTCTCCAAGTCGGGAGAGTGTTCGTAAAGCGTCTGGAATGTTGCACCCGAGTACCAGGGGACGAGAACTGAGACATATTGGAACACGTCTCCCGATCACACGGTTGATCATACTCTGGGTTCCACATGCATGTTTTAGCTGAAGGAAGATTCCCTTAAACCTGGAGAGTTGAGACCCGTGGAATGGGTACCATGCAATATGACTTCAAAGGGTCTTCATTTGCTCACCGAACCTCTCCAATCCTATCACTGCTGCTTTTATGCCCCTGTACACACGCTTGATTCTCTTTCAGAGACATAGCAATCCATAGGTTTTAAGATACTTACTAGTCAGGTACATTCTTAGGCGTTTAATATGGGGTGTTGAGTCCATTTCGTTGAGCAGGGTGTAGCTCTTGTCTATTCCATATCTGGCTTAAGGAACTTTATCTGTGCTCATTTCAATCTCTGGTTTTATGCAGCACCCCAACTCACCTTTTGCCTTAAGCAAGCATAAGTTGGTTTTCTAAATTTGAGACCCTGTTCTGTTTTGTAATTCAGTTCCTTTGTAGCCAAGTTTACATTCCGTGTATTAGTGATATCTTATGATGTTTCTTTTTCTGTGTGACTTATTTCAGTTAGAATCATCATACCTGTATCCACTCATTATGCTGCTACGGGCCTGATGACATAGATTTCATTGCTGAGTGATATTGCATTGTATGTAAGTACCACAACTTCTTTATCCATTTTTCACTTTCTGCGATATTGAACTTGTACCGTAAACGAGGTTCTTATAAAGAGAGACGTCCCAAACTTTGGGTGGCTGTGTCTTTTTGATTTTAATTTCCCTAAGCTATAGGACCATAAGTGGAAGTGCCCTAGGCTCTGTTGTTTTGTTTTTTACATGTTTCAGGAAACACCATAGGCTTCTCCCGAGTGGCTGTTGGCAATTTACATCCCACCCATCAGCATAACAAGGCTCCCAGTTCTCCATGGCCTGTCCTGCCTTTCTGGATTTTACACTTTTTTCAGATGGCCCTTTTGACCGGGGGGAAGTGAGACTTCATTGTAGTGCAGATTTCCTTTGCAAGCTTGCTTGGTTGGCCGAAAAGGGCATATGCGTTTTTTTCTGAATATATTCAGGAATATAGTTGGCCTTTATAACTCTGCAGGTTTTTGAATTGCAGTGGCCCTTATCTCCATTTTTCAGCTCTTATTTTTGTGATCTTGCCTCATAACCACAGGATTCCTTCAGGCCCTACTCTTCTTCTGGGGCACCTTGCTGTGCCTTTAGTTTATTCTTCTTACTGATGTGAAATTAGAGTGACATTTGCCCATTGAAACCGCTACAGCTAGTTTCTCACTGGTTCCCCCTATTCCCATTCATCCTCCGCACTAACTTCAGACTGTGCGATACCAGAACTTAAAGGCATTGACTGTCCATGTGGGGATGTTTTTAGTAAAGCGGCTGGAATGTCGATCCGGAGTCCCAGGAGAGGAAAAATGAGGTGCATTTTAGAAACCTTTCCCGATCATATGGTATACCAGTCGCTGGGTTTCCCAAGCATGGTTTAGCTGTAGGAAGATTCCCTTCAACCTGGAGTGTTGGGACCCTTGGAATGAGTATCATGAAGTATTGCATTAAACTTTTGGCAGTTGCTCACCAAAGCTCACCAATCCTCTCAGCCCCAAGTGTCCAGCCTTATGTCTTATCCAGCTGTGGGTTTATATGTGGTCAATCCAGGTTGCATCACAGCCCCTGAGCGAATTTTGTAAGAATTTTTCTCTCTTTCATTGTTTCTGTGTTTTGTTTTTAAAATTTATTTCTATAATGGGGTTTAGCTCACTTTCACTGCTGTGTTTGTGCCGCTCTGCACACACTTGATTCCCTTATGGAGATATATCAATACATGGGTTTTAAGATTCTTATTACTCAGATATATTTCTCTGCGGTGTATAGGGTGTGTTGAGGCCAGTTCATTGAGCAAGGTGTAGATCTTGTCTAATATCTATTTGGTTTATTGAACGGTATCTGTGCTAATTTCAAACTCTGGTTTTATGCATCACCCCACCTCTCCTTTCCCCTTAAGCTGACATAAGTGTGTTTTCTAAATGTGAGACACTGTTCTGTTCTGTAATTCATTTCTTGTGCAGCCATATTTACCCTCCCTCTATAAGTGATATCTTATGATATGTTTCTTTTTCTGTTTGACTTATTTCAAGTAGTATTATCAGACCTAAATCCACTCTTTATCCTTCTACTAACCTTATTACATTGATTTCATGGTGAAGAGATATTCCATTGTACATAAGTACCACATCTTCTTTATCCATTGTTCTCTTTCCTGGGATATTTAAGGTGTACTGAAGTTGAGGTTCTTGTAAACAGAGTAGCCCTAAACTGTGGTGTGCTTGTGTCTTGTTGATTTTTAGACTTCCCTAGATATACTCCCATGATTGGAAGTGTCCTATGCTCTGTAGCTCTGTTGTTTAGATGATTTAGGAACCACCATACACTTCTCCAGAGTGGCTCTCGGCAGTTCACACACTGCCCATCAGCGTATAAAGGCTCCCTCTTCTCCATGGCCTGTCCTGCATTTCTGGTTTTTACAATTTTTTAGGATGGCCCTTTTGACCGGTGGGAAATGAGACTTCTTTGCTGTGCACATTTGCATTGCTTGCTTGCTTCGTTGCCCATAAAGTGCGTATGCGTTTTTACCTGGATATAATCAGAAAAAAACGCATACGCCCTTTTGGGCCAACTGCATCATTGTCGAAATTCTGCCGCTTTTCATGTGCTTTAAAGACGAGTCCAATCTATCTCTTGAAATCTGTTTCTTGCAATTCTGTCTTGCATTCAGATCCTCTTCTTTGCCTTACCTCAACATATTTTTGGACGTTAGTTTTCATTTATAACTCTGCAGGTTTGTGAATTGCAGTGACCCTGAGCTCCATTTTTTAAGTTGCTCTTTTGTGAGCTGGCCTCAAACCCGCAGGATTGCTTCAGGCCCTATTTTGGCTCCGGCGAGGCGGGCTGAGCCTTTTTTCAATTCTTATTCTTAATGGGAAATTAGAGTGATATGTGCCCATCCAAACCCCTACAACTATTCTCTCATTGGTTCCCCCTCTTCCCGTTCATCCTCCTCACAATTTGCAAAATGTGTGAAACAGAAGTTGAAATGTGTTGACTCTCCAAGTGGGGAGATTCTAAGTAACGTGGCTGGAATGGTGAACAGGAGCACCAGGAGAGGATAAATGAGCTGCATTTTAGACACATCTCCCGATCACATGGTGTACAGTCCTCTGGGTTTTCCATGCATGTTTTAGCTGTAGGAAGATCCCTTGAACCTGCAGATTTGGGACCCATTGAATGGGTACCAGGTAGTATTACTTTAAAGGGTGTGCATTTCCTCACCCAACCTCACATTTCTCTTAGTGCAAACAGTTTCCAGCCTTATGTCTCATCCTGCTGTGGGTCTAGATGTGTTCAATCCATGTTGCATCACCGTCCCTGAGGAAAAGTTGTAAGAGGTTTTCTCTGTCTCTCTGTCGTTTATTTTTTTCAATTTATTACTATATTGGTTACAGCTGATTTTCAAAGCTCTGTTTCTTGCTGCTGTACATCCACTTGATTCACGTACAGAGAGACATCAGTAAATTCTTTTTCAGATTCTTACCAGTCGTATATATTCTTTTCTGGTGACTTGAGTGTGCTGAGTGCAGTTCTTTCAGCTACCGTGTAGGCCTTGTTGATTATCAGTTTGGTATTTGGAATGGTATCTTTGCTAATTTCAACCTCCTGGATGATGCCTCACCCCTCCCCACCTTTCCCGTTTAGCAGCCTTATGCGTGTTTTCTACATATTTGACTATGTTTTTGTTTTGTAATTTATTTCATGTGTAGCCATTTTGGATTCCACCTTTAATTGATATCTTATGATATGTGTCTTTTTCTTTTTGAATTATGTCACTTAGAATGATCATACGTAACTCCTCCAGAGTTGTTACAACTGGCCATATTTCATTGATTTCCAGGCTGAATAATATTCCACTCTACCTAAGTACCACATCTCTATCCATTTTTTCTCTCCAGAGACATTTAAGTTATATCCTAGTCGAGGATCTTTTAAACAGAGAGGGGGTAAACATTGGGGTGCCTGTGTCCTCTCAATTTTTGTTTTTCCCAAGATATACGCCCATGAGTGCAAGTGCCCTATGCTCTGTAGCTCATTTTTTAGATGCTTTAGTAAACACAATACACTTCTCTAGAATGGCCGTTGGCAATATACATTTCCACTATAAGTCTCACAGGGCTCCCTCTTCTCCTTGCCCTGTCCTGCATTTCTGTTGTTTACGCTTTATGAGGATGGCTCTTCTGACTGATGCGAAGTGATATCTTTTGTAGTATTGACTTCCAGTGCCCACCTGTTTGGTTGGCTAAAAAAGTGTATGCCCTTTTCTTGAATATATACAGAAAAAAACGCATACACACTTTTTGGCCAACTGCAAAGTTGGCAATGTTCAGCTCCTTTTCTTGTGCTTAATGGCGAGTCCTTTCTACCTCCTCAAATCCCTTTCCTGCCATTCTCCCTTGCTTACAAGTCCTTTTCTCTGACTTTCCTCAAGACATTTTTCAGTGATGGATATTTTCAACTCTGCAGTTTCATGAATTTTACTGCCCCTGAGTTCCATTGTTCAACTTGTGTTTATGGGAACTGGCCACAAAGCAGCGGGATTTCCTCAAGCCCTATACTGTTTCCATGGGCAACCCTAGCCTTTGGTCAATTCGTCTTCCTGATTGGAAATTAGAGTGACATGTGCCTGTCTGAACACCTAGGACTTGTCTCTCATTGTTCCTCATCCTTCCGCTTCATCCTCTGGACAAATTCCAAACTGTACGCAACAGGATGTTGACAGTGCTGACATCTCCAAGTGGGGAGACTGTTAGTAAAGACGCTGGAGGGGTGAACCCGAGCACCAGGAGATGAGGAGATGAGATGCCTTTTCCAAACTCTTCCCGATCAGACAGTATACCATCCTCTGGGTGTGACAGACATGTTTTAGCAGTAGGAAGAGTCCCATTCATGTAAGGAGAACACCAGGGCTTTTTCAAAATCAGTGTCTCCCGGAAACCCAAACTGGGGAATTTTTTAAGCTACGGCTACACATATGTTCATTAAGGGCCTTGGGAAGTAGGCAGAGTCCAAACTTTAGATGATTGAAGTCTTCAGGGTCAGAAGCACTCACCACCAGCTTCCCTTAGGTTACACTTTAACTGTCATTGATAGATGATGTCAATAAAAATATCTATTCTTTTTCAGATTATTTCCTCTTATAGGTTATTGCAAAATGTTGAGTGTAGTTCCCTGTGCTATACAGTAGTTCCTTGTTGATGATCTATTTTATACATAGCAGTGTGTATGTGTTAATCCCAAACTGTTAATTTATCCCTCCTCCCACCTTTCCGCTTTGGTAATAATAAATTATAAGATTTTATACTTCTCAGAAATGGGGGAGCTGAAAGACAGGTATCATTTTCAATGGAAAACCATTTAAAACAAGATTGAAGCTTTAACCAAGATTATTAGATGTACATCCTTGGAAAGAAATCACTTCGTTTCTCTAATATTGACCTGACAAATAAGACAAACCTTTTCACTGAACTTGCTTATAATAAAGTGATGGAAATATCAAATGGAAGTGTTAGAAACATCTTATTTTACCCGAGCCTTATACACTGTTCTATGTTAACTAGTTTGGCTCACACATCTGTTCATTGAGGTTACAATAGTCTCAATTTCTGTTACTGATCCTCCAGAGTGGACCCCAACAAGTGTCCCCCTGCCCAGTGTCATTGGGGCCAAAAGATTGAGACTGAGTTTGGTTCACAAGCAAAGGAAACTTTATATTTTGATCAGAGAATGGAGAGGTGAGAGCATGCACTACCCCGTGGGCTGTGGGCTGGGCTGCTGTGCAGAGATCCTGTCAGACTCAGTGGGAGGGAGGGGGCGGAGCTCTCGAGGGCCGGGTTGGCTGCAGCTCAGGCTCTATATCGCGGAGTCTGCACTGGGCCCCAGGAGCTGAGATGTCGTCCCAGCCATTCTGCACTAGGAAATCTGGTCTGAAGTGCCGGGTGTGGAACCTCTGCATGCGGGACCCTAGGAGCACATGAAATTAGACAAAGCACAAAGGATAAAAAAGGTTAGACTTGACTTTATTGCCCAGATTCTATTTTTATCTCCCAGGGATTTTTAATGGGCTTTGCTGGGGACAAACCCCTCCTCTGCCTTTTGTCCCGTTCCTCATTCTTGGAGTGCTGAGGGTGCAGACCCTTCTTCTGTAACTGCTGAGTGCTGAGTTGGGAGCCCTCATACCCGGGGGCGAGGGTCAGAGCTTCTCCCCAGCAGCCTCCAGGTGACGTTGATTGTCCCCAGGTCCCCTGCCTCCCTGCTCGTCCACCTGAGCACCAGCATTGGAAGTGTTATAGATTCTAATGACCTTTAAGGGTCCAGGAAAGAGATGTGCAGAGACGCTGTGGGGGCTGGTTTCACCCTGCCCCATATTTGTTCGGCCACCTTAGGCTGACCGTTTATGCCAGCCTAGATGCTCTGACCAGTAGTCTGCGCTTTCTTCAATTAGGCCCCTGAATTAACGTACAAACAGCACCAGGTGTCAGAGCCCTGCCCGCTCAACTCCCAGACAGTCCAGGGTCAGTGGTGATCAAGGACCATGATGGCCACTGAGTCAACAGCCTTTTGAAGTAAACAGGAGTCCAGCCGGTCTTATTGGCCACCATCATCACGGTGTCTGTAGGCTTTTCTATGGTGACAGTGTGATATACGGTTCCCCCGCCAAGATTATTAGCTCCCCTCTGGGTGCAGTAAGTCCTGCAAGCAGTAGTGTACTCTTTTGGGACACACTCTTGTTGTTTTATGAGAGAAACTCCAGGTCAAGTGATGTTCACACGAGTCGTCATGGTGCCCTGTTGCCCCCGGTTATCTCTCTGGATGTTGGAGTTGGAGGGCCTCCTCACTCGAGGTTGGTGTGCCCACGGAGCGAACCCTGCAACTTCAGGGTATGGTTGGTGGTTAGGATCACCACGTGGGGTCCTTTTCCCTTAGGAGGGAGGTGGCCTTTTGGGCTGCTGATTTCCAGGTTTTTAGATACCGCCAGTATCTTGGCCAGATGTGGCAGTGGGCCAAGCCCCTCGGTGCCCGTAGTTTATCCTACCTGGATGGCATTCTTGCATTGTTCCATTTCAAGTGGTCCCAGTTTTTGCACTAATTCTCCAATGGCGATTCACCTTTCACCGGGAATGTAAAGGTCAAAGGGTTTAGCTAAATTAGGGAGTTCCAGGGCAAGGGTCTGAATTGACTGCTCTTTCCATTCTTGAAAGGCCACTTCTGGATTCTATTCAAAAGGATCATCATCTTTTCCTTTCAGTGTTTCATATAGAGGCCCAGCTAGTAGACTGTAGTTAGGGATCCAGAAGCAGCAAACCCTGGCCTCCCCAGGAACCCCTAAGCTCTCTTCTAGTTTTAGAAAGAGGTAAGGCTGAAAATGGTTTCTTCCCTTTCCTGGGATGGGCTTCTCTGACCTTCTGTGAGAACGAAGCCCAGGCAGGTCACCGCAGTCTGTGATATTTGAGCTTTTTCTTGGACAACTTCTATCCTTTATTGGCTTGGAAGTTCAGAGGCCTCCTTAGTAGGGCTGGCGATCAGAATGTCGTCTGCGTACTGAAGGAGGGTTTCCTTTTCCAGAGGTAGAACTTTTAGGTCTTTAGCTAAGCTTTCCCCAAAGATGGTGTGGGAATTTTTGCACCCTTGGGGCAAGACGGCCCGGAAGTATTGTTTTAGTTGTATGTTGAGTCCTGCCACTCACAAGCCAAAATTTCTTGTGACTCTGGGACTAATGGAATACAAAAGAAGGCATCATTGAAGACTAATACAGAATACCATGTCCTGGTGGTTGGTAGAATGACCAGCAGGGTGTAGGAATTAGGAGTAGCTGGAGGTATATCCTCGGTGGCTTCACTGACTGTACTGACATTCTTTACCAGGTCCCCTGCAGCCCACGGGGCTCTCGTGGTCAGGCCCCTCCCAGGATACAGAGCTACCCTTGCAGGTACCGTGGCAGGGCTGGGCACACAGGAACCGTGCACATAGCCCTCATTGCAGAGCACCCCCAGCTCACCTGTCGCTCAGAGCTGACACAGAGCACCTCAGAGCAGGACTTGAACTAACAAACAGCAGCTGCGACAGGTCTGTGACCCTGGGCATCACTCTGTGCGGCCTCCCTCCACCTGGTCTTCCAGAGACTTCCACTGCACCCAGGGCACCAGGCCTCTGTCTCCAACCACCACCCACCCCTCCTCTCCCTGACTCCTGGGTTCCTCTCATTAGGAGAGGGTTTTCTTGAAGTTGTCTCCCACTCATGGGCCAGATAAAATGATTAGAAAACAAGCCAAAGCTGCAGCCCCTTGTCTATCCTGACTCTCAGGAGCCCACACCTGTTCCTTGGACCTGGCCGGTTCAGCAAGTTCCATTTTCTGCAACTGTGAGCCCCTGAGGGGTGATGATTGGCTGACCTGGGCAGCCTTACCGTGCCGGCCAGCCCTCCCCAGGTGTGCCTGGGTTGAGATCAATATAAATACCACTCCAGGCAGCAAGAGCCCCTGCAGCCGTGCCTGATGCCATTTTCTCTGCCCTGTCAGCAGTCTCGGGGCTGGGCTGGTGGGAGGGAGTGAGAGGCCACGGCTTTGTGGGTGGCCTCTCTGGAGAGTGGGGCTCTGCTGGACTTTCTGCAGCAGTTGCCAGGCTGCCACCTGCTAAAGAAGAGGATGTGTCACCCATACCTGCTGCTGGAATTTCTCCCTGGGCGGAGGTGAGGAAGGAAAAAAGCAGTGGGGGCAGGGACAGGACGGGTATCTCAGGCAGGGAAATGGAAATCTTCCAGAAGAGCACCCAGGGCCAGGACCATCCTGGCTGGCCTGCAGGCACCAAGTCGGCCGGCATGCTGTCACTCGTGTGGCTCTATGGCCCTTCCTCTAGGCTTTCAAGTCCTTGTATATATTCAGGTGTTTTACCTGGGACGGGTGGGAATAGTTCAGCAGCAACTGGTCTGGGGCTCAGCTCACGTTTACTCACAGATGCCTCGGCACGGTGCCCCAGCTTTGCAATGAGGACGCTTGTTGCGTGGGGGCTGCTGGCTGAATGGGAGACGATTCCCCACCACTGACCAACTTCAGAATTGTTTACAACTGGAGCAAGTGCCCTGATACGGTTTTCCTCTGTGGAACTGGTGGGTTCTGTGTTTTTTTTCTCTTTTTCATTTTTGGTTCAAGGTAGATTTTATTCCTCTTTTTTGTATTTACAGATATAAGCATGGAAATAATTTATTCATATAAATACATGTATGTGAAGGGAATAATTGTTTTTTCTGTTTTATTTTTTAAATTTTATTTCTTTTTAATTTTGAATTTTATTTTATATTTTTATACAGCAGGTTCTTATTGGTTATCTATTTTATACATATAAATGTATACATGCCAATCCCAGTCTCTCAACTCCTCCCACTACCACCCCCCCAACAGATTTCCCCCCTTGTTGTCCATACGTTTGTTGTCTACATCTGTTGCTCTATTTATGCCTTGCAAAATGGTTAATCTGTACAGTTTTTCTAGGTTCCACATATATGCATGAATATACAAGATTTGTTTTTCTCTTTCTGACTTACTTCACTCTGTATGACAGTCTCTAGATCCATCGACGTCTACAAATGACCCAATTTCATTCCTTTTCATGGCTTAGTAATATTCCATTTTATATATGTACCACAGCTTTATGCATTCGTCTGTCTGTGGGCATTTAGGCTGCTTCCATTACCTCGATATTGTAAAGAGTGAGGCAATGAACATTGCGGTGAATGTCTCTTTTTGATTTATGGTTTTGTCTGGGTATATGTCCAGAACTGGGATTGCTGTATCCTATGGTAATTCTACTGTTAGTTTCTTAAGAAACTCCATATTGTTCTCCATAGTGACTGTATCAATTTATATTCCCAACAATAGTGGAAGAGGGTTCCTTTTCTCCACACCCTTTCCAGCATTTTTTGTTTGTAGATTTTCTGATGATGCCCATTCTACCAGGTGTGAGGTGATACCTCATTGTTGAGTCCATTTCCTTGAGCAAGGGGTAGGTCTTGTCTATTACATATTTAGCTTATGGAACGCTATCTGTGCTAATTTCAAACTCTGGTTTTATGCAGCACCCCAACTCACCTTCCCCCTTAAGCAAGCATAAGTTGGTTTTCTAAACATGAGACCCTGTTCTGTTTTGTAATTCAGTTCATGTGTAGCCAAGTTCACATTCCATGTATTAGTGATACCTTATGATGTTTCATTTTCTGTGTGACTTTTTTCACTTAGAATCATCGTGCCTCAATCCACTCATTATGCTGGTATGGGCCTGGTGACATAGTTTTCATTGATGAGAGGTATTCTGTTGTACGTAAGTACCGCAACTTCTTTATCCATTATTTGCTCTCTGACATATTTAACTTGTGCTACAGAAGAGGTTCCTGTAAACAGAGCCATCCCAAATTTTGGGGTGGCTGTGTCTTTTTGATTTTAATTTCCCTAAGCTATAGGACCATAAGTGGAAGTGCCCTAGGCTCTGTTGCTTTGTTTTTTAGATGTTTCAGGAAACACCATACACTTCTCCCGAGTGGCTGTTGGCAATTTACATCCCGCCCATCAGCATAACAAGGCTCCCAGTTCTCCATGGCCTGTCCTGCCTTTCTGGATTTTACACTTTTTTCAGATGGCCCTTTTGACCTGGGGGAAGTGAGACTTCATTGTTGTGCAGATTTCATTTGCAAGCTTGCTTGGTTGGCCAAAAAGGGCGTATGCGTTTTTTCCTGAATATATTCAGGAAAAAACGCATACGCCCTTTTTGGCCAAGTGCATCATTGTCGACGTTCTGCCTCTTTTCCTATGCTTTCAATGCAATTCCAGTCTACCTGCTGAAATCGGTTTCCTGCAATTCTGCCCCGCTTTCAAGTCCTCTTGGCAGCCTTACTTCAGTATATTTTTGGACGATAGCTGTCATTTATAACTCTGCAGGTTTGTGAATTACAGTGCCCCTGAGCTCCTTTCTTCAACTCCCTTTCTTGTGAGCTGACCGCAACACCGCAGGATTGCTTCAGGCCCTAATCTGGTTCCGGCACGGCATGCTGAGCCTTTGGTTAATTCCTCTTCCTGGTGGGAAATGAGAGTTAAATTTGCCCGTCCAGACACCTCCAGCTAGTCTCTCATTGGTTCTCCCTATTCCTGTTCATCTTCCGCAGAAATTGCAAACTGGGCCAAACAGGAGGTTAAAGTCACTGACTCTCAAAGTCGGGAGAGTGTTAGTAAAGCATCTGGAATGTTGCACCCGAGTACCAGGGGACGAAAACTGAGACATATTTGAACACGTCTCCCGATCACACAGGTGATCATACTCTGGGTTCCACATGCATGTTTTAGCTGAAGGAAGAATCCCTTAAACCTGGAGAGTTGAGACCCGTGGAATGGGTACCATGCAATATGACTTCAAAGGGTCTTCATTTGCTCACCGAACCTCTCCAATCCTATCACTGCTGCGTTCATGCCCCTGTACACACGCTTGATTCTCTTTCGGAGACATAGCAATCCATAGGTTTTAAGATACTTACTAGTCAGGTACATTCTTAGGCGTTTAATATGGGGTGTTGAGTCCATTTCGTTGAGCAAGGAGTAGCTCTTGTCTATTACATATTTGGCTTAAGGAAGTTTATCTGTGCTCATTTCAATCTCTGGTTTTATGCAGCACCCCAACTCACCTTTCCCCTTAAGCAAGCATATGTTGGTTTTCTAAATTTGAGACCCTGTTCTGTTTTGTAATCCACTTCCTGTGTAGCCAAGTTTACATTCCGTGTATTAGTGATATCTTATGATGTTTCATTTTCTGTGTGACTTATTTCAGTTAGAATCATCATACCTGAATCCACTCATTATGCTGCTATGGGCCTGATGACATAGATTTCATTGCTGAGTGATATTGCATTGTACGTAAGTACCACAACTTCTTTATCCAGTTTTCACTTTCTGCGATATTGAACTTGTACCGTAAACAAGTTTCTTGTAAACAGAGCCGTCCCAAACTTTGAGGTGGCTGTGTATTTTTGATTTTAATGTCCCTAAGCTATAGGACCATAAGTGGAAGTGCCCTAGGCTCTGTTGCTTTGTTTTTTAGATGTTTCCGGAAACACTATACACTTCTCCCGAGTGGCTGTTGGCAATTTACATCCTGCCCATCAGCATAACAAGGCTCCCAGTTCTCCATGGCCTGTCCTGCCTTTCTGGATTTTACACTTTTTTCAGATGGCCCTTTTGACCGGGGAGAGGTGAGACTTCATTGTAGTGCAGATTTCCTTTGCAAGCTTGCTTGGTTGGCCAAAAAGGGCGTATGCGTTTTTTCCTGAATATATTCAGGAAAAAACGCATACGCCCTTTTTGGCCAAGTGCATCATTGTGGACGTTCTGCCTCTTTTCCTATGCTTTAAATGCAATTCCAGTCTACCTCCTGAAATCGGTTGCCTGCAATTCTGCCCCGCTTTCAAGTCCTCTTGGCAGCCTTACTTCAGTATATTTTTGGACGATAGCTGTCATTTATAACTCTGCAGGTTTGTGAATTACAGTGCCCCTGAGCTCCTTTCTTCAACTCGCTTTCTTGTGAGCTGGCCGCAACACCGCACGATTGCTTCAGGCCCTAATCTGGTTCCGGCATGGCACGCTGAGCCTTTGGTTAATTCCTCTTCCTGGTGGGAAATGAGAGTTAAATTTGCCCGTCCAGACACCTCCAGCTAGTCTCTCATTGGTTCTCCCTATTCCTGTTCATCTTCCGCAGAAATTGCAAACTGGGCCAAACAGGAGGTTAAAGACACTGACTCTCCAAGTCGGGAGAGTGTTAGTAAAACATCTGGAATGTTGCACCCGAGTACCAGGGGATGAAAACTGAGACATATTGGAACACGTCTCCCGATCACACGGTTGATCATACTCTGGGTTCCACATGCATGTTTTAGCTGAAGGAAGAATCCCTTAAACCTGGACAGTTGAGACCCGTGGAATGGGTACCATGCAATATGACTTCAAAGGGTCTTCATTTGCTCACCGAACCTCTCCAATCCTATCACTGCTGCGTTTATGCCCCTGTACACACGCTTGATTCTCTTTCAGAGACATAGCAATCCATAGGTTTTAAGATACTTACTAGTCAGGTACATTCTTAGGCGTTTAATATGGGGTGTTGAGTCCGTTTCGGTGAGCAAGGAGTAGCTCTTGTCTATTCCATATTTGGCTTAAGGAACTTTATTGTGCTCATTTGAATCTCTGGTTTTATGCAGCACCCCAACTCACCTTTCCTCTTAAGCAAGCATAAGTTGGTTTTCTACATCTGAGACTCTGTTCTGTTTTGTAATCCAGTTGCTGTGTAGCCACGTTTACATTCCGTGTATTAGTGATGTCTTATGATGTTTCTTTTTCTGTGTGACTTATTTCAGTTAGAATCATCATACCTGAATCCACTCATTATGCTGCTAAGGGCCTGATGACATAGATTTCATTGCTGAGTGATATTGCATTGTACGTAAGTACCACAACTTCTTTATCCAGTTTTCACTTTCTGCGATATTGAACTTATACTGTAAACGAGGTTTTTGTAAACAGAGCTGTCCCAAACTTTGGGGTGGCTGTGTCTTTTTGATTTTAATTTCCCTAAGCTATAGGACCATAAGTGGAAGTGCCCTAGGCTCTGTTGCTTTGTTTTTTAGATGTTTCAGGAAACACCATACACTTCTCCCAAGTGGCTGTTGGCAATTTACATCCCGCGCATCAGCATAACAAGGCTGCCAGTTCTCCATGGCCTGTCCTGCCTTTCTGGATTTTACACTTTTTTCAGATGACCCTTTTGACCTGGGGGAAGTGAGACTTCATTGTAGTGCAGATTTCCTTTGCAAGCTTGCATGGTTGGCCAAAAAGGGCGTATGCATTTTTTCCTGAATATATTCAGGAAAAAACGCATACACCCTTTTTGGCCAAGTGCATCATTGTCGAAGTTCTGCCTCTTTTCCTATGCTTTCAATGCAATTCCAGTCTACCTCCTGAAATCGGTTTCCTGATATTCTGCCCCGCTTTCAAGTCCTCTTAGCAGCCTTACTTCAGTATATTTTTGGACGATAGCTGTCATTTATAACTCTGCAGGTTTGTGAATTACAGTGCCCCTGAGCTCCTTTCTTCAACTCCCTTTCTTGTGAGCTGACCGCAACACCGCAGGGTTGCTTCAGGCCCTAATCTGGTTCCGGCACGGCATGCTGAGCCTTTGGTTAATTCCTCTTCCTGGTGGGAAATGAGAGTTAAATTTGCCCGTCCAGACACCTCCAGCTAGTCTCTCATTGGTTCTCCCTATTCCTGTTCATCTTCCGCAGAAATTGCAAACTGGGCCAAACAGGAGGTTAAAGTCACTGACTCTCAAAGTCGGGAGAGTGTTAGTAAAGCATCTGGAATGTTGCACCCGAGTACCAGGGGACGAAAACTGAGACATATTTGAACACGTCTCCCGATCACACAGGTGATCATACTCTGGGTTCCACATGCATGTTTTAGCTGAAGGAAGAATCCCTTAAACCTGGAGAGTTGAGACCCGTGGAATGGGTACCATGCAATATGACTTCAAAGGGTCTTCATTTGCTCACCGAACCTCTCCAATCCTATCACTGCTGCGTTCATGCCCCTGTACACACGCTTGATTCTCTTTCGGAGACATAGCAATCCATAGGTTTTAAGATAATTACTAGTCAGGTACATTCTTAGGCGTTTAATATGGGGTGTTGAGTCCATTTCGTTGAGCAAGGAGTAGCTCTTGTCTATTACATATTTGGCTTAAGGAAGTTTATCTGTGCTCATTTCAATCTCTGGTTTTATGCAGCACCCCAACTCACCTTTCCCCTTAAGCAAGCATATGTTGGTTTTCTAAATTTGAGACCCTGTTCTGTTTTGTAATCCACTTCCTGTGTAGCCAAGTTTACATTCCGTGTATTAGTGATATCTTATGATGTTTCTTTTTCTGTGTGACTTATTTCAGTTAGAATCATCATACCTGAATCCACTCATTATGCTGCTATGGGACTGATGACAGAGATTTCATTGCTGAGTGATATTGCATTGTACGTTAGTACCACAACTTCTTTATCCATTTTTCGCTTTCTGCGATATTGAACTTGTACCGTAAACAAGTTTCTTGTAAACAGAGCCGTCCCAAACTTTGGGGTGGCTGTGTATTTTTGATTTTAATGTCCCTAAGCTATAGGACCATAAGTGGAAGTGCCCTAGGCTCTGTTGCTTTGTTTTTTAGATGTTTCCGGAAACACTATACACTTCTCCCGAGTGGCAGTTGGCAATTTACATCCTGCCCATCAGCATAACAAGGCTCCCAGTTCTCCATGGCCTGTCCTGCCTTTCTGGATTTTACACTTTTTTCAGATGGCCCTTTTGACCGGGGAGAGGTGAGACTTCATTGTAGTGCAGATTTCCTTTGCAAGCTTGCTTGGTTGGCCAAAAAGGGCGTATGCGTTTTTTCCTGAATATATTCAGGAAAAAACGCATACGCCCTTTTTGGCCAAGTGCATCATTGTGGACGTTCTGCCTCTTTTCCTATGCTTTAAATGCAATTCCAGTCTACCTCCTGAAATCGGTTGCCTGCAATTCTGCCCCGCTTTCAAGTCCTCTTGGCAGCCTTACTTCAGTATATTTTTGGACGATAGCTGTCATTTATAACTCTGCAGGTTTGTGAATTACAGTGCCCCTGAGCTCCTTTCTTCAACTCGCTTTCTTGTGAGCTGGCCGCAACACCGCACGATTGCTTCAGGCCCTAATCTGGTTCCGGCACGGCACGCTGAGCCTTTGGTTAATTCCTCTTCCTGGTGGGAAATGAGAGTTAAATTTGCCCGTCCAGACACCTCCAGCTAGTCTCTCATTGGTTCTCCCTATTCCTGTTCATCTTCCGCAGAAATTGCAAACTGGGCCAAACAGGAGGTTAAAGACACTGACTCTCCAAGTCGGGAGAGTGTTAGTAAAGCATCTGAAATGTTGCACCCGAGTACCAGGGGATGAAAACTGAGACATATTGGAAGACGTCTCCCGATGACACGGTTGATCATACTCTGGGTTCCACATGCATGTTTTAGCTGAAGGAAGAATCCCTTAAACCTGGAGAGTTGAGACCCGTGGAATGGGTACCATGCAATATGACTTCAAAGGGTCTTCATTTGCTCACCGAACCTCTCCAATCCTATCACTGCTGCGTTTATGCCCCTGTACACACGCTTGATTCTCTTTCAGAGACATAGCAATCCACAGGTTTTAAGATACTTACTAGTCAGGTACATTCTTAGGCGTTTAATATGGGGTGTTGAGTCCGTTTCGGTGAGCAAGGAGTAGCTCTTGTCTATTCCATATTTGGCTTAAGGAACTTTATTGTGCTCATTTCAATCTCTGGTTTTATGCAGCACCCCAACTCACCTTTCCCCTTAAGCAAGCATAAGTTGGTTTTCTACATCTGAGACTCTGTTCTGTTTTGTAATCCAGTTGCTGTGTAGCCACGTTTACATTCCGTGTATTAGTGATGTCTTATGATGTTTCTTTTTCTGTGTGACTTATTTCAGTTAGAATCATCATACCTGAATCCACTCATTATGCTGCTAAGGGCCTGATGACATAGATTTCATTGCTGAGTGATATTGCATTGTACGTAAGTACCACAACTTCTTTATCCAGTTTTCACTTTCTGCGATATTGAACTTATACTGTAAACGAGGTTTTTGTAAACAGAGCTGTCCCAAACTTTGGGGTGGCTGTGTCTTTTTGCTTTTAATTTCCCTAAGCTATAGGACCATAAGTGGAAGTGCCCTAGGCTCTGTTGCTTTGTTTTTTAGATGTTTCAGGAAACACCATACACTTCTCCGGAGTGGCTGTTGGCAACTTACATCCCACCCATCAGCATAAAAATGCTCCCAGTTCTCCATGGCCTGTCCTGCCTTTCTGGATTTTACACTTTTTTCAGATGGCCCTTTTGACCTGGGGGAAGTGAGACTTCATTGTAGTGCAGATTTCCTTTGCAAGCTTGCATGGTTGGCCAAAAAGGGCGTATGCGTTTTTTCCTGAATATATTCAGGAAAAAACGCATACACACTTTTTGGCCAAGTGCATCATTGTCGACGTTCTGCCTCTTTTCCTATGCTTTAAATGCAATTCCAGTCTACCTCCTGAAATCGGTTTCCTGATATTCTGCCCCGCTGTCAAGTCCTCTTGGCAGCCTTACTTCAGTATATTTTTGGATGATAGCTGTCATTTATAACTCTGCAGGTTTGTGAATTACAGTGCCCCTGAGCTCCTTTCTTCAACTCCCTTTCTTGTGAGCTGACCGCAACACCGCAGGGTTGCTTCAGGCCCTAATCTGGTTCCGGCACTGCATGCTGAGCCTTTGGTTAATTCCTCTTCCTGGTGGGAAATGAGAGTTAAATTTGCCCGTCCAGACACCTCCAGCTAGTCTCTCATTGGTTCTCCCTATTCCTGTTCATCTTCCACAGAAATTGCAAACTGGGCCAAACAGGAGGTTAAAGTCACTGACTCTCAAAGTCGGGAGAGTGTTAGTAAAGCATCTGGAATGTTGCACCCGAGTACCAGGGGACGAAAACTGAGACATATTTGAACACGTCTCCCGATCACACAGGTGATCATACTCTGGGTTCCACATGCATGTTTTAGCTGAAGGAAGAATCCCTTAAACCTGGAGAGTTGAGACCCGTGGAATGGGTACCATGCAATATGACTTGAAAGGGTCTTCATTTGCTCACCGAACCTCTCCAATCCTATCACTGCTGCGTTCATGCCCCTGTACACACGCTTGATTCTCTTTCGGAGACATAGCAATCCATAGGTTTTAAGATACTTACTAGTCAGGTACATTCTTAGGCGTTTAATATGGGGTGTTGAGTCCATTTCGTTGAGCAAGGAGTAGCTCTTGTCTATTCCATATTTGGCTTAAGGAACTTTATCTGTGCTCATTTCATTCTCTGGTTTTATGCAGCACCCCAACTCACCTTTCCCCTCAAGCAAGCATATGTTGGTTTTCTAAATTTGAGACCCTGTTCTGTTTTGTAATCCACTTCCTGTGTAGCCAAGTTTACATTCCGTGTATTAGTGATATCTTATGATGTTTCTTTTTCTGTGTGATTTATTTCAGTTAGAATCATCATACCTGAATCCACTCATTATGCTGCTATGGGACTGATGACAGAGATTTCATTGCTGAGTGATATTGCATTGTACGTAAGTACCACAACTTCTTTATCCATTTTTCGCTTTCTGCGATATTGAACTTGTACCGTAAACAAGTTTCTTGTAAACAGAGCCGTCCCAAACTTTGGGGTGGCTGTGTATTTTTGATTTTAATGTCCCTAAGCTATAGGACCATAAGTGGAAGTGCCCTAGGCTCTGTTGCTTTGTTTTTTAGATGTTTCCGGAAACACTATACACTTCTCCCGAGTGGCAGTTGGCAATTTACATCCTGCCCATCAGCATAACAAGGCTCCCAGTTCTCAATGGCCTGTCCTTCCTTTCTGGATTTTACACTTTTTTCAGATGGCCCTTTTGACCGGGGAGAGGTGAGACTTCATTGTAGTGCAGATTTCCTTTGCAAGCTTGCTTGGTTGGCCAAAAAGGGCGTATGCGTTTTTTCCTGAATATATTCAGGAAAAAACGCATACGCCCTTTTTGGCCAAGTGCATCATTGTGGACGTTCTGCCTCTTTTCCTATGCTTTAAATGCAATTCCAGTCTACCTCCTGAAATCGGTTGCCTGCAATTCTGACCCGCTTTCAAGTCCTCTTGGCAGCCTTACTTCAGTATATTTTTGGACGATAGCTGTCATTTATAACTCTGCAGGTTTGTGAATTACAGTGCCCCTGAGCCCCTTTCTTCAACTCGCTTTCTTGTGAGCTGGCCGCAACACCGCACGATTGCTTCAGGCCCTAATCTGGTTCCGGCACGGCACGCTGAGCCTTTGGTTAATTCCTCTTCCTGGTGGGAAATGAGAGTTAAATTTGCCCGTCCAGACACCTCCAGCTAGTCTCTCATTGGTTCTCCCTATTCCTGTTCATCTTCCGCAGAAATTGCAAACTGGGCCAAACAGGAGGTTATAGGCACTGACTCTCCAAGTCGGGAGAGTGTTAATAAAGCGTCTGGAAAGTTGCACCTGAGTAGCAGGGGACGAGAACTGAGACATATTTGAACACGTCTCCCGATCACACAGTTGATTATACTCTGGGTTCCAAATGCATGTTTTAGCTGAAGGAAATATCCCTTAAACCTGGAGAGTTGAGACCCGTGGAATGGGTACCATGCAATATGACTTCAAAGGGTCTTCATTTGCTCACCGAACCTCTCCAATCCTATCACTGCTGCGTTTATGCCCCTGTACACACGCTTGATTCTCTTTCGGAGACATGGCAATCCATAGGTTTTAAGATACTTACTCGTCACGTACAATCTTAGGCGTTTAATATGGGGTGTTGAGCCCATTTCGTTGAGCAAGGAGTAGCTCTTGTCTATTCCATATTTGGCTTAAGGTACTTTATCTGTGCTCATTTCAATCTCTGGTTTTATGCAGCACCCCAACTCACCTTTCCCCTTAAGCAAGTATGTTGGTTTTCTAAATTTGAGACCCTGTACTGTTTTGTAATCCATTTCCTGTGTAGCCAAGTTTACATTCCGTGTATTAGTGATATCTTATGATGTTTCTTTTTCTGTGTGACTTATTTCAGTTAGAATCATCATACCTGCATCCACTCATTTTCTGCTACAGGCCTGATGACCTAGATTTCATTGCTGAGCGATATTGCATTGTACGTAAGTATCACAACTTCTTTATCCATTTTTCACTTTCTGTGATATTGAACTTGTACCGTAATTGAGGTTTTTTTAAAGAGAGCTGTCCCAAAATTTGGGGTGGCTGTGTCTTTTTGATTTTATTTTCCCTAAGCTCTAGGACCATAAGTGGAAGTGCCCTAGGCTCTGTTGCTTTGTTTTTTAGATGTTTCAGGAAACACCATACACTTCTCACCAGTGGCTGTTGGCAATTTACATCCCGCCCCTCAGCATAACAAGGCTCCCAGTTCTCCATGGCCTGTCCTGCCTTTCTGGATTTTACACTTTTTTCAGATGGCCCTTTTAACCGGGGGGAAGTGAGACTTCATTGTAGTGCAGATTTCCTTTGCAAGCTTGCTTGGTTGGCCAAAAAGGGCGTATGCGTTTTTTCCTGAATATATTCAGGAAAAAACGCATACGCCCTTTTTGGCCAAGTGCATCATTGTCGACGTTCTGCCTCTTTTCCTATGCTTTCAATGCAATTCCAGTCTACCTCCTGAAATCGGTTGCCTGCAGTTCTGCCCCGCATTCAAGTCCTCTTGGCAGCCTTACTTCAGTATATTTTTGGACGATAGCTTTCATTTATAACTCTGCAGGTTTGTTAATTACAATGCCCCTGAGCTCCTTTCTTCAACTCGCTTTCTTGTGAGCTGGCCGAAACACCACAGGATTGCTTCAGGCTCTAAACTGGTTCCGTCACGGCACGCTGAGGCTTTGGTTAATTCCTCTTCCTGGTGGGAAATGAGAGTTAAATTTGCCCGTCCAGACACCTCCAGCTAGTCTCTCATTGGTTCTCCCTATTCCTGTTCATCTTCCGCAGAAATTGCAAACTGGGCCAAACAGGAGGTTAAAGGCACTGACTCTCCAAGTCAGGAGAGTGTTAGTAAAGCGTCTGGAATGTTGCACCCGAGTACCAGGGGACGAGAACTGAGACATATTGGAACACGTCTCCCGATCACACGGTTGATTATACTCTGGGTTCCACATGCATGTTTGAGCTGAAGGAAGTATCCTTTAAACCTGGAGAGTTGAGACCCGTGGAATGGGTACCATGCAACATGACTTCAAAGGGTCTTCATTTGCTCACCGAACCTCTCCAATCCTATCACTGCTGCGTTTATGACCCTGTACACATGCTTGATTCTCTTTCGGAGACATAGCAATCCATAGGTTTTAAGATACTTTCCAGTCAGGTACATTCTTAGGCGTTTAATATGGGGTGTTGAGTCCATTTCGTTGAGCAAGGAGTAGCTCTTGTCTATTCCATATTTGGCTTAAGGAACTTTATCTGTGCTCATTTCAATCTCTGGTTTTATGCAGCACCCCAACTCACCTTTCCCCTTAAGCAAGCATAAGTTGGTTTTCTACATCTGAGACCCTGTTCTGTTTTGTAATCCAGTTCCTGTGTAGCCACGTTTACATTCCGTGTATTAGTGATGTCTTATGATGTTTCTTTTTCTGTGTGACTTATTTCAGTTAGAATCATCATACCTGAATCCACTCATTATGCTGCTACGGGCCTGATGACATAGATTTCATTGCTGAGTGATACTGCATTGTCCGTAAGTACCACAACTTCTTTATCCATTTTTCGCTTTCTGCGATATTGAACTTGTACCGTAAACGAGGTTCTTTTAAACAGAGCCATCCCAAACTTTGGGGTGGCTGTGTCTTTTTGCTTTTAATTTCCCTAAGCTATAGGAACATAAGTGGAAGTGCCCTAGGCTCTGTTGCTTTGTTTTCTGGATGTTTCAGGAAACACCATACACTTCTCCCCAGTGCCTGTTGGCAATTTACATCCCGCCCATCTGCATAACAAGGCTCCCAGTTCTCCATGGCCTTTCCTGCCTTTCTGGATTTTACACTTTTTTCAGATGGCCCTTTTGCCCGGGGGGATGTGAGACTTCATTGTAGTGCAGATTTCCTTTGCAAGCTTGCTTGGTTGGCCAAAAAGGGCGTATGCGTTTTTTCCTGAATATATTCAGGAAAAAACGCATACGCCCTTTTTGGCCAAGTGCATCATTGTCGACGTTCTGCCTCTTTTCCTATGCTTTCAATGCAATTCCAGTCTACCTCCTGAAATCGGTTTCCTGATATTCTGCCCCGCTTTCAAGTCCTCTTGGCAGCCTTACTTCAGTATATTTTTGGACGATAGCTTTCATTTATAACTCTACAGGTTTGTGAATTACAGTGCCCCTGAGCTCCTTTCTTCAAATCGCTTTCTTGTGAGCCGGCCGCAACACCACAGGATTGCTTCAGGCCCTAATCTGGTTCCGGCACGGCACGCTGAGCCTTTGGTTAATTCCTCTTCCTGGTGGGAAATGAGAGTTAAATTTGCCCGTCCAGACACCTCCAGCTAGTCTCTCATTGGTTCTCCCTATTCCTGTTCATCTTCCGCAGAAATTGCAAACTGGGCCAAACAGGAGGTTAAAGGCACTGACTCTCCAAGTCAGGAGAGTGTTAGTAAAGCGTCTGGAAAGTTGCACCCGAGTACCAGGGGACGAGAACTGAGACATATTGGAACACGTCTCCCGATCACACGGTTGATTATACTCTGGGTTCCACATGCATGTTTGAGCTGAAGGAAGTATCCTTTAAACCTGGAGAGTTGAGACCCGTGGAATGGGTACCATGCAACATGACTTCAAAGGGTCTTCATTTGCTCAGCGAACCTCTCCAATCCTATCACTGCTGCGTTTATGCCCCTGTACACACGCTTGATTCTCTTTCGGAGACATAGCAATCCATAGGTTTTAAGATACTTTCCAGTCAGGTACATTCTTAGGCGTTTAATATGGGGTGTTGAGTCCATTTCGTTGAGCAAGGAGTAGCTCTTGTCTATTCCATATTTGGCTTAAGGAACTTTATCTGTGCTCATTTCATTCTCTGGTTTTATGCCGCACCCCAACTCACCTTTCCCCTTAAGCAAGCATAAGTTGGTTTTCTACATTTGAGACCCTCTTCTGTTTTGTAATCCAGTTCCTGTGTAGCCAAGTTTACATTCCGTGTATTAGTGATGTCTTATGATATTTCTATTTCTTTGTGACTTATTTCAGTTAGAATCATCATACCTGAATCCACTCATTATGCTGCTACGGGCCTGATGACATAGATTTCATTGCTGAGTGGTATTGCATTGTACGTAAGTACCACAACTTCTTTATCCAGTTTTCACTTTCTGCGATATTGAACTTGTACCGTAAACGAGGTTCTTGTAAACAGAGCCGTCCCAAACTTTCGGGTGGCTGTGTATTTTTGATTTTAATTTCCCTAAGCTATAGGACCATAAGTGGAAGTGCCCTCGGCTCTGTTGCTTTGTTTCTTAGATGTTTCAGGAAACACCATACACTTCTCCCCAGTGGCTGTTGGCATTTTACATCCCGCCCATCAGCATAACAAGGCTCCCAGTTCTCCATGGCCTGTCCTGCCTTTCTGGATTTTACACTTTTTTCAGATGGCCCTTTTGACCGGGGGGAAGTGAGACTTCATTGTAGTGCAGATTTCCTTTGCAAGCTTGCTTGTTTGGGCAAAAAGTGCGTATGCGTTTTTTCTTGAATATATTCATGAAAAAACGCATACACCCTTTTTGGCCAAGTGCATCATTGTCGACCTTCTGCCTCTTTTCCTATGCTTTAAATGCAATTCCAGTCTACCTCCTGAAATCGGTTTCCTGCAATTCTGCCCCGCTTTCAAGTCCTCTTGGCAGCCTTACTTCAGTATATTTTTGGACGATAGCTGTCATTTATAACTCTGCAGGTTTGTGAATTACAGTGCCCCTGAGCTCCTTTTTCAACTCGCTTTCTTGTGAGCTGGCCGCAACACCGCAGGATTGCTTCAGGCCCTAATCTGGTTCCGGCACGGCACGCTGAGCCTTTGGTTAATTCCTCTTCCTGGTGGGAAATGAGAGTTAAATTTGCCCGTCCAGACACCTCCAGCTAGTCTCTCTTTGGTTCTCCCTATTCCTGTTCATCTTCTGCAGAAATTGCAAACTGGGCCAAACAGGAGGTTAAAGGCACTGACTCTTCAAGTCGTGTGAGTGTTAGTAAAGCGTCTGGAATGTTGCACCCGAGTACCAGGGGATGAGAAGTGAGACATATTTGAACACGTCTCCCGATCACACGGTTGATCATACTCTGGCTTCCACATGCATGTTTTACCTGAAGAAAGAATCCCTTAAACCTGGTGAGTTGAGACCCATGGAATGGGTACCATGCAATATGACTTCAAAGGGTCTTCATTTGCTCACCGAACCTCTCCAATCCTATCACTGCTGTGTTTATGCCCCTGTACACACGCTTGATTCTCTTTCGGTGACATAGCAATCCATAGGTTTTAAGATACTTACTAGTCAGCTACATTCTTAGACGTTTAATATGGGGTGTTGAGTCCATTTCGTTGAGCAAGGAGTAGCTCTTGCCTATTCCATATTTGGCTTAAGGAACTTTATCTGTGCTCATTTCAATCTTTGGTTTTATGCAGCACCCAAACTCACCTTTCCCCTTAAGCAAGCATAGGTTGGTTTTCTAAATTTGAGACCCTGTTCTGTTTTGTAATTCAGTTCCTGTGTAGCCAAGTTTACATTCCGTGTATTAGTGATATCTTATGATGTTTCTTTTTCTGTGTGACTTATTTCAGTTAGAATCATCATACCTGAATCCACTCATTATGCTGCTATGGGCCTGATGACATAGATGTCATTGCTGAGTGATATTGCATTGTACGTAAATACCACAACTTCTTTATCCATTTTTCGCTTTCTGTGATATTGAACTTGTACCGTAAACGAGGTTCTTGTAAACAGAGCCATCCCAAACTTTGTGGTGGCTGTGTCTTTTTGATTTTAATTTCCCTAAGCTATAAGACCATAAGTGGAAGTGCCCTAGGCTCTGTTGCTTTGTTTTTTAGATGTTCCAGGAAACACCATAAACTTCTCCAGACTGGCTGTTGGCAGATTACATCCCGCCCATCAGCATAACAAGGCTCCCAGTTCTCCATGGCCTGTCCTGCCTTTCTGGATTTTACACTTTTTTCAGATGGCCCTTTTGACCGGGGAGAAGTGAGACTTCATTGTAGTGGAGATTTCCTTTGCAAGCTTGCTTGGTTTGCCAAAAAGGGCGCATGCGTTTTTTCCTGAATATATTCAGGAAAAAACGCATACGCCCTTTTTGGCCAAGTGCATCATTGTCGACGTTCTGCCTATTTTCCTATGCTTTAAATGCAATTCCAGTCTACCTCCTGAAATCGGTTTCCTGCAATTCTGACCTGCTTTCAAGTCCTCTTGGCAGCCTTACTTCAGTATATATTTGGACGATAGCTGTCATTTATAACTCTGCAGGTTTGTGAATTACAGTGCCCCTGAGTTCCTTTCTTCAACTCGCTTTCTTGTGAGCTGGCCACAACACCGCAGGATTGCTTCAGGCCCTAATCTTGTTCCGGCACGGCACGCTGAGCCTTTGGTTAATTCCACTTCCTGGTGGCAAATGAGAGTTAAATTTGCCCATATAGTCACCTCCAGCTAGTCTCTCATTGGTTCTCCCTATTCCTGATCATCTTCCGCAGAAATTGCAAACTGGGCCAAACAGGAGGTTAAAGGCACTGACTCTCCAAGTCGGGAGAGTGTTAGTAAAGCGTCTGGAATATTGCACCCTAGTACCAGGGGACGAAAACTGAGACATATTTGAATACGTCTCCCGATCACATGGTTGATCATACTCTGGGTTCCACATGCATGTTTTAGCTGAAGGAAGAATCACTTAAACCTGGAGAGTTGAGACCCGTGGAATGGGTAACATGCAATATGACTTCAAAGGGTCTTTATTTGCTCACCGAACCTCTCCAATCCTATCACTGCTGTGTTTATGCCGCTGTACACATGCTTGATTGTCTTTCAGAGAAATAGCAATCCATAGGTTTTAAGATATTTACTAGTCAGGTACATTCTTAGGCGTTTAATATTGGATGTTGAGTCCATTTCATTGAGCAAGGAGTAGCTCTTGTCTATTACATATTTGGCTTAAGGAACTTTATCTGTGCTCATTTCAATATCTGGTTTTATGCAGCACCCCAACTCACCTTTCCCCTTAAGCAAGCATAAGTTGGTTTTCTAAATTTGAGACCCTGTTCTCTTTTGTAATCCAGTTCTTGTGTAGCCAAGATTACATTCCGTGTATTAGAGATGTCTTATGATGTTTCTTTTTCTTTGTGACTTATTTCAGTTAGAATCATCATACCTGAATCGACTCATTATGCTGCTACGGGCCTGATGACATAGAGTTCATTGTTGAGTGATATTGCATTGTACGTAAGTACCATAACTTCTTTATCCATTTTTCACTTTCTGCGATATTGAACTTGTACCGTAAACGAGGTTCTTGTAAACAGAGCCATCCCAAACTTTGGGGTGGCTGTGTCTTTTTGATTTTAATTTCCCTAAGCTATAGGACCATAAGTGGAAGTGCCCTAGGCTCTGTTGCTTTGTTTTTTAGATGTTTCAGGAAAAAGCATACACTTATGACAAGTGGCTGTTGGCAATTTACAGCCCGCCCATCAGCATAACAAGGCTCCCAGTTCTCCATGGCCTGTCCTGCCTTTCTGGATTTTACACTTTTTTCAGATGGCCCTTTTGACCGGGGGGAAGTGAGACTTCATTGTAGTGCAGAGTTCCTTTGCAAGCTTGCTTGGTTGGCCAAAAAGAGCGTATGCGTTTTTTCCTGAATATATTCAGGAAAAAACGCATACGCCCTTTTTGGCCAAGTGCATCATTGTGGACGTTCTGCCTCTTTTCCTATGCTTTAAATGCAATTCCAGTCTACCTCCTGAAATCGGTTTCCTGCAATTCTGCCCCGCTTCAAGTCCTCTTGGCAGCCTTACTTCAGTATATTTTTGGACGATAGCTGTCATTTATAACTCTGCAGGTTTGTGAATTACAGTGCCCCTGAGCTCCTTTCTTCAACTCGCTTTCTTGTGAGCTGGCCGCAACACCGCAGGATTGCTTCAGGCCCTAATCTGGTTCCGGCACGGCACGCAGAGCCTTTGGTTAATTCCTCTTCCTGGTGGGAAAGGAGAGTTAAATTTGCCCGTCCAGACACCTCCAGCTAGTCTCTCATTGGTTCTCCCTATTCCTGTTCATCTTCCGCAAAAATTGCAAACTGGGCCAAACAGGAGGTTAAAGGCACTGACTCTCCAAGTCGGGAGAGTGTTAGTAAAGCGTCTGGAATGTTGCACCCGAGTACCAGGGGACGAGAACTGAGACATATTTGAACACGTCTCCTGATCACACTCTGGGTTCCACATGCATGTTTCAGCTGAAGGAAGAATCCCTTAAACCTGGAGAGTTGAGACCCGTGGAATGGGTACCATGCAATATGAATTCAAAGGGTCTTCATTTGCTCACCGAACCTCTCCAATCCTATCACTGCTGCATTTATGGCCCTGTACACACGCTTGATTCTCTTTCGGAGACATAGCAATCCATAGCTTTTAAGATACTTACTAGTCAGGTACATTCTTAGGCGTTTAATATGGGGTGTTGAGTCCATTTCGTTTAGCAAGGAGTAGCTCTTGTCTATTCCATATTTGGCTTAAGGAACTTTATCTGTGCTCATTTCAATCTCTGGTTTTATGTAGCACCCCAACTCACCTTTCCCCTTAAGCAAGCATAAGTTGGTTTTCTAAATTTGAGACCCTGTTCTGTTTTGTAATCCAGTTCCTGTGTAGCCAAGTTTACATTCCGTGTATTAGTGATATCTTATGATGTTTCTTTTTCTGTGTGACTTATTTCAGATAGAATCATCATACCTGAACCCAGTCATTTTCTGCTACAGGCCTGTTGACATAGATTTCATTGCTGAGTGATATTGCATTGTATGTAAGTACCACAACTTCTTTATCCATTTTTCACTTTCTGTGATATTGAACTTGTACCATAAACAAGGTTCATGTAAACAGAGCCGTCCCAAATTTTGGGGTGGCTGTGTCTTTTTGATTTTAATTTCCCTAGGCTATAGGACCATAAGTGGAAGTGCCCTAGGCTCTATTGCTTTGTTTTTTAGATGTTTCAGGAAACACCATACACTTCTCCCCAGTGGCTGTTGGCAAATTACATCCCTCCCATCAGCATAACAAGGCTCCCAGTTCTCCATGGCCTGTCCTGCCTTTCTGGATTTTACACTTTTTTCAGATGGCCCTTTTGACCGGGGGGAAGTGAGACTTCATTGTAGTGCAGATTTCCTTTGCAAGCTTGCTTGGTTGGCCAGAAAGGGCGTATGCATTTTTTCCGGAATATATTCAGGAAAAAACGCATACGCCCTTTTTGGCCAAGTGCATCATTGTCGACGTTCTGCCTCTTTTCCTATGCTTTAAATGCAATTCCAGTCTACCTCCTGAAATCGGTTTCCTGCAATTCTGCCCCACTTTCAAGTCCTCTTGGCAGCCTTTCTTCAATATATTTTTGGATGATAGCTGTCATTTATAACTCTGCAGGTTTGTGAATTAGAGTGCCCCTGAGCTCCTTTCTTCAACTCGCTTTCTTGTGAGCTGGCCGCAACACCGCAGGATTGCTTCAGGCCCTAATCTTGTTCTGGCACGGCATGCTGAGCCTTTGGTTAATTCCTCTTCCTGGTGGGAAATGAGAGTTAAATTTGCCCGTCCAGACACCTCCAGCTAGTCTCTCGTTGGTCATCCCTATCCCTGTTCATCTTCCGCAGAAATTGCAAACTGGGCCAAACAGGAGGTTAAAGGCACTGACTCTCCAAGTCTGGAGAGAGTTAGTAAAGCATCTGTAATGTTGCACCTGAGTACCAGGGGACGAGAACTGAGACATATTGGAACACGTCTCCCGATCACACGGTTGATCATACTCTGGGCTCCACATGCATGTTTTAGCTGAAGGAAGAATCCCTTAAACCTGGAGAGTTGAGACTTGTGGAATGGGTACCATGAAATATGACTTCAAAGGGTCTTTATTTGCTCACCGAACCTCTCCAATCCTATCACTGCTGCGTTTATGCCCCTGTACACACACTTGATTCTCTTTCGGAGACAAGCAATCCATAGGTTTTCAGATGCTTACTAGTCAGGTACATTCTTAGGCGTTTAATATGGGGTGTTGAGTCCATTTCATTGAGCAAGGAGTAGCTCTTGTCTATTCCATATTTGGCTTAAGGAACTTTATCTGTGCTCATTTCAATCTCTGCTTTTATGCAGCACCCCAACTCACCTTTCCCCTTAAGCAAGCATAAGTTGGTTTTCTAAATTTGAGACCCTGTTCTGTTTTGTAATTCAGTTCCTGTGTAGCCAAGTTTACGTTCCGTGTATTAGTGATATATTATGATGTTTCTTTTTCTGTGTGACTTATTTCAGTTAGAATCATCATACCTGAATCCACTCATTATGCTGCTACGGGCCTGATGACATAGATTTCATTGCTGAGTGATATTGCATTGTACGTAAGTACCACAACATCTTTATCCATTTTTCACTTTCTGCAATATTGAACTTGTCCCGTAAAAGAGTTTCTTGTAAACAGAGCCGTCCCAAACTTTGGGGTGGCTGTGTCTTTTTGATTTTAATTTCCCTAAGCTATAGGACCATAAGTGGAAGTGCCCTAGGCTCTGTTGCTTTGTTTTTTAGATGTTTCAGGAAACACCATACACTTCTCCCCAGTGGCTGTTGGCAAATTACATCCCTCCCATCAGCATAACAAGGCTCCCAGTTCTCCATGGCCTGTCCTGCCTTTCTGGATTTTACACTTTTTTCAGTTGGCCCTTTTGACCTGGGGGAAGTGAGACTTCATTGTAGTGCAGATTTCCTTTGCAAGCTTGCTTGGTTGGCCAAAAAGGGCGTATGCATTTTTTCCTGAATATATTCAGGAAAAAACGCATACGCCCTTTTTGGCCAAGTGCATCATTGTTGACGTTCTGCCTCTTTTCCTATGCTTTAAATGCAATTCCAGTCTACCTCCGGAAATCGCTTTCCTGCAATTCTGCCCAACTTTCAAGTCCTCTTGGCAGCCTTACTTCACTATATTTTTGGACGATAGCTGTCATTTATAACTCTGCAGATTTGTGAATTACAGTGCCCCTGAGCTCCATTCTTCAACTCGCTTTCTTGTGAGCTGGCCGCAACACGCAGGATTACTTCAGGCCCTAATCTGGTTCCGGCACGGCACAATGCGCCTTTGGTTAATTCCTCTTCCTGGTGGGAAATGAGAGCTAAATTTGCCCGTCCAGACACCTCCAGCTAGTCTCTCATTGGTTCTCCCTGTTCCTGTTCATCTTCCGCGGAATTTGCAAACTGCGCCAAACAGGAGGTTAAAGGCACTGACTCTCCAAGTCGGGAGAGTGTTAGTAAAGCGTCTGGAATGTTGCACCCGAGTACCAGCGGACGAGAACTGAGACATATTTTAACACGTCTCCCGATCACACGGTTGATCATACTGTGGGTTCCACATGCATGTTTTAGCTGAAGGAAGAATCCCTTAAACCTGGAGAGTTGAGACCCGTGGAATGGGTACCATGCAATATGACTTCAAAGCGTCTTCATTTGCTCACCGAACCTCTCCAATCCTATCACTGCTGCATTTATGCCCCTGTACTCACGCTTGAGTTTCTTTCAGAGACATAGCAATCCTTAGGTTTTAAGATACTTACTAGTCAAGTACATTATTATGCGTTTAATATGGGGTTTTGAGTCCATTTCGTTGAGCAAGGAGTAGCTCTTGTCTATTCCATATTTGGCTTAAGGAACTTTATCTGTTCTCATTTCCATCTCTGGTTTTATGCAGCACCCCATCTCACCTTTCCCCTTAAGCAAGCATAAGTTGGTTTTCTACATTTGAGAGCCTGTTCTGTTTTGTAATCCAGTTCCTGTGTAGCCAAGTTTATATTCCGTGTATTAGTGATATCTTATGATGTTTCTTTTTCTGTGTGACTTATTTCAGTTAGAATCATCATACCTGAATCCACTCTATGCTGCTACGGGCCTGATGACATAGATTTCATTGCTGAGTGATATTGCATTGTACGTAAGTACCACAACTTCTTTATCCATTTTTCACTTTCTGCGATATTGAACTTGTACCATAAACGAGGTTCCTGTAAACAGAGCTGTACCAAAGTTTGGGGTGGCTGTGTCTTTTTTATTTTAATTTCCCTAAACTATAAGACCATAAGTGGAAGTGCCCTAGGCTCTGTTGCTTTGTTTTTTAGATGTTTCAGGAAACACCATACACTTCTCCCGAGTGGCTGTTTGCAATTTACATCCCACCCATCAGCATACCAAGGCTCCCAGTTCTCCATGGCCTGTCCTGCCTCCTGGATTTTACACTTTTTTCAGATGGCCCTTTTGACCAGGGGGAAGTGAGACTGCATTGTAGTGCAGATTTCCTTTGCAAGCTTGCTTGGTTGGCCAAAAAGGGCGTATGCGTTTTCTCCTGAATATATTCAGGAAAAAACGCATACGCCCTTTTTGGCCAAGTGCATCATTGTCGACGTTTTGCCTCTTTTCCTATGCTTTAAATGCAATTCCAGTCTACCTCCTCAAATCGGTTTCCTGCAATTCTGCCCCGCTTTCAAGTCCTCTTGGCAGCCTTACTTCAGTATATTTTTGGACGATAGCTGTCATTTATAACTCTGCAGGTTTGTGAATTACAGTGCCCCTGAGCTCCTTTCTTCAACTCGCTTTCTTGTGAGCTGGCCGCAACACTGCAGCATTGCTCCAGGCCCTAAAGTGGTTCCGGCACGGCACGCTGAGCCTTTGGTTAATTCCTCTTCCTGGTGGGAAATGAGAGTTAAATTTGCCCGTCCAGACACCTCCAGCTAGTCTCTCATTGGTTCTCCCTATTCCTGTTCATCTTCCGCAGAAATTGCAAACTGGGCCAAACAGGAGGTTAAAGGCACTGACTCTCCAAGTCGGGAGAGTGTTAGTAAAGCATCTGGAATGTTGCACCCGAGTACCAGGGGACGAGAACTGAGACATATTGGAACACGTCTCCCGATCACACGGTTGATCATACTCTGGGTTCCACATGCATGCTTTAGCTGAAGGAAGAATTCCTTAAACGTGGAGAGTTGAGACCCGTGGAATGGGTACCATGCAATATGACTTCAAAGGGTCTTCATTTGCTCACGGAAACTCTGCAATCCTGTCACTGCTGCATTTATGGACCTGTACACACGCTTGATTCTCTTTCTGAGACATAGCGATCCATAGGTTTTAAGATACTTACTAATCAGGTACATTCTTAGGCGTCTAATATGGGGTGTTGAGTCCATTTCGTTGAGCAAGGAGTAGCTCTTGTCTATTACATATTTGGCTTAAGGAACTTTATCTGTGCTCATTTCAATCTCTGGTTTTATGCAGCACCCCAACTCACCTTTCCCCTTAAGCAAGCATAAGTTGGTTTTCTAAATTTGAGACCCTGTTCTGTTTTGTAATTCAGTTCCTGTATAGCCAAGTTTACATTCCGTGTATTAGTGATATCTTATGATGTTTCTTTTCCTGTGTGACTTATTTCAGTTAGAATCATCATACCTGAATCCACTCATTATGCTGCTACGGGCCTGATGACATAGATTTCATTGCTGAGTGATATTGCATTGTACGTAAGTACCACAACTTCTTTATCCATTTTTCGCTTTATGCGATATTGAATTTGTACCGTAAACAAGGTTCTTGTAAACAGAGCCGTCACAAACTTTGGGGTGGCTGTGTCTTTTTGATTTTAATTTCCTTAAGCTATAGGACCATAAGTGGAAGTGTCCTAGGCTCTGTTGCGTTGTTTTTTAGATGTTTAAGGAAACAACATACACTTCTCCCGAGTGGCTGTTGGCAATTTACATCCCGCCCATCAGCATAAGAAGGCTCCCAGTTCTCCATGGCCTGTCCTGCCTTTCTGGATTTTACACTTTTTTCAGATGGCCCTTTTGACCAGGGGCAAGTGAGACTTCATTGTAGTGCAGATTTCCTTTGCAAGCTTGCTTGGTTGGCCAAAAAGTGCGTATGCGTTTTTTCCTGAATATATTCAGGAAAAAACGCATATGCCCTTTTTGGCCAAGTGCATCATTGTCGACGTTCTGCCTCTTTTCCTATGCTTTAAATGCAATTCCAGTCTACCTCCTGAAATCGGTTTCCTGCAATTCTGCTCCGCTTTCAAGTCCTCTTGGCAGCCTTACTTCAGTATATTTTTGGATGATAGCTGTCATTTATAACTCTGCAGGTTTGTTAATTACAGTGCCCCTGAGCTCCTTTCTTCAACTCGCTTTCTTGTGAGCTGGCCGCAACACCGCAGGATTGCTTCAGGCCGTAATCTGGTTCCAGCACAGCACGCTGAGCCTTTGGTTAATTCCTCTTCCTGGTGGGAAATGAGAGTTAAATTTGCCCGTCCAGACACCTCCAGCTAGTCTCTCATTGGTTCTCCCTATTCCTGTTCATCTTCCACAGAAATTGCAAACTGGGACAAACAGGAGGTTAAAGGCACTGACTCTCCAAGTCGGGAGAGTGTTAGTAAAGTGTCTGGAATGATGCACCCGAGTACCAGGGGATGAGAACTGAGACATATTGGAACACGTCTCCCGATCACATGGTTGATCATACTCTGTGTTCCACATGCATGCTTTAGCTGAAGGAAGAATCCCTTAAACGTGGAGAGTTGAGACCCGTGGAATGGGTACCATGCAATATGACTTCAAAGGGTCTTCATTTGCTCACGGAAACTCTCCAATCCTATCACTGCTGCATTTATGGCCCTGTACACATGCTTGATTCTCTTTCGGAGACATAGCGATCCATAGGTTTTAAGATACTTACTAATCAGGTACATTCTTAGGCGTTTAATATGGGGTGTTGAGTCCATTTCGTTGAGCAAGGAGTAGCTCTTGTCTATTCCATATTTGGCTTAAGGAACTTTATCTGTGCTCATTTCAATCTCTGGTTTTATGCAGCACCCCAACTCACCTTTCCCCTTAAGCAAGCATAAGTTGGTTTTCTAAATTTGAGACCGTGTTCTCTTTTGTAATCCAGTTCCTGTGTAGCCAAGTTTAAATTCCGTGTATTAGTGATATCTTATGATGTTTCTTCTTCTGTGTGAGTTATTTCAGTTAGAATCATCATACCTGAATCCACTCATTATGCTGCTCTGGGCCTGATGACATAGATTTCATTGCTGAGTGATATTGCATTGTACGTAAGTACCACAACTTCTTTATCCATTTTTCACTTTCTGCGATATTGAACTAGTCCCGTAAACGAGTTTCTTGTAAACAGAGCCGTCCCAAACTTAGGGGTGGCTGTGTCTTTTTGATTTTAATTTCCCTAAGCTATAGGGCCATAAGTGGAAGTGCCCTAGGCTCTGTTGCTTTGTTGTTTAGATGTCTCAGGAAACACCATACATTTCTCCCGAGTGGCTGTTGGCAATATACATCCCGCCCATCAGCATAACAAGGCTCCCAGTTCACCATGGCCTCTCCTGCCTTTCTGGATTTTACACATTTTTCAGATGGCTCTTTTGACCGGGGGGAAGTGAGACTTCATTGTAGTGCAGATATCCTTTGCAAGCTTGCTTGGTTGGCCAAAAAGGGCGTATGCGTTTTTTCCTGAATATATTCAGGAAAAAACGCATACGTCCTTTTTGGCCAAGTGCATCATTGTCGACGTTTTGCATCTTTTCCTATGCTTTAAATGCAATTCCAGTCTACCTCCTGAAATCGGTATCCTGCAATTCTGCCCCGCTTTCAAGTCCTCTTGGCAGCCTTACTTCACTATATTTTTGGACGATAGCTGTCATTTATAACTCTGCAGCTTTGTGAATTACAGTGCCCCTGTACTCCTTTCTTCAACTCGCTTTCTTGTGAGCTGGCCGCAACATCGCAGGATTGCTTCAGGCCCTAATCTGGTTCCGGCACGGCACGCTGAGCCTTCGGTTAATTCCTCTTCCTGGTGGGAAATGAGAGTTAAATTTGCCCGTCCAGACACCTCCAGCTAGTCTCTCATTGGTCCTCCCTATTCCTCTTCATCTTCCGCAGAAATTGCAAACTGGGCCAAACAGGAGGTTAAAGGCACTGACTCTCCAAGTCGGGAGAGTGTTAGTAAAGCGTCTGTAATGTTGCACCCGAGTACCAGGGGACCAGAACTGAGACATATTGGAACACGTCTCCCGATCACACGGTTGATCATACTCTGGGTTCCACATACATGATTTAGCTGAAGGAAGAATCCCTTAAACCTGGAGAGTTGAGACCCGTGGAATGGGTACCATGCAATATGACTTCAAAGGGTCTTCATTTGCTCACCGAACCTCTCCAATCCTATCACTGCTGCGTTTATGCCCCTGTACACATGCTTGATTCTCTTTCGGAGCCATAGCGATCCATAGGTTTTAAGATACTTAGTAGTAGGGTACATTCTTAGGCGTTTAATATGCGGTGTTGAGTCCATTTCGTTGAGCAAGGAGTAGCTCTCGTGTGTTACATATTTGGCTTAAGGAACTTTATCTGTGCTCATTTCAATCTCTGGTTTTATGCAGCACCCCAACTCACCTTTCCCCTTAAGCAAGCATAAGTTGGTTTTCTAAATTTGAGACCCTGTTGTCTTTTGTAATCCAGTTCCTGTGTAGCCAAGTTTACATTCCGTGTATTAGTGATATCTTATGATGTTTCTTTTTCTGTGTGACTTATTTCAGTTAGAATCATCATATCTGAATCCACTCATTATGCTGCTACGGGCCTGATGACATAGATTTCATTGCTGAGTGATATTGCATTGTACGTAAGTACCACAACTTCTTTATCCATTTTTCGCTTTATGCGATATTGAATTTGTACCGTAAACAAGGTTCTTGTAAACAGAGCCATCACAAACTTTGGGGTGGCTGTGTCTTTTTAATTTTAATTTCCCTAAGCTATAGGACCATAAGTGGAAGTGCCCTAGGCTCTGTTGCGTTGTTTTTTAGATGTTTCAGGAAACACCATACACTTCTCCGAGTGGCTGTTGGCAATATACATCCAGCCCATCAGCATAACAAGGCTCGCAGTTCTCCATGGCCTGTCCTGCCTTTCTGGATTTTACACTTTTTTCAGTTGGCCCTTTTGACCAGGGGGAAGTGAGACTTCATTGTAGTGCAGATTTCCTTTGCAAGCTTGCTTGTTGGGCCAAAAAGGGCGTATGCGTTTTTTCCTGAAAATATTCAGGAAAAAACGCATACGCCCTTTTTGGCCAAGTGCATCATTGTCGACGTTTTTCCTGTTTTCCTATGCTTTAAATGCAATTCCAGTGTACCTCCTGAAACTGGTTTCCTGAAATTCTGCCCCGCTTTCAAGTCCTCTTGGCAGCCTTACTTCAGTATATTTTTGGACGATAGCTGTCATTTATAACTCTGCAGGTTTGTGAATTACAGTGCCCCTGAGCTCCTTTCTTCAACTCGCTTTCTTGTGAGCTGGCCGCAACACCGCAGGATTGCTTCAGGCCCTAATCTGGTTCCGGCACGGTGTGCTGAGCCTTTGGTTAATTCCTCTTCCTGGTGGGAAATGAGAGTTAAATTTGCCCGTCCAGACACCTCCAGCTGGTCTCTCATTGGTTCTCCCTATTCCTGTTCATCTTCCACAGAAATTGCAAACTGGGCCAAACAGGAGGTTAAAGGCACTGACTCTCCAAGTCGGGAGAGTGTTAGTAAAGCGTCTAGAATGTTGCACCCGAGTACCAGGCGACGAGTACTGAGACATATTGGAACACGTCTCCCGATCACACGGTTGATCATACTCTGGGTTCCACATGCATGTTTTAGCTGAAGGAAGAATCCCTTAAACCTGGAGAGTTGAGACCCGTGGAATGGGTACCATGCAATATGACTTCAAAGGGTCTTCATTTGCTCACCGAACCTCTCCAATCCTATCACTGCTGCGTTTATGCCCCTGTACACACGCTTGATTCTCTTTCAGAGACATAGCAATCCATAGGCTTTAAGATACTTACTAGTCAGGTACATTCTTAGGCGTTTAATATGGGGTGTTGAGTCCATTTCGTTGAGCAAGGAGTAGCTCTTGTCTATTACATATTTGGCTTAAGGAACTTTATCTGTGCTCATTTCAATCTCTGGTTTTATGCAGCACCCCAACTCACCTTTCCCCTTAAGCAAGCATAAGTTGGTTTTCTAAATTTGAGACCCTGTTCTCTTTTGTAATCCAGTTCCTGTGTAGCCAAGTTTACATTCCGTGTATTAGTGATATCTTATGATGTTTCTTTTTCTGTGTGACTTATTTCAGTTAGAATCATCATACCTGAATCCACTCATTATGCTGCTACGGGCCTGATGACATAGATTTCATTGCTGAGTGATATTGCATTGTACGTAAGTACCACAACTTCTTTTTCCATTTTTCACTTTCTGCGATATTGAACTTGTCCCATAAACGAGGTTGTTGTAAACAGAGCCGTCCCAAACTTTGAGGTGGCTGTGTCTTTTTGATTTTAATTTCCCTAAGCTATAGGACCATAAGTGGAAGTGCCCTAGGCTCTGTTGCTTTGTTTCTTAGGTGTTTCAGGAAACACCATACACTTCTCCCGAGTGGCTGTTGGCAATTTACGTCGCGCCCATCAGCATAACAAGGCTCCCAGTTCTCCATGGCCTGTCCTTCCTTTCTGGATTTTACACTTTTTTCAGATGGCCCTTTTACCGGGGGGAAGTGAGACTTCATTGTAGTGCAGATTTCCTTTGCAAGCTTGCTTGGTTGGCCAAAAAGGGCGTATGCATTTTTTCCTGAATATATTCAGGAAAAAACGCATACGCCCTTATTGGCCAAGTGCATCATTGTCGACGTTCTGCCTCTTTTCCTCTGCTTTAAATGCAATTCCTGTCTACCTCCTGAAATCGGTTTCCTGCAATTCTGCCCCGCTTTCAAGTCCTCTTGGCAGCCTTACTTCAGTATATTTTTGGACGATAGCTGTCATTTATAACTCTGCATGTTTGTGAATTACAGTGCCCCTGAGCTCGTTTCTTCAACTCGCTTTCTTGTGAGCTGGCCGCAACACCGCAGGATTGCTTCAGGCCCTTATCTGGTTCCGGCACGGCACGCTGAGCCTTTGGTTAATTCCTCTTCCTGGTGGGAAATGAGAGTTAAATTTGCCCGTCCAGACACCTCCAGCTAGTCTCTCATTGGTTCTCCCTATTCCTGTTCATCTTCCGCAGAAATTGCAAACTGGGCCAAACAGGAGGTTAAAGGCACTGACTCTCCAAGTCGGCAGAGTGTTAGTAAAGCATCTGGAATGTTGCACCCGAGTACCAGGGGACGAGAACTGAGACATATTGGAACACGTCTCCCGATCACACGGTTCATCATACTCTGGGATCCACATGCATGATTTAGCTGAAGGAAGAATCCCTTAAACCTGGAGAGTTGAGACCCGTGGAATGGGTACCATGCAATATGACTTCAAAGGGTCTTCATTTGCTCACCGTACCTCTCCAATCCTATCACTGCTGCGTTTATGCCCCTGTACACACGCTTGATTCTCTTTCGGAGACATAGCGATCCATAGGTTTTAAGATACTTACTAGTCAGCTACATTCTTAGGCGTTTAATATGGGGTGTTGAGTCCATTTCGTTGAGCAAGGAGTAGCTCTTGTCTATTACATGTTTGGCTTAAGGAACTTTATCTGTGCTCATTTCAATCTCTGGTTTTATGCAGCACCCCAACTCACCTTTCCCCTTAAGCAAGCATAAGTTGGTTTTCTAAATTTGAGACCCTGTTCTCTTTTGTAATCCAGTTCCTGTGTAGCCAAGTTTACATTCCGTATATTAGTGATATCTTATGATGTTTCTTTTTCTGTGTGACTTATTTCAGTTAGAATCATCATACCTGAATCCACTCATTATGCTGCTACGGGCCTGATGACATAGATTTCATTGCTGAGTGATATTGCATTGTACGTAAGTACCACAACTTCTTTATCCATTTTTCACTTTCTGCGATATTGTACTTGTATCGTAAACAAGGTTCTTGTAAACAGAGCCGTCCCAAATTTTGGGGTGGCTGTGTCTTTTTGATTTTAATTTCCCTAAGCTATAGGACCATAAGTGGAAGTGCTCTAGGCTCTGTTGCTTTGTTTTTTAGATGTTTCAGGAAACACCATACACTTCTCCCGAGTGGCTGTTGGCAATTTACATCCCGCCCATCAGCATAACAAGGCTCCCAGTTCTCCATGGCCTGTCCTGCCTTTCTGGATTTTACACTTTTTTCAGATGTCCCTTTTGATCGGCAGGAAGTGAGACTTCATTGTAGTGCAGATTTCCTTTGCAAGCTTGCTTGGTTTGCCAAAAAGGGCGTATGCGTTTTTTCCTGAATATATTCAGGAAAAAACGCATACGCCCTTTTTGGCCAAGTGCATCATTGTCGACGTTCTGCCTCTTTTCCTATGCTTTAAATGCAATTCCAGTCTACCTCCTGAAATCGGTTTCCTGCAATTCTGCCCCGCTTTCAAGTCCTCTTGGCAGCCTTACTTCAGTATATTTTTGGACGATAGCTGTCATTTATAACTCTGCAGGTTTGTGAATTACAGTGCCCCTGAGCTCCTTTCTTCAACTCGCTTTCTTGTGAGCTGGCCGCAACACCGCAGCACTGCTTCAGGCCCTAATCTGGTTCCGGCACGGCATGCTGAGCCTTTGGTTAATTCCTCTTCCTGGTGGGAAATGAGAGTTAAATTTGCCCGTCCAGACACCTCCAGCTAGTCTCTCATTGGTCCTCCCTATTCCTGTTCATCTTCCGCAGAAATTGCAAACTGGGCCAAACAGGAGGTTAAAGGCACTGACTCTCCAAGTCGGGAGAGTGTTAGTAAAGCATCTGGAATGTTGCACCCGAGTACCAGGGGACGAGAACTGAGACATATTGGAACACGTCTCCCGATCACACAGTTGATCATACTGTGGGCTCCACATGCATGTTTTAGCTGGAGGAAGAATCCCTTAAACCTGGAGAGTTGAGACCCGTGGAATGGGTACCATTCAATATGACTTCAAAGGGTCTTCATTTGCTCACCGAACCTCTCCAATCCTATCACTGCTGCGTTTATGCCCCTGTACACACGCTTGATTCTCTTTCAGAGACATAGCAATCCATAGGCTTTAAGATACTTACTAGTCAGGTACATTCTTAGGCGTTTAATATGGGGTGTTGAGTCCATTTCGTTGAGCAAGGAGTAGCTCTTGTCTATTACATATTTGGCTTAAGGAACTTTATCTGTGCTCATTTCAATCTCTGGTTTTATGCAGCACCCCAACTCACCTTTCCCCTTAAGCAAGCATAAGTTGGTTTTCTAAATTTGAGACCCTGTTGTGGATTGGAATTCAGTTCCAGTATAGCCAAGTTTACATTCCATGTATTAGTGATATCTTATGATGTTTCTTTTTCTATGTGACTTATTTCAGTTAGAATCATCATACCTGAATCCACTCATTATGCTGCTACGGGCCTGATGACATAGATTTCATTGCTGAGTGATATTGCATTGTACGGAAGTACCACAACTTCTTTATCCATTTTTCATTTTCTGCGATATTGAACTTGTACCATAAACGAGGTTCTTGTAAACAGAGCTATCCCAAACTTTGGGGTGGCTGTGTCTTTTTGATTTTAATTTCCCTAAGCTATAGAACCATAAGTGGAAGTGCCCTAGGCTCTGTTGCTTTGTTTTTTAGATGTTTCAGGAAACACCATACACTTCTCCTGAGTGGCTGTTGGCAATTTACATCCTGCCCTTCAGCATAACAAGGCTCCTAGTTCTCCATGGCCTGTCCTGCCTTTCTGGATTTTACACTTTTTTCAGATGGCCCTTTTGACCGGGGGGAAGTGAGACTTCATTGTAGTGCAGATTTCCTTTGCAAGCTTGCTTGGTTGGCCAAAAAGGGCGTATGCGTTTTGTCCTGAATATATTCAGGAAAAAACGCATATGCCCTTTTTGGCCAAGTGCATCATTGTCGAAGTTCTGCCTCTTTTCCTATGCTTTAAATGCAATTCCAGTCTACCTCCTGAAATCCGATTCCTGCAATTCTGCCCCGCTTTCAAGTCCTCTTGGCAGCCTTACTTCAGTATATTTTTGGACGATAGCTGTCATTTATAACTCTTCAGGTTTGTGAATTACAGTGCCCCGAACTCATTTCTTCAACTTGCTTTCTTGTGAGCTGGCCGCAACACCGCAGGATTGCTTCAGGCCCTAATCTGGTTCCGGCACGGCACGCTGAGCCTTTGGTTAATTCCTATTCCTGGTGGGAAATGAGAGTTAAATTTGCCCGTCCAGACACCTCCAGCTAGTCTCTCATTGGTTCTCCCTATTCCTGTTCATCTTCCGCAGAAATTGCAAACTCGGCCAAACAGGAGGTTAAGGGCACTGACTCTCCAAGTCCGGAGAGTGTTAGTAAAGCATCTGGAATGTTGCACCCGAGTACCAGGGGACGAGAACTGAGACATATCGGAACACATCTCCCGATCACACGGTTGATCATACTCTGGGTTCCACATGCATGTTTTAGCTGAAGGAAGAATCCCTTAAATCTGGAGAGTTGAGACCCGTGGAATGGGTACCATGCAATATGACTTCAAAGGGTCTTCGTTTGCTCACTGAACCTCTCCAATCCTATCACTGCTGCGTTTATGCCCCTGTACACATGCTTGATTCTCTTTCGGAGACATAGCGATCCATAGGTTTTAAGATACTTACTAGTCAGGTACATTCTTAGGCGTTTAATATGGGGTGTTGATTCCATTTCGTTGAGCAAGGAGTAGCTCTTGTCTATTACATATTTGGCTTAAGGAACTTTATCTGTGCTCATTTCAATCTCTGGTTTTATGCAGCACCCCAACTCACCTTTCCCCTTAAGCAAGCATAAGTTGGTTTTCTAAATTTGAGACCCTGTTCTGTTTTGTAATCCAGTTCCTGTGTAGCCAAGTTTACATTCCGTGTATTAGTGATATCTTATGATGTTTCTTTTTCTTTGTGACTTATTTCAGTTAGAATCATCATACCTGAATCCACTCATTATGCTGCTATGGGCCTGATGACATAGATTTCATTGCTGAGTGATATTGCATTGTACGTAAGTACCACAACTTCTTTATCCATTTTTCGCTTTCTGCGATATTGAACTTGTACTGTAAAGGAGGTTCTTGTAAACACAGCTGTCCCAAACTTTGGGTTGGCTGTGTCTTTTTGATTTTAATTTCCCTAAGCTATAGGACCATATGTGGAAGTGCCCTAGGCTCTGTTGCTTTGTTTTTTAGATGTTTCAGGAAACACCATACACTTCTCCCGAGTGGCTGTTGGCAATTTACATCCCGCCCATCAGCATAACAAGGCTCCCAGTTCTCCATGGCCTGTCCTGGCTTTCTGGATTTTACACTTTTTTCAGATGGCCCTTTTGACCGGGGGGAAGTGAGACTTCATTGTAGTGCAGATTTCCTTTGCAAGCTTGCTTGGTTGGCCAAAAAGGGCGTATGCGTTTTTTCCTGAATATATTCCGAAAAAAACGCGTACGCCCTTTTTGGCCAAGTGCATCATTGTCGACGTTCTGCCTCTTTTCCTATGCTTTAAATGCAATTCCAGTCTACCTCCTGAAATCAGTTTCCTGCAATTGTGCCTTGCTTTCAATGCCTCTTCATAGCCTTATCTCAATATATTTTTTGAAAATAGTTGGCCTTTATAACTCTGCAGGTTTTTGAATTGCAGTGGCGCTTAGCTCCATTTTCCAGCTCTTATTTTTGTGATCTTGCCTCATAACCACAGGATTCCTTCAGGCCCTATTCTTCTTCTGGGGCACCTTGCTGTGCCTTTGGTTTATTCTTCTTACTGATGTGAATTTAGAGTGACATGTGCCCATTGAAACTGCTACATCTAGTTTCTCACTGGTTCCCCCTATTTCCATTCATCCTCCGCACTAACTGCAGACTGTGCGATACCAGAACTTAAAGGCATTGACTCTCCATGTGGGGATATTGTTAGTAAAGCGGCTGGAATGTCAATCCGGAGCCCCAGGAGAGGAAAAATGAGGTGGGTTTTAGAAACCTTTCCTGATCATATGGTATACCAGTCGCTGGGTTTCCCAAGCATGGTTTAGCTGTAGGAAGATTCCCTTCAACCTGGAGTTTTGGGACCCTTGGAATGAGTAGCATGAAGTATTGCATTAAACTTTTGGCAGTTGCTCACCAAAGCTCACCAATCCTCTCAGCCCCAAGTGTCCAGCCTTATGTCTTATCCAGCTGTGGGTTTATATGTGGTCAATCCAGGTTGCATCACAGCCCCTGAGCAAATTTTGTAAGAATTTTTCTCTCTTTCATTGTTTCTGCGTTTTGTTTTTAAAATTTATTTCTATAATGGGGTTTAGCTCATTTTCACTGCTGTGTTTGTGCCGCTCTGCACACACTTGATTCCCTTATGGAGATATATCAATACATGGGTTTTAAGATTCTTATTACTCAGATATATTTCTCTGCGGTGTATAGGGTGTGTTGAGGCCAGTTCATTGAGCAAGGTGTAGATCTTGTCTAATATCTATTTGGTTTATTGAACGGTATCTGTGCTAATTTCAAACTCTGGTTTTATGCATCACCCCACCTCTCCTTTCCCCTTAAGCTGACATAAGTGTGTTTTCTAAATGTGAGTCACTGTTCTGTTCTGTAATTCATTTCTTGTGCAGCCATATTTACCCTCCCTCTATAAGTGATATCTTATGATATGTTTCTTTTTCTGTTTGACTTATTTCAAGTAGTATTATCGGACCTAAATCCACTCTTTATCCTTCTACTAGCCTTATTACATTGATTTCATGGTGAAGAGATATTCCATTGTACATAAGTACCACATCTTCTTTATCCATTGTTCTCTTTCCTGGGATATTTAAGGTGTACTGAAGTTGAGGTTCTTGTAAACAGAGTAGCCCTAAACTGTGGTGTGCTTGTGTCTTGTTGATTTTTAGACTTCCCTAGATATACTCCCATGATTGGAAGTGTCCTATGCTCTGTAGCTCTGTTTTTTAGACGATTTAGGAACCACCATACACTTCTCCAGAGTGGCTCTCGGCAGTTCACACACTGCCCATCAGCGTATAAAGGCTCCCTGTTCTCCATGGCCTGTCCTGCATTTCTGGTTTTTACAATTTTTTAGGATGGCCCTTTTGACCGGTGGGAAATGAGACTTCTTTGTTGTGCACATTTGCATTGCTTGCTTGCTTCATTGCCCATAAAGTGCGTATGCGTTTTTTCCTGGATATAATCAGGAAAAAACGCATACGCCCTTTTGGGCCAACTGCATCATTGTCGAAATTCTGCCGCTTTTCATGTGCTTTAAAGACGAGTCCAATCTATCTCTTGAAATCTGTTTCTTGCAATTCTGCCTTGCATTCAGATCCTCTTCTTTCCCTTACCTCAACATATTTTTGGACGTTAGTTTTCATTTATAACTCTGCAGGTTTGTGAATTGCAGTGACCCTGAGCTCCATTTTTTAAGTTGCTCTTTTGTGAGCTGGCCTCAAACCCGCAGGATTGCTTCAGGCCCTATTTTGGCTCCGGCGAGGCGGGCTGAGCCTTTTTTCAATTCTTATTCTTAATGGGAAATTAGAGTGATATGTGCCCGTCCAAACCCCTACAACTATTCTCTCATTGGTTCCCCCTCTTCCCGTTCATCCTCCTCACAATTTGCAAAATGTGTGAAACAGAAGTTGAAATGTGTTGACTCTCCAAGTAGGGAGATTCTAAGTAACGTGGCTGGAATGGTGAACAGGAGCACCAGGAGAGGATAAATGAGCTGCATTTTAGACACATCTCCCGATCACATGGTGTACAGTCCTCTGGGTTTTCCATGCATGTTTTAGCTGTAGGAAGATCCCTTGAACCTGCAGATTTGGGACCCATTGAATGGGTACCAGGTAGTATTACTTTAAAGGGTGTGCATTTCCTCACCCAACCTCACATTTCTCTTAGTGCAGTTTCCAGCCTTATGTCTCATCCTGCTGTGGGTCTAGATGTGTTCAATCCATGTTGCATCACCATCCCTGAGGAAAAGTTGTAAGAGGTTTTCTCTGTCTCTCTGTCGTTTATTTTTTTCAATTTATTACTATATTGGTTACAGCTGATTTTCAAAGCTCTGTTTCTTGCTGCTGTACATCCACTTGATTCACGTACAGAGAGACATCAGTAAATTCTTTTTCAGATTCTTACCAGTCGTATATATTCTTTTCCGGTGACTTGAGTGTGCTGAGTGCAGTTCTTTTAGCTACCGTGTAGGCCTTGTTGATTATCAGTTTGGTATTTGGAATGGTATCTTTGCTAATTTCAACCTCCTGGATGATGCCTCACCCCTCCCCACCTTTCCCGTTTAGCAGCCTTATGCGTGTTTTCTACATATTTGACTATGTTTTTGTTTTGTAATTTATTTCATGTGTAGCCATTTTGGATTCCACCTTTAAGTGATATCTTATGATATGTGTCTTTTTCTTTTTGAATTATGTCACTTAGAAAGATCATACGTAACTCCTCCAGAGTTGTTACAACTGGCCATATTTCATTGATTTCCAGGCTGGATAATATTCCACTCTACCTAAGTACCACATCTCTATCCATTTTTTCCCTCCAGAGACATTTAAGTTATATCCTAGTCGAGGATCTTTTAAACAGAGAGGGGGTAAACATTGGGGTGCCTGTGTCCTCTCGATTTTTGTTTTTCCCAAGATATACGCCCATGAGTGCAAGTGCCCTATGCTCTGTAGCTCGTTTTTTAGATGCTTTAGTAAACACAATACACTTCTCCAGAATGGCCGTTGGCAATATACATTTCCACTATAAGTCTCACAGGGCTCCCTCTTCTCCTTGCCCTGTCCTGCATTTCTGTTGTTTACGCTTTATGAGGATGGCTCTTCTGACTGATGCGAAGTGATATCTTTTGTAGTATTGACTTCCAGTGCCCACCTGTTTGCTTGGCTAAAAAAGTGTATGCCCTTTTCTTGAATATATACAGAAAAAAACGCATACACCCTTTTTGGCCAACTGCAATGTTGGCAATGTTCAGCTCCTTTTCTCGTGCTTAATGGCGAGTCCTTTCTACCTCCTCAGATCCCTTTCCTGCCATTCTCCCTTGCTTACAAGTCCTTTTCTCTGACTTTCCTCAAGACATTTTTCAGTGATGGATATTTTCAACTCTGCAGTTTCGTGAATTTTACTACCCCTGAGTTCCATTGTTCAACTTGCGTTTATGGGAACTGGCCACAAAGCAGCGGGATTTCCTCAAGCCCTATACTGTTTCCATGGGCAACCCTAGCCTTTGGTCAATTCGTCTTCCTGATTGGAAATTAGAGTGACATGTGCCTGTCTGAACACCTAGGACTTGTCTCTCATTGTTCCTCATTCTTCCGCTTCATCCTCTGGACAAATTCCAAACTGTACGCAACAGGATGTTGACAGTGCTGACATCTCCAAGTGGGGAGACTGTGAGTAAAGACGCTGGAGGGGTGAACCCGAGCACCAGGAGATGAGGAGATGAGATGCCTTTTCCAAACTCTTCCCGATCAGACGGTATACCATCCTCTGGGTGTGACAGACATGTTTTAGCAGTAGGAAGAGTCCCATTCATGTAAGGAGAACACCAGGGCTTTTTCAAAATCAGTGTCTGCCCGAAACCCAAACTGGGGAATTTTTTAAGCTATGGCTACACATATGTTCATTAAGGGCCTTGGGAAGTAGGCAGAGTCCAAACTTTAGATGATTGAAGTCTTCAGGGTCAGAAGCACTCACCACCAGCTTCCCTTAGGTTACACTTTAACTGTCATTGATAGATGACAATGACAATAAAAATATCTATTCTTTTCCAGATTATTTCCCTTTATAGGTTATTGCAAAATGTTGAGTGTAGTTCCCTGTGCTATACAGTAGTTCCTTGTTGATGATCTATTTTATACATAGCAGTGTGTATGTGTTAATCCCAAACTGTTAATTTATCCCTCCTCCCACCTTTCCCCTTTGGTAATAATAAATTATAAGATTTTATACTTCTCAGAAATGGGGGAGCTGAAAGAGAGGTATCATTTTCAATGGAAAAGCATTTAAAACAAGATTGAAGCTTTAACCAAGATTATTAGATGTACATCCTTGGAAAGAAATCACTTCGTTTCTCTAATATTGACCTGACAAATAAGACAAACCTTTTCACTGAACTTGCTTATAATAAAGTGATGGAAATATCAAATGGAAGTGTTAGAAACATCTTATTTTACCCGAGCCTTATACACTGTTCTATGTTAACTACAGTTTGGCTCACACATCTGTTCATTGAGGTTACAATAGTCTCAATTTCTGTTACTGATCCTCCAGAGTGGACCCCAACAAGTGTCCCCCTGCCCAGTGTCATTGGGGCCAACAGATCGAGACTGAGTTTGGTTCACAAGCAAAGGAAACTTTATATTTTGATCAGAGAATGGAGAGGTGAGAGCATGCACTACCCCGTGGGCTGTGGGCTGGGCTGTTGTGTAGAGATCCTGTCAGAGTCAGTGGGAGGGAGGGGGCGGAGCTCTCGAGGGCCGGGTTGGCTGCAGCTCAGGCTCTATATCGCGGAGTCTGCACTGGGCCCCAGGAGCTGAGGTGTCGTCCCAGCCATTCTGCACTAGGAAATCTGGTCTGAAGTGCCGGGTGTGGAACCTCTGCATGCGGGACCCTAGGAGCACATGAAATTAGACAAAGCACAAAGGATAAAAAAGGTTAGACTTGACTTTATTGCCCAGATTCTATTTTTATCTCCCAGGGATTTTTAATGGGCTTTGCTGGGGACAAACCCCTCCTCTGCCTTTTGTCCCGTTCCTCATTCTTGGAGTGCTGAGGGTGCAGACCCTTCTTCTGTAACTGCTGAGTGCTGAGTTGGGAGCCCTCATACCCGGGGGCGAGGGTCAGAGCTTCTCCCCAGCAGCCTCCAGGTGACGTTGATTGTCCCCAGGCCCCCTGCCTCCCTGCTCGTCCACCTGAGCACCAGCATTGGAAGTGTTATAGATTCTAATGACCTTTAAGGGTCCAGGAAAGAGATGTGCAGAGACGCTGTGGGGGCCGGTTTCACCCCGCCCCACATTTGTTCGGCCACCTTAGGCTGACCGTTTCTGCCAGCCTAGATGCTCTGACCAGTAGTCTGCGCTTTCTTCAATTAGGTCCCTGAATTAATGTACAAACAGCACCAGGTGTCAGAGCCCTGCCCGCTCAACTCCCAGACAGTCCAGGGTCAGTGGTGATCAAGGACCATGATGGCCACTGAGTCAACAGCCTTTTGAAGTAAACAGGAGTCCAGCCAGTCTCATTGGCCACCATCATCACGGTGTCTGTAGGCTTTTCTATGGTGACAGTGTGATATACGGTTCCCCCACCAAGATTATTAGCTCCCCTCTGGGTGCAGTATGTCCTGCAAGCAGTAGTCTACTCTTTTGGGACACACTCTTGTTGTTTTATGAGAGAAACTGTAGGTCAAGTGATGTTCACATGAGTCGTCATGGTGCCCTGTTGCCCCCGGTTATCTCTCTGGATGTTGGAGTTGGAAGGCCTCCTCACTCGAGGTTGGTGTGCCCACGGAGCGAACCCTGCAACTTCAGGGCATGGTTGGTGGTTAGGATCACCACGTGGGGTCCTTTTCCCTTAGGAGGGAGGTGGCCTTTTGGGCTGCTGATTTCCAGGTTTTTAGATACCACCAGTATCTTGGCCAGATGTGGCAGTGGGCCAAGCCCCTTGGTGACCGTAGTTTTCCTACCTGGATGGCATTCTTGCATTGTTCCATTTCAAGTGGTCCCAGTTTTTGCACTAATTCTCCAATGGCGATTCACCTTTCACCGGGAATGTAAAGGTCAAAGGGTTTAGCTAAATTAGGGAGTTCCAGGGCAAGGGTCTGAATTGACTGCTCTTTCCATTCTTGAAAGGCCACTTCTGGATTCTATTCAAAAGGATCATCATCTTTTCCTTTCAGTGTTTCATATAGAGGCCCAGCTAGTAGACTGTAGTTAGGGATCCAGAAGCAGCAAACCCTGGCCTCCCCAGGAACCCCTAAGCTGTCTTCTAGTTTTAGAAAGGGGTAAGGCTGAAAATGGTTTCTTTCCTTTCCTGGGATGGGCTTCTCCGACCTTCTGTGAGAATGAAGCCCAGGCAGGTCACCGCAGTCTGTGATATTTGAGCTTTTTCTTGGACAACTTCTATCCTTTATTGGCTTGGTAGTTCAGAGGCCTCCTTAGTAGGGCTGGCGATCAGAATGTCATCTGTGTACTGAAGGAGGGTTTCCTTTTCCAGAGGTAGAACTTTTAGGTCTTTAGCTAAGCTTTCCCCAAAGATGGTGTGGGAATTTTTGCACCCTTGGGGCAAGACGGCCCGGAAGTATTGTTTTAGTTGTATGTTGAGTCCTGCCACTCACAAGCCAAAATTTCTTGTGACTCTGGGACTAATGGAATACAAAAGAAGGCATCATTGAAGACTAATACAGAATACCATGTCCTGGTGGTTGGTAGAATGACCAGCAGGGTGTAGGAATTAGGAGCAGCTGGAGGTATATCCTCGGTGGCTTCACTGACTGTCCTGACATCCTTTACCAGGTCCCCAGCAGCCCATGGGGCTCTCGTGGTCAGACCAATCCCAGAATATGGAGCTCACCTGGGCAGGTACCCCACCCCCACCCCAGCCCACGGGGCTCTCGTGGTCAGGCCCCTCCCAGGATACAGAGCTACCCTTGCAGGTACCGTGGCAGGGCTGGGCACACAGGAACCGTGCACATAGCCCTCATTGCAGAGCACCCCCAGCTCACCTGTCGCTCAGAGCTGACACAGAGCACCTCAGAGCAGGACTTGAACTAACAAACAGCAGCTGCGACAGGTCTGTGACCCTGGGCATCACTCTGTGCGGCCTCCCTCCACCTGGTCTTCCAGAGACTTCCACTGCACCCGGGGCACCAGGCCTCTGTCTCCAACCACCACCCACCCCTCCTCTCCCTGACTCCTGGGTTCCTCTCATTAGGAGAGGGTTTTTTTGAAGTTGTCTCCCACTCATGGGCCAGATAAAATGATTAGAAAACAAGCCAAAGCTGCAGCCCCTTGTCTATCCTGACTCTCAGGAGCCCACACCTGTTCCTTGGACCTGGCCGGTTCAGCAAGTTCCATTTTCTGCAACTGTGAGCCCCTGAGGGGTGATGATTGGCTGACCTGGGCAGCCTTACCGTGCCGGCCAGCCCTCCCCAGGTGTGCCTGGGTTGAGATCAATATAAATACCACTCCAGGCAGCAAGAGGCCCTGCAGCCGTGCCTGACGCCATTTTCTCTGCCCTGTCAGCAGTCTCGGGGCTGGGCTGGTGGGAGGGAGTGAGAGGCCACGGCTTTGTGGGTGGCCCAGTGTGAGTGGGGCTCTGCTGGACTTTCTGCACCAGTTGTCAGGCTGCCTCCTGCTAAAGAAGAGGATGTGTCACCCATACCTGCTGCTGGAATTTCTCCCTGGGCAGAGGTGAGGAAGGAAAAAAGCAGTGGGGGCAGGGACAGGACGGGTATCTCAGGCAGGGAAATGGAAATCTTCCAGAAGAGCACCCAGGGCCAGGACCATCCTGGCTGGCCTGCAGGCACCAAGTCGGCCGGTATGCTGTCACTCGTGTGGCTCTATGGCCCTTCCTCTAGGCTTTCAAGTCCTTGTATATATTCAGGTGTTTTACCTGGGACGGGTGGGAATAGTTCAGCAGCAACTGGCCTGGGGCTCAGCTCACGTTTACTCACAGATGCCTCGGCACGGTGCCCCAGCTTTGCAATGAGGACGCTTGTTGCATGGGGGCTGCTGGCTGAATGGGAGACGATTCCCCACCACTGACCAACTTCAGAATTGTTTACAACTGGAGCAAGTGCCCTGATACGGTTTTCCTCTGTGGAATTGGTGGGTTCTGTGTTTTTTTTCTCTTTTTCGTTTTTGGTTCAAGGTAGATTTTATTCCTCTTTTTTGTATTTACAGATATAAGCATGGAAATAATTTATTCATATAAATACATGTATGTGAAGGGAATAATTGTTTTTTCTGTTGTATTTTTTAATTTTTATTTCTTTTTAATTTTGAATTTTATTTTATATTTTTATACAGCAGGTTCTTATTGGTTATCTATTTTATACATATAAATGTATACATGCCAATCCCAGTCTCTCAACTCCTCCCACCACCAACCCCCCCAACAGCTTTCCCCCCTTGTTGTCCATACGTTTGTTGTCTACATCTGTTGCTCTATTTATGCCTTGCAAAATGGTTAATCTGTACAGTTTTTCTAGGTTCCACATATATGCATGAATATACAAGATTTGTTTTTCTCTTTCTGACTTACTTCACTCTGTATGACAGTCTCTAGATCCATCGACGTCTCTACAAATGACCTAATTTCATTCCTTTTCATGGCTTAGTAATATTCCATTTTATATATGTACCACAGCTTTCTGCATTCGTCTGTCTGTGGGCATTTAGGTTGCTTCCATTACCTCGATATTGTAAAGAGTGATACAATGAACATTGCGGTGAATGTCTCTTTTTGATTTATGGTTTTGTCTGGGTATATGTCCAGAACTGGGATTGCTGTATCATATGGTAATTCTACTGTTAGTTTCTTAAGAAACTCCATATTGTTCTCCATAGTGACTGTATCAATTTATATTCCCAACAATAGTGGAAGAGGGTTCCTTTTCTCCACACATTTCCAGCATTTTTTGTTTGTAGATTTTCTGATGATGCCCATTCTACCAGGTGTGAGGTGATACCTCATTGTTGAGTCCATTTTGTTGAGCAAGGGGTAGGTCTTGTCTATTACATATTTAGCTTATGGAACGGTATCTGTGCTAATTTCAAACTCTGCTTTTATGCAGCACCACAACTCACCTTCCCCCTTAAGCAAGCATAAGTTGGTTTTCTAAACATGAGACCCTGTTCTGTTTTGTAATTCAGTTCATGTGTAGCCAAGTTCGCATTCCATGTATTAGTGGTACCTTATGATGTTTCTTTTTCTGTGTGACTTTTTTCACTTAGGATCACCGTGCCTCAATCCACTCATTATGCTGGTACGGGACTGGTGACATAGTTTTCATTGCTGAGAGGTATTCTGTTGTACGTAAGTACTGCAACTTCTTTATCCATTATTTGCTCTCTGGCATATTTAACTTGTGCTGCAGAAGAGGTTCCTGTAAACAGAGCCGTACCAAATTTTTGGGTGGCTGTGTCTTTTTGATTTTAATTTCCCTAAGCTATAGGACCATAAGTGGAAGTGACCTAGGCTCTGTTGCTTTGTTTTTTAGATGTTTCAGGAAACACCATACACTTCTCCCCAGTGGCTGTTGGCAATATACATCACGCCCATCAGCATAACAAGGCTCCCTGTTCTCCATGGCCTCTCCTGCCTTTCTGGATTTTACACTTTTTTCAGATGGCCCTTTTGATCGGGGAGAAGTGAGACTTCATTGTAGTGCAGATTTCCTCTGCAAGCTTGCTTGGTTGGCCAAAAAGGGCGTATGCGTTTTTTCCTGAATATATTCAGGAAAAAACGCATACGCCCTTTTTGGCCAAGTGCATCATTGTGGACGTTCTGCCTCTTTTCCTATGCTTTAAATGCAATTCCAGTCTACCTCCTGAAATCGGTTTCCTGCAATTCTGCCCCGCTTTCAAGTCCTCTTGGCAGCCTTACTTCAGTATATTTTTGGACGATAGCTGTCATTTATAACTCTGCAGGTTTGTGAATTACAGTGCCCCTGAGCTCCTTTCTTCAACTCGCTTTCTTGTGAGCTGTCCGCAATACCGCAGGATTGCTTCAGGCCCTAATCTGGTTCCGGCATGGCACGCTGAGCCTTTGGTTAATTCCTCTTCCTGGTGGGAAATGAGAGTTAAATTTGCCCGTCCAGACACCTCCAGCTAGTCTCTCATTGGTTCTCGCTATTCCTGTTCATCTTCCGCAGAAATTGCAAACTGGGCCAAACAGGAGGTTAAAGGCACTGACTCTCCAAGTCGGGAGAGTGTTAGTAAAGCGTCTGGAATGTTGCACCCGAGTACCAGGGGATGAGAACTGAGACATATTTCAACACGTCTCCCGATCACACGGTTGATCATACTCTGGGATCCACATGCATGTTTTCGCTGAAGGAAGAATCCCTTAAACCTGGAGAGTTGAGACCCGTGGAATGGGTACCATGCAATATGACTTCAAAGGGTCTTCATTTGCTCACCGATCCTCCCCAATCCTATCACTGCTGCGTATATGCCCCTGTACACACGCTTGATTCTCTTTTGGAGACATAGCGATCCATAGGTTTTAAGATACTTACTAGTCAGGTACATTCTTAGGCGTTTAATATGGGGTGTTGAGTCCATTTCGTTGAGCAAGGAGTAGCTCTTGTCTATTACATATTTGGCTTAAGGAAGTTTATCTGTGCTCATTTCAATCTCTGCTTTTATGCAGCACCCCAACTCACCTTTCCCCTTAAGCAAGCATAAGTTGGTTTTCCAAATTTGAGACCCTGTTCTGTTTCGTAATCCAGTTCCTGTGTAGCCAAGTTTACATTCCGTGTATTAGTGATACCTTATGATGTTTCTTTTCCTGTGTGACTTATTTCAGTTAGAATCATCATACCTGAATCCACTCATTATGCTGCTATGGGCCTGATGACATAGATTTCATTGCTGAGTGATATTGCATTGTACGTAAGTACCACAACTTCTTTATCCATTTTTCACTTTCTGCAATATTGAACTAGTCCCATAAACGAGTTTCTTGTAAACAGAGACGTCCCAAACTTAGGGGTGGCTGTGTCTTTTTGATTTTAATTTCCCTAAGCTATAGGGCCATAAGTGGAAGTGCCCTAGGCTCTGTTGCTTTGTTTTTTAGATGTTTCAGGAAACACCATACACTTCTCCCAAGTGGCTGTTGGCAGTATACATCCTGCCCATCAGCATAACAAGGCTCCCAGTTCTCCATGGCCTGTCCTGCCTGTCTGGATTTTACACTTTTTTCAGATGGCCCTTTTGACCGGGGGCAAGTGAGACTTCATTGTAGTGCAGATTTCCTTTGCAAGCTTGCTTGGGTGGCCAAAAAGGGCGTATGCGTTTTTTCCTGAATATATTCAGGAAAAAACGCATACGCCCTTTTTGGCCAACTGCATCATTGTAGACGTTTTGCCTCTTTTCCTCTGCTTTAAATGCAATTGCAGTCTACCTCCTGAAATCGGTTTCCTGCAATTCTGCCCCGCTTTCAAGTCCTCTTGGCAGCCTTACTTCAGTATATTTTTGGACGATAGCTGTCATTTATAACTCTGCAGGTTTGTGAATTACAGTGCCCCTGAGCTCCTTTCTTCAACTCGCTTTCTTGTGAGCTGGCCGCAACACCACAGGATTGCTTCAGGCCCTAAACTGGTTCCGGTACGGCACGCTGAGCCTTTGGTTAATTCCTCTTCCTGGTGGGAAATCAGAGTTAAATTTGCCCGTCCAGACACCTCCAGCTAGTCTCTCATTGGTTCTCCCTATTCCTGTTCATCTTCCGCAGAAATTGCAAACTGGGCCAAACAGGAGGTTAAAGGCACTGACTCTCCAAGTCGGGAGAGTGTTAGTAAAGCGTCTGGAATGTTGCACCCGAGTACCAGGGGACGAGAACTGAGACATATTGGAAAACGTCTCCCGATCACATGGTTGATCATATTCTGGGTACCACATGCATGATTTAGCTGAAGGAAGAATCCCTTAAACCTGGAGAGTTGAGACCCGTGGAATGGGTACCATGCAATATGACTTCAAAGGGTCTTCATTTGCTCACCGAACCTCTCCAATCCTATCACTGCTGCGTTTATGCCCCTGTACACACGCTTGATTCTCTTTCGGAGACATAGCAATCCATAGCTTTTAAGATACTTACTAGTCAGGTACATTCATAGGCGTTTAATATGGGGTGTTGAGTCCATTTCGTTGAGCAAGGAGTAGCTCTTGTCTATTCCATATTTGGCTTAAGGAACTTTATCTGTGCTCATTTCAATCTCTGGTTTTATGCAGCACCCCAACTCACCTTTCCCCTTAAGCAAGCATAAGTTGGTTTTCTAAATTTGAGACCCTGTTCTGTTATGTAATCCAGTTCCTGTGTAGCCAAGTTTACATTCCGTGTATTAGTGATATCTTATGATGTTTCTTTTTCTTGTGACTTATTTCAGTTAGAATCATCATACCTGAATCCACTCATTATGCTGCTACGGGCCTGATGACATAGATTTCATTGCTGAGTGATATTGCATTGTACGTAAGTACCACAACTTCTTTATCCATTTTTCACTTTCTGCGATATTGAACTTTTCCCGTAAATGAGGTTGTTGTAAACAGAGCCGTCCCAAACTTTGGGGTGGCTGTGTCTTTTTGATTTTAATTTCCCTAAGCTATAGGACCATAAGTGGAAGTGCCCTAGGCCCTGTTGCTTTGTTTATTAGATGTTTCAGGAAACACCATACACTTTTCCCGAGTGGCTGTTGGCAATTTACATCCCGCCCATCAGCATAACAAGGCTCCCAGTTCTCCATGGCCTATCCTGCCTTTCTGGATTTTACACTTTTTTCAGATGGCCCTTTTGACCGGGGGGAAGTGAGACTTCATTGTAGTGCAGATTTCCTTTGAAAGCTTGCTTGGTTGGCCGAAAAGGGCGTATGCGTTTTTCCTGAATATATTCAGGAAAAAACGCATACGCCCTTTTTGGCCAAGTGCATCATTGTTGACGTTCTGCCTCTTTTCCTATGCTTTAAATGCAATTCCAGTCTACCTCCTGAAATCGGTTTCCTGCAATTCTGGCCCACTTTCAAGTCCTCTTGGCAGTTTTACTTCAGTATATTTTTGGACGATAGCTGTCATTTATAACTCTGCAGGTTTGTGAATTACAGTGCCCCTGAGCTCCTTTCTTCAGCTCGCTTTCTTGTGAGCTGGCCGCAACACCGCAGGAATGCTTCAGGCCCTAATCTGATTCCTGCACGGCAAGCTGAGCCTTTGGTTAATTCCTCTTCCTGGTGGGAAATGAGAGTTAAATTTGCCCGTCCAGACACCTCCAGCTAGTCTCTCATTGGTTCTCCCTATTCCTGTTCATCTTCCGCAGAAATTGCAAACTGGGCCAAACAGGAGGTTAAAGGCACTGACTCTCCAAGTCGGGAGAGTGTTAGTAAAGCGTCTGGAATGTTGCACCCGAGTACCAGGGGACGAGAACTGAGACATATTGGAACACGTCTCCCGATCACACGGTTGATCATACTCTGGGTTCCACATGCATGATTTAGCTGAAGGAAGAATCCCTTAAACCTGGAGCGTTGAGACCCGTGGAATGGGTACCATGCAATATGACTTCAAAGGGTCTTCATTTGCTCACCGAACCTCTGCAATCCTATCACTGCTGCGTTTATGCCCCTGTACACACGCTTGATTCTCTTTCGGAGACATAGCGATCCATAGGTTTTAAGATACTTACTAGTCAGGTACATTCTTAGACGTTTAATATGGGGTGTTGAGTCCATTTCGTTGAGCAAGGAGTAGCTCTTGTCTATTCCATATTTGGCTTAAGGAACTTTATCTGTGCTCATTTCAATCTCTGGTTTTATGCAGCACCCCAACTCACCTTTCCCCTTAAGCAAGCATAAGTTGGTTTTCTAAATTTGAGACCCTGTTCTCTTTTGTAATCCAGTTCCTGTGTAGCCAAGTTTACATTCCGTGTATTAGTGATATCTTATGATGTTTCTTTTTCTGTGTGACTTATTTCAGTTAGAATCATCATACCTGAATCCACTCATTATGCTGCTACGGGCCTGATGACATAGATTTCATTGCTGAGTGATATTGCATTGTACGTAAGTACCACAACTTCTTTATCCATTTTTCACTTTCTGCGATATTGAAGTTGTCCCATAAACGAGTTTCTTGTAAACAGAGCCGTCCCAAAGTTAGGGCTGGCTGTGTCTTTTTGATTTTAATTTCCCTAAGCTATAGGACCATAAGTAGAAGTGGCCTAGGCTCTGTTGCTTTGTTTTTTAGATGTTTCAGGAAACACCATACACTTCTCCGGAGTGGCTGTTGGCAATATACATCCTGCCCATCAGCATAACAAGGCTCCCACTTCTCCTTGGCCTGTCCTGCCTTTCTGGATTTTACACTTTTTTCAGATGGCCCTTTTGACCGGGGGGAAGTGAGACTTCATTGTAGTGCAGATTTCCTTTGCAAGCTTGCTTGGTTGGCCAAAAAGGGCGTATGCGTTTTTTCCTGAATATATTCAGGAAAAAACGCATACGCCCTTTTTGACATAGTGCATCATTTTCGACGTTCTGCCTCTTTTCCTATGCTTTAAATGCAATTCCAGTCTACCTCCTGAAATCGGTTTCCTGCAATTCTGGCCCACTTTCACGTCCTCTTGGCAGCCTGACTTCAGTATATTTTTGGACGATAGCTGTCATTTATAACTCTGCAGGTTTGTGAATTACAGTGCCCCTGAACTCCTTTCTTCAACTCGCTTTCTTGTGAGCTGGCCGCAACACCGCAGGATTGCTTCAGGCCCAAATCTGATTCTGGCACGGCATCCTGAGCCTTTGGTTAATTCCTCTTCCTGGTGGGAAATGAGAGTTAAATTTGCACGTCCAGACACCTCCAGCTAGTCTCTCATTGGTTCTCCCTATTCCTGTTCATCTTCCGCAGAAATTGCAAACTGGGCCAAACAGGAGGTTAAAGGCACTGACTCTCCAAGTCGGGAGAGTGTTAGTAAAGCGTCTGGAATGTTGCACCCGAGTACCAGGGGACGAGAACTGAGACATATTGGAATACGTCTCCCGATCACACGGTTGATCATACTCTGGGTTCCACATGCATGATTTAGCTGAAGGAAGAATCCCTTAAACCTGGAGAGTTGAGACCCGTGGAATGGGTACCATGCAATATGACTTCAAAGGGTCTTCATTTGCTCACCGAACCTCTGCAATCCTATCACTGCTGCGTTTATGCCCCTGTACACACGCTTGATTCTCTTTCGGAGACATAGCGATCCATAGGTTTTAAGATACTTACTAGTCAGGTACATTCTTAGACGTTTAATATGGGGTGTTGAGTCCATTTCGTTGAGCAAGGAGTAGCTCTTGTCTATTCCATATTTGGCTTAAGGAACTTTATCTGTGCTCATTTCAATCTCTGGTTTTATGCAGCACCCCAACTCACCTTTCCCCTTAAGCAAGCATAAGTTGGTTTTCTAAATTTGAGACACTGTTCTCTTTTGTAATCCAGTTCCTGTGTAGCCAAGTTTACATTCCGTGTATTAGTGATATCTTATGATGTTTCTTTTTCTGTGTGACTTATTTCAGTTAGAATCATCATACCTGAATCCACTCATTATGCTGCTATGGGCCTGATGACATAGATTTCATTGCTGAGTGATATTGCATTGTACGTAAGTACCAAAACTTCTTTATCCATTTTTCACTTTCTGCGATATTGAACCTGTCCCATAAACGAGTTTCTTGTAAACAGCTGTCCCAAACTGAGGGGTGGCTGTGTCTTTTTGATTTTAATTTCCCTAAGCTATAGGACCATAAGTGGAAGTGTCTTAGGCTCTGTTGCTTTGTTTTTTAGATGTTTCAGGAAACACCATACACTTCTCCCGAGTGGCTGTTGGCAATATACATCCTGCCCATCAGCATAACAAGGCTCCCAGATCTCCATGGCCTGTCCTGACTTTCTGGATTTTACACTTTTTTCAGATGTCCCTTTTGACCGGGGGGAAGTGAGACTTCATTGTAGTGCAGATTTCCTTTGCAAGCTTGCTTGGTTGGCCAAAAAGGGCATAGGCGTTTTTTCCTGAATATATTCTGGAAAAAACGCATACGCCCTTTTTGGCCAAGTGCATCATTGTCGACGTTCTGCCTCTTTTCCTATGCTTTAAATGCAATTCCAGTCTACCTCCTGAAATCGGTTTCCTGAAATTCTAGCCCGCTTTCAAGATCTCTTGGCAGGCTTACTTCAGTATATTTTTGGACGATAGCTGTCATTTATAACTCTGCAGGATTGTGAATTACAGTGCCCCTGAGCTCCTTTCTTCAACTCGCTTTCTTGTGAGCTGGCCGCAACACCGCAGGATTGCTTCAGGCCCTAATCTGGTTCCGGCACGGCACGCTGAGCCTTTGGTTAATTCCTCTTCCTGGTGGGAAATGAGAGTTAAATTTGCCCGTCCAGACACCTCCAGCTAGTCTCTCATTGGTTCTCCCTATTCCTGTTCATCTTCCGCAGAAATTGCAAACTGGGCCAAACAGGAGGTTAAAGGCACTGACTCTCCAAGTCGGGAGAGTGTTAGTAAAGCGTCTGGAATGTTGCACCCGAGTACCAGGGGACGAGAACTGAGACATATTGGAACACGTCTCCCGATCACACGGTTGATCATACTCTGGGTTCCACATGCATGATTTAGCTGAAGGAAGAATCCCTTAAACCTGGAGCGTTGAGACCCGTGGAATGGGTACCATGCTATATGACTTCAAAGGGTCTTCATTTGCTCACCGAACCTCTGCAATCCTATCACTGCTGCGTTTATGCCCCTGTACACACGCTTGATTCTCTTTCGGAGACATAGCGATCCATAGGTTTTAAGATACTTACTAGTCAGGTACATTCTTAGACGTTTAATATGGGGTGTTGAGTCCATTTCGTTGAGCAAGGAGTAGCTCTTGTCTATTCCATATTTGGCTTAAGGAACTTTATCTGTGCTCATTTCAATCTCTGGTTTTATGCAGCACCCCAACTCACCTTTCCCCTTAAGCAAGCATAAGTTGGTTTTCTAAATTTGAGACCCTGTTCTCTTTTGTAATCCAGTTCCTGTGTAGCCAAGTTTACATTCCGTGTATTAGTGATATCTTATGATGTTTCTTTTTCTGTGTGACTTATTTCAGTTAGAATCATCATACCTGAATCCACTCATTATGCTGCTACGGGCCTGATGACATAGATTTCATTGCTGAGTGATATTGCATTGTACGTAAGTACCACAACTTCTTTATCCATTTTTCACTTTCTGCGATATTGAAGTTGTCCCATAAACGAGTTTCTTGTAAACAGAGCCGTCCCAAAGTTAGGGCTGGCTGTGTCTTTTTGATTTTAATTTCCCTAAGCTATAGGACCATAAGTAGAAGTGGCCTAGGCTCTGTTGCTTTGTTTTTTAGATGTTTCAGGAAACACCATACACTTCTCCCGAGTGGCTGTTGGCAATATACATCCTGCCCATCAGCATAACAAGGCTCCCACTTTTCCTTGGCCTGTCCTGCCTTTCTGGATTTTACACTTTTTTCAGATGGCCCTTTTGACCGGGGGGAAGTGAGACTTCATTGTAGTGCAGATTTCCTTTGCAAGCTTGCTTGGTTGGCCAAAAAGGGCGTATGCGTTTTTTCCTGAATATATTCAGGAAAAAACGCATACGCCCTTTTTGACATAGTGCATCATTTTCGACGTTCTGCCTCTTTTCCTATGCTTTAAATGCAATTCCACTCTACCTCCTGAAATCGGTTTCCTGCAATTCTGGCCCACTTTCACGTCCTCTTGGCAGCCTGACTTCAGTATATTTTTGGACGATAGCTGTCATTTATAACTCTGCAGGTTTGTGAATTACAGTGCCCCTGAACTCCTTTCTTCAGCTCACTTTCTTGTGAGCTGGCCGCAACACCGCAGGATTGCTTCAGGCCCAAATCTGATTCTGGCACGGCATCCTGAGTCTTTGGTTAATTCCTCTTCCTGGTGGGAAATGAGAGTTAAATTTGCACGTCCAGACACCTCCAGCTAGTCTCTCATTGGTTCTCCCTATTCCTGTTCATCTTCCGCAGAAATTGCAAACTGGGCCAAACAGGAGGTTAAAGGCACTGACTCTCCAAGTCGGGAGAGTGTTAGTAAAGCGTCTGGAATGTTGCACCCGAGTACCAGGGGACGAGAACTGAGACATATTGGAATACGTCTCCCGATCACACGGTTGATCATACTCTGGGTTCCACATGCATGATTTAGCTGAAGGAAGAATCCCTTAAAACTGGAGAGTTGAGACCCGTGGAATGGGTACCATGCAATATGACTTCAAAGGGTCTTCATTTGCTCACCGAACCTCTGCAATCCTATCACTGCTGCGTTTATGCCCCTGTACACACGCTTGATTCTCTTTCGGAGACATAGCGATCCATAGGTTTTAAGATACTTACTAGTCAGGTACATTCTTAGACGTTTAATATGGGGTGTTGAGTCCATTTCGTTGAGCAAGGAGTAGCTCTTGTCTATTCCATATTTGGCTTAAGGAACTTTATCTGTGCTCATTTCAATCTCTGGTTTTATGCAGCACCCCAACTCACCTTTCCCCTTAAGCAAGCATAAGTTGGTTTTCTAAATTTGAGACACTGTTCTCTTTTGTAATCCAGTTCCTGTGTAGCCAAGTTTACATTCCGTGTATTAGTGATATCTTATGATGTTTCTTTTTCTGTGTGACTTATTTCAGTTAGAATCATCATACCTGAATCCACTCATTATGCTGCTATGGGCCTGATGACATAGATTTCATTGCTGAGTGATATTGCATTGTACGTAAGTACCAAAACTTCTTTATCCATTTTTCACTTTCTGCGATATTGAACCTGTCCCATAAACGAGTTTCTTGTAAACAGAGCTGTCCCAAACTGAGGGGTGGCTGTGTCTTTTTGATTTTAATTTCCCTAAGCTATAGGACCATAAGTGGAAGTGTCTTAGGCTCTGTTGCTTTGTTTTTTAGATGTTTCAGGAAACACCATACACTTCTCCCGAGTGGCTGTTGGCAATATACATCCTGCCCATCAGCATAACAAGGCTCCCAGATCTCCATGGCCTGTCCTGACTTTCTGGATTTTACACTTTTTTCAGATGGCCCTTTTGACCGGGGGGAAGTGAGACTTCATTGTAGTGCAGATTTCCTTTGCAAGCTTGCTTGGTTGGCCAAAAAGGGCATAGGCGTTTTTTCCTGAATATATTCTGGAAAAAACGCATACGCCCTTTTTGGCCAAGTGCATCATTGTCGATGTTCTGCCTCTTTTCCTATGCTTTAAATGCAATTCCAGTCTACCTCCTGAAATCGGTTTCCTGAAATTCTAGCCCGCTTTCAAGATCTCTTGGCAGCCTTACTTCAGTATATTTTTGGACGATAGCTGTCATTTATAACTCTGCAGGATTGTGAATTACAGTGCCCCTGAGCTCCTTTCTTCAACTCGCTTTCTTGTGAGCTGGCCGCAACACCGCAGGATTGCTTCAGGCCCTAATCTGGTTCCGGCACGGCACGCTGAGCCTTTGGTTAATTCCTCTTCCTGGTGGGAAATGAGAGTTAAATTTGCCCGTCCAGACACCTCCAGCTAGTCTCTCATTGGTTCTCCCTATTCCTGTTCATCTTCCGCAGAAATTGCAAACTGGGCCAAACAGGAGGTTAAAGGCACTGACTCTCCAAGTCGGGAGAGTGTTAGTAAAGCGTCTGGAATATTGCACCCGAGTACCAGTGGACGAGAACTGAGACATATTGGAACACGTCTCCCGATCACACGGTTGATCATACTCTGGGTTCCACATGCATGATTTAGCTGAAGGAAGAATCCCTTAAACCTGGAGAGTTGAGACCCGTGGAATGGGTACCATGCAATATGACTTCAAAGGGTCTTCATTTGCTCACCGAACCTCTGCAATCCTATCACTGCTGCATTTATGCCCCTGTACACACGCTTGATTCTCTTTCGGAGACATAGCGATCCATAGGTTTTAAGATACTTACTAGTCAGGTTCATTCTTATGCGTTTAATATGGGGTGTTGAGTCCATTTCATTGAGCAAGGAGTAGCTCTTGTCTATTCCATATTTGGCTTAAGGAACTTTATCTGTGCTCATTTCAATCTCTGGTTTTATGCAGCACCCCAACTCACCTTTCCCCTTAAGCAAGCATAAGTTGGTTTTCTAAATGTGAGACCCTGTTCTCTTTTGTAATCCAGTTCCTGTGTAGCCAAGTTTACATTCCGTGTATTAGTGATATCTTATGATGTTTCTTTTTCTGTGTGACATATTTCAGTTAGAATCATCATACCTGAATCCACTCATTATGCTGCTATGGGCCTGATGACATAGATTTCATTGCTGAGTGATATTGCATTGTACGTAAGTACCACAACTTCTTTATCCATTTTTCACTTTCTGCGATATTGAAGTTGTCCCATAAACGAGTTTCTTGTAAACAGAGCCGTCCCAAAGTTAGGGGTGTCTGTGTCTTTTTGATTTTAATTTCCCTAAGCTATAGGACCATAAGTAGAAGTGCCCTAGGCTCTGTTGCTTTGTTTTTTAGATGTTTCAGGAAACACCATACACTTCTCCCGAGTGGCTGTTGGCAATATACATCCTGCCCATCAGCATAACAAGGCTCCCACTTCTCCTTGGCCTGTCCTGCCTTTCTGGATTTTACACTTTTTTCAGATGGCCCTTTTGACCGGGGGGGAAGTGAGACTTCATTGTAGTGCAGATTTCCTTTGCAAGCTTGCTTGGTTGGCCAAAAAGGGCGTATGCGTTTTCTCCTGAATATATTCAGGAAAAAACGCATACGCCCTTTTTGGCCAAGTGCATCATTGTCGACGTTCTGCCTCTTTTCCTATGCTTTAAATGCAATTCCAGTCTACTTCCTGAAATCAGTTTCCTGCAATTCTGCCCTGCTTTCAAGTCCTCTTGGCAGCCTTACTTCAGTATATTTTTGGACGATAGCTGTCATTTATAACTCTGCAGGTCTGTGAATTACAGTGCCCCTGAGCTCCTTTCTTCAACTCGCTTTCTTGTGAGCTGGCCGCAACACCGCAGGATTGCTTCAGGCCCTAATCTGGTTCCGGCACGGCACGCTGAGCCTTTGGTTAATTCCTCTTCCTGGTGGGAAATGAGAGTTAAATTTGCCCGTCCAGACACCTCCAGCTAGTCTCTCATTGGTTCTCCCTATTCCTGTTCATCTTCCGCAGAAATTGCAAACTGGGCCAAACAGGAGGTTAAAGGCACTGACTCTCCAAGTCGGGAGAGTGTTAGTAAAGCATCTGGAATGTTGCACCCGAATACCAGGGGACGAAAACTGAGACATATTGGAACACGTCTCCCGATCACACGGTTGATCATACTCTGGGTTCCACATGCATGATTTAGCTGAAGGAAGAATCCCTTAAACCTGGAGAGTTGAGACCCGTGGAATGGGTACCATGCAATATGACTTCAAAGGGTCTTCATTTGCTCACTGTACCTCTCCAATCCTATCACTGCTGCGTTTATGCCCCTGTACACACGCTTGATTCTCTTTCGGAGACATAGCGATCCATAGGTTTCAAGATACTTACTAGTCAGCTACATTCTTAGGCGTTTAATATGGGGTGTTGAGTCCATTTCGTTGAGCAAGGAGTAGCTCTTGTCTATTACATGTTTGGCTTAAGGAACTTTATCTGTGCTCATTTCAATCTCTGGTTTTATGCAGCACCCCAACTCACCTTTCCCCTTAAGCAAGCATAAGTTGCTTTTCTAAATTTGAGACCCTCTTCTCTTTTGTAATCCAGTTCCTGTGTAGCCAAGTTTACATTCCGTGTATTAGTGATATCTTATGATGTTTCTTTTTCTGTGTGACTTATTTCAGTTAGAATCATCATACCTGAATCCACTCATTATGCTGCTACGGGCCTCATGACATAGATTTCATTGCTGAGTGATATTGCATTGTACGTAAGTACCACAACTTCTTTATCCATTTTTCACTTTCTGCGATACTGTACTTGTACCGTAAACAAGGTTCTTGTAAACAGAGCCGTCCCAAACTTTGGGGTGGCTGTGTCTTTTTGATTTTAATTTCCCTAAGCTAGAGGACCATAAGTGGAAGTGCTCTAGGCTCTGTTGATTTGTTTTTTAGATGTTTCAGGAAACACCATACACTTCTCCACAGGTGCTGTTGGCAATTTACATCCCGCCCATCAGCATAACAAGGCTCCCAGTTCTCCATGGCCTGTCCTGCCTTTCTGGATTTTACACTTTTTTCAGATGGCCCTTTTGATCGGCAGGAAGTGAGACTTCATTGTAGTGCAGATTTCCTTTGCAAGCTTGCTTGGTTGGCCAAAAAGGGCGTATGCGTGTTTTCCTGAATATACTCAGGAAAAAACGCATACGCCCTTTTTGGCCAAGTGCATCATTGTCGACGTTCTGCCTCTTTTCCTATGCTTTAAATGCAATTCCAGTCTACCTCCTGAAATCTGTTTCCTGCAATTCTGCCCCGCTTTCAAGTCCTCTTGGCAGCCTTACTTCAGTATATTTTTGGACGATAGCTGTCATTTATAACTCTGCAGGTTTGTGAATTACAGTGCCCCTGAGCTCCTTTCTTCAACTCGCTTTCTTGTGAGCTGGCCGCAACACCGCAGCACTGCTTCAGGCCCTAATCTGGTTCCGGTACGGCATGCTGAGCCTTTGGTTAATTCCTCTTCCTGGTGGGAAATGCGAGTTAAATTTGCCCGTCCAGACACCTCCAGCTAGTCTCTCATTGGTTCTCCCTATTCCTGTTCATCTTCCGCAGAAATTGCAAACTGGGCCAAACAGGAGGTTAAAGGCACTGACTCTCCAAGTCGGGAGAGTGTTAGTAAAGCATCTGGAATGTTGCACCCGAGTACCAGGGGACGAGAACTGAGACATATTGGAACACGTGTCCCGATCACACAGTTGATCATACTGTGGGCTCCACATGCATGTTTTAGCTGGAGGAAGAATCCCTTAAACCTGGAGAGTCGAGACCCGTGGAATGGGTACCATTCAATATGACTTCAAAGGGTCTTCATTTGCTCACCGAACCTCTGCAAACCTATCACTGCTGCGTTTATGCCCCTGTACACACGCTTGATTCTCTTTCGGAGACATAGCGATCCATAGGTTTTAAGATACTTACTAGTCAGGTACATTCTTAGACGTTTAATATGGGGTGTTGAGTCCATTTCGTTGAGCAAGGAGTAGCTCTTGTCTATTCCATATTTGGCTTAAGGAACTTTATCTGTGCTCATTTCAATCTCTGGTTTTATGCAGCACCCCAACTCACCTTTCCCCTTAAGCAAGCATAAGTTGGTTTTCTAAATTTGAGACCCTGTTCTCTTTTGTAATCCAGTTCCTGTGTAGCCAAGTTTACATTCCGTGTATTAGTGATATCTTATGATGTTTCTTTTTCTGTGTGACTTATTTCAGTTAGAATCATCATACCTGAATCCACTCATTATGCTGCTACGGGCCTGATGACATAGATTTCATTGCTGAGTGATATTGCATTGTACGTAAGTACCACAACTTCTTTATCCATTTTTCACTTTCTGCGATATTGAAGTTGTCCCATAAACGAGTTTCTTGTAAACAGAGCCGTCCCAAAGTTAGGGCTGGCTGTGTCTTTTTGATTTTAATTTCCCTAAGCTATAGGACCATAAGTAGAAGTGGCCTAGGCTCTGTTGCTTTGTTTTTTAGATGTTTCAGGAAACACCATACACTTCTCCCGAGTGGCTGTTGGCAATATACATCCTGCCCATCAGCATAACAAGGCTCCCACTTCTCCTTGGCCTGTCCTGCCTTTCTGGATTTTACACTTTTTTCAGATGGCCCTTTTGACCGGGGGGAAGTGAGACTTCATTGTAGTGCAGATTTCCTTTGCAAGCTTGCTTGGTTGGCCAAAAAGGGCGTATGCGTTTTTTCCTGAATATATTCAGGAAAAAACGCATACGCCCTTTTTGACATAGTGCATCATTTTCGACGTTCTGCCTCTTTTCCTATGCTTTAAATGCAATTCCACTCTACCTCCTGAAATCGGTTTCCTGCAATTCTGGCCCACTTTCACGTCCTCTTGGCAGCCTGACTTCAGTATATTTTTGGACGATAGCTGTCATTTATAACTCTGCAGGTTTGTGAATTACAGTGCCCCTGAACTCCTTTCTTCAGCTCACTTTCTTGTGAGCTGGCCGCAACACCGCAGGATTGCTTCAGGCCCAAATCTGATTCTGGCACGGCATCCTGAGTCTTTGGTTAATTCCTCTTCCTGGTGGGAAATGAGAGTTAAATTTGCACGTCCAGACACCTCCAGCTAGTCTCTCATTGGTTCTCCCTATTCCTGTTCATCTTCCGCAGAAATTGCAAACTGGGCCAAACAGGAGGTTAAAGGCACTGACTCTCCAAGTCGGGAGAGTGTTAGTAAAGCGTCTGGAATGTTGCACCCGAGTACCAGGGGACGAGAACTGAGACATATTGGAATACGTCTCCCGATCACACGGTTGATCATACTCTGGGTTCCACATGCATGATTTAGCTGAAGGAAGAATCCCTTAAAACTGGAGAGTTGAGACCCGTGGAATGGGTACCATGCAATATGACTTCAAAGGGTCTTCATTTGCTCACCGAACCTCTGCAATCCTATCACTGCTGCGTTTATGCCCCTGTACACACGCTTGATTCTCTTTCGGAGACATAGCGATCCATAGGTTTTAAGATACTTACTAGTCAGGTACATTCTTAGACGTTTAATATGGGGTGTTGAGTCCATTTCGTTGAGCAAGGAGTAGCTCTTGTCTATTCCATATTTGGCTTAAGGAACTTTATCTGTGTTCATTTCAATCTCTGGTTTTATGCAGCACCCCAACTCACCTTTCCCCTTAAGCAAGCATAAGTTGGTTTTCTAAATTTGAGACACTGTTCTCTTTTGTAATCCAGTTCCTGTGTAGCCAAGTTTACATTCCGTGTATTAGTGATATCTTATGATGTTTCTTTTTCTGTGTGACTTATTTCAGTTAGAATCATCATACCTGAATCCACTCATTATGCTGCTATGGGCCTGATGACATAGATTTCATTGCTGAGTGATATTGCATTGTACGTAAGTACCAAAACTTCTTTATCCATTTTTCACTTTCTGCGATATTGAACCTGTCCCATAAACGAGTTTCTTGTAAACAGAGCTGTCCCAAACTGAGGGGTGGCTGTGTCTTTTTGATTTTAATTTCCCTAAGCTATAGGACCATAAGTGGAAGTGTCTTAGGCTCTGTTGCTTTGTTTTTTAGATGTTTCAGGAAACACCATACACTTCTCCCGAGTGGCTGTTGGCAATATACATCCTGCCCATCAGCATAACAAGGCTCCCAGATCTCCATGGCCTGTCCTGACTTTCTGGATTTTACACTTTTTTCAGATGGCCCTTTTGACCGGGGGGAAGTGAGACTTCATTGTAGTGCAGATTTCCTTTGCAAGCTTGCTTGGTTGGCCAAAAAGGGCATAGGCGTTTTTTCCTGAATATATTCTGGAAAAAACGCATACGCCCTTTTTGGCCAAGTGCATCATTGTCGACGTTCTGCCTCTTTTCCTATGCTTTAAATGCAATTCCAGTCTACCTCCTGAAATCGGTTTCCTGAAATTCTAGCCCGCTTTCAAGATCTCTTGGCAGCCTTACTTCAGTATATTTTTGGACGATAGCTGTCATTTATAACTCTGCAGGATTGTGAATTACAGTGCCCCTGAGCTCCTTTCTTCAACTCGCTTTCTTGTGAGCTGGCCGCAACACCGCAGGATTGCTTCAGGCCCTAATCTGGTTCCGGCACGGCACGCTGAGCCTTTGGTTAATTCCTCTTCCTGGTGGGAAATGAGAGTTAAATTTGCCCGTCCAGACACCTCCAGCTAGTCTCTCATTGGTTCTCCCTATTCCTGTTCATCTTCCGCAGAAATTGCAAACTGGGCCAAACAGGAGGTTAAAGGCACTGACTCTCCAAGTCGGGAGAGTGTTAGTAAAGCGTCTGGAATATTGCACCCGAGTACCAGTGGACGAGAACTGAGACATATTGGAACACGTCTCCCGATCACACGGTTGATCATACTCTGGGTTCCACATGCATGATTTAGCTGAAGGAAGAATCCCTTAAACCTGGAGAGTTGAGACCCGTGGAATGGGTACCATGCAATATGACTTCAAAGGGTCTTCATTTGCTCACCGAACCTCTGCAATCCTATCACTGCTGCATTCATGCCCCTGTACACACGCTTGATTCTCTTTCGGAGACATACCGATCCATAGGTTTTAAGATACTTACTAGTCAGGTTCATTCTTATGCGTTTAATATGGGGTGTTGAGTCCATTTCATTGAGCAAGGAGTAGCTCTTGTCTATTCCATATTTGGCTTAAGGAACTTTATCTGTGCTCATTTCAATCTCTGGTTTTATGCAGCACCCCAACTCACCTTTCCCCTTAAGCAAGCATAAGTTGGTTTTCTAAATGTGAGACCCTGTTCTCTTTTGTAATCCAGTTCCTGTGTAGCCAAGTTTACATTCCGTGTATTAGTGATATCTTATGATGTTTCTTTTTCTGTGTGACATATTTCAGTTAGAATCATCATACCTGAATCCACTCATTATGCTGCTACGGGCCTGATGACATAGATTTCATTGCTGAGTGATATTGCATTGTACGTAAGTACCACAACTTCTTTATCCATTTTTCACTTTCTGCGATATTGAAGTTGTCCCATAAACGAGTTTCTTGTAAACAGAGCCGTCCCAAAGTTAGGGGTGGCTGTGTCTTTTTGATTTTAATTTCCCTAAGCTATAGGACCATAAGTAGAAGTGCCCTAGGCTCTGTTGCTTTGTTTTTTAGATGTTTCAGGAAACACCATACACTTCTCCCGAGTGGCTGTTGGCAATATACATCCTGCCCATCAGCATAACAAGGCTCCCACTTCTCCTTGGCCTGTCCTGCCTTTCTGGATTTTACACTTTTTTCAGATGGCCCTTTTGACCGGGGGGGAAGTGAGACTTCATTGTAGTGCAGATTTCCTTTGCAAGCTTGCTTGGTTGGCCAAAAAGGGCGTAGTCGTTTTCTCCTGAATATATTCAGGAAAAAACGCATACGCCCTTTTTGGCCAAGTGCATCATTGTCGACGTTCTGCCTCTTTTAGTATGCTTTCAATGCAATTCCAGTCTACTTCCTGAAATCAGTTTCCTGCAATTCTGCCCTGCTTTCAAGTCCTCTTGGCAGCCTTACTTCAGTATATTTTTGGACGATAGCTGTCATTTATAACTCTGCAGGTCTGTGAATTACAGTGCCCCTGAGCTCCTTTCTTCAACTCGCTTTCTTGTGAGCTGGCCGCAACACCGCAGGATTGCTTCAGGCCCTAATCTGGTTCCGGCACGGCACGCTGAGCCTTTGGTTAATTCCTCTTCCTGGTGGGAAATGAGAGTTAAATTTGCCCGTCCAGACACCTCCAGCTAGTCTCTCATTGGTTCTCCCTATTCCTGTTCATCTTCCGCAGAAATTACAAACTAACCCAAAAGGAGGTTAAAGGCACTGACTCTCCAAGGCGGGAGAGTGTTAGTAAAGCATCTGAAATGTTGTACCCGAGTACCAGGGGACGAGAACTGAGACATATTGGAACACGTCTCCCGATCACACGGTTGATCATACTCTGGGTTCCACATGCATGCTTTAGCTGAAGGAAGAATCCCTTAAACCTGGAGAGTTGAGACCCGTGGAATGGGTACCATGCAATATGACTTCAAAGGGTCTTCATTTGCTCACCGAACGTCTCCAATCCTATCACTGCTGCATTTATGCCCCTGTACACATGCTTGATTCTCTTTCAGAGACATAGCGATCGATAGGTTTTAAGATACTTACTAGTCAGGTACATTCTTAGGCGTTTAATATGGGGTGTTGAGTCCATTTCGTTGAGCAAGGAGTAGCTCTTGTCTATTCCATATTTGGCTTAAGGAACTTTATCTGTGCTCATTTCAATCTCTGGTTTTATGCAGCACCCCAACTCACCTTTCCCCTTAAGCAAGCATAAGTTGGTTTTCTAAATTTGAGACCCTGTTCTCTTTTGTAATCCAGTTCCCATGTAGCCAAGTTTACATTCCATGTATTAGTGATATCTTATGATGTTTCTTTTTCTGTGTGACTTATTTCAGTTAGAATCATCATACCTGAATCCACTCATTATGCTGCTACGGGCCTGATGACATAGATTTCATTGCTGAGTGATATTGCATTGTACGTAAGTACCACAACATCTTTATCCATTTTTCACTTTCTGCGATATTGAACTTGTCCCGTAAAAGAGTTTCTTGTAAACAGAGACGTCCCAAACTTTGGGGTGCCTGTGTCTTTTTGATTTTAATTTCCCTAACCTATAGGACCATAAGTGGAAATGCCCTAGGCTCTGTTGCTTTGTTTTTTATATGTTTCAGGAAACACCATACACTTCTCCAGAGTGGCTGTTGGCAATTTACATCCCGCCCATCAGCATAACAAGGCTCCCAGTTCTCCATGGCCTGTCCTGCCTTTCTGGATTTTACACTTTTTTCAGATGGCCCTTTTTACCAGGGGGAAGTGAGACTTCATTGTAGTGCAGATTTCCTTTGCAAGCTTCCTTGGTTGGCCAAAAAGGGCGTATGCGTTTTTTCCTGAATATATTCAGGAAAAAACGCATACGCCCTTTTTGGCCAGGTGCATCATTGTGGACGTTCTGCCTCTTTTCCTATGCTTAAATGCAATTCCAGTCTACCTCCTGAAATCGGTTTCCTGCAATTCTGCCTCGCTTTCAAGTCCTCTTGTCAGGCTTACTTCAGTATATTTTTGGAAGATAGCTGTCATTTATAACTCTGCAGGTTTGTGAATTACAGTGCCCCTGAGCTCCTTTCTTCAACTCGTTTTCTTGTGAGCTGCCCGCAACACCGCAGGATTGCTTCAGGCCCTAATCTTGTTCTGGCATGGCAGGCTGAGCCTTTGGGTAATTCCTCTTCCTGGTGGGAAATGAGAGTTAAATTTGCCCGTCCAGACACCTCCAGCTAGTCTCTCATTGGTTCTCCCTATTCCTGTTCATCTTCCGCAGAAATTGCAAACTGGGCCAAACAGGAGGTTAAAGGCACTGACTCTCCAAGTCGGGAGAGTGTTAGTAAAGCATCTGGAATGTTGCACCCAAGTACCAGGGGACGAGAACTGAGACATATTGGAACACGTCTCCCGATCACACGGTTGATCATACTCTGGGTTCCACATTCATGCTTTAGCTGAAGGAAGAATCCCTTAAACCTGGAGAGTTGAGACCCGTGGAATGGGTACCATGCAATATGACTTCAAAGGGTCTTCATTTGCTCACCGAACCTCTCCAATCCTATCACTGCTGCGTTTATGCCCCTGTACACATGCTTGATTCTCTTTCAGAGACATAGCGATCGATAGGTTTTAAGATACTTACTAGTCAGGTACATTCTTAGGTGTTTAATATGGGCTGTTGAGTCCATTTCGTTGAGCAAGGAGTAGCTCTTGTCTATTCCATATTTGGCTTAAGGAACTTTATCTGTGCTCATTTCAATCTCTGGTTTTATGCAGCACCCCAACTCACCTTTCCCCTTAAGCAAGCATAAGTTGGTTTTCTAAATTTGAGACCCTGTTCTCTTTTGTAATCCAGTTCCCGTGTAGCCAAGTTTACATTCCATGTATTAGTGACATCTTATGATGTTTCTTTTTCTGTGTGACTTATTTCAGTTAGAATCATCATACCTGAATCCACACATTATGCTGCTACGGGCCTGATGACATAGATTTCATTGCTGAGTGATATTGCATTGTACGTAAGTACCACAACTTCTTTATCCATTTTTCACTTTCTGCGATATTGAACTTGTCCCATAAAAGAGTTTCTTGTAAACAGAGACGTCCCAAACTTTGGGGTGGCTGTGTCTTTTTGATTTTAATTTCCCTAACCTATAGGACCATAAATGGAAGTGACCTAGGCTCTGTTGCTTTGTTTTTTAGATGTTTCAGGAAACACCATACACTTCTTCCCAGTGGCTGTGGGCAATTTACATCCCGCCCATCAGCATAACAAGGCTCCCAGTTCTCCATGGCCTGTCCTGCCTTTCTGGATTTTACACTTTTTTCAGATGGCCCTTTTGACCTGGGGGAAGTGAGACTTCATTGTAGTGCAGATTTCCTTTGCAAGCTTGCTTGGTTGGCCAAAAACGGCGTATGCGTTTTTTCCTGAATATATTCAGGAAAAAACGCATACGCCGTTTTTGGCCAAGTGCATCATTCTCGACGTTCTGCCTCTTTTCCTATGCTTTAAATGCAATTCCAGTCTACCTCCTGAAATCGGTTTCCTGCAATTCTGCCCCGCTTTCAAGTCCTCTTGGCAGCCTTACTTCAGTATATTTTTGGACGATAGCTGTCATTTATAACTCTGCAGGTTTGTGAATTACAGTGCCCCTGAGCTCCTTTCTTCAACTCGCTTTCTTGTGAGCTGGCCGCAACACCGCAGGATTGCTTCAGGCCCTAATCTTGTTCCGGCACGGCACGCTGAGCCTTTGGTTAATTCCTCTTCGTGGTGGGAAATGAGAGTTAAATTTGCCCGTCCAGACACCTCCAGCTAGTCTCTCATTGGTTCTCCCTATTCCTGTTCATCTTCCGCAGAAATTACAAACTAACCCAAAAGGAGGTTAAAGGCACTGACTCTCCAAGGCGGGAGAGTGTTAGTAAAGCATCTGAAATGTTGTACCCGAGTACCAGGGGACGAGAACTGAGACATATTGGAACACGTCTCCCGATCACACGGTTGATCATACTCTGGGTTCCACATGCATGCTTTAGCTGAAGGAAGAATCCCTTAAACCTGGAGAGTTGAGACCCGTGGAATGGGTACCATGCAATATGACTTCAAAGGGTCTTCATTTGCTCACCGAACGTCTCCAATCCTATCACTGCTGCGTTTATGCCCCTGTACACATGCTTGATTCTCTTTCAGAGACATAGCGATCGATAGGTTTTAAGATACTTACTAGTCAGGTACATTCTTAGGCGTTTAATATGGGGTGTTGAGTCCATTTCGTTGAGCAAGGAGTAGCTCTTGTCTATTCCATATTTGGCTTAAGGAACTTTATCTGTGCTCATTTCAATCTCTGGTTTTATGCAGCACCCCAACTCACCTTTCCCCTTAAGCAAGCATAAGTTGGTTTTCTAAATTTGAGACCCTGTTCTCTTTTGTAATCCAGTTCCCATGTAGCCAAGTTTACATTCCATGTATTAGTGATATCTTATGATGTTTCTTTTTCTGTGTGACTTATTTCAGTTAGAATCATCATACCTGAATCCACTCATTATGCTGCTACGGGCCTGATGACATAGATTTCATTGCTGAGTGATATTGCATTGTACGTAAGTACCACAACATCTTTATCCATTTTTCACTTTCTGCGATATTGAACTTGTCCCGTAAAAGAGTTTCTTGTAAACAGAGACGTCCCAAACTTTGGGGTGCCTGTGTCTTTTTGATTTTAATTTCCCTAACCTATAGGACCATAAGTGGAAATGCCCTAGGCTCTGTTGCTTTGTTTTTTATATGTTTCAGGAAACACCATACACTTCTCCAGAGTGGCTGTTGGCAATTTACATCCCGCCCATCAGCATAACAAGGCTCTCAGTTCTCCATGGCCTGTCCTGCCTTTCTGGATTTTACACTTTTTTCAGATGGCCCTTTTTACCAGGGGGAAGTGAGACTTCATTGTAGTGCAGATTTCCTTTGCAAGCTTCCTTGGTTGGCCAAAAAGGGCGTATGCGTTTTTTCCTGAATATATTCAGGAAAAAACGCATACGCCCTTTTTGGCCAGGTGCATCATTGTGGACGTTCTGCCTCTTTTCCTATGCTTAAATGCAATTCCAGTCTACCTCCTGAAATCGGTTTCCTGCAATTCTGCCGCGCTTTCAAGTCCTCTTGTCAGGCTTACTTCAGTATATTTTTGGAAGATAGCTGTCATTTATAACTCTGCAGGTTTGTGAATTACAGTGCCCCTGAGCTCCTTTCTTCAACTCGCTTTCTTGTGAGCTGCCCGCAACACCGCAGGATTGCTTCAGGCCCTAATCTTGTTCTGGCATGGCACGCTGAGCCTTTGGGTAATTCCTCTTCCTGGTGGGAAATGAGAGTTAAATTTGCCCGTCCAGACACCTCCAGCTAGTCTCTCATTGGTTCTCCCTATTCCTGTTCATCTTCCGCAGAAATTGCAAACTGGGCCAAACAGGAGGTTAAAGGCACTGACTCTCCAAGTCGGGAGAGTGTTAGTAAAGCATCTGGAATGTTGCACCCAAGTACCAGGGGACGAGAACTGAGACATATTGGAACACGTCTCCCGATCACACAGTTGATCATACTCTGGGTTCCACATTCATGCTTTAGCTGAAGGAAGAATCCCTTAAACCTGGAGAGTTGAGACCCGTGGAATGGGTACCATGCAATATGACTTCAAAGGGTCTTCATTTGCTCACCGAACCTCTCCAATCCTATCACTGCTGCGTTTATGCCCCTGTACACATGCTTGATTCTCTTTCGGAGACATAGCGATCCATAGGTTTTAAGATACTTACTAGTAGGGTACATTCTTAGGCGTTTAATATGGGCTGTTGAGTCCATTTCGTTGAGCAAGGAGTAGCTCTTGTCTATTACATATTTGGCTTAAGGAACTTTATCTGTGCTCATTTCAATCTCTGGTTTTATGCAGCACCCCAACTCACCTTTCCCCTTAAGCAAGCATAAGTTGGTTTTCTAAATTTGAGACCCTGTTGTGTTTTGTAATCCACTTCCTGTGTAGCCAAGTTTACATTCTGTGTATTAGTGATAACTTATGATGTTTCTTTTTCTGTGTGACTTATTTTAGTTAGAATCATCATACCTGAATCCACTCATTATGCTGCTACGGGCCTGATGAAATAGATTTCATTGCTGAGTGATATTTCATTGTACGTAAGTACCAAAACTTCTTTATCCATTTTTCACTTTCTACGATATTGAACTTGTACCGTGAATGTGGTTCTTGTAAACAGAGCCGTCCCAAACTTTGAGGTGGCTGTGTCTTTTTGATTTTAATTTCCCTAAGCTATAGGACCATAAGTGGAAGTGCCCTAGGCTCTGGTGCTTTGTTTCTTAGGTGTTTCAGGAAAAACCATACACTTCTCCCAAGTGGCTGTTGGCAATTTACATCCCGCCCATCAGCATAACAAGGCTCCCAGTTCTCCATGGCCTGTCCTGCCTTTCTGGATTTTACACTTTTTTCAGATGGCCCTTTTGACCGGGGGGAAGTGAGACTTCATTGTAGTGCAGATATCCTTTGCAAGCTTGCTTGGTTGCCCAAAAAGGGCGTATGCGTTTTTTCCTGAATATATTCAGGAAAAAACGCATTCGCCCTTTTTGACCAAATGCATCATTGTCGACGTTCTGCCTCTTTTCCTATGCTTTAAATGCAATTCCAGTCTACCTCTTGAAATTGGTTTCCTGCAATTCTGCCCCGCTTTCAAGTCCTCTTGGCAGCCTTACTTCAGTATATTTTTGGACAATAGCTGTCATTTATAACTCTGCAGGTTTGTGAATTACAGTGCCCCTGAGCTCCTTTCTTCAACTCGCTTTCTTGTGAGCTGGCCGCAACACCGCAGGATTCCTTCAGGCCCTAATCTGGTTCCGGCACGGCCCGCTGAGCCTTTGGTTAATTCCTCTAACTGGTGGGAAATGAGAGTTAAATTTGCCCGTCCAGACACCTCCAGCTAGTCTCTCGTTGGTTCTCCCTATTCCTGTTCGTCTTCCGCAGAAATTGCAAACTGGGCCAAACAGGAGGTTAAAGGCACTGACTCTCCAAGTCGGGAGAGTGTTAATAAAGTGTCTGGAATGTTACACCCGAGTACCGGGGGACGAGAACTGAGACATATTGGAACACGTCTCCCGATCACACGGTTGATCATACTCTGGGTTCCACATGCATGTTTTAGCTGAAGGAAGAATCCCTTAAACCTGGAGAGTTGAGACCCGTGGAATGGGTACCATGCAATATGACTTCAAAGGGTCTTCATTTGCTCACCGAACTTCTACAATCCTATCACTGCTGCGTTTATGCCCCTGTACACATGCTTGATTCTCTTTCGGAGACATAGCAATCCATAGCTTTTAAGATACTTACTAGTCAGGTACATTCTTAGGCGTTTAATATGGGGTGTTGAGTCCATTTCGTTGAGCAAGGAGCAGCTCTTGTCTATTACATATTTGGCTTAAGGAACCTTATCTGTGCTCATTTCAATCTCTGGTTTTATGCAGCACCCCAACTCACCTTTCCCCTTAAGCAAGCATAAGTTGGTTTTCTAAATTTGAGACCCTGTTCTGTTTTGTAATCCAGTTCCTGTGTAGCCAAGTTTACATTCCGTGTATTAGTGATATCTTATGATGTTTCTTTTTCTTGTGACTTATTTCAGTTAGAATCATCATACCTGAACCCACTGATTATGCTGCTATGGGCCTGATGACATAGATTTCATTGCTGAGTGATATTGCATTGTACGTAAGTACCACAACTTCTTTATCCATTTTTCACTTTTTGTGATATTGAACTTGTCCCGTAAACGAGGTTCTTATAAACAGAGCCGTCCCAAACTTTGGGGTGGCTGTGTCTTTTTGATTTTAATTTCCCTTATCTATAGGACCATAAGTGGAAGTGCGCTAGGCTCTGTTGCTTTGTTTCTTAGATGTTTCAGGAAACACCATACACTTCTCCCAAGTGGCTGTTGGCAATTTACATCCCACCCATCAGCATAACAAGGCTCCCAGTTCTCCATGGCCTGTCCTGCCTTTCTGGATTTTACACTTTTTTCAGATGGCCCTTTTGACCGGGGGGAAGTGAGACTTCATTGTAGTGCAGATATCCTTTGCAAGCTTGCTTGGTTGGGCAAAAAGGGCATAGGCGTTTTTTTCCTGAATATATTCAGGAAAAAACGCATACGCACTTTCTGGCCAAGTGAATCATTGTCGACGTTCTGACTCTTTTCCTATGCTTTAAGTGCAATTCCAGTCTACCTCCTGAAATCGGTTTCCTGCAATTCTGCCCCACTTTCAAGTCCTCTTGGCAGCCTTACTTCAGTATATTTTTGGACGATAGCTGTCATTTATAACTCTGCAGGTTTGTGAATTACAGTGCCCCTGAGCTCCTTTCTTCAACTCGCTTTCTTGTGAGCTGGCCGCAACACCGCAGGATTGCTTCAGGCCCTAATCTTGTTCCGGCACGGCACGCTGAGCCTTTGGTTAATTCCTCTTCCTGGTGGGAAATGAGAGTTAAATTTGCCCGTCCAGACACCTCCAGCTAGTCTCTCATTGGTTCTCCCTATTCCTGTTCATCTTCCGCAGAAATTACAAACTAACCCAAAAGGAGGTTAAAGGCACTGACTCTCCAAGGCGGGAGAGTGTTAGTAAAGCATCTGAAATGTTGTACCCGAGTACCAGGGGACGAGAACTGAGACATATTGGAACACGTCTCCCGATCACACGGTTGATCATACTCTGGGTTCCACATGCATGCTTTAGCTGAAGGAAGAATCCCTTAAACCTGGAGAGTTGAGACCCGTGGAATGGGTACCATGCAATATGACTTCAAAGGGTCTTCATTTGCTCACCGAACGTCTCCAATCCTATCACTGCTGCGTTTATGCCCCTGTACACATGCTTGATTCTCTTTCAGAGACATAGCGATCGATAGGTTTTAAGATACTTACTAGTCAGGTACATTCTTAGGCGTTTAATATGGGGTGTTGAGTCCATTTCGTTGAGCAAGGAGTAGCTCTTGTCTATTCCATATTTGGCTTAAGGAACTTTATCTGTGCTCATTTCAATCTCTGGTTTTATGCAGCACCCCAACTCACCTTTCCCCTTAAGCAAGCATAAGTTGGTTTTCTAAATTTGAGACCCTGTTCTCTTTTGTAATCCAGTTCCCATGTAGCCAAGTTTACATTCCATGTATTAGTGATATCTTATGATGTTTCTTTTTCTGTGTGACTTATTTCAGTTAGAATCATCATACCTGAATCCACTCATTATGCTGCTACGGGCCTGATGACATAGATTTCATTGCTGAGTGATATTGCATTGTACGTAAGTACCACAACATCTTTATCCATTTTTCACTTTCTGCAATATTGAACTTGTCCCGTAAAAGAGTTTCTTGTAAACAGAGACGTCCCAAACTTTGGGGTGGCTGTGTCTTTTTGATTTTAATTTCCCTAACCTATAGGACCATAAGTGGAAATGCCCTAGGCTCTGTTGCTTTGTTTTTTATATGTTTCAGGAAACACCATACACTTCTCCAGAGTGGCTGTTGGCAATTTACATCCCGCCCATCAGCATAACAAGGCTCCCAGTTCTCCATGGCCTTTCCTGCCTTTCTGGATTTTACACTTTTTTCAGATGGCCCTTTTTACCGGGGGGAAGTGAGACTTCATTGTAGTGCAGATTTCCTTTGCAAGCTTCCTTGGTTGGCCAAAAAGGGCGTATGCGTTTTTTCCTGAATATATTCAGGAAAAAACGCATACGCCCTTTTTGGCCAGGTGCATCATTGTGGACGTTCTGCCTCTTTTCCTATGCTTAAATGCAATTCCAGTCTACCTCCTGAAATCGGTTTCCTGCAATTCTGCCGCGCTTTCAAGTCCTCTTGTCAGGCTTACTTCAGTATATTTTTGGAAGATAGCTGTCATTTATAACTCTGCAGGTTTGTGAATTACAGTGCCCCTGAGCTCCTTTCTTCAACTCGCTTTCTTGTGAGCTGCCCGCAACACCGCAGGATTGCTTCAGGCCCTAATCTTGTTCTGGCATGGCACGCTGAGCCTTTGGGTAATTCCTCTTCCTGGTGGGAAATGAGAGTTAAATTTGCCCGTCCAGACACCTCCAGCTAGTCTCTCATTGGTTCTCCCTATTCCTGTTCATCTTCCGCAGAAATTGCAAACTGGGCCAAACAGGAGGTTAAAGGCACTGACTCTCCAAGTCGGGAGAGTGTTAGTAAAGCATCTGGAATGTTGCACCCAAGTACCAGGGGACGAGAACTGAGACATATTGGAACACGTCTCCCGATCACACAGTTGATCATACTCTGGGTTCCACATTCATGCTTTAGCTGAAGGAAGAATCCCTTAAACCTGGAGAGTTGAGACCCGTGGAATGGGTACCATGCAATATGACTTCAAAGGGTCTTCATTTGCTCACCGAACCTCTCCAATCCTATCACTGCTGCGTTTATGCCCCTGTACACATGCTTGATTCTCTTTCGGAGACATAGCGATCCATAGGTTTTAAGATACTTACTAGTAGGGTACATTCTTAGGCGTTTAATATGGGCTGTTGAGTCCATTTCGTTGAGCAAGGAGTAGCTCTTGTCTATTACATATTTGGCTTAAGGAACTTTATCTGTGCTCATTTCAATCTCTGGTTTTATGCAGCACCCCAACTCACCTTTCCCCTTAAGCAAGCATAAGTTGGTTTTCTAAATTTGAGACCCTGTTGTGTTTTGTAATCCACTTCCTGTGTAGCCAAGTTTACATTCTGTGTATTAGTGATAACTTATGATGTTTCTTTTTCTGTGTGACTTATTTTAGTTAGAATCATCATACCTGAATCCACTCATTATGCTGCTACGGGCCTGATGAAATAGATTTCATTGCTGAGTGATATTTCATTGTACGTAAGTACCAAAACTTCTTTATCCATTTTTCACTTTCTACGATATTGAACTTGTACCGTGAATGTGGTTCTTGTAAACAGAGCCGTCCCAAACTTTGAGGTGGCTGTGTCTTTTTGATTTTAATTTCCCTAAGCTATAGGACCATAAGTGGAAGTGCCCTAGGCTCTGGTGCTTTGTTTCTTAGGTGTTTCAGGAAAAACCATACACTTCTCCCAAGTGGCTGTTGGCAATTTACATCCCGCCCATCAGCATAACAAGGCTCCCAGTTCTCCATGGCCTGTCCTGCCTTTCTGGATTTTACACTTTTTTCAGATGGCCCTTTTGACCGGGGGGAAGTGAGACTTCATTGTAGTGCAGATATCCTTTGCAAGCTTGCTTGGTTGCCCAAAAAGGGCGTATGCGTTTTTTCCTGAATATATTCAGGAAAAAACGCATTCGCCCTTTTTGACCAAATGCATCATTGTCGACGTTCTGCCTCTTTTCCTATGCTTTAAATGCAATTCCAGTCTACCTCTTGAAATTGGTTTCCTGCAATTCTGCCCCGCTTTCAAGTCCTCTTGGCAGCCTTACTTCAGTATATTTTTGGACAATAGCTGTCATTTATAACTCTGCAGGTTTGTGAATTACAGTGCCCCTGAGCTCCTTTCTTCAACTCGCTTTCTTGTGAGCTGGCCGCAACACCGCAGGATTCCTTCAGGCCCTAATCTGGTTCCGGCACGGCCCGCTGAGCCTTTGGTTAATTCCTCTAACTGGTGGGAAATGAGAGTTAAATTTGCCCGTCCAGACACCTCCAGCTAGTCTCTCGTTGGTTCTCCCTATTCCTGTTCGTCTTCCGCAGAAATTGCAAACTGGGCCAAACAGGAGGTTAAAGGCACTGACTCTCCAAGTCGGGAGAGTGTTAATAAAGTGTCTGGAATGTTACACCCGAGTACCGGGGGACGAGAACTGAGACATATTGGAACACGTCTCCCGATCACACGGTTGATCATACTCTGGGTTCCACATGCATGTTTTAGCTGAAGGAAGAATCCCTTAAACCTGGAGAGTTGAGACCCGTGGAATGGGTACCATGCAATATGACTTCAAAGGGTCTTCATTTGCTCACCGAACTTCTACAATCCTATCACTGCTGCGTTTATGCCCCTGTACACATGCTTGATTCTCTTTCGGAGACATAGCAATCCATAGCTTTTAAGATACTTACTAGTCAGGTACATTCTTAGGCGTTTAATATGGGGTGTTGAGTCCATTTCGTTGAGCAAGGAGCAGCTCTTGTCTATTACATATTTGGCTTAAGGAACCTTATCTGTGCTCATTTCAATCTCTGGTTTTATGCAGCACCCCAACTCACCTTTCCCCTTAAGCAAGCATAAGTTGGTTTTCTAAATTTGAGACCCTGTTCTGTTTTGTAATCCAGTTCCTGTGTAGCCAAGTTTACATTCCGTGTATTAGTGATATCTTATGATGTTTCTTTTTCTTGTGACTTATTTCAGTTAGAATCATCATACCTGAACCCACTGATTATGCTGCTATGGGCCTGATGACATAGATTTCATTGCTGAGTGATATTGCATTGTACGTAAGTACCACAACTTCTTTATCCATTTTTCACTTTTTGTGATATTGAACTTGTCCCGTAAACGAGGTTCTTATAAACAGAGCCGTCCCAAACTTTGGGGTGGCTGTGTCTTTTTGATTTTAATTTCCCTTATCTATAGGACCATAAGTGGAAGTGCCCTAGGCTCTGTTGCTTTGTTTCTTAGATGTTTCAGGAAACACCATACACTTCTCCCAAGTGGCTGTTGGCAATTTACATCCCACCCATCAGCATAACAAGGCTCCCAGTTCTCCATGGCCTGTCCTGCCTTTCTGGATTTTACACTTTTTTCAGATGGCCCTTTTGACCGGGGGGAAGTGAGACTTCATTGTAGTGCAGATATCCTTTGCAAGCTTGCTTGGTTGGGCAAAAAGGGCATAGGCGTTTTTTTCCTGAATATATTCAGGAAAAAACGCATACGCACTTTCTGGCCAAGTGAATCATTGTCGAGGTTCTGACTCTTTTCCTATGCTTTAAGTGCAATTCCAGTCTACCTCCTGAAATCGGTTTCCTGCAATTCTGCCCCACTTTCAAGTCCTCTTGGCAGCCTTACTTCAGTATATTTTTGGACGATAGCTGTCATTTATAACTCTGCAGGTTTGTGAATTACAGTGCCCCTGAGCTCCTTTCTTCAACTCGCTTTCTTGTGAGCTGGCCGCAACACCGCAGGATTGCTTCAGGCCCTAATCTTGTTCCGGCACGGCACGCTGAGCCTTTGGTTAATTCCTCTTCCTGGTGGGAAATGAGAGTTAAATTTGCCCGTCCAGACACCTCCAGCTAGTCTCTCATTGGTTCTCCCTATTCCTGTTCATCTTCCGCAGAAATTACAAACTAACCCAAAAGGAGGTTAAAGGCACTGACTCTCCAAGGCGGGAGAGTGTTAGTAAAGCATCTGAAATGTTGTACCCGAGTACCAGGGGACGAGAACTGAGACATATTGGAACACGTCTCCCGATCACACGGTTGATCATACTCTGGGTTCCACATGCATGCTTTAGCTGAAGGAAGAATCCCTTAAACCTGGAGAGTTGAGACCCGTGGAATGGGTACCATGCAATATGACTTCAAAGGGTCTTCATTTGCTCACCGAACGTCTCCAATCCTATCACTGCTGCGTTTATGCCCCTGTACACATGCTTGATTCTCTTTCAGAGACATAGCGATCGATAGGTTTTAAGATACTTACTAGTCAGGTACATTCTTAGGCGTTTAATATGGGGTGTTGAGTCCATTTCGTTGAGCAAGGAGTAGCTCTTGTCTATTCCATATTTGGCTTAAGGAACTTTATCTGTGCTCATTTCAATCTCTGGTTTTATGCAGCACCCCAACTCACCTTTCCCCTTAAGCAAGCATAAGTTGGTTTTCTAAATTTGAGACCCTGTTCTCTTTTGTAATCCAGTTCCCATGTAGCCAAGTTTACATTCCATGTATTAGTGATATCTTATGATGTTTCTTTTTCTGTGTGACTTATTTCAGTTAGAATCATCATACCTGAATCCACTCATTATGCTGCTACGGGCCTGATGACATAGATTTCATTGCTGAGTGATATTGCATTGTACGTAAGTACCACAACATCTTTATCCATTTTTCACTTTCTGCAATATTGAACTTGTCCCGTAAAAGAGTTTCTTGTAAACAGAGACGTCCCAAACTTTGGGGTGGCTGTGTCTTTTTGATTTTAATTTCCCTAACCTATAGGACCATAAGTGGAAATGCCCTAGGCTCTGTTGCTTTGTTTTTTATATGTTTCAGGAAACACCATACACTTCTCCAGAGTGGCTGTTGGCAATTTACATCCCGCCCATCAGCATAACAAGGCTCCCAGTTCTCCATGGCCTTTCCTGCCTTTCTGGATTTTACACTTTTTTCAGATGGCCCTTTTTACCGGGGGGAAGTGAGACTTCATTGTAGTGCAGATTTCCTTTGCAAGCTTCCTTGGTTGGCCAAAAAGGGCGTATGCGTTTTTTCCTGAATATATTCAGGAAAAAACGCATACGCCCTTTTTGGCCAGGTGCATCATTGTGGACGTTCTGCCTCTTTTCCTATGCTTAAATGCAATTCCAGTCTACCTCCTGAAATCGGTTTCCTGCAATTCTGCCGCGCTTTCAAGTCCTCTTGTCAGGCTTACTTCAGTATATTTTTGGAAGATAGCTGTCATTTATAACTCTGCAGGTTTGTGAATTACAGTGCCCCTGAGCTCCTTTCTTCAACTCGCTTTCTTGTGAGCTGCCCGCAACACCGCAGGATTGCTTCAGGCCCTAATCTTGTTCTGGCATGGCACGCTGAGCCTTTGGGTAATTCCTCTTCCTGGTGGGAAATGAGAGTTAAATTTGCCCGTCCAGACACCTCCAGCTAGTCTCTCATTGGTTCTCCCTATTCCTGTTCATCTTCCGCAGAAATTGCAAACTGGGCCAAACAGGAGGTTAAAGGCACTGACTCTCCAAGTCGGGAGAGTGTTAGTAAAGCATCTGGAATGTTGCACCCAAGTACCAGGGGACGAGAACTGAGACATATTGGAACACGTCTCCCGATCACACGGTTGATCATACTCTGGGTTCCACATTCATGCTTTAGCTGAAGGAAGAATCCCTTAAACCTGGAGAGTTGAGACCCGTGGAATGGGTACCATGCAATATGACTTCAAAGGGTCTTCATTTGCTCACCGAACCTCTCCAATCCTATCACTGCTGCGTTTATGCCCCTGTACACATGCTTGATTCTCTTTCAGAGACATAGCGATCGATAGGTTTTAAGATACTTACTAGTCAGGTACATTCTTAGGCGTTTAATATGGGCTGTTGAGTCCATTTCGTTGAGCAAGGAGTAGCTCTTGTCTATTCCATATTTGGCTTAAGGAACTTTATCTGTGCTCATTTCAATCTCTGGTTTTATGCAGCACCCCAACTCACCTTTCCCCTTAAGCAAGCATAAGTTGGTTTTCTAAATTTGAGACCCTGTTCTCTTTTGTAATCCAGTTCCCGTGTAGCCAAGTTTACATTCCATGTATTAGTGACATCTTATGATGTTTCTTTTTCTGTGTGACTTATTTCAGTTAGAATCATCATACCTGAATCCACTCATTATGCTGCTACGGGCCTGATGACATAGATTTCATTGCTGAGTGATATTGCATTGTACGTAAGTACCACAACTTCTTTATCCATTTTTCACTTTCTGCGATATTGAACTTGTCCCGTAAAAGAGTTTCTTGTAAACAGAGACGTCCCAAACTTTGGGGTGGCTGTGTCTTTTTGATTTTAATTTCCCTAACCTATAGGACCATAAGTGGAAATGCCCTAGGCTCTGTTGCTTTGTTTTTTAGATGTTTCAGGAAACACCATACACTTCTTCCCAGTGGCTGTGGGCAATTTACATCCCGCCCATCAGCATAACAAGGCTCCCAGTTCTCCATGGCCTGTCCTGCCTTTCTGGATTTTACACTTTTTTCAGATGGCCCTTTTGACCTGGGGGAAGTGAGACTTCATTGTAGTGCAGATTTCCTTTGCAAGCTTGCTTGGTTGGCCAAAAAGGGCGTATGCGTTTTTTCCTGAATATATTCAGGAAAAAACGCATACGCCGTTTTTGGCCAAGTGCATCATTCTCGACGTTCTGCCTCTTTTCCTATGCTTTAAATGCAATTCCAGTCTACCTCCTGAAATCGGTTTCCTGCAATTCTGCCCCGCTTTCAAGTCCTCTTGTCAGGCTTACTTCAGTATATTTTTGGAAGATAGCTGTCATTTATAACTCTGCAGGTTTGTGAATTACAGTGCCCCTGAGCTCCTTTCTTCAACTCGCTTTCTTGTGAGCTGCCCGCAACACCGCAGGATTGCTTCAGGCCCTAATCTTGTTCTGGCATGGCACGCTGAGCCTTTGGGTAATTCCTCTTCCTGGTGGGAAATGAGAGTTAAATTTGCCCGTCCAGACACCTCCAGCTAGTCTCTCATTGGTTCTCCCTATTCCTGTTCATCTTCCGCAGAAATTGCAAACTGGGCCAAACAGGAGGTTAAAGGCACTGACTCTCCAAGTCGGGAGAGTGTTAGTAAAGCATCTGGAATGTTGCACCCAAGTACCAGGGGACGAGAACTGAGACATATTGGAACACGTCTCCCGATCACACGGTTGATCATACTCTGGGTTCCACATTCATGCTTTAGCTGAAGGAAGAATCCCTTAAACCTGGAGAGTTGAGACCCGTGGAATGGGTACCATGCAATATGACTTCAAAGGGTCTTCATTTGCTCACCGAACCTCTCCAATCCTATCACTGCTGCGTTTATGCCCCTGTACACATGCTTGATTCTCTTTCAGAGACATAGCGATCGATAGGTTTTAAGATACTTACTAGTCAGGTACATTCTTAGGCGTTTAATATGGGCTGTTGAGTCCATTTCGTTGAGCAAGGAGTAGCTCTTGTCTATTCCATATTTGGCTTAAGGAACTTTATCTGTGCTCATTTCAATCTCTGGTTTTATGCAGCACCCCAACTCACCTTTCCCCTTAAGCAAGCATAAGTTGGTTTTCTAAATTTGAGACCCTGTTCTCTTTTGTAATCCAGTTCCCGTGTAGCCAAGTTTACATTCCATGTATTAGTGACATCTTATGATGTTTCTTTTTCTGTGTGACTTATTTCAGTTAGAATCATCATACCTGAATCCACACATTATGCTGCTACGGGCCTGATGACATAGATTTCATTGCTGAGTGATATTGCATTGTACGTAAGTACCACAACTTCTTTATCCATTTTTCACTTTCTGCGATATTGAACTTGTCCCATAAAAGAGTTTCTTGTAAACAGAGACGTCCCAAACTTTGGGGTGGCTGTGTCTTTTTGATTTTAATTTCCCTAACCTATAGGACCATAAATGGAAGTGACCTAGGCTCTGTTGCTTTGTTTTTTAGATGTTTCAGGAAACACCATACACTTCTTCCCAGTGGCTGTGGGCAATTTACATCCCGCCCATCAGCATAACAAGGCTCCCAGTTCTCCATGGCCTGTCCTGCCTTTCTGGATTTTACACTTTTTTCAGATGGCCCTTTTGACCTGGGGGAAGTGAGACTTCATTGTAGTGCAGATTTCCTTTGCAAGCTTGCTTGGTTGGCCAAAAACGGCGTATGCGTTTTTTCCTGAATATATTCAGGAAAAAACGCATACGCCGTTTTTGGCCAAGTGCATCATTCTCGACGTTCTGCCTCTTTTCCTATGCTTTAAATGCAATTCCAGTCTACCTCCTGAAATCGGTTTCCTGCAATTCTGCCCCGCTTTCAAGTCCTCTTGGCAGCCTTACTTCAGTATATTTTTGGACGATAGCTGTCATTTATAACTCTGCAGGTTTGTGAATTACAGTGCCCCTGAGCTCCTTTCTTCAACTCGCTTTCTTGTGAGCTGGCCGCAACACCGCAGGATTGCTTCAGGCCCTAATCTTGTTCCGGCACGGCACGCTGAGCCTTTGGTTAATTCCTCTTCGTGGTGGGAAATGAGAGTTAAATTTGCCCGTCCAGACACCTCCAGCTAGTCTCTCATTGGTTCTCCCTATTCCTGTTCATCTTCCGCAGAAATTACAAACTAACCCAAAAGGAGGTTAAAGGCACTGACTCTCCAAGGCGGGAGAGTGTTAGTAAAGCATCTGAAATGTTGTACCCGAGTACCAGGGGACGAGAACTGAGACATATTGGAACACGTCTCCCGATCACACGGTTGATCATACTCTGGGTTCCACATGCATGCTTTAGCTGAAGGAAGAATCCCTTAAACCTGGAGAGTTGAGACCCGTGGAATGGGTACCATGCAATATGACTTCAAAGGGTCTTCATTTGCTCACCGAACGTCTCCAATCCTATCACTGCTGCGTTTATGCCCCTGTACACATGCTTGATTCTCTTTCAGAGACATAGCGATCGATAGGTTTTAAGATACTTACTAGTCAGGTACATTCTTAGGCGTTTAATATGGGGTGTTGAGTCCATTTCGTTGAGCAAGGAGTAGCTCTTGTCTATTCCATATTTGGCTTAAGGAACTTTATCTGTGCTCATTTCAATCTCTGGTTTTATGCAGCACCCCAACTCACCTTTCCCCTTAAGCAAGCATAAGTTGGTTTTCTAAATTTGAGACCCTGTTCTCTTTTGTAATCCAGTTCCCATGTAGCCAAGTTTACATTCCATGTATTAGTGATATCTTATGATGTTTCTTTTTCTGTGTGACTTATTTCAGTTAGAATCATCATACCTGAATCCACTCATTATGCTGCTACGGGCCTGATGACATAGATTTCATTGCTGAGTGATATTGCATTGTACGTAAGTACCACAACATCTTTATCCATTTTTCACTTTCTGCGATATTGAACTTGTCCCGTAAAAGAGTTTCTTGTAAACAGAGACGTCCCAAACTTTGGGGTGCCTGTGTCTTTTTGATTTTAATTTCCCTAACCTATAGGACCATAAGTGGAAATGCCCTAGGCTCTGTTGCTTTGTTTTTTATATGTTTCAGGAAACACCATACACTTCTCCAGAGTGGCTGTTGGCAATTTACATCCCGCCCATCAGCATAACAAGGCTCTCAGTTCTCCATGGCCTGTCCTGCCTTTCTGGATTTTACACTTTTTTCAGATGGCCCTTTTTACCAGGGGGAAGTGAGACTTCATTGTAGTGCAGATTTCCTTTGCAAGCTTCCTTGGTTGGCCAAAAAGGGCGTATGCGTTTTTTCCTGAATATATTCAGGAAAAAACGCATACGCCCTTTTTGGCCAGGTGCATCATTGTGGACGTTCTGCCTCTTTTCCTATGCTTAAATGCAATTCCAGTCTACCTCCTGAAATCGGTTTCCTGCAATTCTGCCGCGCTTTCAAGTCCTCTTGTCAGGCTTACTTCAGTATATTTTTGGAAGATAGCTGTCATTTATAACTCTGCAGGTTTGTGAATTACAGTGCCCCTGAGCTCCTTTCTTCAACTCGCTTTCTTGTGAGCTGCCCGCAACACCGCAGGATTGCTTCAGGCCCTAATCTTGTTCTGGCATGGCACGCTGAGCCTTTGGGTAATTCCTCTTCCTGGTGGGAAATGAGAGTTAAATTTGCCCGTCCAGACACCTCCAGCTAGTCTCTCATTGGTTCTCCCTATTCCTGTTCATCTTCCGCAGAAATTGCAAACTGGGCCAAACAGGAGGTTAAAGGCACTGACTCTCCAAGTCGGGAGAGTGTTAGTAAAGCATCTGGAATGTTGCACCCAAGTACCAGGGGACGAGAACTGAGACATATTGGAACACGTCTCCCGATCACACAGTTGATCATACTCTGGGTTCCACATTCATGCTTTAGCTGAAGGAAGAATCCCTTAAACCTGGAGAGTTGAGACCCGTGGAATGGGTACCATGCAATATGACTTCAAAGGGTCTTCATTTGCTCACCGAACCTCTCCAATCCTATCACTGCTGCGTTTATGCCCCTGTACACATGCTTGATTCTCTTTCGGAGACATAGCGATCCATAGGTTTTAAGATACTTACTAGTAGGGTACATTCTTAGGCGTTTAATATGGGCTGTTGAGTCCATTTCGTTGAGCAAGGAGTAGCTCTTGTCTATTACATATTTGGCTTAAGGAACTTTATCTGTGCTCATTTCAATCTCTGGTTTTATGCAGCACCCCAACTCACCTTTCCCCTTAAGCAAGCATAAGTTGGTTTTCTAAATTTGAGACCCTGTTGTGTTTTGTAATCCACTTCCTGTGTAGCCAAGTTTACATTCTGTGTATTAGTGATAACTTATGATGTTTCTTTTTCTGTGTGACTTATTTTAGTTAGAATCATCATACCTGAATCCACTCATTATGCTGCTACGGGCCTGATGAAATAGATTTCATTGCTGAGTGATATTTCATTGTACGTAAGTACCAAAACTTCTTTATCCATTTTTCACTTTCTACGATATTGAACTTGTACCGTGAATGTGGTTCTTGTAAACAGAGCCGTCCCAAACTTTGAGGTGGCTGTGTCTTTTTGATTTTAATTTCCCTAAGCTATAGGACCATAAGTGGAAGTGCCCTAGGCTCTGGTGCTTTGTTTCTTAGGTGTTTCAGGAAAAACCATACACTTCTCCCAAGTGGCTGTTGGCAATTTACATCCCGCCCATCAGCATAACAAGGCTCCCAGTTCTCCATGGCCTGTCCTGCCTTTCTGGATTTTACACTTTTTTCAGATGGCCCTTTTGACCGGGGGGAAGTGAGACTTCATTGTAGTGCAGATATCCTTTGCAAGCTTGCTTGGTTGCCCAAAAAGGGCGTATGCGTTTTTTCCTGAATATATTCAGGAAAAAACGCATTCGCCCTTTTTGACCAAATGCATCATTGTCGACGTTCTGCCTCTTTTCCTATGCTTTAAATGCAATTCCAGTCTACCTCTTGAAATTGGTTTCCTGCAATTCTGCCCCGCTTTCAAGTCCTCTTGGCAGCCTTACTTCAGTATATTTTTGGACAATAGCTGTCATTTATAACTCTGCAGGTTTGTGAATTACAGTGCCCCTGAGCTCCTTTCTTCAACTCGCTTTCTTGTGAGCTGGCCGCAACACCGCAGGATTCCTTCAGGCCCTAATCTGGTTCCGGCACGGCCCGCTGAGCCTTTGGTTAATTCCTCTAACTGGTGGGAAATGAGAGTTAAATTTGCCCGTCCAGACACCTCCAGCTAGTCTCTCGTTGGTTCTCCCTATTCCTGTTCGTCTTCCGCAGAAATTGCAAACTGGGCCAAACAGGAGGTTAAAGGCACTGACTCTCCAAGTCGGGAGAGTGTTAATAAAGTGTCTGGAATGTTACACCCGAGTACCGGGGGACGAGAACTGAGACATATTGGAACACGTCTCCCGATCACACGGTTGATCATACTCTGGGTTCCACATGCATGTTTTAGCTGAAGGAAGAATCCCTTAAACCTGGAGAGTTGAGACCCGTGGAATGGGTACCATGCAATATGACTTCAAAGGGTCTTCATTTGCTCACCGAACTTCTACAATCCTATCACTGCTGCGTTTATGCCCCTGTACACATGCTTGATTCTCTTTCGGAGACATAGCAATCCATAGCTTTTAAGATACTTACTAGTCAGGTACATTCTTAGGCGTTTAATATGGGGTGTTGAGTCCATTTCGTTGAGCAAGGAGCAGCTCTTGTCTATTACATATTTGGCTTAAGGAACCTTATCTGTGCTCATTTCAATCTCTGGTTTTATGCAGCACCCCAACTCACCTTTCCCCTTAAGCAAGCATAAGTTGGTTTTCTAAATTTGAGACCCTGTTCTGTTTTGTAATCCAGTTCCTGTGTAGCCAAGTTTACATTCCGTGTATTAGTGATATCTTATGATGTTTCTTTTTCTTGTGACTTATTTCAGTTAGAATCATCATACCTGAACCCACTGATTATGCTGCTATGGGCCTGATGACATAGATTTCATTGCTGAGTGATATTGCATTGTACGTAAGTACCACAACTTCTTTATCCATTTTTCACTTTTTGTGATATTGAACTTGTCCCGTAAACGAGGTTCTTATAAACAGAGCCGTCCCAAACTTTGGGGTGGCTGTGTCTTTTTGATTTTAATTTCCCTTATCTATAGGACCATAAGTGGAAGTGCGCTAGGCTCTGTTGCTTTGTTTCTTAGATGTTTCAGGAAACACCATACACTTCTCCCAAGTGGCTGTTGGCAATTTACATCCCACCCATCAGCATAACAAGGCTCCCAGTTCTCCATGGCCTGTCCTGCCTTTCTGGATTTTACACTTTTTTCAGATGGCCCTTTTGACCGGGGGGAAGTGAGACTTCATTGTAGTGCAGATATCCTTTGCAAGCTTGCTTGGTTGGGCAAAAAGGGCATAGGCGTTTTTTTCCTGAATATATTCAGGAAAAAACGCATACGCACTTTCTGGCCAAGTGAATCATTGTCGACGTTCTGACTCTTTTCCTATGCTTTAAGTGCAATTCCAGTCTACCTCCTGAAATCGGTTTCCTGCAATTCTGCCCCACTTTCAAGTCCTCTTGGCAGCCTTACTTCAGTATATTTTTGGACGATAGCTGTCATTTATAACTCTGCAGGTTTGTGAATTACAGTGCCCCTGAGCTCCTTTCTTCAACTCGCTTTCTTGTGAGCTGGCCGCAACACCGCAGGATTGCTTCAGGCCCTAATCTTGTTCCGGCACGGCACGCTGAGCCTTTGGTTAATTCCTCTTCCTGGTGGGAAATGAGAGTTAAATTTGCCCGTCCAGACACCTCCAGCTAGTCTCTCATTGGTTCTCCCTATTCCTGTTCATCTTCCGCAGAAATTACAAACTAACCCAAAAGGAGGTTAAAGGCACTGACTCTCCAAGGCGGGAGAGTGTTAGTAAAGCATCTGAAATGTTGTACCCGAGTACCAGGGGACGAGAACTGAGACATATTGGAACACGTCTCCCGATCACACGGTTGATCATACTCTGGGTTCCACATGCATGCTTTAGCTGAAGGAAGAATCCCTTAAACCTGGAGAGTTGAGACCCGTGGAATGGGTACCATGCAATATGACTTCAAAGGGTCTTCATTTGCTCACCGAACGTCTCCAATCCTATCACTGCTGCGTTTATGCCCCTGTACACATGCTTGATTCTCTTTCAGAGACATAGCGATCGATAGGTTTTAAGATACTTACTAGTCAGGTACATTCTTAGGCGTTTAATATGGGGTGTTGAGTCCATTTCGTTGAGCAAGGAGTAGCTCTTGTCTATTCCATATTTGGCTTAAGGAACTTTATCTGTGCTCATTTCAATCTCTGGTTTTATGCAGCACCCCAACTCACCTTTCCCCTTAAGCAAGCATAAGTTGGTTTTCTAAATTTGAGACCCTGTTCTCTTTTGTAATCCAGTTCCCATGTAGCCAAGTTTACATTCCATGTATTAGTGATATCTTATGATGTTTCTTTTTCTGTGTGACTTATTTCAGTTAGAATCATCATACCTGAATCCACTCATTATGCTGCTACGGGCCTGATGACATAGATTTCATTGCTGAGTGATATTGCATTGTACGTAAGTACCACAACATCTTTATCCATTTTTCACTTTCTGCAATATTGAACTTGTCCCGTAAAAGAGTTTCTTGTAAACAGAGACGTCCCAAACTTTGGGGTGGCTGTGTCTTTTTGATTTTAATTTCCCTAACCTATAGGACCATAAGTGGAAATGCCCTAGGCTCTGTTGCTTTGTTTTTTATATGTTTCAGGAAACACCATACACTTCTCCAGAGTGGCTGTTGGCAATTTACATCCCGCCCATCAGCATAACAAGGCTCCCAGTTCTCCATGGCCTTTCCTGCCTTTCTGGATTTTACACTTTTTTCAGATGGCCCTTTTTACCGGGGGGAAGTGAGACTTCATTGTAGTGCAGATTTCCTTTGCAAGCTTCCTTGGTTGGCCAAAAAGGGCGTATGCGTTTTTTCCTGAATATATTCAGGAAAAAACGCATACGCCCTTTTTGGCCAGGTGCATCATTGTGGACGTTCTGCCTCTTTTCCTATGCTTAAATGCAATTCCAGTCTACCTCCTGAAATCGGTTTCCTGCAATTCTGCCGCGCTTTCAAGTCCTCTTGTCAGGCTTACTTCAGTATATTTTTGGAAGATAGCTGTCATTTATAACTCTGCAGGTTTGTGAATTACAGTGCCCCTGAGCTCCTTTCTTCAACTCGCTTTCTTGTGAGCTGCCCGCAACACCGCAGGATTGCTTCAGGCCCTAATCTTGTTCTGGCATGGCACGCTGAGCCTTTGGGTAATTCCTCTTCCTGGTGGGAAATGAGAGTTAAATTTGCCCGTCCAGACACCTCCAGCTAGTCTCTCATTGGTTCTCCCTATTCCTGTTCATCTTCCGCAGAAATTGCAAACTGGGCCAAACAGGAGGTTAAAGGCACTGACTCTCCAAGTCGGGAGAGTGTTAGTAAAGCATCTGGAATGTTGCACCCAAGTACCAGGGGACGAGAACTGAGACATATTGGAACACGTCTCCCGATCACACAGTTGATCATACTCTGGGTTCCACATTCATGCTTTAGCTGAAGGAAGAATCCCTTAAACCTGGAGAGTTGAGACCCGTGGAATGGGTACCATGCAATATGACTTCAAAGGGTCTTCATTTGCTCACCGAACCTCTCCAATCCTATCACTGCTGCGTTTATGCCCCTGTACACATGCTTGATTCTCTTTCGGAGACATAGCGATCCATAGGTTTTAAGATACTTACTAGTAGGGTACATTCTTAGGCGTTTAATATGGGCTGTTGAGTCCATTTCGTTGAGCAAGGAGTAGCTCTTGTCTATTACATATTTGGCTTAAGGAACTTTATCTGTGCTCATTTCAATCTCTGGTTTTATGCAGCACCCCAACTCACCTTTCCCCTTAAGCAAGCATAAGTTGGTTTTCTAAATTTGAGACCCTGTTGTGTTTTGTAATCCACTTCCTGTGTAGCCAAGTTTACATTCTGTGTATTAGTGATAACTTATGATGTTTCTTTTTCTGTGTGACTTATTTTAGTTAGAATCATCATACCTGAATCCACTCATTATGCTGCTACGGGCCTGATGAAATAGATTTCATTGCTGAGTGATATTTCATTGTACGTAAGTACCAAAACTTCTTTATCCATTTTTCACTTTCTACGATATTGAACTTGTACCGTGAATGTGGTTCTTGTAAACAGAGCCGTCCCAAACTTTGAGGTGGCTGTGTCTTTTTGATTTTAATTTCCCTAAGCTATAGGACCATAAGTGGAAGTGCCCTAGGCTCTGGTGCTTTGTTTCTTAGGTGTTTCAGGAAAAACCATACACTTCTCCCAAGTGGCTGTTGGCAATTTACATCCCGCCCATCAGCATAACAAGGCTCCCAGTTCTCCATGGCCTGTCCTGCCTTTCTGGATTTTACACTTTTTTCAGATGGCCCTTTTGACCGGGGGGAAGTGAGACTTCATTGTAGTGCAGATATCCTTTGCAAGCTTGCTTGGTTGCCCAAAAAGGGCGTATGCGTTTTTTCCTGAATATATTCAGGAAAAAACGCATTCGCCCTTTTTGACCAAATGCATCATTGTCGACGTTCTGCCTCTTTTCCTATGCTTTAAATGCAATTCCAGTCTACCTCTTGAAATTGGTTTCCTGCAATTCTGCCCCGCTTTCAAGTCCTCTTGGCAGCCTTACTTCAGTATATTTTTGGACAATAGCTGTCATTTATAACTCTGCAGGTTTGTGAATTACAGTGCCCCTGAGCTCCTTTCTTCAACTCGCTTTCTTGTGAGCTGGCCGCAACACCGCAGGATTCCTTCAGGCCCTAATCTGGTTCCGGCACGGCCCGCTGAGCCTTTGGTTAATTCCTCTAACTGGTGGGAAATGAGAGTTAAATTTGCCCGTCCAGACACCTCCAGCTAGTCTCTCGTTGGTTCTCCCTATTCCTGTTCGTCTTCCGCAGAAATTGCAAACTGGGCCAAACAGGAGGTTAAAGGCACTGACTCTCCAAGTCGGGAGAGTGTTAATAAAGTGTCTGGAATGTTACACCCGAGTACCGGGGGACGAGAACTGAGACATATTGGAACACGTCTCCCGATCACACGGTTGATCATACTCTGGGTTCCACATGCATGTTTTAGCTGAAGGAAGAATCCCTTAAACCTGGAGAGTTGAGACCCGTGGAATGGGTACCATGCAATATGACTTCAAAGGGTCTTCATTTGCTCACCGAACTTCTACAATCCTATCACTGCTGCGTTTATGCCCCTGTACACATGCTTGATTCTCTTTCGGAGACATAGCAATCCATAGCTTTTAAGATACTTACTAGTCAGGTACATTCTTAGGCGTTTAATATGGGGTGTTGAGTCCATTTCGTTGAGCAAGGAGCAGCTCTTGTCTATTACATATTTGGCTTAAGGAACCTTATCTGTGCTCATTTCAATCTCTGGTTTTATGCAGCACCCCAACTCACCTTTCCCCTTAAGCAAGCATAAGTTGGTTTTCTAAATTTGAGACCCTGTTCTGTTTTGTAATCCAGTTCCTGTGTAGCCAAGTTTACATTCCGTGTATTAGTGATATCTTATGATGTTTCTTTTTCTTGTGACTTATTTCAGTTAGAATCATCATACCTGAACCCACTGATTATGCTGCTATGGGCCTGATGACATAGATTTCATTGCTGAGTGATATTGCATTGTACGTAAGTACCACAACTTCTTTATCCATTTTTCACTTTTTGTGATATTGAACTTGTCCCGTAAACGAGGTTCTTATAAACAGAGCCGTCCCAAACTTTGGGGTGGCTGTGTCTTTTTGATTTTAATTTCCCTTATCTATAGGACCATAAGTGGAAGTGCCCTAGGCTCTGTTGCTTTGTTTCTTAGATGTTTCAGGAAACACCATACACTTCTCCCAAGTGGCTGTTGGCAATTTACATCCCACCCATCAGCATAACAAGGCTCCCAGTTCTCCATGGCCTGTCCTGCCTTTCTGGATTTTACACTTTTTTCAGATGGCCCTTTTGACCGGGGGGAAGTGAGACTTCATTGTAGTGCAGATATCCTTTGCAAGCTTGCTTGGTTGGGCAAAAAGGGCATAGGCGTTTTTTTCCTGAATATATTCAGGAAAAAACGCATACGCACTTTCTGGCCAAGTGAATCATTGTCGAGGTTCTGACTCTTTTCCTATGCTTTAAGTGCAATTCCAGTCTACCTCCTGAAATCGGTTTCCTGCAATTCTGCCCCACTTTCAAGTCCTCTTGGCAGCCTTACTTCAGTATATTTTTGGACGATAGCTGTCATTTATAACTCTGCAGGTTTGTGAATTACAGTGCCCCTGAGCTCCTTTCTTCAACTCGCTTTCTTGTGAGCTGGCCGCAACACCGCAGGATTGCTTCAGGCCCTAATCTTGTTCCGGCACGGCACGCTGAGCCTTTGGTTAATTCCTCTTCCTGGTGGGAAATGAGAGTTAAATTTGCCCGTCCAGACACCTCCAGCTAGTCTCTCATTGGTTCTCCCTATTCCTGTTCATCTTCCGCAGAAATTACAAACTAACCCAAAAGGAGGTTAAAGGCACTGACTCTCCAAGGCGGGAGAGTGTTAGTAAAGCATCTGAAATGTTGTACCCGAGTACCAGGGGACGAGAACTGAGACATATTGGAACACGTCTCCCGATCACACGGTTGATCATACTCTGGGTTCCACATGCATGCTTTAGCTGAAGGAAGAATCCCTTAAACCTGGAGAGTTGAGACCCGTGGAATGGGTACCATGCAATATGACTTCAAAGGGTCTTCATTTGCTCACCGAACGTCTCCAATCCTATCACTGCTGCGTTTATGCCCCTGTACACATGCTTGATTCTCTTTCAGAGACATAGCGATCGATAGGTTTTAAGATACTTACTAGTCAGGTACATTCTTAGGCGTTTAATATGGGGTGTTGAGTCCATTTCGTTGAGCAAGGAGTAGCTCTTGTCTATTCCATATTTGGCTTAAGGAACTTTATCTGTGCTCATTTCAATCTCTGGTTTTATGCAGCACCCCAACTCACCTTTCCCCTTAAGCAAGCATAAGTTGGTTTTCTAAATTTGAGACCCTGTTCTCTTTTGTAATCCAGTTCCCATGTAGCCAAGTTTACATTCCATGTATTAGTGATATCTTATGATGTTTCTTTTTCTGTGTGACTTATTTCAGTTAGAATCATCATACCTGAATCCACTCATTATGCTGCTACGGGCCTGATGACATAGATTTCATTGCTGAGTGATATTGCATTGTACGTAAGTACCACAACATCTTTATCCATTTTTCACTTTCTGCAATATTGAACTTGTCCCGTAAAAGAGTTTCTTGTAAACAGAGACGTCCCAAACTTTGGGGTGGCTGTGTCTTTTTGATTTTAATTTCCCTAACCTATAGGACCATAAGTGGAAATGCCCTAGGCTCTGTTGCTTTGTTTTTTATATGTTTCAGGAAACACCATACACTTCTCCAGAGTGGCTGTTGGCAATTTACATCCCGCCCATCAGCATAACAAGGCTCCCAGTTCTCCATGGCCTTTCCTGCCTTTCTGGATTTTACACTTTTTTCAGATGGCCCTTTTTACCGGGGGGAAGTGAGACTTCATTGTAGTGCAGATTTCCTTTGCAAGCTTCCTTGGTTGGCCAAAAAGGGCGTATGCGTTTTTTCCTGAATATATTCAGGAAAAAACGCATACGCCCTTTTTGGCCAGGTGCATCATTGTGGACGTTCTGCCTCTTTTCCTATGCTTAAATGCAATTCCAGTCTACCTCCTGAAATCGGTTTCCTGCAATTCTGCCGCGCTTTCAAGTCCTCTTGTCAGGCTTACTTCAGTATATTTTTGGAAGATAGCTGTCATTTATAACTCTGCAGGTTTGTGAATTACAGTGCCCCTGAGCTCCTTTCTTCAACTCGCTTTCTTGTGAGCTGCCCGCAACACCGCAGGATTGCTTCAGGCCCTAATCTTGTTCTGGCATGGCACGCTGAGCCTTTGGGTAATTCCTCTTCCTGGTGGGAAATGAGAGTTAAATTTGCCCGTCCAGACACCTCCAGCTAGTCTCTCATTGGTTCTCCCTATTCCTGTTCATCTTCCGCAGAAATTGCAAACTGGGCCAAACAGGAGGTTAAAGGCACTGACTCTCCAAGTCGGGAGAGTGTTAGTAAAGCATCTGGAATGTTGCACCCAAGTACCAGGGGACGAGAACTGAGACATATTGGAACACGTCTCCCGATCACACGGTTGATCATACTCTGGGTTCCACATTCATGCTTTAGCTGAAGGAAGAATCCCTTAAACCTGGAGAGTTGAGACCCGTGGAATGGGTACCATGCAATATGACTTCAAAGGGTCTTCATTTGCTCACCGAACCTCTCCAATCCTATCACTGCTGCGTTTATGCCCCTGTACACATGCTTGATTCTCTTTCAGAGACATAGCGATCGATAGGTTTTAAGATACTTACTAGTCAGGTACATTCTTAGGCGTTTAATATGGGCTGTTGAGTCCATTTCGTTGAGCAAGGAGTAGCTCTTGTCTATTCCATATTTGGCTTAAGGAACTTTATCTGTGCTCATTTCAATCTCTGGTTTTATGCAGCACCCCAACTCACCTTTCCCCTTAAGCAAGCATAAGTTGGTTTTCTAAATTTGAGACCCTGTTCTCTTTTGTAATCCAGTTCCCGTGTAGCCAAGTTTACATTCCATGTATTAGTGACATCTTATGATGTTTCTTTTTCTGTGTGACTTATTTCAGTTAGAATCATCATACCTGAATCCACTCATTATGCTGCTACGGGCCTGATGACATAGATTTCATTGCTGAGTGATATTGCATTGTACGTAAGTACCACAACTTCTTTATCCATTTTTCACTTTCTGCGATATTGAACTTGTCCCGTAAAAGAGTTTCTTGTAAACAGAGACGTCCCAAACTTTGGGGTGGCTGTGTCTTTTTGATTTTAATTTCCCTAACCTATAGGACCATAAGTGGAAATGCCCTAGGCTCTGTTGCTTTGTTTTTTAGATGTTTCAGGAAACACCATACACTTCTTCCCAGTGGCTGTGGGCAATTTACATCCCGCCCATCAGCATAACAAGGCTCCCAGTTCTCCATGGCCTGTCCTGCCTTTCTGGATTTTACACTTTTTTCAGATGGCCCTTTTGACCTGGGGGAAGTGAGACTTCATTGTAGTGCAGATTTCCTTTGCAAGCTTGCTTGGTTGGCCAAAAAGGGCGTATGCGTTTTTTCCTGAATATATTCAGGAAAAAACGCATACGCCGTTTTTGGCCAAGTGCATCATTCTCGACGTTCTGCCTCTTTTCCTATGCTTTAAATGCAATTCCAGTCTACCTCCTGAAATCGGTTTCCTGCAATTCTGCCCCGCTTTCAAGTCCTCTTGTCAGGCTTACTTCAGTATATTTTTGGAAGATAGCTGTCATTTATAACTCTGCAGGTTTGTGAATTACAGTGCCCCTGAGCTCCTTTCTTCAACTCGCTTTCTTGTGAGCTGCCCGCAACACCGCAGGATTGCTTCAGGCCCTAATCTTGTTCTGGCATGGCACGCTGAGCCTTTGGGTAATTCCTCTTCCTGGTGGGAAATGAGAGTTAAATTTGCCCGTCCAGACACCTCCAGCTAGTCTCTCATTGGTTCTCCCTATTCCTGTTCATCTTCCGCAGAAATTGCAAACTGGGCCAAACAGGAGGTTAAAGGCACTGACTCTCCAAGTCGGGAGAGTGTTAGTAAAGCATCTGGAATGTTGCACCCAAGTACCAGGGGACGAGAACTGAGACATATTGGAACACGTCTCCCGATCACACGGTTGATCATACTCTGGGTTCCACATTCATGCTTTAGCTGAAGGAAGAATCCCTTAAACCTGGAGAGTTGAGACCCGTGGAATGGGTACCATGCAATATGACTTCAAAGGGTCTTCATTTGCTCACCGAACCTCTCCAATCCTATCACTGCTGCGTTTATGCCCCTGTACACATGCTTGATTCTCTTTCAGAGACATAGCGATCGATAGGTTTTAAGATACTTACTAGTCAGGTACATTCTTAGGCGTTTAATATGGGCTGTTGAGTCCATTTCGTTGAGCAAGGAGTAGCTCTTGTCTATTCCATATTTGGCTTAAGGAACTTTATCTGTGCTCATTTCAATCTCTGGTTTTATGCAGCACCCCAACTCACCTTTCCCCTTAAGCAAGCATAAGTTGGTTTTCTAAATTTGAGACCCTGTTGTGTTTTGTAATCCACTTCCTGTGTAGCCAAGTTTACATTCTGTGTATTAGTGATAACTTATGATGTTTCTTTTTCTGTGTGACTTATTTTAGTTAGAATCATCATACCTGAATCCACTCATTATGCTGCTACGGGCCTGATGAAATAGATTTCATTGCTGAGTGATATTTCATTGTACGTAAGTACCAAAACTTCTTTATCCATTTTTCACTTTCTACGATATTGAACTTGTACCGTGAATGTGGTTCTTGTAAACAGAGCCGTCCCAAACTTTGAGGTGGCTGTGTCTTTTTGATTTTAATTTCCCTAAGCTATAGGACCATAAGTGGAAGTGCCCTAGGCTCTGGTGCTTTGTTTCTTAGGTGTTTCAGGAAAAACCATACACTTCTCCCAAGTGGCTGTTGGCAATTTACATCCCGCCCATCAGCATAACAAGGCTCCCAGTTCTCCATGGCCTGTCCTGCCTTTCTGGATTTTACACTTTTTTCAGATGGCCCTTTTGACCGGGGGGAAGTGAGACTTCATTGTAGTGCAGATATCCTTTGCAAGCTTGCTTGGTTGCCCAAAAAGGGCGTATGCGTTTTTTCCTGAATATATTCAGGAAAAAACGCATTCGCCCTTTTTGACCAAATGCATCATTGTCGACGTTCTGCCTCTTTTCCTATGCTTTAAATGCAATTCCAGTCTACCTCTTGAAATTGGTTTCCTGCAATTCTGCCCCGCTTTCAAGTCCTCTTGGCAGCCTTACTTCAGTATATTTTTGGACAATAGCTGTCATTTATAACTCTGCAGGTTTGTGAATTACAGTGCCCCTGAGCTCCTTTCTTCAACTCGCTTTCTTGTGAGCTGGCCGCAACACCGCAGGATTCCTTCAGGCCCTAATCTGGTTCCGGCACGGCCCGCTGAGCCTTTGGTTAATTCCTCTAACTGGTGGGAAATGAGAGTTAAATTTGCCCGTCCAGACACCTCCAGCTAGTCTCTCGTTGGTTCTCCCTATTCCTGTTCGTCTTCCGCAGAAATTGCAAACTGGGCCAAACAGGAGGTTAAAGGCACTGACTCTCCAAGTCGGGAGAGTGTTAATAAAGTGTCTGGAATGTTACACCCGAGTACCGGGGGACGAGAACTGAGACATATTGGAACACGTCTCCCGATCACACGGTTGATCATACTCTGGGTTCCACATGCATGTTTTAGCTGAAGGAAGAATCCCTTAAACCTGGAGAGTTGAGACCCGTGGAATGGGTACCATGCAATATGACTTCAAAGGGTCTTCATTTGCTCACCGAACTTCTACAATCCTATCACTGCTGCGTTTATGCCCCTGTACACATGCTTGATTCTCTTTCGGAGACATAGCAATCCATAGCTTTTAAGATACTTACTAGTCAGGTACATTCTTAGGCGTTTAATATGGGGTGTTGAGTCCATTTCGTTGAGCAAGGAGCAGCTCTTGTCTATTACATATTTGGCTTAAGGAACCTTATCTGTGCTCATTTCAATCTCTGGTTTTATGCAGCACCCCAACTCACCTTTCCCCTTAAGCAAGCATAAGTTGGTTTTCTAAATTTGAGACCCTGTTCTGTTTTGTAATCCAGTTCCTGTGTAGCCAAGTTTACATTCCGTGTATTAGTGATATCTTATGATGTTTCTTTTTCTTGTGACTTATTTCAGTTAGAATCATCATACCTGAACCCACTGATTATGCTGCTATGGGCCTGATGACATAGATTTCATTGCTGAGTGATATTGCATTGTACGTAAGTACCACAACTTCTTTATCCATTTTTCACTTTTTGTGATATTGAACTTGTCCCGTAAACGAGGTTCTTATAAACAGAGCCGTCCCAAACTTTGGGGTGGCTGTGTCTTTTTGATTTTAATTTCCCTTATCTATAGGACCATAAGTGGAAGTGCCCTAGGCTCTGTTGCTTTGTTTCTTAGATGTTTCAGGAAACACCATACACTTCTCCCAAGTGGCTGTTGGCAATTTACATCCCACCCATCAGCATAACAAGGCTCCCAGTTCTCCATGGCCTGTCCTGCCTTTCTGGATTTTACACTTTTTTCAGATGGCCCTTTTGACCGGGGGGAAGTGAGACTTCATTGTAGTGCAGATATCCTTTGCAAGCTTGCTTGGTTGGGCAAAAAGGGCATAGGCGTTTTTTTCCTGAATATATTCAGGAAAAAACGCATACGCACTTTCTGGCCAAGTGAATCATTGTCGACGTTCTGACTCTTTTCCTATGCTTTAAGTGCAATTCCAGTCTACCTCCTGAAATCGGTTTCCTGCAATTCTGCCCCACTTTCAAGTCCTCTTGGCAGCCTTACTTCAGTATATTTTTGGACGATAGCTGTCATTTATAACTCTGCAGGTTTGTGAATTACAGTGCCCCTGAGCTCCTTTCTTCAACTCGCTTTCTTGTGAGCTGGCCGCAACACCGCAGGATTGCTTCAGGCCCTAATCTTGTTCCGGCACGGCACGCTGAGCCTTTGGTTAATTCCTCTTCCTGGTGGGAAATGAGAGTTAAATTTGCCCGTCCAGACACCTCCAGCTAGTCTCTCATTGGTTCTCCCTATTCCTGTTCATCTTCCGCAGAAATTACAAACTAACCCAAAAGGAGGTTAAAGGCACTGACTCTCCAAGGCGGGAGAGTGTTAGTAAAGCATCTGAAATGTTGTACCCGAGTACCAGGGGACGAGAACTGAGACATATTGGAACACGTCTCCCGATCACACGGTTGATCATACTCTGGGTTCCACATGCATGCTTTAGCTGAAGGAAGAATCCCTTAAACCTGGAGAGTTGAGACCCGTGGAATGGGTACCATGCAATATGACTTCAAAGGGTCTTCATTTGCTCACCGAACGTCTCCAATCCTATCACTGCTGCGTTTATGCCCCTGTACACATGCTTGATTCTCTTTCAGAGACATAGCGATCGATAGGTTTTAAGATACTTACTAGTCAGGTACATTCTTAGGCGTTTAATATGGGGTGTTGAGTCCATTTCGTTGAGCAAGGAGTAGCTCTTGTCTATTCCATATTTGGCTTAAGGAACTTTATCTGTGCTCATTTCAATCTCTGGTTTTATGCAGCACCCCAACTCACCTTTCCCCTTAAGCAAGCATAAGTTGGTTTTCTAAATTTGAGACCCTGTTCTCTTTTGTAATCCAGTTCCCATGTAGCCAAGTTTACATTCCATGTATTAGTGATATCTTATGATGTTTCTTTTTCTGTGTGACTTATTTCAGTTAGAATCATCATACCTGAATCCACTCATTATGCTGCTACGGGCCTGATGACATAGATTTCATTGCTGAGTGATATTGCATTGTACGTAAGTACCACAACATCTTTATCCATTTTTCACTTTCTGCAATATTGAACTTGTCCCGTAAAAGAGTTTCTTGTAAACAGAGACGTCCCAAACTTTGGGGTGGCTGTGTCTTTTTGATTTTAATTTCCCTAACCTATAGGACCATAAGTGGAAATGCCCTAGGCTCTGTTGCTTTGTTTTTTATATGTTTCAGGAAACACCATACACTTCTCCAGAGTGGCTGTTGGCAATTTACATCCCGCCCATCAGCATAACAAGGCTCCCAGTTCTCCATGGCCTGTCCTGCCTTTCTGGATTTTACACTTTTTTCAGATGGCCCTTTTTACCGGGGGGAAGTGAGACTTCATTGTAGTGCAGATTTCCTTTGCAAGCTTCCTTGGTTGGCCAAAAAGGGCGTATGCGTTTTTTCCTGAATATATTCAGGAAAAAACGCATACGCCCTTTTTGGCCAGGTGCATCATTGTGGACGTTCTGCCTCTTTTCCTATGCTTAAATGCAATTCCAGTCTACCTCCTGAAATCGGTTTCCTGCAATTCTGCCGCGCTTTCAAGTCCTCTTGTCAGGCTTACTTCAGTATATTTTTGGAAGATAGCTGTCATTTATAACTCTGCAGGTTTGTGAATTACAGTGCCCCTGAGCTCCTTTCTTCAACTCGCTTTCTTGTGAGCTGCCCGCAACACCGCAGGATTGCTTCAGGCCCTAATCTTGTTCTGGCATGGCACGCTGAGCCTTTGGGTAATTCCTCTTCCTGGTGGGAAATGAGAGTTAAATTTGCCCGTCCAGACACCTCCAGCTAGTCTCTCATTGGTTCTCCCTATTCCTGTTCATCTTTCGCAGAAATTGCAAACTGGGCCAAACAGGAGGTTAAAGGCACTGACTCTCCAAGTCGGGAGAGTGTTAGTAAAGCATCTGGAATGTTGCACCCAAGTACCAGGGGACGAGAACTGAGACATATTTGAACACGTCTCCCGATCACACGGTTGATCATACTCTGGGTTCCACATTCATGCTTTAGCTGAAGGAAGAATCCCTTAAACCTGGAGAGTTGAGACCCGTGGAATGGGTACCATGCAATATGACTTCAAAGGGTCTTCATTTGCTCACCGAACCTCTCCAATCCTATCACTGCTGCATTTATGCCCCTGTACACATGCTTGATTCTCTTTCAGAGACATAGCGATCGATAGGTTTTAAGATACTTACTAGTCAGGTACATTCTTAGGCGTTTAATATGGGCTGTTGAGTCCATTTCGTTGAGCAAGGAGTAGCTCTTGTCTATTCCATATTTGGCTTAAGGAACTTTATCTGTGCTCATTTCAATCTCTGGTTTTATGCAGCACCCCAACTCACCTTTCCCCTTAAGCAAGCATAAGTTGGTTTTCTAAATTTGAGACCCTGTTCTCTTTTGTAATCCAGTTCCCGTGTAGCCAAGTTTACATTCCATGTATTAGTGACATCTTATGATGTTTCTTTTTCTGTGTGACTTATTTCAGTTAGAATCATCATACCTGAATCCACTCATTATGCTGCTACGGGCCTGATGACATAGATTTCATTGCTGAGTGATATTGCATTGTACGTAAGTACCACAACTTCTTTATCCATTTTTCACTTTCTGCGATATTGAACTTGTCCCGTAAAAGAGTTTCTTGTAAACAGAGACGTCCCAAACTTTGGGGTGGCTGTGTCTTTTTGATTTTAATTTCCCTAACCTATAGGACCATAAGTGGAAATGCCCTAGGCTCTGTTGCTTTGTTTTTTAGATGTTTCAGGAAACACCATACACTTCTTCCCAGTGGCTGTGGGCAATTTACATCCCGCCCATCAGCATAACAAGGCTCCCAGTTCTCCATGGCCTGTCCTGCCTTTCTGGATTTTACACTTTTTTCAGATGGCCCTTTTGACCTGGGGGAAGTGAGACTTCATTGTAGTGCAGATTTCCTTTGCAAGCTTGCTTGGTTGGCCAAAAAGGGCGTATGCGTTTTTTCCTGAATATATTCAGGAAAAAACGCATACGCCGTTTTTGGCCAAGTGCATCATTCTCGACGTTCTGCCTCTTTTCCTATGCTTTAAATGCAATTCCAGTCTACCTCCTGAAATCGGTTTCCTGCAATTCTGCCCCGCTTTCAAGTCCTCTTGGCAGCCTTACTTCAGTATATTTTTGGACGATAGCTGTCATTTATAACTCTGCAGGTCTGTGAATTACAGTGTCCCTGAGCTCCTTTCTTCAACTCGCTTTCTTGTGAGCTGGCCGCAACACCGCAGGATTGCTTCAGGCCCTAATCTGGTTCTGGCATGGCCCACTGAACCTTTGGTTAATTCCTCTAACTGGTGGGAAATGAGAGTTAAATTTGCCCGTCCAGACACCTCCAGCTAGTCTCTCGTTGGTTCTCCCTATTCCTGTTCATCTTCCGCAGAATTTGCAAACTGGGCCAAACAGGAGGTTAAAGGCACTGACTCTCCAAGTCGGGAGAGTGTTAATAAAGTGTCTGGAATGTTGCACCCGAGTACCAGGAGACAAGAACTGAGACATATTGGAACACGTCTCCCGATCACATGGTTGATCATACTCTGGGTTCCACACGCATGCTTTAGCTGAAGGAAGAATCCCTTAAACCTGGAGAGTTGAGACCCGTGGAATGGGTACCATGCAATATGACTTCAAATGGTCTTCATTTGCTCACCGAACCTCTACAATCCTATCACTGCTGCGTTTATGTCCCTGTACACACGCTTGATTCTCTTTCGGAGACATAGCGATCCATAGGTTTTAAGATACTTACTAGTAGGGTACATTCTTAGGCGTTTAATATGGGGTGTTGAGTCCATTTCGTTGAGCAAGGAGTAGCTCTTGTCTATTACATATTTGGCTTAAGGAACTTTATCTGTGCTCATTTCAATCTCTGGTTTTATGCAGCACCCCAACTCACCTTTCCCCTTAAGCAAGCATAAGTTGGTTTTCTAAATTTGAGACCCTGTTGTGTTTTGTAATCCACTTCCTGTGTAGCCAAGTTTACATTCTGTGTATTAGTGATAACTTATGATGTTTCTTTTTCTGTGTGACTTATTTTAGTTAGAATCATCATACCTGAATCCACTCATTATGCTGCTACGGGCCTGATGAAATAGATTTCATTGCTGAGTGATATTTCATTGTACGTAAGTACCAAAACTTCTTTATCCATTTTTCACTTTCTACGATATTGAACTTGTACCGTGAATGTGGTTCTTGTAAACAGAGCCGTCCCAAACTTTGAGGTGGCTGTGTCTTTTTGATTTTAATTTCCCTAAGCTATAGGACCATAAGTGGAAGTGCCCTAGGCTCTGGTGCTTTGTTTCTTAGGTGTTTCAGGAAACACCATACACTTCTCCCAAGTGGCTGTTGGCAATTTACATCCCGCCCATCAGCATAACAAGGCTCCCAGTTCTCCATGGCCTGTCCTGCCTTTCTGGATTTTACACTTTTTTCAGATGGCCCTTTTGACCGGGGGGGAAGTGAGACTTCATTGTAGTGCAGATATCCTTTGCAAGCTTGCTTGGTTGCCCAAAAAGGGCGTATGCGTTTTTTCCTGTATATATTCAGGAAAAAACGCATTCGCCCTTTTTGACCAAATGCATCATTGTGGACGTTCTGCCTCTTTTCCTATGCTTAAATGCAATTCCAGTCTACCTCCTGAAATCGGTTTCCTGCAATTCTGCCGCGCTTTCAAGTCCTCTTGTCAGGCTTACTTCAGTATATTTTTGGAAGATAGCTGTCATTTATAACTCTGCAGGTTTGTGAATTACAGTGCCCCTGAGCTCCTTTCTTCAACTCGCTTTCTTGTGAGCTGCCCGCAACACCGCAGGATTGCTTCAGGCCCTAATCTTGTTCTGGCATGGCACGCTGAGCCTTTGGGTAATTCCTCTTCCTGGTGGGAAATGAGAGTTAAATTTGCCCGTCCAGACACCTCCAGCTAGTCTCTCATTGGTTCTCCCTATTCCTGTTCATCTTCCGCAGAAATTGCAAACTGGGCCAAACAGGAGGTTAAAGGCACTGACTCTCCAAGTCGGGAGAGTGTTAGTAAAGCATCTGGAATGTTGCACCCAAGTACCAGGGGACGAGAACTGAGACATATTGGAACACGTCTCCCGATCACACGGTTGATCATACTCTGGGTTCCACATTCATGCTTTAGCTGAAGGAAGAATCCCTTAAACCTGGAGAGTTGAGACCCGTGGAATGGGTACCATGCAATATGACTTCAAAGGGTCTTCATTTGCTCACCGAACCTCTCCAATCCTATCACTGCTGCGTTTATGCCCCTGTACACATGCTTGATTCTCTTTCAGAGACATAGCGATCGATAGGTTTTAAGATACTTACTAGTCAGGTACATTCTTAGGCGTTTAATATGGGCTGTTGAGTCCATTTCGTTGAGCAAGGAGTAGCTCTTGTCTATTCCATATTTGGCTTAAGGAACTTTATCTGTGCTCATTTCAATCTCTGGTTTTATGCAGCACCCCAACTCACCTTTCCCCTTAAGCAAGCATAAGTTGGTTTTCTAAATTTGAGACCCTGTTCTCTTTTGTAATCCAGTTCCCGTGTAGCCAAGTTTACATTCCATGTATTAGTGACATCTTATGATGTTTCTTTTTCTGTGTGACTTATTTCAGTTAGAATCATCATACCTCAATCCACTCATTATGCTGCTACGGGCCTGATGACATAGATTTCATTGCTGAGTGATATTGCATTGTACGTAAGTACCACAACTTCTTTATCCATTTTTCACTTTCTGCGATATTGAACTTGTCCCGTAAAAGAGTTTCTTGTAAACAGAGACGTCCCAAACTTTGGGGTGGCTGTGTCTTTTTGATTTTAATTTCCCTAACCTATAGGACCATAAGTGGAAATGCCCTAGGCTCTGTTGCTTTGTTTTTTAGATGTTTCAGGAAACACCATACACTTCTCCCGAGTGGCTGTTGGCAATTTACATCCCGCCCATCAGCATAACAAGGCTGCCAGTTCTCCATGGCCTGTCCTGCCTTTCTGGATTTTACACTTTTTTCAGATGGCCCTTTTGACCGGGGGGAAGTGAGACTTCATTGTAGTGCAGATTTCCTTTGCAAGCTTGCTTGGTTGGCCAAAAAGGGCGTATGCGTTTTTTCCTGAATATATTCAGGAAAAAACGCATACGCCCTTAAGGCCAAGTGCATCATTGTCGACGTTCTGCCTCTTTTCCTATGCTTTAAATGCAATTCCAGTGTACCTCCTGAAATCGGTTTCCTGCAATTCTGCCCCGCTTTCAAGTCCTCTTGGCAGCCTTACTTCAGTATATTTTTGGACGATAGCTGTCATTTATAACTCTGCAGGTTTGTGAATTACAGTGCCCCTGAGCTCCTTTCTTCAACTCGCTTTCTTGTGAGCTGGCCGCAATACCGCAGGATTGCTTCAGGCCCTAATCTGGTTCTGGCACGGCCCGCTGAGCCTTTGGTTAATTCCTCTTCCTGGTGGGAAATGAGAGTTAAATTTGCCCGTCCAGACACCTCCAGCTAGTCTCTCATTGGTTCTCCCTATTCTTGTTCATCTTCCGCAGAAATTGCAAACTGGGCCAAACAGGAGGTTAAAGGCACTGACTCTCCAAGTCGGGAGAGCGTTAGTAAAGCGTCTGGAATGTTGCACCCGAGTACCAGGGGACGAGAACTGAGACATATTGGAACACGTCTCCCGATCACTCGGTTGATCATACTCTGGGTTCCACATGCATGATTTAGCTGAAGGAAGAATCCCTTAAACCTGGAGAGTTGAGACCCGTGGAATGGGTACCATGCAATATGACTTCAAAGGGTCTTCATTTGCTCACCAAAACTCTCCAATCCTATCACTGCTGCGTTTATGCCCCTGTACACACGCTTGATTCTCTTTCGGAGACATAGCGATCCATAGGTTTTAAGATACTTACTAGTCAGGTACATTCTTAGGCGTTTACTATGGGGTGTTGAGTCCATTTCGTTGAGCAAGGAGTAGCTCTTCTGTATTACATATTTGGCTTAAGGAACTTTATCTGTGCTCATTTCAATCTCTGGTTTTATGCAGCACCCCAACTCACCTTTCCCCTTAAGCAAGCATAAGTTGGTTTTCTAAATTTGAGACCCTGTTCTCTTTTGTAATCCAGTTCCTGTGTAGCCAAGTTTACATTCCGTGTATTAATGATATCTTATGATGTTTCTTTTTCTTGTGACTTATTTCAGTTAGAATCATCATACCTGAATCCACTCATTATGCTGCTACGGGCCTGATGACATAGATTTCATTGCTGAGTGATGTTGCATTGTACGTAAGTACCAAAGTTTCTTTATGCATTTTTCACTTTCTGCGTTATTGAACTTGTCCCGTAAACGAGGGTCTTGTATGCAGAGCCGTCCCAATGTTTGGGGTGGCTGTGTCTTTTTGATTTTAATTTCCCTAAGCTATAGGACCATAAGTGGAAGTGCCCTAGGCTCTGTTGCTTTGTTTCTTAGATGTTTCAGGAAACACCATACACTTCTCCCAAGTGGCTGTTGGCAATTTACATCCCGCCCATCAGCATAACAAGGCTCCCAGTTCTCCATGGCCTGTCCGGCCTTTCTGGATTTTACACTTTTTTCAGATGGCCCTTTTGACCGGGGGGAAGTGAGACTTCATTGTAGTGCAGATTTCCTTTGCAAGCTTGCTTGGTTGGCCAAAAAGGGCGTATGTGTTTTTTCCTGAATATATTCAGGAAAAAACGCATACGCCCTTTTTGGCCAAGTGCATCATTGTCGACGTTCTGCCTCTTTTCCTATGCTTTAAATGCAATTCCAGTCTACCTCCTGAAATCGGTTTCCTGCAATTCTGCCCCGCTTTCAAGTCCTCTTGGCAGCCTTACTTCAGTATATTTTTGGACGATAGCTGTCATTTATAACTCTGCAGGTTTGTGAATTACAGTGCCCCTGAGCTCCTTTCGTCAACTCGCTTTCTTGTGAGCTGGCCGCAACACCGCAAGATTGCTTCAGGCCCTAATCTTGTTCTGGCATGGCCCGCTGAGCCTTTGGTTAATTCCTCTTCCTGGTGGGAAATGAGAGTTAAATTTGCCCGTCCAGACACCTCCAGCTAGTCTCTCATTGGTTCTCCCTATTCCTGTTCATCTTCCTTAGAAATTGCAAACTGGGCCAAACAGGAGGTTAAAGGCACTGACTCTCCAAGTCGGGAGAGTGTTAGTAAAGCGTCTGGAATGTTGCACCCGAATACCAGGGGACGAGAACTGACACATATTGGAACACGTCTCCCGATCACACGGTTGTTCATACTCTGGGTTCCACATGCATGCTTTAGCTGAAGGAAGAATCCCTTAAACGTGGAGAGTTGAGACCCATGGAATGGGTACCATGCAATATGACTTCAAAGGGTCTTCATTTGCTCACCGAACCTCTCCAATCCTATCACTGCTGCTTTTATGCCCCTGTATACACGCTTGATTCTCTTTTGGAGACATATCAATCCATAGGTTTTAAGATACTTTCTAGTCAGCTACATTCTTAGGCATTTAATATGGGGTGTTGAGTCCAATTCGTTGAGCAAGGAGTAGCTCTTGTCTATTCCATATTTGGCTTAAGGAACTTTATCTGTGCTCATTTCAATCTCTGGTTTTATGCAGCACCCCAACTCACCTTTCCCCTTAAGCAAGCATAAGTTGGTTTTCTAAATTTGAGACCCTGTTCTGTTTTGTAATCCAGTTCCTGTGTAGCCAAGTTTACATTCCGTGTATTAGTGATATCTTATGATGTTTCTTTTTCTGTGTGACTTATTTCAGTTAGAATCATCATACCTGAATCCACTCATTATGCTGCTATGGGCCTGAGGACATAGATTTCATTGCTGAGTGATATTGCATTGTACGTAAGTACCACAACTTCTTTATCCATTTTTCACTTTCTGCGATATTGAACTTGTACCGTAAAAGAGTTTCTTGTAAACAGAGCCATCCCAAATTTTGGGGTGGCTGTGTCTTTTTGATTTTAATTTCCCTAAGCTATAGGACCATAAGTGGAAGTGCCCTAGGCTCTTTTGCTTTGTTTTTTAGATGTTTCAGGAAACACCATACACTTCTCCCCAGTGGCTGTTGGCAATTTACATCCCGCCCATCAGCATAACAAGGCTCCCAGTTCTCCATGGCCTGTCCTGCCTTTCTGGATTTTACACTTTTTTCAGATGGCCCTTTTGACCGGGGGGAAGTGAGACTTCATTGTAGTGCAGATTTCCTTTGCAAGCTTGCTTGGTTGGCCAAAAAGGGCGTATGCGTTTTTTCCTGAATATATTCAGGAAAAAACGCATACGCCCTTTTTGGCCAAGTGCATCATTGTCAACGTTCTGCCTCTTTTCCTATGCTTTAAATGCAATTCCAGTCTAGCTCCTGAAATCGGTTTCCTGTAATTCTGCCCCGCTTTCAAGTCCTCTTGGCAGGCTTACTTCAGTATATTTTTGGACGATAGCTGTCATTTATATCTCTGCAGGTTTGTGAATTACAGTGCCCCTGAGCTCCTTTCTTCAACTCGCTTTCTTGTGAGCTGGCCGCAACACCGCAGGATTGCTTCAGGTCCTAATCTGGTTCCGGCACGGCAGGCTGAGCCTTTGGTTAATTCCTCTTCCTGGTGGGAAATGGGAGTTAAATTTGCCCGTCCAGACACCTCCAGCTAGTGTCTCATTGGTTCTCCCTATTCCTGTTTATCTTCCGCAGAAATTGCAAACTGGGCCAAACAGGAGGTTAAAGGCACTGACTCTCCAAGTCGGGAGAGTGTTAGTAAAGCATCTGGAATGTTGCACCCGAGTACCAGGGGACGAGAACTGAGACATATTGGAACACGTCTCCCGATCACATGGTTGATCATACTCTGGGTTCCACATGCATGATTTAGCTGAAGGAAGAATCCCTTAAACCTGGAGAGTTGAGACCCGTGGAATGGGTACCATGCAATAACACTTCAAAGGGTCTTCATTTGCTCACCGAACCTCTCCAATCCTATCACTGCTGCGTTTATGCCCCTGTACACACTCTTGATTCTCTTTCGGAGACAGAGCGATCCATAGGTTTTAAGATACTTATTAGTCAGGTACATTCTTGGGCGTTTAATATGGGGTGTTGAGTCCATTTCATTGAGCAAGGAGTAGCTCTTGTCTATTCCATATTTGGCTTAAGGAACTTTATCTGTGCTCATTTCAATGTCTGGTTTTATGCAGCACCCCAACTCACCTTTCCCCTTAAGCAAGCATAAGTTGGTTTTCTAAATTTGAGACCCTGTTCTCTTTTGTAATCCAGTTCCTGTGTAGCCAAGTTTACATTCCGTGTATTAGTGATATCTTATGATGTTTCTTTTTCTTGTGACTTATTTCAGATAGAATCATCATACCTGAATCCACTCATTATGCTGCTACGGGCCTGATGACATAGATTTCATTGCTGAGTGATATTGCTTTGTACGTAATACCACAACTGCTTTATCCATTTTTCACTTTCTGCGATATTGAACTTGTACCGTAAACGAGGTTCTTGTAAAGAGAGCCGTCAGAAACTTTGGGGTGGCTGTGTCTTTTTTATTTTAATTTCCGTAAGCTATAGGACCATAAGTGGAAGTGCTCTAGGCTCTGTTGCTTTGTTTTTTAGATGTTTCAGGAAACACCGTACACTTCTCCCGAGTGGCTGTTGGCAATTTACATCCCGCCCATCAGCACAACAAGGCTCCCAGTTCTCCATGGCCTGTCCTGCCTTTCTGGATTTTACACTTTTTTCAGATGGCCCTTTTGACCGGGGGGAAGTGAGACTTCATTGTAGTGCAGATTTCCTTTGCAAGCTTGCTTGGTTGGCCAAAAAGGGCGTATGCGTTTTTTCCTGAATATATTCAGGAAAAAACGCATACGCCCTTTTTGGCCAAGTGCATCATTGTGGACGTTCTGCCTCTTTTCCTATGCTTTAAATGCAATTCCAGTCTACCTCCTGAATTCGGTTGCCTGCAATTCTGCCCCGCTTTCAGGTCCTCTTGGCAGCCTTACTTCAGTATATTTTTGGACGATAGCTGTCATTTATAACTCTGCAGGTTTGTGAATTACAGTGCCCCTGAGCTCCTTTCTTCAACTCGCTTTCTTGTGAGCTGGCCGCAACACCACAGGATTGCTTCAGGCCCTAATCTGGTTCCGGCACGGCACGCTGAGCCTTTGGTTAATTCCTCTTCCTGGTGGGAAATGAGAGTTAAATTTGCCGTCCAGACACCTCCAGCTAGTCTCTAATTGGTTCTCCCTATTCCTGTTCATCTTCCGCAGAAATTGCAAACTGGGCCAAACAGGAGGTTAAAGGCACTGACTCTCCAAGTCGGGAGAGTGTTAGTAAAGCATCTGGAATGTTGCACCCGAGTACCAGGGGAAGAAAACTGAGAGATACTTGAACACGTCTCCCAATCACATGGTTGATCATACTCTGGGTTCCACATGCATGTTTTAGCTGAAGGAAGAATCCCTTAATCCTGGAGAGTTGAGACCCGTGGAATGGGTACCATGCAATATGACTTCAAAGTGTCTTCTTTTGCTCACTGAACCTCTCCAATCCTATCACTGCTGCGTTTATGCCCCTGTACACATGCTTGATTCTCTTTCAGAGACATAGCAATCCATAGGTTTTAAGATACTTACTAGTCAGGTACATTCTTAGGCGTTTAATATGGGGTGTTGAGTCCATTTCGTTGAGCAAGGAGTAGCTCTTGTCTATTCCATATTTGGCTTAAGGAACTTTATCTGTGCTCATTTCAATCTCTGGTTTTATGCAGCACCCCAACTCACCTTTCCCCTTAAGGCAGCATAAGTTGGTTTTCTAAATTTGAGACCCTCTTCTGTTTTGTAATCCAGTTCCTGTGTAGCCAAGTTTACATTCCGTGTATTAGTGATATCTTATGATGTTTCTTTTTCTGTGTGACTTATTTCAGTTAGAATCATCATACCTGAATCCACTCATTATGCTGCTACGTGCCTGATGACATAGATTTCATTGCTGAGTGATATTGCATTATACATAAGTACCACAACTTCTTTATCCATTTTTCACTTTCTGCGATATTGAACTTGTACCGTAAACGAGGTTCTTGTAAACAGAGCCGTCCGAAACTTTTGGGTGGCTGTGTCTTTTTGATTTTAATTTCCCTAAGCTATAGGACCATAAGTGGAAGTGCCCTAGGCTCTGTTGCTTTGTTTTTTAGATGTTTCAGGAAACACCATACACTTCTCCCAAGTGGCTGTTCGCAATTTACATCCCGCCCATCAGCATAACAAGGCTCCCAGTTCTCCATGGCCTGTCCTGCCTTTCTGGATTTTACACTTTTTTCAGATGGCCCTTTTGACTGGGGGGAAGTGAGACTTCATTGTAGTGCAGATTTCCTTTGCAAGCTTGCTTGGTTGGCCAAAAAGTGCGTATGCGTTTTTTCCTGAATATATTCAGGAAAAAACGCATACGCCCTTTTTGGCCAAGTGCATCATTGTGGACGTTCTGCCTCTTTTCCTATGCTTTAAATGCAATTCCAGTCTACCTCCTGAATTCGGTTGCCTGCAATTCTGCCCCGCTTTCAGGTCCTCTTGGCAGCCTTACTTCAGTATATTTTTGGACGATAGCTGTCATTTATAACTCTGCAGGTTTGTGAATTACAGTGCCCCTGAGCTCCTTTCTTCAACTCGCTTTCTTGTGAGCTGGCCGCAACACCACAGGATTGCTTCAGGCCCTAATCTGGTTCCGGCACGGCACGCTGAGCCTTTGGTTAATTCCTCTTGCTGGTGGGAAATGAGAGTTAAATATGCCGTCTAGACACCTCCAGCTAGTCTCTCATTGGTTCTCCCTATTCCTGTTCATCTTCCGCGGAAATTGCAAACTGGGCCAAACAGGAGGTTAAAGGCACTGACTCTCCAAGTCGGGAGAGTGTTAGTAAAGCATCTGGAATGTTGCACCCGAGTACCAGGGGACGAAAACTGAGAGATACTTGAACACGTCTCCCAATCACATGGTTGATCATACTCTGGGTTCCACATGCATGTTTTAGCTGAAGGAAGAATCCCTTAATCTTGGAGAGTTGAGACCCGTGGAATGGGTACCATGCAATATGACTTCAAAGTGTCTTCTTTTGCTTACTGAACCTCTCCAATCCTATCACTGCTGCGTTTATGCCCCTGTACACACGTTTGATTCTCTTTTGGAGACATAGCAATCCATAGGTTTTAAGATACTTACTAGTCAGGTACATTCTTAGGCGTTTAATATGGGGTGTTGAGTCCATGTCATTGAGCAAGGAGTAGCTCTTGTCTATTCCATATTTGGCTTAAGGAACATTATCTGTGCTCATTTCAATCTCTGCTTTTATGCAGCCCCCCAACTCACCTTTCCCCTTAAGCCAGCATAAGTTGGTTTTCTAAATTTGAGACACTCTTCTGTTTTGTAATCCAGTTCCTGTGTAGCCAAGTTTACATTCCATGTATTAGTGATATCTTATGATGTTTCTTTTTCTGTGTGACTTATTTCAGTTAGAATCATCATACCTGAATCCACTCATTATGCTGCTGCGGGCCTGATGACATAGATTTCATTGCTGAGTGATATTGCATTGTACGTAAGTACCACAACTTCTTTATCCATTTTTCACTTTCTGCGATATTGAACTTGTACCGTAAACGAGGTTCTTGTAAACAGAGCCGTCCCAAACTTTAGGGTGGCTGTGTCTTTTTGATTTTAATTTCCCTAAGCTATAGGACCATAAGTGGAACTGCCCTAGGCACTGTTGCTTTGTTTTTTAGATGTTTCCGGAAACACCATACACTTCTCCAGAGTGGCTGTTGGCAATTTACATCCCGCCCATCAGCATAACAAGGCTCCCAGTTCTCCATGGCCTGTCCTGCCTTTCTGGATTTTACACTTTTTTCAGATGGCCCTTTTGACCGGGGGGAAGTGAGACTTCATTGTAGTGCAGATTTCCGTTGCAAGCTTGCTTGGTTGGCCAAAAAGGGCGTATGCGTTTTTTCCTGAATATATTCGCCCTTTTTGGCCAAGTGCATCATTGTCGACGTTCTGTCTCTTTTCCTATGCTTTAAATGCAATTCCAGTCTACCTCCTGAATTCGGTTGCCTGCAATTCTGCCCCGCTTTCAAGTCCTCTTGGCAGCCTTACTTCAGTATATTTTTGGACGATAGCTGTCATTTATAACTCTGCAGGTTTGTGAATTACAGTGCCCCTGAGCCCCTTTCTTCAACTCGCTTTCTTGTGAGCTTGCCGCTACACCGCAAGATTGCTTCAGGCCCTAATCTGGTTCTGGCACGGCACACTGAGCCTTTGGTTAATTCCTCTTCCTGGTGGGAAATGAGAGTTAAATTTGTCCGTCCAGACACCTCCAGCTAGTCTCTCATTGGTTCTCCCTATTACTGTTCATCTTCAGCAGAAATTGCAAACTGGGCCAAACAGGAGGTTAAAGGCACTGACTCTCCAAGTCGGGAGAGTGTTAGTAAAGCATCTGGAATATTGCACCCGAGTACCAGGGGACGAAAAATGAGATATATTTGAACACGTCTCCCAATCACACAGTTGATCATACTCTGGGTTCCACATGCATGTTTTAGCTGAAGGAAGTATCCCTTAAACCTGGAGAGTTGAGACCCGTGGAATGGGTACCATGCAATATGACTTCAAAGGGTCTTCATTTGCTCACCGAAACTCTCCAATCCTATCACTGCTCCTTTTATGCCCCTGTACACACGCTTGATTCTCTTTCAGAGACACAGCAATGCATAGGTTTTAAGATACTTACTAGTCAGGTACATTCTTAGGCGTTTAACATGGGGTGTTGAGTCCATTTCACTGAGCACGGAGTAGCTCTTGTCTATTCCATATTTGGCTTAAGGAACTTTATCTGTGCTCATTTCAATCTCTGGTTTTATGCAGCACCTCAACTCACCTTTCCCCTTAAGCAAGCATGTTGGTTTTCTAAATTTGAGACCCTGTTCTGTTTTGTAATCCAGTTCCTGTGTAGCCAAGTTTACATTCCATGTATTAGTGATGTCTTATGATATTTCTATTTCTGTGTGACTTATTTCAGATAGAACCATCATACCTGAATCCACTCATTATGCTGCTACGGGCCTGATGACCTAGATTTCATTGCTGAGTGATATTGCATTGTACGTAAGTACCACAACTTCTTTATCAATTTTTCACTTTCTGCGATATTGAACTTGTACCGTAAACGAGGTTCTTGTAAACAGAGCCTTCCCAAACTTTTGCGTGGCTGTGTCTTTTTGATTTTAATTTCCCTAAGCTATAGGACCATAAGTGGAAGTGCCCTAGGGTCTGTTGCTTAGTTTTTTAGATGTTTCACGAAACACCATACACTTCTCCCGAGTGGCTGTTGGCAATTTACATCCCGCCCATCAGCATAACAAGGCTCCCAGTTCTCCATGGCCTGTCCTGCCTTTCTGGATTTTACACTTTTTTCAGATGGCCCTTTTGACCGGGGGAAGTGAGACTTCATTGTAGTGGAGATTTCCTTTGCAATCTTGCTTGGTTGGCCAAAAAGGGCGTATGTGTTTTTTCCTGAATATATTCAGGAAAAAACGCATACCCCATTTTTGGCCAAGTGCATCATTGTGGACGTTCTGCCTCTTTTCCTATGCTTTAAATGCAATTCCAGTCTACCTCCTGAAATCGGTTTCCTGCAATTCTGGCCCGCATTCAAGTCCTCTTGGCAGCCTTACTTCAGTATATTTTTGACGATAGCGGTCATTTATAACTCTGCAGGTTTGTGAATTACAGTGTACCTGAGTTCCTTTCTTCAACTCGCTTTCTTGTGAGCTGCCCGCAACACCGCAGGATTGCTTCAGGCCCTAATCTTGTTCCGGCATGGCACGCTGAGCCTTTGGTTAATTCCTCTTCCTGCTGGGAAATGAGAGGTAAATTTGTCCGTCCAGACACCTCCAGCTAGTCTCTCATTGGTTCTCCCTATTCCTGTTCATCTTCCGCAGAAATTGCAAACTGGGCCAAACAGGAGGTTAAAGGCACTGACTCTGCAAGTCGGGAGAGTGTTAGTAAAGCATCTGGAATGTTGCACCCGAGTACCAGGGGACGAAAACTGAGACATATTTGAACACGTCTCCCGATCACATGGTTGACCATACTCTGGGTTGCACATGCATGTTTTAGCTGAAGGAAGAATCCCTTAAACCTGGAGAGTTGAGACCCGTGGAATGGGTACCATGCAATATGACTTCAAAGGGTGTTCATTTGCTCACCGAACCTCTCCAATCCTATCACTGCTGCGTTTACGCCCCTGTACACACGCTTGATTCTCTTTCGGAGACATAGCAATCCATAAGTTTTAAGATACTTACTAGTCAGGTATATTCTTAGGCGTTTAATATGGGGTGTTGAGTCCATTTCATTGAGCAAGGAGTAGCTCTTGTCTATTCCATATTTGGCTTAAGGAACTTTATCTGTGCTCATTTCAGTCTCAGGTTTTATGCAGCACCCCAAGTCACCTTTACCCTTAAGCAAGAATAAGTTGGTTTTCTACATTTGAGACCCTGTTCTGTTTTGTAATCCAGTTACTGTGTAGCCAAGTTTACATTCCGTGTATTAGTGATATCTTATGATGTTTCTTTTTCTGTGTGACTTATTTCAGTTAGAATCATCATACCTGAATCCACTCATTATGCTGAAACGGGCCTGATGACCTAGATTTCATTGCTGAGTGATATTGCATTGTACGTAAGTACCACAACTTCTTTATCCATTTTTCACTTTCTGCGATATTGAACTTGTACCGTAAACGAGGTTCTTGTAAACGGAGCCACCCCAAAATTTGGGGTGGCTGTGTGTTTTTGATTTTAATTTCCCAAAGCTATAGGACCATAAGTGGAAGTGCCCTAGGCTCTGTTGTTTTGTTTTTTAGATGTTTCAGGAAAAACCATACACTTCTCCAGAGTGGCTGTTGGCAATTTACCTCCCGCCCATCAGCATAACAAGGCTCCCAGTTCTCCATGGCCTGTCCTGCCTTTCTGGATTTTACACTTTTTTCAGATGGCCCTTTTGACCGGGGGGAAGTGAGACTTCATTGTAGTGCAGATTTCCTTTGCAAGCTTGCTTGGTTGTCCAAAAAGTGCGTATGCGTGTTTTCCTGAATATATTCAGGAAAAAACGCATACGCCCTTTTTGGCCAAGTGCATCATTGTGGACGTTCTGCCTCTTTTCCTATGCTTTAAATGCAATTCCAGTCTACCTCCTGAATTCGGTTTCCTGCAATTCTGCCCCGCTTTCAAGTCCTCTTGGAAGCCTTACTTCAGTATATTTTTGGACGATAGCTGTCATTTATAACTCTGCAGGTTTGTGAATTACAGTGCCCCTGAGCCCCTTTCTTCAACTCGCTTTCTTGTGAGCTGGCCGCAACACCGCAGGATTGCTTCAGGCCCTAATCTGGTTCCGGCATGGCACGCTGAACCTTTGGATAATTCTTCTTCCTGGTGGGAAATGAGAGTTAAATTTGCCCGTCCAGACACCTCCAGCTAGTCTCTCATTGGTCCTCCCTATTCCTGTTCATCTTCCGCAGAAATTGCAAACTGGGCCAAACAGGAGGTTAAAGGCACTGACTCTCCAAGTCGGGAGAGTGTTATTAAAACAACTGGAATGTTGCACCCGAGTACCAGGGGACGAAAACTGAGACATATTTGAACACGTCTCCCGATCACATGGTTGATCATACTCTGGGTTCCACATGCATGTTTTAACTGAAGGAAGAATCCCTTAATCCTGGAGAGTTGAGACCCGCTGAATGGGTACCATGCAATATGACTTCAAAGGGTCTTCATTTGCTCACCGAACCTCTCCAATCCTATCACTGCTGCGTTTATGCCCCTGTACACATGCTTGATTCTCTTTCAGAGACATAGCAATCCATAGGTTTTAAGATATTTACTAGTCAGGTACATTCTTAGGCGTTTAATATGGGGTGTTGAGTCCATTTCGTTGAGCAAGGAGTAGCTCTTGTCTATTATATTTGGCTTAAGAAACTTTATCTGTGCTCATTTCAATCTCTGGTTTTATGCAGCACCCCAACTCACCTTTCCCCTTAAGCAAGCATAAGTTGGTTGTCTACATTTGAGACCCTGTTCTGTTTTGTAATCCAGTTCCTGTGTAGCCAAGTTTACATTCCGTGTATTAGTGATATCTTATGATGTTTCTTTTTCTGTGTGACTTATTTCAGTTAGAATCATCATACCTGAATCCACTCATTATGCTGCTACGGGCCTGATGACATAGATTTCATTGTTGAGTGATATTGCATTGTACGTAAGTACCACAACTTCTTTATCCATTTTTCACTTTCTGCGATATTGAACTTGTACTGTAAAGGAGGATCTTGTAAACAGAGCCGTCCCAAACCTTTGGGTGGCTGTGTCTTTTTGATTTTAATTTCCCTAAGCTATAGGACCATAAGTGGAAGTGCCCTAGGCTCTGTTGCTTTGTTTTTTAGATGTTTCAGGAAACACCATACACTTCTCCCGAGTGGCTGTTGGCAATTTACATCCCGCCCATCAGCATAACAAGACTCCCAGTTCTCCATGGCCTGTCCTGCCTTTCTGGATTTTACACTTTTTTCAGATGGCCCCTTTGACCGGGGGGAAGTGAGACTTCATTGTACTGCAGATTTCCTTTGCAAGCTTGCTTGGTTGGCCAAAAAGTGCGTATGCGTTTTTTCCTGAATATATTCAGGAAAAAACGCATACACCCTTTTTGGCCAAGTGCATCATTGTGGACGTTCTGCCTCTTTTCCTATGCTTTCAAAGCAATTCCAGTCTACCTCCTGAAATCGGGTTCCTGCAATTCTGCCCCGCTTTCAAGTCCTCTTGGCAGCCTTACTTCAGTATATTTTTGGACGATAGCTGTCATTTATAACTCTGCAGGTTTGTGAATTACAGTGCCCCTGAGCTCCTTTCTTCAACTCGCTTTCTTGTGATCTGGCCGCAACACCGCAGGATTGCTTCAGGCCCTAATCTGGTTCCGGAACGGCACGCTGAGCCTTTGGTTAATTCCTCTTGCTGGTGGGAAATGAGAGTTAAATTTGCCCGTCCAGACACCTCCAGCTAGTCTCTCATTGGTTCTCCCTATTCCTGTTCATCTTCCGCAGAAATTGCAAACTGGGCCAAACAAGAGGTTAAAGGCACGGACTCTCCAAGTCGGGAGAGTGTTAGTAAAGCATCTGGAATGTTGCACCCGAGTACCAGGGGACGAAAACTGAGACATATTTGAGCACGTCTCCCGATCACACGGTTGATCATACTCTGGGTTCCACATGCATGTTTTAGCTGAAGGAAGAATCCCTTAAACCTGGAGAGTTGAGACCCGTGGAATGGGTACCATGCAATATGACTTCAAAGGGTCTTCATTTGTTCACCGAACCTCTCCAATCCTATCACTGCTGCGTTTATGCCCCTGTACACACGCTTGATTCTCTTTCAGAGACATAGCAATCCATAGGTTTTTTTTTTTTTTTTTTTTTTTTTTGCGGTACGCGGGCCTCTCACTCCTATGGCCTCTCCCGTTGCGGAGCACAGGCTCCAGACTCGCAGCCTCAGCGGCCATGGATCACGGGCCCAGCCGCTTCACGGCATGTGGGATCTTCCCGGACCGAGGCACGAACACCTGTCCCCTGCATCGGCAGGCGGACTCTCAACCCTGCGCCACCAGGGAAGCCCAATCCATAGGTTTTAAGATACTTACTAGTCAGGTACATTCTTAGGCGTTTAATATGGGGTGTTGAGTCCATCTCGTTGAGCAAGGAGTAGCTCTTGTCTCTTCCATATTTGGCTTAAGGAATTTTATCTGTGCTCATTTCAATCTCTGGTTTTATGCAGCACCCCAACTCACCTTTCCCCTTAAGAAAGCATAAGTTGGTTTTCTAAATTTGAGACCCTGTTCTGTTTTGTAATTCAGTTCCTGTGTAGCCGAGTTTACATTCCGTGTATTAGTGATATCTTATGATGTTTCTTTTTCTGTGTGACTTATTTCAGTGAGAATCATCATACCTGAATCCACTCATTATGCTGCTACGGGCCTGATGACATAGATTTCATTGCTGAGTGATATTGCATTGTACGTAAGTACCACAACATCTTTATCCATTTTTCACTTTCTGCGATATTGAACTTGTACCGTAAACGAGGTTCTTGTAAACAGAGCTGTCCCAAACATTGGGGTGGCTGTGTCTTTTTGATTTTAATATCCCTAAGCTATAGGACCATAAGTGGAAGTGCCCTAGGCTCTGTTGCTTTGTTTTCTGGATGTTTCAGGAAACACCATACACTTCTCCAGAGTGGCTGTTGGCAATTTACATCCTGCCCATCAGCATAACAAGGCTCCCAGTTCTCCATGGCCTGTCCTGCCTTTCTGGATTTTACACTTTTTTCAGATGGCCCTTTTTCACCGGGGGGAAGTGACACTTCATTGTAGTGCAGATTTCCTTTGCAAGCTTGCTTGGTTGGCCAAAAAGGGCATATGCGTTTTTTCCTGAATATATTCAGGAAAAAACGCATACGCCCTTTTGGCCAAGTGCATCATTGTCGACGTTCTGCCTCTTTTCCTATGCTTTCAATGCAATTCCAGTCTACCTCCTGGAATCGGTTTCCTGCAATTCTGCCCCGCTTTCAAGTCCTCTTGGCAGCCTTACTGCAGTATATTTTTGGACGATAGCTGTCATTTATAACTCTGCAGGTTTGTGAATTACAGTGCCCCTGAGCTCCTTTCTTCAACTCGCTTTCTTGTGAGCTGGCCGCAACACCGCAGGATTGCTTCAGGCCCTAATCTGGTTCCGACACGGCACGCTGAGCCTTTGGTTAATTCCTCTTCCTGGTGGGAAATGCGAGTTAAATTTGCCCGTCCAGACACCTCCAGCTAGTCTCTCATTGGTTCTCCCTATTCCTGTTCATCTTCCGTAGAAATTGCAAACTGGGCCAAACAGGAGGTTAAAGGCACTGACTCTCCAAGTCGGGAGAGTGTTAGTAAAGCGTCTGGAATGTTGCACCCGAGTACCAGAAGACGAGAACTGAGACATATTTGAACACGTCTCCCAATCACACGGTTGATCATACTCTGGGATCCACATGCATGTTTTAGCTGAAGGAAGAATCCCTTAAACCTGGAGAGTTGAGACCCGTGGAATGGGTACCATGCAATATGACTTCAAAGGGTCTTCATTTGCTCACCGAACCTCTCCAATCCTATCACTGCTGCATTTATGCCCCTGTACACACGCTTCATACTCTTTCGGAGACATAGCGATCCAAAGCTTTTAAAATACTTACTAGACACGTACATTCTTAGGCGTTTAATATGGGGTGTTGAGTCCATCTCGTTGAGCAAGGAGTAGCTCTTGTCTATTCCATATTTGGCTTAAGGAATTTTATCTGTGCTCATTTCAATCTCTGGTTTTATGCAGCACCCCAACTCACCTTTCCCCTTAAGAAAGCATAAGTTGGTTTTTTAAATTTGAGACCCTGTTCTGTTTTGTAATTCAGTTCCTGTGTAGCCGAGTTTACATTCCGTGTATTAGTGATATCTTATGATGTTTCTTTTTCTGTGTGACTTATTTCATTTAGAAACATCATACCTGAATCCACTCATTATGCTGCTACGGGCCTGATGACATAGATTTCATTGCTGAGTGATATTGCATTGTACGTAAGTACCACAACTTCTTTATCCATTTTTCAATTTCTGTGATATTGAACTTGTACCATAAACGAGGTTCTTGTAAACAGAGCCGTCCCAAACTTTGGGGTGGCTGTGTCTTTTTGATTTTAATTTCCCTAAGCTATAGGACCTTAAGTGGAAGTGCCCTAGGCTCTGTTGCTTTGTATTTTAGATGTTTCAGGAAACACCATACACTTCTCCCCAGTGGCTGTTGGCAATTTACATCCCGCCCATCAGCATAACAAGGCTCCCAGTTCTCCATGGCCTGTCCTGCCTTTCTGGATTTTACACTTTTTTCAGATGGCCCTTTTTCCCGGGGGGAAGTGAGACTTCATTGTAGTGCAGATTTCCTTTGCAAGCTTGCTTGGTTGGCCAAAAAGGGCGTATGCGTTTTTTCCTGAATATATTCAGGAAAAAACGCATAAGCCCTTTTTGGCCAAGTGCATCATTGTCGACGTTCTGCCTCTTTTCCTATGCTTTCAATGCAATTCCAGTCTACCTCCTGAAATCGGTTTCCTGCAATTCTGCCCCGCTTTCAAGTCCTCTTGGCAGCCTTACTTCAGTATATTTTTGGACGATAGCTGTCATTTATAACTCTGCAGGTTTGTGAATTACAGTGCCCCTGAGCTCCTTTCTTCAACTCGCTTTCTTGTGAGCTGGCCGCAACACCGCAGGATTGCTTCAGGCCCTAATCTGGTTCCGTCACTGCACGCTGAGCCTTTGGTTAATTCCTCTTCCTGGTGGGAAATGAGAGGTAAATATGCCCGTCCAGACACCTCCAGCTAGTCTCTCATTGGTTCTCCCTATTCCTGTTCATCTTCCGCAGAAATTGCAAACTGGGCCAAACAGGAGGTTAAAGGCACTGACTCTCCAAGTCGGGAGAGTGTTAGTAAAGCGTCTGGAATGTTGCACCCGCTTTCCAGGGGACGAGAACTGAGACATATTTGAACACGTCTCCCAATCACACGGTTGATCATACTCTGGGTTCCACATGCATGTTTTAGCTGAAGGAAGAATCCCTTAAACCTGGAGAGTTGAGACCCGTGGAATGGGTACCATGCAATATGACTTCAAAGGGTCTTCATTTGCTCACCGAACCTCTCCAATCCTATCACTGCTGCATTTATGCCCCTGTACACACGCTGATACTCTTTTGGAGACATAGCGATCCAAAGCTTTTAAAATACTTTCTAGTCAGGTACATTCTTAGGCGTTTAATATGGGGTGTTGAGTCCATCTCGTTGAGCAAGGAGTAGCTCTTGTCTCTTCCATATTTGGCTTAAGGAATTTTATCTGTGCTCATTTCAATCTCTGGTTTTATGCAGCACCCCAACTCACCTTTCCCCTTAAGAAAGCATAAGTTGGTTTTCTAAATTTGAGACCCTGTTCTGTTTTGTAATTCAGTTCCTGTGTAGCCGAGTTTACATTCCGTGTATTAGTGATATCTTATGATGTTTCTTTTTCTGTGTGACTTATTTCAGTGAGAATCATCATACCTGAATCCACTCATTATGCTGCTACGGGCCTGATGACATAGATTTCATTGCTGAGTGATATTGCATTGTACGTAAGTACCACAACATCTTTATCCATTTTTCACTTTCTGCGATATTGAACTTGTACCGTAAACGAGGTTCTTGTAAACAGAGCTGTCCCAAACATTGGGGTGGCTGTGTCTTTTTGATTTTAATATCCCTAAGCTATAGGACCATAAGTGGAAGTGCCCTAGGCTCTGTTGCTTTGTTTTCTGGATGTTTCAGGAAACACCATACACTTCTCCAGAGTGGCTGTTGGCAATTTACATCCTGCCCATCAGCATAACAAGGCTCCCAGTTCTCCATGGCCTGTCCTGCCTTTCTGGATTTTACACTTTTTTCAGATGGCCCTTTTTCACCGGGGGGAAGTGACACTTCATTGTAGTGCAGATTTCCTTTGCAAGCTTGCTTGGTTGGCCAAAAAGGGCATATGCGTTTTTTCCTGAATATATTCAGGAAAAAACGCATACGCCCTTTTTGGCCAAGTGCATCATTGTCGACGTTCTGCCTCTTTTCCTATGCTTTCAATGCAATTCCAGTCTACCTCCTGGAATCGGTTTCCTGCAATTCTGCCCCGCATTCAAGTCCTCTTGGCAGCCTTACTGCAGTATATTTTTGGACGATAGCTGTCATTTATAACTCTGCAGGTTTGTGAATTACAGTGCCCCTGAGCTCCTTTCTTCAACTCGCTTTCTTGTGAGCTGGCCGCAACACCGCAGGATTGCTTCAGGCCCTAATCTGGTTCCGACACGGCACGCTGAGCCTTTGGTTAATTCCTCTTCCTGGTGGGAAATGAGAGTTAAATTTGCCCGTCCAGACACCTCCAGCTAGTCTCTCATTGGTTCTCCCTATTCCTGTTCATCTTCCGCAGAAATTGCAAACTGGGCCAAACAGGAGGTTAAAGGCACTGACTCTCCAAGTCGGGAGAGTGTTAGTAAAGCGTCTGGAATGTTGCACCCGAGTACCAGAAGACGAGAACTGAGACATATTTGAACACGTCTCCCAATCACACGGTTGATCATACTCTGGGATCCACATGCATGTTTTAGCTGAAGGAAGAATCCCTTAAACCTGGAGAGTTGAGACCCGTGGAATGGGTACCATGCAATATGACTTCAAAGGGTCTTCATTTGCTCACCGAACCTCTCCAATCCTATCACTGCTGCATTTATGCCCCTGTACACACGCTGATACTCTTTTGGAGACATAGCGATCCAAAGCTTTTAAAATACTTTCTAGTCAGGTACATTCTTAGGCGTTTAATATGGGGTGTTGAGTCCATCTCGTTGAGCAAGGAGTAGCTCTTGTCTATTCCATATTTGGCTTAAGGAATTTTATCTGTGCTCATTACAATCTCTGGTTTTATGCAGCACACCAACTCACCTTTCCCCTTAAGAAAGCATAAGTTGGTTTTTTAAATTTGAGACCCTGTTCTGTTTTGTAATTCAGTTCCTGTGTAGCCGAGTTTACATTCCGTGTATTAGTGATATCTTATGATGTTTCTTTTTCTGTGTGACTTATTTCAGTTAGAATCATCATACCTGAATCCACTCATTATGCTGCTACGGGCCTGATGACATAGATTTCATTGCTGAGTGATATTGCATTGTACGTAAGTACCACAACTTCTTTATCCATTTTTCACTTTCTGCGATATTGAACTTGTACCGTAAACGAGGTTCTTGTAAACAGAGCCGTCCCAAACTTTGGGGTGGCTGTGTCTTTTTGATTTTAATTTCCCTAAGCTATAGGACCTTAAGTGGAAGTGCCCTAGGCTCTGTTGCTTTGTTTTTTAGATGTTTCAGTTAACACCATACACTTCTCCAGAGTGGCTGTTGGCAATTTACATCCCGCCCATCAGCATAACAAGGCTCCCAGTTCTCCATGGCCTGTCCTGCCTTTCTGGATTTTACACTTTTTTCAGATGGCCCTTTTTCCCGGGGGGAAGTGAGACTTCATTGTAGTGCAGATTTCCTTTGCAGGCTTGCTTGGTTGGCCAAAAAGGGCGTATGCGTTTTTTCCTGAATATATTCAGGAAAAAACGCATAAGCCCTTTTTGGCCAAGTGCATCATTGTCGACGTTCTGCCTCTTTTCCTATGCTTTCAATGCAATTCCAGTCTACCTCCTGAAATCGGTTTCCTGCAATTCTGCCCCGCTTTCAAGTCCTCTTGGCAGCCTTACTTCAGTATATTTTTGGACGATAGCTGTCATTTATAACTCTGCAGGTTTGTGAATTACAGTGCCCCTGAGCTCCTTTCTTCAACTCGCTTTCTTGTGAGCTGGCCGCAACACCGCAGGATTGCTTCAGGCCCTAATCTGGTTCCGTCACGGCACGCTGAGCCTTTGGTTAATTCCTCTTCCTGGTGGGAAATGAGAGGTAAATATGCCCGTCCAGACACCTCCAGCTAGTCTATCATTGGTTCTCCCTATTCCTGTTCATCTTCCGCAGAAATTGCAAACTGGGCCAAACAGGAGGTTAAAGGCACTGACTCTCCAAGTCGGGAGAGTGTTAGTAAAGCGTCTGGAATGTTGCACCCGCTTTCCAGGGGACGAGAACTGAGACATATTTGAACACGTCTCCCAATCACACGGTTGATCATACTCTGGGTTCCACATGCATGTTTGAGCTGAAGGAAGAATCCCTTAAACCTGGAGAGTTGAGACCCGTGGAATGGGTACCATGCAATATGACTTCAAAGGATCTTCATTTGCTCACTGAACCTCTCCAATCCTATCACTGCTGCGTTTATGCCCCTGTACACACGCCTGATTCTCTTTCGGAGACAGAGCAATCCATAGGTTTTAATATACTTACAAGTCAGATACATTCATAGGCGTTTAATATGGGGTGTTGAGTCCATTTCGTTGAGCAAGGAGTAGCTCTTGTCTATTCCATATTTGGCTTAAGGAACTTTATCTGTGCTCATTTCAATCTCTGGTTTTATGCAGCACCCCAACTCACCTTTCCCCTTAAGCAAGCATAAGTTGGTTTTCTACATTTGAGACCCTGGTCTGTTTTGTAATCCAGTTCCTGTGTAGCCAAGTTTACATTCCGTGTATTAGTGACATCTTATGATGCTTGCTTTTCTGTGTGACTTATTTCAGTTAGAATCATCATACCTGAATCCACTCATTATGCTGCTACAGGCCTGATGACATAGATTTCACTGCTAAGTGATATTGCATTGTACGTAAGTACCACAACTTCTTTATCCATTTTTCACTTTCTGCTATATTGAACTTGTTCTGTAAACGAGGTTCTTGTAAACAGAGCCGTCCCAAACTTTGGGGTCGCTGTGTCTTTTAGATTTTAATTTCCCTTAGCTATAGGACCATAAGTGGAAGTGCCCTAGGCTCTGTTGCTTTGTTTTTTAGATGTTTCAGGAAACACCATACACTTCTCCGGAGTGGCTGTTGGCAATTTACATCCCGCCCATCAGCATAACAAGGCTCCCAGTTCTCCATGGCCTGTCCTGCCTTTCTGGATTTTACACATTCTTCAGATGGCCCTTTTGTGCGGGGGGAGGTGAGACTTCATTGTAGTGCAGATTTTCTTTGCAAGCTTGCTTGGTTGGCCAAAAAGGGCGTATGCGTTTTTTCCTGAATATATTCAGGAAAAAACACAAACGTCCTTTTTGGCCAAGTGCATCATTGTCCACGTTCTGCCTCTTTTCTTTTGCATTAAATGCAATTCCAATCTACTTCCTGAAATCGGTTGCCGGCAATTCTGCCCCGTTTTCAAGTCCTCTTGGCAGCCTTACTTCAGTATATTTTTGGACGATAGCTTTCATTTATAACTCTGCAGGTTTGTGAATTACAGTGCCCCTGAGCTCCTTTCTTCAACTCGCTTTCTTGTGAGCTGGCCGCAACACCACAGGAATGCTTCAGGCCCTAATCTGGTTCCGGCACAGCACGCTGAGCCTTTGGTTAATTCCTCTTCCTGGTGGGAAATGAGAGTTAAATTTGCCCGTCCAGACACCTCCAGCTAGTCTCTCATTGGTTCTCCCTATTCCTGTTCATCTTCCGCAGAAATTGCAAACTGGGCCAAACAGGAGGTTAAAGCAGTGACTCTCCAATTCGGGAGAGTGTTAGTAAAGCGTCTGGAATGTTGCACCCGAGTACCAGGGGACGAGAATTGAGACATATTGGAACACGTCTCCCGATCACACGGTTGATCATACTCTGGGTTCCACATGCATGATTTAGCTGAAGGAAGAATCCCTTAAACCTGGAGAGTTGAGACCCATGGAATGGGTACCATGCAATATGACTTCAAAGGGTATTCATTTGCTCACCGAACCTCTCCAATCCTATCACTGCTGCGTTTTTTCCCCGTACACACGCTTGATTCTCTTTTGGAGACATAGCAATCCATAGTTTTTAAGATACTTACTAGTCAGGTACATTCTTAGGCGTTTAATATGGGGTGTTGAGTCCATTTCGTTGAGCAAGGAGTAGCTCTTGTCTATTCCATATTTGGCTTAAGGAACTTTATCTGTGCTCATTTCATTCTCTGGTTTTATGCAGCACCCCAACTCACCTTTCCCCTTAAACCAGCATAAGTTGGATTTCTAAATTTGAGACCCTCTTCTGTTTTGTAATCCAGTTCCTGTGTAGCCAAGTTTACATTCCGTGTATTAATGATATCTTATGATGTTAGTTTTTCTGTGTGACTTATTTCAGTTAGAATCATCATACCTGAATCCACTCATTATGCTGCTATGGTCCTGATTACATAGATTTCATTGCTGAGTGATATTGTATTGTATGTAAGTACCACGACTTCTTTATCCATTTTTCACTTTCTGCGATATTGAACTTGTCCCGTAAACGAGGTTCTTGTAAACAGAGCCGTCCCAAACTTTGGGGTGGCTGTGTCTTTTTTTTTTTTTAACATCTTTATTGGGGTATAATTGCTTTACAATGGTGTGTTAGTTTCTGCTTTATAACAAAGTGAATCAGTCATACATAAACATATGTTCCCATATGTCTTCCCTGTTGCGTCTCCCTCCCTCCCACCCTCCCTATCCCACCCCTCCAGGCTGTCACAAAGCACCGAGCCAATATCCCTGTGCTATGTGGCTGCTTCCCACTAGCTATCTACCTTACTGCCTTTGTTAGTGTGTATATGCCCATGACTCTCTCTCGCCGTGTCACAGCTCACCCTTCCCCCTCCCCATAACCTCAAGTCCATTCTCTAAGAGGTCTGCATCTTTATTCCTGCTTTACCCCTAGGTTCTTCATGACATTTTTTTCTTAAATTCCATATATATGTGTTAGCATACGGTATTTGTCTTTTTCTTTCTGACTTACTTCACTCTGTATGACAGACTCTAGGTCTATCCACCTCATCACAAATAGCTCAATTTCGTTTCTTTTTATGGCTGAGTAATATTCCATTGTATATATGTGCCACATCTTCTTTATCCATTCATCCGATGACGGGCACTTAGGTTGTTTCCATCTCCGGGCTATTGTAAATAGAGCTGCAATGAACATTTTGGTACATGACTCTTTTTGAATTTTGGTTTTCTCAGGGTATATGCCCAGTAGTGGGATTGCTGGGTCATATGGTAGTTCTATTTGTAGTTTTTTAAGGAACCTCCATACTGTTCTCCATAGTGGCTGAACCAATTCACATTCCCACCAGCAGTGCAAGAGTGTTCCCTTTTCTCCACACCCTCTCCAGCATTTATTGTTTCTAGATTTTTTCATGATGGCCATTCTGACTGGTGTGAGATGATATCTCATTGTAGTTTTGATTTGCATTTCTCTAATGATTAATGATGTTGAGCATTCTTTCATGTGTTTGTTGGCAGTCTGTATATCTTCTTTGGAGAAATGTCTATTTAGGTCTTTTGCCCATTTTTGGATTGGGTTGTTTGTTTTCTTGTTATTGAGCTGCATGAGCTGCTTGTAAATTTTGGAGATTAATCCTTTGTCGGTTGCTTCATTTGCAAATATTTTCTCCCATTCTGAGGGTTGTCTTTTGGTCTTGTTTATGGTTTCCTTTGCTGTGCAAAAGCTTTGAAGTTTCATTAGGTCCCATTTGTTTATTTTTGTTTTTATTTCCATTACTCTAGGAGGTGGGTCAGAAAGGATCTTGCTTTGATTTATGTCATAGAGTGTTCTGCCTATGTTTTCCTCTAAGAGTTTTACAGTGTCTGGCCTTACATTTAGGTCTTTAATCCATTTTGAGCTTATTTTTGTGTATGGTGTTAGGGAGTGATCTAATCTCATACTTTTACATGTACCTGTCCAGTTTTCCCAGCACCACTTATTGAAGAGGCTGTCCTTTCTCTATTGTACATTACTGCCACCTTTATCAAAGATAAGGTGTCCATATGTGCATGGGTTTATCTCTGGGCTTTCTATCCTGTTCCATTGATCTATCTTTCTGTTTTTGTGCCAGTACCATACCGTCTTGATGACTGTAGCTTTGTAGTATAGTCTGAAGTCAGGGAGCCTGATTCCTCCAGTTCCTTCTTTCGTTCTCAAGATTGCTTTGGCTATTCGGGGTCTTTTGTGTTTCCATACAAATTGTGAAATTTTTTGTTCTAGTTCTGTGAAAAATGCCAGTGGTAGTTTGATAGGGATTGCATTGAATCTATAGATTGCTTTGGGTAGTAGAGTCATTTTCACAATGTTGATTCTTCCAATCCAAGAACATGGTATATCTCTCCATCTATTTATATCATCTTTAATTTCTTTCATCAGTGTCTTATAATTTTCTGCATACAGGTCTTTTGTCTCCTTAGGTAGGTTTATTCCTAGATATTTTATTCTTTTTGTTGCAATGGTAAATGGGAGTGTTTTCTTGATTTCACTTTCAGATTTTTCATCATTAGTATATAGGAATGCCAGAGATTTCTGTGCATTAATTTTGTATCCTGCCACTTTACCAAACTCATTGATTAGCTCTAGTAGTTTTCTGGTAGCATCTTTAGGGTTCTCTATGTATAGGATCATGTCATCTGCAAACAGTGACAGCTTTACTTCTTCTTTTCCAATTTGGATTCCTTTTATTTCCTTTTCTTCTCTGATTGCTGTGGCTAAAACTTCCAAAACAATGTTGAATAATAGTGGTGAAAGTGGGCAACCTTGTCTTGTTCCTGATCTTAGTGGAAATGCTTTCAGTTTTTCACCATTGAGGATGATGTTTGCTGTGGGCTTGTCATATATGGCCTTTATTATGTTGAGGAAAGTTCCCTCTATGCCTACTTTCTGCAGGGATTTTATCATAAATAGGTGTTGAATTTTGTCAAAAGCTTTCTCTGCATCTATTGAGATGATCATATGGTTTTTCTCCTTCAATTTGTTAATATGGTTTATCACATTGATAGATTTGCGTATATTGAAGAATCCTTGCATTCCTGGAATAAACCCCACTTGATCATAGTGTATGATCCTTTTAATGTGCTGTTGGATTCTGTTTGCTAGTATTTTGTTGAGGATTTTTGCATCTATGTTCATCAGTGATATTGGCCTGTAGTTTTCTTTCTTTGTGACATCCTTGTCTGGTTTTGGTATCAAGGTGATGGTGGCCTCGTAGAAGGAGTTAGGGAGTGGTCCTCCCTCTGCTATATTTTGGAAGAGTTTGAGAAGGATAGGTGTTAGCTCTTCTCTAAATGTTTGATAGAATTCGCCTGTGAAGCCATCTGGTCCTGGGCTTTTCTTTGTTGGAAGATTTTTAATCACAGTTTCAATTTCAGTGCTTGTGATTGGTCTGTTCATATTTTCTATTTCTTCCTGATTCAGTCTTGGCAGGTTGTGCATTTCTAAGAATTTGTCCATTTCTTCCAGATTGTCCATTTTATTGGCATAGAGTTGCTTGTAGTAATCTCTCATGACCTCTTTTATCTCTGCAGTGTCAGTTGTTACCTCTCCTTTTTCATTTCTAATTCTATTGATTTGAGTCTTCTCCCTTTTTTTCTTGATGAGTCTGGCTAGTGGTTTGTCTATTTTGTTTATCTTCTCAAAGAACCAGCTTTTAGTTTTATTGATCTTTGCTATTGTTTCCTTCATTTCTTTTTCATTTATTTCTGATCTGATTTTTATGATTTCTTTCCTTCTGCTAGCTTTGGGGTTTTTTTGTTCTTCTTTCTCTAATTGCTTGAGGTGCAAGGTTAGGTTGTTTATTCGAGATGTTTCCTGCTTCTTAAGGTGGGCTTGTATTGCTATAAACTTCCCCCTTAGAACTGCTTTTGCTGCATCCCACAGGTTTTGGGTCGTTGTGTCTCCATTGTCATTTGTTTCTAGGTATTTTTTGATTTCCTCTTTGATTTCTTCAGTGATCTCTTCATTATTAAGTAGTGTATTGTTTAGCCTCCATGTGTTTGTATTTTTTACAGATCTTTTCCTGTAATTGATATCTAGTCTCATGGCGTTGTGGTCAGAAAAGATACTTGATACAATTTCAATTTTCTTAAATTTACCAAGGCTTGATTTGTGACCTAAGATATGATCTATCCTGGAGAATGTTCCATGAGCACTTGAGAAAAATGTGTATTCTGTTGTTTTTGGATGGAGTGTCCTATAAATATCAATTAAGTCCATCTTGTTTAATGTATCATTTAAAGCTTGTGTTTCCTTATTTATTTTCATTTTGGATGATCTGTCCATGGGTGAAAGTGGGGTGTTTAAGTCCCCTACTATGAATGTGTTACTGTCGATTTCCCCTTTTATGGCTGTTAGTATTTGCCTTATGTATTGAGGTGCTCCTATGTTGGGTGCATAAATATTTACAATTGTTATATCTTCTTCTTGGATCGATCCCTTGATCATTATGTAGTGTCCTTCTTTGTCTCTTTTAATAGTCCTTATTTTAAAGTCTATTTTGTCTGATATGAGAATTGCTACTCCAGCTTTCTTTTGGTTTCCATTTGCATGGAATATCTTTTTCCATCCCCTTACTTTCAGTCTGTATGTGTCTCTAGGTCTGAAGTGGGTCTCTTGTAGACAGCATATATAAGGGTCTTGTTTTTGTATCCATTCAGCTAATCTGTGTCTTTTGGTGGGAGCATTTAGTCCATTTACATTTAAGGTAATTATCGATATGTATGTTCCTATTCCCATTTTCTAAATTGTTTTGGGTTCGTTATTATAGGTCTTTTCCTTCTCTTGTGTTTCTTGCCTAGAGAAGATCCTTTAGCATTTGTCGTAAAGCTGGTTTGGTGGTGCTGAACTCTCTCAGCTTTTGCTTGTCTGTAAAGGTTTTAATTTCTCCATCAAATCTGAATGAGATCCTTGCTGGGTAGAGTAGTCTTGGCTGCAGGTTTTTCTCCTTCATCACTTTCAGTATGTCCTGCCACTCCCTTCTGGCTTGTAGGGTTTCTGCTGAGAGATCAGCTGTTAACCTTATGGGATTCCCTTATGTGTTATTTGTTGTTTTTCCCTTGCTGCTTTTAATATGCTTTCTTTGTATTTAATTTTTGACAGTTTGATTAATATGTGTCTTGGTGTATTTCTCCTTGTATTTATCTTGTATGGGACTCTGTGCTTCCTGGACTTGATTAACTATTTCCTTTCCCATATTAGGGAAGTTTTCAACTATAATCTCTTCAAATATTTTCTCAGTCCCTTTCTTTTTCTCTTCTTCTTCTGGAACCCCTATAATTCGAATGTTGGTGCGTTTAATGTTGTCCCAGAGGTCTCTGAGACTGTCCTCAGTTCTTTTCATTCTTTTTTCTTTATTCTGCTCTGCTGTAGTTATTTCCACTATTTTATCTTCCAGGTCACTTATCCGTTCTTCTGCCTCAGTTACTCTGCTATTGATCCCATCTAGAGTACTTTTAATTTCATTTATTGTGTTGTTCATCGTTGCTTGTTTCATCTTTAGTTCTTCTAGGTCCTTGTTAACTGATTCTTGCATTTTGTCCAATCTATTGTCCATTCTATCTCCAAGATTTCGGATCAACCTTACTATCATTATTCTGAATTCTCTTTCAGGTAGACTGCCTATTTCCTCTTCATTTGTTAGGTCTGGTGCATTTTTATCTTGCTCCTTTATCTGCTGTGTGTTTTTCTGTCTTCTCATTTTGCTTATCTTACTGTGTTTGGGGTCTCCTTTTTGCAGGCTGCAGGTTTGTAGTTCCTCCTGTTTTTGATGTCTGTCTCCAGTGGCTAAGGTTGGTTCAGTGGGTTGTGTAGGCTTCCTGGTGGAGGGGACTAGTGCCTGTGTTGTGGTGGATGAGGCTGGATCTTGTCTCTCTAGTGGGCAGGTTCACGTCTGGTGGTGTGTTTGGGGGTGTCTGTGGCCTTATTATGATTTTAGGCAGCCTCTCTGCTAATGGGTGGTGTTGTGTTCCTGTTTTGCTAGTTGTTTGGCATAGGTTTTCCAGCACTGTGGCTTGCTGGTCGTTGAGTGAAGCTGGGTGCTGGTGTCAAGATGGAGGTCTCTGGGAGATTTTCACCGTTTCATATTATGTGGAGCTGGGAGGTCTCTTGTTGATCAGTGTCCTGAAGTTGGCTGTCCTACCTCAGAGGCAGAGCCCTGCCTCCTGGCTGGAGCACCAAAAGCTTTTCATCCACAGGCTCAGGATAAAAGGGAGAAAAAGTAGAGGGAATTAGTAGAAGTATGAGGAAAGAAAGAAGGAAAGGAGGGTAGGAAGGAAGGAATAAAGAAAGAAAGAAGCAAAGAAGGAAAGAAGGCAAGAAGGAAAGAAAGGAGGGAGGGAGGGAGGGAGGAAGGAAGGAAGGAGGGAAAGAAGGAAAAAAGAAAGAAAGAAGATACAGTAAAAATAAAATAAAGTATAATAAAGTTATTGAATTAAAAAATTCTTATTTAGAAAAAAAAAAAGGGACGGAAAGAACCTTAGGACAAATGTTGGAAGCAAAGCTATACAGACAAAATCTTACACAGAAGCATACACATACACCCTCACTAAAAGAGGTAAATGGGGAAAAATCCTAAATCTTGCTGTCAGAGACCACCTCCTCAATTTGGGATGATTCGTTGTCTAAAGGAGGGAAGGAAGGACGGAAAGAAAGAAAGAAAGAACGAAGGTAAAGTATAATAAGGTTATTAAAATTAATTATTAAGAAACAAAAATTTAAAAAAAAACATGGACGGATAGAACCCTAGGACAAATGGTGGAAGCAAGACTATACAGACAAGCTCTCACATAGAAGCATACACATACACATTCACAAAAAGAGGAAAGGGGAAAAAATCATAGATCTTGCTCCTAAAGTCCACTTCCTTAATTTGGGATGATTGGTTGTCTATTCAGGTATTCCACAGATGCAGGGTACATCAAGTTGATTGTGGAGCTTTAATCCGCTGCTTCTGAGGCTGCTGGGAGAGATTTCCCTTTCTCTTCTTTGTTCTCACAGCTCCCAGGGCTAAGCTTTGGATTTGGCCCTGCCACTGCGTGTAGATCGCTGGAGGGCGTCTGTTTTTTGCTCAGACAGGATGGGGTTAAAAGAGCCGCTGATTGGGGGCTCTGGCGCACTCAGGCCGGCGGGGACGGAGGGGCACAGAGTGCGGGGCGGGCCTGCGGTGGCAAAGGCCGGCGTGACTTTGCACCAGCCTGAGGCGCGCTGTGCGCTCTCCCGGGGAAGTTGTCCCTGGATCCCGGGAACCCGGCAGTGGCGGGCTGCACAGGCTCCGCGGAAGAGGGGTGTGGAGAGTGACCTGTGCTCGCACACAGGCCCCTCGGTGGCGGCAGCAGCAGCCTTAACGTCTCCCGCCTGCCTCTGGGGTCCGCGCTTTTAGCCGCGGCTTGCGCCCGTCTCTGGATTCCGCACTTTCAGCCGCGGCTCGCGCCCGTCTCTGGATTCCGCGCTTTCAGCCACGGCTCGCGCCCGTCTCTGGATTCCGCGCTTTCAGCCGCGGCTCGCGCCCGTCTCTGGGGTCCGTGCTTTCAGCCGCGGCTCGCACCCGTCTCTGGGGTTCGCGCTTTTAGCCGTGGCTCGCGCCCGTCTCTGGAGTTCCTTTAAGCAGCATTCTTAAACCCCTCTCCTCACGCCCCAGGAAACAAAGAGGGAAGGAAAATTCTCCTGCCTCTTCTGCAGGTGCAGGCTTTTCCCCGGACTCCCTCCCGGCTAGCTGTGGTGCACTAACCCCTTCAGGCTATGTTCAAGCCGCCAACCCCAGTCCTCTCCCTGCGCTCCGGCCTCAGCTCGCAGCTCGGCCCGCCCCGGCGGGTGAGCAGACAAGCCTCTCGGGCTGGTGAGTGCCGGTCGGCACCGATCCTCTGTGCGGGAATCTCCCCGCTTTGCCCTCCGCACCCGTTGCTGTGCACTCCTCTGCGGCTTCGAAGCTCCCCCCTCCGCCTCCCGCAGTCTCCGCCCGTGAAGGGGCTTCCTAGACTGTGGAAACTTTTCCTCCTTCACAGCTCCCTCCCACTGGTGCAGGTGCCGTCCCTATTCTTTTGTCTCTGTTTTTTCTTTTGCCCTACCCAGGTACGTGGGGAGTTTCTTGCCTTTTGAGAGGTCTGAGGTCTTCTGCCAGCCTTCAGTAGGTGTTCTGTAGGAGTTGTTCCACGTGTAGATGTATTTCTGGTGTATCTGTGGGGAGGAAGGTGATCTCCGCGTCTTACACTTCCGCCATCTTCCGCCTTCTCTGGCTGTGTATTTTTGATTTTAATTTCCCTAAGCTATAGGACCATATGTGGAAGTGCCCTAGGCTCTGTTGCTTTGTTTCTTAGATGTTACAGGAAACACCATAAACTTCTCCCGAGTGGCTGTTGGCAATTTACATCCCACCCATCAGCATAACAAGGCTCCCAGTTCTCCATGGCTACTCCTGCCTTTCTGGATTTTACACTTTTTTCAGATGGCCCTTTTGACCGGGGGGAAGTGAGACTTCATTGTAGTGCAGATTTCCTTTGCAAGCTTGCTTGGTTGACCAAAAAGGGCGTATGCGTTTTTTCCTGAATATATTCAGGAAAAAACGCATACGCCCTTTTTGGCCAAGTGCATCATTGTCGACGTTCTGCCTCTTTTCCTATGCTTTCAATGCAATTCCAGTCTACCTCCTGAAATCAGTTTCCTGCAATTCTGCCCCACTTTCAAGTCCTCTTGGCAGCCTTACTTCAGTATATTTTTGGACGATAGCTGTCATTTATAACTCTGCAGGTTTGTGAATTACAGTGTCCCTGAGCTCCTTTCTTCAACTCGCTTTCATGTGAGCTGGCCGCAACACCGAGGATTGCTTCAGGCCCTAATCTGGTTCCGGCACGGCACGCAGAGCCTTTGGTTAATTCCTCTTCCTGGTGGAAAATGAGAGTTAAATTTGCCCGTCCAGACACCTCCAGCTAGTCTCTCATTGGTTCTCCCTATTCCTGTTCATCTTCCGCTAAATTGCAAACTGTGCCAAACAGGAGGTTAAAGGCACTGACTCTCCAAGGCGGGAGAGTGTTAGTAAAGCGTCTGGAATATTGCACCCGAGTACCAGGGGACGAAAACTGAGACATATTTGAACAGGTCTCCCGATCACATGGTTGATCATACTATGGGTTCCACATGCATGTTTTAGCTGAAGGAAGAATCCCTTAAACCTGGAGAGTTGAGACCCGTGGAATGGGTAACATGCAATATGACTTCAAAGGGTCTTCATTTGCTCACCGAACCTCTCCAATCCTATCACTGCTGTGTTTATACCCCTGTACACACACTTGATTCTCTTTCGGAGACATAGCAATCCATAGGTTTTAAGATACTTACTAGTCAGGTACATTCTTAGGCGTTTAATATGGGGTGTTGAGTCCATTTCATTGAGCAAGGAGTAGCTCTTGTCTATTACATATTTGGCTTAAGGAACTTTATGTGTGCTCATTTCAATCTCTGGTTTTATGCAGCACCCCAACTCACCTTCCCCCTTAAGCAAGCATAAGTTGGTTTTCTAAACATGAGACCCTGTTCTGTTTTGTAATTCAGTTCATGTGTACCCAAGTTCACATTCCATGTATTAGTGATACCTTATGATGTTTCTTTTTCTGTGTGACTTTTTTCACTTAGAATCACCGTGACTCAATCCACTCATTATGCTGGTACAGGCCTGGTGACATAGGTTTCATTGCTGAGAGGTATTCTATTATACATAAGTACCGCAACTTCTTTATCCATTATTTGCTCTCTGGCATATTTAACTTGTGCTACAGAAGAGGTTCCTGTAAACAGAGCCGTCCCAAATTTTGGGGTGGCTGTGACTTTTTGATTTTAATTTCCCTAAGCTATAGGACCATAAGTGGAAGTGCCCTAGGCTCTGTTGCTTTGTTTTTTAGATGTTTCAGGAAAAACCATACACTTCTCCCCAGTGGCTGTTGGCAATTTACATTCCGCCCATCAGCATAACAAGGCTCCCAGTTCTCCATGGCCTGTCCTGCCTTTCTGGATTTTACACTTTTTTCGATGGCCCTTTTGACCGGGGGGAAGTGAGACTTCATTGTAGTGCAGATTTCCTTTGCAAGCTTGCTTGGTTGGCAAAAAACGGCCTATGGGTTTTTTCCTGAATATATTCAGGAAAAAACGCATACGCCCTTTTTGGCCAAGTGCATCATTGTCGACGTTCTGCCTCTTTTCCTATGCTTTAAATGCAATTCCAGTCTACCTCCTGAAATTGGTTTCCTGCAATTCTGCCCCGCTTTCAAGTCCTCTTGGCAGCCTTACTTCAGTATATTTTTGGACGATAGCTGTCATTTATAACTCTGCAGGTTTGTGAATTACAGTGCCCCTGAGCTCCTTTCTTCAACTCGCTTTCTTGTGAGCTGGCCGCAACACCGCAGGATTGCTTCAGGCCCTAATCAGGTTCCGGCACGGCACGCTGTGCCTTTGGTTAACTCCTCTTCCTGGTGGGAAATGAGAGTTAAATTTGCCTGTCCAGACACCTCCAGCTAGTCTCTCATTGGTTCTCCCTATTCCTGTTCATCTTCCGCAGAAATTGCAAACTGGGCCAAACAGGAGGTTAAAGGCACTGACTCTCCAAGTCGGGAGAGTGTTAGTAAAGCATCTGGAATGTTGTACCCAAGTACCAGGGGACTAAAACTGAGACATATTTGAACACGTCTCCCGATCACACAGTTGATCATACTCTGGGTTCCACATGCATGTTTTAGCTGAAGGAAGAATCCCTTAAACCTGGAGAGTTGAGACCCGTGGAATGGGTACCATGCAATATGACTTCAAAGGGTCTTCATTTGCTCACCGAACCTCTCCAATCCTATCACTGCTGCGTTTATGCCCCTGTACACACGCTTGATTCTCTTTCGGAGACATAGCAATCCATAGGTTTTAAGATACTTACTAGTCAGGTAAATTCTTAGGTGTTTAATATGGGGTGTTGAGTCCATTTCGTTGAGCAAGGAGTAGCTCTTGTCTATTCCATATTTGGCTTAAGGAACTTTATCTGTGCTCATTTCAATCTCTGGTTTTATGCAGCACCCCAACTCACCTTTCCCCTTAAGCAAGCATGTTGGTTTTCTAAATTTGAAAACCTGTTCTGTTTTGTAATCCAGTTCCTGTGTAGCCAAGTTTACATTCAGTGTATTAGTGATATCTTATGATGTTTCTTTTCCTGTGTGACTTATTTCAGTTAGAATCATCATTCCTGAATACACTCATTATGCTGCTACGGGCCTGATGACATAGATTTCATTGCTGAGTGATATTGCATTGTACGTAAGTACCACAACTTCTCTGTCCATTTTTCACTTTCTGTGATATTGAACTTGTACCGTAAACGAGGTTCTTGTAAACAGAGCCTTCCCAAACATTGGGGTGGCTGTGTCTTTTTGATTTTAATTTCCCTAAGCTATAGGACCATAAGTGGAAGTGCCCTAGGCTCTGTTGTTTTGTTTTTTACATGTTTCAGGAAACACCATAGGCTTCTCCCCAGTGGCTGTTGGCAATTTACATCCCGCCCATCAGCATAACAAGGCTCCCAGTTCTCCATGGCCTGTCCTGCCTTTCTGGATTTTACACTTTTTTCAGATGGCCCTTTTGACCGGGGGGAAGTGAGACTTCATTGTAGTGCAGATTTCCTTTGCAAGCTTGCTTGGTTGGCCAAAAAGGGTGTATGCGTTTTTTCCTGAATATATTCAGGAAAAAATGCATACGCCCTTTTTGGCCAAGTGCATCATTGTCGACGTTCTGCCTCTTTTCCTATGCTTTAAATGCAATTCCAGTCTACCTCCTGAAATTGGTTTCCTGCAATTCTGCCCCGCTTTCAAGTCCTCTTGGCAGCCTTACTTCAGTATATTTTTGGATGATAGCTGTCATTTATAACTCTGCAGGTTTGTGAATTACAGTGCCCCTGAGCTCCTTTCTTCAACTCGCTTTCTTGTGAGCTGGCCGCAACACCGCAGGATTGCTTCAGGCCCTAATCTGGTTCTGGCATGGCACGCTGAGCCTTTGGTTAGTTCCTCTTCCTGGTGGGAAATGAGAGTTAAATTTGCCCGTCCAGACACCTCCAGCTAGTCTCTCATTGTTTCTCCCTATTCCTGTTCATCTTCCGCAGAAATTGCAAACTGGGCCAAACAGGAGGTTAAAGGCACTGACTCTCCAAGTCGGGAGAGTGTTAGTAATGCGTCTGAAATATTGCACCCTAGTAGCAGGGGACGAAAACTGAGACGTATTTGAACACGTCTCCCGATCACACGGTTGATCATACTCTGGGTTCCACATGTATGTTTTAGGTGAAGGAAGAATCCCTTAAACCTGGAGAGTTGAGACCCGTGGAATGGGTACCATGCAATATGATTTCAAAGGGTCTTCATTTGCTCACCGAACCTCTCCAATCCTATCACTGCTGCTTTTATGCCCCAGTACACACGCTTGATTCTCTTTCACAGACATACCAATCTATAGGTTTTAAGATACTTACTAGTCAGGTACATTCTTAGGCGTTTAATATGGGGTGTTGAGTCCATTTCGTTGAGCAAGGAGTAGCTCTTGTCTATTCCGTATTTGGCTTAAGGAACTTTACCTGTGCTCATTTCAATCTCTGGTTTTATGCAGCACCCCAACTCACCTTTCCCCTTAAGCAAGCATAAGTTGGTTTTCTACATTTGAGACCCTGTTCTGTTTTGTAATCCAGTTCCTGTGTAGCCAAGTTTACATTCAGTGTATTAGTGATATCTTATGATGTTTCTTTTCCTGTGTGACTTATTTCAGTTAGAATCATCATACCTGAATACACTCATTATGCTGCTACGGGCCTGATGACATAGATTTCATTGCTGAGTGATATTGCATTGTACGTAAGTACCACAACTTCTTTATCCATTTTTCGCTTTCTGCGATATTGAACTTGTACCGTAAACGAGGTTCTTGTAAACAGAGCCGTCCCAAAGTTTGGGGTGGCTGTGTCTTTTTGATTTTAATTTCCCTAAGCTATAGGACCATAAGTGGAAGTGCCCTAGGCTCTGTTGCTTTGTTTTTTAGATGTTTCAGGAAACACCATACACTTCTCCCGAGTGGCTGTTGGCAATTTACATCCTGCCCATCAGCATAACAAGGCTCCCAGTTCTCCATGGCCTGTCCTGCCTTTCTGTATTTTACACATTTTTCAGATGGCCCTTTTGACCGGGGGGAAGTGAGACTTCATTGTAGTGCAGATTCCCTTTGCAAGCTTGCTTGGTTGGCCAAAAAGGGCGTATGCGTTTTTTCCTGAATATATTCAGGAAAAAACGCATACGCCCTTTTTGGCCAAGTGCATCATTGTCGACGTTCTGCCTCTTTTCCTATGCTTTAAATGCAATTCCAGTCTACCTCCTGAAATCGGTTTCCTGCAATTCTGCCTTGCTCTCAATGCCTCTTCATAGCCTTACCTCAATATATTTTTTGAAAATAGTTGGCCTTTATAACTCTGCAGGTTTTTGAATTGCAGTGGCCCTTAGCTCCATTTTTCAGCTCTTATTTTTGTGATCTTGCCTCATAACCACAGGATTCCTTCAGGCCCTATTCTTCTTCTGGGGCACCTTGCTGTGCCTTTGGTTTATTCTTCTTACTGATGTCAAATTAGAGTGACATGTGCCCATTGAAACCGCTACAGCTAGTTTCTCACTGGTTCCCCCTATTCCCATTCATCCTCCGCACTAACTGCAGACTGTGCGATACCAGAACTTAAAGGCATTGACTCTCCATGTGGGGATATTGTTAGTAAAGTGGCTGTAATGTCGATCCGGAGCCCCAGGAGTGGAAAAATGAGGTGTGTTTTAGAAACCTTTCCCGATCATATGGTATACCAGTCACTGGGTTTCCCAAGCATGGTTTAGCTGCAGGAAGATTCCCTTCAACCTGGAGTGTTGGGACCCTTGGAATGAGTAGCATGAAGTATTGCATTAAACTTTTGGCAGTTGCTCACCAAAGCTCACCAATCCTCTCAGCCCCAAGTGTCCAGTCTTATGTCTTATCCAGCTGTGGGTTTATATGTGTTCAATCCAGGTTGCATCACAGCCCCTGAGCGAATTTTGTAAGAATTTTTCTCTCTTTCATTGTTTCTGCGTTTTGTTTTTAAAATTTATTTCTATAATGGGGTTTAGCTCATTTTCACTGCTGTGTTTGTGCCGCTCTGCACACACTTGATTCCCTTATGGAGATATATCAATACATGGGTTTTAAGATTCTTATTACTCAGATATATTTCTCTGCGGTGTATAGGGTGTGTTGAGGCCAGTTCATTGAGCAAGGTGTAGATCTTGTCTAATATCTATTTGGTTTATTGAACAGTTTCTGTGCTAATTTCAAACTCTGGTTTTATGCATCACCCCACCTCTCCTTTCCCCTTAAGCTGACATAAGTGTGTTTTCTAAATGTGAGACACTGTTCTGTTCTGTAATTCATTTCTTGTGCAGCCATATTTACCCTCCCTCTATAAGTGATATCTTATGATATGTTTCTTTTTCTGTTTGACTTATTTCAAGTAGTATTATCGGACCTAAATCCACTCTTTATCCTTCTACTAACCTTATTACATTGATTTCATGGTGAAGAGATATTCCATTGTACATAAGTACCACATCTTCTTTATCCATTGTTCTCTTTCCTGGGATATTTAAGGTGTACTGAAGTTGAGGTTCTTGTAAACAGAGTAGCCCTAAACTGTGGTGTGCTTGTGTCTTGTTGATTTTTAGACTTCCCTAGATATACTCCCATGATTGGAAGTATCCTATGCTCTGTAGCTCTGTTTTTTAGATGATTTAGGAACCACCATACACTTCTCCAGAGTGGCTCTCGGCAGTTCACACACTGCCCATCAGCGTATAAAGGCTCCCTGTTCTCCATGACCTGTCCTGCATTTCTGGTTTTTACAATTTTTTAGGATGGCCCTTTTGACCGGTGGGAAATGAGACTTCTTTGTTGTGCACATTTGCATTGCTTGCTTGCTTCATTGCCCATAAAGTGCGTATGCGTTTTTTCCTGGATATAATCAGGAAAAAACGCATACGCCCTTTTGGGCCAACTGCATCATTGTCGAAATTCTGCCGCTTTTCATGTGCTTTAAAGACGAGTCCAATCTATCTCTTGAAATCTGTTTCTTGCAATTCTGTCTTGCATTCAGATCCTCTTCTTTGCCTTACCTCAACATATTTTTGGACGTTAGTTTTCATTTATAACTCTGCAGGTTTGTGAATTGCAGTGACCCTGAGCTCCATTTTTTAAGTTGCTCTTTTGTGAGCTGGCCTCAAACCCGCAGGATTGCTTCAGGCCCTATTTTGGCTCCGGCGAGGCGGGCTGAGCCTTTTTTCAATTCTTATTCTTAATGGGAAATTAGAGTGATATGTGCCCGTCCAAACCCCTACAACTATTCTCTCATTGGTTCCCCCTCTTCCCGTTCATCCTCCTCACAATTTGCAAAATGTGTGAAACAGAAGTTGAAATGTGCTGATTCTCCAAGTGGGGAGATTCTAAGTAACGTGGCTGGAATGGTGAACAGGAGCACCAGGAGAGGATAAATGAGCTGCATTTTAGACACATCTCCCGATCACATGGTGTACAGTCCTCTGGGATTTCCATGCATGTTTTAGCTGTAGGAAGATCCCTTGAACCTGCAGATTTGGGACCCATTGAATGGGTACCAGGTAGTATTACTTTAAAGGGTGTGCATTTCCTCACCCAACCTCACATTTCTCTTAGTGCAAACAGTTTCCAGCCTTATGTCTCATCCTGCTGTGGGTCTAGATGTGTTCAATCCATGTTGCATCACCGTCCCTGAGGAAAAGTTGTAAGAGGTTTTCTCTGTCTCTCTGTCATTTATTTTTTTCAATTTATTACTATATTGGTTACAGCTGATTTTCAAAGCTCTGTTTCTTGCTGCTGTACATCCACTTGATTCACGTACAGAGAGACATCAGTAAATTCTTTTTCAGATTCTTACCAGTCGTATATATTCTTTTCCGGTGACTTGAGTGTGCTGAGTGCAGTTCTTTTAGCTACCGTGTAGGCCTTGTTGATTATCAGTTTGGTATTTGGAATGGTATCTTTGCTAATTTCAACCTCCTGGATGATGCCTCACCCCTCCCCACCTTTCCCGTTTAGCAGCCTTATGCGTGTTTTCTACATATTTGACTATGTTTTTGTTTTGTAATTTATTTCATGTGTAGCCATTTTGGATTCCACCTTTAAGTGATATCTTATGATATGTGTCTTTTTCTTTTTGAATTATGTCACTTAGAAAGATCATACGTAACTCCTCCGGAGTTGTTACATCTGGCCATATTTCATTGATTTCCAGGCTGGATAATATTCCACTCTACCTAAGTACCACATCTCTATCCATTTTTTCCCTCCAGAGACATTTAAGTTATATCCTAGTCGAGGATCTTTTAAACAGAGAGGGGGTAAACATTGGGGTGCCTGTGTCCTCTCGATTTTTGTTTTTCCCAAGATATACGCCCATGAGTGCAAGTGCCCTATGCTCTGTAGCTCGTTTTTTAGATGCTTTAGTAAACACAATACACTTCTCCAGAATGGCCGTTGGCAATATACATTTCCACTATAAGTCTCACAGGGCTCCCTCTTCTCCTTGCCCTGTCCTGCATTTCTGTTATTTACGCTTTATGAGGATGGCTCTTCTGACTGATGCGAAGTGATATCTTTTGTAGTATTGACTTCCAGTGCCCACCTGTTTGGTTGGCTAAAAAAGTGTATGCCCTTTTCTTGAATATATACAGAAAAAAACGCATACACCCTTTTTGGCCAACTGCAATGTTGGCAATATTCAGCTCCTTTTCTTGTGCTTAATGGCGAGTCCTTTCTACCTCCTCAAATCCCTTTCCTGCCATTCTCCCTTGCTTACAAGTCCTTTTCTCTGACTTTCCTCAAGACATTTTTCAGTGATGGATATTTTCAACTCTGCAGTTTCGTGAATTTTACTGCCCCTGAGTTCCATTGTTCAACTTGTGTTTATGGGAACTGGCCACAAAGCAGCGGGATTTCCTCAAGCCCTATACTGTTTCCATGGGCAACCCTAGCCTTTGGTCAGTTCGTCTTCCTGATTGGAAATTAGAGTGACATGTGCCTGTCTGAACATCTAGGACTTGTCTCTCATTGTTCCTCATCCTTCCGCTTCATCCTCTGGACAAATTCCAAACTGTACGCAACAGGATGTTGACAGTGCTGACCTCTCCAAGTGGGGAGACTGTTAGTAAAGACGCTGGAGGGGTGAACCCGAGCACCAGGAGATGAGGAGATGAGATGCCTTTTCCAAACTCTTCCCGATCAGACGGTATACCATCCTCTGGGTGTGACAGACATGTTTTAGCAGTAGGAAGAGTCCCATTATGTAAGGAGAACACCAGGGCTTTTTCAAAATCAGTGTCTCCCCGAAACCCAAACTGGGGAATTTTTTAAGCTACGGCTACACATATGTTCATTAAGGGCCTTGGGAAGTAGGCAGAGTCCAAACTTTAGATGATTGAAGTCTTCAGGGTCAGAAGCACTCACCACCAGCTTCCCTTAGGTTACACTTTAACTGTCATTGATAGATGATGTCAATAAAAATATCTATTCTTTTTCAGATTATTTCCCCTTATAGGTTATTGCAAAATGTTGAATGTAGTTCCCTGTGCTATACAGTAGTTCCTTGTTGATGATCTATTTTATACATAGCAGTGTGTATGTGTTAATCCCAAACTGTTAATTTATCCCTCCTCCCACCTTTCCCCTTTGGTAATAATAAATTATAAGATTTTATACTTCTCAGAAATGGGGGAGCTGAAAGAGAGGTATCATTTTCAATGAAAAAACATTTAAAACAAGATTGAAGCTTTAACCAAGATTATTAGATGTACATCCTTGGAAAGAAATCACTTCGTTTCTCTAATATTGACCTGACAAATAAGACAAACCTTTTCACTGAACTTGCTTATAATAAAGTGATGGAAATATCAAATGGAAGTGTTAGAAACACCTTATTTTACCTGAGCCTTATACACTGTTCTATGTTAACTACAGTTTGGCTCACACATCTGTTCATTGAGGTTACAATAGTCTCAATTTCTGTTACTGATCCTCCCGAGTGGACCCCAACAAGTGTCCCCCTGCCCAGTGTCATTGGGGCCAACAGATTGAGACTGAGTTTGGTTCACAAGCAAAGGAAACTTTATATTTTGATCAGAGAATGGAGAGGTGAGAGCATGCACTACCCCGTGGGCTGTGGGCTGGGCTGCTGTGTAGAGATCCTGTCAGAGTTAGTGGGAGGGAGGGGGCAGAGCTCTCGAGGGCCGGGTTGGCTGCAGCTCAGGCTCTATATCGCGGAGTCTGCACTGGGCCCCAGGAGCTGAGGTGTCGACCCAGCCATTCTGTACTAGGAAATCTGGTCTGAAGTGCCGGGTGTGGAACCTCTGCATGTGGGACCCTAGGAGCACATGAAATTAGACAAAGCACAAAGGATAAAAAAGGTTAGACTTGACTTTATTGCCCAGATTTTATTTTTATCTCCCAGGGATTTTTAATGGGCTTTGCTGGGGACAAACCCCTCCTCTGCCTTTTGTCCTGTTCCTCATTTTTGGAGTGCTGAGGGTGCAGACCCTTCTTCTGTAACTGCTGAGTGCTGAGTTGGGAGCCCTCATACCCGGGGGCGAGGGTCAGAGCTTCTCCCCAGCAGCCTCCAGGTGACGTTGATTGTCCCCAGGCCCCCTGCCTCCCTGCTCGTCCACCTGAGCACCAGCATTGGAAGTGTTATAGATTCTAATGACCTTTAAGGGTCCAGGAAAGAGATGTGCAGAGACGCTGTGGGGGCCGGTTTCACCCCGCCCCACATTTGTTCGGCCACCTTAGGCTGACCGTTTCTGCCAGCCTAGATGCTCTGACCAGTAGTCTGCGCTTTCTTCAATTAGGCCCCTGAATTAACGTACAAACAGCACCAGGTGTCAGAGCCCTGCCCGCTCAACTCCCAGGCAGTCCAGGGTCAGTGGTGATCAAGGACCATGATAGCCACTGAGTCAACAGCCTTTTGAAGTAAACAGGAGTCCAGCCAGTCTTATTGGCCACCATCATCACGGTGTCTGTAGGCTTTTCTATGGTGACAGTGTGATATATGGTTCCCCCGCCAAGATTATTAGCTCCCCTCTGGGTGCAGTAAGTCCTGCAAGCAGTAGTCTACTCTTTTGGGACACACTCTTGTTGTTTTATGAGAGAAACTCCAGGTCAAGTGATGTTCACACGAGTCGTCATGGTGCCCTGTTGCCCCCGGTTATCTCTCTGGATGTTGGAGTTGGAGGGCCTCCTCACTCGAGGTTGGTGTGCCCACAGAGCGAACCCTGAAACTTCAGGGCATGGTTGGTGGTTAGGATCACCACGTGGGGTCCTTTTCCTTTAGGAGGGAGGTGGCCTTTTGGGCTGCTGATTTCCAGGTTTTTAGATACCGCCAGTATCTTGGCCAGATGTGGCAGTGGGCCAAGCCCCTTGGTGACCGTAGTTTATCCTACCTGGATGGCATTCTTGCATTGTTCCATTTCAAGTGGTCCCAGTTTTTGCACTAATTGTCCAGTGGTGATTCACCTTTCACCGGGAATGTAAAGGTCAAAGGGTTTAGCTAAATTAGGGAGTTCCAGGGCAAGGGTCTGAATTGACTGCTCTTTCCATTCTTGAAAGGCCACTTCTGGATTCTATTCAAAAGGATCATCATCTTTTCCTTTCAGTGTTTCATATAGAGGCCCAGCTAGTAGACTGTAGTTAGGGATCCAGAAGCAGCAAACCCTGGCCTCCCCAGGAACCCCTAAGCTGTCTTCTAGTTTTAGAAAGGGGTAAGGCTGAAAATGGTTTCTTCCCTTTCCTGGGATGGGCTTCTCTGACCTTCTGTGAGAATGAAGCCCAGGCAGGTCACCGCAGTCTGTGATATTTGAGCTTTTTCTTGGACAACTTCTATCCTTTATTGGCTTGGTAGTTCAGAGGCCTCCTTAGTAGGGCTGGCGATCAGAATGTCGTCTGCGTACTGAAGGAGGATTTCCTTTTCCAGAGGTAGAACTTTTAGGTCTTTAGCTAAGCTTTCCCCAAAGATGGTGTGGGAATTTTTGCACCCTTGGGGCAAGACGGCCCGGAAGTATTGTTTTAGTTGTATGTTGAGTCCTGCCACTCACAAGCCAAAATTTCTTGTGACTCTGGGACTAATGGAATACAAAAGAAGGCATCATTGAAGACTAATACAGAATACCATGTCCTGGTGGTTGGTAGAATGACCAGCAGGGTGTAGGAATTAGGAGCAGCTGGAGGTATATCCTCGGTGGCTTCACTGACTGTCCTGACATCCTTTACCAGGTCCCCAGCAGCCCATGGGGCTCTCATGGTCAGACCAATCCCAGAATATGGAGCTCACCTGGGCAGGTACCCCACCCCCACCCCAGCCCACGGGGCTCTTGTGGTCAGGCCCCTCCCAGGATACAGAGCTACCCTTGCAGGTACCGTGGCAGGGCTGGGCACACAGGAACTGTGCACATAGCCCTCATTGCAGAGCACCCCCAGCTCACCTGTCGCTCAGAGCTGACACAGAGCACCTCAGAGCAGGACTTGAACTAACAAACAGCAGCTGCAACAGGTCTGTGACCCTGGGCATCACTCTGTGCGGCCTCCCTCCACCTGGTCTTCCAGAGACTTCCACTGCACCCGGGACACCAGGCCTCTGTCTCCAACCACCACCCACCCCTCCTCTCCCTGACTCCTGGGTTCCTCTCATTAGGAGAGGGTTTTCTTGAAGTTGTCTCCCACTCATGGGCCAGATAAAATGATTAGAAAACAAGCCAAAGCTGCAGCCCCTTGTCTATCCTGACTCTCAGGAGCCCACACCTGTTCCTTGGACCTGGCCGGTTCAGCAAGTTCCATTTTCTGCAACTGTGAGCCCCTGAGGGGTGATGATTGGCTGACCTGGGCAGCCTTACTGTGCCAGCCAGCCCTCCCCAGGTGTGCCTGGGTTGAGATCAATATAAATACCACTCCAGGCAGCAAGAGCCCCTGCAGCCGTGCCTGACGCCATTTTCTCTGCCCTGTCAGCAGTCTCGGGGCTGGGCTGGTGGGAGGGAGTGAGAGGCCACGGCTTTGTGGGTGGCCCAGTGTGAGTGGGGCTCTGCTGGACTTTCTGCAGCAGTTGCCAGGCTGCCACCTGCTAAAGAAGAGGATGTGTCACCCATACCTGCTGCTGGAATTTCTCCCTGGGCAGAGGTGAGGAAGGAAAAAAGCAGTGGGGGCAGGGACAGGACGGGTATCTCAGGCAGGGAAATGGAAATCTTCCAGAAGAGCACCCAGGGCCAGGACCATCCTGGCTGGCCTGCAGGCACCAAGTCGGCCGGCATGCTGTCACTCGTGTGGCTCTATGGCCCTTCCTCTAGGCCTTCAAGTCCTTGTATATATTCAGGTGTTTTACCTGGGACGGGTGGGAATAGTTCAGCAGCAACTGGCCTGGGGCTCAGCTCACGTTTACTCACAGATGCCTCGGCATGGTGCCCCAGCTTTGCAATGAGGACGCTTGTTGCGTGGGGGCTGCTGGCTGAATGGGAGACGATTCCCCACCACTGACCAACTTCAGCATTGTTTACAACTGGAGCAAGTGCCCTGATACGGTTTTCCTCTGTGGAACTGGTGGGTTCTGTGTTTTTTTTCTCTTTTTCGTTTTTGGTTCAAGGTAGATTTTATTCCTCTTTTTTGTATTTACAGATATAAACATGGAAATAATTTATTCATATAAATACATGTATGTGAAGGGAATAATTGTTTTTTCTGTTTTATTTTTTAAATTTTATTTCTTTTTAATTTTGAATTTTATTTTATATTTTTATACAGCAGGTTCTTATTGGTTATCTATTTTATACATATAAATGTATACATGCCAATCCCAGTCTCTCAACTCCTCCCACTACCACACCCCCAACAGCTTTCCCCCCTTGTTGTCCATACGTTTGTTGTCTACATCTGTTGCTCTATTTATGCCTTGCAAAATGGTTAATCTGTACAGTTTTTCTAGGTTCCACATATATGCATGAATATACAAGATTTGTTTTTCTCTTTCTGACTTACTTCACTCTGTATGACAGTCTCTAGATCCATCGACGTCTCTACAAATGACCCAATTTCATTCCTCTTCATGGCTTAGTAATATTCCATTTTATATATGTACCACAGCTTTATGCATTCGTCTGTCTGTGGGCATTTAGGTTGCTTCCATTACCTCGATATTGTAAAGAGTGAGGCAATGAACATTGCGGTGAATGTCTCTTTTTGATTTATGGTTTTGTCTGGGTATATGTCCAGAACTGGGATTGCTGTATCCTATGGTAATTCTACTGTTAGTTTCTTAAGAAACTCCATATTGTTCTCCATAGTGACTGTATCAATTTATATTCCCAACAGTAGTGGAAGAGGGTTCCTTTTCTCCACACCCTTTCCAGCATTTTTTGTTTGTAGATTTTCTGATGATGCCCATTCTACCAGGTGTGAGGTGATACCTCATTGTTGAGTCCATTTCCTTGAGCAAGGGGTAGGTCTTGTCTATTACATATTTAGCTTATGGAACGCTATCTGTGCTAATTTCAAACTCTGGTTTTATGCAGCACCCCAACTCACCTTCCCCCTTAAGCAAGCATAAGTTGGTTTTCTAAACATGAGACCCTGTTCTGTTTTGTAATTCAGTTCATGTGTAGCCAAGTTCACATTCCATGTATTAGTGATACCTTATGATGTTTCTTTTTCTGTGTGACTTTTTTCACTTAGAATCACCGTGACTCAATCCACTCATTATGCTGGTACAGGCCTGGTGACATAGGTTTCATTGTTGAGAGGTATTCTATTGTACGTAAGTACCGCAACTTCTTTATCCATTATTTGCTCTCTGGCATATTTAACTTGTGCTACAGAAGAGGTTCCTGTAAACAGAGCCGTCCCAAATTTTGGGGTGGCTGTGACTTTTTGATTTTAATTTCCCTAAGCTATAGGACCATAAGTGGAAGTGCCCTAGGCTCTGTTGCTTTGTTTTTTAGATGTTTCAGGAAACACCATACACTTCTCCCCAGTGGCTGTTGGCAATTTACATTCCGCCCATCAGCATAACAAGGCTCCCAGTTCTCCATGGCCTGTCCTGCCTTTCTGGATTTTACACTTTTTTCGATGGCCCTTTTGACCGGGGGGAAGTGAGACTTCATTGTAGTGCAGATTTCCTTTGCAAGCTTGCTTGGTTGGCAAAAAACGGCCTATGGGTTTTTTCCTGAATATATTCAGGAAAAAACGCATACGCCCTTTTTGGCCAAGTGCATCATTGTCGACGTTCTGCCTCTTTTCCTATGCTTTAAATGCAATTCCAGTCTACCTCCTGAAATCGGTTTCCTGCAATTCTGCCCCGCTTTCAAGTCCTCTTGGCAGCCTTACTTCAGTATATTTTTGGACGATAGCTGTCATTTATAACTCTGCAGGTTTGTGAATTACAGTGCCCCTGAGCTCCTTTCTTCAACTCGCTTTCTTGTGAGCTGCCCGCAACACCGCAGGATTGCTTCAGGCCCTAATCTGGTTCCGGCACGGCACGCTGTGCCTTTGGTTAACTCCTCTTCCTGGTGGGAAATGAGAGTTAAATTTGCCTGTCCAGACACCTCCAGCTAGTCTCTCATTGGTTCTCCCTATTCTTGTTCATCTTCCGCAGAAATTGCAAACTGGGCCAAACAGGAGGTTAAAGGCACTGACTCTCCAAGTCGGGAGAGTGTTAGTAAAGCATCTGGAATGTTGTACCCGAGTACCAGGGGACTAAAACTGAGACATATTTGAACACGTCTCCCGATCACACGGTTGATCATACTCTGGGTTCCACATGCATGTTTTAGCTGAAGGAAGAATCCCTTAAACCTGGAGAGTTGAGACCCGTGGAATGGGTACCATGCAATATGACTTCAAAGGGTCTTCATTTGCTCACCGAACCTCTCCAATCCTATCACTGTTGCGTTTATGCCCCTGTACACACGCTTGATTCTCTTTCGGAGACATAGCAATCCATAGGTTTTAAGATACTTACAAGTCAGGTAAATTCTTAGGTGTTTAATATGGGGTGTTGAGTCCATTTCGTTGAGCAAGGAGTAGCTCTTGTCTATTCCATATTTGGCTTAAGGAACTTTATCTGTGCTCATTTCAATCTCTGGTTTTATGCTGCACCCCAACTCACCTTTCCCCTTAAGCAAGCATGTTGTTTTTCTAAATTTGAGAACCTGTTCTGTTTTGTAATCCAGTTCCTGTGTAGCCAAGTTTACATTCAGTGTATTAGTGATATCTTATGATGTTTCTTTTCCTGTGTGACTTATTTCAGTTAGAATCATCATTCCTGAATACACTCATTATGCTGCTATGGGCCTGATGACATAGATTTCATTGCTGAGTGATATTGCATTGTACGTAAGTACCACAACTTCTCTGTCCATTTTTCACTTTCTGCAATATTGAACTTGTACCGTAAACGAGGTTCTTGTAAACAGAGCCGTCCCAAACATTGGGGTGGCTGTGTCTTTTTGATTTTAATTTCCCTAAGCTATAGGACCATAAGTGGAAGTGCCCTAGGCTCTGTTGCTTTGTTTTTTAGATGTTTCAGGAAAAACCATACACTTCTCCCGAGTGGCTGTTGGCAATTTACATCCCGCCCATCAGCATAACAAGGCTCCCAGTTCTCCATGGCCTGTCCTGCCTTTCTGGATTTTACACTTTTTTCACATGGCCCTTTTGACCTGGGGGAAGTGAGACTTCATTGTAGTGCAGATTTCCTTTGCAAGCTTGCTTGGTTGGCCAAAAAGGGCGTGTGCGTTTTTTCCTGAATATATTCAGGAAAAAATGCATACGCCCTTTTTGGCCAAGTGCATCATTGTCGACGTTCTGCCTCTTTTCCTATGCTTTAAATGCAATTCCTGTCTACCTCCTGAAATCGGTTTCCTGCAATTCTACCCCGCTTTCAAGTCCTCTTGGCAGCCTTACTTAAGTATATTTTTGGACGATAGCTGTCATTTATAACTCTGCAGGTTTGTGAATTACAGTGCCCCTGAGCTCCTTTCTTCAACTCGCTTTCTTGTGAGCTGGCCGCAACACCGCAGGATTGCTTCAGGCCCTAATCTGGTTCCGGCACGGCACGCTGAGCCTTTGGTTAGTTCCTCTTCCTGGTGGGAAATGAGAGTTAAATTTGCCCGTCCAGACACCTCCAGCTAGTCTCTCATTGGTTCTCCCTATTCCTGTTCATCTTCCGCAGAAATTGCAAACTGGGCCAAACAGGAGGTTAAAGGCACTGACTCTCCAAGTCTGGAGAGTGTTAGTAATGCGTCTGAAATATTGCACCCAGTAGCAGGGGACGAAAACTGAGACGTATTTTAACATGTCTCCCGATCACACGGTTGATCATACTCTGGGTTCCACATGTATGTTTTAGCTGAAGGAAGAATCCCTTAAACCTGGAGAGTTGAGACCCGTGGAATGGGTACCATACAATATGATTTCAAAGGGTCTTCATTTGCTCACCGAACCTCTCCAATCCTATCACTGCTGCTTTTATGCCCCGGTACACACGCTTGATTCTCTTTCACAGACATACCAATCTATAGGTTTTAAGATACTTACTAGTCAGGTACATTCTTAGGCGTTTAATATGGGGTGTTGAGTCCATTTCGTTGAGCAAGGAGTAGCTCTTGTCTATTCCGTATTTGGCTTAAGGAACTTTACCTGTGCTCATTTCAATCTCTGGTTTTATGCAGCACCCCAACTCACCTTTCCCCTTAAGCAAGCATAAGTTGGTTTTCTATATTTGAGACCCTGTTCTGTTTTGTAATCCAGTTCTTGTGTAGCCAAGTTTACATTCAGTGTATTAGTGATATCTTATGATGTTTCTTTTCCTGTGTGACTTATTTCAGTTAGAATCATCATACCTGAATACACTCATTATGCTGCTACGGGCCTGATGACATAGATTTCATTGCTGAGTGATATTGCATTGTACGTAAGTACCACAACTTCTTTATCCATTTTTCGCTTTCTGCGATATTGAACTTGTACCGTAAACGAGGTTCTTGTAAACAGAGCCGTCCCAAAGTTTGGGGTGGCTGTGTCTTTTTGATTTTAATTTCCCTAAGCTATAGGACCATAAGTGGAAGTGCCCTAGGCTCTGTTGCTTTGTTTTTTAGATGTTTCAGGAAACACCATACACTTCTCCCGAGTGGCTGTTGGCAATTTACATCCTGCCCATCATCATAACAAGGCTCCCAGTTCTCCATGGCCTGTCCTGCCTTTCTGGATTTTACACTTTTTGCAGATGGCCCTTTTGACCGGGGGGAAGTGAGACTTCATTGTAGTGCAGATTTCCTTTGCAAGCTTGCTTGGTTGGCCAAAAAGGGCGTATGCGTTTTTTCCTGAATATATTCAGGAAAAAACGCATACGCCCTTTTTGGCCAAGTGCATCATTGTCGACGTTCTGCCTCTTTTCCTATGCTTTAAATGCAATTCCAGTCTACCTCCTGAAATCGGTTTCCTGCAATTCTGCCTTGCTCTCAATGCCTCTTCATAGCCTTACCTCAATATATTTTTTGAAAATAGTTGGCCTTTATAACTCTGCAGGTTTTTGAATTGCAGTGGCCCTTAGCTCCATTTTTCAGCTCTTATTTTTGTGATCTTGCCTCATAACCACAGGATTCCTTCAGGCCCTATTCTTCTTCTGGGGCACCTTGCTGTGCCTTTGGTTTATTCTTCTTACTGATGTCAAATTAGAGTGACATGTGCCCATTGAAACCGCTACAGCTAGTTTCTCACTGGTTCCCCCTATTCCCATTCATCCTCCGCACTAACTGCAGACTGTGCGATACCAGAACTTAAAGGCATTGACTCTCCATGTGGGGATATTGTTAGTAAAGTGGCTGTAATGTCGATCCGGAGCCCCAGGAGTGGAAAAATGAGGTGTGTTTTAGAAACCTTTCCCGATCATATGGTATACCAGTCACTGGGTTTCCCAAGCATGGTTTAGCTGCAGGTAGATTCCCTTCAACCTGGAGTGTTGGGACCCTTGGAATGAGTAGCATGAAGTATTGCATTAAACTTTTGGCAGTTGCTCACCAAAGCTCACCAATCCTCTCAGCCCCAAGTGTCCAGTCTTATGTCTTATCCAGCTGTGGGTTTATATGTGTTCAATCCAGGTTGCATCACAGCCCCTGAGCAAATTTTGTAAGAATTTTTCTCTCTTTCATTGTTTCTGCGTTTTGTTTTTAAAATTTATTTCTATAATGGGGTTTAGCTCATTTTCACTGCTGTGTTTGTGCCGCTCTGCACACACTTGATTCCCTTATGGAGATATATCAATACATGGGTTTTAAGATTCTTATTACTCAGATATATTTCTCTGCGGTGTATAGGGTGTGTTGAGGCCAGTTCATTGAGCAAGGTGTAGATCTTGTCTAATATCTATTTGGTTTATTGAACAGTTTCTGTGCTAATTTCAAACTCTGGTTTTATGCATCACCCCACCTCTCCTTTCCCCTTAAGCTGACATAAGTGTGTTTTCTAAATGTGAGACACTGTTCTGTTCTGTAATTCATTTCTTGTGCAGCCATATTTACCCTCCCTCTATAAGTGATATCTTATGATATGTTTCTTTTTCTGTTTGACTTATTTCAAGTAGTATTATCGGACCTAAATCCACTCTTTATCCTTCTACTAACCTTATTACATTGATTTCATGGTGAAGAGATATTCCATTGTACATAAGTACCACATCTTCTTTATCCATTGTTCTCTTTCCTGGGATATTTAAGGTGTACTGAAGTTGAGGTTCTTGTAAACAGAGTAGCCCTAAACTGTGGTGTGCTTGTGTCTTGTTGATTTTTAGACTTCCCTAGATATACTCCCATGATTGGAAGTATCCTATGCTCTGTAGCTCTGTTTTTTAGATGATTTAGGAACCACCATACACTTCTCCAGAGTGGCTCTCGGCAGTTCACACACTGCCCATCAGCGTATAAAGGCTCCCTGTTCTCCATGGCCTGTCCTGCATTTCTGGTTTTTACAATTTTTTAGGATGGCCCTTTTGACCGGTGGGAAATGAGACTTCTTTGTTGTGCACATTTGCATTGCTTGCTTGCTTCATTGCCCATAAAGTGCGTATGCGTTTTTTCCTGGATATAATCAGGAAAAAACGCATACGCCCTTTTGGGCCAACTGCATCATTGTCGAAATTCTGCCGCTTTTCATGTGCTTTAAAGACGAGTCCAATCTATCTCTTGAAATCTGTTTCTTGCAATTCTGCCTTGCATTCAGATCCTCTTCTTTCCCTTACCTCAACATATTTTTGGACGTTAGTTTTCATTTATAACTCTGCAGGTTTGTGAATTGCAGTGACCCTGAGCTCCATTTTTTAAGTTGCTCTTTTGTGAGCTGGCCTCAAACCCGCAGGATTACTTCAGGCCCTATTTTGGCTCCGGCGAGGCGGGCTGAGCCTTTTTTCAATTCTTATTCTTAATGGGAAATTAGAGTGATATGTGCCCGTCCAAACCCCTACAACTATTCTCTCATTGGTTCCCCCTCTTCCCGTTCATCCTCCTCACAATTTGCAAAATGTGTGAAACAGAAGTTGAAATGTGCTGATTCTCCAAGTGGGGAGATTCTAAGTAACGTGGCTGGAATGGTGAACAGGAGCACCAGGAGAGGATAAATGAGCTGCATTTTAGACACATCTCCCGATCACATGGTGTACAGTCCTCTGGGATTTCCATGCATGTTTTAGCTGTAGGAAGATCCCTTGAACCTGCAGATTTGGGACCCATTGAATGGGTACCAGGTAGTATTACTTTAAAGGGTGTGCATTTCCTCACCCAACCTCACATTTCTCTTAGTGCAAACAGTTTCCAGCCTTATGTCTCATCCTGCTGTGGGTCTAGATGTGTTCAATCCATGTTGCATCACCGTCCCTGAGGAAAAGTTGTAAGAGGTTTTCTCTGTCTCTCTGTCATTTATTTTTTTCAATTTATTACTATATTGGTTACAGCTGATTTTCAAAGCTCTGTTTCTTGCTGCTGTACATCCACTTGATTCACGTACAGAGAGACATCAGTAAATTCTTTTTCAGATTCTTACCAGTCGTATATATTCTTTTCCGGTGACTTGAGTGTGCTGAGTGCAGTTCTTTTAGCTACCGTGTAGGCCTTGTTGATTATCAGTTTGGTATTTGGAATGGTATCTTTGCTAATTTCAACCTCCTGGATGATGCCTCACCCCTCCCCACCTTTCCCGTTTAGCAGCCTTATGCGTGTTTTCTACATATTTGACTATGTTTTTGTTTTGTAATTTATTTCATGTGTAGCCATTTTGGATTCCACCTTTAAGTGATATCTTATGATATGTGTCTTTTTCTTTTTGAATTATGTCACTTAGAAAGATCATACGTAACTCCTCCAGAGTTGTTACAACTGGCCATATTTCATTGATTTCCAGGCTGGATAATATTCCACTCTACCTAAGTACCACATCTCTATCCATTTTTTCCCTCCAGAGACATTTAAGTTATATCCTAGTCGAGGATCTTTTAAACAGAGAGGGGGTAAACATTGGGGTGCCTGTGTCCTCTCGATTTTTGTTTTTCCCAAGATATACACCCATGAGTGCAAGTGCCCTATGCTCTGTAGCTCGTTTTTTAGATGCTTTAGTAAACACAATACACTTCTCCAGAATGGCCGTTGGCAATATACATTTCCACTATAAGTCTCACAGGGCTCCCTCTTCTCCTTGCCCTGTCCTGCATTTCTGTTATTTACGCTTTATGAGGATGGCTCTTCTGACTGATGCGAAGTGATATCTTTTGTGTTATTGACTTCCAGTGCCCACCTGTTTGGTTGGCTAAAAAAGTGTATGCCCTTTTCTTGAATATATACAGAAAAAAACGCATACACCCTTTTTGGCCAACTGCAATGTTGGCAATGTTCAGCTCCTTTTCTTGTGCTTAATGGTGAGTCTTTTCTACCTCCTCAAATCCCTTTCCTGCCATTCTCCCTTGCTTACAAGTCCTTTTCTCTGACTTTCCTCAAGACATTTTTCAGTGATGGATATTTTCAACTCTGCAGTTTCGTGAATTTTACTGCCCCTGAGTTCCATTGTTCAACTTGTGTTTATGGGAACTGGCCACAAAGCAGCGGGATTTCCTCAAGCCCTATACTGTTTCCATGGGCAACCCTAGCCTTTGGTCAGTTCGTCTTCCTGATTGGAAATTAGAGTGACATGTGCCTGTCTGAACACCTAGGACTTGTCTCTCATTGTTCCTCATCCTTCCGCTTCATCCTCTGGACAAATTCCAAACTGTACGCAACAGGATGTTGACAGTGCTGACATCTCCAAGTGGGGAGACTCTTAGTAAAGACGCTGGAGGGGTGAACCCGAGCACCAGGAGATGAGGAGATGAGATGCATTTTCCAAACTCTTCCCGATCAGACGGTATACCATCCTCTGTGTGTGACAGACATGTTTTAGCAGTAGGAAGAGTCCCATTATGTAAGGAGAACACCAGGGCTTTTTCAAAATCAGTGTCTCCCCGAAACCCAAACTGGGGAATTTTTTAAGCTACGGCTACACATATGTTCATTAAGGGCCTTGGGAAGTAGGCAGAGTCCAAACTTTAGATGATTGAAGTCTTCAGGGTCAGAAGCACTCACCACCAGCTTCCCTTAGGTTACACTTTAACTGTCATTGATAGATGATGTCAATAAAAATATCTATTCTTTTTCAGATTATTTCCCCTTATAGGTTATTGCAAAATGTTGAGTGTAGTTCCCTGTGCTATACAGTAGTTCCTTGTTGATGATCTATTTTATACATAGCAGTGTGTATGTGTTAATCCCAAACTGTTAATTTATCCCTCCTCCCACCTTTCCCCTTTGGTAATAATAAATTATAAGATTTTATACTTCTCAGAAATGGGGGAGCTGAAAGAGAGGTATCATTTTCAATGAAAAAACATTTAAAACAAGATTGAAGCTTTAACCAAGATTATTAGATGTACATCCTTGGAAAGAAATCACTTCGTTTCTCTAATATTGACCTGACAAATAAGACAAACCTTTTCACTGAACTTGCTTATAATAAAGTGATGGAAATATCAAATGGAAGTGTTAGAAACATCTTATTTTACCTGAGCCTTATACACTGTTCTATGTTAACTACAGTTTGGCTCACACATCTGTTCATTGAGGTTACAATAGTCTCAATTTCTGTTACTGATCCTCCCGAGTGGACCCCAACAAGTGTCCCCCTGCCCAGTGTCATTGGGGCCAACAGATTGAGACTGAGTTTGGTTCACAAGCAAAGGAAACTTTATATTTTGATCAGAGAATGGAGAGGTGAGAGCATGCACTACCCCGTGGGCTGTGGGCTGGGCTGCTGTGTAGAGATCCTGTCAGAGTTAGTGGGAGGGAGGGGGCAGAGCTCTCGAGGGCCGGGTTGGCTGCAGCTCAGGCTCTATATCGCGGAGTCTGCACTGGGCCCCAGGAGCTGAGGTGTCGACCCAGCCATTCTGCACTAGGAAATCTGGTCTGAAGTGCCGGGTGTGGAACCTCTGCATGTGGGACCCTAGGAGCACATGAAATTAGACAAAGCACAAAGGATAAAAAAGGTTAGACTTGACTTTATTGCCCAGATTCTATTTTTATCTCCCAGGGATTTTTAATGGGCTTTGCTGGGGACAAACCCCTCCTCTGCCTTTTGTCCTGTTCCTCATTTTTGGAGTGCTGAGGGTGCAGACCCTTTTTCTGTAACTGCTGAGTGCTGAGTTGGGAGCCCTCATACCCGGGGGCGAGGGTCAGAGCTTCTCCCCAGCAGCCTCCAGGTGACGTTGATTGTCCCCAGGCCCCCTGCCTCCCTGCTCGTCCACCTGAGCACCAGCATTGGAAGTGTTATAGATTCTAATGACCTTTAAGGGTCCAGGAAAGAGATGTGCAGAGACGCTGTGGGGGCCGGTTTCACCCCGCCCCACATTTGTTCGGCCACCTTAGGCTGACCGTTTCTGCCAGCCTAGATGCTCTGACCAGTAGTCTGCGCTTTCTTCAATTAGGCCCCTGAATTAACGTACAAACAGCACCAGGTGTCAGAGCCCTGCCCGCTCAACTCCCAGGCAGTCCAGGGTCAGTGGTGATCAAGGACCATGATGGCCACTGAGTCAACAGCCTTTTGAAGTAAACAGGAGTCCAGCCAGTCTTATTGGCCACCATCATCACGGTGTCTGTAGGCTTTTCTATGGTGACAGTGTGATATATGGTTCCCCCGCCAAGATTATTAGCTCCCCTCTGGGTGCAGTAAGTCCTGCAAGCAGTAGTCTACTCTTTTGGGACACACTCTTGTTGTTTTATGAGAGAAACTCCAGGTCAAGTGATGTTCACACGAGTCGTCATGGTGCCCTGTTGCCCCCGGTTATCTCTCTGGTTGTTGGAGTTGGAGGGCCTCCTCACTCGAGGTTGGTGTGCCCACGGAGCGAACCCTGCAACTTCAGGGCATGGTTGGTGGTTAGGATCACCACGTGGGGTCCTTTTCCCTTAGGAGGGAGGTGGCCTTTTGGGCTGCTGATTTCCAGGTTTTTAGATACCGCCAGTATCTTGGCCAGATGTGGCAGTGGGCCAAGCCCCTTGGTGACCGTAGTTTATCCTACCTGGATGGCATTCTTGCATTGTTCCATTTCAAGTGGTCCCAGTTTTTGCACTAATTCTCCAGGGGCGATTCACCTTTCACCGGGAATGTAAAGGTCAAAGGGTTTAGCTAAATTAGGGAGTTCCAGGGCAAGGGTCTGAATTGACTGCTCTTTCCATTCTTGAAAGGCCACTTCTGGATTCTATTCAAAAGGATCATCATCTTTTCCTTTCAGTGTTTCATATAGAGGCCCAGCTAGTAGACTGTAGTTAGGGATCCAGAAGCAGCAAACCCTGGCCTCCCCAGGAACCCCTAAGCTGTCTTCTAGTTTTAGAAAGGGGTAAGGCTGAAAATGGTTTCTTCCCTTTCCTGGGATGGGCTTCTCTGACCTTCTGTGAGAATGAAGCCCAGGCAGGTCACCGCAGTCTGTGATATTTGAGCTTTTTCTTGGACAACTTCTATCCTTTATTGGCTTGGTAGTTCAGAGGCCTCCTTAGTAGGGCTGGCGATCAGAATGTCGTCTGCGTACTGAAGGAGGATTTCCTTTTCCAGAGGTAGAACTTTTAGGTCTTTAGCTAAGCTTTCCCCAAAGATGGTGTGGGAATTTTTGCACCCTTGGGGCAAGACGGCCCGGAAGTATTGTTTTAGTTGTATGTTGAGTCCTGCCACTCACAAGCCAAAATTTCTTGTGACTCTGGGACTAATGGAATACAAAAGAAGGCATCATTGAAGACTAATACGGAATGCCATATCCTGGTGGTTGGTAGAATGACCAGCAGGGTGTAGGAATTAGGAGCAGCTGGAGGTATATCCTCGGTGGCTTCACTGACTGTCCTGACATCCTTTACCAGGTCCCCAGCAGCCCATGGGGCTCTCGTGGTCAGACCAATCCCAGAATATGGAGCTCACCTGGGCAGGTACCCCACCCCCACCCCAGCCCACGGGGCTCTCGTGGTCAGGCCCCTCCCAGGATACAGAGCTACCCTTGCAGGTACCGTGGCAGGGCTGGGCACACAGGAACTGTGCACATAGCCCTCATTGCAGAGCACCCCCAGCTCACCTGTCACTCAGAGCTGACACAGAGCACCTCAGAGCAGGACTTGAACTAACAAACAGCAGCTGCGACAGGTCTGTGACCCTGGGCATCACTCTGTGCGGCCTCCCTCCACCTGGTCTTCCAGAGACTTCCACTGCACCCGGGACACCAGGCCTCTGTCTCCAACCACCACCCACCCCTCCTCTCCCTGACTCCTGGGTTCCTCTCATTAGGAGAGGGTTTTCTTGAAGTTGTCTCCCACTCATGGGCCAGATAAAATGATTAGAAAACAAGCCAAAGCTGCAGCCCCTTGTCTATCCTGACTCTCAGGAGCCCACACCTGTTCCTTGGACCTGGCCGGTTCAGCAAGTTCCATTTTCTGCAACTGTGAGCCCCTGAGGGGTGATGATTGGCTGACCTGGGCAGCCTTACCGTGCCGGCCAGCCCTCCCCAGGTGTGCCTGGGTTGAGATCAATATAAATACCACTCCAGGCAGCAAGAGCCCCTGCAGCCGTGCCTGACGCCATTTTCTCTGCCCTGTCAGCAGTCTCGGGGCTGGGCTGGTGGGAGGGAGTGAGAGGCCACGGCTTTGTGGGTGGCCCAGTGTGAGTGGGGCTCTGCTGGACTTTCTGCAGCAGTTGCCAGGCTGCCACCTGCTAAAGAAGAGGATGTGTCACCCATACCTGCTGCTGGAATTTCTCCCTGGGCAGAGGTGAGGAAGGAAAAAAGCAGTGGGGGCAGGGACAGGACGGGTATCTCAGGCAGGGAAATGGAAATCTTCCAGAAGAGCACCCAGGGCCAGGACCATCCTGGCTGGCCTGCAGGCACCAAGTCGGCCGGCATGCTGTCACTCGTGTGGCTCTATGGCCCTTCCTCTAGGCCTTCAAGTCCTTGTATATATTCAGGTGTTTTACCTGGGACGGGTGGGAATAGTTCAGCAGCAACTGGCCTGGGGCTCAGCTCACGTTTACTCACAGATGCCTCGGCACGGTGCCCCAGCTTTGCAATGAGGACGCTTGTTGCGTGGGGGCTGCTGGCTGAATGGGAGATGATTCCCCACCACTGACCAACTTCAGCATTGTTTACAACTGGAGCAAGTGCCCTGATACGGTTTTCCTCTGTGGAACTGGTGGGTTCTGTGTTTTTTTTCTCTTTTTCGTTTTTGGTTCAAGGTAGATTTTATTCCTCTTTTTTGTATTTACAGATATAAACATGGAAATAATTTATTCATATAAATACATGTATGTGAAGGGAATAATTGTTTTTTCTGTTTTATTTTTTAAATTTTATTTCTTTTTAATTTTGAATTTTATTTTATATTTTTATACAGCAGGTTCTTATTGGTTATCTATTTTATACATATAAATGTATACATGCCAATCCCAGTCTCTCAACTCCGCCCACCACCAACCCCCCCAACAGCTTTCCCCCCTTGTTGTCCATACGTTTGTTGTCTACATCTGTTGCTCTATTTATGCCTTGCAAAATGGTTAATCTGTACAGTTTTTCTAGGTTCCACATATATGCATGAATATACAAGATTTGTTTTTCTCTTTCTGACTTACTTCACTCTGTATGACACTCTCTAGATCCATCGACGTCTCTACAAATGACCCAATTTCATTCCTCTTCATGGCTTAGTAATATTCCATTTTATATATGTACCACAGCTTTATGCATTCGTCTGTCTGTGGGCATTTAGGTTGCTTCCATTACCTCGATATTGTAAAGAGTGAGGCAATGAACATTGCGGTGAATGTCTCTTTTTGATTTATGGTTTTGTCTGGGTATATGTCCAGAACTGGGATTGCTGTATCCTATGGTAATTCTACTGTTAGTTTCTTAAGAAACTCCATATTGTTCTCCATAGTGACTGTATCAATTTATATTCCCAACAATAGTGGAAGAGGGTTCCTTTTCTCCACACCCTTTCCAGCATTTTTTGTTTGTAGATTTTCTGATGATGCCCATTCTACCAGGTGTGAGGTGATACCTCATTGTTGAGTCCATTTCCTTGAGCAAGGGGTAGGTCTTGTCTATTACATATTTAGCTTATGGAACGCTATCTGTGCTAATTTCAAACTCTGGTTTTATGCAGCACCCCAACTCACCTTCCCCCTTAAGCAAGCATAAGTTGGTTTTCTAAACATGAGACCCTGTTCTGTTTTGTAATTCAGTTCATGTGTAGCCAAGTTCACATTCCATGTATTAGTGATACCTTATGATGTTTCTTTTTCTGTGTGACTTTTTTCACTTAGAATCACCGTGACTCAATCCACTCATTATGCTGGTACAGGCCTGGTGACATAGGTTTCATTGCTGAGAGGTATTCTATTGTACATAAGTACCGCAACTTCTTTATCCATTATTTGCTCTCTGGCATATTTAACTTGTGCTACAGAAGAGGTTCCTGTAAACAGAGCCGTCCCAAATTTTGGGGTGGCTGTGTCTTTTTGATTATAATTTCCCTAAGCTATAGGACCATAAGTGGAAGTGCCCTAGGCTCTGTTGCTTTGTTTTTTAGATGTTTCAGGAAACACCATACACTTCTCCCCAGTGGCTGTTGGCAATTTACATTCCGCCCATCAGCATAACAAGGCTCCCAGTTCTCCATGGCCTGTTCTGCCTTTCTGGATTTTACACTTTTTTCGATGGCCCTTTTGACCGGGGGGAAGTGAGACTTCATTGTAGTGCAGATTTCCTTTGCAAGCTTGCTTGGTTGGCAAAAAACGGCCTATGGGTTTTTTCCTGAATATATTCAGGAAAAAACGCATACGCCCTTTTTGGCCAAGTGCATCATTGTCGACGTTCTGCCTCTTTTCCTATGCTTTAAATGCAATTCCAGTCTACCTCCTGAAATCGGTTTCCTGCAATTCTGCCTTGCTCTCAATGCCTCTTCATAGCCTTACCTCAATATATGTTTTGAAAATAGTTGGCCTTTATAACTCTGCAGGTTTTTGAATTGCAGTGGCCCTTAGCTCCATTTTTCAGCTCTTATTTTTGTGATCTTGCCTCATAACCACAGGATTCCTTCAGGCCCTATTCTTCTTCTGGGGCACCTTGCTGTGCCTTTGGTTTATTCTTCTTACTGATGTCAAATTAGAGTGACATGTGCCCATTGAAACCGCTACAGCTAGTTTCTCACTGGTTCCCCCTATTCCCATTCATCCTCCGCACTAACTGCAGACTGTGCGATACCAGAACTTAAAGGCATTGACTCTCCATGTGGGGGTGTTGTTAGTAAAGTGGCTGTAATGTCGATCCGGAGTCCCAGGAGAGGAAAAATGAGGTGCATTTTAGAAACCTTTCCCGATCATATGGTATACCAGTCGCTGGGTTTCCCAAGCATGGTTTAGCTGTAGGAAGATTCCCTTCAACCTGGAGTGTTGGGACCCTTGGAATGAGTAGCATGAAGTATTGCATTAAACTTTTGGCAGTTGCTCACCAAAGCTCACCAATCCTCTCATCCCCAAGTGTCCAGCCTTATGTCTTATCCAGCTGTGGGTTTATATGTGGTCAATCCAGGTTGCATCACAGCCCCTGAGCGAATTTTGTAAGAATTTTTCTCTCTTTCATTGTTTCTGCGTTTTGTTTTTAAAATTTATTTCTATAATGGGGTTTAGCTCATTTTCACTGCTGTGTTTGTGCCGCTCTGCACACACTTGATTCCCTTATGGAGATATATCAATACATGGGTTTTAAGATTCTTATTACTCAGATATATTTCTCTGCGGTGTATAGGGTGTGTTGAGGCCAGTTCATTGAGCAAGGTGTAGATCTTTTCTAATATCTATTTGGTTTATTGAACGGTATCTGTGCTAATTTCAAACTCTGGTTTTATGCATCACCCCACCTCTCCTTTCCCCTTAAGCTGACATAAGTGTGTTTTCTAAATGTGAGACACTGTTCTGTTCTGTAATTCATTTCTTGTGCAGCCATATTTACCCTCCCTCTATAAGTGATATCTTATGATATGTTTCTTTTTCTTTTTGATTTATTTCAAGTACTATTATCGGACCTAAATCCACTCTTTATCCTTCTACTAACCTTATTACATTGATTTCATGGTGAAGAGATATTCCATTGTACATAAGTACCACATCTTCTTTATCCATTGTTCTCTTTCCTGGGATATTTAAGGTGTACTGAAGTTGAGGTTCTTGTAAACAGAGTAGCCCTAAACTGTGGTGTGCTTGTGTCTTGTTGATTTTTAGACTTCCCTAGATATACTCCCATGATTGGAAGTGTCCTATGCTCTGTAGCTCTGTTTTTTAGACGATTTAGGAACCACCATACACTTCTCCAGAGTGGCTCTCGGCAGTTCACACACTGCCCATCAGCGTATAAAGGCTCCCTGTTCTCCATGGCCTGTCCTGCATTTCTGGTTTTTACAATTTTTTAGGATGGCCCTTTTGACCGGTGGGAAATGAGACTTCTTTGTTGTGCACATTTGCATTGCTTGCTTGCTTCATTGCCCATAAAGTGCGTATGCGTTTTTTCCTGGATATAATCAGGAAAAAACGCATACACCCTTTTGGGCCAACTGCATCATTGTCGAAATTCTGCCGCTTTTCATGTGCTTTAAAGACGAGTCCAATCTATCTCTTGAAATCTGTTTCTTGCAATTCTGCCTTGCATTCAGATCCTCTTCTTTCCCTTACCTCAACATATTTTTGGACGTTAGTTTTCATTTATAACTCTGCAGGTTTGTGAATTGCAGTGACCCTGAGCTCCATTTTTTAAGTTGCTCTTTTGTGAGCTGGCCTCAAACCCGCAGGATTGCTTCAGGCCCTATTTTGGCTCCGGCGAGGCGGGCTGAGCCTTTTTTCAATTCTTATTCTTAATGGGAAATTAGAGTGATATGTGCCCGTCCAAACCCCTACAACTATTCTCTCATTGGTTCCCCCTCTTCCCGTTCATCCTCCTCACAATTTGCAAAATGTGTGAAACAGAAGTTGAAATGTGCTGATTCTCCAAGTAGGGAGATTCTAAGTAACGTGGCTGGAATGGTGAACAGGAGCACCAGGAGAGGATAAATGAGCTGCATTTTAGACACATCTCCCGATCACATGGTGTACAGTCCTCTGGGTTTTCCATGCATGTTTTAGCTGTAGGAAGATCCCTTGAACCTGCAGATTTGGGACCCATTGAATGGGTACCAGGTAGTATTACTTTAAAGGGTGTGCATTTCCTCACCCAACCTCACATTTCTCTTAGTGCAGTTTCCAGCCTTATGTCTCATCCTGCTGTGGGTCTAGATGTGTTCAATCCATGTTGCATCACCATCCCTGAGGAAAAGTTGTAAGAGGTTTTCTCTGTCTCTCTGTCGTTTATTTTTTTCAATTTATTACTATATTGGTTACAGCTGATTTTCAAAGCTCTGTTTCTTGCTGCTGTACATCCACTTGATTCACGTACAGAGAGACATCAGTAAATTCTTTTTCAGATTCTTACCAGTCGTATATATTCTTTTCCGGTGACTTGAGTGTGCTGAGTGCAGTTCTTTTAGCTACCGTGTAGGCCTTGTTGATTATCAGTTTGGTATTTGGAATGGTATCTTTGCTAATTTCAACCTCCTGGATGATGCCTCACCCCTCCCCACCTTTCCCGTTTAGCAGCCTTATGCGTGTTTTCTACATATTTGACTATGTTTTTGTTTTGTAATTTATTTCATGTGTAGCCATTTTGGATTCCACCTTTAAGTGATATCTTATGATATGTGTCTTTTTCTTTTTGAATTATGTCACTTAGAAAGATCATACGTAACTCCTCCAGAGTTGTTACAACTGGCCATATTTCATTGATTTCCAGGCTGGATAATATTCCACTCTACCTAAGTACCACATCTCTATCCATTTTTTCCCTCCAGAGACATTTAAGTTATATCCTAGTCGAGGATCTTTTAAACAGAGAGGGGGTAAACATTGGGGTGCCTGTGTCCTCTCGATTTTTGTTTTTCCCAAGATATACGCCCATGAGTGCAAGTGCCCTATGCTCTGTAGCTCGTTTTTTAGATGCTTTAGTAAACACAATACACTTCTCCAGAATGGCCGTTGGCAATATACATTTCCACTATAAGTCTCACAGGGCTCCCTCTTCTCCTTGCCCTGTCCTGCATTTCTGTTATTTACGCTTTATGAGGATGGCTCTTCTGACTGATGCGAAGTGATATCTTTTGTAGTATTGACTTCCAGTGCCCACCTGTTTGGTTGGCTAAAAAAGTGTATGCCCTTTTCTTGAATATATACAGAAAAAAACCGCATACACCCTTTTTGGCCAACTGCAATGTTGGCAATGTTCAGCTCCTTTTCTTGTGCTTAATGGTGAGTCTTTTCTACCTCCTCAAATCCCTTTCCTGCCATTCTCCCTTGCTTACAAGTCCTTTTCTCTGACTTTCCTCAAGACATTTTTCAGTGATGGATATTTTCAACTCTGCAGTTTCGTGAATTTTACTGCCCCTGAGTTCCATTGTTCAACTTGTGTTTATGGGAACTGGCCACAAAGCAGCGGGATTTCCTCAAGCCCTATACTGTTTCCATGGGCAACCCTAGCCTTTGGTCAATTCGTCTTCCTGATTGGAAATTAGAGTGACATGTGCCTGTCTGAACACCTAGGACTTGTCTCTCATTGTTCCTCATCCTTCCGCTTCATCCTCTGGACAAATTCCAAACTGTACGCAACAGGATGTTGACAGTGCTGACCTCTCCAAGTGGGGAGACTGTTAGTAAAGACGCTGGAGGGGTGAACCCGAGCACCAGGAGATGAGGAGATGAGATGCCTTTTCCAAACTCTTCCCGATCAGACGGTATACCATCCTCTGTGTGTGGCAGACATGTTTTAGCAGTAGGAAGAGTCCCATTATGTAAGGAGAACACCAGGGCTTTTTCAAAATCAGTGTCTCCCCGAAACCCAAACTGGGGAATTTTTTAAGCTACGGCTACACATATGTTCATTAAGGGCCTTGGGAAGTAGGCAGAGTCCAAACTTTAGATGATTGAAGTCTTCAGGGTCAGAAGCACTCACCACCAGCTTCCCTTAGGTTACACTTTAACTGTCATTGATAGATGATGTCAATAAAAATATCTATTCTTTTTCAGATTATTTCCCCTTATAGGTTATTGCAAAATGTTGAGTGTAGTTCCCTGTGCTATACAGTAGTTCCTTGTTGATGATCTATTTTATACATAGCAGTGTGTATGTGTTAATCCCAAACTGTTAATTTATCCCTCCTCCCACCTTTCCCCTTTGGTAATAATAAATTATAAGATTTTATACTTCTCAGAAATGGGGGAGCTGAAAGAGAGGTATCATTTTCAATGGAAAAGCATTTAAAACAAGATTGAAGCTTTAACCAAGATTATTAGATGTACATCCTTGGAAAGAAATCACTTTGTTTCTCTAATATTGACCTGACAAATAAGACAAACCTTTTCACTGAACTTGCTTATAATAAAGTGATGGAAATATCAAATGGAAGTGTTAGAAACATCTTATTTTACCCGAGCCTTATACACTGTTCTATGTTAACTACAGTTTGGCTCACACATCTGTTCATTGAGGTTACAATAGTCTCAATTTCTGTTACTGATCCTCCAGAGTGGACCCCAACAAGTGTCCCCCTGCCCAGTGTCATTGGGGCCAACAGATCGAGACTGAGTTTGGTTCACAAGCAAAGGAAACTTTATATTTTGATCAGAGAATGGAGAGGTGAGAGCATGCACTACCCCGTGGGCTGTGGGCTGGGCTGCTGTGTAGAGATCCTGTCAGAGTTAGTGGGAGGGAGGGGGCGGAGCTCTCGAGGGCCGGGTTGGCTGCAGCTCAGGCTCTATATCGCGGAGTCTGCACTGGGCCCCAGGAGCTGAGGTGTCGACCCAGCCATTCTGCACTAGGAAATCTGGTCTGAAGTGCCGGGTGTGGAACCTCTGCATGCGGGACCCTAGGAGCACATGAAATTAGACAAAGCACAAAGGATAAAAAAGGTTAGACTTGACTTTATTGCCCAGATTCTATTTTTATCTCCCAGGGATTTTTAATGGGCTTTGCTGGGGACAAACCCCTCCTCTGCCTTTTGTCCTGTTCCTCATTTTTGGAGTGCTGAGGGTGCAGACCCTTCTTCTGTAACTGCTGAGTGCTGAGTTGGGAGCCCTCATACCCGGGGGCGAGGGTCAGAGCTTCTCCCCAGCAGCCTCCAGGTGACGTTGATTGTCCCCAGGCCCCCTGCCTCCCTGCTCGTCCACCTGAGCACCAGCATTGGAAGTGTTATAGATTCTAATGACCTTTAAGGGTCCAGGAAAGAGATGTGCAGAGACGCTGTGGGGGCCGGTTTCACCCCGCCCCACATTTGTTCGGCCACCTTAGGCTGACTGTTTCTGCCAGCCTAGATGCTCTGACCAATAGTCTGCGCTTTCTTCAATTAGGCCCCTGAATTAACGTACAAACAGCACCAGGTGTCAGAGCCCTGCCCGCTCAACTCCCAGGCAGTCCAGGGTCAGTGGTGATCAAGGACCATGATGGCCACTGAGTCAACAGCCTTTTGAAGTAAACAGGAGTCCAGCCGGTCTTATTGGCCACCATCATCACGGTGTCTGTAAGCTTTTCTATGGTGACAGTGTGATATATGGTTCCCCCGCCAAGATTATTAGCTCCCCTCTGGGTGCAGTAAGTCCTGCAAGCAGTAGTCTACTCTTTTGGGACACACTCTTGTTGTTTTATGAGAGAAATTCCAGGTCAAGTGATGTTCACACGAGTCGTCATGGTGCCCTGTTGCCCCCGGTTATCTCTCTGGATGTTGGAGTTGGAGGGCCTCCTCACTCGAGGTTGGTGTGCCCACGGAGCGAACCCTGCAACTTCAGGGCATGGTTGGTGGTTAGGATCACCACGTGGGGTCCTTTTCCCTTAGGAGGGAGGTGGCCTTTTGGGCTGCTGATTTCCAGGTTTTTAGATACCGCCAGTATCTTGGCCAGATGTGGCAGTGGGCCAAGCCCCTTGGTGACCTTAGTTTATCCTACCTGGATGGCATTCTTGCATTGTTCCATTTCAAGTGGTCCCAGTTTTTGCACTAATTCTCCAGGGGCGATTCACCTTTCACCGGGAATGTAAAGGTCAAAGGGTTTAGCTAAATTAGGGAGTTCCAGGGCAAGGGTCTGAATTGACTGCTCTTTCCATTCTTGAAAGGCCACTTCTGGATTCTATTCAAAAGGATCATCATCTTTTCCTTTCAGTGTTTCATATAGAGGCCCAGCTAGTAGACTGTAGTTAGGGATCCAGAAGCAGCAAACCCTGGCCTCCCCAGGAACCCCTAAGCTGTCTTCTAGTTTTAGAAAGGGGTAAGGCTGAAAATGATTTCTTCCCTTTCCTGGGATGGGCTTCTCCGACCTTCTGTGAGAATGAAGCCCAGGCAGGTCACCGCAGTCTGTGATATTTGAGCTTTTTCTTGGACAACTTCTATCCTTTATTGGCTTGGTAGTTCAGAGGCCTCCTTAGTAGGGCTGGCGATCAGAATGTCGTCTGCGTACTGAAGGAGGATTTCCTTTTCCAGAGGTAGAACTTTTAGGTCTTTAGCTAAGCTTTCCCCAAAGATGGTGTGGGAATTTTTGCACCCTTGGGGCAAGACGGCCCGGAAGTATTGTTTTAGTTGTATGTTGAGTCCTGCCACTCACAAGCCAAAATTTCTTGTGACTCTGGGACTAATGGAATACAAAAGAAGGCATCATTGAAGACTAATACGGAATGCCATATCCTGGTGGTTGGTAGAATGACCAGCAGGGTGTAGGAATTAGGAGCAGCTGGAGGTATATCCTCGGTGGCTTCACTGACTGTCCTGACATCCTTTACCAGGTCCCCAGCAGCCCATGGGGCTCTCGTGGTCAGACCAATCCCAGAATATGGAGCTCACCTGGGCAGGTACCCCACCCCCACCCCAGCCCACGGGGCTCTCGTGGTCAGGCCCCTCCCAGGATACAGAGCTACCCTTGCAGGTACCGTGGCAGGGCTGGGCACACAGGAACTGTGCACATAGCCCTCATTGCAGAGCACCCCCAGCTCACCTGTCACTCAGAGCTGACACAGAGCACCTCAGAGCAGGACTTGAACTAACAAACAGCAGCTGCGACAGGTCTGTGACCCTGGGCATCACTCTGTGCGGCCTCCCTCCACCTGGTCTTCCAGAGACTTCCACTGCACCCGGGACACCAGGCCTCTGTCTCCAACCACCACCCACCCCTCCTCTCCCTGACTCCTGGGTTCCTCTCATTAGGAGAGGGTTTTCTTGAAGTTGTCTCCCACTCATGGGCCAGATAAAATGATTAGAAAACAAGCCAAAGCTGCAGCCCCTTGTCTATCCTGACTCTCAGGAGCCCACACCTGTTCCTTGGACCTGGCCGGTTCAGCAAGTTCCATTTTCTGCAACTGTGAGCCCCTGAGGGGTGATGATTGGCTGACCTGGGCAGCCTTACCGTGCCGGCCAGCCCTCCCCAGGTGTGCCTGGGTTGAGATCAATATAAATACCACTCCAGGCAGCAAGAGCCCCTGCAGCCGTGCCTGACGCCATTTTCTCTGCCCTGTCAGCAGTCTCGGGGCTGGGCTGGTGGGAGGGAGTGAGAGGCCACGGCTTTGTGGGTGGCCCAGTGTGAGTGGGGCTCTGCTGGACTTTCTGCAGCAGTTGCCAGGCTGCCACCTGCTAAAGAAGAGGATGTGTCACCCATACCTGCTGCTGGAATTTCTCCCTGGGCAGAGGTGAGGAAGGAAAAAAGCAGTGGGGGCAGGGACAGGACGGGTATCTCAGGCAGGGAAATGGAAATCTTCCAGAAGAGCACCCAGGGCCAGGACCATCCTGGCTGGCCTGCAGGCACCAAGTCGGCCGGCATGCTGTCACTCGTGTGGCTCTATGGCCCTTCCTCTAGGCCTTCAAGTCCTTGTATATATTCAGGTGTTTTACCTGGGACGGGTGGGAATAGTTCAGCAGCAACTGGCCTGGGGCTCAGCTCACGTTTACTCACAGATGCCTCGGCACGGTGCCCCAGCTTTGCAATGAGGACGCTTGTTGCGTGGGGGCTGCTGGCTGAATGGGAGACGATTCCCCACCACTGACCAACTTCAGCATTGTTTACAACTGGAGCAAGTGCCCTGATACGGTTTTCCTCTGTGGAACTGGTGGGTTCTGTGTTTTTTTTCTCTTTTTCGTTTTTGGTTCAAGGTAGATTTTATTCCTCTTTTTTGTATTTACAGATATAAACATGGAAATAATTTATTCATATAAATACATGTATGTGAAGGGAATAATTGTTTTTTCTGTTTTATTTTTTAAATTTTATTTCTTTTTAATTTTGAATTTTATTTTATATTTTTATACAGCAGGTTCTTATTGGTTATCTATTTTATACATATAAATGTATACATGCCAATCCCAGTCTCTCAACTCCGCCCACCACCAACCCCCCCAACAGCTTTCCCCCCTTGTTGTCCATACGTTTGTTGTCTACATCTGTTGCTCTATTTATGCCTTGCAAAATGGTTAATCTGTACAGTTTTTCTAGGTTCCACATATATGCATGAATATACAAGATTTGTTTTTCTCTTTCTGACTTACTTCACTCTGTATGACACTCTCTAGATCCATCGACGTCTCTACAAATGACCCAATTTCATTCCTCTTCATGGCTTAGTAATATTCCATTTTATATATGTACCACAGCTTTATGCATTCGTCTGTCTGTGGGCATTTAGGTTGCTTCCATTACCTCGATATTGTAAAGAGTGAGGCAATGAACATTGCGGTGAATGTCTCTTTTTGATTTATGGTTTTGTCTGGGTATATGTCCAGAACTGGGATTGCTGTATCCTATGGTAATTCTACTGTTAGTTTCTTAAGAAACTCCATATTGTTCTCCATAGTGACTGTATCAATTTATATTCCCAACAATAGTGGAAGAGGGTTCCTTTTCTCCACACCCTTTCCAGCATTTTTTGTTTGTAGATTTTCTGATGATGCCCATTCTACCAGGTGTGACGTGATACCTCATTGTTGAGTCCATTTCCTTGAGCAAGGGGTAGGTCTTGTCTATTACATATTTAGCTTATGGAACGCTATCTGTGCTAATTTCAAACTCTGGTTTTATGCAGCACCCCAACTCACCTTCCCCCTTAAGCAAGCATAAGTTGGTTTTCTAAACATGAGACCCTGTTCTGTTTTGTAATTCAGTTCATGTGTAGCCAAGTTCACATTCCATGTATTAGTGATATCTTATGATGTTTCTTTTTCTGTGTGACTTTTTTCACTTAGAATCACCGTGACTCAATCCACTCATTATGCTGGTACAGGCCTGGTGACATAGGTTTCATTGCTGAGAGGTATTCTATTGTACGTAAGTACCGCAACTTCTTTATCCATTATTTGCTCTCTGGCATATTTAACTTGTGCTACAGAAGAGGTTCCTGTAAACAGAGCCATCCCAAATTTTGGGGTGGCTGTGTCTTTTTGATTATAATTTCCCTAAGCTATAGGACCATAAGTGGAAGTGCCCTAGGCTCTGTTGCTTTGTTTTTTAGATGTTTCAGGAAACACCATACACTTCTCCCCAGTGGCTGTTGGCAATTTACATTCCGCCCATCAGCATAACAAGGCTCCCAGTTCTCCATGGCCTGTTCTGCCTTTCTGGATTTTACACTTTTTTCGATGGCCCTTTTGACCGGGGGGGAAGTGAGACTTCATTGTAGTGCAGATTTCCTTTGCAAGCTTGCTTGGTTGGCAAAAAACGGCCTATGGGTTTTTTCCTGAATATATTCAGGAAAAAACGCATACGCCCTTTTTGGCCAAGTGCATCATTGTCGACGTTCTGCCTCTTTTCCTATGCTTTAAATGCAATTCCAGTCTACCTCCTGAAATCGGTTTCCTGCAATTCTGCCTTGCTCTCAATGCCTCTTCATAGCCTTACCTCAATATATGTTTTGAAAATAGTTGGCCTTTATAACTCTGCAGGTTTTTGAATTGCAGTGGCCCTTAGCTCCATTTTTCAGCTCTTATTTTTGTGATCTTGCCTCATAACCACAGGATTCCTTCAGGCCCTATTCTTCTTCTGGGGCACCTTGCTGTGCCTTTGGTTTATTCTTCTTACTGATGTCAAATTAGAGTGACATGTGCCCATTGAAACCGCTACAGCTAGTTTCTCACTGGTTCCCCCTATTCCCATTCATCCTCCGCACTAACTGCAGACTGTGCGATACCAGAACTTAAAGGCATTGACTCTCCATGTGGGAGTGTTGTTAGTAAAGTGGCTGTAATGTCGATCCGGAGTCCCAGGAGAGGAAAAATGAGGTGCATTTTAGAAACCTTTCCCGATCATATGGTATACCAGTCGCTGGGTTTCCCAAGCATGGTTTAGCTGTAGGAAGATTCCCTTCAACCTGGAGTGTTGGGACCCTTGGAATGAGTAGCATGAAGTATTGCATTAAACTTTTGGCAGTTGCTCACCAAAGCTCACCAATCCTCTCATCCCCAAGTGTCCAGCCTTATGTCTTATCCAGCTGTGGGTTTATATGTGGTCAATCCAGGTTGCATCACAGCCCCTGAGCGAATTTTGTAAGAATTTTTCTCTCTTTCATTGTTTCTGCGTTTTGTTTTTAAAATTTATTTCTATAATGGGGTTTAGCTCACTTTCACTGCTGTGTTTGTGCCGCTCTGCACACACTTGATTCCCTTATGGAGATATATCAATACATGGGTTTTAAGATTCTTATTACTCAGATATATTTCTCTGCGGTGTATAGGGTGTGTTGAGGCCAGTTCATTGAGCAAGGTGTAGATCTTGTCTAATATCTATTTGGTTTATTGAACGGTATCTGTGCTAATTTCAAACTCTGGTTTTATGCATCACCCCACCTCTCCTTTCCCCTTAAGCTGACATAAGTGTGTTTTCTAAATGTGAGACACTGTTCTGTTCTGTAATTCATTTCTTGTGCAGCCATATTTACCCTCCCTCTATAAGTGATATCTTATGATATGTTTCTTTTTCTTTTTGATTTATTTCAAGTACTATTATCGGACCTAAATCCACTCTTTATCCTTCTACTAACCTTATTACATTGATTTCATGGTGAAGAGATATTCCATTGTACATAAGTACCACATCTTCTTTATCCATTGTTCTCTTTCCTGGGATATTTAAGGTGTACTGAAGTTGAGGTTCTTGTAAACAGAGTAGCCCTAAACTGTGGTGTGCTTGTGTCTTGTTGATTTTTAGACTTCCCTAGATATACTCCCATGATTGGAAGTGTCCTATGCTCTGTAGCTCTGTTTTTTAGACGATTTAGGAACCACCATACACTTCTCCAGAGTGGCTCTCGGCAGTTCACACACTGCCCATCAGCGTATAAAGGCTCCCTGTTCTCCATGGCCTGTCCTGCATTTCTGGTTTTTACAATTTTTTAGGATGGCCCTTTTGACCGGTGGGAAATGAGACTTCTTTGTTGTGCACATTTGCATTGCTTGCTTGCTTCATTGCCCATAAAGTGCGTATGCGTTTTTTCCTGGATATAATCAGGAAAAAACGCATACGCCCTTTTGGGCCAACTGCATCATTGTCGAAATTCTGCCGCTTTTCATGTGCTTTAAAGACGAGTCCAATCTATCTCTTGAAATCTGTTTCTTGCAATTCTGCCTTGCATTCAGATCCTCTTCTTTCCCTTACCTCAACATATTTTTGGACGTTAGTTTTCATTTATAACTCTGCAGGTTTGTGAATTGCAGTGACCCTGAGCTCCATTTTTTAAGTTGCTCTTTTGTGAGCTGGCCTCAAACCCGCAGGATTGCTTCAGGCCCTATTTTGGCTCCGGCGAGGCGGGCTGAGCCTTTTTTCAATTCTTATTCTTAATGGGAAATTAGAGTGATATGTGCCCGTCCAAACCCCTACAACTATTCTCTCATTGGTTCCCCCTCTTCCCGTTCATCCTCCTCACAATTTGCAAAATGTGTGAAACAGAAGTTGAAATGTGTTGACTCTCCAAGTAGGGAGATTCTAAGTAACGTGGCTGGAATGGTGAACAGGAGCACCAGGAGAGGATAAATGAGCTGCATTTTAGACACATCTCCCGATCACATGGTGTACAGTCCTCTGGGTTTTCCATGCATGTTTTAGCTGTAGGAAGATCCCTTGAACCTGCAGATTTGGGACCCATTGAATGGGTACCAGGTAGTATTACTTTAAAGGGTGTGCATTTCCTCACCCAACCTCACATTTCTCTTAGTGCAGTTTCCAGCCTTATGTCTCATCCTGCTGTGGGTCTAGATGTGTTCAATCCATGTTGCATCACCATCCCTGAGGAAAAGTTGTAAGAGGTTTTCTCTGTCTCTCTGTCGTTTATTTTTTTCAATTTATTACTATATTGGTTACAGCTGATTTTCAAAGCTCTGTTTCTTGCTGCTGTACATCCACTTGATTCACGTACAGAGAGACATCAGTAAATTCTTTTTCAGATTCTTACCAGTCGTATATATTCTTTTCCGGTGACTTGAGTGTGCTGAGTGCAGTTCTTTTAGCTACCGTGTAGGCCTTGTTGATTATCAGTTTGGTATTTGGAATGGTATCTTTGCTAATTTCAACCTCCTGGATGATGCCTCACCCCTCCCCACCTTTCCCGTTTAGCAGCCTTATGCGTGTTTTCTACATATTTGACTATGTTTTTGTTTTGTAATTTATTTCATGTGTAGCCATTTTGGATTCCACCTTTAAGTGATATCTTATGATATGTGTCTTTTTCTTTTTGAATTATGTCACTTAGAAAGATCATACGTAACTCCTCCAGAGTTGTTACAACTGGCCATATTTCATTGATTTCCAGGCTGGATAATATTCCACTCTACCTAAGTACCACATCTCTATCCATTTTTTCCCTCCAGAGACATTTAAGTTATATCCTAGTCGAGGATCTTTTAAACAGAGAGGGGGTAAACATTGGGGTGCCTGTGTCCTCTCGATTTTTGTTTTTCCCAAGATATACGCCCATGAGTGCAAGTGCCCTATGCTCTGTAGCTCGTTTTTTAGATGCTTTAGTAAACACAATACACTTCTCCAGAATGGCCGTTGGCAATATACATTTCCACTATAAGTCTCACAGGGCTCCCTCTTCTCCTTGCCCTGTCCTGCATTTCTGTTATTTACGCTTTATGAGGATGGCTCTTCTGACTGATGCGAAGTGATATCTTTTGTAGTATTGACTTCCAGTGCCCACCTGTTTGGTTGGCTAAAAAAGTGTATGCCCTTTTCTTGAATATATACAGAAAAAAACCGCATACACCCTTTTTGGCCAACTGCAATGTTGGCAATGTTCAGCTCCTTTTCTTGTGCTTAATGGTGAGTCTTTTCTACCTCCTCAAATCCCTTTCCTGCCATTCTCCCTTGCTTACAAGTCCTTTTCTCTGACTTTCCTCAAGACATTTTTCAGTGATGGATATTTTCAACTCTGCAGTTTCGTGAATTTTACTGCCCCTGAGTTCCATTGTTCAACTTGTGTTTATGGGAACTGGCCACAAAGCAGCGGGATTTCCTCAAGCCCTATACTGTTTCCATGGGCAACCCTAGCCTTTGGTCAATTCGTCTTCCTGATTGGAAATTAGAGTGACATGTGCCTGTCTGAACACCTAGGACTTGTCTCTCATTGTTCCTCATCCTTCCGCTTCATCCTCTGGACAAATTCCAAACTGTACGCAACAGGATGTTGACAGTGCTGACCTCTCCAAGTGGGGAGACTGTTAGTAAAGACGCTGGAGGGGTGAACCCGAGCACCAGGAGATGAGGAGATGAGATGCCTTTTCCAAACTCTTCCCGATCAGACGGTATACCATCCTCTGGGTGTGACAGACATGTTTTAGCAGTAGGAAGAGTCCCATTATGTAAGGAGAACACCAGGGCTTTTTCAAAATCAGTGTCTCCCCGAAACCCAAACTGGGGAATTTTTTAAGCTACGGCTACACATATGTTCATTAAGGGCCTTGGGAAGTAGGCAGAGTCCAAACTTTAGATGATTGAAGTCTTCAGGGTCAGAAGCACTCACCACCAGCTTCCCTTAGGTTACACTTTAACTGTCATTGATAGATGATGTCAATAAAAATATCTATTCTTTTTCAGATTATTTCCCCTTATAGGTTATTGCAAAATGTTGAGTGTAGTTCCCTGTGCTATACAGTAGTTCCTTGTTGATGATCTATTTTATACATAGCAGTGTGTATGTGTTAATCCCAAACTGTTAATTTATCCCTCCTCCCACCTTTCCCCTTTGGTAATAATAAATTATAAGATTTTATACTTCTCAGAAATGGGGGAGCTGAAAGAGAGGTATCATTTTCAATGGAAAAGCATTTAAAACAAGATTGAAGCTTTAACCAAGATTATTAGATGTACATCCTTGGAAAGAAATCACTTTGTTTCTCTAATATTGACCTGACAAATAAGACAAACCTTTTCACTGAACTTGCTTATAATAAAGTGATGGAAATATCAAATGGAAGTGTTAGAAACATCTTATTTTACCCGAGCCTTATACACTGTTCTATGTTAACTACAGTTTGGCTCACACATCTGTTCATTGAGGTTACAATAGTCTCAATTTCTGTTACTGATCCTCCAGAGTGGACCCCAACAAGTGTCCCCCTGCCCAGTGTCATTGGGGCCAACAGATCGAGACTGAGTTTGGTTCACAAGCAAAGGAAACTTTATATTTTGATCAGAGAATGGAGAGGTGAGAGCATGCACTACCCCGTGGGCTGTGGGCTGGGCTGCTGTGTAGAGATCCTGTCAGAGTTAGTGGGAGGGAGGGGGCGGAGCTCTCGAGGGCCGGGTTGGCTGCAGCTCAGGCTCTATATCGCGGAGTCTGCACTGGGCCCCAGGAGCTGAGGTGTCGACCCAGCCATTCTGCACTAGGAAATCTGGTCTGAAGTGCCGGGTGTGGAACCTCTGCATGTGGGACCCTAGGAGCACATGAAATTAGACAAAGCACAAAGGATAAAAAAGGTTAGACTTGACTTTATTGCCCAGATTCTATTTTTATCTCCCAGGGATTTTTAATGGGCTTTGCTGGGGACAAACCCCTCCTCTGCCTTTTGTCCTGTTCCTCATTTTTGGAGTGCTGAGGGTGCAGACCCTTCTTCTGTAACTGCTGAGTGCTGAGTTGGGAGCCCTCATACCCGGGGGCGAGGGTCAGAGCTTCTCCCCAGCAGCCTCCAGGTGACGTTGATTGTCCCCAGGCCCCCTGCCTCCCTGCTCGTCCACCTGAGCACCAGCATTGGAAGTGTTATAGATTCTAATGACCTTTAAGGGTCCAGGAAAGAGATGTGCAGAGACGCTGTGGGGGCCGGTTTCACCCCGCCCCACATTTGTTCGGCCACCTTAGGCTGACTGTTTCTGCCAGCCTAGATGCTCTGACCAATAGTCTGCGCTTTCTTCAATTAGGCCCCTGAATTAACGTACAAACAGCACCAGGTGTCAGAGCCCTGCCCGCTCAACTCCCAGGCAGTCCAGGGTCAGTGGTGATCAAGGACCATGATGGCCACTGAGTCAACAGCCTTTTGAAGTAAACAGGAGTCCAGCCGGTCTTATTGGCCACCATCATCACGGTGTCTGTAAGCTTTTCTATGGTGACAGTGTGATATATGGTTCCCCCGCCAAGATTATTAGCTCCCCTCTGGGTGCAGTAAGTCCTGCAAGCAGTAGTCTACTCTTTTGGGACACACTCTTGTTGTTTTATGAGAGAAATTCCAGGTCAAGTGATGTTCACACGAGTCGTCATGGTGCCCTGTTGCCCCCGGTTATCTCTCTGGATGTTGGAGTTGGAGGGCCTCCTCACTCGAGGTTGGTGTGCCCACGGAGCGAACCCTGCAACTTCAGGGCATGGTTGGTGGTTAGGATCACTACGTGGGGTCCTTTTCCCTTAGGAGGGAGGTGGCCTTTTGGGCTGCTGATTTCCAGGTTTTTAGATACCGCCAGTATCTTGGCCAGATGTGGCAGTGGGCCAAGCCCCTTGGTGACCTTAGTTTATCCTACCTGGATGGCATTCTTGCATTGTTCCATTTCAAGTGGTCCCAGTTTTTGCACTAATTCTCCAGGGGCGATTCACCTTTCACCGGGAATGTAAAGGTCAAAGGGTTTAGCTAAATTAGGGAGTTCCAGGGCAAGGGTCTGAATTGACTGCTCTTTCCATTCTTGAAAGGCCACTTCTGGATTCTATTCAAAAGGATCATCATCTTTTCCTTTCAGTGTTTCATATAGAGGCCCAGCTAGTAGACTGTAGTTAGGGATCCAGAAGCAGCAAACCCTGGCCTCCCCAGGAACCCCTAAGCTGTCTTCTAGTTTTAGAAAGGGGTAAGGCTGAAAATGATTTCTTCCCTTTCCTGGGATGGGCTTCTCCGACCTTCTGTGAGAATGAAGCCCAGGCAGGTCACCGCAGTCTGTGATATTTGAGCTTTTTCTTGGACAACTTCTATCCTTTATTGGCTTGGTAGTTCAGAGGCCTCCTTAGTAGGGCTGGCGATCAGAATGTCGTCTGCGTACTGAAGGAGGATTTCCTTTTCCAGAGGTAGAACTTTTAGGTCTTTAGCTAAGCTTTCCCCAAAGATGGTGTGGGAATTTTTGCACCCTTGGGGCAAGACGGCCCGGAAGTATTGTTTTAGTTGTATGTTGAGTCCTGCCACTCACAAGCCAAAGTTTCTTGTGACTCTGGGACTAATGGAATACAAAAGAAGGCATCATTGAAGACTAATACAGAATACCATGTCCTGGTGGTTGGTAGAATGACCAGCAGGGTGTAGGAATTAGGAGCAGCTGGAGGTATATCCTCGGTGGCTTCACTGACTGTCCTGACATCCTTTACCAGGTCCCCAGCAGCCCATGGGGCTCTCGTGGTCAGACCAATCCCAGAATATGGAGCTCACCTGGGCAGGTACCCCACCCCCACCCCAGCCCACGGGGCTCTCATGGTCAGGCCCCTCCCAGGATACAGAGCTACCGTTGCAGGTACCGTGGCAGGGCTGGGCACACAGGAACTGTGCACATAGCCCTCATTGCAGAGCACCCCCAGCTCACCTGTCACTCAGAGCTGACACAGAGCACCTCAGAGCAGGACTTGAACTAACAAACAGCAGCTGCGACAGGTCTGTGACCCTGGGCATCACTCTGTGCGGCCTCCCTCCACCTGGTCTTCCAGAGACTTCCACCGCACCCGGGACACCAGGCCTCTGTCTCCAACCACCACCCACCCCTCCTCTCCCTGACTCCTGGGTTCCTCTCATTAGGAGAGGGTTTTCTTGAAGTTGTCTCCCACTCATGGGCCAGATAAAATGATTAGAAAACAAGCCAAAGCTGCAGCCCCTTGTCTATCCTGACTCTCAGGAGCCCACACCTGTTCCTTGGACCTGGTCAGTTCAGCAAGTTCCATTTTCTGCAACTGTGAGCCCCTGAGGGGTGATGATTGGCTGACCTGGGCAGCCTTACCGTGCCGGCCAGCCCTCCCCAGGTGTGCCTGGGTTGAGATCAATATAAATACCACTCCAGGCAGCAGGAGCCCCTGCAGCCGTGCCTGACGCCATTTTCTCTGCCCTGTCAGCAGTCTCGGGGCTGGGCTGGTGGGAGGGAGTGAGAGGCCACGGCTTTGTGGGTGGCCCAGTGTGAGTGGGGCTCTGCTGGACTTTCTGCAGCAGTTGCCAGGCTGCCACCTGCTAAAGAAGAGGATGTGTCACCCATACCTGCTGCTGGAATTTCTCCCTGGGCAGAGGTGAGGAAGGAAAAAAGCAGTGGGGACAGGGACAGGACGGGTATCTCAGGCAGGGAAATGGAAATCTTCCAGAAGAGCACCCAGGGCCAGGACCATCCTGGCTGGCCTGCAGGCACCAAGTCGGCCGGCATGCTGTCACTCGTGTGGCTCTATGGCCCTTCCTCTAGGCCTTCAAGTCCTTGTATATATTCAGGTGTTTTACCTGGGACGGGTGGGAATAGTTCAGCAGCAACTGGCCTGGGGCTCAGCTCACGTTTACTCACAGATGCCTCGGCACGGTGCCCCAGCTTTGCAATGAGGACGCTTGTTGCGTGGGGGCTGCTGGCTGAATGGGAGACGATTCCCCACCACTGACCAACTTCAGCATTGTTTACAACTGGAGCAAGTGCCCTGATACGGTTTTCCTCTGTGGAACTGGTGGGTTCTGTGTTTTTTTTCTCTTTTTCGTTTTTGGTTCAAGGTAGATTTTATTCCTCTTTTTTGTATTTACAGATATAAACATGGAAATAATTTATTCATATAAATACATGTATGTGAAGGGAATAATTGTTTTTTCTGTTTTATTTTTTAAATTTTATTTCTTTTTAATTTTGAATTTTATTTTATATTTTTATACAGCAGGTTCTTATTGGTTATCTATTTTATACATATAAATGTATACATGCCAATCCCAGTCTTTCAACTCCTCCCACCACCACCCCCCCAACAGCTTTCCCCCCTTGTTGTCCATACGTTTGTTGTCTACATCTGTTGCTCTATTTATGCCTTGCAAAATGGTTAATCTGTACAGTTTTTCTAGGTTCCACATATATGCATGAATATACAAGATTTGTTTTTCTCTTTCTGACTTACTTCACTCTGTATGACAGTCTGTAGATCTATCGACGTCTCTACAAATGACCCAATTTCATTCCTTTTCATGGCTTAGTAATATTCCATTTTATATATGTACCACAGCTTTATGCATTCGTCTGTCTGTGGGCATTTAGGTTGCTTCCATTACCTCGATATTGTAAAGAGTGAGGCAGTGAACATTGCGGTGAATATCTCTTTTTGATTTATGGTTTTGTCTGGGTATATGTCCAGAACTGGGATTGCTGTATCCTATGGTAATTCTACTGTTAGTTTCTTAAGAAACGCCATATTGTTCTCCATAGTGACTGTATCAATTTATATTCCCAACAATAGTGGAAGAGGGTTCCTTTTCTCCACACCCTTTCCAGCATTTTTTGTTTGTAGATTTTCAGATGATGCCCATTCTACCAGGTGTGAGGTGATACCTCATTGTTGAGTCCATTTCCTTGAGCAAGGGGTAGGTCTTGTCTATTACATATTTAGCTTATGGAACGCTATCTGTGCTAATTTCAAACTCTGGTTTTATGCAGCACCCCAACTCACCTTCCCCCTTAAGCAAGCATAAGTTGGTTTTCTAAACAGGAGACCCTGTTCTGTTTTGTAATTCAGTTCATGTGTAGCCAAGTTCACATTCCATGTATTAGTGATAACTTATGATGTTTCTTTTTCTGTGTGACTTTTTTCACTTAGAATCACCGTGCCTCAATCCACTCATTATGCTGGTACAGGCCTGGTGACATAGTTTTCATTGCTGAGAGGTATTCTGTTGTACGTAAGTACCGCAACTTCTTTATCCATTATTTGCTCTCTGGCATATTTAACTTGTGCTACAGAAGAGGTTCCTGTAAACAGAGCCGTCCCAAATTTTGGGGTGGCTGTGTCTTTTTGATTTTAATTTCCTTAAGCTATAGGACCATAAGTGGAAGTGCCCTAGGCTCTGTTGCTTTGTTTTTTAGATGTTTCAGGAAACACCATACACTTCTCCCGAGTGGCTGTTGGCCATTTCCATCCCGCCCATCAGCATAACAAGGCTCCCAGTTCTCCATGACCTGTCCTGCCTTTCTGGATTTTACACTTTTTTCGATGGCCCTTTTGACCGGGGGGAAGTGAGACTTCATTGTAGTGCAGATTTCCTTTGCAAGCTTGCTTGGTTGGCCAAAAACGGCCTATGCGTTTTTTCCTGAATATATTCAGGAAAAAACGCATAGGCCCTTTTTGGCCAAGTGCATCATTGTCGACGTTCTGCCTCTTTTCCTATGCTTTAAATGCAATTCCAGTCTACCTCCTGAAATCGGTTTCCTGCAATTCTGCCCCGCTTTCAAGTCCTCTTGGCAGCCTTACTTCAGTATATTTTTGGACGATAGCTGTCTTTTTTAACTCTGCAGGTTTGTGAATTACAGTGCCCCTGAGCTCCTTTCTTCAACTCACTTTCTTGTGAGCTGGCCGCAACACCACAGGGTTGCTTCAGGCCCTAATCTGGTTCCGGCAAGGCATGGTGAGCCTTTAGTTAGTTCCACTTCCTGGTGGGAAATGAGAGTTAAATTTGCCCATCCAGACACCTCCAGCTAGTCTCTCATTGGTTCTCACTATTCCTGTTCATCTTCCGCAGAAATTGCAAACTGGGCCAAACAGGAGGTTAAAGGCACTGACTGTCCAAGTCGGGAGAGTGTTAGTAAAGCATCTGGAATGTTGCACCCGAGTACCAGGGGACGAAAACTGAGACATATTTGAACACGTCTCCCGATCACATGGTTGATCATACTCTGGGTTCCACATGCATGTTTTAGCTGAAGGAAGAATCCCTTAAACCTGGAGAGTTGAGACCCGTGGAATGGTTACCATGCAATATGACTTCAAAGGGTCTTCATTTGCTCACCGAACCTCTCCAATCCTATCACTGCTGCGTTTATGCACCTGTACACACGCTTGATTGTCTTTCGGAGACATAGCAATCCATAGGTTTTAAGATACTTACTAGTCAGGTACATTCTTAGGCGTTTAATATGGGGTGTTGAGTCCATTTCGTTGAGCAAGGAGTAGCTCTTGTCTATTCCATATTTGGCTTAAGGAACTTTATCTTTGCTCATTTCAGTTTCTGGTTTTATGCAGAACCCCAACTCACCTTTCCCCTTAAGCAAGCATAAGTTGGTTTTCTACATCTGAGACCCTGTTCTGTTTTGTAATCCAGTTCCTGTGTAGCCAAGTTTACATTCCGTGTATTAGTGATATCTTATGATGTTTCTTTTCCTGTGTGACTTATTTCAGTTAGAATCATCATACCTGAATCCACTCACTATGCTGCTACGGGCGTGATGACATAGATTTCATTGCTGAGTGATATTGCATTGTACGTAAGTACCACAACTTCTTTATCCATTTTTCACTTTCTGCGATATTGAACTTGTACATAAACGAGGTTCTTGTAAATAAAGCCATCCCAAACTTTGGGGTGGCTGTATCTTTTTGATTTTAATTTCCCTAAGCTACAGGACCATAAGTGGAAGTGCCCTAGGCTCTGTTGCTTTGTTTTTTAGATGTTTCAGGAAACACCATACACTTCTCCCAATTGGCTGTTGGCAATTTACATCCCGCCCATCAGCATAACAAGGCTCCCAGTTCTCCATGGCCTGTCCTGCCTTTCTGGATTTTACACTTTTTTCAGATGGCCCTTTTGACCAGGAGGAAGTGAGACTTCATTGTAGTGCAGATTTCCTTTGCAAGCTTGCTTGGTTGGCCAAAAAGGGCGTATGCGTTTTTTCCTGAATATATTCAGGAAAAAACGCATACACCCTTTCTGTCCAAGTGCATCATTGTGGACGTTCTGCCTATTTCCCTATGCTTTAAATGCAATTCCAGTCTACCTCCTGAAATCGGTTTCCTGCAATTCTGCCCCGCGTTCAAGTCCTCTTGGCAGCCTTACTTCAGTATATTTTTGGACGATAGCTGTCATTTATAACTCTGCAGGTTTGTGAATTACGGTGCCCCTGAGCTCCTTTCTTCAACTCGCTTTCTTGTGAGCTGGCCGCAACACCGCAGGATTGCTTCAGGCCCTAATCTGGTTCCGGCACGGCACGCTGAGCCTTTTGTTAATTCCTCTTCCTGGTGGGAAATGAGAGGTAAATTTGCCCGTCCAGACACCTCCAGCTAGTCTCTCATTGGTTTTCCCTATTCCTGTTCATCTTCCGCAGAAATTGCAAACTGGGCCAAACAGGAGGTTAAAGGCACTGACTCTCCAAGTCGGGAGAGTGTTATTAAAGCTTCTAGAATGTTGCACCCAAGTACCAGGGGATGAAAACTGAGACATATTTGAACACGTCTCCCGATCACACGGTTGATCATACACTGGGTTCCACATGCATGTTTTAGCTGAAGGAAGAATCCCTTAAACCTGGAGAGTTGAGACCCGTGGAATGGGTACCATGCAATATGATTTCAAAGGGTTTTCATTTGCTCACCGAACCTCTCCAATCCTATCACTGCTGCGTTTATGCCCCTGTACACACGCTTGATTCTCTTTCGGAGACATAGCAATCCATAGGTTTTAAGATACTTACTAGTCAGGTACATTCTTAGGCGTTTAATATGGGGTGTTGAGTCCATTTCGTTGAGCAAGGAGTAGCTCTTGTCTATTCCATATTTGGCTTAAGGAACTTTATCTGTGCTCATTTCAATCTCTGGTTTTATGCAGCACCCCAACTCACCTTTACCCTTAAGCAAGCATAAGTTGGTTTTCTACTTTTGAGACCATGTTCTGTTTTGTATTGCAGTTCCTGTGTAGCCAAGTTTACGTTCCGTGTATTAGTGATGTCTTATGATATTTCTATTTCTGTGTGACATATTTCAGTTAGAATCATCATACCTGAATGCACTCATTATGCTGCTACGGGCCTGATGACATAGATTTCATTGCTGAGTGATATTGCATTGTACGTAAGTACCACAACTTCTTTATCCATTTTTCACTTTCTGCGATATTGAACTTGTAATGTAAACGAGGTTCTTGTAAACAGAGCCGTTCCAAACTTTGGGGTGGCTGTGTCTTTTTGATTTTAATTTCCCTAAGCTATAGGACCATAAGTGGAAGTGCCCTAGGCTCTGTTGCTTTGTTTTTTAGATGTTTCAGGAAACACCATACACTTCTCCCGAGTGGCTGTTGGCAATTTACATCCCGCCCATCAGCATAACAAGGCTCCCAGTTCTCCATGGCCTGTCCTGCCTTTCTGGATTTTACACTTTTTTCGATGGCCCTTTTGACCGGGGGGAAGTGAGACTTCATTGTAGTGCAGATTTCCTTTGCAAGCTTGCTTGGTTGGCCAAAGAGGGCGTATGCGTTTTTCCATGAATATATTCAGGAAAAAACGCATACGCACTTTTTGGCCAAGTGCATCATTGTGGACGTTCTGCCTCTTTTCCTATGCTTTCAATGCAATTCCAGTCTACCTCCTGAAATCGGTTTCCTGCAATTCTGCCTCCCTTTCAAGTCCTCTTGGCAGCCTTGCGTCAGTATATTTTTGGACGATAGCTGTCATTTATAACTCTGCAGGTTTGTGAATTACAGTGCCCCTGAGCTCCTTTCTTTAACTCGCTTTCTTGTCAGCTGGCCGCAACACCGCACGATTGCTTCAGGCCCTAATCTGGTTCTGGTACAGCACGCTGAGCCTTTGGTTTATTCCTCTTCCTGGTGGGAAATGAGAGTTAAATTTGCCCGTCTAGACACCTCCAGCTAGTCTCTCACTGGTTCTCCCTATTCCTGTTCATCTTCCGCAGAAATTGCAAACTGGGCCAAACAGGAGGTTAAAGGCACTGACTCTCCAAGTCGGGAGAGTGTTAGTAAAGCTTCTGGAATGCTGCACCCGAGTACCAGGGGACGAGAACTGAGACATATTGGAACACGTCTCCCGATCACACGGTTGTTCATACTCAGGGTTCCACAAGCATGTTATAGCTGAAGGAAGAATCCCTTAAACCTTGAGAGTTGAGACCTGTGGAATGGGTACCATGCAATATGACTTCAAAGGGTCTTCATTTGCTCACTGAACCTCTCCAATCCTATCACTGCTGTGTTTATGCCCCTGTACACACGTTTGATTCTCTTTCGGAGATATAGCAATCCATAGGTTTTAAGATATTTACTAGTCAGGTACATTCTTAGGCGTTTAGTATGCGGTGTTGAGCCCATTTCGTTGAGCAAGGAGTAGCTCTTGTCTATTCCATATTTGGCTTAAGGAACTTTATCTGTGCTCATTTCAATCTCTGGTTTTATGCAGCACCCCAACTCACCTTTCCCCTTAAGCAAGCATAAGTTGGTTTTCTAAATTTGAGACCCTGCTCTGTTTTGTAATTCAGTTCCTGTGTAGCCAAGTTTAAATTCCATGTATTAGTGATAACTTATGATGTTTCGTTTTCTGTGTGACTTATTTCAGTTAGAATTATCATACCTGAATCCACTCATTATGCTGCTACGGGCCTGATGACATAGATTTCATTGCTGAGTGATATTGCATTGTACGTAAGTACCACAACTTCTTTATCCATTTTCCACTTTCTGCGATATTGAACGTGTACCGTAAACGAGGTTCTTGTAAATAGAGCCGTCCCAAACTTTGGGGTGGCTGTGTCTCTTTGATTTTAATTTCCCTAAGCTATAGGACCATATGTGGAAGTGCCCTAGGCTCTGTTGCTTTGTTTTTTAGATGTTTCAGGAAACACCATACACTTCTCCCGAGTGGCTGTTGGCAATTTACATCCCGCGCATCAGCATAACAAGGCTGCCAGTTCTCCATGGCCTGTCCTGCCTTTCTGGATTTTACACTTTTTTCAGATGACCCTTTTGACAAGGGGAAAGTGACACTTCAATTTAGTGCAGATTTCCTTTGCAAGCATGCTTGGTTGGCCAAAAAGGGCGTATGTGTTTTTTCCTGAATATATTCAGGATAAAACGCATATGCCCTTTTTGGCCAAGTGCATCATTGTCGACGTTCTGCCTCTTTTCCTATGCTTTAAATTCAATTCCAGTCTACCTCCTGAAATCGGTTTCCTGCAGTTCTGCCCCGCTTTCAATTCCTCTTGGCAGCCTTACATCAGTATATTTTTGGACGATAGATGTCATTTATAACTCTGCAGGTTTGTGAATTACAGTGCCCCGAACTCCTTTCTTCAACTCGCTTTCTTGTGAGCTGGCCGCAACACCGCAGGATTGCTTCAGGCCCTAATCTGGTTCCGGCACGGCACGCTGAGCCTTTGGTTAATTCCTCTTCCTGGTGGGAAATGAGAGTTAAATTTGCCCGTCCAGTCACCTCCAGCTAGTCTCTCATTGGTCCTCCCTATTCCTGTTCATCTTCCGCAGAAATTGCAAACTGGGCCAAACAGGAGGTTAAAGGCACTGACTTTCCAAGTCAGGAGAGTGTTAGTAAAGCGTCTGGAATGTTGCACCCGAGTACCAGGGGTCGAAAATTGAGACATATTTGAACACCTCTCCCGATCACACGGTTGATCATACTCTGGGTTCCACATGCATGTTTGAGCTGAAGGAAGAATCCCTTAAAACTGGAGAGTTGAGACCCGTGGAATGGGTCCCATGCAATATGACTTCAAAGGGTCTTCATTTTCTCACCAAACCTCTCCAATCCTATCACTGCTGCGTTTATACCCCTGTACACATGCTTGATTCGCTTTCGGAGACATAACAATCCATAGGTTTTAAGATATTTACTAGTCAGATACATTCTTATGCGTTTAGGATGGGGTGTTGAGCCCATTTCGTTGAGCAAGGAGTAGCTCTTGTCTATTACATGTTTGGCTTAAGGAACTTTATCTGTGCTCATTTCAATCTCTGGTTTTATGCAGCACCCCAACTCACCTTTCCCCTTAAGCAAGCATAAGTTGGTTTTCTAAGTTTGTGACCCTGTTCTGTTTTGGAAATCAGTTCCTGTGTAGCCAAGTTTACATTCCGTGTATTAGTGATATCTTATGATGTTTCTTTTTCTTTGTGAATTATTTCAGTTAGAATCATCATACCTGAATCCACTCATTATGCTGCTATGGGCCTGATGACATAGATTTCATTGCTGAGTGATATTGCATTGTACGTAAATACCACAACTTCTTTATCCATTTTTCACTTTTTGCGATATTGAACTTGTACCGTAAACGAGGTTCTTGTAAACAGAGCCGTCCCAAACTTTGGGGCGGCTGTGTCTTTTTGATTTTATTTTCCCTAAGCTATAGGACCATAAGTGGAAGTGCCCTAGGCTCTGTTGCTTTGTTTTTTAGATGTTTCAGGAAACACCATACACTTCTCCCCAGTGGCTGTTGGCAATTTACATCCCGCACATCAGCGTAACAAGGCTGCCAGTTCTCCATGGCCTGTCCTGACTTTCTGGATTTTACACTTTTTTCAGATGGCCCTTTTGACAAGGGGAAAGTGACACTTCATTTTAGTGCAGATTTCCTTTGCAAGCGTGCTTGGTTGGCCAAAAAGGGCGTATGTGTTTTTTCCTGAATATATTCAGGAAAAAACGCATATGCCCTTTTTGGCCAAGTGCATCATTGTCGACGTTCTGCCTCTTTTTCTATGCTTTAAATTCAATTCCAGTCTACCTCCTGAAATCGGTTTCCTCTAATTCTGCCCCGCTTTCAAGTCCTCTTGGCAGCCTTACGTCAGTATATTTTTGGACGATAGCTGTCATTTATAACTCTGCAGGTTTGTGAATTACAGTGCCCCGAACTCCTTTCTTCAACTCGCTTTCTTGTGAGCTGGCCGCAACACCGCAGGATTGCTTCAGGCCCTAATCTGGTTCCGGTACGGCACGCTGAGCCTTTGGTTAATTCCTCTTCTTCGTGGGAAATGAGAGTTAAATTTGCCCGTCCAGACACCTCCAGCTAGTCTCTCACTGGTTCTCCCTATTCCTGTTCATCTTCCGCAGAAATTGCAAAGTGGGCCAAACAGGAGGTTAAAGGCACTGACTCTCCAATTCGGGAGAGTGTTAGTAAAGCTTCTGGAATGCTGCACCCGAGTACCAGGGGAAGAGAACTGAGACATATTGGAACACGTCTCCCGGTCACATGGTTGATCACTCTGGGTTCCACATGCATGTTTTAGCTGGAGGAAGAATCCCTTAAACCTGGAGAGTTGAGACCCGTGGAATGGGTACCATGCAATATGACTTCAAAGGGTCTTCATTTGCTCACCGAACCTCTCCAATCCTATCACTGCTGCGTTTATGCCCCTGTACGCACGCTTGATTCTCTTTCAGAGACATAGCAATCCATAGGTTTTAAGATACTTACTCGTCAGGTACATTCTTAGGCGTTTAATATGGGGTGTTGAGTGCATTTCGTTGAGCAAGGAGTAGCTCTTGTCTATTCCATATTTGGCTTAAGGAACTTTATCTGTGTTCATTTCAATCTCTGGTTTTATGCAGCACCCCAACTCACCTTTCCCCTTAAGCAAGCATAAGTTGGTTTTCTACATTTGAGACCCTGTTCTGTTTGTAATCCAGTTCCTGTGTAGCCAAGTTTACATTCCGTGTATTAGTGATATCTTATGATGTTTCTTTTTCTGTGTGACTTATTTCAGTTAGAATCATCATACCTGAATCCACTCATTATGCTGCTACGGGCCTGATGACATAGATTTCATTGCTGAGTGATATTGCATTGCACGTAAGTACCACAACTTCTTTATCCATTTTTCACTTTCTGTGATATTGAACTTGTACAGTAAACGAGGTTTTTGTAAACAGAGCCGTCCGAAACTTTGGGGTGGCTGTGTCTTTTTGATTTTAATTTCCCTAAGCTATAGGACCATAAGTGGAAGTGCCCTAGGCTCTGTTGCTTTGTTTTTTAGATGTTTCAGGAAACACCATACACTTCTCCCCAGTGGCTGTTGGCAATTTACATCCTGCCCATCAGCATAACAAGGCTCCCAGTTCTCCATGGCCTGTCCTGCTTTTCTGGATTTTACAATTTTTTTCAGATGGCCGTTTTGCCCAAGGGGAAGTGAGACTTCATTGTAGTGCAGATTTCCTTTGCAAGCTTGCTTGGTTGGCCAAAAAGTGCGTATGCGTTTTTTCCTGAATATATTCAGGAAAAAACGCATACGCCGTTTTTGGCCAAGTGCATCATTGTCGACGTTCTTTCCCTTTTCCTATGCTTTAAATGCAATTCCAGTCTACCTCCTGAAATCGGTTTCCTGCAATTCTGCCTCGCTTTCAAGTCCTCTTGGCAGCCTTGCGTCAGTATATTTTTGGACGATAGCTGTCATTTATAACTCTGCAGGTTTGTGAATTACAGTGCCCCTGAGCTCCTTTCTTTAACTCGCTTTCTTGTCAGCTGGCCGCCACACTGCACGATTGCTTCAGGCCCTAATCTGGTTCCAGCAAGGCACGCTGAGCCTTTGGTTAATTCCTATTCCTGGTGGGAAATGAGAGTTAAATTTGCCCGTCCAGACACCTCCAGCTAGTCTCTCATTGGTTCTCCCTATTCCTGTTCATCTTCCACAGAAATTGCAAACTGGGCCAAACAGGAGGTTAAAGGCACTGACTCTCCAAGTCGGGAGAGTGTTAGTAAAGCATCTGGAATATTGCACCCGAGTATCAGGGGAGGAAAACTGAGACATATTGGAACACATCTCCCGATCACACGGTTGATCATACTCTGGGTTCCACATGCATGTTTTAGCTGAAGGAAGAATCCATTAAACCTGGAGAGTTGAGACCCGTGGAATGGGTACATGCAGTATGACTTCAAAGGGTTTTCATTTGCTCACCAATCCTCTCCAATCCTATCACTGCTGCATTTATGCCCCTGTAAACACGCTTGATTCTCTTTCGGAGACATAGCAATCCACAGGTTTTAAGTTACTTACAAGTCAGGTACATTCTTAGGCGTTTAACATGGGGTGTTGAGTCCATTTCGTTAAGCAAGCAGTAGCTCTTGTCTATTACATATTTGGCTGAAGGAACTTTATCTGTGCTCATTTCAATCTCTGGTTTTATGCAGCACCCCAACTCACCTTTCCCCTTAAGCAAGCATAAGTTGGTTTTCTAAATTGAGACCCTGTTCTGTTTTGTAATCCACTTCCTGTGTAGCCAGGTTTACATTCCTTGTATTAGTGATATCTTATGATGTTTCATTTTCTGTGTGACTTATTTCAGTTAGAATCATCATACCTGAATCCACTCATTATGCTGCTACGGGCCTGATGACATAGATTTCATTGCTGAGTGATATTGCATTGTACGTAAGTACCACAACTTCTTTATCCATTTTTCACTTTCTGCGATATTGAACTTGTACCGTAAAAGAGGTTCTTGTAAACAGAGCCATCCCAAACTTTGGGGTGGCTGTGTCTTTTTGATTTTAATTTCCCTAAGCTATAGGACCATAAGTGGAAGTGCCCTAGGCTCTGTTGCTTTGTTTTTTAGATGTTTCAGGAAACACCATACACTTCTCCCGAGTGGCTGTTGGCAATTTACATCCCGCCCATCAGCATAACAAGGCTGCCAGTTCTCCATGGCCTGTCCTGCCTTTCTGGATTTTAAACTTTTTTCAGATGGCCCTTTTGACCGGGGGGAAGTGAGACTTCATTGTAGTGCAGATTTCCTTTGCAAGCTTGCTTGGTTGGCCAAAAAGGGCGTATGCGTTTTTTCCTGAATATATTCAGGAAAAAACGCATACGCCCTTTTTGGCCAAGTGCATCATTGTCGACGTTCTGCCTCTTTTCCTATGTTTTAAATGCAATTCCAGTCTACCTCCTGAAATCGGTTTCCTGCAATTCTGCCCCGCATTCAAGTCCTCTTGGCAGCCTTACTTCAGTATATTTTTGTACGATAGCTGTCATTTATAACTCTGCAGGTTTGTGAATTACAGTGCCCCTGAGCTCCTTTCTTCAACTCGCTTTCTTGTGAGCTGGCCGCAACACCGCAGGATTGCTTCAGGCCCTAATCTGGTTGCGGCACGGCACGCTGAGCCTTTGGTTAATTCCTCTTCCTGGTGGGAAATGAGAGTTAAATTTGCCCGTCCAGACACCTCCAGCTAGTCTCTCATTGGTTCTCCCTATTCCTGTTCATCTTCCGCAGAAATTGCAAACTGGGCCAAACAGGAGGTTAAAGGCACTGACTCTCCAAGTCGGGAGAGTGTTAGTAAAGCGTCTGGAATGTTGCACCCGAGTACCAGGGGACGAGAACTGAGACATATTGGAACACTTCTCCCGATCACATGGTTGATCATACTCTGGGTTCCACATGCATGTTTTAGCTGAAAGAAGAATCCCTTAAACCTGGAGAGTTGAGACCCGTGGAATGGGTACCATGCAATATGACTTCAAAGGGTCTTCATTTGCTCACCGAACCTCTCCAATCCTATCACTGCTGTGTTTATGCCCCTGTACAGACGCTTGATTCTCTTTCGGAGAAATAGCAATCCATAGGTTTTAAGATACTTACTAGTCAGGTACATTCTTAGGCGTTTAATATGGGGTGTTGAGTCCGTTTCGTTGAGCAAGGAGTAGCTCTTGTCTATTACATATTTGGCTTAAGGAACTTTATGTGTGCTCATTTCAATCTCTGGTTTTATGCAGCACCCCAACTCACCTTTCCCCTTAAGCCAGCATAAGTTGGTTTTCTACATTTGAGACCCTGTTCTGTTTTGTAATCCAGTTCCTGTGTAGCCAAGTTTACATTCCGTGTATTAGTGATAACTTATGATGTTTCTTTTTCTCTGTGACTTATTTCAGTTAGAATCATCATACCTGAATCCACTCATTATGCTGCTACGGGCCTGATGACATAGATTTCTTTGCTGAGTGATATTGCATTGTACGTAAGTACCACAACTTCTTTATCCATTTTCCACTTTCTGCGATATTGAACGTGTACCGTAAACGAGGTTCTTGTAAATAGAGCCGTCCCAAACTTTGGGGTGGCTGTGTCTCTTTGATTTTAATTTCCCTAAGCTATAGGACCATATGTGGAAGTGCCCTAGGCTCTGTTGCTTTGTTTTTTAGATGTTTCAGGAAACACCATACAGTTCTCCTGAGTGGCTGTTGGCAATTTACATCCCGCCCATCAGCATAACAAGGCTGCCAGTTCTCCATGGCCTGTCCTGCCTTTCTGTATTTTACACTTTTTTCAGATGGCCCTTTTGACCTGGGGAATTGAGACTTCATTGTAGTGCAGATTTCCTTTGCAAGCTTGCTTGGTTGACCAAAAAGTGCATATGTGTAGTTTCCTGAATATATCCAGGAAAAACGCATACGACCTTTTTGGCCAAGTGCATCATTTTCGACGTTCTGCCTCTTTTCCTATGCTTTAAATGCAATTCCAGTCTACCTCCTGAAATCGGTTTCCTGCAATTCTGCCCCGCTTTCAAGTCCTCTTGGCAGCCTTACTTCAGTATATTTTTGGACGATAGCTGTCATTTATAACTCTGCATGTTTGTGAATTACAGTGCCCCTGAGCTCCTTTCTTCAACTCGCTTTCTTGTGAGCTGGCCGCAACACCGCAGGATTGCTTCAGGCCCTAATCTGGTTGCGGCACGGCACGCTGAGCCTTTGGTTAATTCCTCTTCCTGGTGGGAAATGAGAGTTAAATTTGCCCGTCCAGACACCTCCAGCTAGTCTCTCATTGGTTCTCCCTATTCCTGTTCATCTTCCGCAGAAATTGCAAACTGGGCCAAACAGGAGGTTAAAGGCACTGACTCTCCAAGTCGGGAGAGTGTTAGTAAAGCGTCTGGAATGTTGCACCCGAGTACCAGGGGACGAGAACTGAGACATATTGGAACACTTCTCCCAATCACATGGTTGATCATACTCTGGGTTCCACATGCATGTTTTAGCTGAAAGAAGAATCCCTTAAACCTGGAGAGTTGAGACCCGTGGAATGGGTACCATGCAATATGACTTCAAAGGGTCTTCATTTGCTCACCGAACCTCTCCAATCCTATCACTGCTGTGTTTATGCCCCTGTACAGACGCTTGATTCTCTTTCGGAGAAATAGCAATCCATAGGTTTTAAGATACTTACTAGTCAGGTACATTCTTAGGCGTTTAATATGGGGTGTTGAGTCCGTTTCGTTGAGCAAGGAGTAGCTCTTGTCTATTACATATTTGGCTTAAGGAACTTTATGTGTGCTCATTTCAATCTCTGGTTTTATGTAGCACCCCAACTCACCTTTCCCCTTAAGCCAGCATAAGTTGGTTTTCTACATTTGAGACCCTGTTCTGTTTTGTAATCCAGTTCCTGTGTAGCCAAGTTTACATTCCGTGTATTAGTGATAACTTATGATGTTTCTTTTTCTCTGTGACTTATTTCAGTTAGAATCATCATACCTGAATCCACTCATTATGCTGCTACGGGCCTGATGACATAGATTTCTTTGCTGAGTGATATTGCATTGTACGTAAGTACCACAACTTCTTTATCCATTTTCCACTTTCTGCGATATTGAACGTGTACCGTAAACGAAGTTCTTGTAAATAGAGCCGTCCCAAACTTTGGGGTGGCTGTGTCTCTTTGATTTTAATTTCCCTAAGCTATAGGACCATATGTGGAAGTGCCCTAGGCTCTGTTGCTTTGTATTTTAGATGTTTCAGGAAACACCATACACTGCTCCCGAGTGGCTGTTGGCAATTTACATCCCGCCCATCAGCATAACAAGGCTCCCAGTTCTCCATGGCCTGTCCTGCCTTTCTGGATTTTACACTTTTTTCAGATGGCCCTTTGGACTGTGGGGAAGTGAGACTTCATTGTAGTGCAGATTTCCTTTGCAAGCTTGCTTGGTTGGCCAAAAAGGGCGTATGCGTTTTTTCCTGAATATATTCAGGAAAAAACGCATACGCCCTTTTTGGCCAAGTGCATCATTGTCGACGTTCTGCCTCTTTTCCTATGCTTTCAATGCAATTCCAGTCTACCTCCTGAAATCGGTTTCCTACAATTCTGCCCCGCTTTCAAGTCCTCTTGGCAGCCTTACTTCAGTGTATTTTTGGACGATAGCTGTCATTTATAACTCTGCATGTTTGTGAATTGCAGTGCCTCTGAGCTCCTTTCTTCAACTCGCTTTCTTGTGAGCTGGCCGCAACACCGCAGGATTGCTTCAGGCCCTAATCTGGTTCCGGAATGGCACGCAGAGCCTTTGGTTAATTCCTCTTCCTGGTGGGAAATGAGAGTTAAATTTGCCCGTCCAGACACCTCCAGCTAGTCTCTCATTGGTTCTCCCTATTCCTGTTCATCTTCCGCAGAAATTGCAAACTGGGCCAAACAGGAGGTTAAAGGCACTGACTCTCCAAGTCAGGAGAGCGTTAGTAAAGCGTCTGGAATGTTGCACCCGACTACCAGTGGTCAAAAACTGAGACATATTTGAACACGTCTTCTGATCACATGGTTGATCATACTCTGGGTTCCACATGCATGTTTTAGCTGAAGGAAGAATCCCTTAAACCTGGAGAGTTGAGACCCGTGGAATGGGTACCATGCAATATGACTTCAAAGGGTCTTCATTTGCTCACCGAACTTCTCCAATCCTATCACTGCTGCGTTTATGCCCGTGTACACACGCTTGATTCTCTTTCAGAGATATAGCAATCCATAGGTTTTAAGATACTTACTAGTCAGGTACATTCTTATGCGTTTAATATGGGATGTTGAGTCCATTTCGTTGAGCAAGGAGTAGCTCTTGTCTATTCCATATTTGGCTTAAGGAACTTTATCTGTGCTCATTTCAATCTCTGGTTTTATGCAGCACCCCAACTCACCTTTCCCCTTAAGCAAGCATAAGTTATTTTTCTAAATTTGAGACCCTCTTCTGTTTTGTAATCCATTTCCTGTGTAGCCAAGTTTTCATTCCGTGTATTAGTGATATCTTATGATGCTTCTTTTTCTGTGTGACTTATTTCAGTTAGAATCTTCATTCCTGAATCCACTCATTATGCTGCTACGAGCCTGATGACATAGATTTCATTGCTGAGTGATATTGCATTGTACGTAAGTACCACAACTTCTTTATCCATTTTTCACTTTCTGCGATATTGAACTTGTACCGTAAACGAGGTTCTTGTAAACAGAGCCGTCCCAAACTTTGGGGTGGCTGTGTCTTTTTGATTTTAATTTCCCTAAGCTATAGGACCATAAGTGGAAGTGCCCTAGGCTCTGTTGCTTTGTTTTTTAGATGTTTCAGGAAACAGCATACACTTCTCCCCAGTGGTTGTTGGCAATTTACATCCCGCCCATCAGCATAACAAGGCTCCCAGTTCTCCATGGCCTGTCCTGCCTTTCTGGATTTTACACTTTTTTCAGATGGCCCTTTTGACCAGGGGGAAGTGAGAGTTCATTGTAGTGCAGATTTCCTTTGCAAGCTTGCTTGGTTGTCCAAAAAGGGCGTATGCATTTTTTCCTGAATATATTCAGGAAAAAACGCATACGCCCTTTTTGGCCAAGTGCATCATTGTCGACGTTCTGCCTCTTTTCCTATGCTTTAAATGCAATTCCAGTCTACCTCCTGAAATCGGTTTCCTGCAATTCTGCCCCACTTTCAAGTCCTCTTGTCAGCCTTACTTCAGTATATTTTTCGACGATAGCTGTCATTTATAACTCTGCAGGTTTGTGAATTACAGTGCCCCTGAGCTCCTTTCTTCAACTCGCTTTCTTGTGAGCTGGCCGCAACACCGCAGCCTTGCTTCAGGCCCTAATCTGGTTCCGGAACGGCACGCTGAGCCTTTGGTTAATTCCTCTTCCTGGTGGGAAATGAGAGTTAAATTTGCCCGTCCAGACACCTCCAGCTAGTCTCTCATTGGTTCTCCCTATTGTTGTTCATCTTCCGCAGAAATTGCAAACTGGGCCAAACAGGAGGTTAAAGGCACTGACTCTCCAAGTCGGGAGAGTGTTAGTAAAGCGTCTGGAATGTTGCACCCGAGTACCAGGGGACGAAAACTGAGACATATTTGAACACGTCTCCCAATCACACTGTTGATCATACTCTGGGTTCCACATGCATGTTTTAGCTGAAGGAAGAATCCCTAAAACCTGGAGAGTTGAGACCCGTGGAATGGGTACCATGCAATATGAATTCAAAGGGTCTTCATTTGCTCATCGAACCTCTCCAATCCTATCACTGCTTCGTTTAGGCCCCTATACACATGCCTGATTCTCTTTCGGACACATGGCGATCCATAGGTTTTAAGATACTTACTAGTCAGGTACATTTTTAGGCGTTTAATATGGGGTGTTGAGTCCATTTCGTTGAGCAAGGAGTAGCTCTTGTCTATTCCATATTTGGCTTAAGGAACTTTACCTTTGCTCATTTAAATCTCTGGTTTTATGCAGCACCCCAACTCACCTTTCCCCTTAAGCAAGCATAAGGTGGTTTTCTACATTTGAGACTCTGTTTTGTTTTGTAATCCAGTTCCTGTTTAGCCAAGTTTACATTCCGTGTATTAGTGATATCTTATGATGTTTCTTTTTCTGTGTGACTTATTTCAGTTAGAATCATCATACCTGAATCCACTCATTATGCTGCTACGGGCCTGATGACATAGATTTCATTGCTGAGTGATATTGCATTGTACCTAAGTACCACAACTTCTTTATCCATTTTTCACTTTCTGCGATATTGAACTTGTACCTTAAACGAGGTTCTTCTAAACAGAGCTGTCCCAAACACTGGGGTGGCTGTGTCTTTTTGATTTTAATTTCCCTAAGCTATAGGACCATAAGTGGAAGTGCCCTAGGCTCTGTTGCTTTGTTTTTTAGATGTTTCAGGAAACACCATACACTTCTCCCGAGTGGCTGTTGGCAGTTTTCATCCCGCCCATCAGCATAACAAGGCTCCCAGTTGTCCATGGACTGTCCTGCCGTTCTGGATTTTACACTTTTTTCAGATGGCCCTTTTGACCAGGGGGAAATGAGACTTCATTGTAGTGCAGATTTCCTTTGCAAGCTTGCTTGGTTGGCCAAAAAGGGCGTATGCGTTTTTTCCTGAATATATTCAGGAAAAAAAGCATACGCCCTTTTTGGCCAAGTGCATCATTGTCGACGTTCTGCCTCTTTTCCTATGCTTTCAATGCAATTCCAGTGTACCTCCTGAAATCGGTTTCCTGCAATTCTGCCCCGCTTTCAAGTCCTCTTGGCAACCTTACTTCAGTATATTTTTGGACGATAGCTGTCATTTATAACTCTGCAGGTTTGTAAATTACAGTGCCTGTGAACTCCTTTCTTCAACTCGCTTTCTTGTGAGCTGCCCGCAACACCACAGGATTGCTTCAGGCCCTAATCTGGTTCCGGCACGGCACGCTGAGCCTTTGGTTATTTCCTCTTCCTGGTGGGAAATGAGAGTTAAATTTGCCCGTCCAGACACCTGCAGCCAGTCTCTCATTGGTTCTCCCTATTCCTGTTCATCTTCCACAGAAATTGCAAACTGGGCCAAACAGGAGGTTAAAGGCACTGACTCTCCAAGTCGGGAGAGTGTTAGTAAAGCGTCTGGAATGTTGCACCCGAGTACCAGGGGTCGAAAATTGAGACATATTTGAACACGTCTCACGATCACACGGTTGATCATACTCTGAGTTCCACATGCATGTTTTAGCTGAAGGAAGAATCCCTTAAACCTGGAGAGTTGAGACCCGTCGAATGGGTACCATCCAATATGACTTCAAAAGGTCTTCATTTGCTCACCGAACCTCTCCAATCCTATCACTGCTGCGTTTATGCCCCTGTACACATGCTTGATTCTCTTTCAGAGACATAGCAATCCATAGGTTTTAAGATACTTACTAGTCAGGTACATTCTTAGGCGTTTAATATGGGGTGTTGAGTCCATTTCGTTGAGCAAGGAGTAGCTCTTGTCTATTCCATATTTGGCTTAAGGAACTTTATCTGTGCTCATTTCAATCTCTGGTTTTATGCAGCACCCCAACTCACCTTTCCCCTTAAGCAAGCATAAGTTGGTTTTCTAAATTTGAGACCCTGTTCTGTTTTGTAATCCAGTTCCTGTGTAGCCAAGTTTACATTCCGTGTATTAGTGATATCTTATGATGTTTCTTTTTCTGTGTGACTTATTTCAGTTAGAATCATCATACTTGAATCCACTCATTATGCTGCTATGGGCCTGATGACATAGATTTCATTGCTGAGTGATATTGCATTGTACGTAGGTACCACAACTTCTTTATCCATTTTTCACTTTCTGCGATATTGAACTCGTACCGTAAACGAGGTTCTTGTAAACAGAGCCGTCCCAAACATTGGGGTGGCTGTGTCTTTTTGATTTTAATTTCCCTAAGCTATAGGACCATAAGTGGAAGTGCCCTAGGCTCTGTTGCTTTGTTTTTTAGATGTTTCTGGAAACACCATACACTTCTCCCCAGTGGCTGTTGGCAATTTACATCCGGCCCATCAGCATAACAAGGCTCCCAGTTCTCCATGGCCTGTCCTGCCTTTCTGGATTTTACACTTTTTTCAGATGGCCCTTTTGACCGGGGGGAAATGAGACTTCATTGTAGTGCAGATTTCCTTTGCAAGCTTGCTTGGTTGGCCAAAAAGTGCATATGCGTTTTTTCCTGAATATATTCAGGAAAAAACGCATACGCCGTTTTTGGCCAAGTGCATCATTGTCGACGTTCTGCCTCTTTTCCTATGCTTTAAATGCAATTCCAGTCTATCTCCTGAAATCGATTTCCTGCAATTCTGCCCCGCTTTCAAGTCCTCTTGGCAGCCTTACTTCAGTATAATTTTGGACGATAGCTGTCATTTATAACTCTGCAGGTTTGTGAATTACAGTTACCCTGAGCTCCTTTCTTCAACTCATTTCTTGTGAGCTGGCCGCAACACCTCAGGATTGTTTCAGGCCCTAATCTGGTTTCCGACATGGCACGCTGAGCCTTTGGTTAATTCCTCTTCCTGATGGGAAATGAGAGTTAAATTTGCCCGTCCACACACCTCCAGCTAGTCTCTCATTGGTTCTCCCTATTCCTGTTAATCTTCCGCAGAAATTGCACACTGGACCAAACAGGGGGTTAAAGGCACTGACTCTCCAAGTCAGGAGAGTGTTAGTAAAGCGTCTGGAATGTTGCACCCGAGTACCAGGGGACGAAAACAGACATATTGGAACACGTCTCCCGATCACACGGTTGATCATACTCTGGGTTCCACATGCATGTTTTAGCTGAAGGAAGAATCCCTTAAACCTGGAGAGTTGAGACCCGTGGAATGTGTACCATGCAATATGACTTCAAAGGGTCTTCATTTGCTCACCGAACCTCTCCAATCCTATCACTGCTGCGTTTATGCCCCTGTACACATGCTTGATTCTCTTTCAGAGACATAGCAATCCACAGGTTTTAAGATACTTACTAGTCAGGTACATTCGTAGGCATTTAATATGGGGTGTTGAGTCCATTTCGTTGAGCAAGGAGTAGCTCTTGTCTATTCCATATTTGGCTTAAGGAACTTTACCTTTGCTAATTTAAATCTCTGGTTTTATGCAGCACCCCAACTCACCTTTCCCCTTAAGCAAGCATAAGGTGGTTTTCTACATTTGAGACTCTGTTTTGTTTTGTAATCCAGTTCCTGTTTAGCCAAGTTTACATTCCGTGTATTAGTGATATCTTATGATGTTTCTTTTTCTGTGTGACTTATTTCAGTTAGAATCATCATACCTGAATCCACTCATTATGCTGCTACGGGCCTGATGACATAGATGTCATTGCTGAGGGATATTGCATTGTACGTAAATACCACAACTTCTTTATCCATTTTTCACTTTCTGTGATATTGAACTTGTACCGTAAACGAGGTTCTTGTAAACAGAGCCATCCCAAACTTTGGGGTGGCTGTGTCTTTTTGATTTTAATTTCCCTAAGCTATAGGATCATAAGTGGAAGTGCCCTAGGCTCTGTTGCTTTGTTTTTTAGATGTTTCAGGAAACACCATACACTTCTCCCGAGTGGCTGTTGGCAATTTACATCCGGCCCATCAGCATAACAAGGCTCCCAGTTCTCCATGGCCTGTCCTGCCTTTCTGGATTTTACACTTTTTTCAGATGGCCCTTTTGACCGGGGGGAAGTGAGACTTCATTGTAGTGCAGATTTCCTTTGCAAGCTTGCTTGGTTGGCCAAAAAGTGCGTATGCGTTTTTTCCTGAATATATTCAGGAAAGAACGCATATGCCCTTTTTGGTCAAGTGCATCATTGTCGACGTTCTGCCTCTTTTCCTATGCTTTAAATGCAATTCCAGTCTACCTACTGAAATCGGTTTCCTGCAATTCTGCCCCGCTTTCAAGTCCTCTTGGCAGCCTTACTTCAGTATATTTTTGGACGATAGCTGTCATTTATAACTCTGCAGGTTTGTGAATTACAGTGCCCCTGAGCTCCTTTCTTCAACTCGCTTTCTTGTGAGCTGGCCGCAACACCGCAGGATTGCTTCAGGCCCTAATCTGGTTCCGGCACGGAACGCTGAGCCTTTCGTTAATTCCTCTTCCTGGTGGGAAATGAGAGTTAAATTTGCCCGTCTAGACACCTCCAGCTAGTCTCTCATTGGTTCTCCCTATTCCTGTTCATCTTCTGCAGAAATTGCAAACTGGGCCAAACAGGAAGTTAAAGGCACTGACTCTCCAAGTCGGGAGAGTGTTAGTAAAGTGTCTGGAATGTTGCACCCGAGTACCAGGGGATGAGAACTGAGATATATTGGCACACATCTTCCGATCACACGGTTGATCATACTCTGGGTTCCACATGCATGTTTTAGCTGAAGGAAGAATCCCTTAAACCTGGAGAGTTGAGACCCGTGGAATGGGTACCATGCAATATGACTTCAAAGGGTCTTCGTTTGCTCACCGAACCTCTCCAATCCTATCACTGCTGCGTTTATGCCCCCGTACAGATGCTTGATTCTCTTTCGGAGACATAGCAATCCATAGGTTTTTAGATACTTACTAGTCAGGTACATTCTTAGTCTTTTAATATGGGTTGTTGAGTCCATTTCGTTGAGCAAGGAGTAGCTCTTGTCTATTACATATTTGGCTTAAGGAACTTTATCTGTGCTCATTTCAATCTCTGGTTTTATGCACCACCCCAACTCACCTTTCTTCTTAAGCAAGCATAAGTTGGTTTTCTAAATTTGAGACCCTGTTCTGTTTTGTAATTCAGTTCCTCTGTAGCCAAGTTTACATTCTGTGTATTAGTGATATCTTATGATGTTTCTTTTTCTGTGTGACTTATTTCAGTTAGAATCATCATACCTGAACCCACTCATTTTCTGCTACAGGCCTGTTGACATAGATTTCATTGCTGAGTGATATTGCATTGTACATAAGTACCACAACTTCTTTATCCATTTTTTGCTTTCTGCGATATTGAACTTGTACCGTAAACGAGGTTCTAGAAAACAGAGCCGTCCCAAACTTTGGGGTGGCTGTGTCTTTTTGATTTTAATTTCCCTAAGCTATAGGACCATAAGTGGAATTGACCTAGGCTCTGTTGCTTTGTTTTTTAGATGTTTCAGGAAACACCATACACTTCTCCCGAGTGGCTGTTGGCAATTTACATCCCGCCCATCAGCATAACAAGGCTCCCAGTTCTCCATGGCCTGTCCTGCCTTTCTGGATTTTACACTTTTTTCATATGGCCCTTTTGACCTGAGAGAAGTGAGACTTCATTGTAGTGCAGATTTCCTTTACAAGCTTGCTTGGTTGGCCAAAAAGGGCGTATGCGTTTTTTCCTGAATATATTCAGGAAAAAACGCATACGCCCTTTTTGGCCAAGTGCATCATTGTGGACGTTCTGCCTCTTTTCCTATGCTTTAAATGCAATTCCAGTCTACCTCCTGAAATCGGTTTCCTGCAATTATGCCCCGCTTTCAAGTCCTCTTGGCAGCCTTACTTCAGTATATTTTTGGACGATAGCTGTCATTTATAACTCTGCAGGTTTGTTAATTACAGTGCCCCTGAGCTCCTTTCTTCAACTCACTTTCTTGTGAGCTGGCCGCAACACCGCAGGATTGTTTCAGGCCCTAATCTGGTTCCGGCATGGCACGCTGAGCCTTTGGTTAATTCCTCTTCCTGGTGGGAAATGAGAGTTAAATTTGCCCGTCCAGGCACCTCCAGCTAGTCTCTCATTGGTCCTCCCTATTCCTGTTCATCTTCCGCAGGAATTGCAAACTGGGCCAAACAGGAGGTTAAAGGCACTGACTCTCCAAGTCGGGAGAGTGTTAGTAAAGCGTCTGGAATGTTGCACCCGAGTACCAGGGGACGAGAACTGAGACATATTTGAACACGTCTCCTGATCACACGGTTGATCATACTCTGGGTTCCACATGCATGTTTCAGCTGAAGGAAGAATCCCTTAAACCTGGAGAGTTGAGACCCGTGGAATGGGTACCATGCAATATGACTTCAAAGGGTCTTCATTTGCTCACCGAACCTCTCCAATCCTATCACTGCTGCGTTTATGCCCCTCTACACACGCTTGATTCTCTTTTGGAGACATAGCAATCCATAGGTTTTAAGATACTTACTAGTCAGGTACATTCTTAGGCGTTTAAGATGGGGTGTTGAGTCCATTTCGTTGAGCAAGGAGTAGCTCTTGTCTATTCCATATTTGGCTTAAGGAACTTTATCTGTGCTCATTTCAATCTCTGGTTTTATGCAGCACCCCAACTCACCTTTCCCCTTAAGCAAGCATAAGTTGGTTTTCTAAATTTGAGACCCTGTTCTGTTTTGTAATTCAGTTCCTGTGTAGCCAAGTTTACATTCCGTGTATTAGTGATATCTTATGATGTTTCTTTTTCTGTGTGACTTATTTCAGTTAGAATCATCATACCTGAACCCACTCAATATGCTGCTACGGGCCTCATGACATAGATTTCATTGCTGAGTGATATTGCATTGTACGTAAGTACCACAACTTCTTTATCCATTTTTCGCTTTCTGCGATATTGAACTTGTACCGTAAACGAGATTCTTGTAAACAGAGCCGTCCGAAACTTTGGGGTGGCTGTGTCTTTTTGATTTTAATTTCCCTAAGCTATAGGACCATAAGTGGAAGTACCCTAGGCTCTGTTGCTTTGTTTTTTAGATGTTTCAGGAATCACCATACACTTCTCCCGAGTGGCTCTTGGCAATGTACATCCCGCCCATCAGCATAACAAGGCTCCCAGTTCTCCATGGCCTGTCCTGCCTTTCTGGATTTTACACTTTTTTCAGATGGCCCTTTTGACCGGGAGGAAGTGAGACTTCATTGTAGTGCAGATTTCCTTTGCAAGCTTGCTTGGTTGGCCAAAAAGTGTGTATGCATTTTTTCCTGAATATATTCAGGAAAAAACGCATACACACTTTTTGGCCAAGTGCATCATTGTCGACGTTCTGCCTCTTTTCCTATGCTTTAAATGCAATTCCAGTCTACCTCCTGAAATCGGGTTCCTGCAATTCTGCCCGGCTTTCAAGTCCTCTTGGCAGCCTTACTTCAGTATATTTTTGGACGATAGCTCTCATTTATAACTCTGCAGCTTTGTGAATTACAGTGCCCCTGAGCTCCTTTCTTCAACTCGCTTTCTTGTGAGCTGGCCGCAACTCCGCAGGATTGCTTCAGGCCCTAATCTGGTTCCGGCACGGCACGCTGAGCCTTTGGTTAATTCCTCTTCCTGGTGGGAAATGAGAGTTAAATTTGCCCGTCCAGACACCTCCAGCTAGTCTCTCGTTGGTTCTCCCTATTCCTGTTCATCTTCCACAGAAATTGCAAACTGGGCCAAACAGGAGGTTAAAGGCACTGACTCTCCAAGTCGGGAGAGTGTTAGTAAAGCATCTGGAATGTTGCACCCGAGTACCAGGGGAGAAAACTGAGACATATTGGAACACGTCTCCCGATCACACGGTTGATCATACTCTGGATTCCACATGCATGTTTTAGCTGAAGGAAGAATCCCTTAAACCTGGAGAGTTGAGACCCGTGGAATGGTTACCATGCAATATGACTTCAAAGGGTCTTCATTTGCTCACCGAACCTCTCCAATCCTATCACTGCTGCATTTATGCCCCTGTACACACGCTTGATTCTCTTTCGGAGACATAGCAATCCATAGGTTTTAAGATACTTATTAGTCAGGTACATTGTTAGGCGTTTAATAAGGGGTGTTGAGTCCATTTCGTTGATCAAGGAGTAGCTCTTGTCTATTACACATTTGGCTTAAGGAACTTTATCTGTGATCATTTCAATCTCTGGTTTTATGCAGCACCCCAACTCACCTTTCCTCTTAAGCAAGCATAAGTTGGTTTTCTAAATTTGAGACCCTGTTCTGTTTTGTAATTCAGTTCCTCTGTAGCCAAGTTTACATTCTGTGTATTAGTGATATCTTATGATGTTTCTTTTTCTGTGTGACTTATTTCAGTTAGAATCATCATACCTGAACCCACTCATTTTCTGCTACAGGCCTGTTGACATAGATTTCATTGCTGAGTGATATTGCATTGTACATAAGTACCACAACTTCTTTATCCATTTTTTGCTTTCTGCGATATTGAACTTGTACCGTAAACGAGGTTCTAGAAAACAGAGCCGTCCCAAACTTTGGGGTGGCTGTGTCTTTTTGATTTTAATTTCCCTAAGCTATAGGACCATAAGTGGAATTGACCTAGGCTCTGTTGCTTTGTTTTTTAGATGTTTCAGGAAACACCATACACTTCTCCGGAGTGGCTGTTGGCAATTTACATCCCGCCCATCAGCATAACAAGGCTCCCAGTTCTCCATGGCCTGTCCTGCCTTTCTGGATTTTACACTTTTTTCAGATGGCCCTTTTGACCGGGGAGAAGTGAGACTTCATTGTAGTGCAGATTTCCTTTGCAAGCTTGCTTGGTTGGCCAAAAAGGGCGTATGCGTTTTTTCCTGAATATATTCAGGAAAGAACGCATACGCCCTTTTTGGCCAAGTGCATCATTGTGGACGTTCTGCCTCTTTTCCTATGCTTTAAATGGAATTCCAGTCTACCTCCCGATAGCAGTTTCCTGCAATTCTGCCCCACTTTCAAGTCCTCTTGGCAGGCTTACTTCAGTATATTTTTGGACGATAGCTGTCATTTATAACTCTGCAGGTTTGTTAATTACAGTGCCCCTGAGCTCCTTTCTTCAACTCGCTTTCTTGTGAGCTGGCCGCAACACTGCAGGATTGTTTCAGGCCCTAATCTGGTTCCGGCACGGCACGCTGAGCCTTTGGTTAATTCCTCTTCCTGGTGGGAAATGAGAGTTAAATTTGCCCGTCCAGGCACCTCCAGCTAGTCTCTCATTGGTCCTCCCTATTCCTGTTCATCTTCCGCAGGAATTGCAAACTGGGCCAAACAGGAGGTTAAAGGCACTGACTCTCCAAGTCGGGAGAGTGTTAGTAAAGCATCTGGAATGTTGCACCCGAGTACCAGGGGACGAGAACTGAGACATATTTGAACACGTCTCCTGATCACACGGTTGATCATACTCTGGGTTCCACATGCATGTTTCAGCTGAAGGAAGAATCCCTTAAACCTGGAGAGTTGAGACCCGTGGAATGGGTACCATGCAATATGACTTCAAAGGGTCTTCATTTGCTCACCGAACCTCTCCAATCCTATCACTGCTGCGTTTATGCCCCTCTACACACGCTTGATTCTCTTTTGGAGACATAGCAATCCATAGGTTTTAAGATACTTACTAGTCAGGTACATTCTTAGGCGTTTAAGATGGGGTGTTGAGTCCATTTCGTTGAGCAAGGAGTAGCTCTTGTCTATTCCATATTTGGCTTAAGGAACTTTATCTGTGCTCATTTCAATCTCTGGTTTTATGCAGCACCCCAACTCACCTTTCCCCTTAAGCAAGCATAAGTTGGTTTTCTAAATTTGAGACCCTGTTCTGTTTTGTAATTCAGTTCCTGTGTAGCCAAGTTTACATTCCGTGTATTAGTGATATCTTATGATGTTTCTTTTTCTGTGTGACTTATTTCAGTTAGAATCATCATACCTGAACCCACTCAATATGCTGCTACGGGCCTCATGACATAGATTTCATTGCTGAGTGATATTGCATTGTACATAAGTACCACAACTTCTTTATCCATTTTTCGCTTTCTGCGATATTGAACTTGTACCGTAAACGAGGTTCTTGTAAACAGAGCCATCCCAAACTTTGGGGTGGCTGTGTCTTTTTGATTTTAATTTCCCTAAGCTATAGGACCATAAGTGGAAGTACCCTAGGCTCTGTTGCTTTGTTTTTTAGATGTTTCAGGAATCACCATACACTTCTCCCGAGTGGCTCTTGGCAATGTACATCCCGCCCATCAGCATAACAAGGCTCCCAGTTCTCCATGGCCTGTCCTGCCTTTCTGGATTTTACACTTTTTTCAGATGGCCCTTTTGACCGGGAGGAAGTGAGACTTCATTGTAGTGCAGATTTCCTTTGCAAGCTTGCTTGGTTGGCCAAAAAGTGTGTATGCATTTTTTCCTGAATATATTCAGGAAAAAACGCATACACACTTTTTGGCCAAGTGCATCATTGTCGACGTTCTGCCTCTTTTCCTATGCTTTAAATGCAATTCCAGTCTACCTCCTGAAATCGGGTTCCTGCAATTCTGCCCCGCTTTCAAGTCCTCTTGGCAGCCAAACTTCAGTATATTTTTGGACGATAGCTCTCATTTATAACTCTGCAGCTTTGTGAATTACAGTGCCCCCGAGCTCCTTTCTTCAACTCGCTTTCTTGTGAGCTGGCCGCAACACCGCAGGATTGCTTCAGGCCCTAATCTGGTTCCGGCACGGCACGCTGAGCCTTTGGTTAATTCCTCTTCCTGGTGGGAAATGAGAGTTAAATTTGCCCGTCCAGACACCTCCAGCTAGTCTCTCGTTGGTTCTCCCTATTCCTGTTCATCTTCCACAGAAATTGCAAACTGGGCCAAACAGGAGGTTAAAGGCACTGACTCTCCAAGTCGGGAGAGTGTTAGTAAAGCATCTGGAATGTTGCACCCGAGTACCAGGGGAGAAAACTGAGACATATTGGAACACGTCTCCCGATCACACGGTTGATCATACTCTGGGTTCCACATGCATGTTTTAGCTGAAGGAAGAATCCCTTAAACCTGGAGAGTTGAGACCCGTGGAATGGGTACCATGCAATATGACTTCAAAGGGTCTTCATTTGCTCACCGAACCTCTCCAATCCTATCACTGCTGCGTTTATGCCCCTGTACACACGCTTGATTCTCTTTCGGAGACATAGCAATCCATAGGTTTTAAGATACTTATTAGTCAGGTACATTGTTAGGCGTTTAATAAGGGGTGTTGAGTCCATTTCGTTGATCAAGGAGTAGCTCTTGTCTATTACACATTTGGCTTAAGGAACTTTATCTGTGATCATTTCAATCTCTGGTTTTATGCAGCACCCCAACTCACCTTTCCTCTTAAGCAAGCATAAGTTGGTTTTCTAAATTTGAGACCCTGTTCTGTTTTGTAATTCAGTTCCTCTGTAGCCAAGTTTACATTCTGTGTATTAGTGATATCTTATGATGTTTCTTTTTCTGTGTGACTTATTTCAGTTAGAATCATCATACCTGAACCCACTCATTTTCTGCTACAGGCCTGTTGACATAGATTTCATTGCTGAGTGATATTGCATTGTACATAAGTACCACAACTTCTTTATCCATTTTTTGCTTTCTGCGATATTGAACTTGTACCGTAAACGAGGTTCTAGAAAACAGAGCCGTCCCAAACTTTGGGGTGGCTGTGTCTTTTTGATTTTAATTTCCCTAAGCTATAGGACCATAAGTGGAATTGACCTAGGCTCTGTTGCTTTGTTTTTTAGATGTTTCAGGAAACACCATACACTTCTCCGGAGTGGCTGTTGGCAATTTACATCCCGCCCATCAGCATAACAAGGCTCCCAGTTCTCCATGGCCTGTCCTGCCTTTCTGGATTTTACACTTTTTTCAGATGGCCCTTTTGACCGGGGAGAAGTGAGACTTCATTGTAGTGCAGATTTCCTTTGCAAGCTTGCTTGGTTGGCCAAAAAGGGCGTATGCGTTTTTTCCTGAATATATTCAGGAAAGAACGCATACGCCCTTTTTGGCCAAGTGCATCATTGTGGACGTTCTGCCTCTTTTCCTATGCTTTAAATGGAATTCCAGTCTACCTCCCGATAGCAGTTTCCTGCAATTCTGCCCCACTTTCAAGTCCTCTTGGCAGGCTTACTTCAGTATATTTTTGGACGATAGCTGTCATTTATAACTCTGCAGGTTTGTTAATTACAGTGCCCCTGAGCTCCTTTCTTCAACTCGCTTTCTTGTGAGCTGGCCGCAACACCGCAGGATTGTTTCAGGCCCTAATCTGGTTCCGGCACGGCACGCTGAGCCTTTGGTTAATTCCTCTTCCTGGTGGGAAATGAGAGTTAAATTTGCCCGTCCAGGCACCTCCAGCTAGTCTCTCATTGGTCCTCCCTATTCCTGTTCATCTTCCGCAGGAATTGCAAACTGGGCCAAACAGGAGGTTAAAGGCACTGACTCTCCAAGTCGGGAGAGTGTTAGTAAAGCGTCTGGAATGTTGCACCCGCGTACCAGGGGACGAGAACTGAGACATATTTGAACACGTCTCCTGATCACACGGTTGATCATACTCTGGGTTCCACATGCATGTTTCAGCTGAAGGAAGAATCCCTTAAACCTGGAGAGTTGAGACCCGTGGAATGGGTACCATGCAATATGACTTCAAAGGGTCTTCATTTGCTCACCGAACCTCTCCAATCCTATCACTGCTGCGTTTATGCCCCTCTACACACGCTTGATTCTCTTTTGGAGACATAGCAATCCATAGGTTTTAAGATACTTACTAGTCAGGTACATTCTTAGGCGTTTAAGATGGGGTGTTGAGTCCATTTCGTTGAGCAAGGAGTAGCTCTTGTCTATTCCATATTTGGCTTAAGGAACTTTATCTGTGCTCATTTCAATCTCTGGTTTTATGCAGCACCCCAACTCACCTTTCCCCTTAAGCAAGCATAAGTTGGTTTTCTAAATTTGAGACCCTGTTCTGTTTTGTAATTCAGTTCCTGTGTAGCCAAGTTTACATTCCGTGTATTAGTGATATCTTATGATGTTTCTTTTTCTGTGTGACTTATTTCAGTTAGAATCATCATACCTGAACCCACTCAATATGCTGCTACGGGCCTCATGACATAGATTTCATTGCTGAGTGATATTGCATTGTACATAAGTACCACAACTTCTTTATCCATTTTTCGCTTTCTGCGATATTGAACTTGTACCGTAAACGAGGTTCTTGTAAACAGAGCCGTCCGAAACTTTGGGGTGGCTGTGTCTTTTTGATTTTAATTTCCCTAAGCTATAGGACCATAAGTGGAAGTACCCTAGGCTCTGTTGCTTTGTTTTTTAGATGTTTCAGGAATCACCATACACTTCTCCCGAGTGGCTCTTGGCAATGTACATCCCGCCCATCAGCATAACAAGGCTCCCAGTTCTCCATGGCCTGTCCTGCCTTTCTGGATTTTACACTTTTTTCAGATGGCCCTTTTGACCGGGAGGAAGTGAGACTTCATTGTAGTGCAGATTTCCTTTGCAAGCTTGCTTGGTTGGCCAAAAAGTGTGTATGCATTTTTTCCTGAATATATTCAGGAAAAAACGCATACACACTTTTTGGCCAAGTGCATCATTGTCGACGTTCTGCCTCTTTTCCTATGCTTTAAATGCAATTCCAGTCTACCTCCTGAAATCGGGTTCCTGCAATTCTGCCCCGCTTTCAAGTCCTCTTGGCAGCCTTACTTCAGTATATTTTTGGACGATAGCTCTCATTTATAACTCTGCAGCTTTGTGAATTACAGTGCCCCCGAGCTCCTTTCTTCAACTCGCTTTCTTGTGAGCTGGCCGCAACACCGCAGGATTGCTTCAGGCCCTAATCTGGTTCCGGCACGGCACGCTGAGCCTTTGGTTAATTCCTCTTCCTGGTGGGAAATGAGAGTTAAATTTGCCCGTCCAGACACCTCCAGCTAGTCTCTCGTTGGTTCTCCCTATTCCTGTTCATCTTCCACAGAAATTGCAAACTGGGCCAAACAGGAGGTTAAAGGCACTGACTCTCCAAGTCGGGAGAGTGTTAGTAAAGCATCTGGAATGTTGCACCCGAGTACCAGGGGAGAAAACTGAGACATATTGGAACACGTCTCCCGATCACACGGTTGATCATACTCTGGGTTCCACATGCATGTTTTAGCTGAAGGAAGAATCCCTTAAACCTGGAGAGTTGAGACCCGTGGAATGGGTACCATGCAATATGACTTCAAAGGGTCTTCATTTGCTCACCGAACCTCTCCAATCCTATCACTGCTGCGTTTATGCCCCTGTACACACGCTTGATTCTCTTTCGGAGACATAGCAATCCATAGGTTTTAAGATACTTATTAGTCAGGTACATTGTTAGGCGTTTAATAAGGGGTGTTGAGTCCATTTCGTTGATCAAGGAGTAGCTCTTGTCTATTACACATTTGGCTTAAGGAACTTTATCTGTGATCATTTCAATCTCTGGTTTTATGCAGCACCCCAACTCACCTTTCCTCTTAAGCAAGCATAAGTTGGTTTTCTAAATTTGAGACCCTGTTCTGTTTTGTAATTCAGTTCCTCTGTAGCCAAGTTTACATTCTGTGTATTAGTGATATCTTATGATGTTTCTTTTTCTGTGTGACTTATTTCAGTTAGAATCATCATACCTGAACCCACTCATTTTCTGCTACAGGCCTGTTGACATAGATTTCATTGCTGAGTGATATTGCATTGTACATAAGGACCACAACTTCTTTATCCATTTTTTGCTTTCTGCGATATTGAACTTGTACCGTAAACGAGGTTCTAGAAAACAGAGCCGTCCCAAACTTTGGGGTGGCTGTGTCTTTTTGATTTTAATTTCCCTAAGCTATAGGACCATAAGTGGAATTGACCTAGGCTCTGTTGCTTTGTTTTTTAGATGTTTCAGGAAACACCATACACTTCTCCGGAGTGGCTGTTGGCAATTTACATCCCGCCCATCAGCATAACAAGGCTCCCAGTTCTCCATGGCCTGTCCTGCCTTTCTGGATTTTACACTTTTTTCAGATGGCCCTTTTGACCGGGGAGAAGTGAGACTTCATTGTAGTGCAGATTTCCTTTGCAAGCTTGCTTGGTTGGCCAAAAAGGGCGTATGCGTTTTTTCCTGAATATATTCAGGAAAGAACGCATACGCCCTTTTTGGCCAAGTGCATCATTGTGGACGTTCTGCCTCTTTTCCTATGCTTTAAATGGAATTCCAGTCTACCTCCCGATAGCAGTTTCCTGCAATTCTGCCCCACTTTCAAGTCCTCTTGGCAGGCTTACTTCAGTATATTTTTGGACGATAGCTGTCATTTATAACTCTGCAGGTTTGTTAATTACAGTGCCCCTGAGCTCCTTTCTTCAACTCGCTTTCTTGTGAGCTGGCCGCAACACCGCAGGATTGCTTCAGGCCCTAATCTGGTTCCGGCACGGCACGCTGAGCCTTTGGTTAATTCCTCTTCCTGGTGGGAAATGAGAGTTAAATTTGCCCGTCCAGGCACCTCCAGCTAGTCTCTCATTGGTCCTCCCTATTCCTGTTCATCTTCCGCAGGAATTGCAAACTGGGCCAAACAGGAGGTTAAAGGCACTGACTCTCCAAGTCGGGAGAGTGTTAGTAAAGCGTCTGGAATGTTGCACCCGAGTACCAGGGGACGAGAACTGAGACATATTTGAACACGTCTCCTGATCACACCGTTGATCATACTCTGGGTTCCACATGCATGTTTCAGCTGAAGGAAGAATCCCTTAAACCTGGAGAGTTGAAACCCGTGGAATGGGTACCATGCAATATGACTTCAAAGGGTCTTCATTTGCTCACTGAACCTCTCCAATCCTATCACTGCTGCGTTTATGCCCCTCTACACACGCTTGATTCTCTTTTGGAGACATAGCAATCCATAGGTTTTAAGATACTTACTAGTCAGGTACATTCTTAGGCGTTTAAGATGGGGTGTTGAGTCCATTTCGTTGAGCAAGGAGTAGCTCTTGTCTATTCCATATTTGGCTTAAGGAACTTTATCTGTGCTCATTTCAATCTCTGGTTTTATGCAGCACCCCAACTCACCTTTCCCCTTAAGCAAGCATAAGTTGGTTTTCTAAATTTGAGACCCTGTTCTGTTTTGTAATTCAGTTCCTGTGTAGCCAAGTTTACATTCCGTGTATTAGTGATATCTTATGATGTTTCTTTTTCTGTGTGACTTATTTCAGTTAGAATCATCATACCTGAACCCACTCAATATGCTGCTACGGGCCTCATGACATAGATTTCATTGCTGAGTGATATTGCATTGTACGTAAGTAACACAACTTCTTTATCCATTTTTCGCTTTCTGCGATATTGAACTTGTACCGTAAACGAGGTTCTTGTAAACAGAGCCGTCCGAAACTTTGGGGTGGCTGTGTCTTTTTGATTTTAATTTCCCTAAGCTATAGGACCATAAGTGGAAGTACCCTAGGCTCTGTTGCTTTGTTTTTTAGATGTTTCAGGAATCACCATACACTTCTCCCGAGTGGCTCTTGGCAATGTACATCCTGCCCATCAGCATAACAAGGCTCCCAGTTCTCCATGGCCTGTCCTGCCTTTCTGGATTTTACACTTTTTTCAGATGGCCCTTTTGACCGGGAGGAAGTGAGACTTCATTGTAGTGCAGATTTCCTTTGCAAGCTTGCTTGGTTGGCCAAAAAGTGTGTATGCATTTTTTCCTGAATATATTCAGGAAAAAACGCATACACACTTTTTGGCCAAGTGCATCATTGTCGACGTTCTGCCTCTTTTCCTATGCTTTAAATGCAATTCCAGTCTACCTCCTGAAATCGGGTTCCTGCAATTCTGCCCCGCTTTCAAGTCCTCTTGGCAGCCTTACTTCAGTATATTTTTGGACGATAGCTGTCATTTATAACTCTGCAGCTTTGTGAATTACAGTGCCCCTGAGCTCCTTTCTTCAACTCGCTTTCTTGTGAGCTGGCCGCAACACCGCAGGATTGCTTCAGGCCCTAATCTGGTTCCGGCACGGCACGCTGAGCCTTTGGTTAATTCCTCTTCCTGGTGGGAAATGAGAGTTAAATTTGCCCGTCCAGACACCTCCAGCTAGTCTCTCGTTGGTTCTCCCTATTCCTGTTCATCTTCCACAGAAATTGCAAACTGGGCCAAACAGGAGGTTAAAGGCACTGACTCTCCAAGTCGGGAGAGTGTTAGTAAAGCATCTGGAATGTTGCACCCGAGTACCAGGGGAGAAAACTGAGACATATTGGAACACGTCTCCCGATCACACGGTTTATCATACTCTGGGTTCCACATGCATGTTTTAGCTGAAGGAAGAATCCCTTAAACCTGGAGAGTTGAGACCCGTGGAATGGGTACCATGCAATATGACTTCAAAGGGTCTTCATTTGCTCACCGAACCTCTCCAATCCTATCACTGCTGCGTTTATGCCCCTGTACACATGCTTGATTCTCTTTCGGAGACATAGCAATCCATAGGTTTTAAGATACTTATTAGTCAGGTACATTGTTAGGCGTTTAATAAGGGGTGTTGAGTCCATTTCGTTGATCAAGGAGTAGCTCTTGTCTATTACACATTTGGCTTAAGGAACTTTATCTGTGATCATTTCAATCTCTGGTTTTATGCAGCACCCCAACTCACCTTTCCTCTTAAGCAAGCATAAGTTGGTTTTCTAAATTTGAGACCCTGTTCTGTTTTGTAATTCAGTTCCTCTGTAGCCAAGTTTACATTCTGTGTATTAGTGATATCTTATGATGTTTCTTTTTCTGTGTGACTTATTTCAGTTAGAATCATCATACCTGAACCCACTCATTTTCTGCTACAGGCCTGTTGACATAGATTTCATTGCTGAGTGATATTGCATTGTACATAAGTACCACAACTTCTTTATCCATTTTTTGCTTTCTGCGATATTGAACTTGTACCGTAAACGAGGTTCTAGAAAACAGAGCCGTCCCAAACTTTGGGGTGGCTGTGTCTTTTTGATTTTAATTTCCCTAAGCTATAGGACCATAAGTGGAATTGACCTAGGCTCTGTTGCTTTGTTTTTTAGATGTTTCAGGAAACACCATACACTTCTCCGGAGTGGCTGTTGGCAATTTACATCCCGCCCATCAGCATAACAAGGCTCCCAGTTCTCCATGGCCTGTCCTGCCTTTCTGGATTTTACACTTTTTTCAGATGGCCCTTTTGACCGGGGAGAAGTGAGACTTCATTGTAGTGCAGATTTCCTTTGCAAGCTTGCTTGGTTGGCCAAAAAGGGCGTATGCGTTTTTTCCTGAATATATTCAGGAAAGAACGCATACGCCCTTTTTGGCCAAGTGCATCATTGTGGACGTTCTGCCTCTTTTCCTATGCTTTAAATGGAATTCCAGTCTACCTCCCGATAGCAGTTTCCTGCAATTCTGCCCCACTTTCAAGTCCTCTTGGCAGGCTTACTTCAGTATATTTTTGGACGATAGCTGTCATTTATAACTCTGCAGATTTGTTAATTACAGTGCCCCTGAGCTCCTTTCTTCAACTCGCTTTCTTGTGAGCTGGCCGCAACACCGCAGGATTGCTTCAGGCCCTAATCTGGTTCCGGCACGGCACGCTGAGCCTTTGGTTAATTCCTCTTCCTGGTGGGAAATGAGAGTTAAATTTGCCCGTCCAGGCACCTCCAGCTAGTCTCTCATTGGTCCTCCCTATTCCTGTTCATCTTCCGCAGGAATTGCAAACTTGGCCAAACAGGAGGTTAAAGGCACTGACTCTCCAAGTCGGGAGAGTGTTAGTAAAGCGTCTGGAATGTTGCACCCGAGTACCAGGGGACGAGAACTGAGACATATTTGAACACGTCTCCTGATCACACCATTGATCATACTCTGGGTTCCACATGCATGTTTCAGCTGAAGGAAGAATCCCTTAAACCTGGAGAGTTGAGACCCGTGGAATGGGTACCATGCAATATGACTTCAAAGGGTCTTCATTTGCTCACCGAACCTCTCCAATCCTATCACTGCTGCGTTTATGCCCCTCTACACACGCTTGATTCTCTTTTGGAGACATAGCAATCCATAGGTTTTAAGATACTTACTAGTCAGGTACATTCTTAGGCGTTTAAGATGGGGTGTTGAGTCCATTTCATTGAGCAAGGAGTAGCTCTTGTCTATTCCATATTTGGCTTAAGGAACTTTATCTGTGCTCATTTCAATCTCTGGTTTTATGCAGCACCCCAACTCACCTTTCCCCTTAAGCAAGCATAAGTTGGTTTTCTAAATTTGAGACACTGTTCTGTTTTGTAATTCAGTTCCTGTGTAGCCAAGTTTACATTCCGTGTATTAGTGATATCTTATGATGTTTCTTTTTCTGTGTGACTTATTTCAGTTAGAATCATCATACCTGAACCCACTCAATATGCTGCTACGGGCCTCATGACATAGATTTCATTGCTGAGTGATATTGCATTGTACGTAAGTAACACAACTTCTTTATCCATTTTTCGCTTTCTGCGATATTGAACTTGTACCGTAAACGAGGTTCTTGTAAACAGAGCCGTCCGAAACTTTGGGGTGGCTGTGTCTTTTTGATTTTAATTTCCCTAAGCTATAGGACCATAAGTGGAAGTACCCTAGGCTCTGTTGCTTTGTTTTTTAGATGTTTCAGGAATCACCATACACTTCTCCCGAGTGGCTCTTGGCAATGTACATCCCGCCCATCAGCATAACAAGGCTCCCAGTTCTCCATGGCCTGTCCTGCCTTTCTGGATTTTACACTTTTTTCAGATGGCCCTTTTGACCGGGAGGAAGTGAGACTTCATTGTAGTGCAGATTTCCTTTGCAAGCTTGCTTGGTTGGCCAAAAAGTGTGTATGCATTTTTTCCTGAATATATTCAGGAAAAAACGCATACACACTTTTTGGCCAAGTGCATCATTGTCGACGTTCTGCCTCTTTTCCTATGCTTTAAATGCAATTCCAGTCTACCTCCTGAAATCAGGTTCCTGCAATTCTGCCCCGCTTTCAAGTCCTCTTGGCAGCCTTACTTCAGTATATTTTTGGACGATAGCTGTCATTTATAACTCTGCAGCTTTGTGAATTACAGTGCCCCTGAGCTCCTTTCTTCAACTCGCTTTCTTGTGAGCTGGCCGCAACACCGCAGGATTGCTTCAGGCCCTAATCTGGTTCCGGCACGGCACGCTGAGCCTTTGGTTAATTCCTCTTCCTGGTGGGAAATGAGAGTTAAATTTGCCCGTCCAGACACCTCCAGCTAGTCTCTCGTTGGTTCTCCCTATTCCTGTTCATCTTCCACAGAAATTGCAAACTGGGCCAAACAGGAGGTTAAAGGCACTGACTCTCCAAGTCGGGAGAGTGTTAGTAAAGCATCTGGAATGTTGCACCCGAGTACCAGGGGAGAAAACTGAGACATATTGGAACACGTCTCCCGATCACACGGTTGATCATACTCTGGGTTCCACATGCATGTTTTAGCTGAAGGAAGAATCCCTTAAACCTGGAGAGTTGAGACCCGTGGAATGGGTACCATGCAATATGACTTCAAAGGGTCTTCATTTGCTCACCGAACCTCTCCAATCCTATCACTGCTGCGTTTATGCCCCTGTACACACGCTTGATTCTCTTTCGGAGACATAGCAATCCATAGGTTTTAAGATACTTATTAGTCAGGTACATTGTTAGGCGTTTAATAAGGGGTGTTGAGTCCATTTCGTTGATCAAGGAGTAGCTCTTGTCTATTACACATTTGGCTTAAGGAACTTTATCTGTGATCATTTCAATCTCTGGTTTTATGCAGCACCCCAACTCACCTTTCCTCTTAAGCAAGCATAAGTTGGTTTTCTAAATTTGAGACCCTGTTCTGTTTTGTAATTCAGTTCCTCTGTAGCCAAGTTTACATTCTGTGTATTAGTGATATCTTATGATGTTTCTTTTTCTGTGTGACTTATTTCAGTTAGAATCATCATACCTGAACCCACTCATTTTCTGCTACAGGCCTGTTGACATAGATTTCATTGCTGAGTGATATTGCATTGTACATAAGTACCACAACTTCTTTATCCATTTTTTGCTTTCTGCGATATTGAACTTGTACCGTAAACGAGGTTCTAGAAAACAGAGCCGTCCCAAACTTTGGGGTGGCTGTGTCTTTTTGATTTTAATTTCCCTAAGCTATAGGACCATAAGTGGAATTGACCTAGGCTCTGTTGCTTTGTTTTTTAGATGTTTCAGGAAACACCATACACTTCTCCGGAGTGGCTGTTGGCAATTTACATCCCGCCCATCAGCATAACAAGGCTCCCAGTTCTCCATGGCCTGTCCTGCCTTTCTGGATTTTACACTTTTTTCAGATGGCCCTTTTGACCGGGGAGAAGTGAGACTTCATTGTAGTGCAGATTTCCTTTGCAAGCTTGCTTGGTTGGCCAAAAAGGGCGTATGCGTTTTTTCCTGAATATATTCAGGAAAGAACGCATACGCCCTTTTTGGCCAAGTGCATCATTGTGGACGTTCTGCCTCTTTTCCTATGCTTTAAATGCAATTCCAGTCTACCTCCTGAAATCGGTTTCCTGCAATTATGCCCCGCTTTCAAGTCCTCTTGGCAGCCTTACTTCAGTATATTTTTGGACGATAGCTGTCATTTATAACTCTGCAGGTTTGTTAATTACAGTGCCCCTGAGCTCCTTTCTTCAACTCGCTTTCTTGTGAGCTGGCCGCAACACCGCAGGATTGTTTCAGGCCCTAATCTGGTTCCGGCACGGCCCGCTGAGCCTTTGGTTAATTCCTCTTCCTGGTGGGAAATGAGAGTTAAATTTGCCCGTCCAGGCACCTCCAGCTAGTCTCTCATTGGTCCTCCCTATTCCTGTTCATCTTCCGCAGGAATTGCAAACTGGGCCAAACAGGAGGTTAAAGGCACTGACTCTCCAAGTCGGGAGAGTGTTAGTAAAGCGTCTGGAATGTTGCACCCGAGTACCAGGGGACGAGAACTGAGACATATTTGAACACGTCTCCTGATCACACGGTTGATCATACTCTGGGTTCCACAAGCATGTTTCAGCTGAAGGAAGAATCCCTTAAACCTGGAGAGTTGAGACCCGTGGAATGGGTACCATGCAATATGACTTCAAAGGGTCTTCATTTGCTCACCGAACCTCTCCAATCCTATCACTGCTGCGTTTATGCCCCTCTACACACGCTTGATTCTCTTTTGGAGACATAGCAATCCATAGGTTTTAAGATACTTACTAGTCAGGTACATTCTTAGGCGTTTAAGATGGGGTGTTGAGTCCATTTCGTTGAGCAAGGAGTAGCTCTTGTCTATTCCATATTTGGCTTAAGGAACTTTATCTGTGCTCATTTCAATCTCTGGTTTTATGCAGCACCCCAACTCACCTTTCCCCTTAAGCAAGCATAAGTTGGTTTTCTAAATTTGAGACCCTGTTCTGTTTTGTAATTCAGTTCCTGTGTAGCCAAGTTTACATTCCGTGTATTAGTGATATCTTATGATGTTTCTTTTTCTGTGTGACTTATTTCAGTTAGAATCATCATACCTGAACCCACTCAATATGCTGCTACGGGCCTCATGACATAGATTTCATTGCTGAGTGATATTGCATTGTACGTAAGTAACACAACTTCTTTATCCATTTTTCGCTTTCTGCGATATTGAACTTGTACCGTAAACGAGGTTCTTGTAAACAGAGCCGTCCGAAACTTTGGGGTGGCTGTGTCTTTTTGATTTTAATTTCCCTAAGCTATAGGACCATAAGTGGAAGTACCCTAGGCTCTGTTGCTTTGTTTTTTAGATGTTTCAGGAATCACCATACACTTCTCCCGAGTGGCTCTTGGCAATGTACATCCCGCCCATCAGCATAACAAGGCTCCCAGTTCTCCATGGCCTGTCTTGCCTTTCTGGATTTTACACTTTTTTCAGATGGCCCTTTTGACCGGGAGGAAGTGAGACTTCATTGTAGTGCAGATTTCCTTTGCAAGCTTGCTTGGTTGGCCAAAAAGTGTGTATGCATTTTTTCCTGAATATATTCAGGAAAAAACGCATACACACTTTTTGGCCAAGTGCATCATTGTCGACGTTCTGCCTCTTTTCCTATGCTTTAAATGCAATTCCAGTCTACCTCCTGAAATCGGGTTCCTGCAATTCTGCCCCGCTTTCAAGTCCTCTTGGCAGCCTTACTTCAGTATATTTTTGGACGATAGCTGTCATTTATAACTCTGCAGCTTTGTGAATTACAGTGCCCCTGAGCTCCTTTCTTCAACTCGATTTCTTGTGAGCTGGCCGCAACACCGCAGGATTGCTTCAGGCCCTAATCTGGTTCCGGCACGGCACGCTGAGCCTTTGGTTAATTCCTCTTCCTGGTGGGAAATGAGAGTTAAATTTGCCCGTCCAGACACCTCCAGCTAGTCTCTCGTTGGTTCTCCCTATTCCTGTTCATCTTCCACAGAAATTGCAAACTGGGCCAAACAGGAGGTTAAAGGCACTGACTCTCCAAGTCGGGAGAGTGTTAGTAAAGCATCTGGAATGTTGCACCCGAGTACCAGGGGAGAAAACTGAGACATATTGGAACACGTCTCCCGATCACACGGTTGATCATACTCTGGGTTCCACATGCATGTTTTAGCTGAAGGAAGAATCCCTTAAACCTGGAGAGTTGAGACCCGTGGAATGGGTACCATGCAATATGACTTCAAAGGGTCTTCATTTGCTCACCGAACCTCTCCAATCCTATCACTGCTGCGTTTATGCCCCTGTACACACGCTTGATTCTCTTTCGGAGACATAGCAATCCATAGGTTTTAAGATACTTATTAGTCAGGTACATTGTTAGGCGTTTAATAAGGGGTGTTGAGTCCATTTCGTTGATCAAGGAGTAGCTCTTGTCTATTACACATTTGGCTTAAGGAACTTTATCTGTGATCATTTCAATCTCTGGTTTTATGCAGCACCCCAACTCACCTTTCCTCTTAAGCAAGCATAAGTTGGTTTTCTAAATTTGAGACCCTGTTCTGTTTTGTAATTCAGTTCCTCTGTAGCCAAGTTTACATTCTGTGTATTAGTGATATCTTATGATGTTTCTTTTTCTGTGTGACTTATTTCAGTTAGAATCATCATACCTGAACCCACTCATTTTCTGCTACAGGCCTGTTGACATAGATTTCATTGCTGAGTGATATTGCATTGTACATAAGTACCACAACTTCTTTATCCATTTTTTGCTTTCTGCGATATTGAACTTGTACCGTAAACGAGGTTCTAGAAAACAGAGCCGTCCCAAACTTTGGGGTGGCTGTGTCTTTTTGATTTTAATTTCCCTAAGCTATAGGACCATAAGTGGAATTGACCTAGGCTCTGTTGCTTTGTTTTTTAGATGTTTCAGGAAACACCATACACTTCTCCGGAGTGGCTGTTGGCAATTTACATCCCGCCCATCAGCATAACAAGGCTCCCAGTTCTCCATGGCCTGTCCTGCCTTTCTGGATTTTACACTTTTTTCAGATGGCCCTTTTGACCGGGGAGAAGTGAGACTTCATTGTAGTGCAGATTTCCTTTGCAAGCTTGCTTGGTTGGCCAAAAAGGGCGTATGCGTTTTTTCCTGAATATATTCAGGAAAGAACGCATACGCCCTTTTTGGCCAAGTGCATCATTGTGGACGTTCTGCCTCTTTTCCTATGCTTTAAATGGAATTCCAGTCTACCTCCCGATAGCAGTTTCCTGCAATTCTGCCCCACTTTCAAGTCCTCTTGGCGGGCTTACTTCAGTATATTTTTGGACGATAGCTGTCATTTATAACTCTGCAGGTTTGTTAATTACAGTGCCCCTTTGAGCTCCTTTCTTCAACTCGCTTTCTTGTGAGCTGGCCGCAACACCGCAGGATTGCTTCAGGCCCTAATCTGGTTCCGGCACGGCACGCTGAGCCTTTGGTTAATTCCTCTTCCTGGTGGGAAATGAGAGTTAAATTTGCCCGTCCAGGCACCTCCAGCTAGTCTCTCATTGGTCCTCCCTATTCCTGTTCATCTTCCGCAGGAATTGCAAACTGGGCCAAACAGGAGGTTAAAGGCACTGACTCTCCAAGTCGGGAGAGTGTTAGTAAAGCGTCTGGAATGTTGCACCCGAGTACCAGGGGACGAGAACTGAGACATATTTGAACACGTCTCCCGATCACACGGTTGATCATACTCTGGGTTCCACATGCATGTTTCAGCTGAAGGAAGAATCCCTTAAACCTGGAGAGTTGAGACCCGTGGAATGGGTACCATGCAATATGACTTCAAAGGGTCTTCATTTGCTCACCGAACCTCTCCAATCCTATCACTGCTGCATTTATGCCCCTCTACACACGCTTGATTCTCTTTTGGAGACATAGCAATCCATAGGTTTTAAGATACTTACTAGTCAGGTACATTCTTAGGCGTTTAAGATGGGGTGTTGAGTCCATTTCGTTGAGCAAGGAGTAGCTCTTGTCTATTCCATATTTGGCTTAAGGAACTTTATCTGTGCTCATTTCAATCTCTGGTTTTATGCAGCACCCCAACTCACCTTTCCCCTTAAGCAAGCATAAGTTGGTTTTCTAAATTTGAGACCCTGTTCTGTTTTGTAATTCAGTTCCTGTGTAGCCAAGTTTACATTCCGTGTATTAGTGATATCTTATGATGTTTCTTTTTCTGTGTGACTTATTTCAGTTAGAATCATCATACCTGAACCCACTCAATATGCTGCTACGGGCCTCATGACATAGATTTCATTGCTGAGTGATATTGCATTGTACGTAAGTAACACAACTTCTTTATCCATTTTTCGCTTTCTGCGATATTGAACTTGTACCGTAAACGAGGTTCTTGTAAACAGAGCCGTCCGAAACTTTGGGGTGGCTGTGTCTTTTTGATTTTAATTTCCCTAAGCTATAGGACCATAAGTGGAAGTACCCTAGGCTCTGTTGCTTTGTTTTTTAGATGTTTCAGGAATCACCATACACTTCTCCCGAGTGGCTCTTGGCAATGTACATCCCGCCCATCAGCATAACAAGGCTCCCAGTTCTCCATGGCCTGTCCTGCCTTTCTGGATTTTACACTTTTTTCAGATGGCCCTTTTGACCGGGAGGAAGTGAGACTTCATTGTAGTGCAGATTTCCTTTGCAAGCTTGCTTGGTTGGCCAAAAAGTGTGTATGCATTTTTTCCTGAATATATTCAGGAAAAAACGCATACACACTTTTTGGCCAAGTGCATCATTGTCGACGTTCTGCCTCTTTTCCTATGCTTTAAATGCAATTCCAGTCTACCTCCTGAAATCGGGTTCCTGCAATTCTGCCCCGCTTTCAAGTCCTCTTGGCAGCCTTACTTCAGTATATTTTTGGACGATAGCTGTCATTTATAACTCTGCAGCTTTGTGAATTACAGTGCCCCTGAGCTCCTTTCTTCAACTCGCTTTCTTGTGAGCTGGCCGCAACACCGCAGGATTGCTTCAGGCCCTAATCTGGTTCCGGCACGGCACGCTGAGCCTTTGGTTAATTCCTCTTCCTGGTGGGAAATGAGAGTTAAATTTGCCCGTCCAGACACCTCCAGCTAGTCTCTCGTTGGTTCTCCCTATTCCTGTTCATCTTCCACAGAAATTGCAAACTGGGCCAAACAGGAGGTTAAAGGCACTGACTCTCCAAGTCGGGAGAGTGTTAGTAAAGCATCTGGAATGTTGCACCCGAGTACCAGGGGAGAAAACTGAGACATATTGGAACACGTCTCCCGATCACACGGTTGATCATACTCTGGGTTCCACATGCATGTTTTAGCTGAAGGAAGAATCCCTTAAACCTGGAGAGTTGAGACCCGTGGAATGGGTACCATGCAATATGACTTCAAAGGGTCTTCATTTGCTCACCGAACCTCTCCAATCCTATCACTGCTGCGTTTATGCCCCTGTACACACGCTTGATTCTCTTTCGGAGACATAGCAATCCATAGGTTTTAAGATACTTATTAGTCAGGTACATTGTTAGGCGTTTAATAAGGGGTGTTGAGTCCATTTCGTTGATCAAGGAGTAGCTCTTGTCTATTACACATTTGGCTTAAGGAACTTTATCTGTGATCATTTCAATCTCTGGTTTTATGCAGCACCCCAACTCACCTTTCCTCTTAAGCAAGCATAAGTTGGTTTTCTAAATTTGAGACCCTGTTCTGTTTTGTAATTCAGTTCCTCTGTAGCCAAGTTTACATTCTGTGTATTAGTGATATCTTATGATGTTTCTTTTTCTGTGTGACTTATTTCAGTTAGAATCATCATACCTGAACCCACTCATTTTCTGCTACAGGCCTGTTGACATAGATTTCATTGCTGAGTGATATTGCATTGTACATAAGGACCACAACTTCTTTATCCATTTTTTGCTTTCTGCGATATTGAACTTGTACCGTAAACGAGGTTCTAGAAAACAGAGCCGTCCCAAACTTTGGGGTGGCTGTGTCTTTTTGATTTTAATTTCCCTAAGCTATAGGACCATAAGTGGAATTGACCTAGGCTCTGTTGCTTTGTTTTTTAGATGTTTCAGGAAACACCATACACTTCTCCGGAGTGGCTGTTGGCAATTTACATCCCGCCCATCAGCATAACAAGGCTCCCAGTTCTCCATGGCCTGTCCTGCCTTTCTGGATTTTACACTTTTTTCAGATGGCCCTTTTGACCGGGGAGAAGTGAGACTTCATTGTAGTGCAGATTTCCTTTGCAAGCTTGCTTGGTTGGCCAAAAAGGGCGTATGCGTTTTTTCCTGAATATATTCAGGAAAGAACGCATACGCCCTTTTTGGCCAAGTGCATCATTGTGGACGTTCTGCCTCTTTTCCTATGCTTTAAATGGAATTCCAGTCTACCTCCCGATAGCAGTTTCCTGCAATTCTGCCCCACTTTCAAGTCCTCTTGGCAGGCTTACTTCAGTATATTTTTGGACGATAGCTGTCATTTATAACTCTGCAGGTTTGTTAATTACAGTGCCCCTGAGCTCCTTTCTTCAACTCGCTTTCTTGTGAGCTGGCCGCAACACCGCAGGATTGCTTCAGGCCCTAATCTGGTTCCGGCACGGCACGCTGAGCCTTTGGTTAATTCCTCTTCCTGGTGGGAAATGAGAGTTAAATTTGCCCGTCCAGGCACCTCCAGCTAGTCTCTCATTGGTCCTCCCTATTCCTGTTCATCTTCCGCAGAAATTGCAAACTGGGCCAAACAGGAGGTTAAAGGCACTGACTCTCCAAGTCGGGAGAGTGTTAGTAAAGCGTCTGGAATGTTGCACCCGAGTACCAGGGGACGAGAACTGAGACATATTGGAACACATCTCCCGATCACACGGTTGATCATACGCTGGGTTCCACATGCATGTTTCAGCTGAAGGAAGAATCCCTTAAACCTGGAGAGTTGAGACCCGTGGAATGGGTACCATGCAATATGACTTCAAAGGGTCTTCATTTGCTCACCGAACCTCTCCAATCCTATCACTGCTGCGTTTATGCCCCTCTACACACGCTTGATTCTCTTTTGGAGACATAGCAATCCATAGGTTTTAAGATACTTACTAGTCAGGTACATTCTTAGGCGTTTAAGATGGGGTGTTGAGTCCATTTCGTTGAGCAAGGAGTAGCTCTTGTCTATTCCATATTTGGCTTAAGGAACTTTATCTGTGCTCATTTCAATCTCTGGTTTTATGCAGCACCCCAACTCACCTTTCCCCTTAAGCACGCATAAGTTGGTTTTCTAAATTTGAGACCCTGTTCTGTTTTGTAATTCAGTTCCTGTGTAGCCAAGTTTACATTCCGTGTATTAGTGATATCTTATGATGTTTCTTTTTCTGTGTGACTTATTTCAGTTAGAATCATCATACCTGAACCCACTCAATATGCTGCTACGGGACTCATGACATAGATTTCATTGCTGAGTGATATTGCATTGTACGTAAGTAACACAACTTCTTTATCCATTTTTCGCTTTCTGCGATATTGAACTTGTACCGTAAACGAGGTTCTTGTAAACAGAGCCGTCCGAAACTTTGGGGTGGCTGTGTCTTTTTGATTTTAATTTCCCTAAGCTATAGGACCATAAGTGGAAGTACCCTAGGCTCTGTTGCTTTGTTTTTTAGATGTTTCAGGAATCACCATACACTTCTCCCGAGTGGCTCTTGGCAATGTACATCCCGCCCATCAGCATAACAAGGCTCCCAGTTCTCCATGGCCTGTCCTGCCTTTCTGGATTTTACACTTTTTTCAGATGGCCCTTTTGACCGGGAGGAAGTGAGACTTCATTGTAGTGCAGATTTCCTTTGCAAGCTTGCTTGGTTGGCCAAAAAGTGTGTATGCATTTTTTCCTGAATATATTCAGGAAAAAACGCATACACACTTTTTGGCCAAGTGCATCATTGTCGACGTTCTGCCTCTTTTCCTATGCTTTAAATGCAATTCCAGTCTACCTCCTGAAATCGGGTTCCTGCAATTCTGCCCCGCTTTCAAGTCCTCTTGGCAGCCTTACTTCAGTATATTTTTGGACGATAGCTGTCATTTATAACTCTGCAGCTTTGTGAATTACAGTGCCCCTGAGCTCCTTTCTTCAACTCGCTTTCTTGTGAGCTGGCCGCAACACCGCAGGATTGCTTCAGGCCCTAATCTGGTTCCGGCACGGCACGCTGAGCCTTTGGTTAATTCCTCTTCCTGGTGGGAAATGAGAGTTAAATTTGCCCGTCCAGACACCTCCAGCTAGTCTCTCGTTGGTTCTCCCTATTCCTGTTCATCTTCCACAGAAATTGCAAACTGGGCCAAACAGGAGGTTAAAGGCACTGACTCTCCAAGTCGGGAGAGTGTTAGTAAAGCATCTGGAATGTTGCACCCGAGTACCAGGGGAGAAAACTGAGACATATTGGAACACGTCTCCCGATCACACGGTTGATCATACTCTGGGTTCCACATGCATGTTTTAGCTGAAGGAAGAATCCCTTAAACCTGGAGAGTTGAGACCCGTGGAATGGGTACCATGCAATATGACTTCAAAGGGTCTTCATTTGCTCACCGAACCTCTCCAATCCTATCACTGCTGCGTTTATGCCCCTGTACACACGCTTGATTCTCTTTCGGAGACATAGCAATCCATAGGTTTTAAGATACTTATTAGTCAGGTACATTGTTAGGCGTTTAATAAGGGGTGTTGAGTCCATTTCGTTGATCAAGGAGTAGCTCTTGTCTATTACACATTTGGCTTAAGGAACTTTATCTGTGATCATTTCAATCTCTGGTTTTATGCAGCACCCCAACTCACCTTTCCTCTTAAGCAAGCATAAGTTGGTTTTCTAAATTTGAGACCCTGTTCTGTTTTGTAATTCAGTTCCTCTGTAGCCAAGTTTACATTCTGTGTATTAGTGATATCTTATGATGTTTCTTTTTCTGTGTGACTTATTTCAGTTAGAATCATCATACCTGAACCCACTCATTTTCTGCTACAGGCCTGTTGACATAGATTTCATTGCTGAGTGATATTGCATTGTACATAAGGACCACAACTTCTTTATCCATTTTTTGCTTTCTGCGATATTGAACTTGTACCGTAAACGAGGTTCTAGAAAACAGAGCCGTCCCAAACTTTGGGGTGGCTGTGTCTTTTTGATTTTAATTTCCCTAAGCTATAGGACCATAAGTGGAATTGACCTAGGCTCTGTTGCTTTGTTTTTTAGATGTTTCAGGAAACACCATACACTTCTCCGGAGTGGCTGTTGGCAATTTACATCCCGCCCATCAGCATAACAAGGCTCCCAGTTCTCCATGGCCTGTCCTGCCTTTCTGGATTTTACACTTTTTTCAGATGGCCCTTTTGACCGGGGAGAAGTGAGACTTCATTGTAGTGCAGATTTCCTTTGCAAGCTTGCTTGGTTGGCCAAAAAGGGCGTATGCGTTTTTTCCTGAATATATTCAGGAAAGAACGCATACGCCCTTTTTGGCCAAGTGCATCATTGTGGACGTTCTGCCTCTTTTCCTATGCTTTAAATGGAATTCCAGTCTACCTCCCGATAGCAGTTTCCTGCAATTCTGCCCCACTTTCAAGTCCTCTTGGCAGGCTTACTTCAGTATATTTTTGGACGATAGCTGTCATTTATAACTCTGCAGGTTTGTTAATTACAGTGCCCCTGAGCTCCTTTCTTCAACTCGCTTTCTTGTGAGCTGGCCGCAACACCGCAGGATTGCTTCAGGCCCTAATCTGGTTCCGGCACGGCACGCTGAGCCTTTGGTTAATTCCTCTTCCTGGTGGGAAATGAGAGTTAAATTTGCCCGTCCAGGCACCTCCAGCTAGTCTCTCATTGGTCCTCCCTATTCCTGTTCATCTTCCGCAGAAATTGCAAACTGGGCCAAACAGGAGGTTAAAGGCACTGACTCTCCAAGTCGGGAGAGTGTTAGTAAAGCGTCTGGAATGTTGCACCCGAGTACCAGGGGACGAGAACTGAGACATATTGGAACACATCTCCCGATCACACGGTTGATCATACGCTGGGTTCCACATGCATGTTTCAGCTGAAGGAAGAATCCCTTAAACCTGGAGAGTTGAGACCCGTGGAATGGGTACCATGCAATATGACTTCAAAGGGTCTTCATTTGCTCACCGAACCTCTCCAATCCTATCACTGCTGCGTTTATGCCCCTCTACACACGCTTGATTCTCTTTTGGAGACATAGCAATCCATAGGTTTTAAGATACTTACTAGTCAGGTACATTCTTAGGCGTTTAAGATGGGGTGTTGAGTCCATTTCGTTGAGCAAGGAGTAGCTCTTGTCTATTCCATATTTGGCTTAAGGAACTTTATCTGTGCTCATTTCAATCTCTGGTTTTATGCAGCACCCCAACTCACCTTTCCCCTTAAGCACGCATAAGTTGGTTTTCTAAATTTGAGACCCTGTTCTGTTTTGTAATTCAGTTCCTGTGTAGCCAAGTTTACATTCCGTGTATTAGTGATATCTTATGATGTTTCTTTTTCTGTGTGACTTATTTCAGTTAGAATCATCATACCTGAACCCACTCAATATGCTGCTACGGGACTCATGACATAGATTTCATTGCTGAGTGATATTGCATTGTACGTAAGTAACACAACTTCTTTATCCATTTTTCGCTTTCTGCGATATTGAACTTGTACCGTAAACGAGGTTCTTGTAAACAGAGCCGTCCGAAACTTTGGGGTGGCTGTGTCTTTTTGATTTTAATTTCCCTAAGCTATAGGACCATAAGTGGAAGTACCCTAGGCTCTGTTGCTTTGTTTTTTAGATGTTTCAGGAATCACCATACACTTCTCCCGAGTGGCTCTTGGCAATGTACATCCCGCCCATCAGCATAACAAGGCTCCCAGTTCTCCATGGCCTGTCCTGCCTTTCTGGATTTTACACTTTTTTCAGATGGCCCTTTTGACCGGGAGGAAGTGAGACTTCATTGTAGTGCAGATTTCCTTTGCAAGCTTGCTTGGTTGGCCAAAAAGTGTGTATGCATTTTTTCCTGAATATATTCAGGAAAAAACGCATACACACTTTTTGGCCAAGTGCATCATTGTCGACGTTCTGCCTCTTTTCCTATGCTTTAAATGCAATTCCAGTCTACCTCCTGAAATCTGGTTCCTGCAATTCTGCCCCGCTTTCAAGTCCTCTTGGCAGCCTTACTTCAGTATATTTTTGGACGATAGCTGTCATTTATAACTCTGCAGCTTTGTGAATTACAGTGCCCCTGAGCTCCTTTCTTCAACTCGCTTTCTTGTGAGCTGGCCGCAACACCGCAGGATTGCTTCAGGCCCTAATCTGGTTCCGGCACGGCACGCTGAGCCTTTGGTTAATTCCTCTTCCTGGTGGGAAATGAGAGTTAAATTTGCCCGTCCAGACACCTCCAGCTAGTCTCTCGTTGGTTCTCCCTATTCCTGTTCATCTTCCACAGAAATTGCAAACTGGGCCAAACAGGAGGTTAAAGGCACTGACTCTCCAAGTCGGGAGAGTGTTAGTAAAGCATCTGGAATGTTGCACCCGAGTACCAGGGGAGAAAACTGAGACATATTGGAACACGTCTCCCGATCACACGGTTGATCATACTCTGGGTTCCACATGCATGTTTTAGCTGAAGGAAGAATCCCTTAAACCTGGAGAGTTGAGACCCGTGGAATGGGTACCATGCAATATGACTTCAAAGGGTCTTCATTTGCTCACCGAACCTCTCCAATCCTATCACTGCTGCGTTTATGCCCCTGTACACACGCTTGATTCTCTTTCGGAGACATAGCAATCCATAGGTTTTAAGATACTTACTAGTCAGGTACATTCTTAGGCGTTTAAGATGGGGTGTTGAGTCCATTTCGTTGAGCAAGGAGTAGCTCTTGTCTATTCCATATTTGGCTTAAGGAACTTTATCTGTGCTCATTTCAATCTCTGGTTTTATGCAGCACCCCAACTCACCTTTCCCCTTAAGCACGCATAAGTTGGTTTTCTAAATTTGAGACCCTGTTCTGTTTTGTAATTCAGTTCCTGTGTAGCCAAGTTTACATTCCGTGTATTAGTGATATCTTATGATGTTTCTTTTTCTGTGTGACTTATTTCAGTTAGAATCATCATACCTGAACCCACTCAATATGCTGCTACGGGCCTCATGACATAGATTTCATTGCTGAGTGATATTGCATTGTACGTAAGTACCACAACTTCTTTATCCATTTTTCGCTTTCTGCGATATTGAACTTGTACCGTAAACGAGGTTCTTGTAAACAGAGCCGTCCGAAACTTTGGGGTGGCTGTGTCTTTTTGATTTTAATTTCCCTAAGCTATAGGACCATAAGTGGAAGTACCCTAGGCTCTGTTGCTTTGTTTTTTAGATGTTTCAGGAATCACCATACACTTCTCCCGAGTGGCTCTTGGCAATGTACATCCCGCCCATCAGCATAACAAGGCTCCCAGTTCTCCATGGCCTGTCCTGCCTTTCTGGATTTTACACTTTTTTCAGATGGCCCTTTTGACCGGGAGGAAGTGAGACTTCATTGTAGTGCAGATTTCCTTTGCAAGCTTGCTTGGTTGGCCAAAAAGTGTGTATGCATTTTTTCCTGAATATATTCAGGAAAAAACGCATACACACTTTTTGGCCAAGTGCATCATTGTCGACGTTCTGCCTCTTTTCCTATGCTTTAAATGCAATTCCAGTCTACCTCCTGAAATCGGGTTCCTGCAATTCTGCCCCGCTTTCAAGTCCTCTTGGCAGCCTTACTTCAGTATATTTTTGGACGATAGCTGTCATTTATAACTCTGCAGCTTTGTGAATTACAGTGCCCCTGAGCTCCTTTCTTCAACTCGCTTTCTTGTGAGCTGGCCGCAACACCGCAGGATTGCTTCAGGCCCTAATCTGGTTCCGGCACGGCACGCTGAGCCTTTGGTTAATTCCTCTTCCTGGTGGGAAATGAGAGTTAAATTTGCCCGTCCAGACACCTCCAGCTAGTCTCTCGTTGGTTCTCCCTATTCCTGTTCATCTTCCACAGAAATTGCAAACTGGGCCAAACAGGAGGTTAAAGGCACTGACTCTCCAAGTCGGGAGAGTGTTAGTAAAGCATCTGGAATGTTGCACCCGAGTACCAGGGGAGAAAACTGAGACATATTGGAACACGTCTCCCGATCACACGGTTGATCATACTCTGGGTTCCACATGCATGTTTTAGCTGAAGGAAGAATCCCTTAAACCTGGAGAGTTGAGACCCGTGGAATGGGTACCATGCAATATGACTTCAAAGGGTCTTCATTTGCTCACCAAACCTCTCCAATCCTATCACTGCTGCGTTTATGCCCCTGTACACACGCTTGATTCTCTTTCGGAGACATAGCAATCCATAGGTTTTAAGATACTTATTAGTCAGGTACATTGTTAGGCGTTTAATAAGGGGTGTTGAGTCCATTTCGTTGATCAAGGAGTAGCTCTTGTCTATTACACATTTGGCTTAAGGAACTTTATCTGTGATCATTTCAATCTCTGGTTTTATGCAGCACCCCAACTCACCTTTCCTCTTAAGCAAGCATAAGTTGGTTTTCTAAATTTGAGACCCTGTTCTGTTTTGTAATTCAGTTCCTCTGTAGCCAAGTTTACATTCTGTGTATTAGTGATATCTTATGATGTTTCTTTTTCTGTGTGACTTATTTCAGTTAGAATCATCATACCTGAACCCACTCATTTTCTGCTACAGGCCTGTTGACATAGATTTCATTGCTGAGTGATATTGCATTGTACATAAGTACCACAACTTCTTTATCCATTTTTTGCTTTCTGCGATATTGAACTTGTACCGTAAACGAGGTTCTAGAAAACAGAGCTGTCCCAAACTTTGGGGTGGCTGTGTCTTTTTGATTTTAATTTCCCTAAGCTATAGGACCATAAGTGGAATTGACCTAGGCTCTGTTGCTTTGTTTTTTAGATGTTTCAGGAAACACCATACACTTCTCCGGAGTGGCTGTTGGCAATTTACATCCCGCCCATCAGCATAACAAGGCTCCCAGTTCTCCATGGCCTGTCCTGCCTTTCTGGATTTTACACTTTTTTCAGATGGCCCTTTTGACCGGGGAGAAGTGAGACTTCATTGTAGTGCAGATTTCCTTTGCAAGCTTGCTTGGTTGGCCAAAAAGGGCGTATGCGTTTTTTCCTGAATATATTCAGGAAAGAACGCATACGCCCTTTTTGGCCAAGTGCATCATTGTGGACGTTCTGCCTCTTTTCCTATGCTTTAAATGGAATTCCAGTCTACCTCCCGATAGCAGTTTCCTGCAATTCTGCCCCACTTTCAAGTCCTCTTGGCAGGCTTACTTCAGTATATTTTTGGACGATAGCTGTCATTTATAACTCTGCAGGTTTGTTAATTACAGTGCCCCTGAGCTCCTTTCTTCAACTCGCTTTCTTGTGAGCTGGCCGCAACACCGCAGGATTGCTTCAGGCCCTAATCTGGTTCCGGCACGGCACGCTGAGCCTTTGGTTAATTCCTCTTCCTGGTGGGAAATGAGAGTTAAATTTGCCCGTCCAGGCACCTCCAGCTAGTCTCTCATTGGTCCTCCCTATTCCTGTTCATCTTCCGCAGAAATTGCAAACTGGGCCAAACAGGAGGTTAAAGGCACTGACTCTCCAAGTCGGGAGAGTGTTAGTAAAGCGTCTGGAATGTTGCACCCGAGTACCAGGGGACGAGAACTGAGACATATTGGAACACATCTCCCGATCACACGGTTGATCATACGCTGGGTTCCACATGCATGTTTCAGCTGAAGGAAGAATCCCTTAAACCTGGAGAGTTGAGACCCGTGGAATGGGTACCATGCAATATGACTTCAAAGGGTCTTCATTTGCTCACCGAACCTCTCCAATCCTATCACTGCTGCGTTTATGCCCCTCTACACACGCTTGATTCTCTTTTGGAGACATAGCAATCCATAGGTTTTAAGATACTTACTAGTCAGGTACATTCTTAGGCGTTTAAGATGGGGTGTTGAGTCCATTTCGTTGAGCAAGGAGTAGCTCTTGTCTATTCCATATTTGGCTTAAGGAACTTTATCTGTGCTCATTTCAATCTCTGGTTTTATGCAGCACCCCAACTCACCTTTCCCCTTAAGCACGCATAAGTTGGTTTTCTAAATTTGAGACCCTGTTCTGTTTTGTAATTCAGTTCCTGTGTAGCCAAGTTTACATTCCGTGTATTAGTGATATCTTATGATGTTTCTATTTCTGTGTGACTTATTTCAGTTAGAATCATCATACCTGAACCCACTCAATATGCTGCTACGGGCCTCATGACATAGATTTCATTGCTGAGTGATATTGCATTGTACGTAAGTAACACAACTTCTTTATCCATTTTTCGCTTTCTGCGATATTGAACTTGTACCGTAAACGAGGTTCTTGTAAACAGAGCCGTCCGAAACTTTGGGGTGGCTGTGTCTTTTTGATTTTAATTTCCCTAAGCTATAGGACCATAAGTGGAAGTACCCTAGGCTCTGTTGCTTTGTTTTTTAGATGTTTCAGGAATCACCATACACTTCTCCCGAGTGGCTCTTGGCAATGTACATCCCGCCCATCAGCATAACAAGGCTCCCAGTTCTCCATGGCCTGTCCTGCCTTTCTGGATTTTACACTTTTTTCAGATGGCCCTTTTGACCGGGGAGAAGTGAGACTTCATTGTAGTGCAGATTTCCTTTGCAAGCTTGCTTGGTTGGCCAAAAAGGGCGTATGCGTTTTTTCCTGAATATATTCAGGAAAGAACGCATACGCCCTTTTTGGCCAAGTGCATCATTGTGGACGTTCTGCCTCTTTTCCTATGCTTTAAATGGAATTCCAGTCTACCTCCCGATAGCAGTTTCCTGCAATTCTGCCCCACTTTCAAGTCCTCTTGGCAGGCTTACTTCAGTATATTTTTGGACGATAGCTGTCATTTATAACTCTGCAGGTTTGTTAATTACAGTGCCCCTGAGCTCCTTTCTTCAACTCGCTTTCTTGTGAGCTGGCCGCAACACCGCAGGATTGCTTCAGGCCCTAATCTGGTTCCGGCACGGCACGCTGAGCCTTTGGTTAATTCCTCTTCCTGGTGGGAAATGAGAGTTAAATTTGCCCGTCCAGGCACCTCCAGCTAGTCTCTCATTGGTCCTCCCTATTCCTGTTCATCTTCCGCAGGAATTGCAAACTGGGCCAAACAGGAGGTTAAAGGCACTGACTCTCCAAGTCGGGAGAGTGTTAGTAAAGCGTCTGGAATGTTGCACCCGAGTACCAGGGGACGAGAACTGAGACATATTTGAACACGTCCCCTGATCACACCATTGATCATACTCTGGGTTCCACATGCATGTTTCAGCTGAAGGAAGAATCCCTTAAACCTGGAGAGTTGAGACCCGTGGAATGGGTACCATGCAATATGACTTCAAAGGGTCTTCATTTGCTCACCGAACCTCTCCAATCCTATCACTGCTGCGTTTATGCCCCTCTACACACGCTTGATTCTCTTTTGGAGACATAGCAATCCATAGGTTTTAAGATACTTACTAGTCAGGTACATTCTTAGGCGTTTAAGATGGGGTGTTGAGTCCATTTCGTTGAGCAAGGAGTAGCTCTTGTCTATTCCATATTTGGCTTAAGGAACTTTATCTGTGCTCATTTCAATCTCTGGTTTTATGCAGCACCCCAACTCACCTTTCCCCTTAAGCAAGCATAAGTTGGTTTTCTAAATTTGAGACCCTGTTCTGTTTTGTAATTCAGTTCCTGTGTAGCCAAGTTTACATTCCGTGTATTAGTGATATCTTATGATGTTTCTTTTTCTGTGTGACTTATTTCAGTTAGAATCATCATACCTGAACCCACTCAATATGCTGCTACGGGCCTCATGACATAGATTTCATTGCTGAGTGATATTGCATTGTACGTAAGTAACACAACTTCTTTATCCATTTTTCGCTTTCTGCGATATTGAACTTGTACCATAAACGAGGTTCTTGTAAACAGAGCCGTCCGAAACTTTGGGGTGGCTGTGTCTTTTTGATTTTAATTTCCCTAAGCTATAGGACCATAAGTGGAAGTACCCTAGGCTCTGTTGCTTTGTTTTTTAGATGTTTCAGGAATCACCATACACTTCTCCCGAGTGGCTCTTGGCAATGTACATCCCGCCCATCAGCATAACAAGGCTCCCAGTTCTCCATGGCCTGTCCTGCCTTTCTGGATTTTACACTTTTTTCAGATGGCCCTTTTGACCAGGAGGAAGTGAGACTTCATTGTAGTGCAGATTTCCTTTGCAAGCTTGCTTGGTTGGCCAAAAAGTGTGTATGCATTTTTTCCTGAATATATTCAGGAAAAAACGCATACACACTTTTTGGCCAAGTGCATCATTGTCGACGTTCTGCCTCTTTTCCTATGCTTTAAATGCAATTCCAGTCTACCTCCTGAAATCGGGTTCCTGCAATTCTGCCCCACTTTCAAGTCCTCTTGGCAGACTTACTTCAGTATATTTTTGGACGATAGCTCTCATTTATAACTCTGCAGCTTTGTGAATTACAGTGCCCCTGAGCTCCTTTCTTCAACTCGATTTCTTGTGAGCTGGCCGCAACACCGCAGGATTGCTTCAGGCCCTAATCTGGTTCCGGCACGGCACGCTGAGCCTTTGGTTAATTCCTCTTCCTCGTGGGAAATGAGAGTTAAATTTGCCCGTCCAGACACCTCCAGCTAGTCTCTCGTTGGTTCTCCCTATTCCTGTTCATCTTCCACAGAAATTGCAAACTGGGCCAAACAGGAGGTTAAAGGCACTGACTCTCCAAGTCGGGAGAGTGTTAGTAAAGCATCTGGAATGTTGCACCCGAGTACCAGGGGAGAAAACTGAGACATATTGGAACACGTCTCCCGATCACATGGTTGATCATACTCTGGGTTCCACATGCATGTTTTAGCTGAAGGAAGAATCCCTTAAACCTGGAGAGTTGAGACCCATGGAATGGGTACCATGCAATATGACTTCAAAGGGTCTTCATTTGCTCACCGAACCTCTCCAATCCTATCACTGCTGCGTTTATGCCCCTGTACACACGCTTGATTCTCTTTCGGAGACATAGCAATCCATAGGTTTTAAGATACTTATTAGTCAGGTACATTGTTAGGCGTTTAATATGGGGTGTTGAGTCCATTTCGTTGATCAAGGAGTAGCTCTTGTCTATTACACATTTGGCTTAAGGAACTTTATCTGTGATCATTTCAATCTCTGGTTTTATGCACCACTCCAACTCACCTTTCCCCTTAAGCAAACATAAGTTGGTTTTCTAAATTTGAGACCCTCTTCTGTTCTGTAATTCAGTTAGTGTGTAGCCAAGATTACATTCCATGTATTAGTGATATCTTATGATGTTTCTTTTTCTGTGTGACTTATTTCAGTTAGAATCATCATACCTGAATCCACTCATTATGCTGCTACGGGCCTGATGACATAGATGTCATTGCTGAGGGATATTGCATTGTACGTAAGTACCACAACTTCTTTATCCATTTTTCGCTTTCTGTGATATTGAACTTGTACCGTAAACGAGGTTCTTGTAATCAGAGCTGTCCCAAACTTTGGGGTGGGTGTGTCTTTTTGATTTTAATTTCCCTAAGCTATAGGACCATAAGTGGAAGTGCCCTAGGCTCTGTTGCTTTGTTTTTTAGATGTTTCAGGAAACACCATACACTTCTCCCGAGTGGCTGTTGGCAATTTACATCCGGCCCATCAGCATAACAAGGCTCCCAGTTCTCCATGGCCTGTCCTGCCTTTCTGGATTTTACACATTTTTCAGATGGCCCTTTTGACCAGGGGGAAGTGAGACTTCATTGTAGTGCAGATTTCCTTTGCAAGCTTGCTTGGTTGGCCAAAAAGGGCGTATGCTTTTTTTCCTGAATATATTCAGGAAAAAACGCATACACCCTTTTTGGCCAAGTGCATCATTGTCGACGTTCTGCCTCTTTTCCTATGCTTTAAATGCAATTCCAGTCTACCTCCAGAAATCGGTTTCCTGCAATTCTGCCCCGCTTTCAAGTCCTCTTGGCAGCCTTACTTCAGTATATTTTTGGACGATAGCTGTCATTTATAACTCTGCAGGTTTGTGAATTACAGTGCCCCTGAGCTCCTTTCTTCAACTCACTTTCTTGTGAGCTGGCCGCAACACCGCAGGATTGCTTCAGGCCCTAATCTGTTTCCGGCACGGCACGCTGAGCCTTTGGTTAATTCCTCTTCCTGGTGGAAAATGAGAGTTAAATTTGCCCGTCCAGACACCTCCAGCTAGTCTCTCATTGGTTCTCCCTATTCCTGTTCATCTTCTGCAGAAATTGCAAACTGGGCCAAACAGGAAGTTAAGGGCACTGACTCTCCAAGTCAGGAGAGTGTTAGTAAAGTGTCTGGAATGTTGCACCCGAGTACCAGGGGACGAGAACTGAGATATATTGGCACACGTCTCCAGATCACACGGTTGATCATACTCTGGGTTCCACATGCATGTTTTAACTGAAGGAAGAATCCCTTAAACCTGGAGAGTTGAGACCCGTGGAATGGGTACCATGCAATATGATTTCAAAAGGTCTTCGTTTGCTCACCGAACCTCTCCAATCCTATCACTGCTGCGTTTATGCCCCTGTACACACGCTTGATTCTCTTTCGGAGACATAGCAATCCATAGGTTTTAAGATACTTAATAGTCAGGTACATTATTAGGCATTTAATATGGGGTGGTGAGTCCATCTAGTTGAGCAAGGAGTAGTTCTTGTCTATTCCATATTTGGCTTAAGGAACTTTATCTGTGCTCATTTCAATCTCTGGTTTTATGCAGCACCCCAACTCACCTTTCCCCTTGAGCAAGCATAAGTTGGTTTTCTAAATTTGAGACCCTGTTCTGTTTTGTAATCCAGTTCTGTGTAGCCAAGTTTACATTCCATGTATTAGTGATATCTTATGATGTTTCTTTTTCTGTGTGACTTATTTCAGTTAGAATCATCATACCTGAATCCACTCATTATGCTGCTACCGGCCTGATGACATAGATGTCAATGCTGAATGATATTGCATTGTACATAAGTACCACAAATTCTTTATCCAGTTTTCACTCTGCGATATTGAACTTGTACCGTAAACGAGGTTCTTGTAAACAGCGCCGTCCCAAATTTTTGGGTGGCTGTGTCTTTTTGATTTTAATTTCCCTAAGCTATAGGACCATAAGTGGAAGTGCCCTAGGCTCTGTTGCTTTGTTTTTTAGATGTTTCAGGAAACACCATACACTTCTCCCGGGTGGCTGTTGGCAATTTACATCCCGCCCATCAGCATAACAAGGCTCCCAGTTCTCCATGGCCTGTCCTGTCTTTCTGGATTTTACACTTTTTTCAGATGGCCCTTTGGACCAGGGGGAAGTGAGACTTCATTGTAGTGCAGATTTCGTTTGCAAGGTTGCTTGGTTGGCCAAAAAGGACGTATGCGTTTTTTCCTGAATATATTCAGGAAAAAACGCATACGTCCTTTTTGGCCAAGTGCATCATTGTCGACGTTCTGCCTCTTTTCCTATGCTTTAAATGCAATTCCAGTCTACCTCCTGAAATCGGTTTCCTGCAATTCTGCCCCGCTTTCAAGTCCTCTTGGCAGCCTTACTTCAGTATATTTTTGGACGATAGCTGTCATTTATAACTCTGCAGGTTTGTGAATTACAGTGCCCCTGAGCTCCTTTCTTCAACTCGCTTTCTTGTGAGCTGGCCGCAACACCGCAGGATTGCTTCAGGCCCTAATCTGGTTCCGGCACGGCACGCTGAGCCTTTGGTTAATTCCTCTTCCTGGTGGGAAATGAGAGTTAAATTTACCCGTCCAGACACCTCCAGCTAGTCTCTCATTGGTTCTCCCTATTCCTGTTCATCTTCCGCAGGAATTGCAAACTGGGCCAAACAGGAGGTTAAAGGCACTGACTCTCCAAGTCGGGAGAGTGTTAGTAAAGTGTCTGGAATGTTGCACCCGAGTACCAGGGGACAAGAACTGAGACATACTGGAACACGTCTCCCAATCACACGGTTGATCATACTCTGGGTTCCACATGCATGTTTTAGCTGAAGGAAGAATCCCTTAAACCTGGAGAGTTGAGACCCGTGGAATGGGTACCATGCAATATGACTTCAAAGGGTCTTCGTTTGCTCACCGAACCTCTCCAATCCTATCACTGCTGCGTTTATGCCCCCGTACAGATGCTTGATTCTCTTTCGGAGACATAGCAATCCATAGGTTTTTAGATACTTACTAGTCAGGTACATTCTTAGTCTTTTAATATGGGTTGTTGAGTCCATTTCGTTGAGCAAGGAGTAGCTCTTGTCTATTACATATTTGGCTTAAGGAACTTTATCTGTGCTCATTTCAATCTCTGGTTTTATGCACCACCCCAACTCACCTTTCTTCTTAAGCAAGCATAAGTTGGTTTTCTAAATTTGAGACCCTGTTCTGTTTTGTAATTCAGTTCCTCTGTAGCCAAGTTTACATTCTGTGTATTAGTGATATCTTATGATGTTTCTTTTTCTGTGTGACTTATTTCAGTTAGAATCATCATACCTGAACCCACTCATTTTCTGCTACAGGCCTGTTGACATAGATTTCATTGCTGAGTGATATTGCATTGTACATAAGTACCACAACTTCTTTATCCATTTTTTGCTTTCTGCGATATTGAACTTGTACCGTAAACGAGGTTCTAGAAAACAGAGCCGTCCCAAACTTTGGGGTGGCTGTGTCTTTTTGATTTTAATTTCCCTAAGCTATAGGACCATAAGTGGAATTGACCTAGGCTCTGTTGCTTTGTTTTTTAGATGTTTCAGGAAACACCATACACTTCTCCCGAGTGGCTGTTGGCAATTTACATCCCGCCCATCAGCATAACAAGGCTCCCAGTTCTCCATGGCCTGTCCTGCCTTTCTGGATTTTACACTTTTTTCATATGGTCCTTTTGACCTGAGAGAAGTGAGACTTCATTGTAGTGCAGATTTCCTTTACAAGCTTGCTTGGTTGGCCAAAAAGGGCGTATGCGTTTTTTCCTGAATATATTCAGGAAAAAACGCATACGCCCTTTTTGGCCAAGTGCATCATTGTGGACGTTCTGCCTCTTTTCCTATGCTTTAAATGCAATTCCAGTCTACCTCCTGAAATCGGTTTCCTGCAATTATGCCCCGCTTTCAAGTCCTCTTGGCAGCCTTACTTCAGTATATTTTTGGACGATAGCTGTCATTTATAACTCTGCAGGTTTGTTAATTACAGTGCCCCTGAGCTCCTTTCTTCAACTCACTTTCTTGTGAGCTGGCCGCAACACCGCAGGATTGTTTCAGGCCCTAATCTGGTTCCGGCATGGCACGCTGAGCCTTTGGTTAATTCCTCTTCCTGGTGGGAAATGAGAGTTAAATTTGCCCGTCCAGGCACCTCCAGCTAGTCTCTCATTGGTCCTCCCTATTCCTGTTCATCTTCCGCAGGAATTGCAAACTGGGCCAAACAGGAGGTTAAAGGCACTGACTCTCCAAGTCGGGAGAGTGTTAGTAAAGCGTCTGGAATGTTGCACCCGAGTACCAGGGGACGAGAACTGAGACATATTTGAACACGTCTCCTGATCACACGGTTGATCATACTCTGGGTTCCACATGCATGTTTCAGCTGAAGGAAGAATCCCTTAAACCTGGAGAGTTGAGACCCGTGGAATGGGTACCATGCAATATGACTTCAAAGGGTCTTCATTTGCTCACCGAACCTCTCCAATCCTATCACTGCTGCGTTTATGCCCCTCTACACACGCTTGATTCTCTTTTGGAGACATAGCAATCCATAGGTTTTAAGATACTTACTAGTCAGGTACATTCTTAGGCGTTTAAGATGGGGTGTTGAGTCCATTTCGTTGAGCAAGGAGTAGCTCTTGTCTATTCCATATTTGGCTTAAGGAACTTTATCTGTGCTCATTTCAATCTCTGGTTTTATGCAGCACCCCAACTCACCTTTCCCCTTAAGCAAGCATAAGTTGGTTTTCTAAATTTGAGACCCTGTTCTGTTTTGTAATTCAGTTCCTGTGTAGCCAAGTTTACATTCCGTGTATTAGTGATATCTTATGATGTTTCTTTTTCTGTGTGACTTATTTCAGTTAGAATCATCATACCTGAACCCACTCAATATGCTGCTACGGGCCTCATGACATAGATTTCATTGCTGAGTGATATTGCATTGTACGTAAGTACCACAACTTCTTTATCCATTTTTCGCTTTCTGCGATATGGAACTTGTACCGTAAACGAGATTCTTGTAAACAGAGCCGTCCGAAACTTTGGGGTGGCTGTGTCTTTTTGATTTTAATTTCCCTAAGCTATAGGACCATAAGTGGAAGTACCCTAGGCTCTGTTGCTTTGTTTTTTAGATGTTTCAGGAATCACCATACACTTCTCCCGAGTGGCTCTTGGCAATGTACATCCCGCCCATCAGCATAACAAGGCTCCCAGTTCTCCATGGCCTGTCCTGCCTTTCTGGATTTTACACTTTTTTCAGATGGCCCTTTTGACCGGGAGGAAGTGAGACTTCATTGTAGTGCAGATTTCCTTTGCAAGCTTGCTTGGTTGGCCAAAAAGTGTGTATGCATTTTTTCCTGAATATATTCAGGAAAAAACGCATACACACTTTTTGGCCAAGTGCATCATTGTCGACGTTCTGCCTCTTTTCCTATGCTTTAAATGCAATTCCAGTCTACCTCCTGAAATCGGGTTCCTGCAATTCTGCCCGGCTTTCAAGTCCTCTTGGCAGCCTTACTTCAGTATATTTTTGGACGATAGCTCTCATTTATAACTCTGCAGCTTTGTGAATTACAGTGCCCCTGAGCTCCTTTCTTCAACTCGCTTTCTTGTGAGCTGGCCGCAACACCGCAGGATTGCTTCAGGCCCTAATCTGGTTCCGGCACGGCACGCTGAGCCTTTGGTTAATTCCTCTTCCTGGTGGGAAATGAGAGTTAAATTTGCCCGTCCAGACACCTCCAGCTAGTCTCTCGTTGGTTCTCCCTATTCCTGTTCATCTTCCACAGAAATTGCAAACTGGGCCAAACAGGAGGTTAAAGGCACTGACTCTCCAAGTCGGGAGAGTGTTAGTAAAGCATCTGGAATGTTGCACCCGAGTACCAGGGGAGAAAACTGAGACATATTGGAACACGTCTCCCGATCACACGGTTGATCATACTCTGGATTCCACATGCATGTTTTAGCTGAAGGAAGAATCCCTTAAACCTGGAGAGTTGAGACCCGTGGAATGGTTACCATGCAATATGACTTCAAAGGGTCTTCATTTGCTCACCGAACCTCTCCAATCCTATCACTGCTGCATTTATGCCCCTGTACACACGCTTGATTCTCTTTCGGAGACATAGCAATCCATAGGTTTTAAGATACTTATTAGTCAGGTACATTGTTAGGCGTTTAATAAGGGGTGTTGAGTCCATTTCGTTGATCAAGGAGTAGCTCTTGTCTATTACACATTTGGCTTAAGGAACTTTATCTGTGATCATTTCAATCTCTGGTTTTATGCAGCACCCCAACTCACCTTTCCTCTTAAGCAAGCATAAGTTGGTTTTCTAAATTTGAGACCCTGTTCTGTTTTGTAATTCAGTTCCTCTGTAGCCAAGTTTACATTCTGTGTATTAGTGATATCTTATGATGTTTCTTTTTCTGTGTGACTTATTTCAGTTAGAATCATCATACCTGAACCCACTCATTTTCTGCTACAGGCCTGTTGACATAGATTTCATTGCTGAGTGATATTGCATTGTACATAAGTACCACAACTTCTTTATCCATTTTTTGCTTTCTGCGATATTGAACTTGTACCGTAAACGAGGTTCTAGAAAACAGAGCCGTCCCAAACTTTGGGGTGGCTGTGTCTTTTTGATTTTAATTTCCCTAAGCTATAGGACCATAAGTGGAATTGACCTAGGCTCTGTTGCTTTGTTTTTTAGATGTTTCAGGAAACACCATACACTTCTCCGGAGTGGCTGTTGGCAATTTACATCCCGCCCATCAGCATAACAAGGCTCCCAGTTCTCCATGGCCTGTCCTGCCTTTCTGGATTTTACACTTTTTTCAGATGGCCCTTTTGACCGGGGAGAAGTGAGACTTCATTGTAGTGCAGATTTCCTTTGCAAGCTTGCTTGGTTGGCCAAAAAGGGCGTATGCGTTTTTTCCTGAATATATTCAGGAAAGAACGCATACGCCCTTTTTGGCCAAGTGCATCATTGTGGACGTTCTGCCTCTTTTCCTATGCTTTAAATGGAATTCCAGTCTACCTCCCGATAGCAGTTTCCTGCAATTCTGCCCCACTTTCAAGTCCTCTTGGCAGGCTTACTTCAGTATATTTTTGGACGATAGCTGTCATTTATAACTCTGCAGGTTTGTTAATTACAGTGCCCCTGAGCTCCTTTCTTCAACTCGCTTTCTTGTGAGCTGGCCGCAACACTGCAGGATTGTTTCAGGCCCTAATCTGGTTCCGGCACGGCACGCTGAGCCTTTGGTTAATTCCTCTTCCTGGTGGGAAATGAGAGTTAAATTTGCCCGTCCAGGCACCTCCAGCTAGTCTCTCATTGGTCCTCCCTATTCCTGTTCATCTTCCGCAGGAATTGCAAACTGGGCCAAACAGGAGGTTAAAGGCACTGACTCTCCAAGTCGGGAGAGTGTTAGTAAAGCGTCTGGAATGTTGCACCCGAGTACCAGGGGACGAGAACTGAGACATATTTGAACACGTCTCCTGATCACACGGTTGATCATACTCTGGTTTCCACATGCATGTTTCAGCTGAAGGAAGAATCCCTTAAACCTGGAGAGTTGAGACCCGTGGAATGGGTACCATGCAATATGACTTCAAAGGGTCTTCATTTGCTCACCGAACCTCTCCAATCCTATCACTGCTGCGTTTATGCCCCTCTACACACGCTTGATTCTCTTTTGGAGACATAGCAATCCATAGGTTTTAAGATACTTACTAGTCAGGTACATTCTTAGGCGTTTAAGATGGGGTGTTGAGTCCATTTCGTTGAGCAAGGAGTAGCTCTTGTCTATTCCATATTTGGCTTAAGGAACTTTATCTGTGCTCATTTCAATCTCTGGTTTTATGCAGCACCCCAACTCACCTTTCCCCTTAAGCAAGCATAAGTTGGTTTTCTAAATTTGAGACCCTGTTCTGTTTTGTAATTCAGTTCCTGTGTAGCCAAGTTTACATTCCGTGTATTAGTGATATCTTATGATGTTTCTTTTTCTGTGTGACTTATTTCAGTTAGAATCATCATACCTGAACCCACTCAATATGCTGCTACGGGCCTCATGACATAGATTTCATTGCTGAGTGATATTGCATTGTACATAAGTACCACAACTTCTTTATCCATTTTTCGCTTTCTGCGATATTGAACTTGTACCGTAAACGAGGTTCTTGTAAACAGAGCCATCCCAAACTTTGGGGTGGCTGTGTCTTTTTGATTTTAATTTCCCTAAGCTATAGGACCATAAGTGGAAGTACCCTAGGCTCTGTTGCTTTGTTTTTTAGATGTTTCAGGAATCACCATACACTTCTCCCGAGTGGCTCTTGGCAATGTACATCCCGCCCATCAGCATAACAAGGCTCCCAGTTCTCCATGGCCTGTCCTGCCTTTCTGGATTTTACACTTTTTTCAGATGGCCCTTTTGACCGGGAGGAAGTGAGACTTCATTGTAGTGCAGATTTCCTTTGCAAGCTTGCTTGGTTGGCCAAAAAGTGTGTATGCATTTTTTCCTGAATATATTCAGGAAAAAACGCATACACACTTTTTGGCCAAGTGCATCATTGTCGACGTTCTGCCTCTTTTCCTATGCTTTAAATGCAATTCCAGTCTACCTCCTGAAATCGGGTTCCTGCAATTCTGCCCCGCTTTCAAGTCCTCTTGGCAGCCAAACTTCAGTATATTTTTGGACGATAGCTCTCATTTATAACTCTGCAGCTTTGTGAATTACAGTGCCCCCGAGCTCCTTTCTTCAACTCGCTTTCTTGTGAGCTGGCCGCAACACCGCAGGATTGCTTCAGGCCCTAATCTGGTTCCGGCACGGCACGCTGAGCCTTTGGTTAATTCCTCTTCCTGGTGGGAAATGAGAGTTAAATTTGCCCGTCCAGACACCTCCAGCTAGTCTCTCGTTGGTTCTCCCTATTCCTGTTCATCTTCCACAGAAATTGCAAACTGGGCCAAACAGGAGGTTAAAGGCACTGACTCTCCAAGTCGGGAGAGTGTTAGTAAAGCATCTGGAATGTTGCACCCGAGTACCAGGGGAGAAAACTGAGACATATTGGAACACGTCTCCCGATCACACGGTTGATCATACTCTGGGTTCCACATGCATGTTTTAGCTGAAGGAAGAATCCCTTAAACCTGGAGAGTTGAGACCCGTGGAATGGGTACCATGCAATATGACTTCAAAGGGTCTTCATTTGCTCACCGAACCTCTCCAATCCTATCACTGCTGCGTTTATGCCCCTGTACACACGCTTGATTCTCTTTCGGAGACATAGCAATCCATAGGTTTTAAGATACTTATTAGTCAGGTACATTGTTAGGCGTTTAATAAGGGGTGTTGAGTCCATTTCGTTGATCAAGGAGTAGCTCTTGTCTATTACACATTTGGCTTAAGGAACTTTATCTGTGATCATTTCAATCTCTGGTTTTATGCAGCACCCCAACTCACCTTTCCTCTTAAGCAAGCATAAGTTGGTTTTCTAAATTTGAGACCCTGTTCTGTTTTGTAATTCAGTTCCTCTGTAGCCAAGTTTACATTCTGTGTATTAGTGATATCTTATGATGTTTCTTTTTCTGTGTGACTTATTTCAGTTAGAATCATCATACCTGAACCCACTCATTTTCTGCTACAGGCCTGTTGACATAGATTTCATTGCTGAGTGATATTGCATTGTACATAAGTACCACAACTTCTTTATCCATTTTTTGCTTTCTGCGATATTGAACTTGTACCGTAAACGAGGTTCTAGAAAACAGAGCCGTCCCAAACTTTGGGGTGGCTGTGTCTTTTTGATTTTAATTTCCCTAAGCTATAGGACCATAAGTGGAATTGACCTAGGCTCTGTTGCTTTGTTTTTTAGATGTTTCAGGAAACACCATACACTTCTCCGGAGTGGCTGTTGGCAATTTACATCCCGCCCATCAGCATAACAAGGCTCCCAGTTCTCCATGGCCTGTCCTGCCTTTCTGGATTTTACACTTTTTTCAGATGGCCCTTTTGACCGGGGAGAAGTGAGACTTCATTGTAGTGCAGATTTCCTTTGCAAGCTTGCTTGGTTGGCCAAAAAGGGCGTATGCGTTTTTTCCTGAATATATTCAGGAAAGAACGCATACGCCCTTTTTGGCCAAGTGCATCATTGTGGACGTTCTGCCTCTTTTCCTATGCTTTAAATGGAATTCCAGTCTACCTCCCGATAGCAGTTTCCTGCAATTCTGCCCCACTTTCAAGTCCTCTTGGCAGGCTTACTTCAGTATATTTTTGGACGATAGCTGTCATTTATAACTCTGCAGGTTTGTTAATTACAGTGCCCCTGAGCTCCTTTCTTCAACTCGCTTTCTTGTGAGCTGGCCGCAACACCGCAGGATTGTTTCAGGCCCTAATCTGGTTCCGGCACGGCACGCTGAGCCTTTGGTTAATTCCTCTTCCTGGTGGGAAATGAGAGTTAAATTTGCCCGTCCAGGCACCTCCAGCTAGTCTCTCATTGGTCCTCCCTATTCCTGTTCATCTTCCGCAGGAATTGCAAACTTGGCCAAACAGGAGGTTAAAGGCACTGACTCTCCAAGTCGGGAGAGTGTTAGTAAAGCGTCTGGAATGTTGCACCCGCGTACCAGGGGACGAGAACTGAGACATATTTGAACACGTCTCCTGATCACACGGTTGATCATACTCTGGGTTCCACATGCATGTTTCAGCTGAAGGAAGAATCCCTTAAACCTGGAGAGTTGAGACCCGTGGAATGGGTACCATGCAATATGACTTCAAAGGGTCTTCATTTGCTCACCGAACCTCTCCAATCCTATCACTGCTGCGTTTATGCCCCTCTACACACGCTTGATTCTCTTTTGGAGACATAGCAATCCATAGGTTTTAAGATACTTACTAGTCAGGTACATTCTTAGGCGTTTAAGATGGGGTGTTGAGTCCATTTCGTTGAGCAAGGAGTAGCTCTTGTCTATTCCATATTTGGCTTAAGGAACTTTATCTGTGCTCATTTCAATCTCTGGTTTTATGCAGCACCCCAACTCACCTTTCCCCTTAAGCAAGCATAAGTTGGTTTTCTAAATTTGAGACCCTGTTCTGTTTTGTAATTCAGTTCCTGTGTAGCCAAGTTTACATTCCGTGTATTAGTGATATCTTATGATGTTTCTTTTTCTGTGTGACTTATTTCAGTTAGAATCATCATACCTGAACCCACTCAATATGCTGCTACGGGCCTCATGACATAGATTTCATTGCTGAGTGATATTGCATTGTACATAAGTACCACAACTTCTTTATCCATTTTTCGCTTTCTGCGATATTGAACTTGTACCGTAAACGAGGTTCTTGTAAACAGAGCCGTCCGAAACTTTGGGGTGGCTGTGTCTTTTTGATTTTAATTTCCCTAAGCTATAGGACCATAAGTGGAAGTACCCTAGGCTCTGTTGCTTTGTTTTTTAGATGTTTCAGGAATCACCATACACTTCTCCCGAGTGGCTCTTGGCAATGTACATCCCGCCCATCAGCATAACAAGGCTCCCAGTTCTCCATGGCCTGTCCTGCCTTTCTGGATTTTACACTTTTTTCAGATGGCCCTTTTGACCGGGAGGAAGTGAGACTTCATTGTAGTGCAGATTTCCTTTGCAAGCTTGCTTGGTTGGCCAAAAAGTGTGTATGCATTTTTTCCTGAATATATTCAGGAAAAAACGCATACACACTTTTTGGCCAAGTGCATCATTGTCGACGTTCTGCCTCTTTTCCTATGCTTTAAATGCAATTCCAGTCTACCTCCTGAAATCGGGTTCCTGCAATTCTGCCCCGCTTTCAAGTCCTCTTGGCAGCCTTACTTCAGTATATTTTTGGACGATAGCTCTCATTTATAACTCTGCAGCTTTGTGAATTACAGTGCCCCCGAGCTCCTTTCTTCAACTCGCTTTCTTGTGAGCTGGCCGCAACACCGCAGGATTGCTTCAGGCCCTAATCTGGTTCCGGCACGGCACGCTGAGCCTTTGGTTAATTCCTCTTCCTGGTGGGAAATGAGAGTTAAATTTGCCCGTCCAGACACCTCCAGCTAGTCTCTCGTTGGTTCTCCCTATTCCTGTTCATCTTCCACAGAAATTGCAAACTGGGCCAAACAGGAGGTTAAAGGCACTGACTCTCCAAGTCGGGAGAGTGTTAGTAAAGCATCTGGAATGTTGCACCCGAGTACCAGGGGAGAAAACTGAGACATATTGGAACACGTCTCCCGATCACACGGTTGATCATACTCTGGGTTCCACATGCATGTTTTAGCTGAAGGAAGAATCCCTTAAACCTGGAGAGTTGAGACCCGTGGAATGGGTACCATGCAATATGACTTCAAAGGGTCTTCATTTGCTCACCGAACCTCTCCAATCCTATCACTGCTGCGTTTATGCCCCTGTACACACGCTTGATTCTCTTTCGGAGACATAGCAATCCATAGGTTTTAAGATACTTATTAGTCAGGTACATTGTTAGGCGTTTAATAAGGGGTGTTGAGTCCATTTCGTTGATCAAGGAGTAGCTCTTGTCTATTACACATTTGGCTTAAGGAACTTTATCTGTGATCATTTCAATCTCTGGTTTTATGCAGCACCCCAACTCACCTTTCCTCTTAAGCAAGCATAAGTTGGTTTTCTAAATTTGAGACCCTGTTCTGTTTTGTAATTCAGTTCCTCTGTAGCCAAGTTTACATTCTGTGTATTAGTGATATCTTATGATGTTTCTTTTTCTGTGTGACTTATTTCAGTTAGAATCATCATACCTGAACCCACTCATTTTCTGCTACAGGCCTGTTGACATAGATTTCATTGCTGAGTGATATTGCATTGTACATAAGGACCACAACTTCTTTATCCATTTTTTGCTTTCTGCGATATTGAACTTGTACCGTAAACGAGGTTCTAGAAAACAGAGCCGTCCCAAACTTTGGGGTGGCTGTGTCTTTTTGATTTTAATTTCCCTAAGCTATAGGACCATAAGTGGAATTGACCTAGGCTCTGTTGCTTTGTTTTTTAGATGTTTCAGGAAACACCATACACTTCTCCGGAGTGGCTGTTGGCAATTTACATCCCGCCCATCAGCATAACAAGGCTCCCAGTTCTCCATGGCCTGTCCTGCCTTTCTGGATTTTACACTTTTTTCAGATGGCCCTTTTGACCGGGGAGAAGTGAGACTTCATTGTAGTGCAGATTTCCTTTGCAAGCTTGCTTGGTTGGCCAAAAAGGGCGTATGCGTTTTTTCCTGAATATATTCAGGAAAGAACGCATACGCCCTTTTTGGCCAAGTGCATCATTGTGGACGTTCTGCCTCTTTTCCTATGCTTTAAATGGAATTCCAGTCTACCTCCCGATAGCAGTTTCCTGCAATTCTGCCCCACTTTCAAGTCCTCTTGGCAGGCTTACTTCAGTATATTTTTGGACGATAGCTGTCATTTATAACTCTGCAGGTTTGTTAATTACAGTGCCCCTGAGCTCCTTTCTTCAACTCGCTTTCTTGTGAGCTGGCCGCAACACCGCAGGATTGCTTCAGGCCCTAATCTGGTTCCGGCACGGCACGCTGAGCCTTTGGTTAATTCCTCTTCCTGGTGGGAAATGAGAGTTAAATTTGCCCGTCCAGGCACCTCCAGCTAGTCTCTCATTGGTCCTCCCTATTCCTGTTCATCTTCCGCAGGAATTGCAAACTGGGCCAAACAGGAGGTTAAAGGCACTGACTCTCCAAGTCGGGAGAGTGTTAGTAAAGCGTCTGGAATGTTGCACCCGAGTACCAGGGGACGAGAACTGAGACATATTTGAACACGTCTCCTGATCACACCGTTGATCATACTCTGGGTTCCACATGCATGTTTCAGCTGAAGGAAGAATCCCTTAAACCTGGAGAGTTGAAACCCGTGGAATGGGTACCATGCAATATGACTTCAAAGGGTCTTCATTTGCTCACTGAACCTCTCCAATCCTATCACTGCTGCGTTTATGCCCCTCTACACACGCTTGATTCTCTTTTGGAGACATAGCAATCCATAGGTTTTAAGATACTTACTAGTCAGGTACATTCTTAGGCGTTTAAGATGGGGTGTTGAGTCCATTTCGTTGAGCAAGGAGTAGCTCTTGTCTATTCCATATTTGGCTTAAGGAACTTTATCTGTGCTCATTTCAATCTCTGGTTTTATGCAGCACCCCAACTCACCTTTCCCCTTAAGCAAGCATAAGTTGGTTTTCTAAATTTGAGACCCTGTTCTGTTTTGTAATTCAGTTCCTGTGTAGCCAAGTTTACATTCCGTGTATTAGTGATATCTTATGATGTTTCTTTTTCTGTGTGACTTATTTCAGTTAGAATCATCATACCTGAACCCACTCAATATGCTGCTACGGGCCTCATGACATAGATTTCATTGCTGAGTGATATTGCATTGTACGTAAGTAACACAACTTCTTTATCCATTTTTCGCTTTCTGCGATATTGAACTTGTACCGTAAACGAGGTTCTTGTAAACAGAGCCGTCCGAAACTTTGGGGTGGCTGTGTCTTTTTGATTTTAATTTCCCTAAGCTATAGGACCATAAGTGGAAGTACCCTAGGCTCTGTTGCTTTGTTTTTTAGATGTTTCAGGAATCACCATACACTTCTCCCGAGTGGCTCTTGGCAATGTACATCCTGCCCATCAGCATAACAAGGCTCCCAGTTCTCCATGGCCTGTCCTGCCTTTCTGGATTTTACACTTTTTTCAGATGGCCCTTTTGACCGGGAGGAAGTGAGACTTCATTGTAGTGCAGATTTCCTTTGCAAGCTTGCTTGGTTGGCCAAAAAGTGTGTATGCATTTTTTCCTGAATATATTCAGGAAAAAACGCATACACACTTTTTGGCCAAGTGCATCATTGTCGACGTTCTGCCTCTTTTCCTATGCTTTAAATGCAATTCCAGTCTACCTCCTGAAATCGGGTTCCTGCAATTCTGCCCCGCTTTCAAGTCCTCTTGGCAGCCTTACTTCAGTATATTTTTGGACGATAGCTGTCATTTATAACTCTGCAGCTTTGTGAATTACAGTGCCCCTGAGCTCCTTTCTTCAACTCGCTTTCTTGTGAGCTGGCCGCAACACCGCAGGATTGCTTCAGGCCCTAATCTGGTTCCGGCACGGCACGCTGAGCCTTTGGTTAATTCCTCTTCCTGGTGGGAAATGAGAGTTAAATTTGCCCGTCCAGACACCTCCAGCTAGTCTCTCGTTGGTTCTCCCTATTCCTGTTCATCTTCCACAGAAATTGCAAACTGGGCCAAACAGGAGGTTAAAGGCACTGACTCTCCAAGTCGGGAGAGTGTTAGTAAAGCATCTGGAATGTTGCACCCGAGTACCAGGGGAGAAAACTGAGACATATTGGAACACGTCTCCCGATCACACGGTTTATCATACTCTGGGTTCCACATGCATGTTTTAGCTGAAGGAAGAATCCCTTAAACCTGGAGAGTTGAGACCCGTGGAATGGGTACCATGCAATATGACTTCAAAGGGTCTTCATTTGCTCACCGAACCTCTCCAATCCTATCACTGCTGCGTTTATGCCCCTGTACACATGCTTGATTCTCTTTCGGAGACATAGCAATCCATAGGTTTTAAGATACTTATTAGTCAGGTACATTGTTAGGCGTTTAATAAGGGGTGTTGAGTCCATTTCGTTGATCAAGGAGTAGCTCTTGTCTATTACACATTTGGCTTAAGGAACTTTATCTGTGATCATTTCAATCTCTGGTTTTATGCAGCACCCCAACTCACCTTTCCTCTTAAGCAAGCATAAGTTGGTTTTCTAAATTTGAGACCCTGTTCTGTTTTGTAATTCAGTTCCTCTGTAGCCAAGTTTACATTCTGTGTATTAGTGATATCTTATGATGTTTCTTTTTCTGTGTGACTTATTTCAGTTAGAATCATCATACCTGAACCCACTCATTTTCTGCTACAGGCCTGTTGACATAGATTTCATTGCTGAGTGATATTGCATTGTACATAAGTACCACAACTTCTTTATCCATTTTTTGCTTTCTGCGATATTGAACTTGTACCGTAAACGAGGTTCTAGAAAACAGAGCCGTCCCAAACTTTGGGGTGGCTGTGTCTTTTTGATTTTAATTTCCCTAAGCTATAGGACCATAAGTGGAATTGACCTAGGCTCTGTTGCTTTGTTTTTTAGATGTTTCAGGAAACACCATACACTTCTCCGGAGTGGCTGTTGGCAATTTACATCCCGCCCATCAGCATAACAAGGCTCCCAGTTCTCCATGGCCTGTCCTGCCTTTCTGGATTTTACACTTTTTTCAGATGGCCCTTTTGACCGGGGAGAAGTGAGACTTCATTGTAGTGCAGATTTCCTTTGCAAGCTTGCTTGGTTGGCCAAAAAGGGCGTATGCGTTTTTTCCTGAATATATTCAGGAAAGAACGCATACGCCCTTTTTGGCCAAGTGCATCATTGTGGACGTTCTGCCTCTTTTCCTATGCTTTAAATGGAATTCCAGTCTACCTCCCGATAGCAGTTTCCTGCAATTCTGCCCCACTTTCAAGTCCTCTTGGCAGGCTTACTTCAGTATATTTTTGGACGATAGCTGTCATTTATAACTCTGCAGATTTGTTAATTACAGTGCCCCTGAGCTCCTTTCTTCAACTCGCTTTCTTGTGAGCTGGCCGCAACACCGCAGGATTGCTTCAGGCCCTAATCTGGTTCCGGCACGGCACGCTGAGCCTTTGGTTAATTCCTCTTCCTGGTGGGAAATGAGAGTTAAATTTGCCCGTCCAGGCACCTCCAGCTAGTCTCTCATTGGTCCTCCCTATTCCTGTTCATCTTCCGCAGGAATTGCAAACTTGGCCAAACAGGAGGTTAAAGGCACTGACTCTCCAAGTCGGGAGAGTGTTAGTAAAGCGTCTGGAATGTTGCACCCGAGTACCAGGGGACGAGAACTGAGACATATTTGAACACGTCTCCTGATCACACCATTGATCATACTCTGGGTTCCACATGCATGTTTCAGCTGAAGGAAGAATCCCTTAAACCTGGAGAGTTGAGACCCGTGGAATGGGTACCATGCAATATGACTTCAAAGGGTCTTCATTTGCTCACCGAACCTCTCCAATCCTATCACTGCTGCGTTTATGCCCCTCTACACACGCTTGATTCTCTTTTGGAGACATAGCAATCCATAGGTTTTAAGATACTTACTAGTCAGGTACATTCTTAGGCGTTTAAGATGGGGTGTTGAGTCCATTTCGTTGAGCAAGGAGTAGCTCTTGTCTATTCCATATTTGGCTTAAGGAACTTTATCTGTGCTCATTTCAATCTCTGGTTTTATGCAGCACCCCAACTCACCTTTCCCCTTAAGCAAGCATAAGTTGGTTTTCTAAATTTGAGACACTGTTCTGTTTTGTAATTCAGTTCCTGTGTAGCCAAGTTTACATTCCGTGTATTAGTGATATCTTATGATGTTTCTTTTTCTGTGTGACTTATTTCAGTTAGAATCATCATACCTGAACCCACTCAATATGCTGCTACGGGCCTCATGACATAGATTTCATTGCTGAGTGATATTGCATTGTACGTAAGTAACACAACTTCTTTATCCATTTTTCGCTTTCTGCGATATTGAACTTGTACCGTAAACGAGGTTCTTGTAAACAGAGCCGTCCGAAACTTTGGGGTGGCTGTGTCTTTTTGATTTTAATTTCCCTAAGCTATAGGACCATAAGTGGAAGTACCCTAGGCTCTGTTGCTTTGTTTTTTAGATGTTTCAGGAATCACCATACACTTCTCCCGAGTGGCTCTTGGCAATGTACATCCCGCCCATCAGCATAACAAGGCTCCCAGTTCTCCATGGCCTGTCCTGCCTTTCTGGATTTTACACTTTTTTCAGATGGCCCTTTTGACCGGGAGGAAGTGAGACTTCATTGTAGTGCAGATTTCCTTTGCAAGCTTGCTTGGTTGGCCAAAAAGTGTGTATGCATTTTTTCCTGAATATATTCAGGAAAAAACGCATACACACTTTTTGGCCAAGTGCATCATTGTCGACGTTCTGCCTCTTTTCCTATGCTTTAAATGCAATTCCAGTCTACCTCCTGAAATCAGGTTCCTGCAATTCTGCCCCGCTTTCAAGTCCTCTTGGCAGCCTTACTTCAGTATATTTTTGGACGATAGCTGTCATTTATAACTCTGCAGCTTTGTGAATTACAGTGCCCCTGAGCTCCTTTCTTCAACTCGCTTTCTTGTGAGCTGGCCGCAACACCGCAGGATTGCTTCAGGCCCTAATCTGGTTCCGGCACGGCACGCTGAGCCTTTGGTTAATTCCTCTTCCTGGTGGGAAATGAGAGTTAAATTTGCCCGTCCAGACACCTCCAGCTAGTCTCTCGTTGGTTCTCCCTATTCCTGTTCATCTTCCACAGAAATTGCAAACTGGGCCAAACAGGAGGTTAAAGGCACTGACTCTCCAAGTCGGGAGAGTGTTAGTAAAGCATCTGGAATGTTGCACCCGAGTACCAGGGGAGAAAACTGAGACATATTGGAACACGTCTCCCGATCACACGGTTGATCATACTCTGGGTTCCACATGCATGTTTTAGCTGAAGGAAGAATCCCTTAAACCTGGAGAGTTGAGACCCGTGGAATGGGTACCATGCAATATGACTTCAAAGGGTCTTCATTTGCTCACCGAACCTCTCCAATCCTATCACTGCTGCGTTTATGCCCCTGTACACACGCTTGATTCTCTTTCGGAGACATAGCAATCCATAGGTTTTAAGATACTTATTAGTCAGGTACATTGTTAGGCGTTTAATAAGGGGTGTTGAGTCCATTTCGTTGATCAAGGAGTAGCTCTTGTCTATTACACATTTGGCTTAAGGAACTTTATCTGTGATCATTTCAATCTCTGGTTTTATGCAGCACCCCAACTCACCTTTCCTCTTAAGCAAGCATAAGTTGGTTTTCTAAATTTGAGACCCTGTTCTGTTTTGTAATTCAGTTCCTCTGTAGCCAAGTTTACATTCTGTGTATTAGTGATATCTTATGATGTTTCTTTTTCTGTGTGACTTATTTCAGTTAGAATCATCATACCTGAACCCACTCATTTTCTGCTACAGGCCTGTTGACATAGATTTCATTGCTGAGTGATATTGCATTGTACATAAGTACCACAACTTCTTTATCCATTTTTTGCTTTCTGCGATATTGAACTTGTACCGTAAACGAGGTTCTAGAAAACAGAGCCGTCCCAAACTTTGGGGTGGCTGTGTCTTTTTGATTTTAATTTCCCTAAGCTATAGGACCATAAGTGGAATTGACCTAGGCTCTGTTGCTTTGTTTTTTAGATGTTTCAGGAAACACCATACACTTCTCCGGAGTGGCTGTTGGCAATTTACATCCCGCCCATCAGCATAACAAGGCTCCCAGTTCTCCATGGCCTGTCCTGCCTTTCTGGATTTTACACTTTTTTCAGATGGCCCTTTTGACCGGGGAGAAGTGAGACTTCATTGTAGTGCAGATTTCCTTTGCAAGCTTGCTTGGTTGGCCAAAAAGGGCGTATGCGTTTTTTCCTGAATATATTCAGGAAAGAACGCATACGCCCTTTTTGGCCAAGTGCATCATTGTGGACGTTCTGCCTCTTTTCCTATGCTTTAAATGCAATTCCAGTCTACCTCCTGAAATCGGTTTCCTGCAATTATGCCCCGCTTTCAAGTCCTCTTGGCAGCCTTACTTCAGTATATTTTTGGACGATAGCTGTCATTTATAACTCTGCAGGTTTGTTAATTACAGTGCCCCTGAGCTCCTTTCTTCAACTCGCTTTCTTGTGAGCTGGCCGCAACACCGCAGGATTGTTTCAGGCCCTAATCTGGTTCCGGCACGGCCCGCTGAGCCTTTGGTTAATTCCTCTTCCTGGTGGGAAATGAGAGTTAAATTTGCCCGTCCAGGCACCTCCAGCTAGTCTCTCATTGGTCCTCCCTATTCCTGTTCATCTTCCGCAGGAATTGCAAACTGGGCCAAACAGGAGGTTAAAGGCACTGACTCTCCAAGTCGGGAGAGTGTTAGTAAAGCGTCTGGAATGTTGCACCCGAGTACCAGGGGACGAGAACTGAGACATATTTGAACACGTCTCCTGATCACACGGTTGATCATACTCTGGGTTCCACAAGCATGTTTCAGCTGAAGGAAGAATCCCTTAAACCTGGAGAGTTGAGACCCGTGGAATGGGTACCATGCAATATGACTTCAAAGGGTCTTCATTTGCTCACCGAACCTCTCCAATCCTATCACTGCTGCGTTTATGCCCCTCTACACACGCTTGATTCTCTTTTGGAGACATAGCAATCCATAGGTTTTAAGATACTTACTAGTCAGGTACATTCTTAGGCGTTTAAGATGGGGTGTTGAGTCCATTTCGTTGAGCAAGGAGTAGCTCTTGTCTATTCCATATTTGGCTTAAGGAACTTTATCTGTGCTCATTTCAATCTCTGGTTTTATGCAGCACCCCAACTCACCTTTCCCCTTAAGCAAGCATAAGTTGGTTTTCTAAATTTGAGACCCTGTTCTGTTTTGTAATTCAGTTCCTGTGTAGCCAAGTTTACATTCCGTGTATTAGTGATATCTTATGATGTTTCTTTTTCTGTGTGACTTATTTCAGTTAGAATCATCATACCTGAACCCACTCAATATGCTGCTACGGGCCTCATGACATAGATTTCATTGCTGAGTGATATTGCATTGTACGTAAGTAACACAACTTCTTTATCCATTTTTCGCTTTCTGCGATATTGAACTTGTACCGTAAACGAGGTTCTTGTAAACAGAGCCGTCCGAAACTTTGGGGTGGCTGTGTCTTTTTGATTTTAATTTCCCTAAGCTATAGGACCATAAGTGGAAGTACCCTAGGCTCTGTTGCTTTGTTTTTTAGATGTTTCAGGAATCACCATACACTTCTCCCGAGTGGCTCTTGGCAATGTACATCCCGCCCATCAGCATAACAAGGCTCCCAGTTCTCCATGGCCTGTCCTGCCTTTCTGGATTTTACACTTTTTTCAGATGGCCCTTTTGACCGGGAGGAAGTGAGACTTCATTGTAGTGCAGATTTCCTTTGCAAGCTTGCTTGGTTGGCCAAAAAGTGTGTATGCATTTTTTCCTGAATATATTCAGGAAAAAACGCATACACACTTTTTGGCCAAGTGCATCATTGTCGACGTTCTGCCTCTTTTCCTATGCTTTAAATGCAATTCCAGTCTACCTCCTGAAATCGGGTTCCTGCAATTCTGCCCCGCTTTCAAGTCCTCTTGGCAGCCTTACTTCAGTATATTTTTGGACGATAGCTGTCATTTATAACTCTGCAGCTTTGTGAATTACAGTGCCCCTGAGCTCCTTTCTTCAACTCGATTTCTTGTGAGCTGGCCGCAACACCGCAGGATTGCTTCAGGCCCTAATCTGGTTCCGGCACGGCACGCTGAGCCTTTGGTTAATTCCTCTTCCTGGTGGGAAATGAGAGTTAAATTTGCCCGTCCAGACACCTCCAGCTAGTCTCTCGTTGGTTCTCCCTATTCCTGTTCATCTTCCACAGAAATTGCAAACTGGGCCAAACAGGAGGTTAAAGGCACTGACTCTCCAAGTCGGGAGAGTGTTAGTAAAGCATCTGGAATGTTGCACCCGAGTACCAGGGGAGAAAACTGAGACATATTGGAACACGTCTCCCGATCACACGGTTGATCATACTCTGGGTTCCACATGCATGTTTTAGCTGAAGGAAGAATCCCTTAAACCTGGAGAGTTGAGACCCGTGGAATGGGTACCATGCAATATGACTTCAAAGGGTCTTCATTTGCTCACCGAACCTCTCCAATCCTATCACTGCTGCGTTTATGCCCCTGTACACACGCTTGATTCTCTTTCGGAGACATAGCAATCCATAGGTTTTAAGATACTTATTAGTCAGGTACATTGTTAGGCGTTTAATAAGGGGTGTTGAGTCCATTTCGTTGATCAAGGAGTAGCTCTTGTCTATTACACATTTGGCTTAAGGAACTTTATCTGTGATCATTTCAATCTCTGGTTTTATGCAGCACCCCAACTCACCTTTCCTCTTAAGCAAGCATAAGTTGGTTTTCTAAATTTGAGACCCTGTTCTGTTTTGTAATTCAGTTCCTCTGTAGCCAAGTTTACATTCTGTGTATTAGTGATATCTTATGATGTTTCTTTTTCTGTGTGACTTATTTCAGTTAGAATCATCATACCTGAACCCACTCATTTTCTGCTACAGGCCTGTTGACATAGATTTCATTGCTGAGTGATATTGCATTGTACATAAGTACCACAACTTCTTTATCCATTTTTTGCTTTCTGCGATATTGAACTTGTACCGTAAACGAGGTTCTAGAAAACAGAGCCGTCCCAAACTTTGGGGTGGCTGTGTCTTTTTGATTTTAATTTCCCTAAGCTATAGGACCATAAGTGGAATTGACCTAGGCTCTGTTGCTTTGTTTTTTAGATGTTTCAGGAAACACCATACACTTCTCCGGAGTGGCTGTTGGCAATTTACATCCCGCCCATCAGCATAACAAGGCTCCCAGTTCTCCATGGCCTGTCCTGCCTTTCTGGATTTTACACTTTTTTCAGATGGCCCTTTTGACCGGGGAGAAGTGAGACTTCATTGTAGTGCAGATTTCCTTTGCAAGCTTGCTTGGTTGGCCAAAAAGGGCGTATGCGTTTTTTCCTGAATATATTCAGGAAAGAACGCATACGCCCTTTTTGGCCAAGTGCATCATTGTGGACGTTCTGCCTCTTTTCCTATGCTTTAAATGGAATTCCAGTCTACCTCCCGATAGCAGTTTCCTGCAATTCTGCCCCACTTTCAAGTCCTCTTGGCGGGCTTACTTCAGTATATTTTTGGACGATAGCTGTCATTTATAACTCTGCAGGTTTGTTAATTACAGTGCCCCTTTGAGCTCCTTTCTTCAACTCGCTTTCTTGTGAGCTGGCCGCAACACCGCAGGATTGCTTCAGGCCCTAATCTGGTTCCGGCACGGCACGCTGAGCCTTTGGTTAATTCCTCTTCCTGGTGGGAAATGAGAGTTAAATTTGCCCGTCCAGGCACCTCCAGCTAGTCTCTCATTGGTCCTCCCTATTCCTGTTCATCTTCCGCAGGAATTGCAAACTGGGCCAAACAGGAGGTTAAAGGCACTGACTCTCCAAGTCGGGAGAGTGTTAGTAAAGCGTCTGGAATGTTGCACCCGAGTACCAGGGGACGAGAACTGAGACATATTTGAACACGTCTCCCGATCACACGGTTGATCATACTCTGGGTTCCACATGCATGTTTCAGCTGAAGGAAGAATCCCTTAAACCTGGAGAGTTGAGACCCGTGGAATGGGTACCATGCAATATGACTTCAAAGGGTCTTCATTTGCTCACCGAACCTCTCCAATCCTATCACTGCTGCATTTATGCCCCTCTACACACGCTTGATTCTCTTTTGGAGACATAGCAATCCATAGGTTTTAAGATACTTACTAGTCAGGTACATTCTTAGGCGTTTAAGATGGGGTGTTGAGTCCATTTCGTTGAGCAAGGAGTAGCTCTTGTCTATTCCATATTTGGCTTAAGGAACTTTATCTGTGCTCATTTCAATCTCTGGTTTTATGCAGCACCCCAACTCACCTTTCCCCTTAAGCAAGCATAAGTTGGTTTTCTAAATTTGAGACCCTGTTCTGTTTTGTAATTCAGTTCCTGTGTAGCCAAGTTTACATTCCGTGTATTAGTGATATCTTATGATGTTTCTTTTTCTGTGTGACTTATTTCAGTTAGAATCATCATACCTGAACCCACTCAATATGCTGCTACGGGCCTCATGACATAGATTTCATTGCTGAGTGATATTGCATTGTACGTAAGTAACACAACTTCTTTATCCATTTTTCGCTTTCTGCGATATTGAACTTGTACCGTAAACGAGGTTCTTGTAAACAGAGCCGTCCGAAACTTTGGGGTGGCTGTGTCTTTTTGATTTTAATTTCCCTAAGCTATAGGACCATAAGTGGAAGTACCCTAGGCTCTGTTGCTTTGTTTTTTAGATGTTTCAGGAATCACCATACACTTCTCCCGAGTGGCTCTTGGCAATGTACATCCCGCCCATCAGCATAACAAGGCTCCCAGTTCTCCATGGCCTGTCCTGCCTTTCTGGATTTTACACTTTTTTCAGATGGCCCTTTTGACCGGGAGGAAGTGAGACTTCATTGTAGTGCAGATTTCCTTTGCAAGCTTGCTTGGTTGGCCAAAAAGTGTGTATGCATTTTTTCCTGAATATATTCAGGAAAAAACGCATACACACTTTTTGGCCAAGTGCATCATTGTCGACGTTCTGCCTCTTTTCCTATGCTTTAAATGCAATTCCAGTCTACCTCCTGAAATCGGGTTCCTGCAATTCTGCCCCGCTTTCAAGTCCTCTTGGCAGCCTTACTTCAGTATATTTTTGGACGATAGCTGTCATTTATAACTCTGCAGCTTTGTGAATTACAGTGCCCCTGAGCTCCTTTCTTCAACTCGCTTTCTTGTGAGCTGGCCGCAACACCGCAGGATTGCTTCAGGCCCTAATCTGGTTCCGGCACGGCACGCTGAGCCTTTGGTTAATTCCTCTTCCTGGTGGGAAATGAGAGTTAAATTTGCCCGTCCAGACACCTCCAGCTAGTCTCTCGTTGGTTCTCCCTATTCCTGTACATCTTCCACAGAAATTGCAAACTGGGCCAAACAGGAGGTTAAAGGCACTGACTCTCCAAGTCGGGAGAGTGTTAGTAAAGCATCTGGAATGTTGCACCCGAGTACCAGGGGAGAAAACTGAGACATATTGGAATACGTCTCCCGATCACATGGTTGATCATACTCTGGGTTCCACATGCATGTTTTAGCTGAAGGAAGAATCCCTTAAACCTGGAGAGTTGAGACCCGTGGAATGGGTACCATGCAATATGACTTCAAAGGGTCTTCATTTGCTCACCGAACCTCTCCAATCCTATCACTGCTGCGTTTATGCCCCTGTACACACGCTTGATTCTCTTTCGGAGACATAGCAATCCATAGGTTTTAAGATACTTATTAGTCAGGTACATTGTTAGGCGTTTAATAAGGGGTGTTGAGTCCATTTCGTTGATCAAGGAGTAGCTCTTGTCTATTACACATTTGGCTTAAGGAACTTTATCTGTGATCATTTCAATCTCTGGTTTTATGCAGCACCCCAACTCACCTTTCCTCTTAAGCAAGCATAAGTTGGTTTTCTAAATTTGAGACCCTGTTCTGTTTTGTAATTCAGTTCCTCTGTAGCCAAGTTTACATTCTGTGTATTAGTGATATCTTATGATGTTTCTTTTTCTGTGTGACTTATTTCAGTTAGAATCATCATACCTGAACCCACTCATTTTCTGCTACAGGCCTGTTGACATAGATTTCATTGCTGAGTGATATTGCATTGTACATAAGTACCACAACTTCTTTATCCATTTTTTGCTTTCTGCGATATTGAACTTGTACCGTAAACGAGGTTCTAGAAAACAGAGCCGTCCCAAACTTTGGGGTGGCTGTGTCTTTTTGATTTTAATTTCCCTAAGCTATAGGACCATAAGTGGAATTGACCTAAGCTCTGTTGCTTTGTTTTTTAGATGTTTCAGGAAACACCATACACTTCTCCGGAGTGGCTGTTGGCAATTTACATCCCGCCCATCAGCATAACAAGGCTCCCAGTTCTCCATGGCCTGTCCTGCCTTTCTGGATTTTACACTTTTTTCAGATGGCCCTTTTGACCGGGGAGAAGTGAGACTTCATTGTAGTGCAGATTTCCTTTGCAAGCTTGCTTGGTTGGCCAAAAAGGGCGTATGCGTTTTTTCCTGAATATATTCAGGAAAGAACGCATACGCCCTTTTTGGCCAAGTGCATCATTGTGGACGTTCTGCCTCTTTTCCTATGCTTTAAATGGAATTCCAGTCTACCTCCCGATAGCAGTTTCCTGCAATTCTGCCCCACTTTCAAGTCCTCTTGGCAGGCTTACTTCAGTATATTTTTGGACGATAGCTGTCATTTATAACTCTGCAGGTTTGTTAATTACAGTGCCCCTGAGCTCCTTTCTTCAACTCGCTTTCTTGTGAGCTGGCCGCAACACCGCAGGATTGCTTCAGGCCCTAATCTGGTTCCGGCACGGCACGCTGAGCCTTTGGTTAATTCCTCTTCCTGGTGGGAAATGAGAGTTAAATTTGCCCGTCCAGGCACCTCCAGCTAGTCTCTCATTGGTCCTCCCTATTCCTGTTCATCTTCCGCAGGAATTGCAAACTGGGCCAAACAGGAGGTTAAAGGCACTGACTCTCCAAGTCGGGAGAGTGTTAGTAAAGCGTCTGGAATGTTGCACCCGAGTACCAGGGGACGAGAACTGAGACATATTGGAACACATCTCCCGATCACACGGTTGATCATACGCTGGGTTCCACATGCATGTTTCAGCTGAAGGAAGAATCCCTTAAACCTGGAGAGTTGAGACCCGTGGAATGGGTACCATGCAATATGACTTCAAAGGGTCTTCATTTGCTCACCGAGCCTCTCCAATCCTATCACTGCTGCGTTTATGCCCCTCTACACACGCTTGATTCTCTTTTGGAGACATAGCAATCCATAGGTTTTAGGATACTTACTAGTCAGGTACATTGTTAGGCGTTTAAGATGGGGTGTTGAGTCCATTTCGTTGAGCAAGGAGTAGCTCTTGTCTATTCCATATTTGGCTTAAGGAACTTTATCTGTGCTCATTTCAATCTCTGGTTTTATGCAGCACCCCAACTTACCTTTCCCCTTAAGCAAGCATAAGTTGGTTTTCTAAATTTGAGACCCTGTTCTGTTTTGTAATTCAGTTCCTGTGTAGCCAAGTTTACATTCCGTGTATTAGTGATATCTTATGATGTTTCTTTTTCTGTGTGACTTATTTCAGTTAGAATCATCATACCTGAACCCACTCAATATGCTGCTACGGGCCTCATGACATAGATTTCATTGCTGAGTGATATTGCATTGTACGTAAGTAACACAACTTCTTTATCCATTTTTCGCTTTCTGCGATATTGAACTTGTACCGTAAACGAGGTTCTTGTAAACAGAGCCGTCCGAAACTTTGGGGTGGCTGTGTCTTTTTGATTTTAATTTCCCTAAGCTATAGGACCATAAGTGGAAGTACCCTAGGCTCTGTTGCTTTGTTTTTTAGATGTTTCAGGAATCACCATACACTTCTCCCGAGTGGCTCTTGGCAATGTACATCCCGCCCATCAGCATAACAAGGCTCCCAGTTCTCCATGGCCTGTCCTGCCTTTCTGGATTTTACACTTTTTTCAGATGGCCCTTTTGACCGGGAGGAAGTGAGACTTCATTGTAGTGCAGATTTCCTTTGCAAGCTTGCTTGGTTGGCCAAAAAGTGTGTATGCATTTTTTCCTGAATATATTCAGGAAAAAACGCATACACACTTTTTGGCCAAGTGCATCATTGTCGACGTTCTGCCTCTTTTCCTATGCTTTAAATGCAATTCCAGTCTACCTCCTGAAATCGGGTTCCTGCAATTCTGCCCCGCTTTCAAGTCCTCTTGGCAGCCTTACTTCAGTATATTTTTGGACGATAGCTGTCATTTATAACTCTGCAGGTTTGTTAATTACAGTGCCCCTGAGCTCCTTTCTTCAACTCGCTTTCTTGTGAGCTGGCCGCAACACCGCAGGATTGCTTCAGGCCCTAATCTGGTTCCGGCACGGCACGCTGAGCCTTTGGTTAATTCCTCTTCCTGGTGGGAAATGAGAGTTAAATTTGCCCGTCCAGACACCTCCAGCTAGTCTCTCGTTGGTTCTCCCTATTCCTGTTCATCTTCCACAGAAATTGCAAACTGGGCCAAACAGGAGGTTAAAGGCACTGACTCTCCAAGTCGGGAGAGTGTTAGTAAAGCATCTGGAATGTTGCACCCGAGTACCAGGGGAGAAAACTGAGACATATTGGAACACGTCTCCCGATCACACGGTTGATCATACTCTGGGTTCCACATGCATGTTTTAGCTGAAGGAAGAATCCCTTAAACCTGGAGAGTTGAGACCCGTGGAATGGGTACCATGCAATATGACTTCAAAGGGTCTTCATTTGCTCACCGAACCTCTCCAATCCTATCACTGCTGCGTTTATGCCCCTGTACACACGCTTGATTCTCTTTCGGAGACATAGCAATCCATAGGTTTTAAGATACTTATTAGTCAGGTACATTGTTAGGCGTTTAATAAGGGGTGTTGAGTCCATTTCGTTGATCAAGGAGTAGCTCTTGTCTATTACACATTTGGCTTAAGGAACTTTATCTGTGATCATTTCAATCTCTGGTTTTATGCAGCACCCCAACTCACCTTTCCTCTTAAGCAAGCATAAGTTGGTTTTCTAAATTTGAGACCCTGTTCTGTTTTGTAATTCAGTTCCTCTGTAGCCAAGTTTACATTCTGTGTATTAGTGATATCTTATGATGTTTCTTTTTCTGTGTGACTTATTTCAGTTAGAATCATCATACCTGAACCCACTCATTTTCTGCTACAGGCCTGTTGACATAGATTTCATTGCTGAGTGATATTGCATTGTACATAAGGACCACAACTTCTTTATCCATTTTTTGCTTTCTGCGATATTGAACTTGTACCGTAAACGAGGTTCTAGAAAACAGAGCCGTCCCAAACTTTGGGGTGGCTGTGTCTTTTTGATTTTAATTTCCCTAAGCTATAGGACCATAAGTGGAATTGACCTAGGCTCTGTTGCTTTGTTTTTTAGATGTTTCAGGAAACACCATACACTTCTCCGGAGTGGCTGTTGGCAATTTACATCCCGCCCATCAGCATAACAAGGCTCCCAGTTCTCCATGGCCTGTCCTGCCTTTCTGGATTTTACACTTTTTTCAGATGGCCCTTTTGACCGGGGAGAAGTGAGACTTCATTGTAGTGCAGATTTCCTTTGCAAGCTTGCTTGGTTGGCCAAAAAGGGCGTATGCGTTTTTTCCTGAATATATTCAGGAAAGAACGCATACGCCCTTTTTGGCCAAGTGCATCATTGTGGACGTTCTGCCTCTTTTCCTATGCTTTAAATGGAATTCCAGTCTACCTCCCGATAGCAGTTTCCTGCAATTCTGCCCCACTTTCAAGTCCTCTTGGCAGGCTTACTTCAGTATATTTTTGGACGATAGCTGTCATTTATAACTCTGCAGGTTTGTTAATTACAGTGCCCCTGAGCTCCTTTCTTCAACTCGCTTTCTTGTGAGCTGGCCGCAACACCGCAGGATTGCTTCAGGCCCTAATCTGGTTCCGGCACGGCACGCTGAGCCTTTGGTTAATTCCTCTTCCTGGTGGGAAATGAGAGTTAAATTTGCCCGTCCAGGCACCTCCAGCTAGTCTCTCATTGGTCCTCCCTATTCCTGTTCATCTTCCGCAGAAATTGCAAACTGGGCCAAACAGGAGGTTAAAGGCACTGACTCTCCAAGTCGGGAGAGTGTTAGTAAAGCGTCTGGAATGTTGCACCCGAGTACCAGGGGACGAGAACTGAGACATATTGGAACACATCTCCCGATCACACGGTTGATCATACGCTGGGTTCCACATGCATGTTTCAGCTGAAGGAAGAATCCCTTAAACCTGGAGAGTTGAGACCCGTGGAATGGGTACCATGCAATATGACTTCAAAGGGTCTTCATTTGCTCACCGAACCTCTCCAATCCTATCACTGCTGCGTTTATGCCCCTCTACACACGCTTGATTCTCTTTTGGAGACATAGCAATCCATAGGTTTTAAGATACTTACTAGTCAGGTACATTCTTAGGCGTTTAAGATGGGGTGTTGAGTCCATTTCGTTGAGCAAGGAGTAGCTCTTGTCTATTCCATATTTGGCTTAAGGAACTTTATCTGTGCTCATTTCAATCTCTGGTTTTATGCAGCACCCCAACTCACCTTTCCCCTTAAGCACGCATAAGTTGGTTTTCTAAATTTGAGACCCTGTTCTGTTTTGTAATTCAGTTCCTGTGTAGCCAAGTTTACATTCCGTGTATTAGTGATATCTTATGATGTTTCTTTTTCTGTGTGACTTATTTCAGTTAGAATCATCATACCTGAACCCACTCAATATGCTGCTACGGGACTCATGACATAGATTTCATTGCTGAGTGATATTGCATTGTACGTAAGTAACACAACTTCTTTATCCATTTTTCGCTTTCTGCGATATTGAACTTGTACCGTAAACGAGGTTCTTGTAAACAGAGCCGTCCGAAACTTTGGGGTGGCTGTGTCTTTTTGATTTTAATTTCCCTAAGCTATAGGACCATAAGTGGAAGTACCCTAGGCTCTGTTGCTTTGTTTTTTAGATGTTTCAGGAATCACCATACACTTCTCCCGAGTGGCTCTTGGCAATGTACATCCCGCCCATCAGCATAACAAGGCTCCCAGTTCTCCATGGCCTGTCCTGCCTTTCTGGATTTTACACTTTTTTCAGATGGCCCTTTTGACCGGGAGGAAGTGAGACTTCATTGTAGTGCAGATTTCCTTTGCAAGCTTGCTTGGTTGGCCAAAAAGTGTGTATGCATTTTTTCCTGAATATATTCAGGAAAAAACGCATACACACTTTTTGGCCAAGTGCATCATTGTCGACGTTCTGCCTCTTTTCCTATGCTTTAAATGCAATTCCAGTCTACCTCCTGAAATCTGGTTCCTGCAATTCTGCCCCGCTTTCAAGTCCTCTTGGCAGCCTTACTTCAGTATATTTTTGGACGATAGCTGTCATTTATAACTCTGCAGCTTTGTGAATTACAGTGCCCCTGAGCTCCTTTCTTCAACTCGCTTTCTTGTGAGCTGGCCGCAACACCGCAGGATTGCTTCAGGCCCTAATCTGGTTCCGGCACGGCACGCTGAGCCTTTGGTTAATTCCTCTTCCTGGTGGGAAATGAGAGTTAAATTTGCCCGTCCAGACACCTCCAGCTAGTCTCTCGTTGGTTCTCCCTATTCCTGTTCATCTTCCACAGAAATTGCAAACTGGGCCAAACAGGAGGTTAAAGGCACTGACTCTCCAAGTCGGGAGAGTGTTAGTAAAGCATCTGGAATGTTGCACCCGAGTACCAGGGGAGAAAACTGAGACATATTGGAACACGTCTCCCGATCACACGGTTGATCATACTCTGGGTTCCACATGCATGTTTTAGCTGAAGGAAGAATCCCTTAAACCTGGAGAGTTGAGACCCGTGGAATGGGTACCATGCAATATGACTTCAAAGGGTCTTCATTTGCTCACCGAACCTCTCCAATCCTATCACTGCTGCGTTTATGCCCCTGTACACACGCTTGATTCTCTTTCGGAGACATAGCAATCCATAGGTTTTAAGATACTTACTAGTCAGGTACATTCTTAGGCGTTTAAGATGGGGTGTTGAGTCCATTTCGTTGAGCAAGGAGTAGCTCTTGTCTATTCCATATTTGGCTTAAGGAACTTTATCTGTGCTCATTTCAATCTCTGGTTTTATGCAGCACCCCAACTCACCTTTCCCCTTAAGCACGCATAAGTTGGTTTTCTAAATTTGAGACCCTGTTCTGTTTTGTAATTCAGTTCCTGTGTAGCCAAGTTTACATTCCGTGTATTAGTGATATCTTATGATGTTTCTTTTTCTGTGTGACTTATTTCAGTTAGAATCATCATACCTGAACCCACTCAATATGCTGCTACGGGCCTCATGACATAGATTTCATTGCTGAGTGATATTGCATTGTACGTAAGTACCACAACTTCTTTATCCATTTTTCGCTTTCTGCGATATTGAACTTGTACCGTAAACGAGGTTCTTGTAAACAGAGCCGTCCGAAACTTTGGGGTGGCTGTGTCTTTTTGATTTTAATTTCCCTAAGCTATAGGACCATAAGTGGAAGTACCCTAGGCTCTGTTGCTTTGTTTTTTAGATGTTTCAGGAATCACCATACACTTCTCCCGAGTGGCTCTTGGCAATGTACATCCCGCCCATCAGCATAACAAGGCTCCCAGTTCTCCATGGCCTGTCCTGCCTTTCTGGATTTTACACTTTTTTCAGATGGCCCTTTTGACCGGGAGGAAGTGAGACTTCATTGTAGTGCAGATTTCCTTTGCAAGCTTGCTTGGTTGGCCAAAAAGTGTGTATGCATTTTTTCCTGAATATATTCAGGAAAAAACGCATACACACTTTTTGGCCAAGTGCATCATTGTCGACGTTCTGCCTCTTTTCCTATGCTTTAAATGCAATTCCAGTCTACCTCCTGAAATCGGGTTCCTGCAATTCTGCCCCGCTTTCAAGTCCTCTTGGCAGCCTTACTTCAGTATATTTTTGGACGATAGCTGTCATTTATAACTCTGCAGCTTTGTGAATTACAGTGCCCCTGAGCTCCTTTCTTCAACTCGCTTTCTTGTGAGCTGGCCGCAACACCGCAGGATTGCTTCAGGCCCTAATCTGGTTCCGGCACGGCACGCTGAGCCTTTGGTTAATTCCTCTTCCTGGTGGGAAATGAGAGTTAAATTTGCCCGTCCAGACACCTCCAGCTAGTCTCTCGTTGGTTCTCCCTATTCCTGTTCATCTTCCACAGAAATTGCAAACTGGGCCAAACAGGAGGTTAAAGGCACTGACTCTCCAAGTCGGGAGAGTGTTAGTAAAGCATCTGGAATGTTGCACCCGAGTACCAGGGGAGAAAACTGAGACATATTGGAACACGTCTCCCGATCACACGGTTGATCATACTCTGGGTTCCACATGCATGTTTTAGCTGAAGGAAGAATCCCTTAAACCTGGAGAGTTGAGACCCGTGGAATGGGTACCATGCAATATGACTTCAAAGGGTCTTCATTTGCTCACCAAACCTCTCCAATCCTATCACTGCTGCGTTTATGCCCCTGTACACACGCTTGATTCTCTTTCGGAGACATAGCAATCCATAGGTTTTAAGATACTTATTAGTCAGGTACATTGTTAGGCGTTTAATAAGGGGTGTTGAGTCCATTTCGTTGATCAAGGAGTAGCTCTTGTCTATTACACATTTGGCTTAAGGAACTTTATCTGTGATCATTTCAATCTCTGGTTTTATGCAGCACCCCAACTCACCTTTCCTCTTAAGCAAGCATAAGTTGGTTTTCTAAATTTGAGACCCTGTTCTGTTTTGTAATTCAGTTCCTCTGTAGCCAAGTTTACATTCTGTGTATTAGTGATATCTTATGATGTTTCTTTTTCTGTGTGACTTATTTCAGTTAGAATCATCATACCTGAACCCACTCATTTTCTGCTACAGGCCTGTTGACATAGATTTCATTGCTGAGTGATATTGCATTGTACATAAGTACCACAACTTCTTTATCCATTTTTTGCTTTCTGCGATATTGAACTTGTACCGTAAACGAGGTTCTAGAAAACAGAGCTGTCCCAAACTTTGGGGTGGCTGTGTCTTTTTGATTTTAATTTCCCTAAGCTATAGGACCATAAGTGGAATTGACCTAGGCTCTGTTGCTTTGTTTTTTAGATGTTTCAGGAAACACCATACACTTCTCCGGAGTGGCTGTTGGCAATTTACATCCCGCCCATCAGCATAACAAGGCTCCCAGTTCTCCATGGCCTGTCCTGCCTTTCTGGATTTTACACTTTTTTCAGATGGCCCTTTTGACCGGGGAGAAGTGAGACTTCATTGTAGTGCAGATTTCCTTTGCAAGCTTGCTTGGTTGGCCAAAAAGGGCGTATGCGTTTTTTCCTGAATATATTCAGGAAAGAACGCATACGCCCTTTTTGGCCAAGTGCATCATTGTGGACGTTCTGCCTCTTTTCCTATGCTTTAAATGGAATTCCAGTCTACCTCCCGATAGCAGTTTCCTGCAATTCTGCCCCACTTTCAAGTCCTCTTGGCAGGCTTACTTCAGTATATTTTTGGACGATAGCTGTCATTTATAACTCTGCAGGTTTGTTAATTACAGTGCCCCTGAGCTCCTTTCTTCAACTCGCTTTCTTGTGAGCTGGCCGCAACACCGCAGGATTGCTTCAGGCCCTAATCTGGTTCCGGCACGGCACGCTGAGCCTTTGGTTAATTCCTCTTCCTGGTGGGAAATGAGAGTTAAATTTGCCCGTCCAGGCACCTCCAGCTAGTCTCTCATTGGTCCTCCCTATTCCTGTTCATCTTCCGCAGAAATTGCAAACTGGGCCAAACAGGAGGTTAAAGGCACTGACTCTCCAAGTCGGGAGAGTGTTAGTAAAGCGTCTGGAATGTTGCACCCGAGTACCAGGGGACGAGAACTGAGACATATTGGAACACATCTCCCGATCACACGGTTGATCATACGCTGGGTTCCACATGCATGTTTCAGCTGAAGGAAGAATCCCTTAAACCTGGAGAGTTGAGACCCGTGGAATGGGTACCATGCAATATGACTTCAAAGGGTCTTCATTTGCTCACCGAACCTCTCCAATCCTATCACTGCTGCGTTTATGCCCCTCTACACACGCTTGATTCTCTTTTGGAGACATAGCAATCCATAGGTTTTAAGATACTTACTAGTCAGGTACATTCTTAGGCGTTTAAGATGGGGTGTTGAGTCCATTTCGTTGAGCAAGGAGTAGCTCTTGTCTATTCCATATTTGGCTTAAGGAACTTTATCTGTGCTCATTTCAATCTCTGGTTTTATGCAGCACCCCAACTCACCTTTCCCCTTAAGCACGCATAAGTTGGTTTTCTAAATTTGAGACCCTGTTCTGTTTTGTAATTCAGTTCCTGTGTAGCCAAGTTTACATTCCGTGTATTAGTGATATCTTATGATGTTTCTATTTCTGTGTGACTTATTTCAGTTAGAATCATCATACCTGAACCCACTCAATATGCTGCTACGGGCCTCATGACATAGATTTCATTGCTGAGTGATATTGCATTGTACGTAAGTAACACAACTTCTTTATCCATTTTTTGCTTTCTGCGATATTGAACTTGTACCGTAAACGAGGTTCTTGTAAACAGAGCCGTCCGAAACTTTGGGGTGGCTGTGTCTTTTTGATTTTAATTTCCCTAAGCTATAGGACCATAAGTGGAAGTACCCTAGGCTCTGTTGCTTTGTTTTTTAGATGTTTCAGGAATCACCATACACTTCTCCCGAGTGGCTCTTGGCAATGTACATCCCGCCCATCAGCATAACAAGGCTCCCAGTTCTCCATGGCCTGTCCTGCCTTTCTGGATTTTACACTTTTTTCAGATGGCCCTTTTGACCGGGGAGAAGTGAGACTTCATTGTAGTGCAGATTTCCTTTGCAAGCTTGCTTGGTTGGCCAAAAAGGGCGTATGCGTTTTTTCCTGAATATATTCAGGAAAGAACGCATACGCCCTTTTTGGCCAAGTGCATCATTGTGGACGTTCTGCCTCTTTTCCTATGCTTTAAATGGAATTCCAGTCTACCTCCCGATAGCAGTTTCCTGCAATTCTGCCCCACTTTCAAGTCCTCTTGGCAGGCTTACTTCAGTATATTTTTGGACGATAGCTGTCATTTATAACTCTGCAGGTTTGTTAATTACAGTGCCCCTGAGCTCCTTTCTTCAACTCGCTTTCTTGTGAGCTGGCCGCAACACCGCAGGATTGCTTCAGGCCCTAATCTGGTTCCGGCACGGCACGCTGAGCCTTTGGTTAATTCCTCTTCCTGGTGGGAAATGAGAGTTAAATTTGCCCGTCCAGGCACCTCCAGCTAGTCTCTCATTGGTCCTCCCTATTCCTGTTCATCTTCCGCAGGAATTGCAAACTGGGCCAAACAGGAGGTTAAAGGCACTGACTCTCCAAGTCGGGAGAGTGTTAGTAAAGCGTCTGGAATGTTGCACCCGAGTACCAGGGGACGAGAACTGAGACATATTTGAACACGTCCCCTGATCACACCATTGATCATACTCTGGGTTCCACATGCATGTTTCAGCTGAAGGAAGAATCCCTTAAACCTGGAGAGTTGAGACCCGTGGAATGGGTACCATGCAATATGACTTCAAAGGGTCTTCATTTGCTCACCGAACCTCTCCAATCCTATCACTGCTGCGTTTATGCCCCTCTACACACGCTTGATTCTCTTTTGGAGACATAGCAATCCATAGGTTTTAAGATACTTACTAGTCAGGTACATTCTTAGGCGTTTAAGATGGGGTGTTGAGTCCATTTCGTTGAGCAAGGAGTAGCTCTTGTCTATTCCATATTTGGCTTAAGGAACTTTATCTGTGCTCATTTCAATCTCTGGTTTTATGCAGCACCCCAACTCACCTTTCCCCTTAAGCAAGCATAAGTTGGTTTTCTAAATTTGAGACCCTGTTCTGTTTTGTAATTCAGTTCCTGTGTAGCCAAGTTTACATTCCGTGTATTAGTGATATCTTATGATGTTTCTTTTTCTGTGTGACTTATTTCAGTTAGAATCATCATACCTGAACCCACTCAATATGCTGCTACGGGCCTCATGACATAGATTTCATTGCTGAGTGATATTGCATTGTACGTAAGTAACACAACTTCTTTATCCATTTTTCGCTTTCTGCGATATTGAACTTGTACCGTAAACGAGGTTCTTGTAAACAGAGCCGTCCGAAACTTTGGGGTGGCTGTGTCTTTTTGATTTTAATTTCCCTAAGCTATAGGACCATAAGTGGAAGTACCCTAGGCTCTGTTGCTTTGTTTTTTAGATGTTTCAGGAATCACCATACACTTCTCCCGAGTGGCTCTTGGCAATGTACATCCCGCCCATCAGCATAACAAGGCTCCCAGTTCTCCATGGCCTGTCCTGCCTTTCTGGATTTTACACTTTTTTCAGATGGCCCTTTTGACCAGGAGGAAGTGAGACTTCATTGTAGTGCAGATTTCCTTTGCAAGCTTGCTTGGTTGGCCAAAAAGTGTGTATGCATTTTTTCCTGAATATATTCAGGAAAAAACGCATACACACTTTTTGGCCAAGTGCATCATTGTCGACGTTCTGCCTCTTTTCCTATGCTTTAAATGCAATTCCAGTCTACCTCCTGAAATCGGGTTCCTGCAATTCTGCCCCACTTTCAAGTCCTCTTGGCAGACTTACTTCAGTATATTTTTGGACGATAGCTCTCATTTATAACTCTGCAGCTTTGTGAATTACAGTGCCCCTGAGCTCCTTTCTTCAACTCGATTTCTTGTGAGCTGGCCGCAACACCGCAGGATTGCTTCAGGCCCTAATCTGGTTCCGGCACGGCACGCTGAGCCTTTGGTTAATTCCTCTTCCTCGTGGGAAATGAGAGTTAAATTTGCCCGTCCAGACACCTCCAGCTAGTCTCTCGTTGGTTCTCCCTATTCCTGTTCATCTTCCACAGAAATTGCAAACTGGGCCAAACAGGAGGTTAAAGGCACTGACTCTCCAAGTCGGGAGAGTGTTAGTAAAGCATCTGGAATGTTGCACCCGAGTACCAGGGGAGAAAACTGAGACATATTGGAACACGTCTCCCGATCACATGGTTGATCATACTCTGGGTTCCACATGCATGTTTTAGCTGAAGGAAGAATCCCTTAAACCTGGAGAGTTGAGACCCATGGAATGGGTACCATGCAATATGACTTCAAAGGGTCTTCATTTGCTCACCGAACCTCTCCAATCCTATCACTGCTGCGTTTATGCCCCTGTACACACGCTTGATTCTCTTTCGGAGACATAGCAATCCATAGGTTTTAAGATACTTATTAGTCAGGTACATTGTTAGGCGTTTAATATGGGGTGTTGAGTCCATTTCGTTGATCAAGGAGTAGCTCTTGTCTATTACACATTTGGCTTAAGGAACTTTATCTGTGATCATTTCAATCTCTGGTTTTATGCACCACTCCAACTCACCTTTCCCCTTAAGCAAACATAAGTTGGTTTTCTAAATTTGAGACCCTCTTCTGTTCTGTAATTCAGTTAGTGTGTAGCCAAGATTACATTCCATGTATTAGTGATATCTTATGATGTTTCTTTTTCTGTGTGACTTATTTCAGTTAGAATCATCATACCTGAATCCACTCATTATGCTGCTACGGGCCTGATGACATAGATGTCATTGCTGAGGGATATTGCATTGTACGTAAGTACCACAACTTCTTTATCCATTTTTCGCTTTCTGTGATATTGAACTTGTACCGTAAACGAGGTTCTTGTAATCAGAGCTGTCCCAAACTTTGGGGTGGGTGTGTCTTTTTGATTTTAATTTCCCTAAGCTATAGGACCATAAGTGGAAGTGCCCTAGGCTCTGTTGCTTTGTTTTTTAGATGTTTCAGGAAACACCATACACTTCTCCCGAGTGGCTGTTGGCAATTTACATCCGGCCCATCAGCATAACAAGGCTCCCAGTTCTCCATGGCCTGTCCTGCCTTTCTGGATTTTACACATTTTTCAGATGGCCCTTTTGACCAGGGGGAAGTGAGACTTCATTGTAGTGCAGATTTCCTTTGCAAGCTTGCTTGGTTGGCCAAAAAGGGCGTATGCTTTTTTTCCTGAATATATTCAGGAAAAAACGCATACACCCTTTTTGGCCAAGTGCATCATTGTCGACGTTCTGCCTCTTTTCCTATGCTTTAAATGCAATTCCAGTCTACCTCCAGAAATCGGTTTCCTGCAATTCTGCCCCGCTTTCAAGTCCTCTTGGCAGCCTTACTTCAGTATATTTTTGGACGATAGCTGTCATTTATAACTCTGCAGGTTTGTGAATTACAGTGCCCCTGAGCTCCTTTCTTCAACTCACTTTCTTGTGAGCTGGCCGCAACACCGCAGGATTGCTTCAGGCCCTAATCTGTTTCCGGCACGGCACGCTGAGCCTTTGGTTAATTCCTCTTCCTGGTGGAAAATGAGAGTTAAATTTGCCCGTCCAGACACCTCCAGCTAGTCTCTCATTGGTTCTCCCTATTCCTGTTCATCTTCTGCAGAAATTGCAAACTGGGCCAAACAGGAAGTTAAGGGCACTGACTCTCCAAGTCAGGAGAGTGTTAGTAAAGTGTCTGGAATGTTGCACCCGAGTACCAGGGGACGAGAACTGAGATATATTGGCACACGTCTCCAGATCACACGGTTGATCATACTCTGGGTTCCACATGCATGTTTTAACTGAAGGAAGAATCCCTTAAACCTGGAGAGTTGAGACCCGTGGAATGGGTACCATGCAATATGATTTCAAAAGGTCTTCGTTTGCTCACCGAACCTCTCCAATCCTATCACTGCTGCGTTTATGCCCCTGTACACACGCTTGATTCTCTTTCGGAGACATAGCAATCCATAGGTTTTAAGATACTTAATAGTCAGGTACATTATTAGGCATTTAATATGGGGTGGTGAGTCCATCTAGTTGAGCAAGGAGTAGTTCTTGTCTATTCCATATTTGGCTTAAGGAACTTTATCTGTGCTCATTTCAATCTCTGGTTTTATGCAGCACCCCAACTCACCTTTCCCCTTGAGCAAGCATAAGTTGGTTTTCTAAATTTGAGACCCTGTTCTGTTTTGTAATCCAGTTCTGTGTAGCCAAGTTTACATTCCATGTATTAGTGATATCTTATGATGTTTCTTTTTCTGTGTGACTTATTTCAGTTAGAATCATCATACCTGAATCCACTCATTATGCTGCTACCGGCCTGATGACATAGATGTCAATGCTGAATGATATTGCATTGTACATAAGTACCACAAATTCTTTATCCAGTTTTCACTCTGCGATATTGAACTTGTACCGTAAACGAGGTTCTTGTAAACAGCGCCGTCCCAAATTTTTGGGTGGCTGTGTCTTTTTGATTTTAATTTCCCTAAGCTATAGGACCATAAGTGGAAGTGCCCTAGGCTCTGTTGCTTTGTTTTTTAGATGTTTCAGGAAACACCATACACTTCTCCCGGGTGGCTGTTGGCAATTTACATCCCGCCCATCAGCATAACAAGGCTCCCAGTTCTCCATGGCCTGTCCTGTCTTTCTGGATTTTACACTTTTTTCAGATGGCCCTTTGGACCAGGGGGAAGTGAGACTTCATTGTAGTGCAGATTTCGTTTGCAAGGTTGCTTGGTTGGCCAAAAAGGACGTATGCGTTTTTTCCTGAATATATTCAGGAAAAAACGCATACGTCCTTTTTGGCCAAGTGCATCATTGTCGACGTTCTGCCTCTTTTCCTATGCTTTAAATGCAATTCCAGTCTACCTCCTGAAATCGGTTTCCTGCAATTCTGCCCCGCTTTCAAGTCCTCTTGGCAGCCTTACTTCAGTATATTTTTGGACGATAGCTGTCATTTATAACTCTGCAGGTTTGTGAATTACAGTGCCCCTGAGCTCCTTTCTTCAACTCGCTTTCTTGTGAGCTGGCCGCAACACCGCAGGATTGCTTCAGGCCCTAATCTGGTTCCGGCACGGCACGCTGAGCCTTTGGTTAATTCCTCTTCCTGGTGGGAAATGAGAGTTAAATTTACCCGTCCAGACACCTCCAGCTAGTCTCTCATTGGTTCTCCCTATTCCTGTTCATCTTCCGCAGGAATTGCAAACTGGGCCAAACAGGAGGTTAAAGGCACTGACTCTCCAAGTCGGGAGAGTGTTAGTAAAGTGTCTGGAATGTTGCACCCGAGTACCAGGGGACAAGAACTGAGACATACTGGAACACGTCTCCCAATCACACGGTTGATCATACTCTGGGTTCCACATGCATGCTTTAGCTGAAGGAAGAATCCCTTAAACCTGGAGAGTTGAGAACCGTGGAAGGGGTACCATGCAATATGACTTCAAGGGGTCTTCATTTGCTCACCGAACCTCTCCAATCCTATCACTGCTGCGTTTATGCCCCTGTACACACGCTTGATTCTCTTTCGGAGACATAGCAATCCATAGGTTTTAAGATACTTATTAGTCAGGTACATTGTTAGGCGTTTAATATGGGGTGTTGAGTCCATTTCGTTGATCAAGGAGTAGCTCTTGTCTATTACACATTTGGCTTAAGGAACTTTATCTGTGATCATTTCAATCTCTGGTTTTATGCACCACTCCAACTCACCTTTCCCCTTAAGCAAACATAAGTTGGTTTTCTAAATTTGAGACCCTCTTCTGTTCTGTAATTCAGTTAGTGTGTAGCCAAGATTACATTCCATGTATTAGTGATATCTTATGATGTTTCTTTTTCTGTGTGACTTATTTCAGTTAGAATCATCATACCTGAATCCACTCATTATGCTGCTACGGGCCTGATGACATAGATGTCATTGCTGAGGGATATTGCATTGTACGTAAGTACCACAACTTCTTTATCCATTTTTCGCTTTCTGTGATATTGAACTTGTACCGTAAACGAGGTTCTTGTAATCAGAGCCGTCCCAAACTTTGGGGTGGGTGTGTCTTTTTGATTTTAATTTCCCTAAGCTATAGGACCATAAGTGGAAGTGCCCTAGGCTCTGTTGCTTTGTTTTTTAGATGTTTCAGGAAACACCATACACTTCTCCCGAGTGGCTGTTGGCAATTTACATCCGGCCCATCAGCATAACAAGGCTCCCAGTTCTCCATGGCCTGTCCTGCCTTTCTGGATTTTACACATTTTTCAGATGGCCCTTTTGACCAGGGGGAAGTGAGACTTCATTGTAGTGCAGATTTCCTTTGCAAGCTTGCTTGGTTGGCCAAAAAGGGCGTATGCTTTTTTTCCTGAATATATTCAGGAAAAAACGCATACACCCTTTTTGGCCAAGTGCATCATTGTCGACGTTCTGCCTCTTTTCCTATGCTTTAAATGCAATTCCAGTCTACCTCCAGAAATCGGTTTCCTGCAATTCTGCCCCGCTTTCAAGTCCTCTTGGCAGCCTTACTTCAGTATATTTTTGGACGATAGCTGTCATTTATAACTCTGCAGGTTTGTGAATTACAGTGCCCCTGAGCTCCTTTCTTCAACTCACTTTCTTGTGAGCTGGCCGCAACACCGCAGGATTGCTTCAGGCCCTAATCTGTTTCCGGCACGGCACGCTGAGCCTTTGGTTAATTCCTCTTCCTGGTGGAAAATGAGAGTTAAATTTGCCCGTCCAGACACCTCCAGCTAGTCTCTCATTGGTTCTCCCTATTCCTGTTCATCTTCTGCAGAAATTGCAAACTGGGCCAAACAGGAAGTTAAGGGCACTGACTCTCCAAGTCAGGAGAGTGTTAGTAAAGTGTCTGGAATGTTGCACCCGAGTACCAGGGGACGAGAACTGAGATATATTGGCACACGTCTCCAGATCACACGGTTGATCATACTCTGGGTTCCACATGCATGTTTTAACTGAAGGAAGAATCCCTTAAACCTGGAGAGTTGAGACCCGTGGAATGGGTACCATGCAATATTATTTCAAAAGGTCTTCGTTTGCTCACCGAACCTCTCCAATCCTATCACTGCTGCGTTTATGCCCCTGTACACACGCTTGATTCTCTTTCGGAGACATAGCAATCCATAGGTTTTAAGATACTTAATAGTCAGGTACATTATTAGGCATTTAATATGGGGTGGTGAGTCCATCTAGTTGAGCAAGGAGTAGTTCTTGTCTATTCCATATTTGGCTTAAGGAACTTTATCTGTGCTCATTTCAATCTCTGGTTTTATGCAGCACCCCAACTCACCTTTCCCCTTGAGCAAGCATAAGTTGGTTTTCTAAATTTGAGACCCTGTTCTGTTTTGTAATCCAGTTCTGTGTAGCCAAGTTTACATTCCATGTATTAGTGATATCTTATGATGTTTCTTTTTCTGTGTGACTTATTTCAGTTAGAATCATCATACCTGAATCCACTCATTATGCTGCTACCGGCCTGATGACATAGATGTCAATGCTGAATGATATTGCATTGTACATAAGTACCACAAATTCTTTATCCAGTTTTCACTCTGCGATATTGAACTTGTACCGTAAACGAGGTTCTTGTAAACAGCGCCGTCCCAAATTTTTGGGTGGCTGTGTCTTTTTGATTTTAATTTCCCTAAGCTATAGGACCATAAGTGGAAGTGCCCTAGGCTCTGTTGCTTTGTTTTTTAGATGTTTCAGGAAACACCATACACTTCTCCCGGGTGGCTGTTGGCAATTTACATCCCGCCCATCAGCATAACAAGGCTCCCAGTTCTCCATGGCCTGTCCTGTCTTTCTGGATTTTACACTTTTTTCAGATGGCCCTTTGGACCAGGGGGAAGTGAGACTTCATTGTAGTGCAGATTTCGTTTGCAAGGTTGCTTGGTTGGCCAAAAAGGACGTATGCGTTTTTTCCTGAATATATTCAGGAAAAAACGCATACGTCCTTTTTGGCCAAGTGCATCATTGTCGACGTTCTGCCTCTTTTCCTATGCTTTAAATGCAATTCCAGTCTACCTCCTGAAATCGGTTTCCTGCAATTCTGCCCCGCTTTCAAGTCCTCTTGGCAGCCTTACTTCAGTATATTTTTGGACGATAGCTGTCATTTATAACTCTGCAGGTTTGTGAATTACAGTGCCCCTGAGCTCCTTTCTTCAACTCGCTTTCTTGTGAGCTGGCCGCAACACCGCAGGATTGCTTCAGGCCCTAATCTGGTTCCGGCACGGCACGCTGAGCCTTTGGTTAATTCCTCTTCCTGGTGGGAAATGAGAGTTAAATTTACCCGTCCAGACACCTCCAGCTAGTCTCTCATTGGTTCTCCCTATTCCTGTTCATCTTCCGCAGGAATTGCAAACTGGGCCAAACAGGAGGTTAAAGGCACTGACTCTCCAAGTCGGGAGAGTGTTAGTAAAGTGTCTGGAATGTTGCACCCGAGTACCAGGGGACAAGAACTGAGACATACTGGAACACGTCTCCCAATCACACGGTTGATCATACTCTGGGTTCCACATGCATGCTTTAGCTGAAGGAAGAATCCCTTAAACCTGGAGAGTTGAGAACCGTGGAAGGGGTACCATGCAATATGACTTCAAGGGGTCTTCATTTGCTCACCGAACCTCTCCAATCCTATCACTGCTGCGTTTATGCCCCTGTACACACGCTTGATTCTCTTTCGGAGATATAGTGATCCATAGGTTTTAAGATACTTACTAGTCAGTTACATTCTTAGGCGTTTAATATGGGGTGTTGAGTCCATTTCGTTAAGCAAGGAGTAGCTCTTGTCTATTACATATTTGGCTTAAGGAACTTTATCTGTGCTCATTTCAATCTCTGGTTTTATGCAGCACCCCAACTCAACTTTCCCCTTAAGCAAGCATAAGTTGGTTTTCTAAATTTGAGACCCTGTTCTGTTTTGTAATCCAGTTCCTATGTAGCCATGTTTACATTCCGTGTATTTGTGATATCTTATGATGTTTATTTTTCTGTGTGACTTATTTCAGTTAGAATCATCATACCTGAATCCACTCATTATGCTGCTACGGGCTTTATGACATAGATTTCATTCCTGAGTGATATTGCATTGTACGTAAGTACCACAACTTCTTTATCCATTTTTCACTTTCTGCGATATTGAACTTGTACCCTAAATGTGGTTCTTGTAAACAGAGCCGTCCCAAACTTTGGGGTGGCTGTGTCTTTTTGATTTTAATTTCCCTAAGCTCTAGGACCATAAGTGGAAGTGCCCTAGGCTGTGTTGCTTTGTTTTTTATATGTTTCAGGAAACACCATACACTTCTCCCGAGGGCCTGTTGGCAATTTACATCCCACCCATCAGCATAACAGGGCTCCCAGTTCTCCATGGACTGTCCTGCCTTTCTGGATTTTACACTGTATTCAGATAGCCCTTTTGACGGGGGGGAAGGGAGACTTCATTGTAGTGCAGATTTCCTTTGCAAGCTTGCTTGGTTGGCCAAAAAGAGCGTATGCCTTTTTACCTGAATATATTCAGGAAAAAACGCATATGCCCTTTTTGTCCAAGTGCATCATTGTGGACGTTCTGCCTCTTTTCCTATGCTTTAAATGCAATTCCAGTCTACCTCGTGAAATTGGTTTCCTGCAATTCTGCCCCGCTTTCAAGTCCTCTTGTCAGGCTTACTTCAGTATATTTTTGGACGATAGCTGTCATTTATAACTCTGCAGGTTTGTGAATTACAGTGCCCCTGAGCTCCTTTCTTCAACTCGCTTTCTTGTGAGCTGCCCGCAACACCGCAGGATTGCTTCAGGCCCGAATCTTGTTCTGGCACGGCACGTTGAGCCTTTGGTTAATTCCTCTTCCTGGTGGGAAATGAGAGTTAAATTTGCCCGTCCAGACACCTCCAGCTAGTCTCTCATTGGTTCTCCCTATTCCTGTTCATCTTCCGCAGAAATTGCAAACTGGGCCAAACAGGAGGTTAAAGGCACTGACTCTCCAAGTCGGGAGAGTGTTAGTAAAGCATCTGGAATGTTGCACCCGAGTACCAGGGGACGAGAACTGAGACATATTGGAACACGTCTCCCGATCACACGGTTGATCATACTCTGGGTTCCACATGCATGCTTTAGCTGAAGGAAGAATCCCTTAAACCTGGAGAGTTGAGACCCGTGGAATGGGTACCATGCAATATGACTTCAAAGGGTCTTCATTTGCTCACCGAACCTCTCCAATCCTATCACTGCTGCGTTTATGCCCCTGTACACACGCTTGATTCTCTTTCGGAGACAGCAATCCATAGGTTTAAAATACTTACAAGGCAGGTACATTCTTAGGCGTTTAAGATGGGGTGTTGTGTCCATTTCGTTGAGCAAGGTGTAGCTCTTGTGTATTACATATATGGCTTAAGGAACTTTATCTGTGCTCATTTCAATCTCTGGTTTTATGCAGCACCCCAACTCACCTTTCCCCTTAAGCAAGCATAAGTTGGTTTTCTAAATTTGAGACCCTGTTCTGTTTTGTAATCCAGTTCCTGTGTAGCCAAGTTTACATTCCGTGTATTAGTGATATCTTATGATGTTTCTTTTTCTGTGTGACTTATTTCAGTTAGAATCATCATACCTGAACCCACTCATTTTCTGCTACAGGCTTGTTGACATAGATTTCATTGCTGAGTGATATTGCATTGTACGTAAGTACCACAAATTTTTTATCCATTTTTCACTTTCTGCGATATTGAACATGTACCATATACGAGGTTCTTGTAAACAGAGCCGTCCCAAAATTTGGGTGGCTGTGTCTTTTTGATTTTAATTTCCCTAAGCTATAGGACCATAAGTGGAAGTGCCCTAGGCTCTGTTGCTTTGTTTTTTAGATGTTTCAGGAAACACCATACACTTCTCTCGAGTGGCTGTTGGCAATTTACATCCCTCCCATCAGCATAACAAGGCTCCCAGTTCTCCATGGCCTGTCCTGCCTTTCTGGATTTTACACTTTTTTCAGTTGGCCCTTTTGACCGGAGGGAAGTGAGACTTCATTGTAGTGCAGATATCCTTTGCAAGCTTGCTTGGTTGGCCAAAAAGGGCGTATGCGTTTTTTCCTGAATATATTCAGGAAAAAACGCATACGCCCTTTTTGGCCAAGTGCATCATTGTGGACGTTCTGCCTCTTTTCCTATGCTTTAAATGCAATTCCAGTCTACCTCCTGAAATCGGTTTCCCTCCATTCTGCCCCGCTTTCAAGTCCTCTTGGCAGCCTTACTTCAGTATATTTTTGGACGATAGCTGTCATTTATAACTCTGCAGGTTTGTGAATTACAGTGCCCCTGAGCTCCTTTCTTCAACTCGCTTTCTTGTGAGCTGGCCGCAACACCGCAGGATTGCTTCAGGCCCTAATCTGGTTCCGGCACGGCACGCTGAGCCTTTGGTTGATTCCTCTTCCTGTTGGGAAATGAGAGTTAAATTTGCCCGTCCAGACACCTCCAGCTAGTCTCTCGTTGGTTCGCCCTATTCCTGTTCATCTTCCGCAGAAATTGCAAACTGGGCCAAACAGGAGGTTAAGGGCACTGACTCTCCAAGTCGGGAGAGTGTTAATAAATTGTCTGGAATGTTGCACCCGTGTACCAGGGGACGAGAACTGAGACATATTGGAACACGTCTCCCGATCACACAGTTGATCATACTCTGGGTTCCACATGCATGATTTAGCTGAAGGAAGAATCCCTTAAACCTGGAGAGTTGAGACCCGTGGAATGGTTACCATGCAATATGACTTCAAAGGGTCTTCATTTGCTCACCGAACCTCTCCAGTCCTATCACTGCTGCGTTTATGCCCCTGTACACATGCTTGATTCTCTTTCAGAGACATAGCAATTCATAGCTTTTAAGATACTTTCTAGTCAGGTACATTCTTAGGCGTTTAATATGGGGTGTTGAGTCCATTTCGTTGAGCAAGGAGTAGCTCTTGTGTATTACATATTTGGCTTAAGGAACTTTATCTGTGCTCATTTCAATCTCTGGTTTTATGCAGCACCCCAACTCACCTTTCCCCTTAAGCAAGCATAAGTTGGTTTTCTAAATTTGAGACCCTGTTCTCTTTTGTAATCCAGTTCCTGTGTAGCCAAGTTTACATTCCGTGTATTAGTGATATCTTATGATGTTTCTTTTTCTGTGTGACTTATTTCAGTTAGAATCATCATACCTGAACCCACTCATTTTCTGCTACAGGCTTGTTGACATAGATTTCATTGCTGAGTGATATTGCATTGTACGTAAGTACCACAAATTTTTTATCCATTTTTCACTTTCTGCGATATTGAACATGTACCATATACGAGGTTCTTGTAAACAGAGCCGTCCCAAAATTTGGGTGGCTGTGTCTTTTTGATTTTAATTTCCCTAAACTATAGGACCATAAGTGGAAGTGCCCTAGGCTCTGTTCTTTGTTTTTTAGATGTTTCAGGAATCACCATACACTTCTCCCGAGTGGCTGTTGGCAATATACATCCCGCCCATCAGCATAACAAGGCTCCCAGTTCTCCATGGCCTGTCCTGCCTTTCTGGATTTTACACTTTTTTCAGTTGGCCCTTTTGACCGGGCGGAAGTGAGACTTCATTGTAGTGCAGATATCTTTGCAAGCTTGCTTGGTTGGCCAAAATGGGCGTATGCGTTTTTTCCTGAATATATTCAGGAAAAAACGCATACACCCTTTTTGGCCAAGTGCATCATTGTGGACGTTCTGCCTCTTTTCCTATGCTTTAAATGGAATTCCAGTCTACCTCCCGATAGCAGTTTCCTGCAATTCTGCCCCGCTTTCAAGTCCTCTTGGCAGCCTTACTTCAGTATATTTTTGGACGATAGCTGTTATTTATAACTCTGCAGGTTTGTGAATTACAGTGCCCCTGAGCTCCTTTCTTCAACTCGCTTTCTTGTGAGCTGGCCGCAACACCGCAAGATTGCTTCAGGCCCTAATCTGGTTCCGGCACGGCACGCTGAGCCTTTGGTTAATTCCTCTTCCTGGTGAGAAATGAGAGTTAAATTTGCCTGTCCAGACACCTCCAGCTAGTCTCTCATTGGTTCTCCCTATTCCTGTTCATCTTCCGCAGAAATTGCAAACCGGGGCAAACAGGAGGTTAAAGGCACTGACTCTCCAAGTCGGGAGAGTTTTAGTAAAGCATCTGGAATGTTGCACCCGAGTACCAGGGGACGAGAACTGAGACATATTGGAACACGTCTCCCGATCACACGGTTGATCATACTCTGGGTTCCACATGCATGCTTTAGCTGAAGGAAGAATCCCTGAAACCTGGAGAGTTGAGACCCGTGGAATGGGTACCATGCAATATGACTTCAAAGGGTCTTCATTTGCTCACCGAACCTCTCCAATCCTATCATTGCTGCATTTATGCCCCTGTACACACGCTTGATTCTGTTTCGGAGACATAGCAATCCATAGGTTTAAAATACTTACAAGGCAGGTACATTCTTAGGCGTTTAAGATGGGGTGTTGTGTCCATTTCGTTGAGCAAGGTGTAGCTCTTGTGTATTACATATTTGGCTTAAGGAACTTTATCTGTGCTCATTTCAATCTCTGGTTTTATGTAGCACCCCAACTCACCTTTCCCCTTAAGCAAGCATAAGGTGGTTTTCTAAATTTGAGACCCTGTTCTGTTTTGTAATCCAGTTCCTGTGTAGCCAAGTTTACATTCCGTGTATTAGTGATATCTTATGATGTTTCTTTTTCTGTGTGACTTATTTCAGTTAGAATCATCATACCTGAACCCACTCATTTTCTGCTACAGGCCTGTTGACATAGATTTCATTGCTGAGTGATATTGCATTGTACGTAAGTTCCACAAATTCTTTATCCATTTTTCACTTTCTGCGATATTGAACATGTACCATATACGAGGTTCTTGTAAACAGAGCCGTCCCAAAATTTGGGTGGCTGTGTCTTTTTGATTTTAATTTCCCTAAACTATAGGACCATAAGTGGAAGTGCCGTAGGCTCTGTTGCTTTGTTTTTTAGATGTTTCAGGAAACACCATACACTTCTCCCGAGTGGCTGTTGGCAATTTACATCCCGCCCATCAGCATAACAAGGCTCCCAGTTCTCCATGGCCTGTCCTGCCTTTCTGGATTTTACACTTTTTTCAGTTGGCCCTTTTGACCGGGGGGAAGTGAGACTTCATTGTAGTGCAGATATTTTTGCAAGCTTGCTTGGTTGGCCAAAAAGGGCGTATGCGTTTTTTCCTGAATATATTCAGGAAAAAACGCATAAGCCCTTTTTGGCCAAGTGCATCATTGTCTACGTTCTGCCTCTTTTCCTATGCTTTAAATGCAATTCCAGTCTACCTCCTGAAATTGGCTTCCTGCAATTCTGCCCCGCTTTCAAGTCCTCTTGGCAGCCTTACTTCAGTATATTTTTGGACAATAGCTGTCATTTATAACTCTGCAGGTTTGTGAATTACAGCGCCCCTGAGCTCCTTTCTTCAACTCGCTTTCTTGTGAGCTGGCTGCAACACCGCAGGATTGCTTCAGGCCCTAATCTGGTTCTGGCACGGCACGCTGAGCCTTTGGTTAATTCCTCTTCCTGGTGGGAAATGAGAGTTAAATTTGCCTGTCCAGACACCTCCAGCTAGTCTCTCATTGGTTCTCCCTATTCCTGTTCATCTTCCGCAGAAATTGCAAACTGGGCCAAACAGGAGGTTAAAGGCAGTGACTCTCCAAGTCGGGAGAGTGTTAGTAAAGCATCTGGAATGTTGCACCAGAGTACCAGGGGACGAGAACTGAGACATATTGGAACACGTCTCCCGATCACACGGTTGATCATACTCTGGGTTCCACATGAATGATGTAGCTGAAGGAAGAATCCCTTAAACCTGGAGAGTTGAGACCCGTGGAATGGGTACCATGCAATATGACTTCAAAGGGTCTTCATTTGCTCACCGAACCTCTCCAATCCTATCATTGCTGCATTTATGTCCCTGTACACACGCTTGATTCTCTTTCGGAGACATAGCAATCCATAGGTTTAAAATACTTACAAGGCAGGTACATTCTTAGGCGTTTAAGATGGGGTGTTGTGTCCATTTCGTTGAGCAAGGTGTAGCTCTTGTGTATTACATATTTGGCTTAAGGAACTTTATCTGTGCTCATTTCAATCTCTGGTTTTATGCAGCACCCCAACTCACCTTTCCCCTTAAGCAAGCATAAGTTGGTTTTCTAAATTTGAGACCCTGTTCTCTTTTGTAATCCAGTTCCTGTGTAGCCAAGTTTATATTCCGTGTATTAGTGATATCTTATGATGTTTCTTTTTCTGTGTGACTTATTTCAGTTAGAATCATCATACCTGAATCCACTCATTATGCTGCTACGGGCCTGATGACATAGATTTCATTGCTGAGTGATATTGCATTGTACGTAAGTACCACAACTTCTTCATCCATTTCTCACTTTCTGCGATATTGTACTTGTACCGTAAACAAGGTTCTTGTAAACAGAGCCGTCCCAAACTTTGGGGTGGCTGTGTCTTTTTGATTTTAATTTCCCTAAGCTATAGGACCATAAGTGGAAGTGCCCTAGGCTCTGTTGCTTTGTTTTTTAGATGTTTCAGGAAACACCATACACTTCTCCCGAGTGGCTGTTGGCAATTTACATCCCTCCCATCAGCATAACAAGGCTCCCAGTTCTCCATGGCGTGTCCTGCCTTTCTGGATTTTACACTTTTTTCAGTTGGCCCTTTTGACCGGAGGGAAGTGAGACTTCATTGTAGTGCAGATATCCTTTGCAAGCTTGCTTGGTTGGCCAAAAAGGGCGTATGCGTTTTTTCCTGAGTATATTCAGGAAAAAACGCATACGCCCTTTTTGGCCAAGTGCATCATTGTGGACGTTCTGCCTCTTTTCCTATGCTTTAAATGCAATTCCAGTCTACCTCCTGAAATCGGTTTCCTGCAATTCTGCCCCGCTTTCAAGTCCTCTTGGCAGCCTTACTTCAGTATATTTTTGGACGATAGCTGTCATTTATAACTCTGCAGGTTTGTGAATTACAGTGCCCCTGAGCTCCTTTCTTCAACTCGCTTTCTTTTCAGCTGGCGGCAACACCGCAGGATTGTTTCAGGCGCTAATCTGGTTCCGGCACGGCACGCTGAGCCTTTGGTTAATTCCTCTTCCTGGTGGGAAATGAGAGTTAAATTTGCCCGTCCAGGCACCTCCAGCTAGTCTCTCATTGGTTCTCCCTATTCCTGTTCATCTTCCGCAGAAATTGCAAACTGGGCCAAACAGGAGGTTAAAGGCACTGACTCTCCAAGTCGGGAGAGTGTTACTAAAGCGTCTGGAATGTTGCACCCGAGTACCAGGGAGCAAGAACTGAGACATATTGGAACACGTCTCCCGATCACATGGTTGATCATACTCTAGGTTCCACATGCATGATTTAGCTGAAAGAAGAATCCCTTAAACCTGGATCGTTGAGACCCGTGGAATGGGTACCATGCAATATGACTTCAAAGGGTCTTCATTTGCTCTCCGAACCTCTGCAATCCTATCATTGCTGCATTTATGCCCCTGTACACACGCTTGATTCTCTTTCGGAGACATAGCAATCCATAGCTTTTAAGATACTTACTAGTCAGGTACATTCTTAGGCGTTTAATATGGGGTGTTGAGTCCATTTCGCTGAGCAAGGAGTAGCTCTTGTGTATTACATATTTGGCTTAAGGAACTTTATCTGTGCTCATTTCAATCTCTGGTTTTATGCAGCACCCCAACTCACCTTTCCCCTTAAGCAAGCATAAGTTGGTTTTCTAAATTTGAGACCCTGTTCTCATTTGTAATCCAGTTCCTGTGTAGCCAAGTTTACATTCCGTGTATTAGTGATATCTTATGATGTTTCTTTTTCTGTGTGACTTATTTCAGATAGAATCATCATACCTGAATCCACTCATTATGCTGCTATGGGCCTGATGACATAGATTTCATTGCTGAGTGATATTGCATTGTACGTAAGTACCACAACTGCTTTATCCATTTTTCACTTTCTGCGATATTGAACTTGTCCTGTAAACGAGTTTCTTGTAAACAGAGCTGTCCCAAACTTTTGGGTGGCTGTGTCTTTTTGATTTTAATTTCCCTAAGCTATAGGACCATAAGTGGAAGTGCCCTAGGCTCTGTTGCTTTGTTTTTTAGATGTTTCAGGAAACACCATACACTTCTCCCGAGTGGCTGTTGGCAATTTACATCCCTCCCATCAGCATAACAGGGCTCCCAGTTCTCCATGGCCTGTCCTGCCTTTCTGGATTTTACACTTTTTTCAGTTGGCCCTTTTGACCGGAGGGAAGTGAGACTTCATTGTAGTGCAGATATCCTTTGCAAGCTTGCTTGGTTGGCCAAAAAGGGCGTATGCGTTTTTTCCTGAATATATTCAGGAAAAAACGCATACGCCCTTTTTGGCCAAGTGCATCATTGTGGACGTTCTGCCTCTTTTCCTATGCTTTAAATGCAATTCCAGTCTACCTCCTGAAATCGGTTTCCTGCAATTCTGCCCCGCTTTCAAGTCCTCTTGGCAGCCTTACTTCAGTATATTTTTGGACGATAGCTGTCATTTATAACTCTGCAGGTTTGTGAATTACAGTGCCCCTGAGCTCCTTTCTTCAACTCGCTTTCTTGTGAGCTGGCGGCAACACCGCAGGATTGTTTCAGGCGCTAATCTGGTTCCGGCACGGCACGCTGAGCCTTTGGTTAATTCGTCTTCCTGGTGGGAAATGAGAGTTAAATTTGCCCGTCCAGGCACCTCCAGCTAGTCTCTCATTGGTTCTCCCTATTCCTGTTCATCTTCCGCAGAAATTGCAAACTGGGCCAAACAGGAGGTTAAAGGTACTGACTCTCCAAGTCGTGAGAGTGTTAGTAAAGCGTCTGGAATGTTGCACCCGAGTACCAGGGGACGAGAACTGAGACATATTGGAACACATCTCCCGATCACATGGTTGATCATACTCTGGGTTCCACATGCGTGATTTAGCTGAAAGAAGAATCCCTTAAACCTGGAGCGTGGAGACCCATGGAATGGGTACCATGCAATATGACTTCAAAGGGTCTTCATTTGCTCACCGAACTTCTCCAATCCTATCACTGCTGCGTTTATGCCCCTGTACACATGCTTGATTCTCTTTCGGAGACATAGCGATCCATAGGTTTTAAGATACTTACTAGTCAGGTACATTCTTAGGCGTTTAATATGGGGTGTTGAGTCCATTTCGTTGAATAAGGAGTAGCTCTTGTCTATTACATATTTGGCTTAAGGAACTTTATCTGTGCTCATTTCAATCTCTGGTTTTATGCAGCACCCCAACTCACCTTTCCCCTTAAGCAAGCATATGTTGGTTTTCTAAATTTGAGACCCTGTTCTCTTTTGTAATCCAGTTCCTGTGTAGCCAAGTTTACATTCCGTGTATTAGTGATATCTTATGATGTTTCTTTTTCTGTGTGACTTATTTCAGTTAGAATCATCATACCTGAATCCACTCATTATGCTGCTACGGGCCTGATGACATAGATTTCATTGCTGAGTGATATTGCATTGTACGTAAGTACCACAACTTTTTTATCCATTTTTCACTTTCTGTGATATTGAACTTGTCCCGTAAACGAGTTTCTTGTAAACAGAGCCATTCCAAACTTTGGGGTGGCTGTGTCTTTTTGATTTTAATTTCCCTAAGCTATAGGGCCATAAGTGGCAGTGCCCTAGGCTCTGTTGCTTTGTTTTTTAGATGTTTCAGGAAACACCATACACTTCTCCCGAGTGGCTGTTGGCAATATACATCCCGCCCATCAGCATAACAAGGTTCCCAGTTCTCCATGGCCTGTCCTGCCTTTCTGGATTTTACACTTTTTTCAGTTGGCCCTTTTGACCGGGGGAAGTGAGACTTCATTGTAGTGCAGATATCATTTGCAAGCTTGCTTGGTTGGCCAAAAAGGGCGTATGCGTTTTTTCCTGAATATATTCAGGAAAAAACGCATACGCCCTTTTTGGCCAAGTGCATCATTGTCGACGTTTTGCCTCTTTTCCTATGCTTTAAATGCATTTCCAGTGTTCCTCCTGAAATTGGTTTCCTGCAGTTCTGACCCGCTTTCAAGTCCTCTTGGCAGCCTTACTTCAGTATATTTTTGGACGATAGCTGTCATTTATAACTCTGCAGGTTTGTGAATTACAGTGCCCCTGAGCTCCTTTCTTCAACTCGCTTTCTTGTGAGCTGGCCGCAACACCGCAGGATTGCTTCAGGCCCTAATCTGGTTCCGGCACGGCACGCTGAGCCTTTGGTTGATTCCTCTTCCTGTTGGGAAATGAGAGTTAAATTTGCCCGTCCAGACACCTCCAGCTAGTCTCTCGTTGGTTCGCCCTATTCCTGTTCATCTTCCGCAGAAATTGCAAACTGGGCCAAACAGGAGGTTAAGGGCACTGACTCTCCAAGTCGGGAGAGTGTTAATAAATTGTCTGGAATGTTGCACCCGTGTACCAGGGGACGAGAACTGAGACATATTGGAACACGTCTCCCGATCACACAGTTGATCATACTCTGGGTTCCACATGCATGATTTAGCTGAAGGAAGAATCCCTTAAACCTGGAGAGTTGAGACCCGTGGAATGGGTACCATGCAATATGACTTCAAAGGGTCTTCATTTGCTCACCGAACCTCTCCAGTCCTATCACTGCTGCGTTTATGCCCCTGTACACATGCTTGATTCTCTTTCAGAGACATAGCAATTCATAGCTTTTAAGATACTTTCTAGTCAGGTACATTCTTAGGCGTTTAATATGGGGTGTTGAGTCCATTTCGTTGAGCAAGGAGTAGCTCTTGTGTATTACATATTTGGCTTAAGGAACTTTATCTGTGCTCATTTCAATCTCTGGTTTTATGCAGCACCCCAACTCACCTTTCCCCTTAAGCAAGCATAAGGTGGTTTTCTAAATTTGAGACCCTGTTCTCTTTTGTAATCCAGTTCCTGTGTAGCCAAGTTTACATTCCGTGTATTAGTGATATCTTATGATGTTTCTTTTTCTGTGTGACTTATTTCAGTTAGAATCATCATACCTGAACCCACTCATTTTCTGCTACAGGCTTGTTGACATAGATTTCATTGCTGAGTGATATTGCATTGTACGTAAGTACCACAAATTTTTTATCCATTTTTCACTTTCTGCGATATTGAACATGTACCATATACGAGGTTCTTGTAAACAGAGCCGTCCCAAAATTTGGGTGGCTGTGTCTTTTTGATTTTAATTTCCCTAAACTATAGGACCATAAGTGGAAGTGCCCTAGGCTCTGTTCTTTGTTTTTTAGATGTTTCAGGAATCACCATACACTTCTCCCGAGTGGCTGTTGGCAATATACATCCCGCCCATCAGCATAACAAGGCTCCCAGTTCTCCATGGCCTGTCCTGCCTTTCTGGATTTTACACTTTTTTCAGTTGGCCCTTTTGACCGGCGGAAGTGAGACTTCATTGTAGTGCAGATATCTTTGCAAGCTTGCTTGGTTGGCCAAAATGGGCGTATGCGTTTTTTCCTGAATATATTCAGGAAAAAACGCATACACCCTTTTTGGCCAAGTGCATCATTGTGGACGTTCTGCCTCTTTTCCTATGCTTTAAATGGAATTCCAGTCTACCTCCCGATAGCAGTTTCCTGCAATTCTGCCCCGCTTTCAAGTCCTCTTGGCAGCCTTACTTCAGTATATTTTTGGACGATAGCTGTTATTTATAACTCTGCAGGTTTGTGAATTACAGTGCCCCTGAGCTCCTTTCTTCAACTCGCTTTCTTGTGAGCTGGCCGCAACACCGCAAGATTGCTTCAGGCCCTAATCTGGTTCCGGCACGGCACGCTGAGCCTTTGGTTAATTCCTCTTCCTGGTGAGAAATGAGAGTTAAATTTGCCTGTCCAGACACCTCCAGCTAGTCTCTCATTGGTTCTCCCTATTCCTGTTCATCTTCCGCAGAAATTGCAAACCGGGGCAAACAGGAGGTTAAAGGCACTGACTCTCCAAGTCGGGAGAGTTTTAGTAAAGCATCTGGAATGTTGCACCCGAGTACCAGGGGACGAGAACTGAGACATATTGGAACACGTCTCCCGATCACACGGTTGATCATACTCTGGGTTCCACATGCATGCTTTAGCTGAAGGAAGAATCCCTTAAACCTGGAGAGTTGAGACCCGTGGAATGGGTACCATGCAATATGACTTCAAAGGGTCTTCATTTGCTCACCGAACCTCTCCAATCCTATCATTGCTGCATTTATGCCCCTGTACACACGCTTGATTCTGTTTCGGAGACATAGCAATCCATAGGTTTAAAATACTTACAAGGCAGGTACATTCTTAGGCGTTTAAGATGGGGTGTTGTGTCCATTTCGTTGAGCAAGGTGTAGCTCTTGTGTATTACATATTTGGCTTAAGGAACTTTATCTGTGCTCATTTCAATCTCTGGTTTTATGTAGCACCCCAACTCACCTTTCCCCTTAAGCAAGCATAAGGTGGTTTTCTAAATTTGAGACCCTGTTCTGTTTTGTAATCCAGTTCCTGTGTAGCCAAGTTTACATTCCGTGTATTAGTGATATCTTATGATGTTTCTTTTTCTGTGTGACTTATTTCAGTTAGAATCATCATACCTGAACCCACTCATTTTCTGCTACAGGCCTGTTGACATAGATTTCATTGCTGAGTGATATTGCATTGTACGTAAGTTCCACAAATTCTTTATCCATTTTTCACTTTCTGCGATATTGAACATGTACCATATACGAGGTTCTTGTAAACAGAGCCGTCCCAAAATTTGGGTGGCTGTGTCTTTTTGATTTTAATTTCCCTAAACTATAGGACCATAAGTGGAAGTGCCCTAGGCTCTGTTGCTTTGTTTTTTAGATGTTTCAGGAAACACCATACACTTCTCCCGAGTGGCTGTTGGCAATTTACATCCCGCCCATCAGCATAACAAGGCTCCCAGTTCTCCATGGCCTGTCCTGCTTTTCTGGATTTTACACTTTTTTCAGTTGGCCCTTTTGACCGGGGGGAAGTGAGACTTCATTGTAGTGCAGATATCTTTGCAAGCTTGCTTGGTTGGCCAAAAAGGGCGTATGCGTTTTTTCCTGAATATATTCAGGAAAAAACGCATAAGCCCTTTTTGGCCAAGTGCATCATTGTCTACGTTCTGCCTCTTTTCCTATGCTTTAAATGCAATTCCAGTCTACCTCCTGAAATTGGCTTCCTGCAATTCTGCCCCGCTTTCAAGTCCTCTTGGCAGCCTTACTTCAGTATATTTTTGGACAATAGCTGTCATTTATAACTCTGCAGGTTTGTGAATTACAGCGCCCCTGAGCTCCTTTCTTCAACTCGCTTTCTTGTGAGCTGGCTGCAACACCGCAGGATTGCTTCAGGCCCTAATCTGGTTCCGGCACGGCACGCTGAGACTTTGGTTAATTCCTCTTCCTGGTGGGAAATGAGAGTTAAATTTGCCTGTCCAGACACCTCCAGCTAGTCTCTCATTGGTTCTCCCTATTCCTGTTCATCTTCCGCAGAAATTGCAAACTGGGCCAAAGAGGAGGTTAAAGGCAGTGACTCTCCAAGTCGGGAGAGTGTTAGTAAAGCATCTGGAATGTTGCACCAGAGTACCAGGGGACGAGAACTGAGACATATTGGAACACGTCTCCCGATCACACGGTTGATCATACTCTGGGTTCCACATGAATGATGTAGCTGAAGGAAGAATCCCTTAAACCTGGAGAGTTGAGACCCGTGGAATGGGTACCATGCAATATGACTTCAAAGGGTCTTCATTTGCTCACCGAACCTCTCCAATCCTATCATTGCTGCATTTATGTCCCTGTACACACGCTTGATTCTCTTTCGGAGACATAGCAATCCATAGGTTTAAAATACTTACAAGGCAGGTACATTCTTAGGCGTTTAAGATGGGGTGTTGTGTCCATTTCGTTGAGCAAGGTGTAGCTCTTGTGTATTACATATTTGGCTTAAGGAACTTTATCTGTGCTCATTTCAATCTCTGGTTTTATGCAGCACCCCAACTCACCTTTCCCCTTAAGCAAGCATAAGTTGGTTTTCTAAATTTGAGACCCTGTTCTCTTTTGTAATCCAGTTCCTGTGTAGCCAAGTTTATATTCCGTGTATTAGTGATATCTTATGATGTTTCTTTTTCTGTGTGACTTATTTCAGTTAGAATCATCATACCTGAATCCACTCATTATGCTGCTACGGGCCTGATGACATAGATTTCATTGCTGAGTGATATTGCATTGTACGTAAGTACCACAACTTCTTCATCCATTTTTCACTTTCTGCGATATTGTACTTGTACCGTAAACAAGGTTCTTGTAAACAGAGCCGTCCCAAACTTTGGGGTGGCTGTGTCTTTTTGATTTTAATTTCCCTAAGCTATAGGACCATAAGTGGAAGTGCCCTAGGCTCTGTTGCTTTGTTTTTTAGATGTTTCAGGAAACACCATACACTTCTCCCGAGTGGCTGTTGGCAATTTACATCCCTCCCATCAGCATAACAAGGCTCCCAGTTCTCCATGGCGTGTCCTGCCTTTCTGGATTTTACACTTTTTTCAGTTGGCCCTTTTGACCGGAGGGAAGTGAGACTTCATTGTAGTGCAGATATCCTTTGCAAGCTTGCTTGGTTGGCCAAAAAGGGCGTATGCGTTTTTTCCTGAATATATTCAGGAAAAAAGGCATACGCCCTTTTTGGCCAAGTGCATCATTGTGGACGTTCTGCCTCTTTTCCTATGCTTTAAATGCAATTCCAGTCTACCTCCTGAAATCGGTTTCCTGCAATTCTGCCCCGCTTTCAAGTCCTCTTGGCAGCCTTACTTCAGTATATTTTTGGACGATAGCTGTCATTTATAACTCTGCAGGTTTGTGAATTACAGTGCCCCTGAGCTCCTTTCTTCAACTCGCTTTCTTTTGAGCTGGCGGCAACACCGCAGGATTGTTTCAGGCGCTAATCTGGTTCCGGCACGGCACGCTGAGCCTTTGGTTAATTCCTCTTCCTGGTGGGAAATGAGAGTTAAATTTGCCCGTCCAGGCACCTCCAGCTAGTCTCTCATTGGTTCTCCCTATTCCTGTTCATCTTCCGCAGAAATTGCAAACTGGGCCAAACAGGAGGTTAAAGGCACTGACTCTCCAAGTCGGGAGAGTGTTAGTAAAGCGTCTGGAATGTTGCACCCGAGTACCAGGGAGCAAGAACTGAGACATATTGGAACACGTCTCCCGATCACATGGTTGATCATACTCTAGGTTCCACATGCATGATTTAGCTGAAAGAAGAATCCCTTAAACCTGGATCGTTGAGACCCGTGGAATGGGTACCATGCAATATGACTTCAAAGGGTCTTCATTTGCTCTCCGAACCTCTGCAATCCTATCATTGCTGCATTTATGCCCCTGTACACACGCTTGATTCTCTTTCGGAGACATAGCAATCCATAGCTTTTAAGATACTTACTAGTCAGGTACATTCTTAGGCGTTTAATATGGGGTGTTGAGTCCATTTCGTTGAGCAAGGAGTAGCTCTTGTGTATTACATATTTGGCTTAAGGAACTTTATCTGTGCTCATTTCAATCTCTGGTTTTATGCAGCACCCCAACTCACCTTTCCCCTTAAGCAAGCATAAGTTGGTTTTCTAAATTTGAGACCCTGTTCTCATTTGTAATCCAGTTCCTGTGTAGCCAAGTTTACATTCCGTGTATTAGTGATATCTTATGATGTTTCTTTTTCTGTGTGACTTATTTCAGATAGAATCATCATACCTGAATCCACTCATTATGCTGCTACGGGCCTGATGACATAGATTTCATTGCTGAGTGATATTGCATTGTACGTAAGTACCACAACTGCTTTATCCATTTTTCACTTTCTGCGATATTGAACTTGTCCTGTAAACGAGTTTCTTGTAAACAGAGCTGTCCCAAACTTTTGGGTGGCTGTGTCTTTTTGATTTTAATTTCCCTAAGCTATAGGACCATAAGTGGAAGTGCCCTAGGCTCTGTTGCTTTGTTTTTTAGATGTTTCAGGAAACACCATACACTTCTCCCGAGTGGCTGTTGGCAATTTACATCCCTCCCATCAGCATAACAAGGCTCCCAGTTCTCCATGGCCTGTCCTGCCTTTCTGGATTTTACACTTTTTTCAGTTGGCCCTTTTGACCGGAGGGAAGTGAGACTTCATTGTAGTGCAGATATCCTTTGCAAGCTTGCTTGGTTGGCCAAAAAGGGCGTATGCGTTTTTTCCTGAGTATATTCAGGAAAAAACGCATACGCCCTTTTTGGCCAAGTGCATCATTGTGGACGTTCTGCCTCTTTTCCTATGCTTTAAATGCAATTCCAGTCTACCTCCTGAAATCGGTTTCCTGCAATTCTGCCCCGCTTTCAAGTCCTCTTGGCAGCCTTACTTCAGTATATTTTTGGACGATAGCTGTCATTTATAACTCTGCAGGTTTGTGAATTACAGTGCCCCTGAGCTCCTTTCTTCAACTCGCTTTCTTGTGAGCTGGCGGCAACACCGCAGGATTGTTTCAGGCGCTAATCTGGTTCCGGCACGGCACGCTGAGCCTTTGGTTAATTCGTCTTCCTGGTGGGAAATGAGAGTTAAATTTGCCCGTCCAGGCACCTCCAGCTAGTCTCTCATTGGTTCTCCCTATTCCTGTTCATCTTCCGCAGAAATTGCAAACTGGGCCAAACAGGAGGTTAAAGGCACTGACTCTCCAAGTCGGGAGAGTGTTAGTAAAGCGTCTGGAATGTTGCACCTGAGTACCAGGGAGCAAGAACTGAGACATATTGGAACACGTCTCCCGATCACATGGTTGATCATACTCTAGGTTCCACATGAATGATTTAGCTGAAAGAAGAATCCCTTAAACCTGGATCGTTGAGACCCGTGGAATGGGTACCATGCAATATGACTTCAAAGGGTCTTCATTTGCTCTCCGAACCTCTGCAATCCTATCACTGCTGCATTTATGCCCCTGTAAACACGCTTGATTCTCTTTCGGAGACATAGCAATCCATAGCTTTTAAGATACTTACTAGTCAGGTACATTCTTAGGCGTTTAATAAGGGGTGTTGAGTCCATTTCGTTGAGCAAGGAGTAGCTCTTGTGTATTACATATTTGGCTTAAGGAACTTTATCTGTGCTCATTTCAATCTCTGGTTTTATGCAGCACCCCAACTCACCTTTCCCCTTAAGCAAGCATAAGTTGGTTTTCTAAATTTGAGAACCTGTTCTCATTTGTAATCCAGTTCCTGTGTAGCCAAGTTTACATTCCGTGTATTAGTGATATCTTATGATGTTTCTTTTTCTGTGTGACTTATTTCAGATAGAATCATCATACCTGAATCCACTCATTATGCTGCTACGGGCCTGATGACATAGATTTCATTGCTGAGTGATATTGCATTGTACGTAAGTACCACAACTGCTTTATCCATTTTTCACTTTCTGCGATATTGAACTTGTCCCGTAAACGAGTTTCTTGTAAACAGAGCCGTCCCAAACTTAGGGGTGGCTGTGTCTTTTTGATTTTAATTTCCCTAAGCTATAGGACCATATGTGGAAGTGCCCTAGGCTCTGTTGCTTTGTTTTTTAGATGTTTCAGGAAACACCATACACTTCTCCCCAGTGCCTGTTGGCAATTTACATCCCGCCCATCACCATAACAAGGCTCCCAGTTCTCCATGGCCTGTCCTGCCTTTCTGGATTTTACACTTTTTTCAGTTGGCCCTTTTGACCTGGGGGAAGCGAGACTTCATTGTAGTGCAGATTTCCTTTGCAAGCTTGCTTGGTTGGCCAAAAAGGGCGTATGCGTTTTTTCCTGAATATATTCAGGAAAAAAAGCATACGCACTTTTTGGCCAAGTGCATCATTGCGAACGTTTTGCCTCTTTTCCTATGCTTTAAATGCAATTCCAGTGTACCTCCTGAAATTGGTTTCCTGCAATTCTGCCCCGCTTTCAAGTCCTCTTGGCAGACTTACTTCAGTATATTTTTGGACAATAGCTGTCATTTATAACTCTGCAGGTTTGTGAATTACAGCGCCCCTGAGCTCCTTTCTTCAACTCGCTTTCTTGTGAGCTGGCTGCAACACCGCAGGATTGCTTCAGGCCCTAATCTGGTTCCGGCACGGCACGCTGAGCCTTTGGTTAATTCCTCTTCCTGGTGGGAAATGAGAGTTAAATTTGCCCGTCTAGACACCTCCAGCTAGTCTCTCATTTGTTCTCCCTATTCCTGTTCATCTTCCGCAGAAATTGCAAACTGGGCCAAACAGGAGGTTAAAGGCACTGACTCTCCAAGTCGTGAGAGTGTTAATAAAGCGTCTGGAATGTTGCACCCGAGTACCAGGGGACGAGAACTGAGACATATTGGAACACATCTCCCGATCACATGGTTGATCATACTCTGGGTTCCACATGCGTGATTTAGCTGAAAGAAGAATCCCTTAAACCTGGAGCGTGGAGACCCATGGAATGGGTACCATGCAATATGACTTCAAAGGGTCTTCATTTGCTCACCGAACCTCTCCAATCCTATCACTGCTGCGTTTATGCCCCTGTACACATGCTTGATTCTCTTTCGGAGACATAGCGATCCATAGGTTTTAAGATACTTACTAGTCAGGTACATTCTTAGGCGTTTAATATGGGGTGTTGAGTCCATTTCGTTGAGCAAGGAGTAGCTCTTGTCTATTACATATTTGGCTTAAGGAACTTTATCTGTGCTCATTTCAATCTCTGGTTTTATGCAGCACCCCAACTCACCTTTCCCCTTAAGCAAGCATATGTTGGTTTTCTAAATTTGAGACCCTGTTCTCTTTTGTAATCCAGTTCCTGTGTAGCCAAGTTTACATTCCGTGTATTAGTGATATCTTATGATGTTTCTTTTTCTGTGTGACTTATTTCAGTTAGAATCATCATACCTGAATCCACTCATTATGCTGCTACGGGCCTGATGACATAGATTTCATTGCTGAGTGATATTGCATTGTACGTAAGTACCACAACTTTTTTATCCATTTTTCACTTTCTGTGATATTGAACTTGTCCCGTAAACGAGTTTCTTGTAAACAGAGCCGTTCCAAACTTTGGGGTGGCTGTGTCTTTTTGATTTTAATTTCCCTAAGCTATAGGGCCATAAGTGGCAGTGCCCTAGGCTCTGTTGCTTTGTTTTTTAGATGTTTCAGGAAACACCATACACTTCTCCCGAGTGGCTGTTGGCAATATACATCCCGCCCATCAGCATAACAAGGTTCCCAGTTCTCCATGGCCTGTCCTGCCTTTCTGGATTTTACACTTTTTTCAGTTGGCCCTTTTGACCGGGGGAAGTGAGACTTCATTGTAGTGCAGATATCCTTTGCAAGCTTGCTTGGTTGGCCAAAAAGGGCGTATGCGTTTTTTCCTGAATATATTCAGGAAAAAACGCATACGCCCTTTTTGGCCAAGTGCATCGTTGTCGACGTTTTGCCTCTTTTCCTATGCTTTAAATGCATTTCCAGTGTTCCTCCTGAAATTGGTTTCCTGCAGTTCTGCCCCGCTTTCAAGTCCTCTTGGCAGCCTTACTTCAGTATATTTTTGGACGATAGCTGTCATTTATAACTCTGCAGGTTTGTGAATTACAGTGCCCCTGAGCTCCTTTCTTCAACTCGCTTTCTTGTGAGCTGGCCGCAACACCGCAGGATTGCTTCAGGCCCTAATCTGGTTCCGGCACGGCACGCTGAGCCTTTGGTTGATTCCTCTTCCTGTTGGGAAATGAGAGTTAAATTTGCCCGTCCAGACACCTCCAGCTAGTCTCTCGTTGGTTCGCCCTATTCCTGTTCATCTTCCGCAGAAATTGCAAACTGGGCCAAACAGGAGGTTAAGGGCACTGACTCTCCAAGTCGGGAGAGTGTTAATAAATTGTCTGGAATGTTGCACCCGAGTACCAGGGGACGAGAACTGAGACATATTGGAACACGTCTCCCGATCACACAGTTGATCATACTCTGGGTTCCACATGCATGATTTAGCTGAAGGAAGAATCCCTTAAACCTGGAGAGTTGAGACCTGTGGAATGGGTACCATGCAATATGACTTCAAAGGGTCTTCATTTGCTCACCGAACCTCTCCAGTCCTATCACTGCTGCGTTTATGCCCCTGTACACATGCTTGATTCTCTTTCAGAGACATAGCAATTCATAGCTTTTAAGATACTTTCTAGTCAGGTACATTCTTAGGCGTTTAATATGGGGTGTTGAGTCCATTTCGTTGAGCAAGGAGTAGCTCTTGTCTATTACATATTTGGCTTAAGGAACTTTATCTGTGCTCATTTCAATCTCTGGTTTTATGCAGCACCGCAACTCACCTTTCCCCTTAAGCAAGCATAAGTTGGTTTTCTAAATTTGAGACCCTCTTCTCTTTTGTAATCCAGTTCCTGTGTAGCCAAGTTTACATTCCGTGTATTAGTGATATCTTATGATGTTTTTTTTCTGTGTGACATATTTCAGTTAGAATCATCATACCTGAATCCACTCATTATGCTGCTACGGGCCTGATGACATAGATTTCATTGCTGAGTGATATTGCATTGTACGTAAGTACCACAACTTCTTTATCCATTTTTCACTTTCTGCGATATTCAACTAGTCCCTTAAACGAGTTTCTTATAAACAGAGCCGTCCCAAACATAGGGGTGGCTGTGTGTTTTTGATTTTAATTTCCCTAAGCTTTAGGGCCATAAGTGGAAGTGCCCTAGGCTCTGTTGCTTTGTTTTTTAGATGTTTCAGGAAACACCATACACTTCTCCCGAGTGGCTGTTAGCGATATACATCCCGCCCATCAGCAAAACAAGGCTCCTAGTTCTCCATGGTCTGTCCTGCCTTTCTGGATTTTACACTTTTTTCAGATGGCCCTTTTGACCGGGGGGAAGTGAGACTTCATTGTTGTTCAGATTTCCTTTGCAATCTTGCTTGGTTGAACAAAAAGGGCTTATGTGTTTTTTCCTGAATATATTCAGGAAAAAGCGCATATGCCCTTTTTGGCCAAGTGCATCATTGTCGACGTTCTGCCTCTTTTCCTATGCTTTAAATGCAATTCCAGTCTACCTCCTGAAATCGGTTTCCTGCAATTCTGCACCGCTTTCAAGTCCTCTTGGCAGCCTTACTTCAGTATATTTTTGGATGATAGCTGTCATTTATAACTCTGCAGGTTTGTGAATTACAGTGCCCCTGAGCTCCTTTCTTCAACTCGCTTTCTTGTGAGCTGGCTGCAACACCGCAGGATTGCTTCAGGCCCTAATCTGGTTCCGGCACGGCACGCTGAGCCTTTGGTTAATTCCTCTCCCTGGTGGGAAATGAGAGTTAAATTTGCCCGTCCAGACAATTCCAGCTAGTCTCTCATTGGTTCTCCCTATTCCTGTTCATCTTCCGCAGAAATTGCAAAATGGGCCAAACAGGAGGTTAAAGGCACTGACTCTCCAAGTCCGGAGAGTGTTAGTAAACGTCTGGAATGTTGCACCCGAGTACCAGGGGACTAGAACTGAGACATATTGGAACACGTCTCCCGATCACATGGTTGATCATACTCTGGGTTCCACATGCATGCTTTAGCTGAAGGAAGAATCCCTTAAACCTGGAGAGTTGAGACCCGTGGAATGGGTACCATGCAATATGATTTCACACGGTCTTCATTTGCTCACCAAACCTCTCCAATCCTATCACTACTGCGTTTATGCCCCTGTACACACGCTTGATTCTCTTTCAGAGACATAGAAATCCATAGGTTTTAAGATACTTACTAGTCAGGTACATTCTTAGGCGTTTAATATGGGGTGTTGAGTCCATTTCGTTGAACAAGAGTAGCTCTTGTGTATTACGTATTTGGCTTAAGGAACTTTATCTGTGCTCATTTCAATCTCTGGTTTTATGCAGCACCCCAATTCACCTTTCCCCTTAAGCAAGCATAAGTTGGTTTTCTAAATTTGAGACCCTGTTGTGTTTTGTAATCCAGTTCCTGTGTAGCCAAGTTTACATTCCATGTATTAGTGATATCTTATGATGTTTCGTTTTCTGTGTGACTTATTTCAGTTAGAATCATCATACCTGAATCCACTCATTATGCTGCCATGGGCCTGATGACATAGATTTCATTGCTGAGTGATTTTGCATTGTACGTAAGTACCACAACATCTTTATCCATTTTTCACTTTCTGCGATATTGTACTTGTACCGTAAACCAGGTTCTTGTAAACAGAGCCGTCCCAAACTTTGGGGTGGCTGTGTCTTTTTGATTTTAATTTCCCTAAGCTATAGGACCATAAGTGGAAGTGCCCTAGGCTCTGTTGCTTTGTTTTTTAGATGTTTCAGGAAACACCATACACTTCTCTCGAGTGGCTGTTGGCAATTTACATCCCTCCCATCAGCATAACAAGGCTCCCAGTTCTCCATGGCCTGTCCTGCCTTTCTGGATTTTACACTTTTTTCAGTTGGCCCTTTTGACCGGAGGGAAGTGAGACTTCATTGTAGTGCAGATATCCTTTGCAAGCTTGCTTGGTTGGCCAAAAAGGGCGTATGCGTTTTTTCCTGAATATATTCAGGAAAAAACGCATATGCCCTTTTTGGCCAAGTGCATCATTGTGGACGTTCTGCCTCTTTTCCTATGCTTTAAATGCAATTCCAGTCTACCTCCTGAAATCGGTTTCCTGCCATTCTGCCCCGCTTTCAAGTCCTCTTGGCAGCCTTACTTCAGTATATTTTTGGACGATAGCTGTCATTTATAACTCTGCAGGTTTGTGAATTACAGTGCCCCTGAGCTCCTTTCTTCAACTCGCTTTCTTGTGAGCTGGCCGCAACACCGCAGGATTGCTTCAGGCCCTAATCTGGTTCCGGCACGGCACGCTGAGCCTTTGGTTAATTCCTCTTCCTGGTGGGAAATGAGAGTTAAATTTGCCCGTCTAGACACCTCCAGCTAGTCTCTCATTTGTTCTCCCTATTCCTGTTCATCTTCCGCAGAAATTGCAAACTGGGCCAAACAGGAGGTTAAAGGCACTGACTCTCCAAGTCGTGAGAGTGTTAGTAAAGCGTCTGGAATGTTGCACCCGAGTACCAGGGGACGAGAACTGAGACATATTGGAACACATCTCCCGATCACATGGTTGATCATACTCTGGGTTCCACATGCGTGATTTAGCTGAAAGAAGAATCCCTTAAACCTGGAGCGTGGAGACCCGTGGAATGGGTACCATGCAATATGACTTCAAAGGGTCTTCATTTGCTCACCGAACCTCTCCAATCCTATCACTGCTGCGTTTATGCCCCTGTACACATGCTTGATTCTCTTTCGGAGACATAGCGATCCATAGGTTTTAAGATACTTACTAGTCAGGTACATTCTTAGGCGTTTAATATGGGGTGTTGAGTCCATTTCGTTGAGCAAGGAGTAGCTCTTGTCTATTACATATTTGGCTTAAGGAACTTTATCTGTGCTCATTTCAATCTCTGGTTTTATGCAGCACCCCAACTCACCTTTCCCCTTAAGCAAGCATATGTTGGTTTTCTAAATTTGAGACCCTGTTCTCTTTTGTAATCCAGTTCCTGTGTAGCCAAGTTTACATTCCGTGTATTAGTGATATCTTATGATGTTTCTTTTTCTGTGTGACTTATTTCAGTTAGAATCATCATACCTGAATCCACTCATTATGCTGCTACGGGCCTGATGACATAGATTTCATTGCTGAGTGATATTGCATTGTACGTAAGTACCACAACTTTTTTATCCATTTTTCACTTTCTGTGATATTGAACTTGTCCCGTAAACGAGTTTCTTGTAAACAGAGCCGTTCCAAACTTTGGGGTGGCTGTGTCTTTTTGATTTTAATTTCCCTAAGCTATAGGGCCATAAGTGGCAGTGCCCTAGGCTCTGTTGCTTTGTTTTTTAGATGTTTCAGGAAACACCATACACTTCTCCCGAGTGGCTGTTGGCAATTTACATCCCGCCCATCAGCATAACAAGGCTTCCAGTTCTCCATGGCCTGTCCTGCCTTTCTGGATTTTACACTTTTTTCAGTTGGCCCTTTTGACCGGAGGGAAGTGAGACTTCATTGTAGTGCAGATATCCTTTGCAAGCTTGCTTGGTTGGCCAAAAAGGGCGTATGCGTTTTTTCCTGAATATATTCAGGAAAAAACGCATACGCCCTTTTTGGCCAAGTGCATCATTGTCGACGTTCTGCCTCTTTTCCTATGCTTTAAATGCAATTCCAGTCTACCTCCTGAAATCGGTTTCCTGCAATTCTGCCCCGCTTTCAAGTCCTCTTGGCAGCCTTACTTCAGTATATTTTTGGACGATAGCTGTCATTTATAACTCTGCAGGTTTGTGAATTACAGTGCCCCTGAGCTCCTTTCTTCAACTCGCTTTCTTGTGAGCTGGCCGCAACACCGCAGGATTGCTTCAGGCCCTAATCTGGTTCCGGCACGGCACGCTGAGCCTTTGGTTAATTCCTCTTCCTGGTGGGAAATGAGAGTTAAATTTGCCCGTCTAGACACCTCCAGCTAGTCTCTCATTTGTTCTCCCTATTCCTGTTCATCTTCCGCAGAAATTGCAAACTGGGCCAAACAGGAGGTTAAAGGCACTGACTCTCCAAGTCGTGAGAGTGTTAGTAAAGCGTCTGGAATGTTGCACCCGAGTACCAGGGGACGAGAACTGAGACATATTGGAACACATCTCCCGATCACATGGTTGATCATACTCTGGGTTCCACATGCGTGATTTAGCTGAAAGAAGAATCCCTTAAACCTGGAGCATGGAGACCCGTGGAATGGGTACCATGCAATATGACTTCAAAGGGTCTTCATTTGCTCACCGAACCTCTCCAATCCTATCACTGCTGCGTTTATGCCCCTGTACACATGCTTGATTCTCTTTCGGAGACATAGCGATCCATAGGTTTTAAGATACTTACTAGTCAGGTACATTCTTAGGCGTTTAATATGGGGTGTTGAGTCCATTTCGTTGAGCAAGGAGTAGCTCTTGTCTATTACATATTTGGCTTAAGGAACTTTATCTGTGCTCATTTCAATCTCTGGTTTTATGCAGCACCCCAACTCACCTTTCCCCTTAAGCAAGCATATGTTGGTTTTCTAAATTTGAGACCCTGTTCTCTTTTGTAATCCAGTTCCTGTGTAGCCAAGTTTACATTCCGTGTATTAGTGATATCTTATGATGTTTCTTTTTCTGTGTGACTTATTTCAGTTAGAATCATCATACCTGAATCCACTCATTATGCTGCTACGGGCCTGATGACATAGATTTCATTGCTGAGTGATATTGCATTGTACGTAAGTACCACAACTTTTTTATCCATTTTTCACTTTCTGTGATATTGAACTTGTCCCGTAAACGAGTTTCTTGTAAACAGAGCCGTTCCAAACTTTGGGGTGGCTGTGTCTTTTTGATTTTAATTTCCCTAAGCTATAGGGCCATAAGTGGCAGTGCCCTAGGCTCTGTTGCTTTGTTTTTTAGATGTTTCAGGAAACACCATACACTTCTCCCGAGTGGCTGTTGGCAATTTACATCCCGCCCATCAGCATAACAAGGCTCCGAGTTCTCCATGGCCTGTCCTGCCTTTCTGGATTTTACACTTTTTTCAGTTGGCCCTTTTGACCGGAGGGAAGTGAGACTTCATTGTAGTGCAGATATCCTTTGCAAGCTTGCTTGGTTGGCCAAAAAGGGCGTATGCGTTTTTTCCTGAATATATTCAGGAAAAAACGCATACGCCCTTTTTGGCCAAGTGCATCATTGTCGACGTTCTGCCTCTTTTCCTATGCTTTAAATGCAATTCCAGTCTACCTCCTGAAATCGGTTTCCTGCAATTCTGCCCCGCTTTCAAGTCCTCTTGCCAGCCTTACTTCAGTATATTTTTGGACGATAGCTGTCATTTATAACTCTGCAGGTTTGTGAATTACAGTGCCCCTGAGCTCCTTTCTTCAACTCGCTTTCTTGTGAGCTGGCCGCAACACCGCAGGATTGCTTCAGGCCCTAATCTGGTTCCGGCACGGCACGCTGAGCCTTTGGTTAATTCGTCTTCCTGGTGGGAAATGAGAGTTAAATTTGCCCGTCCAGACACCCCCAGCTAGTCTCTCGTTGGTTCGCCCTATTCCTGTTCATCTTCCGCAGAAATTGCAAACTGGGCCAAACAGGAGGTTAAGGGCACTGACTCTCCAAGTCGGGAGAGTGTTAATAAATTGTCTGGAATGTTGCACCCGAGTACCAGGGGACGAGAACTGAGACATATTGGAACACGTCTCCCGATCACACAGTTGATCATACTCTGGGTTCCACATGCATGATTTAGCTGAAGGAAGAATCCCTTAAACCTGGAGAGTTGAGACCTGTGGAATGGGTACCATGCAATATGACTTCAAAGGGTCTTCATTTGCTCACCGAACCTCTCCAGTCCTATCACTGCTGCGTTTATGCCCCTGTACACATGCTTGATTCTCTTTCAGAGACATAGCAATTCATAGCTTTTAAGATACTTTCTAGTCAGGTACATTCTTAGGCGTTTAATATGGGGTGTTGAGTCCATTTCGTTGAGCAAGGAATAGCTCTTGTCTATTACATATTTGGCTTAAGGAACTTTATCTGTGCTCATTTCAATCTCTGGTTTTATGCAGCACCGCAACTCACCTTTCCCCTTAAGCAAGCATAAGTTGGTTTTCTAAATTTGAGACCCTCTGCTCTTTTGTAATCCAGTTCCTGTGTAGCCAAGTTTACATTCCGTGTATTAGTGATATCTTATGATGTTTTTTTTTGTGTGACATATTTCAGTTAGAATCATCATACCTGAATCCACTCATTATGCTGCTACGGGCCTGATGACATAGATTTCATTGCTGAGTGATATTGCATTGTACGTAAGTACCACAACTTCTTTATCCATTTTTCACTTTCTGCGATATTCAACTAGTCCCTTAAACGAGTTTCTTATAAACAGAGCCGTCCCAAACATAGGGGTGGCTGTGTGTTTTTGATTTTAATTTCCCTAAGCTTTAGGGCCATAAGTGGAAGTGCCCTAGGCTCTGTTGCTTTGTTTTTTAGATGTTTCAGCAAACACCATACACTTCTCCCGAGTGGCTGTTAGCCATATACATCCCGCCCATCAGCAAAACAAGGCTCCTAGTTCTCCATGGTCTGTCCTGCCTTTCTGGATTTTACACTTTTTTCAGATGGCCCTTTTGACCGGGGGGAAGTGAGACTTCATTGTAGTTCAGATTTCCTTTGCAATCTTGCTTGGTTGACCAAAAAGGGCTTATGTGTTTTTTCCTGAATATATTCAGGAAAAAACGCATATGCCCTTTTTGGCCAAGTGCATCATTGTCGACGTTCTGCCTCTTTTCCTATGCTTTAAATGCAATTCCAGTCTACCTCCTGAAATCGGTTTCCTGCAATTCTGCACCGCTTTCAAGTCCTCTTGGCAGCCTTACTTCAGTATATTTTTGGACGATAGCTGTCATTTATAACTCTGCAGGTTTGTGAATTACAGTGCCCCTGAGCTCCTTTCTTCAACTCGCTTTCTTGTGAGCTGGCCGCAACATGCAGGATTGCTTCAGGCCCTAATCTGGTTCCGGCACGGCACGCTGAGCCTTTGGTTGATTCCTCTTCCTGTTGGGAAATGAGAGTTAAATTTGCCCGTCCAGACACCTCCAGCTAGTCTCTCGTTGGTTCGCCCTATTCCTGTTCATCTTCCGCAGAAATTGCAAACTGGGCCAAACAGGAGGTTAAGGGCACTGACTCTCCAAGTCGGGAGAGTGTTAATAAATTGTCTGGAATGTTGCACCCGAGTACCAGGGGACGAGAACTGAGACATATTGGAACACGTCTCCCGATCACACAGTTGATCATACTCTGGGTTCCACATGCATGATTTAGCTGAAGGAAGAATCCCTTAAACCTGGAGAGTTGAGACCTGTGGAATGGGTACCATGCAATATGACTTCAAAGGGTCTTCATTTGCTCACCGAACCTCTCCAGTCCTATCACTGCTGCGTTTATGCCCCTGTACACATGCTTGATTCTCTTTCAGAGACATAGCAATTCATAGCTTTTAAGATACTTTCTAGTCAGGTACATTCTTAGGCGTTTAATATGGGGTGTTGAGTCCATTTCGTTGAGCAAGGAGTAGCTCTTGTCTATTACATATTTGGCTTAAGGAACTTTATCTGTGCTCATTTCAATCTCTGGTTTTATGCAGCACCGCAACTCACCTTTCCCCTTAAGCAAGCATAAGTTGGTTTTCTAAATTTGAGACCCTCTTCTCTTTTGTAATCCAGTTCCTGTGTAGCCAAGTTTACATTCCGTGTATTAGTGATATCTTATGATGTTTTTTTTCTGTGTGACATATTTCAGTTAGAATCATCATACCTGAATCCACTCATTATGCTGCTACGGGCCTGATGACATAGATTTCATTGCTGAGTGATATTGCATTGTACGTAAGTACCACAACTTCTTTATCCATTTTTCACTTTCTGCGATATTCAACTAGTCCCTTAAACGAGTTTCTTATAAACAGAGCCGTCCCAAACATAGGGGTGGCTGTGTGTTTTTGATTTTAATTTCCCTAAGCTTTAGGGCCATAAGTGGAAGTGCCCTAGGCTCTGTTGCTTTGTTTTTTAGATGTTTCAGGAAACACCATACACTTCTCCCGAGTGGCTGTTAGCGATATACATCCCGCCCATCAGCAAAACAAGGCTCCTAGTTCTCCATGGTCTGTCCTGCCTTTCTGGATTTTACACTTTTTTCAGATGGCCCTTTTGACCGGGGGGAAGTGAGACTTCATTGTAGTTCAGATTTCCTTTGCAATCTTGCTTGGTTGAACAAAAAGGGCTTATGTGTTTTTTCCTGAATATATTCAGGAAAAAACGCATATGCCCTTTTTGGCCAAGTGCATCATTGTCGACGTTCTGCCTCTTTTCCTATGCTTTAAATGCAATTCCAGTCTACCTCCTGAAATCGGTTTCCTGCAATTCTGCACCGCTTTCAAGTCCTCTTGGCAGCCTTACTTCAGTATATTTTTGGATGATAGCTGTCATTTATAACTCTGCAGGTTTGTGAATTACAGTGCCCCTGAGCTCCTTTCTTCAACTCGCTTTCTTGTGAGCTGGCTGCAACACCGCAGGATTGCTTCAGGCCCTAATCTGGTTCCGGCACGGCACGCTGAGCCTTTGGTTAATTCCTCTCCCTGGTGGGAAATGAGAGTTAAATTTGCCCGTCCAGACAATTCCAGCTAGTCTCTCATTGGTTCTCCCTATTCCTGTTCATCTTCCGCAGAAATTGCAAAATGGGCCAAACAGGAGGTTAAAGGCACTGACTCTCCAAGTCCGGAGAGTGTTAGTAAACGTCTGGAATGTTGCACCCGAGTACCAGGGGACTAGAACTGAGACATATTGGAACACGTCTCCCGATCACATGGTTGATCATACTCTGGGTTCCACATGCATGCTTTAGCTGAAGGAAGAATCCCTTAAACCTGGAGAGTTGAGACCCGTGGAATGGGTACCATGCAATATGATTTCACACGGTCTTCATTTGCTAACCAAACCTCTCCAATCCTATCACTACTGCGTTTATGCCCCTGTACACACGCTTGATTCTCTTTCAGAGACATAGAAATCCATAGGTTTTAAGATACTTACTAGTCAGGTACATTCTTAGGCGTTTAATATGGGGTGTTGAGTCCATTTCGTTGAACAAGAGTAGCTCTTGTGTATTACGTATTTGGCTTAAGGAACTTTATCTGTGCTCATTTCAATCTCTGGTTTTATGCAGCACCCCAATTCACCTTTCCCCTTAAGCAAGCATAAGTTGGTTTTCTAAATTTGAGACCCTGTTGTGTTTTGTAATCCAGTTCCTGTGTAGCCAAGTTTACATTCCATGTATTAGTGATATCTTATGATGTTTCGTTTTCTGTGTGACTTATTTCAGTTAGAATCATCATACCTGAATCCACTCATTATGCTGCCATGGGCCTGATGACATAGATTTCATTGCTGAGTGATTTTGCATTGTACGTAAGTACCACAACATCTTTATCCATTTTTCACTTTCTGCGATATTGTACTTGTACCGTAAACCAGGTTCTTGTAAACAGAGCCGTCCCAAACTTTGGGGTGGCTGTGTCTTTTTGATTTTAATTTCCCTAAGCTATAGGACCATAAGTGGAAGTGCCCTAGGCTCTGTTGCTTTGTTTTTTAGATGTTTCAGGAAACACCATACACTTCTCTCGAGTGGCTGTTGGCAATTTACATCCCTCCCATCAGCATAACAAGGCTCCCAGTTCTCCATGGCCTGTCCTGCCTTTCTGGATTTTACACTTTTTTCAGTTGGCCCTTTTGACCGGAGGGAAGTGAGACTTCATTGTAGTGCAGATATCCTTTGCAAGCTTGCTTGGTTGGCCAAAAAGGGCGTATGCGTTTTTTCCTGAATATATTCAGGAAAAAACGCATATGCCCTTTTTGGCCAAGTGCATCATTGTGGACGTTCTGCCTCTTTTCCTATGCTTTAAATGCAATTCCAGTCTACCTCCTGAAATCGGTTTCCTGCCATTCTGCCCCGCTTTCAAGTCCTCTTGGCAGCCTTACTTCAGTATATTTTTGGACGATAGCTGTCATTTATAACTCTGCAGGTTTGTGAATTACAGTGCCCCTGAGCTCCTTTCTTCAACTCGCTTTCTTGTGAGCTGGCCGCAACACCGCAGGATTGCTTCAGGCCCTAATCTGGTTCCGGCACGGCACGCTGAGCCTTTGGTTAATTCCTCTTCCTGGTGGGAAATGAGAGTTAAATTTGCCCGTCTAGACACCTCCAGCTAGTCTCTCATTTGTTCTCCCTATTCCTGTTCATCTTCCGCAGAAATTGCAAACTGGGCCAAACAGGAGGTTAAAGGCACTGACTCTCCAAGTCGTGAGAGTGTTAGTAAAGCGTCTGGAATGTTGCACCCGAGTACCAGGGGACGAGAACTGAGACATATTGGAACACATCTCCCGATCACATGGTTGATCATACTCTGGGTTCCACATGCGTGATTTAGCTGAAAGAAGAATCCCTTAAACCTGGAGCGTGGAGACCCGTGGAATGGGTACCATGCAATATGACTTCAAAGGGTCTTCATTTGCTCACCGAACCTCTCCAATCCTATCACTGCTGCGTTTATGCCCCTGTACACATGCTTGATTCTCTTTCGGAGACATAGCGATCCATAGGTTTTAAGATACTTACTAGTCAGGTACATTCTTAGGCGTTTAATATGGGGTGTTGAGTCCATTTCGTTGAGCAAGGAGTAGCTCTTGTCTATTACATATTTGGCTTAAGGAACTTTATCTGTGCTCATTTCAATCTCTGGTTTTATGCAGCACCCCAACTCACCTTTCCCCTTAAGCAAGCATATGTTGGTTTTCTAAATTTGAGACCCTGTTCTCTTTTGTAATCCAGTTCCTGTGTAGCCAAGTTTACATTCCGTGTATTAGTGATATCTTATGATGTTTCTTTTTCTGTGTGACTTATTTCAGTTAGAATCATCATACCTGAATCCACTCATTATGCTGCTACGGGCCTGATGACATAGATTTCATTGCTGAGTGATATTGCATTGTACGTAAGTACCACAACTTTTTTATCCATTTTTCACTTTCTGTGATATTGAACTTGTCCCGTAAACGAGTTTCTTGTAAACAGAGCCGTTCCAAACTTTGGGGTGGCTGTGTCTTTTTGATTTTAATTTCCCTAAGCTATAGGGCCATAAGTGGCAGTGCCCTAGGCTCTGTTGCTTTGTTTTTTAGATGTTTCAGGAAACACCATACACTTCTCCCGAGTGGCTGTTGGCAATTTACATCCCGCCCATCAGCATAACAAGGCTTCCAGTTCTCCATGGCCTGTCCTGCCTTTCTGGATTTTACACTTTTTTCAGTTGGCCCTTTTGACCGGAGGGAAGTGAGACTTCATTGTAGTGCAGATATCCTTTGCAAGCTTGCTTGGTTGGCCAAAAAGGGCGTATGCGTTTTTTCCTGAATATATTCAGGAAAAAACGCATACGCCCTTTTTGGCCAAGTGCATCATTGTCGACGTTCTGCCTCTTTTCCTATGCTTTAAATGCAATTCCAGTCTACCTCCTGAAATCGGTTTCCTGCAATTCTGCCCCACTTTCAAGTCCTCTTGGCAGCCTTACTTCAGTATATTTTTGGACGATAGCTGTCATTTATAACTCTGCAGGTTTGTGAATTACAGTGCCCCTGAGCTCCTTTCTTCAACTCGCTTTCTTGTGAGCTGGCCGCAACACCGCAGGATTGCTTCAGGCCCTAATCTGGTTCCGGCACGGCACGCTGAGCCTTTGGTTAATTCCTCTTCCTGGTGGGAAATGAGAGTTAAATTTGCCCGTCTAGACACCTCCAGCTAGTCTCTCATTTGTTCTCCCTATTCCTGTTCATCTTCCGCAGAAATTGCAAACTGGGCCAAACAGGAGGTTAAAGGCACTGACTCTCCAAGTCGTGAGAGTGTTAGTAAAGCGTCTGGAATGTTGCACCCGAGTACCAGGGGACGAGAACTGAGACATATTGGAACACATCTCCCGATCACATGGTTGATCATACTCTGGGTTCCACATGCGTGATTTAGCTGAAAGAAGAATCCCTTAAACCTGGAGCGTGGAGACCCGTGGAATGGGTACCATGCAATATGACTTCAAAGGGTCTTCATTTGCTCACCGAACCTCTCCAATCCTATCACTGCTGCGTTTATGCCCCTGTACACATGCTTGATTCTCTTTCGGAGACATAGCGATCCATAGGTTTTAAGATACTTACTAGTCAGGTACATTCTTAGGCGTTTAATATGGGGTGTTGAGTCCATTTCGTTGAGCAAGGAGTAGCTCTTGTCTATTACATATTTGGCTTAAGGAACTTTATCTGTGCTCATTTCAATCTCTGGTTTTATGCAGCACCCCAACTCACCTTTCCCCTTAAGCAAGCATATGTTGGTTTTCTAAATTTGAGACCCTGTTCTCTTTTGTAATCCAGTTCCTGTGTAGCCAAGTTTACATTCCGTGTATTAGTGATATCTTATGATGTTTCTTTTTCTGTGTGACTTATTTCAGTTAGAATCATCATACCTGAATCCACTCATTATGCTGCTACGGGCCTGATGACATAGATTTCATTGCTGAGTGATATTGCATTGTACGTAAGTACCACAACTTTTTTATCCATTTTTCACTTTCTGTGATATTGAACTTGTCCCGTAAACGAGTTTCTTGTAAACAGAGCCGTTCCAAACTTTGGGGTGGCTGTGTCTTTTTGATTTTAATTTCCCTAAGCTATAGGGCCATAAGTGGCAGTGCCCTAGGCTCTGTTGCTTTGTTTTTTAGATGTTTCAGGAAACACCATACACTTCTCCCGAGTGGCTGTTGGCAATTTACATCCCGCCCATCAGCATAACAAGGCTCCGAGTTCTCCATGGCCTGTCCTGCCTTTCTGGATTTTACACTTTTTTCAGTTGGCCCTTTTGACCGGAGGGAAGTGAGACTTCATTGTAGTGCAGATATCCTTTGCAAGCTTGCTTGGTTGGCCAAAAAGGGCGTATGCGTTTTTTCCTGAATATATTCAGGAAAAAACGCATACGCCCTTTTTGGCCAAGTGCATCATTGTCGACGTTCTGCCTCTTTTCCTATGCTTTAAATGCAATTCCAGTCTACCTCCTGAAATCGGTTTCCTGCAATTCTGCCCCGCTTTCAAGTCCTCTTGCCAGCCTTACTTCAGTATATTTTTGGACGATAGCTGTCATTTATAACTCTGCAGGTTTGTGAATTACAGTGCCCCTGAGCTCCTTTCTTCAACTCGCTTTCTTGTGAGCTGGCCGCAACACCGCAGGATTGCTTCAGGCCCTAATCTGGTTCCGGCACGGCACGCTGAGCCTTTGGTTAATTCCTCTTCCTGGTGGGAAATGAGAGTTAAATTTGCCCGTCCAGACACCCCCAGCTAGTCTCTCGTTGGTTCGCCCTATTCCTGTTCATCTTCCGCAGAAATTGCAAACTGGGCCAAACAGGAGGTTAAGGGCACTGACTCTCCAAGTCGGGAGAGTGTTAATAAATTGTCTGGAATGTTGCACCCGAGTACCAGGGGACGAGAACTGAGACATATTGGAACACGTCTCCCGATCACACAGTTGATCATACTCTGGGTTCCACATGCATGATTTAGCTGAAGGAAGAATCCCTTAAACCTGGAGAGTTGAGACCTGTGGAATGGGTACCATGCAATATGACTTCAAAGGGTCTTCATTTGCTCACCGAACCTCTCCAGTCCTATCACTGCTGCGTTTATGCCCCTGTACACATGCTTGATTCTCTTTCAGAGACATAGCAATTCATAGCTTTTAAGATACTTTCTAGTCAGGTACATTCTTAGGCGTTTAATATGGGGTGTTGAGTCCATTTCGTTGAGCAAGGAATAGCTCTTGTCTATTACATATTTGGCTTAAGGAACTTTATCTGTGCTCATTTCAATCTCTGGTTTTATGCAGCACCGCAACTCACCTTTCCCCTTAAGCAAGCATAAGTTGGTTTTCTAAATTTGAGACCCTCTGCTCTTTTGTAATCCAGTTCCTGTGTAGCCAAGTTTACATTCCGTGTATTAGTGATATCTTATGATGTTTTTTTTTGTGTGACATATTTCAGTTAGAATCATCATACCTGAATCCACTCATTATGCTGCTACGGGCCTGATGACATAGATTTCATTGCTGAGTGATATTGCATTGTACGTAAGTACCACAACTTCTTTATCCATTTTTCACTTTCTGCGATATTCAACTAGTCCCTTAAACGAGTTTCTTATAAACAGAGCCGTCCCAAACATAGGGGTGGCTGTGTGTTTTTGATTTTAATTTCCCTAAGCTTTAGGGCCATAAGTGGAAGTGCCCTAGGCTCTGTTGCTTTGTTTTTTAGATGTTTCAGCAAACACCATACACTTCTCCCGAGTGGCTGTTAGCCATATACATCCCGCCCATCAGCAAAACAAGGCTCCTAGTTCTCCATGGTCTGTCCTGCCTTTCTGGATTTTACACTTTTTTCAGATGGCCCTTTTGACCGGGGGGAAGTGAGACTTCATTGTAGTTCAGATTTCCTTTGCAATCTTGCTTGGTTGACCAAAAAGGGCTTATGTGTTTTTTCCTGAATATATTCAGGAAAAAACGCATATGCCCTTTTTGGCCAAGTGCATCATTGTCGACGTTCTGCCTCTTTTCCTATGCTTTAAATGCAATTCCAGTCTACCTCCTGAAATCGGTTTCCTGCAATTCTGCACCGCTTTCAAGTCCTCTTGGCAGCCTTACTTCAGTATATTTTTGGACGATAGCTGTCATTTATAACTCTGCAGGTTTGTGAATTACAGTGCCCCTGAGCTCCTTTCTTCAACTCGCTTTCTTGTGAGCTGGCCGCAACATGCAGGATTGCTTCAGGCCCTAATCTGGTTCCGGCACGGCACGCTGAGCCTTTGGTTAATTCCTCTCCCTGGTGGGAAATGAGAGTTAAATTTGCCCGTCCAGACAATTCCAGCTAGTCTCTCATTGGTTCTCCCTATTCCTGTTCATCTTCCGCAGAAATTGCAAACTGGGCCAAACAGGAGGTTAAAGGCACTGACTCTCCAAGTCGGGAGAGTGTTAGTAAACGTCTGGAATGTTGCACCCGAGTACCAGGGGACTAGAACTGAGACATATTGGAACACGTCTCCCGATCACATGGTTGATCATACTCTGGGTTCCACATGCATGCTTTAGCTGAAGGAAGAATCCCTTAAACCTGGAGAGTTGAGACCCGTGGAATGGGTACCATGCAATATGATTTCACACGGTCTTCATTTGCTCACCAAACCTCTCCAATCCTATCACTGCTGCGTTTATGCCCCTGTACACACGCTTGATTCTCTTTCAGAGACATAGAAATCCATAGGTTTTAAGATACTTACTAGTCAGGTACATTCTTAGGCGTTTAATATGGGGTGTTGAGTCCATTTCGTTGAACAAGAGTAGCTCTTGTGTATTACGTATTTGGCTTAAGGAACTTTATCTGTGCTCATTTCAATCTCTGGTTTTATGCAGCACCCCAATTCACCTTTCCCCTTAAGCAAGCATAAGTTGGTTTTCTAAATTTGAGACCCTGTTGTGTTTTGTAATCCAGTTCCTGTGTAGCCAAGTTTACATTCCGTGTATTAGTGATATCTTATGATGTTTCGTTTTCTGTGTGACTTATTTCAGTTAGAATCATCATACCTGAATCCACTCATTATGCTGCTACGGGCCTGATGACATAGATTTCATTGCTGAGTGATATTGCATTGTACGTAAGTACCACAACTTCTTTATCCATTTTTCACTTTCTGCGATATTGAACTTGTCCCATAAACGAGTTTGTTGTAAACAGAGCTGTCCCAAACTTTGGGGTGGCTGTGTCTTTTTGATTTTAATTTCCCTAAGCTATAGGACCGTAAGTGGAAGTGCCCTAGGCTCTGTTGCTTTGTTTTTTAGATGTTTCAGGAAACACCATACACTTCTCCCGAGTGGCTGTTGGCAATTTACATCCCGCCCATCAGCATAACAAGTCTCCCAGTTCTCCATGGCCTGTCCTGCCTTTCTGGATTTTACACTTTTTTCAGTTGGCCCTTTTGACCGGGGGGAAGTGAGACTTCATTTTAGTGCAGATTTCCTTTGCAAGCTTGCTTGGTTGGCCAAAAAGGGCGTATGCGTTTTTTCCTGAATATATTCAAGAAAAAACGCATACGCAATTTTTGGCGAAGTGCATCATTGTCGACGTTCTGCCTCTTTTCCTATGCTTTAAATGCAATTCCAGTCTACCTCCTGAAATCGGTTTCCTGCAATTCTGGGCCGCTTTCAAGTCCTCTTGGAAGCCTTACTTCAGTATATTTTTGGACGATAGCTGTCATTTATAACTCTGCAGGTTTGTGAATTACAGTGCCCCTGAGCTCCTTTCTTCAACTCGTTTTCTTGTGAGCTGGCCGCAACACCGCAGGATTATTTCAGGCCCTAATCTGGTTCCGGCATGGCACGCTGAGCCTTTGGTTAATTCCTCTTCCTGGTGGGAAATGAGAGTTAAATTTGCCCGTCCAGGCACCTCCAGCTAGTCTCTCATTGGTTCTCCCTATTCCTGTTCATCTTCCGCAGAAATTGCAAACTGGGCCAAACAGGAGGTTAAAGGCACTGACTCTCCAAGTCGGGGGAGTGTTAGTAAAGCGTCTGGAATGTTGCACCCGAGTACCAGGGGACGAGAACTGAGACATATTGGAACACGTCTCCCAATCACATGGTTGATCATACTCTGTGTTCCACATGCATGCTTTAGCTGAAGGAAGAATCCCTTAAACCTGGAGATTTGAGACCCGTGGAATGGGTACCATGCAATATGACTTCAAAGGGTCTTCATTTGCTCACCGAACCTCTCCAATCCTATCACTGCTGCGTTTATGCCCCTGTACACACACTTGATGGTCTTTCGGAGACATAGCAATCCATAGGTTTTAAGATACTTACTAGTCAGGTACATTCTTAGGCGTTTAATATGGGGTTTTGAGTCCATTTCGTTGAGCAAGGAGTAGCTCTGGTGTATTACATATTTGGCTTAAGGAACTTTATCTGTGCTCATTTCAATCTCTGGTTTTATGCAGCACCCCAACTCACCTTTCCCCTTAAGGAAGCATAAGTTGGTTTTCTAAATTTGAGACCCTGTTGTGTTTTGTAATCCAGTTCCTGTGTAGCCAAGTTTACATTCCGTGTATTAGTGATATCTTATGATGTTTCTTTTTCTGTGTGACTTATTTCAGTTAGAATCATCATACCTGAATCCACTCATTATGCTGCTACGGGCCTGATGACATAGATTTCATGGCTGAGTGATATTGCATTGTACGTAAGTACCACAACTTCTTTATCCATTCTTCACTTTCTGCGACATTGAACTTGTACCGTAAACGACGTTCTTGTAAACAGAGCCATCCCAAACATTGGGGTGGCTGTGTCTTTTTGATTTTAATTTCCCTAAGCTATAGGACCATAAGTGGAAGTGCCCTAGGCTCTGTTCCTTTGTTTTTTAGATGTTTCAGGAAACACCATACACTTCTCCCCAGTGGCTGTTGGAATTTACATCCCGCCCATCAGCATAACAAGGCTCCCAGTTCTCCATGGCCTGTCCTGCCTTTCTGGATTTTACACTTTTTTCAGATGGCCCTTTTGACTGGGGGGAAGTGAGACTTCATTGTAGTGCAGATTTCTTTGCAAGCTTGCTTGGTTGGCCAAAAAGGGCGTATGCGTTTTTTCCTGAATATATTCAGGAAAAAACGCATACGCCAATTTTGACCAAGTGCATCATTGTGCACGTTCTGCCTCTTTTCCTATGCTTTAAATGCAATTCCAGTCTACCTCCTGAAATCAGTTTCCTGCAATTCTGCCCAACTTTGCAGTCCACTTGGCAGCCTTACTTCAGAATATTTTTGGACGATAGCTGTCATTTATAACTCTACATGTTTGTGAATTACAAACCCCTGAGCTCCTTTCTTCAACTCACTTTCTTGTGAGCTGGCCGCAACACCGCAGGATTGCTTCAGGCCCTAATCTGATTCCGGCACGGCACGCTGAGCCTTTGGTTAATTTCTCTTCCTGGTGGGAATTGAGAGTTAAATTTGCCCGTCCAGACACCTCCAGCTAGTCTCTCATTGGTTCTCCCTATTCCTGTTCATCTTCCGCAGAAATTGCAAACTGGGCCAAACAGGACGTTAAAGGCACTGACTCTCCAAGTCGGGAGAGTGTTAGTAAAGCGTCTGGAATGTTGCACCCAAGTACCAGGGGACAAGAATGGAGACGTATTTGAACACGTCTCCCGATCACACGGTTGATCATAATCTGGGTTCCACATGCATGTTTTAGCTGAAGGAAGAATCCCTTAAACCTGGAGAGTTGAGACCTGTGGAATGGGTACCATGCAATATGACTTCAAAGGGTCTTAATTTGCTCACCAAACATCTCCAATCCTATCACTGCTGCGTTTATGCCCCATACACATGCCTGATTCTCTTTCAGAGACATAGCAATCCATAGGTTTTAAGATACTTACTAGTCAGGTACATTCTTAGGCGTTTAATATGGGGTGTTGAGTCCATTTCGTTGAGCAAGGAGTAGCTCTTGTCTATTCCACATTTGGCTTAAGGAACTTTATCTGTGCTCATTTCAATCTCTGGTTTTATGCAGCACCCCAACTCACCTTTCCCCTTAAGCAAGCATAAGTTGGTTTTCTAAATTTGAGACCCTGTTCTCTTTTGTAATCCAGTTCCTGTGTAGCCAAGTTTACATTCCGTGTATTAGTGATATCTTATGATGTTTCTTTTTCTGTGTGACTTATTTCAGTTACAATCATCATACCTGAATCCACTCATTATGCTGCTACGGGCCTGATGACATAGATGTCATTGCTGAGTGATATTGCATTGTACGTAAGTACCACAACTTCTTTATCCATTTTTCACTTTCTGCGATATTGAACTTGTACCATAAACGAGGTTCTTGTAAACAGAGCCGTCCCAAACTTTGGGGTGGCTGTGTCTTTTTGATTTTAATTTCCCTAAGCTATAGGATCATAAGTGGAAGTGCCGTAGGCTTTGTTGCTTTGTTTTTTAGACGTTTCAGGAAACACCATACACTTCTCCCGAGTGGCTGTTGCCAATTTACATCCCGCCCATCAGCATAAAAAGTCTCCCAGTTCTCCATGGCCTGTCCTGCCTTTCTGGATTTTACACTTTTTTCAGATGGCCCTTTTGACCGGGGGGAAGTGAGACTTCATTGTAGTGCAGATTTCTTTGCAAGCTTGCCTGGTTGGCCAAAAAGGGCGTATGCGTTTTTTCCTGAATATATTCAGGAAAAAACGCATACGCCCTTTTTGGCCAAGTGCATCATTGTGCACGTTCTGCCTCTTTTCCTATGCTTTAAATGCAATTCCAGTCTAACTCCTGAAATCGGTTTCCTGCAATTCTGCCCCACTTTCCAGTCCTCTTGTCAGGCTTACTTCAGTATATTTTTGGACGATAGCTGTCATTTATAACTCTGCAGGTTTGTGAATTACAGTGCCCCTGAGCTCCTTTCTTCAACTCGCTTTCTTGTGAGCTGGCCGCAACACCGCAGGATTATTTCAGGCCCTAATCTGGTTCCGGCATGGCACGCTGAGCCTTTGGTTAATTCCTCTTCCTGGTGGGAAATGAGAGTTAAATTTGCCCGTCCAGAGACCTCCAGCTAGTCTCTAACTGGTTCTCCCTGTTCCTGTTCATCTTCCACAGAAATTGCAAACTGGGCCAATCAAGAGGTTAAAGGCACTGAGTCTCCAAGTTGGGAGAGTGTTAGTAAAGCATCTGGAATGTTGCACCCGAGTACCAGGGGAGGAAAACTGAGACATATTTGACACGTCTCCCGATCACACGGTAGATCATACTCTGGGTTCCACATGCATGTTTTAGCTGAAGGAAGAATCCCTTAAACCTGGAGAGCTGAGACCCGAGGAATGGGTACCATGCAATATGACTTCAAAGGGTCTTCATTTGCTCACCGAACCTCTCCAATCCTATCACTGCTGTGTTTATGCCCCTGTACACACGCTTGATTGTCTTTTGGAGACATAGCAATCCATAGGTTTTAAGATACTTACTAGTCAGGTACATTCTTAGGCGTTTAATATAGGGTGTTGAGTCCATTTTGTTGAGCAAGGAGTAGCTCTTGTCTATTCCATATTTGGCTTAAGGAACTTTATCTGTGCTCATTTCGATCTCCCGTTTTATGCAGCACCCCAACTCACCTTTCCCCTTAAGCAAGCATATGTTGGTTTGCTACATTTGAGACACTGTTCTTCTTTGTAATCCAGTTCCTGTGTAGCCAAGTTTACATTCCGTGTATTAGTGATATCTTTAGATGTTTCCTTTTCTGTGTGACTTGTTTCAGTTAGGATCATCATAGCTGAATCCACTCATTATGCTGCTATTGGCCTGATTACATAGATTTCATTGCTGAGTGATATTGCATTGTACGTAAGTACCACAACTTCTTTATCCATTTTTCACTTTCTGCGATATTGAACTTGTACCGTAAACGAGTTTCTTGTAAACAGAGCCGTCCCAAACTTTGCGGTGGCTGTGTCTTTTTGATTTTAATTTCCCTAAGCTATAGGACCATAAGTGGAAGTGCCCTAGGCTCTGTTGCTTTGTTTATAGATGTTTCAGGAAACACCATACAGTTCTCCCCAGTGGCTGTTGGCAATTTACATCCCGCCCATCAGCATAACAAGGCTCCCAGTTCTCCATGGCCTGTCCTGCCTTTCTGGAATTTACACTTTTTGCAGATCGCCCTTTTGACCAGGGGGAAGTGAGACTTCATTGTAGTGCAGATTTCCTTTGCAAGGTTGCTTGATGGCCTAAAAGTGCATATGCGTTTTTTCCTGAATATATTCAGGAAAAAACGCATATGCCCTTTTTGGCCAAGTGCATCATTGTCGACGTTCTGCCTCTTTTCCTATGCTTTAAATGCAATTCCTGTCTACCTCCTGAAATCGGTTTCCTGCATTTCTGCCCCGCATTCAAGGACTCTTGGCAGCCTTACTTCGTATATTTTTGGACGATAGCTGTCATTTATAAATGTGCAGGGTTGTGAATTACAGTGCCCCTGAGCTCCTTTCTTCAACTCACTTTCTTGTGAGCTGGCCGCAACACCGCAGGATTGCTTCAGGCCCTAATCTGGTTCCGGCACAGCATGCTGAGCCTTTGGTTAATTCGTCTTCCTGGTGGGAAATGAGAGTTAAATTTGCCCGTCCAGAAACCTCCAGCTAGTCTCTCATTGATTCTCCCTATTCCTGTTCATCTTCCACAGAAATTGCAAACTGAGCCAAACAGGAGGTTAAAGGCACTGACTCTCCAAGTCGGGAGAGTGTTAGTAAAGCGTCTGGAATGTTGCACCCGAGTACCAGGGGACGAGAACTGAGACATATTTGAACACGTATCCCGATCACATGGTTGATCATACTCTGGGTTCCACATGCATGTTTTAGCTGAAGGAAGAATCCCTTAAACCTGGAGAGTTGAGACCCGTGGAATGGGTACCATGCAATATGATTTCAAAGCGTCTTCATTTGCTCACAGAACCTCTCCAATACTATCACTGCTGCGTTTATGCCCCTGTACTCACGATTGATTCACTTTCAGAAACATAGCAATCCATAGGTTTTAAGATACTTACTACTCAGGTACATTATTAGGCGTTTAATATGGGGTTTTGAGTCCATTTCGTTGAGCAAGGAGTAGCTCTTGTCTATTACATATTTGGCTTAAGGAACTTTATCTGTGCTCATTTCAATCTCTGGTTTTATGCAGCACCCCAACTCACCTTTCCCCTTAAGCAAGCATAAGTTGGTTTTCTAAATTTAAGACTCTGTTCTGTTTTGTAAACCAGTTCCTGTGTAGCCAAGGTTACATTCCGTGTATTAGTGATATCTTATGATGTTTCTTATTCTGTGTGACTTATTTCAGTTAGAATCATCATACCTGAATCCACTCTATGCTGCTACGGGCCTGATGACATAGATTTCATTGTTGAGTGATATTGCATTGTACGTAAGTACCACAACTTCTTTATCCATTTTTCGCTTTATGTGATATTGAACTTGTACCGTAAATGAGGTTCTTGTAAACAGAGCCATCCCAAACTTTGGGGTGGCTGTGTCTTTCTCATTTTAATTTCCCTAAGCTATAGGACCATAAGTGGAAGTGCCCTAGGCTCTGTTGCTTTGTTTTTTAGATGTTTCAAGAAACACCATACACTTCTCCCGAGTGGCTGTTGGCAATTTACATCCCGACCATCAGCATAACAAGGCTCCCAGTTCTCCATGGCCTGTCCTGCCTTTCTGGATTTTACACTTTTTTCAGATGGCCCTTTTGACCGGGGGGAAGTGAGACTTCATTGTAGTGCAGATTTCCTTTGCAAGCTTGCTTGGTTGGCCAAAAAGGTTGTAAGCGTTTTTTCCTGAATATATTCAGGAAAAAACGCATACACTCTTTTTGGCCAAGTGCATCATTGTGGACGTTCTGCCTCTTTTCCTATGCTTTAAATGCAATTCCAGTCTACCTCCTGAAATCGGTTTCCTGCAATTCTGCCCGGCATTCAAGTCCTCTTGGCAGCCTTACTTCAGTATATTTTTGGATGATATCTGTCATTTATAACTCTGCAGGTTTGTGAATTACAGTGCCCCTGAGCTCCTTTCTTCAACTCGCTTTCTTGTGAGCTGGCCGCAACACTGTAGGGTTGCTTCAGGCCATAATCTGGTTCCGGCATGGCACGCTGAGCCTTTGGTTAATTCCTCTTCCTGGTGGGAAATGAGAGTTAAATTTGCCCGTCCAGACACCTCCGGCTAGTCTCTCATTGGTTCTCCCTATACCTGTTCATCCTCCAGAGAAATTTCAAACTGGGCCAAACAGGAGGTTAAAGGCACTGAGTCTCCATGTCGGGAGAGTGTTAGTTAAACTTCTGGAATGTTGCACCCGAGTACCAGGGGACGAGAACTGAGACATATTGGAACACATCTCCCGATCACACGGTTGATCATACTCTGGGTTCCACATGCATGTTTTAGCTGAAGGAAGAATCCCTTAAACCTGGAGAGTAGTGACCCGTGGAATGGGTACCATGCAATATGACTTCAAAGGGTCTTCGTTTGCTCACCGAAACTCTCCAATCCTATCATGGCTGCGTTTATGCCCCTCTACACATGCTTCATTCTCTTTCGGAGACATAGCAATCCATAGATTTTAAGATATTACTAGTCAGGTACATTCTTAGGCGTTTAATATGGGGTTTTGAGTCCATTTCGTTGAGCAAGGAGTAGCTCTTGTCTATTACACATTTGGCTTAAGGAACTTTATCTGTGCTCATTTCAATCTCTGGTTTTATGCAGCACCCCAACTCACCTTTCCCCTTAAGCAAGCATAAGTTGATTTTCTAAATTTGGGACCATGTTCTGTTTTAAAATTCAGTTCCTGTGTAGCCAAGTTTACATTCCGTGTATTAGTGATATCTTATGATGTTTCTTTTTCTGTGTGACTTATTTCAGTTAGAATCATCATACCTGAATCCACTCATTATGCTGCTACGGGCCTGATGACATAGATTTCATTGCTGAGTGATATTGCATTGTACATAAGTACCACAACTTCTTTATCCATTTTTCACTTTCTGTGATATTGAACTTGTACCGTAAACGAGGTTCTTGTAAACAGAGCCATCCCAAACATTGGGGTGGCTGTGTCTTTTTGATTTTAATTTCCCTAAGCTATAGGACCATAACTGGAAGTGCCCTAGGCTCTGTTGCTTTGTTTTAGATGTTTCAGGAAACACCATACACTTCTCCCCTGTGGCTGCTGGCAATTTACATCCTGTCCATCAGCATAACAAGGCTCCCAGTTCTCCATGGCCTTTCTTGACTTTCTGGATTTTACACTTTTTTCAGATGGCCCTTTTGACTGGGGGGAAGTGAGACTTCATTTTAGTGCAGATTTCCTTTGCAAGCTTGCTTGGTTGGCCAAAAAGGGCGTATGCTTTTTTTCCTGAATATATTCAGGAAAAAACGCATACGCCCTTTTTGGCCAAGTGCATCATTGTCGACGTTCTGCCTCTTTTCCTACGCTTTAAATGCAAATCCAGTCTACCTCCTGAAATCGGTTTCCTGCAATTCTGCCCCGCTTTCAAGTCCTCTTGGCAGCCTTACTTCAGTATATTTTTGGACGATAGCTGTCATTTATAACTCTGCAGGTTTGTGAATTACAGTGCCCCTGAGCTCCTTTCTTCAACTACTTTCTTGTGAGCTGGCCGCAACACCGCAGGATTGCTTCAGGCCCTAATCTGGTTCCGGCACGGCACGCTGAGCCTTTGGTTAATTCCTCTCCCTGGTGGGAAATGAGAGATAAATTTGCCCGTCCAGACACCTCCAGCTAGTCTCTCATTGGTTCTCCCTATTCCTGTTCATCTTCCGCGGAATTTGCAAACTGGGCCAAACAGGAGGTTAAAGGCACTGACTCTCCAAGTCGGGAGAGTGTTAGTAAAGCGTCTGGAATGTTGCACCCGAGTACCAGGTGACGAGAACTGAGACATATTGGAACACATCTCCCGATCACATGGTTGATCATACTCTGGGTTCCACATGCATGTTTTAGCTGAAGGAAGAATCCCTTAAACCTGGAGAGTTGAGACCCGTGGAATGGGTACGATGCAATATGACTTCAAAGGTCTTCGTTTGCTCACCGAACCTCTCCAATCCTATCACTGCTGCGTTTATGCCCCTGTACACATGCTTGATTCTCTTTCGCAGACATAGCAATCCATAGGTTTTAAGATACTTACTAGTCAGGTACATTCTTAGGCGTTTAATATGGGGTGTTGAGTCCATTTCGTTGAACAAGGAGTAGGTTTTGTCTATTACATATTTGGCTTAAGGAACTTTATCTGTGCTCATTTCAATGTCTGGTGTTATGCAGCACCCCATCTCACCTTTCCCCTTAAGCAAGCATAAGTTGGTTTTCTATATTTGAGACCCTGTTCTGTTTTGTAATTCAGTTCCTGTGTAGCCAAGTTTACATTCCGTGTATTAGTGATATCTTATGATGTTTCTTTTTCTGTGTGACTTATTTCAGTTAGAATCATCATAGCTGAATCCCCTCATTATGCTGCTACGGGCCTGATGACATAGATTTCATTGCTGAGTGATATTGCATTGTACGTAAGTACCACAACTTCTTTATCCATTTTTTGCTTTCTGCGATATTGAACTTGTACAGTAAACGAGGTTCTTGTAAATAGAGCCATCCCAAACTTTGGGGTGGCTGTGTCTTTCTCATTTTAATTTCCCTAAGCTATAGGACCATAACTGGAAGTGCCCTAGGCTCTGTTGCTTTGTTTTAGATGTTCCAGGAAACACCATACACTTCTCCCGAGTGGCTGTTGGCAATTTACATCCCGCCCATCAGCATAACAAGGCTCCCAGTTCTCCATGGCCTGTCCTGCCTTTCTGGATTTTACACTTTTTTCAGATGGCCCTTTTGACTGGGGGGAAGTGAGACTTCAATGTAGTGCAGATTTCCTTTGTAAGCTTGCTTGGTTGGCCAAAAAGGGCGTATGCTTTTTTTCCTGAATATATTCAGGAAAACAACATACGCCCTTTTCGGCCAAGTGCGTCATTGTCGACGTTCTGCCTCTTTTCCTGTGCTTTAAATGCAAATCCAGTCTACCTCCTGAAATCGGTTTCCTGCAATTCTGCCCCGCTTTCAAGTCCTCTTGGCAGCCTTACTTCAGTATATTTTTGGACGATAGCTGTCATTTATAACTTGCAGGTTTGTGAATTACAGTGCCCCTGAGCTCCTTTCTTCAACTCGCTTTCTTGTGAGCTGGCCTCAACACCGCAGGATTGCTTCAGGCCCTAATCTGGTTCCGGCACGGCACGCTGAGCCTTTGGTTAATTCCTCTTCCTGGTGGGAAATGAGAGATAAATTTGCCCGTCCAGACACCTCCAGCTAGTCTCTCATTGGTTCTCCCTATTCCTGTTCATCTGCCGCGGAATTTGCAAACTGGGCTAAACAGGAGGTTAAAGGCACTGACTCTCCATGTCGGGAGAGTGTTAGTAAAGCATCTGGAATGTTGCACCCGAGTACCAGGGGACGAGAACTGAGACATATTGGAACACGTCTCCCGATCACACGGTTGATCATACTCTGGGTTCCACATGCATGTTTTAGCTGAAGGAAGAATCCCTTAAACCTGGAGAGTTGAGACCCGTGGAATGGGTACCATGCAATATGACTTCAAAGGGTCTTCATTTGCTCACCGAACCTCTCCAATCCTATCACTGCTGCGTTTATGCCCCTGTACACACGCTTGATTCTCTTTCGGAGACATAGCAATCCATAGCTTTTAAGATACTTACTAGTCAGGTACATACTTAGGCGTCTAATATGGGGTGTTGAGTCCATCTCATTGAGCAAGGAGTAGCTCTTGTCTATTCCATATTTGGCTTAAGGAACTTTATCTGTGCTCATTTCAATCTCTGGTTTTATGCAGCACCCCAACTCACCTTTCCCCTTTAGCAAGCATAAGTTGTTTTTCTAAATTTGAGACCCTTTTCTGTTTTGTAATTCAGTTCTTGTGTAGCGAAGTTTACATTCCGTGTATTAGTGATATCTTATGATGTTTCTTTTTCTGTGTGACTTATTTCAGTTACAATCATCATACCTGAATCCACTCTATGTTGCTACGGGCCTGATGACATACATTTCATTGTTGAGTGATATTGCATTGTACATAAGTACCACAACTTCTTTATCCATTTTTCACTTTCTGTGATATTGAACTTGTACCGTAAACGAGGTTCTTGTAAACAGAGCCATCCCAAACATTGGGGTGGCTGTGTCTTTTTGATTTTAATTTCCCTAAGCTACAGGACCATAACTGGAAGTGCCCTAGGCTCCGTTGCTTTGTTTTAGATGTTCCAGGAAACAGCATACACTTCTCCCGAGTGGCTGTTGGCAATTTACATCCCGCCCATCAGCATAACAAGGCTCCCAGTTCTCCATGGCCTGTCCTGCCTTTCTGGATTTTACACTTTTTTCAGATGGCCCTTTTGACTGGGGGGAAGTGAGACTTCATTGTAGTGCAGATTTCCTTTGCAAGCTTGCTTGGTTGGCCAAAAAGGGCGTATGCTTTTTTTCCTGAATATATTCAGGAAAAAACGCATACGTCCTTATTGGCCAAGTGCATCATTGTCGACGTTCTGCCTCTTTTCCTAGGCTTTAAATGCAAATCCAGTCTACCTCCTGAAATCGGTTTCCTGCAATTCTGCCCCGCTTTCAAGTCCTTTTGGCAGCCTTACTTCAGTATATTTTTGGACGATAGCTGTCATTTATAACTCTGCAGGTTTGTGAATTACAGTGCCCCTGAGCTCCTTTCTTCAACTCGCTTTCTTGTGAGCTGGCCGCAACACCGCAGGATTGCTTCAGGAACTAATCTGGTTCCGGCACGGCACGCTGAGCCTTTGGTTAATTCCTCTTCCTGGTGGGAAATGAGAGATAAATTTGCCCGTCCAGACACCTCCAGCTAGTCTCTCATTGGTTCTCCCTATTCCTGTTCATCTTCCGCGGAATTTGCAAACTGGGCCAAACAGGAGGTTAAAGGCACTGACTCCCCAAGTCGGGAGAGTGTTAGTAAAGCGTCTGGAATGTTGCACCCGAGTACCAGGTGACGAGAACTGAGACATATTGGAACACATCTCCCGATCACACGGTTGATCATACTCTGGGTTCCACATGCATGTTTTAGCTGAAGGAAGAATCCCTTAAACCTGGAGAGTTGAGACCCGTGGAATGGGTACGATGCAATATGACTTCAAAGGTCTTCGTTTGCTCACCGAACCTCTCCAATCCTATCACTGCTGCGTTTATGCCCCTGTACACATGCTTGATTCTCTTTCGCAGACATAGCAATCCATAGGTTTTAAGATACTTACTAGTCAGGTACATTCTTAGGCGTTTAATATGGGGTGTTGAGTCCATTTCGTTGAACAAGGAGTAGGTTTTGTCTATTACATATTTGGCTTAAGGAACTTTATCTGTGCTCATTTCAATGTCTGGTGTTATGCAGCACCCCATCTCACCTTTCCCCTTAAGCAAGCATAAGTTGGTTTTCTATATTTGAGACCCTGTTCTGTTTTGTAATTCAGTTCCTGTGTAGCCAAGTTTACATTCCGTGTATTAGTGATATCTTATGATGTTTCTTTTTCTGTGTGACTTATTTCAGTTAGAATCATCATAGCTGAATCCCCTCATTATGCTGCTACGGGCCTGATGACATAGATTTCATTGCTGAGTGATATTGCATTGTACGTAAGTACCACAACTTCTTTATCCATTTTTTGCTTTCTGCGATATTGAACTTGTACAGTAAACGAGGTTCTTGTAAATAGAGCCATCCCAAACTTTGGGGTGGCTGTGTCTTTCTCATTTTAATTTCCCTAAGCTATAGGACCATAACTGGAAGTGCCCTAGGCTCTGTTGCTTTGTTTTAGATGTTCCAGGAAACACCATACACTTCTCCCGAGTGGCTGTTGGCAATTTACATCCCGCCCATCAGCATAACAAGGCTCCCAGTTCTCCATGGCCTGTCCTGCCTTTCTGGATTTTACACTTTTTTCAGATGGCCCTTTTGACTGGGGGGAAGTGAGACTTCAATGTAGTGCAGATTTCCTTTGTAAGCTTGCTTGGTTGGCCAAAAAGGGCGTATGCTTTTTTTCCTGAATATATTCAGGAAAACAACATACGCCCTTTTCGGCCAAGTGCGTCATTGTCGACGTTCTGCCTCTTTTCCTGTGCTTTAAATGCAAATCCAGTCTACCTCCTGAAATCGGTTTCCTGCAATTCTGCCCCGCTTTCAAGTCCTCTTGGCAGCCTTACTTCAGTATATTTTTGGACGATAGCTGTCATTTATAACTTGCAGGTTTGTGAATTACAGTGCCCCTGAGCTCCTTTCTTCAACTCGCTTTCTTGTGAGCTGGCCTCAACACCGCAGGATTGCTTCAGGCCCTAATCTGGTTCCGGCACGGCACGCTGAGCCTTTGGTTAATTCCTCTTCCTGGTGGGAAATGAGAGATAAATTTGCCCGTCCAGACACCTCCAGCTAGTCTCTCATTGGTTCTCCCTATTCCTGTTCATCTGCCGCGGAATTTGCAAACTGGGCTAAACAGGAGGTTAAAGGCACTGACTCTCCATGTCGGGAGAGTGTTAGTAAAGCATCTGGAATGTTGCACCCGAGTACCAGGGGACGAGAACTGAGACATATTGGAACACGTCTCCCGATCACACGGTTGATCATACTCTGGGTTCCACATGCATGTTTTAGCTGAAGGAAGAATCCCTTAAACCTGGAGAGTTGAGACCCGTGGAATGGGTACCATGCAATATGACTTCAAAGGGTCTTCATTTGCTCACCGAACCTCTCCAATCCTATCACTGCTGCGTTTATGCCCCTGTACACACGCTTGATTCTCTTTCGGAGACATAGCAATCCATAGCTTTTAAGATACTTACTAGTCAGGTACATACTTAGGCGTCTAATATGGGGTGTTGAGTCCATCTCATTGAGCAAGGAGTAGCTCTTGTCTATTCCATATTTGGCTTAAGGAACTTTATCTGTGCTCATTTCAATCTCTGGTTTTATGCAGCACCCCAACTCACCTTTCCCCTTTAGCAAGCATAAGTTGTTTTTCTAAATTTGAGACCCTTTTCTGTTTTGTAATTCAGTTCTTGTGTAGCGAAGTTTACATTCCGTGTATTAGTGATATCTTATGATGTTTCTTTTTCTGTGTGACTTATTTCAGTTACAATCATCATACCTGAATCCACTCTATGTTGCTACGGGCCTGATGACATACATTTCATTGTTGAGTGATATTGCATTGTACATAAGTACCACAACTTCTTTATCCATTTTTCACTTTCTGTGATATTGAACTTGTACCGTAAACGAGGTTCTTGTAAACAGAGCCATCCCAAACATTGGGGTGGCTGTGTCTTTTTGATTTTAATTTCCCTAAGCTACAGGACCATAACTGGAAGTGCCCTAGGCTCCGTTGCTTTGTTTTAGATGTTCCAGGAAACAGCATACACTTCTCCCGAGTGGCTGTTGGCAATTTACATCCCGCCCATCAGCATAACAAGGCTCCCAGTTCTCCATGGCCTGTCCTGCCTTTCTGGATTTTACACTTTTTTCAGATGGCCCTTTTGACTGGGGGGAAGTGAGACTTCATTGTAGTGCAGATTTCCTTTGCAAGCTTGCTTGGTTGGCCAAAAAGGGCGTATGCTTTTTTTCCTGAATATATTCAGGAAAAAACGCATACGTCCTTATTGGCCAAGTGCATCATTGTCGACGTTCTGCCTCTTTTCCTAGGCTTTAAATGCAAATCCAGTCTACCTCCTGAAATCGGTTTCCTGCAATTCTGCCCCGCTTTCAAGTCCTTTTGGCAGCCTTACTTCAGTATATTTTTGGACGATAGCTGTCATTTATAACTCTGCAGGTTTGTGAATTACAGTGCCCCTGAGCTCCTTTCTTCAACTCGCTTTCTTGTGAGCTGGCCGCAACACCGCAGGATTGCTTCAGGAACTAATCTGGTTCCGGCACGGCACGCTGAGCCTTTGGTTAATTCCTCTTCCTGGTGGGAAATGAGAGATAAATTTGCCCGTCCAGACACCTCCAGCTAGTCTCTCATTGGTTCTCCCTATTCCTGTTCATCTTCCGCGGAATTTGCAAACTGGGCCAAACAGGAGGTTAAAGGCACTGACTCCCCAAGTCGGGAGAGTGTTAGTAAAGCGTCTGGAATGTTGCACCCGAGTACCAGGTGACGAGAACTGAGACATATTGAAACACATCTCCCAATCACACGGTTGATCATACTCTGGGTTCCACATGCATGTTTTAGCTGAAGGAAGAATCCCTTAAACCTGGAGAGTTGAGACCCGTGGAATGGGTACCATGCAATATGACTTCAAAGGGTCTTCGTTTGCTCACCGAACCTCTCCAATCCTATCACTGCTGCGTTTATGCCCCTGTACACATGCTTGATTCTCTTTCGGAGACATAGCAATCCATAGGTTTTAAGATACTTACTAGTCAGGTACATTCTTAGGCGTTTAATATGGGGTGTTGAGTCCATTTCGTTGAACAAGGAGTAGGTCTTGTCTATTACATATTTGGCTTAAGGAACTTTATCTGTGCTCATTTCAATGTCTGGTGTTATGCAGCACCCCATCTCACCTTTCCCCTTAAGCAAGCATAAGTTGGTTTTCTAAATTTGAGACCCTGTTCTGTTTTGTAATTCAGTTCCTGTGTAGCCAAGTTTACATTCCGTGTATTAGTGATATCTTATGATGTTTCTTTTTCTGTGTGACTTATTTCAGTTAGAATCATCATAGCTGAATCCACTCATTATGCTGCTACGGGCCTGATGACATAGATGTCATTGCTGAGTGATATTGCATTGTACGTAAGTACCACAACTTCTTTATCCATTTTTCGCTTTCTGCGATATTGAACTTGTACCGTAAACGAGGTTCTTGTAAACAGAGCTGTCCCAAACTTTGGGGTGGCTGTGTCTTTTTGATTTTAATTTCCCTAAGCTACAGGACCATAAGTGGAAGTGCTCTAGGCTCTGTGGCTTTGTCTTTTACATGTTTCAGGAAACACCATACACTTCTCCCAAGTGGCTGTTGGCAACTTACATCCCGCCCATCAGCATAACAAGGCTCCGAGTTCTCCATGGCCTGTCCTGCCTTTCTGGATTTTACACTTATTTCAGATGGCCCTTTTCACCAGGGGGAAGTGAGACTTCATTGTAGTGCAGATTTCCTTTGGAAGCTTGCTTGGTTGGCCAAAAAGGGCGTATGCTTTTTTTCCTGAATATATTCAGGAAAAAACGCATACGCCCTTTTTGGCCAAGTGCATCATTGTGGACGTTCTGCCTCTTTTCCTATGCTTTAAATGCAATTCCAGTCTACCTCCTGAAATCGGATTCCTGCAATTCTGCCCCGCTTTCAAGTCCTCTTGGCAGCCTTACTTCAGTATATTTTTGGATGATAGCTGTCATTTATAACTCTGCAGGTTTGTGAATTACAGTGCCCCTGAGCTCCTTTCTTCAACTCGCTTTCTTGTGAGCTGGCCGCAACACCGCAGGATTGCTTCAGGCCCTAATCTTGTTCCGGAATGACACGCTGAGCCTTTGGTTAATTCCTCTTCCTGGTGGGAAATGAGAGTTAAATTTGCCCTTCCAGACACTTCCAGCTAGTCTCTCATTGGTTCTCCCTATTCCTGTTCATCTTTTGCAGAAATTGCAAACTGGGCCAAACAGGAGGTTAAAAGCACTGACTCTCCAAGTCGGGAGAGTGTTAGTAAAGCGTCTGGAATGTTGCACCCGAGTACCAGGGGACGAGAACCGAGACATATTTGAACACGTCTCCCAATCACACGGTTTATCATACTCTGGGTTCCACATGCATGTTTTAGCTGAAGGAAGAATCCCTTAAACCTGGAGAGTTGAGACCTGTGGAATGGGTACCATGCAATATTATTTCAAAGGGTCTTCATTTGCTCACCGAACCTCTCCAATCCTATCACTGCTGCGGTTATGGCCCTGTACACACGCTTGATTCTCTTTCGGAGACATAGCAATCCATAGGTTTTAAGATACTTACTAGTCAGGTAAATTCTTAGGCGTTTAATATGGGGTGTTGAGTCCATTTCGTTGAGCTTGGAGTAGCTCTTTTCTATTACATATTTGGCTTGAGGAACTTTATCTGTGCTCATTTCAATCTCTGGTTTTATGCAGCACCCTAACTCACCTTTCCCCTTAAGCAAGCATAAGTTGGTTTTCTAAATTTGAGACCCTCTTCTGTTTTGTAATCCAGTTCCTGTGTAGCCAAGTTTACATTCCGTGTATTAGTGATATCTTATGATGTTTCTTTTTCTGTGTGACTTGTTTCAGTTAGGATCATCATAGCTGAATCCACTCATTATGCTGCTATTGGCCTGATGACATAGATTTCATTGCTGAGTGATATTGCATTGTACGTAAGTACCACAACTTCTTTATCCATTTTTCACTTTCTGCGATATTGAACTTGTACCGTAAACGAGGTTCTTGTAAACAGAGCCGTCCCAAACTTTGGGGAGGCTGTGTCTTTTTTATTTTAATTTGCCTAAGCTATAAGACCATAAGTGGAAGTGCCCTAGGCTCTGTTGCTTTGTTTTTTAGATGTTTCAGGAAACACCATACACTTCTCCGAGTGGCTGTTGGCAATTTACATCCGGCCCATCAGCATAACAATGCTCCCAGTTCTCCATGGCCTGTCCTGCCTTTCTGGATTTTACACATTTTTCAGATGGCCCTTTTGACCGGGGGGAAGTGAGACTTCATTGTAGTGCAGATTTCCTTTGCAAGCTTGCTTGGTTGGCCAAAAAGGGCGTATGCGTTTTTTTCTGAATATATTCAGGAAAAAACGCATACGCCCTTTTTGGCCAAGTGCATCATTGTCGACGTTCTGCCTCTTTTCCTATGGTTTAAATGCAATTCCAGTCTACCTCCTGAAATCGGTTTCCTGCAATTGTGCCTTGCTTTCAATGCCTCTTCATAGCCTTATCTCAATATATTTTTTGAAAATAGTTGGCCTTTATAACTCTGCAGGTTTTTGAATTGCAGTGGCCCTTAGCTCCATTTTTCAGCTCTTATTTTTGTGATCTTGCCTCATAACCACAGCATTCCTTCAGGCCGTATTCTTCTTCTGGGGCACCTTGCTGTGCCTTTGGTTTATTCTTCTTACTGATGTGAAATTAGAGTGACATGTGCCCATTGAAACTGCTACAGCTAGTTTCTCACTGGTTCCCCCTATTCCCATTCATCCTCCGCACTAACTGCAGACTGTGCGATACCAGAACTTAAAGGCATTGACTCTCCATGTGGGGATATTGTTAGTAAAGCGGCTGGAATGTCGATCTGGAGCCGCAGGAGAGGAAAAATGATGTGTGTTTTAGAAACCTTTCCCGATCATATGGTATACCAGTCGCTGCGTTTCCCAAGCATGGTTTAGCTGTAGGAAGATTCCCTTCAACCTGGAGTTTTGGGACCCTTGGAATGAGTAGCATGAAGTATTGCATTAAACTTTTGGCAGTTGCTCACCAAAGCTCACCAATCCTCTCAGCCCCAAGTGTGCAGCCTTATGTCTTATCCAGCTGTGGGTTTATATGTGGTCAATCCAGGTTGCATCACAGCCCCTGAGCAAATTTTGTAAGAATTTTTCTCTCTTTCATTGTTTCTGCATTTTGTTTTTAAAATTTATTTCTATAATGGGGTTTAGCTCATTTTCACTGCTGTGTTTGTGCCGCTCTGCACACACTTGATTCCCTTATGGAGATATATCAATACATGGGTTTTAAGATTCTTATTACTCAGATATATTTCTCTGCGGTGTATAGGGTGTGTTGAGGCCAGTTCATTGAGCAAGGTGTAGATCTTGTCTAATATCTATTTGGTTTATTGAACGGTATCTGTGCTAATTTCAAACTCTGGTTTTATGCATCACCCCACCTCTCCTTTCCCCTTAAGCTGACATAAGTGTGTTTTCTAAATGTGAGACACTGTTCTGTTCTGTAATTCATTTCTTGTGCAGCCATATTTACCCTCCCTCTATAAGTGATATCTTATGATATGTTTCTTTTTCTGTTTGACTTATTTCAAGTAGTATTATCGGACCTAAATCCACTCTTTATCCTTCTACTAGCCTTATTACCTTGATTTCATGGTGAAGAGATATTCCATTGTACATAAGTACCACATCTTCTTTATCCATTGTTCTCTTTCCTGGGATATTTAAGGTGTACTGAAGTTGAGGTTCTTGTAAACAGAGTAGCCCTAAACTGTGGTGTGCTTGTGTCTTGTTGATTTTTAGACTTCCCTAGATATACTCCCATGATTGGAAGTGTCCTATGCTCTGTAGCTCTGTTTTTTAGATGATTTAGGAACCACCATACACTTCTCCAGAGTGGCTCTTGGCAGTTCACACACTGCCCATCAGCGTATAAAGGCTCCCTGTTCTCCATGGCCTGTCCTGCATTTCTGGTTTTTACAAATTTTTAGGATGGCCCTTTTGACCGGTGGGAAATGAGACTTCTTTGTTGTGCACATTTGCATTGCTTGCTTGCTTCGTTGCCCATAAAGTGCGTATGCGTTTTTTCCTGGATATAATCAGGAAAACACGCATACGCCCTTTTGGGCCAACTGCATCATTGTCGAAATTCTGCCGCTTTTCATGTGCTTTAAAGACGAGTCCAATCTATCTCTTGAAATCTGTTTCTTGCAATTCTGTCTTGCATTCAGATCCTCTTCTTTGCCTTACCTCAACATATTTTTGGACGTTAGTTTTCATTTATAACTCTGCAGGTTTGTGAATTGCAGTGACCCTGAGCTCCATTTTTTAAGTTGCTCTTTTGTGAGCTGGCCTCAAACCCGCAGGATTGCTTCAGGCCCTATTTTGGCTCCGGCGAGGCGGGCTGAGCCTTTTTTCAATTCTTATTCTTAATGGGAAATTAGAGTGATATGTGCCCGTCCAAACCCCTACAACTATTCTCTCATTGGTTCCCCCTCTTCCCGTTCATCCTCCTCACAATTTGCAAAATGTGTGAAACAGAAGTTGAAATGTGCTGATTCTCCAAGTGGGGAGATTCTAAGTAACGTGGCTGGAATGGTGAACAGGAGCACCAGGAGAGGATAAATGAGCTGCATTTTAGACACATCTCCCGATCACATGGTGTACAGTCCTCTGGGTTTTCCATGCATGTTTTAGCTGTAGGAAGATCCCTTGAACCTGCAGATTGGGGACCCATTGAATGGGTACCAGGTAGTATTACTTTAAAGGGTGTGCATTTCCTCACCCAACCTCACATTTCTCTTAGTGCAAACAGTTTCCAGCCTTATGTCTCATCCTGCTGTGGGTCTAGATGTGTTCAATCCATGTTGCATCACCGTCCCTGAGGAAAAGTTGTAAGAGGTTTTCTCTGTCTCTCTGTCGTTTATTTTTTTCAATTTATTACTATATTGGTTACAGCTGATTTTCAAAGCTCTGTTTCTTGCTGCTGTATATCCACTTGATTCACGTACAGAGAGACATCAGTAAATTCTTTTTCAGATTCTTACCAGTCGTATATATTCTTTTCCGGTGACTTGAGTGTGCTGAGTTCAGTTCTTTTAGCTACTGTGTGGGCCTTGTTGATTATCAGTTTGGTATTTGGAATGGTATCTTTGCTAATTTCAACCTCCTGGATGATGCCTCACCCCTCCCCACCTTTCCCGTTTAGCAGCCTTATGCGTGTTTTCTACATATTTGACTATGTTTTTGTTTTGTAATTTATTTCATGTGTAGCCATTTTGGATTCCACCTTTAAGTGATATCTTATGATATGTGTCTTTTTCTTTTTGAATTATGTCACTTAGAATGATCATACGTAACTCCTCCGGAGTTGTTACAACTGGCCATATTTCATTGATTTCCAGGCTGAATAATATTCCACTCTACCTAAGTACCACATCTCTATCCATTTTTTCTCTCCAGAGACATTTAAGTTATATCCTAGTCGAGGATCTTTTAAACAGAGAGGGGGTAAACATTGGGGTGCCTGTGTCCTCTCGATTTTTGTTTTTCCCAAGATATACGCCCATGAGTGCAAGTGCCCTATGCTCTGTAGCTCATTTTTTAGATGCTTTAGTAAACACAATACACTTCTCCAGAATGGCCGTTGGCAATATACATTTCCACTATAAGTCTCACAGGGCTCCCTCTTCTCCTTGCCCTGTCCTGCATTTCTGTTGTTTACGCTTTATGCGGATGGCTCTTCTGACTGATGCGAAGTGATATCTTTTGTAGTATTGACTTCCAGTGCCCACCTGTTTGGTTGGCTAAAAAAGTGTATGCCCTTTTCTTGAATATATACAGAAAAAAACGCATACACCCTTTTTGGCCAACTGCAATGTTGGCAATGTTCAGCTCCTTTTCTTGTGCTTAATGGCGAGTCCTTTCTACCTCCTCAAATCCCTTTCCTGCCATTCTCCCTTGCTTACAAGTCCTTTTCTCTGACTTTCCTCAAGACATTTTTCAGTGATGGATATTTTCAACTCTGCAGTTTCGTGAATTTTACTGCCCCTGAGTTCCATTGTTCAACTTGTGTTTATGGGAACTGGCCACAAAGCAGAGGGATTTCCTCAAGCCCTATACTGTTTCCATGGGCAACCCTAGCCTTTGGTCAATTCGTCTTCCTGATTGGAAATTAGAGTGACATGTGCCTGTCTGAACACCTAGGACTTGTCTCTCATTGTTCCTCATCCTTCCGCTTCATCCTCTGGACAAATTCCAAACTGTACGCAACAGGATGTTGACAGTGCTGACATCTCCAAGTGGGGAGACTGTTAGTAAAGACGCTGGAGGGGTGAACCCGAGCACCAGGAGATGAGGAGATGAGATGCCTTTTCCAAACTCTTCCCGATCAGACGGTATACCATCCTCTGGGTGTGACAGACATGTTTTAGCAGTAGGAAGAGTCCCATTCATGTAAGGAGAACACCAGGGCTTTTTCAAAATCAGTGTCTCCCCGAAACCCAAACTGGGGAATTTTTTAAGCTACGGCTACACATATGTTCATTAAGGGCCTTGGGAAGTAGGCAGAGTCCAAACTTTAGATGATTGAAGTCTTCAGGGTCAGAAGCACTCACCACCAGCTTCCCTTAGGTTACACTTTAACTGTCATTGATAGATGATGTCAATAAAAATATCTATTCTTTTCCAGATTATTTCCCCTTATAGGTTATAGCAAAATGTTGAGTGTAGTTCCCTGTGCTATACAGTAGTTCCTTGTTGATGATCTATTTTATACATAGCAGTGTGTATGTGTTAATCCCAAACTGTTAATTTATCCCTCCTCCCACCTTTCTCCTTTGGTAATAATAAATTATAAGATTTTATACTTCTCAGAAATGGGGGAGCTGAAAGAGAGGTATCATTTTCAATGGAAAAGCATTTAAAACAAGATTGAAGCTTTAACCAAGATTATTAGATGTACATCCTTGGAAAGAAATCACTTCGTTTCTCTAATATTGACCTGACAAATAAGACAAACCTTTTCACTGAACTTGCTTATAATAAAGTGATGGAAATATCAAATGGAAGTGTTAGAAACATCTTATTTTACCCGAGCCTTATACACTGTTCTATGTTAACTACAGTTTGGCTCACACATCTGTTCATTGAGGTTACAATAGTCTCAATTTCTGTTACTGATCCTCCAGAGTGGACCCCAACAAGTGTCCCCCTGCCCAGTGTCATTGGGGCCAACAGATCGAGACTGAGTTTGGTTCACAAGCAAAGGAAACTTTATATTTTGATCAGAGAATGGAGAGGTGAGAGCATGCACTACCCCGTGGGCTGTGGGCTGGGCTGTTGTGTAGAGATCCTGTCAGAGTCAGTGGGAGGGAGGGGGCGGAGCTCTCGAGGGCCGGGTTGGCTGCAGCTCAGGCTCTATATCGCGGAGTCTGCACTGGGCCCCAGGGGCTGAGGTGTCGTCCCAGCCATTCTGCACTAGGAAATCTGGTCTGAAGTGCCGGGTGTGGAACCTCTGCATGCGGGACCCTAGGAGCACATGAAATTAGACAAAGCACAAAGGATAAAAACGGTTAGACTTGACTTTATTGCCCAGATTCTATTTTTATCTCCCAGGGATTTTTAATGGGCTTTGCTGGGGACAAACCCCTCCTCTGCCTTTTGCCCCGTTCCTCATTCTTGGAGTGCTGAGGGTGCAGACCCTTCTTCTGTAACTGCTGAGTGCTGAGTTGGGAGCCCTCATACCCGGGGGCGAGGGTCAGAGCTCTCCCCAGCAGCCTCCAGGTGACGTTGATTGTCCCCAGGCCCCCTGCCTCCCTGCTCGTCCACCTGAGCACCAGCATTGGAAGCGTTATAGATTCTAATGACCTTTAAGGGTCCAGGAAAGAGATGTGCAGAGACGCTGTGGGGGCCGGTTTCACCCCGCCCCACATTTGTTCGGCCACCTTAGGCTGACCGTTTCTGCCAGCCTAGATGCTCTGACCAGTAGTCTGCGCTTTCTTCAATTAGGTCCCTGAATTAACGTACAAACAGCACCAGGTGTCAGAGCCCTGCCCGCTCAACTCCCAGACAGTCCAGGGTCAGTGGTGATCAAGGACCATGATGGCCACTGAGTCAACAGCCTTTTGAAGTAAACAGAAGTCCAGCCGGTCTCATTGGCCACCATCATCATGGTGTCTGTAGGCTTTTCTTTGGTGACAGTGTGATATACGGTTCCCCCGCCAAGATTATTAGCTCCCCTCTGGGTGCAGTATGTCCTGCAAGCAGTAGTCTATTCTTTTGGGACACACTCTTGTTGTTTTATGAGAGAAACTCCAGGTCAAGTGATGTTCACATGAGTCGTCATGGTGCCCTGTTGCCCCCGGTTATCTCTCTGGATGTTGGAGTTGGAAGGCCTCCTCACTCGAGGTTGGTGTGCCCACAGAGCGAACCCTGCAACTTCAGGGCATGGTTGGTGGTTAGGATCACCACGTGGGGTCTTTTTCCCTTAGGAGTGAGGTGGCCTTTGGGGCTGCTGATTTCCAGGTTTTTAGATACCGCCAGTATCTTGGCCAGATGTGGCAGTGGGCCAAGCCCCTTGGTGACCGTAGTTTATCCTACCTGGATGGCATTCATTGCATTCTTGCATTGTTCCATTTCAAGTGGTCCCAGATTTTGCACTAATTCTCCAATGGCGATTCACTGGGAATGTAAAGGTCAAAGGGTTTAGCTAAATTAGGGAGTTCCAGGGCAAGGGTCTGAATTGACTGCTCTTTCCATTCTTGAAAGGCCACTTCTGGATTCTATTCAAAAGGATCATCATCTTTTCCTTTCAGTGTTTCATATAGAGGCCCAGCTAGTGGACTGTAGTTAGGGATCCAGAAGCAGCAAACCCTGGCCTCCCCAGGAACCCCTAAGCTGTCTTCTAGTTTTAGAAAGGGGTAAGGCTGAAAATGGTTTCTTTCCTTTCCTGGGATGGGCTTCTCCGACCTTCTGTGAGAATGAAGCCCAGGCAGGTCACCGCAGTCTGTGATATTTGAGCTTTTTCTTGGACAACTTCTATCCTTTATTGGCTTGGTAGTTCAGAGGCCTCCTTAGTAGGGCTGGCGATCAGAATGTCGTCTGTGTACTGAAGGAGGGTTTCCTTTTCCAGAGGTAGAACTTTTAGGTCTTTAGCTAAGCTTTCCCCAAAGATGGTGTGGGAATTTTTGCACCCTTGGGGCAAGACGGCCCGGAAGTATTGTTTTAGTTGTATGTTGAGTCCTGCCACTCACAAGCCAAAATTTCTTGTGACTCTGGGACTAATGGAATACAAAAGAAGGCATCATTGAAGACTAATACAGAATACCATGTCCTGGTGGTTGGTAGAATGACCAGCAGGGTGTAGGAATTAGGAGCAGCTGGAGGTATATCCTCGGTGGCTTCACTGACTGTCCTGACATCCTTTACCAGGTCCCCAGCAGCCCATGGGGCTCTCGTGGTCAGACCAATCCCAGAATATGGAGCTCACCTGGGCAGGTACCCCACCCCCACCCCAGCCCACGGGGCTCTCGTGGTCAGGCCCCTCCCAGGATACAGAGCTACCCTTGCAGGTACCGTTGCAGGGCTGGGCACACAGGAACCGTGCACATAGCCCTCATTGCAGAGCACCCCCTGCTCACCTGTCGCTCAGAGCTGACACAGAGCACCTCAGAGCAGGACTTGAACTAACAAACAGCAGCTGCGACAGGTCTGTGACCCTGGGCATCACTCTGTGCGGCCTCCCTCCACCTGGTCTTCCAGAGACTTCCACTGCACCCGGGGCACCAGGCCTCTGTCTCCAACCACCACCCACCCCTCCTCTCCCTGACTCCTGGGTTCCTCTCATTAGGAGAGGGTTTTCTTGAAGTTGTCTCCCACTCATGGGCCAGATAAAATGATTAGAAAACAAGCCAAAGCTGCAGCCCCTTGTCTATCCTGACTCTCAGGAGCCCACACCTGTTCCTTGGACCTGGCCGGTTCAGCAAGTTCCATTTTCTGCAGCTGTGAGCCCCTGAGGGGTGATGATTGGCTGACCTGGGCAGCCTTACCATGCCGGCCAGCCCTCCCCAGGTGTGCCTGGGTTGAGATCAATATAAATACCACTCCAGGCAGCAAGAGGCCCTGCAGCCGTGCCTGATGCCATTTTCTCTGCCCTGTCAGCAGTCTCGGGGCTGGGCTGGTGGGAGGGAGTGAGAGGCCACGGCTTTGTGGGTGGCCCAGTGTGAGTGGGGCTCTGCTGGACTTTCTGCAGCAGTTGCCAGGCTGCCACCTGCTAAAGAAGAGGATGTGTCACCTATATCTGCTGCTGGAATTTCTCCCTGGGCAGAGGTGAGGAAGGAAAAAAGCAGTGGGGGCAGGGACAGGACGGGTATCTCAGGCAGGGAAATGGAAATCTTCCAGAAGAGCACCCAGGGCCAGGACCATCCTGGCTGGCCTGCAGGCACCAAGTCGGCCGGCATGCTGTCACTCGTGTGGCTCTATGGCCCTTCCTCTAGGCTTTCAAGTCCTTGTATATATTCAGGTGTTTTACCTGGGACGGGTGGGAATAGTTCAGCAGCAACTGGCCTGGGGCTCAGCTCACGTTTACTCACAGATGCCTCAGCACGGTGCCCCAGCTTTGCAATGAGGATGCTTGTTGCGTGGGGGCTGCTGGCTGAATGGGAGACGATTCCCCACCACTGACCAACTTCAGAATTGTTTACAACTGGAGCAAGTGCCCTGATACGGTTTTCCTCTGTGGAACTGGTGGGTTCTGTGTTTTGTTTTCTCTTTTTCATTTTTGGTTCAAGGTAGATTTTATTCCTCTTTTTTGTATTTACAGATATAAGCATGGAAATAATTTATTCATATAAATACATGTATGTGAAGGGAATAATTGTTTTTTCTGTTTTATTTTTTAAATTTTATTTCTTTTTAATTTTGAATTTTATTTTATATTTTTATACAGCAGGTTCTTATTGGTTATCTATTTTATACATATAAATGTATACATGCCAATCCCAGTCTCTCAACTCCTCCCACCACCACCCCCCCAACAGCTTTCCCCCCTTGTTGTCCATACGTTTGTTGTCTACATCTGTTGCTCTATTTATGCCTTGCAAAATGGTTAACCTGTACAGTTTTTCTAGGTTCCACATATATGCATGAATATACAAGATTTGTTTTTCTCTTTCTGACTTACTTCACTCTGTATGACACTCTCTAGATCCATCGACGTCTCTACAAATGACCCAATTTCATTCCTTTTCATGGCTTACTAATATTCCATTTTATATATGTACCACAGCTTTATGCATTCGTCTGTCTGTGGGCATTTAGGTTGCTTCCATTACCTCGATATTGTAAAGAGTGAGGCAATGAACATTGCGGTGAATGTCTCTTTTTGATTTATGGTTTTGTCTGGGTATATGTCCAGAACTGGGATTGCTGTATCATATGGTAATTCTACTGTTAGTTTCTTAAGAAACTCCATATTGTTCTCCATAGTGACTGTATCAATTTATATTCCCAACAATAGTAGAAGAGGGTTCCTTTTCTCCACACCCTTTCCAGCATTTTTTGTTTGTAGATTTTCTGATGATGCCCATTCTACCAGGTGTGAGGTGATACTTCATTGTTGAGTCCATTTTGTTGAGCAAGGGGTAGGTCTTGTCTATTACATATTTAGCTTATGGAATGGTATCTCTGCTAATTTCAAACTCTGGTGTTATGCAGCACCCCAACTCACCTTCCCCCTTAAGCAAGCATAAGTTGGTTTTCTAAACATGAGACCCTGTTCTGTTTTGTAATTCAGTTCATGTGTAGCCAAGTTCGCATTCCATGTATTAGTGGTACCTTATGATGTTTCTTTTTCTGTGTGACTTTTTTCACTTAGAATCACCGTGCCTCAATCCACTCATTATGCTGGTACGGGCCTGGTGACATAGTTTTCATTGCTGAGAGGTATTCTTTTGTACGTAAGTACCGCAACTTCTTTATCCATTATTTGCTCTCTGGCATATTTAACTTGTGCTGCAGAAGAGGTTACTGTAAACAGAGCCGTCCCAAATTTTTGGGTGGCTGTGTCTTTTTGATTTTAATTTCCCTAAGCTATAGGACCATAAGTGGAAGTGCCCTAGGCTCTGTTGCTTTGTTTTTTAGATGTTTCAGGAAACACCATACACTTCTCCCCAGTGGCTGTTGGCAATTTACATCCCGCCCATCAGCATAACAAGGCTCCCTGTTCTCCATGGCCTGTCCTGCCTTTCTGGATTTTACACTTTTTTCAGATGGCCCTTTTGACCGGGGGGAAGTGAGACTTCATTGTAGTGCAGATTTCCTTTGCAAGCTTGCTTGGTTGGCCAAAAAGGGCGTATGCGTTTTTTCCTGAATATATTCAGGAAAAAACGCATACGCCCTTTTTGACCAAGTGCATCATTGTGGACGTTCTGCCTCTTTTCCTATGCTTTAAATGCAATTCCAGTCTACCTCCTGAAATCGGTTTCCTGCAATTCTGCCCGGCTTTCAAGTCCTCTTGGCAGCCTTACTTCAGTATATTTTTGGACGATAGCTGTCATTTATAACTCTGCAGGTTTGTGAATTACAGTGCCCCTGAGCTCCTTTCTTCAACTCGCTTTCTTGTGAGCTGGCCGCAACACTGCAGCATTGCTTCAGACCCTATTCTGGTTCCGGCACGGCACGCTGAGCCTTTGGTTAATTCCTCTTCCTGGTGGGAAATGAGAGTTAAATTTGCCAGTCCAGACACCTCCAGCTAGTCTGTCATTGGTTCTCCCTATTGCTGTTCATCTTTCGCAGAAATTGCAAACTGGGCCAAACAGGAGGTTAAAGGCACTGACTCTCCAAGTCGGGAGAGTGTTAGTAAAGAATCTGGAATGTTGCACCCGAGTACCAGGGGACGAGAACTGAGACGTATTTGAACACGTGTCCCGATCACACGGTTGATCATACTCTGGGATCCACATGCATGTTTTAGCTGAAGGAAGAATCCCTTAAACCTGGAGAGTTGAGACCCGTGGAATGGGTACCATGCAATATGAATTCAAAGGGTCTTCATTTGCTCATCGAACCTCACCAATACTATCACTGCTGCGTTTATGCCCCTCTACACATGCTTGATTCCCTTTCGGAGACATACCAATCCATAGGTTTTAAGATACTTACTAGTCAGGTACATTCTTAGGTGTTTAATATGGGGTGTTGAGTCCATTTCGTTGAGCAAGGAGTAGCTCTTGTCTATTCCATATTTGGCTTCAGGAACTTTATCTGTGCTCATTTCAATCTCTGGTTTTATGCAGCACCCTAAGTCACCTTTCCCCTTAAGCAAGCATAAGTTGGTTTTCTAAATTTGAGACCCTGTTGTGTTTTGGAATTCAGTTCCAGTATAGCCAAGTTTACATTCCGTGTATTAGTGATATCTTATGATGTTTCTTTTTCTGTGTGACTTATTTCAGTTAGAATCATCATACCTAAATCCACTCATTATGCTGCTATGGGCCTGATGACATACATTTCATTGCTGAGTGATATTGCATTGTACGTAAGTACCACAACTTCTTTATCCATTTTTCACTTTCTGCGATATTGAACTTGTACCGTAAACGAGGGTCTTGTAAACAGAGCCATCCCAAACTTTGGGGTGGCTGTGTCTTTTTGATTTTAATTTCCCTAAGCTATAGGACCATAAGTGGAAGTGCTCTATGCTCTGTTGCTTTGTTTTTTAGATGTTTCAGGAAACACCATACACTTCTCCCGAGTGGCTGTTGGCAATTTACATCCCGCCCATCAGCATAACAAGGCTCCCAGTTCTCCATGGCCTGTCCTGCCTTTCTGGATTTTACACTTTTTTCAGATGGCCCTTTTGACCGTGGGGAAGTGAGACTTCATTGTAGTGCAGATTTCCTTTGCAAGTTTGCTTGGTTGGCCAAAAAGGGCATATGCGTTTTTTCCTGAATATATTCAGGAAAAAACGCATAAGCCCTTTGTGGCCAAGTGCATCATTGTTGACGTTCTGCCTCTTTTCCTATGCTTTAAATGCAATTCCAGTCTACCACCTGAAATCGGTTGCCTGCAATTCTGCCCCACTTTCAAGTCCTCTTGGCAGACTTACTTCAGTATATTTTTGGACGATAGCTGTCATTTATAACTCTGCAGTTTGTGAATTACAATGCCCCTGAACTCCTTTCTTCAACTCGCTTTCTTGTGAGCTGGCCGCAACACCGCAGGATTGCTTCAGGCCGTAATCTTGTTCTGGCACGGCCCGCTGAGCCTTTGGTTAATTCCTCTTCCTGGTGGGAAATGAGAGTTAAATTTGCCCGTCCAGACACCTCCAGCTAGTCTCTCATTGGTTCTCCCTATTCCTGTTCATCTTCCGCAGAAATTGCAAACTGGGCCAAACAGGAGGTTAAAGGCACTGACTCTCTAAGTCAGGAGAGTGTTATTAAAGCGTCTGCAATGATGCACCCGCGTACCAGGGGACGAGAACTGAGACATATTGGAACACGTCTCCCGATCACATGGTTGATCATACTCTGGGTTCCACATGCATGATTTAGCTGAAGGAAGAATCCCTTAAACTTGGAGAGTTGAGACCCGTGGAATGGGTACCATGCAACAGGACTTCAAAGGGTCTTCATTTGCTCACCGAACCTCTCCAGTCCTATCATTTCTGCATTTATGCCCCTGTACACACGCTTGATTCTCTTTCGGAGACATAGCAATCCATAGCTTTTAAGATACTTACTAGTCAGGAACATTCGTAGGCGTTTAATATGGGGTGTTGAGTCCATTTCGTTGAGCAAGGAGTAGGTCTTGTCTATTACATATTTGGCTTAAGGAACTTTATCTGTGCTCATTTCAATCTCTGGTTTTATGCAGCACCCCAACTCACCTTTCCCCTTAAGCAAGCATAAGTTGGTTTTCTAAATTTGAGACCCTGTTCTGTTATGTAATCCAGTTCCTGTGTAGCCAAGTTTACATTCCGTGTATTAGTGATATCTTATGATGTTTCTTTTTCTGTGTGACTTATTTCAGTTAGAATCATCATACCTGAATCCACTCATTATGCTGTTACGGGCCTGATGACATAGATTTCATTGCTGAGTGATATTGCATTGTACATAAGTACCACAACTTCTTTATCCATTTTTCACTTTCTGCAATATTGAACTTGTACTGTAAACGAGGTTGTTGTAAACAGAGCCATCCCAAACTTTGGGGTGGCTGTGTCTTTTTGATTTTAATTTCCCTAAGCTATAGGACCATAAGTGGAAGTGCCCTAGGCTCTGTTGCTTTGTTTCTTAGATGTTTCAGGAACCACCATACACTTCTCGCAAGCGGCTGTTGGCAATTTACATCCCGCCCATCAGCATAAGAAGGCTCCCAGTTCTCCATGGCCTGTCCTGCCTTTCTGGATTTTACACATTTTTCAGATGGCCCTTTTGACCTGGGGGAAGTGAGACTTCATTGTAGTGCAGATTTCCTTTGCAAGCTTGCTTGGTTGGCCAAAAAGGGCGTATGCGTTTTTTCCGGAATATATTCAGGAAAAAACGCATACGCCCTTTTTGGCCAAGTGCATCATTGTCGACGTTCTGCCTCTTTTCCTATGCTTTAAATGCAATTCCAGTCTACCTCCTGAAATCGGTTTCCTGCAATTCTGCCCCGCTTTCAAGTCCTCTTGGCAGCCTTACTTCAGTATATTTTTGGACGATAGCTGTCATTTATAACTCTGCAGGTTTGTGAATTACAGTGCCCCTGCGCCTCTTTCTTCAACTCGCTTTCTTGTGAGCTGGCCGCAACACTGCTGCATTGCTTCAGGCCCTAATCTTGTTCCGGCACGGCACGCTGAGCCTTTGGTTAATTCCTCTTCCTGGTGGGAAATGAGAGTTAAATTTGCCCGTCCAGACACCTCCAGCTAGTCTCTCATTGGTACTCCCTATTCCTGTTCATCTTCCACAGAAATTGCAAACTGGGCCAAACAGGAGGTTAAAGGCACTGACTCTCCAAGTCGGGAGAGTGTTAGTAAAGTGTCTGGAATGTTGCACCTGAGTACCAGGGGACGAGAACTGAGACATATTGGAACACGTCTCCCGATCACACGGTTGATCATACCCTGGGTTCCACATGCATGATTTAGCTGCAGGAAGAATCCCTTAAACGTGGAGAGTTGAGACCTGTGGAATGGGTACCATGCAATATGACTTCAAAGAGTTTCATTTGCTCACCGAACCTCTCCAATCCTATCACTGCTGCGTTTATGCCCCTGTACACACGCTTGATTCTCTTTCAGAGACACAGCGATCCATAGGTTTTAAGATACTTACTAGTCAGGTACATTCTTAGGCGTTTAATATGGGGTGTTGAGTCCCTTTCGTTGAGCAAGGAGTAGCTCTTGTCTATTCCATATTTGGCTTAAGGAACTTTATCTGTGCTCATTTCAATCTCTGGTTTTATGCAGCACCCCAACTCACCTTTCCCCTTAAGCAAGCATAAGTTGATTTTCTAAATTTGAGACCCTGTTCTGTTTTGTAATCCAGTTCCTGTGTAGCCAAGTTTACATTCCGTGTATTAGAGATATCTTATGATGTTTCTTTTTCTTGTGACTTATTTCAGTTAGAATCATAATACCTGAATCCACTCATTATGCTCCTATGGGCCTAATGACATACATTTCATTGCTGAGTGATATTGCATTGTACGTAAGTACCAGAACTTCTTTATCCATCTTTCGCTTTCTGCGATATTGAACTTGTACCGTAAACGAGGTTCTTGTAAACAGAGCCGTCCCAAACTTTGGGGTGGCTGTGTCTTTTTGATTTTAATATCCCTAAGCTATAGGACCATAAGTGGAAGTGCCCTAGGCTCTGTTGCTTTGTTTTTTCGATGTTTCAGGAAATACAATACACTTCTCCCAAGTGGCTGTTGGCAATTTACATCCCGCCCATCAGCATAACAAGGCTCCCAGTTCTCCATGGCCTGTCCTGCCTTTCTGGATTTTACACTTTTTTCAGATGGCCCGTTTGACCGCGGGGAAGTGAGACTACATTGTAGTTCAGATTTCCTTTGCAAGCTTGCTTGGTTGGCCAAAAAGGGCGTATGCGTTTTTTCCTGAATATATTCAGGAAAAAACGCATATGCTCTTTTTGGCCAAGTGCATCATTGTCCACGTTCTGCCTCTTTTCCTATGCTTTAAATGCAATTCCAGTCTACCTCCCGATATCGGTTTCCTGCAATTCTGCCCCGCTTTCAAGTCCTCTTTGTAGCCTTACTTCAGTATATTTTTGGACGATAGCTGTCATTTATAACTCTGCAGGTTTGTGAATTACAGTGCCCCTGAGCTCCTTTCTTCAACTCGCTTTCTTCTGAGCTGGCCGCAACACCGCATGATTGCTTCAGGCCCTAATCTGGTTCCGGCACGGCACGCTGTGCCTTTGGTTTATTCCTCTTCCTGGTGGGAAATGAGAGTTAAATTTGCCCGTCCAGGCACCTCCAGCTAGTCTCTCATTGGTCCTCCCTATTCCTGATAATCTTCCGCAGAAATTGCAAACTGGGCCAAACAGGAGGTTAAAGGCACTGACTCTCCAAGTCGGGAGAGTGTTAGTAAAGCGTCTGGAATGTTGCACCCGAGTACCAGGGGACGAGAACTGAGACATATTTGAACACGTCTCCTGATCACACGGTTGATCATACTCTGGGTTACACATGCATGTTTCAGCTGAAGGAAAAATCCCTTAAACCTGGAGAGTTGAGACCCTTGGAATGGGTACCATGCAATATGACTTCAAAGGGTCTTCATTTGCTCACCGAACCTCTCCAATCCTATCACTGCTGCGTTTATGCCCCTGTACACACGCTTGATTCTCTTTCGGAGACATAGCAATCCATAGGTTTTAAGATACTTACTAGTCAGGTACATTCTTAGGCGTTTAATATGGGGTGTTGAGTCCATTTCGTTGAGCAAGGAGTAGCTCTTGTCTATTCCATATTTGGCTTAAGGAACTTTATCTGTGCTCATTTCAATCTCTGGTTTTATGCAGCACCCCAACTCACCTTTCCCCTTAAGCAAGCATAAGTTGGTTTTCTAAATTTGAGACCCTGTTCTGTTTTGTAATCCAGTTCCTGTGTAGCCAAGTTTACATTCCGTGTATTATTGATATCTTATGATGTTTCTTTTTCTGTGTGACTTATTTCAGTTAGAATAATCATACCTGAATCCACTCATTATGCTGCTACGGGCCTCATGACATAGATTTCATTGCTGAGTGATATTGCATTGTACGTAAGTACCACAACTTCTTTATCCATTTTTCGTTTTCTGCGATATTGAACTTGTACCGTAAACGAGGTTCTTGTAAACAGAGCCGTCCCAAACTTTGGGGTGGCTGTGTCTTTTTTATTTTAATTTCCCTAAGCTATAGGACCATAAGTGGAATTGACCTAGGCTCTGTTGCTTTGTTTTTTAGATGTTTCAGGAAACACCATACACCTCTCCCGAGTGGCTGTTGGCCATTTACATCCCGCTCATCAGCATAACAAGGCTCCCAGTTCTGCATGGCCTGTCCTGCCTTTCTGGATTTTACACTTTTTTCAGATGGCCCTTTTGACTGGGGGGAAGTGAGACTTCATTGTAGTGCAGATTTCCTTTGCAAGCTTGCTTGGTTGGCCAAAAAGGGCGTATGTGTTTTTTCCTGAATATATTCAGGAAAAAACGCATACGCCCTTTTTGGCCAAGTGCATCATTGTGGACGTTCTGCCTCTTTTCCTATGCTTTAAATGCAATTCCAGTCTACCTCCTGAAATCGGTTTCCTGCAATTTTGCCCCGCTTTCAAGTCCTCTTGGCAGCCTTACTTCAGTATATTTTTGGACGATAGCTGTCATTTATAACTCTGCAGGTTTGTGAATTACAGTGCCCCTGAGCTCCTTTCTTCAACTCAGTTTCTTGTGAGCTCGCCGCAACACCGCAGGATTGCTTCAGGCCCTAATCTGGTTCCGGCACGGCACGCTGAGCCTTTGGTTAATTCCTCTTCCTGGTGGGAAATGAGAGTTAAATTTGCCCGTCCAGACAACTCCAGCTAGTCTCTCATTGGTTCTCCCTTTTCCAGTTCATCTTCCGGAGAAATTACAAACAGGTCCAAACAAGAGGTTAAAGGCACTGACTCTCCAAGTCGGGAGAGTGTTAGTAAAGCGTCTGGAATGTTGCACCCGAGTACCAGGGGATTAAAACTGAGAAATATTTGAATAGGTCTCCCGATCACACGGTTGATCATACTCTGGTTTCCACATGCATGTTTTAACCGAAGGGAGAATCCCTTAAACCTGGAGAGTTGAGACCCGTGGAAAGGGTACCATGCAATATAACTTCAAAGGGTCTTCAGTTGCTCACCGAACCTCTCCAATCCTATCACTGCTGCGTTTATGCCCCTGTACACACGCTTGATATTCTTTCGGAGAGATAGCAATCCATAGGTTTTAAGATACTTCCTAGTCAGGTACATTCTTAGGCGTTTAATATGGGGTGTTGAGTCCATTTCGTTGAGCAAGGAGTAGCTCTTGTCTATTACATATTTGGCTTAAGGAACTTTATCTGTGCTCATTTCAATCTCTGGTTTTATGCAGCACCCCAACTCACCTTTCCCCTTAAGCAAGCATAAGTTGGTTTTCTAAATTTGAGACCCTGTTCTGTTTTGTAATTCAGTTAGTGTGTAGCCAAGTTTACATTCCGTGTATTAGTGATATCTTATGATGTTTCTTTTTCTGTGTGACTTATTTCAGTTAGAATCATCATACCTGAATCCACTCATTATGCTGCTACGGGCCTGATGACATAGATGTCATTGCTGAGTGATATTGCATTGTACGTAAATACCACAAGTTCTTTATCCATTTTTCGCTTTCTGTGATATTGAACTTGTACCGTAAATGAGGTTCTTGTAAACAGAGCCGTCCCAAACTTTGGGGTGGCTGTGTCTTTTTAATTTTAATTTCCCTAAGCTATAGGACCATAAGTGGAAGTGCCCTACGCTCTGTTGCTTTGTTTTGTAGATGTTTCAGGAATCAGCATACACTTCTCCCAAGTGGCTTTTGGCAATGTACATCTCGCCCATCAGCATAACAAGGCTCCCAGTTCTCCATGGCCTGTCCTGCCTTTCTGGATTTTACACTTTTTTCAGATGGCCCTTTTGACCGGGGGGAAGTGAGACTTCATTGCAGTGCATATTTCTTTGCAAGCTTGTTTGGTTGGCCAAAAAGTGTGTATGCGTTTTTTCCTGAATATAATCAGGAAAAAACGCATACGCACTTTTTGGCCAAGTGCATCATTGTCGACGTTCTGCCTCTTTTCCTATGCTTTAAATGCAATTCCAGTCTACCTCCTGAACTCGGTTTCCTGCAATTCTGCCCTGCTTTCAAGTCCTCTTGGCAGCCTTACTTCAGTATATTTTTGGATGATAGCTGTCATTTATAACTCTGCAGGTTTGTGAATTACAGTGCCCCTGAGCTCCTTTCTTCAACTCGCTTTCTTGTGAGCTGGCCGCAACACCACAGGATTGCTTCAGGCCCTAATCTGGTTCCGGCACGGCACGCTGAGCCTTTGGTTAATTCCTCTTCCTGGTGGGAAATGAGAGTTAAATTTGCCCGTCCAGACACCTCCAGCTGGTCTCTCATTGGTCTTCCCTATTCCTGTTCATCTTCCAAAGAATTTGCAAACTGGGCCAAACAGGAGGTTAAAGGCACTGACTCTCCAAGTCGGGAGAGTGTTAGTAAAGCGTCTGGAATGTTGCACCCGAGTACCAGGGGACGAGGATGGAGACATATTTGAACACGTCTCCCGATCACACGGTTGATCATACTCTGGGTTCCACATGCATGTTTTAGCTGAAGGAGGAATCCCTTAAACATGGAGAGTTGAGACCCGTGGAATGGGTACCATGCAATATGACTTCAAAGGGTCTTCATTTGCTCACCTAACCTCTCCAATCCTATCACTGCTGCGTTTATGCCCCTGTACACACGCTTGATTCTCTTTTGGAGACATAGCAATCCATACCTTTTAAGATACTTACTAGTCAGGTACATTCTTAAGCGTTTAATATGGGATGTTGAGTCCATTTCGTTGAGCAAGGAGTAGCTCTTGTCTATTACATATTTGGCTTAAGGAACTTTATCTGTGCTCATTTCAATCTCTGGTTTTATGCAGCACCCCAACTCACCTTTCCCCTTAAGCAAGCATAAGTTGGTTTTCTAAATTTGAGACCCTGTTCTGTTTTGTAATTCAGTTCATGAGTAGCCAAGTTTACATTCCGTGTATTAGTGATATCTTATGATGTTTCTTTTTCTGTGTGACTTATTTCAGTTAGAATCATCATACCTGAATCCACTCATTATGCTGCTACGGGCCTGATGACATAGATTTCATTGTTGAGTGATATTGCATTGTATGTAAGTACCACAACTTCTTTATCCATTTTTCACTTTCTGTGATATTGAACTTGTACCGTAAACGAGGTTCTTGTAAACAGAGCTGTCCCAAACTTTGGGGTGGCTGTGTCTTTTTCATTTTAATTTCCCTAAGCTATAGGACCATAAGTGGAAGTGTCTTAGGCTCTGTTGCTTTGTTTTTTAGATGTTTCAGGAAACACCATACACTTCTCCCTAGTGGCTGTTGGCAATTTACATCCCATCCATCAGCATAACAAGGCTCCCAGTTCTCCATGGCCTGTTCTGCCTTTCTGGATTTTACACTTTTTTCAGATGGCCCTTTTGACCGGGGGGAAGTGAGACTTCATTGTAGTGCAGATTTCCTTTGCAAGCTTGCTTGATTGGCCAAAAAGTGCATATGCGTCTTTTCCTGAATATATTCAGTAAAAAACGCATACGCCCTTTTTGGCCAAGTGCATCATTGTCGACGTTCTGCCTCTTTTCCTATGCTTTAAATGCAATTCCAGTCTACCTCCTGAAATCGGTTTCCTGCAATTTTGCCCCGCTTTCAAGTCCTCTTGGCAGCCTTACTTCAGTATATTTTTGGACGATAGCTGTCATTTATAACACTGCAGGTTTGTGATTACAGTGCCCCTGAGCTCCTTTCTTCAACTCGCTTTCTTGTGAGCTGGCCGCAACACCACAGGATTGCGTCAGGCCCTAATCTGGTTCTGGCACGGCACGCTGAGCCTTTGGTTAATTCCTCTTCCTGGTGGGAAATGAGAGTTAAATTTGCCCGTCCAGACACCTCCAGCTAGTCTCTCATTGGTTCACCCTATTCCTGTTCATCTTCCGCAGAAATTGCAAACTTGGCCAAACAGGAGGTTAAAGGCACTGACTCTCCAAGTTGGGAGAGTGTTAGTAAAGCATCTGGAATGTTGCACCAGAGAACCAGGGGAGGAAAACTGAGACATATTTGAACACGTGTCCCGATCACACAGCTGATCATACTCTGGGTTCCACATGCATGTTTTAGCTGAAGATACAATCCCTTAAACCTGGAGAGTTGAGACCCGTGGAATGGGTACCATGAAATATGACTTCAAAGGGTCTTCATTTACTCACCGAACCTCTTCAATCTTATCACTGCTGCGTTTATGCCCCTGTACACACGCTTGATTCTCTTTCAGAGACATAGCAATCCATAGGTTTTAAGATACTTACTAGTCAGGTACATTCTTAGGCGTTTAATATGGGGTGTTGAGTCCATTTTGTTGAGCAAGGAGTAGCTCTTGTCTATTACATATTTGGCTTAAGGAACTTTATCTGTGCTCATTTCAATCTCTGGTTTTATGCAGCACCCCAACTCACCTTTCCCCTTAAGCAAGCATAAGTTGGTTTTCTAAATTTGAGGCCCTGTTCTGTTTTGTAATCCAGTTCCTGTGAAACCAAGTTTACATTCCGTGTATTAGTGATATCTTATGATGTTTCTTTTTCTGTGTGACTTATTTCAGTTAGAATCATCATACCTGAATCCACTCATTATGCTGCTACGGGCCTGATGACATAGATTTCATTGCTGAGTGATATTGCATTGTACGTAAGTACCACAACTTCTTTATCAATTTTTCACTTTCTGCGATATTGAACTTGTACCATAAACGAGGTTTTTGTAAACAGAGCCATACCAAACTTTGGGGTGGCTGTGTCTTTTTTATTTTAATTTCCCTAAGCTATAGGACCATAAGTGGAAGTGCCCTAGGCTCTGTTGCTTTGTTTTTTAGATGTTTCAGGAAGCACCATACACTTCTCCCGAGTGGCTGTTGGCAATTTTCATCCCGCCCATCAGCATAACAAAGCTCCCAGTTCTCCATGGCCTGTCCTGCCTTTCGGGATTTTACACTTTTTTCAGATGGCCCTTTTGACCGGGGAGAAGTGAGACTTCATTGTAGTGCAGATTTCCTTTGCAAGCTTGCTTGGTTGGCCAAAAAGGGCGTATACGTTTTTTCCTGAATATATTCAGGAAAAAACTCATACCCCCTTTTGGCCAAGTGCATCATTGTGGACGTTCTGCCTCTTTTCCTATGCTTTAAATGCAATTCCAGTCTACCTCCTGAAATCGGTTTCCTGCAATTCTGCCCCGCTTTCAAGTCCTCTTGGCAGCCTAACTTCAGTATATTTTTGGACGATAGCTACCATTTATAACTCTGCAGGTGTGTGAATTACAGTGCCCCTGAGCTCCCTTCTTCAACTCGCTTTCTTGTGAGCTGGCCGCAACACCGCAGGATTGCTTCAGCCCCTAATCTGGTTCCGGCACGGCACGCTGAGCCTTTGGTTAATTCCTCTTCGTGGTGGGAAATGAGAGTGAAATTTGCCCGTCCAGACACCTCCAGCTAGTCTGTCATTGGTTCTCCCTATTCCTATTCATCTTCCGCAGAAATTGCAAACTGGGCCAAACAGGAGGTTAAAGGCACTGACTCTCAAAGTCGGGAGAGTGTTAGTAAAGCGTCTGGAATGTTGCACCCGAGTACCAGGGGACGAGAACTGAGACATATTGGAACACGTCTCCCGATCACATGGTTGATCATATTCTGGGTTCCACATGCATGTTTTAGCTGAAGGAAGAATCCCTTAAACCTGGAGAGTTGAGACCCGTGGAATGGGTTCCATGCAATATGACTTCAAAGGGTCTTCATTTGCTCACCGAACCTCTCCAATCCTATCACTGCTGCGTTTATGCCCCTGTACACACGCTTGATTCTCTTACGGAGACATAGCAATCCATAGGTTTTAAGATACTTACTAATCAGGTACATTCTTAGGCGTTTAATATGGGGTGTTGAGCCCATTTCGTTGAGCAAGGAGTAGCTCTTGTCTATTAATATTTGGCTTAAGGAACTTTATCTGTGCTCATTTCAATCTCTGGTTTTATGCAGCACCCCAACTCACCTTTCCCCTTAAGCAAGCATAAGTTGGTTTTCTACATTTGAGACCCTGTTCTGTTTTTTAATCCAGTTCCTGTGTAGCCAAGTTTACATTCCGTGTATTAGTGATATCTTATGATGTTTCTTTTTCTGTGTGACTTATTTCAGTTAGAATCATCATACCTGAATCCACTCATTATGCTGCTATGGGCCTGATGCCTTAGATTTCATTGCTGAGTGATATTGCATTGTAAGTAAGTAGCACAATTTCTTTATCCATTTTTCACTCTCTGCGATATTGAACTTGTACCGTAAACGAGGTTCTTGTAAACAGAACCTTCCCAAACTTTGGGGTGGCTGAGTCTTTTTGATTATAATTTCCCTAAGCTATAGGACCATAAGTGGAAGTGCCCTAGGCTCTGTTGCTTTTTTTTTTAGATGTTTCAGGAAACACCATACACTTCTCCCCAGTGGCTGTTGGCAATTCACATCCCGACCATCAGCATAACAAGGCTCCCAGTTCTCCATGGCCTGTCCTGCCTTTCTGGATTTTACACTTTTTTCAGATGGCCCTTTTGACTGGGGGGAAGTGAGACTTCATTGTAGTGCAGATTTCCTTTGAAAGCTTGCTTGGTTGGCCAAGAAGGACGTATGTGTTTTTTCCTGAATATATTCAGGAAAAAACATATACGCCCTTTTTGGCCAAGTGCATCATTTTGGATGTTCTGCCTCTTTTCCTATGCTTTAAATGCAATTCCAGTCTACCTCCTGAAATCGGTTTCCTGCAATTCTGCCCCGCTTTCAAGTCCTCTTGGCAGCCTTACTTCAGTATATTTTTGGACGATAGCTGTCATTTATAACTCTGCAGGTTTGTGAATTACAGTGCCCCTGAGCTCCTTTCTTCAACTTGCTTTCTTGTGAGCTGGCCGCAACACCGCAGGATTGCTTCAGGCCCTAATCTGGTTCCGGCACGTCACGCTGAGCCTTTCGTTAATTCCTCTTCCTGGTGGGAAATGGGAGTTAAATTTGCCCGTCCAGACACCTCCAGCTTGTCTCTCATTGGTTCTCCATATTCCTGTTCATCTTCCACGGAATTTGCAAACTGGGCCAAATAGGAGGTTAAAGGCACTGACTCTCCAAGTCGGGAGAGTGTTAGTAAAGCGTCTGGAATGTTGCACCTGAGTACCATGGGATGAGAACTGAGATAAATTTCAACACGTCTCCCGATCACACGGTTGATCATACTCTGGGTTCCACATGCATGTTTTAGCTGAAGGAAGAATCCCTTAAACCTGGAGAGTTGAGACCCGTGGAATGGGTACCATGCAATATGACTTCAAAGGGTCTTCATTTGCTCACCGAACCTCTCCAATCCTATCACTGTGGCGTTTATGCCCCTGTACTAATGCTTGATTCTCTTTCAGAGACATAGCAATCCATAGGTTTTAAGATACTTACTAGTCAGGTACATTATAAGGCGTTAAACATGGGGTTTTGAGTCCATTACGTTGAGCAAGGAGTAGCACTTGTCTATTACATATTTGGCTAAAGGAACTTTATCTGTGCTCATTTCAATCTCTGGTTTTATGCAGCACCCCAACTCACCTTTCCCCTTAAGCAAGCATAAGTTGCTTTTCTAAATTTGAGACCCTGTTCTCTTTTGTAATCCAGTTCCTGTGTAGCCAAGTTTACATTCCGTGTATTAGTGATATCTTATGATGTTTCTTTTTCTGTGTGACTTATTTCACTTAGATTCATCATACCTGAACCCACTCATTTTCTGCTACAGCCTGTTGACAGAGATTTCATTGCTGAGTGATATTGCATTGTACGTAAGTACCACAACTTCTTTATCCATTTTTCATTTTCTGCTATATTGAACTTGTACCATAAACGAGGTTCTTGTAAACAGAGCCGTCCCAAAATTTGGGGTGGCTGTGTCTTTTTGATTTTAATTTCCCTAAGCTATAGGACCATAAGTGGAAGTGCCCTAGGCTCTGTTGCTTTGTTTTTTAGATGTTTCAGGAAACACCATACACTTCTCCCCAGTGGCTTTTGGCAATTTACATCCCGCCCATCAGCATAACAAGGCTCCCAGTTCTCCATAGCCTGTCCTGCCTTTCTGGATTTTACACTTTTTTCAGATGGCCCTTTTGAGCAGGGGGAAGTGAGACTTCATTGTAGTGCAGATTTCCTTTGCAAGCTTGCTTGGTTGGCCAAAAACGGCGTATATGTTTTTTCCTGAATATATTCAGGAAAAAACGCATATGCCCTTTTTGGCCAAGTGCATCATTGTGGACGTTCTGCCTCTTTTCCTATGCTTTAAATGCAATTCCAGTGTACCTCCTGAAATTGGTTTCCTGCAATTCTGCCCCACTTTAAAGTCCTCTTGGCAGCCTTACTTCAGTATATTTTTGGATGATAGAGCTGTCATTTATAACTGTGCAGGTGTGTGAATTACAGTGCCCCTGAGCTCCTTTCTTCAACTCGCTTTCTTGTGAGCTGGCCACAACACCGCAGTTTTGCTTCAGGCACTAATCTGGTTGCGGCACGGCACGCTGAGCCGTTGGTTAATTCCTCTTCCTGGTGGGAAATGAGAGTTAAATTTGCCCGTCCAGACACCTCCAGCTAGTCTCTCATTGGTTCTCCCTATTCCTGTTCATCTTCCACAGAAATTGCAAACTGGGCCAAACAGGAGGTTAAAGGCACTGACTCTCCAAGTCGGGAGAGTGTTAATAAAGCGTCTGGAATGTTGCACCCGAGTACCAGGGCATGAAAACTCAGACATATTTGAACACGTCTCCCGATCACAGGGTTGATCATACTCTGGGTTCCACATGCATGTTTTAGCTGAAGGAAGAATCCCTTAAACCTGGAGAGTTGAGACCCGTGGAATGGGTACCATGAAATATGACTTCAAAGGGTCTTCATTTGCTCACCGAACCTCTCCAACCCTATCACAGCTGCGTTTTTGCCCCTGTACACACGCTTGATTCTCTTTCGGAGACATAGCAATCCATAGGTTTTAAGATACTTACTAGTCAGGTACATTCTTAGGCGTTTAATATGGGGTGTTGAGTCCATTTCGTTGAGCAAGGAGTAGCTCTTGTCTGTTACATATTTGGCTTAAGGAATTTTATCAGTGCTCATTTCAGTCTCTGGTTTTATGCAGCACCCCAACTCATCTTTCCCCTTAAGCAAGCATAAGTTGGTTTTCTAAATTTGAGACCCTGTTCTGTTTTGTAATCCACTTCCTGTGTATCCAAGTTTACATTCCGTGTATTAGTGATATCTTATGATGTTTCTTTTTCTGTGTGACTTATTTCAGTTAGAATCATCATACCTGAATCCACTCATTATGCTGCTACGGGCCTGATGACATAGATTTCATTGCTGAGTGATATTGCATTGTACGTAAGTACCACAACTTCTTTATCCATTTTTCACTTTCTGCGAAATTGAACTTGTACCGTAAAGGAGGTTCTTGTAAACAGAGCCGTCCCAAACTTTGGGGTGGCTGTGTCTTTTTGATTTTAATTTCCCTAAGCTATAGGACCATAAGTGGAAGTGCCCTAGGCTCTGTTGCTTTGGTTTTTATATATTTCAGGAAACACCATACACTTCTCCCTAGTGGCTGTCGGCAATTTACATCCCGTCCATCAGCATAACAAGGCTCCCAGTTCTCCATGGCCTGTCCTGCCTTTCTGGATTTTACACTTTTTTCAGATGGCCCTTTTGACCGGGGGGAAGTGAGACTTCATTATAGTGCAGATTTCCTTTGCAAGCTTGCTTGATTGGCCCAAAAGGGCGTATGCGTTTTTTCCTGAATATATTCATGAACAAACGCATACGCCCTTTTTGGCCAAGTGCATCATTGTGGACGTTCTGCCTCTTTTCCTATGCTTTAAATGCAATTCCAGTCTACTTCCTGAAATCGGTTTCCTGCAATTCTGCCCCGCTTTCAAGTCCTCTTGGCAGCCTTACTTCAGTATATTTTTGGACGATAGCTGTCATTTATAACTCTGCAGGTTTGTGAATTACAGTGCCCCTGAGCTCCTTTCTTCAACTCGCTTTCTTGTGAGCTGGCCGCAACACCGCAGGATTGCTTCAGGCCCTAATCATGGTCTGGCACGGCACGCTGAGCCTTTGGTTAATTCCTCTTCCTGGTGGGAAATGAGAGTTAAATTTGCCCGTCCAGACACCTCCAGCTAGTCTCACATTGGTTCTCCCTATTCCTGTTCATCTTCCGCAGAAATTGCAAACTGAGCCAAACAGGAGGTTAAAGGCACTGATTCTCCAAGTCAGGAGAGTGTTAGTAAAGCGTCTGGAATGTTGCACCGGAGTACCAGGGGACGAGAACTGAGACATATTTGAACACGTCTCCCGATCACACGGTTGATCATACTCCGGGTTCCACATGCATGATTTAGCTGAAGGAAGAATCCCTTAAACCTGGAGAGTTGAGACCCGTGGAATGGGTACCATGCAATATGACTTCAAAAAGTCTTCATTTGCTCACCGAACCTCTCCAATCCTATCACTGCTGCGTTTATGCCCCTGTACACACGCTTGATTCTCTTTCGGAGACATAGCGATCCATAGGTTTTAAGATTCTTACTAGTCAGGTACATTCTTAGGCGTTTAATATGGGGTGTTGAGTCCATTTCATTGAGCAAGGAGTAGCTCTTGTCTATTCCATATTTGGCTTAACGAACTTTATCTGTGCTCATTTCAATCTCTGGTTTTATGCAGCACCCCAACTCACCTTTCGCCTTAAGAAAGCATAAGTTGGTTTTCTAAATTTGAGACCCTGTTCTGTTTTGTAATCCAGTTCCTGTGTAGCCAAGTTTACATTCCGTGTATTAGTGATATCTTATGATGTTTCTTTTTCTGTGTGACTTATTTCAGTTAGAATCATCATACCTGAATCCACTCATTATGCTGCTACGGGCCTGATGACATAGATTTCATTGCTGAGTGATATTGCATTGTACGTAAGTACCACAACTTCTTTATCCATTTTTCGCTTTCTGTGAAATTGAACTTGTACCGTAAACGAGGTTCTTGTAAACAGAGCTGTCCCAAACATTGGGTTGGCTGTGTCTTTTGATTTTAATTTCCCTAAGCTATAGGACCATAAGTGGAAGTGCCCTAGGCTCTGTTGCTTTGTTTTAGATGTTTCAGGAAACACCATACACTTCTCCTGAGTGGCTGTTGGCAATTTACATCCCGCCCAACAGCATAACAAGGCTCCCAGTTCTCCATGGCCTGTCCTGCCTTTCTGGATTTTACACTTTTTTCAGATGGCCCTTTTGACTGGGGGGAAGTGAGACTTCATTGTAGTGCTGATTTCCTTTGCAAGCTTGCTTTGTTGGCCTAAAAGGGCGTATGCTTTTTTTCCTGAATATATTCAGGAAAAAAAGCATACGCCCTTTTTGGCAAGTGCATCATTGTCGACGTTCTGCCTCTTTTCCTATGCTTTAAATGCAGATCAAGTCTACCACCTGAAATCGGTTTCCTGCAATTCTGCCCCGCTTTCAAGTCTTCTTGGCAGCTTTACTTCAGTATATTTTTGGACGATAGCTGTCATTTATAACTCTGCAGGTTTGTGAATTACAGTGCCCCTGAGCTCCTTTCTTCAATTCGTTTTCTTGTGAGCTGGCCGCAACACCGCAGGATTGCTTCAGGCCCTAATATCGTTCCGGCACGGCACGCTGAGCCTTTGGTTAATTCCTCGTCCTGGTGGGAAATGAGAGTTAAATTTGCCCGTCCAGACACCTCCAGCTAGTCTCTCATTGGTTCTCCCTATTCCTGTTCATCTTCCGCAGAAATTGCAAACTGCGCCAAACAGGAGGTTAAAGGCACTGACTCTCCAAGTCGGGAGAGTGTTAGTAAAGCATCTGGAATGTTGCACCCGAGTACCAGGGTACGAGAACTGAGACATATTTGAACACGTCTCCCGATCACATGGTTGATCATACTCTGGGTTCCACATGCATGTTTTAGCTGAAGGAAAAATCCCTTAAACCTGGAGAGTTGAGACCCGTGGAATGGGTACCATGCAATGTGACCTCAAAGGGTCTTCATTTACTCACCGAACCTCTCCAATCCTATCACTGCTGCGTTTATGCCCCTGTACACACGCTTGGTTCTGTTTTGGAGACATAGCAATCCATAGGTTTTAAGATACTTACTAGTCAGGTACATTCTTAGGCGTTTAATATGGGGTGTTGAGTCCATTTCGTTGAGCAAGGAGTAGCTCTTGTCTATTACATATTTGGCTTAAGGAACTTTATCTGTGCTCATTTCAATCTCTGGTTTTATGCAGCACCCCAACTCACCTTTGCCCTTAAGCAAGCATAAGTTGGTTTTCTAAATTTGAGACCCTGTTCTGTTTTGTAATTCAGTGCCTGTGTAGCCAAGTTTACATTCCGTGTATTAGTGATATCTTATAACGTTTCTTTTTCTGTGTGACTTATTTCAGTTAGAATCATCATACCTGAATCCACTCATTATGCTGCTACGGGCCTGATGACATAGATTTCATTGTTGAGTGATATTGCATTGTACGTAAGTACCACAACTTCTTTATCCATTTTTCACTTTCTGTGATATTGAACTTGTACCGTAAACGAGGTTCTTGTAAACAGAGCTGTCCCAAACTTTGGGGTGGCTGTGTGTTTTTGATTTTAATTTCCCTAAGCTATAGGACCATAAGTGGAAGTGCCCTAGGCTCTGTTCCTCAGTTTTTTAGATGTTTCAGGAAACACCATACACTTCTCCTGAGTGGCTGTTGGCAATTTACATCCCGCCCATCAGCATAACAAGGCTCCCAGTTCTCCATGGCCTGTCCTGCCTTTCTGGATTTTACACTTTTTTCAGATGGCACTTTTGACCGTGGGGAAGTGAGACTTCATTGTAGTGCAGATTTCCTTTGCAAGCTTGCTTGGTTGGCCAAAAAGGGCATATGTGTTTTGTCCTGAATATATTCAGGAAAAAACGCATACGCCCTTTTTGGCCAAGTGCATCATTGTGGACGTTCTGCCTCTTTTCCTATGCTTTAAATGCAATTCCAGTCTACCTCGTGAAATCGGTTTCCTGCAATTCTGCCCCGCTTTCAAGTCCTCTTGGCAGCCTTACTTCAGTATATTTTTGGACAATACCTGTCATTTATAACTCTGCAGGTTTGTGAATTACAGTGCCCCTGAGCTCCTTTCTTCAACTCGCTTTCTTGTGAGCTGGCCGCAACACCGCAGGATTGCTTCAGGCCCTAATCTGGTTCCGGCACGGTATGCTGAGCCTTTGGTTAATTCCTCTTCCTGGTGGGAAATGAGAGTTAATTTCGCCCGTCCAGACACCTCCAGCTAGTCTCTCATTGGTCCTCCCTATTCCTGTTCATCTTCCGCAGAAATTGCAAACTGGGCCATACAGGAGGTTAAAGGCACTGACTCTCCAAGTCGGGAGAGTGTTAATAAAGCGTCTGGAATGTTGCACCCGAGTACCAGGGTACGAGAACTGAGACATATTTGAAAACGTCTCCCACTCACACGGTTGATCATACTCTGGGATCCACATGCATGTTTTAGCTGAAGGAAGAATCCCTTAAACCTGGAGAGTTGAGACCCGTGGAATGGGTACCATGCAATGTGACTTCAAAGGGTCTTCATTTGCTCACCAAACCTCTCCAATCCTATCACTGCTGCGTTTATGCCCCTGTACACACGCTTGATTCTCTTTCGGAGACATAGCAATCCATAGGTTTTAAGATACTTACTAGTCAGGTACATTCTTAGGCGTTTAATATGGGGTGTTGAGTCCATTTCGTTGAGCAAGGAGTAGCTCTTGTCTTTTACATAATTGGCTTAAGGAACTTTATCTGTGCTCATTTCAATCTCTGGTTTTATGCAGCACCCCAACTCATCTTTCCCCTTAAGCAAGCATAAGTTGGTTTTCTAAATTTGAGACCCTGTTCTGTTTTGTAATTCAGTGCCTGTGTAGCCAAGTTTACATTCCGTGTATTAGTGATATCTTATGACGTTTCTTTTTCTGTGTGACTTATTTCAGTTAGAATCATCATACCTGAATCCACTCATTATGCTGCTACGGGCATGATGACATAGATTTCATTGCTGAGTGATATTGCATTGTACGTAAGTACCACAACTTTTTTATCCATTTTTCTCTTTCTGCGATATTGAACTTGTACCGTAAACGAGGTTCTTGTAAACAGAGCTGTCCCAAACTTTGGGGTGGCTGTGTCTTTTTGATTTTAATTTCCCTAAGCTATAGGACCATAAGTGGAAGTGCCCTAGGCTCTGTTCCTCAGTTTTTTAGATGTTTCAGGAAACACCATACACTTCTCCTGAGTGGCTGTTGGCAATTTACATCCCGCCCATCAGCATAACAAGGCTCCCAGTTCTCCATGGCCTGTCCTGCCTTTCTGGATTTTACACTTTTTTCAGATGGCCCTTTTGACCGTGGGGAAGTGAGACTTCATTGTAGTGCAGATTTCCTTTGCAAGCTTGCTTGGTTGGCCAAAAAGGGCATATGTGTTTTGTCCTGAATATATTCAGGAAAAAACGCATACGCCCTTTTTGGCCAAGTGCATCATTGTGGACGTTCTGCCTCTTTTCCTATGCTTTAAATGCAATTCCAGTCTACCTCCTGAAATCGGTTTCCTGCCATTCTGCCCCGCTTTCAAGTCCTCTTGGCAGCCTTACTTCAGTATATTTTTGGACAATAGCTGTCATTTATAACTCTGCAGGTTTGTGAATTACAGTGCCCCTGAGCTCCTTTCTTCAACTCGCTTTCTTGTGAGCTGGCCGCAACACCGCAGGATTGCTTCAGGCCCTAATCTGGTTCCGGCACGGTATGCTGAGCCTTTGGTTAATTCCTCTTCCTGGTGGGAAATGAGAGTTAATTTCGCCCGTCCAGACACCTCCAGCTAGTGTCTCATTGGTCCTCCCTATTCCTGTTCATCTTCCGCAGAAATTGCAAACTGGGCCATACAGGAGGTTAAAGGCACTGACTCTCCAAGTCGGGAGAGTGTTAATAAAGCGTCTGGAATGTTGCACCCGAGTACCAGGGTACGAGAACTGAGACATATTTGAAAACGTCTCCCACTCACACGGTTGATCATACTCTGGGATCCACATGCATGTTTTAGCTGAAGGAAGAATCCCTTAAACCTGGAGAGTTGAGACCCGTGGAATGGGTACCATGCAATGTGACTTCAAAGGGTCTTCATTTGCTCACCAAACCTCTCCAATCCTATCACTGCTGCGTTTATGCCCCTGTACACACGCTTGATTCTCTTTCGGAGACATAGCAATCCATAGGTTTTAAGATACTTACTAGTCAGGTACATTCTTAGGCGTTTAATATGGGGTGTTGAGTCCATTTCGTTGAGCAAGGAGTAGCTCTTGTCTTTTACATAATTGGCTTAAGGAACTTTATCTGTGCTCATTTCAATCTCTGGTTTTATGCAGCACCCCAACTCATCTTTCCCCTTAAGCAAGCATAAGTTGGTTTTCTAAATTTGAGACCCTGTTCTGTTTTGTAATTCAGTGCCTGTGTAGCCAAGTTTACATTCCGTGTATTAGTGATATCTTATGACGTTTCTTTTTCTGTGTGACTTATTTCAGTTAGAATCATCATACCTGAATCCACTCATTATGCTGCTACGGGCATGATGACATAGATTTCATTGCTGAGTGATATTGCATTGTACGTAAGTACCACAACTTTTTTATCCATTTTTCTCTTTCTGCGATATTGAACTTGTACCGTAAACGAGGTTCTTGTAAACAGAGCTGTCCCAAACTTTGGGGTGGCTGTGTCTTTTTGATTTTAATTTCCCTAAGCTATAGGACCATAAGTGGAAGTGCCCTAGGCTCTGTTCCTCAGTTTTTTAGATGTTTCAGGAAACACCATACACTTCTCCTGAGTGGCTGTTGGCAATTTACATCCCGCCCATCAGCATAACAAGGCTCCCAGTTCTCCATGGCCTGTCCTGCCTTTCTGGATTTTACACTTTTTTCAGATGGCCCTTTTGACCCGGGGGAAGTGAGACTTCATTGTAGTGCAGATTTCCTTTGCAAGCTTGCTTGGTTGGCCAATAAGGGCATACGCCCTTTTTGGCCTAGTGCATCATTCTCGACGTTCTGCCTCTTTTCCTATGCTTTAAATACAATTCCAGTCTACCTCCTGAAATCGGTTTCCTGCAATTCTGCCCCGCTTTCAAGTCCTCTTGGCAGCGTTACTTCAGTATATTTTTGGACGATAGCTGTCATTTATAACTCTGCAGGTTTGTGAATTACAGTGCCCCTGAGCTCCTTTCTTCAGCTCGCTTTCTCCTGAGGTGGCCACAACACCGCAGGATTGCTTCAGGCCCTAATCTTGTTCCGGCACGGCACGCTGAGCCTTTGGTTAATTCCTCTTCCTGGTGGGAAATGAGAGTTAAATTTTCCCGTCCGGACACCTCCAGCTAGTCTCTCATTGGTTCTCCCTATTCCTGTTCATCTTCCGCGGAATTTTCAAACTGGGCCAAACAGGAGGTTAAAGGCACTGACTCTCCAAGTCGGGAGAGTGTTAGTAAAGCATCTGGAATTTTGCAACCGATTACAAGGGGACGAGAACTGAGACATATTGGAACACGTCGCCCGATCACACTGTTGATCATACTCTGGGTTCCACATGCATGTTTTAGCTGAAGGAAGAATCCCTTAAACCTGGAGAGTTGAAACCCGTGGAATGGGTACCATGCAATATGACTTCAAAGGGTCTTCATTTGCTCACCGAACCTCTCCAATCCTATCACTGCTGCGTTTTTGCCACTGTACGCACGCTTGATTCTCTTTTGGAGACATAGCAATCCATAAGTTTTAAGATACTTACTAGTCAGCTACATTCTTAGGCGTTCAATATGGGGTGTTGAGCCCATTTCGTTGAGCAAGGAGTAGTTCTTGTCTATTACATATTTGGCTGAAGGAACTTTATCTGTGCTCATTTGAATCTCTGGTTTTATGCAGCACCCCAACTCACCTTTCCCCTTAAGCAAGCATAAGTTGGTTTTCTACATTTGAGACCCTGTTCTGTTTTGTAATCGAGTTCCTGTGTAGCCAAGTTTACATTCCGTGTATTAGTGATATCTTATGATGTTTCTTTTTCTGTGTGAATTATTTCAGTTAGAATCATCATACCTGAATCCACTCATTATGCTGCTACGGGCCTGATGACATAGATTTCATTGCTGAGTGATATTTCATTGTACGTAAGTACCACAACTTCTTTATCCATTTTTCACTTTCTGCGTTATTGAACTAGTTCCGTAAACGAGTTTCTTTTAAATGGAGCCATCCCAAATTTAGGGGTGGCTGTGTCTTTTTGATTTTAATTTCCCTAAGCTATAGGGCCATAAGTGGATGTGCCCTAGGCTCTGTTGCTTTGTTTTTTAGATGTTTCAGGAAACACCATACACTTCTCCCGAGTGGCTGTTGGCAATTTACATCCCGCCCATCAGCATAACAAGGCTCCCAGTTCTCCATGGCCTGTCCTGCCTTTCTGGATTTTACACTTTTTTCAGATGGCCCTTTTGACCGGGGGGAAGTGAGACTTCATTGTAGTGCAGATTTCTTTTTCAAGCTTGCTTGGTTGGCCAAAAAGGGCGTATGCGTTTTTTCCTGAATATATTCAGGAAAAAACGCATACGCCCTTTTTGGCCAAGTGCATCATTGTTGACGTTCTGTCGCTTTTCCTATGCTTTAAATGTAATTCCAGTCTACCTCCTGAAATAGGTTTCCTGCAATTCTGCCCAGCTTTCAAGTCCTCTTGGCAGCCTTACTTCAGTATATTTTTGGACGATAGCTGTCATTTATAACTCTGCAGGTTTGTGAATTACAGTGCCCCTGAGCTCCTTTCTTCAACTCGCTTTCTTGTGAGCTGGCCGCAACACCGCAGGATTGCTTCAGGCCCTAATCTGGTTCCGGTACGGCACACTGAGCCTTTGGTTAATTCCTCTTCCTGGTGGGAAATGAGAGTTAAATTTGCCCGTCCAAACACCTCCAGCTAGTCTCTCATTGGTCTTCCCTATTCCTGTTCATCTTCCGCAGAAATTGCAAACTGGGCCAAACAGGAGGTTAAAGGCACTGACTCTCCAAGTCGGGAGAGTGTTAGTAAAGCATCTGGAATGTTGCACCCGAGTACCAGGGGACGAGAACTGAGACATATTGGAACACGTCTCCCGATCACATGGTTGATCATACTCTGGGTTCCACATGCATGATTTAGCTGAAGGAAGAATCCCTTAAACCTGGAGAGTTGAGACCCGTGGAATGGGTACCATGCAATATGATTTCAAAGGGTCTTCATTTGCTCACCGAACCTCTCCAATCCTATCACTGCTGCGTTTATGCCCCTGTACACACGCTTGATTCTCTTTCGGAGACATAGCAATCCATAGCTTTTAATATACTTACTAGTCAGGTACATTCTTAGGCGTTTAATATGGGGTGTTGAGTCCATTTCGTTGAGCAAGGAGTAGCTCTTGTCTATTCCATATTTGGCTTAAGGAAATTTATCTGTGCTCATTTCAATCTCTGGTTTTATGCAGCACCCCAACTCACCTTTCCCCTTAAGCAAGCATAAGTTGGTTTTCTAAATTTGAGACCCTGTTCTGTTTTGTAATTCAGTTTCTGTGTAGCCAACTTTACATTCCATGTATTAATGATATCTTATGATGTTTCTTTTTCTTGTGACTTATTTCAGTTAGAATCATCATACCTGAATCCACTCATTATGCTGCTACGGGCCTGATGAAATAGATTTCATTGCTGAGTGATATTTCATTGTACGTAAGTACCACAACTTCTTTATCCATTTTTCACTTTCTGCGATATTGAACTAGTCCCGTAAACGAGTTTCTTTTAAACGGAGCCGTCCCAAATTTAGGGGTGGCTGTGTCTTTTTGATTTTAATTTCCCTAAGCTATAGGGCCATAAGTGGATGTGCCCTAGGCTCTGTTGCTTTGTTTTTTAGATGTTTCAGGAAACACCATACACTTCTCCCGAGTGGCTGTTGGCAATTTACATCCCGCCCATCAGCATAACAAGGCTCCCAGTTCTCCATGGCCTGTCCTGCCTTTCTGGATTTTACACTTTTTTCAGATGGCCCTTTTGACCGGGGGGAAGTGAGACTTCATTGTAGTGCAGATTTCTTTTTCAAGCTTGCTTGGTTGGCCAAAAAGGGCGTATGCGTTTTTTCCTGAATATATTCAGGAAAAAACGCATACGCCCTTTTTGGCCAAGTGCATCATTGTTGACGTTCTGTCGCTTTTCCTATGCTTTAAATGTAATTCCAGTCTACCTCCTGAAATAGGTTTCCTGCAATTCTGCCCAGTTTTCAAGTCCTCTTGGCAGCCTTACTTCAGTATATTTTTGGACGATAGCTGTCATTTATAACTCTGCAGGTTTGTGAATTACAGTGCCCCTGAGCTCCTTTCTTCAACTCGCTTTCTTGTGAGCTGGCCGCAACACCGCAGGATTGCTTCAGGCCCTAATCTGGTTCCGGTACGGCACACTGAGCCTTTGGTTAATTCCTCTTCCTGGTGGGAAATGAGAGTTAAATTTGCCCGTCCAAACACCTCCAGCTAGTCTCTCATTGGTCTTCCCTATTCCTGTTCATCTTCCGCAGAAATTGCAAACTGGGCCAAACAGGAGGTTAAAGGCACTGACTCTCCAAGTCGGGAGAGTGTTAGTAAAGCATCTGGAATGTTGCACCCGAGTACCAGGGGACGAGAACTGAGACATATTGGAACACGTCTCCTGATCACATGGTTGATCATACTCTGGGTTCCACATGCATGATTTAGCTGAAGGAAGAATCCCTTAAACCTGGAGAGTTGAGACCCGTGGAATGGGTACCATGCAATATGATTTCAAAGGGTCTTCATTTGCTCACCGAACCTCTCCAATCCTATCACTGCTGCGTTTATGCCCCTGTACACACGCTTGATTCTCTTTCGGAGACATAGCAATCCATAGCTTTTAATATACTTACTAGTCAGGTACATTCTTAGGCGTTTAATATGGGGTGTTGAGTCCATTTCGTTGAGCAAGGAGTAGCTCTTGTCTATTCCATATTTGGCTTAAGGAAATTTATCTGTGCTCATTTCAATCTCTGGTTTTATGCAGCACCCCAACTCACCTTTCCCCTTAAGCAAGCATAAGTTGGTTTTCTAAATTTGAGACCCTGTTCTGTTTTGTAATTCAGTTTCTGTGTAGCCAACTTTACATTCCATGTATTAATGATATCTTATGATGTTTCTTTTTCTTGTGACTTATTTCAGTTAGAATCATCATACCTGAATCCACTCATTATGCTGCTACGGGCCTGATGAAATAGATTTCATTGCTGAGTGATATTTCATTGTACGTAAGTACCACAACTTCTTTATCCATTTTTCACTTTCTGCGATATTGAACTAGTCCCGTAAACGAGTTTCTTTTAAACGGAGCCGTCCCAAATTTAGGGGTGGCTGTGTCTTTTTGATTTTAATTTCCCTAAGCTATAGGGCCATAAGTGGATGTGCCCTAGGCTCTGTTGCTTTGCTTTTTACATGTTTCAGGAAACACCATACACTTCTCCCGAGTGGCTGTTGGCAATATACATCCCGCCCATCAGCATAACAAGGCTCCCAGTTCTCCATGGCCTGTCCTGCCTTTTTGGATTTTACACTTTTTTCAGATGGCCCTTTTGACCGGGGGCAAGTAAGACTTCATTGTAGTGCAGATTTCCTTTGCAATCTTGCTTGGTTGGCCAAAAATGGTGTATGCGTTTTTTCCTGAATATATTCAGGAAAAAACGCATACGAAATTTTTGGCCAAGTGCATCATTTTGGACGTTCTTCCTCTTTTCCTATGCTTTAAATGCAATTCCAGTCTACCTCCTGAAATCGGTTTCCTGCAATTCTGCCCGGCTTTCAAGTCCTCTTGGCAGCCTTACTTCAGTATATTTTTGGACGATAGCTGTCATTTATAACTCTGCAGGTTTGTGAATTACAGTGCCCCTGAGCTCCTTTCTTCAACTCGCTTTCTTGTGAGCTGCCCGCAACACCGCAGGATTGCTTCAGGCCCTAATGTGGTTCCGGCATGGCACGCTGAGCCTTTGGTTAATTCCTCTTCCTGGTGGGAAATGAGAGTTAAATTTGCCCGTCCAGACACCTCCAGCTAGTCTCTCATTGGTCCTCCCTATTCCTGTTCATCTTCCGCAGAAATTGCAAACTGGGCCAAACAGGAGGTTAAAGGCACTGGCTCTCCAAGTCGGGAGATTGTTAGTAAAGCATCTGGAATGTTGCACCCGAGTACCAGGGAACGAAAACTGAGACATATTTGAACACGTCTCCTGATCACACGGTTGATCATACTCTGGGTTCCACATGCATGTTTCAGCTGAAGGAAGAATCCCTTAAACCTGGAGAGTTGAGACTCGTGGAATGGGTACCATGCAATATGACTTCAAAGGGTCTTCATTTGCTCACCGAACCTCTCCAATCCTATCACTGCTGGGTTTATGCCCCTGTACACATGCTTGATTCTCTTTCGGAGACATAGCAATCCCTAGCTTTTAAGATACTTACTAGTCACGTACATTCTTAGGCGTTTAATATGGGGTGTTGAGTCCATTTCGTTGAGCAAGGAGTAGCTCTTGTCTATTCCATATTTGGCTTAAGGAACTTTATCTGTGCTCATTTCAATCTCTGGTTTTATGCAGCACCCCAACTCACCTTTCCCCTTAAGCAAGCATAAGTTGGTTTTCTTCATTTGACACCCTGTTCTGTTTTGTAATTCAGTTTCTGTGTAGCCAAGTTTACATTCCATGTATTAGTGATATCTATGATGTTTCTTTTTCTGTGTGACTTATTTCAGTTAGAATCATCATACCTGAACCCACTCATTTTCTGCTACAGGCCTGTTGACAGAGATTTCATTGCTGAGTGATATTGCATTGTACGTAAGGAGCACAAATTCTTTATCCATTTTTCACTTTCTGCGATATTGAACTTGTACCATAAACGAGGTTCTTGTAAACAGAGCCGTCCCGAACTTTGGGGTGGCTGTGTCTTTTTGATTTTAATTTCCCTAAGCTATAGGACCATAAGTGGAAGTGCCCTAGGCTCTGTTGCTTTGTTTTTTAGATGTTTCAGGAAACACCATACACTTCTCCCTAGTGGCGGTTGGCAATTTACATCCCGCCCATCAGCATAACAAGGCTCCCAGTTCTCCATGGCCTGTCCTGCCTTTCTGGATTTTACACTTTTTTCAGATGGCCCTTTTGACCGGGGGGAAGTGAAACTTCATTGTAGTGCAGATTTCCTCTGCAAGTTTGCTTGGTTCGCCAAAAAGGGCGTATGCTTTTTTTCCTGAATATATTCAGGAAAAAACGCATACGCCCTTTTTGGCCAAGTGCATCATTGTCCACGTTCTGCCTCTTTTCCTATGCTTTAAATGCAATTCCAGTCTACCTCCTGAAATCGGTTTCCTGCAATTCTGCCCCGCTTTCAAGTCCTCTTGGCAGCCTTACTTCAGTATATTTTTGGACGATAGCTGTCATTTATAACTCTGCACGTTTGTGAATTACAGTGCCCATGAGCTCCTTTCTTCAACTCTCTTTCTTGTGAGCTGGCCACAACACCGCAGGATTGCTTCAGACCCTAATCTGGTTCCAGCACGGCACGCTGAGCCTTTGGTTAATTCCTCTTCCTGGTGGGAAATGAGAGTTAAATTTGCCCGTCCAGAAACGTCCAGCTAGTCTCTCATTGGTTCTCCCTATTCCTGTTCATCTTCCGCAGAAATTGCAAACTGGGCCAAACAGGAGGTTAAAGGCACTGACTCTCCAAGTCGGGAGAGTGTTAGTAAAGCGTCTGGAATGTTGCACCCGAGTACCAGGGGACGAAAACTGAGACATATTTGAACACGTCTCCCGATGACACGGTTGATCATACTCTGGGTTCCACATGCATGTTTCAGCTGAAGGAAGAATCCCATAAACCTGGAGAGTTGAGACCCGTGGAATGGGTACCATGCAATATGACTTCAAAGGGTCTTCATTTGCTCACCGAACCTCTCCAATCCTATCACTGCTGCGTTTATGCAACTGTACACACGCTTGATTCTCTTTCGGAGACATAGCAATCCATAGGGTTTAAGATACTTACTAGTCAGGTACATTCTTAGGCGTTTAATATGGGGTGTTGAGTCCATTTCGTTGAGCAAGGAGTAGCTCTTCTCTGTTACATATTTGGCTTAAGGAACTTTATCTGTGCTCATTTCAATCTCTGGTTTTCTGCAGCACCCCAACTCACCTTTCCCCTTAAGCAAGCATAAGTTGGTTTTCTTCATTTGAGACCCTGTTCTGTTTTGTAATTCAATTTCTGTGTAGCCAAGTTTACATTCCATGTATTAGTGATATCTTATGATGTTTCTTTTTCTGTGTGACTTATTTCAGTTAGAATCGTCATACCTGAATCCACTCACCATGCTCCTACGGGCCTGATGACATAGATTTCATTGCTGAGTGATATTGCATTGTACGTAAGTACCACAACTTCTTTATCCATTTTTCACTTTCTGCGGTATTGAACTTGTACCATAAACAAGGTTCTTGTCAACAGAGCCGTCCCAAACTTTGGGGTGGCTGTGTCTTTTTGATTTTAATTTCCCTAAGCTATAGGACCATCAGTGGAAGTGCCCTAGGCTCTGTTGCTTTGTTTTTTAGATGTTTCAGGAAACACCATACACTTCTCCCAAGGGGCTGTTGGCAATTTACATCCCGCCCATCAGAATAACAAGGCTCCCAGTTCTCCATGGCCTGTCCTGCCTTTCAGATTTTACACTTTTTTCAGATGGCCCTTTGGACCAGGGGGAAGTGAGACTTCATTGTAGTGCAGATTTCCTTTGCAAGCTTGCTTGGTTGGCCAAAAAGGGCGTATGCGTTTTTTCCTGAATATATTCAGGAAAAAACGCATACGCCCTTTTTGTCCAAGTGCATCATTGTGGACGTTCTGCCTCTTTTCCTATGCTTTAAATGCAATTCCAGTCTACCTCCTGAAATCTGTTTCCTGCAATTCTGCCCCGCTTTCAAGTCCTCTTGGCAGCCTTACTTCAGTATATTTTTGGACGATAGCTGTCATTTATAACTCTGCAGGTTTGTGAATTACAGTGCCCCTGAGCTCCTTTCTTCAACTCGCTTTCTTGTGAGCGGGCCGCAACACCGCAGGATTGCTTCAGGCCCTAATCTGGTTCCAGCACGGCACGCTGAGCCTTTGGTTAATTCCTCTTCCTGGTGGGAAATGACAGTTAAATTTGCCCGTCCAGACACCTCCAGCTAGTCTCTCATTGCTCCTACCTATTCCTGTTCATCTTCTGCAGAAATTGCAATCTGGGCCAAACAGGAGGTTAAAGGCACTGACTCTCCAAGTCAGGAGAGTGTTAGTAAAGCGTCTGGAATGTTGCACCCGAGTACCAGTGGAGGAAAACTGAGACATATTTGAAAACGTCTCCTGATCACACGGTTGATCATACTCTGGGTTCCACATGCATGTTTCAGCTGAAGTAAGAATCCCTTAAACCTGGAGACTTGAGATCCGTGGAATGGGTAGCATGTAATATGACTTCAAAGGGTCATTCTTTGCTCACCGAACCTCTCAAATCCTATCACTGCTGCGTTTATGCCCCTGTACACATGCTTGATTCTCTTTTGGAGACATAGCAATCCATAGGTTTTAAGATACTTACTAGTCAGGTACATTCTTAGGCGTTTAATATGGTGTGTTGAGTCCATTTCATTGAATAAGGAGTAGCTGTTGTCTATTACATATTTGGCTTAAGGAACTTTATCTGTGTTCATTTCAATCTCTGGTTTTATGCTGCATCCCAACTCACCTTTCCCCTTAAGCAAGCATAAGTTGGTTTTCTAAATTTGAGACCCTGTTCTGTTTTGTAATCCAGTTCCTCTGTAGCCAAGTTTACATTCCATGTATTAGTGATATCTTATGATGTTTCTTTTTCTGTGTGACTTATTTCAGTTAGAATCATCATACCTGAATCCACTCTATGCTGTTACGGGCCTGATGACGTAGATTTCATTGCTGAGTGATATTGCATTGTATGTAAATACCACAACTTCTTTATCCATTTTTCACTTTCTGCGATATTGAACTTGTACCGTAAACGAGGTTCTTGTAAACAGAGCCGTCCCAAACTTTGGGGTGGCTGTGTCTTTTTGATTTTAATTTCCCTAAGCTATAGGACCATAAGTGGAAGTGCCCTAGGCTCCGTTGCTTTGTTTTTTAGATGTTTCAGGAAACACCATACACTTCTCCCGAGTGGCTGTTGGCAATTTACATCCCGCCCATCAGCATAACAAGGCTCCCAGTTCTCCATGGCCTGTCCTGCCTTTCTGGATTTTACACTTTTTTCAGATGGCCCTTCTGACCGGGGGAAGTGAGACTTCATTGTAGTGCAGATTTCCTTTGCAAGCTTGCTTGGTTGGCCAAAAATGGTGTATGCGTTTTTTCCTGAATATATTCAGGAAAAAACGCATACGAAATTTTTGGCCAAGTGCATCATTTTGGACGTTCTTCCTCTTTTCCTATGCTTTAAATGCAATTCCAGTCTACCTCCTGAAATCGGTTTCCTGCAATTCTGCCCCGCTTTCAAGTCCTCTTGGCAGCCTTACTTCAGTATATTTTTGGACGATAGCTGTCATTTATAACTCTGCAGGTTTGTGAATTACAGTGCCCCTGAGCTCCTTTCTTCAACTCGCTTTCTTGTGAGCTGCCCGCAACACCGCAGGATTGCTTCAGGCCCTAATGTGGTTCCGGCATGGCACGCTGAGCCTTTGGTTAATTCCTCTTCCTGGTGGGAAATGAGAGTTAAATTTGCCCGTCCAGACACCTCCAGCTAGTCTCTCATTGGTCCTCCCTATTCCTGTTCATCTTCCGCAGAAATTGCAAACTGGGCCAAACAGGAGGTTAAAGGCACTGACTCTCCAAGTCGGGAGAGTGTTAGTAAAGCATCTGGAATGTTGCACCCGAGTACCAGGGGACGAAAACTGAGACATATTGGTACACATCTCCTGATCAAACGGTTGATCATACTCTGGGTTCCACATGCATGTTTCAGCTGAAGGAAGAATCCCTTAAACCTGGAGAGTTGAGACTCGTGGAATGGGTACCATGCAATATGACTTCAAAGGGTCTTCATTTGCTCAACGAACCTCTCCAATCCTATCACTGCTGCGTTTATGCCCCTGTAAACACGCTTGATTCTCTTTCGGAGGCATAGCAATCCATAGGTTTTAAGATACTTACTAATCAGGTACATTCTTAGGCGTTTAATATGGGGTGTTGAGTCCATTTCGTTGAGCAAGGAGTAGCTCTTGTGTATTACATATTTGTCTTAAGGAACTTTATCTGTGCTCATTTCAATCTCTGGTTTTATGCAGCACCCCAACTCACATTTCCCCTTAAGCAAGCATAAGTTGGTTTTCTAAATTTGAGACCCTGTTCTCTTTTGTAATCCAGTTCCTGTGTAGCCAAGTTTACATTCCGTGTATTAGTGATATCTTATGATGTTTCTTTTTCTGTGTGACTTATTTCAGTTAGAATCATCATACCTGAGCCCACTCACTATGCTGCTATGGGCCTGATGACATAGATTTCATTGCTGAGTGATATTGCATTGTACGTAAGTACCACAACTTCTTTATCCATTTTTCACTTTCTCTGATATTGAACTTGTCCCGTAAACGAGTTTCTTGTAAACAGAGCCGTCCCAAACTTTGGGGTGGCTGTGTCTTTTTGATGTTAATTTCCCTAAGCTATAGGGCCATAAGTGGAAGTGCCCTAGGCTCTGTTGCTTTGTTTTTTAGATGTTTCAGGAAACACCATACACTTCTCCCGTTTGGCTGTTGGCAATATACATCCCGCCCATCAGCATAACAAGGCTCCCAGTTCTCCATGGCCTGTCCTGCCTTTCTGGATTTTACACTTTTTTCAGTTGGCCCTGTTGACCGGGGGGAAGTGAGACTTCATTATAGTGCAGATTTCCTTTGCAAGCTTGCTTGGTTGGCCAAAAAGGGCGTATGCGTTTTTCCGGAAAAAACTCATACGCCCTTTTTGGCCAAGTGCATCATTGTCGACGTTCTGCCTCTTTTCCTATGCTTTAAGTGCAATTCCAGTCTACCTCCTGAAATCGGTTTCCTGCAATTCTGCCCCGCTTTCAAGTCCTCTTGGCAGCCTTACTTCAGTATATTTTTGGACGATAGCTGTCATTTATAACTCTGCAGGTTTGTGAATTACAGTGCCCGTGCGCTCCTTTCTTCAACTCGCTTTCTTGTGAGCTGGCCGCAACACCGTAAGATTGCTTCAGGCCCTAATCTTGTTCTGGAACAGCACGCTGAGCCTTTGGTTAATTCCTCTTCCTGGTGGGAAATGAGAGTTAAATTTGCCCGTCCAGACACCTCCAGCTAGTCTCTCATTGGTTCTCCCTATTCCTGTTCATCTTCCGCAGAAATTGCAAACTGAGCCAAACAGGAGGTTAAAGGCACTGACTCTCCAAGTCGGGAGAGTGTTAGTAAAGCATCTGGAATGTTGCACCCGAGTACCAGGGGACGAGAACTGAGACATATTGGAACACGTCTCCCGATCACATGGTTGATCATACTCTGGGTTCCACATGCATGATGTAGCTGAAGGAAGAATCCCTTAAACCTGGAGAGTTGAGACCGGTGGAATGGGTACCATGCAATATGACTTCAAAGGGTCTTCATTTGCTCACCGAACCTCTCCAATCCTATCACTGCTTCGTTTATGCCCCTGTACACACGCTTCATTCTCTTTCGGAGACATAGCGATCGATAGGTTTTAAGATACTTACTAGTCAGGTACATTCTTAGGCGTGTAATATGGGGTGTTGAGTCCATTTCTTTGAGCAAGGAGTAGCTCTTGTCTATTCCATATTTGGCTTAAGGAACTTTATCTGTGCTCATTTCAATCTCTGGTTTTATGCAGCACCCCAACTCACCTTTTCCCTTAAGCAAGCATAAGTTGGTTTTCTAAATTTGAGACACTGTTCTCTTTTGTAATCCAGTTCCTGTGTAGCAAGGTTTACATTCCGTGTATTAGTGATATCTTATGATGTTTCTTTTTCTGTGTGACTTATTTCAGTTAGAATCGTCATACCTGAATCCACTCAGTATGCTGCTACGGGCCTGATGACATAGATTTCATTGCTGAGTGATATTGCATTTTACGTAAGTACCACAACTTCTTTATCCATTTTTCACTTTCTGCGATATTGAACCTGTCCCGTAAAAGAGTTTCTTGTAAACAGAGCCGTCCCAAACTTTGGGGTGGCTGTGTCTTTTTGATTTTAATTTCCCTAAGCTATAGGACCATAAGTGGAAGTGCCCTAGGCTCTGTTGCTTTGTTTTTTAGATGTTTCAGGAAACACCATACACTTCTCCCCTGTGGCTGCTGGCAATTTACATCCCACCCATCAGCATAACAAGGCTCCCAGTTCTCCATGGCCTGTCCTGCCTTTCTGGATTTTACACTTTTTTCAGATGGCACTTTTGACGGGGGGAAGTGAGACTTCATTGTAGTGCAGATTTCCTTTGCAAGCTTGCTTGGTTGGCCAAAAAGGGCGTATGCGTTTTTTCCGGAAAAAACGCATACGCCCTTTTTGGCCAAGTGCATCATTGTCGACGTTCTGCCTCTTTTCCTATGCTTTAAATGCAATTCCAGTCTGCTTACTGAAATCAGTTTCCTGCAATTCTGCCCCGCTTTCAAGTCCTCTTGGCAGCCTTACTTCAGTATATTTTTGGACGATAGCTGTCATTTATAACTCTGCAGGTTTGTTAATTACAGTGCCCCTGAGCTCCTTTCTTCAACTCGCTTTCTTGTGAGCTGGCCGCAACACCGCAGGATTGCTTCAGTCCCTAATCTGGGTCCGGCACGGCACTCTGAGCCTTTGGTTAATTCCTTTTCCTGGTGGGAAATGAGAGTTAAATTTGTCCGTCCAGACACCTCCAGCTAGTCTCTCATTGGTTCTCCCTATTCCTGTTCATCTTCCGCAGAAATTGCAAACTGGGCCAAACAGGAAGTTAAAGGCACTGACTCTCCAAGTCGGGAGAGTGTTAGTAAAGCATCTGGAATGTTGCACCCGAGTACCAGGGGACGAGAACTGAGACATATTGGAACACGTCGCCATATCAAATGGTTGATCATAGTCTGGGTTCCACATGCATGATTTAGCTGAAGGAAGAATCCCTTAAACCTGGAGAGTTGAGACCCGTGGAATGGGTACCATGCAGTATGATTTCAAAGGGTCTTCATTTGCTCACCGAACCTCTCCAATCCTATCATTGCTGTGTTTCTACCACTGTACACACGCTTGATTCTCTTTTGGAGACATAGCAATCCATAAGTTTTAAGATACTTACTAGTCAGCCACATTGTTAGGCGTTTAATATGGGGTGTTGAGCCCATTTCGTTGAGCAAGGAGTAGCTCTTGTCTATTACATATTTGGCTTAAGGAACTTTATCTGTGCTCATTTCAATCTCTGCTTTTATGCAGCACCCCAACTCACCTTTCCCCTTAAGCAAGCATAAGTTGGTTTTCTAAATTTGAGACCCTGTTCTCTTTTGTAATCCAGTTCCTGTGTAGCCAAGTTTACATTCCGTGTATTAGTGATATCTTATGATGTTTCTTTTTCTGTGTGACTTATATCAGTTAGAATCATCATACCTGAATCCACTCATTATGCTGCTACGGGCCTGATGACATAGATTTCATTCCTGAGTGATATTGCATTGTACGTAAGTACCACAACTTCTTTATCCGTTTTTTGCTTTCTGCGATATTGAACTTGTACCGTAAACGAGGTTCTTGTCAACAGAGCTGTCCCAAACTTTGGGGTGGCTGTGTCTTTTTGATTTTAATTTCCCTAAGCTATAGGACCATAAGTGGAAATGCCCTAGGCTCTGTTGCTTTGTTTTTTAGATGTTTCACGAAGCACCATACACTTCTCCAGAGTGGCTGTTGGCAATTTACATCCCGCCCATCAGCATAACAAGGCTCCCAGTTCTCCATGGCCTGTCCTGCCTTTCTGGATTTTACACTTTTTTCAGATGTCCCTTTTGACCGGGGGGAAGTGAGACTTCATTGTAGTGCAGATTTCCTTTGCAAGCTTGCTTGGTTGTACAAAGAGGGCGTATGCGTTTTTTCCTGAATATATTCAGGAAAAAACGCATACGCCCTTTTTGGCCAAGTGCATCATTGTCGACGTTCTGCCTCTTTTCCTATGCTTTAAATGCAATTCCAGTCTACCTCCTGAAATCGGTTTCCTGCAATTCTGCCCGGCTTTCAAGTCCTCTTGGCAGCCTTACTTCAGTGTATTTTTGGACTATAGCTGTCATTTATAACTCTGCAGGTTTGTGAATTACAGTGCCCCTGAGCTCCTTTCTTCAACTCGCTTTCTTGTGAGCTGGCCGCAACACCCCAGTATTGTTTCAGTCCCTAATCCGGTTTCGGCATGGCATGCTGAGCCTTTGGTTAATTCCTCTTCCTGGTGGGAAATGAGAGTTAAATTTGCCCGTCCAGACACCTCCAGCTAGTCTCTCATTGGTTCTCCCTATTCCTGTTCATCTTCCGTGGAATTTGCAAACTGGGTCAAACAGGAGGTTAAAGGCACTGACTCTCCAAGTCAGGAGAGTGTGAGTAAAGCGTCTGGAATGTTGCACCCGAGTACCAGGGGATGAGAACTGAGACATTGGAACATGTCTCCCGATCACATGGTTGAAAATACTGTGGTTTCTACATGCATGTTTTAGCTGAAGGAAGAATCCCTTAAACCTGGAGAGTTGAGACCCGTGGAATGGGTACCATGCAATATGACTTCAAAGGGTCTTCATTTGCTCACCGAACCTCTCCAATCCTATCACTGCTGGGTTTATGCCCCTGTACACATGCTTGATTCTCTTTCGGAGACATAGCAATCCCTAGCTTTTAAGATACTTACTAGTCACGTACATTCTTAGGCGTTTAATATGGGGTGTTGAGTCCATTTCGTTGAGCAAGGAGTAGCTCTTGTCTATTCCATATTTGGCTTAAGGAACTTTATCTGTGCTCATTTCAATCTCTGGTTTTATGCAGCACCCCAACTCACCTTTCCCCTTAAGCAAGCATAAGTTGGTTTTCTTCATTTGACACCCTGTTCTGTTTTGTAATTCAGTTTCTGTGTAGCCAAGTTTACATTCCATGTATTAGTGATATCTTATGATGTTTCTTTTTCTGTGTGACTTATTTCAGTTAGAATCATCATACCTGAACCCACTCATTTTCTGCTACAGGCCTGTTGACAGAGATTTCATTGCTGAGTGATATTGCATTGTACGTAAGTAGCACAAATTCTTTATCCATTTTTCACTTTCTGCGATATTGAACTTGTACCATAAACGAGGTTCTTGTAAACAGAGCCGTCCCGAACTTTGGGGTGGCTGTGTCTTTTTGATTTTAATTTCCCTAAGCTATAGGACCATAAGTGGAAGTGCCCTAGGCTCTGTTGCTTTGTTTTTTAGATGTTTCAGGAAACACCATACACTAATCCCTAGTGGCGGTTGGCAATTTACATCCTGCCCATCAGCATAACAAGGCTCCCAGTTCTCCATGGCCTGTCCTGCCTTTCTGGATTTTACACTTTTTTCAGATGGCCCTTTTGACCGGGGGGAAGTGAAACTTCATTGTAGTGCAGATTTCCTTTGCAAGCTTGCTTGGTTGGCCAAAAAGTGCGTATGCGTTTTTTCCTGAATATATTCAGGAAAAAACGCATACGCCCTTTTTGGCCAAGTGCATCATTGTCCACGTTCTGCCTCTTTTCCTATGCTTTAAATGCAATTCCAGTCTACCTCCTGAAATCGGTTTCCTGCAATTCTGCCCCACTTTCAAGTCCTCTTGGCAGCCTTACTTCAGTATATTTTTGGACGATAGCTGTCATTTATAACTCTGCACGTTTGTGAATTACAGTGCCCATGAGCTCCTTTCTTCAACTCTCTTTCTTGTGAGCTGGCCACAACACCGCAGGATTGCTTCAGACCCTAATCTCGTTCCAGCACGGCACGCTGAGCCTTTGGTTAATTCCTCTTCCTGGTGGGAAATGAGAGTTAAATTTGCCCGTCCAGAAACGTCCAGCTAGTCTCTCATTGGTTCTCCCTATTCCTGTTCATCTTCCGCAGAAATTGCAAACTGGGCCAAACAGGAGGTTAAAGGCACTGACTCTCCAAGTCGGGAGAGTGTTAGTAAAGCGTCTGGAATGTTGCACCCGAGTACCAGGGGACGAAAACTGAGACATATTTGAACACGTCTCCCGATGACACGGTTGATCATACTCTGGGTTCCACATGCATGTTTCAGCTGAAGGAAGAATCCCATAAACCTGGAGAGTTGAGACCCGTGGAATGGGTACCATGCAATATGACTTCAAAGGGTCTTCATTTGCTCACCGAACCTCTCCAATCCTATCACTGCTGCGTTTATGCAACTGTACACACGCTTGATTCTCTTTCGGAGACATAGCAATCCATAGGGTTTAAGATACTTACTAGTCAGGTACATTCTTAGGCGTTTAATATGGGGTGTTGAGTCCATTTCGTTGAGCAAGGAGTAGCTCTTCTCTGTTACATATTTGGCTTAAGGAACTTTATCTGTGCTCATTTCAATCTCTGGTTTTCTGCAGCACCCCAACTCACCTTTCCCCTTAAGCAAGCATAAGTTGGTTTTCTTCATTTGAGACCCTGTTCTGTTTTGTAATTCAATTTCTGTGTAGCCAAGTTTACATTCCATGTATTAGTGATATCTTATGATGTTTCTTTTTCTGTGTGACTTATTTCAGTTAGAATCGTCATACCTGAATCCACTCACTATGCTCCTACGGGCCTGATGACATAGATTTCATTGCTGAGTGATATTGCATTGTACGTAAGTACCACAACTTCTTTATCCATTTTTCACTTTCTGCGATATTGAACTTGTACCATAAACAAGGTTCTTGTCAACAGAGCCGTCCCAAACTTTGGGGTGGCTGTGTCTTTTTGATTTTAATTTCCCTAAGCTATAGGACCATCAGTGGAAGTGCCCTAGGCTCTGTTGCTTTGTTTTTTAGATGTTTCAGGAAACACCATACACTTCTCCCAAGGGGCTGTTGGCAATTTACATCCCGCCCATCAGAATAACAAGGCTCCCAGTTCTCCATGGCCTGTCCTGCCTTTCAGATTTTACACTTTTTTCAGATGGCCCTTTTGACCAGGGGGAAGTGAGACTTCATTGTAGTGCAGATTTCCTTTGCAAGCTTGCTTGGTTGGCCAAAAAGGGCGTATGCGTTTTTTCCTGAATATATTCAGGAAAAAACGCATACGCCCTTTTTGTCCAAGTGCATCATTGTGGACGTTCTGCCTCTTTTCCTATGCTTTAAATGCAATTCCAGTCTACCTCCTGAAATCTGTTTCCTGCAATTCTGCCCCGCTTTCAAGTCCTCTTGGCAGCCTTACTTCAGTATATTTTTGGACGATAGCTGTCATTTATAACTCTGCAGGTTTGTGAATTACAGTGCCCCTGAGCTCCTTTCTTCAACTCGCTTTCTTGTGAGCGGGCCGCAACACCGCAGGATTGCTTCAGGCCCTAATCTGGTTCCGGCACGGCACGCTGAGCCTTTGGTTAATTCCTCTTCCTGGTGGGAAATGACAGTTAAATTTGCCCGTCCAGACACCTCCAGCTAGTCTCTCATTGCTCCTACCTATTCCTGTTCATCTTCTGCAGAAATTGCAATCTGGGCCAAACAGGAGGTTAAAGGCACTGACTCTCCAAGTCAGGAGAGTGTTAGTAAAGCGTCTGGAATGTTGCACCCGAGTACCAGTGGAGGAAAACTGAGACATATTTGAAAACGTCTCCTGATCACATGGTTGATCATACTCTGGGTTCCACATGCATGTTTCAGCTGAAGTAACAATCCCTTAAACCTGGAGAGTTGAGATCCGTGGAATGGGTAGCATGTAATATGACTTCAAAGGGTCATTCTTTGCTCACCGAAACTCTCAAATCCTATCACTGCTGCATTTATGCCCCTGTACACATGCTTGATTCTCTTTCGGAGACATAGCAATCCATAGGTTTTAAGATACTTACTAGTCAGGTACATTCTTAGGCGTTTAATATGGTGTGTTGAGTCCATTTCGTTGAATAAGGAGTAGCTCTTGTCTATTACATATTTGGCTTAAGGAACTTTATCTGTGTTCATTTCAATCTCTGGTTTTATGCTGCATCCCAACTCACCTTTCCCCTTAAGCAAGCATAAGTTGGTTTTCTAAATTTGAGACCCTGTTCTGTTTTGTAATCCAGTTCCTCTGTAGCCAAGTTTACATTCCATGTATTAGTGATATCTTATGATGTTTCTTTTTCTGTGTGACTTATTTCAGTTAGAATCATCATACCTGAATCCACTCTATGCTGTTACGGGCCTGATGACGTAGATTTCATTGCTGAGTGATATTGCATTGTATGTAAATACCACAACTTCTTTATCCATTTTTCACTTTCTGCGATATTGAACTTGTACCGTAAACGAGGTTCTTGTAAACAGAGCCGTCCCAAACTTTGGGGTGGCTGTGTCTTTTTGATTTTAATTTCCCTAAGCTATAGGACCATAAGTGGAAGTGCCCTAGGCTCCGTTGCTTTGTTTTTTAGATGTTTCAGGAAACACCATACACTTCTCCCGAGTGGCTGTTGGCAATTTACATCCCGCCCATCAGCATAACAAGGCTCCCAGTTCTCCATGGCCTGTCCTGCCTTTCTGGATTTTACACTTTTTTCAGATGGCCCTTCTGACCGGGGGAAGTGAGACTTCATTGTAGTGCAGATTTCCTTTGCAATCTTGCTTGGTTGGCCAAAAATGGTGTATGCGTTTTTTCCTGAATATATTCAGGAAAAAACGCATACGAAATTTTTGGCCAAGTGCATCATTTTGGACGTTCTTCCTCTTTTCCTATGCTTTAAATGCAATTCCAGTCTACCTCCTGAAATCGGTTTCCTGCAATTCTGCCCCGCTTTCAAGTCCTCTTGGCAGCCTTACTTCAGTATATTTTTGGACGATAGCTGTCATTTATAACTCTGCAGGTTTGTGAATTACAGTGCCCCTGAGCTCCTTTCTTCAACTCGCTTTCTTGTGAGCTGCCCGCAACACCGCAGGATTGCTTCAGGCCCTAATGTGGTTCCGGCATGGCACGCTGAGCCTTTGGTTAATTCCTCTTCCTGGTGGGAAATGAGAGTTAAATTTGCCCGTCCAGACACCTCCAGCTAGTCTCTCATTGGTTCTCCCTATTCCTGTTCATCTTCCGCAGAAATTGCAAACTGGGCCAAACAGGAGGTTAAAGGCACTGACTCTCCAAGTCGGGAGATTGTTAGTAAAGCATCTGGAATGTTGCACCCGAGTACCAGGGGACGAAAACTGAGACATATTTGAACACGTCTCCTGATCACACGGTTGATCATACTCTGGGTTCCACATGCATGTTTCAGCTGAAGGAAGAATCCCTTAAACCTGGAGAGTTGAGACTCGTGGAATGGGTACCATGCAATATGACTTCAAAGGGTCTTCATTTGCTCACCGAACCTCTCCAATCCTATCACTGCTGGGTTTATGCCCCTGTACACATGCTTGATTCTCTTTCGGAGACATAGCAATCCCTAGCTTTTAAGATACTTACTAGTCACGAACATTCTTAGGCGTTTAATATGGGGTGTTGAGTCCATTTCGTTGAGCAAGGAGTAGCTCTTGTCTATTCCATATTTGGCTTAAGGAACCTTATCTGTGCTCATTTCAATCTCTGGTTTTATGCAGCACCCCAACTCACCTTTCCCCTTAAGCAAGCATAAGTTGGTTTTCTTCATTTGACACCCTGTTCTGTTTTGTAATTCAGTTTCTGTGTAGCCAAGTTTACATTCCATGTATTAGTGATATCTATGATGTTTCTTTTTCTGTGTGACTTATTTCAGTTAGAATCATCATACCTGAACCCACTCATTTTCTGCTACAGGCCTGTTGACAGAGATTTCATTGCTGAGTGATATTGCATTGTACGTAAGGAGCACAAATTCTTTATCCATTTTTCACTTTCTGCGATATTGAACTTGTACCATAAACGAGGTTCTTGTAAACAGAGCCGTCCCGAACTTTGGGGTGGCTGTGTCTTTTTGATTTTAATTTCCCTAAGCTATAGGACCATAAGTGGAAGTGCCCTAGGCTCTGTTGCTTTGTTTTTTAGATGTTTCAGGAAACACCATACACTTCTCCCTAGTGGCGGTTGGCAATTTACATCCCGCCCATCAGCATAACAAGGCTCCCAGTTCTCCATGGCCTGTCCTGCCTTTCTGGATTTTACACTTTTTTCAGATGGCCCTTTTGACCGGGGGGAAGTGAAACTTCATTGTAGTGCAGATTTCCTCTGCAAGTTTGCTTGGTTCGCCAAAAAGGGCGTATGCTTTTTTTCCTGAATATATTCAGGAAAAAACGCATACGCCCTTTTTGGCCAAGTGCATCATTGTCCACGTTCTGCCTCTTTTCCTATGCTTTAAATGCAATTCCAGTCTACCTCCTGAAATCGGTTTCCTGCAATTCTGCCCCGCTTTCAAGTCCTCTTGGCAGCCTTACTTCAGTATATTTTTGGACGATAGCTGTCATTTATAACTCTGCACGTTTGTGAATTACAGTGCCCATGAGCTCCTTTCTTCAACTCTCTTTCTTGTGAGCTGGCCACAACACCGCAGGATTGCTTCAGACCCTAATCTCGTTCCAGCACGGCACGCTGAGCCTTTGGTTAATTCCTCTTCCTGGTGGGAAATGAGAGTTAAATTTGCCCGTCCAGAAACGTCCAGCTAGTCTCTCATTGGTTCTCCCTATTCCTGTTCATCTTCCGCAGAAATTGCAAACTGGGCCAAACAGGAGGTTAAAGGCACTGACTCTCCAAGTCGGGAGAGTGTTAGTAAAGCGTCTGGAATGTTGCACCCGAGTACCAGGGGACGAAAACTGAGACATATTTGAACACGTCTCCCGATGACACGGTTGATCATACTCTGGGTTCCACATGCATGTTTCAGCTGAAGGAAGAATCCCATAAACCTGGAGAGTTGAGACCCGTGGAATGGGTACCATGCAATATGACTTCAAAGGGTCTTCATTTGCTCACCGAACCTCTCCAATCCTATCACTGCTGCGTTTATGCAACTGTACACACGCTTGATTCTCTTTCGGAGACATAGCAATCCATAGGGTTTAAGATACTTACTAGTCAGGTACATTCTTAGGCGTTTAATATGGGGTGTTGAGTCCATTTCGTTGAGCAAGGAGTAGCTCTTCTCTGTTACATATTTGGCTTAAGGAACTTTATCTGTGCTCATTTCAATCTCTGGTTTTCTGCAGCACCCCAACTCACCTTTCCCCTTAAGCAAGCATAAGTTGGTTTTCTTCATTTGAGACCCTGTTCTGTTTTGTAATTCAATTTCTGTGTAGCCAAGTTTACATTCCATGTATTAGTGATATCTTATGATGTTTCTTTTTCTGTGTGACTTATTTCAGTTAGAATCGTCATACCTGAATCCACTCACTATGCTCCTACGGGCCTGATGACATAGATTTCATTGCTGAGTGATATTGCATTGTACGTAAGTACCACAACTTCTTTATCCATTTTTCACTTTCTGCGATATTGAACTTGTACCATAAACAAGGTTCTTGTCAACAGAGCCGTCCCAAACTTTGGGGTGGCTGTGTCTTTTTGATTTTAATTTCCCTAAGCTATAGGACCATAAGTGGAAGTGCCCTAGGCTCTGTTGCTTTGTTTTTTAGATGTTTCAGGAAACACCATACACTTCTCCCAAGGGGCTGTTGGCAATTTACATCCCGCCCATCAGAATAACAAGGCTCCCAGTTCTCCATGGCCTGTCCTGCCTTTCAGATTTTACACTTTTTTCAGATGGCCCTTTTGACCAGGGGGAAGTGAGACTTCATTGTAGTGCAGATTTCCTTTGCAAGCTTGCTTGGTTGGCCAAAAAGGGCGTATGCGTTTTTTCCTGAATATATTCAGGAAAAAACGCATACGCCCTTTTTGTCCAAGTGCATCATTGTGGAAGTTCTGCCTCTTTTCCTATGCTTTAAATGCAATTCCAGTCTACCTCCTGAAATCTGTTTCCTGCAATTCTGCCCCGCTTTCAAGTCCTCTTGGCAGCCTTACTTCAGTATATTTTTGGACGATAGCTGTCATTTATAACTCTGCAGGTTTGTGAATTACAGTGCCCCTGAGCTCCTTTCTTCAACTCGCTTTCTTGTGAGCGGGCCGCAACACCGCAGGATTGCTTCAGGCCCTAATCTGGTTCCGGCACGGCACGCTGAGCCTTTGGTTAATTCCTCTTCCTGGTGGGAAATGACAGTTAAATTTGCCCGTCCAGACACCTCCAGCTAGTCTCTCATTGCTCCTACCTATTCCTGTTCATCTTCTGCAGAAATTGCAATCTGGGCCAAACAGGAGGTTAAAGGCACTGACTCTCCAAGTCAGGAGAGTGTTAGTAAAGCGTCTGGAATGTTGCACCCGAGTACCAGTGGAGGAAAACTGAGACATATTTGAAAACGTCTCCTGATCACACGGTTGATCATACTCTGGGTTCCACATGCATGTTTCAGCTGAAGTAAGAATCCCTTAAACCTGGAGAGTTGAGATCCGTGGAATGGGTAGCATGTAATATGACTTCAAAGGGTCATTCTTTGCTCACCGAACCTCTCAAATCCTATCACTGCTGCGTTTATGCCCCTGTACACATGCTTGATTCTCTTTCGGAGACATAGCAATCCATAGGTTTTAAGATACTTACTAGTCAGGTACATTCTTAGGCGTTTAATATGGTGTGTTGAGTCCATTTCGTTGAATAAGGAGTAGCTCTTGTCTATTACATATTTGGCTTAAGGAACTTTATCTGTGTTCATTTCAATCTCTGGTTTTATGCTGCATCCCAACTCACCTTTCCCCTTAAGCAAGCATAAGTTGGTTTTATAAATTTGAGACCCTGTTCTGTTTTGTAATCCAGTTCCTCTGTAGCCAAGTTTACATTCCATGTATTAGTGATATCTTATGATGTTTCTTTTTCTGTGTGACTTATTTCAGTTAGATTCATCATACCTGAATCCACTCTATGCTGTTACGGGCCTGATGACGTAGATTTCATTGCTGAGTGATATTGCATTGTATGTAAATACCACAACTTCTTTATCCATTTTTCACTTTCTGCGATATTGAACTTGTACCGTAAACGAGGTTCTTGTAAACAGAGCCGTCCCAAACTTTGGGGTGGCTGTGTCTTTTTGATTTTAATTTCCCTAAGCTATAGGACCATAAGTGGAAGTGCCCTAGGCTCCGTTGCTTTGTTTTTTAGATGTTTCAGGAAACACCATACACTTCTCCCGAGTGGCTGTTGGCAATTTACATCCCGCCCATCAGCATAACAAGGCTCCCAGTTCTCCATGGCCTGTCCTGCCTTTCTGGATTTTACACTTTTTTCAGATGGCCCTTCTGACCGGGGGAAGTGAGACTTCATTGTAGTGCAGATTTCCTTTGCAAGCTTGCTTGGTTGGCCAAAAATGGTGTATGCGTTTTTTCCTGAATATATTCAGGAAAAAACGCATACGAAATTTTTGGCCAAGTGCATCATTTTGGACGTTCTTCCTCTTTTCCTATGCTTTAAATGCAATTCCAGTCTACCTCCTGAAATCGGTTTCCTGCAATTCTGCCCCGCTTTCAAGTCCTCTTGGCAGCCTTACTTCAGTATATTTTTGGACGATAGCTGTCATTTATAACTCTGCAGGTTTGTGAATTACAGTGCCCCTGAGCTCCTTTCTTCAACTCGCTTTCTTGTGAGCTGCCCGCAACACCGCAGGATTGCTTCAGGCCCTAATGTGGTTCCGGCATGGCACGCTGAGCCTTTGGTTAATTCCTCTTCCTGGTGGGAAATGAGAGTTAAATTTGCCCGTCCAGACACCTCCAGCTAGTCTCTCATTGGTCCTCCCTATTCCTGTTCATCTTCCGCAGAAATTGCAAACTGGGCCAAACAGGAGGTTAAAGGCACTGACTCTCCAAGTCGGGAGATTGTTAGTAAAGCATCTGGAATGTTGCACCCGAGTACCAGGGGACGAAAACTGAGACATATTTGAACACGTCTCCTGATCACACGGTTGATCATACTCTGGGTTCCACATGCATGTTTCAGCTGAAGGAAGAATCCCTTAAACCTGGAGAGTTGAGACTCGTGGAATGGGTACCATGCAATATGACTTCAAAGGGTCTTCATTTGCTCACCGAACCTCTCCAATCCTATCACTGCTGGGTTTATGCCCCTGTACACATGCTTGATTCTCTTTCGGAGACATAGCAATCCCTAGCTTTTAAGATACTTACTAGTCACGAACATTCTTAGGCGTTTAATATGGGGTGTTGAGTCCATTTCGTTGAGCAAGGAGTAGCTCTTGTCTATTCCATATTTGGCTTAAGGAACCTTATCTGTGCTCATTTCAATCTCTGGTTTTATGCAGCACCCCAACTCACCTTTCCCCTTAAGCAAGCATAAGTTGGTTTTCTTCATTTGACACCCTGTTCTGTTTTGTAATTCAGTTTCTGTGTAGCCAAGTTTACATTCCATGTATTAGTGATATCTATGATGTTTCTTTTTCTGTGTGACTTATTTCAGTTAGAATCATCATACCTGAACCCACTCATTTTCTGCTACAGGCCTGTTGACAGAGATTTCATTGCTGAGTGATATTGCATTGTACGTAAGGAGCACAAATTCTTTATCCATTTTTCACTTTCTGCGATATTGAACTTGTACCATAAACGAGGTTCTTGTAAACAGAGCCGTCCCGAACTTTGGGGTGGCTGTGTCTTTTTGATTTTAATTTCCCTAAGCTATAGGACCATAAGTGGAAGTGCCCTAGGCTCTGTTGCTTTGTTTTTTAGATGTTTCAGGAAACACCATACACTTCTCCCTAGTGGCGGTTGGCAATTTACATCCCGCCCATCAGCATAACAAGGCTCCCAGTTCTCCATGGCCTGTCCTGCCTTTCTGGATTTTACACTTTTTTCAGATGGCCCTTTTGACCGGGGGGAAGTGAAACTTCATTGTAGTGCAGATTTCCTCTGCAAGTTTGCTTGGTTCGCCAAAAAGGGCGTATGCTTTTTTTCCTGAATATATTCAGGAAAAAACGCATACACCCTTTTTGGCCAAGTGCATCATTGTCCACGTTCTGCCTCTTTTCCTATGCTTTAAATGCAATTCCAGTCTACCTCCTGAAATCGGTTTCCTGCAATTCTGCCCCGCTTTCAAGTCCTCTTGGCAGCCTTACTTCAGTATATTTTTGGACGATAGCTGTCATTTATAACTCTGCACGTTTGTGAATTACAGTGCCCATGAGCTCCTTTCTTCAACTCTCTTTCTTGTGAGCTGGCCACAACACCGCAGGATTGCTTCAGACCCTAATCTGGTTCCAGCACGGCACGCTGAGCCTTTGGTTAATTCCTCTTCCTGGTGGGAAATGAGAGTTAAATTTGCCCGTCCAGAAACGTCCAGCTAGTCTCTCATTGGTTCTCCCTATTCCTGTTCATCTTCCGCAGAAATTGCAAACTGGGCCAAACAGGAGGTTAAAGGCACTGACTCTCCAAGTCGGGAGAGTGTTAGTAAAGCGTCTGGAATGTTGCACCCGAGTACCAGGGGACGAAAACTGAGACATATTTGAACACGTCTCCCGATGACACGGTTGATCATACTCTGGGTTCCACATGCATGTTTCAGCTGAAGGAAGAATCCCATAAACCTGGAGAGTTGAGACCCGTGGAATGGGTACCATGCAATATGACTTCAAAGGGTCTTCATTTGCTCACCGAACCTCTCCAATCCTATCACTGCTGCGTTTATGCAACTGTACACACGCTTGATTCTCTTTCGGAGACATAGCAATCCATAGGGTTTAAGATACTTACTAGTCAGGTACATTCTTAGGCGTTTAATATGGGGTGTTGAGTCCATTTCGTTGAGCAAGGAGTAGCTCTTCTCTGTTACATATTTGGCTTAAGGAACTTTATCTGTGCTCATTTCAATCTCTGGTTTTCTGCAGCACCCCAACTCACCTTTCCCCTTAAGCAAGCATAAGTTGGTTTTCTTCATTTGAGACCCTGTTCTGTTTTGTAATTCAATTTCTGTGTAGCCAAGTTTACATTCCATGTATTAGTGATATCTTATGATGTTTCTTTTTCTGTGTGACTTATTTCAGTTAGAATCGTCATACCTGAATCCACTCACTATGCTCCTACGGGCCTGATGACATAGATTTCATTGCTGAGTGATATTGCATTGTACGTAAGTACCACAACTTCTTTATCCATTTTTCACTTTCTGCGATATTGAACTTGTACCATAAACAAGGTTCTTGTCAACAGAGCCGTCCCAAACTTTGGGGTGGCTGTGTCTTTTTGATTTTAATTTCCCTAAGCTATAGGACCATAAGTGGAAGTGCCCTAGGCTCTGTTGCTTTGTTTTTTAGATGTTTCAGGAAACACCATACACTTCTCCCAAGGGGCTGTTGGCAATTTACATCCCGCCCATCAGAATAACAAGGCTCCCAGTTCTCCATGGCCTGTCCTGCCTTTCAGATTTTACACTTTTTTCAGATGGCCCTTTTGACCAGGGGGAAGTGAGACTTCATTGTAGTGCAGATTTCCTTTGCAAGCTTGCTTGGTTGGCCAAAAAGGGCGTATGCGTTTTTTCCTGAATATATTCAGGAAAAAACGCATACGCCCTTTTTGTCCAAGTGCATCATTGTGGAAGTTCTGCCTCTTTTCCTATGCTTTAAATGCAATTCCAGTCTACCTCCTGAAATCTGTTTCCTGCAATTCTGCCCCGCTTTCAAGTCCTCTTGGCAGCCTTACTTCAGTATATTTTTGGACGATAGCTGTCATTTATAACTCTGCAGGTTTGTGAATTACAGTGCCCCTGAGCTCCTTTCTTCAACTCGCTTTCTTGTGAGCGGGCCGCAACACCGCAGGATTGCTTCAGGCCCTAATCTGGTTCCGGCACGGCACGCTGAGCCTTTGGTTAATTCCTCTTCCTGGTGGGAAATGACAGTTAAATTTGCCCGTCCAGACACCTCCAGCTAGTCTCTCATTGGTTCTCCCTATTCCTGTTCATCTTCTGCAGAAATTGCAATCTGGGCCAAACAGGAGGTTAAAGGCACTGACTCTCCAAGTCAGGAGAGTGTTAGTAAAGCGTCTGGAATGTTGCACCCGAGTACCAGTGGAGGAAAACTGAGACATATTTGAAAACGTCTCCTGATCACACGGTTGATCATACTCTGGGTTCCACATGCATGTTTCAGCTGAAGTAAGAATCCCTTAAACCTGGAGAGTTGAGATCCGTGGAATGGGTAGCATGTAATATGACTTCAAAGGGTCATTCTTTGCTCACCGAACCTCTCAAATCCTATCACTGCTGCGTTTATGCCCCTGTACACATGCTTGATTCTCTTTCGGAGACATAGCAATCCATAGGTTTTAAGATACTTACTAGTCAGGTACATTCTTAGGCGTTTAATATGGTGTGTTGAGTCCATTTCGTTGAATAAGGAGTAGCTCTTGTCTATTACATATTTGGCTTAAGGAACTTTATCTGTGTTCATTTCAATCTCTGGTTTTATGCTGCATCCCAACTCACCTTTCCCCTTAAGCAAGCATAAGTTGGTTTTATAAATTTGAGACCCTGTTCTGTTTTGTAATCCAGTTCCTCTGTAGCCAAGTTTACATTCCATGTATTAGTGATATCTTATGATGTTTCTTTTTCTGTGTGACTTATTTCAGTTAGATTCATCATACCTGAATCCACTCTATGCTGTTACGGGCCTGATGACGTAGATTTCATTGCTGAGTGATATTGCATTGTATGTAAATACCACAACTTCTTTATCCATTTTTCACTTTCTGCGATATTGAACTTGTACCGTAAACGAGGTTCTTGTAAACAGAGCCGTCCCAAACTTTGGGGTGGCTGTGTCTTTTTTATTTTAATTTCCCTAAGCTATAGGACCATAAGTGGAAGTGCCCTAGGCTCCGTTGCTTTGTTTTTTAGATGTTTCAGGAAACACCATACACTTCTCCCGAGTGGCTGTTGGCAATTTACATCCCGCCCATCAGCATAACAAGGCTCCCAGTTCTCCATGGCCTGTCCTGCCTTTCTGGATTTTACACTTTTTTCAGATGGCCCTTCTGACCGGGGGAAGTGAGACTTCATTGTAGTGCAGATTTCCTTTGCAAGCTTGCTTGGTTGGCCAAAAATGGTGTATGCGTTTTTTCCTGAATATATTCAGGAAAAAACGCATACGAAATTTTTGGCCAAGTGCATCATTTTGGACGTTCTTCCTCTTTTCCTATGCTTTAAATGCAATTCCAGTCTACCTCCTGAAATCGGTTTCCTGCAATTCTGCCCCGCTTTCAAGTCCTCTTGGCAGCCTTACTTCAGTATATTTTTGGACGATAGCTGTCATTTATAACTCTGCAGGTTTGTGAATTACAGTGCCCCTGAGCTCCTTTCTTCAACTCGCTTTCTTGTGAGCTGCCCGCAACACCGCAGGATTGCTTCAGGCCCTAATGTGGTTCCGGCATGGCACGCTGAGCCTTTGGTTAATTCCTCTTCCTGGTGGGAAATGAGAGTTAAATTTGCCCGTCCAGACACCTCCAGCTAGTCTCTCATTGGTCCTCCCTATTCCTGTTCATCTTCCGCAGAAATTGCAAACTGGGCCAAACAGGAGGTTAAAGGCACTGACTCTCCAAGTCGGGAGATTGTTAGTAAAGCATCTGGAATGTTGCACCCGAGTACCAGGGGACGAAAACTGAGACATATTTGAACACGTCTCCTGATCACACGGTTGATCATACTCTGGGTTCCACATGCATGTTTCAGCTGAAGGAAGAATCCCTTAAACCTGGAGAGTTGAGACTCGTGGAATGGGTACCATGAAATATGACTTCAAAGGGTCTTCATTTGCTCAACGAACCTCTCCAATCCTATCACTGCTGCGTTTATGCCCCTGTACACACGCTTGATTCTCTTTCGGAGGCATAGCAATCCATAGGTTTTAAGATACTTACTAATCAGGTACATTCTTAGGCGTTTAATATGGGGTGTTGAGTCCATTTCGTTGAGCAAGGAGTAGCTCTTGTCTATTCCATATTTGGCTTAAGGAACTTTATCTGTGCTCATTTCAATCTCTGGTTTTATGCAGCACCCCAACTCACATTTCCCCTTAAGCAAGCATAAGTTGGTTTTCTAAATTTGAGACCCTGTTCTCTTTTGTAATCCAGTTCCTGTGTAGCCAAGTTTACATTCCGTGTATTAGTGATATCTTATGATGTTTCTTTTTCTGTGTGACTTATTTCAGTTAGAATCATCATACCTGAGCCCACTCATTATGCTGCTATGGGCCTGATGACATAGATTTCATTGCTGAGTGATATTGCATTGTACGTAAGTACCACAACTTCTTTATCCATTTTTCACTTTCTGTGATATTGAACTTGTCCCGTAAACGAGTTTCTTGTAAACAGAGCCGTCCCAAATTTTGGGGTGGCTGTGTCTTTTTGATGTTAATTTCCCTAAGCTATAGGGCCATAAGTGGAAGTGCCCTAGGCTCTGTTGCTTTGTTTTTTAGATGTTTCAGGAAACACCATACACTTCTCCCGTTTGGCTGTTGGCAATATACATCCCGCCCATCAGCATAACAAGGCTCCCAGTTCTCCATGGCCTGTCCTGCCTTTCTGGATTTTACACTTTTTTCAGTTGGCCCTTTTGACCGGGGGGAAGTGAGACTTCATTGTAGTGCAGATTTCCTTTGCAAGCTTGCTTGGTTGGCCAAAAAGTGCGTATGCGTTTTTTCCTGAATATATTCAGGAAAAAACGCATACGCCCTTTTTGGCCAAGTGCATCATTGTCGACGTTTTGCCTCTTTTCCTATGCTTTAAATGCAATTCCAGTGTACCTCCTGAAATTGGTTTCCTGCAGTTCTGCCCCGCTTTCAAGTCCTCTTGGCAGCCTTACTTCAGTATATTTTTGGATGATAGCTGTCATTTATAACTCTGCAGGTTTGTGAATTACAGTGCCCTTGAGCTCCTTTCTTCAACTCGCTTTCTTGTGAGCTGGCCGCAACACCGCAGGATTGCTTCAGGCCCTATACTGGTTCCGGCACGGCATGCTGAGCCTTTGGTTAATTCCTCTTCCTGGTGGGAAATGAGAGTTAAATTTGCCCGTCCAGACACCTCCAGCTAGTCTCTCATTGGTTCTCCCTATTCCTGTTCATCTTCCGCAGAAATTGCAAACTGGGCCAAACAGGATGTTAAAGACACTGACTGTCCAAGTCGGGAGAGTATTAGTAAAGCACCTGGAATGTTGTACCCGAGTACCAGGGGATGAGAACTGAGACATATAGGAACACGTCTCCCAATCACACAGTTGATCATACTATGTGTTCCACATGCATGTTTTAGCTGAAGGCAGAAACCTTTAAACCAGGAGACGTGATACCCGTGGAATGGGTACCATTAAATATGACTTCAAAGGGTCTTCATTTGCTCACCGAACCTCTCCAATCCTATCACTGCTGCGTTTATGCCCCGGTACTCACTCTTGATTCTCTTTCAGAGACATAGCAATCCATAGGTTTTAAGATACTTACTAGTCAGCTACATTCTTAGGAGTTTAATATGGGGTGTTGAGTCCATTTCATTGAGCAAGGTGTAGCTCTTGTCTATTCCAAATTTGGCTTAAGGAACTTTATCTGTGCTCATTTCAATCTCTGGTTTTATGCAGCACCCCAACTCACCTTTCCCCTTAAGCAAGCATATGTTGGTTTTCTAAATTTGAGACCCTCTTCTGTTTTATAATCCAGTTCCTGTGTAGCCAAGTTTACATTCCGTGTATTAGTGATATCTTATGATGTTTCTTTTTCTGTGTGACTTATTTCAGTTAGATTCATCATACCTGAATCCACTCATTATGCTGCTATGGGCCTGATGACATAGATTGCATTGCTGAGTGATATTGCATTGTACTGAAGTACCACAATTTCTTTATCCATTTTTCACTTTCTGCGATATTGAACTTGTACCGTAAACGAGGTTCTTGTAAACAGAACCATCCCAAACTTTGGGGTGGCTGTGTCTTTTTGATTTTAATTTCCCTAAGCTATAGGACCATAAGTGGAAGTGCCCTAGGCTCTGTTGCTTTGTTTTTTAGATGTTTCAGGAAACACCATACACTTCTCCCCAGTGGCTGTTGGCAATTTACATCCCGCCCATCAACATAACAAGGCTCCCAGTTCTCCATGGCCTGTCCTGCCTTTCTGGATTTTACACTTTTTTCAGATGGCCCTTTTGACCCGGGGGAATTGAGACTTCATTGTAGTGCAGATTTCCTTTGCAAGCTTGCTTGGTTGGCCAAAAAGAGTGTATGCGTTTTTTCCTGAATATATTCAGGAAAAAACGCATACACCCTTTTTGGCCAAGTGCATCATTGTGGACGTTCTGCCTCTTTTCCTATGCTTTAAATGCAATTCCAGTCTACCTCCTGAAATCGGTTTCCTGCAATTCTGCCCCGCTTTCAAGTCCTCTTGGCAGCCTTACTTCAGAATACTTTTGGACGATAGCTGTCATTTATAACTCTGCAGGTTTGTGAATTACAGTGCCCCTGAGCTCCTTTCTTCAACTCGCTTTCTTGTGAAATGGCCGCAACATGGCAGGATTGCTTCAGGCCCTAATCTAGTTCCGGCACGGCACACTGAGCCTTTGGTTAATTCCTCTTCCTGGTGGGAAATGAGAGTTAAATTTGCCCGTCCAGACACCTCCAGCTAGTCTCTCATTTGTCCTCCCTATTCCTGTTCATCTTCCGCAGAAATTGCAAACTGGGCCAAACAGGAGGTTAAAGGCACTGACTCTCCAAGTCGGGAGAGTGTTAGTAAAGCGTCTGGAATGTTGCACCCGAGTACCAGGGGACGAGAACTGAGACATATTGGAACACGTCTCCCGATCACACGGTTGATCATACTCTGGGTTCCACATGCATGTTTTAGCTGAAGGAAGAATCCCTTAAACCTGGAGAGTTGAGACCCGTGGAATGGGTACCATGCAATATGACTTCAAAGGGTCTTCATTTGCTCACCGAACCTCTCCAATCCTATCACTGCTGCGTTTATGCCCCTGTACTCACACTTGATTCTCTTTCAGAGACATAGCAATCTTTAGGTTTTAAGATACTTACTAGTCAGGTACATTATAAGGTGTTTAACATGGGGTTTTGAGTCCATTTCGTTGAGCAAGGAGTAGCTCTTGTCTATTACATATTTGGCTTAAGGAACTTTATCTGTGCTCATTTCAATCTCTGGTTTTATGCAGCACCCCAAGTCACCTTTACCCTTAAGCAAGCATAAGTTGGTTATCTAAATTTGAGACCCTGTTCTGTTTTGTAATTCAGTTCCTGTGTAGCCAAGTTTACATTCCGTGTATTAGTGATATCTTATGATGTTTCTTTTTCTGTGTGACTTATTTCAGTTAGAATCATCATACCTGAATCCACTCATTATGCTGCTATGGGCCTGATGACATAGATTTCATTGCTGAGTGATATTGCATTGTACGTAAGTACCAAAACTTCTTTATCCATTTTTCACTTTCTGCAAAATTGAACTTGTACCATAAATGAGGTTCTTGTAAACAGAGCCATCCCAAATTTTGGGGTGGCTGTGTCTTTTTGATTTAAATTTCCCTAAGCTATAGGACCATAAGTGGAAGTGCTCTAGGCTCTGTTGCTTTGTTTTTTAGATGTTTCAGGAAACACCATACACTTCTCCCGAGTGGCTGTTGGCAATTTACATCCCGCCCATCAGCATAACAAGGCTCCCAGTACTCCATGGCCTGTCCTGCCTTTCTGGATTTTACACTTTTTTCAGATGGCCCTTTTGACCAGGGGGAAGTGAGACTTCATTTTAGTGCAGATTTCCTTTGCAAGCTTGCTTGGTTGGCCAAAAAGGGCGTATGCGTTTTTTCCGGAAAAAACTCATACGCCCTTTTTGGCCAAGTGCATCATTGTCGACGTTCTGCCTCTTTTCCTATGCTTTAAGTGCAATTCCAGTCTACCTCCTGAAATCGGTTTCCTGCAATTCTGCCCCGCTTTCAAGTCCTCTTGGTAGCCTTACTTCAGTATATTTTTGGACGATAGCTGTCATTTATAACTCTGCAGGTTTGTGAATTACAGTGCCCGTGCGCTCCTTTCTTCAACTCGCTTTCTTGTGAGCTGGCCGCAACACCGCAGGATTGCTTCAGGCCCTAATCTTGTTCTGGAACAGCACGCTGATCCTTTGGTTAATTCCTCTTCCTGGTGGGAAATGAGAGTTAAATTTGCCTGTCCAGACACCTCCAGCTAGTCTCTCATTGGTTCTCCCTATTCCTGTTCATCTTCCGCAGAAATTGCAAACTGAGCCAAACAGGAGGTTAAAGGCACTGACTCTCCAAGTCGGGAGAGTGTTAGTAAAGCATCTGGAATGTTGCACCCGAGTACCAGGGGACGAGAACTGAGACATATTGGAACACGTCTCCCGATCACATGGTTGATCATACTCTGGGTTCCACATGCATGATGTAGCTGAAGGAAGAATCCCTTAAACCTGGAGAGTTGAGACCCGTGGAATGGGTACCATGCAATATGACTTCAAAGGGTCTTCATTTGCTCACCGAACCTCTCCAATCCTATCACTGCTTCGTTTATGCCCCTGTACACACGCTTCATTCTCTTTCGGAGACATAGCGATCGATAGGTTTTAAGATACTTACTAGTCAGCCACATTGTTAGGCGTTTAATATGGGGTGTTGAGCCCATTTCGTTGAGCAAGGAGTAGCTCTTGTCTATTACATATTTGGCTTAAGGAACTTTATCTGTGCTCATTTCAATCTCTGCTTTTATGCAGCACCCCAACTCACCTTTCCCCTTAAGCAAGCATAAGTTGGTTTTCTAAATTTGAGACCCTGTTCTCTTTTGTAATCCAGTTCCTGTGTAGCCAAGTTTACATTCCGTGTATTAGTGATATCTTATGATGTTTCTTTTTCTGTGTGACTTATATCAGTTAGAATCATCATACCTGAATCCACTCATTATGCTGCTACGGGCCTGATGACATAGATTTCATTCCTGAGTGATATTGCATTGTACGTAAGTACCACAACTTCTTTATCCGTTTTTCGCTTTCTGCGATATTGAACTTGTACCGTAAACGAGGTTCTTGTCAACAGAGCCGTCCCAAACTTTGGGGTGGCTGTGTCTTTTTGATTTTAATTTCCCTAAACTATAGGACCATAAGTGGAAATGCCCTAGGCTCTGTTGCTTTCTTTTTTAGATGTTTCAGGAAGCACCATACACTTCTCCAGAGTGGCTGTTGGCAATTTACATCCCGCCCATCAGCATAACAAGGCTCCCAGTACTCCATGGCCTGTCCTGCCTTTCTGGATTTTACACTTTTTTCAGATGTCCCTTTTGACCGGGGGGAAGTGAGACTTCATTGTAGTGCAGATTTCCTTTGCAAGCTTGCTTGGTTGTACAAAGAGGGCGTATGCATTTTTTCCTGAATATATTCAGGAAAAAACGCATACGCCCTTTTTGGCCAAGTGCATCATTGTCGAAGTTCTGCCTCTTTTCCTATGCTTTAAATGCAATTCCAGTCTACCTCCTGAAATCGGTTTCCTACAATTCTGCCCGGCTTTCAAGTCCTCTTGGCAGCCTTACTTCAGTGTATTTTTGGACTATAGCTGTCATTTATAACTCTGCAGGTTTGTGAATTACAGTGCCCCTGAGCTCCTTTCTTCAACTCGCTTTCTTGTGAGCTGGCCGCAACACCCCAGTATTGTTTCAGTCCCTAATCCGGTTTCGGCATGGCATGGTGAGCCTTTGGTTAATTCCTCTTCCTGGTGGGAAATGAGAGTTAAATTTGCCCGTCCAGACACCTCCAGCTAGTCTCTCATTGGTTCTCCCTATTCCTGTTCATCTTCCGTGGAATTTGCAAACTGGGTCAAACAGGAGGTTAAAGGCACTGACTCTCCAAGTCAGGAGAGTGTGAGTAAAGCGTCTGGAATGTTGCATCCGAGTACCAGGGGATGAGAACTGAGACATTGGAACACGTCTCCCGATCACACGGTTGATCATACTGTGGTTTCTACATGCATGTTTTAGCTGAAGGAAGAATCCCTTAAACCTGGAGAGTTGAGACCCGTGGAATGGGTACCATGCAATATGACTTCAAAGGGTCTTCATTTGCTCACCGAACCTCTCCAACCCTAACACTGCTGCATTTATGCCCCTGTACACACGCTTGATTCTCTTTCAGAGACATAACAATCCATAGCTTTTAAGATATTTACTAGTCAGGTACATTCTTAGGCGTTTAATATGCGGTGTTGAGTCCATTTCGTTGAGCAAGGAGTAGCTCTTGTCTATTCCATATTTGGCTTAAGGAACTTTATCTGTGCTCATTTCAATCTCTGGTTTTATGCAGCACCCCAACTCACCTTTCCCCTTAAGCAAGCATAAGTTGGTTTTCTAAATTTGAGACCCTGTTCTGTTTTGTAATTCAGTTCCTGTGTAGCCAAGTTTACATTCCGTGTATTAGTGATATCTTATGATGTTTCTTTTTCTGTGTGACTTATTTCAGTTAGAATCAACATACCTGAATCCACTCAGTATGCTGCTACGGGCCTGATGACATAGATTTCATTGCTGAGTGATATTGTATTGTAGGTAAGTACCACAACTTCTTTGTCCATTTTTCACTTTCTGCGATATTGAACTTGTACCGTAAACGAGGTTTTTGTAAACAGAGCCATCCGAAACTTTTGGGTGGCTGTGTCTTTTTGATTTTAATTTCCCTAAGCTATAGGACCATAAGTGGAAGTGCCCTAGGCTCTGTTCATGTGTTTTTTAGATGTTTCAGGAAGCACCATACACTTCTCTCGAGTGGCTGTTGGCAATTTACATCCCGCCCATCAGCATAACAAGGCTCCCAGTTCTCCATGGCCTGTCCTGCCTTTCTGGATTTTACAATTTTTTCAGATGGCCCTTTTGACCGGGGGGAAGTGAGACTTCATTGTACTGCAGATTTCCTTTGCAAGCTTGCTTGTTTCGCCAAAAAGGGCGTATGCGTTTTTTCCTGAATATATTCAGGAAAAAACGCATACGCCCTTTTTGGCCAAGTGTATGATTGTCGAAGTTCTGCCTCTTTTACTATGCTTTAAATGCAATTCCAGTGTACCTCCTGAAATCGGTTTCCTGCAATTCTGCCCCGCTTTCAAGTCCTCTTGGCAGCCTTACTTCAGTATATTTTTGGAGGATAGCTGTCATTTATAACTCTGCAGGTTTGTTAATTACAGTGCCCCTGAGCTCCTTTCTTCAACTCGCTTTCTTGTGAGCTGGCCGCAACACCGCAGGATTGCTTCAGGCCCTAATCTGGTTCCGGCACGGCACGCTGAGCCCTTGGTTAATTCCTCTACCTGGTGGGAAATGAGAGTGAAATTTGTCCGTCCAGACACCTCCAGCTTGTCTCTCATTGGTCCTCCCTATTCCTGTTCATTTTCTGCAGAAATTGCAAACTGGGCCAAACAGGAGGTTAAAGGCACTGACTCTCCATGTTGGGAGAGTGTTAGTAAAGCGTCTGGAATGTTGCACCCGAGTACCAGGGGACGAAAACAGAGATATATTTGAACACGTCTCCTGATCACACGATTGATCATACTCTGGGTTCCACATGCATCTTTCAGCTGAAGGAAGAATCCCTTAAACCTGGAGAGTTGAGACCCGTGGAATGGGTACCATGCAATATGACTTCAAAGGGTCTTCGTTTGCTCACCGAACCTCTCCAATCCTATCACTGCTGCATTTATGCCCCTGTACACATGCTTGATTCTCTTTCAGAGACATAGCAATCCATAGGTTTTAAGATACTTACTAGTCAGGTACATTCTTAGGCATTTAATATGGGGTGTTGAGTCCATTTCGTTGAGCAAGGAGTAGCTCTTGTCTATTACATATTTGGCTTAAGGAACTTTATCTGTGCTCATTTCAATCTCTGGTTTTATGCAGCACCCCAACTCACCTTTCCCCTTAAGCAAGCATAAGTTGGTTTTCTAAATTTGAGACCCTGTTCTGTTATGTAATCCAGTTCCTCTGTAGCCAAGTTTACATTCCGTGTATTAGTGATATCTTATGATGTTTCTTTTTCTGTGTGACTCATTTCAGTTAGAATCATCATACTTGAACCCACTCATTTTCTGCTACGGGCCTGATGACATAGATTTCATTGCTGAGTGATATTGCATTGTACGTAAGTACCACAAATTCTTTATCCACGTTTCACTTTCTGAGATATTGAACTTGTACCATAAATGAGGTTCTTGTAAACAGAGCCGTCCCAAACTTTTGGGTGGCTGTGTCTTTCTGATTTTAATTTCCCTAAGCTATAGGACCATAAGTGGAAGTGCCCTAGGTTCTGTTGCTTTGGTTTTTTTTTTTATATGTTTCAGGAAACAGCATACACTTCTCCCCAGTGGCTGTTGGCAGTTTACATCCCGCCCCTCAGCATAACAAGGCTCCCAGTTCTCCATGGCCTGTCCTGCCTTTCTGGATTTTACCCTTTTTCAGATGGCCCTTTGGACCGGGTGGAAGTGAGACTTCATTGTAGTGCAGATTTGCTTTGCAAGCTTGCTTGGTTGGCCAAAAAGGGCGTATGCGTTTTTTCCTGAATATATTCAGGAAAAAACGCATACGCCCTTTTTGGCCAAGTGCATCATTGTGGACGTTCTGCCTCTTTTCCTACGCTTTAAATGCAATTCCAGTGTACCTCCTGAAATCGGTTTCCTGCAATTCTGCCCCGCTTTCAAGTCCTCTTGGCAGCCTTACTACAGTATATTTTTGGACGCTAGCTGTCATTTATAACTCTGCAGGTTTGTGAATTACAGTGCCCCTGAGCTCCTTTCTTCAACTCGCTTTCTTGTGAGCTGCCCGCAACACCGCAGGATTGCTTCAGGCCCTAATCTGGTTCCGGCACGGCCCGCTGAGCCTTTGGTTAATTCCTCTTCCTGGTGGGAAATGAGAGTTAAATTTGCCTGTCCAGACACCTCCAGCTAGTCTCTCATTGGTTCTCCCTATTCCTGTTCATCTTCCGCGGAATTTGCAAACTGGGCCAAACAGGAGGTTAAAGGCTCTGACTCTCCAAGTCGGGAGAGTGTTAGTAAAGCGTCTGGAATGTTGCACCCGAGTACCAGGGGACGAAAACTGAGACATATTTGAACACGTCTCCCGATGACACGGTTGATCATACTCTGGGTTCCACATGCATGTTTCAGCTGAAGGAAGAATCCCTTAAACCTGGAGAGTTGAGACCCGTGGAATGGGTACCATGCAATATGACTTCAAAGGGTCTTCATTTGCTCACCGAACCTCTCCAATCCTATCACTGCTGCGTTTATGCCCCTGTACACACGCTTGATTCTCTTCCAGAGACATAGCGATCCATAGGTTTTAAGATACTTACTAGTCAGTTACATTCTTAGGCGTTTAATATGGGGTGTTGTGTCCATTTCGTTGAGCAAGGAGTAGCTCTTGTCTATTACGTATTTGGCTTAAGGAACTTTATCTGTGCTCATTTCAATCTCTGGTTTTATGCAGCACCCCAACTCACCTTTCCCCTTAAGCAAGCATAAGTTGATTTTCTACATTTGAGACCCTGTTCTGTTTTGTAATCCAGTTCCTGTGTAGCCAAGTTTACATTCCGTGTATTAGTGATATCTTATGATGTTTCTTTTTCTGTGTGACTTATTTCAGTTAGAATCTTCATACCTGAATCCACTCATTATGGTGCTACGGGCCTGATGACATAGATTTCATTGCTGAGTGATATTACATTCTACGTAAGTACCACAACTTCTTTATCCAGTTTTCACTTTCTGCGATATTGAACTGGCACCGTAAACGAGGTTCTTGTAAACAGAGCCGTCCCAAACTTTGGGGTGCTGTGTCTTTTTGACTTTAATTTCCCTAAGCTATAGGACCATAAGTGGAAGTGCCCTAGACTCTGTTGCTTTGTTTTTTAGATGTTTCAGGAAACACCATACACTTCTCCCGAGTGGCTGTTGGCAATTTACATCCCGCCCGTCAGCATAACAAGGCTCCCAGTTCTCCATGGCCTGTCCTGCCTTTCTGGATTTTACACTTTTTTCACATGGCCCTTTTGACCGGGGGGAAGTGAGACTTCATTGTAGTGCAGATTTCCTTTGCAAGCTTGCTTGGTTGGCCAAAAAGTGCGTATGCGTTTTTTCCTGAATATATTCAGGAAAAAACGCATACGCCCTTTTTGGCCAAGTGCATCATTGTCGACGTTCTGCCTCTTTTCCTATGCTTTAAATGCAATTCCAGTCTGCTTACTGAAATCAGTTTCCTGCAATTCTGCCCCGCTTTCAAGTCCTCTTGGCAGCCTTACTTCAGTATATTTTTGGACGATAGCTGTCATTTATAACGCTGCAGGTTTGTTAATTACAGTGCCCCTGAGCTCCTTTCTTCAACTCGCTTTCTTGTGAGCTGGCCGCAACACCGCAGGATTGCTTCAGTCCCTAATCTGGGTCCGGCACGGCACTCTGAGCCTTTGGTTAATTCCTTTTCCTGGTGGGAAATGAGAGTTAAATTTGCCCGTCCAGACACCTCCAGCTAGTCTCTCATTGGTTCTCCCTATTCCTGTTCATCTTCCGCAGAAATTGCAAACTGGGCCAAACAGGAAGTTAAAGGCACTGACTCTCCAAGTCGGGAGAGTGTTAGTAAAGCATCTGGAATGTTGCACCCGAGTACCAGGGGACGAGAACTGAGACATATTGGAACACGTCGCCATATCACATGGTTGATCATAGTCTGGGTTCCACATGCATGATTTAGCTGAAGGAAGAATCCCTTAAACCTGGAGAGTTGAGACCCGTGGAATGGGTACCATGCAGTATGATTTCAAGGGTCTTCATTTGCTCACCGAACCTCTCCAATCCTATCATTGCTGTGTTTCTACCATTGTACACACGCTTGATTCTCTTTTGGAGACATAGCAATCCATAAGTTTTAAGATACTTACTAGTCAGCCACATTGTTAGGCGTTTAATATGGGGTGTTGAGCCCATTTCGTTGAGCAAGGAGTAGCTCTTGTCTATTACATATTTGGCTTAAGGAACTTTATCTGTGCTCATTTCAATCTCTGCTTTTATGCAGCACCCCAACTCACCTTTCCCCTTAAGCAAGCATAAGTTGGTTTTCTAAATTTGAGACCCTGTTCTCTTTTGTAATCCAGTTCCTGTGTAGCCAAGTTTACATTCCGTGTATTAGTGATATCTTATGATGTTTCTTTTTCTGTGTGACTTATATCAGTTAGAATCATCATACCTGAATCCACTCATTATGCTGCTACGGGCCTGATGACATAGATTTCATTCCTGAGTGATATTGCATTGTACGTAAGTACCACAACTTCTTTATCCGTTTTTCGCTTTCTGCGATATTGAACTTGTACCGTAAACGAGGTTCTTGTCAACAGAGCCGTCCCAAACTTTGGGGTGGCTGTGTCTTTTTGATTTTAATTTCCCTAAACTATAGGACCATAAGTGGAAATGCCCTAGGCTCTGTTGCTTTCTTTTTTAGATGTTTCAGGAAGCACCATACACTTCTCCAGAGTGGCTGTTGGCAATTTACATCCCGCCCATCAGCATAACAAGGCTCCCAGTTCTCCATGGCCTGTCCTGCCTTTCTGGATTTTACACTTTTTTCAGATGGCCCTTTTGACCGGGGGGAAGTGAGACTTCATTGTAGTGCAGATTTCCTTTGCAAGCTTGCTTGGTTGTACAAAGAGGGCGTATGCATTTTTTCCTGAATATATTCAGGAAAAAACGCATACGCCCTTTTTGGCCAAGTGCATCATTGTCGAAGTTCTGCCTCTTTTCCTATGCTTTAAATGCAATTCCAGTCTACCTCCTGAAATCGGTTTCCTACAATTCTGCCCGGCTTTCAAGTCCTCTTGGCAGCCTTACTTCAGTGTATTTTTGGACTATAGCTGTCATTTATAACTCTGCAGGTTTGTGAATTACAGTGCCCCTGAGCTCCTTTCTTCAACTCGCTTTCTTGTGAGCTGGCCGCAACACCCCAGTATTGTTTCAGTCCCTAATCCGGTTTTGGCATGGCATGCTGAGCCTTTGGTTAATTCCTCTTCCTGGTGGGAAATGAGAGTTAAATTTGCCCGTCCAGACACCTCCAGCTAGTCTCTCATTGGTTCTCCCTATTCCTGTTCATCTTCCGTGGAATTTGCAAACTGGGTCAAACAGGAGGTTAAAGGCACTGACTCTCCAAGTCAGGAGAGTGTGAGTAAAGCGTCTGGAATGTTGCATCCGAGTACCAGGGGATGAGAACTGAGACATTGGAACACGTCTCCCGATCACACGGTTGATCATACTGTGGTTTCTACATGCATGTTTTAGCTGAAGGAAGAATCCCTTAAACCTGGAGAGTTGAGACCCGTGGAATGGGTACCATGCAATATGACTTCAAAGGGTCTTCATTTGCTCACCGAACCTCTCCAACCCTAACACTGCTGCATTTATGCCCCTGTACACACGCTTGATTCTCTTTCAGAGACATAACAATCCATAGCTTTTAAGATATTTACTAGTCAGGTACATTCTTAGGCGTTTAATATGCGGTGTTGAGTCCATTTCGTTGAGCAAGGAGTAGCTCTTGTCTATTCCATATTTTGCTTAAGGAACTTTATCTGTGCTCATTTCAATCTCTGGTTTTATGCAGCACCCCAACTCACCTTTCCCCTTAAGCAAGCATAAGTTGGTTTTCTAAATTTGAGACCCTGTTCTGTTTTGTAATTCAGTTCCTGTGTAGCCAAGTTTACATTCCGTGTATTAGTGATATCTTATGATGTTTCTTTTTCTGTGTGACTTATTTCAGTTAGAATCAACATACCTGAATCCACTCAGTATGCTGCTACGGGCCTGATGACATAGATTTCATTGCTGAGTGATATTGTATTGTAGGTAAGTACCACAACTTCTTTGTCCATTTTTCACTTTCTGCGATATTGAACTTGTACCGTAAACGAGGTTTTTGTAAACAGAGCCATCCGAAACTTTTGGGTGGCTGTGTCTTTTTGATTTTAATTTCCCTAAGCTATAGGACCATAAGTGGAAGTGCCCTAGGCTCTGTTCATGTGTTTTTTAGATGTTTCAGGAAGCACCATACACTTCTCTCGAGTGGCTGTTGGCAATTTACATCCCGCCCATCAGCATAACAAGGCTCCCAGTTCTCCATGGCCTGTCCTGCCTTTCTGGATTTTACAATTTTTTCAGATGGCCCTTTTGACCGGGGGGAAGTGAGACTTCATTGTACTGCAGATTTCCTTTGCAAGCTTGCTTGTTTCGCCAAAAAGGGCGTATGCGTTTTTTCCTGAATATATTCAGGAAAAAACGCATACGCCCTTTTTGGCCAAGTGTATGATTGTCGAAGTTCTGCCTCTTTTACTATGCTTTAAATGCAATTCCAGTGTACCTCCTGAAATCGGTTTCCTGCAATTCTGCCCCGCTTTCAAGTCCTCTTGGCAGCCTTACTTCAGTATATTTTTGGAGGATAGCTGTCATTTATAACTCTGCAGGTTTGTGAATTACAGTGCCCCTGAGCTCCTTTCTTCAACTCGCTTTCTTGTGAGCTGGCCGCAACACCGCAGGATTGCTTCAGGCCCTAATCTGGTTCCGGCACGGCACGCTGAGCCCTTGGTTAATTCCTCTACCTGGTGGGAAATGAGAGTGAAATTTGTCCGTCCAGACACCTCCAGCTTGTCTCTCATTGGTCCTCCCTATTCCTGTTCATTTTCTGCAGAAATTGCAAACTGGGCCAAACAGGAGGTTAAAGGCACTGACTCTCCATGTTGGGAGAGTGTTAGTAAAGCGTCTGGAATGTTGCACCCGAGTACCAGGGGACGAAAACAGAGATATATTTGAACACGTCTCCTGATCACACGATTGATCATACTCTGGGTTCCACATGCATCTTTCAGCTGAAGGAAGAATCCCTTAAACCTGGAGAGTTGAGACCCGTGGAATGGGTACCATGCAATATGACTTCAAAGGGTCTTCGTTTGCTCACCGAACCTCTCCAATCCTATCACTGCTGCATTTATGCCCCTGTACACATGCTTGATTCTCTTTCAGAGACATAGCAATCCATAGGTTTTAAGATACTTACTAGTCAGGTACATTCTTAGGCATTTAATATGGGGTGTTGAGTCCATTTCGTTGAGCAAGGAGTAGCTCTTGTCTATTACATATTTGGCTTAAGGAACTTTATCTGTGCTCATTTCAATCTCTGGTTTTATGCAGCACCCCAACTCACCTTTCCCCTTAAGCAAGCATAAGTTGGTTTTCTAAATTTGAGACCCTGTTCTGTTATGTAATCCAGTTCCTCTGTAGCCAAGTTTACATTCCGTGTATTAGTGATATCTTATGATGTTTCTTTTTCTGTGTGACTCATTTCAGTTAGAATCATCATACTTGAACCCACTCATTTTCTGCTACGGGCCTGATGACATAGATTTCATTGCTGAGTGATATTGCATTGTACGTAAGTACCACAAATTCTTTATCCACGTTTCACTTTCTGAGATATTGAACTTGTACCATAAATGAGGTTCTTGTAAACAGAGCCGTCCCAAACTTTTGGGTGGCTGTGTCTTTCTGATTTTAATTTCCCTAAGCTATAGGACCATAAGTGGAAGTGCCCTAGGTTCTGTTGCTTTGGTTTTTTTTTTTATATGTTTCAGGAAACAGCATACACTTCTCCCCAGTGGCTGTTGGCAGTTTACATCCCGCCCCTCAGCATAACAAGGCTCCCAGTTCTCCATGGCCTGTCCTGCCTTTCTGGATTTTACCCTTTTTCAGATGGCCCTTTGGACCGGGTGGAAGTGAGACTTCATTGTAGTGCAGATTTGCTTTGCAAGCTTGCTTGGTTGGCCAAAAAGGGCGTATGCGTTTTTTCCTGAATATATTCAGGAAAAAACGCATACGCCCTTTTTGGCCAAGTGCATCATTGTGGACGTTCTGCCTCTTTTCCTACGCTTTAAATGCAATTCCAGTGTACCTCCTGAAATCGGTTTCCTGCAATTCTGCCCCGCTTTCAAGTCCTCTTGGCAGCCTTACTACAGTATATTTTTGGACGCTAGCTGTCATTTATAACTCTGCAGGTTTGTGAATTACAGTGCCCCTGAGCTCCTTTCTTCAACTCGCTTTCTTGTGAGCTGGCCGCAACACCGCAGGATTGCTTCAGGCCCTAATCTGGTTCCGGCACGGCCCGCTGAGCCTTTGGTTAATTCCTCTTCCTGGTGGGAAATGAGAGTTAAATTTGCCTGTCCAGACACCTCCAGCTAGTCTCTCATTGGTTCTCCCTATTCCTGTTCATCTTCCGCGGAATTTGCAAACTGGGCCAAACAGGAGGTTAAAGGCTCTGACTCTCCAAGTCGGGAGAGTGTTAGTAAAGCGTCTGGAATGTTGCACCCGAGTACCAGGGGACGAAAACTGAGACATATTTGAACACGTCTCCCGATGACACGGTTGATCATACTCTGGGTTCCACATGCATGTTTCAGCTGAAGGAAGAATCCCTTAAACCTGGAGAGTTGAGACCCGTGGAATGGGTACCATGCAATATGACTTCAAAGGGTCTTCATTTGCTCACCGAACCTCTCCAATCCTATCACTGCTGCGTTTATGCCCCTGTACACACGCTTGATTCTCTTCCAGAGACATAGCGATCCATAGGTTTTAAGATACTTACTAGTCAGTTACATTCTTAGGCGTTTAATATGGGGTGTTGTGTCCATTTCGTTGAGCAAGGAGTAGCTCTTGTCTATTACGTATTTGGCTTAAGGAACTTTATCTGTGCTCATTTCAATCTCTGGTTTTATGCAGCACCCCAACTCACCTTTCCCCTTAAGCAAGCATAAGTTGATTTTCTACATTTGAGACCCTGTTCTGTTTTGTAATCCAGTTCCTGTGTAGCCAAGTTTACATTCCGTGTATTAGTGATATCTTATGATGTTTCTTTTTCTGTGTGACTTATTTCAGTTAGAATCTTCATACCTGAATCCACTCATTATGGTGCTACGGGCCTGATGACATAGATTTCATTGCTGAGTGATATTACATTCTACGTAAGTACCACAACTTCTTTATCCAGTTTTCACTTTCTGCGATATTGAACTTGCACCGTAAACGAGGTTCTTGTAAACAGAGCCGTCCCAAACTTTGGGGTGCTGTGTCTTTTTGACTTTAATTTCCCTAAGCTATAGGACCATAAGTGGAAGTGCCCTAGACTCTGTTGCTTTGTTTTTTAGATGTTTCAGGAAACACCATACACTTCTCCCGAGTGGCTGTTGGCAATTTACATCCCGCCCGTCAGCATAACAAGGCTCCCAGTTCTCCATGGCCTGTCCTGCCTTTCTGGATTTTACACTTTTTTCACATGGCCCTTTTGACCGGGGGGAAGTGAGACTTCATTGTAGTGCAGATTTCCTTTGCAAGCTTGCTTGGTTGGCCAAAAAGGGCGTATGCGTTTTTTCCTGAATATATTCAGGAAAAAACGCATACGCCCTTTTTGGCCAAGTGCATCATTGTCGATGTTCTGCCTCTTTTCCTATGCTTTAAATGCAATTCCAGTGTCCCTCCTGAAATCGATTTCCTGCAATTCTGCCCCGCTTTGAAGTCCTCTTGGCAGCCTTACTTCAGTATATTTTTGGACGATAGCTGTCATTTATAACTCTGCAGGTGTGTGAATTACAGTGCCCCTGAGCTCCTTTCTTCAACTCGCTTTCTTGTGAGCTTGCCGCAACACCGCAGGATTGCTTCAGGCCCTAATCTGGTTCCGGCACGGCACGCTGAGCCTTTGGTTAATTCCTCTTCCTGGTGGGAAATGAGAGTTAAATTTGCCCGTCCAGACACCTCCAGCTAGTCTCTCATTGGTTCTCCCTATTCCTGTTCATCTTCCGCAGAAATTGCAAACTGGGCCAAACAGGAAGTTAAAGGCACTGACTCTCCAAGTCGGCAGAGTGTTAGTAAAGCGTCTGGAATGTTGCACCCGAGTACCAGGGGACGAGAACTGAGACATATTGGAACACATCTCCCGATCACACGGTTGATCATACTCTGGGTTCCACATGCATGTTTTAGCTGAAGGAAGAATCCCTTAAACCTGGAGAGTTGAGACCCGTGGAATGGGTACCATGCAATATGACTTCAAAGGGTCTTCGTTTGCTCACCGAACCTCTCCAATCCTATCACTGCTGCGTTTATGCCCCTCTACACATGCTTGATTCTCTTTCGGAGACATAGCAATCCACAGATTTTAAGATATTACTAGTCAGGTACATTCTTAGGCGTTTAATATGGGGTTTTGAGTCCATTTCGTTGAGCAAGGAGTAGCTCTTTTCTATTACATATTTGGCTTAAGGAACATTATCTGTGCTCATTTCAATCTCTGGTTTTATGCAGCACCCCAACTCACCTTTCCCCTTAAGCAAGCATAAGTTTGTTTTCTAAATTTGAGACCCTGTTCTGTTTTGTAATTCAGTTCCTGAGTAGCCAAGTTTACATTCCGTGTATTAGTGATATCTTATGATGTTTCTTTTTCTGTGTGACTTATTTCAGTTAGAATCATCATACCTGAATCCACTCATTATTCTGCTATGGGCCTGATGACATAGATTTCATTGCTGAGTGATATTGCATTGTACGTAAGTACCACAACTTCTTTATCCATTTCTCACTTTCTGAGATATTGAACTTGTACCGTAAATGAGGTTCTTGTAAACAGAGCCATCCGAAACTTTGGGGTGGCTGTGTCTTTTTGATTTTAATTTCCCTAAGCTATAGGACCATAAGTGGAAGTGCCCTAGGCTCTGTTGCTTTGTTTTTTAGATGTTTCAGGAAACACCATACACTTCTCCCGAGTGGCTGTTGGCAATTTACATCCCGCCCATCAGCATAACAAGGCTCCCAGTTCTCCATGGCCTGTCCTGCCTTTCTGGATTTTACACTTTTTTCAGATGGCCCTTTTGACCGGGGGGAAGTGAGACTTCATTGTAGTGCAGATTTCCTTTGCAAGCTTGCTTGGTTGGCCAAAAAGGGCATATGCGTTTTTTCCTGAATATATTCAGGAGAAAACGCATACGCCCTTTTGGCCAAGTGCATCATTGTCTACGTTCTGCCTCTTTTCCTATGCTTTAAATGCAATTCCAGTCTACGTCCTGAAATCGGTTTCCTGCAATTCTGCCCCGCTTTCAAGTCCTCTTGGCAGCCTTACTTCAGTATATTTTTGGACGATAGCTGTCATTTATAACTCTGCAGGTTTGTGAATTACAGTGCCCCTGAGCTCCTTTCTTCAACTCACTTTCTTGTGAGCTGGTCGCACACCGCATGATTGTATCAGGCCCTAATCTGGTTCCGGCATGGCACGCTGAGCCTTCGGTTAATTCCTCTTCCTGGTGGGAAATGAGAGTTAAATTTGCCCGTCCAGACACCTCCAGCTAGTCTCTCATTGGTTCTCCCTATTCCTGTTCATCTTCCGCGGAATTTGCAAACTGGGCCAAACAGGAGGTTAAAGGCACTGACTCCCCAAGTCGGGAGAGTGTTAGTAAAGCGTCTGGAATGTTGCACCCGAGTACCAGGGGACGAGAACTGGGACATATTGGAACACGTCTCCCGATCACATGGTTGATCATACGCTGGGTTCCACATGCATGTTTTAGCTGAAGGAAGAATCCCTTAAACCTGGAGTGTTGAGACCCGTGGAATGGGTTCCATGCAATGTGACTTCAAAGGGTATTCATTTGCTCACCGAACCTCTCCAATCCTATCACTGCTGCGTTTATGCCCCTGTACACACTCTTGATTCACTTTTGGAGACATAGCAATCCATAGGTTTTAAGATACTTACTAGTCAGGTACATTCTTAGGCGTTTAATATGGGGTGTTGAGTCCATTTCGTTGAACAAGGAGTAGCTCTTGTGTATTCCATATTTGGCTTAAGGAACTTTATCTGTGCTCATTTCAATCTCTGGTTTTATGCAGCACCCCAACTCACCTTTCCCCTTAAGCAAGTATAAGTTAGTTTTCTAAATTTGAGACCCTGTTCTGTTTTGTAATTCAGTTCCTGTGTAGCCAAGTTTACATTCCATTTATTAGTGATATCTTATGATGTTTCTTTATCTGTGTGACTTATTTCAGTTAGAATCATCATACCTGAATCCACTCATTATGCTGCTACGGGCCTGATGACATAGATTTCATTGCTGAGTGATATTGCATTGTACATATGTACCACAACTTCTTTATCCATTTTTTGCTTTCTGCGATATTGTACTTGTACCGTAAATGAGGTTCTTGTTAAGAGAGCCATCCCAAACTTTGGGGTGGCTGTGTCTTTTTGATTTTAATTTCCCTAAGCTATAGGACCATAAGTGGAAGTGCCCTAGGCTCTGTTGCTTTGTTTTTTAGCTGTTTCAGGAAACACCATACACTTCTCCCGAGTGGCTGTTGGCAATTTACATCCAGCCCATCAGCATAACAAGGCTCCCAGTTCTCCATGGCCTGTCCTGCCTTTCTGGATTTTACACTTTTTTCAGATGGCCCTTTTGACCGGGGGGAAGTGAGACTTCATTGTAGTGCAGATTTCCTTTGCAAGCTTGCTTGGTTGGCCAAAAAGGGCGTATGCGTTTTTTCCTGAATATATTCAGGAAAAAACGCATACGCCCTTTTTGGCCAAGTGCATCATTGTCGATGTTCTGCCTCTTTTCCTATGCTTTAAATGCAATTCCAGTGTCCCTCCTGAAATCGATTTCCTGCAATTCTGCCCCACTTTGAAGTCCTCTTGGCAGCCTTACTTCAGTATATTTTTGGACGATAGCTGTCATTTATAACTCTGCAGGTGTGTGAATTACAGTGCCCCTGAGCTCCTTTCTTCAACTCGCTTTCTTGTGAGCTTGCCGCAACACCGCAGGATTGCTTCAGGCCCTAATCTGGTTCCGGCACGGCACGCTGAGCCTTTGGTTAATTCCTCTTCCTGGTGGGAAATGAGAGTTAAATTTGCCCGTCCAGACACCTCCAGCTAGTCTCTCATTGGTTCTCCCTATTCCTGTTCATCTTCCGCAGAAATTGCAAACTGGGCCAAACAGGAAGTTAAAGGCACTGACTCTCCAAGTCGGGAGAGTGTTATAAAGCGTCTGGAATGTTGCACCCGAGTACCAGGGGACGAGAATTGAGACATATTTGAAGACATCTCCCGATCACATGGTTGATCATACTCTGGGTTCCACATGCATGTTTCAGCTGAAGGAAGAATCCCTTAAACCTGGAGAGTTGAGACCCGTGGAATGGGTACCATGCAATATGACTTCAAAGGGTCTTCGTTTGCTCACCGAACCTCTCCAATCCTATCACTGCTGCATTTATGCCCCTGTACACACGCTTGATTCTCTTTCGGAGACATAGCAATTCATAGGTTTTAAGATACTTACTAGTCAGGTACATTCTTAGGCGTTTAATATGGGGTGTTGAGTCCATTTCATTGAGCAAGGAGTAGCTCTTGTCTATTACATATTTGGCTTAAGGAACTTTATCTGTGCTGATTTCAATCTCTGGTTTTATGCAGCACCCCAACTCACCTTTCCCCTTAAGCAAGCATAAGTTCGTTTTACAAATTTGAGACCCTGTTCTGTTTTGTAATCCAGTTCCTTTGTTGCCAAGTTTACATTCCGTGTATTAGTGATATCTTATGATGTTTCTTTTTCTGTGTGACTTATTTCAGTTAGAATCATCATACCTGAATCCACTCATTATGCTTTTATGGGCCTGATGACATAGATTTCATTGCTGAGTGATATTGCATTGTACGTAAGTACCACAACTTCTGTATCCATTTTTCACTTTTTGTGAAATTGAACTTGTACCGTAAATGAGGTTCTTGTAAACAGAGCCTTCCCAAACTTTGGGGTGGCTGTGTCTTTTTGATTTTAATTTCCCTAAGCTATAGGACCATAAGTGGAAGTGCCCTAGGCTCTGTTGCTTTGTTTTTTAGATGTTTCAGAAAACACCATACACTTCTCCCGAGTGGCTGTTGGCAATTTACATCCCGCCCATCAGCATAACAAGGCTCCCAGTTCTCCATGGCCTGTCCTGCCTTTCTGGATTTTACACTTTTTTCAGATGGCCCTTTTGACCGGGGGGAAGTGAGACTTCATTGTAGTGCAGATTTCCTTGGCAAGCTTGCTTGGTTGGCCAAAACGGGCGTATGCGTTTTTTCCTGAATATATTCAGGAAAAAACGCATACGCCCTTTTTGGCCAAGTGCATCATTGTCGACATTCTGCCTCTTTTCCTATGATTTAAATGCAATTCCAGTCTACCTATTGAAATCGGTTTCCTGCAATTCTGCCCCGCTTTCAACTCCTCTTGGCAGCCTTACTTCAGTATATTTTTGGACGATAGCTGTCATTTATAACTCTGCAGGTTTGTGAATTACAGTGCCCCTGAGCTCCTTTCTTCAACTCGCTTTCTTGTGAGCTGGCCGCAACACCGCAGGATTGCTTCAGGCCCTAATCTGGTTCTGGCACGTCACGCTGAGCCTTTGGTTAATTCCTCTTCCTGGTGGGAAATGAGAGTTAAATTTGCCCGTCCAGACACCTCCAGCTAGTCTCTCATTGGTTCTCCCTATTCCTGTTCATCCTCCACAGAAATTGCAAACTGGGCCAAACAGGAGGTTAAAGGCACTGACTCTCCAAGTCGGGAGAGTTTTAGTTAAGCTTCTGGAATGTTGCACCCGAGTACCAGGGGACGAGAACTGAGACATATTGGAACACATCTCCCAATCACACGGTTGATCATACTCTGGGTTCCACATGCATGTTTTAGCTGAAGGAAGAATCCCTTAAACCTGGAGAGTTGAGACCCGTGGAATGGGTACCATGCAATATGACTTCAAAGGGTCTTCGTTTGCTCACCGAACCTCTCCAATCCTATCACTGCTGCGTTTATGCCCCTGTACACATGCTTGATTCTCTTTCAGAGACATAGCAATCCATAGATTTTAAGATATTACTAGTCAGGTACATTCTTAGGCATTTAATATGGGGTTTTGAGTCCATTTCGTTGAGCAAGGAGTAGCTTTTGTCTATTACATATTTGGATTAAGGAACATTATCTGTGCTCATTTCAATCTCTGGTTTTATGCAGCACCCCAACTCACCTTTCCCCTTGAGCAAGCATAAGTTGGTTTTCTAAATTTGAGACCCTGTTCTGTTTTGTAATTCAGTTCCTGAGTAGCCAAGTTTACATTCCGTGTATTAGTGATATCTTATGATGTTTCTTTTTCTGTGTGACTTATTTCAGTTAGAATCATCGTACCTGAATCCACTCATTATGCTGCTACGGGCCTGATGACATAGATTTCATTGCTGAGTGATATTGCATTGTACGTAAGTACCACAACTTCTTTATCCATTTCTCACTTTCTGAGATATTGAACTTGTACCATAAACGAGGTTCTTGTAAACAGAGCCATTCCAAACTTTGGGGTTGCTGTGTCTTTTTGATTTTAATTTCCCTAAGCTATAGGACCATAAGTGGAAGTGCCCTAGGCTCTGTTGCTTTGTTTTTTAGATGTTTCAGCAAACACCATACACTTCTCCCGAGTGGCTGTTGGCAATTTACATCCCGCCCATCAGCATAACAAGGCTCCCAGTTCTCCATGGCCTGTTCTGCCTTTCTGGATTTTACACTTTTTTCAGATGGCCCTTTTGACTGGGGGGGAAGTGAGACTTCATTGTAGTGCAGATTTCCTTTGCAAGCTTGCTTGGTTGGCCAAAAAGGGCGTATGCGTTTTTTCCTGAATATATTCAGGAGAAAACGCATATGCACTTTTGGCCAAGTGCATCATTGTCGACGTTCTGCCCCTTTTGCTATGCTTTAAATGCAATTCCAGTCTACCTCCTGAAATCGGTTTCCTGCAATTCGGCCCCGCTTTCAAGTCCTCTTGGCAGCCTTACTTCAGTATATTTTTGGACGATAGCTGTCATTTATAACTCTGCAGGTGTGTGAATTACAGTGCCCCTGAGCTCCTTTCTTCAACTCGCTTTCTTGTCAGCTGGCCGCAACACCGCAGGATTGCTTCAGTCCCTAATCTGGTTCCGGCACGGCAGGCTGAGCCTTTGGTTAATTCCTCTTCCTGGTGGGAAATGAGAGTTAAATTTTCCCATCCAGACACCTCCAGCTAGTCTCTCATTGGTTCACCCTATTCCTGTTCATCTTCCGCGGAATTTGCAAACTGGGCCAAACAGGAGGTTAAAGGCACTGACTCTCCAAGTCGGGAGAGTGTTAGTTAAGCTTCTGGAATGTTGCACCCGAGTACCAGGGGACGAGAACTGAGACATATTGGAACACATCTCCTGATCACACGGTTGATCATACTCTGGGTTCCACATGCATGTTTTAGCTGAAGGAAGAATCCCTTAAACCTGGAGAGTTGAGACCCGTGGAATGGGTACTATGCAATATGATTTCAAAGGGTCTTCATTTGCTCACCGAACCTCTCCAATCCTATCACTGCTGCATTTATGCCCCTGTACACACGCTTCATTCTCTTTCGGAGACATAGCAATCCATAGGTTTTAAGATACTTACTAGTCAGGTACATTCTTAGGCGTTTAGTATGGGGTGTTGAGTCCATTTCGTTGAGCAAGGAGTAGCTCTTGTCTATTACGTATTTGCCTTAAGGAACTTTATCTGTGCTCATTTCAATCTCTGGTTTTATGCAGCATCCCAACTCACCTTTCCCCTTAAGCAAGCATAAGTTACTTTTCTAAATTTGAGACACTGTTCTGTTTTGTAATCCAGTTCCTGTGTAGCCAAGTTTACATTCCGTGTATTTTTTATATCTTATGATGTTTCTTTTTCTGTGTGACTGATTTCAGTTAGAATCATCATACCTGAATCCACTCATTATGGTGCTACGGGCCTGATGACATAGATTTCATTGCTGAGTGATATTACATTCTACGTAAGTACCACAACTTCTTTATCCAGTTTTCACTTTCTGCGATATTGAACTTGCACCGTAAACGAGGTTCTTGTAAACAGAGCCGTCCCAAACTTTGGGGTGGCTGTGTCTTTTTTATTTTAATTTCCCTAAGCTATAGGACCATAAGTGGAAGTGCCCTAGACTCTGTTGCTTTGTTTTTTAGATGTTTCAGGAAACACCATACACTTCTCCCGAGTGGCTGTTGGCAATTTACATCCCGCCCATCAGCATAACAATGCTCCCAGTTCTCCATGGCCTGTCCTGCCTTTCTGGATTTTACACTTTTTTCAGATGGCCCTTTTCACCGGGGGGAAGTGAGAGTTCATTGTAGTGCAGATTTCCTTTGCAAGCTTGCTTGGTTGGCCAAAAAGGGCGTATGCGTTTTTTCCTGAATATATTCAGGAAAAAACGCATACGCCCTTTTTGGCCAAGTGTATGATTGTCGAAGTTCCTCCTCTTTTACTATGCTTTAAATGCAATTCCAGTCTACCTCCTGAAATCGGTTTCCTGCAATTCTGCACCGCTTTCAAGTCCTCTTGGCATCCTTACTTCAGTATATTTTTGGACGATAGCTGTCATTTATAACTCTGCAGGTTTTTGAATTACAGTGCCCCTGAGCTCCTTTCTTCAACTCGCTTTCTTGTGAGCTGGCCGCAACACCGCAGGATTGCTTCAGGCCCTAATCTGGTTCCGGCATGGCACGCTGAGCTTTTGGTTAATTCCTCTTCCTGGTGGGAAATGAGAGTTAAATTTGCCCGTCCAGACACCTCCAGCTAGTCTCTCATTGGTTCTCCCTATTCCTGTTCATCTTCCGCAGAAATTGCAAACTGGGCCAAACAGGAGGTTGAAGGCACTGACTCTCCAAGTCGGGAGAGTGTTAGTAAAGCATCTGGAATGTTGCACCCGAGTACCAGGGGAGGAAAACTGAGACATATTTGAACACGTCTCCCGATCACACGGTTGATCATACTCTGGGTTCCACATGCATGTTTTAGCTGAAGGAAGAATCCCTTAAACCTGGAAAGTTGAGACCCGTGGAATGGGTACCATGCAATATGACTTCAAAGGGTCTTCATTTGCTCACCGAACCTCTCCAATCCTATCACTGCTGCGTTTATGCCCCTGTACACAGGCTTGATTCTCTTTCGGAGGCATAGCAATCCATAGGTTTTAAGATACTTACTAGTCAGGTACATTCTTAGGCGTTTAATATGGGGTGTTGAGTCCATTTTGATGAGCAAGGAGTAGCTCTTGTCTATTACATATTTGGCCTAAGGAACTTTATCTGTGCTCATTTCAATCTCTGGTTTTATGCAGCACCACAACTCACCATTCCCCTTAAGCAAGCATAAGTTGGTTTTCTTCATTTCAGACCCTGGTCTGTTTTGTAATCCAGTTCCTGTGTAGCCAAGTTTACATTCCGTGTATTAGTGATATCTTATGATGTTTCTTTTTCTGTGTGACTTATTTCAGTTAGAATCATCATACCTGAATCCACTCATTATGCTGCTATGGGCCTGATGACATAGATTTCATTGCTGAGTGATATTGCATTGTACGTAAGTACCACAACTTCTTTATCCATTTTTCGCTTTCTGCGATATTGAACTTGTACTGTAAACGTGGTTCTTGTAAACAGAGCCGTCCCAAACTTTGGGGTGGCTGTGTCTTTTTGATTTTAATTTCCCTAAGCTATAGGACCATAAGTTGAAGTGCCCTAGGCTCTGTTGCTTTGTTTCTTACATGTTTCAGGGAACACCATACACTTCTCCCGAGTGGCTGTTGGCAATTTACATTCCGCCCATCAGCATGACAAGGCTCCCAGTTCTCCATGGCCTGTCCTGCCTTTCTGGATTTTACACTTTTCTCAGATGGCCCTTTTGTCCGGGGGGAAGTGAGACTTCATTGTAGTGCAGATTTCCTTTGCAAGCTTGCTTGGTTGGCCTAAAAGTGCGTATGCGTTTTTTCCTGAATATATTCAGGAAAAAACGCATACGCCCTTTTTGGCCAAGTGCATCATTGTCAACGTTCTGCCTCTTTTCCTATGCTTTAAATGCAATTCCTGTCTACCTCCTGAAATCGGTTTCCTGCAATTCTGCCCCACTTTCAAGTCCTCTTGGCAGCCTTACTTCAGTATATTTTTGGACGATAGCTGTCATTTATAACTCTGCAGGTGTGTGAATTACAGTGCCCCTGAGCTCCTTTCTTCAACTCGCTTTCTTGTGAGCTGGCTGTAACACCGCAGGATTGCTTCAGGCCCTAATCTGGTTCCGGCACGGCACGCTGAGCCTTTGGTTAATTCCTCTTCCTGGTGGGAAATGAGAGTTAAATTTGCCCGTCCAGACACCTCCAGCTAGTCTCTCATTGGTTCTCCCTATTCCTGTTCATCTTCCGCAGAAATTGCAAACTGGGCCAAACAGGAGGTTAAAGGCACTGACTCTCCAAGTCGGGAGAGTGTTAGTAAAGCGTCTGGAATGTTGCACCCGAGTACCAGGGGACGAAAACTGAGACATAGTTGAACACGTCTCCCGATCACACAGTTGATCATACTCTCGGCTCCACATGCATGTTTTAGCTGAAGGAAGAATCCCTTAAACCTGGAGAGTTGAGACCCGTGGAATGGGTACCATTCAATATGACTTCAAAGGGTCTTCATTTACTCACCGAAACTCTCCAATCCTATCACTGGTGTGTTTATGCCCCTGTACACACGCTTGATTCTCCTTTGGAGACATAGCAATCCATAGGTTTTAAGATGCTTAGTAGTCAGGTACATTATTAGGCGTTTAATATGGGGTGTTGAGTCCATTTCGTTGAGCAAGGAGTAGCTCTTGTCTATTCCATATTTGGCTTAAGGAACTTTATCTGTGCTCATTTCAATCTCTGGTTTTATGCAGCACCCCAACTCACCTTTCCCCTTAAGCAAGCATAAGTTGGTTTTCTGAATTTGAGACCCTGTTCTGTTTTGTAATCCAGTTCCTGTGTAGCCAAGTTTACATTCCGTGTATTAATGATATCTTATGATGTTTCTTTTTCTGTGTGACTTATTTCAGTTAGAATCATCATACCTGAATCCACTCATTATGCTGCTATGGGCCTGCTGACATAGATTTCATTGCTGAGTAATATTGCATTGTATGTAAGTACCGCAACTTCTTTATCCATTTTACGCTTTCGGCGATATTGAACTTGTACCGTAAACGAGGTTCTTGTAAACAGAGCCATCCCAAACTTTCGGGTGGCTGTGTCTTTTTTATTTTAATTTCACTAACCTATAGGACCATAAGTAGAAGTGCTCTAAGCTCTGTTGCTTTGTTTTTTAGATGTTTCAGGAAACACCATACACTTCTCCCGAGTGGCTGTTGGCAATTTACATCCCGCCCATTAGCACAACAAGGCTCCCAGTTCTCCATGGCCTGTCCTGGCTTTCTGGATTTTACAATTTTTTCATATGGCCCTTTTGACCGGGGGGAAGTGAGACTTCATTGTAGTGCAGATTTCCTTTGCAAGCTTGCTTGGTTGGCCAAAATGAGCGTATGCGTTTTTTCCTGTATATATTCAGGAAAAAACGCATACGCCCTTTTTGGCCAAGTTCATCATTGTCCACGTTCTGCCTCTTGTCCTATGCTTTAAATGCAATTCCAGTCTACCTACTGAAATCAGTTTCCTGCAATTCTGCCCCGCTTTCAACTCCTCTTGGCAGCCTTACTTCAGTATATTTTTGGACGATAGCTGTCATTTATAACTCTGCAGGTTTGTGAATTACAGTGCCCCTGAGCTCCTTTCTTCAACTCGCTTTCTTGTGAGCTGGCGCAACACCGCAGGATTGCTTCAGGCCCTAAACTGTTTCCGGCATGGCACGCTGAGCCTTTGGTTAATTCCTCTTCCTGGTGGGAAATGAGAGTTAAATTTGCCCGTCCAGACACCTCCAGCTAGTCTCTCATTGGTTCTCCCTATTCCTGTTCATCTTCCGCAGAAACTGCAAACTGGGCCAAACAGGAGGTTAAAGTCACTGACTCTCCAAGTTGGGACAGTGTTAGTGAAGCGTCTGGAATGTTGCACCCGAGTATCAGGGGACGAAAACTGAGACATATTTCAACACGTCTCCCGATCACACGGTTGATCATACTCTGGGTTTCACATGCATGTTTTAGCTGAAGGAAGAATCCCTTAAATATGGAGAGTTGAGACCCGTGGAATGGGTACCATGCAATATGACTTCAAGGGTCTTCATTTGCTCACCGAACCTCTCCAATCCTATCACTGCTGCATTTATGCCCCTGTACACATGCGTGATTCTCTTTTAGAGACATAGCAATCCATAGGTTTTAAGATACTTACTAGTCAGGTACATTCTTAGGCGTTTAATATGGGGTGTTGAGTCCATTTCGTTGAGCAAGGAGTAGCTCTTGTCTATTCCATATTTGGCTTAAGGAAGTTTATCTGTGCTCATTTCAATCTCTGGTTTTATGCAGCACCCCAACTCACCTTTCCCCTTAAGCAAGCATAAGTTGCTTTTCTAAATTTGAGACCCTGTTCTGTTTTGTAATCCAGTTCCTGTGTAGCCAAGTTTACATTCCGTGTATTAGTGATATCTTATGATGTTTCTTTTTCTGTGTGACTTATTTCAGTTAGAAACATCATACCTGAATCCACTCATTATGCTGCTACGGGCCTGATGACATAGATTTCATTGCTGAGTGATATTGCATTGTACGTAAGTACCACAAGTTCTTTATCCATTTTTCACTTTCTGCGATATTGAACTTGTACCATAAACGTGGTTCTTGTAAACAGAGCCGTCCAAAATTTTGGGGTGGCTGTGTCTTTTTTATTTTAATTTCCCTAAGCTATAGGATCATAAGTGGAAGTGCCCTAGGCTCTGTTGCTTTGTTTTTTAGATGTTTCAGGAAACACCATACACTTCTCCCGAGTGGCTGTTGGCAGTTTACATCCCGCCCATCAGCATAACAAGGTTCCCAGTTCTCCATGGCCTGTCCTGCCTTTCTGGATTTTACACTTTTCTCAGATGGCCCTTTTGTCCGGGGGGAAGTGAGACTTCATTGTAGTGCAGATTTCCTTTGCAAGCTTGCTTGGTTGGCCAAAAAGGGCGTATGCGATTCTTTCCTGAATATATTCAGGAAAAAAAGCATACGACCTTTTTGGCCAAGTGCATCATTGTCGACGTTCTGCCTCTTTTCCTATGCTTTAAATGCAATTCCAGTCTACCTCCTGAAATCGGTTTCCTGCTATTCTGCCCCGCTTTCAAGTCCTCTTGGCAGCCTTACTTCAGTATATTTTTGGATGATAGCTGTCATTTATAACTCTGCAGGTTTGTGAATTACAGTGCCCCTGAGCTCCTTTCTTCAACTCGCTTTCTTGTGAGCTGGCCGCAACACCGCAGGATTGCTTCAGGACCTAATCTGGTTCCGGCACGGCATGCTGAGCCTTTGGTTAATTCCTCTTCTTGGTGGGAAATGAGAGTTAAATTTGCCCGTCCAGACACCTCCAGCTAGGCTCTCATTGGTTCTCCCTATTCCTGTTCATCTTCCGCGGAATTTGCAAACTCGGCCAAACAGGAGGTTAAAGGCATTGACTCTCCAAGTCGGGAGAGTGTTAGTAAAGTGTCTGGAATGCTGCACCCTAGTCCCAAGGGACGAAAACTGAGACATATTGGAACACGTCTAGCGATCACACGGTTGATCATACTCTGGGTTCCACATGCATGTTTTAGCTGAAGGAAGAATCCCTTAAACCTGGAGAGTTGAGACCTGTGGAATGGGTACCATGCAATATGACTTCAAAGAGTCTTCATTAGCTCACCGAACCTCTCCAATCCTCTCACTGCTGCGTTTATGCCACTGTACTCACGATTGATTCTCTTTCAGAGACATAGCAATCCATAGGTTTTAAGATACTTACTAGTCAGGTACATTATTAGGCGTTTAATATGGGGTTTTGACTCCATTTCGTTGAGCAAGGAGTAGCTCTTGTCTATTACATATTTGACTTAAGGAACTTTATCTGTGCTCATTTCAATCTCTGGTTTTATGCAGCACCCCAACTCACCTTTCCCCTTAAGCAAGCATAAGTTGGTTTTCTAAATTTGAGACCCTCTTCTGTTTTGTAATCCAGTTCCTGTGTAGATAAGTTTACATTCCGTTTATTAGTGATATCTTATGATGTTTCTTTTTCTGTGTGACTTATTTCAGTTAGAATCATCATACCTGAATCCACTCATTATGCTTCTAAGGGCCTGATGACATAGATTTCATTGCTGAGTGATATTGCATTGTCCGTAAGTACCACAACTTCTTTATCCATTTTTCGCTTTCTGCGATATTGAACTTGTACCGTAAACGAGGTTCTTGTAAACAGAGCCGTCCCAAACTTTGGGGTGGCTGTGTCTTTTTTTTTTTTTTTTTTTTTTTGCGGTACACGGGCCTCTCACCGCCATGGCCTCTCCCGCTGCGGAGCACAGGCTCGGAACGCACAGGAACAGCGGCCACGGCTCACGGGCCCAGCCGCCCCGCGGCACGCAGGATCCTCCCGGACCGGGGCACGAACCCGTGTCCCCTGCATCGGCAGGCAGACTCTCAACCACTGTGCAACCAGGGAAGCCCAAGGCTGTCTCTTTTTGATTTTAATTTCCCTAAGGTACAGGACCATAAGTGGAAGTGCCCTAGGCTCTGTTGCTTTGTTTTTTAGATGTTTCAGGAAACACCATACGCTTCTCCCAAGTGGCTGTTGCCAATTTACATCTCGCCCACCAGCATAACAAGGCTCCCAGATCTCCATGGCCTGTCCTGCCTTTCTGGATTTTACACTTTTTTCAGATGGCCCTTTTGACCGGGGGGAAGTGAGACTTCATTGTAGTGCAGATTTCCTTTGCAAGCTTGCTTGTTTGGCCAAAAAGGGCGTATGCGTTTTTTCCTGAATGTATTCAGGAAAAAACGCATATGCCCTTTTTGGCCAAGTGCATCATTGTCGACGTTCTACTTCTTTTCTTATGCTTTAAAAGCAATTCCAGTCTACCTCCTGAAATCGGTTTCCTGCAATTCTGCCCCGCTTTCAAGTCCTCTTGGCAGCCTTACTTGAGTATATTTTTGGACGATAGCTGTCATTTATAACTCTGCAGGTTTGTGAATTACAGTGCCCCTGAGCTCCTTTCTTCAACTCGCTTTCTTGTGAGCTAGCCGCAACACCGCAGGATTGCTTCAGGCCCTAATCTGGTTCCGGCACGTCACGCTGAGCCTTTGGTTAATTCCTCTTCCTGGTGGGAAATGAGAGTTAAATTTGCCCGTCCAGACACCTCCAGCTAGTCTCTCATTGGTTCTCCCTATTCCTGTTCATCTTCCGCAGAAATTGCAAACTGGGCCAAACAGGAGGTTAAAGGCAGTGACTCTCCAAGTCGGGAGAGTGTTAGTAAAGCGCCTGGAATGTTGAACCCGAGTACCAGGGGACGAGAACTGAGACATATTGGAACACGTCTCCCAATCACATGGTTGATCATACTCTGGGTTCTACATGCATGTTTCAGCTAAAGGAAGAATCCCTTAAACCTGGAGAGTTGAGACCCGTGGAATGGGTACCATGCAATATGACTTCAAAGGGTCTTCATTTGCTCACCGAACCTCTCCAATCCTATCACTGCTGTGTTTATGCCACTGTACACACGCTTGATTCTCTTTCGGAGACCTAGTAATCCATAGGTTTTAAGATACTTACTAGTCAGGTACATACTTAGGCATTTAATATGGGGTGTTGAGTCCATTTCGTTGAACAAGGAGTAGCTCTTGTTTATTACATATTTGGCTTAAGGAACTTTATCTGTGCTCATTTCAATCTCTGGTTTTATGCAGCACCCCAACTCACCTTTCCCCTTAAGCAAGCATAAGTTGGTTTTCTACATTTGAGACCCTGTTCTGTTTTGTAATTCAGTTTCTGTGTAACCAAGTTTACATTCCATGTATTAGTGATATCTTATGATGTTTTTTTTTCTGTGTGACTTATTTCAGTTAGAATCGTCATACCTGAATCCACTCACTATGCTGCTACGGGCCTGATGACATAGATTTCATTGCTGAGTGATATTGCATTGTCCATAAGTACCACAACTTCTTTATCCATTTTTCACTTTCTGTGATATTGAACTTGTACCATAAACGAGGTTCTTGTAAACAGAGCCATCCCAAAATTTGGGGTGGCTGTGTCTTTTTGATTTTAATTTCCCTAAGCTATAGGACCATAAGTGGAAGTGCCCCAGGCTCTGTTGCTTTGTTTCTTAGATGTTTCAGGAAACACGATACACTTCTCCCGAGTGGCTGTTGGCAATTTACATCCTGCCCATCAGCATAACAAGGCTCCCAGTTCTCCAACGCCTGTCCTGCCTTTCTGGATTTTACACTTTTTTCAGATGGCCGTTTTGACCCCGGGGAAGTGAGACTTCATTGTAGTGCAGATTTCCTTTGCAAGCTTGCTTGGTTGGCCAAAAAGGGCGTATGCGTTTTTTCCTGAATATATTCAGGAAAAAACACATACGCCCTTTCTGGCCAAGTGCATCATTGTCCACGTTCTGCCTCTTTTCCTATGCTTTAAATGGAATTCCAGTCTACCTCCTGAAATCAGTTTCCTGCAATTCTGCCCCGCTTTCAAGTCCTCTTGGCAGCCTTACTTCAGTATATTTTTGGACGATAGCTGTCATTTATAACTCTGCAGGTTTGTGAATTACAGTGCCCCTGAGCTCCTTTCTTCAACTCGCTTTCTTGTCAGCTGGCCGCAACACCGCAGGATTGTTTCAGGCCCTAATCTGGTTCCGGCACGGCATGCTGAGCCTTTGGTTAATTCCTCTTCCTGGTGGGAAATGAGAGTTAAATTTGCCCATCCAGACACCTCCAGCTAGTCTCTCATTGGTTTTCCCTATTCCTCTTCATCTTCCGCAGATATTGCAAACTGGGCCAAAGAGGAGGTTAAAGGCACAGACTCTCCAAGTCAGGAGAGTTTTAGTAAAGCATCTGGAATGTTGCACCCAAGTACCAGGGGACGACAACTGAGACATATTTGAACACGTCTCCCGATCACACGGTTGATCATACTCTGGGTTCCACATGCATGTTTTAGCTGAAGGAAAAATCCCTTAAACCTGGAGAGTTGAGACCCGTGGAATGGGTTCCATGCAATATGACTTCAAAGGGTCTTCATTTGCTCACCGAACCTCTCCAATCCTATCACTGCTGCGTTTATGTCCCTGTACAAACGCTTGATTCTGTTTTGGAGACCTAGCAATCCATAGGTTTTAAGATACTTACTAGTCAATTATATTATTAGGCGTTTAATATTGGGTGATGAGTCTATTTTGTTGAGCAAGGAGTAGTTCTTGTATATTACATATTTGGCTTAAGGAACTTTATCTGTGCTCATTTCAATCTCTGGTTTTATGCAGCACCCCAACTCACCTTTCCCCTTAAGCAAGCATAAGTTGGTTTTTTGAATTTGAGACCCTGTTCTGTTTTGTAATTCAGTTCCTTTGTAGCCAAGTTTACATTCCGTTTATTAGTGATATCTTATGATGTTTCTTTTTCTGTGTGACTTATTTCAGTTAGAATCATCATACCTGAATCCACTCATTATGTTGCTACGGGCCTGATGACATAGATTTCATTGCTGAGTGATATTGCATTGTACGTAAGTACCACATCTTCTTTATCCATTTTTCGCTTTCTGCGATATTGAACTTGTACCGTAAACGAGGTTCTTGTACACAGAGCCATCCCAAACTTTGGGGTGGCTGTGTCTTTTTGATTTTAATTTCCCTAAGCTATAGGACCATAAGTGGAAGGGTCCTAGGCTCTGTTGCCTTGTTTTTTAGATGTTTCAGGAAACACCATACACTTCTCCCCAGTGGCTGTTGGCAGTTTACATCCCGCCCATCAGCATAACAAGGTTCCCAGTTCTCCATGGCCTGTCCTGCCTTTCTGGATTTTACACTTTTCTCAGATGGCCCTTTTGTCCAGGTGGAAGTGAGACTTCATTGTAGTGCAGATTTCCTTTGCAAGCTTGCTTGGTTGGCCAAAAAGGGCGTATGCGATTCTTTCCTGAATATATTCAGGAAAAAAAGCATACGACCTTTTTGGCCAAGTGCATCATTGTCGACGTTCTGCCTCTTTTCCTATGCTTTAAATGCAATTCCAGTCTACCTCCTGAAATCGGTTTCCTGCTATTCTGCCCCGCTTTCAAGTCCTCTTGGTAGCCTTACTTCAGTATATTTTTGGATGATAGCTGTCATTTATAACTCTGCAGGTTTGTGAATTACAGTGCCCCTGAGCTCCTTTCTTCAACTCGCTTTCTTGAGAGCTGGCAGCAACACCGCAGGATTGCTTCAGGACCTAATCTGGTTCCGGCACGGCACGCTGAGCCTTTGGTTAATTCCTCTTCTTGGTGGGAAATGAGAGTTAAATTTGCCCGTCCAGACACCTCCAGCTAGGCTCTCATTGGTTCTCCCTATTCCTGTTCATCTTCCGCGGAATTTGCAAACTCGGCCAAACAGGAGGTTAAAGGCATTGACTCTCCAAGTCGGGAGAGTGTTAGTAAAGTGTCTGGAATGCTGCACCCTAGTCCCAAGGGACGAAAACTGAGACATATTGGAACACGTCTAGCGATCACACGGTTGATCATACTCTGGGTTCCACATGCATGTTTTAGCTGAAGGAAGAATCCCTTAAACCTGGAGAGTTGAGACCTGTGGAATGGGTACCATGCAATATGACTTCAAAGAGTCTTCATTAGCTCACCGAACCTCTCCAATCCTCTCACTGCTGCGTTTATGCCCCTGTACTCACGATTGATTCTCTTTCAGAGACATAGCAATCCATAGGTTTTAAGATACTTACTAGTCAGGTACATTATTAGGCGTTTAATATGGGGTGTTGACTCCATTTCGTTGAGCAAGGAGTAGCTCTTGTCTATTACATATTTGACTTAAGGAACTTTATCTGTGCTCATTTCAATCTCTGGTTTTATGCAGCACCCCAACTCACCTTTCCCCTTAAGCAAGCATAAGTTGGTTTTGTAAATTTGAGACCCTCTTCTGTTTTGTAATCCAGTTCCTGTGTAGATAAGTTTACATTCCGTTTATTAGTGATATCTTATGATGTTTCTTTTTCTGTGTGACTTATTTCAGTTAGAATCATCATACCTGAATCCACTCATTATGCTTCTAAGGGCCTGATGACATAGATTTCATTGCTGAGTGATATTGCATTGTCCGTAAGTACCACAACTTCTTTATCCATTTTTCGCTTTCTGCGATATTGAACTTGTACCGTTAACGAGGTTCTTGTAAACAGAGCCGTCCCAAACTTTGGGGTGGCTGTGTCTTTTTTTTTTTTTTTTTTTTTTTTTTTGCGGTACACGGACCTCTCACCGCCATGGCCTCTCCCGCTGCGGAGCACAGGCTCCGGACGCACAGGCCCAGCGGCCACGGCTCACGGGCCCAGCCGCCCCGCGGCACGCACGATCCTCCCGGACCGGGGCACGAACCCGTGTCCCCTGCATCGGCAGGCAGACTCTCAACCACTGCGCAACCAGGGAAGCCCAAGGCTGTCTCTTTTTGATTTTAATTTCCCTAAGGTATAGGACCATAAGTGGAAGTGCCCTAGGCTCTGTTGCTTTGTTTTTTAGATGTTTCAGGAAACACCATACACTTCTCCCAAGTGGCTGTTGCCAATTTACATCCCGCCCACCAGCATAACAAGGCTCCCAGATCTCCATGGCCTGTCCTGCCTTTCTGGATTTTACACTTTTTTCAGATGGCCCTTTTGACCGGGGGGAAGTGAGACTTCATTGTAGTGCAGATTTCCTTTGCAAGCTTGCTTGTTTGGCCAAAAAGGGCGTATGCGTTTTTTCCTGAATGTATTCAGGAAAAAACGCATACGCCCTTTTTGGCCAAGTGCATCATTGTCGACGTTCTACTTCTTTTCTTATGCTTTAAAAGCAATTCCAGTCTACCTCCTGAAATCGGTTTCCTGCAATTCTGCCCCGCTTTCAAGTCCTCTTGGCAGCCTTACTTCAGTATATTTTTGGACGATATCTGTCATTTATAACTCTGCAGGTTTGTGAATTACAGTGCCCCTGAGCTCCTTTCTTCAACTCGCTTTCTTGTGAGCTGGCCGCAACACCGCAGGATTGCTTCAGGCCCTAATCTGGTTCCGGCACGTCACACTGAGCCTTTGGTTAATTCCTCTTCCTGGTGGGAAATGAGAGTTAAATTTGCCCGTCCAGACACCTCCAGCTATCTCTCATTGGTTCTCCCTATTCCTGTTCATCTTCCGCAGAAATTGCAAACTGGGCCAAACAGGAGGTTAAAGGCAGTGACTCTCCAAGTCGGGAGAGTGTTAGTAAAGCGCCTGGAATGTTGAACCCGAGTACCAGGGGACGAGAACTGAGACATATTGGAACACGTCTCCCAATCACATGGTTGATCATACTCTGGGTTCTACATGCATGTTTCAGCTAAAGGAAGAATCCCTTAAACCTGGAGAGTTGAGACCCGTGGAATGGGTACCATGCAATATGACTTCAAAGGGTCTTCATTTGCTCACCGAACCTCTCCAATCCTATCACTGCTGTGTTTATGCCACTGTACACACGCTTGATTCTCTTTCGGAGACCTAGCAATCCATAGGTTTTAAGATACTTACTAGTCAGGTACATACTTAGGCATTTAATATGGGGTGTTGAGTCCATTTCGTTGAACAAGGAGTAGCTCCTGTTTATTACATATTTGGCTTAAGGAACTTTATCTGTGCTCATTTCAATCTCTGGTTTTATGCAGCACCCCAACTCACCTTTCCCCTTAAGCAAGCATAAGTTGGTTTTCTAAATTTGAGACCCTGTTCTGTTTGGTAATTCAGTTCCTGTGTAGCCAAGTTTACATTCCGTGTATTAGTGATATCTTATGATGTTTCTTTTTCTGTGTGACTTATTTCAGTTAGAATCATCATACCTGAATCCACTCATTAGGCTGCTAAGGGCCTGATGACGTAGATTTCATTGCTGAGTGATATTGCATTGTACGAAAGTACCACAACTTCTTTATCCATTTTTCGCTTTCTGCGACATTGAACTTGTACCATAAACGAGGTTCTTGTAAACACAGCCGTCCCAAACTTTGGGGTGGCTGTGTCTTTTTGATTTTAATTTCCCTAAGCTATAGGACCATAAGTGGAAGTGCCCTAGGCTCTGTTGCTTTGTTTCTTAGATGTTTCAGGAAACACCATACACTTCTCCCGAGTGGCTGTTGGCAATTTACATCCCGCCCATCAGCATAACAAGTGTCCCAGTTCTCCATGGCCTGTCCTGCCTTTCTGGATTTTACACTTTTTTCAGATGGCCCTGTTGATCGTGGGGAAGTGAGACTTCATTGTAGTGCAGATTTCCTTTGCAAGCTTGCTTGGTTGGCCAAAAATGGCGTATGCATTTTTTCCTGAATATATTCAGGAAAAAACGCATACACCATTTTTGGCCAAGTGCATCATTGTCGACGTTCTGCCTCTTTTCCTATGCTTTAAATGCAGTTCCAGTCTACCTCCTGAAATCGTTTTCCTGCAATTCTGCTCCACTTTCAAGTCCTCTTGTCAGCCTTACTTCAGTATATTTTTGGACGATAGCTGTCATTTATAACTGTGCAGGTTTGTGAATTACAGTGCCCCTGAGCTCCTTTCTTCAACTCGCTTTCTTGTGAGCTGGCGCAACACCGCAGGATTGCTTCAGACCCTAATCTGGTTCCGGCACAGAACGCAGATCCTTTGGTTAATTCCTCTTCCTGGTGGGAAATGAGAGTTAAATTTGCCCGTCCAGTCACCTCCAGCTAGTCTCTCATTGGTTCTCCCTATTCCTGTTCATCTTCCGCAGAAATTGCAAACTGGGCTAAACAGGAGGTTAAAGGCACTGACTCTCCAAGTCGGAAGAGTGTTAGTAAAGCGTCTGGAATGTTGCACCCGAGTACCAGGGGACGAGAACTGAGACATATTGGAACACGTCTCCCGATCACACGTTTGATCATACTCTGGGTTCCACTGAATGTGGAACTCAAGGAAGGAATGTTTTAGCTGAAGGAAGAATCCCTTAAACCTGGAGAGTTGAGACCCGTGGAATGGGTACCATGCAATATGACTTCAAAGGGTCTTCATTTGCTCACCGAAACTCTCCAGTCCTATCACTGCTGCGTTTATGCCCCTATACTCACGCTTGATTCTCTTTCAGAGACATAGCGATCCATAGGTTTTAAGATACTTACTAGTCAGGTACATTATTAGGCGTTTAATATGGGGTTTTGAGTCCATTTCGTTGAGCAAGGAGTAGCTCTTGTCTATTACATATTTGGCTTAAGGAACTTTATCTGTGCTCATTTCAATCTCTGGTTTTATGCAGCACCCCAACTCACCTTTCCCCTTAAGCAAGCATAAGTTGGTTTTCTAAATTTGAGACCCTGTTCTGGTTTGTAATCCAGTTCCTGTGTAGCCAAGTTTCCATTCCGTGTATTAGTGATAACTTATGATGTTTCTTTTTCTGTGTGACTTATTTCAGTTAGAATCATCATACCTGAATCCACTCATTATGCTGCTACGGGCCTGATGACATAGATTTCATTGCTGAGTGATATTGCATTGTACGTAAGTACCACAACTTCTTTATCCATTTTTTGCTTTCTGCGATATTGAACTTGTACAGTAAACGAGGTTCTTGTAAAGAGAGCCGTCACAAATTTTGGGGTTGCTGTGTCTTTTTGATTTTAATTTCCCTAAGCTATAGGACCATAAGTGGAAGTGCCCTAGGCTCTGTTGCTTTGTTTTTTATATGTTTCAGAAAACACCATACACTTCTCCCGAGTGTCTGTTGGCAATTTCCATCCCGCCCATCAGCATAACAAGGCTCCCAGTTCTCCATGGCCTGTCCTGCCTTTCTGGATTTTACACGTTTTCAGATGGCCCTTTTGACCAGGGGGAAGTGAGACTTCATTGTAGTGCAGATTTCCTTTGCAAGCTTGCTTGGTTGGCCAAAAAGGGCGTATGCGTTTTTTCCTGAATATATTCAGGAAAAAACGCATATGCCCTTTTTGGCCAAGTGCATCATTGTCGACGTTCTGACTTTTTTCCTATGCTTTAAGTGCAATTCCAGTCTACCTCCTGAAATCGGTTTCCTGCAATTCTGCCCCGCTTTCAAGTCCTCTTGGCAGCCTTACTTCAGTATACTTTTGGACGATAGCTCTCATTTATAACTCTGCAGGTTTGTGAATTACAGTGCCCCTGAGCTCCGTTCTTCAACTCGCTTTCTTGTGAGCTGGCCGCAACACCACAGGATTGCTTCAGGCCCTAATCTGGTTCCCCACGGCACGCTGAGCCTTTGGTTAATTCCTCTTCCTGGTGGGAAATGAGAGTTTATTTGCCCGTCCAGAAACCTCCAGCTAGTCTCTCATTGGTTCTCCCTATTGCTGTTCATCTTCCGCAGAAATTGCAAACCGGGCCAAACAGGAGGTTAAAGGCACTGACTCTCCAAGTCGGGAGAGTGTTAGTAAAGTATCTGGAATGTTGTACCCGAGTACCAGGTGACGAGAACTGAGACATATTGGAACACGTCTCCTGATCACATGGTTGATCATACTCTGGGTTCCACATGCATGTTTTAGCTGAAGGAAGAATCCCTTAAACCTGGAGAGTTGAGACCCGTGGAATGGATACCATGCAATATGACTTCAAAGGGTCTTCATTTGTTCACCGAACCTCTCCAATCCTATCAGCGCTGCGTTTATGCCCCTGTACACACGGTTGATTCTCTTTCGGAGACATAGCAATCCATAGGTTTTAATATACTTACTAGTCAGGTACATTCTTAGGCGTTTAATATGGGGTGTTGAGTCCATTTCGTTGAGCAAGGAGTAGCTCTTGTCTATTACATATTTGGCTTAAGGAACTTTATCTGTGCTCATTTCAATCTCTGGTTTTATGCAGCACCCCAACTCACCTTTCCCCTTAAGCAAGCATAAGTTGGTTTTCTAAATTTGAGACTCTGTTCTGTTTTGTAATCCAGTTCCTGTGTAACCAAGTTTACATTCCATGTATTAGTGATATCTTATGATGTTTCTTTTTCTTGTGACTTATTTCAGTTAGAATCATAATACCTGAATCCACTCATTATGCTGCTACGGGCCTGATGACATAGATTTCATTGCTGAGTGGTATTGCATTGTACATAAGTACCACAATTTCTTTATCCATTTTTCACTTTCTGCGATATTGAACTTGTCCTGTAAACGAGGTTCTTGTAAACAGAGCCGTCCCAAACATAGGGGTGGCTGTGTCTTTCTGATTTTAATTTCCCTAAGCTATAGGACCATAAGTGGAAGTGCCCTAGGCTCTGTTGCTTTGTTTTTTAGATGTTTCAGGAAACACCATACACTACTCCCTAGTGGCTGTTGGCCATTTACATCCCACCCATCAGCATAACAAGGCTCCCAGTTCTCCATGGCCTGTCCTGCCTTTCTGGATTTTACACTTTTTTCACATGGCCCTTTTGACGGGGGGGAAGTGAGACTTAATTGTAGTGCAGATTTCCTTTGCAAGCTTGCTTGGTTGGCCAAAAAGTGCCTATGCGTTTTTTCCTGAACATATTCAGGAAAAAACGCATACGCCCATTTTGGCCAAGTGCATCATTGTCGACGTTCTGCCTCTTTTCCTATGCTTTAAATGCAATTCCAGTCTACCTCCTGAAATCGGTTTCCTGCAATTCTGCCCCGCTTTCAAGTCCTCTTGGCAGCCTTACTTCAGTATATTTTTGGACGATAGCTGTCTTTTATAACTCTGCATGTTTGTGAATTACAGTGTCCCTAAGCTCCTTTCTTCAACTCGCTTTCTTGTGAGCTGGCCGCAACACCGCAGGATTGCTTCAGGCCCTAATCTTGTTCTGGCACGGCACGCTGAGCCTTTGGTTAACTCCTCTTCCTGGTGGGAAATGAGAGTTAAATTTGCCCGTCCAGACACCTCCAGCTAGTCTCTCATTGGTTCTCCCTATTCCTGTTCATCTTCTGCAGAAATTGCAAACTGGGCCAAACAGGAGGTTAAAGGCACTGACTCTCCAAGTCGGCAGAGTTTTAGTAAAGCGTCTGGAATGTTGCACCCGAGTACCAGGGGACGAGAACTGAGACATATTGGAACACGTCTCCCGATCACACGGTTGATCATACTCTGGGTTCCACATGCATGTTTCAGATCAAGGAAGAATCCCTTAAACCTGGAGAGTTGAGACCCGTGGAATGGGTACCATGCAATATGACTTCAAAGGGTCTTCATTTGCTCACCGAACCTCTCCAATCCTATCACTGCTGCGTTTATGCCCCTGTACACACTCTTGATTCTCTTTCGGAGACATAGCGATCCATAGGTTTTAAGATACTTACTAGTCAGGTACATTCGTAGGCGTTTAATATGGGGTGTTGAGTCCATTTCGTTGAGCAAGGAGTAGCTCTTGTCTATTACATATTTGGCTTAAGGAACTTTATCTGTGCTCATTTCAATCTCTGGTTTTATGCAGCACCCCAACTCACCTTTCCCCTTAAGCAAGCATAAGTTGGTTTTCTAAATTTGAGACCCTGTTCTGTTTTGTAATCCAGTTCCTGTGTAGCCAAGTTTACATTCCGTGTATTAGTGATATCTTATGATGTTTCTTTTTTTGTGTGACTTATTTCAGTTAGAATCATCATACGTGAATCCACTCATTATGCTGCTACGGGCCTGATGACATAGATTTCATTGCTGAGTGATATTGCATTGTACATACGTACCACATCTTCTTTATCCATTTTTCACTTTCTGCGATATTGAACTTGTACCGTAAACGAGGTTCTTGTAAACAGAGCCGTCCCAAACTTTGGGGTGGCTGTGTCTTTTTGATTTTAATTTCCCTAAGCTATTGGACCATAAGTGGAAGTGCCCTAGGCTCTGTTGCTTTGTTTTTTAGATGTTTCAGGAAACACCATACACTTCTCCCTAGTGGCTGTTGGCAATTTACATCCAGCCCATCAGCATAACAAGGCTCCCAGTTCTCCATGGCCTGTCCTGCCTTTCTGGATTTTACACTTTTTTCAGATGGCTCTTTTGACTGGGGGGATGTGAGACTTCATTGTAGTGCAAATTTCCTTTGCAAGCTTGCTTGGTTGGCCAAAAAGGGCGTATGCTTTTTTTCCTGAATATATTCAGGAAAAAAAGCATAAGCCCTTTTTAGCAAGTGCATCATTGTCGACGTTCTGCCTCTTTTCCTATGCTTTAAATGCAAATCAGTTCTACCTCCTGAAATCGGTTTCCTGCAATTCTGCCCCGTTTTCAAGTCCTCTTGGCAGCCTTACTTCAGTAGATTTTTGGACGATAGCTGTCATTTATAACTCTGCAGGTTTGTGAATTACAGTGCCCCTGAGCTCCTTTCTTCAACTCGCTTTCTTGTGAGCTGGCCGCAACACGGCAGGATTGCTTCAGGCCCTAATCTGGTTCCGGCACGGCAGGTTGAGCCTTTGGTTAATTCCTCTTCCTGGTGGGAAATGAGAGTTAAATTTGCCCGTCCAGACACCTCCAGCTAGTCTCTCATTGGTTCTCCCTATTCCTGTTCATCTTCCGCAGAAATTGCAAACTGGGCCAAACAGGAGGTTAAAGGCACTGTCTCTCCAAGTCGGGAGAATGTTAGTAAAGCGTCTGCAATGTTGCACCCGAGTACCAGGGGATAAGAACTGAGACATATTAGAACACGTCTCCCGATCACACGGTTAATCACACTCTGTGTTCCACATGCATTTTTTAGCTGAAGGAAGAATCCCTTAAACTTCGAGAGTTGAGACCCGTGGAATGGGTACCATGCAATATGACTTCAAAGCGTCTTCATTTGCTCACCAAACCTCTCCAATCCTATCACTGCTGCGTTTATGCCCCTGTACTCATGCTTGATTCTCTTTCAGAGACAAAGCAATCCATAAGTTTTAAGATACTTACTAGTCAGGTACATTATTAGGCGTTTAATATGGGGTTTTGAGTCCATTTCGTTGAGCAAGCAGTAGCCCTTGTCTATTCCATATTTGGCTTAAGAAACATTATCTGTGCTCATTTCAATCTCTGGTTTTATGCAGCACCCGAACTCACCTTTCCCCTTAAGCAAGCATAAGTTGGTTTTCTAAATTTGAGACCCTGTTCTGTTTTGTAATCCAGTTCCTGTGTATCCAAGTTTACACTCCGTGTATTAGTGTTATCTTAAGATGTTTCTTTTTCTGTGTAACTTATTTCAGTTGGAATCATCATACCTGAATCCACTCTATGTTTTACAGGCCTGATGACATAGATTTCATTGCTGAGTGATATTGCATTTATGTAAGTACCACAACTTCTTTATCCATTTTTCACTTTCTGTGATATTGAATTTGTACCATAAACGAGGTTCTTGTAAACAGAGCCGTCCCAAAGTTTGGGGTGGCTGTGTCTTTTTGATTTTAATTTCCCTAAGCTATAGGACCATAAGTGGAAGTGCCCTAGCCTCTGTTGCTTTGTTTTTTAGATGTTTCAGGAAACACCATACACTTCTCCCCAGTGACTATTGGCAATTTACATCCCGCCCATCAGCATAACAAGGCTCCCAGTTCTCCATGGCCTGTCCTGCCTTTCTGGATTTTACACTTTTTTCAGATGCTCCTTTTGACTGGGGGTGAAGTGAGACTTCAATGTAGTGCAGATTTCCTTTGCAAGCTTGCTTGGTTGGCCAAAAAGGGCGTATGCGTTTTTTCCTGAATATATTCAGAAAAAAACGCTTATGCCCACTTTGGCCAAGTGCATCATTGTCGACGTTCTGCCTCTTTTCCTATGCTGTAAATGCAATTCCAGTCTACCTCCTGAAATCGGTTTCCTGCAATTCTGCCCCGTTTTCAAGTCCTCTTGGCAGCCTTACTTCAGTAGATTTTTGGACGATAGCTGTCATTTATAACTCTGCAGGTTTGTGAATTACAGTGCCCCTGAGCTCCTTTCTTCAACTCGCTTTCTTGTGAGCTGGCCGCAACACCGCAGGATTGCTTCAGGCCCTAATCTGGTTCCGGCACAGCACACTGAGCCTTTGGTTACTTCCTCTTCCTGGTGGGAAATGAGAGTTAAATTTGCCTGTCCAGACACCTCCAGCTAGTCTCTCATTGGTTCTCCCTATTCCTGTTCATCTTCTGCAGAAATTGCAAACTGGGCAAAACAGGAGGTTAAAGGCACTGACTCTCCAAGTCGGGAGAGTGTTAGTAAAGCGTCTGGAATGTTGCACCCGAGTACCAGGGGACGAGAACTGAGACATATTGGAATACATCTCCGGATCACACGGTTGATCATACTCTAGGTTCCACATGCATGTTTTAGCTGAAGGAAGAATCCCTTAAACCTGGAGAGTTGAGACCCGTTGAATGGGTACCATGCAATATGACTTCAAAGGGTCTTCGTTTGCTCACTGAACCTCTCCAATCCTATCACTGCTGCGTTTATGCCCCTGTACACACGCTTGATTCTCTTTCGGAGACATAGCAATCCATAGGTTTTAAGATGCTTACTAGTCAGGTACATTCTTAGGCGTTTAATATGGGGTTTTGAGTCCATTTCGTTGAGCAAGTAGTAGCTCTTTTCTATTACATATTTGGCTTAAGGAACATTATCTGTGCTCATTTCAATCTCTGGTTTTATGCAGCACCCGAACTCACCTTTCCCCTTAAGCAAGCATAAGTTGGTTTTCTAAATTTGAGACCCTGTTCTGTTTTGTAATTCAGTTCCTGTATAGCCAAGTTTACATTCCGTGTATTACTGGTATCTTATGATGTTTCTTTTTCTGTGTGACTTATTTCAGTTAGAATCATCATACCTGAATCCACTCATTATGCTGCTATGGGCCTGATGACATAGATTTCATTGCTGAGTGATATTGCATTGTACGTAAGTACCACAACTTCTTTATCCATTTTTCGTTTTCTGCGATATTGAACTTGTACCATAAACGCGGTTTTTGTAAACAGAGCCGTCCCAAACTTTGGGGTGGCTGTGTCTTTTTGATTTTAATTTCCCTAAGCTATAGGATCATAAGTGGAAGTGCCCTAGGCTCTGTTGCTTCGTTTTTTAGATGTTTCAGGAAACACCATACACTTCTCCCGAGTGGCTGTTGGCAATTTACATCCCGCCCATCAGCATAACAAGGCTCCCAGTTCTCCATGGCTTGTCCTGCCTTTCTGGATTTTACACTTTTTTCAGATGGCCCTTTAGACCGGGGGGAAGTGAGACTTCATTGTAGTGCAGATTTCCTTTGCAAGCTTGCTTGGTTGGCCAAAAAGGGCGTATGCGTGTTTTCCTGAATATATTCAGGAAAAAACGCATACGCCCTTTTTGGCCAAGTGCATCATTGTCCACGTTCTGCCTCTTTTCCTATGCTTTAAATGCAATTCCAGTCTACCTCCTGAAATCGGTTTCCTGTAATTCTGCCCCGCTTTCAAGTCCTCTTGTCAGGCTTACTTCAGTATATTTTTGGACGATAGCTGTCATTTATAACTCTGCAGGTTTGTGAATTACAGTGCCCCTGAGCTCCTTTCTTCAACTCGCTTTCTTGTGAGCTGGCCGCAACACGGCAGGATTGCTTCAGGCCCTAATCTGGTTATGGAACGGCATGCTGATCCTTTGGTTAATTCCTCTTCCTGGTGGGAAATGAAAGTTAAATTTGCCCGTCCAGAAACCTCCAGGTAGTCTCTCATTGGTCCTCCCTATTCGTGTTCATCTTCCGCAGAAATTGCAAACTGGGCCAAACTGGAGGTTAAAGGCACTGACTCTCCAATTCGGGAGAGTGTTAGTAAAGCGTTTGGAATGTTGCACCAGAGTACCAGGGGACGAGAACTGAGACATATTTCAACACGTCTCCCGATCACACGGTTGATCATACTCTGGATTCCACATGCATGTTTTAGCTGAAGGAAGAATCCCTTAAACCTGGAGAGTTGAGACCCGTGGAATGGGTACCATGCAATATGACTTCAAAGGGTCTTTGTTTGCTCACCGAACCTCTCCAATCCTATCACTGCTGCGTTTATGCCCCTGTATACATGCTTGATTCTCTTTCGGAGACATAGCAATCCATAGGTTTTAAGATACTTACTAGTCAGGTACATTCTTAGACGTTTAATATGGGGTGTTGAGTCCATTTCGTTGAACAAGGAGTAGCTCTTGTCTATTACATATTTGGCTTAAGGAACTTTATCTGTGCTCATTTCAATCTCTGGTTTTATGCAGCACCCCAACTCACCTTTCCCCTTAAGCAAGCATAAGTTGGTTTTCTGAATTTCAGACCCTGTTCTGTTTTGTAATTCAGTTCCTTTGTAGCCAAGTTTACATTCCGTGTATTAGTGATATCTTATGATGTTTCTTTTTCTGTGTGACTTATTTCAGTTAGAATCAACATACCTGAATCCACTCATTATGCTGCTACGGGCCTGATGACATAGATTTCATTGCTGAGTGATATTGCATTGTACGTAAGTACCACAACATCTTTATCCATTTTTCGGTTTCTGCGATATTGAACTTGTACCGTAAACGAGGTTGTTGTAAACAGAGCCATCCCAAACTTTGGGGTGGCTGTGTCTTTTTGATTTTAATTTCCCTAAGCTATAGGACCATAAGTGGAAGTGCCCTAGGCTCTGTTGCTTTGTTTTTTAGATGTTTCAAGAAACACCATACACTTCTCCTGAGTGGCTGTTGGCAATTTACATCCCGCCCATCAGCATAACAAGGCTTCCAGTTCTCCATGGCCTGTCCTGCCTTTCTGGATTTTACACTTTTTTCAGATGGCCCTTTTGACCTGGGGGAAGTGAGACTTCATTGTAGTGCAGATTTCCTTTGCAAGCTTGCTTGGTTGGCCAAAAAGGGCGTATGCGTTTTTTTCCTGAATATATTCAGGAAAAAACGCATACGCCCTTTTTGGCCAAGTGCATCATTGTCGACGTTCTGCCTCTTTTCCTATGCTTTAAATGCAATTCCAGTCTACCTCCTGAAATCGGTTTCCTGCAATTCTGCCCCGCTTTCAAGTCCTCTTGGCATCCTTACTTCAGTATATTTTTGGACGATAGCTGTCATTTATAACTCTGCATGTTTGTGAATTACTGTGCCCCTGAGCTCCTTTCTTCAACTCGCTTTCTTGTGAGCTGGCCGCAACACCGCAGGATTGCTTCAGGCCCTAATCTGGTTCCGGCACGGCACGCTGAGCCTTTGGTTAATTCCTCTTCCTGGTGGGAAATGAGAGTTAAATTTGCCCGTCCAGACACCTCCAGCTAGTCTCTCATTGGTTCTCCCTATTCCTGTTCATCTTCCGCAGAAATTGCAAACTGGGCCAAACAGGAGGTTAAAGGCACTGACTCTCCAAGTCGGGAGAGTGTTAGTAAAGCGTCTGGAATACTGCACCCGAGTACCAGGGACGAGAACTGAGACATATTGGAACACGTCTCCCGATCACACGGTTGATCATACTGTGGGTTCCACATGCATGTTTTAGGTGAAGGAAGAATCCCTTAAACCTGGAGAGTTGAGACCCGTGGAATGGGTACCATGCAATATGATTTCAAAGGGTCTTCATTTGCTCACCGAACCTCTCCAATCCTATCACTGCTGCGTTTATGCCCCTGTACACACGCTTGATTCTCTTTCAGAGACATAGCAATCCATAGGTTTTAAGATACTTACTAGTCAGGTACATTCTTAGGCGTTTAATATGGGGTTTTTGGTCCATTTCGTTGAGCAAGGAGTAGCTCTTGTCTATTACATATTTGGCTTAAGGAACTTTATCTGTGCTCATTTCAATCTCTGGTTTTATGCAGCACCCCAACTCACCTTTCCCCTTAAGCAAGCATAAGTTGCTTTTCTAAATTTGAAACCCTGTTCTATTTTGTAATTCAGTTCCTGTGTAGCCAAGATTACATTCCGTGTATTAGTGATATCTTATGATGTTTCTTTTTCTGTGTGACTTATTTCAGTTAGAATCATCATACCTGAATCCACTCATTATGCTGCTACGGGCCTGATGACATAGATTTCATTGCTGAGTGATATTGCATTGTACATAAGTACCACAACTTCTTTATCCATTTTTCAATTTCTGCGATATTGAAGTAGTACCGTAAAGGAAGTTCTTGTAAACAGAGCTGTCCCAAACTTTGGGGTGGCTGTGTCTTTTTGATTTTAGTTTCTCTAAGCTATAGGACCATAAGCGGAAGTGCCCTAGGCTCTGTTGTTTTGTTTTTTAGATGTTTCAGGAAACACCATACACTTCTCCCGAGTGGCTGTTGGCAATTTACATCCCGCCCATCAGCAAACAAGGCTCCCAGTTCTCCATGGCCTGTCCCACCTTTCCGGATTTTACACTTTTTCATATGGCCCTTTTGACCGGGGGGAAGTGAGACTTCATTGTAGTGCAGATTTCCTTTGCAAGCTTGCTTGGTTGGCCAAAAAGGGCGTATGCGTTTTTTCCTGAATATATTCAGGAAAAAACGCATACGCCCTTTTTGGCCAAGTGCATCATTGTCGACTTTCTGCCTCTTTTCCTATGTTTTAAATGCAATTCCAGTCTACCTCCTGAAATCGGTTTCCTGCAATTGTGCCCCGCTTTCAAGTCCTCTTGGCAGCCTTACTTCAGTATATTTTTGGACGATAGCTGTCATTTATAACTCTGCAGGTTTGTGAATTACAGTGCCCCTGAGCTCCTTTCTTCAACTCACTTTCTTGTGAGCTGGCCGCAACACCGCAGGATAGCTTCAGGCCCTAAACTGGTTCCGGCAAGGCACGCTGAGCATTTGGTTAATTCCTCTTCCTGGTGGGAAATGAGAGTTAAATTTGCCCGTCCAGACACCTCCAGCTAGTCTCTCATTGGTTCTCCCTATTCCTGTTCATCTTCCGCGGAATTTGCAAACTGGGCCAAACAGGAGGTTAAAGGCACTGACTCTCCAAGTCAGGAAAGTGTTAGTAAAGCATCTGGAATGTTGCACCCGAGTACCAGGGGACGAGAACTGAGACATATTTCAACACGTCTCCCGATCACACGGTTGATCATACTCTGGGTTCCACATGCATGTTTTAGCTGAAGGAAGAATCCCTTAAACCTGGAGAGTTGAGACCCGTGTAATGGGTACCATAAAATACGACTTGAAAGGGTCTTCATTTGCTCACCAAAACTCTCCAATCCTATCACTGCTGCGTTTATGCCCCTGTACTCACGATTGATTCACTTTCAGAAACATAGCAATCCATAGGTTTTAAGATACTTACTACTCAGGTACATTATTAGGTGTTTAATATGGGGTTTTGAGTCCATTTCGTTGAGCAAGGAGTAGCTCTTGTCTATTCCATATTTGGCTTAAGGAACTTTATCTGTGCTCATTTCAATCTCTGGTTTTATGCAGCACCCCAACTCACCTTTCCCCTTAAGCAAGCATAAGTTGGTTTTCTAAATTTGAGACTCTGTTCTGTTTTGTAAACCAGTTCCTGTGTAGCCAAGGTTACATTCCGTGTATTAGTGATATCTTATGATGTTTCTTATTCTGTGTGACTTATTTCAGTTAGAATCATCATACCTGAATCCACTCTATGCTGCTACGGGCCTGATGACATAGATTTCATTGTTGAGTGATATTGCATTGTACGTAAGTACCACAACTTCTTTATCCATTTTTCGCTTTATGTGATATTGAACTTGTACCGTAAACGAGGTTCTTGTAAACAGAGCCATCCCAAACTTTGGGGTGGCTGTGTCTTTCTCATTTTAATTTCCCTAAGCTATAGGACCATAAGTGGAAGTGCCCTAGGCTCTGTTGCTTTGTTTTTTAGATGTTTCAAGAAACACCATAGACTTCTCCCGAGTGGCTGTTGGCAATTTACATCCCGCCCATCAGCATAACAAGGCTCCCAGTTCTCCATGGCCTGTCCTGCCTTTCTGGATTTTACACTTTTTTCAGATGGCCCTTTTGACCGGGGGGAAGTGAGACTTCATTGTAGTGCAGATTTCCTTTGCAAGCTTGCTTGGTTGGCCAAAAAGGGTGTAAGCGTTTTTTCCTGAATATATTCAGGAAAAAACGCATACACCCTTTTTGGCCAAGTGCATCATTGTGGACGTTCTGCCTCTTTTCCTATGCTTTAAATGCAATTCCAGTCTACCTCCTGAAATCGGTTTCCTACAATTCTGCCCGGCTTTCAAGTCCTCTTGGCAGCCTTACTTCAGTATATTTTTGGATGATAGCTGTCATTTATAACTCTGCAGGTTTGTGAATTACAGTGCCCCTGACCTCCTTTCTTCAACTCGCTTTCTTGTGAGCTGGCCGCAACACCGCAGGATTGCTTCAGGCCCTAATCTGGTTCCGGCATGGCACGCTGAGCCTTTGGTTAATTCCTCTTCCTGGTGGGAAATGAGAGTTAAATTTGCCCGTCCAGACACCTCCGGCTAGTCTCTCATTGGTTCTCCCTATACCTGTTCATCCTCCAGAGAAATTTCAAACTGGGCCAAACAGGAGGTTAAAGGCACTGACTCTCCATGTCGGGAGAGTGTTAGTTAAACTTCTGGAATGTTGCACCCGAGTACCAGGGGACGAGAACTGAGACATATTGGAACACATCTCCCGATCACACGGTTGATCATACTCTGGGTTCCACATGCATGTTTTAGCTGAAGGAAGAATCCCTTAAACCTGGAGAGTAGTGACCCGTGGAATGGGTACCATGCAATATGACTTCAAAGGGTCTTCGTTTGCTCACCGAACCTCTCCAATCCTATCATGGCTGCGTTTATGCCCCTCTACACATGCTTCATTCTCTTTCGGAGACATAGCAATCCATAGATTTTAAGATATTACTAGTCAGGTACATTCTTAGGCGTTTAATATGGGGTTTTGAGTCCATTTCGTTGAGCAAGGAGTAGCTCTTGTCTATTACACATTTGGCTTAAGGAACTTTATCTGTGCTCATTTCAATCTCTGGTTTTATGCAGCACCCCAACTCACCTTTCCCCTTAAGCAAGCATAAGTTGATTTTCTAAATTTGGGACCATGTTCTGTTTTAAAATTCAGTTCCTGTGTAGCCAAGTTTACATTCCGTGTATTAGTGATATCTTATGATGTTTCTTTTTCTGTGTGACTTATTTCAGTTAGAATCATCATACCTGAATCCACTCATTATGCTGCTACGGGCCTGATGACATAGATTTCATTGCTGAGTGATATTGCATTGTACATAAGTACCACAACTTCTTTATCCATTTTTCACTTTCTGTGATATTGAACTTGTACCGTAAACGAGGTTCTTGTAAACAGAGCCATCCCAAACTTTGGGGTGGCTCTGTCTTTTTGATTTTAATTTCCCTAAGCTACAGGACCATAACTGGAAGTGCCCTAGGCTCTGTTGCTTTGTTTTAGATGTTCCAGGAAACACCATACACTTCTCCCGAGTGGCTGTTGGCAATTTACATCCTGTCCATCAGCATAACAAGGCTCCCAGTTCTCCATGGCCTTTCTTGCCTTTCTGTATTTTACACTTTTTTCAGATGGCCCTTTTGACGGGGGGGAAGTGAGACTTCATTGTAGTGCAGATTTCCTTTGCAAGCTTGCTTGGTTGGCCAAAAAGTGCGTATGCGTTTTTTCCTGAATATATTCAGGAAAAAACGCATACGCCCTTTTTGGCCAAGTGCATCATTGTCGACGTTCTGCCTCTTTTCCTACGCTTTAAATGCAAATCCAGTCTACCTCCTGAAATCGGTTTCCTGCAATTCTGCCCCGCTTTCAAGTCCTCTTGGCAGCCTTACTTCAGTATATTTTTGGACGATAGCTGTCATTTATAACTCTGCAGGTTTGTGAATTACAGTGCCCCTGAGCTCCTTTCTTCAACTCGCTTTCTTGTGAGCTGGCCGCAACACCGAAGGATTGCTTCAGGCCCTAATCTGGTTCCGGCACGGCACGCTGAGCCTTTGGTTAATTCCTCTCCCTGGTGGGAAATGAGAGATAAATTTGCCCGTCCAGACACCTCCAGCTAGTCTCTCATTGGTTCTCCCTATTCCTGTTCATCTTCCGCGGAATTTGCAAACTGGGCCAAACAGGAGGTTAAAGGCACTGACTCTCCAAGTCGGGAGAGTGTTAGTAAAGCGTCTGGAATGTTGCACCCGAGTACCAGGTGACAAGAACTGAGACATATTGGAACACATCTCCCGATCACACGGTTGATCATACTCTGGGTTCCACATGCATGTTTTAGCTGAAGGAAGAATCCCTTAAACCTGGAGAGTTGAGACCCGTGGAATGGGTACGATGCAATATGACTTCAAAGGGTCTTCGTTTGCTCACCGAACCTCTCCAATCCTATCACTGCTGCGTTTATGCCCCTGTACACATGCTTGATTCTCTTTCGCAGACATAGCAATCCATAGGTTTTAAGATACTTACTAGTCAGGTACATTCTTAGGCGTTTAATATGGGGTGTTGAGTCCATTTCGTTGAAAAAGGAGTAGGTCTTGTCTATTACATATTTGGCTTAAGGAACTTTATCTGTGCTCATTTCAATGTCTGGTGTTATGCAGCACCCCATCTCACCTTTCCCCTTAAGCAAGCATAAGTTGGTTTTCTATATTTGAGACCCTGTTCTGTTTTGTAATTCAGTTCCTGTGTAGCCAAGTTTACATTCCGTGTATTAGTGATATCTTATGATGTTTCTTTTTCTGTGTGACTTATTTCAGTTAGAATCATCATAGCTGAATCCCCTCATTATGCTGCTACGGGCCTGATGACATAGATTTCATTGCTGATTGATATTGCATTGTACGTAAGTACCACAACTTCTTTATCCATTTTTCGCTTTCTGCGATATTGAACTTGTACCGTAAACGAGGTTCTTGTAAACAGAGCTGTCCCAAACTTTGGGGTGGCTGTGTCTTTTTGATTTTAATTTCCCTAAGCTACAGGACCATAAGTGGAAGTGCTCTAGGCTCTGTGGCTTTGTTTTTTACATGTTTCAGGAAACACCATACACTTCTCCCGAGTGGCTGTTGGCAACTTACATCCCGCCCATCAGCATAACAAGGCTCCGAGTTCTCCATGGCCTGTCCTGCCTTTCTGGATTTTACAATTATTTCAGATGGCCCTTTTCACCAGGGGGAAGTGAGACTTCATTGTAGTGCAGATTTCCTTTGGAAGCTTGCTTGGTTGGCCAAAAAGGGCGTATGCTTTTTTTCCTGAATATATTCAGGAAAAAACGCATACGCCCTTTTTGGCCAAGTGCATCATTGTGGACGTTCTGCCTCTTTTCCTATGCTTTAAATGCAATTCCAGTCTACCTCCTGAAATCGGATTCCTGCAATTCTGCCCCGCTTTCAAGTCCTCTTGGCAGCCTTACTTCAGTATATTTTTGGATGATAGCTGTCATTTATAACTCTGCAGGTTTGTGAATTACAGTGCCCCTGAGCTCCTTTCTTCAACTCGCTTTCTTGTGAGCTGGCCGCAACACCGCAGGATTGCTTCAGGCCCTAATCTTGTTCCGGAATGACACGCTGAGCCTTTGGTTAATTCCTCTTCCTGGTGGGAAATGAGAGTTAAATTTGCCCTTCCAGACACTTCCAGCTAGTCTCTCATTGGTTCTCCCTATTCCTGTTCATCTTTTGCAGAAATTGCAAACTGGGCCAAACAGGAGGTTAAAAGCACTGACTCTCCAAGTCGGGAGAGTGTTAGTAAAGCGTCTGGAATGTTGCACCCGAGTACCAGGGGACGAGAACCGAGACATATTTGAACACGTCTCCCAATCACACGGTTTATCATACTCTGGGTTCCACATGCATGTTTTAGCTGAAGGAAGAATCCCTTAAACCTGGAGAGTTGAGACCTGTGGAATGGGTACCATGCAATATTATTTCAAAGGGTCTTCATTTGCTCACCGAACCTCTCCAATCCTATCACTGCTGCGGTTATGGCCCTGTACACACGCTTGATTCTCTTTCGGAGACATAGCAATCCATAGGTTTTAAGATACTTACTAGTCAGGTAAATTCTTAGGCGTTTAATATGGGGTGTTGAGTCCATTTCGTTGAGCTTGGAGTAGCTCTTTTCTATTACATATTTGGCTTGAGGAACTTTATCTGTGCTCATTTCAATCTCTGGTTTTATGCAGCACCCTAACTCACCTTTCCCCTTAAGCAAGCATAAGTTGGTTTTCTAAATTTGAGACCCTCTTCTGTTTTGTAATCCAGTTCCTGTGTAGCCAAGTTTACATTCCGTGTATTAGTGATATCTTATGATGTTTCTTTTTCTGTGTGACTTGTTTCAGTTAGGATCATCATAGCTGAATCCACTCATTACGCTGCTATTGGCCTGATGACATAGATTTCATTGCTGAGTGATATTGCATTGTACGTAAGTACCACAACTTCTTTATCCATTTTTCACTTTCTGCGATATTGAACTTGTACCGTAAACGAGGTTCTTGTAAACAGAGCCGTCCCAAACTTTGGGGAGGCTGTGTCTTTTTGATTTTAATTTCCCTAAGCTATAGGACCATAAGTGGAAGTGCCCTAGGCTCTGTTGCTTTGTTTTTTAGATGTTTCAGGAAACACCATACACTTCTCCGAGTGGCTGTTGGCAATTTACATCCGGCCCATCAGCATAACAATGCTCCCAGTTCTCCATGGCCTGTCCTGCCTTTCTGGATTTTACACTTTTTTCAGATGGCCTTTTTGACCGGGGGGAAGTGAGACTTCATTGTAGTGCAGATTTCCTTTGCAAGCTTGCTTGGTTGGCCAAAAAGGGCTATGCGTTTTTTTCTGAATATATTCAGGAAAAAACGCATACGCCCTTTTTGGCCAAGTGCATCATTGTCGACGTTCTGCCTCTTTTCCTATGGTTTAAATGCAATTCCAGTCTACCTCCTGAAATCGGTTTCCTGCAATTGTGCCTTGCTTTCAATGCCTCTTCATAGCCTTATCTCAATATATTTTTTGAAAATAGTTGGCCTTTATAACTCTGCAGGTTTTGTAATTGCAGTGGCCCTTAGCTCCATTTTTCAGCTCTTATTTTTGTGATCTTGCCTCATAACCACAGCATTCCTTCAGGTCGTATTCTTCTTCTGGGGCACCTTGCTGTGCCTTTGGTTTATTCTTCTTACTGATGTGAAATTAGAGTGACATGTGCCCATTGAAACTGCTACAGCTAGTTTCTCACTGGTTCCCCCTATTCCCATTCATCCTCCGCACTAACTGCAGACTGTGCGATACCAGAACTTAAAGGCATTGACTCTCCATGTGGGGATATTGTTAGTAAAGCGGCTGGAATGTCGATCTGGAGCCGCAGGAGAGGAAAAATGATGTGTGTTTTAGAAACCTTTCCCGATCATATGGTATACCAGTCGCTGCGTTTCCCAAGCATGGTTTAGCTGTAGGAAGATTCCCTTCAACCTGGAGTTTTGGGACCCTTGGAATGAGTAGCATGAAGTATTGCATTAAACTTTTGGCAGTTGCTCACCAAAGCTCACCAATCCTCTCAGCCCCAAGTGTGCAGCCTTATGTCTTATCCAGCTGTGGGTTTATATGTGGTCAATCCAGGTTGCATCACAGCCCCTGAGCAAATTTTGTAAGAATTTTTCTCTCTTTCATTGTTTCTGCGTTTTGTTTTTAAAATTTATTTCTATAATGGGGTTTAGCTCATTTTCACTGCTGTGTTTGTGCCGCTCTGCACACACTTGATTCCCTTATGGAGATATATCAATACATGGGTTTTAAGATTCTTATTACTCAGATATATTTCTCTGCGGTGTATAGGGTGTGTTGAGGCCAGTTCATTGAGCAAGGTGTAGATCTTGTCTAATATCTATTTGGTTTATTGAACGGTATCTGTGCTAATTTCAAACTCTGGTTTTATGCATCACCCCACCTCTCCTTTCCCCTTAAGCTGACATAAGTGTGTTTTCTAAATGTGAGACACTGTTCTGTTCTGTAATTCATTTCTTGTGCAGCCATATTTACCCTCCCTCTATAAGTGATATCTTATGATATGTTTCTTTTTCTGTTTGACTTATTTCAAGTAGTATTATCGGACCTAAATCCACTCTTTATCCTTCTACTAGCCTTATTACCTTGATTTCATGGTGAAGAGATATTCCATTGTACATAAGTACCACATCTTCTTTATCCATTGTTCTCTTTCCTGGGATATTTAAGGTGTACTGAAGTTGAGGTTCTTGTAAACAGAGTAGCCCTAAACTGTGGTGTGCTTGTGTCTTGTTGATTTTTAGACTTCCCTAGATATACTCCCATGATTGGAAGTGTCCTATGCTCTGTAGCTCTGTTTTTTAGATGATTTAGGAACCACCATACACTTCTCCAGAGTGGCTCTTGGCAGTTCACACACTGCCCATCAGCGTATAAAGGCTCCCTGTTCTCCATGGCCTGTCCTGCATTTCTGGTTTTTACAAATTTTTAGGATGGCCCTTTTGACCGGTGGGAAATGAGACTTCTTTGTTGTGCACATTTGCATTGCTTGCTTGCTTCGTTGCCCATAAAGTGCGTATGCGTTTTTTCCTGGATATAATCAGGAAAACACGCATACGCCCTTTTGGGCCAACTGCATCATTGTCGAAATTCTGCCGCTTTTCATGTGCTTTAAAGACGAGTCCAATCTATCTCTTGAAATCTGTTTCTTGCAATTCTGTCTTGCATTCAGATCCTCTTCTTTGCCTTACCTCAACATATTTTTGGACGTTAGTTTTCATTTATAACTCTGCAGGTTTGTGAATTGCAGTGACCCTGAGCTCCATTTTTTAAGTTGCTCTTTTGTGAGCTGGCCTCAAACCCGCAGGATTGCTTCAGGCCCTATTTTGGCTCCGGCGAGGCGGGCTGAGCCTTTTTTCAATTCTTATTCTTAATGGGAAATTAGAGTGATATGTGCCCGTCCAAACCCCTACAACTATTCTCTCATTGGTTCCCCCTCTTCCCGTTCATCCTCCTCACAATTTGCAAAATGTGTGAAACAGAAGTTGAAATGTGCTGATTCTCCAAGTGGGGAGATTCTAAGTAACGTGGCTGGAATGGTGAACAGGAGCACCAGGAGAGGATAAATGAGCTGCATTTTAGACACATCTCCCGATCACATGGTGTACAGTCCTCTGGGTTTTCCATGCATGTTTTAGCTGTAGGAAGATCCCTTGAACCTGCAGATTGGGGACCCATTGAATGGGTACCAGGTAGTATTACTTTAAAGGGTGTGCATTTCCTCACCCAACCTCACATTTCTCTTAGTGCAAACAGTTTCCAGCCTTATGTCTCATCCTGCTGTGGGTCTAGATGTGTTCAATCCATGTTGCATCACCGTCCCTGAGGAAAAGTTGTAAGAGGTTTTCTCTGTCTCTCTGTCGTTTATTTTTTTCAATTTATTACTATATTGGTTACAGCTGATTTTCAAAGCTCTGTTTCTTGCTGCTGTACATCCACTTGATTCACGTACAGAGAGACATCAGTAAATTCTTTTTCAGATTCTTACCAGTCGTATATATTCTTTTCCGGTGACTTGAGTGTGCTGAGTTCAGTTCTTTTAGCTACCGTGTGGGCCTTGTTGATTATCAGTTTGGTATTTGGAATGGTATCTTTGCTAATTTCAACCTCCTGGATGATGCCTCACCCCTCCCCACCTTTCCCGTTTAGCAGCCTTATGCGTGTTTTCTACATATTTGACTATGTTTTTTTTTTTTTTTTTTATTTTTAATGACTTATTAGAACAAATACCTATAGATATCATTATATATATGATATATAAATTAATTATACAATATATCATGTATTAATTATTAAAACATACTCTGGTAAATATTATATATTCAATATGAAACAGGAGGAAAGGGGGCAGGGCACAACCTTTAAAAGAATTACATAGCCCGAGGACACAACATAAACTGATTAGAACAATATAGGTCCAAGATGGCGGACGAGTCTACTTCCACTAGACCTTGAGCCTCAGTATACACTCATTGTAACACATCAGCAAGCTAAGCGACACACCCACAGGTGCCACGACAGTTCCAAGGATGACCATAAAGGTCAAAAAGTGGGCGGTGGCTCAATTCCTAGAAATCCCCACCCCTTCCCCAAAATAGCTGGAATACTCCTCCCACTCATCAGCGTATGAAATTACTCACCCCTATAAAACTAACAACCCCATACCCTGGTGCTGCCCTCGCCTTCTTTTTTTTTTTGTTTTTTTTTTTTTTATTTTTTTTTTATAGGTATACCTGGATTTAATTCTCACTTCTACCACTTGGTAGCTGGATAGCCTTAGGCAAGTTTCATACCTCCCTGAAATTCACTTAATTCAGTCTGTAAAATGGCATAATAACTTATTATAGCATCCTTTTAGGAATTTTAAATCAGTTCTTGAAATAAAAGTACACAATATATAGACAAGTATGGAATCCTCAATAGATGTTTGACCTTTCATTTCTCCAGTATCCCACCCGCATCAAATAAAGAAAAATACTTTTTAAAATTTACGAATATTTCATTGTTGTAAAGTTAAAGCCATAAAAATAATCAAATGGCCTACTATCATACCGTTAGAAGAAAAAAAGAAAGGTGTTCATGAGAGTTCCATATTAGAATACAAGTTTTCCTTAGGCACCTGTTTATGTATGCTATTCTGCTCTTTACAATAAATAATTAAATTTAAAAGACTTAATTCCTCACTTTAAGACCTTATTAGTTTACAAATTACATATTGACCTATGCTAAATTTTATACCAACCCATGCTAATGAATTCAGTACAGAAAACAAAAAACACTGCACTCAAGCAAACTACATATATATATATATATATATATATATATATATATATAAAACTTATATGAGGATTGCTACTCCAGCTTTCTTTTGGTTTCCATTTGCATGAAATACCTTTTTCCATCCCCTTACTTTCAGTCTGTATGTGTCTCTAGGTCTGAAGTGGGTCTCTTGTAGACAGCAAATATATGGGTCTTGTTTTTGTATCCATTCAGCCAATCTGTGTCTTTTGGTGGGAGCATTTAGTCCATTTACATTTACGGTAATTATTGATATGTGTGTTCCCATTCCCATTTTCTTAATTGTTTGGGGTTTGTTATTGTAGGTCTTTTCCTTCTTTTGTGTTTCTTGCCTAGAGAAGTTCCTTTAGCAGTTGTTGTAGAGCTGGTTTGGTGGTGCTGAACTCTCTCAGCTTTTGCTTGTCTGTAAAGGTTTTAATTTCTCCATCAAATCTGAATGAGATCCTTGCTGGGTAGAGTAATCTTGGTTGCTTGACTATGTTTTTGTTTTGTAATTTATTTCATGTGTAGCCATTTTGGATTCCACCTTTAAGTGATATCTTATGATATGTGTCTTTTTCTTTTTGAATTATGTCACTTAGAATGATCATACGTAACTCCTCCGGAGTTGTTACAACTGGCCATATTTCATTGATTTCCAGGCTGAATAATATTCCACTCTACCTAAGTACCACATCTCTATCCATTTTTTCTCTCCAGAGACATTTAAGTTATATCCTAGTCGAGGATCTTTTAAACAGAGAGGGGGTAAACATTGGGGTGCCTGTGTCCTCTCGATTTTTGTTTTTCCCAAGATATACGCCCATGAGTGCAAGTGCCCTATGCTCTGTAGCTCATTTTTTAGATGCTTTAGTAAACACAATACACTTCTCCAGAATGGCCGTTGGCAATATACATTTCCACTATAAGTCTCACAGGGCTCCCTCTTCTCCTTGCCCTGTCCTGCATTTCTGTTGTTTACGCTTTATGCGGATGGCTCTTCTGACTGATGCGAAGTGATATCTTTTGTAGTATTGACTTCCAGTGCCCACCTGTTTGGTTGGCTAAAAAAGTGTATGCCCTTTTCTTGAATATATACAGAAAAAAACGCATACACCCTTTTTGGCCAACTGCAATGTTGGCAATGTTCAGCTCCTTTTCTTGTGCTTAATGGCGAGTCCTTTCTACCTCCTCAAATCCCTTTCCTGCCATTCTCCCTTGCTTACAAGTCCTTTTCTCTGACTTTCCTCAAGACATTTTTCAGTGATGGATATTTTCAACTCTGCAGTTTCGTGAATTTTACTGCCCCTGAGTTCCATTGTTCAACTTGTGTTTATGGGAACTGGCCACAAAGCAGAGGGATTTCCTCAAGCCCTATACTGTTTCCATGGGCAACCCTAGCCTTTGGTCAATTCGTCTTCCTGATTGGAAATTAGAGTGACATGTGCCTGTCTGAACACCTAGGACTTGTCTCTCATTGTTCCTCATCCTTCCGCTTCATCCTCTGGACAAATTCCAAACTGTACGCAACAGGATGTTGACAGTGCTGACATCTCCAAGTGGGGAGACTGTTAGTAAAGACGCTGGAGGAGTGAACCCGAGCACCAGGAGATGAGGAGATGAGATGCCTTTTCCAAACTCTTCCCGATCAGATGGTATACCATCCTCTGGGTGTGACAGACATGTTTTAGCAGTAGGAAGAGTCCCATTCATGTAAGGAGAACACCAGGGCTTTTTCAAAATCAGTGTCTCCCCGAAACCCAAACTGGGGAATTTTTTAAGCTACGGCTACACATATGTTCATTAAGGGCCTTGGGAAGTAGGCAGAGTCCAAACTTTAGATGATTGAAGTCTTCAGGGTCAGAAGCACTCACCACCAGCTTCCCTTAGGTTACACTTTAACTGTCATTGATAGATGATGTCAATAAAAATATCTATTCTTTTCCAGATTATTTCCCCTTATAGGTTATAGCAAAATGTTGAGTGTAGTTCCCTGTGCTATACAGTAGTTCCTTGTTGATGATCTATTTTATACATAGCAGTGTGTATGTGTTAATCCCAAACTGTTAATTTATCCCTCCTCCCACCTTTCTCCTTTGGTAATAATAAATTATAAGATTTTATACTTCTCAGAAATGGGGGAGCTGAAAGAGAGGTATCATTTTCAATGGAAAAGCATTTAAAACAAGATTGAAGCTTTAACCAAGATTATTAGATGTACATCCTTGGAAAGAAATCACTTCGTTTCTCTAATATTGACCTGACAAATAAGACAAACCTTTTCACTGAACTTGCTTATAATAAAGTGATGGAAATATCAAATGGAAGTGTTAGAAACATCTTATTTTACCCGAGCCTTATACACTGTTCTATGTTAACTACAGTTTGGCTCACACATCTGTTCATTGAGGTTACAATAGTCTCAATTTCTGTTACTGATCCTCCAGAGTGGACCCCAACAAGTGTCCCCCTGCCCAGTGTCATTGGGGCCAACAGATCGAGACTGAGTTTGGTTCACAAGCAAAGGAAACTTTATATTTTGATCAGAGAATGGAGAGGTGAGAGCATGCACTACCCCGTGGGCTGTGGGCTGGGCTGTTGTGTAGAGATCCTGTCAGAGTCAGTGGGAGGGAGGGGGCGGAGCTCTTGAGGGCCGGGTTGGCTGCAGCTCAGGCTCTATATCGCGGAGTCTGCACTGGGCCCCAGGGGCTGAGGTGTCGTCCCAGCCATTCTGCACTAGGAAATCTGGTCTGAAGTGCCGGGTGTGGAACCTCTGCATGCGGGACCCTAGGAGCACATGAAATTAGACAAAGCACAAAGGATAAAAACGGTTAGACTTGACTTTATTGCCCAGATTCTATTTTTATCTCCCAGGGATTTTTAATGGGCTTTGCTGGGGACAAACCCCTCCTCTGCCTTTTGCCCCGTTCCTCATTCTTGGAGTGCTGAGGGTGCAGACCCTTCTTCTGTAACTGCTGAGTGCTGAGTTGGGAGCCCTCATACCCGGGGGCGAGGGTCAGAGCTCTCCCCAGCAGCCTCCAGGTGACGTTGATTGTCCCCAGGCCCCCTGCCTCCCTGCTCGTCCACCTGAGCACCAGCATTGGAAGTGTTATAGATTCTAATGACCTTTAAGGGTCCAGGAAAGAGATGTGCAGAGACGCTGTGGGGGCCGGTTTCACCCCGCCCCACATTTGTTCGGCCACCTTAGGCTGACCGTTTCTGCCAGCCTAGATGCTCTGACCAGTAGTCTGCGCTTTCTTCAATTAGGTCCCTGAATTAACGTACAAACAGCACCAGGTGTCAGAGCCCTGCCCGCTCAACTCCCAGACAGTCCAGGGTCAGTGGTGATCAAGGACCATGATGGCCACTGAGTCAACAGCCTTTTGAAGTAAACAGAAGTCCAGCCGGTCTCATTGGCCACCATCATCACGGTGTCTGTAGGCTTTTCTTTGGTGACAGTGTGATATACGGTTCCCCCGCCAAGATTATTAGCTCCCCTCTGGGTGCAGTATGTCCTGCAAGCAGTAGTCTATTCTTTTGGGACACACTCTTGTTGTTTTATGAGAGAAACTCCAGGTCAAGTGATGTTCACATGAGTCGTCATGGTGCCCTGTTGCCCCCGGTTATCTCTCTGGATGTTGGAGTTGGAAGGCCTCCTCACTCGAGGTTGGTGTGCCCACAGAGCGAACCCTGCAACTTCAGGGCATGGTTGGTGGTTAGGATCACCACGTGGGGTCCTTTTCCCTTAGGAGTGAGGTGGCCTTTGTGGCTGCTGATTTCCAGGTTTTTAGATACCGCCAGTATCTTGGCCAGATGTGGCAGTGGGCCAAGCCCCTTGGTGACCGTAGTTTATCCTACCTGGATGGCATTCATTGCATTCTTGCATTGTTCCATTTCAAGTGGTCCCAGATTTTGCACTAATTCTCCAATGGCGATTCACTGGGAATGTAAAGGTCAAAGGGTTTAGCTAAATTAGGGAGTTCCAGGGCAAGGGTCTGAATTGACTGCTCTTTCCATTCTTGAAAGGCCACTTCTGGATTCTATTCAAAAGGATCATCATCTTTTCCTTTCAGTGTTTCATATAGAGGCCCAGCTAGTGGACTGTAGTTAGGGATCCAGAAGCAGCAAACCCTGGCCTCCCCAGGAACCCCTAAGCTGTCTTCTAGTTTTAGAAAGGGGTAAGGCTGAAAATGGTTTCTTTCCTTTCCTGGGATGGGCTTCTCCGACCTTCTGTGAGAATGAAGCCCAGGCAGGTCACCGCAGTCTGTGATATTTGAGCTTTTTCTTGGACAACTTCTATCCTTTATTGGCTTGGTAGTTCAGAGGCCTCCTTAGTAGGGCTGGCGATCAGAATGTCGTCTGTGTACTGAAGGAGGGTTTCCTTTTCCAGAGGTAGAACTTTTAGGTCTTTAGCTAAGCTTTCCCCAAAGATGGTGTGGGAATTTTTGCACCCTTGGGGCAAGACGGCCCGGAAGTATTGTTTTAGTTGTATGTTGAGTCCTGCCACTCACAAGCCAAAATTTCTTGTGACTCTGGGACTAATGGAATACAAAAGAAGGCATCATTGAAGACTAATACAGAATACCATGTCCTGGTGGTTGGTAGAATGACCAGCAGGGTGTAGGAATTAGGAGCAGCTGGAGGTATATCCTCGGTGGCTTCACTGACTGTCCTGACATCCTTTACCAGGTCCCCAGCAGCCCATGGGGCTCTCGTGGTCAGACCAATCCCAGAATATGGAGCTCACCTGGGCAGGTACCCCACCCCCACCCCAGCCCACGGGGCTCTCGTGGTCAGGCCCCTCCCAGGATACAGAGCTACCCTTGCAGGTACCGTTGCAGGGCTGGGCACACAGGAACCGTGCACATAGCCCTCATTGCAGAGCACCCCCAGCACACCTGTCGCTCAGAGCTGACACAGAGCACCTCAGAGCAGGACTTGAACTAACAAACAGCAGCTGCGACAGGTCTGTGACCCTGGGCATCACTCTGTGCGGCCTCCCTCCACCTGGTCTTCCAGAGACTTCCACTGCACCCGGGGCACCAGGCCTCTGTCTCCAACCACCACCCACCCCTCCTCTCCCTGACTCCTGGGTTCCTCTCATTAGGAGAGGGTTTTCTTGAAGTTGTCTCCCACTCATGGGCCAGATAAAATGATTAGAAAACAAGCCAAAGCTGCAGCCCCTTGTCTATCCTGACTCTCAGGAGCCCACACCTGTTCCTTGGACCTGGCCGGTTCAGCAAGTTCCATTTTCTGCAGCTGTGAGCCCCTGAGGGGTGATGATTGGCTGACCTGGGCAGCCTTACCATGCCGGCCAGCCCTCCCCAGGTGTGCCTGGGTTGAGATCAATATAAATACCACTCCAGGCAGCAAGAGGCCCTGCAGCCGTGCCTGATGCCATTTTCTCTGCCCTGTCAGCAGTCTCGGGGCTGGGCTGGTGGGAGGGAGTGAGAGGCCACGGCTTTGTGGGTGGCCCAGTGTGAGTGGGGCTCTGCTGGACTTTCTGCAGCAGTTGCCAGGCTGCCACCTGCTAAAGAAGAGGATGTGTCACCTATATCTGCTGCTGGAATTTCTCCCTGGGCAGAGGTGAGGAAGGAAAAAAGCAGTGGGGGCAGGGACAGGACGGGTATCTCAGGCAGGGAAATGGAAATCTTCCAGAAGAGCACCCAGGGCCAGGACCATCCTGGCTGGCCTGCAGGCACCAAGTCGGCCGGCATGCTGTCACTCGTGTGGCTCTATGGCCCTTCCTCTAGGCTTTCAAGTCCTTGTATATATTCAGGTGTTTTACCTGGGACGGGTGGGAATAGTTCAGCAGCAACTGGCCTGGGGCTCAGCTCACGTTTACTCACAGATGCCTCAGCACGGTGCCCCAGCTTTGCAATGAGGATGCTTGTTGCGTGGGGGCTGCTGGCTGAATGGGAGACGATTCCCCACCACTGACCAACTTCAGAATTGTTTACAACTGGAGCAAGTGCCCTGATACGGTTTTCCTCTGTGGAACTGGTGGGTTCTGTGTTTTGTTTTCTCTTTTTCATTTTTGGTTCAAGGTAGATTTTATTCCTCTTTTTTGTATTTACAGATATAAGCATGGAAATAATTTATTCATATAAATACATGTATGTGAAGGGAATAATTGTTTTTTCTGTTTTATTTTTTAAATTTTATTTCTTTTTAATTTTGAATTTTATTTTATATTTTTATACAGCAGGTTCTTATTGGTTATCTATTTTATACATATAAATGTATACATGCCAATCCCAGTCTCTCAACTCCTCCCACCACCACCCCCCCAACAGCTTTCCCCCCTTGTTGTCCATACGTTTGTTGTCTACATCTGTTGCTCTATTTATGCCTTGCAAAATGGTTAACCTGTACAGTTTTTCTAGGTTCCACATATATGCATGAATATACAAGATTTGTTTTTCTCTTTCTGATTTACTTCACTCTGTATGACACTCTCTAGATCCATCGACGTCTCTACAAATGACCCAATTTCATTCCTTTTCATGGCTTAGTAATATTCCATTTTATATATGTACCACAGCTTTATGCATTCGTCTGTCTGTGGGCATTTAGGTTGCTTCCATTACCTCGATATTGTAAAGAGTGAGGCAATGAACATTGCGGTGAATGTCTCTTTTTGATTTATGGTTTTATCTGGGTATATGTCCAGAACTGGGATTGCTGTATCATATGGTAATTCTACTGTTAGTTTCTTAAGAAACTCCATATTGTTCTCCATAGTGACTGTATCAATTTATATTCCCAAAAATAGTGGAAGAGGGTTCCTTTTCTCCACACCCTTTCCAGCATTTTTTGTTTGTAGATTTTCTGATGATGCCCATTCTACCAGGTGTGAGGTGATACTTCATTGTTGAGTCCATTTTGTTGAGCAAGGGGTAGGTCTTGTCTATTACATATTTAGCTTATGGAATGGTATCTCTGCTAATTTCAAACTCTGGTGTTATGCAGCACCCCAACTCACCTTCCCCCTTAAGCAAGCATAAGTTGGTTTTCTAAACATGAGACCCTGTTCTGTTTTGTAATTCAGTTCATGTGTAGCCAAGTTCGCATTCCATGTATTAGTGGTACCTTATGATGTTTCTTTTTCTGTGTGACTTTTTTCACTTAGAATCACCGTGCCTCAATCCACTCATTATGCTGGTACGGGCCTGGTGACATAGTTTTCATTGCTGAGAGGTATTCTTTTGTACGTAAGTACCGCAACTTCTTTATCCATTATTTGCTCTCTGGCATATTTAACTTGTGCTGCAGAAGAGGTTCCTGTAAACAGAGCCGTCCCAAATTTTTGGGTGGCTGTGTCTTTTTGATTTTAATTTCCCTAAGCTATAGGACCATAAGTGGAAGTGCCCTAGGCTCTGTTGCTTTGTTTTTTAGATGTTTCAGGAAACACCATACACTTCTCCCCAGTGGCTGTTGGCAATTTACATCCCGCCCATCAGCATAACAAGGCTCCCTGTTCTCCATGGCCTGTCCTGCCTTTCTGGATTTTACACTTTTTTCAGATGGCCCTTTTGACCGGGGGGAAGTGAGACTTCATTGTAGTGCAGATTTCCTTTGCAAGCTTGCTTGGTTGGCCAAAAAGGGCGTATGCGTTTTTTCCTGAATATATTCAGGAAAAAACGCATACGCCCTTTTTGACCAAGTGCATCATTGTCGACGTTCTGCCTCTTTTCCTATGCTTTAAATGCAATTCCAGTCTACCTCCTGAAATCGGTTTCCTGCAATTCTGCCCGGCTTTCAAGTCCTCTTGGCAGCCTTACTTCAGTATATTTTTGGACGATAGCTGTCATTTATAACTCTGCAGGTTTGTGAATTACAGTGCCCCTGAGCTCCTTTCTTCAACTCGCTTTCTTGTGAGCTGGCCGCAACACTGCAGCATTGCTTCAGACCCTATTCTGGTTCCGGCACGGCACGCTGAGCCTTTGGTTAATTCCTCTTCCTGGTGGGAAATGAGAGTTAAATTTGCCCGTCCAGACACCTCCAGCTAGTCTGTCATTGGTTCTCCCTATTGCTGTTCATCTTTCGCAGAAATTGCAAACTGGGCCAAACAGGAGGTTAAAGGCACTGACTCTCCAAGTCGGGAGAGTGTTAGTAAAGAATCTGGAATGTTGCACCCGAGTACCAGGGGACGAGAACTGAGACGTATTTGAACACGTGTCCCGATCACACGGTTGATCATACTCTGGGATCCACATGCATGTTTTAGCTGAAGGAAGAATCCCTTAAACCTGGAGAGTTGAGACCCGTGGAATGGGTACCATGCAATATGACTTCAAAGGGTCTTCATTTGCTCATCGAACCTCACCAATACTATCACTGCTGCGTTTATGCCCCTCTACACATGCTTGATTCCCTTTCGGAGACATACCAATCCATAGGTTTTAAGATACTTACTAGTCAGGTACATTCTTAGGTGTTTAATATGGGGTGTTGAGTCCATTTCGTTGAGCAAGGAGTAGCTCTTGTCTATTCCATATTTGGCTTAAGGAACTTTATCTGTGCTCATTTCAATCTCTGGTTTTATGCAGCACCCTAAGTCACCTTTCCCCTTAAGCAAGCATAAGTTGGTTTTCTAAATTTGAGACCCTGTTGTGTTTTGGAATTCAGTTCCAGTATAGCCAAGTTTACATTCCGTGTATTAGTGATATCTTATGATGTTTCTTTTTCTGTGTGACTTATTTCAGTTAGAATCATCATACCTAAATCCACTCATTATGCTGCTATGGGCCTGATGACATACATTTCATTGCTGAGTGATATTGCATTGTACGTAAGTACCACAACTTCTTTATCCATTTTTCACTTTCTGCGATATTGAACTTGTACAGTAAACGAGGGTCTCGTAAACAGAGCCATCCCAAACTTTGGGGTGGCTGTGTCTTTTTGATTTTAATTTCCCTAAGCTATAGGACCATAAGTGGAAGTGCTCTATGCTCTGTTGCTTTGTTTTTTAGATGTTTCAGGAAACACCATACACTTCTCCCGAGTGGCTGTTGGCAATTTACATCCCGCCCATCAGCATAACAAGGCTCCCAGTTCTCCATGGCCTGTCCTGCCTTTCTGGATTTTACACTTTTTTCAGATGTCCCTTTTGACCGTGGGGAAGTGAGACTTCATTGTAGTGCAGATTTCCTTTGCAAGTTTGCTTGGTTGGCCAAAGAGGGCATAGGCGTTTTTTCCTGAATATATTCAGGAAAAAACGCATAAGCCCTTTGTGGCCAAGTGCATCATTGTTGACGTTCTGCCTCTTTTCCTATGCTTTAAATGCAATTCCAGTCTACCTCCTGAAATCGGTTTCCTGCAATTCTGCCCCGCTTTCAAGTCCTCTTGGCAGCCTTACTTCAGTATATTTTTGGACGATAGCTGTCTTTTATAACTCTGCATGTTTGTGAATTACAGTGTCCCTAAGCTCCTTTCTTCAACTCGCTTTCTTGTGAGCTGGCCGCAACACCGCAGGATTGCTTCAGGCCCTAATCTTGTTCTGGCACGGCACGCTGAGCCTTTGGTTAACTCCTCTTCCTGGTGGGAAATGAGAGTTAAATTTGCCCGTCCAGACACCTCCAGCTAGTCTCTCATTGGTTCTCCCTATTCCTGTTCATCTTCTGCAGAAATTGCAAACTGGGCCAAACAGGAGGTTAAAGGCACTGACTCTCCAAGTCGGCAGAGTTTTAGTAAAGCGTCTGGAATGTTGCACCCGAGTACCAGGGGACGAGAACTGAGACATATTGGAACACGTCTCCCGATCACACGGTTGATCATACTCTGGGTTCCACATGCATGTTTCAGATCAAGGAAGAATCCCTTAAACCTGGAGAGTTGAGACCCGTGGAATGGGTACCATGCAATATGACTTCAAAGGGTCTTCATTTGCTCACCGAACCTCTCCAATCCTATCACTGCTGCGTTTATGCCCCTGTACACACTCTTGATTCTCTTTCGGAGACATAGCGATCCATAGGTTTTAAGATACTTACTAGTCAGGTACATTCGTAGGCGTTTAATATGGGGTGTTGAGTCCATTTCGTTGAGCAAGGAGTAGCTCTTGTCTATTCCATATTTGGCTTAAGGAACTTTATCTGTGCTCATTTCAATCTCTGGTTTTATGCAGCACCCCAACTCACCTTTCCCCTTAAGCAAGCATAAGTTGGTTTTCTAAATTTGAGACCCTGTTCTGTTTTGTAATCCAGTTCCTGTGTAGCCAAGTTTACATTCCGTGTATTAGTGATATCTTATGATGTTTCTTTTTTTGTGTGACTTATTTCAGTTAGAATCATCATACGTGAATCCACTCATTATGCTGCTACGGGCCTGATGACATAGATTTCATTGCTGAGTGATATTGCATTGTACATACGTACCACATCTTCTTTATCCATTTTTCACTTTCTGCGATATTGAACTTGTACCGTAAACGAGGTTCTTGTAAACAGAGCCGTCCCAAACTTTGGGGTGGCTGTGTCTTTTTGATTTTAATTTCCCTAAGCTATTGGACCATAAGTGGAAGTGCCCTAGGCTCTGTTGCTTTGTTTCTTAGATGTTTCAGGAAACACCATACACTTCTCCCTAGTGGCTGTTGGCAATTTACATCCAGCCCATCAGCATAACAAGGCTCCCAGTTCTCCATGGCCTGTCCTGCCTTTCTGGATTTTACACTTTTTTCAGATGGCTCTTTTGACTGGGGGGAAGTGAGACTTCATTGTAGTGCAAATTTCCTTTGCAAGCTTGCTTGGTTGGCCAAAAAGTGCGTATGCTTTTTTTCCTGAATATATTCAGGAAAAAAAGCATAAGCCCTTTTTAGCAAGTGCATCATTGTCGACGTTCTGCCTCTTTTCCTATGCTTTAAATGCAAATCAGTTCTACCTCCTGAAATCGGTTTCCTGCAATTCTGCCCCGTTTTCAAGTCCTCTTGGCAGCCTTACTTCAGTAGATTTTTGGACGATAGCTGTCATTTATATCTCTGCAGGTTTGTGAATTACAGTGCCCCTGAGCTCCTTTCTTCAATTCGCTTTCTTGTGAGCTGGCCGCAACACCGCAGGATTGCTTCAGGCCCTAATCTTGTTCTAGCACGGCATGCTGAGCCTTTGGTTAATTCCTCTTCCTGGTGGGAAATGAGAGTTAAATTTGCCCGTCCAGACACCTCCAGCTAGTCTCTCATTCTTTCTCCCTATTCCTGTTCATCTTCTGCAGAAATTGCAAACTGGGCCAAACAGGAGGTTAAAGGCACTGAGTCTCCAAGTTGGGAGAGTGTTAGTAAAGCATCTGGAATGTTGCACCCGAGTACCAGGGGACGAGAACTGAGACATATTGGAACACGTCTCCGGATCACATGGTTGATCATACTCTGGGTTCCACAAGCATGCTTTAGCTGAAGGAAGAATCCCTTAAACCTGGAGAGTTGAGACCCGTGGAATGGGTACCATGCAATATGACTTCAAAGGGTCTTCATTTGCTCACCGAACCTCTCCAATCCTATCACTCCTGCGTTTATGCCCCTGTACACACGCTTGATTCTCTTTCAGAGATACAGCGATCCATAGGTTTTAAGATACTTACTAGTCAGGTACATTCTTAGGCGTTTAATATGGGGTGTTGAGTCCATCTCGTTGAGCAAGGAGTAGCTCTTGTCTATTCCATATTTGGCTTAAGGAACTTTATCTGTGCTCATTTCAATCTCTGGTTTTATGCAGCACCCCAACTCACCTTTCCCCTTAAGCAAGCATAAGTTGGTTTTCTAAATTTGAGACCCTGTTCTGTTTTGTAATCCAGTTCCTGTGTAGCCAAGTTTACATTCCATGTATTAGTGATATCTTATGATGTTTCTTTTTCTGTGTGACTTATTTCAGTTAGAATCGTCATACCTGAATCCACTCTATGCTGCTACGGGCCTGATGACATAGATGTCATTGCTGAGTGATATTGCATTGTACGTAAGTACCACAACTTCTTTATCCATCTTTCGCTTTCTGCGATATTGAACCTGTACCGTAAACGAGGTTCTTGTAAACAGAGCCGTCCCAAACTTTGGGGTGGCTGTGTCTTTTTGACTTTAATATCCCTAAGCTATAGGACCATAAGTGGAAGTGCCCTAGGCTCTGTTGCTTTGTTTTTTCGATGTTTCAGGAAATACAATACACTTCTCCCGAGTGGCTGTTGACAATTTATATCCCGCCCATCAGCATAACAAGGCTCCCAGTTCTCCATGGCCTGTCCTGCCTTTCTGGATTTTACACATTTTTCAGATGGCCCTTTTGACCGGCGGGAAGTGAGACTTCATTGTAGTGCAGATTTCCTTTGCAAGCTTGCTTGGTTGGCCAAAAAGGGCGTATGCGTTTTTTCCTGAATATATTCAGGAAAAAACACATACGCCCTTTTTGGCCAAGTGCATCATTGTCCACGTTCTGCCTCATTTCCTATGCTTTAAATGCAATTCCAGTCTACCTCCCGATATCGGTTTCCTGCAATTCTGCCCCACTTTCAAGTCCTCTTGGTAGCCTTACTTCAGTATATTTTTGGACGATAGCTGTCATTTATAACTCTGCAGGTTTGTGAATTACAGTGTCCCTGAGCTCCTTTCTTCAACTCGCTTTCTTCTGAGCTGGCCGCAACACCGCAGGATTGCTTCAGGCCCTAATCTGGTTCCGGCACGGCACGCTGAGCCTTTGGTTAATTCCTCTTCCTGGTGGGAAATGAGAGTTAAATTTGCCCGTCCAGACAACTCCAGCTAGTCTCTCATTGGTCCTCCCTATTCCTGTTCATCTTCCGCAGAAATTGCAAACTGGGCCAAACAGGAGGTTAAAGGCACTGACTCTCCAAGTCGGCAGAGTGTTAGTAAACCGTCTGGAATGTTGCACCCGAGTACCAGGGGACGAGAACTGAGACATATTTGAACACGTCTCCTGATCACACGGTTGATCATACTCTGGGTTCCACATGCATGTTTCAGCTGAAGGAAAAATCCCTTAAACCTGGAGAGTTGAGACCCTTGGAATGGGTACCATGCAATATGACTTCAAAGGGTCTTCATTTGCTCACCGAACCTCTCCAATCCTATCACTGCTGCATTTATGCCCCTGTACACACGCTTGATTCTCTTTCGGAGACATAGCAATCCATAGGTTTTAAGATACTTACTAGTCAGGTACATTCTTAGGCGTTTAATATGGGGTGTTGAGTCCATTTCGTTGAGCAAGGAGTAGCTCTTTTCTATTCCATATTTGGCTTAAGGAACTTTATCTGTGCTCATTTCAATCTCTGGTTTTATGCAGCACCCCAACTCACCTTTCCCCTTAAGCAAGCATAAGTTGGTTTTCTAAATTTGAGACTCTGTTCTGTTTTGTAATTCAGTTCCTGTGTAGCCAAGTTTACATTCCGTGTATTAGTGATAACTTATGATGTTTCTTTTTCTGTGTGACTTATTTCAGTTAGAATCATCATACCTGAATCCACTCATTATGCTGCTACGGGCCTGATGACATAGATTTCATTGTTGAGTGATATTGCATTGTACGTAAGTACCACAACTTCTTTATCCATTTTTCACTTTCTGTGATATTGAACTTGTACCGTAAACGAGGTTCTTGTAAACAGAGCTGTCCCAAACTTTGGGGTGGCTGTGTCTTTTTCATTTTAATTTCCCTAAGCTATAGGACCATAAGTGGAAGTGTCTTAGGCTCTGTTGCTTTGTTTTTTAGATGTTTCAGGAAACACCATACACTTCTCCCCAGTGGCTGTTGGCAATTTACATCCCATCCATCAGCATAACAAGGCTCCCAGTTCTCCATGGCCTGTTCTGCCTTTCTGGATTTTACACTTTTTTCAGATGGCCCTTTTGACCGGGGGGAAGTGAGACTTCATTGTAGTGCAGATTTCCTTTGCAAGCTTGCTTGGTTGGCCAAAAAGGGCATATGCGTCTTTTCCTGAATATATTCAGGAAAAAACGCATACGCCCTTTTTGGCCAAGTGCATCATTGTTGACGTTCTGCCTCTTTTCCTATGCTTTAAATGCAATTCCAGTCTACCTCCTGAAATCGGTTTCCTGCAATTCTGCCCCGCTTTCAAGTCCTCTTGGCAGCCTTACTTCAGTATATTTTTGGATGATAGCTGTCATTTATAACTCTGCAGGTTTGTGATTACAGTGCCCCTGAGCTCCTTTCTTCAACTCGCTTTCTTGTGAGCTGGCCGCAACACCACAGGATTGCGTCAGGCCCTAATCTGGTTCTGGCACGGCACGCTGAGCCTTTGGTTAATTCCTCTTCCTGGTGTGAAATGAGAGTTAAATTTGCCCGTCCAGACACCTCCAGCTAGTCTCTCATTGGTTCACCCTATTCCTGTTCATCTTCCGCAGAAATTGCAAACTGGGCCAAACAGGAGGTTAAAGGCACTGACTCTCCAAGTTGGGAGAGTGTTAGTAAAGCATCTGGAATGTTGCACCTGAGTACCAGGGGAGGAAAACTGAGACATATTTGAACACGTGTCCCGATCACACAGCTGATCATACTCTGGGTTCCACATGCATGTTTTAGCTGAAGATAGAATCCCTTAAACCTGGAGAGTTGAGACCCGTGGAATGGGTACCATGAAATATGACTTCAAAGGGTCTTCATTTACTCACCGAACCTCTTCAATCCTATCACTGCTGTGTTTATGCCCCTGTACACACGCTTGATTCTCTTTCAGAGACATAGCAATCCATAGGTTTTAAGATACTTACTAGTCAGGTACATTCTTAGGCATTTAATATGGGGTGTTGAGTCCATTTTGTTGAGCAAGGAGTAGCTCTTGTCTATTACATATTTGGCTTAAGGAACTTTATCTGTGCTCATTTCAATCTCTGGTTTTATGCAGCACCCCAACTCACCTTTCCCCTTAAGCAAGCATAAGTTGGTTTTCTAAATTTGAGGCCCTGTTCTGTTTTGTAATCCAGTTCCTGTGAAACCAAGTTTACATTCCGTGTATTAGTGATATCTTATGATGTTTCTTTTTCTGTGTGACTTATTTCAGTTAGAATCATCATACCTGAATCCACTCATTATGCTGCTACGGGCCTGATGACATAGATTTCATTGCTGAGTGATATTGCATTGTACGTAAGTACCAAAACTTCTTTATCAATTTTTCACTTTCTGCGATATTGAACTTGTACCATAAACGAGGTTCTTGTAAACAGAGCCATCCCAAACTTTGGGGTGGCTGTGTCTTTTTGATTTTAATTTCCCTAAGCTATAGGACCATAAGTGGAAGTGCCCTAGGCTCTGTTGCTTTGTTTTTTAGATGTTTCAGGAAGCACCATACACTTCTCCCGAGTGGCTGTTGGCAATTTTCATCCCGCCCATCAGCATAACAAAGCTCCCAGTTCTCCATGGCCTGTCCTGCCTTTCTGGATTTTACACTTTTTTCAGATGGCCCTTTTGACCGGCGGGAAGTGAGACTTCATTGTAGTGCAGATTTCCTTTGCAAGCTTGCTTGGTTGGCCAAAAAGGGCGTATGCGTTTTTTCCTGAATATATTCAGGAAAAAACACATACGCCCTTTTTGGCCAAGTGCATCATTGTCCACGTTCTGCCTCATTTCCTATGCTTTAAATGCAATTCCAGTCTACCTCCCGATATCGGTTTCCTGCAATTCTGCCCCACTTTCAAGTCCTCTTGGTAGCCTTACTTCAGTATATTTTTGGACGATAGCTGTCATTTATAACTCTGCAGGTTTGTGAATTACAGTGTCCCTGAGCTCCTTTCTTCAACTCGCTTTCTTCTGAGCTGGCCGCAACACCGCAGGATTGCTTCAGGCCCTAATCTGGTTCCGGCACGGCACGCTGAGCCTTTGGTTAATTCCTCTTCCTGGTGGGAAATGAGAGTTAAATTTGCCCGTCCAGACAACTCCAGCTAGTCTCTCATTGGTCCTCCCTATTCCTGTTCATCTTCCGCAGAAATTGCAAACTGGGCCAAACAGGAGGTTAAAGGCACTGACTCTGCAAGTCGGCAGAGTGTTAGTAAACCATCTGGAATGTTGCACCCGAGTACCAGGGGACGAGAACTGAGACATATTTGAACACGTCTCCTGATCACACGGTTGATCATACTCTGGGTTCCACATGCATGTTTCAGCTGAAGGAAAAATCCCTTAAACCTGGAGAGTTGAGACCCTTGGAATGGGTACCATGCAATATGACTTCAAAGGGTCTTCATTTGCTCACCGAACCTCTCCAATCCTATCACTGCTGCGTTTATGCCCCTGTACACACGCTTGATTCTCTTTCGGAGACATAGCAATCCATAGGTTTTAAGATACTTACTAGTCAGGTACATTCTTAGGCGTTTAATATGGGGTGTTGAGTCCATTTCGTTGAGCAAGGAGTAGCTCTTTTCTATTCCATATTTGGCTTAAGGAACTTTATCTGTGCTCATTTCAATCTCTGGTTTTATGCAGCACCCCAACTCACCTTTCCCCTTAAGCAAGCATAAGTTGGTTTTCTAAATTTGAGACTCTGTTCTGTTTTGTAATTCAGTTCCTGTGTAGCCAAGTTTACATTCCGTGTATTAGTGATAACTTATGATGTTTCTTTTTCTGTGTGACTTATTTCAGTTAGAATCATCATACCTGAATCCACTCATTATGCTGCTACGGGCCTCATGACATAGATGTCAATGCTGAGTGATATTGCATTGTACGTAAGTACCACAAATTCTTTATCCATTTTTCACTTTCTGTGATATTGAACTTGTAGCGTAAACGAGGTTCTTGTAAACAGAGCCGTCCCAAACTTTGGGGTGGCTGTGTCTTTTTGATTTTAATTTCCCTAAGCTATAGGACCATAAGTGGAAGTGCCCTAGGCTCTGTTGCTTTGTTTTTTAGATGTTTCAGGAAACACCATACACTTCTCCCCAGTGGCTGTTGGCAATTTACATCCCGCCCATCAGCATAACAAGGCAACCAGTTCTCCATGGCCTGTCCTGCCTTTCTGGATTTTACACTTTTTTCACATGGCCCTTTTGACCGGGGGGAAGTGAGACTTCATTGTAGTGCAGATTTCCTTTGCAAGCTTGCTTGGTTGGCCAAAACGGGCGTATGCGTTTTTTCCTGAATATATTCATGAAAAAACGCATACGCCCTTTTTGGCCAAGTGCATCATTGTCGACGTTCTGCCTCTTTTCCTATGCTTTAAATGCAATTCCAGTCTACCTCCTGAAATCGGTTTCCTGCAATTCTGCCCCGCTTTCAAGTCCTCTTGGCAGCCTTACTTCAGTATATTTTTGGACGATAGCTGTCATTTATAACTCTGCAGGTTTGTGAATTACAGTGCCCCTGAGCTCCTTTCTTCAACTCGCTTTCTTGTGAGCTGGCCGCAACACCGCAGGATTGCTTCAGGCCCTAATCTGGTTCCGGCACGGCACGCTGAGCCTTTGGTTAATTCCTCTTCCTGTTGGGAAATGAGAGTTAAATTTGCCCGTCCAGACACCTCCAGCTAGTCTCTCATTGGTTCTCCCTATTCCTGTTCATCTTCCGCAGAAATTGCAAACTGGGCCAAACAGGAGGTTAAAGGCACTGACTCTCCAGGTCGGGAGAGTGTTAGTAAAGCATCTGGAATGTTGCACACGAGTACCAGGGGATGAGAACTGAAACAAATTGGAACACGTCTCCCGATCACACGGTTGATCATACTCTGGGTTCCACATGCATGTTTTAGCTGAAGGAAGAATCCCTTAAACCTGGAGAGTTGAGACCCGTGGAATGGGTACCATGCAATATGACTTCAAAGGGTCTTCATTTGCTCACCAAACCTCTCCAATCCTATCACTGCTGCGTTTATGCCCCTGTACACACGCTTGATTCTCTATCGGAGACATAGCAATCCTTAGGTTTTAAGATACTTACTGGTCAGGTACATTCTTAAGCGTTTAATATGGGGTGTTGAGTCCATTTCGTTGAGCAAGGAGTAGCTCTTGTCTATTCCATATTTGGCTTAAGGAACTTTATCTGTGCTCATTTCAATCTCTGGTTTTATGCAGCACCCCAACTCACCTTTCCCCTTAAGCAAGCATAAGTTGGTTTTCTAAATTTGAGACCCTGTTCTGTTTTGTAATCCAGTTCCTGTGTAGCCAAGTTTACATTCCATGTATTAGTGATATCTTATGATGTTTCTTTTTCTGTGTGACTTATTTCAGTTAGAATCGTCATACCTGAATCCACTCTATGCTGCTACGGGCCTGATGACATAGATGTCATTGCTGAGTGATATTGCATTGTACGTAAGTACCACAACTTCTTTATCCATCTTTCGCTTTCTGCGATATTGAACCTGTACCGTAAACGAGGTTCTTGTAAACAGAGCCGTCCCAAACTTTGGGGTGGCTGTGTCTTTTTGACTTTAATATCCCTAAGCTATAGGACCATAAGTGGAAGTGCCCTAGGCTCTGTTGCTTTGTTTTTTCGATGTTTCAGGAAATACAATACACTTCTCCCGAGTGGCTGTTGACAATTTATATCCCGCCCATCAGCATAACAAGGCTCCCAGTTCTCCATGGCCTGTCCTGCCTTTCTGGATTTTACACATTTTTCAGATGGCCCTTTTGACCGGCGGGAAGTGAGACTTCATTGTAGTGCAGATTTCCTTTGCAAGCTTGCTTGGTTGGCCAAAAAGGGCGTATGCGTTTTTTCCTGAATATATTCAGGAAAAAACACATACGCCCTTTTTGGCCAAGTGCATCATTGTCCACGTTCTGCCTCATTTCCTATGCTTTAAATGCAATTCCAGTCTACCTCCCGATATCGGTTTCCTGCAATTCTGCCCCACTTTCAAGTCCTCTTGGTAGCCTTACTTCAGTATATTTTTGGACGATAGCTGTCATTTATAACTCTGCAGGTTTGTGAATTACAGTGTCCCTGAGCTCCTTTCTTCAACTCGCTTTCTTCTGAGCTGGCCGCAACACCGCAGGATTGCTTCAGGCCCTAATCTGGTTCCGGCACGGCACGCTGAGCCTTTGGTTAATTCCTCTTCCTGGTGGGAAATGAGAGTTAAATTTGCCCGTCCAGACAACTCCAGCTAGTCTCTCATTGGTCCTCCCTATTCCTGTTCATCTTCCGCAGAAATTGCAAACTGGGCCAAACAGGAGGTTAAAGGCACTGACTCTCCAAGTCGGCAGAGTGTTAGTAAACCGTCTGGAATGTTGCACCCGAGTACCAGGGGACGAGAACTGAGACATATTTGAACACGTCTCCTGATCACACGGTTGATCATACTCTGGGTTCCACATGCATGTTTCAGCTGAAGGAAAAATCCCTTAAACCTGGAGAGTTGAGACCCTTGGAATGGGTACCATGCAATATGACTTCAAAGGGTCTTCATTTGCTCACCGAACCTCTCCAATCCTATCACTGCTGCATTTATGCCCCTGTACACACGCTTGATTCTCTTTCGGAGACATAGCAATCCATAGGTTTTAAGATACTTACTAGTCAGGTACATTCTTAGGCGTTTAATATGGGGTGTTGAGTCCATTTCGTTGAGCAAGGAGTAGCTCTTTTCTATTCCATATTTGGCTTAAGGAACTTTATCTGTGCTCATTTCAATCTCTGGTTTTATGCAGCACCCCAACTCACCTTTCCCCTTAAGCAAGCATAAGTTGGTTTTCTAAATTTGAGACTCTGTTCTGTTTTGTAATTCAGTTCCTGTGTAGCCAAGTTTACATTCCGTGTATTAGTGATAACTTATGATGTTTCTTTTTCTGTGTGACTTATTTCAGTTAGAATCATCATACCTGAATCCACTCATTATGCTGCTACGGGCCTGATGACATAGATTTCATTGTTGAGTGATATTGCATTGTACGTAAGTACCACAACTTCTTTATCCATTTTTCACTTTCTGTGATATTGAACTTGTACCGTAAACGAGGTTCTTGTAAACAGAGCTGTCCCAAACTTTGGGGTGGCTGTGTCTTTTTCATTTTAATTTCCCTAAGCTATAGGACCATAAGTGGAAGTGTCTTAGGCTCTGTTGCTTTGTTTTTTAGATGTTTCAGGAAACACCATACACTTCTCCCCAGTGGCTGTTGGCAATTTACATCCCATCCATCAGCATAACAAGGCTCCCAGTTCTCCATGGCCTGTTCTGCCTTTCTGGATTTTACACTTTTTTCAGATGGCCCTTTTGACCGGGGGGAAGTGAGACTTCATTGTAGTGCAGATTTCCTTTGCAAGCTTGCTTGGTTGGCCAAAAAGGGCATATGCGTCTTTTCCTGAATATATTCAGGAAAAAACGCATACGCCCTTTTTGGCCAAGTGCATCATTGTTGACGTTCTGCCTCTTTTCCTATGCTTTAAATGCAATTCCAGTCTACCTCCTGAAATCGGTTTCCTGCAATTCTGCCCCGCTTTCAAGTCCTCTTGGCAGCCTTACTTCAGTATATTTTTGGATGATAGCTGTCATTTATAACTCTGCAGGTTTGTGATTACAGTGCCCCTGAGCTCCTTTCTTCAACTCGCTTTCTTGTGAGCTGGCCGCAACACCACAGGATTGCGTCAGGCCCTAATCTGGTTCTGGCACGGCACGCTGAGCCTTTGGTTAATTCCTCTTCCTGGTGTGAAATGAGAGTTAAATTTGCCCGTCCAGACACCTCCAGCTAGTCTCTCATTGGTTCACCCTATTCCTGTTCATCTTCCGCAGAAATTGCAAACTGGGCCAAACAGGAGGTTAAAGGCACTGACTCTCCAAGTTGGGAGAGTGTTAGTAAAGCATCTGGAATGTTGCACCTGAGTACCAGGGGAGGAAAACTGAGACATATTTGAACACGTGTCCCGATCACACAGCTGATCATACTCTGGGTTCCACATGCATGTTTTAGCTGAAGATAGAATCCCTTAAACCTGGAGAGTTGAGACCCGTGGAATGGGTACCATGAAATATGACTTCAAAGGGTCTTCATTTACTCACCGAACCTCTTCAATCCTATCACTGCTGTGTTTATGCCCCTGTACACACGCTTGATTCTCTTTCAGAGACATAGCAATCCATAGGTTTTAAGATACTTACTAGTCAGGTACATTCTTAGGCATTTAATATGGGGTGTTGAGTCCATTTTGTTGAGCAAGGAGTAGCTCTTGTCTATTACATATTTGGCTTAAGGAACTTTATCTGTGCTCATTTCAATCTCTGGTTTTATGCAGCACCCCAACTCACCTTTCCCCTTAAGCAAGCATAAGTTGGTTTTCTAAATTTGAGGCCCTGTTCTGTTTTGTAATCCAGTTCCTGTGAAACCAAGTTTACATTCCGTGTATTAGTGATATCTTATGATGTTTCTTTTTCTGTGTGACTTATTTCAGTTAGAATCATCATACCTGAATCCACTCATTATGCTGCTACGGGCCTGATGACATAGATTTCATTGCTGAGTGATATTGCATTGTACGTAAGTACCAAAACTTCTTTATCAATTTTTCACTTTCTGCGATATTGAACTTGTACCATAAACGAGGTTCTTGTAAACAGAGCCATCCCAAACTTTGGGGTGGCTGTGTCTTTTTGATTTTAATTTCCCTAAGCTATAGGACCATAAGTGGAAGTGCCCTAGGCTCTGTTGCTTTGTTTTTTAGATGTTTCAGGAAGCACCATACACTTCTCCCGAGTGGCTGTTGGCAATTTTCATCCCGCCCATCAGCATAACAAAGCTCCCAGTTCTCCATGGCCTGTCCTGCCTTTCTGGATTTTACACTTTTTTCAGATGGCCCTTTTGACCGGCGGGAAGTGAGACTTCATTGTAGTGCAGATTTCCTTTGCAAGCTTGCTTGGTTGGCCAAAAAGGGCGTATGCGTTTTTTCCTGAATATATTCAGGAAAAAACACATACGCCCTTTTTGGCCAAGTGCATCATTGTCCACGTTCTGCCTCATTTCCTATGCTTTAAATGCAATTCCAGTCTACCTCCCGATATCGGTTTCCTGCAATTCTGCCCCACTTTCAAGTCCTCTTGGTAGCCTTACTTCAGTATATTTTTGGACGATAGCTGTCATTTATAACTCTGCAGGTTTGTGAATTACAGTGTCCCTGAGCTCCTTTCTTCAACTCGCTTTCTTCTGAGCTGGCCGCAACACCGCAGGATTGCTTCAGGCCCTAATCTGGTTCCGGCACGGCACGCTGAGCCTTTGGTTAATTCCTCTTCCTGGTGGGAAATGAGAGTTAAATTTGCCCGTCCAGACAACTCCAGCTAGTCTCTCATTGGTCCTCCCTATTCCTGTTCATCTTCCGCAGAAATTGCAAACTGGGCCAAACAGGAGGTTAAAGGCACTGACTCTGCAAGTCGGCAGAGTGTTAGTAAACCATCTGGAATGTTGCACCCGAGTACCAGGGGACGAGAACTGAGACATATTTGAACACGTCTCCTGATCACACGGTTGATCATACTCTGGGTTCCACATGCATGTTTCAGCTGAAGGAAAAATCCCTTAAACCTGGAGAGTTGAGACCCTTGGAATGGGTACCATGCAATATGACTTCAAAGGGTCTTCATTTGCTCACCGAACCTCTCCAATCCTATCACTGCTGCGTTTATGCCCCTGTACACACGCTTGATTCTCTTTCGGAGACATAGCAATCCATAGGTTTTAAGATACTTACTAGTCAGGTACATTCTTAGGCGTTTAATATGGGGTGTTGAGTCCATTTCGTTGAGCAAGGAGTAGCTCTTTTCTATTCCATATTTGGCTTAAGGAACTTTATCTGTGCTCATTTCAATCTCTGGTTTTATGCAGCACCCCAACTCACCTTTCCCCTTAAGCAAGCATAAGTTGGTTTTCTAAATTTGAGACTCTGTTCTGTTTTGTAATTCAGTTCCTGTGTAGCCAAGTTTACATTCCGTGTATTAGTGATAACTTATGATGTTTCTTTTTCTGTGTGACTTATTTCAGTTAGAATCATCATACCTGAATCCACTCATTATGCTGCTACGGGCCTCATGACATAGATGTCAATGCTGAGTGATATTGCATTGTACGTAAGTACCACAAATTCTTTATCCATTTTTCACTTTCTGTGATATTGAACTTGTAGCGTAAACGAGGTTCTTGTAAACAGAGCCGTCCCAAACTTTGGGGTGGCTGTGTCTTTTTGATTTTAATTTCCCTAAGCTATAGGACCATAAGTGGAAGTGCCCTAGGCTCTGTTGCTTTGTTTTTTAGATGTTTCAGGAAACACCATACACTTCTCCCCAGTGGCTGTTGGCAATTTACATCCCGCCCATCAGCATAACAAGGCAACCAGTTCTCCATGGCCTGTCCTGCCTTTCTGGATTTTACACTTTTTTCACATGGCCCTTTTGACCGGGGGGAAGTGAGACTTCATTGTAGTGCAGATTTCCTTTGCAAGCTTGCTTGGTTGGCCAAAACGGGCGTATGCGTTTTTTCCTGAATATATTCATGAAAAAACGCATACGCCCTTTTTGGCCAAGTGCATCATTGTCGACGTTCTGCCTCTTTTCCTATGCTTTAAATGCAATTCCAGTCTACCTCCTGAAATCGGTTTCCTGCAATTCTGCCCCGCTTTCAAGTCCTCTTGGCAGCCTTACTTCAGTATATTTTTGGACGATAGCTGTCATTTATAACTCTGCAGGTTTGTGAATTACAGTGCCCCTGAGCTCCTTTCTTCAACTCGCTTTCTTGTGAGCTGGCCGCAACACCGCAGGATTGCTTCAGGCCCTAATCTGGTTCCGGCACGGCACGCTGAGCCTTTGGTTAATTCCTCTTCCTGTTGGGAAATGAGAGTTAAATTTGCCCGTCCAGACACCTCCAGCTAGTCTCTCATTGGTTCTCCCTATTCCTGTTCATCTTCCGCAGAAATTGCAAACTGGGCCAAACAGGAGGTTAAAGGCACTGACTCTCCAGGTCGGGAGAGTGTTAGTAAAGCATCTGGAATGTTGCACACGAGTACCAGGGGATGAGAACTGAAACAAATTGGAACACGTCTCCCGATCACACGGTTGATCATACTCTGGGTTCCACATGCATGTTTTAGCTGAAGGAAGAATCCCTTAAACCTGGAGAGTTGAGACCCGTGGAATGGGTACCATGCAATATGACTTCAAAGGGTCTTCATTTGCTCACCAAACCTCTCCAATCCTATCACTGCTGCGTTTATGCCCCTGTACACACGCTTGATTCTCTATCGGAGACATAGCAATCCTTAGGTTTTAAGATACTTACTGGTCAGGTACATTCTTAAGCGTTTAATATGGGGTGTTGAGTCCATTTCGTTGAGCAAGGAGTAGCTCTTGTCTATTACATATTTGGCTTAAGGAACTTTATCTGTGCTCATTTCAATCTCTGGTTTTATGCAGCACCCCAACTCACCTTTCCCCTTAAGCAAGCATAAGTTGGTTTTCTAAATTTGAGGCCCTGTTCTGTTTTGTACTCCAGTTCCTGTGAAACCAAGTTTACATTCCGTGTATTAGTGATATCTTATGATGTTTCTTTTTCTGTGTGACTTATTTCAGTTAGAATCATCATACCTGAATCCACTCATTATGCTGCTACGGGCCTGATGACATAGATTTCATTGCTGAGTGATATTGCATTGTACGTAAGTACCACAACTTCTTTATCAATTTTTCACTTTCTGCGATATTGAACTTGTACCATAAACGAGGTTCTTGTAAACAGAGCCATCCCAAACTTTGGGGTGGCTGTGTCTTTTTGATTTTAATTTCCCTAAGCTATAGGACCATAAGTGGAAGTGCCCTAGGCTCTGTTGCTTTGTTTTTTAGATGTTTCAGGAAGCACCATACACTTCTCCCGAGTGGCTGTTGGCAATTTTCATCCCGCCCATCAGCATAACAAAGCTCCCAGTTCTCCATGGCCTGTCCTGCCTTTCTGGATTTTACACTTTTTTCAGATGGCCCTTTTGACCGGGGAGAAGTGAGACTTCATTGTAGTGCAGATTTCCTTTGCAAGCTTGCTTGGTTGGCCAAAAAGGGCGTATGCGTTTTTTCCTGAATATATTCAGGAAAAAACTCACACCCCCTTTTGGCCAAGTGCATCATTGTGGACGTTCTGCCTCTTTTCCTATGCTTTAAATGCAATTCCAGTCTACCTCCTGAAATCGGTTTCCTGCAATTCTGCCCCGCTTTCAAGTCCTCTTGGCAGCCTAACTTCAGTATATTTTTGGACGATAGCTACCATTTATAACTCTGCAGGTGTGTGAATTACAGTGCCCCTGAGCTCCCTTCTTCAACTCGCTTTCTTGCGAGCTGGCCGCAACACCGCAGGATTGCTTCAGCCCCTAATCTGGTTCCGGCACGGCACGCTGAGCCTTTGGTTAATTCCTCTTCGTGGTGGGAAATGAGAGTTAAATTTGCCCGTCCAGACACCTCCAGCTAGTCTGTCATTGGTTCTCCCTATTCCTATTCATCTTCCGCAGAAATTGCAAACTGGGCCAAACAGGAGGTTAAAGGCACTGACTCTCAAAGTCGGGAGAGTGTTAGTAAAGCGTCTGGAATGTTGCACCCGAGTACCAGGGGACGAGAACTGAGACATATTGGAACACGTCTCCCGATCACATGGTTGATCATATTCTGGGTTCCACATGCATGTTTTAGCTGAAGGAAGAATCCCTTAAACCTGGAGAGTTGAGACCCGTGGAATGGGTACCATGCAATATGACTTCAAAGGGTCTTCATTTGCTCACCGAACCTCTCCAATCCTATCACTGCTGCGTTTATGCCCCTGTACACACGGTTGATTGTCTTTCAGAGACATAGCAATCCATAGGTTTTAAGATACTTACTAGTCAGGTACATTCATTGGTGTTTAATATGGGGTGTTGAGTCCATTTCGTTGAGCAAGGAGTAGCTCTTGTCTATTACATATTTGGCTTAAGGAACTTTATCTGTGCTCATTTCAATCTCTGGTTTTATGCAGCACCCCAACTCACCTTTCCCCTTAAGCAAGCATAAGTTGGTTTTCTAAATTTGAGACCCTGTTCTGTTTTGTAATCCAGTTCCTGTGTAGCCAAGTTTACATTCCGTGTATTAGTGATATCTTATGATGTTTCTTTTTCTGTGTGACTTATTTCACTTAGATTCATCATACCTGAACCCACTCATTTTCTGCTACAGGCCTGTTGACAGAGATTTCATTGCTGAGTGATATTGCATTGTACGTAAGTACCACAACTTCTTTATCCATTTTTCATTTTCTGCTATATTGAACTTGTACCATAAACGAGGTTCTTGTAAACAGAGCCGTCCCAAAATTTGGGGTGGCTGTGTCTTTTTGATATTAATTTCCCTAAGCTATAGGACCATAAGTGGAAGTGCCCTAGGCTCTGTTGCTTTGTTTTTTAGATGTTTCAGGAAACACCATACACTTCTCCCCAGTGGCTTTTGGCAATTTACATCCCGCCCATCAGCATAACAAGGCTCCCAGTTCTCCATAGCCTGTCCTGCCTTTCTGGATTTTACACTTTTTTCAGATTGCCCTTTTGAGCAGGGGGAAGTGAGACTTCATTGTAGTGCAGATTTCCTTTGCAAGCTTGCTTGGTTGGCCAAAAATGGCGTATATGTTTTTTCCTGAATATATTCAGGAAAAAACGCATATGCCCTTTTTGGCCAAGTGCATCATTGTGAACGTTCTGCCTCTTTTCCTATGCTTTAAATGCAATTCCAGTGTACCTCCTGAAATTGGTTTCCTGCAATTCTGCCCCACTTTCAAGTCCTCTTGGCAGCCTTACTTCAGTATATTTTTGGATGATAGCTGTCATTTATAACTCTGCAGGTGTGTGAATTACAGTGCCCCTGAGCTCCTTTCTTCAACTCGCTTTCTTGTGAGCTGGCCCCAACACCGCAGTTTTGCTTCAGGCACTAATCTGGTTGCGGCACGGCACGCTGAGCCGTTGGTTAATTCCTCTTCCTGGTGGGAAATGAGAGTTAAATTTGCCCGTCCAGACACCTCCAGCTAGTCTCTCATTGGTTCTCCCTATTCCTGTTCATCTTCCGCAGAAATTGCAAACTGGGCCAAACAGGAGGTTAAAGGCACTGACTCTCCAAGTCGGGAGAGTGTTAATAAAGCGTCTGGAATGTTGCACCCGAGTACCAGGGCATGAAAACTGAGACATATTTGAACACGTCTCCCGATCACAGGGTTGATCATACTCTGGGTTCCACATGCATGTTTTAGGTGAAGGAAGAATCCCTTAAACCTGGAGAGTTGAGACCCGTGGAATGGGTACCATGCAATATGACTTCAAAGGGTCTTCATTTGCTCACCGAACCTCTCCAACCCTATCACAGCTGCGTTTTTGCCCCTGTACACACGCTTGATTCTCTTTCGGAGACATAGCAATCCATAGGTTTTAAGATACTTACTAGTCAGGTACATTCTTAGGCGTTTAATATGGGGTGTTGAGTCCATTTCGTTGAGCAAGGAGTATCTCTTGACTGTTACATATTTGGCTTAAGGAACTTTATCAGTGCTCATTTCAGTCTCTGGTTTTATGCAGCACCCCAACTCATCTTTCCCCTTAAGCAAGCATAAGTTGGTTTTCTAAATTTTAGACCTTGTTCTGTTTTGTAATCCACTTCCTGTGTATCCAGGTTTACATTCCGTGTATTAGTGATATCTTATGATGTTTCTTTTTCTGTGTGACTTATTTCAGTTAGAATCATCATACCTGAATCCACTCATTATGCTGCTACGGGCCTGATGACATAGATTTCATTGCTGAGTGATATTGCATTGTGCGTAAGTACCACAACTTCTTTATCCATTTTTCACTTTCTGTGATATTGAACTTGTACCGTAAACGAGGTTCTTGTAAACAGAGCTGTCCCAAACTTTGGGGTGGCTTTGTGTTTTTGATTTTAATTTCCCTAAGCTATAGGACCATAAGTGGAAGTGCCCTAGGCTCTGTTCCTCAGTTTTTTAGATGTTTCAGGAAACACCATACACTTCTCCTGAGTGGCTGTTGGCAATTTACATCCCGCCCATCAGCATAACAAGGCTCCCAGTTCTCCATGGCCTGTCCTGCCTTTCTGGATTTTACACTTTTTTCAGATGGCCCTTTTGACCGTGGGGAAGTGAGACTTCATTGTAGTGCAGATTTCCTTTGCAAGCTTGCTTGGTTGGCCAAAAAGGGCATATGTGTTTTGTCCTGAATATATTCAGGAAAAAACGCATACGCCCTTTTTGGCCAAGTGCATCATTGTGGACGTTCTGCCTCTTTTCCTATGCTTTAAATGCAATTCCAGTCTACCTCCTGAAATCGGTTTCCTGCAATTCTGCCCCGCTTTCAAGTCCTCTTGGCAGCCTTACTTCAGTATATTTTTGGACAATAGCTGTCATTTATAACTCTGCAGTTTTGTGAATTACAGTGCCCCTGAGCTCCTTTCTTCAACTCGCTTTCTTGTGAGCTGGCCACAACACCGCAGGATTGCTTCAGGCCCTAATCTGGTTCCGGCACGGTATGCTGAGCCTTTGGTTAATTCCTCTTCCTGGTGGGAAATGAGAGTTAATTTCGCCCGTCCAGACACCTCCAGCTAGTCTCTCATTGGTCCTCCCTATTCCTGTTCATCTTCCGCAGAAATTGCAAACTGGGCCATACAGGAGGTTAAAGGCACTGACTCTCCAAGTCGGGAGAGTGTTAATAAAGCGTCTGGAATGTTGCACCCGAGTACCAGGGTACGAGAACTGAGACATATTTGAAAACGTCTCCCACTCACATGGTTGATCATACTCTGGGATCCACATGCATGTTTTAGCTGAAGGAAGAATCCCTTAAACCTGGAGAGTTGAGACCCGTGGAATGGGTACCATGCAATGTGACTTCAAAGGGTCTTCATTTGCTCACCAAACCTCTCCAATCCTATCACTGCTGCGTTTATGCCCCTGTACACACGCTTGATTCTCTTTCGGAGACATAGCAATCCATAGGTTTTAAGATACTTACTAGTCAGGTACATTCTTAGGCGTTTAATATGGGGTGTTGAGTCCATTTCGTTGAGCAAGGAGTATCTCTTGTCTGTTACATATTTGGCTTAAGGAACTTTATCAGTGCTCATTTCAGTCTCTGGTTTTATGCAGCACCCCAACTCATCTTTCCCCTTAAGCAAGCATAAGTTGGTTTTCTAAATTTGAGACCCTGTTCTGTTTTGTATTCCACTTCCTGTGTATCCAGGTTTACATTCCGTGTATTAGTGATATCTTATGATGTTTCTTTTTCTGTGTGACTTATTTCAGTTAGAATCATCATACCTGAATCCACTCATTATGCTGCTACGGGCCTGATGACATAGATTTCATTGCTGAGTGATATTGCATTGTGCGTAAGTACCACAACTTCTTTATCCATTTTTCACTTTCTGCGAAATTGAACTTGTACCGTAAAGGAGGTTCTTGTAAACAGAGCCGTCCCAAACTTTGGGGTGGCTGTGTCTTTTTGATTTTAATTTCCCTAAGCTATAGGACCATAAGTGGAAGTGCCCTAGGCTCTGTTGCTTTGTTTTTTATATGTTTCAGGAAACACCATACACTTCTCCCTAGTGGCTGTCGGCAATTTACATCCCGTCCATCAGCATAACAAGGCTCCCAGTTCTCCATGGCCTGTCCTGCCTTTCTGGATTTTACACTTTTTTCAGATGGCCCTTTTGACCGGGGGGAAGTGAGACTTCATTATAGTGCAGATTTCCTTTGCAAGCTTGCTTGATTGGCCCAAAAGGGCGTATGCGTTTTTTCCTGAATATATTCATGAAAAAACGCATACGCCCTTTTTGGCCAAGTGCATCATTGTGGACGTTCTGCCTCTTTTCCTATGCTTTAAATGCAATTCCAGTCTACTTCCTGAAATCGGTTTCCTGCAATTCTGCCCCGCTTTCAAGTCCTCTTGGCAGCCTTACTTCAGTATATTTTTGGACGATAGCTGTCATTTATAACTCTGCAGGTTTGTGAATTACAGTGCCCCTGAGCTCCTTTCTTCAATTCGTTTTCTTGTGAGCTGGCCGCAACACCGCAGGATTGCTTCAGGCCCTAATCTGGTTCCGGCACGGCACGCTGAGCCTTTGCTTAATTCCTCTTCCTGTTGGGAAATGAGAGTTAAATTTGCCCGTCCAGACACCTCCAGCTAGTCTCTCATTGGTTCTCCCTATTCCTGTTCATCTTCCGCAGAAATTGCAAACTGGGCCAAACAGGAGGTTAAAGGCACTGACTCTCCAAGTCGGGAGAGTGTTAGTAAAGCATCTGGAATGTTGCACCCGAGTACCAGGGGATGAGAACTGAGACATATTTGAACACGTCTCCCGATCACATGGTTGATCATACTCTGGGTTCCACATGCATGTTTTAGCTGAAGGAAAAATCCCTTAAACCTGGAGAGTTGAGACCCGTGGAATGGGTACCATGCAGTGTGACTTCAAAGGGTCTTCATTTGCTCACCGAACCTCTCCAATCCTATCACTGCTGCGTTTATGCCCCTGTACACACGCTTGGTTCTGTTTTGGAGACATAGCAATCCATAGGTTTTAAGATACTTACTAGTCAGGTACATTCTTAGGCGTTTAATATGGGGTGTTGAGTCCATTTCGTTGAGCAAGGAGTAGCTCTTGTCTATTACATATTTGGCTTAAGGAACTTTATCTGTGCTCATTTCAATCTCTGGTTTTATGCAGCACCCCAACTCACCTTTGCCCTTAAGCAAGCATAAGTTGGTTTTTTAATTTGAGACCCTGTTCTGTTTTGTAATTCAGTGCCTGTGTAGCCAAGTTTACATTCCGTGTATTAGTGATATCTTATGACGTTTCTTTTTCTGTGTGACTTATTTCAGTTAGAATCATCATACCTGAATCCACTCATTATGCTGCTACGGGCCTGATGACATAGATTTCATTGTTGAGTGATATTGCATTGTACGTAAGTACCACAACTTCTTTATCCATTTTTCACTTTCTGTGATATTGAACTTGTACCGTAAACGAGGTTCTTGTAAACAGAGCTGTCCCAAACTTTGGGGTGGCTTTGTGTTTTTGATTTTAATTTCCCTAAGCTATAGGACCATAAGTGGAAGTGCCCTAGGCTCTGTTCCTCAGTTTTTTAGATGTTTCAGGAAACACCATACACTTCTCCTGAGTGGCTGTTGGCAATTTACATCCCGCCCATCAGCATAACAAGGCTCCCAGTTCTCCATGGCCTGTCCTGCCTTTCTGGATTTTACACTTTTTTCTGATGGCCCTTTTGACCGGGGGGAAGTGAGACTTCATTGTAGTGCAGATTTCCTTTGCAAGCTTGCTTGGTTGGCCAAAAAGGGCATATGTGTTTTGTCCTGAATATATTCAGGAAAAAACGCATACGCCCTTTTTGGCCAAGTGCATCATTGTGGACGTTCTGCCTCTTTTCCTATGCTTTAAATGCAATTCCAGTCTACCTCCTGAAATCGGTTTCCTGCAATTCTGCCCCGCTTTCAAGTCCTCTTGGCAGCCTTACTTCAGTATATTTTTGGACAATAGCTGTCATTTATAACTCTGCAGTTTTGTGAATTACAGTGCCCCTGAGCTCCTTTCTTCAACTCGCTTTCTTGTGAGCTGGCCGCAACACCGCAGGATTGCTTCAGGCCCTAATCTGGTTCCGGCACGGTATGCTGAGCCTTTGGTTAATTCCTCTTCCTGGTGGGAAATGAGAGTTAATTTCGCCCGTCCAGACACCTCCAGCTAGTCTCTCATTGGTCCTCCCTATTCCTGTTCATCTTCCGCAGAAATTGCAAACTGGGCCATACAGGAGGTTAAAGGCACTGACTCTCCAAGTCGGGAGAGTGTTAATAAAGCGTCTGGAATGTTGCACCAGAGTACCAGGGTACGAGAACTGAGACATATTTGAAAACGTCTCCCACTCACATGGTTGATCATACTCTGGGATCCACATGCATGTTTTAGCTGAAGGAAGAATCCCTTAAACCTGGAGAGTTGAGACCCGTGGAATGGGTACCATGCAATGTGACTTCAAAGGGTCTTCATTTGCTCACCAAACCTCTCCAATCCTATCACTGCTGCGTTTATGCCCCTGTACACACGCTTGATTCTCTTTCGGAGACATAGCAATCCATAGGTTTTAAGATACTTACTAGTCAGGTACATTCTTAGGCGTTTAATATGGGGTGTTGAGTCCATTTCGTTGAGCAAGGAGTATCTCTTGTCTGTTACATATTTGGCTTAAGGAACTTTATCAGTGCTCATTTCAGTCTCTGGTTTTATGCAGCACCCCAACTCATCTTTCCCCTTAAGCAAGCATAAGTTGGTTTTCTAAATTTTAGACCCTGTTCTGTTTTGTAATCCACTTCCTGTGTATCCAGGTTTACATTCCGTGTATTAGTGATATCTTATGATGTTTCTTTTTCTGTGTGACTTATTTCAGTTAGAATCATCATACCTGAATCCACTCATTATGCTGCTACGGGCCTGATGACATAGATTTCATTGCTGAGTGATATTGCATTGTGCGTAAGTACCACAACTTCTTTATCCATTTTTCACTTTCTGCGAAATTGAACTTGTACCGTAAAGGAGGTTCTTGTAAACAGAGCCGTCCCAAACTTTGGGGTGTTTGTGTCTTTTTGATTTTAATTTCCCTAAGCTATAGGACCATAAGTGGAAGTGCCCTAGGCTCTGTTGCTTTGTTTTTTATATGTTTCAGGAAACACCATACACTTCTCCCTAGTGGCTGTCGGCAATTTACATCCCGTCCATCAGCATAACAAGGCTCCCAGTTCTCCATGGCCTGTCCTGCCTTTCTGGATTTTACACTTTTTTCAGATGGCCCTTTTGACCGGGGGGAAGTGAGACTTCATTATAGTGCAGATTTCCTTTGCAAGCTTGCTTGATTGGCCCAAAAGGGCGTATGCGTTTTTTCCTGAATATATTCATGAAAAAACGCATACGCCCTTTTTGGCCAAGTGCATCATTGTGGACGTTCTGCCTCTTTTCCTATGCTTTAAATGCAATTCCAGTCTACTTCCTGAAATCGGTTTCCTGCAATTCTGCCCCGCTTTCAAGTCCTCTTGGCAGCCTTACTTCAGTATATTTTTGGACGATAGCTGTCATTTATAACTCTGCAGGTTTGTGAATTACAGTGCCCCTGAGCTCCTTTCTTCAATTCGTTTTCTTGTGAGCTGGCCGCAACACCGCAGGATTGCTTCAGGCCCTAATCTGGTTCCGGCACCGCACGCTGAGCCTTTGCTTAATTCCTCTTCCTGTTGGGAAATGAGAGTTAAATTTGCCCGTCCAGACACCTCCAGCTAGTCTCTCATTGGTTCTCCCTATTCCTGTTCATCTTCCGCAGAAATTGCAAACTGGGCCAAACAGGAGGTTAAAGGCACTGACTCTCCAAGTCGGGAGAGTGTTAGTAAAGCATCTGGAATGTTGCACCCGAGTACCAGGGGACGAGAACTGAGACATATTTGAACACGTCTCCCGATCACATGGTTGATCATACTCTGGGTTCCACATGCATGTTTTAGCTGAAGGAAAAATCCCTTAAACCTGGAGAGTTGAGACCCGTGGAATGGGTACCATGCAGTGTGACTTCAAAGGGTCTTCATTTGCTCACCGAACCTCTCCAATCCTATCACTGCTGCGTTTATGCCCCTGTACACACGCTTGGTTCTGTTTTGGAGACATAGCAATCCATAGGTTTTAAGATACTTACTAGTCAGGTACATTCTTAGGCGTTTAATATGGGGTGTTGAGTCCATTTCGTTGAGCAAGGAGTAGCTCTTGTCTATTACATATTTGGCTTAAGGAACTTTATCTGTGCTCATTTCAATCTCTGGTTTTATGCAGCACCCCAATTCACCTTTGCCCTTAAGCAAGCATAAGTTGGTTTTTTAATTTGAGACCCTGTTCTGTTTTGTAATTCAGTGCCTGTGTAGCCAAGTTTACATTCCGTGTATTAGTGATATCTTATGATGTTTCTTTTTCTGTGTGACTTATTTCAGTTAGAATCATCATACCTGAATCCACTCATTATGCTGCTACGGGCCTGATGACATAGATTTCATTGTTGAGTGATATTGCATTGTACGTAAGTACCACAACTTCTTTATCCATTTTTCACTTTCTGTGATATTGAACTTGTACCGTAAACGAGGTTCTTGTAAACAGAGCTGTCCCAAACTTTGGGGTGGCTTTGTGTTTTTGATTTTAATTTCCCTAAGCTATAGGACCATAAGTGGAAGTGCCCTAGGCTCTGTTCCTCAGTTTTTTAGATGTTTCAGGAAACACCATACACTTCTCCTGAGTGGCTGTTGGCAATTTACATCCCGCCCATCAGCATAACAAGGCTCCCAGTTCTCCATGGCCTGTCCTGCCTTTCTGGATTTTACACTTTTTTCAGATGGCCCTTTTGACCGGGGGGAAGTGAGACTTCATTGTAGTGCAGATTTCCTTTGCAAGCTTGCTTGGTTGGCCAAAAAGGGCATATGTGTTTTGTCCTGAATATATTCAGGAAAAAACGCATACGCCCTTTTTGGCCAAGTGCATCATTGTGGACGTTCTGCCTCTTTTCCTATGCTTTAAATGCAATTCCAGTCTACCTCCTGAAATCGGTTTCCTGCACTTCTGCCCCGCTTTCAAGTCCTCTTGGCAGCCTTACTTCAGTATATTTTTGGACAATAGCTGTCATTTATAACTCTGCAGTTTTGTGAATTACAGTGCCCCTGAGCTCCTTTCTTCAACTCGCTTTCTTGTGAGCTGGCCGCAACACCGCAGGATTGCTTCAGGCCCTAATCTGGTTCCGGCACGGTATGCTGAGCCTTTGGTTAATTCCTCTTCCTGGTGGGAAATGAGAGTTAATTTCGCCCGTCCAGACACCTCCAGCTAGTGTCTCATTGGTCCTCCCTATTCCTGTTCATCTTCCGCAGAAATTGCAAACTGGGCCATACAGGAGTTTAAAGGCACTGACTCTCCAAGTTGGGAGAGTGTTAATAAAGCGTCTGGAATGTTGCACCCGAGTACCAGGGTACGAGAACTGAGACATATTTGAAAACGTCTCCCACTCACATGGTTGATCATACTCTGGGATCCACATGCATGTTTTAGCTGAAGGAAGAATCCCTTAAACCTGGAGAGTTGAGACCCGTGGAATGGGTACCATGCAATGTGACTTCAAAGGGTCTTCATTTGCTCACCAAACCTCTCCAATCCTATCACTGCTGCGTTTATGCCCCTGTACACACGCTTGATTCTCTTTCGGAGACATAGCAATCCATAGGTTTTAAGATACTTACTAGTCAGGTACATTCTTAGGCGTTTAATATGGGGTGTTGAGTCCATTTCGTTAAGAAGGAGTAGCTCTTGTCTTTTACATAATTGGCCTAAGGAACTTTATCTGTGCTCATTTCAATCTCTGGTTTTATGCAGCACCCCAACTCATCTTTCCCCTTAAGCAAGCATAAGCTGGTTTTCTAAATTTGCGACCCTGTTCTGTTTTGTAATTCAGTGCCTGTGTAGCCAAGTTTACATTCCGTGTATTAGTGATATCTTATGACGTTTCTTTTTCTGTGTGACTTATTTCAGTTAGAATCATCATACCTGAATCCACTCATTATGCTGCTACGGGCCTGATGACATAGATTTCATTGCTGATTGATATTGCATTGTACATAAGTACCACAACTTTTTAATCCATTTTTCGCTTTCTGTGATATTGAACTAGTACCATAAATGAGGTTCTTGTAAACAGAGCTGTCCCAAACTTTGGGGTGGCTGTGTCTTTTTGATTTTAATTTCCCTAAGCTATAGGACCATAAGTGGAAGTGCCCTAGGCTCTGTTCCTCAGTTTTTTAGATGTTTCAGGAAACACCATACACTTCTCCTGAGTAGCTGTTGGCAATTTACATCCCGCCCATCAGCATAACAAGGCTCCCAGTTCTCCATGGCCTGTCCTGCCTTTCTGGATTTTACACTTTTTTCAGATGGCCCTTTTGACCGTGGGGAAGTGAGACTTCATTGTAGTGCAGATTTCCTTTGCAAGCTTGCTTGGTTGGCCAAAAAGGGCGTATGTGTTTTGTCCAGAATATATTCAGGAAAAAACGCATACGCCCTTTTTGGCCAAGTGCATCATTGTGGACGTTCTGCCTCTTTTCCTATGCTTTAAATGCAATTCCACTCTACCTCCTGAAGTCGGTTTCCTGCAATTCTGCCCCGCTTTCAAGTCCTCTTGGCAGCCTTACTTCAGTATATTTTTGTACAATAGCTGTCATTTATAACTCTGCAGGTTTGTGAATTACAGTGCCCCTGAGCTCCTTTCTTCAACTCGCTTTCTTGTGAGCTGGCCGCAACACCGCAGGATTGCTTCAGGCCCTAATCTGGTTCCGGCACGGCATGCTGAGCCTTTGGTTAATTCCTCTTCCTGGTGGGAAATGAGAGTTAAATTTGCCCGTCCAGACACCTCCAGCTAGTCTCTCATTGGTTCTCCCTATTCCTGTTCATCTTCCGCAGAAATTGCAAACTGGGCCAAACAGGAGGTTAAAGGCACTGTCTCTCCAAGTCGGGAGAATGTTAGTAAAGCGTCTGCAATTTTGCACCCGAGTACCAGGGGATGAGAACTGAGACATATTAGAACACATCTCCCGATCACACGGTTGATCACACTCTGTGTTCCACATGCATTTTTTAGCTGAAGGAAGAATCCCTTAAACTTGGAGAGTTGAGACCCGTGGAATGGGTACCATGCAATATGACTTCAAATGGTCTTCATTTGCTCACTGAACCTCTCCTAACCTATCACTGCTGCGTTTATGCCCCTGTACTCACGCTTGATTCTCTTTCAGAGACATAGCAATCCATAAGTTTTAAGATACTTACTAGTCAGGTACATTCTTAGGCGTTTAATATGGGGTTTTGAGTCCATTTCGTTCAGCAAGGAGTAGCCCTTGTCTATTACATATTTGGCTTAAGGAACTTTATCTGTGCTCATTTCAATCTCTGGTTTTATGCAGCACCCCAACTCACCTTTCCCCTTAAGCAAGCATAAGTTGGTTTTCTAAATTTGAGACCCTGTTCTGTTTTTTAATCCAGTTCCTGTGTAGCCAAGTTTACACTCCGTGTATTAGTGTTATCTTATGATGTTTCTTTTTCTGTGTGACTTATTTCAGTTAGAGTCATCATACCTGAATCCACTCTATGCTTTACAGGCCTGATGACATAGATTTCATTGCTGAGTGATATTGCATTGTACGTAAGTACCACAACTTCTTTATCCATTTTTCACTTTCTGCGATATTGAACTTGTACTGTAAACGAGGTTTTTATAAACAGAGCCATCCCAAACTTTTGGGTGGCTGTGTCTTTTTGATTTTAATTTCCCTAAGCTGTAGGACCATAAGTGGAAGTGCCCTAGGCTCTGTTGCTTTGTTTTTTAGATGTTTCAGGAAACACCATACAATTATCCGGAGTGACTGTTGGAAATTTACATCCCGCCCATCAGCATAACAAGGCTCCCAATTCTCCATGGCCTGTCCTGCCTTTCTGGATTTTACACTTTTTTCAGATGGCCCATTTGACTGGGGGGAAATGAGACTTCATTGTAGTGCAGATTTCCTTTGCAAGCTTGCTTGGTTGGCGAAAATGTGCGTATGCTTTTTTTCTTGAATATATTCAGGAAAAAACGCATACGCCCTTTTTGCCCAAGTGCATCATTGTGGACGTTCTGCCTCATTTCCTATGCTTTAAATGCAATTCCAGTCTACCTCCTGAAATCGGTTTCCTGCAATTTTGCCCCGCTTTCAAGTCCTCTTGGCAGCCTTACTTCAGTATATTTTTGGACGATAGCTGTCATTTATAACTCTGCAGGTTTGTGAATTACAGTGCCCCTGAGCTCCTTTCTTCAGCTCGCTTTCTCCTGAGGTGGCCGCAACACCGCAGGATTGCTTCAGGCCCTAATCTGGTTCCGGCACGGCACGCTGAGCCTTTGGTTAATTCCTCTTCCTGGTGGGAAATGAGAGTTAAATTTTCCCGTCCGGACACCTCCAGCTAGTCTCTCATTGGTTCTCCCTATTCCTGTTCATCTTCCGCGGAATTTGCAAACTGGGCCAAACAGGAGGTTAAAGGCACTGACTCTCCAAGTCGGGAGAGTGTTAGTAAAGCATCTGGAATTTTGCAACCGATTACCAGGGGACGAGAACTGAGACATATTGGAACACGTCGCCCGATCACACGGTTGATCATACTCTGGGTTCCACATGCATGTTTTAGCTGAAGGAAGAATCCCTTAAACCTGGAGAGTTGAAACCCGTGGAATGGGTACCATGCAATATGACTTCAAAGGGTCTTCATTTGCTCACCGAACCTCTCCAATCCTATCACTGCTGCGTTTTTGCCACTGTACGCACGCTTGATTCTCTTTTGGAGACATAGCAATCCATAAGTTTTAAGATACTTTCTAGTCAGCTACATTCTTAGGCGTTCAATATGGGGTGTTGAGCCCATTTCGTTGAGCAAGGAGTAGTTCTTGTCTATTACATATTTGGCTTAAGGAACTTTATCTGTGCTCATTTCAATCTCTGGTTTTATGCAGCACCCCAACTCACCTTTCCCCTTAAGCAAGCATAAGTTGCTTTTCTACATTTGAGACCCTGTTCTGTTTTGTAATCGAGTTCCTGTGTAGCCAAGTTTACATTCCGTGTATTAGTGATATCTTATGATGTTTCTTTTTCTGTGTGACTTATTTCAGTTAGAATCATCATACCTGAATCCACTCATTATGCTGCTACGGGCCTGATGACATAGATTTCATTGCTGAGTGATATTGCATTGTACGTAAGTACCACTTCTTGTTTATCCATTTTTCACTTTCTGTGATATTGAACTTGTACCGTAAACGAGGTTCTTGTAAACAGAGCTGTCCCAAACTTTGGGGTGGCTTTGTGTTTTTGATTTTAATTTCCCTAAGCTATAGGACCATAAGTGGAAGTGCCCTAGGCTCTGTTCCTCAGTTTTTTAGATGTTTCAGGAAACACCATACACTTCTCCTGAGTGGCTGTTGGCAATTTACATCCCGCCCATCAGCATAACAAGGCTCCCAGTTCTCCATGGCCTGTCCTGCCTTTCTGGATTTTACACTTTTTTCAGATGGCCCTTTTGACCGGGGGGAAGTGAGACTTCATTGTAGTGCAGATTTCCTTTGCAAGCTTGCTTGGTTGGCCAAAAAGGGCATATGTGTTTTGTCCTGAATATATTCAGGAAAAAACGCATACGCCCTTTTTGGCCAAGTGCATCATTGTGGACGTTCTGCCTCTTTTCCTATGCTTTAAATGCAATTCCAGTCTACCTCCTGAAATCGGTTTCCTGCACTTCTGCCCCGCTTTCAAGTCCTCTTGGCAGCCTTACTTCAGTATATTTTTGGACAATAGCTGTCATTTATAACTCTGCAGTTTTGTGAATTACAGTGCCCCTGAGCTCCTTTCTTCAACTCGCTTTCTTGTGAGCTGGCCGCAACACCGCAGGATTGCTTCAGGCCCTAATCTGGTTCCGGCACGGTATGCTGAGCCTTTGGTTAATTCCTCTTCCTGGTGGGAAATGAGAGTTAATTTCGCCCGTCCAGACACCTCCAGCTAGTGTCTCATTGGTCCTCCCTATTCCTGTTCATCTTCCGCAGAAATTGCAAACTGGGCCATACAGGAGTTTAAAGGCACTGACTCTCCAAGTTGGGAGAGTGTTAATAAAGCGTCTGGAATGTTGCACCCGAGTACCAGGGTACGAGAACTGAGACATATTTGAAAACGTCTCCCACTCACATGGTTGATCATACTCTGGGATCCACATGCATGTTTTAGCTGAAGGAAGAATCCCTTAAACCTGGAGAGTTGAGACCCGTGGAATGGGTACCATGCAATGTGACTTCAAAGGGTCTTCATTTGCTCACCAAACCTCTCCAATCCTATCACTGCTGCGTTTATGCCCCTGTACACACGCTTGATTCTCTTTCGGAGACATAGCAATCCATAGGTTTTAAGATACTTACTAGTCAGGTACATTCTTAGGCGTTTAATATGGGGTGTTGAGTCCATTTCGTTAAGAAGGAGTAGCTCTTGTCTTTTACATAATTGGCCTAAGGAACTTTATCTGTGCTCATTTCAATCTCTGGTTTTATGCAGCACCCCAACTCATCTTTCCCCTTAAGCAAGCATAAGCTGGTTTTCTAAATTTGCGACCCTGTTCTGTTTTGTAATTCAGTGCCTGTGTAGCCAAGTTTACATTCCGTGTATTAGTGATATCTTATGACGTTTCTTTTTCTGTGTGACTTATTTCAGTTAGAATCATCATACCTGAATCCACTCATTATGCTGCTACGGGCCTGATGACATAGATTTCATTGCTGATTGATATTGCATTGTACATAAGTACCACAACTTTTTAATCCATTTTTCGCTTTCTGTGATATTGAACTAGTACCATAAATGAGGTTCTTGTAAACAGAGCTGTCCCAAACTTTGGGGTGGCTGTGTCTTTTTGATTTTAATTTCCCTAAGCTATAGGACCATAAGTGGAAGTGCCCTAGGCTCTGTTCCTCAGTTTTTTAGATGTTTCAGGAAACACCATACACTTCTCCTGAGTAGCTGTTGGCAATTTACATCCCGCCCATCAGCATAACAAGGCTCCCAGTTCTCCATGGCCTGTCCTGCCTTTCTGGATTTTACACTTTTTTCAGATGGCCCTTTTGACCGTGGGGAAGTGAGACTTCATTGTAGTGCAGATTTCCTTTGCAAGCTTGCTTGGTTGGCCAAAAAGGGCGTATGTGTTTTGTCCAGAATATATTCAGGAAAAAACGCATACGCCCTTTTTGGCCAAGTGCATCATTGTGGACGTTCTGCCTCTTTTCCTATGCTTTAAATGCAATTCCACTCTACCTCCTGAAGTCGGTTTCCTGCAATTCTGCCCCGCTTTCAAGTCCTCTTGGCAGCCTTACTTCAGTATATTTTTGTACAATAGCTGTCATTTATAACTCTGCAGGTTTGTGAATTACAGTGCCCCTGAGCTCCTTTCTTCAACTCGCTTTCTTGTGAGCTGGCCGCAACACCGCAGGATTGCTTCAGGCCCTAATCTGGTTCCGGCACGGCATGCTGAGCCTTTGGTTAATTCCTCTTCCTGGTGGGAAATGAGAGTTAAATTTGCCCGTCCAGACACCTCCAGCTAGTCTCTCATTGGTTCTCCCTATTCCTGTTCATCTTCCGCAGAAATTGCAAACTGGGCCAAACAGGAGGTTAAAGGCACTGTCTCTCCAAGTCGGGAGAATGTTAGTAAAGCGTCTGCAATTTTGCACCCGAGTACCAGGGGATGAGAACTGAGACATATTAGAACACATCTCCCGATCACACGGTTGATCACACTCTGTGTTCCACATGCATTTTTTAGCTGAAGGAAGAATCCCTTAAACTTGGAGAGTTGAGACCCGTGGAATGGGTACCATGCAATATGACTTCAAATGGTCTTCATTTGCTCACTGAACCTCTCCTAACCTATCACTGCTGCGTTTATGCCCCTGTACTCACGCTTGATTCTCTTTCAGAGACATAGCAATCCATAAGTTTTAAGATACTTACTAGTCAGGTACATTCTTAGGCGTTTAATATGGGGTTTTGAGTCCATTTCGTTCAGCAAGGAGTAGCCCTTGTCTATTACATATTTGGCTTAAGGAACTTTATCTGTGCTCATTTCAATCTCTGGTTTTATGCAGCACCCCAACTCACCTTTCCCCTTAAGCAAGCATAAGTTGGTTTTCTAAATTTGAGACCCTGTTCTGTTTTTTAATCCAGTTCCTGTGTAGCCAAGTTTACACTCCGTGTATTAGTGTTATCTTATGATGTTTCTTTTTCTGTGTGACTTATTTCAGTTAGAGTCATCATACCTGAATCCACTCTATGCTTTACAGGCCTGATGACATAGATTTCATTGCTGAGTGATATTGCATTGTACGTAAGTACCACAACTTCTTTATCCATTTTTCACTTTCTGCGATATTGAACTTGTACTGTAAACGAGGTTTTTATAAACAGAGCCATCCCAAACTTTTGGGTGGCTGTGTCTTTTTGATTTTAATTTCCCTAAGCTGTAGGACCATAAGTGGAAGTGCCCTAGGCTCTGTTGCTTTGTTTTTTAGATGTTTCAGGAAACACCATACAATTATCCGGAGTGACTGTTGGAAATTTACATCCCGCCCATCAGCATAACAAGGCTCCCAATTCTCCATGGCCTGTCCTGCCTTTCTGGATTTTACACTTTTTTCAGATGGCCCATTTGACTGGGGGGAAATGAGACTTCATTGTAGTGCAGATTTCCTTTGCAAGCTTGCTTGGTTGGCGAAAATGTGCGTATGCTTTTTTTCTTGAATATATTCAGGAAAAAACGCATACGCCCTTTTTGCCCAAGTGCATCATTGTGGACGTTCTGCCTCATTTCCTATGCTTTAAATGCAATTCCAGTCTACCTCCTGAAATCGGTTTCCTGCAATTTTGCCCCGCTTTCAAGTCCTCTTGGCAGCCTTACTTCAGTATATTTTTGGACGATAGCTGTCATTTATAACTCTGCAGGTTTGTGAATTACAGTGCCCCTGAGCTCCTTTCTTCAGCTCGCTTTCTCCTGAGGTGGCCGCAACACCGCAGGATTGCTTCAGGCCCTAATCTGGTTCCGGCACGGCACGCTGAGCCTTTGGTTAATTCCTCTTCCTGGTGGGAAATGAGAGTTAAATTTTCCCGTCCGGACACCTCCAGCTAGTCTCTCATTGGTTCTCCCTATTCCTGTTCATCTTCCGCGGAATTTGCAAACTGGGCCAAACAGGAGGTTAAAGGCACTGACTCTCCAAGTCGGGAGAGTGTTAGTAAAGCATCTGGAATTTTGCAACCGATTACCAGGGGACGAGAACTGAGACATATTGGAACACGTCGCCCGATCACACGGTTGATCATACTCTGGGTTCCACATGCATGTTTTAGCTGAAGGAAGAATCCCTTAAACCTGGAGAGTTGAAACCCGTGGAATGGGTACCATGCAATATGACTTCAAAGGGTCTTCATTTGCTCACCGAACCTCTCCAATCCTATCACTGCTGCGTTTTTGCCACTGTACGCACGCTTGATTCTCTTTTGGAGACATAGCAATCCATAAGTTTTAAGATACTTTCTAGTCAGCTACATTCTTAGGCGTTCAATATGGGGTGTTGAGCCCATTTCGTTGAGCAAGGAGTAGTTCTTGTCTATTACATATTTGGCTTAAGGAACTTTATCTGTGCTCATTTCAATCTCTGGTTTTATGCAGCACCCCAACTCACCTTTCCCCTTAAGCAAGCATAAGTTGCTTTTCTACATTTGAGACCCTGTTCTGTTTTGTAATCGAGTTCCTGTGTAGCCAAGTTTACATTCCGTGTATTAGTGATATCTTATGATGTTTCTTTTTCTGTGTGACTTATTTCAGTTAGAATCATCATACCTGAATCCACTCATTATGCTGCTACGGGCCTGATGACATAGATTTCATTGCTGAGTGATATTGCATTGTACGTAAGTACCACTTCTTGTTTATCCATTTCTCACTTTCTGCGATATTGAACTTGTACCGTAAATGAGGTTCTTGTAAACAGAGCCGTCCCAAACTTTGGGGTGGCTGTGTCTTTTTGATTTTAATTTCCCTAAGCTATAGGACCATAAGTGGAAGTGCCCTAGGCTCTGTTGCTTTGTTTTTTAGATGTTTCAGGAAACACCATACACTTCTCCCGAGTGGTTGTTGGCAATTCACATCCCGCCCATCAGCATAACAATGCTCCCAGTTCTCCATGGCCTGTTCTGCCTTTCTGGATTTTACACTTTTTTCAGATGGCCCTTTTGTGCGGGGGGAAGTGAGACTTCATTGTAGTGCAGATTTCCTTTGCAAGCTTGCTTGGTTGGCCAAAAAGGGCGTATGCGTTTTTTCCTGAATATATTCAGGAAAAAACGCATACGCCCTTTTTGGCCAAGTGCATCATTGTGCACGTTCTGCCTCTTTTCCTATGCTTTAAATGCAATTCCAGTCTACCTCCTGAAATCGGTTTCCTGCAATTCTGCCCGGCTTTCAAGTCCTCTTGGCAGCCTTACTTCAGTATATTTTTGGACGATAGCTGTCATTTATAACTCTGCAGGTTTGTGAATTACAGTGCCCCTGACCTCCTTTCTTCAAATTGCTTTCTTGTGAGCTGACCGCAACACCGCAGGATTGCTTCAAGCCCTAATCTGATTCCGACATGGCACGCTGAGCCTTTGGTTAATTCCTCTTCCTGGTGGGAAATGAGAGTTAAATTTGCCCGTCCAGACACCTCCAGCTAGTCTCTCATTGGTTCTCCCTATTCCTGTTTATCTTCCGCAGAAATTGCAAACTGGGCCAAACAGGAGGTTAAAGGCACTGACTCTCCAAGTCGGGAGAGTGTTAGTAAAGCGTCTGGAATGTTGCACCCGAGTACCAGGGGACGAGAACTGAGACATATTTCAACACGTCTCCCGATCACACGGTTGATCATACTCTGGGTTCCACATGCATGTTTTAGCTGAAGGAAGAATCCCTTAAACCTGGAGAGTTGAGACCCGTGGAATGGGTACCATGCAATATGACTCCAAAGGGTCTTCATTTGCTCACCGAACCTCTCCAATCCTATCACTGCTGCGTTTATGCCCCTGTACACACGGTTGATTCTCTTTTGGAGACATAGCAATCCATAGCTTTTAAGATACTTACTAGTCAGGTACATTCTTAGGTGTTTAATATGTGGTGTTGAGTCTATTTCGTTGAGAAAGGAGTAGCTCTTGTCTATTCCATATTTGGCTTAAGGAACTTTATCTGTGCTCATTTCAATCTCTGGTTTTATGCAGCACCCCACCTCACCTTTCCCCTTAAGCAAGCATAAGTTTGTTGTCTAAATTTGAGACCCTGTTCTGTTTTGTAATCCAGTTCCTGTGTAGCCAAGTTTACATTCCGTGTATTAGTGATATCTTATGATGTTTCTTTTTCTGTGTGACTTATTTCAGTTAGAATCATCATACCTGAATCCACTCATTATGCTGCTACGGGCCTGATTACATAGATTTCATTGCTGAGTGATATTGCATTGTACGTAAGTACCACAACTTCTTTATCCATTTTTCACTTTCTGCGATATTGATTATGTACCATAAACGAGGTTCTTGTAAACAGAGCCATCCCAAACTTTGGGGTGGCTGTGTCTTTTTGATTTTAATTTCCCTAAGCTATAGGTCCAGAAGTGGAAGTGCCCTAGGCTCTGTTGCTTTGTTTTTTAGATGTTTCAGGAAACACCATACACTTCTCCCAAGTGGCTGTTGGCAATTTACATCCCACCCATCAGCATAACAAGGCTCCCAGTTCTCCATGGCCTGTCCTGCCTTTCTGGATTTTACACTTTTTTCAGATGGCCCTTTTGACCCGGGGGAAGTGAGACTTCATTGTAGTGGAGATTTCCTTTGCAAGCTTGCTTGGTTGGCCAATAAGGGCATATGCGTTTTTTCCTGAATATATTCAGGAAAAAACGCATATGCCCTTTTTGGCCTAGTGCATCATTCTCGACGTTCTGCCTCTTTTCCTATGCTTTAAATGCAATTCCAGTCTACCTCCTGAAATCGGTTTCCTGCAATTCTGCCCCGCTTTCAAGTCCTCTTGGCAGCGTTACTTCAGTATATTTTTGGACGATAGCTGTCATTTATAACTCTGCAGGTTTGTGAATTACAGTGCCCCTGAGCTCCTTTCTTCAACTCGCTTTCTTGTGAGCTAGCCGCAACACCGCAGGATTGCTTCAGGCCCTAATCTGGTTCCGGCACGGCACGCTGAGCCTTTGCTTAATTCCTCTTCCTGGTGGGAAATGAGAGTTAAATTTGCCCGTCCAGACATCTCCAGCTACTCTCTCATTGGTTCTCCCTATTCCTGTTCATCATCCGCGGAATTTGCAAACCGGGCCAAACAGGAGGTTAAAGGCACTGACTCTCCAAGTCGGGAGAGTGTTAGTAAAGTGTCTAGAATGTTGCACCCCAGTACCAGGGGACGAGAACTGAGACATATTTGAACATGACTCACGATCACACGGTTGATCATAGTCTGGGTTGCAAATGCATGTTTAGCTGAAGGAAGAATCCCTTAAACCTGGAGAGTTGAGACCCGTGGAATGGGTACCATGCAATATGACTTCAAAGGGTCTTCATTTGCTCACCGAACCTCTCCAATCCTATCACTGCTGCGTTTATGACCCTGTTCTCACGCTTGATTCTCTTTCAGAGACATAGCAATCCATAGGTTTTAAGATACTTACTAGTCAGGTACATTATTAGGCGTTTAATATGGGGTTTTGAGTCCATTTCGTTGAGCAAGGAGTACCTCTTGTCTATTACATATTTGGCTTAAGGAAATTTATCTGTGCTCATTTCAATCTCTGGTTTTATGCAGCACCGCAACTCACTTTTCCCTTTAAGCAAGCATAAGTTGCTTTTCTACATTTGAGACCCTGTTCTGTTTTGTAATCCAGTGCCTGTGTAGCCAAGTTTACATTCCGTGTATTAGTGATATCTTATGATGTTTCTTTTTCTGTGTGACTTATTTCAGTTAGAATCATCATACCTGAATCCACTCATTATGCTGCTACGGGCCTGATGACATAGATTTCATTGCTGAGTGATATTGCATTGTACGTAAGTACCACAACTTCTTTATCCATTTTTCACTTTCTGCGATATTGAACTTGTACTGTAAACGAGGTTTTTATAAACAGAGCCATCCCAAACTTTTGGGTGGCTGTGTCTTTTTGATTTTAATTTCCCTAAGCTGTAGGACCATAAGTGGAAGTGCCCTAGGCTCTGTTGCTTTGTTTTTTAGATGTTTCAGGAAACACCATACAATTATCCGGAGTGACTGTTGGAAATTTACATCCCGCCCATCAGCATAACAAGGCTCCCAATTCTCCATGGCCTGTCCTGCCTTTCTGGATTTTACACTTTTTTCAGATGGCCCATTTGACTGGGGGGAAATGAGACTTCATTGTAGTGCAGATTTCCTTTGCAAGCTTGCTTGGTTGGCGAAAATGTGCGTATGCTTTTTTTCTTGAATATATTCAGGAAAAAACGCATACGCCCTTTTTGCCCAAGTGCATCATTGTGGACGTTCTGCCTCATTTCCTATGCTTTAAATGCAATTCCAGTCTACCTCCTGAAATCGGTTTCCTGCAATTTTGCCCCGCTTTCAAGTCCTCTTGGCAGCCTTACTTCAGTATATTTTTGGACGATAGCTGTCATTTATAACTCTGCAGGTTTGTGAATTACAGTGCCCCTGAGCTCCTTTCTTCAGCTCGCTTTCTCCTGAGGTGGCCGCAACACCGCAGGATTGCTTCAGGCCCTAATCTGGTTCCGGCACGGCACGCTGAGCCTTTGGTTAATTCCTCTTCCTGGTGGGAAATGAGAGTTAAATTTTCCCGTCCGGACACCTCCAGCTAGTCTCTCATTGGTTCTCCCTATTCCTGTTCATCTTCCGCGGAATTTGCAAACTGGGCCAAACAGGAGGTTAAAGGCACTGACTCTCCAAGTCGGGAGAGTGTTAGTAAAGCATCTGGAATTTTGCAACCGATTACCAGGGGACGAGAACTGAGACATATTGGAACACGTCGCCCGATCACACGGTTGATCATACTCTGGGTTCCACATGCATGTTTTAGCTGAAGGAAGAATCCCTTAAACCTGGAGAGTTGAAACCCGTGGAATGGGTACCATGAAATATGACTTCAAAGGGTCTTCATTTGCTCACCGAACCTCTCCAATCCTATCACTGCTGCGTTTTTGCCACTGTACGCACGCTTGATTCTCTTTTGGAGACATAGCAATCCATAAGTTTTAAGATACTTACTAGTCAGCTACATTCTTAGGCGTTCAATATGGGGTGTTGAGCCCATTTCGTTGAGCAAGGAGTAGTTCTTGTCTATTACATATTTGGCTTAAGGAACTTTATCTGTGCTCATTTCAATCTCTGGTTTTATGCAGCACCCCAACTCACCTTTCCCCTTAAGCAAGCATAAGTTGGTTTTCTACATTTGAGACCCTGTTCTGTTTTGTAATCGAGTTCCTGTGTAGCCAAGTTTACATTCCGTGTATTAGTGATATCTTATGATGTTTCTTTTTCTGTGTGACTTATTTCAGTTAGAATCATCATACCTGAATCCACTCATTATGCTGCTACGGGCCTGATGACATAGATTTCATTGCTGAGTGATATTGCATTGTACGTAAGTACCACTTCTTGTTTATCCATTTCTCACTTTCTGCGATATTGAACTTGTACCGTAAATGAGGTTCTTGTAAACAGAGCCGTCCCAAACTTTGGGGTGGCTGTGTCTTTTTGATTTTAATTTCCCTAAGCTATAGGACCATAAGTGGAAGTGCCCTAGGCTCTGTTGCTTTGTTTTTTAGATGTTTCAGGAAACACCATACACTTCTCCCGAGTGGTTGTTGGCAATTCACATCCCGCCCATCAGCATAACAATGCTCCCAGTTCTGCATGGCCTGTTCTGCCTTTCTGGATTTTACACTTTTTTCAGATGGCCCTTTTGTGCGGGGGGAAGTGAGACTTCATTGTAGTGCAGATTTCCTTTGCAAGCTTGCTTGGTTGGCCAAAAAGGGCGTATGCGTTTTTTCCTGAATATATTCAGGAAAAAACGCATACGCCCTTTTTGGCCAAGTGCATCATTGTGCACGTTCTGCCTCTTTTCCTATGCTTTAAATGCAATTCCAGTCTACCTCCTGAAATCGGTTTCCTGCAATTCTGCCCGGCTTTCAAGTCCTCTTGGCAGCCTTACTTCAGTATATTTTTGGACGATAGCTGTCATTTATAACTCTGCAGGTTTGTGAATTACAGTGCCCCTGACCTCCTTTCTTCAAATTGCTTTCTTGTGAGCTGACCGCAACACCGCAGGATTGCTTCAAGCCCTAATCTGATTCCGACATGGCACGCTGAGCCTTTGGTTAATTCCTCTTCCTGGTGGGAAATGAGAGTTAAATTTGCCCGTCCAGACACCTCCAGCTAGTCTCTCATTGGTTCTCCCTATTCCTGTTTATCTTCCGCAGAAATTGCAAACTGGGCCAAACAGGAGGTTAAAGGCACTGACTCTCCAAGTCGGGAGAGTGTTAGTAAAGTGTCTGGAATGTTGCACCCGAGTACCAGGGGACGAGAACTGAGACATATTTCAACACGTCTCCCGATCACACGGTTGATCATACTCTGGGTTCCACATGCATGTTTTAGCTGAAGGAAGAATCCCTTAAACCTGGAGAGTTGAGACCCGTGGAATGGGTACCATGCAATATGACTCCAAAGGGTCTTAATTTGCTCACCGAACCTCTCCAATCCTATCACTGCTGCGTTTATGCCCCTGTACACACGGTTGATTCTCTTTTGGAGACATAGCAATCCATAGCTTTTAAGATACTTACTAGTCAGGTACATTCTTAGGTGTTTAATATGTGGTGTTGAGTCTATTTCGTTGAGAAAGGAGTAGCTCTTGTCTATTCCATATTTGGCTTAAGGAACTTTATCTGTGCTCATTTCAATCTCTGGTTTTATGCAGCACCCCACCTCACCTTTCCCCTTAAGCAAGCATAAGTTTGTTGTCTAAATTTGAGACCCTGTTCTGTTTTGTAATCCAGTTCCTGTGTAGCCAAGTTTACATTCCGTGTATTAGTGATATCTTATGATGTTTCTTTTTCTGTGTGACTTATTTCAGTTAGAATCATCATACCTGAATCCACTCATTATGCTGCTACGGGCCTGATTACATAGATTTCATTGCTGAGTGATATTGCATTGTACGTAAGTACCACAACTTCTTTATCCATTTTTCACTTTCTGCGATATTGATTATGTACCGTAAACGAGGTTCTTGTAAACAGAGCCATCCCAAACTTTGGGGTGGCTGTGTCTTTTTGATTTTAATTTCCCTAAGCTATAGGTCCAGAAGTGGAAGTGCCCTAGGCTCTGTTGCTTTGTTTTTTAGATGTTTCAGGAAACACCATACACTTCTCCCAAGTGGCTGTTGGCAATTTACATCCCGCCCATCAGCATAACAAGGCTCCCAGTTCTCCATGGCCTGTCCTGCCTTTCTGGATTTTACACTTTTTTCAGATGGCCCTTTTGACCCGGGGGAAGTGAGACTTCATTGTAGTGGAGATTTCCTTTGCAAGCTTGCTTGGTTGGCCAATAAGGGCATATGCGTTTTTTCCTGAATATATTCAGGAAAAAACGCATACGCCCTTTTTGGCCTAGTGCATCATTCTCGACGTTCTGCCTCTTTTCCTATGCTTTAAATGCAATTCCAGTCTACCTCCTGAAATCGGTTTCCTGCAATTCTGCCCCGTTTTCAAGTCCTCTTGGCAGCGTTACTTCAGTATATTTTTGGACGATAGCTGTCATTTATAACTCTGCAGGTTTTTGAATTACAGTGCCCCTGAGCTCCTTTCTTCAACTCGCTTTCTTGTGAGCTGACCGCAACACCGCAGGATTGCTTCAGGCCCTAATCTGGTTCCGGCACGGCACGCTGAGCCTTTGCTTAATTCCTCTTCCTGGTGGGAAATGAGAGTTAAATTTGCCCGTCCAGACATCTCCAGCTACTCTCTCATTGGTTCTCCCTATTCCTGTTCATCATCCGCGGAATTTGCAAACCGGGCCAAACAGGAGGTTAAAGGCACTGACTCTCCAAGTCGGGAGAGTGTTAGTAAAGTGTCTAGAATGTTGCACCCCAGTACCAGGGGACGAGAACTGAGACATATTTGAACATGACTCACGATCACACGGTTGATCATAGTCTGGGTTGCAAATGCATGTTTAGCTGAAGGAAGAATCCCTTAAACCTGGAGAGTTGAGACCTGTGGAATGGGTACCATGCAATATGACTTCAAAGGGTCTTCATTTGCTCACCGAACCTCTCCAATCCTATCACTGCTGCGTTTATGACCCTGTTCTCACGCTTGATTCTCTTTCAGAGACATAGCAATCCATAGGTTTTAAGATACTTACTAGTCAGGTACATTATTAGGCGTTTAATATGGGGTTTTGAGTCCATTTCGTTGAGCAAGGAGTACCTCTTGTCTATTACATATTTGGCTTAAGGAAATTTATCTGTGCTCATTTCAATCTCTGGTTTTATGCAGCACCGCAACTCACTTTTCCCTTTAAGCAAGCATAAGTTGCTTTTCTACATTTGAGACCCTGTTCTGTTTTGTAATCCAGTGCCTGTGTAGCCAAGTTTACATTCCGTGTATTAGTGATATCTTATGATGTTTCTTTTTCTGTGTGACTTATTTCAGTTAGAATCATCATACCTGAATCCACTCATTATGCTGCTACGGGCCTGATGACATAGATTTCATTGCTGAGTGATATTGCATTGTACGTAAGTACCACAACTTCTTTATCCATTTTTCACTTTCTGCGATATTGAACTTGTACTGTAAACGAGGTTCTTATAAACAGAGCCATCCCAAACTTTTGGGTGGCTGTGTCTTTTTGATTTTAATTTCCCTAAGCTGTAGGACCATAAGTGGAAGTGCCCTAGGCTCTGTTGCTTTGTTTTTTAGATGTTTCAGGAAACACCATACAATTATCCGGAGTGACTGTTGGAAATTTACATCCCGCCCATCAGCATAACAAGGCTCCCAATTCTCCATGGCCTGTCCTGCCTTTCTGGATTTTACACTTTTTTCAGATGGCCCATTTGACTGGGGGGAAATGAGACTTCATTGTAGTGCAGATTTCCTTTGCAAGCTTGCTTGGTTGGCGAAAATGTGCGTATGCTTTTTTTCTTGAATACATTCAGGAAAAAACGCATACGCACTTTTTGCCCAAGTGCATCATTGTGGACGTTCTGCCTCATTTCCTATGCTTTAAATGCAATTCCAGTCTACCTCCTGAAATCGGTTTCCTGCAATTTTGCCCCGCTTTCAAGTCCTCTTGGCAGCCTTACTTCAGTATATTTTTGGACGATAGCTGTCATTTATAACTCTGCAGGTTTGTGAATTACAGTGCCCCTGAGCTCCTTTCTTCAGCTCGCTTTCTCCTGAGGTGGCCGCAACACCGCAGGATTGCTTCAGGCCCTAATCTGGTTCCGGCACGGCACGCTGAGCCTTTGGTTAATTCCTCTTCCTGGTGGGAAATGAGAGTTAAATTTTCCCGTCCGGACACCTCCAGCTAGTCTCTCATTGGTTCTCCCTATTCCTGTTCATCTTCCGCGGAATTTGCAAACTGGGCCAAACAGGAGGTTAAAGGCACTGACTCTCCAAGTCGGGAGAGTGTTAGTAAAGCATCTGGAATTTTGCAACCGATTACCAGGGGACGAGAACTGAGACATATTGGAACACGTCGCCCGATCACACGGTTGATCATACTCTGGGTTCCACATGCATGTTTTAGCTGAAGGAAGAATCCCTTAAACCTGGAGAGTTGAAACCCGTGGAATGGGTACCATGCAATATGACTTCAAAGGGTCTTCATTTGCTCACCGAACCTCTCCAATCCTATCACTGCTGCGTTTTTGCCACTGTACGCACGCTTGATTCTCTTTTGGAGACATAGCAATCCATAAGTTTTAAGATACTTACTAGTCAGCTACATTCTTAGGCGTTCAATATGGGGTGTTGAGCCCATTTCGTTGAGCAAGGAGTAGTTCTTGTCTATTACATATTTGGCTTAAGGAACTTTATCTGTGCTCATTTCAATCTCTGGTTTTATGCAGCACCCCAACTCACCTTTCCCCTTAAGCAAGCATAAGTTGGTTTTCTACATTTGAGACCCTGTTCTGTTTTGTAATCGAGTTCCTGTGTAGCCAAGTTTACATTCCGTGTATTAGTGATATCTTATGATGTTTCTTTTTCTGTGTGACTTATTTCAGTTAGAATCATCATACCTGAATCCACTCATTATGCTGCTACGGGCCTGATGACATAGATTTCATTGCTGAGTGATATTGCATTGTACGTAAGTACCACTTCTTGTTTATCCATTTCTCACTTTCTGCGATATTGAACTTGTACCGTAAATGAGGTTCTTGTAAACAGAGCCGTCCCAAACTTTGGGGTGGCTGTGTCTTTTTGATTGTAATTTCCCTAAGCTATAGGACCATAAGTGGAAGTGCCCTAGGCTCTGTTGCTTTGTTTTTTAGATGTTTCAGGAAACACCATACACTTCTCCCGAGTGGTTGTTGGCAATTCACATCCCGCCCATCAGCATAACAATGCTCCCAGTTCTCCATGGCCTGTTCTGCCTTTCTGGATTTTACACTTTTTTCAGATGGCCCTTTTGTGCGGGGGGAAGTGAGACTTCATTGTAGTGCAGATTTCCTTTGCAAGCTTGCTTGGTTGGCCAAAAAGGGCGTATGCGTTTTTTCCTGAATATATTCAGGAAAAAACGCATACGCACTTTTTGGCCAAGTGCATCATTGTGCACGTTCTGCCTCTTTTCCTATGCTTTAAATGCAATTCCAGTCTACCTCCTGAAATCGGTTTCCTGCAATTCTGCCCGGCTTTCAAGTCCTCTTGGCAGCCTTACTTCAGTATATTTTTGGACGATAGCTGTCATTTATAACTCTGCAGGTTTGTGAATTACAGTGCCCCTGACCTCCTTTCTTCAAATTGCTTTCTTGTGAGCTGACCGCAACACCGCAGGATTGCTTCAAGCCCTAATCTGATTCCGACATGGCACGCTGAGCCTTTGGTTAATTCCTCTTCCTGCTGGGAAATGAGAGTTAAATTTGCCCGTCCAGACACCTCCAGCTAGTCTCTCATTGGTTCTCCTTATTCCTGTTCATCTTCCGCAGAAATTGCAAATAGGGCTAAACAGGCTTTTAAAGGCACTGACTCTCCAAGTCAGGAGAGTGTTAGTAAAGCATCTGGAATATTGCACCCGAGTACCAGGTGACGAAAACTGCGAAATATTAGAACACATCTCCCAATCACATGGTTGATCATACTCTGGGTTCCACATGCATGATTTAGCTGAAGGAAGAATCCCTTAAACCTGGAGCGTGGAGACCCTTGGAATGGTACCATGCAATATGACATCAAAGGGTCTTCATTTGCTCACCGAACCTCTCCAATCCTATCACTGCTGGGTTTGTGCCCCTGTACACACGCTTGATTCTCTTTCGGAGACATAGCAATCCATAGCTTTTAAGATACTTACTAGTCAGGTACATTCTTAGGCGTTTAATATGAGGTGTTGAGTCCATTTCGTTGAGCAAGGAGTAGCTCTTGTCTATTACATATTTGGCTTAAGGAACTTTATCTGTGCTCATTTCAATCTCTGGTTTTATGCAGCACCTCAACTCAACATTCCCCTTAAGCAAGCATAAGTTGGTTTTCGAAATTTGAGACCCTGTTCTGTTTTGTAATCCAGTTCCTGTATAGCCAAGTTTACATTCCGTGTATTAGTGATATCTTATGATGTTTCTTTTTCTGTGTGACTTATTTCAGTTAGAATCATCATACCTGAATCCACTCATTATGCTGCTATGGGCCTGATGACATAGATTTCATTGCTGAGTGATATTTCATTGTACGTAAGTACCACAACTTCTTTATCCATTTTTCACTTTCTGCGATATTGAACTAGTACCGTAAACGAGTTTCTTTTAAACGGAGCCATCCCAAATTTAGGGGTGGCTGTGTCTTTTTGATTTTAATTTCCCTAAGCTATAGGGCCATAAGTGGATGTGCCCTAGGCTCTGTTGCTTTGTTTTTTAGATGTTTCAGGAAACACCATACACTTCTCCCGAGTGGCTGTTGGCAATTTACATCCCGCCCATCAGCATAACACGGCTCCCAGTTCTCCATGGCCTGTCCTGCCTTTATGGATTTTACACTTTTTTCAGATGGCCCTTTTGACCGGGAGGAAGTGAGACTTCATTGTAGTGCAGATTTCTTTTTCAAGCTTGCTTGGTTGGCCAAAAAGGGCGTATGCGATTTTTCCTGAATATATTCAGGAAAAAACGCATACGCCCTTTTTGCCCAAGTGCATCATTGTCCACGTTCTGCCTCTTTTCCTATGCTTTAAATGTAATTCCAGTCTACCTCCTGAAATAGGTTTCCTGCAATTCTGCCCCGCTTTCAAGTCCTCTTGGCAGCCTTACTTCAGTATATTTTTGGACGATAGCTGTCATTTATAACTCTGCAGGTTTGTGAATTACAGTGCCCCTGAGCTCCTTTCTTCAACTCGCTTTCTTGTGAGCTGGCCGCAACACCGCAGGATTGCTTCAGGCCCTAATCTGGTTCCGGTACGGCACACTGAGCCTTTGGTTAATTCCTCTTCCTGGTGGGAAATGAGAGTTAAATTTTCCCGTCCAGACACCTCCAGCTAGTCTCTCATTGGTCCTCCCTATTCCTGTTCATCTTCCGCAGAAATTGCAAACTGGGCCAAACAGGAGGTTAAAGGCACTGACTCTCCAAGTCGGGAGAGTGTTAGTAAAGCATCTGGAATGTTGCACCCGAGTACCAGGGGACGAGAACTGAGACATATTGGAACACGTCTCCCGATCACATGGTTGATCATACTCTGGGTTCCACATGCATGATTTAGCTGAAGGAAGAATCCCTTAAACCTGGAGAGTTGAGACCCGTGGAATGGGTTCCATGCAATATGATTTCAAAGTGTCTTCATTTGCTCACCGAACCTCTCCAATCCTATCACTGCTGCGTTTATGCCCCTGTACACACGCTTGATTCTCTTTCGGAGACATAGCAATCCATAGCTTTTAATATACTTACTAGTCAGGTACATTCTTAGGCGTTTAATATGGGGTGTTGAGTCCATTTCGTTGAGCAAGGAGTAGCTCTTGTCTATTCCATATTTGGCTTAAGGAAATTTATCTGTGCTCATTTCAATCTCTGGTTTTATGCAGCACCCCAACTCACCTTTCCCCTTAAGCAAGCATAAGATGGTTTTCTAAATTTGAGACCCTGTTCTGTTTTGTAATTCAGTTTCTGTGTAGCCAACTTTACATTCCATGTATTAATGATATCTTATGATGTTTCTTTTTCTTGTGACTTATTTCAGTTAGAATCATCATACCTGAATCCACTCATTATGCTGCTACGGGCCTGATGACATAGATTTCATTGCTGAGTGATATTGCATTGTACGTAAGTACCAAAATTTCTTTATCCATTTTTCACTGTCTGCGATATTGAACTTGTCCCGTAAACGAGGTTCTTGTAAGCAGAGCCGTCCCAAACTTTGGGGTGGCTGTGTCTTTTTGATTTTAATTTCCCTAAGCTGTAGGACCACAAGTGGAAGTGCCCTAGGCTCTGTTGCTTTGTTTCTTAGATGTTTCAGGAAACACCATACACTTCTCCCAAGCGGCTGTTGGCAATTTACATCCCGCCCATCAGCATAACAAGGCTCCCAGTTCTCCATGGCCTGTCCTGCCTTTCTGGATTTTACACTTTTTTCAGATGGCCCTTTTGTGCGGGGGGAAGTGAGACTTCATTGTAGTGCAGATTTCCTTTGCAAGCTTGCTTGGTTGGCCAAAAAGGGCGTATGCGTTTTTTCCTGAATATATTCAGGAAAAAACGCATACGCACTTTTTGGCCAAGTGCATCATTGTGCACGTTCTGCCTCTTTTCCTATGCTTTAAATGCAATTCCAGTCTACCTCCTGAAATCGGTTTCCTGCAATTCTGCCCGGCTTTCAAGTCCTCTTGGCAGCCTTACTTCAGTATATTTTTGGACGATAGCTGTCATTTATAACTCTGCAGGTTTGTGAATTACAGTGCCCCTGACCTCCTTTCTTCAAATTGCTTTCTTGTGAGCTGACCGCAACACCGCAGGATTGCTTCAAGCCCTAATCTGATTCCGACATGGCACGCTGAGCCTTTGGTTAGTTCCTCTTCCTGGTGGGAAATGAGAGTTAAATTTGCCCGTCCAGACACCTCCAGCTAGTCTCTCATTGGTTCTCCTTATTCCTGTTCATCTTCCGCAGAAATTGCAAATAGGGCTAAACAGGCGGTTAAAGGCACTGACTCTCCAAGTCAGGAGAGTGTTAGTAAAGCATCTGGAATATTGCACCCGAGTACCAGGTGACGAAAACTGCGAAATATTAGAACACATCTCCCAATCACATGGTTGATCATACTCTGGGTTCCACATGCATGATTTAGCTGAAGGAAGAATCCCTTAAACCTGGAGAGTTGAGACCCTTGGAATGGTACCATGCAATATGACATCAAAGGGTCTTCATTTGCTCACCGAACCTCTCCAATCCTATCACTGCTGGGGTTGTGCCCCTGTACACACGATTGATTCTCTTTCGGAGACATAGCAATCCATAGCTTTTAAGATACTTACTAGTCAGGTACATTCTTAGGCGTTTAATATGAGGTGTTGAGTCCATTTCGTTGAGCAAGGAGTAGCTCTTGTCTATTACATATTTGGCTTAAGGAACTTTATCTGTGCTCATTTCAATCTCTGGTTTTATGCAGCACCTCAACTCAACATTCCCCTTAAGCAAGCATAAGTTGGTTTTCGAAATTTGAGACCCTGTTCTGTTTTGTAATCCAGTTCCTGTATAGCCAAGTTTACATTCCGTGTATTAGTGATATCTTATGATGTTTCTTTTTCTGTGTGACTTATTTCAGTTAGAATCATCATACCTGAATCCACTCATTATGCTGCTACGGGCCTGATGACATAGATTTCATTGCTGAGTGATATTTCATTGTACGTAAGTACCACAACTTCTTTATCCATTTTTCACTTTCTGCGATATTGAACTAGTACCGTAAACGAGTTTCTTTTAAACGGACCATCCCAAATTTAGGGGTGGCTGTGTCTTTTTGATTTTAATTTCCCTAAGCTATAGGGCCATAAGTGGATGTGCCCTAGGCTCCGTTGCTTTGTTTTTTAGATGTTTCAGGAAACACCATACACTTCTCCCAAGGGGCTGTTGGCAATTTACATCCCGCCCATCAGAATAACAAGGCTCCCAGTTCTCCATGGCCTGTCCTGCCTTTCAGATTTTACACTTTTTTCAGATGGCCCTTTTGACCAGGGGGAAGTGAGACTTCATTGTAGTGCAGATTTCCTTTGCAAGCTTGCTTGGTTGGCCAAAAAGGGCGTATGCGTTTTTTCCTGAATATATTCAGGAAAAAACGCATACGCCCTTTTTGTCCAAGTGCATCATTGTGGACGTTCTGCCTCTTTTCCTATGCTTTAAATGCAATTCCAGTCTACCTCCTGAAATCGGTTTCCTGCAATTCTGCCCCGCTTTCAAGTCCTCTTGGCAGCCTTACTTCAGTATATTTTTGGACGATAGCTGTCATTTATAACTCTGCAGGTTTGTGAATTACAGTGCCCCTGAGCTCCTTTCTTCAACTCGCTTTCTTGTGAGCGGGCCGCAACACCGCAGGATTGCTTCGGGCCCTAATTTGGTTCCGGCACGGCACGCTGAGCCTTTGGTTAATTCCTCTTCCTGGTGGGAAATGACAGTTAAATTTGCCCGTCCAGACACCTCCAGCTAGTCTCTCATTGCTCCTACCTATTCCTGTTCATCTTCTGCAGAAATTGCAATCTGGGCCAAACAGGAGGTTAAAGGCACTGACTCTCCAAGTCAGGAGAGTGTTAGTAAAGCGTCTGGAATGTTGCACCCGAGTACCAGTGGAGGAAAACTGAGACATATTTGAAAACGTCTCCTGATCACACGGTTGATCATACTCTGGGTTCCACATGCATGTTTCAGCTGAAGGAAGAATCCCTTAAACCTGGAGAGTTGAGATCCGTGGAATGGGTAGCATGTAATATGACTTCAAAGGGTCATTCTTTGCTCACCGAACCTCTCCAATCCTATCACTGCTGCGTTTATGCCCCTGTACACATGCTTGATTCTCTTTTGGAGACATAGCAATCCATAGGTTTTAAGATACTTACTAGTCAGGTACATTCTTAGGCGTTTAATATGGTGTGTTGAGTCCATTTCGTTGAATAAGGAGTAGCTCTTGTCTATTACATATTTGGCTTAAGGAACTTTATCTGTGTTCATTTCAATCTCTGGTTTTATGCTGCATCCCAACTCACCTTTCCCCTTAAGCAAGCATAAGTTGGTTTTCTAAATTTGAGACCCTGTTCTGTTTTGTAATCCAGTTCCTCTGTAGCCAAGTTTACATTCCATGTATTAGTGATATCTTATGATGTTTCTTTTTCTGTGTGACTTATTTCAGTTAGAATCATCATACCTGAATCCACTCTATGCTGTTACGGGCCTGATGACGTAGATTTCATTGCTGAGTGATATTGCATTGTATGTAAATACCACAACTTCTTTATCCATTTTTCCCTTTCTGCGATATTGAACTTGTACCGTAAACGAGGTTCTTGTAAACAGAGCCGTCCCAAACTTTGGGGTGGCTGTGTCTTTTTGATTTTAATTTCCCTAAGCTATAGGACCATAAGTGGAAGTGCCCTAGGCTCCGTTGCTTTGTTTTTTAGATGTTTCAGGAAACACCATACACTTCTCCCGAGTGGCTGTTGGAAATTTACATCCCGCCCATCAGCATAACAATGCTCCCAGTTCTCCATGGCCTGTCCTGCCTTTCTGGATTTTACACTTTTTTCAGATGGCCCTTCTGACCGGGGGAAGTGAGACTTCATTGTAGTGCAGATTTCCTTTGCAAGCTTGCTTGGTTGGCCAAAAATGGTGTATGCGTTTTTTCCTGAATATATTCAGGAAAAAACGCATACGAAATTTTTGGCCAAGTGCATCATTTTGGACGTTCTTCCTCTTTTCCTATGCTTTAAATGCAATTCCAGTCTACCTCCTGAAATCGGTTTCCTGCAATTCTGCCCCGCTTTCAAGTCCTCTTGGCAGCCTTACTTCAGTATATTTTTGAACGATAGCTGTCATTTATAACTCTGCAGGTTTGTGAATTACAGTGCCCCTGAGCTCCTTTCTTCAACTCGCTTTCTTGTGAGCTGCCCGCAACACCGCAGGATTGCTTCAGGCCCTAATGTGGTTCCGGCATGGCACGCTGAGCCTTTGGTTAATTCCTCTTCGTGGTGGGAAATGAGAGTTAAATTTGCCCGTCCATACACCTCCAGCTAGTCTCTCATTGGTCCTCCCTATTCCTGTTCATCTTCCGCAGAAATTGCAAACTGGGCCAAACAGGAGGTTAAAGGCACTGACTCTCCACTTCGGGAGATTGTTAGTAAAGCATCTGGAATGTTGCACCCGAGTACCAGGGGACGAAAACTGAGACATATTTGAACACGTCTCCTGATCACACGGTTGATCATACTCTGGGTTCCACATGCATGTTTCAGCTGAAGGAAGAATCCCTTAATCCTGGAGAGTTGAGACCCGTGGAATGGGTACCATGCAATATGACTTCAAAGGGTCTTCATTTGCTCAACGAACCTCTCCAATCCTATCACTGCTGCGTTTATGCCCCTGTACACACGCTTGATTCTCTTTCGGAGGCATAGCAATCCATAGGTTTTAAGATACTTACTAATCAGGTACATTCTTAGGCGTTTAATATGGGGTGTTGAGTCCATTTCGTTGAGCAAGGAGTAGCTCTTGTCTATTACATATTTGGCTTAAGGAACTTTATCTGTGCTCATTTCAATCTCTGGTTTTATGCAGCACCCCAACTCACATTTCCCCTTAAGCAAGCATAAGTTGGTTTTCTAAATTTGAGACCCTGTTCTCTTTTGTAATCCAGTTCCTGTGTAGCCAAGTTTACATTCCGTGTATTAGTGATATCTTATGATGTTTCTTTTTCTGTGTGACTTATTTCAGTTAGAATCATCATACCTGAGCCCACTCATTATGCTGCTATGGGCCTGATGACATAGATTTCATTGCTGAGTGATATTGCATTGTACGTAAGTACCACAACTTCTTTATTCATTTTTCACTTTCTGTGATATTGAACTTGTCCCGTAAACGAGTTTCTTGTAAACAGAGCCGTCCCAAACTTTGGGGTGGCTGTGTCTTTTTGATGTTAATTTCCCTAAGCTATAGGGCCATAAGTGGAAGTGCCCTAGGCTCTGTTGCTTTGTTTTTTAGATGTTTCAGGAAACACCATACACTTCTCCCGTTTGGCTGTTGGCAATATACATCCCGCCCATCAGCATAACAAGGCTCCCAGTTCTCCATGGCCTGTCCTGCCTTTCTGGATTTTACACTTTTTTCAGTTGGCCCTTTTGACCGGGTGGAAGTGAGACTTCATTGTAGTGCAGATTTCCTTTGCAAGCTTGCTTGGTTGGCCAAAAAAGGCGTATGCGTTTTTTCCTGAATATATTCAGGAAAAAACGCATACGCCCTTTTTGGCCAAGTGCATCATTGTCGACGTTTTGCCTCTTTTCCTATGCTTTAAATGCAATTCCAGTGTACCTCCTGAAATTGGTTTCCTGCAGTTCTGCCCCGCTTTCAAGTCCTCTTGGCAGCCTTACTTCAGTATATTTTTGGATGATAGCTGTCATTTATAACTCTGCAGGTTTGTGAATTACAGTGCCCCTGAGCTCCTTTCTTCAACTCGCTTTCTTGTGAGCTGGCCGCAACACCGCAGGATTGCTTCAGGCCCTATACTGGTTCCGGCACGGCATGCTGAGCCTTTGGTTAATTCCTCTTCCTGGTGGGAAATGAGAGTTAAATTTGCCCGTCCAGACACCTCCAGCTAGTCTCTCATTGGTTCTCCCTATTCCTGTTCATCTTCCGCAGAAATTGCAAACTGGGCCAAACAGGATGTTAAAGACACTGACTGTCCAAGTCGGGAGAGTATTAGTAAAGCACCTGGAATGTTGTACCCGAGTACCAGGGGATGAGAACTGAGACATATTGGAACACGTCTCCCAATCACACAGTTGATCATACTATGTGTTCCACATGCATGTTTTAGCTGAAGGCAGAAACCTTTAAACCAGGAGACGTGATACCCGTGTAATGGGTACCATTAAATATGACTTCAAAGGGTCTTCATTTGCTCACCGAACCTCTCCAATCCTATCATTGCTGCGTTTATGCCCCTGTACTCACGCTTGATTCTCTTTCAGAGACATAGCAATCCATAGGTTTTAAGATACTTACTAGTCAGCTACATTCTTAGGAGTTTAATATGGGGTGTTGAGTCCATTTCATTGAGCAAGGTGTAGCTCTTGTCTATTCCAAATTTGGCTTAAGGAACTTTATCTGTGCTCATTTCAATCTCTGGTTTTATGCAGCGCCCCAACACACCTTTCCCCTTAAGCAAGCATATGTTGGTTTTCTAAATTTGAGACCCTCTTCTGTTTTATAATCCAGTTCCTGTGTAGCCAAGTTTACATTCCATGTATTAGTGATATCTTATGATGTTTCTTTTTCTTTGTGACTTATTTCAGTTAGATTCATCATACCTGAATCCACTCATTATGCTGCTATGGGCCTGATGACATAGATTGCATTGCTGAGTGATATTGCATTGTACTGAAGTACCACAATTTCTTTATCCATTTTTCACTTTCTGCGATATTGAACTTGTACCGTAAACGAGGTTCTTGTAAACAGAACCATCCCAAACTTTGGGGTGGCTGTGTCTTTTTGATTTTAATTTCCCTAAGCTATAGGACCATAAGTGGAAGTGCCCTAGGCTCTGTTGCTTTGTTTTTTAGATGTTTCAGGAAACACCATACACTTCTCCCCAGTGGCTGTTGGCAATTTACATCCCGCCCATCAGCATAACAAGGCTCCCAGTTCTCCATGGCCTGTCCTGCCTTTCTGGATTTTACACTTTTTTCAGATGGCCCTTTTGACCCGGGGGAAGTGAGACTTCATTGTAGTGCAGATTTCCTTTGCAAGCTTGCTTGGTTGGCCAAAGGAGTGTATGCGTTTTTTCCTGAATATATTCAGGAAAAAACGCATACGCCCTTTTTGGCCAAGTGCATCATTGTGGACGTTCTGCCTCTTTTCCTATGCTTTAAATGCAATTCCAGTCTACCTCCTGAAATTGGTTTCCTGCAATTCTGCCCTGCTTTCAAGTCCTCTTGGCAGCCTTACTTCAGTATACTTTTGGACGATAGCTGTCATTTATAACTCTGCAGGTTTGTGAATTACAGTGCCCCTGAGCTCCTTTCTTCAACTCGCTTTCTTGTGAAATGGCCGCAACATGGCAGGATTGCTTCAGGCCCTAATCTAGGTCCGGCACGGCACACTGAGCCTTTGGTTAATTCCTCTTCCTGGTGGGAAATGAGAGTTAAATTTGCCCGTCCAGACACCTCCAGCTAGTCTCTCATTTGTCCTCTCTATTCCTGTTCATCTTCCGCAGAAATTGCAAACTGGGCCAAACAGGAGGTTAAAGGCACTGACTCTCCAAGTCGGGAGAGTGTTAGTAAAGCGTCTGGAATGTTGCACCCGAGTACCAGGGGACGAGAACTGAGACATATTGGAACACGTCTCCCGATCACACGGTTGATCATACTCTGGGTTCCACATGCATGTTTTAGCTGAAGGAAGAATCCCTTAAACCTGGAAAGTTGAGACCCGTGGAATGGGTACCATGCAATATGACTTCAAAGGGTCTTCATTTGCTCACCGAACCTCTCCAATCCTATCACTGCTGCGTTTATGCCCCTGTACTCACACTTGATTCTCTTTCAGAGACATAGCAATCTTTAGGTTTTAAGATACTTACTAGTCAGGTACATTATAAGGTGTTTAACATGGGTTTTGAGTCCATTTCGTTGAGCAAGGAGTAGCTCTTGTCTATTACATATTTGGCTTAAGGAACTTTATCTGTGCTCATTTCAATCTCTGGTTTTACACAGCACCCCAACTCACCTTTCCCCTTAAGCAAGCATAAGATGGTTTTCTAAATTTGAGACCCTGTTCTCTTTTGTAATCTAGTTCCTGTGTAGTCAAGTTTACATTCTGTGTATTAGTGATATCTTATGACATTTCTTTTTCTGTGTGACTTATTTCAGTTAGAATCATCATACCTGAATCCACTCATTATGCTGCTATGGGCTTGATGACATAGATTTAATTGCTGAGTGATATTGCATTGTACGTAAGTACCAAAACTTTTTATCCATTTTTCACTTTCTGCGAAATTGAACTTGTACCATAAATGAGGTTCTTGTAAACAGAGCCATCCCAAATTTTGGGGTGGCTGTGTCTTTTTGATTTAAATTTCCCTAAGCTATAGGACCATAAGTGGAAGTGCTCTAGGCTCTGTTGCTTTGTTTTTTAGATGTTTCAGGAAACACCATACACTTCTCCCGATTGGCTGTTGGCAATTTACATCCCGCCCATCAGCATAACAAGGCTCCCAGTACTCCATGGCCTGTCCTGCCTTTCTGGATTTTACACTTTTTTCAGATGGCCCTTTTGACCAGGGGGAAGTGAGACTTCATTTTAGTGCAGATTTCCTTTGCAAGCTTGCTTGGTTGGCCAAAAAGGGCGTATGCGTTTTTTCCTGAATATATTCAAGAAAAAACGCATACGCCCTTTTTGGCCAAGTGCATCATTGTGCACGTTCTGCCTCTTTTCCTATGCTTTAATTGCAATTCCAGTCTACCTCGTGAAATCGGTTTCCTGCAATTCTGCCCTGCTTTCAAGTCCTCTTGTCAGGCTTACTTCAGTATATTTTTGGACGATAGCTGTCATTTATAACTCTGCAGGTTTGTGAATTACAGTGCCCCTGAGCTCCTTTCTTCAACTCACTTTCTTGTGAGCTGGCCGCAACACAGCAGGATTGCTTCAGGCCCTAATCTGGTTCGGGCACGGCACGCTGAGCCTTTGGTTAATTCCTATTCCTGGTGGGAAATGAGAGTTAAATTTGCCCGTCCAGACACCACCAGCCAGTCTCTCATTTGTCCTCCCTATTCCTGTTCATCTTCCGCAGAAATTGCAAACTGGGCCAAACAGGAAGTTAAAGGCACTGACTCTCCAAGTCGGGAGAGTGTTAGTAAAGCGTCTGGAATGTTGCAGCCGAGTACCAGGGGACGAGAATTGAGACATATTTGAAGACATCTCCCGATCACACGGTTGATCATACTCTGGGTTCCACATGCATGATTTAGCTGAAGGAAGAATCCCTTAAAGCTGGAGCGTTGAGACCCGTGGAATGGGTACCATGCAATATGATTTCAAAGGGTCTTCGTTTGCTAACCGAACCTCTCCAATCCTATCACTGCTGCGTTTATGCCCCTGTACACACGCTTGATTCTCTTTCGGAGACATAGCAATTCATAGGTTTTAATATACTTACTAGTCAGGTACATTCTTAGGCGTTTAATATGGGGTGTTGAGTCCATTTCATTGAGCAAGGAGTAGCTCTTGTCTATTACATATTTGGCTTAAAGAACTTTATCTGTGCTCATTTCAATCTCTGGTTTTATGCAGCACCCCAACTCACCTTTCCCCTTAAACAAGCATAAGTTGGTTTTCCAAATTTGAGACCCTGTTCTGTTTTGTAATCCAGTTCCTTTGTTGCCAAGTTTACATTCCGTGTATTAGTGATATGTTATGATGTTTCTTTTTCTGTGTGACTTATTTCAGTTAGAATCATCATACCTGAATCCACTCATTATGCTGTTACGGGCGTGATGACATAGACTTCATTGCTGAGTGATATTGCATTGTACGTAAGTACCACAACTTCTGTATCCATTTTTCACTTTCTGCGAAATTGAACTTGTACCGTAAACGAGGTTCTTGTAAACAGAGCCGTCCCAAACTTTGGGGTGGCTGTGTCTTTTTGATTTTAATTTCCCTAAGCTATAGGACCATAAGTGGAAGTGCCCTAGGCTCTGTTGCTTTGTTTTTTAGATGTTTCAGAAAACACCATACACTTCTCCCGAGTGGCTGTTGGCAATTTACATCCCGCCCATCAGCATAACAAGGCTCCCAGTTCTCCATGGCCTGTCTTGCCTTTCTGGATTTTAAACTTTTTTCAGATGGCCCTTTTGACGGGGGGGAAGTGAGACTTCATTGTAGTGCAGATTTCCTTTGCAAGCTTGCTTGGTTGGCCAAAAAGGGCGTATGCGTTTTTTCCTGAATATATTCAGGAAAAAACGCATACGCCCTTTTTGGCCAAGTGCATCATTGTCCACGTTCTGCCTCTTTTCCTATGCTTTAAATGCAATTCCAGTCTACCTCCGGAAATTGGTTTCCTGCAATTCTGCCCCGCATTCAAGACCTCTTGGCAGCCTTACTTCAGTATATTTTTGGACGATAGCTGTCATTTATAACTCTGCAGGTTTGTTAATTACAGTGCCCCTGAGCTCCTTTCTTCCACTCGCTTTCTTGTGAGCTGGCCGCAACACTGCAAGATTGCTTCAGGCCCTAATCTGGTTCCGGCACGGCACGCTGAGCCTTTGGTTAATTCCTCTTCCTTGTGGGAAATGAGAGTTAAATTTGCCCGTCCAGACACCTCCGGCTAGTCACTCATTGGTCCTCTCTATTCGTGTTCATCTTCCACAGAAATTGCAAACTGGGCCAAACAGGAGGTTAAAGGCACTGACTCTCCAAGTCGGGAGAGTGTTAGTAAAGCATCTGGAATGTTGCACCCGATTACCAGCGGACGAGAACTGAGACATATTGGAACACGTCTCCCGATCACACGGTTGATCATACTCTGGGTTTCACATGCATGTTTAGCTGAAGGAAGAATCTCTTAAACCTGGAGAGTTGAGACCCGTGGAATGGATACCATGCAATATGACTTCAAATGGTCTTCGTTTGCTCACCGAACCTCTCCAATCCTATCACTGCTGCGTTTATGCCCCTGTACACATGCTTGATTCTCTTTCGGAGACATAGCAATCCATAGGTTTTAAGATACTTACTAGTCAGGTACATTCTTAGGCGTTTAATATGGGGTGTTGAGTCCATTTCATTGAGCAAGGAGTAGCTCTTGTCTATTACATATTTGGCTTAACGAACTTTATCTGTGCTCATTTCAATCTCTGGTTTTATGCAGCACCACAACTCACCTTTCCCCTTAAGCAAGCATAAGTTGGTTTTCTAAATTTGAGACCCTGTTCTGTTTTGTAATTCAGTTCCTGTGTAGCCAAGTTTACATTCCATGTATTAGTGATATCTTATGATGTTTCTTTTTCTGTGTGACTTATTTCAGTTAGAATCATCATACCTGAATCCACTCATTATGCTGCTACGGCCCTGATGACATAGATTTCATTGCTGAGTGATATTGCATTGTACGTAAGTACCACAACTTCTTTATCCATTTTTCGCTTTCTGAGATATTGAACTTGTACCGTAAACGAGGTTCTTGTAAACAGAGCCATCCCAAACTTTCGGGTGGCTGTGTCTTTTTTATTTTAATTTCACTAACATATAGGACCATAAGTGGAAGTGCTCTAGGCTCTGTTGCTTTGTTTTTTAGATGTTTCAGGAAACACCATACACTTCTCCCGAGTGGCTGTTGGCAATTGACATCCCGCCCATCAGCACAACAAGGCTCCCAGTTCTCCATGGCCTGTCCTGGCTTTCTGGATTTTACAATTTTTTCAGATGGCCCTTTTGACCGGGGGGAAGTGAGACTTCATTGTAGTGCAGATTTCCTTTGCAAGCTTGCTTGGTTGGCTAAAAAGAGCGTATGCGTTTTTTCCTGTATATATTCAGGAAAAAACGCATACGCCCTTTTTGGCCAAGTTCATCATTGTCCACGTTCTGCCTCTTGTCCTATGCTTTAAATGCAATTCCAGTCTACCTACTGAAATCAGTTTCCTGCAATTCTGCCCCGCTTTCAACTCCTCTTGGCAGCCTTACTTCAGTATATTTTTGGACGATAGCTGTCATTTATAACTCTGCAGGTTTGTGAATTACAGTGCCCCTGAGCTCCTTTCTTCAACTCGCTTTCTTGTGAGCTGGCGCAACACCGCAGGATTGCTTCAGGCCCTAATCTGTTTCCGGCACGGCACGCTGAGCCTTTGGTTAATTCCTCTTCCTGGTGGGAAATGAGAGTTAAATTTGCCCGTCCAGACACCTCCAGCTAGTCTCTCATTGGTTCTCCCTATTCCTGTTCATCTTCCGCAGAAACTGCAAACTGGGCCAAACAGGAGGTTAAAGTCACTGACTCTCCAAGTCGGGAGAGTGTTAGTGAAGCGTCTGGAATGTTGCACCCGAGTACCAGGGGACGAGAATTGAGACATATTTGAACACGTCTCCCGATCACACGGTTGATCATACTCTGGGTTCCACATGCATGTTTCAGCTGAAGGCAGAATCCCTTAAATCTGGAGAGTTGAGACCCGTGGAATGGGTACCATGCAATATGATTTTAAAGGGTCTTCATTTGCTCACCGAACCTCTCCAATCCTATCACTGCTGTGTTTATGCCCCTGTACACATGTTTGATTCTCTTTCAGAGACATAGCAATCCACAGGTTTCAAGATACTTACTAGTCAGGTACATTCTTAGGCGTTTAATATGGGGTGTTGAGTCCATTTCGTTGAGCAAGGAGTAGCTCTTGTCTATTCCATATTTGGCTTAAGGAACTTTATCTGTGCTCATTTCAATCTCTGGTTTTATGCAGCACCCCAACTCACCTTTCCCCTTAAGCAAGCATAAGTTGGTTTTCTAAATTTGAGACCCTGTTCTGTTTTGTAATGCAGTGCCTGTGTAGCCAAGTTTACATTCCGTGTATTAGTGATATCTTATGATGTTTCTTTTTCTGTGTGACTTATTTCAGTTAGAATCATCATACCTGAATCCACTCATTATGCTGCTACAGGCCTGATGACATAGATTTCATTTCTGAGTGATATTGCATTGTACGTAAGTACCACAACTTCTTTATCCATTTTTTGCTTTCTGTGATATTGAACTTGTACTGTAAAGGAGGTTCTTGTAAACAGAGCCAACCCAAACTTTGGGGTGGCTGTGTCTTTTTGATTTTAATTTCCCTAAACTATAGGACCATAAGTGGAAGTGCCCTAGGCTCTGTTCCTCTGTTTTTTAGATGTTTCAGGAAGCACCATACACTTCTTCCGAGTGGCTGTTGGCAATTTACATCCCACCCATCAGCATAACAAGGCTCCCAGTTCTCCATGGCCTGTCCTGGCTTTCTGGATTTTACACTTTATTCAGATGGACCTTTTGAACGGGGGGAAGTGAGACTTCATTGTAGTGCAGATTTCCTTTGCAAGCTTCCTTGGTTAGCCAAAAAGGGCGTATGCGTTTTTTCCTGAATATATTCAGGAAAAAACGCATACGCCCTTTTTGGCCAAGTGCATCATTGTCGACATTCTGCCTCTTTTCCTATGCTTTAAATGCAATTCCAGTCTACCTCCTGAAATCGGTTTCCTGCAATTCTGCCCCACTTTCAAGTCCTCTTGGCAGCCTTACTTCAGTATATTTTTGGACGACAGCTGTCATTTATAACTCTGCAGGTTTGTGTATTACAGTGCGCCTGAGCTCCTTTCTTCAACTCGCGTTCTTGTGAGCTGGCCGCAACACCGCAGGATTGCTTCAGGCCCTAATCTCGTTCCGGCATGGCTCGCTGAGCCTTTGGGTAATTCCTCTTCCTGGTGGGAAATGAGAGTTAAATTTGCCCGTCCAGACACCTGCAGCTAGTCTCTCATTGGTTCTCCCTATTCCTGTTCATCTTCCGCAGAAATTGCAAACTGGGCCAAACAGGAAGTTAAAGGCACTGACTCTCCAAGTCGGGAGAGTGTTAGTAAAGCGTCTGGAATGTTGCACCCGAGTACCAGGGGACGAGAATTGAGACATATTTGAAGACATCTCCCGATCACACGGTTGATCATACTCTAGGTTCCACATGCATGTTTCAGCTCAAGGAAGAATCTCTTAAACCTGGAGAGTTGAGAACCGTGGAATGGGTACCATGCAATATGACTTCAAAGGGTCTTCGTTTGCTCACCGAACCTCTCCAATCCTATCACTGCTGCGTTTATGTCCCTGTACACATGCTTGATTCTCTTTCGGAGACATAGCAATTCATAGGTTTTAAGATACTTACTAGTCAGGTACATTCTTAGGCCTTTAATATGGGGTGTTGAGTCCATTTCATTGAGCAAGGAGTAGCTCTTGTCTATTACATATTTGGCTTAAGGAACTTTATCTGTGCTCATTTCAATCTCTGGTTTTATGCAGTACCACAACTCACCTTTCCCCTTAAGCAAGCATAAGTTGGTTTTCCAAATTTGAGACCCTGTTCTGTTTTGTAATTCAGTTCCTGTGTAGCCAAGTTTACATTCCGTGTATTAGTGATATCTTATGAAGTTTATTTTTCTGTGTGACTTATTTCAGTTAGTATCATCATACCTGAATCCACTCATTATGCTGCTACGGGCCTGATGACATAGATTTCATTGCTGAGTGATATTGCATTGTACGTAAGTACCACAAGTTCTTTATCCATTTTCCGCTTTCTGCGATATTGAACTTGTACCACAAACGTGGTTCTTGTAAACAGAGCCGTCCAAAGTTTTGGGATGGCTGTGTCTTTTTGATTTTAATTTCCCTAAGCTATAGGACCATAAGTGGAAGTGCCCTAGGCTCTGTTGCTTTGTTTTTTAGATGTTTCAGGAAACACCATACACTTCTCCCGAGTGGCTGTTGGCAGTTTACATCCCGCCCATCAGCATAACAAGGCTCCCAGTTCTCCATGGCCTGTCCTGGCTTTCTGGATTTTACACTTTATTCAGATGGACCTTTTGAACGGGGGGAAGTGAGACTTCATTGTAGTGCAGATTTCCTTTGCAAGCTTCCTTGGTTAGCCAAAAAGGGCGTATGCGTTTTTTCCTGAATATATTCAGGAAAAAACGCATACGCCCTTTTTGTCCAAGTGCATCATTGTCGACATTCTGCCTCTTTTCCTATGCTTTAAATGTAATTCCAGTCTACCTCCTGAAATCGGTTTCCTGCAATTCTGCCCCACTTTCAAGTCCTCTTGGCAGCCTTACTTCAGTATATTTTTGGACGATAGCTGTCATTTATAACTCTGCAGGTTTGTGTATTACAGTGCGCCTGAGCTCCTTTCTTCAACTCGCGTTCTTGTGAGCTGGCCGCAACACCGCAGGATTGCTTCAGGCCCTGATCTCGTTCCGGCATGGCTCGCTGAGCCTTTGGGTAATTCCTCTTCTTGGTGGGAAATGAGAGTTAAATTTGCCCGTCCAGACACCTCCAGCTAGGCTCTCATTGGTTCTCCCTATTTCTGTTCATCTTCCGCGGAATTTGCAAACTCGGCCAAACAGGAGGTTAAAGGCATTGACTCTCCAAGTCGGGAGAGTGTTAGTAAAGTGTCTGGAATGCTGCACCCTAGTCCCAAGGGACGAAAACTGAGACATATTGGAACACGTCTAGTGATCACACGGTTGATCATACTCTGGGTTCCACATGCATGTTTTAGCTGAAGGAAGAATCCCTTAAACCTGGAGAGTTGAGACCTGTGGAATGGGTACCATGCAATATGACTTCAAAGAGTCTTCATTAGCTCACCGAACCTCTCCAATCCTCTCACTGCTGCGTTTATGCCACTGTACTCACGATTGATTCTCTTTCAGAGACATAGCAATCCATAGGTTTTAAGATACTTACTAGTCAGGTACATTATTAGGCGTTTAATATGGGGTTTTGACTCCATTTCCTTGAGCAAGGAGTAGCTCTTGTCTATTACATATTTGACTTAAGGAACTTTATCTGTGCTCATTTCAATCTCTGGTTTTATGCAGCACCCCAACTCACCTTTCCCCTTAAGCAAGCATAAGTTGGTTTTCTAAATTTGAGACCCTCTTCTGTTTTGTAATCCAGTTCCTGTGTAGATAAGTTTACATTCCGTTTATTAGTGATATCTTATTATGTTTCTTTTTCTGTGTGACTTATTTCAGTTAGAATCATCATACCTGAATCCACTCATTATGCTTCTAAGGGCCTGATGACATAGACTTCATTGCTGAGTGATATTGCATTGTCCGTAAGTACCACAACTTCTTTATCCATTTTTCGCTTTCTGCGATATTGAACTTGTACCGTAAACGAGGTTCTTGTAAACAGAGCCGTCCCAAACTTTGGGGTGGCTGTGTCTTTTTTTTTTTTTTTTTTTTTTGCGGTACACGGGCCTCTCACCGCCATGGCCTCTCCCGCTGCGGAGCACAGGCTCGGAACGCACAGGCCCAGCGGCCACGGCTCACGGGCCCAGCCGCCCCGCGGCACGCAGGATCCTCCCGGACCGGGGCACAAACCCGTGTCCCCTGCATCGGCAGGCAGACTCTCAACCACTGCGCAACCAGGGAAGCCCAAGGCTGTCTCTTTTTGATTTTAATTTCCCTAAGGTATAGGACCATAAGTGGAAGTGCCCTAGGCTCTGTTGCTTTGTTTTTTAGATGTTTCAGGAAACACCATACACTTCTCCCAAGTGGCTGTTGCCAATTTACATCCCGCCCACCAGCATAACAAGGCTCCCAGATCTCCATGGCCTGTCCTGCCTTTCTGGATTTTACACTTTTTTCAGATGGCCCTTTTGACCGGGGGGAAGTGAGACTTCATTGTAGTGCAGATTTCCTTTGCAAGCTTGCTTGTTTGGCCAAAAAGGGCGTATGCGTTTTTTCCTGAATGTATTCAGGAAAAAACGCATACGCCCTTTTTGGCCAAGTGCATCATTGTCGACGTTCTACTTCTTTTCTTATGCTTTAAAAGCAATTCCAGTCTACCTCCTGAAATCGGTTTCCTGCAATTCTGCCCCACTTTCAAGTCCTCTTGGCAGCCTTACTTCAGTATATTTTTGGACGATAGCTGTCATTTATAACTCTGCAGGTTAGTGAATTACTGTGCCCCTGAGCTCCTTTCTTCAACTCGCTTTCTTGTGAGCTGGCCGCAACACCGCAGGATTGCTTCAGGCCCTAATCTGGTTCCGGCACGTCACGCTGAGCCTTTGGTTAATTCCTCTTCCTGGTGGGAAATGGGAGTTAAATTTGCCCGTCCAGACACCTCCAGCTAGTCTCTCATTGGTTCTCCCTATTCTTGTACATCTTCCACGCAATTTGCAAACTGGGCCAAACAGGAGGTTAAAGGCACTGACTCTCCAAGTCAGGAGAGTGTTAGTAAAGCGTCTGGAATGTGGCACCCGAGTACCAGGGGATGAGAACTGAGACATATTTCAACACGTCTAGCGATCACACGGTTGATCATACTCTGGGTTCCACATGCATGTTTTAGCTGAAGGAAGAATCCCTTAAACCTGGAGAGTTGAGACCTGTGGAATGGGTACCATGCAATATGACTTCAAAGAGTCTTCATTAGCTCACCGAACCTCTCCAATCCTCTCACTGCTGCGTTTATGCCACTGTACTCATGATTGATTCTCTTTCAGAGACATAGCAATCCATAGGTTTTAAGATACTTACTAGTCAGGTACATTATTAGGCGTTTAATATGGGGTTTTGACTCCATTTCGTTGAGCAAGGAGTAGCTCTTGTCTATTACATATTTGACTTAAGGAACTTTATCTGTGCTCATTTCAATCTCTGGTTTTATGCAGCACCCCAACTCACCTTTCCCCTTAAGCAAGCATAAGTTGGTTTTCTAAATTTGAGACCCTCTTCTGTTTTGTAATCCAGTTCCTGTGTAGATAAGTTTACATTCCGTGTATTAGTGATATCTTATGATGTTTCTTTTTCTGTGTGACTTATTTCAGTTAGAATCATCATACCTGAATCCACTCATTATGCTTCTAAGGGCCTGATGACATAGACTTCATTGCTGAGTGATATTGCATTGTCCGTAAGTACCACAACTTCTTTATCCATTTTTCGCTTTCTGCGATATTGAACTTGTACCGTAAACGAGGTTCTTGTAAACAGAGCCGTCGCAAACTTTGGGGTGGCTGTGTCTTTTTTTTTTTTTTTTTTTTTTTTTGCGGTACATGGGCCTCTCACCGCCATGGCCTCTCCCGCTGCGGAGCACAGGCTCGGAACGCACAGGCCCAGCGGCCACGGCTCACGGGCCCAGCCGCCCCGCGGCACGCAGGATCCTCCCGGACCGGGGCACGAACCCGTGTCCCCTGCATCGGCAGGCAGACTCTCAACCACTGTGCAACCAGGGAAGCCCAAGGCTGTCTCTTTTTGATTTTAATTTCCCTAAGGTATAGGACCATAAGTGGAAGTGCCCTAGGCTCTGTTGCTTTGTTTTTTAGATGTTTCAGGAAACACCATACACTTCTCCCAAGTGGCTGTTGCCAATTTACATCCCGCCCACCAGCATAACAAGGCTCCCAGATCTCCATGGCCTGTCCTGCCTTTCTGGATTTTACACTTTTTTCAGATGGCCCTTGTGACCGGGGGGAAGTGAGACTTCATTGTAGTGCAGATTTCCTTTGCAAGCTTGCTTGTTTGGCCAAAAAGGGCGTATGCGTTTTTTCCTGAATGTATTCAGGAAAAAACGCATACGCCCTTTTTGGCCAAGTGCATCATTGTCGACGTTCTACTTCTTTTCTTATGCTTTAAAAGCAATTCCAGTCTACCTCCTGAAATCGGTTTCCTGCAATTCTGCCCCACTTTCAAGTCCTCTTGGCAGCCTTACTTCAGTATATTTTTGGACGATAGCTGTCATTTATAACTCTGCAGGTTAGTGAATTACTGTGCCCCTGAGCTCCTTTCTTCAACTCGCTTTCTTGTGAGCTGGCCGCAACACCGCAGGATTGCTTCAGGCCCTAATCTGGTTCCGGCACGTCACGCTGAGCCTTTGGTTAATTCCTCTTCCTGGTGGGAAATGGGAGTTAAATTTGCCCGTCCAGACACCTCCAGCTAGTCTCTCATTGGTTCTCCCTATTCTTGTACATCTTCCACGCAATTTGCAAACTGGGCCAAACAGGAGGTTAAAGGCACTGACTCTCCAAGTCAGGAGAGTGTTAGTAAAGCGTCTGGAATGTGGCACCCGAGTACCAGGGGATGAGAACTGAGACATATTTCAACACGTCTAGCGATCACACGGTTGATCATACTCTGGGTTCCACATGCATGTTTTAGCTGAAGGAAGAATCCCTTAAACCTGGAGAGTTGAGACCTGTGGAATGGGTACCATGCAATATGACTTCAAAGAGTCTTCATTAGCTCACCGAACCTCTCCAATCCTCTCACTGCTGCGTTTATGCCACTGTACTCACGATTGATTCTCTTTCAGAGACATAGCAATCCATAGGTTTTAAGATACTTACTAGTCAGGTACATTATTAGGCGTTTAATATGGGGTTTTGACTCCATTTCGTTGAGCAAGGAGTAGCTCTTGTCTATTACATATTTGGCTTAAGGAACTTTATCTGTGCTCATTTCAATCTCTGGTTTTATGCAGCACCCCAACTCACCTTTCCCCTTAAGCAAGCATAAGTTGGTTTTCTAAATTTGAGACCCTCTTCTGTTTTGTAATCCAGTTCCTGTGTAGATAAGTTTACATTCCGTGTATTAGTGATATCTTATGATGTTTCTTTTTCCGTGTGACTTATTTCAGTTAGAATCATCATACCTGAATCCACTCATTATGCTTCTAAGGGCCTGATGACATAGACTTCATTGCTGAGTGATATTGCATTGTCCGTAAGTACCACAACTTCTTTATCCATTTTTCGCTTTCTGCGATATTGAACTTGTACCGTAAACGAGGTTCTTGTAAACAGAGCCGTCCCAAACTTTGGGGTGGCTGTGTCTTTTTTTTTTTTTTTTTTTTTTGCGGTACATGGGCCTCTCACCGCCATGGCCTCTCCCGCTGCGGAGCACAGGCTCGGAACGCACAGGCCCAGCGGCCACGGCTCACGGGCCCAGCCGCCCCGCGGCACGCAGGATCCTCCCGGACCGGGGCACGAACCCGTGTCCCCTGCATCGGCAGGCAGACTCTCAACCACTGCGCAACCAGGGAAGCCCAAGGCTGTCTCTTTTTGATTTTAATTTCCCTAAGGTATAGGACCATAAGTGGAAGTGCCCTAGGCTCTGTTGCTTTGTTTTTTAGATGTTTCAGGAAACACCATACACTTCTCCCAAGTGGCTGTTGCCAATTTACATCCCGCCCACCAGCATAACAAGGCTCCCAGATCTCCATGGCCTGTCTTGCCTTTCTGGATTTTACACTTTTTTCAGATGGCCCTTTTGACCGGGGGGAAGTGAGACTTCATTGTAGTGCAGATTTCCTTTGCAAGCTTGCTTGTTTGGCCAAAAAGGGCGTATGCGTTTTTTCCTGAATGTATTCAGGAAAAAACGCATACGCCCTTTTTGGCCAAGTGCATCATTGTCGACGTTCTACTTCTTTTCTTATGCTTTAAAAGCAATTCCAGTCTACCTCCTGAAATCGGTTTCCTGCAATTCTGCCCCACTTTCAAGTCCTCTTGGCAGCCTTACTTGAGTATATTTTTGGACGATAGCTGTCATTTATAACTCTGCAGGTTTGTGAATTACAGTGCCCCTGAGCTCCTTTCTTCAACTCGCTTTCTTGTGAGCTAGCCGCAACACTGCAGGATTGCTTCAGGCCCTAATCTGGTTCCGGCACGTCACGCTGAGCCTTTGGTTAATTCCTCTTCCTGGTGGGAAATGAGAGTTAAATTTGCCCGTCCAGACACCTCCAGCTAGTCTCTCATTGGTTCTCCCTATTCCTGTTCATCTTCCGCAGAAATTGCAAACTGGGCCAAACAGGAGGTTAAAGGCAGTGACTCTCCAAGTCGGGAGACTGTTAGTAAAGCGCCTGGAATGTTGAACCTGAGTACCAGGGGACGAGAACTGAGACATATTGGAACACGTCTCCCAATCACATGGTTGATCATACTCTGGGTTCTACATGCATGTTTCAGCTAAAGGAAGAATCCCTTAAACCTGGAAAGTTGAGACCCGTGGAATGGGTACCATGCAATATGACTTCAAAGGGTCTTCATTTGCTCACCGAACCTCTCCAATCCTATCACTGCTGCGTTTATGCCACTGTACACACGCTTGATTCTCTTTCGGAGACCTAGCAATCCATAGGTTTTAAGATACTTACTAGTCAGGTACATACTTAGGCATTTAATATGGGGTGTTGAGTCCATTTCGTTGAACAAGGAGTAGCTCTTGTTTATTACATATTTGGCTTAAGGAACTTTATCTGTGCTCATTTCAATCTCTGGTTTTATGCAGCACCCCAACTCACCTTTCCCCTTAAGCAAGCATAAGTTGGTTTTCTACATTTGAGACCCTGTTCTGTTTTGTAATTCAGTTTCTGTGTAACCAAGTTTACATTCCATGTATTAGTGATATCTTATGATGTTTTTTTTTCTGTGTGACTTATTTCAGTTAGAATCGTCATACCTGAATCCACTCACTATGCTGCTACGGGCCTGATGACATAGATTTCATTGCTGAGTGATATTGCATTGTCCGTAAGTACCACAACTTCTTTATCCATTTTTCACTTTCTGTGATATTGAACTTGTACCATAAACGAGGTTCTTGTAAACAGAGCCATCCCAAAATTTGGGGTGGCTGTGTCTTTTTGATTTTAATTTCCCTAAGCTATAGGACCATAAGTGGAAGTGCCCCAGGCTCTGTTGCTTTGTTTCTTAGATGTTTTAGGAAACACGATACACTTCTCCCGAGTGGCTGTTGGCAATTTACATCCTGCCCATCAGCATAACAAGCCTCCCAGTTCTCCATGGCTTGTCCTGCCTTTCTGGATTTTACACTTTTTTCAGATGGCCCTTTTTACCGGGGGGAAGTGAGACTTCATTGTAGTGCAGATTTCCTTTGCAAGCTTGCTTGGTTGGCCAAAAATGGCGTATGCGTTTTTTCCTGAATATATTCAGGAAAAAACGCATACGCTCTTTTTGGCCAAGTGCATCATTGTCCACGTTCTGCCTCTTTTCCTATGCTTTAAATGCAATTCCAGTCTACCTCCTGAAATCGGTTTCCTGTAATTCTGCCCCGCTTTCAAGTCCTCTTGTCAGACTTACTTCAGTATATTTTTGGACGATAGCTGTCATTTATAACTCTGCAGGTTTGTGAATTACAGTGCCCCTGAGCTCCATTCTTCAACTCGCTTTCTTGTGAGCTGGCCGCAACACGGCAGGATTGCTTCAGGCCCTAATCTGGTTCCGGCACGGCACGCTGAGCCTTTGGTTAATTCCTCTTCCTGGTGGGAAATGAGAGTTAAATTTGCCCGTCCAGACACCTCCAGCTAGTCTCTCATTGGTTCTCCCTATTCCTGTTCATCTTCCGCAGAAATTGCAAACTGGGCCAAACAGGAGGTTAAAGGCACTGACTCTCCAAGTCGGGAGAGTGTTAGTAAAGCGTCTGGAATACTGCACCCGAGTACCAGGGACGAGAACTGAGACATATTGGAACACGTCTCCCGATCACACGGTTGATCATACTGTGGGTTCCACATGCATGTTTTAGGTGAAGGAAGAATCCCTTAAACCTGGAGAGTTGAGACCCGTGGAATGGGTACCATGCAATATGATTTCAAAGGGTCTTCATTTGCTCACCGAACCTCTCCAATCCTATCACTGCTGCGTTTATGCCCCTGTACACACGGTTGATTCTCTTTCAGAGACATAGCAATCCATAGGTTTTAAGATACTTACTAGTCAGGTACATTCTTAGGCGTTTAATATGGGGTTTTTGGTCCATTTCGTTGAGCAAGGAGTAGCTCTTGTCTATTACATATTTGGCTTAAGGAACTTTATCTGTGCTCATTTCAATCTCTGGTTTTATGCAGCACCCCAACTCACCTTTCCCCTTAAGCAAGCATAAGTTGCTTTTCTAAATTTGAGACCCTGTTCTATTTTGTAATTCAGTTCCTGTGTAGCCAAGTTTACATTCTGTGTATTAGTGATATCTTATGATGTTTCTTTTTCTGTGTGACTTATTTCAGTTAGAATCATCATACCTGAATCCACTCATTATGCTGCTACGGGCCTGATGACATAGATTTCATTGCTGAGTGGTATTGCATTGTACATAAGTACCACAATTTCTTTATCCATTTTTCACTTTCTACGATATTGAACTTGTCCTGTAAACGAGGTTCTTGTAAACAGAGCCGTCCCAAACATAGGGGTGGCTGTGTCTTTCTGATTTTAATTTCCCTAAGCTATAGGACCATAAGTGGAAGTGCCCTAGGCTCTGTTACTTTGTTTTTTAGATGTTTCAGGAAACACCATACAGTTCTCCCTAGTGGCTGTTGGCCATTTACATCCCAACCATCAGCATAACAAGGCTCCCAGTTCTCCATGGCCTGTCCTGCCTTTCTGGATTTTACACTTTTTTCACATGGCCCTTTTGACCGGGGGGAAGGGAGACTTAATTGTAGTGCAGATTTCCTTTGCAAGCTTGCTTGGTTGGCCAAAAAGTGCGTATGCGTTTTTTCCTGAACATATTCAGGAAAAAACGCATACGCCCATTTTGGCCAAGTGCATCATTGTCGACGTTCTGCCTCTTTTCCTATGCTTTAAATGCAATTCCAGTCTACCTCCTGAAATCGGTTTCCTGCAATTCTGCCCCGCTTTCAAGTCCTCTTGGCAGCCTTACTTCAGTATATTTTTGGACGATAGCTGTCTTTTATAACTCTGCATGTTTGTGAATTACAGTGTCCCTAAGCTCCTTTCTTCAACTTGCTTTCTTGTGAGCTGGCCGCAACACCGCAGGATTGCTTCAGGCCCTAATCTTGTTCTGGCACGGCACGCTGAGCCTTTGGTTAACTCCTCTTCCTGGTGGGAAATGAGAGTTAAATTTGCCCGTCCAGACACCTCCAGCTAGTCTCTCATTGGTTCTCCCTATTCCTGTTCATCTTCTGCAGAAATTGCAAACTGGGCCAAACAGGAGGTTAAAGGCACTGACTCTCCAAGTCGGCAGAGTTTTAGTAAAGCGTCTGGAATGTTGCACCCGAGTACCAGGGGACGAGAACTGAGACATATTGGAACACGTCTCCCGATCACACGGTTGATCATACTCTGGGTTCCACATGCATGTTTCAGATCAAGGAAGAATCCCTTAAACCTGGAGAGTTGAGACCCGTGGAATGGGTACCATGCAATATGACTTCAAAGGGTCTTCATTTGCTCACCGAACCTCTCCAATCCTATCGCTGCTGCGTTTATGCCCCTGTACACACACTTGATTCTCTTTCGGAGACATAGCAATCCATAGGTTTTAAGATACTTAGTAGTCAGGTACATTCGTAGGCGTTTAATATGGGGTTTTGAGTCCATTTCGTTGAGCAAGGAGTAGCTCTTGTCTATTACATATTTGGCTTAAGGAACTTTATCTGTGCTCATTTCAATCTCTGGTTTTATGCAGCACCCCAACTCACCTTTCCCCTTAAGCAAGCATAAGTTGATTTTCTAAATTTGGGACCATGTTCTGTTTTGAAATTCAGTTCCTGTGTAGCCAAGTTTACATTCCGTGTATTAGTGATATCTTATGATGTTTCTATTTCTGTGTGACTTATTTCAGTTAGAATCATCATACCTGAATCCACTCATTATGATGCTACGGGCCTGATGACATAGATTTCATTGCTGAGTGATATTGCATTGTACATAAGTAACACAATTTCTTTATCCATTTTTCACTTTCTGTGATATTGCACTAGTACCGTAAAGGAGGTTCTTGTAAACAGAGCTGTCCCAAACTTTGGGGTGGCTGTGTCTTTTTGATTTTAATTTCCCTAAGCTATAGGACCATAAGTGGAAGTGCCCTAGGCTCTGTTGCTTTGTTTCTTAGATGTTTCAGGAAACACCATACACTTCTCCCAAGTGGCTGTTGGCAATTTATATTCCACCGATCAGCATAACAAGGCTCCCAGTTCTCCATGACCTGTCCTGCCTTTCTGGATTTTACACTTTTTTCAGATGGCCCTTTTGACCGGGGGGAAGTGAGACTTCATTGTAGTGCAGATTTCCTTTGCAAGCTTGCTTGGTTGGCCAAAAAGGGCGTATGCGTTTTTTCCTGAATACATTCAGGAAAAAACGTATACGCCCTTTTTGGCCAAGTGCATCATTGTCCACGTTCTGCCTCTTTTCCTATGCTTTAAATGCAATTCCAGTCTACCTCCTGAAATTGGTTTCCTGCAATTCTGCCCCGCTTTCAAGTCCTCTTGGCAGCCTTACCTCAGTATATTTTTGGACGATAGCTGTCATTTATAACTCTGCAGGTTTGTGAATTACAGTGCCCCTGAGCTCCTTTCTTCAACTCGCTTTCTTGTGAGCTGGCCGCAACACCGCAGGATTGCTTCAGGCCCTAATCTGGTTCCAGCATGGCACGCAGAGCCTTTGGTTAATTCCTCTTCCTGGTGGGAAATGAGAGTTAAATTTGCAAGTCCAGACACCTCCAGCTAGTCTCTCATTGGTTCTCCCTATTCCTGTTCATCTTCCGCAGAAATTGCAAACTGGGCTAAACAGGAGGTTAAAGGCACTGACTCTCCAAGTCGGGAGAGTGTTAGTAAAGCGTCTGGAATGTTGCACCCGAGTACCAGGGGACGAGAACTGAGACATATTGGAACACGTCTACCGATCACATGGTTGATCATACTTTGGGTTCCACATGCATGTTTTAGCTGAGGGAAGAATCCCTTAAACCTGGAGAGTTGAGACCCGTGGAATGGGTACCATGCGATATGACTTCAAAGGGTCTTCATTTGCTCACCGAACCTCTCCAATCCTATCACTGCTGCGTTTATGCCCCTGTACACACGCTTGATTCTCTTTCAGAGACATAGTAATCCATAGCTTTTAAGATACTTACTAGTCAGTTACATTCATAGGCGTTTAATATGGGGTTTTGAGTCCATTTCGTTGAGCAAGGAGTAGCTCTTGTCTATTACATATTTGGCTTAAGGAACTTTATCTGTGCTCATTTCAATCTCTGGTTTTATGCAGTACCCCAACTCACCTTTCCCCTTAAGCAAGCATAAGTTGGTTTTCTAAATTAGAGACCCTGTTCTGTTTTGTAATCCAGTTCCTGTGTAGCCAAGTTTCCATTCCGTGTATTAATGATATCTTATGATGTTTCTTTTCCTTGTGACTTATTTCAGTTAGAATCATCATACCTGAATCCACTCATTATGCTGCTACGGGCCTGATGACATAGATTTCATTGCTGAGTGATATTGCATTGTACGTAAGTACCAAAACTTCTTTATCCATTTTTCACTTTCTGCGAAATTCAACTTGTCACGTAAACGAGGTTCTTGTCAACAGAGCCGTCCAAAACTTTGGGGTGGCTGTGTCTTTTTGATTTTAATTTCCCTAAGCTATAGGAGCATAAGTGGAAGTGCCCTAGGCTCTGTTGCTTTGTTTCTTAGATGTTTCAGGAAACACCATACACTTCTCCCAAGTGGCTTTTGGCAATTTACATCCCGCCCAATAGCATAACAAGGCTCCCAGTTCTCCATGGCCTGTCCTGCCTTTCTGGATTTTACACTTTTTTCAGATGGCCCTTTTGACCGGGGGGGAAGTGAGACTTCATTGTAGTGCAGATTTCCTTTGCAAGCTTGCTTGGTTGGCCAAAAAGTGCGTATGCGTTTTTTCCTGAATATATTCAGGAAAATACGCATACGCCCTTTTTGGCCAAGTGCATCATTGTCGACCTTCTGCCTCTTTTCCTATGCTTTAAAGGCAATTCCAGTCTACCTCCTGAAATCAGTTTCCTGCAATTCTGCCCCGCTTTCAAGTCCTCTTGGCAGCCTTACTTTAGTATATTTTTGGACGATAGCTGTCATTTATAACTCTGCAGGTTTGTGAATTACAGTGCCCCTGAGCTCCTTTCTTCAACTCACTTTCTTGTGAGCTGGCCGCAACACCGCAGGATTGCTTCAGGCCCTAATCTGGTTCCGGCACGGCATGCTGAGCCTTTGGTTAATTCCTCTTCCTGGTGGGAAATGAGAGTTAAATTTGCCCGTCCAGACACCTCCAGCTAGTCTCTCATTGGTTCTCCCTATTCCTGTTCATCTTCCGCAGAAATTGCAAACTGGGCCAAACAGGAGGTTAAAGGCACTGACTCTCCAAGTAGGGGAAGTGTTAGTAAAGCGTCTGGAATGTTGCACCCGAGTACCAGGGGACGAGAACTGAGACATATTTGAACACGTCTCCCGATCACATGGTTGATCATACTCTGTGTTCCACATGCATGTTTTAGCTGAAGGAAGAATCCCTTAAACCTGGAGAGTTGAGACCCGTGGAATGGGTACCATGCAATATGACTTCAAAGGGTCTTCGTTTGCTCACCGAACCTCTCCAATCCTATCACTGCTGCGTTTATGCCCCTGTACACATGCTTGATTCTCTTTCGGAGACATAGCAATCCATAGGTTTTAAGATATTTACTAGTCAGGTACATTCTTAGGCGTTTAATATGGGGTGTTGAGTCCATTTCGTTGAACAAGGAGTAGGTCTTGTCTATTCCATATTTGGCTTAAGGAACTTTATCTGTGCTCATTTCAATGTCTGGTGTTATGCAGCACCCCATCTCACCTTTCCCCTTAAGCAAGCATAAGTTGGTTTTCTAAATTTGAGACCCTGTTCTGTTTTGTAATTCAGTTCCTGTGTAGCCAAGTTTACATTCCGTGTATTAGTGATATCTTATGATGTTTCTTTTTCTGTGTGACTTATTTCAGTTAGAATCATCATAGCTGAATCCCCTCATTATGCTGCTACGGGCCTGATGACATAGAATTCATTGCTGAGTGATATTGCATTGTACGTAAGTACCACAACTTCTTTATCCATTTTTTGGTTTCTGCGATATTGAACATGTACAGTAAACAAGGTTCTTGTAAACAGAGCCATCCCAAACTTTGGGGTGGCTGTGTCTTTTTGATTTTAATTTCCCTAAGCTATAGGACCATAAGTGGAAGTGCCCTAGGCTCTGTTCCTCTGTTTTTTAGATGTTTCAGTAAGCACCATACACTTCTCTTGAGTGGCTGTTGGCAATTTACATCCCACCCATCAGCATAACAAGGCTCCCAGTTCTCCATGGCCTGTCCTGCCTTTCTGGATTTTACACTTTTTTCAGATGGCCCTTTTAACCGGGGGGAAGTGAGACTTCATTGTAGTGCAGATTTCCTTTGCAAGCTTGCTTGGTTGGCCAAAAAGGGCGTATGCGTTTTTTCCTGAATATATTCAGGAAAAAACGCATACGCCCTTTTTGGCCAAGTGCATCATTGTCGACCTTCTGCCTCTTTTCCTATGCTTTAAAGGCAATTCCAGTCTACCTCCTGAAATCAGTTTCCTGCAATTCTGCCCCGCTTTCAAGTCCTCTTGGCAGCCTTACTTTAGTATATTTTTGGACGATAGCTGTCATTTATAACTCTGCAGGTTTGTGAATTACAGTGCCCCTGAGCTCCTTTCTTGAACTCGCTTTCTTGTGAGCTGGCCGCAACACCGCAGGATTGCTTCAGGCCCTAATCTGGTTCCGGCACGGCACGCTGAGCCTTTGGTTAATTCCTCTTCCTGGTGGGAAATGAGAGTTAAATTTGCCCGTCCAGACACCTCCAGCTAGTCTCTCATTGGTTCTCCCTATTCCTGTTCATCTTCCGCAGAAATTGCAAACCGGGCCAAACAGGAGGTTAAAGACACTGACTCTCCAAGTCGGGGGAGTGTTAGTAAAGTGTCTGGAATGTTGTACCCGAGTACCAGGGGACGAGAACTGAGACATATTTGAACACGTCTCCTGATCACATGGTTGATCATACTCTGGGTTCCACATGCATGTTTTAGCTGAAGGAAGAATCCCTTAAACCTGGAGAGTTGAGACCCGTGGAATGGGTACCATGCAATATGACTTCAAAGCGTCTTCATTTGCTCACCAAACCTCTCCAATCCTATCACTGCTGCGTTTATGCCCCTGTACTCACGCTTGATTCTCTTTCAGAGACATAGCAATCCATAAGTTTTAAGATACTTACTAGTCAGGTACATTATTAGGCGTTTAATATGGGGTTTTGAGTCCATTTCGTTGAGCAAGCAGTAGCCCTTGTCTATTCCATATTTGGCTTAAGAAACATTATCTGTGCTCATTTCAATCTCTGGTTTTATGCAGCACCCGAACTCACCTTTCCCCTTAAGCAAGCATAAGTTGGTTTTCTAAATTTGAGACCCTGTTCTGTTTTGTAATCCAGTTCCTGTGTATCCAAGTTTACACTCCGTGTATTAGTGTTATCTTAAGATGTTTCTTTTTTTGTGTAACTTATTTCAGTTGGAATCATCATACCCGAATCCACTCTATGTTTTACAGGCCTGATGACATAGATTTCATTGCTGAGTGATATTGCATTTATGTAAGTACCACAACTTCTTTATCCATTTTTCACTTTCTGTGATATTGAATTTGTACCATAAACGAGGTTCTTGTAAACAGAGCCGTCCCAAAGTTTGGGGTGGCTGTGTCTTTTTGATTTTAATTTCCCTAAGCTATAGGACCATAAGTGGAAGTGCCCTAGCCTCTGTTGCTTTGTTTTTTAGATGTTTCAGGAAACACCATACACTTCTCCCCAGTGACTATTGGCAATTTACATCCCGCCCATCAGCATAACAAGGCTCCCAGTTCTCCATGGCCTGTCCTGCCTTTCTGGATTTTACACTTTTTTCAGATGCTCCTTTTGACTGGGGGGGAAGTGAGACTTCAATGTAGTGCAGATTTCCTTTGCAAGCTTGCTTGGTTGGCCAAAAAGGGCGTATGCGTTTTTTCCTGAATATATTCAGAAAAAAACGCTTATGCCCACTTTGGCCAAGTGCATCATTGTCGACGTTCTGCCTCTTTTCCTATGCTGTAAATGCAATTCCAGTCTACCTCCTGAAATCGGTTTCCTGCAATTCTGCCCCGTTTTCAAGTGCTCTTGGCAGCCTTACTTCAGTAGATTTTTGGACGATAGCTGTCATTTATAACTCTGCAGGTTTGTGAATTACAGTGCCCCTGAGCTCCTTTCTTCAACTCGCTTTCTTGTGAGCTGGCCGCAACACCGCAGGATTGCTTCAGGCCCTAATCTGGTTCCGGCACAGCACACTGAGCCTTTGGTTACTTCCTCTTCCTGGTGGGAAATGAGAGTTAAATTTGCCTGTCCAGACACCTCAAGCTAGTCTCTCATTGGTTCTCCCTATTCCTGTTCATCTTCTGCAGAAATTGCAAACTGGGCAAAACAGGAGGTTAAAGGCACTGACTCTCCAAGTCGGGAGAGTGTTAGTTAAGCGTCTGGAATGTTGCACCCGAGTACCAGGGGACGAGAACTGAGACATATTGGAATACATCTCCGGATCACACGGTTGATCATACTCTAGGTTCCACATGCATGTTTTAGCTGAAGGAAGAATCCCTTAAACCTGGAGAGTTGAGACCCGTTGAATGGGTACCATGCAATATGACTTCAAAGGGTCTTCGTTTGCTCAGCGAACCTCTCCAATCCTATCACTGCTGCGTTTATGCCCCTGTACACACGCTTGATTTTCTTTCGGAGACATAGCAATCCATAGGTTTTAAGATGCTTACTAGTCAGGTACATTCTTAGGCGTTTAATATGGGGTTTTGAGTCCATTTCGTTGAGCAAGGAGTAGCTCTTTTCTATTACATATTTGGCTTAAGGAACATTATCTGTGCTCATTTCAATCTCTGGTTTTATGCAGCACCCCAACTCACCTTTCCCCTTAAGCAAGCATAAGTTGGTTTTCTAAATTTGAGACCCTGTTCTGTTTTGTAATTCAGTTCCTGTATAGCCAAGTTTACATTCCGTGTATTACTGGTATCTTATGATGTTTCTTTTTCTGTGTGACTTATTTCAGTTAGAATCATCATACCTGAATCCACTCATTATGCTGCTATGGGCCTGATGACATAGATTTCATTGCTGAGTGATATTGCATTGTACGTAAGTACCACAACTTCTTTATCCATTTTTCGTTTTCTGCGATATTGAACTTGTACCATAAACGCGGTTCTTGTAAACAGAGCCGTCCCAAACTTTGGGGTGGCTGTGTCTTTTTGATTTTAATTTCCCTAAGCTATAGGATCATAAGTGGAAGTGCCCTAGGCTCTGTTGCTTTGTTTTTTAGATGTTTCAGGAAACACCATACACTTCTCCCGAGTGGCTGTTGGCAATTTACATCCCGCCCATCAGCATAACAAGGCTCCCAGTTCTCCATGGCTTGTCCTGCCTTTCTGGATTTTACACTTTTTTCAGATGGCCCTTTTTACCGGGGGGAAGTGAGACTTCATTGTAGTGCAGATTTCCTTTGCAAGCTTGCTTGGTTGGCCAAAAATGGCGTATGCGTTTTTTCCTGAATATATTCAGGAAAAAACACATACGCCCTTTTTTGCCAGGTGTATCATTGTCGACGTTCTGCCTCTTTTCCTATGTTTTAAATGCAATTCCAGTCTACCTCCTGAAATCGGTTTCCTGCAATTCTGCCCCGCTTTCAAGTCCTCTTGGCAGCCTTACTTCAGTATATTTTTGGACGATAGCTGTCATTTATAACTCTGCAGGTTTGTGAATTACAGTGCCCCTGAGCTCCATTCTTCAACTCGCTTTCTTGTGAGCTGGCCGCAACACGGCAGGATTGCTTCAGGCCCTAATCTGGTTACGGAACGGCATGCTGATCCTTTGGTTAATTCCTCTTCCTGGTGGGAAATGAAAGTTAAATTTGCCCGTCCAGAAACCTCCAGGTAGTCTCTCATTGGTCCTCCCTATTCGTGTTCATCTTCCGCAGAAATTGCAAACTGGGCCAAACTGGAGGTTAAAGGCACTGACTCTCCAATTCGGGAGAGTGTTAGTAAAGCGTTTGGAATGTTGCACCAGAGTACCAGGGGACGAGAACTGAGACATATTTCAACACGTCTCCCGATCACACGGTTGATCATACTCTGGATTCCACATGCATGTTTTAGCTGAAGGAAGAATCCCTTAAACCTGGAGAGTTGAGACCCGTGGAATGGGTACCATGCAATATGACTTCAAAGGGTCTTTGTTTGCTCACCGAACCTCTCCAATCCTATCACTGCTGCGTTTATGCCCCTGTACACATGCTTGATTCTCTTTCGGAGACATAGCAATCCATAGGTTTTAAGATACTTACTAGTCAGGTACATTCTTAGACGTTTAATATGGGGTGTTGAGTCCATTTCGTTGAGCAAGGAGTAGCTCTTGTCTATTACATATTTGGCTTAAGGAACTTTATCTGTGCTCATTTCAATCTCTGGTTTTATGCAGCACCCCAACTCACCTTTCCCCTTAAACAAGCATAAGTTGGTTTTCTGAATTTGAGACCCTGTTCTGTTTTGTAATCCAGTTCTTGTGTAGCCAAGTTTCCATTCCGTGTATTAATGATATCTTATGATGTTTCTTTTCCTTGTGACTTATTTCAGTTAGAATCATCATAACTGAATCCACTCATTATGCTGCTACGGGCCTGATGACATAGATTTCATTGCTGAGTGATATTGCATTGTACGTAAGTACCAAAACTTCTTTATCCATTTTTCACTTTCTGCGATTTTGAACTTGTCCCGTAAACGAGGTTCTTGTAAACAGAGCCATCCCAAACATTGGGGTGGCTGTGTCTTTTTGATTTTAATTTCCCTAAGCTACAGGACCATAACTGGAAGTGCCCTAGGCTCTGTTGCTTTGTTTTTTAGATGTTTCAGGAAACACCATACACTTCTCCCGAGTGGCTGTTGGCAATTTACATCCCGCCCATCAGCATAACAAGGCTCCCAGTTCTCCATGGCCTGTCCTGCCTTTCTGGATTTTACACTTTTTTCAGATGGCCCTTTTGACTGGGGGGAAGTGAGACTTCATTGTAGTGCAGATTTCCTTTGCAAGCTTGCTTGGTTGGCCAAAAAGGACGTATGCTTTTTTTCCTGAATATATTCAGGAAAAAAAGCATACGTCCTTTTTGGCCAAGTGCATCATTGTCGACATTCTGCCTCTTTTCCTACGCTTTAAATGCAAATCCAGTCTACCTCCTGAAATCGGTTTCCTGCAATTCTGCCCCGCTTTCAAGTCCTCTTGGCAGCCTTACTTCAGTATATTTTTGGACGATAGCTGTCATTTATAACTCTGCAGGTTTGTGAATTACAGTGCCCCTGAGCTCCTTTCTTCAACTCGCTTTCTTGTGAGCTGGCCGCAACACCGCAGGATTGCTTCAGGCCCTAATCTAGTTCCGGCACGGCACGCTGAGCCTTTGGTTAATTCCTCTCCCTGGTGGGAAATGAGAGATAAATTTGCCCGTCCAGACACCTCCAGCTAGTCTCTCATTGGTTCTCCCTATTCCTGTTCATCTTCCGCGGAATTTGCAAACTGGGCCAAACAGGAGGTTAAAGGCACTGACTCTCCAAGTCGGCAGAGTGTTAGTAAAGCATCTGGAATGTTGCACCCGAGTACCAGGTGACGAGAACTGAGACATATTGGAACACATCTCCCGACCACACGGTTGATCATACTCTGGGTTCCACATGCATGTTTTAGCTGAAGGAAGAATCCCTTAAACCTGGAGAGTTGAGACCCGTGGAAAGGGTACCATCCAATATGACTTCAAAGGGTCTTTGTTTGCTCACCGAACCTCTCCAATCCTATCACTGCTGCGTTTATGCCCCTGTACACATGCTTGATTCTCTTTCGGAGACATAGCAATCCATAGGTTTTAAGATATTTACTAGTCAGGTACATTCTTAGGCGTTTAATATGGGGTGTTGAGTCCATTTCGTTGAACAAGGAGTAGGTCTTGTCTATTCCATATTTGGCTTAAGGAACTTTATCTGTGCTCATTTCAATGTCTGGTGTTATGCAGCACCCCATCTCACCTTTCCACTTAAGCAAGCATAAGTTGGTTTTCTAAATTTGAGACCCTGTTCTGTTTTGTAATTCAGTTCCTGTGTAGCCAAGTTTACATTACGTGTATTAGTGATATCTTATGATGTTTCTTTTTCTGTGTGACTTATTTCAGTTAGAATCATCATAGCTGAATCCCCTCATTATGCTGCTACGGGCCTGATGACATAGAATTCATTGCTGAGTGATATTGCATTGTACGTAAGTACCACAACTTCTTTATCCATTTTTTGGTTTCTGCGATATTGAATTTGTACAGTAAACAAGGTTCTTGTAAACAGAGCCATCCCAAACTTTGGGGTGGCTGTGTCTTTTTGATTTTAATTTCCCTAAGCTATAGGACCATAAGTGGAAGTGCCCTAGGCTCTGTTCCTCTGTTTTTTAGATGTTTCAGTAAGCACCATACACTTCTCTCGAGTGGCTGTTGGCAATTTACATCCCACCCATCAGCATAACAAGGCTCCCAGTTCTCCATGGCCTGTCCTGCCTTTCTGGATTTTACTTTTTTCAGATGGCCCTTTTAACCGGGGGGAAGTGAGACTTCATTGTAGTGCAGATTTCCTTTGCAAGCTTGCTTGGTTGGCCAAAAAGGGCGTATGCGTTTTTTCCTGAATATATTCAGGAAAAAACGCATACGCCCTTTTTGGCCAAGTGCATCATTGTCGACATTCTGCCTCTTTTCCTATGCTTTAAATGCAATTCCAGTCTACCTCCTGAAATCGGTTTCCTGCAATTCTGCCCTGCTTTCAAGTCCTCTTGGCAGCCTTACTTCAGTATATTTTTGGACGATAGCTGTCATTTATAACTCTGAAGGTTTGTGAATTACAGTGCCCCTGAGCTCCTTTCTTCAACTCGCTTTCTTGTGAGCTGGCCGCAACACCGCAGGATTGCTTCAGGCCCTAATCAGGTTCCGGCACAGCATGCTGAGCCTTTGGTTAACTCCTCTTCCTGGTGGGAAATGAGAGTTAAATTTGCCCGTCCAGACACCTCCAGCTAGTCTCTCATTGGTCCTCCCTATTCCTGTTCATCTTCCGCAGAAATTGCAAACTGGCCCAAATAGGAGGTTAAAGGCACTGACTCTCCAAGTCGGGAGAGTGTTAGTAAAGCGTCTGGAATGTTGCACCCGAGTACCAGGGGACGAGAACTGAGACATATTGGAACACGTCTCCCGATCACATGGTTGATCATAGTCTCGGTTCCACATGCATGTTTTAGCTGAAGGAAGAATCCCTTAAACCTGGAGAGTTGAGCCCCGTGGAATGGGTACCATGCAATATGACTTCAAAGGGTCTTCATTTGCTCACCGAACCTCTCCAATCCTATCACTGCTGCGTTTATGCCCCTGTACACATACTTGATTCTCTTTCAGAGACATAGCAATCCATAGGTTTTAAGATACTTACTAGTCAGGTACATTCTTAGGCGTTTAATATGGGGTGTTGAGACCATTTCGTTGAGCAAGGAGTAGATCTTGTCTATTACATATTTGGCTTAAGGAACTTTATCTGTGCTCATTTCAATCTCTGGTTTTATGCAGCACCCCAACTCATCTTTCCCCTTAAGCAAGCATAAGTTGGCTTTCTAAATTTGAGACCCTGTTCTGTTTTGTAATCCAGTTACTGTGTCGCCAAGTTTACATTCCGTGGATTAGTGATATCTTATGATGTTTCTTTTTCTGTGTGACTTTTTTCAGTTAGAATCATCATACCTGAATCCAGTCATTATGCTGCTACGGGCCTGATGACATAGATGTCATTGCTGAGTGATATTGCATTGTACGTAAGTACCACAACTTCTTTATCCATTTTTCACTTTCTGCGATATTGAACTTGTACCGTAAACGAGGTTCTTGTAAACAGAGCTGTCCCAAACTTTGGGGTGGCGGTGTCTTTTTGATTTTAATTTCCCTAAGCTACTGGACCATAAGTGGAAGTGCTCTAGGCTCTGTTGCTTTGTTTTTTACATGTTTCAGGAAACACCATACACTTCTCCCGAGTGGCTGTTGGCAACTTACATCCCGCCCATCAGCATAACAAGGCTCCGAGTTCTCCATGGCCTGTCCTGCCTTTCTGGATTTTACAATTATTTCAGATGTCCCTTTTCACCAGGTGGAAGTGAGACTTCATTGTAGTGCAGATTTCCTTTGCAAGCTTGCTTGGTTGGCCAAAAAGGGCGTATGCGTTTTTTCCTGAATATATTCAGGAAAAAACGCATACGCCCTTTTTGGCCAAGTGCATCATTGTGCACGTTCTGCCTCTTTTCCTATGCTTTAAATGCAATTCCAGTCTACCTCCTGAAATCGGTTTCCTGCAATTCTGCCCCGCTTTCAAGTCCTCTTGGCAACCTTACTTCAGTATATTTTTGGACGATAGCTGTCATTTATAACTCTGCAGGTTTGTGAATTACAGTGCCCCTGAGCTCCTTTATTCAACTCGCTTTCTTGTGAGCTGGCCGCAACACCGCAGGATTGCTTCAGGCCCTAATCTGGTTCCGGCATGACACGCTGAGCCTTTGGTTAATTCCTCTTCCTGGTGGGAAATGAGAGTTAAATTTGCCCTTCCAGACACCTCAAGCTAGTCTCTCATTGGTTCTCCCTATTCCTGTTCATCTTTTGCAGAAATTGCAAACTGGGCCAAACAGGAGGTTAAAAGCACTGACTCTCCAAGTCGGGAGATTGTTAGTAAAGCGTCTGGAATGTTGCACCCGAGTACCAGGGGACGAGAACTGAGACATATTTGAACACGTCTCCCAATCACACCGTTTATCATACTCTGGGTTCCACATGCATGTTTTAGCTGAAGGAAGAATCCCTTAAACGTGGAGAGTTGAGACCTGTGGAATGGGTACCATGCAATATTATTTCAAAGGGTCTTCATTTGCTCACCGAACCTCTCCAATCCTATCACTGCTGCGTTTATGGCCCTGTACACACGCTTGATTCTCTTTCGGAGACATAGCAATCCATAGGTTTTAAGATACTTACTAGTCAGGTAAATTCTTAGGCGTTTAATATGGGGTGTTGAGTCCATTTCGTTGAGCTTGGAGCAGCTCTTTTCTATTACATATTTGGCTTAAGGAACTTTATCTGTGCTCATTTCAATCTCTGGTTTTATGCAGCACCCTAACTCACCTTTCCCCTTAAGCAAGCATAAGTTGGTTTTCTAAATTTCAGACCGTCTTCTGTTTTGTAATCCAGTTCCTGTGTAGCCATGTTTACATTCCGTGTATTAGTGATATCTTATGATGTTTCTTTTTCTGTGTGACTTGTTTCAGTTAGGATCATCATAGCTGAATCCACTCATTATGCTGCTATTGGCCTGATGACATAGATTTCATTGCTGAGTGATATTGCATTGTACGTAAGTACCACAACTTCTTTATCCATTTTTCACTTTCTGCGATATTGAACTTGTACTGTAAACGAGGTTCTTGTAAACAGAGCCGTCCCAAACTTTGGGGTGGCTGGTTTTTTTGATTTTAATTTGCCTAAGCTATAAGACCATAAGTGGAAGTGCCCTAGGCTCTGTTGCTTTGTTTTTTAGATGTTTCAGGAAACACCATACACTTCTCCGAGTGGCTGTTGGCAATTTACATCCGGCCCATCAGCATAACAAGGCTCCCAGTTCTCCATGGCCTGTCCTGCCTTTCTGGATTTTACACTTTTTTCAGATGGCCTTTTTGACCGGGGGGAAGTGAGACTTCATTGTAGTGCAGATTTCCTTTGCAAACTTGCTTGGTTGGCCAAAAAGGGCGTATGCGTTTTTTCCTGAATATATTCCGGAAAAAACACATACGCCCTTTTTGGCCAAGTGCATCATTGTCGACGTTCTGCCTCTTTTCCTATGCTTTAAATGCAATTCCATTCTACCTCCTGAAATCGGCTTCCTGCAATTCTGCCCCGGTTTCAAGTCCTCTTGGCAGCCTTACTTCAGTATATTTTTGGATGATAGCTGTCATTTATAACTCTGCAGGTTTGTGAATTACAGTGCCCCTGAGCTCCTTTCTTCAACTCGCTTTCTTGTGAGCTGGCCGCAACACGGCAGGATTGCTTCAGGCCCTAATCTGGTTCCAGCACGGCCCGCTGAGCCTTTGGTTAATTCCTCTTCCTGGTGGGAAATGAGAGTTAAATTTGCCCATCCAGACACCTCCAGCTAGTCTCTCATTGGTTCTCCCTATTCCTGTTCATGTTCCGCAGAAATTGCAAACTGGGCCAAACAGGAGGTTAAAGGCACTGACTCTCCAAGTCGGGAGAGTGTTAGTAAAGCGTCTGGAATGTTGCACCCGAGTACCAGGGGACGAGAACTGAGACATATTGGAACATGTCTCCCGATCACACCGTTGATCATACCCTGGGTTCCACATGCATGTTTTAGCTGAAGGAAGAATCCCTTAAACCTGGAGAGTTGAGACCCGTGGAATGGGTACCATGCAATATGACTTGAAAGGGTCTTCATTTGCTCACCGAACCTCTCCAATCCTATCACTGCTGCATTTATGCCCCTGTACACACGCTTGATTCTCTTTCGGAGACATAGCAATCCATAGGTTTTAAGATATATACTAGTCAGGTACATTCTTAGGCGTTTAATATGGGGTGTTGAGTCCATTTAGTTGAGCAAGGAGTAGCTCTTGTCTATTACATAGTTGGCTTAAGGAACTTTATCTGTGTTCATTTCAATCTCTGGTTTTATGCAGCACCCCAACTCACCTTTCCCCTTAAGCAAGCATAAGTTGGTTTTCTAAATTTGAGACCCTGTTCTGTTTTGTAATCCAGTTCCTGTGTAGCCAAGTTTACATTCCGTGTATTAGTGATATCTTATGATGTTTCTTTTTCTGTGTGACTTATTTCAGTTAGAATCATCATAGCTGAATCCCCTCATTATGCTGCTACGGGCCTGATGACATAGATTTCATTGCTGAGTGATATTGCATTGTACGTAAGTACCACAACTTCTTTATCCATTTTTTGCTTTCTGCGATATTGAACTTGTACTGTAAACGAGGGTCTTGTAAATAGAGCCGTCCCAAACTTTGGGGTGGCTGTGTCTTTTTGATTTTAATTTCCCTAAGCTATAGGACCATAAGTGGAAGTTCCCTAGGCTCTGTTGCTTTGTTTTTTAGATGTTTCAGAAAACACCATACACTTCTCCCCAGTGGCTGTTGGCAATTTACATTCCGCACATCAGCATGACAAGGCTCCCAGTTCTCCATGGCCTGTCCTGCCTTTCTGGATTTTACACTTTTTTCAGATAGCCCTTTTGACTGGGGGGAAGTGAGACTTCATTGTAGTGCAGATTTCCTTTGCAAGCTTGCTTGGTTGGCCAAAAAGGGCTATGCGTTTTTTTCTGAATATATTCAGGAAAAAACGCATACGCCCTTTTTGGCCAAGTGCATCATTGTCGACGTTCTGCCTCTTTTCCTATGCTTTAAATGCAATTCCAGTCTACCTCCTGAAATCGGTTTCCTGCAATTGTGCCTTGCTTTCAATGCCTCTTCATAGCCTTATCTCAATATATTTTTTGAAAATAGTTGGCCTTTATAACTCTGCAGGTTTTTGAATTGCAGTGGCCCTTAGCTCCATTTTTCAGCTCTTATTTTTGTGATCTTGCCTCATAACCACAGCATTCCTTCAGGTCGTATTCTTCTTCTGGGGCACCTTGCTGTGCCTTTGGTTTATTCTTCTTACTGATGTGAAATTAGAGTGACATGTGCCCATTGAAACTGCTACAGCTAGTTTCTCACTGGTTCCCCCTATTCCCATTCATCGTCCGCACTAACTGCAGACTGTGCGATACCAGAACTTAAAGGCATTGACTCTCCATGTGGGGATATTGTTAGTAAAGCGGCTGGAATGTCGATCTGGAGCCGCAGGAGAGGAAAAATGATGTGTGTTTTAGAAACCTTTCCCGATCATATGGTATACCAGTCGCTGGGTTTCCCAAGCATGGTTTAGCTGTAGGAAGATTCCCTTCAACCTGGAGTTTTGGGACCCTTGGAATGAGTAGCATGAAGTATTGCATTAAACTTTTGGCAGTTGCTCACCAAAGCTCACCAATCCTCTCAGCCCCAAGTGTGCAGCCTTATGTCTTATCCAGCTGTGGGTTTATATGTGGTCAATCCAGGTTGCATCACAGCCCCTGAGCAAATTTTGTAAGAATTTTTCTCTCTTTCATTGTTTCTGCGTTTTGTTTTTAAAATTTATTTCTATAATGGGGTTTAGCTCATTTTCACTGCTGTGTTTGTGCCGCTCTGCACACACTTGATTCCCTTATGGAGATATATCAATACATGGGTTTTAAGATTCTTATTACTCAGATATATTTCTCTGCGGTGTATAGGGTGTGTTGAGGCCAGTTCATTGAGCAAGGTGTAGATCTTGTCTAATATCTATTTGGTTTATTGAACGGTATCTGTGCTAATTTCAAACTCTGGTTTAATGCATCACCCCACCTCTCCTTTCCCCTTAAGCTGACATAAGTGTGTTTTCTAAATGTGAGACACTGTTCTGTTCTGTAATTCATTTCTTGTGCAGCCATATTTACCCTCCCTCTATAAGTGATATCTTATGATATGTTTCTTTTTCTGTTTGACTTATTTCAAGTAGTATTATCGGACCTAAATCCACTCTTTATCCTTCTACTAGCCTTATTACCTTGATTTCATGGTGAAGAGATATTCCATTGTACATAAGTACCACATCTTCTTTATCCATTGTTCTCTTTCCTGGGATATTTAAGGTGTACTGAAGTTGAGGTTCTTGTAAACAGAGTAGCCCTAAACTGTGGTGTGCTTGTGTCTTGTTGATTTTTAGACTTCCCTAGATATACTCCCATGATTGGAAGTGTCCTATGCTCTGTAGCTCTGTTTTTTAGATGATTTAGGAACCACCATACACTTCTCCAGAGTGGCTCTCAGCAGTTCACACACTGCCCATCAGCGTATAAAGGCTCCCTGTTCTCCATGGCCTGTCCTGCATTTCTGGTTTTTACAATTTTTTAGGATGGCCCTTTTGACCGGTGGGAAATGAGACTTCTTTGTTGTGCACATTTGCATTGCTTGCTTGCTTCGTTGCCCATAAAGTGCGTATGCGTTTTTTCCTGGATATAATCAGGAAAAAACGCATACGCCCTTTTGGGCCAACTGCATCATTGTCGAAATTCTGCCGCTTTTCATGTGCTTTAAAGACGAGTCCAATCTATCTCTTGAAATCTGTTTCTTGCAATTCTGTCTTGCATTCAGATCCTCTTCTTTGCCTTACCTCAACATATTTTTGGACGTTAGTTTTCATTTATAACTCTGCAGGTTTGTGAATTGCAGTGACCCTGAGCTCCATTTTTTAAGTTGCTCTTTTGTGAGCTGGCCTCAAACCCACAGGATTGCTTCAGGCCCTATTTTGGCTCCGGCGAGGTGGGCTGAGCCTTTTTTCAATTCTTATTCTTAATGGGAAATTAGAGTGATATGTGCCCGTCCAAACCCCTACAACTATTCTCTCATTGGTTCCCCCTCTTCCCGTTCATCCTCCTCACAATTTGCAAAATGTGTGAAACAGAAGTTGAAATGTGCTGATTCTCCAAGTGGGGAGATTCTAAGTAACGTGGCTGGAATGGTGAACAGGAGCACCAGGAGAGGATAAATGAGCTGCATTTTAGACACATCTCCCGATCACATGGTGTACAGTCCTCTGGGTTTTCCATGCATGTTTTAGCTGTAGGAAGATCCCTTGAACCTGCAGATTTGGGACCCATTGAATGGGTACCAGGTAGTATTACTTTAAAGGGTGTGCATTTCCTCACCCAACCTCACATTTCTCTTAGTGCAAACAGTTTGCAGCCTTATGTCTCATCCTGCTGTGGGTCTAGATGTGTTCAATCCATGTTGCATCACCGTCCCTGAGGAAAAGTTGTAAGAGGTTTTCTCTGTCTCTCTGTCGTTTATTTTTTTCAATTTATTACTATATTGGTTACAGCTGATTTTCAAAGCTCTGTTTCTTGCTGCTGTACATCCACTTGATTCACGTACAGAGAGACATCAGTAAATTCTTTTTCAGATTCTTACCAGTCGTATATATTCTTTTCCGGTGACTTGAGTGTGCTGAGTGCAGTTCTTTTAGCTACCGTGTGGGCCTTGTTGATTATCAGTTTGGTATTTGGAATGGTATCTTTGCTAATTTCAACCTCCTGGATGATGCCTCACCCCTCCCCACCTTTCCCGTTTAGCAGCCTTATGCGTGTTTTCTACATATTTGACTATGTTTTTGTTTTGTAATTTATTTCATGTGTAGCCATTTTGGATTCCACCTTTAAGTGATATCTTATGATATGTGTCTTTTTCTTTTTGAATTATGTCACTTAGAATGATCATACGTAACTCCTCCGGAGTTGTTACAACTGGCCATATTTCATTGATTTCCAGGCTGAATAATATTCCACTCTACCTAAGTACCACATCTCTATCCATTTTTTCTCTCCAGAGACATTTAAGTTATATCCTAGTCGAGGATCTTTTAAACAGAGAGGGGGTAAACATTGGGGTGCCTGTGTCCTCTCAATTTTTGTTTTTCCCAAGATATACGCCCATGAGTGCAAGTGCCCTATGCTCTGTAGCTCATTTTTTAGATGCTTTAGTAAACACAATACACTTCTCCAGAATGGCCGTTGGCAATATACATTTCCACTATAAGTCTCACAGGGCTCCCTCTTCTCCTTGCCCTGTCCTGCATTTCTGTTGTTTACGCTTTATGAGGATGGCTCTTCTGACTGATGCGAAGTGATATCTTTTGTAGTATTGACTTCCAGTGCCCACCTGTTTGCTTGGCTAAAAAAGTGTATGCCCTTTTCTTGAATATATACAGAAAAAAACGCATACACCCTTTTTGGCCAACTGCAATGTTGGCAATGTTCAGCTCCTTTTCTTGTGCTTAATGGCGAGTCCTTTCTACCTCCTCAGATCCCTTTCCTGCCATTCTCCCTTGCTTACAAGTCCTTTTCTCTGACTTTCCTCAAGACATTTTTCAGTGATGGATATTTTCAACTCTGCAGTTTCGTGAATTTTACTGCCCCTGAGTTCCATTGTTCAACTTGTGTTTATGGGAACTGGCCACAAAGCAGCGGGATTTCCTCAAGCCCTATACTGTTTCCATGGGCAACCCTAGCCTTTGGTCAGTTCGTCTTCCTGATTGGAAATTAGAGTGACATGTGCCTGTCTGAACACCTAGGACTTGTCTCTCATTGTTCTTCATCCTTCCGCTTCATCCTCTGGACAAATTCCAAACTGTACACAACAGGATGTTGACAGTGCTGACATCTCCAAGTGGGGAGACTGTTAGTAAAGACGCTGGAGGGGTGAACCCGAGCACCAGGAGATGAGGAGATGAGATGCCTTTTCCAAACTCTTCCCGATCAGACGGTATACCATCCTCTGGGTGTGACAGACATGTTTTAGCAGTAGGAAGAGTCCCATTCATGTAAGGAGAACATCAGGGCTTTTTCAAAATCAGTGTCTCCCCGAAACCCAAACTGGGGATTTTTTTAAGCTACGGCTACACATATGTTCATTAAGGGCCTTGGGAAGTAGGCAGAGTCAAAACTTTAGATGATTGAAGTCTTCAGGGTCAGAAGCACTCACCACCAGCTTCCCTTAGGTTACACTTTAACTGTCATTGATAGATGATGTCAATAAAAATATCTATTCTTTTTCAGATTATTTCCCCTTATAGCTTATTGCAAAATGTTGAGTGTAGTTCCCTGTGCTATACAGTAGTTCCTTGTTGATGATCTATTTTATACATAGCAGTGTGTATGTGTTAATCCCAAACTGTTAATTTATCCCTCCTCCCACCTTTCCCCTTTGGTAATAATAAATTATAAGATTTTATACTTCTCAGAAATGGGGGAGCTGAAAGAGAGGTATCATTTTCAATGGAAAAGCATTTAAAACAAGATTGAAGCTTTAACCAAGATTATTAGATGTACATCCTTGGAAAGAAATCACTTCGTTTCTCTAATATTGACCTGACAAATAAGACAAACCTTTTCACTGAACTTGCTTATAATAAAGTGATGGAAATATCAAATGGAAGTGTTAGAAACATCTTATTTTACCCGAGCCTTATACACTGTTCTATGTTAACTACAGTTTGGCTCACACATCTGTTCATTGAGGTTACAATAGTCTCAATTTCTGTTACTGATCCTCCAGAGTGGACCCCAACAAGTGTCCCCCTGCCCAGTGTCATTGGGGCCAACAGATCGAGACTGAGTTTGGTTCACAAGCAAAGGAAACTTTATATTTTGATCAGAGAATGGAGAGGTGAGAGCATGCACTACCCCCTGGGCTGTGGGCTGGGCTGCTGTGTAGAGATCCTGTCAGAGTCAGTGGGAGGGAGGGGGCGGAGCTCTCGAGGGCCGGGTTGGCTGCAGCTCAGGCTCTGTATCGCGGAGTCTGCACTGGGCCCCAGGAGCTGAGGTGTCGTCCCAGCCATTCTGCACTAGGAAATCTGGTCTGAAGTGCCGGGTGTGGAACCTCTGCATGCGGGACCCTAGGAGCACATGAAATTAGACAAAGCACAAAGGATAAAAACGGTTAGACTTGACTTTATTGCCCAGATTCTATTTTTATCTCCCAGGGATTTTTAATGGGCTTTGCTGGGGACAAACCCCTCCTCTGCCTTTTGTCCCGTTCCTCATTCTTGGAGTGCTGAGGGTGCAGACCCTTCTTCTGTAACTGCTGAGTGCTGAGTTGGGAGCCCTCATACCCGGGGGCGAGGGTCAGGGCTTCTCCCCAGCAGCCTCCAGGTGACGTTGATTGTCCCCAGGCCCCCTGCCTCCCTGCTCGTCCACCTGAGCACCAGCATTGGAAGTGTTATAGATTCTAATGACCTTTAAGGGTCCAGGAAAGAGATGTGCAGAGACGCTGTGGGGGCCGGTTTCACCCCGCCCCACATTTGTTCAGCCACCTTAGGCTGACCGTTTCTGCCAGCCTAGATGCTCTGACCAGTAGTCTGCGCTTTCTTCAATTAGGCCCCTGAATTAACATACAAACAGCACCAGGTGTCAGAGCCCTGCCTGCTCAACTCCCAGACAGTCCAGGGTCAGTGGTGATCAAGGACCATGATGGCCACTGAGTCAACAGCCTTTTGAAGTAAACAGGAGTCCAGCCAGTCTTATTGGCCACCATCATCACGGTGTCTGTAGGCTTTTCTATGGTGACAGTGTGATATACGGTTCCCCCGCCAAGATTATTAGCTCCCCTCTGGGTGCAGTAAGTTCTGCAAGCAGTAGTCTACTCTTTTGGGACACACTCTTGTTGTTTTATGAGAGAAACTCCAGGTCAAGTGATGTTCACATGAGTCGTCATGGTGCCCTGTTGCCCCCGGTTATCTCTCTGGATGTTGAAGTTGGAAGGCCTCCTCACTCGAGGTTGGTGTGCCCACAGAGCGAACCCTGAAACTTCAGGGCATGGTTGGTGGTTAGGATCACCACGTGGGGTCCTTTTCCCTTAGGAGGGAGGTGGCCTTTGGGGCTGCTGATTTCCAGGTTTTTAGATACCGCCAGTATCTTGGCCAGATGTGGCAGTTGGCCAAGCCCCTTGGTGACCGTAGTTTATCCTACCTGGATGGCATTCTTGCATTGTTCCATTTCAAGTGGTCCCAGTTTTTGCACTAATTCTCCAATGGCGATTCACCTTTCACCGGGAATGTAAAGGTCAAAGGGTTTAGCTAAATTAGGGAGTTCCAGGGCAAGGGTCTGAATTGACTGCTCTTTCCATTCTTGAAAGGCCACTTCTGGATTCTATTCAACAGGATCATCATCTTTTCCTTTCAGTGTTTCATATAGAGGCCCAGCTAGTAGACTGTAGTTAGGGATCCAGAAGCAGCAAACCCTGGCCTCCCCAAGAACCCCTAAGCTGTCTTCTAGTTTTAGAAAGGGGTAAGGCTGAAAATGGTTTCTTCCCTTTCCTGGGATGGGCTTCTCCGACCTTCTGTGAGAATGAAGCCCAGGCAGGTCACCGCAGTCTGTGATATTTGAGCTTTTTCTTGGACAACTTCTATCCTTTATTGGCTTGGTAGTTCAGAGGCCTCCTTAGTAGGGCTGGCGATCAGAATGTCGTCTGCGTACTGAAGGAGGGTTTCCTTTTCCAGAGGTAGAACTTTTAGGTCTTTAGCTAAGCTTTCCCCAAAGATGGTGTGGGAAGTTTTGCACCCTTGGGGCAAGACGGCCCGGAAGTATTGTTTTAGTTGTATGTTGAGTCCTGCCACTCACAAGCCAAAATTTCTTGTGACTCTGGGACTAATGGAATACAAAAGAAGGCATCATTGAAGACTAATACAGAATACCATGTCCTGGTGGTTGGTAGAATGACCAGCAGGGTGTAGGAATTAGGAGCAGCTGGAGGTATATCCTCGGTGGCTTCACTGACTGTCCTGACATCCTTTACCAGGTCCCCAGCAGCCCATGGGGCTCTCGTGGTCAGACCAATCCCAGAATATGGAGCTCACCTGGGCAGGTACCCCACCCCCACCCCAGCCCACGGGGCTCTCGTGGTCAGGCCCCTCCCAGGATACAGAGCTACCCTTGCAGGTACCGTGGCAGGGCTGGGCACACAGGAACCGTGCACATAGCCCTCATTGCAGAGCACCCCCAGCTCACCTGTCGCTCAGAGCTGACACAGAGCACCTCAGAGCAGGACTTGAACTAACAAACAGCAGCTGCGACAGGTCTGTGACCCTGGGCATCACTCTGTGCGGCCTCCCTCCACCTGGTCTTCCAGAGACTTCCACTGCACCCGGGGCACCAGGCCTCTGTCTCCAACCACCACCCACCCCTCCTCTCCCTGACTCCTGGGTTCCTCTCATTAGAAGAGGGTTTTCTTGAAGTTGTCTCCCACTCATGGGCCAGATAAAATGATTAGAAAACAAGCCAAAGCTGCAGCCCCTTGTCTATCCTGACTCTCAGGAGCCCACACCTGTTCCTTGGACCTGGCCGGTTCAGCAAGTTCCATTTTCTGCAACTGTGAGCCCCTGAGGGGTGATGATTGGCTGACCTGGGCAGCCTTACCATGCCGGCCAGCCCTCCCCAGGTGTGCCTGGGTTGAGATCAATATAAATACCACTCCAGGCAGCAAGAGGCCCTGCAGCCGTGCCTGACGCCATTTTCTCTGCCCTGTCAGCAGTCTCGGGGCTGGGCTGGTGGGAGGGAGTGAGAGGCCACGGCTTTGTGGGTGGCCCAGTGTGAGTGGGGCTCTGCTGGACTTTCTGCAGCAGTTGCCAGGCTGCCACCTGCTAAAGAAGAGGATGTGTCACCTATACCTGCTGCTGGAATTTCTCCCTGGGCAGAGGTGAGGAAGGAAAGAAGCAGTGGGGGCAGGGACAGGACGGGTATCTCAGGCAGGGAAATGGAAATCTTCCAGAAGAGCACCCAGGGCCAGGACCATCCTGGCTGGCCTGCAGGCAACAAGTCGGCCGGCATGCTGTCACTCGTGTGGCTCTATGGCCCTTCCTCTACGCTTTCAAGTCCTTGTATATATTCAGGTGTTTTACCTGGGACGGGTGGGAATAGTTCAGCAGCAACTGGCCTGGGGCTCAGCTCACGTTTACTCACAGATGCCTCGGCACGGTGCCCCAGCTTTGCAATGAGGATGCTTGTTGCGTGGGGGCTGCTGGCTGAATGGGAGACGATTCCCCACCACTGACCAACTTCAGAATTGTTTACAACTGGAGCAAGTGCCCTGATACGGTTTTCCTCTGTGGAACTGGTGGGTTCTGTGTTTTTTTTCTCTTTTTCGTTTTTGGTTCAAGGTAGATTTTATTCCTCTTTTTTGTATTTACAGATATAAGCATGGAAATAATTTATTCATATAAATACATGTATGTGAAGGGAATAATTGTTTTTTCTGTTTTATTTTTTAAATTTTATTTCTTTTTAATTTTGAATTTTATTTTATATTTTTATACAGCAGGTTCTTATTGGTTACCTATTTTATACGTATAAATGTATACATGCCAATCCCAGTCTCTCAACTCCTCCCACCACCACCCCCCCAACAGCCTTCCACCCTTGTTGTCCATACGTTTGTTGTCTACATCTGTTGCTCTATTTATGCCTTGCAAAATGGTTAACCTGTACAGTTTTTCTAGGTTCCACATATATGCATGAATATACAAGATTTGTTTTTCTCTTTCTGACTTACTTCACTCTGTATGACAGTCTCTAGATCCATCGACGTCTCTACACATGACCCAATTTCATTCCTTTTCATGGCTTAGTAATATTCCATTTTATATATGTACCACAGCTTTATGCATTCGTCTGTCTGTGGGCATTTAGGTTGCTTCCATTACCTCGATATTGTAAAGAGTGAGGCAATGAACATTGTGGTGAATGTCTCTTTTTGATTTATGGTTTTGTCTGGGTATATGTCCAGAACTGGGATTGCTGTATCATATGGTAATTCTACTGTTAGTTTCTTAAGAAACTCCATATTGTTCTCCATAGTGACTGTATCAGTTTATATTCCCAACAATAGTGGAAGAGGGTTCCTTTTCTCCACACCCTTTCCAGCATTTTTTGTTTGTAGATTTTCTGATGATGCCCATTCTACCAGGTGTGAGGTGATACCTCATTGCTGAGTCCATTTCCTTGAGCAAGGGGTAGGTCCTGTCTATTAAATATTTGGCTTATGGAATGGTATCTGTACTAATTTCAAACTCTGGTTTTATGCAGCACCCCAACTCACCTTCCCACTTAAGCAAGCATAAGTTGGTTTTCTAAATTTGAGACCGTGTTCTGTTTTGTAAATCAGTTCATGTGTAGCCAAGTTCTCATTCCATGTATTAGTGGTACCTTATGATGTTTCTTTTTCTGTGTGACTTTTTTCACTTAGAATCACCGTGCCTCAATCCACTCATTATGCTGGTACGGGCCTGGTGACATAGTTTTCATTGCTGAGAGGTATTCTGTTGTACGTAAGTACCGCAACTTCTTTATCCATTATTTGTTCTCTGGCATATTTAACTTGTGCTGCAGAAGAGGTTCCTGTAAACAGAGCTGTCCCAAACTTTGGGGTGGCTGTGTCTTTTTGATTTTAATTTCCCTAAGCTATAGGACCATAAGTGGAAGTGCCCTAGGCTCTGTTGCTTTGTTTTTTATATGTTTCAGGAAACACCATACACTTCTCCCGAGTGGCTGTTGGCAATTTACATCCCACCCATCAGCATAACAAGGCTCCCAGTTCTCCATGGCCTGTCCTGCCTTTCTGGATTTTACACTTTTTTCAGATTGCCCTTTTGACCGGGGGGAAGTGAGACTTCATTGTAGTGCAGATTTCCTTTGCAAGCTTGCTTGGTTGGCCAAAAAGGGCGTATGCGTTTTTCCCTGAATATACTCAGGAAAAAACGCATACGCCCTTTTTGGCCAAGTGCATCATTGTCGACGTTCTGCCTCTTTTCCTATGCTTTAAATGCAATTCCAGTCTGCCTCCTGAAATCGGTTTCCTGCAATTCTGCCCCGCTTTCAAGTCCGCTTGGCAGCCTTACTTCAGTATATTTTTGGATGATAGCTGTCATTTATAACTCTGCAGGTTTGTGAATTACAGTGTTCTTGAGCTCCTTTCTTCAACTCGCTTCCTTGTGAGCTGCCCGCAAAACTGCAGGATTGTTTCAGGCCCTAATCTGGGTCTGGCACGGCATGCTGAGCCTTTGGTTAATCCTCTTCCTGGTGTGAAATAAGAGTTAACTTTGCCCGTCCAGACACCTCTAGCTAGTCTCTCATTGGTTCTCCCTATCCCTGTTCATCTTCCGCAGAAATTGCAAACTGGGCCAAACAGGAGGTTAAAGGCACTGACTCTCCAAGTCGGCAGAGCGTTAGTAAAGCGTCTGGAATGTTGCACACGAGTACCAGGGGACGAGAACTGAGACATATTGGAACACGTCTCCCGATCACACGGTTGATCATACTCTGGGTTCCACATGCATGCTTTAGCTGAAGGAAGAATCCCTTAAAGCTGGAGAGTTGAGACCCGTGGAATGGGTACCATGCAATATGACTTCAAAGGGTCTTCATTTGCTCACCGAACCTCTCCAATCCTATCACTGCAGCGTTTATGCCCCTGTACACACGCTTGATTCTCTTTCGGAGACATAGCAATCCATACGTTTTAAGATACTTACTAGTCAGGCACATTCTTAGGCGTTTAATATGGGGTGTTGAGTCCATTTCGTTGAGCAAGGAGTAGCTCTTGTTTATTACATATTTGGCTTAAGGAACTTTATCTGTGCTCATTTCAATGTCTGGTTTTATGCAGCACCCCAACTCACCTTTCCCCTTAAGCAAGCATAAGTTGGTTTTCTAAATTTGAGACCCTGTTCTGTTTTGTAATTCAGTTCTGTGTAGCCAAGTTTACATTCCGTGTATTAGTGATATCTTATGATGTTTCATTTTCTGTGTGACTTATTTCAGTTAGAATCATCATACCTGAATCCACTCATTATGCTGCTACGGGCCTGATGACATAGATTTCATTGCGGAGTGATATTGTATTGTACGTAAGTACCACAACTTCTTTATCCATTTTTCGCTTTCTGCGATATTGAACTTGTACCGTAAACGAGGTTCTTGTAAACAGAGCCATCCCAAACTTTGGGGTGGCTGTGTCTTTTTGATTTTAATTTCCCTAAGCTATAGGACCATAAGTGGAAGGGTCCTAGGCTCTGTTGCTTTGTTTTTTAGATGTTTCAGGAAACACCATACACTTCTCCCCAGTGGCTGTTGGCAATTTACATCCCACCCATCAGCATAACAAGGCTCCCAGTTCTCCATGGCCTGTCCTGCCTTTCTGGATTTTACACTTTTTTCACATGGCCCTTTTGACCGGGGAGATGTGAGACTTCTTTGTAGTGCAGATTTCCTTTGTAAGCTTGCTCCGTTGGCCAAAGAGGGCGTATGCGTTTTTTTCCTGAATATATTCAGGAAAAAACGCATACGCCCTTTTTGGCCAAGTGCATCATTTTCAAAGTTCTGCCTCTTTTCCTATGCTTTAAATGGAATTCCAGTCTACCTCCTGAAATCGGTTTCCTGCAATTCTGCCCCGCTTTCAAGTCCTCTTGGCAGCCTTACTTCAGTGTATTTTTGGACGATAGCTGTCATTTATAACTCTGCAGGTTTGTGAATTACAGTGCCCCTGAGCTCCTTTCTTCAACTCGCTTTCTTGTGAGCTGGCCGCAACACCGCAGGATTGCTTCAGGCCCTAATCTGGTTCCGGCATGGCACGCTGAGCCTTTGGTTAATTCCTCTTCCTGGTGGGAAATGAGAGTTAAATTTTCCCGTCCAGACACCTCCAGCTAGTCTCTCATTAGTTCTCCCTATTCCTGTTCATCTTCCGCGGAATTTGCAAACTGGGCCAAACAGGAGGTTAAAGGCACTGACTCTCCAAGTCGGGAGAGTGTTAGTAAAGCATCCGGAATGTTGCACCCGAGTACCAGGGGACGAGAACTGAGACATATTTCAACACGTCTCCCGATCACACGGTTGATCATACTCTGGGTTCCACATGCATGTTTTAGCTGAAGGAAGAATCCCTTAAACCTGGAGAGTTGAGACCCGTGGAATGGGTACCATGCAATATGACTTCAAAGGGTCTTCATTTGCTCACCAAAACTCTCCAATCCTATCACTGCTGCGTTTTTGCCCCTGTACTCACGATTGATTCACTTTCAGAGACATAGCAATCCATAGGTTTTAAGATACTTACTAGTCAGTTACATTATTAGGCGTTTAATATGGGGTTTTGAGTCCATTTCGTTGAGCAAGGAGTAGCTCTTGTCTATTACATATTTGGCTTAAGGAACTTTATCTGTGCTCATTTCAATCTCTGGTTTTATGCAGCACCCCAACTCACCTTTCCCCTTAAGCAAGCATAAGTTGATTTTCTAAATTTGGGACCATGTTCTGTTTTGAAATTCAGTTCCTGTGTAGCCAAGTTTACATTCCGTGTATTAGTGATATCTTATGATGTTTCTTTTTCTGTGTGACTTATTTCAGTTAGAATCATCATACCTTAATCCACTCATTATGCTGCTATGGGCCTGATGACATAGATGTCATTGCTGAGTGATATTGCATTGTACGTAAGTACCACAACTTCTTTATCCATTTTTCGCTTTATGCGATATTGAACTTGTACCGTAAATGAGTTTCTTGTAAACAGAGCCATCCCAAACTTTGGTGTGGCTGTGTCTTTTTGATTTTAATTTCCCTAAGCTATAGGACCATAAGTGGAAGTGCCCTAGGCTCTGTTGCTTTGTTTTTTAGATGTTTCAGGAAACACCATACACTTCTCCCCAGTGGCTGTTGGCAATTTACATCCCACCCATCAGCATAACAAGGCTCCCAGTTCTCCATGGCCTGTCCTGCCTTTCTGGATTTTACACTTTTTTCAGATGGCCCTTTTGACCGGGGGGAAGTGAGACTTCATTGTAGTGCAGATTTCCTTTGCAAGCTTGCTTGGTTGGCCAAAAAGGGCGTATGCTTTTTTTCCTGAATATATTCAGGAAAACACGCATACGCCCTTTTTGGCCAAGTGCATCATTGTCGACCTTCTGCCTCTTTTCCTATGCTTTAAATGCAATTCCAGTCTACCTCCTGAAATCGGTTTCCTGCAATTATGCCCGGCTTTCAAGTCCTCTTGGCAGCCTTACTTCAGTATATTTTTGGATGATAGCTGTCATTTATAACTCTGCAGGTTTGTGAATTACAGTGCCCCTGAGCTCCTTTCTTCAACTCACTTTCTTGTGAGCTGGCCGCAACACCGCAGGATTGCTTCAGGCCCTAATCTGGTTCCGGCATGGCACGCTGAGCCTTTGGTTAATTCCTCTTCCTGGTGGGAAATGAGAGTTAAATTTTCCCGTCCAGACACCTCCAGCTAGTCTCTCATTGGTTCTCCCTATTCCTGTTCATCTTCCGCGGAATTTGCAAACTGGGCCAAACAGGAGGTTAAAGGCACTGACTCTCCAAGTCGGGAGAGTGTTAGTAAAGCATCTGGAATGTTGCACCCGAGTACCAGGGGACGAGAACTGAGACATATTTCAACACGTCTCCCGATCACACGGTTGATCATACTCTGGGTTCCACATGCATGTTTTAGCTGAAGGAAGAATCCCTTAAACCTGGAGAGTTGAGACCCGTGGAATGGGTACCATGCAATATGACTTCAAAGGGTCTTCATTTGCTCACCAAAACTCTCCAATCCTAACACTGCTGCGTTTTTGCCCCTGTACTCACGATTGATTCACTTTCAGAGACATAGCAATCCATAGGTTTTAAGATACTTACTAGTCAGGTACATTATTAGGCGTTTAATATGGGGTTTTGACTCCATTTCGTTGAGCAAGGAGTAGCTCTTGTCTATTACATATTTGGCTTAAGGAACTTTATCTGTGCTCATTTCAATCTCTGGTTTTATGCAGCACCCCAACTCACCTTTCCCCTTAAGCAAGCATAAGTTGATTTTCTAAATTTGGGACCATGTTCTGTTTTGAAATTCAGTTCCTGTGTAGCCAAGTTTACATTCCGTGTATTAGTGATATCTTATGATGTTTCTTTTTCTGTGTGACTTATTTCAGTTAGAATCATCATACCTGAATCCACTCATTATGCTGCTATGGGCCTGATGACATAGATGTCATTGCTGAGTGATATTGCATTGTACGTAAGTACCACAACTTCTTTATCCATTTTTCGCTTTATGCGATATTGAACTTGTACCGTAAACGAGTTTCTTGTAAACAGAGCCATCCCAAACTTTGGGGTGGCTGTGTCTTTTTGATTTTAATTTCCCTAAGCTATAGGACCATAAGTGGAAGTGCCCTAGGCTCTGTTGCTTTGTTTTTTAGATGTTTCAGGAAACACCATACACTTCTCCCCAGTGGCTGTTGGCAATTTACATCCCACCCATCAGCATAACAAGGCTCCCAGTTCTCCATGGCCTGTCCTGCCTTTCTGGATTTTACACTTTTTTCAGATGGCCCTTTTGACCGGGGGGAAGTGAGACTTCATTGTAGTGCAGATTTCCTTTGCAAGCTTGCTTGGTTGGCCAAAAAGGGCGTATGCCTTTTTTCCTGAATATATTCAGGAAAAAACGCATACGCCCTTTTTGGCCAAGTGCATCATTGTCGACCTTCTGCCTCTTTTCCTATGCTTTAAATGCAATTCCAGTCTACCTCCTGAAATCGGTTTCCTGCAATTCTGCCCGGCTTTCAAGTCCTCTTGGCAGCCTTACTTCAGTATATTTTTGGATGATAGCTGTCATTTATAACTCTGCAGGTTTGTGAATTACAGTGCCCCTGAGCTCCTTTCTTCAACTCGCTTTCTTGTGAGCTGGCCGCAACACCGCAGGATTGCTTCAGGCCCTAATCTGGTTCCGGCATGGCACGCTGAGCCTTTGGTTAATTCCTCTTCCTGGTGGGAAATGAGAGTTAAATTTTCCCGTCCAGACACCTCCAGCTAGTCTCTCATTGGTTCTCCCTATTCCTGTTCATCTTCCGCGGAATTTGCAAATTGGGCCAAACAGGAGGTTAAAGGCACTGACTCTCCAAGTCGGGAGAGTGTTAGTAAAGCATCTGGAATGTTGCACCCGAGTACCAGGGGACGAGAACTGAGACATATTTCAACACGTCTCCCGATCACACGGTTGATCATACTCTGGGTTCCACATGCATGTTTTAGCTGAAGGAAGAATCCCTTAAACCTGGAGAGTTGAGACCCGTGGAATGGGTACCATGCAATATGACTTCAAAGGGTCTTCATTTGCTCACCAAAACTCTCCAATCCTATCACTGCTGCGTTTTTGCCCCTGTACTCACGATTGATTCACTTTCAGAGACATAGCAATCCATAGGTTTTAAGATACTTACTAGTCAGGTACATTATTAGGCGTTTAATATGGGGTTTTGAGTCCATTTCGTTGAGCAAGGAGTAGCTCTTGTCTATTACATATTTGGCTTAAGGAACTTTATCTGTGCTCATTTCAATCTCTGGTTTTATGCAGCACCCCAACTCACCTTTCCCCTTAAGCAAGCATAAGTTGATTTTCTAAATTTGGGACCATGTTCTGTTTTGAAATTCAGTTCCTGTGTAGCCAAGTTTACATTCCGTGTATTAGTGATATCTTATGATGTTTCTTTTTCTGTGTGACTTATTTCAGTTAGAATCATCATACCTGAATCCACTCATTATGCTGCTATGGGCCTGATGACATAGATGTCATTGCTGAGTGATATTGCATTGTACGTAAGTACCACAACTTCTTTATCCATTTTTCGCTTTATGCGATATTGAACTTGTACCGTAAACGAGTTTCTTGTAAACAGAGCCATCCCAAACTTTGGGGTGGCTGTGTCTTTTTGATTTTAATTTCCCTAAGCTATAGGACCATAAGTGGAAGTGCCCTAGGCTCTGTTGCTTTGTTTTTTAGATGTTTCAGGAAACACCATACACTTCTCCCCAGTGGCTGTTGGCAATTTACATCCCACCCATCAGCATAACAAGGCTCCCAGTTCTCCATGGCCTGTCCTGCCTTTCTGGATTTTACACTTTTTTCAGATGGCCCTTTTGACCGGGGGGAAGTGAGACTTCATTGTAGTGCAGATTTCCTTTGCAAGCTTGCTTGGTTGGCCAAAAAGTGCGTATGCCTTTTTTCCTGAATATATTCAGGAAAAAACGCATACGCCCTTTTTGGCCAAGTGCATCATTGTCGACCTTCTGCCTCTTTTCCTATGCTTTAAATGCAATTCCAGTCTACCTCCTGAAATCGGTTTCCTGCAATTCTGCCCGGCTTTCAAGTCCTCTTGGCAGCCTTACTTCAGTATATTTTTGGATGATAGCTGTCATTTATAACTCTGCAGGTTTGTGAATTACAGTGCCCCTGAGCTCCTTTCTTCAACTCGCTTTCTTGTGAGCTGGCCGCAACACCGCAGGATTGCTTCAGGCCCTAATCTGGTTCCGGCATGGCACGCTGAGCCTTTGGTTAATTCCTCTTCCTGGTGGGAAATGAGAGTTAAATTTTCCCGTCCAGACACCTCCAGCTAGTCTCTCATTGGTTCTCCCTATTCCTGTTCATCTTCCGCGGAATTTGCAAACTGGGCCAAACAGGAGGTTAAAGGCACTGACTCTCCAAGTCGGGAGAGTGTTAGTAAAGCATCTGGAATGTTGCACCCGAGTACCAGGGGATGAGAACTGAGACATATTTCAACACGTCTCCCGATCACACGGTTGATCATACTCTGGGTTCCACATGCATGTTTTAGCTGAAGGAAGAATCCCTTAAACCTGGAGAGTTGAGACCCGTGGAATGGGTACCATGCAATATGACTTCAAAGGGTCTTCATTTGCTCACCAAAACTCTCCAATCCTATCACTGCTGCGTTTTTGCCCCTGTACTCACGATTGATTCACTTTCAGAGACATAGCAATCCATAGGTTTTAAGATACTTACTAGTCAGGTACATTATTAGGCGTTTAATATGGGGTTTTGAGTCCATTTCGTTGAGCAAGGAGTAGCTCTTGTCTATTCCATATTTGGCTTAAGGAACTTTATCTGTGCTCATTTCAATCTCTGGTTTTATGCAGCACCCCAACTCACCTTTCCCCTTAAGCAAGCATAAGTTGATTTTCTAAATTTGGGACCATGTTCTGTTTTGAAATTCAGTTCCTGTGTAGCCAAGTTTACATTCCGTGTATTAGTGATATCTTATGATGTTTCTTTTTCTGTGTGACTTATTTCAGTTAGAATCATCATACCTGAATCCACTCATTATGCTGCTATGGGCCTGATGACATAGATGTCATTGCTGAGTGATATTGCATTGTACGTAAGTACCACAACTTCTTTATCCATTTTTCGCTTTATGCGATATTGAACTTGTACCGTAAATGAGTTTCTTGTAAACAGAGCCATCCCAAACTTTGGTGTGGCTGTGTCTTTTTGATTTTAATTTCCCTAAGCTATAGGACCATAAGTGGAAGTGCCCTAGGCTCTGTTGCTTTGTTTTTTAGATGTTTCAGGAAACACCATACACTTCTCCCCAGTGGCTGTTGGCAATTTACATCCCACCCATCAGCATAACAAGGCTCCCAGTTCTCCATGGCCTGTCCTGCCTTTCTGGATTTTACACTTTTTTCAGATGGCCCTTTTGACCGGGGGGAAGTGAGACTTCATTGTAGTGCAGATTTCCTTTGCAAGCTTGCTTGGTTGGCCAAAAAGGGCGTATGCTTTTTTTCCTGAATATATTCAGGAAAACACGCATACGCCCTTTTTGGCCAAGTGCATCATTGTCGACCTTCTGCCTCTTTTCCTATGCTTTAAATGCAATTCCAGTCTACCTCCTGAAATCGGTTTCCTGCAATTATGCCCGGCTTTCAAGTCCTCTTGGCAGCCTTACTTCAGTATATTTTTGGATGATAGCTGTCATTTATAACTCTGCAGGTTTGTGAATTACAGTGCCCCTGAGCTCCTTTCTTCAACTCGCTTTCTTGTGAGCTGGCCGCAACACCGCAGGATTGCTTCAGGCCCTAATCTGGTTCCGGCATGGCACGCTGAGCCTTTGGTTAATTCCTCTTCCTGGTGGGAAATGAGAGTTAAATTTTCCCGTCCAGACACCTCCAGCTAGTCTCTCATTGGTTCTCCCTATTCCTGTTCATCTTCCGCGGAATTTGCAAACTGGGCCAAACAGGAGGTTAAAGGCACTGACTCTCCAAGTCGGGAGAGTGTTAGTAAAGCATCTGGAATGTTGCACCCGAGTACCAGGGGACGAGAACTGAGACATATTTCAACACGTCTCCCGATCACACGGTTGATCATACTCTGGGTTCCACATGCATGTTTTAGCTGAAGGAAGAATCCCTTAAACCTGGAGAGTTGAGACCCGTGGAATGGGTACCATGCAATATGACTTCAAAGGGTCTTCATTTGCTCACCAAAACTCTCCAATCCTAACACTGCTGCGTTTTTGCCCCTGTACTCACGATTGATTCACTTTCAGAGACATAGCAATCCATAGGTTTTAAGATACTTACTAGTCAGGTACATTATTAGGCGTTTAATATGGGGTTTTGACTCCATTTCGTTGAGCAAGGAGTAGCTCTTGTCTATTACATATTTGGCTTAAGGAACTTTATCTGTGCTCATTTCAATCTCTGGTTTTATGCAGCACCCCAACTCACCTTTCCCCTTAAGCAAGCATAAGTTGATTTTCTAAATTTGGGACCATGTTCTGTTTTGAAATTCAGTTCCTGTGTAGCCAAGTTTACATTCCGTGTATTAGTGATATCTTATGATGTTTCTTTTTCTGTGTGACTTATTTCAGTTAGAATCATCATACCTGAATCCACTCATTATGCTGCTATGGGCCTGATGACATAGATGTCATTGCTGAGTGATATTGCATTGTACGTAAGTACCACAACTTCTTTATCCATTTTTCGCTTTATGCGATATTGAACTTGTACCGTAAACGAGTTTCTTGTAAACAGAGCCATCCCAAACTTTGGGGTGGCTGTGTCTTTTTGATTTTAATTTCCCTAAGCTATAGGACCATAAGTGGAAGTGCCCTAGGCTCTGTTGCTTTGTTTTTTAGATGTTTCAGGAAACACCATACACTTCTCCCCAGTGGCTGTTGGCAATTTACATCCCACCCATCAGCATAACAAGGCTCCCAGTTCTCCATGGCCTGTCCTGCCTTTCTGGATTTTACACTTTTTTCAGATGGCCCTTTTGACCGGGGGGAAGTGAGACTTCATTGTAGTGCAGATTTCCTTTGCAAGCTTGCTTGGTTGGCCAAAAAGGGCGTATGCCTTTTTTCCTGAATATATTCAGGAAAAAACGCATACGCCCTTTTTGGCCAAGTGCATCATTGTCGACCTTCTGCCTCTTTTCCTATGCTTTAAATGCAATTCCAGTCTACCTCCTGAAATCGGTTTCCTGCAATTCTGCCCGGCTTTCAAGTCCTCTTGGCAGCCTTACTTCAGTATATTTTTGGATGATAGCTGTCATTTATAACTCTGCAGGTTTGTGAATTACAGTGCCCCTGAGCTCCTTTCTTCAACTCGCTTTCTTGTGAGCTGGCCGCAACACCGCAGGATTGCTTCAGGCCCTAATCTGGTTCCGGCATGGCACGCTGAGCCTTTGGTTAATTCCTCTTCCTGGTGGGAAATGAGAGTTAAATTTTCCCGTCCAGACACCTCCAGCTAGTCTCTCATTGGTTCTCCCTATTCCTGTTCATCTTCCGCGGAATTTGCAAATTGGGCCAAACAGGAGGTTAAAGGCACTGACTCTCCAAGTCGGGAGAGTGTTAGTAAAGCATCTGGAATGTTGCACCCGAGTACCAGGGGACGAGAACTGAGACATATTTCAACACGTCTCCCGATCACACGGTTGATCATACTCTGGGTTCCACATGCATGTTTTAGCTGAAGGAAGAATCCCTTAAACCTGGAGAGTTGAGACCCGTGGAATGGGTACCATGCAATATGACTTCAAAGGGTCTTCATTTGCTCACCAAAACTCTCCAATCCTATCACTGCTGCGTTTTTGCCCCTGTACTCACGATTGATTCACTTTCAGAGACATAGCAATCCATAGGTTTTAAGATACTTACTAGTCAGGTACATTATTAGGCGTTTAATATGGGGTTTTGAGTCCATTTCGTTGAGCAAGGAGTAGCTCTTGTCTATTACATATTTGGCTTAAGGAACTTTATCTGTGCTCATTTCAATCTCTGGTTTTATGCAGCACCCCAACTCACCTTTCCCCTTAAGCAAGCATAAGTTGATTTTCTAAATTTGGGACCATGTTCTGTTTTGAAATTCAGTTCCTGTGTAGCCAAGTTTACATTCCGTGTATTAGTGATATCTTATGATGTTTCTTTTTCTGTGTGACTTATTTCAGTTAGAATCATCATACCTGAATCCACTCATTATGCTGCTATGGGCCTGATGACATAGATGTCATTGCTGAGTGATATTGCATTGTACGTAAGTACCACAACTTCTTTATCCATTTTTCGCTTTATGCGATATTGAACTTGTACCGTAAACGAGTTTCTTGTAAACAGAGCCATCCCAAACTTTGGGGTGGCTGTGTCTTTTTGATTTTAATTTCCCTAAGCTATAGGACCATAAGTGGAAGTGCCCTAGGCTCTGTTGCTTTGTTTTTTAGATGTTTCAGGAAACACCATACACTTCTCCCCAGTGGCTGTTGGCAATTTACATCCCACCCATCAGCATAACAAGGCTCCCAGTTCTCCATGGCCTGTCCTGCCTTTCTGGATTTTACACTTTTTTCAGATGGCCCTTTTGACCGGGGGGAAGTGAGACTTCATTGTAGTGCAGATTTCCTTTGCAAGCTTGCTTGGTTGGCCAAAAAGTGCGTATGCCTTTTTTCCTGAATATATTCAGGAAAAAACGCATACGCCCTTTTTGGCCAAGTGCATCATTGTCGACCTTCTGCCTCTTTTCCTATGCTTTAAATGCAATTCCAGTCTACCTCCTGAAATCGGTTTCCTGCAATTCTGCCCGGCTTTCAAGTCCTCTTGGCAGCCTTACTTCAGTATATTTTTGGATGATAGCTGTCATTTATAACTCTGCAGGTTTGTGAATTACAGTGCCCCTGAGCTCCTTTCTTCAACTCGCTTTCTTGTGAGCTGGCCGCAACACCGCAGGATTGCTTCAGGCCCTAATCTGGTTCCGGCATGGCACGCTGAGCCTTTGGTTAATTCCTCTTCCTGGTGGGAAATGAGAGTTAAATTTTCCCGTCCAGACACCTCCAGCTAGTCTCTCATTGGTTCTCCCTATTCCTGTTCATCTTCCGCGGAATTTGCAAACTGGGCCAAACAGGAGGTTAAAGGCACTGACTCTCCAAGTCGGGAGAGTGTTAGTAAAGCATCTGGAATGTTGCACCCGAGTACCAGGGGATGAGAACTGAGACATATTTCAACACGTCTCCCGATCACACGGTTGATCATACTCTGGGTTCCACATGCATGTTTTAGCTGAAGGAAGAATCCCTTAAACCTGGAGAGTTGAGACCCGTGGAATGGGTACCATGCAATATGACTTCAAAGGGTCTTCATTTGCTCACCAAAACTCTCCAATCCTATCACTGCTGCGTTTTTGCCCCTGTACTCACGATTGATTCACTTTCAGAGACATAGCAATCCATAGGTTTTAAGATACTTACTAGTCAGGTACATTATTAGGCGTTTAATATGGGGTTTTGAGTCCATTTCGTTGAGCAAGGAGTAGCTCTTGTCTATTCCATATTTGGCTTAAGGAACTTTATCTGTGCTCATTTCAATCTCTGGTTTTATGCAGCACCCCAACTCACCTTTCCCCTTAAGCAAGCATAAGTTGATTTTCTAAATTTGGGACCATGTTCTGTTTTGAAATTCAGTTCCTGTGTAGCCAAGTTTACATTCCGTGTATTAGTGATATCTTATGATGTTTCTTTTTCTGTGTGACTTATTTCAGTTAGAATCATCATACCTGAATCCACTCATTATGCTGCTATGGGCCTGATGACATAGATGTCATTGCTGAGTGATATTGCATTGTACGTAAGTACCACAACTTCTTTATCCATTTTTCGCTTTATGCGATATTGAACTTGTACCGTAAACGAGTTTCTTGTAAACAGAGCCATCCCAAACTTTGGGGTGGCTGTGTCTTTTTGATTTCAATTTCCCTAAACTATAGGACCATAAGTGGAAGTGCCCTAGGCTCTGTTGCTTTGTTTTTTAGATGTTTCAGGAAACACCATACACTTCTCCCGAGTGGCTGTTGGCAATTTACATCCCGCCCATCAGCATAACAAGGCTCCCAGTTCTCCATGGCCTGTCTTGCCTTTCTGGATTTTACACTTTTTCAGATGGCCCTTTTGACGGTGGGGAAGTGAGACTTCATTGTAGTGCAGATTTCCTTTGCAAGCTTGCTTGGTTGGCCAAAAAGGGCGTATGCGTTTTTTCCTGAATATATTCAGGAAAAAACGCATACGCCCTTTTTGGCCAAGTGCATCATTGTCGACCTTCTGCCTCTTTTCCTATGCTTTAAATGCAATTCCAGTCTACCTCCTGAAATCGGTTTCCTGCAATTCTGCCCGGCTTTCAAGTCCTCTTGGCAGCCTTACTTCAGTATATTTTTGGATGATAGCTGTCATTTATAACTCTGCAGGTTTGTGAATTACAGTGCCCCTGAGCTCCTTTCTTCAACTCGCTTTCTTGTGAGCTGGCCGCAACACCGCAGGATTGCTTCAGGCCCTAATCTGGTTCCGGCATGGCACGCTGAGCCTTTGGTTAATTCCTCTTCCTGGTGGGAAATGAGAGTTAAATTTTCCCGTCCAGACACCTCCAGCTAGTCTCTCATTGGTTCTCCCTATTCCTGTTCATCTTCCGCGGAATTTGCAAACTGGGCCAAACAGGAGGTTAAAGGCACTGACTCTCCAAGTCGGGAGAGTGTTAGTAAAGCATCTGGAATGTTGCACCCGAGTACCAGGGGACGAGAACTGAGACATATTTCAACACGTCTCCCGATCACACGGTTGATCATACTCTGGGTTCCACATGCATGTTTTAGCTGAAGGAAGAATCCCTTAAACCTGGAGAGTTGAGACCCGTGGAATGGGTACCATGCAATATGACTTCAAAGGGTCTTCATTTGCTCACCAAAACTCTCCAATCCTATCACTGCTGCGTTTTTGCCCCTGTACTCACGATTGATTCACTTTCAGAGACATAGCAATCCATAGGTTTTAAGATACTTACTAGTCAGGTACATTATTAGGCGTTTAATATGGGGTTTTGAGTCCATTTCGTTGAGCAAGGAGTAGCTCTTGTCTATTACATATTTGGCTTAAGGAACTTTATCTGTGCTCATTTCAATCTCTGGTTTTATGCAGCACCCCAACTCACCTTTCCCCTTAAGCAAGCATAAGTTGATTTTCTAAATTTGGGACCATGTTCTGTTTTGAAATTCAGTTCCTGTGTAGCCAAGTTTACATTCCATGTATTAGTGATATCTTATGATGTTTCTTTTTCTGTGTGACTTATTTCAGTTAGAATCATCATACCTGAATCCACTCATTATGCTGCTATGGGCCTGATGACATAGATGTCATTGCTGAGTGATATTGCATTGTACGTAAGTACCACAACTTCTTTATCCATTTTTCGCTTTATGCGATATTGAACTTGTACCGTAAATGAGTTTCTTGTAAACAGAGCCATCCCAAACTTTGGGGTGGCTGTGTCTTTTTGATTTTAATTTCCCTAAGCTATAGGACCATAAGTGGAAGTGCCCTAGGCTCTGTTGCTTTGTTTTTTAGATGTTTCTGGAAACACCATACACTTCTCCCGAGTGGCTGTTGGCAATTTACATCCCGCCCATCAGCATAACAAGGCTCCCAGTTCTCCATGGCCTGTCCTGCCTTTCTGGAGTTTACACTTTTTTCAGATGGCCCTTTTGACCGGGGGGAAGTGAGACTTCATTGTAGTGCAGATTTCCTTTGCAAGCTTGCTTGGTTGGCCAAAAAGGGCGTATGCGTTTTTTCCTGAATATATTCAGGAAAAAACGCATACGCCCTTTTTGGCCAAGTGCATCATTGTCGACCTTCTGCCTCTTTTCCTATGCTTTAAATGCAATTCCAGTCTACCTCCTGAAATCGGTTTCCTGCAATTCTGCCCGGCTTTCAAGTCCTCTTGGCAGCCTTACTTCAGTATATTTTTGGATGATAGCTGTCATTTATAACTCTGCAGGTTTGTGAATTACAGTGCCCCTGAGCTCCTTTCTTCAACTCGCTTTCTTGTGAGCTGGCCGCAACACCGCAGGATTGCTTCAGGCCCTAATCTGGTTCCGGCATGGCACGCTGAGCCTTTGGTTAATTCCTCTTCCTGGTGGGAAATGAGAGTTAAATTTTCCCGTCCAGACACCTCCAGCTAGTCTCTCATTGGTTCTCCCTATTCCTGTTCATCTTCCGCTGAATTTGCAAACTGGGCCAAACAGGAGGTTAAAGGCACTGACTCTCCAAGTCGGGAGAGTGTTAGTAAAGCATCTGGAATGTTACACCCGAGTACCAGGGGACGAGAACTGAGACATATTTCAACACGTCTCCCGATCACACGGTTGATCATACTCTGCGTTTCACATGCATGTTTTAGCTGAAGGAAGAATCCCTTAAACCTGGAGAGTTGAGACCCGTGGAATGGGTACCATGCAATATGACTTCAAAGGGTCTTCATTTGCTCACCAAAACTCTCCAATCCTATCACTGCTGCGTTTTTGCCCCTGTACTCACGATTGATTAACTTTCAGAGACATAGCAATCCATAGGTTTTAAGATACTTACTAGTCAGGTACATTATTAGGCGTTTAATATGGGGTTTTGAGTCCATTTCGTTGAGCAAGGAGTAGCTCGTGTCTATTCCATATTTGGCTTAAGGAACTTTATCTGTGCTCATTTCAATCTCTGGTTTTATGCAGCACCCCAACTCACCTTTCCCCTTAAGCAAGCATAAGTTGGTTTTCTAAATTTGAGACCCTGTTCTGTTTTGTAATCCAGTTCCTGTGTTGCCAAGTTTACATTCCGTGTATTAGTGATATCTTATGATGTTTCTTTTTCTGTGTGACTTATTTCATTTAGAATCATCATACCTGAATCCACTCATTATGCTGCTACGGGCCTGATGACATAGATGTCATTGCTGAGTGATATTGCATTGTACGTAAGTACCACAACTTCTTTATCCATTTCTCACTTTCTGCGATATTGAACTTGTACCATAAATGAGGTTCTTGTAAACAGAGCCGTCCCAAACTTTCCGGTGGCTGTGTCTTTTTGATTTTAATTTCCCTAAGCTATAGGACTATAAGTGGAAGTGCCCTAGGCTCTGTTGCTTTGTGTTTTAGATGTTTCAGGAAACACCATATACTTCTCCCAAGTGGCTGTTGTCAATTTACATCCCGCCCATCAGCATAACAAGGCTCCCAGTTCTCCATGGCCTGTCCTGCCTTTCTGGATTTTACACTTTTTTCAGATGGCCCTTTTGACCGGGGGGAAGTGAGACTTCATTGTAGTGCAGATTTCCTTTGCAAGCTTGCTTGGTTGGCCAAAAAGGGCGTATGCGTTTTTTCCTGAATATATTCAGGAAAAAAGGCATACGCCCTTTCTGGCCAAGAGCATCTTTGTGGACGTTCTGCCTCTTTTCCTATGCTTTAAATGGAATTCCAGTCTACCTCCTGAAATCGGTTTCCTGCAATTCTGCCCCGCTTTCAAGTCCTCTTGGCAGCCTTACTTCAGTATATTTTTGGACGATAGCTGTCATTTATAACTCTGCAGGTTTGTGAATTACAGTGCCCCTGAGCTCCTGTCTTCAACTCGCTTTCTTGTGAGCTGGCCGCAACACCGCAGGATTGTTTCAGGCCCTAATCTGGTTCCGGCACGGCATGCTGAGCCTTTGGTTAATTCCTCTTCCTGGTGGGAAATGAGAGTTAAATTTGCCCATCCAGACACCTCCAGCTAGTCTCTCATTGGTTTTCCCTATTCCTCTTCATCTTCCGCAGAAATTGCAAACTGGGCCAAAGAGGAGGTTAAAGGCACAGACTCTCCAAGTCAGGAGAGTTTTAGTAAAGCATCTGGAATGTTGCACCCAAGTACCAGGGGACGACAACTGAGACATATTTGAACACGTCTCCCGATCACACGGTTGATCATACTCTGGGTTCCACATGAATGTTTTAGCTGAAGGAAAAAATGCTTTAAACCTGGAGAGTTGAGACCCGTGGAATGGGTTCCATGCAATATGACTTCAAAGGGTCTTCATTTGCTCACCGAACCTCTCCAATCCTATCACTGCTACGTTTATGCCCCTGTACAAACGCTTGATTCTGTTTTGGAGACATAGCAATCCATAGGTTTTAAGATACTTACTAGTCAATTATATTATTAGGCGTTTAATATTGGGTGATGAGTCTATTTTGTTGAGCAAGGAGTAGCTCTTGTATATTACATATTTGGCTTAAGGAACTTTATCTGTGCTCATTTCAATCTCTGGTTTTATGCAGCACCCCAACTCACCTTTCCACTTAAGCAAGCATAAGTTGGTTTTCTGAATTTGAGACCCTGTTCTGTTTTGTAATTCAGTTCCTTTGTAGCCAAGTTTACATTCCGTTTATCAGTGATATCTTATGATGTTTCTTTTTCTGTGTGACTTATTTCAGTTAGAATCATCATACCTGAATCCACTCATTATGTTGCTACGGGCCTGATGACATAGATTTCATTGCTGAGTGATATTGCATTGTACGTAAGTACCACATCTTCTTTATCCATTTTTCGCTTTCTGCGATATTGAACTTGTACCGTAAACGAGGTTCTTGTAAACAGAGCCATCCCAAACTTTGGGGTGGCTGTGTCTTTTTGATTTTAATTTCCCTAAGCTATAGGACCATAAGTGGAAGGGTCCTAGGCTCTGTTGCTTTGTTTTTTAGATGTTTCAGGAAACACCATACACTTCTCCCCAGTGGCTGTTGGCAATTTACATCCCACCCATCAGCATAACAAGGCTCCCAGTTCTCCATGGCCTGTCCTGCCTTTCTGGATTTTACACTTTTTTCACATGGCCCTTTTGACCGGGGAGATGTGAGACTTCTTTGTAGTGCAGATTTCCTTTGTAAGCTTGCTCCGTTGGCCAAAGAGGGCGTATGCGTTTTTTTCCTGAATATATTCAGGAAAAAACGCATACGCCCTTTTTGGCCAAGTGCATCATTTTCAAAGTTCTGCCTCTTTTCCTATGCTTTAAATGGAATTCCAGTCTACCTCCTGAAATCGGTTTCCTGCAATTCTGCCCCGCTTTCAAGTCCTCTTGGCAGCCTTACTTCAGTGTATTTTTGGACGATAGCTGTCATTTATAACTCTGCAGGTTTGTGAATTACAGTGCCCCTGAGCTCCTTTCTTCAACTCGCTTTCTTGTGAGCTGGCCGCAACACCGCAGGATTGCTTCAGGCCCTAATCTGTTTCTGGCACAGCACACTGAGCCTTTGGTTAATTCCTCTTCCTGGTGGGAAATGAGAGTTAAATTTGCCCGTCCACAGACCTCCAGCTAGTCTCTCATTGGTTCTCCCTATTCCTGTTCATCTTCCACGGAATTTACAAACTGGGCCAAACAGGAGGTTAAAAGCACTGACTGTCCAAGTCGGGAGAGTGTTAGTAAAGCGTCTGGAATGTTGCACCCGAGTACCAGGGGACGAGAACTGAGACATATTTCAACACGTCTCCCAATCACATGGTTGATCATACTCTGGGTTCCACATGCATGTTTTAGCTGAAGGAAGAATCCCTTAAACCTGGAGAGTTGAGACCCGTGGAATGGGTACCATGCAATATGACTTCAAAGGGTCTTCATTTGCTCACCGAACCTCTCCAATCCTATCACTGCTGCGTTTATGCCCCTGTTCTCATGCTTGATTCTCTTTCGGAGACATAGCAATCCATAGGTTTTAAGATACTTACTAGTCAGGTACATTATTAGGCGTTTAATATGGGGTTTTGAGTCCATTTCGTTGAGCAAGGAGTAGCTCTTGTCTATTACATATTTGGCTTAAGGAACTTTATCTGTGCTCTATTCAATCTCTGGTTTTATGCAGCACCCGAACTCACCTTGACCCTTAAGCAAGCATAAGTTGGTTTTCTAAATTTGAGACCCTGTTCTGTTTTGTAATCCAGTTCCTGTGTAGCCAAGTTTACATTCCGTGTATTAGTGATATCTTATGATGTTTCTTTTTCGGTGTGACTTATTTCAGTTAGAATCATCATACCTGAATCCACTCATTATGCTGCTATGGGCCTGATGACATAGATTTCATTGCTGAGTGATATTGCATTGTACGTAAGTACCACAACTTCTTTATCCATTTTTCTCTTTCTGCGATATTGAACTTGTACCGTAATCGAGGTTCTTATAAACAGAGCCGTACCAAATTTTGGGGTGGCTGTGTCTTTTTTATTTTAATTTCCCTAAGCTATAGGACCATAAGTGGAAGTGCCCTAGGCTCTGTTGCTTTGTTTTTTACATGTTTCAGGAAACACCATACACTTCTCCCCAGTGGCTGTTGGCAATTAACATCCTGCCCATCAGCAGAACAAGGCTCCCAGTTCTCCATGGCCTGTCCTGCCTTTCTGGATTTTACACTTTTTTCAGATGGCCCTTTTGACAGGGGGGAAGTGAGACTTCATTGTAGTGCAGATTTCCTTTGCAAGCTTGCTTGGTTGGCCAAAAAGGGCGTATGCGTTTTTTCCTGATTATATTCAGGAAAAAATGCATACGCCCTTTTTGGCCAAGTGCATCATTGTCCACGTTCTGCCTGTTTTCCTATGCTTTAAATGCAATTCCAGTCTACCTCCTGAAATCGGTTGCCTGCAATTCTGCCCCGCTTTCAAGTCCTCTTGGCAGCCTTACTTCAGTATATTTTTGAACGATAGCTGTCATTTATAACTGTGCAGGTTTGTTAATTACAGTGCCCATGAGCTCCTTTCTTCAACTCGCTTTCTTGTGAGCTGGCCGCAACACCGCAGGATTGCTTCAGGCCCTAATCTGGTTCCGGCACGGCACGCTGAGCCTTTGGTTAATTCCTCTTCCTGGTGGGAAATGAGAGTTAAATTTGCCCGTCCAGACACCTCCAGCTAGTCTCTCATTTGTCCTCCCTATTCCTGTTCATCTTCCACAGAAATTGCAAACCTGGCCAAACAGGAGGTTAAAGGTACTGACTCACCCAGTCGGGAGAGTGTTAGTAAAGCGTCTGGAATGTTGCACCCGAGTACCAGGGGACGAAAACGGAGACATATTAGAACACGTCTCCCGATCACATGGTTGATCATACTCTGGGTTCCACATGCATGTTTTAGCTGAAGGAAGAATCCCTTAAACCTGGAGATTTGAGACCCGTGGAATGGGTACCATGCAATATGACTTCAAAGGGTCTTCGTTTGCTAACTGAACCTCTCCAATCCTATCACTGCTGCGTTTAAGCCCCTGTACACACGCTGGATTCTCTTTCAGAGACATAGCAATCCATAGGTTTTAAGATACTTACTAGTCAGGTACATTATTAGGCGTTAAATATGGGGTGTTGAGTCCATCTCGTTGAGGAAGGAGTAGCTCTTGTCTATTACATATTAGGCTTAAGGAACTTTATCTGTGCTCATTTCAATCTCTGCTTTTATGCAGCACCCCAACTCACCTTTCCCCTTAAGCAAGCATAAGTTGGTTTTCTAAATTTGAGACCCTGTTCTGTTTGGTAATTCAGTTCCTGTGTAGCCAAGTTTACATTCCGTGTATTAGTGATATCTTATGATGTTTCTTTTTCTGTGTGACTTATTTCAGTTAGAATCATCATACCTGAATCCACTCATTAGGCTGCTAAGGCCCTGATGACGTAGATTTCATTGCTGAGTGATATTGCATTGTACGAAAGTACCACAACTTCTTTATCCATTTTTCGCTTTCTCCGACATTGAACTTGTACCATAAACGAGGTTCTTGTAAACACAGCCGTCCCAAACTTTGGGGTGGCTGTGTCTTTTTGATTTTAGTTTCCCTAAGCTATAGGACCATAAGTGGAAGTGCCCTAGGCTCTGTTGCTTTGTTTCTTAGATGTTTCAGGAAACACCATACACTTCTCCCGAGTGGCTGTTGGCAATTTACATCCCGCCCATCAGCATAACAAGGTTCCCAGTTCTCCATGGCCTGTCCTGCCTTTCTGGATTTTACACTTTTTTCAGATGGCCCTGTTGATCGTGGGGAAGTGAGAGTTCATTGTAGTGCAGATTTCCTTTGCAAGCTTGCTTGGTTGGCCAAAAAGTGCGTTTGCATTTTTTCCTGAATATATTCAGGAAAAAACGCATACACCATTTTTGGCCAAGTGCATCATTGTCAACGTTCTGCCTCTTTTCCTATGCTTTAAATGCAGTTCCAGTCTTCCTCCTGAAATTGGTTTCCTGCAATTCTGCTCCACTTTCAAGTCCTCTTGGCAGCCTTACTTCAGTATATTTTTGGACGATAGCTGTCATTTATAACTCTGCAGGTTTGTGAATTACAGTGCCCCTGAGCTCCTTTCTTCAACTCGCTTTCTTGTGAGCTGGCCGCAACACCACAGTATTGCTTCAGACCCTAATCTGGTTCCGGCACAGCACGCAGATCCTTTGGTTAATTCCTCTTCCTGGTGGGAAATGAGAGTTAAATTTGCCCGTCCAATCACCTCCAGCTAGTCTCTCATTGGTTCTCCCTATTCCTGTTCATCTTCCGCAGAAATTGCAAACTGGGCCAAACAGGAGGTTAAAGGCACTGACTCTCCAAGTCGGGAGAGTGTTAGTAAAGCGTCTGGAATGTTGCACCCGAGTACCAGGGGACGAGAACTGAGACATATTGGAACACGTCTCCCGATCACACGTTTGATCATACTCTGGGTTCCACTGAATGTGGAACTCAAGGAAGGAATGTTTTAGCTGAAGGAAGAATCCCTTAAACCTGGAGAGTTGAGACCCGTGGAATGGGTACCATGCAATATGACTTCAAAGGGTCTTCATTTGCTCACCGAAACTCTCCAATCCTATCACTGCTGCGTTTATGCCCCTGCACTCACGCTTGATTCTCTTTCAGAGACATAGCGATCCATAGGTTTTAAGATACTTACTAGTCAGGTACATTATTAGGCGTTTAATATGGGGTTTTGAGTCCATTTCGTTGAGCAAGGAGTAGCTCTTGTCTATTACATATTTGGCTTAAGGAACTTTATCTGTGTTCATTTCAATCTCTGGTTTTATGCAGCAGCCCAACTCACCTTTCCCCTTAAGCAAGCATAAGTTGGTTTTCTAAATTTGAGACCCTGTTCTGGTTTGTAATCCAGTTCCTGTGTAGCCAAGTTTCCATTCCGTGTATTAGTGATAACTTATGATGTTTCTTTTTCTGTGTGACTTATTTCAGTTAGAATCATCATACCTGAATCCACTCATTATGCTGCTACGGGCCTGATGACATAGATTTCATTGCTGAGTGATATTGCATTGTACGTAAGTACCACAACTTCTTTATCCATTTTTTGCTTTCTGCGATATTGAACTTGTACCGTAAACGAGGTTCTTGTAAAGAGAGCCGTCACAAATTTTGGGGTGGCTGTGTCTTTTTGATTTTAATTTCCCTAAGCTATAGGACCATAAGTGGATGTGCCCTAGGCTCTGTTGCTTTGTTTTTTAATTGTTTCAGAAAACACCATACACTTTTCCCGAGTGTCTGTTGGCAATTTCCATCCCGCCCATCAGCATAACAAGGCTCCCAGTTCTCCATGGCCTGTCCTGCCTTTCTGGATTTTACAGGTTTTCAGATGGCCCTTTTGACCAGGGGGAAGTGAGACTTCATTGTAGTGCAGATTTCCTTTGCAAGCTTGCTTGGTTGGCCAGAAAGGGCGTATGCGTTTTTTCCTGAATATATTCAGGAAAAAACGCATACGCCCTTTTTGGCCAAGTGCATCATTGTCGACGTTCTGACTTTTTTCCTATGCTTTAAGTGCAATTCCAGTCTACCTCCTGAAATCGGTTTCCTGCAATTCTGCCCCACTTTCAAGTCCTCTTGGCAGCCTTACTTCAGTATATTTTTGGACGATAGCTGTCATTTATAACTCTGCAGGTTTGTGAATTACAGTGCCCCTGAGCTCCGTTCTTCAACTCGCTTTCTTGTGAGCTGGCCGCAACACCACAGGATTGCTTCAGGCCCTAATCTGGTTCCCCACGGCACGCTGAGCCTTTGCTTAATTCCTCTTCCTGGTGGGAAATGAGAGTTAATTTGCCCGTCCAGACACCTCCAGCTAGTCTCTTTGGTTCTCCCTATTGCTGTTCATCTTCCGCAGAAATTGCAAACCGGGCCAAACAGGAGGTTGAAGGCACTGACTCTCCAAGTCGGGAGAGTGTTAGTAAAGTATCTGGAATGTTGAACCCGAGTACCAGGTGACGAGAACTGAGACATATTGGAACACGTCTCCTGATCACATGGTTGATCATACTCTGGGTTCCACATGCATGTTTTAGCTGAAGGAAGAATCCCTTAAACCTGGAGAGTTGAGACCCGTGGAATGGGTACCATGCAATATGACTTCAAAGGGTCTTCATTTGCTCACCGAAATTCTCCAATCCTATCAGCGCTGCGTTTATGTCCCTGTACACACGGTTGATTCTCTTTCGGAGACATAGCAATCCATAGGTTTTAAGATACTTACTAGTCAGGTACATTCTTAGGCGTTTAATATGGGGTGTTGAGTCCATTTCGTTGAGCAAGGAGTAGCTCTTGTCTATTACATATTTGGCTTAAGGAACTTTATCTGTGCTCATTTCAATCTCTGGTTTTATGCAGCACCCCAACTCACCTTTCCCCTTAAGCAAGCATAAGTTGGTTTTCTAAATTTGAGACTCTCTTCTGTTTTGTAATCCAGTTCCTGTGTAACCAAGTTTACATTCCATGTATTAGTGATATCTTATGATGTTTCTTTTTCTTGTGACTTATTTCAGTTAGAATCATAATACCTGAATCCACTCATTATGCTGCTACGGGCCTGATGACATAGATTTCATTGCTGAGTGGTATTGCATTGTACATAAGTACCACAATTTCTTTATCCATTTTTCACTTTCTGCGATATTGAACTTGTCCTGTAAACGAGGTTCTTGTAAACAGAGCCGTCCCAAACTTAGGGGTGGCTGTGTCTTTCTGATTTTAATTTCCCTAAGCTATAGGACCGTAAGTGGAAGTGCCCTAGGCTCTGTTGCTTTGTTTTTTAGATGTTTCAGGAAACACCATACACTTCTCCCTAGTGGCTGTTGGCCATTTACATCCCACCCATCAGCATAACAAGGCTCCCAGTTCTCCATGGCCTGTCCTGCCTTTCTGGATTTTACACTTTTTTCACATGGCCCTTTTGACCGGGGGGAAGTGAGACTTAATTGTAGTGCAGATTTCCTTTGCAAGCTTGCTTGGTTGGCCAAAAAGTGCGTATGCGGTTTTTCCTGAACATATTCAGGAAAAAACGCATACGCCCATTTTGGCCAAGTGCATCATTGTCGACGTTCTGCCTCTTTTGCTATGCTTTAAATGCAATTCCAGTCTACCTCCTGAAATCGGTTTCCTGCAATTCTGCCCCGCTTTCAAGTCCTCTTGGCAGCCTTACTTCAGTATATTTTTGGACGACAGCTGTCTTTTATAACTCTGCAGGTTTGTGAATTACAGTGTCCCTAAGCTCCTTTCTTCAACTCGCTTTCTTGTGAGCTGGCCGCAACACCGCAGGATTGCTTCAGGCCCCAATCTTGTTCTGGCACGGCACGCTGAGCCTTTGGTTAACTCCTCTTCCTGGTGGGAAATGAGAGTTAAATTTGCCCGTCCAGACACCTCCAGCTAGTCTCTCATTGGTTCTCCCTATTCCTGTTCATCTTCTGCAGAAATTGCAAACTGGGCCAAACAGGAGGTTAAAGGCACTGACTCTCCAAGTCGGCAGAGTTTTAGTAAAGCGTCTGGAATGTTGCACCCGAGTACCAGGGGACGAGAACTGAGACATATTGGAACACGTCTCCCGATCACACGGTTGATCATACTCTGGGTTCCACATGCATGTTTCAGATCAAGGAAGAATCCCTTAAACCTGGAGAGTTGAGACCCGTGGAATGGGTACCATGCAATATGACTTCAAAGGGTCTTCATTTGCTCACCGAACCTCTCCAATCCTATCACTGCTGCGTTTATGCCCCTGTACACACTCTTGATTCTCTTTCGGAGACATAGCGATCCATAGGTTTTAAGATACTTACTAGTCAGGTACATTCGTAGGCGTTTAATATGGGGTGTTGAGTTCATTTCGTTGAGCAAGGAGTAGCTCTTGTCTATTACATATTTGGCTTAAGGAACTTTATCTGTGCTCATTTCAATCTCTGGTTTTATGCAGCACCCCAACTCACCTTTCCCCTTAAGCAAGCATAAGTTGGTTTTCTGAATTTGAGACCCTGTTCTGTTTTGTAATCCAGTTCCTGTGTAGCCAAGTTTCCATTCCGTTTTTAATGATATCTTATGATGTTTCTTTTCCTTGTGACTTATTTCAGTTAGAATCATCATACCTGAATCCACTCATTATGCTGCTACGGGCCTGATGACATAGATTTCATTGCTGAGTGATATTGCATTGTACGTAAGTACCAAAACTTCTTTATCCATTTTTCACTTTCTGCGATTTTGAACTTGTCCCGTAAACGAGGTTCTTGTCAACAGAGCCATCCCAAACTTTGGGGTGGCTGTGTCTTTTTGATTTTAATTTCCCTAAGCTATAGGACCATAAGTGGAAGTGCCCTAGGCTCTGTTGCTTTGTTTTTTAGATGTTTCAAGAAACACCATACACTTCTCCTGAGTGGCTGTTGGCAATTTACATCCCGCCCATCAGCATAACAAGGCTTCCAGTTCTCCATGGCCTGTCCTGCCTTTCTGGATTTTACACTTTTTTCAGATGGCCCTTTTGACCGGGGGGAAGTGAGACTTCATTGTAGTGCAGATTTCCTTTGCAAGCTTGCTTGGTTGGCCAAAAAGGGCGTATGCGTTTTTTTCCTGAATATATTCAGGAAAAAACGCATACGCCCTTTTTGGCCAAGTGCATCATTGTCGACGTTCTGCCTCTTTTCCTATGCTTTAAATGCAATTCCAGTCTACCTCCTGAAATCGCTTTCCTGCAATTCTGCCCCGCTTTCAAGTCCTCTTGGCATCCTTACTTCAGTATATTTTTGGATGATAGCTGTCATTTATAACTCTGCAGGTTTGTGAATTACTGTGCCCCTGAGCTCCTTTCTTCAACTCGCTTTCTTGTGAGCTGGCCGCAACACCGCAGGATTGCTTCAGGCCCTAATCTGGTTCCGGCACGGCACGCTGAGCCTTTGGTTAATTCCTCTTCCTGGTGGGAAATGAGAGTTAAATTTGCCCGTCCAGACACCTCCAGCTAGTCTCTCATTGGTTCTCCCTATTCCTGTTCATCTTCCGCAGAAATTGCAAACTGGGCCAAACAGGAGGTTAAAGGCACTGACTCTCCAAGTCGGGAGAGTGTTAGTAAAGCGTCTGGAATACTGCACCCGAGTACCAGGGACGAGAACTGAGACATATTGGAACACGTCTCCCGATCACACGGTTGATCATACTGTGGGTTCCACATGCATGTTTTAGGTGAAGGAAGAATCCCTTAAACCTGGAGAGTTGAGACCCGTGGAATGGGTACCATGCAATATGATTTCAAAGGGTCTTCATTTGCTCACCGAACCTCTCCAATCCTATCACTGCTGCGTTTATGCCCCTGTACACACGCTTGATTCTCTTTCAGAGACATAGCAATCCATAGGTTTTAAGATACTTACTAGTCAGGTACATTCTTAGGCGTTTAATATGGGGTTTTTGGTCCATTTCGTTGAGCAAGGAGTAGCTCTTGTCTATTACATATTTGGCTTAAGGAACTTTATCTGTGCTCATTTCAATCTCTGGTTTTATGCAGCACCCCAACTCACCTTTCCCCTTAAGCAAGCATAAGTTGCTTTTCTAAATTTGAGACCCTGTTCTATTTTGTAATTCAGTTCCTGTGTAGCCAAGTTTACATTCCGTGTATTAGTGATATCTTATGATGTTTCTTTTTCTGTGTGACTTATTTCAGTTAGAATCATCATACATGAATCCACTCATTATGCTGCCACGGGCCTGATGACATAGATTTCATTGCTGAGTGGTATTGCATTGTACATAAGTACCACAATTTCTTTATCCATTTTTCACTTTCTGCGATATTTAACTTGTCCTGTAAACGAGGTTCTTGTAAACAGAGCCGTCCCAAACTTAGGGGTGGCTGTGTCTTTCTGATTTTAATTTCCCTAAGCTATAGGACCATAAGTGGAAGTGCCCTAGGCTCTGTTACTTTGTTTTTTAGTTGTTTCAGGAAACACCATACACTTCTCCCTAGTGGCTGTTGACCATTTACATCCCACCCATCAGCATAACAAGGCTCCCAGTTCTCCATGGCCTGTCCTGCCTTTCTGGATTTTACACTTTTTTCACATGGCCCTTTTGACCGGGGGGAAGTGAGACTTAATTGTAGTGCAGATTTCCTTTGCAAGCTTGCTTGGTTGGCCAAAAAGTGCGTATGCGTTTTTTCCTGAACATATTCAGGAAAAAACGCATACGCCCATTTTGGCCAAGTGCATCATTGTCGACGTTCTGCCTCTTTTCCTATGCTTTAAATGCAATTCCAGTCTACCTCCTGAAATCGGTTTCCTGCAATTCTGCCCCGCTTTCAAGTCCTCTTGGCAGCCTTACTTCAGTATATTTTTGGACGATAGCTGTCTTTTATAACTCTGCATGTTTGTGAATTACAGTGTCCCTAAGCTCCTTTCTTCAACTCGCTTTCTTGTGAGCTGGCCGCAACACCGCAGGATTGCTTCAGGCCCTAATCTTGTTCTGGCACGGCACGCTGAGCCTTTGGTTAACTCCTCTTCCTGGTGGGAAATGAGAGTTAAATTTGCCCGTCCAGACACCTCCAGCTAGTCTCTCATTGGTTCTCCCTATTCCTGTTCATCTTCTGCAGAAATTGCAAACTGGGCCAAACAGGAGGTTAAAGGCACTGACTCTCCAAGTCGGCAGAGTTTTAGTAAAGCGTCTGGAATGTTGCACCCGAGTACCAGGGGACGAGAACTGAGACATATTGGAACACGTCTCCCGATCACACGGTTGATCATACTCTGGGTTCCACATGCATGTTTCAGCTGAAGGAAGAATCCCTTAAACCTGGAGAGTTGAGACCCGTGGAATGGGTACCATGCAATATGACTTCAAAGGGTCTTCATTTGCTCACCGAACCTCTCCAATCCTATCGCTGCTGCGTTTATGCCCCTGTACACATGCCTGATTCTCTTTCGGAGACATAGCAATCCATAGGTTTTAAGATACTTACTAGTCAGGTACATTCTTAGGCGTTTAATATGGGGTGTTGAGTCCATTTCGTTGAGCAAGGAGTAGCTGTTGTCTATTCCACATTTGGCTTAAGGAACTTTATCTGTGCTCATTTCAATCTCTGGTTTTATGCAGCACCCCAACTCACCTTTCCCCTTAAGCAAGCATAAGTTGCTTTTCTAAATTTGGGACCATGTTCTGTTTTGAAATTCAGTTCCTGTGTAGGCAAGTTTACATTCCGTGTATTAGTGATATCTTATGATGTTTCTTTTTCTGTGTGACTTATTTCAGTTACAATCATCATACCTGAATCCACTCATTATGCTGCTACGAGCCTGATGACATAGATGTCATTGCTGAGTGATATTGCATTGTACGTAAGTACCACAACTTCTTTATCCATTTTTCACTTTCTGCGATATTGAACTTGTACCGTAAACGAGGTTCTTGTAAACAGAGCCGTCCCAAACTTTGGGGTGGCTTTGTCTTTTCGATTTTAATTTCCGTAAGCTATAGGATCATAAGTGGAAGTGCCCTAGGCTCTGTTGCTTTGTTTTTTAGACGTTTCAGGAAACACCATACACTTCTCCCGAGTGGCTATTGCCAATTTACATCCCGCACATCAGCATAACAAAGCTCCCAGTTCTCCATGGCCTGTCCTGCCTTTCTGGATTTTACACTTTTTTCAGATGGCCCTTTTGACCGGGGGGAAGTGAGACTTCATTGTAGTGCAGATTTCTTTGCAAGCTTGCTTGGTTAGCCAAAAAGGGCGTATGCGTTTTTTCCTGAATATATTCAGGAAAAAACGCATACGCCCTTTTTGGCCAAGTGCATCATTGTGCACGTTCTGCCTCTTTTCCTATGCTTTAAATGCAATTCCAGTCTAACTCCTGAAATCGGTTTCCTGCAATTCTGCCCCGCTTTCCAGTCCTCTTGGCAGCCTTACTTCATTATATTTTTGGACGATAGCTGTCATTTATAACTCTGCAGGTTTGTGAATTACAGTGCCCCTGAGCTCCTTTCTTCAACTCGCTTTCTTGTGAGCTGGCCGCAACACCGCAGGATTATTTCAGGCCCTAATCTGGTTCCGGCATGGCACGCTGAGCCGTTGGTTAATTCCTCTTCCTGGTGGGAAATGAGAGTTAAATTTGCACGTCCAGACACCTCCAGCTAGTCTCTAACTGGTTCTCCCTGTTCCTGTTCATCTTCCACAGAAATTGCAAACTGGGCCAATCAAGAGGTTAAAGGCACTGAGTCTCCAAGTCGGGAGAGTGTTAGTAAAGCATCTGGAATGTTGCACCCGAGTACCAGGGGAGGAAAACTGAGACATATTTGAACACGTCTCCCGATCACACGGTTGATCATACTCTGGGTTCCACATGCATGTTTTAGCTGAAGGAAGAATTCCTTAAACCTTGAGAGTTGAGACCCGTGGAATGGGTACCATGCAATATGATTTCAAAGCATCTTCATTTGCTCACAGAACCTCTCCAATACTATCACTGCTGCATTTATGCCCCTGTAAACACGCTTGATTCTCTTTCGGAGACATAGCAATCCATAGGTTTTAAGATACTTCCTAGTCAGGTACATTCTTAGGCGTTTAATATGGGGTGTTGAGTCGATTTCGTTGAGCAACGAGTAGCTCTTCTCTATTACATATTTGATTAAGGAACTTTATCTGTGCTCATTTCAATCTCTGGTTTTATGCAGCACCCCAACTCACCTTTCCCCTTAAGCAAGCATAAGTTGGTTTTCTAAATTTGAGACCCTGTTCTGTTTTGTAATTCAGTTCCTGTGTAGCCAAGTTTACATTCCGTGTATTAGTGATATCTTACGATGTTTCTTTTTCTGTGTGACTTATTTCAGTTAGAATCATCATAGCTGAATCCCCTCATTATGCTGCTACGGGCCTGATGACATAGATTTCATTGCTGAGTGATATTGCATTGTACGTAAGTAGCACAACTTCTTTATCCATTTTTCACTTTCTGCGATATTGATTATGTACCGTAAACGAGGTTCTTGTAAACAGAGCCATCCCAAACTTTGGGGTGGCTGTGTCTTTTTGATTTTAATTTCCCTAAGCTACAGGACCATAACTGGAAGTGCCCTAGGCTCTGTTGCTTTGTTTTTTAGATGTTTCAGGAAGCACCATACACTTCTCTGGAGTGGCTGTTGGCAATTTACATCCCACCCATCAGCATAACAAGGCTCCCAGTTCTCCATGGCCTGTCCTGCCTTTCTGGATTTTACACTTTTTTCAGATGGCCCTTTTAACCGGGGGGAAGTGAGACTTCATTGTAGTGCAGATTTCCTTTGCAAGCTTGCTTGGTTGGCCAAAAAGGGCGTATGCGTTTTTTTCTGAATATATTCAGGAAAAAACGCATACGCCCTTTTTGGCCAAGTGCATCATTGTCGACATTCTGCCTCTTTTCCTATGCTTTAAATGCAATTCCAGTCTACCTCCTGAAATCGGTTTCCTGCAATTCTGCCCTGCTTTCAAGTCCTCTTGGCAGCCTTACTTCAGTATATTTTTGGACGATAGCTGTCATTTATAACTCTGCAGGTTTGTGAATTACAGTGCCCCTGAGCTCCTTTCTTCAACTCGCTTTCTTGTGAGCTGGCCGCAACACCGCAGGATTGCTTCAGGCCCTAATCAGGTTCCGGCACAGCAAGCTGAGCCTTTGGTTAACTCCTCTTCCTGGTGGGAAATGAGAGTTAAATTTGCCCGTCCAGACACCTCCAGCTAGTCTCTCATTGGTCCTCCCTATTCCTGTTCATCTTCCGCAGAAATTGCAAACTGGCCCAAATAGGAGGTTAAAGGCACTGACTCTCCAAGTCGGGAGAGTGTTAGTAAAGCGTCTGGAATGTTGCACCCGAGTACCAGGGGACGAGAACTGAGACATATTTCAACACGTCTCCCGATCACATGGTTGATCATAGTCTGGGTTCCACATGCATGTTTTAGCTGAAGGAAGAATCCCTTAAACCTGGAGAGTTGAGCCCCGTGGAATGGGTACCATGCAATATGACTTCAAAGGGTCTTCATTTGCTCACCGAACCTCTCCAATCCTATCACTGCTGCGTTTATGCCCCTGTACACATACTTGATTCTCTTTCGGAGACATAGCAATCCATAGTTTTTAAGATACTTACTAGTCAGGTACATTCTTAGGCGTTTAATATGGGGTGTTGAGACCATTTCGTTGAGCAAGGAGTAGATCTTGTCTATTACATATTTGGCTTAAGGAACTTTATCTGTGCTCATTTCAATCTCTGGTTTTATGCAGCACCCCAACTCACCTTTCCCCTTAAGCAAGCATAAGTTGGCTTTCTAAATTTGAGACCCTCTTCTGTTTTGTAATCCAGTTACTGTGTCGCCAAGTTTACATTCTGTGGATTAGTGATATCTTATGATGTTTCTTTTTCTGTGTGACTTATTTCAGTTAGAATCATCATACCTGAATCCAGTCATTATGCTGCTACGGGCCTGATGACATAGATGTCATTGCTGAGTGATATTGCATTGTACGTAAGTACCACAACTTCTTTATCCATTTTTTGCTTTATGCGATATTGAACTTGTACCGTAAACGAGTTTCTTGTAAACAGAGCCATCCCAAACTTTGGGGTGGCGGTGTCTTTTTGATTTTAATTTCCCTAAGCTACTGGACCATAAGTGGAAGTGCTCTAGGCTCTGTTGCTTTGTTTTTTACATGTTTCAGGAAACACCATACACTTCTCCCGAGTGGCTGTTGGCAACTTACATCCCGCCCATCAGCATAACAAGGCTCCGAGTTCTCCATGGCCTGTCCTGCCTTTCTGGATTTTACAATTATTTCAGATGGCCCTTTTCACCAGGGGGAAGTGAGACTTCATTGTAGTGCAGATTTCCTTTGCAAGCTTGCTTGGTTGGCCAAAAAGGACGTATGCGTTTTTTCCTGAATATATTCAGGAAAAAACGCATACGCCCTTTTTGGCCAAGTGCATCATTGTGCACGTTCTGCCTCTTTTCCTATGCTTTAAATGCAATTCCAGTCTACCTCCTGAAATCGGTTTCCTGCAATTGTGCCTTGCTTTCAATGCCTCTTCATAGCCTTATCTCAATATATTTTTTGAAAATAGTTGGCCTTTATAACTCTGCAGGTTTTTGAATTGCAGTGGCCCTTAGCTCCATTTTTCAGCTCTTATTTTTGTGATCTTGCCTCATAACCACAGCATTCCTTCAGGTCGTATTCTTCTTCTGGGGCACCTTGCTGTGCCTTTGGTTTATTCTTCTTACTGATGTGAAATTAGAGTGACATGTGCCCATTGAAACTGCTACAGCTAGTTTCTCACTGGTTCCCCCATTCCCATTCATCCTCCGCACTAACTGCAGACTGTGCGATACCAGAACTTAAAGGCATTGACTCTCCATGTGGGGATATTGTTAGTAAAGCGGCTGGAATGTCGATCTGGAGCCGCAGGAGAGGAAAAATGATGTGTGTTTTAGAAACCTTTCCCGATCATATGGTATACCAGTCGCTGGGTTTCCCAAGCATGGTTTAGCTGTAGGAAGATTCCCTTCAACCTGGAGTTTTGGGACCCTTGGAATGAGTAGCATGAAGTATTGCATTAAACTTTTGGCAGTTGCTCACCAAAGCTCACCAATCCTCTCAGCCCCAAGTGTGCAGCCTTATGTCTTATCCAGCTGTGGGTTTATATGTGGTCAATCCAGGTTGCATCACAGCCCCTGAGCAAATTTTGTAAGAATTTTTCTCTCTTTCATTGTTTCTGCGTTTTGTTTTTAAAATTTATTTCTATAATGGGGTTTAGCTCATTTTCACTGCTGTGTTTGTGCCGCTCTGCACACACTTGATTCCCTTATGGAGATATATCAATACATGGGTTTTAAGATTCTTATTACTCAGATATATTTCTCTGCGGTGTATAGGGTGTGTTGAGGCCAGTTCATTGAGCAAGGTGTAGATCTTGTCTAATATCTATTTGGTTTATTGAACGGTATCTGTGCTAATTTCAAACTCTGGTTTAATGCATCACCCCACCTCTCCTTTCCCCTTAAGCTGACATAAGTGTGTTTTCTAAATGTGAGACACTGTTCTGTTCTGTAATTCATTTCTTGTGCAGCCATATTTACCCTCCTTCTATAAGTGATATCTTATGATATGTTTCTTTTTCTGTTTGACTTATTTCAAGTAGTATTATCGGACCTAAATCCACTCTTTATCCTTCTACTAGCCTTATTACCTTGATTTCATGGTGAAGAGATATTCCATTGTACATAAGTACCACATCTTCTTTATCCATTGTTCTCTTTCCTGGGATATTTAAGGTGTACTGAAGTTGAGGTTCTTGTAAACAGAGTAGCCCTAAACTGTGGTGTGCTTGTGTCTTGTTGATTTTTAGACTTCCCTAGATATACTCCCATGATTGGAAGTGTCCTATGCTCTGTAGCTCTGTTTTTTAGATGATTTAGGAACCACCATACACTTCTCCAGAGTGGCTCTCAGCAGTTCACACACTGCCCATCAGCGTATAAAGGCTCCCTGTTCTCCATGGCCTGTCCTGCATTTCTGGTTTTTACAATTTTTTAGGATGGCCCTTTTGACCGGTGGGAAATGAGACTTCTTTGTTGTGCACATTTGCATTGCTTGCTTGCTTCGTTGCCCATAAAGTGCGTATGCGTTTTTTCCTGGATATAATCAGGAAAAAACGCATACGCCCTTTTGGGCCAACTGCATCATTGTCGAAATTCTGCCGCTTTTCATGTGCTTTAAAGACGAGTCCAATCTATCTCTTGAAATCTGTTTCTTGCAATTCTGTCTTGCATTCAGATCCTCTTCTTTGCCTTACCTCAACATATTTTTGGACGTTAGTTTTCATTTATAACTCTGCAGGTTTGTGAATTGCAGTGACCCTGAGCTCCATTTTTTAAGTTGCTCTTTTGTGAGCTGGCCTCAAACCCACAGGATTGCTTCAGGCCCTATTTTGGCTCCGGCGAGGTGGGCTGAGCCTTTTTTCAATTCTTATTCTTAATGGGAAATTAGAGTGATATGTGCCCGTCCAAACCCCTACAACTATTCTCTCATTGGTTCCCCCTCTTCCCGTTCATCCTCCTCACAATTTGCAAAATGTGTGAAACAGAAGTTGAAATGTGCTGATTCTCCAAGTGGGGAGATTCTAAGTAACGTGGCTGGAATGGTGAACAGCAGCACCAGGAGAGGATAAATGAGCTGCATTTTAGACACATCTCCCGATCACATGGTGTACAGTCCTCTGGGTTTTCCATGCATGTTTTAGCTGTAGGAAGATCCCTTGAACCTGCAGATTTGGGACCCATTGAGTGGGTACCAGGTAGTATTACTTTAAAGGGTGTGCATTTCCTCACCCAACCTCACATTTCTCTTAGTGCAAACAGTTTGCAGCCTTATGTCTCATCCTGCTGTGGGTCTAGATGTGTTCAATCCATGTTGCATCACCGTCCCTGAGGAAAAGTTGTAAGAGGTTTTCTCTGTCTCTCTGTCGTTTATTTTTTTCAATTTATTACTATATTGGTTACAGCTGATTTTCAAAGCTCTGTTTCTTGCTGCTGTACATCCACTTGATTCACGTACAGAGAGACATCAGTAAATTCTTTTTCAGATTCTTACCAGTCGTATATATTCTTTTCCGGTGACTTGAGTGTGCTGAGTGCAGTTCTTTTAGCTACCGTGTGGGCCTTGTTGATTATCAGTTTGGTATTTGGAATGGTATCTTTGCTAATTTCAACCTCCTGGATGATGCCTCACCCCTCCCCACCTTTCCCGTTTAGCAGCCTTATGCGTGTTTTCTACATATTTGACTATGTTTTTGTTTTGTAATTTATTTCATGTGTAGCCATTTTGGATTCCACCTTTAAGTGATATCTTATGATATGTGTCTTTTTCTTTTTGAATTATGTCACTTAGAATGATCATACGTAACTCCTCCGGAGTTGTTACAACTGGCCATATTTCATTGATTTCCAGGCTGAATAATATTCCACTCTACCTAAGTACCACATCTCTATCCATTTTTTCTCTCCAGAGACATTTAAGTTATATCCTAGTCGAGGATCTTTTAAACAGAGAGGGGGTAAACATTGGGGTGCCTGTGTCCTCTCAATTTTTGTTTTTCCCAAGATATACGCCCATGAGTGCAAGTGCCCTATGCTCTGTAGCTCATTTTTTAGATGCTTTAGTAAACACAATACACTTCTCCAGAATGGCCGTTGGCAATATACATTTCCACTATAAGTCTCACAGGGCTCCCTCTTCTCCTTGCCCTGTCCTGCATTTCTGTTGTTTACGCTTTATGAGGATGGCTCTTCTGACTGATGCGAAGTGATATCTTTTGTAGTATTGACTTCCAGTGCCCACCTGTTTGCTTGGCTAAAAAAGTGTATGCCCTTTTCTTGAATATATACAGAAAAAAACGCATACACCCTTTTTGGCCAACTGCAATGTTGGCAATGTTCAGCTCCTTTTCTTGTGCTTAATGGCGAGTCCTTTCTACCTCCTCAGATCCCTTTCCTGCCATTCTCCCTTGCTTACAAGTCCTTTTCTCTGACTTTCCTCAAGACATTTTTCAGTGATGGATATTTTCAACTCTGCAGTTTCGTGAATTTTACTGCCCCTGAGTTCCATTGTTCAACTTGTGTTTATGGGAACTGGCCACAAAGCAGCGGGATTTCCTCAAGCCCTATACTGTTTCCATGGGCAACCCTAGCCTTTGGTCAGTTCGTCTTCCTGATTGGAAATTAGAGTGACATGTGCCTGTCTGAACACCTAGGACTTGTCTCTCATTGTTCTTCATCCTTCCGCTTCATCCTCTGGACAAATTCCAAACTGTACACAACAGGATGTTGACAGTGCTGACATCTCCAAGTGGGGAGACTGTTAGTAAAGACGCTGGAGGGGTGAACCCGAGCACCAGGAGATGAGGAGATGAGATGCCTTTTCCAAACTCTTCCCGATCAGACGGTATACCATCCTCTGGGTGTGACAGACATGTTTTAGCAGTAGGAAGAGTCCCATTCATGTAAGGAGAACATCAGGGCTTTTTCAAAATCAGTGTCTCCCCGAAACCCAAACTGGGGAATTTTTTAAGCTACGGCTACACATATGTTCATTAAGGGCCTTGGGAAGTAGGCAGAGTCAAAACTTTAGATGATTGAAGTCTTCAGGGTCAGAAGCACTCACCACCAGCTTCCCTTAGGTTACACTTTAACTGTCATTGATAGATGATGTCAATAAAAATATCTATTCTTTTTCAGATTATTTCCCCTTATAGCTTATTGCAAAATGTTGAGTGTAGTTCCCTGTGCTATACAGTAGTTCCTTGTTGATGATCTATTTTATACATAGCAGTGTGTATGTGTTAATCCCAAACTGTTAATTTATCCCTCCTCCCACCTTTCCCCTTTGGTAATAATAAATTATAAGATTTTATACTTCTCAGAAATGGGGGAGCTGAAAGAGAGGTATCATTTTCAATGGAAAAGCATTTAAAACAAGATTGAAGCTTTAACCAAGATTATTAGATGTACATCCTTGGAAAGAAATCACTTCGTTTCTCTAATGTTGACCTGACAAATAAGACAAACCTTTTCACTGAACTTGCTTATAATAAAGTGATGGAAATATCAAATGGAAGTGTTAGAAACATCTTATTTTACCCGAGCCTTATACACTGTTCTATGTTAACTACAGTTTGGCTCACACATCTGTTCATTGAGGTTACAATAGTCTCAATTTCTGTTACTGATCCTCCAGAGTGGACCCCAACAAGTGTCCCCCTGCCCAGTGTCATTGGGGCCAACAGATCGAGACTGAGTTTGGTTCACAAGCAAAGGAAACTTTATATTTTGATCAGAGAATGGAGAGGTGAGAGCATGCACTACCCCCTGGGCTGTGGGCTGGGCTGCTGTGTAGAGATCCTGTCAGAGTCAGTGGGAGGGAGGGGGCGGAGCTCTCGAGGGCCGGGTTGGCTGCAGCTCAGGCTCTGTATCGCGGAGTCTGCACTGGGCCCCAGGAGCTGAGGTGTCGTCCCAGCCATTCTGCACTAGGAAATCTGGTCTGAAGTGCCGGGTGTGGAACCTCTGCATGCGGGACCCTAGGAGCACATGAAATTAGACAAAGCACAAAGGATAAAAACGGTTAGACTTGACTTTATTGCCCAGATTCTATTTTTATCTCCCAGGGATTTTTAATGGGCTTTGCTGGGGACAAACCCCTCCTCTGCCTTTTGTCCCGTTCCTCATTCTTGGAGTGCTGAGGGTGCAGACCCTTCTTCTGTAACTGCTGAGTGCTGAGTTGGGAGCCCTCATACCCGGGGGCGAGGGTCAGGGCTTCTCCCCAGCAGCCTCCAGGTGACGTTGATTGTCCCCAGGCCCCCTGCCTCCCTGCTCGTCCACCTGAGCACCAGCATTGGAAGTGTTATAGATTCTAATGACCTTTAAGGGTCCAGGAAAGAGATGTGCAGAGACGCTGTGGGGGCCGGTTTCACCCCGCCCCACATTTGTTCAGCCACCTTAGGCTGACCGTTTCTGCCAGCCTAGATGCTCTGACCAGTAGTCTGCGCTTTCTTCAATTAGGCCCCTGAATTAACATACAAACAGCACCAGGTGTCAGAGCCCTGCCTGCTCAACTCCCAGACAGTCCAGGGTCAGTGGTGATCAAGGACCATGATGGCCACTGAGTCAACAGCCTTTTGAAGTAAACAGGAGTCCAGCCAGTCTTATTGGCCACCATCATCACGGTGTCTGTAGGCTTTTCTATGGTGACAGTGTGATATACGGTTCCCCCGCCAAGATTATTAGCTCCCCTCTGGGTGCAGTAAGTTCTGCAAGCAGTAGTCTACTCTTTTGGGACACACTCTTGTTGTTTTATGAGAGAAACTCCAGGTCAAGTGATGTTCACATGAGTCGTCATGGTGCCCTGTTGCCCCCGGTTATCTCTCTGGATGTTGAAGTTGGAAGGCCTCCTCACTCGAGGTTGGTGTGCCCACAGAGCGAACCCTGAAACTTCAGGGCATGGTTGGTGGTTAGGATCACCACGTGGGGTCCTTTTCCCTTAGGAGGGAGGTGGCCTTTGGGGCTGCTGATTTCCAGGTTTTTAGATACCGCCAGTATCTTGGCCAGATGTGGCAGTTGGCCAAGCCCCTTGGTGACCGTAGTTTATCCTACCTGGATGGCATTCTTGCATTGTTCCATTTCAAGTGGTCCCAGTTTTTGCACTAATTCTCCAATGGCGATTCACCTTTCACCGGGAATGTAAAGGTCAAAGGGTTTAGCTAAATTAGGGAGTTCCAGGGCAAGGGTCTGAATTGACTGCTCTTTCCATTCTTGAAAGGCCACTTCTGGATTCTATTCAACAGGATCATCATCTTTTCCTTTCAGTGTTTCATATAGAGGCCCAGCTAGTAGACTGTAGTTAGGGATCCAGAAGCAGCAAACCCTGGCCTCCCCAAGAACCCCTAAGCTGTCTTCTAGTTTTAGAAAGGGGTAAGGCTGAAAATGGTTTCTTCCCTTTCCTGGGATGGGCTTCTCCGACCTTCTGTGAGAATGAAGCCCAGGCAGGTCACCGCAGTCTGTGATATTTGAGCTTTTTCTTGGACAACTTCTATCCTTTATTGGCTTGGTAGTTCAGAGGCCTCCTTAGTAGGGCTGGCGATCAGAATGTCGTCTGCGTACTGAAGGAGGGTTTCCTTTTCCAGAGGTAGAACTTTTAGGTCTTTAGCTAAGCTTTCCCCAAAGATGGTGTGGGAAGTTTTGCACCCTTGGGGCAAGACGGCCCGGAAGTATTGTTTTAGTTGTATGTTGAGTCCTGCCACTCACAAGCCAAAATTTCTTGTGACTCTGGGACTAATGGAATACAAAAGAAGGCATCATTGAAGACTAATACAGAATACCATGTCCTGGTGGTTGGTAGAATGACCAGCAGGGTGTAGGAATTAGGAGCAGCTGGAGGTATATCCTCGGTGGCTTCACTGACTGTCCTGACATCCTTTACCAGGTCCCCAGCAGCCCATGGGGCTCTCGTGGTCAGACCAATCCCAGAATATGGAGCTCACCTGGGCAGGTACCCCACCCCCACCCCAGCCCACGGGGCTCTCGTGGTCAGGCCCCTCCCAGGATACAGAGCTACCCTTGCAGGTACCGTGGCAGGGCTGGGCACACAGGAACCGTGCACATAGCCCTCATTGCAGAGCACCCCCAGCTCACCTGTCGCTCAGAGCTGACACAGAGCACCTCAGAGCAGGACATGAACTAACAAACAGCAGCTGCGACAGGTCTGTGACCCTGGGCATCACTCTGTGCGGCCTCCCTCCACCTGGTCTTCCAGAGACTTCCACTGCACCCGGGGCACCAGGCCTCTGTCTCCAACCACCACCCACCCCTCCTCTCCCTGACTCCTGGGTTCCTCTCATTAGAAGAGGGTTTTCTTGAAGTTGTCTCCCACTCATGGGCCAGATAAAATGATTAGAAAACAAGCCAAAGCTGCAGCCCCTTGTCTATCCTGACTCTCAGGAGCCCACACCTGTTCCTTGGACCTGGCCGGTTCAGCAATTTCCATTTTCTGCAACTGTGAGCCCCTGAGGGGTGATGATTGGCTGACCTGGGCAGCCTTACCATGCCGGCCAGCCCTCCCCAGGTGTGCCTGGGTTGAGATCAATATAAATACCACTCCAGGCAGCAAGAGGCCCTGCAGCCGTGCCTGACGCCATTTTCTCTGCCCTGTCAGCAGTCTCGGGGCTGGGCTGGTGGGAGGGAGTGAGAGGCCACGGCTTTGTGGGTGGCCCAGTGTGAGTGGGGCTCTGCTGGACTTTCTGCAGCAGTTGCCAGGCTGCCACCTGCTAAAGAAGAGGATGTGTCACATATACCTGCTGCTGGAATTTCTCCCTGGGCAGAGGTGAGGAAGGAAAGAAGCAGTGGGGGCAGGGACAGGACGGGTATCTCAGGCAGGGAAATGGAAATCTTCCAGAAGAGCACCCAGGGCCAGGACCATCCTGGCTGGCCTGCAGGCACCAAGTCGGCCGGCATGCTGTCACTCGTGTGGCTCTATGGCCCTTCCTCTACGCTTTCAAGTCCTTGTATATATTCAGGTGTTTTACCTGGGACGGGTGGGAATAGTTCAGCAGCAACTGGCCTGGGGCTCAGCTCACGTTTACTCACAGATGCCTCGGCACGGTGCCCCAGCTTTGCAATGAGGATGCTTGTTGCGTGGGGGCTGCTGGCTGAATGGGAGACGATTCCCCACCACTGACCAACTTCAGAATTGTTTACAACTGGAGCAAGTGCCCTGATACGGTTTTCCTCTGTGGAACTGGTGGGTTCTGTGTTTTTTTTCTCTTTTTCGTTTTTGGTTCAAGGTAGATTTTATTCCTCTTTTTTGTATTTACAGATATAAGCATGGAAATAATTTATTCATATAAATACATGTATGTGAAGGGAATAATTGTTTTTTCTGTTTTATTTTTTAAATTTTATTTCTTTTTAATTTTGAATTTTATTTTATATTTTTATACAGCAGGTTCTTATTGGTTACCTATTTTATACGTATAAATGTATACATGCCAATCCCAGTCTCTCAACTCCTCCCACCACCACCCCCCCAACAGCCTTCCACCCTTGTTGTCCATACGTTTGTTGTCTACATCTGTTGCTCTATTTATGCCTTGCAAAATGGTTAACCTGTACAGTTTTTCTAGGTTCCACATATATGCATGAATATACAAGATTTGTTTTTCTCTTTCTGACTTACTTCACTCTGTATGACAGTCTCTAGATCCATCGACGTCTCTACACATGACCCAATTTCATTCCTTTTCATGGCTTAGTAATATTCCATTTTATATATGTACCACAGCTTTATGCATTCGTCTGTCTGTGGGCATTTAGGTTGCTTCCATTACCTCGATATTGTAAAGAGTGAGGCAATGAACATTGCGGTGAATGTCTCTTTTTGATTTATGGTTTTGTCTGGGTATATGTCCAGAACTGGGATTGCTGTATCATATGGTAATTCTACTGTTAGTTTCTTAAGAAACTCCATATTGTTCTCCATAGTGACTGTATCAGTTTATATTCCCAACAATAGTGGAAGAGGGTTCCTTTTCTCCACACCCTTTCCAGCATTTTTTGTTTGTAGATTTTCTGATGATGCCCATTCTACCAGGTGTGAGGTGATACCTCATTGCTGAGTCCATTTCCTTGAGCAAGGGGTAGGTCCTGTCTATTAAATATTTGGCTTATGGAACGGTATCTGTACTAATTTCAAACTCTGGTTTTATGCAGCACCCCAACTCACCTTCCCACTTAAGCAAGCATAAGTTGGTTTTCTAAATTTGAGACCGTGTTCTGTTTTGTAAATCAGTTCATGTGTAGTCAAGTTCTCATTCCATGTATTAGTGGTACCTTATGATGTTTCTTTTTCTGTGTGACTTTTTTCACTTAGAATCACCGTGCCTCAATCCACTCATTATGCTGGTACGGGCCTGGTGACATAGTTTTCATTGCTGAGAGGTATTCTGTTGTATGTAAGTACCGCAACTTCTTTATCCATTATTTGTTCTCTGGCATATTTAACTTGTGCTGCAGAAGAGGTTCCTGTAAACAGAGCTGTCCCAAACTTTGGGGTGGCTGTGTCTTTTTGATTTTAATTTCCCTAAGCTATAGGACCATAAGTGGAAGTGCCCTAGGCTCTGTTGCTTTGTTTTTTATATGTTTCAGGAAACACCATACACTTCTCCCGAGTGGCTGTTGGCAATTTACATCCCACCCATCAGCATAACAAGGCTCCCAGTTCTCCATGGCCTGTCCTGCCTTTCTGGATTTTACACTTTTTTCAGATTGCCCTTTTGACCGGGGGGAAGTGAGACTTCATTGTAGTGCAGATTTCCTTTGCAAGCTTGCTTGGTTGGCCAAAAAGTGCGTATGCGTTTTTCCCTGAATATATTCAGGAAAAAACGCATACGCCCTTTTTGGCCAAGTGCATCATTGTCGACGTTCTGCCTCTTTTCCTATGCTTTAAATGCAATTCCAGTCTGCCTCCTGAAATCGGTTTCCTGCAATTCTGCCCCGCTTTCAAGTCTGCTTGGCAGCCTTACTTCAGTATATTTTTGGATGATAGCTGTCATTTATAACTCTGCAGGTTTGTGAATTACAGTGTTCTTGAGCTCCTTTCTTCAACTCGCTTCCTTGTGAGCTGCCCGCAACACTGCAGGATTGTTTCAGGCCCTAATCTGGGTCTGGCACGGCATGCTGAGCCTTTGGTTAATCCTCTTCCTGGTGTGAAATAAGAGTTAAATTTGCCCGTCCAGACACCTCTAGCTAGTCTCTCATTGGTTCTCCCTATTCCTGTTCATCTTCCGCAGAAATTGCAAACTGGGCCAAACAGGAGGTTAAAGGCACTGACTCTCCAAGTCGGCAGAGCGCTAGTAAAGCGTCTGGAATGTTGCACACGACTACCAGGGGACGAGAACTGAGACATATTGGAACACGTCTCCCGATCACATGGTTGATCATACTCTGGGTTCCACATGCATGTTTTAGCTGAAGGAAGAATCCCTTAAACCTGGAGAGTTGAGACCCGTGGAATGGGTACCATGCAATATGACTTCAAAGGGTCTTCATTTGCTCACCGAACCTCTCCAATCCTATCACTGCTGCGTTTATGTCCCTATACACACGCTTGATTCTCTTTCGGAGACATAGCAATCTATAGGTTTTGAGATACTTACTAGTCAGGCACATTCTTAGGCGTTTAATATGGGGTGTTGAGTCCATTTCGTTGAGCAAGGAGTAGCTCTTGTCTATTACATATTTGGCTTAAGGAACTTTATCTGTGCTCATTTCAATGTCTGGTTTTATGCAGCACCCCAACTCACCTTTCCCCTTAAGCAAGCATAAGTTGGTTTTCTAAATTTGAGACCCTGTTCTGTTTTGTAATTCAGTTCTGTGTAGCCAAGTTTACATTCCGTGTATTAGTGATATCTTATGATGTTTCTTTTTCTGTGTGACTTATTTCAGTTAGAATCATCATACCTGAATCCACTCATTATGCTGCTACGGGTCTGATGACATAGATTTCATTGCTGAGTGATATTGTATTGTACGTAAGTACCACAACTTCTTTATCCATTTTACACTTTCTGCGATATTGAACTTGTACCGTAAACGAGGTTCTTGTAAACAGAACCGTCCCAAACTTTGGGGTGGCTGTGTCTTTTTTATTTTAATTTCCCTAAGCTATAGGACCATAAGTGGAAGTGCCCTAGGCTCTGTTGCTTTGTTTTTTAGATGTTTCAGGAAACACCATACACTTCTCCCAAGTGGCTGTTGGCAATTTACATCCCGCCCATCAGAATAACAAGGCTCCCAGTTCTCCATGACCTGTCCTGCCTTTCTGGATTTTACACTTTCTTCAGATGGCCCTTTTGTCGGGGGGGAAGTGAGACTTCATTGTAGTGCAGATTTCTTTGCAAGCTTGCTTGGTTGGCCAAAAAGGGCGTATGCGTTTTTTCCTGAATATATTCAGGAAAAAACGCATACGCCCTTTTTGGCCAAGTGCATCATTGTCCACGTTCTGCCTCTTTTCCTATGCTTTAAATGCAATTCCAGTCTACCTCCTGTCATCGGTTTCCTGCAATTCTGCCCCGGTTTCAAGTCCTCTTGGCAGCCTTACTTCAGTATATTTTTGGACGATAGCTGTCATTTATAACTCTGCAGGTTTGTGAATTACAGTGCCCCTGAGCTCCATTCTTCAACTTGCTTTCTTGTGAGCTGGCCGCAACACCGCAGGATTGCTTCAGGCCCTAATCTGGTTCCGGCATGGCATGCTGAGCCTTTGGTTAATTCCTCTTCCTGGTGGGAAATGAGAGTTAAATTTGCCCGTCCAGACACCTCCAGCTAGTCTCTCATTGGTTCTCCCTATTCCTGTTCATCTTCCGCAGAAATTGCAAACTGGGCCAAACAGGAGGTTAAACGCACTGACTCTCCAAGTTGGGAGAGAGTTAGTAAAGCGTCTGGAATGTTGCACCCGAGTACCAGGGGACGAGAACTGAGACATATTGGAAAACGTCTCCCGATCACACGGTTGATCATACTCTGGGTTCCACATGCATGTTTTAGCTGAAGGAAGAATCCCTTAAACCTGGAGAGTTGAGACCCGTGGAATGGGTACCATGCAATATGACTTCAAAGGGTCTTCATTTGCTCACCGAACCTCTCCAATCCTATCACTGCTGCGTTTATGACCCTGTACACACGCTTGATTCTCTTTCAGAGACATAGCAATCCATAGGTTTTAAGATACTTACTAGTCAGCTACATTCTTAGGCGTTTAATATGGCGTGTTGAGTCCATTTCGTTGAGCAAGGAGTAGCTCTTGTCTAATACATAAGTGCCTTAAGGAACTTTATCTGTGCTCATTTCAATCTCTGGTTTTATGCAGCACCCCAACTCACCTTTCCCCTTAAGCAAGCATAAGTTGGTTTTCTAAATTTGAGACCGTGTTTTGTTTTGTAATTCAGTTCCTGTGTAGCAAGTTTACATTCCGTGTATTAGTGATATCTTATGATGTTTCTTTTTCTGTGTGACTTATCTCAGTTAGAATCATCATACCTGAATCCACTCATTATGCTGCTACGGGCCTGATGACGTAGATTTCATTGCTGAGTGATATTGCATTGTACGTAAGTACCAAAACTTCTTTATCCATTTTTTGCTTTCTGCGATATTGAACTTGTACCGTAAACGAGGTTCTTGTAAACAGAGCCGTCCCAAACTTTGGCGTGGCTGGACCTTTTTGATTTTAATTTCACTAAGCTATAGGACCATAAGTGGAAGTGCCCTAGGCTCTGTTCCTCTGTTTTTTAGATGTTTCAGGAAGCACCATACACTTCTCCTGAGTGGCTGTTGGCAATTTATATCCCGCCCATCAGCATAACAAGGCTCCCAGTTCTCCATGGCCTGTCCTGCCTTTCTGGATTTTACACTTTTTTCAGATGGCCCTTTTGACCGGGGGGAAGTGAGACTTCATTGTAGTGCAGATTTCCTTTGCAAGCTTGCTTGGTTGGCCAAAAAGTGCGTATGCGTTTTTTCCTGAATATATTCAGGAAGAAACACATACGCCCTATTTGGCCAAGTGCATCATTGTGGACGTTCTGCCTCTTTTCCTATGCTTTAAATGCAATTCCAGTCTACCTCCTGAAATCAGTTTCCTGCAATTCTGCCCCGCTTTCAAGTCCTCTTCGCAGCCTTACTTCAGTATATTTTTGGACGATAGCTGTCATTTATAACTCTGCAGGTTTGTGAATTACAGTGCCCGTGAGCTCCTTTCTTCAACTCGCTTTCTTGTGAGCTGGCCGCAACACCGCAGGATTGCTTCAGGCCCTAATCTGGTTCCGGCACGGCCCGCTGAGCCTTTGCTTAATTCCTCTAACTGGTGGGAAATGAGAGTTAAATTTTCCCGTCCAGACACCTCCAGCTAATCTCTCATCGGTTCTCCCTATTCCTGTTCATCTTCCGCAGAAATTGCAAACTGGGCCAAACAGGAGGTTAAAGGCACTGACTCTCCAAGTCGGGAGAGTGTTAATAAAGCGTCTGGAATGTTGCACCCGAGTACCAGGGGACGAGAACTGAGACATATTGCAACACGTCTCCTGATCACATGGTTGATCATACTCTGGGTTCCACATGCATGCTTTAGCTGAAGGAAGAATCCCTTAAAACTGGAGAGTTGAGACCCATGGAATGGGTACCATGCAATATGACTTCAAAGGGTCTTCATTTGCTCAGCGATCCTCTCCAATCCTATCACTGCTGCATTTGTGCCCCTGTACACACGCTTGATTCTCTTTTGGAGACGTAGCAATCCATAGGTTTTAAGATACATACTAGTCAGCTACATACTTAGGCGTTTAATATGGGGTGTTGAGTCCATTTCGTTGAGCAAGGAGTAGCTCTTTTGTATTACATATTTGGCTTAAGGAACTTTATCTGTGCTCATTTCAATCTCTGGTTTTATGCAGCACCCCAACTCACCTTTCCCCTTAAGGAAGCATAAGTTGGCTTTCTAAATTTGAGACCCTGTTCTGTTTTGTAATCCAGTTCCTGTGTAGCCAAGTTTACATTCCGTGTATTAGTGATATCTTATGATGTTTCTTTTTCTGTGTGACTTATTTCAGTTAGAATCATCATACCTGAATTCACTCATTATGCTGCTACAGGCCTGATGACATAGATTTCATTGCTGAGTGATATTGCATTGTACGTAAATACCACAAATTCTTTATCAATTTTTCACTTTCTGCGATATTGAACTTGTACCGTAAATGAGGTTCTTGTAAACAGAGCCATCCCAAATATTGGGGTGGCTGTGTCTTTTAGATTTTAATTTCCCTAAGCTATAGGACCATAAGTGGAAGTGCCCTAGGCTCTGTTGCTTTGTTTTTTAGATGTTTCAGGAAGCACCATACACTTCTCCCCAGTGGCTGTTGGCAATTTACATCCCGCCCATCAGCATAACAAGGCTCCCAGTTCTCCATGGCCTGTCCTGCCTTTCTGGATTTTACACTTTTTTCAGATGGCCCTTTTGACGGGGGGGAAGTGAGACTTCATTGTAGTGCAGATTTCCTTTGCAAGCTTGCTTGGTTGGCCAAAAAGGGCGTATGCGTTTTTTCCTGAATATATTCAGGAAAAAACGCATACGCCCTTTTTGGCCAAGTGCATCATTGTCGACCTTCTGCCTCTTTTCCTAAGCTTTAAATGCAATTCCAGTCTACCTCCTGAAATCGGTTTCCTGCAATTCTGCCCGGCTTTCAAGTCCTCTTGGCAGCCTTACTTCAGTATATTTTTGGATGATAGCTGTCATTTATAACTCTGCAGGTTTGTGAATTACAGTGCCCCTGAGCTCCTTTCTTCAACTCGCTTTCTTGTGAGCTGGCCGCAACACCGCAGGATTGCTTCAGGCCCTAATCTGGTTCCGGCATGGCACGCTGAGCCTTTGGTTAATTCCTCTTCCTGGTGGGAAATGAGAGTTAAATTTTCCCGTCCAGACACCTCCAGCTAGTCTCTCATTGGTTCTCCCTATTCCTGTTCATCTTCCGCGGAATTTGCAAACTGGGCCAAACAGGAGGTTAAAGGCACTGACTCTCCAAGTCGGGAGAGTGTTAGTAAAGCATCTGGAATGTTGCACCCGAGTACCAGGGGACGAGAACTGAGACATATTTCAACACGTCTCCCGATCACACGGTTGATCATACTCTGGGTTCCACATGCATGTTTTAGCTGAAGGAAGAATCCCTTAAACCTGGAGAGTTGAGACCCGTGGAATGGGTACCATGCAATATGACTTCAAAGGGTCTTCATTTGCTCACCAAAACTCTCCAATCCTATCACTGCTGCGTTTTTGCCCCTGTACTCACGATTGATTCACTTTCAGAGACATAGCAATCCATAGGTTTTAAGATACTTACTAGTCAGGTACATTATTAGGCGTTTAATATGGGGTTTTGAGTCCATTTCGTTGAGCAAGGAGTAGCTCTTGTCTATTACATATTTGGCTTAAGGAACTTTATCTGTGCTCATTTCAATCTCTGGTTTTATGCAGCACCCCAACTCACCTTTCCCCTTAAGCAAGCATAAGTTGATTTTCTAAATTTGGGACCATGTTCTGTTTTGAAATTCAGTTCCTGTGTAGCCAAGTTTACATTCCGTGTATTAGTGATATCTTATGATGTTTCTTTTTCTGTGTGACTTATTTCAGTTAGAATCATCATACCTGAATCCACTCATTATGCTGCTATGGGCCTGATGACATAGATGTCATTGCTGAGTGATATTGCATTGTACGTAAGTACCACAACTTCTTTATCCATTTTTCGCTTTATGCGATATTGAACTTGTACCGTAAACGAGTTTCTTGTAAACAGAGCCATCCCAAACTTTGGGGTGGCTGTGTCTTTTTGATTTCAATTTCCCTAAGCTATAGGACCATAAGTGGAAGTGCCCTAGGCTCTGTTGCTTTGTTTTTTAGATGTTTCAGGAAACACCATACACTTCTCCCGAGTGGCTGTTGGCAATTTACATCCCGCCCATCAGCATAACAAGGCTCCCAGTTCTCCATGGCCTGTCCTGCCTTTCTGGATTTTACACTTTTTTCAGATGGCCCTTTTGACCGGGGGGAAGTGAGACTTCATTGTAGTGCAGATTTCCTTTGCAAGCTTGCTTGGTTGGCCAAAAAGGGCGTATGCGTTTTTTCCTGAATATATTCAGGAAAAAACGCATACGCCCTTTTTGGCCAAGTGCATCATTGTCGACCTTCTGCCTCTTTTCCTATGCTTTAAATGCAATTCCAGTCTACCTCCTGAAATCGGTTTCCTGCAATTCTGCCCGGCTTTCAAGTCCTCTTGGCAGCCTTACTTCAGTATATTTTTGGATGATAGCTGTCATTTATAACTCTGCAGGTTTGTGAATTACAGTGCCCCTGAGCTCCTTTCTTCAACTCGCTTTCTTGTGAGCTGGCCGCAACACCGCAGGATTGCTTCAGGCCCTAATCTGGTTCCGGCATGGCACGCTGAGCCTTTGGTTAATTCCTCTTCCTGGTGGGAAATGAGAGTTAAATTTTCCCGTCCAGACACCTCCAGCTAGTCTCTCATTGGTTCTCCCTATTCCTGTTCATCTTCCGCGGAATTTGCAAACTGGGCCAAACAGGAGGTTAAAGGCACTGACTCTCCAAGTCGGGAGAGTGTTAGTAAAGCATCTGGAATGTTGCACCCGAGTACCAGGGGACGAGAACTGAGACATATTTCAACACGTCTCCCGATCACACGGTTGATCATACTCTGGGTTCCACATGCATGTTTTAGCTGAAGGAAGAATCCCTTAAACCTGGAGAGTTGAGACCCGTGGAATGGGTACCATGCAATATGACTTCAAAGGGTCTTCATTTGCTCACCAAAACTCTCCAATCCTATCACTGCTGCGTTTTTGCCCCTGTACTCACGATTGATTCACTTTCAGAGACATAGCAATCCATAGGTTTTAAGATACTTACTAGTCAGGTACATTATTAGGCGTTTAATATGGGGTTTTGAGTCCATTTCGTTGAGCAAGGAGTAGCTCTTGTCTATTACATATTTGGCTTAAGGAACTTTATCTGTGCTCATTTCAATCTCTGGTTTTATGCAGCACCCCAACTCACCTTTCCCCTTAAGCAAGCATAAGTTGATTTTCTAAATTTGGGACCATGTTCTGTTTTGAAATTCAGTTCCTGTGTAGCCAAGTTTACATTCCGTGTATTAGTGATACCTTATGATGTTTCTTTTTCTGTGTGACTTATTTCAGTTAGAATCATCATACCTGAATCCACTCATTATGCTGCTATGGGCCTGATGACATAGATGTCATTGCTGAGTGATATTGCATTGTACGTAAGTACCACAACTTCTTTATCCATTTTTCGCTTTATGCGATATTGAACTTGTACCGTAAACGAGTTTCTTGTAAACAGAGCCATCCCAAACTTTGGGGTGGCTGTGTCTTTTTGATTTCAATTTCCCTAAGCTATAGGACCATAAGTGGAAGTGCCCTAGGCTCTGTTGCTTTGTTTTTTAGATGTTTCAGGAAACACCATACACTTCTCCGGAGTGGCTGTTGGCAATTTACATCCCGCCCATCAGCATAACAAGGCTCCCAGTTCTCCATGGCCTGTCCTGCCTTTCTGGATTTTACACTTTTTTCAGATGGCCCTTTTGACCGGGGGGAAGTGAGACTTCATTGTAGTGCAGATTTCCTTTGCAAGCTTGCTTGGTTGGCCAAAAAGGGCGTATGCGTTTTTTCCTGAATATATTCAGGAAAAAACGCATACGCCCTTTTTGGCCAAGTGCATCATTGTCGACCTTCTGCCTCTTTTCCTATGCTTTAAATGCAATTCCAGTCTACCTCCTGAAATCGGTTTCCTGCAATTCTGCCCGGCTTTCAAGTCCTCTTGGCAGCCTTACTTCAGTATATTTTTGGATGATAGCTGTCATTTATAACTCTGCAGGTTTGTGAGTTACAGTGCCCCTGAGCTCCTTTCTTCAACTCGCTTTCTTGTGAGCTGGCCGCAACACCGCAGGATTGCTTCAGGCCCTAATCTGGTTCCAGCATGGCACGATGAGCCTTTGGTTAATTCCTATTCCTGGTGGGAAATGAGAGTTAAATTTTCCCGTCCAGACACCTCCAGCTAGTCTCTCATTGGTTCTCCCTATTCCTGTTCATCTTCCGCGGAATTTGCAAACTGGGCCAAACAGGAGGTTAAAGGCACTGACTCTCCAAGTCGGGAGAGTGTTAGTAAAGCATCCGGAATGTTGCACCCGAGTACCAGGGGATGAGAACTGAGACATATTTCAACACGTCTCCCGATCACACGGTTGATCATACTCTGGGTTCCACATGCATGTTTTAGCTGAAGGAAGAATCCCTTAAACCTGGAGAGTTGAGACCCGTGGAATGGGTACCATGCAATATGACTTCAAAGGGTCTTCATTTGCTCACCAAAACGTTCCAATCCTATCACTGCTGCGTTTTTGCCCCTGTACTCACGATTGATTCACTTTCAGAGACATAGCAATCCATAGGTTTTAAGATACTTACTAGTCAGGTACATTATTAGGCGTTTAATATGGGGTTTTGAGTCCATTTCGTTGAGCAAGGAGTAGCTCTTGTCTATTACATATTTGGCTTAAGGAACTTTATCTGTGCTCATTTCAATCTCTGGTTTTATGCAGCACCCCAACTCACCTTTCCCCTTAAGCAAGCATAAGTTGATTTTCTAAATTTGGGACCATGTTCTGTTTTGAAATTCAGTTCCTGTGTAGCCAAGTTTACATTCCGTGTATTAGTGATATCTTATGATGTTTCTTTTTCTGTGTGACTTATTTCAGTTAGAATCATCATACCTGAATCCACTCATTATGCTGCTATGGGCCTGATGACATAGATGTCATTGCTGAGTGATATTGCATTGTACGTAAGTACCACAACTTCTTTATCCATTTTTCGCTTTATGCGATATTGAACTTGTACCGTAAACGAGTTTCTTGTAAACAGAGCCATCCCAAACTTTGGGGTGGCTGTGTCTTTTTGATTTCAATTTCCCTAAGCTATAGGACCATAAGTGGAAGTGCCCTAGGCTCTGTTGCTTTGTTTTTTAGATGTTTCAGGAAACACCATACACTTCTCCGGAGTGGCTGTTGGCAATTTACATCCCGCCCATCAGCATAACAAGGCTCCCAGTTCTCCATGGCCTGTCCTGCCTTTCTGGATTTTACACTTTTTTCAGATGGCCCTTTTGACCGGGGGGAAGTGAGACTTCATTGTAGTGCAGATTTCCTTTGCAAGCTTGCTTGGTTGGCCAAAAAGGGCGTATGCGTTTTTTCCTGAATATATTCAGGAAAAAACGCATACGCCCTTTTTGGCCAAGTGCATCATTGTCGACCTTCTGCCTCTTTTCCTATGCTTTAAATGCAATTCCAGTCTACCTCCTGAAATCGGTTTCCTGCAATTCTGCCCGGCTTTCAAGTCCTCTTGGCAGCCTTACTTCAGTATATTTTTGGATGATAGCTGTCATTTATAACTCTGCAGGTTTGTGAGTTACAGTGCCCCTGAGCTCCTTTCTTCAACTCGCTTTCTTGTGAGCTGGCCGCAACACCGCAGGATTGCTTCAGGCCCTAATCTGGTTCCAGCATGGCACGCTGAGCCTTTGGTTAATTCCTCTTCCTGGTGGGAAATGAGAGTTAAATTTTCCCGTCCAGACACCTCCAGCTAGTCTCTCATTGGTTCTCCCTATTCCTGTTCATCTTCCGCGGAATTTGCAAACTGGGCCAAACAGGAGGTTAAAGGCACTGACTCTCCAAGTCGGGAGAGTGTTAGTAAAGCATCCGGAATGTTGCACCCGAGTACCAGGGGACGAGAACTGAGACATATTTCAACACGTCTCCCGATCACACGGTTGATCATACTCTGGGTTCCACATGCATGTTTTAGCTGAAGGAAGAATCCCTTAAACCTGGAGAGTTGAGACCCGTGGAATGGGTACCATGCAATATGACTTCAAAGGGTCTTCATTTGCTCACCAAAACTCTCCAATCCTATCACTGCTGCGTTTTTGCCCCTGTACTCACGATTGATTCACTTTCAGAGACATAGCAATCCATAGGTTTTAAGATACTTACTAGTCAGGTACATTATTAGGCGTTTAATATGGGGTTTTGAGTCCATTTCGTTGAGCAAGGAGTAGCTCTTGTCTATTACATATTTGGCTTAAGGAACTTTATCTGTGCTCATTTCAATCTCTGGTTTTATGCAGCACCCCAACTCACCTTTCCCCTTAAGCAAGCATAAGTTGATTTTCTAAATTTGGGACCATGTTCTGTTTTGAAATTCAGTTCCTGTGTAGCCAAGTTTACATTCCGTGTATTAGTGATATCTTATGATGTTTCTTTTTCTGTGTGACTTATTTCAGTTAGAATCATCATACCTGAATCCACTCATTATGCTGCTATGGGCCTGATGACATAGATGTCATTGCTGAGTGATATTGCATTGTACGTAAGTACCACAACTTCTTTATCCATTTTTCGCTTTATGCGATATTGAACTTGTACCGTAAACGAGTTTCTTGTAAACAGAGCCATCCCAAACTTTGGGGTGGCTGTGTCTTTTTGATTTCAATTTCCCTAAGCTATAGGACCATAAGTGGAAGTGCCCTAGGCTCTGTTGCTTTGTTTTTTAGATGTTTCAGGAAACACCATACACTTCTCCCCAGTGGCTGTTGGCAATTTACATCCCGCCCATCAGCATAACAAGGCTCCCAGTTCTCCATGGCCTGTCCTGCCTTTCTGGATTTTACACTTTTTTCAGATGGCCCTTTTGACCGGGGGGAAGTGAGACTTCATTGTAGTGCAGATTTCCTTTGCAAGCTTGCTTGGTTGGCCAAAAAGGGCGTATGCGTTTTTTCCTGAATATATTCAGGAAAAAACGCATACGCCCTTTTTGGCCAAGTGCATCATTGTCGACCTTCTGCCTCTTTTCCTATGCTTTAAATGCAATTCCAGTCTACCTCCTGAAATCGGTTTCCTGCAATTCTGCCCGGCTTTCAAGTCCTCTTGGCAGCCTTACTTCAGTATATTTTTGGATGATAGCTGTCATTTATAACTCTGCAGGTTTGTGAGTTACAGTGCCCCTGAGCTCCTTTCTTCAACTCGCTTTCTTGTGAGCTGGCCGCAACACCGCAGGATTGCTTCAGGCCCTAATCTGGTTCCAGCATGGCACGCTGAGCCTTTGGTTAATTCCTCTTCCTGGTGGGAAATGAGAGTTAAATTTTCCCGTCCAGACACCTCCAGCTAGTCTCTCATTGGTTCTCCCTATTCCTGTTCATCTTCCGCGGAATTTGCAAACTGGGCCAAACAGGAGGTTAAAGGCACTGACTCTCCAAGTCGGGAGAGTGTTAGTAAAGCATCCGGAATGTTGCACCCGAGTACCAGGGGACGAGAACTGAGACATATTTCAACACGTCTCCCGATCACACGGTTGATCATACTCTGGGTTCCACATGCATGTTTTAGCTGAAGGAAGAATCCCTTAAACCTGGAGAGTTGAGACCCGTGGAATGGGTACCATGCAATATGACTTCAAAGGGTCTTCATTTGCTCACCAAAACTCTCCAATCCTATCACTGCTGCGTTTTTGCCCCTGTACTCACGATTGATTCACTTTCAGAGACATAGCAATCCATAGGTTTTAAGATACTTACTAGTCAGGTACATTATTAGGCGTTTAATATGGGGTTTTGAGTCCATTTCGTTGAGCAAGGAGTAGCTCTTGTCTATTACATATTTGGCTTAAGGAACTTTATCTGTGCTCATTTCAATCTCTGGTTTTATGCAGCACCCCAACTCACCTTTCCCCTTAAGCAAGCATAAGTTGATTTTCTAAATTTGGGACCATGTTCTGTTTTGAAATTCAGTTCCTGTGTAGCCAAGTTTACATTCCGTGTATTAGTGATATCTTATGATGTTTCTTTTTCTGTGTGACTTATTTCAGTTAGAATCATCATACCTGAATCCACTCATTATGCTGCTATGGGCCTGATGACATAGATGTCATTGCTGAGTGATATTGCATTGTACGTAAGTACCACAACTTCTTTATCCATTTTTCGCTTTATGCGATATTGAACTTGTACCGTAAACGAGTTTCTTGTAAACAGAGCCATCCCAAACTTTGGGGTGGCTGTGTCTTTTTGATTTCAATTTCCCTAAGCTATAGGACCATAAGTGGAAGTGCCCTAGGCTCTGTTGCTTTGTTTTTTAGATGTTTCAGGAAACACCATACACTTCTCCCCAGTGGCTGTTGGCAATTTACATCCCGCCCATCAGCATAACAAGGCTCCCAGTTCTCCATGGCCTGTCCTGCCTTTCTGGATTTTACACTTTTTTCAGATGGCCCTTTTGACCGGGGGGAAGTGAGACTTCATTGTAGTGCAGATTTCCTTTGCAAGCTTGCTTGGTTGGCCAAAAAGGGCGTATGCGTTTTTTCCTGAATATATTCAGGAAAAAACGCATACGCCCTTTTTGGCCAAGTGCATCATTGTCGACCTTCTGCCTCTTTTCCTATGCTTTAAATGCAATTCCAGTCTACCTCCTGAAATCGGTTTCCTGCAATTCTGCCCGGCTTTCAAGTCCTCTTGGCAGCCTTACTTCAGTATATTTTTGGATGATAGCTGTCATTTATAACTCTGCAGGTTTGTGAGTTACAGTGCCCCTGAGCTCCTTTCTTCAACTCGCTTTCTTGTGAGCTGGCCGCAACACCGCAGGATTGCTTCAGGCCCTAATCTGGTTCCAGCATGGCACGCTGAGCCTTTGGTTAATTCCTATTCCTGGTGGGAAATGAGAGTTAAATTTTCCCGTCCAGACACCTCCAGCTAGTCTCTCATTGGTTCTCCCTATTCCTGTTCATCTTCCGCGGAATTTGCAAACTGGGCCAAACAGGAGGTTAAAGGCACTGACTCTCCAAGTCGGGAGAGTGTTAGTAAAGCATCCGGAATGTTGCACCCGAGTACCAGGGGACGAGAACTAAGACATATTTCAACACGTCTCCCGATCACACGGTTGATCATACTCTGGGTTCCACATGCATGTTTTAGCTGAAGGAAGAATCCCTTAAACCTGGAGAGTTGAGACCCGTGGAATGGGTACCATGCAATATGACTTCAAAGGGTCTTCATTTGCTCACCAAAACTCTCCAATCCTATCACTGCTGCGTTTTTGCCCCTGTACTCACGATTGATTCACTTTCAGAGACATAGCAATCCATAGGTTTTAAGATACTTACTAGTCAGGTACATTATTAGGCGTTTAATATGGGGTTTTGAGTCCATTTCGTTGAGCAAGGAGTAGCTCTTGTCTATTACATATTTGGCTTAAGGAACTTTATCTGTGCTCATTTCAATCTCTGGTTTTATGCAGCACCCCAACTCACCTTTCCCCTTAAGCAAGCATAAGTTGATTTTCTAAATTTGGGACCATGTTCTGTTTTGAAATTCAGTTCCTGTGTAGCCAAGTTTACATTCCGTGTATTAGTGATATCTTATGATGTTTCTTTTTCTGTGTGACTTATTTCAGTTAGAATCATCATACCTGAATCCACTCATTATGCTGCTATGGGCCTGATGACATAGATGTCATTGCTGAGTGATATTGCATTGTACGTAAGTACCACAACTTCTTTATCCATTTTTCGCTTTATGCGATATTGAACTTGTACCGTAAACGAGTTTCTTGTAAACAGAGCCATCCCAAACTTTGGGGTGGCTGTGTCTTTTTGATTTCAATTTCCCTAAGCTATAGGACCATAAGTGGAAGTGCCCTAGGCTCTGTTGCTTTGTTTTTTAGATGTTTCAGGAAACACCATACACTTCTCCCCAGTGGCTGTTGGCAATTTACATCCCGCCCATCAGCATAACAAGGCTCCCAGTTCTCCATGGCCTGTCCTGCCTTTCTGGATTTTACACTTTTTTCAGATGGCCCTTTTGACCGGGGGGAAGTGAGACTTCATTGTAGTGCAGATTTCCTTTGCAAGCTTGCTTGGTTGGCCAAAAAGGGCGTATGCGTTTTTTCCTGAATATATTCAGGAAAAAACGCATACGCCCTTTTTGGCCAAGTGCATCATTGTCGACCTTCTGCCTCTTTTCCTATGCTTTAAATGCAATTCCAGTCTACCTCCTGAAATCGGTTTCCTGCAATTCTGCCCGGCTTTCAAGTCCTCTTGGCAGCCTTACTTCAGTATATTTTTGGATGATAGCTGTCATTTATAACTCTGCAGGTTTGTGAGTTACAGTGCCCCTGAGCTCCTTTCTTCAACTCGCTTTCTTGTGAGCTGGCCGCAACACCGCAGGATTGCTTCAGGCCCTAATCTGGTTCCAGCATGGCACGCTGAGCCTTTGGTTAATTCCTCTTCCTGGTGGGAAATGAGAGTTAAATTTTCCCGTCCAGACACCTCCAGCTAGTCTCTCATTGGTTCTCCCTATTCCTGTTCATCTTCCGCGGAATTTGCAAACTGGGCCAAACAGGAGGTTAAAGGCACTGACTCTCCAAGTCGGGAGAGTGTTAGTAAAGCATCCGGAATGTTGCACCCGAGTACCAGGGGACGAGAACTGAGACATATTTCAACACGTCTCCCGATCACACGGTTGATCATACTCTGGGTTCCACATGCATGTTTTAGCTGAAGGAAGAATCCCTTAAACCTGGAGAGTTGAGACCCTTGGAATGGGTACCATGCAATATGACTTCAAAGGGTCTTCATTTGCTCACCAAAACTCTCCAATCCTATCACTGCTGCGTTTTTGCCCCTGTACTCACGATTGATTCACTTTCAGAGACATAGCAATCCATAGGTTTTAAGATACTTACTAGTCAGGTACATTATTAGGCGTTTAATATGGGGTTTTGAGTCCATTTCGTTGAGCAAGGAGTAGCTCTTGTCTATTACATATTTGGCTTAAGGAACTTTATCTGTGCTCATTTCAATCTCTGGTTTTATGCAGCACCCCAACTCACCTTTCCCCTTAAGCAAGCATAAGTTGATTTTCTAAATTTGGGACCATGTTCTGTTTTGAAATTCAGTTCCTGTGTAGCCAAGTTTACATTCCGTGTATTAGTGATATCTTATGATGTTTCTTTTTCTGTGTGACTTATTTCAGTTAGAATCATCATACCTGAATCCACTCATTATGCTGCTATGGGCCTGATGACATAGATGTCATTGCTGAGTGATATTGCATTGTACGTAAGTACCAAAACTTCTTTATCCATTTTTCGCTTTATGCGATATTGAACTTGTACTGTAAACGAGTTTCTTGTAAACAGAGCCATCCCAAACTTTGGGGTGGCTGTGTCTTTTTGATTTCAATTTCCCTAAGCTATAGGACCATAAGTGGAAGTGCCCTAGGCTCTGTTGCTTTGTTTTTTAGATGTTTCAGGAAACACCATACACTTCTCCCGAGTGGCTGTTGGCAATTTACATCCCGCCCATCAGCATAACAAGGCTCCCAGTTCTCCATGGCCTGTCCTGCCTTTCTGGATTTTACACTTTTTTCAGATGGCCCTTTTGACCGGGGGGAAGTGAGACTTCATTGTAGTGCAGATTTCCTTTGCAAGCTTGCTTGGTTGGCCAAAAAGGGCGTATGCGTTTTTTCCTGAATATATTCAGGAAAAAACGCATACGCCCTTTTTGGCCAAGTGCATCATTGTCGACCTTCTGCCTCTTTTCCTATGCTTTAAATGCAATTCCAGTCTACCTCCTGAAATCGGTTTCCTGCAATTCTGCCCGGCTTTCAAGTCCTCTTGGCAGCCTTACTTCAGTATATTTTTGGATGATAGCTGTCATTTATAACTCTGCAGGTTTGTGAGTTACAGTGCCCCTGAGCTCCTTTCTTCAACTCGCTTTCTTGTGAGCTGGCCGCAACACCGCAGGATTGCTTCAGGCCCTAATCTGGTTCCAGCATGGCACGCTGAGCCTTTGGTTAATTCCTATTCCTGGTGGGAAATGAGAGTTAAATTTTCCCGTCCAGACACCTCCAGCTAGTCTCTCATTGGTTCTCCCTATTCCTGTTCATCTTCCGCGGAATTTGCAAACTGGGCCAAACAGGAGGTTAAAGGCACTGACTCTCCAAGTCGGGAGAGTGTTAGTAAAGCATCCGGAATGTTGCACCCGAGTACCAGGGGACGAGAACTGAGACATATTTCAACACGTCTCCCGATCACACGGTTGATCATACTCTGGGTTCCACATGCATGTTTTAGCTGAAGGAAGAATCCCTTAAACCTGGAGAGTTGAGACCCGTGGAATGGGTACCATGCAATATGACTTCGAAGGGTCTTCATTTGCTCACCGAACCTCTCCAATCCTATCACTGCTGCGTTTATGTCCCTATACACACGCTTGATTCTCTTTCGGAGACATAGCAATCTATAGGTTTTGAGATACTTACTAGTCAGGCACATTCTTAGGCGTTTAATATGGGGTGTTGAGTCCATTTCGTTGAGCAAGGAGTAGCTCTTGTCTATTACATATTTGGCTTAAGGAACTTTATCTGTGCTCATTTCAATGTCTGGTTTTATGCAGCACCCCAACTCACCTTTCCCCTTAAGCAAGCATAAGTTGGTTTTCTAAATTTGAGACCCTGTTCTGTTTTGTAATTCAGTTCTGTGTAGCCAAGTTTACATTCCGTGTATTAGTGATATCTTATGATGTTTCTTTTTCTGTGTGACTTATTTCAGTTAGAATCATCATACCTGAATCCACTCATTATGCTGCTACGGGTCTGATGACATAGATTTCATTGCTGAGTGATATTGTATTGTACGTAAGTACCACAACTTCTTTATCCATTTTACACTTTCTGCGATATTGAACTTGTACCGTAAACGAGGTTCTTGTAAACAGAACCGTCCCAAACTTTGGGGTGGCTGTGTCTTTTTTATTTTAATTTCCCTAAGCTATAGGACCATAAGTGGAAGTGCCCTAGGCTCTGTTGCTTTGTTTTTTAGATGTTTCAGGAAACACCATACACTTCTCCCAAGTGGCTGTTGGCAATTTACATCCCGCCCATCAGAATAACAAGGCTCCCAGTTCTCCATGACCTGTCCTGCCTTTCTGGATTTTACACTTTCTTCAGATGGCCCTTTTGTTGGGGGGGAAGTGAGACTTCATTGTAGTGCAGATTTCTTTGCAAGCTTTCTTGGTTGGCCAAAAAGGGCGTATGCGTTTTTTCCTGAATATATTCAGGAAAAAACGCATACGCCCTATTTGGCCAAGTGCATCATTGTCCACGTTCTGCCTCTTTTCCTATGCTTTAAATGCAATTCCAGTCTACCTCCTGAAATCAGTTTCCTGCAATTCTGCCCCGCTTTCAAGTCCTCTTCGCAGCCTTACTTCAGTATATTTTTGGACGATAGCTGTCATTTATAACTCTGCAGGTTTGTGAATTACAGTGCCCGTGAGCTCCTTTCTTCAACTCGCTTTCTTGTGAGCTGGCCGCAACACCGCAGGATTGCTTCAGGCCCTAATCTGGTTCCGGCACGGCCCGCTGAGCCTTTGCTTAATTCCTCTAACTGGTGGGAAATGAGAGTTAAATTTTCCCGTCCAGACACCTCCAGCTAATCTCTCATCGGTTCTCCCTATTCCTGTTCATCTTCCGCAGAAATTGCAAACTGGGCCAAACAGGAGGTTAAAGGCACTGACTCTCCAAGTCGGGAGAGTGTTAATAAAGCGTCTGGAATGTTGCACCCGAGTACCAGGGGACGAGAACTGAGACATATTGCAACACGTCTCCTGATCACATGGTTGATCATACTCTGGGTTCCACATGCATGCTTTAGCTGAAGGAAGAATCCCTTAAACCTGGAGAGTTGAGACCCATGGAATGGGTACCATGCAATATGACTTCAAAGGGTCTTCATTTGCTCAGCGATCCTCTCCAATCCTATCACTGCTGCATTTGTGCCCCTGTACACACGCTTGATTCTCTTTTGGAGACGTAGCAATCCATAGGTTTTAAGATACATACTAGTCAGCTACATTCTTAGGCGTTTAATATGGGGTGTTGAGTCCATTTCGTTGAGCAAGGAGTAGCTCTTTTGTATTACATATTTGGCTTAAGGAACTTTATCTGTGCTCATTTCAATCTCTGGTTTTATGCAGCACCCCAACTCACCTTTCCCCTTAAGGAAGCATAAGTTGGCTTTCTAAATTTGAGACCCTGTTCTGTTTTGTAATCCAGTTCCTGTGTAGCCAAGTTTACATTCCGTGTATTAGTGATATCTTATGATGTTTCTTTTTCTGTGTGACTTATTTCAGTTAGAATCATCATACCTGAATTCACTCATTATGCTGCTACAGGCCTGATGACATAGATTTCTTTGCTGAGTGATATTGAATTGTACGTAAATACCACAAATTCTTTATCAATTTTTCACTTTCTGCGATATTGAACTTGTACCGTAAATGAGGTTCTTGTAAACAGAGCCATCCCAAATATTGGGGTGCTGTGTCTTTTAGATTTTAATTTCCCTAAGCTATAGGACCATAAGTGGAAGTGCCCTAGGCTCTGTTGCTTTGTTTTTTAGATGTTTCAGGAAGCACCATACACTTCTCCCCAGTGGCTGTTGGCAATTTACATCCCGCCCATCAGCATAACAAGGCTCCCAGTTCTCCATGGCCTGTCCTGCCTTTCTGGATTTTACACTTTTTTCAGATGGCCCTTTTGACGGGGGGGAAGTGAGACTTCATTGTAGTGCAGATTTCCTTTGCAAGCTTGCTTGGTTGGCCAAAAAGGGCGTATGCGTTTTTTCCTGAATATATTCAGGAAAAAACGCATACGCCCTTTTTGGCCAAGTGCATCATTGTCGACCTTCTGCCTCTTTTCCTAAGCTTTAAATGCAATTCCAGTCTACCTCCTGAAATCGGTTTCCTGCAATTCTGCCCGGCTTTCAAGTCCTCTTGGCAGCCTTACTTCAGTATATTTTTGGATGATAGCTGTCATTTATAACTCTGCAGGTTTGTGAATTACAGTGCCCCTGAGCTCCTTTCTTCAACTCGCTTTCTTGTGAGCTGGCCGCAACACCGCAGGATTGCTTCAGGCCCTAATCTGGTTCCGGCATGGCACGCTGAGCGTTTGGTTAATTCCTCTTCCTGGTGGGAAATGAGAGTTAAATTTTCCCGTCCAGACACCTCCAGCTAGTCTCTCATTGGTTCTCCCTATTCCTGTTCATCTTCCGCGGAATTTGCAAACTGGGCCAAACAGGAGGTTAAAGGCACTGACTCTCCAAGTCGGGAGAGTGTTAGTAAAGCATCTGGAATGTTGCACCCGAGTACCAGGGGATGAGAACTGAGACATATTTCAACACGTCTCCCGATCACACGGTTGATCATACTCTGGGTTCCACATGCATGTTTTAGCTGAAGGAAGAATCCCTTAAACCTGGAGAGTTGAGACCCGTGGAATGGGTACCATGCAATATGACTTCAAAGGGTCTTCATTTGCTCACCAAAACTCTCCAATCCTATCACTGCTGCGTTTTTGCCCCTGTACTCACGATTGATTCACTTTCAGAGACATAGCAATCCATAGGTTTTAAGATACTTACTAGTCAGGTACATTATTAGGCGTTTAATATGGGGTTTTGAGTCCATTTCGTTGAGCAAGGAGTAGCTCTTGTCTATTACATATTTGGCTTAAGGAACTTTATCTGTGCTCATTTCAATCTCTGGTTTTATGCAGCACCCCAACTCACCTTTCCCCTTAAGCAAGCATAAGTTGATTTTCTAAATTTGGGACCATGTTCTGTTTTGAAATTCAGTTCCTGTGTAGCCAAGTTTACATTCCGTGTATTAGTGATATCTTATGATGTTTCTTTTTCTGTGTGACTTATTTCAGTTAGAATCATCATACCTGAATCCACTCATTATGCTGCTATGGGCCTGATGACATAGATGTCATTGCTGAGTGATATTGCATTGTACGTAAGTACCACAACTTCTTTATCCATTTTTCGCTTTATGCGATATTGAACTTGTACCGTAAACGAGTTTCTTGTAAACAGAGCCATCCCAAACTTTGGGGTGGCTGTGTCTTTTTGATTTCAATTTCCCTAAGCTATAGGACCATAAGTGGAAGTGCCCTAGGCTCTGTTGCTTTGTTTTTTAGATGTTTCAGGAAACACCATACACTTCTCCGGAGTGGCTGTTGGCAATTTACATCCCGCCCATCAGCATAACAAGGCTCCCAGTTCTCCATGGCCTGTCCTGCCTTTCTGGATTTTACACTTTTTTCAGATGGCCCTTTTGACCGGGGGGAAGTGAGACTTCATTGTAGTGCAGATTTCCTTTGCAAGCTTGCTTGGTTGGCCAAAAAGGGCGTATGCGTTTTTTCCTGAATATATTCAGGAAAAAACGCATACGCCCTTTTTGGCCAAGTGCATCATTGTCGACCTTCTGCCTCTTTTCCTATGCTTTAAATGCAATTCCAGTCTACCTCCTGAAATCGGTTTCCTGCAATTCTGCCCGGCTTTCAAGTCCTCTTGGCAGCCTTACTTCAGTATATTTTTGGATGATAGCTGTCATTTATAACTCTGCAGGTTTGTGAGTTACAGTGCCCCTGAGCTCCTTTCTTCAACTCGCTTTCTTGTGAGCTGGCCGCAACACCACAGGATTGCTTCAGGCCCTAATCTGGTTCCAGCATGGCACGCTGAGCCTTTGGTTAATTCCTATTCCTGGTGGGAAATGAGAGTTAAATTTTCCCGTCCAGACACCTCCAGCTAGTCTCTCATTGGTTCTCCCTATTCCTGTTCATCTTCCGCGGAATTTGCAAACTGGGCCAAACAGGAGGTTAAAGGCACTGACTCTCCAAGTCGGGAGAGTGTTAGTAAAGCATCCGGAATGTTGCACCCGAGTACCAGGGGACGAGAACTGAGACATATTTCAACACGTCTCCCGATCACACGGTTGATCATACTCTGGGTTCCACATGCATGTTTTAGCTGAAGGAAGAATCCCTTAAACCTGGAGAGTTGAGACCCGTGGAATGGGTACCATGCAATATGACTTCAAAGGGTCTTCATTTGCTCACCAAAACTCTCCAATCCTATCACTGCTGCGTTTTTGCCCCTGTACTCACGATTGATTCACTTTCAGAGACATAGCAATCCATAGGTTTTAAGATACTTACTAGTCAGGTACATTATTAGGCGTTTAATATGGGGTTTTGAGTCCATTTCGTTGAGCAAGGAGTAGCTCTTGTCTATTACATATTTGGCTTAAGGAACTTTATCTGTGCTCATTTCAATCTCTGGTTTTATGCAGCACCCCAACTCACCTTTCCCCTTAAGCAAGCATAAGTTGATTTTCTAAATTTGAGACCATGTTCTGTTTTGAAATTCAGTTCCTGTGTAGCCAAGTTTACATTCCGTGTATTAGTGATATCTTATGATGTTTCTTTTTCTGTGTGACTTATTTCAGTTAGAATCATCATACCTGAATCCACTCATTATGCTGCTATGGGCCTGATGACATAGATGTCATTGCTGAGTGATATTGCATTGTACGTAAGTACCACAACTTCTTTATCCATTTTTCGCTTTATGCGATATTGAACTTGTACCGTAAACGAGTTTCTTGTAAACAGAGCCATCCCAAACTTTGGGGTGGCTGTGTCTTTTTGATTTCAATTTCCCTAAGCTATAGAACCATAAGTGGAAGTGCCCTAGGCTCTGTTGCTTTGTTTTTTAGATGTTTCAGGAAACACCATACACTTCTCCGGAGTGGCTGTTGGCAATTTACATCCCGCCCATCAGCATAACAAGGCTCCCAGTTCTCCATGGCCTGTCCTGCCTTTCTGGATTTTACACTTTTTTCAGATGGCCCTTTTGACCGGGGGGAAGTGAGACTTCATTGTAGTGCAGATTTCCTTTGCAAGCTTGCTTGGTTGGCCAAAAAGGGCGTATGCGTTTTTTCCTGAATATATTCAGGAAAAAACGCATACGCCCTTTTTGGCCAAGTGCATCATTGTCGACCTTCTGCCTCTTTTCCTATGCTTTAAATGCAATTCCAGTCTACCTCCTGAAATCGGTTTCCTGCAATTCTGCCCGGCTTTCAAGTCCTCTTGGCAGCCTTACTTCAGTATATTTTTGGATGATAGCTGTCATTTATAACTCTGCAGGTTTGTGAGTTACAGTGCCCCTGAGCTCCTTTCTTCAACTCGCTTTCTTGTGAGCTGGCCGCAACACCGCAGGATTGCTTCAGGCCCTAATCTGGTTCCGGCATGGCACGCTGAGCCTTTGGTTAATTCCTCTTCCTGGTGGGAAATGAGAGTTAAATTTTCCCGTCCAGACACCTCCAGCTAGTCTCTCATTGGTTCTCCCTATTCCTGTTCATCTTCCGCGGAATTTGCAAACTGGGCCAAACAGGAGGTTAAAGGCACTGACTCTCCAAGTCGGGAGAGTGTTAGTAAAGCATCCGGAATGTTGCACCCGAGTACCAGGGGACGAGAACTGAGACATATTTCAACACGTCTCCCGATCACACGGTTGATCATACTCTGGGTTCCACATGCATGTTTTAGCTGAAGGAAGAATCCCTTAAACCTGGAGAGTTGAGACCCGTGGAATGGGTACCATGCAATATGACTTCAAAGGGTCTTCATTTGCTCACCAAAACTCTCCAATCCTATCACTGCTGCGTTTTTGCCCCTGTACTCACGATTGATTCACTTTCAGAGACATAGCAATCCATAGGTTTTAAGATACTTACTAGTCAGGTACATTATTAGGCGTTTAATATGGGGTTTTGAGTCCATTTCGTTGAGCAAGGAGTAGCTCTTGTCTATTACATATTTGGCTTAAGGAACTTTATCTGTGCTCATTTCAATCTCTGGTTTTATGCAGCACCCCAACTCACCTTTCCCCTTAAGCAAGCATAAGTTGATTTTCTAAATTTGGGACCATGTTCTGTTTTGAAATTCAGTTCCTGTGTAGCCAAGTTTACATTCCGTGTATTAGTGATATCTTATGATGTTTCTTTTTCTGTGTGACTTATTTCAGTTAGAATCATCATACCTGAATCCACTCATTATGCTGCTATGGGCCTGATGACATAGATGTCATTGCTGAGTGATATTGCATTGTACGTAAGTACCACAACTTCTTTATCCATTTTTCGCTTTATGCGATATTGAACTTGTACCGTAAACGAGTTTCTTGTAAACAGAGCCATCCCAAACTTTGGGGTGGCTGTGTCTTTTTGATTTCAATTTCCCTAAGCTATAGGACCATAAGTGGAAGTGCCCTAGGCTCTGTTGCTTTGTTTTTTAGATGTTTCAGGAAACACCATACACTTCTCCCCAGTGGCTGTTGGCAATTTACATCCCGCCCATCAGCATAACAAGGCTCCCAGTTCTCCATGGCCTGTCCTGCCTTTCTGGATTTTACACTTTTTTCAGATGGCCCTTTTGACGGGGGGGAAGTGAGACTTCATTGTAGTGCAGATTTCCTTTGCAAGCTTGCTTGGTTGGCCAAAAAGGGCGTATGCGTTTTTTCCTGAATATATTCAGGAAAAAACGCATACGCCCTTTTTGGCCAAGTGCATCATTGTCGACCTTCTGCCTCTTTTCCTATGCTTTAAATGCAATTCCAGTCTACCTCCTGAAATCGGTTTCCTGCAATTCTGCCCGGCTTTCAAGTCCTCTTGGCAGCCTTACTTCAGTATATTTTTGGATGATAGCTGTCATTTATAACTCTGCAGGTTTGTGAATTACAGTGCCCCTGAGCTCCTTTCTTCAACTCGCTTTCTTGTGAGCTGGCCGCAACACCGCAGGATTGCTTCAGGCCCTAATCTGGTTCCAGCATGGCACGCTGAGCCTTTGGTTAATTCCTCTTCCTGGTGGGAAATGAGAGTTAAATTTTCCCGTCCAGACACCTCCAGCTAGTCTCTCATTGGTTCTCCCTATTCCTGTTCATCTTCCGCGGAATTTGCAAACTGGGCCAAACAGGAGGTTAAAGGCACTGACTCTCCAAGTCGGGAGAGTGTTAGTAAAGCATCCGGAATGTTGCACCCGAGTACCAGGGGACGAGAACTGAGACATATTTCAACACGTCTCCCGATCACACGGTTGATCATACTCTGGGTTCCACATGCATGTTTTAGCTGAAGGAAGAATCCCTTAAACCTGGAGAGTTGAGACCCGTGGAATGGGTACCATGCAATATGACTTCAAAGGGTCTTCATTTGCTCACCAAAACTCTCCAATCCTATCACTGCTGCGTTTTTGCCCCTGTACTCACGATTGATTCACTTTCAGAGACATAGCAATCCATAGGTTTTAAGATACTTACTAGTCAGGTACATTATTAGGCGTTTAATATGGGGTTTTGAGTCCATTTCGTTGAGCAAGGAGTAGCTCTTGTCTATTACATATTTGGCTTAAGGAACTTTATCTGTGCTCATTTCAATCTCTGGTTTTATGCAGCACCCCAACTCACCTTTCCCCTTAAGCAAGCATAAGTTGATTTTCTAAATTTGGGACCATGTTCTGTTTTGAAATTCAGTTCCTGTGTAGCCAAGTTTACATTCCGTGTATTAGTGATATCTTATGATGTTTCTTTTTCTGTGTGACTTATTTCAGTTAGAATCATCATACCTGAATCCACTCATTATGCTGCTATGGGCCTGATGACATAGATGTCATTGCTGAGTGATATTGCATTGTACGTAAGTACCACAACTTCTTTATCCATTTTTCGCTTTATGCGATATTGAACTTGTACCGTAAACGAGTTTCTTGTAAACAGAGCCATCCCAAACTTTGGGGTGGCTGTGTCTTTTTGATTTCAATTTCCCTAAGCTATAGGACCATAAGTGGAAGTGCCCTAGGCTCTGTTGCTTTGTTTTTTAGATGTTTCAGGAAACACCATACACTTCTCCGGAGTGGCTGTTGGCAATTTACATCCCGCCCATCAGCATAACAAGGCTCCCAGTTCTCCATGGCCTGTCCTGCCTTTCTGGATTTTACACTTTTTTCAGATGGCCCTTTTGACCGGGGGGAAGTGAGACTTCATTGTAGTGCAGATTTCCTTTGCAAGCTTGCTTGGTTGGCCAAAAAGGGCGTATGCGTTTTTTCCTGAATATATTCAGGAAAAAACGCATACGCCCTTTTTGGCCAAGTGCATCATTGTCGACCTTCTGCCTCTTTTCCTATGCTTTAAATGCAATTCCAGTCTACCTCCTGAAATCGGTTTCCTGCAATTCTGCCCGGCTTTCAAGTCCTCTTGGCAGCCTTACTTCAGTATATTTTTGGATGATAGCTGTCATTTATAACTCTGCAGGTTTGTGAGTTACAGTGCCCCTGAGCTCCTTTCTTCAACTCGCTTTCTTGTGAGCTGGCCGCAACACCGCAGGATTGCTTCAGGCCCTAATCTGGTTCCAGCATGGCACGCTGAGCCTTTGGTTAATTCCTATTCCTGGTGGGAAATGAGAGTTAAATTTTCCCGTCCAGACACCTCCAGCTAGTCTCTCATTGGTTCTCCCTATTCCTGTTCATCTTCCGCGGAATTTGCAAACTGGGCCAAACAGGAGGTTAAAGGCACTGACTCTCCAAGTCGGGAGAGTGTTAGTAAAGCATCCGGAATGTTGCACCCGAGTACCAGGGGACGAGAACTGAGACATATTTCAACACGTCTCCCGATCACACGGTTGATCATACTCTGGGTTCCACATGCATGTTTTAGCTGAAGGAAGAATCCCTTAAACCTGGAGAGTTGAGACCCGTGGAATGGGTACCATGCAATATGACTTCAAAGGGTCTTCATTTGCTCACCAAAACTCTCCAATCCTATCACTGCTGCGTTTTTGCCCCTGTACTCACGATTGATTCACTTTCAGAGACATAGCAATCCATAGGTTTTAAGATACTTACTAGTCAGGTACATTATTAGGCGTTTAATATGGGGTTTTGAGTCCATTTCGTTGAGCAAGGAGTAGCTCTTGTCTATTCCATATTTGGCTTAAGGAACTTTATCTGTGCTCATTTCAATCTCTGGTTTTATGCAGCACCCCAACTCACCTTTCCCCTTAAGCAAGCATAAGTTGATTTTCTAAATTTGGGACCATGTTCTGTTTTGAAATTCAGTTCCTGTGTAGCCAAGTTTACATTCCGTGTATTAGTGATATCTTATGATGTTTCTTTTTCTGTGTGACTTATTTCAGTTAGAATCATCATACCTGAATCCACTCATTATGCTGCTATGGGCCTGATGACATAGATGTCATTGCTGAGTGATATTGCATTGTACGTAAGTACCACAACTTCTTTATCCATTTTTCGCTTTATGCGATATTGAACTTGTACCGTAAACGAGTTTCTTGTAAACAGAGCCATCCCAAACTTTGGGGTGGCTGTGTCTTTTTGATTTCAATTTCCCTAAGCTATAGGACCATAAGTGGAAGTGCCCTAGGCTCTGTTGCTTTGTTTTTTAGATGTTTCAGGAAACACCATACACTTCTCCCCAGTGGCTGTTGGCAATTTACATCCCGCCCATCAGCATAACAAGGCTCCCAGTTCTCCATGGCCTGTCCTGCCTTTCTGGATTTTACACTTTTTTCAGATGGCCCTTTTGACCGGGGGGAAGTGAGACTTCATTGTAGTGCAGATTTCCTTTGCAAGCTTGCTTGGTTGGCCAAAAAGGGCGTATGCGTTTTTTCCTGAATATATTCAGGAAAAAACGCATACGCCCTTTTTGGCCAAGTGCATCATTGTCGACCTTCTGCCTCTTTTCCTATGCTTTAAATGCAATTCCAGTCTACCTCCTGAAATCGGTTTCCTGCAATTCTGCCCGGCTTTCAAGTCCTCTTGGCAGCCTTACTTCAGTATATTTTTGGATGATAGCTGTCATTTATAACTCTGCAGGTTTGTGAGTTACAGTGCCCCTGAGCTCCTTTCTTCAACTCGCTTTCTTGTGAGCTGGCCGCAACACCGCAGGATTGCTTCAGGCCCTAATCTGGTTCCAGCATGGCACGCTGAGCCTTTGGTTAATTCCTCTTCCTGGTGGGAAATGAGAGTTAAATTTTCCCGTCCAGACACCTCCAGCTAGTCTCTCATTGGTTCTCCCTATTCCTGTTCATCTTCCGCGGAATTTGCAAACTGGGCCAAACAGGAGGTTAAAGGCACTGACTCTCCAAGTCGGGAGAGTGTTAGTAAAGCATCCGGAATGTTGCACCCGAGTACCAGGGGACGAGAACTGAGACATATTTCAACACGTCTCCCGATCACACGGTTGATCATACTCTGGGTTCCACATGCATGTTTTAGCTGAAGGAGGAATCCCTTAAACCTGGAGAGTTGAGACCCTTGGAATGGGTACCATGCAATATGACTTCAAAGGGTCTTCATTTGCTCACCAAAACTCTCCAATCCTATCACTGCTGCGTTTTTGCCCCTGTACTCACGATTGATTCACTTTCAGAGACATAGCAATCCATAGGTTTTAAGATACTTACTAGTCAGGTACATTATTAGGCGTTTAATATGGGGTTTTGAGTCCATTTCGTTGAGCAAGGAGTAGCTCTTGTCTATTACATATTTGGCTTAAGGAACTTTATCTGTGCTCATTTCAATCTCTGGTTTTATGCAGCACCCCAACTCACCTTTCCCCTTAAGCAAGCATAAGTTGATTTTCTAAATTTGGGACCATGTTCTGTTTTGAAATTCAGTTCCTGTGTAGCCAAGTTTACATTCCGTGTATTAGTGATATCTTATGATGTTTCTTTTTCTGTGTGACTTATTTCAGTTAGAATCATCATACCTGAATCCACTCATTATGCTGCTATGGGCCTGATGACATAGATGTCATTGCTGAGTGATATTGCATTGTACGTAAGTACCACAACTTCTTTATCCATTTTTCGCTTTATGCGATATTGAACTTGTACCGTAAACGAGTTTCTTGTAAACAGAGCCATCCCAAACTTTGGGGTGGCTGTGTCTTTTTGATTTCAATTTCCCTAAGCTATAGGACCATAAGTGGAAGTGCCCTAGGCTCTGTTGCTTTGTTTTTTAGATGTTTCAGGAAACACCATACACTTCTCCGGAGTGGCTGTTGGCAATTTACATCCCACCCATCAGCATAACAAGGCTCCCAGTTCTCCATGGCCTGTCCTGCCTTTCTGGATTTTACACTTTTTTCAGATGGCCCTTTTGACCGGGGGGAAGTGAGACTTCATTGTAGTGCAGATTTCCTTTGCAAGCTTGCTTGGTTGGCCAAAAAGGGCGTATGCGTTTTTTCCTGAATATATTCAGGAAAAAACGCATACGCCCTTTTTGGCCAAGTGCATCATTGTCGACCTTCTGCCTCTTTTCCTATGCTTTAAATGCAATTCCAGTCTACCTCCTGAAATCGGTTTCCTGCAATTCTGCCCGGCTTTCAAGTCCTCTTGGCAGCCTTACTTCAGTATATTTTTGGATGATAGCTGTCATTTATAACTCTGCAGGTTTGTGAGTTACAGTGCCCCTGAGCTCCTTTCTTCAACTCGCTTTCTTGTGAGCTGGCCGCAACACCGCAGGATTGCTTCAGGCCCTAATCTGGTTCCGGCATGGCACGCTGAGCCTTTGGTTAATTCCTATTCCTGGTGGGAAATGAGAGTTAAATTTTCCCGTCCAGACACCTCCAGCTAGTCTCTCATTGGTTCTCCCTATTCCTGTTCATCTTCCGCGGAATTTGCAAACTGGGCCAAACAGGAGGTTAAAGGCACTGACTCTCCAAGTCGGGAGAGTGTTAGTAAAGCATCCGGAATGTTGCACCCGAGTACCAGGGGACGAGAACTGAGACATATTTCAACACGTCTCCCGATCACACGGTTGATCATACTCTGGGTTCCACATGCATGTTTTAGCTGAAGGAAGAATCCCTTAAACCTGGAGAGTTGAGACCCGTGGAATGGGTACCATGCAATATGACTTCAAAGGGTCTTCATTTGCTCACCAAAACTCTCCAATCCTATCACTGCTGCGTTTTTGCCCCTGTACTCACGATTGATTCACTTTCAGAGACATAGCAATCCATAGGTTTTAAGATACTTACTAGTCAGGTACATTATTAGGCGTTTAATATGGGGTTTTGAGTCCATTTCGTTGAGCAAGGAGTAGCTCTTGTCTATTACATATTTGGCTTAAGGAACTTTATCTGTGCTCATTTCAATCTCTGGTTTTATGCAGCACCCCAACTCACCTTTCCCCTTAAGCAAGCATAAGTTGATTTTCTAAATTTGGGACCATGTTCTGTTTTGAAATTCAGTTCCTGTGTAGCCAAGTTTACATTCCGTGTATTAGTGATATCTTATGATGTTTCTTTTTCTGTGTGACTTATTTCAGTTAGAATCATCATACCTGAATCCACTCATTATGCTGCTATGGGCCTGATGACATAGATGTCATTGCTGAGTGATATTGCATTGTACGTAAGTACCACAACTTCTTTATCCATTTTTCGCTTTATGCGATATTGAACTTGTACCGTAAACGAGTTTCTTGTAAACAGAGCCATCCCAAACTTTGGGGTGGCTGTGTCTTTTTGATTTCAATTTCCCTAAGCTATAGGACCATAAGTGGAAGTGCCCTAGGCTCTGTTGCTTTGTTTTTTAGATGTTTCAGGAAACACCATACACTTCTCCCCAGTGGCTGTTGGCAATTTACATCCCGCCCATCAGCATAACAAGGCTCCCAATTCTCCATGGCCTGTCCTGCCTTTCTGGATTTTACACTTTTTTCAGATGGCCCTTTTGACCGGGGGGAAGTGAGACTTCATTGTAGTGCAGATTTCCTTTGCAAGCTTGCTTGGTTGGCCAAAAAGGGCGTATGCGTTTTTTCCTGAATATATTCAGGAAAAAACGCATACGCCCTTTTTGGCCAAGTGCATCATTGTCGACCTTCTGCCTCTTTTCCTATGCTTTAAATGCAATTCCAGTCTACCTCCTGAAATCGGTTTCCTGCAATTCTGCCCGGCTTTCAAGTCCTCTTGGCAGCCTTACTTCAGTATATTTTTGGATGATAGCTGTCATTTATAACTCTGCAGGTTTGTGAGTTACAGTGCCCCTGAGCTCCTTTCTTCAACTCGCTTTCTTGTGAGCTGGCCACAACACCGCAGGATTGCTTCAGGCCCTAATCTGGTTCCAGCATGGCACGCTGAGCCTTTGGTTAATTCCTCTTCCTGGTGGGAAATGAGAGTTAAATTTTCCCGTCCAGACACCTCCAGCTAGTCTCTCATTGGTTCTCCCTATTCCTGTTCATCTTCCGCGGAATTTGCAAACTGGGCCAAACAGGAGGTTAAAGGCACTGACTCTCCAAGTCGGGAGAGTGTTAGTAAAGCATCCGGAATGTTGCACCCGAGTACCAGGGGACGAGAACTGAGACATATTTCAACACGTCTCCCGATCACACGGTTGATCATACTCTGGGTTCCACATGCATGTTTTAGCTGAAGGAAGAATCCCTTAAACCTGGAGAGTTGAGACCCGTGGAATGGGTACCATGCAATATGACTTCAAAGGGTCTTCATTTGCTCACCAAAACTCTCCAATCCTATCACTGCTGCGTTTTTGCCCCTGTACTCACGATTGATTCACTTTCAGAGACATAGCAATCCATAGGTTTTAAGATACTTACTAGTCAGGTACATTATTAGGCGTTTAATATGGGGTTTTGAGTCCATTTCGTTGAGCAAGGAGTAGCTCTTGTCTATTACATATTTGGCTTAAGGAACTTTATCTGTGCTCATTTCAATCTCTGGTTTTATGCAGCACCCCAACTCACCTTTCCCCTTAAGCAAGCATAAGTTGATTTTCTAAATTTGGGACCATGTTCTGTTTTGAAATTCAGTTCCTGTGTAGCCAAGTTTACATTCCGTGTATTAGTGATATCTTATGATGTTTCTTTTTCTGTGTGACTTATTTCAGTTAGAATCATCATACCTGAATCCACTCATTATGCTGCTATGGGCCTGATGACATAGATGTCATTGCTGAGTGATATTGCATTGTACGTAAGTACCACAACTTCTTTATCCATTTTTCGCTTTATGCGATATTGAACTTGTACCGTAAACGAGTTTCTTGTAAACAGAGCCATCCCAAACTTTGGGGTGGCTGTGTCTTTTTGATTTCAATTTCCCTAAGCTATAGGACCATAAGTGGAAGTGCCCTAGGCTCTGTTGCTTTGTTTTTTAGATGTTTCAGGAAACACCATACACTTCTCCCCAGTGGCTGTTGGCAATTTACATCCCGCCCATCAGCATAACAAGGCTCCCAGTTCTCCATGGCCTGTCCTGCCTTTCTGGATTTTACACTTTTTTCAGATGGCCCTTTTGACCGGGGGGAAGTGAGACTTCATTGTAGTGCAGATTTCCTTTGCAAGCTTGCTTGGTTGGCCAAAAAGGGCGTATGCGTTTTTTCCTGAATATATTCAGGAAAAAACGCATACGCCCTTTTTGGCCAAGTGCATCATTGTCGACCTTCTGCCTCTTTTCCTATGCTTTAAATGCAATTCCAGTCTACCTCCTGAAATCGGTTTCCTGCAATTCTGCCCGGCTTTCAAGTCCTCTTGGCAGCCTTACTTCAGTATATTTTTGGATGATAGCTGTCATTTATAACTCTGCAGGTTTGTGAGTTACAGTGCCCCTGAGCTCCTTTCTTCAACTCGCTTTCTTGTGAGCTGGCCGCAACACCGCAGGATTGCTTCAGGCCCTAATCTGGTTCCAGCATGGCACGCTGAGCCTTTGGTTAATTCCTCTTCCTGGTGGGAAATGAGAGTTAAATTTTCCCGTCCAGACACCTCCAGCTAGTCTCTCATTGGTTCTCCCTATTCCTGTTCATCTTCCGCGGAATTTGCAAACTGGGCCAAACAGGAGGTTAAAGGCACTGACTCTCCAAGTCGGGAGAGTGTTAGTAAAGCATCCGGAATGTTGCACCCGAGTACCAGGGGACGAGAACTGAGACATATTTCAACACGTCTCCCGATCACACGGTTGATCATACTCTGGGTTCCACATGCATGTTTTAGCTGAAGGAAGAATCCCTTAAACCTGGAGAGTTGAGACCCGTGGAATGGGTACCATGCAATATGACTTCAAAGGGTCTTCATTTGCTCACCAAAACTCTCCAATCCTATCACTGCTGCGTTTTTGCCCCTGTACTCACGATTGATTCACTTTCAGAGACATAGCAATCCATAGGTTTTAAGATACTTACTAGTCAGGTACATTATTAGGCGTTTAATATGGGGTTTTGAGTCCATTTCGTTGAGCAAGGAGTAGCTCTTGTCTATTACATATTTGGCTTAAGGAACTTTATCTGTGCTCATTTCAATCTCTGGTTTTATGCAGCACCCCAACTCACCTTTCCCCTTAAGCAAGCATAAGTTGATTTTCTAAATTTGGGACCATGTTCTGTTTTGAAATTCAGTTCCTGTGTAGCCAAGTTTACATTCCGTGTATTAGTGATATCTTATGATGTTTCTTTTTCTGTGTGACTTATTTCAGTTAGAATCATCATACCTGAATCCACTCATTATGCTGCTATGGGCCTGATGACATAGATGTCATTGCTGAGTGATATTGCATTGTACGTAAGTACCACAACTTCTTTATCCATTTTTCGCTTTATGCGATATTGAACTTGTACCGTAAACGAGTTTCTTGTAAACAGAGCCATCCCAAACTTTGGGGTGGCTGTGTCTTTTTGATTTCAATTTCCCTAAGCTATAGGACCATAAGTGGAAGTGCCCTAGGCTCTGTTGCTTTGTTTTTTAGATGTTTCAGGAAACACCATACACTTCTCCCCAGTGGCTGTTGGCAATTTACATCCCGCCCATCAGCATAACAAGGCTCCCAGTTCTCCATGGCCTGTCCTGCCTTTCTGGATTTTACACTTTTTTCAGATGGCCCTTTTGACCGGGGGGAAGTGAGACTTCATTGTAGTGCAGATTTCCTTTGCAAGCTTGCTTGGTTGGCCAAAAAGGGCGTATGCGTTTTTTCCTGAATATATTCAGGAAAAAACGCATACGCCCTTTTTGGCCAAGTGCATCATTGTCGACCTTCTGCCTCTTTTCCTATGCTTTAAATGCAATTCCAGTCTACCTCCTGAAATCGGTTTCCTGCAATTCTGCCCGGCTTTCAAGTCCTCTTGGCAGCCTTACTTCAGTATATTTTTGGATGATAGCTGTCATTTATAACTCTGCAGGTTTGTGAGTTACAGTGCCCCTGAGCTCCTTTCTTCAACTCGCTTTCTTGTGAGCTGGCCGCAACACCGCAGGATTGCTTCAGGCCCTAATCTGGTTCCAGCATGGCACGCTGAGCCTTTGGTTAATTCCTCTTCCTGGTGGGAAATGAGAGTTAAATTTTCCCGTCCAGACACCTCCAGCTAGTCTCTCATTGGTTCTCCCTATTCCTGTTCATCTTCCGCGGAATTTGCAAACTGGGCCAAACAGGAGGTTAAAGGCACTGACTCTCCAAGTCGGGAGAGTGTTAGTAAAGCATCCGGAATGTTGCACCCGAGTACCAGGGGACGAGAACTGAGACATATTTCAACACGTCTCCCGATCACACGGTTGATCATACTCTGGGTTCCACATGCATGTTTTAGCTGAAGGAAGAATCCCTTAAACCTGGAGAGTTGAGACCCGTGGAATGGGTACCATGCAATATGACTTCAAAGGGTCTTCATTTGCTCACCAAAACTCTCCAATCCTATCACTGCTGCGTTTTTGCCCCTGTACTCACGATTGATTCACTTTCAGAGACATAGCAATCCATAGGTTTTAAGATACTTACTAGTCAGGTACATTATTAGGCGTTTAATATGGGGTTTTGAGTCCATTTCGTTGAGCAAGGAGTAGCTCTTGTCTATTACATATTTGGCTTAAGGAACTTTATCTGTGCTCATTTCAATCTCTGGTTTTATGCAGCACCCCAACTCACCTTTCCCCTTAAGCAAGCATAAGTTGATTTTCTAAATTTGGGACCATGTTCTGTTTTGAAATTCAGTTCCTGTGTAGCCAAGTTTACATTCCGTGTATTAGTGATATCTTATGATGTTTCTTTTTCTGTGTGACTTATTTCAGTTAGAATCATCATACCTGAATCCACTCATTATGCTGCTATGGGCCTGATGACATAGATGTCATTGCTGAGTGATATTGCATTGTACGTAAGTACCACAACTTCTTTATCCATTTTTCGCTTTATGCGATATTGAACTTGTACCGTAAACGAGTTTCTTGTAAACAGAGCCATCCCAAACTTTGGGGTGGCTGTGTCTTTTTGATTTCAATTTCCCTAAGCTATAGGACCATAAGTGGAAGTGCCCTAGGCTCTGTTGCTTTGTTTTTTAGATGTTTCAGGAAACACCATACACTTCTCCCAAGTGGCTGTTGGCAATTTACATCCCGCCCATCAGCATAACAAGGCTCCCAGTTCTCCATGGCCTGTCCTGCCTTTCTGGATTTTACACTTTTTTCAGATGGCCTTTTTCACGGGGGGGAAGTGAGACTTCATTGTAGTGCAGATTTCCTTTGCAAGCTTGCTTGGTTGGCCAAAAAGGGCGTATGCGTTTTTTCCTGAATATATTCAGGAAAAAACGCATACGCCCTTTTTGGCCAAGTGCATCATTGTCGACCTTCTGCCTCTTTTCCTATGCTTTAAATGCAATTCCAGTCTACCTCCTGAAATCGGTTTCCTGCAATTCTGCCCGGCTTTCAAGTCCTCTTGGCAGACTTACTTCAGTATATTTTTGGATGATAGCTGTCATTTATAACTCTGCAGGTTTGTGAATTACAGTGCCCCTGAGCTCCTTTCTTCAACTCGCTTTCTTGTGAGCTGGCCGCAACACCGCAGTATTGCTTCAGGCCCTAATCTGGTTCCGGCATGGCACGCTGAGCCTTTGGTTAATTCCTCTTCCTGGTGGGAAATGAGAGTTAAATTTTCCCGTCCAGACACCTCCAGCTAGTCTCTCATTGGTTCTCCCTATTCCTGTTCATCTTCCACGGAATTTGCAAACTGGGCCAAACAGGAGGTTAAAGGCACTGACTCTCCAAGTCGGGAGAGTGTTAGTAAAGCATCCGGAATGTTGCACCCGAGTACCAGGGGACGAGAACTGAGACATATTTCAACACGTCTCCCGATCACACGGTTGATCATACTCTGGGTTCCACATGCATGTTTTAGCTGAAGGAAGAATCCCTTAAACCTGGAGAGTTGAGACCCGTGGAATGGGTACCATGCAATATGACTTCAAAGGGTCTTCATTTGCTCACCAAAACTCTCCAATCCTATCACTGCTGCGTTTTTGCCCCTGTACTCACGATTGATTCACTTTCAGAGACATAGCAATCCATAGGTTTTAAGATACTTACTAGTCAGGTACATTATTAGGCGTTTAATATGGGGTTTTGAGTCCATTTCGTTGAGCAAGGAGTAGCTCTTGTCTATTACATATTTGGCTTAAGGAACTTTATCTGTGCTCATTTCAATCTCTGGTTTTATGCAGCACCCCAACTCACCTTTCCCCTTAAGCAAGCATAAGTTGATTTTCTAAATTTGGGACCATGTTCTGTTTTGAAATTCAGTTCCTGTGTAGCCAAGTTTACATTCCGTGTATTAGTGATATCTTATGATGTTTCTTTTTCTGTGTGACTTATTTCAGTTAGAATCATCATACCTGAATCCACTCATTATGCTGCTATGGGCCTGATGTCATAGATGTCATTGCTGAGTGATATTGCATTGTACGTAAGTACCACAACTTCTTTATCCATTTTTCGCTTTATGCGATATTGAACTTGTACCGTAAACGAGTTTCTTGTAAACAGAGCCATCCCAAACTTTGGGGTGGCTGTGTCTTTTTGATTTCAATTTCCCTAAGCTATAGGACCATAAGTGGAAGTGCCCTAGGCTCTGTTGCTTTGTTTTTTAGATGTTTCAGGAAACACCATACACTTCTCCCGAGTGGCTGTTGGCAATTTACATCCCGCCCATCAGCATAACAAGGCTCCCAGTTCTCCATGGCCTGTCCTGCCTTTCTGGATTTTACACTTTTTTCAGATGGCCCTTTTGACCGGGGGGAAGTGAGACTTCATTGTAGTGCAGATTTCCTTTGCAAGCTTGCTTGGTTGGCCAAAAAGGGCGTATGCGTTTTTTCCTGAATATATTCAGGAAAAAACGCATACGCCCTTTTTGGCCAAGTGCATCATTGTCGACCTTCTGCCTCTTTTCCTATGCTTTAAATGCAATTCCAGTCTACCTCCTGAAATCGGTTTCCTGCAATTCTGCCCGGCTTTCAAGTCCTCTTGGCAGCCTTACTTCAGTATATTTTTGGATGATAGCTGTCATTTATAACTCTGCAGGTTTGTGAGTTACAGTGCCCCTGAGCTCCTTTCTTCAACTCGCTTTCTTGTGAGCTGGCCGCAACACCGCAGGATTGCTTCAGGCCCTAATCTGGTTCCAGCATGGCACGCTGAGCCTTTGGTTAATTCCTCTTCCTGGTGGGAAATGAGAGTTAAATTTTCCCGTCCAGACACCTCCAGCTAGTCTCTCATTGGTTCTCCCTATTCCTGTTCATCTTCCGCGGAATTTGCAAACTGGGCCAAACAGGAGGTTAAAGGCACTGACTCTCCAAGTCGGGAGAGTGTTAGTAAAGCATCCGGAATGTTGCACCCGAGTACCAGGGGACGAGAACTGAGACATATTTCAACACGTCTCCCGATCACACGGTTGATCATACTCTGGGTTCCACATGCATGTTTTAGCTGAAGGAAGAATCCCTTAAACCTGGAGAGTTGAGACCCGTGGAATGGGTACCATGCAATATGACTTCAAAGGGTCTTCATTTGCTCACCAAAACTCTCCAATCCTATCACTGCTGCGTTTTTGCCCCTGTACTCACGATTGATTCACTTTCAGAGACATAGCAATCCATAGGTTTTAAGATACTTACTAGTCAGGTACATTATTAGGCGTTTAATATGGGGTTTTGAGTCCATTTCGTTGAGCAAGGAGTAGCTCTTGTCTATTACATATTTGGCTTAAGGAACTTTATCTGTGCTCATTTCAATCTCTGGTTTTATGCAGCACCCCAACTCACCTTTCCCCTTAAGCAAGCATAAGTTGATTTTCTAAATTTGGGACCATGTTCTGTTTTGAAATTCAGTTCCTGTGTAGCCAAGTTTACATTCCGTGTATTAGTGATATCTTATGATGTTTCTTTTTCTGTGTGACTTATTTCAGTTAGAATCATCATACCTGAATCCACTCATTATGCTGCTATGGGCCTGATGTCATAGATGTCATTGCTGAGTGATATTGCATTGTACGTAAGTACCACAACTTCTTTATCCATTTTTCGCTTTATGCGATATTGAACTTGTACCGTAAACGAGGTTCTTGTAAACAGAGCCATCCCAAACTTTGGGGTGGCTGTGTCTTTTTGATTTTAATTTCCCTAAGCTATAGGACCATAAGTGGAAGTGCCCTAGGCTCTGTTGCTTTGTTTTTTAGATGTTTCAGGAAACACCATACACTTCTCCTGAGTGGCTGTTGGCAATTTACATCCCGCCCATCAGCATAACAAGGCTCCCAGTTCTCCATGGCCTGTCCTGCCTTTCTGGATTTTACACTTTTTTCAGATGGCCCTTTTGACGGTGGGGGGGGGAAGTGAGACTTCATTGTAGTGCAGATTTCCTTTGCAAGCTTGCTTGGTTGGCCAAAAAGGGCGTATGCGTTTTTTCCTGAATATATTCAGGAAAAAACGCATACGCCCTTTTTGGCCAAGTGCATCATTGTCGACCTTCTGCCTCTTTTCCTATGCTTTAAATGCAATTCCAGTCTACCTCCTGAAATCGGTTTCCTGCAATTCTGCCCGGCTTTCAAGTCCTCTTGGCAGCCTTACTTCAGTATATTTTTGGATGATAGCTGTCATTTATAACTCTGCAGGTTTGTGAATTACAGTGCCCCTGAGCTCCTTTCTTCAACTCGCTTTCTTGTGAGCTGGCCGCAACACCGCAGGATTGCTTCAGGCCCTAATCTGGTTCTGGCATGGCACGCTGAGCCTTTGGTTAATTCCTCTTCCTGGTGGGAAATGAGAGTTAAATTTTCCCGTCCAGACACCTCCAGCTAGTCTCTCATTGGTTCTCCCTATTCCTGTTCATCTTCCACGGAAGTTGCAAACTGGGCCAAACAGGAGGTTAAAGGCACTGACTCTCCAAGTCGGGAGAGTGTTAGTAAAGCATCTGGAATGTTGCACCCGAGTACCAGGGGACGAGAACTGAGACATATTTCAACACGTCTCCCGATCACACGGTTGATCATACTCTGGGTTCCACATGCATGTTTTAGCTGAAGGAAGAATCCCTTAAACCTGGAGAGTTGAGACCCGTGGAATGGGTACCATGCAATATGACTTCAAAGGGTCTTCATTTGCTCACCAAAACTCTCCAATCCTATCACTGCTGCGTTTTTGCCCCTGTACTCACGATTGATTCACTTTCAGAGACATAGCAATCCATAGGTTTTAAGATACTTACTAGTCAGGTACATTATTAGGCGTTTAATATGGGGTTTTGAGTCCATTTCGTTGAGCAAGGAGTAGCTCTTGTCTATTACATATTTGGCTTAAGGAACTTTATCTATGCTCATTTCAATCTCTGGTTTTATGCAGCACCCCAACTCACCTTTCCCCTTAAGCAAGCATAAGTTGATTTTCTAAATTTGGGACCATGTTCTGTTTTGAAATTCAGTTCCTGTGTAGCCAAGTTTACATTCCGTGTATTAGTGATATCTTATGATGTTTCTTTTTCTGTGTGACTTATTTCAGTTAGAATCATCATACCTGAATCCACTCATTATGCTGCTATGGGCCTGATGACATAGATGTCATTGCTGAGTGATATTGCATTGTACGTAAGTACCACAACTTCTTTATCCATTTTTCGCTTTATGCGATATTGAACTTGTACCGTAAACGAGTTTCTTGTAAACAGAGCCATCCCAAACTTTGGGGTGGCTGTGTCTTTTTGATTTCAATTTCCCTAAGCTATAGGACCATAAGTGGAAGTGCCCTAGGCTCTGTTGCTTTGTTTTTTAGATGTTTCAGGAAACACCATACACTTCTCCCGAGTGGCTGTTGGCAATTTACATCCCGCCCATCAGCATAACAAGGCTCCCAGTTCTCCATGGCCTGTCCTGCCTTTCTGGATTTTACACTTTTTTCAGATGGCCTTTTTCACGGGGGGGAAGTGAGACTTCATTGTAGTGCAGATTTCCTTTGCAAGCTTGCTTGGTTGGCCAAAAAGGGCGTATGCGTTTTTTCCTGAATATATTCAGGAAAAAACGCATACGCCCTTTTTGGCCAAGTGCATCATTGTCTACCTTCTGCCTCTTTTCCTATGCTTTAAATGCAATTCCAGTCTACCTCCTGAAATCGGTTTCCTGCAATTCTGCCCGGCTTTCAAGTCCTCTTGGCAGACTTACTTCAGTATATTTTTGGATGATAGCTGTCATTTATAACTCTGCAGGTTTGTGAATTACAGTGCCCCTGAGCTCCTTTCTTCAACTCGCTTTCTTGTGAGCTGGCCGCAACACCGCAGTATTGCTTCAGGCCCTAATCTGGTTCCGGCATGGCACGCTGAGCCTTTGGTTAATTCCTCTTCCTGGTGGGAAATGAGAGTTAAATTTTCCCGTCCAGACACCTCCAGCTAGTCTCTCATTGGTTCTCCCTATTCCTGTTCATCTTCCACGGAATTTGCAAACTGGGCCAAACAGGAGGTTAAAGGCACTGTCTCTCCAAGTCGGGAGAGTGTTAGTAAAGCATCCGGAATGTTGCACCCGAGTACCAGGGGACGAGAACTGAGACATATTTCAACACGTCTCCCGATCACACGGTTGATCATACTCTGGGTTCCACATGCATGTTTTAGCTGAAGGAAGAATCCCTTAAACCTGGAGAGTTGAGACCCGTGGAATGGGTACCATGCAATATGACTTCAAAGGGTCTTCATTTGCTCACCAAAACTCTCCAATCCTATCACTGCTGCGTTTTTGCCCCTGTACTCACGATTGATTCACTTTCAGAGACATAGCAATCCATAGGTTTTAAGATACTTACTAGTCAGGTACATTATTAGGCGTTTAATATGGGGTTTTGAGTCCATTTCGTTGAGCAAGGAGTAGCTCTTGTCTATTACATATTTGGCTTAAGGAACTTTATCTGTGCTCATTTCAATCTCTGGTTTTATGCAGCACCCCAACTCACCTTTCCCCTTAAGCAAACATAAGTTGATTTTCTAAATTTGGGACCATGTTCTGTTTTGAAATTCAGTTCCTGTGTAGCCAAGTTTACATTCCGTGTATTAGTGATATCTTATGATGTTTCTTTTTCTGTGTGACTTATTTCAGTTAGAATCATCATACCTGAATCCACTCATTATGCTGCTATGGGCCTGATGTCATAGATGTCATTGCTGAGTGATATTGCATTGTACGTAAGTACCACAAATTCTTTATCCATTTTTCGCTTTATGCGATATTGAACTTGTACCGTAAACGAGGTTCTTGTAAACAGAGCCATCCCAAACTTTGGGGTGGCTGTGTCTTTTTGATTTTAATTTCCCTAAGCTATAGGACCATAAGTGGAAGTGCCCTAGGCTCTGTTGCTTTGTTTTTTAGATGTTTCAGGAAACACCATACACTTCTCCTGAGTGGCTGTTGGCAATTTACATCCCGCCCATCAGCATAACAAGGCTCCCAGTTCTCCATGGCCTGTCCTGCCTTTCTGGATTTTACACTTTTTTCAGATGGCCCTTTTGACGGGGGGGGGGGGAAGTGAGACTTCATTGTAGTGCAGATTTCCTTTGCAAGCTTGCTTGGTTGGCCAAAAAGGGCGTATGCGTTTTTTCCTGAATATATTCAGGAAAAAACGCATACGCCCTTTTTGGCCAAGTGCATCATTGTCGACCTTCTGCCTCTTTTCCTATGCTTTAAATGCAATTCCAGTCTACCTCCTGAAATCGGTTTCCTGCAATTCTGCCCGGCTTTCAAGTCCTCTTGGCAGACTTACTTCAGTATATTTTTGGATGATAGCTGTCATTTATAACTCTGCAGGTTTGTGAATTACAGTGCCCCTGAGCTCCTTTCTTCAACTCGCTTTCTTGTGAGCTGGCCGCAACACCGCAGGATTGCTTCAGGCCCTAATCTGGTTCTGGCATGGCACGCTGAGCCTTTGGTTAATTCCTCTTCCTGGTGGGAAATGAGAGTTAAATTTTCCCGTCCAGACACCTCCAGCTAGTCTCTCATTGGTTCTCCCTATTCCTGTTCATCTTCCACGGAAGTTGCAAACTGGGCCAAACAGGAGGTTAAAGGCACTGACTCTCCAAGTCGGGAGAGTGTTAGTAAAGCATCTGGAATGTTGCACCCGAGTACCAGGGGACGAGAACTGAGACATATTTCAACACGTCTCCCGATCACACGGTTGATCATACTCTGGGTTCCACATGCATGTTTTAGCTGAAGGAAGAATCCCTTAAACCTGGAGAGTTGAGACCCGTGGAATGGGTACCATGCAATATGACTTCAAAGGGTCTTCATTTGCTCACCAAAACTCTCCAATCCTATCACTGCTGCGTTTTTGCCCCTGTACTCACGATTGATTCACTTTCAGAGACATAGCAATCCATAGGTTTTAAGATACTTACTAGTCAGGTACATTATTAGGCGTTTAATATGGGGTTTTGAGTCCATTTCGTTGAGCAAGGAGTAGCTCTTGTCTATTACATATTTGGCTTAAGGAACTTTATCTGTGCTCATTTCAATCTCTGGTTTTATGCAGCACCCCAACTCACCTTTCCCCTTAAGCAAGCATAAGTTGATTTTCTAAATTTGGGACCATGTTCTGTTTTGAAATTCAGTTCCTGTGTAGCCAAGTTTACATTCCGTGTATTAGTGATATCTTATGATGTTTCTTTTTCTTTGTGACTTATTTCAGTTAGAATCATCATACCTGAATCCACTCATTATGCTGCTATGGGCCTGATGACATAGATGTCATTGCTGAGTGATATTGCATTGTACGTAAGTACCACAACTTCTTTATCCATTTTTCGCTTTATGCGATATTGAACTTGTACCGTAAACGAGTTTCTTGTAAACAGAGCCATCCCAAACTTTGGGGTGGCTGTGTCTTTTTGATTTCAATTTCCCTAAGCTATAGGACCATAAGTGGAAGTGCCCTAGGCTCTGTTGCTTTGTTTTTTAGATGTTTCAGGAAACACCATACACTTCTCCCCAGTGGCTGTTGGCAATTTACATCCCGCCCATCAGCATAACAAGGCTCCCAGTTCTCCATGGCCTGTCCTGCCTTTCTGGATTTTACACTTTTTTCAGATGGCCTTTTTCACGGGGGGGAAGTGAGACTTCATTGTAGTGCAGATTTCCTTTGCAAGCTTGCTTGGTTGGCCAAAAAGGGCGTATGCGTTTTTTCCTGAATATATTCAGGAAAAAACGCATACGCCGTTTTTGGCCAAGTGCATCATTGTCTACCTTCTGCCTCTTTTCCTATGCTTTAAATGCAATTCCAGTCTACCTCCTGAAATCGGTTTCCTGCAATTCTGCCCGGCTTTCAAGTCCTCTTGGCAGACTTACTTCAGTATATTTTTGGATGATAGCTGTCATTTATAACTCTGCAGGTTTGTGAATTACAGTGCCCCTGAGCTCCTTTCTTCAACTCGCTTTCTTGTGAGCTGGCCGCAACACCGCAGTATTGCTTCAGGCCCTAATCTGGTTCCGGCATGGCACGCTGAGCCTTTGGTTAATTCCTCTTCCTGGTGGGAAATGAGAGTTAAATTTTCCCGTCCAGACACCTCCAGCTAGTCTCTCATTGGTTCTCCCTATTCCTGTTCATCTTCCACGGAATTTGCAAACTGGGCCAAACAGGAGGTTAAAGGCACTGACTCTCCAAGTCGGGAGAGTGTTAGTAAAGCATCCGGAATGTTGCACCCGAGTACCAGGGGACGAGAACTGAGACATATTTCAACACGTCTCCCGATCACACGGTTGATCATACTCTGGGTTCCACATGCATGTTTTAGCTGAAGGAAGAATCCCTTAAACCTGGAGAGTTGAGACCCGTGGAATGGGTACCATGCAATATGACTTCAAAGGGTCTTCATTTGCTCACCAAAACTCTCCAATCCTATCACTGCTGCGTTTTTGCCCCTGTACTCACGATTGATTCACTTTCAGAGACATAGCAATCCATAGGTTTTAAGATACTTACTAGTCAGGTACATTATTAGGCGTTTAATATGGGGTTTTGAGTCCATTTCGTTGAGCAAGGAGTAGCTCTTGTCTATTACATATTTGGCTTAAGGAACTTTATCTGTGCTCATTTCAATCTCTGGTTTTATGCAGCACCCCAACTCACCTTTCCCCTTAAGCAAGCATAAGTTGATTTTCTAAATTTGGGACCATGTTCTGTTTTGAAATTCAGTTCCTGTGTAGCCAAGTTTACATTCCGTGTATTAGTGATATCTTATGATGTTTCTTTTTCTGTGTGACTTATTTCAGTTAGAATCATCATACCTGAATCCACTCATTATGCTGCTATGGGCCTGATGTCATAGATGTCATTGCTGAGTGATATTGCATTGTACGTAAGTACCACAACTTCTTTATCCATTTTTCGCTTTATGCGATATTGAACTTGTACCGTAAACGAGGTTCTTGTAAACAGAGCCATCCCAAACTTTGGGGTGGCTGTGTCTTTTTGATTTTAATTTCCCTAAGCTATAGGACCATAAGTGCAAGTGCCCTAGGCTCTGTTGCTTTGTTTTTTAGATGTTTCAGGAAACACCATACACTTCTCCTGAGTGGCTGTTGGCAATTTACATCCCGCCCATCAGCATAACAAGGCTCCCAGTTCTCCATGGCCTGTCCTGCCTTTCTGGATTTTACACTTTTTTCAGATGGCCCTTTTGACGGGGGGGAAGTGAGACTTCATTGTAGTGCAGATTTCCTTTGCAAGCTTGCTTGGTTGGCCAAAAAGGGCGTATGCGTTTTTTCGTGAATATATTCAGGAAAAAACGCATACGCCCTTTTTGGCCAAGTGCATCATTGTCGACCTTCTGCCTCTTTTCCTATGCTTTAAATGCAATTCCAGTCTACCTCCTGAAATCGGTTTCCTGCAATTCTGCCCGGCTTTCAAGTCCTCTTGGCAGCCTTACTTCAGTATATTTTTGGATGATAGCTGTCATTTATAACTCTGCAGGTTTGTGAATTACAGTGCCCCTGAGCTCCTTTCTTCAACTCGCTTTCTTGTGAGCTGGCCGCAACACCGCAGGATTGCTTCAGGCCCTAATCTGGTTCTGGCATGGCACGCTGAGCCTTTGGTTAATTCCTCTTCCTGGTGGGAAATGAGAGTTAAATTTTCCCGTCCAGACACCTCCAGCTAGTCTCTCATTGGTTCTCCCTATTCCTGTTCATCTTCCACGGAAGTTGCAAACTGGGCCAAACAGGAGGTTAAAGGCACTGACTCTCCAAGTCGGGAGAGTGTTAGTAAAGCATCTGGAATGTTGCACCCGAGTACCAGGGGACGAGAACTGAGACATATTTCAACACGTCTCCCGATCACACGGTTGATCATACTCTGGGTTCCACATGCATGTTTTAGCTGAAGGAAGAATCCCTTAAACCTGGAGAGTTGAGACCCGTGGAATGGGTACCATGCAATATGACTTCAAAGGGTCTTCATTTGCTCACCAAAACTCTCCAATCCTATCACTGCTGCGTTTTTGCCCCTGTACTCACGATTGATTCACTTTCAGAGACATAGCAATCCATAGGTTTTAAGATACTTACTAGTCAGGTACATTATTAGGCGTTTAATATGGGGTTTTGAGTCCATTTCGTTGAGCAAGGAGTAGCTCTTGTCTATTACATATTTGGCTTAAGGAACTTTATCTGTGCTCATTTCAATCTCTGGTTTTATGCAGCACCCCAACTCACCTTTCCCCTTAAGCAAGCATAAGTTGATTTTCTAAATTTGGGACCATGTTCTGTTTTGAAATTCAGTTCCTGTGTAGCCAAGTTTACATTCCGTGTATTAGTGATATCTTATGATGTTTCTTTTTCTGTGTGACTTATTTCAGTTAGAATCATCATACCTGAATCCACTCATTATGCTGCTATGGGCCTGATGACATAGATGTCATTGCTGAGTGATATTGCATTGTACGTAAGTACCACAACTTCTTTATCCATTTTTCGCTTTATGCGATATTGAACTTGTACCGTAAACGAGTTTCTTGTAAACAGAGCCATCCCAAACTTTGGGGTGGCTGTGTCTTTTTGATTTCAATTTCCCTAAGCTATAGGACCATAAGTGGAAGTGCCCTAGGCTCTGTTGCTTTGTTTTTTAGATGTTTCAGGAAACACCATACACTTCTCCTGAGTGGCTGTTGGCAATTTACATCCCGCCCATCAGCATAACAAGGCTCCCAGTTCTCCATGGCCTGTCCTGCCTTTCTGGATTTTACACTTTTTTCAGATGGCCCTTTTGACCGGGGGGAAGTGAGACTTCATTGTAGTGCAGATTTCCTTTGCAAGCTTGCTTGGTTGGCCAAAAAGGGCGTATGCGTTTTTTCCTGAATATATTCAGGAAAAAACGCATACGCCCTTTTTGGCCAAGTGCATCATTGTCGACCTTCTGCCTCTTTTCCTATGCTTTAAATGCAATTCCAGTCTACCTCCTGAAATCGGTTTCCTGCAATTCTGCCCGGCTTTCAAGTCCTCTTGGCAGCCTTACTTCAGTATATTTTTGGATGATAGCTGTCATTTATAACTCTGCAGGTTTGTGAGTTACAGTGCCCCTGAGCTCCTTTCTTCAACTCGCTTTCTTGTGAGCTGGCCGCAACACCGCAGGATTGCTTCAGGCCCTAATCTGGTTCCAGCATGGCACGCTGAGCCTTTGGTTAATTCCTCTTCCTGGTGGGAAATGAGAGTTAAATTTTCCCGTCCAGACACCTCCAGCTAGTCTCTCATTGGTTCTCCCTATTCCTGTTCATCTTCCGCGGAATTTGCAAACTGGGCCAAACAGGAGGTTAAAGGCACTGACTCTCCAAGTCGGGAGAGTGTTAGCAAAGCATCCGGAATGTTGCACCCGAGTACCAGGGGACGAGAACTGAGACATATTTCAACACGTCTCCCGATCACACGGTTGATCATACTCTGGGTTCCACATGCATGTTTTAGCTGAAGGAAGAATCCCTTAAACCTGGAGAGTTGAGACCCGTGGAATGGGTACCATGCAATATGACTTCAAAGGGTCTTCATTTGCTCACCAAAACTCTCCAATCCTATCACTGCTGCGTTTTTGCCCCTGTACTCACGATTGATTCACTTTCAGAGACATAGCAATCCATAGGTTTTAAGATACTTACTAGTCAGGTACATTATTAGGCGTTTAATATGGGGTTTTGAGTCCATTTCGTTGAGCAAGGAGTAGCTCTTGTCTATTACATATTTGGCTTAAGGAACTTTATCTGTGCTCATTTCAATCTCTGGTTTTATGCAGCACCCCAACTCACCTTTCCCCTTAAGCAAGCATAAGTTGATTTTCTAAATTTGGGACCATGTTCTGTTTTGAAATTCAGTTCCTGTGTAGCCAAGTTTACATTCCGTGTATTAGTGATATCTTATGATGTTTCTTTTTCTGTGTGACTTATTTCAGTTAGAATCATCATACCTGAATCCACTCATTATGCTGCTATGGGCCTGATGACATAGATGTCATTGCTGAGTGATATTGCATTGTACGTAAGTACCACAACTTCTTTATCCATTTTTCGCTTTATGCGATATTGAACTTGTACCGTAAACGAGTTTCTTGTAAACAGAGCCATCCCAAACTTTGGGGTGGCTGTGTCTTTTTGATTTCAATTTCCCTAAGCTATAGGACCATAAGTGGAAGTGCCCTAGGCTCTGTTGCTTTGTTTTTTAGATGTTTCAGGAAACACCATACACTTCTCCCCAGTGGCTGTTGGCAATTTACATCCCGCCCATCAGCATAACAAGGCTCCCAGTTCTCCATGGCCTGTCCTGCCTTTCTGGATTTTACACTTTTTTCAGATGGCCTTTTTCACGGGGGGGAAGTGAGACTTCATTGTAGTGCAGATTTCCTTTGCAAGCTTGCTTGGTTGGCCAAAAAGGGCGTATGCGTTTTTTCCTGAATATATTCAGGAAAAAACGCATACGCCGTTTTTGGCCAAGTGCATCATTGTCTACCTTCTGCCTCTTTTCCTATGCTTTAAATGCAATTCCAGTCTACCTCCTGAAATCGGTTTCCTGCAATTCTGCCCGGCTTTCAAGTCCTCTTGGCAGACTTACTTCAGTATATTTTTGGATGATAGCTGTCATTTATAACTCTGCAGGTTTGTGAATTACAGTGCCCCTGAGCTCCTTTCTTCAACTCGCTTTCTTGTGAGCTGGCCGCAACACCGCAGTATTGCTTCAGGCCCTAATCTGGTTCCGGCATGGCACGCTGAGCCTTTGGTTAATTCCTCTTCCTGGTGGGAAATGAGAGTTAAATTTTCCCGTCCAGACACCTCCAGCTAGTCTCTCATTGGTTCTCCCTATTCCTGTTCATCTTCCACGGAATTTGCAAACTGGGCCAAACAGGAGGTTAAAGGCACTGACTCTCCAAGTCGGGAGAGTGTTAGTAAAGCATCCGGAATGTTGCACCCGAGTACCAGGGGACGAGAACTGAGACATATTTCAACACGTCTCCCGATCACACGGTTGATCATACTCTGGGTTCCACATGCATGTTTTAGCTGAAGGAAGAATCCCTTAAACCTGGAGAGTTGAGACCCGTGGAATGGGTACCATGCAATATGACTTCAAAGGGTCTTCATTTGCTCACCAAAACTCTCCAATCCTATCACTGCTGCGTTTTTGCCCCTGTACTCACGATTGATTCACTTTCAGAGACATAGCAATCCATAGGTTTTAAGATACTTACTAGTCAGGTACATTATTAGGCGTTTAATATGGGGTTTTGAGTCCATTTCGTTGAGCAAGGAGTAGCTCTTGTCTATTACATATTTGGCTTAAGGAACTTTATCTGTGCTCATTTCAATCTCTGGTTTTATGCAGCACCCCAACTCACCTTTCCCCTTAAGCAAGCATAAGTTGATTTTCTAAATTTGGGACCATGTTCTGTTTTGAAATTCAGTTCCTGTGTAGCCAAGTTTACATTCCGTGTATTAGTGATATCTTATGATGTTTCTTTTTCTGTGTGACTTATTTCAGTTAGAATCATCATACCTGAATCCACTCATTATGCTGCTATGGGCCTGATGTCATAGATGTCATTGCTGAGTGATATTGCATTGTACGTAAGTACCACAACTTCTTTATCCATTTTTCGCTTTATGCGATATTGAACTTGTACCGTAAACGAGGTTCTTGTAAACAGAGCCATCCCAAACTTTGGGGTGGCTGTGTCTTTTTGATTTCAATTTCCCTAAGCTATAGGACCATAAGTGCAAGTGCCCTAGGCTCTGTTGCTTTGTTTTTTAGATGTTTCAGGAAACACCATACACTTCTCCTGAGTGGCTGTTGGCAATTTACATCCCGCCCATCAGCATAACAAGGCTCCCAGTTCTCCATGGCCTGTCCTGCCTTTCTGGATTTTACACTTTTTTCAGATGGCCCTTTTGACGGGGGGGAAGTGAGACTTCATTGTAGTGCAGATTTCCTTTGCAAGCTTGCTTGGTTGGCCAAAAAGGGCGTATGCGTTTTTTCCTGAATATATTCAGGAAAAAACGCATACGCCCTTTTTGGCCAAGTGCATCATTGTCGACCTTCTGCCTCTTTTCCTATGCTTTAAATGCAATTCCAGTCTACCTCCTGAAATCGGTTTCCTGCAATTCTGCCCGGCTTTCAAGTCCTCTTGGCAGCCTTACTTCAGTATATTTTTGGATGATAGCTGTCATTTATAACTCTGCAGGTTTGTGAATTACAGTGCCCCTGAGCTCCTTTCTTCAACTCGCTTTCTTGTGAGCTGGCCGCAACACCGCAGGATTGCTTCAGGCCCTAATCTGGTTCTGGCATGGCACGCTGAGCCTTTGGTTAATTCCTCTTCCTGGTGGGAAATGAGAGTTAAATTTTCCCGTCCAGACACCTCCAGCTAGTCTCTCATTGGTTCTCCCTATTCCTGTTCATCTTCCACGGAAGTTGCAAACTGGGCCAAACAGGAGGTTAAAGGCACTGACTCTCCAAGTCGGGAGAGTGTTAGTAAAGCATCTGGAATGTTGCACCCGAGTACCAGGGGACGAGAACTGAGACATATTTCAACACGTCTCCCGATCACACGGTTGATCATACTCTGGGTTCCACATGCATGTTTTAGCTGAAGGAAGAATCCCTTAAACCTGGAGAGTTGAGACCCGTGGAATGGGTACCATGCAATATGACTTCAAAGGGTCTTCATTTGCTCACCAAAACTCTCCAATCCTATCACTGCTGCGTTTTTGCCCCTGTACTCACGATTGATTCACTTTCAGAGACATAGCAATCCATAGGTTTTAAGATACTTACTAGTCAGGTACATTATTAGGCGTTTAATATGGGGTTTTGAGTCCATTTCGTTGAGCAAGGAGTAGCTCTTGTCTATTACATATTTGGCTTAAGGAACTTTATCTGTGCTCATTTCAATCTCTGGTTTTATGCAGCACCCCAACTCACCTTTCCCCTTAAGCAAGCATAAGTTGATTTTCTAAATTTGGGACCATGTTCTGTTTTGAAATTCAGTTCCTGTGTAGCCAAGTTTACATTCCGTGTATTAGTGATATCTTATGATGTTTCTTTTTCTGTGTGACTTATTTCAGTTAGAATCATCATACCTGAATCCACTCATTATGCTGCTATGGGCCTGATGACATAGATGTCATTGCTGAGTGATATTGCATTGTACGTAAGTACCACAACTTCTTTATCCATTTTTCGCTTTATGCGATATTGAACTTGTACCGTAAACGAGTTTCTTGTAAACAGAGCCATCCCAAACTTTGGGGTGGCTGTGTCTTTTTGATTTCAATTTCCCTAAGCTATAGGACCATAAGTGGAAGTGCCCTAGGCTCTGTTGCTTTGTTTTTTAGATGTTTCAGGAAACACCATACACTTCTCCTGAGTGGCTGTTGGCAATTTACATCCCGCCCATCAGCATAACAAGGCTCCCAGTTCTCCATGGCCTGTCCTGCCTTTCTGGATTTTACACTTTTTTCAGATGGCCCTTTTGACCGGGGGGAAGTGAGACTTCATTGTAGTGCAGATTTCCTTTGCAAGCTTGCTTGGTTGGCCAAAAAGGGCGTATGCGTTTTTTCCTGAATATATTCAGGAAAAAACGCATACGCCCTTTTTGGCCAAGTGCATCATTGTCGACCTTCTGCCTCTTTTCCTATGCTTTAAATGCAATTCCAGTCTACCTCCTGAAATCGGTTTCCTGCAATTCTGCCCGGCTTTCAAGTCCTCTTGGCAGCCTTACTTCAGTATATTTTTGGATGATAGCTGTCATTTATAACTCTGCAGGTTTGTGAGTTACAGTGCCCCTGAGCTCCTTTCTTCAACTCGCTTTCTTGTGAGCTGGCCGCAACACCGCAGGATTGCTTCAGGCCCTAATCTGGTTCCAGCATGGCACGCTGAGCCTTTGGTTAATTCCTCTTCCTGGTGGGAAATGAGAGTTAAATTTTCCCGTCCAGACACCTCCAGCTAGTCTCTCATTGGTTCTCCCTATTCCTGTTCATCTTCCGCGGAATTTGCAAACTGGGCCAAACAGGAGGTTAAAGGCACTGACTCTCCAAGTCGGGAGAGTGTTAGCAAAGCATCCGGAATGTTGCACCCGAGTACCAGGGGACGAGAACTGAGACATATTTCAACACGTCTCCCGATCACACGGTTGATCATACTCTGGGTTCCACATGCATGTTTTAGCTGAAGGAAGAATCCCTTAAACCTGGAGAGTTGAGACCCGTGGAATGGGTACCATGCAATATGACTTCAAAGGGTCTTCATTTGCTCACCAAAACTCTCCAATCCTATCACTGCTGCGTTTTTGCCCCTGTACTCACGATTGATTCACTTTCAGAGACATAGCAATCCATAGGTTTTAAGATACTTACTAGTCAGGTACATTATTAGGCGTTTAATATGGGGTTTTGAGTCCATTTCGTTGAGCAAGGAGTAGCTCTTGTCTATTACATATTTGGCTTAAGGAACTTTATCTGTGCTCATTTCAATCTCTGGTTTTATGCAGCACCCCAACTCACCTTTCCCCTTAAGCAAGCATAAGTTGATTTTCTAAATTTGGGACCATGTTCTGTTTTGAAATTCAGTTCCTGTGTAGCCAAGTTTACATTCCGTGTATTAGTGATATCTTATGATGTTTCTTTTTCTGTGTGACTTATTTCAGTTAGAATCATCATACCTGAATCCACTCATTATGCTGCTATGGGCCTGATGACATAGATGTCATTGCTGAGTGATATTGCATTGTACGTAAGTACCACAACTTCTTTATCCATTTTTCGCTTTATGCGATATTGAACTTGTACCGTAAACGAGTTTCTTGTAAACAGAGCCATCCCAAACTTTGGGGTGGCTGTGTCTTTTTGATTTCAATTTCCCTAAGCTATAGGACCATAAGTGGAAGTGCCCTAGGCTCTGTTGCTTTGTTTTTTAGATGTTTCAGGAAACACCATACACTTCTCCCAAGTGGCTGTTGGCAATTTACATCCCGCCCATCAGCATAACAAGGCTCCCAGTTCTCCATGGCCTGTCCTGCCTTTCTGGATTTTACACTTTTTTCAGATGGCCTTTTTCACGGGGGGGAAGTGAGACTTCATTGTAGTGCAGATTTCCTTTGCAAGCTTGCTTGGTTGGCCAAAAAGGGCGTATGCGTTTTTTCCTGAATATATTCAGGAAAAAACGCATACGCCCTTTTTGGCCAAGTGCATCATTGTCGACCTTCTGCCTCTTTTCCTATGCTTTAAATGCAATTCCAGTCTACCTCCTGAAATCGGTTTCCTGCAATTCTGCCCGGCTTTCAAGTCCTCTTGGCAGACTTACTTCAGTATATTTTTGGATGATAGCTGTCATTTATAACTCTGCAGGTTTGTGAATTACAGTGCCCCTGAGCTCCTTTCTTCAACTCGCTTTCTTGTGAGCTGGCCGCAACACCGCAGTATTGCTTCAGGCCCTAATCTGGTTCCGGCATGGCACGCTGAGCCTTTGGTTAATTCCTCTTCCTGGTGGGAAATGAGAGTTAAATTTTCCCGTCCAGACACCTCCAGCTAGTCTCTCATTGGTTCTCCCTATTCCTGTTCATCTTCCACGGAATTTGCAAACTGGGCCAAACAGGAGGTTAAAGGCACTGACTCTCCAAGTCGGGAGAGTGTTAGTAAAGCATCCGGAATGTTGCACCCGAGTACCAGGGGACGAGAACTGAGACATATTTCAACACGTCTCCCGATCACACGGTTGATCATACTCTGGGTTCCACATGCATGTTTTAGCTGAAGGAAGAATCCCTTAAACCTGGAGAGTTGAGACCCGTGGAATGGGTACCATGCAATATGACTTCAAAGGGTCTTCATTTGCTCACCAAAACTCTCCAATCCTATCACTGCTGCGTTTTTGCCCCTGTACTCACGATTGATTCACTTTCAGAGACATAGCAATCCATAGGTTTTAAGATACTTACTAGTCAGGTACATTATTAGGCGTTTAATATGGGGTTTTGAGTCCATTTCGTTGAGCAAGGAGTAGCTCTTGTCTATTACATATTTGGCTTAAGGAACTTTATCTGTGCTCATTTCAATCTCTGGTTTTATGCAGCACCCCAACTCACCTTTCCCCTTAAGCAAGCATAAGTTGATTTTCTAAATTTGGGACCATGTTCTGTTTTGAAATTCAGTTCCTGTGTAGCCAAGTTTACATTCCGTGTATTAGTGATATCTTATGATGTTTCTTTTTCTGTGTGACTTATTTCAGTTAGAATCATCATACCTGAATCCACTCATTATGCTGCTATGGGCCTGATGTCATAGATGTCATTGCTGAGTGATATTGCATTGTACGTAAGTACCACAACTTCTTTATCCATTTTTCGCTTTATGCGATATTGAACTTGTACCGTAAACGAGTTTCTTGTAAACAGAGCCATCCCAAACTTTGGGGTGGCTGTGTCTTTTTGATTTCAATTTCCCTAAGCTATAGGACCATAAGTGGAAGTGCCCTAGGCTCTGTTGCTTTGTTTTTTAGATGTTTCAGGAAACACCATACACTTCTCCCGAGTGGCTGTTGGCAATTTACATCCCGCCCATCAGCATAACAAGGCTCCCAGTTCTCCATGGCCTGTCCTGCCTTTCTGGATTTTACACTTTTTTCAGATGGCCCTTTTGACCGGGGGGAAGTGAGACTTCATTGTAGTGCAGATTTCCTTTGCAAGCTTGCTTGGTTGGCCAAAAAGGGCGTATGCGTTTTTTCCTGAATATATTCAGGAAAAAACGCATACGCCCTTTTTGGCCAAGTGCATCATTGTCGACCTTCTGCCTCTTTTCCTATGCTTTAAATGCAATTCCAGTCTACCTCCTGAAATCGGTTTCCTGCAATTCTGCCCGGCTTTCAAGTCCTCTTGGCAGCCTTACTTCAGTATATTTTTGGATGATAGCTGTCATTTATAACTCTGCAGGTTTGTGAGTTACAGTGCCCCTGAGCTCCTTTCTTCAACTCGCTTTCTTGTGAGCTGGCCGCAACACCGCAGGATTGCTTCAGGCCCTAATCTGGTTCCAGCATGGCACGCTGAGCCTTTGGTTAATTCCTCTTCCTGGTGGGAAATGAGAGTTAAATTTTCCCGTCCAGACACCTCCAGCTAGTCTCTCATTGGTTCTCCCTATTCCTGTTCATCTTCCGCGGAATTTGCAAACTGGGCCAAACAGGAGGTTAAAGGCACTGACTCTCCAAGTCGGGAGAGTGTTAGCAAAGCATCCGGAATGTTGCACCCGAGTACCAGGGGACGAGAACTGAGACATATTTCAACACGTCTCCCGATCACACGGTTGATCATACTCTGGGTTCCACATGCATGTTTTAGCTGAAGGAAGAATCCCTTAAACCTGGAGAGTTGAGACCCGTGGAATGGGTACCATGCAATATGACTTCAAAGGGTCTTCATTTGCTCACCAAAACTCTCCAATCCTATCACTGCTGCGTTTTTGCCCCTGTACTCACGATTGATTCACTTTCAGAGACATAGCAATCCATAGGTTTTAAGATACTTACTAGTCAGGTACATTATTAGGCGTTTAATATGGGGTTTTGAGTCCATTTCGTTGAGCAAGGAGTAGCTCTTGTCTATTACATATTTGGCTTAAGGAACTTTATCTGTGCTCATTTCAATCTCTGGTTTTATGCAGCACCCCAACTCACCTTTCCCCTTAAGCAAGCATAAGTTGATTTTCTAAATTTGGGACCATGTTCTGTTTTGAAATTCAGTTCCTGTGTAGCCAAGTTTACATTCCGTGTATTAGTGATATCTTATGATGTTTCTTTTTCTGTGTGACTTATTTCAGTTAGAATCATCATACCTGAATCCACTCATTATGCTGCTATGGGCCTGATGACATAGATGTCATTGCTGAGTGATATTGCATTGTACGTAAGTACCACAACTTCTTTATCCATTTTTCGCTTTATGCGATATTGAACTTGTACCGTAAACGAGGTTCTTGTAAACAGAGCCATCCCAAACTTTGGGGTGGCTGTGTCTTTTTGATTTTAATTTCCCTAAGCTATAGGACCATAAGTGGAAGTGCCCTAGGCTCTGTTGCTTTGTTTTTTAGATGTTTCAGGAAACACCATACACTTCTCCTGAGTGGCTGTTGGCAATTTACATCCCGCCCATCAGCATAACAAGGCTCCCAGTTCTCCATGGCCTGTCCTGCCTTTCTGGATTTTACACTTTTTTCAGATGGCCCTTTTGACGGGGGGGGGGGGGAAGTGAGACTTCATTGTAGTGCAGATTTCCTTTGCAAGCTTGCTTGGTTGGCCAAAAAGGGCGTATGCGTTTTTTCCTGAATATATTCAGGAAAAAACGCATACGCCCTTTTTGGCCAAGTGCATCATTGTCGACCTTCTGCCTCTTTTCCTATGCTTTAAATGCAATTCCAGTCTACCTCCTGAAATCGGTTTCCTGCAATTCTGCCCGGCTTTCAAGTCCTCTTGGCAGCCTTACTTCAGTATATTTTTGGATGATAGCTGTCATTTATAACTCTGCAGGTTTGTGAATTACAGTGCCCCTGAGCTCCTTTCTTCAACTCGCTTTCTTGTGAGCTGGCCGCAACACCGCAGGATTGCTTCAGGCCCTAATCTGGTTCTGGCATGGCACGCTGAGCCTTTGGTTAATTCCTCTTCCTGGTGGGAAATGAGAGTTAAATTTTCCCGTCCAGACACCTCCAGCTAGTCTCTCATTGGTTCTCCCTATTCCTGTTCATCTTCCACGGAAGTTGCAAACTGGGCCAAACAGGAGGTTAAAGGCACTGACTCTCCAAGTCGGGAGAGTGTTAGTAAAGCATCTGGAATGTTGCACCCGAGTACCAGGGGACGAGAACTGAGACATATTTCAACACGTCTCCCGATCACACGGTTGATCATACTCTGGGTTCCACATGCATGTTTTAGCTGAAGGAAGAATCCCTTAAACCTGGAGAGTTGAGACCCGTGGAATGGGTACCATGCAATATGACTTCAAAGGGTCTTCATTTGCTCACCAAAACTCTCCAATCCTATCACTGCTGCGTTTTTGCCCCTGTACTCACGATTGATTCACTTTCAGAGACATAGCAATCCATAGGTTTTAAGATACTTACTAGTCAGGTACATTATTAGGCGTTTAATATGGGGTTTTGAGTCCATTTCGTTGAGCAAGGAGTAGCTCTTGTCTATTACATATTTGGCTTAAGGAACTTTATCTGTGCTCATTTCAATCTCTGGTTTTATGCAGCACCCCAACTCACCTTTCCCCTTAAGCAAGCATAAGTTGATTTTCTAAATTTGGGACCATGTTCTGTTTTGAAATTCAGTTCCTGTGTAGCCAAGTTTACATTCCGTGTATTAGTGATATCTTATGATGTTTCTTTTTCTGTGTGACTTATTTCAGTTAGAATCATCATACCTGAATCCACTCATTATGCTGCTATGGGCCTGATGACATAGATGTCATTGCTGAGTGATATTGCATTGTACGTAAGTACCACAACTTCTTTATCCATTTTTCGCTTTATGCGATATTGAACTTGTACCGTAAACGAGTTTCTTGTAAACAGAGCCATCCCAAACTTTGGGGTGGCTGTGTCTTTTTGATTTCAATTTCCCTAAGCTATAGGACCATAAGTGGAAGTGCCCTAGGCTCTGTTGCTTTGTTTTTTAGATGTTTCAGGAAACACCATACACTTCTCCCGAGTGGCTGTTGGCAATTTACATCCCGCCCATCAGCATAACAAGGCTCCCAGTTCTCCATGGCCTGTCCTGCCTTTCTGGATTTTACACTTTTTTCAGATGGCCTTTTTCACGGGGGGGAAGTGAGACTTCATTGTAGTGCAGATTTCCTTTGCAAGCTTGCTTGGTTGGCCAAAAAGGGCGTATGCGTTTTTTCCTGAATATATTCAGGAAAAAACGCATACGCCCTTTTTGGCCAAGTGCATCATTGTCTACCTTCTGCCTCTTTTCCTATGCTTTAAATGCAATTCCAGTCTACCTCCTGAAATCGGTTTCCTGCAATTCTGCCCGGCTTTCAAGTCCTCTTGGCAGACTTACTTCAGTATATTTTTGGATGATAGCTGTCATTTATAACTCTGCAGGTTTGTGAATTACAGTGCCCCTGAGCTCCTTTCTTCAACTCGCTTTCTTGTGAGCTGGCCGCAACACCGCAGTATTGCTTCAGGCCCTAATCTGGTTCCGGCATGGCACGCTGAGCCTTTGGTTAATTCCTCTTCCTGGTGGGAAATGAGAGTTAAATTTTCCCGTCCAGACACCTCCAGCTAGTCTCTCATTGGTTCTCCCTATTCCTGTTCATCTTCCACGGAATTTGCAAACTGGGCCAAACAGGAGGTTAAAGGCACTGTCTCTCCAAGTCGGGAGAGTGTTAGTAAAGCATCCGGAATGTTGCACCCGAGTACCAGGGGACGAGAACTGAGACATATTTCAACACGTCTCCCGATCACACGGTTGATCATACTCTGGGTTCCACATGCATGTTTTAGCTGAAGGAAGAATCCCTTAAACCTGGAGAGTTGAGACCCGTGGAATGGGTACCATGCAATATGACTTCAAAGGGTCTTCATTTGCTCACCAAAACTCTCCAATCCTATCACTGCTGCGTTTTTGCCCCTGTACTCACGATTGATTCACTTTCAGAGACATAGCAATCCATAGGTTTTAAGATACTTACTAGTCAGGTACATTATTAGGCGTTTAATATGGGGTTTTGAGTCCATTTCGTTGAGCAAGGAGTAGCTCTTGTCTATTACATATTTGGCTTAAGGAACTTTATCTGTGCTCATTTCAATCTCTGGTTTTATGCAGCACCCCAACTCACCTTTCCCCTTAAGCAAACATAAGTTGATTTTCTAAATTTGGGACCATGTTCTGTTTTGAAATTCAGTTCCTGTGTAGCCAAGTTTACATTCCGTGTATTAGTGATATCTTATGATGTTTCTTTTTCTGTGTGACTTATTTCAGTTAGAATCATCATACCTGAATCCACTCATTATGCTGCTATGGGCCTGATGTCATAGATGTCATTGCTGAGTGATATTGCATTGTACGTAAGTACCACAAATTCTTTATCCATTTTTCGCTTTATGCGATATTGAACTTGTACCGTAAACGAGGTTCTTGTAAACAGAGCCATCCCAAACTTTGGGGTGGCTGTGTCTTTTTGATTTTAATTTCCCTAAGCTATAGGACCATAAGTGGAAGTGCCCTAGGCTCTGTTGCTTTGTTTTTTAGATGTTTCAGGAAACACCATACACTTCTCCTGAGTGGCTGTTGGCAATTTACATCCCGCCCATCAGCATAACAAGGCTCCCAGTTCTCCATGGCCTGTCCTGCCTTTCTGGATTTTACACTTTTTTCAGATGGCCCTTTTGACGGGGGGGGGGGAAGTGAGACTTCATTGTAGTGCAGATTTCCTTTGCAAGCTTGCTTGGTTGGCCAAAAAGGGCGTATGCGTTTTTTCCTGAATATATTCAGGAAAAAACGCATACGCCCTTTTTGGCCAAGTGCATCATTGTCGACCTTCTGCCTCTTTTCCTATGCTTTAAATGCAATTCCAGTCTACCTCCTGAAATCGGTTTCCTGCAATTCTGCCCGGCTTTCAAGTCCTCTTGGCAGACATACTTCAGTATATTTTTGGATGATAGCTGTCATTTATAACTCTGCAGGTTTGTGAATTACAGTGCCCCTGAGCTCCTTTCTTCAACTCGCTTTCTTGTGAGCTGGCCGCAACACCGCAGGATTGCTTCAGGCCCTAATCTGGTTCTGGCATGGCACGCTGAGCCTTTGGTTAATTCCTCTTCCTGGTGGGAAATGAGAGTTAAATTTTCCCGTCCAGACACCTCCAGCTAGTCTCTCATTGGTTCTCCCTATTCCTGTTCATCTTCCACGGAAGTTGCAAACTGGGCCAAACAGGAGGTTAAAGGCACTGACTCTCCAAGTCGGGAGAGTGTTAGTAAAGCATCTGGAATGTTGCACCCGAGTACCAGGGGACGAGAACTGAGACATATTTCAACACGTCTCCCGATCACACGGTTGATCATACTCTGGGTTCCACATGCATGTTTTAGCTGAAGGAAGAATCCCTTAAACCTGGAGAGTTGAGACCCGTGGAATGGGTACCATGCAATATGACTTCAAAGGGTCTTCATTTGCTCACCAAAACTCTCCAATCCTATCACTGCTGCGTTTTTGCCCCTGTACTCACGATTGATTCACTTTCAGAGACATAGCAATCCATAGGTTTTAAGATACTTACTAGTCAGGTACATTATTAGGCGTTTAATATGGGGTTTTGAGTCCATTTCGTTGAGCAAGGAGTAGCTCTTGTCTATTACATATTTGGCTTAAGGAACTTTATCTGTGCTCATTTCAATCTCTGGTTTTATGCAGCACCCCAACTCACCTTTCCCCTTAAGCAAGCATAAGTTGATTTTCTAAATTTGGGACCATGTTCTGTTTTGAAATTCAGTTCCTGTGTAGCCAAGTTTACATTCCGTTTATTAGTGATATCTTATGATGTTTCTTTTTCTTTGTGACTTATTTCAGTTAGAATCATCATACCTGAATCCACTCATTATGCTGCTATGGGCCTGATGACATAGATGTCATTGCTGAGTGATATTGCATTGTACGTAAGTACCACAACTTCTTTATCCATTTTTTGCTTTATGCGATATTGAACTTGTACCGTAAACGAGTTTCTTGTAAACAGAGCCATCCCAAACTTTGGGGTGGCTGTGTCTTTTTGATTTCAATTTCCCTAAGCTATAGGACCATAAGTGGAAGTGCCCTAGGCTCTGTTGCTTTGTTTTTTAGATGTTTCAGGAAACACCATACACTTCTCCCGAGTGGCTGTTGGCAATTTACATCCCGCCCATCAGCATAACAAGGCTCCCAGTTCTCCATGGCCTGTCCTGCCTTTCTGGATTTTACACTTTTTTCAGATGGCCTTTTTCACGGGGGGGAAGTGAGACTTCATTGTAGTGCAGATTTCCTTTGCAAGCTTGCTTGGTTGGCCAAAAAGGGCGTATGCGTTTTTTCCTGAATATATTCAGGAAAAAACGCATACGCCCTTTTTGGCCAAGTGCATCATTGTCTACCTTCTGCCTCTTTTCCTATGCTTTAAATGCAATTCCAGTCTACCTCCTGAAATCGGTTTCCTGCAATTCTGCCCGGCTTTCAAGTCCTCTTGGCAGACTTACTTCAGTATATTTTTGGATGATAGCTGTCATTTATAACTCTGCAGGTTTGTGAATTACAGTGCCCCTGAGCTCCTTTCTTCAACTCGCTTTCTTGTGAGCTGGCCGCAACACCGCAGTATTGCTTCAGGCCCTAATCTGGTTCCGGCATGGCACGCTGAGCCTTTGGTTAATTCCTCTTCCTGGTGGGAAATGAGAGTTAAATTTTCCCGTCCAGACACCTCCAGCTAGTCTCTCATTGGTTCTCCCTATTCCTGTTCATCTTCCACGGAATTTGCAAACTGGGCCAAACAGGAGGTTAAAGGCACTGACTCTCCAAGTCGGGAGAGTGTTAGTAAAGCATCCGGAATGTTGCACCCGAGTACCAGGGGACGAGAACTGAGACATATTTCAACACGTCTCCCGATCACACGGTTGATCATACTCTGGGTTCCACATGCATGTTTTAGCTGAAGGAAGAATCCCTTAAACCTGGAGAGTTGAGACCCGTGGAATGGGTACCATGCAATATGACTTCAAAGGGTCTTCATTTGCTCACCAAAACTCTCCAATCCTATCACTGCTGCGTTTTTGCCCCTGTACTCACGATTGATTCACTTTCAGAGACATAGCAATCCATAGGTTTTAAGATACTTACTAGTCAGGTACATTATTAGGCGTTTAATATGGGGTTTTGAGTCCATTTCGTTGAGCAAGGAGTAGCTCTTGTCTATTACATATTTGGCTTAAGGAACTTTATCTGTGCTCATTTCAATCTCTGGTTTTATGCAGCACCCCAACTCACCTTTCCCCTTAAGCAAGCATAAGTTGATTTTCTAAATTTGGGACCATGTTCTGTTTTGAAATTCAGTTCCTGTGTAGCCAAGTTTACATTCCGTGTATTAGTGATATCTTATGATGTTTCTTTTTCTGTGTGACTTATTTCAGTTAGAATCATCATACCTGAATCCACTCATTATGCTGCTATGGGCCTGATGTCATAGATGTCATTGCTGAGTGATATTGCATTGTACGTAAGTACCACAACTTCTTTATCCATTTTTCGCTTTATGCGATATTGAACTTGTACCGTAAACGAGGTTCTTGTAAACAGAGCCATCCCAAACTTTGGGGTGGCTGTGTCTTTTTGATTTTAATTTCCCTAAGCTATAGGACCATAAGTGCAAGTGCCCTAGGCTCTGTTGCTTTGTTTTTTAGATGTTTCAGGAAACACCATACACTTCTCCTGAGTGGCTGTTGGCAATTTACATCCCGCCCATCAGCATAACAAGGCTCCCAGTTCTCCATGGCCTGTCCTGCCTTTCTGGATTTTACACTTTTTTCAGATGGCCCTTTTGACGGGGGGGGGGGGGGAAGTGAGACTTCATTGTAGTGCAGATTTCCTTTGCAAGCTTGCTTGGTTGGCCAAAAAGGGCGTATGCGTTTTTTCCTGAATATATTCAGGAAAAAACGCATACGCCCTTTTTGGCCAAGTGCATCATTGTCGACCTTCTGCCTCTTTTCCTATGCTTTAAATGCAATTCCAGTCTACCTCCTGAAATCGGTTTCCTGCAATTCTGCCCGGCTTTCAAGTCCTCTTGGCAGCCTTACTTCAGTATATTTTTGGATGATAGCTGTCATTTATAACTCTGCAGGTTTGTGAATTACAGTGCCCCTGAGCTCCTTTCTTCAACTCGCTTTCTTGTGAGCTGGCCGCAACACCGCAGGATTGCTTCAGGCCCTAATCTGGTTCCGGCATGGCACGCTGAGCCTTTGGTTAATTCCTCTTCCTGGTGGGAAATGAGAGTTAAATTTTCCCGTCCAGACACCTCCAGCTAGTCTCTCATTGGTTCTCCCTATTCCTGTTCATCTTCCACGGAAGTTGCAAACTGGGCCAAACAGGAGGTTAAAGGCACTGACTCTCCAAGTCGGGAGAGTGTTAGTAAAGCATCTGGAATGTTGCACCCGAGTACCAGGGGACGAGAACTGAGACATATTTCAACACGTCTCCCGATCACACGGTTGATCATACTCTGGGTTCCACATGCATGTTTTAGCTGAAGGAAGAATCCCTTAAACCTGGAGAGTTGAGACCCGTGGAATGGGTACCATGCAATATGACTTCAAAGGGTCTTCATTTGCTCACCAAAACTCTCCAATCCTATCACTGCTGCGTTTTTGCCCCTGTACTCACGATTGATTCACTTTCAGAGACATAGCAATCCATAGGTTTTAAGATACTTACTAGTCAGGTACATTATTAGGCGTTTAATATGGGGTTTTGAGTCCATTTCGTTGAGCAAGGAGTAGCTCTTGTCTATTACATATTTGGCTTAAGGAACTTTATCTGTGCTCATTTCAATCTCTGGTTTTATGCAGCACCCCAACTCACCTTTCCCCTTAAGCAAGCATAAGTTGATTTTCTAAATTTGGGACCATGTTCTGTTTTGAAATTCAGTTCCTGTGTAGCCAAGTTTACATTCCGTGTATTAGTGATATCTTATGATGTTTCTTTTTCTGTGTGACTTATTTCAGTTAGAATCATCATACCTGAATCCACTCATTATGCTGCTATGGGCCTGATGTCATAGATGTCATTGCTGAGTGATATTGCATTGTACGTAAGTACCACAAATTCTTTATCCATTTTTCGCTTTATGCGATATTGAACTTGTACCGTAAACGAGGTTCTTGTAAACAGAGCCATCCCAAACTTTGGGGTGGCTGTGTCTTTTTGATTTTAATTTCCCTAAGCTATAGGACCATAAGTGGAAGTGCCCTAGGCTCTGTTGCTTTGTTTTTTAGATGTTTCAGGAAACACCATACACTTCTCCTGAGTGGCTGTTGGCAATTTACATCCCGCCCATCAGCATAACAAGGCTCCCAGTTCTCCATGGCCTGTCCTGCCTTTCTGGATTTTACACTTTTTTCAGATGGCCCTTTTGACGGGGGGGGGGGGAAGTGAGACTTCATTGTAGTGCAGATTTCCTTTGCAAGCTTGCTTGGTTGGCCAAAAAGGGCGTATGCGTTTTTTCCTGAATATATTCAGGAAAAAACGCATACGCCCTTTTTGGCCAAGTGCATCATTGTCGACCTTCTGCCTCTTTTCCTATGCTTTAAATGCAATTCCAGTCTACCTCCTGAAATCGGTTTCCTGCAATTCTGCCCGGCTTTCAAGTCCTCTTGGCAGCCTTACTTCAGTATATTTTTGGATGATAGCTGTCATTTATAACTCTGCAGGTTTGTGAATTACAGTGCCCCTGAGCTCCTTTCTTCAACTCGCTTTCTTGTGAGCTGGCCGCAACACCGCAGTATTGCTTCAGGCCCTAATCTGGTTCCGGCATGGCACGCTGAGCCTTTGGTTAATTCCTCTTCCTGGTGGGAAATGAGAGTTAAATTTTCCCGTCCAGACACCTCCAGCTAGTCTCTCATTGGTTCTCCCTATTCCTGTTCATCTTCCACGGAATTTGCAAACTGGGCCAAACAGGAGGTTAAAGGCACTGACTCTCCAAGTCGGGAGAGTGTTAGTAAAGCATCCGGAATGTTGCACCCGAGTACCAGGGGACGAGAACTGAGACATATTTCAACACGTCTCCCGATCACACGGTTGATCATACTCTGGGTTCCACATGCATGTTTTAGCTGAAGGAAGAATCCCTTAAACCTGGAGAGTTGAGACCCGTGGAATGGGTACCATGCAATATGACTTCAAAGGGTCTTCATTTGCTCACCAAAACTCTCCAATCCTATCACTGCTGCGTTTTTGCCCCTGTACTCACGATTGATTCACTTTCAGAGACATAGCAATCCATAGGTTTTAAGATACTTACTAGTCAGGTACATTATTAGGCGTTTAATATGGGGTTTTGAGTCCATTTCGTTGAGCAAGGAGTAGCTCTTGTCTATTACATATTTGGCTTAAGGAACTTTATCTGTGCTCATTTCAATCTCTGGTTTTATGCAGCACCCCAACTCACCTTTCCCCTTAAGCAAGCATAAGTTGATTTTCTAAATTTGGGACCATGTTCTGTTTTGAAATTCAGTTCCTGTGTAGCCAAGTTTACATTCCGTGTATTAGTGATATCTTATGATGTTTCTTTTTCTGTGTGACTTATTTCAGTTAGAATCATCATACCTGAATCCACTCATTATGCTGCTATGGGCCTGATGTCATAGATGTCATTGCTGAGTGATATTGCATTGTACGTAAGTACCACAAATTCTTTATCCATTTTTCGCTTTATGCGATATTGAACTTGTACCGTAAACGAGGTTCTTGTAAACAGAGCCATCCCAAACTTTGGGGTGGCTGTGTCTTTTTGATTTTAATTTCCCTAAGCTATAGGACCATAAGTGGAAGTGCCCTAGGCTCTGTTGCTTTGTTTTTTAGATGTTTCAGGAAACACCATACACTTCTCCTGAGTGGCTGTTGGCAATTTACATCCCGCCCATCAGCATAACAAGGCTCCCAGTTCTCCATGGCCTGTCCTGCCTTTCTGGATTTTACACTTTTTTCAGATGGCCCTTTTGACGGGGGGGGGGGAAGTGAGACTTCATTGTAGTGCAGATTTCCTTTGCAAGCTTGCTTGGTTGGCCAAAAAGGGCGTATGCGTTTTTTCCTGAATATATTCAGGAAAAAACGCATACGCCCTTTTTGGCCAAGTGCATCATTGTCGACCTTCTGCCTCTTTTCCTATGCTTTAAATGCAATTCCAGTCTACCTCCTGAAATCGGTTTCCTGCAATTCTGCCCGGCTTTCAAGTCCTCTTGGCAGCCTTACTTCAGTATATTTTTGGATGATAGCTGTCATTTATAACTCTGCAGGTTTGTGAATTACAGTGCCCCTGAGCTCCTTTCTTCAACTCGCTTTCTTGTGAGCTGGCCGCAACACCGCAGGATTGCTTCAGGCCCTAATCTGGTTCTGGCATGGCACGCTGAGCCTTTGGTTAATTCCTCTTCCTGGTGGGAAATGAGAGTTAAATTTTCCCGTCCAGACACCTCCAGCTAGTCTCTCATTGGTTCTCCCTATTCCTGTTCATCTTCCACGGAAGTTGCAAACTGGGCCAAACAGGAGGTTAAAGGCACTGACTCTCCAAGTCGGGAGAGTGTTAGTAAAGCATCTGGAATGTTGCACCCGAGTACCAGGGGACGAGAACTGAGACATATTTCAACACGTCTCCCGATCACACGGTTGATCATACTCTGGGTTCCACATGCATGTTTTAGCTGAAGGAAGAATCCCTTAAACCTGGAGAGTTGAGACCCGTGGAATGGGTACCATGCAATATGACTTCAAAGGGTCTTCATTTGCTCACCAAAACTCTCCAATCCTATCACTGCTGCGTTTTTGCCCCTGTACTCACGATTGATTCACTTTCAGAGACATAGCAATCCATAGGTTTTAAGATACTTACTAGTCAGGTACATTATTAGGCGTTTAATATGGGGTTTTGAGTCCATTTCGTTGAGCAAGGAGTAGCTCTTGTCTATTACATATTTGGCTTAAGGAACTTTATCTGTGCTCATTTCAATCTCTGGTTTTATGCAGCACCCCAACTCACCTTTCCCCTTAAGCAAGCATAAGTTGATTTTCTAAATTTGGGACCATGTTCTGTTTTGAAATTCAGTTCCTGTGTAGCCAAGTTTACATTCCGTTTATTAGTGATATCTTATGATGTTTCTTTTTCTTTGTGACTTATTTCAGTTAGAATCATCATACCTGAATCCACTCATTATGCTGCTATGGGCCTGATGACATAGATGTCATTGCTGAGTGATATTGCATTGTACGTAAGTACCACAACTTCTTTATCCATTTTTCGCTTTATGCGATATTGAACTTGTACCGTAAATGAGTTTCTTGTAAACAGAGTCATCCCAAACTTTGGGGTGGCTGTGTCTTTTTGATTTTAATTTCCCTAAGCTATAGGACCATAAGTGGAAGTGCCCTAGGCTCTGTTGCTTTGTTTTTTAGATGTTTCAGGAAACACCATACACTTCTCCCGAGTGGCTGTTGGCAATTTACATCCCGCCCATCAGCATAACAAGGCTCCCAGTTCTCCATGGCCTGTCCTGCCTTTCTGGATTTTACACTTTTTTCAGATGGCCCTTTTGACCGGGGGGAAGTGAGACTTCATTGTAGTGCAGATTTCCTTTGCAAGCTTGCTTGGTTGGCCAAAAAGGGCGTATGCCTTTTTTCGTGAATATATTCAGGAAAAAACGCATACGCCCTTTTTGGCCAAGTGCATCATTGTCGACCTTCTGCCTCTTTTCCTATGCTTTAAATGCAATTCCAGTCTACCTCCTGAAATCGGTTTCCTGCAATTCTGCCCGGCTTTCAAGTCCTCTTGGCAGCCTTACTTCAGTATATTTTTGGATGATAGCTGTCATTTATAACTCTGCAGGTTTGTGAATTACAGTGCCCCTGAGCTCCTTTCTTCAACTCGCTTTCTTGTGAGCTGGCCGCAACACCGCACGATTGCTTCAGGCCCTAATCTGGTTCCGGCATGGCACGCTGAGCCTTTGGTTAATTCCTCTTCCTGGTGGGAAATGAGAGTTAAATTTTCCCGTCCAGACACCTCCAGCTAGTCTCTCATTGGTTCTCCCTATTCCTGTTCATCTTCCGCGGAATTTGCAAACTGGGCCAAACAGGAGGTTAAAGGCACTGACTCTCCAAGTCGGGAGAGTGTTAGTAAAGCATCTGGAATGTTGCACCCGAGTACCAGGGGACGAGAACTGAGACATATTTCAACACGTCTCCCGATCACACGGTTGATCATACTCTGGGTTCCACATGCATGTTTTAGCTGAAGGAAGAATCCCTTAAACCTGGAGAGTTGAGACCCGTGGAATGGGTACCATGCAATATGACTTCAAAGGGTCTTCATTTGCTCACCAAAACTCTCCAATCCTATCACTGCTGCGTTTTTGCCCCTGTACTCACGATTGATTCACTTTCAGAGACATAGCAATCCATAGGTTTTAAGATACTTACTAGTCAGGTACATTATTAGGCGTTTAATATGGGGTTTTGAGTCCATTTCGTTGAGCAAGGAGTAGCTCTTGTCTATTCCATATTTGGCTTAAGGAACTTTATCTGTGCTCATTTCAATCTCTGGTTTTATGCAGCACCCCAACTCACCTTTCCCCTTAAGCAAGCATAAGTTGATTTTCTAAATTTGGGACCATGTTCTGTTTTGAAATTCAGTTCCTGTGTAGCCAAGTTTACATTCCGTGTATTAGTGATATCTTATGATGTTTCTTTTTCTGTGTGACTTATTTCAGTTAGAATCATCATACCTGAATCCACTCATTATGCTGCTATGGGCCTGATGACATAGATGTCATTGCTGAGTGATATTGCATTGTACGTAAGTACCACAACTTCTTTATCCATTTTTCGCTTTATGCGATATTGAACTTGTACCGTAAACGAGTTTCTTGTAAACAGAGCCATCCCAAACTTTGGGGTGGCTGTGTCTTTTTGATTTTAATTTCCCTAAGCTATAGGACCATAAGTGGAAGTGCCCTAGGCTCTGTTGCTTTGTTTTTTAGATGTTTCAGGAAACACCATACACTTCTCCCGAGTGGCTGTTGGCAATTTACATCCCGCCCATCAGCATAACAAGGCTCCCAGTTCTCCATGGCCTGTCCTGCCTTTCTGGATTTTACACTTTTTTCAGATGGCCCTTTTGACGGGGGGGAAGTGAGACTTCATTGTAGTGCAGATTTCCTTTGCAAGCTTGCTTGGTTGGCCAAAAAGGGCGTATGCGTTTTTTCCTGAATATATTCAGGAAAAAACGCATACGCCCTTTTTGGCCAAGTGCATCATTGTTGACCTTCTGCCTCTTTTCCTATGCTTTAAATGCAATTCCAGTCTACCTCCTGAAATCGGTTTCCTGCAATTCTGCCCGGCTTTCAAGTCCTCTTGGCAGCCTTACTTCAGTATATTTTTGGATGATAGCTGTCATTTATAACTCTGCAGGTTTGTGAGTTACAGTGCCCCTGAGCTCCTTTCTTCAACTCGCTTTCTTGTGAGCTGGCCGCAACACCGCAGGATTGCTTCAGGCCCTAATCTGGTTCCGGCATGGCACGCTGAGCCTTTGGTTAATTCCTCTTCCTGGTGGGAAATGAGAGTTAAATTTTCCCGTCCAGACACCTCCAGCTAGTCTCTCATTGGTTCTCCCTATTCCTGTTCATCTTCCGCGGAATTTGCAAACTGGGCCAAACAGGAGGTTAAAGGCACTGACTCTCCAAGTCGGGAGAGTGTTAGTAAAGCATCCGGAATGTTGCACCCGAGTACCAGGGGACGAGAACTGAGACATATTTCAACACGTCTCCCGATCACACGGTTGATCATACTCTGGGTTCCACATGCATGTTTTAGCTGAAGGAAGAATCCCTTAAACCTGGAGAGTTGAGACCCGTGGAATGGGTACCATGCAATATGACTTCAAAGGGTCTTCATTTGCTCACCAAAACTCTCCAATCCTATCACTGCTGCGTTTTTGCCCCTGTACTCACGATTGATTCACTTTCAGAGACATAGCAATCCATAGGTTTTAAGATACTTACTAGTCAGGTACATTATTAGGCGTTTAATATGGGGTTTTGAGTCCATTTCGTTGAGCAAGGAGTAGCTCTTGTCTATTACATATTTGGCTTAAGGAACTTTATCTGTGCTCATTTCAATCTCTGGTTTTATGCAGCACCCCAACTCACCTTTCCCCTTAAGCAAGCATAAGTTGATTTTCTAAATTTGGGACCATGTTCTGTTTTGAAATTCAGTTCCTGTGTAGCCAAGTTTACATTCCGTGTATTAGTGATATCTTATGATGTTTCTTTTTCTGTGTGACTTATTTCAGTTAGAATCATCATACCTGAATCCACTCATTATGCTGCTATGGGCCTGATGACATAGATGTCATTGCTGAGTGATATTGCATTGTACGTAAGTACCACAACTTCTTTATCCATTTTTCGCTTTATGCGATATTGAACTTGTACCGTAAACGAGTTTCTTGTAAACAGAGCCATCCCAAACTTTGGGGTGGCTGTGTCTTTTTGATTTTAATTTCCCTAAGCTATAGGACCATAAGTGGAAGTGCCCTAGGCTCTGTTGCTTTGTTTTTTAGATGTTTCAGGAAGCACCATACACTTCTCCCCAGTGGCTGTTGGCAATTTACATCCCGCCCATCAGCATAACAAGGCTCCCAGTTCTCCATGGCCTGTCCTGCCTTTCTGGTTTTTACACTTTTTTCAGATGGCCCTTTTGACGGGGGGGAAGTGAGACTTCATTGTAGTGCAGATTTCCTTTGCAAGCTTGCTTGGTTGGCCAAAAAGGGCGTATGCGTTTTTACCTGAATATATTCAGGAAAAAACGCATACGCCCTTTTTGGCCAAGTGCATCATTGTCGACCTTCTGCCTCTTTTCCTATGCTTTAAATGCAATTCCAGTCTACCTCCTGAAATCGGTTTCCTGCAATTCTGCCCGGCTTTCAAGTCCTCTTGGCAGCCTTACTTCAGTATATTTTTGGATGATAGCTGTCATTTATAACTCTGCAGGTTTGTGAATTACAGTGCCCCTGAGCTCCTTTCTTCAACTCGCTTTCTTGTGAGCTGGCCGCAACACCGCAGGATTGCTTCAGGCCCTAATCTGGTTCCGGCATGGCACGCTGAGCCTTTGGTTAATTCCTCTTCCTGGTGGGAAATGAGAGTTAAATTTTCCCGTCCAGACACCTCCAGCTAGACTCTCATTGGTTCTCCCTATTCCTGTTCATCTTCCGCGGAATTTGCAAACTGGGCCAAACAGGAGGTTAAAGGCACTGACTCTCCAAGTCGGGAGAGTGTTAGTAAAGCATCCGGAATGTTGCACCCGAGTACCAGGGGACGAGAACTGAGACATATTTCAACACGTCTCCCGATCACACGGTTGATCATACTCTGGGTTCCACATGCATGTTTTAGCTGAAGGAAGAATCCCTTAAACCTGGAGAGTTGAGACCCGTGGAATGGGTACCATGCAATATGACTTCAAAGGGTCTTCATTTGCTCACCAAAACTCTCCAATCCTATCACTGCTGCGTTTTTGCCCCTGTACTCACGATTGATTCACTTTCAGAGACATAGCAATCCATAGGTTTTAAGATACTTACTAGTCAGGTACATTATTAGGCGTTTAATATGGGGTTTTGAGTCCATTTCGTTGAGCAAGGAGTAGCTCTTGTCTATTACATATTTGGCTTAAGGAACTTTATCTGTGCTCATTTCAATCTCTGGTTTTATGCAGCACCCCAACTCACCTTTCCCCTTAAGCAAGCATAAGTTGATTTTCTAAATTTGGGACCATGTTCTGTTTTGAAATTCAGTTCCTGTGTAGCCAAGTTTACATTCCGTGTATTAGTGATATCTTATGATGTTTCTTTTTCTGTGTGACTTATTTCAGTTAGAATCATCATACCTGAATCCACTCATTATGCTGCTATGGGCCTGATGACATAGATGTCATTGCTGAGTGATATTGCATTGTACGTAAGTACCACAACTTCTTTATCCATTTTTCGCTTTATGCGATATTGAACTTGTACCGTAAACGAGTTTCTTGTAAACAGAGCCATCCCAAACTTTGGGGTGGCTGTGTCTTTTTGATTTTAATTTCCCTAAGCTATAGGACCATAAGTGGAAGTGCCCTAGGCTCTGTTGCTTTGTTTTTTAGATGTTTCAGGAAGCACCATACACTTCTCCCCAGTGGCTGTTGGCAATTTACATCCCGCCCATCAGCATAACAAGGCTCCCAGTTCTCCATGGCCTGTCCTGCCTTTCTGGATTTTACACTTTTTTCAGATGGCCCTTTTGACGGGGGGGAAGTGAGACTTCATTGTAGTGCAGATTTCCTTTGCAAGCTTGCTTGGTTGGCCAAAAAGGGCGTATGCGTTTTTACCTGAATATATTCAGGAAAAAACGCATACGCCCTTTTTGGCCAAGTGCATCATTGTCGACCTTCTGCCTCTTTTCCTATGCTTTAAATGCAATTCCAGTCTACCTCCTGAAATCGGTTTCCTGCAATTCTGCCCGGCTTTCAAGTCCTCTTGGCAGCCTTACTTCAGTATATTTTTGGATGATAGCTGTCATTTATAACTCTGCAGGTTTGTGAATTACAGTGCCCCTGAGCTCCTTTCTTCAACTCGCTTTCTTGTGAGCTGGCCGCAACACCGCAGGATTGCTTCAGGCCCTAATCTGGTTCCGGCATGGCACGCTGAGCCTTTGGTTAATTCCTCTTCCTGGTGGGAAATGAGAGTTAAATTTTCCCGTCCAGACACCTCCAGCTAGACTCTCATTGGTTCTCCCTATTCCTGTTCATCTTCCGCGGAATTTGCAAACTGGGCCAAACAGGAGGTTAAAGGCACTGACTCTCCAAGTCGGGAGAGTGTTAGTAAAGCATCTGGAATGTTGCACCCGAGTACCAGGGGACGAGAACTGAGACATATTTCAACACGTCTCCCGATCACATGGTTGATCATACTCTGGGTTCCACATGCATGTTTTAGCTGAAGGAAGAATCCCTTAAACCTGGAGAGTTGAGACCCGTGGAATGGGTACCATGCAATATGACTTCAAAGGGTCTTCATTTGCTCACCAAAACTCTCCAATCCTATCACTGCTGCGTTTTTGCCCCTGTACTCACGATTGATTCACTTTCAGAGACATAGCAATCCATAGGTTTTAAGATACTTACTAGTCAGGTACATTATTAGGCGTTTAATATGGGGTTTTGAGTCCATTTCGTTGAGCAAGGAGTAGCTCTTGTCTATTACATATTTGGCTTAAGGAACTTTATCTGTGCTCATTTCAATCTCTGGTTTTATGCAGCACCCCAACTCACCTTTCCCCTTAAGCAAGCATAAGTTGATTTTCTAAATTTGGGACCATGTTCTGTTTTGAAATTCAGTTCCTGTGTAGCCAAGTTTACATTCCGTGTATTAGTGATATCTTATGATGTTTCTTTTTCTGTGTGACTTATTTCAGTTAGAATCATCATACCTGAATCCACTCATTATGCTGCTATGGGCCTGATGACATAGATGTCATTGCTGAGTGATATTGCATTGTACGTAAGTACCACAACTTCTTTATCCATTTTTCGCTTTATGCGATATTGAACTTGTACCGTAAACGAGTTTCTTGTAAACAGAGCCATCCCAAACTTTGGGGTGGCTGTGTCTTTTTGATTTTAATTTCCCTAAGCTATAGGACCATAAGTGGAAGTGCCCTAGGCTCTGTTGCTTTGTTTTTTAGATGTTTCAGGAAGCACCATACACTTCTCCCCAGTGGCTGTTGGCAATTTACATCCCGCCCATCAGCATAACAAGGCTCCCAGTTCTCCATGGCCTGTCCTGCCTTTCTGGATTTTACACTTTTTTCAGATGGCCCTTTTGACGGGGGGGAAGTGAGACTTCATTGTAGTGCAGATTTCCTTTGCAAGCTTGCTTGGTTGGCCAAAAAGGGCGTATGCGTTTTTACCTGAATATATTCAGGAAAAAACGCATACGCCCTTTTTGGCCAAGTGCATCATTGTCGACCTTCTGCCTCTTTTCCTATGCTTTAAATGCAATTCCAGTCTACCTCCTGAAATCGGTTTCCTGCAATTCTGCCCGGCTTTCAAGTCCTCTTGGCAGCCTTACTTCAGTATATTTTTGGATGATAGCTGTCATTTATAACTCTGCAGGTTTGTGAATTACAGTGCCCCTGAGCTCCTTTCTTCAACTCGCTTTCTTGTGAGCTGGCCGCAACACCGCAGGATTGCTTCAGGCCCTAATCTGGTTCCGGCATGGCACGCTGAGCCTTTGGTTAATTCCTCTTCCTGGTGGGAAATGAGAGTTAAATTTTCCCGTCCAGACACCTCCAGCTAGACTCTCATTGGTTCTCCCTATTCCTGTTCATCTTCCGCGGAATTTGCAAACTGGGCCAAACAGGAGGTTAAAGGCACTGACTGTCCAAGTTGGGAGAGTGTTAGTAAAGCATCTGGAATGTTGCACCCGAGTACCAGGGGACGAGAACTGAGACATATTTCAACACGTCTCCCGATCACACGGTTGATCATACTCTGGGTTCCACATGCATGTTTTAGCTGAAGGAAGAATCCCTTAAACCTGGAGAGTTGAGACCCGTGGAATGGGTACCATGCAATATGACTTCAAAGGGTCTTCATTTGCTCACCAAAACTCTCCAATCCTATCACTGCTGCGTTTTTGCCCCTGTACTCACGATTGATTCACTTTCAGAGACATAGCAATCCATAGGTTTTGAGATACTTACTAGTCAGGTACATTATTAGGCGTTTAATATGGGGTTTTGAGTCCATTTCGTTGAGCAAGGAGTAGCTCTTGTCTATTACATATTTGGCTTAAGGAACTTTATCTGTGCTCATTTCAATCTCTGGTTTTATGCAGCACCCCAACTCACCTTTCCCCTTAAGCAAGCATAAGTTGATTTTCTAAATTTGGGACCATGTTCTGTTTTGAAATTCAGTTCCTGTGTAGCCAAGTTTACATTCCGTGTATTAGTGATATCTTATGATGTTTCTTTTTCTGTGTGACTTATTTCAGTTAGAATCATCATAGCTGAATCCACTCATTATGCTGCTATGGGCCTGATGACATAGATGTCATTGCTGAGTGATATTGCATTGTACGTAAGTACCACAACTTCTTTATCCATTTTTCGCTTTATGCGATATTGAACTTGTACCGTAAACGAGTTTCTTGTAAACAGAGCCATCCCAAACTTTGGGGTGGCTGTGTCTTTTTGATTTTAATTTCCCTAAGCTATAGGACCATAGTGGAAGTGCCCTAGGCTCTGTTGCTTTGTTTTTTAGATGTTTCAGGAAACACCATACACTTCTCCCGAGTGGCTGTTGGCAATTTACATCCCGCCCATCAGCATAACAAGGCTCCCAGTTCTCCATGGCCTGTCCTGCCTTTCTGGATTTTACACTTTTTTCAGATGGCCCTTTTGACGGGGGGGAAGTGAGACTTCATTGTAGTGCAGATTTCCTTTGCAAGCTTGCTTGGTTGGCCAAAAAGGGCGTATGCGTTTTTTCCTGAATATATTCAGGAAAAAACGCATACGCCCTTTTTGGCCAAGTGCATCATTGTCAACCTTCTGCCTCTTTTCCTATGCTTTAAATGCAATTCCAGTCTACCTCCTGAAATCGGTTTCCTGCAATTCTGCCCGGCTTTCAAGTCCTCTTGGCAGCCTTACTTCAGTATATTTTTGGATGATAGCTGTCATTTATAACTCTGCAGGTTTGTGAGTTACAGTGCCCCTGAGCTCCTTTCTTCAACTCGCTTTCTTGTGAGCTGGCTGCAACACCACAGGATTGCTTCAGGCCCTAATCTGGTTCCGGCATGGCACGCTGAGCCTTTGGTTAATTCCTCTTCCTGGTGGGAAATGAGAGTTAAATTTTCCCGTCCAGACACCTCCAGCTAGTCTCTCATTGGTTCTCCCTATTCCTGTTCATCTTCCGCGGAATTTGCAAACTGGGCCAAACAGGAGGTTAAAGGCACTGACTTTCCAAGTCGGGAGAGTGTTAGTAAAGCATCCGGAATGTTGCACCCGAGTACCAGGGGACGAGAACTGAGACATATTTCAACACGTCTCCCGATCACACGGTTGATCATACTCTGGGTTCCACATGCATGTTTTAGCTGAAGGAAGAATCCCTTAAACCTGGAGAGTTGAGACCCGTGGAATGGGTACCATGCAATATGACTTCAAAGGGTCTTCATTTGCTCACCAAAACTCTCCAATCCTATCACTGCTGCGTTTTTGCCCCTGTACTCACGATTGATTCACTTTCAGAGACATAGCAATCCATAGGTTTTAAGATACTTACTAGTCAGGTACATTATTAGGCGTTTAATATGGGGTTTTGAGTCCATTTCGTTGAGCAAGGAGTAGCTCTTGTCTATTCCATATTTGGCTTAAGGAACTTTATCTGTGCTCATTTCAATCTCTGGTTTTATGCAGCACCCCAACTCACCTTTCCCCTTAAGCAAGCATAAGTTGATTTTCTAAATTTGGGACCATGTTCTGTTTTGAAATTCAGTTCCTGTGTAGCCAAGTTTACATTCCGTGTATTAGTGATATCTTATGATGTTTCTTTTTCTGTGTGACTTATTTCAGTTAGAATCATCATACCTGCATCCACTCATTATGCTGCTATGGGCCTGATGTCATAGATGTCATTGCTGAGTGATATTGCATTGTACGTAAGTACCACAACTTCTTTATCCATTTTTCGCTTTATGCGATATTGAACTTGTACCGTAAACGAGGTTCTTGTAAACAGAGCCATCCCAAACTTTGGGGTGGCTGTGTCTTTTTGATTTTAATTTCCCTAAGCTATAGGACCATAAGTGGAAGTGCCCTAGGCTCTGTTGCTTTGTTTTTTAGATGTTTCAGGAAACACCATACACTTCTCCCGAGTGGCTGTTGGCAATTTACATCCCGCCCATCAGCATAACAAGGCTCCCAGTTCTCCATGGCCTGTCCTGCCTTTCTGGATTTTACATTTTTTTCAGATGGCCCTTTTGACGGGGGGGAAGTGAGACTTCATTGTAGTGCAGATTTCCTTTGCAAGCTTGCTTGGTTGGCCAAAAAGGGCGTATGCGTTTTTTCCTGAATTTATTCAGGAAAAAACGCATATGCCCTTTTTGGCCAAGTGCATCATTGTCGACCTTCTGCCTCTTTTCCTATGCTTTAAATGCAATTCCAGTCTACCTCCTGAAATCGGTTTCCTGCAATTCTGCCCGGCTTTCAAGTCCTCTTGGCAGCCTTACTTCAGTATATTTTTGGATGATAGCTGTCATTTATAACTCTGCAGGTTTGTGAATTACAGTGCCCCTGAGCTCCTTTCTTCAACTCGCTTTCTTGTGAGCTGGCCGCAACACTGCAGGATTGCTTCAGGCCCTAATCTGGTTCCGGCATGGCACGCTGAGCCTTTGGTTAATTCCTCTTCCTGGTGGGAAATGAGAGTTAAATTTTCCCGTCCAGACACCTCCAGCTAGTCTCTCATTGGTTCTCCCTATTCCTGTTCATCTTCCGCGGAATTTGCAAACTGGGCCAAACAGGAGGTTAAAGGCACTGACTCTCCAAGTCGGGAGAGTGTTAGTAAAGCATCTGGAATGTTGCACCCGAGTACCAGGGGACGAGAACTGAGACATATTTCAACACGTCTCCCGATCACACGGTTGATCATACTCTGGGTTCCACATGCATGTTTTAGCTGAAGGAAGAATCCCTTAAACCTGGAGAGTTGAGACCCGTGGAATGGGTACCATGCAATATGACTTCAAAGGGTCTTCATTTGCTCACCAAAACTCTCCAATCCTATCACTGCTGCGTTTTTGCCCCTGTACTCACGATTGATTCACTTTCAGAGACATAGCAATCCATAGGTTTTAAGATACTTACTAGTCAGGTACATTATTAGGCGTTTAATATGGGGTTTTGAGTCCATTTCGTTGAGCAAGGGGTAGCTCTTGTCTATTACATATTTGGCTTAAGGAACTTTATCTGTGCTCATTTCAATCTCTGGTTTTATGCAGCACCCCAACTCACCTTTCCCCTTAAGCAAGCATAAGTTGATTTTCTAAATTTGGGACCATGTTCTGTTTTGAAATTCAGTTCCTGTGTAGCCAAGTTTACATTCCGTGTATTAGTGATATCTTATGATGTTTCTTTTTCTGTGTGACTTATTTCAGTTAGAATCATCATACCTGAATCCACTCATTATGCTGCTATGGGCCTGATGACATAGATGTCATTGCTGAGTGATATTGCATTGTACGTAAGTACCACAACTTCTTTATCCATTTTTCGCTTTATGCGATATTGAACTTGCACCGTAAACGAGTTTCTTGTAAACAGAGCCATCCCAAACTTTGGGGTGGCTGTGTCTTTTTGATTTTAATTTCCCTAAGCTATAGGACCATAAGTGGAAGTGCCCTAGGCTCTGTTGCTTTGTTTTTTAGATGTTTCAGGAAACACCATACACTTCTCCCGAGTGGCTGTTGGCAATTTACATCCCGCCCATCAGCATAACAAGGCTCCCAGTTCTCCATGGCCTGTCCTGCCATTCTGGATTTTACACTTTTTTCAGATGGCCCTTTTGACAGGGGGGAAGTGAGACTTCATTGTAGTGCAGATTTCCTTTGCAAGCTTGCTTGGTTGGCCAAAAAGGGCGTATGCGTTTTTTCCTGAATATATTCAGGAAAAAACGCATACGCCCTTTTTGGCCAAGTGCATCATTGTCGACTTTCTGCCTCTTTTCCTATGCTTTAAATGCAATTCCAGTCTACCTCCTGAAATCGGTTTCCTGCAATTCTGCCCGGCTTTCAAGTCCTCTTGGCAGCCTTACTTCAGTATATTTCTGGATGATAGCTGTCATTTATAACTCTGCAGGTTTGTGAATTACAGTGCCCCTGAGCTCCTTTCTTCAACTCGCTTTCTTGTGAGCTGGCCGCAACACCGCAGGATTGCTTCAGGCCCTAATGTGGTTCTGGCATGGCACGCTGAGCCTTTGGTTAATTCCTCTTCCTGGTGGGAAATGAGAGTTAAATTTTCCCGTCCAGACACCTCCAGCTAGTCTCTCATTGGTTCTCCCTATTCCTGTTCATCTTCCGCGGAATTTGCAAACTGGGCCAAACAGGAGGTTAAAGGCACTGACTCTCCAAGTCGGGAGAGTGTTAGTAAAGCATCTGGAATGTTACACCCGAGTACCAGGGGACGAGAACTGAGACATATTTCAACACGTCTCCCGATCACACGGTTGATCATACTCTGGGTTCCACATGCATGTTTTAACTGAAGGAAGAATCCCTTAAACCTGGAGAGTTGAGACCCGTGGAATGGGTACCATGCAATATGACTTCAAAGGGTCTTCATTTGCTCACCAAAACTCTCCAATCCTATCACTGCTGCGTTTTTGCCCCTGTACTCACGATTGATTCACTTTCAGAGACATAGCAATCCATAGGTTTTAAGATACTTACTAGTCAGGTACATTATTAGGCGTTTAATATGGGGTTTTGAGTCCATTTCGTTGAGCAAGGAGTAGCTCTTGTCTATTACATATTTGGTTTAAGGAACTTTATCTGTGCTCATTTCAATCTCTGGTTTTATGCAGCACCCCAACTCACCTTTCCCCTTAAGCAAGCATAAGTTGGTTTTCTAAATTTGAGACTCTGTTCTGTTTTGTAATCCAGTTCCTGTGTAGCCAAGTTTACATTCCGTGTATTAGTGATATCTTATGATGTTTCTTATTCTGTGTGACTTATTTCAGTTAGAATCATCATACCTGAATCCACTCTATGGTGTGACGGGCCTGATGACATAGATGTCATTGCTGAGTGATATTGCATTGTACGTAAGTACCACAACTTCTTTATCCATTTTTCACTTTCTGTGATATTGAACTTGTACCGTAAACGAGGTTCTTGTAAACAGAGCCGTCCCAAACATTGGGGTGGCTGTGTCTTTTTGATTTTAATTTCCCTAAGCTGCAGGACCATAAGTGGAAGTGCCCTAGGCTCTGTTGCTTTGTTTTAGATGTTCCAGGAAACACCATACACTTCTCCTGAGTGGCTGTTGGCAAGTTACATCCCGCCCATCAGCATAACAAGGCTCCCAGTTCTCTATGGCCTGTCCTGCCTTTCTGGATTTTACACTTTTTTCAGATGGCCCTTTTGACGGGGGGGAAGTGAGACTTCATTGTAGTGCAGATTTCCTTTGCAAGCTTGTTTGGTTGGCCAAGAAGGGCGTATGCGTTTTTTCCTGAATATATTCAGGAAAAAACGCATACGCCCTTTTTGGCCAAGTGCATCATTGTGGACGTTCTGCCTCTTTTTCTATGCTTTAAATGCAATTCCAGTCTGCCTCCTGAAATTGGTTTCCTGCAATTCTGTCCCGCTTTCAAGTCCTCTTGGCAGCCTTACTTCAGTATATTTTTGGACGAGAGCTGTCATTTATAACTCTGCAGGTTTGTGAATTACAGTGCCCCTGAGCTCCTTTCTTCAACTCGCTTTCTTGTGAGCTGGCCGCAACACCGCAGGATTGCTTCAGGCCCTAATCTGGTTCCGGCACGGCACGCTGAGCCTTTGGTTAATTCCTCTTCCTGGAGGGAAATGAGAGTTAAATTTGCCCGTCCAGAAACCTCCAGCTAGTCTCTCATCAGTTCTCCCTATTCCTGTTCATCTTCCACAGAAATAGCAAACTGGGCTAAACAAGAGGTTAAAGGCACTGACTCTCCAAGTCGGGAGAGTGTTAGTAAAGCATCTGGAATGTTGCACCCGAGTACCAGGGGAGGAAAACTGAGACATATTTGAACACGTCTCCCGATCACACGGTTGATCATACTCTGGGTTCCACATGCATGTTTTAGCTGAAGGAAGAATCCCTTAAACCTGGAGAGTTGAGACCCGTGGAATGGGTACCATGCAATATGATTTCAAAGGGTCTTCATTGCTCATCGAACCTCTCCAATCCTATCACTGCTGTGTTTATGCCCCTGTACACACGCTTGATTCTCTTTCGGAGACATAGCAATCCATAGGTTTTAAGATACTTACTAGTCAGGTACATTCTTAGGCGTTTAATATGGGGTGTTGAGTCCATTTCGTTGAGCAAGGAGTAGCTCTTGTCTATTACGTATTTGGCTTAAGGAACTTTATCTGTGTTCATTTCAATCTCTTGTTTTATGCAGCACCCCAACTCACCTTTCCCCTTAAGAAAGCATAAGTTGATTTTCTAAATTTGAGACCCTGTTCTGTTTTGTAATCCAGTTCCCGTGTAGCCAAGATTACATTCCGTGTATTAGTGATATCTTATGATGTTTCTTTTTCTGTGTGACTTATTTCAGTTAGAATCATCATACCTGAATCCACTCATTATGCTGCTATGGGCCTGATGACATAGATTTCATTGCTGAGGGATATTGCATTGTACGTAAGTACCACAACTTCTTTAACAAGTTTTCACTTTCTGCGATATTGAACTTGCACCGTAAACGAGTTTCTTGTAAACAGAGCCATCCCAAACTTTGGGGTGGCTGTGTCTTTTTGATTTTAATTTCCCTAAGCTATAGGACCATAAGTGGAACTGCCCTAGGCTCTGTTGCTTTGTTTTTTAGATATTTCAGGAAACACCATACACTTCTCCCCAGTGCCTGTTGGCAATTTACATCACGCCCATCAGCATAACAAGGCTCCCAGTTCTCTATGGACTGTCTTGCCTTTCTGCATTTTACACTTTTTTCAGATGGCCCTTTTGACCAGAGGTAAGTGAGACTTCATTGTAGTGCAGATTTCCTTTGCAAGCTTGCTTGGTTGGCCAAAAAGGTCGTATGCGCTTTTTCCTGAATATATTCAGGAAAAAACGCATATGCCCTTTTTGGCCAAGTGCATCATTGTCAACGTTCTGCCTCTTTTCCTATGTTTTAAATGCAATTCCAGTCTACCTCCTGAAATCGGTTTCCTGCAATTCTGCCCCGCTTTCAAGTCCTCTTGGCAGCCTTACTTCAGTATATTTTTGGACGATAGCTGTCATTTATAACTCTGCAAGTTTGTGAATTACAGTGCCCCTGAGCTCCTTTCTTCAACTCGCTTTCTTGTGAGCTGGCCGCAACACCGCAGGATTGCTTCAGGCCCTAATCTGGTTCCGGCACGGCACGCTGAGCCTTTGGTTAATTCCTCTTCCTGGTGGAAATGAGAGTTAAATTTGCCCGTCCAGACTCCTCCAGCTAGTCTCTCATTGGTTCTCCCTATTCCTGTTCATCTTCCGCAGAAATTGCAAACTGGGCCAAACAGGAGGTTAAAGGCACTGACTCTCCAAGTCGGGAGAGTGTTAGTAAAGCATCTGGAATGTTGCACCCGAGTACCAGGGGAGGAAAACTGAGACATATTTGAACAAGTCTCCCGATCACACGGTTGATCATACTCTGAGTTCCACATGCATGTTCTAGCTGAAGGAAGAATCCCTTAAACCTGGAGAGTTGAGACCCGTGGAATGGGTACCATTCAATATGACTTCAAAGGGTCTTCGTTTGCTCACCGAACCTCTCCAATCCTATCACTGCTGCGTTTATGCCCCTCTACACATGCTTGATTCTCTTTCGGAGACATAGCAATCCATAGATTTTAAGATATTACTAGTCAGGTACATTCTTAGGCGTTTAATATGGGGTTTTGAGTCCATTTCGTTGAGCAAGGAGTAGCTCTTGTCTATTACATATTTGGCTTAAGGAACTTTATTTGTGCTCATTTCAATCTCTGGTTTTATGCAGCACCCCAACTCACCTTTCCCCTTAAGCAAGCATAAGTTGATTTTCTAAATTTGGGACCATGTTCTGTTTTGAAATTCAGTTCCTGTATAGCCAAGTTTACATTCCGTGTATTAGTGATATCTTATGATGTTTCTTTTTCTGTGTGACTTATTTCAGTTAGAATCATCATACCTGAATCCACTCATTATGCTGCTATGGGCCTGATGACATAGATGTCATTGCTGAGTGATATTGCATTGTACGTAAGTACCACAACTTCTTTATCCATTTTTCGCTTTATGCGATATTGAACTTGTACCGTAAACGAGTTTCTTGTAAACAGAGCCATCCCAAACTTTGGGGTGGCTGTGTCTTTTTGATTTTAATTTCCCTAAGCTATAGGACCATAAGTGGAAGTGCCCTAGGCTCTGTTGCTTTGTTTTTTAGATGTTTCAGGAAACACCATACACTTCTCCCGAGTGGCTGTTGGCAATTTACATCCCGCCCATCAGCATAACAAGGCTCCCAGTTCTCCATGGCCTGTCCTGCCTTTCTGGATTTTACACTTTTTTCAGATGGCCCTTTTGACGGGGGGGAAGTGAGACTTCATTGTAGTGCAGATTTCCTTTGCAAGCTTGCTTGGTTGGCCAAAAAGGGCGTATGCGTTTTTTCCTGAATATATTCAGGAAAAAACGCATACGCCCTTTTTGGCCAAGTGCATCATTGTCGACCTTCTGCCTCTTTTCCTATGCTTTAAATGCAATTCCAGTCTACCTCCTGAAATCGGTTTCCTGCAATTCTGCCCGGCTTTGAAGTCCTCTTGGCAGCCTTACTTCAGTATATTTTTGGACGATAGCTGTCATTTATAACTCTGCAGGTTTGTGAATTACAGTGCCCCTGAGCTCCTTTCTTCAACTCGCTTTCTCGTGAGCTGGCCGCAACACCACAGGATTGCTTCAGGCCCTAATCTGGTTCCGGCACGGCACGCTGAGCCTTTGGTTAATTCCTCTTCCTGGTGGGAAATGAGAGTTAAATTTGCCCGTCCAGACACCTCCAGCTAGTCTCTCATTGGTTCTCCCTATTCCTGTTCATCTTCCGCAGAAATTGCAAACTGGGCCAAACTAGAGGTTAAAGGCACTGACTCTCCAAGTCGGGAGAGTGTTAGTAAAGCATCTGGAATGTTGTACCCGAGTACCAGGGGAGGAAAACTGAGACATATTTGAACAAGTCTCCCGGTCACACGGTTGATCATACTCTGGGTTCCACATGCATGTTTTAGCTGAAGGAAGAATCCCTTAAACCTGGAGAGTTGAGACCCGTGGAATGGGTACCATTCAATATGACTTCAAAGGGTCTTCGTTTGCTCACCGAACCTCCCCAATCCTATCACTGCTGCGTTTATGCCCCTCTTCACATGCTTGATTCTCTTTCGGAGACATAGCAATCCATAGATTTTAAGATATTACTAGTCAGGTACATTCTTAGGCGTTTAATATGGGGTTTTGAGTCCATTTCGTTGAGCAAGGAGTAGCTCGTGTCTATTACATATTTGGCTTAAGGAACTTTATTTGTGCTCATTTCAATCTCTGGTTTTATGCAGCACCCCTACTCACCTTTCCCCTTAAGCAAGCATTAGTTGATTTTCTAAATTTGGGACCATGTTCTGTTTTGAAATTCAGTTCCTGTGTAGCCAAGTTTACATTCCGTGTATTAGTGATATCTTATGATGTTTCTTTTTCTGTGTGACTTATTTCAGTTAGAATCATCATACCTGAATCCTCTCATTATGCTGCTATGGGCCTGATGACATAGATGTCATTGCTGAGTGATATTGCATTGTACGTAAGTACCACAACTTCTTTATCCATTTTTCGCTTTATGCGATATTGAACTTGTACCGTAAACGAGTTTCTTGTAAACAGAGCCATCCCAAACTTTGGGGTGGCTGTGTCTTTTTGATTTTAATTTCCCTAAGCTATAGGACCATAAGTGGAAGTGCCCTAGGCTCTGTTGCTTTGTTTTTTAGATGTTTCAGGAAACACCATACACTTCTCCCGAGTGGCTGTTGGCAATTTACATCCCGCCCATCAGCATAACAAGGCTCCCAGTTCTCCATGGCCTGTCCTGCCTTTCTGGATTTTACACTTTTTTCAGATGGCCCTTTTGACGGGGGGGAAGTGAGACTTCATTGTAGTGCAGATTTCCTTTGCAAGCTTGCTTGGTTGGCCAAAAAGGGCGTATGCATTTTTTCCTGAATATATTCAGGAAAAAACGCATACGCCCTTTTTGGCCAAGTACATCATTGTCGACCTTCTGCCTCTTTTCCTATGCTTTAAATGCAATTCCAGTCTACCTCCTGAAATCGGTTTCCTGCAATTCTGCCCGGCTTTCAAGTCCTCTTGGCAGCCTTACTTCAGTATATTTTTGGATGATAGCTGTCATTTATAACTCTGCAGGTTTGTGAATTACAGTGCCCCTGAGCTCCTTTCTTCAACTCGCTTTCTTGTGAGCTGGCCGCAACACCGCAGGATTGCTTCAGGCCCTAATCTGGTTCTGGCATGGCACGCTGAGCCTTTGGTTAATTCCTCTTCCTGGTGGGAAATGAGAGTTAAATTTTCCCGTCCAGACACCTCCAGCTAGTCTCTCATTGGTTCTCCCTATTCCTGTTCATCTTCCGCGGAATTTGCAAACTGGGCCAAACAGGAGGTTAAAGGCACTGACTCTCCAAGTCGGGAGAGTGTTAGTAAAGCATCTGGAATGTTGCACCCGAGTACCAGGGGACGAGAACTGAGACATATTTGAACAAGTCTCCCGGTCACACGGTTGATCATACTCTGGGTACCACATGCATGTTTTAGCTGAAGGAAGAATCCCTTAAACCTGGAGAGTTGAGACCCGTGGAATGGGTACCATTCAATATGACTTCAAAGGGTCTTCGTTTGCTCACCGAACCTCTCCAATCCTATCACTGCTGCGTTTATGCCCCTCTTCACATGCTTGATTCTCTTTCGGAGACATAGCAATCCATAGATTTTAAGATATTACTATTCAGGTACATTCTTAGGCGTTTAATATGGGGTTTTGAGTCCATTTCGTTGAGCAAGGAGTAGCTCGTGTCTATTACATATTTGGCTTAAGGAACTTTATTTGTGCTCATTTCAATCTCTGGTTTTATGCAGCACCCCTACTCACCTTTCCCCTTAAGCAAGCATTAGTTGATTTTCTAAATTTGGGACCATGTTCTGTTTTGAAATTCAGTTCCTGTGTAGCCAAGTTTACATTCCGTGTATTAGTGATATCTTATGATGTTTCTTTTTCTGTGTGACTTATTTCAGTTAGAATCATCATACCTGAATCCTCTCATTATGCTGCTATGGGCCTGATGACATAGATGTCATTGCTGAGTGATATTGCATTGTACGTAAGTACCACAACTTCTTTATCCATTTTTCGCTTTATGCGATATTGAACTTGTACCGTAAACGAGTTTCTTGTAAACAGAGCCATCCCAAACTTTGGGGTGGCTGTGTCTTTTTGATTTTAATTTCCCTAAGCTATAGGACCATAAGTGGAAGTGCCCTAGGCTCTGTTGCTTTGTTTTTTAGATGTTTCAGGAAACACCATACACTTCTCCCGAGTGGCTGTTGGCAAGTTACATCCCGCCCATCAGCATAACAAGGCTCCCAGCTCTCCATGGCCTGTCCTGCCTTTCTGGATTTTACACTTTTTTCAGATGGCCCTTTTGACGGGGGGGAAGTGAGACTTCATTGTAGTGCAGATTTCCTTTGCAAGCTTGCTTGGTTGGCCAAGAAGGGCGTATGCGTTTTTTCCTGAATATATTCAGGAAAAAACGCATACGCCCTTTTTGGCCAAGTGCATCATTGTGGACGTTCTGCCTCTTTTTCTATGCTTTAAATGCAATTCCAGTCTGCCTCCTGAAATTGGTTTCCTGCAATTCTGTCCCGCTTTCAAGTCCTCTTGGCAGCCTTACTTCAGTATATTTTTGGACGAGAGCTGTCATTTATAACTCTGCAGGTTTGTGAATTACAGTGCCCCTGAGCTCCTTTCTTCAACTCGCTTTCTTGTGAGCTGGCCGCAACACCGCAGGATTGCTTCAGGCCCTAATCTGGTTCCGGCACGGCACGCTGAGCCTTTGGTTAATTCCTCTTCCTGGAGGGAAATGAGAGTTAAATTTGCCCGTCCAGAAACCTCCAGCTAGTCTCTCATCAGTTCTCCCTATTCCTGTTCATCTTCCACAGAAATAGCAAACTGGGCTAAACAAGAGGTTAAAGGCACTGACTCTCCAAGTCGGGAGAGTGTTAGTAAAGCATCTGGAATGTTGCACCCGAGTACCAGGGGAGGAAAACTGAGACATATTTGAACACGTCTCCCGATCACACGGTTGATCATAGTCTGGGTTCCACATGCATGTTTTAGCTGAAGGAAGAATCCCTTAAACCTGGAGAGTTGAGACCCGTGGAATGGGTACCATGCAATATGATTTCAAAGGGTCTTCATTGCTCATCGAACCTCTCCAATCCTATCACTGCTGTGTTTATGCCCCTGTACACACGCTTGATTCTCTTTCGGAGACATAGCAATCCATAGGTTTTAAGATACTTACTAGTCAGGTACATTCTTAGGCGTTTAATATGGGGTGTTGAGTCCATTTCGTTGAGCAAGGAGTAGCTCTTGTCTATTACGTATTTGGCTTAAGGAACTTTATCTGTGTTCATTTCAATCTCTTGTTTTATGCAGCACCCCAACTCACCTTTCCCCTTAAGAAAGCATAAGTTGATTTTCTAAATTTGAGACCCTGTTCTGTTTTGTAATCCAGTTCCCGTGTAGCCAAGATTACATTCTGTGTATTAGTGATATCTTATGATGTTTCTTTTTCTGTGTGACTTATTTCAGTTAGAATCATCATACCTGAATCCACTCATTATGCTGCTATGGGCCTGATGACATAGATTTCATTGCTGAGGGATATTGCATTGTACGTAAGTACCACAACTTCTTTAACAAGTTTTCACTTTCTGCGATATTGAACTTGCACCGTAAACGAGTTTCTTGTAAACAGAGCCATCCCAAACTTTGGGGTGGCTGTGTCTTTTTGATTTTAATTTCCCTAAGCTATAGGACCATAAGTGGAACTGCCCTAGGCTCTGTTGCTTTGTTTTTTAGATATTTCAGGAAACACCATACACTTCTCCCCAGTGCCTGTTGGCAATTTACATCACGCCCATCAGCATAACAAGGCTCCCAGTTCTCTATGGCCTGTCTTGCCTTTCTGCATTTTACACTTTTTTCAGATGGCCCTTTTGACCAGAGGTAAGTGAGACTTCATTGTAGTGCAGATTTCCTTTGCAAGCTTGCTTGGTTGGCCAAAAAGGTCCTATGCGCTTTTTCCTGAATATATTCAGGAAAAAACGCATATGCCCTTTTTGGCCAAGTGCATCATTGTCAACGTTCTGCCTCTTTTCCTATGTTTTAAATGCAATTCCAGTCTACCTCCTGAAATCGGTTTCCTGCAATTCTGCCCCGCTTTCAAGTCCTCTTGGCAGCCTTACTTCAGTATATTTTTGGACGATAGCTGTCATTTATAACTCTGCAAGTTTGTGAATTACAGTGCCCCTGAGCTCCTTTCTTCAACTCGCTTTCTTGTGAGCTGGCCGCAACACCGCAGGATTTCTTCAGGCCCTAATCTGGTTCCGGCACGGCACGCTGAGCCTTTGGTTAATTCCTCTTCCTGGTGGAAATGAGAGTTAAATTTGCCCGTCCAGACTCCTCCAGCTAGTCTCTCATTGGTTCTCCCTATTCCTGTTCATCTTCCGCAGAAATTGCAAACTGGGCCAAACAGGAGGTTAAAGGCACTGACTCTCCAAGTCGGGAGAGTGTTAGTAAAGCATCTGGAATGTTGCACCCGAGTACCAGGGGAGGAAAACTGAGACATATTTGAACAAGTCTCCCGATCACACGGTTGATCATACTCTGGGTTCCACATACATGTTCTAGCTGAAGGAAGAATCCCTTAAACCTGGAGAGTTGAGACCCGTGGAATGGGTACCATTCAATATGACTTCAAAGGGTCTTCGTTTGCTCACCGAACCTCTCCAATCCTATCACTGCTGCGTTTATGCCCCTCTACACATGCTTGATTCTCTTTCGGAGACATAGCAATCCATAGATTTTAAGATATTACTAGTCAGGTACATTCTTAGGCGTTTAATATGGGGTTTTGAGTCCATTTCGTTGAGCAAGGAGTAGCTCTTGTCTATTACATATTTGGCTTAAGGAACTTTATTTGTGCTCATTTCAATCTCTGGTTTTATGCAGCACCCCAACTCACCTTTCCCCTTAAGCAAGCATAAGTTGATTTTCTAAATTTGGGACCATGTTCTGTTTTGAAATTCAGTTCCTGTATAGCCAAGTTTACATTCCGTGTATTAGTGATATCTTATGATGTTTCTTTTTCTGTGTGACTTATTTCAGTTAGAATCATCATACCTGAATCCACTCATTATGCTGCTATGGGCCTGATGACATAGATGTCATTGCTGAGTGATATTGCATTGTACGTAAGTACCACAACTTCTTTATCCATTTTTCGCTTTATGCGATATTGAACTTGTACCGTAAACGAGTTTCTTGTAAACAGAGCCATCCCAAACTTTGGGGTGGCTGTGTCTTTTTGATTTTAATTTCCCTAAGCTATAGGACCATAAGTGGAAGTGCCCTAGGCTCTGTTGCTTTGTTTTTTAGATGTTTCAGGAAACACCATACACTTCTCCCGAGTGGCTGTTGGCAATTTACATCCCGCCCATCAGCATAACAAGGCTCCCAGTTCTCCATGGCCTGTCCTGCCTTTCTGGATTTTACACTTTTTTCAGATGGCCCTTTTGACGGGGGGGAAGTGAGACTTCATTGTAGTGCAGATTTCCTTTGCAAGCTTGCTTGGTTGGCCAAAAAGGGCGTATGCGTTTTTTCCTGAATATATTCAGGAAAAAACGCATACGCCCTTTTTGGCCAAGTGCATCATTGTCGACCTTCTGCCTCTTTTCCTATGCTTTAAATGCAATTCCAGTCTACCTCCTGAAATCGGTTTCCTGCAATTCTGCCCGGCTTTGAAGTCCTCTTGGCAGCCTTACTTCAGTATATTTTTGGACGATAGCTGTCATTTATAACTCTGCAGGTTTGTGAATTACAGTGCCCCTGAGCTCCTTTCTTCAACTCGCTTTCTCGTGAGCTGGCCGCAACACCACAGGATTGCTTCAGGCCCTAATCTGGTTCCGGCACGGCACGCTGAGCCTTTGGTTAATTCCTCTTCCTGGTGGGAAATGAGAGTTAAATTTGCCCGTCCAGACACCTCCAGCTAGTCTCTCATTGGTTCTCCCTATTCCTGTTCATCTTCCGCGGAATTTGCAAACTGGGCCAAACAGGAGGTTAAAGGCACTGACTCTCCAAGTCGGGAGAGTGTTAGTAAAGCATCTGGAATGTTGCACCCGAGTACCAGGGGACGAGAACTGAGACATATTTGAACAAGTCTCCCGGTCACACGGTTGATCATACTCTGGGTACCACATGCATGTTTTAGCTGAAGGAAGAATCCCTTAAACCTGGAGAGTTGAGACCCGTGGAATGGGTACCATTCAATATGACTTCAAAGGGTCTTCGTTTGCTCACCGAACCTCTCCAATCCTATCACTGCTGCGTTTATGCCCCTCTTCACATGCTTGATTCTCTTTCGGAGACATAGCAATCCATAGATTTTAAGATATTACTATTCAGGTACATTCTTAGGCGTTTAATATGGGGTTTTGAGTCCATTTCGTTGAGCAAGGAGTAGCTCGTGTCTATTACATATTTGGCTTAAGGAACTTTATTTGTGCTCATTTCAATCTCTGGTTTTATGCAGCACCCCTACTCACCTTTCCCCTTAAGCAAGCATTAGTTGATTTTCTAAATTTGGGACCATGTTCTGTTTTGAAATTCAGTTCCTGTGTAGCCAAGTTTACATTCCGTGTATTAGTGATATCTTATGATGTTTCTTTTTCTGTGTGACTTATTTCAGTTAGAATCATCATACCTGAATCCTCTCATTATGCTGCTATGGGCCTGATGACATAGATGTCATTGCTGAGTGATATTGCATTGTACGTAAGTACCACAACTTCTTTATCCATTTTTCGCTTTATGCGATATTGAACTTGTACCGTAAACGAGTTTCTTGTAAACAGAGCCATCCCAAACTTTGGGGTGGCTGTGTCTTTTTGATTTTAATTTCCCTAAGCTATAGGACCATAAGTGGAAGTGCCCTAGGCTCTGTTGCTTTGTTTTTTAGATGTTTCAGGAAACACCATACACTTCTCCCGAGTGGCTGTTGGCAAGTTACATCCCGCCCATCAGCATAACAAGGCTCCCAGCTCTCCATGGCCTGTCCTGCCTTTCTGGATTTTACACTTTTTTCAGATGGCCCTTTTGACGGGGGGGAAGTGAGACTTCATTGTAGTTCAGATTTCCTTTGCAAGCTTGCTTGGTTGGCCAAGAAGGGCGTATGCGTTTTTTCCTGAATATATTCAGGAAAAAACGCATACGCCCTTTTTGGCCAAGTGCATCATTGTGGACGTTCTGCCTCTTTTTCTATGCTTTAAATGCAATTCCAGTCTGCCTCCTGAAATTGGTTTCCTGCAATTCTGTCCCGCTTTCAAGTCCTCTTGGCAGCCTTACTTCAGTATATTTTTGGACGAGAGCTGTCATTTATAACTCTGCAGGTTTGTGAATTACAGTGCCCCTGAGCTCCTTTCTTCAACTCGCTTTCTTGTGAGCTGGCCGCAACACCGCAGGATTGCTTCAGGCCCTAATCTGGTTCCGGCACGGCACGCTGAGCCTTTGGTTAATTCCTCTTCCTGGAGGGAAATGAGAGTTAAATTTGCCCGTCCAGAAACCTCCAGCTAGTCTCTCATCAGTTCTCCCTATTCCTGTTCATCTTCCACAGAAATAGCAAACTGGGCTAAACAAGAGGTTAAAGGCACTGACTCTCCAAGTCGGGAGAGTGTTAGTAAAGCATCTGGAATGTTGCACCCGAGTACCAGGGGAGGAAAACTGAGACATATTTGAACACGTCTCCCGATCACACGGTTGATCATAGTCTGGGTTCCACATGCATGTTTTAGCTGAAGGAAGAATCCCTTAAACCTGGAGAGTTGAGACCCGTGGAATGGGTACCATGCAATATGATTTCAAAGGGTCTTCATTGCTCATCGAACCTCTCCAATCCTATCACTGCTGTGTTTATGCCCCTGTACACACGCTTGATTCTCTTTCGGAGACATAGCAATCCATAGGTTTTAAGATACTTACTAGTCAGGTACATTCTTAGGCGTTTAATATGGGGTGTTGAGTCCATTTCGTTGAGCAAGGAGTAGCTCTTGTCTATTACGTATTTGGCTTAAGGAACTTTATCTGTGTTCATTTCAATCTCTTGTTTTATGCAGCACCCCAACTCACCTTTCCCCTTAAGAAAGCATAAGTTGATTTTCTAAATTTGAGACCCTGTTCTGTTTTGTAATCCAGTTCCCGTGTAGCCAAGATTACATTCTGTGTATTAGTGATATCTTATGATGTTTCTTTTTCTGTGTGACTTATTTCAGTTAGAATCATCATACCTGAATCCACTCATTATGCTGCTATGGGCCTGATGACATAGATTTCATTGCTGAGGGATATTGCATTGTACGTAAGTACCACAACTTCTTTAACAAGTTTTCACTTTCTGCGATATTGAACTTGCACCGTAAACGAGTTTCTTGTAAACAGAGCCATCCCAAACTTTGGGGTGGCTGTGTCTTTTTGATTTTAATTTCCCTAAGCTATAGGACCATAAGTGGAACTGCCCTAGGCTCTGTTGCTTTGTTTTTTAGATATTTCAGGAAACACCATACACTTCTCCCCAGTGCCTGTTGGCAATTTACATCACGCCCATCAGCATAACAAGGCTCCCAGTTCTCTATGGCCTGTCTTGCCTTTCTGCATTTTACACTTTTTTCAGATGGCCCTTTTGACCAGAGGTAAGTGAGACTTCATTGTAGTGCAGATTTCCTTTGCAAGCTTGCTTGGTTGGCCAAAAAGGTCCTATGCGCTTTTTCCTGAATATATTCAGGAAAAAACGCATATGCCCTTTTTGGCCAAGTGCATCATTGTCAACGTTCTGCCTCTTTTCCTATGTTTTAAATGCAATTCCAGTCTACCTCCTGAAATCGGTTTCCTGCAATTCTGCCCCGCTTTCAAGTCCTCTTGGCAGCCTTACTTCAGTATATTTTTGGACGATAGCTGTCATTTATAACTCTGCAAGTTTGTGAATTACAGTGCCCCTGAGCTCCTTTCTTCAACTCGCTTTCTTGTGAGCTGGCCGCAACACCGCAGGATTTCTTCAGGCCCTAATCTGGTTCCGGCACGGCACGCTGAGCCTTTGGTTAATTCCTCTTCCTGGTGGAAATGAGAGTTAAATTTGCCCGTCCAGACTCCTCCAGCTAGTCTCTCATTGGTTCTCCCTATTCCTGTTCATCTTCCGCAGAAATTGCAAACTGGGCCAAACAGGAGGTTAAAGGCACTGACTCTCCAAGTCGGGAGAGTGTTAGTAAAGCATCTGGAATGTTGCACCCGAGTACCAGGGGAGGAAAACTGAGACATATTTGAACAAGTCTCCCGATCACACGGTTGATCATACTCTGGGTTCCACATACATGTTCTAGCTGAAGGAAGAATCCCTTAAACCTGGAGAGTTGAGACCCGTGGAATGGGTACCATTCAATATGACTTCAAAGGGTCTTCGTTTGCTCACCGAACCTCTCCAATCCTATCACTGCTGCGTTTATGCCCCTCTACACATGCTTGATTCTCTTTCGGAGACATAGCAATCCATAGATTTTAAGATATTACTAGTCAGGTACATTCTTAGGCGTTTAATATGGGGTTTTGAGTCCATTTCGTTGAGCAAGGAGTAGCTCTTGTCTATTACATATTTGGCTTAAGGAACTTTATTTGTGCTCATTTCAATCTCTGGTTTTATGCAGCACCCCAACTCACCTTTCCCCTTAAGCAAGCATAAGTTGATTTTCTAAATTTGGGACCATGTTCTGTTTTGAAATTCAGTTCCTGTATAGCCAAGTTTACATTCCGTGTATTAGTGATATCTTATGATGTTTCTTTTTCTGTGTGACTTATTTCAGTTAGAATCATCATACCTGAATCCACTCATTATGCTGCTATGGGCCTGATGACATAGATGTCATTGCTGAGTGATATTGCATTGTACGTAAGTACCACAACTTCTTTATCCATTTTTCGCTTTATGCGATATTGAACTTGTACCGTAAACGAGTTTCTTGTAAACAGAGCCATCCCAAACTTTGGGGTGGCTGTGTCTTTTTGATTTTAATTTCCCTAAGCTATAGGACCATAAGTGGAAGTGCCCTAGGCTCTGTTGCTTTGTTTTTTAGATGTTTCAGGAAACACCATACACTTCTCCCGAGTGGCTGTTGGCAATTTACATCCCGCCCATCAGCATAACAAGGCTCCCAGTTCTCCATGGCCTGTCCTGCCTTTCTGGATTTTACACTTTTTTCAGATGGCCCTTTTGACGGGGGGGAAGTGAGACTTCATTGTAGTGCAGATTTCCTTTGCAAGCTTGCTTGGTTGGCCAAAAAGGGCGTATGCGTTTTTTCCTGAATATATTCAGGAAAAAACGCATACGCCCTTTTTGGCCAAGTGCATCATTGTCGACCTTCTGCCTCTTTTCCTATGCTTTAAATGCAATTCCAGTCTACCTCCTGAAATCGGTTTCCTGCAATTCTGCCCGGCTTTGAAGTCCTCTTGGCAGCCTTACTTCAGTATATTTTTGGACGATAGCTGTCATTTATAACTCTGCAGGTTTGTGAATTACAGTGCCCCTGAGCTCCTTTCTTCAACTCGCTTTCTCGTGAGCTGGCCGCAACACCACAGGATTGCTTCAGGCCCTAATCTGGTTCCGGCACGGCACGCTGAGCCTTTGGTTAATTCCTCTTCCTGGTGGGAAATGAGAGTTAAATTTGCCCGTCCAGACACCTCCAGCTAGTCTCTCATTGGTTCTCCCTATTCCTGTTCATCTTCCGCAGAAATTGCAAACTGGGTCAAACAAGAGGTTAAAGGCACTGACTCTCCAAGTCGGGAGAGTGTTAGTAAAGCATCTGGAATGTTGTACCCGAGTACCAGGGGAGGAAAACTGAGACATATTTGAACAAGTCTCCCGGTCACACGGTTGATCATACTCTGGGTTCCACATGCATGTTTTAGCTGAAGGAAGAATCCCTTAAACCTGGAGAGTTGAGACCCGTGGAATGGGTACCATTCAATATGACTTCAAAGGGTCTTCGTTTGCTCACCGAACCTCTCCAATCCTATCACTGCTGCGTTTATGCCCCTCTTCACATGCTTGATTCTCTTTCGGAGACATAGCAATCCATAGATTTTAAGATATTACTAGTCAGGTACATTCTTAGGCGTTTAATATGGGGTTTTGAGTCCATTTCGTTGAGCAAGGAGTAGCTCGTGTCTATTACATATTTGGCTTAAGGAACTTTATTTGTGCTCATTTCAATCTCTGGTTTTATGCAGCACCCCTACTCACCTTTCCCCTTAAGCAAGCATTAGTTGATTTTCTAAATTTGGGACCATGTTCTGTTTTGAAATTCAGTTCCTGTGTAGCCAAGTTTACATTCCGTGTATTAGTGATATCTTATGATGTTTCTTTTTCTGTGTGACTTATTTCAGTTAGAATCATCATACCTGAATCCTCTCATTATGCTGCTATGGGCCTGATGACATAGATGTCATTGCTGAGTGATATTGCATTGTACGTAAGTACCACAACTTCTTTATCCATTTTTCGCTTTATGCGATATTGAACTTGTACCGTAAACGAGTTTCTTGTAAACAGAGCCATCCCAAACTTTGGGGTGGCTGTGTCTTTTTGATTTTAATTTCCCTAAGCTATAGGACCATAAGTGGAAGTGCCCTAGGCTCTGTTGCTTTGTTTTTTAGATGTTTCAGGAAACACCATACACTTCTCCCGAGTGGCTGTTGGCAAGTTACATCCCGCCCATCAGCATAACAAGGCTCCCAGTTCTCCATGGCCTGTCCTGCCTTTCTGGATTTTACACTTTTTTCAGATGGCCCTTTTGACGGGGGGGAAGTGAGACTTCATTGTAGTGCAGATTTCCTTTGCAAGCTTGCTTGGTTGGCCAAAAAGGGCGTATGCGTTTTTTCCTGAATATATTCAGGAAAAAACGCATACGCCCTTTTTGGCCAAGTACATCATTGTCGACCTTCTGCCTCTTTTCCTATGCTTTAAATGCAATTCCAGTCTACCTCCTGAAATCGGTTTCCTGCAATTCTGCCCGGCTTTCAAGTCCTCTTGGCAGCCTTACTTCAGTATATTTTTGGATGATAGCTGTCATTTATAACTCTGCAGGTTTGTGAATTACAGTGCCCCTGAGCTCCTTTCTTCAACTCGCTTTCTTGTGAGCTGGCCGCAACACCGCAGGATTGCTTCAGGCCCTAATCTGGTTCTGGCATGGCACGCTGAGCCTTTGGTTAATTCCTCTTCCTGGTGGGAAATGAGAGTTAAATTTTCCCGTCCAGACACCTCCAGCTAGTCTCTCATTGGTTCTCCCTATTCCTTTTCATCTTCCGCGGAATTTGCAAACTGGGCCAAACAGGAGGTTAAAGGCACTGACTCTCCAAGTCGGGAGAGTGTTAGTAAAGCATCTGGAATGTTGCACCCGAGTACCAGGGGACGAGAACTGAGACATATTTCAACACGTCTCCCGGTCACACGGTTGATCATACTCTGGGTTCCACATGCATGTTTTAGCTGAAGGAAGAATCCCTTAAACCTGGAGAGTTGAGACCCGTGGAATGGGTACCATTCAATATGACTTCAAAGGGTCTTCGTTTGCTCATCGAACCTCTCCAATCCTATCACTGCTGCGTTTATGCCCCTCTTCACATGCTTGATTCTCTTTCGGAGACATAGCAATCCATAGATTTTAAGATATTACTAGTCAGGTACATTCTTAGGCGTTTAATATGGGGTTTTGAGTCCATTTCGTTGAGCAAGGAGTAGCTCGTGTCTATTACATATTTGGCTTAAGGAACTTTATTTGTGCTCATTTCAATCTCTGGTTTTATGCAGCACCCCTACTCACCTTTCCCCTTAAGCAAGCATTAGTTGATTTTCTAAATTTGGGACCATGTTCTGTTTTGAAATTCAGTTCCTGTGTAGCCAAGTTTACATTCCGTGTATTAGTGATATCTTATGATGTTTCTTTTTCTGTGTGACTTATTTCAGTTAGAATCATCATACCAGAATCCTCTCATTATGCTGCTATGGGCCTGATGACATAGATGTCATTGCTGAGTGATATTGCATTGTACGTAAGTACCACAACTTCTTTATCCATTTTTCGCTTTATGCGATATTGAACTTGTACCGTAAACGAGTTTCTTGTAAACAGAGCCATCCCAAACTTTGGGGTGGCTGTGTCTTTTTGATTTTAATTTCCCTAAGCTATAGGACCATAAGTGGAAGTGCCCTAGGCTCTGTTGCTTTGTTTTTTAGATGTTTCAGGAAACACCATACACTTCTCCCGAGTGGCTGTTGGCAAGTTACATCCCGCCCATCAGCATAACAAGGCTCCCAGTTCTCCATGGCCTGTCCTGCCTTTCTGGATTTTACACTTTTTTCAGATGGCCCTTTTGACGGGGGGGAAGTGAGACTTCATTGTAGTGCAGATTTCCTTTGCAAGCTTGCTTGGTTGGCCAAAAAGGGCGTATGCGTTTTTTCCTGAATATATTCAGGAAAAAACGCATACGCCCTTTTTGGCCAAGTGCATCATTGTCGACCTTCTGCCTCTTTTCCTATGCTTTAAATGCAATTCCAGTCTACCTGCTGAAATCGGTTTCCTGCAATTCTGCCCGGCTTTCAAGTCCTCTTGGCAGCCTTACTTCAGTATATTTTTGGATGATAGCTGTCATTTATAACTCTGCAGGTTTGTGAATTACAGTGCCCCTGAGCTCCTTTCTTCAACTCGCTTTCTTGTGAGCTGGCCGCAACACCGCACGATTGCTTCAGGCCCTAATCTGGTTCCGGCATGGCACGCTGAGCCTTTGGTTAATTCCTCTTCCTGGTGGGAAATGAGAGTTAAATTTTCCCGTCCAGACACCTCCAGCTAGTCTCTCATTGGTTCTCCCTATTCCTGTTCATCTTCCGTGGAATTTGCAAACTGGGCCAAACAGGAGGTTAAAGGCACTGACTCTCCAAGTCGGGAGAGTGTTAGTAAAGCATCTGGAATGTTGCACCCGAGTACCAGGGGACGAGAACTGAGACATATTTCAACACGTCTCCCGATCACACGGTTGATCATACTCTGGGTTCCTCATGCATGTTTTAGCTGAAGGAAGAATCCCTTAAACCTGGAGAGTTGAGACCCGTGGAATGGGTACCATGCAATATGACTTCAAAGGGTCTTCATTTGCTCACCAAAACTCTCCAATCCTATCACTGCTGCGTTTTTGCCCCTGTACTCACGATTGATTCACTTTCAGAGACATAGCAATCCATAGGTTTTAAGATACTTACTAGTCAGGTACATTATTAGGCGTTTAATATGGGGTTTTGAGTCCATTTCGTTGAGCAAGGAGTAGCTCTTGTCTATTACATATTTGGCTTAAGGAACTTTATCTGTGCTCATTTCAATCTCTGGTTTTATGCAGCACCCCAACTCACCTTTCCCCTTAAGCAAGCATAAGTTGATTTTCTAAATTTGGGACCATGTTCTGTTTTGAAATTCAGTTCCTGTGTAGCCAAGTTTACATTCCGTGTATTAGTGATATCTTATGATGTTTCTTTTTCTGTGTGACTTATTTCAGTTAGAATCATCATACCTGAATCCACTCATTATGCTGCTATGGGCCTGATGACATAGATGTCATTGCTGAGTGATATTGCATTGTACGTAAGTACCACAAATTCTTTATCCATTTTTCGCTTTATGCGATATTGAACTTGTACCGTAAACGAGTTTCTTGTAAACAGAGCCATCCCAAACTTTGGGGTGGCTGTGTCTTTTTGATTTTAATTTCCCTAAGCTATAGGACCATAAGTGGAAGTGCCCTAGGCTCTGTTGCTTTGTTTTTTAGATGTTTCAGGAAACACCATACACTTCTCCCGAGTGGCTGTTGGCAATTTACATCCCGCCCATCAGCATAACAAGGCTCCCAGTTCTCCATGGCCTCTCCTGCCTTTCTGGATTTTACACTTTTTTCAGATGGCCCTTTTGACAGGGGGGAAGTGAGACTTCATTGTAGTGCAGATTTCCTTTGCAAGCTTGCTTGGTTGGCCAAAAAGTGCGTATGCGTTTTTTCCTGAATATATTCAGGAAAAAACGCATACGCCCTTTTTGGCCAAGTGCATCATTGTCGACGTTCTGCCTCTTTTCCTATGCTTTAAATGCAATTCCAGTCTACCTCCTGAAATCGGTTTCCTGCAATTCTGCCCGGCTTTCAAGTCCTCTTGGCAGCCTTACTTCAGTATATTTTTGGATGATAGCTGTCATTTATAACTCTGCAGGTTTGTGAATTACAGTGCCCCTGAGCTCCTTTCTTCAACTCGCTTTCTTGTGAGCTGGCCGCAACACCGCAGGATTGCTTCAGGCCCTAATCTGGTTCCGGCATGGCACGCTGAGCCTTTGGTTAATTCCTCTTCCTGGTGGGAAATGAGAGTTAAATTTTCCCGTCCAGACACCTCCAGCTAGTCTCTCATTGGTTCTCCCTATTCCTGTTCATCTTCCGCGGAATTTGCAAACTGGGCCAAACAGGAGGTTAAAGGCACTGACTCTCCAAGTCGGGAGAGTGTTAGTAAAGCATCTGGAATGTTGCACCCGAGTACCAGGGGACGAGAACTGAGACATATTTCAACACGTCTCCCGATCACACGGTTGATCATACTCTGGGTTCCACATGCATGTTTTAGCTGAAGGAAGAATCCCTTAAACCTGGAGAGTTGAGACCCGTGGAATGGGTACCATGCAATATGACTTCAAAGGGTCTTCATTTGCTCACCAAAACTCTCCAATCCTATCACTGCTGCGTTTTTGCCCCTGTACTCACGATTGATTCACTTTCAGAGACATAGCAATCCATAGGTTTTAAGATACTTACTAGTCAGGTACATTATTAGGCGTTTAATATGGGGTTTTGAGTCCATTTCGTTGAGCAAGGAGTAGCTCTTGTCTATTACATATTTGGCTTAAGGAACTTTATCTGTGCTCATTTCAATCTCTGGTTTTATGCAGCACCCCAACTCACCTTTCCCCTTAAGCAAGCATAAGTTGATTTTCTAAATTTGGGACCATGTTCTGTTTTGAAATTCAGTTCCTGTGTAGCCAAGTTTACATTCCGTGTATTAGTGATATCTTATGATGTTTTTTTTTCTGTGTGACTTATTTCAGTTAGAATCATCATACCTGAATCCACTCATTATGCTGCTATGGGCCTGATGACATAGATGTCATTGCTGAGTGATATTGCATTGTACGTAAGTACCACAACTTCTTTATCCATTTTTCGCTTTATGCGATATTGAACTTGTACCGTAAACGAGTTTCTTGTAAACAGAGCCATCCCAAACTTTGGGGTGGCTGTGTCTTTTTGATTTTAATTTCCCTAAGCTGCAGGACCATAAGTGGAAGTGCCCTAGGCTCTGTTGCTTTGTTTTTTAGATGTTTCAGGAAACACCATACACTTCTCCCTAGTGGCTGTTGGCAATTTACATCCCGCCCATCAGCATAACAAGGCTCCCAGTTCTCCATGGCCTGTCCTGCCTTTCTGGATTTTACACTTTTTTCAGATGGCCCTTTTGACAGGGGGGAAGTGAGACTTCATTGTAGTGCAGATTTCCTTTGCAAGCTTGCTTGGTTGGCCAAAAAGGGCGTATGCGTTTTTTCCTGAATATATTCAGGAAAAAACGCATACGCCCTTTTTGGCCAAGTGCATCATTGTCGACGTTCTGCCTCTTTTCCTATGCTTTAAATGCAATTCCAGTCTACCTCCTGAAATCGGTTTCGTGCAATTCTGCCCGGCTTTCAAGTCCTCTTGGCAGCCTTACTTCAGTATATTTTTGGATGATAGCTGTCATTTATAACTCTGCAGGTTTGTGAATTACAGTGCCCCTGAGCTCCTTTCTTCAACTCGCTTTCTTGTGAGCTGGCCGCAACACCGCAGGATTGCTTCAGGCCCTAATCTGGTTCCGGCATGGCACGCTGAGCCTTTGGTTAATTCCTCTTCCTGGTGGGAAATGAGAGTTAAATTTTCCCGTCCAGACACCTCCAGCTAGTCTCTCATTGGTTCTCCCTATTCCTGTTCATCTTCCGCGGAATTTGCAAACTGGGCCAAACAGGAGGTTAAAGGCACTGACTCTCCAAGTCGGGAGAGTGTTAGTAAAGCATCTGGAATGTTGCACCCGAGTACCAGGGGACGAGAACTGAGACATATTTCAACACGTCTCCCGATCACACGGTTGATCATACTCTGGGTTCCACATGCATGTTTTAGCTGAAGGAAGAATCCCTTAAACCTGGAGAGTTGAGACCCGTGGAATGGGTACCATGCAATATGACTTCAAAGGGTCTTCATTTGCTCACCAAAACTCTCCAATCCTATCACTGCTGCGTTTTTGCCCCTGTACTCACGATTGATTCACTTTCAGAGACATAGCAATCCATAGGTTTTAAGATACTTACTAGTCAGGTACATTATTAGGCGTTTAATATGGGGTTTTGAGTCCATTTCGTTGAGCAAGGAGTAGCTCTTGTCTATTACATATTTGGCTTAAGGAACTTTATCTGTGCTCATTTCAATCTCTGGTTTTATGCAGCACCCCAACTCACCTTTCCCCTTAAGCAAGCATAAGTTGATTTTCTAAATTTGGGACCATGTTCTGTTTTGAAATTCAGTTCCTGTGTAGCCAAGTTTACATTCCGTGTATTAGTGATATCTTATGATGTTTTTTTTTCTGTGTGACTTATTTCAGTTAGAATCATCATACCTGAATCCACTCATTATGCTGCTATGGGCCTGATGACATAGATGTCATTGCTGAGTGATATTGCATTGTACGTAAGTACCACAACTTCTTTATCCATTTTTCGCTTTATGCGATATTGAACTTGTACCGTAAACGAGTTTCTTGTAAACAGAGCCATCCCAAACTTTGGGGTGGCTGTGTCTTTTTGATTTTAATTTCCCTAAGCTGCAGGACCATAAGTGGAAGTGCCCTAGGCTCTGTTGCTTTGTTTTTTAGATGTTTCAGGAAACACCATACACTTCTCCCTAGTGGCTGTTGGCAATTTACATCCCGCCCATCAGCATAACAAGGCTCCCAGTTCTCCATGGCCTGTCCTGCCTTTCTGGATTTTACACTTTTTTCAGATGGCCCTTTTGACAGGGGGGAAGTGAGACTTCATTGTAGTGCAGATTTCCTTTGCAAGCTTGCTTGGTTGGCCAAAAAGGGCGTATGCGTTTTTTCCTGAATATATTCAGGAAAAAACGCATACGCCCTTTTTGGCCAAGTGCATCATTGTCGACGTTCTGCCTCTTTTCCTATGCTTTAAATGCAATTCCAGTCTACCTCCTGAAATCGGTTTCCTGCAATTCTGCCCGGCTTTCAAGTCCTCTTGGCAGCCTTACTTCAGTATATTTTTGGATGATAGCTGTCATTTATAACTCTGCAGGTTTGTGAATTACAGTGCCCCTGAGCTCCTTTCTTCAACTCGCTTTCTTGTGAGCTGGCCGCAACACCGCAGGATTGCTTCAGGCCCTAATCTGGTTCCGGCATGGCACGCTGAGCCTTTGGTTAATTCCTCTTCCTGGTGGGAAATGAGAGTTAAATTTTCCCGTCCAGACACCTCCAGCTAGTCTCTCATTGGTTCTCCCTATTCCTGTTCATCTTCCGCGGAATTTGCAAACTGGGCCAAACAGGAGGTTAAAGGCACTGACTCTCCAAGTCGGGAGAGTGTTAGTAAAGCATCTGGAATGTTGCACCCGAGTACCAGGGGACGAGAACTGAGACATATTTCAACACGTCTCCCGATCACACGGTTGATCATACTCTGGGTTCCACATGCATGTTTTAGCTGAAGGAAGAATCCCTTAAACCTGGAGAGTTGAGACCCGTGGAATGGGTACCATGCAATATGACTTCAAAGGGTCTTCGTTTGCTCACCGAACCTCTCCAATCCTATCACTGCTGCGTTTATGCCCCTCTTCACATGCTTGATTCTCTTTCGGAGACATAGCAATCCATAGATTTTAAGATATTACTAGTCAGGTACATTCTTAGGTGTTTAATATGGGGTTTTGAGTCCATTTCGTTGAGCAAGGAGTAGCTCGTGTCTATTACATATTTGGCTTAAGGAACTTTATTTGTGCTCATTTCAATCTCTGGTTTTATGCAGCACCCCTACTCACCTTTCCCCTTAAGCAAGCATTAGTTGATTTTCTAAATTTGGGACCATGTTCTGTTTTGAAATTCAGTTCCTGTGTAGCCAAGTTTACATTCCGTGTATTAGTGATATCTTATGATGTTTCTTTTTCTGTGTGACTTATTTCAGTTAGAATCATCATAACTGAATCCTCTCATTATGCTGCTATGGGCCTGATGACATAGATGTCATTGCTGAGTGATATTGCATTGTACGTAAGTACCACAACTTCTTTATCCATTTTTCGCTTTATGCGATATTGAACTTGTACCGTAAACGAGTTTCTTGTAAACAGAGCCATCCCAAACTTTGGGGTGGCTGTGTCTTTTTGATTTTAATTTCCCTAAGCTATAGGACCATAAGTGGAAGTGCCCTAGGCTCTGTTGCTTTGTTTTTTAGATGTTTCAGGAAACACCATACACTTCTCCCGAGTGGCTGTTGGCAAGTTACATCCCGCCCATCAGCATAACAAGGCTCCCAGTTCTCCATGGCCTGTCCTGCCTTTCTGGATTTTACACTTTTTTCAGATGGCCCTTTTGACGGGGGGGAAGTGAGACTTCATTGTAGTGCAGATTTCCTTTGCAAGCTTGCTTGGTTGGCCAAAAAGGGCGTATGCGTTTTTTCCTGAATATATTCAGGAAAAAACGAATACGCCCTTTTTGGCCAAGTACATCATTGTCGACCTTCTGCCTCTTTTCCTATGCTTTAAATGCAATTCCAGTCTACCTCCTGAAATCGGTTTCCTGCAATTCTGCCCGGCTTTCAAGTCCTCTTGGCAGCCTTACTTCAGTATATTTTTGGATGATAGCTGTCATTTATAACTCTGCAGGTTTGTGAATTACAGTGCCCCTGAGCTCCTTTCTTCAACTCGCTTTCTTGTGAGCTGGCCGCAACACCGCAGGATTGCTTCAGGCCCTAATCTGCTTCTGGCATGGCACGCTGAGCCTTTGGTTAATTCCTCTTCCTGGTGGGAAATGAGAGTTAAATTTTCCCGTCCAGACACCTCCAGCTAGTCTCTCATTGGTTCTCCCTATTCCTGTTCATCTTCCGCGGAATTTGCAAACTGGGCCAAACAGGAGGTTAAACGCACTGACTCTCCAAGTCGGGAGAGTGTTAGTAAAGCATCTGGAATGTTGCACCCGAGTACCAGGGGACGAGAACTGAGACATATTTCAACACGTCTCCCGGTCACACGGTTGATCATACTCTGGGTTCCACATGCATGTTTTAGCTGAAGGAAGAATCCCTTAAACCTGGAGAGTTGAGACCCGTGGAATGGGTACCATTCAATATGACTTCAAAGGGTCTTCGTTTGCTCACCGAACCTCTCCAATCCTATCACTGCTGCGTTTATGCCCCTCTTCACATGCTTGATTCTCTTTCGGAGACATAGCAATCCATAGATTTTAAGATATTACTAGTCAGGTACATTCTTAGGCGTTTAATATGGGGTTTTGAGTCCATTTCGTTGAGCAAGGAGTAGCTCGTGTCTATTACATATTTGGCTTAAGGAACTTTATTTGTGCTCATTTCAATCCCTGGTTTTATGCAGCACCCCTACTCACCTTTCCCCTTAAGCAAGCATTAGTTGATTTTCTAAATTTGGGACCATGTTCTGTTTTGAAATTCAGTTCCTGTGTAGCCAAGTTTACATTCCGTGTATTAGTGATATCTTATGATGTTTCTTTTTCTGTGTGACTTATTTCAGTTAGAATCATCATACCTGAATCCTCTCATTATGCTGCTATGGGCCTGATGACATAGATGTCATTGCTGAGTGATATTGCATTGTACGTAAGTACCACAACTTCTTTATCCATTTTTCGCTTTATGCGATATTGAACTTGTACCGTAAACGAGTTTCTTGTAAACAGAGCCATCCCAAACTTTGGGGTGGCTGTGTCTTTTTGATTTTAATTTCCCTAAGCTGCAGGACCATAAGTGGAAGTGCCCTAGGCTCTGTTGCTTTGTTTTTTAGATGTTTCAGGAAACACCATACACTTCTCCCGAGTGGCTGTTGGCAAGTTACATCCCGCCCATCAGCATAACAAGGCTCCCAGTTCTCCATGGCCTGTCCTGCCTTTCTGGATTTTACACTTTTTTCAGATGGCCCTTTTGACGGGGGGGAAGTGAGACTTCATTGTAGTGCAGATTTCCTTTGCAAGCTTGCTTGGTTGGCCAAAAAGGGCGTATGCGTTTTTTCCTGAATATATTCAGGAAAAAACGCATACGCCCTTTTTGGCCAAGTACATCATTGTCGACCTTCTGCCTCTTTTCCTATGCTTTAAATGCAATTCCAGTCTACCTGCTGAAATCGGTTTCCTGCAATTCTGCCCGGCTTTCAAGTCCTCTTGGCAGCCTTACTTCAGTATATTTTTGGATGATAGCTGTCATTTATAACTCTGCAGGTTTGTGAATTACAGTGCCCCTGAGCTCCTTTCTTCAACTCGCTTTCTTGTGAGCTGGCCGCAACACCGCACGATTGCTTCAGGCCCTAATCTGGTTCTGGCATGGCACGCTGAGCCTTTGGTTAATTCCTCTTCCTGGTGGGAAATGAGAGTTAAATTTTCCCGTCCAGACACCTCCAGCTAGTCTCTCATTGGTTCTCCCTATTCCTGTTCATCTTCCGTGGAATTTGCAAACTGGGCCAAACAGGAGGTTAAAGGCACTGACTCTCCAAGTCGGGAGAGTGTTAGTAAAGCATCTGGAATGTTGCACCCGAGTACCAGGGGACGAGAACTGAGACATATTTCAACACGTCTCCCGATCACACGGTTGATCATACTCTGGGTTCCTCATGCATGTTTTAGCTGAAGGAAGAATCCCTTAAACCTGGAGAGTTGAGATCCGTGGAATGGGTACCATGCAATATGACTTCAAAGGGTCTTCATTTGCTCACCAAAACTCTCCAATCCTATCACTGCTGCGTTTTTGCCCCTGTACTCACGATTGATTCACTTTCAGAGACATAGCAATCCATAGGTTTTAAGATACTTACTAGTCAGGTACATTATTAGGCGTTTAATATGGGGTTTTGAGTCCATTTCGTTGAGCAAGGAGTAGCTCTTGTCTATTACATATTTGGCTTAAGGAACTTTATCTGTGCTCATTTCAATCTCTGGTTTTATGCAGCACCCCAACTCACCTTTCCCCTTAAGCAAGCATAAGTTGATTTTCTAAATTTGGGACCATGTTCTGTTTTGAAATTCAGTTCCTGTGTAGCCAAGTTTACATTCCGTGTATTAGTGATATCTTATGATGTTTTTTTTTCTGTGTGACTTATTTCAGTTAGAATCATCATACCTGAATCCACTCATTATGCTGCTATGGGCCTGATGACATAGATGTCATTGCTGAGTGATATTGCATTGTACGTAAGTACCACAACTTCTTTATCCATTTTTCGCTTTATGCGATATTGAACTTGTACCGTAAACGAGTTTCTTGTAAACAGAGCCATCCCAAACTTTGGGGTGGCTGTGTCTTTTTGATTTTAATTTCCCTAAGCTGCAGGACCATAAGTGGAAGTGCCCTAGGCTCTGTTGCTTTGTTTTTTAGATGTTTCAGGAAACACCATACACTTCTCCCCAGTGGCTGTTGGCAATTTACATCCCGCCCATCAGCATAACAAGGCTCCCAGTTCTCCATGGCCTGTCCTGCCTTTCTGGATTTTACACTTTTTTCAGATGGCCCTTTTGACAGGGGGGAAGTGAGACTTCATTGTAGTGCAGATTTCCTTTGCAAGCTTGCTTGGTTGGCCAAAAAGGGCGTATGCGTTTTTTCCTGAATATATTCAGGAAAAAACGCATACGCCCTTTTTGGCCAAGTGCATCATTGTCGACGTTCTGCCACTTTTCCTATGCTTTAAATGCAATTCCAGTCTACCTCCTGAAATCGGTTTCCTGCAATTCTGCCCGGCTTTCAAGTCCTCTTGGCAGCCTTACTTCAGTATATTTTTGGATGATAGCTGTCATTTATAACTCTGCAGGTTTGTGAATTACAGTGCCCCTGAGCTCCTTTCTTCAACTCGCTTTCTTGTGAGCTGGCCGCAACACCGCACGATTGCTTCAGGCCCTAATCTGGTTCCGGCATGGCACGCTGAGCCTTTGGTTAATTCCTCTTCCTGGTGGGAAATGAGAGTTAAATTTTCCCGTCCAGACACCTCCAGCTAGTCTCTCATTGGTTCTCCCTATTCCTGTTCATCTTCCGCGGAATTTGCAAACTGGGCCAAACAGGAGGTTAAAGGCACTGACTCTCCAAGTCGGGAGAGTGTTAGTAAAGCATCTGGAATGTTGCACCCGAGTACCAGGGGACGAGAACTGAGACATATTTCAACACGTCTCCCGATCACACGGTTGATCATACTCTGGGTTCCACATGCATGTTTTAGCTGAAGGAAGAATCCCTTAAACCTGGAGAGTTGAGACCCGTGGAATGGGTACCATTCAATATGACTTCAAAGGGTCTTCGTTTGCTCACCGAACCTCTCCAATCCTATCACTGCTGCGTTTATGCCCCTCTTCACATGCTTGATTCTCTTTCGGAGACATAGCAATCCATAGATTTTAAGATATTACTAGTCAGGTACATTCTTAGGCGTTTAATATGGGGTTTTGAGTCCATTTCGTTGAGCAAGGAGTAGCTCGTGTCTATTACATATTTGGCTTAAGGAACTTTATTTGTGCTCATTTCAATCCCTGGTTTTATGCAGCACCCCTACTCACCTTTCCCCTTAAGCAAGCATTAGTTGATTTTCTAAATTTGGGACCATGTTCTGTTTTGAAATTCAGTTCCTGTGTAGCCAAGTTTACATTCCGTGTATTAGTGATATCTTATGATGTTTCTTTTTCTGTGTGACTTATTTCAGTTAGAATCATCATACCTGAATCCTCTCATTATGCTGCTATGGGCCTGATGACATAGATGTCATTGCTGAGTGATATTGCATTGTACGTAAGTACCACAACTTCTTTATCCATTTTTCGCTTTATGCGATATTGAACTTGTACCGTAAACGAGTTTCTTGTAAACAGAGCCATCCCAAACTTTGGGGTGGCTGTGTCTTTTTGATTTTAATTTCCCTAAGCTGCAGGACCATAAGTGGAAGTGCCCTAGGCTCTGTTGCTTTGTTTTTTAGATGTTTCAGGAAACACCATACACTTCTCCCGAGTGGCTGTTGGCAAGTTACATCCCGCCCATCAGCATAACAAGGCTCCCAGTTCTCCATGGCCTGTCCTGCCTTTCTGGATTTTACACTTTTTTCAGATGGCCCTTTTGACGGGGGGGAAGTGAGACTTCATTGTAGTGCAGATTTCCTTTGCAAGCTTGCTTGGTTGGCCAAAAAGGGCGTATGCGTTTTTTCCTGAATATATTCAGGAAAAAACGCATACGCCCTTTTTGGCCAAGTACATCATTGTCGACCTTCTGCCTCTTTTCCTATGCTTTAAATGCAATTCCAGTCTACCTGCTGAAATCGGTTTCCTGCAATTCTGCCCGGCTTTCAAGTCCTCTTGGCAGCCTTACTTCAGTATATTTTTGGATGATAGCTGTCATTTATAACTCTGCAGGTTTGTGAATTACAGTGCCCCTGAGCTCCTTTCTTCAACTCGCTTTCTTGTGAGCTGGCCGCAACACCGCACGATTGCTTCAGGCCCTAATCTGGTTCTGGCATGGCACGCTGAGCCTTTGGTTAATTCCTCTTCCTGGTGGGAAATGAGAGTTAAATTTTCCCGTCCAGACACCTCCAGCTAGTCTCTCATTGGTTCTCCCTATTCCTGTTCATCTTCCGTGGAATTTGCAAACTGGGCCAAACAGGAGGTTAAAGGCACTGACTCTCCAAGTCGGGAGAGTGTTAGTAAAGCATCTGGAATGTTGCACCCGAGTACCAGGGGACGAGAACTGAGACATATTTCAACACGTCTCCCGATCACACGGTTGATCATACTCTGGGTTCCTCATGCATGTTTTAGCTGAAGGAAGAATCCCTTAAACCTGGAGAGTTGAGATCCGTGGAATGGGTACCATGCAATATGACTTCAAAGGGTCTTCATTTGCTCACCAAAACTCTCCAATCCTATCACTGCTGCGTTTTTGCCCCTGTACTCACGATTGATTCACTTTCAGAGACATAGCAATCCATAGGTTTTAAGATACTTACTAGTCAGGTACATTATTAGGCGTTTAATATGGGGTTTTGAGTCCATTTCGTTGAGCAAGGAGTAGCTCTTGTCTATTACATATTTGGCTTAAGGAACTTTATCTGTGCTCATTTCAATCTCTGGTTTTATGCAGCACCCCAACTCACCTTTCCCCTTAAGCAAGCATAAGTTGATTTTCTAAATTTGGGACCATGTTCTGTTTTGAAATTCAGTTCCTGTGTAGCCAAGTTTACATTCCGTGTATTAGTGATATCTTATGATGTTTTTTTTTCTGTGTGACTTATTTCAGTTAGAATCATCATACCTGAATCCACTCATTATGCTGCTATGGGCCTGATGACATAGATGTCATTGCTGAGTGATATTGCATTGTACGTAAGTACCACAACTTCTTTATCCATTTTTCGCTTTATGCGATATTGAACTTGTACCGTAAACGAGTTTCTTGTAAACAGAGCCATCCCAAACTTTGGGGTGGCTGTGTCTTTTTGATTTTAATTTCCCTAAGCTGCAGGACCATAAGTGGAAGTGCCCTAGGCTCTGTTGCTTTGTTTTTTAGATGTTTCAGGAAACACCATACACTTCTCCCCAGTGGCTGTTGGCAATTTACATCCCGCCCATCAGCATAACAAGGCTCCCAGTTCTCCATGGCCTGTCCTGCCTTTCTGGATTTTACACTTTTTTCAGATGGCCCTTTTGACAGGGGGGAAGTGAGACTTCATTGTAGTGCAGATTTCCTTTGCAAGCTTGCTTGGTTGGCCAAAAAGGGCGTATGCGTTTTTTCCTGAATATATTCAGGAAAAAACGCATACGCCCTTTTTGGCCAAGTGCATCATTGTCGACGTTCTGCCACTTTTCCTATGCTTTAAATGCAATTCCAGTCTACCTCCTGAAATCGGTTTCCTGCAATTCTGCCCGGCTTTCAAGTCCTCTTGGCAGCCTTACTTCAGTATATTTTTGGATGATAGCTGTCATTTATAACTCTGCAGGTTTGTGAATTACAGTGCCCCTGAGCTCCTTTCTTCAACTCGCTTTCTTGTGAGCTGGCCGCAACACCGCACGATTGCTTCAGGCCCTAATCTGGTTCCGGCATGGCACGCTGAGCCTTTGGTTAATTCCTCTTCCTGGTGGGAAATGAGAGTTAAATTTTCCCGTCCAGACACCTCCAGCTAGTCTCTCATTGGTTCTCCCTATTCCTGTTCATCTTCCGCGGAATTTGCAAACTGGGCCAAACAGGAGGTTAAAGGCACTGACTCTCCAAGTCGGGAGAGTGTTAGTAAAGCATCTGGAATGTTGCACCCGAGTACCAGGGGACGAGAACTGAGACATATTTCAACACGTCTCCCGATCACACGGTTGATCATACTCTGGGTTCCACATGCATGTTTTAGCTGAAGGAAGAATCCCTTAAACCTGGAGAGTTGAGACCCGTGGAATGGGTACCATGCAATATGACTTCAAAGGGTCTTCATTTGCTCACCAAAACTCTCCAATCCTATCACTGCTGCGTTTTTGCCCCTGTACTCACGATTGATTCACTTTCAGAGACATAGCAATCCATAGGTTTTAAGATACTTACTAGTCAGGTACATTATTAGGCGTTTAATATGGGGTTTTGAGTCCATTTCGTTGAGCAAGGAGTAGCTCTTGTCTATTACATATTTGGCTTAAGGAACTTTATCTGTGCTCATTTCAATCTCTGGTTTTATGCAGCACCCCAACTCACCTTTCCCCTTAAGCAAGCATAAGTTGATTTTCTAAATTTGGGACCATGTTCTGTTTTGAAATTCAGTTCCTGTGTAGCCAAGTTTACATTCCGTGTATTAGTGATATCTTATGATGTTTTTTTTTCTGTGTGACTTATTTCAGTTAGAATCATCATACCTGAATCCACTCATTATGCTGCTATGGGCCTGATGACATAGATGTCATTGCTGAGTGATATTGCATTGTACGTAAGTACCACAGCTTCTTTATCCATTTTTCACTTTATGCGATATTGAACTTGTACCGTAAACGAGTTTCTTGTAAACAGAGCCATCCCAAACTTTGGGGTGGCTGTGTCTTTTTGATTTTAATTTCCCTAAGCTATAGGACCATAAGTGGAAGTGCCCTAGGCTCTGTTGCTTTGTTTTTTAGATGTTTCAGGAAACACCATACACTTCTCCCGAGTGGCTGTTGGCAATTTACATCCCGCCCATCAGCATAACAAGGCTCCCAGTTCTCCATGGCCTGTCCTGCCTTTCTGGATTTTACACTTTTTTCAGATGGCCCTTTTGACGGGGGGGAAGTGAGACTTCATTGTAGTGCAGATTTCCTTTGCAAGCTTGCTTGGTTGGCCAAAAAGGGCGTATGCGTTTTTTCCTGAATATATTCAGGAAAAAACGCATACGCCCTTTTTGGCCAAGTGCATCATTGTCGACCTTCTGCCTCTTTTCCTAAGCTTTAAATGCAATTCCAGTCTACCTCCTGAAATCGGTTTCCTGCAATTCTGCCCGGCTTTCAAGTCCTCTTGGCAGCCTTACTTCAGTATATTTTTGGATGATAGCTGTCATTTATAACTCTGCAGGTTTGTGAATTACAGTGCCCCTGAGCTCCTTTCTTCAACTCGCTTTCTTGTGAGCTGGCCGCAACACCGCAGGATTGCTTCAGGCCCTAATCTGGTTCCGGCATGGCACGCTGAGCCTTTGGTTAATTCCTCTTCCTGGTGGGAAATGAGAGTTAAATTTTCCCGTCCAGACACCTCCAGCTAGTCTCTCATTGGTTCTCCCTATTCCTGTTCATCTTCCGCGGAATTTGCAAACTGGGCCAAACAGGAGGTTAAAGGCACTGACTCTCCAAGTCGGGAGAGTGTTAGTAAAGCATCTGGAATGTTGCACCCGAGTACCAGGGGACAAGAACTGAGACATATTTCAACACGTCTCCCGATCACACGGTTGATCATACTCTGGGTTCCACATGCATGTTTTAGCTGAAGGAAGAATCCCTTAAACCTGGAGAGTTGAGACCCGTGGAATGGGTACCATGCAATATGACTTCAAAGGGTCTTCATTTGCTCACCAAAACTCTCCAATCCTATCACTGCTGCGTTTTTGCCCCTGTACTCACGATTGATTCACTTTCAGAGACATAGCAATCCATAGGTTTTAAGATACTTACTAGTCAGGTACATTATTAGGCGTTTAATATGGGGTTTTGAGTCCATTTCGTTGAGCAAGGAGTAGCTCTTGTCTATTACATATTTGGCTTAAGGAACTTTATCTGTGCTCATTTCAATCTCTGGTTTTATGCAGCACCCCAACTCACCTTTCCCCTTAAGCAAGCATAAGTTTATTTTCTAAATTTGGGACCATGTTCTGTTTTGAAATTCAGTTCCTGTGTAGCCAAGTTTACATTCCGTGTATTAGTGATATCTTATGATGTTTTTTTTTCTGTGTGACTTATTTCAGTTAGAATCATCATACCTGAATCCACTCATTATGCTGCTATGGGCCTGATGACATAGATGTCATTGCTGAGTGATATTGCATTGTACGTAAGTACCACAGCTTCTTTATCCATTTTTCGCTTTATGCGATATTGAACTTGTACCGTAAACGAGTTTCTTGTAAACAGAGCCATCCCAAACTTTGGGGTGGCTGTGTCTTTTCGATTTTAATTTCCCTAAGCTATAGGACCATAAGTGGAAGTGCCCTAGGCTCTGTTGCTTTGTTTTTTAGATGTTTCAGGAAACACCATACACTTCTCCCGAGTGGCTGTTGGCAATTTACATCCCGCCCATCAGCATAACAAGGCTCCCAGTTCTCCATGGCCTGTCCTGCCTTTCTGGATTTTACACTTTTTTCAGATGGCCCTTTTGACGGGGGGGAAGTGAGACTTCATTGTAGTGCAGATTTCCTTTGCAAGCTTGCTTGGTTGGCCAAAAAGGGCGTATGCGTTTTTTCCTGAATATATTCAGGAAAAAACGCATACGCCCTTTTTGGCCAAGTGCATCATTGTCGACCTTCTGCCTCTTTTCCTAAGCTTTAAATGCAATTCCAGTCTACCTCCTGAAATCGGTTTCCTGCAATTCTGCCCGGCTTTCAAGTCCTCTTGGCAGCCTTACTTCAGTATATTTTTGGATGATAGCTGTCATTTATAACTCTGCAGGTTTGTGAATTACAGTGCCCCTGAGCTCCTTTCTTCAACTCGCTTTCTTGTGAGCTGGCCGCAACACCGCAGGATTGCTTCAGGCCCTAATCTGGTTCCGGCATGGCACGCTGAGCCTTTGGTTAATTCCTCTTCCTGGTGGGAAATGAGAGTTAAATTTTCCCGTCCAGACACCTCCAGCTAGTCTCTCATTGGTTCTCCCTATTCCTGTTCATCTTCCGCGGAATTTGCAAACTGGGCCAAACAGGAGGTTAAAGGCACTGACTCTCCAAGTCGGGAGAGTGTTAGTAAAGCATCTGGAATGTTGCACCCGAGTACCAGGGGACGAGAACTGAGACATATTTCAACACGTCTCCCGATCACACGGTTGATCATACTCTGGGTTCCACATGCATGTTTTAGCTGAAGGAAGAATCCCTTAAACCTGGAGAGTTGAGACCCGTGGAATGGGTACCATGCAATATGACTTCAAAGGGACTTCATTTGCTCACCAAAACTCTCCAATCCTATCACTGCTGCGTTTTTGCCCCTGTACTCACGATTGATTCACTTTCAGAGACATAGCAATCCATAGGTTTTAAGATACTTACTAGTCAGGTACATTATTAGGCGTTTAATATGGGGTTTTGAATCCATTTCGTTGAGCAAGGAGTAGCTCTTGTCTATTACATATTTGGCTTAAGGAACTTTATCTGTGCTCATTTCAATCTCTGGTTTTATGCAGCACCCCAACTCACCTTTCCCCTTAAGCAAGCATAAGTTGATTTTCTAAATTTGGGACCATGTTCTGTTTTGAAATTCAGTTCCTGTGTAGCCAAGTTTACATTCCGTGTATTAGTGATATCTTATGATGTTTCTTTTTCTGTGTGACTTATTTCAGTTAGAATCATCATACCTGAATCCACTCATTATGCTGCTATGGGCCTGATGACATAGATGTCATTGCTGAGTGATATTGCATTGTACGTAAGTACCACAACTTCTTTATCCATTTTTCGCTTTATGCGATATTGAACTTGTACCGTAAACGAGTTTCTTGTAAACAGAGCCATCCCAAACTTTGGGGTGGCTGTGTCTTTTTGATTTTAATTTCCCTAAGCTGCAGGACCATAAGTGGAAGTGCCCTAGGCTCTGTTGCTTTGTTTTTTAGATGTTTCAGGAAACACCATACACTTCTCCCGAGTGGCTGTTGGCAAGTTACATCCCGCCCATCAGCATAACAAGGCTCCCAGTTCTCCATGGCCTGTCCTGCCTTTCTGGATTTTACACTTTTTTCAGATGGCCCTTTTGACGGGGGGGAAGTGAGACTTCATTGTAGTGCAGATTTCCTTTGCAAGCTTGCTTGGTTGGCCAAAAAGGGCGTATGCGTTTTTTCCTGAATATATTCAGGAAAAAACGCATACGCCCTTTTTGGCCAAGTGCATCATTGTCGACCTTCTGCCTCTTTTCCTATGCTTTAAATGCAATTCCAGTCTACCTCCTGAAATCGGTTTCCTGCAATTCTGCCCGGCTTTCAAGTCCTCTTGGCAGCCTTACTTCAGTATATTTTTGGATGATAGCTGTCATTTATAACTCTGCAGGTTTGTGAATTACAGTGCCCCTGAGCTCCTTTCTTCAACTCGCTTTCTTGTGAGCTGGCCGCAACACCGCAGGATTGCTTCAGGCCCTAATCTGGTTCCGGCATGGCACGCTGAGCCTTTGGTTAATTCCTCTTCCTGGTGGGAAATGAGAGTTAAATTTTCCCGTCCAGACACCTCCAGCTAGTCTCTCATTGGTTCTCCCTATTCCTGTTCATCTTCCGCGGAATTTGCAAACTGGGCCAAACAGGAGGTTAAAGGCACTGACTCTCCAAGTCGGGAGAGTGTTAGTAAAGCATCTGGAATGTTGCACCCGAGTACCAGGGGACGAGAACTGAGACATATTTCAACACGTCTCCCGATCACACGGTTGATCATACTCTGGGTTCCACATGCATGTTTTAGCTGAAGGAAGAATCCCTTAAACCTGGAGAGTTGAGACCCGTGGAATGGGTACCATGCAATATGACTTCAAAGGGTCTTCATTTGCTCACCAAAACTCTCCAATCCTATCACTGCTGCGTTTTTGCCCCTGTACTCACGATTGATTCACTTTCAGAGACATAGCAATCCATAGGTTTTAAGATACTTACTAGTCAGGTACATTATTAGGCGTTTAATATGGGGTTTTGAGTCCATTTCGTTGAGCAAGGAGTAGCTCTTGTCTATTACATATTTGGCTTAAGGAACTTTATCTGTGCTCATTTCAATCTCTGGTTTTATGCAGCACCCCAACTCACCTTTCCCCTTAAGCAAGCATAAGTTGATTTTCTAAATTTGGGACCATGTTCTGTTTTGAAATTCAGTTCCTGTGTAGCCAAGTTTACATTCCGTGTATTAGTGATATCTTATGATGTTTCTTTTTCTGTGTGACTTATTTCAGTTAGAATCATCATACCTGAATCCACTCATTATGCTGCTATGGGCCTGATGACATAGATGTCATTGCTGAGTGATATTGCATTGTACGTAAGTACCACAACTTCTTTATCCATTTTTCGCTTTATGCGATATTGAACTTGTACCATAAACGAGTTTCTTGTAAACAGAGCCATCCCAAACTTTGGGGTGGCTGTGTCTTTTTGATTTTAATTTCCCTAAGCTGCAGGACCATAAGTGGAAGTGCCCTAGGCTCTGTTGCTTTGTTTTTTAGATGTTTCAGGAAACACCATACACTTCTCCCGAGTGGCTGTTGGCAAGTTACATCCCGCCCATCAGCATAACAAGGCTCCCAGTTCTCCATGGCCTGTCCTGCCTTTCTGGATTTTACACTTTTTTCAGATGGCCCTTTTGACGGGGGGGAAGTGAGACTTCATTGTAGTGCAGATTTCCTTTGCAAGCTTGCTTGGTTGGCCAAAAAGGGCGTATGCGTTTTTTCCTGAATATATTCAGGAAAAAACGCATACGCCCTTTTTGGCCAAGTGCATCATTGTCGACCTTCTGCCTCTTTTCCTATGCTTTAAATGCAATTCCAGTCTACCTCCTGAAATCGGTTTCCTGCAATTCTGCCCGGCTTTCAAGTCCTCTTGGCAGCCTTACTTCAGTATATTTTTGGATGATAGCTGTCATTTATAACTCTGCAGGTTTGTGAATTACAGTGCCCCTGAGCTCCTTTCTTCAACTCGCTTTCTTGTGAGCTGGCCGCAACACCGCAGGATTGCTTCAGGCCCTAATCTGGTTCCGGCATGGCACGCTGAGCCTTTGGTTAATTCCTCTTCCTGGTGGGAAATGAGAGTTAAATTTTCCCGTCCAGACACCTCCAGCTAGTCTCTCATTGGTTCTCCCTATTCCTGTTCATCTTCCGCGGAATTTGCAAACTGGGCCAAACAGGAGGTTAAAGGCACTGACTCTCCAAGTCGGGAGAGTGTTAGTAAAGCATCTGGAATGTTGCACCCGAGTACCAGGGGACAAGAACTGAGACATATTTCAACACGTCTCCCGATCACACGGTTGATCATACTCTGGGTTCCACATGCATGTTTTAGCTGAAGGAAGAATCCCTTAAACCTGGAGAGTTGAGACCCGTGGAATGGGTACCATGCAATATGACTTCAAAGGGTCTTCATTTGCTCACCAAAACTCTCCAATCCTATCACTGCTGCGTTTTTGCCCCTGTACTCACGATTGATTCACTTTCAGAGACATAGCAATCCATAGGTTTTAAGATACTTACTAGTCAGGTACATTATTAGGCGTTTAATATGGGGTTTTGAGTCCATTTCGTTGAGCAAGGAGTAGCTCTTGTCTATTACATATTTGGCTTAAGGAACTTTATCTGTGCTCATTTCAATCTCTGGTTTTATGCAGCACCCCAACTCACCTTTCCCCTTAAGCAAGCATGAGTTGATTTTCTAAATTTGGGACCATGTTCTGTTTTGAAATTCAGTTCCTGTGTAGCCAAGTTTACATTCCGTGTATTAGTGATATCTTATGATGTTTCTTTTTCTGTGTGACTTATTTCAGTTAGAATCATCATACCTGAATCCACTCATTATGCTGCTATGGGCCTGATGACATAGATGTCATTGCTGAGTGATATTGCATTGTACGTAAGTACCACAACTTCTTTATCCATTTTTCGCTTTATGCGATATTGAACTTGTACCGTAAACGAGTTTCTTGTAAACAGAGCCATCCCAAACTTTGGGGTGGCTGTGTCTTTTTGATTTTAATTTCCCTAAGCTATAGGACCATAAGTGGAAGTGCCCTAGGCTCTGTTGCTTTGTTTTTTAGATGTTTCAGGAAACACCATACACTTCTCCCGAGTGGCTGTTGGCAAGTTACATCCCGCCCATCAGCATAACAAGGCTCCCAGTTCTCCATGGCCTGTCCTGCCTTTCTGGATTTTACACTTTTTTCAGATGGCCCTTTTGACGGGGGGGGGAAGTGAGACTTCATTGTAGTGCAGATTTCCTTTGCAAGCTTGCTTGGTTGGCCGAAAAGGGCGTATGCGTTTTTTCCTGAATATATTCAGGAAAAAACGCATACGCCCTTTTTGGCCAAGTGCATCATTGTCGACCTTCTGCCTCTTTTCCTATGCTTTAAATGCAATTCCAGTCTACCTCCTGAAATCGGTTTCCTGCAATTCTGCCCGGCTTTCAAGTCCTCTTGGCAGCCTTACTTCAGTATATTTTTGGATGATAGCTGTCATTTATAACTCTGCAGGTTTGTGAATTACAGTGCCCCTGAGCTCCTTTCTTCAACTCGCTTTCTTGTGAGCTGGCCGCAACACCGCACGATTGCTTCAGGCCCTAATCTGTTTCCGGCATGGCACGCTGAGCCTTTGGTTAATTCCTCTTCCTGGTGGGAAATGAGAGTTAAATTTTCCCGTCCAGACACCTCCAGCTAGTCTCTCATTGGTTCTCCCTATTCCTGTTCATCTTCCGCGGAATTTGCAAACTGGGCCAAACAGGAGGTTAAAGGCACTGACTCTCCAAGTCGTGAGAGTGTTAGTAAAGCATCTGGAATGTTGCACCCGAGTACCAGGGGACGAGAATTGAGACATATTTCAACACGTCTCCTGATCACACGGTTGATCATACTCTGGGTTCCTCATGCATATTTTAGCTGAAGGAAGAATCCCTTAAACCTGGAGAGTTGAGACCCGTGGAATGGGTACCATGCAATATGACTTCAAAGGGTCTTCATTTGCTCACCAAAACTCTCCAATCCTATCACTGCTGCGTTTTTGCCCCTGTACTCACGATTGATTCACTTTCAGAGACATAGCAATCCATAGGTTTTAAGATACTTACTAGTCAGGTACATTATTAGGCGTTTAATATGGGGTTTTGAGTCCATTTCGTTGAGCAAGGAGTAGCTCTTGTCTATTACATATTTGTCTTAAGGAACTTTATCTGTGCTCATTTCAATCTCTGGTTTTATGCAGCACCCCAACTCACCTTTCCCCTTAAGCAAGCATAAGTTGATTTTCTAAATTTGGGACCATGTTCTGTTTTGAAATTCAGTTCCTGTGTAGCCAAGTTTACATTCCGTGTATTAGTGATATCTTATGATGTTTCTTTTTCTGTGTGACTTATTTCAGTTAGAATCATCATACCTGAATCCACTCATTATGCTGCTATGGGCCTGATGACATAGATGTCATTGCTGAGTGATATTGCATTGTACGTAAGTACCACAATTTCTTTATCCATTTTTCGCTTTATGCGATATTGAACTTGTACCGTAAACGAGTTTCTTGTAAACAGAGCCATCCCAAACTTTGGGGTGGCTGTGTCTTTTTGATTTTAATTTCCCTAAGCTGCAGGACCATAAGTGGAAGTGCCCTAGGCTCTGTTGCTTTGTTTTTTAGATGTTTCAGGAAACACCATACACTTCTCCCGAGTGGCTGTTGGCAAGTTACATCCCGCCCATCAGCATAACAAGGCTCCCAGTTCTCCATGGCCTGTCCTGCCTTTCTGGATTTTACACTTTTTTCAGATGGCCCTTTTGACGGGGGGGAAGTGAGACTTCATTGTAGTGCAGATTTCCTTTGCAAGCTTGCTTGGTTGGCCAAAAAGGGCGTATGCGTTTTTTCCTGAATATATTCAGGAAAAAACGCATACGCCCTTTTTGGCCAAGTGCATCATTGTCGACCTTCTGCCTCTTTTCCTATGCTTTAAATGCAATTCCAGTCTACCTCCTGAAATCGGTTTCCTGCAATTCTGCCCGGCTTTCAAGTCCTCTTGGCAGCCTTATTTCAGTATATTTTTGGATGATAGCTGTCATTTATAACTCTGCAGGTTTGTGAATTACAGTGCCCCTGAGCTCCTTTCTTCAACTCGCTTTCTTGTGAGCTGGCCGCAACACCGCACGATTGCTTCAGGCCCTAATCTGGTTCCGGCATGGCACGCTGAGCCTTTGGTTAATTCCTCTTCCTGGTGGGAAATGAGAGTTAAATTTTCCCGTCCAGACACCTCCAGCTAGTCTCTCATTGGTTCTCCCTATTCCTGTTCATCTTCCGCGGAATTTGCAAACTGGGCCAAACAGGAGGTTAAAGGCACTGACTCTCCAAGTCGGGAGAGTGTTAGTAAAGCATCTGGAATGTTGCACCCGAGTACCAGGGGACAAGAACTGAGACATATTTCAACACGTCTCCCGATCACACGGTTGATCATACTCTGGGTTCCACATGCATGTTTTAGCTGAAGGAAGAATCCCTTAAACCTGGAGAGTTGAGACCCGTGGAATGGGTACCATGCAATATGACTTCAAAGGGTCTTCATTTGCTCACCAAAACTCTCCAATCCTATCACTGCTGCGTTTTTGCCCCTGTACTCACGATTGATTCACTTTCAGAGACATAGCAATCCATAGGTTTTAAGATACTTACTAGTCAGGTACATTATTAGGCGTTTAATATGGGGTTTTGAGTCCATTTCGTTGAGCAAGGAGTAGCTCTTGTCTATTACATATTTGGCTTAAGGAACTTTATCTGTGCTCATTTCAATCTCTGGTTTTATGCAGCACCCCAACTCACCTTTCCCCTTAAGCAAGCATAAGTTGATTTTCTAAATTTGGGACCATGTTCTGTTTTGAAATTCAGTTCCTGTGTAGCCAAGTTTACATTCCGTGTATTAGTGATATCTTATGATGTTTCTTTTTCTGTGTGACTTATTTCAGTTAGAATCATCATACCTGAATCCACTCATTATGCTGCTATGGGCCTGATGACATAGATGTCATTGCTGAGTGATATTGCATTGTACGTAAGTACCACAACTTCTTTATCCATTTTTCGCTTTATGCGATATTGAACTTGTACCGTAAACGAGTTTCTTGTAAACAGAGCCATCCCAAACTTTGGGGTGGCTGTGTCTTTTTGATTTTAATTTCCCTAAGCTATAGGACCATAAGTGGAAGTGCCCTAGGCTCTGTTGCTTTGTTTTTTAGATGTTTCAGGAAACACCATACACTTCTCCCGAGTGGCTGTTGGCAAGTTACATCCCGCCCATCAGCATAACAAGGCTCCCAGTTCTCCATGGCCTGTCCTGCCTTTCTGGATTTTACACTTTTTTCAGATGGCCCTTTTGACGGGGGGGAAGTGAGACTTCATTGTAGTGCAGATTTCCTTTGCAAGCTTGCTTGGTTGGCCAAAAAGGGCGTATGCGTTTTTTCCTGAATATATTCAGGAAAAAACGCATACGCCCTTTTTGGCCAAGTGCATCATTGTCGACCTTCTGCCTCTTTTCCTATGCTTTAAATGCAATTCCAGTCTACCTCCTGAAATCGGTTTCCTGCAATTCTGCCCGGCTTTCAAGTCCTCTTGGCAGCCTTACTTCAGTATATTTTTGGATGATAGCTGTCATTTATAACTCTGCAGGTTTGTGAATTACAGTGCCCCTGAGCTCCTTTCTTCAACTCGCTTTCTTGTGAGCTGGCCGCAACACCGCAGGATTGCTTCAGGCCCTAATCTGGTTCCGGCATGGCACGCTGAGCCTTTGGTTAATTCCTCTTCCTGGTGGGAAATGAGAGTTAAATTTTCCCGTCCAGACACCTCCAGCTAGTCTCTCATTGGTTCTCCCTATTCCTGTTCATCTTCCGCGGAATTTGCAAACTGGGCCAAACAGGAGGTTAAAGGCACTGACTCTCCAAGTCGGGAGAGTGTTAGTAAAGCATCTGGAATGTTGCACCCGAGTACCAGGGGACAAGAACTGAGACATATTTCAACACGTCTCCCGATCACACGGTTGATCATACTCTGGGTTCCACATGCATGTTTTAGCTGAAGGAAGAATCCCTTAAACCTGGAGAGTTGAGACCCGTGGAATGGGTACCATGCAATATGACTTCAAAGGGTCTTCATTTGCTCACCAAAACTCTCCAATCCTATCACTGCTGCGTTTTTGCCCCTGTACTCACGATTGATTCACTTTCAGAGACATAGCAATCCATAGGTTTTAAGATACTTACTAGTCAGGTACATTATTAGGCGTTTAATATGGGGTTTTGAGTCCATTTCGTTGAGCAAGGAGTAGCTCTTGTCTATTACATATTTGGCTTAAGGAACTTTATCTGTGCTCATTTCAATCTCTGGTTTTATGCAGCACCCCAACTCACCTTTCCCCTTAAGCAAGCATAAGTTGATTTTCTAAATTTGGGACCATGTTCTGTTTTGAAATTCAGTTCCTGTGTAGCCAAGTTTACATTCCGTGTATTAGTGATATCTTATGATGTTTCTTTTTCTGTGTGACTTATTTCAGTTAGAATCATCATACCTGAATCCACTCATTATGCTGCTATGGGCCTGATGACATAGATGTCATTGCTGAGTGATATTGCATTGTACGTAAGTACCACAACTTCTTTATCCATTTTTCGCTTTATGCGATATTGAACTTGTACCGTAAACGAGTTTCTTGTAAACAGAGCCATCCCAAACTTTGGGGTGGCTGTGTCTTTTTGATTTTAATTTCCCTAAGCTATAGGACCATAAGTGGAAGTGCCCTAGGCTCTGTTGCTTTGTTTTTTAGATGTTTCAGGAAACACCATACACTTCTCCCGAGTGGCTGTTGGCAAGTTACATCCCGCCCATCAGCATAACAAGGCTCCCAGTTCTCCATGGCCTGTCCTGCCTTTCTGGATTTTACACTTTTTTCAGATGGCCCTTTTGACGGGGGGGGGGGGAAGTGAGACTTCATTGTAGTGCAGATTTCCTTTGCAAGCTTGCTTGGTTGGCCAAAAAGGGCGTATGCGTTTTTTCCTGAATATATTCAGGAAAAAACGCATACGCCCTTTTTGGCCAAGTGCATCATTGTCGACCTTCTGCCTCTTTTCCTATGCTTTAAATGCAATTCCAGTCTACCTCCTGAAATCGGTTTCCTGCAATTCTGCCCGGCTTTCAAGTCCTCTTGGCAGCCTTACTTCAGTATATTTTTGGATGATAGCTGTCATTTATAACTCTGCAGGTTTGTGAATTACAGTGCCCCTGAGCTCCTTTCTTCAACTCGCTTTCTTGTGAGCTGGCCGCAACACCGCACGATTGCTTCAGGCCCTAATCTGTTTCCGGCATGGCACGCTGAGCCTTTGGTTAATTCCTCTTCCTGGTGGGAAATGAGAGTTAAATTTTCCCGTCCAGACACCTCCAGCTAGTCTCTCATTGGTTCTCCCTATTCCTGTTCATCTTCCGCGGAATTTGCAAACTGGGCCAAACAGGAGGTTAAAGGCACTGACTCTCCAAGTCGGGAGAGTGTTAGTAAAGCATCTGGAATGTTGCACCCGAGTACCAGGGGACAAGAACTGAGACATATTTCAACACGTCTCCCGATCACACGGTTGATCATACTCTGGGTTCCACATGCATGTTTTAGCTGAAGGAAGAATCCCTTAAACCTGGAGAGTTGAGACCCGTGGAATGGGTACCATGCAATATGACTTCAAAGGGTCTTCATTTGCTCACCAAAACTCTCCAATCCTATCACTGCTGCGTTTTTGCCCCTGTACTCACGATTGATTCACTTTCAGAGACATAGCAATCCATAGGTTTTAAGATACTTACTAGTCAGGTACATTATTAGGCGTTTAATATGGGGTTTTGAGTCCATTTCGTTGAGCAAGGAGTAGCTCTTGTCTATTACATATTTGGCTTAAGGAACTTTATCTGTGCTCATTTCAATCTCTGGTTTTATGCAGCACCCCAACTCACCTTTCCCCTTAAGCAAGCATAAGTTGATTTTCTAAATTTGGGACCATGTTCTGTTTTGAAATTCAGTTCCTGTGTAGCCAAGTTTACATTCCGTGTATTAGTGATATCTTATGATGTTTCTTTTTCTGTGTGACTTATTTCAGTTAGAATCATCATACCTGAATCCACTCATTATGCTGCTATGGGCCTGATGACATAGATGTCATTGCTGAGTGATATTGCATTGTACGTAAGTACCACAACTTCTTTATCCATTTTTCGCTTTATGCGATATTGAACTTGTACCGTAAACGAGTTTCTTGTAAACAGAGCCATCCCAAACTTTGGGGTGGCTGTGTCTTTTTGATTTTAATTTCCCTAAGCTATAGGACCATAAGTGGAAGTGCCCTAGGCTCTGTTGCTTTGTTTTTTAGATGTTTCAGGAAACACCATACACTTCTCCCGAGTGGCTGTTGGCAAGTTACATCCCGCCCATCAGCATAACAAGGCTCCCAGTTCTCCATGGCCTGTCCTGCCTTTCTGGATTTTACACTTTTTTCAGATGGCCCTTTTGACGGGGGGGAAGTGAGACTTCATTGTAGTGCAGATTTCCTTTGCAAGCTTGCTTGGTTGGCCAAAAAGGGCGTATGCGTTTTTTCCTGAATATATTCAGGAAAAAACGCATACGCCCTTTTTGGCCAAGTGCATCATTGTCGACCTTCTGCCTCTTTTCCTATGCTTTAAATGCAATTCCAGTCTACCTCCTGAAATCGGTTTCCTGCAATTCTGCCCGGCTTTCAAGTCCTCTTGGCAGCCTTACTTCAGTATATTTTTGGATGATAGCTGTCATTTATAACTCTGCAGGTTTGTGAATTACAGTGCCCCTGAGCTCCTTTCTTCAACTCGCTTTCTTGTGAGCTGGCCGCAACACCACAGGATTGCTTCAGGCCCTAATCTGGTTCCGGCATGGCACGCTGAGCCTTTGGTTAATTCCTCTTCCTGGTGGGAAATGAGAGTTAAATTTTCCCGTCCAGACACCTCCAGCTAGTCTCTCATTGGTTCTCCCTATTCCTGTTCATCTTCCGCGGAATTTGCAAACTGGGCCAAACAGGAGGTTAAAGGCACTGACTCTCCAAGTCGGGAGAGTGTTAGTAAAGCATCTGGAATGTTGCACCCGAGTACCAGGGGACGAGAACTGAGACATATTTCAACACGTCTCCCGATCACACGGTTGATCATACTCTGGGTTCCACATGCATGTTTTAGCTGAAGGAAGAATCCCTTAAACCTGGAGAGTTGAGACCCGTGGAATGGGTACCATGCAATATGACTTCAAAGGGTCTTCATTTGCTCACCAAAACTCTCCAATCCTATCACTGCTGCGTTTTTGCCCCTGTACTCACGATTGATTCACTTTCAGAGACATAGCAATCCATAGGTTTTAAGATACTTACTAGTCAGGTACATTCTTAGGTGTTTAATATGGGGTTTTGAGTCCATTTCGTTGAGCAAGGAGTAGCTCTTGTCTATTACATATTTGGCTTAAGGAACTTTATCTGTGCTCATTTCAATCTCTGGTTTTATGCAGCACCCCAACTCACCTTTCCCCTTAAGCAAGCATAAGTTGATTTTCTAAATTTGGGACCATGTTCTGTTTTGAAATTCAGTTCCTGTGTAGCCAAGTTTACATTCCGTGTATTAGTGATATCTTATGATGTTTCTTTTTCTGTGTGACTTATTTCAGTTAGAATCATCATACCTGAATCCACTCATTATGCTGCTATGGGCCTGATGACATAGATGTCATTGCTGAGTGATATTGCATTGTACGTAAGTACCACAACTTCTTTATCCATTTTTCGCTTTATGCGATATTGAACTTGTACCATAAACGAGTTTCTTGTAAACAGAGCCATCCCAAACTTTGGGGTGGCTGTGTCTTTTTGATTTTAATTTCCCTAAGCTGCAGGACCATAAGTGGAAGTGCCCTAGGCTCTGTTGCTTTGTTTTTTAGATGTTTCAGGAAACACCATACACTTCTCCCGAGTGGCTGTTGGCAAGTTACATCCCGCCCATCAGCATAACAAGGCTCCCAGTTCTCCATGGCCTGTCCTGCCTTTCTGGATTTTACACTTTTTTCAGATGGCCCTTTTGACGGGGGGGAAGTGAGACTTCATTGTAGTGCAGATTTCCTTTGCAAGCTTGCTTGGTTGGCCAAAAAGGGCGTATGCGTTTTTTCCTGAATATATTCAGGAAAAAACGCATACGCCCTTTTTGGCCAAGTGCATCATTGTCGACCTTCTGCCTCTTTTCCTATGCTTTAAATGCAATTCCAGTCTACCTCCTGAAATCGGTTTCCTGCAATTCTGCCCGGCTTTCAAGTCCTCTTGGCAGCCTTACTTCAGTATATTTTTGGATGATAGCTGTCATTTATAACTCTGCAGGTTTGTGAATTACAGTGCCCCTGAGCTCCTTTCTTCAACTCGCTTTCTTGTGAGCTGGCCGCAACACCGCACGATTGCTTCAGGCCCTAATCTGGTTCCGGCATGGCACGCTGAGCCTTTGGTTAATTCCTCTTCCTGGTGGGAAATGAGAGTTAAATTTTCCCGTCCAGACACCTCCAGCTAGTCTCTCATTGGTTCTCCCTATTCCTGTTCATCTTCCGCGGAATTTGCAAACTGGGCCAAACAGGAGGTTAAAGGCACTGACTCTCCAAGTCGGGAGAGTGTTAGTAAAGCATCTGGAATGTTGCACCCGAGTACCAGGGGACGAGAACTGAGACATATTTCAACACGTCTCCCGATCACACGGTTGATCATACTCTGGGTTCCACATGCATGTTTTAGCTGAAGGAAGAATCCCGTAAACCTGGAGAGTTGAGACCCGTGGAATGGGTACCATGCAATATGACTTCAAAGGGTCTTCATTTGCTCACCAAAACTCTCCAATCCTATCACTGCTGCGTTTTTGCCCCTGTACTCACGATTGATTCACTTTCAGAGACATAGCAATCCATAGGTTTTAAGATACTTACTAGTCAGGTACATTATTAGGCGTTTAATATGGGGTTTTGAGTCCATTTCGTTGAGCAAGGAGTAGCTCTTGTCTATTACATATTTGGCTTAAGGAACTTTATCTGTGCTCATTTCAATCTCTGGTTTTATGCAGCACCCCAACTCACCTTTCCCCTTAAGCAAGCATAAGTTGATTTTCTAAATTTGGGACCATGTTCTGTTTTGAAATTCAGTTCCTGTGTAGCCAAGTTTACATTCCGTGTATTAGTGATATCTTATGATGTTTCTTTTTCTGTGTGACTTATTTCAGTTAGAATCATCATACCTGAATCCACTCATTATGCTGCTATGGGCCTGATGACATAGATGTCATTGCTGAGTGATATTGCATTGTACGTAAGTACCACAATTTCTTTATCCATTTTTCGCTTTATGCGATATTGAACTTGTACCGTAAACGAGTTTCTTGTAAACAGAGCCATCCCAAACTTTGGGGTGGCTGTGTCTTTTTGATTTTAATTTCCCTAAGCTGCAGGACCATAAGTGGAAGTGCCCTAGGCTCTGTTGCTTTGTTTTTTAGATGTTTCAGGAAACACCATACACTTCTCCCGAGTGGCTGTTGGCAAGTTACATCCCGCCCATCAGCATAACAAGGCTCCCAGTTCTCCATGGCCTGTCCTGCCTTTCTGGATTTTACACTTTTTTCAGATGGCCCTTTTGACGGGGGGGAAGTGAGACTTCATTGTAGTGCAGATTTCCTTTGCAAGCTTGCTTGGTTGGCCAAAAAGGGCGTATGCGTTTTTTCCTGAATATATTCAGGAAAAAACGCATACGCCCTTTTTGGCCAAGTGCATCATTGTCGACCTTCTGCCTCTTTTCCTATGCTTTAAATGCAATTCCAGTCTACCTCCTGAAATCGGTTTCCTGCAATTCTGCCCGGCTTTCAAGTCCTCTTGGCAGCCTTACTTCAGTATATTTTTGGATGATAGCTGTCATTTATAACTCTGCAGGTTTGTGAATTACAGTGCCCCTGAGCTCCTTTCTTCAACTCGCTTTCTTGTGAGCTGGCCGCAACACCGCACGATTGCTTCAGGCCCTAATCTGGTTCCGGCATGGCACGCTGAGCCTTTGGTTAATTCCTCTTCCTGGTGGGAAATGAGAGTTAAATTTTCCCGTCCAGACACCTCCAGCTAGTCTCTCATTGGTTCTCCCTATTCCTGTTCATCTTCCGCGGAATTTGCAAACTGGGCCAAACAGGAGGTTAAAGGCACTGACTCTCCAAGTCGGGAGAGTGTTAGTAAAGCATCTGGAATGTTGCACCCGAGTACCAGGGGACAAGAACTGAGACATATTTCAACACGTCTCCCGATCACACGGTTGATCATACTCTGGGTTCCACATGCATGTTTTAGCTGAAGGAAGAATCCCTTAAACCTGGAGAGTTGAGACCCGTGGAATGGGTACCATGCAATATGACTTCAAAGGGTCTTCATTTGCTCACCAAAACTCTCCAATCCTATCACTGCTGCGTTTTTGCCCCTGTACTCACGATTGATTCACTTTCAGAGACATAGCAATCCATAGGTTTTAAGATACTTACTAGTCAGGTACATTATTAGGCGTTTAATATGGGGTTTTGAGTCCATTTCGTTGAGCAAGGAGTAGCTCTTGTCTATTACATATTTGGCTTAAGGAACTTTATCTGTGCTCATTTCAATCTCTGGTTTTATGCAGCACCCCAACTCACCTTTCCCCTTAAGCAAGCATAAGTTGATTTTCTAAATTTGGGACCATGTTCTGTTTTGAAATTCAGTTCCTGTGTAGCCAAGTTTACATTCCGTGTATTAGTGATATCTTATGATGTTTCTTTTTCTGTGTGACTTATTTCAGTTAGAATCATCATACCTGAATCCACTCATTATGCTGCTATGGGCCTGATGACATAGATGTCATTGCTGAGTGATATTGCATTGTACGTAAGTACCACAACTTCTTTATCCATTTTTCGCTTTATGCGATATTGAACTTGTACCGTAAACGAGTTTCTTGTAAACAGAGCCATCCCAAACTTTGGGGTGGCTGTGTCTTTTTGATTTTAATTTCCCTAAGCTATAGGACCATAAGTGGAAGTGCCCTAGGCTCTGTTGCTTTGTTTTTTAGATGTTTCAGGAAACACCATACACTTCTCCCGAGTGGCTGTTGGCAAGTTACATCCCGCCCATCAGCATAACAAGGCTCCCAGTTCTCCATGGCCTGTCCTGCCTTTCTGGATTTTACACTTTTTTCAGATGGCCCTTTTGACGGGGGGGAAGTGAGACTTCATTGTAGTGCAGATTTCCTTTGCAAGCTTGCTTGGTTGGCCAAAAAGGGCGTATGCGTTTTTTCCTGAATATATTCAGGAAAAAACGCATACGCCCTTTTTGGCCAAGTGCATCATTGTCGACCTTCTGCCTCTTTTCCTATGCTTTAAATGCAATTCCAGTCTACCTCCTGAAATCGGTTTCCTGCAATTCTGCCCGGCTTTCAAGTCCTCTTGGCAGCCTTACTTCAGTATATTTTTGGATGATAGCTGTCATTTATAACTCTGCAGGTTTGTGAATTACAGTGCCCCTGAGCTCCTTTCTTCAACTCGCTTTCTTGTGAGCTGGCCGCAACACCACAGGATTGCTTCAGGCCCTAATCTGGTTCCGGCATGGCACGCTGAGCCTTTGGTTAATTCCTCTTCCTGGTGGGAAATGAGAGTTAAATTTTCCCGTCCAGACACCTCCAGCTAGTCTCTCATTGGTTCTCCCTATTCCTGTTCATCTTCCGCGGAATTTGCAAACTGGGCCAAACAGGAGGTTAAAGGCACTGACTCTCCAAGTCGGGAGAGTGTTAGTAAAGCATCTGGAATGTTGCACCCGAGTACCAGGGGACAAGAACTGAGACATATTTCAACACGTCTCCCGATCACACGGTTGATCATACTCTGGGTTCCACATGCATGTTTTAGCTGAAGGAAGAATCCCTTAAACCTGGAGAGTTGAGACCCGTGGAATGGGTACCATGCAATATGACTTCAAAGGGTCTTCATTTGCTCACCAAAACTCTCCAATCCTATCACTGCTGCGTTTTTGCCCCTGTACTCACGATTGATTCACTTTCAGAGACATAGCAATCCATAGGTTTTAAGATACTTACTAGTCAGGTACATTATTAGGCGTTTAATATGGGGTTTTGAGTCCATTTCGTTGAGCAAGGAGTAGCTCTTGTCTATTACATATTTGGCTTAAGGAACTTTATCTGTGCTCATTTCAATCTCTGGTTTTATGCAGCACCCCAACTCACCTTTCCCCTTAAGCAAGCATAAGTTGATTTTCTAAATTTGGGACCATGTTCTGTTTTGAAATTCAGTTCCTGTGTAGCCAAGTTTACATTCCGTGTATTAGTGATATCTTATGATGTTTCTTTTTCTGTGTGACTTATTTCAGTTAGAATCATCATACCTGAATCCACTCATTATGCTGCTATGGGCCTGATGACATAGATGTCATTGCTGAGTGATATTGCATTGTACGTAAGTACCACAACTTCTTTATCCATTTTTCGCTTTATGCGATATTGAACTTGTACCGTAAACGAGTTTCTTGTAAACAGAGCCATCCCAAACTTTGGGGTGGCTGTGTCTTTTTGATTTTAATTTCCCTAAGCTATAGGACCATAAGTGGAAGTGCCCTAGGCTCTGTTGCTTTGTTTTTTAGATGTTTCAGGAAACACCATACACTTCTCCCGAGTGGCTGTTGGCAAGTTACATCCCGCCCATCAGCATAACAAGGCTCCCAGTTCTCCATGGCCTGTCCTGCCTTTCTGGATTTTACACTTTTTTCAGATGGCCCTTTTGACGGGGGGGAAGTGAGACTTCATTGTAGTGCAGATTTCCTTTGCAAGCTTGCTTGGTTGGCCAAAAAGGGCGTATGCGTTTTTTCCTGAATATATTCAGGAAAAAACGCATACGCCCTTTTTGGCCAAGTGCATCATTGTCGACCTTCTGCCTCTTTTCCTATGCTTTAAATGCAATTCCAGTCTACCTCCTGAAATCGGTTTCCTGCAATTCTGCCCGGCTTTCAAGTCCTCTTGGCAGCCTTACTTCAGTATATTTTTGGATGATAGCTGTCATTTATAACTCTGCAGGTTTGTGAATTACAGTGCCCCTGAGCTCCTTTCTTCAACTCGCTTTCTTGTGAGCTGGCCGCAACACCACAGGATTGCTTCAGGCCCTAATCTGGTTCCGGCATGGCACGCTGAGCCTTTGGTTAATTCCTCTTCCTGGTGGGAAATGAGAGTTAAATTTTCCCGTCCAGACACCTCCAGCTAGTCTCTCATTGGTTCTCCCTATTCCTGTTCATCTTCCGCGGAATTTGCAAACTGGGCCAAACAGGAGGTTAAAGGCACTGACTCTCCAAGTCGGGAGAGTGTTAGTAAAGCATCTGGAATGTTGCACCCGAGTACCAGGGGACAAGAACTGAGACATATTTCAACACGTCTCCCGATCACACGGTTGATCATACTCTGGGTTCCACATGCATGTTTTAGCTGAAGGAAGAATCCCGTAAACCTGGAGAGTTGAGACCCGTGGAATGGGTACCATGCAATATGACTTCAAAGGGTCTTCATTTGCTCACCAAAACTCTCCAATCCTATCACTGCTGCGTTTTTGCCCCTGTACTCACGATTGATTCACTTTCAGAGACATAGCAATCCATAGGTTTTAAGATACTTACTAGTCAGGTACATTATTAGGCGTTTAATATGGGGTTTTGAGTCCATTTCGTTGAGCAAGGAGTAGCTCTTGTCTATTACATATTTGGCTTAAGGAACTTTATCTGTGCTCATTTCAATCTCTGGTTTTATGCAGCACCCCAACTCACCTTTCCCCTTAAGCAAGCATAAGTTGATTTTCTAAATTTGGGACCATGTTCTGTTTTGAAATTCAGTTCCTGTGTAGCCAAGTTTACGTTCCGTGTATTAGTGATATCTTATGATGTTTCTTTTTCTGTGTGACTTATTTCAGTTAGAATCATCATACCTGAATCCACTCATTATGCTGCTATGGGCCTGATGACATAGATGTCATTGCTGAGTGATATTGCATTGTACGTAAGTACCACAACTTCTTTATCCATTTTTCGCTTTATGCGATATTGAACTTGTACCGTAAACGAGTTTCTTGTAAACAGAGCCATCCCAAACTTTGGGGTGGCTGTGTCTTTTTGATTTTAATTTCCCTAAGCTATAGGACCATAAGTGGAAGTGCCCTAGGCTCTGTTGCTTTGTTTTTTAGATGTTTCAGGAAACACCATACACTTCTCCCGAGTGGCTGTTGGCAAGTTACATCCCGCCCATCAGCATAACAAGGCTCCCAGTTCTCCATGGCCTGTCCTGCCTTTCTGGATTTTACACTTTTTTCAGATGGCCCTTTTGACGGGGGGGGGGGGGAAGTGAGACTTCATTGTAGTGCAGATTTCCTTTGCAAGCTTGCTTGGTTGGCCAAAAAGGGCGTATGCGTTTTTTCCTGAATATATTCAGGAAAAAACGCATACGCCCTTTTTGGCCAAGTGCATCATTGTCGACCTTCTGCCTCTTTTCCTATGCTTTAAATGCAATTCCAGTCTACCTCCTGAAATCGGTTTCCTGCAATTCTGCCCGGCTTTCAAGTCCTCTTGGCAGCCTTACTTCAGTATATTTTTGGATGATAGCTGTCATTTATAACTCTGCAGGTTTGTGAATTACAGTGCCCCTGAGCTCCTTTCTTCAACTCGCTTTCTTGTGAGCTGGCCGCAACACCGCAGGATTGCTTCAGGCCCTAATCTGTTTCCGGCATGGCACGCTGAGCCTTTGGTTAATTCCTCTTCCTGGTGGGAAATGAGAGTTAAATTTTCCCGTCCAGACACCTCCAGCTAGTCTCTCATTGGTTCTCCCTATTCCTGTTCATCTTCCGCGGAATTTGCAAACTGGGCCAAACAGGAGGTTAAAGGCACTGACTCTCCAAGTCGGGAGAGTGTTAGTAAAGCATCTGGAATGTTGCACCCGAGTACCAGGGGACAAGAACTGAGACATATTTCAACACGTCTCCCAATCACACGGTTGATCATACTCTGGGTTCCACATGCATGTTTTAGCTGAAGGAAGAATCCCTTAAACCTGGAGAGTTGAGACCCGTGGAATGGGTACCATGCAATATGACTTCAAAGGGTCTTCATTTGCTCACCAAAACTCTCCAATCCTATCACTGCTGCGTTTTTGCCCCTGTACTCACGATTGATTCACTTTCAGAGACATAGCAATCCATAGGTTTTAAGATACTTACTAGTCAGGTACATTATTAGGCGTTTAATATGGGGTTTTGAGTCCATTTCGTTGAGCAAGGAGTAGCTCTTGTCTATTACATATTTGGCTTAAGGAACTTTATCTGTGCTCATTTCAATCTCTGGTTTTATGCAGCACCCCAACTCACCTTTCCCCTTAAGCAAGCATAAGTTGATTTTCTAAATTTGGGACCATGTTCTGTTTTGAAATTCAGTTCCTGTGTAGCCAAGTTTACATTCCGTGTATTAGTGATATCTTATGATGTTTCTTTTTCTGTGTGACTTATTTCAGTTAGAATCATCATACCTGAATCCACTCATTATGCTGCTATGGGCCTGATGACATAGATGTCATTGCTGAGTGATATTGCATTGTACGTAAGTACCACAACTTCTTTATCCATTTTTCGCTTTATGCGATATTGAACTTGTACCGTAAACGAGTTTCTTGTAAACAGAGCCATCCCAAACTTTGGGGTGGCTGTGTCTTTTTGATTTTAATTTCCCTAAGCTATAGGACCATAAGTGGAAGTGCCCTAGGCTCTGTTGCTTTGTTTTTTAGATGTTTCAGGAAACACCATACACTTCTCCCGAGTGGCTGTTGGCAAGTTACATCCCGCCCATCAGCATAACAAGGCTCCCAGTTCTCCATGGCCTGTCCTGCCTTTCTGGATTTTACACTTTTTTCAGATGGCCCTTTTGACGGGGGGGAAGTGAGACTTCATTGTAGTGCAGATTTCCTTTGCAAGCTTGCTTGGTTGGCCAAAAAGGGCGTATGCGTTTTTTCCTGAATATATTCAGGAAAAAACGCATACGCCCTTTTTGGCCAAGTGCATCATTGTCGACCTTCTGCCTCTTTTCCTATGCTTTAAATGCAATTCCAGTCTACCTCCTGAAATCGGTTTCCTGCAATTCTGCCCGGCTTTCAAGTCCTCTTGGCAGCCTTACTTCAGTATATTTTTGGATGATAGCTGTCATTTATAACTCTGCAGGTTTGTGAATTACAGTGCCCCTGAGCTCCTTTCTTCAACTCGCTTTCTTGTGAGCTGGCCGCAACACCACAGGATTGCTTCAGGCCCTAATCTGGTTCCGGCATGGCACGCTGAGCCTTTGGTTAATTCCTCTTCCTGGTGGGAAATGAGAGTTAAATTTTCCCGTCCAGACACCTCCAGCTAGTCTCTCATTGGTTCTCCCTATTCCTGTTCATCTTCCGCGGAATTTGCAAACTGGGCCAAACAGGAGGTTAAAGGCACTGACTCTCCAAGTCGGGAGAGTGTTAGTAAAGCATCTGGAATGTTGCACCCGAGTACCAGGGGACGAGAACTGAGACATATTTCAACACGTCTCCCGATCACACGGTTGATCATACTCTGGGTTCCACATGCATGTTTTAGCTGAAGGAAGAATCCCTTAAACCTGGAGAGTTGAGACCCGTGGAATGGGTACCATGCAATATGACTTCAAAGGGTCTTCATTTGCTCACCAAAACTCTCCAATCCTATCACTGCTGCGTTTTTGCCCCTGTACTCACGATTGATTCACTTTCAGAGACATAGCAATCCATAGGTTTTAAGATACTTACTAGTCAGGTACATTCTTAGGTGTTTAATATGGCGTTTTGAGTCCATTTCGTTGAGCAAGGAGTAGCTCTTGTCTATTACATATTTGGCTTAAGGAACTTTATCTGTGCTCATTTCAATCTCTGGTTTTATGCAGCACCCCAACTCACCTTTCCCCTTAAGCAAGCATAAGTTGATTTTCTAAATTTGGGACCATGTTCTGTTTTGAAATTCAGTTCCTGTGTAGCCAAGTTTACATTCCGTGTATTAGTGATATCTTATGATGTTTCTTTTTCTGTGTGACTTATTTCAGTTAGAATCATCATACCTGAATCCACTCATTATGCTGCTATGGGCCTGATGACATAGATGTCATTGCTGAGTGATATTGCATTGTACGTAAGTACCACAACTTCTTTATCCATTTTTCGCTTTATGCGATATTGAACTTGTACCATAAACGAGTTTCTTGTAAACAGAGCCATCCCAAACTTTGGGGTGGCTGTGTCTTTTTGATTTTAATTTCCCTAAGCTGCAGGACCATAAGTGGAAGTGCCCTAGGCTCTGTTGCTTTGTTTTTTAGATGTTTCAGGAAACACCATACACTTCTCCCGAGTGGCTGTTGGCAAGTTACATCCCGCCCATCAGCATAACAAGGCTCCCAGTTCTCCATGGCCTGTCCTGCCTTTCTGGATTTTACACTTTTTTCAGATGGCCCTTTTGACGGGGGGGAAGTGAGACTTCATTGTAGTGCAGATTTCCTTTGCAAGCTTGCTTGGTTGGCCAAAAAGGGCGTATGCGTTTTTTCCTGAATATATTCAGGAAAAAACGCATACGCCCTTTTTGGCCAAGTGCATCATTGTCGACCTTCTGCCTCTTTTCCTATGCTTTAAATGCAATTCCAGTCTACCTCCTGAAATCGGTTTCCTGCAATTCTGCCCGGCTTTCAAGTCCTCTTGGCAGCCTTACTTCAGTATATTTTTGGATGATAGCTGTCATTTATAACTCTGCAGGTTTGTGAATTACAGTGCCCCTGAGCTCCTTTCTTCAACTCGCTTTCTTGTGAGCTGGCCGCAACACCGCAGGATTGCTTCAGGCCCTAATCTGGTTCCGGCATGGCACGCTGAGCCTTTGGTTAATTCCTCTTCCTGGTGGGAAATGAGAGTTAAATTTTCCCGTCCAGACACCTCCAGCTAGTCTCTCATTGGTTCTCCCTATTCCTGTTCATCTTCCGCGGAATTTGCAAACTGGGCCAAACAGGAGGTTAAAGGCACTGACTCTCCAAGTCGGGAGAGTGTTAGTAAAGCATCTGGAATGTTGCACCCGAGTACCAGGGGACGAGAACTGAGACATATTTCAACACGTCTCCCGATCACACGGTTGATCATACTCTGGGTTCCACATGCATGTTTTAGCTGAAGGAAGAATCCCGTAAACCTGGAGAGTTGAGACCCGTGGAATGGGTACCATGCAATATGACTTCAAAGGGTCTTCATTTGCTCACCAAAACTCTCCAATCCTATCACTGCTGCGTTTTTGCCCCTGTACTCACGATTGATTCACTTTCAGAGACATAGCAATCCATAGGTTTTAAGATACTTACTAGTCAGGTACATTATTAGGCGTTTAATATGGGGTTTTGAGTCCATTTCGTTGAGCAAGGAGTAGCTCTTGTCTATTACATATTTGGCTTAAGGAACTTTATCTGTGCTCATTTCAATCTCTGGTTTTATGCAGCACCCCAACTCACCTTTCCCCTTAAGCAAGCATAAGTTGATTTTCTAAATTTGGGACCATGTTCTGTTTTGAAATTCAGTTCCTGTGTAGCCAAGTTTACATTCCGTGTATTAGTGATATCTTATGATGTTTCTTTTTCTGTGTGACTTATTTCAGTTAGAATCATCATACCTGAATCCACTCATTATGCTGCTATGGGCCTGATGACATAGATGTCATTGCTGAGTGATATTGCATTGTACGTAAGTACCACAATTTCTTTATCCATTTTTCGCTTTATGCGATATTGAACTTGTACCGTAAACGAGTTTCTTGTAAACAGAGCCATCCCAAACTTTGGGGTGGCTGTGTCTTTTTGATTTTAATTTCCCTAAGCTGCAGGACCATAAGTGGAAGTGCCCTAGGCTCTGTTGCTTTGTTTTTTAGATGTTTCAGGAAACACCATACACTTCTCCCGAGTGGCTGTTGGCAAGTTACATCCCGCCCATCAGCATAACAAGGCTCCCAGTTCTCCATGGCCTGTCCTGCCTTTCTGGATTTTACACTTTTTTCAGATGGCCCTTTTGACGGGGGGGAAGTGAGACTTCATTGTAGTGCAGATTTCCTTTGCAAGCTTGCTTGGTTGGCCAAAAAGGGCGTATGCGTTTTTTCCTGAATATATTCAGGAAAAAACGCATACGCCCTTTTTGGCCAAGTGCATCATTGTCGACCTTCTGCCTCTTTTCCTATGCTTTAAATGCAATTCCAGTCTACCTCCTGAAATCGGTTTCCTGCAATTCTGCCCGGCTTTCAAGTCCTCTTGGCAGCCTTACTTCAGTATATTTTTGGATGATAGCTGTCATTTATAACTCTGCAGGTTTGTGAATTACAGTGCCCCTGAGCTCCTTTCTTCAACTCGCTTTCTTGTGAGCTGGCCGCAACACCGCAGGATTGCTTCAGGCCCTAATCTGGTTCCGGCATGGCACGCTGAGCCTTTGGTTAATTCCTCTTCCTGGTGGGAAATGAGAGTTAAATTTTCCCGTCCAGACACCTCCAGCTAGTCTCTCATTGGTTCTCCCTATTCCTGTTCATCTTCCGCGGAATTTGCAAACTGGGCCAAACAGGAGGTTAAAGGCACTGACTCTCCAAGTCGGGAGAGTGTTAGTAAAGCATCTGGAATGTTGCACCCGAGTACCAGGGGACGAGAACTGAGACATATTTCAACACGTCTCCCGATCACACGGTTGATCATACTCTGGGTTCCACATGCATGTTTTAGCTGAAGGAAGAATCCCGTAAACCTGGAGAGTTGAGACCCGTGGAATGGGTACCATGCAATATGACTTCAAAGGGTCTTCATTTGCTCACCAAAACTCTCCAATCCTATCACTGCTGCGTTTTTGCCCCTGTACTCACGATTGATTCACTTTCAGAGACATAGCAATCCATAGGTTTTAAGATACTTACTAGTCAGGTACATTATTAGGCGTTTAATATGGGGTTTTGAGTCCATTTCGTTGAGCAAGGAGTAGCTCTTGTCTATTACATATTTGGCTTAAGGAACTTTATCTGTGCTCATTTCAATCTCTGGTTTTATGCAGCACCCCAACTCACCTTTCCCCTTAAGCAAGCATAAGTTGATTTTCTAAATTTGGGACCATGTTCTGTTTTGAAATTCAGTTCCTGTGTAGCCAAGTTTACATTCCGTGTATTAGTGATATCTTATGATGTTTCTTTTTCTGTGTGACTTATTTCAGTTAGAATCATCATACCTGAATCCACTCATTATGCTGCTATGGGCCTGATGACATAGATGTCATTGCTGAGTGATATTGCATTGTACGTAAGTACCACAATTTCTTTATCCATTTTTCGCTTTATGCGATATTGAACTTGTACCGTAAACGAGTTTCTTGTAAACAGAGCCATCCCAAACTTTGGGGTGGCTGTGTCTTTTTGATTTTAATTTCCCTAAGCTGCAGGACCATAAGTGGAAGTGCCCTAGGCTCTGTTGCTTTGTTTTTTAGATGTTTCAGGAAACACCATACACTTCTCCCGAGTGGCTGTTGGCAAGTTACATCCCGCCCATCAGCATAACAAGGCTCCCAGTTCTCCATGGCCTGTCCTGCCTTTCTGGATTTTACACTTTTTTCAGATGGCCCTTTTGACGGGGGGGAAGTGAGACTTCATTGTAGTGCAGATTTCCTTTGCAAGCTTGCTTGGTTGGCCAAAAAGGGCGTATGCGTTTTTTCCTGAATATATTCAGGAAAAAACGCATACGCCCTTTTTGGCCAAGTGCATCATTGTCGACCTTCTGCCTCTTTTCCTATGCTTTAAATGCAATTCCAGTCTACCTCCTGAAATCGGTTTCCTGCAATTCTGCCCGGCTTTCAAGTCCTCTTGGCAGCCTTACTTCAGTATATTTTTGGATGATAGCTGTCATTTATAACTCTGCAGGTTTGTGAATTACAGTGCCCCTGAGCTCCTTTCTTCAACTCGCTTTCTTGTGAGCTGGCCACAACACCGCACGATTGCTTCAGGCCCTAATCTGGTTCCGGCATGGCACGCTGAGCCTTTGGTTAATTCCTCTTCCTGGTGGGAAATGAGAGTTAAATTTTCCCGTCCAGACACCTCCAGCTAGTCTCTCATTGGTTCTCCCTATTCCTGTTCATCTTCCGCGGAATTTGCAAACTGGGCCAAACAGGAGGTTAAAGGCACTGACTCTCCAAGTCGGGAGAGTGTTAGTAAAGCATCTGGAATGTTGCACCCGAGTACCAGGGGACAAGAACTGAGACATATTTCAACACGTCTCCCGATCACACGGTTGATCATACTCTGGGTTCCACATGCATGTTTTAGCTGAAGGAAGAATCCCTTAAACCTGGAGAGTTGAGACCCGTGGAATGGGTACCATGCAATATGACTTCAAAGGGTCTTCATTTGCTCACCAAAACTCTCCAATCCTATCACTGCTGCGTTTTTGCCCCTGTACTCACGATTGATTCACTTTCAGAGACATAGCAATCCATAGGTTTTAAGATACTTACTAGTCAGGTACATTATTAGGCGTTTAATATGGGGTTTTGAGTCCATTTCGTTGAGCAAGGAGTAGCTCTTGTCTATTACATATTTGGCTTAAGGAACTTTATCTGTGCTCATTTCAATCTCTGGTTTTATGCAGCACCCCAACTCACCTTTCCCCTTAAGCAAGCATAAGTTGATTTTCTAAATTTGGGACCATGTTCTGTTTTGAAATTCAGTTCCTGTGTAGCCAAGTTTACATTCCGTGTATTAGTGATATCTTATGATGTTTCTTTTTCTGTGTGACTTATTTCAGTTAGAATCATCATACCTGAATCCACTCATTATGCTGCTATGGGCCTGATGACATAGATGTCATTGCTGAGTGATATTGCATTGTACGTAAGTACCACAACTTCTTTATCCATTTTTCGCTTTATGCGATATTGAACTTGTACCGTAAACGAGTTTCTTGTAAACAGAGCCATCCCAAACTTTGGGGTGGCTGTGTCTTTTTGATTTTAATTTCCCTAAGCTATAGGACCATAAGTGGAAGTGCCCTAGGCTCTGTTGCTTTGTTTTTTAGATGTTTCAGGAAACACCATACACTTCTCCCGAGTGGCTGTTGGCAAGTTACATCCCGCCCATCAGCATAACAAGGCTCCCAGTTCTCCATGGCCTGTCCTGCCTTTCTGGATTTTACACTTTTTTCAGATGGCCCTTTTGACGGGGGGGAAGTGAGACTTCATTGTAGTGCAGATTTCCTTTGCAAGCTTGCTTGGTTGGCCAAAAAGGGCGTATGCGTTTTTTCCTGAATATATTCAGGAAAAAACGCATACGCCCTTTTTGGCCAAGTGCATCATTGTCGACCTTCTGCCTCTTTTCCTATGCTTTAAATGCAATTCCAGTCTACCTCCTGAAATCGGTTTCCTGCAATTCTGCCCGGCTTTCAAGTCCTCTTGGCAGCCTTACTTCAGTATATTTTTGGATGATAGCTGTCATTTATAACTCTGCAGGTTTGTGAATTACAGTGCCCCTGAGCTCCTTTCTTCAACTCGCTTTCTTGTGAGCTGGCCGCAACACCACAGGATTGCTTCAGGCCCTAATCTGGTTCCGGCATGGCACGCTGAGCCTTTGGTTAATTCCTCTTCCTGGTGGGAAATGAGAGTTAAATTTTCCCGTCCAGACACCTCCAGCTAGTCTCTCATTGGTTCTCCCTATTCCTGTTCATCTTCCGCGGAATTTGCAAACTGGGCCAAACAGGAGGTTAAAGGCACTGACTCTCCAAGTCGGGAGAGTGTTAGTAAAGCATCTGGAATGTTGCACCCGAGTACCAGGGGACAAGAACTGAGACATATTTCAACACGTCTCCCGATCACACGGTTGATCATACTCTGGGTTCCACATGCATGTTTTAGCTGAAGGAAGAATCCCTTAAACCTGGAGAGTTGAGACCCGTGGAATGGGTACCATGCAATATGACTTCAAAGGGTCTTCATTTGCTCACCAAAACTCTCCAATCCTATCACTGCTGCGTTTTTGCCCCTGTACTCACGATTGATTCACTTTCAGAGACATAGCAATCCATAGGTTTTAAGATACTTACTAGTCAGGTACATTATTAGGCGTTTAATATGGGGTTTTGAGTCCATTTCGTTGAGCAAGGAGTAGCTCTTGTCTATTACATATTTGGCTTAAGGAACTTTATCTGTGCTCATTTCAATCTCTGGTTTTATGCAGCACCCCAACTCACCTTTCCCCTTAAGCAAGCATAAGTTGATTTTCTAAATTTGGGACCATGTTCTGTTTTGAAATTCAGTTCCTGTGTAGCCAAGTTTACATTCCGTGTATTAGTGATATCTTATGATGTTTCTTTTTCTGTGTGACTTATTTCAGTTAGAATCATCATACCTGAATCCACTCATTATGCTGCTATGGGCCTGATGACATAGATGTCATTGCTGAGTGATATTGCATTGTACGTAAGTACCACAATTTCTTTATCCATTTTTCGCTTTATGCGATATTGAACTTGTACCGTAAACGAGTTTCTTGTAAACAGAGCCATCCCAAACTTTGGGGTGGCTGTGTCTTTTTGATTTTAATTTCCCTAAGCTGCAGGACCATAAGTGGAAGTGCCCTAGGCTCTGTTGCTTTGTTTTTTAGATGTTTCAGGAAACACCATACACTTCTCCCGAGTGGCTGTTGGCAAGTTACATCCCGCCCATCAGCATAACAAGGCTCCCAGTTCTCCATGGCCTGTCCTGCCTTTCTGGATTTTACACTTTTTTCAGATGGCCCTTTTGACGGGGGGGAAGTGAGACTTCATTGTAGTGCAGATTTCCTTTGCAAGCTTGCTTGGTTGGCCAAAAAGGGCGTATGCGTTTTTTCCTGAATATATTCAGGAAAAAACGCATACGCCCTTTTTGGCCAAGTGCATCATTGTCGACCTTCTGCCTCTTTTCCTATGCTTTAAATGCAATTCCAGTCTACCTCCTGAAATTGGTTTCCTGCAATTCTGCCCGGCTTTCAAGTCCTCTTGGCAGCCTTACTTCAGTATATTTTTGGATGATAGCTGTCATTTATAACTCTGCAGGTTTGTGAATTACAGTGCCCCTGAGCTCCTTTCTTCAACTCGCTTTCTTGTGAGCTGGCCGCAACACCGCACGATTGCTTCAGGCCCTAATCTGGTTCCGGCATGGCACGCTGAGCCTTTGGTTAATTCCTCTTCCTGGTGGGAAATGAGAGTTAAATTTTCCCGTCCAGACACCTCCAGCTAGTCTCTCATTGGTTCTCCCTATTCCTGTTCATCTTCCGCGGAATTTGCAAACTGGGCCAAACAGGAGGTTAAAGGCACTGACTCTCCAAGTCGGGAGAGTGTTAGTAAAGCATCTGGAATGTTGCACCCGAGTACCAGGGGACAAGAACTGAGACATATTTCAACACGTCTCCCGATCACACGGTTGATCATACTCTGGGTTCCACATGCATGTTTTAGCTGAAGGAAGAATCCCTTAAACCTGGAGAGTTGAGACCCGTGGAATGGGTACCATGCAATATGACTTCAAAGGGTCTTCATTTGCTCACCAAAACTCTCCAATCCTATCACTGCTGCGTTTTTGCCCCTGTACTCACGATTGATTCACTTTCAGAGACATAGCAATCCATAGGTTTTAAGATACTTACTAGTCAGGTACATTATTAGGCATTTAATATGGGGTTTTGAGTCCATTTCGTTGAGCAAGGAGTAGCTCTTGTCTATTACATATTTGGCTTAAGGAACTTTATCTGTGCTCATTTCAATCTCTGGTTTTATGCAGCACCCCAACTCACCTTTCCCCTTAAGCAAGCATAAGTTGATTTTCTAAATTTGGGACCATGTTCTGTTTTGAAATTCAGTTCCTGTGTAGCCAAGTTTACATTCCGTGTATTAGTGATATCTTATGATGTTTCTTTTTCTGTGTGACTTATTTCAGTTAGAATCATCATACCTGAATCCACTCATTATGCTGCTATGGGCCTGATGACATAGATGTCATTGCTGAGTGATATTGCATTGTACGTAAGTACCACAACTTCTTTATCCATTTTTCGCTTTATGCGATATTGAACTTGTACCGTAAACGAGTTTCTTGTAAACAGAGCCATCCCAAACTTTGGGGTGGCTGTGTCTTTTTGATTTTAATTTCCCTAAGCTATAGGACCATAAGTGGAAGTGCCCTAGGCTCTGTTGCTTTGTTTTTTAGATGTTTCAGGAAACACCATACACTTCTCCCGAGTGGCTGTTGGCAAGTTACATCCCGCCCATCAGCATAACAAGGCTCCCAGTTCTCCATGGCCTGTCCTGCCTTTCTGGATTTTACACTTTTTTCAGATGGCCCTTTTGACGGGGGGGAAGTGAGACTTCATTGTAGTGCAGATTTCCTTTGCAAGCTTGCTTGGTTGGCCAAAAAGGGCGTATGCGTTTTTTCCTGAATATATTCAGGAAAAAACGCATACGCCCTTTTTGGCCAAGTGCATCATTGTCGACCTTCTGCCTCTTTTCCTATGCTTTAAATGCAATTCCAGTCTACCTCCTGAAATCGGTTTCCTGCAATTCTGCCCGGCTTTCAAGTCCTCTTGGCAGCCTTACTTCAGTATATTTTTGGATGATAGCTGTCATTTATAACTCTGCAGGTTTGTGAATTACAGTGCCCCTGAGCTCCTTTCTTCAACTCGCTTTCTTGTGAGCTGGCCGCAACACCACAGGATTGCTTCAGGCCCTAATCTGGTTCCGGCATGGCACGCTGAGCCTTTGGTTAATTCCTCTTCCTGGTGGGAAATGAGAGTTAAATTTTCCCGTCCAGACACCTCCAGCTAGTCTCTCATTGGTTCTCCCTATTCCTGTTCATCTTCCGCGGAATTTGCAAACTGGGCCAAACAGGAGGTTAAAGGCACTGACTCTCCAAGTCGGGAGAGTGTTAGTAAAGCATCTGGAATGTTGCACCCGAGTACCAGGGGACAAGAACTGAGACATATTTCAACACGTCTCCCGATCACACGGTTGATCATACTCTGGGTTCCACATGCATGTTTTAGCTGAAGGAAGAATCCCTTAAACCTGGAGAGTTGAGACCCGTGGAATGGGTACCATGCAATATGACTTCAAAGGGTCTTCATTTGCTCACCAAAACTCTCCAATCCTATCACTGCTGCGTTTTTGCCCCTGTACTCACGATTGATTCACTTTCAGAGACATAGCAATCCATAGGTTTTAAGATACTTACTAGTCAGGTACATTATTAGGCGTTTAATATGGGGTTTTGAGTCCATTTCGTTGAGCAAGGAGTAGCTCTTGTCTATTACATATTTGGCTTAAGGAACTTTATCTGTGCTCATTTCAATCTCTGGTTTTATGCAGCACCCCAACTCACCTTTCCCCTTAAGCAAGCATAAGTTGATTTTCTAAATTTGGGACCATGTTCTGTTTTGAAATTCAGTTCCTGTGTAGCCAAGTTTACATTCCGTGTATTAGTGATATCTTATGATGTTTCTTTTTCTGTGTGACTTATTTCAGTTAGAATCATCATACCTGAATCCACTCATTATGCTGCTATGGGCCTGATGACATAGATGTCATTGCTGAGTGATATTGCACTGTACGTAAGTACCACAACTTCTTTATCCATTTTTCGCTTTATGCGATATTGAACTTGTACCGTAAACGAGTTTCTTGTAAACAGAGCCATCCCAAACTTTGGGGTGGCTGTGTCTTTTTGATTTTAATTTCCCTAAGCTATAGGACCATAAGTGCAAGTGCCCTAGGCTCTGTTGCTTTGTTTTTTAGATGTTTCAGGAAACACCATACACTTCTCCCGAGTGGCTGTTGGCAATTTACATCCCGCCCATCAGCATAACAAGGCTCCCAGTTCTCCATGGCCTGTCCTGCCTTTCTGGATTTTACACTTTTTTCAGATGGCCCTTTTGACGGGGGGGAAGTGAGACTTCATTGTAGTGCAGATTTCCTTTGCAAGCTTGCTTGGTTGGCCAAAAAGGGCGTATGCGTTTTTTCCTGAATATATTCAGGAAAAAACGCATACGCCCTTTTTGGCCAAGTGCATCATTGTCGACCTTCTGCCTCTTTTCCTATGCTTTAAATGCAATTCCAGTCTATCTCCTGAAATCGGTTTCCTGCAATTCTGCCCGGCTTTCAAGTCCTCTTGGCAGCCTTACTTCAGTATATTTTTGGATGATAGCTGTCATTTATAACTCTGCAGGTTTGTGAATTACAGTGCCCCTGAGCTCCTTTCTTCAACTCGCTTTCTTGTGAGCTGGCCGCAACACCGCAGGATTGCTTCAGGCCCTAATCTGTTTCCGGCATGGCACGCTGAGCCTTTGGTTAATTCCTCTTCCTGGTGGGAAATGAGAGTTAAATTTTCCCGTCCAGACACCTCCAGCTAGTCTCTCATTGGTTCTCCCTATTCCTGTTCATCTTCCGCGGAATTTGCAAACTGGGCCAAACAGGAGGTTAAAGGCACTGACTCTCCAAGTCGGGAGAGTGTTAGTAAAGCATCTGGAATGTTGCACCCGAGTACCAGGGGACAAGAACTGAGACATATTTCAACACGTCTCCCGATCACACGGTTGATCATACTCTGGGTTCCACATGCATGTTTTAGCTGAAGGAAGAATCCCTTAAACCTGGAGAGTTGAGACCCGTGGAATGGGTACCATGCAATATGACTTCAAAGGGTCTTCATTTGCTCACCAAAACTCTCCAATCCTATCACTGCTGCGTTTTTGCCCCTGTACTCACGATTGATTCACTTTCAGAGACATAGCAATCCATAGGTTTTAAGATACTTACTAGTCAGGTACATTATTAGGCGTTTAATATGGGGTTTTGAGTCCATTTCGTTGAGCAAGGAGTAGCTCTTGTCTATTACATATTTGGCTTAAGGAACTTTATCTGTGCTCATTTCAATCTCTGGTTTTATGCAGCACCCCAACTCACCTTTCCCCTTAAGCAAGCATAAGTTGATTTTCTAAATTTGGGACCATGTTCTGTTTTGAAATTCAGTTCCTGTGTAGCCAAGTTTACATTCCGTGTATTAGTGATATCTTATGATGTTTCTTTTTCTGTGTGACTTATTTCAGTTAGAATCATCATACCTGAATCCACTCATTATGCTGCTATGGGCCTGATGACATAGATGTCATTGCTGAGTGATATTGCATTGTACGTAAGTACCACAACTTCTTTATCCATTTTTCGCTTTATGCGATATTGAACTTGTACCGTAAACGAGTTTCTTGTAAACAGAGCCATCCCAAACTTTGGGGTGGCTGTGTCTTTTTGATTTTAATTTCCCTAAGCTGCAGGACCATAAGTGCAAGTGCCCTAGGCTCTGTTGCTTTGTTTTTTAGATGTTTCAGGAAACACCATACACTTCTCCCGAGTGGCTGTTGGCAAGTTACATCCCGCCCATCAGCATAACAAGGCTCCCAGTTCTCCATGGCCTGTCCTGCCTTTCTGGATTTTACACTTTTTTCAGATGGCCCTTTTGACGGGGGGGAAGTGAGACTTCATTGTAGTGCAGATTTCCTTTGCAAGCTTGCTTGGTTGGCCAAAAAGGGCGTATGCGTTTTTTCCTGAATATATTCAGGAAAAAACGCATACGCCCTTTTTGGCCAAGTGCATCATTGTCGACCTTCTGCCTCTTTTCCTATGCTTTAAATGCAATTCCAGTCTACCTCCTGAAATCGGTTTCCTGCAATTCTGCCCGGCTTTCAAGTCCTCTTGGCAGCCTTACTTCAGTATATTTTTGGATGATAGCTGTCATTTATAACTCTGCAGGTTTGTGAATTACAGTGCCCCTGAGCTCCTTTCTTCAACTCGCTTTCTTGTGAGCTGGCCGCAACACCACAGGATTGCTTCAGGCCCTAATCTGGTTCCGGCATGGCACGCTGAGCCTTTGGTTAATTCCTCTTCCTGGTGGGAAATGAGAGTTAAATTTTCCCGTCCAGACACCTCCAGCTAGTCTCTCATTGGTTCTCCCTATTCCTGTTCATCTTCCGCGGAATTTGCAAACTGGGCCAAACAGGAGGTTAAAGGCACTGACTCTCCAAGTCGGGAGAGTGTTAGTAAAGCATCTGGAATGTTGCACCCGAGTACCAGGGGACGAGAACTGAGACATATTTCAACACGTCTCCCGATCACACGGTTGATCATACTCTGGGTTCCACATGCATGTTTTAGCTGAAGGAAGAATCCCTTAAACCTGGAGAGTTGAGACCCGTGGAATGGGTACCATGCAATATGACTTCAAAGGGTCTTCATTTGCTCACCAAAACTCTCCAATCCTATCACTGCTGCGTTTTTGCCCCTGTACTCACGATTGATTCACTTTCAGAGACATAGCAATCCATAGGTTTTAAGATACTTACTAGTCAGGTACATTATTAGGCGTTTAATATGGGGTTTTGAGTCCATTTCGTTGAGCAAGGAGTAGCTCTTGTCTATTACATATTTGGCTTAAGGAACTTTATCTGTGCTCATTTCAATCTCTGGTTTTATGCAGCACCCCAACTCACCTTTCCCCTTAAGCAAGCATAAGTTGATTTTCTAAATTTGGGACCATGTTCTGTTTTGAAATTCAGTTCCTGTGTAGCCAAGTTTACATTCCGTGTATTAGTGATATCTTATGATGTTTCTTTTTCTGTGTGACTTATTTCAGTTAGAATCATCATACCTGAATCCACTCATTATGCTGCTATGGGCCTGATGACATAGATGTCATTGCTGAGTGATATTGCATTGTACGTAAGTACCACAACTTCTTTATCCATTTTTCGCTTTATGCGATATTGAACTTGTACCATAAACGAGTTTCTTGTAAACAGAGCCATCCCAAACTTTGGGGTGGCTGTGTCTTTTTGATTTTAATTTCCCTAAGCTGCAGGACCATAAGTGGAAGTGCCCTAGGCTCTGTTGCTTTGTTTTTTAGATGTTTCAGGAAACACCATACACTTCTCCCGAGTGGCTGTTGGCAAGTTACATCCCGCCCATCAGCATAACAAGGCTCCCAGTTCTCCATGGCCTGTCCTGCCTTTCTGGATTTTACACTTTTTTCAGATGGCCCTTTTGACGGGGGGAAGTGAGACTTCATTGTAGTGCAGATTTCCTTTGCAAGCTTGCTTGGTTGGCCAAAAAGGGCGTATGCGTTTTTTCCTGAATATATTCAGGAAAAAACGCATACGCCCTTTTTGGCCAAGTGCATCATTGTCGACCTTCTGCCTCTTTTCCTATGCTTTAAATGCAATTCCAGTCTACCTCCTGAAATCGGTTTCCTGCAATTCTGCCCGGCTTTCAAGTCCTCTTGGCAGCCTTACTTCAGTATATTTTTGGATGATAGCTGTCATTTATAACTCTGCAGGTTTGTGAATTACAGTGCCCCTGAGCTCCTTTCTTCAACTCGCTTTCTTGTGAGCTGGCCGCAACACCGCAGGATTGCTTCAGGCCCTAATCTGGTTCCGGCATGGCACGCTGAGCCTTTGGTTAATTCCTCTTCCTGGTGGGAAATGAGAGTTAAATTTTCCCGTCCAGACACCTCCAGCTAGTCTCTCATTGGTTCTCCCTATTCCTGTTCATCTTCCGCGGAATTTGCAAACTGGGCCAAACAGGAGGTTAAAGGCACTGACTCTCCAAGTCGGGAGAGTGTTAGTAAAGCATCTGGAATGTTGCACCCGAGTACCAGGGGACGAGAACTGAGACATATTTCAACACGTCTCCCGATCACACGGTTGATCATACTCTGGGTTCCACATGCATGTTTTAGCTGAAGGAAGAATCCCGTAAACCTGGAGAGTTGAGACCCGTGGAATGGGTACCATGCAATATGACTTCAAAGGGTCTTCATTTGCTCACCAAAACTCTCCAATCCTATCACTGCTGCGTTTTTGCCCCTGTACTCACGATTGATTCACTTTCAGAGACATAGCAATCCATAGGTTTTAAGATACTTACTAGTCAGGTACATTATTAGGCGTTTAATATGGGGTTTTGAGTCCATTTCGTTGAGCAAGGAGTAGCTCTTGTCTATTACATATTTGGCTTAAGGAACTTTATCTGTGCTCATTTCAATCTCTGGTTTTATGCAGCACCCCAACTCACCTTTCCCCTTAAGCAAGCATAAGTTGATTTTCTAAATTTGGGACCATGTTCTGTTTTGAAATTCAGTTCCTGTGTAGCCAAGTTTACATTCCGTGTATTAGTGATATCTTATGATGTTTCTTTTTCTGTGTGACTTATTTCAGTTAGAATCATCATACCTGAATCCACTCATTATGCTGCTATGGGCCTGATGACATAGATGTCATTGCTGAGTGATATTGCATTGTACGTAAGTACCACAACTTCTTTATCCATTTTTCGCTTTATGCGATATTGAACTTGTACCGTAAACGAGTTTCTTGTAAACAGAGCCATCCCAAACTTTGGGGTGGCTGTGTCTTTTTGATTTTAATTTCCCTAAGCTGCAGGACCATAAGTGGAAGTGCCCTAGGCTCTGTTGCTTTGTTTTTTAGATGTTTCAGGAAACACCATACACTTCTCCCGAGTGGCTGTTGGCAATTTACATCCCGCCCATCAGCATAACAAGGCTCCCAGTTCTCCATGGCCTGTCCTGCCTTTCTGGATTTTACACTTTTTTCAGATGGCCCTTTTGACGGGGGGGAAGTGAGACTTCATTGTAGTGCAGATTTCCTTTGCAAGCTTGCTTGGTTGGCCAAAAAGGGCGTATGCGTTTTTTCCTGAATATATTCAGGAAAAAACGCATACGCCCTTTTTGGCCAAGTGCATCATTGTCGACCTTCTGCCTCTTTTCCTATGCTTTAAATGCAATTCCAGTCTACCTCCTGAAATCGGTTTCCTGCAATTCTGCCCGGCTTTCAAGTCCTCTTGGCAGCCTTACTTCAGTATATTTTTGGATGATAGCTGTCATTTATAACTCTGCAGGTTTGTGAATTACAGTGCCCCTGAGCTCCTTTCTTCAACTCGCTTTCTTGTGAGCTGGCCGCAACACCGCACGATTGCTTCAGGCCCTAATCTGGTTCCGGCATGGCACGCTGAGCCTTTGGTTAATTCCTCTTCCTGGTGGGAAATGAGAGTTAAATTTTCCCGTCCAGACACCTCCAGCTAGTCTCTCATTGGTTCTCCCTATTCCTGTTCATCTTCCGCGGAATTTGCAAACTGGGCCAAACAGGAGGTTAAAGGCACTGACTCTCCAAGTCGGGAGAGTGTTAGTAAAGCATCTGGAATGTTGCACCCGAGTACCAGGGGACGAGAACTGAGACATATTTCAACACGTCTCCCGATCACACGGTTGATCATACTCTGGGTTCCACATGCATGTTTTAGCTGAAGGAAGAATCCCGTAAACCTGGAGAGTTGAGACCCGTGGAATGGGTACCATGCAATATGACTTCAAAGGGTCTTCATTTGCTCACCAAAACTCTCCAATCCTATCACTGCTGCGTTTTTGCCCCTGTACTCACGATTGATTCACTTTCAGAGACATAGCAATCCATAGGTTTTAAGATACTTACTAGTCAGGTACATTATTAGGCGTTTAATATGGGGTTTTGAGTCCATTTCGTTGAGCAAGGAGTAGCTCTTGTCTATTACATATTTGGCTTAAGGAACTTTATCTGTGCTCATTTCAATCTCTGGTTTTATGCAGCACCCCAACTCACCTTTCCCCTTAAGCAAGCATAAGTTGATTTTCTAAATTTGGGACCATGTTCTGTTTTGAAATTCAGTTCCTGTGTAGCCAAGTTTACATTCCGTGTATTAGTGATATCTTATGATGTTTCTTTTTCTGTGTGACTTATTTCAGTTAGAATCATCATACCTGAATCCACTCATTATGCTGCTATGGGCCTGATGACATAGATGTCATTGCTGAGTGATATTGCATTGTACGTAAGTACCACAACTTCTTTATCCATTTTTCGCTTTATGCGATATTGAACTTGTACCGTAAACGAGTTTCTTGTAAACAGAGCCATCCCAAACTTTGGGGTGGCTGTGTCTTTTTGATTTTAATTTCCCTAAGCTATAGGACCATAAGTGGAAGTGCCCTAGGCTCTGTTGCTTTGTTTTTTAGATGTTTCAGGAAACACCATACACTTCTCCCGAGTGGCTGTTGGCAAGTTACATCCCGCCCATCAGCATAACAAGGCTCCCAGTTCTCCATGGCCTGTCCTGCCTTTCTGGATTTTACACTTTTTTCAGATGGCCCTTTTGACGGGGGGGAAGTGAGACTTCATTGTAGTGCAGATTTCCTTTGCAAGCTTGCTTGGTTGGCCAAAAAGGGCGTATGCGTTTTTTCCTGAATATATTCAGGAAAAAACGCATACGCCGTTTTTGGCCAAGTGCATCATTGTCGACCTTCTGCCTCTTTTCCTATGCTTTAAATGCAATTCCAGTCTACCTCCTGAAATCGGTTTCCTGCAATTCTGCCCGGCTTTCAAGTCCTCTTGGCAGCCTTACTTCAGTATATTTTTGGATGATAGCTGTCATTTATAACTCTGCAGGTTTGTGAATTACAGTGCCCCTGAGCTCCTTTCTTCAACTCGCTTTCTTGTGAGCTGGCCGCAACACCGCAGGATTGCTTCAGGCCCTAATCTGGTTCCGGCATGGCACGCTGAGCCTTTGGTTAATTCCTCTTCCTGGTGGGAAATGAGAGTTAAATTTTCCCGTCCAGACACCTCCAGCTAGTCTCTCATTGGTTCTCCCTATTCCTGTTTATCTTCCGCGGAATTTGCAAACTGGGCCAAACAGGAGGTTAAAGGCACTGACTCTCCAAGTCGGGAGAGTGTTAGTAAAGCATCTGGAATGTTGCACCCGAGTACCAGGGGACGAGAACTGAGACATATTTCAACACGTCTCCCGATCACACGGTTGATCATACTCTGGGTTCCACATGCATGTTTTAGCTGAAGGAAGAATCCCTTAAACCTGGAGAGTTGAGACCCGTGGAATGGGTACCATGCAATATGACTTCAAAGGGTCTTCATTTGCTCACCAAAACTCTCCAATCCTATCACTGCTGCGTTTTTGCCCCTGTACTCACGATTGATTCACTTTCAGAGACATAGCAATCCATAGGTTTTAAGATACTTACTAGTCAGGTACATTATTAGGCGTTTAATATGGGGTTTTGAGTCCATTTCGTTGAGCAAGGAGTAGCTCTTGTCTATTACATATTTGGCTTAAGGAACTTTATCTGTGCTCATTTCAATCTCTGGTTTTATGCAGCACCCCAACTCACCTTTCCCCTTAAGCAAGCATAAGTTGATTTTCTAAATTTGGGACCATGTTCTGTTTTGAAATTCAGTTCCTGTGTAGCCAAGTTTACATTCCGTGTATTAGTGATATCTTATGATGTTTCTTTTTCTGTGTGACTTATTTCAGTTAGAATCATCATACCTGAATCCACTCATTATGCTGCTATGGGCCTGATGACATAGATGTCATTGCTGAGTGATATTGCATTGTACGTAAGTACCACAACTTCTTTATCCATTTTTCGCTTTATGCGATATTGAACTTGTACCATAAACGAGTTTCTTGTAAACAGAGCCATCCCAAACTTTGGGGTGGCTGTGTCTTTTTGATTTTAATTTCCCTAAGCTGCAGGACCATAAGTGGAAGTGCCCTAGGCTCTGTTGCTTTGTTTTTTAGATGTTTCAGGAAACACCATACACTTCTCCCGAGTGGCTGTTGGCAAGTTACATCCCGCCCATCAGCATAACAAGGCTCCCAGTTCTCCATGGCCTGTCCTGCCTTTCTGGATTTTACACTTTTTTCAGATGGCCCTTTTGACGGGGGGGAAGTGAGACTTCATTGTAGTGCAGATTTCCTTTGCAAGCTTGCTTGGTTGGCCAAAAAGGGCGTATGCGTTTTTTCCTGAATATATTCAGGAAAAAACGCATACGCCCTTTTTGGCCAAGTGCATCATTGTCGACCTTCTGCCTCTTTTCCTATGCTTTAAATGCAATTCCAGTCTACCTCCTGAAATCGGTTTCCTGCAATTCTGCCCGGCTTTCAAGTCCTCTTGGCAGCCTTACTTCAGTATATTTTTGGATGATAGCTGTCATTTATAACTCTGCAGGTTTGTGAATTACAGTGCCCCTGAGCTCCTTTCTTCAACTCGCTTTCTTGTGAGCTGGCCGCAACACCGCAGGATTGCTTCAGGCCCTAATCTGGTTCCGGCATGGCACGCTGAGCCTTTGGTTAATTCCTCTTCCTGGTGGGAAATGAGAGTTAAATTTTCCCGTCCAGACACCTCCAGCTAGTCTCTCATTGGTTCTCCCTATTCCTGTTCATCTTCCGCGGAATTTGCAAACTGGGCCAAACAGGAGGTTAAAGGCACTGACTCTCCAAGTCGGGAGAGTGTTAGTAAAGCATCTGGAATGTTGCACCCGAGTACCAGGGGACGAGAACTGAGACATATTTCAACACGTCTCCCGATCACACGGTTGATCATACTCTGGGTTCCACATGCATGTTTTAGCTGAAGGAAGAATCCCGTAAACCTGGAGAGTTGAGACCCGTGGAATGGGTACCATGCAATATGACTTCAAAGGGTCTTCATTTGCTCACCAAAACTCTCCAATCCTATCACTGCTGCGTTTTTGCCCCTGTACTCACGATTGATTCACTTTCAGAGACATAGCAATCCATAGGTTTTAAGATACTTACTAGTCAGGTACATTATTAGGCGTTTAATATGGGGTTTTGAGTCCATTTCGTTGAGCAAGGAGTAGCTCTTGTCTATTACATATTTGGCTTAAGGAACTTTATCTGTGCTCATTTCAATCTCTGGTTTTATGCAGCACCCCAACTCACCTTTCCCCTTAAGCAAGCATAAGTTGATTTTCTAAATTTGGGACCATGTTCTGTTTTGAAATTCAGTTCCTGTGTAGCCAAGTTTACATTCCGTGTATTAGTGATATCTTATGATGTTTCTTTTTCTGTGTGACTTATTTCAGTTAGAATCATCATACCTGAATCCACTCATTATGCTGCTATGGGCCTGATGACATAGATGTCATTGCTGAGTGATATTGCATTGTACGTAAGTACCACAACTTCTTTATCCATTTTTCGCTTTATGCGATATTGAACTTGTACCGTAAACGAGTTTCTTGTAAACAGAGCCATCCCAAACTTTGGGGTGGCTGTGTCTTTTTGATTTTAATTTCCCTAAGCTGCAGGACCATAAGTGGAAGTGCCCTAGGCTCTGTTGCTTTGTTTTTTAGATGTTTCAGGAAACACCATACACTTCTCCCGAGTGGCTGTTGGCAATTTACATCCCGCCCATCAGCATAACAAGGCTCCCAGTTCTCCATGGCCTGTCCTGCCTTTCTGGATTTTACACTTTTTTCAGATGGCCCTTTTGACGGGGGGGAAGTGAGACTTCATTGTAGTGCAGATTTCCTTTGCAAGCTTGCTTGGTTGGCCAAAAAGGGCGTATGCGTTTTTTCCTGAATATATTCAGGAAAAAACGCATACGCCCTTTTTGGCCAAGTGCATCATTGTCGACCTTCTGCCTCTTTTCCTATGCTTTAAATGCAATTCCAGTCTACCTCCTGAAATCGGTTTCCTGCAATTCTGCCCGGCTTTCAAGTCCTCTTGGCAGCCTTACTTCAGTATATTTTTGGATGATAGCTGTCATTTATAACTCTGCAGGTTTGTGAATTACAGTGCCCCTGAGCTCCTTTCTTCAACTCGCTTTCTTGTGAGCTGGCCGCAACACCGCACGATTGCTTCAGGCCCTAATCTGGTTCCGGCATGGCACGCTGAGCCTTTGGTTAATTCCTCTTCCTGGTGGGAAATGAGAGTTAAATTTTCCCGTCCAGACACCTCCAGCTAGTCTCTCATTGGTTCTCCCTATTCCTGTTCATCTTCCGCGGAATTTGCAAACTGGGCCAAACAGGAGGTTAAAGGCACTGACTCTCCAAGTCGGGAGAGTGTTAGTAAAGCATCTGGAATGTTGCACCCGAGTACCAGGGGACGAGAACTGAGACATATTTCAACACGTCTCCCGATCACACGGTTGATCATACTCTGGGTTCCACATGCATGTTTTAGCTGAAGGAAGAATCCCTTAAACCTGGAGAGTTGAGACCCGTGGAATGGGTACCATGCAATATGACTTCAAAGGGTCTTCATTTGCTCACCAAAACTCTCCAATCCTATCACTGCTGCGTTTTTGCCCCTGTACTCACGATTGATTCACTTTCAGAGACATAGCAATCCATAGGTTTTAAGATACTTACTAGTCAGGTACATTATTAGGCGTTTAATATGGGGTTTTGAGTCCATTTCGTTGAGCAAGGAGTAGCTCTTGTCTATTACATATTTGGCTTAAGGAACTTTATCTGTGCTCATTTCAATCTCTGGTTTTATGCAGCACCCCAACTCACCTTTCCCCTTAAGCAAGCATAAGTTGATTTTCTAAATTTGGGACCATGTTCTGTTTTGAAATTCAGTTCCTGTGTAGCCAAGTTTACATTCCGTGTATTAGTGATATCTTATGATGTTTCTTTTTCTGTGTGACTTATTTCAGTTAGAATCATCATACCTGAATCCACTCATTATGCTGCTATGGGCCTGATGACATAGATGTCATTGCTGAGTGATATTGCATTGTACGTAAGTACCACAACTTCTTTATCCATTTTTCGCTTTATGCGATATTGAACTTGTACCATAAACGAGTTTCTTGTAAACAGAGCCATCCCAAACTTTGGGGTGGCTGTGTCTTTTTGATTTTAATTTCCCTAAGCTGCAGGACCATAAGTGGAAGTGCCCTAGGCTCTGTTGCTTTGTTTTTTAGATGTTTCAGGAAACACCATACACTTCTCCCGAGTGGCTGTTGGCAAGTTACATCCCGCCCATCAGCATAACAAGGCTCCCAGTTCTCCATGGCCTGTCCTGCCTTTCTGGATTTTACACTTTTTTCAGATGGCCCTTTTGACGGGGGGGAAGTGAGACTTCATTGTAGTGCAGATTTCCTTTGCAAGCTTGCTTGGTTGGCCAAAAAGGGCGTATGCGTTTTTTCCTGAATATATTCAGGAAAAAACGCATACGCCGTTTTTGGCCAAGTGCATCATTGTCGACCTTCTGCCTCTTTTCCTATGCTTTAAATGCAATTCCAGTCTACCTCCTGAAATCGGTTTCCTGCAATTCTGCCCGGCTTTCAAGTCCTCTTGGCAGCCTTACTTCAGTATATTTTTGGATGATAGCTGTCATTTATAACTCTGCAGGTTTGTGAATTACAGTGCCCCTGAGCTCCTTTCTTCAACTCGCTTTCTTGTGAGCTGGCCGCAACACCGCAGGATTGCTTCAGGCCCTAATCTGGTTCCGGCATGGCACGCTGAGCCTTTGGTTAATTCCTCTTCCTGGTGGGAAATGAGAGTTAAATTTTCCCGTCCAGACACCTCCAGCTAGTCTCTCATTGGTTCTCCCTATTCCTGTTCATCTTCCGCGGAATTTGCAAACTGGGACAAACAGGAGGTTAAAGGCACTGACTCTCCAAGTCGGGAGAGTGTTAGTAAAGCATCTGGAATGTTGCACCCGAGTACCAGGGGACGAGAACTGAGACATATTTCAACACGTCTCCCGATCACACGGTTGATCATACTCTGGGTTCCACATGCATGTTTTAGCTGAAGGAAGAATCCCTTAAACCTGGAGAGTTGAGACCCGTGGAATGGGTACCATGCAATATGACTTCAAAGGGTCTTCATTTGCTCACCAAAACTCTCCAATCCTATCACTGCTGCGTTTTTGCCCCTGTACTCACGATTGATTCACTTTCAGAGACATAGCAATCCATAGGTTTTAAGATACTTACTAGTCAGGTACATTATTAGGCGTTTAATATGGGGTTTTGAGTCCATTTCGTTGAGCAAGGAGTAGCTCTTGTCTATTACATATTTAGCTTAAGGAACTTTATCTGTGCTCATTTCAATCTCTGGTTTTATGCAGCACCCCAACTCACCTTTCCCCTTAAGCAAGCATAAGTTGATTTTCTAAATTTGGGACCATGTTCTGTTTTGAAATTCAGTTCCTGTGTAGCCAAGTTTACATTCCGTGTATTAGTGATATCTTATGATGTTTCTTTTTCTGTGTGACTTATTTCAGTTAGAATCATCATACCTGAATCCACTCATTATGCTGCTATGGACCTGATGACATAGATGTCATTGCTGAGTGATATTGCATTGTACGTAAGTACCACAACTTCTTTATCCATTTTTCGCTTTATGCGATATTGAACTTGTACCGTAAACGAGTTTCTTGTAAACAGAGCCATCCCAAACTTTGGGGTGGCTGTGTCTTTTTTATTTTAATTTCCCTAAGCTGCAGGACCATAAGTGGAAGTGCCCTAGGCTCTGTTGCTTTGTTTTTTAGATGTTTCAGGAAACACCATACACTTCTCCCGAGTGGCTGTTGGCAATTTACATCCCGCTCATCAGCATAACAAGGCTCCCAGTTCTCCATGGCCTGTCCTGCCTTTCTGGATTTTACACTTTTTTCAGATGGCCCTTTTGACGGGGGGGAAGTGAGACTTCATTGTAGTGCAGATTTCCTTTGCAAGCTTGCTTGGTTGGCCAAAAAGGGCGTATGCGTTTTTTCCTGAATATATTCAGGAAAAAACGCATACGCCCTTTTTGGCCAAGTGCATCATTGTCGACCTTCTGCCTCTTTTCCTATGCTTTAAATGCAATTCCAGTCTACCTCCTGAAATCGGTTTCCTGCAATTCTGCCCGGCTTTCAAGTCCTCTTGGCAGCCTTACTTCAGTATATTTTTGGATGATAGCTGTCATTTATAACTCTGCAGGTTTGTGAATTACAGTGCCCCTGAGCTCCTTTCTTCAACTCGCTTTCTTGTGAGCTGGCCGCAACACCGCACGATTGCTTCAGGCCCTAATCTGGTTCCGGCATGGCACGCTGAGCCTTTGGTTAATTCCTCTTCCTGGTGGGAAATGAGAGTTAAATTTTCCCGTCCAGACACCTCCAGCTAGTCTCTCATTGGTTCTCCCTATTCCTGTTCATCTTCCGCGGAATTTGCAAACTGGGCCAAACAGGAGGTTAAAGGCACTGACTCTCCAAGTCGGGAGAGTGTTAGTAAAGCATCTGGAATGTTGCACCCGAGTACCAGGGGACGAGAACTGAGACATATTTCAACACGTCTCCCGATCACACGGTTGATCATACTCTGGGTTCCACATGCATGTTTTAGCTGAAGGAAGAATCCCTTAAACCTGGAGAGTTGAGACCCGTGGAATGGGTACCATGCAATATGACTTCAAAGGGTCTTCATTTGCTCACCAAAACTCTCCAATCCTATCACTGCTGCGTTTTTGCCCCTGTACTCACGATTGATTCACTTTCAGAGACATAGCAATCCATAGGTTTTAAGATACTTACTAGTCAGGTACATTATTAGGCGTTTAATATGGGGTTTTGAGTCCATTTCGTTGAGCAAGGAGTAGCTCTTGTCTATTACATATTTGGCTTAAGGAACTTTATCTGTGCTCATTTCAATCTCTGGTTTTATGCAGCACCCCAACTCACCTTTCCCCTTAAGCAAGCATAAGTTGATTTTCTAAATTTGGGACCATGTTCTGTTTTGAAATTCAGTTCCTGTGTAGCCAAGTTTACATTCCGTGTATTAGTGATATCTTATGATGTTTCTTTTTCTGTGTGACTTATTTCAGTTAGAATCATCATACCTGAATCCACTCATTATGCTGCTATGGGCCTGATGACATAGATGTCATTGCTGAGTGATATTGCATTGTACGTAAGTACCACAACTTCTTTATCCATTTTTCGCTTTATGCGATATTGAACTTGTACCATAAACGAGTTTCTTGTAAACAGAGCCATCCCAAACTTTGGGGTGGCTGTGTCTTTTTGATTTTAATTTCCCTAAGCTGCAGGACCATAAGTGGAAGTGCCCTAGGCTCTGTTGCTTTGTTTTTTAGATGTTTCAGGAAACACCATACACTTCTCCCGAGTGGCTGTTGGCAAGTTACATCCCGCCCATCAGCATAACAAGGCTCCCAGTTCTCCATGGCCTGTCCTGCCTTTCTGGATTTTACACTTTTTTCAGATGGCCCTTTTGACGGGGGGGGGGGGGGAAGTGAGACTTCATTGTAGTGCAGATTTCCTTTGCAAGCTTGCTTGGTTGGCCAAAAAGGGCGTATGCGTTTTTTCCTGAATATATTCAGGAAAAAACGCATACGCCGTTTTTGGCCAAGTGCATCATTGTCGACCTTCTGCCTCTTTTCCTATGCTTTAAATGCAATTCCAGTCTACCTCCTGAAATCGGTTTCCTGCAATTCTGCCCGGCTTTCAAGTCCTCCTGGCAGCCTTACTTCAGTATATTTTTGGATGATAGCTGTCATTTATAACTCTGCAGGTTTGTGAATTACAGTGCCCCTGAGCTCCTTTCTTCAACTCGCTTTCTTGTGAGCTGGCCGCAACACCGCAGGATTGCTTCAGGCCCTAATCTGGTTCTGGCATGGCACGCTGAGCCTTTGGTTAATTCCTCTTCCTGGTGGGAAATGAGAGTTAAATTTTTCCGTCCAGACACCTCCAGCTAGTCTCTCATTGGTTCTCCCTATTCCTGTTCATCTTCCGCGGAATTTGCAAACTGGGCCAAACAGGAGGTTAAAGGCACTGACTCTCCAAGTCGGGAGAGTGTTAGTAAAGCATCTGGAATGTTGCACCCGAGTACCAGGGGACGAGAACTGAGACATATTTCAACACGTCTCCCGATCACACGGTTGATCATACTCTGGGTTCCACATGCATGTTTTAGCTGAAGGAAGAATCCCTTAAACCTGGAGAGTTGAGACCCGTGGAATGGGTACCATGCAATATGACTTCAAAGGGTCTTCATTTGCTCACCAAAACTCTCCAATCCTATCACTGCTGCGTTTTTGCCCCTGTACTCACGATTGATTCACTTTCAGAGACATAGCAATCCATAGGTTTTAAGATACTTACTAGTCAGGTACATTATTAGGCGTTTAATATGGGGTTTTGAGTCCATTTCGTTGAGCAAGGAGTAGCTCTTGTCTATTACATATTTGGCTTAAGGAACTTTATCTATGCTCATTTCAATCTCTGGTTTTATGCAGCACCCCAACTCACCTTTCCCCTTAAGCAAGCATAAGTTGATTTTCTAAATTTGGGACCATGTTCTGTTTTGAAATTCAGTTCCTGTGTAGCCAAGTTTACATTCCGTGTATTAGTGATATCTTATGATGTTTCTTTTTCTGTGTGACTTATTTCAGTTAGAATCATCATACCTGAATCCACTCATTATGCTGCTATGGGCCTGATGACATAGATGTCATTGCTGAGTGATATTGCATTGTACGTAAGTACCACAACTTCTTTATCCATTTTTCGCTTTATGCGATATTGAACTTGTACCGTAAACGAGTTTCTTGTAAACAGAGCCATCCCAAACTTTGGGGTGGCTGTGTCTTTTTGATTTTAATTTCCCTAAGCTATAGGACCATAAGTGGAAGTGCCCTAGGCTCTGTTGCTTTGTTTTTTAGATGTTTCAGGAAACACCATACACTTCTCCCGAGTGGCTGTTGGCAAGTTACATCCCGCCCATCAGCATAACAAGGCTCCCAGTTCTCCATGGCCTGTCCTGCCTTTCTGGATTTTACACTTTTTTCAGATGGCCCTTTTGACGGGGGGGAAGTGAGACTTCATTGTAGTGCAGATTTCCTTTGCAAGCTTGCTTGGTTGGCCAAAAAGGGCGTATGCGTTTTTTCCTGAATATATTCAGGAAAAAACGCATACGCCGTTTTTGGCCAAGTGCATCATTGTCGACCTTCTGCCTCTTTTCCTATGCTTTAAATGCAATTCCAGTCTACCTCCTGAAATCGGTTTCCTGCAATTCTGCCCGGCTTTCAAGTCCTCTTGGCAGCCTTACTTCAGTATATTTTTGGATGATAGCTGTCATTTATAACTCTGCAGGTTTGTGAATTACAGTGCCCCTGAGCTCCTTTCTTCAACTCGCTTTCTTGTGAGCTGGCCGCAACACCGCAGGATTGCTTCAGGCCCTAATCTGGTTCCGGCATGGCACGCTGAGCCTTTGGTTAATTCCTCTTCCTGGTGGGAAATGAGAGTTAAATTTTCCCGTCCAGACACCTCCAGCTAGTCTCTCATTGGTTCTCCCTATTCCTGTTCATCTTCCGCGGAATTTGCAAACTGGGACAAACAGGAGGTTAAAGGCACTGACTCTCCAAGTCGGGAGAGTGTTAGTAAAGCATCTGGAATGTTGCACCCGAGTACCAGGGGACGAGAACTGAGACATATTTCAACACGTCTCCCGATCACACGGTTGATCATACTCTGGGTTCCACATGCATGTTTTAGCTGAAGGAAGAATCCCTTAAACCTGGAGAGTTGAGACCCGTGGAATGGGTACCATGCAATATGACTTCAAAGGGTCTTCATTTGCTCACCAAAACTCTCCAATCCTATCACTGCTGCGTTTTTGCCCCTGTACTCACGATTGATTCACTTTCAGAGACATAGCAATCCATAGGTTTTAAGATACTTACTAGTCAGGTACATTATTAGGCGTTTAATATGGGGTTTTGAGTCCATTTCGTTGAGCAAGGAGTAGCTCTTGTCTATTACATATTTGGCTTAAGGAACTTTATCTGTGCTCATTTCAATCTCTGGTTTTATGCAGCACCCCAACTCACCTTTCCCCTTAAGCAAGCATAAGTTGATTTTCTAAATTTGGGACCATGTTCTGTTTTGAAATTCAGTTCCTGTGTAGCCAAGTTTACATTCCGTGTATTAGTGATATCTTATGATGTTTCTTTTTCTGTGTGACTTATTTCAGTTAGAATCATCATACCTGAATCCACTCATTATGCTGCTATGGGCCTGATGACATAGATGTCATTGCTGAGTGATATTGCATTGTACGTAAGTACCACAACTTCTTTATCCATTTTTCGCTTTATGCGATATTGAACTTGTACCATAAACGAGTTTCTTGTAAACAGAGCCATCCCAAACTTTGGGGTGGCTGTGTCTTTTTGATTTTAATTTCCCTAAGCTGCAGGACCATAAGTGGAAGTGCCCTAGGCTCTGTTGCTTTGTTTTTTAGATGTTTCAGGAAACACCATACACTTCTCCCGAGTGGCTGTTGGCAAGTTACATCCCGCCCATCAGCATAACAAGGCTCCCAGTTCTCCATGGCCTGTCCTGCCTTTCTGGATTTTACACTTTTTTCAGATGGCCCTTTTGACGGGGGGGAAGTGAGACTTCATTGTAGTGCAGATTTCCTTTGCAAGCTTGCTTGGTTGGCCAAAAAGGGCGTATGCGTTTTTTCCTGAATATATTCAGGAAAAAACGCATACGCCCTTTTTGGCCAAGTGCATCATTGTCGACCTTCTGCCTCTTTTCCTATGCTTTAAATGCAATTCCAGTCTACCTCCTGAAATCGGTTTCCTGCAATTCTGCCCGGCTTTCAAGTCCTCTTGGCAGCCTTACTTCAGTATATTTTTGGATGATAGCTGTCATTTATAACTCTGCAGGTTTGTGAATTACAGTGCCCCTGAGCTCCTTTCTTCAACTCGCTTTCTTGTGAGCTGGCCGCAACACCGCAGGATTGCTTCAGGCCCTAATCTGGTTCCGGCATGGCACGCTGAGCCTTTGGTTAATTCCTCTTCCTGGTGGGAAATGAGAGTTAAATTTTTCCGTCCAGACACCTCCAGCTAGTCTCTCATTGGTTCTCCCTATTCCTGTTCATCTTCCGCGGAATTTGCAAACTGGGCCAAACAGGAGGTTAAAGGCACTGACTCTCCAAGTCGGGAGAGTGTTAGTAAAGCATCTGGAATGTTGCACCCGAGTACCAGGGGACGAGAACTGAGACATATTTCAACACGTCTCCCGATCACACGGTTGATCATACTCTGGGTTCCACATGCATGTTTTAGCTGAAGGAAGAATCCCTTAAACCTGGAGAGTTGAGACCCGTGGAATGGGTACCATGCAATATGACTTCAAAGGGTCTTCATTTGCTCACCAAAACTCTCCAATCCTATCACTGCTGCGTTTTTGCCCCTGTACTCACGATTGATTCACTTTCAGAGACATAGCAATCCATAGGTTTTAAGATACTTACTAGTCAGGTACATTATTAGGCGTTTAATATGGGGTTTTGAGTCCATTTCGTTGAGCAAGGAGTAGCTCTTGTCTATTACATATTTGGCTTAAGGAACTTTATCTATGCTCATTTCAATCTCTGGTTTTATGCAGCACCCCAACTCACCTTTCCCCTTAAGCAAGCATAAGTTGATTTTCTAAATTTGGGACCATGTTCTGTTTTGAAATTCAGTTCCTGTGTAGCCAAGTTTACATTCCGTGTATTAGTGATATCTTATGATGTTTCTTTTTCTGTGTGACTTATTTCAGTTAGAATCATCATACCTGAATCCACTCATTATGCTGCTATGGGCCTGATGACATAGATGTCATTGCTGAGTGATATTGCATTGTACGTAAGTACCACAACTTCTTTATCCATTTTTCGCTTTATGCGATATTGAACTTGTACCGTAAACGAGTTTCTTGTAAACAGAGCCATCCCAAACTTTGGGGTGGCTGTGTCTTTTTGATTTTAATTTCCCTAAGCTATAGGACCATAAGTGGAAGTGCCCTAGGCTCTGTTGCTTTGTTTTTTAGATGTTTCAGGAAACACCATACACTTCTCCCGAGTGGCTGTTGGCAAGTTACATCCCGCCCATCAGCATAACAAGGCTCCCAGTTCTCCATGGCCTGTCCTGCCTTTCTGGATTTTACACTTTTTTCAGATGGCCCTTTTGACGGGGGGGAAGTGAGACTTCATTGTAGTGCAGATTTCCTTTGCAAGCTTGCTTGGTTGGCCAAAAAGGGCGTATGCGTTTTTTCCTGAATATATTCAGGAAAAAACGCATACGCCCTTTTTGGCCAAGTGCATCATTGTCGACCTTCTGCCTCTTTTCCTATGCTTTAAATGCAATTCCAGTCTACCTCCTGAAATCGGTTTCCTGCAATTCTGCCCGGCTTTCAAGTCCTCTTGGCAGCCTTACTTCAGTATATTTTTGGATGATAGCTGTCATTTATAACTCTGCAGGTTTGTGAATTACAGTGCCCCTGAGCTCCTTTCTTCAACTCGCTTTCTTGTGAGCTGGCCGCAACACCGCAGGATTGCTTCAGGCCCTAATCTGGTTCCGGCATGGCACGCTGAGCCTTTGGTTAATTCCTCTTCCTGGTGGGAAATGAGAGTTAAATTTTCCCGTCCAGACACCTCCAGCTAGTCTCTCATTGGTTCTCCCTATTCCTGTTCATCTTCCGCGGAATTTGCAAACTGGGCCAAACAGGAGGTTAAAGGCACTGACTCTCCAAGTCGGGAGAGTGTTAGTAAAGCATCTGGAATGTTGCACCCGAGTACCAGGGGACGAGAACTGAGACATATTTCAACACGTCTCCCGATCACACGGTTGATCATACTCTGGGTTCCACATGCATGTTTTAGCTGAAGGAAGAATCCCTTAAACCTGGAGAGTTGAGACCCGTGGAATGGGTACCATGCAATATGACTTCAAAGGGTCTTCATTTGCTCACCAAAACTCTCCAATCCTATCACTGCTGCGTTTTTGCCCCTGTACTCACGATTGATTCACTTTCAGAGACATAGCAATCCATAGGTTTTAAGATACTTACTAGTCAGGTACATTATTAGGCGTTTAATATGGGGTTTTGAGTCCATTTCGTTGAGCAAGGAGTAGCTCTTGTCTATTACATATTTAGCTTAAGGAACTTTATCTGTGCTCATTTCAATCTCTGGTTTTATGCAGCACCCCAACTCACCTTTCCCCTTAAGCAAGCATAAGTTGATTTTCTAAATTTGGGACCATGTTCTGTTTTGAAATTCAGTTCCTGTGTAGCCAAGTTTACATTCCGTGTATTAGTGATATCTTATGATGTTTCTTTTTCTGTGTGACTTATTTCAGTTAGAATCATCATACCTGAATCCACTCATTATGCTGCTATGGACCTGATGACATAGATGTCATTGCTGAGTGATATTGCATTGTACGTAAGTACCACAACTTCTTTATCCATTTTTCGCTTTATGCGATATTGAACTTGTACCGTAAACGAGTTTCTTGTAAACAGAGCCATCCCAAACTTTGGGGTGGCTGTGTCTTTTTTATTTTAATTTCCCTAAGCTGCAGGACCATAAGTGGAAGTGCCCTAGGCTCTGTTGCTTTGTTTTTTAGATGTTTCAGGAAACACCATACACTTCTCCCGAGTGGCTGTTGGCAATTTACATCCCGCTCATCAGCATAACAAGGCTCCCAGTTCTCCATGGCCTGTCCTGCCTTTCTGGATTTTACACTTTTTTCAGATGGCCCTTTTGACGGGGGGGAAGTGAGACTTCATTGTAGTGCAGATTTCCTTTGCAAGCTTGCTTGGTTGGCCAAAAAGGGCGTATGCGTTTTTTCCTGAATATATTCAGGAAAAAACGCATACGCCCTTTTTGGCCAAGTGCATCATTGTCGACCTTCTGCCTCTTTTCCTATGCTTTAAATGCAATTCCAGTCTACCTCCTGAAATCGGTTTCCTGCAATTCTGCCCGGCTTTCAAGTCCTCTTGGCAGCCTTACTTCAGTATATTTTTGGATGATAGCTGTCATTTATAACTCTGCAGGTTTGTGAATTACAGTGCCCCTGAGCTCCTTTCTTCAACTCGCTTTCTTGTGAGCTGGCCGCAACACCGCACGATTGCTTCAGGCCCTAATCTGGTTCCGGCATGGCACGCTGAGCCTTTGGTTAATTCCTCTTCCTGGTGGGAAATGAGAGTTAAATTTTCCCGTCCAGACACCTCCAGCTAGTCTCTCATTGGTTCTCCCTATTCCTGTTCATCTTCCGCGGAATTTGCAAACTGGGCCAAACAGGAGGTTAAAGGCACTGACTCTCCAAGTCGGGAGAGTGTTAGTAAAGCATCTGGAATGTTGCACCCGAGTACCAGGGGACGAGAACTGAGACATATTTCAACACGTCTCCCGATCACACGGTTGATCATACTCTGGGTTCCTCATGCATGTTTTAGCTGAAGGAAGAATCCCTTAAACCTGGAGAGTTGAGACCCGTGGAATGGGTACCATGCAATATGACTTCAAAGGGTCTTCATTTGCTCACCAAAACTCTCCAATCCTATCACTGCTGCGTTTTTGCCCCTGTACTCACGATTGATTCACTTTCAGAGACATAGCAATCCATAGGTTTTAAGATACTTACTAGTCAGGTACATTATTAGGCGTTTAATATGGGGTTTTGAGTCCATTTCGTTGAGCAAGGAGTAGCTCTTGTCTATTACATATTTGGCTTAAGGAACTTTATCTGTGCTCATTTCAATCTCTGGTTTTATGCAGCACCCCAACTCACCTTTCCCCTTAAGCAAGCATAAGTTGATTTTCTAAATTTGGGACCATGTTCTGTTTTGAAATTCAGTTCCTGTGTAGCCAAGTTTACATTCCGTGTATTAGTGATATCTTATGATGTTTCTTTTTCTGTGTGACTTATTTCAGTTAGAATCATCATACCTGAATCCACTCATTATGCTGCTATGGGCCTGATGACATAGATGTCATTGCTGAGTGATATTGCATTGTACGTAAGTACCACAACTTCTTTATCCATTTTTCGCTTTATGCGATATTGAACTTGTACCGTAAACGAGTTTCTTGTAAACAGAGCCATCCCAAACTTTGGGGTGGCTGTGTCTTTTTGATTTTAATTTCCCTAAGCTATAGGACCATAAGTGGAAGTGCCCTAGGCTCTGTTGCTTTGTTTTTTAGATGTTTCAGGAAACACCATACACTTCTCCCGAGTGGCTGTTGGCAAGTTACATCCCGCCCATCAGCATAACAAGGCTCCCAGTTCTCCATGGCCTGTCCTGCCTTTCTGGATTTTACACTTTTTTCAGATGGCCCTTTTGACGGGGGGGAAGTGAGACTTCATTGTAGTGCAGATTTCCTTTGCAAGCTTGCTTGGTTGGCCAAAAAGGGCGTATGCGTTTTTTCCTGAATATATTCAGGAAAAAACGCATACGCCCTTTTTGGCCAAGTGCATCATTGTCGACCTTCTGCCTCTTTTCCTATGCTTTAAATGCAATTCCAGTCTACCTCCTGAAATCGGTTTCCTGCAATTCTGCCCGGCTTTCAAGTCCTCTTGGCAGCCTTACTTCAGTATATTTTTGGATGATAGCTGTCATTTATAACTCTGCAGGTTTGTGAATTACAGTGCCCCTGAGCTCCTTTCTTCAACTCGCTTTCTTGTGAGCTGGCCGCAACACCACAGGATTGCTTCAGGCCCTAATCTGGTTCCGGCATGGCACGCTGAGCCTTTGGTTAATTCCTCTTCCTGGTGGGAAATGAGAGTTAAATTTTCCCGTCCAGACACCTCCAGCTAGTCTCTCATTGGTTCTCCCTATTCCTGTTCATCTTCCGCGGAATTTGCAAACTGGGACAAACAGGAGGTTAAAGGCACTGACTCTCCAAGTCGGGAGAGTGTTAGTAAAGCATCTGGAATGTTGCACCCGAGTACCAGGGGACAAGAACTGAGACATATTTCAACACGTCTCCCGATCACACGGTTGATCATACTCTGGGTTCCACATGCATGTTTTAGCTGAAGGAAGAATCCCTTAAACCTGGAGAGTTGAGACCCGTGGAATGGGTACCATGCAATATGACTTCAAAGGGTCTTCATTTGCTCACCAAAACTCTCCAATCCTATCACTGCTGCGTTTTTGCCCCTGTACTCACGATTGATTCACTTTCAGAGACATAGCAATCCATAGGTTTTAAGATACTTACTAGTCAGGTACATTATTAGGCGTTTAATATGGGGTTTTGAGTCCATTTCGTTGAGCAAGGAGTAGCTCTTGTCTATTACATATTTGGCTTAAGGAACTTTATCTGTGCTCATTTCAATCTCTGGTTTTATGCAGCACCCCAACTCACCTTTCCCCTTAAGCAAGCATAAGTTGATTTTCTAAATTTGGGACCATGTTCTGTTTTGAAATTCAGTTCCTGTGTAGCCAAGTTTACATTCCGTGTATTAGTGATATCTTATGATGTTTCTTTTTCTGTGTGACTTATTTCAGTTAGAATCATCATACCTGAATCCACTCATTATGCTGCTATGGGCCTGATGACATAGATGTCATTGCTGAGTGATATTGCACTGTACGTAAGTACCACAACTTCTTTATCCATTTTTCGCTTTATGCGATATTGAACTTGTACCGTAAACGAGTTTCTTGTAAACAGAGCCATCCCAAACTTTGGGGTGGCTGTGTCTTTTTGATTTTAATTTCCCTAAGCTATAGGACCATAAGTGGAAGTGCCCTAGGCTCTGTTGCTTTGTTTTTTAGATGTTTCAGGAAACACCATACACTTCTCCCGAGTGGCTGTTGGCAATTTACATCCCGCCCATCAGCATAACAAGGCTCCCAGTTCTCCATGGCCTGTCCTGCCTTTCTGGATTTTACACTTTTTTCAGATGGCCCTTTTGACGGGGGGGAAGTGAGACTTCATTGTAGTGCAGATTTCCTTTGCAAGCTTGCTTGGTTGGCCAAAAAGGGCGTATGCGTTTTTTCCTGAATATATTCAGGAAAAAACGCATACGCCCTTTTTGGCCAAGTGCATCATTGTCGACCTTCTGCCTCTTTTCCTATGCTTTAAATGCAATTCCAGTCTATCTCCTGAAATCGGTTTCCTGCAATTCTGCCCGGCTTTCAAGTCCTCTTGGCAGCCTTACTTCAGTATATTTTTGGATGATAGCTGTCATTTATAACTCTGCAGGTTTGTGAATTACAGTGCCCCTGAGCTCCTTTCTTCAACTCGCTTTCTTGTGAGCTGGCCGCAACACCGCAGGATTGCTTCAGGCCCTAATCTGGTTCCGGCATGGCACGCTGAGCCTTTGGTTAATTCCTCTTCCTGGTGGGAAATGAGAGTTAAATTTTCCCGTCCAGACACCTCCAGCTAGTCTCTCATTGGTTCTCCCTATTCCTGTTCATCTTCCGCGGAATTTGCAAACTGGGCCAAACAGGAGGTTAAAGGCACTGACTCTCCAAGTCGGGAGAGTGTTAGGAAAGCATCTGGAATGTTGCACCCGAGTACCAGGGGACAAGAACTGAGACATATTTCAACACGTCTCCCGATCACACGGTTGATCATACTCTGGGTTCCACATGCATGTTTTAGCTGAAGGAAGAATCCCTTAAACCTGGAGAGTTGAGACCCGTGGAATGGGTACCATGCAATATGACTTCAAAGGGTCTTCATTTGCTCACCAAAACTCTCCAATCCTATCACTGCTGCGTTTTTGCCCCTGTACTCACGATTGATTCACTTTCAGAGACATAGCAATCCATAGGTTTTAAGATACTTACTAGTCAGGTACATTATTAGGCGTTTAATATGGGGTTTTGAGTCCATTTCGTTGAGCAAGGAGTAGCTCTTGTCTATTACATATTTGGCTTAAGGAACTTTATCTGTGCTCATTTCAATCTCTGGTTTTATGCAGCACCCCAACTCACCTTTCCCCTTAAGCAAGCATAAGTTGATTTTCTAAATTTGGGACCATGTTCTGTTTTGAAATTCAGTTCCTGTGTAGCCAAGTTTACATTCCGTGTATTAGTGATATCTTATGATGTTTCTTTTTCTGTGTGACTTATTTCAGTTAGAATCATCATACCTGAATCCACTCATTATGCTGCTATGGGCCTGATGACATAGATGTCATTGCTGAGTGATATTGCATTGTACGTAAGTACCACAACTTCTTTATCCATTTTTCGCTTTATGCGATATTGAACTTGTACCGTAAACGAGTTTCTTGTAAACAGAGCCATCCCAAACTTTGGGGTGGCTGTGTCTTTTTGATTTTAATTTCCCTAAGCTATAGGACCATAAGTGGAAGTGCCCTAGGCTCTGTTGCTTTGTTTTTTAGATGTTTCAGGAAACACCATACACTTCTCCCGAGTGGCTGTTGGCAAGTTACATCCCGCCCATCAGCATAACAAGGCTCCCAGTTCTCCATGGCCTGTCCTGCCTTTCTGGATTTTACACTTTTTTCAGATGGCCCTTTTGACGGGGGGGGGGGAAGTGAGACTTCATTGTAGTGCAGATTTCCTTTGCAAGCTTGCTTGGTTGGCCAAAAAGGGCGTATGCGTTTTTTCCTGAATATATTCAGGAAAAAACGCATACGCCCTTTTTGGCCAAGTGCATCATTGTCGACCTTCTGCCTCTTTTCCTATGCTTTAAATGCAATTCCAGTCTACCTCCTGAAATCGGTTTCCTGCAATTCTGCCCGGCTTTCAAGTCCTCTTGGCAGCCTTACTTCAGTATATTTTTGGATGATAGCTGTCATTTATAACTCTGCAGGTTTGTGAATTACAGTGCCCCTGAGCTCCTTTCTTCAACTCGCTTTCTTGTGAGCTGGCCGCAACACCGCAGGATTGCTTCAGGCCCTAATCTGTTTCCGGCATGGCACGCTGAGCCTTTGGTTAATTCCTCTTCCTGGTGGGAAATGAGAGTTAAATTTTCCCGTCCAGACACCTCCAGCTAGTCTCTCATTGGTTCTCCCTATTCCTGTTCATCTTCCGCGGAATTTGCAAACTGGGCCAAACAGGAGGTTAAAGGCACTGACTCTCCAAGTCGGGAGAGTGTTAGTAAAGCATCTGGAATGTTGCACCCGAGTACCAGGGGACAAGAACTGAGACATATTTCAACACGTCTCCCGATCACACGGTTGATCATACTCTGGGTTCCACATGCATGTTTTAGCTGAAGGAAGAATCCCTTAAACCTGGAGAGTTGAGACCCGTGGAATGGGTACCATGCAATATGACTTCAAAGGGTCTTCATTTGCTCACCAAAACTCTCCAATCCTATCACTGCTGCGTTTTTGCCCCTGTACTCACGATTGATTCACTTTCAGAGACATAGCAATCCATAGGTTTTAAGATACTTACTAGTCAGGTACATTATTAGGCGTTTAATATGGGGTTTTGAGTCCATTTCGTTGAGCAAGGAGTAGCTCTTGTCTATTACATATTTGGCTTAAGGAACTTTATCTGTGCTCATTTCAATCTCTGGTTTTATGCAGCACCCCAACTCACCTTTCCCCTTAAGCAAGCATAAGTTGATTTTCTAAATTTGGGACCATGTTCTGTTTTGAAATTCAGTTCCTGTGTAGCCAAGTTTACATTCCGTGTATTAGTGATATCTTATGATGTTTCTTTTTCTGTGTGACTTATTTCAGTTAGAATCATCATACCTGAATCCACTCATTATGCTGCTATGGGCCTGATGACATAGATGTCATTGCTGAGTGATATTGCATTGTACGTAAGTACCACAACTTCTTTATCCATTTTTCGCTTTATGCGATATTGAACTTGTACCGTAAACGAGTTTCTTGTAAACAGAGCCATCCCAAACTTTGGGGTGGCTGTGTCTTTTTGATTTTAATTTCCCTAAGCTATAGGACCATAAGTGGAAGTGCCCTAGGCTCTGTTGCTTTGTTTTTTAGATGTTTCAGGAAACACCATACACTTCTCCCGAGTGGCTGTTGGCAAGTTACATCCCGCCCATCAGCATAACAAGGCTCCCAGTTCTCCATGGCCTGTCCTGCCTTTCTGGATTTTACACTTTTTTCAGATGGCCCTTTTGACGGGGGGGAAGTGAGACTTCATTGTAGTGCAGATTTCCTTTGCAAGCTTGCTTGGTTGGCCAAAAAGGGCGTATGCGTTTTTTCCTGAATATATTCAGGAAAAAACGCATACGCCCTTTTTGGCCAAGTGCATCATTGTCGACCTTCTGCCTCTTTTCCTAAGCTTTAAATGCAATTCCAGTCTACCTCCTGAAATCGGTTTCCTGCAATTCTGCCCGGCTTTCAAGTCCTCTTGGCAGCCTTACTTCAGTATATTTTTGGATGATAGCTGTCATTTATAACTCTGCAGGTTTGTGAATTACAGTGCCCCTGAGCTCCTTTCTTCAACTCGCTTTCTTGTGAGCTGGCCGCAACACCGCAGGATTGCTTCAGGCCCTAATCTGGTTCCGGCATGGCACGCTGAGCCTTTGGTTAATTCCTCTTCCTGGTGGGAAATGAGAGTTAAATTTTCCCGTCCAGACACCTCCAGCTAGTCTCTCATTGGTTCTCCCTATTCCTGTTCATCTTCCGCGGAATTTGCAAACTGGGCCAAACAGGAGGTTAAAGGCACTGACTCTCCAAGTCGGGAGAGTGTTAGGAAAGCATCTGGAATGTTGCACCCGAGTACCAGGGGACAAGAACTGAGACATATTTCAACACGTCTCCCGATCACACGGTTGATCATACTCTGGGTTCCACATGCATGTTTTAGCTGAAGGAAGAATCCCTTAAACCTGGAGAGTTGAGACCCGTGGAATGGGTACCATGCAATATGACTTCAAAGGGTCTTCATTTGCTCACCAAAACTCTCCAATCCTATCACTGCTGCGTTTTTGCCCCTGTACTCACGATTGATTCACTTTCAGAGACATAGCAATCCATAGGTTTTAAGATACTTACTAGTCAGGTACATTATTAGGCGTTTAATATGGGGTTTTGAGTCCATTTCGTTGAGCAAGGAGTAGCTCTTGTCTATTACATATTTGGCTTAAGGAACTTTATCTGTGCTCATTTCAATCTCTGGTTTTATGCAGCACCCCAACTCACCTTTCCCCTTAAGCAAGCATAAGTTGATTTTCTAAATTTGGGACCATGTTCTGTTTTGAAATTCAGTTCCTGTGTAGCCAAGTTTACATTCCGTGTATTAGTGATATCTTATGATGTTTCTTTTTCTGTGTGACTTATTTCAGTTAGAATCATCATACCTGAATCCACTCATTATGCTGCTATGGGCCTGATGACATAGATGTCATTGCTGAGTGATATTGCATTGTACGTAAGTACCACAACTTCTTTATCCATTTTTCGCTTTATGCGATATTGAACTTGTACCGTAAACGAGTTTCTTGTAAACAGAGCCATCCCAAACTTTGGGGTGGCTGTGTCTTTTTGATTTTAATTTCCCTAAGCTATAGGACCATAAGTGGAAGTGCCCTAGGCTCTGTTGCTTTGTTTTTTAGATGTTTCAGGAAACACCATACACTTCTCCCGAGTGGCTGTTGGCAAGTTACATCCCGCCCATCAGCATAACAAGGCTCCCAGTTCTCCATGGCCTGTCCTGCCTTTCTGGATTTTACACTTTTTTCAGATGGCCCTTTTGACGGGGGGGGGGAAGTGAGACTTCATTGTAGTGCAGATTTCCTTTGCAAGCTTGCTTGGTTGGCCAAAAAGGGCGTATGCGTTTTTTCCTGAATATATTCAGGAAAAAACGCATACGCCCTTTTTGGCCAAGTGCATCATTGTCGACCTTCTGCCTCTTTTCCTATGCTTTAAATGCAATTCCAGTCTACCTCCTGAAATCGGTTTCCTGCAATTCTGCCCGGCTTTCAAGTCCTCTTGGCAGCCTTACTTCAGTATATTTTTGGATGATAGCTGTCATTTATAACTCTGCAGGTTTGTGAATTACAGTGCCCCTGAGCTCCTTTCTTCAACTCGCTTTCTTGTGAGCTGGCCGCAACACCGCAGGATTGCTTCAGGCCCTAATCTGTTTCCGGCATGGCACGCTGAGCCTTTGGTTAATTCCTCTTCCTGGTGGGAAATGAGAGTTAAATTTTCCCGTCCAGACACCTCCAGCTAGTCTCTCATTGGTTCTCCCTATTCCTGTTCATCTTCCGCGGAATTTGCAAACTGGGCCAAACAGGAGGTTAAAGGCACTGACTCTCCAAGTCGGGAGAGTGTTAGTAAAGCATCTGGAATGTTGCACCCGAGTACCAGGGGACAAGAACTGAGACATATTTCAACACGTCTCCCGATCACACGGTTGATCATACTCTGGGTTCCACATGCATGTTTTAGCTGAAGGAAGAATCCCTTAAACCTGGAGAGTTGAGACCCGTGGAATGGGTACCATGCAATATGACTTCAAAGGGTCTTCATTTGCTCACCAAAACTCTCCAATCCTATCACTGCTGCGTTTTTGCCCCTGTACTCACGATTGATTCACTTTCAGAGACATAGCAATCCATAGGTTTTAAGATACTTACTAGTCAGGTACATTATTAGGCGTTTAATATGGGGTTTTGAGTCCATTTCGTTGAGCAAGGAGTAGCTCTTGTCTATTACATATTTGGCTTAAGGAACTTTATCTGTGCTCATTTCAATCTCTGGTTTTATGCAGCACCCCAACTCACCTTTCCCCTTAAGCAAGCATAAGTTGATTTTCTAAATTTGGGACCATGTTCTGTTTTGAAATTCAGTTCCTGTGTAGCCAAGTTTACATTCCGTGTATTAGTGATATCTTATGATGTTTCTTTTTCTGTGTGACTTATTTCAGTTAGAATCATCATACCTGAATCCACTCATTATGCTGCTATGGGCCTGATGACATAGATGTCATTGCTGAGTGATATTGCATTGTACGTAAGTACCACAACTTCTTTATCCATTTTTCGCTTTATGCGATATTGAACTTGTACCGTAAACGAGTTTCTTGTAAACAGAGCCATCCCAAACTTTGGGGTGGCTGTGTCTTTTTGATTTTAATTTCCCTAAGCTATAGGACCATAAGTGGAAGTGCCCTAGGCTCTGTTGCTTTGTTTTTTAGATGTTTCAGGAAACACCATACACTTCTCCCGAGTGGCTGTTGGCAAGTTACATCCCGCCCATCAGCATAACAAGGCTCCCAGTTCTCCATGGCCTGTCCTGCCTTTCTGGATTTTACACTTTTTTCAGATGGCCCTTTTGACGGGGGGGAAGTGAGACTTCATTGTAGTGCAGATTTCCTTTGCAAGCTTGCTTGGTTGGCCAAAAAGGGCGTATGCGTTTTTTCCTGAATATATTCAGGAAAAAACGCATACGCCCTTTTTGGCCAAGTGCATCATTGTCGACCTTCTGCCTCTTTTCCTAAGCTTTAAATGCAATTCCAGTCTACCTCCTGAAATCGGTTTCCTGCAATTCTGCCCGGCTTTCAAGTCCTCTTGGCAGCCTTACTTCAGTATATTTTTGGATGATAGCTGTCATTTATAACTCTGCAGGTTTGTGAATTACAGTGCCCCTGAGCTCCTTTCTTCAACTCGCTTTCTTGTGAGCTGGCCGCAACACCGCACGATTGCTTCAGGCCCTAATCTGGTTCCGGCATGGCACGCTGAGCCTTTGGTTAATTCCTCTTCCTGGTGGGAAATGAGAGTTAAATTTTCCCGTCCAGACACCTCCAGCTAGTCTCTCATTGGTTCTCCCTATTTCTGTTCATCTTCCGCGGAATTTGCAAACTGGGCCAAACAGGAGGTTAAAGGCACTGACTCTCCAAGTCGGGAGAGTGTTAGTAAAGCATCTGGAATGTTGCACCCGAGTACCAGGGGACGAGAACTGAGACATATTTCAACACGTCTCCCGATCACACGGTTGATCATACTCTGGGTTCCTCATGCATGTTTTAGCTGAAGGAAGAATCCCTTAAACCTGGAGAGTTGAGACCCGTGGAATGGGTACCATGCAATATGACTTCAAAGGGTCTTCATTTGCTCACCAAAACTCTCCAATCCTATCACTGCTGCGTTTTTGCCCCTGTACTCACGATTGATTCACTTTCAGAGACATAGCAATCCATAGGTTTTAAGATACTTACTAGTCAGGTACATTATTAGGCGTTTAATATGGGGTTTTGAGTCCATTTCATTGAGCAAGGAGTAGCTCTTGTCTATTACATATTTGGCTTAAGGAACTTTATCTGTGCTCATTTCAATCTCTGGTTTTATGCAGCACCCCAACTCACCTTTCCCCTTAAGCAAGCATAAGTTGATTTTCTAAATTTGGGACCATGTTCTGTTTTGAAATTCAGTTCCTGTGTAGCCAAGTTTACATTCCGTGTATTAGTGATATCTTGTGATGTTTCCTTTTCTGTGTGACTTATTTCAGTTAGAATCATCATACCTGAATCCACTCATTATGCTGCTATGGGCCTGATGACATAGATGTCATTGCTGAGTGATATTGCATTGTACGTAAGTACCACAACTTCTTTATCCATTTTTCGCTTTATGCGATATTGAACTTGTACCGTAAACGAGTTTCTTGTAAACAGAGCCATCCCAAACTTTGGGGTGGCTGTGTCTTTTTTATTTTAATTTCCCTAACCTGCAGGACCATAAGTGGAAGTGCCCTAGGCTCTGTTGCTTTGTTTTTTAGATGTTTCAGGAAACACCATACACTTCTCCCGAGTGGCTGTTGGCAATTTACATCCCGCCCATCAGCATAACAAGGCTCCCAGTTCTCCATGGCCTGTCCTGCCTTTCTGGATTTTACACTTTTTTCAGATGGCCCTTTTGACTGGGGGGAAGTGAGACTTCATTGTAGTGCAGATTTCATTTGCAAGCTTGCTTGGTTGGCCAAAAAGGGCGTATGCGTTTTTTCCTGAATATATTCAGGAAAAAACGCATACGCCGTTTATGGCCAAGTGCATCATTGTCGACCTTCTGCCTCTTTTCCTATGCTTTAAATGCAATTCCAGTCTACCTCCTGAAATCGGTTTCCTGCAATTCTGCCCGGCTTTCAAGTCCTCTTGGCAGCCTTACTTCAGTATATTTTTGGATGATAGCTGTCATTTATAACTCTGCAGGTTTGTGAATTACAGTGCCCCTGAGCTCCTTTCTTCAACTCGCTTTCTTGTGAGCTGGCCGCAACACCGCACGATTGCTTCAGGCCCTAATCTGGTTCCGGCATGGCACGCTGAGCCTTTGGTTAATTCCTCTTCCTGGTGGGAAATGAGAGTTAAATTTTCCCGTCCAGACACCTCCAGCTAGTCTCTCATTGGTTCTCCCTATTCCTGTTCATCTTCCGCGGAATTTGCAAACTGGGCCAAACAGGAGGTTAAAGGCACTGACTCTCCAAGTTGGGAGAGTGTTAGTAAAGCATCTGGAATGTTGTACCCGAGTACCAGGGGACGAGAACTGAGACATATTTCAACACGTCTCCCGATCACACGGTTGATCATACTCTGGGTTCCACATGCATGTTTTAGCTGAAGGAAGAATCCCTTAAACCTGGAGAGTTGAGGCCCGTGGAATGGGTACCATGCAATATGACTTCAAAGGGTCTTCATTTGCTCACCAAAACTCTCCAATCCTATCACTGCTGCGTTTTTGCCCCTGTACTCACGATTGATTCACTTTCAGAGACATAGCAATCCATAGGTTTTAAGATACTTACTAGTCAGGTACATTATTAGGCGTTTAATATGGGGTTTTGAGTCCATTTCGTTGAGCAAGGAGTAGCTCTTGTCTATTACATATTTGGCTTAAGGAACTTTATCTGTGCTCATTTCAATCTCTGGTTTTATGCAGCACCCCAACTCACCTTTCCCCTTAAGCAAGCATAAGTTGATTTTCTAAATTTGGGACCATGTTCTGTTTTGAAATTCAGTTCCTGTGTAGCCAAGTTTACATTCCGTGTATTAGTGATATCTTATGATGTTTCTTTTTCTGTGTGACTTATTTCAGTTAGAATCATCATACCTGAATCCACTCATTATGCTGCTATGGACCTGATGACATAGATGTCATTGCTGAGTGATATTGCATTGTACGTAAGTACCACAACTTCTTTATCCATTTTTCGCTTTATGCGATATTGAACTTGTACCGTAAACGAGTTTCTTGTAAACAGAGCCATCCCAAACTTTGGGGTGGCTGTGTCTTTTTGATTTTAATTTCCCTAAGCTGCAGGACCATAAGTGGAAGTGCCCTAGGCTCTGTTGCTTTGTTTTTTAGATGTTTCAGGAAACACCATACACTTCTCCCGAGTGGCTGTTGGCAAGTTACATCCCGCCCATCAGCATAACAAGGCTCCCAGTTCTCCATGGCCTGTCCTGCCTTTCTGGATTTTACACTTTTTTCAGATGGCCCTTTTGATGGGGGGGAAGTGAGACTTCATTGTAGTGCAGATTTCCTTTGCAAGCTTGCTTGGTTGGCCAAAAAGGGCATATGCGTTTTTTCCTGAATATATTCAGGAAAAAACGCATACGCCGTTTTTGGCCAAGTGCATCATTGTCGACCTTCTGCCTCTTTTCCTATGCTTTAAATGCAATTCCAGTCTACCTCCTGAAATCGGTTTCCTGCAATTCTGCCCCGCTTTCAAGTCCTCTTGGCAGCCTTACTTCAGTATATTTTTGGATGATAGCTGTCATTTATAACTCTGCAGGTTTGTGAATTACAGTGCCCCTGAGCTCCTTTCTTCAACTCGCTTTCTTGTGAGCTGGCCGCAACACCGCACGATTGCTTCAGGCCCTAATCTGGTTCCGGCATGGCATGCTGAGCCTTTGGTTAATTCCTCTTCCTGGTGGGAAATGAGAGTTAAATTTTCCCGTCCAGACACCTCCAGCTAGTCTCTCATTGGTTCTCCCTATTCCTGTTCATCTTCCGCGGAATTTGCAAACTGGGCCAAACAGGAGGTTAAAGGCACTGACTCTCCAAGTCGGGAGAGTGTTAGTAAAGCATCTGGAATGTTGCACCCGAGTACCAGGGGACGAGAACTGAGACATATTTCAACACGTCTCCCGATCACATGGTTGATCATACTCTGGGTTCCACATGCATGTTTTAGCTGAAGGAAGAATCCCTTAAACCTGGAGAGTTGAGACCCGTGGAATGGGTACCATGCAATATGACTTCAAAGGGTCTTCATTTGCTCACCAAAACTCTCCAATCCTATCACTGCTGCGTTTTTGCCCCTGTACTCACGATTGATTCACTTTCAGAGACATAGCAATCCATAGGTTTTAAGATACTTACTAGTCAGGTACATTATTAGGCGTTTAATATGGGGTTTTGAGTCCATTTCATTGAGCAAGGAGTAGCTCTTGTCTATTACATATTTGGCTTAAGGAACTTTATCTGTGCTCATTTCAATCTCTGGTTTTATGCAGCACCCCAACTCACCTTTCCCCTTAAGCAAGCATAAGTTGATTTTCTAAATTTGGGACCATGTTCTGTTTTGAAATTCAGTTCCTGTGTAGCCAAGTTTACATTCCGTGTATTAGTGATATCTTATGATGTTTCTTTTTCTGTGTGACTTATTTCAGTTAGAATCATCATACCTGAATCCACTCATTATGCTGCTATGGACCTGATGACATAGATGTCATTGCTGAGTGATATTGCATTGTACGTAAGTACCACAACTTCTTTATCCATTTTTCGCTTTATGCGATATTGAACTTGTACAGTAAACGAGTTTCTTGTAAACAGAGCCATCCCAAACTTTGGGGTGGCTGTGTCTTTTTGATTTTAATTTCCCTAAGCTGCAGGACCATAAGTGGAAGTGCCCTAGGCTCTGTTGCTTTGTTTTTTAGATGTTTCAGGAAACACCATACAATTCTCCCGAGTTGCTGTTGGCAATTTACATCCCGCTCATCAGCATAACAAGGCTCCCAGTTCTCCATGGCCTGTCCTGCCTTTCTGGATTTTACACTTTTTTCAGATGGCCCTTTTGACGGGGGGGAAGTGAGACTTCATTGTAGTGCAGATTTCCTTTGCAAGCTTGCTTGGTTGGCCAAAAAGGGCGTATGCGTTTTTTCCTGAATATATTCAGGAAAAAACGCATACGCCCTTTTTGGCCAAGTGCATCATTGTCGACCTTCTGCCTCTTTTCCTATGCTTTAAATGCAATTCCAGTCTACCTCCTGAAATCGGTTTCCTGCAATTCTGCCCGGCTTTCAAGTCCTCTTGGCAGCCTTACTTTAGTATATTTTTGGATGATAGCTGTCATTTATAACTCTGCAGGTTTGTGAATTACAGTGCCCCTGAGCTCCTTTCTTCAACTCGCTTTCTTGTGAGCTGGCCGCAACACCGCACGATTGCTTCAGGCCCTAATCTGGTTCCGGCATGGCACGCTGAGCCTTTGGTTAATTCCTCTTCCTGGTGGGAAATGAGAGTTAAATTTTCCCGTCCAGACACCTCCAGCTAGTCTCTCATTGGTTCTCCCTATTCCTGTTCATCTTCCGCGGAATTTGCAAACTGGGCCAAACAGGAGGTTAAAGGCACTGACTCTCCAAGTCGGGAGAGTGTTAGTAAAGCATCTGGAATGTTGCACCCGAGTACCAGGGGACGAGAACTGAGACATATTTCAACACGTCTCCCGATCACACGGTTGATCATACTCTGGGTTCCTCATGCATGTTTTAGCTGAAGGAAGAATCCCTTAAACCTGGAGAGTTGAGACCCGTGGAATGGGTACCATGCAATATGACTTCAAAGGGTCTTCATTTGCTCACCAAAACTCTCCAATCCTATCACTGCTGCGTTTTTGCCCCTGTACTCACGATTGATTCACTTTCAGAGACATAGCAATCCATAGGTTTTAATATACTTACTAGTCAGGTACATTATTAGGCGTTTAATATGGGGTTTTGAGTCCATTTCGTTGAGCAAGGAGTAGCTCTTGTCTATTACATATTTGGCTTAAGGAACTTTATCTGTGCTCATTTCAATCTCTGGTTTTATGCAGCACCCCAACTGACCTTTCCCCTTAAGCAAGCATAAGTTGATTTTCTAAATTTGGGACCATGTTCTGTTTTGAAATTCAGTTCCTGTGTAGCCAAGTTTACATTCCGTGTATTAGTGATATCTTGTGATGTTTCTTTTTCTGTGTGACTTATTTCAGTTAGAATCATCATACCTGAATCCACTCATTATGCTGCTATGGGCCTGATGACATAGATGTCATTGCTGAGTGATATTGCATTGTACGTAAGTACCACAAATTCTTTATCCATTTTTCGCTTTATGCGATATTGAACTTGTACCGTAAACGAGTTTCTTGTAAACAGAGCCATCCCAAACTTTGGGGTGGCTGTGTCTTTTTGATTTTAATTTCCCTAAGCTGCAGGACCATAAGTGGAAGTGCCCTAGGCTCTGTTGCTTTGTTTTTTAGATGTTTCAGGAAACACCATACACTTCTCCCCAGTGGCTGTTGGCAATTTACATCCCGCCCATCAGCATAACAAGGCTCCCAGTTCTCCATGGCCTGTCCTGCCTTTCTGGATTTTACACTTTTTTCAGATGGCCCTTTTGACGGGGGGGAAGTGAGACTTCATTGTAGTGCAGATTTCCTTTGCAAGCTTGCTTGGTTGGCCAAAAAGGGCGTATGCGTTTTTTCCTGAATATATTCAGGAAAAAACGCATACGCCCTTTTTGGCCAAGTGCATCATTGTCGACCTTCTGCCTCTTTTCCTATGCTTTAAATGCAATTCCAGTCTACCTCCTGAAATCGGTTTCCTGCAATTCTGCCCGGCTTTCAAGTCCTCTTGGCAGCCTTACTTCAGTATATTTTTGGATGATAGCTGTCATTTATAACTCTGCAGGTTTGTGAATTACAGTGCCCCTGAGCTCCTTTCTTCAACTCGCTTTCTTGTGAGCTGGCCGCAACACCGCACGATTGCTTCAGGCCCTAATCTGGTTCCGGCATGGCACGCTGAGCCTTTGGTTAATTCCTCTTCCTGGTGGGAAATGAGAGTTAAATTTTCCCGTCCAGACACCTCCAGCTAGTCTCTCATTGGTTCTCCCTATTCCTGTTCATCTTCCGCGGAATTTGCAAACTGGGCCAAACAGGAGGTTAAAGGCACTGACTCTCCAAGTTGGGAGAGTGTTAGTAAAGCATCTGGAATGTTGCACCCGAGTACCAGGGGACGAGAACTGAGACATATTTCAACACGTCTCCCGATCACACGGTTGATCATACTCTGGGTTCCACATGCATGTTTTAGCTGAAGGAAGAATCCCTTAAACCTGGAGAGTTGAGACCCGTGGAATGGGTACCATGCAATATGACTTCAAAGGGTCTTCATTTGCTCACCAAAACTCTCCAATCCTATCACTGCTGCGTTTTTGCCCCTGTACTCACGATTGATTCACTTTCAGAGACATAGCAATCCATAGGTTTTAAGATACTTACTAGTCAGGTACATTATTAGGCGTTTAATATGGGGTTTTGAGTCCATTTCGTTGAGCAAGGAGTAGCTCTTGTCTATTACATATTTGGCTTAAGGAACTTTATCTGTGCTCATTTCAATCTCTGGTTTTATGCAGCACCCCAACTCACCTTTCCCCTTAAGCAAGCATAAGTTGATTTTCTAAATTTGGGACCATGTTCTGTTTTGAAATTCAGTTCCTGTGTAGCCAAGTTTACATTCCATGTATTAGTGATATCTTATGATGTTTCTTTTTCTGTGTGACTTATTTCAGTTAGAATCATCATACCTGAATCCACTCAATATGCTGCTATGGACCTGATGACATAGATGTCATTGCTGAGTGATATTGCATTGTACGTAAGTACCACCTCTTCCTTATCCATTTTTCGCTTTATGCGATATTGAACTTGTACCGTAAATGAGTTTCTTGTAAACAGAGCCATCCCAAACTTTGGGGTGGCTGTGTCTTTTTGATTTTAATTTCCCTAAGCTGCAGGACCATAAGTGGAAGTGCCCTAGGCTCTGTTGCTTTGTTTTTTAGATGTTTCAGGAAACACCATACACTTCTCCCGAGTGGCTGTTGGCAATTTACATCCCGCCCATCAGCATAACAAGGCTCCCAGTTCTCCATGGCCTGTCCTGCCTTTCTGGATTTTACACTTTTTTCAGATGGCCCTTTTGACGGGGGGGAAGTGAGACTTCATTGTAGTGCAGATTTCCTTTGCAAGCTTGCTTGGTTGGCCAAAAAGGGCGTATGCGTTTTTTCCTGAATATATTCAGGAAAAAACGCATACGCCCTTTTTGGCCAAGTGCATCATTGTCGACCCTCTGCCTCTTTTCCTATGCTTTAAATGCAATTCCAGTCTACCTCCTGAAATCGGTTTCCTGCAATTCTGCCCGGCTTTCAAGTCCTCTTGGCAGCCTTACTTCAGTATATTTTTGGATGATAGCTGTCATTTATAACTCTGCAGGTTTGTGAATTACAGTGCCCCTGAGCTCCTTTCTTCAACTCGCTTTCTTGTGAGCTGGCCGCAACACCGCACGATTGCTTCAGGCCCTAATCTGGTTCCGGCATGGCACGCTGAGCCTTTGGTTAATTCCTCTTCCTGGTGGGAAATGAGAGTTAAATTTTCCCGTCCAGACACCTCCAGCTAGTCTCTCATTGGTTCTCCCTATTGCTGTTCATCTTCCGCGGAATTTGCAAACTGGGCCAAACAGGAGGTTAAAGGCACTGACTCTCCAAGTCGGGAGAGTGTTAGTAAAGCATCTGGAATGTTGCACCCGAGTACCAGGGGACGAGAACTGAGACATATTTCAACACGTCTCCCGATCACACGGTTGATCATACTCTGGGTTCCACATGCATGTTTTAGCTGAAGGAAGAATCCCTTAAACCTGGAGAGTTGAGACCCGTGGAATGGGTACCATGCAATATGACTTCAAAGGGTCTTCATTTGCTCACCAAAACTCTCCAATCCTATCACTGCTGCGTTTTTGCCCCTGTACTCACGATTGATTCACTTTCAGAGACATAGCAATCCATAGGTTTTAAGATACTTACTAGTCAGGTACATTATTAGGCGTTTAATATGGGGTTTTGAGTCCATTTCATTGAGCAAGGAGTAGCTCTTGTCTATTCCATATTTGGCTTAAGGAACTTTATCTGTGCTCATTTCAATCTCTGGTTTTATGCAGCACCCCAACTCACCTTTCCCCTTAAGCAAGCATAAGTTGATTTTCTAAATTTGGGACCATGTTCTGTTTTGAAATTCAGTTCCTGTGTAGCCAAGTTTACATTCCGTGTATTAGTGATATCTTATGATGTTTCTTTTTCTGTGTGACTTATTTCAGTTAGAATCATCATACCTGAATCCACTCATTATGCTGCTATGGACCTGATGACATAGATGTCATTGCTGAGTGATATTGCATTGTACGTAAGTACCACAACTTCTTTATCCATTTTTCGCTTTATGCGATATTGAACTTGTACAGTAAACGAGTTTCTTGTAAACAGAGCCATCCCAAACTTTGGGGTGGCTGTGTCTTTTTGATTTTAATTTCCCTAAGCTGCAGGACCATAAGTGGAAGTGCCCTAGGCTCTGTTGCTTTGTTTTTTAGATGTTTCAGGAAACACCATACAATTCTCCCGAGTTGCTGTTGGCAATTTACATCCCGCTCATCAGCATAACAAGGCTCCCAGTTCTCCATGGCCTGTCCTGCCTTTCTGGATTTTACACTTTTTTCAGATGGCCCTTTTGACGGGGGGGAAGTGAGACTTCATTGTAGTGCAGATTTCCTTTGCAAGCTTGCTTGGTTGGCCAAAAAGGGCGTATGCGTTTTTTCCTGAATATATTCAGGAAAAAACGCATACGCCCTTTTTGGCCAAGTGCATCATTGTCGACCTTCTGCCTCTTTTCCTATGCTTTAAATGCAATTCCAGTCTACCTCCTGAAATCGGTTTCCTGCAATTCTGCCCGGCTTTCAAGTCCTCTTGGCAGCCTTACTTCAGTATATTTTTGGATGATAGCTGTCATTTATAACTCTGCAGGTTTGTGAATTACAGTGCCCCTGAGCTCCTTTCTTCAACTCGCTTTCTTGTGAGCTGGCCGCAACACTGCACGATTGCTTCAGGCCCTAATCTGGTTCCGGCATGGCACGCTGAGCCTTTGGTTAATTCCTCTTCCTGGTGGGAAATGAGAGTTAAATTTTCCCGTCCAGACACCTCCAGCTAGTCTCTCATTGGTTCTCCCTATTCCTGTTCATCTTCCGCGGAATTTGCAAACTGGGCCAAACAGGAGGTTAAAGGCACTGACTCTACAAGTCGGGAGAGTGTTAGTAAAGCATCTGGAATGTTGCACCCGAGTACCAGGGGACGAGAACTGAGACATATTTCAACACGTCTCCCGATCACACAGTTGATCATACTCTGGGTTCCTCATGCATGTTTTAGCTGAAGGAAGAATCCCTTAAACCTGGAGAGTTGAGACCCGTGGAATGGGTACCATGCAATATGACTTCAAAGGGTCTTCATTTGCTCACCAAAACTCTCCAATCCTATCACTGCTGCGTTTTTGCCCCTGTACTCACGATTGATTCACTTTCAGAGACATAGCAATCCATAGGTTTTAAGATACTTACTAGTCAGGTACATTATTAGGCGTTTAATATGGGGTTTTGAGTCCATTTCGTTGAGCAAGGAGTAGCTCTTGTCTATTACATATTTGGCTTAAGGAACTTTATCTGTGCTCATTTCAATCTCTGGTTTTATGCAGCACCCCAACTCACCTTTCCCCTTAAGCAAGCATAAGTTGATTTTCTAAATTTGGGACCATGTTCTGTTTTGAAATTCAGTTCCTGTGTAGCCAAGTTTACATTCCGTGTATTAGTGATATCTTGTGATGTTTCTTTTTCTGTGTGACTTATTTCAGTTAGAATCATCATACCTGAATCCACTCATTATGCTGCTATGGGCCTGATGACATAGATGTCATTGCTGAGTGATATTGCATTGTACGTAAGTACCACAAATTCTTTATCCATTTTTCGCTTTATGCGATATTGAACTTGTACCGTAAACGAGTTTCTTGTAAACAGAGCCATCCCAAACTTTGGGGTGGCTGTGTCTTTTTGATTTTAATTTCCCTAAGCTGCAGGACCATAAGTGGAAGTGCCCTAGGCTCTGTTGCTTTGTTTTTTAGATGTTTCAGGAAACACCATACACTTCTCCCGAGTGGCTGTTGGCAATTTACATCCCGCCCATCAGCATAACAAGGCTCCCAGTTCTCCATGGCCTGTCCTGCCTTTCTGGATTTTACACTTTTTTCAGATGGCCCTTTTGACGGGGGGGAAGTGAGACTTCATTGTAGTGCAGATTTCCTTTGCAAGCTTGCTTGGTTGGCCAAAAAGGGCGTATGCGTTTTTTCCTGAATATATTCAGGAAAAAACGCATACGCCGTTTTTGGCCAAGTGCATCATTGTCGACCTTCTGCCTCTTTTCCTATGCTTTAAATGCAATTCCAGTCTACCTCCTGAAATCGGTTTCCTGCAATTCTGCCCGGCTTTCAAGTCCTCTTGGCAGCCTTACTTCAGTATATTTTTGGATGATAGCTGTCATTTATAACTCTGCAGGTTTGTGAATTACAGTGCCCCTGAGCTCCTTTCTTCAACTCGCTTTCTTGTGAGCTGGCCGCAACACCGCACGATTGCTTCAGGCCCTAATATGGTTCCGGCATGGCACGCTGAGCCTTTGGTTAATTCCTCTTCCTGGTGGGAAATGAGAGTTAAATTTTCCCGTCCAGACACCTCCAGCTAGTCTCTCATTGGTTCTCCCTATTCCTGTTCATCTTCCGCGGAATTTGCAAACTGGGCCAAACAGGAGGTTAAAGGCACTGACTCTCCAAGTCGGGAGAGTGTTAGTAAAGCATCTGGAATGTTGCACCCGAGTACCAGGGGACGAGAACTGAGACATATTTCAACACGTCTCCCGATCACACGGTTGATCATACTCTGGGTTCCACATGCATGTTTTAGCTGAAGGAAGAATCCCTTAAACCTGGAGAGTTGAGACCCGTGGAATGGGTACCATGCAATATGACTTCAAAGGGTCTTCATTTGCTCACCAAAACTCTCCAATCCTATCACTGCTGCGTTTTTGCCCCTGTACTCACGATTGATTCACTTTCAGAGACATAGCAATCCATAGGTTTTAAGATACTTACTAGTCAGGTACATTATTAGGCGTTTAATATGGGGTTTTGAGTCCATTTCGTTGAGCAAGGAGTAGCTCTTGTCTATTACATATTTGGCTTAAGGAACTTTATCTGTGCTCATTTCAATCTCTGGTTTTATGCAGCACCCCAACTCACCTTTCCCCTTAAGCAAGCATAAGTTGATTTTCTAAATTTGGGACCATGTTCTGTTTTGAAATTCAGTTCCTGTGTAGCCAAGTTTACATTCCATGTATTATTGATATCTTATGATGTTTCTTTTTCTGTGTGACTTATTTCAGTTAGAATCATCATACCTGAATCCACTCAATATGCTGCTATGGACCTGATGACATAGATGTCATTGCTGAGTGATATTGCATTGTACGTAAGTACCACCACTTCTTTATCCATTTTTCGCTTTATGCGATATTGAACTTGTACCGTAAATGAGTTTCTTGTAAACAGAGCCATCCCAAACTTTGGGGTGGCTGTGTCTTTTTGATTTTAATTTCCCTAAGCTGCAGGACCATAAGTGGAAGTGCCCTAGGCTCTGTTGCTTTGTTTTTTAGATGTTTCAGGAAACACCATACACTTCTCCCGAGTGGCTGTTGGCAATTTACATCCCGCCCATCAGCATAACAAGGCTCCCAGTTCTCCATGGCCTGTCCTGCCTTTCTGGATTTTACACTTTTTTCAGATGGCCCTTTTGACGGGGGGGGGGAAGTGAGACTTCATTGTAGTGCAGATTTCCTTTGCAAGCTTGCTTGGTTGGCCAAAAAGGGCGTATGCGTTTTTTCCTGAATATATTCAGGAAAAAACGCATACGCCCTTTTTGGCCAAGTGCATCATTGTCGACCCTCTGCCTCTTTTCCTATGCTTTAAATGCAATTCCAGTCTACCTCCTGAAATCGGTTTCCTGCAATTCTGCCCGGCTTTCAAGTCCTCTTGGCAGCCTTACTTCAGTATATTTTTGGATGATAGCTGTCATTTATAACTCTGCAGGTTTGTGAATTACAGTGCCCCTGAGCTCCTTTCTTCAACTCGCTTTCTTGTGAGCTGGCCGCAACACCGCACGATTGCTTCAGGCCCTAATCTGGTTCCGGTATGGCACGCTGAGCCTTTGGTTAATTCCTCTTCCTGGTGGGAAATGAGAGTTAAATTTTCCCGTCCAGACACCTCCAGCTAGTCTCTCATTGGTTCTCCCTATTCCTGTTCATCTTCCGCGGAATTTGCAAACTGGGCCAAACAGGAGGTTAAAGGCACTGACTCTCCAAGTCGGGAGAGTGTTAGTAAAGCATCTGGAATGTTGCACCCGAGTACCAGGGGACGAGAACTGAGACATATTTCAACACGTCTCCCGATCACACGGTTGATCATACTCTGGGTTCCACATGCATGTTTTAGCTGAAGGAAGAATCCCTTAAACCTGGAGAGTTGAGACCCGTGGAATGGGTACCATGCAATATGACTTCAAAGGGTCTTCATTTGCTCACCAAAACTCTCCAATCCTATCACTGCTGCGTTTTTGCCCCTGTACTCACGATTGATTCACTTTCAGAGACATAGCAATCCATAGGTTTTAAGATACTTACTAGTCAGGTACATTATTAGGCGTTTAATATGGGGTTTTGAGTCCATTTCGTTGAGCAAGGAGTAGCTCTTGTCTATTACATATTTGGCTTAAGGAACTTTATCTGTGCTCATTTCAATCTCTGGTTTTATGCAGCACCCCAACTCACCTTTCCCCTTAAGCAAGCATAAGTTGATTTTCTAAATTTGGGACCATGTTCTGTTTTGAAATTCAGTTCCTGTGTAGCCAAGTTTACATTCCGTGTATTAGTGATATCTTATGATGTTTCTTTTTCTGTGTGACTTATTTCAGTTAGAATCATCATACCTGAATCCACTCATTATGCTGCTATGGGCCTGATGACATAGATGTCATTGCTGAGTGATATTGCATTGTACGTAAGTACCACAACTTCTTTATCCATTTTTCGCTTTATGCGATATTGAACTTGTACCGTAAACGAGTTTCTTGTAAACAGAGCCATCCCAAACTTTGGGGTGGCTGTGTCTTTTTGATTTTAATTTCCCTAAGCTATAGGACCATAAGTGGAAGTGCCCTAGGCTCTGTTGCTTTGTTTTTTAGATGTTTCAGGAAACACCATACACTTCTCCCGAGTGGCTGTTGGCAAGTTACATCCCGCCCATCAGCATAACAAGGCTCCCAGTTCTCCATGGCCTGTCCTGCCTTTCTGGATTTTACACTTTTTTCAGATGGCCCTTTTGACGGGGGGGGGAAGTGAGACTTCATTGTAGTGCAGATTTCCTTTGCAAGCTTGCTTGGTTGGCCAAAAAGGGCGTATGCGTTTTTTCCTGAATATATTCAGGAAAAAACGCATACGCCCTTTTTGGCCAAGTGCATCATTGTCGACCTTCTGCCTCTTTTCCTATGCTTTAAATGCAATTCCAGTCTACCTCCTGAAATCGGTTTCCTGCAATTCTGCCCGGCTTTCAAGTCCTCTTGGCAGCCTTACTTCAGTATATTTTTGGATGATAGCTGTCATTTATAACTCTGCAGGTTTGTGAATTACAGTGCCCCTGAGCTCCTTTCTTCAACTCGCTTTCTTGTGAGCTGGCCGCAACACCGCACGATTGCTTCAGGCCCTAATCTGGTTCCGGCATGGCACGCTGAGCCTTTGGTTAATTCCTCTTCCTGGTGGGAAATGAGAGTTAAATTTTCCCGTCCAGACACCTCCAGCTAGTCTCTCATTGGTTCTCCGTATTCCTGTTCATCTTCCGCGGAATTTGCAAACTGGGCCAAACAGGAGGTTAAAGGCACTGACTCTCCAAGTCGGGAGAGTGTTAGTAAAGCATCTGGAATGTTGCACCCGAGTACCAGGGGACGAGAACTGAGACATATTTCAACACGTCTCCCGATCACACGGTTGATCATACTCTGGGTTCCTCATGCATGTTTTAGCTGAAGGAAGAATCCCTTAAACCTGGAGAGTTGAGACCCGTGGAATGGGTACCATGCAATATGACTTCAAAGGGTCTTCATTTGCTCACCAAAACTCTCCAATCCTATCACTGCTGCGTTTTTGCCCCTGTACTCACGATTGATTCACTTTCAGAGACATAGCAATCCATAGGTTTTAAGATACTTACTAGTCAGGTACATTATTAGGCGTTTAATATGGGGTTTTGAGTCCATTTCGTTGAGCAAGGAGTAGCTCTTGTCTATTACATATTTGGCTTAAGGAACTTTATCTGTGCTCATTTCAATCTCTGGTTTTATGCAGCACCCCAACTCACCTTTCCCCTTAAGCAAGCATAAGTTGATTTTCTAAATTTGGGACCAGGTTCTGTTTTGAAATTCAGTTCCTGTGTAGTCAAGTTTACATTCCGTGTATTAGTGATATCTTGTGATGTTTCTTTTTCTGTGTGACTTATTTCAGTTAGAATCATCATACCTGAATCCACTCATGATGCTGCTATGGGCCTGATGACATAGATGTCATTGCTGAGTGATATTGCATTGTACGTAAGTACCACCACTTCTTTATCCATTTTTCGCTTTATGCGATATTGAACTTGTACCGTAAACGAGTTTCTTGTAAACAGAGCCATCCCAAACTTTGGGGTGGCTGTGTCTTTTTGATTTTAATTTCCCTAAGCTGCAGGACCATAAGTGGAAGTGCCCTAGGCTCTGTTGCTTTGTTTTTTAGATGTTTCAGGAAACACCATACACTTCTCCCGAGTGGCTGTTGGCAATTTACATCCCGCCCATCAGCATAACAAGGCTCCCAGTTCTCCATGGCCTGTCCTGCCTTTCTGGATTTTACACTTTTTTCAGATGGCCCTTTTGACGGGGGGGAAGTGAGACTTCATTGTAGTGCAGATTTCCTTTGCAAGCTTGCTTGGTTGGCCAAAAAGGGCGTATGCGTTTTTTCCTGAATATATTCAGGAAAAAACGCATACGCCCTTTTTGGCCAAGTGCATCATTGTCGACCTTCTGCCTCTTTTCCTATGCTTTAAATGCAATTCCAGTCTACCTCCTGAAATCGGTTTCCTGCAATTCTGCCCGGCTTTCAAGTCCTCTTGGCAGCCTTACTTCAGTATATTTTTGGATGATAGCTGTCATTTATAACTCTGCAGGTTTGTGAATTACAGTGCCCCTGAGCTCCTTTCTTCAACTCGCTTTCTTGTGAGCTGGCCGCAACACCGCACGATTGCTTCAGGCCCTAATCTGGTTCCGGCATGGCACGCTGAGCCTTTGGTTAATTCCTCTTCCTGGTGGGAAATGAGAGTTAAATTTTCCCGTCCAGACACCTCCAGCTAGTCTCTCATTGGTTCTCCCTATTCCTGTTCATCTTCCGCGGAATTTGCAAACTGGGCCAAACAGGAGGTTAAAGGCACTGACTCTCCAAGTCGGGAGAGTGTTAGTAAAGCATCTGGAATGTTGCACCCGAGTACCAGGGGACGAGAACTGAGACATATTTCAACACGTCTCCCGATCACACGGTTGATCATACTCTGGGTTCCTCATGCATGTTTTAGCTGAAGGAAGAATCCCTTAAACCTGGAGAGTTGAGACCCGTGGAATGGGTACCATGCAATATGACTTCAAAGGGTCTTCATTTGCTCACCAAAACTCTCCAATCCTATCACTGCTGCGTTTTTGCCCCTGTACTCACGATTGATTCACTTTCAGAAACATAGCAATCCATAGGTTTTAAGATACTTACTAGTCAGGTACATTATTAGGCGTTTAATATGGGGTTTTGAGTCCATTTCGTTGAGCAAGGAGTAGCTCTTGTCTATTACATATTTGGCTTAAGGAACTTTATCTGTGCTCATTTCAATCTCTGGTTTTATGCAGCACCCCAACTCACCTTTCCCCTTAAGCAAGCATAAGTTGATTTTCTAAATTTGGGACCATGTTCTGTTTTGAAATTCAGTTCCTGTGTAGCCAAGTTTACATTCCGTGTATTAGTGATATCTTGTGATGTTTCTTTTTCTGTGTGACTTATTTCAGTTAGAATCATCATACCTGAATCCACTCATTATGCTGCTATGGGCCTGATGACATAGATGTCATTGCTGAGTGATATTGCATTGTACGTAAGTACCACAAATTCTTTATCCATTTTTCGCTTTATGCGATATTGAACTTGTACCGTAAACGAGTTTCTTGTAAACAGAGCCATCCCAAACTTTGGGGTGGCTGTGTCTTTTTGATTTTAATTTCCCTAAGCTGCAGGACCATAAGTGGAAGTGCCCTAGGCTCTGTTGCTTTGTTTTTTAGATGTTTCAGGAAACACCATACACTTCTCCCCAGTGGCTGTTGGCAATTTACATCCCGCCCATCAGCATAACAAGGCTCCCCGTTCTCCATGGCCTGTCCTGCCTTTCTGGATTTTACACTTTTTTCAGATGGCCCTTTTGACGGGGGGGAAGTGAGACTTCATTGTAGTGCAGATTTCCTTTGCAAGCTTGCTTGGTTGGCCAAAAAGGGCGTATGCGTTTTTTCCTGAATATATTCAGGAAAAAACGCATACGCCCTTTTTGGCCAAGTGCATCATTGTCGACCTTCTGCCTCTTTTCCTATGCTTTAAATGCAATTCCAGTCTACCTCCTGAAATCGGTTTCCTGCAATTCTGCCCGGCTTTCAAGTCCTCTTGGCAGCCTTACTTCAGTATATTTTTGGATGATAGCTGTCATTTATAACTCTGCAGGTTTGTGAATTACAGTGCCCCTGAGCTCCTTTCTTCAACTCGCTTTCTTGTGAGCTGGCCGCAACACCGCACGATTGCTTCAGGCCCTAATCTGGTTCCGGCATGGCACGCTGAGCCTTTGGTTAATTCCTCTTCCTGGTGGGAAATGAGAGTTAAATTTTCCCGTCCAGACACCTCCAGCTAGTCTCTCATTGGTTCTCCGTATTCCTGTTCATCTTCCGCGGAATTTGCAAACTGGGCCAAACAGGAGGTTAAAGGCACTGACTCTCCAAGTCGGGAGAGTGTTAGTAAAGCATCTGGAATGTTGCACCCGAGTACCAGGGGACGAGAACTGAGACATATTTCAACACGTCTCCCGATCACACGGTTGATCATACTCTGGGTTCCACATGCATGTTTTAGCTGAAGGAAGAATCCCTTAAACCTGGAGAGTTGAGACCCGTGGAATGGGTACCATGCAATATGACTTCAAAGGGTCTTCATTTGCTCACCAAAACTCTCCAATCCTATCACTGCTGCGTTTTTGCCCCTGTACTCACGATTGATTCACTTTCAGAGACATAGCAATCCATAGGTTTTAAGATACTTACTAGTCAGGTACATTATTAGGCGTTTAATATGGGGTTTTGAGTCCATTTCGTTGAGCAAGGAGTAGCTCTTGTCTATTACATATTTGGCTTAAGGAACTTTATCTGTGCTCATTTCAATCTCTGGTTTTATGCAGCACCCCAACTCACCTTTCCCCTTAAGCAAGCATAAGTTGATTTTCTAAATTTGGGACCATGTTCTGTTTTGAAATTCAGTTCCTGTGTAGCCAAGTTTACATTCCATGTATTAGTGATATCTTATGATGTTTCTTTTTCTGTGTGACTTATTTCAGTTAGAATCATCATACCTGAATCCACTCAATATGCTGCTATGGACCTGATGACATAGATGTCATTGCTGAGTGATATTGCATTGTACGTAAGTACCACCACTTCTTTATCCATTTTTCGCTTTATGCGATATTGAACTTGTACCGTAAATGAGTTTCTTGTAAACAGAGCCATCCCAAACTTTGGGGTGGCTGTGTCTTTTTGATTTTAATTTCCCTAAGCTGCAGGACCATAAGTGGAAGTGCCCTAGGCTCTGTTGCTTTGTTTTTTAGATGTTTCAGGAAACACCATACACTTCTCCCGAGTGGCTGTTGGCAATTTACATCCCGCCCATCAGCATAACAAGGCTCCCAGTTCTCCATGGCCTGTCCTGCCTTTCTGGATTTTACACTTTTTTCAGATGGCCCTTTTGACGGGGGGGAAGTGAGACTTCATTGTAGTGCAGATTTCCTTTGCAAGCTTGCTTGGTTGGCCAAAAAGGGCGTATGCATTTTTTCCTGAATATATTCAGGAAAAAACGCATACGCCTTTTTTGGCCAAGTGCATCATTGTCGACCCTCTGCCTCTTTTCCTATGCTTTAAATGCAATTCCAGTCTACCTCCTGAAATCGGTTTCCTGCAATTCTGCCCGGCTTTCAAGTCCTCTTGGCAGCCTTACTTCAGTATATTTTTGGATGATAGCTGTCATTTATAACTCTGCAGGTTTGTGAATTACAGTGCCCCTGAGCTCCTTTCTTCAACTCGCTTTCTTGTGAGCTGGCCGCAACACCGCACGATTGCTTCAGGCCCTAATCTGGTTCCGGTATGGCACGCTGAGCCTTTGCTTAATTCCTCTTCCTGGTGGGAAATGAGAGTTAAATTTTCCCGTCCAGACACCTCCAGCTAGTCTCTCATTGGTTCTCCCTATTCCTGTTCATCTTCCGCGGAATTTGCAAACTGGGCCAAACAGGAGGTTAAAGGCACTGACTCTCCAAGTCGGGAGAGTGTTAGTAAAGCATCTGGAATGTTGCACCCGAGTACCAGGGGACGAGAACTGAGACATATTTCAACACGTCTCCCGATCACACGGTTGATCATACTCTGGGTTCCACATGCATGTTTTAGCTGAAGGAAGAATCCCTTAAACCTGGAGAGTTGAGACCCGTGGAATGGGTACCATGCAATATGACTTCAAAGGGTCTTCATTTGCTCACCAAAACTCTCCAATCCTATCACTGCTGCGTTTTTGCCCCTGTACTCACGATTGATTCACTTTCAGAGACATAGCAATCCATAGGTTTTAAGATACTTACTAGTCAGGTACATTATTAGGCGTTTAATATGGGGTTTTGAGTCCATTTCATTGAGCAAGGAGTAGCTCTTGTCTATTACATATTTGGCTTAAGGAACTTTATCTGTGCTCATTTCAATCTCTGGTTTTATGCAACACCCCAACTCACCTTTCCCCTTAAGCAAGCATAAGTTGATTTTCTAAATTTGGGACCATGTTCTGTTTTGAAATTCAGTTCCTGTGTAGCCAAGTTTACATTCCGTGTATTAGTGATATCTTATGATGTTTCTTTTTCTGTGTGACTTATTTCAGTTAGAATCATCATACCTGAATCCACTCATTATGCTGCTATGGACCTGATGACATAGATGTCATTGCTGAGTGATATTGCATTGTACGTAAGTACCACAACTTCTTTATCCATTTTTCGCTTTATGCGATATTGAACTTGTACAGTAAACGAGTTTCTTGTAAACAGAGCCATCCCAAACTTTGGGGTGGCTGTGTCTTTTTGATTTTAATTTCCCTAAGCTGCAGGACCATAAGTGGAAGTGCCCTAGGCTCTGTTGCTTTGTTTTTTAGATGTTTCAGGAAACACCATACAATTCTCCCGAGTTGCTGTTGGCAATTTACATCCCGCTCATCAGCATAACAAGGCTCCCAGTTCTCCATGGCCTGTCCTGCCTTTCTGGATTTTACACTTTTTTCAGATGGCCCTTTTGACGGGGGGGAAGTGAGACTTCATTGTAGTGCAGATTTCCTTTGCAAGCTTGCTTGGTTGGCCAAAAAGGGCGTATGCGTTTTTTCCTGAATATATTCAGGAAAAAACGCATACGCCCTTTTTGGCCAAGTGCATCATTGTCGACCTTCTGCCTCTTTTCCTATGCTTTAAATGCAATTCCAGTCTACCTCCTGAAATCGGTTTCCTGCAATTCTGCCCGGCTTTCAAGTCCTCTTGGCAGCCTTACTTCAGTATATTTTTGGATGATAGCTGTCATTTATAACTCTGCAGGTTTGTGAATTACAGTGCCCCTGAGCTCCTTTCTTCAACTCGCTTTCTTGTGAGCTGGCCGCAACACCGCACGATTGCTTCAGGCCCTAATCTGGTTCCGGCATGGCACGCTGAGCCTTTGGTTAATTCCTCTTCCTGGTGGGAAATGAGAGTTAAATTTTCCCGTCCAGACACCTCCAGCTAGTCTCTCATTGGTTCTCCGTATTCCTGTTCATCTTCCGCGGAATTTGCAAACTGGGCCAAACAGGAGGTTAAAGGCACTGACTCTCCAAGTCGGGAGAGTGTTAGTAAAGCATCTGGAATGTTGCACCCGAGTACCAGGGGACGAGAACTGAGACATATTTCAACACGTCTCCCGATCACACGGTTGATCATACTCTGGGTTCCTCATGCATGTTTTAGCTGAAGGAAGAATCCCTTAAACCTGGAGAGTTGAGACCCGTGGAATGGGTACCATGCAATATGACTTCAAAGGGTCTTCATTTGCTCACCAAAACTCTCCAATCCTATCACTGCTGCGTTTTTGCCCCTGTACTCACGATTGATTCACTTTCAGAGACATAGCAATCCATAGGTTTTAAGATACTTACTAGTCAGGTACATTATTAGGCGTTTAATATGGGGTTTTGAGTCCATTTCGTTGAGCAAGGAGTAGCTCTTGTCTATTACATATTTGGCTTAAGGAACTTTATCTGTGCTCATTTCAATCTCTGGTTTTATGCAGCACCCCAACTCACCTTTCCCCTTAAGCAAGCATAAGTTGATTTTCTAAATTTGGGACCATGTTCTGTTTTGAAATTCAGTTCCTGTGTAGCCAAGTTTACATTCCGTGTATTAGTGATATCTTGTGATGTTTCTTTTTCTGTGTGACTTATTTCAGTTAGAATCATCATACCTGAATCCACTCATTATGCTGCTATGGGCCTGATGACATAGATGTCATTGCTGAGTGATATTGCATTGTACGTAAGTACCACAAATTCTTTATCCATTTTTCGCTTTATGCGATATTGAACTTGTACCGTAAACGAGTTTCTTGTAAACAGAGCCATCCCAAACTTTGGGGTGGCTGTGTCTTTTTGATTTTAATTTCCCTAAGCTGCAGGACCATAAGTGGAAGTGCCCTAGGCTCTGTTGCTTTGTTTTTTAGATGTTTCAGGAAACACCATACACTTCTCCCCAGTGGCTGTTGGCAATTTACATCCCGCCCATCAGCATAACAAGGCTCCCAGTTCTCCATGGCCTGTCCTGCCTTTCTGGATTTTACACTTTTTTCAGATGGCCCTTTTGACGGGGGGGAAGTGAGACTTCATTGTAGTGCAGATTTCCTTTGCAAGCTTGCTTGGTTGGCCAAAAAGGGCGTATGCGTTTTTTCCTGAATATATTCAGGAAAAAACGCATACGCCGTTTTTGGCCAAGTGCATCATTGTCGACCTTCTGCCTCTTTTCCTATGCTTTAAATGCAATTCCAGTCTACCTCCTGAAATCGGTTTCCTGCAATTCTGCCCGGCTTTCAAGTCCTCTTGGCAGCCTTACTTCAGTATATTTTTGGATGATAGCTGTCATTTATAACTCTGCAGGTTTGTGAATTACAGTGCCCCTGAGCTCCTTTCTTCAACTCGCTTTCTTGTGAGCTGGCCGCAACACCGCACGATTGCTTCAGGCCCTAATCTGGTTCCGGCATGGCACGCTGAGCCTTTGGTTAATTCCTCTTCCTGGTGGGAAATGAGAGTTAAATTTTCCCGTCCAGACACCTCCAGCTAGTCTCTCATTGGTTCTCCCTATTCCTGTTCATCTTCCACGGAATTTGCAAACTGGGCCAAACAGGAGGTTAAAGGCACTGACTCTCCAAGTCGGGAGAGTGTTAGTAAAGCATCTGGAATGTTGCACCCGAGTACCAGGGGACGAGAACTGAGACATATTTCAACACGTCTCCCGATCACACGGTTGATCATACTCTGGGTTCCACATGCATGTTTTAGCTGAAGGAAGAATCCCTTAAACCTGGAGAGTTGAGACCCGTGGAATGGGTACCATGCAATATGACTTCAAAGGGTCTTCATTTGCTCACCAAAACTCTCCAATCCTATCACTGCTGCGTTTTTGCCCCTGTACTCACGATTGATTCACTTTCAGAGACATAGCAATCCATAGGTTTTAAGATACTTACTAGTCAGGTACATTATTAGGCGTTTAATATGGGGTTTTGAGTCCATTTCGTTGAGCAAGGAGTAGCTCTTGTCTATTACATATTTGGCTTAAGGAACTTTATCTGTGCTCATTTCAATCTCTGGTTTTATGCAGCACCCCAACTCACCTTTCCCCTTAAGCAAGCATAAGTTGATTTTCTAAATTTGGGACCATGTTCTGTTTTGAAATTCAGTTCCTGTGTAGCCAAGTTTACATTCCGTGTATTAGTGATATCTTATGATGTTTCTTTTTCTGTGTGACTTATTTCAGTTAGAATCATCATACCTGAATCCACTCATTATGCTGCTATGGGCCTGATGACATAGATGTCATTGCTGAGTGATATTGCATTGTACGTAAGTACCACAACTTCTTTATCCATTTTTCGCTTTATGCGATATTGAACTTGTACCGTAAACGAGTTTCTTGTAAACAGAGCCATCCCAAACTTTGGGGTGGCTGTGTCTTTTTGATTTTAATTTCCCTAAGCTATAGGACCATAAGTGGAAGTGCCCTAGGCTCTGTTGCTTTGTTTTTTAGATGTTTCAGGAAACACCATACACTTCTCCCGAGTGGCTGTTGGCAAGTTACATCCCGCCCATCAGCATAACAAGGCTCCCAGTTCTCCATGGCCTGTCCTGCCTTTCTGGATTTTACACTTTTTTCAGATGGCCCTTTTGACGGGGGGGGGAAGTGAGACTTCATTGTAGTGCAGATTTCCTTTGCAAGCTTGCTTGGTTGGCCAAAAAGGGCGTATGCGTTTTTTCCTGAATATATTCAGGAAAAAACGCATACGCCCTTTTTGGCCAAGTGCATCATTGTCGACCTTCTGCCTCTTTTCCTATGCTTTAAATGCAATTCCAGTCTACCTCCTGAAATCGGTTTCCTGCAATTCTGCCCGGCTTTCAAGTCCTCTTGGCAGCCTTACTTCAGTATATTTTTGGATGATAGCTGTCATTTATAACTCTGCAGGTTTGTTAATTACAGTGCCCCTGAGCTCCTTTCTTCAACTCGCTTTCTTGTGAGCTGGCCGCAACACCGCACGATTGCTTCAGGCCCTAATCTGGTTCCGGCATGGCACGCTGAGCCTTTGGTTAATTCCTCTTCCTGGTGGGAAATGAGAGTTAAATTTTCCCGTCCAGACACCTCCAGCTAGTCTCTCATTGGTTCTCCGTATTCCTGTTCATCTTCCGAGGAATTTGCAAACTGGGCCAAACAGGAGGTTAAAGGCACTGACTCTCCAAGTCGGGAGAGTGTTAGTAAAGCATCTGGAATGTTGCACCCGAGTACCAGGGGACGAGAACTGAGACATATTTCAACACGTCTCCCGATCACACGGTTGATCATACTCTGGGTTCCTCATGCATGTTTTAGCTGAAGGAAGAATCCCTTAAACCTGGAGAGTTGAGACCCGTGGAATGGGTACCATGCAATATGACTTCAAAGGGTCTTCATTTGCTCACCAAAACTCTCCAATCCTATCACTGCTGCGTTTTTGCCCCTGTACTCACGATTGATTCACTTTCAGAGACATAGCAATCCATAGGTTTTAAGATACTTACTAGTCAGGTACATTATTAGGCGTTTAATATGGGGTTTTGAGTCCATTTCGTTGAGCAAGGAGTAGCTCTTGTCTATTACATATTTGGCTTAAGGAACTTTATCTGTGCTCATTTCAATCTCTGGTTTTATGCAGCACCCCAACTCACCTTTCCCCTTAAGCAAGCATAAGTTGATTTTCTAAATTTGGGACCAGGTTCTGTTTTGAAATTCAGTTCCTGTGTAGTCAAGTTTACATTCCGTGTATTAGTGATATCTTGTGATGTTTCTTTTTCTGTGTGACTTATTTCAGTTAGAATCATCATACCTGAATCCACTCATTATGCTGCTATGGGCCTGATGACATAGATGTCATTGCTGAGTGATATTGCATTGTACGTAAGTACCACAACTTCTTTATCCATTTTTCGCTTTATGCGATATTGAACTTGTACCGTAAACGAGTTTCTTGTAAACAGAGCCATCCCAAACTTTGGGGTGGCTGTGTCTTTTTGATTTTAATTTCCCTAAGCTGCAGGATCATAAGTGGAAGTGCCCTAGGCTCTGTTGCTTTGTTTTTTAGATGTTTCAGGAAACACCATACACTTCTCCCGAGTGGCTGTTGGCAATTTACATCCCGCCCATCAGCATAACAAGGCTCCCAGTTCTCCATGGCCTGTCCTGCCTTTCTGGATTTTACACTTTTTTCAGATGGCCCTTTTGACGGGGGGGAAGTGAGACTTCATTGTAGTGCAGATTTCCTTTGCAAGCTTGCTTGGTTGGCCAAAAAGGGCGTATGCGTTTTTTCCTGAATATATTCAGGAAAAAACGCATACGCCCTTTTTGGCCAAGTGCATCATTGTCGACCCTCTGCCTCTTTTCCTATGCTTTAAATGCAATTCCAGTCTACCTCCTGAAATCGGTTTCCTGCAATTCTGCCCGGCTTTCAAGTCCTCTTGGCAGCCTTACTTCAGTATATTTTTGGATGATAGCTGTCATTTATAACTCTGCAGGTTTGTGAATTACAGTGCCCCTGAGCTCCTTTCTTCAACTCGCTTTCTTGTGAGCTGGCCGCAACACCGCACGATTGCTTCAGGCCCTAATCTGGTTCCGGTATGGCACGCTGAGCCTTTGGTTAATTCCTCTTCCTGGTGGGAAATGAGAGTTAAATTTTCCCGTCCAGACACCTCCAGCTAGTCTCTCATTGGTTCTCCCTATTCCTGTTCATCTTCCGCGGAATTTGCAAACTGGGCCAAACAGGAGGTTAAAGGCACTGACTCTCCAAGTCGGGAGAGTGTTAGTAAAGCATCTGGAATGTTGCACCCGAGTACCAGGGGACGAGAACTGAGACATATTTCAACACGTCTCCCGATCACACGGTTGATCATACTCTGGGTTCCACATGCATGTTTTAGCTGAAGGAAGAATCCCTTAAACCTGGAGAGTTGAGACCCGTGGAATGGGTACCATGCAATATGACTTCAAAGGGTCTTCATTTGCTCACCAAAACTCTCCAATCCTATCACTGCTGCGTTTTTGCCCCTGTACTCACGATTGATTCACTTTCAGAGACATAGCAATCCATAGGTTTTAAGATACTTACTAGTCAGGTACATTATTAGGCGTTTAATATGGGGTTTTGAGTCCATTTCGTTGAGCAAGGAGTAGCTCTTGTCTATTACATATTTGGCTTAAGGAACTTTATCTGTGCTCATTTCAATCTCTGGTTTTATGCAGCACCCCAACTCACCTTTCCCCTTAAGCAAGCATAAGTTGATTTTCTAAATTTGGGACCATGTTCTGTTTTGAAATTCAGTTCCTGTGTAGCCAAGTTTACATTCCGTGTATTAGTGATATCTTATGATGTTTCTTTTTCTGTGTGACTTATTTCAGTTAGAATCATCATACCTGAATCCACTCATTATGCTGCTATGGGCCTGATGACATAGATGTCATTGCTGAGTGATATTGCATTGTACGTAAGTACCACAACTTCTTTATCCATTTTTCGCTTTATGCGATATTGAACTTGTACCGTAAACGAGTTTCTTGTAAACAGAGCCATCCCAAACTTTGGGGTGGCTGTGTCTTTTTGATTTTAATTTCCCTAAGCTATAGGACCATAAGTGGAAGTGCCCTAGGCTCTGTTGCTTTGTTTTTTAGATGTTTCAGGAAACACCATACACTTCTCCCGAGTGGCTGTTGGCAAGTTACATCCCGCCCATCAGCATAACAAGGCTCCCAGTTCTCCATGGCCTGTCCTGCCTTTCTGGATTTTACACTTTTTTCAGATGGCCCTTTTGACGGGGGGGGGAAGTGAGACTTCATTGTAGTGCAGATTTCCTTTGCAAGCTTGCTTGGTTGGCCAAAAAGGGCGTATGCGTTTTTTCCTGAATATATTCAGGAAAAAACGCATACGCCCTTTTTGGCCAAGTGCATCATTGTCGACCTTCTGCCTCTTTTCCTATGCTTTAAATGCAATTCCAGTCTACCTCCTGAAATCGGTTTCCTGCAATTCTGCCCGGCTTTCAAGTCCTCTTGGCAGCCTTACTTCAGTATATTTTTGGATGATAGCTGTCATTTATAACTCTGCAGGTTTGTTAATTACAGTGCCCCTGAGCTCCTTTCTTCAACTCGCTTTCTTGTGAGCTGGCCGCAACACCGCACGATTGCTTCAGGCCCTAATCTGGTTCCGGCATGGCACGCTGAGCCTTTGGTTAATTCCTCTTCCTGGTGGGAAATGAGAGTTAAATTTTCCCGTCCAGACACCTCCAGCTAGTCTCTCATTGGTTCTCCGTATTCCTGTTCATCTTCCGAGGAATTTGCAAACTGGGCCAAACAGGAGGTTAAAGGCACTGACTCTCCAAGTCGGGAGAGTGTTAGTAAAGCATCTGGAATGTTGCACCCGAGTACCAGGGGACGAGAACTGAGACATATTTCAACACGTCTCCCGATCACACGGTTGATCATACTCTGGGTTCCTCATGCATGTTTTAGCTGAAGGAAGAATCCCTTAAACCTGGAGAGTTGAGACCCGTGGAATGGGTACCATGCAATATGACTTCAAAGGGTCTTCATTTGCTCACCAAAACTCTCCAATCCTATCACTGCTGCGTTTTTGCCCCTGTACTCACGATTGATTCACTTTCAGAGACATAGCAATCCATAGGTTTTAAGATACTTACTAGTCAGGTACATTATTAGGCGTTTAATATGGGGTTTTGAGTCCATTTCGTTGAGCAAGGAGTAGCTCTTGTCTATTACATATTTGGCTTAAGGAACTTTATCTGTGCTCATTTCAATCTCTGGTTTTATGCAGCACCCCAACTCACCTTTCCCCTTAAGCAAGCATAAGTTGATTTTCTAAATTTGGGACCAGGTTCTGTTTTGAAATTCAGTTCCTGTGTAGTCAAGTTTACATTCCGTGTATTAGTGATATCTTGTGATGTTTCTTTTTCTGTGTGACTTATTTCAGTTAGAATCATCATACCTGAATCCACTCATTATGCTGCTATGGGCCTGATGACATAGATGTCATTGCTGAGTGATATTGCATTGTACGTAAGTACCACAACTTCTTTATCCATTTTTCGCTTTATGCGATATTGAACTTGTACCGTAAACGAGTTTCTTGTAAACAGAGCCATCCCAAACTTTGGGGTGGCTGTGTCTTTTTGATTTTAATTTCCCTAAGCTGCAGGATCATAAGTGGAAGTGCCCTAGGCTCTGTTGCTTTGTTTTTTAGATGTTTCAGGAAACACCATACACTTCTCCCGAGTGGCTGTTGGCAATTTACATCCCGCCCATCAGCATAACAAGGCTCCCAGTTCTCCATGGCCTGTCCTGCCTTTCTGGATTTTACACTTTTTTCAGATGGCCCTTTTGACGGGGGGGAAGTGAGACTTCATTGTAGTGCAGATTTCCTTTGCAAGCTTGCTTGGTTGGCCAAAAAGGGCGTATGCGTTTTTTCCTGAATATATTCAGGAAAAAACGCATACGCCCTTTTTGGCCAAGTGCATCATTGTCGACCTTCTGCCTCTTTTCCTATGCTTTAAATGCAATTCCAGTCTACCTCCTGAAATCGGTTTCCTGCAATTCTGCCCGGCTTTCAAGTCCTCTTGGCAGCCTTACTTCAGTATATTTTTGGATGATAGCTGTCATTTATAACTCTGCAGGTTTGTGAATTACAGTGCCCCTGAGCTCCTTTCTTCAACTCGCTTTCTTGTGAGCTGGCCGCAACACCGCACGATTGCTTCAGGCCCTAATCTGGTTCCGGCATGGCACGCTGAGCCTTTGGTTAATTCCTCTTCCTGGTGGGAAATGAGAGTTAAATTTTCCCATCCAGACACCTCCAGCTAGTCTCTCATTGGTTCTCCCTATTCCTGTTCATCTTCCACGGAATTTGCAAACTGGGCCAAACAGGAGGTTAAAGGCACTGACTCTCCAAGTCGGGAGAGTGTTAGTAAAGCATCTGGAATGTTGCACCCGAGTACCAGGGGACGAGAACTGAGACATATTTCAACACGTCTCCCGATCACACGGTTGATCATACTCTGGGTTCCACATGCATGTTTTAGCTGAAGGAAGAATCCCTTAAACCTGGAGAGTTGAGACCCGTGGAATGGGTACCATGCAATATGACTTCAAAGGGTCTTCATTTGCTCACCAAAACTCTCCAATCCTATCACTGCTGCGTTTTTGCCCCTGTACTCACGATTGATTCACTTTCAGAGACATAGCAATCCATAGGTTTTAAGATACTTACTAGTCAGGTACATTATTAGGCGTTTAATATGGGGTTTTGAGTCCATTTCGTTGAGCAAGGAGTAGCTCTTGTCTATTACATATTTGGCTTAAGGAACTTTATCTGTGCTCATTTCAATCTCTGGTTTTATGCAGCACCCCAACTCACCTTTCCCCTTAAGCAAGCATAAGTTGATTTTCTAAATTTGGGACCATGTTCTGTTTTGAAATTCAGTTCCTGTGTAGCCAAGTTTACATTCCATGTATTAGTGATATCTTATGATGTTTCTTTTTCTGTGTGACTTATTTCAGTTAGAATCATCATACCTGAATCCACTCAATATGCTGCTATGGACCTGATGACATAGATGTCATTGCTGAGTGATATTGCATTGTACGTAAGTACCACCACTTCTTTATCCATTTTTCGCTTTATGCGATATTGAACTTGTACCGTAAATGAGTTTCTTGTAAACAGAGCCATCCCAAACTTTGGGGTGGCTGTGTCTTTTTTATTTTAATTTCCCTAAGCTGCAGGACCATAAGTGGAAGTGCCCTAGGCTCTGTTGCTTTGTTTTTTAGATGTTTCAGGAAACACCATACACTTCTCCCGAGTGGCTGTTGGCAATTTACATCCCGCCCATCAGCATAACAAGGCTCCCAGTTCTCCATGGCCTGTCCTGCCTTTCTGGATTTTACACTTTTTTCAGATGGCCCTTTTGACGGGGGGGAAGTGAGACTTCATTGTAGTGCAGATTTCCTTTGCAAGCTTGCTTGGTTGGCCAAAAAGGGCGTATGCGTTTTTTCCTGAATATATTCAGGAAAAAACGCATACGCCCTTTTTGGCCAAGTGCATCATTGTCGACCCTCTGCCTCTTTTCCTATGCTTTAAATGCAATTCCAGTCTACCTCCTGAAATCGGTTTCCTGCAATTCTGCCCGGCTTTCAAGTCCTCTTGGCAGCCTTACTTCAGTATATTTTTGGATGATAGCTGTCATTTATAACTCTGCAGGTTTGTGAATTACAGTGCCCCTGAGCTCCTTTCTTCAACTCGCTTTCTTGTGAGCTGGCCGCAACACCGCACGATTGCTTCAGGCCCTAATCTGGTTCCGGTATGGCACGCTGAGCCTTTGGTTAATTCCTCTTCCTGGTGGGAAATGAGAGTTAAATTTTCCCGTCCAGACACCTCCAGCTAGTCTCTCATTGGTTCTCCCTATTCCTGTTCATCTTCCGCGGAATTTGCAAACTGGGCCAAACAGGAGGTTAAAGGCACTGGACTCTCCAAGTCGGGAGAGTGTTAGTAAAGCATCTGGAATGTTGCACCCGAGTACAGGGACGAGAACTGAGACATATTTCAACACGTCTCCCGATCACACGGTTGATCATACTCTGGGTTCCACATGCATGTTTTAGCTGAAGGAAGAATCCCTTAAACCTGGAGAGTTGAGACCCGTGGAATGGGTACCATGCAATATGACTTCAAAGGGTCTTCATTTGCTCACCAAAACTCTCCAATCCTATCACTGCTGCGTTTTTGCCCCTGTACTCACGATTGATTCACTTTCAGAGACATAGCAATCCATAGGTTTTAAGATACTTACTAGTCAGGTACATTATTAGGCGTTTAATATGGGGTTTTGAGTCCATTTCGTTGAGCAAGGAGTAGCTCTTGTCTATTACATATTTGGCTTAAGGAACTTTATCTGTGCTCATTTCAATCTCTGGTTTTATGCAGCACCCCAACTCACCTTTCCCCTTAAGCAAGCATAAGTTGATTTTCTAAATTTGGGACCATGTTCTGTTTTGAAATTCAGTTCCTGTGTAGCCAAGTTTACATTCCGTGTATTAGTGATATCTTATGATGTTTCTTTTTCTGTGTGACTTATTTCAGTTAGAATCATCATACCTGAATCCACTCATTATGCTGCTATGGGCCTGATGACATAGATGTCATTGCTGAGTGATATTGCATTGTACGTAAGTACCACAACTTCTTTATCCATTTTTCGCTTTATGCGATATTGAACTTGTACCGTAAACGAGTTTCTTGTAAACAGAGCCATCCCAAACTTTGGGGTGGCTGTGTCTTTTTGATTTTAATTTCCCTAAGCTATAGGACCATAAGTGGAAGTGCCCTAGGCTCTGTTGCTTTGTTTTTTAGATGTTTCAGGAAACACCATACACTTCTCCCGAGTGGCTGTTGGCAAGTTACATCCCGCCCATCAGCATAACAAGGCTCCCAGTTCTCCATGGCCTGTCCTGCCTTTCTGGATTTTACACTTTTTTCAGATGGCCCTTTTGACGGGGGGGGGAAGTGAGACTTCATTGTAGTGCAGATTTCCTTTGCAAGCTTGCTTGGTTGGCCAAAAAGGGCGTATGCGTTTTTTCCTGAATATATTCAGGAAAAAACGCATACGCCCTTTTTGGCCAAGTGCATCATTGTCGACCTTCTGCCTCTTTTCCTATGCTTTAAATGCAATTCCAGTCTACCTCCTGAAATCGGTTTCCTGCAATTCTGCCCGGCTTTCAAGTCCTCTTGGCAGCCTTACTTCAGTATATTTTTGGATGATAGCTGTCATTTATAACTCTGCAGGTTTGTTAATTACAGTGCCCCTGAGCTCCTTTCTTCAACTCGCTTTCTTGTGAGCTGGCCGCAACACCGCACGATTGCTTCAGGCCCTAATCTGGTTCCGGCATGGCACGCTGAGCCTTTGGTTAATTCCTCTTCCTGGTGGGAAATGAGAGTTAAATTTTCCCGTCCAGACACCTCCAGCTAGTCTCTCATTGGTTCTCCGTATTCCTGTTCATCTTCCGAGGAATTTGCAAACTGGGCCAAACAGGAGGTTAAAGGCACTGACTCTCCAAGTCGGGAGAGTGTTAGTAAAGCATCTGGAATGTTGCACCCGAGTACCAGGGGACGAGAACTGAGACATATTTCAACACGTCTCCCGATCACACGGTTGATCATACTCTGGGTTCCTCATGCATGTTTTAGCTGAAGGAAGAATCCCTTAAACCTGGAGAGTTGAGACCCGTGGAATGGGTACCATGCAATATGACTTCAAAGGGTCTTCATTTGCTCACCAAAACTCTCCAATCCTATCACTGCTGCGTTTTTGCCCCTGTACTCACGATTGATTCACTTTCAGAGACATAGCAATCCATAGGTTTTAAGATACTTACTAGTCAGGTACATTATTAGGCGTTTAATATGGGGTTTTGAGTCCATTTCGTTGAGCAAGGAGTAGCTCTTGTCTATTACATATTTGGCTTAAGGAACTTTATCTGTGCTCATTTCAATCTCTGGTTTTATGCAGCACCCCAACTCACCTTTCCCCTTAAGCAAGCATAAGTTGATTTTCTAAATTTGGGACCAGGTTCTGTTTTGAAATTCAGTTCCTGTGTAGTCAAGTTTACATTCCGTGTATTAGTGATATCTTGTGATGTTTCTTTTTCTGTGTGACTTATTTCAGTTAGAATCATCATACCTGAATCCACTCATTATGCTGCTATGGGCCTGATGACATAGATGTCATTGCTGAGTGATATTGCATTGTACGTAAGTACCACAACTTCTTTATCCATTTTTCGCTTTATGCGATATTGAACTTGTACCGTAAACGAGTTTCTTGTAAACAGAGCCATCCCAAACTTTGGGGTGGCTGTGTCTTTTTGATTTTAATTTCCCTAAGCTGCAGGACCATAAGTGGAAGTGCCCTAGGCTCTGTTGCTTTGTTTTTTAGATGTTTCAGGAAACACCATACACTTCTCCCGAGTGGCTGTTGGCAATTTACATCCCGCCCATCAGCATAACAAGGCTCCCAGTTCTCCATGGCCTGTCCTGCCTTTCTGGATTTTACACTTTTTTCAGATGGCCCTTTTGACGGGGGGGAAGTGAGACTTCATTGTAGTGCAGATTTCCTTTGCAAGCTTGCTTGGTTGGCCAAAAAGGGCGTATGCGTTTTTTCCTGAATATATTCAGGAAAAAACGCATACGTCCTTTTTGGCCAAGTGCATCATTGTCGACCTTCTGCCTCTTTTCCTATGCTTTAAATGCAATTCCAGTCTACCTCCTGAAATCGGTTTCCTGCAATTCTGCCCGGCTTTCAAGTCCTCTTGGCAGCCTTACTTCAGTATATTTTTGGATGATAGCTGTCATTTATAACTCTGCAGGTTTGTGAATTACAGTGCCCCTGAGCTCCTTTCTTCAACTCGCTTTCTTGTGAGCTGGCCGCAACACCGCACGATTGCTTCAGGCCCTAATCTGGTTCCGGCATGGCACGCTGAGCCTTTGGTTAATTCCTCTTCCTGGTGGGAAATGAGAGTTAAATTTTCCCGTCCAGACACCTCCAGCTAGTCTCTCATTGGTTCTCCCTATTCCTGTTCATCTTCCGCGGAATTTGCAAACTGGGCCAAACAGGAGGTTAAAGGCACTGACTCTCCAAGTCGGGAGAGTGTTAGTAAAGCATCTGGAATGTTGCACCCGAGTACCAGGGGACGAGAACTGAGACATATTTCAACACGTCTCCCGATCACACGGTTGATCATACTCTGGGTTCCTCATGCATGTTTTAGCTGAAGGAAGAATCCCTTAAACCTGGAGAGTTGAGACCCGTGGAATGGGTACCATGCAATATGACTTCAAAGGGTCTTCATTTGCTCACCAAAACTCTCCAATCCTATCACTGCTGCGTTTTTGCCCCTGTACTCACGATTGATTCACTTTCAGAGACATAGCAATCCATAGGTTTTAAGATACTTACTAGTCAGGTACATTATTAGGCGTTTAATATGGGGTTTTGAGTCCATTTCGTTGAGCAAGGAGTAGCTCTTGTCTATTACATATTTGGCTTAAGGAACTTTATCTGTGCTCATTTCAATCTCTGGTTTTATGCAGCACCCCAACTCACCTTTCCCCTTAAGCAAGCATAAGTTGATTTTCTAAATTTGGGACCATGTTCTGTTTTGAAATTCAGTTCCTGTGTAGCCAAGTTTACATTCCGTGTATTAGTGATATCTTGTGATGTTTCTTTTTCTGTGTGACTTATTTCAGTTAGAATCATCATACCTGAATCCACTCATTATGCTGCTATGGGCCTGATGACATAGATGTCATTGCTGAGTGATATTGCATTGTACGTAAGTACCACCACTTCTTTATCCATTTTTCGCTTTATGCGATATTGAACTTGTACCGTAAACGAGTTTCTTGTAAACAGAGCCATCCCAAACTTTGGGGTGGCTGTGTCTTTTTGATTTTAATTTCCCTAAGCTATAGGACCATAAGTGGAAGTGCCCTAGGCTCTGTTGCTTTGTTTTTTAGATGTTTCAGGAAACACCATACACTTCTCCCGAGTGGCTGTTGGCAATTTACATCCCGCCCATCAGCATAACAAGGCTCCCAGTTCTCCATGGCCTGACCTGCCTTTCTGGATTTTACACTTTTTTCAGATGGCCCTTTTGACGGGGGGGAAGTGAGACTTCATTGTAGTGCAGATTTCCTTTGCAAGCTTGCATGGTTGGCCAAAAAGGGCGTATGCGTTTTTTCCTGAATATATTCAGGAAAAAACGCATACGCCCTTTTTGGCCAAGTGCATCATTGTCGACCTTCTGCCTCTTTTCCTATGCTTTAAATGCAATTCCAGTCTACCTCCTGAAATCGGTTTCCTGCAATTCTGCCCGGCTTTCAAGTCCTCTTGGCAGCCTTACTTCAGTATATTTTTGGATGATAGCTGTCATTTATAACTCTGCAGGTTTGTGAATTACAGTGCCCCTGAGCTCCTTTCTTCAACTCGCTTTCTTGTGAGCTGGCCGCAACACCGCAGAATTGCTTCAGGCCCTAATCTGGTTCCGGCATGGCACGCTGAGCCTTTGGTTAATTCCTCTTCCTGGTGGGAAATGAGAGTTAAATTTTCCCGTCCAGACACCTCCAGCTAGTCTCTCATTGGTTCTCCCTATTCCTGTTCATCTTCCGCGGAATTTGCAAACTGGGCCAAACAGGAGGTTAAAGGCACTGACTCTCCAAGTCGGGAGAGTGTTAGTAAAGCATCTGGAATGTTGCACCCGAGTACCAGGGGACGAGAACTGAGACATATTTCAACACGTCTCCCGATCACATGGTTGATCATACTCTGGGTTCCACATGCATGTTTTAGCCGAAGGAAGAATCCCTTAAACCTGGAGAGTTGAGACCCGTGGAATGGGTACCATGCAATATGACTTCAAAGGGTCTTCATTTGCTCACCAAAACTCTCCAATCCTATCACTGCTGCATTTTTGCCCCTGTACTCACGATTGATTCACTTTCAGAGACATAGCAATCCATAGGTTTTAAGATACTTACTAGTCAGGTACATTATTAGGCGTTTAATATGGGGTTTTGAGTCCATTTCGTTGAGCAAGGAGTAGCTCTTGTCTATTACATATTTGGCTTAAGGAACTTTATCTGTGCTCATTTCAATCTCTGGTTTTATGCAGCACCCCAACTCACCTTTCCCCTTAAGCAAGCATAAGTTGATTTTCTAAATTTGGGACCATGTTCTGTTTTGAAATTCAGTTCCTGTGTAGCCAAGTTTACATTCCGTGTATTAGTGATATCTTATGATGTTTCTTTTTCTGTGTGACTTATTTCAGTTAGAATCATCATACCTGAATCCACTCATTATGCTGCTATGGGCCTGATGACATAGATGTCATTGCTGAGTGATATTGCATTGTACGTAAGTACCACAACTTCTTTATCCATTTTTCGCTTTATGCGATATTGAACTTGTACCGTAAACGAGTTTCTTGTAAACAGAGCCATCCCAAACTTTGGGGTGGCTGTGTCTTTTTGATTTTAATTTCCCTAAGCTGCAGGACCATAAGTGGAAGTGCCCTAGGCTCTGTTGCTTTGTTTTTTAGATGTTTCAGGAAACACCATACACTTCTCCCGAGTGGCTGTTGGCAAGTTACATCCCGCCCATCAGCATAACAAGGCTCCCAGTTCTCCATGGCCTGTCCTGCCTTTCTGGATTTTACACTTTTTTCAGATGGCCCTTTTGACGGGGGGGAAGTGAGACTTCATTGTAGTGCAGATTTCCTTTGCAAGCTTGCTTGGTTGGCCAAAAAGGGCGTATGCGTTTTTTCCTGAATATATTCAGGAAAAAACGCATACGCCCTTTTTGGCCAAGTGCATCATTGTCGACCTTCTGCCTCATTTCCTAAGCTTTAAATGCAATTCCAGTCTACCTCCTGAAATCGGTTTCCTGCAATTCTGCCCCGCTTTCAAGTCCTCTTGGCAGCCTTACTTCAGTATATTTTTGGATGATAGCTGTCATTTATAACTCTGCAGGTTTGTGAATTACAGTGCCCCTGAGCTCCTTTCTTCAACTCGCTTTCTTGTGAGCTGGCCGCAACACCGCAGGATTGCTTCAGGCCCTAATCTGGTTCCGGCATGGCACGCTGAGCCTTTGGTTAATTCCTCTTCCTGGTGGGAAATGAGAGTTAAATTTTCCCGTCCAGACACCTCCAGCTAGTCTCTCATTGGTTCTCCCTATTCCTGTTCATCTTCCGTGGAATTTGCAAACTGGGCCAAACAGGAGGTTAAAGGCACTGACTCTCCAAGTCGGGAGAGTGTTAGTAAAGCATCTGGAATGTTGCACCCGAGTACCAGGGGACGAGAACTGAGACATATTTCAACACGTCTCCCGATCACACGGTTGATCATACTCTGGGTTCCACATGCATGTTTTAGCTGAAGGAAGAATCCCTTAAACCTGGAGAGTTGAGACCCGTGGAATGGGTACCATGCAATATGACTTCAAAGGGTCTTCATTTGCTCACCAAAACTCTCCAATCCTATCACTGCTGCGTTTTTGCCCCTGTACTCACGATTGATTCACTTTCAGAGACATAGCAATCCATAGGTTTTAAGATACTTACTAGTCAGGTACATTATTAGGCGTTTAATATGGGGTTTTGAGTCCATTTCGTTGAGCAAGAGTAGCTCTTGTCTATTACATATTTGGCTTAAGGAACTTTATCTGTGCTCATTTCAATCTCTGGTTTTATGCAGCACCCCAACTCACCTTTCCCCTTAAGCAAGCATAAGTTGATTTTCTAAATTTGGGACCATGTTCTGTTTTGAAATTCAGTTCCTGTGTAGCCAAGTTTACATTCCGTGTATTAGTGATATCTTATGATGTTTCTTTTTCTGTGTGACTTATTTCAGTTAGAATCATCATACCTGAATCCACTCATTATGCTGCTATGGGCCTGATGACATAGATGTCATTGCTGAGTGATATTGCATTGTACGTAAGTACCACAACTTCTTTATCCATTTTTCGCTTTATGCGATATTGAACTTGTACCGTAAACGAGTTTCTTGTAAACAGAGCCATCCCAAACTTTGGGGTGGCTGTGTCTTTTTGATTTTAATTTCCCTAAGCTGCAGGACCATAAGTGGAAGTGCCCTAGGCTCTGTTGCTTTGTTTTTTAGATGTTTCAGGAAACACCATACACTTCTCCCGAGTGGCTGTTGGCAATTTACATCCCGCCCATCAGCATAACAAGGCTCCCAGTTCTCCATGGCCTGTCCTGCCTTTCTGGATTTTACACTTTTTTCAGATGGCCCTTTTGACGGGGGGGAAGTGAGACTTCATTGTAGTGCAGATTTCCTTTGCAAGCTTGCTTGGTTGGCCAAAAAGGGCGTATGCGTTTTTTCCTGAATATATTCAGGAAAAAACGCATACGCCCTTTTTGGCCAAGTGCATCATTGTCGACCTTCTGCCTCTTTTCCTAAGCTTTAAATGCAATTCCAGTCTACCTCCTGAAATCGGTTTCCTGCAATTCTGCCCCGCTTTCAAGTCCTCTTGGCAGCCTTACTTCAGTATATTTTTGGATGATAGCTGTCATTTATAACTCTGCAGGTTTGTGAATTACAGTGCCCCTGAGCTCCTTTCTTCAACTCGCTTTCTTGTGAGCTGGCCGCAACACCGCAGGATTGCTTCAGGCCCTAATCTGGTTCCGGCATGGCACGCTGAGCCTTTGGTTAATTCCTCTTCCTGGTGGGAAATGAGAGTTAAATTTTCCCGTCCAGACACCTCCAGCTAGTCTCTCATTGGTTCTCCCTATTCCTGTTCATCTTCCGCGGAATTTGCAAACTGGGCCAAACAGGAGGTTAAAGGCACTGACTCTCCAAGTCGGGAGAGTGTTAGTAAAGCATCTGGAATGTTGCACCCGAGTACCAGGGGACGAGAACTGAGACATATTTCAACACGTCTCCCGATCACACGGTTGATCATACTCTGGGTTCCACATGCATGTTTTAGCTGAAGGAAGAATCCCTTAAACCTGGAGAGTTGAGACCCGTGGAATGGGTACCATGCAATATGACTTCAAAGGGTCTTCATTTGCTCACCAAAACTCTCCAATCCTATCACTGCTGCGTTTTTGCCCCTGTACTCACGATTGATTCACTTTCAGAGACATAGCAATCCATAGGTTTTAAGATACTTACTAGTCAGGTACATTATTAGGCGTTTAATATGGGGTTTTGAGTCCATTTCGTTGAGCAAGGAGTAGCTCTTGTCTATTACATATTTGGCTTAAGGAACTTTATCTGTGCTCATTTCAATCTCTGGTTTTATGCAGCACCCCAACTCACCTTTCCCCTTAAGCAAGCATAAGTTGATTTTCTAAATTTGGGACCATGTTCTGTTTTGAAATTCAGTTCCTGTGTAGCCAAGTTTACATTCCGTGTATTAGTGATATCTTATGATGTTTCTTTTTCTGTGTGACTTATTTCAGTTAGAATCATCATACCTGAATCCACTCATTATGCTGCTATGGGCCTGATGACATAGATGTCATTGCTGAGTGATATTGCATTGTATGTAAGTACCACAACTTCTTTATCCATTTTTCGCTTTATGCGATATTGAACTTGTACCGTAAACGAGTTTCTTGTAAACAGAGCCATCCCAAACTTTGGGGTGGCTGTGTCTTTTTGATTTTAATTTCCCTAAGCTGCAGGACCATAAGTGGAAGTGCCCTAGGCTCTGTTGCTTTGTTTTTTAGATGTTTCAGGAAACACCATACACTTCTCCCGAGTGGCTGTTGGCAATTTACATCCCGCCCATCAGCATAACAAGGCTCCCAGTTCTCCATGGCCTGTCCTGCCTTTCTGGATTTTACACTTTTTTCAGATGGCCCTTTTGACGGGGGGGAAGTGAGACTTCATTGTAGTGCAGATTTCCTTTGCAAGCTTGCTTGGTTGGCCAAAAAGGGCGTATGCGTTTTTTCCTGAATATATTCAGGAAAAAACGCATACGCCCTTTTTGGCCAAGTGCATCATTGTCGACCTTCTGCCTCTTTTCCTAAGCTTTAAATGCAATTCCAGTCTACCTCCTGAAATCGGTTTCCTGCAATTCTGCCCCGCTTTCAAGTCCTCTTGGCAGCCTTACTTCAGTATATTTTTGGATGATAGCTGTCATTTATAACTCTGCAGGTTTGTGAATTACAGTGCCCCTGAGCTCCTTTCTTCAACTCGCTTTCTTGTGAGCTGGCCGCAACACCGCAGGATTGCTTCAGGCCCTAATCTGGTTCCGGCATGGCACGCTGAGCCTTTGGTTAATTCCTCTTCCTGGTGGGAAATGAGAGTTAAATTTTCCCGTCCAGACACCTCCAGCTAGTCTCTCATTGGTTCTCCCTATTCCTGTTCATCTTCCGCGGAATTTGCAAACTGGGCCAAACAGGAGGTTAAAGGCACTGACTCTCCAAGTCGGGAGAGTGTTAGTAAAGCATCTGGAATGTTGCACCCGAGTACCAGGGGACGAGAACTGAGACATATTTCAACACGTCTCCCGATCACACGGTTGATCATACTCTGGGTTCCACATGCATGTTTTAGCTGAAGGAAGAATCCCTTAAACCTGGAGAGTTGAGACCCGTGGAATGGGTACCATGCAATATGACTTCAAAGGGTCTTCATTTGCTCACCAAAACTCTCCAATCCTATCACTGCTGCGTTTTTGCCCCTGTACTCACGATTGATTCACTTTCAGAGACATAGCAATCCATAGGTTTTAAGATACTTACTAGTCAGGTACATTATTAGGCGTTTAATATGGGGTTTTGAGTCCATTTCGTTGAGCAAGGAGTAGCTCTTGTCTATTACATATTTGGCTTAAGGAACTTTATCTGTGCTCATTTCAATCTCTGGTTTTATGCAGCACCCCAACTCACCTTTCCCCTTAAGCAAGCATAAGTTGATTTTCTAAATTTGGGACCATGTTCTGTTTTGAAATTCAGTTCCTGTGTAGCCAAGTTTACATTCCGTGTATTAGTGATATCTTATGATGTTTCTTTTTCTGTGTGACTTATTTCAGTTAGAATCATCATACCTGAATCCACTCATTATGCTGCTATGGGCCTGATGACATAGATGTCATTGCTGAGTGATATTGCATTGTATGTAAGTACCACAACTTCTTTATCCATTTTTCGCTTTATGCGATATTGAACTTGTACCGTAAACGAGTTTCTTGTAAACAGAGCCATCCCAAACTTTGGGGTGGCTGTGTCTTTTTGATTTTAATTTCCCTAAGCTGCAGGACCATAAGTGGAAGTGCCCTAGGCTCTGTTGCTTTGTTTTTTAGATGTTTCAGGAAACACCATACACTTCTCCCGAGTGGCTGTTGGCAATTTACATCCCGCCCATCAGCATAACAAGGCTCCCAGTTCTCCATGGCCTGTCCTGCCTTTCTGGATTTTACACTTTTTTCAGATGGCCCTTTTGACGGGGGGGAAGTGAGACTTCATTGTAGTGCAGATTTCCTTTGCAAGCTTGCTTGGTTGGCCAAAAAGGGCATATGCGTTTTTTCCTGAATATATTCAGGAAAAAACGCATACGCCCTTTTTGGCCAAGTGCATCATTGTCGACCTTCTGCCTCTTTTCCTAAGCTTTAAATGCAATTCCAGTCTACCTCCTGAAATCGGTTTCCTGCAATTCTGCCCCGCTTTCAAGTCCTCTTGGCAGCCTTACTTCAGTATATTTTTGGATGATAGCTGTCATTTATAACTCTGCAGGTTTGTGAATTACAGTGCCCCTGAGCTCCTTTCTTCAACTCGCTTTCTTGTGAGCTGGCCGCAACACCGCAGGATTGCTTCAGGCCCTAATCTGGTTCCGGCATGGCACGCTGAGCCTTTGGTTAATTCCTCTTCCTGGTGGGAAATGAGAGTTAAATTTTCCCGTCCAGACACCTCCAGCTAGTCTCTCATTGGTTCTCCCTATTCCTGTTCATCTTCCGCGGAATTTGCAAACTGGGCCAAACAGGAGGTTAAAGGCACTGACTCTCCAAGTCGGGAGAGTGTTAGTAAAGCATCTGGAATGTTGCACCCGAGTACCAGGGGACGAGAACTGAGACATATTTCAACACGTCTCCCGATCACACGGTTGATCATACTCTGGGTTCCACATGCATGTTTTAGCTGAAGGAAGAATCCCTTAAACCTGGAGAGTTGAGACCCGTGGAATGGGTACCATGCAATATGACTTCAAAGGGTCTTCATTTGCTCACCAAAACTCTCCAATCCTATCACTGCTGCGTTTTTGCCCCTGTACTCACGATTGATTCACTTTCAGAGACATAGCAATCCATAGGTTTTAAGATACTTACTAGTCAGGTACATTATTAGGCGTTTAATATGGGGTTTTGAGTCCATTTCGTTGAGCAAGGAGTAGCTCTTGTCTATTACATATTTGGCTTAAGGAACTTTATCTGTGCTCATTTCAATCTCTGGTTTTATGCAGCACCCCAACTCACCTTTCCCCTTAAGCAAGCATAAGTTGATTTTCTAAATTTGGGACCATGTTCTGTTTTGAAATTCAGTTCCTGTGTAGCCAAGTTTACATTCCGTGTATTAGTGATATCTTATGATGTTTCTTTTTCTGTGTGACTTATTTCAGTTAGAATCATCATACCTGAATCCACTCATTATGCTGCTATGGGCCTGATGACATAGATGTCATTGCTGAGTGATATTGCATTGTACGTAAGTACCACAACTTCTTTATCCATTTTTCGCTTTATGCGATATTGAACTTGTACCGTAAACGAGTTTCTTGTAAACAGAGCCATCCCAAACTTTGGGGTGGCTGTGTCTTTTTGATTTTAATTTCCCTAAGCTATAGGACCATAAGTGGAAGTGCCCTAGGCTCTGTTGCTTTGTTTTTTAGATGTTTCAGGAAACACCATACACTTCTCCCGAGTGGCTGTTGGCAAGTTACATCCCGCCCATCAGCATAACAAGGCTCCCAGTTCTCCATGGCCTGTCCTGCCTTTCTGGATTTTACACTTTTTTCAGATGGCCCTTTTGATGGGGGGGAAGTGAGACTTCATTGTAGTGCAGATTTCCTTTGCAAGCTTGCTTGGTTGGCCAAAAAGGGCGTATGCGTTTTTTCCTGAATATATTCAGGAAAAAACGCATACGCCCTTTTTGCCAAGTGCATCATTGTCGACGTTCTGCCTCTTTTCCTATGCTTTAAATGCAATTCCAGTCTACCTCCTGAAATCGGTTTCCTGCAATTCTGCCCGGCTTTCAAGTCCTCTTGGCAGCCTTACTTCAGTATATTTTTGGATGATAGCTGTCATTTATAACTCTGCAGGTTTGTGAATTACAGTGCCCCTGAGCTCCTTTCTTCAACTCACTTTCTTGTGAGCTGGCCGCAACACCGCAGGATTGCTTCAGGCCCTAATCTGGTTCCGGCATGGCACGCTGAGCCTTTGGTTAATTCCTCTTCCTGGTGGGAAATGAGAGTTAAATTTTCCCGTCCAGACACCTCCAGCTAGTCTCTCATTGGTTCTCCCTATTCCTGTTCATCTTCCGCGGAATTTGCAAACTGGGCAAACAGGAGGTTAAAGGCACTGACTCTCCAAGTCGGGAGAGTGTTAGTAAAGCATCTGGAATGTTGCACCCGAGTACCAGGGGACGAGAACTGAGACATATTTCAACACGTCTCCCGATCACACGGTTGATCATACTCTGGGTTCCACATGCATGTTTTAGCTGAAGGAAGAATCCCTTAAACCTGGAGAGTTGAGACCCGTGGAATGGGTACCATGCAATATGACTTCAAAGGGTCTTCATTTGCTCACCAAAACTCTCCAATCCTATCACTGCTGCATTTTTGCCCCTGTACTCACGATTGATTCACTTTCAGAGACATAGCAATCCATAGGTTTTAAGATACTTACTAGTCAGGTACATTATTAGGCGTTTAATATGGGGTTTTGAGTCCATTTCGTTGAGCAAGGAGTAGCTCTTGTCTATTACATATTTGGCTTAAGGAACTTTATCTGTGCTCATTTCAATCTCTGGTTTTATGCAGCACCCCAACTCACCTTTCCCCTTAAGCAAGCATAAGTTGATTTTCTAAATTTGGGACCATGTTCTGTTTTGAAATTCAGTTCCTGTGTAGCCAAGTTTACATTCCGTGTATTAGTGATATCTTATGATGTTTCTTTTTCTGTGTGACTTATTTCAGTTAGAATCATCATACCTGAATCCACTCATTATGCTGCTATGGGCCTGATGACATAGATGTCATTGCTGAGTGATATTGCATTGTACGTAAGTACCACAACTTCTTTATCCATTTTTTGCTTTATGCGATATTGAACTTGTACCGTAAACGAGTTTCTTGTAAACAGAGCCATCCCAAACTTTGGGGTGGCTGTGTCTTTTTGATTTTAATTTCCCTAAGCTGGAGGACCATAAGTGGAAGTGCCCTAGGCTCTGTTGCTTTGTTTTTTAGATGTTTCAGGAAACACCATACACTTCTCCCGAGTGGCTGTTGGCAATTTACATCCCGCCCATCAGCATAACAAGGCTCCCAGTTCTCCATGGCCTGTCCTGCCTTTCTGGATTTTACACTTTTTTCAGATGGCCCTTTTGACGGGGGGGAAGTGAGACTTCATTGTAGTGCAGATTTCCTTTGCAAGCTTGCTTGGTTGGCCAAAAAGGGCGTATGCGTTTTTTCCTGAATATATTCAGGAAAAAACGCATACGCCCTTTTTGGCCAAGTGCATCATTGTCGACCTTCTGCCTCTTTTCCTAAGCTTTAAATGCAATTCCAGTCTACCTCCTGAAATCGGTTTCCTGCAATTCTGCCCGGCTTTCAAGTCCTCTTGGCAGCCTTACTTCAGTATATTTTTGGATGATAGCTGTCATTTATAACTCTGCAGGTTTGTGAATTACAGTGCCCCTGAGCTCCTTTCTTCAACTCGCTTTCTTGTGAGCTGGCCGCAACACCGCAGGATTGCTTCAGGCCCTAATCTGGTTCCGGCATGGCACGCTGAGCCTTTGGTTAATTCCTCTTCCTGGTGGGAAATGAGAGTTAAATTTTCCCGTCCAGACACCTCCAGCTAGTCTCTCATTGGTTCTCCCTATTCCTGTTCATCTTCCGCGGAATTTGCAAACTGGGCCAAACAGGAGGTTAAAGGCACTGACTCTCCAAGTCGGGAGAGTGTTAGTAAAGCATCTGGAATGTTGCACCCGAGTACCAGGGGACGAGAACTGAGACATATTTCAACACGTCTCCCGATCACACGGTTGATCATACTCTGGGTTCCACATGCATGTTTTAGCTGAAGGAAGAATCCCTTAAACCTGGAGAGTTGAGACCCGTGGAATGGGTACCATGCAATATGACTTCAAAGGGTCTTCATTTGCTCACCAAAACTCTCCAATCCTATCACTGCTGCGTTTTTGCCCCTGTACTCACGATTGATTCACTTTCAGAGACATAGCAATCCATAGGTTTTAAGATACTTACTAGTCAGGTACATTATTAGGCGTTTAATATGGGGTTTTGAGTCCATTTCGTTGAGCAAGGAGTAGCTCTTGTCTATTACATATTTGGCTTAAGGAACTTTATCTGTGCTCATTTCAATCTCTGGTTTTATGCAGCACCCCAACTCACCTTTCCCCTTAAGCAAGCATAAGTTGATTTTCTAAATTTGGGACCATGTTCTGTTTTGAAATTCAGTTCCTGTGTAGCCAAGTTTACATTCCGTGTATTAGTGATATCTTATGATGTTTCTTTTTCTGTGTGACTTATTTCAGTTAGAATCATCATACCTGAATCCACTCATTATGCTGCTATGGGCCTGATGACATAGATGTCATTGCTGAGTGATATTGCATTGTACGTAAGTACCACAACTTCTTTATCCATTTTTCGCTTTATGCGATATTGAACTTGTACCGTAAACGAGTTTCTTGTAAACAGAGCCATCCCAAACTTTGGGGTGGCTGTGTCTTTTTGATTTTAATTTCCCTAAGCTATAGGACCATAAGTGGAAGTGCCCTAGGCTCTGTTGCTTTGTTTTTTAGATGTTTCAGGAAACACCATACACTTCTCCCGAGTGGCTGTTGGCAAGTTACATCCCGCCCATCAGCATAACAAGGCTCCCAGTTCTCCATGGCCTGTCCTGCCTTTCTGGATTTTACACTTTTTTCAGATGGCCCTTTTGATGGGGGGGAAGTGAGACTTCATTGTAGTGCAGATTTCCTTTGCAAGCTTGCTTGGTTGGCCAAAAAGGGCGTATGCGTTTTTTCCTGAATATATTCAGGAAAAAACGCATACGCCCTTTTTGGCCAAGTGCATCATTGTCGACGTTCTGCCTCTTTTCCTATGCTTTAAATGCAATTCCAGTCTACCTCCTGAAATCGGTTTCCTGCAATTCTGCCCGGCTTTCAAGTCCTCTTGGCAGCCTTACTTCAGTATATTTTTGGATGATAGCTGTCATTTATAACTCTGCAGGTTTGTGAATTACAGTGCCCCTGAGCTCCTTTCTTCAACTCACTTTCTTGTGAGCTGGCCGCAACACCGCAGGATTGCTTCAGGCCCTAATCTGGTTCCGGCATGGCACGCTGAGCCTTTGGTTAATTCCTCTTCCTGGTGGGAAATGAGAGTTAAATTTTCCCGTCCAGACACCTCCAGCTAGTCTCTCATTGGTTCTCCCTATTCCTGTTCATCTTCCGCGGAATTTGCAAACTGGGCCAAACAGGAGGTTAAAGGCACTGACTCTCCAAGTCGGGAGAGTGTTAGTAAAGCATCTGGAATGTTGCACCCGAGTACCAGGGGACGAGAACTGAGACATATTTCAACACGTCTCCCGATCACACGGTTGATCATACTCTGGGTTCCACATGCATGTTTTAGCTGAAGGAAGAATCCCTTAAACCTGGAGAGTTGAGACCCGTGGAATGGGTACCATGCAATATGACTTCAAAGGGTCTTCATTTGCTCACCAAAACTCTCCAATCCTATCACTGCTGCATTTTTGCCCCTGTACTCACGATTGATTCACTTTCAGAGACATAGCAATCCATAGGTTTTAAGATACTTACTAGTCAGGTACATTATTAGGCGTTTAATATGGGGCTTTGAGTCCATTTCGTTGAGCAAGGAGTAGCTCTTGTCTATTACATATTTGGCTTAAGGAACTTTATCTGTGCTCATTTCAATCTCTGGTTTTATGCAGCACCCCAACTCACCTTTCCCGTTAAGCAAGCATAAGTTGATTTTCTAAATTTGGGACCATGTTCTGTTTTGAAATTCAGTTCCTGTGTAGCCAAGTTTACATTCCGTGTATTAGTGATATCTTATGATGTTTCTTTTTCTGTGTGACTTATTTCAGTTAGAATCATCATACCTGAATCCACTCATTATGCTGCTATGGGCCTGATGACATAGATGTCATTGCTGAGTGATATTGCATTGTACGTAAGTACCACAACTTCTTTATCCATTTTTTGCTTTATGCGATATTGAACTTGTACCGTAAACGAGTTTCTTGTAAACAGAGCCATCCCAAACTTTGGGGTGGCTGTGTCTTTTTGATTTTAATTTCCCTAAGCTGGAGGACCATAAGTGGAAGTGCCCTAGGCTCTGTTGCTTTGTTTTTTAGATGTTTCAGGAAACACCATACACTTCTCCCGAGTGGCTGTTGGCAATTTACATCCCGCCCATCAGCATAACAAGGCTCCCAGTTCTCCATGGCCTGTCCTGCCTTTCTGGATTTTACACTTTTTTCAGATGGCCCTTTTGACGGGGGGGAAGTGAGACTTCATTGTAGTGCAGATTTCCTTTGCAAGCTTGCTTGGTTGGCCAAAAAGGGCGTATGCGTTTTTTCCTGAATATATTCAGGAAAAAACGCATACGCCCTTTTTGGCCAAGTGCATCATTGTCGACCTTCTGCCTCTTTTCCTAAGCTTTAAATGCAATTCCAGTCTACCTCCTGAAATCGGTTTCCTGCAATTCTGCCCGGCTTTCAAGTCCTCTTGGCAGCCTTACTTCAGTATATTTTTGGATGATAGCTGTCATTTATAACTCTGCAGGTTTGTGAATTACAGTGCCCCTGAGCTCCTTTCTTCAACTCGCTTTCTTGTGAGCTGGCCGCAACACCGCAGGATTGCTTCAGGCCCTAATCTGGTTCCGGCATGGCACGCTGAGCCTTTGGTTAATTCCTCTTCCTGGTGGGAAATGAGAGTTAAATTTTCCCGTCCAGACACCTCCAGCTAGTCTCTCATTGGTTCTCCCTATTCCTGTTCATCTTCCGCGGAATTTGCAAACTGGGCCAAACAGGAGGTTAAAGGCACTGACTCTCCAAGTCGGGAGAGTGTTAGTAAAGCATCTGGAATGTTGCACCCGAGTACCAGGGGACGAGAACTGAGACATATTTCAACACGTCTCCCGATCACACGGTTGATCATACTCTGGGTTCCACATGCATGTTTTAGCTGAAGGAAGAATCCCTTAAACCTGGAGAGTTGAGACCCGTGGAATGGGTACCATGCAATATGACTTCAAAGGGTCTTCATTTGCTCACCAAAACTCTCCAATCCTATCACTGCTGCATTTTTGCCCCTGTACTCACGATTGATTCACTTTCAGAGACATAGCAATCCATAGGTTTTAAGATACTTACTAGTCAGGTACATTATTAGGCGTTTAATATGGGGTTTTGAGTCCATTTCGTTGAGCAAGGAGTAGCTCTTGTCTATTACATATTTGGCTTAAGGAACTTTATCTGTGCTCATTTCAATCTCTGGTTTTATGCAGCACCCCAACTCACCTTTCCCCTTAAGCAAGCATAAGTTGATTTTCTAAATTTGGGACCATGTTCTGTTTTGAAATTCAGTTCCTGTGTAGCCAAGTTTACATTCCGTGTATTAGTGATATCTTATGATGTTTCTTTTTCTGTGTGACTTATTTCAGTTAGAATCATCATACCTGAATCCACTCATTATGCTGCTATGGGCCTGATGACATAGATGTCATTGCTGAGTGATATTGCATTGTACGTAAGTACCACAACTTCTTTATCCATTTTTCGCTTTATGCGATATTGAACTTGTACCGTAAACGAGTTTCTTGTAAACAGAGCCATCCCAAACTTTGGGGTGGCTGTGTCTTTTTGATTTTAATTTCCCTAAGCTGGAGGACCATAAGTGGAAGTGCCCTAGGCTCTGTTGCTTTGTTTTTTAGATGTTTCAGGAAACACCATACACTTCTCCCGAGTGGCTGTTGGCAATTTACATCCCGCCCATCAGCATAACAAGGCTCCCAGTTCTCCATGGCCTGTCCTGCCTTTCTGGATTTTACACTTTTTTCAGATGGCCCTTTTGACGGGGGGGAAGTGAGACTTCATTGTAGTGCAGATTTCCTTTGCAAGCTTGCTTGGTTGGCCAAAAAGGGCGTATGCGTTTTTTCCTGAATATATTCAGGAAAAAACGCATACGCCCTTTTTGGCCAAGTGCATCATTGTCGACCTTCTGCCTCTTTTCCTAAGCTTTAAATGCAATTCCAGTCTACCTCCTGAAATCGGTTTCCTGCAATTCTGCCCGGCTTTCAAGTCCTCTTGGCAGCCTTACTTCAGTATATTTTTGGATGATAGCTGTCATTTATAACTCTGCAGGTTTGTGAATTACAGTGCCCCTGAGCTCCTTTCTTCAACTCGCTTTCTTGTGAGCTGGCCGCAACACCGCAGGATTGCTTCAGGCCCTAATCTGGTTCCGGCATGGCACGCTGAGCCTTTGGTTAATTCCTCTTCCTGGTGGGAAATGAGAGTTAAATTTTCCCGTCCAGACACCTCCAGCTAGTCTCTCATTGGTTCTCCCTATTCCTGTTCATCTTCCGCGGAATTTGCAAACTGGGCCAAACAGGAGGTTAAAGGCACTGACTCTCCAAGTCGGGAGAGTGTTAGTAAAGCATCTGGAATGTTGCACCCGAGTACCAGGGGACGAGAACTGAGACATATTTCAACACGTCTCCCGATCACACGGTTGATCATACTCTGGGTTCCACATGCATGTTTTAGCTGAAGGAAGAATCCCTTAAACCTGGAGAGTTGAGACCCGTGGAATGGGTACCATGCAATATGACTTCAAAGGGTCTTCATTTGCTCACCAAAACTCTCCAATCCTATCACTGCTGCGTTTTTGCCCCTGTACTCACGATTGATTCACTTTCAGAGACATAGCAATCCATAGGTTTTAAGATACTTACTAGTCAGGTACATTATTAGGCGTTTAATATGGGGTTTTGAGTCCATTTCGTTGAGCAAGGAGTAGCTCTTGTCTATTACATATTTGGCTTAAGGAACTTTATCTGTGCTCATTTCAATCTCTGGTTTTATGCAGCACCCCAACTCACCTTTCCCCTTAAGCAAGCATAAGTTGATTTTCTAAATTTGGGACCATGTTCTGTTTTGAAATTCAGTTCCTGTGTAGCCAAGTTTACATTCCGTGTATTAGTGATATCTTATGATGTTTCTTTTTCTGTGTGACTTATTTCAGTTAGAATCATCATACCTGAATCCACTCATTATGCTGCTATGGGCCTGATGACATAGATGTCATTGCTGAGTGATATTGCATTGTATGTAAGTACCACAACTTCTTTATCCATTTTTCGCTTTATGCGATATTGAACTTGTACCGTAAACGAGTTTCTTGTAAACAGAGCCATCCCAAACTTTGGGGTGGCTGTGTCTTTTTGATTTTAATTTCCCTAAGCTGCAGGACCATAAGTGGAAGTGCCCTAGGCTCTGTTGCTTTGTTTTTTAGATGTTTCAGGAAACACCATACACTTCTCCCGAGTGGCTGTTGGCAATTTACATCCCGCCCATCAGCATAACAAGGCTCCCAGTTCTCCATGGCCTGTCCTGCCTTTCTGGATTTTACACTTTTTTCAGATGGCCCTTTTGACGGGGGGGAAGTGAGACTTCATTGTAGTGCAGATTTCCTTTGCAAGCTTGCTTGGTTGGCCAAAAAGGGCATATGCGTTTTTTCCTGAATATATTCAGGAAAAAACGCATACGCCCTTTTTGGCCAAGTGCATCATTGTCGACCTTCTGCCTCTTTTCCTAAGCTTTAAATGCAATTCCAGTCTACCTCCTGAAATCGGTTTCCTGCAATTCTGCCCCGCTTTCAAGTCCTCTTGGCAGCCTTACTTCAGTATATTTTTGGATGATAGCTGTCATTTATAACTCTGCAGGTTTGTGAATTACAGTGCCCCTGAGCTCCTTTCTTCAACTCGCTTTCTTGTGAGCTGGCCGCAACACCGCAGGATTGCTTCAGGCCCTAATCTGGTTCCGGCATGGCACGCTGAGCCTTTGGTTAATTCCTCTTCCTGGTGGGAAATGAGAGTTAAATTTTCCCGTCCAGACACCTCCAGCTAGTCTCTCATTGGTTCTCCCTATTCCTGTTCATCTTCCGCGGAATTTGCAAACTGGGCCAAACAGGAGGTTAAAGGCACTGACTCTCCAAGTCGGGAGAGTGTTAGTAAAGCATCTGGAATGTTGCACCCGAGTACCAGGGGACGAGAACTGAGACATATTTCAACACGTCTCCCGATCACACGGTTGATCATACTCTGGGTTCCACATGCATGTTTTAGCTGAAGGAAGAATCCCTTAAACCTGGAGAGTTGAGACCCGTGGAATGGGTACCATGCAATATGACTTCAAAGGGTCTTCATTTGCTCACCAAAACTCTCCAATCCTATCACTGCTGCGTTTTTGCCCCTGTACTCACGATTGATTCACTTTCAGAGACATAGCAATCCATAGGTTTTAAGATACTTACTAGTCAGGTACATTATTAGGCGTTTAATATGGGGTTTTGAGTCCCTTTCGTTGAGCAAGGAGTAGCTCTTGTCTATTACATATTTGGCTTAAGGAACTTTATCTGTGCTCATTTCAATCTCTGGTTTTATGCAGCACCCCAACTCACCTTTCCCCTTAAGCAAGCATAAGTTGATTTTCTAAATTTGGGACCATGTTCTGTTTTGAAATTCAGTTCCTGTGTAGCCAAGTTTACATTCCGTGTATTAGTGATATCTTATGATGTTTCTTTTTCTGTGTGACTTATTTCAGTTAGAATCATCATACCTGAATCCACTCATTATGCTGCTATGGGCCTGATGACATAGATGTCATTGCTGAGTGATATTGCATTGTACGTAAGTACCACAACTTCTTTATCCATTTTTCGCTTTATGCGATATTGAACTTGTACCGTAAACGAGTTTCTTGTAAACAGAGCCATCCCAAACTTTGGGGTGGCTGTGTCTTTTTGATTTTAATTTCCCTAAGCTATAGGACCATAAGTGGAAGTGCCCTAGGCTCTGTTGCTTTGTTTTTTAGATGTTTCAGGAAACACCATACACTTCTCCCGAGTGGCTGTTGGCAAGTTACATCCCGCCCATCAGCATAACAAGGCTCCCAGTTCTCCATGGCCTGTCCTGCCTTTCTGGATTTTACACTTTTTTCAGATGGCCCTTTTGACGGGGGGGAAGTGAGACTTCATTGTAGTGCAGATTTCCTTTGCAAGCTTGCTTGGTTGGCCAAAAAGGGCGTATGCGTTTTTTCCTGAATATATTCAGGAAAAAACGCATACGCCCTTTTTGGCCAAGTGCATCATTGTCGACGTTCTGCCTCTTTTCCTATGCTTTAAATGCAATTCCAGTCTACCTCCTGAAATCGGTTTCCTGCAATTCTGCCCGGCTTTCAAGTCCTCTTGGCAGCCTTACTTCAGTATATTTTTGGATGATAGCTGTCATTTATAACTCTGCAGGTTTGTGAATTACAGTGCCCCTGAGCTCCTTTCTTCAACTCACTTTCTTGTGAGCTGGCCGCAACACCGCAGGATTGCTTCAGGCCCTAATCTGGTTCCGGCATGGCACGCTGAGCCTTTGGTTAATTCCTCTTCCTGGTGGGAAATGAGAGTTAAATTTTCCCGTCCAGACACCTCCAGCTAGTCTCTCATTGGTTCTCCCTATTCCTGTTCATCTTCCGCGGAATTTGCAAACTGGGCCAAACAGGAGGTTAAAGGCACTGACTCTCCAAGTCGGGAGAGTGTTAGTAAAGCATCTGGAATGTTGCACCCGAGTACCAGGGGACGAGAACTGAGACATATTTCAACACGTCTCCCGATCACACGGTTGATCATACTCTGGGTTCCACATGCATGTTTTAGCTGAAGGAAGAATCCCTTAAACCTGGAGAGTTGAGACCCGTGGAATGGGTACCATGCAATATGACTTCAAAGGGTCTTCATTTGCTCACCAAAACTCTCCAATCCTATCACTGCTGCATTTTTGCCCCTGTACTCACGATTGATTCACTTTCAGAGACATAGCAATCCATAGGTTTTAAGATACTTACTAGTCAGGTACATTATTAGGCGTTTAATATGGGGTTTTGAGTCCATTTCGTTGAGCAAGGAGTAGCTCTTGTCTATTACATATTTGGCTTAAGGAACTTTATCTGTGCTCATTTCAATCTCTGGTTTTATGCAGCACCCCAACTCACCTTTCCCCTTAAGCAAGCATAAGTTGATTTTCTAAATTTGGGACCATGTTCTGTTTTGAAATTCAGTTCCTGTGTAGCCAAGTTTACATTCCGTGTATTAGTGATATCTTATGATGTTTCTTTTTCTGTGTGACTTATTTCAGTTAGAATCATCATACCTGAATCCACTCATTATGCTGCTATGGGCCTGATGACATAGATGTCATTGCTGAGTGATATTGCATTGTACGTAAGTACCACAACTTCTTTATCCATTTTTTGCTTTATGCGATATTGAACTTGTACCGTAAACGAGTTTCTTGTAAACAGAGCCATCCCAAACTTTGGGGTGGCTGTGTCTTTTTGATTTTAATTTCCCTAAGCTGGAGGACCATAAGTGGAAGTGCCCTAGGCTCTGTTGCTTTGTTTTTTAGATGTTTCAGGAAACACCATACACTTCTCCCGAGTGGCTGTTGGCAATTTACATCCCGCCCATCAGCATAACAAGGCTCCCAGTTCTCCATGGCCTGTCCTGCCTTTCTGGATTTTACACTTTTTTCAGATGGCCCTTTTGACGGGGGGGAAGTGAGACTTCATTGTAGTGCAGATTTCCTTTGCAAGCTTGCTTGGTTGGCCAAAAAGGGCGTATGCGTTTTTTCCTGAATATATTCAGGAAAAAACGCATACGCCCTTTTTGGCCAAGTGCATCATTGTCGACCTTCTGCCTCTTTTCCTAAGCTTTAAATGCAATTCCAGTCTACCTCCTGAAATCGGTTTCCTGCAATTCTGCCCGGCTTTCAAGTCCTCTTGGCAGCCTTACTTCAGTATATTTTTGGATGATAGCTGTCATTTATAACTCTGCAGGTTTGTGAATTACAGTGCCCCTGAGCTCCTTTCTTCAACTCGCTTTCTTGTGAGCTGGCCGCAACACCGCAGGATTGCTTCAGGCCCTAATCTGGTTCCGGCATGGCACGCTGAGCCTTTGGTTAATTCCTCTTCCTGGTGGGAAATGAGAGTTAAATTTTCCCGTCCAGACACCTCCAGCTAGTCTCTCATTGGTTCTCCCTATTCCTGTTCATCTTCCGCGGAATTTGCAAACTGGGCCAAACAGGAGGTTAAAGGCACTGACTCTCCAAGTCGGGAGAGTGTTAGTAAAGCATCTGGAATGTTGCACCCGAGTACCAGGGGACGAGAACTGAGACATATTTCAACACGTCTCCCGATCACACGGTTGATCATACTCTGGGTTCCACATGCATGTTTTAGCTGAAGGAAGAATCCCTTAAACCTGGAGAGTTGAGACCCGTGGAATGGGTACCATGCAATATGACTTCAAAGGGTCTTCATTTGCTCACCAAAACTCTCCAATCCTATCACTGCTGCGTTTTTGCCCCTGTACTCACGATTGATTCACTTTCAGAGACATAGCAATCCATAGGTTTTAAGATACTTACTAGTCAGGTACATTATTAGGCGTTTAATATGGGGTTTTGAGTCCATTTCGTTGAGCAAGGAGTAGCTCTTGTCTATTACATATTTGGCTTAAGGAACTTTATCTGTGCTCATTTCAATCTCTGGTTTTATGCAGCACCCCAACTCACCTTTCCCCTTAAGCAAGCATAAGTTGATTTTCTAAATTTGGGACCATGTTCTGTTTTGAAATTCAGTTCCTGTGTAGCCAAGTTTACATTCCGTGTATTAGTGATATCTTATGATGTTTCTTTTTCTGTGTGACTTATTTCAGTTAGAATCATCATACCTGAATCCACTCATTATGCTGCTGCGGTGCTGATGACATAGATGTCATTGCTGAGTGATATTGCATTGTACGTAAGTACCACAACTTCTTTATCCATTTTTCGCTTTATGCGATATTGAACTTGTACCGTAAACGAGTTTCTTGTAAACAGAGCCATCCCAAACTTTTGGGTGGCTGTGTCTTTTTGATTTTAATTTCCCTAAGCTATAGGACCATAAGTGGAAGTGCCCTAGGCTCTGTTGCTTTGTTTTTTAGATGTTTCAGGAAACACCATACACTTCTCCCGAGTGGCTGTTGGCAATTTACATCCCGCCCATCAGCATAACAAGGCTCCCAGTTCTCCATGGCCTGTCCTGCCTTTCTGGATTTTACACTTTTTTCAGATGGCCCTTTTGACGGGGGGGAAGTGAGACTTCATTGTAGTGCAGATTTCCTTTGCAAGCTTGCTTGGTTGGCCAAAAAGGGCGTATGCGTTTTTTCCTGAATATATTCAGGAAAAAACGCATACGCCCTTTTTGGCCAAGTGCATCATTGTCGACCTTCTGCCTCTTTTCCTAAGCTTTAAATGCAATTCCAGTCTACCTCCTGAAATCGGTTTCCTGCAATTCTGCCCGGCTTTCAAGTCCTCTTGGCAGCCTTACTTCAGTATATTTTTGGATGATAGCTGTCATTTATAACTCTGCAGGTTTGTGAATTACAGTGCCCCTGAGCTCCTTTCTTCAACTCGCTTTCTTGTGAGCTGGCCGCAACACCGCAGGATTGCTTCAGGCCCTAATCTGGTTCCGGCATGGCACGCTGAGCCTTTGGTTAATTCCTCTTCCTGGTGGGAAATGAGAGTTAAATTTTCCCGTCCAGACACCTCCAGCTAGTCTCTCATTGGTTCTCCCTATTCCTGTTCATCTTCCGCGGAATTTGCAAACTGGGCCAAACAGGAGGTTAAAGGCACTGACTCTCCAAGTCGGGAGAGTGTTAGTAAAGCATCTGGAATGTTGCACCCGAGTACCAGGGGACGAGAACTGAGACATATTTCAACACGTCTCCCGATCACACGGTTGATCATACTCTGGGTTCCACATGCATGCTTTAGCTGAAGGAAGAATCCCTTAAACCTGGAGAGTTGAGACCCGTGGAATGGGTACCATGCAATATGACTTCAAAGGGTCTTCATTTGCTCACCAAAACTCTCCAATCCTATCACTGCTGCATTTTTGCCCCTGTACTCACGATTGATTCACTTTCAGAGACATAGCAATCCATAGGTTTTAAGATACTTACTAGTCAGGTACATTATTAGGCGTTTAATATGGGGTTTTGAGTCCATTTCGTTGAGCAAGGAGTAGCTCTTGTCTATTACATATTTGGCTTAAGGAACTTTATCTGTGCTCATTTCAATCTCTGGTTTTATGCAGCACCCCAACTCACCTTTCCCCTTAAGCAAGCATAAGTTGATTTTCTAAATTTGGGACCATGTTCTGTTTTGAAATTCAGTTCCTGTGTAGCCAAGTTTACATTCCGTGTATTAGTGATATCTTATGATGTTTCTTTTTCTGTGTGACTTATTTCAGTTAGAATCATCATACCTGAATCCACTCATTATGCTGCTATGGGCCTGATGACATAGATGTCATTGCTGAGTGATATTGCATTGTACGTAAGTACCACAACTTCTTTATCCATTTTTTGCTTTATGCGATATTGAACTTGTACCGTAAACGAGTTTCTTGTAAACAGAGCCATCCCAAACTTTGGGGTGGCTGTGTCTTTTTGATTTTAATTTCCCTAAGCTGGAGGACCATAAGTGGAAGTGCCCTAGGCTCTGTTGCTTTGTTTTTTAGATGTTTCAGGAAACACCATACACTTCTCCCGAGTGGCTGTTGGCAATTTACATCCCGCCCATCAGCATAACAAGGCTCCCAGTTCTCCATGGCCTGTCCTGCCTTTCTGGATTTTACACATTTTTCAGATGGCCCTTTTGACGGGGGGGAAGTGAGACTTCATTGTAGTGCAGATTTCCTTTGCAAGCTTGCTTGGTTGGCCAAAAAGGGCGTATGCGTTTTTTCCTGAATATATTCAGGAAAAAACGCATACGCCCTTTTTGGCCAAGTGCATCATTGTCGACCTTCTGCCTCTTTTCCTAAGCTTTAAATGCAATTCCAGTCTACCTCCTGAAATCGGTTTCCTGCAATTCTGCCCGGCTTTCAAGTCCTCTTGGCAGCCTTACTTCAGTATATTTTTGGATGATAGCTGTCATTTATAACTCTGCAGGTTTGTGAATTACAGTGCCCCTGAGCTCCTTTCTTCAACTAGCTTTCTTGTGAGCTGGCCGCAACACCGCAGGATTGCTTCAGGCCCTAATCTGGTTCCGGCATGGCACGCTGAGCCTTTGGTTAATTCCTCTTCCTGGTGGGAAATGAGAGTTAAATTTTCCCGTCCAGACACCTCCAGCTAGTCTCTCATTGGTTCTCCCTATTCCTGTTCATCTTCCGCGGAATTTGCAAACTGGGCCAAACAGGAGGTTAAAGGCACTGACTCTCCATGTCGGGAGAGTGTTAGTAAAGCATCTGGAATGTTGCACCCGAGTACCAGGGGACGAGAACTGAGACATATTTCAACACGTCTCCCGATCACACGGTTGATCATACTCTGGGTTCCACATGCATGTTTTAGCTGAAGGAAGAATCCCTTAAACCTGGAGAGTTGAGACCCGTGGAATGGGTACCATGCAATATGACTTCAAAGGGTCTTCATTTGCTCACCAAAACTCTCCAATCCTATCACTGCTGCGTTTTTGCCCCTGTACTCACGATTGATTCACTTTCAGAGACATAGCAATCCATAGGTTTTAAGATACTTACTAGTCAGGTACATTATTAGGCGTTTAATATGGGGTTTTGAGTCCATTTCGTTGAGCAAGGAGTAGCTCTTGTCTATTACATATTTGGCTTAAGGAACTTTATCTGTGCTCATTTCAATCTCTGGTTTTATGCAGCACCCCAACTCACCTTTCCCCTTAAGCAAGCATAAGTTGATTTTCTAAATTTGGGACCATGTTCTGTTTTGAAATTCAGTTCCTGTGTAGCCAAGTTTACATTCCGTGTATTAGTGATATCTTATGATGTTTCTTTTTCTGTGTGACTTATTTCAGTTAGAATCATCATACCTGAATCCACTCATTATGCTGCTATGGGCCTGATGACATAGATGTCATTGCTGAGTGATATTGCATTGTACGTAAGTACCACAACTTCTTTATCCATTTTTCGCTTTATGCGATATTGAACTTGTACCGTAAACGAGTTTCTTGTAAACAGAGCCATCCCAAACTTTGGGGTGGCTGTGTCTTTTTGATTTTAATTTCCCTAAGCTATAGGACCATAAGTGGAAGTGCCCTAGGCTCTGTTGCTTTGTTTTTTAGATGTTTCAGGAAACACCATACACTTCTCCCTAGTGGCTGTTGGCAATTTACATCCCACCCATCAGCATAACAAGGCTCCCAGTTCTCCATGGCCTGTCCTGCCTTTCTGGATTTTACACTTTTTTCAGATGGTCCTTTTGACGGGGGGGGAAGTGAGACTTCATTGTAGTGCAGATTTCCTTTGCAAGCTTGCTTGGTTGGCCAAAAAAGGCGTATGCGTTTTTTCCTGAATATATTCAGGAAAAAACGCATACGCCCTTTTTGGCCAAGTGCATCATTGTCGACCTTCTGCCTCTTTTCCTATGCTTTAAATGCAATTCCAGTCTACCTCCTGAAATCGGTTTCCTGCAATTCTGCCCGGCTTTCAAGTCCTCTTGGCAGCCTTACTTCAGTATATTTTTGGATGATAGCTGTCATTTATAACTCTGCAGGTTTGTGAATTACAGTGCCCCTGAGCTCCTTTCTTCAACTCGCTTTCTTGTGAGCTGGCCGCAACACCGCAGGATTGCTTCAGGCCCTAATCTGGTTCCGGCATGGCACGCTGAGCCTTTGGTTAATTCCTCTTCCTGGTGGGAAATGAGAGTTAAATTTTCCCGTCCAGACACCTCCAGCTAGTCTCTCATTGGTTCTCCCTATTCCTGTTCATCTTCCGCGGAATTTGCAAACTGGGCCAAACAGGAGGTTAAAGGCACTGACTCTCCAAGTCGGGAGAGTGTTAGTAAAGCATCTGGAATGTTGCACCCGAGTACCAGGGGACGAGAACTGAGACATATTTCAACACGTCTCCCGATCACACGGTTGATCATACTCTGGGTTCCACATGCATGTTTTAGCTGAAGGAAGAATCCCTTAAACCTGGAGAGTTGAGACCCGTGGAATGGGTACCATGCAATATGACTTCAAAGGGTCTTCATTTGCTCACCAAAACTCTCCAATCCTATCACTGCTGCGTTTTTGCCCCTGTACTCACGATTGATTCACTTTCAGAGACATAGCAATCCATAGGTTTTAAGATACTTACTAGTCAGGTACATTATTAGGCGTTTAATATGGGGTTTTGAGTCCATTTCGTTGAGCAAGGAGTAGCTCTTGTCTATTACATATTTGGCTTAAGGAACTTTATCTGTGCTCATTTCAATCTCTGGTTTTATGCAGCACCCCAACTCACCTTTCCCCTTAAGCAAGCATAAGTTGGTTTTCTAAATTTGAGACTCTGTTCTGTTTTGTAATCCAGTTCCTGTGTAGCCAAGTTTACATTCCGTGTATTAGTGATATCTTATGATGTTTCTTATTCTGTGTGACTTATTTCAGTTAGAATCATCATACCTGAATCCACTCTATGCTGCTACGGGCCTGATGACATAAATTTCATTGCTGAGTGATATTGCATTGTACGTAAGTACCACAACTTCTTTATCCATTTTTCACTTTCTCTGATATTGAACTTGTACCGTAAATGAGGTTCTTGTAAACAGAGCCGTCCCAAACATTGGGGTGGCTGTGTCTTTTTGATTTTAATTTCCCTAAGCTGCAGGACCATAAGTGGAAGTGCCCTAGGCTCTGTTGCTTTGTTTTAGATGTTCCAGGAAACACCATACACTTCTCCTGAGTGGCTGTTGGCAAGTTACATCCCGCCCATCAGCATAACAAGGCTCCCAGTTCTCTATGGCCTGTCCTGCCTTTCTGGATTTTACACTTTTTTCAGATGGCCCTTTTGACTGGGGGGAAGTGAGACTTCATTGTAGTGCAGATTTCCTTTGCAAGCTTGCTTGGTTGGCCAAAAAGGTCGTATGCACTTTTTCCTGAATATATTCAGGAAAAAACGCATACGCCCTTTTTGGCCAAGTGCATCATTGTCAACGTTCTGCCTCTTTTCCTATGTTTTAAATGCAATTCCAGTCTACATCCTGAAATCGGTTTCCTGCAATTCTGCCCCGCTTTCAAGTCCTCTTGGCAGCCTTACTTCAGTATATTTTTAGACAATAGCTGTCATTTATAACTCTGCAGGTTTGTGAATTACAGTGCCCCTGAGCTCCTTTCTTCAACTCGCTTTCTCGTGAGCTGGCCGCAACACCGCAGGATTGCTTCAGGCCCTAATCTGGTTCCGGCACGGAACGCTGAGCCTTTGGTTAATTCCTCTTCCTGGTGGGAAATGAGAGTTAAATTTGCCCGTCCAGACACCTCCAGCTAGTCTCTCATTGGTTCTCCCTATTCCTGTTCATCTTCTGCAGAAATTGCAAACTGGGCGAAACAAGAGGTTAAACGCACTGACTCTCCAAGTCGGGAGAGTGTTAGTAAAGCATCTGGAATATTGTACCCGAGTACCAGGGGAGGAAAACTGAGACATATTTGAACAAGTCTCCCGGTCACACGGTTGATCATACTCTGAGTTCCACATGCATGTTTTAGCTGAAGGAAGAATCCCTTAAACCTTGAGAGTTGAGACCCATGGAATGGGTACCATTCAATATGACTTCAAAGGGTCTTCGTTTGCTCACCGAACCTCTCCAATCCTATCACTGCTGCGTTTATGCCCCTCTACACATGCTTGATTCTCTTTCGGAGACATAGTAATCCATAGATTTTAAGATATTACTAGTCAGGTACATTCTTAGGCGTTTAATATGGGGTTTTGAGTCCATTTCGTTGAGCAAGGAGTAGCTCGTGTCTATGACATATTTGGCTTAAGGAACTTTATTTGTGCTCATTTCAATCTCTGGTTTTATGCAGCACCCCAACTCACCTTTCCCCTTAAGCAAGCATAAGTTGATTTTCTAAATTTGGGACCATGTTCTGTTTTGAAATTCAGTTCCTGTGTAGCCAAGTTTACATTCCGTGTATTAGTGATATCTTATGATGTTTCTTTTTCTGTGTGACTTATTTCAGTTAGAATCATCATACCTGAATCCACTCATTATGCTGCTATGGGCCTGATGACATAGATGTCATTGCTGAGTGATATTGCATTGTACGTAAGTACCACAACTTCTTTATCCATTTTTCGCTTTATGCGATATTGAACTTGTACCGTAAACGAGTTTCTTGTAAACAGAGCCATCCCAAACTTTGGGGTGGCTGTGTCTTTTTGATTTTAATTTCCCTAAGCTATAGGACCATAAGTGGAAGTGCCCTAGGCTCTGTTGCTTTGTTTTTTAGATGTTTCAGGAAACACCATACACTTCTCCCGAGTGGCTGTTGGCAAGTTACATCCCGCCCATCAGCATAACAAGGCTCCCAGTTCTCCATGGCCTGTCCTGCCTTTCTGGATTTTACACTTTTTTCAGATGGCCCTTTTGACGGGGGGGAAGTGAGACTTCATTGTAGAGCAGATTTCCTTTGCAAGCTTGCTTGGTTGGCCAAAAACGGCGTATGCGTTTTTTCCTGAATATATTCAGGAAAAAACGCATACGCCCTTTTTGGCCAAGTGCATCATTGTCGACCTTCTGCCTCTTTTCCTATGCTTTAAATGCAATTCCAGTCTACCTCCTGAAATCGGTTTCCTGCAATTCTGCCCGGCTTTGAAGTCCTCTTGGCAGCCTTACTTCAGTATATTTTTGGATGATAGCTGTCATTTATAACTCTGCAGGTTTGTGAATTACAGTGCCCCTGAGCTCCTTTCTTCAACTCGCTTTCTTGTGAGCTGGCCGCAACACCGCAGGATTGCTTCAGGCCCTAATCTGGTTCCGGCATGGCACGCTGAGCCTTTGGTTAATTCCTCTTCCTGGTGGGAAATGAGAGTTAAATTTTCCCGTCCAGACACCTCCAGCTAGTCTCTCATTGGTTCTCCCTATTCCTGTTCATCTTCCGCGGAATTTGCAAACTGGGCCAAACAGGAGGTTAAAGGCACTGACTCTCCAAGTCGGGAGAGTGTTAGTAAAGCATCTGGAATGTTGCACCCGAGTACCAGGGGACGAGAACTGAGACATATTTCAACACGTCTCCCGATCACACGGTTGATCATACTCTGGGTTCCACATGCATGTTTTAGCTGAAGGAAGAATCCCTTAAACCTGGAGAGTTGAGACCCGTGGAATGGGTACCATGCAATATGACTTCAAAGGGTCTTCATTTGCTCACCAAAACTCTCCAATCCTATCACTGCTGCGTTTTTGCCCCTGTACTCACGATTGATTCACTTTCAGAGACATAGCAATCCATAGGTTTTAAGATACTTACTAGTCAGGTACATTATTAGGCGTTTAATATGGGGTTTTGAGTCCATTTCGTTGAGCAAGGAGTAGCTCGTGTCTATTACATATTTGGCTTAAGGAACTTTATCTGTGCTCATTTCAATCTCTGGTTTTATGCAGCACCCCAACTCACCTTTCCCGTTAAGCAAGCATAAGTTGGTTTTCTAAATTTGAGACTCTGTTCTGTTTTGTAATCCAGTTCCTGTGTAGCCAAGTTTACATTCCGTGTATTAGTGATATCTTATGATGTTTCTTTTTCTGTGTGACTTATTTCAGTTAGAATCATCATACCTGAATCCACTCATTATGCTGCTATGGGCCTGATGACATAGATGTCATTGCTGAGTGATATTGCATTGTACGTAAGTACCACAACTTCTTTATCCATTTTTCGCTTTATGCGATATTGAACTTGTACCGTAAACGAGTTTCTTGTAAACAGAGCCATCCCAAACTTTGGGGTGGCTGTGTCTTTTTGATTTTAATTTCCCTAAGCTATAGGACCATAAGTGGAAGTGCCCTAGGCTCTGTTGCTTTATTTTTTAGATGTTTCAGGAAACACCATACACTTCTCCCGAGTGGCTGTTGGCAAGTTACATCCCGCCCATCAGCATAACAAGGCTCCCAGTTCTCCATGGCCTGTCCTGCCTTTCTGGATTTTACACTTTTTTCAGATGGCCCTTTTGACGGGGGGGGGGAAGTGAGACTTCATTGTAGTGCAGATTTCCTTTGCAAGCTTGCTTGGTTGGCCAAAAAGGGCGTATGCGTTTTTTCCTGAATATATTCAGGAAAAAACGCATACGCCCTTTTTGGCCAAGTGCATCATTGTCGACCTTCTGCCTCCTTTCCTATGCTTTAAATGCAATTCCAGTCTACCTCCTGAAATCGGTTTCCTGCAATTCTGCCCGGCTTTCAAGTCCTCTTGGCAGCCTTACTTCAGTATATTTTTGAATGATAGCTGTCATTTATAACTCTGCAGGTTTGTGAATTACAGTGCCCCTGAGCTCCTTTCTTCAACTCGCTTTCTTGTGAGCTGGCCGCAACACCGCAGGATTGCTTCAGGCCCTAATCTGGTTCCGGCATGGCACGCTGAGCCTTTGGTTAATTCCTCTTCCTGGTGGGAAATGAGAGTTAAATTTTCCCGTCCAGACACCTCCAGCTAGTCTCTCATTGGTTCTCCCTATTCCTGTTCATCTTCCGCGGAATTTGCAAACTGGGCCAAACAGGAGGTTAAAGGCACTGACTCTCCAAGTCGGGAGAGTGTTAGTAAAGCATCTGGAATGTTGCACCCGAGTACCAGGGGACGAGAACTGAGACATATTTCAACACGTCTCCCGATCACACGGTTGATCATACTCTGGGTTCCACATGCATGTTTTAGCTGAAGGAAGAATCCCTTAAACCTGGAGAGTTGAGACCCGTGGAATGGGTACCATGCAATATGACTTCAAAGGGTCTTCATTTGCTCACCAAAACTCTCCAATCCTATCACTGCTGCGTTTTTGCCCCTGTACTCACGATTGATTCACTTTCAGAGACATAGCAATCCATAGGTTTTAAGATACTTACTAGTCAGGTACATTATTAGGCGTTTAATATGGGGTTTTGAGTCCATTTCGTTGAGCAAGGAGTAGCTCTTGTCTATTACATATTTGGCTTAAGGAACTTTATCTGTGCTCATTTCAATCTCTGGTTTTATGCAGCACCCCAACTCACCTTTCCCCTTAAGCAAGCATAAGTTGATTTTCTAAATTTGGGACCATGTTCTGTTTTGAAATTCAGTTCCTGTGTAGCCAAGTTTACATTCCGTGTATTAGTGATATCTTATGATGTTTCTTTTTCTGTGTGACTTATTTCAGTTAGAATCATCATACCTGAATCCACTCATTATGCTGCTATGGGCCTGATGACATAGATGTCATTGCTGAGTGATATTGCATTGTACGTAAGTACCACAACTTCTTTATCCATTTTTCGCTTTATGCGATATTGAACTTGTACCGTAAACGAGTTTCTTGTAAACAGAGCCATCCCAAACTTTGGGGTGGCTGTGTCTTTTTGATTTTAATTTCCCTAAGCTATAGGACCATAAGTGGAAGTGCCCTAGGCTCTGTTGCTTTGTTTTTTAGATGTTTCAGGAAACACCATACACTTCTCCCGAGTGGCTGTTGGCAAGTTACATCCCGCCCATCAGCATAACAAGGCTCCCAGTTCTCCATGGCCTGTCCTGCCTTTCTGGATTTTACACTTTTTTCAGATGGCCCTTTTGACGGGGGGGAAGTGAGACTTCATTGTAGTGCAGATTTCCTTTGCAAGCTTGCTTGGTTGGCCAAAAAGGGCGTATGCGTTTTTTCCTGAATATATTCAGGAAAAAACGCATACGCCCTTTTTGGCCAAGTGCATCATTGTCGACCTTCTGCCTCTTTTCCTATGCTTTAAATGCAATTCCAGTCTACCTCCTGAAATCGGTTTCCTGCAATTCTGCCCGGCTTTCAAGTCCTCTTGGCAGCCTTACTTCAGTATATTTTTGGATGATAGCTGTCATTTATAACTCTGCAGGTTTGTGAATTACAGTGCCCCTGAGCTCCTTTCTTCAACTCGCTTTCTTGTGAGCTGGCCGCAACACCGCAGGATTGCTTCAGGCCCTAATCTGGTTCCGGCATGGCACGCTGAGCCTTTGGTTAATTCCTCTTCCTGGTGGGAAATGAGAGTTAAATATTCCCGTCCAGACACCTCCAGCTAGTCTCTCATTGGTTCTCCCTATTCCTGTTCATCTTCCGCGGAATTTGCAAACTGGGCCAAACAGGAGGTTAAAGGCACTGACTCTCCAAGTCGGGAGAGTGTTAGTAAAGCATCTGGAATGTTGCACCCGAGTACCAGGGGACGAGAACTGAGACATATTTCAACACGTCTCCCGATCACACGGTTGATCATACTCTGGGTTCCACATGCATGTTTTAGCTGAAGGAAGAATCCCTTAAACCTGGAGAGTTGAGACCCGTGGAATGGGTACCATGCAATATGACTTCAAAGGGTCTTCATTTGCTCACCAAAACTCTCCAATCCTATCACTGCTGCGTTTTTGCCCCTGTACTCACGATTGATTCACTTTCAGAGACATAGCAATCCATAGGTTTTAAGATACTTACTAGTCAGGTACATTATTAGGCGTTTAATATGGGGTTTTGAGTCCATTTCGTTGAGCAAGCAGTAGCTCTTGTCTATTACATATTTGGCTTAAGGAACTTTATCTGTGCTCATTTCAATCTCTGGTTTTATGCAGCACCTCAACTCACCTTTCCCCTTAAGCAAGCATAAGTTGATTTTCTAAATTTGGGACCATGTTCTGTTTTGAAATTCAGTTCCTGTGTAGCCAAGTTTACATTCCGTGTATTAGTGATATCTTATGATGTTTCTTTTTCTGTGTGACTTATTTCAGTTAGAATCATCATACCTGAATCCACTCATTATGCTGCTATGGGCCTGATGACATAGATGTCATTGCTGAGTGATATTGCATTGTACGTAAGTACCACAACTTCTTTATCCATTTTTCGCTTTATGCGATATTGAACTTGTACCGTAAACGAGTTTCTTGTAAACAGAGCCATCCCAAACTTTGGGGTGGCTGTGTCTTTTTTATTTTAATTTCCCTAAGCTGCAGGACCATAAGTGGAAGTGCCCTAGGCTCTGTTGCTTTGTTTTTTAGATGTTTCAGGAAACACCATACACTTCTCCCGAGTGGCTGTTGGCAAGTTACATCCCGCCCATCAGCATAACAAGGCTCCCAGTTCTCCATGGCCTGTCCTGCCTTTCTGGATTTTACACTTTTTTCAGATGGCCCTTTTGACGGGGGGGAAGTGAGACTTCATTGTAGTGCAGATTTCCTTTGCAAGCTTGCTTGGTTGGCCAAAAAGGGCGTATGCGTTTTTTCCTGAATATATTCAGGAAAAAACGCATACGCCCTTTTTGGCCAAGTGCATCATTGTCGACCTTCTGCCTCTTTTCCTATGCTTTAAATGCAATTCCAGTCTACCTCCTGAAATCGGTTTCCTGCAATTCTGCCCGGCTTTCAAGTCCTCTTGGCAGCCTTACTTCAGTATATTTTTGGATGATAGCTGTCATTTATAACTCTGCAGGTTTGTGAATTACAGTGCCCCTGAGCTCCTTTCTTCAACTCGCTTTCTTGTGAGCTGGCCGCAACACCGCAGGATTGCTTCAGGCCCTAATCTGGTTCCGGCATGGCACGCTGAGCCTTTGGTTAATTCCTCTTCCTGGTGGGTAATGAGAGTTAAATTTTCCCGTCCAGACACCTCCAGCTAGTCTCTCATTGGTTCTCCCTATTCCTGTTCATCTTCCGCGGAATTTGCAAACTGGGCCAAACAGGAGGTTAAAGGCACTGACTCTCCAAGTCGGGAGAGTGTTAGTAAAGCATCTGGAATGTTGCACCCGAGTACCAGGGGACGAGAACTGAGACATATTTCAACACGTCTCCCGATCACACGGTTGATCATACTCTGGGTTCCACATGCATGTTTTAGCTGAAGGAAGAATCCCTTAAACCTGGAGAGTTGAGACCCGTGGAATGGGTACCATGCAATATGACTTCAAAGGGTCTTCATTTGCTCACCAAAACTCTCCAATCCTATCACTGCTGCGTTTTTGCCCCTGTACTCACGATTGATTCACTTTCAGAGACATAGCAATCCATAGGTTTTAAGATACTTACTAGTCAGGTACATTATTAGGCGTTTAATATGGGGTTTTGAGTCCATTTCGTTGAGCAAGGAGTAGCTCTTGTCTATTACATATTTGCCTTAAGGAACTTTATCTGTGCTCATTTCAATCTCTGGTTTTATGCAGCACCCCAACTCACCTTTCCCCTTAAGCAAGCATAAGTTGATTTTCTAAATTTGGGACCATGTTCTGTTTTGAAATTCAGTTCCTGTGTAGCCAAGTTTACATTCCGTGTATTAGTGATATCTTATGATGTTTCTTTTTCTGTGTGACTTATTTCAGTTAGAATCATCATACCTGAATCCACTCATTATGCTGCTATGGGCCTGATGACATAGATGTCATTGCTGAGTGATATTGCATTGTACGTAAGTACCACAACTTCTTTATCCATTTTTCGCTTTATGCGATATTGAACTTGTACCGTAAACGAGTTTCTTGTAAACAGAGCCATCCCAAACTTTGGGGTGGCTGTGTCTTTTTGATTTTAATTTCCCTAAGCTGCAGGACCATAAGTGGAAGTGCCCTAGGCTCTGTTGCTTTGTTTTTTAGATGTTTCAGGAAACACCATACACTTCTCCCGAGTGGCTGTTGGCAATTTACATCCCGCCCATCAGCATAACAAGGCTCCCAGTTCTCCATGGCCTGTCCTGCCTTTCTGGATTTTACACTTTTTTCAGATGGCCCTTTTGACGGGGGGGAAGTGAGACTTCATTGTAGTGCAGATTTCCTTTGCAAGCTTGCTTGGTTGGCCAAAAAGGGCGTATGCGTTTTTTCCTGAATATATTCAGGAAAAAACGCATACGCCCTTTTTGGCCAAGTGCATCATTGTCGACCTTCTGCCTCTTTTCCTATGCTTTAAATGCAATTCCAGTCTACCTCCTGAAATCGGTTTCCTGCAATTCTGCCCGGCTTTCAAGTCCTCTTGGCAGCCTTACTTCAGTATATTTTTGGATGATAGCTGTCATTTATAACTCTGCAGGTTTGTGAATTACAGTGCCCCTGAGCTCCTTTCTTCAACTCGCTTTCTTGTGAGCTGGCCGCAACACCGCACGATTGCTTCAGGCCCTAATCTGGTTCCGGCATGGCACGCTGAGCCTTTGGTTAATTCCTCTTCCTGGTGGGAAATGAGAGTTAAATTTTCCCGTCCAGACACCTCCAGCTAGTCTCTCATTGGTTCTCCCTATTCCTGTTCATCTTCCGCGGAATTTGCAAACTGGGCCAAACAGGAGGTTAAAGGCACTGACTCTCCAAGTCGGGAGAGTGTTAGTAAAGCATCTGGAATGTTGCACCCGAGTACCAGGGGACGAGAACTGAGACATATTTCAACACGTCTCCCGATCACACGGTTGATCATACTCTGGGTTCCACATGCATGTTTTAGCTGAAGGAAGAATCCCTTAAACCTGGAGAGTTGAGACCCGTGGAATGGGTACCATGCAATATGACTTCAAAGGGTCTTCATTTGCTCACCAAAACTCTCCAATCCTATCACTGCTGCGTTTTTGCCCCTGTACTCACGATTGATTCACTTTCAGAGACATAGCAATCCATAGGTTTTAAGATACTTACTAGTCAGGTACATTATTAGGCGTTTAATATGGGGTTTTGAGTCCATTTCGTTGAGCAAGGAGTAGCTCTTGTCTATTACATATTTGGCTTAAGGAACTTTATCTGTGCTCATTTCAATCTCTGGTTTTATGCAGCACCCCAACTCACCTTTCCCCTTAAGCAAGCATAAGTTGATTTTCTAAATTTGGGACCATGTTCTGTTTTGAAATTCAGTTCCTGTGTAGCCAAGTTTACATTCCGTGTATTAGTGATATCTTATGATGTTTCTTTTTCTGTGTGACTTATTTCAGTTAGAATCATCATACCTGAATCCACTCATTATGCTGCTATGGGCCTGATGACATAGATGTCATTGCTGAGTGATATTGCATTGTACGTAAGTACCACAACTTCTTTATCCATTTTTCGCTTTATGCGATATTGAACTTGTACCGTAAACGAGTTTCTTGTAAACAGAGCCATCCCAAACTTTGGGGTGGCTGTGTCTTTTTGATTTTAATTTCCCTAAGCTATAGGACCATAAGTGGAAGTGCCCTAGGCTCTGTTGCTTTGTTTTTTAGATGTTTCAGGAAACACCATACACTTCTCCCGAGTGGCTGTTGGCAAGTTACATCCCGCCCATCAGCATAACAAGGCTCCCAGTTCTCCATGGCCTGTCCTGCCTTTCTGGATTTTACACTTTTTTCAGATGGCCCTTTTGACGGGGGGGAAGTGAGACTTCATTGTAGTGCAGATTTCCTTTGCAAGCTTGCTTGGTTGGCCAAAAAGGGCGTATGCGTTTTTTCCTGAATATATTCAGGAAAAAACACATACGCCCTTTTTGGCCAAGTGCATCATTGTCGACCTTCTGCCTCTTTTCCTATGCTTTAAATGCAATTCCAGTCTACCTCCTGAAATCGGTTTCCTGCAATTCTGCCCGGCTTTCAAGTCCTCTTGGCAGCCTTACTTCAGTATATTTTTGGATGATAGCTGTCATTTATAACTCTGCAGGTTTGTGAATTACAGTGCCCCTGAGCTCCTTTCTTCAACTCGCTTTCTTGTGAGCTGGCCGCAACACCGCACGATTGCTTCAGGCCCTAATCTGGTTCCGGCATGGCACGCTGAGCCTTTGGTTAATTCCTCTTCCTGGTGGGAAATGAGAGTTAAATTTTCCCGTCCAGACACCTCCAGCTAGTCTCTCATTGGTTCTCCCTATTCCTGTTCATCTTCCGCGGAATTTGCAAACTGGGCCAAACAGGAGGTTAAAGGCACTGACTCTCCAAGTCGGGAGAGTGTTAGTAAAGCATCTGGAATGTTGCACCCGAGTACCAGGGGACGAGAACTGAGACATATTTCAACACGTCTCCCGATCACACGGTTGATCATACTCTGGGTTCCACATGCATGTTTTAGCTGAAGGAAGAATCCCTTAAACCTGGAGAGTTGAGACCCGTGGAATGGGTACCATGCAATATGACTTCAAAGGGTCTTCATTTGCTCACCAAAACTCTCCAATCCTATCACTGCTGCGTTTTTGCCCCTGTACTCACGATTGATTCACTTTCAGAGACATAGCAATCCATAGGTTTTAAGATACTTACTAGTCAGGTACATTATTAGGCGTTTAATATGGGGTTTTGAGTCCATTTCGTTGAGCAAGGAGTAGCTCTTGTCTATTACATATTTGGCTTAAGGAACTTTATCTGTGCTCATTTCAATCTCTGGTTTTATGCAGCACCCCAACTCACCTTTCCCCTTAAGCAAGCATGAGTTGATTTTCTAAATTTGGGACCATGTTCTGTTTTGAAATTCAGTTCCTGTGTAGCCAAGTTTACATTCCGTGTATTAGTGATATCTTATGATGTTTCTTTTTCTGTGTGACTTATTTCAGTTAGAATCATCATACCTGAATCCACTCATTATGCTGCTATGGGCCTGATGACATAGATGTCATTGCTGAGTGATATTGCATTGTACGTAAGTACCACAACTTCTTTATCCATTTTTCGCTTTATGCGATATTGAACTTGTACCGTAAACGAGTTTCTTGTAAACAGAGCCATCCCAAACTTTGGGGTGGCTGTGTCTTTTTGATTTTAATTTCCCTAAGCTGCAGGACCATAAGTGGAAGTGCCCTAGGCTCTGTTGCTTTGTTTTTTAGATGTTTCAGGAAACACCATACACTTCTCCCGAGTGGCTGTTGGCAATTTACATCCCGCCCATCAGCATAACAAGGCTCCCAGTTCTCCATGGCCTGTCCTGCCTTTCTGGATTTTACACTTTTTTCAGATGGCCCTTTTGACGGGGGGGAAGTGAGACTTCATTGTAGTGCAGATTTCCTTTGCAAGCTTGCTTGGTTGGCCAAAAAGGGCGTATGCGTTTTTTCCTGAATATATTCAGGAAAAAACGCATACGCCCTTTTCGGCCAAGTGCATCATTGTCGACCTTCTGCCTCTTTTCCTATGCTTTAAATGCAATTCCAGTCTACCTCCTGAAATCGGTTTCCTGCAATTCTGCCCGGCTTTCAAGTCCTCTTGGCAGCCTTACTTCAGTATATTTTTGGATGATAGCTGTCATTTATAACTCTGCAGGTTTGTGAATTACAGTGCCCCTGAGCTCCTTTCTTCAACTCGCTTTCTTGTGAGCTGGCTGCAACACCGCAGGATTGCTTCAGGCCCTAATCTGGTTCCGGCATGGCACGCTGAGCCTTTGGTTAATTCCTCTTCCTGGTGGGAAATGAGAGTTAAATTTTCCCGTCCAGGCACCTCCAGCTAGTCTCTCATTGGTTCTCCCTATTCCTGTTCATCTTCCGCGGAATTTGCAAACTGGGCCAAACAGGAGGTTAAAGGCACTGACTCTCCAAGTCGGGAGAGTGTTAGTAAAGCGTCTGGAATGTTGCACCCGAGTACCAGGGGACGAGAACTGAGACATATTGGAACACGTCTTCCGATCACACGGTTGATCATACTCTGGGTTCCACATGCATGCTTTAGCTGAAGGAAGAATCCCTTAAACCTGGAGAATTGAGACCCGTGGAATGGGTACCATGCAATATGACTTCAAAGGGTCTTCATTTGCTCACCGAACCTCTCCAAACCTATCACTGCTGCGTTTATGCCCCTGTACACACGCTTGATTCTCTTTCAGAGACATAGCAATCCATAGGTTTTAAGATACTTACTAGTCAGGCACATTCTTAGGCGTTTAATATGGGGTTTTGAGTCCATTTCATTGAGCAAGGAGTAGCTCTTGTCTATTACATATTTGGCTTAAGGAACTTTATCTGTGTTCATTTCAATCTCTGGTTTTATGCAGCACCCCAACTCACCTTTCCCCTTAAGCAAGCATAAGTTGGTTTTCTAAATTTGAGACCCTCTGTTTTTTGTAATCCAGTTCCTGCGTAGCCAAGTTTACATTCCATGTATTAGTGATATCTTATGATGTTTCTGTTTCTGTGTGACTTATTTCAGTTAGAGTCATCATACCTGAATCCACTCATTATGCTGCTACGGGCCTGATGACATAGATTTCATTGCTGAGTGATATTGCATTGTACGTAAGTACCACAACTTCTTTATCCATATTTTGCTATCTGCGATATTGAACTTGTACCGTAAACGAGGTTCTTGTAAACAGAGCCATCCCAAACTTTGGGGTGGCTGTGTCTTTTTGATTTTAATTTCCCTAAGCTATAGGACCATAAGTGGAAGTGCCCTAGGCTCTGTTACTTTGTTTTTTAGATGTTTCAGGAAACACCATACACTTCTACCGAGTGGCTGTTGGCAATTTACATCCCGCCCATCAGCATAACAAGGCTCCCAGTTCTCCATGGCCTGTCCTGCCTTTCTGGATTTTACACTTTTTTCAGATGACCCTTTTGACCGTGGGGAAGTGAGACTTCATTTTAGTGCAGATTTCCTTTGCAAGCTTGCTTGGTTGGCCAAAAAGTGCGTATGCGTTTTTTCCTGAATATATTCAGGAAAAAAAGCATACGCCCTTTTTGGCCAAGTGCATCATTGTCGACGTTCTGCCTCTTTTCCTATGCTTTAAATGCAATTCCAGTCTACCTCCTGAAATCGGTTTCCTGCAATTTTGGCCCGCTTTCAAGTCCGCTTGGCAGCCCTGCTTCAGTATATTTTTGGACGATAGCTGTCATTTATAACTCTGCAGGTTTGTGAATTACAGTGTTCTTGAGCTCCTTTCTTCAACTCGCTTTCTTGTGAGCTGCCCGCAACACCGCAGGATTGCTTCATGCCCTAATCTGGGTCCGGCACGGCACGCTGAGCCTTTGGCTAATCCTCTTCCTCGTGTGAAATATGAGTTAAATTTGCCCGTCCAGACACCTCCAGCTAGTCTCTCATTGGTTCTCCCTATTCCTGTTCATCTTCCGCAGAAATTGCAAACTGGGCCAAACAGGAGGTTAAAGGCACTGACTCTCCAAGTCGGCAGAGCGTTACTAAAGCGTCTGGAATTTTGCACCTGAGTACCAGGGGACGAGAACTGAGACATATTGGAACACGTCTCCCGATCACACGGTTGATCATACTCTGGGTTCCACAAGCATGTTTTAGCTGAAGGAAGAATCCCTTAAACCTGGAGAATTGAGACCCGTGGAATGGGTACCATGCAATATGACTTCAAAGGGTCTTCATTTGCTCACCAAACCTCTCCAATCCTATCACTGCTGCATTTACGCCCCTGCACACATGCCTGATTCTCTTTCGGAGACATAGCAATCCATAGGTTTTAAGATATTTACTAGTCAGGTACATTCTTAGGCGTTTAATATGGGGTGTTGAGTCCATTTCGTTGAGCAAGGAGTGGCTCTTGTCTATTACATATTTGGCTTAAGGAACTTTATCTGTGTTCATTTCAAACTCTGGTTTTATGCAGCACCCCAACTCACCTTTCCCCTTAAGCAAGCATATGTTGGTTTTCTAAATTTGAGACCCTGTTCTGTTTTGTAATCCAGTTCCTGTGTCGCCAAGTTTACATTCCGTGGATTAGTGATATCTTATGATGTTTCTTTTTCTGTGTGACTTATTTCAGTTAGAATCATCATACCTGAATCCACTCATTATGCTGCTGCGGTGCTGATGACATAGATGTCATTGCTGAGTGATATTGCATTGTACGTAAGTACCACAACTTCTTTATCCATTTTTCGCTTTCTGCGATATTGAACTTGTACCGTAAACGAGGTTCTTGTAAACAGAGCCGTCCCAAACTTTGGGGTGGCTGTGTCTTTTTGATTTTAATTTCCCTAAGCTACAGGACCATAAGTGGAAGTACCCTAGGCTCTGTTGCTTTCTTTCTTAGATGTTTCAGGAAACACCATACACTTCTCCCGAGTGGCTGTTGGCAATTTACATCCCGCCCATCAGCATAACAAGGCTCCCAGTTCTCCATGGCCTGTCCTGCCTTTCTGGATTTTACACTTTTTTCAGATGGCCCTTTTGACCGGGGGGAAGTGAGACTTCATTGTAGTGCAGATTTCCTTTGCAAGCTTGCTTGGTTGGCCAAAAAGGGCGTATGCGTTTTTTTCTGAATATATTCAGGAAAAAACGCATACGCCCTTTTTGGCCAAGTGCATCATTGTCGACGTTCTGCCTCTTTTCCTATGCTTTAAATGTAATTCCAGTCTACCTCCTGAAATCGGTTTCCTGCAATTGTGCCTTGCTTTCAATGCCTCTTCATAGCCTTATCTCAATATATTTTTTGAAAATAGTTGGCCTTTATAACTCTGCAGGTTTTTGAATTGCAGTGGCCCTTAGCTCCATTTTTCAGCTCTTATTTTTGTTATCTTGCCTCATAACCACAGGATTCCTTCAGGCCCTATTCTTCTTCTGGGGCACCTTGCTGTGCCTTTGGTTTATTCTTCTTACTGATGTGAAATTAGAGTGACATGTGCCCATTGACACTGTTACAGCTAGTTTCTCCTTGGTTCCCCCTATTCCCATTCATCCTCCGCACTAACTGCAGACTGTGCGATACCAGAACTTAAAGGCATTGACTCTCCATGTGGGGATATTGTTAGTAAAGCGGCTGGAATGTCGATCTGGAGCCCCAGTAGAGGAAAAATGATGTGTGTTTTAGAATCCTTTCCCGATCATATGGTATACCAGTCGCTGGGTTTCCCAAGCATGGTTTAGCTGTAGGAAGATTCCCTTCAACCTGGAGTTTTGGGACCCTTGGAATGAGTAGCATGAAGTATTGCATTAAACTTTTGGCAGTTGCTCACCAAAGCTCACCAATCCTCTCAGCCCCAAGTGTCCAGCCTTATGTCTTATCCAGCTGTGGGTTTATATGTGGTCAATCCAGGTTGCATCACAGCCCCTGAGCAAATTTTGTAAGAATTTTTCTCTCTTTCATTGTTTCTGCGTTTTGTTTTTAAAATTTATTTCTATAATGGGGTTTAGCTCATTTTCACTGCTGTGTTTGTGCCGCTCTGCACACACTTGATTCCCTTATGGAGATATATCAATACATGGGTTTTAAGATTCTTATTACTCAGATATATTTCTCTGCGGTGTATAGGGTGTGTTGAGGCCAGTTCATTGAGCAAGGTGTAGATCTTGTCTAATATCTATTTGGTTTATTGAACGGTATCTGTGCTAATTTCAAACTCTGGTTTTATGCATCACCCCACCTCTCCTTTCCCCTTAAGCTGACATAAGTGTGTTTTCTAAATGTGAGACACTGTTCTGTTCTGTAATTCATTTCTTGTGCAGCCATATTTACCCTCCCTCTATAAGTGATATCTTATGATATGTTTCTTTTTCTGTTTGACTCATTTCAAGTAGTATTATCGGACCTAAATCCACTCTTTATCCTTCTACTAGCCTTATTACCTTGATTTCATGGTGAAGAGATATTCCATTGTACATAAGTACCACATCTTCTTTATCCATTGTTCTCTTTCCTGGGATATTTAAGGTGTACTGAAGTTGAGGTTCTTGTAAACAGAGTAGCCCTAAACTGTGGTGTGCTTGTGTCTTGTTGATTTTTAGACTTCCCTAGATATACTCCCATGATTGGAAGTGTCCTATGCTCTGTAGCTCTGTTTTTTAGATGATTTAGGAACCACCATACACTTCTCCAGAGTGGCTCTTGGCAGTTCACACACTGCCCATCAGCGTATAAAGGCTCCCTGTTCTCCATGGCCTGTCCTGCATTTCTGGTTTTTACAAATTTTTAGGATGGCCCTTTTGACCGGTGGGAAATGAGACTTCTTTGTTGTGCACATTTGCATTGCTTGCTTGCTTCGTTGCCCATAAAGTGCGTATGCGTTTTTTCCTGGATATAATCAGGAAAAAACGCATACGCCCTTTTGGGCCAACTGCATCATTGTCGAAATTCTGCCGCTTTTCATGTGCTTTAAAGACGAGTCCAATCTATCTCTTGAAATCTGTTTCTTGCAATTCTGTCTTGCATTCAGATCCTCTTCTTTCCCTTACCTCAACATATTTTTGGACGTTAGTTTTCATTTATAACTCTGCAGGTTTGTGAATTGCAGTGACCCTGAGCTCCATTTTTTAAGTTGCTCTTTTGTGAGCTGGCCTCAAACCCGCAGGATTGCTTCAGGCCCTATTTTGGCTCCGGCGAGGCGGGCTGAGCCTTTTTTCAATTCTTATTCTTAATGGGAAATTAGAGTGATATGTGCCCGTCCAAACCCCTACAACTATTCTCTCATTGGTTCCCCCTCTTCCCATTCATCCTCCTCACAATTTGCAAAATGTGTGAAACAGAAGTTGAAATGTGCTGATTCTCCAAGTGGGGAGATTCTAAGTAACGTGGCTGGAATGGTGAACAGGTGCACCAGGAGAGGATAAATGAGCTGCATTTTAGACACATCTCCCGATCACATGGTGTACAGTCCTCTGGGTTTTCCATGCATGTTTTAGCTGTAGGAAGATCCCTTGAACCTGCAGATTGGGGACCCATTGAATGGGTACCAGGTAGTATTACTTTAAAGGGTGTGCATTTCCTCACCCAACCTCACATTTCTCTTAGTGCAAACAGTTTCCAGCCTTATGTCTCATCCTGCTGTGGGTCTAGATGTGTTCAATCCATGTTGCATCACCATCCCTGAGGAAAAGTTGTAAGAGGTTTTCTCTGTCTCTCTGTCGTTTATTTTTTTCAATTTATTACTATATTGGTTACAGCTGATTTTCAAAGCTCTGTTTCTTGCTGCTGTACATCCACTTGATTCACGTACAGAGAGACATCAGTAAATTCTTTTTCAGATTCTTACCAGTCGTATATATTCTTTTCCGGTGACTTGAGTGTGCTGAGTGCAGTTCTTGTAGCTACCGTGTAGGCCTTGTTGATTATCAGTTTGGTATTTGGAATGGTATCTTTGCTAATTTCAACCTCCTGGATGATGCCTCACCCCTCCCCACCTTTCCCGTTTAGCAGCCTTATGCGTGTTTTCTACATATTTGACTATGTTTTTGTTTTGTAATTTATTTCATGTGTAGCCATTTTGGATTCCACCTTTAAGTGATATCTTATGATATGTGTCTTTTTCTTTTTGAATTATGTCACTTAGAAAGATCATACGTAACTCCTCCGGAGTTGTTACAACTGGCCATATTTCATTGATTTCCAGGCTGAATAATATTCCACTCTACCTAAGTACCACATCTCTATCCATTTTTTCCCTCCAGAGACATTTAAGTTATATCCTAGTCGAGGATCTTTTAAACAGAGAGGGGGTAAACATTGGGGTGCCTGTGTCCTCTCAATTTTTGTTTTTCCCAAGATATACGCCCATGAGTGCAAGTGCCCTATGCTCTGTAGCTCATTTTTTAGATGCTTTAGTAAACACAATACACTTCTCCAGAATGGCCGTTGGCAATATACATTTCCACTATAAGTCTCACAGGGCTCCCTCTTCTCCTTGCCCTGTCCTGCATTTCTGTTGTTTACGCTTTATGAGGATGGCTCTTCTGACTGATGCGAAGTGATATCTTTTGTAGTATTGACTTCCAGTGCCCACCTGTTTGGTTGGCTAAAAAAGTGTATGCCCTTTTCTTGAATATATACAGAAAAAAACGCATACACCCTTTTTGGCCAACTGCAATGTTGGCAATGTTCAGCTCCTTTTCTCGTGCTTAATGGTGAGTCCTTTCTACCTCCTCAGATCCCTTTCCTGCCATTCTCCCTTGCTTACAAGTCCTTTTCTCTGACTTTCCTCAAGACATCTTTCAGTGATGGATATTTTCAACTCTGCAGTTTCGTGAATTTTACTGCCCCTGAGTTCCATTGTTCAACTTGTGTTTATGGGAACTGGCCACAAAGCAGCGGGATTTCCTCAAGCCCTATACTGTTTCCATGGGCAACCCTAGCCTTTGGTCAATTCGTCTTCCTGATTGGAAATTAGAGTGACATGTGCCTGTCTGAACACCTAGGACTTGTCTCTCATTGTTCCTCATCCTTCCGCTTCATCCTCTGGACAAATTCCAAACTGTACGCAACAGGATGTTGACAGTGCTGACATCTCCAAGTGGGGAGACTGTTAGTAAAGACGCTGGAGGGGTGAACCTGAGCACCAGGAGATGAGGAGATGAGATGCCTTTTCCAAACTCTTCCCGATCAGACGGTATACCATCCTCTGGGTGTGACAGACATGTTTTAGCAGTAGGAAGAGTCCCATTCATGTAAGGAGAACACCAGGGCTTTTTCAAAATCAGTGTCTGCCCAAAACCCAAACTGGGGAATTTTTAAAGCTACGGCTACACATATGTTCATTAAGGGCCTGGGGAAGTAGGCAGAGTCCAAACTTTAGATGATTGAAGTCTTCAGGGTCAGAAGCACTCACCACCAGCTTCCCTTAGGTTACACTTTAACTGTCATTGATAGATGACAATGACAATAAAAATATCTATTCTTTTCCAGATTATTTCCCCTTATAGCTTATTGCAAAATGTTGAGTGTAGTTCCCTGTGCTATACAGTAGTTCCTTGTTGATGATCTATTTTATACATAGCAGTGTGTATGTGTTAATCCCAAACTGTTAATTTATCCCTCCTCCCACCTTTCCCCTTTGGTAATAATAAATTATAAGATTTTATACTTCTCAGAAATGGGGGAGCTGAAAGAGAGGTATCATTTTCAATGGAAAAGCATTTAAAACAAGATTGAAGCTTTAACCAAGATTATTAGATGTACATCCTTGGAAAGAAATCACTTCGTTTCTCTAATATTGACCTGACAAATAAGACAAACCTTTTCACTGAACTTGCTTATAATAAAGTGATGGAAATATCAAATGGAAGTGTTAGAAACATCTTATTTTACCCGAGCCTTATACACTGTTCTATGTTAACTACAGTTTGGCTCACACATCTGTTCATTGAGGTTACAATAGTCTCAATTTCTGTTACTGATCCTCCAGAGTGGACCCCAACAAGTGTCCCCCTGCCCAGTGTCATTGGGGCCAACAGATCGAGACTGAGTTTGGTTCACAAGCAAAGGAAACTTTATATTTTGATCAGAGAATGGAGAGGTGAGAGCATGCACTACCCCGTGGGCTGTGGGCTGGGCTGTTGTGTAGAGATCCTGTCAGAGTCAGTGGGAGGGAGGGGGCGGAGCTCTCGAGGGCCGGGTTGGCTGCAGCTCAGGCTCTATATCGCGGAGTCTGCACTGGGCCCCAGGAGCTGAGGTGTCGTCCCAGCCATTCTGCACTAGGAAATCTGGTCTGAAGTGCCGGGTGTGGAACCTCTGCATGTGGGACCCTAGGAGCACATGAAATTAGACAAAGCACAAAGGATAAAAACGGTTAGACTTGACTTTATTGCCCAGATTCTATTTTTATCTCCCAGGGATTTTTAATGGGCTTTGCTGGGGACAAACCCCTCCTCTGCCTTTTGTCCCGTTCCTCATTCTTGGAGTGCTGAGGGTGCAGACCCTTCTTTTGTAACTGCTGAGTGCTGAGTTGGGAGCCCTCATACCCGGGGGCGAGGGTCAGAGCTTCTCCCCAGCAGCCTCCAGATGACGTTGATTGTCCCCAGGCCCCCTGCCTCCCTGCTCGTCCACCTGAGCACCAGCATTGGAAGTGTTATAGATTCTAATGACCTTTAAGGGTCCAGGAAAGAGATGTGCAGAGACGCTGTGTGGACCGGTGTCACCCCGCCCCACATTTGTTCAGCCACCTTAGGCTGAGCGTTTCTGCCAGCCTAGATGCTCTGACCAGTAGTCTGCGTTTTCTTCAATTAGGCCCCTGAATTAACGTACAAACAGCACCAGGTGTCAGAGCCCTGCCCGCTCAACTCCCAGACAGTCCAGGGTCAGTGCTGATCAAGGACCATGATGGCCACTGAGTCAACAGCCTTTTCTTTTTGAACAGTAAATTAAAGGACCATTTTGGGGGTTTTTTTGTATTTATTTATTTGTTGGCTATGCTAGGTCATTTCTGTGTGAGGGCTTTCCCTATTTGCGGCAAGCGGGGGCCACTCCTCATCGCGGTGTGCAGGCCTCTCACTATCGCGGCCTCTCTTGTTGTGGAGCACAGGCTCCAGACGCGCAGGCTCAGCAGTCGTGGCTCACGGGCCTAGTTGCTCCGCGGCATGGAGGATCCTCCCAGACCAAGGCTCGAACCCGCGTCCCCTGCATTGGCAGGCAGACTCTCAACCACTGCGCCACCAGGGAAGCCCACCTCAACAGCCTTTTGAAGTAAACAGGAGTCCAGCCAGTCTCATTGGCCACCATCATCACGGTGTCTGTAGGCTTTTCTATGGTGACAGTGTGATATACGGTTCCCCCGCCAAGATTATTAGCTCCCCTCTGGGTGCAGTAAGTCCTGCAAGCAGTAGTCTACTCTTTTGGGACACACTCTTGTTGTTTTATGAGAGAAACTCCAGGTCAAGTGATGTTCACATGAGTCGTCATGGTGCCCTGTTGCCCCCGGTTATCTCTCTGGATGTTGGAGTTGGAAGGCCTCCTCACTCGAGGTTGGTGTGCCCACAGAGCGAACCCTGCAACTTCAGAGCATGGTTGGTGGTTAGGATCACCATGTGGGGTCCTTTTCCCTTAGGAGGGAGGTGGCCTTTGGGGCTGCTGATTTCCAGGTTTTTAGATACCGCCAGTATCTTGGCCAGATGTGGCAGTGGGCCAAGCCCCTTGGTGACCGTAGTTTATCCTACCTGGATGGCATTCTTGCATTGTTCCATTTCAAGTGGTCCCAGTTTTTGCACTAATTCTCCAATGGCGATTCACCTTTCACCGGGAATGTAAAGGTCAAAGGGTTTAGCTAAATTAGGGAGTTCCAGGGCAAGGGTCTGAATTGACTGCTCTTTCCATTCTTGAAAGGCCACTTCTGGATTCTATTCAAAAGGATCATCAACTTTTCCTTTCAGTGTTTCATATAGAGGCCCAGCTAGTAGACTGTAGTTAGGGATCCAGAAGCAGCAAACCCTGGCCTCCCCAGGAACCCCTAAGCTGTCTTCTAGTTTTAGAAAGGGGTAAGGCTGAAAATGGTTTCTTTCCTTTCCTGGGATGGGCTTCTCCGACCTTCTGTGAGAATGAAGCCCAGGCAGGTCACCGCAGTCTGTGATATTTGAGCTTTTTCTTGGACAACTTCTATCCTTTATTGGCTTGGTAGTTCAGAGGCCTCCTTAGTAGGGCTGGCGATCAGAATGTCATCTGCGTACTGAAGGAGAGTTTCCTTTTCCAGAGGTAGAACTTTTAGGTCTTTAGCTAAGCTTTCCCCAAAGATGGTGTGGGAATTTTTGCACCCTTGGGGCAAGACGGCCCAGAAGTATTGTTTTAGTTGTATGTTGAGTCCTGCCACTCACAAGCCAAAATTTCTTGTGACTCTGGGACTAATAGAATACAAAAGAAGGCATCATTGAAGACTAATACAGAATACCATGTCCTGGTGGTTGGTAGAATGACCAGCAGGGTGTAGGAATTAGGAGCAGTTGGAGGTATATCCTCGGTGGCTTCACTGACTGTCCTGACATACTTTACCAGGTCCCCAGCGCCCATGGGGCTCTCGTGGTCAGACCAATCCCAGAATATGGAGCTCACCTGGGCAGGTACCCCACCCCCACCCCAGCCCACGGGGCTCTCGTGGTCAGGCCCCTCCCAGGATACAGAGCTACCCTTGCAGGTACCGTGGCAGGGCTGGGCACACAGGAACCGTGCACATAGCCCTCATTGCAGAGCACCCCCAGCTCACCTGTCGCTCAGAGCTGACACAGAGCACCTCAGAGCAGGACTGGAACTAACAAACAGCAGCTGCGACAGGTCTGTGACCCTGGGCATCACTCTGTGCGGCCTCCCTCCACCTGGTCTTCAAGAGACTTCCACTGCACCTGGGGCACCAGGCCTCTGTCTCCAACCACCACCCACCCCTCCTCTCCCTGACTCCTGGGTTCCTCTCATTAGGAGAGGGTTTTCTTGAAGTTGTCTCCCACTCATGGGCCAGATAAAATGATTAGAAAACAAGCCAAAGCTGCAGCCCCTTGTCTATCCTGACTCTCAGGAGCCCACACCTGTTCCTTGGACCTGGCCGGTTCAGCAAGTTCCATTTTCTGCAACTGTGAGCCCCTGAGGGGTGATGATTGGCTGACCTGGGCAGCCTTACCGTGCCGGCCAGCCCTCCCCAGGTGTGCCTGGGTTGAGATCAATATAAATACCACTCCAGGCAGCAAGAGCCCCTGCAGCCATGCCTGACGCCATTTTCTCTGCCCTGTCAGCAGTCTCGGGGCTGGGCTGGTGGGAGGGAGTGAGAGGCCACGGCTTTGTGGGTGGCCCAGTGTGAGTGGGGCTCTGCTGGACTTTCTGCAGCAGTTGCCAGGCTGCCACCTGCTAAAGAAGAGGATGTGTCACCCATACCTGCTGCTGGAATTTCTCCCTGGGCAGAGGTGAGAAAGGAAAAAAGCAGTGGGGGCAGGGACAGGACGGGTATCTCAGGCAGGGAAATGGAAATCTTCCAGAAGAGCACCCAGGGCCAGGACCATCCTGGCTGGCCTGCAGGCACCAAGTCGGCCAGCATGCTGTCACTCGTGTGGCTCTATGGCCCTTCCTCTAGGCTTTCAAGTCCTTGTATATATTCAGGTGTTTTACCTGGGACGGGTGGGAATAGTTCAGCAGCAACTGGCCTGGGGCTCAGCTCACGTTTACTCACAGATGCCTCGGCACGGTGCCCCAGCTTTGCAATGAGGACGCTTGTTGCGTGGGGGCTGCTGGCTGAATGGGAGACGATTCCCCACCACTGACCAACTTCAGAATTGTTTACAACTGGAGCAAGTGCCCTGATACGGTTTTCCTCTGTGGAACTGGTGGGTTCTGTGATTTTTTTCTCTTTTTCGTTTTTGGTTCAAGGTAGATTTTATTCCTCTATTTTGTATTTACAGATATAAGCATGGAAATAATTTATTCATATAAATACATGTATGTGAAGGGAATAATTGTTTTTTCTGTTTTATTTTTTAAATTTTATTTCTTTTTAATTTTGAATTTTATTTTATATTTTTATACAGCAGGTTCTTATTGGTTATCTATTTTATACATATAAATGTATACATGCCAATCCCAGTCTCTCAACTCCTCCCACCACCACCCCCCCAACAGCTTTCCCCCCTTGTTGTCCATACGTTTGTTGTCTACATCTGTTGCTCTATTTATGCCTTGCAAAATGGTTAACCTGTACAGTATTTCTAGGTTCCACATATATGCATGAATATACAAGATTTGTTTTTCTCTTTCTGACTTACTTCACTCTGTATGACACTCTCTAGATCCATCGACGTCTCTACAAATGACCCAATTTCATTCCTTTTCATGGCTTACTAATATTCCATTTTATATATGTACCACAGCTTTATGCATTCGTCTGTCTGTGGGCATTTAGGTTGCTTTCATTACCTCGATATTGTAAAGAGTGAGGCAATGAACATTGCGGTGAATGTCTCTTTTTGATTTATGGTTTTGTCTGGGTATATGTCCAGAACTGGGATTGCTGTATCATATGGTAATTCTACTGTTAGTTTCTTAAGAAACTCCATATTGTTCTCCATAGTGACTGTATCAATTTATATTCCCAACAATAGTGGAAGAGGGTTCCTTTTCTCCACACCCTTTCCAACATTTTTTGTTTGTAGATTTTCTGATGATGCCCATTCTACCAGGTGTGAGGTGATATCTCATTGTTGAGTCCATTTCCTTGAGCAAAGGGTCGGTCTTGTCTATTACATATTTAGCTTATGGAACGGTATCTGTGCTAATTTTAAACTCAGGTTTTATGCAGCACCCCAACTCACGTTCCCCCTTAAGCAAGCATAAGTTGGTTTTCTAAACATGAGACCCTGTTCTGTTTTGTAATTCAGTTCATGAGTAGCCAAGTTCTCATTCCATGTATTAGTGGTACCTTATGATGTTTTTTTTCTGTGTGACATTTTTCACTTAGAATCACCGTGCCTCAATCCACTCATTATGCTGGTACGGGCATGGTGACATAGTTTTCATTGCTGAGAGGTATTCTGTTGTACGTAAGTACCGCAACTTCTTTATCCATTATTTGCTATCTGACATATTTAACTTGTGCTGCAGAAGAGGTTCCTGTAAACAGAGCCATCCCAAATTTTGGGGTGGATGTGTCTTTTTGATTTTAATTTCCCTAAGCTATAGGACCATAAGTGGAAGTGCCCTAGGCTCTGTTGCTTTGTTTTTTAGATGTTTCAGGAAACACCATACACTTCACCCTAGTGGTTGTTGGCAATTTACATCCCGCCCATCAGCATAACAAGGCTCCCAGTTCTCCATGGCCTGTCCTGCCTTTCTGGATTTTACACTTTTTTCAGATGGCCCTTTTGACGGGGGGGAAGTGAGACTTCATTGTAGTGCAGATTTCCTTTGCAAGTTGCTTGGTTGGCCAAAAAGGGCGTATGCGTTTTTTCCTGAATATATTCAGGAAAAAACGCATACGCCCTTTTTGGCCAAGTGCATCATTGTCGACCTTCTGCCTCTTTTCCTATGCTTTAAATGCAATTCCAGTCTACCTCCTGAAATCGGCTTCCTGAAATTCTGCCCCGCTTTCAAGTCCTCTTGGCAGCCTTACTTCAGTATATTTTTGGACGATAGCTGTCATTTATAACTCTGCAGGTTTGTGAATTACAGTGCCCCGAGCTCCTTTCTTCAACTCGCTTTCTTGTGAGCTGGCCACAACACCGCAGGATTGCTTCAGGCCCTAATCTGGTTCCGGCATGGCACGCTGAGCCTTTCGTTAATTCCTATTCCTGGTGGGAAATGAGAGTTAAATTTTCCCGTCCAGACACCTCCAGCTAGTCTCTCATTGGTTCTCCCTATTCCTGTTCATCTTCCGCGGAATTTGCAAACTGGGCCAAACAGGAGGTTAAAGGCACTGACTCTCCATGTCGGGAGAGTGTTAGTAAAGCATCTGGAATGTTGCACCCGAGTACCAGGGGACGAGAACTGAGACATATTTCAACACGTCTCCCGATCACACGGTTGATCATACTCTGGGTTCCACATGCATGTTTTAGCTGAAGGAAGAATCCCTTAAACCTGGAGAGTTGAGACCCGTGGAATGGGTACCATGCAATATGACTTCAAAGGGTCTTCATTTGCTCACCAAAACTCTCCAATCCTATCACTGCTGCGTTTTTGCCCCTGTACTCACGATTGATTCACTTTCAGAGACATAGCAATCCATAGGTTTTAAGATACTTACTAGTCAGGTACATTATTAGGCGTTTAATATGGGGTTTTGAGTCCATTTCGTTGAGCAAGGAGTAGCTCTTGTCTATTACATATTTGGCTTAAGGAACTTTATCTGTGCTCATTTCAATCTCTGGTTTTATGCAGCACCCCAACTCACCTTTCCCCTTAAGCAAGCATAAGTTGATTTTCTAAATTTGGGACCATGTTCTGTTTTGAAATTCAGTTCCTGTGTAGCCAAGTTTACATTCCGTGTATTAGTGATATCTTATGATGTTTCTTTTTCTGTGTGACTTATTTCAGTTAGAATCATCATACCTGAATCCACTCATTATGCTGCTATGGGCCTGATGACATAGATGTCATTGCTGAGTGATATTGCATTGTACGTAAGTACCACAACTTCTTTATCCATTTTTCGCTTTATGCGATATTGAACTTGTACCGTAAACGAGTTTCTTGTAAACAGAGCCATCCCAAACTTTGGGGTGGCTGTGTCTTTTTGATTTTAATTTCCCTAAGCTATAGGACCATAAGTGGAAGTGCCCTAGGCTCTGTTGCTTTGTTTTTTAGATGTTTCAGGAAACACCATACACTTCTCCCTAGTGGCTGTTGGCAAATTACATCCCACCCATCAGCATAACAAGGCTCCCAGTTCTCCATGGCCTGTCCTGCCTTTCTGGATTTTACACTTTTTTCAGATGGTCCTTTTGACGGGGGGGGAAGTGAGACTTCATTGTAGTGCAGATTTCCTTTGCAAGCTTGCTTGGTTGGCCAAAAAGGGCGTATGCGTTTTTTCCTGAATATATTCAGGAAAAAACGCATACGCCCTTTTTGGCCAAGTGCATCATTGTCGACCTTCTGCCTCTTTTCCTATGCTTTAAATGCAATTCCAGTCTACCTCCTGAAATCGGTTTCCTGCAATTCTGCCCGGCTTTCAAGTCCTCTTGGCAGCCTTACTTCAGTATATTTTTGGATGATAGCTGTCATTTATAACTCTGCAGGTTTGTGAATTACAGTGCCCCTGAGCTCCTTTCTTCAACTCGCTTTCTCGTGAGCTGGCCGCAACACCGCAGGATTGCTTCAGGCCCTAATCTGGTTCCGGCATGGCACGCTGAGCCTTTGGTTAATTCCTCTTCCTGGTGGGAAATGAGAGTTAAATTTTCCCGTCCAGACACCTCCAGCTAGTCTCTCATTGGTTCTCCCTATTCCTGTTCATCTTCCGCGGAATTTGCAAACTGGGCCAAACAGGAGGTTAAAGGCACTGACTCTCCAAGTCGGGAGAGTGTTAGTAAAGCATCTGGAATGTTGCACCCGAGTACCAGGGGACGAGAACTGAGACATATTTCAACACGTCTCCCGATCACACGGTTGATCATACTCTGGGTTCCACATGCATGTTTTAGCTGAAGGAAGAATCCCTTAAACCTGGAGAGTTGAGACCCGTGGAATGGGTACCATGCAATATGACTTCAAAGGGTCTTCATTTGCTCACCAAAACTCTCCAATCCTATCACTGCTGCGTTTTTGCCCCTGTACTCACGATTGATTCACTTTCAGAGACATAGCAATCCATAGGTTTTAAGATACTTACTAGTCAGGTACATTATTAGGCGTTTAATATGGGGTTTTGAGTCCATTTCGTTGAGCAAGGAGTAGCTCTTGTCTATTACATATTTGGCTTAAGGAACTTTATCTGTGCTCATTTCAATCTCTGGTTTTATGCAGCACCCCAACTCACCTTTCCCCTTAAGCAAGCATAAGTTGGTTTTCTAAATTTGAGACTCTGTTCTGTTTTGTAATCCAGTTCCTGTGTAGCCAAGTTTACATTCCGTGTATTAGTGATATCTTATGATGTTTCTTATTCTGTGTGACTTATTTCAGTTAGAATCATCATACCTGAATCCACTCTATGCTGCTACGGGCCTGATGACATAAATTTCATTGCTGAGTGATATTGCATTGTACGTAAGTACCACAACTTCTTTATCCATTTTTCACTTTCTCTGATATTGAACTTGTACCGTAAATGAGGTTCTTGTAAACAGAGCCGTCCCAAACATTGGGGTGGCTGTGTCTTTTTGATTTTAATTTCCCTAAGCTGCAGGACCATAAGTGGAAGTGCCCTAGGCTCTGTTGCTTTGTTTTAGATGTTCCAGGAAACACCATACACTTCTCCTGAGTGGCTGTTGGTAAGTTACATCCCGCCCATCAGCATAACAAGGCTCCCAGTTCTCTATGGCCTGTCCTGCCTTTCTGGATTTTACACTTTTTTCAGATGGCCCTTTTGACTGGGGGGAAGTGAGACTTCCTTTTAGTGCAGATTTCCTTTGCAAGCTTGCTTGGTTGGCCAAAAAGGTCGTATGCACTTTTTCCTGAATATATTCAGGAAAAAACGCATACGCCCTTTTTGGCCAAGTGCATCATTGTCAACGTTCTGCCTCTTTTCCTATGTTTTAAATGCAATTCCAGTCTACCTCCTGAAATCGGTTTCCTGCAATTCTGCCCCGCTTTCAAGTCCTCTTGGCAGCCTTACTTCAGTATATTTTTAGACAATAGCTGTCATTTATAACTCTGCAGGTTTGTGAATTACAGTGCCCCTGAGCTCCTTTCTTCAACTCGCTTTCTCGTGAGCTGGCCGCAACACCGCAGGATTGCTTCAGGCCCTAATCTGGTTCCGGCACGGAACGCTGAGCCTTTGGTTAATTCCTCTTCCTGGTGGGAAATGAGAGTTAAATTTGCCCGTCCAGACACCTCCAGCTAGTCTCTCATTGGTTCTCCCTATTCCTGTTCATCTTCTGCAGAAATTGCAAACTGGGCGAAACAAGAGGTTAAAGGCACTGACTCTCCAAGTCGGGAGAGTGTTAGTAAAGCATCTGGAATATTGTACCCGAGTACCAGGGGAGGAAAACTGAGACATATTTGAACAAGTCTCCCGGTCACACGGTTGATCATACTCTGAGTTCCACATGCATGTTTTAGCTGAAGGAAGAATCCCTTAAACCTTGAGAGTTGAGACCCATGGAATGGGTACCATTCAATATGACTTCAAAGGGTCTTCGTTTGCTCACCGAACCTCTCCAATCCTATCACTGCTGCGTTTATGCCCCTCTACACATGCTTGATTCTCTTTCGGAGACATAGTAATCCATAGATTTTAAGATATTACTAGTCAGGTACATTCTTAGGCGTTTAATATGGGGTTTTGAGTCCATTTCGTTGAGCAAGGAGTAGCTCGTGTCTATGACATATTTGGCTTAAGGAACTTTATTTGTGCTCATTTCAATCTCTGGTTTTATGCAGCACCCCAACTCACCTTTCCCCTTAAGCAAGCATAAGTTGATTTTCTAAATTTGGGACCAGGTTCTGTTTTGAAATTCAGTTCCTGTGTAGCCAAGTTTACATTCCGTGTATTAGTGATATCTTATGATGTTTCTTTTTCTGTGTGACTTATTTCAGTTAGAATCATCATACCTGAATCCACTCATTATGCTGCTATGGGCCTGATGACATAGATGTCATTGCTGAGTGATATTGCATTGTACGTAAGTACCACAACTTCTTTATCCATTTTTCGCTTTATGCGATATTGAACTTGTACCGTAAACGAGTTTCTTGTAAACAGAGCCATCCCAAACTTTGGGGTGGCTGTGTCTTTTTGATTTTAATTTCCCTAAGCTATAGGACCATAAGTGGAAGTGCCCTAGGCTCTGTTGCTTTGTTTTTTAGATGTTTCAGGAAACACCATACACTTCTCCCGAGTGGCTGTTGGCAAGTTACATCCCGCCCATCAGCATAACAAGGCTCCCAGTTCTCCATGGCCTGTCCTGCCTTTCTGGATTTTACACTTTTTTCAGATGGCCCTTTTGACGGGGGGGAAGTGAGACTTCATTGTAGAGCAGATTTCCTTTGCAAGCTTGCTTGGTTGGCCAAAAACGGCGTATGCGTTTTTTCCTGAATATATTCAGGAAAAAACGCATACGCCCTTTTTGGCCAAGTGCATCATTGTCGACCTTCTGCCTCTTTTCCTATGCTTTAAATGCAATTCCAGTCTACCTCCTGAAATCGGTTTCCTGCAATTCTGCCCGGCTTTGAAGTCCTCTTGGCAGCCTTACTTCAGTATATTTTTGGATGATAGCTGTCATTTATAACTCTGCAGGTTTGTGAATTACAGTGCCCCTGAGCTCCTTTCTTCAACTCGCTTTCTTGTGAGCTGGCCGCAACACCGCAGGATTGCTTCAGGCCCTAATCTGGTTCCGGCATGGCACGCTGAGCCTTTGGTTAATTCCTCTTCCTGGTGGGAAATGAGAGTTAAATTTTCCCGTCCAGACACCTCCAGCTAGTCTCTCATTGGTTCTCCCTATTCCTGTTCATCTTCCGCGGAATTTGCAAACTGGGCCAAACAGGAGGTTAAAGGCACTGACTCTCCAAGTCGGGAGAGTGTTAGTAAAGCATCTGGAATGTTGCACCCGAGTACCAGGGGACGAGAACTGAGACATATTTCAACACGTCTCCCGATCACACGGTTGATCATACTCTGGGTTCCACATGCATGTTTTAGCTGAAGGAAGAATCCCTTAAACCTGGAGAGTTGAGACCCGTGGAATGGGTACCATGCAATATGACTTCAAAGGGTCTTCATTTGCTCACCAAAACTCTCCAATCCTATCACTGCTGCGTTTTTGCCCCTGTACTCACGATTGATTCACTTTCAGAGACATAGCAATCCATAGGTTTTAAGATACTTACTAGTCAGGTACATTATTAGGCGTTTAATATGGGGTTTTGAGTCCATTTCGTTGAGCAAGGAGTAGCTCGTGTCTATTACATATTTGGCTTAAGGAACTTTATCTGTGCTCATTTCAATCTCTGGTTTTATGCAGCACCCCAACTCACCTTTCCCGTTAAGCAAGCATAAGTTGGTTTTCTAAATTTGAGACTCTGTTCTGTTTTGTAATCCAGTTCCTGTGTAGCCAAGTTTACATTCCGTGTATTAGTGATATCTTATGATGTTTCTTTTTCTGTGTGACTTATTTCAGTTAGAATCATCATACCTGAATCCACTCATTATGCTGCTATGGGCCTGATGACATAGATGTCATTGCTGAGTGATATTGCATTGTACGTAAGTACCACAACTTCTTTATCCATTTTTCGCTTTATGCGATATTGAACTTGTACCGTAAACGAGTTTCTTGTAAACAGAGCCATCCCAAACTTTGGGGTGGCTGTGTCTTTTTGATTTTAATTTCCCTAAGCTATAGGACCATAAGTGGAAGTGCCCTAGGCTCTGTTGCTTTATTTTTTAGATGTTTCAGGAAACACCATACACTTCTCCCGAGTGGCTGTTGGCAAGTTACATCCCGCCCATCAGCATAACAAGGCTCCCAGTTCTCCATGGCCTGTCCTGCCTTTCTGGATTTTACACTTTTTTCAGATGGCCCTTTTGACGGGGGGGGGAAGTGAGACTTCATTGTAGTGCAGATTTCCTTTGCAAGCTTGCTTGGTTGGCCAAAAAGGGCGTATGCGTTTTTTCCTGAATATATTCAGGAAAAAACGCATACGCCCTTTTTGGCCAAGTGCATCATTGTCGACCTTCTGCCTCTTTTCCTATGCTTTAAATGCAATTCCAGTCTACCTCCTGAAATCGGTTTCCTGCAATTCTGCCCGGCTTTCAAGTCCTCTTGGCAGCCTTACTTCAGTATATTTTTGGATGATAGCTGTCATTTATAACTCTGCAGGTTTGTGAATTACAGTGCCCCTGAGCTCCTTTCTTCAACTCGCTTTCTTGTGAGCTGGCCGCAACACCGCACGATTGCTTCAGGCCCTAATCTGGTTCCGGCATGGCACGCTGAGCCTTTGGTTAATTCCTCTTCCTGGTGGGAAATGAGAGTTAAATTTTCCCGTCCAGACACCTCCAGCTAGTCTCTCATTGGTTCTCCCTATTCCTGTTCATCTTCCGCGGAATTTGCAAACTGGGCCAAACAGGAGGTTAAAGGCACTGACTCTCCAAGTCGGGAGAGTGTTAGTAAAGCATCTGGAATGTTGCACCCGAGTACCAGGGGACGAGAACTGAGACATATTTCAACACGTCTCCTGATCACACGGTTGATCATACTCTGGGTTCCTCATGCATGTTTTAGCTGAAGGAAGAATCCCTTAAACCTGGAGAGTTGAGACCCGTGGAATGGGTACCATGCAATATGACTTCAAAGGGTCTTCATTTGCTCACCAAAACTCTCCAATCCTATCACTGCTGCGTTTTTGCCCCTGTACTCACGATTGATTCACTTTCAGAGACATAGCAATCCATAGGTTTTAAGATACTTACTAGTCAGGTACATTATTAGGCGTTTAATATGGGGTTTTGAGTCCATTTCGTTGAGCAAGGAGTAGCTCTTGTCTATTACATATTTGGCTTAAGGAACTTTATCTGTGCTCATTTCAATCTCTGGTTTTATGCAGCACCCCAACTCACCTTTCCCCTTAAGCAAGCATAAGTTGATTTTCTAAATTTGGGACCATGTTCTGTTTTGAAATTCAGTTCCTGTGTAGCCAAGTTTACATTCCGTGTATTAGTGATATCTTATGATGTTTCTTTTTCTGTGTGACTTATTTCAGTTAGAATCATCATAGCTGAATCCACTCATTATGCTGCTATGGGCCTGATGACATAGATGTCATTGCTGAGTGATATTGCATTGTACGTAAGTACCACAACTTCTTTATCCATTTTTCGCTTTATGCGATATTGAACTTGTACCGTAAACGAGTTTCTTGTAAACAGAGCCATCCCAAACTTTGGGGTGGCTGTGTCTTTTTGATTTTAATTTCCCTAAGCTGCAGGACCATAAGTGAAAGTGTCCTAGGCTCTGTTGCTTTGTTTTTTAGATGTTTCAGGAAACACCATACACTTCTCCCTAGTGGCTGTTGGCAATTTACATCCCACCCATCAGCATAACAAGGCTCCCAGTTCTCCATGGCCTGTCCTGCCTTTCTGGATTTTACACTTTTTTCAGATGGCCCTTTTGACGGGGGGGAAGTGAGACTTCATTGTAGTGCAGATTTCCTTTGGAAGCTTGCTTGGTTGGCCAAAAAGGGCGTATGCGTTTTTTCCTGAATATATTCAGGAAAAAACGCATACGCCCTTTTTGGCCAAGTGCATCATTGTCGACCTTCTGCCTCCTTTCCTATGCTTTAAATGCAATTCCAGTCTACCTCCTGAAATCGGTTTCCTGCAATTCTGCCCGGCTTTCAAGTCCTCTTGGCAGCCTTACTTCAGTATATTTTTGAATGATAGCTGTCATTTATAACTCTGCAGGTTTGTGAATTACAGTGCCCCTGAGCTCCTTTCTTCAACTCGCTTTCTTGTGAGCTGGCCGCAACACCGCAGGATTGCTTCAGGCCCTAATCTGGTTCCGGCATGGCACGCTGAGCCTTTGGTTAATTCCTCTTCCTGGTGGGAAATGAGAGTTAAATTTTCCCGTCCAGACACCTCCAGCTAGTCTCTCATTGGTTCTCCCTATTCCTGTTCATCTTCCGCGGAATTTGCAAACTGGGCCAAACAGGAGGTTAAAGGCACTGACTCTCCAAGTCGGGAGAGTGTTAGTAAAGCATCTGGAATGTTGCACCCGAGTACCAGGGGACGAGAACTGAGACATATTTCAACACGTCTCCCGATCACACGGTTGATCATACTCTGGGTTCCACATGCATGTTTTAGCTGAAGGAAGAATCCCTTAAACCTGGAGAGTTGAGACCCGTGGAATGGGTACCATGCAATATGACTTCAAAGGGTCTTCATTTGCTCACCAAAACTCTCCAATCCTATCACTGCTGCGTTTTTGCCCCTGTACTCACGATTGATTCACTTTCAGAGACATAGCAATCCATAGGTTTTAAGATACTTACTAGTCAGGTACATTATTAGGCGTTTAATATGGGGTTTTGAGTCCATTTCGTTGAGCAAGGAGTAGCTCTTGTCTATTACATATTTGGCTTAAGGAACTTTATCTGTGCTCATTTCAATCTCTGGTTTTATGCAGCACCCCAACTCACCTTTCCCCTTAAGCAAGCATAAGTTGATTTTCTAAATTTGGGACCATGTTCTGTTTTGAAATTCAGTTCCTGTGTAGCCAAGTTTACATTCCGTGTATTAGTGATATCTTATGATGTTTCTTTTTCTGTGTGACTTATTTCAGTTAGAATCATCATACCTGAATCCACTCATTATGCTGCTATGGGCCTGATGACATAGATGTCATTGCTGAGTGATATTGCATTGTACGTAAGTACCACAACTTCTTTATCCATTTTTCGCTTTATGCGATATTGAACTTGTACCGTAAACGAGTTTCTTGTAAACAGAGCCATCCCAAACTTTGGGGTGGCTGTGTCTTTTTGATTTTAATTTCCCTAAGCTATAGGACCATAAGTGGAAGTGCCCTAGGCTCTGTTGCTTTGTTTTTTAGATGTTTCAGGAAACACCATACACTTCTCCCGAGTGGCTGTTGGCAAGTTACATCCCGCCCATCAGCATAACAAGGCTCCCAGTTCTCCATGGCCTGTCCTGCCTTTCTGGATTTTACACTTTTTTCAGATGGCCCTTTTGACGGGGGGGAAGTGAGACTTCATTGTAGTGCAGATTTCCTTTGCAAGCTTGCTTGGTTGGCCAAAAAGGGCGTATGCGTTTTTTCCTGAATATATTCAGGAAAAAACGCATACGCCCTTTTTGGCCAAGTGCAACATTGTCGACCTTCTGCCTCTTTTCCTATGCTTTAAATGCAATTCCAGTCTACCTCCTGAAATCGGTTTCCTGCAATTCTGCCCGGCTTTCAAGTCCTCTTGGCAGCCTTACTTCAGTATATTTTTGGATGATAGCTGTCATTTATAACTCTGCAGGTTTGTGAATTACAGTGCCCCTGAGCTCCTTTCTTCAACTCGCTTTCTTGTGAGCTGGCCGCAACACCGCAGGATTGCTTCAGGCCCTAATCTGGTTCCGGCATGGCACGCTGAGCCTTTGGTTAATTCCTCTTCCTGGTGGGAAATGAGAGTTAAATATTCCCGTCCAGACACCTCCAGCTAGTCTCTCATTGGTTCTCCCTATTCCTGTTCATCTTCCGCGGAATTTGCAAACTGGGCCAAACAGGAGGTTAAAGGCACTGACTCTCCAAGTCGGGAGAGTGTTAGTAAAGCATCTGGAATGTTGCACCCGAGTACCAGGGGACGAGAACTGAGACATATTTCAACACGTCTCCCGATCACACGGTTGATCATACTCTGGGTTCCACATGCATGTTTTAGCTGAAGGAAGAATCCCTTAAACCTGGAGAGTTGAGACCCGTGGAATGGGTACCATGCAATATGACTTCAAAGGGTCTTCATTTGCTCACCAAAACTCTCCAATCCTATCACTGCTGCGTTTTTGCCCCTGTACTCACGATTGATTCACTTTCAGAGACATAGCAATCCATAGGTTTTAAGATACTTACTAGTCAGGTACATTATTAGGCGTTTAATATGGGGTTTTGAGTCCATTTCGTTGAGCAAGCAGTAGCTCTTGTCTATTACATATTTGGCTTAAGGAACTTTATCTGTGCTCATTTCAATCTCTGGTTTTATGCAGCACCTCAACTCACCTTTCCCCTTAAGCAAGCATAAGTTGATTTTCTAAATTTGGGACCATGTTCTGTTTTGAAATTCAGTTCCTGTGTAGCCAAGTTTACATTCCGTGTATTAGTGATATCTTATGATGTTTCTTTTTCTGTGTGACTTATTTCAGTTAGAATCATCATACCTGAATCCACTCATTATGCTGCTATGAGCCTGATGACATAGATGTCATTGCTGAGTGATATTGCATTGTACGTAAGTACCACAACTTCTTTATCCATTTTTCGCTTTATGCGATATTGAACTTGTACCGTAAACGAGTTTCTTGTAAACAGAGCCATCCCAAACTTTGGGGTGGCTGTGTCTTTTTGATTTTAATTTCCCTAAGCTGCAGGACCATAAGTGGAAGTGCCCTAGGCTCTGTTGCTTTGTTTTTTAGATGTTTCAGGAAACACCATACACTTCTCCCGAGTGGCTGTTGGCAAGTTACATCCCACCCATCAGCATAACAAGGCTCCCAGTTCTCCATGGCCTGTCCTGCCTTTCTGGATTTTACACTTTTTTCAGATGGCCCTTTTGACGGGGGGGAAGTGAGACTTCATTGTAGTGCAGATTTCCTTTGCAAGCTTGCTTGGTTGGCCAAAAAGGGCGTATGCGTTTTTTCCTGAATATATTCAGGAAAAAACGCATACGCCCTTTTTGGCCAAGTGCATCATTGTCGACCTTCTGCCTCTTTTCCTATGCTTTAAATGCAATTCCAGTCTACCTCCTGAAATCGGTTTCCTGCAATTCTGCCCGGCTTTCAAGTCCTCTTGGCAGCCTTACTTCAGTATATTTTTGGATGATAGCTGTCATTTATAACTCTGCAGGTTTGTGAATTACAGTGCCCCTGAGCTCCTTTCTTCAACTCGCTTTCTTGTGAGCTGGCCGCAACACCGCAGGATTGCTTCAGGCCCTAATCTGGTTCCGGCATGGCACGCTGAGCCTTTGGTTAATTCCTCTTCCTGGTGGGAAATGAGAGTTAAATATTCCCGTCCAGACACCTCCAGCTAGTCTCTCATTGGTTCTCCCTATTCCTGTTCATCTTCCGCGGAATTTGCAAACTGGGCCAAACAGGAGGTTAAAGGCACTGACTCTCCAAGTCGGGAGAGTGTTAGTAAAGCATCTGGAATGTTGCACCCGAGTACCAGGGGACGAGAACTGAGACATATTTCAACACGTCTCCCGATCACACGGTTGATCATACTCTGGGTTCCACATGCATGTTTTAGCTGAAGGAAGAATCCCTTAAACCTGGAGAGTTGAGACCCGTGGAATGGGTACCATGCAATATGACTTCAAAGGGTCTTCATTTGCTCACCAAAACTCTCCAATCCTATCACTGCTGCGTTTTTGCCCCTGTACTCACGATTGATTCACTTTCAGAGACATAGCAATCCATAGGTTTTAAGATACTTACTAGTCAGGTACATTATTAGGCGTTTAATATGGGGTTTTGAGTCCATTTCGTTGAGCAAGCAGTAGCTCTTGTCTATTACATATTTGGCTTAAGGAACTTTATCTGTGCTCATTTCAATCTCTGGTTTTATGCAGCACCTCAACTCACCTTTCCCCTTAAGCAAGCATAAGTTGATTTTCTAAATTTGGGACCATGTTCTGTTTTGAAATTCAGTTCCTGTGTAGCCAAGTTTACATTCCGTGTATTAGTGATATCTTATGATGTTTCTTTTTCTGTGTGACTTATTTCAGTTAGAATCATCATACCTGAATCCACTCATTATGCTGCTATGGGCCTGATGACATAGATGTCATTGCTGAGTGATATTGCATTGTACGTAAGTACCACAACTTCTTTATCCATTTTTCGCTTTATGCGATATTGAACTTGTACCGTAAACGAGTTTCTTGTAAACAGAGCCATCCCAAACTTTGGGGTGGCTGTGTCTTTTTGATTTTAATTTCCCTAAGCTGCAGGACCATAAGTGGAAGTGCCCTAGGCTCTGTTGCTTTGTTTTTTAGATGTTTCAGGAAACACCATACACTTCTCCCGAGTGGCTGTTGGCAAGTTACATCCCGCCCATCAGCATAACAAGGCTCCCAGTTCTCCATGGCCTGTCCTGCCTTTCTGGATTTTACACTTTTTTCAGATGGCCCTTTTGACGGGGGGGAAGTGAGACTTCATTGTAGTGCAGATTTCCTTTGCAAGCTTGCTTGGTTGGCCAAAAAGGGCGTATGCGTTTTTTCCTGAATATATTCAGGAAAAAACGCATACGCCCTTTTTGGCCAAGTGCATCATTGTCGACCTTCTGCCTCTTTTCCTATGCTTTAAATGCAATTCCAGTCTACCTCCTGAAATCGGTTTCCTGCAATTCTGCCCGGCTTTCAAGTCCTCTTGGCAGCCTTACTTCAGTATATTTTTGGATGATAGCTGTCATTTATAACTCTGCAGGTTTGTGAATTACAGTGCCCCTGAGCTCCTTTCTTCAACTCGCTTTCTTGTGAGCTGGCCGCAACACCGCAGGATTGCTTCAGGCCCTAATCTGGTTCCGGCATGGCACGCTGAGCCTTTGGTTAATTCCTCTTCCTGGTGGGAAATGAGAGTTAAATTTTCCCGTCCAGACACCTCCAGCTAGTCTCTCATTGGTTCTCCCTATTCCTGTTCATCTTCCGCGGAATTTGCAAACTGGGCCAAACAGGAGGTTAAAGGCACTGACTCTCCAAGTCGGGAGAGTGTTAGTAAAGCATCTGGAATGTTGCACCCGAGTACCAGGGGACGAGAACTGAGACATATTTCAACACGTCTCCCGATCACACGGTTGATCATACTCTGGGTTCCACATGCATGTTTTAGCTGAAGGAAGAATCCCTTAAACCTGGAGAGTTGAGACCCGTGGAATGGGTACCATGCAATATGACTTCAAAGGGTCTTCATTTGCTCACCAAAACTCTCCAATCCTATCACTGCTGCGTTTTTGCCCCTGTACTCACGATTGATTCACTTTCAGAGACATAGCAATCCATAGGTTTTAAGATACTTACTAGTCAGGTACATTATTAGGCGTTTAATATGGGGTTTTGAGTCCATTTCGTTGAGCAAGGAGTAGCTCTTGTCTATTACATATTTGGCTTAAGGAACTTTATCTGTGCTCATTTCAATCTCTGGTTTTATGCAGCACCCCAACTCACCTTTCCCCTTAAGCAAGCATAAGTTGATTTTCTAAATTTGGGACCATGTTCTGTTTTGAAATTCAGTTCCTGTGTAGCCAAGTTTACATTCCGTGTATTAGTGATATCTTATGATGTTTCTTTTTCTGTGTGACTTATTTCAGTTAGAATCATCATACCTGAATCCACTCATTATGCTGCTATGGGCCTGATGACATAGATGTCATTGCTGAGTGATATTGCATTGTACGTAAGTACCACAACTTCTTTATCCATTTTTCGCTTTATGCGATATTGAACTTGTACCGTAAACGAGTTTCTTGTAAACAGAGCCATCCCAAACTTTGGGGTGGCTGTGTCTTTTTGATTTTAATTTCCCTAAGCTGCAGGACCATAAGTGGAAGTGCCCTAGGCTCTGTTGCTTTGTTTTTTAGATGTTTCAGGAAACACCATACACTTCTCCCGAGTGGCTGTTGGCAATTTACATCCCGCCCATCAGCATAACAAGGCTCCCAGTTCTCCATGGCCTGTCCTGCCTTTCTGGATTTTACACTTTTTTCAGATGGCCCTTTTGACGGGGGGGAAGTGAGACTTCATTGTAGTGCAGATTTCCTTTGCAAGCTTGCTTGGTTGGCCAAAAAGGGCGTATGCGTTTTTTCCTGAATATATTCAGGAAAAAACGCATACGCCCTTTTTGGCCAAGTGCATCATTGTCGACCTTCTGCCTCTTTTCCTATGCTTTAAATGCAATTCCAGTCTACCTCCTGAAATCGGTTTCCTGCAATTCTGCCCGGCTTTCAAGTCCTCTTGGCAGCCTTACTTCAGTATATTTTTGGATGATAGCTGTCATTTATAACTCTGCAGGTTTGTGAATTACAGTGCCCCTGAGCTCCTTTCTTCAACTCGCTTTCTTGTGAGCTGGCCGCAACACCGCACGATTGCTTCAGGCCCTAATCTGGTTCCGGCATGGCACGCTGAGCCTTTGGTTAATTCCTCTTCCTGGTGGGAAATGAGAGTTAAATTTTCCCGTCCAGACACCTCCAGCTAGCCTCTCATTGGTTCTCCCTATTCCTGTTCATCTTCCGCGGAATTTGCAAACTGGGCCAAACAGGAGGTTAAAGGCACTGACTCTCCAAGTCGGGAGAGTGTTAGTAAAGCATCTGGAATGTTGCACCCGAGTACCAGGGGACGAGAACTGAGACATATTTCAACACGTCTCCCGATCACACGGTTGATCATACTCTGGGTTCCACATGCATGTTTTAGCTGAAGGAAGAATCCCTTAAACCTGGAGAGTTGAGACCCGTGGAATGGGTACCATGCAATATGACTTCAAAGGGTCTTCATTTGCTCACCAAAACTCTCCAATCCTATCACTGCTGCGTTTTTGCCCCTGTACTCACGATTGATTCACTTTCAGAGACATAGCAATCCATAGGTTTTAAGATACTTACTAGTCAGGTACATTATTAGGCGTTTAATATGGGGTTTTGAGTCCATTTCGTTGAGCAAGGAGTAGCTCTTGTCTATTACATATTTGGCTTAAGGAACTTTATCTGTGCTCATTTCAATCTCTGGTTTTATGCAGCACCCCAACTCACCTTTCCCCTTAAGCAAGCATAAGTTGATTTTCTAAATTTGGGACCATGTTCTGTTTTGAAATTCAGTTCCTGTGTAGCCAAGTTTACATTCCGTGTATTAGTGATATCTTATGATGTTTCTTTTTCTGTGTGACTTATTTCAGTTAGAATCATCATACCTGAATCCACTCATTATGCTGCTATGGGCCTGATGACATAGATGTCATTGCTGAGTGATATTGCATTGTACGTAAGTACCACAACTTCTTTATCCATTTTTCGCTTTATGCGATATTGAACTTGTACCGTAAACGAGTTTCTTGTAAACAGAGCCATCCCAAACTTTGGGGTGGCTGTGTCTTTTTGATTTTAATTTCCCTAAGCTATAGGACCATAAGTGGAAGTGCCCTAGGCTCTGTTGCTTTGTTTTTTAGATGTTTCAGGAAACACCATACACTTCTCCCGAGTGGCTGTTGGCAAGTTACATCCCGCCCATCAGCATAACAAGGCTCCCAGTTCTCCATGGCCTGTCCTGCCTTTCTGGATTTTACACTTTTTTCAGATGGCCCTTTTGACGGGGGGGAAGTGAGACTTCATTGTAGTGCAGATTTCCTTTGCAAGCTTGCTTGGTTGGCCAAAAAGGGCGTATGCGTTTTTTCCTGAATATATTCAGGAAAAAACACATACGCCCTTTTTGGCCAAGTGCATCATTGTCGACCTTCTGCCTCTTTTCCTATGCTTTAAATGCAATTCCAGTCTACCTCCTGAAATCGGTTTCCTGCAATTCTGCCCGGCTTTCAAGTCCTCTTGGCAGCCTTACTTCAGTATATTTTTGGATGATAGCTGTCATTTATAACTCTGCAGGTTTGTGAATTACAGTGCCCCTGAGCTCCTTTCTTCAACTCGCTTTCTTGTGAGCTGGCCGCAACACCGCAGGATTGCTTCAGGCCCTAATCTGGTTCCGGCATGGCACGCTGAGCCTTTGGTTAATTCCTCTTCCTGGTGGGAAATGAGAGTTAAATTTTCCCGTCCAGACACCTCCAGCTAGTCTCTCATTGGTTCTCCCTATTCCTGTTCATCTTCCGCGGAATTTGCAAACTGGGCCAAACAGGAGGTTAAAGGCACTGACTCTCCAAGTCGGGAGAGTGTTAGTAAAGCATCTGGAATGTTGCACCCGAGTACCAGGGGACGAGAACTGAGACATATTTCAACACGTCTCCCGATCACACGGTTGATCATACTCTGGGTTCCACATGCATGTTTTAGCTGAAGGAAGAATCCCTTAAACCTGGAGAGTTGAGACCCGTGGAATGGGTACCATGCAATATGACTTCAAAGGGTCTTCATTTGCTCACCAAAACTCTCCAATCCTATCACTGCTGCGTTTTTGCCCCTGTACTCACGATTGATTCACTTTCAGAGACATAGCAATCCATAGGTTTTAAGATACTTACTAGTCAGGTACATTATTAGGCGTTTAATATGGGGTTTTGAGTCCATTTCGTTGAGCAAGGAGTAGCTCTTGTCTATTACATATTTGGCTTAAGGAACTTTATCTGTGCTCATTTCAATCTCTGGTTTTATGCAGCACCCCAACTCACCTTTCCCCTTAAGCAAGCATGAGTTGATTTTCTAAATTTGGGACCATGTTCTGTTTTGAAATTCAGTTCCTGTGTAGCCAAGTTTACATTCCGTGTATTAGTGATATCTTATGATGTTTCTTTTTCTGTGTGACTTATTTCAGTTAGAATCATCATACCTGAATCCACTCATTATGCTGCTATGGGCCTGATGACATAGATGTCATTGCTGAGTGATATTGCATTGTACGTAAGTACCACAACTTCTTTATCCATTTTTCGCTTTATGCGATATTGAACTTGTACCGTAAACGAGTTTCTTGTAAACAGAGCCATCCCAAACTTTGGGGTGGCTGTGTCTTTTTGATTTTAATTTCCCTAAGCTGCAGGACCATAAGTGGAAGTGCCCTAGGCTCTGTTGCTTTGTTTTTTAGATGTTTCAGGAAACACCATACACTTCTCCCGAGTGGCTGTTGGCAATTTACATCCCGCCCATCAGCATAACAAGGCTCCCAGTTCTCCATGGCCTGTCCTGCCTTTCTGGATTTTACACTTTTTTCAGATGGCCCTTTTGACGGGGGGGAAGTGAGACTTCATTGTAGTGCAGATTTCCTTTGCAAGCTTGCTTGGTTGGCCAAAAAGGGCGTATGCGTTTTTTCCTGAATATATTCAGGAAAAAACGCATACGCCCTTTTCGGCCAAGTGCATCATTGTCGACCTTCTGCCTCTTTTCCTATGCTTTAAATGCAATTCCAGTCTACCTCCTGAAATCGGTTTCCTGCAATTCTGCCCGGCTTTCAAGTCCTCTTGGCAGCCTTACTTCAGTATATTTTTGGATGATAGCTGTCATTTATAACTCTGCAGGTTTGTGAATTACAGTGCCCCTGAGCTCCTTTCTTCAACTCGCTTTCTTGTGAGCTGGCTGCAACACCGCAGGATTGCTTCAGGCCCTAATCTGGTTCCGGCATGGCACGCTGAGCCTTTGGTTAATTCCTCTTCCTGGTGGGAAATGAGAGTTAAATTTTCCCGTCCAGGCACCTCCAGCTAGTCTCTCATTGGTTCTCCCTATTCCTGTTCATCTTCCGCGGAATTTGCAAACTGGGCCAAACAGGAGGTTAAAGGCACTGACTCTCCAAGTCGGGAGAGTGTTAGTAAAGCGTCTGGAATGTTGCACCCGAGTACCAGGGGACGAGAACTGAGACATATTGGAACACGTCTTCCGATCACACGGTTGATCATACTCTGGGTTCCACATGCATGCTTTAGCTGAAGGAAGAATCCCTTAAACCTGGAGAATTGAGACCCGTGGAATGGGTACCATGCAATATGACTTCAAAGGGTCTTCATTTGCTCACCGAACCTCTCCAAACCTATCACTGCTGCGTTTATGCCCCTGTACACACGCTTGATTCTCTTTCAGAGACATAGCAATCCATAGGTTTTAAGATACTTACTAGTCAGGCACATTCTTAGGCGTTTAATATGGGGTTTTGAGTCCATTTCATTGAGCAAGGAGTAGCTCTTGTCTATTACATATTTGGCTTAAGGAACTTTATCTGTGTTCATTTCAATCTCTGGTTTTATGCAGCACCCCAACTCACCTTTCCCCTTAAGCAAGCATAAGTTGGTTTTCTAAATTTGAGACCCTCTGTTTTTTGTAATCCAGTTCCTGCGTAGCCAAGTTTACATTCCATGTATTAGTGATATCTTATGATGTTTCTGTTTCTGTGTGACTTATTTCAGTTAGAGTCATCATACCTGAATCCACTCATTATGCTGCTACGGGCCTGATGACATAGATTTCATTGCTGAGTGATATTGCATTGTACGTAAGTACCACAACTTCTTTATCCATATTTTGCTATCTGCGATATTGAACTTGTACCGTAAACGAGGTTCTTGTAAACAGAGCCATCCCAAACTTTGGGGTGGCTGTGTCTTTTTGATTTTAATTTCCCTAAGCTATAGGACCATAAGTGGAAGTGCCCTAGGCTCTGTTACTTTGTTTTTTAGATGTTTCAGGAAACACCATACACTTCTCCCGAGTGGCTGTTGGCAATTTACATCCCGCCCATCAGCATAACAAGGCTCCCAGTTCTCCATGGCCTGTCCTGCCTTTCTGGATTTTACACTTTTTTCAGATGACCCTTTTGACCGGGGGGAAGTGAGACTTCATTTTAGTGCAGATTTCCTTTGCAAGCTTGCTTGGTTGGCCAAAAAGTGCGTATGCGTTTTTTCCTGAATATATTCAGGAAAAAAAGCATACGCCCTTTTTGGCCAAGTGCATCATTGTCGACGTTCTGCCTCTTTTCCTATGCTTTAAATGCAATTCCAGTCTACCTCCTGAAATCGGTTTCCTGCAATTTTGGCCCGCTTTCAAGTCCGCTTGGCAGCCCTGCTTCAGTATATTTTTGGATGATAGCTGTCATTTATAACTCTGCAGGTTTGTGAATTACAGTGTTCTTGAGCTCCTTTCTTCAACTCGCTTTCTTGTGAGCTGCCCGCAACACCGCAGGATTGCTTCATGCCCTAATCTGGGTCCGGCACGGCACGCTGAGCCTTTGGCTAATCCTCTTCCTCGTGTGAAATATGAGTTAAATTTGCCCGTCCAGACACCTCCAGCTAGTCTCTCATTGGTTCTCCCTATTCCTGTTCATCTTCCGCAGAAATTGCAAACTGGGCCAAACAGGAGGTTAAAGGCACTGACTCTCCAAGTCGGCAGAGCGTTACTAAAGCGTCTGGAATTTTGCACCTGAGTACCAGGGGACGAGAACTGAGACATATTGGAACACGTCTCCCGATCACACGGTTGATCATACTCTGGGTTCCACAAGCATGTTTTAGCTGAAGGAAGAATCCCTTAAACCTGGAGAATTGAGACCCGTGGAATGGGTACCATGCAATATGACTTCAAAGGGTCTTCATTTGCTCACCAAACCTCTCCAATCCTATCACTGCTGCATTTACGCCCCTGCACACATGCCTGATTCTCTTTCGGAGACATAGCAATCCATAGGTTTTAAGATATTTACTAGTCAGGTACATTCTTAGGCGTTTAATATGGGGTGTTGAGTCCATTTCGTTGAGCAAGGAGTGGCTCTTGTCTATTACATATTTGGCTTAAGGAACTTTATCTGTGTTCATTTCAAACTCTGGTTTTATGCAGCACCCCAACTCACCTTTCCCCTTAAGCAAGCATATGTTGGTTTTCTAAATTTGAGACCCTGTTCTGTTTTGTAATCCAGTTCCTGTGTCGCCAAGTTTACATTCCGTGGATTAGTGATATCTTATGATGTTTCTTTTTCTGTGTGACTTATTTCAGTTAGAATCATCATACCTGAATCCACTCATTATGCTGCTGCGGTGCTGATGACATAGATGTCATTGCTGAGTGATATTGCATTGTACGTAAGTACCACAACTTCTTTATCCATTTTTCGCTTTCTGCGATATTGAACTTGTACCGTAAACGAGGTTCTTGTAAACAGAGCCGTCCCAAACTTTGGGGTGGCTGTGTCTTTTTGATTTTAATTTCCCTAAGCTACAGGACCATAAGTGGAAGTACCCTAGGCTCTGTTGCTTTCTTTCTTAGATGTTTCAGGAAACACCATACACTTCTCCCGAGTGGCTGTTGGCAATTTACATCCCGCCCATCAGCATAACAAGGCTCCCAGTTCTCCATGGCCTGTCCTGCCTTTCTGGATTTTACACTTTTTTCAGATGGCCCTTTTGACCGGGGGGAAGTGAGACTTCATTGTAGTGCAGATTTCCTTTGCAAGCTTGCTTGGTTGGCCAAAAAGGGCGTATGCGTTTTTTTCTGAATATATTCAGGAAAAAACGCATACGCCCTTTTTGGCCAAGTGCATCATTGTCGACCTTCTGCCTCTTTTCCTATGCTTTAAATGTAATTCCAGTCTACCTCCTGAAATCGGTTTCCTGCAATTGTGCCTTGCTTTCAATGCCTCTTCATAGCCTTATCTCAATATATTTTTTGAAAATAGTTGGCCTTTATAACTCTGCAGGTTTTTGAATTGCAGTGGCCCTTAGCTCCATTTTTCAGCTCTTATTTTTGTTATCTTGCCTCATAACCACAGGATTCCTTCAGGCCCTATTCTTCTTCTGGGGCACCTTGCTGTGCCTTTGGTTTATTCTTCTTACTGATGTGAAATTAGAGTGACATGTGCCCATTGACACTGTTACAGCTAGTTTCTCCTTGGTTCCCCCTATTCCCATTCATCCTCCGCACTAACTGCAGACTGTGCGATACCAGAACTTAAAGGCATTGACTCTCCATGTGGGGATATTGTTAGTAAAGCGGCTGGAATGTCGATCTGGAGCCCCAGTAGAGGAAAAATGATGTGTGTTTTAGAATCCTTTCCCGATCATATGGTATACCAGTCGCTGGGTTTCCCAAGCATGGTTTAGCTGTAGGAAGATTCCCTTCAACCTGGAGTTTTGGGACCCTTGGAATGAGTAGCATGAAGTATTGCATTAAACTTTTGGCAGTTGCTCACCAAAGCTCACCAATCCTCTCAGCCCCAAGTGTCCAGCCTTATGTCTTATCCAGCTGTGGGTTTATATGTGGTCAATCCAGGTTGCATCACAGCCCCTGAGCAAATTTTGTAAGAATTTTTCTCTCTTTCATTGTTTCTGCGTTTTGTTTTTAAAATTTATTTCTATAATGGGGTTTAGCTCATTTTCACTGCTGTGTTTGTGCCGCTCTGCACACACTTGATTCCCTTATGGAGATATATCAATACATGGGTTTTAAGATTCTTATTACTCAGATATATTTCTCTGCGGTGTATAGGGTGTGTTGAGGCCAGTTCATTGAGCAAGGTGTAGATCTTGTCTCATATCTATTTGGTTTATTGAACGGTATCTGTGCTAATTTCAAACTCTGGTTTTATGCATCACCCCACCTCTCCTTTCCCCTTAAGCTGACATAAGTGTGTTTTCTAAATGTGAGACACTGTTCTGTTCTGTAATTCATTTCTTGTGCAGCCATATTTACCCTCCCTCTATAAGTGATATCTTATGATATGTTTCTTTTTCTGTTTGACTCATTTCAAGTAGTATTATCGGACCTAAATCCACTCTTTATCCTTCTACTAGCCTTATTACCTTGATTTCATGGTGAAGAGATATTCCATTGTACATAAGTACCACATCTTCTTTATCCATTGTTCTCTTTCCTGGGATATTTAAGGTGTACTGAAGTTGAGGTTCTTGTAAACAGAGTAGCCCTAAACTGTGGTGTGCTTGTGTCTTGTTGATTTTTAGACTTCCCTAGATATACTCCCATGATTGGAAGTGTCCTATGCTCTGTAGCTCTGTTTTTTAGATGATTTAGGAACCACCATACACTTCTCCAGAGTGGCTCTTGGCAGTTCACACACTGCCCATCAGCGTATAAAGGCTCCCTGTTCTCCATGGCCTGTCCTGCATTTCTGGTTTTTACAAATTTTTAGGATGGCCCTTTTGACCGGTGGGAAATGAGACTTCTTTGTTGTGCACATTTGCATTGCTTGCTTGCTTCGTTGCCCATAAAGTGCGTATGCGTTTTTTCCTGGATATAATCAGGAAAAAACGCATACGCCCTTTTGGGCCAACTGCATCATTGTCGAAATTCTGCCGCTTTTCATGTGCTTTAAAGACGAGTCCAATCTATCTCTTGAAATCTGTTTCTTGCAATTCTGTCTTGCATTCAGATCCTCTTCTTTCCCTTACCTCAACATATTTTTGGACGTTAGTTTTCATTTATAACTCTGCAGGTTTGTGAATTGCAGTGACCCTGAGCTCCATTTTTTAAGTTGCTCTTTTGTGAGCTGGCCTCAAACCCGCAGGATTGCTTCAGGCCCTATTTTGGCTCCGGCGAGGCGGGCTGAGCCTTTTTTCAATTCTTATTCTTAATGGGAAATTAGAGTGATATGTGCCCGTCCAAACCCCTACAACTATTCTCTCATTGGTTCCCCCTCTTCCCATTCATCCTCCTCACAATTTGCAAAATGTGTGAAACAGAAGTTGAAATGTGCTGATTCTCCAAGTGGGGAGATTCTAAGTAACGTGGCTGGAATGGTGAACAGGTGCACCAGGAGAGGATAAATGAGCTGCATTTTAGACACATCTCCCGATCACATGGTGTACAGTCCTCTGGGTTTTCCATGCATGTTTTAGCTGTAGGAAGATCCCTTGAACCTGCAGATTGGGGACCCATTGAATGGGTACCAGGTAGTATTACTTTAAAGGGTGTGCATTTCCTCACCCAACCTCACATTTCTCTTAGTGCAAACAGTTTCCAGCCTTATGTCTCATCCTGCTGTGGGTCTAGATGTGTTCAATCCATGTTGCATCACCATCCCTGAGGAAAAGTTGTAAGAGGTTTTCTCTGTCTCTCTGTCGTTTATTTTTTTCAATTTATTACTATATTGGTTACAGCTGATTTTCAAAGCTCTGTTTCTTGCTGCTGTACATCCACTTGATTCACGTACAGAGAGACATCAGTAAATTCTTTTTCAGATTCTTACCAGTCGTATATATTCTTTTCCGGTGACTTGAGTGTGCTGAGTGCAGTTCTTGTAGCTACCGTGTAGGCCTTGTTGATTATCAGTTTGGTATTTGGAATGGTATCTTTGCTAATTTCAACCTCCTGGATGATGCCTCACCCCTCCCCACCTTTCCCGTTTAGCAGCCTTATGCGTGTTTTCTACATATTTGACTATGTTTTTGTTTTGTAATTTATTTCATGTGTAGCCATTTTGGATTCCACCTTTAAGTGATATCTTATGATATGTGTCTTTTTCTTTTTGAATTATGTCACTTAGAAAGATCATACGTAACTCCTCCGGAGTTGTTACAACTGGCCATATTTCATTGATTTCCAGGCTGAATAATATTCCACTCTACCTAAGTACCACATCTCTATCCATTTTTTCCCTCCAGAGACATTTAAGTTATATCCTAGTCGAGGATCTTTTAAACAGAGAGGGGGTAAACATTGGGGTGCCTGTGTCCTCTCAATTTTTGTTTTTCCCAAGATATACGCCCATGAGTGCAAGTGCCCTATGCTCTGTAGCTCATTTTTTAGATGCTTTAGTAAACACAATACACTTCTCCAGAATGGCCGTTGGCAATATACATTTCCACTATAAGTCTCACAGGGCTCCCTCTTCTCCTTGCCCTGTCCTGCATTTCTGTTGTTTACGCTTTATGAGGATGGCTCTTCTGACTGATGCGAAGTGATATCTTTTGTAGTATTGACTTCCAGTGCCCACCTGTTTGGTTGGCTAAAAAAGTGTATGCCCTTTTCTTGAATATATACAGAAAAAAACGCATACACCCTTTTTGGCCAACTGCAATGTTGGCAATGTTCAGCTCCTTTTCTCGTGCTTAATGGTGAGTCCTTTCTACCTCCTCAGATCCCTTTCCTGCCATTCTCCCTTGCTTACAAGTCCTTTTCTCTGACTTTCCTCAAGACATCTTTCAGTGATGGATATTTTCAACTCTGCAGTTTCGTGAATTTTACTGCCCCTGAGTTCCATTGTTCAACTTGTGTTTATGGGAACTGGCCACAAAGCAGCGGGATTTCCTCAAGCCCTATACTGTTTCCATGGGCAACCCTAGCCTTTGGTCAATTCGTCTTCCTGATTGGAAATTAGAGTGACATGTGCCTGTCTGAACACCTAGGACTTGTCTCTCATTGTTCCTCATCCTTCCGCTTCATCCTCTGGACAAATTCCAAACTGTACGCAACAGGATGTTGACAGTGCTGACATCTCCAAGTGGGGAGACTGTTAGTAAAGACGCTGGAGGGGTGAACCTGAGCACCAGGAGATGAGGAGATGAGATGCCTTTTCCAAACTCTTCCCGATCAGACGGTATACCATCCTCTGGGTGTGACAGACATGTTTTAGCAGTAGGAAGAGTCCCATTCATGTAAGGAGAACACCAGGGCTTTTTCAAAATCAGTGTCTGCCCAAAACCCAAACTGGGGAATTTTTAAAGCTACGGCTACACATATGTTCATTAAGGGCCTGGGGAAGTAGGCAGAGTCCAAACTTTAGATGATTGAAGTCTTCAGGGTCAGAAGCACTCACCACCAGCTTCCCTTAGGTTACACTTTAACTGTCATTGATAGATGACAATGACAATAAAAATATCTATTCTTTTCCAGATTATTTCCCCTTATAGCTTATTGCAAAATGTTGAGTGTAGTTCCCTGTGCTATACAGTAGTTCCTTGTTGATGATCTATTTTATACATAGCAGTGTGTATGTGTTAATCCCAAACTGTTAATTTATCCCTCCTCCCACCTTTCCCCTTTGGTAATAATAAATTATAAGATTTTATACTTCTCAGAAATGGGGGAGCTGAAAGAGAGGTATCATTTTCAATGGAAAAGCATTTAAAACAAGATTGAAGCTTTAACCAAGATTATTAGATGTACATCCTTGGAAAGAAATCACTTCGTTTCTCTAATATTGACCTGACAAATAAGACAAACCTTTTCACTGAACTTGCTTATAATAAAGTGATGGAAATATCAAATGGAAGTGTTAGAAACATCTTATTTTACCCGAGCCTTATACACTGTTCTATGTTAACTACAGTTTGGCTCACACATCTGTTCATTGAGGTTACAATAGTCTCAATTTCTGTTACTGATCCTCCAGAGTGGACCCCAACAAGTGTCCCCCTGCCCAGTGTCATTGGGGCCAACAGATCGAGACTGAGTTTGGTTCACAAGCAAAGGAAACTTTATATTTTGATCAGAGAATGGAGAGGTGAGAGCATGCACTACCCCGTGGGCTGTGGGCTGGGCTGTTGTGTAGAGATCCTGTCAGAGTCAGTGGGAGGGAGGGGGCGGAGCTCTCGAGGGCCGGGTTGGCTGCAGCTCAGGCTCTATATCGCGGAGTCTGCACTGGGCCCCAGGAGCTGAGGTGTCGTCCCAGCCATTCTGCACTAGGAAATCTGGTCTGAAGTGCCGGGTGTGGAACCTCTGCATGTGGGACCCTAGGAGCACATGAAATTAGACAAAGCACAAAGGATAAAAACGGTTAGACTTGACTTTATTGCCCAGATTCTATTTTTATCTCCCAGGGATTTTTAATGGGCTTTGCTGGGGACAAACCCCTCCTCTGCCTTTTGTCCCGTTCCTCATTCTTGGAGTGCTGAGGGTGCAGACCCTTCTTTTGTAACTGCTGAGTGCTGAGTTGGGAGCCCTCATACCCGGGGGCGAGGGTCAGAGCTTCTCCCCAGCAGCCTCCAGATGACGTTGATTGTCCCCAGGCCCCCTGCCTCCCTGCTCGTCCACCTGAGCACCAGCATTGGAAGTGTTATAGATTCTAATGACCTTTAAGGGTCCAGGAAAGAGATGTGCAGAGACGCTGTGTGGACCGGTGTCACCCCGCCCCACATTTGTTCAGCCACCTTAGGCTGAGCGTTTCTGCCAGCCTAGATGCTCTGACCAGTAGTCTGCGTTTTCTTCAATTAGGCCCCTGAATTAACGTACAAACAGCACCAGGTGTCAGAGCCCTGCCCGCTCAACTCCCAGACAGTCCAGGGTCAGTGCTGATCAAGGACCATGATGGCCACTGAGTCAACAGCCTTTTCTTTTTGAACAGTAAATTAAAGGACCATTTTGGGGGTTTTTTTGTATTTATTTATTTGTTGGCTATGCTAGGTCATTTCTGTGTGAGGGCTTTCCCTATTTGCGGCAAGCGGGGGCCACTCCTCATCGCGGTGTGCAGGCCTCTCACTATCGCGGCCTCTCTTGTTGTGGAGCACAGGCTCCAGACGCGCAGGCTCAGCAGTCGTGGCTCACGGGCCTAGTTGCTCCGCGGCATGGAGGATCCTCCCAGACCAAGGCTCGAACCCGCGTCCCCTGCATTGGCAGGCAGACTCTCAACCACTGCGCCACCAGGGAAGCCCACCTCAACAGCCTTTTGAAGTAAACAGGAGTCCAGCCAGTCTCATTGGCCACCATCATCACGGTGTCTGTAGGCTTTTCTATGGTGACAGTGTGATATACGGTTCCCCCGCCAAGATTATTAGCTCCCCTCTGGGTGCAGTAAGTCCTGCAAGCAGTAGTCTACTCTTTTGGGACACACTCTTGTTGTTTTATGAGAGAAACTCCAGGTCAAGTGATGTTCACATGAGTCGTCATGGTGCCCTGTTGCCCCCGGTTATCTCTCTGGATGTTGGAGTTGGAAGGCCTCCTCACTCGAGGTTGGTGTGCCCACAGAGCGAACCCTGCAACTTCAGAGCATGGTTGGTGGTTAGGATCACCATGTGGGGTCCTTTTCCCTTAGGAGGGAGGTGGCCTTTGGGGCTGCTGATTTCCAGGTTTTTAGATACCGCCAGTATCTTGGCCAGATGTGGCAGTGGGCCAAGCCCCTTGGTGACCGTAGTTTATCCTACCTGGATGGCATTCTTGCATTGTTCCATTTCAAGTGGTCCCAGTTTTTGCACTAATTCTCCAATGGCGATTCACCTTTCACCGGGAATGTAAAGGTCAAAGGGTTTAGCTAAATTAGGGAGTTCCAGGGCAAGGGTCTGAATTGACTGCTCTTTCCATTCTTGAAAGGCCACTTCTGGATTCTATTCAAAAGGATCATCAACTTTTCCTTTCAGTGTTTCATATAGAGGCCCAGCTAGTAGACTGTAGTTAGGGATCCAGAAGCAGCAAACCCTGGCCTCCCCAGGAACCCCTAAGCTGTCTTCTAGTTTTAGAAAGGGGTAAGGCTGAAAATGGTTTCTTTCCTTTCCTGGGATGGGCTTCTCCGACCTTCTGTGAGAATGAAGCCCAGGCAGGTCACCGCAGTCTGTGATATTTGAGCTTTTTCTTGGACAACTTCTATCCTTTATTGGCTTGGTAGTTCAGAGGCCTCCTTAGTAGGGCTGGCGATCAGAATGTCATCTGCGTACTGAAGGAGAGTTTCCTTTTCCAGAGGTAGAACTTTTAGGTCTTTAGCTAAGCTTTCCCCAAAGATGGTGTGGGAATTTTTGCACCCTTGGGGCAAGACGGCCCAGAAGTATTGTTTTAGTTGTATGTTGAGTCCTGCCACTCACAAGCCAAAATTTCTTGTGACTCTGGGACTAATAGAATACAAAAGAAGGCATCATTGAAGACTAATACAGAATACCATGTCCTGGTGGTTGGTAGAATGACCAGCAGGGTGTAGGAATTAGGAGCAGTTGGAGGTATATCCTCGGTGGCTTCACTGACTGTCCTGACATACTTTACCAGGTCCCCAGCGCCCATGGGGCTCTCGTGGTCAGACCAATCCCAGAATATGGAGCTCACCTGGGCAGGTACCCCACCCCCACCCCAGCCCACGGGGCTCTCGTGGTCAGGCCCCTCCCAGGATACAGAGCTACCCTTGCAGGTACCGTGGCAGGGCTGGGCACACAGGAACCGTGCACATAGCCCTCATTGCAGAGCACCCCCAGCTCACCTGTCGCTCAGAGCTGACACAGAGCACCTCAGAGCAGGACTGGAACTAACAAACAGCAGCTGCGACAGGTCTGTGACCCTGGGCATCACTCTGTGCGGCCTCCCTCCACCTGGTCTTCAAGAGACTTCCACTGCACCTGGGGCACCAGGCCTCTGTCTCCAACCACCACCCACCCCTCCTCTCCCTGACTCCTGGGTTCCTCTCATTAGGAGAGGGTTTTCTTGAAGTTGTCTCCCACTCATGGGCCAGATAAAATGATTAGAAAACAAGCCAAAGCTGCAGCCCCTTGTCTATCCTGACTCTCAGGAGCCCACACCTGTTCCTTGGACCTGGCCGGTTCAGCAAGTTCCATTTTCTGCAACTGTGAGCCCCTGAGGGGTGATGATTGGCTGACCTGGGCAGCCTTACCGTGCCGGCCAGCCCTCCCCAGGTGTGCCTGGGTTGAGATCAATATAAATACCACTCCAGGCAGCAAGAGCCCCTGCAGCCATGCCTGACGCCATTTTCTCTGCCCTGTCAGCAGTCTCGGGGCTGGGCTGGTGGGAGGGAGTGAGAGGCCACGGCTTTGTGGGTGGCCCAGTGTGAGTGGGGCTCTGCTGGACTTTCTGCAGCAGTTGCCAGGCTGCCACCTGCTAAAGAAGAGGATGTGTCACCCATACCTGCTGCTGGAATTTCTCCCTGGGCAGAGGTGAGAAAGGAAAAAAGCAGTGGGGGCAGGGACAGGACGGGTATCTCAGGCAGGGAAATGGAAATCTTCCAGAAGAGCACCCAGGGCCAGGACCATCCTGGCTGGCCTGCAGGCACCAAGTCGGCCAGCATGCTGTCACTCGTGTGGCTCTATGGCCCTTCCTCTAGGCTTTCAAGTCCTTGTATATATTCAGGTGTTTTACCTGGGACGGGTGGGAATAGTTCAGCAGCAACTGGCCTGGGGCTCAGCTCACGTTTACTCACAGATGCCTCGGCACGGTGCCCCAGCTTTGCAATGAGGACGCTTGTTGCGTGGGGGCTGCTGGCTGAATGGGAGACGATTCCCCACCACTGACCAACTTCAGAATTGTTTACAACTGGAGCAAGTGCCCTGATACGGTTTTCCTCTGTGGAACTGGTGGGTTCTGTGATTTTTTTCTCTTTTTCGTTTTTGGTTCAAGGTAGATTTTATTCCTCTATTTTGTATTTACAGATATAAGCATGGAAATAATTTATTCATATAAATACATGTATGTGAAGGGAATAATTGTTTTTTCTGTTTTATTTTTTAAATTTTATTTCTTTTTAATTTTGAATTTTATTTTATATTTTTATACAGCAGGTTCTTATTGGTTATCTATTTTATACATATAAATGTATACATGCCAATCCCAGTCTCTCAACTCCTCCCACCACCACCCCCCCAACAGCTTTCCCCCCTTGTTGTCCATACGTTTGTTGTCTACATCTGTTGCTCTATTTATGCCTTGCAAAATGGTTAACCTGTACAGTATTTCTAGGTTCCACATATATGCATGAATATACAAGATTTGTTTTTCTCTTTCTGACTTACTTCACTCTGTATGACACTCTCTAGATCCATCGACGTCTCTACAAATGACCCAATTTCATTCCTTTTCATGGCTTACTAATATTCCATTTTATATATGTACCACAGCTTTATGCATTCGTCTGTCTGTGGGCATTTAGGTTGCTTTCATTACCTCGATATTGTAAAGAGTGAGGCAATGAACATTGCGGTGAATGTCTCTTTTTGATTTATGGTTTTGTCTGGGTATATGTCCAGAACTGGGATTGCTGTATCATATGGTAATTCTACTGTTAGTTTCTTAAGAAACTCCATATTGTTCTCCATAGTGACTGTATCAATTTATATTCCCAACAATAGTGGAAGAGGGTTCCTTTTCTCCACACCCTTTCCAGCATTTTTTGTTTGTAGATTTTCTGATGATGCCCATTCTACCAGGTGTGAGGTGATATCTCATTGTTGAGTCCATTTCCTTGAGCAAAGGGTCGGTCTTGTCTATTACATATTTAGCTTATGGAACGGTATCTGTGCTAATTTTAAACTCAGGTTTTATGCAGCACCCCAACTCACGTTCCCCCTTAAGCAAGCATAAGTTGGTTTTCTAAACATGAGACCCTGTTCTGTTTTGTAATTCAGTTCATGAGTAGCCAAGTTCTCATTCCATGTATTAGTGGTACCTTATGATGTTTTTTTTCTGTGTGACATTTTTCACTTAGAATCACCGTGCCTCAATCCACTCATTATGCTGGTACGGGCATGGTGACATAGTTTTCATTGCTGAGAGGTATTCTGTTGTACGTAAGTACCGCAACTTCTTTATCCATTATTTGCTATCTGACATATTTAACTTGTGCTGCAGAAGAGGTTCCTGTAAACAGAGCCATCCCAAATTTTGGGGTGGATGTGTCTTTTTGATTTTAATTTCCCTAAGCTATAGGACCATAAGTGGAAGTGCCCTAGGCTCTGTTGCTTTGTTTTTTAGATGTTTCAGGAAACACCATACACTTCACCCTAGTGGTTGTTGGCAATTTACATCCCGCCCATCAGCATAACAAGGCTCCCAGTTCTCCATGGCCTGTCCTGCCTTTCTGGATTTTACACTTTTTTCAGATGGCCCTTTTGACGGGGGGGAAGTGAGACTTCATTGTAGTGCAGATTTCCTTTGCAAGTTGCTTGGTTGGCCAAAAAGGGCGTATGCGTTTTTTCCTGAATATATTCAGGAAAAAACGCATACGCCCTTTTTGGCCAAGTGCATCATTGTCGACCTTCTGCCTCTTTTCCTATGCTTTAAATGCAATTCCAGTCTACCTCCTGAAATCGGCTTCCTGAAATTCTGCCCCGCTTTCAAGTCCTCTTGGCAGCCTTACTTCAGTATATTTTTGGACGATAGCTGTCATTTATAACTCTGCAGGTTTGTGAATTACAGTGCCCCGAGCTCCTTTCTTCAACTCGCTTTCTTGTGAGCTGGCCACAACACCGCAGGATTGCTTCAGGCCCTAATCTGGTTCCGGCATGGCACGCTGAGCCTTTCGTTAATTCCTATTCCTGGTGGGAAATGAGAGTTAAATTTTCCCGTCCAGACACCTCCAGCTAGTCTCTCATTGGTTCTCCCTATTCCTGTTCATCTTCCGCGGAATTTGCAAACTGGGCCAAACAGGAGGTTAAAGGCACTGACTCTCCATGTCGGGAGAGTGTTAGTAAAGCATCTGGAATGTTGCACCCGAGTACCAGGGGACGAGAACTGAGACATATTTCAACACGTCTCCCGATCACACGGTTGATCATACTCTGGGTTCCACATGCATGTTTTAGCTGAAGGAAGAATCCCTTAAACCTGGAGAGTTGAGACCCGTGGAATGGGTACCATGCAATATGACTTCAAAGGGTCTTCATTTGCTCACCAAAACTCTCCAATCCTATCACTGCTGCGTTTTTGCCCCTGTACTCACGATTGATTCACTTTCAGAGACATAGCAATCCATAGGTTTTAAGATACTTACTAGTCAGGTACATTATTAGGCGTTTAATATGGGGTTTTGAGTCCATTTCGTTGAGCAAGGAGTAGCTCTTGTCTATTACATATTTGGCTTAAGGAACTTTATCTGTGCTCATTTCAATCTCTGGTTTTATGCAGCACCCCAACTCACCTTTCCCCTTAAGCAAGCATAAGTTGATTTTCTAAATTTGGGACCATGTTCTGTTTTGAAATTCAGTTCCTGTGTAGCCAAGTTTACATTCCGTGTATTAGTGATATCTTATGATGTTTCTTTTTCTGTGTGACTTATTTCAGTTAGAATCATCATACCTGAATCCACTCATTATGCTGCTATGGGCCTGATGACATAGATGTCATTGCTGAGTGATATTGCATTGTACGTAAGTACCACAACTTCTTTATCCATTTTTCGCTTTATGCGATATTGAACTTGTACCGTAAACGAGTTTCTTGTAAACAGAGCCATCCCAAACTTTGGGGTGGCTGTGTCTTTTTGATTTTAATTTCCCTAAGCTATAGGACCATAAGTGGAAGTGCCCTAGGCTCTGTTGCTTTGTTTTTTAGATGTTTCAGGAAACACCATACACTTCTCCCTAGTGGCTGTTGGCAATTTACATCCCACCCATCAGCATAACAAGGCTCCCAGTTCTCCATGGCCTGTCCTGCCTTTCTGGATTTTACACTTTTTTCAGATGGTCCTTTTGACGGGGGGGGAAGTGAGACTTCATTGTAGTGCAGATTTCCTTTGCAAGCTTGCTTGGTTGGCCAAAAAGGGCGTATGCGTTTTTTCCTGAATATATTCAGGAAAAAACGCATACGCCCTTTTTGGCCAAGTGCATCATTGTCGACCTTCTGCCTCTTTTCCTATGCTTTAAATGCAATTCCAGTCTACCTCCTGAAATCGGTTTCCTGCAATTCTGCCCGGCTTTCAAGTCCTCTTGGCAGCCTTACTTCAGTATATTTTTGGATGATAGCTGTCATTTATAACTCTGCAGGTTTGTGAATTACAGTGCCCCTGAGCTCCTTTCTTCAACTCGCTTTCTTGTGAGCTGGCCGCAACACCGCAGGATTGCTTCAGGCCCTAATCTGGTTCCGGCATGGCACGCTGAGCCTTTGGTTAATTCCTCTTCCTGGTGGGAAATGAGAGTTAAATTTTCCCGTCCAGACACCTCCAGCTAGTCTCTCATTGGTTCTCCCTATTCCTGTTCATCTTCCGCGGAATTTGCAAACTGGGCCAAACAGGAGGTTAAAGGCACTGACTTTCCAAGTCGGGAGAGTGTTAGTAAAGCATCTGGAATGTTGCACCCGAGTACCAGGGGACGAGAACTGAGACATATTTCAACACGTCTCCCGATCACACGGTTGATCATACTCTGGGTTCCACATGCATGTTTTAGCTGAAGGAAGAATCCCTTAAACCTGGAGAGTTGAGACCCGTGGAATGGGTACCATGCAATATGACTTCAAAGGGTCTTCATTTGCTCACCAAAACTCTCCAATCCTATCACTGCTGCGTTTTTCCCCTGTACTCACGATTGATTCACTTTCAGAGACATAGCAATCCATAGGTTTTAAGATACTTACTAGTCAGGTACATTATTAGGCGTTTAATATGGGGTTTTGAGTCCATTTCGTTGAGCAAGGAGTAGCTCGTGTCTATTACATATTTGGCTTAAGGAACTTTATCTGTGCTCATTTCAATCTCTGGTTTTATGCAGCACCCCAACTCACCTTTCCCGTTAAGCAAGCATAAGTTGGTTTTCTAAATTTGAGACTCTGTTCTGTTTTGTAATCCAGTTCCTGTGTAGCCAAGTTTACATTCCGTGTATTAGTGATATCTTATGATGTTTCTTTTTCTGTGTGACTTATTTCAGTTAGAATCATCATACCTGAATCCACTCTATGCTGCTACGGGCCTGATGACATAAATTTCATTGCTGAGTGATATTGCATTGTACGTAAGTACCACAACTTCTTTATCCATTTTTCACTTTCTCTGATATTGAACTTGTACCGTAAATGAGGTTCTTGTAAACAGAGCCGTCCCAAACATTGGGGTGGCTGTGTCTTTTTGATTTTAATTTCCCTAAGCTGCAGGACCATAAGTGGAAGTGCCCTAGGCTCTGTTGCTTTGTTTTAGATGTTCCAGGAAACACCATACACTTCTCCTGAGTGGCTGTTGGCAAGTTACATCCCGCCCATCAGCATAACAAGGCTCCCAGTTCTCTATGGCCTGTCCTGCCTTTCTGGATTTTACACTTTTTTCAGATGGCCCTTTTGACTGGGGGGAAGTGAGACTTCATTGTAGTGCAGATTTCCTTTGCAAGCTTGCTTGGTTGGCCAAAAAGGTCGTATGCACTTTTTCCTGAATATATTCAGGAAAAAACGCATACGCCCTTTTTGGCCAAGTGCATCATTGTCAACGTTCTGCCTCTTTTCCTATGTTTTAAATGCAATTCCAGTCTACCTCCTGAAATCGGTTTCCTGCAATTCTGCCCCGCTTTCAAGTCCTCTTGGCAGCCTTACTTCAGTATATTTTTAGACAATAGCTGTCATTTATAACTCTGCAGGTTTGTGAATTACAGTGCCCCTGAGCTCCTTTCTTCAACTCGCTTTCTCGTGAGCTGGCCGCAACACCGCAGGATTGCTTCAGGCCCTAATCTGGTTCCGGCACGGAACGCTGAGCCTTTGGTTAATTCCTCTTCCTGGTGGGAAATGAGAGTTAAATTTGCCCGTCCAGACACCTCCAGCTAGTCTCTCATTGGTTCTCCCTATTCCTGTTCATCTTCTGCAGAAATTGCAAACTGGGCGAAACAAGAGGTTAAACGCACTGACTCTCCAAGTCGGGAGAGTGTTAGTAAAGCATCTGGAATATTGTACCCGAGTACCAGGGGAGGAAAACTGAGACATATTTGAACAAGTCTCCCGGTCACACGGTTGATCATACTCTGAGTTCCACATGCATGTTTTAGCTGAAGGAAGAATCCCTTAAACCTTGAGAGTTGAGACCCATGGAATGGGTACCATTCAATATGACTTCAAAGGGTCTTCGTTTGCTCACCGAACCTCTCCAATCCTATCACTGCTGCGTTTATGCCCCTCTACACATGCTTGATTCTCTTTCGGAGACATAGTAATCCATAGATTTTAAGATATTACTAGTCAGGTACATTCTTAGGCGTTTAATATGGGGTTTTGAGTCCATTTCGTTGAGCAAGGAGTAGCTCGTGTCTATGACATATTTGGCTTAAGGAACTTTATTTGTGCTCATTTCAATCTCTGGTTTTATGCAGCACCCCAACTCACCTTTCCCCTTAAGCAAGCATAAGTTGATTTTCTAAATTTGGGACCAGGTTCTGTTTTGAAATTCAGTTCCTGTGTAGCCAAGTTTACATTCCGTGTATTAGTGATATCTTATGATGTTTCTTTTTCTGTGTGACTTATTTCAGTTAGAATCATCATACCTGAATCCACTCATTATGCTGCTATGGGCCTGATGACATAGATGTCATTGCTGAGTGATATTGCATTGTACGTAAGTACCACAACTTCTTTATCCATTTTTCGCTTTATGCGATATTGAACTTGTACCGTAAACGAGTTTCTTGTAAACAGAGCCATCCCAAACTTTGGGGTGGCTGTGTCTTTTTGATTTTAATTTCCCTAAGCTATAGGACCATAAGTGGAAGTGCCCTAGGCTCTGTTGCTTTGTTTTTTAGATGTTTCAGGAAACACCATACACTTCTCCCGAGTGGCTGTTGGCAAGTTACATCCCGCCCATCAGCATAACAAGGCTCCCAGTTCTCCATGGCCTGTCCTGCCTTTCTGGATTTTACACTTTTTTCAGATGGCCCTTTTGACGGGGGGGAAGTGAGACTTCATTGTAGAGCAGATTTCCTTTGCAAGCTTGCTTGGTTGGCCAAAAACGGCGTATGCGTTTTTTCCTGAATATATTCAGGAAAAAACGCATACGCCCTTTTTGGCCAAGTGCATCATTGTCGACCTTCTGCCTCTTTTCCTATGCTTTAAATGCAATTCCAGTCTACCTCCTGAAATCGGTTTCCTGCAATTCTGCCCGGCTTTGAAGTCCTCTTGGCAGCCTTACTTCAGTATATTTTTGGATGATAGCTGTCATTTATAACTCTGCAGGTTTGTGAATTACAGTGCCCCTGAGCTCCTTTCTTCAACTCGCTTTCTTGTGAGCTGGCCGCAACACCGCAGGATTGCTTCAGGCCCTAATCTGGTTCCGGCATGGCACGCTGAGCCTTTGGTTAATTCCTCTTCCTGGTGGGAAATGAGAGTTAAATTTTCCCGTCCAGACACCTCCAGCTAGTCTCTCATTGGTTCTCCCTATTCCTGTTCATCTTCCGCGGAATTTGCAAACTGGGCCAAACAGGAGGTTAAAGGCACTGACTCTCCAAGTCGGGAGAGTGTTAGTAAAGCATCTGGAATGTTGCACCCGAGTACCAGGGGACGAGAACTGAGACATATTTCAACACGTCTCCCGATCACACGGTTGATCATACTCTGGGTTCCACATGCATGTTTTAGCTGAAGGAAGAATCCCTTAAACCTGGAGAGTTGAGACCCGTGGAATGGGTACCATGCAATATGACTTCAAAGGGTCTTCATTTGCTCACCAAAACTCTCCAATCCTATCACTGCTGCGTTTTTGCCCCTGTACTCACGATTGATTCACTTTCAGAGACATAGCAATCCATAGGTTTTAAGATACTTACTAGTCAGGTACATTATTAGGCGTTTAATATGGGGTTTTGAGTCCATTTCGTTGAGCAAGGAGTAGCTCGTGTCTATTACATATTTGGCTTAAGGAACTTTATCTGTGCTCATTTCAATCTCTGGTTTTATGCAGCACCCCAACTCACCTTTCCCGTTAAGCAAGCATAAGTTGGTTTTCTAAATTTGAGACTCTGTTCTGTTTTGTAATCCAGTTCCTGTGTAGCCAAGTTTACATTCCGTGTATTAGTGATATCTTATGATGTTTCTTTTTCTGTGTGACTTATTTCAGTTAGAATCATCATACCTGAATCCACTCATTATGCTGCTATGGGCCTGATGACATAGATGTCATTGCTGAGTGATATTGCATTGTACGTAAGTACCACAACTTCTTTATCCATTTTTCGCTTTATGCGATATTGAACTTGTACCGTAAATGAGTTTCTTGTAAACAGAGCCATCCCAAACTTTGGGGTGGCTGTGTCTTTTTGATTTTAATTTCCCTAAGCTATAGGACCATAAGTGGAAGTGCCCTAGGCTCTGTTGCTTTATTTTTTAGATGTTTCAGGAAACACCATACACTTCTCCCGAGTGGCTGTTGGCAAGTTACATCCCGCCCATCAGCATAACAAGGCTCCCAGTTCTCCATGGCCTGTCCTGCCTTTCTGGATTTTACACTTTTTTCAGATGGCCCTTTTGACGGGGGGGGGAAGTGAGACTTCATTGTAGTGCAGATTTCCTTTGCAAGCTTGCTTGGTTGGCCAAAAAGGGCGTATGCGTTTTTTCCTGAATATATTCAGGAAAAAACGCATACGCCCTTTTTGGCCAAGTGCATCATTGTCGACCTTCTGCCTCTTTTCCTATGCTTTAAATGCAATTCCAGTCTACCTCCTGAAATCGGTTTCCTGCAATTCTGCCCGGCTTTGAAGTCCTCTTGGCAGCCTTACTTCAGTATATTTTTGGATGATAGCTGTCATTTATAACTCTGCAGGTTTGTGAATTACAGTGCCCCTGAGCTCCTTTCTTCAACTCGCTTTCTTGTGAGCTGGCCGCAACACCGCACGATTGCTTCAGGCCCTAATCTGGTTCCGGCATGGCACGCTGAGCCTTTGGTTAATTCCTCTTCCTGGTGGGAAATGAGAGTTAAATTTTCCCGTCCAGACACCTCCAGCTAGTCTCTCATTGGTTCTCCCTATTCCTGTTCATCTTCCGCGGAATTTGCAAACTGGGCCAAACAGGAGGTTAAAGGCACTGACTCTCCAAGTCGGGAGAGTGTTAGTAAAGCATCTGGAATGTTGCACCCGAGTACCAGGGGACGAGAACTGAGACATATTTCAACACGTCTCCTGATCACACGGTTGATCATACTCTGGGTTCCTCATGCATGTTTTAGCTGAAGGAAGAATCCCTTAAACCTGGAGAGTTGAGACCCGTGGAATGGGTACCATGCAATATGACTTCAAAGGGTCTTCATTTGCTCACCAAAACTCTCCAATCCTATCACTGCTGCGTTTTTGCCCCTGTACTCACGATTGATTCACTTTCAGAGACATAGCAATCCATAGGTTTTAAGATACTTACTAGTCAGGTACATTATTAGGCGTTTAATATGGGGTTTTGAGTCCATTTCGTTGAGCAAGGAGTAGCTCTTGTCTATTACATATTTGGCTTAAGGAACTTTATCTGTGCTCATTTCAATCTCTGGTTTTATGCAGCACCCCAACTCACCTTTCCCCTTAAGCAAGCATAAGTTGATTTTCTAAATTTGGGACCATGTTCTGTTTTGAAATTCAGTTCCTGTGTAGCCAAGTTTACATTCCGTGTATTAGTGATATCTTATGATGTTTCTTTTTCTGTGTGACTTATTTCAGTTAGAATCATCATAGCTGAATCCACTCATTATGCTGCTATGGGCCTGATGACATAGATGTCATTGCTGAGTGATATTGCATTGTACGTAAGTACCACAACTTCTTTATCCATTTTTCGCTTTATGCGATATTGAACTTGTACCGTAAACGAGTTTCTTGTAAACAGAGCCATCCCAAACTTTGGGGTGGCTGTGTCTTTTTGATTTTAATTTCCCTAAGCTGCAGGACCATAAGTGAAAGTGTCCTAGGCTCTGTTGCTTTGTTTTTTAGATGTTTCAGGAAACACCATACACTTCTCCCTAGTGGCTGTTGGCAATTTACATCCCGCCCATCAGCATAACAAGGCTCCCAGTTCTCCATGGCCTGTCCTGCCTTTCTGGATTTTACACTTTTTTCAGATGGCCCTTTTGACGGGGGGGAAGTGAGACTTCATTGTAGTGCAGATTTCCTTTGGAAGCTTGCTTGGTTGGCCAAAAAGGGCGTATGCGTTTTTTCCTGAATATATTCAGGAAAAAACGCATACGCCCTTTTTGGCCAAGTGCATCATTGTCGACCTTCTGCCTCCTTTCCTATGCTTTAAATGCAATTCCAGTCTACCTCCTGAAATCGGTTTCCTGCAATTCTGCCCGGCTTTCAAGTCCTCTTGGCAGCCTTACTTCAGTATATTTTTGAATGATAGCTGTCATTTATAACTCTGCAGGTTTGTGAATTACAGTGCCCCTGAGCTCCTTTCTTCAACTCGCTTTCTTGTGAGCTGGCCGCAACACCGCAGGATTGCTTCAGGCCCTAATCTGGTTCCGGCATGGCACGCTGAGCCTTTGGTTAATTCCTCTTCCTGGTGGGAAATGAGAGTTAAATTTTCCCGTCCAGACACCTCCAGCTAGTCTCTCATTGGTTCTCCCTATTCCTGTTCATCTTCCGCGGAATTTGCAAACTGGGCCAAACAGGAGGTTAAAGGCACTGACTCTCCAAGTCGGGAGAGTGTTAGTAAAGCATCTGGAATGTTGCACCCGAGTACCAGGGGACGAGAACTGAGACATATTTCAACACGTCTCCCGATCACACGGTTGATCATACTCTGGGTTCCACATGCATGTTTTAGCTGAAGGAAGAATCCCTTAAACCTGGAGAGTTGAGACCCGTGGAATGGGTACCATGCAATATGACTTCAAAGGGTCTTCATTTGCTCACCAAAACTCTCCAATCCTATCACTGCTGCGTTTTTGCCCCTGTACTCACGATTGATTCACTTTCAGAGACATAGCAATCCATAGGTTTTAAGATACTTACTAGTCAGGTACATTATTAGGCGTTTAATATGGGGTTTTGAGTCCATTTCGTTGAGCAAGGAGTAGCTCTTGTCTATTACATATTTGGCTTAAGGAACTTTATCTGTGCTCATTTCAATCTCTGGTTTTATGCAGCACCCCAACTCACCTTTCCCCTTAAGCAAGCATAAGTTGATTTTCTAAATTTGGGACCATGTTCTGTTTTGAAATTCAGTTCCTGTGTAGCCAAGTTTACATTCCGTGTATTAGTGATATCTTATGATGTTTCTTTTTCTGTGTGACTTATTTCAGTTAGAATCATCATACCTGAATCCACTCATTATGCTGCTATGGGCCTGATGACATAGATGTCATTGCTGAGTGATATTGCATTGTACGTAAGTACCACAACTTCTTTATCCATTTTTCGCTTTATGCGATATTGAACTTGTACCGTAAACGAGTTTCTTGTAAACAGAGCCATCCCAAACTTTGGGGTGGCTGTGTCTTTTTGATTTTAATTTCCCTAAGCTATAGGACCATAAGTGGAAGTGCCCTAGGCTCTGTTGCTTTGTTTTTTAGATGTTTCAGGAAACACCATACACTTCTCCCGAGTGGCTGTTGGCAAGTTACATCCCGCCCATCAGCATAACAAGGCTCCCAGTTCTCCATGGCCTGTCCTGCCTTTCTGGATTTTACACTTTTTTCAGATGGCCCTTTTGACGGGGGGGAAGTGAGACTTCATTGTAGTGCAGATTTCCTTTGCAAGCTTGCTTGGTTGGCCAAAAAGGGCGTATGCGTTTTTTCCTGAATATATTCAGGAAAAAACGCATACGCCCTTTTTGGCCAAGTGCATCATTGTCGACCTTCTGCCTCTTTTCCTATGCTTTAAATGCAATTCCAGTCTACCTCCTGAAATCGGTTTCCTGCAATTCTGCCCGGCTTTCAAGTCCTCTTGGCAGCCTTACTTCAGTATATTTTTGGATGATAGCTGTCATTTATAACTCTGCAGGTTTGTGAATTACAGTGCCCCTGAGCTCCTTTCTTCAACTCGCTTTCTTGTGAGCTGGCCGCAACACCGCAGGATTGCTTCAGGCCCTAATCTGGTTCCGGCATGGCACGCTGAGCCTTTGGTTAATTCCTCTTCCTGGTGGGAAATGAGAGTTAAATATTCCCGTCCAGACACCTCCAGCTAGTCTCTCATTGGTTCTCCCTATTCCTGTTCATCTTCCGCGGAATTTGCAAACTGGGCCAAACAGGAGGTTAAAGGCACTGACTCTCCAAGTCGGGAGAGTGTTAGTAAAGCATCTGGAATGTTGCACCCGAGTACCAGGGGACGAGAACTGAGACATATTTCAACACGTCTCCCGATCACACGGTTGATCATACTCTGGGTTCCACATGCATGTTTTAGCTGAAGGAAGAATCCCTTAAACCTGGAGAGTTGAGACCCGTGGAATGGGTACCATGCAATATGACTTCAAAGGGTCTTCATTTGCTCACCAAAACTCTCCAATCCTATCACTGCTGCGTTTTTGCCCCTGTACTCACGATTGATTCACTTTCAGAGACATAGCAATCCATAGGTTTTAAGATACTTACTAGTCAGGTACATTATTAGGCGTTTAATATGGGGTTTTGAGTCCATTTCGTTGAGCAAGCAGTAGCTCTTGTCTATTACATATTTGGCTTAAGGAACTTTATCTGTGCTCATTTCAATCTCTGGTTTTATGCAGCACCTCAACTCACCTTTCCCCTTAAGCAAGCATAAGTTGATTTTCTAAATTTGGGACCATGTTCTGTTTTGAAATTCAGTTCCTGTGTAGCCAAGTTTACATTCCGTGTATTAGTGATATCTTATGATGTTTCTTTTTCTGTGTGACTTATTTCAGTTAGAATCATCATACCTGAATCCACTCATTATGCTGCTATGGGCCTGATGACATAGATGTCATTGCTGAGTGATATTGCATTGTACGTAAGTACCACAACTTCTTTATCCATTTTTCGCTTTATGCGATATTGAACTTGTACCGTAAACGAGTTTCTTGTAAACAGAGCCATCCCAAACTTTGGGGTGGCTGTGTCTTTTTGATTTTAATTTCCCTAAGCTGCAGGACCATAAGTGGAAGTGCCCTAGGCTCTGTTGCTTTGTTTTTTAGATGTTTCAGGAAACACCATACACTTCTCCCGAGTGGCTGTTGGCAAGTTACATCCCGCCCATCAGCATAACAAGGCTCCCAGTTCTCCATGGCCTGTCCTGCCTTTCTGGATTTTACACTTTTTTCAGATGGCCCTTTTGACGGGGGGGAAGTGAGACTTCATTGTAGTGCAGATTTCCTTTGCAAGCTTGCTTGGTTGGCCAAAAAGGGCGTATGCGTTTTTTCCTGAATATATTCAGGAAAAAACACATACGCCCTTTTTGGCCAAGTGCATCATTGTCGACCTTCTGCCTCTTTTCCTATGCTTTAAATGCAATTCCAGTCTACCTCCTGAAATCGGTTTCCTGCAATTCTGCCCGGCTTTCAAGTCCTCTTGGCAGCCTTACTTCAGTATATTTTTGGATGATAGCTGTCATTTATAACTCTGCAGGTTTGTGAATTACAGTGCCCCTGAGCTCCTTTCTTCAACTCGCTTTCTTGTGAGCTGGCCGCAACACCGCAGGATTGCTTCAGGCCCTAATCTGGTTCCGGCATGGCACGCTGAGCCTTTGGTTAATTCCTCTTCCTGGTGGGAAATGAGAGTTAAATTTTCCCGTCCAGACACCTCCAGCTAGTCTCTCATTGGTTCTCCCTATTCCTGTTCATCTTCCGCGGAATTTGCAAACTGGGCCAAACAGGAGGTTAAAGGCACTGACTCTCCAAGTCGGGAGAGTGTTAGTAAAGCATCTGGAATGTTGCACCCGAGTACCAGGGGACGAGAACTGAGACATATTTCAACACGTCTCCCGATCACACGGTTGATCATACTCTGGGTTCCACATGCATGTTTTAGCTGAAGGAAGAATCCCTTAAACCTGGAGAGTTGAGACCCGTGGAATGGGTACCATGCAATATGACTTCAAAGGGTCTTCATTTGCTCACCAAAACTCTCCAATCCTATCACTGCTGCGTTTTTGCCCCTGTACTCACGATTGATTCACTTTCAGAGACATAGCAATCCATAGGTTTTAAGATACTTACTAGTCAGGTACATTATTAGGCGTTTAATATGGGGTTTTGAGTCCATTTCGTTGAGCAAGGAGTAGCTCTTGTCTATTACATATTTGGCTTAAGGAACTTTATCTGTGCTCATTTCAATCTCTGGTTTTATGCAGCACCCCAACTCACCTTTCCCCTTAAGCAAGCATAAGTTGATTTTCTAAATTTGGGACCATGTTCTGTTTTGAAATTCAGTTCCTGTGTAGCCAAGTTTACATTCCGTGTATTAGTGATATCTTATGATGTTTCTTTTTCTGTGTGACTTATTTCAGTTAGAATCATCATACCTGAATCCACTCATTATGCTGCTATGGGCCTGATGACATAGATGTCATTGCTGAGTGATATTGCATTGTACGTAAGTACCACAACTTCTTTATCCATTTTTCGCTTTATGCGATATTGAACTTGTACCGTAAACGAGTTTCTTGTAAACAGAGCCATCCCAAACTTTGGGGTGGCTGTGTCTTTTTGATTTTAATTTCCCTAAGCTGCAGGACCATAAGTGGAAGTGCCCTAGGCTCTGTTGCTTTGTTTTTTAGATGTTTCAGGAAACACCATACACTTCTCCCGAGTGGCTGTTGGCAATTTACATCCCGCCCATCAGCATAACAAGGCTCCCAGTTCTCCATGGCCTGTCCTGCCTTTCTGGATTTTACACTTTTTTCAGATGGCCCTTTTGACGGGGGGGAAGTGAGACTTCATTGTAGTGCAGATTTCCTTTGCAAGCTTGCTTGGTTGGCCAAAAAGGGCGTATGCGTTTTTTCCTGAATATATTCAGGAAAAAACGCATACGCCCTTTTTGGCCAAGTGCATCATTGTCGACCTTCTGCCTCTTTTCCTATGCTTTAAATGCAATTCCAGTCTACCTCCTGAAATCGGTTTCCTGCAATTCTGCCCGGCTTTCAAGTCCTCTTGGCAGCCTTACTTCAGTATATTTTTGGATGATAGCTGTCATTTATAACTCTGCAGGTTTGTGAATTACAGTGCCCCTGAGCTCCTTTCTTCAACTCGCTTTCTTGTGAGCTGGCCGCAACACCGCACGATTGCTTCAGGCCCTAATCTGGTTCCGGCATGGCACGCTGAGCCTTTGGTTAATTCCTCTTCCTGGTGGGAAATGAGAGTTAAATTTTCCCGTCCAGACACCTCCAGCTAGTCTCTCATTGGTTCTCCCTATTCCTGTTCATCTTCCGCGGAATTTGCAAACTGGGCCAAACAGGAGGTTAAAGGCACTGACTCTCCAAGTCGGGAGAGTGTTAGTAAAGCATCTGGAATGTTGCACCCGAGTACCAGGGGACGAGAACTGAGACATATTTCAACACGTCTCCCGATCACACGGTTGATCATACTCTGGGTTCCACATGCATGTTTTAGCTGAAGGAAGAATCCCTTAAACCTGGAGAGTTGAGACCCGTGGAATGGGTACCATGCAATATGACTTCAAAGGGTCTTCATTTGCTCACCAAAACTCTCCAATCCTATCACTGCTGCGTTTTTGCCCCTGTACTCACGATTGATTCACTTTCAGAGACATAGCAATCCATAGGTTTTAAGATACTTACTAGTCAGGTACATTATTAGGCGTTTAATATGGGGTTTTGAGTCCATTTCGTTGAGCAAGCAGTAGCTCTTGTCTATTACATATTTGGCTTAAGGAACTTTATCTGTGCTCATTTCAATCTCTGGTTTTATGCAGCACCTCAACTCACCTTTCCCCTTAAGCAAGCATAAGTTGATTTTCTAAATTTGGGACCATGTTCTGTTTTGAAATTCAGTTCCTGTGTAGCCAAGTTTACATTCCGTGTATTAGTGATATCTTATGATGTTTCTTTTTCTGTGTGACTTATTTCAGTTAGAATCATCATACCTGAATCCACTCATTATGCTGCTATGGGCCTGATGACATAGATGTCATTGCTGAGTGATATTGCATTGTACGTAAGTACCACAACTTCTTTATCCATTTTTCGCTTTATGCGATATTGAACTTGTACCGTAAACGAGTTTCTTGTAAACAGAGCCATCCCAAACTTTGGGGTGGCTGTGTCTTTTTGATTTTAATTTCCCTAAGCTGCAGGACCATAAGTGGAAGTGCCCTAGGCTCTGTTGCTTTGTTTTTTAGATGTTTCAGGAAACACCATACACTTCTCCCGAGTGGCTGTTGGCAAGTTACATCCCGCCCATCAGCATAACAAGGCTCCCAGTTCTCCATGGCCTGTCCTGCCTTTCTGGATTTTACACTTTTTTCAGATGGCCCTTTTGACGGGGGGGAAGTGAGACTTCATTGTAGTGCAGATTTCCTTTGCAAGCTTGCTTGGTTGGCCAAAAAGGGCGTATGCGTTTTTTCCTGAATATATTCAGGAAAAAACACATACGCCCTTTTTGGCCAAGTGCATCATTGTCGACCTTCTGCCTCTTTTCCTATGCTTTAAATGCAATTCCAGTCTACCTCTTGAAATCGGTTTCCTGCAATTGTGCCTTGCTTTCAATGCCTCTTCATAGCCTTATCTCAATATATTTTTTGAAAATAGTTGGCCTTTATAACTCTGCAGGTTTTTGAATTGCAGTGGCCCTTAGCTCCATTTTTCAGCTCTTATTTTTGTTATCTTGCCTCATAACCACAGGATTCCTTCAGGCCCTATTCTTCTTCTGGGGCACCTTGCTGTGCCTTTGGTTTATTCTTCTTACTGATGTGAAATTAGAGTGACATGTGCCCATTGACACTGTTACAGCTAGTTTCTCACTGGTTCCCCCTATTCCCATTCATCCTCCGCACTAACTGCAGACTGTGCGATACCAGAACTTAAAGGCATTGACTCTCCATGTGGGGATATTGTTAGTAAAGCGGCTGGAATGTCGATCTGGAGCCCCAGTAGAGGAAAAATGATGTGTGTTTTAGAAACCTTTCCCGATCATATGGTATACCAGTCGCTGGGTTTCCCAAGCATGGTTTAGCTGTAGGAAGATTCCCTTCAACCTGGAGTTTTGGGACCCTTGGAATGAGTAGCATGAAGTATTGCATTAAACTTTTGGCAGTTGCTCACCAAAGCTCACCAATCCTCTCAGCCCCAAGTGTCCAGCCTTATGTCTTATCCAGCTGTGGGTTTATATGTGGTCAATCCAGGTTGCATCACAGCCCCTGAGCAAATTTTGTAAGAATTTTTCTCTCTTTCATTGTTTCTGCGTTTTGTTTTTAAAATTTATTTCTATAATGGGGTTTAGCTCATTTTCACTGCTGTGTTTGTGCCGCTCTGCACACACTTGATTCCCTTATGGAGATATATCAATACATGGGTTTTAAGATTCTTATTACTCAGATATATTTCTCTGCGGTGTATAGGGTGTGTTGAGGCCAGTTCATTGAGCAAGGTGTAGATCTTGTCTCATATCTATTTGGTTTATTGAACGGTATCTGTGCTAATTTCAAACTCTGGTTTTATGCATCACCCCACCTCTCCTTTCCCCTTAAGCTGACATAAGTGTGTTTTCTAAATGTGAGACACTGTTCTGTTCTGTAATTCATTTCTTGTGCAGCCATATTTACCCTCCCTCTATAAGTGATATCTTATGATATGTTTCTTTTTCTGTTTGACTTATTTCAAGTAGTATTATCGGACCTAAATCCACTCTTTATCCTTCTACTAGCCTTATTACCTTGATTTCATGGTGAAGAGATATTCCATTGTACATAAGTACCACATCTTCTTTATCCATTGTTCTCTTTCCTGGGATATTTAAGGTGTACTGAAGTTGAGGTTCTTGTAAACAGAGTAGCCCTAAACTGTGGTGTGCTTGTGTCTTGTTGATTTTTAGACTTCCCTAGATATACTCCCATGATTGGAAGTGTCCTATGCTCTGTAGCTCTGTTTTTTAGATGATTTAGGAACCACCATACACTACTCCAGAGTGGCTCTCGGCAGTTCACACACTGCCCATCAGCGTATAAAGGCTCCCTGTTCTCCATGGCCTGTCCTGCATTTCTGGTTTTTACAAATTTTTAGGATGGCCCTTTTGACCGGTGGGAAATGAGACTTCTTTGTTGTGCACATTTGCATTGCTTGCTTGCTTCGTTGCCCATAAAGTGCGTATGCGTTTTTTCCTGGATATAATCAGGAAAAAACGCATACGCCCTTTTGGGCCAACTGCATCATTGTCGAAATTCTGCCGCTTTTCATGTGCTTTAAAGACGAGTCCAATCTATCTCTTGAAATCTGTTTCTTGCAATTCTGTCTTGCATTCAGATCCTCTTCTTTGCCTTACCTCAACATATTTTTGGACGTTAGTTTTCATTTATAACTCTGCAGGTTTGTGAATTGCAGTGACCCTGAGCTCCATTTTTTAAGTTGCTCTTTTGTGAGCTGGCCTCAAACCCGCAGGATTGCTTCAGGCCCTATTTTGGCTCCGGCGAGGCGGGCTGAGCCTTTTTTCAATTCTTATTCTTAATGGGAAATTAGAGTGATATGTGCCCGTCCAAACCCCTACAACTATTCTCTCATTGGTTCCCCCTCTTCCCATTCATCCTCCTCACAATTTGCAAAATGTGTGAAACAGAAGTTGAAATGTGCTGATTCTCCAAGTGGGGAGATTCTAAGTAACGTGGCTGGAATGGTGAACAGGTGCACCAGGAGAGGATAAATGAGCTGCATTTTAGACACATCTCCCGATCACATGGTGTACAGTCCTCTGGGTTTTCCATGCATGTTTTAGCTGTAGGTAGATCCCTTGAACCTGCAGATTTGGGACCCATTGAATGGGTACCAGGTAGTATTACTTTAAAGGGTGTGCATTTCCTCACCCAACCTCACATTTCTCTTAGTGCAAACAGTTTGCAGCCTTATGTCTCATCCTGCTGTGGGTCTAGATGTGTTCAATCCATGTTGCATCACCGTCCCTGAGGAAAAGTTGTAAGAGGTTTTCTCTGTCTCTCTGTCGTTTATTTTTTTCAATTTATTACTATATTGGTTACAGCTGATTTTCAAAGCTCTGTTTCTTGCTGCTGTACATCCACTTGATTCACGTACAGAGAGACATCAGTAAATTCTTTTTCAGATTCTTACCAGTCGTATATATTCTTTTCCGGTGACTTGAGTGTGCTGAGTGCAGTTCTTTTAGCTACCGTGTAGGCCTTGTTGATTATCAGTTTGGTATTTGGAATGGTATCTTTGCTAATTTCAACCTCCTGGATGATGCCTCACCCCTCCCCACCTTTCCCGTTTAGCAGCCTTATGCGTCTTTTCTACATATTTGACTATGTTTTTGTTTTGTAATTTATTTCATGTGTAGCCATTTTGGATTCCACCTTTAAGTGATATCTTATGATATGTGTCTTTTTCTTTTTGAATTATGTCACTTAGAAAGATCATACGTAACTCCTCCGGAGTTGTTACAACTGGCCATATTTCATTGATTTCCAGGCTGAATAATATTCCACTCTACCTAAGTACCACATCTCTATCCATTTTTTCCCTCCAGAGACATTTAAGTTATATCCTAGTCGAGGATCTTTTAAACAGAGAGGGGGTAAACATTGGGGTGCCTGTGTCCTCTCAATTTTTGTTTTTCCCAAGATATACGCCCATGAGTGCAAGTGCCCTATGCTCTGTAGCTCATTTTTTAGATGCTTTAGTAAACACAATACACTTCTCCAGAATGGCCGTTGGCAATATACATTTCCACTATAAGTCTCACAGGGCTCCCTCTTCTCCTTGCCCTGTCCTGCATTTCTGTTGTTTACGCTTTATGAGGATGGCTCTTCTGACTGATGCGAAGTGATATCTTTTGTAGTATTGACTTCCAGTGCCCACCTGTTTGGTTGGCTAAAAAAGTGTATGCCCTTTTCTTGAATATATACAGAAAAAAACGCATACACCCTTTTTGGCCAACTGCAATGTTGGCAATGTTCAGCTCCTTTTCTTGTGCTTAATGGCGAGTCCTTTCTACCTCCTCAAATCCCTTTCCTGCCATTCTCCCTTGCTTACAAGTCCTTTTCTCTGACTTTCCTCAAGACATTTTTCAGTGATGGATATTTTCAACTCTGCAGTTTCATGAATTTTACTGCCCCTGAGTTCCATTGTTCAACTTGTGTTTATGGGAACTGGCCACAAAGCAGCGGGATTTCCTCAAGCCCTATACTGTTTCCATGGGCAATCCTAGCCTTTGGTCAGTTCGTCTTCCTGATTGGAAATTAGAGTGACATGTGCCTGTCTGAACACCTAGGACTTGTCTCTCATTGTTCCTCATCCTTCTGCTTCATCCTCTGGACAAATTCCAAACTGTACACAACAGGATGTTGACAGTGCTGACATCTCCAAGTGGGGAGACTGTTAGTAAAGACGCTGGAGGGGTGAACCCGAGCACCAGGAGATGAGGAGATGAGATGCTTTTTCCAAACTCTTCCCGATCAGACGGTATATCATCCTCTGGGTGTGACAGACATGTTTTAGCAGTAGGAAGAGTCCCATTCATGTAAGGAGAACACCAGGGCTTTTTCAAAATCAGTGTCTCCCCGAAACCCAAACTGGAGAATTTTTTAAGCTACGGCTACACATATGTTCATTAAGGGCCTTGGGAAGTAGGCAGAGTCCAAACTTTAGATGATTGAAGTCTTCAGGGTCAGAAGCACTCACCACCAGCTTCCCTTAGGTTACACTTTAACTGTCATTGATAGATGATGTCAATAAAAATATCTATTCTTTTTCAGATTATTTCCCCTTATAGCTTATTGCAAAATGTTGAGTGTAGTTCCCTGTGCTATACAGTAGTTCCTTGTTGATGATCTATTTTATACATGGCAGTGTGTATGTGTTAATCCCAAACTGTTAATTTATCCCTCCTCCCACCTTTCCCCTTTGGTAATAATAAATTATAAGATTTTATACTTCTCAGAAATGGGGGAGCTGAAAGAGAGGTATCATTTTCAATGGAAAAGCATTTAAAACAAGATTGAAGCTTTAACCAAGATTATTAGATGTACATCCTTGGAAAGAAATCACTTCGTTTCTCTAATATTGACCTGACAAATAAGACAAACCTTTTCACTGAACTTGCTTATAATAAAGTGATGGAAATATCAAATGGAAGTGTTAGAAACATCTTATTTTACCCGAGCCTTATACACTGTTCTATGTTAACTACAGTTTGGCTCACACATCTGTTCATTGAGGTTACAATAGCCTCAATTTCTGTTACTGATCCTCCAGAGTGGACCCCAACAAGTGTCCCCCTGCCCAGTGTCATTGGGGCCAACAGATCGAGACTGAGTTTGGTTCACAAGCAAAGGTAACTTTATATTTTGATCAGAGAATGGAGAGGTGAGAGCATGCACTACCCCGTGGGCTGTGGGCTGGGCTGCTGTGTAGAGATCCTGTCAGAGTCAGTGGGAGGGAGGGGGCGGAGCTCTCGAGGGCCGGGTTGGCTGCAGCTCAGGCTCTATATCGCGGAGTCTGCACTGGGCCCCAGGAGCTGAGGTGTCGTCCCAGCCATTCTGCACTAGGAAATCTGGTCTGAAGTGCCGGGTGTGGAACCTCTGCATGCGGGACCCTAGGAGCACATGAAATTAGACAAAGCACAAAGGATAAAAACGGTTAGACTTGACTTTATTGCCCAGATTCTATTTTTATCTCCCAGGGATTTTTAATGGGCTTTGCTGGGGACAAACCCCTCCTCTGCCTTTTGTCCCGTTCCTCATTCTTGGAGTGCTGAGGGTGCAGACCCTTCTTCTGTAACTGCTGAGTGCTGAGTTGGGAGCCCTCATACCCGGGGGCGAGGGTCAGAGCTTCTTCCCAGCAGCCTCCAGATGACGTTGATTGTCCCCAGGCCCCCTGCCTCCCTGCTCGTCCACCTGAGCACCAGCATTGGAAATGTTATAGATTCTAATGACCTTTAAGGGTCCAGGAAAGAGATGTGCAGAGACGCTGTGGGGACCGGTGTCACCCCGCCCCACATTTGTTCGGCCACCTTAGGCTGAGCGTTTCTGCCAGCCTAGATGCTCTGACCAGTAGTCTGCGCTTTCTTCAATTAGGCCCCTGAATTAACGTACAAACAGCACCAGGTGTCAGAGCCCTGCCCGCTCAACTCCCAGACAGTCCAGGGTCAGTGCTGATCAAGGACCATGATGGCCACTGAGTCAACAGCCTTTTTTTTTTTTGAACAGTAAATTAAAGGACCATTTTGGGGGTTTTTTTGTATTTATTTATTTGTTGGCTATGCTAGGTCATTTCTGTGTGAGGGCTTTCCCTATTTGCGGCAAGCGGGGGCCACTCCTCATCGCGGTGCGCAGGCCTCTCACTATCGCGGCCTCTCTTGTTGTGGAGCACAGGCTCCAGACGCGCAGGCTCAGCAGTTGTGGCTCACGGGCCTAGTTGCTCCGCGGCATGGAGGATCCTCCCAGACCAAGGCTCGAACCCGCGTCCCCTGCATTGGCAGGCAGACTCTCAACCACTGTGCCACCAGGGCAGCCCACCTCAACAGCCTTTTGAAGTAAACAGGAGTCCAGCCAGTCTCATTGGCCACCATCATCACGGTGTCTGTAGGCTTTTCTATGGTGACAGTGTGATATACGGTTCCCCCGCCAAGATTATTAGCTCCCCTCTGGGTGCAGTAAGTCCTGCAAGCAGTAGTCTACTCTTTTGGGACACACTCTTGTTGTTTTATGAGAGAAACTCCAGGTCAAGTGATGTTCACATGAGTCGTCATGGTGCCCTGTTGCTCCCGTTTATCTCTCTGGATGTTGGAGTTGGAAGGCCTCCTCACTCGAGGTTGGTGTGCCCACAGAGCGAACCCTGCAACTTCAGAGCATGGTTGGTGGTTAGGATCACCACGTGGGGTCCTTTTCCCTTAGGAGGGAGGTGGCCTTTGGGGCTGCTGATTTCCAGGTTTTTAGATACCGCCAGTATCTTGGCCAGATGTGGCAGTGGGCCAAGCCCCTTGGTGACCGTAGTTTATCCTACCTGGATGGCATTCTTGCATTGTTCCATTTCAAGTGGTCCCAGTTTTTGCACTAATTCTCCAATGGCGATTCACCTTTCACCGGGAATGTAAAGGTCAAAGGGTTTAGCTAAATTAGGGAGTTCCAGGGCAAGGGTCTGAATTGACTGCTCTTTCCATTCTTGAAAGGCCACTTCTGGATTCTATTCAAAAGGATCATCAACTTTTCCTTTCAGTGTTTCATATAGAGGCCCAGCTAGTAGACTGTAGTTAGGGATCCAGAAGCAGCAAACCCTGGCCTCCCCAGGAACCCCTAAGCTGTCTTCTAGTTTTAGAAAGGGGTAAGGCTGAAAATGGTTTCTTTCCTTTCCTGGGATGGGCTTCTCCGACATTCTGTGAGAATGAAGCCCAGGCAGGTCACCGCAGTCTGTGATATTTGAGCTTTTTCTTGGACAACTTCTATCCTTTATTGGCTTGGTAGTTCAGAGGCCTCCTTAGTAGGGCTGGCGATCAGAATGTCGTCTGCGTACTGAAGGAGAGTTTCCTTTTCCAGAGGTAGAACTTTTAGGTCTTTAGCTAAGCTTTCCCCAAAGATGGTGTGGGAATTTTTGCACCCTTGGGGCAAGACGGCCCAGAAGTATTGTTTTAGTTGTATGTTGAGTCCTGCCACTCACAAGCCAAAATTTCTTGTGACTCTGGGACTAATGGAATACAAAAGAAGGCATCATTGAAGACTAATACAGAATACCATGTCCTGGTGGTTGGTAGAATGACCAGCAGGGTGTAAGAATTAGGAGCAGTTGGAGGTATATCCTCGGTGGCTTCACTGACTGTCCTGACATCCTTTACCAGGTCCCCAGCGCCCATGGGGCTCCCGTGGTCAGACCAATCCCAGAATATTGAGCTCACCTGGGCAGGTACCCCACCCCCACCCCAGCTCACGGGGCTCTCGTGGTCAGGCCCCTCCCAGGATACAGAGCTACCCTTGCAGGTACCGTGGCAGGGCTGGGCACACAGGAACCGTGCACATAGCCCTCATTGCAGAGCATCCCCAGCTCACCTGTCGCTCAGAGCTGACACAGAACACCTCAGAGCAGGACTTGAACTAACAAACAGCAGCTGCGACAGGTCTGTGACCCTGGGCATCACTCTGTGCGGCCTCCCTCCACCTGGTCTTCCAGAGACTTCCACTGCACCCGGGGCACCAGGCCTCTGTCTCCAACCACCACCCACCCCTCCTCTCCCTGACTCCTGGGTTCCTCTCATTAGGAGAGGGTTTTCTTGAAGTTGTCTCCCACTCATGGGCCAGATAAAATGATTAGAAAACAAGCCAAAGCTGCAGCCCCTTGTCTATCCTGACTCTCAGGAGCCCACACCTGTTCCTTGGACCTGGCCGGTTCAGCAAGTTCCATTTTCTGCAACTGTGAGCCCCTGAGGGGTGATGATTGGCTGACCTGGGCAGCCTTACCGTGCCGGCCAGCCCTCCCCAGGTGTGCCTGGGTTGAGATCAATATAAATACCACTCCAGGCAGCAAGAGCCCCTGCAGCCATGCCTGACGCCATTTTCTCTGCCCTGTCAGCAGTCTCGGGGCTGGGCTGGTGGGAGGGAGTGAGAGGCCACGGCTTTGTGGGTGGCCCAGTGTGAGTGGGGCTCTGCTGGACTTTCTGCAGCAGTTGCCAGGCTGCCACCTGCTAAAGAAGAGGATGTGTCACCTATACCTGCTGCTGGAATTTCTCCCTGGGCAGAGGTGAGAAAGGAAAAAAGCAGTGGGGGCAGGGACAGGACGGGTATCTCAGGCAGGGAAATGGAAATCTTCCAGAAGAGCACCCAGGGCCAGGACCATCCTGGCTGGCCTGCAGGCACCAAGTCGGCCAGCATGCTGTCACTCGTGTGGCTCTATGGCCCTTCCTCTAGGCTTTCAAGTCCTTGTATATATTCAGGTGTTTTACCTGGGACGGGTGGGAATAGTTCAGCAGCAACTGGCCTGGGGCTCAGCTCACGTTTACTCACAGATGCCTCGGCACGGTGCCCCAGCTTTGCAATGAGGACGCTTGTTGCGTGGGGGCTGCTGGCTGAATGGGAGACGATTCCCCACCACTGACCAACTTCAGAATTGTTTACAACTGGAGCAAGTGCCCTGATACGGTTTTCCTCTGTGGAACTGGTGGGTTCTGTGTTTTTTTTCTCTTTTTCGTTTTTGGTTCAAGGTAGATTTTATTCCTCTATTTTGTATTTACAGATATAAGCATGGAAATAATTTATTCATATAAATACATGTATGTGAAGGGAATAATTGTTTTTTCTGTTTTATTTTTTAAATTTTATTTCTTTTTAATTTTGAATTTTATTTTATATTTTTATACAGCAGGTTCTTATTGGTTATCTATTTTATACATATAAATGTATACATGCCAATCCCAGTCTCTCAACTCCTCCCACCACCACCCCCCCAACAGCTTTCCCCCCTTGTTGTCCATACGTTTGTTGTCTACATCTGTTGCTCTATTTATGCCTTGCAAAATGGTTAACCTGTACAGTTTTTCTAGGTTCCACATATATGCATGAATATACAAGATTTGTTTTTCTCTTTCTGACTTACTTCACTCTGTATGACACTCTCTAGATCCATCGACGTCTCTACAAATGACCCAATTTCATTCCTTTTAATGGCTTAGTAATATTCCATTTTATATATGTACCACAGCTTTATGCATTCGTCTGTCTGTGGGCATTTAGGTTGCTTCCATTACCTCGATATTGTAAAGAGTGAGGCAATGAACATTGCGGTGAATGTCTCTTTTTGATTTATGGTTTTGTCTGGGTATATGTCCAGAACAGGGATTGCTGTATCATATGGTAATTCTACTGTTAGTTTCTTAAGAAACTCCATATTGTTCTCCATAGTGACTGTATCAATTTATATTCCCAACAATAGTGGAAGAGGGTTCCTTTTCTCCACACCCTTTCCAGCATTTTTTGTTTATAGAATTTGTGATGATGCCCATTGTACCAGGTGTGAGGTGATACCTCATTGTTCAGTCCATTTCCTTGAGTAAGGGTTAGGTCTTGTCTATTACATATTTAGCTTATGGAACGGTATCTGTGCTAATTTCAAACTCTGGTTTTATGCAGCACCCCAACTCACGTTCCCCCTTAAGCAAGCATAAGTTGGTTTTCTAAACATGAGACCCTGTTCTGTTTTGTAATTCAGTTCATGTGTAGCCAAGTTCTCATTCCATGTATTAGTGGTACCTTATGATGTTTCTTTTTCTGTGTGACATTTTTCACTTAGAATCACCATGCCTCAATCCACTCATTATGCTCGCACGGGCTTGGTGACATAGTTTTCATTGCTGAGAGGTATTCTGTTGTTCGTAATTACGGCAACTTCTTTATCCATTATTTGCTCTCTGGCATATTTAACTTGTGCTGCAGAAGAGGTTCCTGTAAACAGAGCCATCCCAAATTTTGGGGTGGCTGTGTCTTTTTGATTTTAATTTCCCTAAGCTATAGGACTATAAGTGGAAGTGCCCTAGGCTCTGTTGCTTTGTTTTTTAGATGTTTCAGGAAACACCATACACTTCTCCCGACTGGCTGTTGGCAATTTACATCCCGCCCATCAGCATAACAAGGCTCCCAGTTCTCCATGGCCTGTCCTGCCTTTCTGGATTTTACACTTTTTTCAGATGGCCCTTTTGACCAGGGGGAACTGAGACTTCATTGTAGTGCAGATTTCCTTTGCAAGCTTGCTTGGTTGGCCAAAAAGGGCGTATGCGTTTTTTCCTGAATATATTCAGGAAAAAACGCATACGTCTTTTTGGCCAAGTACATCATTGTGGACGTTCTGCCTCTTTTCCTATGCTTTAAATGCAATTCCAGTCTACCTCCAGAAATCGCTTTCCTGCAATTCTGCCCCACTTTCAAGTCCTCTTGGCAGGCTTACTTCAGTATATTTTTGGACGATAGCTGTCATTTATAACTCTGCTGGTTTGTGAATTACAGTGGCCCTGAGCTCCTTTCTTCAACTCGCTTTCTTGTGAGCTGACCGCAACACCGCAGGATTGCTTCAGGCCCTAATCTGATTCCGGCATGGCACGCTGAGCCTTCGGTTAATTCCTCTTCCTGGTGGGAAATGAGAGTTAAATTTGCCCGTCCAGACACCTCCAGCTAGTCTCTCATTGGTTCTCCCTATTCCTGTTCATCTTCCGCAGAATTTGCAAACTGGGCCAAACAGGAGGTTAAAGGCACTGACTCTCCAAGTCGGGAGAGTGTTAGTAAAGCGTCTGGAATGTTGCACCCGAGTACCAGGGGACGAGAACTGAGACATATTGGAACACGTCTCCCGATCACACGGTTGATCATACTCTGGGTTCCACATGCATGTTTTAGCTGAAGGAAGAATCCCTTAAACCTGGAGAGTTGAGACCCGTGGAATGGGTACCATGCAATATGACTTCAAAGGGTCTTCATTTGCTCACCGAACCTCTCCAATCCTATCACTGCTGCGTTTATGCCCCTGTAAACACGCTTGAGTCTCTTTCGGAGAGATAGCAATACATAGGTTTTAAGATACTTACTAGTCTGGTACATTCTTAGGCGTTTAATATGGGGTGTTGAGTCCATTTCGTTGAGCAAGGAGTAGCTCTTGTCTATTCCATATTTGGCTTAAGGAACTTTATCTGTGCTCATTCCAATCTCTGGTTTTATGCAGCACCCCAACTCACCTTTCCCCTTAAGCAAGCATAAGTTGGTTTTCTAAATTTGAGACCTTGTTCTGTTTTGTAATCCAGTTCCTGTGTAGCCAAGTTTACATTCCGTGTATTAGTGATATCTTATGATGTTTCTTTTTCTGTGTGACTTATTTCAGTTAGAATCATCATACCTGAATCCACTCCTTATGCTGCTACGGGCCTGATGACATAGATTTCATTGCTGAGTGATACTGCATTGTACATAAGTACCACAACTTCTTTATCCATTTTTCACTTTCTGCAAAATTGAACTTGTACCGTAAACGAGGTTCTTGTAAACAGAGCCGTCCCAAACTTTGGGGTGGCTGTGTCTTTTTGATTTTAATTTCCCTAAGCTATAGGACCATAAGTGGAAGTGCCCTACGCTCTGTTGCTTTTTTTTATATGTTTCAGGAAACACCATACACTTCTCCAGAGTGGCTGTTGGCAATTTACATCCCGCCCATCAGCATAACAAGGCTCCCAGTACTCCATGGCCTGTCCTGCCTTTCTGGATTCTACACTTTTTTCAGATAGCCCTTTTGACCTGGGGGAAGTGAGACTTCATTGTAGTGCAGATTTCCTTTGCAAGGTTGCTTGGTTGGCCAAAAAGGGCGTATGCGTTTTTTCCTGAATATATTCAGGAAAAAACGCATACGCCCTTTTTCACCAAGTGCATCATTGTCGACGTTCTGCCTCTTTTCCTATGCTTTAAATGCAATGCCAGTCTACCTCCTGATCGGTTTCCTGCAATTCTGCCCCGCTTTCAAATCCTCTTGGCAGCCATTCTTCAGTATATTTTTGGATGATTGCTGTCATTTATAACTCTGCAGGTTTGTAAATTACAGTGCCCCTGAGCTCCTTTCTTCAACTCGTTTTCTTGTGAGCTGGCCGCAATACCGCAGGATTGCTTCAGGCCCTAATCTTGTTCTGGCATGGCACGCTGAGCCTTTGGTTAATTCCTCTTCCTGGTGGGAAATGAGAGTTAAATTTGCCCGTCCAGACACCTCCAGCTAGTCTCTCATCGGTTGTCCTTATTCCTGTTCATCTTCCGCAGAAATTTCAAACTGGGCCAAACAGCAGGTTAAAGGCACTGACTCTCCAACTCGGGAGAGTGTTAGTAAAGTGTTGGGAATGTTGCACCCGAGTACCAGGGGAGGAAAACTGAGACATATTGGAACACGTCTCCCGATCATACGGTTGATCATACTGTGGGTTCCGCAAGCATGTTTTAGCTGAAGGAAGAAACCCTTAAACCTGGAGTGTTGAGACCCGTGGAATGGGTTCCATGCAATATGACTTCAAAGGGTCTTCATTTGCTCACCGAACCCATCAAATCCTATCACGGCTGCATTTATGCCCCTGTACACATGCTTGATTCTCTTTTGGAGACATAGCAATCCATAGGTTTTAAGATACTTACTAGTCAGCTACATTCTTAGGTGTTTAATATGGGGTGTTGAGTCCATTTCGTTGAGCAAGCAGTAGCTCTTGTCTATTACATGTTTGGCTTAACGAACTTTATCTGTGCTCATTTCAATCTCTGGTTTTATGCAGTACCCCAACTCACCTTTCCCCTAAGCAAGCATAAGTTGATTTTCTAAATTTGAGACCCTGTTCCGTTTTGTAATTCAGTTCCTGTGTAGCCAAGTTTACATTCCCTGTATTAGTGATATCTTATGATGTTTCTTTTTCTGTGTGACTTATTTCAGTTAGAATCATCATACCTGAATCCACTCATTATGCTGCTACGGGCCTGATGACATAGATTTCATTGCTGAGTGATATTGCATTGTACGTAAGTACCACAACTTCTTTATCCATTTTTCGCTTTCTGCGATATTGAACATGTACCGAAAACGAGGTTCTTGTAAACAGAGCCGTCCCAAACTTTGGGGTGGCTGTGTCTTTTTGATTTTAATTTCCCTAAGCTATAGGACCATAAGTGGAAGTGCCCTACGCTCTGTTGCTTTTTTTTTATATGTTTCAGGAAACACCATACACTTCTCCAGAGTGGCTGTTGGCAATATACATGCCGCCCATCAGCATAACAAGGCTCCCAGTTCTCCATGGCCTGTCCTGCCTTTCTGGATTCTACACTTTTTTCAGATAGCCCTTTTGACCTGGGGGAAGTGAGACTTCATTGTAGTGCAGATTTCCTTTGCAAGCTTGCTTGGTTGGCCAAAAAGGGCGTATGCGTTTTTTCCTGAATATATTCAGGAAAAAACGCATACACCCTTTTTGACCAAGTGCATCATTGTCGACGTTCTGCCTCTTTTCCTATGCTTTAAATGCAATGCCAGTCTACCTCCTGATCGGTTTCCTGCAATTCTGCCCCGCTTTCAAATCCTCTTGGCAGCCATTCTTCAGTATATTTTTGGATGATTGCTGTCATTTATAACTCTGCAGGTTTGTGAATTACAGTGCCCAGGAGCTCCTTTCTTCAACTCGTTTTCTTGTGAGCTGGCCGCAATACCGCAGGATTGCTTCAGGCCCTAATCTTGTTCTGGCATGGCACGCTGAGCCTTTGGTTAATTCCTCTTCCTGGTGGGAAATGAGAGTTAAATTTGCCCGTCCAGACACCTCCAGCTAGTCTCTCATTGGTTCTCCCTACTCGTGTTCATCTTCCGCGGAATTTGCAAACTGGGCCAAACAGGAGGTTAAAGGCACTGACTCTCCAAGTTGGGAGAGTTTTAGTAAAGCGTCTGGAATGTTGCACCCGAGTACCAGGGGATGAGAACTGAGACATATTTGAACATGACTCACGATCACACGGTTGATCATAGTCTGGGTTCCACATGCATGTTTAGCTGAAAGTAGAATCCCTTAAACCTGGAGAGTTGAGACCCGTGGAATGGGTACCATGCAATATGACTTCAAAGGGTCTTTATTTGGTCACGAAACTTCTCCAATCCTATCACTGCTGCGTTTATGCCCCTGTACTCACGCTTGATTCTCTTTCAGAGACATAGCAATGGATAGGTTTTAAGATACTTACTAGTCAGTTACATCCTTAGGCGTTTAATATGGGGTGTTGAGTCCATTTCGTTGAGCAAGGAGTAGCTCTTTTCTATTCCATATTTGGCTTAAGGAACTTTATCTGTGCTCATTTCAATCTCTGGTTTTATGCAGCACCCCAACTCACCTTTCCCCTTAAGCAAGCATAAGTTGGTTTTCTAAATTTGAGACACTGTTCTGTTTTGTAATCCAGTTCCTGTGTAGCCAAGTTTACATTCCGTGTATTAGTAATATCTTATGATGTTTCTTTTTCTGTGTGACTTATTTCAGTTAGAATCATCATACCTGAATCCACTCATTATGCTGCTACGTGCCTGATGGCATAGATTTCTTTGCTGAGTGATATTGCATTGTACGTAAGTACCAAATTCTTTATCCATTTTTCACTTTCTGTGATATTGAACTTGTACCGTAAATGAGGTTCTTGTAAACAGAGCCGTCCCAAATTTTGGGGTGGCTGTGTCTTTTTGATTTTAATTTTCCTAAGCTATAGGACCATAAGTGGAAGTGCCCTAGGCTCTGTTGCTTTGTTTTTTAGATGTTTCAGGAAACACCATACACTTCTCCCAAGTGGCTGTTGGCAATTTACATCCCACCCATCAGCATAACAAGGCTCCCAGTGCTCCATGGCCTGTCCTGACTTTCTGGATTTTACACTTTTTTCAGATGGCCCTTTTGACCGGGGGGAAGTGAGACTTCATTGTAGTGCAGATTTCCTTTGCAAGCTTGCTTGGTTGGCCAAAAAGGGCGTATGCGTTTTTTCCTGAATATATTCAGGAAAAAACGCATACGCCCTTTTTGGCCAAGTGCATCATTGTCGACGTTCTGCCTCTTTTCCTATGCTTTAAATGCAATTCCAGTCTACCTCCTGAAATCGGTTTCGTGCAATTCTGCGCCGCTTTCAAGTCCTCTTGGCAGCCTTACTTCAGTATATTTTTGGACAATAGCTGTCATTTATAACTCTGCAGGTTTGTGAATTACAGTGCCCCTGAGCTCCTTTCTTCAACTCGCTTTCTTGTGAGCTGGCCGCAACACCGCAGGATTGCTTCAGGCCCTAATCTGGTTCTGGCACGGCACGCTGAACCTTTGGTTAATTCCTCTTCATGGTGGGAAATGAGAGTTAAATTTGCCCGTCCAGACACCTCCAGCTAGTCTCTCGTTGGTTCTCCCTATTCCTGTTCATCTTCCACAGAAATTGCAAACTGGGCCAAACAGGAGGTTAAAGGCACTGACTCTCCAAGTCGGGAGAGTGTTAATAAAGTGTCTGGAATGTTGCACCCGAGTACCAGGGGACGAGAACTGAGACATATTTCAACACGTCTCCCGATCACACGGTTGATCATACTCTGGGTTCCACATGCATGTTTTAGCTGAAGGAAGAATCCCTTAAACCTGGAGAGTTGAGACCCGTGGAATGGGTACCATGTAATATGACTTCAAAGGGTCTTCATTTGCTCACCAAAACTCTCCAATCCTATCACTGCTGCGTTTTTGCCCCTGTACTCACGATTGATTCACTTTCAGAGACATAGCAATCCATAGGTTTTAAGATACTTACTAGTCAGGTACATTATTAGGCGTTTAATATGGGGTTTTGAGTCCATTTCGTTGAGCAAGGAGTAGCTCTTGTCTATTACATATTTGGCTTAAGGAACTTTATCTGTGCTCATTTCAATCTCTGGTTTTATGCAGCACCCCAACTCACCTTTCCCCTTAAGCAAGCATAAGTTGGTTTTCTAAATTTGAGACTCTGTTCTATTTTGTAATCCAGTTCCTGTGTAGCCAAGTTTACATTCCGTGTATTAGTGATATCTTATGATGTTTCTTTTTCTGTGTGACTTATTTCAGTTAGAATCATCATACCTGAATCCACTCTATGCTGCTACGGGCCTGATGACATAGATTTCTTTGCTGAGTGATATTGCATTGTACGTAAGTACCAAATTCTTTATCCATTTTTCACTTTCTGTGATATTGAACTTGTACCGTAAATGAGGTTCTTGTAAACAGAGCCGTCCCAAATTTTGGGGTGGCTGTGTCTTTTTGATTTTAATTTTCCTAAGCTATAGGACCATAAGTGGAAGTGCCCTAGGCTCTGTTGCTTTGTTTTTTAGATGTTTCAGGAAACACCATACACTTCTCCCAAGTGGCTGTTGGCAATTTACATCCCACCCATCAGCATAACAAGGCTCCCAGTGCTCCATGGCCTGTCCTGACTTTCTGGATTTTACACTTTTTTCAGATGGCCCTTTTGACCGGGGGGAAGTGAGACTTCATTGTAGTGCAGATTTCCTTTGCAAGCTTGCTTGGTTGGCCAAAAAGGGCGTATGCGTTTTTTCCTGAATATATTCAGGAAAAAACGCATACGCCCTTTTTGGCCAAGTGCATCATTGTCGACGTTCTGCCTCTTTTCCTATGCTTTAAATGCAATTCCAGTCTACCTCCTGAAATCGGTTTCGTGCAATTCTGCGCCGCTTTCAAGTCCTCTTGGCAGCCTTACTTCAGTATATTTTTGGACAATAGCTGTCATTTATAACTCTGCAGGTTTGTGAATTACAGTGCCCCTGAGCTCCTTTCTTCAACTCGCTTTCTTGTGAGCTGGCCGCAACACCGCAGGATTGCTTCAGGCCCTAATCTGGTTCTGGCACGGCACGCTGAACCTTTGGTTAATTCCTCTTCATGGTGGGAAATGAGAGTTAAATTTGCCCGTCCAGACACCTCCAGCTAGTCTCTCGTTGGTTCTCCCTATTCCTGTTCATCTTCCACAGAAATTGCAAACTGGGCCAAACAGGAGGTTAAAGGCACTGACTCTCCAAGTCGGGAGAGTGTTAATAAAGTGTCTGGAATGTTGCACCCGAGTACCAGGGGACGAGAACTGAGACATATTTCAACACGTCTCCCGATCACACGGTTGATCATACTCTGGGTTCCACATGCATGTTTTAGCTGAAGGAAGAATCCCTTAAACCTGGAGAGTTGAGACCCGTGGAATGGGTACCATGTAATATGACTTCAAAGGGTCTTCATTTGCTCACCAAAACTCTCCAATCCTATCACTGCTGCGTTTTTGCCCCTGTACTCACGATTGATTCACTTTCAGAGACATAGCAATCCATAGGTTTTAAGATACTTACTAGTCAGGTACATTATTAGGCGTTTAATATGGGGTTTTGAGTCCATTTCGTTGAGCAAGGAGTAGCTCTTGTCTATTACATATTTGGCTTAAGGAACTTTATCTGTGCTCATTTCAATCTCTGGTTTTATGCAGCACCCCAACTCACCTTTCCCCTTAAGCAAGCATAAGTTGGTTTTCTAAATTTGAGACTCTGTTCTATTTTGTAATCCAGTTCCTGTGTAGCCAAGTTTACATTCCGTGTATTAGTGATATCTTATGATGTTTCTTATTCTGTGTGACTTATTTCAGGTAGAATCATCATACCTGAATCCACTCTATGCTGCTACGGGCCTGATGACATAGATTTCATTGCTGAGTGATATTGCATTGTACGTAAGTACCACAACTTCTTTATCCATTTTTCACTTTCTGTGATATTGAACTTGTACCGTAAACGAGGTTCTTGTAAACAGAGCCGTCCCAAACATTGGGGTGGCTGTGTCTTTTTGATTTTAATTTCCCTAAGCTGCAGGACCATAAGTGGAAGTGCCCTAGGCTCTGTTGCTTTGTTTTAGATGTTCCAGGAAACACCATACACTTCTCCCGAGTGGCTGTTGGCAAGTTACATCCCGCCCATCAGCATAACAAGGCTCCCAGTTCTCTATGGCCTGTCCTGCCTTTCTGGATTTTACACTTTTTTCAGATGGCCCTTTTGACTGGGGGGAAGTGAGACTTCATTGTAGTGAAGATTTCCTTTGCAAGATTGCTTGGTTGGCCAAAAAGGGCGTATGCACTTTTTCCTGAATATATTCAGGAAAAAACGCATACGCCCTTTTTGGCCAAGTGCATCATTGTCAACGTTCTGCCTTTTTCCTATGTTTTAAATGCAATTCCAGTCTACCTCCTGAAATCGGTTTCCTGCAATTCTGCCCCGCTTTCAAGTCCTGTTGGCAGCCTTGCTTCAGTATAGTTTTGGACGATAGCTGTCATTTATAACTCTGCAGGTTTGTGAATTACAGTGCCCCTGAGCTCCTTTCTTCAACTCGCTTTCTTGTGAGCTGGCCGCAACACCACAGGATTGCTTCAGGCCCTAATCTGGTTCAGGCACGGCACGCTGAGCCTTTGGTTAATTCCTCTTTCTGGTGGGAAATGAGAGTTAAATTTGCCCGTCCAGACACCTCCAGCTAGTCTCTCATTGGTTCTCCCTATTCCTGTTCATCTTCCGCAGAAATTGCAAACTGGGCCAAACAGGAGGTTAAAGGCACTGACTCTCCAAGTCGGGAGAGTGTTAGTAAAGCATCTGGAATGTTGCACCCGAGTACCAGGGGACGAGAACTGAGACATATTTCAACACGTCTCCCGATCACACGGTTGATCATACTCTGGGTTCCACATGCATGTTTTAGCTGAAGGAAGAATCCCTTAAACCTGGAGAGTTGAGACCCGTGGAATGGGTACCATGCAATATGACTTCAAAGGGTCTTCATTTGCTCACCAAAACTCTCCAATCCTATCACTGCTGCGTTTTTGCCCCTGTACTCACGATTGATTCACTTTCAGAGACATAGCAATCCATAGGTTTTAAGATACTTACTAATCAGGTACATTATTAGGCGTTTAATATGGGGTGTTGAGTCCATTTCGTTGAGCGAGGAGTAGCTCTTGTCTATTACATATTTGGCTTAAGGAACTTTATCTGTGCTCATTTCAATCTCTGGTTTTATGCAGCACCCCAACTCACCTTTCCCCTTAAGCAAGCATAAGTTGGTTTTCTAAATTTGAGACTCTCTTCTGTTTTGTAATCCAGTTCCTGTGTAGCCAAGTTTACATTCCGTGTATTAGTGATATCTTATGATGTTTCTTTTTCTGTGTGACTTATTTCAGTTAGAATCATCATACCTGAATCCACTCATTATGCTGCTGTGGGCCTGATGACATAGATGTCATTGCTGAGTGATATTGCATTGTACGTAAGTACCACAACTTCTTTATCCATTTTTCGTTTTATGCGATATTGAACTTGTACCGTAAACGAGTTTCTTGTAAACAGAGCCATCCCAAACTTTGGGGTGGCTGTGTCTTTTTGATTTTAATTTCCCTAAGCTATAGGACCATAAGTGGAAGTGCCCTAGGCTCTGTTGCTTTGTTTTTTAGATGTTTCAGGAAACACCATACACTTCTCCCGAGTGGCTGTTGGCAATTTACATCCCGCCCATCAGCATAACAAGGCTCCCAGTTCTCCATGGCCTGTCCTGCCTTTCTGGATTTTACACTTTTTTCAGATGGCCCTTTTGACAGGGGGGAAGTGAGACTTCATTGTAGTGCAGATTTCCTTTGCAAGCTTGCTTGGTTGGCCAAAAAGGGCGTATGCGTTTTTTCCTGAATATATTCAGGAAAAAACGCATACGCCCTTTTTGGCCAAGTGCATCATTGTCGACCTTCTGCCTCTTTTCCTATGCTTTAAATGCAATTCCTGTCTACCTCCTGAAATCGGTTTCCTGCAATTCTGCCCGGCTTTCAAGTCCTCTTGGCAGCCTTACTTCAGTATATTTTTGGATGATAGCTGTCATTTATAACTCTGCAGGTTTGTGAATTACAGTGCCCCTGAGCTCCTTTCTTCAACTCGCTTTCTTGTGAGCTGGCCGCAACACCGCAGGATTGCTTCAGGCCCTAATCTGGTTCCGGCATGGCACGCTGAGCCTTTGGTTAATTCCTCTTCCTGGTTGGAAATGAGAGTTAAATTTTCCCCTCCAGACACCTCCAGCTAGTCTCTCATTGGTTCTCCCTATTCCTGTTCATCTTCCGCGGAATTTGCAAACTGGGCCAAACAGGAGGTTAAAGGCAATGACTCTCCAAGTCGGGAGAGTGTTAGTAAAGCATCTGGAATGTTGCACCCGAGTACCAGGGGACGAGAACTGAGACATATTTCAACACGTCTCCCGATCACACGGTTGATCATACTCTGGGTTCCACATGCATGTTTTAGCTGAAGGAAGAATCCCTTAAACCTGGAGAGTTGAGACCTGTGGAATGGGTACCATGCAATATGACTTCAAAGGGTCTTCATTTGCTCACCAAAACTCTCCAATCCTATCACTGCTGCGTTTTTGCCCCTGTACTCACGATTGATTCACTTTCAGAGACATAGCAATCCATAGGTTATAAGATACTTACTAGTCAGGTACATTATTAGGCGTTTAATATCGGGTTTTGAGTCCATTTTGTTGAGCAAGGAGTAGCTCTTGTCTATTACATATTTGGCTTAAGGAACTTTATCTGTGCTCATTTCAATCTCTGGTTTTATGCAGCACCCCAACTCACCTTTCCCCTGAAGCAAGCATAAGTTGGTTTTCTAAATTTGAGACTCTGTTCTGTTTTGTAATCCAGTTCCTGTGTAGCCAAGTTTACATTCCGTGTATTAGTGATATCTTATGATGTTTCTTATTCTGTGTGACTTATTTCAGTTAGAATCATCATACCTGAATCCACTCTATGCTGCTACGGGCCTGATGACATAGATTTCATTGCTGAGTGATATTGCATTGTACGTAAGTACCACAACTTCTTTATCCATTTTTCACTTTCTGTGATATTGAACTTGTACCGTAAACGAGGTTCTTGTAAACAGAGCCGTCCCAAACTTTGGGGTGGCTGTGTCTTTTTGATTTTAATTTCCCTAGGCTGCAGGACCATAAGTGGAAGTGCCCTAGGCTCTGTTGCTTTGTTTTAGATGTTCCAGGAAACACCATACACTTCTCCCGAGTGGCTGTTGGCAAGTTACATCCCGCCCATCAGCATAACAAGGCTCCCAGTTCTCTATGGCCTGTCCTGCCTTTCTGGATTTTACACTTTTTTCAGATGGCCGTTTTGACTGGGGGGAAGTGAGACTTCATTGTAGTGAAGATTTCCTTTGCAAGCTTGCTTGGTTGGCCAAAAAGGTCGCATGCACTTTTTCCTGAATATATTCAGGAAAAAACGCATACGCCCTTTTTGGCCAAGTGCATCATTGTCAACGTTCTGCCTCTTTTCCTATGTTTTAAATGCAATTCCAGTCTACCTCCTGAAATCGCTTTCCTGCAATTCTGCCCCGCTTTCAAGTCCGCTTGGCAGCCTTACTTCAGTATATTTTCGGACGATAGCTGTCATTTATAACTCTGCAGGTTTGTGAATTACAGTGCCCATGAGCTCCTTTCTTCAACTCGCTTTCTTGTGAGCTGGCCGCAACACCGCAGGATTGCTTCAGGCCCTAATCTGGTTCAGGCACGGCACGCTGAGCCTTTGGTTAATTCCTCTTCCTGGTGGGAAATGAGAGTTAAATTTTCCCGTCCAGACACCTCCAGCTAGTCTCTCATTGGTTCTCCCTATTCCTGTTCATCTTCCGCAGAAATTGCAAACTGGGCCAAACAGGAGGTTAAAGGCACTGACTCTCCAAGTCGGGAGAGTGTTAGTAAAGCATCTGGAATGTTGCACCCGAGTACCAGGGGAGGAAAACTGAGACATATTTGAACAAGTCTCCCGGTCACACGGTTGATCATACTCTGGGTTCCACATGCATGTTTTAGCTGAAGGAAGAATCCCTTAAACCTGGAGAGTTGAGACCCGTGGAATGGGTACCATTCAATATGACTTCAAAGGGTCTTCATTTGCTCACCGAACCTCTCCAATCCTATCACTGCTGCGTTTATGCCCCTCTACACATGCTTGACTCTCTTTCGGAGACATAGCAATCCATAGATTTTAAGATATTACTAGTCAGGTACATTCTTAGGCGTTTAATATGGGGTTTTGAATCCATTTCGTTGAGCAAGGAGTAGCTCGTGTCTATTACATATTTGGCTTAAGGAACTTTATCTGTGCTCATTTCAATCTCTGGTTTTATGCAGCACCCCAACTCACCTTTCCCCTTAAGCAAGCATAAGTTGATTTTCTAAATTTGGGACCATGTTCTGTTTTGAAATTCAGTTCCTGTGTAGCCAAGTTTACATTCCGTGTATTAGTGATATCTTATGATGTTTCTTTTTCTGTGTGACTTATTTCAGTTAGAATCATCATACCTGAATCCACTCATTATGCTGCTATGGGCCTGATGACATAGATGTCATTGCTGAGTGATATTGCATTGTACGTAAGTACCACAACTTCTTTATCCATTTTTCGCTTTATGCGATATTGAACTTGTACCGTAAACGAGTTTCTTGTAAACAGAGCCATCCCAAACTTTGGGGTGGCTGTGTCTTTTTGATTTTAATTTCCCTAAGCTATAGGACCATAAGTGGAAGTGCCCTAGGCTCTGTTGCTTTGTTTTTTAGATGTTTCAGGAAACACCATACACTTCTCCTGAGTGGCTGTTGGCAATTTACATCCCGCCCATCAGCATAACAAGGCTCCCAGTTCTCCATGGCCTGTCCTGCCTTTCTGGATTTTACACTTTTTTCAGATGGCCCTTTTTACGGGGGGAAGTGAGACTTCATTGTAGTGCAGATTTCCTTTGCAAGCTTGCTTGGTTGGCCAAAAAGGGCGTATGCGTTTTTTCCTGAATATATTCAGGAAAAAACGCATACGCCCTTTTTGGCCAAGTGCATCATTGTCGACCTTCTGCCTCTTTTCCTATGCTTTAAATGCAATTCCAGTCTACCTCTTGAAATCGGTTTCCTGCAATTGTGCCTTGCTTTCAATGCCTCTTCATAGCCTTATCTCAATATATTTTTTGAAAATAGTTGGCCTTTATAACTCTGCAGGTTTTTGAATTGCAGTGGCCCTTAGCTCCATTTTTCAGCTCTTATTTTTGTTATCTTGCCTCATAACCACAGGATTCCTTCAGGCCCTATTCTTCTTCTGGGGCACCTTGCTGTGCCTTTGGTTTATTCTTCTTACTGATGTGAAATTAGAGTGACATGTGCCCATTGACACTGTTACAGCTAGTTTCTCACTGGTTCCCCCTATTCCCATTCATCCTCCGCACTAACTGCAGACTGTGCGATACCAGAACTTAAAGGCATTGACTCTCCATGTGGGGATATTGTTAGTAAAGCGGCTGGAATGTCGATCTGGAGCCCCAGTAGAGGAAAAATGATGTGTGTTTTAGAAACCTTTCCCGATCATATGGTATACCAGTCGCTGGGTTTCCCAAGCATGGTTTAGCTGTAGGAAGATTCCCTTCAACCTGGAGTTTTGGGACCCTTGGAATGAGTAGCATGAAGTATTGCATTAAACTTTTGGCAGTTGCTCACCAAAGCTCACCAATCCTCTCAGCCCCAAGTGTCCAGCCTTATGTCTTATCCAGCTGTGGGTTTATATGTGGTCAATCCAGGTTGCATCACAGCCCCTGAGCAAATTTTGTAAGAATTTTTCTCTCTTTCATTGTTTCTGCGTTTTGTTTTTAAAATTTATTTCTATAATGGGGTTTAGCTCATTTTCACTGCTGTGTTTGTGCCGCTCTGCACACACTTGATTCCCTTATGGAGATATATCAATACATGGGTTTTAAGATTCTTATTACTCAGATATATTTCTCTGCGGTGTATAGGGTGTGTTGAGGCCAGTTCATTGAGCAAGGTGTAGATCTTGTCTCATATCTATTTGGTTTATTGAACGGTATCTGTGCTAATTTCAAACTCTGGTTTTATGCATCACCCCACCTCTCCTTTCCCCTTAAGCTGACATAAGTGTGTTTTCTAAATGTGAGACACTGTTCTGTTCTGTAATTCATTTCTTGTGCAGCCATATTTACCCTCCCTCTATAAGTGATATCTTATGATATGTTTCTTTTTCTGTTTGACTTATTTCAAGTAGTATTATCGGACCTAAATCCACTCTTTATCCTTCTACTAGCCTTATTACCTTGATTTCATGGTGAAGAGATATTCCATTGTACATAAGTACCACATCTTCTTTATCCATTGTTCTCTTTCCTGGGATATTTAAGGTGTACTGAAGTTGAGGTTCTTGTAAACAGAGTAGCCCTAAACTGTGGTGTGCTTGTGTCTTGTTGATTTTTAGACTTCCCTAGATATACTCCCATGATTGGAAGTGTCCTATGCTCTGTAGCTCTGTTTTTTAGATGATTTAGGAACCACCATACACTACTCCAGAGTGGCTCTCGGCAGTTCACACACTGCCCATCAGCGTATAAAGGCTCCCTGTTCTCCATGGCCTGTCCTGCATTTCTGGTTTTTACAAATTTTTAGGATGGCCCTTTTGACCGGTGGGAAATGAGACTTCTTTGTTGTGCACATTTGCATTGCTTGCTTGCTTCGTTGCCCATAAAGTGCGTATGCGTTTTTTCCTGGATATAATCAGGAAAAAACGCATACGCCCTTTTGGGCCAACTGCATCATTGTCGAAATTCTGCCGCTTTTCATGTGCTTTAAAGACGAGTCCAATCTATCTCTTGAAATCTGTTTCTTGCAATTCTGTCTTGCATTCAGATCCTCTTCTTTGCCTTACCTCAACATATTTTTGGACGTTAGTTTTCATTTATAACTCTGCAGGTTTGTGAATTGCAGTGACCCTGAGCTCCATTTTTTAAGTTGCTCTTTTGTGAGCTGGCCTCAAACCCGCAGGATTGCTTCAGGCCCTATTTTGGCTCCGGCGAGGCGGGCTGAGCCTTTTTTCAATTCTTATTCTTAATGGGAAATTAGAGTGATATGTGCCCGTCCAAACCCCTACAACTATTCTCTCATTGGTTCCCCCTCTTCCCATTCATCCTCCTCACAATTTGCAAAATGTGTGAAACAGGAGTTGAAATGTGCTGATTCTCCAAGTGGGGAGATTCTAAGTAACGTGGCTGGAATGGTGAACAGGTGCACCAGGAGAGGATAAATGAGCTGCATTTTAGACACATCTCCCGATCACATGGTGTACAGTCCTCTGGGTTTTCCATGCATGTTTTAGCTGTAGGTAGATCCCTTGAACCTGCAGATTTGGGACCCATTGAATGGGTACCAGGTAGTATTACTTTAAAGGGTGTGCATTTCCTCACCCAACCTCACATTTCTCTTAGTGCAAACAGTTTGCAGCCTTATGTCTCATCCTGCTGTGGGTCTAGATGTGTTCAATCCATGTTGCATCACCGTCCCTGAGGAAAAGTTGTAAGAGGTTTTCTCTGTCTCTCTGTCGTTTATTTTTTTCAATTTATTACTATATTGGTTACAGCTGATTTTCAAAGCTCTGTTTCTTGCTGCTGTACATCCACTTGATTCACGTACAGAGAGACATCAGTAAATTCTTTTTCAGATTCTTACCAGTCGTATATATTCTTTTCCGGTGACTTGAGTGTGCTGAGTGCAGTTCTTTTAGCTACCGTGTAGGCCTTGTTGATTATCAGTTTGGTATTTGGAATGGTATCTTTGCTAATTTCAACCTCCTGGATGATGCCTCACCCCTCCCCACCTTTCCCGTTTAGCAGCCTTATGCGTCTTTTCTACATATTTGACTATGTTTTTGTTTTGTAATTTATTTCATGTGTAGCCATTTTGGATTCCACCTTTAAGTGATATCTTATGATATGTGTCTTTTTCTTTTTGAATTATGTCACTTAGAAAGATCATACGTAACTCCTCCGGAGTTGTTACAACTGGCCATATTTCATTGATTTCCAGGCTGAATAATATTCCACTCTACCTAAGTACCACATCTCTATCCATTTTTTCCCTCCAGAGACATTTAAGTTATATCCTAGTCGAGGATCTTTTAAACAGAGAGGGGGTAAACATTGGGGTGCCTGTGTCCTCTCAATTTTTGTTTTTCCCAAGATATACGCCCATGAGTGCAAGTGCCCTATGCTCTGTAGCTCATTTTTTAGATGCTTTAGTAAACACAATACACTTCTCCAGAATGGCCGTTGGCAATATACATTTCCACTATAAGTCTCACAGGGCTCCCTCTTCTCCTTGCCCTGTCCTGCATTTCTGTTGTTTACGCTTTATGAGGATGGCTCTTCTGACTGATGCGAAGTGATATCTTTTGTAGTATTGACTTCCAGTGCCCACCTGTTTGGTTGGCTAAAAAAGTGTATGCCCTTTTCTTGAATATATACAGAAAAAAACGCATACACCCTTTTTGGCCAACTGCAATGTTGGCAATGTTCAGCTCCTTTTCTTGTGCTTAATGGCGAGTCCTTTCTACCTCCTCAAATCCCTTTCCTGCCATTCTCCCTTGCTTACAAGTCCTTTTCTCTGACTTTCCTCAAGACATTTTTCAGTGATGGATATTTTCAACTCTGCAGTTTCATGAATTTTACTGCCCCTGAGTTCCATTGTTCAACTTGTGTTTATGGGAACTGGCCACAAAGCAGCGGGATTTCCTCAAGCCCTATACTGTTTCCATGGGCAATCCTAGCCTTTGGTCAGTTCATCTTCCTGATTGGAAATTAGAGTGACATGTGCCTGTCTGAACACCTAGGACTTGTCTCTCATTGTTCCTCATCCTTCTGCTTCATCCTCTGGACAAATTCCAAACTGTACACAACAGGATGTTGACAGTGCTGACATCTCCAAGTGGGGAGACTGTTAGTAAAGACGCTGGAGGGGTGAACCCGAGCACCAGGAGATGAGGAGATGAGATGCTTTTTCCAAACTCTTCCCGATCAGACGGTATATCATCCTCTGGGTGTGACAGACATGTTTTAGCAGTAGGAAGAGTCCCATTCATGTAAGGAGAACACCAGGGCTTTTTCAAAATCAGTGTCTCCCCGAAACCCAAACTGGAGAATTTTTTAAGCTACGGCTACACATATGTTCATTAAGGGCCTTGGGAAGTAGGCAGAGTCCAAACTTTAGATGATTGAAGTCTTCAGGGTCAGAAGCACTCACCACCAGCTTCCCTTAGGTTACACTTTAACTGTCATTGATAGATGATGTCAATAAAAATATCTATTCTTTTTCAGATTATTTCCCCTTATAGCTTATTGCAAAATGTTGAGTGTAGTTCCCTGTGCTATACAGTAGTTCCTTGTTGATGATCTATTTTATACATGGCAGTGTGTATGTGTTAATCCCAAACTGTTAATTTATCCCTCCTCCCACCTTTCCCCTTTGGTAATAATAAATTATAAGATTTTATACTTCTCAGAAATGGGGGAGCTGAAAGAGAGGTATCATTTTCAATGGAAAAGCATTTAAAACAAGATTGAAGCTTTAACCAAGATTATTAGATGTACATCCTTGGAAAGAAATCACTTCGTTTCTCTAATATTGACCTGACAAATAAGACAAACCTTTTCACTGAACTTGCTTATAATAAAGTGATGGAAATATCAAATGGAAGTGTTAGAAACATCTTATTTTACCCGAGCCTTATACACTGTTCTATGTTAACTACAGTTTGGCTCACACATCTGTTCATTGAGGTTACAATAGTCTCAATTTCTGTTACTGATCCTCCAGAGTGGACCCCAACAAGTGTCCCCCTGCCCAGTGTCATTGGGGCCAACAGATCGAGACTGAGTTTGGTTCACAAGCAAAGGTAACTTTATATTTTGATCAGAGAATGGAGAGGTGAGAGCATGCACTACCCCGTGGGCTGTGGGCTGGGCTGCTGTGTAGAGATCCTGTCAGAGTCAGTGGGAGGGAGGGGGCGGAGCTCTCGAGGGCCGGGTTGGCTGCAGCTCAGGCTCTATATCGCGGAGTCTGCACTGGGCCCCAGGAGCTGAGGTGTCGTCCCAGCCATTCTGCACTAGGAAATCTGGTCTGAAGTGCCGGGTGTGGAACCTCTGCATGCGGGACCCTAGGAGCACATGAAATTAGACAAAGCACAAAGGATAAAAACGGTTAGACTTGACTTTATTGCCCAGATTCTATTTTTATCTCCCAGGGATTTTTAATGGGCTTTGCTGGGGACAAACCCCTCCTCTGCCTTTTGTCCCGTTCCTCATTCTTGGAGTGCTGAGGGTGCAGACCCTTCTTCTGTAACTGCTGAGTGCTGAGTTGGGAGCCCTCATACCCGGGGGCGAGGGTCAGAGCTTCTTCCCAGCAGCCTCCAGATGACGTTGATTGTCCCCAGGCCCCCTGCCTCCCTGCTCGTCCACCTGAGCACCAGCATTGGAAATGTTATAGATTCTAATGACCTTTAAGGGTCCAGGAAAGAGATGTGCAGAGACGCTGTGGGGACCGGTGTCACCCCGCCCCACATTTGTTCGGCCACCTTAGGCTGAGCGTTTCTGCCAGCCTAGATGCTCTGACCAGTAGTCTGCGCTTTCTTCAATTAGGCCCCTGAATTAACGTACAAACAGCACCAGGTGTCAGAGCCCTGCCCGCTCAACTCCCAGACAGTCCAGGGTCAGTGCTGATCAAGGACCATGATGGCCACTGAGTCAACAGCCTTTTTTTTTTTTGAACAGTAAATTAAAGGACCATTTTGGGGGTTTTTTTGTATTTATTTATTTGTTGGCTATGCTAGGTCATTTCTGTGTGAGGGCTTTCCCTATTTGCGGCAAGCGGGGGCCACTCCTCATCGCGGTGCGCAGGCCTCTCACTATCGCGGCCTCTCTTGTTGTGGAGCACAGGCTCCAGACGCGCAGGCTCAGCAGTTGTGGCTCACGGGCCTAGTTGCTCCGCGGCATGGAGGATCCTCCCAGACCAAGGCTCGAACCCGCGTCCCCTGCATTGGCAGGCAGACTCTCAACCACTGTGCCACCAGGGCAGCCCACCTCAACAGCCTTTTGAAGTAAACAGGAGTCCAGCCAGTCTCATTGGCCACCATCATCACGGTGTCTGTAGGCTTTTCTATGGTGACAGTGTGATATACGGTTCCCCCGCCAAGATTATTAGCTCCCCTCTGGGTGCAGTAAGTCCTGCAAGCAGTAGTCTACTCTTTTGGGACACACTCTTGTTGTTTTATGAGAGAAACTCCAGGTCAAGTGATGTTCACATGAGTCGTCATGGTGCCCTGTTGCTCCCGTTTATCTCTCTGGATGTTGGAGTTGGAAGGCCTCCTCACTCGAGGTTGGTGTGCCCACAGAGCGAACCCTGCAACTTCAGAGCATGGTTGGTGGTTAGGATCACCACGTGGGGTCCTTTTCCCTTAGGAGGGAGGTGGCCTTTGGGGCTGCTGATTTCCAGGTTTTTAGATACCGCCAGTATCTTGGCCAGATGTGGCAGTGGGCCAAGCCCCTTGGTGACCATAGTTTATCCTACCTGGATGGCATTCTTGCATTGTTCCATTTCAAGTGGTCCCAGTTTTTGCACTAATTCTCCAATGGCGATTCACCTTTCACCGGGAATGTAAAGGTCAAAGGGTTTAGCTAAATTAGGGAGTTCCAGGGCAAGGGTCTGAATTGACTGCTCTTTCCATTCTTGAAAGGCCACTTCTGGATTCTATTCAAAAGGATCATCAACTTTTCCTTTCAGTGTTTCATATAGAGGCCCAGCTAGTAGACTGTAGTTAGGGATCCAGAAGCAGCAAACCCTGGCCTCCCCAGGAACCCCTAAGCTGTCTTCTAGTTTTAGAAAGGGGTAAGGCTGAAAATGGTTTCTTTCCTTTCCTGGGATGGGCTTCTCCGACATTCTGTGAGAATGAAGCCCAGGCAGGTCACCGCAGTCTGTGATATTTGAGCTTTTTCTTGGACAACTTCTATCCTTTATTGGCTTGGTAGTTCAGAGGCCTCCTTAGTAGGGCTGGCGATCAGAATGTCGTCTGCGTACTGAAGGAGAGTTTCCTTTTCCAGAGGTAGAACTTTTAGGTCTTTAGCTAAGCTTTCCCCAAAGATGGTGTGGGAATTTTTGCACCCTTGGGGCAAGACGGCCCAGAAGTATTGTTTTAGTTGTATGTTGAGTCCTGCCACTCACAAGCCAAAATTTCTTGTGACTCTGGGACTAATGGAATACAAAAGAAGGCATCATTGAAGACTAATACAGAATACCATGTCCTGGTGGTTGGTAGAATGACCAGCAGGGTGTAAGAATTAGGAGCAGTTGGAGGTATATCCTCGGTGGCTTCACTGACTGTCCTGACATCCTTTACCAGGTCCCCAGCGCCCATGGGGCTCCCGTGGTCAGACCAATCCCAGAATATTGAGCTCACCTGGGCAGGTACCCCACCCCCACCCCAGCTCACGGGGCTCTCGTGGTCAGGCCCCTCCCAGGATACAGAGCTACCCTTGCAGGTACCGTGGCAGGGCTGGGCACACAGGAACCGTGCACATAGCCCTCATTGCAGAGCATCCCCAGCTCACCTGTCGCTCAGAGCTGACACAGAACACCTCAGAGCAGGACTTGAACTAACAAACAGCAGCTGCGACAGGTCTGTGACCCTGGGCATCACTCTGTGCGGCCTCCCTCCACCTGGTCTTCCAGAGACTTCCACTGCACCCGGGGCACCAGGCCTCTGTCTCCAACCACCACCCACCCCTCCTCTCCCTGACTCCTGGGTTCCTCTCATTAGGAGAGGGTTTTCTTGAAGTTGTCTCCCACTCATGGGCCAGATAAAATGATTAGAAAACAAGCCAAAGCTGCAGCCCCTTGTCTATCCTGACTCTCAGGAGCCCACACCTGTTCCTTGGACCTGGCCGGTTCAGCAAGTTCCATTTTCTGCAACTGTGAGCCCCTGAGGGGTGATGATTGGCTGACCTGGGCAGCCTTACCGTGCCGGCCAGCCCTCCCCAGGTGTGCCTGGGTTGAGATCAATATAAATACCACTCCAGGCAGCAAGAGCCCCTGCAGCCATGCCTGACGCCATTTTCTCTGCCCTGTCAGCAGTCTCGGGGCTGGGCTGGTGGGAGGGAGTGAGAGGCCACGGCTTTGTGGGTGGCCCAGTGTGAGTGGGGCTCTGCTGGACTTTCTGCAGCAGTTGCCAGGCTGCCACCTGCTAAAGAAGAGGATGTGTCACCTATACCTGCTGCTGGAATTTCTCCCTGGGCAGAGGTGAGAAAGGAAAAAAGCAGTGGGGGCAGGGACAGGACGGGTATCTCAGGCAGGGAAATGGAAATCTTCCAGAAGAGCACCCAGGGCCAGGACCATCCTGGCTGGCCTGCAGGCACCAAGTCGGCCAGCATGCTGTCACTCGTGTGGCTCTATGGCCCTTCCTCTAGGCTTTCAAGTCCTTGTATATATTCAGGTGTTTTACCTGGGACGGGTGGGAATAGTTCAGCAGCAACTGGCCTGGGGCTCAGCTCACGTTTACTCACAGATGCCTCGGCACGGTGCCCCAGCTTTGCAATGAGGACGCTTGTTGCGTGGGGGCTGCTGGCTGAATGGGAGACGATTCCCCACCACTGACCAACTTCAGAATTGTTTACAACTGGAGCAAGTGCCCTGATACGGTTTTCCTCTGTGGAACTGGTGGGTTCTGTGTTTTTTTTCTCTTTTTCGTTTTTGGTTCAAGGTAGATTTTATTCCTCTATTTTGTATTTACAGATATAAGCATGGAAATAATTTATTCATATAAATACATGTATGTGAAGGGAATAATTGTTTTTTCTGTTTTATTTTTTAAATTTTATTTCTTTTTAATTTTGAATTTTATTTTATATTTTTATACAGCAGGTTCTTATTGGTTATCTATTTTATACATATAAATGTATACATGCCAATCCCAGTCTCTCAACTCCTCCCACCACCACCCCCCCAACAGCTTTCCCCCCTTGTTGTCCATACGTTTGTTGTCTACATCTGTTGCTCTATTTATGCCTTGCAAAATGGTTAACCTGTACAGTTTTTCTAGGTTCCACATATATGCATGAATATACAAGATTTGTTTTTCTCTTTCTGACTTACTTCACTCTGTATGACACTCTCTAGATCCATCGACGTCTCTACAAATGACCCAATTTCATTCCTTTTAATGGCTTAGTAATATTCCATTTTATATATGTACCACAGCTTTATGCATTCGTCTGTCTGTGGGCATTTAGGTTGCTTCCATTACCTCGATATTGTAAAGAGTGAGGCAATGAACATTGCAGTGAATGTCTCTTTTTGATTTATGGTTTTGTCTGGGTATATGTCCAGAACAGGGATTGCTGTATCATATGGTAATTCTACTGTTAGTTTCTTAAGAAACTCCATATTGTTCTCCATAGTGACTGTATCAATTTATATTCCCAACAATAGTGGAAGAGGGTTCCTTTTCTCCACACCCTTTCCAGCATTTTTTGTTTATAGAATTTGTGATGATGCCCATTGTACCAGGTGTGAGGTGATACCTCATTGTTCAGTCCATTTCCTTGAGTAAGGGTTAGGTCTTGTCTATTACATATTTAGCTTATGGAACGGTATCTGTGCTAATTTCAAACTCTGGTTTTATGCAGCACCCCAACTCACGTTCCCCCTTAAGCAAGCATAAGTTGGTTTTCTAAACATGAGACCCTGTTCTGTTTTGTAATTCAGTTCATGTGTAGCCAAGTTCTCATTCCATGTATTAGTGGTACCTTATGATGTTTCTTTTTCTGTGTGACATTTTTCACTTAGAATCACCATGCCTCAATCCACTCATTATGCTCGCACGGGCTTGGTGACATAGTTTTCATTGCTGAGAGGTATTCTGTTGTTCGTAATTACGGCAACTTCTTTATCCATTATTTGCTCTCTGGCATATTTAACTTGTGCTGCAGAAGAGGTTCCTGTAAACAGAGCCATCCCAAATTTTGGGGTGGCTGTGTCTTTTTGATTTTAATTTCCCTAAGCTATAGGACTATAAGTGGAAGTGCCCTAGGCTCTGTTGCTTTGTTTTTTAGATGTTTCAGGAAACACCATACACTTCTCCCGACTGGCTGTTGGCAATTTACATCCCGCCCATCAGCATAACAAGGCTCCCAGTTCTCCATGGCCTGTCCTGCCTTTCTGGATTTTACACTTTTTTCAGATGGCCCTTTTGACCAGGGGGAACTGAGACTTCATTGTAGTGCAGATTTCCTTTGCAAGCTTGCTTGGTTGGCCAAAAAGGGCGTATGCGTTTTTTCCTGAATATATTCAGGAAAAAACGCATACGTCTTTTTGGCCAAGTACATCATTGTGGACGTTCTGCCTCTTTTCCTATGCTTTAAATGCAATTCCAGTCTACCTCCAGAAATCGCTTTCCTGCAATTCTGCCCCACTTTCAAGTCCTCTTGGCAGGCTTACTTCAGTATATTTTTGGACGATAGCTGTCATTTATAACTCTGCTGGTTTGTGAATTACAGTGGCCCTGAGCTCCTTTCTTCAACTCGCTTTCTTGTGAGCTGACCGCAACACCGCAGGATTGCTTCAGGCCCTAATCTGATTCCGGCATGGCACGCTGAGCCTTCGGTTAATTCCTCTTCCTGGTGGGAAATGAGAGTTAAATTTGCCCGTCCAGACACCTCCAGCTAGTCTCTCATTGGTTCTCCCTATTCCTGTTCATCTTCCGCAGAATTTGCAAACTGGGCCAAACAGGAGGTTAAAGGCACTGACTCTCCAAGTCGGGAGAGTGTTAGTAAAGCGTCTGGAATGTTGCACCCGAGTACCAGGGGACGAGAACTGAGACATATTGGAACACGTCTCCCGATCACACGGTTGATCATACTCTGGGTTCCACATGCATGTTTTAGCTGAAGGAAGAATCCCTTAAACCTGGAGAGTTGAGACCCGTGGAATGGGTACCATGCAATATGACTTCAAAGGGTCTTCATTTGCTCACCGAACCTCTCCAATCCTATCACTGCTGCGTTTATGCCCCTGTAAACACGCTTGAGTCTCTTTCGGAGAGATAGCAATACATAGGTTTTAAGATACTTACTAGTCTGGTACATTCTTAGGCGTTTAATATGGGGTGTTGAGTCCATTTCGTTGAGCAAGGAGTAGCTCTTGTCTATTCCATATTTGGCTTAAGGAACTTTATCTGTGCTCATTCCAATCTCTGGTTTTATGCAGCACCCCAACTCACCTTTCCCCTTAAGCAAGCATAAGTTGGTTTTCTAAATTTGAGACCTTGTTCTGTTTTGTAATCCAGTTCCTGTGTAGCCAAGTTTACATTCCGTGTATTAGTGATATCTTATGATGTTTCTTTTTCTGTGTGACTTATTTCAGTTAGAATCATCATACCTGAATCCACTCCTTATGCTGCTACGGGCCTGATGACATAGATTTCATTGCTGAGTGATACTGCATTGTACATAAGTACCACAACTTCTTTATCCATTTTTCACTTTCTGCAAAATTGAACTTGTACCGTAAACGAGGTTCTTGTAAACAGAGCCGTCCCAAACTTTGGGGTGGCTGTGTCTTTTTGATTTTAATTTCCCTAAGCTATAGGACCATAAGTGGAAGTGCCCTACGCTCTGTTGCTTTTTTTTATATGTTTCAGGAAACACCATACACTTCTCCAGAGTGGCTGTTGGCAATTTACATCCCGCCCATCAGCATAACAAGGCTCCCAGTACTCCATGGCCTGTCCTGCCTTTCTGGATTCTACACTTTTTTCAGATAGCCCTTTTGACCTGGGGGAAGTGAGACTTCATTGTAGTGCAGATTTCCTTTGCAAGCTTGCTTGGTTGGCCAAAAAGGGCGTATGCGTTTTTTCCTGAATATATTCAGGAAAAAACGCATACGCCCTTTTTCACCAAGTGCATCATTGTCGACGTTCTGCCTCTTTTCCTATGCTTTAAATGCAATGCCAGTCTACCTCCTGATCGGTTTCCTGCAATTCTGCCCCGCTTTCAAATCCTCTTGGCAGCCATTCTTCAGTATATTTTTGGATGATTGCTGTCATTTATAACTCTGCAGGTTTGTAAATTACAGTGCCCCTGAGCTCCTTTCTTCAACTCGTTTTCTTGTGAGCTGGCCGCAATACCGCAGGATTGCTTCAGGCCCTAATCTTGTTCTGGCATGGCACGCTGAGCCTTTGGTTAATTCCTCTTCCTGGTGGGAAATGAGAGTTAAATTTGCCCGTCCAGACACCTCCAGCTAGTCTCTCATCGGTTGTCCTTATTCCTGTTCATCTTCCGCAGAAATTTCAAACTGGGCCAAACAGCAGGTTAAAGGCACTGACTCTCCAACTCGGGAGAGTGTTAGTAAAGTGTTGGGAATGTTGCACCCGAGTACCAGGGGAGGAAAACTGAGACATATTGGAACACGTCTCCCGATCATACGGTTGATCATACTGTGGGTTCCGCAAGCATGTTTTAGCTGAAGGAAGAAACCCTTAAACCTGGAGTGTTGAGACCCGTGGAATGGGTTCCATGCAATATGACTTCAAAGGGTCTTCATTTGCTCACCGAACCCATCAAATCCTATCACGGCTGCATTTATGCCCCTGTACACATGCTTGATTCTCTTTTGGAGACATAGCAATCCATAGGTTTTAAGATACTTACTAGTCAGCTACATTCTTAGGTGTTTAATATGGGGTGTTGAGTCCATTTCGTTGAGCAAGCAGTAGCTCTTGTCTATTACATGTTTGGCTTAACGAACTTTATCTGTGCTCATTTCAATCTCTGGTTTTATGCAGTACCCCAACTCACCTTTCCCCTAAGCAAGCATAAGTTGATTTTCTAAATTTGAGACCCTGTTCCGTTTTGTAATTCAGTTCCTGTGTAGCCAAGTTTACATTCCCTGTATTAGTGATATCTTATGATGTTTCTTTTTCTGTGTGACTTATTTCAGTTAGAATCATCATACCTGAATCCACTCATTATGCTGCTACGGGCCTGATGACATAGATTTCATTGCTGAGTGATATTGCATTGTACGTAAGTACCACAACTTCTTTATCCATTTTTCGCTTTCTGCGATATTGAACATGTACCGAAAACGAGGTTCTTGTAAACAGAGCCGTCCCAAACTTTGGGGTGGCTGTGTCTTTTTGATTTTAATTTCCCTAAGCTATAGGACCATAAGTGGAAGTGCCCTACGCTCTGTTGCTTTTTTTTTATATGTTTCAGGAAACACCATACACTTCTCCAGAGTGGCTGTTGGCAATATACATGCCGCCCATCAGCATAACAAGGCTCCCAGTTCTCCATGGCCTGTCCTGCCTTTCTGGATTCTACACTTTTTTCAGATAGCCCTTTTGACCTGGGGGAAGTGAGACTTCATTGTAGTGCAGATTTCCTTTGCAAGCTTGCTTGGTTGGCCAAAAAGGGCGTATGCGTTTTTTCCTGAATATATTCAGGAAAAAACGCATACACCCTTTTTGACCAAGTGCATCATTGTCGACGTTCTGCCTCTTTTCCTATGCTTTAAATGCAATGCCAGTCTACCTCCTGATCGGTTTCCTGCAATTCTGCCCCGCTTTCAAATCCTCTTGGCAGCCATTCTTCAGTATATTTTTGGATGATTGCTGTCATTTATAACTCTGCAGGTTTGTGAATTACAGTGCCCAGGAGCTCCTTTCTTCAACTCGTTTTCTTGTGAGCTGGCCGCAATACCGCAGGATTGCTTCAGGCCCTAATCTTGTTCTGGCATGGCACGCTGAGCCTTTGGTTAATTCCTCTTCCTGGTGGGAAATGAGAGTTAAATTTGCCCGTCCAGACACCTCCAGCTAGTCTCTCATTGGTTCTCCCTACTCGTGTTCATCTTCCGCGGAATTTGCAAACTGGGCCAAACAGGAGGTTAAAGGCACTGACTCTCCAAGTTGGGAGAGTTTTAGTAAAGCGTCTGGAATGTTGCACCCGAGTACCAGGGGATGAGAACTGAGACATATTTGAACATGACTCACGATCACACGGTTGATCATAGTCTGGGTTCCACATGCATGTTTAGCTGAAAGTAGAATCCCTTAAACCTGGAGAGTTGAGACCCGTGGAATGGGTACCATGCAATATGACTTCAAAGGGTCTTCATTTGGTCACGAAACTTCTCCAATCCTATCACTGCTGCGTTTATGCCCCTGTACTCACGCTTGATTCTCTTTCAGAGACATAGCAATGGATAGGTTTTAAGATACTTACTAGTCAGTTACATCCTTAGGCGTTTAATATGGGGTGTTGAGTCCATTTCGTTGAGCAAGGAGTAGCTCTTTTCTATTCCATATTTGGCTTAAGGAACTTTATCTGTGCTCATTTCAATCTCTGGTTTTATGCAGCACCCCAACTCACCTTTCCCCTTAAGCAAGCATAAGTTGGTTTTCTAAATTTGAGACACTGTTCTGTTTTGTAATCCAGTTCCTGTGTAGCCAAGTTTACATTCCGTGTATTAGTAATATCTTATGATGTTTCTTTTTCTGTGTGACTTATTTCAGTTAGAATCATCATACCTGAATCCACTCATTATGCTGCTACGTGCCTGATGGCATAGATTTCTTTGCTGAGTGATATTGCATTGTACGTAAGTACCAAATTCTTTATCCATTTTTCACTTTCTGTGATATTGAACTTGTACCGTAAATGAGGTTCTTGTAAACAGAGCCGTCCCAAATTTTGGGGTGGCTGTGTCTTTTTGATTTTAATTTTCCTAAGCTATAGGACCATAAGTGGAAGTGCCCTAGGCTCTGTTGCTTTGTTTTTTAGATGTTTCAGGAAACACCATACACTTCTCCCAAGTGGCTGTTGGCAATTTACATCCCACCCATCAGCATAACAAGGCTCCCAGTGCTCCATGGCCTGTCCTGACTTTCTGGATTTTACACTTTTTTCAGATGGCCCTTTTGACCGGGGGGAAGTGAGACTTCATTGTAGTGCAGATTTCCTTTGCAAGCTTGCTTGGTTGGCCAAAAAGGGCGTATGCGTTTTTTCCTGAATATATTCAGGAAAAAACGCATACGCCCTTTTTGGCCAAGTGCATCATTGTCGACGTTCTGCCTCTTTTCCTATGCTTTAAATGCAATTCCAGTCTACCTCCTGAAATCGGTTTCGTGCAATTCTGCGCCGCTTTCAAGTCCTCTTGGCAGCCTTACTTCAGTATATTTTTGGACAATAGCTGTCATTTATAACTCTGCAGGTTTGTGAATTACAGTGCCCCTGAGCTCCTTTCTTCAACTCGCTTTCTTGTGAGCTGGCCGCAACACCGCAGGATTGCTTCAGGCCCTAATCTGGTTCTGGCACGGCACGCTGAACCTTTGGTTAATTCCTCTTCATGGTGGGAAATGAGAGTTAAATTTGCCCGTCCAGACACCTCCAGCTAGTCTCTCATTGGTTCTCCCTATTCCTGTTCATCTTCCGCAGAAATTGCAAACTGGCCCAAATAGGAGGTTAAAGGCACTGACTCTCCAAGTTGGGAGAGTGTTAGTAAAGCATCTGGAATGTTGCACCCGAGTACCAGGGGAGGAAAACTGAGATATATTTGAACACGTGTCCCGATCACACGGCTGATCATACTCTGGGTTCCACATGCATGTTTTAGCTGAAGGAAGAATCCCTTAAACCTGGAGAGTTGAGACCCGTGGAATGGGTACCATGCAATATGACTTCAAAGGGTCTTCATTTGCTCACCGAACCTCTCCAATCCTATAACTGCTGCGTTTATGCCCCTGTACACACGCTTGATTCTCTTTCAGAGACATAGCAATCCATAGGTTTTAAGATACTTTCTAGTCAGGTACATTCTAAGGCATTTAATATGGGGTGTTGAGTCCATTTCGTTGAGCAAGGAGTAGCTCTTGTCTGTTACGTATTTGTCTTAAGGATATTTATCTGTGCTCATTTCAATCACTGGTTTTATGCAGCACCCCAACTCACCTTTCCCCTTAAGCAAGCATAAGTTGGTTTTCTAAATTTGAGACCCTCTTCTGTTTTGTAATCAGGTTCCTGTGTAGCCAAGTTTACATTCCGTGTATTACTGATATCTTATGATGTTTCTTTTTCTGTGTGACTTATTTCACTTAGAATCATCATACCTGAATCCACTCATTATGCTGCTACGGGCCTGATGACATAGATTTCATTGCTGAGTGATATTGCTTTGTACGTAAGTACCACAACTTCTTTATCGATTTTTCGCTTTCTGCGATATTGAACTTGTACCATAAACGAGGTTCTTGTAAACAGAGCCGTCCCAAACTTAGGGGTGGCTGTGTCTTTTTGATTTTAATTTCCCTAAGCTATAGGACCATAATTGGAAGTGCCCTAGGCTCTGTTGCTTTGTTTTTTAGATGTTTCAGGAAACACCATACACTTCTCCCTAGTGGCTGTTGGCAATTTACATCCCGCCCATCAGCATAACAAGGCTCCCAGTTCTCCATGTCCTGTCCTGCCTTTCTGGATTTTACACGTTTATCAGATGGCCCTTTTGACCGGGGTCTAGTGAGACTGCATTGTAGTGCAGATTTCCTTTGCAAGCTTGCTTTGTTGGCCAAAAAGCGCGTATGCGTCTTTTCCTGAATATATTCAGGGGAAAATGCATACGCCCGTTTTGGCCAAGTCCATCATTGTCGACGTTCTGCCTCTTTTCCTATGCTTTAAATGCAATTCCAGTCTACCTCCTGAAATCGGATTCCTGCAATTATGCCCCACTTTCAATTCCTCTTGGCAGCCTTACTTCAGTATATTTTTGGACGATAGCTGTCATTTATAACTCTGCAGGTTTGTGATTACAGTGCCCCTGAGCTCCTTTCCTCAACTCGCTTTCTTGTGAGCTGGCCGCAACACCGCAGGATTTCTTCAGGCCCTAATCTGGCTCCGGCATGGCACGCTGAGCCTTTGGTTAATTCTTCCTCCTGGGGGGAAATGAGAGTTAAATTTGCCCGTCCAGACACCTCCAGCTAGTCTCTCATTGATTCTCCCTATTCCTGTTCATCTTTCGCAGAAATTGAAAACTGGGCCAAACAGGAGGTTAAAGGCACTGACTCTCCAAGTCGGGAGAGTGTTAGTAAAGCATCTGGAATGTTGCACCCAAGTACCAGGGGATGAGAACTGAGACATATTGGAACACGTCTCCCGATCACACGGTTGATGATACTCTGGGTTCCAGATGCATGTTTTAGCTGAAGGAAGAATCCCTTAAACCTGGAGAGTTGAGAACCATGGAATGGGTACCATGCAATATGACTTCAAAGGGTCTTCATTTGCTCACCGAACCTCTCCAATCCTATCACTGCTGCGTTTATGCCCCTGTACACACGCTTGATTCTCTTTTGGAGACATAGCAATCCATAGGTTTTAAGATACTTCCTAGTCAGGTACATTCTTAGACGTTTAATATGGGGTGTTGAGTCCATTTCGTTGAGCAAGGAGTAGCTCTTGTCTATTATATATTTGGCTTAAGGAAGTTTATCTGTGCTCATTTCAATCTCTGGGTTTATGCAGCACCCCAACTCACCTTTCCCCTTAAGCAAGCATAAGTTGGTTTTCTAAATTTGAGACCCTCTTCTGTTTTGTAATCCAGTTCCTGTGTAGCCAAGTTTACATTCCGTGTATTAGTGATATCTTATGTTTCTTTTTCTGTGTGACTTATTTCAGTTAGAATCATCATACCTGAATCCACTCATTATGCTGCTATGGGCCTGATGACATAGATTTCATTGCTGAGTGATATTGCATTGTACGTAAGTACCACAACTTCTTTATCCAATTTTCGCTTTCTGCGATATTGAACTTGTACCGTAAACGAGGTTCTTGTAAACAGAGCCGTCCCAAACTTTGGGGTGGCTGTGTCTTTTTGATTTTAATTTCCCTAAGCTATAGGAGCATAAGTGGAAATGCCCTTGGCTCTGTTGCTTTGTTTTTTAGATGTTTCAGGAAACACCATACACTTCTCCAGAGTGGCTGTTGGCAACTTATATCCCACCCATTAGCATAACAAGGCTCCCAGTTCTCCATGGCCTGTCTTGCCTTTCTGGATGTTACACTTTTTTCAGATGGCCCTTTTGACCGGGGGGAAGTGAGACTTCATTGTAGTGCAGATTTCCTTTGCAACCTTGCTTGGTTGGCCAAAAAGGGCGTATGCGTTTTTTCCTGAAGATATTCAGGAAAAAACGCATATGCCCTTTTTGGCCAAGTGCATCATTGTCGACGTTCTGCCTCTTTTCCTATGCTTTAAATGCAATTCCAGTCTACCTCCTGAAATCGGTTTCCTGCAATTCTGCGCCGCTTTCACGTCCTCTTGGCAGCCTTACTTCAGTATATTTTTGGATGATAGCTGTGATTTCTAACTCTGCAGGTTTGTGAATTACAGTGCCCCTGAGCTCCTTTCTTCAACTCGCTTTCTTGTGAGCTGGCCACAACACTGCAGGATTGCTTCAGGCCCTAATCTGGCTCCGGCATGGCACGCTGAGCCTTTGGTTAATTCTTCCTCCTGGGGGGAAATGAGAGTTAAATTTGCCCGTCCAGACACCTCCAGCTAGTCTCTCATTGATTCTCCCTATTCCTGTTCATCTTTCGCAGAAATTGAAAACTGGGCCAAACAGGAGGTTAAAGGCACTGACTCTGCAAGTCGGGAGAGTGTTAGTAAAGCATCTGGAATGTTGCACCCAAGTACCAGGGGACGAGAACTGAGACATATTTCAACACGTCTCCCGATCACACGGTTGATCATACTCTGGGTTCCACATGCATGTTTTAGCTGAAGGAAGAATCCCTTAAACCTGGAGAGTTGAGAACCATGGAATGGGTACCATGCAATATGACTTGAAAGGGTCTTCATTTGCTCACCGAAACTCTCCAATCCTATCACTGCTGCGTTTATGCCCCTGTACTCACGCTTGATTCTCTTTCAGAGACATAGCAATCCATAGGTTTTAAGATACTTACTAGTCAGGTACATTCTTAGGCGTTTAATATGGGGTGTTGAGTCCATTTTGTTGAGCAAGGAGTAGCTCTTGTCTATTACATATTTGGCTTAAGGAACTTTACCTGTGCTCATTTCAATCTCTGGTTTTATGCAGCACCCCAACTCCCCTTTCCCCTTAAGCAAGCATAAGTTGGTTTTCTAAATTTGAGACCCTCTTCTGTTTTGTAATCAGGTTCCTGTGTAGCCAAGTTTACATTCCGTGTATTACTGATATCTTATGATGTTTCTTTTTCTGTGTGACTTATTTCAGTTAGAATCATCATACCTGAATCCACTCATTATGCTGCTACGGGCCTGATGACATAGATTTCATTGCTGAGTGATATTGCTTTGTACGTAAGTACCACAACTTCTTTATCCATTTTTCGCTTTCTGCGATATTGAACATGTACCATAAACGAGGTTCTTGTACACAGAGCCGTCCCAAACTTTGGGGTGGCTGTGTCTTTTTGATTTTAATTTCCCTAAGCTATAGGACCATAATTGGAAGTGCCCTAGGCTCTGTTGCTTTGTTTTTTAGATGTTTCAGGAAACACCATACACTTCTCCCCAGTGGCTGTTGTCAATTTACATCCCGCCCATCAGCATAACAAGGCTCCCAGTTCTCCATGTCCTGTCCTGCCTTTCTGGATTTTACACTTTTATCAGATGGCCCTTTTGACCAGGGTGAAGTGAGACTTCATTGTAGTGCAGATTTCCTTTGCAAGCTTGCTTGGTTGGCCAAAAAGGGCGTATGCGTCTTTTCCTGAATATATTCAGGAGAAAATGCATATGCCCGTTTTGGCCAAGTGCATCATTGTCGACGTTCTGCCTCTTTTCCTATGCTTTAAATGCAATTCCAGTCTACCTCCTGAAATCGGATTCCTGCAATTATGCCCCGCTTTCAACTCCTCTTGGCAGCCTTACTTCAGTATATTTTTGGACGATAGCTGTCATTTATAACTCTGCAAGTTTGTGATTACAGTGACCCTGAGCTCCTTTCCTCAACTCGCTTTCTTGTGAGCTGACCGCAACACCGCAGGATTTCTTCAGGCCCTAATCTGGCTCCGGCATGGCACGCTGAGCCTTTGGTTAATTCTTCCTCCTGGGGGGAAATGAGAGTTAAATTTGCCCGTCCAGACACCTCCAGCTAATCTCTCATTGATTCTCCCTATTCCTGTTCATCTTTCGCAGAAATTGAAAACTGGGCCAAACAGGAGGTTAAAGGCACTGACTCTCCAAGTCGGGAGAGTGTTAGTAAAGCATGTGGAATGTTACACCCAAGTACCAGGGGACGAGAACTGAGATATATTTCAACACGTCTCCCGATCACACGGCTGATCATACTCTGGGTTCCACATGCATGTTTTAGCTGAAGGAAGAATCCCTTAAACCTGGAGAGTTGAGAACCATGGAATGGGTACCATGCAATATGACTTCAAAGGGTCTTCATTTGCTCACCGAACCTCTCCAATCCTATCACTGCTGCGTTTATGCCCCTGTACACACGCTTGATTCTATTTTGGAGACATAGCAATCCATAGGTTTTAAGATACTTACTAGTCAGGTACATTCTTAGGCGTTTAATATGGGGTGTTGAGTCCATTTCGTTGAGCAAGGAGTAGCTCTTGTCTATTACATATTTGGCTTAAGGAAGTTTATCTGTGCTCATTTCAATCTCTGGTTTTATGCAGCACCCCAACTCACCTTTCCCCTTAAGCAAGCATAAGTTGGTTTTCTAAATTTGAGACCCTCTTCTGTTTTGTAATCCAGTTCCTGTGTAGCCAAGTTTACATTCCGTGTATTAGTGATATCTTATGTTTCTTTTTCTGTGTGACTTATTTCAGTTAGAATCATCATACCTGAATCTACTCATTATGCTGCTACGGGCCTGATGACATAGATTTCATTGCTGAGTGATATTGCATTGTACGTAAGTACCACAACTTCTTTATCCATTTTTCGCTTTCTGCGATATTGAACTTGTACCGTAAATGAGGTTCTTGTAAACAGAGCCTTCCCAAACATTGGGGTGGCTGTGTCTTTTTGATTTTAATTTCCCTAAGCTATAGGACCATAAGTGGAAGTGCCCTTGGCTCTGTTGCTTTGTTTTTTACATGTTTCAGGAAACACCATACACTTCTCCAGAGTGGATGTTGGCAACTTACATCCCGCCCATCAGCATAACAAGGCTCCCAGTTCTCCATGGCCTGTCCTGCCTTTCTGGATGTTACACTTTTTTCAGATGGCCCTTTTGACCGGGGGGAAGTGAGACTTCATTGTAGTGCAGATTTCCTTTGCAAGCTTGCTTGGTTGGCCAAAAAGGGCGTATGCGTTTTTTCCTGAATATATTCAGGAAAAAACGCATACGCCCTTTTTGGCCAAGTGCATCATTGTGGACGTTCTGCCTCTTTTCCTATGCTTTAAATGCAATTCCAGTCTACCTCCTGAAATCGGTTTCCTGCAATTCTGCGCCGCTTTCAAGTCCTCTTGGCAGCCTTACTTCAGTATATTTTTGGATGATAGCTGTCATTTATAACTCTGCAGGTTTGTGAATTACAGTGCCCCTGAGCTCCTTTCTTCAACTCGCTTTCTTGTGAGCTGGCCGCAACACCGCAGGATTGCTTCAGGCCCTAATCTCTTTCCGGCACAGCACGCTGAGCCTTTGGTTAATTCCTCTTCCTGGTGGGAAATGAGAGTTAAATTTTCCCTCCAGACACCTCCAGCTAGTCTCTCATTGGTTCTCCCTATTCCTGTTCATGTTCCGCAGAAATTGCAAACTGGGACAAACAGGAGGTTAAAGGCACTGACTCTCCAAGTTGGGAGAGTGTTAGTAAAGCATCTGGAATGTTGCACCCGAGTACCAGGGGAGGAAAACTGAGATATATTTGAACACGTGTCCCGATCACACGGCTGATCATACTCTGGGTTCCACATGCATGTTTTAGCTGAAGGAAGAATCCCTTAAACCTGGAGAGTTGAGACCCGTGGAATGGGTACCATGCAATATGACTTCAAAGGGTCTTCATTTGCTCACCGAACCTCTCCAATCCTATCACTGCTGCGTTTATGCCCCTATACACACGCTTGATTCTCTTTTGGAGACATAGCAATCCATAGGTTTTAAGATACTTACTAGTCAGGTACATTCTTAGGCGTTTAATATGGGGTGTTGAGTCCATTTCGTTGAGCAAGGAGTAGCTCTTGTCTGTTATATATTTGGCTTAAGGAACTTTATCTGTGCTCATTTCAATCTCTGGTTTTATGCAGCACCCCAACTCCCCTTTCCCCTTAAGCAAGCATAAGTTGGTTTTCTAAATTTGAGACCCTCTTCTGTTTTGTAATCAGGTTCCTGTGTAGCCAAGTTTACATTCCGTGTGTTACTGATATCTTATGATGTTTCTTTTTCTGTGTGACTTATTTCAGTTAGAATCATCATACCTGAATCCACTCATTATGCTGCTACGGGCCTGATGACATAGATTTCTTTGCTGAGTGATATTGCTTTGTACGTAAGTACCACAACTTCTTTATCCATTTTTCGCTTTCTGCGATACTGAACTTGTACCATAAACGAGGTTCTTGTAAACAGAGCCGTCCCAAACTTTGGGGTCGCTGTGTCTTTTTGATTTTAATTTCCCTAAGCTATAGGACCATAATTGGAAGTGCCCTAGGCTCTGTTGCTTTGTTTTTTAGATGTTTCAGGAAACACCATACACTTCTCCAGAGTGGCTGCTGGCAATTTACATCCCGCCCATCAGCATAACAAGGCTTCCAGTTCTCCATGTCCTGTCCTGCCTTTCTGGATTTTACACTTTTATCAGATGGCCCTTTTGACCGGGGTGAAGTGAGACTTCATTGTAGTGCAGATTTCCTTTGCAAGCTTGCTTGGTTGGCCAAAAAGGGCGTATGCATCTTTTCCTGAATATATTCAGGAGAAAATGCATACACCCGTTTTGGCCAAGTGCATCATTGTCGACGTTCTGCCTCTTTTCCTATGCTTTAAATGCAATTCCAGTCTACCTCCTGAAATCGGATTCCTGCAATTATGCTCCGCTTTCAACTAGTCTTGGCAGCCTTACTTCAGTATATTTTTGGACGATAGCTGTCATTTATAACTCTGCAGGTTTGTGATTACAGTGCCCCTCAGCTCCTTTCTTCAACTCGCTTTCTTGTGAGCTGGCCGCAACACCGCAGGATTTCTTCAGGCCCTAATCTGGCACCGGCACGGCACGCTGAGCCTTTGGTTATTTCCTCCTGCTGGGGGGAAATGAGAGTTAAATTTGCCCGTCCAGACACCTCCAGCTAGTCTCTCATTGATTCTCCCTATTCCTGTTCATCTTTCGCAGAAATTGAAAACTGGGCCAAACAGGAGGTTAAAGGCACTGACTCTCCAAGTCGGGAGAGTATTACTAAAGCATCTGGAATGTTGCACCCAAGTACCAGGGGACGAGAACTGAGACATATTTCAACACGTCTCCCGATCACATGGTTGATCATACTCTGGGTTCCACATGCATGTTTTAGCTGAAGGAAGAATCCCTTAAACCTGGAGAGTTGAGACCCGTGGAATGGGTACCATGCAATATGTCTTCAAAGGGTCTTCATTTGCTCACCGAACTTCTCCAGTCCTATCACTGCTGCGTTTATGCCTCTGTACACACGCTTGATTCTCTATCGGAGACATAGCAATCCATAAGTTTTAAGATACTTACTAGTCAGGTACATTCTTAAGCGTTTATTATGGGGTGTTGAGTCCATTTCGTTGAGCAAGGAGTAGCTCTTGTCTATTCCATAATTGGCTTAAGGAACTTTATCTGTGCTCATTTCAATCTCTGGTTTTATACAGCACCCCAACTCACCTTTCCCCTTAAGCAAGCATAAGTTGGTTTTCTAAATTTGAGACCCTGTTCTGTTTTGTAATTCAGTTCCTGTGTAGCCAAGTTTACATTCCATGTATTAGTGATATCTTATGATGTTTCTTTTTCTGTGTGACATATTTCAGTTAGAATCATCATACCTGAATCCACTCATTATGCTGCTATGGGCCTGATGACATAGATTTCATTGCTGAGTGATATTGCATTGTACTTAAGTAACACAACTTCTTTATCCATTTTTTGCTTTCTGCGATATTGAACTTGTACCATAAACGAGGTTCTTGTAAACAGAGCCGTCCCAAACTTTGGGGTGGCTGTGTCTTTTTGATTTTAATTTCCCTAAGCTATAGGACCATAGGTTGAAGTGCCCTAGGCTCTGTTGCTTTGTTTTTTAGATGTTTCAGGAAACACCATACACATCTCCCAAGTGGCTGTTGGGAATTTACATCCCGCCCATCAGCATAACAAGGCTCCCAGTTCTCCATGGCCTGTCCTGCCTTTCTGGATTTTACACTTTTTTCAGATGGCCCTTTTGACCGGGGGGAAGTGAGACTTCATTGTAGTGCAGATTTCCTTTGCAAGCTTGCTTGGTTGTCCAAAAAGGGCGTATGCGTTTTTTCCCTGAATATATTCAAGAAAAAACGCATATGCCCGTTTTGGCCAAGTGCATCATTGTCGACATTCTGCCTCTTTTCCTATGCTTTAAATGCAATTCCAGTCTACCTCCTGAAATCGGTTTCCTGCAATTCTGCCCCGCTTTCAAGTCCTCTTGGCAGCCTTACTTCAGTATATTTTTGGACGATAGCTGTCATTTATAACTCTGCAGGTTTGTGAATTACAGTGCCCCTGGGCTCCTTTCTTCAACTCGCTTTCTTGTGAGATGGCCGCAACACCGCAGGATTGCTTCAGGCCCTAATCTGGTTCTGGCATGGCACGCTGAGCCTTTGGCTAATTCCTCTTCCTGGTGGGAAATGAGAGTTAAATTTGCCTGTCCAGACACCTCCAGCTAGTCTCTCATTGGTTCTCCCTATTCCTGTTCATCTTCCACGGAATTTGCAAACTGGGCCAAACAGGAGGTTAAAGGCACTGACTCTCCATGTCGGCAGAGTGTTAGTAAAGCGTCTGGAATGTTGCACCCGAGTACCAGGGGACGAGAACTGAGACATATTTGAACACGTCTCCCGATCACACGGTTGATCATACTCTGGGTTCCACATGCATGCTTTAGCTGAAGGAAGAATCCCTTAAACCTGGAGAGTTGAGACCCGTGCAATGGGTACCATGCAATATGACTTGAAAGGGTCTTCATTTTCTCACCGAACCTCTCCAATCCTATCACTGCTGCGCTTATGCCCCTGTACACATGCTTGATTCTCTTTCGGAGACATAGCAATCCATAGGTTTTAAGATACTTACTAGTCAGGTACATTCTTAGGCATTTAATATGGGGTGTTGAGTCCATTTCGTTGAGCAAGGAGTATCTCTTGACTATTACATATTTGGCTTAAGGAACTTTATCTGTGCTCATTTCAATCTCTGGTTTTATGCAGCACCCCAACTCACCTTTCCCCTTAAGCAAGCATAAGGTGGTTTTCTACATTTTAGGCCCTGTTGTGTTTTGTAATTCAGTTCCTGTGTAGCTTAGTTTACATTCCGTGTATTAGTGATATCTTATGATGTTTCTTTTTCTGTGTGACTTATTTCAGTTGAAATCATCATACCTGAATCCACTCATTATGCTGCTACGGGCCTGATGACATAGATTTCATTGCTGAGTGATATTGCATTGTACGTAAGTACCAAAACTTCTTTCTCCATTTTTCGCTTTCTGCGATATTGAACTTGTACCGTAAACGAGGTTCTTGTAAACAGAGCCGTCCCAAACTTTGGGGTGGCTGTGTCTTTTTGATTTTAATTTCCCTAAGCTATAGGACCATAAGTGGAAGTGCCCTAGGCTCTGTTGCTGTGTTTTTTAGATGTTTCAGGAAACACCATACACTTCTCCCGAGTGGCTGTTGGCAATTTACATCTTGCTCATCAGCATAACAAGGCTCCCAGTACTCCATGGCCTGTCCTGCCTTTCTAGATTTTACACTTTTTTCAGATGGCCCTTTTGACCGGGGGGAAGTGAGACTTCATTGTAGTGCAGATTTCCTTTGCAAGCGTGCTTGGTTGGCCAAAAAGGGCATATGCGTTTTTTCCTCAATATATTCAGGAAAAAACGCATACGCCCTTTTTGTCCAAGTGCATCATTGTGGACGTTCTGCCTCTTTTCCTATGCTTTAAATGCAATTCCAGTCTACCTCCTGAAATCGGTTTCCTGCAATTCTGCCCCGCATTCAAGTCCTCTTGTCAGGCTTACTTCAGTATATTTTTGGATGATAGCTGTCATTTATAACTCTGCAGGTTTGTGAATTACAGTGCCCCTGAGCTACTTTCTTCAACTCGCTTTCTTGTGAGCTGGCCGCAACACCGCAGGATTGCTTCAGGCCTTAATCTGGTCCGGCCCGGAATGCTGAGCCTTTGCTTAATTCCTCTTCCTGGTGGGAAATGAGAGTTAAATTTGCCCTTCCAGACACCTCCAGCTAGTCTCTCATTGGTTCTCCCTATTCCTGTTCATCTTCCGCAGAAATTGCAAACTGGGCCAAACAGGAGGTTAAAGGCACTGACTCTCCAAGTTGGGAAAGTGTTAGTAAAGCATCTGGAATGTTGCACCCGAGTACCAGGGGACGAGAACTGAGACATATTGGAACACGTCTCCCGATCACATGGTTGATCATACTCTGGGTTCCACATGCATGTTTTAGCTGAAGGAAGAATCCCTTAAACCTGGAGAGTTGAGACCCGTGGAATGGGTACCATGCAATATGACTTCAAAGGGTCTTCATTTGCTCACCGAACCTCTCCAATCCTATCACTGCTGCGTTTATGCCCCTATACACACGCTTGATTCTCTTTCGGAGACATAGCAATCCATAGGTTTTAAGATACTTACTAGTCAGGTACATTCTTAGGTGTTTAATATGGGTTGTTGAGTCCATTTCGTTGAGCAAGGAGTAGCTCTTGTCTATTCCATATTTGGCTTAAGGAACTTTATCTGTGCTCATTTCAATCTCTGGTTTTATGCAGCACCCCAACTCCCCTTTCCCCTTAAGCAAGCATAAGTTGGTTTTCTGAATTTGAGACCCTGTTCTGTTTTGTAATCCAGTTCCTGTGTAGCCAAGTTTACATTCCATGTATTAGTGATATCTTATGATGTTTGTTTATCTGTGTGACTTATTTCAGTTAGAATCATCATACCTGAATCCACTCATTATGCTGCTATGGGCCTGATGACATAGATTTCATTGCTGATTGATATTGCATTGTACGTAAGTACCACAACTTCTTTATCCATTTTTCACTTTCTGTGATATTGAACTTGTCCCGTAAATGAGTTTCTTGTAAACAGAGCCGTCCCAAACTTTGGGGTGGCTGTGTCTTTTTGATTTTAATTTCCCTAAGCTATAGGACCATAAGTGGAAGTGCCCTAGGCTCTGTTGCTTGGTTTCTTAGATGTTTCAGGAAACACCATACACTTCTCCCGAGTGTCTGTTGGCAACTTACATCCCGCCCATCAGCATAACAAGGCTCCCAGTTCTCCATGGCCTGTCCTGCCTTTCTGGATTTTACACGTTTTCAGATGGCCCTTTTGACGGGGGGGAAGTGAGACTTCATTGTAGTGCAGATTTCCTTTGCAAGCTTGCTTGGTTGGCCAAAAAGGGCGTATGCGTTTTTTCCTGAATATATTCAGGAAAAAACACATACGCACTTTTTGTCCAAGTGCATCATTGTTGACGTTCTGCCTCTTTTCCTATGCTTTAAAGGCAATTCCAGTCTACCTCCTGAAATTGGTTTCCTGCAATTCTGCCCCGCTTTCAAGTCCTCTTGGCAGCCTTACTTCAGTATATTTTTGGACGATAGCTGTCATTTATAACTCTACATGTTTGTGAATTACAGTGCCCCTGAGCTCCTTTCCTGAACTCGCTTTCTTGTGAGCTGGCCGCAACACCGCAGGATTGCTTCAGGCCTTAATCTGGTTCCGGCACGGCACGCTGAGCCTTTGGTTAATTCCTCTTCCTGGTGGGAAATGAGAGTTAAATTTGCCCGTCCAGACACCTCCAGCTAGTCTCTCATTGGTTCTCCCTATTCCTGTTCATCTTCCGCAGAAATTGCAAACTGGGCCAAACAGGAGGTTAAAGGCACTGACTCTCCAAGTTGGGAGAGTGTTAGTAAGGCGTCTGGAATGTTGCACCCGAGTACCAAGTGACGAGAACTGAGACATATTTGAACACGTCTCCCGATCACACGGTTGATCATACTCTGGGTTCCACATGCATGTTTTAGCTGAAGGAAGAATCCCTTAAACCTGGAGAGTTGAGACCCGTGGAATGGGTAACATGCAATATGACTTCAAAGGGTCTTCATTTGCTCACCGAAACTCTCCAATCCTATCACTGCTGCTTTTATGCCCCTGTACTCACGCTTGATTCTCTTTCAGAGACATAGCAATCCATAGGTTTTAAGATACTTACTAGTCAGGTACATTCTTAGGCGTTTAATATGCGGTTTTGAGTCCATTTCGTTGAGCAAGGAGTAGCTCTTGTCTATTACATATTTGGCTTAAGGAACTTTATCTGTGCTCATTTCAATCTCTGGTTTTATGCAACACCCCAACTCCCCTTTCCCCATAAGCAAGCATAAGTTGGTTTTCTAAATTTCAGACCCTGTTCTGTTTTGTAATTCATTTCCTGTGTAGCCAAGTTTACATTCCGTGTATTAGTGATATCTTATGATGCTTCTTTTTCTTGTGACTTATTTCAGTTAGAATCATCATACCTGAATCCACTCATTATGCTGCTACGGGCCTGATGACATAGATTTCATTGCTGAGTGGTATTGCATTGTACGTAAGTACCACAACTTCTTTATCCATTTTTCACTTTCTGCGATATTGAACTTGTAGCGTAGACTAGGTTCTTGTAAACAGAGCTGTCCCAAACTTTGGGGTGGCTGTGTCTTTTTGATTTTAATTTCCCTAAGCTATAGGACCATAAGTGGAAGTGCCCTAGGCTCTGTTGCTTTGTTTATAGATGTTTCAGGAAACACCATACACTTCCCCCCAGTGGCTGTTGGCAATTTACATCCCGCCCATCATCATAACAAGGCTCCCAGTTCTCCATGGCCTGTCCTGCCTTTTTGGATTTTACACTTTCTTCAGATGGCCCTTTTGACTGGGGGGAAGTGAGACTTCATTGTAGTGCAGATTTCCTTTGCAAGCTTGCTTGGTTGGCCAAAAAGGGCGTATGCGTTTTTTCCTGAATATATTCAGGAAAAAATGCATACGCCCTTTTTGTCCAAGTGCATCATTGTCGACGTTCGGCCTCTTTCCTATGGTTTAAATGCAATTCCAGTCTACCTCCTGAAATCGGTTTCCTGCAATTCTGCCCCGCTTTCAAGTCCTCTTGGCAGCCTTACTTCAGTATATTTTTGGACGATACCTGTCATTTATAACTCGGCAGGTTTGTGAATTACAGTGCCCCTGAGCTCCTTTCTTCAACTCGCTTTCTTGTGAGCTGGCCGCAACACCGCAGGATTGCTTCAGGCCTTAATCTGGTTCCGGCACGGCACACTGAGCCTTTGGTTTATTCCTCTACCTGGTGAGAAATGAGAGTTAAATTTGCCCGTCCAGACACCTCCAGCTAGTCTCTCATTGGTTCTCCCTATTCCTGTTTATCTTCCGCAGAAATTGCAAACTGGGCCAAACAGGAGGTTAAAGGCACTGACTCTCCAAGTCGGGAGAGTGTTAGTAAAGCATCTGGAATGTTGTACCCGAGTACCAGGGGACGAGAACTGAGACATATTGGAACACGTCTCCCGATCACATGGTTGATCATACTCTGGGTTCCACTGAATGTGGAACTCAAAGAAGGAATGTTTTAGCTGAAGGAAGAATCCCTTAAACCTGGAGAGTTGAGACCCGTGGAATGGGTACCATGCAATATGACTTCAAAGGGTCTTCATTTGCTCACCGAACCTCTCTAATCCTATCACTGCTGCGTTTATGCCCCTGTACACACGTTTGATTCTCTTTTGGAGACATAGCAATCCATAGGTTTTAAGATACTTACTAGTCAGGTACATTATTAGGCGTTTAATATGGGGTTTTGATTCCATTTCGTTAAGCAAGGAGTAGCTCTTGTCTATTACATATTTGGCTTAAGGAACTTTATCTGTGTTCATTTCAATCTCTGGTTTTATGCAGCACCCCAACTCACCTTTCCCCTTAAGCAAGCATAAGTTGGTTTTCTAAATTTGAGACCCTGTTCTGTTTTGTAATCCAGTTCCTGTGTAGCCAAGTTTCCATTCCGTGTATTAGTGATAACTTACGATGTTTCTTTTTCTGTGTGACTTATTTCAGTTAGAATCATCATACCTGAATCCACTCATTATGCTGCTACGGGCCTGATGACATAGATTTCATTGCTGAGTGGTATTGCATTGTACATAAGTACCACAATTTCTTTATCCATTTTTCACTTTCTGCGATATTTAACTTGTCCTGTAAACGAGGTTCTTGTAAACAGAGCCGTCCCAAACTTAGGGGTGGCTGTGTCTTTCTGATTTTAATTTCCCTAAGCTATAGGACCATAAGTGGAAGTGCCCTAGGCTCTGTTGCTTTGTTTTTTAGATGTTTCAGGAAACACCATACACTTCTCCCTAGTGGCTGTTGGCAATTTACATCCCACCCATCAGCATAACAAGGCTCCCAGTTCTCCATGGCCTCTCCTGCCTTTCTGGATTTTACACTTTTTTCAGATGGCCCTTTTGACTGGGGGGAAGTGAGACTTCATTGTATTGCAGATTTCCTTTGCAAGCTTGCTTGGTTGGCCAAAAAGGGCGTATGCGTTTTTTCCTGAACATATTAAGGAAAAAACGCATACGCTCTTTTTGGCCAAGTGCATCATTGTCGACGTTCTGCCTCTTTTCCTATGCTTTAAATGCAATTCCATTCTACCTCCTGAAATCGGTTTCCTGCAATTCTGCCCCGCTTTCAAGTCCTCTTGGCAGCCTTACTTCAGTATATCTTTGGACGATAGCTGTCATTTATAACTCTGCAGGTTTGTGAATTACAGTGCCCCTGGGCTCCTTTCTTCAACTCGCTTTCTTGTGAGATGGCCGCAACACCGCAGGATTGCTTCAGGCCGTAATCTGGTTCCGGCAGGGCACGCTGAGCCTTTGGATAATTCCTCTTCCTGGTGGGAAATGAGAGTTAAATTTGCCCGTCCAGACACCTCCAGCTAGTCTCTCATTGGTTCTCCCTATTCCTGTTCATCTTCCGCGGAATTTGCAAACTGGGCCAAACAGGAGGTTAAAGGCACTGACTCTCCAAGTCAGGAGAGTGTTAGTAAAGCGTCTGGAGTGTTGCACCCGAGTACCAGGGGACGAGAACTGAGAAATATTGGCACACGTCTCCCAATCACATGGTTGATCATACTCTGGGTTCCACATGCATGTTTTAGCTGAAGGAAGAATCCCTTAAACCTGGAGAGTTGAGACCCGTGGAATGGGTACCATGCAATATGACATCAAAGGGTCTTCGTTTGCTCACCGAACCTCTCCAATCCTATCACTGCTGCGTTTATGCCCCTATACACACGCTTGATTCTCTTTTGGAGACATAGCAATCCATAGGTTTTAAGATACTTACTAGTCAGGTACATTCTTAGGCGTTTAATATGGGTTGTTGAGTCCATTTCGTAGAGCAAGGAGTAGCTCTTGTCTATTACATATTTGGCTTAAGGAACTTTATCTGTGCTCATTTCAAGCTCTGTTTTTATGCAGCACCCCAACTCACCTTTCCCCTTAAGCAAGCATAAGTTGGTTTTCTAAATTTGAGACCCTGTTGTGTTTTGTAATTCAGTTCCTGTGTAGCCAAGTTTTCATTCCGTGTATTAGTGATTTCTCATGATGTTTCTTTTTCTGTGTGACTTATTTCAGTTAGAATCATCATACCTGAATCCACTCATTATGCTGCTACGGGCCTCATGACATAGATTTCATTGTTGAGTGATATTGCATTGTACGTAAGTACCACAACTTGTTTATCCATTTTTCGCTTTCTGGGAAATTGAACTTGTACCGTAAACGAGGTTCTTGTAAACAGAGCCGTCCCAAACTTTCGCTGGCTGTGTCTTTTTGATTTTAATTTCCCTAAGCTATAGGACCATAAGTGGAATTGACCTAGGCTCTGTTGCTTTGTTTTTTAGATGTTTCAGGAAACACCATACACTTCTCCGGAGTGGCTGTTGGCCATTTACATCCCGCCCATCAGCATAACAAGGCTCCCAGTTCTCCATGGCCTGTACTGCCTTTCTGGATTTTACACTTTTTTCAGATGGCCCTTTTGACTGGGGGGAAGTGAGACTTCATTGTAGTGCAGATTTCCTTTGCAAGCTTGCTTGGTTGGCCAAAAAGGGCGTATGCGTTTTTTCCTGAATATATTCAGGAAAAAACGCATACGCGCTTTTTGGCCAAGTGCATCATTGTCCACGTTCTGCCTCTTTTCCTATGCTTTAAATGCAATTCCAGTCTATCTCCTGAAATCGGTTTCCTGCAATTCTGCCCCGCATTCAAGTCCTCTTGGCAGCCTTACTTCAGTATATTTTTGGACGATAGCTGTCATTTATAACTCTGCATGTTTGTGAATTACAGTGCCCCTGAGCTGCTTTCTTCAACTCGCTTTCTTGTGAGCTGGCCTCAACACCACCGGATTGATTCAGGCCCTAATCTGGTTCCGGCACGGCACGCTGAACCTTTGGTTAATTCCTCTTCCTGGTGGGAAATGAGAGTTAAATTTGCCCGTCCAGACACCTCCAGCTAGTCTCTCATTGGTTCTCCCTATTCCTGTTCATCTTCCGCAGAAATGGCAAACTGGGCCAAACAGGAGGTTAAAGGCACTGACTCTCCAAGACGGAAGAGTGTTAGTAAAGCGTCTGGAATGTTGCACCCGAGTACCAGGGGACGAGAACTGAGACATATTGGAACACGTCTCCCGATCCCACGGTTGATCATACTCTGGGTTCCACATGCATAATTTAGCTGAAGGAAGAATCCCTTAAACCTGGAGAGTTGAGACCCGTGAAATGGGTACCATGCAATATGACTTCAAAGGGTCTTCATTTGCTCACCGAACCTCTCCAATCCTATCACTGCTGCATTTATGCCCCTGTACACACGGTTGATTCTCTTTCGGAGACATAGCAATCCATAGGTTTCAAGATACTTACTAGTCAGATACATTCTTAGGCGTTTAATATGGGGTGTTGAGTCCATTTCGTTGAGCAAGGAGTAGCTCTTGTCTATTCCATATTTGGCTTAAGGAACTTTATCTGTGCTCATTTCAATCTCTGGATTTATGCAGCACCCCAACTCACCTTTCCCCTTAGGCAAGCATAAGGTGGTTTTCTAAATTTGAGACCCTGTTCTGTTTTGTAATCCAGTTCCTGTGTTTCTAAGTTTACACTCCGTGTATTAGTGTTATCTTAAGATGTTTCTTTTTCTGTGTAACTTATTTCAGTTGGAATCATCATACCTGAATCCACTCTATGTTCTACAGGCCTGATGACATAGATTTGATTGCTGAGTGATATTGCATTGTATGTAAGTACCACAACTTCTTTATCCATTTTTCACTTTCTGTGATATTGAATTTGTACCATAAACGAGGTTCTTGTAAACAGAGCCGTCCCAAAGATTGGGGTGGCTGTGTCTTTTTGATTTTAATTTCCCTAAGCTATAGGACCATAAGTGGAAGTGCCCTAGGCTCTGTTGCTTTGTTTTTTAGATGTTTCAGGAAACAGCATACACTTATCCCCAGTGACTATTGGCAATTTACATCCCGCCCATCAGCATAACAAGGCTCCCAGTTCTCCATGGCCTGTCCTGCCTTTCTGGGTTTTACACTTTTTTCAGAATGCCCTTTTGACAGGGGGAAAGTGAGACTTCATTGTAGTGCAGATTTCCTTTGCAAGCTTGCTTGGTTGGCCAAAAAGGGCGTATGCGTTTTTTCCTGAATACATTCAGTAAAAAACACATACGCCCTTTTTGGCCAAGTGCATCATTGTCGACGTTCTGCCTCTTTTCCTTTGCTTTAAATGCAATTCCAGTCTACCTCCTGAAATCGGTTTCCTGCAATTCTGCCCTGCTTTCAAGTCCTCTTGGCAGCCTTACTTCAGTATATTTTTGGACGATAGCTGTCATTTATAACTCTGCAGGTTTGTGAATTACAGTGCCCCTGAGCTCCTTTCTTCAACTCGCTTTCTTGTGAGCTGGCCGCAACACCGCAGGATTGCTTCAGGCCATAATCTGGTTCCGGCATGGCACGCTGAGCCTTTGGTTAATTCCTCTTCCTGGTGGGAAATGAGAGTTAAATTTGCCCGTCCAGACACCTCCGGCTAGTCTCTCATTGGTTCTCCGTATACCTGTTCATCCCCCATAGAAATTTCAAACTGGGCCAAACAGGAGGTTAAAGGCACTGACTCTCCATGTTGGGAGAGTGTTAGTTAAACTTCTGGAATGTTGCACCCGAGTACAAGGGGACGAGAACTGAGACATATTGGAACACATCTCCCGATCACACGGTTGATCATACTCTGGGTTCCACATGCATGTTTTAGCTGAAGGAAGAATCCCTTAAACCTGAAGAGTTGAGACCCGTGTAATGGGTACCATACTATACGACTTCAAAGGGTCTTCATTTGCTCACCAAAACTCTCCAATCCTATCACTGCTGCGTTTATGCCCCTGTACTCACGATTGATTCACTTTCAGAGACATAGCAATCCATAGGTTTTAAGATACTTACTACTCAGGTACATTATTAGGCATTTAATATGGGGTTTTGAGTCCATTTCGTTGAGCAAGGAGTAGCTCTTGTCTATTACATATTTGGCTTAAGGAACTTTATCTGTGCTCATTTCAATCTCTGGTTTTATGCGGCACCCCAACTCACCTTTCCCCTTAAGCAAGCATAAGTTGGTTTTCTAAATTTGAGACTCTGTTCTGTTTTGTCATCCAGTTCCTGTGTAGCCAAGTTTACATTCCGTGTATTAGTGATATCTTATGATGTTTCTTATTCTGTGTGACTTATTTCAGTTAGAATCATCATACCTGAATCCACTCTATGCTGCTACGGGCCTGATGACATAGATTTCATTGTTGAGTGATATTGCATTGTACGTAAGTACCACAACTTCTTTATCCATTTTTCACTTTCTGTGATATTGAACTTGTACCGTAAACGAGGTTCTTGTAAACAGAGCCGTCCCAAACATTGGGGTGGCTGTGTCTTTTTGATTTTAATTTCCCTAAGCTACAGGACCATAAGTGGAAGTGCCCTAGGCTCTGTTGCTTTGTTTTAGATGTTCCAGGAAACACCATACACTTCTCCCGAGTGGCTGTTGGCAATTTACATCCCGCCCATCAGCATAACAAGGCTCCCAGTTCTCCATGGCCTGTCCTGCCTTTCTGGATTTTACACTTTTTTCAGATGGCCCTTTTGACTGGGGGGAAGTGAGACTTCATTGTAGTGCAGATTTCCTTTGCAAGCTTGCTTGGTTGGCCAAAAAGTGCGTATGCTTTTTTTCCTGAATATATTCAGGAAAAAAAGCATACGCCCTTTTTGGCCAAGTGCATCATTGTCGTCGTTCTGCCTCTTTTCCTGTGCTTTAAATGCAAATCCAGTCTACCTCCTGAAATCGGTTTCCTGCAGTTCTGCCCCGCTTTCAAGTCCTCTTGGCAGCCTTACTTCAGTATATTTTTGGACGATAGCTGTCATTTATAACTCTGTAGGTTTGTGAATTACAGTGCCCCTGAGCTCCTTTCTTCAACTCGCTTTCTTGTGAGCTGGCCGCAACACCCAGGATTGCTTCACGCCCTAATCTGGTTCCGGCACGGCACGCTGAGCTTTTGGTTAATTACTCTCCCTGGTGGGAAGTGAGAGATAAATTTGCCCGTCCAGACGCCTCCAGCTAGTCTCTCATTTGTTCTCCCTATTCCTGTTCATCTTCCGTGGAATTTGCAAACTGGGCCAAACAGGAGGTTAAAGGCAATGACTCTCCAAGTCGGGAGAGTGTTAGTAAAGCATCTGGAATTTTGCACCCGAGTACCAGGGGAGGAAAACTGAGACATATTTGAACACGTCTCCTGATCACACGGTTGATCATACTCTGGGTTCCACATGCATGTTTTAGCTGAAGGAAGAATCCCTTAAACCTGGAGAGTTGAGACCCGTGGAATGGGTACCATGCAATATGACATCAAAGGGTCTTCGTTTGCTCACCGAACCTCTCCAATCCTATCACTGCTGCGTTTATGCCCCTCTACACATGCTTGATTCTCTTTCGGAGACATAGCAATCCATAGATTTTAAGATATTACTAGTCAGGTACATTCTTAGGCGTTTAATATGGGGTTTTGAGTCCATTTCGTTGAGCAAGGAGTAGCTCTTGTCTATTACATATTTGGCTTAAGGAACTTTATTTGTGCTCATTTCAATCTCTGGTTTTATGCAGCACCCCAACTCACCTTTCCCCTTAAGCAAGCATAAGTTGATTTTCTAAATTTGGGACAATGTTCTGTTTTGAAATTCAGTTCCTGTGTAGCCAAGTTTACATTCCGTGTATTAGTGATATCTTATGATGTTTCTTTTTCTGTGTGACTTATTTCAGTTAGAATCATCATACCTGAATCCACTCATTATGCTGCTACGGGCCTGATGACATAGATTTCATTGCTGAGTGATATTGCATTGTGCGTAAGTACCACAACTTCTTTATCCATTTTTCACTTTCTGCGATATTGATTATGTACCGTAAACGAGGTTCTTGTAAACAGAGCCATCCCAAACTTTGGGGTGGCTGTGTCTTTTTGATTTTAATTTCCCTAAGCTATAGGACCATAAGTGGAAGTGCCCTAGGCTCTGTTGCTTTGTTTTTTAGATGTTTCAGGAAACACCATACACTTCTCCGGAGTGGCTGTTGGCAATTTACATCCCGCCCATCAGCATAACAAGGCTCCCAGTTCTCCATGGCCTGTCCTGCCTTTCTGGATTTTACACTTTTTTCAGATGGCCCTTTTGACCCGGGGGAAGTGAGACTTCATTGTAGTGCAGATTTCCTTTGCAAGCTTGCTTGATGGCCTAAAAGTGCATATGCGTTTTTTCATGAATATATTCAGGAAAGAACGCATATGCCCTTTTTGGCCAAGTGCATCATTGTCGACGTTCTGCCTCTTTTCCTATGCTTTAAATGCAATTCCAGTCTACCTCCTGAAATTGGTTTCCTGCATTTCTGCCCCGCATTCAAGGACTCTTGGCAGCCTTACTTCGTATATTTTTGGACGATAGCTGTCATTTATAACTGTGCAGGGTTGTGAATTACAGTGCCCCTGAGCTCCTTTCTTCAACTCGCTTTCTTGTGAGCTGGCCGCAACACCGCAGGATTGCTTCAGGCCCTAATCTCGTTCCGGCATGGCATGCTGTGCCTTTGGTTAATGCGTCTTCCTGGTGGGAAATGAGAGTTAAATTTGCCCGTCCAGACACCTCCAGCTAGTCTCTCATTGGTTCTCCCTATTCCTGTTCATCTTCCACAGAAATTGCAAACTGAGTCAAACAGCAGGTTAAAGGCACTGTCTCTCCAAGTCGGGAGAGTGTTAGTAAAGCGTCTGGAATTTTGCACCCGAGTACCAGGCGACGAGAACTGAGACATATTTGAACACGTCTCCCGATCACACGGTTGATCATACTCTGGGTTCCACATGCATGTTTTAGCTGAAGGAAGAATCCCTTAAACCTTGAGAGTTGAGACCCGTGGAATGGGTACCATGCAATATGACTTCAAAGGGTCTTCATTTGCTCACCGAACCTCTCCAATCCTATCACGGCTGCGTTTATGCCCCTCTACACATGCTTGATTCTCTTTCGGAGACATAGCAATCCATAGATTTTAAGATATTACTAGTCAGGTACATTCTTAGGCGTTTAATATGGGGTTTTGAGTCCATTTCGTTGAGCAAGGAGTAGCTCTTGTCTATTCCATATTTGGCTTAAGGAACTTTATCTGTGCTCATTTCAATCTCTGGTTTTATGCAGCACCCCAACTCACCTTTCCCCTTAAGCAAGCATAAGTTGATTTTCTAAATTTGGGAGCATGTTCTGTTTTAAAATTCAGTTCCTGTGTAGCCAAGTTTACATTCCGTGTATTACTGATATCTTATGATGTTTCTTTTTCTGTGTGACTTATTTCAGTTAGAATCATCATACCTGAATCCACTCATTATGCTGCTACGGGCCTGATGATATAGATTTCATTGCTGAGTGATATTGCATTGTACGTAAGTACCACAACTTCTTTATCCATTTTTCACTTTCTGCGATATTGATTATGTACCGTAAACGAGGTTCTTGTAAACAGAGCCATCCCAAACTTTGGGGTGGCTGTGTCTTTTTGATTTTAATTTCCCTAAGCTGTAGGACCATAAGTGGAAGTGCCCTAGGCTCTGTTGCTTTGTTTTTTAGATGTTTCAGGAAACACCATACACTTCTCCCGACTGGCTGTTGGCAATTTACATCCCGCCCATCAGCATAACAAGGCTCCCAGTTCTCCATGGCCTGTCCTGCCTTTCTGGATTTTACACTTTTTTCAGATGGCCCTTTTGACTGGGGGGAAGTGAGACTTCATTGTAGTGCAGATTTCCTTTGCAAGCTTGCTTGGTTGGCCAAAAAGGGCGTATGCGTTTTTTCCTGAATATATTCAGGAAAAAACGCATACGCCCTTTTTGGCCAAGTGCATCATTGTCGACGTTCTGCCTCTTTTCCTATGCTTTACATGCAATTCCAGTCTACCTCCTGAAATCGGTTTCCTGCAATTCTGCCCCGCTTTCAAGTCCTCTTGGCAGCCTTACTTCAGTATATTTTTGGACGATAGCTGTCATTTATAACTGTGCAGGGTTGTGAATTACAGTGCCCCTGAGCTCCTTTCTTCAACTCGCTTTCTTGTGAGCTGGCCGCAACACCGCAGGATTGCTTCAGGCCAAATTCTGGATCCGGCATGGCACGCTGAGCCTTTGGTTAATTCCTCTTCCTGGTGGGAAATGAGAGTTAAATTTGCCCGTCCAGACACCTCCGGCTAGTCTCTCATTGTTTCTCCCTATACCTGTTCATCCTCCACAGAAATTTCAAACTGGGCCAAACAGGAGGTTAAAGGCACTGACTCTCCATGTCGGGAGAGTGTTAGTTAAACTTCTGGAATGTTGCACCCGAGTACCAGGGGACAAGAACTGAGACATATTGGAACACATCTCCCGATCACACGGTTGATCATACTCTGGGTTCCACATGCATGTTTTAGCTGAAGGAAGAATCCCTTAAACCTGGAGAGTTGAGACCCGTGTAATGGGTACCATACAATACGACTTCAAAGGGTCTTCATTTGCTCACCAAAACTCTCCAATCCTATCACTGCTGCGTTTATGCCCCTGTACTCACGATTGATTCACTTTCAGAGACATAGCAATCCATAGGTTTTAAGATACTTACTACTCAGGTACATTATTAGGCGTTTAATATGGGGTTTTGAGTCCATTTCGTTGAGCAAGGAGTAGCTCTTGTCTATTACATATTTGGCTTAAGGAACTTTATCTGTGCTCATTTCAATCTCTGGTTTTATGCGGCACCCCAACTCACCTTTCCCCTTAAGCAAGCATAAGTTGGTTTTCTAAATTTGAGACTCTCTTCTGTTTTGTCATCCAGTTCCTGTGTAGCCAAGTTTACATTCCGTGTATTAGTGATATCTTATGATGTTTCTTATTCTGTGTGACTTATTTCAGTTAGAATCATCATACCTGAATCCACTCTATGCTGCTACGGGCCTGATGACATAGATTTCATTGTTGAGTGATATTGCATTGTACGTAAGTACCACAACTTCTTTATCCATTTTTCACTTTCTGTGATATTGAACTTGTACCGTAAACGAGGTTCTTGTAAACAGAGCCGTCCCAAACATTGGGCTGGCTGTGTCTTTTTGATTTTAATTTCCCTAAGCTACAGGACCATAAGTGGAAGTGCCCTAGGCTCTGTTGCTTTGTTTTAGATGTTCCAGGAAACACCATACACTTCTCCCGAGTGGCTGTTGGCAATTTACATCCCGCCCATCAGCATAACAAGGCTCCCAGTTCTCCATGGCCTGTCCTGCCTTTCTGGATTTTACACTTTTTTCAGATGGCCCTTTTGACTGGGGGGAAGTGAGACTTCATTGTAGTGCAGATTTCCTTTTCAAGCTTGCTTGGTTGGCCAAAAAGGGCGTATGCTTTTTTTCCTGAATATATTCAGGAAAAAAAGCATACGCCCTTTTTGGCCAAGTGCATCATTGTCGTCGTTCTGCCTCTTTTCCTGTGCTTTAAATGCAAATCCAGTCTACCTCCTGAAATCGGTTTCCTGCAGTTCTGCCCCGCTTTCAAGTCCTCTTGGCAGCCTTACTTCAGTATATTTTTGGACGATAGCTGTCATTTATAACTCTGTAGGTTTGTGAATTACAGTGCCCCTGAGCTCCTTTCTTCAACTCGCTTTCTTGTGAGCTGGCCGCAACACCCAGGATTGCTTCACGCCCTAATCTGGTTCTGGCACGGCACGCTGAGCTTTTGGTTAATTACTCTCCCTGGTGGGAAGTGAGAGATAAATTTGCCCGTCCAGACGCCTCCAGCTACTCTCTCATTTTTTCTCCCTATTCCTGTTCATCTTCCGTGGAATTTGCAAACTGGGCCAAACAGGAGGTTAAAGGCAATGACTCTCCAAGTCGGGAGAGTGTTAGTAAAGCATCTGGAATGTTGCACCCAAGTACCAGGGGAGGAAAACTGAGACATATTTGAACACGTCTCCTGATCACACGGTTGATCATACTCTGGGTTCCACATGCATGTTTAGCTGAAGGAAGAATCCCTTAAACCTGGAGAGTTGAGACCCGTGGAATGGGTACCATGCAATATGACATCAAAGGGTCTTCGTTTGCTCACCGAACCTCTCCAATCCTATCACTGCTGCGTTTATGCCCCTCTACACATGCTTGATTCTCTTTCGGAGACATAGCAATCCATAGATTTTAAGATATTACTAGTCAGGTACATTCTTAGGCGTTTAATATGGGGTTTTGAGTCCATTTCGTTGAGCAAGGAGTAGCTCTTGTCTATTACATATTTGGCTTAAGGAACTTTATCTGTGCTCATTTCAATCTCTGGTTTTATGCAGCACCCCAACTCACCTTTCCCCTTAAGCAAGCATAAGTTGATTTTCTAAATTTGGGACAATGTTCTGTTTTGAAATTCAGTTCCTGTGTAGCCAAGTTTACATTCCGTGTATTAGTGATATCTTATGATGTTTCTTTTTCTGTGTGACTTATTTCAGTTAGAATCATCATACCTGAATCCACTCATTATGCTGCTACGGGCCTGATGACATAGATTTCATTGCTGAGTGATATTGCATTGTACGTAAGTACCACAACTTCTTTATCCATTTTTCACTTTCTGCGATATTGATCATGTACCGTAAACGAGGTTCTTGTAAACAGAGCCATCCCAAACTTTGGGGTGGCTGTGTCTTTTTGATTTTAATTTCCCTAAGCTATAGGACCATAAGTGGAAGTGCCCTAGGCTCTGTTGCTTTGTTTTTTAGATGTTTCAGGAAACACCATACACTTCTCCCGAGTGGCTGTTGGCAATTTACATCCCGCCCATCAGCATAACAAGGCTCCCAGTTCTCCATGGCCTGTCCTGCCTTTCTGGATTTTACACTTTTTTCAGATGGCCCTTTTGACCGGGGAGAAGTGAGACTTCATTGTAGTGCAGATTTCCTTTGCAAGCTTGCTTGGTTGGCCAAAAAGGGCGTATGCGTTTTTTCCTGAATATATTCAGGAAAAAACGCATACGCCCTTTTTGGCCAAGTGCATCATTGTCGACGTTCTGCCTCTTTTCCTATGCTTTACATGCAATTCCAGTCTACCTCCTGAAATCGGTTTCCTGCAATTCTGCCCCGCTTTCAAGTCCTCTTGGCAGCCTTACTTCAGTATATTTTTGGACGATAGCTGTCATTTATAACTCTGCAGGTTTGTGAATTACAGTGCCCCTGAGCTCCTTTCTTCAACTCGCTTTCTTGTGAGCTGGCCGCAACACCGCAGGATTGCTTCAGGCCAAAATCTGGTTCCGGCATGGCACGCTGAGCCTTTGGTTAATTCCTCTTCCTGGTGGGAAATGAGAGTTAAATTTGCCCGTCCAGACACCTCCGGCTAGTCTCTCATTGTTTCTCCCTATACCTGTTCATCCTCCACAGAAATTTCAAACTGGGCCAAACAGGAGGTTAAAGGCACTGACTCTCCATGTCGGGAGAGTGTTAGTTAAACTTCTGGAATGTTGCACCCGAGAACCAGGGGACGAGAACTGAGACATATTGGAACACATCTCCCGATCACACGGTTGATCATACTCTGGGTTCCACATGCATGTTTTAGCTGAAGGAAGAATCCCTTAAACCTGGAGAGTTGAGACCCGTGTAATGGGTACCATACAATACGACTTCAAACGGTCTTCATTTGCTCACCAAAACTCTCCAATCCTATCACTGCTGCGTTTGTGCCCCTGTACTCACGATTGATTCACTTTCAGAGACATAGCAATCCATAGGTTTTAAGATACTTACTACTCAGGTACATTATTAGGCGTTTAATATGGGGTTTTGAGTCCATTTCGTTGAGCAAGGACTAGCTCTTGTCTATTACATATTTGGCTTAAGGAACTTTATCTGTGCTCATTTCAATCTCTGGTTTTATGCGGCACCCCAACTCACCTTTCCCCTTAAGCAAGCATAAGTTGGTTTTCTAAATTTGAGAATCTGTTCTGTTTTGTAATCCAGTTCCTGTGTAGCCAAGTTTACATTCCGTGTATTAGTGATATCTTATGATGTTTCTTATTCTGGGTGACTTATTTCAGTTAGAATCATCATACCTGAATCCACTCTATGCTGCTATGGGCCTGATGACATAGATTTCATTGTTGAGTGATATTGCATTGTACGTAAGTACCACAACTTCTTTATCCATTTTTCGCTTTATGCGATATTGAACTTGTACCATAAACGAGTTTCTTGTAAACAGAGCCATCCCAAACTTTGGGGTGGCTGTGTCTTTTTGATTTTAATTTCCCTAAGCTGCAGGACCATAAGTGGAAGTGCCCTAGGCTCTGTTGCTTTGTTTTTTAGATGTTTCAGGAAACACCATACACTTCTCCCGAGTGGCTGTTGGCAAGTTACATCCCGCCCATCAGCATAACAAGGCTCCCAGTTCTCCATGGCCTGTCCTGCCTTTCTGGATTTTACACTTTTTTCAGATGGCCCTTTTGACGGGGGGGAAGTGAGACTTCATTGTAGTGCAGATTTCCTTTGCAAGCTTGCTTGGTTGGCCAAAAAGGGCGTATGCGTTTTTTCCTGAATATATTCAGGAAAAAACGCATACGCCCTTTTTGGCCAAGTGCATCATTGTCGACCTTCTGCCTCTTTTCCTATGCTTTAAATGCAATTCCAGTCTACCTCCTGAAATCGGTTTCCTGCAATTCTGCCCGGCTTTCAAGTCCTCTTGGCAGCCTTACTTCAGTATATTTTTGGATGATAGCTGTCATTTATAACTCTGCAGGTTTGTGAATTACAGTGCCCCTGAGCTCCTTTCTTCAACTCGCTTTCTTGTGAGCTGGCCGCAACACCGCAGGATTGCTTCAGGCCCTAATCTGGTTCCGGCATGGCACGCTGAGCCTTTGGTTAATTCCTCTTCCTGGTGGGAAATGAGAGTTAAATTTTCCCGTCCAGACACCTCCAGCTAGTCTCTCATTGGTTCTCCCTATTCCTGTTCATCTTCCGCGGAATTTGCAAACTGGGCCAAACAGGAGGTTAAAGGCACTGACTCTCCAAGTCGGGAGAGTGTTAGTAAAGCATCTGGAATGTTGCACCCGAGTACCAGGGGACGAGAACTGAGACATATTTCAACACGTCTCCCGATCACACGGTTGATCATACTCTGGGTTCCACATGCATGTTTTAGCTGAAGGAAGAATCCCTTAAACCTGGAGAGTTGAGACCCGTGGAATGGGTACCATGCAATATGACTTCAAAGGGTCTTCATTTGCTCACCAAAACTCTCCAATCCTATCACTGCTGCGTTTTTGCCCCTGTACTCACGATTGATTCACTTTCAGAGACATAGCAATCCATAGGTTTTAAGATACTTACTAGTCAGGTACATTATTAGGCGTTTAATATGGGGTTTTGAGTCCATTTCGTTGAGCAAGGAGTAGCTCTTGTCTATTACATATTTGGCTTAAGGAACTTTATCTGTGCTCATTTCAATCTCTGGTTTTATGCAGCACCCCAACTCACCTTTCCCCTTAAGCAAGCATAAGTTTATTTTCTAAATTTGGGACCATGTTCTGTTTTGAAATTCAGTTCCTGTGTAGCCAAGTTTACATTCCGTGTATTAGTGATATCTTATGATGTTTCTTTTTCTGTGTGACTTATTTCAGTTAGAATCATCATACCTGAATCCACTCATTATGCTGCTATGGGCCTGATGACATAGATGTCATTGCTGAGTGATATTGCATTGTACGTAAGTACCACAACTTCTTTATCCATTTTTCGCTTTATGCGATATTGAACTTGTACCGTAAACGAGTTTCTTGTAAACAGAGCCATCCCAAACTTTGGGGTGGCTGTGTCTTTTTGATTTTAATTTCCCTAAGCTATAGGACCATAAGTGGAAGTGCCCTAGGCTCTGTTGCTTTGTGTTTTAGATGTTTCAGGAAACACCATACACTTCTCCCGAGTGGCTGTTGGCAAGTTACATCCCGCCCATCAGCATAACAAGGCTCCCAGTTCTCCATGGCCTGTCCTGCCTTTCTGGATTTTACACTTTTTTCAGATGGCCCTTTTGACGGGGGGGAAGTGAGACTTCATTGTAGTGCAGATTTCCTTTGCAAGCTTGCTTGGTTGGCCAAAAAGGGCGTATGCGTTTTTTCCTGAATATATTCAGGAAAAAACGCATACGCCCTTTTTGGCCAAGTGCATCATTGTCGACCTTCTGCCTCTTTTCCTATGCTTTAAATGCAATTCCAGTCTACCTCCTGAAATCGGTTTCCTGCAATTCTGCCCGGCTTTCAAGTCCTCTTGGCAGCCTTACTTCAGTATATTTTTGGATGATAGCTGTCATTTATAACTCTGCAGGTTTGTGAATTACAGTGCCCCTGAGCTCCTTTCTTCAACTCGCTTTCTTGTGAGCTGGCCGCAACACCGCAGGATTGCTTCAGGCCCTAATCTGGTTCCGGCATGGCACGCTGAGCCTTTGGTTAATTCCTCTTCCTGGTGGGAAATGAGAGTTAAATTTGCCCGTCCAGACACCTCCAGCTAGTCTCTCATTGGTTCTCCCTATTCCTGTTCATCTTCCGCGGAATTTGCAAACTGGGCCAAACAGGAGGTTAAAGGCACTGACTCTCCAAGTCGGGAGAGTGTTAGTAAAGCATCTGGAATGTTGCACCCGAGTACCAGGGGACGAGAACTGAGACATATTTCAACACGTCTCCCGATCACACGGTTGATCATACTCTGGGTTCCACATGCATGTTTTAGCTGAAGGAAGAATCCCTTAAACCTGGAGAGTTGAGACCCGTGGAATGGGTACCATGCAATATGACTTCAAAGGGTCTTCATTTGCTCACCAAAACTCTCCAATCCTATCACTGCTGCGTTTTTGCCCCTGTACTCACGATTGATTCACTTTCAGAGACATAGCAATCCATAGGTTTTAAGATACTTACTAGTCAGGTACATTATTAGGCGTTTAATATGGGGTTTTGAGTCCATTTCGTTGAGCAAGGAGTAGCTCTTGTCTATTACATATTTGGCTTAAGGAACTTTATCTGTGCTCATTTCAATCTCTGGTTTTATGCAGCACCCCAACTCACCTTTCCCCTTAAGCAAGCATAAGTTGATTTTCTAAATTTGGGACCATGTTCTGTTTTGAAATTCAGTTCCTGTGTAGCCAAGTTTACATTCCGTGTATTAGTGATATCTTATGATGTTTCTTTTTCTGTGTGACTTATTTCAGTTAGAATCATCATACCTGAATCCACTCATTATGCTGCTATGGGCCTGATGACATAGATGTCATTGCTGAGTGATATTGCATTGTACGTAAGTACCACAACTTCTTTGTCCATTTTTCGCTTTATGCGATATTGAACTTGTACCATAAACGAGTTTCTTGTAAACAGAGCCATCCCAAACTTTGGGGTGGCTGTGTCTTTTTGATTTTAATTTCCCTAAGCTGCAGGACCATAAGTGGAAGTGCCCTAGGCTCTGTTGCTTTGTTTTTTAGATGTTTCAGGAAACACCATACACTTCTCCCGAGTGGCTGTTGGCAAGTTACATCCCGCCCATCAGCATAACAAGGCTCCCAGTTCTCCATGGCCTGTCCTGCCTTTCTGGATTTTACACTTTTTTCAGATGGCCCTTTTGACGGGGGGGAAGTGAGACTTCATTGTAGTGCAGATTTCCTTTGCAAGCTTGCTTGGTTGGCCAAAAAGGGCGTATGCGTTTTTTCCTGAATATATTCAGGAAAAACGCATACGCCCTTTTTGGCCAAGTGCATCATTGTCGACCTTCTGCCTCTTTTCCTATGCTTTAAATGCAATTCCAGTCTACCTCCTGAAATCGGTTTCCTGCAATTCTGCCCGGCTTTCAAGTCCTCTTGGCAGCCTTACTTCAGTATATTTTTGGATGATAGCTGTCATTTATAACTCTGCAGGTTTGTGAATTACAGTGCCCCTGAGCTCCTTTCTTCAACTCGCTTTCTTGTGAGCTGGCCGCAACACCGCAGGATTGCTTCAGGCCCTAATCTGGTTCCGGCATGGCACGCTGAGCCTTTGGTTAATTCCTCTTCCTGGTGGGAAATGAGAGTTAAATTTTCCCGTCCAGACACCTCCAGCTAGTCTCTCATTGGTTCTCCCTATTCCTGTTCATCTTCCACGGAATTTGCAAACTGGGCCAAACAGGAGGTTAAAGGCACTGACTCTCCAAGTCGGGAGAGTGTTAGTAAAGCATCTGGAATGTTGCACCCGAGTACCAGGGGACAAGAACTGAGACATATTTCAACACGTCTCCCGATCACACGGTTGATCATACTCTGGGTTCCACATGCATGTTTTAGCTGAAGCAAGAATCCCTTAAACCTGGAGAGTTGAGACCCGTGGAATGGGTACCATGCAATATGACTTCAAAGGGTCTTCATTTGCTCACCAAAACTCTCCAATCCTATCACTGCTGCGTTTTTGCCCCTGTACTCACGATTGATTCACTTTCAGAGACATAGCAATCCATAGGTTTTAAGATACTTACTAGTCAGGTACATTATTAGGCGTTTAATATGGGGTTTTGAGTCCATTTCGTTGAGCAAGGAGTAGCTCTTGTCTATTACATATTTGGCTTAAGGAACTTTATCTGTGCTCATTTCAATCTCTGGTTTTATGCAGCACCCCAACTCACCTTTCCCCTTAAGCAAGCATAAGTTTATTTTCTAAATTTGGAACCATGTTCTGTTTTGAAATTCAGTTCCTGTGTAGCCAAGTTTACATTCCGTGTATTAGTGATATCTTATGATGTTTCTTTTTCTGTGTGACTTATTTCAGTTAGAATCATCATACCTGAATCCACTCATTATGCTGCTATGGGCCTGATGACATAGATGTCATTGCTGAGTGATATTGCATTGTACGTAAGTACCACAACTTCTTTATCCATTTTTCGCTTTATGCGATATTGAACTTGTACCGTAAACGAGTTTCTTGTAAACAGAGCCATCCCAAACTTTGGGGTGGCTGTGTCTTTTTGATTTTAATTTCCCTAAGCTATAGGACCATAAGTGGAAGTGCCCTAGGCTCTGTTGCTTTGTTTTTTAGATGTTTCAGGAAACACCATACACTTCTCCCGAGTGGCTGTTGGCAAGTTACATCCTGCCCATCAGCATAACAAGGCTCCCAGTTCTCCATGGCCTGTCCTGCCTTTCTGGATTTTACACTTTTTTCAGATGGCCCTTTTGACGGGGGGGAAGTGAGACTTCATTGTAGTGCAGATTTCCTTTGCAAGCTTGCTTGGTTGGCCAAAAAGGGCGTATGCGTTTTTTCCTGAATATATTCAGGAAAAAACGCATACGCCCTTTTTGGCCAAGTGCATCATTGTCGACCTTCTGCCTCTTTTCCTATGCTTTAAATGCAATTCCAGTCTATCTCCTGAAATCGGTTTCCTGCAATTCTGCCCGGCTTTCAAGTCCTCTTGGCAGCCTTACTTCAGTATATTTTTGGATGATAGCTGTCATTTATAACTCTGCAGGTTTGTGAATTACAGTGCCCCTGAGCTCCTTTCTTCAACTCGCTTTCTTGTGAGCTGGCCGCAACACCGCAGGATTGCTTCAGGCCCTAATCTGGTTCCGGCATGGCACGCTGAGCCTTTGGTTAATTCCTCTTCCTGGTGGGAAATGAGAGTTAAATTTTCCCGTCCAGACACCTCCAGCTAGTCTCTCATTGGTTCTCCCTATTCCTGTTCATCTTCCGCGGAATTTGCAAACTGGGCCAAACAGGAGGTTAAAGGCACTGACTCTCCAAGTCGGGAGAGTGTTAGTAAAGCATCTGGAATGTTGCACCCGAGTACCAGGGGACGAGAACTGAGACATATTTCAACACGTCTCCCGATCACACGGTTGATCATACTCTGGGTTCCACATGCATGTTTTAGCTGAAGGAAGAATCCCTTAAACCTGGAGAGTTGAGACCCGTGGAATGGGTACCATGCAATATGACTTCAAAGGGTCTTCATTTGCTCACCAAAACTCTCCAATCCTATCACTGCTGCGTTTTTGCCCCTGTACTCACGATTGATTCACTTTCAGAGACATAGCAATCCATAGGTTTTAAGATACTTACTAGTCAGGTACATTATTAGGCGTTTAATATGGGGTTTTGAGTCCATTTCGTTGAGCAAGGAGTAGCTCTTGTCTATTACATATTTGGCTTAAGGAACTTTATCTGTGCTCATTTCAATCTCTGGTTTTATGCAGCACCCCAACTCACCTTTCCCCTTAAGCAAGCATAAGTTGATTTTCTAAATTTGGGACCATGTTCTGTTTTGAAATTCAGTTCCTGTGTAGCCAAGTTTACATTCCGTGTATTAGTGATATCTTATGATGTTTCTTTTTCTGTGTGACTTATTTCAGTTAGAATCATCATACCTGAATCCACTCATTATGCTGCTATGGGCCTGATGACATAGATGTCATTGCTGAGTGATATTGCATTGTACGTAAGTACCACAACTTCTTTATCCATTTTTCGCTTTATGCGATATTGAACTTGTACCGTAAACGAGTTTCTTGTAAACAGAGCCATCCCAAACTTTGGGGTGGCTGTGTCTTTTTGATTTTAATTTCCCTAAGCTATAGGACCATAAGTGGAAGTGCCCTAGGCTCTGTTGCTTTGTTTTTTAGATGTTTCAGGAAACACCATACACTTCTCCCGAGTGGCTGTTGGCAAGTTACATCCCGCCCATCAGCATAACAAGGCTCCCAGTTCTCCATGGCCTGTCCTGCCTTTCTGGATTTTACACTTTTTTCAGATGGCCCTTTTGACGGGGGGGAAGTGAGACTTCATTGTAGTGCAGATTTCCTTTGCAAGCTTGCTTGGTTGGCCAAAAAGGGCGTATGCGTTTTTTCCTGAATATATTCAGGAAAAAACGCATACGCCCTTTTTGGCCAAGTGCATCATTGTCGACCTTCTGCCTCTTTTCCTATGCTTTAAATGCAATTCCAGTCTATCTCCTGAAATCGGTTTCCTGCAATTCTGCCCGGCTTTCAAGTCCTCTTGGCAGCCTTACTTCAGTATATTTTTGGATGATAGCTGTCATTTATAACTCTGCAGGTTTGTGAATTACAGTGCCCCTGAGCTCCTTTCTTCAACTCGCTTTCTTGTGAGCTGGCCGCAACACCGCAGGATTGCTTCAGGCCCTAATCTGGTTCCGGCATGGCACGCTGAGCCTTTGGTTAATTCCTCTTCCTGGTGGGAAATGAGAGTTAAATTTTCCCGTCCAGACACCTCCAGCTAGTCTCTCATTGGTTCTCCCTATTCCTGTTCATCTTCCGCGGAATTTGCAAACTGGGCCAAACAGGAGGTTAAAGGCACTGACTCTCCAAGTCGGGAGAGTGTTAGTAAAGCATCTGGAATGTTGCACCCGAGTACCAGGGGACGAGAACTGAGACATATTTCAACACGTCTCCCGATCACACGGTTGATCATACTCTGGGTTCCACATGCATGTTTTAGCTGAAGGAAGAATCCCTTAAACCTGGAGAGTTGAGACCCGTGGAATGGGTACCATGCAATATGACTTCAAAGGGTCTTCATTTGCTCACCAAAACTCTCCAATCCTATCACTGCTGCGTTTTTGCCCCTGTACTCACGATTGATTCACTTTCAGAGACATAGCAATCCATAGGTTTTAAGATACTTACTAGTCAGGTACATTATTAGGCGTTTAATATGGGGTTTTGAGTCCATTTCGTTGAGCAAGGAGTAGCTCTTGTCTATTACATATTTGGCTTAAGGAACTTTATCTGTGCTCATTTCAATCTCTGGTTTTATGCAGCACCCCAACTCACCTTTCCCCTTAAGCAAGCATAAGTTGATTTTCTAAATTTGGGACCATGTTCTGTTTTGAAATTCAGTTCCTGTGTAGCCAAGTTTACATTCCGTGTATTAGTGATATCTTATGATGTTTCTTTTTCTGTGTGACTTATTTCAGTTAGAATCATCATACCTGAATCCACTCATTATGCTGCTATGGGCCTGATGACATAGATGTCATTGCTGAGTGATATTGCATTGTACGTAAGTACCACAACTTCTTTATCCATTTTTCGCTTTATGCGATATTGAACTTGTACCGTAAACGAGTTTCTTGTAAACAGAGCCATCCCAAACTTTGGGGTGGCTGTGTCTTTTTGATTTTAATTTCCCTAAGCTATAGGACCATAAGTGGAAGTGCCCTAGGCTCTGTTGCTTTGTTTTTTAGATGTTTCAGGAAACACCATACACTTCTCCCGAGTGGCTGTTGGCAAGTTACATCCCGCCCATCAGCATAACAAGGCTCCCAGTTCTCCATGGCCTGTCCTGCCTTTCTGGATTTTACACTTTTTTCAGATGGCCCTTTTGACGGGGGGGGAAGTGAGACTTCATTGTAGTGCAGATTTCCTTTGCAAGCTTGCTTGGTTGGCCAAAAAGGGCGTATGCGTTTTTTCCTGAATATATTCAGGAAAAAACGCATACGCCCTTTTTGGCCAAGTGCATCATTGTCGACCTTCTGCCTCTTTTCCTATGCTTTAAATGCAATTCCAGTCTACCTCCTGAAATCGGTTTCCTGCAATTCTGCCCGGCTTTCAAGTCCTCTTGGCAGCCTTACTTCAGTATATTTTTGGATGATAGCTGTCATTTATAACTCTGCAGGTTTGTGAATTACAGTGCCCCTGAGCTCCTTTCTTCAACTCGCTTTCTTGTGAGCTGGCCGCAACACCGCAGGATTGCTTCAGGCCCTAATCTGGTTCCGGCATGGCACGCTGAGCCTTTGGTTAATTCCTCTTCCTGGTGGGAAATGAGAGTTAAATTTTCCCGTCCAGACACCTCCAGCTAGTCTCTCATTGGTTCTCCCTATTCCTGTTCATCTTCCGCGGAATTTGCAAACTGGGCCAAACAGGAGGTTAAAGGCACTGACTCTCCAAGTCGGGAGAGTGTTAGTAAAGCATCTGGAATGTTGCACCCGAGTACCAGGGGACGAGAACTGAGACATATTTCAACACGTCTCCCGATCACACGGTTGATCATACTCTGGGTTCCACATGCATGTTTTAGCTGAAGGAAGAATCCCTTAAACCTGGAGAGTTGAGACCCGTGGAATGGGTACCATGCAATATGACTTCAAAGGGTCTTCATTTGCTCACCAAAACTCTCCAATCCTATCACTGCTGCGTTTTTGCCCCTGTACTCACGATTGATTCACTTTCAGAGACATAGCAATCCATAGGTTTTAAGATACTTACTAGTCAGGTACATTATTAGGCGTTTAATATGGGGTTTTGAGTCCATTTCGTTGAGCAAGGAGTAGCTCTTGTCTATTACATATTTGGCTTAAGGAACTTTATCTGTGCTCATTTCAATCTCTGGTTTTATGCAGCACCCCAACTCACCTTTCCCCTTAAGCAAGCATAAGTTGATTTTCTAAATTTGGGACCATGTTCTGTTTTGAAATTCAGTTCCTGTGTAGCCAAGTTTACATTCCGTGTATTAGTGATATCTTATGATGTTTCTTTTTCTGTGTGACTTATTTCAGTTAGAATCATCATACCTGAATCCACTCATTATGCTGCTATGGGCCTGATGACATAGATGTCATTGCTGAGTGATATTGCATTGTACGTAAGTACCACAACTTCTTTATCCATTTTTCGCTTTATGCGATATTGAACTTGTACCGTAAACGAGTTTCTTGTAAACAGAGCCATCCCAAACTTTGGGGTGGCTGTGTCTTTTTGATTTTAATTTCCCTAAGCTGCAGGACCATAAGTGGAAGTGCCCTAGGCTCTGTTGCTTTGTTTTTTAGATGTTTCAGGAAACACCATACACTTCTCCCGAGTGGCTGTTGGCAAGTTACATCCCGCCCATCAGCATAACAAGGCTCCCAGTTCTCCATGGCCTGTCCTGCCTTTCTGGATTTTACACTTTTTTCAGATGGCCCTTTTGACGGGGGGGGGGGGGAAGTGAGACTTCATTGTAGTGCAGATTTCCTTTGCAAGCTTGCTTGGTTGGCCAAAAAGGGCGTATGCGTTTTTTCCTGAATATATTCAGGAAAAAACGCATACGCCCTTTTTGGCCAAGTGCATCATTGTCGACCTTCTGCCTCTTTTCCTATGCTTTAAATGCAATTCCAGTCTACCTCCTGAAATCGGTTTCCTGCAATTCTGCCCGGCTTTCAAGTCCTCTTGGCAGCCTTACTTCAGTATATTTTTGGATGATAGCTGTCATTTATAACTCTGCAGGTTTGTGAATTACAGTGCCCCTGAGCTCCTTTCTTCATCTCGCTTTCTTGTGAGCTGGCCGCAACACCGCAGGATTGCTTCAGGCCCTAATCTGTTTCCGGCATGGCACGCTGAGCCTTTGGTTAATTCCTCTTCCTGGTGGGAAATGAGAGTTAAATTTTCCCGTCCAGACACCTCCAGCTAGTCTCTCATTGGTTCTCCCTATTCCTGTTCATCTTCCGCGGAATTTGCAAACTGGGCCAAACAGGAGGTTAAAGGCACTGACTCTCCAAGTCGGGAGAGTGTTAGTAAAGCATCTGGAATGTTGCACCCGAGTACCAGGGGACGAGAATTGAGACATATTTCAACACGTCTCCTGATCACACGGTTGATCATACTCTGGGTTCCTCATGCATATTTTAGCTGAAGGAAGAATCCCTTAAACCTGGAGAGTTGAGACCCGTGGAATGGGTACCATGCAATATGACTTCAAAGGGTCTTCATTTGCTCACCAAAACTCTCCAATCCTATCACTGCTGCGTTTTTGCCCCTGTACTCACGATTGATTCACTTTCAGAGACATAGCAATCCATAGGTTTTAAGATACTTACTAGTCAGGTACATTATTAGGCGTTTAATATGGGGTTTTAAGTCCATTTCGTTGAGCAAGGAGTAGCTCTTGTCTATTACATATTTGTCTTAAGGAACTTTATCTGTGCTCATTTCAATCTCTGGTTTTATGCAGCACCCCAACTCACCTTTCCCCTTAAGCAAGCATAAGTTGATTTTCTAAATTTGGGACCATGTTCTGTTTTGAAATTCAGTTCCTGTGTAGCCAAGTTTACATTCCGTGTATTAGTGATATCTTATGATGTTTCTTTTTCTGTGTGACTTATTTCAGTTAGAATCATCATACCTGAATCCACTCATTATGCTGCTATGGGCCTGATGACATAGATGTCATTGCTGAGTGATATTGCATTGTACGTAAGTACCACAACTTCTTTATCCATTTTTCGCTTTATGCGATATTGAACTTGTACCGTAAACGAGTTTCTTGTAAACAGAGCCATCCCAAACTTTGGGGTGGCTGTGTCTTTTTGATTTTAATTTCCCTAAGCTGCAGGACCATAAGTGGAAGTGCCCTAGGCTCTGTTGCTTTGTTTTTTAGATGTTTCAGGAAACACCATACACTTCTCCCGAGTGGCTGTTGGCAAGTTACATCCCGCCCATCAGCATAACAAGGCTCCCAGTTCTCCATGGCCTGTCCTGCCTTTCTGGATTTTACACTTTTTTCAGATGGCCCTTTTGACGGGGGGGGAAGTGAGACTTCATTGTAGTGCAGATTTCCTTTGCAAGCTTGCTTGGTTGGCCAAAAAGGGCGTATGCGTTTTTTCCTGAATATATTCAGGAAAAAACGCATACGCCCTTTTTGGCCAAGTGCATCATTGTCGACCTTCTGCCTCTTTTCCTATGCTTTAAATGCAATTCCAGTCTACCTCCTGAAATCGGTTTCCTGCAATTCTGCCCGGCTTTCAAGTCCTCTTGGCAGCCTTACTTCAGTATATTTTTGGATGATAGCTGTCATTTATAACTCTGCAGGTTTGTGAATTACAGTGCCCCTGAGCTCCTTTCTTCAACTCGCTTTCTTGTGAGCTGGCCGCAACACCGCAGGATTGCTTCAGGCCCTAATCTGGTTCCGGCATGGCACGCTGAGCCTTTGGTTAATTCCTCTTCCTGGTGGGAAATGAGAGTTAAATTTTCCCGTCCAGACACCTCCAGCTAGTCTCTCATTGGTTCTCCCTATTCCTGTTCATCTTCCGCGGAATTTGCAAACTGGGCCAAACAGGAGGTTAAAGGCACTGACTCTCCAAGTCGGGAGAGTGTTAGTAAAGCATCTGGAATGTTGCACCCGAGTACCAGGGGACGAGAACTGAGACATATTTCAACACGTCTCCCGATCACACGGTTGATCATACTCTGGGTTCCACATGCATGTTTTAGCTGAAGGAAGAATCCCTTAAACCTGGAGAGTTGAGACCCGTGGAATGGGTACCATGCAATATGACTTCAAAGGGTCTTCATTTGCTCACCAAAACTCTCCAATCCTATCACTGCTGCGTTTTTGCCCCTGTACTCACGATTGATTCACTTTCAGAGACATAGCAATCCATAGGTTTTAAGATACTTACTAGTCAGGTACATTATTAGGCGTTTAATATAGGGTTTTGAGTCCATTTCGTTGAGCAAGGAGTAGCTCTTGTCTATTACATATTTGGCTTAAGGAACTTTATCTGTGCTCATTTCAATCTCTGGTTTTATGCAGCACCCCAACTCACCTTTCCCCTTAAGCAAGCATAAGTTGATTTTCTAAATTTGGGACCATGTTCTGTTTTGAAATTCAGTTCCTGTGTAGCCAAGTTTACATTCCGTGTATTAGTGATATCTTATGATGTTTCTTTTTCTGTGTGACTTATTTCAGTTAGAATCATCATACCTGAATCCACTCATTATGCTGCTATGGGCCTGATGACATAGATGTCATTGCTGAGTGATATTGCATTGTACGTAAGTACCACAACTTCTTTATCCATTTTTCGCTTTATGCGATATTGAACTTGTACCGTAAATGAGTTTCTTGTAAACAGAGCCATCCCAAACTTTGGGGTGGCTGTGTCTTTTTGATTTTAATTTCCCTAAGCTGCAGGACCATAAGTGGAAGTGCCCTAGGCTCTGTTGCTTTGTTTTTTAGATGTTTCAGGAAACACCATACACTTCTCCCGAGTGGCTGTTGGCAAGTTACATCCCACCCATCAGCATAACAAGGCTCCCAGTTCTCCATGGCCTGTCCTGCCTTTCTGGATTTTACACTTTTTTCAGATGGCCCTTTTGACGGGGGGGAAGTGAGACTTCATTGTAGTGCAGATTTCCTTTGCAAGCTTGCTTGGTTGGCCAAAAAGGGCGTATGCGTTTTTTCCTGAATATATTCAGGAAAAAACGCATACGCCCTTTTTGGCCAAGTGCATCATTGTCGACCTTCTGCCTCTTTTCCTATGCTTTAAATGCAATTCCAGTCTACCTCCTGAAATCGGTTTCCTGCAATTCTGCCCGGCTTTCAAGTCCTCTTGGCAGCCTTACTTCAGTATATTTTTGGATGATAGCTGTCATTTATAACTCTGCAGGTTTGTGAATTACAGTGCCCCTGAGCTCCTTTTTCAACTCGCTTTCTTGTGAGCTGGCCGCAACACCGCAGGATTGCTTCAGGCCCTAATCTGGTTCCGGCATGGCACGCTGAGCCTTTGGTTAATTCCTCTTCCTGGTGGGAAATGAGAGTTAAATTTTCCCGTCCAGACACCTCCAGCTAGTCTCTCATTGGTTCTCCCTATTCCTGTTCATCTTCCGCGGAATTTGCAAACTGGGCCAAACAGGAGGTTAAAGGCACTGACTCTCCAAGTCGGGAGAGTGTTAGTAAAGCATCTGGAATGTTGCACCCGAGTACCAGGGGACGAGAACTGAGACATATTTCAACACGTCTCCCGATCACACGGTTGATCATACTCTGGGTTCCACATGCATGTTTTAGCTGAAGGAAGAATCCCTTAAACCTGGAGAGTTGAGACCCGTGGAATGGGTACCATGCAATATGACTTCAAAGGGTCTTCATTTGCTCACCAAAACTCTCCAATCCTATCACTGCTGCGTTTTTGCCCCTGTACTCACGATTGATTCACTTTCAGAGACATAGCAATCCATAGGTTTTAAGATACTTACTAGTCAGGTACATTATTAGGCGTTTAATATAGGGTTTTGAGTCCATTTCGTTGAGCAAGGAGTAGCTCTTGTCTATTACATATTTGGCTTAAGGAACTTTATCTGTGCTCATTTCAATCTCTGGTTTTATGCAGCACCCCAACTCACCTTTCCCCTTAAGCAAGCATAAGTTGATTTTCTAAATTTGGGACCATGTTCTGTTTTGAAATTCAGTTCCTGTGTAGCCAAGTTTACATTCCGTGTATTAGTGATATCTTATGATGTTTCTTTTTCTGTGTGACTTATTTCAGTTAGAATCATCATACCTGAATCCACTCATTATGCTGCTATGGGCCTGATGACATAGATGTCATTGCTGAGTGATATTGCATTGTACGTAAGTACCACAACTTCTTTATCCATTTTTCGCTTTATGCGATATTGAACTTGTACCGTAAATGAGTTTCTTGTAAACAGAGCCATCCCAAACTTTGGGGTGGCTGTGTCTTTTTGATTTTAATTTCCCTAAGCTGCAGGACCATAAGTGGAAGTGCCCTAGGCTCTGTTGCTTTGTTTTTTAGATGTTTCAGGAAACACCATACACTTCTCCCGAGTGGCTGTTGGCAAGTTACATCCCACCCATCAGCATAACAAGGCTCCCAGTTCTCCATGGCCTGTCCTGCCTTTCTGGATTTTACACTTTTTTCAGATGGCCCTTTTGACGGGGGGGAAGTGAGACTTCATTGTAGTGCAGATTTCCTTTGCAAGCTTGCTTGGTTGGCCAAAAAGGGCGTATGCGTTTTTTCCTGAATATATTCAGGAAAAAACGCATACGCCCTTTTTGGCCAAGTGCATCATTGTCGACCTTCTGCCTCTTTTCCTATGCTTTAAATGCAATTCCAGTCTACCTCCTGAAATCGGTTTCCTGCAATTCTGCCCGGCTTTCAAGTCCTCTTGGCAGCCTTACTTCAGTATATTTTTGGATGATAGCTGTCATTTATAACTCTGCAGGTTTGTGAATTACAGTGCCCCTGAGCTCCTTTTTCAACTCGCTTTCTTGTGAGCTGGCCGCAACACCGCAGGATTGCTTCAGGCCCTAATCTGGTTCCGGCATGGCACGCTGAGCCTTTGGTTAATTCCTCTTCCTGGTGGGAAATGAGAGTTAAATTTTCCCGTCCAGACACCTCCAGCTAGTCTCTCATTGGTTCTCCCTATTCCTGTTCATCTTCCGCGGAATTTGCAAACTGGGCCAAACAGGAGGTTAAAGGCACTGACTCTCCAAGTCGGGAGAGTGTTAGTAAAGCATCTGGAATGTTGCACCCGAGTACCAGGGGACGAGAACTGAGACATATTTCAACACGTCTCCCGATCACACGGTTGATCATACTCTGGGTTCCACATGCATGTTTTAGCTGAAGGAAGAATCCCTTAAACCTGGAGAGTTGAGACCCGTGGAATGGGTACCATGCAATATGACTTCAAAGGGTCTTCATTTGCTCACCAAAACTCTCCAATCCTATCACTGCTGCGTTTTTGCCCCTGTACTCACGATTGATTCACTTTCAGAGACATAGCAATCCATAGGTTTTAAGATACTTACTAGTCAGGTACATTATTAGGCGTTTAATATGGGGTTTTGAGTCCATTTCGTTGAGCAAGGAGTAGCTCTTGTCTATTACATATTTGGCTTAAGGAACTTTATCTGTGCTCATTTCAATCTCTGGTTTTATGCAGCACCCCAACTCACCTTTCCCCTTAAGCAAGCATAAGTTGATTTTCTAAATTTGGGACCATGTTCTGTTTTGAAATTCAGTTCCTGTGTAGCCAAGTTTACATTCCGTGTATTAGTGATATCTTATGATGTTTCTTTTTCTGTGTGACTTATTTCAGTTAGAATCATCATACCTGAATCCACTCATTATGCTGCTATGGGCCTGATGACATAGATGTCATTGCTGAGTGATATTGCATTGTACGTAAGTACCACAACTTCTTTATCCATTTTTCGCTTTATGCGATATTGAACTTGTACCGTAAACGAGTTTCTTGTAAACAGAGCCATCCCAAACTTTGGGGTGGCTGTGTCTTTTTGATTTTAATTTCCCTAAGCTGCAGGACCATAAGTGGAAGTGCCCTAGGCTCTGTTGCTTTGTTTTTTAGATGTTTCAGGAAACACCATACACTTCTCCCGAGTGGCTGTTGGCAAGTTACATCCCGCCCATCAGCATAACAAGGCTCCCAGTTCTCCATGGCCTGTCCTGCCTTTCTGGATTTTACACTTTTTTCAGATGGCCCTTTTGACGGGGGGGAAGTGAGACTTCATTGTAGTGCAGATTTCCTTTGCAAGCTTGCTTGGTTGGCCAAAAAGGGCGTATGCGTTTTTTCCTGAATATATTCAGGAAAAAACGCATATGCCCTTTTTGGCCAAGTGCATCATTGTCGACCTTCTGCCTCTTTTCCTATGCTTTAAATGCAATTCCAGTCTACCTCCTGAAATCGGTTTCCTGCAATTCTGCCCGGCTTTCAAGTCCTCCTGGCAGCCTTACTTCAGTATATTTTTGGATGATAGCTGTCATTTATAACTCTGCAGGTTTGTGAATTACAGTGCCCCTGAGCTCCTTTCTTCAACTCGCTTTCTTGTGAGCTGGCCGCAACACCGCACGATTGCTTCAGGCCCTAATCTGGTTCCGGCATGGCACGCTGAGCCTTTGGTTAATTCCTCTTCCTGGTGGGAAATGAGAGTTAAATTTTCCCGTCCAGACACCTCCAGCTAGTCTCTCATTGGTTCTCCCTATTCCTGTTCATCTTCCGCGGAATTTGCAAACTGGGCCAAACAGGAGGTTAAAGGCACTGACTCTCCAAGTCGGGAGAGTGTTAGTAAAGCATCTGGAATGTTGCACCCGAGTACCAGGGGACGAGAACTGAGACATATTTCAACACGTCTCCCGATCACACGGTTGATCATACTCTGGGTTCCACATGCATGTTTTAGCTGAAGGAAGAATCCCTTAAACCTGGAGAGTTGAGACCCGTGGAATGGGTACCATGCAATATGACTTCAAAGGGTCTTCATTTGCTCACCAAAACTCTCCAATCCTATCACTGCTGCGTTTTTGCCCCTGTACTCACGATTGATTCACTTTCAGAGACATAGCAATCCATAGGTTTTAAGATACTTACTAGTCAGGTACATTATTAGGCGTTTAATATGGGGTTTTGAGTCCATTTCGTTGAGCAAGGAGTAGCTCTTGTCTATTACATATTTGGCTTAAGGAACTTTATCTGTGCTCATTTCAATCTCTGGTTTTTATGCAGCACCCCAACTCACCTTTCCCCTTAAGCAAGCATAAGTTGATTTTCTAAATTTGGGACCATGTTCTGTTTTGAAATTCAGTTCCTGTGTAGCCAAGTTTACATTCCATGTATTAGTGATATCTTATGATGTTTCTTTTTCTGTGTGACTTATTTCAGTTAGAATCATCATACCTGAATCCACTCATTATGCTGCTATGGGCCTGATGACATAGATGTCATTGCTGAGTGATACTGCATTGTACGTAAGTACCACAACTTCTTTATCCATTTTTCGCTTTATGCGATATTGAACTTGTACCATAAACGAGTTTCTTGTAAACAGAGCCATCCCAAACTTTGGGGTGGCTGTGTCTTTTTGATTTTAATTTCCCTAAGCTGCAGGACCATAAGTGGAAGTGCCCTAGGCTCTGTTGCTTTGTTTTTTAGATGTTTCAGGAAACACCATACACTTCTCCCGAGTGGCTGTTGGCAAGTTACATCCCGCCCATCAGCATAACAAGGCTCCCAGTTCTCCATGGCCTGTCCTGCCTTTCTGGATTTTACACTTTTTTCAGATGGCCCTTTTGACGGGGGGGAAGTGAGACTTCATTGTAGTGCAGATTTCCTTTGCAAGCTTGCTTGGTTGGCCAAAAAGGGCGTATGCGTTTTTTCCTGAATATATTCAGGAAAAAACGCATACGCCCTTTTTGGCCAAGTGCATCATTGTCGACCTTCTGCCTCTTTTCCTATGCTTTAAATGCAATTCCAGTCTACCTCCTGAAATCGGTTTCCTGCAATTCTGCCCGGCTTTCAAGTCCTCTTGGCAGCCTTACTTCAGTATATTTTTGGATGATAGCTGTCATTTATAACTCTGCAGGTTTGTGAATTACAGTGCCCCTGAGCTCCTTTCTTCAACTCGCTTTCTTGTGAGCTGGCCGCAACACCGCAGGATTGCTTCAGGCCCTAATCTGGTTCCGGCATGGCACGCTGAGCCTTTGGTTAATTCCTCTTCCTGGTGGGAAATGAGAGTTAAATTTTCCCGTCCAGACACCTCCAGCTAGTCTCTCATTGGTTCTCCCTATTCCTGTTCATCTTCCGCGGAATTTGCAAACTGGGCCAAACAGGAGGTTAAAGGCACTGACTCTCCAAGTCGGGAGAGTGTTAGTAAAGCATCTGGAATGTTGCACCCGAGTACCAGGGGACGAGAACTGAGACATATTTCAACACGTCTCCCGATCACACGGTTGATCATACTCTGGGTTCCACATGCATGTTTTAGCTGAAGGAAGAATCCCTTAAACCTGGAGAGTTGAGACCCGTGGAATGGGTACCATGCAATATGACTTCAAAGGGTCTTCATTTGCTCACCAAAACTCTCCAATCCTATCACTGCTGCGTTTTTGCCCCTGTACTCACGATTGATTCACTTTCAGAGACATAGCAATCCATAGGTTTTAAGATACTTACTAGTCAGGTACATTATTAGGCGTTTAATATGGGGTTTTGAGTCCATTTCGTTGAGCAAGGAGTAGCTCTTGTCTATTACATATTTGGCTTAAGGAACTTTATCTGTGCTCATTTCAATCTCTGGTTTTATGCAGCACCCCAACTCACCTTTCCCCTTAAGCAAGCATAAGTTGATTTTCTAAATTTGGGACCATGTTCTGTTTTGAAATTCAGTTCCTGTGTAGCCAAGTTTACATTCCGTGTATTAGTGATATCTTATGATGTTTCTTTTTCTGTGTGACTTATTTCAGTTAGAATCATCATACCTGAATCCACTCATTATGCTGCTATGGACCTGATGACATAGATGTCATTGCTGAGTGATATTGCATTGTACGTAAGTACCACAACTTCTTTATCCATTTTTCGCTTTATGCGATATTGAACTTGTACCGTAAACGAGTTTCTTGTAAACAGAGCCATCCCAAACTTTGGGGTGGCTGTGTCTTTTTGATTTTAATTTCCCTAACCTGCAGGACCATAAGTGGAAGTGCCCTAGGCTCTGTTGCTTTGTTTTTTAGATGTTTCAGGAAACACCATACACTTCTCCCGAGTGGCTGTTGGCAATTTACATCCCGCCCATCAGCATAACAAGGCTCCCAGTTCTCCATGGCCTGTCCTGCCTTTCTGGATTTTACACTTTTTTCAGATGGCCCTTTTGACGGGGGGGAAGTGAGACTTCATTGTAGTGCAGATTTCCTTTGCAAGCTTGCTTGGTTGGCCAAAAAGGGCGTATGCGTTTTTTCCTGAATATATTCAGGAAAAAACGCATACGCCCTTTTTGGCCAAGTGCATCATTGTCGACCTTCTGCCTCTTTTCCTATGCTTTAAATGCAATTCCAGTCTACCTCCTGAAATCGGTTTCCTGCAATTCTGCCCGGCTTTCAAGTCCTCTTGGCAGCCTTACTTCAGTATATTTTTGGATGATAGCTGTCATTTATAACTCTGCAGGTTTGTGAATTACAGTGCCCCTGAGCTCCTTTCTTCAACTCGCTTTCTTGTGAGCTGGCCGCAACACCGCACGATTGCTTCAGGCCCTAATCTGGTTCCGGCATGGCACGCTGAGCCTTTGGTTAATTCCTCTTCCTGGTGGGAAATGAGAGTTAAATTTTCCCGTCCAGACACCTCCAGCTAGTCTCTCATTGGTTCTCCCTATTCCTGTTCATCTTCCGCGGAATTTGCAAACTGGGCCAAACAGGAGGTTAAAGGCACTGACTCTCCAAGTCAGGAGAGTGTTAGTAAAGCATCTGGAATGTTGCACCCGAGTACCAGGGGACGAGAACTGAGACATATTTCAACACGTCTCCCGATCACACGGTTGATCATACTCTGGGTTCCACATGCATGTTTTAGCTGAAGGAAGAATCCCTTAAACCTGGAGAGTTGAGACCCGTGGAATGGGTACCATGCAATATGACTTCAAAGGGTCTTCATTTGCTCACCAAAACTCTCCAATCCTATCACTGCTGCGTTTTTGCCCCTGTACTCACGATTGATTCACTTTCAGAGACATAGCAATCCATAGGTTTTAAGATACTTACTAGTCAGGTACATTATTAGGCGTTTAATATGGGGTTTTGAGTCCATTTCGTTGAGCAAGGAGTAGCTCTTTTCTATTACATATTTGGCTTAAGGAACTTTATCTGTGCTCATTTCAATCTCTGGTTTTATGCAGCACCCCAACTCACCTTTCCCCTTAAGCAAGCATAAGTTGATTTTCTAAATTTGGGACCATGTTCTGTTTTGAAATTCAGTTCCTGTGTAGCCAAGTTTACATTCCGTGTATTAGTGATATCTTATGATGTTTCTTTTTCTGTGTGACTTATTTCAGTTAGAATCATCATACCTGAATCCACTCATTATGCTGCTATGGACCTGATGACATAGATGTCATTGCTGAGTGATATTGCATTGTACGTAAGTACCACAACTTCTTTATCCATTTTTCGCTTTATGCGATATTGAACTTGTACCGTAAATGAGTTTCTTGTAAACAGAGCCATCCCAAACTTTGGGGTGGCTGTGTCTTTTTGATTTTAATTTCCCTAAGCTGCAGGACCATAAGTGGAAGTGCCCTAGGCTCTGTTGCTTTGTTTTTTAGATGTTTCAGGAAACACCATACACTTCTCCCGAGTGGCTGTTGGCAATTTACATCCCGCCCATCAGCATAACAAGGCTCCCAGTTCTCCATGGCCTGTCCTGCCTTTCTGGATTTTACACTTTTTTCAGATGGCCCTTTTGACGGGGGGGAAGTGAGACTTCATTGTAGTGCAGATTTCCTTTGCAAGCTTGCTTGGTTGGCCAAAAAGGGCGTATGCGTTTTTTCCTGAATATATTCAGGAAAAAACGCATACGCCCTTTTTGGCCAAGTGCATCATTGTCGACCTTCTGCCTCTTTTCCTAAGCTTTAAATGCAATTCCAGTCTACCTCCTGAAATCGGTTTCCTGCAATTCTGCCCGGCTTTCAAGTCCTCTTGGCAGCCTTACTTCAGTATATTTTTGGATGATAGCTGTCATTTATAACTCTGCAGGTTTGTGAATTACAGTGCCCCTGAGCTCCTTTCTTCAACTCGCTTTCTTGTGAGCTGGCCGCAACACCGCACGATTGCTTCAGGCCCTAATCTGGTTCCGGCATGGCACGCTGAGCCTTTGGTTAATTCCTCTTCCTGGTGGGAAATGAGAGTTAAATTTTCCCGTCCAGACACCTCCAGCTAGTCTCTCATTGGTTCTCCCTATTCCTGTTCATCTTCCGCGGAATTTGCAAACTGGGCCAAACAGGAGGTTAAAGGCACTGACTCTCCAAGTCGGGAGAGTGTTAGTAAAGCATCTGGAATGTTGCACCCGAGTACCAGGGGACGAGAACTGAGACATATTTCAACACGTCTCCCGATCACACGGTTGATCATACTCTGGGTTCCTCATGCATGTTTTAGCTGAAGGAAGAATCCCTTAAACCTGGAGAGTTGAGACCCGTGGAATGGGTACCATGCAATATGACTTCAAAGGGTCTTCATTTGCTCACCAAAACTCTCCAATCCTATCACTGCTGCGTTTTTGCCCCTGTACTCACGATTGATTCACTTTCAGAGACATAGCAATCCATAGGTTTTAAGATACTTACTAGTCAGGTACATTATTAGGCGTTTAATATGGGGTTTTGAGTCCATTTCATTGAGCAAGGAGTAGCTCTTGTCTATTACATATTTGGCTTAAGGAACTTTATCTGTGCTCATTTCAATCTCTGGTTTTATGCAGCACCCCAACTCACCTTTCCCCTTAAGCAAGCATAAGTTGATTTTCTAAATTTGGGACCATGTTCTGTTTTGAAATTCAGTTCCTGTGTAGCCAAGTTTACATTCCGTGTATTAGTGATATCTTGTGATGTTTCTTTTTCTGTGTGACTTATTTCAGTTAGAATCATCATACCTGAATCCACTCATTATGCTGCTATGGGCCTGATGACATAGATGTCATTGCTGAGTGATATTGCATTGTACGTAAGTACCACAACTTCTTTATCCATTTTTCGCTTTATGCGATATTGAACTTGTACCGTAAACGAGTTTCTTGTAAACAGAGCCATCCCAAACTTTGGGGTGGCTGTGTCTTTTTTATTTTAATTTCCCTAACCTGCAGGACCATAAGTGGAAGTGCCCTAGGCTCTGTTGCTTTGTTTTTTAGATGTTTCAGGAAACACCATACACTTCTCCCGAGTGGCTGTTGGCAATTTACATCCCGCCCATCAGCATAACAAGGCTCCCAGTTCTCCATGGCCTGTCCTGCCTTTCTGGATTTTACACTTTTTTCAGATGGCCCTTTTGACTGGGGGGAAGTGAGACTTCATTGTAGTGCAGATTTCCTTTGCAAGCTTGCTTGGTTGGCCAAAAAGGGCGTATGCGTTTTTTCCTGAATATATTCAGGAAAAAACGCATACGCCGTTTATGGCCAAGTGCATCATTGTCGACCTTCTGCCTCTTTTCCTATGCTTTAAATGCAATTCCAGTCTACCTCCTGAAATCGGTTTCCTGCAATTCTGCCCGGCTTTCAAGTCCTCTTGGCAGCCTTACTTCAGTATATTTTTGGATGATAGCTGTCATTTATAACTCTGCAGGTTTGTGAATTACAGTGCCCCTGAGCTCCTTTCTTCAACTCGCTTTCTTGTGAGCTGGCCGCAACACCGCACGATTGCTTCAGGCCCTAATCTGGTTCCGGCATGGCACGCTGAGCCTTTGGTTAATTCCTCTTCCTGGTGGGAAATGAGAGTTAAATTTTCCCGTCCAGACACCTCCAGCTAGTCTCTCATTGGTTCTCCCTATTCCTGTTCATCTTCCGCGGAATTTGCAAACTGGGCCAAACAGGAGGTTAAAGGCACTGACTCTCCAAGTCGGGAGAGTGTTAGTAAAGCATCTGGAATGTTGCACCCGAGTACCAGGGGACGAGAACTGAGACATATTTCAACACGTCTCCCGATCACACGGTTGATCATACTCTGGGTTCCACATGCATGTTTTAGCTGAAGGAAGAATCCCTTAAACCTGGAGAGTTGAGGCCCGTGGAATGGGTACCATGCAATATGACTTCAAAGGGTCTTCATTTGCTCACCAAAACTCTCCAATCCTATCACTGCTGCGTTTTTGCCCCTGTACTCACGATTGATTCACTTTCAGAGACATAGCAATCCATAGGTTTTAAGATACTTACTAGTCAGGTACATTATTAGGCGTTTAATATGGGGTTTTGAGTCCATTTCGTTGAGCAAGGAGTAGCTCTTGTCTATTACATATTTGGCTTAAGGAACTTTATCTGTGCTCATTTCAATCTCTGGTTTTATGCAGCACCCCAACTCACCTTTCCCCTTAAGCAAGCATAAGTTGATTTTCTAAATTTGGGACCATGTTCTGTTTTGAAATTCAGTTCCTGTGTAGCCAAGTTTACATTCCGTGTATTAGTGATATCTTATGATGTTTCTTTTTCTGTGTGACTTATTTCAGTTAGAATCATCATACCTGAATCCACTCATTATGCTGCTATGGACCTGATGACATAGATGTCATTGCTGAGTGATATTGCATTGTACGTAAGTACCACAACTTCTTTATCCATTTTTCGCTTTATGCGATATTGAACTTGTACCGTAAACGAGTTTCTTGTAAACAGAGCCATCCCAAACTTTGGGGTGGCTGTGTCTTTTTGATTTTAATTTCCCTAAGCTGCAGGACCATAAGTGGAAGTGCCCTAGGCTCTGTTGCTTTGTTTTTTAGATGTTTCAGGAAACACCATACACTTCTCCCGAGTGGCTGTTGGCAATTTACATCCCGCCCATCAGCATAACAAGGCTCCCAGTTCTCCATGGCCTGTCCTGCCTTTCTGGATTTTACACTTTTTTCAGATGGCCCCTTTGACGGGGGGGAAGTGAGACTTCATTGTAGTGCAGATTTCCTTTGCAAGCTTGCTTGGTTGGCCAAAAAGGGCGTATGCGTTTTTTCCTGAATATATTCAGGAAAAAACGCATACGCCCTTTTTGGCCAAGTGCATCATTGTCGACCTTCTGCCTCTTTTCCTATGCTTTAAATGCAATTCCAGTCTACCTCCTGAAATCGGTTTCCTGCAATTCTGCCCGGCTTTCAAGTCCTCTTGGCAGCCTTACTTCAGTATATTTTTGGATGATAGCTGTCATTTATAACTCTGCAGGTTTGTGAATTACAGTGCCCCTGAGCTCCTTTCTTCAACTCGCTTTCTTGTGAGCTGGCCGCAACACCGCACGATTGCTTCAGGCCCTAATCTGGTTCCGGCATGGCACGCTGAGCCTTTGGTTAATTCCTCTTCCTGGTGGGAAATGAGAGTTAAATTTTCCCGTCCAGACACCTCCAGCTAGTCTCTCATTGGTTCTCCCTATTCCTGTTCATCTTCCGCGGAATTTGCAAACTGGGCCAAACAGGAGGTTAAAGGCACTGACTCTCCAAGTCGGGAGAGTGTTAGTAAAGCATCTGGAATGTTGCACCCGAGTACCAGGGGACGAGAACTGAGACATATTTCAACACGTCTCCCGATCACACGGTTGATCATACTCTGGGTTCCACATGCATGTTTTAGCTGAAGGAAGAATCCCTTAAACCTGGAGAGTTGAGACCCGTGGAATGGGTACCATGCAATATGACTTCAAAGGGTCTTCATTTGCTCACCAAAACTCTCCAATCCTATCACTGCTGCGTTTTTGCCCCTGTACTCACGATTGATTCACTTTCAGAGACATAGCAATCCATAGGTTTTAAGATACTTACTAGTCAGGTACATTATTAGGCGTTTAATATGGGGTTTTGAGTCCATTTCGTTGAGCAAGGAGTAGCTCTTGTCTATTACATATTTGGCTTAAGGAACTTTATCTGTGCTCATTTCAATCTCTGGTTTTATGCAGCACCCCAACTCACCTTTCCCCTTAAGCAAGCATAAGTTGATTTTCTAAATTTGGGACCATGTTCTGTTTTGAAATTCAGTTCCTGTGTAGCCAAGTTTACATTCCGTGTATTAGTGATATCTTATGATGTTTCTTTTTCTGTGTGACTTATTTCAGTTAGAATCATCATACCTGAATCCACTCATTATGCTGCTATGGACCTGATGACATAGATGTCATTGCTGAGTGATATTGCATTGTACGTAAGTACCACAACTTCTTTATCCATTTTTCGCTTTATGCGATATTGAACTTGTACCGTAAACGAGTTTCTTGTAAACAGAGCCATCCCAAACTTTGGGGTGGCTGTGTCTTTTTGATTTTAATTTCCCTAACCTGCAGGACCATAAGTGGAAGTGCCCTAGGCTCTGTTGCTTTGTTTTTTAGATGTTTCAGGAAACACCATACACTTCTCCCGAGTGGCTGTTGGCAATTTACATCCCACCCATCAGCATAACAAGGCTCCCAGTTCTCCATGGCCTGTCCTGCCTTTCTGGATTTTACACTTTTTTCAGATGGCCCTTTTGACGGGGGGGAAGTGAGACTTCATTGTAGTGCAGATTTCCTTTGCAAGCTTGCTTGGTTGGCCAAAAAGGGCATATGCGTTTTTTCCTGAATATATTCAGGAAAAAACGCATACGCCCTTTTTGGCCAAGTGCATCATTGTCGACCTTCTGCCTCTTTTCCTATGCTTTAAATGCAATTCCAGTCTACCTCCTGAAATCGGTTTCCTGCAATTCTGCCCGGCTTTCAAGTCCTCTTGGCAGCCTTACTTCAGTATATTTTTGGATGATAGCTGTCATTTATAACTCTGCAGGTTTGTGAATTACAGTGCCCCTGAGCTCCTTTCTTCAACTCGCTTTCTTGTGAGCTGGCCGCAACACCGCACGATTGCTTCAGGCCCTAATCTGGTTCCGGCATGGCACGCTGAGCCTTTGGTTAATTCCTCTTCCTGGTGGGAAATGAGAGTTAAATTTTCCCGTCCAGACACCTCCAGCTAGTCTCTCATTGGTTCTCCCTATTCCTGTTCATCTTCCGCGGAATTTGCAAACTGGGCCAAACAGGAGGTTAAAGGCACTGACTCTCCAAGTCGGGAGAGTGTTAGTAAAGCATCTGGAATGTTGCACCCGAGTACCAGGGGACGAGAACTGAGACATATTTCAACACGTCTCCCGATCACACGGTTGATCATACTCTGGGTTCCACATGCATGTTTTAGCTGAAGGAAGAATCCCTTAAACCTGGAGAGTTGAGACCCGTGGAATGGGTACCATGCAATATGACTTCAAAGGGTCTTCATTTGCTCACCAAAACTCTCCAATCCTATCACTGCTGCGTTTTTGCCCCTGTACTCACGATTGATTCACTTTCAGAGACATAGCAATCCATAGGTTTTAAGATACTTACTAGTCAGGTACATTATTAGGCGTTTAATATGGGGTTTTGAGTCCATTTCGTTGAGCAAGGAGTAGCTCTTGTCTATTACATATTTGGCTTAAAAACTTTATCTGTGCTCATTTCAATCTCTGGTTTTATGCAGCACCCCAACTCACCTTTCCCCTTAAGCAAGCATAAGTTGATTTTCTAAATTTGGGACCATGTTCTGTTTTGAAATTCAGTTCCTGTGTAGCCAAGTTTACATTCCGTGTATTAGTGATATCTTATGATGTTTCTTTTTCTGTGTGACTTATTTCAGTTAGAATCATCATACCTGAATCCACTCATTATGCTGCTATGGACCTGATGACATAGATGTCATTGCTGAGTGATATTGCATTGTACGTAAGTACCACAACTTCTTTATCCATTTTTCGCTTTATGCGATATTGAACTTGTACCGTAAACGAGTTTCTTGTAAACAGAGCCATCCCAAACTTTGGGGTGGCTGTGTCTTTTTGATTTTAATTTCCCTAACCTGCAGGACCATAAGTGGAAGTGCCCTAGGCTCTGTTGCTTTGTTTTTTAGATGTTTCAGGAAACACCATACACTTCTCCCGAGTGGCTGTTGGCAAGTTACATCCCGCCCATCAGCATAACAAGGCTCCCAGTTCTCCATGGCCTGTCCTGCCTTTCTGGATTTTACACTTTTTTCAGATGGCCCTTTTGATGGGGGGGAAGTGAGACTTCATTGTAGTGCAGATTTCCTTTGCAAGCTTGCTTGGTTGGCCAAAAAGGGCATATGCGTTTTTTCCTGAATATATTCAGGAAAAAACGCATACGCCCTTTTTGGCCAAGTGCATCATTGTCGACCTTCTGCCTCTTTTCCTATGCTTTAAATGCAATTCCAGTCTACCTCCTGAAATCGGTTTCCTGCAATTCTGCCCCGCTTTCAAGTCCTCTTGGCAGCCTTACTTCAGTATATTTTTGGATGATAGCTGTCATTTATAACTCTGCAGGTTTGTGAATTACAGTGCCCCTGAGCTCCTTTCTTCAACTCGCTTTCTTGTGAGCTGGCCGCAACACCGCAGGATTGCTTCAGGCCCTAATCTGGTTCCGGCATGGCACGCTGAGCCTTTGGTTAATTCCTCTTCCTGGTGGGAAATGAGAGTTAAATTTGCCCGTCCAGACACCTCCAGCTAGTCTCTCATTGGTTCTCCCTATTCCTGTTCATCTTCCGCGGAATTTGCAAACTGGGCCAAACAGGAGGTTAAAGGCACTGACTCTCCAAGTTGGGAGAGTGTTAGTAAAGCATCTGGAATGTTGTACCCGAGTACCAGGGGACGAGAACTGAGACATATTTCAACACGTCTCCCGATCACACGGTTGATCATACTCTGGGTTCCACATGCATGTTTTAGCTGAAGGAAGAATCCCTTAAACCTGGAGAGTTGAGGCCCGTGGAATGGGTACCATGCAATATGACTTCAAAGGGTCTTCATTTGCTCACCAAAACTCTCCAATCCTATCACTGCTGCGTTTTTGCCCCTGTACTCACGATTGATTCACTTTCAGAGACATAGCAATCCATAGGTTTTAAGATACTTACTAGTCAGGTACATTATTAGGCGTTTAATATGGGGTTTTGAGTCCATTTCATTGAGCAAGGAGTAGCTCTTGTCTATTACATATTTGGCTTAAGGAACTTTATCTGTGCTCATTTCAATCTCTGGTTTTATGCAGCACCCCAACTCACCTTTCCCCTTAAGCAAGCATAAGTTGATTTTCTAAATTTGGGACCATGTTCTGTTTTGAAATTCAGTTCCTGTGTAGCCAAGTTTACATTCCGTGTATTAGTGATATCTTATGATGTTTCTTTTTCTGTGTGACTTATTTCAGTTAGAATCATCATACCTGAATCCACTCATTATGCTGCTATGGACCTGATGACATAGATGTCATTGCTGAGTGATATTGCATTGTACGTAAGTACCACAACTTCTTTATCCATTTTTCGCTTTATGCGATATTGAACTTGTACCGTAAACGAGTTTCTTGTAAACAGAGCCATCCCAAACTTTGGGGTGGCTGTGTCTTTTTGATTTTAATTTCCCTAAGCTGCAGGACCATAAGTGGAAGTGCCCTAGGCTCTGTTGCTTTGTTTTTTAGATGTTTCAGGAAACACCATACACTTCTCCCGAGTGGCTGTTGGCAATTTACATCCCGCCCATCAGCATAACAAGGCTCCCAGTTCTCCATGGCCTGTCCTGCCTTTCTGGATTTTACACTTTTTTCAGATGGCCCCTTTGACGGGGGGGAAGTGAGACTTCATTGTAGTGCAGATTTCCTTTGCAAGCTTGCTTGGTTGGCCAAAAAGGGCGTATGCGTTTTTTCCTGAATATATTCAGGAAAAAACGCATACGCCCTTTTTGGCCAAGTGCATCATTGTCGACCTTCTGCCTCTTTTCCTATGCTTTAAATGCAATTCCAGTCTACCTCCTGAAATCGGTTTCCTGCAATTCTGCCCGGCTTTCAAGTCCTCTTGGCAGCCTTACTTCAGTATATTTTTGGATGATAGCTGTCATTTATAACTCTGCAGGTTTGTGAATTACAGTGCCCCTGAGCTCCTTTCTTCAACTCGCTTTCTTGTGAGCTGGCCGCAACACCGCACGATTGCTTCAGGCCCTAATCTGGTTCCGGCATGGCACGCTGAGCCTTTGGTTAATTCCTCTTCCTGGTGGGAAATGAGAGTTAAATTTTCCCGTCCAGACACCTCCAGCTAGTCTCTCATTGGTTCTCCCTATTCCTGTTCATCTTCCGCAGAATTTGCAAACTGGGCCAAACAGGAGGTTAAAGGCACTGACTCTCCAAGTCGGGAGAGTGTTAGTAAAGCATCTGGAATGTTGCACCCGAGTACCAGGGGACGAGAACTGAGACATATTTCAACACGTCTCCCGATCACACGGTTGATCATACTCTGGGTTCCACATGCATGTTTTAGCTGAAGGAAGAATCCCTTAAACCTGGAGAGTTGAGACCCGTGGAATGGGTACCATGCAATATGACTTCAAAGGGTCTTCATTTGCTCACCAAAACTCTCCAATCCTATCACTGCTGCGTTTTTGCCCCTGTACTCACGATTGATTCACTTTCAGAGACATAGCAATCCATAGGTTTTAAGATACTTACTAGTCAGGTACATTATTAGGCGTTTAATATGGGGTTTTGAGTCCATTTCGTTGAGCAAGGAGTAGCTCTTGTCTATTACATATTTGGCTTAAGGAACTTTATCTGTGCTCATTTCAATCTCTGGTTTTATGCAGCACCCCAACTCACCTTTCCCCTTAAGCAAGCATAAGTTGATTTTCTAAATTTGGGACCATGTTCTGTTTTGAAATTCAGTTCCTGTGTAGCCAAGTTTACATTCCGTGTATTAGTGATATCTTATGATGTTTCTTTTTCTGTGTGACTTATTTCAGTTAGAATCATCATACCTGAATCCACTCATTATGCTGCTATGGACCTGATGACATAGATGTCATTGCTGAGTGATATTGCATTGTACGTAAGTACCACAACTTCTTTATCCATTTTTCGCTTTATGCGATATTGAACTTGTACCGTAAACGAGTTTCTTGTAAACAGAGCCATCCCAAACTTTGGGGTGGCTGTGTCTTTTTGATTTTAATTTCCCTAACCTGCAGGACCATAAGTGGAAGTGCCCTAGGCTCTGTTGCTTTGTTTTTTAGATGTTTCAGGAAACACCATACACTTCTCCCGAGTGGCTGTTGGCAATTTACATCCCACCCATCAGCATAACAAGGCTCCCAGTTCTCCATGGCCTGTCCTGCCTTTCTGGATTTTACACTTTTTTCAGATGGCCCTTTTGACGGGGGGGAAGTGAGACTTCATTGTAGTGCAGATTTCCTTTGCAAGCTTGCTTGGTTGGCCAAAAAGGGCGTATGCGTTTTTTCCTGAATATATTCAGGAAAAAACGCATACGCCCTTTTTGGCCAAGTGCATCATTGTCGACCTTCTGCCTCTTTTCCTATGCTTTAAATGCAATTCCAGTCTACCTCCTGAAATCGGTTTCCTGCAATTCTGCCCGGCTTTCAAGTCCTCTTGGCAGCCTTACTTCAGTATATTTTTGGATGATAGCTGTCATTTATAACTCTGCAGGTTTGTGAATTACAGTGCCCCTGAGCTCCTTTCTTCAACTCGCTTTCTTGTGAGCTGGCCGCAACACCGCAGGATTGCTTCAGGCCCTAATCTGGTTCCGGCATGGCACGCTGAGCCTTTGGTTAATTCCTCTTCCTGGTGGGAAATGAGAGTTAAATTTGCCCGTCCAGACACCTCCAGCTAGTCTCTCATTGGTTCTCCCTATTCCTGTTCATCTTCCGCGGAATTTGCAAACTGGGCCAAACAGGAGGTTAAAGGCACTGACTCTCCAAGTCGGGAGAGTGTTAGTAAAGCATCTGGAATGTTGCACCCGAGTACCAGGGGACGAGAACTGAGACATATTTCAACACGTCTCCCGATCACACGGTTGATCATACTCTGGGTTCCACATGCATGTTTTAGCTGAAGGAAGAATCCCTTAAACCTGGAGAGTTGAGACCCGTGGAATGGGTACCATGCAATATGACTTCAAAGGGTCTTCATTTGCTCACCAAAACTCTCCAATCCTATCACTGCTGCGTTTTTGCCCCTGTACTCACGATTGATTCACTTTCAGAGACATAGCAATCCATAGGTTTTAAGATACTTACTAGTCAGGTACATTATTAGGCGTTTAATATGGGGTTTTGAGTCCATTTCATTGAGCAAGGAGTAGCTCTTGTCTATTACATATTTGGCTTAAGGAACTTTATCTGTGCTCATTTCAATCTCTGGTTTTATGCAGCACCCCAACTCACCTTTCCCCTTAAGCAAGCATAAGTTGATTTTCTAAATTTGGGACCATGTTCTGTTTTGAAATTCAGTTCCTGTGTAGCCAAGTTTACATTCCGTGTATTAGTGATATCTTATGATGTTTCTTTTTCTGTGTGACTTATTTCAGTTAGAATCATCATACCTGAATCCACTCATTATGCTGCTATGGACCTGATGACATAGATGTCATTGCTGGGTGATATTGCATTGTACGTAAGTACCACAACTTCTTTATCCATTTTTCGCTTTATGCGATATTGAACTTGTACAGTAAACGAGTTTCTTGTAAACAGAGCCATCCCAAACTTTGGGGTGGCTGTGTCTTTTTGATTTTAATTTCCCTAAGCTGCAGGACCATAAGTGGAAGTGCCCTAGGCTCTGTTGCTTTGTTTTTTAGATGTTTCAGGAAACACCATACAATTCTCCCTAGTTGCTGTTGGCAATTTACATCCCGCTCATCAGCATAACAAGGCTCCCAGTTCTCCATGGCCTGTCCTGCCTTTCTGGATTTTACACTTTTTTCAGATGGCCCTTTTGACGGGGGGGAAGTGAGACTTCATTGTAGTGCAGATTTCCTTTGCAAGCTTGCTTGGTTGGCCAAAAAGGGCGTATGCGTTTTTTCCTGAATATATTCAGGAAAAAACGCATACGCCCTTTTTGGCCAAGTGCATCATTGTCGACCTTCTGCCTCTTTTCCTATGCTTTAAATGCAATTCCAGTCTACCTCCTGAAATCGGTTTCCTGCAATTCTGCCCGGCTTTCAAGTCCTCTTGGCAGCCTTACTTCAGTATATTTTTGGATGATAGCTGTCATTTATAACTCTGCAGGTTTGTGAATTACAGTGCCCCTGAGCTCCTTTCTTCAACTCGCTTTCTTGTGAGCTGGCCGCAACACCGCACGATTGCTTCAGGCCCTAATCTGGTTCCGGCATGGCACGCTGAGCCTTTGGTTAATTCCTCTTCCTGGTGGGAAATGAGAGTTAAATTTTCCCGTCCAGACACCTCCAGCTAGTCTCTCATTGGTTCTCCCTATTCCTGTTCATCTTCCGCGGAATTTGCAAACTGGGCCAAACAGGAGGTTAAAGGCACTGACTCTCCAAGTCGGGAGAGTGTTAGTAAAGCATCTGGAATGTTGCACCCGAGTACCAGGGGACGAGAACTGAGACATATTTCAACACGTCTCCCGATCACACGGTTGATCATACTCTGGGTTCCTCATGCATGTTTTAGCTGAAGGAAGAATCCCTTAAACCTGGAGAGTTGAGACCCGTGGAATGGGTACCATGCAATATGACTTCAAAGGGTCTTCATTTGCTCACCAAAACTCTCCAATCCTATCACTGCTGCGTTTTTGCCCCTGTACTCACGATTGATTCACTTTCAGAGACATAGCAATCCATAGGTTTTAAGATACTTACTAGTCAGGTACATTATTAGGCGTTTAATATGGGGTTTTGAGTCCATTTCGTTGAGCAAGGAGTAGCTCTTGTCTATTACATATTTGGCTTAAGGAACTTTATCTGTGCTCATTTCAATCTCTGGTTTTATGCAGCACCCCACCTCACCTTTCCCCTTAAGCAAGCATAAGTTGATTTTCTAAATTTGGGACCATGTTCTGTTTTGAAATTCAGTTCCTGTGTAGCCAAGTTTACATTCCATGTATTAGTGATATCTTATGATGTTTCTTTTTCTGTGTGACTTATTTCAGTTAGAATCATCATACCTGAATCCACTCAATATGCTGCTATGGACCTGATGACATAGATGTCATTGCTGAGTGATATTGCATTGTACGTAAGTACCACCACTTCTTTATCCATTTTTCGCTTTATGCGATATTGAACTTGTACCGTAAATGAGTTTCTTGTAAACAGAGCCATCCCAAACTTTGGGGTGGCTGTGTCTTTTTGATTTTAATTTCCCTAAGCTGCAGGACCATAAGTGGAAGTGCCCTAGGCTCTGTTGCTTTGTTTTTTAGATGTTTCAGGAAACACCATACACTTCTCCCGAGTGGCTGTTGGCAATTTACATCCCGCCCATCAGCATAACAAGGCTCCCAGTTCTCCATGGCCTGTCCTGCCTTTCTGGATTTTACACTTTTTTCAGATGGCCCTTTTGACGGGGGTGAAGTGAGACTTCATTGTAGTGCAGATTTCCTTTGCAAGCTTGCTTGGTTGGCCAAAAAGGGCGTATGCGTTTTTTCCTGAATATATTCAGGAAAAAACGCATACGCCCTTTTTGGCCAAGTGCATCATTGTCGACCCTCTGCCTCTTTTCCTATGCTTTAAATGCAATTCCAGTCTACCTCCTGAAATCGGTTTCCTGCAATTCTGCCCGGCTTTCAAGTCCTCTTGGCAGCCTTACTTCAGTATATTTTTGGATGATAGCTGTCATTTATAACTCTGCAGGTTTGTGAATTACAGTGCCCCTGAGCTCCTTTCTTCAACTCGCTTTCTTGTGAGCTGGCCGCAACACCGCACGATTGCTTCAGGCCCTAATCTGGTTCCGGCATGGCACGCTGAGCCTTTGGTTAATTCCTCTTCCTGGTGGGAAATGAGAGTTAAATTTTCCCGTCCAGACACCTCCAGCTAGTCTCTCATTGGTTCTCCCTATTCCTGTTCATCTTCCGCGGAATTTGCAAACTGGGCCAAACAGGAGGTTAAAGGCACTGACTCTCCAAGTCGGGAGAGTGTTAGTAAAGCATCTGGAATGTTGCACCCGAGTACCAGGGGACGAGAACTGAGACATATTTCAACACGTCTCCCGATCACACGGTTGATCATACTCTGGGTTCCTCATGCATGTTTTAGCTGAAGGAAGAATCCCTTAAACCTGGAGAGTTGAGACCCGTGGAATGGGTACCATGCAATATGACTTCAAAGGGTCTTCATTTGCTCACCAAAACTCTCCAATCCTATCACTGCTGCGTTTTTGCCCCTGTACTCACGATTGATTCACTTTCAGAGACATAGCAATCCATAGGTTTTAAGATACTTACTAGTCAGGTACATTATTAGGCGTTTAATATGGGGTTTTGAGTCCATTTCGTTGAGCAAGGAGTAGCTCTTGTCTATTACATATTTGGCTTAAGGAACTTTATCTGTGCTCATTTCAATCTCTGGTTTTATGCAGCACCCCAACTCACCTTTCCCCTTAAGCAAGCATAAGTTGATTTTCTAAATTTGGGACCATGTTCTGTTTTGAAATTCAGTTCCTGTGTAGCCAAGTTTACATTCCGTGTATTAGTGATATCTTGTGATGTTTCTTTTTCTGTGTGACTTATTTCAGTTAGAATCATCATACCTGAATCCACTCATTATGCTGCTATGGGCCTGATGACATAGATGTCATTGCTGAGTGATATTGCATTGTACGTAAGTACCACAACTTCTTTATCCATTTTTCGCTTTATGCGATATTGAACTTGTACCGTAAACGAGTTTCTTGTAAACAGAGCCATCCCAAACTTTGGGGTGGCTGTGTCTTTTTGATTTTAATTTCCCTAAGCTATAGGACCATAAGTGGAAGTGCCCTAGGCTCTGTTGCTTTGTTTTTTAGATGTTTCAGGAAACACCATACACTTCTCCCGAGTGGCTGTTGGCAATTTACATCCCGCCCATCAGCATAACAAGGCTCCCAGTTCTCCATGGCCTGTCCTGCCTTTCTGGATTTTACACTTTTTTCAGATGGCCCTTTTGACGGGGGGGAAGTGAGACTTCATTGTAGTGCAGATTTCCTTTGCAAGCTTGCTTGGTTGGCCAAAAAGGGCGTATGCGTTTTTTCCTGAATATATTCAGGAAAAAACGCATACACCCTTTCTGGCCAAGTGCATCATTGTCGACCTTCTGCCTCTTTTCCTATGCTTTAAATGCAATTCCAGTCTACCTCCTGAAATCGGTTTCCTGCAATTCTGCCCGGCTTTCAAGTCCTCTTGGCAGCCTTACTTCAGTATATTTTTGGATGATAGCTGTCATTTATAACTCTGCAGGTTTGTGAATTACAGTGCCCCTGAGCTCCTTTCTTCAACTCGCTTTCTTGTGAGCTGGCCGCAACACCGCAGAATTGCTTCAGGCCCTAATCTGGTTCCGGCATGGCACGCTGAGCCTTTGGTTAATTCCTCTTCCTAGTGGGAAATGAGAGTTAAATTTTCCCGTCCAGACACCTCCAGCTAGTCTCTCATTGGTTCTCCCTATTCCTGTTCATCTTCCGCGGAATTTGCAAACTGGGCCAAACAGGAGGTTAAAGGCACTGACTCTCCAAGTCGGGAGAGTGTTAGTAAAGCATCTGGAATGTTGCACCCGAGTACCAGGGGACGAGAATTGAGACATATTTCAACACGTCTCCCGATCACATGGTTGATCATACTCTGGGTTCCTCATGCATGTTTTAGCTGAAGGAAGAATCCCTTAAACCTGGAGAGTTGAGACCCGTGGAATGGGTACCATGCAATATGACTTCAAAGGGTCTTCATTTGCTCACCAAAACTCTCCAATCCTATCACTGCTGCGTTTTTGCCCCTGTACTCACGATTGATTCACTTTCAGAGACATAGCAATCCATAGGTTTTAAGATACTTACTAGTCAGGTACATTATTAGGCGTTTAATATGGGGTTTTGAGTCCATTTCGTTGAGCAAGGAGTAGCTCTTGTCTATTACATATTTGTCTTAAGGAACTTTATCTGTGCTCATTTCAATCTCTGGTTTTATGCAGCACCCCAACTCACCTTTCCCCTTAAGCAAGCATAAGTTGATTTTCTAAATTTGGGACCATGTTCTGTTTTGAAATTCAGTTCCTGTGTAGCCAAGTTTACATTCCGTGTATTAGTGATATCTTATGATGTTTCTTTTTCTGTGTGACTTATTTCAGTTAGAATCATCATACCTGAATCCACTCATTATGCTGCTATGGGCCTGATGACATAGATGTCATTGCTGAGTGATATTGCATTGTACGTAAGTACCACAACTTCTTTATCCATTTTTCGCTTTATGCGATATTGAACTTGTACCGTAAACGAGTTTCTTGTAAACAGAGCCATCCCAAACTTTGGGGTGGCTGTGTCTTTTTGATTTTAATTTCCCTAACCTGCAGGACCATAAGTGGAAGTGCCCTAGGCTCTGTTGCTTTGTTTTTTAGATGTTTCAGGAAACACCATACACTTCTCCCGAGTGGCTGTTGGCAATTTACATCCCGCCCATCAGCATAACAAGGCTCCCAGTTCTCCATGGCCTGTCCTGCCTTTCTGGATTTTACACTTTTTTCAGATGGTCCTTTTGACGGGGGGGAAGTGAGACTTCATTGTAGTGCAGATTTCCTTTGGAAGCTTGCTTGGTTGGCCAAAAAGGGCGTATGCGTTTTTTCCTGAATATATTCAGGAAAAAACGCATACGCCCTTTTTGGCCAAGTGCATCATTGTCGACCTTCTGCCTCTTTTCCTATGCTTTAAATGCAATTCCAGTCTACCTCCTGAAATCGGTTTCCTGCAATTCTGCCCGGCTTTCAAGTCCTCTTGGCAGCCTTACTTCAGTATATTTTTGGATGATAGCTGTCATTTATAACTCTGCAGGTTTGTGAATTACAGTGCCCCTGAGCTCCTTTCTTCAACTCGCTTTCTTGTGAGCTGGCCGCAACACCGCACGATTGCTTCAGGCCCTAATCTGGTTCCGGCATGGCACGCTGAGCCTTTGGTTAATTCCTCTTCCTGGTGGGAAATGAGAGTTAAATTTTCCCGTCCAGACACCTCCAGCTAGTCTCTCATTGGTTCTCCCTATTCCTGTTCATCTTCCGCGGAATTTGCAAACTGGGCCAAACAGGAGGTTAAAGGCACTGACTCTCCAAGTCGGGAGAGTGTTAGTAAAGCATCTGGAATGTTGCACCCGAGTACCAGGGGACGAGAACTGAGACATATTTCAACACGTCTCCCGATCACACGGTTGATCATACTCTGGGTTCCTCATGCATGTTTTAGCTGAAGGAAGAATCCCTTAAACCTGGAGAGTTGAGACCCGTGGAATGGGTACCATGCAATATGACTTCAAAGGGTCTTCATTTGCTCACCAAAACTCTCCAATCCTATCACTGCTGCGTTTTTGCCCCTGTACTCACGATTGATTCACTTTCAGAGACATAGCAATCCATAGGTTTTAAGATACTTACTAGTCAGGTACATTATTAGGCGTTTAATATGGGGTTTTGAGTCCATTTCGTTGAGCAAGGAGTAGCTCTTGTCTATTACATATTTGGCTTAAGGAACTTTATCTGTGCTCATTTCAATCTCTGGTTTTATGCAGCACCCCACCTCACCTTTCCCCTTAAGCAAGCATAAGTTGATTTTCTAAATTTGGGACCATGTTCTGTTTTGAAATTCAGTTCCTGTGTAGCCAAGTTTACATTCCATGTATTAGTGATATCTTATGATGTTTCTTTTTCTGTGTGACTTATTTCAGTTAGAATCATCATACCTGAATCCACTCAATATGCTGCTATGGACCTGATGACATAGATGTCATTGCTGAGTGATATTGCATTGTACGTAAGTACCACCACTTCTTTATCCATTTTTCGCTTTATGCGATATTGAACTTGTACCGTAAATGAGTTTCTTGTAAACAGAGCCATCCCAAACTTTGGGGTGGCTGTGTCTTTTTGATTTTAATTTCCCTAAGCTGCAGGACCATAAGTGGAAGTGCCCTAGGCTCTGTTGCTTTGTTTTTTAGATGTTTCAGGAAACACCATACACTTCTCCCGAGTGGCTGTTGGCAATTTACATCCCGCCCATCAGCATAACAAGGCTCCCAGTTCTCCATGGCCTGTCCTGCCTTTCTGGATTTTACACTTTTTTCAGATGGCCCTTTTGACGGGGGTGAAGTGAGACTTCATTGTAGTGCAGATTTCCTTTGCAAGCTTGCTTGGTTGGCCAAAAAGGGCGTATGCGTTTTTTCCTGAATATATTCAGGAAAAAACGCATACGCCCTTTTTGGCCAAGTGCATCATTGTCGACCCTCTGCCTCTTTTCCTATGCTTTAAATGCAATTCCAGTCTACCTCCTGAAATCGGTTTCCTGCAATTCTGCCCGGCTTTCAAGTCCTCTTGGCAGCCTTACTTCAGTATATTTTTGGATGATAGCTGTCATTTATAACTCTGCAGGTTTGTGAATTACAGTGCCCCTGAGCTCCTTTCTTCAACTCGCTTTCTTGTGAGCTGGCCGCAACACCGCACGATTGCTTCAGGCCCTAATCTGGTTCCGGCATGGCACGCTGAGCCTTTGGTTAATTCCTCTTCCTGGTGGGAAATGAGAGTTAAATTTTCCCGTCCAGACACCTCCAGCTAGTCTCTCATTGGTTCTCCCTATTCCTGTTCATCTTCCGCGGAATTTGCAAACTGGGCCAAACAGGAGGTTAAAGGCACTGACTCTCCAAGTCGGGAGAGTGTTAGTAAAGCATCTGGAATGTTGCACCCGAGTACCAGGGGACGAGAACTGAGACATATTTCAACACGTCTCCCGATCACACGGTTGATCATACTCTGGGTTCCTCATGCATGTTTTAGCTGAAGGAAGAATCCCTTAAACCTGGAGAGTTGAGACCCGTGGAATGGGTACCATGCAATATGACTTCAAAGGGTCTTCATTTGCTCACCAAAACTCTCCAATCCTATCACTGCTGCGTTTTTGCCCCTGTACTCACGATTGATTCACTTTCAGAGACATAGCAATCCATAGGTTTTAAGATACTTACTAGTCAGGTACATTATTAGGCGTTTAATATGGGGTTTTGAGTCCATTTCGTTGAGCAAGGAGTAGCTCTTGTCTATTACATATTTGGCTTAAGGAACTTTATCTGTGCTCATTTCAATCTCTGGTTTTATGCAGCACCCCAACTCACCTTTCCCCTTAAGCAAGCATAAGTTGATTTTCTAAATTTGGGACCATGTTCTGTTTTGAAATTCAGTTCCTGTGTAGCCAAGTTTACATTCCGTGTATTAGTGATATCTTGTGATGTTTCTTTTTCTGTGTGACTTATTTCAGTTAGAATCATCATACCTGAATCCACTCATTATGCTGCTATGGGCCTGATGACATAGATGTCATTGCTGAGTGATATTGCATTGTACGTAAGTACCACAACTTCTTTATCCATTTTTCGCTTTATGCGATATTGAACTTGTACCGTAAACGAGTTTCTTGTAAACAGAGCCATCCCAAACTTTGGGGTGGCTGTGTCTTTTTGATTTTAATTTCCCTAAGCTATAGGACCATAAGTGGAAGTGCCCTAGGCTCTGTTGCTTTGTTTTTTAGATGTTTCAGGAAACACCATACACTTCTCCCGAGTGGCTGTTGGCAATTTACATCCCGCCCATCAGCATAACAAGGCTCCCAGTTCTCCATGGCCTGTCCTGCCTTTCTGGATTTTACACTTTTTTCAGATGGCCCTTTTGACGGGGGGGAAGTGAGACTTCATTGTAGTGCAGATTTCCTTTGCAAGCTTGCTTGGTTGGCCAAAAAGGGCGTATGCGTTTTTTCCTGAATATATTCAGGAAAAAACGCATACACCCTTTCTGGCCAAGTGCATCATTGTCGACCTTCTGCCTCTTTTCCTATGCTTTAAATGCAATTCCAGTCTACCTCCTGAAATCGGTTTCCTGCAATTCTGCCCGGCTTTCAAGTCCTCTTGGCAGCCTTACTTCAGTATATTTTTGGATGATAGCTGTCATTTATAACTCTGCAGGTTTGTGAATTACAGTGCCCCTGAGCTCCTTTCTTCAACTCGCTTTCTTGTGAGCTGGCCGCAACACCGCAGAATTGCTTCAGGCCCTAATCTGGTTCCGGCATGGCACGCTGAGCCTTTGGTTAATTCCTCTTCCTAGTGGGAAATGAGAGTTAAATTTTCCCGTCCAGACACCTCCAGCTAGTCTCTCATTGGTTCTCCCTATTCCTGTTCATCTTCCGCGGAATTTGCAAACTGGGCCAAACAGGAGGTTAAAGGCACTGACTCTCCAAGTCGGGAGAGTGTTAGTAAAGCATCTGGAATGTTGCACCCGAGTACCAGGGGACGAGAATTGAGACATATTTCAACACGTCTCCCGATCACATGGTTGATCATACTCTGGGTTCCTCATGCATGTTTTAGCTGAAGGAAGAATCCCTTAAACCTGGAGAGTTGAGACCCGTGGAATGGGTACCATGCAATATGACTTCAAAGGGTCTTCATTTGCTCACCAAAACTCTCCAATCCTATCACTGCTGCGTTTTTGCCCCTGTACTCACGATTGATTCACTTTCAGAGACATAGCAATCCATAGGTTTTAAGATACTTACTAGTCAGGTACATTATTAGGCGTTTAATATGGGGTTTTGAGTCCATTTCGTTGAGCAAGGAGTAGCTCTTGTCTATTACATATTTGTCTTAAGGAACTTTATCTGTGCTCATTTCAATCTCTGGTTTTATGCAGCACCCCAACTCACCTTTCCCCTTAAGCAAGCATAAGTTGATTTTCTAAATTTGGGACCATGTTCTGTTTTGAAATTCAGTTCCTGTGTAGCCAAGTTTACATTCCGTGTATTAGTGATATCTTATGATGTTTCTTTTTCTGTGTGACTTATTTCAGTTAGAATCATCATACCTGAATCCACTCATTATGCTGCTATGGGCCTGATGACATAGATGTCATTGCTGAGTGATATTGCATTGTACGTAAGTACCACAACTTCTTTATCCATTTTTCGCTTTATGCGATATTGAACTTGTACCGTAAACGAGTTTCTTGTAAACAGAGCCATCCCAAACTTTGGGGTGGCTGTGTCTTTTTGATTTTAATTTCCCTAAGCTGCAGGACCATAAGTGGAAGTGCCCTAGGCTCTGTTGCTTTGTTTTTTAGATGTTTCAGGAAACACCATACACTTCTCCCGAGTGGCTGTTGGCAATTTACATCCCGCCCATCAGCATAACAAGGCTCCCAGTTCTCCATGGCCTGTCCTGCCTTTCTGGATTTTACACTTTTTTCAGATGGTCCTTTTGACGGGGGGGAAGTGAGACTTCATTGTAGTGCAGATTTCCTTTGGAAGCTTGCTTGGTTGGCCAAAAAGGGCGTATGCGTTTTTTCCTGAATATATTCAGGAAAAAACGCATACGCCCTTTTTGGCCAAGTGCATCATTGTCGACCTTCTGCCTCCTTTCCTATGCTTTAAATGCAATTCCAGTCTACCTCCTGAAATCGGTTTCCTGCAATTCTGCCCGGCTTTCAAGTCCTCTTGGCAGCCTTACTTCAGTATATTTTTGGATGATAGCTGTCATTTATAACTCTGCAGGTTTGTGAATTACAGTGCCCCTGAGCTCCTTTCTTCAACTCGCTTTCTTGTGAGCTGGCCGCAACACCGCAGGATTGCTTCAGGCCCTAATCTGGTTCCGGCATGGCACGCTGAGCCTTTGGTTAATTCCTCTTCCTGGTGGGAAATGAGAGTTAAATTTTCCCGTCCAGACACCTCCAGCTACTCTCATTGGTTCTCTCTATTCCTGTTCATCTTCCGCGGAATTTGCAAACTGGGCCAAACAGGAGGTTAAAGGCACTGACTCTCCAAGTCGGGAGAGTGTTAGTAAAGCATCTGGAATGTTGCACCCGAGTACCAGGGGACGAGAACTGAGACATATTTCAACACGTCTCCCGATCACACGGTTGATCATACTCTGGGTTCCACATGCATGTTTTAGCTGAAGGAAGAATCCCTTAAACCTGGAGAGTTGAGACCCGTGGAATGGGTACCATGCAATATGACTTCAAAGGGTCTTCATTTGCTCACCAAAACTCTCCAATCCTATCACTGCTGCATTTTTGCCCCTGTACTCACGATTGATTCACTTTCAGAGACATAGCAATCCATAGGTTTTAAGATACTTACTAGTCAGGTACATTATTAGGCGTTTAATATGGGGTTTTGAGTCCATTTCGTTGAGCAAGGAGTAGCTCTTGTCTATTACATATTTGGCTTAAGGAACTTTATCTGTGCTCATTTCAATCTCTGGTTTTATGCAGCACCCCAACTCACCTTTCCCCTTAAGCAAGCATAAGTTGATTTTCTAAATTTGGGACCATGTTCTGTTTTGAAATTCAGTTCCTGTGTAGCCAAGTTTACATTCCGTGTATTAGTGATATCTTATGATGTTTCTTTTTCTGTGTGACTTATTTCAGTTAGAATCATCATACCTGAATCCACTCATTATGCTGCTATGGGCCTGATGACATAGATGTCATTGCTGAGTGATATTGCATTGTACGTAAGTACCACAACTTCTTTATCCATTTTTCGCTTTATGCGATATTGAACTTGTACCGTAAACGAGTTTCTTGTAAACAGAGCCATCCCAAACTTTGGGGTGGCTGTGTCTTTTTGATTTTAATTTCCCTAAGCTATAGGACCATAAGTGGAAGTGCCCTAGGCTCTGTTGCTTTGTTTTTTAGATGTTTCAGGAAACACCATACACTTCTCCCGAGTGGCTGTTGGCAATTTACATCCCGCCCATCAGCATAACAAGGCTCCCAGTTCTCCATGGCCTGTCCTGCCTTTCTGGATTTTACACTTTTTTCAGATGGCCCTTTTGACGGGGGGGAAGTGAGACTTCATTGTAGTGCAGATTTCCTTTGCAAGCTTGCTTGGTTGGCCAAAAAGGGCGTATGCGTTTTTTCCTGAATATATTCAGGAAAAAACGCATACGCCCTTTTTGGCCAAGTGCATCATTGTCGACCTTCTGCCTCATTTCCTAAGCTTTAAATGCAATTCCAGTCTACCTCCTGAAATCGGTTTCCTGCAATTCTGCCCCGCTTTCAAGTCCTCTTGGCAGCCTTACTTCAGTATATTTTTGGATGATAGCTGTCATTTATAACTCTGCAGGTTTGTGAATTACAGTGCCCCTGAGCTCCTTTCTTCAACTCGCTTTCTTGTGAGCTGGCCGCAACACCGCAGGATTGCTTCAGGCCCTAATCTGGTTCCGGCATGGCACGCTGAGCCTTTGGTTAATTCCTCTTCCTGGTGGGAAATGAGAGTTAAATTTTCCCGTCCAGACACCTCCAGCTAGTCTCTCATTGGTTCTCCCTATTCCTGTTCATCTTCCGCGGAATTTGCAAACTGGGCCAAACAGGAGGTTAAAGGCACTGACTCTCCAAGTCGGGAGAGTGTTAGTAAAGCATCTGGAATGTTGCACCCGAGTACCAGTGGACGAGAACTGAGACATATTTCAACACGTCTCCCGATCACACGGTTGATCATACTCTGGGTTCCACATGCATGTTTTAGCTGAAGGAAGAATCCCTTAAACCTGGAGAGTTGAGACCCGTGGAATGGGTACCATGCAATATGACTTCAAAGGGTCTTCATTTGCTCACCAAAACTCTCCAATCCTATCACTGCTGCGTTTTTGCCCCTGTACTCACGATTGATTCACTTTCAGAGACATAGCAATCCATAGGTTTTAAGATACTTACTAGTCAGGTACATTATTAGGCGTTTAATATGGGGTTTTGAGTCCATTTCGTTGAGCAAGGAGTAGCTCTTGTCTATTACATATTTGGCTTAAGGAACTTTATCTGTGCTCATTTCAATCTCTGGTTTTATGCAGCACCCCAACTCACCTTTCCCCTTAAGCAAGCATAAGTTGATTTTCTAAATTTGGGACCATGTTCTGTTTTGAAATTCAGTTCCTGTGTAGCCAAGTTTACATTCCGTGTATTAGTGATATCTTATGATGTTTCTTTTTCTGTGTGACTTATTTCAGTTAGAATCATCATACCTGAATCCACTCATTATGCTGCTATGGGCCTGATGACATAGATGTCATTGCTGAGTGATATTGCATTGTACGTAAGTACCACAACTTCTTTATCCATTTTTCGCTTTATGCGATATTGAACTTGTACCGTAAACGAGTTTCTTGTAAACAGAGCCATCCCAAACTTTGGGGTGGCTGTGTCTTTTTGATTTTAATTTCCCTAAGCTGCAGGACCATAAGTGGAAGTGCCCTAGGCTCTGTTGCTTTGTTTTTTAGATGTTTCAGGAAACACCATACACTTCTCCCGAGTGGCTGTTGGCAATTTACATCCCGCCCATCAGCATAACAAGGCTCCCAGTTCTCCATGGCCTGTCCTGCCTTTCTGGATTTTACACTTTTTTCAGATGGCCCTTTTGACGGGGGGGAAGTGAGACTTCATTGTAGTGCAGATTTCCTTTGCAAGCTTGCTTGGTTGGCCAAAAAGGGCGTATGCGTTTTTTCCTGAATATATTCAGGAAAAAACGCATACGCCCTTTTTGGCCAAGTGCATCATTGTCGACCTTCTGCCTCTTTTCCTAAGCTTTAAATGCAATTCCAGTCTACCTCCTGAAATCGGTTTCCTGCAATTCTGCCCCGCTTTCAAGTCCTCTTGGCAGCCTTACTTCAGTATATTTTTGGATGATAGCTGTCATTTATAACTCTGCAGGTTTGTGAATTACAGTGCCCCTGAGCTCCTTTCTTCAACTCGCTTTCTTGTGAGCTGGCCGCAACACCGCAGGATTGCTTCAGGCCCTAATCTGGTTCCGGCATGGCACGCTGAGCCTTTGGTTAATTCCTCTTCCTGGTGGGAAATGAGAGTTAAATTTTCCCGTCCAGACACCTCCAGCTAGTCTCTCATTGGTTCTCCCTATTCCTGTTCATCTTCCGCGGAATTTGCAAACTGGGCCAAACAGGAGGTTAAAGGCACTGACTCTCCAAGTCGGGAGAGTGTTAGTAAAGCATCTGGAATGTTGCACCCGAGTACCAGGGGACGAGAACTGAGACATATTTCAACACGTCTCCCGATCACACGGTTGATCATACTCTGGGTTCCACATGCATGTTTTAGCTGAAGGAAGAATCCCTTAAACCTGGAGAGTTGAGACCCGTGGAATGGGTACCATGCAATATGACTTCAAAGGGTCTTCATTTGCTCACCAAAACTCTCCAATCCTATCACTGCTGCGTTTTTGCCCCTGTACTCACGATTGATTCAGTTTCAGAGACATAGCAATCCATAGGTTTTAAGATACTTATTAGTCAGGTACATTATTAGGCGTTTAATATGGGGTTTTGAGTCCATTTCGTTGAGCAAGGAGTAGCTCTTGTCTATTACATATTTGGCTTAAGGAACTTTATCTGTGCTCATTTCAATCTCTGGTTTTATGCAGCACCCCAACTCACCTTTCCCCTTAAGCAAGCATAAGTTGATTTTCTAAATTTGGGACCATGTTCTGTTTTGAAATTCAGTTCCTGTGTAGCCAAGTTTACATTCCGTGTATTAGTGATATCTTATGATGTTTCTTTTTCTGTGTGACTTATTTCAGTTAGAATCATCATACCTGAATCCACTCATTATGCTGCTATGGGCCTGATGACATAGATGTCATTGCTGAGTGATATTGCATTGTACGTAAGTACCACAACTTCTTTATCCATTTTTCGCTTTATGCGATATTGAACTTGTACCGTAAACGAGTTTCTTGTAAACAGAGCCATCCCAAACTTTGGGGTGGCTGTGTCTTTTTGATTTTAATTTCCCTAAGCTATAGGACCATAAGTGGAAGTGCCCTAGGCTCTGTTGCTTTGTTTTTTAGATGTTTCAGGAAACACCATACACTTCTCCCGAGTGGCTGTTGGCAAGTTACATCCCGCCCATCAGCATAACAAGGCTCCCAGTTCTCCATGGCCTGTCCTGCCTTTCTGGATTTTACACTTTTTTCAGATGGCCCTTTTGACGGGGGGGAAGTGAGACTTCATTGTAGTGCAGATTTCCTTTGCAAGCTTGCTTGGTTGGCCAAAAAGGGCGTATGCGTTTTTTCCTGAATATATTCAGGAAAAAACGCATACGCCCTTTTTGGCCAAGTGCATCATTGTCGACCTTCTGCCTCTTTTCCTATGCTTTAAATGCAATTCCAGTCTACCTCCTGAAATCGGTTTCCTGCAATTCTGCCCGGCTTTCAAGTCCTCTTGGCAGCCTTACTTCAGTATATTTTTGGATGATAGCTGTCATTTATAACTCTGCAGGTTTGTGAATTACAGTGCCCCTGAGCTCCTTTCTTCAACTAGCTTTCTTGTGAGCTGGCCGCAACACCGCAGGATTGCTTCAGGCCCTAATCTGGTTCCGGCATGGCACGCTGAGCCTTTGGTTAATTCCTCTTCCTGGTGGGAAATGAGAGTTAAATTTTCCCGTCCAGACACCTCCAGCTAGTCTCTCATTGGTTCTCCCTATTCCTGTTCATCTTCCGCGGAATTTGCAAACTGGGCCAAACAGGAGGTTAAAGGCACTGACTCTCCAAGTCGGGAGAGTGTTAGTAAAGCATCTGGAATGTTGCACCCGAGTACCAGGGGACGAGAACTGAGACATATTTCAACACGTCTCCCGATCACACGGTTGATCATACTCTGGGTTCCACATGCATGTTTTAGCTGAAGGAAGAATCCCTTAAACCTGGAGAGTTGAGACCCGTGGAATGGGTACCATGCAATATGACTTCAAAGGGTCTTCATTTGCTCACCAAAACTCTCCAATCCTATCACTGCTGCATTTTTGCCCCTGTACTCACGATTGATTCACTTTCAGAGACATAGCAATCCATAGGTTTTAAGATACTTACTAGTCAGGTACATTATTAGGCGTTTAATATGGGGTTTTGAGTCCATTTCGTTGAGCAAGGAGTAGCTCTTGTCTATTACATATTTGGCTTAAGGAACTTTATCTGTGCTCATTTCAATCTCTGGTTTTATGCAGCACCCCAACTCACCTTTCCCCTTAAGCAAGCATAAGTTGATTTTCTAAATTTGGGACCATGTTCTGTTTTGAAATTCAGTTCCTGTGTAGCCAAGTTTACATTCCGTGTATTAGTGATATCTTATGATGTTTCTTTTTCTGTGTGACTTATTTCAGTTAGAATCATCATACCTGAATCCACTCATTATGCTGCTATGGGCCTGATGACATAGATGTCATTGCTGAGTGATATTGCATTGTACGTAAGTACCACAACTTCTTTATCCATTTTTCGCTTTATGCGATATTGAACTTGTACCGTAAACGAGTTTCTTGTTAACAGAGCCATCCCAAACTTTGGGGTGGCTGTGTCTTTTTGATTTTAATTTCCCTAAGCTGCAGGACCATAAGTGGAAGTGCCCTAGGCTCTGTTGCTTTGTTTTTTAGATGTTTCAGGAAACACCATACACTTCTCCCGAGTGGCTGTTGGCAATTTACATCCCGCCCATCAGCATAACAAGGCTCCCAGTTCTCCATGGCCTGTCCTGCCTTTCTGGATTTTACACTTTTTTCAGATGGCCCTTTTGACGGGGGGGAAGTGAGACTTCATTGTAGTGCAGATTTCCTTTGCAAGCTTGCTTGGTTGGCCAAAAAGGGCGTATGCGTTTTTTCCTGAATATATTCAGGAAAAAACGCATACGCCCTTTTTGGCCAAGTGCATCATTGTCGACCTTCTGCCTCTTTTCCTAAGCTTTAAATGCAATTCCAGTCTACCTCCTGAAATCGGTTTCCTGCAATTCTGCCCCGCTTTCAAGTCCTCTTGGCAGCCTTACTTCAGTATATTTTTGGATGATAGCTGTCATTTATAACTCTGCAGGTTTGTGAATTACAGTGCCCCTGAGCTCCTTTCTTCAACTCGCTTTCTTGTGAGCTGGCCGCAACACCGCAGGATTGCTTCAGGCCCTAATCTGGTTCCGGCATGGCATGCTGAGCCTTTGGTTAATTCCTCTTCCTGGTGGGAAATGAGAGTTAAATTTTCCCGTCCAGACACCTCCAGCTAGTCTCTCATTGGTTCTCCCTATTCCTGTTCATCTTCCGCGGAATTTGCAAACTGGGCCAAACAGGAGGTTAAAGGCACTGACTCTCCAAGTCGGGAGAGTGTTAGTAAAGCATCTGGAATGTTGCACCCGAGTACCAGGGGACGAGAACTGAGACATATTTCAACACGTCTCCCGATCACACGGTTGATCATACTCTGGGTTCCACATGCATGTTTTAGCTGAAGGAAGAATCCCTTAAACCTGGAGAGTTGAGACCCGTGGAATGGGTACCATGCAATATGACTTCAAAGGGTCTTCATTTGCTCACCAAAACTCTCCAATCCTATCACTGCTGCGTTTTTGCCCCTGTACTCACGATTGATTCACTTTCAGAGACATAGCAATCCATAGGTTTTAAGATACTTACTAGTCAGGTACATTATTAGGCGTTTAATATGGGGTTTTGAGTCCATTTCGTTGAGCAAGGAGTAGCTCTTGTCTATTACATATTTGGCTTAAGGAACTTTATCTGTGCTCATTTCAATCTCTGGTTTTATGTAGCACCCCAACTCACCTTTCCCCTTAAGCAAGCATAAGTTGATTTTCTAAATTTGGGACCATGTTCTGTTTTGAAATTCAGTTCCTGTGTAGCCAAGTTTACATTCCGTGTATTAGTGATATCTTATGATGTTTCTTTTTCTGTGTGACTTATTTCAGTTAGAATCATCATACCTGAATCCACTCATTATGCTGCTATGGGCCTGATGACATAGATGTCATTGCTGAGTGATATTGCATTGTACGTAAGTACCACAACTTCTTTATCCATTTTTCGCTTTATGCGATATTGAACTTGTACCGTAAACGAGTTTCTTGTAAACAGAGCCATCCCAAACTTTGGGGTGGCTGTGTCTTTTTGATTTTAATTTCCCTAAGCTATAGGACCATAAGTGGAAGTGCCCTAGGCTCTGTTGCTTTGTTTTTTAGATGTTTCAGGAAACACCATACACTTCTCCCGAGTGGCTGTTGGCAAGTTACATCCCGCCCATCAGCATAACAAGGCTCCCAGTTCTCCATGGCCTGTCCTGCCTTTCTGGATTTTACACTTTTTTCAGATGGCCCTTTTGACGGGGGGGAAGTGAGACTTCATTGTAGTGCAGATTTCCTTTGCAAGCTTGCTTGGTTGGCCAAAAAGGGCGTATGCGTTTTTTCCTGAATATATTCAGGAAAAAACGCATACGCCCTTTTTGGCCAAGTGCATCATTGTCGACGTTCTGCCTCTTTTCCTATGCTTTAAATGCAATTCCAGTCTACCTCCTGAAATCGGTTTCCTGCAATTCTGCCCGGCTTTCAAGTCCTCTTGGCAGCCTTACTTCAGTATATTTTTGGATGATAGCTGTCATTTATAACTCTGCAGGTTTGTGAATTACAGTGCCCCTGAGCTCCTTTCTTCAACTCACTTTCTTGTGAGCTGGCCGCAACACCGCAGGATTGCTTCAGGCCCTAATCTGGTTCCGGCATGGCACGCTGAGCCTTTGGTTAATTCCTCTTCCTGGTGGGAAATGAGAGTTAAATTTTCCCGTCCAGACACCTCCAGCTAGTCTCTCATTGGTTCTCCCTATTCCTGTTCATCTTCCGCGGAATTTGCAAACTGGGCCAAACAGGAGGTTAAAGGCACTGACTCTCCAAGTCGGGAGAGTGTTAGTAAAGCATCTGGAATGTTGCACCCGAGTACCAGGGGACGAGAACTGAGACATATTTCAACACGTCTCCCGATCACACGGTTGATCATACTCTGGGTTCCACATGCATGTTTTAGCTGAAGGAAGAATCCCTTAAACCTGGAGAGTTGAGACCCGTGGAATGGGTACCATGCAATATGACTTCAAAGGGTCTTCATTTGCTCACCAAAACTCTCCAATCCTATCACTGCTGCATTTTTGCCCCTGTACTCACGATTGATTCACTTTCAGAGACATAGCAATCCATAGGTTTTAAGATACTTACTAGTCAGGTACATTATTAGGCGTTTAATATGGGGTTTTGAGTCCATTTCGTTGAGCAAGGAGTAGCTCTTGTCTATTACATATTTGGCTTAAGGAACTTTATCTGTGCTCATTTCAATCTCTGGTTTTATGCAGCACCCCAACTCACCTTTCCCCTTAAGCAAGCATAAGTTGATTTTCTAAATTTGGGACCATGTTCTGTTTTGAAATTCAGTTCCTGTGTAGCCAAGTTTACATTCCGTGTATTAGTGATATCTTATGATGTTTCTTTTTCTGTGTGACTTATTTCAGTTAGAATCATCATACCTGAATCCACTCATTATGCTGCTATGGGCCTGATGACATAGATGTCATTGCTGAGTGATATTGCATTGTACGTAAGTACCACAACTTCTTTATCCATTTTTCGCTTTATGCGATATTGAACTTGTACCGTAAACGAGTTTCTTGTTAACAGAGCCATCCCAAACTTTGGGGTGGCTGTGTCTTTTTGATTTTAATTTCCCTAAGCTGCAGGACCATAAGTGGAAGTGCCCTAGGCTCTGTTGCTTTGTTTTTTAGATGTTTCAGGAAACACCATACACTTCTCCCGAGTGGCTGTTGGCAATTTACATCCCGCCCATCAGCATAACAAGGCTCCCAGTTCTCCATGGCCTGTCCTGCCTTTCTGGATTTTACACTTTTTTCAGATGGCCCTTTTGACGGGGGGGAAGTGAGACTTCATTGTAGTGCAGATTTCCTTTGCAAGCTTGCTTGGTTGGCCAAAAAGGGCGTATGCGTTTTTTCCTGAATATATTCAGGAAAAAACGCATACGCCCTTTTTGGCCAAGTGCATCATTGTCGACCTTCTGCCTCTTTTCCTAAGCTTTAAATGCAATTCCAGTCTACCTCCTGAAATCGGTTTCCTGCAATTCTGCCCCGCTTTCAAGTCCTCTTGGCAGCCTTACTTCAGTATATTTTTGGATGATAGCTGTCATTTATAACTCTGCAGGTTTGTGAATTACAGTGCCCCTGAGCTCCTTTCTTCAACTCGCTTTCTTGTGAGCTGGCCGCAACACCGCAGGATTGCTTCAGGCCCTAATCTGGTTCCGGCATGGCATGCTGAGCCTTTGGTTAATTCCTCTTCCTGGTGGGAAATGAGAGTTAAATTTTCCCGTCCAGACACCTCCAGCTAGTCTCTCATTGGTTCTCCCTATTCCTGTTCATCTTCCGCGGAATTTGCAAACTGGGCCAAACAGGAGGTTAAAGGCACTGACTCTCCAAGTCGGGAGAGTGTTAGTAAAGCATCTGGAATGTTGCACCCGAGTACCAGGGGACGAGAACTGAGACATATTTCAACACGTCTCCCGATCACACGGTTGATCATACTCTGGGTTCCACATGCATGTTTTAGCTGAAGGAAGAATCCCTTAAACCTGGAGAGTTGAGACCCGTGGAATGGGTACCATGCAATATGACTTCAAAGGGTCTTCATTTGCTCACCAAAACTCTCCAATCCTATCACTGCTGCGTTTTTGCCCCTGTACTCACGATTGATTCACTTTCAGAGACATAGCAATCCATAGGTTTTAAGATACTTACTAGTCAGGTACATTATTAGGCGTTTAATATGGGGTTTTGAGTCCATTTCGTTGAGCAAGGAGTAGCTCTTGTCTATTACATATTTGGCTTAAGGAACTTTATCTGTGCTCATTTCAATCTCTGGTTTTATGCAGCACCCCAACTCACCTTTCCCCTTAAGCAAGCATAAGTTGATTTTCTAAATTTGGGACCATGTTCTGTTTTGAAATTCAGTTCCTGTGTAGCCAAGTTTACATTCCGTGTATTAGTGATATCTTATGATGTTTCTTTTTCTGTGTGACTTATTTCAGTTAGAATCATCATACCTGAATCCACTCATTATGCTGCTATGGGCCTGATGACATAGATGTCATTGCTGAGTGATATTGCATTGTACGTAAGTACCACAACTTCTTTATCCATTTTTCGCTTTATGCGATATTGAACTTGTACCGTAAACGAGTTTCTTGTAAACAGAGCCATCCCAAACTTTGGGGTGGCTGTGTCTTTTTGATTTTAATTTCCCTAAGCTATAGGACCATAAGTGGAAGTGCCCTAGGCTCTGTTGCTTTGTTTTTTAGATGTTTCAGGAAACACCATACACTTCTCCCGAGTGGCTGTTGGCAAGTTACATCCCGCCCATCAGCATAACAAGGCTCCCAGTTCTCCATGGCCTGTCCTGCCTTTCTGGATTTTACACTTTTTTCAGATGGCCCTTTTGACGGGGGGGAAGTGAGACTTCATTGTAGTGCAGATTTCCTTTGCAAGCTTGCTTGGTTGGCCAAAAAGGGCGTATGCGTTTTTTCCTGAATATATTCAGGAAAAAACGCATACGCCCTTTTTGGCCAAGTGCATCATTGTCGACGTTCTGCCTCTTTTCCTATGCTTTAAATGCAATTCCAGTCTACCTCCTGAAATCGGTTTCCTGCAATTCTGCCCGGCTTTCAAGTCCTCTTGGCAGCCTTACTTCAGTATATTTTTGGATGATAGCTGTCATTTATAACTCTGCAGGTTTGTGAATTACAGTGCCCCTGAGCTCCTTTCTTCAACTCACTTTCTTGTGAGCTGGCCGCAACACCGCAGGATTGCTTCAGGCCCTAATCTGGTTCCGGCATGGCACGCTGAGCCTTTGGTTAATTCCTCTTCCTGGTGGGAAATGAGAGTTAAATTTTCCCGTCCAGACACCTCCAGCTAGTCTCTCATTGGTTCTCCCTATTCCTGTTCATCTTCCGCGGAATTTGCAAACTGGGCCAAACAGGAGGTTAAAGGCACTGACTCTCCAAGTCGGGAGAGTGTTAGTAAAGCATCTGGAATGTTGCACCCGAGTACCAGGGGACGAGAACTGAGACATATTTCAACACGTCTCCCGATCACACGGTTGATCATACTCTGGGTTCCACATGCATGTTTTAGCTGAAGGAAGAATCCCTTAAACCTGGAGAGTTGAGACCCGTGGAATGGGTACCATGCAATATGACTTCAAAGGGTCTTCATTTGCTCACCAAAACTCTCCAATCCTATCACTGCTGCGTTTTTGCCCCTGTACTCACGATTGATTCACTTTCAGAGACATAGCAATCCATAGGTTTTAAGATACTTACTAGTCAGGTACATTATTAGGCGTTTAATATGGGGTTTTGAGTCCATTTCGTTGAGCAAGGAGTAGCTCTTGTCTATTACATATTTGGCTTAAGGAACTTTATCTGTGCTCATTTCAATCTCTGGTTTTATGCAGCACCCCAACTCACCTTTCCCCTTAAGCAAGCATAAGTTGATTTTCTAAATTTGGGACCATGTTCTGTTTTGAAATTCAGTTCCTGTGTAGCCAAGTTTACATTCCGTGTATTAGTGATATCTTATGATGTTTCTTTTTCTGTGTGACTTATTTCAGTTAGAATCATCATACCTGAATCCACTCATTATGCTGCTATGGGCCTGATGACATAGATGTCATTGCTGAGTGATATTGCATTGTACGTAAGTACCACAACTTCTTTATCCATTTTTCGATTTATGCGATATTGAACTTGTACCGTAAACGAGTTTCTTGTAAACAGAGCCATCCCAAACTTTGGGGTGGCTGTGTCTTTTTGATTTTAATTTCCCTAAGCTATAGGACCATAAGTGGAAGTGCCCTAGGCTCTGTTGCTTTGTTTTTTAGATGTTTCAGGAAACACCATACACTTCTCCCGAGTGGCTGTTGGCAATTTACATCCCGCCCATCAGCATAACAAGGCTCCCAGTTCTCCATGGCCTGTCCTGCCTTTCTGGATTTTACACTTTTTTCAGATGGCCCTTTTGACGGGGGGGAAGTGAGACTTCATTGTAGTGCAGATTTCCTTTGCAAGCTTGCTTGGTTGGCCAAAAAGGGCGTATGCGTTTTTTCCTGAATATATTCAGGAAAAAACGCATACGCCCTTTTTGGCCAAGTGCATCATTGTCGACCTTCTGCCTCTTTTCCTAAGCTTTAAATGCAATTCCAGTCTACCTCCTGAAATCGGTTTCCTGCAATTCTGCCCGGCTTTCAAGTCCTCTTGGCAGCCTTACTTCAGTATATTTTTGGATGATAGCTGTCATTTATAACTCTGCAGGTTTGTGAATTACAGTGCCCCTGAGCTCCTTTCTTCAACTCGCTTTCTTGTGAGCTGGCCGCAACACCGCAGGATTGCTTCAGGCCCTAATCTGGTTCCGGCATGGCACGCTGAGCCTTTGGTTAATTCCTCTTCCTGGTGGGAAATGAGAGTTAAATTTTCCCGTCCAGACACCTCCAGCTAGTCTCTCATTGGTTCTCCCTATTCCTGTTCATCTTCCGCGGAATTTGCAAACTGGGCCAAACAGGAGGTTAAAGGCACTGACTCTCCAAGTCGGGAGAGTGTTAGTAAAGCATCTGGAATGTTGCACCCGAGTACCAGGGGACGAGAACTGAGACATATTTCAACACGTCTCCCGATCACACGGTTGATCATACTCTGGGTTCCACATGCATGCTTTAGCTGAAGGAAGAATCCCTTAAACCTGGAGAGTTGAGACCCGTGGAATGGGTACCATGCAATATGACTTCAAAGGGTCTTCATTTGCTCACCAAAACTCTCCAATCCTATCACTGCTGCGTTTTTGCCCCTGTACTCACGATTGATTCACTTTCAGAGACATAGCAATCCATAGGTTTTAAGATACTTACTAGTCAGGTACATTATTAGGCGTTTAATATGGGGTTTTGAGTCCATTTCGTTGAGCAAGGAGTAGCTCTTGTCTATTACATATTTGGCTTAAGGAACTTTATCTGTGCTCATTTCAATCTCTGGTTTTATGCAGCACCCCAACTCACCTTTCCCCTTAAGCAAGCATAAGTTGATTTTCTAAATTTGGGACCATGTTCTGTTTTGAAATTCAGTTCCTGTGTAGCCAAGTTTACATTCCGTGTATTAGTGATATCTTATGATGTTTCTTTTTCTGTGTGACTTATTTCAGTTAGAATCATCATACCTGAATCCACTCATTATGCTGCTATGGGCCTGATGACATAGATGTCATTGCTGAGTGATATTGCATTGTACGTAAGTACCACAACTTCTTTATCCATTTTTTGCTTTATGCGATATTGAACTTGTACCGTAAACGAGTTTCTTGTAAACAGAGCCATCCCAAACTTTGGGGTGGCTGTGTCTTTTTGATTTTAATTTCCCTAAGCTGCAGGACCATAAGTGGAAGTGCCCTAGGCTCTGTTGCTTTGTTTTTTAGATGTTTCAGGAAACACCATACACTTCTCCCGAGTGGCTGTTGGCAATTTACATCCCGCCCATCAGCATAACAAGGCTCCCAGTTCTCCATGGCCTGTCCTGCCTTTCTGGATTTTACACTTTTTTCAGATGGCCCTTTTGATGGGGGGGAAGTGAGACTTCATTGTAGTGCAGATTTCCTTTGCAAGCTTGCTTGGTTGGCCAAAAAGGGTGTATGCGTTTTTTCCTGAATATATTCAGGAAAAAACGCATACGCCCTTTTTGGCCAAGTGCATCATTGTCGACCTTCTGCCTCTTTTCCTAAGCCTTTAAATGCAATTCCAGTCTACCTCCTGAAATCGGTTTCCTGCAATTCTGCCCGGCTTTCAAGTCCTCTTGGCAGCCTTACTTCAGTATATTTTTGGATGATAGCTGTCATTTATAACTCTGCAGGTTTGTGAATTACAGTGCCCCTGAGCTCCTTTCTTCAACTCGCTTTCTTGTGAGCTGGCAGCAACACCGCAGGATTGCTTCAGGCCCTAATCTGGTTCCGGCATGGCACGCTGAGCCTTTGGTTAATTCCTCTTCCTGGTGGGAAATGAGAGTTAAATTTTCCCGTCCAGACACCTCCAGCTAGTCTCTCATTGGTTCTCCCTATTCCTGTTCATCTTCCGCGGAATTTGCAAACTGGGCCAAACAGGAGGTTAAAGGCACTGACTCTCCATGTCGGGAGAGTGTTAGTAAAGCATCTGGAATGTTGCACCCGAGTACCAGGGGACGAGAACTGAGACATATTTCAACATGTCTCCCGATCACATGGTTGATCATACTCTGGGTTCCACATGCATGTTTTAGCTGAAGGAAGAATCCCTTAAACCTGGAGAGTTGAGACCCGTGGAATGGGTACCATGCAATATGACTTCAAAGGGTCTTCATTTGCTCACCAAAACTCTCCAATCCTATCACTGCTGCGTTTTTGCCCCTGTACTCACGATTGATTCACTTTCAGAGACATAGCAATCCATAGGTTTTAAGATACTTACTAGTCAGGTACATTATTAGGCGTTTAATATGGGGTTTTGAGTCCATTTCGTTGAGCAAGGAGTAGCTCTTGTCTATTACATATTTGGCTTAAGGAACTTTATCTGTGCTCATTTCAATCTCTGGTTTTATGCAGCACCCCAACTCACCTTTCCCCTTAAGCAAGCATAAGTTGATTTTCTAAATTTGGGACCATGTTCTGTTTTGAAATTCAGTTCCTGTGTAGCCAAGTTTACATTCCGTGTATTAGTGATATCTTATGATGTTTCTTTTTCTGTGTGACTTATTTCAGTTAGAATCATCATAGCTGAATCCACTCATTATGCTGCTATGGGCCTGATGACATAGATGTCATTGCTGAGTGATATTGCATTGTACGTAAGTACCACAACTTCTTTATCCATTTTTCGCTTTATGCGATATTGAACTTGTACCGTAAACGAGTTTCTTGTAAACAGAGCCATCCCAAACTTTGGGGTGGCTGTGTCTTTTTGATTTTAATTTCCCTAAGCTATAGGACCATAAGTGAGAGTGCCCTAGGCTCTGTTGCTTTGTTTTTTAGATGTTTCAGGAAACACCATACACTTCTCCCTAGTGGCTGTTGGCAATTTACATCCCACCCATCAGCATAACAAGGCTCCCAGTTCTCCATGGCCTGTCCTGCCTTTCTGGATTTTACACTTTTTTCAGATGGTCCTTTTGATGGGGGGGAAGTGAGACTTCATTGTAGTGCAGATTTCCTTTGCAAGCTTGCTTGGTTGGCCAAAAAGGGCGTATGCGTTTTTTCCTGAATATATTCAGGAAAAAACGCATACGCCCTTTTTGGCCAAGTGCATCATTGTCGACCTTCTGCCTCTTTTCCTATGCTTTAAATGCAATTCCAGTCTACCTCCTGAAATCGGTTTCCTGCAATTCTGCCCGGCTTTCAAGTCCTCTTGGCAGCCTTACTTCAGTATATTTTTGGATGATAGCTGTCATTTATAACTCTGCAGGTTTGTGAATTACAGTGCCCCTGAGCTCCTTTCTTCAACTCGCTTTCTTGTGAGCTGGCCGCAACACCGCAGGATTGCTTCAGGCCCTAATCTGGTTCTGGCATGGCACGCTGAGCCTTTGGTTAATTCCTCTTCCTGGTGGGAAATGAGAGTTAAATTTTCCCGTCCAGACACCTCCAGCTAGTCTCTCATTGGTTCTCCCTATTCCTGTTCATCTTCCGCGGAATTTGCAAACTGGGCCAAACAGGAGGTTAAAGGCACTGACTCTCCAAGTCGGGAGAGTGTTAGTAAAGCATCTGGAATGTTGCACCCGAGTACCAGGGGACGAGAACTGAGACATATTTCAACACGTCTCCCGATCACACGGTTGATCATACTCTGGGTTCCACATGCATGTTTTAGCTGAAGGAAGAATCCCTTAAACCTGGAGAGTTGAGACCCGTGGAATGGGTACCATGCAATATGACTTCAAAGGGTCTTCATTTGCTCACCAAAACTCTCCAATCCTATCACTGCTGCGTTTTTGCCCCTGTACTCACGATTGATTCACTTTCAGAGACATAGAAATCCGTAGGTTTTAAGATACTTACTAGTCAGGTACATTATTAGGCGTTTAATATGGGGTTTTGAGTCCATTTCGTTGAGCAAGGAGTAGCTCTTGTCTATTACATATTTGGCTTAAGGAACTTTATCTGTGCTCATTTCAATCTCTGGTTTTATGCAGCACCCCAACTCACCTTTCCCCTTAAGCAAGCATAAGATGGTTTTCTAAATTTGAGACTCTGTTCTGTTTTGTAATCCAGTTCCTGTGTAGCCAAGTTTACATTCCGTGTATTAGTGATATCTTATGATGTTTCTTATTCTGTGTGACTTATTTCAGTTAGAATCATCATACCTGAATCCACTCTATGCTGCTACGGGCCTGATGACATAAATTTCATTGCTGAGTGATATTGCATTGTACGTAAGTACCACAACTTCTTTATCCATTTTTCACTTTCTCTGATATTGAACTTGTACCGTAAATGAGGTTCTTGTAAACAGAGCCGTCCCAAACATTGGGGTGGCTGTGTCTTTTTGATTTTAATTTCCCTAAGCTGCAGGACCATAAGTGGAAGTGCCCTAGGCTCTGTTGCTTTGTTTTAGATGTTCCAGGAAACACCATACACATCTCCTGAGTGGCTGTTGGCAAGTTACATCCCGCCCATCAGCATAACAAGGCTCCCAGTTCTCTATGGCCTGTCCTGCCTTTCTGGATTTTACACTTTTTTCAGATGGCCCTTTTGACTGGGGGGAAGTGAGACTTCATTGTAGTGCAGATTTCCTTTGCAAGCTTGCTTGGTTGGCCAAAAAGGTCGTATGCACTTTTTCCTGAATATATTCAGGAAAAAACGCATACGCCCTTTTTGGCCAAGTGCATCATTGTCAACGTTCTGCCTCTTTTCCTATGTTTTAAATGCAATTCCAGTCTACCTCCTGAAATCGGTTTCCTGCAATTCTGCCCCGCTTTCAAGTCCTCTTGGCAGCCTTACTTCAGTATATTTTTAGACAATAGCTGTCATTTATAACTCTGCAGGTTTGTGAATTACAGTGCCCCTGAGCTCCTTTCTTCAACTCGCTTTCTCGTGAGCTGGCCGCAACACCGCAGGATTGCTTCAGGCCCTAATCTGGTTCCGGCACGGCACGCTGAGCCTTTGGTTAATTCCTCTTCCTGGTGGGAAATGAGAGCTAAATTTGCCCGTCCAGACACCTCCAGCTAGTCTCTCATTGGTTCTCCCTATTCCTGTTCATCTTCTGCAGAAATTGCAAACTGGGCGAAACAAGAGGTTAAAGGCACTGACTCTCCAAGTCGGGAGAGTGTTAGTAAAGCATCTGGAATATTGTACCCGAGTACCAGGGGAGGAAAACTGAGACATATTTGAACAAGTCTCCCGGTCACACGGTTGATCATACTCTGAGTTCCACATGCATGTTTTAGCTGAAGGAAGAATCCCTTAAACCTGGAGAGTTGAGACCCATGGAATGGGTACCATTCAATATGACTTCAAAGGGTCTTCGTTTGCTCACCGAACCTCTCCAATCCTATCACTGCTGCGTTTATGCCCCTCTACACATGCTTGATTCTCTTTCGGAGACATAGTAATCCATAGATTTTAAGATATTACTAGTCAGGTACATTCTTAGGCGTTTAATATGGGGTTTTGAGTCCATTTCGTTGAGCAAGGAGTAGCTCGTGTCTATGACATATTTGGCTTAAGGAACTTTATTTGTGCTCATTTCAATCTCTGGTTTTATGCAGCACCCCAACTCACCTTTCCCCTTAAGCAAGCATAAGTTGATTTTCTAAATTTGGGACCAGGCTCTGTTTTGAAATTCAGTTCCTGTGTAGCCAAGTTTACATTCCGTGTATTAGTGATATCTTATGATGTTTCTTTTTCTGTGTGACTTATTTCAGTTAGAATCATCATACCTGAATCCACTCATTATGCTGCTATGGGCCTGATGACATAGATGTCATTGCTGAGTGATATTGCATTGTACGTAAGTACCACAACTTCTTTATCCATTTTTCGCTTTATGCGATATTGAACTTGTACCGTAAACGAGTTTCTTGTAAACAGAGCCATCCCAAACTTTGGGGTGGCTGTGTCTTTTTGATTTTAATTTCCCTAAGCTATAGGACCATAAGTGGAAGTGCCCTAGGCTCTGTTGCTTTGTTTTTTAGATGTTTCAGGAAACACCATACACTTCTCCCGAGTGGCTGTTGGCAAGTTACATCCCGCCCATCAGCATAACAAGGCTCCCAGTTCTCCATGGCCTGTCCTGCCTTTCTGGATTTTACACTTTTTTCAGATGGCCCTTTTGACGGGGGGGAAGTGAGACTTCATTGTAGAGCAGATTTCCTTTGCAAGCTTGCTTGGTTGGCCAAAAACGGCGTATGCGTTTTTTCCTGAATATATTCAGGAAAAAACGCATACGCCCTTTTTGGCCAAGTGCATCATTGTCGACCTTCTGCCTCTTTTCCTATGCTTTAAATGCAATTCCAGTCTACCTCCTGAAATCGGTTTCCTGCAATTCTGCCCGGCTTTGAAGTCCTCTTGGCAGCCTTACTTCAGTATATTTTTGGATGATAGCTGTCATTTATAACTCTGCAGGTTTGTGAATTACAGTGCCCCTGAGCTCCTTTCTTCAACTCGCTTTCTTGTGAGCTGGCCGCAACACCGCAGGATTGCTTCAGGCCCTAATCTGGTTCCGGCATGGCACGCTGAGCCTTTGGTTAATTCCTCTTCCTGGTGGGAAATGAGAGTTAAATTTTCCCGTCCAGACACCTCCAGCTAGTCTCTCATTGGTTCTCCCTATTCCTGTTCATCTTCCGCGGAATTTGCAAACTGGGCCAAACAGGAGGTTAAAGGCACTGACTCTCCAAGTCGGGAGAGTGTTAGTAAAGCATCTGGAATGTTGCACCCGAGTACCAGGGGACGAGAACTGAGACATATTTCAACACGTCTCCCGATCACACGGTTGATCATACTCTGGGTTCCACATGCATGTTTTAGCTGAAGGAAGAATCCCTTAAACCTGGAGAGTTGAGACCCGTGGAATGGGTACCATGCAATATGACTTCAAAGAGTCTTCATTTGCTCACCAAAACTCTCCAATCCTATCACTGCTGCGTTTTTGCCCCTGTACTCACGATTGATTCACTTTCAGAGACATAGCAATCCATAGGTTTTAAGATACTTACTAGTCAGGTATATTATTAGGCGTTTAATATGGGGTTTTGAGTCCATTTCGTTGAGCAAGGAGTAGCTCGTGTCTATTACATATTTGGCTTAAGGAACTTTATCTGTGCTCATTTCAATCTCTGGTTTTATGCAGCACCCCAACTCACCTTTCCCGTTAAGCAAGCATAAGTTGGTTTTCTAAATTTGAGACTCTGTTCTGTTTTGTAATTCAGTTCCTGTGTAGCCAAGTTTACATTCCGTGTATTAGTGATATCTTATGATGTTTCTTTTTCTGTGTGACTTATTTCAGTTAGAATCATCATACCTGAATCCACTCATTATGCTGCTATGGGCCTGATGACATAGATGTCATTGCTGAGTGATATTGCATTGTACGTAAGTACCACAACTTCTTTATCCATTTTTCGCTTTATGCGATATTGAACTTGTACCGTAAACGAGTTTCTTGTAAACAGAGCCATCCCAAACTTTGGGGTGGCTGTGTCTTTTTGATTTTAATTTCCCTAAGCTATAGGACCATAAGTGGAAGTGCCCTAGGCTCTGTTGCTTTGTTTTTTAGATGTTTCAGGAAACACCATACACTTCTCCCGAGTGGCTGTTGGCAAGTTACATCCTGCCCATCAGCATAACAAGGCTCCCAGTTCTCCATGGCCTGTCCTGCCTTTCCGGATTTTACACTTTTTTCAGATGGCCCTTTTGACGGGGGGGGAAGTGAGACTTCATTGTAGTGCAGATTTCCTTTGCAAGCTTGCTTGGTTGGCCAAAAAGGGCGTATGCGTTTTTTCCTGAATATATTCAGGAAAAAACGCATACGCCCTTTTTGGCCAAGTGCATCATTGTCGACCTTCTGCCTCTTTTCCTATGCTTTAAATGCAATTCCAGTCTACCTCCTGAAATCGGTTTCCTGCAATTCTGCCCGGCTTTCAAGTCCTCTTGGCAGCCTTACTTCAGTATATTTTTGGATGATAGCTGTCATTTATAACTCTGCAGGTTTGTGAATTACAGTGCCCCTGAGCTCCTTTCTTCAACTCGCTTTCTTGTGAGATGGCCGCAACACCGCAGGATTGCTTCAGGCCCTAATCTGGTTCCGGCATGGCACGCTGAGCCTTTGGTTAATTCCTATTCCTGGTGGGAAATGAGAGTTAAATTTTCCCGTCCAGACACCTCCAGCTAGTCTCTCATTGGTTCTCCCTATTCCTGTTCATCTTCCGCGGAATTTGCAAACTGGGCCAAACAGGAGGTTAAAGGCACTGACTCTCCAAGTCGGGAGAGTGTTAGTAAAGCATCTGGAATGTTGCACCCGAGTACCAGGGGACGAGAACTGAGACATATTTCAACACGTCTCCTGATCACACGGTTGATCATACTCTGGGTTCCTCATGCATGTTTTAGCTGAAGGAAGAATCCCTTAAACCTGGAGAGTTGAGACCCGTGGAATGGGTACCATGCAATATGACTTCAAAGGGTCTTCATTTGCTCACCAAAACTCTCCAATCCTATCACTGCTGCGTTTTTGCCCCTGTACTCACGATTGATTCACTTTCAGAGACATAGCAATCCATAGGTTTTAAGATACTTACTAGTCAGGTACATTATTAGGCGTTTAATATGGGGTTTTGAGTCCATTTCGTTGAGCAAGGAGTAGCTCTTGTCTATTACATATTTGTCTTAAGGAACTTTATCTGTGCTCATTTCAATCTCTGGTTTTATGCAGCACCCCAACTCACCTTTCCCCTTAAGCAAGCATAAGTTGATTTTCTAAATTTGGGACCATGTTCTGTTTTGAAATTCAGTTCCTGTGTAGCCAAGTTTACATTCCGTGTATTAGTGATATCTTATGATGTTTCTTTTTCTGTGTGACTTATTTCAGTTAGAATCATCATAGCTGAATCCACTCATTATGCTGCTATGGGCCTGATGACATAGATGTCATTGCTGAGTGATATTGCATTGTACGTAAGTACCACAACTTCTTTATCCATTTTTCGCTTTATGCGATATTGAACTTGTACCGTAAACGAGTTTCTTGTAAACAGAGCCATCCCAAACTTTGGGGTGGCTGTGTCTTTTTGATTTTAATTTCCCTAAGCTGCAGGACCATAAGTGAAAGTGTCCTAGGCTCTGTTGCTTTGTTTTTTAGATGTTTCAGGAAACACCATACACTTCTCCCGAGTGGCTGTTGGCAAGTTACATCCCGCCCATCAGCATAACAAGGCTCCCAGTTCTCCATGGCCTGTCCTGCCTTTCCGGATTTTACACTTTTTTCAGATGGCCCTTTTGACGGGGGGGGAAGTGAGACTTCATTGTAGTGCAGATTTCCTTTGCAAGCTTGCTTGGTTGGCCAAAAAGGGCGTATGCGTTTTTTCCTGAATATATTCAGGAAAAAACGCATACGCCCTTTTTGGCCAAGTGCATCATTGTCGACCTTCTGCCTCTTTTCCTATGCTTTAAATGCAATTCCAGTCTACCTCCTGAAATCGGTTTCCTGCAATTCTGCCCGGCTTTCAAGTCCTCTTGGCAGCCTTACTTCAGTATATTTTTGGATGATAGCTGTCATTTATAACTCTGCAGGTTTGTGAATTACAGTGCCCCTGAGCTCCTTTCTTCAACTCGCTTTCTTGTGAGCTGGCCGCAACACCGCAGGATTGCTTCAGGCCCTAATCTGGTTCCGGCATGGCACGCTGAGCCTTTGGTTAATTCCTCTTCCTGGTGGGAAATGAGAGTTAAATTTTCCCGTCCAGACACCTCCAGCTAGTCTCTCATTGGTTCTCCCTATTCCTGTTCATCTTCCGCGGAATTTGCAAACTGGGCCAAACAGGAGGTTAAAGGCACTGACTCTCCAAGTCGGGAGAGTGTTAGTAAAGCATCTGGAATGTTGCACCCGAGTACCAGGGGACGAGAACTGAGACATATTTCAACACGTCTCCTGATCACACGGTTGATCATACTCTGGGTTCCTCATGCATGTTTTAGCTGAAGGAAGAATCCCTTAAACCTGGAGAGTTGAGACCCGTGGAATGGGTACCATGCAATATGACTTCAAAGGGTCTTCATTTGCTCACCAAAACTCTCCAATCCTATCACTGCTGCGTTTTTGCCCCTGTACTCACGATTGATTCACTTTCAGAGACATAGCAATCCATAGGTTTTAAGATACTTACTAGTCAGGTACATTATTAGGCGTTTAATATGGGGTTTTGAGTCCATTTCGTTGAGCAAGGAGTAGCTCTTGTCTATTACATATTTGGCTTAAGGAACTTTATCTGTGCTCATTTCAATCTCTGGTTTTATGCAGCACCCCAACTCACCTTTCCCCTTAAGCAAGCATAAGTTGATTTTCTAAATTTGGGACCATGTTCTGTTTTGAAATTCAGTTCCTGTGTAGCCAAGTTTACATTCCGTGTATTAGTGATATCTTATGATGTTTCTTTTTCTGTGTGACTTATTTCAGTTAGAATCATCATACCTGAATCCACTCATTATGCTGCTATGGGCCTGATGACATAGATGTCATTGCTGAGTGATATTGCATTGTACGTAAGTACCACAACTTCTTTATCCATTTTTCGCTTTATGCGATATTGAACTTGTACCGTAAACGAGTTTCTTGTAAACAGAGCCATCCCAAACTTTGGGGTGGCTGTGTCTTTTTGATTTTAATTTCCCTAAGCTGCAGGACCATAAGTGGAAGTGCCCTAGGCTCTGTTGCTTTGTTTTTTAGATGTTTCAGGAAACACCATACACTTCTCCCGAGTGGCTGTTGGCAATTTACATCCCGCCCATCAGCATAACAAGGCTCCCATTTCTCCATGACCTGTCCTGCCTTTCTGGATTTTACACTTTTTTCAGATGGCCCTTTTGACGGGGGGGAAGTGAGACTTCATTGTAGTGCAGATTTCCTTTGCAAGCTTGCTTGGTTGGCCAAAAAGTGCGTATGCGTTTTTTCCTGAATATATTCAGGAAAAAACGCATACGCCCTTTTTGGCCAAGTGCATCATTGTCGACCTTCTGCCTCTTTTCCTATGCTTTAAATGCAATTCCAGTCTACCTCCTGAAATCGGTTTCCTGCAATTCTGCCCGGCTTTCAAGTCCTCTTGGCAGCCTTACTTCAGTATATTTTTGGATGATAGCTGTCATTTATAACTCTGCAGGTTTGTGAATTACAGTGCCCCTGAGCTCCTTTCTTCAACTCGCTTTCTTGTGAGCTGGCCGCAACACCGCAGGATTGCTTCAGGCCCTAATCTGGTTCCGGCATGGCACGCTGAGCCTTTGGTTAATTCCTCTTCCTGGTGGGAAATGAGAGTTAAATTTTCCCGTCCAGACACCTCCAGCTAGTCTCTCATTGGTTCTCCCTATTCCTGTTCATCTTCCGCGGAATTTGCAAACTGGGCCAAACAGGAGGTTAAAGGCACTGACTCTCCAAGTCGGGAGAGTGTTAGTAAAGCATCTGGAATGTTGCACCCGAGTACCAGGGGACGAGAACTGAGACATATTTCAACACGTCTCCCGATCACACGGTTGATCATACTCTGGGTTCCACATGCATGTTTTAGCTGAAGGAAGAATCCCTTAAACCTGGAGAGTTGAGACCCGTGGAATGGGTACCATGCAATATGACTTCAAAGGGTCTTCATTTGCTCACCAAAACTCTCCAATCCTATCACTGCTGCGTTTTTGCCCCTGTACTCACGATTGATTCACTTTCAGAGACATAGCAATCCATAGGTTGTAAGATACTTACTAGTCAGGTACATTATTAGGCGTTTAATATGGGGTTTTGAGTCCATTTCGTTGAGCAAGGAGTAGCTCTTGTCTATTACATATTTGGCTTAAGGAACTTTATCTGTGCTCATTTCAATCTCTGGTTTTATGCAGCACCCCAACTCACCTTTCCCCTTAAGCAAGCATAAGTTGATTTTCTAAATTTGGGACCATGTTCTGTTTTGAAATTCAGTTCCTGTGTAGCCAAGTTTACATTCCGTGTATTAGTGATATCTTATGATGTTTCTTTTTCTGTGTGACTTATTTCAGTTAGAATCATCATACCTGAATCCACTCATTATGCTGCTATGGGCCTGATGACATAGATGTCATTGCTGAGTGATATTGCATTGTACGTAAGTACCACAACTTCTTTATCCATTTTTCGCTTTATGCGATATTGAACTTGTACCGTAAACGAGTTTCTTGTAAACAGAGCCATCCCAAACTTTGGGGTGGCTGTGTCTTTTTGATTTTAATTTCCCTAAGCTGCAGGACCATAAGTGAAAGTGTCCTAGGCTCTGTTGCTTTGTTTTTTAGATGTTTCAGGAAACACCATACACTTCTCCCGAGTGGCTGTTGGCAAGTTACATCCCGCCCATCAGCATAACAAGGCTCCCAGTTCTCCATGGCCTGTCCTGCCTTTCCGGATTTTACACTTTTTTCAGATGGCCCTTTTGACGGGGGGGGAAGTGAGACTTCATTGTAGTGCAGATTTCCTTTGCAAGCTTGCTTGGTTGGCCAAAAAGGGCGTATGCGTTTTTTCCTGAATATATTCAGGAAAAAACGCATACGCCCTTTTTGGCCAAGTGCATCATTGTCGACCTTCTGCCTCTTTTCCTATGCTTTAAATGCAATTCCAGTCTACCTCCTGAAATCGGTTTCCTGCAATTCTGCCCGGCTTTCAAGTCCTCTTGGCAGCCTTACTTCAGTATATTTTTGGATGATAGCTGTCATTTATAACTCTGCAGGTTTGTGAATTACAGTGCCCCTGAGCTCCTTTCTTCAACTCGCTTTCTTGTGAGCTGGCCGCAACACCGCAGGATTGCTTCAGGCCCTAATCTGGTTCCGGCATGGCACGCTGAGCCTTTGGTTAATTCCTCTTCCTGGTGGGAAATGAGAGTTAAATTTTCCCGTCCAGACACCTCCAGCTAGTCTCTCATTGGTTCTCCCTATTCCTGTTCATCTTCCGCGGAATTTGCAAACTGGGCCAAACAGGAGGTTAAAGGCACTGACTCTCCAAGTCGGGAGAGTGTTAGTAAAGCATCTGGAATGTTGCACCCGAGTACCAGGGGACGAGAACTGAGACATATTTCAACACGTCTCCTGATCACACGGTTGATCATACTCTGGGTTCCTCATGCATGTTTTAGCTGAAGGAAGAATCCCTTAAACCTGGAGAGTTGAGACCCGTGGAATGGGTACCATGCAATATGACTTCAAAGGGTCTTCATTTGCTCACCAAAACTCTCCAATCCTATCACTGCTGCGTTTTTGCCCCTGTACTCACGATTGATTCACTTTCAGAGACATAGCAATCCATAGGTTTTAAGATACTTACTAGTCAGGTACATTATTAGGCGTTTAATATGGGGTTTTGAGTCCATTTCGTTGAGCAAGGAGTAGCTCTTGTCTATTACATATTTGGCTTAAGGAACTTTATCTGTGCTCATTTCAATCTCTGGTTTTATGCAGCACCCCAACTCACCTTTCCCCTTAAGCAAGCATAAGTTGATTTTCTAAATTTGGGACCATGTTCTGTTTTGAAATTCAGTTCCTGTGTAGCCAAGTTTACATTCCGTGTATTAGTGATATCTTATGATGTTTCTTTTTCTGTGTGACTTATTTCAGTTAGAATCATCATACCTGAATCCACTCATTATGCTGCTATGGGCCTGATGACATAGATGTCATTGCTGAGTGATATTGCATTGTACGTAAGTACCACAACTTCTTTATCCATTTTTCGCTTTATGCGATATTGAACTTGTACCGTAAACGAGTTTCTTGTAAACAGAGCCATCCCAAACTTTGGGGTGGCTGTGTCTTTTTGATTTTAATTTCCCTAAGCTGCAGGACCATAAGTGGAAGTGCCCTAGGCTCTGTTGCTTTGTTTTTTAGATGTTTCAGGAAACACCATACACTTCTCCCGAGTGGCTGTTGGCAATTTACATCCCGCCCATCAGCATAACAAGGCTCCCATTTCTCCATGACCTGTCCTGCCTTTCTGGATTTTACACTTTTTTCAGATGGCCCTTTTGACGGGGGGGAAGTGAGACTTCATTGTAGTGCAGATTTCCTTTGCAAGCTTGCTTGGTTGGCCAAAAAGTGCGTATGCGTTTTTTCCTGAATATATTCAGGAAAAAACGCATACGCCCTTTTTGGCCAAGTGCATCATTGTCGACCTTCTGCCTCTTTTCCTATGCTTTAAATGCAATTCCAGTCTACCTCCTGAAATCGGTTTCCTGCAATTCTGCCCGGCTTTCAAGTCCTCTTGGCAGCCTTACTTCAGTATATTTTTGGATGATAGCTGTCATTTATAACTCTGCAGGTTTGTGAATTACAGTGCCCCTGAGCTCCTTTCTTCAACTCGCTTTCTTGTGAGCTGGCCGCAACACCGCAGGATTGCTTCAGGCCCTAATCTGGTTCCGGCATGGCACGCTGAGCCTTTGGTTAATTCCTCTTCCTGGTGGGAAATGAGAGTTAAATTTTCCCGTCCAGACACCTCCAGCTAGTCTCTCATTGGTTCTCCCTATTCCTGTTCATCTTCCGCGGAATTTGCAAACTGGGCCAAACAGGAGGTTAAAGGCACTGACTCTCCAAGTCGGGAGAGTGTTAGTAAAGCATCTGGAATGTTGCACCCGAGTACCAGGGGACGAGAACTGAGACATATTTCAACACGTCTCCCGATCACACGGTTGATCATACTCTGGGTTCCACATGCATGTTTTAGCTGAAGGAAGAATCCCTTAAACCTGGAGAGTTGAGACCCGTGGAATGGGTACCATGCAATATGACTTCAAAGGGTCTTCATTTGCTCACCAAAACTCTCCAATCCTATCACTGCTGCGTTTTTGCCCCTGTACTCACGATTGATTCACTTTCAGAGACATAGCAATCCATAGGTTGTAAGATACTTACTAGTCAGGTACATTATTAGGCGTTTAATATGGGGTTTTGAGTCCATTTCGTTGAGCAAGGAGTAGCTCTTGTCTATTACATATTTGGCTTAAGGAACTTTATCTGTGCTCATTTCAATCTCTGGTTTTATGCAGCACCCCAACTCACCTTTCCCCTTAAGCAAGCATAAGTTGATTTTCTAAATTTGGGACCATGTTCTGTTTTGAAATTCAGTTCCTGTGTAGCCAAGTTTACATTCCGTGTATTAGTGATATCTTATGATGTTTCTTTTTCTGTGTGACTTATTTCAGTTAGAATCATCATACCTGAATCCACTCATTATGCTGCTATGGGCCTGATGACATAGATGTCATTGCTGAGTGATATTGCATTGTACGTAAGTACCACAACTTCTTTATCCATTTTTTGCTTTATGCGATATTGAACTTGTACCGTAAACGAGTTTCTTGTAAACAGAGCCATCCCAAACTTTGGGGTGGCTGTGTCTTTTTGATTTTAATTTCCCTAAGCGCAGGACCATAAGTGGAAGTGCCCTAGGCTCTGTTGCTTTGTTTTTTAGATGTTTCAGGAAACACCATACACTTCTCCCGAGTGGCTGTTGGCAATTTACATCCCGCCCATCAGCATAACAAGGCTCCCAGTTCTCCATGACCTGTCCTGCCTTTCTGGATTTTACACTTTTTTCAGATGGCCCTTTTGACGGGGGGGAAGTGAGACTTCATTGTAGTGCAGATTTCCTTTGCAAGCTTGCTTGGTTGGCCAAAAAGGGCGTATGCGTTTTTTCCTGAATATATTCAGGAAAAAACGCATACGCCCTTTTTGGCCAAGTGCATCATTGTCGACCTTCTGCCTCTTTTCCTATGCTTTAAATGCAATTCCAGTCTACCTCCTGAAATCGGTTTCCTGCAATTCTGCCCGGCTTTCAAGTCCTCTTGGCAGCCTTACTTCAGTATATTTTTGGATGATAGCTGTCATTTATAACTCTGCAGGTTTGTGAATTACAGTGCCCCTGAGCTCCTTTCTTCAACTCGCTTTCTTGTGAGCTGGCCGCAACACCGCAGGATTGCTTCAGGCCCTAATCTGGTTCCGGCATGGCACGCTGAGCCTTTGGTTAATTCCTCTTCCTGGTGGGAAATGAGAGTTAAATTTTCCCGTCCAGACACCTCCAGCTAGTCTCTCATTGGTTCTCCCTATTCCTGTTCATCTTCCGCGGAATTTGCAAACTGGGCCAAACAGGAGGTTAAAGGCACTGACTCTCCAAGTCGGGAGAGTGTTAGTAAAGCATCTGGAATGTTGCACCCGAGTACCAGGGGACGAGAACTGAGACATATTTCAACACGTCTCCCGATCACACGGTTGATCATACTCTGGGTTCCACATGCATGTTTTAGCTGAAGGAAGAATCCCTTAAACCTGGAGAGTTGAGACCCGTGGAATGGGTACCATGCAATATGACTTCAAAGGGTCTTCATTTGCTCACCAAAACTCTCCAATCCTATCACTGCTGCGTTTTTGCCCCTGTACTCACGATTGATTCACTTTCAGAGACATAGCAATCCATAGGTTTTAAGATACTTACTAGTCAGGTACATTATTAGGCGTTTAATATGGGGTTTTGAGTCCATTTCGTTGAGCAAGGAGTAGCTCTTGTCTATTACATATTTGGCTTAAGGAACTTTATCTGTGCTCATTTCAATCTCTGGTTTTATGCAGCACCCCAACTCACCTTTCCCCTTAAGCAAGCATAAGTTGATTTTCTAAATTTGGGACCATGTTCTGTTTTGAAATTCAGTTCCTGTGTAGCCAAGTTTACATTCCGTGTATTAGTGATATCTTATGATGTTTCTTTTTCTGTGTGACTTATTTCAGTTAGAATCATCATACCTGAATCCACTCATTATGCTGCTATGGGCCTGATGACATAGATGTCATTGCTGAGTGATATTGCATTGTACGTAAGTACCACAACTTCTTTATCCATTTTTCGCTTTATGCGATATTGAACTTGTACCGTAAACGAGTTTCTTGTAAACAGAGCCATCCCAAACTTTGGGGTGGCTGTGTCTTTTTGATTTTAATTTCCCTAAGCTATAGGACCATAAGTGGAAGTGCCCTAGGCTCTGTTGCTTTGTTTTTTAGATGTTTCAGGAAACACCATACACTTCTCCCGAGTGGCTGTTGGCAAGTTACATCCCGCCCATCAGCATAACAAGGCTCCCAGTTCTCCATGGCCTGTCCTGCCTTTCTGGATTTTACACTTTTTTCAGATGGCCCTTTTGACGGGGGGGAAGTGAGACTTCATTGTAGTGCAGATTTCCTTTGCAAGCTTGCTTGGTTGGCCAAAAAGGGCATATGCGTTTTTTCCTGAATATATTCAGGAAAAAACGCATACGCCCTTTTTGGCCAAGTGCATCATTGTCGACCTTCTGCCTCTTTTCCTATGCTTTAAATGCAATTCCAGTCTACCTCCTGAAATCGGTTTCCTGCAATTCTGCCCGGCTTTCAAGTCCTCTTGGCAGCCTTACTTCAGTATATTTTTGGATGATAGCTGTCATTTATAACTCTGCAGGTTTGTGAATTACAGTGCCCCTGAGCTCCTTTCTTCAACTCGCTTTCTTGTGAGCTGGCCGCAACACCGCAGGATTGCTTCAGGCCCTAATCTGGTTCCGGCATGGCACGCTGAGCCTTTGGTTAATTCCTCTTCCTGGTGGGAAATGAGAGTTAAATATTCCCGTCCAGACACCTCCAGCTAGTCTCTCATTGGTTCTCCCTATTCCTGTTCATCTTCCGCGGAATTTGCAAACTGGGCCCAACAGGAGGTTAAAGGCACTGACTCTCCAAGTCGGGAGAGTGTTAGTAAAGCATCTGGAATGTTGCACCCGAGTACCAGGGGACGAGAACTGAGACATATTTCAACACGTCTCCCGATCACACGGTTGATCATACTCTGGGTTCCACATGCATGTTTTAGCTGAAGGAAGAATCCCTTAAACCTGGAGAGTTGAGACCCGTGGAATGGGTACCATGCAATATGACTTCAAAGGGTCTTCATTTGCTCACCAAAACTCTCCAATCCTATCACTGCTGCGTTTTTGCCCCTGTACTCACGATTGATTCACTTTCAGAGACATAGCAATCCATAGGTTTTAAGATACTTACTAGTCAGGTACATTATTAGGCGTTTAATATGGGGTTTTGAGTCCATTTCGTTGAGCAAGGAGTAGCTCTTGTCTATTACATATTTGGCTTAAGGAACTTTATCTGTGCTCATTTCAATCTCTGGTTTTATGCAGCACCCCAACTCACCTTTCCCCTTAAGCAAGCATAAGTTGATTTTCTAAATTTGGGACCATGTTCTGTTTTGAAATTCAGTTCCTGTGTAGCCAAGTTTACATTCCGTGTATTAGTGATATCTTATGATGTTTCTTTTTCTGTGTGACTTATTTCAGTTAGAATCATCATACCTGAATCCACTCATTATGCTGCTATGGGCCTGATGACATAGATGTCATTGCTGAGTGATATTGCATTGTACGTAAGTACCACAACTTCTTTATCCATTTTTCGCTTTATGCGATATTGAACTTGTACCGTAAACGAGTTTCTTGTAAACAGAGCCATCCCAAACTTTGGGGTGGCTGTGTCTTTTTGATTTTAATTTCCCTAAGCTGCAGGACCATAAGTGGAAGTGCCCTAGGCTCTGTTGCTTTGTTTTTTAGATGTTTCAGGAAACACCATACACTTCTCCCTAGTGGCTGTTGGCAATTTACATCCCGCCCATCAGCATAACAAGGCTCCCAGTTCTCCATGGCCTGTCCTGCCTTTCTGGATTTTACACTTTTTTCAGATGGCCCTTTTGACGGGGGGGAAGTGAGACTTCATTGTAGTGCAGATTTCCTTTGGAAGCTTGCTTGGTTGGCCAAAAAGGGCGTATGCGTTTTTTCCTGAATATATTCAGGAAAAAACGCATACGCCCTTTTTGGCCAAGTGCATCATTGTCGACCTTCTGCCTCCTTTCCTATGCTTTAAATGCAATTCCAGTCTACCTCCTGAAATCGGTTTCCTGCAATTCTGCCCGGCTTTCAAGTCCTCTTGGCAGCCTTACTTCAGTATATTTTTGAATGATAGCTGTCATTTATAACTCTGCATGTTTGTGAATTACAGTGCCCCTGAGCTCCTTTCTTCAACTCGCTTTTTTGTGAGCTGGCCGCAACACCGCACGATTGCTTCAGGCCCTAATCTGGTTCCGGCATGGCACGCTGAGCCTTTGGTTAATTCCTCTTCCTGGTGGGAAATGAGAGTTAAATTTTCCCGTCCAGACACCTCCAGCTAGTCTCTCATTGGTTCTCCCTATTCCTGTTCATCTTCCGCGGAATTTGCAAACTGGGCCAAACAGGAGGTTAAAGGCACTGACTCTCCAAGTCGGGAGAGTGTTAGTAAAGCATCTGGAATGTTGCACCCGAGTACCAGGGGACGAGAACTGAGACATATTTCAACACGTCTCCCGATCACACGGTTGATCATACTCTGGGTTCCACATGCATGTTTTAGCTGAAGGAAGAATCCCTTAAACCTGGAGAGTTGAGACCCGTGGAATGGGTACCATGCAATATGACTTCAAAGGGTCTTCATTTGCTCACCAAAACTCTCCAATCCTATCACTGCTGCGTTTTTGCCCCTGTACTCACGATTGATTCACTTTCAGAGACATAGCAATCCATAGGTTTTAAGATACTTACTAGTCAGGTACATTATTAGGCGTTTAATATGGGGTTTTGAGTCCATTTCGTTGAGCAAGGAGTAGCTCTTGTCTATTACATATTTGGCTTAAGGAACTTTATCTGTGCTCATTTCAATCTCTGGTTTTATGCAGCACCCCAACTCACCTTTCCCCTTAAGCAAGCATAAGTTGATTTTCTAAATTTGGGACCATGTTCTGTTTTGAAATTCAGTTCCTGTGTAGCCAAGTTTACATTCCGTGTATTAGTGATATCTTATGATGTTTCTTTTTCTGTGTGACTTATTTCAGTTAGAATCATCATACCTGAATCCACTCATTATGCTGCTATGGGCCTGATGACATAGATGTCATTGCTGAGTGATATTGCATTGTACGTAAGTACCACAACTTCTTTATCCATTTTTTGCTTTATGCGATATTGAACTTGTACCGTAAACGAGTTTCTTGTAAACAGAGCCATCCCAAACTTTGGGGTGGCTGTGTCTTTTTGATTTTAATTTCCCTAAGCTGCAGGACCATAAGTGGAAGTGCCCTAGGCTCTGTTGCTTTGTTTTTTAGATGTTTCAGGAAACACCATACACTTCTCCCGAGTGGCTGTTGGCAATTTACATCCCGCCCATCAGCATAACAAGGCTCCCATTTCTCCATGACCTTTCCTGCCTTTCTGGATTTTACACTTTTTTCAGATGGCCCTTTTGACGGGGGGGAAGTGAGACTTCATTGTAGTGCAGATTTCCTTTGCAAGCTTGCTTGGTTGGCCAAAAAGGGCGTATGCGTTTTTTCCTGAATATATTCAGGAAAAAACGCATACGCCCTTTTTGGCCAAGTGCATCATTGTCGACCTTCTGCCTCTTTTCCTATGCTTTAAATGCAATTCCAGTCTACCTCCTGAAATCGGTTTCCTGCAATTCTGCCCGGCTTTCAAGTCCTCTTGGCAGCCTTACTTCAGTATATTTTTGGATGATAGCTGTCATTTATAACTCTGCAGGTTTGTGAATTACAGTGCCCCTGAGCTCCTTTCTTCAACTCGCTTTCTTGTGAGCTGGCCGCAACACCGCAGGATTGCTTCAGGCCCTAATCTGGTTCCGGCATGGCACGCTGAGCCTTTGGTTAATTCCTCTTCCTGGTGGGAAATGAGAGTTAAATTTTCCCGTCCAGACACCTCCAGCTAGTCTCTCATTGGTTCTCCCTATTCCTGTTCATCTTCCGCGGAATTTGCAAACTGGGCCAAACAGGAGGTTAAAGGCACTGACTCTCCAAGTCGGGAGAGTGTTAGTAAAGCATCTGGAATGTTGCACCCGAGTACCAGGGGACGAGAACTGAGACATATTTCAACACGTCTCCCGATCACACGGTTGATCATACTCTGGGTTCCACATGCATGTTTTAGCTGAAGGAAGAATCCCTTAAACCTGGAGAGTTGAGACCCGTGGAATGGGTACCATGCAATATGACTTCAAAGGGTCTTCATTTGCTCACCAAAACTCTCCAATCCTATCACTGCTGCGTTTTTGCCCCTGTACTCACGATTGATTCACTTTCAGAGACATAGCAATCCATAGGTTTTAAGATACTTACTAGTCAGGTACATTATTAGGCGTTTAATATGGGGTTTTGAGTCCATTTCGTTGAGCAAGGAGTAGCTCTTGTCTATTACATATTTGGCTTAAGGAACTTTATCTGTGCTCATTTCAATCTCTGGTTTTATGCAGCACCCCAACTCACCTTTCCCCTTAAGCAAGCATAAGTTGATTTTCTAAATTTGGGACCATGTTCTGTTTTGAAATTCAGTTCCTGTGTAGCCAAGTTTACATTCCGTGTATTAGTGATATCTTATGATGTTTCTTTTTCTGTGTGACTTATTTCACTTAGAATCATCATACCTGAATCCACTCATTATGCTGCTATGGGCCTGATGACATAGATGTCATTGCTGAGTGATATTGCATTGTACGTAAGTACCACAACTTCTTTATCCATTTTTTGCTTTATGCGATATTGAACTTGTACCGTAAACGAGTTTCTTGTAAACAGAGCCATCCCAAACTTTGGGGTGGCTGTGTCTTTTTGATTTTAATTTCCCTAAGCTGCAGGACCATAAGTGGAAGTGCCCTAGGCTCTGTTGCTTTGTTTTTTAGATGTTTCAGGAAACACCATACACTTCTCCCGAGTGGCTGTTGGCAATTTACATCCCGCCCATCAGCATAACAAGGCTCCCAGTTCTCCATGGCCTGTCCTGCCTTTCTGGATTTTACACTTTTTTCAGATGGCCCTTTTGACGGGGGGGGAAGTGAGACTTCATTGTAGTGCAGATTTCCTTTGCAAGCTTGCTTGGTTGGCCAAAAAGGGCGTATGCGTTTTTTCCTGAATATATTCAGGAAAAAACGCATACGCCCTTTTTGGCCAAGTGCATCATTGTCGACCTTCTGCCTCTTTTCCTATGCTTTAAATGCAATTCCAGTCTACCTCCTGAAATCGGTTTCCTGCAATTCTGCCCGGCTTTCAAGTCCTCTTGGCAGCCTTACTTCAGTATATTTTTGGATGATAGCTGTCATTTATAACTCTGCAGGTTTGTGAATTACAGTGCCCCTGAGCTCCTTTCTTCAACTCGCTTTCTTGTGAGCTGGCCGCAACACCGCAGGATTGCTTCAGGCCCTAATCTGGTTCCGGCATGGCACGCTGAGCCTTTGGTTAATTCCTCTTCCTGGTGGGAAATGAGAGTTAAATTTTCCCGTCCAGACACCTCCAGCTAGTCTCTCATTGGTTCTCCCTATTCCTGTTCATCTTCCGCGGAATTTGCAAACTGGGCCAAACAGGAGGTTAAAGGCACTGAGTCTCCAAGTCGGGAGAGTGTTAGTAAAGCATCTGGAATGTTGCACCCGAGTACCAGGGGACGAGAACTGAGACATATTTCAACACGTCTCCTGATCACACGGTTGATCATACTCTGGGTTCCTCATGCATGTTTTAGCTGAAGGAAGAATCCCTTAAACCTGGAGAGTTGAGACCCGTGGAATGGGTACCATGCAATATGACTTCAAAGGGTCTTCATTTGCTCACCAAAACTCTCCAATCCTATCACTGCTGCGTTTTTGCCCCTGTACTCACGATTGATTCACTTTCAGAGACATAGCAATCCATAGGTTTTAAGATACTTACTAGTCAGGTACATTATTAGGCGTTTAATATGGGGTTTTGAGTACATTTCGTTGAGCAAGGAGTAGCTCTTGTCTATTACATATTTGGCTTAAGGAACTTTATCTGTGCTCATTTCAATCTCTGGTTTTATGCAGCACCCCAACTCACCTTTCCCCTTAAGCAAGCATAAGTTGATTTTCTAAATTTGGGACCATGTTCTGTTTTGAAATTCAGTTCCTGTGTAGCCAAGTTTACATTCCGTGTATTAGTGATATCTTATGATGTTTCTTTTTCTGTGTGACTTATTTCAGTTAGAATCATCATAGCTGAATCCACTCATTATGCTGCTATGGGCCTGATGACATAGATGTCATTGCTGAGTGATATTGCATTGTACGTAAGTACCACAACTTCTTTATCCATTTTTCGCTTTATGCGATATTGAACTTGTACCGTAAACGAGTTTCTTGTAAACAGAGCCATCCCAAACTTTGGGGTGGCTGTGTCTTTTTGATTTTAATTTCCCTAAGCTGCAGGACCATAAGTGAAAGTGTCCTAGGCTCTGTTGCTTTGTTTTTTAGATGTTTCAAGAAACACCATACACTTCTCCCTAGTGGCTGTTGGCAATTTACATCCCGCCCATCAGCATAACAAGGCTCCCAGTTCTCCATGACCTGTCCTGCCTTTCTGGATTTTACACTTTTTTCAGATGGCCCTTTTGACGGGGGGGAAGTGAGACTTCATTGTAGTGCAGATTTCCTTTGCAAGCTTGCTTGGTTGGCCAAAAAGGGCGTATGCGTTTTTTCCTGAATATATTCAGGAAAAAACGCATACGCCCTTTTTGGCCAAGTGCATCATTGTCGACCTTCTGCCTCTTTTCCTATGCTTTAAATGCAATTCCAGTCTACCTCCTGAAATCGGTTTCCTGCAATTCTGCCCGGCTTTGAAGTCCTCTTGGCAGCCTTACTTCAGTATATTTTTGGATGATAGCTGTCATTTATAACTCTGCAGGTTTGTGAATTACAGTGCCCCTGAGCTCCTTTCTTCAACTCGCTTTCTTGTGAGCTGGCCGCAACACCGCAGGATTGCTTCAGGCCCTAATCTGGTTCCGGCATGGCACACTGAGCCTTTGGTTAATTCCTCTTCCTGGTGGGAAATGAGAGTTAAATTTTCCCGTCCAGACACCTCCAGCTAGTCTCTCATTGGTTCTCCCTATTCCTGTTCATCTTCCGCGGAATTTGCAAACTGGGCCAAACAGGAGGTTAAAGGCACTGACTCTCCAAGTCGGAAGAGTGTTAGTAAAGCATCTGGAATGTTGCACCCGAGTACCAGGGGACGAGAACTGAGACATATTTCAACACGTCTCCCGATCACACGGTTGATCATACTCTGGGTTCCACATGCATGTTTTAGCTGAAGGAAGAATCCCTTAAACCTGGAGAGTTGAGACCCGTGGAATGGGTACCATGCAATATGACTTCAAAGGGTCTTCATTTGCTCACCAAAACTCTCCAATCCTATCACTGCTGCGTTTTTGCCCCTGTACTCACGATTGATTCACTTTCAGAGACATAGCAATCCATAGGTTGTAAGATACTTACTAGTCAGGTACATTATTAGGCGTTTAATATGGGGTTTTGAGTCCATTTCGTTGAGCAAGGAGTAGCTCTTGTCTATTACATATTTGGCTTAAGGAACTTTATCTGTGCTCATTTCAATCTCTGGTTTTATGCAGCACCCCAACTCACCTTTCCCCTTAAGCAAGCATAAGTTGATTTTCTAAATTTGGGACCATGTTCTGTTTTGAAATTCAGTTCCTGTGTAGCCAAGTTTACATTCCGTGTATTAGTGATATCTTATGATGTTTCTTTTTCTGTGTGACTTATTTCAGTTAGAATCATCATACCTGAATCCACTCATTATGCTGCTATGGGCCTGATGACATAGATGTCATTGCTGAGTGATATTGCATTGTACGTAAGTACCACAACTTCTTTATCCATTTTTCGCTTTATGCGATATTGAACTTGTACCGTAAACGAGTTTCTTGTAAACAGAGCCATCCCAAACTTTGGGGTGGCTGTGTCTTTTTGATTTTAATTTCCCTAAGCTATAGGACCATAAGTGGAAGTGCCCTAGGCTCTGTTGCTTTGTTTTTTAGATGTTTCAGGAAACACCATACACTTCTCCCGAGTGGCTGTTGGCAATTTACATCCCGCCCATCAGCATAACAAGGCTCCCAGTTCTCCATGGCCTGTCCTGCCTTTCTGGATTTTACACTTTTTTCAGATGGCCCTTTTGACGGGGGGGAAGTGAGACTTCATTGTAGTGCAGATTTCCTTTGTAAGCTTGCTTGGTTGGCCAAAAAGGGCATATGCGTTTTTTCCTGAATATATTCAGGAAAAAACGCATACGCCCTTTTTGGCCAAGTGCATCATTGTCGACCTTCTGCCTCTTTTCCTATGCTTTAAATGCAATTCCAGTCTACCTCCTGAAATCGGTTTCCTGCAATTCTGCCCGGCTTTCAAGTCCTCTTGGCAGCCTTACTTCAGTATATTTTTGGATGATAGCTGTCATTTATAACTCTGCAGGTTTGTGAATTACAGTGCCCCTGAGCTCCTTTCTTCAACTCGCTTTCTTGTGAGCTGGCCGCAACACCGCAGGATTGCTTCAGGCCCTAATCTGGTTCCGGCATGGCACACTGAGCCTTTGGTTAATTCCTCTTCCTGGTGGGAAATGAGAGTTAAATTTTCCCGTCCAGACACCTCCAGCTAGTCTCTCATTGGTTCTCCCTATTCCTGTTCATCTTCCGCGGAATTTGCAAACTGGGCCAAACAGGAGGTTAAAGGCACTGACTCTCCAAGTCGGGAGAGTGTTAGTAAAGCATCTGGAATGTTGCACCCGAGTACCAGGGGACGAGAACTGAGACATATTTCAACACGTCTCCCGATCACACGGTTGATCATACTCTGGGTTCCACATGCATGTTTTAGCTGAAGGAAGAATCCCTTAAACCTGGAGAGTTGAGACCCGTGGAATGGGTACCATGCAATATGACTTCAAAGGGTCTTCATTTGCTCACCAAAACTCTCCAATCCTATCACTGCTGCGTTTTTGCCCCTGTACTCACGATTGATTCACTTTCAGAGACATAGCAATCCATAGGTTGTAAGATACTTACTAGTCAGGTACATTATTAGGCGTTTAATATGGGGTTTTGAGTCCATTTCGTTGAGCAAGGAGTAGCTCTTGTCTATTACATATTTGGCTTAAGGAACTTTATCTGTGCTCATTTCAATCTCTGGTTTTATGCAGCACCCCAACTCACCTTTCCCCTTAAGCAAGCATAAGTTGATTTTCTAAATTTGGGACCATGTTCTGTTTTGAAATTCAGTTCCTGTGTAGCCAAGTTTACATTCCGTGTATTAGTGATATCTTATGATGTTTCTTTTTCTGTGTGACTTATTTCAGTTAGAATCATCATACCTGAATCCACTCATTATGCTGCTATGGGCCTGATGACATAGATGTCATTGCTGAGTGATATTGCATTGTACGTAAGTACCACAACTTCTTTATCCATTTTTCGCTTTATGCGATATTGAACTTGTACCGTAAACGAGTTTCTTGTAAACAGAGCCATCCCAAACTTTGGGGTGGCTGTGTCTTTTTGATTTTAATTTCCCTAAGCTATAGGACCATAAGTGGAAGTGCCCTAGGCTCTGTTGCTTTGTTTTTTAGATGTTTCAGGAAACACCATACACTTCCCCCGAGTGGCTGTTGGCAAGTTACATCCCGCCCATCAGCATAACAAGGCTCCCAGTTCTCCATGGCCTGTCCTGCCTTTCTGGATTTTACACTTTTTTCAGATGGCCCTTTTGACGGGGGGGAAGTGAGACTTCATTGTAGTGCAGATTTCCTTTGTAAGCTTGCTTGGTTGGCCAAAAAGGGCATATGCGTTTTTTCCTGAATATATTCAGGAAAAAACGCATACGCCCTTTTTGGCCAAGTGCATCATTGTCGACCTTCTGCCTCTTTTCCTATGCTTTAAATGCAATTCCAGTCTACCTCCTGAAATCGGTTTCCTGCAATTCTGCCCGGCTTTCAAGTCCTCTTGGCAGCCTTACTTCAGTATATTTTTGGATGATAGCTGTCATTTATAACTCTGCAGGTTTGTGAATTACAGTGCCCCTGAGCTCCTTTCTTCAACTCGCTTTCTTGTGAGCTGGCCGCAACACCGCAGGATTGCTTCAGGCCCTAATCTGGTTCCGGCATGGCACGCTGAGCCTTTGGTTAATTCCTCTTCCTGGTGGGAAATGAGAGTTAAATATTCCCGTCCAGACACCTCCAGCTAGTCTCTCATTGGTTCTCCCTATTCCTGTTCATCTTCCGCGGAATTTGCAAACTGGGCCAAACAGGAGGTTAAAGGCACTGACTCTCCAAGTCGGGAGAGTGTTAGTAAAGCATCTGGAATGTTGCACCCGAGTACCAGGGGACGAGAACTGAGACATATTTCAACACGTCTCCCGATCACACGGTTGATCATACTCTGGGTTCCACATGCATGTTTTAGCTGAAGGAAGAATCCCTTAAACCTGGAGAGTTGAGACCCGTGGAATGGGTACCATGCAATATGACTTCAAAGGGTCTTCATTTGCTCACCAAAACTCTCCAATCCTATCACTGCTGCGTTTTTGCCCCTGTACTCACGATTGATTCACTTTCAGAGACATAGCAATCCATAGGTTTTAAGATACTTACTAGTCAGGTACATTATTAGGCGTTTAATATGGGGTTTTGAGTCCATTTCGTTGAGCAAGGAGTAGCTCTTGTCTATTACATATTTGGCTTAAGGAACTTTATCTGTGCTCATTTCAATCTCTGGTTTTATGCAGCACCTCAACTCACCTTTCCCCTTAAGCAAGCATAAGTTGATTTTCTAAATTTGGGACCATGTTCTGTTTTGAAATTCAGTTCCTGTGTAGCCAAGTTTACATTCCGTGTATTAGTGATATCTTATGATGTTTCTTTTTCTGTGTGACTTATTTCAGTTAGAATCATCATACCTGAATCCACTCATTATGCTGCTATGGGCCTGATGACATAGATGTCATTGCTGAGTGATATTGCATTGTACGTAAGTACCACAACTTCTTTATCCATTTTTTGCTTTATGCGATATTGAACTTGTACCGTAAACGAGTTTCTTGTAAACAGAGCCATCCCAAACTTTGGGGTGGCTGTGTCTTTTTGATTTTAATTTCCCTAAGCTGCAGGACCATAAGTGGAAGTGCCCTAGGCTCTGTTGCTTTGTTTTTTAGATGTTTCAGGAAACACCATACACTTCTCCCGAGTGGCTGTTGGCAATTTACATCCCGCCCATCAGCATAACAAGGCTCCCAGTTCTCCATGGCCTGTCCTGCCTTTCTGGATTTTACACTTTTTTCAGATGGCCCTTTTGACGGGGGGGAAGTGAGACTTCATTGTAGTGCAGATTTCCTTTGCAAGCTTGCTTGGTTGGCCAAAAAGGGCGTATGCGTTTTTTCCTGAATATATTCAGGAAAAAACGCATACGCCCTTTTTGGCCAAGTGCATCATTGTCGACCTTCTGCCTCTTTTCCTATACTTTAAATGCAATTCCAGTCTACCTCCTGAAATCGGTTTCCTGCAATTCTGCCCGGCTTTCAATTCCTCTTGGCAGCCTTACTTCAGTATATTTTTGGATGATAGCTGTCATTTATAACTCTGCAGGTTTGTGAATTACAGTGCCCCTGAGCTCCTTTCTTCAACTCGCTTTCTTGTGAGCTGGCCGCAACACCGCAGGATTGCTTCAGGCCCTAATCTGGTTCCGGCATGGCACGCTGAGCCTTTGGTTAATTCGTCTTCCTGGTGGGAAATGAGAGTTAAATATTCCCGTCCAGACACCTCCAGCTAGTCTCTCATTGGTTCTCCCTATTCCTGTTCATCTTCCGCGGAATTTGCAAACTGGGCCAAACAGGAGGTTAAAGGCACTGACTCTCCAAGTCGGGAGAGTGTTAGTAAAGCATCTGGAATGTTGCACCCGAGTACCAGGGGACGAGAACTGAGACATATTTCAACACGTCTCCCGATCACACGGTTGATCATACTCTGGGTTCCACATGCATGTTTTAGCTGAAGGAAGAATCCCTTAAACCTGGAGAGTTGAGACCCGTGGAATGGGTACCATGCAATATGACTTCAAAGGGTCTTCATTTGCTCACCAAAACTCTCCAATCCTATCACTGCTGCGTTTTTGCCCCTGTACTCACGATTGATTCACTTTCAGAGACATAGCAATCCATAGGTTTTAAGATACTTACTAGTCAGGTACATTATTAGGCGTTTAATATGGGGTTTTGAGTCCATTTCGTTGAGCAAGGAGTAGCTCTTGTCTATTACATATTTGGCTTAAGGAACTTTATCTGTGCTCATTTCAATCTCTGGTTTTATGCAGCACCCCAACTCACCTTTCCCCTTAAGCAAGCATAAGTTGATTTTCTAAATTTGGGACCATGTTCTGTTTTGAAATTCAGTTCCTGTGTAGCCAAGTTTACATTCCGTGTATTAGTGATATCTTATGATGTTTCTTTTTCTGTGTGACTTATTTCAGTTAGAATCATCATACCTGAATCCACTCATTATGCTGCTATGGGCCTGATGACATAGATGTCATTGCTGAGTGATATTGCATTGTACGTAAGTACCACAACTTCTTTATCCATTTTTCACTTTATGCGATATTGAACTTGTACCGTAAACGAGTTTCTTGTAAACAGAGCCATCCCAAACTTTGGGGTGGCTGTGTCTTTTTGATTTTAATTTCCCTAAGCTGCAGGACCATAAGTGGAAGTGCCCTAGGCTCTGTTGCTTTGTTTTTTAGATGTTTCAGGAAACACCATACACTTCTCCCGAGTGGCTGTTGGCAATTTACATCCCGCCTATCAGCATAACAAGGCTCCCAGTTCTCCATGGCCTGTCCTGCCTTTCTGGATTTTACACTTTTTTCAGATGGCCCTTTTGACGGGGGGGAAGTGAGACTTCATTGTAGTGCAGATTTCCTTTGCAAGCTTGCTTGGTTGGCCAAAAAGGGCGTATGCGTTTTTTCCTGAATATATTCAGGAAAAAACGCATACGCCCTTTTTGGCCAAGTGCATCATTGTCGACCTTCTGCCTCTTTTCCTATGCTTTAAATGCAATTCCAGTCTACCTCCTGAAATCGGTTTCCTGCAATTCTGCCCGGCTTTCAAGTCCTCTTGGCAGCCTTACTTCAGTATATTTTTGGATGATAGCTGTCATTTATAACTCTGCAGGTTTGTGAATTACAGTGCCCCTGAGCTCCTTTCTTCAACTCGCTTTCTTGTGAGCTGGCCGCAACACCGCAGGATTGCTTCAGGCCCTAATCTGGTTCCGGCATGGCACGCTGAGCCTTTGGTTAATTCCTCTTCCTGGTGGGAAATGAGAGTTAAATTTGCCCGTCCAGACACCTCCAGCTAGTCTCTCATTGGTTCTCCCTATTCCTGTTCATCTTCCGCGGAATTTGCAAACTGGGCCAAACAGGAGGTTAAAGGCACTGACTCTCCAAGTCGGGAGAGTGTTAGTAAAGCATCTGGAATGTTGCACCCGAGTACCAGGGGACGAGAACTGAGACATATTTCAACACGTCTCCCGATCACACGGTTGATCATACTCTGGGTTCCACATGCATGTTTTAGCTGAAGGAAGAATCCCTTAAACCTGGAGAGTTGAGACCCGTGGAATGGGTACCATGCAATATGACTTCAAAGGGTCTTCATTTGCTCACCAAAACTCTCCAATCCTATCACTGCTGCGTTTTTGCCCCTGTACTCACGATTGATTCACTTTCAGAGACATAGCAATCCATAGGTTTTAAGATACTTACTAGTCAGGTACATTATTAGGCGTTTAATATGGGGTTTTGAGTCCATTTCGTTGAGCAAGGAGTAGCTCTTGTCTATTACATATTTGGCTTAAGGAACTTTATCTGTGCTCATTTCAATCTCTGGTTTTATGCAGCACCCCAACTCACCTTTCCCCTTAAGCAAGCATAAGTTGATTTTCTAAATTTGGGACCATGTTCTGTTTTGAAATTCAGTTCCTGTGTAGCCAAGTTTACATTCCGTGTATTAGTGATATCTTATGATGTTTCTTTTTCTGTGTGACTTATTTCAGTTAGAATCATCATACCTGAATCCACTCATTATGCTGCTATGGGCCTGATGACATAGATGTCATTGCTGAGTGATATTGCATTGTACGTAAGTACCACAACTTCTTTATCCATTTTTTGCTTTATGCGATATTGAACTTGTACCGTAAACGAGTTTCTTGTAAACAGAGCCATCCCAAACTTTGGGGTGGCTGTGTCTTTTTGATTTTAATTTCCCTAAGCTGCAGGACCATAAGTGGAAGTGCCCTAGGCTCTGTTGCTTTGTTTTTTAGATGTTTCAGGAAACACCATACACTTCTCCCGAGTGGCTGTTGGCAATTTACATCCCGCCCATCAGCATAACAAGGCTCCCAGTTCTCCATGGCCTGTCCTGCCTTTCTGGATTTTACACTTTTTTCAGATGGCCCTTTTGACGGGGGGGAAGTGAGACTTCATTGTAGTGCAGATTTCCTTTGCAAGCTTGCTTGGTTGGCCAAAAAGGGCATATGCGTTTTTTCCTGAATATATTCAGGAAAAAACGCATACGCCCTTTTTGGCCAAGTGCATCATTGTCGACCTTCTGCCTCTTTTCCTATGCTTTAAATGCAATTCCAGTCTACCTCCTGAAATCGGTTTCCTGCAATTCTGCCCGGCTTTCAAGTCCTCTTGGCAGCCTTACTTCAGTATATTTTTGGATGATAGCTGTCATTTATAACTCTGCAGGTTTGTGAATTACAGTGCCCCTGAGCTCCTTTCTTCAACTCGCTTTCTTGTGAGCTGGCCGCAACACCGCAGGATTGCTTCAGGCCCTAATCTGGTTCCGGCATGGCACGCTGAGCCTTTGGTTAATTCCTCTTCCTGGTGGGAAATGAGAGTTAAATTTTCCCGTCCAGACACCTCCAGCTAGTCTCTCATTGGTTCTCCCTATTCCTGTTCATCTTCCGCGGAATTTGCAAACTGGGCCAAACAGGAGGTTAAAGGCACTGACTCTCCAAGTCGGGAGAGTGTTAGTAAAGCATCTGGAATGTTGCACCCGAGTACCAGGGGACGAGAACTGAGACATATTTCAACACGTCTCCCGATCACACGGTTGATCATACTCTGGGTTCCACATGCATGTTTTAGCTGAAGGAAGAATCCCTTAAACCTGGAGAGTTGAGACCCGTGGAATGGGTACCATGCAATATGACTTCAAAGGGTCTTCATTTGCTCACCAAAACTCTCCAATCCTATCACTGCTGCGTTTTTGCCCCTGTACTCACGATTGATTCACTTTCAGAGACATAGCAATCCATAGGTTTTAAGATACTTACTAGTCAGGTACATTATTAGGCGTTTAATATGGGGTTTTGAGTCCATTTCGTTGAGCAAGGAGTAGCTCTTGGCTATTACATATTTGGCTTAAGGAACTTTATCTGTGCTCATTTCAATCTCTGGTTTTATGCAGCACCCCAACTCACCTTTCCCCTTAAGCAAGCATAAGTTGATTTTCTAAATTTGGGACCATGTTCTGTTTTGAAATTCAGTTCCTGTGTAGCCAAGTTTACATTCCGTGTATTAGTGATATCTTATGATGTTTCTTTTTCTGTGTGACTTATTTCAGTTAGAATCATCATACCTGAATCCACTCATTATGCTGCTATGGGCCTGATGACATAGATGTCATTGCTGAGTGATATTGCATTGTACGTAAGTACCACAACTTCTTTATCCATTTTTCGCTTTATGCGATATTGAACTTGTACCGTAAACGAGTTTCTTGTAAACAGAGCCATCCCAAACTTTGGGGTGGCTGTGTCTTTTTGATTTTAATTTCCCTAAGCTGCAGGACCATAAGTGGAAGTGCCCTAGGCTCTGTTGCTTTGTTTTTTAGATGTTTCAGGAAACACCATACACTTCTCCCGAGTGGCTGTTGGCAATTTACATCCCGCCTATCAGCATAACAAGGCTCCCAGTTCTCCATGGCCTGTCCTGCCTTTCTGGATTTTACACTTTTTTCAGATGGCCCTTTTGACGGGGGGGAAGTGAGACTTCATTGTAGTGCAGATTTCCTTTGCAAGCTTGCTTGGTTGGCCAAAAAGGGCGTATGCGTTTTTTCCTGAATATATTCAGGAAAAAACGCATACGCCCTTTTTGGCCAAGTGCATCATTGTCGACCTTCTGCCTCTTTTCCTATGCTTTAAATGCAATTCCAGTCTACCTCCTGAAATCGGTTTCCTGCAATTCTGCCCGGCTTTCAAGTCCTCTTGGCAGCCTTACTTCAGTATATTTTTGGATGATAGCTGTCATTTATAACTCTGCAGGTTTGTGAATTACAGTGCCCCTGAGCTCCTTTCTTCAACTCGCTTTCTTGTGAGCTGGCCGCAACACCGCAGGATTGCTTCAGGCCCTAATCTGGTTCCGGCATGGCACGCTGAGCCTTTGGTTAATTCCTCTTCCTGGTGGGAAATGAGAGTTAAATTTGCCCGTCCAGACACCTCCAGCTAGTCTCTCATTGGTTCTCCCTATTCCTGTTCATCTTCCGCGGAATTTGCAAACTGGGCCAAACAGGAGGTTAAAGGCACTGACTCTCCAAGTCGGGAGAGTGTTAGTAAAGCATCTGGAATGTTGCACCCGAGTACCAGGGGACGAGAACTGAGACATATTTCAACACGTCTCCCGATCACACGGTTGATCATACTCTGGGTTCCACATGCATGTTTTAGCTGAAGGAAGAATCCCTTAAACCTGGAGAGTTGAGACCCGTGGAATGGGTACCATGCAATATGACTTCAAAGGGTCTTCATTTGCTCACCAAAACTCTCCAATCCTATCACTGCTGCGTTTTTGCCCCTGTACTCACGATTGATTCACTTTCAGAGACATAGCAATCCATAGGTTTTAAGATACTTACTAGTCAGGTACATTATTAGGCGTTTAATATGGGGTTTTGAGTCCATTTCGTTGAGCAAGGAGTAGCTCTTGTCTATTACATATTTGGCTTAAGGAACTTTATCTGTGCTCATTTCAATCTCTGGTTTTATGCAGCACCCCAACTCACCTTTCCCCTTAAGCAAGCATAAGTTGATTTTCTAAATTTGGGACCATGTTCTGTTTTGAAATTCAGTTCCTGTGTAGCCAAGTTTACATTCCGTGTATTAGTGATATCTTATGATGTTTCTTTTTCTGTGTGACTTATTTCAGTTAGAATCATCATACCTGAATCCACTCATTATGCTGCTATGGGCCTGATGACATAGATGTCATTGCTGAGTGATATTGCATTGTACGTAAGTACCACAACTTCTTTATCCATTTTTTGCTTTATGCGATATTGAACTTGTACCGTAAACGAGTTTCTTGTAAACAGAGCCATCCCAAACTTTGGGGTGGCTGTGTCTTTTTGATTTTAATTTCCCTAAGCTGCAGGACCATAAGTGGAAGTGCCCTAGGCTCTGTTGCTTTGTTTTTTAGATGTTTCAGGAAACACCATACACTTCTCCCGAGTGGCTGTTGGCAATTTACATCCCGCCCATCAGCATAACAAGGCTCCCAGTTCTCCATGGCCTGTCCTGCCTTTCTGGATTTTACACTTTTTTCAGATGGCCCTTTTGACGGGGGGGAAGTGAGACTTCATTGTAGTGCAGATTTCCTTTGCAAGCTTGCTTGGTTGGCCAAAAAGGGCGTATGCGTTTTTTCCTGAATATATTCAGGAAAAAACGCATACGCCCTTTTTGGCCAAGTGCATCATTGTCGACCTTCTGCCTCTTTTCCTATGCTTTAAATGCAATTCCAGTCTACCTCCTGAAATCGGTTTCCTGCAATTCTGCCCGGCTTTCAAGTCCTCTTGGCAGCCTTACTTCAGTATATTTTTGGATGATAGCTGTCATTTATAACTCTGCAGGTTTGTGAATTACAGTGCCCCTGAGCTCCTTTCTTCAACTCGCTTTCTTGTGAGCTGGCCGCAACACCGCAGGATTGCTTCAGGCCCTAATCTGGTTCCGGCATGGCACGCTGAGCCTTTGGTTAATTCCTCTTCCTGGTGGGAAATGAGAGTTAAATTTGCCCGTCCAGACACCTCCAGCTAGTCTCTCATTGGTTCTCCCTATTCCTGTTCATCTTCCGCGGAATTTGCAAACTGGGCCAAACAGGAGGTTAAAGGCACTGACTCTCCAAGTCGGGAGAGTGTTAGTAAAGCATCTGGAATGTTGCACCCGAGTACCAGGGGACGAGAACTGAGACATATTTCAACACGTCTCCCGATCACACGGTTGATCATACTCTGGGTTCCACATGCATGTTTTAGCTGAAGGAAGAATCCCTTAAACCTGGAGAGTTGAGACCCGTGGAATGGGTACCATGCAATATGACTTCAAAGGGTCTTCATTTGCTCACCAAAACTCTCCAATCCTATCACTGCTGCGTTTTTGCCCCTGTACTCACGATTGATTCACTTTCAGAGACATAGCAATCCATAGGTTTTAAGATACTTACTAGTCAGGTACATTATTAGGCGTTTAATATGGGGTTTTGAGTCCATTTCGTTGAGCAAGGAGTAGCTCTTGTCTATTACATATTTGGCTTAAGGAACTTTATCTGTGCTCATTTCAATCTCTGGTTTTATGCAGCACCCCAACTCACCTTTCCCCTTAAGCAAGCATAAGTTGATTTTCTAAATTTGGGACCATGTTCTGTTTTGAAATTCAGTTCCTGTGTAGCCAAGTTTACATTCCGTGTATTAGTGATATCTTATGATGTTTCTTTTTCTGTGTGACTTATTTCAGTTAGAATCATCATACCTGAATCCACTCATTATGCTGCTATGGGCCTGATGACATAGATGTCATTGCTGAGTGATATTGCATTGTACGTAAGTACCACAACTTCTTTATCCATTTTTCGCTTTATGCGATATTGAACTTGTACCGTAAACGAGTTTCTTGTAAACAGAGCCATCCCAAACTTTGGGGTGGCTGTGTCTTTTTGATTTTAATTTCCCTAAGCTGCAGGACCATAAGTGGAAGTGCCCTAGGCTCTGTTGCTTTGTTTTTTAGATGTTTCAGGAAACACCATACACTTCTCCCGAGTGGCTGTTGGCAAGTTACATCCCGCCCATCAGCATAACAAGGCTCCCAGTTCTCCATGGCCTGTCCTGCCTTTCTGGATTTTACACTTTTTTCAGATGGCCCTTTTGACGGGGGGGAAGTGAGACTTCATTGTAGTGCAGATTTCCTTTGCAAGCTTGCTTGGTTGGCCAAAAAGGGCGTATGCGTTTTTTCCTGAATATATTCAGGAAAAAACGCATACGCCCTTTTCGGCCAAGTGCATCATTGTCGACCTTCTGCCTCTTTTCCTATGCTTTAAATGCAATTCCAGTCTACCTCCTGAAATCGGTTTCCTGCAATTCTGCCCGGCTTTCAAGTCCTCTTGGCAGCCTTACTTCAGTATATTTTTGGATGATAGCTGTCATTTATAACTCTGCAGGTTTGTGAATTACAGTGCCCCTGAGCTCCTTTCTTCAACTCGCTTTCTTGTGAGCTGGCTGCAACACCGCAGGATTGCTTCAGGCCCTAATCTGGTTCCGGCATGGCACGCTGAGCCTTTGGTTAATTCCTCTTCCTGGTGGGAAATGAGAGTTAAATTTTCCCGTCCAGGCACCTCCAGCTAGTCTCTCATTGGTTCTCCCTATTCCTGTTCATCTTCCGCGGAATTTGCAAACTGGGCCAAACAGGAGGTTAAAGGCACTGACTCTCCAAGTCGGGAGAGTGTTAGTAAAGCGTCTGGAATGTTGCACCCGAGTACCAGGGGACGAGAACTGAGACATATTGGAACACGTCTCCCGATCACACGGTTGATCATACTCTGGGTTCCACATGCATGCTTTAGCTGAAGGAAGAATCCCTTAAACCTGGAGAATTGAGACCCGTGGAATGGGTACCATGCAATATGACTTCAAAGGGTCTTCATTTGCTCACCGAACCTCTCCAAACCTATCACTGCTGCGTTTATGCCCCTGTACACACGCTTGATTCTCTTTCAGAGACATAGCAATCCATAGGTTTTAAGATACTTACTAGTCAGGCACATTCTTAGGCGTTTAATATGGGGTTTTGAGTCCATTTCATTGAGCAAGGAGTAGCTCTTGTCTATTACATATTTGGCTTAAGGAACTTTATCTGTGTTCATTTCAATCTCTGGTTTTATGCAGCACCCCAACTCACCTTTCCCCTTAAGCAAGCATAAGTTGGTTTTCTAAATTTGAGACCCTCTTTTTTTTGTAATCCAGTTCCTGCGTAGCCAAGTTTACATTCCATGTATTAGTGATATCTTATGATGTTTCTGTTTCTGTGTGACTTATTTCAGTTAGAGTCATCATACCTGAATCCACTCATTATGCTGCTACGGGCCTGATGACATAGATTTCATTGCTGAGTGATATTGCATTGTACGTAAGTACCACAACTTCTTTATCCATATTTTGCTATCTGCGATATTGAACTTGTACCGTAAACGAGGTTCTTGTAAACAGAGCCATCCCAAACTTTGGGGTGGCTGTGTCTTTTTGATTTTAATTTCCCTAAGCTATAGGACCATAAGTGGAAGTGCCCTAGGCTCTGTTACTTTGTTTTTTAGATGTTTCAGGAAACACCATACACTTCTCCCGAGTGGCTGTTGGCAATTTACATCCCGCCCATCAGCATAACAAGGCTCCCAGTTCTCCATGGCCTGTCCTGCCTTTCTGGATTTTACACTTTTTTCAGATGACCCTTTTGACCGGGGGGAAGTGAGACTTCATTTTAGTGCAGATTTCCTTTGCAAGCTTGCTTGGTTGGCCAAAAAGTGCGTATGCGTTTTTTCCTGAATATATTCAGGAAAAAAAGCATACGCCCTTTTTGGCCAAGTGCATCATTGTCGACGTTCTGCCTCTTTTCCTATGCTTTAAATGCAATTCCAGTCTACCTCCTGAAATCGGTTTCCTGCAATTTTGGCCCGCTTTCAAGTCCGCTTGGCAGCCCTGCTTCAGTATATTTTTGGACGATAGCTGTCATTTATAACTCTGCAGGTTTGTGAATTACAGTGTTCTTGAGCTCCTTTCTTCAACTCGCTTTCTTGTGAGCTGCCCGCAACACCGCAGGATTGCTTCATGCCCTAATCTGGGTCCGGCACGGCACGCTGAGCCTTTGGCTAATCCTCTTCCTCGTGTGAAATATGAGTTAAATTTGCCCGTCCAGACACCTCCAGCTAGTCTCTCATTGGTTCTCCCTATTCCTGTTCATCTTCCGCAGAAATTGCAAACTGGGCCAAACAGGAGGTTAAAGGCACTGACTCTCCAAGTCGGCAGAGCGTTACTAAAGCGTCTGGAATTTTGCACCTGAGTACCAGGGGACGAGAACTGAGACATATTGGAACACGTCTCCCGATCACACGGTTGATCATACTCTGGGTTCCACAAGCATGTTTTAGCTGAAGGAAGAATCCCTTAAACCTGGAGAATTGAGACCCGTGGAATGGGTACCATGCAATATGACTTCAAAGGGTCTTCATTTGCTCACCAAACCTCTCCAATCCTATCACTGCTGCATCTACGCCCCTGCACACATGCCTGATTCTCTTTCGGAGACATAGCAATCCATAGGTTTTAAGATATTTACTAGTCAGGTACATTCTTAGGCGTTTAATATGGGGTGTTGAGTCCATTTCGTTGAGCAAGGAGTGGCTCTTGTCTATTACATATTTGGCTTAAGGAACTTTATCTGTGTTCATTTCAAACTCTGGTTTTATGCAGCACCCCAACTCACCTTTCCCCTTAAGCAAGCATATGTTGGTTTTCTAAATTTGAGACCCTGTTCTGTTTTGTAATCCAGTTCCTGTGTCGCCAAGTTTACATTCCGTGGATTAGTGATATCTTATGATGTTTCTTTTTCTGTGTGACTTATTTCAGTTAGAATCATCATACCTGAATCCACTCATTATGCTGCTGCGGTGCTGATGACATAGATGTCATTGCTGAGTGATATTGCATTGTACGTAAGTACCACAACTTCTTTATCCATTTTTCGCTTTCTGCGATATTGAACTTGTACCGTAAACGAGGTTCTTGTAAACAGAGCCGTCCCAAACTTTGGGGTGGCTGTGTCTTTTTGATTTTAATTTCCCTAAGCTACAGGGCCATAAGTGGAAGTACCCTAGGCTCTGTTGCTTTCTTTCTTAGATGTTTCAGGAAACACCATACACTTCTCCCGAGTGGCTGTTGGCAATTTACATCCCACCCATCAGCATAACAAGGCTCCCAGTTCTCCATGGCCTGTCCTGCCTTTCTGGATTTTACACTTTTTTCAGATGGCCCTTTTGACCGGGGGGAAGTGAGACTTCATTGTAGTGCAGATTTCCTTTGCAAGCTTGCTTGGTTGGCCAAAAAGGGCGTATGCGTTTTTTCCTGAATATATTGAAGAAAAAACGCATACGCCCTTTTTGGCCAAGTGCATCATTGTCGACGTTCTGCCTCTTTTCCTATGCTTTAAATGCAATTCCAGTCTACCTCCTGAAATCGGTTTCCTGCAATTCTGCCCCGCTTTCAAGTCCTCTTGGCAGCCTTACTTCAGTATATTTTTGGACGATAGCTGTCATTTATAACTCTGCAGGTTTGTGAATTACAGTGCCCCTGAGCTCCTTTCTTCAACTCGCTTTCTTGTGAGCTGGCCGCAACACCGCAGGATTGCTTCAGGCCCTAATCTGGTTCCGGCACGGCACGCTGAGCCTTTGGTTAATTCCTCTTCCTGGTGGGAAATAAGAGTTAAATTTGCCCGTCTAGACACCTCCATCTAGTCTCTCATTGGTTCTCCTTATTCCTGTTCATCTTCCGCAGAAATTGCGAACTAGGCCAAACAGGAGGTTAAAGGCACTGACTCTCCAAGTCGTGAGAGTGTTAGTAAAGCGTCTGGAATGTTGCACACGAGTACCAGGGGACGAGAACTGAGACGTATTGGAACACGTCTCCAGATCACATGGTTGATCATACTCTGGGTTCCACATGCCTGATTTTGCTGAAGGAAGAATCCCTTAAACCTGGAGAGTTGAGACCCGTGGAATGGGTACCATGCAATATGACTTCAAAGGGTCTTCATTTGCTCACTGAACCTCTCCAATCCTATCACTGCTGTGTTTATGCCCGTGTACACACGCTTGATTCTCTTTCGGAGACATAGAGATCCATAGGTTTTAAGATACTTACTAGTCAGGTACATTCTTAGGCATTTAATATGGGGTGTTGAGTCCATTTCATTGAGCAAGGAGTAGCTCTCGTGTATTACATATTTGGCTTAAGGAACTTTATCTGTGCTCATTTCAATCTCTGGTTTTATGCAGCACCCCAAGTCACCTTTCCCCTTAAGCAAGCATAAGTTGGTTTTCTAAATTTGAGACCCTCTTCTGTTTTGAAATCCAGTTCCTGTGTAGCCAAGTTTACATTCCGTGTATTAATGATATCTTATGATGTTTCTTTTTCTTGTGACTTATTTCAGTTAGAATCATCATACCTGAATGCACTCATTATGCTGCTACGGGCCTGATGACATAGATTTCATTGCTGAGTGATATTGCATTGTACGTAAGTACCAAAACTTCTTTATCCATTTTTCACTTTCTGCGATATTGAACTTGTCCCGTAAACGAGGTTCTTGTAAGCAGAGCCGTCCCAAACTTTGGGGTGGCTGTGTCTTTTTGATTTTAATTTCCCTAAGCTATAGGACCATAAGTGGAAGTGCCCTAGGCTCTGTTGCTTTATTTCTTAGATGTTTCAGGAAACACCATACACTTCTCCCAAGTGGCTGTTGGCAATTTACATCCTGCACATCAGCATAACAAGGCTCCCAGTTCTCCATGGCCTGTCCTGCCTTTCTGGATTTTACACTTTTTTCAGATGGCCCTTTTGACCGGGGGGAAGTGAGACTTCATTGTAGTGCAGATTTCCTTTGCAAGCTTGCTTGGTTGGCCAAAAAGGGCGTATGCGTTTTTTCCTGAATATATTCAGGAAAAAACGCATACGCCCTTTTTGGCCAAGTGCATCATTGTCGACGTTCTGCCTCTTTTCCTATGCTTTAAATGCAATTCCAGTCTACCTCCTGAAATCGGTTTCCTGCAATTCTGCCCCGCTTTCAAGTCCTCTTGGCAGCCTTACTTCAGTATATTTTTGGACGATAGCTGTCATTTATAACTCTGCAGGTTTGTGAATTACAGTGCCCCTGAGCTCCTTTCTTCAACTCGCTTTCTTGTGAGCTGGCCGCAACACCGCAGGATTGCTTCAGGCCCTAATCTGGTTCTGGCACGGCACGCTGAGCCTTTGGTTAATTCCTCTTCCTGGTGGGAAATGAGAGTTAAATTTGCCCGTCCAGACACCTCCAGCTAGTCTCTCATTGGTTCTCCCTATTCCTGTTCATCTTCCGCGGAAATTGCAAACTGGGCCAAACAGGAGGTTAAAGGCCCTGACTCTCCAAGTTGGGAGAGAGTTAGTAAAGCGTCTGGAATGTTGCACCCGAGTACCAGGGGACGAGAACTGAGACATATTGGAACACGTCTCCCGATCACACGGTTGATCATACTCTGGGTTCCACATGCATGTTTTAGCTGAAGGAAGAATCCCTTAAACCTGGAGAGTTGAGACCCGTGGAATGGGTAGCCTGCAATATGACTTCAAAGGGTCTTCATTTGCTCACCGAACCTCTCCAATCCTACCACTGCTGCGTTTATGCCCCTGTACACACGCTTGATTCTCTTTCGGAGACATAGCAATCCATAGGTTTTAAGATACTTACTAGTCAGGTACATTCTTAGGCGTTTAATATGGGGTGTTGAGTCCATTTCGTGAGCAAGGAGTAGCCCTTGTGTATTCCATATTTGGCTTAAGGAACTTTATCTGTGCTCATTTCAATCTCTGGTTTTATGCAGCACCCCAACTCACCTTTCCCCTTAAGCAAGCATAAGTTGGTTTTCTAAATTTGAGACCCTGTTCTCTTTTGTAAGCCAGTTCCTGTGTAGCCAAGTTTACATTCCGTGTATTAGTGATACCTTATGATGTTTCTTTTTCTGTGTGACTTATTTAAGTTAGAATCATCATACCTGAATCCACTCATTATGCTGCTACTGGCCTGATGACATAGATTTCATTGCTGAGTGATATTGCATTGTACGTAAGTACCACAACTTCTTTATCCATTTTTCACTTTCTGTGATATTGAACTTGTCCCGTAAACGAGTTTCTTGTAAACAGAGCCGTCCCAAACCTTGGGGTGGCTGTGTCTTTTTGATTTTAATTTCCCTAAGCTATAGGGCCATAAGTGGCAGTGCCCTAGGCTCTGTTGCTTTGTTTTTTAGATGTTTCAGGAAACACCATACACTTCTCCCGAGTGGCTGTTGGCAATATACATCCCGCCCATCAGCATAACAAGGCTCCCAGTTCTCCATGGCCTGTCCTGCCTTTCTGGATTTTACACTTGTTTCAGTTGGCCCTTTTGACAGGGGGGAAGTGAGACTTCATTGTAGTGCAGATTTCCTTTGCAAGCTTGCTTGGTTGGCCAAAAAGTGCGTATGCGTTTTCTCCTGAATATACTCAGGAAAGAACGCATACGCCCTTTTTGGCCAAGTGCATCATTGTCGACGTTCTGCCTCTTTTCCTATTCTTTAAATGCAATTCCAGTCTACCTCCTGAAATCGGTTTCCTGCAATTCTGCCCCGCTTTCAAGTCCTCTTGGCAGCCTTACTTCAGTATATTTTTGGACGATAGCTGTCATTTATAACTCTGCAGGTTTGTGAATTACAGTGCCCCTGAGCTCCTTTCTTCAACTCGCTTTCTTGTGAGCTGGCCGCAACACCGCAGGATTGCTTCAAGCCCTAATCTGGTTCCCCCCCGGCACGCTGAGACTTTGGTTAATTCCTCTTCCTGGTGGGAAATGAGAGTTAAATTTGCCCGTCCAGACACCTCCAGCTAGTCTCTCATTGGTTCTCCCTATTCCTGTTCATCTTCCGCGGAATTTGCAAACTGGGCCAAACAGGAGGTTAAAGGCACTGACTCTCCAAGTTGGGAGAGTGTTAGTAAAGCGTCTGGAATGTTGCACCCGAGTACCAGGGGATGAGAACTGAGACATATTTGAACATGACTCACGATCACATGGTTGATCATACTCTGGGTTCCACATGCATGTTTAGCTGAAGGTAGAATCCCTTAAACCTGGAGAGTTGACACCCGTGGAATGGGTACCATGCAATATGATTTCAAAGGGTCTTCATTTGCTCACCAAACCTCTCCAATCCTATCACTGCTGCGTTTATGCCCCTGTACTCACGCTTGATTCTCTTTCAGAGACATAGCAATCTATAGGTTTTAAGATGCTTACTAGTCAGGTACATTCTTAGGCGTTTAATATGGGGTTTTGAGTCCATTTCGTTGAGCAAGGAGTAGCTCTTTTCTATTCCATATTTGGCTTAAGGAACTTTATCTGTGCTCATTTCAATCTCTGGTTTTATGCAGCACCCCAACTCACCTTTCCCCTTAAGCAAGCATAAGTTGGTTTTCTAAATTTGAGACCCTGTTCTGTTTTGTAATCCAGTTCCTGTGTAGCCAAGTTTACATTCCGTGTATTAGTGATATCTTATGTTTCTTTTTCTGTGTGACTTATTTCAGTTAGAATCATCATACCTGAATGCACTCATTATGCTGCTACGGGCCTGATGACATAGATTTCATTGCTGAGTGATATTGCATTGTACATAAGTACCACAACTTCTTTATCCATTTTTCGCTTTCTGCGATATTGAACTTGTACCATAAACGAGGTTCTTGTAAACAGAGCCGTCCCAAATTTTGGGGTGGCTGTGTCTTTTTGATTTTAATTTCCCTAAGCTATAGGACCATAATTGGAAGTGCCCTAGGGTCTGTTGCTTTGTTTTTTAGATGTTTCAGGAAACACCATACACATCTCCCGAGTGGCTGTTGGCAATTTACATCCCGCCGATCAGCATAACAACGCTCCCAGTTCTCCACGGCCTGTCGTGCCTTTCTGGATTTTACACTTTTTTCAGATGGCCCTTTTGACCGGGGGGAAGTGAGACTTCATTATAGTGTAGATTTCCTTTTCAAGCTTCCTTGGTTGGCCAAAAAGGGCGTATGTGTTTTTTCCTGAATATATTCAGGAAAAAACACATACGCCCTTTTTTGCCAGGTGTATCATTGTCGACGTTCTGCCTCTTTTCCTATGCTTTAAATGCAATTCCAGTCTACCTCCTGAAATCGGTTTCCTGCAATTCTGCCCCGCTTTGAAATCCTCTTGGCAGCCATTCTTCAGTATATTTTTGGATGATTGCTGTCATTTATAACTCTGCAGGTTTGTGAATTACAGTGCCCCTGAGCTCCTTTCTTCAACTCACTTGCTTGTAAGCTGGCCGCAACACCACAGGATTGCTTCAGGCCCTAATCTTGTTCTGGCACGGCAAGCTGAGCCTTTGGTTAATTCCTCTTCCTGGTGGGAAATGAGAGTTAAATTTGCCCGTCCAGACACCTCCAGCTAGTCTCTCATTGGTTCTCCCTATTCCTGTTCATCTTCCGCTGAAATTGCAAACTGCGCAAAACAAGAGGTTAAAGGCACTGACTCTCCAAGTCGGGAGAGTGTTAGTAAAGCGTCTGGAATGTTGCACCCGAGTACCAGGGGACGAGAACTGAGACATATTAGAACACGTCTCCCGATCACACAGTTGATCATACTCTGGGCTCCACATGCATGTTTTAGCTGAAGGAAGAGTCCCTTAAACCTGGAGAGTTGAGACTTGTGGAATGGGTACAATGCAATATGACCTCCAAGGGTCTTCATTTGCTCAGCGAACCTCTCCAATCCTTTCACTGCTCCGTTTATGTCCCTGTACACACACTTGATTCTCTTTCAGAGACATAGCAATCCATAGGTTTTCAGATACTTACTAGTCAAGTACATTCTTAGGCGTTTAATATGGGGTGTTGAGTCCATTTCGTTGAGCAAGGAGTAGCTCTTGTCTATTCCATATTTGGCTTAAGGAACTTTATCTGTGCTCATTTCAATCTCTGGTTTTATGCAGCACCCCAACTCACGTTCCCCCTTAAGCAAGCATAAGTTGGTTTTCTAAACATGAGACCCTGTTCTGTTTTGTAATTCAGTTCATGAGTAGCCAAGTTCTCATTCCATGTATTAGTGATATCTTATGTTTCTTTTTCTGTGTGACTTATTTCAGTTAGAATCATCATACCTGAATCCACTCATTATGCTGCTACGGGCCTGATGACATAGATTTCATTGCTGAGTGATATTGCATTGTACGTAAGTACCACAACTTCTTTATCCATTTTTCGCTTTCTGCGATATTGAAGTTGTACCGTAAATGAGGTTCTTGTAAACAGAGCCATCCCAAACATTGGGGTGGCTGTGTCTTTTTGATTTTAATTTCCCTAAGCTATAGGAACATAAGTGGAAGTGCCCTTGGCTCTGTTGCTTTGTTTTTTACATGTTTCAGGAAACAACATAAACTTCTCCAGAGTGGCTGTTGGCAACTTACATCCCGCCCATCAGCATAACAAGGCTCCCAGTTCTCCATGGCCTGTCCTGCCTTTCTGGATGTTACAATTATTTCAGATGGCCCTTTTCCCCGGGGGGAAGTGAGACTTCATTGTAGTGCAGATTTCCTTTGCAAGCTTGCTTGGTTGGCCAAAGAGAGCGTATGCGTTTTTTCCTGAATATATTCAGGAAAAAACGCATACGCCCTTTTTGGCCAAGTGCATCATTGTCGACGTTCTGCCTCTTTTCCTATGCTTTAAATGCAATTCCAGTCTATGTCCTGAAATCGGTTTCCTGCAATTCTGCGCCACTTTCAAGTCCTCTTGGCAGCCTTACTTCAGTATATTTTTGGACGATAGCTGTCATTTATAACTCTGCAGGATTGTGAATTACAGTGCCCCTGAGCTCCTTTCTTCAACTCGCTTTCTTGTGAGCTGGCCGCAACACCGCAGGATTGCTTCAGGCCCTAATCTGTTTCCGGCACAGCATGCTGAGCCTTTGGTTAATTCCTCTTCCTGGTGGGAAATGAGAGTTAAATTTGCCCGTCCAGACACCTCCAGCTAGTCTCTCATTGGTTCTCCCTATTCCTGTTCATCTTCCGCAGAAATTGCAAACTGGGCCAAACAGGAGGTTAAAGGCGCTGACTCTCCAAGTTGGGAGAGTGTTAGTAAAGCATCTGGAATGTTGCACCCGAGTACCAGGGGAGGAAAACTGAGATATATTTGAACACGTGTCCCGATCACACCGCTGATCATACTCTGGGTTCCACATGCATGTTTTAGCTGAAGGAAGAATCCCTTAAACCTGGAGAGTTGAGACCCGTGGAATGGGTACCATGCAATATGACTTCAAAGGGTCTTCATTTGCTCACCGAACCTCTCCAGTCCTATCACTGCTGCGTTTATGCCCCTGTACACACGCTTGATTCTCTTTCGGAGACATAGCAATCCATAGGTTTTAAGATACTTACTAGTCAGGTACATTCTTAGGCGTTTAATATGGGGTGTTGAGTCCATTTCGTTGAGCAAGGAGTAGCTCTTGTCTGTTACATATTTGGCTTAAGGAAATTTATCTGTGCTCATTTCAATCTCTGGTTTTATGCAGCACCCCAACTCCCCTTTCCCCTTAAGCAAGCATAAGTTGGTTTTCTAAATTTGAGACCCTCTTCTGTTTTGTAATCAGGTTCCTGTGTAGCCAAGTTTACATTCCGTGTATTACTGATATCTTATGATGTTTCTTTTTCTGTGTGACTTATTTCAGTTAGAATCATCATACCTGAATCCACTCATTATGCTGCTACGGGCCTGATGACATAGATTTCATTGCTGAGTGATATTGCTTTGTACGTAAGTACCACAACTTCTTTATCCATTTTTCGCTTTCTGCGATATTGAACTTGTACCATAAACGAGGTTCTTGTAAACAGAGCCGTCCCAAACTTTGGGGTGGCTGTGTCTTTTTGATTTTAATTTCCCTAAGCTATAGGACCATAATTGGAAGTGCCCTAGGCTCTGTTGCTTTGTTTTTTAGATGTTTCAGGAAACACCATACACTTCTCCCCAGTGGCTGTTGGCAATTTACATCCCGCCCATCAGCATAAATAGGCTCCCAGTTCTTCATGTCCTGTCCTGCCTTTCAGGATTTTACACTTTTATCAGATGGCCCTTTTGACCAGGGTGAAGTGAGACTTCATTGTAGTGCAGATTTCCTTTGCAAGCTTGCTTGGTTGGCCAAAAAGGGCGTATGCATCTTTTCCTGAATATATTCAGGAGAAAATGCATACACCCGTTTTGGCCAAGTGCATCATTGTCGACCTTCTGCCTCTTTTCCTATGCTTTAAATGCAATTCCAGTCTACCTCCTGAAATCGGATTCCTGCAATTATGCCCCGCTTTCAACTCCTCTTGGCAGCCTTACTTCAGTATATTTTTGGACGATAGCTGTCATTTATAACTCTGCAGGTTTGTGATTACAGTGCCCCTGAGCTCCTTTCTTCAACTCGCTTTCTTGTGAGCTGGCCGCAACACCGCAGGATTTCTTCAGGCCCTAATCTGGCTCCGGCACGGCACGCTGAGCCTTTGGTTAATTCCTCCTGCTGGGGGGAAATGAGAGTTAAATTTGCCCGTCCAGACACCTCCAGCTAGTCTCTCATTGATTCTCCCTATTCCTGTTCATCTTTCGCAGAAATTGCAAACTGGGCCTAACAGGAGGTTAAAGGCACTGACTCTCCAAGTCGGGAGAGTATTAGTAAAGCATCTGCAATGTTGCACCCAAGTACCAGGGGACGAGAACTGAGACATATTTCAACACGTCTCCCGATCACACGGTTGATCATACTCTGGGTTCCACATGCATGTTTTAGCTGAAGGAAGAATCCCTTAAACCTGGAGAGTTGAGACCCGTGGAATGGGTACCATGCAATATGACTTCAAAGGTTCTTCATTTGCTCACTGAACTTCGCCAGTCCTATCACTGCTGCGTTTATGCCTCTGTACACATGCTTGATTCTCTATCGGAGACATAGCAATCCATAAGTTTTAAGATACTTACTAGTCAGGTACATTCTTAAGCGTTTATTATGGGATGTTGAGCCCATTTCGTTGAGCAAGGAGTAGCTCTTGTCTATTCAATATTTGGCTTAAGGAACTTTATCTGTGCTCATTTCAATCTCTGGTTTTATACAGCACCCCAACTCACCTTTCCCCTTAAGCAAGCATAAGTTGGTTTTCTAAATTTGAGACCCTGTTCTGTTTTGTAATTCAGTTCCTGTGTAGCCAAGTTTACATTCCATGTATTAGTGATATCTTATGATGTTTCTTTTTCTGTGTGACATATTTCAGTTAGAATCATCATACCTGAATCCACTCATTATGCTGCTACGGGCCTGATGACATAGATTTCATTGCTGAGTGATATTGCATTGTACTTAAGTAACACAACTTCTTTATCCATTTTTTGCTTTCTGCGATATTGAACTTGTACCATAAACGGGGTTCTTGTAAACAGAGCCGTCCCAAACTTTGGGGTGGCTGTGTCTTTTTGATTTTAATTTCCCTAAGCTATAGGACCATAAGTTGAAGTGCCCTAGGCTCTGTTGCTTTGTTTTTTAGATGTTTCAGGAAACACCATACACATCTCCCAAGTGGCTGTTGTCAATTTACATCCCACTCATCAGCATAACAAGGCTCCCAGTTCTCCATGGCCTGTCCTGCCTTTCTGGATTTTACACTTTTTTCAGATGGCCCTTTTGACCGGGGGGGAAGTGAGACTTCATTGTAGTGCAGATTTCCTTTGCAAGCTTGCTTGGTTGGCCAAAAAGGGCGTATGCGTTTTTTCCCTGAATATATTCAAAAAAAACGCATATGCCCTTTTTGGCCAAGTGCATCATTGTCGACGTTCTGCCTCTTTCCCTATGCTTTAAATCCAATCCAGTCTCCCTCCTGAAATCGGATTCCTGCAATTATGCCCCGCTTTCAAGTCCTCTTGGCAGCCTTACTTCAGTATATTTTTGGATGATAGCTGTCATTTATAACTCTGCAGGTTTGTGAATTACAGTGCCCCTGAGCTCCTTTCTTCAACTCGCTTTCTTGTGAGCTGGCCGCAACACCGCAGGATTGCTTCAGGCCCTCATCTGGTTCCGGCACGGCATGCTGAGCCTTTGGTTAATTCCTCTTCCTGGTGGGAAATGAGAGTTAAATTTGCCCGTCCAGACACCTCCAGCTAGTCTCTCATTGGTTCTCCCTATTCCTGTTCATCTTCCGCAGAAATTGCAAACTGGGCCAAACAGGAGGTTAAAGGCACTGACTCTCCAAGTCCGGAGAGTGTTAGTAAAGCATCTGGAATATTGCCCCTGAGTACCAGGGGACGAGAATTGAGACATATTGGAACACGTCTCCCGATCACACAGTTGATCATCCTCTGGGTTCCACATGCATGATTTAGCTGAAGGAAGAATACTTTAAACCAGGAGAGTTGAGACCCGTGGAATGGGTACCATGCAATATGACTTCAAAGGGTCTTCATTTGCTCACCGAACCTCTCCAATCCTATCACTGCTGCGTTTATGCCCCTGTACACACGTTTGATTCTCTTTTGGAGACATAGCAATCCATAGGTTTTAAGATACTTACTAGTCAGGTACAATCTTAGGCGTTTAATATGGGGTTTTGAGTCCATTTCGTTGAGCAAGGAGTAGCTCTTGTCTATTACATATTTGGCTTAAGGAACTTTATCTGTGCTCATTTCAATCTCTGGTTTTATGCAGCACCCCAACTCACCTTTCCCCTTAAGCAAGCATAAGTTGGTTTTCTAAATTTGAGACTCTGTTCTGTTTTGTAATCCAGTTCCTGTGTAGCCAAGTTTACATTCCGTGTATTTGTGATATCTTATGATGTTTCTTATTCTGTGTGACTTATTTCAGTTAGAATCATCATACCTGAATCCACTCTATGCTGCTACGGGCCTGATGACATAGATTTCATTGCTGAGTGATATTGCATTGTACATAAGTACCACAACTTCTTTATCCATTTTTCACTTTCTCTGATATTGAACTTGTACCGTAAATGAGGTTCTTGTAAACAGAGCCGTCCCAAACATTGGGGTGGCTGTGTCTTTTTGATTTTAATTTCCCTAAGCTGCAGGACCATAAGTGGAAGTGCCCTAGGCTCTGTTGATTTGTTTTAGATGTTCCAGGAAACACCATACACTTCTCCTGAGTGGCTGTTGGCAAGTTACATCCCGCCCATCAGCATAACAAGGCTCCCAGTTCTCTATGGCCTGTCCTGCCTTTCTGGATTTTACACTTTTTTCAGATGGCCCTTTTGACTGGGGGGAAGTGAGACTTCATTGTAGTGCAGATTTCCTTTGCAAGCTTGCTTGGTTAGCCAAAAAGGTCGTATGCACTTTTTCCTGAATATATTCAGGAAAAAACGCATACGCCCTTTTTGGCCAAGTGCATCATTGTCAACGTTCTGCCTCTTTTCCTATGTTTTAAATGCAATTCCAGTCTACCTCCTGAAATCGGTTTCCTGCAATTCTGCCCCGCTTTCAAGTCCTCTTGGCAGCCTTACTTCAGTATATTTTTGGATGATAGCTGTCATTTATAACTCTGCAGGTTTGTGAATTACAGTGCCCCTGAGCTCCTTTCTTCAACTCGCTTTCTTGTGAGCTGGCCGCAACACCGCAGGATTGCTTCAGGCCCTCATCTGGTTCCGGCACGGCATGCTGAGCCTTTGGTTAATTCCTCTTCCTGGTGGGAAATGAGAGTTAAATTTGCCCGTCCAGACACCTCCAGCTAGTCTCTCATTGGTTCTCCCTATTCCTGTTCATCTTCCGCAGAAATTGCAAACTGGGCCAAACAGGAGGTTAAAGGCACTGACTCTCCAAGTCCGGAGAGTGTTAGTAAAGCATCTGGAATATTGCCCCTGAGTACCAGGGGACGAGAATTGAGACATATTGGAACACGTCTCCCCATCACACAGTTGATCATCCTCTGGGTTCCACATGCATGATTTAGCTGAAGGAAGAATACTTTAAACCAGGAGAGTTGAGACCCGTGGAATGGGTACCATGCAATATGACTTCAAAGGGTCTTCATTTGCTCACCGAACCTCTCCAATCCTATCACTGCTGCGTTTATGCCCCTGTACACACGTTTGATTCTCTTTTGGAGACATAGCAATCCATAGGTTTTAAGATGCTTACTAGTCAGGTACATTCATAGGCATTTAATATGGGGTGTTGAGTCCATTTCGTTGAGCAAGGAGTAGCTCTTGTCTATTACATATTTGGCTTAAGGAACTTTATCTGTGCTCATTTCAATCTCTGGTTTTATGCAGCACCCCAACTCACCTTTCCCCTTAAGCAAGCATAAGTTGTTTTTCTAAATTTGGGACCATGTTCTGTTTTGAAATTCAGTTCCTCTGTAGCCAAGTTTACATTCCGTGTATTAGTGATATCTTATGATGTTTCTTTTTCTGTGTGACTTATTTCAGTTAGAATCATCATACCTGAATCCACTCATTATGCTACTATGGGCCTGATGACATAGATGTCATTGCTGAGTGATATTGCATTGTACGTAAGTACCACAACTTCTTTATCCATTTTTCGCTTTATGCGATATTGAACTTGTACTGTAAACGAGTTTCTTGTAAACAGAGCCATCCCAAACTTTGGGGTGGCTGTGTCTTTTTGATTTTAATTTCCCTAAGCTGCAGGACCATAAGTGGAAGTGCCCTAGGCTCTGTTGCTTTGTTTTTTAGATGTTTCAGGAAACACCATACACTTCTCCGGAGTGGCTGTTGGCAATTTACATCCCGCCCATCAGCATAACAAGGCTCCCAGTTCTCCATGGCCTGTCCTGCCTTTCTGGATTTTACACTTTTTTCAGATGGCCCTTTTGATGGGGGGGAAGTGAGACTTCATTGTAGTGCAGATTTCCTTTGCAAGCTTGCTTGGTTGGCCAAAAAGGGCGTATGCGTTTTTTCCTGAATATATTCAGGAAAAAACGCATACGCCCTTTTTGGCCAAGTGCATCATTGTTGACCTTCTGCCTCTTTTCCTATGCTTTAAATGCAATTCCAGTCTACCTCCTGAAATCGGTTTCCTGCAATTCTGCCCGGCTTTCAAGTCCTCTTTGCAGCCTTACTTCAGTATATTTTTGGATGATAGCTGTCATTTATAACTCTGCAGGTTTGTGAATTACAGTGCCCCTGAGCTCCTTTCTTCAACTCGCTTTCTTGTGAGCTGGCCGCAACACCGCAGGATTGCTTCAGGCCCTTACCTGGTCCGGCATTGCACGCTGAGCCTTTGGTTAATTCCTCTTCCTGGTGGGAAATGAGAGTTAAATTTGTCCGTCCAGACACCTCCAGCTAGTCTCTCATTGGTTCTCCCTATTCCTGTTCATCTTCCGCAGAAATTGCAAACTGGGCCAAACAGGAGGTTAAAGGCACTGACTCTCCACGTCGGGAGAGTGTTAGTAAAGCATCTAGAATGTTGCACCCGAGTACCAGGGGAGGAAAACTGAGACATATTTGAACACGTCTCCCGATCACATGGTTGATCATACTCTGGGTTCCACATGCATGTTTTAGCTGAAGGAAGAATCCCTTAAACCTGGAGAGTTGAGACCCGTGGAATGGGTACCATGAAATATGACTTCAAAGGGTCTTTGTTTGCTCACCGAACCTCTCCAATCCTATCACTGCTGCGTTTATGACCCTCTACACATGCTTGATTCTCTTTCAGAGACATAGCAATCCATAGATTTTAAGATATTACTAGTCAGGTACATTCTTAGGCGTTTAATATGGGGTTTTGAGTCCATTTCATTGAGCAAGGAGTAGCTCTTGTCTATTACATATTTGGCTTAAGGAACTTTATTTGTGCTCATTTCAATCTCTGGTTTTATGCAGCACCCCAACTCACCTTTCCCCTTATGCAAGCATAAGTTGATTTTCTAAATTTGGGACCATGTTCTGTTTTGAAATTCAGTTCCTTTGTAGCCAAGTTTACATTCCGTGTATTAGTGATATCTTATGATGTTTCTTTTTCTGTGTGACTTATTTCAGTTAGAATCATCATACCTGAATCCACTCATTATGCTGCTACGGGCCTGATGACATAGATGTCATTGCTGAGTGATATTGCATTGTACGTAAGTACCACAACTTCTTTATCCATTTTTCACTTTCTGCGATATTGAACTTGCACCGTAAACGAGGTTCTTGTAAACAGAGCCGTCCCAAATTTTGGGGTGGCTGTGTCTTTTTGATTTTAATTTCCCTAAGCTCTAGGACCATAACTGGAAGTGCCCTAGGCTCTGTTGCTTTGTTTTTTAGATGTTTCAGGAAACACCATACACTTCTCCCGAGTGGCTGTTGGCAATTTACATCCCGCCCATCAGCATAACAAGGCTCCCAGTTCTCCATGGCCTGTACTGACTTTCTGGATTTTACACTTTTTTCAGATGGCCCTTTTGACGGGGGGGAAGTGAGACTTCATTGTAGTGCAGATTTCCTTTGCAAGCTTGCTTGGTTGGCCAAAAAGGGCGTATGCGTTTTTTCCTGAATATATTCAGGAAAAAACGCATACGCCCTTTTTGGCCAAGTGCATCATTGTCGACCTTCTGCCTCTTTTCCTATGCTTTAAATGCAATTCCAGTCTACCTCCTGAAATCGGTTTCCTGCAATTCTGCCCCGATTTCAAGTCGGCTTGGCAGCCTTACTTTAGTATATTTTTGGACGATAGCTGTCATTTATTACTCTGCAGGTTTGTGAATTACAGTGCCCCTGAGCTCTTTTCTTCAACTCGCTTTCTTGTGAGCTGCCCGCAACACCGCAAGATTGCTTCAGGCCCTAATCTTGTTCTGGCACGGCCTGCTGAGCCTTTGGTTAATTCCTTTTCCTGGTGGGAAATGAGAGTTAAATTTGCCAGTCCAGAAACCTCCAGCTAGTCTCTCATCGGTTCTCCCTATTCCTGTTCGTCTTCCGCAGAAATTGAAAACTGGGTCAAACAGAAGGTTAAAGGCACTGACTCTCTAAGTCGGGAGAGTGTTAGTAAAGCGTCTGGAATGTTGCACCCGAGTACCAGGGGACGAGAACTGAGACATATTGGAACACGTCTCCCGATCACACGGTTGATCATACTCTGGGTTCCACATGCATGCTTTAGCTGAAGGAAGAATCCCTTAAACCTGGAGAGTTGAGACCCGTGGAATGGGTACCATGCAATATGACTTCAAAGGGTCTTCATTTGCTCACCAAAACTCTCCAATCCTATCACTGCTGAGTTTGCCCCTGTACTCACGATTGATTCACTTTCAGAGACATAGCAATCCATAGGTTTTAAGATACTTACTAGTCAGGTACATTATTAGGCGTTTAATATGGGGTTTTGAGTCCATTTCGTTGAGCAATGAGTAGCTCTTGTCTATTACATATTTGGCTTAAGGAACTTTATCTGTGCTCATTTCAATCTCTGATTTTATGTAGCACCCCAACTCACCTTTCCCCTTAAGCAAGCATAAGTTGATTTTCTAAATTTGGGACCATGTTCTGTTTTGAAATTCAGTTCCTGTGTAGCCAAGTTTACATTCCGTGTATTAGTGATATCTTATGATGTTTCTTTTTCTGTGTGACTTATTTCAGTTAGAATCATCATACCTGAATCCACTCATTATGCTGCTATGGGCCTGATGACATAGATGTCATTGCTGAGTGATATTGCATTGTACGTAAGTACCACAACTTCTTTATCCATTTTTCGCTTTATGCGATATTGAACTTGTACCGTAAACGAGTTTCTTGTAAACAGAGCCATCCCAAACTTTGGGGTGGCTGTGTCATTTTGATTTTAATTTCCCTAAGCTGCAGGACCATAAGTGGAAGTGCCCTATTCTCTGTTGCTTTGTTTTTTAGATGTTTCAGGAAACACCATACACTTCTCCCGAGTTGCTGTTGGCAATTTACATCCCACCCATCAGCATAACAAGGCTCCCAGTTCTCCATGGCCTGTCCTGCCTTTCTGGATTTTACACTTTTTTCAGATGGCCCTTTTGACAGGGGGGAAGTGAGACTTCATTGTAGTGCAGATTTCCTTTGGAAGCTTGCTTGGTTGGCCAAAAAGGGCGTATGCGTTTTTTCCTGAATATATTCAGGAAAAAACGCATACGCCCTTTTTGGCCAAGTGCATCATTGTCGACCTTCTGCCTCTTTTCCTATGCTTTAAATGCAATTCCAGTCTACCTCCTGAAATTGGTTTCCTGCAATTCTGCCCGGCTTTCAAGTCCTCTTGGCAGCCTTACTTCAGTATATTTTTGGATGATAGCTGTCATTTATAACTCTGCAGGTTTGTGAATTACAGTGCCCCTGAGCTCCTTTCTTCAACTCGCTTTCTTGTGAGCTGGCCGCAACACCGCAGGATTGCTTCAGGCCCTAATCTGGTTCCGGCATGGCATGCTGAGCCTTTGGTTAATTCCTCTTCCTGGTGGGAAATGAGAGTTAAATTTTCCCGTCCAGACACCTCCAGCTAGTCTCTCATTGGTTCTCCCTATTCCTGTTCATCTTCCGCGGAATTTGCAAACTGGGCCAAACAGGAGGTTAAAGGCACTGACTCTCCAAGTCGGGAGAGTGTTAGTAAAGCATCTGGAATGTTGCACCCGAGTACCAGGGGACGAGAACTGAGACATATTTCAACACGTCTCCCGATCACACGGTTGATCATACTCTGGGTTCCACATGCATGTTTTAGCTGAAGGAAGAATCCCTTAAACCTGGAGAGTTGAGACCCGTGGAATGGGTACCATGCAATATGACTTCAAAGGGTCTTCATTTGCTCACCAAAACTCTCCAATCCTATCACTGCTGCGTTTTTGCCCCTGTACTCACGATTGATTCACTTTCAGAGACATAGCAATCCATAGGTTTTAAGATACTTACTAGTAGGTACATTATTAGGCGTTTAATATGGGGTTTTGAGTCCATTTCGTTGAGCAAGGAGTAGCTCTTGTCTATTACATATTTGGCTTAAGGAACTTTATCTGTGCTCATTTCAATCTCTGGTTTTATGCAGCACCCCAACTCACCTTTCCCCTTAAGCAAGCATAAGTTGATTTTCTAAATTTGGGACCATGTTCTGTTTTGAAATTCAGTTCCTGTGTAGCCAAGTTTACATTCCGTGTATTAGTGATATCTTATGATGTTTCTTTTTCTGTGTGACTTATTTCAGTTAGAATCATCATACCTGAATCCACTCATTATGCTGCTATGGGCCTGATGACATAGATGTCATTGCTGAGTGATATTGCATTGTACGTAAGTACCACAACTTCTTTATCCATTTTTCGCTTTATGCGATATTGAACTTGTAGCGTAAACGAGTTTCTTGTAAACAGAGCCATCCCAAACTTTGGGGTGGCTGTGTCTTTTTGATTTTAATTTCCCTAAGCTGCAGGACCATAAGTGGAAGTGCCCTAGGCTCTGTTGCTTTGTTTTTTAGATGTTTCAGGAAACACCATACACTTCTCCCGAGTGGCTGTTGGCAATTTACATCCCGCCCATCAGCATAACAAGGCTCCCAGTTCTCCATGGCCTGTCCTGCCTTTCTGGATTTTACACTTTTTTCAGATGGCCCTTTTGACGGGGGGGAAGTGAGACTTCATTGTAGTGCAGATTTCCTTTGCAAGCTTGCTTGGTTGGCCAAAAAGGGCGTATGCGTTTTTTCCTGAATATATTCAGGAAAAAACGCATACGCCCTTTTTGGCCAAGTGCATCATTGTCGACCTTCTGCCTCTTTTCCTATGCTTTAAATGCAATTCCAGTCTACCTCCTGAAATCGGTTTCCTGCAATTCTGCCCGGCTTTCAAGTCCTCTTGGCAGCCTTACTTCAGTATATTTTTGGATGATAGCTGTCATTTATAACTCTGCAGGTTTGTGAATTACAGTGCCCCTGAGCTCCTTTCTTCAACTCGCTTTCTTGTGAGCTGGCCGCAAAACCGCAGGATTGCTTCAGGCCCTAATCTGGTTCCGGCATGGCACGCTGAGCCTTTGGTTAATTCCTCTTCCTGGTGGGAAATGAGAGTTAAATTTTCCCGTCCAGGCACCTCCAGCTAGTCTCTCATTGGTTCTCCCTATTCCTGTTCATCTTCCGCGGAATTTGCAAACTGGGCCAAACAGGAGGTTAAAGGCACTGACTCTCCAAGTCGGGAGAGTGTTAGTAAAGCGTCTGGAATGTTGCACCCGAGTACCAGGGGACGAGAACTGAGACATATTGGAACACGTCTCCCGATCACACGGTTGATCATACTCTGGGTTCCACATGCATGCTTTAGCTGAAGGAAGAATCCCTTAAACCTGGAGAATTGAGACCCGTGGAATGGGTACCATGCAATATGACTTCAAAGGGTCTTCATTTGCTCACCGAACCTCTCCAAACCTATCACTGCTGCGTTTATGCCCCTGTACACACGCTTGATTCTCTTTCAGAGACATAGCAATCCATAGGTTTTAAGATACTTACTAGTCAGGCACATTCTTAGGCATTTAATATGGGGTTTTGAGTCCATTTCACTGAGCAAGGAGTAGCTCTTGTCTATTACATATTTGGCTTAAGGAACTTTATCTGTGTTCATTTCAATCTCTGGTTTTATGCAGCACCCCAACTCACCTTTCCCCTTAAGCAAGCATAAGTTGGTTTTCTAAATTTGAGACCCTCTTTTTTTTGTAATCCAGTTCCTGCGTAGCCAAGTTTACATTCCATGTATTAGTGATATCTTATGATGTTTCTGTTTCTGTGTGACTTATTTCAGTTAGAGTCATCATACCTGAATCCACTCATTATGCTGCTACGGGCCTGATGACATAGATTTCATTGCTGAGTGGTATTGCATTGTACGTAAGTACCACAACTTCTTTATCCATATTTTGCTATCTGCGATATTGAACTTGTACCGTAAACGAGGTTCTTGTAAACAGAGCCATCCCAAACTTTGGGGTGGCTGTGTCTTTTTGATTTTAATTTCCCTAAGCTATAGGACCAAAAGTGGAAGTGCCCTAGGCTCTGTTACTTTGTTTTTTAGATGTTTCAGGAAACACCATACACTTCTCCCGAGTGGCTGTTGGCAATTTACATCCCGCCCATCAGCATAACAAGGCTCCCAGTTCTCCATGGCCTGTCCTGCCTTTCTGGATTTTACACTTTTTTCAGATGGCCCTTTTGACCGGGGGGAAGTGAGACTTCATTTTAGTGCAGATTTCCTTTGCAAGCTTGCTTGGTTGGCCAAAAAGTGCGTATGCGTTTTTTCCTGAATATATTCAGGAAAAAAAGCATACGCCCTTTTTGGCCAAGTGCATCATTGTCGACGTTCTGCCTCTTTTCCTATGCTTTAAATGCAATTCCAGTCTACCTCCTGAAATCGGTTTCCTGCAATTTTGGCCCGCTTTCAAGTCCGCTTGGCAGCCCTGCTTCAGTATATTTTTGGACGATAGCTGTCATTTATAACTCTGCAGGTTTGTGAATTACAGTGTTCTTGAGCTCCTTTCTTCAACTCGCTTTCTTGTGAGCTGCCCGCAACACCGCAGGATTGCTTCATGCCCTAATCTGGGTCCGGCACGGCACGCTGAGCCTTTGGCTAATCCTCTTCCTCGTGTGAAATATGAGTTAAATTTGCCCGTCCAGACACCTCCAGCTAGTCTCTCATTGGTTCTCCCTATTCCTGTTCATCTTCCGCAGAAATTGCAAACTGGGCCAAACAGGAGGTTAAAGGCACTGACTCTCCAAGTCGGCAGAGCGTTACTAAAGCGTCTGGAATTTTGCACCTGAGTACCAGGGGACGAGAACTGAGACATATTGGAACACGTCTCCCGATCACACGGTTGATCATACTCTGGGTTCCACAAGCATGTTTTAGCTGAAGGAAGAATCCCTTAAACCTGGAGAATTGAGACCCGTGGAATGGGTACCATGCAATATGACTTCAAAGGGTCTTCATTTGCTCACCAAACCTCTCCAATCCTATCACTGCTGCATTTACGCCCCTGCACACATGCCTGATTCTCTTTCGGAGACATAGCAATCCATAGGTTTTAAGATATTTACTAGTCAGGTACATTCTTAGGCGTTTAATATGGGGTGTTGAGTCCATTTCGTTGAGTAAGGAGTGGCTCTTGTCTATTACATATTTGGCTTAAGGAACTTTATCTGTGATCATTTCAAACTCTGGTTTTATGCAGCACCCCAACTCACCTTTCCCCTTAAGCAAGCATATGTTGGTTTTCTAAATTTGAGACCCTGTTCTGTTTTGTAATCCAGTTCCTGTGTCGCCAAGTTTACATTCCGTGGATTAGTGATATCTTATGATGTTTCTTTTTCTGTGTGACTTATTTCAGTTAGAATCATCATACCTGAATCCACTCATTATGCTGCTGCGGTGCTGATGACATAGATGTCATTGCTGAGTGATATTGCATTGTACGTAAGTACCACAACTTCTTTATCCATTTTTCGCTTTCTGCGATATTGAACTTGTACCGTAAACGAGGTTCTTGTAAACAGAGCCGTCCCAAACTTTGGGGTGGCTGTGTCTTTTTGATTTTAATTTCCCTAAGCTGCAGGACCATAAGTGGAAGTGCCCTAGGCTCTGTTGCTTTGTTTTTTAGATGTTTCAGGAAACACCATACACTTCTCCCGAGTGGCTGTTGGCAATTTACATCCCGCCCATCAGCATAACAAGGCTCCCAGTTCTCCATGGCCTGTCCTGCCTTTCTGGATTTTACACTTTTTTCAGATGGCCCTTTTGACGGGGGGGAAGTGAGACTTCATTGTAGTGCAGATTTCCTTTGCAAGCTTGCTTGGTTGGCCAAAAAGGGCGTATGCGTTTTTTCCTGAATATATTCAGGAAAAAACGCATACGCCCTTTTCGGCCAAGTGCATCATTGTCGACCTTCTGCCTCTTTTCCTATGCTTTAAATGCAATTCCAGTCTAACTCCTGAAATCGGTTTCCTGCAATTCTGCCCGGCTTTCAAGTCCTCTTGGCAGCCTTACTTCAGTATATTTTTGGATGATAGCTGTCATTTATAACTCTGCAGGTTTGTGAATTACAGTGCCCCTGAGCTCCTTTCTTCAACTCGCTTTCTTGTGAGCTGGCCGCAAAACCGCAGGATTGCTTCAGGCCCTAATCTGGTTCCGGCATGGCACGCTGAGCCTTTGGTTAATTCCTCTTCCTGGTGGGAAATGAGAGTTAAATTTTCCCGTCCAGGCACCTCCAGCTAGTCTCTCATCGGTTCTCCCTATTCCTGTTCATCTTCCGCGGAATTTGCAAACTGGGCCAAACAGGAGGTTAAAGGCACTGACTCTCCAAGTCGGCAGAGTGTTAGTAAAGCGTCTGGAATGTTGCACCCGAGTACCAGGGGACGAGAACTGAGACATATTGGAACACGTCTCCCGATCACACGGTTGATCATACTCTGGGTTCCACATGCATGCTTTAGCTGAAGGAAGAATCCCTTAAACCTGGAGAATTGAGACCCGTGGAATGGGTACCATGCAATATGACTTCAAAGGGTCTTCATTTGCTCACCGAACCTCTCCAAACCTATCACTGCTGCGTTTATGCCCCTGTACACACGCTTGATTCTCTTTCAGAGACATAGCAATACATAGGTTTTAAGATACTTACTAGTCAGGCACATTCTTAGGCGTTTAATATGGGGTTTTGAGTCCATTTCATTGAGCAAGGAGTAGCTCTTGTCTATTACATATTTGGCTTAAGGAACTTTATCTGTGTTCATTTCAATCTCTGGTTTTATGCAGCACCCCAACTCACCTTTCCCCTTAAGCAAGCATAAGTTGGTTTTCTAAATTTGAGACCCTCTTTTTTTTGTAATCCAGTTCCTGCGTAGCCAAGTTTACATTCCATGTATTAGTGATATCTTATGATGTTTCTGTTTCTGTGTGACTTATTTCAGTTAGAGTCATCATACCTGAATCCACTCATTATGCTGCTACGGGCCTGATGACATAGATTTCATTGCTGAGTGGTATTGCATTGTACGTAAGTACCACAACTTCTTTATCCATATTTTGCTATCTGCGATATTGAACTTGTACCGTAAACGAGGTTCTTGTAAACAGAGCCATCCCAAACTTTGGGGTGGCTGTGTCTTTTTGATTTTAATTTCCCTAAGCTATAGGACCAAAAGTGGAAGTGCCCTAGGATCTGTTACTTTGTTTTTTAGATGTTTCAGGAAACACCATACACTTCTCCCGAGTGGCTGTTGGCAATTTACATCCCGCCCATCAGCATAACAAGGCTCCCAGTTCTCCATGGCCTGTCCTGCCTTTCTGGATTTTACACTTTTTTCAGATGGCCCTTTTGACCGGGGGGAAGTGAGACTTCATTTTAGTGCAGATTTCCTTTGCAAGCTTGCTTGGTTGGCCAAAAAGTGCGTATGCGTTTTTTCCTGAATATATTCAGGAAAAAAAGCATACGCCCTTTTTGGCCAAGTGCATCATTGTCGACGTTCTGCCTCTTTTCCTATGCTTTAAATGCAATTCCAGTCTACCTCCTGAAATCGGTTTCCTGCAATTTTGGCCCGCTTTCAAGTCCGCTTGGCAGCCCTGCTTCAGTATATTTTTGGACGATAGCTGTCATTTATAACTCTGCAGGTTTGTGAATTACAGTGTTCTTGAGCTCCTTTCTTCAACTCGCTTTCTTGTGAGCTGCCCGCAACACCGCAGGATTGCTTCATGCCCTAATCTGGGTCCGGCACGGCACGCTGAGCCTTTGGCTAATCCTCTTCCTCGTGTGAAATATGAGTTAAATTTGCCCGTCCAGACACCTCCAGCTAGTCTCTCATTGGTTCTCCCTATTCCTGTTCATCTTCCGCAGAAATTGCAAACTGGGCCAAACAGGAGGTTAAAGGCACTGACTCTCCAAGTCGGCAGAGCGTTACTAAAGCGTCTGGAATTTTGCACCTGAGTACCAGGGGACGAGAACTGAGACATATTGGAACACGTCTCCCGATCACACGGTTGATCATACTCTGGGTTCCACAAGCATGTTTTAGCTGAAGGAAGAATCCCTTAAACCTGGAGAATTGAGACCCGTGGAATGGGTACCATGCAATATGACTTCAAAGGGTCTTCATTTGCTCACCAAACCTCTCCAATCCTATCACTGCTGCATTTACGCCCCTGCACACATGCCTGATTCTCTTTCGGAGACATAGCAATCCATAGGTTTTAAGATATTTACTAGTCAGGTACATTCTTAGGCGTTTAATATGGGGTGTTGAGTCCATTTCGTTGAGTAAGGAGTGGCTCTTGTCTATTACATATTTGGCTTAAGGAACTTTATCTGTGATCATTTCAAACTCTGGTTTTATGCAGCACCCCAACTCACCTTTCCCCTTAAGCAAGCATATGTTGGTTTTCTAAATTTGAGACCCTGTTCTGTTTTGTAATCCAGTTCCTGTGTCGCCAAGTTTACATTCCGTGGATTAGTGATATCTTATGATGTTTCTTTTTCTGTGTGACTTATTTCAGTTAGAATCATCATACCTGAATCCACTCATTATGCTGCTGCGGTGCTGATGACATAGATGTCATTGCTGAGTGATATTGCATTGTACGTAAGTACCACAACTTCTTTATCCATTTTTCGCTTTCTGCGATATTGAACTTGTACCGTAAACGAGGTTCTTGTAAACAGAGCCGTCCCAAACTTTGGGGTGGCTGTGTCTTTTTGATTTTAATTTCCCTAAGCTACAGGACCATAAGTGGAAGTACCCTAGGCTCTGTTGCTTTCTTTCTTAGATGTTTCAGGAAACACCATACACTTCTCCCGAGTGGCTGTTGGCAAGTTACATCCCGCCCATCAGCATAACAAGGCTCCCAGTTCTCCATGGCCTGTCCTGCCTTTCTGGATTTTACACTTTTTTCAGATGGCCCTTTTGACCGGGGGGAAGTGAGACTTCATTGTAGTGCAGATTTCCTTTGCAAGCTTGCTTGGTTGGCCAAAAAGGGCGTATGCGTTTTTTTCTGAATATATTCAGGAAAAAACGCATACGCCCTTTTTGGCCAAGTGCATCATTGTCGACGTTCTGCCTCTTTTCCTATGCTTTAAATGTAATTCCAGTCTACCTCCTGAAATCGGTTTCCTGCAATTGTGCCTTGCTTTCAATGCCTCTTCATAGCCTTATCTCAATATGTTTTTTGAAAATAGTTGGCCTTTATAACTCTGCAGGTTTTTGAATTGCAGTGGCCCTTAGCTCCATTTTTCAGCTCTTATTTTTGTTATCTTGCCTCATAACCACAGGATTCCTTCAGGCCCTATTCTTCTTCTGGGGCACCTTGCTGTGCCTTTGGTTTATTCTTCTTACTGATGTGAAATTAGAGTGACATGTGCCCATTGACACTGTTACAGCTAGTTTCTCCTTGGTTCCCCCTATTCCCATTCATCCTCCGCACTAACTGCAGACTGTGCGATACCAGAACTTAAAGGCATTGACTCTCCATGTGGGGATATTGTTAGTAAAGCGGCTGGAATGTCGATCTGGAGCCCCAGTAGAGGAAAAATGATGTGTGTTTTAGAAACCTTTCCCGATCATATGGTATACCAGTCGCTGGGTTTCCCAAGCATGGTTTAGCTGTAGGAAGATTCCCTTCAACCTGGATTGTTGGGACCCTTGGAATGAGTAGCATGAAGTATTGCATTAAACTTTTGGCAGTTGCTCACCAAAGCTCACCAATCCTCTCAGCCCCAAGTGTCCAGCCTTATGTCTTATCCAGCTGTGGGTTTATATGTGGTCAATCCAGGTTGCATCACAGCCCCTGAGCAAATTTTGTAAGAATTTTTCTCTCTTTCATTGTTTCTGCGTTTTGTTTTTAAAATTTATTTCTATAATGGGGTTTAGCTCATTTTCACTGCTGTGTTTGTGCCGCTCTGCACACACTTGATTCCCTTATGGAGATATATCAATACATGGGTTTTAAGATTCTTATTACTCAGATATATTTCTCTGCGGTGTATAGGGTGTGTTGAGGCCAGTTCATTGAGCAAGGTGTAGATCTTGTCTAATATCTATTTGGTTTATTGAACGGTATCTGTGCTAATTTCAAACTCTGGTTTTATGCATCACCCCACCTCTCCTTTCCCCTTAAGCTGACATAAGTGTGTTTTCTAAATGTGAGACACTGTTCTGTTCTGTAATTCATTTCTTGTGCAGCCATATTTACCCTCCCTCTATAAGTGATATCTTATGATATGTTTCTTTTTCTGTTTGACTCATTTCAAGTAGTATTATCGGACCTAAATCCACTCTTTATCCTTCTACTAGCCTTATTACCTTGATTTCATTGTGAAGAGATATTCCATTGTACATAAGTACCACATCTTCTTTATCCATTGTTCTCTTTCCTGGGATATTTAAGGTGTACTGAAGTTGAGGTTCTTGTAAACAGAGTAGCCCTAAACTGTGGTGTGCTTGTGTCTTGTTGATTTTTAGACTTCCCTAGATATACTCCCATGATTGGAAGTGTCCTATGCTCTGTAGCTCTGTTTTTTAGATGATTTAGGAACCACCATACACTTCTCCAGAGTGGCTCTTGGCAGTTCACACACTGCCCATCAGCGTATAAAGGCTCCCTGTTCTCCATGGCCTGTCCTGCATTTCTGGTTTTTACAATTTTTTAGGATGGCCCTTTTGACCGGTGGGAAATGAGACTTCTTTGTTGTGCACATTTGCATTGCTTGCTTGCTTCGTTGCCCATAAAGTGCGTATGCGTTTTTTCCTGGATATAATCAGGAAAAAACGCATACGCCCTTTTGGGCCAACTGCATCATTGTCGAAATTCTGCCGCTTTTCATGTGCTTTAAAGACGAGTCCAATCTATCTCTTGAAATCTGTTTCTTGCAATTCTGTCTTGCATTCAGATCCTCTTCTTTCCCTTACCTCAACATATTTTTGGACGTTAGTTTTCATTTATAACTCTGCAGGTTTGTGAATTGCAGTGACCCTGAGCTCCATTTTTTAAGTTGCTCTTTTGTGAGCTGGCCTCAAACCCGCAGGATTGCTTCAGGCCCTATTTTGGCTCCGGCGAGGCGGGCTGAGCCTTTTTTCAATTCTTATTCTTAATGGGAAATTAGAGTGATATGTGCCCGTCCAAACCCCTACAACTATTCTCTCATTGGTTCCCCCTCTTCCCATTCATCCTCCTCACAACTTGCAAAATGTGTGAAACAGAAGTTGAAATGTGCTGATTCTCCAAGTGGGGAGATTCTAAGTAACGTGGCTGGAATGGTGAACAGGTGCACCAGGAGAGGATAAATGAGCTGCATTTTAGACACATCTCCCGATCACATGGTGTACAGTCCTCTGGGTTTTCCATGCATGTTTTAGCTGTAGGAAGATCCCTTGAACCTGCAGATTTGGGACCCATTGAATGGGTACCAGGTAGTATTACTTTAAAGGGTGTGCATTTCCTCACCCAACCTCACATTTCTCTTAGTGCAAACAGTTTCCAGCCTTATGTCTCATCCTGCTGTGGGTCTAGATGTGTTCAATCCATGTTGCATCACCATCCCTGAGGAAAAGTTGTAAGAGGTTTTCTCTGTCTCTCTGTCGTTTATTTTTTTCAATTTATTACTATATTGGTTACAGCTGATTTTCAAAGCTCTGTTTCTTGCTGCTGTACATCCACTTGATTCACGTACAGAGAGACATCAGTAAATTCTTTTTCAGATTCTTACCAGTCGTATATATTCTTTTCCGGTGACTTGAGTGTGCTGAGTGCAGTTCTTGTAGCTACCGTGTAGGCCTTGTTGATTATCAGTTTGGTATTTGGAATGGTATCTTTGCTAATTTCAACCTCCTGGATGATGCCTCACCCCTCCCCACCTTTCCCGTTTAGCAGCCTTATGCGTGTTTTCTACATATTTGACTATGTTTTTGTTTTGTAATTTATTTCATGTGTAGCCATTTTGGATTCCACCTTTAAGTGATATCTTATGATATGTGTCTTTTTCTTTTTGAATTATGTCACTTAGAAAGATCATACGTAACTCCTCCGGAGTTGTTACAACTGGCCATATTTCATTGATTTCCAGGCTGAATAATATTCCACTCTACCTAAGTACCACATCTCTATCCATTTTTTCCCTCCAGAGACATTTAAGTTATATCCTAGTCGAGGATCTTTTAAACAGAGAGGGGGTAAACATTGGGGTGCCTGTGTCCTCTCAATTTTTGTTTTTCCCAAGATATACGCCCATGAGTGCAAGTGCCCTATGCTCTGTAGCTCATTTTTTAGATGCTTTAGTAAACACAATACACTTCTCCAGAATGGCCGTTGGCAATATACATTTCCACTATAAGTCTCACAGGGCTCCCTCTTCTCCTTGCCCTGTCCTGCATTTCTGTTGTTTACGCTTTATGAGGATGGCTCTTCTGACTGATGCGAAGTGATATCTTTTGTAGTATTGACTTCCAGTGCCCACCTGTTTGGTTGGCTAAAAAAGTGTATGCCCTTTTCTTGAATATATACAGAAAAAAACGCATACACCCTTTTTGGCCAACTGCAATGTTGGCAATGTTCAGCTCCTTTTCTCGTGCTTAATGGTGAGTCCTTTCTACCTCCTCAGATCCCTTTCCTGCCATTCTCCCTTGCTTACAAGTCCTTTTCTCTGACTTTCCTCAAGACATCTTTCAGTGATGGATATTTTCAACTCTGCAGTTTCGTGAATTTTACTGCCCCTGAGTTCCATTGTTCAACTTGTGTTTATGGGAACTGGCCACAAAGCAGTGGGATTTCCTCAAGCCCTATACTGTTTCCATGGGCAACCCTAGCCTTTGGTCAATTCGTCTTCCTGATTGGAAATTAGAGTGACATGTGCCTGTCTGAACACCTAGGACTTGTCTCTCATTGTTCCTCATCCTTCCGCTTCATCCTCTGGACAAATTCCAAACTGTACGCAACAGGATGTTGACAGTGCTGACATCTCCAAGTGGGGAGACTGTTAGTAAAGACGCTGGAGGGGTGAACCTGAGCACCAGGAGATGAGGAGATGAGATGCCTTTTCCAAACTCTTCCCGATCAGACGGTATACCATCCTCTGGGTGTGACAGACATGTTTTAGCAGTAGGAAGAGTCCCATTCATGTAAGGAGAACACCAGGGCTTTTTCAAAATCAGTGTCTGCCCAAAACCCAAACTGGGGAATTTTTAAAGCTACGGCTACACATATGTTCATTAAGGGCCTGGGGAAGTAGGCAGAGTCCAAACTTTAGATGATTGAAGTCTTCAGGGTCAGAAGCACTCACCACCAGCTTCCCTTAGGTTACACTTTAACTGTCATTGATAGATGACAATGACAATAAAAATATCTATTCTTTTCCAGATTATTTCCCCTTATAGCTTATTGCAAAATGTTGAGTGTAGTTCCCTGTGCTATACAGTAGTTCCTTGTTGATGATCTATTTTATACATAGCAGTGTGTATGTGTTAATCCCAAACTGTTAATTTATCCCTCCTCCCACCTTTCCCCTTTGGTAATAATAAATTATAAGATTTTATACTTCTCAGAAATGGGGGAGCTGAAAGAGAGGTATCATTTTCAATGGAAAAGCATTTAAAACAAGATTGAAGCTTTAACCAAGATTATTAGATGTACATCCTTGGAAAGAAATCACTTCGTTTCTCTAATATTGACCTGACAAATAAGACAAACCTTTTCACTGAACTTGCTTATAATAAAGTGATGGAAATATCAAATGGAAGTGTTAGAAACATCTTATTTTACCCGAGCCTTATACACTGTTCTATGTTAACTACAGTTTGGCTCACACATCTGTTCATTGAGGTTACAATAGTCTCAATTTCTGTTACTGATCCTCCAGAGTGGACCCCAACAAGTGTCCCCCTGCCCAGTGTCATTGGGGCCAACAGATCGAGACTGAGTTTGGTTCACAAGCAAAGGAAACTTTATATTTTGATCAGAGAATGGAGAGGTGAGAGCATGCACTACCCCGTGGGCTGTGGGCTGGGCTGTTGTGTAGAGATCCTGTCAGAGTCAGTGGGAGGGAGGGGGCGGAGCTCTCGAGGGCCGGGTTGGCTGCAGCTCAGGCTCTATATCACGGAGTCTGCACTGGGCCCCAGGAGCTGAGGTGTCGTCCCAGCCATTCTGCACTAGGAAATCTGGTCTGAAGTGCCGGGTGTGGAACCTCTGCATGTGGGACCCTAGGAGCACATGAAATTAGACAAAGCACAAAGGATAAAAACGGTTAGACTTGACTTTATTGCCCAGATTCTATTTTTATCTCCCAGGGATTTTTAATGGGCTTTGCTGGGGACAAACCCCTCCTCTGCCTTTTGTCCCGTTCCTCATTCTTGGAGTGCTGAGGGTGCAGACCCTTCTTTTGTAACTGCTGAGTGCTGAGTTGGGAGCCCTCATACCCGGGGGCGAGGGTCAGAGCTTCTCCCCAGCAGCCTCCAGATGACGTTGATTGTCCCCAGGCCCCCTGCCTCCCTGCTCGTCCACCTGAGCACCAGCATTGGAAGTGTTATAGATTCTAATGACCTTTAAGGGTCCAGGAAAGAGATGTGCAGAGACGCTGTGTGGACCGGTGTCACCCCGCCCCACATTTGTTCAGCCACCTTAGGCTGAGCGTTTCTGCCAGCCTAGATGCTCTGACCAGTAGTCTGCGTTTTCTTCAATTAGGCCCCTGAATTAACGTACAAACAGCACCAGGTGTCAGAGCCCTGCCCGCTCAACTCCCAGACAGTCCAGGGTCAGTGCTGATCAAGGACCATGATGGCCACTGAGTCAACAGCCTTTTTTTTTTGAACAGTAAATTAAAGGACCATTTTGGGGGTTTTTTTGTATTTATTTATTTGTTGGCTATGCTAGGTCATTTCTGTGTGAGGGCTTTCCCTATTTGCGGCAAGCGGGGGCCACTCCTCATCGCGGTGCACAGGCCTCTCACTATCGCGGCCTCTCTTGTTGTGGAGCACAGGCTCCAGACGCGCAGGCTCAGCAGTCGTGGCTCACGGGCCTAGTTGCTCCGCGGCATGGAGGATCCTCCCAGACCAAGGCTCGAACCCGTGTCCCCTGCATTGGCAGGCAGACTCTCAACCACTGCGCCACCAGGGAAGCCCACCTCAACAGCCTTTTGAAGTAAACAGGAGTCCAGCCAGTCTCATTGGCCACCATCATCACGGTGTCTGTAGGCTTTTCTATGGTGACAGTGTGATATACGGTTCCCCCGCCAAGATTATTAGCTCCCCTCTGGGTGCAGTAAGTCCTGCAAGCAGTAGTCTACTCTTTTGGGACACACTCTTGTTGTTTTATGAGAGAAACTCCAGGTCAAGTGATGTTCACATGAGTCGTCATGGTGCCCTGTTGCCCCCGGTTATCTCTCTGGATGTTGGAGTTGGAAGGCCTCCTCACTCGAGGTTGGTGTGCCCACAGAGCGAACCCTGCAACTTGAGAGCATGGTTGGTGGTTAGGATCACCATGTGGGGTCCTTTTCCCTTAGGAGGGAGGTGGCCTTTGGGGCTGCTGATTTCCAGGTTTTTAGATACCGCCAGTATCTTGGCCAGATGTGGCAGTGGGCCAAGCCCCTTGGTGACCGTAGTTTATCCTACCTGGATGGCATTCTTGCATTGTTCCATTTCAAGTGGTCCCAGTTTTTGCACTAATTCTCCAATGGCGATTCACCTTTCACCGGGAATGTAAAGGTCAAAGGGTTTAGCTAAATTAGGGAGTTCCAGGGCAAGGGTCTGAATTGACTGCTCTTTCCATTCTTGAAAGGCCACTTCTGGATTCTATTCAAAAGGATCATCAACTTTTCCTTTCAGTGTTTCATATAGAGGCCCAGCTAGTAGACTGTAGTTAGGGATCCAGAAGCAGCAAACCCTGGCCTCCCCAGGAACCCCTAAGCTGTCTTCTAGTTTTAGAAAGGGGTAAGGCTGAAAATGGTTTCTTTCCTTTCCTGGGATGGGCTTCTCCGACCTTCTGTGAGAATGAAGCCCAGGCAGGTCACCGCAGTCTGTGATATTTGAGCTTTTTCTTGGACAACTTCTATCCTTTATTGGCTTGGTAGTTCAGAGGCCTCCTTAGTAGGGCTGGCGATCAGAATGTCATCTGTGTACTGAAGGAGAGTTTCCTTTTCCAGAGGTAGAACTTTTAGGTCTTTAGCTAAGCTTTCCCCAAAGATGGTGTGGGAATTTTTGCACCCTTGGGGCAAGACGGCCCAGAAGTATTGTTTTAGTTGTATGTTGAGTCCTGCCACTCACAAGCCAAAATTTCTTGTGACTCTGGGACTAATAGAATACAAAAGAAGGCATCATTGAAGACTAATACAGAATACCATGTCCTGGTGGTTGGTAGAATGACCAGCAGGGTGTAGGAATTAGGAGCAGTTGGAGGTATATCCTCGGTGGCTTCACTGACTGTCCTGACATACTTTACCAGGTCCCCAGCGCCCATGGGGCTCTCGTGGTCAGACCAATCCCAGAATATGGAGCTCACCTGGGCAGGTACCCCACCCCCACCCCAGCCCACGGGGCTCTCGTGGTCAGGCCCCTCCCAGGATACAGAGCTACCCTTGCAGGTACCGTGGCAGGGCTGGGCACACAGGAACCGTGCACATAGCCCTCATTGCAGAGCACCCCCAGCTCACCTGTCGCTCAGAGCTGACACAGAGCACCTCAGAGCAGGACTGGAACTAACAAACAGCAGCTGCGACAGGTCTGTGACCCTGGGCATCACTCTGTGCGGCCTCCCTCCACCTGGTCTTCAAGAGACTTCCACTGCACCCGGGGCACCAGGCCTCTGTCTCCAACCACCACCCACCCCTCCTCTCCCTGACTCCTGGGTTCCTCTCATTAGGAGAGGGTTTTCTTGAAGTTGTCTCCCACTCATGGGCCAGATAAAATGATTAGAAAACAAGCCAAAGCTGCAGCCCCTTGTCTATCCTGACTCTCAGGAGCCCACACCTGTTCCTTGGACCTGGCCGGTTCAGCAAGTTCCATTTTCTGCAACTGTGAGCCCCTGAGGGGTGATGATTGGCTGACCTGGGCAGCCTTACCGTGCCGGCCAGCCCTCCCCAGGTGTGCCTGGGTTGAGATCAATATAAATACCACTCCAGGCAGCAAGAGCCCCTGCAGCCGTGCCTGACGCCATTTTCTCTGCCCTGTCAGCAGTCTCGGGGCTGGGCTGGTGGGAGGGAGTGAGAGGCCACGGCTTTGTGGGTGGCCCAGTGTGAGTGGGGCTCTGCTGGACTTTCTGCAGCAGTTGCCAGGCTGCCACCTGCTAAAGAAGAGGATGTGTCACCCATACCTGCTGCTGGAATTTCTCCCTGGGCAGAGGTGAGAAAGGAAAAAAGCAGTGGGGGCAGGGACAGGACGGGTATCTCAGGCAGGGAAATGGAAATCTTCCAGAAGAGCACCCAGGGCCAGGACCATCCTGGCTGGCCTGCAGGCACCAAGTCGGCCAGCATGCTGTCACTCGTGTGGCTCTATGGCCCTTCCTCTAGGCTTTCAAGTCCTTGTATATATTCAGGTGTTTTACCTGGGACGGGTGGGAATAGTTCAGCAGCAACTGGCCTGGGGCTCAGCTCACGTTTACTCACAGATGCCTCGGCACGGTGCCCCAGCTTTGCAATGAGGACGCTTGTTGCGTGGGGGCTGCTGGCTGAATGGGAGACGATTCCCCACCACTGACCAACTTCAGAATTGTTTACAACTGGAGCAAGTGCCCTGATACGGTTTTCCTCTGTGGAACTGGTGGGTTCTGTGATTTTTTTCTCTTTTTCGTTTTTGGTTCAAGGTAGATTTTATTCCTCTATTTTGTATTTACAGATATAAGCATGGAAATAATTTATTCATATAAATACATGTATGTGAAGGGAATAATTGTTTTTTCTGTTTTATTTTTTAAATTTTATTTCTTTTTAATTTTGAATTTTATTTTATATTTTTATACAGCAGGTTCTTATTGGTTATCTATTTTATACATATAAATGTATACATGCCAATCCCAGTCTCTCAACTCCTCCCACCACCACCCCCCCAACAGCTTTCCCCCCTTGTTGTCCATACGTTTGTTGTCTACATCTGTTGCTCTATTTATGCCTTGCAAAATGGTTAACCTGTACAGTATTTCTAGGTTCCACATATATGCATGAATATACAAGATTTGTTTTTCTCTTTCTGACTTACTTCACTCTGTATGACACTCTCTAGATCCATCGACGTCTCTACAAATGACCCAATTTCATTCCTTTTCATGGCTTACTAATATTCCATTTTATATATGTACCACAGCTTTATGCATTCGTCTGTCTGTGGGCATTTAGGTTGCTTCCATTACCTCGATATTGTAAAGAGTGAGGCAATGAACATTGCGGTGAATGTCTCTTTTTGATTTATGGTTTTGTCTGGGTATATGTCCAGAACTGGGATTGCTGTATCATATGGTAATTCTACTGTTAGTTTCTTAAGAAACTCCATATTGTTCTCCATAGTGACTGTATCAATTTATATTCCCAACAATAGTGGAAGAGGGTTCCTTTTCTCCACACCCTTTCCAGCATTTTTTGTTTGTAGATTTTCTGATGATGCCCATTCTACCAGGTGTGAGGTGATATCTCATTGTTGAGTCCATTTCCTTGAGCAAAGGGTCGGTCTTGTCTATTACATATTTAGCTTATGGAACGGTATCTGTGCTAATTTTAAACTCAGGTTTTATGCAGCACCCCAACTCACGTTCCCCCTTAAGCAAGCATAAGTTGGTTTTCTAAACATGAGACCCTGTTCTGTTTTGTAATTCAGTTCATGAGTAGCCAAGTTCTCATTCCATGTATTAGTGGTACCTTATGATGTTTTTTTTCTGTGTGACATTTTTCACTTAGAATCACCGTGCCTCAATCCACTCATTATGCTGGTACGGGCATGGTGACATAGTTTTCATTGCTGAGAGGTATTCTGTTGTACGTAAGTACCGCAACTTCTTTATCCATTATTTGCTATCTGACATATTTAACTTGTGCTGCAGAAGAGGTTCCTGTAAACAGAGCCATCCCAAATTTTGGGGTGGATGTGTCTTTTTTATTTTAATTTCCCTAAGCTATAGGACCATAAGTGGAAGTGCCCTAGGCTCTGTTGCTTTGTTTTTTAGATGTTTCAGGAAACACCATACACTTCACCCTAGTGGCTGTTGGCAATTTACATCCCGCCCATCAGCATAACAAGGCTCCCAGTTCTCCATGGCCTGTCCTGCCTTTCTGGATTTTACACTTTTTTCAGATGGCCCTTTTGACGGGGGGGGAAGTGAGACTTCATTGTAGTGCAGATTTCCTTTGCAAGTTGCTTGGTTGGCCAAAAAGGGCGTATGCGTTTTTTCCTGAATATATTCAGGAAAAAACGCATACGCCCTTTTTGGCCAAGTGCATCATTGTCGACCTTCTGCCTCTTTTCCTATGCTTTAAATGCAATTCCAGTCTACCTCCTGAAATCGGCTTCCTGAAATTCTGCCCCGCTTTCAAGTCCTCTTGGCAGCCTTACTTCAGTATATTTTTGGACGATAGCTGTCATTTATAACTCTGCAGGTTTGTGAATTACAGTGCCCCGAGCTCCTTTCTTCAACTCGCTTTCTTGTGAGCTGGCCACAACACCGCAGGATTGCTTCAGGCCCTAATCTGGTTCCGGCACAGCAGGCTGAGCCTTTCGTTAATTCCTCTTCCTGGTGGGAAATGAGAGTTAAATTTGCCCGTCCAGACACCTCCAGCTAGTCTCTCATTGGTTCTCCCTATTCCTGTTCATCTTCCGCGGAATTTGCAAACTGGGCCAAACAGGAGGTTAAAGGCACTGACTCTCCAAGTTGGGAGAGTGTTAGTAAAGCGTCTGGAATGTTGCACCCGAGTACCAGGGGATGAGAACTGAGACATATTTGAACATGACTCACGATCACATGGTTGATCATAGTCTGGGTTCCACATGCATGTTTAGCTGAAGGTAGAATCCCTTAAACCTGGAGAGTTGACACCCGTGGAATGGGTACCATGCAATATGATTTCAAAGGGTCTTCATTTGCTCACCAAACCTCTCCAATCCTATCACTGCTGCGTTTATGCCCCTGTACTCACGCCTGATTCTCTTTCAGAGACATAGCAATCTATAGGTTTTAAGATGCTTACTAGTCAGGTACATTCTTAGGCGTTTAATATGGGGTTTTGAGTCCATTTCGTTGAGCAAGGAGTAGCTCTTTTCTATTCCATATTTGGCTTAAGGAACTTTATCTGTGCTCATTTCAATCTCTGGTTTTATGCAGCACCCCAACTCACCTTTCCCCTTAAGCAAGCATAAGGTGGTTTTCTAAATTTGAGACCCTGTTCTGTTTTGTAATCCAGTTCCTGTGTAGCCAAGTTTACATTCCGTGTATTAGTGATATCTTATGTTTCTTTTTCTGTGTGACTTATTTCAGTTAGAATCATCATACCTGAATGCACTCATTATGCTGCTACGGGCCTGATGACATAGATTTCATTGCTGAGTGATATTGCATTGTACATAAGTACCACAACTTCTTTATCCATTTTTCGCTTTCTGCGATATTGAACTTGTACCATAAACGAGGTTCTTGTAAACAGAGCCGTCCCAAATTTTGGGGTGGCTGTGTCTTTTTGATTTTAATTTCCCTAAGCTATAGGACCATAATTGGAAGTGCCCTAGGGTCTGTTGCTTTGTTTTTTAGATGTTTCAGGAAACACCATACACATCTCCCGAGTGGCTGTTGGCAATTTACATCCCGCCGATCAGCATAACAACGCTCCCAGTTCTCCACGGCCTGTCGTGCCTTTCTGGATTTTACACTTTTTTCAGATGGCCCTTTTGACCGGGGGGAAGTGAGACTTCATTATAGTGTAGATTTCCTTTTCAAGCTTCCTTGGTTGGCCAAAAAGGGCGTATGTGTTTTTTCCTGAATATATTCAGGAAAAAACACATACGCCCTTTTTTGCCAGGTGTATCATTGTCGACGTTCTGCCTCTTTTCCTAGGCTTTAAATGCAATTCCAGTCTACCTCCTGAAATCGGTTTCCTGCAATTCTGCCCCGCTTTGAAATCCTCTTGGCAGCCATTCTTCAGTATATTTTTGGATGATTGCTGTCATTTATAACTCTGCAGGTTTGTGAATTACAGTGCCCCTGAGCTCCTTTCTTCAACTCACTTGCTTGTAAGCTGGCCGCAACACCACAGGATTGCTTCAGGCCCTAATCTTGTTCTGGCACGGCAAGCTGAGCCTTTGGTTAATTCCTCTTCCTGGTGGGAAATGAGAGTTAAATTTGCCCGTCCAGACACCTCCAGCTAGTCTCTCATTGGTTCTCCCTATTCCTGTTCATCTTCCGCTGAAATTGCAAACTGCGCAAAACAAGAGGTTAAAGGCACTGACTCTCCAAGTCGGGAGAGTGTTAGTAAAGCATCTGGAATGTTGCACCCGAGTACCAGGGGACGAGAACTGAGACATATTAGAACACGTCTCCCGATCACACGGTTGATCATACTCTGGGCTCCACATGCATGTTTTAGCTGAAGGAAGAATCCCTTAAACCTGGAGAGTTGAGACTTGTGGAATGGGTACAATGCAATATGACCTCCAAGGGTCTTCATTTGCTCAGCGAACCTCTCCAATCCTTTCACTGCTCCGTTTATGTCCCTGTACACACACTTGATTCTCTTTCAGAGACATAGCAATCCATAGGTTTTCAGATACTTACTAGTCAAGTACATTCTTAGGCGTTTAATATGGGGTGTTGAGTCCATTTCGTTGAGCAAGGAGTAGCTCTTGTCTATTCCATATTTGGCTTAAGGAACTTTATCTGTGCTCATTTCAATCTCTGGTTTTATGCAGCACCCCAACTCACGTTCCCCCTTAAGCAAGCATAAGTTGGTTTTCTAAACATGAGACCCTGTTCTGTTTTGTAATTCAGTTCATGAGTAGCCAAGTTCTCATTCCATGTATTAGTGATATCTTATGTTTCTTTTTCTGTGTGACTTATTTCAGTTAGAATCATCATACCTGAATCCACTCATTATGCTGCTACGGGCCTGATGACATAGATTTCATTGCTGAGTGATATTGCATTGTACGTAAGTACCACAACTTCTTTATCCATTTTTCGCTTTCTGCGATATTGAAGTGTACCGTAAATGAGGTTCTTGTAAACAGAGCCGTCCCAAACATTGGGGTGGCTGTGTCTTTTTGATTTTAATTTCCCTAAGCTATAGGACCATAAGTGGAAGTGCCCTTGGCTCTGTTGCTTTGTTTTTTACATGTTTCAGGAAACACCATAAACTTCTCCAGAGTGGCTGTTGGCAACTTACATCCCGCCCATCAGCATAACAAGGCTCCCAGTTCTCCATGGCCTGTCCTGCCTTTCTGGATGTTACAATTATTTCAGATGGGCCTTTTCCCCGGGGGGAAGTGAGACTTCATTGTAGTGCAGATTTCCTTTGCAAGCTTGCTTGGTTGGCCAAAGAGAGTGTATGCGTTTTTTCCTGAATATATTCAGGAAAAAACGCATACGCCCTTTTTGGCCAAGTGCATCATTGTCGACGTTCTGCCTCTTTTCCTATGCTTTAAATGCAATTCCAGTCTACGTCCTGAAATCGGTTTCCTGCAATTCTGCGCCACTTTCAAGTCCTCTTGGCAGCCTTACTTCAGTATATTTTTGGACGATAGCTGTCATTTATAACTCTGCAGGATTGTGAATTACAGTGCCCCTGAGCTCCTTTCTTCAACTCGCTTTCTTGTGAGCTGGCCGCAACACCGCAGGATTGCTTCAGGCCCTAATCTGTTTCCGGCACAGCACGCTGAGCCTTTGGTTAATTCCTCTTCCTGGTGGGAAATGAGAGTTAAATTTGCCCGTCCAGACACCTCCAGCTAGTCTCTCATTGGTTCTCCCTATTCCTGTTCATCTTCCGCAGAAATTGCAAACTGGGCCAAACAGGAGGTTAAAGTCGCTGACTCTCCAAGTTGGGAGAGTGTTAGTAAAGCATCTGGAATGTTGCACCTGAGTACCAGGGGACGAAAACTGAGATATATTTGAACACGTGTCCCGATCACACCGCTGATCATACTCTGGGTTCCACATGCATGTTTTAGCTGAAGGAAGAATCCCTTAAACCTGGAGAGTTGAGACCCGTGGAATGGGTACCATGCAATATGACTTCAAAGGGTCTTCATTTGCTCACCGAACCTCTCCAGTCCTATCACTGCTGCGTTTATGCCTCTGTACACACGCTTGATTCTCTTTCGGAGACATAGCAATCCATAGGTTTTAAGATACTTACTAGTCAGGTACATTCTTAGGCGTTTAATATGGGGTGTTGAGTCCATTTCGTTGAGCAAGGAGTAGCTCTTGTCTGTTACATATTTGGCTTAAGGAAATTTATCTGTGCTCATTTCAATCTCTGGTTTTATGCAGCACCCCAACTCCCCTTTACCCTTAAGCAAGCATAAGTTGGTTTTCTAAATTTGAGACCCTCTTCTGTTTTGTAATCAGGTTCCTGTGTAGCCAAGTTTACATTCCGTGTATTACTGTTATCTTATGATGTTTCTTTTTCTGTGTGACTTATTTCAGTTAGAATCATCATACCTGAATCCACTCATTATGCTGCTATGGGCCTGATGACATAGATTTCATTGCTGAGTGATATTGCTTTGTACGTAAGTACCACAACTTCTTTATCCATTTTTCGCTTTCTGCGATATTGAACTTGTACCATAAACGAGGTTCTTGTAAACAGAGCCGTCCCAAACTTTGGGGTGGCTGTGTCTTTTTGATTTTAATTTCCCTAAGCTATAGGACCATAATTGGAAGTGCCCTAGGCTCTGTTGCTTTGTTTTTTAGATGTTTCAGGAAACACCATACACTTCTCCCCAGTGGCTGTTGGCAATTTACTTCCCGCCCATCAGCATAAATAGGCTCCCAGTTCTTCATGTCCTGTCCTGCCTTTCAGGATTTTACACTTTTATCAGATGGCCCTTTTGACCAGGGTGAAGTGAGACTTCATTGTAGTGCAGATTTCCTTTGCAAGCTTGCTTGGTTGGCCAAAAAGGGCGTATCCATCTTTTCCTGAATATATTCAGGAGAAAATGCATACACCCATTTTGGCCAAGTGCATCATTGTCGACGTTCTGCCTCTTTTCCTATGCTTTAAATGCAATTCCAGTCTACCTCCTGAAATCGGATTCCTGCAATTATGCCCCGCTTTCAACTCCTCTTGGCAGCCTTACTTCAGTATATTTTTGGACGATAGCTGTCATTTATAACTCTGCAGGTTTGTGATTACAGTGCCCCTGAGCTCCTTTCTTCAACTCGCTTTCTTGTGAGCTGGCCGCAACACCGAAGGATTTCTTCAGGCCCTAATCTGGCTCCGGCACGGCACGCTGAGCCTTTGGTTAATTCCTCCTGCTGGGGGGAAATGAGAGTTAAATTTTCCCGTCCAGACACCTCCAGCTAGTCTCTCATTGATTCTCCCTATTACTGTTCATCTTTCGCAGAAATTGCAAACTGGGCCTAACAGGAGGTTAAAGGCACTGACTCTCCAAGTCGGGAGAGTATTAGTAAAGCATCTGGAATGTTGCACCCAAGTACCAGGGGACGAGAACTGAGACATATTTCAACACGTCTCCCGATCACACGGTTGATCATAGTCTGGGTTCCACATGCATGTTTTAGCTGAAGGAAGAATCCCTTAAACCTGGAGAGTTGAGACCCGTGGAATGGGTACCATGCAATATGACTTCAAAGGTTCTTCATTTGCTCACCGAACTTCGCCAGTCCTATCACTGCTGCGTTTATGCCTCTGTACACACGCTTGATTCTCTATCGGAGACATAGCAATCCATATGTTTTAAGATACTTACTAGTCAGGTACATTCTTAAGCGTTTATTATGGGATGTTGAGCCCATTTCTTTGAGCAAGGAGTAGCTCTTGTCTATTCAATATTTGGCTTAAGGAACTTTATCTGTGCTCATTTCAATCTCTGGTTTTATACAGCACCCCAACTCACCTTTCCCCTTAAGCAAGCATAAGTTGGTTTTCTAAATTTGAGACCCTGTTCTGTTTTGTAATTCAGTTCCTGTGTAGCCAAGTTTACATTCCATGTATTAGTGATATCTTATGATGTTTCTTTTTCTGTGTGACATATTTCAGTTAGAATCATCATACCTGAATCCACTCATTATGCTGCTACGGGCCTGATGACATAGATTTCATTGCTGAGTGATATTGCATTGTACTTAAGTAACACAACTTCTTTATCCATTTTTTGCTTTCTGCGATATTGAACTTGTACCATAAACGGGGTTCTTGTAAACAGAGCCGTCCCAAACTTTGGGGTGGCTGTGTCTTTTTGATTTTAATTTCCCTAAGCTATAGGACCATAAGTTGAAGTGCCCTAGGCTCTGTTGCTTTGTTTTTTAGATGTTTCAGGAAACACCATACACATCTCCCAAGTGGCTGTTGTCAATTTACATCCCACTCATCAGCATAACAAGGCTCCCAGTTCTCCATGGCCTGTCCTGCCTTTCTGGATTTTACACTTTTTTCAGATGGCCCTTTTGACCGGGGGGGAAGTGAGACTTCATTGTAGTGCAGATTTCCTTTGCAAGCTTGCTTGTTTGGCCAAAAAGGGCGTATGCGTTTTTTCCCTGAATATGTTCAAAAAAAACGCATATGCCCTTTTTGGCCAAGTGCATCATTGTCGACGTTCTGCCTCTTTCCCTATGCTTTAAATCCAATCCAGTCTCCCTCCTGAAATCGGATTCCTGCAATTATGCCCCGCTTTCAAGTCCTCTTGGCAGCCTTACTTCAGTATATTTTTGGATGATAGCTGTCATTTATAACTCTGCAGGTTTGTGAATTACAGTGCCCCTGAGCTCCTTTCTTCAACTCGCTTTCTTGTGAGCTGGCCGCAACACCGCAGGATTGCTTCAGGCCCTCATCTGGTTCCGGCACGGCATGCTGAGCCTTTGGTTAATTCCTCTTTCTGGTGGGAAATGAGAGTTAAATTTGCCCGTCCAGACACCTCCAGCTAGTCTCTCATTGGTTCTCCCTATTCCTGTTCATCTTCCGCAGAAATTGCAAACTGGGCCAAACAGGAGGTTAAAGGCACTGACTCTCCAAGTCCGGAGAGTGTTAGTAAAGCATCTGGAATATTGCCCCTGAGTACCAGGGGACGAGAATTGAGACATATTGGAACACGTCTCCCGATCACACAGTTGATCATCCTCTGGGTTCCACATGCATGATTTAGCTGAAGGAAGAATACTTTAAACCAGGAGAGTTGAGACCCGTGGAATGGGTACCATGCAATATGACTTCAAAGGGTCTTCATTTGCTCACCGAACCTCTCCAATCCTATCACTGCTGCGTTTATGCCCCTGTACACACGTTTGATTCTCTTTTGGAGACATAGCAATCCATAGGTTTTAAGATGCTTACTAGTCAGGTACATTCATAGGCATTTAATATGGGGTGTTGAGTCCATTTCGTTGAGCAAGTAGTAGCTCTTGTCTATTCCATATTTGGCTTAAGGAACTTTATCTGTGCTCATTTCAATCTCTGGTTTTATGCAGCACCCCAACTCACCTTTCCCCTTAAGCAAGCATAAGTTGGTTTTCTAAATTTGAGAACCTCTTCTGTTTTATAATCCAGTTCCTGTGTAGCCAAGTTTACATTCCGTGTATTAGTGATATCTTATGATGTTTCTTTTTCTGTGTGACTTATTTCAGATAGAATCATCATACCTGAATCCACTCATTATGCTGCTACGGGCCTGATGACATAGATTTCATTGTTGAGTGATATTGCATTGTACGTAAGTACCACAACTGCTTTATCCATTTTTCACTTTCTGCGATATTGAACTTGCACCGTAAACGAGTTTCTTGTAAACAGAGCCTTCCCAAACTTAGGGGTGGCTGTATCTTTTTGATTTTAATTTCCCTAAACTCTAGGACCATATGTGGAAGTGCCCTAGGCTCTGTTGCTTTGTTTTTTAGATGTTTCAGGAAACACCATACACTTCTCCCAAGTGGCTGTTGGCAATTTACATACCGCCCATCAGCATAACAAGGCTCCCAGTACTCCATGGCCTGTCTGCCTTTCTGGATTTTACACTTTTTTCAGATGGCCCTTTTGACCAGGGGGAAGTGAGACTTCATTGTAATGCAGATTTCCTTTGCAAGCTTGCTTGGTTGGCCAAAAAGGGCGTATGCGTTTTTTCCTGAATATATTCAGGAAAAAATGCATACGCCCTTTTTGGCCAAGTGCATCATTGTCGACGTTCTGCGTCTTTTCCTATGCTTTAAGTGCAATTCCTGTCTACCTCCTGAAATCGGTTTCCTGCAATTCTGCCCCCCTTTCAAGTCCTCTTGGCAGACTTACTTCAGTATATTTTTGGACGAAAGCTGTCATTTATGACTCTGCAGGTTTGTGAATTACAGTGCCCCTGAGCTCCTTTCTTCAACTCGCTTTCTTTTGAGCTGGTCGCAACACCGCAGGATTGCTTCAGGCCCTAATCTGGTCCGGCACGGCACGCTGAGCCTTTGGTTAATTCCTCTTCCTGGTGGGAAATGAGAGTTAAATTTTCCCGTCCAGACACCTCCAGCTAGTCTCTCATTGGTTCTCCCTATACCTGTTCATCTTCCGCAGAAATTGCAAACTGGGCCAAACAGGAGTTTAAAGGCACTGACTCTCCAAGTCGGGAGAGTGTTAGTAAAGCGTCTGGAATGTTGCACCCGAGTACCAGGGGACGAGAACTGAGACATATTGGAACACGTCTCCCGATCACACGGTTGATCATACTCTGGGTTCCACATGCATGCTTTAGCTGAAGGAAGAATCCCTTAAACCTGGAGCGTTGAGACCCGTGGAATGGGTACCATGCAATATGACTTCAAAGGGTCTTCATTTGCTCACTGAACCTCTCCAATCCTATCACTGCTGCGTTTATGCCCCTGTACACACGCTTGATTCTCTTTCAGAGACATAGCGATCCATAGGTTTAAAGATACTTACTAGTCAGGTACACTCTTAGGCGTTTAATATGTGGTGTTGAGTCCATTTCGTTGAGCAAGGAGTAGCACTTGTCTGTTACATATTTGGCTTAAGGAACTTTATCTGTGCTCATTTCATTCTCTGGTTTTATGCAGCACCCCAACTCACCTTTCCCCTTAAGCAAGCATAAGTTGGTTTTCTAAATTTGAGACCCTGTTCTCTTTTGTAATCCAGTACCTGTGTAGCCAAGTTTACATTCCGTGTATTAGTGATATCTTATGATGTTTCTTTTTCTGTGTGACTTATTTCAGTTAGAATCATCATACCTGAATCCACTCATTATGCTTCTACGGGCCTGATGACAGAGATTTCATTGCTGAGTGATATTGCATTGTACGTAAGTACCACAACTTCTTTATCCATTTTTCACTTTCTGCGATATTGAACTTGTACCGTAAACGAGGGTCTTGTAAACAGAGCCGTCCCAAACTTTGGGGTGGCTGTGTCTTTTTGATTTTAATTTCCCTAAGCTATAGGACCATAAGTGGAATTGCCCTAGGCTCTGATGCTTTGTTTTTTAGATTTTTCAGGAAACACCATACACTTCACCCGAGTGGCTGTTGGCAATTTACATCCCGCCCATCAGCATAACAAGGCTCCCAGTTCTCCATGGCCTGTCCTGCCTTTCTGGATTTTACACTTTTTTCAGTTGGCCCTTTTGACCGGGGGAAAGTGAGACTTCATTGTAGTGCAGATTTCCTTTGCAAGCTTGCTTGGTTGGCCAAAAAGGGCGTATGCGTTTTTTCCTGAATATATTGAAGAAAAAACGCATACGCACTTTTTGGCCAAGTGCATCATTGTCGACGTTCTGCCTCTTTTCCTATGCTTTAAATGCAATTCCAGTCTACCTCCTGAAATCGGTTTCCTGCAATTCTGCCCCGCTTTCAAGTCCTCTTGGCAGCCTTACTTCAGTATATTTTTGGACGATAGCTGTCATTTATAACTCTGCAGGTTTGTGAATTACAGTGCCCCTGAGCTCCTTTCTTCAACTCGCTTTCTTGTGAGCTGGCCGCAACACCGCAGGATTGCTTCAGGCCCTAATCTGGTTCCGGCACGGCACGCTGAGCCTTTGGTTAATTCCTCTTCCTGGTGGGAAATAAGAGTTAAATTTGCCCGTCTAGACACCTCCATCTAGTCTCTCATTGGTTCTCCTTATTCCTGTTCATCTTCCGCAGAAATTGCGAACTAGGCCAAACAGGAGGTTAAAGGCACTGACTCTCCAAGTCGTGAGAGTGTTAGTAAAGCGTCTGGAATGTTGCACCCGAGTACCAGGGGACGAGAACTGAGACGTATTGGAACACGTCTCCAGATCACATGGTTGATCATACTCTGGGTTCCACATGCCTGATTTTGCTGAAGGAAGAATCCCTTAAACCTGGAGAGTTGAGACCCGTGGAATGGGTACCATGCAATATGACTTCAAAGGGTCTTCATTTGCTCACCGAACCTCTCCAATCCTATCACTGCTGTGTTTATGCCCGTGTACACACGCTTGATTCTCTTTCGGAGACATAGAGATCCATAGGTTTTAAGATACTTACTAGTAAGGTACATTCTTAGGCATTTAATATGGGGTGTTGAGTCCATTTCATTGAGCAAGGAGTAGCTCTCGTGTATTACATATTTGGCTTAAGGAACTTTATCTGTGCTCATTTCAATCTCTGGTTTTATGCAGCACCCCAACTCACCTTTCCCCTTAAGCAAGCATAAGTTGGTTTTCTAAATTTGAGACCCTCTTCTGTTTTGAAATCCAGTTCCTGTGTAACCAAGTTTACATTCCGTTTATTAATGATATCTTATGATGTTTCTTTTTCTTGTGACTTATTTCAGTTAGAATCATCATACCTGAATGCACTCATTATGCTGCTACGGGCCTGATGACATAGATTTCATTGCTGAGTGATATTGCATTGTACGTAAGTACCAAAACTTCTTTATCCATTTTTCACTTTCTGCGATATTGAACTTGTCCCGTAAACGAGGTTCTTGTAAGCAGAGCCGTCCCAAACTTTGGGGTGGCTGTGTCTTTTTGATTTTAATTTCCCTAAGATATACGACCATAAGTGGAATTGCCCTAGGCTCTGTTGCTTTGTTGTTTAGATGTTTCAGGAAACACCATACACTTCTTCCTAGTGGCTGTTGGCAAATTACATCCAGCCCATCAGCATAACAAGGCTCCCAGTTCTCCATGGCCTGTCCTGCCTTTCTGGATTTTACACTATTTTCAGATGGCCCTTTTGACCGGGGAGATGTGAGACTTCATTGTAGTGCAGATTTCCTTTGCAAGCTTGCTTGGCTCGCCAAAAGGCATATGCGGTTTTTCCTGAATATATTCAGGAAAAAGCGCATACGCCCTTTTTGGCCAAGTGCATCATTGTCGACGTTCTGCCTCTTTTCCTATGCTTTAAATGCAATTCCAGTCTACCTCCTGAAATCTGTGTCCTGCAATTCTGCCCCATTTTCAAGTCCTCTTGCCAGCCTTACTTCAGTATATTTTTGGACGATAGCTGTCATTTATAACTCTGCAGGTTTGTGAATTACAGTGCCCCTGAGCTCCTTTCTTCAACTCGCTTTCTTTTGAGCTGGCTGCAACACCGCAGTATTGCTTCAGGCCCTAATCTGGTTCCGGCATGGCATGCTGAGCCTTTGGTTAATTCCTCTTCCTGGTGGGAAATGAGAGTTAAATTTGCCCGTCCAGACACCTCCAGCTTGTCTCTCATTGGTTCTCCCTATTCCTGTTCATCTTCCGCAGAATTTGCAAACTGCGTCAAACAGGAGGTTAAAGGCCCTGACTCTCCAAGTCGGGAGAGTGTTAGTAAAGTGTCTGGAATGTTGCACCTGAGTACCAGGGGACGAGAACTCAGATATATTGGCACACGTCTCCCGATCACACGGTTGATCATACTCTGGGTTCCACATGCATGTTTTAGCTGAAGGAAGAATCCCTTAAACCTGGAGAGTTGAGACCCGTGGAATGGGTACCATGCAATATGATTTCAAAGGGTCTTCGTTTGCTCACCGAACCTCTCCAATCCTATCACTGCTGCGTTTATGCCCCTGTACACATGCTTGATTCTCTTTCGGAGACATAGCAATGCATATTTTTTAAGATACTTACTAGTCAGGTACAATCTTAGGCGTTTAATATGGGGTGTTGAGTCCATTTCGTTGAGCAAGGAGTAGCTCTTGTCTATTACATATTTGGCTTAAGGAACTTTATCTGTGCTCATTTCAATCTCTGGTTTTATGCAGCACCCCAACTCACCTTTCCCCTTAAGAAAGCATAAGTTGGTTTTCTAAATTTGAGACCCTGTTCTCCTTTGTAAGCCAGTTCCTGTGTAGCCAAGTTTACATTCCGTGTATTAGTGATATCTTATGATGTTTCTTTTTCTGTGTGACTTATTTAAGTTAGAATCATCATACCTGAATCTACTCATTATGCTGCTACTGGCCTGATGACATAGATTTCATTGCTGAGTGATATTGCATTGTACGTAAGTACCACAACTTCTTTATCCATTTTTCACTTTCTGTGATATTGAACTTGTCCCGTAAACGAGTTTCTTGTAAACAGAGCCGTCCCAAACTTTGGGGTGGCTGTGTCTTTTTGATTTTAAATTCCCTAAGCTATAGGGCCATAAGTGGAAGTGCCCTAGGCTCTGTTGCTTTGTTTTTTAGATGTTTCAGGAAACACCATACACTTCTCCCGAGTGGCTGTTGGCAATATACATCCCGCCCATCAGCATAACAAGGCTCCCAGTTCTCCATGGCCTGTCCTGCCTTTCTGGATTTTACACTTTTTTCAGTTGGCCCTTTTGACAGGGGGGAAGTGAGACTTCATTGTAGTGCAGATTTCCTTTGCAAGCTTGCTTGGTTGGCCAAAAAGTGCGTATGCGTTTTCTCCTGAATATACTCAGGAAAGAACGCATACGCCCTTTTTGGCCAAGTGCATCATTGTCGACGTTCTGCCTCTTTTCCTATTCTTTAAATGCAATTCCAGTCTACCTCCTGAAATCGGTTTCCTGCAATTCTGCCCCGCTTTCAAGTCCTCTTGGCAGCCTTACTTCAGTATATTTTTGGACGATAGCTGTCATTTATAACTCTGCAGGTTTGTGAATTACAGTGCCCCTGAGCTCCTTTCTTCAACTCGCTTTCTTGTGAGCTGGCCGCAACACCGCAGGATTGCTTCAGGCCCTAATCTGGTTCCCCCCCGGCACGCTGAGACTTTGGTTAATTCCTCTTCCTGGTGGGAAATGAGAGTTAAATTTGCCCGTCCAGACACCTCCAGCTAGTCTCTCATTGGTTCTCCCTATTCCTGTTCATCTTCCACGGAATTTGCAAACTGGGCCAAACAGGAGGTTAAAGGCACTGACTCTCCAAGTTGGGAGAGTGTTAGTAAAGCGTCTGGAATGTTGCACCCGAGTACCAGGGGATGAGAACTGAGACATATTTGAACATGACTCACGATCACATGGTTGATCATAGTCTGGGTTCCACATGCATGTTTAGCTGAAGGTAGAATCCCTTAAACCTGGAGAGTTGACACCCGTGGAATGGGTACCATGCAATATGATTTCAAAGGGTCTTCATTTGCTCACCAAACCTCTCCAATCCTATCACTGCTGCGTTTATGCCCCTGTACTCACGCCTGATTCTCTTTCAGAGACATAGCAATCTATAGGTTTTAAGATGCTTACTAGTCAGGTACATTCTTAGGCGTTTAATATGGGGTTTTGAGTCCATTTCGTTGAGCAAGGAGTAGCTCTTTTCTATTCCATATTTGGCTTAAGGAACTTTATCTGTGCTCATTTCAATCTCTGGTTTTATGCAGCACCCCAACTCACCTTTCCCCTTAAGCAAGCATAAGTTGGTTTTCTAAATTTGAGACCCTGTTCTGTTTTGTAATCCAGTTCCTGTGTAGCCAAGTTTACATTCCGTGTATTAGTGATATCTTATGTTTCTTTTTCTGTGTGACTTATTTCAGTTAGAATCATCATACCTGAATGCACTCATTATGCTGCTACGGGCCTGATGACATAGATTTCATTGCTGAGTGATATTGCATTGTACATAAGTACCACAACTTCTTTATCCATTTTTCGCTTTCTGCGATATTGAACTTGTACCATAAACGAGGTTCTTGTAAACAGAGCCGTCCCAAATTTTGGGGTGGCTGTGTCTTTTTGATTTTAATTTCCCTAAGCTATAGGACCATAATTGGAAGTGCCCTAGGGTCTGTTGCTTTGTTTTTTAGATGTTTCAGGAAACACCATACACATCTCCCGAGTGGCTTTTGGCAATTTACATCCCGCCGATCAGCATAACAACGCTCCCAGTTCTCCACGGCCTGTCGTGCCTTTCTGGATTTTACACTTTTTTCAGATGGCCCTTTTGACCGGGGGGAAGTGAGACTTCATTATAGTGTAGATTTCCTTTTCAAGCTTCCTTGGTTGGCCAAAAAGGGCATATGTGTTTTTTCCTGAATATATTCAGGAAAAAACACATACGCCCTTTTTTGCCAGGTGTATCATTGTCGACGTTCTGCCTCTTTTCCTATGCTTTAAATGCAATTCCAGTCTACCTCCTGAAATCGGTTTCCTGCAGTTCTGCCCCGCTTAGAAATCCTCTTGGCAGCCATTCTTCAGTATATTTTTGGATGATTGCTGTCATTTATAACTCTGCAGGTTTGTGAATTACAGTGCCCCTGAGCTCCTTTCTTCAACTCACTTGCTTGTAAGCTGGCCGCAACACCACAGGATCGCTTCAGGCCCTAATCTTGTTCTGGCACGGCAAGCTGAGCCTTTGGTTAATTCCTCTTCCTGGTGGGAAATGAGAGTTAAATTTTCCCGTCCAGACACCTCCAGCTAGTCTCTCATTGGTTCTCCCTATTCCTGTTCATCTTCCGCTGAAATTGCAAACTGCGCAAAACAAGAGGTTAAAGGCACTGACTCTCCAAGTCGGGAGAGTGTTAGTAAAGCGTCTGGAATGTTGCACCCGAGTACCAGGGGACGAGAACTGAGACATATTAGAACACGTCTCCCGATCACACGGTTGATCATACTCTGGGCTCCACATGCATGTTTTAGCTGAAGGAAGAATCCCTTAAACCTGGAGAGTTGAGACTTGTGGAATGGGTACAATGCAATATGACCTCCAAGGGTCTTCATTTGCTCAGCGAACCTCTCCAATCCTTTCACTGCTCCGTTTATGTCCCTGTACACACACTTGATTCTCTTTCAGAGACATAGCAATCCATAGGTTTTCAGATACTTACTAGTCAAGTACATTCTTAGGCGTTTAATATGGGGTGTTGAGTCCATTTCGTTGAGCAAGGAGTAGCTCTTGTCTATTCCATATTTGGCTTAAGGAACTTTATCTGTGCTCATTTCAATCTCTGGTTTTATGCAGCACCCCAACTCACGTTCCCCCTTAAGCAAGCATAAGTTGGTTTTCTAAACATGAGACCCTATTCTGTTTTGTAATTCAGTTCATGAGTAGCCAAGTTCTCATTCCATGTATTAGTGATATCTTATGTTTCTTTTTCTGTGTGACTTATTTCAGTTAGAATCATCATACCTGAATCCACTCATTATGCTGCTACGGGCCTGATGACATAGATTTCATTGCTGAGTGATATTGCATTGTACGTAAGTACCACAACTTCTTTATCCATTTTTCGCTTTCTGCGATATTGAAGTTGTACCGTAAATGAGGTTCTTGTAAACAGAGCCGTCCCAAACATTGGGGTGGCTGTGTCTTTTTGATTTTAATTTCCCTAAGCTATAGGACCATAAGTGGAAGTGCCCTTGGCACTGTTGCTTTGTTTTTTACATGTTTCAGGAAACACCATAAACTTCTCCAGAGTGGCTGTTGGCAACTTACATCCCGCCCATCAGCATAACAAGGCTCCCAGTTCTCCATGGCCTGTCCTGCCTTTCTGGATGTTACAATTATTTCAGATGGGCCTTTTCCCCGGGGGGAAGTGAGACTTCATTGTAGTGCAGATTTCCTTTGCAAGCTTGCTTGGTTGGCCAAAGAGAGCGTATGCGTTTTTTCCTGAATATATTCAGGAAAAAACGCATACGCCCTTTTTGGCCAAGTGCATCATTGTCGACGTTCTGCCTCTTTTCCTATGCTTTAAATGCAATTCCAGTCTACGTCCTGAAATCGGTTTCCTGCAATTCTGCGCCACTTTCAAGTCCTCTTGGCAGCCTTACTTCAGTATATTTTTGGACGATAGCTGTCATTTATAACTCTGCAGGATTGTGAATTACAGTGCCCCTGAGCTCCTTTCTTCAACTCGCTTTCTTGTGAGCTGGCCGCAACACCGCAGGATTGCTTCAGGCCCTAATCTGTTTCCGGCACAGCACGCTGAGCCTTTGGTTAATTCCTCTTCCTGGTGGGAAATGAGAGTTAAATTTGCCCGTCCAGACACCTCCAGCTAGTCTCTCATTGGTTCTCCCTATTCCTGTTCATCTTCCGCAGAAATTGCAAACTGGGCCAAACAGGAGGTTAAAGGCGCTGACTCTCCAAGTTGGGAGAGTGTTAGTAAAGCATCTGGAATGTTGCACCCGAGTACCAGGGGAGGAAAACTGAGATATATTTGAACACGTGTCCCGATCACACTGCTGATCATACTCTGGGTTCCACATGCATGTTTTAGCTGAAGGAAGAATCCCTTAAACCTGGAGAGTTGAGACCCGTGGAATCGGTACCATGCAATATGACTTCAAAGGGTCTTCATTTGCTCACCGAACCTTTCCAGTCCTATCACTGCTGCGTTTATGCCCCTGTACACACGCTTGATTCTCTTTCAGAGACATAGCAATCCATAGGTTTTAAGATACTTACTAGTCAGGTACATTCTTAGGCGTTTAATATGGGGTGTTGAGTCCATTTCGTTGAGCAAGGAGTAGCTCTTGTCTGTTACATATTTGGCTTAAGGAAATTTATCTGTGCTCATTTCAATCTCTGGTTTTATGCAGCACCCCAACTCCCCTTTCCCCTTAAGCAAGCATAAGTTGGTTTTCTAAATTTGAGACCCTCTTCTGTTTTGTAATCAGGTTCCTGTGTAGCCAAGTTTACATTCCGTGTATTACTGATATCTTATGATGTTTCTTTTTCTGTGTGACTTATTTTAGTTAGAATCATCATACCTGAATCCACTCATTATGCTGCTACGGGCCTGATGACATAGATTTCATTGCTGAGTGATATTGCTTTGTACGTAAGTACCACAACTTCTTTATCCATTTTTCGCTTTCTGCGATATTGAACTTGTACCATAAACGAGGTTCTTGTAAACAGAGCCGTCCCAAACTTTGGGGTGGCTGTGTCTTTTTGATTTTAATTTCCCTAAGCTATAGGACCATAATTGGAAGTGCCCTAGGCTCTGTTGCTTTGTTTTTTAGATGTTTCAGGAAACACCATACACTTCTCCCCAGTGGCTGTTGGCAATTTACATCCCGCCCATCAGCATAAATAGGCTCCCAGTTCTTCATGTCCTGTCCTGCCTTTCAGGATTTTACACTTTTATCAGATGGCCCTTTTGACCAGGGTGAAGTGAGACTTCATTGTAGTGCAGATTTCCTTTGCAAGCTTGCTTGGTTGGCCAAAAAGGGCGTATGCATCTTTTCCTGAATATATTCAGGAGAAAATGCATACACCCGTTTTGGCCAAGTGCATCATTGTCGACGTTCTGCCTCTTTTCCTATGCTTTAAATGCAATTCCAGTCTACCTCCTGAAATCGGATTCCTGCAATTATGCCCCGCTTTCAACTCCTCTTGGCAGCCTTACTTCAGTATATTTTTGGACGATAGCTGTCATTTATAACTCTGCAGGTTTGTGATTACAGTGCCCCTGAGCTCCTTTCTTCAACTCGCTTTCTTGTGAGCTGGCCGCAACACCGCAGGATTTCTTCAGGCCCTAATCTGGCTCCGGCACGGCACGCTGAGCCTTTGGTTAATTCCTCCTGCTGGGGGGAAATGAGAGTTAAATTTGCCCATCCAGACACCTCCAGCTAGTCTCTCATTGATTCTCCCTATTACTGTTCATCTTTCGCAGAAATTGCAAACTGGGCCTAACAGGAGGTTAAAGGCACTGACTCTCCAAGTCGGGAGAGTATTAGTAAAGCATCTGGAATGTTGCACCCAAGTACCAGGGGACGAGAACTGAGACATATTGGAACACATCTCCCGATCACATGGTTGATCATACTCTGGGTTCCACATGCATGTTTTAGCTGAAGGAAGAATCCCTTAAACCTGGAGAGTTGAGACCCGTGGAATGGGTACCATGCAATATGACTTCAAAGGTTCTTCATTTGCTCACCGAACTTCGCCAGTCCTATCACTGCTGCGTTTATGCCTCTGTACACACGCTTGATTCTCTATCGGAGACATAGCAATCCATATGTTTTAAGATACTTACTAGTCAGGTACATTCTTAAGCGTTTATTATGGGATGTTGAGCCCATTTCGTTGAGCAAGGAGTAGCTCTTGTCTATTACATATTTGGCTTAAGGAACTTTATCTGTGCTCATTTCAATCTCTGGTTTTATACAGCACCCCAACTCACCTTTCCCCTTAAGCAAGCATAAGTTGGTTTTCTAAATTTGAGACCCTGTTCTGTTTTGTAATTCAGTTCCTGTGTAGCCAAGTTTACATTCCATGTATTAGTGATATCTTATGATGTTTGTTTTTCTGTGTGACATATTTCAGTTAGAATCATCATACCTGAATCCACTCATTATGATGCTACGGGCCTGATGACATAGATTTCATTGCTGAGTGATATTGCATTGTACTTAAGTAACACAACTTCTTTATCCATTTTTTGCTTTCTGCGATATTGAACTTGTACCATAAACGGGGTTCTTGTAAACAGAGCCGTCCCAAACTTTGGGGTGGCTGTGTCTTTTTGATTTTAATTTCCCTAAGCTATAGGACCATAAGTTGAAGTGCCCTAGGCTCTGTTGCTTTGTTTTTTAGATGTTTCAGGAAACACCATACACATCTCCCAAGTGGCTGTTGTCAATTTACATCCCACTCATCAGCATAACAAGGCTCCCAGTTCTCCATGGCCTGTCCTGCCTTTCTGGATTTTACACTTTTTTCAGATGGCCCTTTTCACCGGGGGGGAAGTGAGACTTCATTGTAGTGCAGATTTCCTTTGCAAGCTTGCTTGTTTGGCCAAAAAGGGCGTATGCGTTTTTTCCCTGAATATGTTCAAAAAAAACGCATATGCCCTTTTTGGCCAAGTGCATCATTGTCGACGTTCTGCCTCTTTCCCTATGCTTTAAATCCAATCCAGTCTCCCTCCTGAAATCGGATTCCTGCAATTATGCCCCGCTTTCAAGTCCTCTTGGCAGCCTTACTTCAGTATATTTTTGGATGATAGCTGTCATTTATAACTCTGCAGGTTTGTGAATTACAGTGCCCCTGAGCTCCTTTCTTCAACTCGCTTTCTTGTGAGCTGGCCGCAACACCGCAGGATTGCTTCAGGCCCTCATCTGGTTCCGGCACGGCATGCTGAGCCTTTGGTTAATTCCTCTTCCTAGTGGGAAATGAGAGTTAAATTTGCCCGTCCAGACACCTCCAGCTAGTCTCTCATTGGTTCTCCCTATTCCTGTTCATCTTCCGCAGAAATTGCAAACTGGGCCAAACAGGAGGTTAAAGGCACTGACTCTCCAAGTCCGGAGAGTGTTAGTAAAGCATCTGGAATATTGCCCCTGAGTACCAGGGGACGAGAATTGAGACATATTGGAACACGTCTCCCGATCACACAGTTGATCATCCTCTGGGTTCCACATGCATGATTTAGCTGAAGGAAGAATACTTTAAACCAGGAGAGTTGAGACCCGTGGAATGGGTACCATGCAATATGACTTCAAAGGGTCTTCATTTGCTCACCGAACCTCTCCAATCCTATCACTGCTGCGTTTATGCCCCTGTACACACGTTTGATTCTCTTTTGGAGACATAGCAATCCATAGGTTTTAAGATGCTTACTAGTCAGGTACATTCATAGGCATTTAATATGGGGTGTTGAGTCCATTTCGTTGAGCAAGTAGTAGCTCTTGTCTATTCCATATTTGGCTTAAGGAACTTTATCTGTGCTCATTTCAATCTCTGGTTTTATGCAGCACCCCAACTCACCTTTCCCCTTAAGCAAGCATAAGTTGGTTTTCTAAATTTGAGAACCTCTTCTGTTTTATAATCCAGTTCCTGTGTAGCCAAGTTTACATTCCGTGTATTAGTGATATCTTATGATGTTTCTTTTTCTGTGTGACTTATTTCAGATAGAATCATCATACCTGAATCCACTCATTATGCTGCTACGGGCCTGATGACATAGATTTCATTGTTGAGTGATATTGCATTGTACGTAAGTACCACAACTGCTTTATCCATTTTTCACTTTCTGCGATATTGAACTTGCACCGTAAACGAGTTTCTTGTAAACAGAGCCTTCCCAAACTTAGGGGTGGCTGTATCTTTTTGATTTTAATTTCCCTAAGCTCTAGGACCATATGTGGAAGTGCCCTAGGCTCTGTTGCTTTGTTTTTTAGATGTTTCAGGAAACACCATACACTTCTCCCAAGTGGCTGTTGGCAATTTACATACCGCCCATCAGCATAACAAGGCTCCCAGTACTCCATGGCCTGTCCTGCCTTTCTGGATTTTACACTTTTTTCAGATGGCCCTTTTGACCAGGGGGAAGTGAGACTTCATTGTAATGCAGATTTCCTTTGCAAGCTTGCTTGGTTGGCCAAAAAGGGCGTATGCGTTTTTTCCTGAATATATTCAGGAAAAAATGCATACGCCCTTTTTGGCCAAGTGCATCATTGTCGACGTTCTGCGTCTTTTCCTATGCTTTAAGTGCAATTCCTGTCTACCTCCTGAAATCGGTTTCCTGCAATTCTGCCCCCCTTTCAAGTCCTCTTGGCAGACTTACTTCAGTATATTTTTGGACGAAAGCTGTCATTTATGACTCTGCAGGTTTGTGAATTACAGTGCCCCTGAGCTCCTTTCTTCAACTCGCTTTCTTTTGAGCTGGTCGCAACACCGCAGGATTGCTTCAGGCCCTAATCTGGTCCGGCACGGCACGCTGAGCCTTTGGTTAATTCCTCTTCCTGGTGGGAAATGAGAGTTAAATTTTCCCGTCCAGACACCTCCAGCTAGTCTCTCATTGGTTCTCCCTATACCTGTTCATCTTCCGTAGAAATTGCAAACTGGGCCAAACAGGAGTTTAAAGGCACTGACTCTCCAAGTCGGGAGAGTGTTAGTAAAGCGTCTGGAATGTTGCACCCGAGTACCAGGGGATGAGAACTGAGACATATTGGAACACGTCTCCCGATCACACGGTTGATCATACTCTGGGTTCCACATGCATGCTTTAGCTGAAGGAAGAATCCCTTAAACCTGGAGCGTTGAGACCCGTGGAATGGGTACCATGCAATATGACTTCAAAGGGTCTTCATTTGCTCACTGAACCTCTCCAATCCTATCACTGCTGCGTTTATGCCCCTGTACACACGCTTGATTTTCTTTCAGAGACATAGCGATCCATAGGTTTAAAGATACTTACTAGTCAGGTACACTCTTAGGCGTTTAATATGTGGTGTTGAGTCCATTTCGTTGAGCAAGGAGTAGCACTTGTCTGTTACATATTTGGCTTAAGGAACTTTATCTGTGCTCATTTCATTCTCTGGTTTTATGCAGCACCCCAACTCACCTTTCCCCTTAAGCAAGCATAAGTTGGTTTTCTAAATTTGAGACCCTGTTCTCTTTTGTAATCCAGTACCTGTGTAGCCAAGTTTACATTCCGTGTATTAGTGATATCTTATGATGTTTCTTTTTCTGTGTGACTTATTTCAGTTAGAATCATCATACCTGAATCCACTCATTATGCTTCTACGGGCCTGATGACAGAGATTTCATTGCTGAGTGATATTGCATTGTACGTAAGTACCACAACTTCTTTATCCATTTTTCACTTTCTGCGATATTGAACTTGTACCGTAAACGAGGGTCTTGTAAACAGAGCCGTCCCAAACTTTGGGGTGGCTGTGTCTTTTTGATTTTAATTTCCCTAAGCTATAGGACCATAAGTGGAATTGCCCTAGGCTCTGATGCTTTGTTTTTTAGATTTTTCAGGAAACACCATACACTTCACCCGAGTGGCTGTTGGCAATTTACATCCCGCCCATCAGCATAACAAGGCTCCCAGTTCTCCATGGCCTGTCCTGCCTTTCTGGATTTTACACTTTTTTCAGTTGGCCCTTTTGACCGGGGGAAAGTGAGACTTCATTGTAGTGCAGATTTCCTTTGCAAGCTTGCTTGGTTGGCCAAAAAGGGCGTATGCGTTTTTTCCTGAATATATTGAAGAAAAAACGCATACGCACTTTTTGGCCAAGTGCATCATTGTCGACGTTCTGCCTCTTTTCCTATGCTTTAAATGCAATTCCAGTCTACCTCCTGAAATCGGTTTCCTGCAATTCTGCCCCGCTTTCAAGTCCTCTTGGCAGCCTTACTTCAGTATATTTTTGGACGATAGCTGTCATTTATAACTCTGCAGGTTTGTGAATTACAGTGCCCCTGAGCTCCTTTCTTCAACTCGCTTTCTTGTGAGCTGGCCGCAACACCGCAGGATTGCTTCAGGCCCTAATCTGGTTCCGGCACGGCACGCTGAGCCTTTGGTTAATTCCTCTTCCTGGTGGGAAATAAGAGTTAAATTTGCCCGTCTAGACACCTCCATCTAGTCTCTCATTGGTTCTCCTTATTCCTGTTCATCTTCCGCAGAAATTGCGAACTAGGCCAAACAGGAGGTTAAAGGCACTGACTCTCCAAGTCGTGAGAGTGTTAGTAAAGCGTCTGGAATGTTGCACCCGAGTACCAGGGGACGAGAACTGAGACGTATTGGAACACGTCTCCAGATCACATGGTTGATCATACTCTGGGTTCCACATGCCTGATTTTGCTGAAGGAAGAATCCCTTAAACCTGGAGAGTTGAGACCCGTGGAATGGGTACCATGCAATATGACTTCAAAGGGTCTTCATTTGCTCACCGAACCTCTCCAATCCTATCACTGCTGTGTTTATGCCCGTGTACACACGCTTGATTCTCTTTCGGAGACATAGAGATCCATAGGTTTTAAGATACTTACTAGTAAGGTACATTCTTAGGCATTTAATATGGGGTGTTGAGTCCATTTCATTGAGCAAGGAGTAGCTCTCGTGTATTACATATTTGGCTTAAGGAACTTTATCTGTGCTCATTTCAATCTCTGGTTTTATGCAGCACCCCAACTCACCTTTCCCCTTAAGCAAGCATAAGTTGGTTTTCTAAATTTGAGACCCTCTTCTGTTTTGAAATCCAGTTCCTGTGTAGCCAAGTTTACATTCCGTGTATTAATGATATCTTATGATGTTTCTTTTTCTTGTGACTTATTTCAGTTAGAATCATCATACCTGAATGCACTCATTATGCTGCTACGGGCCTGATGACATAGATTTCATTGCTGAGTGATATTGCATTGTACGTAAGTACCAAAACTTCTTTATCCATTTTTCACTTTCTGCGATATTGAACTTGTCCCGTAAACGAGGTTCTTGTAAGCAGAGCCGTCCCAAACTTTGGGGTGGCTGTGTCTTTTTGATTTTAATTTCCCTAAGATATACGACCATAAGTGGAATTGCCCTAGGCTCTGTTGCTTTGTTGTTTAGATGTTTCAGGAAACACCATACACTTCTTCCTAGTGGCTGTTGGCAAATTACATCCAGCCCATCAGCATAACAAGGCTCCCAGTTCTCCATGGCCTGTCCTGCCTTTCTGGATTTTACACTATTTTCAGATGGCCCTTTTGACCGGGGAGATGTGAGACTTCATTGTAGTGCAGATTTCCTTTGCAAGCTTGCTTGGCTCGCCAAAAGGCATATGCGGTTTTTCCTGAATATATTCAGGAAAAAGCGCATACGCCCTTTTTGGCCAAGTGCATCATTGTCGACGTTCTGCCTCTTTTCCTATGCTTTAAATGCAATTCCAGTCTACCTCCTGAAATCTGTGTCCTGCAATTCTGCCCCATTTTCAAGTCCTCTTGCCAGCCTTACTTCAGTATATTTTTGGACGATAGCTGTCATTTATAACTCTGCAGGTTTGTGAATTACAGTGCCCCTGAGCTCCTTTCTTCAACTCGCTTTCTTTTGAGCTGGCTGCAACACCGCAGTATTGCTTCAGGCCCTAATCTGGTTCCGGCATGGCATGCTGAGCCTTTGGTTAATTCCTCTTCCTGGTGGGAAATGAGAGTTAAATTTGCCCGTCCAGACACCTCCAGCTTGTCTCTCATTGGTTCTCCCTATTCCTGTTCATCTTCCGCAGAATTTGCAGACTGGGTCAAACAGGAGGTTAAAGGCCCTGACTCTCCAAGTCGGGAGAGTGTTAGTAAAGTGTCTGGAATGTTGCACCTGAGTACCAGGGGACGAGAACTCAGATATATTGGCACACGTCTCCCGATCACACGGTTGATCATACTCTGGGTTCCACATGCATGTTTTAGCTGAAGGAAGAATCCCTTAAACCTGGAGAGTTGAGACCCGTGGAATGGGTACCATGCAATATGATTTCAAAGGGTCTTCGTTTGCTCACCGAACCTCTCCAATCCTATCACTGCTGCGTTTATGCCCCTGTACACATGCTTGATTCTCTTTCGGAGACATAGCAATGCATATTTTTTAAGATACTTACTAGTCAGGTACAATCTTAGGCGTTTAATATGGGGTGTTGAGTCCATTTCGTTGAGCAAGGAGTAGCTCTTGTCTATTACATATTTGGCTTAAGGAACTTTATCTGTGCTCATTTCAATCTCTGGTTTTATGCAGCACCCCAACTCACCTTTCCCCTTAAGCAAGCATAAGTTGGTTTTCTAAATTTGAGACCCTGTTCTCCTTTGTAAGCCAGTTCCTGTGTAGCCAAGTTTACATTCCGTGTATTAGTGATATCTTATGATGTTTCTTTTTCTGTGTGACTTATTTAAGTTAGAATCATCATACCTGAATCTACTCATTATGCTGCTACTGGCCTGATGACATAGATTTCATTGCTGAGTGATATTGCATTGTACGTAAGTACCACAACTTCTTTATCCATTTTTCACTTTCTGTGATATTGAACTTGTCCCGTAAACGAGTTTCTTGTAAACAGAGCCGTCCCAAACTTTGGGGTGGCTGTGTCTTTTTGATTTTAATTTCCCTAAGCTATAGGGCCATAAGTGGAAGTGCCCTAGGCTCTGTTGCTTTGTTTTTTAGATGTTTCAGGAAACACCATACACTTCTCCCGAGTGGCTGTTGGCAATATACATCCCGCCCATCAGCATAACAAGGCTCCCAGTTCTCCATGGCCTGTCCTGCCTTTCTGGATTTTACACTTTTTTCAGTTGGCCCTTTTGACAGGGGGGAAGTGAGACTTCATTGTAGTGCAGATTTCCTTTGCAAGCTTGCTTGGTTGGCCAAAAAGTGCGTATGCGTTTTCTCCTGAATATACTCAGGAAAGAACGCATACGCCCTTTTTGGCCAAGTGCATCATTGTCGACGTTCTGCCTCTTTTCCTATTCTTTAAATGCAATTCCAGTCTACCTCCTGAAATCGGTTTCCTGCAATTCTGCCCCGCTTTCAAGTCCTCTTGGCAGCCTTACTTCAGTATATTTTTGGACGATAGCTGTCATTTATAACTCTGCAGGTTTGTGAATTACAGTGCCCCTGAGCTCCTTTCTTCAACTCGCTTTCTTGTGAGCTGGCCGCAACACCGCAGGATTGCTTCAGGCCCTAATCTGGTTCCCCCCCGGCACGCTGAGACTTTGGTTAATTCCTCTTCCTGGTGGGAAATGAGAGTTAAATTTGCCCGTCCAGACACCTCCAGCTAGTCTCTCATTGGTTCTCCCTATTCCTGTTCATCTTCCACGGAATTTGCAAACTGGGCCAAACAGGAGGTTAAAGGCACTGACTCTCCAAGTTGGGAGAGTGTTAGTAAAGCGTCTGGAATGTTGCACCCGAGTACCAGGGGATGAGAACTGAGACATATTTGAACATGACTCACGATCACATGGTTGATCATAGTCTGGGTTCCACATGCATGTTTAGCTGAAGGTAGAATCCCTTAAACCTGGAGAGTTGAGACCCGTGGAATGGGTACCATGCAATATGATTTCAAAGGGTCTTCATTTGCTCACCAAACCTCTCCAATCCTATCACTGCTGCGTTTATGCCCCTGTACTCACGCCTGATTCTCTTTCAGAGACATAGCAATCTATAGGTTTTAAGATGCTTACTAGTCAGGTACATTCTTAGGCGTTTAATATGGGGTTTTGAGTCCATTTCGTTGAGCAAGGAGTAGCTCTTTTCTATTCCATATTTGGCTTAAGGAACTTTATCTGTGCTCATTTCAATCTCTGGTTTTATGCAGCACCCCAACTCACCTTTCCCCTTAAGCAAGCATAAGTTGGTTTTCTAAATTTGAGACCCTGTTCTGTTTTGTAATCCAGTTCCTGTGTAGCCAAGTTTACATTCCGTGTATTAGTGATATCTTATGTTTCTTTTTCTGTGTGACTTATTTCAGTTAGAATCATCATACCTGAATGCACTCATTATGCTGCTACGGGCCTGATGACATAGATTTCATTGCTGAGTGATATTGCATTGTACATAAGTACCACAACTTCTTTATCCATTTTTCGCTTTCTGCGATATTGAACTTGTACCATAAACGAGGTTCTTGTAAACAGAGCCGTCCCAAATTTTGGGGTGGCTGTGTCTTTTTGATTTTAATTTCCCTAAGCTATAGGACCATAATTGGAAGTGCCCTAGGGTCTGTTGCTTTGTTTTTTAGATGTTTCAGGAAACACCATACACATCTCCCGAGTGGCTTTTGGCAATTTACATCCCGCCGATCAGCATAACAACGCTCCCAGTTCTCCACGGCCTGTCGTGCCTTTCTGGATTTTACACTTTTTTCAGATGGCCCTTTTGACCGGGGGGAAGTGAGACTTCATTATAGTGTAGATTTCCTTTTCAAGCTTCCTTGGTTGGCCAAAAAGGGCGTATGTGTTTTTTCCTGAATATATTCAGGAAAAAACACATACGCCCTTTTTTGCCAGGTGTATCATTGTCGACGTTCTGCCTCTTTTCCTATGCTTTAAATGCAATTCCAGTCTACCTCCTGAAATCGGTTTCCTGCAGTTCTGCCCCGCTTTGAAATCCTCTTGGCAGCCATTCTTCAGTATATTTTTGGATGATTGCTGTCATTTATAACTCTGCAGGTTTGTGAATTACAGTGCCCCTGAGCTCCTTTCTTCAACTCACTTGCTTGTAAGCTGGCCGCAACACCACAGGATTGCTTCAGGCCCTAATCTTGTTCTGGCACGGCAAGCTGAGCCTTTGGTTAATTCCTCTTCCTGGTGGGAAATGAGAGTTAAATTTTCCCGTCCAGACACCTCCAGCTAGTCTCTCATTGGTTCTCCCTATTCCTGTTCATCTTCCGCTGAAATTGCAAACTGCGCAAAACAAGAGGTTAAAGGCACTGACTCTCCAAGTCGGGAGAGTGTTAGTAAAGCGTCTGGAATGTTGCACCCGAGTACCAGGGGACGAGAACTGAGACATATTAGAACACGTCTCCCGATCACACGGTTGATCATACTCTGGGCTCCACATGCATGTTTTAGCTGAAGGAAGAATCCCTTAAACCTGGAGAGTTGAGACTTGTGGAATGGGTACAATGCAATATGACCTCCAAGGGTCTTCATTTGCTCAGCGAACCTCTCCAATCCTTTCACTGCTCCGTTTATGTCCCTGTACACACACTTGATTCTCTTTCAGAGACATAGCAATCCATAGGTTTTCAGATACTTACTAGTCAAGTACATTCTTAGGCGTTTAATATGGGGTGTTGATTCCATTTCGTTGAGCAAGGAGTAGCTCTTGTCTATTCCATATTTGGCTTAAGGAACTTTATCTGTGCTCATTTCAATCTCTGGTTTTATGCAGCACCCCAACTCACGTTCCCCCTTAAGCAAGCATAAGTTGGTTTTCTAAACATGAGACCCTGTTCTGTTTTGTAATTCAGTTCATGAGTAGCCAAGTTCTCATTCCATGTATTAGTGATATCTTATGTTTCTTTTTCTGTGTGACTTATTTCAGTTAGAATCATCATACCTGAATCCACTCATTATGCTGCTACGGGCCTGATGACATAGATTTCATTGCTGAGTGATATTGCATTGTACGTAAGTACCACAACTTCTTTATCCATTTTTCGCTTTCTGCGATATTGAAGTTGTACCGTAAATGAGGTTCTTGTAAACAGAGCCGTCCCAAACATTGGGGTGGCTGTGTCTTTTTGATTTTAATTTCCCTAAGCTATAGGACCATAAGTGGAAGTGCCCTTGGCTCTGTTGCTTTGTTTTTTACATGTTTCAGGAAACACCATATACTTCTCCAGAGTGGCTGTTGGCAACTTACATCCCGCCCATCAGCATAACAAGGCTCCCAGTTCTCCATGGCCTGTCCTGCCTTTCTGGATGTTACAATTATTTCAGATGGGCCTTTTCCCCGGGGGGAAGTGAGACTTCATTGTAGTGCAGATTTCCTTTGCAAGCTTGCTTGGTTGGCCAAAGAGAGCGTATGCGTTTTTTCCTGAATATATTCAGGAAAAAACGCATACGCCCTTTTTGGCCAAGTGCATCATTGTCGACGTTCTGCCTCTTTTCCTATGCTTTAAATGCAATTCCAGTCTACGTCCTGAAATCGGTTTCCTGCAATTCTGCGCCACTTTCAAGTCCTCTTGGCAGCCTTACTTCAGTATATTTTTGGACGATAGCTGTCATTTATAACTCTGCAGGATTGTGAATTACAGTGCCCCTGAGCTCCTTTCTTCAACTCGCTTTCTTGTGAGCTGGCCGCAACACCGCAGGATTGCTTCAGGCCCTAATCTGTTTCCGGCACAGCACGCTGAGCCTTTGGTTAATTCCTCTTCCTGGTGGGAAATGAGAGTTAAATTTGCCCGTCCAGACACCTCCAGCTAGTCTCTCATTGGTTCTCCCTATTCCTGTTCATCTTCCGCAGAAATTGCAAACTGGGCCAAACAGGAGGTTAAAGGCGCTGACTCTCCAAGTTGGGAGAGTGTTAGTAAAGCATCTGGAATGTTGCACCCGAGTACCAGGGGAGGAAAACTGAGATATATTTGAACACGTGTCCCGATCACACCGCTGATCATACTCTGGGTTCCACATGCATGTTTTAGCTGAAGGAAGAATCCCTTAAACCTGGAGAGTTGAGACCCGTGGAATCGGTACCATGCAATATGACTTCAAAGGGTCTTCATTTGCTCACCGAACCTCTCCAGTCCTATCACTGCTGCGTTTATGCCCCTGTACACACGCTTGATTCACTTTCAGAGACATAGCAATCCATAGGTTTTAAGATACTTACTAGTCAGGTACATTCTTAGGCGTTTAATATGGGGTGTTGAGTCCATTTCGTTGAGCAAGGAGTAGCTCTTGTCTGTTACATATTTGGCTTAAGGAAATTTATCTGTGCTCATTTCAATCTCTGGTTTTATGCAGCACCCCAACTCCCCTTTCCCCTTAAGCAAGCATAAGTTGGTTTTCTAAATTTGAGACCCTCTTCTGTTTTGTAATCAGGTTCCTGTGTAGCCAAGTTTACATTCCGTGTATTACTGATATCTTATGATGTTTCTTTTTCTGTGTGACTTATTTTAGTTAGAATCATCATACCTGAATCCACTCATTATGCTGCTACGGGCCTGATGACATAGATTTCATTGCTGAGTGATATTGCTTTGTACGTAAGTACCACAACTTCTTTATCCATTTTTCGCTTTCTGCGATATTGAACTTGTACCATAAACGAGGTTCTTGTAAACAGAGCCGTCCCAAACTTTGGGGTGGCTGTGTCTTTTTGATTTTAATTTCCCTAAGCTATAGGACCATAATTGGAAGTGCCCTAGGCTCTGTTGCTTTGTTTTTTAGATGTTTCAGGAAACACCATACACTTCTCCCCAGTGGCTGTTGGCAATTTACATCCCGCCCATCAGCATAAATAGGCTCCCAGTTCTTCATGTCCTGTCCTGCCTTTCAGGATTTTACACTTTTATCAGATGGCCCTTTTGACCAGGGTGAAGTGAGACTTCATTGTAGTGCAGATTTCCTTTGCAAGCTTGCTTGGTTGGCCAAAAAGGGCGTATGCATCTTTTCCTGAATATATTCAGGAGAAAATGCATACACCCGTTTTGGCCAAGTGCATCATTGTCGACGTTCTGCCTCTTTTCCTATGCTTTAAATGCAATTCCAGTCTACCTCCTGAAATCGGATTCCTGCAATTATGCCCCGCTTTCAACTCCTCTTGGCAGCCTTACTTCAGTATATTTTTGGACGATAGCTGTCATTTATAACTCTGCAGGTTTGTGATTACAGTGCCCCTGAGCTCCTTTCTTCAACTCGCTTTCTTGTGAGCTGGCCGCAACACCGCAGGATTTCTTCAGGCCCTAATCTGGCTCCGGCACGGCACGCTGAGCCTTTGGTTAATTCCTCCTGCTGGGGGGAAATGAGAGTTAAATTTGCCCATCCAGACACCTCCAACTAGTCTCTCATTGATTCTCCCTATTACTGTTCATCTTTCGCAGAAATTGCAAACTGGGCCTAACAGGAGGTTAAAGGCACTGACTCTCCAAGTCGGGAGAGTATTAGTAAAGCATCTGGAATGTTGCACCCAAGTACCAGGGGACGAGAACTGAGACATATTTCAACACGTCTCCCGATCACACGGTTGATCATACTCTGGGTTCCACATGCATGTTTTAGCTGAAGGAAGAATCCCTTAAACCTGGAGAGTTGAGACCCGTGGAATGGGTACCATGCAATATGACTTCAAAGGTTCTTCATTTGCTCACCGAACTTCGCCAGTCCTATCACTGCTGCGTTTATGCCTCTGTACACACGCTTGATTCTCTATCGGAGACATAGCAATCCATATGTTTTAAGATACTTACTAGTCAGGTACATTCTTAAGCGTTTATTATGGGATGTTGAGCCCATTTCGTTGAGCAAGGAGTAGCTCTTGTCTATTACATATTTGGCTTAAGGAACTTTATCTGTGCTCATTTCAATCTCTGGTTTTATACAGCACCCCAACTCACCTTTCCCCTTAAGCAAGCATAAGTTGGTTTTCTAAATTTGAGACCCTGTTCTGTTTTGTAATTCAGTTCCTGTGTAGCCAAGTTTACATTCCATGTATTAGTGATATCTTATGATGTTTCTTTTTCTGTGTGACATATTTCAGTTAGAATCATCATACCTGAATCCACTCATTATGATGCTACGGGCCTGATGACATAGATTTCATTGCTGAGTGATATTGCATTGTACTTAAGTAACACAACTTCTTTATCCATTTTTTGCTTTCTGCGATATTGAACTTGTACCATAAACGGGGTTCTTGTAAACAGAGCCGTCCCAAATTTTGGGGTGGCTGTGTCTTTTTGATTTTAATTTCCCTAAGCTATAGGACCATAAGTTGAAGTGCCCTAGGCTCTGTTGCTTTGTTTTTTAGATGTTTCAGGAAACACCATACACATCTCCCAAGTGGCTGTTGTCAATTTACATCCCACTCATCAGCATAACAAGGCTCCCAGTTCTCCATGGCCTTTCCTGCCTTTCTGGATTTTACACTTTTTTCAGATGGCCCTTTTGACCGGGGGGGAAGTGAGACTTCATTGTAGTGCAGATTTCCTTTGCAAGCTTGCTTGGTTGGCCAAAAAGGGCGTATGCGTTTTTTCCTGAATATATTCAGGAAAAAACGCATATGCCCTTTTTGGCCAAGTGCATCATTGTCGACGTTCTGCCTCTTTCCCTATGCTTTAAATCCAATCCAGTCTCCCTCCTGAAATCGGATTCCTGCAATTATGCCCCGCTTTCAAGTCCTCTTGGCAGCCTTACTTCAGTATATTTTTGGATGATAGCTGTCATTTATAACTCTGCAGGTTTGTGAATTACAGTGCCCCTGAGCTCCTTTCTTCAACTCGCTTTCTTGTGAGCTGGCCGCAACACCGCAGGATTGCTTCAGGCCCTCATCTGGTTCCGGCACGGCATGCTGAGCCTTTGGTTAATTCCTCTTCCTGGTGGGAAATGAGAGTTAAATTTGCCCGTCCAGACACCTCCAGCTAGTCTCTCATTGGTTCTCCCTATTCCTGTTCATCTTCCGCAGAAATTGCAAACTGGGCCAAACAGGAGGTTAAAGGCACTGACTCTCCAAGTCCGGAGAGTGTTAGTAAAGCATCTGGAATATTGCCCCTGAGTACCAGGGGACGAGAATTGAGACATATTGGAACACGTCTCCCGATCACACAGTTGATCATCCTCTGGGTTCCACATGCATGATTTAGCTGAAGGAAGAATACTTTAAACCAGGAGAGTTGAGACCCGTGGAATGGGTACCATGCAATATGACTTCAAAGGGTCTTCATTTGCTCACCGAACCTCTCCAATCCTATCACTGCTGCGTTTATGCCCCTGTACACACGTTTGATTCTCTTTTGGAGACATAGCAATCCATAGGTTTTAAGATGCTTACTAGTCAGGTACATTCATAGGCATTTAATATGGGGTGTTGAGTCCATTTCGTTGAGCAAGTAGTAGCTCTTGTCTATTCCATATTTGGCTTAAGGAACTTTATCTGTGCTCATTTCAATCTCTGGTTTTATGCAGCACCCCAACTCACCTTTCCCCTTAAGCAAGCATAAGTTGGTTTTCTAAATTTGAGACCCTGTTCTGTTTTATAATCCAGTTCCTGTGTAGCCAAGTTTACATTCCGTGTATTAGTGATATCTTATGATGTTTCTTTTTCTGTGTGACTTATTTCAGATAGAATCATCATACCTGAATCCACTCATTATGCTGCTACGGGCCTGATGACATAGATTTCATTGTTGAGTGATATTGCATTGTACGTAAGTACCACAACTGCTTTATCCATTTTTCACTTTCTGCGATATTGAACTTGCACCGTAAACGAGTTTCTTGTAAACAGAGCCTTCCCAAACTTAGGGGTGGCTGTATCTTTTTGATTTTCATTTCCCTAAGCTCTAGGACCATATAGGGAAGTGCCCTAGGCTCTGTTGCTTTGTTTTTTAGATATTTCAGGAAACACCATACACTTCTCCCAAGTGGCTGTTGGCAATTTACATACCGCCCATCAGCATAACAAGGCTCCCAGTACTCCATGGCCTGTCCTGCCTTTCTGGATTTTACACTTTTTTCAGATGGCCCTTTTGACCAGGGGGAAGTGAGACTTCATTGTAATGCAGATTTCCTTTGCAAGCTTGCTTGGTTGGCCAAAAAGGGCATATGCGTTTTTTCCTGAATATATTCAGGAAAAAATGCATACGCCCTTTTTGGCCAAGTGCATCATTGTCGACGTTCTGCGTCTTTTCCTATGCTTTAAGTGCAATTCCTGTCTACCTCCTGAAATCGGTTTCCTGCAATTCTGCCCCCTTTCAAGTCCTCTTGGCAGACTTACTTCAGTATATTTTTGGACGAAAGCTGTCATTTATGACTCTGCAGGTTTGTGAATTACAGTGCCCCTGAGCTCCTTTCTTCAACTCGCTTTCTTTTGAGCTGGTCGCAACACCGCAGGATTGCTTCAGGCCCTAATCTGGTCCGGCACGGCACGCTGAGCCTTTGGTTAATTCCTCTTCCTGGTGGGAAATGAGAGTTAAATTTTCCCGTCCAGACACCTCCAGCTAGTCTCTCATTGGTTCTCCCTATACCTGTTCATCTTCCGCAGAAATTGCAAACTGGGCCAAACAGGAGTTTAAAGGCAGTGACTCTCCAAGTCAGGAGAGTGTTAGTAAAGCGTCTGGAATGTTGCACCCGAGTACCAGGGGACGAGAACTGAGACATATTGGAACACGTCTCCCGATCACACGGTTGATCATACTCTGGGTTCCACATGCATGCTTTAGCTGAAGGAAGAATCCCTTAAACCTGGAGCGTTGAGACCCGTGGAATGGGTACCATGCAATATGACTTCAAAGGGTCTTCATTTGCTCACTGAACCTCTCCAATCCTATCACTGCTGCGTTTATGCCCCTGTACACACGCTTGATTCTCTTTCAGAGACATAGCGATCCATAGGTTTAAAGATACTTACTAGTCAGGTACACTCTTAGGCGTTTAATATGTGGTGTTGAGCCCATTTCGTTGAGCAAGGAGTAGCACTTGTCTGTTACATATTTGGCTTAAGGAACTTTATCTGTGCTCATTTCATTCTCTGGTTTTATGCAGCACCCCAACTCACCTTTCCCCTTAAGGAAGCATAAGTTGGTTTTCTAAATTTGAGACCCTGTTCTCTTTTGTAATCCAGTACCTGTGTAGCCAAGTTTACATTCCGTGTATTAGTGATATCTTATGATGTTTCTTTTTCTGTGTGACTTATTTCAGTTAGAATCATCATACCTGAATCCACTCATTATGCTTCTACGGGCCTGATGACAGAGATTTCATTGCTGAGTGATATTGCATTGTACGTAAGTACCACAACTTCTTTATCCATTTTTCACTTTCTGCGATATTGAACTTGTACCGTAAACGAGGGTCTTGTAAACAGAGCCGTCCCAAACTTTGGGGTGGCTGTGTCTTTTTGATTTTAATTTCCCTAAGCTATAGGACCATAAGTGGAATTGCCCTAGGCTCTGATGCTTTGTTTTTTAGATTTTTCAGGAAACACCATACACTTCACCCGAGTGGCTGTTGGCAATTTACATCCCGCCCTTCAGCATAACAAGGCTCCCAGTTCTCCATGGCCTGTCCTGCCTTTCTGGATTTTACACTTTTTTCAGTTGGCCCTTTTGACCGGGGGGAAGTGAGACTTCATTGTAGTGCAGATTTCCTTTGCAAGCTTGCTTGGTTGGCCAAAAAGGGCGTATGCGTTTTTTCCTGAATATATTGAAGAAAAAACGCATACGCACTTTTTGGCCAAGTGCATCATTGTCGACGTTCTGCCTCTTTTCCTATGCTTTAAATGCAATTCCAGTCTACCTCCTGAAATCGGTTTCCTGCAATTCTGCCCCGCTTTCAAGTCCTCTTGGCAGCCTTACTTCAGTATATTTTTGGACGATAGCTGTCATTTATAACTCTGCAGGTTTGTGAATTACAGTGCCCCTGAGCTCCTTTCTTCAACTCGCTTTCTTGTGAGCTGGCCGCAACACCGCAGGATTGCTTCAGGCCCTAATCTGGTTCCGGCACGGCACGCTGAGCCTTTGGTTAATTCCTCTTCCTGGTGGGAAATAAGAGTTAAATTTGCCCGTCTAGACACCTCCATCTAGTCTCTCATTGGTTCTCCTTATTCCTGTTCATCTTCCGCAGAAATTGCGAACTAGGCCAAACAGGAGTTTAAAGGCACTGACTCTCCAAGTCGTGAGAGTGTTAGTAAAGCGTCTGGAATGTTGCACCCGAGTACCAGGGGACGAGAACTGAGACGTATTGGAACACATCTCCAGATCACATGGTTGATCATACTCTGGGTTCCACATGCCTGATTTTGCTGAAGGAAGAATCCCTTAAACCTGGAGAGTTGAGACCCGTGGAATGGGTACCATGCAATATGACTTCAAAGGGTCTTCATTTGCTCACCGAACCTCTCCAATCCTATCACTGCTGTGTTTATGCCCGTGTACACACGCTTGATTCTCTTTCGGAGACATAGAGATCCATAGGTTTTAAGATACTTACTAGTAAGGTACATTCTTAGGCATTTAATATGGGGTGTTGAGTCCATTTCATTGAGCAAGGAGTAGCTCTCGTGTATTACATATTTGGCTTAAGGAACTTTATCTGTGCTCATTTCAATCTCTGGTTTTATGCAGCACCCCAACTCACCTTTCCCCTTAAGCAAGCATAAGTTGGTTTTCTAAATTTGAGACCCTCTTCTGTTTTGAAATCCAGTTCCTGTGTAGCCAAGTTTACATTCCGTGTATTAATGATATCTTATGATGTTTCTTTTTCTTGTGACTTATTTCAGTTAGAATCATCATACCTGAATGCACTCATTATGCTGCTACGGGCCTGATGACATAGATTTCATTGCTGAGTGATATTGCATTGTACGTAAGTACCAAAACTTCTTTATCCATTTTTCACTTTCTGCGATATTGAACTTGTCCCGTAAACGAGGTTCTTGTAAGCAGAGCCGTCCCAAATTTTGGGGTGGCTGTGTCTTTTTGATTTTAATTTCCCTAAGCTATAGGACCATAAGTGGAAGTGCCCTAGGCTCTGTTGCTTTATTTCTTAGATGTTTCAGGAAACACCATACACTTCTCCCGAGTGGCTGTTGGCAAATTACATCCCGCCCATCAGCATAACAAGGCTCCCAGTTCTCCATGGCCTGTCCTGCCTTTCTGGATTTTACACTTTTTTCAGATGGCCCTTTTGACCGGGGGGAAGTGAGACTTCATTGTAGTGCAGATTTCCTTTGCAAGCTTGCTTGGTTGGCCAAAAAGGGCGTATGCGTTTTCTCCTGAATATACTCAGGAAAGAACGCATACGCCCTTTTTGGCCAAGTGCATCATTGTCGACGTTCTGCCTCTTTTCCTATGCTTTAAATGCAATTCCAGTCTACCTCCTGAAATCGGTTTCCTGCAATTCTGCCCCGCTTTCAAGTCCTCTTGGCAGCCTTACTTCAGTATATTTTTGGACGATAGCTGTCATTTATAACTCTGCAGGTTTGTGAATTACAGTGCCCCTGAGCTCCTTTCTTCAACTCGCTTTCTTGTGAGCTGGCCGCAACACCGCAGGATTGCTTCAGGCCCTAATCTGGTTCCGGCACGGCATGCTGAGCCTTTGGTTAATTCCTCTTCCTGGTGGGAAATGAGAGTTAAATTTGCCCGTCCAGACACCTCCAGCTAGTCTCTCATTGGTTCTCCCTATTCCTGTTCATCTTCCGCGGAAATTGCAAACTGGGCCAAACAGGAGGTTAAAGGCACTGACTCTCCAAGTTAGGAGAGAGTTAGTAAAGCGTCTGGAATGTTGCACCCGAGTACCAGGGGACGAGAACTGAGACATATTGGAACACGTCTCCCGATCACACGGTTGATCATACTCTGGGTTCCACATGCATGTTTTAGCTGAAGGAAGAATCCCTTAAACCTGGAGAGTTGAGACCCGTGGAATGGGTAGCCTGCAATATGACTTCAAAGGGTCTTCATTTGCTCACCGAACCTCTCCAATCCTATCACTGCTGCGTTTATGCCCCTGTACACACGCTTGATTCTCTTTCGGAGACATAGCAATCCATAGGTTTTAAGATACTTACTAGTCAGGTACATTCTTAGGCGTTTAATATGGGGTGTTGAGTCCATTTCGTTGAGCAAGGAGTAGCCCTTGTGTATTCCATATTTGGCTTAAGGAACTTTATCTGTGCTCATTTCAATCTCTGGTTTTATGCAGCACCCCAACTCACCTTTCCCCTTAATCAAGCATAAGTTGGTTTTCTAAATTTGAGACCCTGTTGTGATTTGTAATCCAGTTCCTGTGTAGCCAAGTTTACATTCCGTGTATTAGTGATATCTTATGATGTTTCTTTTTCTGTGTGACTTATTTCAGTTAGAATCATCATACCTGAATCCACTCATTATGCTGCTACGGGCCTGATGACATAGATTTCATTGCTGAGTGATATTGCATTGTACGTAAATACCACAACTTCTATATCCATTTTTCACTTTCTGCAATATTGAACTTGTACCATAAACGAGGTTCTTGTAAACATAGCCATCCCAAACTTTGGGGTGGCTGTGTCTTTTTGATTTTAATTTCCCTAAGATATACGACCATAAGTGGAATTGCCCTAGGCTCTGTTGCTTTGTTGTTTAGATGTTTCAGGAAACACCATACACTTCTTCCTAGTGGCTGTTGGCAAATTACATCCAGCCCATCAGCATAACAAGGCTCCCAGTTCTCCATGGCCTGTCCTGCCTTACTGGATTTTACACTATTTTCAGATGGCCCTTTTGACCGGAGAGATGTGAGACTTCATTGTAGTGCAGATTTCCTTTGCAAGCTTGCTTGGCTCGCCAAAAGGCGTATGCGTTTTTTCCTGAATATATTCAGGAAAAAGCGCATACGCCCTTTTTGGCCAAGTGCATCATTGTCGACGTTCTGCCTCTTTTCCTATGCTTTAAATGCAATTCCAGTCTACCTCCTGAAATCTGTGTCCTGCAATTCTGCCCCATTTTCAAGTCCTCTTGGCAGCCTTACTTCAGTATATTTTTGGACGATAGCTGTCATTTATAACTCTGCAGGTTTGTGAATTACAGTGCCCCTGAGCTCCTTTCTTCAACTCGCTTTCTTTTGAGCTGGCTGAAACACCGCAGTATTGCTTCAGGCCCTAATCTGGTTCCAGCATGGCATGCTGAGCCTTTGGTTAATTCCTCTTCCTGGTGGGAAATGAGAGTTAAATTTGCCCGTCCAGACACCTCCAGCTTGTCTCTCATTGGTTCTCCCTATTCCTGTTCATCTTCCGCAGAATTTGCAAACTGGGTCAAACAGGAGGTTAAAGGCCCTGACTCTCCAAGTCGGGAGAGTGTTAGTAAAGTGTCTGGAATGTTGCACCTGAGTACCAGGGGACGAGAACTCAGATATATTGGCATACGTCTCCTGATCACACGGTTGATCATACTCTGGGTTCCACATGCATGTTTTAGCTGAAGGAAGAATCCCTTAAACCTGGAGAGTTGAGACCCGTGGAATGGGTACCATGCAATATGATTTCAAAGGGTCTTCGTTTGCTCACCGAACCTCTCCAATCCTATCACTGCTGCGTTTATGCCCCTGTACACATGCTTGATTCTCTTTCGGAGACATAGCAATGCATATTTTTTAAGATACTTACTAGTCAGGTACAATCTTAGGCGTTTAATATGGGGTGTTGAGTCCATTTCGTTGAGCAAGGAGTAGCTCTTGTCTATTACATATTTGGCTTAAGGAACTTTATCTGTGCTCATTTCAATCTCTGGTTTTATGCAGCACCCCAACTCACCTTTCCCCTTAAGCAAGCATAAGTTGGTTTTCTAAATTTGAGACCCTGTTCTGTTTTGTAATGCAGTTCCTGTGTAGCCAAGTTTACATTCCGTGTATTAGTGATATCTTATGATGTTTCTTTTTCTGTGTGACTTATTTAAGTTAGAATCATCATACCTGAATCCACTCATTATGCTGCTACTGGCCTGATGACATAGATTTCATTGCTGAGTGATATTGCATTGTACGTAAGTACCACAACTTCTTTATCCATTTTTCACTTTCTGTGATATTGAACTTGTCCCGTAAACGAGTTTCTTGTAAACAGAGCCGTCCCAAACTTTGGGGTGGCTGTGTCTTTTTGATTTTAATTTCCCTAAGCTATAGGGCCATAAGTGGCAGTGCCCTAGGCTCTGTTGCTTTGTTTTTTAGATGTTTCAGGAAACACCATACACTTCTCCCGAGTGGCTGTTGGCAATATACATCCCGCCCATCAGCATAACAAGGCTCCCAGTTCTCCATGGCCTGTCCTGCCTTTCTGGATTTTACACTTTTTTCAGTTGGCCCTTTTGACAGGGGGGAAGTGAGACTTCATTGTAGTGCAGATTTCCTTTGCAAGCTTGCTTGGTTGGCCAAAAAGTGCGTATGCATTTTCTCCTGAATATACTCAGGAAAGAACGCATACGCCCTTTTTGGCCAAGTGCATCATTGTCGACGTTCTGCCTCTTTTCCTATTCTTTAAATGCAATTCCAGTCTACCTCCTGAAATCGGTTTCCTGCAATTCTGCCCCGCTTTCAAGTCCTCTTGGCAGCCTTACTTCAGTATATTTTTGGACGATAGCTGTCATTTATAACTCTGCAGGTTTGTGAATTACAGTGCCCCTGAGCTCCTTTCTTCAACTCGCTTTCTTGTGAGCTGGCCGCAACACCGCAGGATTGCTTCAGGCCCTAATCTGGTTCCCCCCCGGCACGCTGAGCCTTTGGTTAATTCCTCTTTCTGGTGGGAAATGAGAGTTAAATTTGCCCGTCCAGACACCTCCAGCTAGTCTCTCATTGGTTCTCCTTATTCCTGTTCATCTTCCGCAGAAATTGCAAACTGGGCCAAACAGCAGGTTAAAGGCACTGACTCTCCAAGTCGGGAGAGTGTTAGTAAAGCGTCTGGAATGTTGCACCCGAGTACCAGGGGACGAGAACTGAGACGTATTGGAACACATCTCCAGATCACATGGTTGATCATACTCTGGGTTCCACATGCCTGATTTTGCTGAAGGAAGAATCCCTTAAACCTGGAGAGTTGAGACCCGTGGAATGGGTACCATGCAATATGACTTCAAAGGGTCTTCATTTGCTCACCGAACCTCTCCAATCCTATCACTGCTGTGTTTATGCCCGTGTACACACGCTTGATTCTCTTTCGGAGACATAGAGATCCATAGGTTTTAAGATACTTACTAGTAAGGTACATTCTTAGGCATTTAATATGGGGTGTTGAGTCCATTTCATTGAGCAAGGAGTAGCTCTCGTGTATTACATATTTGGCTTAAGGAACTTTATCTGTGCTCATTTCAATCTCTGGTTTTATGCAGCACCCCAACTCACCTTTCCCCTTAAGCAAGCATAAGTTGGTTTTCTAAATTTGAGACCCTCTTCTGTTTTGAAATCCAGTTCCTGTGTAGCCAAGTTTACATTCCGTGTATTAATGATATCTTATGATGTTTCTTTTTCTTGTGACTTATTTCAGTTAGAATCATCATACCTGAATGCACTCATTATGCTGCTACGGGCCTGATGACATAGATTTCATTGCTGAGTGATATTGCATTGTACGTAAGTACCAAAACTTCTTTATCCATTTTTCACTTTCTGCGATATTGAACTTGTCCCGTAAACGAGGTTCTTGTAAGCAGAGCCGTCCCAAATTTTGGGGTGGCTGTGTCTTTTTGATTTTAATTTCCCTAAGCTATAGGACCATAAGTGGAAGTGCCCTAGGCTCTGTTGCTTTATTTCTTAGATGTTTCAGGAAACACCATACACTTCTCCCGAGTGGCTGTTGGCAAATTACATCCCGCCCATCAGCATAACAAGGCTCCCAGTTCTCCATGGCCTGTCCTGCCTTTCTGGATTTTACACTTTTTTCAGATGGCCCTTTTGACCGGGGGGAAGTGAGACTTCATTGTAGTGCAGATTTCCTTTGCAAGCTTGCTTGGTTGGCCAAAAAGGGCGTATGCGTTTTCTCCTGAATATACTCAGGAAAGAACGCATACGCCCTTTTTGGCCAAGTGCATCATTGTCGACGTTCTGCCTCTTTTCCTATGCTTTAAATGCAATTCCAGTCTACCTCCTGAAATCGGTTTCCTGCAATTCTGCCCCGCTTTCAAGTCCTCTTGGCAGCCTTACTTCAGTATATTTTTGGACGATAGCTGTCATTTATAACTCTGCAGGTTTGTGAATTACAGTGCCCCTGAGCTCCTTTCTTCAACTCGCTTTCTTGTGAGCTGGCCGCAACACCGCAGGATTGCTTCAGGCCCTAATCTGGTTCCGGCACGGCATGCTGAGCCTTTGGTTAATTCCTCTTCCTGGTGGGAAATGAGAGTTAAATTTGCCCGTCCAGACACCTCCAGCTAGTCTCTCATTGGTTCTCCCTATTCCTGTTCATCTTCCGCGGAAATTGCAAACTGGGCCAAACAGGAGGTTAAAGGCACTGACTCTCCAAGTTAGGAGAGAGTTAGTAAAGCGTCTGGAATGTTGCACCCGAGTACCAGGGGACGAGAACTGAGACATATTGGAACACGTCTCCCGATCACACGGTTGATCATACTCTGGGTTCCACATGCATGTTTTAGCTGAAGGAAGAATCCCTTAAACCTGGAGAGTTGAGACCCGTGGAATGGGTAGCCTGCAATATGACTTCAAAGGGTCTTCATTTGCTAACCGAACCTCTCCAATCCTATCACTGCTGCGTTTATGCCCCTGTACACACGCTTGATTCTCTTTCGGAGACATAGCAATCCATAGGTTTTAAGATACTTACTAGTCAGGTACATTCTTAGGCGTTTAATATGGGGTGTTGAGTCCATTTCGTTGAGCAAGGAGTAGCCCTTGTGTATTCCATATTTGGCTTAAGGAACTTTATCTGTGCTCATTTCAATCTCTGGTTTTATGCAGCACCCCAACTCACCTTTCCCCTTAAGCAAGCATAAGTTGGTTTTCTAAATTTGAGACCCTGTTGTGATTTGTAATCCAGTTCCTGTGTAGCCAAGTTTACATTCCGTGTATTAGTGATATCTTATGATGTTTCTTTTTCTGTGTGACTTATTTCAGTTAGAATCATCATACCTGAATCCACTCATTATGCTGCTACGGGCCTGATGACATAGATTTCATTGCTGAGTGATATTGCATTGTACGTAAATACCACAACTTCTATATCCATTTTTCACTTTCTGCAATATTGAACTTGTACCATAAACGAGGTTCTTGTAAACATAGCCATCCCAAACTTTGGGGTGGCTGTGTCTTTTTGATTTTAATTTCCCTAAGATATACGACCATAAGTGGAATTGCCCTAGGCTCTGTTGCTTTGTTGTTTAGATGTTTCAGGAAACACCATACACTTCTTCCTAGTGGCTGTTGGCAAATTACATCCAGCCCATCAGCATAACAAGGCTCCCAGTTCTCCATGGCCTGTCCTGCCTTTCTGGATTTTACACTATTTTCAGATGGCCCTTTTGACCGGGGAGATGTGAGACTTCATTGTAGTGCAGATTTCCTTTGCAAGCTTGCTTGGCTCGCCAAAAGGCGTATGCGTTTTTTCCTGAATATATTCAGGAAAAAGCGCATACGCCCTTTTTGGCCAAGTGCATCATTGTCGACGTTCTGCCTCTTTTCCTATGCTTTAAATGCAATTCCAGTCTACCTCCTGAAATCTGTGTCCTGCAATTCTGCCCCATTTTCAAGTCCTCTTGGCAGCCTTACTTCAGTATATTTTTGGACGATAGCTGTCATTTATAACTCTGCAGGTTTGTGAATTACAGTGCCCCTGAGCTCCTTTCTTCAACTCGCTTTCTTTTGAGCTGGCTGAAACACCGCAGTATTGCTTCAGGCCCTAATCTGGTTCCAGCATGGCATGCTGAGCCTTTGGTTAATTCCTCTTCCTGGTGGGAAATGAGAGTTAAATTTGCCCGTCCAGACACCTCCAGCTTGTCTCTCATTGGTTCTCCCTATTCCTGTTCATCTTCCGCAGAATTTGCAAACTGGGTCAAACAGGAGGTTAAAGGCCCTGACTCTCCAAGTCGGGAGAGTGTTAGTAAAGTGTCTGGAATGTTGCACCTGAGTACCAGGGGACGAGAACTCAGATATATTGGCATACGTCTCCCGATCACACGGTTGATCATACTCTGGGTTCCACATGCATGTTTTAGCTGAAGGAAGAATCCCTTAAACCTGGAGAGTTGAGACCCGTGGAATGGGTACCATGCAATATGATTTCAAAGGGTCTTCGTTTGCTCACCGAACCTCTCCAATCCTATCACTGCTGCGTTTATGCCCCTGTACACATGCTTGATTCTCTTTCGGAGACATAGCAATGCATATTTTTTAAGATACTTACTAGTCAGGTACAATCTTAGGCGTTTAATATGGGGTGTTGAGTCCATTTCGTTGAGCAAGGAGTAGCTCTTGTCTATTACATATTTGGCTTAAGGAACTTTATCTGTGCTCATTTCAATCTCTGGTTTTATGCAGCACCCCAACTCACCTTTCCCCTTAAGCAAGCATAAGTTGGTTTTCTAAATTTGAGACCCTGTTCTGTTTTGTAATGCAGTTCCTGTGTAGCCAAGTTTACATTCCGTGTATTAGTGATATCTTATGATGTTTCTTTTTCTGTGTGACTTATTTAAGTTAGAATCATCATACCTGAATCCACTCATTATGCTGCTACTGGCCTGATGACATAGATTTCATTGCTGAGTGATATTGCATTGTACGTAAGTACCACAACTTCTTTATCCATTTTTCACTTTCTGTGATATTGAACTTGTCCCGTAAACGAGTTTCTTGTAAACAGAGCCGTCCCAAACTTTGGGGTGGCTGTGTCTTTTTGATTTTAATTTCCCTAAGCTATAGGGCCATAAGTGGCAGTGCCCTAGGCTCTGTTGCTTTGTTTTTTAGATGTTTCAGGAAACACCATACACTTCTCCCGAGTGGCTGTTGGCAATATACATCCCGCCCATCAGCATAACAAGGCTCCCAGTTCTCCATGGCCTGTCCTGCCTTTCTGGATTTTACACTTTTTTCAGTTGGCCCTTTTGACAGGGGGGAAGTGAGACTTCATTGTAGTGCAGATTTCCTTTGCAAGCTTGCTTGGTTGGCCAAAAAGTGCGTATGCATTTTCTCCTGAATATACTCAGGAAAGAACGCATACGCACTTTTTGGCCAAGTGCATCATTGTCGACGTTCTGCCTCTTTTCCTATTCTTTAAATGCAATTCCAGTCTACCTCCTGAAATCGGTTTCCTGCAATTCTGCCCCGCTTTCAAGTCCTCTTGGCAGCCTTACTTCAGTATATTTTTGGACGATAGCTGTCATTTATAACTCTGCAGGTTTGTGAATTACAGTGCCCCTGAGCTCCTTTCTTCAACTCGCTTTCTTGTGAGCTGGCCGCAACACCGCAGGATTGCTTCAGGCCCTAATCTGGTTCCCCCCCGGCACGCTGAGCCTTTGGTTAATTCCTCTTTCTGGTGGGAAATGAGAGTTAAATTTGCCCGTCCAGACACCTCCAGCTAGTCTCTCATTGGTTCTCCTTATTCCTGTTCATCTTCCGCAGAAATTGCAAACTGGGCCAAACAGCAGGTTAAAGGCACTGACTCTCCAAGTCGGGAGAGTGTTAGTAAAGCGTCTGGAATGTTGCACCCGAGTACCAGGGGACGAGAACTGAGACATATTGGAACACGTCTCCCGATCACACGGTTGATCATACTCCGGGTTCCACATGCCTGATTTAGCTGAAGGAAGAATCCCTTAAACCTGGAGAGTTGAGACCCGTGGAATGGGTAGCCTGCAATATGACTTCAAAGGGTCTTCATTTGCTCACCGAACCTCTCCAATCCTATCACTGCTGCGTTTATGCCCCTGTACACACGCTTGATTCTCTTTCGGAGACATAGTGATCCATAGGTTTTAAGATACTTACTAGTCAGGTACATTCTTAGGCGTTTAATATGGGGTGTTGAGTCCATTTCGTTGAGCAAGGAGTAGCTCTTGTCTATTACATATTTGGCTTAAGGAACTTTATCTGTGCTCATTTCAATCTCTGGTTTTATGCAGCACCCCAACTCACCTTTCCCCTTAAGCAATCATAAGTTGGTTTTCTAAATTTGAGACCCTGTTCTGTTTTGTAATCCAGTTCCTGTGTAGCCAAGTTTACATTCCGTGTATTAGTGATATCTCATGATGTTTCTTTTTCTGTGTGACTTATTTCAGTTAGAATCATCATACTTGAATCCACTCATTATGCTGCTATGGGCCTGATGACATAGATTTCATTGCTGAGTGATATTGCATTGTACGTAAGTACCACAACATCTTTATCCATTTTTCACTTTCTGCGATATTGTACTTGTACCGTAAACAAGGTTCTTGTAAACAGAGCCGTCCCAAACTTTGGGGTGGCTGTGTCTTTTTGATTTTAATTTCCCTAAGCTATAGGACCATAAGTGGAAGTGTCCTAGGCTCTGTTGCTTTGTTTTTTAGATGTTTCAGGAAACACCATACACTTCTCCTGAGTGGCTGTTGGCAATTTACATCCCGCCCATCAGCATAACAAGGCTCCCAGTTCTCCATGGCCTGTCCTGCCTTTCTGGATTTTACACTTTTTTCAGTTGGCCCTTTTGACCGGAGGGAAGTGAGACTTCATTGTAGTGCAGATATCCTTTGCAAGCTTGCTTGGTTGGCCAAAAAGGGCGTATGCGTTTTTTCCTGAATATATTCAGGAAAAAACGCATACGCCCTTTTTGGCCAAGTGCATCATTGTGGACGTTCTGCCTCTTTTCCTATGCTTTAAATGCAATTCCAGTCTACCTCCTGAAATCGGTTTCCTGCAATTCTGCCCCGCTTTCAAGTCCTCTTGGCAGCCTTACTTCAGTATATTTTTGGACAATAGCTGTCATTTATAACTCTGCAGGTTTGTGAATTACAGTGCCCCTGAGCTCCTTTCTTCAACTCGCTTTCTTGTGAGCTGGCCGCAACACCGCAGGATTGCTTCAGGCCCTAATCTGGTTCCGGCACGGCACGCTGAGCCTTTGGTTAATTCCTCTTCCTGGTGGGAAATGAGAGTTAAATTTGCCCGTCCAGACACCTCCAGCTAGTCTCTCATTGGTTCTCCCTATTCCTGTTCATCTTCCGCAGAAATTGCAAACTGGGCCAAACAGGAGGTTAAAGGCACTGACTCTCCAAGTCGGGAGAGTGTTAGTAAAGCGTCTGGAATGTTGCACCCGAGTACCAGGGGACGAGAACTGAGACATATTGGAACACGTCTCCCGATCACATGGTTGATCATACTCTGGGTTCCACATGCATGATTTAGCTGAAGGAAGAATCCCTTAAACCTGGAGAGTTGAGACCCGTGGAATGGGTTCCATGCAATATGACTTCAAAGGGTCTTCATTTGCTCACTGAACCTCTCCAATCCTATCACTGCTGCGTTTATGCCCCTGTACACATGCTTGATTCTCTTTCGGAGACATAGCGATCCATAGGTTTTAAGATACTTACTAGTCAGGTACATTCTTAGGCGTTTAATATGGGGTGTTGAGTCCATTTCGTTGAGCAAGGAGTAGCTCTTGTCTATTCCATATTTGGCTTAAGGAACTTTATCTGTGCTCATTTCAATCTCTGGTTTTATGCAGCACCCCAACTCACCTTTCCCCTTAAGCAAGCATAAGTTGGTTTTCTAAATTTGAGACCCTGTTCTGTTTTGTAATCCAGTTCCTGTGTAGCCAAGTTTATATTCCGTGTATTAGTGATATCTTATGATGTTTCTTTTTCTGTGTGACTTATTTCAGTTAGAATCATCATACCTGAATCCACTCATTATGCTGCTACGGGCCTGATGACATAGATTTCATTGCTGAGTGATATTACATTGTACGTAAGTACCACAACTTCTTTATCCATTTTTCACTTTCTGTGATATTGAACTTGTCCCGTAAACGAGTTTCTTGTAAACAGAGCCGTCCCAAACTTTGGGGTGGCTGTGTCTTTTTGATTTTAATTTCCCTAAGCTATAGGACCATAAGTGGAAGTGCCCTAGGCTCTGTTGCTTTGTTTTTTAGATGTTTCAGGAAACACCATTCACTTCTCCCAAGTGGCTGTTGGCAATTTACATCCCGTCCGTCAGCATAACAAGGCTCCCAGTTCTCCATGGCCTTTCCTGCCTTTCTGGATTTTACACTTTTTTCAGATGGCCCTTTTGACTGTGGGAAGTGAGACTTCATTGTAGTGCAGAATTCCTTTGCAAGCTTGCTTGGTTGGCCAAAAAGGGCGTATGCGTTTTTTCCTGAATATATTCAGGAAAAAACGCATACGCCCTTTTCGGCCAAGTGCATCATTGTCGACCTTCTGCCTCTTTTCCTATGCTTTAAATGCAATTCCAGTCTACCTCCTGAAATCGGTTTCCTGCAATTCTGCCCCGCTTTCAAGTCCTCTTGGCAGCCTTACTTCAGTATATTTTTGGAAGATAGCTGTCATTTATAACTCTGCAGGTTTGTGAATTACAGTGCCCCTGAGCTCCTTTCTTCAACTCGCTTTCTTGTGAGCTGGCTGCAACACCGCAGGATTGCTTCAGGCCCTAATCTGGTTCTGGCACGGCCCGTTGAGCCTTTGGTTAATTCCTCTAACTGGTGCGAAATGAGAGTTAAATTTGCCCGTCCACACACCTCCAGCTAGTCTCTCCTTGGTTCTCCCTATTCCTGTTCATCTTCCGCAGAAATTGCAAACTGGGCCAAACAGGAGGTTAAAGGCACTGACTCTCCAAGTCGGGAGAGTGTTAGTAAAGCATCTGGAATATTGCACCCGAGTACCAGGGGACGAGAACTGAGACATATTGGAACACGTCTCCCGATCAAACGGTTGATCATACTCTGGGTTCCACATGCATGTTTTAGCTGAAGGAAGAATCCCTTAAACCTGGAGAGTTGAGACCCGTGGAATGGTTATCATGCAATATGACTTCAAAGGGTCTTCATTTGCTCACCGAACCCATCAAATCCTATCACTGCTGCGTTTATGCCCCTGTACACACGCTTGATTCTCTTTTGGAGACATAGCGATCCATAGCTTTTAAGATACTTACTAGTCAGGTACATTCTTAGGCGTTTAATATGGGGTGTTGAGTCCATTTCGTTGAGCAAGGAGTAGCTCTTGTCTATTACATATTTGGCTTAAGGAACTTTATCTGTGCTCATTTCAATCTCTGGTTTTATGCAGCACCCCAACTCACCTTTCCCCTTAAGCAAGCATAAGTTGGTTTTCTAAATTTGAGACCCTGTTCTGTTTTGTAATCCAGTTCCTGTGTAGCCAAGTTTACATTCCGTGTATTAGTGATATCTTATGATGTTTCTTTTTCTGTGTGACTTATTTCAGTTAGAATCATCATACCTGAATCCACTCATTATGCTGCTACGGGCCTGATGACATAGATTTCATTGCTGAGTGATATTGCATTGTACGTAAGTACCACAGCTTCTTTATCCATTTTTCACTTTCTGCGATATTGAAGTTGTCCCGTAAACGAGTTTCTTGTAAACAGAGCTGTCCCAAACTTTGGGGTGGCTGTGTCTTTTTGATTTTAATTTCCCTAAGCTATAGGACCATAAGTGGAAGTGCCCTAGGCTCTGTTGCTTTTTTTCTTAGATGTTTCAGGAAACACCATACAATTCTCCCAACTGGCTGTTGGCAATTTACATCCCGCCCATCAGCATAACAAGGCTCCTAGTTCTCCATGTCCTGTCCTGCCTTTCTGGATTTTACACTTTTTTCAGATGGCCCTTTTGACCGGGGGGAAGTGAGACTTCATTGTAGTGCAGATTTCCTTTGCAAGCTTGCTTGGTTGGCCAAAATGGGCGTATGCGTTTTTTCCTGAATATATTCAGGAAAAAACACATGCGCACATTTTGGCCAAGTGCATCATTGTCGACGTTCTGCCTCTTTTCCTATGCTTTCAATGCAATTCCAGTCTACCTCCTGAAATCGGTTTCCTGCAATTCTGCCCCGCTTTCAAGTCCTCTTGGCAGCCTTACTTCAGTATATTTTTGGACGATAACTGTCATTTATAACTCTGCAGGTTTGTGAATTACAGTGCCCCTGAGCTCCTTTCTTCAACTCGCTTTCTTGTGAGCTGGCCGCAACACCGCAGGATTGCTTCAGGCCCGAATCTGGTTCCGGCACGGCATGCTGAGCCTTTGGTTAATTCCTCTTTCTGGTGGGAAATGAGAGTTAAATTTGCCCGTCCAGACACCTCCAGCTAGTCTCTCGTTGGTTCTCCCTATTCCTGTTCATCTTCCGCAGAAATTGCAAACTGGGCCAAACAGGAGGTTAAAGGCACTGACTCTCCAAGTCGGGAGAGTGTTAATAAAGTGTCTGGAATGTTGCACCCGAGTACCAGGGGAGGAAAACTGAGATATATTTGAACACGTGTCCCGATCACACGGCGGAACATACTCTGGGTTCCACATGCATGTTTTAGCTGAAGGAAGAATCCCTTAAACCTGGAGAGTTGAGACCCGTGGAATGGGTACCATGCAATATGACTTCAAAGGGTCTTCATTTGCTCACCGAACCTCTCCAATCCTATCACTGCTGCATTTATGCCCCTGTACTCACGCTTGATTCTCTTTCAGAGACATAGCAATCTTTAGGTTTTAAGATACTTACTAGTCAGGTACATTATAAGGTGTTTAACATGGGGTTTTGAGTCCATTTCGTTGAGCAAGGAGTAGCTCTTGTCTATTACATATTTGGCTTAAGGAACTTTATCTGTGCTCATTTCAATCTCTGGTTTTATGCAGCACCCCACCTCACCTTTCCCCTTAAGCAAGCATAAGTTGGTTTTCTAAATTTGAGCCCCTGTTCTGTTTTGTAATCCAGTTCCTGTGTAGCCAAGTTTACATTCCGTGTATTAGTGATATCTAATGATGTTTCTTTTTCTGTGTGACTTATTTCAGTTAGAATCATCATACCTGAATCGACTCATTATGCTGCTATGGGCCTGATGACATAGATTTCATTGCTGAGTGATATTGCATTGTATGTAAGTACCACAACTTCTTTATCCATTTTTCACTTTCTGCGATATTGAACTTGCACCGTAAACGAGGTTCTTGTAAACAGAGCCGTCCCAAATTTTGGCGTGGCTGTGTCTTTTTGATTTTAATTTCCCTAAGCTATAGGACCATAAGTGGAATTGACCTAGGCTCTGTTGCTTTGTTTTTTAGATGTTTCAGGAAACACCATACACTTCTCCCCAGTGGCTGTTGGCCATTTACATCCCGCCCATCAGCATAACAAGGCTCCCAGTTCTCCATGGCCTGTCCTGCTTTCTGGATTTTACACTTTTTTCAGATGGCCCTTTTGACAGGGGGGAAGTGAGACTTCATTGTAGTGCAGATTTCCTTTGCAAGCTTGCTTGGTTGGCAAAAAAGGGCGTATGCGTTTTTTCCTGAATATATTCAGGAAAAAACACATACGCACTTTTTGGCCCAGTGCATCATTGTCGACGTTCTGCCTCTTTTCTAATGCTTTAAATGCAATTCCAGTCTACCTCCTGAAATCGGTTTCCTGAAATTCTGCCCGGCTTTCAAGTCCTCTTGGCAGCCTTACTTCAGTATATTTTTGGATGATAGCTGTCATTTATAACTCTGCAGGTTTGTGAATTACAGTGCCCCTGAGCTCCTTTCTTCAACTCGCTTTCTTGTGAGCTGGCCGCAACACCGCAGGATTGCTTCAGGCCCTAATCTGGTTCCGGCATGGCACGCTGAGCCTTTGGTTAATTCCTCTTCCTGGTGGGAAATGAGAGTTAAATTTTCCCGTCCAGACACCTCCAGCTAGTCTCTCATTGGTTCTCCCTATACCTGTTCATCTTCCGCAGAAATTGCAAACTGGGCCAAACAGGAGTTTAAAGGCACTGACTCTCCAAGTCGGGAGAGTGTTAGTAAAGCGTCTGGAATGTTGCACCCGAGTACCAGGGGACGAGAACTGAGACATATTGGAACACGTCTCCCGATCACACGGTTGATCATACTCTGGGTTCCACATGCATGCTTTAGCTGAAGGAAGAATCCCTTAAACCTGGAGCGTTGAGACCCGTGGAATGGGTACCATGCAATATGACTTCAAAGGGTCTTCATTTGCTCACTGAACCTCTCCAATCCTATCACTGCTGCGTTTATGCCCCTGTACACACGCTTGATTCTCTTTCAGAGACATAGCGATCCATAGGTTTAAAGATACTTACTAGTCAGGTACACTCTTAGGCGTTTAATATGTGGTGTTGAGCCCATTTCGTTGAGCAAGGAGTAGCACTTGTCTGTTACATATTTGGCTTAAGGAACTTTATCTGTGCTCATTTCATTCTCTGGTTTTATGCAGCACCCCAACTCACCTTTCCCCTTAAGCAAGCATAAGTTGGTTTTCTAAATTTGAGACCCTGTTCTCTTTTGTAATCCAGTACCTGTGTAGCCAAGTTTACATTCCGTGTATTAGTGATATCTTATGATGTTTCTTTTTCTGTGTGACTTATTTCAGTTAGAATCATCATACCTGAATCCACTCATTATGCTTCTACGGGCCTGATGACAGAGATTTCATTGCTGAGTGATATTGCATTGTACGTAAGTACCACAACTTCTTTATCCATTTTTCACTTTCTGCGATATTGAACTTGTACCGTAAACGAGGGTCTTGTAAACAGAGCCGTCCCAAACTTTGGGGTGGCTGTGTCTTTTTGATTTTAATTTCCCTAAGCTATAGGACCATAAGTGGAATTGCCCTAGGCTCTGATGCTTTGTTTTTTAGATGTTTCAGGAAACACCATACACTTCACCCGAGTGGCTGTTGGCAATTTACATCCCGCCCTTCAGCATAACAAGGCTCCCAGTTCTCCATGGCCTGTCCTGCCTTTCTGGATTTTACACTTTTTTCAGTTGGCCCTTTTGACCGGGGGGAAGTGAGACTTCATTGTAGTGCAGATTTCCTTTGCAAGCTTGCTTGGTTGGCCAAAAAGGGCGTATGCGTTTTTTCCTGAATATATTGAAGAAAAAACGCATACGCACTTTTTGGCCAAGTGCATCATTGTCGACGTTCTGCCTCTTTTCCTATGCTTTAAATGCAATTCCAGTCTACCTCCTGAAATCGGTTTCCTGCAATTCTGCCCCGCTTTCAAGTCCTCTTGGCAGCCTTACTTCAGTATATTTTTGGACGATAGCTGTCATTTATAACTCTGCAGGTTTGTGAATTACAGTGCCCCTGAGCTCCTTTCTTCAACTCGCTTTCTTGTGAGCTGGCCGCAACACCGCAGGATTGCTTCAGGCCCTAATCTGGTTCCGGCACGGCACGCTGAGCCTTTGGTTAATTCCTCTTCCTGGTGGGAAATAAGAGTTAAATTTGCCCGTCTAGACACCTCCATCTAGTCTCTCATTGGTTCTCCTTATTCCTGTTCATCTTCCGCAGAAATTGCGAACTAGGCCAAACAGGAGGTTAAAGGCACTGACTCTCCAAGTCGTGAGAGTGTTAGTAAAGCGTCTGGAATGTTGCACCCGAGTACCAGGGGACGAGAACTGAGACGTATTGGAACACATCTCCAGATCACATGGTTGATCATACTCTGGGTTCCACATGCCTGATTTTGCTGAAGGAAGAATCCCTTAAACCTGGAGAGTTGAGACCCGTGGAATGGGTACCATGCAATATGACTTCAAAGGGTCTTCATTTGCTCACCGAACCTCTCCAATCCTATCACTGCTGTGTTTATGCCCGTGTACACACGCTTGATTCTCTTTCGGAGACATAGAGATCCATAGGTTTTAAGATACTTACTAGTAAGGTACATTCTTAGGCATTTAATATGGGGTGTTGAGTCCATTTCATTGAGCAAGGAGTAGCTCTCGTGTATTACATATTTGGCTTAAGGAACTTTATCTGTGCTCATTTCAATCTCTGGTTTTATGCAGCACCCCAACTCACCTTTCCCCTTAAGCAAGCATAAGTTGGTTTTCTAAATTTGAGACCCTCTTCTGATTTGAAATCCAGTTCCTGTGTAGCCAAGTTTACATTCCGTGTATTAATGATATCTTATGATGTTTCTTTTTCTTGTGACTTATTTCAGTTAGAATCATCATACCTGAATGCACTCATTATGCTGCTACGGGCCTGATGACATAGATTTCATTGCTGAGTGATATTGCATTGTACGTAAGTACCAAAACTTCTTTATCCATTTTTCACTTTCTGCGATATTGAACTTGTCCCGTAAACGAGGTTCTTGTAAGCAGAGCCGTCCCAAATTTTGGGGTGGCTGTGTCTTTTTGATTTTAATTTCCCTAAGCTATAGGACCATAAGTGGAAGTGCCCTAGGCTCTGTTGCTTTATTTCTTAGATGTTTCAGGAAACACCATACACTTCTCCCGAGTGGCTGTTGGCAAATTACATCCCGCCCATCAGCATAACAAGGCTCCCAGTTCTCCATGGCCTGTCCTGCCTTTCTGGATTTTACACTTTTTTCAGATGGCCCTTTTGACCGGGGGGAAGTGAGACTTCATTGTAGTGCAGATTTCCTTTGCAAGCTTGCTTGGTTGGCCAAAAAGGGCGTATGCGTTTTCTCCTGAATATACTCAGGAAAGAACGCATACGCCCTTTTTGGCCAAGTGCATCATTGTCGACGTTCTGCCTCTTTTCCTATGCTTTAAATGCAATTCCAGTCTACCTCCTGAAATCGGTTTCCTGCAATTCTGCCCCGCTTTCAAGTCCTCTTGGCAGCCTTACTTCAGTATATTTTTGGACGATAGCTGTCATTTATAACTCTGCAGGTTTGTGAATTACAGTGCCCCTGAGCTCCTTTCTTCAACTCGCTTTCTTGTGAGCTGGCCGCAACACCGCAGGATTGCTTCAGGCCCTAATCTGGTTCCGGCACGGCATGCTGAGCCTTTGGTTAATTCCTCTTCCTGGTGGGAAATGAGAGTTAAATTTGCCCGTCCAGACACCTCCAGCTAGTCTCTCATTGGTTCTCCCTATTCCTGTTCATCTTCCGCGGAAATTGCAAACTGGGCCAAACAGGAGGTTAAAGGCACTGACTCTCCAAGTTAGGAGAGAGTTAGTAAAGCGTCTGGAATGTTGCACCCGAGTACCAGGGGACGAGAACTGAGACATATTGGAACACGTCTCCCGATCACACGGTTGATCATACTCTGGGTTCCACATGCATGTTTTAGCTGAAGGAAGAATCCCTTAAACCTGGAGAGTTGAGACCCGTGGAATGGGTAGCCTGCAATATGACTTCAAAGGGTCTTCATTTGCTAACCGAACCTCTCCAATCCTATCACTGCTGCGTTTATGCCCCTGTACACACGCTTGATTCTCTTTCGGAGACATAGCAATCCATAGGTTTTAAGATACTTACTAGTCAGGTACATTCTTAGGCGTTTAATATGGGGTGTTGAGTCCATTTCGTTGAGCAAGGAGTAGCCCTTGTGTATTCCATATTTGGCTTAAGGAACTTTATCTGTGCTCATTTCAATCTCTGGTTTTATGCAGCACCCCAACTCACCTTTCCCCTTAAGCAAGCATAAGTTGGTTTTCTAAATTTGAGACCCTGTTGTGATTTGTAATCCAGTTCCTGTGTAGCCAAGTTTACATTCCGTGTATTAGTGATATCTTATGATGTTTCTTTTTCTGTGTGACTTATTTCAGTTAGAATCATCATACCTGAATCCACTCATTATGCTGCTACGGGCCTGATGACATAGATTTCATTGCTGAGTGATATTGCATTGTACGTAAATACCACAACTTCTATATCCATTTTTCACTTTCTGCAATATTGAACTTGTACCATAAACGAGGTTCTTGTAAACATAGCCATCCCAAACTTTGGGGTGGCTGTGTCTTTTTGATTTTAATTTCCCTAAGATATACGACCATAAGTGGAATTGCCCTAGGCTCTGTTGCTTTGTTGTTTAGATGTTTCAGGAAACACCATACACTTCTTCCTAGTGGCTGTTGGCAAATTACATCCAGCCCATCAGCATAACAAGGCTCCCAGTTCTCCATGGCCTGTCCTGCCTTTCTGGATTTTACACTATTTTCAGATGGCCCTTTTGACCGGGGAGATGTGAGACTTCATTGTAGTGCAGATTTCCTTTGCAAGCTTGCTTGGCTCGCCAAAAGGCGTATGCGTTTTTTCCTGAATATATTCAGGAAAAAGCGCATACGCCCTTTTTGGCCAAGTGCATCATTGTCGACGTTCTGCCTCTTTTCCTATGCTTTAAATGCAATTCCAGTCTACCTCCTGAAATCTGTGTCCTGCAATTCTGCCCCATTTTCAAGTCCTCTTGGCAGCCTTACTTCAGTATATTTTTGGACGATAGCTGTCATTTATAACTCTGCAGGTTTGTGAATTACAGTGCCCCTGAGCTCCTTTCTTCAACTCGCTTTCTTTTGAGCTGGCTGAAACACCGCAGTATTGCTTCAGGCCCTAATCTGGTTCCAGCATGGCATGCTGAGCCTTTGGTTAATTCCTCTTCCTGGTGGGAAATGAGAGTTAAATTTGCCCGTCCAGACACCTCCAGCTTGTCTCTCATTGGTTCTCCCTATTCCTGTTCATCTTCCGCAGAATTTGCAGACTGGGTCAAACAGGAGGTTAAAGGCCCTGACTCTCCAAGTCGGGAGAGTGTTAGTAAAGTGTCTGGAATGTTGCACCTGAGTACCAGGGGACGAGAACTCAGATATATTGGCATACGTCTCCCGATCACACGGTTGATCATACTCTGGGTTCCACATGCATGTTTTAGCTGAAGGAAGAATCCCTTAAACCTGGAGAGTTGAGACCCGTGGAATGGGTACCATGCAATATGATTTCAAAGGGTCTTCGTTTGCTCACCGAACCTCTCCAATCCTATCACTGCTGCGTTTATGCCCCTGTACACATGCTTGATTCTCTTTCGGAGACATAGCAATGCATATTTTTTAAGATACTTACTAGTCAGGTACAATCTTAGGCGTTTAATATGGGGTGTTGAGTCCATTTCGTTGAGCAAGGAGTAGCTCTTGTCTATTACATATTTGGCTTAAGGAACTTTATCTGTGCTCATTTCAATCTCTGGTTTTATGCAGCACCCCAACTCACCTTTCCCCTTAAGCAAGCATAAGTTGGTTTTCTAAATTTGAGACCCTGTTCTGTTTTGTAATGCAGTTCCTGTGTAGCCAAGTTTACATTCCGTGTATTAGTGATATCTTATGATGTTTCTTTTTCTGTGTGACTTATTTAAGTTAGAATCATCATACCTGAATCCACTCATTATGCTGCTACTGGCCTGATGACATAGATTTCATTGCTGAGTGATATTGCATTGTACGTAAGTACCACAACTTCTTTATCCATTTTTCACTTTCTGTGATATTGAACTTGTCCCGTAAACGAGTTTCTTGTAAACAGAGCCGTCCCAAACTTTGGGGTGGCTGTGTCTTTTTGATTTTAATTTCCCTAAGCTATAGGGCCATAAGTGGCAGTGCCCTAGGCTCTGTTGCTTTGTTTTTTAGATGTTTCAGGAAACACCATACACTTCTCCCGAGTGGCTGTTGGCAATATACATCCCGCCCATCAGCATAACAAGGCTCCCAGTTCTCCATGGCCTGTCCTGCCTTTCTGGATTTTACACTTTTTTCAGTTGGCCCTTTTGACAGGGGGGAAGTGAGACTTCATTGTAGTGCAGATTTCCTTTGCAAGCTTGCTTGGTTGGCCAAAAAGTGCGTATGCATTTTCTCCTGAATATACTCAGGAAAGAACGCATACGCCCTTTTTGGCCAAGTGCATCATTGTCGACGTTCTGCCTCTTTTCCTATTCTTTAAATGCAATTCCAGTCTACCTCCTGAAATCGGTTTCCTGCAATTCTGCCCCGCTTTCAAGTCCTCTTGGCAGCCTTACTTCAGTATATTTTTGGACGATAGCTGTCATTTATAACTCTGCAGGTTTGTGAATTACAGTGCCCCTGAGCTCCTTTCTTCAACTCGCTTTCTTGTGAGCTGGCCGCAACACCGCAGGATTGCTTCAGGCCCTAATCTGGTTCCCCCCCGGCACGCTGAGCCTTTGGTTAATTCCTCTTTCTGGTGGGAAATGAGAGTTAAATTTGCCCGTCCAGACACCTCCAGCTAGTCTCTCATTGGTTCTCCTTATTCCTGTTCATCTTCCGCAGAAATTGCAAACTGGGCCAAACAGCAGGTTAAAGGCACTGACTCTCCAAGTCGGGAGAGTGTTAGTAAAGCGTCTGGAATGTTGCACCCGAGTACCAGGGGACGAGAACTGAGACATATTGGAACACGTCTCCCGATCACACGGTTGATCATACTCCGGGTTCCACATGCCTGATTTAGCTGAAGGAAGAATCCCTTAAACCTGGAGAGTTGAGACCCGTGGAATGGGTAGCCTGCAATATGACTTCAAAGGGTCTTCATTTGCTCACCGAACCTCTCCAATCCTATCACTGCTGCGTTTTATGCCCCTGTACACACGCTTGATTCTCTTTCGGAGACATAGTGATCCATAGGTTTTAAGATACTTACTAGTCAGGTACATTCTTAGGCGTTTAATATGGGGTGTTGAGTCCATTTCGTTGAGCAAGGAGTAGCTCTTGTCTATTACATATTTGGCTTAAGGAACTTTATCTGTGCTCATTTCAATCTCTGGTTTTATGCAGCACCCCAACTCACCTTTCCCCTTAAGCAATCATAAGTTGGTTTTCTAAATTTGAGACCCTGTTCTGTTTTGTAATCCAGTTCCTGTGTAGCCAAGTTTACATTCCGTGTATTAGTGATATCTCATGATGTTTCTTTTTCTGTGTGACTTATTTCAGTTAGAATCATCATACTTGAATCCACTCATTATGCTGCTATGGGCCTGATGACATAGATTTCATTGCTGAGTGATATTGCATTGTACGTAAGTACCACAACATCTTTATCCATTTTTCACTTTCTGCGATATTGTACTTGTACCGTAAACAAGGTTCTTGTAAACAGAGCCGTCCCAAACTTTGGGGTGGCTGTGTCTTTTTGATTTTAATTTCCCTAAGCTATAGGACCATAAGTGGAAGTGTCCTAGGCTCTGTTGCTTTGTTTTTTAGATGTTTCAGGAAACACCATACACTTCTCCTGAGTGGCTGTTGGCAATTTACATCCCGCCCATCAGCATAACAAGGCTCCCAGTTCTCCATGGCCTGTCCTGCCTTTCTGGATTTTACACTTTTTTCAGTTGGCCCTTTTGACCGGAGGGAAGTGAGACTTCATTGTAGTGCAGATATCCTTTGCAAGCTTGCTTGGTTGGCCAAAAAGGGCGTATGCGTTTTTTCCTGAATATATTCAGGAAAAAACGCATACGCCCTTTTTGGCCAAGTGCATCATTGTGGACGTTCTGCCTCTTTTCCTATGCTTTAAATGCAATTCCAGTCTACCTCCTGAAATCGGTTTCCTGCAATTCTGCCCCGCTTTCAAGTCCTCTTGGCAGCCTTACTTCAGTATATTTTTGGACAATAGCTGTCATTTATAACTCTGCAGGTTTGTGAATTACAGTGCCCCTGAGCTCCTTTCTTCAACTCGCTTTCTTGTGAGCTGGCCGCAACACCGCAGGATTGCTTCAGGCCCTAATCTGGTTCCGGCACGGCACGCTGAGCCTTTGGTTAATTCCTCTTCCTGGTGGGAAATGAGAGTTAAATTTGCCCGTCCAGACACCTCCAGCTAGTCTCTCATTGGTTCTCCCTATTCCTGTTCATCTTCCGCAGAAATTGCAAACTGGGCCAAACAGGAGGTTAAAGGCACTGACTCTCCAAGTCGGGAGAGTGTTAGTAAAGCGTCTGGAATGTTGCACCCGAGTACCAGGGGACGAGAACTGAGACATATTGGAACACGTCTCCCGATCACATGGTTGATCATACTCTGGGTTCCACATGCATGATTTAGCTGAAGGAAGAATCCCTTAAACCTGGAGAGTTGAGACCCGTGGAATGGGTTCCATGCAATATGACTTCAAAGGGTCTTCATTTGCTCACTGAACCTCTCCAATCCTATCACTGCTGCGTTTATGCCCCTGTACACATGCTTGATTCTCTTTCGGAGACATAGCGATCCATAGGTTTTAAGATACTTACTAGTCAGGTACATTCTTAGGCGTTTAATATGGGGTGTTGAGTCCATTTCGTTGAGCAAGGAGTAGCTCTTGTCTATTCCATATTTGGCTTAAGGAACTTTATCTGTGCTCATTTCAATCTCTGGTTTTATGCAGCACCCCAACTCACCTTTCCCCTTAAGCAAGCATAAGTTGGTTTTCTAAATTTGAGACCCTGTTCTGTTTTGTAATCCAGTTCCTGTGTAGCCAAGTTTATATTCCGTGTATTAGTGATATCTTATGATGTTTCTTTTTCTGTGTGACTTATTTCAGTTAGAATCATCATACCTGAATCCACTCATTATGCTGCTACGGGCCTGATGACATAGATTTCATTGCTGAGTGATATTACATTGTACGTAAGTACCACAACTTCTTTATCCATTTTTCACTTTCTGTGATATTGAACTTGTCCCGTAAACGAGTTTCTTGTAAACAGAGCCGTCCCAAACTTTGGGGTGGCTGTGTCTTTTTGATTTTAATTTCCCTAAGCTATAGGACCATAAGTGGAAGTGCCCTAGGCTCTGTTGCTTTGTTTTTTAGATGTTTCAGGAAACACCATTCACTTCTCCCAAGTGGCTGTTGGCAATTTACATCCCGTCCATCAGCATAACAAGGCTCCCAGTTCTCCATGGCCTTTCCTGCCTTTCTGGATTTTACACTTTTTTCAGATGGCCCTTTTGACTGTGGGAAGTGAGACTTCATTGTAGTGCAGAATTCCTTTGCAAGCTTGCTTGGTTGGCCAAAAAGGGCGTATGCGTTTTTTCCTGAATATATTCAGGAAAAAACGCATACGCCCTTTTCGGCCAAGTGCATCATTGTCGACCTTCTGCCTCTTTTCCTATGCTTTAAATGCAATTCCAGTCTACCTCCTGAAATCGGTTTCCTGCAATTCTGCCCCGCTTTCAAGTCCTCTTGGCAGCCTTACTTCAGTATATTTTTGGAAGATAGCTGTCATTTATAACTCTGCAGGTTTGTGAATTACAGTGCCCCTGAGCTCCTTTCTTCAACTCGCTTTCTTGTGAGCTGGCTGCAACACCGCAGGATTGCTTCAGGCCCTAATCTGGTTCTGGCACGGCCCGTTGAGCCTTTGGTTAATTCCTCTAACTGGTGCGAAATGAGAGTTAAATTTGCCCGTCCACACACCTCCAGCTAGTCTCTCCTTGGTTCTCCCTATTCCTGTTCATCTTCCGCAGAAATTGCAAACTGGGCCAAACAGGAGGTTAAAGGCACTGACTCTCCAAGTCGGGAGAGTGTTAGTAAAGCATCTGGAATATTGCACCCGAGTACCAGGGGACGAGAACTGAGACATATTGGAACACGTCTCCCGATCAAACGGTTGATCATACTCTGGGTTCCACATGCATGTTTTAGCTGAAGGAAGAATCCCTTAAACCTGGAGAGTTGAGACCCGTGGAATGGTTATCATGCAATATGACTTCAAAGGGTCTTCATTTGCTCACCGAACCCATCAAATCCTATCACTGCTGCGTTTATGCCCCTGTACACACGCTTGATTCTCTTTCGGAGACATAGCGATCCATAGCTTTTAAGATACTTACTAGTCAGGTACATTCTTAGGCGTTTAATATGGGGTGTTGAGTCCATTTCGTTGAGCAAGGAGTAGCTCTTGTCTATTACATATTTGGCTTAAGGAACTTTATCTGTGCTCATTTCAATCTCTGGTTTTATGCAGCACCCCAACTCACCTTTCCCCTTAAGCAAGCATAAGTTGGTTTTCTAAATTTGAGACCCTGTTCTGTTTCGTAATCCAGTTCCTGTGTAGCCAAGTTTACATTCCGTGTATTAGTGATATCTTATGATGTTTCTTTTTCTGTGTGACTTATTTCAGTTAGAATCATCATACCTGAATCCACTCATTATGCTGCTACGGGCCTGATGACATAGATTTCATTGCTGAGTGATATTGCATTGTACGTAAGTACCACAGCTTCTTTATCCATTTTTCACTTTCTGCGATATTGAAGTTGTCCCGTAAACGAGTTTCTTGTAAACAGAGCTGTCCCAAACTTTGGGGTGGCTGTGTCTTTTTGATTTTAATTTCCCTAAGCTATAGGACCATAAGTGGAAGTGCCCTAGGCTCTGTTGCTTTTTTTCTTAGATGTTTCAGGAAACACCATACACTTCTCCCAACTGGCTGTTGGCAATTTACATCCCGCCCATCAGCATAACAAGGCTCCTAGTTCTCCATGTCCTGTCCTGCCTTTCTGGATTTTACACTTTTTTCAGATGGCCCTTTTGACCGGGGGGAAGTGAGACTTCATTGTAGTGCAGATTTCCTTTGCAAGCTTGCTTGGTTGGCCAAAATGGGCGTATGCGTTTTTTCCTGAATATATTCAGGAAAAAACACATGCGCACATTTTGGCCAAGTGCATCATTGTCGACGTTCTGCCTCTTTTCCTATGCTTTCAATGCAATTCCAGTCTACCTCCTGAAATCGGTTTCCTGCAATTCTGCCCCGCTTTCAAGTCCTCTTGGCAGCCTTACTTCAGTATGTTTTTGGACGATAACTGTCATTTATAACTCTGCAGGTTTGTGAATTACAGTGCCCCTGAGCTCCTTTCTTCAACTCGCTTTCTTGTGAGCTGGCCGCAACACCGCAGGATTGCTTCAGGCCCGAATCTGGTTCCGGCACGGCATGCTGAGCCTTTGGTTAATTCCTCTTTCTGGTGGGAAATGAGAGTTAAATTTGCCCGTCCAGACACCTCCAGCTAGTCTCTCGTTGGTTCTCCCTATTCCTGTTCATCTTCCGCAGAAATTGCAAACTGGGCCAAACAGGAGGTTAAAGGCACTGACTCTCCAAGTCGGGAGAGTGTTAATAAAGTGTCTGGAATGTTGCACCCGAGTACCAGGGGAGGAAAACTGAGATATATTTGAACACGTGTCCCGATCACACGGCGGAACATACTCTGGGTTCCACATGCATGTTTTAGCTGAAGGAAGAATCCCTTAAACCTGGAGAGTTGAGACCCGTGGAATGGGTACCATGCAATATGACTTCAAAGGGTCTTCATTTGCTCACGGAACCTCTCCAATCCTATCACTGCTGCATTTATGCCCCTGTACTCACGCTTGATTCTCTTTCAGAGACATAGCAATCTTTAGGTTTTAAGATACTTACTAGTCAGGTACATTATAAGGTGTTTAACATGGGGTTTTGAGTCCATTTCGTTGAGCAAGGAGTAGCTCTTGTCTATTACATATTTGGCTTAAGGAACTTTATCTGTGCTCATTTCAATCTCTGGTTTTATGCAGCACCCCACCTCACCTTTCCCCTTAAGCAAGCATAAGTTGGTTTTCTAAATTTGAGCCCCTGTTCTGTTTTGTAATCCAGTTCCTGTGTAGCCAAGTTTACATTCCGTGTATTAGTGATATCTAATGATGTTTCTTTTTCTGTGTGACTTATTTCAGTTAGAATCATCATACCTGAATCGACTCATTATGCTGCTATGGGCCTGATGACATAGATTTCATTGCTGAGTGATATTGCATTGTACGTAAGTACCACAACTTCTTTATCCATTTTTCACTTTCTGCGATATTGAACTTGCACCGTAAACGAGGTTCTTGTAAACAGAGCCGTCCCAAATTTTGGCGTGGCTGTGTCTTTTTGATTTTAATTTCCCTAAGCTATAGGACCATAAGTGGAATTGACCTAGGCTCTGTTGCTTTGTTTTTTAGATGTTTCAGGAAACACCATACACTTCTCCCCAGTGGCTGTTGGCAATTTACATCCCGCCCATCAGCATAACAAGGCTCCCTGTTCTCCATGGCCTGTCCTGCCTTTCTGGATTTTACACTTTTTTCAGATGGCCCTTTTGACAGGGGGGAAGTGAGACTTCATTGTAGTGCAGATTTCCTTTGCAAGCTTGCTTGGTTGGCCAAAAAGGGCGTATGCGTTTTTTCCTGAATATATTCAGGAAAAAACGCATACGCCCTTTTTGGCCAAGTGCATCATTGTCGACCTTCTGCCTCTTTTCCTATGCTTTAAATGCAATTCCTGTCTACCTCTTGAAATCGGTTTCCTGCAATTCTGCCCGGCTTTCAAGTCCTCTTGGCAGCCTTACTTCAGTATATTTTTGGATGATAGCTGTCATTTATAACTCTGCAGGTTTGTGAATTACAGTGCCCCTGAGCTCCTTTCTTCAACTCGCTTTCTTGTGAGCTGGCCGCAACACCGCAGGATTGCTTCAGGCCCTAATCTGGTTCCGGCATGGCACGCTGAGCCTTTGGTTAATTCCTCTTCCTGGTTGGAAATGAGAGTTAAATTTTCCCCTCCAGACACCTCCAGCTAGTCTCTTATTGGTTCTCCCTATTCCTGTTCATCTTCCGCGGAATTTGCAAACTGGGCCAAACAGGAGGTTAAAGGCACTGACTCTCCAAGTCGGGAGAGTGTTAGTAAAGCATCTGGAATGTTGCACCCGAGTACCAGGGGACGAGAACTGAGACATATTTCAACACGTCTCCCGATCACACGGTTGATCATACTCTGGGTTCCACATGCATGTTTTAGCTGAAGGAAGAATCCCTTAAACCTGGAGAGTTGAGACCTGTGGAATGGGTACCATGCAATATGACTTCAAAGGGTCTTCATTTGCTCACCAAAACTCTCCAATCCTATCACTGCTGCGTTTTTGCCCCTGTACTCACGATTGATTCACTTTCAGAGACATAGCAATCCATAGGTTATAAGATACTTACTAGTCAGGTACATTATTAGGCGTTTAATATCGGGTTTTGAGTCCATTTTGTTGAGCAAGGAGTAGCTCTTGTCTATTACATATTTGGCTTAAGGAACTTTATCTGTGCTCATTTCAATCTCTGGTTTTATGCAGCACCCCAACTCACCTTTCCCCTTAAGCAAGCATAAGTTGGTTTTCTAAATTTGAGACTCTGTTCTGTTTTGTAATCCAGTTCCTGTGTAGCCAAGTTTACATTCCGTGTATTAGTGATATCTTATGATGTTTCTTATTCTGTGTGACTTATTTCAGGTAGAATCATCATACCTGAATCCACTCTATGCTGCTACGGGCCTGATGACATAGATTTCATTGCTGAGTGATATTGCATTGTACGTAAGTACCACAACTTCTTTATCCATTTTTCACTTTCTGTGATATTGAACTTGTACCGTAAACGAGGTTCTTGTAAACAGAGCCGTCCCAAACTTTGGGGTGGCTGTGTCTTTTTGATTTTAATTTCCCTAGGCTGCAGGACCATAAGTGGAAGTGCCCTAGGCTCTGTTGCTTTGTTTTAGATGTTCCAGGAAACAACATACACTTCTCCCGAGTGGCTGTTGGCAAGTTACATCCCGCCCATCAGCATAACAAGGCTCCCAGTTCTCTATGGCCTGTCCTGCCTTTCTGGATTTTACACTTTTTTCAGATGGCCCTTTTGACTGGGGGGAAGTGAGACTTCATTGTAGTGAAGATTTCCTTTGCAAGCTTGCTTGGTTGGCCAAAAAGGTCGCATGCACTTTTTCCTGAATATATTCAGGAAAAAACGCATACGCCCTTTTTGGCCAAGTGCATCATTGTCAACGTTCTGCCTCTTTTCCTATGTTTTAAATGCAATTCCAGTCTACCTCCTGAAATCGCTTTCCTGCAATTCTGCCCCGCTTTCAAGTCCGCTTGGCAGCCTTACTTCAGTATATTTTTGGACGATAGCTGTCATTTATAACTCTGCAGGTTTGTGAATTACAGTGCCCATGAGCTCCTTTCTTCAACTCGCTTTCTTGTGAGCTGGCCACAACACCGCAGGATTGCTTCAGGCCCTAATCTGGTTCAGGCACGGCACGCTGAGCCTTTGGTTAATTCCTCTTCCTGGTGGGAAATGAGAGTTAAATTTTCCCGTCCAGACACCTCCAGCTAGTCTCTCATTGGTTCTCCCTATTCCTGTTCATCTTCCGCAGAAATTGCAAACTGGGCCAAACAGGAGGTTAAAGGCACTGACTCTCCAAGTCGGGAGAGTGTTAGTAAAGCATCTGGAATGTTGCACCCGAGTACCAGGGGAGGAAAACTGAGACATATTTGAACAAGTCTCCCGGTCACACGGTTGATAATACTCTGGGTTCCACATGCATGTTTTAGCTGAAGGAAGAATCCCTTAAACCTGGAGAGTTGAGACCCGTGGAATGGGTACCATTCAATATGACTTCAAAGGGTGTTCGTTTGCTCACCGAACCTCTCCAATCCTATCACTGCTGCGTTTATGCCCCTCTACACATGCTTGACTCTCTTTCGGAGACATAGCAATCCATAGATTTTAAGATATTACTAGTCAGGTACATTCTTAGGCGTTTAATATGGGGTTTTGAATCCATTTCGTTGAGCAAGGAGTAGCTCGTGTCTATTACATATTTGGCTTAAGGAACTTTATCTGTGCTCATTTCAATCTCTGGTTTTATGCAGCACCCCAACTCACCTTTCCCCTTAAGCAAGCATAAGTTGATTTTCTAAATTTGGGACCATGTTCTGTTTTGAAATTCAGTTCCTGTGTAGCCAAGTTTACATTCCGTGTATTAGTGATATCTTATGATGTTTCTTTTTCTGTGTGACTTATTTCAGTTAGAATCATCATACCTGAATCCACTCATTATGCTGCTATGGGCCTGATGACATAGATGTCATTGCTGAGTGATATTGCATTGTACGTAAGTACCACAACTTCTTTATCCATTTTTCGCTTTATGCGATATTGAACTTGTACCGTAAACGAGTTTCTTGTAAACAGAGCCATCCCAAACTTTGGGGTGGCTGTGTCTTTTTGATTTTAATTTCCCTAAGCTATAGGACCATAAGTGGAAGTGCCCTAGGCTCTGTTGCTTTGTTTTTTAGATGTTTCAGGAAACACCATACACTTCTCCTGAGTGGCTGTTGGCAATTTACATCCCGCCCATCAGCATAACAAGGCTCCCAGTTCTCCATGGCCTGTCCTGCCTTTCTGGATTTTACACTTTTTTCAGATGGCCCTTTTGACCTGGGGGAACTGAGACTTCATTGTAGTGCAGATTTCCTTTGCAAGCTTGCTTGGTTGGCCAAAAAGGGCGTATGCGTTTTTTCCTGAATATATTCAGGAAAAAACGCATACGCCCTTTTTGGCCAAGTGCATCGTTGTCGACCTTCTGCCTCTTTTCCTATGCTTTAAATGCAATTCCAGTCTACCTCCTGAAATCGGTTTCCTGCAATTGTGCCTTGCTTTCAATGCCTCTTCATAGCCTTATCTCAATATATTTTTTGAAAATAGTTGGCCTTTATAACTCTGCAGGTTTTTGAATTGCAGTGGCCCTTAGCTCCATTTTTCAGCTCTTATTTTTGTTATCTTGCCTCATAACCACAGGATTCCTTCAGGCCCTATTCTTCTTCTGGGGCACCTTGCTGTGCCTTTGGTTTATTCTTCTTACTGATGTGAAATTAGAGTGACATGTGCCCATTGAAACTGTTACAGCTAGTTTCTCACTGGTTCCCCCTATTCCCATTCATCCTCCGCACTAACTGCAGACTGTGCGATACCAGAACTTAAAGGCATTGACTCTCCATGTGGGGATATTGTTAGTAAAGCGCCTGGAATGTCGATCTGGAGCCCCAGGAGAGGAAAAATGATGTGTGTTTTAGAAACCTTTCCCGATCATATGGTATACCAGTCGCTGGGTTTTCCAAGCATGGTTTAGCTGTAGGAAGATTCCCTTCAACCTGGAGTTTTGGGACCCTTGGAATGAGTAGCATGAAGTATTGCATTAAACTTTTGGCAGTTGCTCACCAAAGCTCACCAATCCTCTCAGCCCCAAGTGTCCAGCCTTATGTCTTATCCAGCTGTGGGTTTATATGTGGTCAATCCAGGTTGCATCACAGCCCCTGAGCAAATTTTGTAAGAATTTTTCTCTCTTTCATTGTTTCTGCGTTTTGTTTTTAAAATTTATTTCTATAATGGGGTTTAGCTCATTTTCACTGCTGTGTTTGTGCCGCTCTGCACACACTTGATTCCCTTATGGAGATATATCAATACATGGGTTTTAAGATTCTTATTACTCAGATATATTTCTCTGCGGTGTATAGGGTGTGTTGAGGCCAGTTCATTGAGCAAGGTGTAGATCTTGTCTCATATCTATTTGGTTTATTGAACGGTATCTGTGCTAATTTCAAACTCTGGTTTTATGCATCACCCCACCTCTCCTTTCCCCTTAAGCTGACATAAGTGTGTTTTCTAAATGTGAGACACTGTTCTGTTCTGTAATTCATTTCTTGTGCAGCCATATTTACCCTCCCTCTATAAGTGATATCTTATGATATGTTTCTTTTTCTGTTTGACTTATTTCAAGTAGTATTATCGGACCTAAATCCACTCTTTATCCTTCTACTAGCCTTATTACCTTGATTTCATGGTGAAGAGATATTCCATTGTACATAAGTACCACATCTTCTTTATCCATTTTTCTCTTTCCTGGGATATTTAAGGTGTACTGAAGTTGAGGTTCTTGTAAACAGAGTAGCCCTAAACTGTGGTGTGCTTGTGTCTTGTTGATTTTTAGACTTCCCTAGATATACTCCCATGATTGGAAGTGTCCTATGCTCTGTAGCTCTGTTTTTTAGATGATTTAGGAACCACCATACACTACTCCAGAGTGGCTCTCGGCAGTTCACACACTGCCCATCAGCGTATAAAGGCTCCCTGTTCTCCATGGCCTGTCCTGCATTTCTGGTTTTTACAAATTTTTAGGATGGCCCTTTTGACCGGTGGGAAATGAGACTTCTTTGTTGTGCACATTTGCATTGCTTGCTTGCTTCGTTGCCCATAAAGTGCGTATGCGTTTTTTCCTGGATATAATCAGGAAAAAACGCATACGCCCTTTTGGGCCAACTGCATCATTGTCGAAATTCTGCCGCTTTTCATGTGCTTTAAAGACGAGTCCAATCTATCTCTTGAAATCTGTTTCTTGCAATTCTGTCTTGCATTCAGATCCTCTTCTTTGCCTTACCTCAACATATTTTTGGACGTTAGTTTTCATTTATAACTCTGCAGGTTTGTGAATTGCAGTGACCCTGAGCTCCATTTTTTAAGTTGCTCTTTTGTGAGCTGGCCTCAAACCCGCAGGATTGCTTCAGGCCCTATTTTGGCTCCGGCGAGGCGGGCTGAGCCTTTTTTCAATTCTTATTCTTAATGGGAAATTAGAGTGATATGTGCCCGTCCAAACCCCTACAACTATTCTCTCATTGGTTCCCCCTCTTCCCATTCATCCTCCTCACAATTTGCAAAATGTGTGAAACAGAAGTTGAAATGTGCTGATTCTCCAAGTGGGGAGATTCTAAGTAACGTGGCTGGAATGGTGAACAGGTGCACCAGGAGAGGATAAATGAGCTGCATTTTAGACACATCTCCCGATCACATGGTGTACAGTCCTCTGGGTTTTCCATGCATGTTTTAGCTGTAGGTAGATCCCTTGAACCTGCAGATTTGGGACCCATTGAATGGGTACCAGGTAGTATTACTTTAAAGGGTGTGCATTTCCTCACCCAACCTCACATTTCTCTTAGTGCAAACAGTTTGCAGCCTTATGTCTCATCCTGCTGTGGGTCTAGATGTGTTCAATCCATGTTGCATCACCGTCCCTGAGGAAAAGTTGTAAGAGGTTTTCTCTGTCTCTCTGTCGTTTATTTTTTTCAATTTATTACTATATTGGTTACAGCTGATTTTCAAAGCTCTGTTTCTTGCTGCTGTACATCCACTTGATTCACGTACAGAGAGACATCAGTAAATTCTTTTTCAGATTCTTACCAGTCGTATATATTCTTTTCCGGTGACTTGAGTGTGCTGAGTGCAGTTCTTTTAGCTACCGTGTAGGCCTTGTTGATTATCAGTTTGGTATTTGGAATGGTATCTTTGCTAATTTCAACCTCCTGGATGATGCCTCACCCCTCCCCACCTTTCCCGTTTAGCAGCCTTATGCGTCTTTTCTACATATTTGACTATGTTTTTGTTTTGTAATTTATTTCATGTGTAGCCATTTTGGATTCCACCTTTAAGTGATATCTTATGATATGTGTCTTTTTCTTTTTGAATTATGTCACTTAGAAAGATCATACGTAACTCCTCCGGAGTTGTTACAACTGGCCATATTTCATTGATTTCCAGGCTGAATAATATTCCACTCTACCTAAGTACCACATCTCTATCCATTTTTTCCCTCCAGAGACATTTAAGTTATATCCTAGTCGAGGATCTTTTAAACAGAGAGGGGGTAAACATTGGGGTGCCTGTGTCCTCTCAATTTTTGTTTTTCCCAAGATATACGCCCATGAGTGCAAGTGCCCTATGCTCTGTAGCTCATTTTTTAGATGCTTTAGTAAACACAATACACTTCTCCAGAATGGCCGTTGGCAATATACATTTCCACTATAAGTCTCACAGGGCTCCCTCTTCTCCTTGCCCTGTCCTGCATTTCTGTTGTTTACGCTTTATGAGGATGGCTCTTCTGACTGATGCGAAGTGATATCTTTTGTAGTATTGACTTCCAGTGCCCACCTGTTTGGTTGGCTAAAAAAGTGTATGCCCTTTTCTTGAATATATACAGAAAAAAACGCATACACCCTTTTTGGCCAACTGCAATGTTGGCAATGTTCAGCTCCTTTTCTTGTGCTTAATGGCGAGTCCTTTCTACCTCCTCAAATCCCTTTCCTGCCATTCTCCCTTGCTTACAAGTCCTTTTCTCTGACTTTCCTCAAGACATTTTTCAGTGATGGATATTTTCAACTCTGCAGTTTCATGAATTTTACTGCCCCTGAGTTCCATTGTTCAACTTGTGTTTATGGGAACTGGCCACAAAGCAGCGGGATTTCCTCAAGCCCTATACTGTTTCCATGGGCAATCCTAGCCTTTGGTCAGTTCATCTTCCTGATTGGAAATTAGAGTGACATGTGCCTGTCTGAACACCTAGGACTTGTCTCTCATTGTTCCTCATCCTTCTGCTTCATCCTCTGGACAAATTCCAAACTGTACACAACAGGATGTTGACAGTGCTGACATCTCCAAGTGGGGAGACTGTTAGTAAAGACGCTGGAGGGGTGAACCCGAGCACCAGGAGATGAGGAGATGAGATGCTTTTTCCAAACTCTTCCCGATCAGACGGTATATCATCCTCTGGGTGTGACAGACATGTTTTAGCAGTAGGAAGAGTCCCATTCATGTAAGGAGAACACCAGGGCTTTTTCAAAATCAGTGTCTCCCCGAAACCCAAACTGGAGAATTTTTTAAGCTACGGCTACACATATGTTCATTAAGGGCCTTGGGAAGTAGGCAGAGTCCAAACTTTAGATGATTGAAGTCTTCAGGGTCAGAAGCACTCACCACCAGCTTCCCTTAGGTTACACTTTAACTGTCATTGATAGATGATGTCAATAAAAATATCTATTCTTTTTCAGATTATTTCCCCTTATAGCTTATTGCAAAATGTTGAGTGTAGTTCCCTGTGCTATACAGTAGTTCCTTGTTGATGATCTATTTTATACATGGCAGTGTGTATGTGTTAATCCCAAACTGTTAATTTATCCCTCCTCCCACCTTTCCCCTTTGGTAATAATAAATTATAAGATTTTATACTTCTCAGAAATGGGGGAGCTGAAAGAGAGGTATCATTTTCAATGGAAAAGCATTTAAAACAAGATTGAAGCTTTAACCAAGATTATTAGATGTACATCCTTGGAAAGAAATCACTTCGTTTCTCTAATATTGACCTGACAAATAAGACAAACCTTTTCACTGAACTTGCTTATAATAAAGTGATGGAAATATCAAATGGAAGTGTTAGAAACATCTTATTTTACCCGAGCCTTATACACTGTTCTATGTTAACTACAGTTTGGCTCACACATCTGTTCATTGAGGTTACAATAGTCTCAATTTCTGTTACTGATCCTCCAGAGTGGACCCCAACAAGTGTCCCCCTGCCCAGTGTCATTGGGGCCAACAGATCGAGACTGAGTTTGGTTCACAAGCAAAGGTAACTTTATATTTTGATCAGAGAATGGAGAGGTGAGAGCATGCACTACCCCGTGGGCTGTGGGCTGGGCTGCTGTGTAGAGATCCTGTCAGAGTCAGTGGGAGGGAGGGGGCGGAGCTCTCGAGGGCCGGGTTGGCTGCAGCTCAGGCTCTATATCGCGGAGTCTGCACTGGGCCCCAGGAGCTGAGGTGTCGTCCCAGCCATTCTGCACTAGGAAATCTGGTCTGAAGTGCCGGGTGTGGAACCTCTGCATGCGGGACCCTAGGAGCACATGAAATTAGACAAAGCACAAAGGATAAAAACGGTTAGACTTGACTTTATTGCCCAGATTCTATTTTTATCTCCCAGGGATTTTTAATGGGCTTTGCTGGGGACAAACCCCTCCTCTGCCTTTTGTCCCGTTCCTCATTCTTGGAGTGCTGAGGGTGCAGACCCTTCTTCTGTAACTGCTGAGTGCTGAGTTGGGAGCCCTCATACCCGGGGGCGAGGGTCAGAGCTTCTTCCCAGCAGCCTCCAGATGACGTTGATTGTCCCCAGGCCCCCTGCCTCCCTGCTCGTCCACCTGAGCACCAGCATTGGAAATGTTATAGATTCTAATGACCTTTAAGGGTCCAGGAAAGAGATGTGCAGAGACGCTGTGGGGACCGGTGTCACCCCGCCCCACATTTGTTCGGCCACCTTAGGCTGAGCGTTTCTGCCAGCCTAGATGCTCTGACCAGTAGTCTGCGCTTTCTTCAATTAGGCCCCTGAATTAACGTACAAACAGCACCAGGTGTCAGAGCCCTGCCCGCTCAACTCCCAGACAGTCCAGGGTCAGTGCTGATCAAGGACCATGATGGCCACTGAGTCAACAGCCTTTTTTTTTTTTGAACAGTAAATTAAAGGACCATTTTGGGGGTTTTTTTGTATTTATTTATTTGTTGGCTATGCTAGGTCATTTCTGTGTGAGGGCTTTCCCTATTTGCGGCAAGCGGGGGCCACTCCTCATCGCGGTGCGCAGGCCTCTCACTATCGCGGCCTCTCTTGTTGTGGAGCACAGGCTCCAGACGCGCAGGCTCAGCAGTTGTGGCTCACGGGCCTAGTTGCTCCGCGGCATGGAGGATCCTCCCAGACCAAGGCTCGAACCCGCGTCCCCTGCATTGGCAGGCAGACTCTCAACCACTGTGCCACCAGGGCAGCCCACCTCAACAGCCTTTTGAAGTAAACAGGAGTCCAGCCAGTCTCATTGGCCACCATCATCACGGTGTCTGTAGGCTTTTCTATGGTGACAGTGTGATATACGGTTCCCCCGCCAAGATTATTAGCTCCCCTCTGGGTGCAGTAAGTCCTGCAAGCAGTAGTCTACTCTTTTGGGACACACTCTTGTTGTTTTATGAGAGAAACTCCAGGTCAAGTGATGTTCACATGAGTCGTCATGGTGCCCTGTTGCTCCCGTTTATCTCTCTGGATGTTGGAGTTGGAAGGCCTCCTCACTCGAGGTTGGTGTGCCCACAGAGCGAACCCTGCAACTTCAGAGCATGGTTGGTGGTTAGGATCACCACGTGGGGTCCTTTTCCCTTAGGAGGGAGGTGGCCTTTGGGGCTGCTGATTTCCAGGTTTTTAGATACCGCCAGTATCTTGGCCAGATGTGGCAGTGGGCCAAGCCCCTTGGTGACCGTAGTTTATCCTACCTGGATGGCATTCTTGCATTGTTCCATTTCAAGTGGTCCCAGTTTTTGCACTAATTCTCCAATGGCGATTCACCTTTCACCGGGAATGTAAAGGTCAAAGGGTTTAGCTAAATTAGGGAGTTCCAGGGCAAGGGTCTGAATTGACTGCTCTTTCCATTCTTGAAAGGCCACTTCTGGATTCTATTCAAAAGGATCATCAACTTTTCCTTTCAGTGTTTCATATAGAGGCCCAGCTAGTAGACTGTAGTTAGGGATCCAGAAGCAGCAAACCCTGGCCTCCCCAGGAACCCCTAAGCTGTCTTCTAGTTTTAGAAAGGGGTAAGGCTGAAAATGGTTTCTTTCCTTTCCTGGGATGGGCTTCTCCGACATTCTGTGAGAATGAAGCCCAGGCAGGTCACCGCAGTCTGTGATATTTGAGCTTTTTCTTGGACAACTTCTATCCTTTATTGGCTTGGTAGTTCAGAGGCCTCCTTAGTAGGGCTGGCGATCAGAATGTCGTCTGCGTACTGAAGGAGAGTTTCCTTTTCCAGAGGTAGAACTTTTAGGTCTTTAGCTAAGCTTTCCCCAAAGATGGTGTGGGAATTTTTGCACCCTTGGGGCAAGACGGCCCAGAAGTATTGTTTTAGTTGTATGTTGAGTCCTGCCACTCACAAGCCAAAATTTCTTGTGACTCTGGGACTAATGGAATACAAAAGAAGGCATCATTGAAGACTAATACAGAATACCATGTCCTGGTGGTTGGTAGAATGACCAGCAGGGTGTAAGAATTAGGAGCAGTTGGAGGTATATCCTCGGTGGCTTCACTGACTGTCCTGACATCCTTTACCAGGTCCCCAGCGCCCATGGGGCTCCCGTGGTCAGACCAATCCCAGAATATTGAGCTCACCTGGGCAGGTACCCCACCCCCACCCCAGCTCACGGGGCTCTCGTGGTCAGGCCCCTCCCAGGATACAGAGCTACCCTTGCAGGTACCGTGGCAGGGCTGGGCACACAGGAACCGTGCACATAGCCCTCATTGCAGAGCATCCCCAGCTCACCTGTCGCTCAGAGCTGACACAGAACACCTCAGAGCAGGACTTGAACTAACAAACAGCAGCTGCGACAGGTCTGTGACCCTGGGCATCACTCTGTGCGGCCTCCCTCCACCTGGTCTTCCAGAGACTTCCACTGCACCCGGGGCACCAGGCCTCTGTCTCCAACCACCACCCACCCCTCCTCTCCCTGACTCCTGGGTTCCTCTCATTAGGAGAGGGTTTTCTTGAAGTTGTCTCCCACTCATGGGCCAGATAAAATGATTAGAAAACAAGCCAAAGCTGCAGCCCCTTGTCTATCCTGACTCTCAGGAGCCCACACCTGTTCCTTGGACCTGGCCGGTTCAGCAAGTTCCATTTTCTGCAACTGTGAGCCCCTGAGGGGTGATGATTGGCTGACCTGGGCAGCCTTACCGTGCCGGCCAGCCCTCCCCAGGTGTGCCTGGGTTGAGATCAATATAAATACCACTCCAGGCAGCAAGAGCCCCTGCAGCCATGCCTGACGCCATTTTCTCTGCCCTGTCAGCAGTCTCGGGGCTGGGCTGGTGGGAGGGAGTGAGAGGCCACGGCTTTGTGGGTGGCCCAGTGTGAGTGGGGCTCTGCTGGACTTTCTGCAGCAGTTGCCAGGCTGCCACCTGCTAAAGAAGAGGATGTGTCACCCATACCTGCTGCTGGAATTTCTCCCTGGGCAGAGGTGAGAAAGGAAAAAAGCAGTGGGGGCAGGGACAGGACGGGTATCTCAGGCAGGGAAATGGAAATCTTCCAGAAGAGCACCCAGGGCCAGGACCATCCTGGCTGGCCTGCAGGCACCAAGTCGGCCAGCATGCTGTCACTCGTGTGGCTCTATGGCCCTTCCTCTAGGCTTTCAAGTCCTTGTATATATTCAGGTGTTTTACCTGGGACGGGTGGGAATAGTTCAGCAGCAACTGGCCTGGGGCTCAGCTCACGTTTACTCACAGATGCCTCGGCACGGTGCCCCAGCTTTGCAATGAGGACGCTTGTTGCGTGGGGGCTGCTGGCTGAATGGGAGACGATTCCCCACCACTGACCAACTTCAGAATTGTTTACAACTGGAGCAAGTGCCCTGATACGGTTTTCCTCTGTGGAACTGGTGGGTTCTGTGTTTTTTTTCTCTTTTTCGTTTTTGGTTCAAGGTAGATTTTATTCCTCTATTTTGTATTTACAGATATAAGCATGGAAATAATTTATTCATATAAATACATGTATGTGAAGGGAATAATTGTTTTTTCTGTTTTATTTTTTAAATTTTATTTCTTTTTAATTTTGAATTTTATTTTATATTTTTATACAGCAGGTTCTTATTGGTTATCTATTTTATACATATAAATGTATACATGCCAATCCCAGTCTCTCAACTCCTCCCACCACCACCCCCCCAACAGCTTTCCCCCCTTGTTGTCCATACGTTTGTTGTCTACATCTGTTGCTCTATTTATGCCTTGCAAAATGGTTAACCTGTACAGTTTTTCTAGGTTCCACATATATGCATGAATATACAAGATTTGTTTTTCTCTTTCTGACTTACTTCACTCTGTATGACACTCTCTAGATCCATCGACGTCTCTACAAATGACCCAATTTCATTCCTTTTAATGGCTTAGTAATATTCCATTTTATATATGTACCACAGCTTTATGCATTCGTCTGTCTGTGGGCATTTAGGTTGCTTCCATTACCTCGATATTGTAAAGAGTGAGGCAATGAACATTGCAGTGAATGTCTCTTTTTGATTTATGGTTTTGTCTGGGTATATGTCCAGAACAGGGATTGCTGTATCATATGGTAATTCTACTGTTAGTTTCTTAAGAAACTCCATATTGTTCTCCATAGTGACTGTATCAATTTATATTCCCAACAATAGTGGAAGAGGGTTCCTTTTCTCCACACCCTTTCCAGCATTTTTTGTTTATAGAATTTGTGATGATGCCCATTGTACCAGGTGTGAGGTGATACCTCATTGTTCAGTCCATTTCCTTGAGTAAGGGTTAGGTCTTGTCTATTACATATTTAGCTTATGGAACGGTATCTGTGCTAATTTCAAACTCTGGTTTTATGCAGCACCCCAACTCACGTTCCCCCTTAAGCAAGCATAAGTTGGTTTTCTAAACATGAGACCCTGTTCTGTTTTGTAATTCAGTTCATGTGTAGCCAAGTTCTCATTCCATGTATTAGTGGTACCTTATGATGTTTCTTTTTCTGTGTGACATTTTTCACTTAGAATCACCATGCCTCAATCCACTCATTATGCTCGCATGGGCTTGGTGACATAGTTTTCATTGCTGAGAGGTATTCTGTTGTTCGTAAGTACGGCAACTTCTTTATCCATTATTTGCTCTCTGGCATATTTAACTTGTGCTGCAGAAGAGGTTCCTGTAAACAGAGCCATCCCAAATTTTGGGGTGGCTGTGTCTTTTTGATTTTAATTTCCCTAAGCTATAGGACTATAAGTGGAAGTGCCCTAGGCTCTGTTGCTTTGTTTTTTAGATGTTTCAGGAAACACCATACACTTCTCCCGACTGGCTGTTGGCAATTTACATCCCGCCCATCAGCATAACAAGGCTCCCAGTTCTCCATGGCCTGTCCTGCCTTTCTGGATTTTACACTTTTTTCAGATGGCCCTTTTGACCAGGGGGAACTGAGACTTCATTGTAGTGCAGATTTCCTTTGCAAGCTTGCTTGGTTGGCCAAAAAGGGCGTATGCGTTTTTTCCTGAATATATTCAGGAAAAAACGCATACGTCTTTTTGGCCAAGTACATCATTGTGGACGTTCTGCCTCTTTTCCTATGCTTTAAATGCAATTCCAGTCTACCTCCAGAAATCGCTTTCCTGCAATTCTGCCCCACTTTCAACTCCTCTTGGCAGGCTTACTTCAGTATATTTTTGGACGATAGCTGTCATTTATAACTCTGCAGGTTTGTGAATTACAGTGGCCCTGAGCTCCTTTCTTCAACTCGCTTTCTTGTGAGCTGACCGCAACACCGCAGGATTGCTTCAGGCCCTAATCTTGTTCTGGCATGGCACGCTGAGCCTTTGGTTAATTCCTCTTCCTGGTGGGAAATGAGAGTTAAATTTGCCCGTCCAGACACCTCCAGCTAGTCTCTCATCGGTTGTCCTTATTCCTGTTCATCTTCCGCAGAAATTTCAAACTGGGCCAAACAGCAGGTTAAAGGCACTGACTCTCCAACTCGGGAGAGTGTTAGTAAAGTGTCGGGAATGTTGCACCCGAGTACCAGGGGAGGAAAACTGAGACATATTGGAACACGTCTCCCGATCATACGGTTGATCATACTGTGGGTTCCGCAAGCATGTTTTAGCTGAAGGAAGAAACCCTTAAACCTGGAGTGTTGAGACCCGTGGAATGGGTTCCATGCAATATGACTTCAAAGGGTCTTCATTTGCTCACCGAACCCATCAAATCCTATCACTGCTGCGCTTATGCCCCTGTACACACGCTTGATTCTCTTTCAGAGATATAGCAATCCATAAGTTTTAGATACTTACTAGTCAGGTACATTCTTAGGCGTTTAATATGGGGTGTTGAGTCCATTTCGTTGAGCAAGGAGTAGCTCTTGTCTATTACGCGTTTGGCTCAAGGAACCTTATCTGTGCTCATTTAAATCTCTGGTTTTATGCAGTACCCCAACTCACCTTTCCCCTTATGCAAGCATAAGTTGGTTTCCTAAATTTGAGATCCTGTTCTATTTTGTAATTCAGTACCTGTGTAGCCAAGTTTACATTCCGTGTATTAGTGATATCTTATGATGTTTCTTTTTCTGTGTGACTTATTTCAGTTATAATCATCATACCTGAATCAACTCATTATGCTGCTACGGGCCTGATGACATAGATTTCATTGCTGAGTGATAGTGCATTGTACGTAAGTACCAGAAGTTCTTTTTCCATTTTTCGCTTTCTGTGATATTCAACTTGTACCGTAAAGGAGGTTCTTGTAAACAGAGCCATCCCAAACTTTGGGGTGGCTGTGTCTTTTTGATTTTAATTTCCCTAAGCTATAGGACCATAAGTGGAAGTGACCTAGGCTCTGTTGCTTTGTTTTTTAGATGTTTCAGGAAACACCATACACTTCCCCCCAGTGCCTGTTGGCAATTTACATCCCGCCCATCAGCATAACAAGTCTCCCAGTTCTCCATGGCCTGTCGTGCCTTTCTGGATTGTAAACTTTTTTCAGATGGCCCTTTTGACTGGGGGGAAGTGAGACTTCATTGTAGTGCAGATTTCCTTTGCAAGCTTGCTTGGTTGGCCAAAAAGGGCGTATGCGTTTTTTCCTGAATATATTCAAGAAAAAACGCATACGTCCTTTGTGGCCAAGTGCATCATTGTCGACGTTCTGTCTCTTTTCCTATGCTTTAAATGCAATTCCAGTCTACCTCCGGAAATCGCTTTCCTGCAATTCTGCCCCACTTTCAAGTCCTCTTGGCAGGCTTACTTCAGTATATATTTGGACGATAGCTGTCATTTATAACTCTGCAGGTTTGTGAATTACAGTGGCCCTGAACTCCTTTCTTCAACTCGCGTTCTTGTGAGCTGGCCGCAATACCGCAGGATTGCTTCAGGCCCTAATCTGATTCCGGCATGGCACACTGAGCCTTTGGTTAATTCCTCTTCCTGGTTGGAAATGAGAGTTAAATTTGCCCGTCCAGACACCTCCAGCTAGTCTCTCATTGGTTCTCCCTTTTCCTGTTCATCTTCGGCAGAAATTACAAAGTGTGCAAAACATGAGGTTAAAGGCACTGACTCTCCAAGACGGAAGAGTGTTAGTAAAGTATCTGGAATGTTGCACCTGAGTACCAGGGAACGAGAACTGAGACATATTGGAACCCATCTCCCGATCACACGGTTGATCATAGTCTGGGTTCCACATGCATGTTTTAGCTGAAGGAAGAATCCCTTAAACCTGGAGAGTTGAGACCCGTGGAATGGGTACCATGCAATATGATTTCAAAGGGTCTTCATTTGCTCACCGAACCTCTCCAATCCTATCACGGCTGCATTTATGCCCCTGTACACATGCTTGATTCTCTTTTGGAGACATAGCAATCCATAGGTTTTAAGATACTTACTAGTCAGCTACATTCTTAGGTGTTTAATATGGGGTGTTGAGTCCATTTCGTTGAGCAAGCAGTAGCTCTTGTCTATTACATGTTTGGCTTAACGAACTTTATCTGTGCTCATTTCAATCTCTGGTTTTATGCAGTACCCCAACTCACCTTTCCCCTAAGCAAGCATAAGTTGATTTTCTAAATTTGAGACCCTGTTCCGTTTTGTAATTCAGTTCCTGTGTAGCCAAGTTTACATTCCCTGTATTAGTGATATCTTATGATGTTTCTTTTTCTGTGTGACTTATTTCAGTTAGAATCATCATACCTGAATCCACTCATTATGCTGCTACGGGCCTGATGACATAGATTTCATTGCTGAGTGATATTGCATTGTATGTAAGTACCACAACTTCTTTATCCATTTTTCGCTTTCTGCGATATTGAACATGTACCGAAAACGAGGTTCTTGTAAACAGAGCCGTCCCAAACTTTGGGGTGGCTGTGTCTTTTTGATTTTAATTTCCCTAAGCTATAGGACCATAAGTGGAAGTGCCCTACGCTCTGTTGCTTTTTTTTTATATGTTTCAGGAAACACCATACACTTCTCCAGAGTGGCTGTTGGCAATATACATGCCGCCCATCAGCATAACAAGGCTCCCAGTTCTCCATGGCCTGTCCTGCCTTTCTGGATTCTACACTTTTTTCAGATAGCCCTTTTGACCTGGGGGAAGTGAGACTTCATTGTAGTGCAGATTTCCTTTGCAAGCTTGCTTGGTTGGCCAAAAAGGGCGTATGCGTTTTTTCCTGAATATATTCAGGAAAAAACGCATACACCCTTTTTGACCAAGTGCATCATTGTCGACGTTCTGCCTCTTTTCCTATGCTTTAAATGCAATGCCAGTCTACCTCCTGATCGGTTTCCTGCAATTCTGCCCCGCTTTCAAATCCTCTTGGCAGCCATTCTTCAGTATATTTTTGGATGATTGCTGTCATTTATAACTCTGCAGGTTTGTGAATTACAGTGCCCAGGAGCTCCTTTCTTCAACTCGTTTTCTTGTGAGCTGGCCGCAATACCGCAGGATTGCTTCAGGCCCTAATCTTGTTCTGGCATGGCACGCTGAGCCTTTGGTTAATTCCTCTTCCTGGTGGGAAATGAGAGTTAAATTTGCCCGTCCAGACACCTCCAGCTAGTCTCTCATTGGTTCTCCCTACTCGTGTTCATCTTCCGCGGAATTTGCAAACTGGGCCAAACAGGAGGTTAAAGGCACTGACTCTCCAAGTTGGGAGAGTGTTAGTAAAGCATCTAGAATGTTGCACCCGAGTACCAGGGGATGAGAACTGAGACATATTTGAACATGACTCACGATCACACGGTTGATCATAGTCTGGGTTCCACATGCATGTTTAGCTGAAAGTAGAATCCCTTAAACCTGGAGAGTTGAGACCCGTGGAATGGGTACCATGCAATATGACTTCAAAGGGTCTTCATTTGCTCACGAAACTTCTCCAATCCTATCACTGCTGCGTTTATGCCCCTGTACTCACGCTTGATTCTCTTTCAGAGACATAGCAATGGATAGGTTTTAAGATACTTACTAGTCAGTTACATCCTTAGGCGTTTAATATGGGGTGTTGAGTCCATTTCGTTGAGCAAGGAGTAGCTCTTTTCTATTCCATATTTGGCTTAAGGAACTTTATCTGTGCTCATTTCAATCTCTGGTTTTATGCAGCACCCCAACTCACCTTTCCCCTTAAGCAAGCATAAGTTGGTTTTCTAAATTTGAGACCCTTTTCTGTTTTGTAATCCAGTTCCTGTGTAGCCAAGTTTACATTCCGTGTATTAGTAATATCTTATGATGTTTCTTTTTCTGTGTGACTTATTTCAGTTAGAATCATCATACCTGAATCCACTCATTATGCTGCTACGTGCCTGATGGCATAGATTTCTTTGCTGAGTGATATTGCATTGTACGTAAGTACCAAATTCTTTATCCATTTTTCACTTTCTGTGATATTGAACTTGTACCGTAAATGAGGTTCTTGTAAACAGAGCCGTCCCAAATTTTGGGGTGGCTGTGTCTTTTTGATTTTAATTTTCCTAAGCTATAGGACCATAAGTGGAAGTGCCCTAGGCTCTGTTGCATTGTTTTTTAGATGTTTCAGGAAACACCATACACTTCTCCCAAGTGGCTGTTGGCAATTTACATCCCACCCATCAGCATAACAAGGCTCCCAGTGCTCCATGGCCTGTCCTGACTTTCTGGATTTTACACTTTTTTCAGATGGCCCTTTTGACCGGGGGGAAGTGAGACTTCATTGTAGTGCAGATTTCCTTTGCAAGCTTGCTTGGTTGGCCAAAAAGGGCGTATGCGTTTTTTCCTGAATATATTCAGGAAAAAACGCATACGCCCTTTTTGGCCAAGTGCATCATTGTCGACGTTCTGCCTCTTTTCCTATGCTTTAAATGCAATTCCAGTCTACCTCCTGAAATCGGTTTCGTGCAATTCTGCGCCGCTTTCAAGTCCTCTTGGCAGCCTTACTTCAGTATATTTTTGGACAATAGCTGTCATTTATAACTCTGCAGGTTTGTGAATTACAGTGCCCCTGAGCTCCTTTCTTCAACTCGCTTTCTTGTGAGCTGGCCGCAACACCGCAGGATTGCTTCAGGCCCTAATCTGGTTCTGGCACGGCACGCTGAACCTTTGGTTAATTCCTCTTCATGGTGGGAAATGAGAGTTAAATTTGCCCGTCCAGACACCTCCAGCTAGTCTCTCATTGGTTCTCCCTATTCCTGTTCATCTTCCGCAGAAATTGCAAACTGGCCCAAATAGGAGGTTAAAGGCACTGACTCTCCAAGTTGGGAGAGTGTTAGTAAAGCATCTGGAATGTTGCACCCGAGTACCAGGGGAGGAAAACTGAAATATATTTGAACACGTGTCCCGATCACACGGCTGATCATACTCTGGGTTCCACATGCATGTTTTAGCTGAAGGAAGAATCCCTTAAACCTGGAGAGTTGAGACCCGTGGAATGGGTACCATGCAATATGACTTCAAAGGGTCTTCATTTGCTCACCGAACCTCTCCAATCCTATAACTGCTGCGTTTATGCCCCTGTACACACGCTTGATTCTCTTTCAGAGACATAGCAATCCATAGGTTTTAAGATACTTTCTAGTCAGGTACATTCTTAGGCATTTAATATGGGGTGTTGAGTCCATTTCGTTGAGCAAGGAGTAGCTCTTGTCTGTTACGTATTTGGCTTAAGGATATTTATCTGTGCTCATTTCAATCACTGGTTTTATGCAGCACCCCAACTCACCTTTCCCCTTAAGCAAGCATAAGTTGGTTTTCTAAATTTGAGACCCTCTTCTGTTTTGTAATCAGGTTCCTGTGTAGCCAAGTTTACATTCCGTGTATTACTGATATCTTATGATGTTTCTTTTTCTGTGTGACTTATTTCACTTAGAATCATCATACCTGAATCCACTCATTATGCTGCTACGGGCCTGATGACATAGATTTCATTGCTGAGTGATATTGCTTTGTACGTAAGTACCACAACTTCTTTATCGATTTTTCGCTTTCTGCGATATTGAACTTGTACCATAAACGAGGTTCTTGTAAACAGAGCCGTCCCAAACTTTGGGGTGGCTGTGTCTTTTTGATTTTAATTTCCCTAAGCTATAGGACCATAATTGGAAGTGCCCTAGGCTCTGTTGCTTTGTTTTTTAGATGTTTCAGGAAACACCATACACTTCTCCCCAGTGGCTGTTGGCAATTTACATCCCGCCCATCAGCATAACAAGGCTCCCAGTTCTCCATGTCCTGTCCTGCCTTTCTGGATTTTACACGTTTATCAGATGGCCCTTTTGACCGGGGTCTAGTGAGACTGCATTGTAGTGCAGATTTCCTTTGCAAGCTTGCTTTGTTGGCTAAAAAGCGCGTATGCGTCTTTTCCTGAATATATTCAGGGGAAAATGCATACGCCCGTTTTGGCCAAGTCCATCATTGTCGACGTTCTGCCTCTTTTCCTATGCTTTAAATGCAATTCCAGTCTACCTCCTGAAATCGGATTCCTGCAATTATGCCCCACTTTCAATTCCTCTTGGCAGCCTTACTTCAGTATATTTTTGGACGATAGCTGTCATTTATAACTCTGCAGGTTTGTGATTACAGTGCCCCTGAGCTCCTTTCCTCAACTCGCTTTCTTGTGAGCTGGCCGCAACACCGCAGGATTTCTTCAGGCCCTAATCTGGCTCCGGCATGGCACGCTGAGCCTTTGGTTAATTCTTCCTCCTGGGGGGAAATGAGAGTTAAATTTGCCCGTCCAGACACCTCCAGCTAGTCTCTCATTGATTCTCTCTATTCCTGTTCATCTTTCGCAGAAATTGAAAACTGGGCCAAACAGGAGGTTAAAGGCACTGACTCTCCAAGTCGGGAGAGTGTTAGTAAAGCATCTGGAATGTTGCACCCAAGTACCAGGGGATGAGAACTGAGACATATTTCAACACGTCTCCCGATCACACGGTTGATGATACTCTGGGTTCCAGATGCATGTTTTAGCTGAAGGAAGAATCCCTTAAACCTGGAGAGTTGAGAACCATGGAATGGGTACCATGCAATATGACTTCAAAGGGTCTTCATTTGCTCACCGAACCTCTCCAATCCTATCACTGCTGCGTTTATGCCCCTGTACACACGCTTGATTCTCTTTTGGAGACATAGCAATCCATAGGTTTTAAGATACTTACTAGTCAGGTACATTCTTAGACGTTTAATATGGGGTGTTGAGTCCATTTCGTTGAGCAAGGAGTAGCTCTTGTCTATTACATATTTGGCTTAAGGAAGTTTATCTGTGCTCATTTCAATCTCTGGTTTTATGCAGCACCCCAACTCACCTTTCCCCTTAAGCAAGCATAAGTTGGTTTTCTAAATTTGAGACCCTCTTCTGTTTTGTAATCCAGTTCCTGTGTAGCCAAGTTTACATTCCGTGTATTAGTGATATCTTATGTTTCTTTTTCTGTGTGACTTATTTCAGTTAGAATCATCATACCTGAATCCACTCATTATGCTGCTATGGGCCTGATGACATAGATTTCATTGCTGAGTGATATTGCATTGTACGTAAGTACCACAACTTCTTTATCCAATTTTCGCTTTCTGCGATATTGAACTTGTACCGTAAACGAGGTTCTTGTAAACAGAGCCGTCCCAAACTTTGGGGTGGCTGTGTCTTTTTGATTTTAATTTCCCTAAGCTATAGGAGCATAAGTGGAAATGCCCTTGGCTCTGTTGCTTTGTTTTTTAGATGTTTCAGGAAACACCATACACTTCTCCAGAGTGGCTGTTGGCAACTTATATCCCACCCATTAGCATAACAAGGCTCCCAGTTCTCCATGGCCTGTCCTGCCTTTCTGGATGTTACACTTTTTTCAGATGGCCCTTTTGACCGGGGGGAAGTGAGACTTCATTGTAGTGCAGATTTCCTTTGCAACCTTGCTTGGTTGGCCAAAAAGGGCGTATGCGTTTTTTCCTGAAGATATTCAGGAAAAAACGCATATGCCCTTTTTGGCCAAGTGCATCATTGTCGACGTTCTGCCTCTTTTCCTATGCTTTAAATGCAATTCCAGTCTACCTCCTGAAATCGGTTTCCTGCAATTCTGCGCCGCTTTCACGTCCTCTTGGCAGCCTTACTTCAGTATATTTTTGGATGATAGCTGTGATTTATAACTCTGCAGGTTTGTGAATTACAGTGCCCCTGAGCTCCTTTCTTCAACTCGCTTTCTTGTGAGCTGGCCACAACACTGCAGGATTGCTTCAGGCCCTAATCTGGCTCCGGCATGGCACGCTGAGCCTTTGGTTAATTCTTCCTCCTGGGGGGAAATGAGAGTTAAATTTGCCCGTCCAGACACCTCCAGCTAGTCTCTCATTGATTCTCCCTATTCCTGTTCATCTTTCGCAGAAATTGAAAACTGGGCCAAACAGGAGGTTAAAGGCACTGACTCTGCAAGTCGGGAGAGTGTTAGTAAAGCATCTGGAATGTTGCACCCAAGTACCAGGGGACGAGAACTGAGACATATTTCAACACGTCTCCCGATCACACGGTTGATCATACTCTGGGTTCCACATGCATGTTTTAGCTGAAGGAAGAATCCCTTAAACCTGGAGAGTTGAGAACCATGGAATGGGTACCATGCAATATGACTTGAAAGGGTCTTCATTTGCTCACCGAAACTCTCCAATCCTATCACTGCTGCGTTTATGCCCCTGTACTCACGCTTGATTCTCTTTCAGAGACATAGCAATCCATAGGTTTTAAGATACTTACTAGTCAGGTACATTCTTAGGCGTTTAATATGGGGTGTTGAGTCCATTTCGTTGAGCAAGGAGTAGCTCTTGTCTATTACATATTTGGCTTAAGGAACTTTACCTGTGCTCATTTCAATCTCTGGTTTTATGCAGCACCCCAACTCCCCTTTCCCCTTAAGCAAGCATAAGTTGGTTTTCTAAATTTGAGACCCTCTTCTGTTTTGTAATCAGGTTCCTGTGTAGCCAAGTTTACATTCCGTGTATTACTGATATCTTATGATGTTTCTTTTTCTGTGTGACTTATTTCAGTTAGAATCATCATACCTGAATCCACTCATTATGCTGCTACGGGCCTGATGACATAGATTTCATTGCTGAGTGATATTGCTTTGTACGTAAGTACCACAACTTCTTTATCCATTTTTCGCTTTCTGCGATATTGAACATGTACCATAAACGAGGTTCTTGTACACAGAGCCGTCCCAAACTTTGGGGTGGCTGTGTCTTTTTGATTTTAATTTCCCTAAGCTATAGGACCATAATTGGAAGTGCCCTAGGCTCTGTTGCTTTGTTTTTTAGATGTTTCAGGAAACACCATACACTTCTCCCCAGTGGCTGTTGGCAATTTACATCCCGCCCATCAGCATAACAAGGCTCCCAGTTCTCCATGTCCTGTCCTGCCTTTCTGGATTTTACACGTTTATCAGATGGCCCTTTTGACCGGGGTCTAGTGAGACTGCATTGTAGTGCAGATTTCCTTTGCAAGCTTGCTTTGTTGGCCAAAAAGCGCGTATGCGTCTTTTCCTGAATATATTCAGGGGAAAATGCATACGCCCGTTTTGGCCAAGTCCATCATTGTCGACGTTCTGCCTCTTTTCCTATGCTTTAAATGCAATTCCAGTCTACCTCCTGAAATCGGATTCATGCAATTATGCCCCACTTTCAATTCCTCTTGGCAGCCTTACTTCAGTATATTTTTGGACGATAGCTGTCATTTATAACTCTGCAGGTTTGTGATTACAGTGCCCCTGAGCTCCTTTCCTCAACTCGCTTTCTTGTGAGCTGACCGCAACACCGCAGGATTTCTTCAGGCCCTAATCTGGCTCCGGCATGGCACGCTGAGCCTTTGGTTAATTCTTCCTCCTGGGGGGAAATGAGAGTTAAATTTGCCCGTCCAGACACCTCCAGCTAGTCTCTCATTGATTCTCCCTATTCCTGTTCATCTTTCGCAGAAATTGAAAACTGGGCCAAACAGGAGGTTAAAGGCACTGACTCTCCAAGTCGGGAGAGTGTTAGTAAAGCATGTGGAATGTTACACCCAAGTACCAGGGGACGAGAACTGAGATATATTTCAACACGTCTCCCGATCACACGGTTGATCATACTCTTGGTTCCACATGCATGTTTTAGCTGAAGGAAGAATCCCTTAAACCTGGAGAGTTGAGAACCATGGAATGGGTACCATGCAATATGACTTCAAAGGGTCTTCATTTGCTCACCGAACCTCTCCAATCCTATCACTGCTGCGTTTATGCCCCTGTACACACGCTTGATTCTCTTTTGGAGACATAGCAATCCATAGGTTTTAAGATACTTACTAGTCAGGTACATTCTTAGGCGTTTAATATGGGGTGTTGAGTCCATTTCGTTGAGCAAGGAGTAGCTCTTGTCTATTACATATTTGGCTTAAGGAAGTTTATCTGTGCTCATTTCAATCTCTGGTTTTATGCAGCACCCCAACTCACCTTTCCCCTTAAGCAAGCATAAGTTGGTTTTCTAAATTTGAGACCCTCTTCTGTTTTGTAATCCAGTTCCTGTGTAGCCAAGTTTACATTCCGTGTATTAGTGATATCTTATGTTTCTTTTTCTGTGTGACTTATTTCAGTTAGAATCATCATACCTGAATCTACTCATTATGCTGCTACGGGCCTGATGACATAGATTTCATTGCTGAGTGATATTGCATTGTACGTAAGTACCACAACTTCTTTATCCATTTTTCGCTTTCTGCGATATTGAACTTGTACCGTAAACGAGGTTCTTGTAAACAGAGCCTTCCCAAACATTGGGGTGGCTGTGTCTTTTTGATTTTAATTTCCCTAAGCTATAGGACCATAAGTGGAAGTGCCCTTGGCTCTGTTGCTTTGTTTTTTACATGTTTCAGGAAACACCATACACTTCTCCAGAGTGGATGTTGGCAACTTACATCCCGCCCATCAGCATAACAAGGCTCCCAGTTCTCCATGGCCTGTCCTGCCTTTCTGGATGTTACACTTTTTTCAGATGGCCCTTTTGACCGGGGGGAAGTGAGACTTCATTGTAGTGCAGATTTCCTTTGCAAGCTTGCTTGGTTGGCCAAAAAGGGCGTATGCGTTTTTTCCTGAATATATTCAGGAAAAAACGCATACGCCCTTTTTGGCCAAGTGCATCATTGTGGACGTTCTGCCTCTTTTCCTATGCTTTAAATGCAATTCCAGTCTACCTCCTGAAATCGGTTTCCTGCAATTCTGCGCCGCTTTCAAGTCCTCTTGGCAGCCTTACTTCAGTATATTTTTGGATGATAGCTGTCATTTATAACTCTGCAGGTTTGTGAATTACAGTGCCCCTGAGCTCCTTTCTTCAACTCGCTTTCTTGTGAGCTGGCCGCAACACCGCAGGATTGCTTCAGGCCCTAATCTCTTTCCGGCACAGCACGCTGAGCCTTTGGTTAATTCCTCTTCCTGGTGGGAAATGAGAGTTAAATTTTCCCTCCAGACACCTCCAGCTAGTCTCTCATTGGTTCTCCCTATTCCTGTTCATGTTCCGCAGAAATTGCAAACTGGGACAAACAGGAGGTTAAAGGCACTGACTCTCCAAGTCGGGAGAGTGTTAGTAAAGCATCTGGAATGTTGCACCCGAGTACCAGGGGAGGAAAACTGAGATATATTTGAACACGTGTCCCAATCACACGGCTGATCATACTCTGGGTTCCACATGCATGTTTTAGCTGAAGGAAGAATCCCTTAAACCTGGAGAGTTGAGACCCGTGGAATGGGTACCATGCAATATGACTTCAAAGGGTCTTCATTTGCTCACCGAACCTCTCCAATCCTATCACTGCTGCGTTTATGCCCCTGTACACACGTTTGATTCTCTTTTGGAGACATAGCAATCCATAGGTTTTAAGATACTTACTAGTCAGGTACATTATTAGGCGTTTAATATGGGGTTTTGATTCCATTTCGTTAAGCAAGGAGTAGCTCTTGTCTATTACATATTTGGCTTAAGGAACTTTATCTGTGTTCATTTCAATCTCTGGTTTTATGCAGCACCCCAACTCACCTTTCCCCTTAAGCAAGCATAAGTTGGTTTTCTAAATTTGAGACCCTGTTCTGTTTTGTAATCCAGTTCCTGTGTAGCCAAGTTTCCATTCCGTGTATTAGTGATAACTTATGATGTTTCTTTTTCTGTGTGACTTATTTCAGTTAGAATCATCATACCTGAATCCACTCATTATGCTGCTACGGGCCTGATGACATAGATTTCATTGCTGAGTGGTATTGCATTGTACATAAGTACCACAATTTCTTTATCCATTTTTCACTTTCTGCGATATTTAACTTGTCCTGTAAACGAGGTTCTTGTAAACAGAGCCGTCCCAAACTTAGGGGTGGCTGTGTCTTTCTGATTTTAATTTCCCTAAGCTATAGGACCATAAGTGGAAGTGCCCTAGGCTCTGTTGCTTTGTTTTTTAGATGTTTCAGGAAACACCATACACTTCTCCCTAGTGGCTGTTGGCAATTTACATCCCACCCATCAGCATAACAAGGCTCCCAGTTCTCCATGGCCTCTCCTGCCTTTCTGGATTTTACACTTTTTTCAGATGGCCCTTTTGACTGGGGGGAAGTGAGACTTCATTGTATTGCAGATTTCCTTTGCAAGCTTGCTTGGTTGGCCAAAAAGGGCGTATGCGTTTTTTCCTGAACATATTAAGGAAAAAACGCATACGCTCTTTTTGGCCAAGTGCATCATTGTCGACGTTCTGCCTCTTTTCCTATGCTTTAAATGCAATTCCATTCTACCTCCTGAAATCTGTTTCCTGCAATTCTGCCCCGCTTTCAAGTCCTCTTGGCAGCCTTACTTCAGTATATCTTTGGACGATAGCTGTCATTTATAACTCTGCAGGTTTGTGAATTACAGTGCCCCTGGGCTCCTTTCTTCAACTCGCTTTCTTGTGAGATGGCCGCAACACCGCAGGATTGCTTCAGGCCGTAATCTGGTTCCGGCAGGGCACGCTGAGCCTTTGGATAATTCCTCTTCCTGGTGGGAAATGAGAGTTAAATTTGCCCGTCCAGACACCTCCAGCTAGTCTCTCATTGGTTCTCCCTATTCCTGTTCATCTTCCGCGGAATTTGCAAACTGGGCCAAACAGGAGGTTAAAGGCACTGACTCTCCAAGTCAGGAGAGTGTTAGTAAAGCGTCTGGAGTGTTGCACCCGAGTACCAGGGGACGAGAACTGAGAAATATTGGCACACGTCTCCCAATCACATGGTTGATCATACTCTGGGTTCCACATGCATGTTTTAGCTGAAGGAAGAATCCCTTAAACCTGGAGAGTTGAGACCCGTGGAATGGGTACCATGCAATATGATTTCAAAGGGTCTTCGTTTGCTCACCGAACCTCTCCAATCCTATCACTGCTGCGTTTATGCCCCTATACACACGCTTGATTCTCTTTTGGAGACATAGCAATCCATAGGTTTTAAGATACTTACTAGTCAGGTACATTCTTAGGCGTTTAATATGGGTTGTTGAGTCCATTTCGTTGAGCAAGGAGTAGCTCTTGTCTATTACATATTTGGCTTAAGGAACTTTATCTGTGCTCATTTCAAGCTCTGTTTTTATGCAGCACCCCAACTCACCTTTCCCCTTAAGCAAGCATAAGTTGGTTTTCTAAATTTGAGACCCTGTTGTGTTTTGTAATTCAGTTCCTGTGTAGCCAAGTTTTCATTCCGTGTATTAGTGATTTCTCATGATGTTTCTTTTTCTGTGTGACTTATTTCAGTTAGAATCATCATACCTGAATCCACTCATTATGCTGCTACGGGCCTCATGACATAGATTTCATTGCTGAGTGATATTGCATTGTACGTAAGTACCACAACTTGTTTATCCATTTTTCGCTTTCTGGGAAATTGAACTTGTACCGTAAACGAGGTTCTTGTAAACAGAGCCATCCCAAACTTTGGGGTGGCTGTGTCTTTTTTATTTTAATTTCCCTAACCTGCAGGACCATAAGTGGAAGTGCCCTAGGCTCTGTTGCTTTGTTTTTTAGATGTTTCAGGAAACACCATACACTTCTCCCGAGTGGCTGTTGGCAATTTACATCCCGCCCATCAGCATAACAAGGCTCCCAGTTCTCCATGGCCTGTCCTGCCTTTCTGGATTTTACACTTTTTTCAGATGGCCCTTTTGACTGGGGGGAAGTGAGACTTCATTGTAGTGCAGATTTCCTTTGCAAGCTTGCTTGGTTGGCCAAAAAGGGCGTATGCGTTTTTTCCTGAATATATTCAGGAAAAAACGCATACGCCCTTTTTGGCCAAGTGCATCATTGTCCACGTTCTGCCTCTTTTCCTATGCTTTAAATGCAATTCCAGTCTATCTCCTGAAATCGGTTTCCTGCAATTCTGCCCCGCATTCAAGTCCTCTTGCAGCCTTACTTCAGTATATTTTTGGACGATAGCTGTCATTTATAACTCTGCAGGTTTGTGAATTACAGTGCCCCTGAGCTGCTTTCTTCAACTCGCTTTCTTGTGAGCTGGCCTCAACACCGCCGGATTGATTCAGGCCCTAATCTGGTTCCGGCACGGCACGCTGAACCTTTGGTTAATTCCTCTTCCTGGTGGGAAATGAGAGTTAAATTTGCCCGTCCAGACACCTCCAGCTAGTCTCTCATTGGTTCTCCCTATTCCTGTTCATCTTCCGCAGAAATGGCAAACTGGGCCAAACAGGAGTTTAAAGGCACTGACTCTCCAAGACGGGAGAGTGTTAGTAAAGCGTCTGGAATGTTGCACCCGAGTACCAGGGGATGAGAACTGAGACATATTGGAACACGTCTCCCGATCCCACGGTTGATCATACTCTGGGTTCCACATGCATAATTTAGCTGAAGGAAGAATCCCTTAAACCTGGAGAGTTGAGACCCTTGGAATGGTTACCATGCAATATGACTTCAAAGGGTCTTCATTTGCTCACCGAACCTCTCCAATCCTATCACTGCTGCGTTTATGCCCCTGTACACACGGTTGATTCTCTTTCGGAGACATAGCAATCCATAGGTTTCAAGATACTTACTAGTCAGATACATTCTTAGGCGTTTAATATGGGGTGTTGAGTCCATTTCGTTGAGCAAGGAGTAGCTCTTGTCTATTCCATATTTGGCTTAAGGAACTTTATCTGTGCTCATTTCAATCTCTGGATTTATGCAGCACCCCAACTCACCTTTCCCCTTAGGCAAGCATAAGGTGGTTTTCTAAATTTGAGACCCTGTTCTGTTTTGTAATCCAGTTCCTGTGTATCTAAGTTTACACTCCGTGTATTAGTGTTATCTTAAGATGTTTCTTTTTCTGTGTAACTTATTTCAGTTGGAATCATCATACCTGAATCCACTCTATGTTCTACAGGCCTGATGACATAGATTTGATTGCTGAGTGATATTGCATTGTATGTAAGTACCACAACTTCTTTATCCATTTTTCACTTTCTGTGATATTGAATTTGTACCATAAACGAGGTTCTTGTAAACAGAGCCGTCCCAAAGTTTGGGGTGGCTGTGTCTTTTTGATTTTAATTTCCCTAAGCTATAGGACCATAAGTGGAAGTGCCCTAGGCTCTGTTGCTTTGTTTTTTAGATGTTTCAGGAAACAGCATACACTTATCCCCAGTGACTATTGGCAATTTACATCCCGCCCATCAGCATAACAAGGCTCCCAGTTCTCCATGGCCTGTCCTGCCTTTCTGGGTTTTACACTTTTTTCAGAATGCCCTTTTGACAGGGGGAAAGTGAGACTTCATTGTAGTGCAGATTTCCTTTGCAAGCTTGCTTGGTTGGCCAAAAAGGGCGTATGCGTTTTTTCCTGAATACATTCAGTAAAAAACACATACGCCCTTTTTGGCCAAGTGCATCATTGTCGACGTTCTGCCTCTTTTCCTTTGCTTTAAATGCAATTCCAGTCTACCTCCTGAAATCGGTTTCCTGCAATTCTGCCCTGCTTTCAAGTCCTCTTGGCAGCCTTACTTCAGTATATTTTTGGACGATAGCTGTCATTTATAACTCTGCAGGTTTGTGAATTACAGTGCCCCTGAGCTCCTTTCTTCAACTCGCTTTCTTGTGAGCTGGCCGCAACACCGCAGGATTGCTTCAGGCCATAATCTGGTTCCGGCATGGCACGCTGAGCCTTTGGTTAATTCCTCTTCCTGGTGGGAAATGAGAGTTAAATTTGCCCGTCCAGACACCTCCGGCTAGTCTCTCATTGGTTCTCCGTATACCTGTTCATCCCCCATAGAAATTTCAAACTGGGCCAAACAGGAGGTTAAAGGCACTGACTCTCCATGTTGGGAGAGTGTTAGTTAAACTTCTGGAATGTTGCACCCGAGTACAAGGGGACGAGAACTGAGACATATTGGAACACATCTCCCGATCACACGGTTGATCATACTCTGGGTTCCACATGCATGTTTTAGCTGAAGGAAGAATCCCTTAAACCTGAAGAGTTGAGACCCGTGTAATGGGTACCATACTATACGACTTCAAAGGGTCTTCATTTGCTCACCAAAACTCTCCAATCCTATCACTGCTGCGTTTATGCCCCTGTACTCACGATTGATTCACTTTCAGAGACATAGCAATCCATAGGTTTTAAGATACTTACTACTCAGGTACATTATTAGGCATTTAATATGGGGTTTTGAGTCCATTTCGTTGAGCAAGGAGTAGCTCTTGTCTATTACATATTTGGCTTAAGGAACTTTATCTGTGCTCATTTCAATCTCTGGTTTTATGCGGCACCCCAACTCACCTTTCCCCTTAAGCAAGCATAAGTTGGTTTTCTAAATTTGAGACTCTGTTCTGTTTTGTCATCCAGTTCCTGTGTAGCCAAGTTTACATTCCGTGTATTAGTGATATCTTATGATGTTTCTTATTCTGTGTGACTTATTTCAGTTAGAATCATCATACCTGAATCCACTCTATGCTGCTACGGGCCTGATGACATAGATTTCATTGTTGAGTGATATTGCATTGTACGTAAGTACCACAACTTCTTTATCCATTTTTCACTTTCTGTGATATTGAACTTGTACCGTAAACGAGGTTCTTGTAAACAGAGCCGTCCCAAACATTGGGGTGGCTGTGTCTTTTTGATTTTAATTTCCCTAAGCTACAGGACCATAAGTGGAAGTGCCCTAGGCTCTGTTGCTTTGTTTTAGATGTTCCAGGAAACACCATACACTTCTCCCGAGTGGCTGTTGGCAATTTACATCCCGCCCATCAGCATAACAAGGCTCCCAGTTCTCCATGGCCTGTCCTGCCTTTCTGGATTTTACACTTTTTTCAGATGGCCCTTTTGACTGGGGGGAAGTGAGACTTCATTGTAGTGCAGATTTCCTTTGCAAGCTTGCTTGGTTGGCCAAAAAGTGCGTATGCTTTTTTTCCTGAATATATTCAGGAAAAAAAGCATACGCCCTTTTTGGCCAAGTGCATCATTGTCGTCGTTCTGCCTCTTTTCCTGTGCTTTAAATGCAAATCCAGTCTACCTCCTGAAATCGGTTTCCTGCAGTTCTGCCCCGCTTTCAAGTCCTCTTGGCAGCCTTACTTCAGTATATTTTTGGACGATAGCTGTCATTTATAACTCTGTAGGTTTGTGAATTACAGTGCCCCTGAGCTCCTTTCTTCAACTCGCTTTCTTGTGAGCTGGCCGCAACACTGCAGGATTGCTTCACGCCCTAATCTGGTTCCGGCACGGCACGCTGAGCTTTTGGTTAATTACTCTCCCTGGTGGGAAGTGAGAGATAAATTTGCCCGTCCAGACGCCTCCAGCTAGTCTCTCATTTGTTCTCCCTATTCCTGTTCATCTTCCGTGGAATTTGCAAACTGGGCCAAACAGGAGGTTAAAGGCAATGACTCTCCAAGTCGGGAGAGTGTTAGTAAAGCATCTGGAATGTTGCACCCGAGTACCAGGGGAGGAAAACTGAGACATATTTGAACACGTCTCCTGATCACACGGTTGATCATACTCTGGGTTCCACATGCATGTTTTAGCTGAAGGAAGAATCCCTTAAACCTGGAGAGTTGAGACCCGTGGAATGGGTACCATGCAATATGACATCAAAGGGTCTTCGTTTGCTCACCGAACCTCTCCAATCCTATCACTGCTGCGTTTATGCCCCTCTACACATGCTTGATTCTCTTTCGGAGACATAGCAATCCATAGATTTTAAGATATTACTAGTCAGGTACATTCTTAGGCGTTTAATATGGGGTTTTGAGTCCATTTCGTTGAGCAAGGAGTAGCTCTTGTCTATTACATATTTGGCTTAAGGAACTTTATTTGTGCTCATTTCAATCTCTGGTTTTATGCAGCACCCCAACTCACCTTTCCCCTTAAGCAAGCATAAGTTGATTTTCTAAATTTGGGACAATGTTCTGTTTTGAAATTCAGTTCCTGTGTAGCCAAGTTTACATTCCGTGTATTAGTGATATCTTATGATGTTTCTTTTTCTGTGTGACTTATTTCAGTTAGAATCATCATACCTGAATCCACTCATTATGCTGCTACGGGCCTGATGACATAGATTTCATTGCTGAGTGATATTGCATTGTACGTAAGTACCACAACTTCTTTATCCATTTTTCACTTTCTGCGATATTGATTATGTACCGTAAACGAGGTTCTTGTAAACAGAGCCATCCCAAACTTTGGGGTGGCTGTGTCTTTTTTATTTTAATTTCCCTAAGCTATAGGACCATAAGTGGAAGTGCCCTAGGCTCTGTTGCTTTGTTTTTTAGATGTTTCAGGAAACACCATACACTTCTCCGGAGTGGCTGTTGGCAATTTACATCCCGCCCATCAGCATAACAAGGCTCCCAGTTCTCCATGGCCTGTCCTGCCTTTCTGGATTTTACACTTTTTTCAGATGGCCCTTTTGACCCGGGGGAAGTGAGACTTCATTGTAGTGCAGATTTCCTTTGCAAGCTTGCTTGATGGCCTAAAACTGCATATGCGTTTTTTCATGAATATATTCAGGAAAGAACGCATATGCCCTTTTTGGCCAAGTGCATCATTGTCGACGTTCTGCCTCTTTTCCTATGCTTTAAATGCAATTCCAGTCTACCTCCTGAAATTGGTTTCCTGCATTTCTGCCCCGCATTCAAGGACTCTTGGCAGCCTTACTTCGTATATTTTTGGACGATAGCTGTCATTTATAACTGTGCAGGGTTGTGAATTACAGTGCCCCTGAGCTCCTTTCTTCAACTCGCTTTCTTGTGAGCTGGCCGCAACACCGCAGGATTGCTTCAGGCCCTAATCTCGTTCCGGCATGGCATGCTGTGCCTTTGGTTAATGCGTCTTCCTGGTGGGAAATGAGAGTTAAATTTGCCCGTCCAGACACCTCCAGCTAGTCTCTCATTGGTTCTTCCTATTCCTGTTCATCTTCCACAGAAATTGCAAACTGAGTCAAACAGCAGGTTAAAGGCACTGACTCTCCAAGTCGGGAGAGTGTTAGTAAAGCGTCTGGAATTTTGCACCCGAGTACCAGGCGACGAGAACTGAGACATATTTGAACACGTCTCCCGATCACACGGTTGATCATACTCTGGGTTCCACATGCATGTTTTAGCTGAAGGAAGAATCCCTTAAACCTTGAGAGTTGAGACCCGTGGAATGGGTACCATGCAATATGACTTCAAAGGGTCTTCATTTGCTCACCGAACCTCTCCAATCCTATCACGGCTGCGTTTATGCCCCTCTACACATGCTTGATTCTCTTTCGGAGACATAGCAATCCATAGATTTTAAGATATTACTAGTCAGGTACATTCTTAGGCGTTTAATATGGGGTTTTGAGTCCATTTCGTTGAGCAAGGAGTAGCTCTTGTCTATTCCATATTTGGCTTAAGGAACTTTATCTGTGCTCATTTCAATCTCTGGTTTTATGCAGCACCCCAACTCACCTTTCCCCTTAAGCAAGCATAAGTTGATTTTCTAAATTTGGGAGCATGTTCTGTTTTAAAATTCAGTTCCTGTGTAGCCAAGTTTACATTCCGTGTATTACTGATATCTTATGATGTTTCTTTTTCTGTGTGACTTATTTCAGTTAGAATCATCATACCTGAATCCACTCATTATGCTGCTACGGGCCTGATGATATAGATTTCATTGCTGAGTGATATTGCATTGTACGTAAGTACCACAACTTCTTTATCCATTTTTCACTTTCTGCGATATTGATTATGTACCGTAAACGAGGTTCTTGTAAACAGAGCCATCCCAAACTTTGGGGTGGCTGTGTCTTTTTGATTTTAATTTCCCTAAGCTGTAGGACCATAAGTGGAAGTGCCCTAGGCTCTGTTGCTTTGTTTTTTAGATGTTTCAGGAAACACCATACACTTCTCCCGACTGGCTGTTGGCAATTTACATCCCGCCCATCAGCATAACAAGGCTCCCAGTTCTCCATGGCCTGTCCTGCCTTTCTGGATTTTACACTTTTTTCAGATGGCCCTTTTGACTGGGGGGAAGTGAGACTTCATTGTAGTGCAGATTTCCTTTGCAAGCTTGCTTGGTTGGCCAAAAAGGGCGTATGCGTTTTTTCCTGAATATATTCAGGAAAAAACACATACGCCCTTTTTGGCCAAGTGCATCATTGTCGACGTTCTGCCTCTTTTCCTATGCTTTACATGCAATTCCAGTCTACCTCCTGAAATCGGTTTCCTGCAATTCTGCCCCGCTTTCAAGTCCTCTTGGCAGCCTTACTTCGTATATTTTTGGACGATAGCTGTCATTTATAACTGTGCAGGGTTGTGAATTACAGTGCCCCTGAGCTCCTTTCTTCAACTCGCTTTCTTGTGAGCTGGCCGCAACACCGCAGGATTGCTTCAGGCCAAATTCTGGTTCCGGCATGGCACGCTGAGCCTTTGGTTAATTCCTCTTCCTGGTGGGAAATGAGAGTTAAATTTGCCCGTCCAGACACCTCCGGCTAGTCTCTCATTGTTTCTCCCTATACCTGTTCATCCTCCACAGAAATTTCAAACTGGGCCAAACAGGAGGTTAAAGGCACTGACTCTCCATGTCGGGAGAGTGTTAGTTAAACTTCTGGAATGTTGCACCCGAGTACCAGGGGACAAGAACTGAGACATTTTGGAACACATCTCCCGATCACACGGTTGATCATACTCTGGGTTCCACATGCATGTTTTAGCTGAAGGAAGAATCCCTTAAACCTGGAGAGTTGAGACCCGTGTAATGGGAACCATACAATACGACTTCAAAGGGTCTTCATTTGCTCACCAAAACTCTCCAATCCTATCACTGCTGCGTTTATGCCCCTGTACTCACGATTGATTCACTTTCAGAGACATAGCAATCCATAGGTTTTAAGATACTTACTACTCAGGTACATTATTAGGCGTTTAATATGGGGTTTTGAGTCCATTTCGTTGAGCAAGGAGTAGCTCTTGTCTATTACATATTTGGCTTAAGGAACTTTATCTGTGCTCATTTCAATCTCTGGTTTTATGCGGCACCCCAACTCACCTTTCCCCTTAAGCAAGCATAAGTTGGTTTTCTAAATTTGAGACTCTGTTCTGTTTTGTCATCCAGTTCCTGTGTAGCCAAGTTTACATTCCGTGTATTAGTGATATCTTATGATGTTTCTTATTCTGTGTGACTTATTTCAGTTAGAATCATCATACCTGAATCCACTCTATGCTGCTACGGGCCTGATGACATAGATTTCATTGTTGAGTGATATTGCATTGTACGTAAGTACCACAACTTCTTTATCCATTTTTCACTTTCTGTGATATTGAACTTGTACCGTAAACGAGGTTCTTGTAAACAGAGCCGTCCCAAACATTGGGCTGGCTGTGTCTTTTTGATTTTAATTTCCCTAAGCTACAGGACCATAAGTGGAAGTGCCCTAGGCTCTGTTGCTTTGTTTTAGATGTTCCAGGAAACACCATACACTTCTCCCGAGTGGCTGTTGGCAATTTACATCCCGCCCATCAGCATAACAAGGCTCCCAGTTCTCCATGGCCTGTCCTGCCTTTCTGGATTTTACACTTTTTTCAGATGGCCCTTTTGACCCGGGGGAAGTGAGACTTCATTGTAGTGCAGATTTCCTTTGCAAGCTTGCTTGGTTGGCCAAAAAGGGCGTATGATTTTTTTCCTGAATATATTCAGGAAAAAAAGCATACGCCCTTTTTGGCCAAGTGCATCATTGTCGTCGTTCTGCCTCTTTTCCTGTGCTTTAAATGCAAATCCAGTCTACCTCCTGAAATCGGTTTCCTGCAGTTCTGCCCCGCTTTCAAGTCCTCTTGGCAGCCTTACTTCAGTATATTTTTGGACGATAGCTGTCATTTATAACTCTGTAGGTTTGTGAATTACAGTGCCCCTGAGCTCCTTTCTTCAACTCGCTTTCTTGTGAGCTGGCCGCAACACCCAGGATTGCTTCACGCCCTAATCTGGTTCTGGCACGGCACGCTGAGCTTTTGGTTAATTACTCTCCCTGGTGGGAAGTGAGAGATAAATTTGCCCGTCCAGACGCCTCCAGCTACTCTCTCATTTTTTCTCCCTATTCCTGTTCATCTTCCGTGGAATTTGCAAACTGGGCCAAACAGGAGGTTAAAGGCAATGACTCTCCAAGTCGGGAGAGTGTTAGTAAAGCATCTGGAATGTTGCACCCGAGTACCAGGGGAGGAAAACTGAGACATATTTGAACACGTCTCCTGATCACACGGTTGATCATACTCTGGGTTCCACATGCATGTTTTAGCTGAAGGAAGAATCCCTTAAACCTGGAGAGTTGAGACCCGTGGAATGGGTACCATGCAATATGACATCAAAGGGTCTTCGTTTGCTCACCGAACCTCTCCAATCCTATCACTGCTGCGTTTATGCCCCTCTACACATGCTTGATTCTCTTTCGGAGACATAGCAATCCATAGATTTTAAGATATTACTAGTCAGGTACATTCTTACGCGTTTAATATGGGGTTTTGAGTCCATTTCGTTGAGCAAGGAGTAGCTCTTGTCTATTACATATTTGGCTTAAGGAACTTTATTTGTGCTCATTTCAATCTCTGGTTTTATGCAGCACCCCAACTCACCTTTCCCCTTAAGCAAGCATAAGTTGATTTTCTAAATTTGGGACAATGTTCTGTTTTGAAATTCAGTTCCTGTGTAGCCAAGTTTACATTCCGTGTATTAGTGATATCTTATGATGTTTCTTTTTCTGTGTGACTTATTTCAGTTAGAATCATCATACCTGAATCCACTCATTATGCTGCTACGGGCCTGATGACATAGATTTCATTGCTGAGTGATATTGCATTGTACGTAAGTACCACAACTTCTTTATCCATTTTTCACTTTCTGCGATATTGATTATGTACCGTAAACGAGGTTCTTGTAAACAGAGCCATCCCAAACTTTGGGGTGGCTGTGTCTTTTTCATTTTAATTTCCCTAAGCTATAGGACCATAAGTGGAAGTGCCCTAGGCTCTGTTGCTTTGTTTTTTAGATGTTTCAGGAAACACCATACACTTCTCCCGAGTGGCTGTTGGCAATTTACATCCCGCCCATCAGCATAACAAGGCTCCCAGTTCTCCATGGCCTGTCCTGCCTTTCTGGATTTTACACTTTTTTCAGATGGCCCTTTTGACCCGGGGGAAGTGAGACTTCATTGTAGTGCAGATTTCCTTTGCAAGCTTGCTTGATGGCCTAAAACTGCATATGCGTTTTTTCATGAATATATTCAGGAAAAAACGCATATGCCCTTTTTGGCCAAGTGCATCATTGTCGACGTTCTGCCTCTTTTCCTATGCTTTAAATGCAATTCCAGTCTACCTCCTGAAATTGGTTTCCTGCATTTCTGCCCCGCATTCAAGGACTCTTGGCAGCCTTACTTCGTATATTTTTGGACGATAGCTGTCATTTATAACTGTGCAGGGTTGTGAATTACAGTGCCCCTGAGCTCCTTTCTTCAACTCGCTTTCTTGTGAGCTGGCCGCAACACCGCAGGATTGCTTCAGGCCCTAATCTCGTTCCGGCACGGCATGCTGTGCCTTTGGTTAATGCGTCTTCCTGGTGGGAAATGAGAGTTAAATTTGCCCGTCCAGACACCTCCAGCTAGTCTCTCATTGGTTCTCCCTATTCCTGTTCATCTTCCACAGAAATTGCAAACTGAGTCAAACAGCAGGTTAAAGGCACTGACTCTCCAAGTTGGGAGAGTGTTAGTAAAGCGTCTGGAATTTTGCACCCGAGTACCAGGCGACGAGAACTGAGACATATTTGAACACGTCTCCCGATCACACGGTTGATCATACTCTGGGTTCCACATGCATGTTTTAGCTGAAGGAAGAATCCCTTAAACCTTGAGAGTTGAGACCCGTGGAATGGGTACCATGCAATATGACTTCAAAGGGTCTTCATTTGCTCACCGAACCTCTCCAATCCTATCACGGCTGCGTTTATGCCCCTCTACACATGCTTGATTCTCTTTCGGAGACATAGCAATCCATAGATTTTAAGATATTACTAGTCAGGTACATTCTTAGGCGTTTAATATGGGGTTTTGAGTCCATTTCGTTGAGCAAGGAGTAGCTCTTGTCTATTCCATATTTGGCTTAAGGAACTTTATCTGTGCTCATTTCAATCTCTGGTTTTATGCAGCACCCCAACTCACCTTTCCCCTTAAGCAAGCATAAGTTGGTTTTCTACATTTGAGACACTGTTCTCTTTTGTAATCCAGTTCTTGTGTAGCCATGTTTACATTCCGTGTATTAGAGATGTCTTATGATGTTTCTTTTTCTTTGTGACTTATTTCAGTTAGAATCATCATACCTGAATCGACTCATTATGCTGCTACGGGCCTGATGACATAGATTTCATTGTTGAGTGATATTGCATTGTACGTAAGTACCACAACTTCTTTATCCATTTTTCACTTTCTGCGATATTGAACTTGTACCGTAAATGAGGTTCTTGTAAACAGAGCCGTCCCAAACTTTGGGGTGGCTGTGTCTTTTTGATTTTAATTTCCCTAAGCTATAGGACTGTAAGTGGAAGTGCCCTATGCTCTGTTGCTTTGTTTTTAGATTTTTCAGGAAAAACCATACACTTATGCCAAGTGGCTATTGGCAATTTACATCCCGCACATCAGCATAATAAGGCTCCCAGTTCTCCATGGCCTCTCCTGTCTTTCTGGATTTTACACTTTTTTCAGATGGCCCTTTTGACCGGGGGGAAGTGAGACTTCATTGTAGTGCAGATTTCCTTTGCAAGCTTGCTTGTTTGGCCAAATAGGGCGTATGCGTTTTTTCCTGAATATATTCAGGAAAAAACGCATACGCCCTTTTTGTGCCAAGTGCATCATTGTGGACGTTCTGCCTCTTTTCCTATGCTTTAAATGCAATTCCAGTCTACCTCCTGAAATCGGTTGCCTGCAATTCTGCCCCGCTTTCAAGTCCTCTTGGCAGCCTTACTTCAGTATATTTTTGGACGATAGCTGTCATTTATAACTCTGAAGGTTTGTGAATTACAGTGCCCCTGAGCTCCTTTCTTCAACTCGTTTTCTTGTGAGCTGGCCTCAACACCGCACGATTGCTTCAGGACCTAATCTGGTTCCGGCATGGCACGCTGAGCCTTTGGTTAATTCCTCTTCCTGGTGGGAAATGAGAGTTAAATTTTCCCGTCCAGACACCTCCAGCTAGTCTCTCATTGGTTCTCCCTATTCCTGTTCATCTTCCACAGAAATTGCAAACTGGACCAAACAGGAGGTTAAAGGCACTGACTCTCCAAGTCAGGAGAGTGTTAGTAAAGCATCTGGAAAGTTGCACCCGAGTACCAGGAGACGAGAACTGAGACATATTGGAACACGTCTCCCGATCACATGGTTGATTATACTCTGGGTTCCACATGCATGTTTTAGCTGAAGGCAGTATCCCTTAAACCTGGAGAGTTGAGACGCGTGGAATGGTTACCATGCAATATGACTTCAAAGGGTCTTCATTTGCTCACCGAACCTCTCCAATCCTATCACTGCTGCGTTTATGCCCCTGTACACACGCTTGATTCTCTTTTGGAGACATGGCAATCCATAGGTTTTAAGATACTTACTAGTCAGGTACATTCTTAGGTGTTTAATATGGGGTGTTGAGTCCATTTCATTGAGCAAGGAGTAGCTCTTGTCTATTACATATTTGGCTTAAGGAACTTTATCTGTGCTCATTTCAATCTCTGGTTTTATGCAGCACCCCAACTAACCTTTCCCCTTAAGCAAGCATAAGTTGGTTTTCTAAATTTGAGACCCTGTTCTGTTTTGTAATCCACTTCCTGTGTAGCCAAGTTTACATTCCGTGTATTAGTGATATCTTATGATGTTTCTTTTTCTGTGTGATTTATTTCAGTTAGAATCATCATACCTGAATCCACTCATTATGCTGCTACGGGCCTGATGACATAGATTTCATTGCTGAGTGATATTGCATTGTCCGTAAGTACCACAACTTCTTTATCCATTTTTCTCTTTCTGCAATATTGAACTTGTACCGTAAACGAGGTTCTTGTAAACAGAGCTGTCCCAAACTTTGGGGTGGCTCTGTCTTTTTGATTTTAATTTCCCTAAGCTATAGGACCATAAGTGGAAGTGCCCTAGGCTCTGTTGCTTTGTTTTTTCGATGTTTCAGGAAACACCATACACTTCTCCCGAGTGGCTGTTGGCAATTTACATCCCGCCCATCAGCATAACAAGGCTCTCAGTTCTCCATAGCCTGTCCTGCCTTTCTGGATTTTACACATTTATCAGATGGCCCTTTTGACCGGGGGAAGTGAGACTTCATTGTAGTGCAGATTTCCTTTGTAAGCTTGCTTTGTTGGCCAAAAAGTGCGTTTGCGTTTTTTCCTGAATATATTCAGGAAAAAACGCATACGCCCTTTTTGGCCAAGTGCATCATTGTCGACGTTCTGCCTCTTTTCGTATGCTTTAAATGCAGTTACATCTACCTCCTGAAATTGGTTGCCTGCAATTCTGCCCCGCTTTCAAGTGCTCTTTGCAGCCTTACTTCAGTATATTTTTGGACGATAGCTGTCATTTATAAGTCTGCAGGTTTGTGAATTACAGTGCCCCTGAGCTCCTTTCTTCAACTCGCTTTCTTGTGAGCTGGCAGCAACACCGCAGGATTGCTTCAGGCTCTAATCTGGTTCCGGCACGGCACGCTGAGCCTTTGGTTAATTCCTCTTCCTGGTGGGAAATGAGAGTTAAATTTGCCCGTCCAGACACCTCCAGCTAGTCTCTCATTTGTTCTCCCTATTCCTGTTCATCTTCCGCATAAATTGCAAACTGGGCCAAACAGGAGGTTAAAGGCACTGACTCTCCAAGTCAGGAGAGTGTTAGTAAAGCATCTGGAAAGTTGCACCCGAGTACCAGGGGACGAGAACTGAGACATATTGGAACACGTCTCCCAATCACATGGTTGATTATACTCTGGGTTCCACATGCATGTTTTAGCTGAAGGCAGTATCCCTTAAACCTGGAGAGTTGAGACGCGTGGAATGCGTACCATGCAATATGACTTCAAAGGGTCTTCATTTGCTCACCGAACCTCTCCAATCCTATCACTGCTGCGTTTATGCCCCTGTACACACGCTTGATTCTCTTTTGGAGACATGGCAATCCATAGGTTTTAAGATAGTTACTAGTCAGGTACATTCTTAGGCGTTTAATATGGGGTGTTGAGTCCATCTCGTTGAGCAAGGAGTAGCTCTTGTCTATTCCATATTTGGCTTAAGGAACTTTATCTGTGCTCATTTCAATCTCTGGTTTTATGCAGCACCCCGACTCACCTTTCCCCTTAAGCAAGCATAAGTTGGTTTTCTAAATTTGAGACCCTCTTCTGTTTTGTAATCCAGTTCCTGTGTAACCAAGTTTACATTCCGTGTATTAGTGATGTCTTATGATGTTTCTATTTCTGTGTGACTTATTTCAGTTAGAATCATCATACCTGAATCCACTCATTATGCTGCTACGGGCCTGATGACATAGATTTCATTGCTGAGTGATATTGCATTGTACGTAAGTACCACAACTTCTTTATCCATTTTTCACTTTCTGCGATATTGAACTTGTACTGTAAATGAGGTTCTTGTAAACAGAGCCGTCCCAAACTTTGGGGTGGCTGTGTCTTTTTGATTTTAATTTCCCTAATCTATAGGACCATAAGTGGAAGTGCCCTAGGCTCTGTTGCTTTGTTTTTTAGATGTTTCAGGAAACACCATACACTTCTCCCGAGTGGCTGTTGGCAATTTACATCCCGCCCATCAGCATAACAAAGCTCTCAGTTCTCCATGGCCTGTCCTGCCTTTCTGGATTTTATACTTTTTTCCGATTGCCCTTTTGACCAGGGGGAAGTGAGACTTCATTTTAGTGCAGATTTCCTTTGCAAGATTGCTTGGTTGGCCAAAAAGGGCGTATGCGTTTTTTCCTGAATATCTTCAGGAAAAAACGCATACGCCCTTTTTGCCCAAGTGCATCATTGTCGACGTTCTGCCTCTTTTCCTATTTTTAAATGCAATTCCAGTCTACCTCCTGAAATCGGTTTCCTGCAATTCTGCCCCGCTTTCAAGTCCTCTTGGCAGCCTTACTTCAGTATATATTCGGACGATAGCTGTCATTTATAACTCTGCAGGTTTGTGAATTACAGTGCCCCTGAGCTCCTTTCTTCAACTCGCTTTCTTGTGAGCTGGCAGCAACACCGCAGGATTGCTTCAGGCTCTAATCTGGTTCCGGCACGGCACGCTGAGCCTTTGGTTAATTCCTCTTCCTGGTGGGAAATGAGAGTTAAATTTGCCTGTCCAGACACCTCCAGCTAGTCTCTCATTGGTTCTCCCTATTCCTGTTCATCTTCCACAGAAATTGCAAACTGGACCAAACAGGAGGTTAAAGGCACTGACTCTCCAAGTCAGGAGAGTGTTAGTAAAGCATCTGGAAAGTTGCACCCGAGTACCAGGGGACGAGAACTGAGACATATTGGAACACGACTCCCGATCACATGGTTGATTATACTCTGGGTTCCACATGCATGTTTTAGCTGAAGGCAGTATCCCTTAAACCTGGAGAGTTGAGACCCGTGGAATGGGTACCATGCAATATGACTTCAAAGGGTCTTCATTTGCTCACTGAACCTCTCCAATCCTATCACTGCTGCTTTTATGCCCCTGTACACACGCTTGATTCTCTTTTGGAGACATGGCAATCCATAGGTTTTAAGATACTTACTAGTCAGGTACACTCTTAGGCGTTTAATATGGGGTGTTGAGTCCATTTCGTTGAGCAAGGAGTAGCTCTTGTCTATTCCATATTTGGCTTAAGGAACTTTCTCTGTGCTCATTTCAATCTCTGGTTTTATACAGCACCCCAACTCACCTTTCCCCTTAAGCAAGCATAAGTTGTTTTTCTACATTTGAGACCCTGTTCTTTTTTGTAATCCAGTTCCTGTGTAGCCAAGTTTACATTCCGTGTATTAGTGATATCTTATGATTTTTCTTTTTCTCTGTGATTTATTTCAGTTAGAATCATCATACCTGAATCCACTCATTATGCTCCTATGGGCCTGATGACATAGATTTCATTGCTGAGTGATATTGCATTGTACGTAAGTACCACAACTTCTTTATCCATTTTTCACTTTCTGCGATATTGAACTTGTACCGTAAACGAGGTTCTTGTAAACAGAGCCATCCCAAACTTTGGGGTGGCTGTGTCTTTTTGATTTTAATTTCCCTAAGCTATAGGACCATAAGTGGAAGTGCCCTAGGCTCTGTTGCTTTGTTTTTTAGATGTTTCAGGAAACACCATACACTTCTCCCCAGTGGCGGTTTGCAATTTACATACCGACCATCAGCATAACAAGGCTCCCAGTTTTCCATGGCCTCTCCTGACTTTCTGGATTTTACACTGTTTTCAGATGGCCCTTTTGACCGGGGGGAAGTGAGACTTCATTGTAGTGCAGATTTCCTTTGCAAACTTGCTTGGTTGGCCAAAAAGGGCGTATGCGTTTTTTCCTGAATATATTCAGGAAAAAACGCATACGCCCTTTTTGGCCAAGTGCATCATTGTGGACGTTCTGCCTCTTTTCCTATGCTTTAAATGCAATTCCAGTCTACCTCCTGAAATCGGTTTCCTGCAATTCTGCCCCACTTTCAAATCCTCTTGGCAGCCTTACTTCAGTATATTTTTGGACGATAGCTGTCATTTATAAGTCTGCAGGTTTGTGAATTACAGTGCCCCTGAGCTCCTTTCTTCAACTCGCTTTCTTGTGAGCTGGCAGCAACACCGCAGGATTGCTTCAGGCTCTAATCTGGTTCCGGCACGGCACGCTGAGCCTTTGGTTAATTCCTCTTCCTGGTGGGAAATGAGAGTTAAATTTGCCCGTCCAGACACCTCCAGCTAGTCTCTCATTTGTTCTCCCTATTCCTGTTCATCTTCCGCATAAATTGCAAACTGGGCCAAACAGGAGGTTAAAGGCACTGACTCTCCAAGTCAGGAGAGTGTTAGTAAAGCATCTGGAAAGTTGCACCCGAGTACCAGGGGACGAGAACTGAGACATATTGGAACACGTCTCCCAATCACATGGTTGATTATACTCTGGGTTCCACATGCATGTTTTAGCTGAAGGCAGTATCCCTTAAACCTGGAGAGTTGAGACGCGTGGAATGCGTACCATGCAATATGACTTCAAAGGGTCTTCATTTGCTCACCGAACCTCTCCAATCCTATCACTGCTGCGTTTATGCCCCTGTACACACGCTTGATTCTCTTTTGGAGACATGGCAATCCATAGGTTTTAAGATAGTTACTAGTCAGGTACATTCTTAGGCGTTTAATATGGGGTGTTGAGTCCATCTCGTTGAGCAAGGAGTAGCTCTTGTCTATTCCATATTTGGCTTAAGGAACTTTATCTGTGCTCATTTCAATCTCTGGTTTTATGCAGCACCCCGACTCACCTTTCCCCTTAAGCAAGCATAAGTTGGTTTTCTAAATTTGAGACCCTCTTCTGTTTTGTAATCCAGTTCCTGTGTAACCAAGTTTACATTCCGTGTATTAGTGATGTCTTATGATGTTTCTATTTCTGTGTGACTTATTTCAGTTAGAATCATCATACCTGAATCCACTCATTATGCTGCTACGGGCCTGATGACATAGATTTCATTGCTGAGTGATATTGCATTGTACGTAAGTACCACAACTTCTTTATCCATTTTTCACTTTCTGCGATATTGAACTTGTACTGTAAATGAGGTTCTTGTAAACAGAGCCGTCCCAAACTTTGGGGTGGCTGTGTCTTTTTGATTTTAATTTCCCTAATCTATAGGACCATAAGTGGAAGTGCCCTAGGCTCTGTTGCTTTGTTTTTTAGATGTTTCAGGAAACACCATACACTTCTCCCGAGTGGCTGTTGGCAATTTACATCCCGCCCATCAGCATAACAAAGCTCTCAGTTCTCCATGGCCTGTCCTGCCTTTCTGGATTTTATACTTTTTTCCGATTGCCCTTTTGACCAGGGGGAAGTGAGACTTCATTTTAGTGCAGATTTCCTTTGCAAGATTGCTTGGTTGGCCAAAAAGGGCGTATGCGTTTTTTCCTGAATATCTTCAGGAAAAAACGCATACGCCCTTTTTGCCCAAGTGCATCATTGTCGACGTTCTGCCTCTTTTCCTATTTTTAAATGCAATTCCAGTCTACCTCCTGAAATCGGTTTCCTGCAATTCTGCCCCGCTTTCAAGTCCTCTTGGCAGCCTTACTTCAGTATATATTCGGACGATAGCTGTCATTTATAACTCTGCAGGTTTGTGAATTACAGTGCCCCTGAGCTCCTTTCTTCAACTCGCTTTCTTGTGAGCTGGCCGCAACACTGCAGGATTGCTTCACGCCCTAATCTGGTTCCGGCACGGCACGCTGAGCTTTTGGTTAATTACTCTCCCTGGTGGGAAGTGAGAGATAAATTTGCCCGTCCAGACGCCTCCAGCTAGTCTCTCATTTGTTCTCCCTATTCCTGTTCATCTTCCGTGGAATTTGCAAACTGGGCCAAACAGGAGGTTAAAGGCAATGACTCTCCAAGTCGGGAGAGTGTTAGTAAAGCATCTGGAATGTTGCACCCGAGTACCAGGGGAGGAAAACTGAGACATATTTGAACACGTCTCCTGATCACACGGTTGATCATACTCTGGGTTCCACATGCATGTTTTAGCTGAAGGAAGAATCCCTTAAACCTGGAGAGTTGAGACCCGTGGAATGGGTACCATGCAATATGACATCAAAGGGTCTTCGTTTGCTCACCGAACCTCTCCAATCCTATCACTGCTGCGTTTATGCCCCTCTACACATGCTTGATTCTCTTTCGGAGACATAGCAATCCATAGATTTTAAGATATTACTAATCAGGTACATTCTTAGGCGTTTAATATGGGGTTTTGAGTCCATTTCGTTGAGCAAGGAGTAGCTCTTGTCTATTACATATTTGGCTTAAGGAACTTTATTTGTGCTCATTTCAATCTCTGGTTTTATGCAGCACCCCAACTCACCTTTCCCCTTAAGCAAGCATAAGTTGATTTTCTAAATTTGGGACAATGTTCTGTTTTGAAATTCAGTTCCTGTGTAGCCAAGTTTACATTCCGTGTATTAGTGATATCTTATGATGTTTCTTTTTCTGTGTGACTTATTTCAGTTAGAATCATCATACCTGAATCCACTCATTATGCTGCTACGGGCCTGATGACATAGATTTCATTGCTGAGTGATATTGCATTGTACGTAAGTACCACAACTTCTTTATCCATTTTTCACTTTCTGCGATATTGATTATGTACCGTAAACGAGGTTCTTGTAAACAGAGCCATCCCAAACTTTGGGGTGGCTGTGTCTTTTTTATTTTAATTTCCCTAAGCTATAGGACCATAAGTGGAAGTGCCCTAGGCTCTGTTGCTTTGTTTTTTAGATGTTTCAGGAAACACCATACACTTCTCCGGAGTGGCTGTTGGCAATTTACATCCCGCCCATCAGCATAACAAGGCTCCCAGTTCTCCATGGCCTGTCCTGCCTTTCTGGATTTTACACTTTTTTCAGATGGCCCTTTTGACCCGGGGGAAGTGAGACTTCATTGTAGTGCAGATTTCCTTTGCAAGCTTGCTTGATGGCCTAAAAGTGCATATGCGTTTTTTCATGAATATATTCAGGAAAGAACGCATATGCCCTTTTTGGCCAAGTGCATCATTGTCGACGTTCTGCCTCTTTTCCTATGCTTTAAATGCAATTCCAGTCTACCTCCTGAAATTGGTTTCCTGCATTTCTGCCCCGCATTCAAGGACTCTTGGCAGCCTTACTTCGTATATTTTTGGACGATAGCTGTCATTTATAACTGTGCAGGGTTGTGAATTACAGTGCCCCTGAGCTCCTTTCTTCAACTCGCTTTCTTGTGAGCTGGCCGCAACACCGCAGGATTGCTTCAGGCCCTAATCTCGTTCCGGCATGGCATGCTGTGCCTTTGGTTAATGCGTCTTCCTGGTGGGAAATGAGAGTTAAATTTGCCCGTCCAGACACCTCCAGCTAGTCTCTCATTGGTTCTCCCTATTCCTGTTCATCTTCCACAGAAATTGCAAACTGAGTCAAACAGCAGGTTAAAGGCACTGACTCTCCAAGTCGGGAGAGTGTTAGTAAAGCGTCTGGAATTTTGCACCCGAGTACCAGGCGACGAGAACTGAGACATATTTGAACACGTCTCCCGATCACACGGTTGATCATACTCTGGGTTCCACATGCATGTTTTAGCTGAAGGAAGAATCCCTTAAACCTTGAGAGTTGAGACCCGTGGAATGGGTACCATGCAATATGACTTCAAAGGGTCTTCATTTGCTCACCGAACCTCTCCAATCCTATCACGGCTGCGTTTATGCCCCTCTACACATGCTTGATTCTCTTTCGGGGACATAGCAATCCATAGATTTTAAGATATTACTAGTCAGGTACATTCTTAGGCGTTTAATATGGGGTTTTGAGTCCATTTCGTTGAGCAAGGAGTAGCTCTTGTCTATTCCATATTTGGCTTAAGGAACTTTATCTGTGCTCATTTCAATCTCTGGTTTTATGCAGCACCCCAACTCACCTTTCCCCTTAAGCAAGCATAAGTTGATTTTCTAAATTTGGGAGCATGTTCTGTTTTAAAATTCAGTTCCTGTGTAGCCAAGTTTACATTCCGTGTATTACTGATATCTTATGATGTTTCTTTTTCTGTGTGACTTATTTCAGTTAGAATCATCATACCTGAATCCACTCATTATGCTGCTACGGGCCTGATGATATAGATTTCATTGCTGAGTGATATTGCATTGTACGTAAGTACCACAACTTCTTTATCCATTTTCCACTTTCTGCGATATTGATTATGTACCGTAAACGAGGTTCTTGTAAACAGAGCCATCCCAAACTTTGGGGTGGCTGTGTCTTTTTGATTTTAATTTCCCTAAGCTGTAGGACCATAAGTGGAAGTGCCCTAGGCTCTGTTGCTTTGTTTTTTAGATGTTTCAGGAAACACCATACACTTCTCCCGACTGGCTGTTGGCAATTTACATCCCGCCCATCAGCATAACAAGGCTCCCATTTCTCCATGGCCTGTCCTGCCTTTCTGGATTTTACACTTTTTTCAGATGGCCCTTTTGACTGGGGGGAAGTGAGACTTCATTGTAGTGCAGATTTCCTTTGCAAGCTTGCTTGGTTGGCCAAAAAGGGCGTATGCGTTTTTTCCTGAATATATTCAGGAAAAAACGCATACGCCCTTTTTGGCCAAGTGCATCATTGTCGACGTTCTGCCTCTTTTCCTATGCTTTACATGCAATTCCAGTCTACCTCCTGAAATCGGTTTCCTGCAATTCTGCCCCGCTTTCAAGTCCTCTTGGCAGCCTTACTTCGTATATTTTTGGACGATAGCTGTCATTTATAACTGTGCAGGGTTGTGAATTACAGTGCCCCTGAGCTCCTTTCTTCAACTCGCTTTCTTGTGAGCTGGCCGCAACACCGCAGGATTGCTTCAGGCCAAATTCTGGTTCCGGCATGGCACGCTGAGCCTTTGGTTAATTCCTCTTCCTGGTGGGAAATGAGAATTAAATTTGCCCGTCCAGACACCTCCGGCTAGTCTCTCATTGTTTCTCCCTATACCTGTTCATCCTCCACAGAAATTTCAAACTGGGCCAAACAGGAGGTTAAAGGCACTGACTCTCCATGTCGGGAGAGTGTTAGTTAAACTTCTGGAATGTTGCACCCGAGTACCAGGGGACAAGAACTGAGACATTTTGGAACACATCTCCCGATCACACGGTTGATCATACTCTGGGTTCCACATGCATGTTTTAGCTGAAGGAAGAATCCCTTAAACCTGGAGAGTTGAGACCCGTGTAATGGGAACCATACAATACGACTTCAAAGGGTCTTCATTTGCTCACCAAAACTCTCCAATCCTATCACTGCTGCGTTTATGCCCCTGTACTCACGATTGATTCACTTTCAGAGACATAGCAATCCATAGGTTTTAAGATACTTACTACTCAGGTACATTATTAGGCGTTTAATATGGGGTTTTGAGTCCATTTCGTTGAGCAAGGAGTAGCTCTTGTCTATTACATATTTGGCTTAAGGAACTTTATCTGTGCTCATTTCAATCTCTGGTTTTATGCGGCACCCCAACTCACCTTTCCCCTTAAGCAAGCATAAGTTGGTTTTCTAAATTTGAGACTCTGTTCTGTTTTGTCATCCAGTTCCTGTGTAGCCAAGTTTACATTCCGTGTATTAGTGATATCTTATGATGTTTCTTATTCTGTGTGACTTATTTCAGTTAGAATCATCATACCTGAATCCACTCTATGCTGCTACGGGCCTGATGACATAGATTTCATTGTTGAGTGATATTGCATTGTACGTAAGTACCACAACTTCTTTATCCATTTTTCACTTTCTGTGATATTGAACTTGTACCGTAAACGAGGTTCTTGTAAACAGAGCCGTCCCAAACATTGGGCTGGCTGTGTCTTTTTGATTTTAATTTCCCTAAGCTACAGGACCATAAGTGGAAGTGCCCTAGGCTCTGTTGCTTTGTTTTAGATGTTCCAGGAAACACCATACACTTCTCCCGAGTGGCTGTTGGCAATTTACATCCCGCCCATCAGCATAACAAGGCTCCCAGTTCTCCATGGCCTGTCCTGCCTTTCTGGATTTTACACTTTTTTCAGATGGCCCTTTTGACCCGGGGGAAGTGAGACTTCATTGTAGTGCAGATTTCCTTTGCAAGCTTGCTTGGTTGGCCAAAAAGGGCGTATGATTTTTTTCCTGAATATATTCAGGAAAAAAAGCATACGCCCTTTTTGGCCAAGTGCATCATTGTCGTCGTTCTGCCTCTTTTCCTGTGCTTTAAATGCAAATCCAGTCTACCTCCTGAAATCGGTTTCCTGCAGTTCTGCCCCGCTTTCAAGTCCTCTTGGCAGCCTTACTTCAGTATATTTTTGGACGATAGCTGTCATTTATAACTCTGTAGGTTTGTGAATTACAGTGCCCCTGAGCTCCTTTCTTCAACTCGCTTTCTTGTGAGCTGGCCGCAACACCCAGGATTGCTTCACGCCCTAATCTGGTTCTGGCACGGCACGCTGAGCTTTTGGTTAATTACTCTCCCTGGTGGGAAGTGAGAGATAAATTTGCCCGTCCAGACGCCTCCAGCTACTCTCTCATTTTTTCTCCCTATTCCTGTTCATCTTCCGTGGAATTTGCAAACTGGGCCAAACAGGAGGTTAAAGGCAATGACTCTCCAAGTCGGGAGAGTGTTAGTAAAGCATCTGGAATGTTGCACCCGAGTACCAGGGGAGGAAAACTGAGACATATTTGAACACGTCTCCTGATCACACGGTTGATCATACTCTGGGTTCCACATGCATGTTTTAGCTGAAGGAAGAATCCCTTAAACCTGGAGAGTTGAGACCCGTGGAATGGGTACCATGCAATATGACATCAAAGGGTCTTCGTTTGCTCACCGAACCTCTCCAATCCTATCACTGCTGCGTTTATGCCCCTCTACACATGCTTGATTCTCTTTCGGAGACATAGCAATCCATAGATTTTAAGATATTACTAGTCAGGTACATTCTTACGCGTTTAATATGGGGTTTTGAGTCCATTTCGTTGAGCAAGGAGTAGCTCTTGTCTATTACATATTTGGCTTAAGGAACTTTATTTGTGCTCATTTCAATCTCTGGTTTTATGCAGCACCCCAACTCACCTTTCCCCTTAAGCAAGCATAAGTTGATTTTCTAAATTTGGGACAATGTTCTGTTTTGAAATTCAGTTCCTGTGTAGCCAAGTTTACATTCCGTGTATTAGTGATATCTTATGATGTTTCTTTTTCTGTGTGACTTATTTCAGTTAGAATCATCATACCTGAATCCACTCATTATGCTGCTACGGGCCTGATGACATAGATTTCATTGCTGAGTGATATTGCATTGTACGTAAGTACCACAACTTCTTTATCCATTTTTCACTTTCTGCGATATTGATTATGTACCGTAAACGAGGTTCTTGTAAACAGAGCCATCCCAAACTTTGGGGTGGCTGTGTCTTTTTCATTTTAATTTCCCTAAGCTATAGGACCATAAGTGGAAGTGCCCTAGGCTCTGTTGCTTTGTTTTTTAGATGTTTCAGGAAACACCATACACTTCTCCCGAGTGGCTGTTGGCAATTTACATCCCGCCCATCAGCATAACAAGGCTCCCAGTTCTCCATGGCCTGTCCTGCCTTTCTGGATTTTACACTTTTTTCAGATGGCCCTTTTGACCCGGGGGAAGTGAGACTTCATTGTAGTGCAGATTTCCTTTGCAAGCTTGCTTGTTTGGCCAAATAGGGCGTATGCGTTTTTTCCTGAATATATTCAGGAAAAAACGCATACGCCCTTTTTGTGCCAAGTGCATCATTGTGGACGTTCTGCCTCTTTTCCTATGCTTTAAATGCAATTCCAGTCTACCTCCTGAAATCGGTTGCCTGCAATTCTGCCCCGCTTTCAAGTCCTCTTGGCAGCCTTACTTCAGTATATTTTTGGACGATAGCTGTCATTTATAACTCTGAAGGTTTGTGAATTACAGTGCCCCTGAGCTCCTTTCTTCAACTCGTTTTCTTGTGAGCTGGCCTCAACACCGCACGATTGCTTCAGGACCTAATCTGGTTCCGGCATGGCACGCTGAGCCTTTGGTTAATTCCTCTTCCTGGTGGGAAATGAGAGTTAAATTTTCCCGTCCAGACACCTCCAGCTAGTCTCTCATTGGTTCTCCCTATTCCTGTTCATCTTCCACAGAAATTGCAAACTGGACCAAACAGGAGGTTAAAGGCACTGACTCTCCAAGTCAGGAGAGTGTTAGTAAAGCATCTGGAAAGTTGCACCCGAGTACCAGGAGACGAGAACTGAGACATATTGGAACACGTCTCCCGATCACATGGTTGATTATACTCTGGGTTCCACATGCATGTTTTAGCTGAAGGCAGTATCCCTTAAACCTGGAGAGTTGAGACGCGTGGAATGGTTACCATGCAATATGACTTCAAAGGGTCTTCATTTGCTCACCGAACCTCTCCAATCCTATCACTGCTGCGTTTATGCCCCTGTACACACGCTTGATTCTCTTTTGGAGACATGGCAATCCATAGGTTTTAAGATACTTACTAGTCAGGTACATTCTTAGGTGTTTAATATGGGGTGTTGAGTCCATTTCATTGAGCAAGGAGTAGCTCTTGTCTATTACATATTTGGCTTAAGGAACTTTATCTGTGCTCATTTCAATCTCTGGTTTTATGCAGCACCCCAACTAACCTTTCCCCTTAAGCAAGCATAAGTTGGTTTTCTAAATTTGAGACCCTGTTCTGTTTTGTAATCCACTTCCTGTGTAGCCAAGTTTACATTCCGTGTATTAGTGATATCTTATGATGTTTCTTTTTCTGTGTGATTTATTTCAGTTAGAATCATCATACCTGAATCCACTCATTATGCTGCTACGGGCCTGATGACATAGATTTCATTGCTGAGTGATATTGCATTGTCCGTAAGTACCACAACTTCTTTATCCATTTTTCTCTTTCTGCAATATTGAACTTGTACCGTAAACGAGGTTCTTGTAAACAGAGCTGTCCCAAACTTTGGGGTGGCTCTGTCTTTTTGATTTTAATTTCCCTAAGCTATAGGACCATAAGTGGAAGTGCCCTAGGCTCTGTTGCTTTGTTTTTTCGATGTTTCAGGAAACACCATACACTTCTCCCGAGTGGCTGTTGGCAATTTACATCCCGCCCATCAGCATAACAAGGCTCTCAGTTCTCCATAGCCTGTCCTGCCTTTCTGGATTTTACACATTTATCAGATGGCCCTTTTGACCGGGGGAAGTGAGACTTCATTGTAGTGCAGATTTCCTTTGTAAGCTTGCTTTGTTGGCCAAAAAGTGCGTTTGCGTTTTTTCCTGAATATATTCAGGAAAAAACGCATACGCCCTTTTTGGCCAAGTGCATCATTGTCGACGTTCTGCCTCTTTTCGTATGCTTTAAATGCAGTTACATCTACCTCCTGAAATTGGTTGCCTGCAATTCTGCCCCGCTTTCAAGTGCTCTTTGCAGCCTTACTTCAGTATATTTTTGGACGATAGCTGTCATTTATAAGTCTGCAGGTTTGTGAATTACAGTGCCCCTGAGCTCCTTTCTTCAACTCGCTTTCTTGTGAGCTGGCAGCAACACCGCAGGATTGCTTCAGGCTCTAATCTGGTTCCGGCACGGCACGCTGAGCCTTTGGTTAATTCCTCTTCCTGGTGGGAAATGAGAGTTAAATTTGCCCGTCCAGACACCTCCAGCTAGTCTCTCATTTGTTCTCCCTATTCCTGTTCATCTTCCGCATAAATTGCAAACTGGGCCAAACAGGAGGTTAAAGGCACTGACTCTCCAAGTCAGGAGAGTGTTAGTAAAGCATCTGGAAAGTTGCACCCGAGTACCAGGGGACGAGAACTGAGACATATTGGAACACGTCTCCCAATCACATGGTTGATTATACTCTGGGTTCCACATGCATGTTTTAGCTGAAGGCAGTATCCCTTAAACCTGGAGAGTTGAGACGCGTGGAATGCGTACCATGCAATATGACTTCAAAGGGTCTTCATTTGCTCACCGAACCTCTCCAATCCTATCACTGCTGCGTTTATGCCCCTGTACACACGCTTGATTCTCTTTTGGAGACATGGCAATCCATAGGTTTTAAGATAGTTACTAGTCAGGTACATTCTTAGGCGTTTAATATGGGGTGTTGAGTCCATCTCGTTGAGCAAGGAGTAGCTCTTGTCTATTCCATATTTGGCTTAAGGAACTTTATCTGTGCTCATTTCAATCTCTGGTTTTATGCAGCACCCCGACTCACCTTTCCCCTTAAGCAAGCATAAGTTGGTTTTCTAAATTTGAGACCCTCTTCTGTTTTGTAATCCAGTTCCTGTGTAACCAAGTTTACATTCCGTGTATTAGTGATGTCTTATGATGTTTCTATTTCTGTGTGACTTATTTCAGTTAGAATCATCATACCTGAATCCACTCATTATGCTGCTACGGGCCTGATGACATAGATTTCATTGCTGAGTGATATTGCATTGTACGTAAGTACCACAACTTCTTTATCCATTTTTCACTTTCTGCGATATTGAACTTGTACTGTAAATGAGGTTCTTGTAAACAGAGCCGTCCCAAACTTTGGGGTGGCTGTGTCTTTTTGATTTTAATTTCCCTAATCTATAGGACCATAAGTGGAAGTGCCCTAGGCTCTGTTGCTTTGTTTTTTAGATGTTTCAGGAAACACCATACACTTCTCCCGAGTGGCTGTTGGCAATTTACATCCCGCCCATCAGCATAACAAAGCTCTCAGTTCTCCATGGCCTGTCCTGCCTTTCTGGATTTTATACTTTTTTCCGATTGCCCTTTTGACCAGGGGGAAGTGAGACTTCATTTTAGTGCAGATTTCCTTTGCAAGATTGCTTGGTTGGCCAAAAAGGGCGTATGCGTTTTTTCCTGAATATCTTCAGGAAAAAACGCATACGCCCTTTTTGCCCAAGTGCATCATTGTCGACGTTCTGCCTCTTTTCCTATTTTTAAATGCAATTCCAGTCTACCTCCTGAAATCGGTTTCCTGCAATTCTGCCCCGCTTTCAAGTCCTCTTGGCAGCCTTACTTCAGTATATATTCGGACGATAGCTGTCATTTATAACTCTGCAGGTTTGTGAATTACAGTGCCCCTGAGCTCCTTTCTTCAACTCGCTTTCTTGTGAGCTGGCAGCAACACCGCAGGATTGCTTCAGGCTCTAATCTGGTTCCGGCACGGCACGCTGAGCCTTTGGTTAATTCCTCTTCCTGGTGGGAAATGAGAGTTAAATTTGCCTGTCCAGACACCTCCAGCTAGTCTCTCATTGGTTCTCCCTATTCCTGTTCATCTTCCACAGAAATTGCAAACTGGACCAAACAGGAGGTTAAAGGCACTGACTCTCCAAGTCAGGAGAGTGTTAGTAAAGCATCTGGAAAGTTGCACCCGAGTACCAGGGGACGAGAACTGAGACATATTGGAACACGACTCCCGATCACATGGTTGATTATACTCTGGGTTCCACATGCATGTTTTAGCTGAAGGCAGTATCCCTTAAACCTGGAGAGTTGAGACCCGTGGAATGGGTACCATGCAATATGACTTCAAAGGGTCTTCATTTGCTCACTGAACCTCTCCAATCCTATCACTGCTGCTTTTATGCCCCTGTACACACGCTTGATTCTCTTTTGGAGACATGGCAATCCATAGGTTTTAAGATACTTACTAGTCAGGTACACTCTTAGGCGTTTAATATGGGGTGTTGAGTCCATTTCGTTGAGCAAGGAGTAGCTCTTGTCTATTCCATATTTGGCTTAAGGAACTTTCTCTGTGCTCATTTCAATCTCTGGTTTTATACAGCACCCCAACTCACCTTTCCCCTTAAGCAAGCATAAGTTGTTTTTCTACATTTGAGACCCTGTTCTTTTTTGTAATCCAGTTCCTGTGTAGCCAAGTTTACATTCCGTGTATTAGTGATATCTTATGATTTTTCTTTTTCTCTGTGATTTATTTCAGTTAGAATCATCATACCTGAATCCACTCATTATGCTCCTATGGGCCTGATGACATAGATTTCATTGCTGAGTGATATTGCATTGTACGTAAGTACCACAACTTCTTTATCCATTTTTCACTTTCTGCGATATTGAACTTGTACCGTAAACGAGGTTCTTGTAAACAGAGCCATCCCAAACTTTGGGGTGGCTGTGTCTTTTTGATTTTAATTTCCCTAAGCTATAGGACCATAAGTGGAAGTGCCCTAGGCTCTGTTGCTTTGTTTTTTAGATGTTTCAGGAAACACCATACACTTCTCCCCAGTGGCGGTTTGCAATTTACATACCGACCATCAGCATAACAAGGCTCCCAGTTTTCCATGGCCTCTCCTGACTTTCTGGATTTTACACTGTTTTCAGATGGCCCTTTTGACCGGGGGGAAGTGAGACTTCATTGTAGTGCAGATTTCCTTTGCAAACTTGCTTGGTTGGCCAAAAAGGGCGTATGCGTTTTTTCCTGAATATATTCAGGAAAAAACGCATACGCCCTTTTTGGCCAAGTGCATCATTGTGGACGTTCTGCCTCTTTTCCTATGCTTTAAATGCAATTCCAGTCTACCTCCTGAAATCGGTTTCCTGCAATTCTGCCCCACTTTCAAATCCTCTTGGCAGCCTTACTTCAGTATATTTTTGGACGATAGCTGTCATTTATAAGTCTGCAGGTTTGTGAATTACAGTGCCCCTGAGCTCCTTTCTTCAACTCGCTTTCTTGTGAGCTGGCAGCAACACCGCAGGATTGCTTCAGGCTCTAATCTGGTTCCGGCACGGCACGCTGAGCCTTTGGTTAATTCCTCTTCCTGGTGGGAAATGAGAGTTAAATTTGCCCGTCCAGACACCTCCAGCTAGTCTCTCATTTGTTCTCCCTATTCCTGTTCATCTTCCGCATAAATTGCAAACTGGGCCAAACAGGAGGTTAAAGGCACTGACTCTCCAAGTCAGGAGAGTGTTAGTAAAGCATCTGGAAAGTTGCACCCGAGTACCAGGGGACGAGAACTGAGACATATTGGAACACGTCTCCCAATCACATGGTTGATTATACTCTGGGTTCCACATGCATGTTTTAGCTGAAGGCAGTATCCCTTAAACCTGGAGAGTTGAGACGCGTGGAATGCGTACCATGCAATATGACTTCAAAGGGTCTTCATTTGCTCACCGAACCTCTCCAATCCTATCACTGCTGCGTTTATGCCCCTGTACACACGCTTGATTCTCTTTTGGAGACATGGCAATCCATAGGTTTTAAGATAGTTACTAGTCAGGTACATTCTTAGGCGTTTAATATGGGGTGTTGAGTCCATCTCGTTGAGCAAGGAGTAGCTCTTGTCTATTCCATATTTGGCTTAAGGAACTTTATCTGTGCTCATTTCAATCTCTGGTTTTATGCAGCACCCCGACTCACCTTTCCCCTTAAGCAAGCATAAGTTGGTTTTCTAAATTTGAGACCCTCTTCTGTTTTGTAATCCAGTTCCTGTGTAACCAAGTTTACATTCCGTGTATTAGTGATGTCTTATGATGTTTCTATTTCTGTGTGACTTATTTCAGTTAGAATCATCATACCTGAATCCACTCATTATGCTGCTACGGGCCTGATGACATAGATTTCATTGCTGAGTGATATTGCATTGTACGTAAGTACCACAACTTCTTTATCCATTTTTCACTTTCTGCGATATTGAACTTGTACTGTAAATGAGGTTCTTGTAAACAGAGCCGTCCCAAACTTTGGGGTGGCTGTGTCTTTTTGATTTTAATTTCCCTAATCTATAGGACCATAAGTGGAAGTGCCCTAGGCTCTGTTGCTTTGTTTTTTAGATGTTTCAGGAAACACCATACACTTCTCCCGAGTGGCTGTTGGCAATTTACATCCCGCCCATCAGCATAACAAAGCTCTCAGTTCTCCATGGCCTGTCCTGCCTTTCTGGATTTTATACTTTTTTCCGATTGCCCTTTTGACCAGGGGGAAGTGAGACTTCATTTTAGTGCAGATTTCCTTTGCAAGATTGCTTGGTTGGCCAAAAAGGGCGTATGCGTTTTTTCCTGAATATCTTCAGGAAAAAACGCATACGCCCTTTTTGCCCAAGTGCATCATTGTCGACGTTCTGCCTCTTTTCCTATTTTTAAATGCAATTCCAGTCTACCTCCTGAAATCGGTTTCCTGCAATTCTGCCCCGCTTTCAAGTCCTCTTGGCAGCCTTACTTCAGTATATATTCGGACGATAGCTGTCATTTATAACTCTGCAGGTTTGTGAATTACAGTGCCCCTGAGCTCCTTTCTTCAACTCGCTTTCTTGTGAGCTGGCAGCAACACCGCAGGATTGCTTCAGGCTCTAATCTGGTTCCGGCACGGCACGCTGAGCCTTTGGTTAATTCCTCTTCCTGGTGGGAAATGAGAGTTAAATTTGCCTGTCCAGACACCTCCAGCTAGTCTCTCATTGGTTCTCCCTATTCCTGTTCATCTTCCACAGAAATTGCAAACTGGACCAAACAGGAGGTTAAAGGCACTGACTCTCCAAGTCAGGAGAGTGTTAGTAAAGCACCTGGAAAGTTGCACCCGAGTACCAGGGGACGAGAACTGAGACATATTGGAACACGACTCCCGATCACATGGTTGATTATACTCTGGGTTCCACATGCATGTTTTAGCTGAAGGCAGTATCCCTTAAACCTGGAGAGTTGAGACCCGTGGAATGGGTACCATGCAATATGACTTCAAAGGGTCTTCATTTGCTCACTGAACCTCTCCAATCCTATCACTGCTGCTTTTATGCCCCTGTACACACGCTTGATTCTCTTTTGGAGACATGGCAATCCGTAGGTTTTAAGATACTTACTAGTCAGGTACACTCTTAGGCGTTTAATATGGGGTGTTGAGTCCATTTCGTTGAGCAAGGAGTAGCTCTTGTCTATTCCATATTTGGCTTAAGGAACTTTCTCTGTGCTCATTTCAATCTCTGGTTTTATACAGCACCCCAACTCACCTTTCCCCTTAAGCAAGCATAAGTTGTTTTTCTACATTTGAGACCCTGTTCTTTTTTGTAATCCAGTTCCTGTGTAGCCAAGTTTACATTCCGTGTATTAGTGATATCTTATGATTTTTCTTTTTCTCTGTGATTTATTTCAGTTAGAATCATCATACCTGAATCCACTCATTATGCTCCTATGGGCCTGATGACATAGATTTCATTGCTGAGTGATATTGCATTGTACGTAAGTACCACAACTTCTTTATCCATTTTTCACTTTCTGCGATATTGAACTTGTACCGTAAACGAGGTTCTTGTAAACAGAGCCATCCCAAACTTTGGGGTGGCTGTGTCTTTTTGATTTTAATTTCCCTAAGCTATAGGACCATAAGTGGAAGTGCCCTAGGCTCTGTTGCTTTGTTTTTTAGATGTTTCAGGAAACACCATACACTTCTCCCCAGTGGCGGTTTGCAATTTACATACCGACCATCAGCATAACAAGGCTCCCAGTTTTCCATGGCCTCTCCTGACTTTCTGGATTTTACACTGTTTTCAGATGGCCCTTTTGACCGGGGGGAAGTGAGACTTCATTGTAGTGCAGATTTCCTTTGCAAACTTGCTTGGTTGGCCAAAAAGGGCGTATGCGTTTTTTCCTGAATATATTCAGGAAAAAACGCATACGCCCTTTTTGGCCAAGTGCATCATTGTGGACGTTCTGCCTCTTTTCCTATGCTTTAAATGCAATTCCAGTCTACCTCCTGAAATCGGTTTCCTGCAATTCTGCCCCACTTTCAAATCCTCTTGGCAGCCTTACTTCAGTATATTTTTGGACGATAGCTGTCACTTATAACTCTGCATGTTTGTGAATTACAGTGCCCCTGAGCTCCTTTCTTCAACTTGCTTTCTTGTGAGCTGGCCGCAACACCGCAGGATTGCTTCAGGCCCTAATCTGGTTCCGGCACGGCACGCTGAGCCTTTGGTTAATTCCTCTTCCTGGTGGGAAATGAGAGATAAATTTGCCCGTCCAGACACCTCCAGCTAGTCTCTCATTGGTTCTCCCTATTCCTGTTCATCTTCCGCAGAAATTGCAAACTGGGCCAAACAGGAGGTTAAAGGCACTGACTCTCCAAGTCGGGAGAGTGTTAGTAAAGCATCTGGAATGTTGCACCCGAGTACCAGGGGACGAAAACTGAGACATATTTGAACACGTCTCCCGATCACACGGTTGATCATACTCTGGGTTCCACATGCATGTTTTAGCTGAAGGAAGAATCCCTTAAACCTGAAGAGTTGAGACCCGTGTAATGGGTACCATACTATACTTCTTCAAAGGGTCTTCATTTGCTCACCAAAACTCTCCAATCCTATCACTGCTGCGTTTATGCCCCTGTACTCACGATTGATTCACTTTCAGAGACATAGCAATCCATAGGTTTTAAGATACTTACTACTCAGGTACATTATTAGGCATTTAATATGGGGTTTTGAGTCCATTTCGTTGAGCAAGGAGTAGCTCTTGTCTATTACATATTTGGCTTAAGGAACTTTATCTGTGCTCATTTCAATCTCTGGTTTTATGCGGCACCCCAACTCACCTTTCCCCTTAAGCAAGCATAAGTTGGTTTTCTAAATTTGAGACTCTGTTCTGTTTTGTCATCCAGTTCCTGTGTAGCCAAGTTTACATTCCGTGTATTAGTGATATCTTATGATGTTTCTTATTCTGTGTGACTTATTTCAGTTAGAATCATCATACCTGAATCCACTCTATGCTGCTACGGGCCTGATGACATAGATTTCATTGTTGAGTGATATTGCATTGTACGTAAGTACCACAACTTCTTTATCCATTTTTCACTTTCTGTGATATTGAACTTGTACCGTAAACGAGGTTCTTGTAAACAGAGCCGTCCCAAACATTGGGGTGGCTGTGTCTTTTTGATTTTAATTTCCCTAAGCTACAGGACCATAAGTGGAAGTGCCCTAGGCTCTGTTGCTTTGTTTTAGATGTTCCAGGAAACACCATACACTTCTCCCGAGTGGCTGTTGGCAGTTTACATCCCGCCCATCAGCATAACAAGGCTCCCAGTTCTCCATGGCCTGTCCTGCCTTTCTGGATTTTACACTTTTTTCAGATGGCCCTTTTGACTGGGGGGAAGTGAGACTTCATTGTAGTGCAGATTTCCTTTGCAAGCTTGCTTGGTTGGCCAAAAAGTGCGTATGCTTTTTTTCCTGAATATATTCAGGAAAAAAAGCATACGCCCTTTTTGGCCAAGTGCATCATTGTCGTCGTTCTGCCTCTTTTCCTGTGCTTTAAATGCAAATCCAGTCTACCTCCTGAAATCGGTTTCCTGCAGTTCTGCCCCGCTTTCAAGTCCTCTTGGCAGCCTTACTTCAGTATATTTTTGGACGATAGCTGTCATTTATAACTCTGTAGGTTTGTGAATTACAGTGCCCCTGAGCTCCTTTTTTCAACTCGCTTTCTTGTGAGCTGGCCGCAACACTGCAGGATTGCTTCACGCCCTAATCTGGTTCTGGCACGGCACGCTGAGCTTTTGGTTAATTACTCTCCCTGGTGGGAAGTGAGAGATAAATTTGCCCGTCCAGACGCCTCCAGCTAGTCTCTCATTTGTTCTCCCTATTCCTGTTCATCTTCCGTGGAATTTGCAAACTGGGCCAAACAGGAGGTTAAAGGCAATGACTCTCCAAGTCGGGAGAGTGTTAGTAAAGCATCTGGAATGTTGCACCCGAGTACCAGGGGAGGAAAACTGAGACATATTTGAACACGTCTCCTGATCACACGGTTGATCATACTCTGGGTTCCACATGCATGTTTTAGCTGAAGGAAGAATCCCTTAAACCTGGAGAGTTGAGACCCGTGGAATGGGTACCATGCAATATGACATCAAAGGGTCTTCGTTTGCTCACCGAACCTCTCCAATCCTATCACTGCTGCGTTTATGCCCCTCTACACATGCTTGATTCTCTTTCGGAGACATAGCAATCCATAGATTTTAAGATATTACTAGTCAGGTACATTCTTAGGCGTTTAATATGGGGTTTTGAGTCCATTTCGTTGAGCAAGGAGTAGCTCTTGTCTATTACATATTTGGCTTAAGGAACTTTATTTGTGCTCATTTCAATCTCTGGTTTTATGCAGCACCCCAACTCACCTTTCCCCTTAAGCAAGCATAAGTTGATTTTCTAAATTTGGGACAATGTTCTGTTTTGAAATTCAGTTCCTGTGTAGCCAAGTTTACATTCCGTGTATTAGTGATATCTTATGATGTTTCTTTTTCTGTGTGACTTATTTCAGTTAGAATCATCATACCTGAATCCACTCATTATGCTGCTACGGGCCTGATGACATAGATTTCATTGCTGAGTGATATTGCATTGTACGTAAGTACCACAACTTCTTTATCCATTTTTCACTTTCTGCGATATTGATTATGTACCGTAAACGAGGTTCTTGTAAACAGAGCCATCCCAAACTTTGGGGTGGCTGTGTCTTTTTGATTTTAATTTCCCTAAGCTGTAGGACCATAAGTGGAAGTGCCCTAGGCTCTGTTGCTTTGTTTTTTAGATGTTTCAGGAAACACCATACACTTCTCCCGACTGGCTGTTGGCAATTTACATCCCGCCCATCAGCATAACAAGGCTCCCAGTTCTCCATGGCCTGTCCTGCCTTTCTGGATTTTACACTTTTTTCAGATGGCCCTTTTGACTGGGGGGAAGTGAGACTTCATTGTAGTGCAGATTTCCTTTGCAAGCTTGCTTGGTTGGCCAAAAAGGGCGTATGCGTTTTTTCCTGAATATATTCAGGAAAAAACGCATACGCCCTTTTTGGCCAAGTGCATCATTGTCGACGTTCTGCCTCTTTTCCTATGCTTTACATGCAATTCCAGTCTACCTCCTGAAATCGGTTTCCTGCAATTCTGCCCCGCTTTCAAGTCCTCTTGGCAGCCTTACTTCGTATATTTTTGGACGATAGCTGTCATTTATAACTGTGCAGGGTTGTGAATTACAGTGCCCCTGAGCTCCTTTCTTCAACTCGCTTTCTTGTGAGCTGGCCGCAACACCGCAGGATTGCTTCAGGCCAAATTCTGGTTCCGGCATGGCACGCTGAGCCTTTGGTTAATTCCTCTTCCTGGTGGGAAATGAGAGTTAAATTTGCCCGTCCAGACACCTCCGGCTAGTCTCTCATTGTTTCTCCCTATACCTGTTCATCCTCCACAGAAATTTCAAACTGGGCCAAACAGGAGGTTAAAGGCACTGACTCTCCATGTCGGGAGAGTGTTAGTTAAACTTCTGGAATGTTGCACCCGAGTACCAGGGGACGAGAACTGAGACATATTGGAACACATCTCCCGATCACACGGTTGATCATACTCTGGGTTCCACATGCATGTTTTAGCTGAAGGAAGAATCCCTTAAACCTGGAGAGTTGAGACCCGTGTAATGGGTACCATACAATACGACTTCAAAGGGTCTTCATTTGCTCACCAAAACTCTCCAATCCTATCACTGCTGTGTTTATGCCCCTGTACTCACGATTGATTCACTTTCAGAGACATAGCAATCCATAGGTTTTAAGATACTTACTACTCAGGTACATTATTAGGCGTTTAATATGGGGTTTTGAGTCCATTTCGTTGAGCAAGGAGTAGCTCTTGTCTATTACATATTTGGCTTAAGGAACTTTATCTGTGCTCATTTCAATCTCTGGTTTTATGCGGCACCCCAACTCACCTTTCCCCTTAAGCAAGCATAAGTTGGTTTTCTAAATTTGAGACTCTGTTCTGTTTTGTCATCCAGTTCCTGTGTAGCCAAGTTTACATTCCGTGTATTAGTGATATCTTATGATGTTTCTTATTCTGTGTGACTTATTTCAGTTAGAATCATCATACCTGAATCCACTCTATGCTGCTACGGGCCTGATGACATAGATTTCATTGTTGAGTGATATTGCATTGTACGTAAGTACCACAACTTCTTTATCCATTTTTCACTTTCTGTGATATTGAACTTGTACCGTAAACGAGGTTCTTGTAAACAGAGCCGTCCCAAACATTGGGCTGGCTGTGTCTTTTTGATTTTAATTTCCCTAAGCTACAGGACCATAAGTGGAAGTGCCCTAGGCTCTGTTGCTTTGTTTTAGATGTTCCAGGAAACACCATACACTTCTCCCGAGTGGCTGTTGGCAATTTACATCCCGCCCATCAGCATAACAAGGCTCCCAGTTCTCCATGGCCTGTCCTGCCTTTCTGGATTTTACACTTTTTTCAGATGGCCCTTTTGACTGGGGGGAAGTGAGACTTCATTGTAGTGCAGATTTCCTTTGCAAGCTTGCTTGGTTGGCCAAAAAGGGCGTATGCTTTTTTTCCTGAATATATTCAGGAAAAAAAGCATACGCCCTTTTTGGCCAAGTGCATCATTGTCGTCGTTCTGCCTCTTTTCCTGTGCTTTAAATGCAAATCCAGTCTACCTCCTGAAATCGGTTTCCTGCAGTTCTGCCCCGCTTTCAAGTCCTCTTGGCAGCCTTACTTCAGTATATTTTTGGACGATAGCTGTCATTTATAACTCTGTAGGTTTGTGAATTACAGTGCCCCTGAGCTCCTTTCTTCAACTCGCTTTCTTGTGAGCTGGCCGCAACACCCAGGATTGCTTCACGCCCTAATCTGGTTCTGGCACGGCACGCTGAGCTTTTGGTTAATTACTCTCCCTGGTGGGAAGTGAGAGATAAATTTGCCCGTCCAGACGCCTCCAGCTACTCTCTCATTTTTTCTCCCTATTCCTGTTCATCTTCCGTGGAATTTGCAAACTGGGCCAAACAGGAGGTTAAAGGCAATGACTCTCCAAGTCGGGAGAGTGTTAGTAAAGCATCTGGAATGTTGCACCCGAGTACCAGGGGAGGAAAACTGAGACATATTTGAACACGTCTCCTGATCACACGGTTGATCATACTCTGGGTTCCACATGCATGTTTTATCTGAAGGAAGAATCCCTTAAACCTGGAGAGTTGAGACCCGTGGAATGGGTACCATGCAATATGACATCAAAGGGTCTTCGTTTGCTCACCGAACCTCTCCAATCCTATCACTGCTGCGTTTATGCCCCTCTACACATGCTTGATTCTCTTTCGGAGACATAGCAATCCATAGATTTTAAGATATTACTAGTCAGGTACATTCTTAGGCGTTTAATATGGGGTTTTGAGTCCATTTCGTTGAGCAAGGAGTAGCTCTTGTCTATTACATATTTGGCTTAAGGAACTTTATTTGTGCTCATTTCAATCTCTGGTTTTATGCAGCACCCCAACTCACCTTTCCCCTTAAGCAAGCATAAGTTGATTTTCTAAATTTGGGACAATGTTCTGTTTTGAAATTCAGTTCCTGTGTAGCCAAGTTTACATTCCGTGTATTAGTGATATCTTATGATGTTTCTTTTTCTGTGTGACTTATTTCAGTTAGAATCATCATACCTGAATCCACTCATTATGCTGCTACGGGCCTGATGACATAGATTTCATTGCTGAGTGATATTGCATTGTACGTAAGTACCACAACTTCTTTATCCATTTTTCACTTTCTGCGATATTGATTATGTACCGTAAACGAGGTTCTTGTAAACAGAGCCATCCCAAACTTTGGGGTGGCTGTGTCTTTTTGATTTTAATTTCCCTAAGCTATAGGACCATAAGTGGAAGTGCCCTAGGCTCTGTTGCTTTGTTTTTTAGATGTTTCAGGAAACACCATACACTTCTCCCGAGTGGCTGTTGGCAATTTACATCCCGCCCATCAGCATAACAAGGCTCCCAGTTCTCCATGGCCTGTCCTGCCTTTCTGGATTTTACACTTTTTTCAGATGGCCCTTTTGACCCGGGGGAAGTGAGACTTCATTGTAGTGCAGATTTCCTTTGCAAGCTTGCTTGATGGCCTAAAACTGCATATGCGTTTTTTCATGAATATATTCAGGAAAAAACGCATATGCCCTTTTTGGCCAAGTGCATCATTGTCGACGTTCTGCCTCTTTTCCTATGCTTTAAATGCAATTCCAGTCTACCTCCTGAAATTGGTTTCCTGCATTTCTGCCCCGCATTCAAGGACTCTTGGCAGCCTTACTTCGTATATTTTTGGACGATAGCTGTCATTTATAACTGTGCAGGGTTGTGAATTACAGTGCCCCTGAGCTCCTTTCTTCAACTCGCTTTCTTGTGAGCTTGCCGCAACACCGCAGGATTGCTTCAGGCCCTAATCTCGTTCCGGCACGGCATGCTGTGCCTTTGGTTAATGCGTCTTCCTGGTGGGAAATGAGAGTTAAATTTGCCCGTCCAGACACCTCCAGCTAGTCTCTCATTGGTTCTCCCTATTCCTGTTCATCTTCCACAGAAATTGCAAACTGAGTCAAACAGCAGGTTAAAGGCACTGACTCTCCAAGTCGGGAGAGTGTTAGTAAAGCGTCTGGAATTTTGCACCCGAGTACCAGGCGACGAGAACTGAGACATATTTGAACACGTCTCCCGATCACACGGTTGATCATACTCTGGGTTCCACATGCATGTTTTAGCTGAAGGAAGAATCCCTTAAACCTTGAGAGTTGAGACCCGTGGAATGGGTACCATGCAATATGACTTCAAAGGGTCTTCATTTGCTCACCGAACCTCTCCAATCCTATCACGGCTGCGTTTATGCCCCTCTACACATGCTTGATTCTCTTTCGGAGACATAGCAATCCATAGATTTTAAGATATTACTAGTCAGGTACATTCTTAGGCGTTTAATATGGGGTTTTGAGTCCATTTCGTTGAGCAAGGAGTAGCTCTTGTCTATTCCATATTTGGCTTAAGGAACTTTATCTGTGCTCATTTCAATCTCTGGTTTTATGCAGCACCCCAACTCACCTTTCCCCTTAAGCAAGCATAAGTTGGTTTTCTACATTTGAGACACTGTTCTCTTTTGTAATCCAGTTCTTGTGTAGCCATGTTTACATTCCGTGTATTAGAGATGTCTTATGATGTTTCTTTTTCTTTGTGACTTATTTCAGTTAGAATCATCATACCTGAATCGACTCATTATGCTGCTACGGGCCTGATGACATAGATTTCATTGTTGAGTGATATTGCATTGTACGTAAGTACCACAACTTCTTTATCCATTTTTCACTTTCTGCGATATTGAACTTGTACCGTAAATGAGATTCTTGTAAACAGAGCCGTCCCAAACTTTGGGGTGGCTGTGTCTTTTTGATTTTAATTTCCCTAAGCTATAGGACCGTAAGTGGAAGTGCCCTATGCTCTGTTGCTTTGTTTTTAGATTTTTCAGGAAAAACCATACACTTATGCCAAGTGGCTGTTGGCAATTTACATCCCGCACATCAGCATAATAAGGCTCCCAGTTCTCCATGGCCTCTCCTGTCTTTCTGGATTTTACACTTTTTTCAGATGGCCCTTTTGCCCGGGGGGAAGTGAGACTTCATTGTAGTGCAGATTTCCTTTGCAAGCTTGCTTGTTTGGCCAAATAGGGCGTATGCGTTTTTTCCTGAATATATTCAGGAAAAAACGCATACGCCCTTTTTGTGCCAAGTGCATCATTGTGGACGTTCTGCCTCTTTTCCTATGCTTTAAATGCAATTCCAGTCTACCTCCTGAAATCGGTTGCCTGCAATTCTGCCCCGCTTTCAAGTCCTCTTGGCAGCCTTACTTCAGTATATTTTTGGACGATAGCTGTCATTTATAACTCTGAAGGTTTGTGAATTACAGTGCCCCTGAGCTCCTTTCTTCAACTCGTTTTATTGTGAGCTGGCCTCAACACCGCACGATTGCTTCAGGACCTAATCTGGTTCCGGCACGGCACGCTGAGCCTTTGGTTAATTCCTCTTCCTGGTGGGAAATGAGAGTTAAATTTTCCCGTCCAGACACCTCCAGCTAGTCTCTCATTGGTTCTCCCTATTCCTGTTCATCTTCCACAGAAATTGCAAACTGGACCAAACAGGAGGTTAAAGGCACTGACTCTCCAAGTCAGGAGAGTGTTAGTAAAGCATCTGGAAAGTTGCACCCGAGTACCAGGAGACGAGAACTGAGACATATTGGAACACGTCTCCCGATCACATGGTTGATTATACTCTGGGTTCCACATGCATGTTTTAGCTGAAGGCAGTATCCCTTAAACCTGGAGAGTTGAGACGCGTGGAATGGTTACCATGCAATATGACTTCAAAGGGTCTTCATTTGCTCACCGAACCTCTCCAATCCTATCACTGCTGCGTTTATGCCCCTGTACACACGCTTGATTCTCTTTTGGAGACATGGCAATCCATAGGTTTTAAGATACTTACTAGTCAGGTACATTCTTAGGCGTTTAATATGGGGTGTTGAGTCCATTTCATTGAGCAAGGAGTAGCTCTTGTCTATTACATATTTGGCTTAAGGAACTTTATCTGTGCTCATTTCAATCTCTGGTTTTATGCAGCACCCCAACTAACCTTTCCCCTTAAGCAAGCATAAGTTGGTTTTCTAAATTTGAGACCCTGTTCTGTTTTGTAATCCACTTCCTGTGTAGCCAAGTTTACATTCCGTGTATTAGTGATATCTTATGATGTTTCTTTTTCTGTGTGATTTATTTCAGTTAGAATCATCATACCTGAATCCACTCATTATGCTGCTACGGGCCTGATGACATAGATTTCATTGCTGAGTGATATTGCATTGTCCGTAAGTACCACAACTTCTTTATCCATTTTTCGCTTTCTGCAATATTGAACTTGTACCGTAAACGAGGTTCTTGTAAACAGAGCCGTCCCAAACTTTGGGGTGGCTCTGTCTTTTTGATTTTAATTTCCCTAAGCTATAGGACCATAAGTGGAAGTGCCCTAGGCTCTGTTGCTTTGTTTTTTCGATGTTTCAGGAAACACCATACACTTCTCCCGAGTGGCTGTTGGCAATTTACATCCCGCCCATCAGCATAACAAGGCTCTCAGTTCTCCATAGCCTGTCCTGCCTTTCTGGATTTTACACATTTATCAGATGGCCCTTTTGACCGGGGGAAGTGAGACTTCATTGTAGTGCAGATTTCCTTTGTAAGCTTGCTTTGTTGGCCAAAAAGTGCGTTTGCGTTTTTTCCTGAATATATTCAGGAAAAAACGCATACGCCCTTTTTGGCCAAGTGCATCATTGTCGACGTTCTGCCTCTTTTCGTATGCTTTAAATGCAGTTACATCTACCTCCTGAAATTGGTTGCCTGCAATTCTGCCCCGCTTTCAAGTGCTCTTTGCAGCCTTACTTCAGTATATTTTTGGACGATAGCTGTCATTTATAAGTCTGCAGGTTTGTGAATTACAGTGCCCCTGAGCTCCTTTCTTCAACTCGCTTTCTTGTGAGCTGGCAGCAACACCGCAGGATTGCTTCAGGCTCTAATCTGGTTCCGGCACGGCACGCTGAGCCTTTGGTTAATTCCTCTTCCTGGTGGGAAATGAGAGTTAAATTTGCCCGTCCAGACACCTCCAGCTAGTCTCTCATTTGTTCTCCCTATTCCTGTTCATCTTCCGCATAAATTGCAAACTGGGCCAAACAGGAGGTTAAAGGCACTGACTCTCCAAGTCAGGAGAGTGTTAGTAAAGCATCTGGAAAGTTGCACCCGAGTACCAGGGGACGAGAACTGAGACATATTGGAACACGTCTCCCAATCACATGGTTGATTATACTCTGGGTTCCACATGCATGTTTTAGCTGAAGGCAGTATCCCTTAAACCTGGAGAGTTGAGACGCGTGGAATGCGTACCATGCAATATGACTTCAAAGGGTCTTCATTTGCTCACCGAACCTCTCCAATCCTATCACTGCTGCGTTTATGCCCCTGTACACACGCTTGATTCTCTTTTGGAGACATGGCAATCCATAGGTTTTAAGATAGTTACTAGTCAGGTACATTCTTAGGCGTTTAATATGGGGTGTTGAGTCCATCTCGTTGAGCAAGGAGTAGCTCTTGTCTATTCCATATTTGGCTTAAGGAACTTTATCTGTGCTCATTTCAATCTCTGGTTTTATGCAGCACCCCGACTCACCTTTCCCCTTAAGCAAGCATAAGTTGGTTTTCTAAATTTGAGACCCTCTTCTGTTTTGTAATCCAGTTCCTGTGTAGCCAAGTTTACATTCCGTGTATTAGTGATGTCTTATGATGTTTCTATTTCTGTGTGACTTATTTCAGTTAGAATCATCATACCTGAATCCACTCATTATGCTGCTACGGGCCTGATGACATAGATTTCATTGCTGAGTGATATTGCATTGTACGTAAGTACCACAACTTCTTTATCCATTTTTCACTTTCTGCGATATTGAACTTGTACTGTAAATGAGGTTCTTGTAAACAGAGCCGTCCCAAACTTTGGGGTGGCTGTGTCTTTTTGATTTTAATTTCCCTAATCTATAGGACCATAAGTGGAAGTGCCCTAGGCTCTGTTGCTTTGTTTTTTAGATGTTTCAGGAAACACCATACACTTCTCCCGAGTGGCTGTTGGCAATTTACATCCCGCCCATCAGCATAACAAAGCTCTCAGTTCTCCATGGCCTGTCCTGCCTTTCTGGATTTTACACTTTTTTCCGATGGCCCTTTTGACCAGGGGGAAGTGAGACTTCATTGTAGTGCAGATTTCCTTTGCAAGATTGCTTGGTTGGCCAAAAAGGGCGTATGCGTTTTTTCCTGAATATCTTCAGGAAAAAACGCATACGCCCTTTTTGGCCAAGTGCATCATTGTCGACGTTCTGCCTCTTTTCCTATTTTTAAATGCAATTCCAGTCTACCTCCTGAAATCGGTTTCCTGCAATTCTGCCCCGCTTTCAAGTCCTCTTGGCAGCCTTACTTCAGTATATATTCGGACGATAGCTGTCATTTATAACTCTGCAGGTTTGTGAATTACGGTGCCCCTGAGCTCCTTTCTTCAACTCGCTTTCTTGTGAGCTGGCAGCAACACCGCAGGATTGCTTCAGGCTCTAATCTGGTTCCGGCACGGCACGCTGAGCCTTTGGTTAATTCCTCTTCCTGGTGGGAAATGAGAGTTAAATTTGCCTGTCCAGACACCTCCAGCTAGTCTCTCATTGGTTCTCCCTATTCCTGTTCATCTTCCACAGAAATTGCAAACTGGACCAAACAGCAGGTTAAAGGCACTGACTCTCCAAGTCAGGAGAGTGTTAGTAAAGCATCTGGAAAGTTGCACCCGAGTACCAGGGGACGAGAACTGAGACATATTGGAACACGTCTCCCGATCACACGGTTGATCATACTCTGGGTTCCACATGCATGTTTTAGCTGAAGGAAGAATCCCTTAAACCTGGAGAGTTGAGACCCGTGGAATGGGTACCATGCAATATGACTTGAAAGGGTCTTCATTTGCTCACCGAACCTCTCCAATCCTATCACTGCTGCGTTTATGCCCCTGAACACACGCTTGATTCTCTTTCAGAGACATAGCAATCCATAGGTTTTAAGATACTTACTAGTCAGGTACATTCTTAGGCGTTTAATATGGGGTGTTGTGTCCATTTGGTTGAGCAAGGAGTAGCTCTTGTCTATTCCATATTTGGCTTAAGGAACTTTATCTGTGCTCATTTCAATCTCTGGTTTTATGTAGCACCCCAACTCACCTTTCCCCTTAAGCAAGCATAAGTTGGTTTTCTAAATTTGAGACCCTGTTCTGTTTTGTAATCCAGTTCCTGTGTAGCCAAGTTTACATTCCGTGTATTAGTGATGTCTTATGATATTTCTATTTCTGTGTGACTTATTGCAGTTAGAATCATCATACCTGAATCCACTCATTATGCTGCTACGGGCCTGATGACATAGATTTCATTGCTGAGTGATATTGCATTGTACGTAAGTACCACAACTTCTTTATCCAGTTTTCACTTTCTGCGATATTGAACTTGTACCGTAAACGAGGTTCTTTTAAACAGAGCCGTCCCAAACTTTGGGGTGGCTGTGTCTTTTTGATTTTAATTTCCCTAAGCTATAGGACCATAAGTGGAAGTGCCCTAGGTTCTGTTGCTTTGTTTTTTAGATGTTTCAGGAAACACCATACACTTCTCCTGAGTGGCGGTTTGCAATTTACATCCCGCCCATCAGCATAACAAGGCTCCCAGTTCTCCATGGCCTGTCCTGCCTTTCTGGATTTCACACTGTTTTCAGATGGCCCTTTTGACCGGGGTGAAGGGAGACTTCATTGTAGTGCAGATTTCCTTTGCAAGCTTGCTTGGTTGGCCAAAAAGGGCGTATGCGTTTTTTCCTGAATATATTCAGGAAAAAACGCATACACCATTTTGGCCAAGTGCATCATTGTGGACGTTCTGCCTCTTTTCCTATGCTATAAATGCAATTCCAGTCTACCTCCTGAAATCGGTTTCCTGCAATTCTGCCCCACTTTCAAGTCCTCTTGGCAGCCATACTTCAGTATATTTTTGGACGATAGCTGTCATTTATAACTCTGCAGGTTTGTGAATTACAGTGCCCCTGAGCTCCTTTCTTCAACTAGCTTTCTTGTGAGCTGGCCGCAACACCGCAGGATTGCTTCAGGCCCTAATCTGGTTCCGGCACGGCATGCTGAGCCTTTGGTTAATTCCTCTTCCTGGTGGGAAATGAGAGTTAAATTTGCCCGTCCAGACACCTCCAGCTAGTCTCTCATTGGTTCTCCCTATTCCTGTTCATCTTCCGCAGAAATTGCAAACTGGACCAAACAGGAGGTTAAAGGCACTGACTCTCCAAGTGGGGAGAGTGTTAGTAAAGCGTCTGGAATGTTGCACCCGAGTACCAGGGGACGAAAACTGAGACATATTTGAACACGTCTCCCGATCACATGGTTGATCATACTCTGGGTTCCACATGCATGTTTTAGCTGAAGGAAGAATCCCTTAAACCTGGAGAGTTGAGACCCGTGGAATGGGTACCATGCAATATGACTTCAAAGGGTCTTCATTTGCTCACCGAACCTCTCCAATCCTATCACTGCTGCATGTATTCCCCTGTACACACGCTTGATTCCCTTTCGGAGACATAGCAATCTATAGGTTTTAAGATACTTACTAGTCAGGTACATTCTTAGGCGTTTAATATGGGGTGTTGAGTCCATTTCGTTGAGCAAGGAGTAGCTCTTGTCTATTCCATATTTGGCTTAAGGAACTTTATCTGTGCTCATTTCAATCTCTGGTTTTATACAGCACCCCAACTCACCTTTCCCCTTAAGCCAGCATAAGTTGGTTTTCTAAATTTGAGACCCTGTTCTGTTTTGTAATTCAGTTCCTGTGTAGCCAAGTTTACATTCCGTGTATTAGTGATATCTTATGATGTTTCTTTTCCTGTGTGACATATTTCAGTTAGAATCATCATACCTGAATCCACTCATTATGCTGCTACGGGCCTAATGACATAGATTTCATTGTTGAGTGATATTGCATTGTACGTAAGTACCACAACTTTGTTATCCATTTTTCATTTTCTGTGATATAGAACTTGTACCGTAAACGAGGTTCTTTTAAACAGAGCCATCCCAAACTTTGGGGTGGCTGTGTCTTTTTGATTTTAATTTCCCTAAGCTATAGGACCATAAGTGGAAGTGCCCTAGGCTCTGTTGCTTTGTTTTTTAGATGTTTCAGGAAACACCATACACTTCTCCCGAGTGGCTGTTGGCAATTTACATCCCGCCCATCAGCATAACAAGGCTCCCAGTTCTCCATGGCCTGTCCTGCCTTTCTGGATTTTACACTTTTTTCAGATGGCCCTTTTGACTCGGGGGAAGTGAGACTTCATTGTAGTGCAGATTTCCTTTGCAAGCTTGCTTGGTTGGCCAAAAAGGGCGTATGAGTTTTTTCCTGAATATATTCAGGAAAAAACGCATACGCACTTTTTGGACAAGTGCATCATTGTCGACGTTCTGCCTCTTTTCCTATGCTTTAAATGCAATTCCAGTCTACCTCCTGAAATCGGTTTCCTGCAATTCTGCCCCGCTTTCAAGTCCTCTTGGCAGCCTTACTTCAGTATATTTTTGGACGATAGCTGTCATTTATAACTCTGCAGGTTTGTGAATTACAGTGCCCCTGAGCTCCTTTCTTCAACTCACTTTCTTGTGAGCTGGCCGCAACACCACAGGATTGCTTCAGGGCCTAATGTAGTTCCGGCACGGCACGCTGAGCCTTTGGTTAATTCCTCTTCCTGGTGGGAAATGAGAGTTAAATTTGCCCGTCCAGACACCTCCAGCTAGTCTCTCATTGGTTCTCCCTATTCCTGTTCATCTTCCGCAGAAATTGCAAACTGGGCCAAACAGGAGGTTAAAGGCACTGACTCTCCAAGTCGGGAGAGTGATAGTAAAGCATCTGGAATATTGCACCCGAGTACCAGGGGATGAGAACTGAGACACATTTGAACACGTCTCCCAATCACACGGTTGATCATACTCTGGGTTCCACATGCATGTTTTAGCTGAAGGAAGAATCCCTTAAACCTGGAGAGTTGAGACCCGTGGAATGGGTACCATGCAATATGACTTCAAAGGGTCTTCATTTGCTCACCGAACCTCTCCAATCCTATCACTGCTGCCGTTATGCCCCTGTACACACGCTTGATTCTCTTTCAGAGCCATAGTAATCCATAGGTTGTAAGATACTTACTAGTCAGGTACATTCTTAGGCATTTAATATGGGGTGTTGAGTCCATTTCGTTGAGCAAGGAGTAGCTCTTGTCTATTCCATATTTGGCTTAAGGAACTTTATCTGTGCTCATTTCAATCTCTGGTTTTATGCAGCACCCCAACTCACCTTTCCCCTTAAGCAAGCATAAGTTGGTTTTCTAAATTTGAGACACTGTTCTGTTTTGTAATTCAGTTCCTGTGTAGCCAAGATTACATTCCGTGTATTAGTGATATCTTATGATGTTTCTTTTTCTGTGTGACTTATTTCAGTTAGAATCATCATACCTGAATCCACTCATTATGCTGCTACTGGCCTGATGACATAGATTTCATTGCTGAGTGATATTACATTGTACGTTAGTACCACAACTTCTTTATCCATTTTTCACTTTCTGCGATATTGAACTTGTACCGTAAATGAGTTTCTTGTAAACAGAGCCGTCCCAAACTTTGGGGTGGCTGTGTCTTCTTGATTTTAATTTCCCTAAGCTATAGGACCCTAAGTGGAAGTGCCCTAGGCTCTGTTGCTTTGTTTTTAGATGTTTCAGGAAACACCATACACTTATCCAGAGTGGCTGTTGGCAATTTTCATCCCGCCCATCAGCATAACAAGGCTGCCAGTTCTCCATGGCCTGTCCTGACTTTCTGGATTTTACACTTTTTTCAGATGGCCATTTTTACCGGGGGGAAGTGAGACTTCATTTTAGTGCAGATTTCCTTTGCAAGCTTGCTTGGTTGGCCAAAAAGGGCGTATGAGTTTTTTCCTGAATATATTCAGGAAAAAACGCATACGCACTTTGGCCAAGTGCATCATTGTCGACGTTCTGCCTCTTTTCCTATGCTTTCAATGCAATTCCAGTCTACCTCCTGAAATCGGTTTCCTGCAATTCTGCCCCGCTTTCAAGTCCTCTTGGCAGCCTTACTTCAGTATATTTTTGGACGATAGCTGTCATTTATAACTCTGCAGGTTTGTGAATTACAGTGCCCCTGAGCTCCTTTCTTCAACTCGCTTTCTTGTGAGCTGGCCGCAACACCACAGGATTGCTTCAGGGCCTAATGTGGTTCCGGCACGGCACGCTGAGCCTTTGGTTAATTCCTCTTCCTGGTGGGAAATGAGAGTTAAATTTGCCCGTCCAGACACCTCCAGCTAGTCTCTCATTGGTTCTCCCTATTCATGTTCATCTTCCGCAGAAATTGCAAACTGGGCCAAACAGGAGGTTAAAGGCACTGACTCTCCAAGTCGGGAGAGTGTTAGTAAAGCATCTGGAATACTGCACCCTACTACCAGGGGACGAGAACTGAGACATATTTGAACACGTCTCCCAATCACATGGTTGATCATACTCTGGGTTCCACATGCATGTTTTAGCTGAAGGAAGAATCCCTTAAACCTGGAGAGTTGAGACCTGTGGAATGGGTACCATGCAATATGACTTCAAAGGGTCTTCATTTGCTCACCGAACCTCTCCAATCCTATCACTGCTGCCGTTATGCCCCTGTACACACGCTTGATTCTCTTTCAGAGCCATAGTAATCCATAGGTTTTAAGATACTTACTAGTCAGGTACATTCTTAGGCATTTAATATGGGGTGTTGAGTCCATTTCGTTGAGCAAGGAGTAGCTCTTGTCTATTCCATATTTGGCTTAAGGAACTTTATCTGTGCTCATTTCAATCTCTGGTTTTATGCACCACCCCAACTCACCTTTCCCCTTAAGCAAGCATAAGTTGGTTTTCTAAATTTGAGACACTGTTCTGTTTTGTAATTCAGTTCCTGTGTAGCCAAGATTACATTCCGTGTATTAGTGATATCTTATGATGTTTCTTTTTCTGTGTGACTTATTTCAGTTAGAATCATCATACCTGAATCCACTCATTATGCTGCTACGGGCCTGATGACATAGATTTCATTGCTGAGTGATATTACATTGTACGTTAGTACCACAACTTCTTTATCCATTTTTCACTTTCTGCGATATTGAACTTGTACCGTAAATGAGGTTCTTGTAAACAGAGCCGTCCCAAACTTTGGGGTGGCTGTGTCTTCTTGATTTTAATTTCCCTAAGCTATAGGACCATAAGTGGAAGTGCCCTAGGCTCTGTTGCTTTGTTTTTTAGATGTTTCAGGAAACACCATACACTTCTCCTGAGTGGCTGTTGGCAATTTACATCCCGCCCATCAGCATAACAAGGCTCCCAGTTCTCCATGGCCTGTCCTGCCTTTCTGGATTTTACACTTTATTCAGATGGCCCTTTTGACAGGGGGGAAGTGAGACTTCATTGTAGTGCAGATTTCCTTTGCAAGCTTGCTTGGTTGGCGAAAAAGGGCGTATGCGTTTTTTCATGAATATATTCAGGAAAAAACGCATACGCCCTTTTTGGCCAAGTGCATCATTGTGGACGTTCTGCCTCTTTTCCTATGCTTTCAATGCAATTTCAGTCTACCTCCTGAAATCGGTTTCCTGCAATTCTGCCCCGCTTTCAAGTCCTCTTGGCAGCCTTACTTCAGTATATTTTTGGACGATAGCTGTCATTTATAACTCTGCAGGTTTGTGAATTACGGTGCCCCTGAGCTCCTTTCTTCAACTCGCTTTCTTGTGAGCTGGCCGCAACACCACACGATTGCTTCAGGCCCTAATCTGGTTCCGGCACGGCACGCTGAGCCTTTGGTTAATTCCTCTTCCTGGTGGGAAATGAGAGTTAAATTTGCCCGTCCAGACACCTCCAGCTAGTCTCTCATTGGTTCTCCCTATTCCTGTTCATCTTCCGCAGAAATTGCAAACTGGGCCAAACAGGAGGTTAAAGGCACTGACTCTCCAAGTTGGGAGAGTGTTAGTAAAGCATCTGGAATATTGCACCCGAGTACCAGGGGACGAGAACCTAGACACATTTGAACACGTCTCCCAATCACACGGTTGATCATACTCTGGGTTCCACATGCATGTTTTAGCTGAAGGAAGAATCCCTTAAACCTGGAGAGTTGAGACCCGTGGAATGGGTACCATGCAATATGACTTCAAAGGGTCTTCATTTGCTCACCGAACCTCTCCAATCCTATCACTGCTGCCGTTATGCCCCTGTACACACGCTTGATTCTCTTTCAGAGCCATAGTAATCCATAGGTTGTAAGATACTTACTAGTCAGGTACATTCTTAGGCATTTAATATGGGGTGTTGAGTCCATTTCGTTGAGCAAGGAGTAGCTCTTGTCTATTCCATATTTGGCTTAAGGAACTTTATCTTTGCTCATTTCAATCTCTGGTTTTATGCAGCACCCCAACTCACCTTTCCCCTTAAGCAAGCATAAGTTGGTTTTCTAAATTTGAGACACTGTTCTGTTTTGTAATTCAGTTCCTGTGTAGCCAAGATTACATTCCGTGTATTAGTGATATCTTATGATGTTTCTTTTTCTGTGTGACTTATTTCAGTTAGAATCATCATACCTGAATCCACTCATTATGCTTCTACGGGCCTGATGACATAGATTTCATTGCTGAGTGATATTACATTGTACGTTAGTACCACAACTTCTTTATCCATTTTTCACTTTCTGCGATATTGAACTTGTATCGTAAATGAGTTTCTTGTAAACAGAGCCGTCCCAAACTTTGGGGTGGCTGTGTCTTTTTGATTTTAATTTCCCTAAGCTATAGGACCCTAAGTGGAAGTGCCCTAGGCTCTGTTGCTTTGTTTTTAGATGTTTCAGGAAACACCATACACTTATCCACAGTGGCTGTTGGCAATTTACATCCCGCCCATCAGCATAACAAGGCTGCCAGTTCTCCATGGCCTGTCCTGACTTTCTGGATTTTACACTTTTTTCAGATGGCCATTTTTACCGGGGGGAAGTGAGACTTCATTTTAGTGCAGATTTCCTTTGCAAGCTTGCTTGGTTGGCCAAAAAGGGCGTATGAGTTTTTTCCTGAATATATTCAGGAAAAAACGCATACGCACTTTTTGGCCAAGTGCATCATTGTCGACGTTCTGCCTCTTTTCCTATGCTTTCAATGCAATTCCAGTCTACCTCCTGAAATCGGTTTCCGGCAATTCTGCCCCGCTTTCAAGTCCTCTTGGCAGCCTTACTTCAGTATATTTTTGGACGATAGCTGTCATTTATAACTCTGCAGGTTTGTGAATTACAGTGCCCCTGAGCTCCTTTCTTCAACTCGCTTTCTTGTGAGCTGGCCGCAACACCACAGGATTGCTTCAGGGCCTAATGTGGTTCCGGCACGGCACGCTGAGCCTTTGGTTAATTCCTCTTCCTGGTGGGAAATGAGAGTTAAATTTGCCCGTCCAGACACCTCCAGCTAGTCTCTCATTGGTTCTCCCTATTCCTGTTCATCTTCCGCAGAAATTGCAAACTGGGCCAAACAGGAGGTTAAAGGCACTGACTCTCCAAGTCGGGAGAGTGTTAGTAAAGCATCTGGAATGTTGCACCCGAGTACCAGGGGACAAAAACTGAGACATATTGGAACACGTCTCCCGATCACACGGTTGATCATACTCTGGGTTCCACATGCATGTTTTAGATGAAGGAAGAATCCCTTAAACCTGGAGAGTTGAGACCCGTGGAATGGTTACCATGCAATATGACTTCAAAGGGTCTTCATTTGCTCACCGAACCTCTCCAATCCTATCACTGCTGCCGTTATGCCCCTGTACACACACTTGATTCTCTTTCAGAGCCATAGTAATCCATAGGTTTTAAGATACTTACTAGTCAGGTACATTCTTAGGCGTTTAATATGGGGTGTTGAGTCCATTTCGTTGAGCAAGGAGTAGCTCTTGTCTATTCCATATTTGGCTTAAGGAACTTTATCTGTGCTCATTTCAGTCTCAGGTTTTATGCAGCACCTCAACTCACATTTCCCCTTAAGCAAGCATAAGTTGGATTTCTAAATTTGAGACCCTGTTCTGTTTTGTAATTCAGTTCCTGTGTAGCCAAGATTACATTCCGTGTATTAGTGATATCTTATGATGTTTCTATTTCTGTGTGACTTATTTCAGTTAGAATCATCATACCTGAATCCACTCATTATGCTGCTACGGGCCTGATGACATAGATTTCATTGCTGAGTGATATTGCATTGTACGTAAGTACCACAACTTCTTTATCCAGTTTTCACTTTCTGCGATATTGAACTTGTACCGTAAACGAGGTTCTTGTAAACAGAGCCATCCCAAACTTTGGGGTGGCTGTGTCTTTTTGATTTTAATTTCCCTAAGCTATAGGACCATAAGTGGAAGTGCCCTAGGCTCTCTTGCTTTGTTTTTTAGATGTTTCAGGATACACCATAGACTTCTCCCAAGTGGCTGTTGGCAATTTACATCCCGCCCATCAGCATAACAAGGCTCCCAGTTCTCCATGGCCTGTCCTGCCTTTCTGGATTTTACACTTTATTCAGATGGCCCTTTTGACCGGGGGGAAATGAGACTTCTTTGTAGTGCAGATTTCCTTTGCAAGCTTCCTTGGTTGGCCAAAAAGGGCGTATGTGTTTTTTCCTGAATATATTCAGGAAAAAACGCGTACGCACTTTTTGGCCAAGTGCATCATTGTGGACGTTCTGCCTATTTTCCTATGCTTTCAATGCAATTCCAGTCTACCTCCTGAAATCGGTTGCCTGCAATTCTGCCCCGCATTCAAGTCCTCTTGGCAGCCTTACTTCAGTATATTTTTGGACGATAGCTGTCATTTATAACTCTGCATGTTTGTGAATTACAGTGCCCCTGAGCTCCTTTCTTCAACTCGCTTTCTTCTGAGCTGGCCGCAACACCGCAGGATTGCTTCAGGCCCTAATCTGGTTCCGGCACGGCACGCTGAGCCTTTGGTTAATTCCTCTTCCTGGTGGGAAATGAGAGTTAAATTTGCCCGTCCAGACACCTCCAGCTAGTCTCTCATTGGTTCTCCCTATTCCTGTTCATCTTCCGTAGAAATTGCAAACTGGGCCAAACAGGAGGTTAAAGGCACTGACTCTCCAAGTCGGGAGAGTGTTAGTAAAGCATCTGGAATGTTGCACCCGAGTACCAGGGGATGAGAACTGAGACATATTTGAACACGTCTCCTAATCACACGGTTGATCATACTCTGGGTTCCACATGCATGTTTTAGCTGAAGGAAGAATCCCTTAAACATGGAGAGTTGAGAGCTGTGGAATGGGTACCATGCAATATGACTTCAAAGGGTCTTCATTTGCTCACCGAACCTCTCCAATCCTATCACTGCTGCCGTTATGCCCCTGTACACACGCTTGATTCTCTTTCAGAGCCATAGTAATCCATAGGTTTTAAGATACTTACTAGTCAGGTACATTCTTAGGCGTTTAATATGGGGTGTTGAGTCCATTTCGTTGAGCAAGGAGTAGCTCTTGTCTATTCCATATTTGGCTTAAGGAACTTTATCTGTGCTCATTTCAATCTCTGGTTTTATGCAGCACCCCAACTCACCTTTCCCCTTAAGCAAGCATAAGTTGGTTTTCTAAATTTGAGACCCTGTTCTGTTTTGTAATTCAGTTCCTGTGTAGCCAAGATTACATTCCGTGTATTAGTGATATCTTATGATGTTTCTTTTTCTGTGTGACTTATTTCAGTTAGAATCATCATACCTGAATCCACTCATTATGCTGCTACGGGCCTGATGACATAGATTTCATTGCTGAGTGATATTGCATTGTACATAAGTACCACAACTTCTTTATCCTTTTTTCGCTTTCTGCGATATTGAACTTGTACCGTAAACGAGGTTCTTGTAAACAGAGCCATCCCAAACTTTGGGCTGGCTGTGTCTTTTTGATTTTAATTTCCCTAAGCTATAGGACCATAAGTGGAAGTGCCTTAGGCTCTGTTGCTTTGTTTTTTAGATGTTTCAGGAAACACCATACACTTCTCCCAAGTGGCTGTTGGCAATTTACATCCCGCCATTCAGCATAACAATGCTCCCAGTTCTCCATGGCCTGTCCTGCCTTTCTGGATTTTACACATTTTTCAGATGGCCCTTTTGACAGGGGGGAAGTGAGACTTCATTGTAGTGCAGATTTCCTTTGCAAGCTTGCTTGGTTGGCCAAAGAGGGCGTATGCGTCTTTTCCTGAATATATTCAGGAAAAGACGCATACGCCCTTTTTGGCCAAGTGCATCATTGTGGACGTTCTGCCTCTTTTCCTATGCTTTAAATGCAATTCCAGTCTACCTCCTGAAATTGGTTTCCTGCAATTCTGCCCCGCTTTGAAGTCCTCTTGGCAGCCTTACTTCAGTATATTTTTGGACGATAGCTGTCATTTATAACTCTGCAGGTTTGTGAATTACAGGGCCCCTGAGCTCCTTTCTTCAACTCGCTTTCTTGTGAGCTGGCCGCAACACCGCAGGATTGCTTCAGGCCCTAATCTGGTTCTGGCACGGCACGCTGACCCTTTGGTTAATTCCTCTTCCTGGTGGGAAATGAGAGTTAAATTTGCCCGTCCAGACACCTCCGGCTAGTCTCTCATTGGTTCTCCCTATTCCTGTTCATCTTCCACAGAAATTGCAAACTGGGCCAAACAGGAGGTTAAAGGCACTGACTCTCCAAGTCGGGAGAGTGTTAGTAAAGCAACTGGAATGTTGCACCCGAGTACCAGGGGACAAAAACTGAGACATATTGGAACACGTCTCCCGATCACACGGTTGATCATACTCTGGATTCCACATGCATGTTTTAGATGAAGGAAGAATCCCTTAAACCTGGAGAGTTGAGACCCTTGGAATGGTTACCATGCAATATGACTTCAAAGGGTCTTCATTTGCTCACCGAACCTCTCCAATCCTATCACTGCTGCGTTTATGCCCCTGTACATATGCTTGATTCTCTTTCGGAGACATAGCAATCCATAGGTTTTAAGATACTTACTTGTCAGGTACATTCTTAGGCGTTTAATATGGGGTGTTGTGTCCATTTCGTTGAGCAAGGAGTAGCTCTTGTCTATTCCATATTTGGCTTAAGGAACTTTATCTGTGCTCATTTCAGTCTCTGGTTTTATGTAGCACCCCAACTCACCTTTCACCTTAAGCAAGTATAAGTTGGTTTTCTACATTTGAGACCCTGTTCTGTTTTGTAATCCACTTCCTGTGTAGCCAAGTTTACATTCCGTGTATTAGTGATGTCTTCTGATGTTTCTATTTCCGTGAGACTTATTTCAGTTAGAATCATCATACCTGAATCCACTCATTATGCTGCTATAGGCCTGATGACATAGATTTCATTGCTGAGTGATATTGCATTGTACGTAAGTACCACAACTTCTTTATCCAGTTTTCACTTTCTGCGATATTGAACTTGTACCGTAAACGAGGTTCTTGTAAACAGAGCCATCCCAAACTTTGGGGTGGCTCTGTCTTTTTGATTTTAATTTCCCTAAGCTATAGGACCATAAGTGGAAGTGCCCTAGGCTCTGTTACTTTGTTTTTTAGATGTTTCAGGAAACACCATACACTTCTCCCGAGTGGCTGTTGGCAATTTACATCCCACCCATCAGCATAACAAGGCTCCCAGTTCTCCATGGCCTGTCCTGCCTTTCTGGATTTTACACTTTTTTCAGATGGCCCTTTTGACCGGGGGAAGTGAGACTTCATTGTAGTGCAGATTTTCTTTGCAAGCTTGCTTGGTTGGCCAAAAAGGGCGTATGCGTTTTTCCTGAATATATTCAGGAAAAAACGCATACGCCCTTTTTGGCCAAGTGCATCATTGTGGACGTTCTGCCTATTTTCCTATGCTTTGAATGCAATTCCAGTCTACCTCCTGAAATCGGTTGCCTGCAATTCTGCCCCGCATTCAAGTCCTCTTGGCAGCCTTACTTCAGTATATTTTTGGACGATAGCTGTCATTTATAACTCTGCAGGTTTGTGAATTACAGTGCCCCTGAGCTCCTTTCTTCAACTCGCTTTCTTGTGAGCTGGCCGCAACACAGCAGGATTGCTTCAGGCCCTAATCTGGTTCCGGCACGGCACGCTGAGCCTTTGGTTAATTCCTCTTCCTGGTGGGAAATGAGAGTTAAATTTGCCCGTCCAGACACCTCCAGCTAATCTCTCATTGGTTCTCCCTATTCCTGTTCATCTTCCGCAGAAATTGCAAACTGGGCCAAACAGGAGGTTAAAGGCACTGACTCTCCAAGTCGGGAGAGTGTTAGTAAAGCATCTGGAATGTTGCGCCCGAGTACCAGGGGACGAAAACTGAGACATATTTGAACACGTCTCCCGATCACACGGTTAATCATACTCTGGGTTCCACATGCATGTTTTAGCTGAAGGAAGAATCCCTTAAACCTGGAGAGTTGAGACCCGTGGAATGGGTACCATGCAATATGACTTCAAAGGGTCTTCATTTGCTCACCGAACCTCTCCAATCCTATCACTGCTGCATTTATGCCCCTGTACACACGCTTGATTCTCTTTCAGAGACATAGCAATCCATAGGTTTTAAGATACTTACTAGTCAGGTACATTCTTAGGCGTTTAATATGGGGTGTTGTGTCCATTTCGTTGACCAAGGAGTAGCTCTTGTCTATTCCATATTTGGCTTAAGGAACTTTATCTGTGCTCATTTCAGTCTCTTGTTTTATGTAGCACCCCAACTCACCTTTCCCCTTAAGCAAGTATAAGTTGGTTTTCTACATTTGAGACCCTGTTCTGTTTTGTAATCCACTTCCTGTGTAGCCAAGTTTACATTCTGTGTATTAGTGATGTCTTATGATGTTTCTATTTCTGTGTGAATTATTTCAGTTAGAATCATCATACCTGAATCCACTCATTATGATGCTACGGGCCTGATGACATAGATTTCATTGCTGAGTGATATTGCATTGTCCGTAAGTACCACAACTTCTTTATCCATTTTTCACTTTCTGCGATATTGAACGTGTACCGTAAACGAGGTTCTTGTAAACAGAGCCGTCCCAAACTTTGGGGTGGCTGTGTCTTTTTGATTTCAATTTCCCTAAGCTATAGGACCATAAGTGGAAGTGCCCTAGGCTCTGTTGCTTTGTTTTTTAGATGTTTCAGGAAACACCATACACTTCTCCCGAGTGGCTGTTGGCAATTTACATCCCGCCCATCAGCATAACAAGGCTCCCAGTTCTCCATGGCCTGTCCTGCCTTTCTGGATTTTACACTTTTTTCAGATGGCCCTTTTGACCGGGGGGACGTGAGACTTCATTGTAGTGCAGATTTCCTTTGCAAGCTTGCTTTGTTGGCCAAAAAGGGCGTATGCATTTTTTCCTGAATATATTCAGGAAAAAACGCATACGCCCTTTTTGGCCAAGTGCATCATTGTGGACGTTCTGTCTCTTTTCCTATGCTTTCAATGCAATTCCAGTCTACCTCCTGAAATCGGTTTCCTGCAATTCTGCCCCGCTTTCAAGTCCTCTTGGCAGCCTTACTTCAGTATATTTTTGGACGATAGCTGTCATTTATAACTCTGCAGGTTTGTGAATTACAGTGCCCCTGAGCTCCTTTCTTCAACTCGCTTTCTTGTGAGCTGGCCGCAACACCGCAGGATTGCTTCAGGCCCTAATCTGGTTCTGGCACGGCACGCTGAGCCTTTGGTTAATTCCTCTTCCTGGTGGGAAATGAGAGTTAAATTTGCCCGTCCAGACACCTCCTGCTAGTCTCTCATTGGTTCTCCCTAATCCTGTTCATCTTCCGCAGAAATTGCAAACTGGGCCAAACAGGAGGTTAAAGGCACTGACTCTCCAAGTCGGGAGAGTGTTAGTAAAGCATCTGGAATGTTGCACCCGAGTACCAGGGGACAAAAACTGAGACATATTGGAACACGTCTCCCGATCACACGGTTGATCATACTCTGGGTTCCACATGCATGTTTTAGATGAAGGAAGAATCCCTTAAACCTGGAGAGTTGAGACCCTTGGAATGGTTACCATGCAATATGACTTCAAAGGGTCTTCATATGCTCACCGAACCTCTCCAATCCTATCACTGCTGCCGTTATGCCCCTGTACACACACTTGATTCTCTTTCAGAGCCATAGTAATCCATAGGTTTTAAGATACTTACTAGTCAGGTACATTCTTAGGCGTTTAATATGGGGTGTTGAGTCCATTTCGTTGAGCAAGGAGTAGCTCTTGTCTATTCCATATTTGGCTTAAGGAACTTTATCTGTGCTCATTTCAGTCTCAGGTTTTATGCAGCACCTCAACTCACATTTCCCCTTAAGCAAGCATAAGTTGGATTTCTAAATTTGAGACCCTGTTCTGTTTTGTAATTCAGTTCCTGTGTAGCCAAGATTACATTCCATGTATTAGTGATATCTTATGATGTTTCTATTTCTGTGTGACTTATTTCAGTTAGAATCATCATACCTGAATCCACTCATTATGCTGCTACGGGCCTGATGACATAGATTTCATTGCTGAGTGATATTGCATTGTACGTAAGTACCACAACTTCTTTATCCAGTTTTCACTTTCTGCGATATTGAACTTGTACCGTAAACGAGGTTCTTGTAAACAGAGCCATCCCAAACTTTGGGGTGGCTGTGTCTTTTTGATTTTAATTTCCCTAAGCTATAGGACCATAAGTGGAAGTGCCCTAGGCTCTGTTACTTTGTTTTTTAGATGTTTCAGGAAACACCATACACTTCTCCCGAGTGGCTGTTGGCAATTTACATCCCACCCATCAGCATAACAAGGCTCCAAGTTCTCCATGGCCTGTCCTGCCTTTCTGGATTTTACACTTTTTTCAGATGGCCCTTTTGACAGGGGGGAAGTGAGACTTCATTGTAGTGCAGATTTCCTTTGCAAGCTTGCTTGGTTGGCCAAAAAGGGCGTATGCGTTTTTTCCTGAATATATTCAGGAAAAAACGCATACGCCCTTTTTGGCCAAGTGCATCATTGTGGACGTTCTGCCTATTTTCCTATGCTTTCAATGCAATTCCAGTCTACCTCCTGAAATCGGTTGCCTGCAATTCTGCCCCGCTTTCAAGTCCTCTTGGCAGCCTTACTTCAGTATATTTTTGGACGATAGCTGTCATTTATAACTCTGCAGGTTTGTGAATTACAGTGCCCCTGAGCTCCTTTCTTCAACTCGCTTTCTTCTGAGCTGGCCGCAACACCGCAGGATTGCTTCAGGACCTAATCTGGTTCCGGCACGGCACGCTGAGCCTTTGGTTAATTCCTCTTCCTGGTGGGAAATGAGAGTTAAATTTGCCCGTCCAGACACCTCCAGCTAGTCTCTCATTGGTTCTCCCTATTCCTGTTCATCTTCCGCAGAAATTGCAAACTGGGCCAAACAGGAGGTTAAAGGCACTGAGTCTCCAAGTCGGGAGAGTGTTTGTAAAGCATCTGGAATGTTGCACCCGAGTACCAGGGGACGAAAACTGAGACATATTTGAACACGTCTCCCGATCACACGGTTGATCATACTCTGGGTTCCACATGCATGTTTTAGCTGAAGGAAGAATCCCTTAAACCTGGAGAGTTGAGACCCGTGGAATGGGTACCATGCAATATGACTTCAAAGGGTCTTCATTTGCTCACCGAACCTCTCCAATCCTATCACTGCTGCGTTTATGCCCCTGTACACACGCTTGATTCTCTTTCGGAGACATAGCAATCCATAGGTTTTAAGATACTTACTAGTCAGGTACATTCTTAGGCGTTTAATATGAGGTGTTGTGTCCATTTCGTTGACCAAGGAGTAGCTCTTGTCTATTCCATATTTGGCTTAAGGAACTTTATCTGTGCTCATTTCAGTCTCTTGTTTTATGTAGCACCCCAACTCACCTTTCCCCTTAAGCATGTATAAGTTGGTTTTCTACATTTGAGACCCTGTTCTGTTTTGTAATCCACTTCCTGTGTAGCCAAGTTTACATTCTGTGTATTAGTGATGTCTTATGATGTTTCTATTTCTGTGTGAATTATTTCAGTTAGAATCATCATACCTGAATCCACTCATTATGATGCTACGGGCCTGATGACATAGATTTCATTGCTGAGTGATATTGCATTGTACGTAAGTACCACAACTTCTTTATCCATTTTTCACTTTCTGTGATATTGAACGTGTACCGTAAACGAGGTTCTTGTAAACAGAGCCGTCCCAAACTTTGGGGTGGCTGTGTCTTTTTGATTTCAATTTCCCTAAGCTATAGGACCATAAGTGGAAGTGCCCTAGGCTCTGTTGCTTTGTTTTTTAGATGTTTCAGGAAACACCATACACATCTCCCGAGTGGCTGTTGGCAATTTACATCCCGCCCATCAGCATAACAAGGCTCCCAGTTCTCCATGGCCTGTCCTGCCTTTCTGGATTTTACACTTTTTTCAGATGGCCCTTTTGACCGGGGGGACGTGAGACTTCATTGTAGTGCAGATTTCCTTTGCAAGCTTGCTTTGTTGGCCGAAAAGGGCGTATGCATTTTTTCCTGAATATATTCAGGAAAAAACGCATACGCCCTTTTTGGCCAAGTGCATCATTGTGGACGTTCTGCCTCTTTTCCTATGCTTTCAATGCAATTCCAGTCTACCTCCTGAAATCGGTTTCCTGCAATTCTGCCCCGCTTTCAAGTCCTCTTGGCAGCCTTACTTCAGTATATTTTTGGACGATAGCTGTCATTTATAACTCTGCAGGTTTGTGAATTACAGTGTCCCTGAGCTCCTTTCTTCAACTCGCTTTCTTGTGAGCTGGCCGCAACACCGCAGGATTGCTTCAGGCCCTAATCTGGTTCTGGCACGGCACGCTGAGCCTTTGGTTAATTCCTCTTCCTGGTGGGAAATGAGAGTTAAATTTGCCCGTCCAGACACCTCCAGCTAGTCTCTCATTGGTTCTCCCTAATCCTGTTCATCTTCCGCAGAAATTGCAAACTGGGCCAAACAGGAGGTTAAAGGCACTGACTCTCCAAGTCGGGAGAGTGTTAGTAAAGCATCTGGAATGTTGCACCCGAGTACCAGGGGACAAAAACTGAGACATATTGGAACACGTCTCCCGATCACACGGTTGATCATACTCTGGGTTCCACATGCATGTTTTAGATGAAGGAAGAATCCCTTAAACCTGGAGAGTTGAGACCCTTGGAATGGTTACCATGCAATATGACTTCAAAGGGTCTTCATTTGCTCACCGAACCTCTCCAATCCTATCACTGCTGCCGTTATGCCCCTGTACACACACTTAATTCTCTTTCAGAGACATAGCAATCCATAGGTTTTAAGATACTTACTAGTCAGGTACATTCTTAGGCGTTTAATATGGGGTGTTGAGTCCATTTCGTTGAGCAAGGAGTAGCTCTGGTCAATTCCATATTTGGCTTAAGGAACTTTATCTGTGCTCATTTCAGTCTCTGGTTTTATGCAGCACCCCAACTCACCTTTCCTCTTAAGCAAGTATAAGTTGGTTTTCTACATTTGAGACCCTGTTCTGTTTTGTAATCCAGATCCTGTGTAGCCAAGATTACATTCCGTGTATTAGTGATGTCTTATGATATTTCTATTTCTGTGTGACTTATTTCAGTTAGAATCATCATACCTGAATCCACTCATTATGCTGCTACAGACCTGATGACATAGATTTCATTGCTGAGTGATATTGCATTGTACGTAAGTACCACAACTTCTTTATCCATTTTTCACTTTCTGCGATATTGAACTTGTACTGTAAACGAGGTTCTTGTAAACAGAGCCGTCCCAAACTTTGGGGTGGCTGTGTCTTTTTGATTTTAATTTCCCTAAGCTATAGGACCATAAGTGGAAGTGCCCTAGGCTCTCTTGCTTTGTTTTTTAGATGTTTCAGGATACACCATAGACTTCTCCCGAGTGGCTGTTGGCAATTTACATCCCGCCCATCAGCATAACAAGGCTCCCAGTTCTCCATGGCCTGTCCTGCCTTTCTGGATTTTACACTTTATTCAGATGGCCCTTTTGACCGGGGGGAAGTGAGACTTCTTTGTAGTGCAGATTTCCTTTGCAAGCTTCCTTGGTTGGCCAAAAAGGGCGTATGTGTTTTTTCCTGAATATATTCAGGAAAAAACGCGTACGCACTTTTTGGCCAAGTGCATCATTGTGGACGTTCTGCCTCTTTTCCTATGCTTTCAATGCAATTCCAGTCTACCTCCTGAAATCGGTTGCCTGCAATTCTGCCCCGCTTTCAAGTCCTCTTGGCAGCCTTACTTCAGTATATTTTTGGACGATAGCTGTCATTTATAACTCTGCATGTTTGTGAATTACAGTGCCCCTGAGCTCCTTTCTTCAACTCGCTTTCTTCTGAGCTGGCCGCAACACCGCAGGATTGCTTCAGGCCCTAATCTGGTTTCGGCACGGCACGCTGAGCCTTTGGTTAATTCCTCTTCCTGGTGGGAAATGAGAGTTAAATTTGCCCGTCCAGACACCTCCAGCTAGTCTCTCATTGGTTCTCCCTATTCCTGTTCATCTTCCGCAGAAATTGCAAACTGGGCCAAACAGGAGGTTAAAGGCACTGACTCTCCAAGTCGGGAGAGTGTTAGTAAAGCATCTGGAATATTGCACCCGAGTACCAGGGGATGAGAACTGAGACATATTTGAACACGTCTCCCAATCACACGGTTGATCATACTCTGGGTTCCACATGCATGTTTTAGCTGAAGGAAGAATCCCTTAAACATGGAGAGTTGAGAGCTGTGGAATGGGTACCATGCAATATGACTTCAAAGGGTCTTCATTTGCTCACCGAACCTCTCCAATCCTATCACTGCTGCCGTTATGCCCCTGTACACACGCTTGATTCTCTTTCAGAGCCATAGTAATCCATAGGTTTTAAGATACTTACTAGTCAGGTACATTCTTAGGCGTTTAATATGGGGTGTTGAGTCCATTTCGTTGAGCAAGGAGTAGCTCTTGTCTATTACATATTTGGCTTAAGGAACTTTATCTGTGCTCATTTCAATCTCTGGTTTTATGCAGCACCCCAACTCACCTTTCCCCTTAAGCAAGCATAAGTTGGTTTTCTAAATTTGAGACCCTGTTCTGTTTTGTAATTCAGTTCCTGTGTAGCCAAGATTACATTCCGTGTATTAGTGATATCTTATGATGTTTCTTTTTCTGTGTGACTTATTTCAGTTAGAATCATCATACCTGAATCCACTCATTATGCTGCTACGGGCCTGATGACATAGATTTCATTGCTGAGTGATATTGCATTGTACATAAGTACCACAACTTCTTTATCCTTTTTTCGCTTTCTGCGATATTGAACTTGTACCGTAAACGAGGTTCTTGTAAACAGAGCCGTCCCAAACTTTGGGGTGGCTGTGTCTTTTTGATTTTAATTTCCCTAAGCTATAGGACCATAAGTGGAAGTGCCTTAGGCTCTGTTGCTTTGTTTTTTAGATGTTTCAGGAAACACCATACACTTCTCCCAAGTGGCTGTTGGCAATTTACATCCCGCCATTCAGCATAACAATGCTCCCAGTTCTCCATGGCCTGTCCTGCCTTTCTGGATTTTACACATTTTTCAGATGGCCCTTTTGACCGGGGGGAAGTGAGACTTCATTGTAGTGCAGATTTCCTTTGCAAGCTTGCTTGGTTGGCCAAAAAGGGCGTATGCGTCTTTTCCTGAATATATTCAGGAAAAGACGCATACGCCCTTTTTGGCCAAGTGCATCATTGTGGACGTTCTGCCTCTTTTCCTATGCTTTAAATGCAATTCCAGTCTACCTCCTGAAATTGGTTTCCTGCAATTCTGCCCCGCTTTGAAGTCCTCTTGGCAGCCTTACTTCAGTATATTTTTGGACGATAGCTGTCATTTATAACTCTGCAGGTTTGTGAATTACAGTGCCCCTGAGCTCCTTTCTTCAACTCGCTTTCTTCTGAGCTGGCCGCAACACCGCAGGATTGCTTCAGGACCTAATCTGGTTCCGGCACGGCACGCTGAGCCTTTGGTTAATTCCTCTTCCTGGTGGGAAATGAGAGTTAAATTTGCCCGTCCAGACACCTCCAGCTAGTCTCTCATTGGTTCTCCCTATTCCTGTTCATCTTCCGCAGAAATTGCAAACTGGGCCAAACAGGAGGTTAAAGGCACTGAGTCTCCAAGTCGGGAGAGTGTTTGTAAAGCATCTGGAATGTTGCACCCAAGTACCAGGGGACGAAAACTGAGACATATTTGAACACGTCTCCCGATCACACGGTTGATCATACTCTGGGTTCCACATGCATGTTTTAGCTGAAGGAAGAATCCCTTAAACCTGGAGAGTTGAGACCCGTGGAATGGGTACCATGCAATATGACTTCAAAGGGTCTTCATTTGCTCACCGAACCTCTCCAATCCTATCACTGCTGCGTTTATGCCCCTGTACACACGCTTGATTCTCTTTCGGAGACATAGCAATCCATAGGTTTTAAGATACTTACTAGTCAGGTACATTCTTAGGCGTTTAATATGAGGTGTTGTGTCCATTTCGTTGACCAAGGAGTAGCTCTTGTCTATTCCATATTTGGCTTAAGGAACTTTATCTGTGCTCATTTCAGTCTCTTGTTTTATGTAGCACCCCAACTCACCTTTCCCCTTAAGCATGTATAAGTTGGTTTTCTACATTTGAGACCCTGTTCTGTTTTGTAATCCACTTCCTGTGTAGCCAAGTTTACATTCTGTGTATTAGTGATGTCTTATGATGTTTCTATTTCTGTGTGAATTATTTCAGTTAGAATCATCATACCTGAATCCACTCATTATGATGCTACGGGCCTGATGACATAGATTTCATTGCTGAGTGATATTGCATTGTACGTAAGTACCACAACTTCTTTATCCATTTTTCACTTTCTGTGATATTGAACGTGTACCGTAAACGAGGTTCTTGTAAACAGAGCCGTCCCAAACTTTGGGGTGGCTGTGTCTTTTTGATTTCAATTTCCCTAAGCTATAGGACCATAAGTGGAAGTGCCCTAGGCTCTGTTGCTTTGTTTTTTAGATGTTTCAGGAAACACCATACACATCTCCCGAGTGGCTGTTGGCAATTTACATCCCGCCCATCAGCATAACAAGGCTCCCAGTTCTCCATGGCCTGTCCTGCCTTTCTGGATTTTACACTTTTTTCAGATGGCCCTTTTGACCGGGGGGACGTGAGACTTCATTGTAGTGCAGATTTCCTTTGCAAGCTTGCTTTGTTGGCCGAAAAGGGCGTATGCATTTTTTCCTGAATATATTCAGGAAAAAACGCATACGCCCTTTTTGGCCAAGTGCATCATTGTGGACGTTCTGCCTCTTTTCCTATGCTTTCAATGCAATTCCAGTCTACCTCCTGAAATCGGTTTCCTGCAATTCTGCCCCGCTTTCAAGTCCTCTTGGCAGCCTTACTTCAGTATATTTTTGGACGATAGCTGTCATTTATAACTCTGCAGGTTTGTGAATTACAGTGCCCCTGAGCTCCTTTCTTCAACTCGCTTTCTTGTGAGCTGGCCGCAACACCGCAGGATTGCTTCAGGCCCTAATCTGGTTCTGGCACGGCACGCTGAGCCTTTGGTTAATTCCTCTTCCTGGTGGGAAATGAGAGTTAAATTTGCCCGTCCAGACACCTCCAGCTAGTCTCTCATTGGTTCTCCCTAATCCTGTTCATCTTCCGCAGAAATTGCAAACTGGGCCAAACAGGAGGTTAAAGGCACTGACTCTCCAAGTCGGGAGAGTGTTAGTAAAGCATCTGGAATGTTGCACCCGAGTACCAGGGGACAAAAACTGAGACATATTGGAACACGTCTCCCGATCACACGGTTGATCATACTCTGGGTTCCACATGCATGTTTTAGATGAAGGAAGAATCCCTTAAACCTGGAGAGTTGAGACCCTTGGAATGGTTACCATGCAATATGACTTCAAAGGGTCTTCATTTGCTCACCGAACCTCTCCAATCCTATCACTGCTGCCGTTATGCCCCTGTACACACACTTAATTCTCTTTCAGAGACATAGCAATCCATAGGTTTTAAGATACTTACTAGTCAGGTACATTCTTAGGCGTTTAATATGGGGTGTTGAGTCCATTTCGTTGAGCAAGGAGTAGCTCTGGTCAATTCCATATTTGGCTTAAGGAACTTTATCTGTGCTCATTTCAGTCTCTGGTTTTATGCAGCACCCCAACTCACCTTTCCTCTTAAGCAAGTATAAGTTGGTTTTCTACATTTGAGACCCTGTTCTGTTTTGTAATCCAGATCCTGTGTAGCCAAGATTACATTCCGTGTATTAGTGATGTCTTATGATATTTCTATTTCTGTGTGACTTATTTCAGTTAGAATCATCATACCTGAATCCACTCATTATGCTGCTACAGACCTGATGACATAGATTTCATTGCTGAGTGATATTGCATTGTACGTAAGTACCACAACTTCTTTATCCATTTTTCACTTTCTGCGATATTGAACTTGTACTGTAAACGAGGTTCTTGTAAACAGAGCCGTCCCAAACTTTGGGGTGGCTGTGTCTTTTTGATTTTAATTTCCCTAAGCTATAGGACCATAAGTGGAAGTGCCCTAGGCTCTCTTGCTTTGTTTTTTAGATGTTTCAGGATACACCATAGACTTCTCCCGAGTGGCTGTTGGCAATTTACATCCCGCCCATCAGCATAACAAGGCTCCCAGTTCTCCATGGCCTGTCCTGCCTTTCTGGATTTTACACTTTATTCAGATGGCCCTTTTGACCAGGGGGAAGTGAGACTTCTTTGTAGTGCAGATTTCCTTTGCAAGCTTCCTTGGTTGGCCAAAAAGGGCGTATGTGTTTTTTCCTGAATATATTCAGGAAAAAACGCGTACGCACTTTTTGGCCAAGTGCATCATTGTGGACGTTCTGCCTCTTTTCCTATGCTTTCAATGCAATTCCAGTCTACCTCCTGAAATCGGTTGCCTGCAATTCTGCCCCGCTTTCAAGTCCTCTTGGCAGCCTTACTTCAGTATATTTTTGGACGATAGCTGTCATTTATAACTCTGCATGTTTGTGAATTACAGTGCCCCTGAGCTCCTTTCTTCAACTCGCTTTCTTGTGAGCTGGCCGCAACACCGCAGGATTGCTTCAGGCCCTAATCTGGTTCCGGCACGGCACGCTGAGCCTTTGGTTAATTCCTCTTCCTGGTGGGAAATGAGAGTTAAATTTGCCCGTCCAGACACCTCCAGCTAGTCTCTCATTGGTTCTCCCTATTCCTGTTCATCTTCCGCAGAAATTGCAAACTGGGCCAAACAGGAGGTTAAAGGCACTGACTCTCCAAGTCGGGAGAGTGTTAGTAAAGCATCTGGAATATTGCACCCGAGTACCAGGGGATGAGAACTGAGACATATTTGAACACGTCTCCCAATCACACGGTTGATCATACTCTGGGTTCCACATGCATGTTTTAGCTGAAGGAAGAATCCCTTAAACATGGAGAGTTGAGAGCTGTGGAATGGGTACCATGCAATATGACTTCAAAGGGTCTTCATTTGCTCACCGAACCTCTCCAATCCTATCACTGCTGCCGTTATGCCCCTGTACACACGCTTGATTCTCTTTCAGAGCCATAGTAATCCATAGGTTTTAAGATACTTACTAGTCAGGTACATTCTTAGGCGTTTAATATGGGGTGTTGAGTCCATTTCGTTGAGCAAGGAGTAGCTCTTGTCTATTCCATATTTGGCTTAAGGAACTTTATCTGTGCTCATTTCAATCTCTGGTTTTATGCAGCACCCCAACTCACCTTTCCCCTTAAGCAAGCATAAGTTGGTTTTCTAAATTTGAGACCCTGTTCTGTTTTGTAATTCAGTTCCTGTGTAGCCAAGATTACATTCCGTGTATTAGTGATATCTTATGATGTTTCTTTTTCTGTGTGACTTATTTCAGTTAGAATCATCATACCTGAATCCACTCATTATGCTGCTACGGGCCTGATGACATAGATTTCATTGCTGAGTGATATTGCATTGTACATAAGTACCACAACTTCTTTATCCTTTTTTCGCTTTCTGCGATATTGAACTTGTACCGTAAACGAGGTTCTTGTAAACAGAGCCGTCCCAAACTTTGGGGTGGCTGTGTCTTTTTGATTTTAATTTCCCTAAGCTATAGGACCATAAGTGGAAGTGCCTTAGGCTCTGTTGCTTTGTTTTTTAGATGTTTCAGGAAACACCATACACTTCTCCCAAGTGGCTGTTGGCAATTTACATCCCGCCATTCAGCATAACAATGCTCCCAGTTCTCCATGGCCTGTCCTGCCTTTCTGGATTTTACACATTTTTCAGATGGCCCTTTTGACCGGGGGGAAGTGAGACTTCATTGTAGTGCAGATTTCCTTTGCAAGCTTGCTTGGTTGGCCAAAAAGGGCGTATGCGTCTTTTCCTGAATATATTCAGGAAAAGACGCATACGCCCTTTTTGGCCAAGTGCATCATTGTGGACGTTCTGCCTCTTTTCCTATGCTTTAAATGCAATTCCAGTCTACCTCCTGAAATTGGTTTCCTGCAATTCTGCCCCGCTTTGAAGTCCTCTTGGCAGCCTTACTTCAGTATATTTTTGGACGATAGCTGTCATTTATAACTCTGCAGGTTTGTGAATTACAGTGCCCCTGAGCTCCTTTCTTCAACTCGCTTTCTTGTGAGCTGGCCGCAACACCGCAGGATTGCTTCAGGCCCTAATCTGGTTCCGGCATGGCACGCTGAGCCTTTGGTTAATTCCTCTTCCTGGTGGGAAATGAGAGTTAAATTTGCCCGTCCAGACACCTCCAGCTAGTCTCTCATTGGTTCTCCCTATTCCTGTTCATCTTACGCAGAAACTGCAAACTGCGCCAAACAGGAGGTTAAATGCACTGACTCTCCAAGTCGGGAGAGTGTTAGTAAAGCGTCTGGAAAGTTGCACCCGAGTACCAGGGGACGAAAACTGAGACATATTGGAACACGTCTCCCGATCACATGGTTGATCATACTCTGTGTTCCACATGCATGTTTGAGCTGAAGGCAGAATCCCTTAAACCTGGAGAGTTGAGACCCGTGGAATGGGTACCATGCAATATGACTTCAAAGGGTCTTCATTTGCTCACCGAACCTCTCCAGTCCTATCACTGCTGCTTTTATGCCCCTGTACACACGCTTGATTCTCTTTCAGAGACATAGCAATCCATAGGTTTTAAGATACTTACTAGTCAGGTACATTCTTAGGCGTTTAATATGGGGTGTTGAGTCCATTTCGTTGAGCAAGGTGTAGCTCTTGTCTACTCCATATTTGGCTTAAGGAACTTTATCTGTGCTCATTTCAATCTCTGGTTTTATGCAGCACCCCAACTCCCCTTTCCCCTTAAGCCAGCATAAGTTGGTTTTCTACATTTGAGACCCTGTTCTGTTTTGTAATCCACTTCCTGTGTAGCCAAGTTTACATTCTGTGTATTAGTGATGTCTTATGATGTTTCTATTTCTGTGTGAATTATTTCAGTTAGAATCATCATACCTGAATCCACTCATTATGATGCTACGGGCCTGATGACATAGATTTCATTGCTGAGTGATATTGCATTGTACGTAAGTACCACAACTTCTTTATCCATTTTTCACTTTCTGCGATATTGAACTTGTACCGTAAACGAGGTTCTTGTAAACAGAGCCGTCCCAAACTTTGGGGTGGCTGTGTCTTTTTGATTTTAATTTCCCTAAGCTATAGGACCAGAAGTGGAAGTGCCGTAGGCTCTGTTGCTTTGTTTTTTAGATGTTTCAGGAAACACCATACACATCTCCCGAGTGGCTGTTGGCAATGTACATCCCACCCATCAGCATAACAAGGCTCCCAGTTCTCCATGGCCTGTCCTGCGTTTCTGGATTTTACACTTTTTTCAGATGGCCCTTTTGACCGGGGGAAGTGAGACTTCATTGTAGTGCAGATTTCCTTTGCAAGCTTGCTTGGTTGGCCAAAAAGGGCGTATGCGTTTTTTCCTGAATATATTCTGGAAAAAACGCATACGCCCTTTTTGGCCAAGTGCATCATTGTGGACGTTCTGCCTCTTTTCCTATGCTTTAAATGCAATTCCAGTCTACCTCTTGAAATCAGTTTCCTGCAATTCTGCCCCACTTTCAAGTCCTCTTGGCAGACTTACTTCAGTATGTTTTTGGACGATAGCTGTCATTTATAACTCTGCAGGTTTGTGAATTACAGTGCCCCTGAGCTCCTTTCTTCAACTCGCTTTCTTGTGAGCTGGCCGCAACACCGCAGGATTGCTTCAGGCCCTAATCTGGTTCCGGCACGGCACGCTGAGCCTTTGGTTAATTCCTCTTCCTGGTGGGAAGTGAGAGTTAAATTTGCCCGTCCAGACACCTCCAGCTAGTCTCTCATTGGTTCTCCCTATTCCTGTTCATCTTCCGCAGAAATTGCAAACTGGGCCAAACAGGAGGTTAAAGGCACTGACTCTCCAAGTCGGGAGAGTGTTAGTAAAGCATCTGGAATGTTGCACCCGAGTACCAGGGGACGAAAACTGAGACATATTCGAACACGTCTCCCGATCACACGGTTGAAAATACTCTGGGTTCCACAGGCATGTTTTAGCTGAAGGAAGAATCCCTTAAACCTGGAGAGTTGAGACCCGTGGAATGGTACCATGCAATATGACTTCAAAGGGTCTTCATTTGCTCACCGAACCTCTCCAATCCTATCACTGCTGCGTTTATGCCCCTGTACACATGCTTGATTCTCTTTCGGAGACAAAGCAATCCATAGGTTTTAAGATACTTACAAGTCAGGTACATTCTTAGGCGTTTAATATGGGGTGTTGTGTCCATTTCGTTGACCAAGGAGTAGCTCTTGTCTATTCCATATTTGGCTTAAGGAACTTTATCTGTGCTCATTTCAATCTCTGGTTTTATGCAGCAACCCAACTCACCTTTCCCCTTAAGCAAGAATAAGTTGCTTTTCTACCTTTGAGACCCTGTTCTGTTTTGTAATCCAGTTCCTGTGTAGCCAAGTTTACATTCCGTGTATTAGTGATATCTTATAATGTTTCTTTTTCTGTGTGAGTTATTTCAGTTAGAATCATCATACCTGAATCCACTCATTATGCTGCTACGGGCCTGATGACATAGATTTCATTGCTGAGTGATATTGCATTGTACGTAAGTACCACAACTTCTTTATCCATTTTTCGCTTTCTGCGATATTGAAATTGTACCGTAAACGAGGTTCTTGTAAAGAGTCCGTCCCAAACTTTGGGCTGGCTGTGTCTTTTTGATTTTAATTTCCCTAAGCTATAGGACCATAAGTGGAAGTGTCCTAGGCTGTGTTGCATTGTTTTTTAGATGTTTCAGGAAAAACCATACACTTCTCCCGAGTGGCTGTTGGCAATTTACATCCCGCCCTTCAGCATAACAAGGCTCCCAGTTCTCCATGGCCTGTCCTGCCTTTCTGGATTTTACACTTTTTTCAGATGGCCCTTTTCACCGGGGGGAAGTGAGACTTCATTGTAGTGCAGATTTCTTTGCAAGCTTGCTTGGTTGGCCAAAAAGGGCGTATGCGTTTTTTCCTGAATATATTGAGGAAAAAAAGCATACGCCCTTTTTGGCCAAGTGCATCATTGTCGACGTTCTGCCTCTTTTCCCATGCTTTAAATGCAATTCCAGTCTACCTCCTGAAATCGGTTTCCTGCAATTCTGCCCCGCTTTGAAGTCCTCTTGGCAGCCTTACTTCAGTATATTTTTGTATGATATGTGTCATTTATAACTCTTCAGGTTTGTGAATTACACTGCCCCGAGCTCCTTTCTTCAACTCGCATTCTTGTGAGCTGACCGCAACACCGCAGGATTGCTTCAGGTCCTAATCTGGTTCCGGCCCGGCACGCTGAGCCTTTGGTTAATTCCTCTTCCTGGTGGGAAATGAGAGTTAAATTTGCCCGTCCAGACACCTCCAGCTAGTCTCTCATTGGTTCTCCCTATTCCTGTTCATCTTCCGCAGAAATTGCAAACTGGGCCAAACAGGAGGTTAAAGGCACTGACTCTCCAAGTCGGGAGAGTGTTAGTAAAGCATCTGGAATGTTGCACCCGAGTCCCAGGGGATGAGAACTGAGACATATTTGAACACCTCTCCCTATCACACGGTTGATCATACTCTGCGTTCCACATGCATGCTTTAGCTGAAGGAAGAATCCCTTAAACCTGGAGAGTTGAGACCCTTGGAATGGGTACCATGCAATATGACTTCAAAGGGTCTTCATTTGCTCACCGAACCTCTCCAATCCTATCACTGCTGCGTTTATGCCCCTGTACACATGCTTGATTCTCTTTCGGAGACATAGCGATCCAAAGGTTTTAAAATACTTACAAGTCAGGTACATTCTTAGGCGTTTAATATGGGGTGTTGTGTCCATCTCGTTGAGCAAGGAGTAACTCTTGTCTATTACATATTTGGCTTAAGGAATTTTATCTGTGCTCATTTCAATGTCTGGTTTTATGCAGTACCCCAACTCACATTTCCCCTTAAGCAAGCATAAGTTGGTTTTCTAAATTTGAGACCCTGTTCTGTTTTGTAATTCAGTTCCTGTGTAGCCAAGGTTACATTTCGTGTATTAGTGATATCTTATGATGTTTCTTTTTCTGTGTGACTTATTTCAGTTAGAATCATCATACCTGAATCCACTCTTTATGCTGCTACGGGCCTGATGACATAGATTTCATTGCTGAGTGATATTGCATTGTACGTAAGTACCACAACTTCTTTATCCATTTTTCACTTTCTGCGATATTGAACTTGTAACGTAAACGAGGTTCTTGTAAACAGAGCCGTCCCAAACTTTGCGGTGGCTGTGTCTTTTTGATTTTAATTTCCCTAAGCTATAGCACCATAAGTGGAATTGCCCTAGGCTTTTTTGCTTTGTTTTTTAGATGTTTCAGGAAACACCATACACTTCTCCCTAGTGGCTGTTGGCAATTTACAACCCGCCCATCAGCATAACAAGGCTGCCCGTTCTCCATGGCCTGTCCTGCCTTTCTGGATTTTACACTTTTTTCAGATGGCCCTTTTGACCGGGGGGAAGTGAGACTTCATTGTAGTGCAGATTTCCTTTGCAAGCTTGCTTGGTTGGCCAAAAAGGGCGTATGCGTTTTTTCCTGAATATATTCAGGAAAAAACGCATACGCTCTTTTTGGCCAAGTGCATCATTGTCCACGTTCTGCCTCTTTTCCTATGCTTTAAATGCAATTCCAGTCTACCTCCTGAAATCGGTTTCCTGCAATTCTGCCCCGCTTTCAAGTCCTCTTGGCAGCCTTACTTCAGTATATTTTCGGACGATAGCTGTCATTTATAACTCTGCAGGTTTGTGAATTACAGTGCCCCTGAGCTCCTTTCTTCAACTCGCTTTCTTGTGAGCTGGCCACAACACCGCAGGATTGCTTCAGGCCCTAATCTTGTTCCGGCACGGCATGCTGAGCTTTTGGTTAATTCCTCTTCCTGGTGGGAAATGAGAGTTAAATTTGCCCGTCCAGACACCTCCAGCTAGTCTCTCATTGGTTCTCCCTAAAGAGTCTGGAATTTTGCACCTGAGTACCAGGGGACGAAAACTGAGACATATTTTAACATGTCTCCCTATCACACGGTTGATCATACTCTGAGTTCCACATGCATGTTTTAGCTGAAGGAAGAATCTCTTAAACCTGGAGAGTTGAGACCGGTGGAATGGGTATCATGCAATATGACTTCAAAGGGTCTTAATTTGCTCACCGAACCTCTCCAATCCTATCACTGCTGCGTTTATGTCACTGGACACACGCTTGATTCTCTTTCAGAGACATAGCAATCCATAGGTTTTAAGATACTTACTAGTCAGGTACATACTTAGGCGTTTAATATGGCGTGTTGAGTCCATTTCGTTGAGCAACTAGTAGCTCTTGTCTATTCCATATTTGGCTTAAGGAACTTTATCTGTGCTCATTTCAATCTCTGGTTTTATGCAGCACCCCAACTCACCTTTCCCCTTAAGCAAGCATAAGTTGTTTTTCTAAATTTCAGACCCTCTTCTGTTTTGTAATCCAGTTCCTGTGTAGCCAAGTTTACATTCCGTGTATTAGTGATATCTTATGATGTTTCTTTTTCTGTGTGACTTATTTCAGTTAGAATCATCATACCTGAATCCACTCATTATGATGCTACGGGCCTGATGACATAGATTTCATTGCTGAGTGATATTGCATTGTACGTAAGTACCACAACTTCTTTATCCATTTTTCACTTTCTGCGATATTGAACGTGTACCGTAAATGAGGTTCTTGTAAACAGAGCCGTCCCAAACTTTGGGGTGGCTGTGTCTTTTTGATTTCAATTTCCCTAAGCTATAGGACCATAAGTGGAAGTGCCCTAGGCTCTGTTGCTTTGTTTTTTAGATGTTTCAGGAAACACCATACACTTCTCCCGAGTGGCTGTTGGCAATTTACATCCCGCCCATCAGCATAACAAGGCTCCCAGTTCTCCATGGCCTGTCCTGCCTTTCTGGATTTTACACTATTTTCAGATGGCCCTTTTGACCTGGGGGACGTGAGACTTCATTGTAGTGCAGATTTCCTTTGCAAGCTTGCTTGGTTGGCCAAAAAGGGCGTATGCATTTTTTCCTGAATATATTCAGGAAAAAACGCATACGCCCTTTTTGGCCAAGTGCATCATTGTGGACGTTCTGCCTCTTTTCCTATGCTTTCAATGCAATTCCAGTCTACCTCCTGAAATCGGTTTCCTGCAATTCTGCCCCGCTTTCAAGTCCTCTTGGCAGCCTTACTTCAGTATATTTTTGGACGATAGCTGTCATTTATAACTCTGCAGGTTTGTGAATTACAGTGCCCCTGAGCTCCTTTCTTCAACTCGCTTTCTTGTGAGCTGGCCGCAACACCGCAGGATTGCTTCAGGCCCTAATCTGGTTCTGGCACGGCACGCTGAGCCTTTGGTTAATTCCTCTTCCTGGTGGGAAATGAGAGTTAAATTTGCCCGTCCAGACACCTCCAGCTAGTCTCTCATTGGTTCTCCCTAATCCTGTTCATCTTCCGCAGAAATTGCAAACTGGGCCAAACAGGAGGTTAAAGGCACTGACTCTCCAAGTCGGGAGAGTGTTAGTAAAGCATCTGGAATGTTGCACCCGAGTACCAGGGGACAAAAACTGAGACATATTGGAACACGTCTCCCGATCACACGGTTGATCATACTCTGGGTTCCACATGCATGTTTTAGATGAAGGAAGAATCCCTTAAACCTGGAGAGTTGAGACCCTTGGAATGGATACCATGCAATATGACTTCAAAGGGTCTTCATTTGCTCACCGAACCTCTCCAATCCTATCACTGCTGCCGTTATGCCCCTGTACACACACTTGATTCTCTTTCAGAGCCATAGTAATCCATAGGTTTTAAGATACTTACTAGTCAGGTACATTCTTAGGCGTTTAATATGGGGTGTTGAGTCCATTTCGTTGAGCAAGGAGTAGCTCTTGTCTATTCCATATTTGGCTTAAGGAACTTTATCTGTGCTCATTTCAGTCTCAGGTTTTATGCAGCACCTCAACTCACATTTCCCCTTAAGCAAGCATAAGTTGGATTTCTAAATTTGAGACCCTGTTCTGTTTTGTAATTCAGTTCCTGTGTAGCCAAGATTACATTCCGTGTATTAGTGATATCTTATGATGTTTCTATTTCTGTGTGACTTATTTCAGTTAGAATCATCATACCTGAATCCACTCATTATGCTGCTACGGGCCTGATGACATAGATTTCATTGCTGAGTGATATTGCATTGTACGTAAGTACCACAACTTCTTTATCCAGTTTTCACTTTCTGCAATATTGAACTTGTACCGTAAACGAGGTTCTTGTAAACAGAGCCATCCCAAACTTTGGGGTGGCTGTGTCTTTTTGATTTTAATTTCCCTAAGCTATAGGACCATAAGTGGAAGTGCCCTAGGCTCTGTTACTTTGTTTTTTAGATGTTTCAGGAAACACCATACACTTCTCCCGAGTGGCTTTTGGCAATTTACATCCCGCCCATCAGCATAACAAGGCTCCCAGTTCTCCATGGCCTGTCCTGCCTTTCTGGATTTTACACTTTTTTCAGATGGCCCTTTTGACAGGGGGGAAGTGAGACTTCATTGTAGTGCAGATTTCCTTTGCAAGCTTGCTTGGTTGGCCAAAAAGGGCGTATGCGTTTTTTCCTGAATATATTCAGGAAAAAACGCATACGCCCTTTTTGGCCAAGTGCATCATTGTGGACGTTCTGCCTCTTTTCCTATGCTTTCAATGCAATTCCAGTCTACCTCCTGAAATCGGTTGCCTGCAATTCTGCCCCGCTTTCAAGTCCTCTTGGCAGCCTTACTTCAGTATATTTTTGGACGATAGCTGTCATTTATAACTCTGCAGGTTTGTGAATTACAGTGCCCCTGAGCTCCTTTCTTCAACTCGCTTTCTTCTGAGCTGGCCGCAACACCGCAGGATTCCTTCAGGACCTAATCTGGTTCCGGCACGGCACGCTGAGCCTTTGGTTAATTCCTCTTCCTGGTGGGAAATGAGAGTTAAATTTGCCCGTCCAGACACCTCCAGCTAGTCTCTCATTGGTTCTCCCTATTCCTGTTCATCTTCCGCAGAAATTGCAAACTGGGCCAAACAGGAGGTTAAAGGCACTGACTCTCCAAGTCGGGAGAGTGTTTGTAAAGCATCTGGAATGTTGCACCCGAGTACCAGGGGACGAAAACTGAGACATATTTGAACACGTCTCCCGATCACACGGTTGATCATACTCTGGGTTCCACATGCATGTTTTAGCTGAAGGAAGAATCCCTTAAACATGGAGAGTTGAGACCCGTGGAATGGGTACCATGCAATATGACTTCAAAGGGTCTTCATTTGCTCACCGAACCTCTCCAATCCTATCACTGCTGCGTTTATGCCCCTGTACACACGCTTGATTCTCTTTCGGAGACATAGCAATCCATAGGTTTTAAGATACTTACTAGTCAGGTACATTCTTAGGCGTTTAATATGGGGTGTTGAGTCCATTTCGTTGAGCAAGGAGTAGCTCTTGTCTATTCCATATTTGGCTTAAGGAACTTTATCTGTGCTCATTTCAGTCTCTGGTTTTATGCAGCACCCCAACTCACCTTTCCTCTTAAGCAAGTATAAGTTGGTTTTCTACATTTGAGACCCTGTTCTGTTTTGTAATCCAGTTCCTGTGTAGCCAAGTTTACATTCCGTGTATTAGTGATATCTTATGATGTTTCTTTTTCTGTGTGACTTATTTCAGTTAGAATCATCATACCTGAATCCACTCATTATGCTGCTACCGGCCTGATGACATAGATTTCATTGTTGAGTGATATTGCATTGTACGTAAGTACCACAACTTCTTTATCCATTTTAAACTTTCTGCGATATTGAACTTGTACCGTAAACGAGATTCTTGTAAACAGAGCCGTCCCAAACTTTGGGGTGGCTGTGTCTTTTTGATTTTAATTTCCCTAAGCTATAGGACCATAAGTGGAAGTGCCCTAGGCTCTGTTGCTTTGATTTTTAGATGTTTCAGGAAACACCATACACTTCTCCTGAGTGGCTGTTGGCAATTTACATCCCGCCCTTCAGCATAACAAGGCTCCCAGTTCTCCATGGCCTGTCCTGCCTTTCTGGATTTTACACTTTTATCAGATGGCCCTTTTGACCGGGGGGAAGTGAGACTTCATTGTAGTGCAGATTTCCTTTGCAAGCTTGCTTGGTTGGCCAAAAAGGGCGTATGCGTTTTTTCCTAAATATATTCAGGAAAAAACGCATACGCCCTTTTTGGCCAAGTGCATCATTGTGGACGTTCTGCCTCTTTTCCTATGCTTTCAATGCAATTCCAGTCTACCTCCTGAAAGCGGTTTCCTGCAATTCTGCCCCGCTTTCAAGTCCTATTGGCAGCCTTACTTCAGTATATTTTTGGATGATAGCTGTCATTTATAACTCTGCAGGTTTGTGAATTACAGTGCCCCTGAGCTCCTTTCTTCAACTCGCTTTCTTGTGAGCTGGCCACAACACCGCAGGATTGCTTCAGGCCCTAATCTTGTTCCTGCACGGAACACTGAGCCTTTGGTTAATTCCTCTTCCTGGTGGGAAATGAGAGTTAAATTTGTCCGTCCAGACACCTCCAGCTAGTCTCTCATTGGTTCTCCCTATTCCTGTTCATCTTCTGCAGAAATAGGAAACTGGGCCAAACAGGAGGTTAAAGGCACTGACTCTCCAAGTCGGGAGAGTGTTAGTAAAGCATCTGGAATGTTGCACCCGAGTACCAGGGGACGAAAACTGAGACATATTTGAACACGTCTCCCGATCACACGGTTGATCATACTCTCGGTTCCACATGCATGTTTTAGCTGAAGGAAGAATCCCTTAATCCTGGAGAGTTGAGACCCGTGGAATGGGTACCATGCAATATGACTTCAAAGGGTCTTCATTTGCTCACCAAACCTCTCCAATCCTATCACTGCAGCGTTTATGCCCCTGTACACAGGCTTGATTCTCTTTCAGAGACATACCAATCCATAGGTTTTAAGATACTTACTAGTCAGGTACATTCTTAGGCATTTAATATGGGGTGTTGAGTCCATTTCGTTGAGCAAGGCGTAGCTCTTGTCTATTCCATATTTGGCTTAAGGAACTTTATCTGTGCTCATTTCAATCTCTGGTTTTATGCAGCACCCCAACTCACCTTTCCCCTTAAGCAAGCATGTTGGTTTTCTAAATTTGAGAACCTGTTCTGTTTTGTAATCCACTTCCTGTGTAGCCAAGTTTACATTCCATGTATTAGTGACATCTTATGATGTTTCTTTTTCTGTGTGACTTATTTCAGTTAGAATCATCATACCTGAATCCACTCATTATGCTCCTACGGGCCTGATGACATAGATTTCACTGTTGAGTGATATTGCATTGTACGTAAGTACCACAACTTCTTTATCCATTTTTCACTTTCTGCGATATTGAACTTGTACTGTAAAGGAGGTTCTTGTAAACAGAGCCGTCCCAAACTTTGGGGTGGCTGTGTCTTTTTGATTTTAATTTCCCTAAGCTATAGGACCATAAGTGGAAGTGCCCTAGGCTCTGTTGCTTTGTTTTTTAGATGTTTCAGGAAACACCATACACTTCTCCCCTGTGGCTGTTGGCAATTTACATCCCGCCCATCAGCATAACAAGGCTCCCAGTTCTCCATGGCCTGTCCTGCCTTTCTGGATTTTACACTTTTTTCAGATGGCCCTTTTGACCGGGGGGAAGTGAGACTTCATTTTAGTGCAGATTTCCTTTGCAAGCTTGCTTGGTTGGCCAAAATGGGCGTATGCGTTTTTTTCTGAATATATTCAGGAAAAAACGCATACGCTCATTTTGGCCAAGTGCATCATTGTGGACGTTCTGCCTCTTTTCCTATGCTTTAAATGCTATTCCAGTCTACCTCCTAAAATCAGTTTCCTGCAATTCTGCCCCGCTTTCAAGTCCTCTTGGCAGCCTTACTTCAGCATATTTTTGGACGATAGCTGTCATTTATAACTCTGCAGGTTTGTGAATTACAGCGCCCCTGAGCTCCTTTCTTCAACTCGCTTTCTTGTGAGCTGGCCACAACACCGCAGGATTTCTTCAGGCCCTAATCTGGTTCCGGCACGGCACACTGAGCCTTTGGTTAATTCCTCTTCCTGGTGGGAAATGAGAGTTAAATTTGCCCGTCCAGACACCTCCAGCTAGTCTGTCTTTGGTTCTCCCTATTCCTGTTCATCTTCCGCAGAAATTGCAAACTGGGCCAAACAGGAGGTTAAAGGCACTGACTCTCCAAGTCGGGAGAGTGCTAGTAAAGCATCTGGAATGTTGCACCCGAGTACCAGGGGACGAAAACTGAGACATATTTGAACACGTCTCCCGATCACACGGTTGATCATACTCTGGGTTCCACATGCATGTTTTAGCTGAAGGAAGAATCCCTTAAACCTGGAGAGTTGAGACCCGTGGAATGAGAACCATGCAATATGACTTCAAAGGGTATTCATTTGCTCACCGAACCTCTCCAGTCCTATCACTGCTGCTTTTATGCCCCTATACACACGCTTGATTCTCTTTTGGAGACATAGCAATCTATAGGTTTTAACATACTTACTAGTCAGGTACATTCTTAGGCGTTTAATATGGGGTGTTGAGTCCATTTCGTTGAGCAAGGAGTAGCTCTTGTCTATTCCATATTTGGCTTAAGGAACTTGATCTGTGCTCATTTCAATCCCTGGTTTTATGCAGCTCCCCAACTGACCTTTCCCCTTAAGCAAGCATATTGGTTTTCTAAATTTGAGAACCTGTTCTGTTTTGTAATCCAGTTCCTGTGTAGCCAAGTTTACATTCCGTGTATTAGTGATATCTTATGATGTTTCTTTTTCTGTGTGACTTATTTCAGTTAGAATCATCATACCTGAATCCACTCATTATGCTGCTATGGGCCTGATGACATAGATTTCATTGCTGAGTGATATTGCATTGTATGTAAGTACCACAACATCTTTATCCATTTTTCACTTTCGGTGATATTGAACTTGTACCGTAAATGAGGTTCTGGTAAACAGAGCTGTCCCAAAATTTGGGGTTGCTGTGTCTTTTTGATTTTAATTTCCCTAAGCTATAGGACCATAAGTGGAAGTGCCCTAGGCTCTGTTGCTTTGTTTTTTAGATGTTTCAGGAAACACCATACACTTATGGCAAGTGGCTGTTGGCAATTTACATCCCGCCCATCAGCATAACAAGCCTCCCAGTTCTCCATGGCCTGTCCTGCCTTTCTGGATTTTACACTTTTATCAGATGGCCCTTTTGACTGGGGGGAAGTGAGACTTCATTGTAGTGCAGATTTCCTTTGCAAGCTTGCTTGGTTGGCCAAAAAGGGCGTATGCGTTTTTTCCTGAATATATTCAGGAAAAAACGCATACACACTTTTTGGCCAATTGCATCATTGTGGACGTTCTGCCTCTTTTCCTATGCTTTCAATGCAATTCCAGTCTACCTCCTGAAATCGGTTGCCTGCAATTCTGCCCCGATTTCATGTCCTCTTGGCAGCCTTACTTCAGTATATTTTTGGACGATAGCTGTCATTTATAACTCTGCAGGTTTGTGAATTACAGTGCCCCTGAGCTCCTTTCTTCAACTCGCTTTTTGTGAGCTGGCCGCAACACCGCAGGATTGCTTCAGGCCCTAATCTGGTTCTGGCACGGCACGCTGAGCCTTTGGTTAATTCCTCTTCCTGGTGGGAAATGAGAGTTAAATTTGCCCGTCCAGACACCTCCAGCTAGTCTCTCTTTGGTTCTCCCTATTCCTGTTCATCTTCCGCAGAAATTGCAAACTGGGCCAAACAGGAGGTTAAAGGCACTGACTCTCCAAGTCGGGAGAGTGTTAGTAAAGCATATGGAATGTTGCACCCGAGTACCAGGGGACGAAAACTGAGACATATTTGAACACGTCTCCCGATCACATGGTTGATCATACTCTGGGTTCCACAGGCATGTTTTAGCTGAAGGAAGAATCCCTTAAACCTGGAGAGTTGAGACCCGTGGAATGGGTACCATGCAATATGACTTCAAAGGGTCTTCATTTGCTCACCGAACCTCTCCAATCCTATCACTGCTGCGTTATTGCCCCTGTACACACGCTTGATTCTCTTTCGGAGACATAGCAATCCATAGGTTTTGAGATACTTACTAGTCAGGTACATTCATAGGCGTTTAATATGGGGTGTTGAGTCCATTTCGTTGAGTAAGGAGTAGCTCTTGTCTATTCCATATTTGGCTTAAGGAACTTTATCTGTGCTCATTTCAGTCTCTGGTTTTATGCAGCACCCCAACTCACCTTTCCCCTTAAGCAAGCATAAGTTGGTTTTCTACATTTGAGACCCTGTTCTGTTTTGTAATCCAGTTCCTGTGTAGCCAAGTTTACATTCCGTGTATTAGTGATATCTTATGATGTTTCTTTTTCTGTGTGACTTATTTCAGTTAGAATCATCATACCTGAATCCACTCATTATGCTGCTACGGGCCTGATGACATAGATTTCATTGCTGAGTGATATTGCATTGTACGTAAGTACCGCAACTTCTTTATCCATTTCTTGCTTTCTGCGATATTGAACTTGTACCGTAAACGAGATTCTTGTAAACAGAGCCGTCCCAAACTTTGGGGTGGCTGTGTCTTTTTGATTTTAATTTCCCTAAGCTATAGGACCATAAGTGGAAGTGCCCTAGGCTCTGTTGCTTTGATTTTTAGATGTTTCAGGAAACACCATACACTTCTCCCCAGTGGCTGTTGGCAATTTACATCCTGCCAATCAGCAGAACAAGGCTCCCAGTTCTCCATGGCCTGTCCTGCCTTTCTGGATTTTACACTTTTTTCAGATGTTCCTTTTGACCGGGGGGAAGTGAGACTTCATTGTAGTGCAGATTTCCTTTGCAAGCTTGCTTGTTTGGCCAAAAAGGGCGTATGCGTTTTTTCCTGAATATATTCAGGAAAAAACGCATACGCCCTTTTTGGCCAAGTGCATCATTGTCGACGTTCTGCCTCTTTTCCTATGCTTAAATGCAATTCCAGTCTACCTCCTGAAATCGGTTTCCTGCAATTCTGCCCCGCTTTCAAGTCCTCTTGGCAGCCTTACTTCAGTATATTTTTGGACGATAGCTGTCATTTATAACTATGCAGGTTTGTGAATTACAGTGCCCCTGAGCTCCTTTCTTCAACTCGCTTTCTTGTGAGCTGGCCGCAACACCGCAGGATTGCTTCAGGCCCTAATCTGGTTCCGGCACGGCATGCTGAGCCTTTGGTTAATTCTTCTTCCTGGTGGGAAATGAGAGTTAAATTTGCCCTTCCAGACACCTCCAAATAGTCTCTCATTGGTTCTCCCTATTCCTGTTCATCTTCCGCAGAAATTGCAAACTGGGCCAAACAGGAGGTTAAAGGTACTGACTCTCCAAGTCGGGAGAGTGTTAGTAAAGTGTCTGGAATATTGCACCCTAGTACGAGGGGACGAAAACTGAGACATATTTGAACACGTCTCCCGATCACACGGTTGATCATACTCTGGGTTCCACATGCATGTTTTAGCTGAAGGAAGAATCCCTTAAACCTGGAGAGTTGAGACCCGTGGAATGGGTACCATGCAATATGACTTCAAAGGGTCTTCATTTGCTCACCGAACCTCTTCAATCCTATCACTGCTGCGTTTATGCCCCTGTACACATGCTTGTTTCTCTTTCGGAGACATAGCAATCCATAGGTTTTAAGATACTTACTACTCAGGTACATTCTTAGGCGTTTAATATGGGGTGTTGAGTCCATTTCGTTGAGCAAGGTGTAGCTCTTGTCTATTCCATATTTGGTTTAAGGAACTTTATCTGTGCTCATTTCAATCTCTGGTTTTATGCAGCACCCCAACTCACCTTTCCCCTTAAGCAAGCATAAGTTGGTTTTCTAAATTTGAGACCCTCTTCTGTTTTGTAATCCAGTTCCTGTGTAGCCAAGTTTACATTCCGTGTATTAGTGATATCTTATGATGTTTCTTTTTCTGTGTGACTTATTTCAGTTAGAATCATCATACCTGAATCCACTCATTATGCTGCTACGGGCCTGATGACATAGATTTCATGCTGAGTGGTATTGCATTGTACGTAAGTACCACAACTTGTTTATCCATTTTTCACTTTCTGCGATATTGAACTTGTACCGTAAACGAGGTTCTTGTAAACAGAGCCGTCCCAAACTTTGGGGTGGCTGTGTCTTTTTGATTTTAATTTCCCTAAGCTATAGGACCATAAGTGGAAGTGCCCTAGGCTCTGTTGCTTTGTTTTTTAGATATTTCAGGAAACACCATACACTTCTCCAGAGTGGCTGTTGGCAATTTACATCCCGCCCATCAGCATAACAAGGCTCCCAGTTCTCCATGGCCTGTCCTGCCTTTCTGGATTTTACACTTTTTTCAGATGGCCCTTTTGACAGGGGGGAAGTGAGACTTCATTTTAGTGTCGATTTCTTTTGCAACCTTGCTTGGTTGGCCAAAAAGGACGTATGCGTTTTTTCCTGAATATATTCAGGAAAAAACACATACGCCCTTTTTGGCCAAGTGCATCATTGTCGACGTTCTGCCTCTTTTTCTATGCTTTAAATGAAATTCCAGTCTACCTCCTGAAATCGGTTTCCTGCAATTCTGCCCCGCTTTCAAGTCCTCTTGGCAGCCTTACTTCAGTATATTTTGGACGATAGTTGTCATTTATAACTCTGCAGGTTTGTGAATTACAGTGCCCCTGAGCTCCTTTCTTCAACTCGCTTTCTTGTGAGCTGGCCGCAACACCGCAGGATTGCTTCAGGCCCTAATCTGGTTCCGGCATGGCTCGCTGAGCCTTTGGTTAATTCCTCTTCCTGGTGGGAAATGAGAGTTAAATTTGCCCGTCCAGACACCTGCAGCTAGTCTCTCATTGGTTCTCCCTATTCCTGTTCATCTTCCGCAGAAATTGCAAACTGGGCCAAACAGGAGGTTAAAGGCACTGACTCTCCAAGTTGGGAGAGTGTTAGTAAAGCATCTGGAATGTTGCACCCGAGTACCAGGGGACGAAAACTGAGACATATTCGAACACGTCTCCCGATCACACGGTTGAAAATACTCTGGGATCCACAGGCATGTTTTAGCTGAAGGAAGAATCCCTTAAACCTGGAGAGTTGAGACCCGTGGAATGGGTACCATGCAATATGACTTCAAAGGGTCTTCATTTGCTCACCGAAACTCTCCAATCCTATCACTGCTGCGTTTTTGCCCCTGTACACATGCTTGATTCTCTTTCGGAGACATAGCAATCCATAGGTTTTAAGATACTTACAAGTCAGGTACATTCTTAGGCGTTTAATATGGGGTGTTGAGTCCATTTCGTTGAGCAAGGAGTAGCTCTTGTCTATTCCATATTTGTCTTAAGGAACTTTATCTGTGCTCATTTCAATCTCTGGTTTTATGCAGCAACCCAACTCACCTTTCCCCTTAAGCAAGAATAAGTTGCTTTTCTATCTTTGAGACCCTGTTCTGTTTTGTAATCCAGTTCCTGTGTAGCCAAGTTTACATTCCGTGTATTAGTGATATCTTATAATGTTTCTTTTTCTGTGTGAGTTATTTCAGTTAGAATCATCATACCTGAATCCACTCATTATGCTGCTACGGGCCTGATGACATAGATTTCATTGCTGAGTGATATTGCATTGTACGTAAGTACCACAACTTCTTTATCCATTTTTCACTTTCTGCGATATTGAACTTGTAACGTAAACGAGGTTCTTGTAAACAGAGCCGTCCCAAACTTTGGGGTGGCTGTGTCTTTTTGATTTTAATTTCCCTAAGCTATAGGACCATAAGTGGAATTGCCCTAGGCTTTTTTGCTTTGTTTTTTAGATGTTTCAGGAAATACCATACACTTCTCCCTAGTGGCTGTTGGCAATTTACATCCCGCCCATCAGCATAACAAGGCTCCCAGTTCTCCATGGCCTGTCCTGCCTTTCTGGATTTTACACTTTTTTCAGATGGCCCTTTTGACCGGGGGGAAGTGAGACTTTATTGTAGTGCAGATTTCCTTTGCAAGCTTGCTTGGTTGGCCAAAAAGGGCGTATGCGTTTTTTCCTGAATATATTCAGGAAAAAACGCATACGCCCTTTTTGGCCAAGTGCATCATTGTCCACGTTCTGCCTCTTTTCCTATGCTTTAAATGCAATTCCAGTCTACCTCTTGAAATCGGTTTCCTGCAATTCTGCCCCGCTTTCAAGTCCTCTTGGCAGCCTTACTTCAGTATATTTTCGGACGATAGCTGTCATTTATAACTCTGCAGGTTTGTGAATTACAGTGCCCCTGAGCTCCTTTCTTCAACTCGCTTTCTTGTGAGCTGGCCACAACACCGCAGGATTGCTTCAGGCCCTAATCTTGTTCCGGCACGGCATGCTGAGCTTTTGGTTAATTCCTCTTCCTGGTGGGAAATGAGAGTTAAATTTGCCCGTCCAGACACCTCCAGCTAGTCTCTCATTGGTTCTCCCTAAAGAGTCTGGAATTTTGCACCTAAGTACCAGGGGACGAAAAGTGAGACATATTTTAATATGTCTCCCTATCACACGGTTGATCATACTCTGAGTTCCACATGCATGTTTTAGCTGAAGGAAGAATCTCTTAAACCTGGAGAGTTGAGACCGGTGGAATGGGTATCATGCAATATGACTTCAAAGGGTCTTAATTTGCTCACCGAACCTCTCCAATCCTATCACTGCTGCGTTTATGCCCCTGGACACACGCTTGATTCTCTTTCAGAGACATAGCAATCCATAGGTTTTAAGATACTTACTAGTCAGGTACATACTTAGGCGTTTAATATGGCATGTTGAGTCCATTTCATTGAGCAAGTAGTAGCTCTTGTCTATTCCATATTTGGCTTAAGGAACTTTATCTGTGCTCATTTCAATCTCTGGTTTTATGCAGCACCCCAACTCACCTTTCCCCTTAAGCAAGCATAAGTTGTTTTTCTAAATTTCAGACCCTCTTCTGTTTTGTAATCCAGTTCCTGTGTAGCCAAGTTTACATTCCGTGTATTAGTGATATCTTATGATGTTTCTTTTTCTGTGTGACTTATTTCAGTTAGAATCATCATACCTGAATCCACTCATTATGCTGCTATGGGCCTGATGACATACATTTCATTGCTGAGTGATATTGTATTGTATGTAAGTACCACAACTTCTTTATCCATTTTTCACTTTCTGCGATATTGAACTTGTACCGTAAACGAGGTTCTTGTAAACAGAGCCGTCCCAAACTTTGGGGTGGCTGTGTCTTTTTGATTTTAATTTCCCTAAGCTATAGCACCATAAGTGGAAGTGCCCTAGGCTCTGTTGCTTTGTTTTTTAGATGTTTCCGGAAACACCATACACTTCTCCCGAGTGGCTGTTGGCAATTTACATCCCGCCCATCAGCATAACAAGGCTCCCAGTTCTCCATGGCCTGTCCTGCGTTTCTGGATTTTACACTTTTTTCAGATGGCCCTTTTGACCGGGGGGAAGTGAGACTTCATTGTAGTGCAGATTTCCTTTGCAAGCTTGCTTGGTTGGCCGAAAAGGGCGTATGCGTTTTTTCCTGAATGCGTTTTTTCCTGAATATATTCAGGAAAAAACGCATACGCCCTTTTTGGCCAAGTGCATCATTGTCGACGTTCTTCCTCTTTTCCTATGCTTTAAATGCAATTCCAGTCTACCTCCTGAAATCGGTTTCCTGCAATTCTGCCCCGCTTTCAAGTCGTCTTGGCAGCCATACTTCAGTATATTTTTGGATGATAGCTGTCATTTATAACTCTGCAGGTTTGTGAATTACAGTGCCCCTGAGCTCCTTTCTTCAACTCACTTTCTTGTGAGCTGGCCGCAACACCACAGGATTGCTTCAGGCCCTAATCTGGTTCCGGCACGGCACGCTGAGCCTTTGTTTAATTCCTCTTCCTGGTGGGAAATGAGAGTTAAATTTGCCCGTCCAGACACCTCCAGCTAGTCTCTCATTGGTCCTCCCTATTCCTGTTCATCTTCCGCAGAAATTGCAAACTGGACCAAACAGGAGGTTAAAGGCACTGACTCTCCAAGTCGGGAGAGTGTTAGTAAAGCATCTGGAATGTAGCACCCGAGTACCAGGGGACGAGAACTGAGACATATTGGAACATGTCTCCCGATCACACGGTTGATCATACTCTGGGTTCCACATGCATGTTTTAGCTGAAGGAAGAATCCCTTAAACCTGGAGAGTTGAGACCCGTGGAATGGGTACCATGCAATATGTCTTCAAAGGGTCTTCATTTGCTCACCGAACCTCTCCAATCCTATCACTGCTGCGTTTATGCCCCTGTACACATGCTTGATTCTCTTTCAGAGACATAGCAATCCATAGGTTTTAAGATACTTACTAGTCAGGTACATTCTTAGGCGTTTAATGTGGGGTGTTGAGACCATTTCATTGAGCAAGGAGTAGCTCTTGTCTATTCCATATTTGGCTTAAGGAACTTTATCTGTGCTCATTTCAATCTCTGGTTTTATGCAGCACCCCAACTCACATTTCCCCTTAAGCAAGCATAAGTTGGTTTTCTTAATTTGAGAACCTCTTCTGTTTTGTAATCCAGTTCCTATGTAGCCAAGTTTATATTCCGTGTATTAGTGATATCTTATGATGTTTCTTTTTCTGTGTGACTTATTTCAGTTAGAATCATCATACCTGAATCCACTCATTATGCTGCTATGGGCCTGATGACATAGATTTCATTGCTGAGTGATATTGCATTGTACGTAAGTACCACAACTTCTTTATCCATTTTTCACTTTCTGCGATATTCAACTTGTACTGTAAATGAGGTTCTTGTAAACAGAGCCGTCCCAAACTTTGGGGTGGCTGTGTCTTTTTGATTTTCATTTCCCTAAGCTATAGGACCATAAGTGGAAGTGCCCTAGGCTGTGTTTCTCTGTTTTTTAGATGTTTCAGGAAACACCATACACTTCTCCTGAGTGGCTGTTGGCAATTTACATCCCGCCCATCAGCATAACAAGGCTCCCAGTTCTCCATGGCCTGTCCTGCCTTTCTGGATTTTACACTTTTTTTCAGATGGCCCTTTTGACCGGGGGGAAGTGAGACTTCATTGTAGTGGAGATATCCTTTCCAAGCTTGCTTGGTTGGCCAAAAAGAGCGTAGGTGTTTTTTCCTGAATATATTCAGAAAAAAACGCATACGCCCTTTTTGGCCAAGTGCATCATTGTCGACGTTCTGCCTCTTTTCCTATGCTTTCAATGCAATTCCAGTCTATCTCCTGAAATCGGTTGCCTGCAATTCTGCCCCGCTTTCAAGTCCTCTTGGCAGCCTTACTTCAGTATATTTTTGGACGATAGCTGTCATTTATAACTCTGCAGGTTTGTGAATTACAGTGCCCCTGAGCTCCTTTCTTCAACTCGCTTTCTTGTGAGCTGGCCGCAACACCGCAGGATTGTTTCAGGCCCTAATCTGGGTCCGGCACGGCACGCTGAGCCTTTGGTTAATTCCTCTTCCTGGTTGGAACTGAGAGTTAAATTTGCCCGTCCAGACACCTCCAGCTAGTCTCTCATTGGTTCTCCCTATTCCTGTTCATCTTCCGCAGAAATTGCAAACTGGGCCAAACAGGAGGTTAAAGGCACTGACTCTCCAAGTCAGGAGAGTGTTAGTAAAGCGTCTGGAATATAACACCCGAGTACCAGGGGACGAAAACTGAGACATGTTGGAACACATCTCCCGATCACATGGTTGATCATACTCTGGGTTCCACATGCATGTTTTAGCTGAAGGAAGAATCCCTTAAACCTGGAGAGTTGAGACCCGTGTAATGGGTACCATGCAATATGACTTCAATGGGTCTTCATTTGCTCACCGAACCTCTCCAATCCTATCACTGCTGCGTTTATGCCCCTGTACACACGCTTGATTCTCTTTAGGAGACATAGCAATCTGAGGTTTTATGATACTTACTAGTCAGGTACATTCTTAGGCGTTTAATATGGGGTGTTGAGTCCATTTCGTGAGCAAGGAGTAGCTCTTGTCTATTCCATATTTGGCTTAAGGAACTTTATCTGTGCTCATTTCAATCTCTGGTTTTATGCAGCACCCCAACTCACCTTTCACCTTAAGCAAGCATAAGTTGGTTTTCTAAATTTGAGACCCTGTTCTGTTTTGGAATCCACTTCCTTTGTAGCCAAGTTTACATTCCGTGTATTGGTGATATCTTATGATGTTTCATTTTCTGTGTGACTTATTACAGTTAGAATCATCATATCTGAATCCACTCATTATGCTGCTACAGGCCTGATGACATAGATTTCATTGCTGAGTGATATTGCATTGTACGTAAGTACCAAAACTTCTTTATCCATTTTTCGCTTTCTGCGACATTGAACTTGTACCGTAAACGAGTTTCTTGTAAACAGAGCCGTCCCAAACTTTGGGGTGGCTGTGTCTTTTTTATTTTAATTTCCCTAAGCTATAGGACCATAAGTGGAAGTGCCCTAGGCTCTGTTGCTTTGTTTTTTAGATGTTTCAGGAAACACCATACACTTCTCCCAAGTGGCTGTTGGCAATTTACATCTCGCCCATCAGCATAACAAGGCTCCCAGTTCTCCATGGCCTGTCCTGCCTTTCTGGATTTTACACTTTGTTCAGATGGCCCTTTTGACCGGGGGAAGTGAGACTTCATTGTAGTGCAGATTTCCTTTGCAAGCTTGCTTGGTTGGCCAAAAAGGGCGTATGCGTTTTTTCCTGAATATATTCAGAAAAAAACGCATACGCCCTTTTTGGCCAAGTGCATCATTGTCGACGTTCTGCCTCTTTTCCTATGCTTTCAATGCAATTCCAGTCTACCTCCTGAAATCGGTTTCCTGCAATTCTGCCCCGCTTTCAAGTCCTCTTGGCAGCCTTACTTCAGTATATTTTTGGACGATAGCTGTCATTTATAACTCTGCAGGTTTGTGAATTACAGTGCCCCTGAGCTCCTTTTTTCAACTCACTTTCTTGTGAGCTGGCCGCAACACCGCAGGATTGCTTTAGGCCCTAATCTGGTTGCGGCACGGCACGCTGAGCCTTTGGTTAATTCCTCTTCCTGGTGGGAAATGAGAGTTAAATTTGCCTGTCCAGTCACCTCCAGCTAGTCTCTCATTGGTTCTCCCTATTCCTGTTCATCTTCCGCAGAAATTGCAAACTGGGCCAAACAGGAGGTTAAAGGTACTGACTCTCCAAGTCAGGAGAGTGTTAGTAGAGCATCTGGAATGTTGCACCGGAGTAGCAGGGGACGAGAACTGAGACATATTGGAACACATCTCCCGATCACATGGTTGATCATACTCTGGGTTCCACATGCAAGTTTTAGCTGAAGGAAGAATCCCTTAAACCTGGAGAGTTGAAGCCCTTGGAATGGGTACCATGCAATATGACTTCAAAGGGTCTTCATTTGCTCACCTAACCTCTCCAATCTTACCACTGCTGCGTTTATGTGCCTGTACACACGCTTGATTCTCTTTCAGAGACATAGCCATCCATAGGTTTTAAGATACTTACTAATCAGGTACATTCTTAGGCGTTTAATATGGGGTGTTGAGTCCATTTGGTTGAGCAAGGAGTAGCTCTTGTCTATTCCATATTTGGCTTAAGGAACTTTATCTGTGCTCATTTCAATCTCTGGTTTTATGCAGCACCCCAACTCACCTTTCCCCTTAAGCAAGCATGTTGGTTTTCTAAATTTGAGACCCTCTTCTGTTTTGTAATCCAGTTCCTGTGTAGCCAAATTTACATTGCATGTGTTAGTGATATCTTATGATGTTTCTTTTTCTCTGTGACTTATTTCAGTTAGAATCATCAAACCTGAATCCACTCATTATGCTGCTACGGGCCTGATGACATAGATTTCATTGCTGAGTGATATTGCATTGTACGTAAGTACCCCAATTTCTTTATCCATTTTTCACTTTCTGCGATATTGAACTTGTACTGTAAATAAGGTTCTTGTAAACAGAGCCGTCCCAAACTTTGGCGTGGCTGTGTCTTTTTTATTTTAATTTCCCTAAGCTATAGGACCATAATTGGATGTGCCCTAGGCTCTGTTGGTGTGTTTTTTAGATGTTTCAGGAAACACCATACACTTCTCCCGAGTTGCTGTTGGCAATTTACATCCCGCCCTTCAGCATAACAAGGCTCCCAGTTCTCCATGGCCTGTCCTGCCTTTCTGGATTTTACACTTTTTTCAGATGGCCGTTTTGATCGGGGGGAAGTGAGACTTCATTGTAGTGCAGATTTCCTTTGCAAGCTTGCTTGGTTGGGCAAAAAGGGCGTATGCGTTTTTTCCTGAATATATTCAGGAAAAAACGCATATGCCCTTTTTGGCCAAGTGCATCATTGTGGACGTTCTGCCTCTTTTCCTATGCTTTAAATGCAATTCCAGTCTACCTCCTGAAATCGGATTCCTGCAATTCTGCCCAGCTTTAAGTCCTCTTGGCAGCCTTACTTCAGTATATTTTTGGACGATAGCTGTCATTTATAACTCTGCAGGTTTGTGAATTACAGTGCCCCTGAGCTCCTTTCTTCAACTCGCTTTCTTGTGAGCTGGCCGCAACACCGCCGGATTGCTTCAGGCCATAATCTAGTTCTGGCACGGCACGCAGAGCCTTTGGTTAATTCCTCTTCCTGGTGGGAAATGAGAGTTAAATTTGCCCGTCCAGACACCTCCAGATAGTCTCTCATTGGTTCTCCCTATTCCTGTTCATCTTCCGCAGAAATTGCAAACTGGGCCAAACAGGAGGTTAAAGGCACTGACTCTCCAATTCGGGAGAGTGTTAGTAAAGCATCTGGAATGTTGCAACCAAGTACCAGCGGACGAGAACTGAGACATATTTGAACACGCCTCCCGATCACACGGTTGATCATACTCTGGGTTCCACATGCATGTTTTAGCTGAAGGAAGAATCCCTTAAACCTGGAGAGTTGAGACCCGTGGAATGGGTACCATGCAATATGACTTCAAAGGGTCTTCATTTGCTCACCGAACCTCTCCAGTCCTATCACTGCTGCGTTTATGCCCCTGTACACACACTTGATTCTCTTTCGGAGACATAGCCATCCATAGGTTTTAAGATACTTACTAGTCAGGTACATTCTTAGGCGTTTAATATGGGGTGTTGAGTCCATTTCATTGAGCAATGAGTAGCTCTTGTCTATTACATATTTGGCTTAAGGAACTTTATCTGTGCTTATTTCAATCTCTGGTTTTATGCAGCACCCCAACTCACCTTTCCCCTTAAGCAAGCATAAGTTGGTTTTCTAAATTTGAGACCCTGTTCTGTTTTGTAATTCAGTTCCTGTGTAGCAAAGTTTACATTCCGTGTATTAGTGATATCTTATGATGTTTCTTTTTCTGTGTGACTTATTTCAGTTAGAATCATCGTACCTGCATCCACTCATTTTCTGCTACAGGCCTGATGACATAGATTTCATTGCTGAGTGATATTGCATTGTACGTAAGTACCACAAATTCTTTATCCATTTTTCACTTTCTGTGATATTGAACTTGTACCGTAAACGAGGTTCTTGTAAACAGAGCCGTCCCAAAGTTTGGGGTGGCTGTGTCTTTTTGATTTTAATTTCCCTAAGCTATAGGACCATAAGTGGAAGTGCCCTAGGCTCTGTTGCTTTGTTTTTCAGATGTTTCAGGAAACACCATACACTTCTCCCGAGTGGCTGTTGGCAATTTACATCCCGCCCATCAGCATAACAAGGCTCCCAGTTCTCCATGGCCTGTCCTGCCTTTCTGGATTTTACACTTTTTTCAGATTGTCCTTTTCACCGGGGGGAAGTGAGACTTCATTGTAGTGCAGATTTCCTATGCAAGCTTGCTAGGTTGGCCAAAAAGTGTGTATGCTTTTTTTCCTGAATATATTCAGGAAAAAACGCATATGCCCTTTTTGGCCAAGTGCATCATTGTCGACGTTCTGCCTCTTTTCCTATGCTTTGAATGCAATTCCAGTCTACCTCCTGAAATCGGTTTCCTGCAATTCTGCCCCGCTTCCAAGTCCTCTTGGCAGCCTTACTTCAGTATATATTTGGACGATAGCTGTCATTTATAACTCTGGAGGTCTGTGAATTACAGTGCCCCTGAGTTCCTTTCTTCAACTCGCTTTCTTGTGAGCTGGCCACAACACCGCAGGATTGCTTCAGGCCCTAATCTGGTTCCGTCACGGCACGCTGAGCCTTTGGTTAATTCCACTTCCTGGTGGGAAATGAGAGTTAAATTTGCCCATATAGTCACCTCCAGCTAGTCTCTCATTGGTTCTAACTATTTCTGTTCATCTTCCGCAGAAATTGCAAACTGGGCCAAACAGGAGGTTAAAGGCACTGACTCTCCAAGTCGGGAGAGTGTTAGTAAAGCATCTGGAATATTGTACCCGAGTACCACGGGTCGAAAACTGAGACATATTTGAACACGTTTCCAGATCACACGATTGATCATACTCTGGGTTCCACATGCATGTTTTAGCTGAAGGAAGAATCCCTTAAACCTGGAGAGTTGAGACCCGTGGAATGGGTACCATGCAATATGACTTCAAAGGGTCTTCATTTGCTCACTGAACCTCTCCAATCCTATCACTGCTGCGTTTATGCCCCTGTACACACGCTTGATTCTCTTTCGGAGACATAGCAATCCACAGGTTTTAAGATACTTACTCATCAGGTACATTCTTAGGCATTTAATATGGGGTGTTGAATCCATTTGCTTGAGCAAGGAGTAGCTCTTGTCTATTCCATATTTGGCTTAAGGATGTTTATCTGTGCTCATTTCAATCTCAGGTTTTATGCAGCACCCCAACTCACCTTTCCCCTTAAGCAAGCATAAGTTGGTTTTCTACATTTGAAACACTGTTCTGGTTGTAATCCAGTTCCTGTGTAGCCAAGTTTACATTCCGTGTATTAGTGATATCTTATTATGTTTCTTTTTCTGTGTGACTTATTTCAGTTAGAATCATCATACCTGAAACCACTCATTTTGCTGCTACGGGCCTGATGACATAGATTTCATTACTGAGTGATATTGCATTGTACGTAAGTACCACAACTTCTTTATCCATTTTTCGCTTTCTGCGATATTGAACTTGTACCGTAAGCGAGGTTCTTGTAAACAGAGCTGTCCCAAACTTTGGGGTGGCTGTGTCTTTTTGATTTTAATTTCCCTAAGCTATAGGACCATAAGTGGAAGTGCCCTAGGCTCTGTTGCTTTGTTTTTTAGATGTTTCAGGAAACACCATACACTTCTCCTGAGTGGCTGTTGGCAATTTACATGCCGCCCATCAGCATAACAAGGCTCCCAGTTCTCCATGGCCTGTCCTGCCTTTCTGGATTTTACACTTTTTTCAGATGCCCCTTTTGACCGGGGGGAAGTGAGACTTCATTGTAGTGCAGATTTCCTGTGCAAGCTTGCTTGGTTGGCCAAAAAGGGCGTATGCGTTTTTTCCTGAATATATTCAGGAAAAAACGCATACGCCCTTTTTGGCCAAGTGCATTATTGTGGACGTTCTGCCTCTTTTCCTATGCTTTCAATGCAATTCCAGTCTACCTCCTGAAATCGGTTGCCTGCAATTCTTCCCCGCATTCAAGTCATCTTGGCAGCCTTACTTCAGTATATTTTTGGATGATAGGTGTCATTTATAACTCTGCATGTTTGTGAATTACAGGGTCCCAAGCTCCTTTCTTCAACTCGCTTTCCTGTGAGCTGGCCACAACACCGCAGGATTGCTTCAGGCCCTAATCTGGTTCCAACACGGCACGCTGAGCCTTTGGTTAATTCCTCTTCCTGGTGGGAAATGAGAGTTAAATTTGCCCGTCCAGACACCTCCAGCTAGTCTCTCATTGGTTCTCCCTATTCCTGTTCATCTTCCGCAGAAATTGCAAACTGGGCCAAACAGGAGGTTAAAGGCACTGACTCTCCAAGTTGGGAGATTGTTAGTAAAGCATCTGGAATATTGCACCCGAGTACCAGGGGACGAAAACTGACATATTTGAACACGTCTCCCGATCACACGGTTGATCATACTCTGGGTTCCACATGCATGTTTTAGCTGAAGGAAGAATCCCTTAAACCTGGAGAGTTGAGACCCGTGGAATGGGTACCATGCAATATGACTTCAAAGGGTCTTCATTTGCTCACCAAAGCTCTCCAATCCTATCACTGCTGCGTTTATGCCCCTGTACACACGCTTGATTCTCTTTCGGAGACATAGCAATCCATAGGTTTTAAGATACTTACTAGTCAGGTACATTCTTAGGCGTTTAATATGGTTGTTGAGTCCATTTGGTTGAGCAAAGAGTAGCTCTTGTCTATTCCATATTTGGCTTAAGGAACTTTATCTGTGCTCATTTCAATCTCTGGTTTTATGCAGCACCCCAACTCACCTTTCCCCTTAAGCAAGCATGTTGGTTTTCTAAATTTGAGACCCTGTTCTGTTTTGTAATCCAGTTCCTGTGTAGCCAAGTTTACATTCCATGTGTTAGTGATATCTTATGATGTTTCTTTTTCTCTGTGACTTATTTCAGTTAGAATCATCATACCTGAATCCACTCCTTATGCTGCTGCGGGCCTGATGACATAGATTTCATTGCTGAGTGATATTGCATTGTACGTAAGTACCCCAATTTCTTTATCCATTTTTCACTTTCTGCGATATTGAACTTGTACTGTAAATGAGGTTCTTGTAAACAGAGCCGTCCCAAACTTTGGCGTGGCTGTCTCTTTTTTATTTTAATTTCCCTAAGCTATAGGACCATAATTGGAAGTGCCCTAGGCTCTGTTGCTCTGTTTTTTAGATGTTTCAGGAAACACCATACACTTCTCCCGAGTGGCTGTTGGCAATTTACATCCCGCCCTTCAGCATAACAAGGCTCCCAGTTCTCCATGGCCTGTCCTGCCTTTCTGGATTTTACACTTTTTTCAGATGGCCGTTTTGACCGGGGGGAAGTGAGACTTCATTGTAGTGCAGATTTCCTTTGCAAGATTGCTTGGTTGGCCAAAAAGGGCGTATGCGTTTTTTCCTGAATATATTGAGGAAAAAACGCATACGCCCTTTTTGGCCAAGTGCATCATTGTCGACGTTCTGCCTCTTTTCCTATGCTTTGAATGCAATTCCAGTCTACCTCCTGAAATCGGTTTCCTGCAATTCTGCCCCGCTTTCAAGTCCTCTTGGCAGCCTTACTTCAGTATATTTTTGGACGATAACTGTCATTTATAACTCTGCAGGTTTGTGAATTACAGTGCCCCTGAGCTCCTTTCTTCAACTCGCTTTCTTGTGAGCTGGCCGCAACACCGCAGGATTGCTTCAGGCCCTATTCTGGTTCCGGCATGGCATGCTGAGCCTTTGGTTAATTCCTCTTCCTGGTGGGAAATGAGAGTTAAATTTGCCCGTCCAGACACCTCCAGCTAGTCTCTCATTGGTTCTCCCTATTCCTGTTCATCTTCCGCAGAAATTGCAAACTGGGCCAAACAGGAGGTTAAAGGCACTGACTCTCCAAGTCGGGAGAGTGTTAGTAAAGCGTCTGGAATATTGCACCCTAGTACCAGGGGACGAAAACTGAGACATATTTGAATACGTCTCCCGATCACATGGTTGATCATACTCTGGGTTCCACATGCATGTTTTAGCTGAAGGAAGAATCCCTTAAACCTGGAGAGTTGAGAGCCGTGGAATGGGTAACATGCAATATGACTTCAAAGGATCTTCATTTGCTCACCGAACCTCTCCAATCCTATCACTGCTGTGTTTATGCCGCTTTACACACGCTTGATTCTCTTTCAGAGAAATAGCAATCCATAGGTTTTAAGATACTTACTAGTCAGGTACATTCTTAGGCGTTTAATATGTGGTGTTGTGTCCATTTCGTTGAGCAAGGAGTTGCTCTTGTCTATTACATATTTGGCTTCAGGAACTTTATCTGTGCTCATTTCAATCTGTGGTTTTATGCAGCACCCCAACTCACCTTTCCCCTTAAGCAAGCATAAGTTGGTTTTCTAAATTTGAGACCCTGTTCTGTTTTGTAATTCAGTTCCTGTGTAGCCAAGTTTACATTCCGTGTATTAGTGATATCTTATGATGTTTCTTGTTCTGTGTGACTTATTTCAGTTAGAATCATCATACTTGAATCCACTCATTATGCTGCTACAGGCCTTATGACATAGATTTCATTGCTGAGTGATATTGCATTGTACGTAAGTACCACAAATTCTTTATCCATTTTTCACTTTCTGCGATATTGAACTTGTACCGTAAACGAGGTTCTTGTAAACAGAGCCATCCCAAACTTTGGGTGGCTGTGTCTTTTTGATTTTAATTTCCCTAAGCTATAGGACCATAAGTGGAAGTGCCCTAGGCTCTGTTGCTTTGTTTTTTAGATGTTTCAGGTAACACCATACACTTCTCCCAAGTGGCTGTTGGCAATTTACATCCCGCCCATCAGCATAACAAGGCTCCCAGTTCTCCATGGCCTGTTCTGCCTCTCTGGATTTTACACTTTTTTCAGATGGCCCTTTTGACCGGGGGGAAGTGAGACTTCATTGTAGTGCAGATTTCCTTTGCAAGCTTGCTTGGTTGGCCAAAAAGGGCGTATGCGTTTTTTCCTGAATATATTCAGGAAAAAACGCATACGCCCTTTTTGGCCAAGTGCATCATTGTGGACGTTCTGCCTCTTTTCCTATGCTTTCAATGCAATTCCAGTCTACCTCCTGAAATCGGTTTCTTGCAATTCTGCCCCACTTTCAAGTCCTCTTGGCAGCCTTACTTCAGTATATTTTTGGACGATAGCTGTCATTTATAACTCTGCAGGTTTGTGAATTACAGTGCCCCTGAGCTCCTTTCTTCAACTCGCTTTCTTATGAGCTGGCGGCAACACCGCAGGATTGCTTCAGGCCCTAATCTGGTTGCGGCACGGCACGCTGAGCCCTTGGTTAATTCCACTTCCTCGTGGGAAATGAGAGTGAAATTTGCCTGTCCAGTCACCTCCAGCTAGTCTCTCATTGGTTCTCCCTATTCCTGTTCATCTTCCGCAGAAATTGCAAACTGGGCCAAACAGTAGGTTAAAGGCACTGACTCTCCAAGTCGGGAGAGTGTTAGTAAAGCGTCTGGAATGTTGCACCCAAGTACCAGGGAACGGGAACTGAGACATATTTGAACATGTCTCCCGATCACACGGTTGATCATACTCTGGGTTCCACATGCATGTTTTAGCTGAAGGAAGAATCCCTTAAACCTGGAGAGTTGAGACCCGTGGAATGGGTACCATGCAATATGACTTCAAAGGGTCTTCATTTGCTCACCGAACCTCTCCAATCCTATCACTGCTGCGTTTATGCCCCTGTACACACGCTTGATTCTCTTTCGGAGACACAGCTATCCATAGGTTTTAAGATACTTACTAGTCAGGTTCATTCTTAGGCATTTAATATGGGGTGTTGAGTCTATTTCGTTCAGCAAGGAGTAGCTCTTGACTATTACATATTTGGCTTAAGGAACTTTATCTGTGCTCATTTCAATCTCTGGTTTTATGCAGCACCCCAACTCACCTTTCCCCTTAAGCAAGCATAAGTGGGTTTTCTAAATTTAAGACCCTGTTCTGTTTTGTAATTCAGTTCCTTTGTAGCCAAGTTTATATTAGGTGTATTAGTGATATCTTATGATGTTTCTTTTTCTGTGTGACTTATTTCAGTTAGAATCATCACACCTGTATCCACTCATTATGCTGCTACGGGCCTGATGAGATAGATGTCATTGCTGAGTGATATTGCATTGTACGTAAGTACCAGAATTTCTTTATCCATTTTTCACTTTCTGCAATATTGAACATGTACCGTAAACGAAGTTCTTGTAAACAGAGCAGTCCCAAACTTTGGGGTAGCTGTGTCTTTTTGACTTTAATTTCCCAAAGCTATAGGACCATAAGTGGAAGTGCCCTAGGCTCTGTTGCTTTGTTTTTTAGATGTTTCAGGAAACACCATACACTTCGCCCGAGTGGCTGTTGGCAATTTAAATCCTGCCCATCAGCATAACAAGGCTCCCAGTTCTCCATGGCCTTTCCTGCCTTTCTGGATTTTACACTTTTTTCAGATGGCCCTTTTGACGGGAGAAGTGAGACTTCATTGTAGTGCAGATTTCCTTTGCAAGCTTGCTTGGTTGGCCAAAAAGGGCGTATGCGTTTTTTCCTGAATTGGCCAAGTGCATCACTGTCCACGTTTTGCCTATTTTCTTATGCTTTAAATGCAATTCCTGTATACCTCCTGAAATCGGTTTCCTGCAATTCTGCCCCGCTTTCAAGTCCTCTTGGCAGCCTTACTTCAGTATACTTTTGGACGATAGCTGTCATTTATAACTCTGCAGGTTTGTGAATTACAGCGCCCCTGAGCTCCTTTCTTCAGCTCGCTTTCTTGTGAGCTGGCCGCAACACCGCAGGATTGCTTCAGGCCCTAATCTGGTTCCGGCACGGCACGCTGAGCCTTTGGTTAATTCCTCTTCCTGGTGGGAAATGAGAGTTAAATTTGCCCGTCCAGACACCTCCAGCTAGTCTCTCATTGGTTCTCCCTAAAGAGTCTGGAATGATGCACCCGAGTACCAGGGGACGAGAACTGAGACATATTTTAACACGTCTCCCAATCACAAGGTTGATCATACTCTGGGTTCCACATGCATGTTTTAGCTGAAGGAAGAATCCCTTAAACCTGGAGAGTTGAGACCCGTGGAATGGGTACCATGCAATATGACTTCAAAGGGTCTTCATTTGCTCACCGAACCTCTCCAATCCTATCACTGCTGCGTTTATGCCCCTATACACATGCTTGATTCTCTTTCGGAGACATAGCAATCCATAGGTTTTAAGATACTTACTAGTCAGGTACATACTTAGGCGTTTAATATGGGGTGTTGAGTCCATTTCGTTCAGCAAGGAGTAGCTCTTGACTATTACATATTTGGCTTAAGGAACTTTATCTGTGCTCATTTCAATCTCTGGTTTTATGCAGCACCCCAACTCACCTTTCCCCTTAAGCAAGCCTAAGTTGGTTTTCTAAATTTGATACCCTGTTCTGTTTTGTAATTCAGTTCCTCTGTAGCCAAGTTTATATTCCGTGTATTAGTGATATCTTATGATGTTTCTTTTTCTGTGTGACTTATTTCAGTTAGAATCATCATACCTGTATCCACTCATTATGCTGCTACGGGCCTGATGAGATAGATGGCATTGCTGAGTGATATTGCATTGTACGTAAGTACCACAACATCTTTATCCATTTTTCACTTTCTGCGATATTGAACTTGTACCGTAAACGAAGTTCCTGTAAACAGAGCCGTCCCAAACTTTGGGGTAGCTGTGTCTTTTTGATTTTAATTTCCCTAAGCTATAGGACCATAAGTGGAAGTGCCCTAGGCTCTGTTGCTTTGTTTTTTAGATGTTTCAGGAATCACCATACACTTCTCCCGAGTGGCTGTTGGCAATTTACATCCCGCCCTTCAGCATAACAAGGTTCCCAGTTCTCCATGGCCTGTCCTGCCTTTCTGGATTTTACACTTTTTTCAGATGGCCCTTTTGACGGGGGGGAAGTGAGACTTCATTGTAGTGCAGATTTCCTTTGCAAGCTTGCTTGGTTGGCCAAAAAGGGCGTATGCGTTTTTTCCTGAATATATTCAGGAAAAAACGCATACGCCCTTTTTGGCCAAGTGCATCATTGTCGACGTTCTGCCTCTTTTCCTATGCTTTAAAGGCAATTCCAGTCTACCTCCTGAAATCGGTTTCCTGCAATTCTGCCCCGCTTTCAAGTCCTCTTGGCAGCCTTACTTCAGTATAATTTTGGACGATAGCTGTCATTTATAAATCTGCAGGTTTGTGAATTACAGTGCCCCTGAGCTCCTTTCTTCAACTCGCTTTCTTGTGAGCTGGCCGCAACACCGCAGGATTGCTTCAGGCCCTAATCTGGTTCCGGCATGGCACGCTGAGCCTTTGGTTAATTCCTCTTACTGGTGGGAAATGAGAGTTACATTTGCACGTCCAGACACCTCCAGCTAGTCTCTCATTGGTTCTCCCTATACCTGTTCATCTTCCGCAGAAATTGCAAACTGGGCCAAAGAGGAGGTTAAAGGCACTAACTCTCCAAGTCGGGAGAGTGTTAGTAAAGCGTCTGGATTGTTGCACCTGAGTACCAGGGGATGAGAACTGAGACATATTTGAACACGTCTCCCGATCACACGGTTGATCATACTCTGGGTTCCACATGCATGTTTTAGCTGAAGGAAGAATCCCTTAAACCTGGAGATTTGAGACCCGTGGAATGGGTACCATGCAATATGACTTCAAAGGGTCTTCATTTGCTCACCGAACCTGTCCAATCCTATCACTGCTGCGTTTATGCCCCTGTACACATGCTTGATTCTCTTTCGGAGACATAGCAATCCATAGGATTTAAGATACTTATTAGTCAGGTACATTCTTAGGCGTTTAATATGGGGTGTTGAGTCCATTTCGTTTAGCAAGGAGTAGCTCTTGTCTATTCCATATTTGGCTTAAGGAACTTTATCTGTGCTCATTTCAATCTCTGGTTTTATGCAGCACCCCAACTCACATTTCCCATTAAGCAAGCATAAGTTGGTTTTTTTAAATTTGAGACCCTGTTCTGTTTTGTAATTCAGTTCCTGTGTAGACAAGTTTACATTCCATATATTAGTGATATCTTATGATGTTTCTTTTTCTGTGTGACTTATTTCAGTTAGAATCATCATACCTGAATCCACTCACTATGCTGCTACGGGCCTGAACATAGATTTCATTGCTGAGTGATATTGCATTGAACGTAATTACCACAAGTTCTTTATCCATTTTTCGCTTTCTGCGATATTGAACTTGTACCGTAAACGAGGTTCTTGTAAATAGAGCCGTCCCAAATTTTGGGGTCGCTGTGTCTTTTTGATTTTAATTTTCCTAAGCTACAGGACCATAAGTGGAAGTGCCCTAGGCTCTGTTGCTTTGTTTTTTAGATGTTTCAGGAAACACCATACACTTCTCCCGAGTGGCTGTTGGCAATTTACATCCCGCCCTTCAGCATAACAAGGCTCCCATTTCTCCATGGCCTGTCCTGCCTTTCTGGATTTTACACTTTTTTCAGATGGCCCTTTTGACTGGGGGAAAGTGAGACTTCATTGTAGTGCAGATTTCCTTTGCAAGCTTGCTTGGTTGGCCAAAAAGTGCGTATGCGTTTTTTCCTGAATATATTCAGGAAAAAACGCATACGCCCTTTTTGGCCAAGTGCATCATTGTCGACGTTCTGCCTCTTTTCCTATGCTTTAAAGGCAATTCCAGTCTACCTCCTGAAATAGGTTTCCTGCAATTCTGCCCCGTTTTCAAGTCCTCTTGGCAGCCTTACTTCAGTATATTTTTGGACGATAGCTGTCATTTATAACTCTGCAGGTTTGTGAATTACAATGCCCCTGAGCTCCTTTATTGAACTCGCTTTCTTGTGAGCTGGCCGCAACACCGCAGGATTGCTTCAGGCCCTAATCTGGTTCCGGCATGGCACGCTGAGCCTTTGGTTAATTCCTCTTCCTGGTGGGAAATGAGAGTTAAATTTGCACGTGCAGACATCTCCAGCTAGTCTCTCATTGGTTCTCCCTATACCTGTTCATCTTCCGCAGAAATTGCAAACTGGGCCAAACAGGAGGTTAAAGGCACTAACTCTCCAAGTCGGGAGAGTGTTAGTAAAGCGTCTGGATTGTTGCACCCAAGTACCAGGGGACGAGAACTGAGACATATTGGAACATGTCTCCCGATCACACGGTTGATCATACTCTGGGTTCCACATGCATGTTTTAGCTGAAGGAAGAATCCCTTAAACCTGGAGAGTTGAGACCCGTGGAATGGGTACCATGCAATATGTCTTCAAAGGGTCTTCATTTGCTCACCGAACCTCTCCAATCCTATCACTGCTGCGTTTATGCCCCTGTACACATGCTTGATTCTCTTTCAGAGACATAGCAATCCATAGGTTTTAAGATACTTACTAGTCAGGTACATTCTTAGGCGTTTAATGTGGGGTGTTGAGACCATTTCATTGAGCAAGGAGTAGCTCTTGTCTATTCCATATTTGGCTTAAGGAACTTTATCTGTGCTCATTTCAATCTCTGGTTTTATGCAGCACCCCAACTCACATTTCCCCTTAAGCAAGCATAAGTTGGTTTTCTTAATTTGAGAACCTCTTCTGTTTTGTAATCCAGTTCCTATGTAGCCAAGTTTATATTCCGTGTATTAGTGATATCTTATGATGTTTCTTTTTCTGTGTGACTTATTTCAGTTAGAATCATCATACCTGTATCCACTCATTATGCTGCTACGGGCCTGATGAGATAGATGTCATTGCTGAGTGATATTGCATTGTACGTAAGTACGACAACTTCTTTATCCATTTTTCACTTTCTGCGATATTGAACTTGTACCGTAAACGAAGTTCCTGTAAACAGAGCCGTCCCAAACTTTGGGGTAGCTGTGTCTTTTTGATTTTAATTTCCCTAAGCTATAGGACCATAAGTGGAAGTGCCCTAGGCTCTGTTGCTTTGTTTTTTAGATGTTTCAGGAATCACCATACACTTCTCCCGAGTGGCTGTTGGCAATTTACATCCCGCCCTTCAGCATAACAAGGTTCCCAGTTCTCCATGGCCTGTCCTGCCTTTCTGGATTTTACACTTTTTTCAGATGGCCCTTTTGACCGGGGGGAAGTGAGACTTCATTGTAGTGCAGATTTCCTTTGCAAGCTTGCTTGGTTGGCCAAAAAGGGCGTATGCGTTTTTTCCTGAATATATTCAGGAAAAAACGCATACGCCCTTTTTGGCCAAGTGCATCATTGTCCACGTTCTGCCTCTTTTCCTATGCTTTAAAGGCAATTCCAGTCTACCTCCTGAAATCGGTTTCCTGCAATTCTGCCCCGCTTTCAAGTCCTCTTGGCAGCCTTACTTCAGTATAATTTTGGACGATAGCTGTCATTTATAAATCTGCAGGTTTGTGAATTACAGTGCCCCTTAGCTCCTTTCTTCAACTCGCTTTCTTGTGAGCTGGCCGCAACACCGCAGGATTGCTTCAGGCCCTAATCTGGTTCCGGCATGGCACGCTGAGCCTTTGGTTAATTCCTCTTACTGGTGGGAAATGAGAGTTACATTTGCACGTCCAGACACCTCCAGCTAGTCTCTCATTGGTTCTCCCTATACCTGTTCATCTTCCGCAGAAATTGCAAACTGGGCCAAAGAGGAGGTTAAAGGCACTGACTCTCCAAGTCGGGAGAGTGTTAGTAAAGCGTCTGGAATGTTACACCCGAGTACCAGGGGAGGAGAACTGAGACATATTTGAACACGTCTCCCGATCACACGGTTGATCATACTCTGGGTTACACATGCATGTATTAGCTGAAGGAAGAATCCCTTAAAACTGGAGAGTTGAGACCCATGGAATGGGTACCATGCAATATGACTTCAAAGGGTCTTCATTTGCTCACCGAACCTGTCCAATCCTATCACTGCTGCGTTTATGCCCCTGTACACATGCTTGATTCTCTTTCGGAGACATAGCAATCCATAGGATTTAAGATACTTATTAGTCAGGTACATTCTTAGGCGTTTAATATGGGGTGTTGAGTCCATTTCGTTTAGCAAGGAGTAGCTCTTGTCTATTCCATATTTGGCTTAAGGAACTTTATCTGTGCTCATTTCAATCTCTGGTTTTATGCAGCACCCCAACTCACATTTCCCATTAAGCAAGCATAAGTTGGTTTTTTTAAATTTGAGACCCTGTTCTGTTTTGTAATTCAGTTCCTGTGTAGACAAGTTTACATTCCATATATTAGTGATATCTTATGATGTTTCTTTTTCTGTGTGACTTATTTCAGTTAGAATCATCATACCTGAATCCACTCACTATGCTGCTACGGGCCTGAACATAGATTTCATTGCTGAGTGATATTGCATTGAACGTAATTACCACAAGTTCTTTATCCATTTTTCGCTTTCTGCGATATTGAACTTGTACCGTAAACGAGGTTCTTGTAAATAGAGCCGTCCCAAATTTTGGGGTCGCTGTGTCTTTTTGATTTTAATTTTCCTAAGCTACAGGACCATAAGTGGAAGTGCCCTAGGCTCTGTTGCTTTGTTTTTTAGATGTTTCAGGAAACACCATACACTTCTCCCGAGTGGCTGTTGGCAATTTACATCCCGCCCTTCAGCATAACAAGGCTCCCATTTCTCCATGGCCTGTCCTGCCTTTCTGGATTTTACACTTTTTTCAGATGGCCCTTTTGACTGGGGGAAAGTGAGACTTCATTGTAGTGCAGATTTCCTTTGCAAGCTTGCTTGGTTGGCCAAAAAGTGCGTATGCGTTTTTTCCTGAATATATTCAGGAAAAAACGCATACGCCCTTTTTGGCCAAGTGCATCATTGTCGACGTTCTGCCTCTTTTCCTATGCTTTAAAGGCAATTCCAGTCTACCTCCTGAAATAGGTTTCCTGCAATTCTGCCCCGTTTTCAAGTCCTCTTGGCAGCCTTACTTCAGTATATTTTTGGACGATAGCTGTCATTTATAACTCTGCAGGTTTGTGAATTACAATGCCCCTGAGCTCCTTTATTGAACTCGCTTTCTTGTGAGCTGGCCGCAACACCGCAGGATTGCTTCAGGCCCTAATCTGGTTCCGGCATGGCACGCTGAGCCTTTGGTTAATTCCTCTTCCTGGTGGGAAATGAGAGTTAAATTTGCACGTGCAGACATCTCCAGCTAGTCTCTCATTGGTTCTCCCTATACCTGTTCATCTTCCGCAGAAATTGCAAACTGGGCCAAACAGGAGGTTAAAGGCACTAACTCTCCAAGTCGGGAGAGTGTTAGTAAAGCGTCTGGATTGTTGCACCCAAGTACCAGGGGACGAGAACTGAGACATATTGGAACATGTCTCCCGATCACACGGTTGATCATACTCTGGGTTCCACATGCATGTTTTAGCTGAAGGAAGAATCCCTTAAACCTGGAGAGTTGAGACCCGTGGAATGGGTACCATGCAATATGTCTTCAAAGGGTCTTCATTTGCTCACCGAACCTCTCCAATCCTATCACTGCTGCGTTTATGCCCCTGTACACATGCTTGATTCTCTTTCAGAGACATAGCAATCCATAGGTTTTAAGATACTTACTAGTCAGGTACATTCTTAGGCGTTTAATGTGGGGTGTTGAGACCATTTCATTGAGCAAGGAGTAGCTCTTGTCTATTCCATATTTGGCTTAAGGAACTTTATCTGTGCTCATTTCAATCTCTGGTTTTATGCAGCACCCCAACTCACATTTCCCCTTAAGCAAGCATAAGTTGGTTTTCTTAATTTGAGAACCTCTTCTGTTTTGTAATCCAGTTCCTATGTAGCCAAGTTTATATTCCATGTATTAGTGATATCTTATGATGTTTCTTTTTCTGTGTGACTTATTTCAGTTAGAATCATCATACCTGAATCCACTCATTATGCTGCAATGGGCCTGATGACATAGATTTCATTGCTGAGTGATATTGCATTGTACGTAAGTACCACAACTTCTTTATCCATTTTTCACTTTCTGCGATATTCAACTTGTACCGTAAATGAGGTTCTTGTAAACAGAGCCATCCCAAACTTTGGGGTGGCTGTGTCTTTTTGATTTTAATTTCCCTAAGCTATAGGACCATAAGTGGAAGTGCCCTAGGCTGTGTTTCTCTGTTTTTTAGATGTTTCAGGAAACACCATACACTTCTCCTGAGTGGCTGTTGGCAATTTACATCCCGCCCATCAGCATAACAAGGCTCCCAGTTCTCCATGGCCTGTCCTGCCTTTCTGGATTTTACACTTTTTTTCAGATGGCCCTTTTGACCGGGGGGAAGTGAGACTTCATTGTAGTGGAGATATCCTTTCCAAGCTTGCTTGGTTGGCCAAAAAGCGCGTAGGCGTTTTCTCCTGAATATATTCAGGACAAAACGCATACGTCCTTTTTGGCCAAGTGCATCATTGTCGACGTTCTACCTCTTTTCCTATGCTTTAAATGCAATTCCAGTCTACCTCCTGAAATCGGTTGCCTGCAATTCTGCCCCGCTTTCAACTCCTCTTGGCAGCCTTACTTCTGTATATTTTTGGACGATAGCTGTCATTTATAACTCTGCAGGTTTGTGAATTACAGTGCCCCTGAGCTCCTTTCTTCAACTCGCTTTCTTGTGAGCTGGCCGCAACACCACAGGATTGCTTCAGGCCCTAATCTGGTTCTGGCACGGCATGCTGAGCCTTTGGTTAATTCCTCTTCCTGGTGGGAAATGAGAGTTAAATTTGCCCGTCCACACACCTCCAGCTAGTCTCTCATTGGTTCTCCCTATTGCTGTTCATCTTCCGTGGAAATTGCAAACTGGGCCAAACAGGAGGTTAAAGGCACTGACTCTCCAAGTCGGGAGAGTGTTAGTAAAGCGTCTGGAATGTTGCACCCGAGTACCAGGTGATGAAAACTGAGACATATTGGAACACGTCTCCTGATCCCATGGTTGATCATACTCTGGGTTCCACATGCATGTTTTAGCTGAAGGAAGAATCCCTTAAACCTGGAGAGTTGAGACCCGTGGAATGGGTACCATGCAATATAACTTCAAAGGGTCTTCATTTCCTCACTGAACCTCTGCAATCCTATCACTGCTGCGTTTATGCCCCTGTACTCATGCTTGATTCTCTTTCGGAGACATAGCAATCCATAGGTTTTAAGATACTTACTAGTCAGGTACATTCTTAGGCATTTAAATGGGGTGTTGAGTCCATTTCGTTGAGCAAGGAGTAGCTCTTGTCTATTACATATTTGGCTTAAGGAACTTTATCTGTGCTCATTTCAATCTCTGGTTTTATGCAGCACCCCAACTCACCTTTCCCCTTAAGCAAGCATAAGTTGGTTTTCTAAATTTGAGACCCTGTTCTGTTTTGTAATTCAGTTCCTGTGTAGCCAAGTTTACATTCCGTGTATTAGTGATATCTAATGATGTTTCTTTTTCTGTGTGACTTATTTCAGTTAGAATCATCATACCTGAATCCACTCATTATGCTGCCACGGGCCTGATGACATAGATTTCATTGCTGAGTGATATTGCATTGTACGTAAGTACCACAACTTCTTTATCCATTTTTCACTTTCTGCGATATTGAACGTGTACCGTAAACGAGGCTCTTGTAAACAGAGCCATCCCAAACTTTGGGGTGGCTGTGTCTTTTTGATTTTAATTTCCCTAATCTATAGGACCATAAGTGGAAGTGCCCTAGGCTCTTTTGCTTGGTTTCTTAGATGTTTCAGGAAACACCATACACTTCTCCGGAGTGGCTGTTGGCAATTTACATCCCGCCCATCAGCAAAACAAGGCTCCCAGTTCTCCATGGCCTGTCCTGCCTTTCTGGATTTTACACGTTTTTCAGATGGCCCTTTTGACAGGGGGGAAGTGAGACTTCTTTGTAGTGCAGATTTCCTTTGCAAGCTTGCTTGGTTGGCCAAAAAGTGTGTATGCGTTTTTTCCTGAATATTTGCAGGAAAAAACGCACACGCACTTTTTGGCCAAGTGCATGATTGTGGACGTTCTGCCTCTTTTCCTATGCTTTAAATACAATTCCAGTCTACCTCCTGAAATCGGTTTCCTGCAATTCTGCCCCGCTTTCAAGTCCTCTTGGCAGCCTTACTTCAGTATATTTTTGGACGATAGCTGTCATTTATAACTCTGCAGGTTTGTGAATTACAGTGCCCCTGAGCTCCTTTCTTCAACTCGCTTTCTTGTGAGCTGGCCGCAACACCGCAGGATTGCTTCAGGCCCTAATCTGGTTCCGGCACGGCACGCTGAACCTTTGGTTAATTCCTCTTCCTGGTGGGAAATGAGAGTTAAATTTGCCCGTCCACACACCTCCAGCTAGTCTCTAATTGGTTCTACCTATTCCTCTTCATCTTCCGCAGAAATTGCAAACTTGGCCAAAGAGGAGGTTAAAGGCACTGACTCTCCAAGTCGGGAGAGTGTTAGTAAAGCGTCTGGAATATTACACCCGAGTACCAGGGGACGAAAACTGAGACATATTGGAACACATCTCCGGATCACATGGTTGATCATACTCTGGGTTCCACATGCATGTTTTAGCTGAAGGAAGAATCCCTTAAACCTGGAGAGTTGAGACCCGTGTAATGGGTACCATGCAATATGACTACAAAGGGTCTTCATTTGCTCACCGAACCTCTCCAATCCTATCACTGCTGCGTTTATGCCCCTGTACACACGCTTGATTCTCTTTAGGAGACATAGCAATCTGACGTTTTATGATACTTACTAGTCAGGTACATTCTTAGGCGTTTAATATGGGGTGTTGAGTCCATTTCGTGAGCAAGGAGTAGCTCTTGTCTATTCCATATTTGGCTTAAGGAACTTTATCTGTGCTCATTTCAATCTCTGGTTTTATGCAGCACCCCAACTCACCTTTCCCCTTAAGCAAGCATAAGTTGGTTTTCTAAATTTGAGACCCTGTTCTGTTTTGGAATCCACTTCCTGTGTAGCCAGGTTTACATTCCGTGTATTGGTGATATCTTATGATGTTTCATTTTCTGTGTAACTTATTACAGTTAGAATCATCATATCTGAATCCACTCATTATGCTGCTACAGGCCTGATGACATAGATTTCATTGCTGAGTGATATTGCATTGTACGTAAGTACCAAAACTTCTTTATCCATTTTTCGCTTTCTGCGACATTGAACTTGTACCGTAAACGAGTTTCTTGTAAACAGAGCTGTCCCAAACTTTGGGGTGGCTGTGTCTTTTTGATTTTAATTTCCCTAAGCTATAGGACCATAAGTGGAAGTGCCCTAGGCTCTGTTGCTTTGTTTTTTAGATGTTTCAGGAAACACCATACACTTCTCCCAAGTGGCTGTTGGCAATTTACATCCCGCCCATCAGCATAACAAGGCTCCCAGTTCTCCATGGCCTGTCCTGCCTTTCTGGATTTTACACTTTGTTCAGATGGCCCTTTTGACCGGGGGAAGTGAGACTTCATTGTAGTGCAGATTTCCTTTGCAAGCTTGCTTGGTTGGCCAAAAAGGGCGTATGCGTTTTTTCCTGAATATATTCAGAAAAAAACGCATACGCCCTTTTTGGCCAACTGCATCATTGTCGACGTTCTGCCTCTTTTCCTATGCTTTCAATGCAATTCCAGTCTATCTCCTGAAATCGGTTGCCTGCAATTCTGCCCCGCTTTCAAGTCCTCTTGGCAGCCTTACTTCAGTATATTTTTGGACGATAGCTGTCATTTATAACTCTGCAGGTTTGTGAATTACAGTGCCCCTGAGCTCCTTTCTTCAACTCGCTTTCTTGTGAGCTGGCCGCAACACCGCAGGATTGTTTCAGGCCCTAATCTGCTTCCGGCACGGCACGCTGAGCCTTTGGTTAATTCCTCTTCCTGGTGGGAAATGAGAGTTAAATTTGCCCGTCCAGACACCTCCAGCTAGTCTCTCATTGGTTCTCCCTATTCCTGTTCATCTTCCGCAGAAATTGCAAACTGGGCCAAACAGGAGGTTAAAGGCACTGACTATCCAAGTTGGGAGAGTGTTAGTAAAGCATCTGGAATGTTGCACCCGAGTACAAGGGGACGAAAACTGAGACATATTTGAACACGTCTCCCGATCACACGGCTGATCATACTCTGAGTTCCACATGCAAGTTTTAGCTGAAGGAAGAATCCCTTAAACCAGGAGAGTTGAGACCCGTGTAATGGGTACCATGCAATATGACTTCAAAGGGTCTTCATTTGCTCACCGAACCTCTCCAATCCTATCACTGCTGCGTTTATGCCCCTGTACACACGCTTAATTCTCTTTCGGAGACATAGCAATCTGAGGTTTTGAGATACTTACTAGTCAGGTACATTCTTAGGCGTTTAATATGGGGTGTTGAATCCATTTCGTGAGCAAGGAGTAGCTCTTGTCTATTCCATATTTGGCTTAAGGAACTTTATCTGTGCTCATTTCAATCTCTGGTTTTATGCAGCACCCCAACTCACCTTTCCCCTTAAGCAAGCATAAGTTGGTTTTCTAAATTTGAGACCCTGTTCTGTTTTGGAATCCACTTCCTATGTAGCCAAGTTTACATTCCGTGTATTGGTGATATCTTATGATGTTTCATTTTCTGTGTGACTTATTACAGTTAGAATCATCATATCTGAATCCACTCATTATGCTGCTACAGGCCTGATGACATAGATTTCATTGCTGAGTGATATTGCATTGTACGTAAGTACCAAAACTTCTTTATCCATTTTTCGCTTTCTGCGATATTGAACTTGTACCGTAAACGAGTTTCTTGTAAACAGAGCTGTCCCAAACTTTGGGGTGGCTGTGTCTTTTTGATTTTAATTTCCCTAAGCTATAGGACCATAAGTGGAAGTGCCCTAGGCTCTGTTGCTTTGTTTTTTAGATGTTTCAGGAAACACCATACACTTCTCCCGAGTGGCTGTTGGCAATTTACATCCCGCCCATCAGCATAACAAGGCTCCCAGGTCTCCATGGCCTGTCCTGCCTTTCTGGATTTTACACTTTTTTCAGATGGCCCTTTTGACCGGGGGGAAGTGAGACTTCATTGTAGTGCAGATTTCCTTTGCAAGCTTGCTTGGTTGGCCAAAAAGTGTGTATGCGTTTTTCCCTGAATATATTCAGGAAAAAACGCATACGCCCTTTTTGGCCAAGTGCATCATTGTCGACGTTCTGCCTCTTTTCCTATGCTTTAAATGCAATTCCAGTGTACCTCCTGAAATCGGTTTCCTGCAATTCTGCCCCGCTTTCAAGTCCTCTTGGCAGCCTTACTTCAGTATATTTTTGGACGATAGCTGTCATTTATAACTCTGCAGGTTTGTGAATTACAGTGCCCCTGAGCTCCTTTCTTCAACTCGCTTTCTTCTGAGCTGGCCGCAACACCGCACGATTGCTTCAGGCCCTAATATGGCTCCGGCACGGCACGCTGAGCCTTTGGTTAATTCCTCTTCCTGGTGGGAAATGAGAGTTAAATTTGCCCGTCCAGACACCTCCAGCTAGTCTCTAATTGGTTCTCCCTATTCCTGTTCATCTTCCGCAGAAATTGCAAACTGGGCCAAACAGGAGGTTAAAGGCACTGACTCTCCAAGTCAGGAGAGTGTTAGTAAAGCGTCTGGAATGTTGCACCCGAGTACCAGGGGACGAGAACTGAGACATATTGGAACACGTCTCCCAATCACACGGTTGATCATACTCTGGGTTCCACATGCATGTTTTAGCTGAAGGAAGAATCCCTTAAACCTGGAAAGTTGAGACCCGTGGAATGGGTACCATGCAATATGACTTCAAAGGGTCTTCATTTGCTCACCGAACCTCTCCAATCTTATCACTGCTGCTTTTAAGCCCCTGTACACACGCTTGATTCTCTTTCAGAGACATAGCAATCCATAGGTTTTAAGATACTTACTAGTCAGGTACATTCTTAGGCGTTTAATATGGGGTGTTGAGTCCATTTCGTTGAGCAAGGAGTAGCACTTGTCTATTACATATTTGGCTTAAGGAACTTTATCTGTGCTCATTTCAATCTCTGGTTTTATGCAGCACCCCAACTCACCTTTCCCCTTAAGCAAGCATAAGTTGGTTTTCTACATTTGAAACACTGTTCTGGTTGTAATCCAGTTCCTGTGTAGCCAAGTTTACATTCCGTGTATTAGTGATATCTTATGATGCTTCTTTTTCTGTGTGACTTATTTCAGTTAGAATCATCATACCTGAATCGACTCATTATGCTGCTACGGGACTGATGACATAGATTTCATTGCTGAGTGATATTGCATTGTACGTAAGAACCACAACTTCTTTATCCATTTTTCGCTTTCTGCGATATTGAACTTGTACCGTAAGCGAGGTTCTTGTAAACAGAGCTGTCCCAAACATTGGGGTGGCTGTGTCTTTTTGATTTTAATTTCCCTAAGCTATAGGACCATAAGTGGAAGTGCCCTAGGCTCTGTTGCTTTGTTTTTTAGATGTTTCAGGAAACACCATACACTTCTTCCCAGTGACTGTTGGCAATTTCCATCCCGCCCATCAGCATAACAAGGCTCCCAGTTCTCCATGGCCTCTCCTGCCTTTCTGGATTTTACACTTTTTTCAGATGTCCCTTTTGACCGGGGGGAAGTGTGACTTCATTTTAGTGCAGATTTACTTTGCAAGCTTGCTTGGTTGGCCAAAAAGCGCGTATGCGTTTTTTCCTGAATATATTCAGGAAAAATCGCATACGCCCTTTTTGGGCAAGTGCATAATTGTCGACGTTCTGCCTCTTTTCCTATGCTTTAAATGCAATTCCAGTCTACCTCCTGAAATCGGTTTCCTGCAATTCTGCCCCGCTTTCAAGTCCTCTTGGCAGCCTTACTTCAGTATATTTTTGGACGATAGCTGTCATTTATAACTCTGCAGGTTTGTGAATTACAGTGCCCCTGAGCTCCTTTCTTCAACTCGCTTTCTTGTGAGCTGGCCGCAACACCGCAGGATTGTTTCCGGCCCTAATCTGGTTCCGGCACGGCACGCTGAGCCTTTGGTTAATTCCTCTTCCTGGTGGGAAATGAGAGTTAAATTTGCCCGTCCAGTCACCTCCAGCTAGTCTCTCATTGGTTCTCCCTATTCCTGTTCATCTTCCGCAGAAATTGCAAAATGGGCCAAACAGGAGGTTAAAGGCACTGACTCTCCAAGTCGGGAGAGTGTTAGTAAAGCGTCTGGAATGTTGCACCCGAGTACCAGGGGACGAGAACTGAGACATATTGGAACACGTCTCCCGATCACACGGTTGATCATACTCTGGGTTCCACATGCATGTTTTAGCTGAAGGAAGAATCCCTTAAACCTGGAGAGTTGAGACCCGTGGAATGGGTACATTGCAATATGACTTCTAAGGGTCTTCATTTGCTCACCGAACCTCTCCAATCTTATCACTGCTGCTTTTATGCCCCTGTACACATGCTTGATTCTCTTTCAGAGACATAGAAATCCATAGGTTTTAAGATACTTACTAGTCAGGTACATTGTTAGGCGTTTAATATGGGGTGTTGAGTCCATTTCGTTGAGCAAGAAGTAGCTCTTTTCTATTCCATATTTGGCTTAAGGAAATTTATCTGTGGTCATTTCAATCTCTGGTTTTATGCAGCACCCCAACTCACCTTTCCCCTTCAGTAAGCATGTTGGTTTTCTAAATTTGAGACCCTGTTCTGTTTTGTAATCCAGTTCCTGTGTAGCCAAGTTTACATTCCATGTGTTAGTGATATCTTATGATGTTTCTTTTTCTGTGTGACTTATTTCAGTTAGAATCATCATACCTGAATCCACTCCTTATGCTGCTACGGGCCTGATGACATAGATTTCATTGCTGAGTGATATTGCATTGTACGTAAGTACCCCAATTTCTTTATCCATTTTTCACTATCTGCGATATTGAACTTGTACTGTAAATGAGGTTCTTGTAAACAGAGCCGTCCCAAACTTTGGCGTGGCTGTGTCTTTTTTATTTTAATTTCCCTAAGCTATAGGACCATAATTGGAAGTGCCCTAGGCTCTGTTGCTCTGTTTTTTAGATGTTTCAGGAAACACCATACACTTCTCCCGAGTGGCTGTTGGCAATTTACATCCCGCCCTTCAGCATAACAAGGCTCCCAGTTCTCCATGGCCTGTCCTGCCTTTCTGGATTTTACACTTTTTTCAGATGGCCGTTTTGACCGGGGGGAAGTGAGACTTCATTGTAGTGCAGATTTACTTTGCAAGATTGCTTGGTTGGCCAAAAAGGGCGTAGCGTTTTTTCCTGAATATATTGAGGAAAAAACGCATACGCCCTTTTTGGCCAAGTGCATCATTGTCGACGTTCTGCCTCTTTTCCTATGCTTTGAATGCAATTCCAGTCTACCTCCTGAAATCGGTTTCCGGCAATTCTGCCCCGCTTTCAAGTCCTCTTGGCAGCCTTACTTCAGTATATTTTTGGACGATAACTGTCATTTATAACTCTGCAGGTTTGTGAATTACAGTGCCCCTGAGCTCCTTTCTTCAACTCGCTTTCTTGTGAGCTGGCCGCAACACCGCAGGATTCCTTCAGGCCCTATTCTGGTTCCGGCATGGCACGCTGAGCCTTTGGTTAATTCCTCTTCCTGGTGGGAAATGAGAGTTAAATTTCCCGTCCAGACACCTCCAGCTAGTCTCTCATTGGTTCTCCCTATTCCTGTTCATCTTCCGCAGAAATTGCAAACTGGGCCAAACAGGAGGTTAAAGGCACTGACTCTCCAATCGGGAGAGTGTTAGTAAAGCGTCTGGAATATTGCACCCTAGTACCAGGGGACGAAAACTGAGACATATTTGAATACGTCTCCCGATCACATGGTTGATCATACTCGGGTTCCACATGCATGTTTTAGCTGAAGGAAGAATCCCTTAAACCTGGAGAGTTGAGAGCCGTGAAATGGGTAACATGCAATATGACTTCAAAGGGTCTTCATTTGCTCACCGAACCTCTCCAATCCTATCACTGCTGTGTTTATGCCGCTGTACACATGCTTGATTCTCTTTCAGAGAAATAGCAATCCATAGGTTTTAAGATACTTACTACTCAGGTACATTCTTAGGCGTTTAATATGGGGTGTTGAGTCCATTTCGTGGAGCAAGGAGTTGCTCTTGTCTATTACATATTTGGCTTCAGGAACTTTATCTGTGCTCATTTCAATCTCTGGTTTTATGCAGCACCCTAAGTCACCTTTCCCCTTAAGCAAGCATAAGTTGGTTTTCTAAATTTGAGACCCTGTTCTGTTTTGTAATTCAGTTCCTGTGTAGCCAAGTTTACATTCCGTGTATTAGTGACATCTTATGATGTTTCTTGTTCTGTGTGACTTATTTCAGTTAGAATCATCATACCTGAATCCACTCATTATGCTGCTACAGGCCTTATGACATAGATTTCATTGCTGAGTGATATTGCATTGTACGTAAGTACCACAAATTCTTTATCCATTTTTCACTTTCTGCGATATTGAACTTGTACCGTAAACGAGGTTCTTGTAAACAGAGCCATCCCAAACTTTGGGGTGGCTGTGTCTTTTTGATTTTAATTTCCCTAAGCTATAGGACCATAAGTGGAAGTGCCCTAGGCTCTGTTGCTTTGTTTTTTAGATGTTTCAGGTAACACCATACACTTCTCCCAAGTGGCTGTTGGCAATTTACATCCCGCCCATCAGCATAACAAGGCTCCCAGTTCTCCATGGCCTGTTCTGCCTCTCTGGATTTTACACTTTTTTCAGATGGCCCTTTTGACCGGGGGGAAGTGAGACTTCATTGTAGTGCAGATTTCCTTTGCAAGCTTGCTTGGTTGGCCAAAAAGTGTGTATGCGTTTTTCCCTGAATATATTCAGGAAAAAACGCATACGCCCTTTTTGGCCAAGTGCATCATTGTCGACGTTCTGCCTCTTTTCCTATGCTTTCAATGCAATTCCAGTCTACCTCCTGAAATCGGTTTCTTGCAATTCTGCCCCACTTTCAAGTCCTCTTGGCAGCCTTACTTCAGTATATTTTTGGACGATAGCTGTCATTTATAACTCTGCAGGTTTGTGAATTACAGTGCCCCTGAGCTCCTTTCTTCAACTCGCTTTCTTGTGAGCTGGCGGCAACACCGCAGGATTGCTTCAGGCCCTAATCTGGTTGCGGCACGGCACGCTGAGCCCTTGGTTAATTCCACTTCCTGGTGGGAAATGAGAGTTAAATTTGCCTGTCCAGTCACCTCCAGCTAGTCTCTCATTGGTTCTCCCTATTCCTGTTCATCTTCCGCAGAAATTGCAAACTGGGCCAAACAGGAGGTTAAAGGCACTGACTCTCCAAGTTGGGAGAGTGTTAGTAAAGCGTCTGGAATGTTGCACCCAAGTACCAGGGGACGGGAACTGAGACATATTTGAACATGTCTACCGATCACACGGTTGATCATACTCTGGGTTCCACATGCATGTTTTAGCTGAAGGAAGAATCCCTTAAACCTGGAGAATTGAGACCCGTGGAATGCGTACCATGCAATATGACTTCAAAGGGTCTTCATTTGCTCACCGAACCTCTCCAATCCTATCACTGCTGCGTTTATGCCCCTGTACACATGCTTGTTTCTCTTTCGGAGACATAGCTATCCATAGGTTTTAAGATACTTACTAGTCAGGTTCATTCTTAGGCATTTAATATGGGGTGTTGAGTCCATTTCATTGAGCAAGGAGTAGCTCTTGTCTATTACATATTTGGCTTAAGGAACTTTATCTGTGCTCATTTCAATCTCTGGTTTTATGCAGCACGCCAACTCACCTTTCCCCTTAAGCAAGCATAAGTTGGTTTTCTAAATTTGATACACTGTTCTGTTTTGTAATTCAGTTCCTGTGTAGCCAAGTTTACATTCCGTGTATTAGTGATATCTTATGATGTTTCTTTTTCTGTGTGACTTATTTCAGTTAGAATCATCATACCTGCATCCACTCATTTTCTGCTACAGGCCTGATGACATAGATTTCATTGCTGAGTGATATTGCATTGTACGTAAGTACCACAAATTCTTTATCCATTTTTCACTTTCTGCGATATTGAACTTGTACCGTAAACGAGGTTCTTGTAAACAGAGCCGTCCCAAACTTTGGGGTGGCTGTGTCTTTTTGATTTTAATTTCCCTAAGCTATAGGACCATAAGTGGAAGTGCCCTAGGCTCTGTTGCTTTGTTTTTTAGATGTTTCAGGAAACACCATACACTTCTCCCGAGTGGCTGTTGGCAATTTACATCCCGCCCATCAGCATAACAAGGCTCCCAGTTCTCCATGGCCTGTCCTGCCTTTCTGGATTTTACACCTTTTTCAGATGGCCCTTTTGACCAGGGGAAGTGAGACTTCATTGTAGTGCAGATTTCCTTTGCAAGCTTGCTTGGTTGGCCAAAAAGGGCGTATGCGTTTTTTCCTGAATATGTTCAGGGAAAAACGCATACGTCCTTTTTGGCCAAGTGCATCATTGTGGACATTCTGCCTCTTTTCCTATGCTTTCAATGCTATTCCAGTCTACCTCCTGAAATCTGTTGCCTTCAATTCTGCCCCGCTTTCCAGTCCTCTTGGCAGCCTTACTTCAGTATATTTTTGGACGATAGCTGTCATTTATAACTCTGCAGGTTTGTGAATTACAGTGCCCCTGAGCTCCTTTCTTCAACTTGCTTTCCTGTGAGCTGGCCGCAACACCGCAGGATTGCTTCAGGCCCTAATCTGGTTCAGGCACGGCACGCCGAGCCTTTGGTTAATTCCTCTTCCTGGTGGGAAATGAGAGTTAAATTTGCCCGTCCAGACACCTCCAGCTAGTCTCTCATTGATTCTCCCTATTCCTGTTCATCTTTCGCAGAAATTGCAAACTGGGCCAAACAGGAGGTTAAAGGCACTGACTCTCCAAGTCGGGAGAGTGTTAGTAAAGCATCTGGAATGTTGCACCCGAGTACCAGGTGACGAAAACTGAGACATATTTGAACACGTCTCCCGATCACATGGTTGATCATACTCTGGGTTCCACATGCATGTTTTAGCTGAAGGAAGAATCCCTTAAACCTGGAGAGTTGAGACCCGTGGAATGGGTACCATGCAATATGACTTCAAAGGGTCTTCATTTGCTCACTGAACCTCTCCAATCCTATCACTGCTGCGTTTATGCCCCTGAACACATGCTTGATTCTCTTTCGGAGACATAGCAATCCATAGGTTTTAAGATACTTACTAGTCAGGTACATACTTAGGCATTTAATATGGGGTGTTGAGTCCATTTCGTTCAGCAAGGAGTAGCTCTTGACTATTACATATTTGGCTTAAGGAACTTTATCTGTGCTCATTTCAATCTCTGGTTTTATGCAGCACCCCAACTCACCTTTCCCCTTAAGCAAGCATAAGTTGGTTTTCTAAATTTAAGACCCTGTTCTGTTTTGTAATTCAGTTCCTTTGTAGCCAAGTTTATATTAGGTGTATTAGTGATATCTTATGATGTTTCTTTTTCTGTGTGACTTATTTCAGTTAGAATCATCACACCTGTATCCACTCATTATGCTGCTACGGGCCTGATGAGATAGATGTCATTGCTGAGTGATATTGCATTGTACGTAAGTACCAGAACTTCTTTATCCATTTTTCACTTTCTGCAATATTGAACATGTACCGTAAACGAAGTTCTTGTAAACAGAGCCGTCCCAAACTTTGGGGTAGCTGTGTCTTTTTGACTTTAATTTCCCAAAGCTATAGGACCATAAGTGGAAGTGCCCTAGGCTCTGTTGCTTTGGTTTTTAGATGTTTCAGGAAACACCATACACTTCGCCGGAGTGGCTGTTGGCAATTTAAATCCTGCCCATCAGCATAACAATGCTCCCAGTTCTCCATGGCCTTTCCTGCCTTTCTGGATTTTATACTTTTTTCAGATGGCCCTTTTGACCAGGGGAAGTGAGACTTCATTGTAGTGCAGATTTCCTTTGCAAGCTTGCTTGGTTTGCCAAAAAGGGCGTATGCGTTTTTTCCTGAATTGGCCAAGTGCATCACTGTCCACGTTTTGCCTATTTTCTTATGCTTTAAATGCAATTCCTGTATACCTCCTGAAATCGGTTTCCTGCAATTCTGCCCCGCTTTCAAGTCCTCTTGGCAGCCTTACTTCAGTATACTTTTGGACGATAGCTGTCATTTATAACTCTGCAGGTTTGTGAATTACAGCGCCCCTGAGCTCCTTTCTTCAGCTCGCTTTCTTGTGAGCTGGCCGCAACACCGCAGGATTGCTTCAGGCCCTAATCTGGTTCCGGCACGGCACGCTGAGCCTTTGGTTAATTCCTCTTCCTGGTGGGAAATGAGAGTTAAATTTGCCCGTCCAGACACCTCCAGCTAGTCTCTCATTGGTTCTCCCTAAAGAGTCTGGAATGATGCACCCGAGTACCAGGGGACGAGAACTGAGACATATTTTAACACGTCTCCCAATCACAAGGTTGATCATACTCTGGGTTCCACATGCATGTTTTAGCTGAAGGAAGAATCCCTTAAACCTGGAGAGTTGAGACCCGTGGAATGGGTACCATGCAATATGACTTCAAAGGGTCTTCATTTCCTCACCGAACCTCTCCAATCCTATCACTGCTGCTTTTATGCCCCTATACACATGCTTGATTCTCTTTCGGAGACATAGCAATCCATAGGTTTTAAGATACTTACTAGTCAGGTACATACTTAGGCGTTTAATATGGGGTGTTGAGTCCATTTCGTTCAGCAAGGAGTAGCTCTTGACTATTACATATTTGGCTTAAGGAACTTTATCTGTGCTCATTTCAATCTCTGGTTTTATGCAGCACCCCAACTCACCTTTCCCCTTAAGCAAGCCTAAGTTGGTTTTCTAAATTTGAGACCCTGTTCTGTTTTGTAATTCAGTTCCTCTGTAGCCAAGTTTATATTCCGTGTATTAGTGATATCTTATGATGTTTCTTTTTCTGTGTGACTTATTTCAGTTAGAATCATCATACCTGTATCCACTCATTATGCTGCTACGGGCCTGATGAGATAGATGTCATTGCTGAGTGATATTGAATTGTACGTAAGTACCACAACTTCTTTATCCATTTTTCACTTTCTGCAATATTGAACTTGTACCGTAAACGAAGTTCCTGTAAACAGAGCCGTCCCAAACTTTGGGGTAGCTGTGTCTTTTTTATTTTAATTTCCCTAAGCTATAGGACCATAAGTGGAAGTGCCCTAGGCTCTGTTGCTTTGTTTTTTAGATGTTTCAGGAATCACCATACACTTCTCCCGAGTGGCTGTTGGCAATTTACATCCCGCCCTTCAGCATAACAAGGTTCCCAGTTCTCCATGGCCTGTCCTGCCTTTCTGGATTTTACACTTTTTTCAGATGGCCCTTTTGACCTGGGGGAAGTGAGACTTCATTGTAGTGCAGATTTCCTTTGCAAGCTTGCTTGGTTGGCCAAAAAGGGCGTATGCGTTTTTTCCTGAATATATTCAGGAAAAAACGCATACGCCCTTTTTGGCCAAGTGCATCATTGTCGACGTTCTGCCTCTTTTCCTATGCTTTAAAGGCAATTCCAGTCTACCTCCTGAAATCGGTTTCCTGCAATTCTGCCCCGCTTTCAAGTCCTCTTGGCAGCCTTACTTCAGTATAATTTTGGACGATAGCTGTCATTTATAAATCTGCAGGTTTGTGAATTACAGTGCCCCTGAGCTCCTTTCTTCAACTCGCTTTCTTGTGAGCTGGCCGCAACACCGCAGGATTGCTTCAGGCCCTAATCTGGTTCCGGCATGGCACGCTGAGCCTTTGGTTAATTCCTCTTACTGGTGGGAAATGAGAGTTACATTTGCACGTCCAGACACCTCCAGCTAGTCTCTCATTGGTTCTCCCTATACCTGTTCATCTTCCGCAGAAATTGCAAACTGGGCCAAAGAGGAGGTTAAAGGCACTAACTCTCCAAGTCGGGAGAGTGTTAGTAAAGCGTCTGGATTGTTGCACCCGAGTACCAGGGGATGAGAACTGAGACATATTTGAACACGTCTCCCGATCACACGGTTGATCATACTCTGGGTTCCACATGCATGTTTTAGCTGAAGGAAGAATCCCTTAAACCTGGAGATTTGAGACCCGTGGAATGGGTACCATGCAATATGACTTCAAAGGGTCTTCATTTGCTCACCGAACCTGTCCAATCCTATCACTGCTGCGTTTATGCCCCTGTACACATGCTTGATTCTCTTTCGGAGACATAGCAATCCATAGGATTTAAGATACTTATTAGTCAGGTACATTCTTAGGCGTTTAATATGGGGTGTTGAGTCCATTTCGTTTAGCAAGGAGTAGCTCTTGTCTATTCCATATTTGGCTTAAGGAACTTTATCTGTGCTCATTTCAATCTCTGGTTTTATGCAGCACCCCAACTCACATTTCCCATTAAGCAAGCATAAGTTGATTTTTTTAAATTTGAGACCCTGTTCTGTTTTGTAATTCAGTTCCTGTGTAGACAAGTTTACATTCCATGTATTAGTGATATCTTATGATGTTTCTTTTTCTGTGTGACTTATTTCAGTTAGAATCATCATACCTGAATCCACTCACTATGCTGCTACGGGCCTGAACATAGATTTCATTGCTGAGTGATATTGCATTGAACGTAATTACCACAAGTTCTTTATCCATTTTTCGCTTTCTGCGATATTGAACTTATACCGTAAACAAGGTTCTTGTAAATAGAGCCGTCCCAAATTTTGGGGTCGCTGTGTCTTTTTGATTTTAATTTTCCTAAGCTACAGGACCATAAGTGGAAGTGCCCTAGGCTCTGTTGCTTTGTTTTTTAGATGTTTCAGGAAACACCATACACTTCTCCCGAGTGGCTGTTGGCAATTTACATCCCGCCCTTCAGCATAACAAGGCTCCCTTTTCTCCATGGCCTGTCCTGCCTTTCTGGATTTTACACTTTTTTCAGATGGCCCTTTTGACTGGGGGAAAGTGAGACTTCATTGTAGTGCAGATTTCCTTTGCAAGCTTGCTTGGTTGGCCAAAAAGTGCGTATGCGTTTTTTCCTGAATATATTCAGGAAAAAACGCATACGCCCTTTTTGGCCAAGTGCATCATTGTCGACATTCTGCCTCTTTTCCTATGCTTTAAAGGCAATTCCAGTCTACCTCCTGAAATAGGTTTCCTGCAATTCTGCCCCGCTTTCAAGTCCTCTTGGCAGCCTTACTTCAGTATATTTTTGGACGATAGCTGTCATATATAACTCTGCAGGTTTGTGAATTACAATGCCCCTGAGCTCCTTTATTGAACTCGCTTTCTTGTGAGCTGGCCGCAACACCGCAGGATTGCTTCAGGCCCTAATCTGGTTCCGGCATGGCACGCTGAGCCTTTGGTTAATTCCTCTTCCTGGTGGGAAATGAGAGTGAAATTTGCCCTTCCAGACACCTCCAGCTAGTGTCTCATTTGTTCTCCCTATACCTGTTCAGCTTCCGCAGAAATTGCAAACTGGGCCAAAGAGGAGGTTAAAGGCACTAACTCTCCAAGTCGGGAGAGTGTTAGTAAAGCGTCTGGATTGTTGCACCCGAGTACCAGGGGATGAGAACTGAGACATATTTGAACACGTCTCCCGATCACACGGTTGATCATACTCTGGGTTCCACATGCATGTTTTAGCTGAAGGAAGAATCCCTTAAACCTGGAGATTTGAGACCCGTGGAATGGGTACCATGCAATATGACTTCAAAGGGTCTTCATTTGCTCACCGAACCTCTCCAATCCTATCACTGCTGCGTTTATGCCCTTGTACACACGCTTGATTCTCTTTCGGAGACATAGCAATCTGAGGTTTTATGATACTTACTAGTCAGGTACATTCTTAGGCGTTTAATATGGGGTGTTGAGTCCATTTCGTGAGCAAGGAGTAGCTCTTGTCTATTCCATATTTGGCTTAAGGAACTTTATCTGTGCTCATTTCAATCTCTGGTTTTATGCAGCACCCCAACTCACCTTTCCCCTTAAGCAAGCATAAGTTGGTTTTCTAAATTTGAGACCCTTTTCTGTTTTGGAATCCACTTCCTGTGTAGCCAAGTTTACATTCCGTGTATTGGTGATATCTTATGATGTTTCATTTTCTGTGTGACTTATTACAGTTAGAATCATCATATCTGAATCCACTCATTATGCTGCTACAGGCCTGATGACATAGATTTCATTGCTGAGTGATATTGCATTGTACGTAAGTACCAAAACTTCTTTATCCATTTTTCGCTTTCTGCGATATTGAACTTGTACCGTAAACGAGTTTCTTGTAAACAGAGCTGTCCCAAACTTTGGGGTGGCTGTGTCTTTTTGATTTTAGTTTCCCTAAGCTATAGGACCATAAGTGGAAGTGCCCTAGGCTCTGTTGCTTTGTTTTTTAGATGTTTCAGGAAACACCATACACTTCTCCCGAGTGGCTGTTGGCAATTTACATCCCGCCCATCAGCATAACAAGGCTCCCGGTTCTCCATGGCCTGTCCTGCCTTTCTGGATTTTACACTTTTTTCAGATGGCCCTTTTGACCGGGGGGAAGTGAGACTTCATTGTAGTGCAGATTTCCTTTGCAAGCTTGCTTGGTTGGCCAAAAAGTGCGTATACGTTTTTCCCTGAATATATTCAGGAAAAAACGCATACGCCCTTTTTGGCCAAGTGCATCATTGTCGACGTTCTGCCTCTTTTCCTATGCTTTAAATGCAATTCCAGTGTACCTCCTGAAATCGGTTTCCTGCAATTCTGCCCCGCTTTCAAGTCCTCTTGGCAGCCTTACTTCAGTATATTTTTGGACGATAGCTGTCATTTATAACTCTGCAGGTTTGTGAATTACAGTGCCCCTGAGCTCCTTTCTTCAACTCGCTTTCTTCTGAGCTGGCCGCAACACCGCACGATTGCTTCAGGCCCTAATATGGCTCCGGCACGGCACGCTGAGCCTTTGGTTAATTCCTCTTCCTGGTGGGAAATGAGAGTTAAATTTGCCCGTCCAGACACCTCCAGCTAGTCTCTAATTGGTTCTCCCTATTCCTGTTCATCTTCCGCAGAAATTGCAAACTGGGCCAAACAGGAGGTTAAAGGCACTGACTCTCCAAGTCAGGAGAGTGTTAGTAAAGCGTCTGGAATGTTGCACCCGAGTACCAGGGGACGAGAACTGAGACATATTGGAACACGTCTCCCAATCACACGGTTGATCATACTCTGGGTTCCACATGCATGTTTTAGCTGAAGGAAGAATCCCTTAAACCTGGAAAGTTGAGACCCGTGGAATGGGTACCATGCAATATGACTTCAAAGGGTCTTCATTTGCTCACCGAACCTCTCCAATCTTATCACTGCTGCTTTTAAGCCCCTGTACACACGCTTGATTCTCTTTCAGAGACATAGCAATCCATAGGTTTTAATATACTTACTAGTCAGGTACATTCTTAGGCGTTTAATATGGGGTGCTGAGTCCATTTCGTTGAGCAAGGAGTAGCACTTGTCTATTACATATTTGGCTTAAGGAACTTTATCTGTGCTCATTTCAATCTCTGGTTTTATGCAGCACCCCAACTCACCTTTCCCCTTAAGCAAGCATAAGTTGGTTTTCTACATTTGAAACACTGTTCTGGTTGTAATCCAGTTCCTGTGTAGCCAAGTTTACATTCCGTGTATTAGTGATATCTTATGATGTTTCTTTTTCTGTGTGACTTATTTCAGTTAGAATCATCATACCTGAATCCACTCATTATGCTGCTATGGGCCTGATGACATAGATTTCATTGCTGAGTGATATTGCATTGTACGTAAGTACCACAACTTCTTTATCCATTTTTCACTTTCTGCGATATTCAACTTGTACCGTAAATGAGTTTCTTGTAAACAGAGCCGTCCCAAACTTTGGGGTGGCTGTGTCTTTTTGATTTTCATTTCCCTAAGCTATAGGACCATAAGTGGAAGTGACCTAGGCTGTGTTTCTCTGTTTTTTAGATGTTTCAGGAAACACCATACACTTCTCCCGAGTGGCTGTTGGCAATTTACATCCCGCCCATCAGCATAACAAGTCTCCCAGTTCTCCATGGCCTGTCCTGCCTTTCTGGATTTTACACTTTTTTTCAGATGGCCCTTTTGACCGGGGGGAAGTGAGACTTCATTGTAGTGGAGATATCCTTTCCAAGCTTGCTTGGTTGGCCAAAAAGCGCGTAGGTGTTTTTTCCTGAATATATTCAGGACAAAACGCATACGTCCTTTTTGGCCAAGTGCATCATTGTCGACGTTCTGCCTCTTTTCCTATGCTTTAAATGCAATTCCAGTTTACCTCCTGAAATCGGTTGCCTGCAATTCTGCCCCGCTTTCAACTCCTCTTGGCAGCCTTACTTCTGTATATTTTTGGACGATAGCTGTCATTTATAACTCTGCAGGTTTGTGAATTACAGTGCCCCTGAGCTCCTTTCTTCAACTCGCTTTCTTGTGAGCTGGCCGCAACACCACAGGATTGCTTCAGGCCCTAATCTGGTTCTGGCACGGCATGCTGAGCCTTTGGTTAATTCCTCTTCCTGGTGGGAAATGAGAGTTAAATTTGCCCGTCCACACACCTCCAGCTAGTCTCTCATTGGTTCTCCCTATTGCTGTTCATCTTCCGTGGAAATTGCAAACTGGGCCAAACAGGAGGTTAAAGGCACTGACTCTCCAAGTCGGGAGAGTGTTAGTAAAGCATGTGGAATGTTGCACCCGAGTACAAGGGGACGAAAACTGAGACATATTTGAACACGTCTCCCAATCACACGGCTGATCATACTCTGGGTTCCACATGCAAGTTTTAGCTGAAGGAAGAATCCCTTAAACCAGGAGAGTTGAGACCCGTGTAATGGGTACCATGCAATATGACTTCAAAGGGTCTTCATTTGCTCACCGAACCTCTCCAATCCTATCACTGCTGCGTTTATGCCCCTGTACACACGCTTGATTCTCTTTCGGAGACATAGCAATCTGAGGTTTTATGATACTTACTAGTCAGGTACATTCTTAGGCGTTTAATATGGGGTGTTGAGTCCATTTCGTGAGCAAGGAGTAGCTCTTGTCTATTCCATATTTGGCTTAAGGAACTTTATCTGTGCTCATTTCAATCTCTGGTTTTATGCAGCACCCCAACTCACCTTTCCCCTTAAGCAAGCATAAGTTGGTTTTCTAAATTTGAGACCCTTTTCTGTTTTGGAATCCACTTCCTGTGTAGCCAAGTTTACATTCCGTGTATTGGTGATATCTTATGATGTTTCATTTTCTGTGTGACTTATTACAGTTAGAATCATCATATGTGAATCCACTCATTATGCTGCTACAGGCCTGATGACATAGATTTCATTGCTGAGTGATATTGCATTGTACGTAAGTACCAAAATTTCTTTATCCATTTTTCGCTTTCTGCGATATTGAACTTGTACCGTAAACGAGTTTCTTGTAAACAGAGCTGTCCCAAACTTTGGGGTGGCTGTGTCTTTTTGATTTTAGTTTCCCTAAGCTATAGGACCATAAGTGGAAGTGCCCTAGGCTCTGTTGCTTTGTTTTTTAGATGTTTCAGGAAACACCATACACTTCTCCCGAGTGGCTGTTGGCAATTTACATCCCGCCCATCAGCATAACAAGGCTCCCGGTTCTCCATGGCCTGTCCTGCCTTTCTGGATTTTACACTTTTTTCAGATGGCCCTTTTGACCGGGGGGAAGTGAGACTTCATTGTAGTGCAGATTTCCTTTGCAAGCTTGCTTGGTTGGCCAAAAAGTGCGTATACGTTTTTCCCTGAATATATTCAGGAAAAAACGCATACGCCCTTTTTGGCCAAGTGCATCATTGTCGACGTTCTGCCTCTTTTCCTATGCTTTAAATGCAATTCCAGTGTACCTCCTGAAATCGGTTTCCTGCAATTCTGCCCCGCTTTCAAGTCCTCTTGGCAGCCTTACTTCAGTATATTTTTGGACGATAGCTGTCATTTATAACTCTGCAGGTTTGTGAATTACAGTGCCCCTGAGCTCCTTTCTTCAACTCGCTTTCTTCTGAGCTGGCCGCAACACCGCACGATTGCTTCAGGCCCTAATATGGCTCCGGCACGGCACGCTGAGCCTTTGGTTAATTCCTCTTCCTGGTGGGAAATGAGAGTTAAATTTGCCCGTCCAGACACCTCCAGCTAGTCTCTAATTGGTTCTCCCTATTCCTGTTCATCTTCCGCAGAAATTGCAAACTGGGCCAAACAGGAGGTTAAAGGCACTGACTCTCCAAGTCAGGAGAGTGTTAGTAAAGCGTCTGGAATGTTGCACCCGAGTACCAGGGGACGAGAACTGAGACATATTGGAACACGTCTCCCAATCACACGGTTGATCATACTCTGGGTTCCACATGCATGTTTTAGCTGAAGGAAGAATCCCTTAAACCTGGAAAGTTGAGACCCGTGGAATGGGTACCATGCAATATGACTTCAAAGGGTCTTCATTTGCTCACCGAACCTCTCCAATCTTATCACTGCTGCTTTTAAGCCCCTGTACACACGCTTGATTCTCTTTCAGAGACATAGCAATCCATAGGTTTTAATATACTTACTAGTCAGGTACATTCTTAGGCGTTTAATATGGGGTGTTGAGTCCATTTCGTTGAGCAAGGAGTAGCACTTGTCTATTACATATTTGGCTTAAGGAACTTTATCTGTGCTCATTTCAATCTCTGGTTTTATGCAGCACCCCAACTCACCTTTCCCCTTAAGCAAGCATAAGTTGGTTTTCTACATTTGAAACACTGTTCTGGTTGTAATCCAGTTCCTGTGTAGCCAAGTTTACATTCCGTGTATTAGTGATATCTTATGATGCTTCTTTTTCTGTGTGACTTATTTCAGTTAGAATCATCATACCTGAATCGACTCATTATGCTGCTACGGGACTGATGACATAGATTTCATTGCTGAGTGATATTGCATTGTACGTAAGAACCACAACTTCTTTATCCATTTTTCGCTTTCTGTGATATTGAACTTGTACCGTAAGCGAGGTTCTTGTAAACAGAGCTGTCCCAAACTTTGGGGTGGCTGTGTCTTTTTGATTTTAATTTCCCTAAGCTATAGGACCATAAGTGGAAGTGCCCTAGGCTCTGTTGCTTTGTTTTTTAGATGTTTCAGGAAACACCATACACTTCTCCCGAGTGGCTGTTGGCAATTTACATCCCGCCCTTCAGCATAACAAGGCTCCCAGTTCTCCATGGCCTGTCCTGCCTTTCTGGATTTTACACTTTTTTCAGATGGCCCTTTTGACTCGGGGGAAGTGAGACTTCATTGTAGTGCAGATTTCCTTTGCAAGCTTGCTTGGTTGGCCAAAAAGGGCGTATGCGTTTTTTCCTGAATATATTCAGGAAAAAACGCATACGCCCTTTTTGGCCAAGTGCATCATTGTCGACGTTCTGCCTCTTTTCCTATGCTTTCAATGCAATTCCAGTCTACCTCCTGAAATCGGTTTCTTGCAATTCTGCCCCACTTTCAAGTCCTCTTGGCAGCCTTACTTCAGTATATTTTTGGACGATAGCTGTCATTTATAACTCTGCAGGTTTGTGAATTACAGTGCCCCTGAGCTCCTTTCTTCAACTCGCTTTCTTGTGAGCTGGCGGCAACACCGCAGGATTGCTTCAGGCCCTAATCTGGTTGCGGCACGGCACGCTGAGCCTTTGGTTAATTCCTCTTCCTGGTGGGAAATGAGAGTTAAATTTGCCCGTCCAGTCACCTCCAGCTAGTCTCTCATTGGTTCTCCCTATTCCTGTTCATCTTCCGCAGAAATTGCAAACTGGGCCAAACAGGAGGTTAAAGGCACTGACTCTCCAAGTCGGGAGAGTGTTAGTAAAGCGTCTGGAATGTTGCACCCAAGTACCAGGGGACGGGAACTGAGACATATTTGAACATGTCTCCCGATCACACGGTTGATCATACTCTGGGTTCCACATGCATGTTTTAGCTGAAGGAAGAATCCCTTAAACCTGGAGAATTGAGACCCGTGGAATGGGTACCATGCAATATGACTTCAAAGGGTCTTCATTTGCTCACCGAACCTCTCCAATCCTATCACTGCTGCGTTTATGCCCCTGTACACACGCTTGATTCTCTTTCGGAGACATAGCTATCCATAGGTTTTAAGATACTTACTAGTCAGGTTCATTCTTAGGCATTTAATATGGGGTGTTGAGTCCATTTCATTGAGCAAGGAGTAGCTCTTGTCTATTACATATTTGGCTTAAGGAACTTTATCTGTGGTCATTTCAATCTCTGGTTTTATGCAGCACCCCAACTCACCTTTCCCCTTAAGCAAGCATAAGTTGGTTTTCTAAATTTGAGACACTGTTCTGTTTTGTAATTCAGTTCCTGTGTAGCCAAGTTTACATTCCGTGTATTAGTGATATCTTATGATGTTTCTTTTTCTGTGAGACTTATTTCAGTTAGAATCATCATACCTGCATCCACTCATTTTCTGCTACAGGCCTGATGACATAGATTTCATTGCTGAGTGATATTGCATTGTACGTAAGTACCACAAAGTCTTTATCCATTTTTCACTTTCTGCGATATTGAACTTGTACCATAAACGAGGTTCTTGTAAACAGAGCCGTCCCAAACTTTGGGGTGGCTGTGTCTTTTTGATTTTAATTTCCCTAAGCTATAGGACCATAAGTGGAAGTGCCCTAGGCTCTGTTGCTTTGTTTTTTAGATGTTTCAGGAAACACCATACACTTCTCCCAAGTGGCTGTTGGCAATTTACATCCCGCCCATCAGCATAACAAGGCTCCCAGTTCTCCATGGCCTGTCCTGCCTTTCTGGATTTTACACCTTTTTCAGATGGCCCTTTTGACCAGGGGAAGTGAGACTTCATTGTAGTGCAGATTTCCTTTGCAAGCTTGCTTGGTTGGCCAAAAAGGGCGTATGCGTTTTTCCCTGAATATGTTCAGGGAAAAACGCATACGTCCTTTTTGGCCAAGTGCATCATTGTGGACATTCTGCCTCTTTTCCTATGCTTTCAATGCTATTCCAGTCTACCTCCTGAAATCTGTTGCCTTCAATTCTGCCCCGCTTTCCAGTCCTCTTGGCAGCCTTACTTCAGTATATTTTTGGACGATAGCTGTCATTTATAACTCTGCAGATTTGTGAATTACAGTGCCCCTGAGCTCCTTTTTTCAACTTGCTTTCCTGTGAGCTGGCCGCAACACCGCAGGATTGCTTCAGGCCCTAATCTGGTTCCGGCACGGCACGCCGAGCCTTTGGTTAATTCCTCTTCCTGGTGGGAAATGAGAGTTAAATTTGCCCGTCCAGACACCTCCAGCTAGTCTCTCATTGGTTCTCCCTATTCCTGTTCATCTTTCGCAGAAATTGCAAACTGGGCCAAACAGGAGGTTAAAGGCACTGACTCTCCAAGTCGGGAGAGTGTTAGTAAAGCATCTGGAATGTTGCACCCGAGTACCAGGGGACGAAAACTGAGACATATTTGAACACGTCTCCCGATCACACGGTTGATCATACTCTGGGTTCCACATGCATGTTTTAGCTGAAGGAAGAATCCCTTAAACCTGGAGAGTTGAGACCCGTGGAATGGGTACCATGCAATATGACTTCAAAGGGTCTTCATTTGCTCACTGAACCTCTCCAATCCTATCACTGCTGCGTTTATGCCCCTGAACACATGCTTGATTCTCTTTCGGAGACATAGCAATCCATAGGTTTTAAGATACTTACTAGTCAGGTACATACTTAGGCGTTTAATATGGGGTGTTGAGTCCATTTCGTTCAGCAAAGAGTAGCTCTTGACTATTCCATGTTTGGCTTAAGGAACTTTATCTGTGCTCATTTCAATCTCTGGTTTTATGCAGCACCCCAACTCACCTTTCCCCTTAAGCAAGCATAAGTTGGTTTTCTAAATTTAAGACCCTGTTCTGTTTTGTAATTCAGTTCCTTTGTAGCCAAGTTTATATTAGTTGTATTAGTGATATCTTATGATGTTTCTTTTTCTGTGTGACTTATTTCAGTTAGAATCATCACACCTGTATCCACTCATTATGCTGCTACGGGCCTGATGAGATAGATGTCATTGCTGAGTGATATTGCATTGTACGTAAGTACCAGAACTTCTTTATCCATTTTTCACTTTCTGCAATATTGAACATGTACCGTAAACGAAGTTCTTGTAAACAGAGCCGTCCCAAACTTTGCATGGCTGTGTCTTTTTGATTTTAATTTCCCAAAGCCATAGGACCATAAGTGGAAGTGCCCTAGGCTCTGTTGCTTTGTTTTTTAGATGTTTCAGGAAACACCATACACTTCTCCAGAGTGGCTGTTGGCAATTTAAATCCTGCCCATCAGCATAACAAGGCTCCCAGTTCTCCATGGCCTTTCCTGCCTTTCTGGATTTTACACTTTTTTCAGATGGCCCTTTTGACCGGGGGAAGTGAGACTTCATTGTAGTGCAGATTTCCTTTACAAGCTTGCTTGTTTGGCCAAAAAGGGCGTATGCGTTTTTTCCTGAATTGGCCAAGTGCATCACTGTCCACGTTTTGCCTATTTTCTTATGCTTTAAATGCAATTCCTGTATACCTCCTGAAATCGGTTTCCTGCAATTCTGCCCCACTTTCAAGTCCTTTTGGCAGCCTTACTTCAGTATACTTTTGGATGATAGCTGTCATTTATAACTCTGCAGGTTTGTGAATTACAGCGCCCCTGAGCTCCTTTCTTCAGCTCGCTTTCTTGTGAGCTGGCCGCAACACGGCAGGATTGCTTCAGGCCCTAATCTGGTTCCGGCACGGCACGCTGAGCCTTTGGTTAATTCCTCTTCCTGGTGGGAAATGAGAGTTAAATTTGCCCGTCCAGACACCTCCAGCTAGTCTCTCATTGGTTCTCCCTAAAGAGTCTGGAATGATGCACCCGAGTACCAGGGGACGAGAACTGAGACATATTTTAACACGTCTCCCAATCACAAGGTTGATCATACTCTGGGTTCCACAGGCATGTTTTAGCTGAAGGAAGAATCCCTTAAACCTGGAGAGTTGAGACCCGTGGAATGGGTACCATGCAATATGACTTCAAAGGGTCTTCATTTGCTCACCGAACATCTCCAATCCTATCACTGCTGCGTTTATGCCCCTGTACACACACTTGATTCTCTTTCAGAGACATAGCAATCCATAGGTTTTAAGATACTTACTAGTCAGGTACATACTTAGGCGTTTAATATGGGGTGTTGAGTCCATTTCGTTCAGCAAGGAGTAGCTCTTGACTATTACATATTTGGCTTAAGGAACTTTATCTGTGCTCATTTCAATCTCTGGTTTTATGCAGCACCCCAACTCACCTTTCCCCTTAAGCAAGCCTAAGTTGGTTTTCTAAATTTGAGACCCTGTTCTGTTTTGTAATTCAGTTCCTCTGTAGCCAAGTTTATATTCCGTGTATTAGTGATATCTTATGATGTTTCTTTTTCTGTGTGACTTATTTCAGTTAGAATCATCATACCTGTATCCACTCATTATGCTGCTACGGGCCTGATGAGATAGATGTCATTGCTGAGTGATATTGCATTGTACGTTAGTACCACAACTTCTTTATCCATTTTTCACTTTCTGCGATATTGAACTTGTACCGTAAACGAAGTTCCTGTAAACAGAGCTGTCCCAAACTTTGGAGTAGCTGTGTCTTTTTGATTTTAATTTCCCTAAGCTATAGGACCATAAGTGGAAGTGCCCTAGGCTCTGTTGCTTTGTTTTATAGATGTTTCAGGAATCACCATACACTTCTCCCGAGTGGCTGTTGGCAATTTACATCCCGCCCTTCAGCATAACAAGGTTCCCAGTTCTCCATGGCCTGTCCTGCCTTTCTGGATTTTACACTTTTTTCAGATGGCCCTTTTGACCGGGGGGAAGTGAGACTTCATTGTAGTGCAGATTTCCTTTGCAAGCTTGCTTGGTTGGCCAAAAAGTGCGTATGCGTTTTTTCCTGAATATATTCAGGAAAAAACGCATACGCCCTTTTTGGCCAAGTGCATCATTGTCGACGTTCTGCCTCTTTTCCTATGCTTTAAAGGCAATTCCAGTCTACCTCCTGAAATAGGTTTCCTGCAATTCTGCCCCGCTTTCAAGTCCTCTTGGCAGCCTTACTTCAGTATATTTTTGGACGATAGCTGTCATTTATAACTCTGCAGGTTTGTGAATTACAATGCCCCTGAGCTCCTTTATTGAACTCGCTTTCTTGTGAGCTGGCCGCAACACCGCAGGATTGCTTCAGGCCCTAATCTGGTTCCGGCATGGCACGCTGAGCCTTTGGTTAATTCCTCTTCCTGGTGGGAAATGAGAGTGAAATTTGCCCTTCCAGACACCTCCAGCTAGTGTCTCATTTGTTCTCCCTATACCTGTCCATCTTCCGCAGAAATTGCAAACTGGGCCAAAGAGGAGGTTAAAGGCACTAACTCTCCAAGTCGGGAGAGTGTTAGTAAAGCGTCTGGATTGTTGCACCCGAGTACCAGGGGATGAGAACTGAGACATATTTGAACACGTCTCCCGATCACACGGTTGATCATACTCTGGGTTCCACATGCATGTTTTAGCTGAAGGAAGAATCCCTTAAACCTGGAGATTTGAGACCCGTGGAATGGGTACCATGCAATATGACTTCAAAGGGTCTTCATTTGCTCACCGAACCTGTCCAATCCTATCACTGTTGCGTTTATGCCCCTGTACACATGCTTGATTCTCTTTCGGAGACATAGCAATCCATAGGATTTAAGATACTTATTAGTCAGGTACATTCTTAGGCGTTTAATATGGGGTGTTGAGTCCATTTCGTTTAGCAAGGAGTAGCTCTTGTCTATTCCATATTTGGCTTAAGGAACTTTATCTGTGCTCATTTCAATCTCTGGTTTTATGCAGCACCCCAACTCACATTTCCCATTAAGCAAGCATAAGTTGGTTTTTTTAAATTTGAGACCCTGTTCTGTTTTGTAATTCAGTTCCTGTGTAGACAAGTTTACATTCCATGTATTAGTGATATCTTATGATGTTTCTTTTTCTGTGTGACTTATTTCAGTTAGAATCATCATACCTGAATCCACTCATTATGCTGCTACGGGCCTGAACATAGATTTCATTGCTGCGTGATATTGCATTGAACGTAATTACCACAAGTTCTTTATGCATTTTTCGCTTTCTGCGATATTGAACTTGTACCGTAAACGAGGTTCTTGTAAATAGAGCCGTCCCAAATTTTGGGGTCGCTGTGTCTTTTTGATTTTAATTTTCCTAAGATATAGGACCATAAGTGGAAGTGCCCTAGGCTCTGTTGCTTTGTTTTTTAGATGTTTCAGGAAACACCATACACTTCTCCCAAGTGGCTGTTGGCAATTTACATCCCGCCCTTCAGCATAACAAGGCTCCCAGTTCTCCATGGCCTGTCCTGCCTTTCTGGATTTTACACTTTTTTCAGATGGCCCTTTTGACCGGGGGAAAGTGAGACTTCATTGTAGTGCAGATTTCCTTTGCAAGCTTGCTTGGTTGGCCAAAAAGGGCGTATGCGTTTTTTCCTGAATATATTCAGGAAAAAACGCATACGCCCTTTTTGGCCAAGTGCATCATTGTCGACGTTCTGCCTCTCTTCCTATGCTTTAAAGGCAATTCCAGTCTACCTCCTGAAATAGGTTTCCTGCAATTCTGCCCCGCTTTCAAGTCCTCTTGGCAGCCTTACTTCAGTATATTTTTGGACGATAGCTGTCATTTATAACTCTGCAGGTTTGTGAATTACAATGCCCCTGAGCTCCTTTATTGAACTCGCTTTCTTGTGAGCTGGCCGCAACACCGCAGGATTGCTTCAGGCCCTAATCTGGTTCCGGCATGGCACGCTGAGCCTTTGGTTAATTCCTCTTCCTGGTGGGAAATGAGAGTTAAATTTGCATGTGCAGACATCTCCAGCTAGTCTCTCATTGGTTCTCCCTATACCTGTTCATCTTCCGCAGAAATTGCAAACTTTGCCAAACAGGAGGTTAAAGGCACTAACTCTCCAAGTCGGGAGAGTGTTAGTAAAGCGTCTGGATTGTTGCACCCAAGTACCAGGGGACGAGAACTGAGACATATTGGAACATGTCTCCCAATCACACGGTTGATCATACTCTGGGTTCCACATGCATGTTTTAGCTGAAGGAAGAATCCCTTAAACCTGGAGAGTTGAGACCCGTGGAATGGGTACCATGCAATATGTCTTCAAAGGGTCTTCATTTGCTCACCGAACCTCTCCAATCCTATCACTGCTGCGTTTATGCCCCTGTACACATGCTTGATTCTCTTTCAGAGACATAGCAATCCATAGGTTTTAAGATACTTACTAGTCAGGTACATTCTTAGGCGTTTAATGTGGGGTGTTGAGTCCATTTCATTGAGCAAAGAGTAGCTCTTGTCTATTCCATATTTGGCTTAAGGAACTTTATCTGTGCTCATTTCAATCTCTGGTTTTATGCAGCACCCCAACTCACATTTCCCCTTAAGCAAGCATAAGTTGGTTTTCTTAATTTGAGAACCTCTTCTGTTTTGTAATCCAGTTCCTATGTAGCCAAGTTTATATTCCGTGTATTAGTGATATCTTATGGATGTTTCTTTTTCTGTGTGACTTATTTCAGTTAGAATCATCATACCTGAATCCACTCATTATGCTGCTATGGGCCTGATGACATAGATTTCATTGCTGAGTGATATTGCATTGTACGTAAGTACCACAACTTCTTTATCCATTTTTCACTTTCTGCGATATTCAACTTGTACTGTAAATGAGGTTCTTGTAAACAGAGCCGTCCCAAACTTTGGGGTGGCTGTGTCTTTTTGATTTTCATTTCCCTAAGCTATAGGACCATAAGTGGAAGTGCCCTAGGCTGTGTTTCTCTGTTTTTTAGATGTTTCAGGAAACACCATACACTTCTCCTGAGTGGCTGTTGGCAATTTACATCCCGCCCATCAGCATAACAAGGCTCCCAGTTCTCCATGGCCTGTCCTGCCTTTCTGGATTTTACACTTTTTTCAGATGGCCCTTTTGACCGGGGGGGAAGTGAGACTTCATTGTAGTGCAGATTTCCTTTGCAAGCTTGCTTGGTTGGCCAAAAAGTGTGTATGCGTTTTTTTGAATATATTCAGGAAAAAACACATACGCCCTTTTTGGCCAAGTGCATCATTGTGGACGTTCTGCCTCTTTTCCTATGCTTTAAATGCAATTCCAGTCTACCTCCTGAAATTGGTTTCCTGCAATTCTGCCCCACTTTGAAGTCTTCTTGGCAGCCTTACTTTAGTATATTTTTGGACGATAGCTGTCATTTATAACTCTGCAGGTTTGTGAATTACAGTGCCCCTGAGCTCCTTTCTTCAACTCGCTTTCTTGTGAGCTGGCCGCAACACCGCAGGATTGCTTCAGGCCCTAATCTGGTTCCGGCACGGCATGCTGAGCCTTTGGTTAATTCCACTTCCTTGTGGGAAATGAGAGTTAAATTTGCCCGTCCACTCACCTCCAGCTAGTCTCTCATTGGTTCTCCCTATTCCTGTTCATCTTCCGCAGAAATTGCAAACTGGGCCAAACAGGAGGTTAAAGGCACTGACTCTCCAAGTCGGGAGAGTGTTAGTAAAGCATCTGGAATGTTGCACCCAAGTACCAGGGGACGAAAACTGAGACATATTTGAACACGTCTCCCGATCACACGGTTGATCATACTCTGGGTTCCACATGCATGTTTTAGCTGAAGGAAGAATCCCTTAAACCTGGAGAGTTGAGACCCGTGGAATGGGTTCCATGCAATACGACTTCAAAGGGTCTTCATTTGCTCACCGAACCTCTCCAATCCTATCACTGCTGTGTTTACGCCCCTGTACACACGCTTGATTCTCTTTCGGAGACATAGCAATCCATAGGTTTTAAGATACTTACTAGTCAGGTACATTCTTAGGCGTTTAATATGGGGTGTTGAGTCCATTTTGTTGAGCAAGGAGTAGCTCTTGTCTATTCCATATTTGGCTTAAGGAAATTTATCTGTGGTCATTTCAATCTCTGGTTTTATGCAGTACCCCAACTCACCTTTCCCCTTAAGCAAGCATAAGTTGGTTTTCTAAATTTGAGACCCTGTTCTGTTTTGTAATCCAGTTCCTGTGTAGCCAAGTTTACATTCCGTGTATTAGTGATCTCTTATGATATTTCTATTTCTGTGTGACTTATTTCAGTTAGAATCATCATACCTGAATCCACTCGTTATGCTGCTATGGGCCTGATGACATAGATTTCATTGCTGAGTGATATTGCATTGTACGTAAGTACCACATTTTCTTTATCCATTTTTCACTTTCTGCGATATTGAACTTGTACCGTAAACGAGGTTCTTGTAAACAGAGCCATCCCAAACTTTGGGGTGGTTGTCTCTTTTTGATTTTAATTTCCCTAAACTATAGGACAATAAGTGGAAATGCCCTAGGCTCTCTTGCTTTGTTTTTTAGATGTTTCAGGAAACACCATACACTTTTCCCGAGTTGCTGTTGGCAATTTACATCCCGCCCATCAGCATAACAAGGCTCCCAGTTCTCCATGGCCTGTCCTGCCTTTCTGGATTTTACACTTTTTTCAGATGGCCCTTTTGACCGGGGGGAAGTGAGACTTCATTGTAGTGCAGATTTCTTTGCAAGCTTGCTTGGTTGGCCAAAAAGGGCGTATGCGTTTTTTCCTGAATATATTCAGGAAAAAACGCATACGCCCTTTTTGGCCAAGTGCATCATTGTGGACGTTCTGCCTCTTTTCCTATGCTTTCAATGCAATTCCAGTCTACCTCCTGAAATCGGTTTCTTGCAATTCTGCCCCGCTTTCAAGTCCTCTTGGCAGCCTTACTTCAGTATATTTTTGGACGATGGCTGTCATTTATAACTCAGCAGGTTTGTGAATTACAGTGCCCCTGAGCTCCTTTCTTCAACTCGCTTTCTTGTGAGCTGGCCGCAACACTGCCGGATTGCTTCAGGCCCTAATCTGTTTCCGGCACGGCATGCTGAGCCTTTGGTTAATTCCTCTTCCTGGTGGGAAATGAGAGTTAAATTTGCCCGTCCAGACACCTCCAGCTAGTCTCTCATTGGTTCTCCCTATTCCTGTTCATCTTCCGCAGAAATTGCAAAGTGGGCCAAACAGGAGGTTAAAGGCACTGACTCTCCAAGTCGGGAGAGTGTTAGTAAAGCATCTGGAATGTTGCACCCGAGTACCAGGGGACGAGAACTGAGACATATTTGAACACGTCTCCCAATCACACGGTTGATCATACTCTGGGTTCCACATGCATGTTTTAGCTGAAGGAAGAATCCCTTAAACCTGGAGAGTTGAGACCCGTGGAATGGGTTCCATGCAATATGACTTCAAAGGGTCTTCATTTGCTCACCGAACCTCTCCAATCAAATCACTGCTGTGTTTATGCCCCTGTACACACGCTTGATTCTCTTTCGGAGACATAGCAATCCATAGGTTTTAAGATACTTACTAGTCAGGAACATTCTTAGGCGTTTAATATGGGGTGTTGAGTCCATTTCGTTGAGCAAGGAGTAGCTCTTGTCTATTCCATATTTGGCTTAAGGAACTTTATCTGTGCTCATTTCTGTCTCTGGTTTTATGCAGCACCCCAACTCACCTTTCCCCTTAAGCCAGCATAAGTTGGTTTTCTACATTTGAGACCCTGTTCTGTTTTGTAATCCAGTTCCTGTGTAGCCAAGTTTACATTCCGTGTATTAGTGATGTCTTATGATATTTCTATTTCTGTGTGAATTATTTCAGTTAGAATCATCATACCTGAATCCACTCATTATGCTGCTACGGGCCTGATGACATAGATTTCATTGCTGAGTGATATTGCATTGTACGTAAGTACCACAACTTCTTTATCCATTTTTCACTTTCTGCGATATTGAACTTGTACCTTAAACGAGGTTCTTGTAAACAGAGCCGTCCCAAACTTTGGGGTGGCTGTGTCTTTTTGATTTTAATTTCCCTAAGCTATAGGACCATAAGTGGAAGTGCCCTAGGCTCTGTTGCTTTGTTTTTTAGATGTTTCAGGAAAAACCATACACTTCTGCCAAGTGGCTGTTGGCAATGTACATCCCGCACATCAGCATAACAAGGCTCCCAGTTCTCCATGGCCTGTCCTGCCTTTCTGGATTTTACACTTTTTTCAGATGGCCCTTTTGACCGGGGGGAAGTGAGACTTCATTGTAGTGCAGATTTCCTTTGCAAGCTTGCTTGGTTGGCCAAAAAGTGCGTATGCGTTTTTTCCTGAATATATTCAGGAAAAAACGCATACGCACTTTTTGGCCAAGTGCATCATTGTGGACGTTCTGCCTCTTTTCCTATGCTTTAAATGCAATTCCAGTCTACCTCCTGAAATCGGTTTCCTGCAATTCGGCCCCGCATTCAAGTCCTCTTGGCAGCCTTACTTCAGTATATTTTTGGACGATAGTTGTCATTTATAACTCTGCAGGTTTGTGAATTACAGTGCCCCTGAGCTCCTTTCTTCAACTCGCTTTCTTGTGAGCTGGCCGCAACACTGCCGGATTGCTTCAGCCCCTAATCTGGATCCGGCACGGCATGCTGAGCCTTTGGTTAATTCCTCTTCCTGGTGGGAAATGAGAGTTAAATTTGCCCGTCCAGACACCTCCAGCTAGTCTCTCATTGGTTCTCCCTATTCCTGTTCATCTTCCGCAGAAATTGCAAACTGGGCCAAACAGGAGGTTAAAGGCACTGACTCTCCAAGTCTGGAGAGTGTTAGTAAAGCATCTGGAATGTTGCACCCGAGTACCAGGGGCCGAGAACTGAGACATATTTGAACACGTCTCCCGATCACACGGTTGATCATACTCTGGGTTCCACATGCTTGTATTAGCTGAAGGAAGAATCCCTTAAACCTGGAGAGTTGAGACCCGTGGAATGGGTACCATGCAATATGTCTTCAAAGGGTCTTCATTTGCTCACCAAACCTCTCCAATCCTATCACTGCTGCGTTTATGCCCCTGTATACATGCTTGATTCTCTTTTGGAGACACAGCAATCCATAGGTTTTAAGATACTTACTAGTCAGGTACATTCTTAGGCGTTTAATATGGGGTGTTGAGTCCATTTCGTTGAGCAAGGAGTAGCTCTTGTCTATTCCATATTTGGCTTAAGGAACTTTATCTGTGCTCATTTCAATCTCTGCTTTTCTGCAGCACCCCAACTCACCTTTCCCCTTAAGCAAGCATAAGTTGGTTTTCTACATTTGAGACCCTGTTCTGTTTTGTAATCCTGTTCCTGTGTAGCCAAGTTTACATTCCGTGTATTAGTGATGTCTTATGATATTTCTATTTCTGTGTGACTTATTTCAGTTAGAATCATCATACCTGAATCCACTCATTATGCTGCTACGGGCCTGATGACATAGATTTCATTGCTGAGTGATATTGCATTGTACATAAGTACCACAACTTCTTTATCCATTTTTCACTTTCTGCGATATTGAACTTGTACCGTAAACGAGGTTCTTGTAAACAGAGCCATCCCAAACTTTGGGGTGGTTGTCTCTTTTTGATTTTAATTTCCCTAAGCTATAGGACCATAAGTGGAAGTGCCCTAGGCTCTGTTGCTTTGTTTTTTAGATGTTTCAGGAAACACCATACACTTCTCCCGAGTGGCTGTTGGCAATTTACATCCCGCCCATCAGCATAACAAGGCTCCCAGTTCTCCATGGCCTGTCCTGCCTTTCTGGATTTTACACTTTTTTCAGATGGCCCTTTTGACCGGGGGGAAGTGAGACTTCATTGTAGTGCAGATTTCCTTCGCAAGCTTGCTTGGTTGGCCAAATAATGCGTATGCGTTTTTTCCTGAATATATTCAGGAAAAAACGCCTATGCACTTTTTGGCCAAATGCATCATTGTGGACGTTCTGCCTCTTTTCCTATGCTTCAAATGCAATTCCAGTCTACCTCCTGAAATCGGTTTCCTGCAATTCTGCCCCGCTTTCAAGTCCTCTTGGCAGCCTTACTTCAGTATATTTTTGGACGATAGCTGTCATTTATAACTCTGCAGGTTTGTGAATTACAGTGCCCCTGAGCTCCTTTCTTCAACTCGCTTTCTTGTGAGCTGGCCGCACACCGCAGGATTGCTTCAGGCCCTAATCTGTTTCCGGCACGGCATGCTGAGCCTTTGGTTAATTCCTCTTCCTGGTGGGAAATGAGAGTTAAATTTGCCCGTCCAGACACCTCCAGCTAGTCTCTCATTGGTTCTCCCTATTCCTGTTCATCTTCCGCAGAAATTGCAAACTGGGCCAAACAGGAGGTTAAAGGCACTGACTCTCCAAGTCGGGAGAGTGTTAGTAAAGCATCTGGAATATTGCACCCGAGTACCAGGGGACGAGAACTGAGACATATTTGAACACGTCTCCCGATCACACGGTTGATCATACTCTGGGTTCCACATGCATGTTTTAGCTGAAGGAAGAATCCCTTAAACCTGGAGAGTTGAGACCCGTGGAATGGGTTCCATGCAATATGACTTCAAAGGGTCTTCATTTGCTCACCGAACCTCTCCAATCCTATCACTGCTGTGTTTATGCCCCTGTACACACGCTTGATTCTCTTTCGGAGACATAGCAATCCATAGGTTTTAAGATACTTACTAGTCAGGTACATTCTTAGGCGTTTAATATGGGGTGTTGAGTCCATTTCGTTGAGCAACGAGTAGCTCTTGTCTATTCCATATTTGGCTTAAGGAACTTTATCTGTGGTCATTTCAATCTCTGGTTTTATGCAGTACCCCAACTCACCTTTCCCCTTAAGCAAGCATAAGTTGGTTTTCTAAATTTGAGACCCTGTTCTGTTTTGTAATCCAGTTCCTGTGTAGCCAAGTTTACATTCCGTGTATTAGTGATATCTTATGATATTTCTATTTCTGTGTGACTTATTTCAGTTAGAATCATCATACCTGAATCCACTCATTATGCTGCTACGGGCCTGATGACATAGATTTCATTGCTGAGTGATATTGCATTGTACGTAAGTACCACATCTTCTTTATCCATTTTTCACTTTCTGCGATATTGAACTTGTACCGTAAACGAGGTTCTTGTAAACAGAGCCATCCCAAACTTTGGGGTGGTTGTCTCTTTTTGATTTTAATTTCCCTAAGCTATAGGACCATAAGTGGAAGTGCCCTAGGCTCTGTTGCTTTGTTTTTTAGATGTTTCAGGAAACACCATACACTTCTCCCGAGCAGCTGTTGGCAATTTACATCCCGCCCATCAGCATAACAAGGCTCCCAGTTCTCCATGGCCTGTCCTGCCTTTCTGGATTTTACACTTTTTTCAGATGGCCCTTTTGACCGGGGGGAAGTGAGAGTTCATTGTAGTGCAGATTTCCTTTGCAAGCTTGCTTGGGTGGCCAAAAAGGGCGTATGCATTTTTTCCTGAATATATTCAGGAAAAAACTCATATGCACTTTTTCTCCAAGTGCATCATTGTGGACGTTCTACCTCTTTTCCTATGCTTTCAATGCAATTCCAGTCTACCTCCTGAAATCGGTTTCCTGCAATTCTGCCCCGCTTTAAAGTCCTCTTGGCAGCCTTACTGCAGTATATTTTTGGACGGTAGCTGTCATTTATAACTCTGCAGGTTTGTGAATTACAGTGCCCCTGAGCTCCTTTCTTCAACTCGCTTTCTTGTGAGCTGGCCGCAACACCGCAGGATTGCTTCAGGCCCTAATCTGGTTCCGGCACGGCACGCTGAGTCTTTGGTTAATTCCTCTTCCTGGTGGGAAATGAGAGTTAAATTTGTCCGTCCAGACACCTCCAGCTAGTCTCTCATTGGTTCTCCCTATTCCTGTTCATCTTCCGCAGAAATTGCAAACTGGGCCAAAAGGAGGTTAAAGGCACTGACTCTCCAAGTCGGGAGAGTGTTAGTAAAGCGTCTGGAATGTTGCACCCGAGTACCAGGGGACGAAAACTGAGACATATTGGAACACGTCTCCCGATCACACGGTTGATCATACTCTGGGTTCCACATGCATGTTTGAGCTGAAGGAAGAATCCCTTAAACCTGGAGAGTTGAGACCCGTGGAATGGGTACCATGCAATATGACTTCAAAGGGTCTTCATTTGCTCACCGAACCTCTCCAGTCCTATCACTGCTGCTTTTATGCCCCTGTACACACGCTTGATTCTCTTTCAGAGACATAGCAATTCATAGGTTTTAAGATACTTACTAGTCAGGTACATTCTTAGGCATTTAATATTGGGTGTTGAGTCCATTTCGTTGAACAAGGAGTAGCTCTTGTCTATTCCATATTTGGCTTAAGGAACTTTATCTGTGCTCATTTCAATCTCTGGTTTTATGCAGCACCCCAACTCACCTTTCCCCTTAAGCAAGCATAAGTTGGTTTTGTACATTTGAGACCCTGTTCTGTTTTGTAATCCAGTTCCTGTGTAGCCAAGTTTACATTCCGTGTATTAGTGATATCTTATGATGTTTCTTTTTCTGTGTGACTTATTTCAGTTAGAATCATCATACCTGAATCCACTCATTATGCTGCTACGGGCCTGATGACATAGATTTCATTGCTGAGTGATATTGCATTGTACGTAAGTACCACAACTTCTTTATCCATTTTTCACTTTCTGCGATATTGAACTTGTACCGTAAACGAGGTTCTTGTAAACAGAGCCGTCCCAAACTTTGGGGTGGCTGTGTCTTTTTGATTTTAATTTCCCTAAGCTATAGGACCATAAGTGGAAGTGCCCTAGGCTCTGTTGCTTTGTTTTTTAGATGTTTCAGGAAACACCATACACTTCTCCCGAGTGGCTGTTGGCAATTTACATCCCGCCCATCAGCATAACAAGGCTCCCAGTTCTCCATGGCCTGTCCTGACTTTCTGGATTTTACACTTTTTTCAGATGGCCCTTTTGACCGGGGGGGAAGTGAGACTTCATTTTAGTGCAGATTTCCTTTGCAAGCTTGCTTGGTTGGCCAAAATGGGCGTATGCGTTTTCTTCTGAATATATTCAGGAAAAAACGCATACACCCTTTTTGGCCAAGTGCATCATTGTCGACGTTCTGCCTCTTTTCCTATGCTTTAAATGCAATTCCAGTCTACCTCCTGAAATCAGTTTCCTGCAATTCTGCCCCGGTTTCAAGTCCTCTTGGCAAACGTACTTCAGTATATTTTTGGACGATAGCTGTCATTTATAACTCTGCAGGTTTGTGAATTACAGTGCCCCTGAGCTCCTTTCTTCAACTCGCTTTCTTGTGAGCTGGCCGCAACACCGCAAGATTGCTTCAGGCCCTAATCTGGTTCCGGCACGGCACGCTGAGCCTTTGGTTAATTCCTCTTCCTGGTGGGAAATGAGAGTTAAATTTGTCCGTCCAGACACCTCCAGCTAGTCTCTCATTGGTTCTCCCTATTCCTGTTCATCTTCCGCAGAAATTGCAAACTGGGCCAAACAGGAGGTTAAAGGCACTGACTCTTCTAGTCGGGAGAGTGTTAGTAAAGCATCTGGAATATTGCACCCGAGTACCAGGGGACGAGAACTGAGACATATTTGAAGACGTCTCCCTATCACACGGTTGATCATACTCTGGGTTCCACATGCATGTTTTAGCTGAAGGAAGAATCCCTTAAACCTGGAGAGTTGAGACCCGTGGAATGGGTACCATGCAATATGACTTCAAAGGGTCTTCATTTGCTCACCGAACCTCTCCAATCCTATCACTGCTACCGTTATGCCCCTGTACACACGCTTGATTCTCTTTCGGAGACATAGCAATCCATAGGTTTTAAGATACTTACTAGTCAGGTACATTCTTAGGCGTTTAATATGGGGTGTTGAGTCCATTTCGTTGAGCAAGGAGTAGCTCTTGTCTATTCCATATTTGGCTTCAGGAACTTTATCGGTGCTCATTTCAATCTCTGGTTTTATGCAGCACCCCAACTCACCTTTCCTCTTAAGCAAGCATAAGTTGGTTTTCTAAATTTGAGACACTGTTCTGTTTTGTAATTCAGTTCCTGTGTAGCCAAGATTACATTCCGTGTATTAGTGATATCTTATGATGTTTCTTTTTCTGTGTGACTTATTTCAGTTAGAATCATCATACCTGAATCCACTCATTATGCTGCTACGGGCCTGATGACATAGATTTCATTGCTGAGTGATATTGCATTGTACGTAAGTACCACAATTTCTTTATCCATTTTTCACTTTCTGCGATATTGAACTTGTACCGTAAACGAGGTTCTTGTAAACAGAGCCGTCCCAAACTTTGGGGTGGCTGTGTCTTTTTGATTTTAATTTCCCTAAGCTATAGGACCATAAGTGGAAGTGCCCTAGGCTCTGTTGCTTTGTTTTTTAGATGTTTCAGGAAACACCATACACTTCTCCCGAGTGGCTGTTGGCAATTTACATCCCGCCCATCAGCATAACAAGGCTCCCAGTTCTCCATGGCCTGTCCTGACTTTCTGGATTTTACACTTTTTTCAGATGGCCCTTTTGACCGGGGGGGAAGTGAGACTTCATTTTAGTGCAGATTTCCTTTGCAAGCTTGCTTGGTTGGCCAAAATGGGCGTATGCGTTTTCTTCTGAATATATTCAGGAAAAAAAGCATACGCCCTTTTTGGCCAAGTGCATCATTGTTGACGTTCTGCCTCTTTTCCTATGCTTTCAATGCAATTCCAGTCTACCTCCTGAAATCGGTTTCCTGCAATTCTGCCCCGGTTTCAAGTCCTCTTGGCAAACGTACTTCAGTATATTTTTGGACGATAGCTGTCATTTATAACTCTGCAGGTTTGTGAAATACAGTGCCCCTGAGCTCCTTTCTTCAACTCGCTTTCTTGTGAGCTGGCCGCAACACCGCAAGATTGCTTCAGGCCCTAATCTGGTTCCGGCACGGCACGCTGAGCCTTTGGTTAATTCCTCTTCCTGGTGGGAAATGAGAGTTAAATTTGTCCGTCCAGACACCTCCAGCTAGTCTCTCATTGGTTCTCCCTATTCCTGTTCATCTTCCGCAGAAATTGCAAACTGGGCCAAACAGGAGGTTAAAGGCACTGACTCTCCAAGTCAGGAGAGTGTTAGTAAAGCATCTGGAATGTTGCACCCGAGTACCAGGGGACGAAAACTGAGACATATTGGAACACGTCTCCTGATCACACGGTTGATCATACTCTGGGTTCCACATGCATGTTTTAGCTGAAGGAAGAATCCCTTAAACCTGGAGAGTTGAGACCCGTGGAATGGGTACCATGCAATATGACTTCAAAGGGTCTTCATTTGCTCACCGAACCTCTCCAATCCTATCACTGCTACCGTTATGCCCCTGTACACACGCTTGATTCTCTTTCGGAGACATAGCAATCCATAGGTTTTAAGATACTTACTAGTCAGGTACATTCTTAGGCGTTTAATATGGGGTGTTGAGTCCATTTCGTTGAGCAAGGAGTAGCTCTTGTCTATTCCATATTTGGCTTAAGGAACTTTATCTGTGTTCATTTCAATCTCTGGTTTTATGCAGCACCCCAACTCACCTTTCCCCTTAAGCAAGCATAAGTTGGTTTTCTACATTTGAGACACTGTTCTGTTTTGTAATTCAGTTCCTGTGTAGCCAAGATTACATTCCGTGTATTAGTGATATCTTATGATGTTTCTTTTTCTGTGTGACATTTCAGTTAGAATCATCATACCTGAATCCACTCTTTATGCTGCTACGGGCCTGATGACATAGATTTCATTGCTGAGTGATATTGCATTGTACGTAAGTACCACAACTTCTTTATCCATTTTTCACTTTCTGCGATATTGAACTTGTACTGTAAACGAGGTTCTTGTAAACAGAGCCGTCCCAAACTTTGGGGTGGCTGTGTCTTTTTGATTTTAATTTCCCTAAGCTATAGGACCATAAGTGGAAGTGCCCTAGGCTCTGTTGCTTTGTTTTTTAGATGTTTCAGGAAACACCATGCACTTCTCCCGAGTGGCTGTTGGCAATTTACATCCCGCCCATCAGCATAACAAGGCTCCCAGTTCTCCATGGCCTGTCCTTCTTTTTTGGATTTTATACTTTTTTCGGATGGCCCTTTTTACTGGGGGGAAGTGAGACTTCATTGTAGTGCAGATTTCCTTTGCAAGCTTGCTTGGTTGGCCAAAAAGGGCGTATGCGTTTTTTCCTGAATATATTCAGGAAAAAACGCATACACACTTTTTGGCCAAGTGCATCATTGTGGACGTTCTGCCTCTTTTCCTATGCTTTAAATGCAATTCCAGTCTACCTCCTGAAATTGGTTTCCTGCAATTCCGCCCCGCTTTCAAGTCCTCTTGGCATCGTTTCTTCAGTATATTTTTGGACGATGGCTGTCATTTATAACTCTGCAGTTTTGTGAATTACAGTGCCCCTGAGCTCCTTTCTTCAACTCGCTTTCTTGTGAGCTGGCCGCAACACCGCAGGACTGCTTCAGGCCCTAAACTGGTTCCGGCACGGCACGCTGAGCCTTTGGTTAATTCGTATTCCTGGTGGGAAATGAGAGTTAAATATGCCCGTCCAGACACCTCCAGCTGGTCTCTCATTGGTTCTCCCTATTCCTGTTCATCTTCCGCAGAAATTGCAAACTGAGCCAAACAGGAAGTTAAAGGCACTGACTCTCCAAGTCGGGAGAGTGTTAGTAAAGCATCTGGAATATTGCACCCGAGTACCAGGGGACGAGAACTGAGACATATTTGAACACGTCTCCCGATCACACGGTTGATCATACTCTGGGTTCCACATGCATGTTTTAGCTGAAGGAAGAATCCCTTAAACCTGGAGAGTTGAGACCCGTGGAATGGGTTCCATGCAATATGACTTCAAAGGGTCTTCATTTGCTCACCGAACCTCTCCAATCCTATCACTGCTGTGTTTATGCCCCTGTACACACGCTTGATTCTCTTTCGGAGACATAGCAATCCATAGGTTTTAAGATACTTACTAGTCAGGTACATTCTTAGGCGTTTAATATGGGGTGTTGAGTCCATTTCGTTGAGCAACGAGTAGCTCTTGTCTATTCCATATTTGGCTTAAGGAACTTTATCTGTGGTCATTTCAATCTCTGGTTTTATGCAGTACCCCAACTCACCTTTCCCCTTAAGCAAGCATAAGTTGGTTTTCTAAATTTGAGACCCTGTTCTGTTTTGTAATCCAGTTCCTGTGTAGCCAAGTTTACATTCCGTGTATTAGTGATGTCTTATGATATTTCTATTTCTGTGTGACTTATTTCAGTTAGAATCATCATACCTGAATCCACTCATTATGCTGCTACGGGCCTGATGACATAGATTTCATTGCTGAGTGATATTGCATTGTACGTAAGTACCACATCTTCTTTATCCATTTTTCACTTTCTGCGATATTGAACTTGTACCGTAAACGAGGTTCTTGTAAACAGAGCCATCCCAAACTTTGGGGTGGTTGTCTCTTTTTGATTTTAATTTCCCTAAGCTATAGGACCATAAGTGGAAGTGCCCTAGGCTCTGTTGCTTTGTTTTTTAGATGTTTCAGGAAACACCATACACTTCTCCCGAGCAGCTGTTGGCAATTTACATCCCGCCCATCAGCATAACAAGGCTCCCAGTTCTCCATGGCCTGTCCTGCCTTTCTGGATTTTACACTTTTTTCAGATGGCCCTTTTGACTGGGGGGAAGTGAGAGTTCATTGTAGTGCAGATTTCCTTTGCAAGCTTGCTTGGGTGGCCAAAAAGGGCGTATGCATTTTTTCCTGAATATATTCAGGAAAAAACTCATATGCACTTTTTGGCCAAGTGCATCATTGTGGACGTCCTACCTCTTTTCCTATGCTTTCAATGCAATTCCAGTCTACCTCCTGAAATCGGTTTCCTGCAATTCTGCCCCGCTTCAAGTCCTCTTGGCAGCCTTACTGCAGTATATTTTTGGACGGTAGCTGTCATTTATAACTCTGCAGGTTTGTGAATTACAGTGCCCCTGAGCTCCTTTCTTCAACTCGCTTTCTTGTGAGCTGGCCGCAACACCGCAGGATTGCTTCAGGCCCTAATCTGGTTCTGGCACGGCACGCTGAGTCTTTGGTTCATTCCTCTTCCTGGTGGGAAATGAGAGTTAAATTTGCCCGTCCAGACACCTCCAGCTAGTCTCTCATTGGTTCTCCCTATTCCTGTTCATCTTCCGCAGAAATTGCAAACTGGGCCAAAAGGAGGTTAAAGGCACTGACTCTCCAATTCGGGAGAGTGTTAGTAAAGCGTCTGGAATGTTGCACCCAAGTACCAGGGGACGAAAACTGAGACATATTGGAACACGTCTCCCGATCACATGGTTGATCATACTCTGGGTTCCACATGCATGTTTGAGCTGAAGGAAGAATCCCTTAAACCTGGAGAGTTGAGACCCGTGGAATGGGTACCATGCAATATGACTTCAAAGGGTCTTCATTTGCTCACCGAACCTCTCCAGTCCTATCACTGCTGCGTTTATGCCCCTGTACACACGCTTGATTCTCTTTCAGAGACATAGCAATCCATAGGTTTTAAGATACTTACTAGTCAGGTACATTCTTAGGCGTTTAATATGGGGTGTTGAGTCCATTTCGTTGAACAAGGAGTAGCTCTTGTCTATTCCATATTTGGCTTAAGGAACTTTATCTGTGCTCATTTCAATCTCTGGTTTTATGCAGCACCCCAACTCACCTTTCCCCTTAAGCAAGCATAAGTTGGTTTTCTACATTTGAGACCCTGTTCTGTTTTGTAATCCAGTTCCTGTGTAGCCAAGTTTACATTCCGTGTATTAGTGATATCTTATGATGTTTCTTTTTCTGTGTGACTTATTTCAGTTAGAATCATCATACCTGAATCCACTCATTATGCTGCTACGGGCCTGATGACATAGATTTCATTGCTGAGTGATATTGCATTGTACGTAAGTACCACAACTTCTTTATCCATTTTTCACTTTCTGCGATATTGAACTTGTACCGTAAACGAGGTTCTTGTAAACAGAGCAGTACCAAACTTTGGGGTGGCTGTGTCTTTTTGATTTTAATTTCCCTAAGCTATAGAACCATAAGTGGAAGTGCCCTAGGCTCTGTTGCTTTCTTTTTTCAATGTTTCAGGAAACACCATACACTTCTCCCGAGTGGCTGTTGGCAATTTACATCCCGCCCATCAGCATAACAAGGCTCCCAGTTCTCCATGGCCTGTCCTGCCTTTCTGGATTTTACACTTTTTTCAGATGGCCCTTTTGACCGGGGGGAAGTGAGACTTCATTGTAGTGCAGATTTCCTTTGCAAGCTTGCTTGGTTGGCCAAAAAGGGCGTATGCGTTTTTTCCTGAATATATTCAGGAAAAGACACATACGCCCTTTTTGGCCAAGTGCATCATTGTGGACGTTCTGCCTCTTTTCCTATGCTTTAAATGCAAATCCAGTGTACCTCCTGAAATCGGTTTCCTGCAATTCTGCCCCGCTTTCAAGTCCTCTTGGCAGCCTTACTTCAGTATATTTTTGGACGATAGCTGTCATTTATAACTCTGCAGGTTTGTGAATTACAGTGCCCCTGAGCTCCTTTCTTCAACTCGCTTTCTTGTGAGCTGGCCGCAACACCGCAGGATTGCTTCAGGCCCTAATCTGGTTCCGGCACGGCACGCTGAGCCTTTGGTTAATTCCTCTTCCTGGTGGGAAATGAGAGTTAAATTTGCCCGTCCAGACACCTCCAGCTAGTCTCTCATTGGTTCTCCCTATTCCTGTTCATCTTCCGCAGAAATTGCAAACTGGGCCAAACAGGAGGTTAAAGGCACTGACTCTTCTAGTCGGGAGAGTGTTAGTAAAGCATCTGGAATATTGCACCCGAGTACCAGGGGACGAGAACTGAGACATATTTGAAGACGTCTCCCTATCACACGGTTGATCATACTCTGGGTTCCACATGCATGTTTTAGCTGAAGGAAGAATCCCTTAAACCTGGAGAGTTGAGACCCGTGGAATGGGTACCATGCAATATGACTTCAAAGGGTCTTCATTTGCTCACCGAACCTCTCCAATCCTATCACTGCTACCGTTATGCCCCTGTACACACGCTTGATTCTCTTTCGGAGACATAGCAATCCATAGGTTTTAAGATACTTACTAGTCAGGTACATTCTTAGGCGTTTAATATGGGGTGTTGAGTCCATTTCGTTGAGCAAGGAGTAGCTCTTGTCTATTCCATATTTGGCTTCAGGAACTTTATCGGTGCTCATTTCAATCTCTGGTTTTATGCAGCACCCCAACTCACCTTTCCTCTTAAGCAAGCATAAGTTGGTTTTCTAAATTTGAGACACTGTTCTGTTTTGTAATTCAGTTCCTGTGTAGCCAAGATTACATTCCGTGTATTAGTGATATCTTATGATGTTTCTTTTTCTGTGTGACTTATTTCAGTTAGAATCATCATACCTGAATCCACTCATTATGCTGCTACGGGCCTGATGACATAGATTTCATTGCTGAGTGATATTGCATTGTACGTAAGTACCACAATTTCTTTATCCATTTTTCACTTTCTGCGATATTGAACTTGTACCGTAAACGAGGTTCTTGTAAACAGAGCCGTCCCAAACTTTGGGGTGGCTGTGTCTTTTTGATTTTAATTTCCCTAAGCTATAGGACCATAAGTGGAAGTGCCCTAGGCTCTGTTGCTTTGTTTTTTAGATGTTTCAGGAAACACCATACACTTCTCCCGAGTGGCTGTTGGCAATTTACATCCCGCCCATCAGCATAACAAGGCTCCCAGTTCTCCATGGCCTGTCCTGACTTTCTGGATTTTACACTTTTTTCAGATGGCCCTTTTGACTGGGGGAAAGTGAGACTTCATTGTAGTGCAGATTTCCTTTGCAAGCTTGCTTGGTTGGCCAAAATGGGCGTATGCGTTTTCTTCTGAATATATTCACGAAAAAAAGCATACGCCCTTTTTGGCCAAGTGCATCATTGTCGACGTTCTGCCTCTTTTCCTATGCTTTAAATGCAATTCCAGTCTACCTCCTGAAATCAGTTTCCTGCAATTCTGCCCCGGTTTCAAGTCCTCTTGGCAAACGTACTTCAGTATATTTTTGGACGATAGCTGTCATTTATAACTCTGCAGGTTTGTGAATTACAGTGCCCCTGAGCTCCTTTCTTCAACTCGCTTTCTTGTGAGCTGGCCGCAACACCGCAAGATTGCTTCAGGCCCTAATCTGGTTCCGGCACGGCACGCTGAGCCTTTGGTTAATTCCTCTTCCTGGTGGGAAATGAGAGTTAAATTTGTCCGTCCAGACACCTCCAGCTAGTCTCTCATTGGTTCTCCCTATTCCTGTTCATCTTCCGCAGAAATTGCAAACTGGGCCAAACAGGAGGTTAAAGGCACTGACTCTCCAAGTCAGGAGAGTGTTAGTAAAGCATCTGGAATGTTGCACCCGAGTACCAGGGGACGAAAACTGAGACATATTGGAACACGTCTCCTGATCACACGGTTGATCATACTCTGGGTTCCACATGCATGTTTTAGCTGAAGGAAGAATCCCTTAAACCTGGAGAGTTGAGACCCGTGGAATGGGTACCATGCAATATGACTTCAAAGGGTCTTCATTTGCTCACCGAACCTCTCCAATCCTATCACTGCTACCGTTATGCCCCTGTACACACGCTTGATTCTCTTTCGGAGACATAGCAATCCATAGGTTTTAAGATACTTACTAGTCAGGTACATTCTTAGGCGTTTAATATGGGGTGTTGAGTCCATTTCGTTGAGCAAGGAGTAGCTCTTGTCTATTCCATATTTGGCTTAAGGAACTTTATCTGTGTTCATTTCAATCTCTGGTTTTATGCAGCACCCCAACTCACCTTTCCCCTTAAGCAAGCATAAGTTGGTTTTCTACATTTGAGACACTGTTCTGTTTTGTAATTCAGTTCCTGTGTAGCCAAGATTACATTCCGTGTATTAGTGATATCTTATGATGTTTCTTTTTCTGTGTGACATTTCAGTTAGAATCATCATACCTGAATCCACTCTTTATGCTGCTACGGGCCTGATGACATAGATTTCATTGCTGAGTGATATTGCATTGTACGTAAGTACCACAACTTCTTTATCCATTTTTCACTTTCTGCGATATTGAACTTGTACCGTAAACGAGGTTCTTGTAAACAGAGCCGTCCCAAACTTTGGGGTGGCTGTGTCTTTTTGATTTTAATTTCCCTAAGCTATAGGACCATAAGTGGAAGTGCCCTAGGCTCTGTTGCTTTGTTTTTTAGATGTTTCAGGAAACACCATGCACTTCTCCCGAGTGGCTGTTGGCAATTTACATCCCGCCCATCAGCATAACAAGGCTCCCAGTTCTCCATGGCCTGTCCTTCTTTTTTGGATTTTATACTTTTTTCGGATGGCCCTTTTTACTGGGGGGAAGTGAGACTTCATTGTAGTGCAGATTTCCTTTGCAAGCTTGCTTGGTTGGCCAAAAAGGGCGTATGCGTTTTTTCCTGAATATATTCAGGAAAAAACGCATACACACTTTTTGGCCAAGTGCATCATTGTGGACGTTCTGCCTCTTTTCCTATGCTTTAAATGCAATTCCAGTCTACCTCCTGAAATTGGTTTCCTGCAATTCCGCCCCGCTTTCAAGTCCTCTTGGCATCGTTTCTTCAGTATATTTTTGGACGATGGCTGTCATTTATAACTCTGCAGTTTTGTGAATTACAGTGCCCCTGAGCTCCTTTCTTCAACTCGCTTTCTTGTGAGCTGGCCGCAACACCGCAGGACTGCTTCAGGCCCTAAACTGGTTCCGGCACGGCACGCTGAGCCTTTGGTTAATTCGTATTCCTGGTGGGAAATGAGAGTTAAATATGCCCGTCCAGACACCTCCAGCTGGTCTCTCATTGGTTCTCCCTATTCCTGTTCATCTTCCGCAGAAATTGCAAACTGAGCCAAACAGGAAGTTAAAGGCACTGACTCTCCAAGTCGGGAGAGTGTTAGTAAAGCGTCTGGAAACTTGCACCCGAGTACCAGGGGACGAGAACTGAGACATATTTGAACACGTCTCCCGATCACATGGTTGATCATACTCGGGGTTCCACATGCATGTTTTAGCTGAAGGAAGAATCCCTTAAACCAGGAGAGTTGAGACCCGTGGAATGGGTACCATGCAATATGACTTCAAAGGGTCTTCATTTGCTCACCAAACCTCTCCAATCCTATCACTGCTTCGTTTATGCCCCTGTACACATACTTGATTCTCTTTCGGAGACATAGCAATCCATAGGTTTTAAGATACTTACTAGTCAGGTACATTCTTAGGCGTTTAATAGGGGGTGTTGAGTCCATTTCATTGAGCAAGGAGTAGCTCTTCTCTATGCCATATTTGGCTTAAGGATCTTTATCTGTGCTCATTTCAATCTCTGGTTTTATGCAGCACCCCAACTCAACATTCCCCTTAAGCAAGCATAAGTTGGTTTTCTAAATTTGAGACCCTGTTCTGTTTTGTAATTTAGTTCCTGTGTAGCCAAATTTACATTCCATGTATTAGTGATATCTTATGATGTTTCTTTTTCTGTGTGACTTATTTCAGTTAGAATCATCATACCTGAAACCACTCATAATGCTGCTACGGGCCTGATGACATAGATTTCATTGCTGAGTGATATTGCATTATACGTAACTACCACAACTTCTTTATCCATTTTTCACTTTCTGCGATATTGAACTTGTACCGTACACGAGTTTCATGTAAACAGAGCCATCCCAAACTTTGGGGTGGCTGTGTCTTTTTGATTTTAATTTCCCTAAGCTATAGGACCATAAGTGGAAGTGCCCTAGGCTCTGTTGCTTTGTTTTTTAGATGTTTCAGGAAACACCATACACTTCTCCCAGGTGGCTGTTGGCAATTTACATCCCGCCCATCAGCATAACAAGGCTCCCAGTTCTCCATGGCCTGTCCTGCCTTTCTGGATTTTACACTCTTTTCAGATGGCCCTTTTTACTGGGGGGAAGTGTGACTTCATTGTAGTGCAGGTTTCCTTTGCAAGCTTGCTTGGTTGGCCAAAAAGGGCGTATGTGTTTTTTCCTGAATTTATTCAGGAAAAAACGCATACACCCTTTTTGGCAAAGTGCATCATTGTGGACGTTCTACCTCTTTTCCTATGCTTTAAATGCAATTCCAGTCTACCTTCTGAAATCGGTTTCCTGCAATTGAGCCCCGCTTTCAAGTCCTCTTGACAGCCTTACTTCAGTATTTTTTTGGACGATAGCTGTCATTTATAACTCTGCAGGTTTGTGAATTACAGTGCCCCTGAGCTCCTTTCTTCAACTCGCTTTCTTGTGAGCTGGCCGCAACACCGCAGGATTGCTTCAGGCCCTAATCTGGTTCCGGCACGGCATGCTGAGCCTTTGGTTAATTCCTCTTCCTGGTGGGAAATGAGAGTTAAATTTGCCCGTCCAGACACCTCCAGCTAGTCTCTCATTGGTTCTCCCTATTCCTGTTCATCTTCCGCAGAAATTGCAAACTGGGCCAAACTGGAGGTTAAAGGCACTGACTCTCCAAGTCGGGAGAGTGTTAATAAAGCATCTGGAATAGTGCACCCGAGTAACAGGTGATGAGAACTGAGACATATTTGAACACGTGTCCCGATCACACGGTTGATCATACTCTGGGTTCCACATGCATGTTTTAGCTGAAGGAAGAATCCCTTAAACCTGGAGAATTGAGACCCATGGAATGGGTACCATGCAATATGACTTCCAAGGGTCTTCATTTGCTCACCGAACCTCTCCAATCCTATCACTGCTGCGTTTATTCCCCTGTAAACATGCTTGATTCTCTTTCGGAGACATAGCAATCCATAGGTTTTAAGATACTTACTAGTCAGGTACATTCTTAGGCGTTTAATATGGGGTGTTGAGTCCATTTCGTTGAGCAAGGAGTAGCTCTTGTCTATTCCATATTTGGCTTAAGGATCTTTATCTGTGCTCATTTCAATCTCTGGTTTTATGCAGCACCCCAACTCAACTTTCCCCTTAAGCAAGCATAAGTTGATTTTCTAAATTTGAGACCCTCTTCTGTTTTGTAATTTAGTTCCTGTGTAGCCAAATTTACATTCCATGTATTAGTGATATCTTATGATGTTTCTTTTTCTGTGTCATTTATTTCAGTTAGAATCATCATACCTGAATCCACTCATTATGCTGCAACGGGCCTGATGACATAGATTTCATTGCTGAGTGATATTGCATTGTACGTAAGTACCACAACTTCTTTATCCATTTTTCACTTTCTGCGATATTGAACTTGTACCGTAAACGAGGTTCTTGTAAACAGAGCCGTCCCAAACTTTTGGGTGGCTGTGTCTTTTTTATTTTAATTTCCCTAAGCTGTAGGACCATAAGTGGAAGTGCCCTAGGCTCTGTTGCTTTGTTTTTTAGATGTTTCTGGAAACACGATACACTTCTCCCCAGTGGCTGTTGGCAATTTACATCCCACCCATCAGCATAAAAGGCTCCAAGTTCTCCGTGGCCTGTCCTGCCTTTCTGGATTTTACACTTTTTTCAGATGGCCCTTTTGACCGGGGGGAAGTGAGACTTCATTGTAGTGCAGATTTCCTTTGCAAGCTTGCTTGGTTGACCAAAAGGGGCGTATGCTTTTCTTCCTGAATATATTCAGGAAAAAACGCATATGCCCTTTTTGACCAAGTGCATCATGGTCCACGTTCTGCCTCTTTTCCAATGCTTTAAATGCAATTCCAGTCTGCCTCCTGAAATCGGTTTCCTGCAATTCTGCTCCGCTTTCAAGTCCTCTTGGTAGTCTTACTTCAGTATATTTTTGGACAATAGCTGTCATTTATAACTCTGCAGCTTTGTGAATTACAGTGCCCCTGAGCTCCTTTCTTCAACTCGCTTTCTTGTGAGCTGGCTGCAACACTGCAGGATTGCTTCAGGCCCTAATCTGGTTCCGGCACGGCACGCTGAGCCTTTGGTTAATTCCTCTTCCTGGTGGGAAATGAGACTTAAATTTGCCCGTCCAGACACATCCAGCTAGTCTCTCATTGGTTCTCCCTATTCCTGTTCATCTTCCGCAGAAATTGCAAACTGGGCCAAACAGGAGGTTAAAGGCACTGACTCTCCAAGTGGGGAGAGTGTTAGTAAAGCGTCTGGAATGTTGCACCCGAGTACCAGGGGACGAGAACTGAGATATATTGGAACACGTCTCCCGATCACACGGTTGATCATACTCTGGGTTCCACATGCATGTTTTAGCTGAAGGAAGAATCCCTTAATCCTGGAGAGTTGAGAACCGTGGAATGGGTACCATGCAATATGACTTCAAAGGGTCTTCATTTGCTCACCGAACCTCTCCAAACCTATCACTGCTGCGTTTATGCCCCTGTACACACGCTTGATTCTCTTTCGGAGACATAGCAATCCATAGGTTTTAAGATATTTACTAGTCAGGTACATTCTTAGGCGTTTAATATGGGGTGTTGAGTCCATTTCGTAGAGCAAGGAGTAGCTCTTGTCTATTCCATATTTGGCTTAAGGAACTTTATCTGTGCTCATTTCAATCTCTGGTTTTATGCAGCACCCCAACTCACCTTTCACCTTAAGCAAGCATAAGTTGGTTTTCTACATTTGAGACCCTCTTCTGTTTTGTAATCCAGTTCCTGTTTAGCCAAGTTTACATTCCGTGTATTAGTGATATCTTATGATGTTTCTTTTTCTGTGTGACTTATTTCAGTTAAAATCATCATACCTGCATCCACTCATTATGCTGCTATGGGCCTGATGACATAGATTTCATTGCTGAGTGATATTGCATTGTACGTAAGTACTACAACTGCTTTATCCATTTTTCACTTTCTGCGATATTGAACTTGTACCGTAAACGAGGTTCTTGTAAACAGAGCCGTCCCAAACTTTTGGGTGGCTGTGTCTTTTTGATTTTAATTTCCCTAAGCTATAGGACCATAAGTGGAAGTGCCCTAGGCTCTGTTGCTCTGTTTTTTAGATGTTTCAGGAAACACCATACACTTCTCCCGAGTGGCTGTTGGCAATTTACATCCCGCCCATCAGCATAACAAGGCTCCCAGTTCTCCATGGCCTGTCCTGCTTTTCTGGATTTTACACTTTTTTCAGATGGCCCTTTTGACCGGGGGGAAGTGAGACTTCATTGTAGTGCAGATTTCCTTTGCAAGCTTGCTTGGTTGGCCAAAAGGGGCGTATGCGTTTTTTCCTGAATGTGTTCAGGAAAAAACGCATACGCCCTTTTAGGCCAAGTGCATCACTGTGGACATTCTGCCTCTTTTCCTATGTTTTCAATGCAATTCCAGTCTACCTCCTGAAATCGGTTTCTTGCAATTCTGCCCCGCTTTCAAGTCCTCTTGGCAGCCTTACTTCAGTATGTTTTTGGAGGATAGCTGTCATTTATAACTCTGCAGTTTTGTGAATTACAGTGTCCCTGAGCTCCTTTCTTCAACTCGCTTTCTTGTGAGCTGGCCGCAACACCGCAGGATTGCTTCAGGCCCTAATCTGGTTCCGGCACGGCACGCTGAGCCTTTGGTTAATTCCTCTTCCTGGTGGGAAATGAGAGTTAAATTGGCGCGTCCAGACACCTCCACCTGGTCTCTCATTGGTTCTCCCTATTCCTGGAAATATTCCGCAGAAATTGCAAACTGGGCCAAACAGGAGGTTAAAGGCACTGACTCTCCAAGTCGGGAGAGTGTTAGTAAAGCGTCTGGAATGTTGCACCCGAGTACCAGGGGACGAGAACTGAGACATATTTGAACACGTCTCCCGATCACACGGTTGATCATACTCTGGGTTCCACATGCATGTTTTAGCTGAAGGAAGAATCCCTTAAACCTGGAGAGTTGAGACCCGTGGAATGGGTACCATGCATTATGACTTCAAAGGGTCTTCATTTGCTCACCGAACCTCTCCAATCCTATCACTGCTGCGTTTATGCCCCTGTACACACGCTTGATTCTCTTTCGGAGACATAGCAATCCATAGGTTTTAAGATACTTACTAGTCAGGTACATTCTTAGGCGTTTAATATGGGGTGTTGAGTCCATTTCGTTGAGCAAGGAGTAGCTCTTGTCTATTCCATATTTGGCCTAAGGAACTTTATCTGTGCTCATTTTAGTCTCTGGTTTTATGCAGCACCCCAACTCACCTTTCCCCTTAAGCAAGCATAAGTTGGTTTTCTACATTTGAGACCCTGTTCTGTTTTGTAATCCAGTTCCTGTGTAGCCAAGTTTACATTCCGTGTATTAGTGATATCTTATAATGTTTCTTTTTCTGTGTGACTTATTTCAGTTAGAATCATCATACCTGAATCCACTCATTATGCTGTTACGGGCCTGATGACATAGATTTCATTGCTGAGTGATATTGCATTGTATGTAAGTACCACAATTTCTTTATCCATTTTTCACTTTCTGCGATATTGAACTTGTACCGTAAACGAGGTTCTTGTAAACAGAGCCGTCCCAAACTTTGGGGTGGCTGTGTCTTTTTGATTTTAATTTCCCTAAGCTATAGGACCATAAGTGGAAGTGCCCTAGGCTCTGTTGCTTTGTTTTTTAGATGTTTCAGGAAACACCATACACTTCTCCCGAGTGGCTGTTGGCAATTTACATCCCGCCCATCAGCATAACAAGGATCCCAGTTCTCCATGGCCTGTCTTGCCTTTCTGGATTTTACACTTTTTTCAGATGGCCCTTTTTACTGGGGGGAAGTGAGACTTCATTGTAGTGCAGATTTCCTTTGCAAGCTTGCTTGCTTGGCCAAAAAGGGCGTATGCATTTTGTCCTGAATATATTCAGGAAAAAATGCATACGCCCTTTTTGGCAAAGTGCATCATTGTGGACGTTCTGCCTCTTTTCCTATGCTTTAAATGAAATTCCAGTCTACCTCCTGAAATCGGTTTCCTGCAATTCTGCCCCGCTTTCAAGTCCTCTTGGCAGCCTTACTTCAGTATATTTTTGGACGATAGGTGTCATTTATAACTCTGCAGGTTTGTGAATTACAGTGCCCCTGAGCTCCTTTCTTCAACTCGCTTTCTTGTGAGCTGGCCAAAACACCGCAGGATTGCTTCAGACCCTAATCTGGTTCCGGCACGGCACGCTGAGCCTTTGGTTAATTCCTCTTCCTGGTGGGAAATGAGAGTTAAATTTGCCCGTCCAGACACCTCCAGCTAGTCTCTCATTGGTTCTCCCTATTCCTGTTCATCTTCCGCATAAATTGCAAAATGGGCCAAACAGGACTTTAAAGGCACTGACTCTCCAAGTCGGGAGAGTGTTAGTAAAGCATCTGGAATGTTGCACCCGAGTACCAGGGGACGAAAACTGAGACATATTTGAACACGTCTCCCGATCACACGGTTGATCATACTCTGGGTTCCACGTGCATGTTTTAGCTGAAGGAAGAATCCCTTAAACCTGGAGAGTTGAGACCCGTGCAATGGGTAACATGCGATATGACTTCAACGGGTCTTCATTAGCTCACCGAACCTCTCCAATCCTATCACTGCTGCGTTTATGCCCCTGTAAACATGCTTGATTCTCTTTTGGAGACATAGCAATCCATAGGTTTTAAAATACTTACTAGTCAGGTACATTCTTAGGCGTTTAATATGGGGTGTTGAGCGCATTTCGTTGAGCAAGGAGTAGTTCTTGTCTTTTCCATATTTGGCTTAAGGAACTTTATCTGTGCTCATTTCAATCTCTGGTTTTATGCAGCACCCCAACTCACCTTTCCCCTTAAGCAAGCATAAGTTGGTTTTCTACATTTGAGACCCTCTTCTGCTTTGTAATCCAGTTCCTGTGTAGCCAGGTTTACATCCGTGTATTAGTGATATCTTATGATGTTTCTTTTTCTGTGTGACTTATTTCAGTTAGAATCATCATACCTGAATCCACTCATTATGTTGCTACGGGCCTGATGACATAGATTTCATTGCTGAGTGATATTGCATTGTACGTAAGTACCACAACTTCTTTATCCAGTTTTCACTTTCTGCGATATTGAACTTGTACCGTAAACGAGGTTCTTGTAAACAGAGCCGTCCCAAACTTTGGGGTGGCTGTGTCTTTTTGATTTTAATTTCCCTAAGCTATAGGACCATAAGTGGAAGTGCCCTAGGCTCTGTTGCTTTGTTTTTTAGATGTTTCAGGAAACACCATACACTTCTCTCCAGTGGCTGTTGGCAATTTACATCCCGCCCAGCAGCATAACAAGGCTCCCAGTTCTCCATGGCCTGTCCTGCCTTTCTGGATTTTACACTTTTTTCAGATGGCCCTTTTGACCGGGGGAAGTGAGACTTCATTGTAGTGCAGATTTCCCTTGCAAGCTTGCTTGGTTGGCCAAAAAGGGCGTATGCGTTTTCTCCTGAATATATTCAGGAAAAAACACATACGCCCTTTTTGGCCAGGGGCATCATTGTGGACGTTCTGCCTCTTTTCCTATGCTTTCAATGCAATTCCAGTCTACCTCCTGAAATCGGTTTCCTGCAATTCTGCCCCGCTTTCAAGTCCTCTTGGCAGGCTTACTTCAGTATATTTTTGGACGATAGCTGTCATTTATAACTCTGCAGGTTTGTGAATTACAGTGCCCCTGAGCTCCTTTCTTCAACTCGCTTTCTTGTGAGCTGGCCGCAACACCGCAGGATTGCTTCAGGCCCTAATCTGGTTCCGGCACGGCACGCTGAGCCTTTGGTTAATTCCTCTCCCTGGTGGGAAATGAGAGTTAAATTTGCCCGTCCAGACACCTCCAGCTGGTCTCTCATTGGTTCTCCCTATTCCTGTTCATCTTCCGCAGAAATTGCAAACTGGGCCAAACAGGAGGTTAAAGGCACTGACTCTCCAAGTCGGGAGAGTGTTAGTAAAGCATCTGGAATTTTGCACCCGAGTACCAGGGGACGAAAAATGAGACATATTTGAACACGTCTCCCGATCACACGGTTGATCATACTCTGGGTTCCACATGCATGTTTTAGCTGAAGGAAGAATCCCTTAATCCTGGAGAGTTGAGACCCGTGGAATGGGTACCATGCAATATGACTTCAAAGGGTCTTCATTTCCTCACCGAACCTCTCCAATCCTATCACTGCTGCGTTTATGCCCCTGTACACATGCTTGATTCTCTTTCAGAGACACAGCAATCCATAGGTTTTAAGATACTTACTAGTCAGGTACATTCTTAGGCGTTTAATATGGGGTGTTGAGTCCATTTCGTTGAGCAAGGAGTAGCTCTTGTCTATTCCATATTTGGCTTAAGGAACTTTATCTGTGTTCATTTCAATCTCTGGTTTTATGCAGCACGCCAACTCTCCTTTCCCCTTAAGCCAGCATAAGTTGGTTTTCTAAATTTGAGACCCTCTTCTGTTTTGTAATCCAGTTCCTGTGTAGCCAAGTTTACATTCCGTGTATTAGTGATATCTTATGATGTTTCTTTTTCTGTGTGACTTATTTCAGTTAGAATCATCATACCTGAATCCACTCATTATGCTGCTACGGGCCTGATGACATAGATTTCATATCTGAGTGATATTGCATTGTACGTAAGTACCACAACTTCTTTATCCATTTTTCACTTTCTGCGATATTGAACTTGTACCATAAACGAGGTTCTTGTAAACAGAGACGTCCCAAACTTTGGGGTGGCTGTGTCTTTTTGATTTTAATTTCCCTAAGCTATAGGACCGTAAGTGGAAGTGCCCTAGGCTCTGTTGCTTTGTTTTTTAGATGTTTCAGGAAACACCATGCACTTCTCCGGAGTGGCTGTTGGCAATTTACATCCCGCCCATCAGCATAACAAGGCTCCCAGTTCTCCATGGCCTGTCCTGCCTTTCTGGATTTTACACTTTTTTCAGATGGCCCTTTTGACCGGGGGAAGTGAGACTTCATTGTAGTGCAGATTTCCTTTGCAAGCTTGCTTGGTTGGCCAAAAAGGGCGTATGCGTTTTTTCCTGAATGTATTCAGGAAAAAACGCATACGCCCTTTTTGGCCAAGTGCATCACTGTGGACATTCTGCCTCTTTTCCTATGTTTTCAATGCAATTCCAGTCTACCTCCTGAAATCGGATTCCTGCAATTCTGCCCCGCTTTCAAGTCCTCTTGGCAGCCTTACTTCAGTATATTTTTGGACGATAGCTGTCATTTATAACTCTGCAGGTTTGTGAATTACAGTGCCCCTGAGCTCCTTTCTTCAACTCGCTTTCTTGTGAGCTAGCCGCAACACCGCAGGATTGCTTCAGGCCCTAATCTGGTTCTGGCACGGCACGCTGAGCCTTTGGTTAATTCCTCTTCCTGGTGGGAAATGAGAGTTAAATTTGCCCGTCCAGACACCTCCAGCTAGTCTCTCATTGGTTCTCCCTATTCCTGTTCATCTTCCGCAGAAATTGCAAACTGGGCGAAACAGGATGTTAAAGGCACTGACTCTCCAAGTCGGGAGAGTGTTAGTAAAGCGTCTGGAATGTTGCACCCGAGTACCAGGGGACGAAAACTGAGACATATTTGAACACGTCTCCCGATCACACGGTTGATCATACTCTGGGTTCCACATGCATGTTTTAGCTGAAGGAAGAATCCCTTAAACCTGGAGAGTTGAGACCCGTGGAATGGGTACCATGCATTATGACTTCAAAGGGTCTTCATTTGCTCACCGAACTTCTCCAATCCTATCACTGCTGCGTTTATGCCCCTGTAAACATGCTTGATTCTCTTTCGGAGACATAGCAATCCATAGGTTTTAAAATACTTACTAGTCAGGTACATTCTTAGGCGTTTAATATGGGGTGTTGAGTGCATTTCGTTGAGCAAGGAGTAGTTCTTGTCTATTCCATGTTTGGCTTAAGGAACTTTATCTGTGCTCATTTCAATCTCTGGTTTTATGCAGCACCCCAACTCACCTTTCCCCTTAAGCAAGCATAAGTTGGTTTTCTAAATTTGAGACCCTCTTCTGTTTTGTAATCCAGTTCCTGTGTAGCCAGGTTTACATCCGTGTATTAGTGATATCTTATGATGTTTCTTTTTGTGTGTGACTTATTTCAGTTAGAATCATCATACCTGAATCCACTCATTATGCTGCTACGGACCTGATGACATAGATTTCATTGCTGAGTGATATTGCATTGTATGTAAGTACCAAAACTTCTTTATCCAGTTTTCACTTTCTGCGATATTGAACTTGTACCGTAAACGAGGTTCTTGTAAACAGAGCCGTCCCAAACTTTGGGGTGGCTGTGTCTTTTTGATTTTAATTTCCCTAAGCTATAGGACCATAAGTGGAAGTGCCCTAGGCTCTGTTGCTCTGTTTTTTAGATGTTTCAGGAAACACCATACACTTCTCCCTAGTGGCTGTTGGCAATTTACATCCCGCCCATCAGCATAACAAGGCTCCCAGTTCTCCATGGCCTGTCCTGCCTTTCTGGATTTTACACTTTTTTTAGATGGCCCTTTTGGCTGGGGGGAATTGAGACTTCATTGTAGTGCAGATTTCCTTTGCAAGCTTGCTTGGTTGGCCAAAAAGGGCGTATGCGTTTTTTCCTGAATATATTCAGGGAAAAACGCATACGCCCTTTTTGGCCAAGTGTATCATTGTCCATTTTCTGCCTCTTTTCCTATACTTTAAATGCAATTCCAGTCTACCTTCTGAAATCAGTTTCCTGCAATTCTGCCCCACTTTTAATCCTCTTGGCAGCCTTACTTCAGTATATTTTTGGATGATAGCTGTCATTTATAACTCTGCAGGTTTGTGAGTTACAGTGCCCCTGAGATCCTTTCTTCAACTCGCTTTCTGGTGAGCTGACCGCAACACCGCAGGATTGCTTCAGGCCCTAATCCGTTTCCGGCACGGCATGCTGAGCCTTTGGTTAATTCCTCTTCCTGGTGGGAAATGAGAGTTAAATTCGCCCGTCCAGACACCTCCAGCTAGTCTCTCATTGGTTCTCCCTATTCCTGTTCATCTTACGCAGAAATTGCAAACTGGGCCAAACAGGAGGTTAAAGGCACTGACTCTCCAAGTCGGGAGAGTGTTAGTAAAGCATTTGGAATGTTGCACCCGAGTACCAGGTTACGAAAACTGAGACATATTTGAACACGTCTCCCGATCACACGGTTGATCATACTCTGGGTTCCACATGCATGTTTTAGCTGAAGGAAGAATCCCTTAAACCTGGAGAGTTGAGACTCGTGCAAAGGGTAACATGAGATATGACTTCAACGGGTCTTCATTTGCTCACCGAACCTCTCCAATCCTATCACTGCTGCGTTTATGCCCCTGTAAACATGCTTGATTCTCTTTCGGAGACATAGCAATCCATAGGTTTTAAAATACTTACTAGTCAGGTACATTCTTAGGCGTTTAATATGGGGTGTTGAGTCCATTTCGTAGAGCAAGGAGTAGCTCTTGTCTATTCCATATTTGGCTTAAGGAACTTTATCTGTGCTCATTTCAATCTCTGGTTTTATGCAGCACCCCAACTCACCTTTCCCCTTAAGCAAGCATAAGTTGGTTTTCTACATTTGAGACCCTGTTCTGTTTTGTAATCCAGTTCCTGTTTAGCCAAGTTTACATTCCGTGTATTAGTGATATCTTATGATGTTTCTTTTTCTGTGTGACTTATTTCAGTTAGAATCATCATACCTGAATCCACTCATTATGCTGCTATGGGCCTGATGACATAGATTTCATTGCTGAGTGATATTGCATTGTACGTAAGTACTACAACTGCTTTATCCATTTTTCACTTTCTGCGATATTGAACTTGTACCGTAAACGAGGTTCTTGTAAACAGAGCCGTCCCAAACTTTTGGGTGGCTTTGTCTTTTTGATTTTAATTTCCCTAAGCTATAGGACCATAAGTGGAAGTGCCCTAGGCTATGTTGCTCTGTTTTTTAGATGTTTCAGGAAACACCATACACTTCTCCCGAGTGGCTGTTGGCAATTTACATCCCACCCATCAGCATAACAAGGCTCCCAGTTCTCCATGGCCTGTCCTGCCTTTCTGGATTTTACACTTTTTTCAGATGGCCCTTTTGACCGGGGGGAAGTGAGACTTCATTGTAGTGCAGATTTCCTTTGCAAGCTTGCTTGGTTGGCCAAAAAGGGCGTATGCGTTTTTTCCTGAATGTGTTCAGGAAAAAACGCATACGCCCTTTTTGGCCAAGTGCATCACTGTGGACATTCTGCCCCTTTTCCTATGTTTTCAATGCAATTCCAGTCTACCTCCTGAAATCGGTTTCTTGCAATTCTGCCCCGCTTTCAAGTCCTCTTGGCAGCCTTACTTCAGTATGTTTTTGGAGGATAGCTGTCATTTATAACTCTGCAGGTTTGTGAATTACAGTGCCCCTGAGCTCCTTTCTTCAACTCGCTTTCTTGTGAGCTGGCCGCAACACCGCAGGATTGCTTCAGGCCCTAATCTGGTTCCGGCACGGCACGCTGAGCCTTTGGTTAATTCCTCTTCCTGGTGGGAAATGAGAGTTAAATTTGCGCGTCCAGACACCTCCACCTGGTCTCTCATTGGTTCTCCCTATTCCTGGAAATATTCCGCAGCAATTGCAAACTGGGCCAAACAGGAGGTTAAATGCACTGACTCTCCAAGTCGGGAGAGTGTTAGTAAAGCATCTGGAATGTTGCACCCGAGTACCAGGGGACGAAAACTGAGACATATGAACACGTCTCCCGATCACACGGTTGATCATACTCTGGGTTCCACATGCATGTTTTAGCTGAAGGAAGAATCCTTTAATCCTGGAGAGTTGAGACCCGTGGAATGGGTACCATGCAATATGACTTCAAAGGGTCTTCATTTGCTCACCGAACCTCTCCAATCCTATCACTGCTGCGTTTATGCCCCTGTACACAAGCTTGATTCTCTTTCAGAGACATAGCAATCCATAGGTTTTAAGATACTTACTAGTCAGGTACATTCTTAGGCGTTTAATATGGGGTGTTGAGTCCATTTCGTTGAGCAAGGAGTAGCTCTTATCTCTTCCATATTTGGCTTAAGGAACTTTATCTGTGCTCATTTCAATCTCTGGTTTTATGCAGCACCCCAACTCACCTTTCCCCTTAAGCAAGCATAAGTTGGTTTTCTACATTTGAGACCCTGTTCTGTTTTGTAATCCAGTTCCTGTTTAGCCAAGTTTACATTCCGTGTATTAGTGATATCTTATGATGTTTCTTTTTCTGTGTGACTTATTTCAGTTAGAATCATCATACCTGAATCCACTCATTATGCTGCTATGGGCCTGATGACATAGATTTCATTGCTGAGTGATATTGCATTGTACGTAAGTACTACAACTGCTTTATCCATTTTTCACTTCTGCGATATTGAACTTGTACCGTAAACGAGGTTCTTGTAAACAGAGCCGTCCCAAACTTTTGGGTGGCTGTGTCTTTTTGATTTTAATTTCCCTAAGCTATAGGACCATAAGTGGAAGTGCCCTAGGCTATGTTGCTCTGTTTTTTAGATGTTTCAGGAAACACCATACACTTCTCCCGAGTGGCTGTTGGCAATTTACATCCCGCCCATCAGCATAACAAGGCTCCCAGTTCTCCATGGCCTGTCCTGCCTTTCTGGATTTTACACTTTTTTCAGATGGCCCTTTTGACCGGGGGGAAGTGAGACTTCATTGTAGTGCAGATTTCCTTTGCAAGCTTGCTTGGTTGGCCCAAAAGGGCGTATGCGTTTTTTCCTGAATGTGTTCAGGAAAAAACGCATACGCCCTTTTTGGCCAAGTGCATCACTGTGGACATTCTGCCCCTTTTCCTATGTTTTCAATGCAATTCCAGTCTACCTCCTGAAATCGGTTTCTTGCAATTCTGCCCCGCTTTCAAGTCCTCTTGGCAGCCTTACTTCAGTATGTTTTTGGAGGATAGCTGTCATTTATAACTCTGCAGGTTTGTGAATTACAGTGCCCCTGAGCTCCTTTCTTCAACTCGCTTTCTTGTGAGCTGGCCGCAACACCGCAGGATTGCTTCAGGCCCTAATCTGGTTCCGGCACGGCACGCTGAGCCTTTGGTTAATTCCTCTTCCTGGTGGGAAATGAGAGTTAAATTTGCGCGTCCAGACACCTCCACCTGGTCTCTCATTGGTTCTCCCTATTCCTGGAAATATTCCGCAGCAATTGCAAACTGGGCCAAACAGGAGGTTAAATGCACTGACTCTCCAAGTCGGGAGAGTGTTAGTAAAGCATCTGGAATGTTGCACCCGAGTACCAGGGGACGAAAACTGAGACATATGAACACGTCTCCCGATCACACGGTTGATCATACTCTGGGTTCCACATGCATGTTTTAGCTGAAGGAAGAATCCTTTAATCCTGGAGAGTTGAGACCCGTGGAATGGGTACCATGCAATATGACTTCAAAGGGTCTTCATTTGCTCACCGAACCTCTCCAATCCTATCACTGCTGCGTTTATGCCCCTGTACACACGCTTGATTCTCTTTCAGAGACATAGCAATCCATAGGTTTTAAGATACTTACTAGTCAGGTACATTCTTAGGCGTTTAATATGGGGTGTTGAGTCCATTTCGTTGAGCAAGGAGTAGCTCTTATCTCTTCCATATTTGGCTTAAGGAACTTTATCTGTGCTCATTTCAATCTCTGGTTTTATGCAGCACCCAAACTCACATTTCCCCTTAAGCCAGCATAAGTTGGTTTTCTAAATTTGAGACCCTCTTCTGTTTTGTAATCCAGTTCCTGTGTAGCCAAGTTTACATTCCGTGTATTAGTGATATCTTATGATGTTTCCTTTTCTGTGTGACTTATTTCAGTTAGAATCATCATACCTGAATCCACTCATTATGCTGCTACGGGCCTGATGACATAGATTTCATGGCTGAGTGATATTGCATTGTACATAAGTACCACAACTTCTTTATCCATTTTTCACTTTCTGCAATACTGAACTTGTACCGTAAACGAGGTTCTTGTAAACAGAGCCGTCCCAAACTTTGGGGTGGCTGTGTCTTTTTGATTTTAATTTCCCTAAGCTATAGGACCATAAGTGGAAGTGCCCTAGGCTCTGTTGCTTTGTTTTTTAGATGTTTCAGGAAACACCATACACTTCTCCCCAGTGGCTGTTGGCAATTTACATCCCGCCCATCAGCATAACAAGGCTCCCAGTTCTCCATGGCCTGTCCTGCCTTTCTGGATTTTACACTTTTTTCAGATGGCCCTTTTGACCGGGGGAAGTGAGACTTCATTGTAGTGCAGATTTCCTTTGCACGCTTGCTTGGTTGGCCAAAAAGGGCGTATGCGTTTTTTCCTGAATATATTCAGGAAAAAACGCATACGCCCTTTTTGGCCAAGTGCATCACTGTGGACATTCTGCCTCTTTTCCTATGTTTTCAATGCAATTCCAGTCTACCTCCTGAAATCGGATTCCAGCAATTCTGCCCCGCTTTCAAGTCCTCTTGGCAGCCTTACTTCAGTACATTTTTGGACGATAGGTGTCATTTATAACTCTGCAGGTTTGTGAATTACAGTGCCCTGAGCTCCTTTCTTCAACTCGCTTTCTTGTGAGCTGGCCAAAACACCGCAGGATTGCTTCAGACCCTAATCTGGTTCCGGCACGGCAAGCTGAGCCTTTGGTTAATTCCTCTTCCTGGTGGGAAATGAGAGTTAAATTTGCCCGTCCAGACACCTCCAGCTAGTCTCTCATTGGTTCTCCCTATTCCTGTTCATCTTCGGCAGAAATTGCAAACTGGGCTAAACAGGAGGTTAAAGGCACTGACTCTCCAAGTGGGGAGAGTGTTAGTAAAGCGTCTGGAATGTTGCACCTGAGTACCAGGGTACGAAAACTGAGACATATTTGAACACGTCTCCCGATCACACGGTTGATCATACTCTGGGTTCCACATGCATGTTTTAGCTGAAGGAAGAATCCCTTAAACCTGGAGAGTTGTAACTCGTGCAAAGGGTAACATGCGATATGACTTCAACGGGTCTTCATTTGCTCACCGAACCTCTCCAATCCTATCACTGCTGTGTTTATGCCCCTGTAAACATGCTTGATTCTCTTTCGGAGACATAGCAATCCATAGGTTTTAAAATACTTACTAGTCAGGTACATTCTTAGGCGTTTAATATGGGGTGTTGAGTGCATTTCGTTGAGCAAGGAGTAGTTCTTGTCTATTCCATGTTTGGCTTAAGGAACTTTATCTGTGCTCATTTCAATCTCTGGTTTTATGCAGCACCCCAACTCACCTTTCCCCTTAAGCAAGCATAAGTTGGTTTTCTACATTTGAGACCCTCTTCTGTTTTGTAATCCAGTTCCTGTGTAGCCAGGTTTACATCCGAGTATTAGTGATATCTTATGATGTTTCTTTTTGTGTGTGACTTATTTCAGTTAGAATCATCATACCTGAATCCACTCATTATGCTGCTACGGACCTGATGACATAGATTTCATTGCTGAGTGATATTGCATTGTACGTAAGTACCAAAACTTCTTTATCCAGTTTTCACTTTCTGCGATATTGAACTTGTACCGTAAACGAGGTTCTTGTAAACAGAGCCGTCCCAAACTTTGGGGTGGCTGTGTCTTTTTGATTTTAATTTCCCTAAGCTATAGGACCATAAGTGGAAGTGCCCTAGGCTCTGTTGCTTTGTTTTTTAGATGTTTCAGGAAACACAATACACTTCTCCCGAGTGGCTGTTGGCAATTTACATCCAGCCCATCAGCATAACAAGGCTCCCAGTTCTCCATGGCCTGTCCTGCCTTTCTGGATTTTACACTTTTTTCAGATGGCCCTTTTTGACCGGGGGGAAGTGAGACTTCATTGTAGTGCAGATTTCGTTTGCAAGCTTGCTTGGTTGGCCAAAAAGTGCATATGAGTTTTTTCCTGAATATATTCAGGAAAAAACGCATACACCCTTTTTGTCCAAGGGCATCATTGTGGACGTTCTGCCTCTTTTCCTATGCTTTAAATGCAATTCCAGTCTACCTCCTGAAATCGGTTTCCTGCAATTCCGCCCCGCTTTCAAGTCCTCTTGGCAGCCTTACTTCAGTATATTTTTGGACGATAGCTGTCATTTATAACTCTGCAGGTTTGTCAATTACAGTGTCCCTGAGCTCCTTTCTTCAACTCGCTTTCTTGTGAGCTGGCCGCAACACCGCACGATTGCTTCAGGCCCTAATCTGGTTCCGGCACGGCACGCTGAGCCTTTGGTTAATTCCTCTTCCTGGTGGGAAATGAGAGTTAAATTTTCCCGTCCAGACACCTCCAGCTAGTCTCTCATTGGTTCTCCCTATTCCTGTTCATCTTCCGCATAAATTGCGAAATGGGCCAAACAGGAGGTTAAAGGCACTGACTCTCCAAGTCGGGAGAGTGTTAGTAAAGCATCTGGAATGTTGCACCCGAGTACCAGGGGACGAAAACTGAGACATATTTGAACACGTCTCCCGATCACACGGTTGATCATACTCTGGGTTCCATGTGCATGTTTTAGCTGAAGGAAGAATCCCTTAAACCTGGAGAGTTGAGACCCGTGCAATGGGTAACATGCGATATGACTTCAAAGGGTCTTCATTTGCTCACCGAACCTCTCCAATCCTATCACTGCTGCGTTTATGCCCCTGTAAACATGCTTGATTCTCTTTCGGAGACATAGCAATCCATAGGTTTTAAAATACTTACTAGTCAGGTACATTCTTAGGCGTTTAATATGGGGTGTTGAGTCCATTTGGTTGAGCAAGGAGTAGCTCTTGTCTATTCCATATTTGGCTTAAGGAACTTTCTCTGTGCTCATTTCAATCTCTGGTTTTATGCAGCACCCCAACTCACCTTTCCCCTTAAGCAAGCATAAGTTATTTTTCTAAATTTGAGACCCTCTTCTGTTTTATAATCCAGTTCCTGTGTAGCCAAGTTTACATTCCATGTATTAGTGATATCTTATGATGTTTCTTTTTCTGTGTGACTTATTTCAGTTAGAATCATCATACCTGAATCCACTCATTATGCTGCTACGGGCCTGATGACATAGATTTCATTGCTGAGTGATATTGCATTGTACGTAAGTACCACAACTTCTTTATCCATTTTTCACTTTCTGCGATATTGAACTTGTACCGTAAACGAGGTTCTTGTAAACAGAGCCATCCCAAACTTTGGGGTGGCTGTGTCTTTTTGATTTTAATTTCCCTAAGCTATAGGACCATAAGTGGAAGTGCCCTAGGCTCTGTTGCTTTGTTTTTTAGATGTTTCAGGAAACACCATACACTTCTCCCCAGTGGCTGTTTGCAATTTACATCCCGCCCATCAGCATAACAAGGCTCCCAGTTCTCCATGGCCTGTCCTGCCTTTCTGGATTTTACACTTTTTTCAGATGGCCCTTTTGACCAGGGGGAAGTGAGACTTCATTGTAGTGCAGATTTCCTTTGCAAGCTTGCTTGGTTGGCCAAAAAGGGCGTATGCGTTTTTTCCTGAATATATTCAGGAAAAAACGCATACGCCCTTTATGGCCAAGTGCATCATTGTGGACGTTCTGCCTCTTTTCCTATGCTTTCAATGTAATTCCAGTCTACCTCCTGAAATCGGTTTCGTGCAATTCTGACCCGCTTTCAAGTCCTCTTGGCAGCCTTACTTCAGTATATTTTTGGACGATAGATGTCATTTATAACTCTGCAGGTTTGTGAATTACAGTGCCCCTGAGCTCCTTTCTTCAACTCGCTTTCTTGTGAGCTAGCCGCAACACCGCAGGATTGCTTCAGGCCCTAATCTGGTTCCGGCACGGCACGCTGAGCCTTTGGTGAATTCCTCTTCCTGGTGGGAAATGAGAGTTAAATTTCCCGTCCAGACACCTCCAGCTAGTCTCTCATTGGTTCTCCCTATTCCTGTTCATCTTCCGCAGAAATTGCAAACTGGGCCAAACAGGAGGTTAAAGGCACTGACTCTCCAAGTCGGGAGAGTGTTAGTAAAGCGTCTGGAATGTTGCACCCGAGTACCAGGGGACGAAAACTGAGACATATTTGAACACGTCTCCCGATCACACGGTTGATCATACTCTGGGTTCCACATGCATGTTTTAGCTGAAGGAAGAATCCCTTAAACCTGGAGAGTTGAGACCCGTGGAATGGGTACCATGCATTATGACTTCAAAGGGTCTTCATTTGCTCACCGAACCTCTCCAATCCTATCACTGCTGCGTTTATGCCCCTGTACACACGCTTGATTCTCTTTGGGAGACATAGCAATCCATAGGTTTTAAGATACTTACTAGTCAGGTACATTCTTAGGCGTTTAATATGGGGTGTTGAGTCCATTTCGTTGAGCAAGGAGTAGCTCTTGTCTATTCCATATTTGGCTTAAGGAACTTTATCTGTGCTCATTTCAGTCTCTGGTTTTATGCAGCACCCCAACTCACCTTTCCCCTTAAGCAAGCATAAGTTGGTTTTCTACATTTGAGACCCTGTTCTGTTTTGTAATCCAGTTCCTGTGTAGCCAAGTTTACATTCCGTGTATTAGTGATATCTTATGATGTTTCTTTTTCTGTGTGACTTATTTCAGTTAGAATCATCATACCTGAATCCACTCATTATGCTGTTACGGGCCTGATGACATAGATTTCATTGCTGAGTGATAGTGCATTGTACGTAAGTACCACAATTTCTTTATCCATTTTTCACTTTCTGCGATATTGAACTTGTACCGTAAACGAGGTTCTTGTAAACAGAGCCGTCCCAAACTTTGGGGTGGCTGTGTCTTTTTGATTTTAATTTCCCTAAGCTATAGGACCATAAGTGGAAGTGCCCTAGGCTCTGTTGCTTTGTTTTTTAGATGTTTCAGGAAACACCATACACTTCTCCCGAGTGGCTGTTGGCAATTTACATCCCGCCCATCAGCATAACAAGGCTCCCTGTTCTCCATGGCCTGTCTTGCCTTTCTGGATTTTACACTTTTTTCAGATGGCGCTTTTTACTGGGGGGAAGTGAGACTTCATTGTAGTGCAGATTTCCTTTGCAAGCTTGCTTGGTTGGCCAAAAAGTGCGTATGCGTTTTTTCCTGAATATATTCAAGAAAAAACGCATACACCCTTTTTGGCCAAGTGCATCATTGTCGACGTTCTGCCTCTTTTCCTATTCTTTAAATGCAATTCCAGTCTACCTCCTGAAATCGGTTTCCTGCAATTCTGCCCCGCTTTCAAGTCCTCTTGGCAGCCTTACTTCAGTATATTTTTGGACGATAGGTGTCATTTATAACTCTGCAGGTTTGTGAATTACAGTGCCCCTGAGCTCCTTTCTTCAACTCGCTTTCTTGTGAGCTGGCCAAAACACCGCAGGATTGCTTCAGACCCTAATCTGGTTCCGGCACGGCACGCTGAGCCTTTGGTTAATTCCTCTTCCTGGTGGGAAATGAGAGTTAAATTTGCCCGTCCAGACACCTCCAGCTAGTCTCTCATTGGTTCTCCCTATTCCTGTTCATCTTCGGCAGAAATTGCAAACTGGGCCAAACAGGAGGTTAAAGGCACTGACTCTCCAAGTCGGGAGAGTGTTAGTAAAGCATCTGGAATGTTGCACCCGAGTACCAGGATACGAAAACTGAGACATATTTGAACACGTCTCCCGATCACACGGTTGATCATACTCTGGGTTCCACATGCATGTTTTAGCTGAAGGAAGAATGCCTTAAACCTGGAGAGTTGAGACTCGTGCAAAGGGTAACATGCGATATGACTTCAACGGGTCTTCATTTGCTCACCGAACCTCTCCAATCCTATCACTGCTGCGTTTATGCCCCTGTAAACATGCTTGATTCCCTTTCGGAGACATAGCAATCCATAGGTTTTAAAATACTTACTAGTCAGGTACATTCTTAGGCGTTTAATATGGGGTGTTGAGTGCATTTCGTTGAGCAAGGAGTAGTTCTTGTCTATTCCATGTTTGGCTTAAGGAACTTTATCTGTGCTCATTTCAATCTCTGGTTTTATGCAGCACCCCAACTCACCTTTCCCCTTAAGGAAGCATAAGTTGGTTTTCTACATTTGAGACCCTCTTCTGTTTTGTAATCCAGTTCCTGTGTAGTCAGGTTTACATCCGTGTATTAGTGATAACTTATGATGTTTCTTTTTGTGTGTGACTTATTTCAGTTAGAATCATCATACCTGAATCCACTCATTATGCTGCTACGGACCTGATGACATAGATTTCATTGCTGAGTGATATTGCATTGTACGTAAGTACCACAACTTCTTTATCCAGTTTTCACTTTCTGCGATATTGAACTTGTACCGTAAACGAGGTTCTTGTAAACAGAGCCGTCCCAAACTTTGGGGTGGCTGTGTCTTTTTGATTTTAATTTCCCTAAGCTATAGGACCATATGTGGAAGTGCCCTAGGCTCTGTTGTTTTGTTTTTTAGATGTTTCAGGAAACACCATACACTTCTCCCGAGTGGCTGTTGGCAATTTACATCCAGCCCATCAGCATAACAAGGCTCCCAGTTCTCCATGGCCTGTCCTGCCTTTCTGGATTTTACACTTTTTTCAGATGGCCCTTTTTGACCGGGGGGAAGTGAGACTTCATTGTAGTGCAGATTTCCTTTGCAAGCTTGCTTGGTTGGCCAAAAAGTGCATATGCGTTTTTTCCTGAATATATTCAGGAAAAAACGCATACACCCTTTTTGGCCAAGGGCATCATTGTGGACGTTCTGCCTCTTTTCCTATGCTTTAAATGCAATTCCAGTCTACCTCCTGAAATCGGTTTCCTGCAATTCTGCCCCGCTTTCAAGTCCTCTTGGCAGCCTTACTTCAGTATATTTTTGGACGATAGCTGTCATTTATAACTCTGCAGGTTTGTCAGTTACAGTGCCCCTGAGCTCCTTTCTTCAACTCGCTTTCTTGTGAGCTGGCCGCAACACCGCACGATTGCTTCAGGCCCTAATCTGGTTCCGGCACGGCACGCTGAGCCTTTGGTTAATTCCTCTTCCTGGTGGGAAATGAGAGTTAAATTTTCCCGTCCAGACACCTCCAGCTAGTCTCTCATTGGTTCTCCCTATTCCTGTTCATCTTCCGCATAAATTGCGAAATGGGCCAAACAGGAGGTTAAAGGCACTGACTCTCCAAGTCGGGAGAGTGTTAGTAAAGCATCTGGAATGTTGCACCCGAGTACCAGGGGACGAAAACTGAGACATATTTGAACACGTCTCCCGATCACACGGTTGATCATACTCTGGGTTCCACGTGCATGTTTTAGCTGAAGGAAGAATCCCTTAAACCTGGAGAGTTGAGACCCGTGCAATGGGTAACATGCGATATGACTTCAACGGGTCTTCATTTGCTCACCGAACCTCTCCAATCCTATCACTGCTGCGTTTATGCCCCTGTAAACATGCTTGATTCTCTTTCGGAGACATAGCAATCCATAGGTTTTAAAATACTTACTAGTCAGGTACATTCTTAGGCGTTTAATATGGGGTGTTGAGTCCATTTCGTTGAGCAAGGAGTAGCTCTTGTCTATTCCATATTTGGCTTAAGGAACTTTCTCTGTGCTCATTTCAATCTCTGGTTTTATGCAGCACCCCAACTCACCTTTCCCCTTAAGCAAGCATAAGTTATTTTTCTAAATTTGAGACCCTCTTCTGTTTTATAATCCAGTTCCTGTGTAGCCAAGTTTACATTACATGTATTAGTGATATCTTATGATGTTTCTTTTTCTGTGTGACTTATTTCAGTTAGAATCATCATACCTGAATCCACTCATTATGCTGCTATGGGCCTGATGACATAGATTTCATTGCTGAGTGATATTGCATTGTCCCTAAGTACCACAACTTCTTTATCCATTTTTCACTTTCTGCGATATTGAACTTGTACCGTAAACGAGGTTCTTGTAAACAGAGCCATCCCAAACTTTGGGGTGGCTGTGTCTTTTTGATTTTAATTTCCCTAAGCTATAGGACCATAAGTGGAAGTGCCCTAGGCTCTGTTGCTTTGTTTTTTAGATGTTTCAGGAAACACCATACACTTCTCCCCAGTGGCTGTTTGCAATTTACATCCCGCCCATCAGCATAACAAGGCTCCCAGTTCTCCATGGCCTGTCCTGCCTTTCTGGATTTTACACTTTTTTCAGATGGCCCTTTTGACCAGGGGGAAGTGAGACTTCATTGTAGTGCAGATTTCCTTTGCAAGCTTGCTTGGTTGGCCAAAAAGGGCATATGCGTTTTTTCCTGAATATATTCAGGAAAAAACGCATACGCCCTTTATAGCCAAGTGCATCATTGTGGACGTTCTGCCTCTTTTCCTATGCTTTCAATGTAATTCCAGTCTACCTCCTGAAATCGGTTTCGTGCAATTCTGACCCGCTTTCAAGTCCTCTTGGCAGCCTTACTTCAGTATATTTTTGGACGATAGATGTCATTTATAACTCTGCAGGTTTGTGAATTACAGTGCCCCTGAGCTCCTTTCTTCAACTCGCTTTCTTGTGAGCTAGCCGCAACACCGCAGGATTGCTTCAGGCCCTAATCTGGTTCCGGCACGGCACGCTGAGCCTTTGGTGAATTCCTCTTCCTGGTGGGAAATGAGAGTTAAATTTCCCGTCCAGACACCTCCAGCTAGTCTCTCATTGGTTCTCCCTATTCCTGTTCATCTTCCGCAGAAATTGCAAACTGGGCCAAACAGGAGGTTAAAGGCACTGACTCTCCAAGTCGGGAGAGTGTTAGTAAAGCGTCTGGAATGTTGCACCCGAGTACCAGGGGACGAAAACTGAGACATATTTGAACACGTCTCCCGATCACACGGTTGATCATACTCTGGGTTCCACATGCATGTTTTAGCTGAAGGAAGAATCCCTTAAACCTGGAGAGTTGAGACCCGTGGAATGGGTACCATGCATTATGACTTCAAAGGGTCTTCATTTGCTCACCGAACCTCTCCAATCCTATCACTGCTGCGTTTATGCCCCTGTACACACGCTTGATTCTCTTTGGGAGACATAGCAATCCATAGGTTTTAAGATACTTACTAGTCAGGTACATTCGTAGGCGTTTAATATGGGGTGTTGAGTCCATTTCGTTGAGCAAGGAGTAGCTCTTGTCTATTCCATATTTGGCTTAAGGAACTTTATCTGTGCTCATTTCAGTCTCTGGTTTTATGCAGCACCCCAACTCACCTTTCCCCTTAAGCAAGCATAAGTTGGTTTTCTACATTTGAGACCCTGTTCTGTTTTGTAATCCAGTTCCTGTGTAGCCAAGTTTACATTCCGTGTATTAGTGATATCTTATGATGTTTCTTTTTCTGTGTGACTTATTTCAGTTAGAATCATCATACCTGAATCCACTCATTATGCTGTTACGGGCCTGATGACATAGATTTCATTGCTGAGTGATAGTGCATTGTACGTAAGTACCACAATTTCTTTATCCATTTTTCACTTTCTGCGATATTGAACTTGTACCGTAAACGAGGTTCTTGTAAACAGAGCCGTCCCAAACTTTGGGGTGGCTGTGTCTTTTTGATTTTAATTTCCCTAAGCTATAGGACCATAAGTGGAAGTGCCCTAGGCTCTGTTGCTTTGTTTTTTAGATGTTTCAGGAAACACCATACACTTCTCCCGAGTGGCTGTTGGCAATTTACATCCCGCCCATCAGCATAACAAGGCTCCCTGTTCTCCATGGCCTGTCTTGCCTTTCTGGATTTTACACTTTTTTCAGATGGCGCTTTTTACTGGGGGGAAGTGAGACTTCATTGTAGTGCAGATTTCCTTTGCAAGCTTGCTTGGTTGGCCAAAAAGTGCGTATGCGTTTTTTCCTGAATATATTCAAGAAAAAACGCATACACCCTTTTTGGCCAAGTGCATCATTGTCGACGTTCTGCCTCTTTTCCTATTCTTTAAATGCAATTCCAGTCTACCTCCTGAAATCGGTTTCCTGCAATTCTGCCCCGCTTTCAAGTCCTCTTGGCAGCCTTACTTCAGTATATTTTTGGACGATAGGTGTCATTTATAACTCTGCAGGTTTGTGAATTACAGTGCCCCTGAGCTCCTTTCTTCAACTCGCTTTCTTGTGAGCTGGCCAAAACACCGCAGGATTGCTTCAGACCCTAATCTGGTTCCGGCACGGCACGCTGAGCCTTTGGTTAATTCCTCTTCCTGGTGGGAAATGAGAGTTAAATTTGCCCGTCCAGACACCTCCAGCTAGTCTCTCATTGGTTCTCCCTATTCCTGTTCATCTTCGGCAGAAATTGCAAACTGGGCCAAACAGGAGGTTAAAGGCACTGACTCTCCAAGTCGGGAGAGTGTTAGTAAAGCATCTGGAATGTTGCACCCGAGTCCCAGGATACGAAAACTGAGACATATTTGAACACGTCTCCCGATCACACGGTTGATCATACTCTGGGTTCCACATGCATGTTTTAGCTGAAGGAAGAATGCCGTAAACCTGGAGAGTTGAGACTCGTGCAAAGGGTAACATGCGATATGACTTCAACGGGTCTTCATTTGCTCACCGAACCTCTCCAATCCTATCACTGCTGCGTTTATGCCCCTGTAAACATGCTTGATTCCCTTTCGGAGACATAGCAATCCATAGGTTTTAAAATACTTACTAGTCAGGTACATTCTTAGGCGTTTAATATGGGGTGTTGAGTGCATTTCGTTGAGCAAGGAGTAGTTCTTGTCTATTCCATGTTTGGCTTAAGGAACTTTATCTGTGCTCATTTCAATCTCTGGTTTTATGCAGCACCCCAACTCACCTTTCCCCTTAAGGAAGCATAAGTTGGTTTTCTACATTTGAGACCCTCTTCTGTTTTGTAATCCAGTTCCTGTGTAGTCAGGTTTACATCCGTGTATTAGTGATAACTTATGATGTTTCTTTTTGTGTGTGACTTATTTCAGTTAGAATCATCATACCTGAATCCACTCATTATGCTGCTACGGACCTGATGACATACATTTCATTGCTGAGTGATATTGCATTGTACGTAAGTACCACAACTTCTTTATCCAGTTTTCACTTTCTGCGATATTGAACTTGTACCGTAAACGAGGTTCTTGTAAACAGAGCCGTCCCAAACTTTGGGGTGGCTGTGTCTTTTTGATTTTAATTTCCCTAAGCTATAGGACCATATGTGGAAGTGCCCTAGGCTCTGTTGCTTTGTTTTTTAGATGTTTCAGGAAACACCATACACTTCTCCCGAGTGGCTGTTGGCAATTTACATCCAGCCCATCAGCATAACAAGGCTCCCAGTTCTCCATGGCCTGTCCTGCCTTTCTGGATTTTACACTTTTTTCAGATGGCCCTTTTTGACCGGGGGGAAGTGAGACTTCATTGTAGTGCAGATTTCCTTTGCAAGCTTGCTTGGTTGGCCAAAAAGTGCATATGCGTTTTTTCCTGAATATATTCAGGAAAAAACGCATACACCCTTTTTGGCCAAGGGCATCATTGTGGACGTTCTGCCTCTTTTCCTATGCTTTAAATGCAATTCCAGTCTACCTCCTGAAATCGGTTTCCTGCACTTCTGCCCCGCTTTCAAGTCCTCTTGGCAGCCTTACTTCAGTATATTTTTGGACGATAGCTGTCATTTATAACTCTGCAGGTTTGTGAATTACAGTGCCCCTGAGCTCCTTTCTTCAACTCGCTTTCTTGTGAGCTGGTCGCAACACCGCACGATTGCTTCAGGCCCGAATCTGGTTCCGGCACGGCACGCTGAGCCTTTGGTTAATTCCTCTTCCTGGTAGGAAATGAGAGTTAAATTTGCCCGTCCAGACACCTCCAGCTAGTCTCTCATTGGTTCTCCCTATTCCTGTTCATCTTCCGCATAAATTGCAAAATGGGCCAAACAGGAGGTTAAAGGCACTGACTCTCCAAGTCGGGAGAGTGTTAGTAAAGCGTCTGGAATGTTGCACCCGAGTACCAGGGGACGAAAACTGAGACATATTTGAACACGTCTCCCGATCACACGGTTGATCATACTCTGGGTTCCACGTGCATGTTTTAGCTGAAGGAAGAATCCCTTAAACCTGGAGAGTTGAGACCCGTGCAATGGGTAACATGCGATATGACTTCAACGGGTCTTCATTTGCTCACCGAACCTCTCCAATCCTATCACTGCTGCGTTTATGCCCCTGTAAACATGCTTGATTCTCTTTCGGAGACATAGCAATCCATAGGTTTTAAAATACTTACTAGTCAGGTACATTATTAGGCGTTTAATATGGGGTGTTGAGTCCATTTCGTTGAGCAAGGAGTAGCTCTTGTCTATTCCATATTTGGCTTAAGGAACTTTCTCTGTGCTCATTTCAATCTCTGGTTTTATGCAGCACCCCAACTCACCTTTCCCCTTAAGCAAGCATAAGTTATTTTTCTAAATTTGAGACCCTCTTCTGTTTTATAATCCAGTTCCTGTGTAGCCAAGTTTACATTCCATGTATTAGTGATATCTTATGATGTTTCTTTTTCTGTGTGACTTATTTCAGTTAGAATCATCATACCTGAATCCACTCATTATGCTGCTACGGGCCTGATGACATAGATTTCATTGCTGAGTGATATTGCATTGTCCCTAAGTACCACAACTTCTTTATCCATTTTTCACTTTCTGCGATATTGAACTTGTACCGTAAACGAGGTTCTTGTAAACAGAGCCATCCCAAACTTTGGGGTGGCTGTATCTTTTTGATTTTAATTTCCCTAAGCTATAGGACCATAAGTGGAAGTGCCCTAGGCTCTGTTGCTTTGTTTTTTAGATGTTTCAGGAAACACCATACACTTCTCCCCAGTGGCTGTTTGCAATTTACATCCCGCCCATCAGCATAACAAGGCTCCCAGTTCTCCATGGCCTGTCCTGCCTTTCTGGATTTTACACTTTTTTCAGATGGCCCTTTTGACCAGGGGGAAGTGAGACTTCATTGTAGTGCAGATTTCCTTTGCAAGCTTGCTTGGTTGGCCAAAAAGGGCGTATGCGTTTTTTCCTGAATATATTCAGGAAAAAACGCATACGCCCTTTATGGCCAAGTGCATCATTGTGGACGTTCTGCCTCTTTTCCTATGCTTTCAATGTAATTCCAGTCTACCTCCTGAAATCGGTTTCGTGCAATTCTGCCCCGCTTTCAAGTCCTCTTGGCAGCCTTACTTCACTATATTTTTGGACGATAGATGTCATTTATAACTCTGCAGGTTTGTGAATTACAGTGCCCCTGAGCTCCTTTCTTCAACTCGCTTTCTTGTGAGCTAGCCGCAACACCGCAGGATTGCTTCAGGCCCTAATCTGGTTCCGGCACGGCACGCTGAGCCTTTGGTTAATTCCTCTTCCTGGTGGGAAATGAGAGTTAAATTTGCCCGTCCAGACACCTCCAGCTAGTCTCTCATTGGTTCTCCCTATTCCTGTTCATCTTCGGCAGAAATTGCAAACTGGGCCAAACAGGAGGTTAAGGGCACTGACTCTCCAAGTCGGGAGAGTGTTAGTAAAGCATCTGGAATGTTGCACCCGAGTACCAGGATACGAAAACTGAGACATATTTGAACACGTCTCCCGATCACACGGTTGATCATACTCTGGGTTCCACATGCATGTTTTAGCTGAAGGAAGAATGCCTTAAACCTGGAGAGTTGAGACTCGTGCAAAGGGAAACATGCGATATGACTTCAACGGGTCTTCATTTGCTCACCGAACCTCTCCAATCCTATCACTGCTGCGTTTATGCCCCTGTAAACATGCTTGATTCCCTTTCGGAGACATAGCAATCCATAGGTTTTAAAATACTTACTAGTCAGGTACATTCTTAGGCGTTTAATATGGGGTGTTGAGTGCATTTCGTTGAGCAAGGAGTAGTTCTTGTCTATTCCATGTTTGGCTTAAGGAACTTTATCTGTGCTCATTTCAATCTCTGGTTTTATGCAGCACCCCAACTCACCTTTCCCCTTAAGGAAGCATAAGTTGGTTTTCTACATTTGAGACCCTCTTCTGTTTTGTAATCCAGTTCCTGTGTAGCCAAGTTTACATTCCGTGTATTAGTGATATCTTATGATGTTTCTTTTTCTGTGTGACTTATTTCAGTTAGAATCATCATACCTGAATCCACTCATTATGCTGTTACGGGCCTGATGACATAGATTTCATTGCTGAGTGATATTGCATTGTATGTAAGTACCACAATTTCTTTATCCAGTTTTCACTTTCTGCGATATTGAACTTGTACCGTAAACGAGGTTCTTGTAAACAGAGCCGTCCCAAACTTTGGGGTGGCTGTGTCTTTTTGATTTTAATTTCCCTAAGCTATAGGACCATAAGTGGAAGTGCCCTAGGCTCTGTTGCTTTGTTTTTTAGATGTTTCAGGAAACACCATGCACTTCTCCGGAGTGGCTGTTGGCAATTTACATCCCGCCCATCAGCATAACAAGGCTCCCAGTTCTCCATGGCCTGTCCTTCCTTTTTGGATTTTATACTTTTTTCAGATGGCGCTTTTTACTGGGGGGAAGTGAGACTTCATTGTAGTGCAGATTTCCTTTGCAAGCTTGCTTGGTTGGCCAAAAAGGGCGTATGCGTTTTTTCCTGAATATATTCAGGAAAAAACGCATACACACTTTTTGGCCAAGTGCATCATTGTGGACGTTCTGCCTCTTTTCCTATGCTTTAAATGCAATTCCAGTCTACCTCCTGAAATCGGTTTCCTGCAATTCCGCCCCGCTTTCAAGTCCTCTTGGCATCCTTTCTTCAGTATATTTTTGGACGATGGCTGTCATTTATAACTCTGCAGTTTTGTGAATTACAGTGCCCCTGAGCTCCTTTCTTCAACTCTCTTTCTTGTGAGCTGGCCGCAACACCGCAGGACTGCTTCAGGCCCTAAACTGGTTCCGGCACGGCACGCTGAGCCTTTGGTTAATTCGTATTCCTAGTGGGAAATGAGAGTTAAATATGCCCGTCCAGACACCTCCAGCTAGTCTCTCATTGGTTCTCCCTATTCCTGTTCATCTTCCGCAGAAATTGCAAACTGAGCCAAACAGGAGGTTAAAGGCACTGACTCTCCAAGTCGGGAGAGTGTTAGTAAAGCGTCTGGAATGTTGCACCCGAGTACCAGGGGACGAGAACTGAGACATATTTGAACACGTCTCCCGATCACATGGTTGATCATACTCGGGGTTCCACATGCATGTTTTAGCTGAAGGAAGAATCCCTTAAACCTGGAGAGTTGAGACCCGTGCAATGGGTAACATGCGATATGACTTCAACGGGTCTTCATTTGCTCACCGAACCTCTCCAATCCTATCACTGCTGCGTTTATGCCCCTGTAAACATGCTTGATTCTCTTTCGGAGACATAGCAATCCATAGGTTTTAAAATACTTACTAGTCAGGTACATTCTTAGGCGTTTAATATGGGGTGTTGAGTCCATTTCGTTGAGCAAGGAGTAGCTCTTGTCTATTCCATATTTGGCTTAAGGAACTTTCTCTGTGCTCATTTCAATCTCTGGTTTTATGCAGCACCCCAACTCACCTTTCCCCTTAAGCAAGCATAAGTTATTTTTCTAAATTTGAGACCCTTTTCTGTTTTATAATCCAGTTCCTGTGTAGCCAAGTTTACATTCCATGTATTAGTGATATCTTATGATGTTTCTTTTTCTGTGTGACTTATTTCAGTTAGAATCATCATACCTGAATCCACTCATTATGCTGCTACGGGCCTGATGACATAGATTTCATTGCTGAGTGATATTGCATTGTCCCTAAGTACCACAACTTCTTTATCCATTTTTCACTTTCTGCGATATTGAACTTGTACCGTAAACGAGGTTCTTGTAAACAGAGCCATCCCAAACTTTGGGGTGGCTGTGTCTTTTTGATTTTAATTTCCCTAAGCTATAGGACCATAAGTGGAAGTGCCCTAGGCTCTGTTGCTTTGTTTTTTAGATGTTTCAGGAAACACCATACACTTCTCCCCAGTGGCTGTTTGCAATTTACATCCCGCCCATCAGCATAACAAGGCTCCCAGTTCTCCATGGCCTGTCCTGCCTTTCTGGATTTTACACTTTTTTCAGATGGCCCTTTTGACCAGGGGGAAGTGAGACTTCATTGTAGTGCAGATTTCCTTTGCAAGCTTGCTTGGTTGGCCAAAAAGGGCGTATGCGTTTTTTCCTGAGTATATTCAGGAAAAAACGCATACGCCCTTTATGGCCAAGTGCATCATTGTGGACGTTCTGCCTCTTTTCCTATGCTTTCAATGTAATTCCAGTCTACCTCCTGAAATCGGTTTCCTGCAATTCTGCCCCGCTTTCAAGTCCTCTTGGCAGCCTTACTTCAGTATATTTTTGGACGATAGATGTCATTTATAACTCTGCAGGTTTGTGAATTACAGTGCCCCTGAGCTCCTTTCTTCAACTCGCTTTCTTGTGAGCTAGCCGCAACACCGCAGGATTGCTTCAGGCCCTAATCTGGTTCCGGCACGGCACGCTGAGCCTTTGGTTAATTCCTCTTCCTGGTGGGAAATGAGAGTTAAATTTGCCCGTCCAGACACCTCCAGCTAGTCTCTCATTGGTTCTCCCTATTCCTGTTCATCTTCCGCAGAAATTGCAAACTGGGCCAAACAGGAGGTTAAAGGCACTGACTCTCCAAGTCGGGAGAGTGTTAGTAAAGCGTCTGGAATGTTGCACCCGAGTACCAGGGGACGAAACCTGAGAGATATTTGAACACGTCTCCCGATCACACGGTTGATCATACTCTGGGTTCCACATGCATGTTTTAGCTGAAGGAAGAATCCCTTAAACCTGGAGAGTTGAGACCCGTGGAATGGGTACCATGCATTATGACTTCAAAGGGTCTTCATTTGCTCACCGAACCTCTCCAATCCTATCACTGCTGCGTTTATGCCCCTGTACACACGCTTGATTCTCTTTCGGAGACATAGCAATCCATAGGTTTTAAGATACTTACTAGTCAGGTACATTCTTAGGCGTTTAATATGGGGTGTTGAGTCCATTTCGTTGAGCAAGGAGTAGCTCTTGTCTATTCCATATTTGGCTTAAGGAACTTTATCTGTGCTCATTTCAGTCTCTGGTTTTATGCAGCACCCCAACTCACCTTTCCCCTTAAGCAAGCATAAGTTGGTTTTCTACATTTGAGACCCTGTTCTGTTTTGTAATCCAGTTCCTGTGTAGCCAAGTTTACATTCCGTGTATTAGTGATATCTTATGATGTTTCTTTTTCTGTGTGACTTATTTCAGTTAGAATCATCATACCTGAATCCACTCATTATGCTGTTACGGGCCTGATGACATAGATTTCATTGCTGAGTGATATTGCATTGTACGTAAGTACCACAATTTCTTTATCCATTTTTCACTTTCTGCGATATTGAACTTGTACCGTAAACGAGGTTCTTGTAAACAGAGCCGTCCCAAACTTTGGGGTGGCTGTGTCTTTTTGATTTTAATTTCCCTAAGCTATAGGACCATAAGTGGAAGTGCCCTAGGCTCTGTTGCTTTGTTTTTTAGATGTTTCAGGAAACACCATACACTTCTCCCGAGTGGCTGTTGGCAATTTACATCCCGTCCATCATCATAACAAGGCTCCCAGTTCTCCATGGCCTGTCCTGCCTTTCTGGATTTTACACTTTTTTCAGATGGCCCTTTTGACCGGGGGAAGTGAGACTTCATTGTAGTGCAGATTTCATTTGCAATCTTGCTTGGTTGGCCAAAAAGGGCGTATGCGTTTTTTCCTGAATGTATTCAGGAAAAAATGCATACGCCCTTTTTGGCCAAGTGCATCATTGTGGACGTTCTGCCTCTTTTCCTAAGTTTTCAATGCAATTCCAGTCTACCTTCTGAAATCGGTTTCATGCAATTCTGCCCCGCTTTCAAGTCCTCTTGGCAGCCTTACTTCAGTATGTTTTTGGAGGATAGCTGTCATTTATAACTCTGCAGGTTTGTGAATTACAGTGCCCCTGAGCTCCTTTCTTCAACTCGCTTTCTTGTGAGCTGGCCGCAACACCGCAGGATTGCTTCAGGCCCTAATCTGGTTCCGGCACGGCACGCTGAGCCTTTGGTTAATTCCTCTTCCTGGTGGGAAATGAGAGTTAAATTTGCCCGTCCAGAAACCTCCAGCTAGTCTCTCATTGGTTCTCCCTATTCTTGGAAATATTCCACAGAAATTGCAAACTGGGCCAAACAGGAGGTTAAAGGCACTGACTCTCCAAGTCGGGAGAGTGTTAGTAAAGCATCTGGAATGTTGCACCCGAATACCAGGGGACGAAAACTGAGACATATTTGAACACGTCTCCCGATCACACGGTTGATCATACTCTGGGTTCCACATGCATGTTTTAGCTGAAGGAAGACTCCCTTAATCCTGGAGAGTTGAGACCCGTGGAATGGGTACCATGCAATATGACTTCAAAGGGTCTTCATTTGCTCACCGAACCTCTCCAATCCTATCACTGCTGCGTTTATGCCCCTGTACACACGCTTGATTAGCTTTCAGAGACATAGCAATCCATAGGTTTTAAGATACTTACTAGTCAGGTACATTCTTAGGCGTTTAATATGGGGTGTTGAGTCCATTTCGTTGAGCAAGGAGTAGCTCTTATCTATTCCATATTTGGCTTAAGGAACTTTATCTGTGCTCATTTCAATCTCTGGTTTTATGCAGCACCCCAACTCACCTTTCCCCTTAAGCAAGCATAAGTTGGTTTTCTAAATTTGAGACCCTCTTCTGTTTTGTAATCCAGTTCCTGTGTAGCCAAGTTTACATTCCTTGTATTAGTGATATCTTATGATGTTTCTTTTCCTGTGTCACTTATTTCAGTTAGAATCATCATACCTGAATCCACTCATTATGCTGCTACGGGCCTGATGACATAGATTTCATTGCTGAGTAATATTGCATTGTACGTAAGTACCGTAACTTCTTTATCCATTTTTCACTTTCTGTGATATTGAACTTGTACCGTAAACGAGGTTCTTGTAAACAGAGCCGTCCCAAACTTTGGGGTGGCTGTGTCTTTTTGATTTTAATTTCCCTAAGCTATAGGACCATAAGTGGAAGTGCCCTAGGCTCTGTTGCTTTGTTTTTTAGATGTTTCAGGAAACACCATACACTTCTCCCGAGTGGCTGTTGGCAATTTACATCCCGCCCATCAGCATAACAAGGCTCCCAGTTCTCCATGGCCTGTCCTGCCTTTCTGGATTTTACACTATATTCAGATGGCCGTTTTGACTGGGGGAAGTGAGACTTCATTGTAGTGCAGATTTCCTTTGCAAGCTTGCTTGGTTGGCCAAAAAGGGCGTATGCGTTTTTCCCTGAATATATTCAGTAAATAACGCATACGCGCTTTTTGGCCAAGTGCATCATTGTGGACGTTCTGCCTCTTTTCCTATGCTTTCAATGCAATTCCAGTCTACCTCCTGAAATCGGTTTCCTGCAATTCTGCCCTGCTTTCAAGTCCTCTTGGCAGCCTTACTTCAGTATAATTTTGGACGATAGCTGTCATTTATAACTCTGCAGGTTTGTGAATTACAGTGCCCCTGAGCTCCTTTCTTCAACTCGCTTTCTTGTGAGCTGGCCGCAACACCGCAGGATTGCTTCAGGCCCTAATCTGGTTCCGGCACGGCACGCTGAGCCTTTGGTTAATTCCTCTTCCTGGTGGGAAATGAGAGTTAAATTTGCCCGTCCAGACACCTCCAGCTAGTCTCTCATTGGTTCTCCCTATTCCTGTTCATCTTCCGCAGAAATTGCAAAGTGGGCCAAACAGGAGGTTAAAGGCACTGACTCTCCAAGTCGGGAGAGTGTTAGTAAAGCATCTGGAATATTGCACCCGACTACCAGGGGACGAAAACTGAGATATATTTGAACACGTCTCCTGATCACACGGTTGATCATACTCTGGGTTCCACATGCATGTTTTAGCTGAAGGAAGAATCCGTTAAACCTGGAGAGTTGAGACCTGTGGAATGGGTACCATGCAATATCACTTCAAAGGGTCTTCATTTGCTCACCGAACCTCTCCAGTCCTATCACTGCTGCTTTTATGTCCCTGTACACACGCTTGATTCTCTTTCAGAGACATAGCAATCTATAGGTTTTAAGATACTTACTAGTCAGGTACATTCTTAGGCGTTTAATATGGGGTGTTGAGTCCATTTCGTTGAGCAAGGAGTAGCTCTTGTCTATTCCATATTTGGCTTATGGAACTTTATCTGTGCTCATTTCAATCTCTGGTTTTATGCAGCACCCCAACTCACCTTTCCCCTTAAGCAAGCATAAGTTGGTTTTCTAAATTTGAGACCCTCTTCTGTTTTGTAATCCAGTTCCTGTGTAGCCAAGTTTACATTCCGTGTATTAGTGATATCTTATGATGTTTCTTTTCCTGTGTGACTTATTTCAGTTAGAATCATCATACCTGAATCCACTCATTATGCTGCTATGGGCCTGATGACATAGATTTCATTGCTGAGTGATATTGCATTGTACGTAAGTACCGCAACTTCTTTATCCATTTTTCAATTTCTGTGATATTGAACTTGTACCGTAAACGAGGTTCTTGTAAACAGAGCCGTCCCAAACTTTGGGGTGGCTGTGTCTTTTTGATTTTAATTTCCCTAAGCTATAGGACCATAAGTGGAAGTGCCCTAGGCTCTGTTGCTTTGTTTTTTAGATGTTTCAGGAAACACCATACACTTCTCCCGAGTGGCTGTTGGCAATTTACATCCCGCCCATCAGCATAACAAGGCTCCCAGTTCTCCATGGCCTGTCCTGCCTTTCTGGATTTTACACTTTATTCAGATGGCCCTTTTGACCGGGGGAAGTGAGACTTCATTGTAGTGCAGATTTCCTTTGCAAGCTTGCTTGGTTGGCCAAAAAGTGCGTATGCGTTTTTCCCTGAATATATTCAGTAAATAACGCATACGCGCTTTTTGGCCAAGTGCATCATTGTGGACGTTCTGCCTCTTTTCCTAAGCTTTCAATGCAATTCCAGTCTACCTCCTGAAATCGGTTTCCTGCAATTCTGCCCCGCTTTCAAGTCCTCTTGGCAGCTTTACTTCAGTATAATTTTGGACGATAGCTGTCATTTATAACTCTGCAGGTTTGTGAATTACAGTGCCCCTGAGCTCCTTTCTTCAACTCGCTTTCTTGTGAGCTGGCCGCAACACCACAGGATTGCTTCAGGCCCTAATCTGGTTCTGGCACGGCACGCTGAGCCTTTGGTTAATTCCTCTTCCTGGTGGGAAATGAGAGTTAAATTTGCCCGTCCAGACACCTCCAGCTAGGCTCTCATTGGTTCTCCCTATTCCTGTTCATCTTCCGCAGAAATTGCAAACTGGGCCAAACAGGAGGTTAAAGGCACTGACTCTCCAAGTCGGGAGAGTGTTAGTAAAGCATCTGGAATATTGCGCCCGAGTACCAGGGGACGAAAACCGAGATATATTTGAACACGTCTCCCGATCACACGGTTGATCATACTCTGGGTTCCACATGCATGTTTTACCTGAAGAAAGACTCCCTTAAACCTGGAGAGTTGAGACCCGTGGAATGGGTACCATGCAATATGACTTCAAAGGGTCTTCATTTGCTCACCGAACCTCTCCAATCCTATCACTGCTGCGTTTATGCCCCTGTACACACGCTTGATTCTCTTTCGGAGACATAGCAATCCATAGGTTTTAAGATACTTACTAGTCAGGTACATTCTTAGGCGTTTAATATGGGGTGTTGAGTCCATCTCGTTGAGCAAGAGGTAGCTGTTTTTGATTACATATTTGGCTTAAGGAACTTTATCTGTGCTCATTTCAATCTCTGGTTTTATGCAGCACCCCAACTCACCTTTCCCCTTAAGCAAGCATAAGTTGGTTTTCTAAATTTGAGACCCTGTTCTGTTTGTAATTCAGTTCCTGTGTAGCAAAGTTTACATTCCGTGTATTAGTGATATCTTATGATGTTTCTTTTTCTGTGTGACTTATTTCAGTTAGAATCATCATACTTGAATCCACTCATTATGCTGCTACGGGCCTGATGACATAGATTTCATTCCTGAGTGATATTGCATTGTACGTAAGTACCACAACTTCTTTATCCATTTTCCACTTTCTGCGATATTGAACTTGTACCATAAATGCGGTTCTTGTAAACAGAGCCGTCCAAAACTTTGGGGTGGCTGTGTCTTTTTGATTTTAATTTCCCTAAGCTATAGGACCATAAGTGGGAGTGCCCTAGGCTCTGTTGCTTTGTTTTTTAGATGTTTCAGGAAACACCATACATTTCTCTCGAGTGGCTGTTGGCAATTTACATCCCGCCCATCAGCATAACAAGGCTCCCAGTTCTCCATGGCCTGTCCTGCCTTTCTGGATTTTACACTTTTTTCAGATGGCCTTTTTGACCGGGGGGAAGTGAGACTTCATTGTAGTGCAGATTTCATTTGCAAGCTTGCTTGGTTGGCCAAAAAGTGCATATGCGTTTTTTCCTGAATATATTCAGGAAAAAACGCATACGCACTTTTTGACCAAGTGCATCATTGTCCACTTTCTGCCTCTTTTCATATGCTTTAAATGCAATGCCTGTCTACCTTCTGAAATCGGTTTCCTGCAATTCTGCCCCGCTTTCAAGTCATCTTGGCGGCCTTACTTCAGTGTATTTTTGGACGATAGCTGTCATTTATAACTCTGCAGGTTTGTGAATTACAGTGCCCCTGAGCTCCTTTCTTCAACTCGCTTTCTTGTGAGCTGGCCTCAACACCGCACGATTGCTTCAGGCCCTAATCTGGTTCCGGCACGGCACGCTGAGCCTTTGGTTAATTCCTCTTCCTGGTGGGAAATGAGAGTTAAATTTACCCGTCCAGACACCTCCAGCTAGTCTCTCATTTGTCCTCCCTATTCCTGTTCTTCTTCCGCAGATATTGCAAACTGGGCCAAACGGGAGGTTAAAGGCACTGACTCTCCAAGTCGGGAGTGTGTTAGTAAAGTGTCTGGAATGTTGCACCCGAGTACCAGGGGACGAGAACTGAGACATATTTGAGAACGTCTCCCGATCACACGGTTGATCATACTCTGTGTTCCACATGCATGTTTTAGTTGAAGGAAGAATCCCTTTAACCTGGAGAGTTGAGACCCGTGGAATGGGTACCATGCAATATGACTTCAAAGGGTCTTCATTTGCTCACCCAACCTCTCCAATCCTATCACTGCTGCGTTTATGCCCCTGTACACACGCCTGATTCTCTTTCGGAGACATAGCGATCCATAGGTTTTAAGATACTTACCAGTCAGGTACATTCTTAGGCGTTCAATATGGGGTGTTGAGTCCATTTCATTGAGCAAGGAGTAGCTCTTGTCTATTACATATTTGGCTTAAGGGACTTTATCTGTGCTCATTTCAATCTCTGGTTTTGTGCAGCACCCCAACTCACCTTTCCCCTTAAGCAAGCATAAGATTGTTTTGTAAATTTGTGACCCTGTTCTGTTTCGTAACTCAGTTCCTGTGTAGCCAAGTTTACATTCCGTGTATTAGTGATATATTATGATGTTTCTTTTACTGTGTGACTTATTGCAGTTAGAATCATCATACCTGAATCCACTCATTATGCTGCTACGGGCCTGATGACATAGATTTCATTGCTCAGTGATATTGCATTGTACGTAAGTATCACAACTTCTTAATCCATTTTTCACTTTCTGCGATATTGAACTTGTACCATAAACGAGGTTCTTGTAAACAGAGCTGTCCCAAACTTTGAGGTGGCTGTGTCTTTTTGATTTTAATTTCCGTAAGATATAGGACCATAAGTGGAAGTGCCCTAGGCTCTGTTGATTTGTTTTTTAGATGTTTCAGGAAACACCATACACTTCTCCCGAGTGGCTGTTGGCAATTTACATCCCGCCCATCAGCATAACAAGGCTCCCAGTTCTCCATGGCCTCTCGTGCCTTTCTGGATTTTACACTTTTTTCAGATGGCCCTTTTGACCGGGGGGAAGTGAGACTTCATTGTAGTGCAGATTTCCTTTGCAAGCTTGCTTGGTTGGCCAAAAAGGGCGTATGCGTTTTTTCCTGAATATATTCAGGAAAAAACGCATACGCCCTTTTTGGCCAAGTGCATCATTGTCGACGTTCTGCCTCTTTTCCTATGCATTAAATGCAATTCCAGTCTACCTCCTGAAATCGGTTTCCTGCAATTCTGGCCCGCTTTCAAGTCCTCTTGGCAGCCTTACTTCAGTATATTTTTGGACGATAGCTGTCAGTTATAACTCTGCAGGTTTGTGAAGTACATTGCCCCTGAACTCCTTTCTTCAACTCGCTTTCTTGTGAGCTGGCCGCAACACCGCAGGATTGCTTCAGGCCCTAATCTGGTTCCGGCACGGCACGCTGAGCCTTTGGTTAATTCCTCTTCCTGGTGGGAAATGAGAGTTAAATTTGCCCGTCCAGACACCTCCAGCTAGTCTCTCATTGGTTCTCCCTATTCCTGTTCATCTTCCACAGAAATTGCAAACTGGCGCAAACAGGAGGTTAAAGGCACTGACTCTCCAAGTCGGCAGAGTGTTAGGAAAGCTTCTGGAATGTTGCACCCGAGTACCAGGGTACGAGAACTGAGACATATTTGAACACGTCTCCCGATCACACGGTTGATCATACTCTGGGTTCCACATGCATGTTTTAGCTGAAGGAAGAATCCCTTCAACCTGGAGAGTTCAGACCCGTGGAATGGGTTCCATGCAATATGACTTCAAAGGGTCTTCATTTGCTCACCGAACCTCTCCAATCCTATCACTGCTGCGTTTATGCCCCTGTACACATGCTTGATTCTCTTTCAGAGACATAGCAATCCATAGGTTTTAAGATACTTACTAGTCAGGTACATTCTTAGGCGTTTAACATGTGGTGTTGAGTCCATTTCGTTGAGCAAGGAGTAGCTCTTGTCTATTCCATATTTGGATTAAGGAACTATATCTGTGCTCATTTCAATCTCTGGTTTTATGCAGCACCCCAACTCACCTTTCCCCTTAAGCAAGAATAAGTTGGTTTTCTAAATTTGAGACCCTGTTCTGTTTTGTAATCCAGTTCCTGTGTAGCCAAGTTTACATTCCGTGTATTAGTGATGTCTTATGATATTTCTATTTCTGTGTGACTTATTTCAGTTAGAATCATCATACCTGAATCCACTCATTATGCTGCTATGGGCCTGATGACATAGATTTCATTGCTGAGTGGTATTGCATTGTACGTCAGTACCACAACATCTTTATCCATTTTTCACTTTCTGCGATATTGAACTTGTACCGTAAACGAGGTTCTTGTAAACAGAACCATCCCAAACTTTGGGGTGGCTGTGTCTTTTTGATTTTAATTTCCCTAAGCTATAGGACCATAAGTGGAAGTGCCCTAGGCTCTGTTTCTCTGTTTTTTAGATGTTCCAGGAAACACCATACAATTCTCCCGAGTGGCTGTTGGCAATTTACATCCCGCCCATCAGCATAACAAGGCTCCCAGTTCTCCATGGCCTGTCCTGCCTTTCTGGATTTTACACTTTTTCAGATAGCCCTTTTGACCCGGGGGAAGTGAGACTTCATTGTAGTGCAGATTTCCTTTGCAAGCTTGCTAGGTTGGCCAAAAAGGGCGTATGCGTTTTTTCCTGAATATATTCAGGAAAAAACGCATACGCCCTTTTTGGCCAAGTGCATCATTGTCGACGTTCTGCCTCTTTTCCTATGCTTTAAGTGCAATTGCAGTCTACCTCCTGAAATCGGTTGCCTGCAATTCTGCCCCGATTTCAAGTCCTCTTGGCAGCCTTACTTCAGTATATTTTTGGACGATAGCTGTCATTTATAACTCTGCAAGTTTGTGAATTACAGTGCCCCTGAGCTCCTTTCTTCAACTCACTCTCTTGTGAGCTGGCTGCAACACCGCAGGATTACTTCAGACACTAAAATTGTTTGGCATGGCACGCTGAGCCTTTGGTTATTTCCTCTTCCTGGTGGGAAATGAGAGTTAAATTTGCCCGTCCAGACACGTCCAGCTAGTCTCTCATTGGTTCTCCCTATTCCTGTTCATCTTCCGCAGAAATTGCAAACTGAGCCAAACAGGAGGTTAAAGGCACTGACTCTCCAAGTCGGGAGAGTGTTAGTAAAGCGTCTGGAATGTTGCACCTGAGTACCAGGGGACGAGAACTGAGACATATTGGAACACGTCTCCCGATCACACGGTTGATCATACTCGGGGTTCCACATGCATGTTTTAGCTGAAGGAAGAATCCCTTAAACCTGGAGAGTTGAGACCCGTGGAATGGGTACCATGCAATATGACTTCAAAGGGTCTTCACTTGCTCACCGAACCTCCCCAATCCTATCACTGCTGATTTTATGCCCCTGTACACACGCTTGATTCTCTTTCAGAGACATAGGAATCCATAGGTTTTAAGATATTTACTAGTCAGGTACATTCTTAGGCGTTTAATATGGGGTGTTGAGTGCCTTTAATTGAGCAAGGAGTAGCTCTTGTCTATTCCATATCTGGCTTAAGGAACTTTATCTGTGCTCATTTCAATCTCTGGTTTTATGCAGCACCCCATCTCACCTTTCGCCTTAAGCAAGCATAAGTTGGTTTTCTAAATTTGAGACCCTGTTCTGTTTTGTAATTCAGTTCCTGTGTAGCCAAGTTTACATTCCGTGTATTAGTGATATCTTATGATGTTTCTTTTTCTGTGTGACTTATTTCAGTTAGAATCATCATACCTGTATCCACTCATTATGCTGCTACGGGCCTGATGACATAGATTTCATTGCTGAGTGATATTGCATTGTACGTAAGTACCACAACTTCTTATCCATTTTTCACTTTCTGCGATATTGAACTTGTACCGTAAACGAGGTTCTTGTAAAGAGAGACGTCCCAAACTTTGGGTGGCTGTGTCTTTTTGATTTTAATTTCCCTAAGCTATAGGACCATAAGTGGAAGTGCCCTAGGCTCTGTTGCTTTGTTTTTTACATGTTTCAGGAAACACCATAGGCTTCTCCCGAGTGGCTGTTGGCAATTTACATCCCGCCCATCAGCATAACAAGGCTCCCAGTTCTCCATGGCCTGTCCTGCCTTTCTGGATTTTACACTTTTTTCAGATGGCCCTTTTGACCGGGGGGAAGTGAGACTTCATTGTAGTGCAGATTTCCTTTGCAAGCTTGCTTAGTTGGCCAAAAATGGCTTATGCGTTTTTTCCTGCAGGAAAAAACACGTACGCCCTTTTTGGCCAAGTGCATCATTGTCGACGTTCTGCCTCTTTTCCTATGCTTTAAATGCAATTCGAGTCTACCTCCTGAAATCGGTTCCCTGCAATTCTGCCCCGCTTTCAAGTCCTCTTGGCAGCCTTACTTCAGTATATGTTTGGACGATAGCTGTCATTTATAACTCTGCAGGTTTGTGAATTACAGTGCCCCTGAGCTCCTTTCTTCAACTCGATTTCTTGTGAGCTGGCCGCAACACCGCACGATTGCTTTAGGCCCTAATCTGGTTCAGGCACGGCTCGCTGAGCCTTTGGTTAATTCCTCTTCCTGGTGGGAAATAAGAGTTAAATTTGCCCGTCCAGACACCTCCAGCTAGTCTCTCATTGGTTCTCCCTATTCCTGTTCATCTTCCGCAGAAATTGCAAACGGGGCCAAACAGGAGGTTAAAGGCACTGACTCTCCAAGTCGGGAGAGTGTTAGTAAAGCATCTGGAATGTTGCACCCGAGTACCAGGGGACGAGAACTGAGACATATTGGAACATGTCTCCCGATCACACGGTTGATCATACTCGGGGTTCCACATGCATGTTTTAGCTGAAGGAAGAATCCCTTAAACCTGGAGAGTTGAGACCCGTGGAATGGGTACTGTGCAATATGACTCCAAAGGGTCTTCATTTTGTCACCGCTCCATTCCAATCCTATCATTGCTGTGTTTATGCCCATGTACACACGCTTGATTCTCTTTCAGAGACATAGCAATCCCTAGGTTTTAAGATACTTACTAGTCAGGTACATTCTTAGGCGTTTAATATGGGGTGTTGAGTGCATTTCGTTGAGCAAGGAGTAGCTCTTGTGTATTACATATTTGGCTTAAGGGACTTTATCTGTGCTTATTTCAATCTCTGGTTTTATGCAGCACCCCAACTCACATTTCCCCTTAAGCAAGCATAAGTTTGTTTTCTAAATTTGAGACCCTGTTCTGTTTTGTAATTCAGTTCCTGTGTAGCCAAGTTTACATTCCGTGTATTAGTGATATCTTAGGATGTTTCTTTTTCTGTGTGACTTATTTCAGTTAGAATCATCATACCTGAATCCACTCATTATGCTGCTATGGGCCTGATGACTTAGATGTCATTGCTGAGTGATATTGCATTGTACGTAAGTAGCACAACTTCTTTATCCATTTTTCGCTTTCTGCGATATTGAACTTGTACCGTAAACGAGGTTCTTGTAAACAGAGCCGTCCCAAACTTTTGGGTGGCTGTGTCTTTTTGATTTTAATTTCCCTAAGCTATAGGACCATAAGTGGAAGTGCCCTAGGCTATGTTGCTCTGTTTTTTAGATGTTTCAGGAAACACCATACACTTCTCCCGAGTGGCTGTTGGCAATTTACATCCCGCCCATCAGCATAACAAGGCTCCCAGTTCTCCATGGCCTGTCCTGCCTTTCTGGATTTTACACTTTTTTCAGATGGCCCTTTTGACCGGGGGGAAGTGAGACTTCATTGTAGTGCAGATTTCCTTTGCAAGCTTGCTTGGTTGGCCAAAAAGGGCGTATGCGTTTTTTCCTGAATGTGTTCAGGAAAAAACGCATACGCCCTTTTTCGCCAAGTGCATCACTGTGGACATTCTGCCCCTTTTCCTATGTTTTCAATGCAATTCCAGTCTACCTCCTGAAATCGGTTTCTTGCAATTCTGCCCCGCTTTCAAGTCCTCTTGGCAGCCTTACTTCAGTATGTTTTTGGAGGATAGCTGTCATTTATAACTCTGTAGGTTTGTGAATTACAGTGCCCCTGAGCTCCTCTCTTCAACTCGCTTTCTTGTGAGGTGGCCGCAACACTGCAGGATTGCTTCAGGCCCTAATCTGGTTCCGGCACAGCACGCTGAGCCTTTGGTTAATTCCTCTACCTGGTGAGAAATGAGAGTTAAATTTTCCCGTCCAGACACCTCCAGCTATTCTCTCATTGGTTCTCCCTAAAGAGTCTGGAATGTTGCAACCGAATACCAGGGGACGAGAACTGAGACATATTTGAACACGTCTCCCAATCACACGGGTGATCATACTCTGGGTTCCACATGCATGTTTTAGCTGAAGGAAGAATCCGTTAAACCTGGAGAGTTGAGACCCGTGGAATGGGTACCATGCAATATGACTTCAAAGGGTCTTCATTTGCTCACCGAACCTCTCCAATCCTATCACTGCTGCGTTTATGCCCCTGTAAACATGCTTGATTCTCTTTCGGAGACATAGCAATCCATAGGTTTTAAAATACTTACTAGTCAGGTACATTCTTAGGCGTTTAATATAAGGTGTTGAGTCCATTTCGTAGAGCAAGGAGTAGCTCTTGTCTATTCCATATTTGGCTTAAGGAACTTTATCTGTGCTCATTTCAATCTCTGGTTTTATGCAGCACCCCAACTCACCTTTCCCCTTAAGCAAGCATAAGTTGGTTTTCTACATTTGAGACCCTGTTCTGTTTTGTAATCCAGTTCCTGTTTAGCCAAGTTTACATTCCGTGTATTAGGGATATCTTATGATGTTTCTTTTTCTGTGTGACTTATTTCAGTTAGAATCATCATACCTGAATCCACTCATTATGCTGCTACGGGCCTGATGACATAGATTTCATTGCTGAGTGATATTGCATTGTACGTAAGTACTACAACTGCTTTATCCATTTTTCACTTTCTGCGATATTGAACTTGTACCGTAAACGAGGTTCTTGTAAACAGAGCCGTCCCAAACTTTGGGGTGGCTGTGTCTTTTTGATTTTAATTTCCGTAAGATATAGGACCATAAGTGGAAGTGCCCTAGGCTCTGTTGATTTGTTTTTTAGATGTTTCAGGAAACACCATACACTCCTCCCGAGTGGCTGTTGGCAATTTACATCCCGCCCATCAGCATAACAAGGCTCCCAGTTCTCCATGGCCTGTCCTGCCTTTCTGGATTTTACACTTTTTTCAGATGGCCCTTTTGACCAGGGGGAAGTGAGACTTCATTGTAGTGCAGATTTCCTTTGCAAGCTTGCTTGGTTGGCCAAAAAGTGCGTATGCGTTTTTTTCCTGAATATATTCAGGAAAAAACGCATACGCCCTTTTTGGCCAAGTGCATCATTGTCGACGTTCTGCCTCTTTTCCTATGCATTAAATGCAATTCCAGTCTACCTACAGAAATCGGTTTCCTGCAATTCTGCCCCGCTTTCAAATCCTCTTGGCAGCCTTACTTCAGTATATTTTTGGACGATAGCTGTCATTTATAACTCTGCAGGTTTGTGAATTACAGTGCCCCTGAGCTCCTTTCTTCAACTCGCTTTCTTGTGAGCTGGCCGCAACACCGCAGGATTGCTTCAGGCCCTAATCTGGTTCCGGCACGGCACGCTGAGCCTTAGGTTAATTCCTCTTCCTGGTGGAAAATGAGCATTAAATTTGCCCATCCAGACACCTCCAGCTAGTCTCTCATTGGTTCTCCCTATTCCTGGAAATATTCCGCACAAATTGCAAACTGGCCAAACAGGAGGTTAAAGGCACTGACTCTCCAAGTCGGGAGAGTGTTAGTAAAGCGTCTGGAATGTTGCACCCGAGTACCAGGGGACGAAAACTGAGACATATTGGAACACGTCTCCCGATCACACGGCTGATCATACTCTGGGTTCCACATGCATGTTTTAGCTGAAGGAAGAATCCCTTAAACCTGGAGAGTTGAGACCCGCGGAATGGGTACCATGCAATATGACTTCAAAGGGTCTTCATTTGCTCACGGAAACTCTCCAATCCTATCACTGCTGCGTTTATGCCCCTGTACACAGGCTCGATTCTCTTTCAGAGACATAGCAATCCATAGGTTTTAAGATATTTACTAGTCAGGTACATTCTTAGGCGTTTAATATAGGGTGTTGAGTCCATTTCGTTGAGCAAGGAGTAGCTCTTGTCTATTACATATTTGGCTTAAGGAAATTTATGTGTGCTCATTTCAATCTCTGGTTTTATGCAGCACCCCAACTCACCTTTCCCCTTAAGCAAGCATAAGTTGGTTTTCTACATTTGAGACCCTGTTCTGTTTTGTAATCCACTTCCTGTGTAGCCAAGTTTACATTCCATGTATTAGTGACATCTTATGATGTTTCTGTTTCTGTGTGACTTATTTCAGTTAGAATCATCATACCTGAATCCACTCATTATGCTGCTACGGGCCTGATGACATAGATTTCATTCCTGAGTGATATTGCATTGTACGTAAGTACCACAACTTCTTTATCCATTTTTCGCTTTCTGCGATATTGAACTTGTACCGTAAACGAGGTTCTTGTAAACAGAGCCGTCCCAAACTTTGGGGTGGCTGTGTCTTTTTGATTTTAATTTCCCTAAGCTATAGGACCATAAGTGGAAGTGCCCTAGGCTCTGTTGCTTTGTTTTTTAGATGTTTCAGGAAACACCATACACTTCTCCCGAGTGGCTGTTGGCAATTTACATCCCGCCCATCAGCATAACAAGGCTCCCAGTTCTCCGTGGCCTGTCCTGCATTTCTGGAGTTAGCACTTTTTTCAGATGGCCCTTTTCACCCGGGGGAACTGAGACTTCATTGTAGTGCAGATTTCCTTTGCAAAATTGCTTAGTTGAACAAAAAGTGCTTATGCGTTTTTTCCTGAATATATTCAGGAAAAAACGCATAAGCCCTTTTTGGCCAAGTGCATCATTGTCCACTTTCTGCCTCTTTTCCTATGCTTTAAATGCAATTCCAGTCTACCTCCTGAAATCGGATGCCTGCAATTCTGCCCCGCTTTCAAGTCCTCTTGGCAGCCTTACTTCAGTATATTTTTGGACGATAGCTGTCATTTATAACTCTGCAGGTTTGTGAATTACACTGCCCCTGAGCTCCTTTCTTCAACTCGCTTTCTTGTGAGCTGGCCGCAACACCGCAGGATTGCTTCAGGCCATAATCTGGTTCCGGCACGGCACACTGAGCCTTTGGTTAATTCCTCTTCCTGGTGAGAAATGAGAGTTAACTTTGCCCATCCAGATACCTCCAGCTAGTCTCTCATTGGTTCTCCCTATTCCTGTTCATCTTCCGCAGAAATTGCAAAGTGGGCCAAACAGGAGGTTAAAGGCACTGACTCTCCAAGTTGGCAGAGTGTTAGGAAAGCTTCTGGAATGTTGCACCCGAGTACCAGGGTACCAGAACTGAGACATATTTGAACACGTCTCCCGATCACACGGTTGATCATACTGTGGGTTCCACATGCATGTTTTAGCTGAAGGAAGAATCCCTTAAACCTGGAGACTTGACACCCTAGGCATGGGTTGCATGCAATATGACTTCAAAGGGTTTTCATTTGCTCACCGAACCTCTCCAATCCTATCACTGCTGCGTTTATGCCCCTGTACACATGCTTGATTCTCTTTCAGAGACATAGCAATCCATAGGTTTTAAGATACTTACTAGTCAGGTACATTCTTAGGCGTTTAATATGGGGTGTTGAGTCCCTCTTGTTGAGCAAGAGGTAGCTCTTGTTGGTTACATATTTGGCTTTAGGAACTTTATCTGTGCTCATTTCAATCTCTGGTTTTATGCAGCACCCCAACTCACCTTTCCCCTTAAGCAAGCATAAGTTGGTTTTCTAAATTTGAGACCCTGTTCTGTTTTGTAATCCAGTTCCTGTGTAGCCAAGTTTACATTCCGTGTATTAGTGATATTTTATGATGTTTCTTTTTCTGTGTGACTTATTTCAGTTAGAATCATCATACCTGAATCCACTCACTATGCTGCTATGGGCATGATGACACACATATCATTGCTGAGTGATATTGCATTGTACGTAAGTACCACAACTTCTTTATCCATTTTTCATTTTCTGCGATATTGAACTTGTACCGTTAACGAGGTTCTTGTAAACAGAGCCGTCCCAAACATTGGGGTGGCTGTGCCTTTTAGATTTTAATTTCCCTAAGGTATAGGACCATAAGTGGAAGTGCCCTAGGCTCTGTTGCTTTATTTTTTAACTGTTTCAGGAAACACCATACACTTCTCCAGAGTGGCTGTTGGCAATTTACATCCCGCCCATCAGCATAACAAGGCTCCCAGTTCTCCATGGCCTGTCCTGCCTTTCTGGATTTTACACTTTTTTCAGATGGCCCATTTTGACCGGGGGAAGTGAGACTTCATTGTAGTGCAGATTTCCTTTGCAAGCTTGCTTGGTTGGCCAAAAAGCGCGTATGCGTTTTTTCCTGAATATATTCAGGAAAAAACGCATACGCCCTTTTTGGCCAAGTGCATCATTGTCGACGTTCTGCCTCTTTTCCTATGCTTTAAATGCAATTCCTGTCTACCTTCTTAAATCGGTTTCCTGCAATTCTGCCCCGCTTTCAAGTCATCTTGGCGGCCTTACTTCAGTATATTTTTGGACGATAGCTGTCATTTATAACACTGCAGGTTTGTGAATTACAGTGCCCCTTAGCTCCTTTCTTCAACTCGCTTTCTTGTGAGCTGGCCGCAACACCGCAGGATTGCTTCAGTCCCTAATCTGTTTCCGGCACGGCACGCTGAGCCTTTGGTTAATTCCTCTTCCTGGTGGGAAATGAGAGTTAAATTTGCCCGTCCAGACACCTCCAGCTAGTCTCTCATTGGTCCTACCTATTCCTGTTCATCTTCCGCAGAATTTGCAAAGTGGGCCAAACAGGAGGTTAAAGGCACTGACTCTCCAAGTCGGGAGAGTGTTAGTAAAGCGTCTGGAATGTTACACCCGAGTACCAGGGGACGAGAACTGAGACATATTTGAGCACGTCTCCCGATCACACGGTTGATCATACTCTGGGTTCCACATGCATGTTTTAGCTGAAGGAAGAATCCCTTAAACCTGGAGAGTTGAGACCCGTGGAATGGGTAACATGCGATATGACTTCAACGGGTCTTCATTTGCTCACCGAAAGTCTCCAATCCTATCACTGCTGCGTTTATGTCCCTGGACACACGCTTGATTCTCTTTCAGAGACATAGCAATCCATAGGTTTTAAGATACTTACTAGTCAGGTACATTCTTAGGCGTTTAATATGGGGTGTTGAGTCCATCTCGTTGAGCAAGGAGTACCTCTTGTCTATTACATATTTGGCTTAAGGGATTTTATCTGTGCTTATTTCAATCTCTGGTTTTATGCAGCACCCCAACTCACATTTCCCCTTAAGCAAGCATAAGTTTGTTTTCGAAATTTGAGACCCTGTTCTGTTTTGGAATTCAGTTCCTGTGTAGCCAAGTTTACATTCCGTGTATTAGTGATATCTTACGACGTTTCTTTTTCTGTGTGACTTATTTCAGTTAGAATCATCATACCTGAATCCACTCATTATGCTACTACGGGCCTGATGACATAGATTTCATTGCTGAGTCATATTGCATTGTACATAAGTACCACAACTTCTTTATCCATTTTTCACTTTCTGCGATATTGAACTTGTACCGTAAACGAGGTTCTTGTAAACAGAGCCATCCCAAACTTTGGGGTGGCTGTGTCTTTTGGATGTTAATTTCCCTAAGCTATAGGACCATAAGTGGAAGTGCCCTAGTCTCTCTTGCTTTGTTTTTTAGATGTTTCAGGAAACACCATACACTTCTCCTGAGTGGCTGTTGGCAATTTACATCCCGCCCATCAACATAACAAGGCTCCCAGTTCTCCATGGCGTGTCCTGCCTTTGTGGATTTTACACTTTTTTCAGATGGCACTTTTTGACCAGGGGAAGTGAGACTTCATTGCAGTGCAGATTTCCTTTGCAAGCTTGCTTGTTTGGCCAAAAAGGGCGTATGCGTTTTTTCCTGAATATATTCAGGAAAGAACGCATACGCCCTTTTTGGCCAAGTGCATCATTGTCGACGTTCTGCCTCTTTTCCTATGCTTTAAATGCAATTCCAGTGTACCTCCTGAAATCGGTTTCCTGCAATTCTGCCCCGCTTTCAAGTCCTCTTGGCAGGCTTACTTCAGTACATTTTTGGAGGATAGCTGTCATTTATAAGTCTTCAGGTTTGTGAATTACAGTGCCCCTGAGCTCCTTTCTTCAACTCGCTTTCTTGTGAGCTGGTCGCAACACCGCAGGATTGCTTCAGGCCCTAATCTTGTTCCGGCATGGCATGCTGAGCCTTTGGTTAATTCCTCTTCCTGGTGGGAAATGAGAGTTAAATTTGCCCGTCCAGACACCTCCAGCTAGTCTCTCATTGGTTCTCCCTATTCCTGTTCATCTTCCGCAGAAATTGCAAACTGGGCCAAACAGGAGGTTAAAGGCACTGACTCTCCAAGTCGGGAGAGTGTTAGTAAAGCGTCTGGAATGTTACACCCGAGTACCAGGGGAGGAGAACTGAGACATATTTGAACACGTCTCCCGATCACACGGTTGATCATACTCTGGGTTACAAATGCATGTATTAGCTGAAGGAAGAATCCCTTAAACCTGGAGAGTTGAGACCCATGGAATGGGTACCATGCAATATGACTTCAAAGGGTCTTCATTTGCTCACTGAACCTCTCCAATCCTATCACTGCTGCGTTTATGCCCCTGTACACACGCTTGATTCTCTTTCGGAGACATAGCAATCCATAGGTTTTAAGATACTTACTATTCAGGTACATAATTAGGGTTTAATATGGGGTGTTGAGTCCATTTCGTTCAGCAAGGAGTAGCTCTTGTCTATTACATATTTGGCTTAAGGAACTTTATCTGTGCTCATTTCAATATCGTTTAATGCAGCACCCCAACTCACCTTTCCCCTTAAGCAAGCATAAGTTGGTTTTCTAAATTTGAGACCCTGTTCTGTTTTGGAATTCAGTTCCTGTGTAGCCAAGTTTATATTCCGTGTATTAGTGACATCTTATGATGTTTCTTTTTCTGTGTGACTTATTTCAGTTAGAATCATCATACCTGAATCCACTCATTATGCTGCTATGGGCCTGATGACATAGATTTCATTGCTGAGTGATATTGCATTGTACGTAAGTACCACAACTTCTTTATCCATTTTTCACTTTCTGCGATATTGAACTTGTTCCGTACACAAGGTTCTTGTAAACAGAGCCGTCCCAAACTTTGGGGTGGCTGTGTCTTTTGGATTTTAATTTCCCTAAGCTATAGGACCATAAGTGGAAGTGCCCTAGGCTCTGTTGCTTTGTTTTTTACATGTTTCAGGAAACACCATACATTTCTCTCCAGTGGCTGTTGGCAATTTACATCCCGCCCATCAGCATAACAAGGCTCCCAGTTCTCCATGGCCTGTCCTTCCTTTCTGGATTTTACACTTTTTTCAGATGGCCCTTTTGACCTGGGGCAAGTGAGACTTCATTGTAGTGCAGATTTTCTTTGCAAGTTTGCTTGGTTGGCCAAAAAGGGCGTATGCGTTTTTTCCTGAATATATTCAGGAAGAACGCATACGCCCTTTTTGGCCAAGTGCATCATTGTTGAAGTTCTGCCTCTTTTCCTATGCTTTAAATGCAATTCCAGTCTACCTCCGGAAATCGGTTTCCTGCAATTCTGCCCCGCTTTCAAGTCCTCTTGGCAGCCTTACTTCAGTATATTTTTGGACGATAGCTGTCATTTATAACTCTGCAGGTTTGTGAATTACAGTGCCCCTGAGCTCCTTTCTTCAACTCGCTTTCTTGTGAGCTGGCCGCAATACCGCAGGATTGCTTCAGGCCCTAATCTGGTTCCGGTACGGCACGCTGAGCTTTAGGTTAATTCCTCTTGCTGGTGGGAAATGAGAGTTAAATTTACCCGTCCAGACACCTCCAGCTAGTCTCTCATTGGTTCTCCCTATTCCTGTTCATCTTCTGCAGAAATTGCAAACTGGGCCAAACAGGAGGTTAAAGGCACTGACTCTCCAAGTCGGCAGAGTGTTAGTAAAGCATCTGGAATGTTGCACCCCAGTACCAGGGGACGAAAACTGAGACATATTTGAACACGTCTCCCGATCACATGGTTGATCATACTCTGGATTCCACATGTATGTTTTACCTGAAGAAAGAATCCCTTAAACCTGGTGAGTTGAGACCTATGGAATGGGTACCATGCAATATGACTTCAAAGGGTCTTTATTTGCTCACCGAACCTCTCCAATCTTATCACTGCTGCGTTTATGCCCCTGTAGACATGCTTGATTCTCTTTCAGAGACATAGCAATCCATAGGTTTTAAGATACTTACTAGTCAGGTACATTCTTATGCGTTTAATATGGGGTGTTGAGTCCCTTTCGTTGAGCAAGGAGTAGCTCTTGTCTATTCCATATTTGGCTTAAGGAACTTTATCTGTGCTCATTTCAGTCTCTGGTTTTATGCAGCACCCCAACTCACCTTTCCCCTTAAGCAAGCATAAGTTGGTTTTCTAAATTTGAGACACTGTTCTGTTTTGTAATTCAGTTCCTGTGTAGCCAAGTTTACATTCCGTGTATTAGTGATATCTTATGATGTTTCTTTTTCTGTGTGACTTATTTCAGTTAGAATCATCATACGTGAATCCACTCATTATGCTGCTACGGGCCTGATGACATAGATTTCATTGCTGAGTGATATTGCATTGTACGTAAGTACTGCAACTTCTTTATCCACTTTTCACTTTCTGCAATATTGAACTTGTACCATAAACGAGGTTCTTGTAAACAGAGCCGTCCCAAACATTGGGGTGTCTGTGTCTTTTTGATTTTAATTTCCCTAAGCTATAGGACCATAAGTGGAAGTGCCCTAGGCTCTGTTGCTTTGTTTCTTAGATGTTTCAGGAAACACCATACACTTCTCCCCAGTGGCTGTTGGCAGTTTACATCCCGCCCATCAGCATAACAAGGCTCCCAGTTCTCCATGGTCTCTCCTGCCTTTCTGGATTTTACACTTTTTTATGATGGCCCTTTTGACCGGGGGGAAGTGAGACTTCATTGTAGTGCAGATTTCCTTTGCAAGCTTGCTTGGTTGGCCAAAAAGTGTGTATGCGTTTTTTCCTGAATATATTCAAGAAAAAACGCATACGCCCTTTTTGGCCAAGTGCATCATTGTCGACGTTCTGCCTCTTTTCCTATGCTTTAAATGAAATTCCAGTCTACCTCCTGAAATCGGTTTCCTGCAATTCTGCCCCGCTTTGAAGTCCTCTTGGCAGCCTTAGTTCAGTATATTTTTGGACGATAGGTGTCATTTATAACTCTGCAGGTTTGTGAATTACAGTGCCCCTGAGCTCCTTTCTTCAACTCGCTTTCTTGTGAGCTGGCCAAAACACCGCAGGATTGCTTCAGACCCTAATCTGGTTCCGGCACGGCACGCTGAGCCTTTGGTTAATTCCTCTTCCTGGTGGGAAATGAGAGTTAAATTTGCCCGTCCAGACACCTCCAGCTAGTCTCTCATTGGATCTCCCTATTCCTGTTCATCTTCCGCATAAATTGCAAAATGGGCCAAACAGGAGGTTAAAGGCACTGAATCTCCAAGTCGGGAGAATGTTAGTAAAGCGTCTGGAATGTTGCACCCGAGTACCAGGGGACGAAAACTGAGACATATTTGAACACGTCTCCCGATCACATGGTTGATCATACTCTGGGTTCCACGTGCATGTTTTAGCTGAAGGAAGAATCCCTTAAACCTGGAGAGTTGAGACCCGTGCAATGGGTAACATGCGATATGACTTCAACGGGTCTTCATTTGCTCACCGAACCTCTCCAATCCTATCACTGCTGCGTTTATTCCCCTGTAAACATGCTTGATTCTGTTTCGGAGATATAGCAATCCATAGGTTTTAAAATACTTACTAGTCAGGTACATTCTTAGGCGTTTAATATGGGGTGTTGAGTGCATTTCGTTGAGCAAGGAGTAGTTCTTGTCTATTCCATATTTGGCTTAAGGAACTTTATCTGTACTCATTTCAATCTCTGGTTTTATGCAGCACCCCAACTCACCTTTCCCCTTAAGCAAGCATAAGTTGGTTTTCTAAATTTGAGACCCTGTTCTGTTTTGTAATCCAGTTCCTGTGTAGCCAAGTTTACATTCCGTGTATTAGTGACATCTTATGATGTTTCTTTTTCTGTGTGACTTATTTCAGTTAGAATCATCATACCTGAATCCACTCATTATGCTGCTACGGGCCTGATGACATAGATTTCACTGCTGAGTCATATTGCATTGTACGTAAGTACCACAACTTCTTTATCCATTTTTCACTTTCTGCTATATTGAACTTGTTCTGTAAAAGAGGTTCTTGTAAACAGAGTCATCCCAAACTTTAGGGTGGCTGTGTCTTTTTGATTTTAATTTCCCTAAGCTATAGGACCATAAGTGGAATTGCCCTAGGCTCTGTTGCTTTGTTTTATAGATGTTTCAGGAAACACCATACACTTCTCCAGAGTGGCTGTTGGCAAATTACATCCCACCCATCAGCATAACAAGGCTCCCAGTTCTCCATGGACTGTCCTGCCTTTCTGGATTTTACACTTTTTTCAGATGGCCCTTTGGCCGGGGTGAAGTGAGACTTCATTGTAGTGGAGATTTCCTTTGCAAGCTTGCTTGGTTGGCCAAAAAGGGCGTATGCATTTTTTCCTGAATATATTCAGGAAAAAACGCATATGCCCTTTTTGGCCACGTGCATCATTGTCCACGTTCTGCCTCTTTTCCTATGCTTTCAATGCAATTCCAGTCTACCTCCTGAAATCGGTTTCTTGCAATTCTGCCCTGCTTTCAAGTCCTCTTGGCAGCCTTACTTCAGTATATTTTTGGACGATAGCTGTCATTTATAACTCTGCAGGTTTGTGAATTACAGTGCCCCTGAGCTCCTTTCTTCAACTCGCTTTCTTGTGAGCTGGCCGCAACACCGCAGGATTGCTTCAGGCCCTAATCTGGTTCCGGCACAGCACGCTGAGCCTTTCGTTAATTCCTCTTCCTGGTGGGAAATGAGAGTTAAATTTGCCCGTCCAGACACCTCCAGCTAGTCTCTCATTGGTTCTCCCTATACCTGTTCATCTTCCGCAGAAATTGCAAATTGGGCCAAACAGGTGGTTAAAGGCACTGACTCTCCAAGTCGGCAGAGTGTTAGTTAAGCGTCTGGATTGTTGCACCCGAGTACCAGGCGATGAGAACTGAGACATATTTGAACACGTCTCCCGATCACACGGTTGATCATACTCTGGGTTCCACATGCATGTTTTAGCTGAAGGAAGAATCCCTTAAACCTGGAGAGTTGAGACCCGTGGAATGGGTACCATGCAGTATGATTTCAAAGGGTCTTCATTTGCTCACCGAACCTCTCCAATCCGATCACTGCTGCGTTTATGCCCCTGTACACACGCTTGATTCTCTTTCGGAGACATAGCAATCCATAGGTTTTAAGATACTTACTAGTCAGGTACATTCTTAGGCGTTTAATATGGTGTGTTGTGTCCATTTCGTTGAGCAAGGAGTAGCTCTTGTCTATTCCATACTTGGCTTAAGGAACTTTATCTATGCTCATTTCAATCTCTGGTTTTATGCAGCACCCCAACTCACCTTTCCCCTTCAGAAAGCATAAGTTTGTTTTCTAAATTTGAGACCCTGTTCTGTTTTGTAATTCAGTTCCTCTGTAGCCAAGTTTACATTCCGTGTATTAGTGATATCTTATGATGTTTCTTTTTCTGTGTGACTTACTTCAGTTAGAATCATCATACCTGTATCCACTCATTATGCTGTTAAGGGCCTGATGAGATAGATGTCATTGCTGAGTGATATTGCATTGAACGTAAGTACCATAACTTCTTTGTCCATTTTTCACTTTCTGCGATATTGAACTTGTACCGTATACGAGGTTCTAGTAAACAGAGCCGTCCCAAACATTGGGGTGGCTGTGTCTTATTTATTTTAATTTCCCTAAGCTATAGGACCATAAGTGGAAGTGCGCTAGGCTCTGTTGCTTTGTTTTTAGATGTTTCAGGACACACCATACACTTCTCCTGAGTGGCTGTTGGCAATTTACCTCCCGCCCATTAGCATAACAAGGCTCCCAGTTCTCCATGGCCTGTCCTGCCTTTCAGGATTTTACACTTTTTTCAGATGGCCCTTTTGACTGGGGGAAAGTGAGACTTCATTGTAGTGCAGATTTCCTTTGCAAGCTTGCTTGGTTGGCCAAAAAGGGCGTATGCGTTTTTTCCTGAATACATTCAGGAAAAAACGCATACGCCCTTTTTGGCCAAGTGCATCATTGTGGACGTTCTGCCTCTTTTCCTATGCTTTAAATGCAATTCCAGTCTACCTCTTGAAATCGGTTTCGTCCAATTCTGCCCCCCTTTCAAGTCCTCTTGGCAGCCTTACTTCAGTATATTTTTGGAAGATAGCTGTCATTTATAACTCTGCAGGTTTGTGAATTACAGTGCCCCTGAGCTCCTTTCTTCAACTCGCTTTCTTGTGAGCTGGCCGCAACTCCGCAGGATTGCTTCAGGCCCTAATCTGGTTCTGTCACGGCACGCTGAGCCTTTGGTTAATTCCTCTTCCTGGTGGGAAATGAGAGTTAAAATTGCCCGTCCAGACACCTCCAGCTAGTCTCTCATTGGTCCTCCCTATTCCTGTTCATCTTGCTCAGAAATTGCAAACTGGGCCAAAGAGGAGGTTAAAGGCACTGACTCTCCAAGTCGGGCGAGTGTTACTAAAGCGTCTGGAATGTTGCACCCAGGTACCAGGGGTTGAAAACTGAGACATATTAGAACACGTCTCCTGATCACATGGTTAATTATACTGTGGGTTCCACATGCATGTTTGAGCTGAAGGAAGAATCCCTTAAACCTGGAGAGTTGAGACCCGTGGAATGAGTACCATGCAATATGACTTCAAAGGGTTTTCATTTGCTCACCGAAACTCTCCAATCCTATCACTGCTGCGTTTATGCCCCTGTACACACGCTTGATTCTCTTTCGGAGACATAGCAATCCATAGGTTTTAAGATACTTACTAGTCAGGTATATTCTTAGGCGTTTAATATGGGGTGTTGAGACCATTTCGTTGAGCAAGGAGTAGCTCTTGTCTATTCCATATTTGGCTCAAGGAACTTTATCTGTGCTCATTTCAATCTCTGGTTTTATGCAGCACCCCAACTCACCTTTCCCCTTAAGCAAGCATAAGTTGGTTTTCTACATTTGAGACCCTGTTCTGTTTTGTAATCCAGTTCCTGTGTAGCCAAGTTTACATTCCGTGAATTAGTGATATCTTATGATGTTTCTTTTTCTGTGTGACTTATTTAAGTTAGAATCATCATACCTGAATCCACTCATTATGCTGCTACGGGCCTGATGACATAGATTTCATTGCTGAGTCATATTGCATTGTACGTAAGTACCACAACTTCTTTATCCATTTTTCGCTTTCTGCGATATTGAACTTGTACCGTAAACGAGGTTCTTGTAAACAGAGCCGTCCCAAACTTTGGGGTGGCTGTGTCTTTTTGATTTTAATTTCCCTAAGCTATAGGACCATAAGTGGAAGTGCCCTAGGCTCTGTTGCTTTGTTTTTTAGATGTTTCAGGAAACACCATACACTTTTCCCGCGTGGTTGTTGACAATTTACATCCCACCCATCAGCATAACAAGGCTCCCAGTTCTCCATGGCCTGTCCTGCCTTTCTGGATTTTACACTTTTTTCAGATGGCCCTTTTGACCGGGGAGAAGTGAGACTTCATTGTAGTGCAGATTTCCTTTGCAAGCTTGCTTGGTTGGCCATAAAGGGCGTATGCGTTTTTTCCTGAATATATTCAGGAAAAAACGCATACGCCCTTTTTGGCCAAGTGCATCATTGTCCACATTCTGCCTCTTTTCTTCTGCTTTAAATGCAATTCCAGTCTACCTCCTGAAATCGGTTTCGTGCAATTCTGCCCCGCTTTCAAGTCCTCTTGGCAGCCTTACTTCAGTATATTTTTGGACAATAGCTGTCATTTATAACTCTGCAGGTTTGTGTATTACAGTGCCCCTGAGCTCCTTTCTTCAGCTCGCTTTCTTGTGAGCTGGCCGCAACACCGCAGGATTGCTTCAGGCCCTAATCTTGTTCCGGCACGGCACGCTGAGCCTTTGGTTAATTCCTCTTCCTGGTGGGAAATGAGAGTTAAATTTGCCCGTCCAGACACCTCCAGCTACTCTCTCATTGGTTCTCCCTATTCCTGTTCATCTTACGCAGAAATTGCAAACTGGGCCAAACAGGAGGTTAAAGGCACTGACTCTCCAAGTCGGGAGAGTGTTGGTAAAGCGTCTGGAATGTTGCACCAGAGTACCAGGGGACGAGAACTGAGACATATTGGAACACGTCTCCCGATCACACGGTTGATCATACTCTGGGTTCCACATGCATGTTTGAGCTGAAGGAAGAATCCCTTAAACCTGGAGAGTTGAGACCCTTGGAATGGGTACCATGCAATATGACTTCAAAGGGTCTTCATTTGCTCACCGAACCTCTCCAGTCCTATCACTGCTGCTTTTATGCCCCTGTACGCATGCTTGATTCTCTTTCAGAGACATAGAAATTCATAGGTTTTAAGATATTTACTAGTCAGGTACATTCTTAGGCGTTTAATATGGGGTGTTGAGTCCATTTCGTTGAGCAAGGAGTAGCTCTTGTCTATTACATATTTAGCTTAAGGAACTTTATCTGTGCTCATTTCAATCTCTGGTTTTATGCAGCACCCCAACTCACCTTTCCCCTTAAGCAAGCATAAGTTGGTTTTCTAAATTGAGACCCTGTTCTGTTTTGTAATCCACTTCCTGTGTAGCCAAGTTTACATTCCGTGTATTAGTGATATCTTATGATGTTTCTTTTTCTGTGTGACTTATTTCAGTTAGAATCATCATACCTGAATACACTCATTATTCTGCTACGGGCCTGATGACATAGATTTCATTGCTGAGTGATATTGCATTGTACGTAAGTACCACAACTTCTTTATCCATTTTTCACTTTCTGCGATATTGAACTTGTACCGTAAACGAGGTTCTTGTAAACAGAGCTGTCCCAAACTTTGGGGTGGCTGTGTCTTTTTGATTTTAATTTCCCTAAGCTATAGGACCATAAGTGGAAGTGCCCTAGGCTCTGTTGCTTTGTTTTTTAGATGTTTCAGGAAACACCATACACTTCTCCCGAGTGGCTGTTGGCAATTTACATCCCGCCCATCAGCATAACAAGGCTCCCAGTTCTCCATGGCCTGTCCTGCCCTTCTGGATTTTACACTTTTTTCAGATGGCCCTTTTGACCGGGGGGAAGTGAGACTTCATTGTAGTGCAGATTTCGTTTGCAAGCTTGCTTGGTTGGCCAAAAAGGGCGTATGCGTTTTTCCCTGAATATATTCAGGAAAAAACGCATACGCACTTTTTGGCCAAGTGCATCATTGTCGACCTTCTGCCTCTTTTCCTATGCTTTAAATGCAATTCCAGTCTACCTCCTGAAATCGGTTTCCTGCAATTCTGCCCCGCTTTCAAGTCCTCTTGGCAGCGTTACTTCAGTATATTTCTGGACGATAGATGTCATTTATCACTCTGCAGGTTTGTGAATTACAGTGCCCCTGAGCTCCTTTCTTCAACTCGCTTTCTTGTGAGCTGGCCGCAACACCGCAGGATTGCTTCAGGCCCTAATCTTGTTCCGGCACGGCACGCTGAGCCTTTGGTTAATTCCTCTTCCTGGTGGGAAATGAGAGTTAAATTTGCCCGTCCAGACACCTCCAGCTAGTCTCTCCTTGGTTCTCCCTATTACTGTTCATCTTCCACAGAAATTGCAAACTGGACCAAACAGGAAGTTAAAGGCACTTACTGTCCAAGTCGGGAGAGTGTTAGTAAAGCGTCTGGAATGTTGCACCCGAGTACGAGGGGACGAGAACTGAGACATATTTGAACACGTCTCCCGATCACATGGTTGATCATAATCTGGGTTCCTCATGCATGTTTGAGCTGAAGGAAGAATCCCTTAAACCTGGAGAGTTGAGACCCGTGGAATGGGTACCATGCAATATGACTTCAAAGGGTCTTCATTTGCTCACCGAACCTCTCCAATCCTATCACTGCTGCGTTTATGCCCCTGTACACACGCTTGATTCTCTTTCAGAGACATAGCAATCCATAGGTTTTAAGATACTTAGTAGTCAGGTACATTCTTAGGCGTTTAATATGGGGTTTTGAGTCCATTTGGTTGAGCAAGGAGTAGCTCTTGTCTATTCCATATTTGGCTTAAGGAACTTTATCTGTGCTCATTTCAATCTCTGGTTTTATGCCGCACCCCAACTCACCTTTCCCCTTAAGCAAGCATAAGTTGGTTTTCTAAATTTGAGACCCTGTACTCTTTTGTAATTCAGTTCCTGTGTAGCCAACTTTACATTCCGTGTATTAGTGATATCTTATGATGTTTCTTTTTCTGTGTGACTTATTTCAGTTAGAATCATCATACCTGAATCCACTCATTATGCTGCTACGGGCCTGATGACATAGATTTCATTGCTGCGTGATATTGCATTGTACGTAAGTACCACAACTTCTTTATCCATTTTTCACTTTCTGCGATATTTAACTTGTACCGTAAAGGAGGTTCTTGTAATCTGAGCCGTCCCAAACTTTGCGGTGGCTGTGTCTTTTTGATTTTAATTTCTCTAAGCTATAGGACCATAAGTGGAAGTGCCCTAGGCTCTGTTGCTTTGTTTTTTAGATGTTTCAGGAAACACCATACACTTCTCCCGAGTGGCTGTTGGCAATTTACATCCCGCCCATCAGCATAACAAGGCTCCCAGTTCTCCATGGCCTGTCCTGCCTTTCTGGATTTTACACTTTTTTCAGATGGCCCTTTTGACCGGGGGGAAGTGAGACTTCATTGTAGTGCAGATTTCCTTTGCAAGCCTGCTTGGTTGGCCAAAAAGGGCGTATGCGTTTTTTCCTGAATATATTCAGGAAAAAACGCATACGCCCTTTTTGGCCAAGTGCATCATTGTCGACGTTCTGCCTCTTTTCCTATGCTTTAAATGCAATTCCAGTCTACCTCCTGAAATCCGTTTCCTGCAATTCTGCCTTGCTTTCAAAGCCTCTTCATAGCCTTACCTCAATATATTTTTTGAATATAGTTGGCCTTTATAACTCTGCAGGTTTTTGAATTGCAGTGGCCCTTAGCTCCATTTTTCAGCTCTTATTTTTGTGATCTTGTCTCATAACCACAGGATTCCTTCAGGCCCTATTCTTCTTCTGGGGCACCTTGCTGTGCCTTTGGTTTATTCTTCTTACTGATGTGAAATTAGAGTGACATGTGCCCATTGAAACCGCTACAGCTAGTTTCTCACTGGTTCCCCCTATTCCCATTCATCCTCCGCACTAACTGCAGACTGTGCAATACCAGAACTTCAAGGCATTGACTCTCCATGTGGGGATGTTTTTAGTAAAGCGGCTGGAATGTTGATCCAGAGTCCCAGGAGAGGAAAAATGAGGTGCATTTTAGAAACCTTTCCTGATCATATGGTATACCATTCGCTGGGTTTCCCAAGCATGGTTTAGCTGTAGGAAGATTCCCTTCAACCTGGAGTGTTGGGACCCTTGGAATGAGTAGCATGAAGTATTGCATTAAACTTTTGGCAGTTGCTCACCAAAGCTCACCAATCCTCTCATCCCCAAGTGTCCAGCCTTATGTCTTATCCAGCTGTGGGTTTACATGTGGTCAATCCAGGTTGCATCACAGCCCCTGAGCAAATTTTGTAAGAATTTTTCTCTCTTTCATTGTTTCTGCGTTTTGTTTTTAAAATTTATTTCTATAATGGGGTTTAGCTCATTTTCACTGCTGTGTTTGTGCCGCTCTGCACACACTTGATTCCCTTATGGAGATATATCAATACATGGGTTTTAAGATTCTTATTACTCAGATATATTTCTCTGCGGTGTATAGGGTGTGTTGAGGCCAGTTCATTGAGCAAGGTGTAGATCTTGTC